>NC_132789.1:3487500-8487500 GCF_048418805.1 Vulpes vulpes | reverse complement strand
AAACTGCAGCTGGCGGAACACCAAGCTCATGGGTGGGAGTGTTGGGAGAAGAGGACAGACTGTCCAATGGTAGCGAGCCTCGGCAGGCGGGATAGCAGAGGACACTCCTAGGGAAGAAAAACCTCAGCATAAAATAGAACTTCACTGCCAACCTGGTCATTAATCTAAACTGCTAGAATCTGATTTGTTTCCAAAGTCTGAGCAACTGGGAAGTATCTTGTATTGTTTTTCTTTATTCCACAGAAGAAATCGACCTGGTTTCCATCAGCTTTACAGTCTTTTTCCTCTGCTGCAAGATAGCATTTACATCCTATTTTACCTAGTTCCTCTTATCTAGAAAATATAATTTTAACCTTAATTTACAGGTTTTCCTTTAGTAACTGTGTTTACAAAGTGGTTGTGGTAGAAATGTGTGAGTGAAAGTTCCTTGCCAAAGCCCATCACAGAACTTTTAAACGCTATTTCTTTCCTCAGTCAAGAGAGGGTGAACCAAAAATTTTCTGTGTACTTTGTGTAGATCTCTCGTAGGCATTGGTGGGTTGTTTGTTTTTATGTTTTCTCCTCACATATTTTATAACATGTCAGTTACATAAGTTTTGAGGTCTTCCTGTCAAGTTTAGGGTACTTTGGTTCTGGCTCCTCCTTTCTGGGTCAGTGTGTAAATTTTTTCTTTGCACTTGTTGCCTAATTATAGGTTGAGGCAGACTTAGATATTTCATCTTTCCCTACCTTGGAGGCTTGGATTCAGTGAAGCTAGCCTTTGGAAATGGCTGAGAACCAGCCTTTGAGAGGGCCATTAACTCTTTGAATATACAATCTTTTCTCCCCACCTGGTGTCCCTTCCCTACCCCCCAGTTCTGGTATCTGCTTTCATCAAGTTAGAGAAAAAAAATCTCCCATCTATCTTTTTTAAAGTTTTATACTAAGATGTAGTGAAAAACCTACCTCCTATCTCATCCCCAGCAACACAGTTTCTCTCAGAGACAGCCAATCTATTTCTTGCGTCATTCCAGATTTATTCTCTGCATATAGAAGCATCTGTATCTATGGATCTTCCCCTGACACACACACACACTGTTCCTTTCTTCATTAACAATATATTAAGGAGGTTCCCCTCCCACACAATTTGGAGGGTTATTTACTTTGTTTTCTTCCTTTATTAGATATTTCTTCAGGATCTACTATGTGCCACACACACTAATAATTAAATACTTATGTGTGGTGAGCATTCTTTAAGCCCTGAGAGACCAGACCTTATTCTGCCTTACTAGTCCACACTAGTAATAATACACTTGTGATAATACTAGTAACTACTAGTATATAGTAAGTACAGTGTAGGCATTTCATGTGAATTCTTACAGTATCTGTATTTGCAGGCTCTTTTCCAGAGTGCTCTATTGTTCCACTATGCTGCAGCCTCCTGAGAGCCAGAGTCAAGCCTGAAGGGAAACTGATGAGTAGAAAATGAATAAGAGAGGATGGAATTTGGCTGTAAATAATTAGGAAATAAAGACTCATTTCTACTAGGACTTTAGAGGCATGTTAGAAAAGAACCCTTCCTTCTTTTAAGCCATATGTGACTAATCATCAAACTCAGTTTTACTTAGTAGTTTTAGTTAAGCTTTTGAAATATTTATATCAGATTCTTCAATTAATTTTTTTCAAGGTTAGGGATTTCAAAATGACTAGTTTTTATTATTGATTCTGTTATTATAAATTGCCTTTTTTTTAAAGCCTTATTACATTGTAACCTAGTGCCTGTTGAAAACTTTGAACCTTATCTCTGAAGGCCTCTCGTAACTTTGCCCCATCCTGTCCTTGTCACAGCCCGGATGCTGCTGATAGCACATCTTTTGATGTCCAGTTAGGAGACATTATCCTGACAGCAACAGATGGACTTTTTGACAACATGCCTGATTATATGATTCTCCAGGAGCTAAAAAAATTAAAGGTAATTAACTCAAAGGTTGGTTCGTGGAAACAGTGGCCCTCTCTGGGCAGCTAGGTTTTATTGGTTTAATTGTATTATCTCTTTTTGTAGTTTTGGAAAAGACTGTTTTGAGAATTTAGGAAAATAATGGTTCTGGTCATTCAAGCAATTGTAAATGGAAATATTCACAATTGGAGAACTTGAGGGAAAAAGAGATTTCTCCCCCATACCTATAGTAAAGTGGTAAAGGTAGGAAAGCCCAGATGAGAAATTTCTTGTATTTTTTTTTTAAGATTTAATTTATTGATTCATGAGAGAGACAGAGAGAGAGAGAGAGAGAGAGGGAGAAGCAGGCTCCACGCAGAGAGCCTGATGTGGGACTTGATCCGGGGTCTCCGGGATCATGTCGTGGGCTGCAGGCAGCGCTAAACCGCTGCGCCATCGGGGCTGCCCAATTTCTTGTATTTTTAATGGTATTGGCTCCTGATTGTCTTTTTCTCCTCTCATTCTTTTAACAAACCCAGCAGGTGTTGAGGTTGGGAAAGACAGGAAATCGCCATACCAGAGCCAGCCAAGGGCAGCAGGCAGCTAGGGGCCTTGATATGATCTGAACTGTCACCAGTAATGAAACAGTTCAGACTTGGCCCATACAGAGAGTGGAAGGAAGTGAAAACCAGTTTTTCCATATTTTCCTGGCTTTGTAAGAGTACAAACTCTAGGGGAAATTAGTGTTTTCCTATGTTCTTACCACTAAGCAGTGTGACTTTAAGTTTTTAAAATTGTTAAGCAGTGTTTTCCTCACCTTTAAAATGGGGGTTACCACAGGTCCACTTTATAGGGTTGTGCTGAGGGTTAATTAAGACTGCATATGAAATCCTCAGAGTCGTGCCTCATCTGCGGAATGCAGTAAAAGGTCAGGTGCTTACATGGTGCTGATACTGTGCTCTGTGTGGTGATGGGGTGGTAAGTAGAAGTATCACATTCCCTCCCTATATGGAGCTTATATTTCTAGGGGAGGGAGACAGAAAATACAGAGAAAGAAATATATGGTGAATGTTGGTAGTAAATAAGAAAAATAAAGCAGGGTAATGGAACAGAGAATAAAGAGGGCTGCTATTTTAGAAATTGGGTAGGGAAGACTTTTTGAGGAGGTGACATTGAAGCAGTGGCCTTTTATTATTTATACTGAAACTATCCCAAATCTTAGAATGTTAGAGCTAAAATGGACCTTGTTTCCCATCCCCATTTTACAGATGAGAAAGTTGAAGCAGCAAGCATAAGGGTATGACTCAAGATTACACAGCTAAACAAGAATCTTTCATCATGCTATAAAATTCTAAAGGTATTTTCGGTAGGACAACTGGCAGCTCTTACTCAAAGAGCAAATTATGGTTGGCCAGGGTTGCATTCCTAAACAAGGAAACTTTTGAGGTCATCCCTAAAGTGCTATCAAAATCCACCTTTTCAGTCCCATCCAATTTTAGCAAGAATACCTTAAGAATTCCAAGTGGGGAAAAAAGCAAAAATGAAAATCCAGACTTTAGGACCCAAGGCCATCCTAGCAAAGGGTGACATCCGATTGACATCTTGTGCAGGCAGCACTCACTTGTGGTCTTGTTCATTTTACTGAATATGTAATGTTGTAATGTCTTCTCTAACTATAATATAACTTAAATGGTGGAAATTGTGGTTAGATAAATGTTACTGTCTCAAAAAGTGATATCTGCAAGAAGTATACTTACACGCAGAAATCATATGAGGCATTTTGGTAAAAATAACTCCTTCATCCTTTCATCTTAGAATTCCAATTATGAAAGTATACAACAGACGGCAAGAAGCATTGCTGAGCAAGCCCATGAGCTGGCCTATGACCCAAATTATATGTCACCTTTTGCACAATTTGCATGTGACAACGGATTGAATGTGAGAGGTAAGCATTCCTTAGGAAGGTCATAGGGACTAACTGGGGACATAGTAGGATGGGAGCATTCTGGGCTCTGTGGTGCAGTAAACTAGCATACTGGGGTGAGACGGTGACGTGTCCTGTTCCAGCTGTGAACCCATAGCTTTGAGCAAGGTCAGCAGGCCCTAACACTGGAGGATTAGAGCAAGTGCATGTCACCATGTCTTCCTCACAGAGGATGCCCTCCAGAACGGAACTTCATTGGCTGTAGAGGCAGGTGGAACCTGAAGCCCTTTATTGCCACCACTGCACTGCCTGGACCTGAGCCCAGAAGGCCTCCAAGTCCGCCTAGAGGCCCTGGACATTCCTAACAGTTTAACATTCTGCCCTTCACGGGTCTGACATTTCACTTCTCCCTTCCTCTGGCTTTGTGGGACTCGTTGACAATATTTGCCTGCCAAATTACCACAGCAGATTTTGAAGAGGGAAGCAATGTTAAACTGTCCTTGCCTAAGTCCTCCTCTCTACTGAATGATACGTAACTTGGGAGCAGGCCAGTAGCTCAGTCTTAGAGCTGGGATGACATGTTGGTGCTATCATATCAGAACTCATGGAGTTGGTCAGTTTCTTGCTGATACAATATTATGACATGTAAAGCATTTCTTAGCCCTCCAGGAAGTACTAAAATAGAAAAAAGCACATGCCATAGCTGTTTGGCAGATTAGAATACAAGACTATTCCTAGTTTCAAAACATTAGATATGTTTGTCCAAATTAGGATTGTCAGTAGAAGCATGTAACTTTCTCGTCAGGCAGAATTTATCTTAACCAGATTTTGTCTCTACTGTGATTGCTATAAACAGAGGATATGGTGGCCATTTTAATGGAGCGCCTGTTGTAAAGAAGCAGTGAAGATTTTTTTAGACTTCATATAATTAAGTTACATGTAATTTTTTTAAACTATTTCACTTTATCAAATATGTTTTTTCTACTAGAGATCAAACCAAACCTCTCTGAATCGCAAGCATTTGTCCTCTTAGTACTTTTTTAGGCTTACATTTTTAATTGACTTTTCCTTTTAAGATGTACGAAGACATTGTCATTTTCATTTTCATTTTAGGTGGAAAGCCAGATGACATCACTGTCCTTCTTTCAATAGTGGCTGAGTATACAGACTGACTTGCCTTAGTGTCAGCTCTGGCCTTCCTTTCATCTTCCCAAATTCTCCCCTGCCATGTGTGCTGATCCTGCTGGCAGGACCATGTTTCTTTGCCACTGATCTCAATGGCCAGTGATGTAAAGCCTTTGCTTGTCTTTTTGAGACATGGTTGAGATCTTCGTGGAGAACCACTACTGTCATTCACTAGCTCATATCTGCCAGCCATTTTGAAGAGAAGCAAGATGTGAAGATCGACCTTCACTTCTTACCATCCTTTTTCATGATGGGATGGAGGTTTTCAACACCAACATGGCTATTATGTTTCAAAAATGGTTTAAGTATTGAAAATGAGTGATGTTGGTAAAGTGAATTCAAAATTACAATGCGTAAAAGGAATTTTAAAAGTTTAACACAAATTGTATGTTATGGTACATCTACTAGAAACATGCATTTACATTATCATCAAAAGAAATGTTAAACGTGTACTATACATACAGTCTTTGTTATGATGATTGGGTGTGGCTTTATGTTTTCATTATAAACTCCTATTTTTCAGGGGCTTATAATTCTGCTCTAAAACCTTGCTCTGGATTATGAAATCTTCATCCTAGGAGCTTTTTTGTTACAAATCAGAAGAAAAATTCAGTTTAATTTTGTTGATGCAAATGGTTTTTGGTTTTTAAAATATGCCTAATTGTGCTCCTGATGAGGAAAGTTTTGGCAGTTTATTGATTAGTCCAAATCACAGGCTGATGGCCTGATCTGCTGGAGGGGTTGGGGAGACTCCCTGCCAAATTTTTTCAGTGGAAATATTAAGATCATAAAACTCCTCAAAGCCAAGAAATGTAATGTTATGGCTGAAATTCCCCCCAGCTGTCTGATACAATAACCCTGTGCAGGAGCCCTCTCCCTACAGGCCTAATAGAAAATGGACAGCTGTAACTGAATTTTGTTGGGTTTTGATGGTCCTGCTACTGCTAGTCTCACTCTCAGACTTTTCATTACTAGCCTTGCTATCCGTAGAGCATGCACCAAATTCAGGGAGTCCGTATGGAAAGAGCACCGTGGGCAGTGGCAACAGCACAAGAGTTCACGAAGAAAACTCCTAGGGATGATCTGACATTTGCATTGCCCTACACAGAAATTTAGGGGTTTCTGAATCAAGCTTAATGTTTACAGTTCCCGAATAGCCATCTTGCAGTGTATAGTTTCCTTATAAAACTACCCCGCATTCAGTTCTCCCTTTATCTGCAAGCTCAAACTTATTTTTAAGGTTTGTGTACAAGTCGACTGCTGTAAAGATATATATTTTTGGGTCAGTTTTTTTTCCTTCATTAACTTGGTGGTAGAAAAAATATATACTTAGAAATCCTTAAATTAAAGCCATGTTTTATATATAAGTCAGGTAACATTGGTGTATAGATGAGAATGCAATTAAACCTGATGAGGATCTACTGGAGGAGAATACAGAAAGTGTCTTTCTCTCAAGGAGATACTTATTCCCTGGTTTATTGCATTAAAACTTATGTTTGAGGTTACCTCAACTTGTTTTAAAAGATTTTGTTTTGTGAACTTGTACTGTATATTTGAGTAACTGTCAAGCTTTTGTTTTATTTAAAATTGTTTAACATGTACCATGTACATGTCATTACTATATTTCAATGCATCATGCTTGTAACAGGCATTTCATTTATAATAAGAATGAGTTATTCATTTGTAAGCTGTTCAGTAATTTATCTACTATTCCTAAATTGGCATAATGTTAGATATCTATTTTGAATCACCTTTAATTACATGTCAGAATGCCTTAACTACCCTAACTTGACAAAACAGAATTATTTGGTAGAGAAAATAGCAGACAGGGAGGGGAGGGATGGGTGGAGGGAGACTCCATTTAAATAATGAGTACCCATCGTGCTATGATAAAACATGGAAGCGTGAGTGGCAAGTGGCGGGGTATTTATTTTGCACAAACTGTTGCAGTCTCTGTGTATTTAAAAAGTAAAGAAAGTTGCATCCAGAAGGGTTTTGTTGAAAGGAATACATTTATATTTGGGCTGGCAATTTCAGTTCTTTTGTTTGGGTTTTTAATTATATCTGGTCAGAGGTATGTCGCCTTATGATCTGGATCTATTTTGCATTAATTTTCCAATGCTTACATTTAATTCCTTGTAAGAGCAATGCTGGTCAAGTCACTGGCTTTTTTCTGCTCTTATTAACCCATCAAACAGTCTTTATAACGCTAGATTGGTGGTCTTTTACACAACTCATTTAATCAATTCAGTTATTTGTTTTTTTGGCTTTTTTTGAGAAATGACCATTAGAAATCAACAATGTGTTTGTGTCAGTGATATTGGAAACAGTGGGACAAGAACTGAGTTTCACAATGGAACTGACTTTGGACCTGGCCCATAGATTAGTGACACAGAATACTTTCTCTATTTTATTTTTGCCCTGTCCTTTGTATGTTATGCACTTAATTTTATGACCGCCGGGGTGGGTTGGGGGTGGGAGGGGTGATGATCAGTTGGAGTGCTGCTTACAAGTAACTCTCCTTCCACTCCCAGAAGTCAGAGGCTCTGCTGGACCCATACTGGAATATTCCAGGTCACAGAATCCAAGTCTCTGTGGGGTGTGACTGAGATATACCACTTGGTGGGTCTGATTCTGAACTTAATGTGTGTTAATTGTATTTTAAATCAAGCAGTATAAAATACATACACATTTGCCTCATGTACTGGACTTTTATAACAAAAGAGAATTTGGATTTCTAACTTACAAATGGCAAATTATTTATCCCTCTCTGGATGCACCAAAGACCAGTAAAAGTTTATAGCTTTTCCATCTATATTTATAAAGCAATACTGTATTATAAAAATCAATATTTTTATCACATGCTTGAAATTTTTATTTTATTCTGTTTTAAAATGTGCACTCTAAACATATCAGAACCTTATTTCTTCCTGTGAATTTAAGCTGCCTGCGCACAAAAAATTTACTGAATGGATAATACAGTAGAGTCTATAGGCTCTTAAAAAACTGAAGAAATGGGGGTGGGGGAAACCAGTTATTTGTCCTGAATTACTGTACTGGCTTGACATGGTTGATAGGTACTAAATCACAAAAGAATCCATTCCAGGTATGCATGTCTGGGGGGAGGGGGGGCTGTGTCTAGAGTAGAAACTACATTTCAAGCTTTGCATGATGGGAGAGTGTGTCTCCTCTCCTATCAGCTGCATTTTTCTGGCTAGAACAGTAGCCTTCAGTACCACCAACCTACCACATCGAGTAACAAGGCAGGAATTGTGGGAATTCACTGAGTCAGTTTTCAGCATTTTGGAGATTGTAAACAAGATTGGCTAGAACTGTAAATGTTTGTACTTTCGAATAAGTTCATGGTTCCTTGTCACCTTATACCAGCGCTCTTTGGTAGAAGCTACAGCATCCAATTTCCCTGGAAAAAAATCACATTTCTCAATATATAAATGTTAATTTAATTTGTATGTATACATATATATAAATCTGCTTATAAAATTGAAAATATGAAGCAGAAAGCATTTGGATTCTATTTGTTTAAAAATATTTTTTGCAAAATTGAACTTCTCAACTAAAAATCAACAGTGTCCATGTCAAAATTTTAAGTTAGCAGGTAGTTTGTGGCAAAGATGGCTAAATACTGAAGCAAATTTGAATTTGTGTATACTAATGAGCTGCTTTTTTCTGTTGAGACTATCATTATTTGTCTTACCCAAGAGGCAATGACCTGAATTGGATGTCTGAAATATAACTTATGCAGGAATAGTTCTGTAAATACATTTAAATAAACTGTAAAGATATTTAATAAATATAGTATTTATACTAATCTGTGTAACTTCTCTTAATTTGAACCGTAACTAAGACACCAGCCCTAGACATTCTGTTGGGTCTCTGTCACGTCCTCATTTCCAAGCCTCTTAGTCATTCTAACAGAGACTCCTTACTTCGTAGCTATCATTTTCTGTCTTATTAGTTTATCCCCCTTAGCTCTTTATCACCAGCTGGTTTACTACATCAGTTTAGTTGCCCCCAAAATTCCATCAAAATGGACTGATTATTGAATGTAAAATATAGACGTTTTCCCAATTGATAAGGATTTTGCATCTTTCAAATGGTAAGGAATGAAACCACAAAAAAACTGATGTCATTTAAACTTAACATTCTGTATGTAAATTCTAAAACTCAGATTCTATGCCATTTAATACTGTAACTATCTTTTCCAGACTGATGTTGCATCCAGGCAATTACTGATGATGATGCCTTCACAACCTACATACACCCCTCTGCCCTTTTCAGTGAGAACCAGAAACTTCATCCTCTGCAAGGAGACCTGTAGTTACCCGGGTATACATGCTCTCCTTGTCGTCATCTGCGTTTTCAGGAATACGTGAAATTCAGTGTTAATCATCAGTGTAAGCATAAGATATGTAAATCTTTAGCCTACAGTATGGAAGGACTTGAAATTATGTGGGCATTGCCAATTTCTACAAAAAGCTCAGTGAAAGCCCATTTTCATTCATTGAGGAACATTTTGAGACAAACTTGAGTTTTTATTAGGTTATTGTGGGTAGCTCTGACTCAGTACTAAGCTACAAGAGCCAAATTCATTCTGATTTTAGTTAGAACTCTGTTCACAGTTCTAAAGTTTACTAATTCACTCAGCCACCTTTGTGTATGAATTCCTCACAAGATGTAAAGTACAACTGCTTGCCAGTTAACATTTTCTTTGTTGGTTTCACATAAACTTCATAGAAAGATGTTACAGAAGTCAGGAGTTTGTCAGGTTATAACTGACTATAAACAGGTTTGGGGGAGGGAGAGGCATGCATCATATTATGTAACAATGGTTTGTGCCAGATTTTTTAATCTGTTCAGGTAAGAAGCTAATTTTTTTTTTTTTTAAGATTTTATTTTTTATTCATGAGAGACACACAGAGAGAGGCAGAGACACAGGCAGAGGAAGAAGCAGGCTCCACACAGGGAGCCTGATGTGGGACTCAATCATGCGACTCCAGGATCTCCCCCTGGGCTGAAGGCAGGCGCTAAATCTGAGCCACCCAGGGATCCCCAAGAAGCTAATTCTTAAAGGGGCAAGGAACAGAAACATTCATCATCTGTCTCATTTTACTCCAAACCTAGGCTCTCAAAAGTGGAGGTTGCTGCTCTATGTCAGATAATACAGAAATAATTTTTTGCCATCAATTCCATTAAATTATTTTCTGCATCACACTGTGAAATATAAGAATCACATATGAAAATCAGAACCATTTAAGGCTAGAAAATAAAATTTTACAATATATAAAAAGATTCCAAAAAGAGGGGGGATAGCTACCTATTTTTATTCTTGACCTTTTTTTTCCAGGGATTATTTTACTTAAAATCTTAACAAAATAGGGCAGCCGGGGTGGCTCAGCGGTTTAGTGCCGCCATCAGCCCAGGGCCTGATCCTGGAGACCTGGGATCAAGTCCCATGTCAGGCTCCCTGCATGGAGCCTGCTTCTCCCTCTGCCTGTGTTTCTACCTCTCTCTATCTCTGTCAGGCTCCCTGCATGGAGCCTGCTTCTCCCTCTGCCTGTGTTTCTACCTCTCTCTCTCTCTGTCTCTCTCTCTCTCTCTGTCATAAATAAATTAAAAATCTTTAAAAAAACATTCTTTAAAAAAAATCTTAAATTCTAAAAAACAATGGACAAGAAGTTACGGCATTACATGGGAAAAGACTGCATAGCTTTTCACTATGTCTGAAAGCACCAAAACCCGATGTTTGTAATGAAATACAAAAGCTACCTATTGGTCACAAAACTACAGGCCATATTGATGCACTCCAAATGGCTGCTGAAAAAAGTCTAAATACCTTTATAAAACTTGCAAAGAAAATGCTAAAAGGCTCTAGTGAGAATGTGCATTGAAGAATTCTAATAAGCTTTTTCCCTGCACAGACCACTCTTCTGCCTCCAAGTAGCATAATGAATTCAAAGCAAATATGTACACTTAACAAGCAGCTATTTCTAGATATGGCTGTTAACACAAAATGATGTTTAGCAAAGCAGAAGCCCATCCTCCATATCAAGGAAGTAAGTCCAAGACAGTATCTTTATGGACTAAATGTGAAAATGTGTTTGAGGTGCAAGTGAGCCAGCAAATGGGCTGGGGGCCAATTCAGCCATCATTAAGTGTTAGAATGTGGAAGAACTGCTATTGTTCATGTCGTCTTCTTCATTGTCACTTGCTGTTGCCAGACTGTCAAAAGGGTGGTTGAAGTGTTCTCGCTGGTCAGAAGAAACTGCTCCAAAGAACATGCAAGAAAATTGGAGGGAAAAAAAAGTAACTCCACTGTTTATTTGAGCGAAAGTTAGTGCTCATTAGATGCTCCAGGTAGCAGCCCCTTTTCAGAAACTTGGCCCATGTGGTCTCCCTAACTTTGATGGTGAGATGGTTCATGGAACACCCAGAACCTTCATGACTGGCACAGCATATCCTATAATGAAACCCTTCCCTGACTAAAAGGCACAGTTTGGAATCAGTGATCTTCTGACTCCTCTGCTGGAGCCATTAAAACTCACACCAAGGCAGCAAGAGACAAAGAGACCAGAGACCGTCCGTGGCAATCCTACTTGACTAATCCATCTTTTCCCCTTTCCCTCCTGCTGTAGCTGAAGCTACCACTCCCAGCTATAGCCAATCCTTCCCTCCTTGTCACTGCCTCCCAGGCCCTCCCATGCCACTCCTCTGTTGAATATGATTATCAATACTTTAATCAAATGTGTCTCATCTTTAAAATACAAAATAGCCTTATACTGCCCCCTGCCCAACTCCCTTACCTCTGCTGTCAAGCTGTCTACATTCACTGTCTCCATTTTCTCATTTTTCTATTCCTCAGTCCTATCTGAAAAAGCTGCTGACCACCCCACCCCACCCCCACAGACTCTTATGGTCACCAAAAATCACTATATCCTTAAGCCAATGACCATTTTTGGTCTTCATCCCACTTGATACTCACTCTGACGCTTTCTTCTAGTACCTTTTTCATGCCACACTCTCCTGGTTGCTTTTAGACTTTTCAGCTGGCTGGCTCTCTCCTACCCATCCTTCAAATTAGGCTTTCTCAATCTCCTCACTACTGACATTTTGGGTCTGATGATGTTTTGTTGTGGGGGCTGTGCTGTGCAGCAGAGAATGTCGAGCAGCATCCCTGGCCTCTATCCACTAGACGTCAGTAGCACACACACACACCCCAAACTGTAACATCCAAAAAATCCCCATATGTTGCTCATCCCCCGGGGAGCATAACTGTCCCAGGTATAAGAACCACTGCTTTCTATGACGGCAGTCCTCTCCTCTGTACCCTCTCCCTAGGAGATTTCAGTCACACCCCTGGCTGAAATTATCACCTATATATGCCAGGGAGTCTCACAGAATTTGAATTTCAGATATCCTACTACCTACTTGATTTCTGTAACTTAACATATCCAAAACTGACTGTGATCTTAGTGAGAGGTGAACCTGTTTCTCCAAACCTAAGTCTTTCTGGAACCTCATTTTCCCTTAATCCCCATAACCAATCCATTACCAATAAAAAATTCAATTCTATACAGTGTACCCAAAATAGTAAGATATCTAGGAATAAACATAACCAAAGAAGTAAAAGACCTGTTCTCTGAAAACTAAAAAAATGATTAAAGAAATTGAAAATGATGCAAAAAAAATGGAAAGACATTCCATGCTCATGGAAGGAAAGAACAAATATTGTTAAAATGTCTTTACTACTCAAAGCAATCTATTCATTTAATGCAATCCCTATCAAAATACCAACAGCATTTTTACAGAACAACAACAATCCTAAAATTTGTATGGAACTACAAAAGACCCAGAATAGCCAAAGCAATCTTGCAAAAGAAAAGCAAAGGCTGGAAAAAAGAAAGAAAGAAAGAAAGAAAGAAAGAAAGAAAGAAAGAAAGAAAGAAAGAAAGAAAGAAAGAAAGAAAGAAAGAAAGAAAGAAAGAAAAAGAAAGAGAGAGAGAGAGAGAGAGAGAGAGAAAGAAAGAAAGAAAGAAAGAAAGAAAGAAAGAAAGAAAGAAAGAAAGAAAGAAAAGGAAAAAAAGAACAGAAAAGGCTGGAAGTATCACAATTCCAGACTTCAAGTTATATTACAAAGCTGTAGTAATCAAAACAGTATGGTACTGGCACAAAAATAGACACAAAGATCAATGAAACGGAATAGAAAATCCAGAAATAAGCCCAAAATTATATGGTCAAATAATCTTTAACAAAGCACCTAAAGAATACCCAATGGAAAAAAGAATATCTCTTCAACAAATGGAGTTGGGAAAACTGGACAACAACATGGAAGAGAATGAAACGGTACCACTTTTTACACCATACACAAAAATAGATTCAAAATCGATTAAACATCTAAATGTGAGACCTGAAACCATAAAAATCCTAGAAAAAACACAGGCAGCCCCTAACAAAACTACACATGCACTTTTAAACCAGCAACACACTTTTAGAAATTTGCCTTGTAGTACACATAAGACAAGGTGAAAACTTTAACATGTATAGAAGGGTATTCATTGCAACTTTGTAATTGCAAAATATAAGGCGGGGGGGGGGATCTAAATGCCCACATATAAGAGAATGGTTGAATTATCTACAGTACATCACACATGTAGTTGTTGGGGTGGGGGGGAAATAAAGTGACATGGAGTGATTTTTAGTACATACAGCTAGGTGCAAAAAGCAAAGTGGAAAACAGAATTTCTAGAATAAGAAAGAAGAAGAAATAAAATATATATGCATCTGCTCACTTGAGCAAAAAGAAATACAAATAATAGTTAAAAACTAGTGAGATTTAGTCTCTACAAAAGGTACAAAGATGCGAGGGAGTGCCACTGCTCTGCATACACTCTTTGTATAGTTCTGACTCTAGCCTGCAACTAGGTCAGAGCTCAAAGACCAAAATCAGCAAGGATCTGGGGAGAACCAAAATGGAAGACAAACACACACAGCTACCTGCATTAAAGGTGATTAATATAACCATACTGAATTATGAGTGAGGGAAGAAAACTAACTTAAGTAACTTTGAAAAACAGTATTTTAAAAAAAGATTTATTTATGTAGTTCAGAGAGAGAGCACAAGCAAGAGGGACAGAGGGATGGAGAATCTCAAGCAGACTCTGTGCCAAGCATAGAGCCCAACGTAGGGCTCCATCTCCCAACCATGAGACCTGAGCCCAAACTGAGTCAGACGCTTAACCCATAGCACGACCTAGGTGCCCTGAAAAACAGTATTTTGAATATACACTTAATAGCTAAAGACAAAATAATATACACAAATGTTGTACCTCTGTTATCAGATTCATTTTTTCCAGGGGTATGGATTAACAAATCTGAAACTATGTGTTCCTGGATTGAACAATAAGTAAACATGTTGTGGGGAATAACAGCCCAGTTTCTCACTGTCAGACAAAGAAGTCATAAAGAAACAGGGGAGGGGGGGCAGCCTGGGTGGCTCAGCGGTTTGGTGCCACCTTTGGCCCAGGGCCTGATCGTGGAGACCCAGGATCGAGTCCCACGTCAGGCTTCCTGCATGGAGCCTGCTTCTCCCTCTGCCTGTGTCTCTGCCTCTGTGTGTGTGTGTGTCTCTCATGAATGAATGAAGAAAGAAAAAGAAAGAAAGAAAAAGAAAGAAAGAAAGAAAGAAAGAAAGAAAGAAAGAAAGAAAGAAAGAAAGAAAGAAAGAAAAAGAAAGAAAGGAGAGAGGGAAGGAGGGAGGGAGGGAGGGAGGGAAGGAAGGAAGGAAGGAAGGAAGGAAGGAAGGAAGGAAGGAAGGAAGGAAGGAAGGAAGAAACAAACAAACAGGGGAGGGGTGCCTGGGTGGCTCCGTTGGTTAAGCATCTGCCTTCAGCTCAGGTCATGATCCCGGGGGTCCTGGGATTGAGCACCATGTCATCATCAAGCTCCCTGCTCAGTGGCAAACCTGCTTCTCCCTCTCCCTCTGCTCCTCCTGCCTGCTTTCTCTTGCTCAAATAAACAAATAAAATCTTTTTTAAAATAATTTTTTAAAAATAAAGAAATGAGGGAGGCCAGTATGAACCCTGTGGTGTTGGACCGGAACTGGAGGTATCAGTATGAATTCATGGGTTTAAATGTACATATGCATGTATGTATGTATACAAATAGATATAAAAATTGATCAATATGTGTGTATGTGTCAATAAATAGCATATGTTTCTTAGCTTTGTCTGCTAAGAGGGCCTAGAAGCAAGGAAATCCCAGTAGAAAAGAGCACACCTACCACCCAGAAATTGTTTCTGTTTGCCATCACTAATCAAAGGAACCAGGACTCTTGGGAGAATGGCTGATTCTATTTGGGTTGGAGTTGGGAAATACAAGTTAAGCCTAGAACACTTTAAGTTTTCAAAAAGTAAGGAAGTGCTCAAAAAACGCTGAAGACATGTCAAAGAGACAGAGGCTCCCAGATTAAATAATAGTAATAGATTATAACCCCCCCAAATAAAATTAATATCCAAGAGTATTTTGTGACATAAATAACTGAGTATCAAATGGGGAGAAGGAAAGTTATTAAAGTGGGGTTTCATCTGATAATAGAAAAATTGCCATTTGGCAAGCATCACTTTAATAACTATTTTAGACAAAAAAAAGCATCAATGGATGCTAAAATTAGTAGGCAAAAAAGTATGATGAGAAACAGGATATTTACATAGTTTCAAAGGGTCTCCTAGGAATCCACTTTCAATTACTAACAGAAAACTAACTTTCCTATGGAGAAACCTGGCAGATAACACCTTAACTATATGATAAAAATTAGGATCACCAAGAAGGAGACAAATCTCCATTATGTGCTTCCAGATAAGATGTATGAGAAGAACACAGCATTGTTCTCTTGTATTCTTACTAAAACTGCAGAGCTGAAATTTAATCATGAAGAAATCAGAAAATGAGTTTAGTTGTAATCTATGGGACAAGGGGAACGATCCAAGTATTTCAAAGGCAGGAGAGTGATGCATAACAATAAACTAACATTCACTGAGCACTAGCCATGTGCCAGCTCCATATAGTAGTTCAATTAATTTCCACAGTTCTATTTAATGGGCAGTCCTATTATTATCTCATTTTACTGATAATAAAACCGAGGCAAAGAGGAGTGACTTGTCTAAATCACACAACTAATAAGGGGCAATCAGGGATGTGAACCTAAGAACTCTAAATCTTGAGCCAGTGCTCTAAACCCCTGTGCTTCATTGTAAATATAAAGTTTGGACAAAATCTTCTAGTTCACTGGAGGAGAACCAGAGTGGAAGGGAACAGAAGCATGGAGGCCCAATGGGAAGGCTCACAACAGTTTGGGTGGAAGATGACAAGTCTAAATAACTTAACCAGGGACGCCTGGGTGGCTCAGCGGTTGAGCATCTGCCTTTGGCTCAGGGCTGGTTATCGAGTCCCCCATCAGGCTCCATGCGGGAAGCCTGCTTCTCCCTCTGCCTATGTCTCTGCCTCCCTCTGTGTCTCTCACGAATAAATAAATAAAATCTTAAAAAAAAAAAAAAAAGCCAGGGGAATCTTTAAAAATTTAAAAGTAAAATAAATAAATAACTGAACCATATTGTATTTTCAGTTTTGCAGGAGTTTGCCACATTAAGGCAAATAATACCCTTTTAAAATAGAACTGTCTTTAAAAAAAATAGAACTTTCTTTTTAAAATTTAAGTATGTCACTTATGGCTATGGGAACTGTGAAGAAGAGTCCTGTAATGGTGCTTATGGAGCTTACAGTCATCTATAAATGTCACTTTCCCTAGTGAGGAAATGAGCCATTTTAGTGAATTTCAGCAACGTGAAGTGGCCACAAAATGTTTTTGTGTTGTTACCCGTGAATAAGTAAGCACAATATCTGTGACCAAAAAAACAGGAGGAGAAAATGCTTCTGTATAATGAAGAGACAAATTTCAGTTTTCACTTTATGGCCACCCTAGTAATACACAAGAGACCACTGCTATAACTGCTAGGCATATAACAGGTATTCAATAAACACAGCATCAAACTGAATAATGAGTGGAATTTACTACCCAATTTTACTGCCCTAAAAGTCTTTTATACAGCATAAGATAGTGACTTTTAGAAATGCTATTTCTCCCTTCAAATTTCTAAGAAACATCATATTTCCAAACCAATAATAATAGCAACAGTAAAGCAAACTTAAATAAAAAACATTAATGTAAACATGTTAAACTGGGACTTATTATTCAAGATACTTCAGTTTCTTTTTTTTTTTAATTTTTTATTTATTTATGATAGGCACACAGTGAGAGAGAGAGGCAGAGACACAGGCAGAGGGAGAAGCAGGCTCCATGCACTGGGAGCCCGACGTGGGATTTGATCCCGGGTCTCCAGGATCGTGCCCTGGGCCAAAGGCAAGCGCTAAACCACTGCGCCACCCAGGGATCCCAAGATGCTTCAGTTTCTAATAAATCATATTTATCTTCAGTTCAATAGATAGCATAAGGTTTAATACAATAGTATTCTGTAAAGCTTATCATCCAGTTAGTAAAGTGTTGGTAATACAATAGGTTATTAACTGGGGCTCCACCATGAAATAATGTGTGATGTTCGTTGGGATGAAATTTATATTTCCCAACGAGTAAAGGATTTTCCAACCCAATTTGAAAAATAAAATGAGAAGGACGCTCATCTTAGAACGTTAATTGTAAGATTTTGCATACATACTATTTGTATTCAAAGATAGGTATCCTGGAAGCAATCAATTTATTATTTAATACAAGTGACCCAATCTCTACTTGAATACACTTTGTTACTCAATAAGCAATTTAAACTCTTTTGCACTGACAGTCTATAAACAGTCTTTGTTCCATCTCAGACTAGTTTCACTCCTCCCCTGTCAAAAAGTAAGGAAACTATTTTCAGGACACTGGGGTGGGATTGGGCAGGGAAACTGCAAAGGGACACAGATGATGAGGATTCTTGAGAGACATGGTCGCATCTCAACGTTTTCCCTTTACCTTCTGCAGATATGGAGACCCTGGCACCTGTCAGTGTCACTGACACTGCTTTCTGGCACTTCACTAATGTCTCCATTCGCTCTTTTCATCGTAGGGCTGCCACAGTTTTCCAATGCAGAGATGTTTGTGAGAGTCTCACTTGGATAAAGCCTTTTGGGTGCTGCTTTTCTCAAAATACATCCTGGGGCCTTGCTGGTTACATTTTTACCAGCCTTTGAATTGTTGTGTGTTGAGTGCATCAGATCTGACCTGAGGGATTAAGGGATTAAATGAAGGAATTGTTTGTCTGGAAATGTATATTTTTATATAACTAATAAAGAAATAGGAGGTGACAATGATAACACTAGCTTAGGGAATATATTGAAACAACATAAAACTGATTGTTGAAGGTTAAATTTTGCCTCAGAAAGTTAAAAATTGAACTACCCTATGATCCAGCAATTGCCCTACTGGGTATTTAGCCAAGGATACAAAAATACAGATTTGAAGGGGTACAATGTTTATAGCAGCATTATCAAAAATAGCCAAACTATGAAAAGAGCCCAGATGTACATCAACGGATGAATGGATAAAGATGTGGTGTACATATATACAATGGAATATTACTCATTCATCAAAAAGAATGGAATTTTGCCATTTGCAACAATGTGGATGGAGCTAGAGTATATTAAGTGAAGTCAAAGAAAGACAAATACCATATGATCTCACCCAAATGTGGAATTTAAGAAACAAAACAGATGAACATATGGGGAAGAGAGAAAAAGAGAGAGAAAGAGAGAAGAGAGAGAGAGAAACCATAAGCGACTTTTAACGATAGAGAACAAACTGAGGGTTGATGGAGGGACGTGGGTGGGGGATGGGCTAGATGGGTTATGGGCATTAAGAAGGGCACCTGCTGTGATGAGCACTGGGTATTGTATTCAAGTGATGAATCACTGAGTTCTACTCCTGAAACCAATATCACATTTGTATGTTAACTAACTAGACTTTAAATAAAAAAATTTTTTTAAAAAGCTAACGTTTACATATGTGATTATTTGGAAATTCTCTCTACAGATTCAAATTCTTCAGTAAAGCAACCCAGTGTGCATGAGACAAACTTGTGATATAGTAACAGGGCCCAAGTTAGAAAAAAAAAGTCAAATTACTATACATCTGTATGATAAAATTCTATACAGTCATTAAAAATCATGTTTTCAAGTCATAATCAGTGATACTAGAACATATTCACAATACATTTTGTGAGGAAAAAGAGGACAGAAAAGTATATATCCTATAAGAGCCTGATCTTATTTTAAAACACCTTATGCAAAAAAAAAAAAAAAAAAAGTCTGAAAGAAAAAACAGCAAGTCAAATGTTAACAGTGGGTATCTCCAGGTGGTGCAATTTGTACTTCTTTGTACTTTTCTGTATTTTCCAAATTTCCCATAGTACCCTTAAAGTCACTTTTATAGTGAAGCACTCTGCACCCACCCCCTCCCCAAAAAACAGTTATTGAGACAAAAGAAAAAAAAAAGAAAGAAAGAAAAACAAAGGTTGTCCCCATGTCTGAGAAAGAGTGTTCTAGGCAGTGAACAGAAACTTAACTGTGAACCTTAACACTATATCTCTCCTAAAAAACGACTGCCAGAACTGAAATGAGGTTTGGGTAGTAACAAAGATTAACCAGACAGTCCTGTCAAATTCTGAGCAGAAGAGAAAAAGCAAATGGCTAGTGCATGATTGGTGATATTTCCATGCTAAGTTGTTCCCCCTGTAAGCTCTTCCTGATTTAGGCAATATTTCTGATCTTCTAATGTTTTATTCCTCCATCATTTCCTACACGAATGTCAATGAATTATTTCAGAATAAAATTGCAATGGCTTTTTCCTAACCAATACAGACGTTAAAATACTGGCCTTACCTTTTTTGGTTTTGTGAAAGACACAATGATTGCGGAGAAGATGCTCTACTTGGCTCATCAGCTAATGTAGCCAAGATAAAGTTAGCTTCCAATAACATATCATCAATACTTAAAGCCATAGGTCTAAAAAAGGCAAAGTTAGAGCAAGCATCATACATGTTTTTTTGATGGACATTAGGAAAATTAGAAAACAACACTTACTTCAAAAGTAAAAGGAAAAAGAACTCCTGTTCATCTTTTCACAAATTAACATAGTCCTAAGAGCTGAAATGGTGCTTAGACATCATCAGATCCCATTTCAAGAAGTCCATCTAACCTAACCCAATCTCTGAAAGCTTAGATCTGGAATACTATATGAAATATCATAGTTTCATAGAAATTAGATTTGCTTAAGCCATGTATAATTTTCTAATTAGGCAATTCAGCACCATGTCAAAGTTATAAATGTATTCACTCTGCAAAATATATCTTTCTCAATTACCAACTAAAAAAAGCATCCTCAAACTTTCAGTTTGCTAAGTGTTGCCAGTAAAGTTAAGGAATTCTTGAGGTGTAAATTTCAAAGTGATCCAAAGGATTCTATTATTGATATATAACAAAAGAAAGGAAGGAAGGAAGGCGGGCAGGCAGGCAGAAAGGAAGAAGCTCAGAAAGTTCCCAAGGACTTACTTCCCAGGAAAATCAAAATGAATGGCTATAGGAGCATGTGTAGCTTCTGAAAATATCAGCATTCCCTGGGGCGGGGGGTGGGGGGCGAGAAGAAGAAGAAAAATAGTTGAAATCTTTATTTAAAAAACTACGAGTGAAATTTTGACACAAATTTTTGTTTACCTTTAATTCTTTGAAACAAAATGTTATTTCAGTATCAACTCCAATTTGAAAGAAGTCAAATTCATCTGCACCAACAAACATTTCACTGTACACAGAATTGGTCAAATCTGTTCAATATTACAAGAAAATAAAGAATAGAATTAGTCCCAGAGGTACTTATTAAATTTTAGTATGAAAACATAACTAAATGGTAGGTTAAAAATAGCCACAAATCCTTTGACACTCCTTCACTGAGAGATGGGGTCTGTGTCTATGTCCCCTTCCCTTAAATTTGGGTAGTTGGTTCCCTGACTGCTGAGACCAATAGTATATGATGCTAGAGATGAATTGCCCTCATGCTGGTTTCTGAGCCCAGTCCTTAAGAGACTGGCAACTTCCACTTCCTCTATCTTCCATCCACTTCCTCTATCCTACAACACTCATTCTTGGGAACTTGGCCACAATGGCCAAGTTGGCCAACTTGGTCAAGTTCATGCTCTACGAAGTCCAAATTAATGGCGAGGCCATATGTGTGCAGTCACTCTGGTTAACAGCCCAGCTGTGCTCCCAGCACTAATTACCAGCCATGTCAGTGTGCCATCTTAGATGGATTCAGATGATTCTAGACTCAGCCACTATCTAACTGCAATTGCATGAGATCCCAAGTACAAACTATCTAGCTGAATCCCATCAACCCACAGAAATATAAAAGAGAATAATAATTTTGAGTTTTTCACTACAAAAATCTTTGATATACATGCTCAGAAATACACACACACACAGACACACAAGTACCTTTTCTTCCTTCTCCTCGCTTTCCTTTTTTTTTTTCTAATTGAAGTGTAGTTAACATACAGTGTTATATTAATTTAGGTTCCTTCTCCTCGCTTTCCTTTTTTTTTTCTAATTGAAGTGTAGTTAACATACAGTGTTATATTAATTTAGGTTACAATATAAAAATTCAACAATTCTATACTTTCCTCGGTATTCATCAAGATAAATTACTCTTAATCCCCTTTATCTATTTCACCCATCCCTCCTCTGCCAACCACTAGTCTATTCTCTGTATTTTTTTTTTTTTAAGATTTTATTTACTTATTCATGAGAGACACACACAGAGAGAGAGGCAGAGACACAGGCAGAGGGAGAAGCAGGCTCCATGCAGGGAGCCCGAGGCAGAACTGGATCTTGGGTCTCCAGGATCATGCCCTGGACTGAAGGCGGCGCTAAACCACTGAGCCCCCCAGGCTGCCCTGTTTTCTGTATTTAAGAGAATGGTTTTTGGTTTGTATCTTCTTCTTTGTTCATTTGTTTTGTTTCTTAAATTCCACATATGAGTGAAATCATATGGTATCTGTCTTTCTCTGATGGACTTACTGCATTTAGCATTACATCTGTTTTTTAAAAGATTTTACTTATTTGAGACAGAGCACAAAACAGGGGAAGGAGCAGGGGGAGAAGCAGACTCCCCACTGAGCAGGGAGCCTGATGTGAGGCTCAATCCCAGGACCCTAGGATCATGACCTGAGCCAAAATCAGACATTTAACAAACAATCGCACCCAGGGGCCCCTAGAATTATATCCTTTAGGTCCATCTATGTTGTTGCAAAGGGCAAGATTTCATTCTTTTTTATGACTAATATTGCATTATGTATACACCACATCTTCTTTATCTATTTGTCTATAATGAATTTGGGTTGCTTCCATATCTGGCTACGGTAAATAATACTGCAGTGAATACAGAGGTGCATATATTTTTCAAATCAGTATTTTCATTTTCTCTGTGTAAATACCCAGTAGTAGAATTATTGGATCATATGATATTTCTATTTTTAATTTTTTAAGAAACCTCTATATTGCTTTATACAGTGGCTGCACCAATTTATATTCCCAAAACCAGTGCACAAGAGTTCCTTTTTCTCCACATCCTCACCAATACTTGAATTTCTTGCATTTTTTATTCTAGCCATTCTTTTTTTTTTTTTTTAATTTTTATTTATTTATGATAGTCACAGAGAGAGAGAGAGAGAGAGAGAGAGGCAGAGACATAGGCAGAGGGAGAAGCAGGCTCCATGCACCGGGAGCCTGATGTGGGATTCGATCCCGGGTCTCCAGGATCGCGCCCTGGGCCAAAGGCAAGCGCCAAACCACTGCGCCACCCAGGGATCCCTATTCTAGCCATTCTGAAAGGTATAAGATGATAGATATCTCATTGTTTTTTTTTTTTTCTTTAAAAGAAAAGAGGGAGGGGATCCCTGGGTGGCTCAGTGGTTCGGCGCCTGCCTTTGGCCCAGGGCGTGATCCTGGAGTCCCGGGATCGAGTCCTGCATCGGGCTCCCAGCATGGAGCCTGCTTCTCCCTCTCCCTCTGCCTGTGTCTCTGCCTTTCTCACTCTCTCTGTGTCTATCATAAATAAATAAATTTTTTTTTTAAGATTTTATTTATTCATTCATAGAGACACACAGAAAGAGGCAGAGACACAGGCAGAGGGAGAGGGAGAAGCAGGCTCCATGGCAGGGAGCCCGATGTGGGACTCGATCCCGGGTCTCCAGGATCACACCCCGGCTGCAGGTGGTGCTAAACCGCTGCGCCACCAGGGCTGCCCTAAATAAATCTTTTTAAAAAAATAAAGAAAGAAAAGAAAAGAGGGACACCTGGGTGGCTCTGCGGCTGAGCATCTGCCTTTAGCTCAGGGCATGATCCCAGTCCAGGGATTGAGCCCCGTGTCAGGCTCCCTGTGAGGAGCCTGCTTCTCTCTCTGCCTATGTCTCTCCTCTCTCTGTGTGTGTCTCTCATGAATAAATAAATAAAATCTAAAAAAAAAAAAAGAACAGAAAAGAAAGGCAGATTACCACATGCAGTACCTCATTTGGATGTGTCTGGAGTCTTAAAAGCTTGACTGCCCTATGTTCTGCAAATGGACTTTGAGAGCTTGTTTGAAGGCTCTAGCAGAGGAGCATAGCTATTTGTATACTCTTGACCAAAGAATGGTCCTCCTTTACCAAGAAGGCCTCTGAGCTTGCAGTTTCAGGACGGACACACATGGAGCCGTGAGGAAGGAAGGGGACATCTGCCTAGCAGCCAGATCAGCTGAATCTATCCTGGCGATCAATGGAGTGACAGATGTCTCAGCCACATCCCCCTTACATCCTCATTGTGGTTTTGATTTGCATTGCCCTGATGATGAGTGCTGTTGAACATCTTTTCATCTGTCTGTGGCCATCTGTATGTACTCTTTGGGAAAAAAAAAGTATTCAGGTACTCTGCCCCTTTAAAAAAAAATTTGAGAGAGAGAAAGAGAGCGGGAGGCAGGAACAGAGGGAGAGAGAATCTCAAGCAGACTCCACACTGGGTACAGGGCCCGATATGGGCTTGGACCCACAACCCTGAGATCACAACCTGAGCTGAAATCAAGAGTCAGATGCTTAAATGACTGAGCCACCCACGTGTCCCAATCTGCCCATTTTTAAATTGGATTACTTTTAGTAACTTCATAGTATTTCATTACCTTTACTCAACCAATCTTCTGATATTAGATCTGAAGTATAGAAGATGTCCAAACTATTAAAAGTGCTTATCTCTGGATAGTGGGATGTCAGATGACTTTTTTTTTATTAGTGTTTATTTTGTGTTTTTTATTTTCTTCAATGAACACAAATTAATGTAAGTTTAAGAACAAAAAATAATTAGCATATATATTTTAACGGGACCAAATATTATCCTAAAAACATATTCCTATCAAACAAGAAGGCTCATGTCACTTCCAGTGTACTAGCATAGAGTAAGTTAAAAAATAAACAACTGGGTCCCCAGTCACCCATAACTATAACTACTCATTAGAAAGCTGCTCACAAGGGACTGTCTCCTGGTTGCTAAATGGCCATCTTTATTCAGAGATTACATTATGAAATATAAAACAGACCCTTTCACTAGCCAAGCATATATTTTCCAGATCATGAACTTCTAAATTATCAAAAACAATGCTACATAAGACTAGAAAGAAGTAATAATAGCACAGTGCTAATGAGCCTGTGCCTTGGAGCCTATGTTCAGATAATCCATACTTACTGTGTGATACTAGGCAAGTCACTGAGTTTCTCTGTGCTTCATGTAGAAAATGTGCATAATAATAGTACCTACATCACAGAGTTGTTACAAAGATCACATGAATTCATAAATGGAAACCATTTAGAAAAAGAACGTGGAGGGGCACCTGGATGGATGGCTCAGTGAGTTGAGCTTTTGATTTCGGCTCAGGTCATGATCTCGGGGTCCAGGCAATGAGCCCTGCACTAGGCTTCTCCCTCACCGGGGAGTCTGCTTGAAATTCTCTCTTTCCCTCTGCCCTTCACTCCTGCCCCATTCACTTTCTCTTTTCAAAATAAATAAATCTTTTTTGAAAAAAAAAAAAAAGAAAAAGAACATGGCACATGAAAATCATCTGATTCAATTTCAGCCCTACTTCTGCTGGTTTTTCAATTTAGAATAATATCGTTCCCTACCCTCTTCTTTACTGCTGTCACACACACACACACACACACACACACAATTACCCAAGCAAGGTGAAAGAGTCTCAAACAGCTTGTGCCCAAAAGATCCTAGTCAATTTTCTTGATAGCAAAACTCCTGATTTAATCATGCTTTAGTCTCTCCATTCATTCTAGAGAAGTCTTGGAAGAGCTGACTTAAGAAGTATTTACATTTTCTGTTATGTGTATGTGCCATCTGGAATATCTTACATCTTTAATTCAAAGCTACTTTTTCATATGTGATTAAAGATGGTCTCAATTGGATTGCTGACCTCTTTATTTTTCTTTATGCTAAACATAAAAGGTGATAAAAAATGAAAAACAGGGGTGCGTGGCTAGCTCAGTTGGAAGAGCATGCAACTCTTGATCCTGGGGTCATGAGTTCGAGCTCCATGTTGATATAAAGATTACTAAAAATTAAATAAACTTTTTTTTAAAAAGATGAAAACCAGTACTTAAAAATCTTAACTGAAAATACACTTTTCTCAGTAACCATTCTAATTTTAAAACAACCTGAATTTCAAAGCCAAATATTTTAATTATTGATTGTGTTCAATTTCCTGGATCTCTTAAAAAGTTTTAATGATCTTTCTACAACTTACTGCTTTTTAGACAAGAACAAATGTTATGCCACCAATGTTTACTGTATGGCCAGTAATCAAGAAAGCCAGGAAGTGACATTCCATACAAGCGCCGCAACAGATTGGGAGTCCTTACCCATTGGTTCATCACTGGAACTCTTAAGGCAAACACTGAGTGGAGTAACAGCAAGAGTAACTTCTTCTTGACTTGATGTAAAAAGAACAAGTGCCTCAGCAAGCACTCTACGAAATGTAATGAAAAGCATTATGTTATTTGAAAAACAAGAAGAAATAAAGAATCTTATTAAGTGGGACTCCAATCTTTACTCTGGAAACAAACAGGTTAGTCAGCCTAGATATTTTTAAACTTACCCCCCTCAAAAAAAAAAAACCTATCTTCTTTTTTCTACATGAGCTACGATATTTTTAGTATATTTTAAAATTCATCTGAAGGCCAAGAGAATAGTAAAATATATTCTTAGTAAGACATGTGAAAGCTGCAGAATAAACCAGACACTGGAAGAAATGTCTTTAATTCTATGGTTTTATACACCCAACATATATTTTTAATGTCCTGCAATCATAATCCTAAGGGAGGTACTAGAAAATACAGCTGTTCAGATAGAACTGGGTAGAACTGTGATGGAGATCCAGGTGAGGCATAGAAGTTTACAAGCAGCCTGCTGCTTATTATATTCCCTTTCCCTTTGTTACGTGTCCTAGATTATTACCTATTACTTTCAAGGCTGTCTTGACATCCCAAATGCCCTTTTATCCTGAGCTCCCTTTTTAAAAACAGCTTTTTTGTAACAGGATTCACATACTGTACAATTCACAGATTAAAAGGTTTTCAATTTGTATTTCCCTATTAATGATATTGAGCACCTTCTCATGTGCTTTTCAACCATTAATATATCTTCTTTGGCAAAATATCCATTCAAATCCTTTGTCCATTTTTAATTAGGTTACTTTTTATTATTACACCACAAAATCTGGGCTACTTATGAAATTAAGGTTGTTGTCAGATAAAAATGAGATTCTTAGAATTTATGTAATGTTGATGTTAACCCAATGCTAGACATTAGCTTAGCAGTGTTTCTTGATGCCAAAATATGAGGAACACCTACCAAATTCATCTAGGAACTTTTACGGTGTTATGGGGGAAGTGTTTTACAAGATATCAAATAACCTGACACCAAAAAAAATGATAATATAAATGTGCAATTCAAAAAGAAAAATACAATTGCCAATAAATATATGAAAAGATGTTCAAACTTCCAAGCAATCAATGCAACAAAAAAGAACATCTAATAATACAATTTTCTACCTATCAGGTTGGCAAAAATTTTAAAGATTGATCATATCTGTTACTTGAAAGGATTCCCCTACACTTCTGGTGGGAATGTAAATTGGCATAATGTTTCAGACAGCAATTTGGTAATCAGTATGTTTGCAGATCTAAAACTTGGTAAGTTTTTGGCCCAGCTTTTTCATTTCTAGGACTCTGTGCTAAGCTGCCTAGATAAGATGGCCCCCAGTGATCCCCACTTCCTGGTATTCATGCCATCATATAATCCCCTGCCCCTGACATGGGCTTAATTTACAGAATCACTTCTAACAAACAAAATGGCAGAAGTGATGAAACGTCAGTTCTGAGATTAAGTTACAAGAAGACTTTGGCTTCCATTTGTGAATTCTCTCTCTCCATCAGTTACCTCAATCACCAATCTCTCTCTCTGATTACCAGTGGCCATGTTGTGAGGACAATCATATTGTCCACAGAGAGGCCTGTGTGGTGAGGAATTGAGGCCTACCAGCAACCAGACGAGTGAGCTTAGAAGCCATCTTCTGAGGCCTCCCCATAGTCATGTCGGTGAGCTTGGGAATGAATCCCCCTAGGCCCAGCCTTCAGATGAGACTGCAGCCCTGGCTGCCAGCTTGACTCCAACTCCATGAGACACCTTGAGCCAGATGCACCCAATTAAGCCACACTTATAACTGTGAAGTAATAAATGTCTGGTTTCTGAAAGCTCTGAGTTTGGGGAAGTTTTGTTCCACAGAAATAGGCAACCAATATACTTTCTCTGGATGGCAAAAAAGCTGGAAACAACCTACTTTTTTCAGTACTAGGATCATGAGTAACTAAATTATGGTTCAGTCATTACAGAGAAAAACTATGCAAATATTAATAACAATAAAATTGATTTAAGTGAACTGACACAGAAACTTAAAAAAGCAAGTTCCCAAACAATAATAGTAGGATATTTTTTTGAAAAAAAAAATTATAAGTATGTGTCTAGTATGTAATATAAATTTGAGAGGGGGAGGAAGGAAGAAAGAAAAAAGAATATCCATAGCTGTAGGGAGAGGGTGAGTTACAAAGATATTATCTATACAGAGAAGGAGATCTACAAGAATATACACCAAACTTTTGATTGATGTCACCTCTGCCAAGTGGGATAAAAGGGACAGGTAGAGGGGAAAGTCCTTTCATGTTTTATGTTTGCACTCCTCTATAAACTCGAGATGTATTATAAGGGGCATGTATTGCTTGTGTAATTAAAAAACCAATAAGGATAAAATATTTTTTGGTTCGCAAAGTAATTAATGTTTAATGCTACAGCTTAACTAAAAAAATGAGTGCACTTACACTGACAAATGCGCCTAACTCCTCTAAAGAAAAAATGCCAACTTGGGATAAAGTTGGTTTACATAAAAAATGTTAAAGTTTCCTCATGTTGTGTGTTTTAAGACTCAGACAGAAGGCAATATATAAATGCAAAGTATCATTAGTTAAAATATTTTTCTCTTGGTACCTCTGGATGTAAAAAGCCACTAATGGGATATTTTTAGAACTTTCTTGCCATTAAATTATTATTGCTACCATTAAGCAATTATATATATATATATATATGTAAGATTTTATTTACTTATTCATGAGAGAGGCAGAGAGAGAGGCAGAGACACAAGCAGAGGGAAAAGGAGGCTCCATGCAGGAAGCCTGATGTGGGACTCGATCCCGGGACTCAATCCCAGGACCCCAGGATCACGCCCTGAGCCAAAGGCAGATGCTCAACCACTGAGCCACCCAGGCGTCCCCATTTAGCAATTATATTATCTACTATTATCTTTCTTACGGTTTCCTCTTGACTTTGTGAGGGGATTTCTCCAAGTCAAATGTTCGCTTTTTAAAAAAATATAACTGATTTCAAAGTTTAATTAAAGGCATTAATTCTTTATTCTGTGCCCATATTATATTCAGAAAAAGAAAAATAAATACCAGAGAACTCATTACCTTGGCTGAATGACTAGTGTATTAGAACACATATTCTTTTCAAAAATAACTTGCAAGGGCTGACTTTCCTGAAAACACAGATTGTGAGTTCTTCTAATACCTTAAAAAGAACAAAGCAATCTGTTAATAATTTTTAGTGCAACATAAACTATTTAAAAAGTCTAAATTTCACAGCCAAGTTAAAATAATAAAATGAAAGGAACATTTACTATCTGGCCAGGTGCATGTAGCTTGAAGCACTACTCCTTTATAGAATGTGTTTATCGCTCTCTAGTGGACAGCACGCAACACGCCATATCCTCGGACCACTCAGGCAGTAGAGCTCCCAAGTTCTTTTGAAATACAGGTGACTTCTTAAATTCTGTGTAAAATAGTGATTGCCCACTATAGTTCATACACCTATCATTCTCTTTTAGTACTCCTTATCCAGGTCTGATATTTCTGTATTGCAGAGACTTTTGGAAGTCAGACACGGACATCTGGTCTGTAAATTCTTTTTCTCTGAGAGGAGGAAGAGAGGAAGACTGTGTAGTCATTATGTCTACAGCCCTATGTGCCAGGAACTGTAGTATGCATTTTACATACATTACCTATGATCTTCACTATATCCCTATGGGGTAGGCACTTAAAAGAGGAAACTGCAGCTCGGTGAGGCTGACTTTTCAAAGCAATGCTACCTGAACAAGTATAGGTAGAATTTCAATCTAAGTTTGAATACAGAGCCCATATAATAAAATCCAAGTGGGCTGTAGCTTCCTACAGCATAATAATGTTGTAAGAATCAAAGGGACCACTAGAAACATTTCTCAACTAACTTGGATTTTTTTTAACTTGATGGGGCAGAGGGAGAGAGAGAGAATCCCAAGCAGGCTTAATGAGCCTGACACAGGGCTCAATTCCATGACCCTAAAATCATGACCTAAGCCAAAATCAAGAGTCGGATGCCCAACCAGCTGAGTCACCCAGGTGCCCCTGGATATTTTTCTGATACAAAATAACAGCAACATTTATTAATTTCATAAGAATTTACTGATCACCAACTACTCATAAAGCTGCATTAGTTAGCTTTTGCTGGAAAAGAAACCACTCCAAAACTAAGTGGCCCCAAATAACAAACACTTGCTATTGTTCACAATTCAGCTGAGTCGTTCTACTTTAAGCTGGCTTAGCTGTGGCCCGACATCTTGGATGGCCACACTTCCATGTGTAGGGCCTCTGTGGGACAACTGGCATGGCTGACGCTGCTGGGATGGCTGAGGCCACCCGCCACATGGACTTAATCTTGCAGAAGTCAACTGTGCAGCACTTGTTCTCATGATGAAGGAAAGATTCCTGCCTTACCAGGGTTGCCAGGCTTCTTAAGGCCTAGGCTTGGAACTCACACAATATCACTTCTACTTAATTGATAAAGCAAGCCCAAGGCCAGCCAAGATTCCAGTTGGGGAAACAGATTTCAGCTTTTGAAGGGTGGGAAACAGTAAATAATTTGTGAACACTTTTTTTGGAGTCTACTACACAGGAACCATTTTAGGAGATGGGGATTAGCAAAGCACAAGTTGAACAAAAAATTCTATCCTCACAGAGCTTACCTTCTAGGGAGGGGAGACAGACAATAAGAAAATAAATAAGTAAAATAATTGCTAGGAAACATAGTGATAAGGGCCACAGGAAAAAAGCAAAGCAGAAAGGGCACTAGGGAATGCCAGTCATGGTAGACAGTAGTTTTATTATTTTTTTTTAAATTTTTTTTTATTATTATTATTTATGATAGTCACAGAAAGAGAGAGAGAGAAAGGCAGAGACATAGGCAGAGGGAGAAGCAGGCTCCATGCACCGGGAGCCCAACGTGGGACTCAATCCCGGGTCTCCAGGATCGCGCCCTGGGCCAAAGGCAGGCGCCAAACCGCTGCGCCACCCAGGGATCCTAGTAGTTTTAAATAGGGAGGTCAAGGAAGATGTCATGGAAACAATGCTATCTGAGTAAAGACTTCAAAGAGGTGAAAGAGCAAGCAACATGCCATCTGGAAAAGAAGCTTGCTAGGCAGAGATCTTCCAACCCATGTAAGACCTTTTTGGCCATTATAAGATTTCTGGCTTTAAGCCTAGGTAAATTGAGAGGGTTTAGGGCAGGGAGGGGAGTTGAGAGAATTTGAGCACTAGAGTGACATATCCAACCTATTTCATCTTTGCATTCATCCATAAATTTTAGATGTACTACAAAGAGCATGGCATTGCAAGGGATTACTGTGATTTCTGTTTTGGCAAGACACTAAGTTCAATAGTTGGCATAAGTTACCTATTCTAAAAACAATTTTCAAGTTACTTTTGGAGCAACAGGTATTAGATGCTTATGATCTACCAAAGGATAGACAGTGAAAAAGTAAGTCACCCCGCATCCTCATACCCTCCAAAGAGGGCACTACTGTTACCAGAAACAGCCTTAGCAAGGATCATACCTCTAGAACAGACATCTAAATATTTCACTCAAGTGAATACTGGCATTGCCAAAGATGTCTAAGCAGAGAAATACCTAATTTCTTTTTCATTCCTGAGGCTCCTTTTCTTGCTACTTGCTTCCTTCTCCTTTTCCCTTTACAACTGACAAGTGCTAAACACTTTTAATCCAAACTCTTGCTCACAGGGCTTCCTTCCCATAGAATGCCTTCCCATTTCCATCTACTGGAAACTCACCCAGTATATGGTGCCACTAGCCACAAAACCTTTCCTCTTCACCTTTCTCTCCTTTGAATTTCTGGCCCAAACAACATCCACTGTACGACTTTATTTTTAAGTAGGTTCTATACTGGGCTTGAACTCACGACACTGAGAATAAGATCGGAGCTGAGATCAAGAATCAGACACTAAACCAACTGAGCAACCCAGGTGCCCCACAACTCTACTTTTTTTTTAAATATTTTATTTATTTATTCATGTGAGACAGAGAGAGAGAGTGAAAGAGAGAGGCAGAGACACAGGCAGAGGGAGAAGCAGGCTCCATGCAGGGAGCCCGATGTGGGACTCGATCCCCGGTCTCCAGGACCATGCCCTGGACTGAAGGCAGCACTAAACCGCTGAGCCACCGGGGCTGCCCCAACTCTACCCTTTTTTAAGCAACTTGGCATGATGTACCTCTTCACTGGTTTTTCTAGTCTTCTCATTTAACAACAATTTTCCTTGATAGGATGCAAATGGGATCAACATTTAGAAGTCCTGTTTTTTCCCTGGGTTCATCTATTAACTTCATTTTGTGTTACACAAAGTACTGGACTCTACTGAGATAAGGAGTTTTGATTTATAACGAACTTCTTTCATTAAGAAAATCTTACTATTAAAAACAACAACAACTGGGGTGCTTGCATGGCTCAGTGTTAAGCATCTGACTTGATCTCAGCTCAGGTCTTAATCTCAGGATTGTGAGTTCAAGCCCCACACTGGGTTCCAGGCTGGGAGTGGAGCCTTCCTTTTTTTAAAAAAAGAAAAAAGAAAAAAGAAAAAAGAAAAACAACAACAGCCGAACTAAAGCAAATGCTTAGTCACATGTTTGGCTTAAATTCTGGCATAAGCTCCTAACTTCTCACAGACCGGTAACAATAGTTTACGGCCCAGGAGCCAGTCCATGCATCATTCTGAGTAGTAGTGTCTCATACCATCTGCTCCTGGCCATGGGATTCTTGACACTAGGAGAGAATTCTACTTGCCACTTCATAAGCTCAATTTGGAACTTCCTTCAGTGGGTCCAGAGAACTCTTTCAAACCTGAAGGGGTACAGCTAAGGAACAACCATTATTTTGGAGATATTACATTTGCAGAGTTCACAATTTCAGAAACTAGTGATACTTCAAAAGTCTTATAAATGATTCAAATGTACCCCAATCCCTATAAATTCACTGTCAAGCAAGTTTAAAGTCATTAGCACATCTGTAGAATGCCCTTTGACAAAAAAACTTGAAGCCTTGAAGTGGAAGCCCAGCCCTCTTAACATCACTTTATTAATACACGCATATGAATCAAAGTTTTATTTTCAGGGCAGCCCAGGTGGCTCAGCAGTTTAGCGCTTCCTTCAGCCCATGGCCTGATCCTGGAGACCCAGGATCGAGTCCCATGTCGGGCTCCCTGCATGGAGCCTGCTTCTCCCTCTGCCTGTCTCTGCCTCTCTCTCTCTCTCTCTCTCTCTCTGTCATGAATAAATAAAATCTTTTTTTAAATTAAAAAAAAAGTTTTATTTTCACTCAGTATCCCAGTGCACTCCTCTTATGGAAGCCCCTCTCTGCTGGAATCTGGTCTGTCTGAGTCAGGACAGAACACAGTAGCATGTGGTGTATATCAGACAGTGTTCTTCAGGAACTCACAGACTCATTTTTAGCAACTGTAGGGTCAGTGCCAAAAAAGTATGGAGAATTGGTGGGATTATTAATAAGATAAATATTTCAGATAAATCTTGGTTCTCATGATACAAATCCTTGTTTTCTATTAGCAGATGCTAAGTAATTCAAGACATCACTGTTCTGGAAACTTTTCATGGTTAGATTTAGAGAAATTAGTCTTTTTAGTAGCTCATGTTTTTTCTATTGTTTTCTATCAGTGAAGAGAGCCAAATTTACATTACTGTCCTTAATTTCTTTCCAAACCCCAAACATGTATTTCTTTTTTTTTTAAAGGTTTTGTTTATTTAATCATGAGAGACACAGAAAGAGAGGCAGAGACATAGGCAGAGGGAGATGCAGGTTCATGTAAGAGGAGCCCCATGTGGGACTCGATCCCAGGATCCTGGGATCATGCCCTGAGCCAAAGGCAGATGCTCAACTACTGAGCTACCCAGGCTTCCCCCAAACATGTATTTTTAACAGCTTATGGGCTATCTCTTGCCCAGGTGATTTTTCTCAACTAAATTTGAACAATGTTTGTTTTTGTTTTTGTTTTTTTATTCATGAGAGACACAGAGACATAGAGGGAGAGGCAGGCTCCTCACAGGGAGCCCGATGTGGGACTTGACCCTGGGACCGGGATCACACCCTGAGCCAAAGGCAGATGCTCAACTGCTGAGCCACCCAGGCGTCCCTGAACAATGTTTCTCCACCAGATGATAGATATAAAATCGCAGGCATCATTTGCTGTGTGCATACAGTTTTGGAAACTATACCCCAATTACACAGCAGCATCCATGTCCTACAGTCTCCTTCCTTCCTGAGCTGGCCCTTCCCCATTTCGTCGCAGCCATAAGGTTCACATGGGGACTGACTACTTCCAGTATCACTGATGGGCCCCCGTTGGTGTAAACCAATTGGTGTAATCTTATGCCCCCTGCAATTAAATTTGGATGACATATGGCACTTTGAGACTCGAATGCCCTGGCCACTAAGATTAATTTAGGTTGGTCCAGTTGAAGCAAAGTCAAGCTCTTTTTTCAATGGACATGAAAGAGGAAACATGTAGCCCTGGCTGCTACTACAAGCCACCTTATCATTGGAAGTTTAAAAGAGAAGCTGGCCTTAGGATAAATCACATGGAGAGAAGTAGAGCTGAATGAATTTGAAGAAGGAAAAGAAGCAGTAGCTGCTGCAGCCTAGACTGAACCACATCTGAGGCCTAATTTTGATCTTTTTGTTTACATGAACCAATATTCCTCCTTATTATTAAAGTCAATTTGAGTTGGGATTTCTGTGTGCGTTTTTTTTTTCCTGTTACTTGCTACTGAAAGCATCCTCACTCCTACAGCTTTCCTACAAAAGCTATTAAAAATCAATCAATTACAAATATGTAATAGACACTACTCTAAATCAAACCATTTGAGAGAGCCCAAGAAACTGAAAAGTTGGTTGTTCAAAATCTAGCTGGAAATAAGGGATGAGGGTAATTGTAATCACAGCAATCTTTGACTATGTAGTACTCCCTCTGTGTCAGACACCACGCTCTATGCTTCACACTTGTGATCTCATTTCACATTCACAGAAACCCGGGAACATGACGGTAGGTAAAATTATCCCCATTTACAGAAAAAAAAAAAAAAAAAAAAGGAAGTTCAGAGAACTGATGACAGAAAAACTCTGTAAAAGCCTAATATACAAGGGGGGGGGGCACCTTAGATTTCTAAGTTAGCACAACTATATGTTAACTTTGTTCAAACCAAAAGCCTGATTTATGGCCTGCCACGCATGCATTGTACATCTGCTTTGTGAATGAGCAGCCTGAAGGAAAACCATTTTGTCCTTGAGGCATCAATCAAAGCTCCTGCTCCCTGAATTCCTTTATGATGAAACTCATGCTTCCCGCCAACATGCTAATCTATAATCTTTTTTAGCTTTTACAAGATGTAAAAAATGTATATAACCCTATAAAAACTGTCCATTCTCTGGAGCCACTTTCTTCCCTGTGAAAAGTGTGTTTTCCTGGGCAGTTATCCTAACGTGGGCTGGAATAAAATTCTCTTTCTTACTTTCTGAGATTCTAAAAAGTTTGTTCAATTTGTGTTGACAAAGCTTATGTAGAAAAAAAAAAAAAGCTTATGTAGTTTCACAAAGCTAAGAAGAGGTATAGAAGAATGCACACACAAGTAGTCTGTGATGTCAAAGCAGGCTGTGCTTTTAACGATGCTTTTTAAGTGATTCTGCTATTATGTGAACTAAAATTCAAAGAAGGGGGAAACCACCTTAAATCATTGATATTTTGCAGGGAAAAATTAATATAATTTGAATATGAACTTAAAATATTAAGATAAATGTCAGGCAAACTAAGAGATATGAGATCATTGTAACACTATGACAACCTTCCAGAAGACCATTCCACTACAAAGAAAGATTTAGACTAATATCACAAGCACGAGCTTTCTGAAAGCATTCAATTCTATGTGCTAACTTCAAATAAAATAGTAGCAATCATAAAAATTATAACTACAGCTAACACTTAGACAATATGTGAGGCATTCTTTTAAGTACTGTAGAACTGTAACTTCCTATAACTCACTGGATCTTCACAAAAATCCAAGAACAGGGATCCCTGGGTGGTGCAGTGGTTTGGCGCCTGCCTTTGGCCCAGGGCGTGATCCTGGAGACCCAGGATCGAATCCCACATCGGGCTCCCGGTGCATGGAGCTTGCTTCTCCCTCTGCCTATGTCTCTGCCTCTCTCTCTTTCTCTCTCTGTGACTATCATAAATAAAAAAAAAAAACTTAAAAAAAAAAAAAAACCAAGAACACTGGGACTAACATGATCCCCCATGTTATATATTTGGGGAAAATGGGGCACACAGACGTAAAATCATTTCCCCAAAGTATCAGCAAGAAAAGGGCAGAGCAGGATTTCACCCCAGACCTTGTGGCCTCCAAAGTCCATGCTCTTAAACAATGTGCTATCCATACTTCAGCATGTAAATGTCCTGTGAATACAACACTCAAATATCTACCATGCAAGACTGTTAAGCAGGAAATCTGTTTTACAGTTTGGTGTGACAGAGAGAATGTATAAAGGTTTTGGCTCCTACTACTATGGGGTTCAACTCAAAGCCAGGCTCTGCGACTTACTAGTTTTGTGACCTTGAGCCAGTGATCATGCTTCTTTCAATCTCAGATACAATACCATCTGCCTCCTAGAGGACTTTCAATACAGGTTGGCATTATTCCTTTCTGTTCTCACCAAAGAACACTGTTACCAAGGCACTCTTACAGAATATCATCAAGCAGCCAGTTAATTTTAGACCACCTATTGTTTGAATTCAACTGGACATTTAAAAAAAATTGGTTTGAAAAAAAAAAATTGGTTTGTATGCAGGCAAAGCTTTCCCAACTGACAAGTTGGGAAAAAAATGAATACCAATCATTTCATGATACTTATACAGAGACAAGTAAGAGAATACTTTTCAAGTACTTACAACGTCCCTACCACAAAACCACACAAATTCTAAGCAGTAATGCAATGAGAAGTCTTAACATGCAATTTGAATATTCTAAACATAAAAATTATTAATAAAAAACACACAATACATAAAACTAGTTTTAATTACACCTACCATGTCTGCAGAAGAACTGAATGACGACTTTGCATTTATCGGATCTGGTGAATATTTTACACTTCTCTACAGTTCTTTCAAGAGAATTTGGACATCTAAAGATGGGCAGAAGTGACTATAACACAAATACATAATAGAACAGCACACATTTAATATGGTTGCTCGATGAGTTTAAATGAACTAACAAGATAATGTATGCTCCTAAGTGAATAGATTTGTCCTGCATACCTTTTTATATATTCTTAAATTTTTATTCCAGTTTTGAACTATGTGACTGTGTAATTCAACCTTAAAAATAAAATAACCAATATTTTTTTCTGGATTAAGAAGGTATTTTCCCCTTCTTTTAACACTTTTTTCCCTCTTTTTTCAATTTAAATTCAAGTCAATTCATTTTAAAAATTAAATTAACATACAGTGTATTATTAGTTACCCAGGTATAGTGATTCATCAGTTGCATATTACACCCAATGCTCATTACATTAAGTGCCCTCCTTAATGCCCATCACCCAGTTACCCTGTCCCTCTGCCCACTTCCCCTCCAGCAACCGTCAGTTTGTTTTCTATAGTTAAGAGTCTCATGGTTTGTCTCCCTCTCTGATTTTGTCTTATTTTATTTTTCCATCCCTTCCTCTGTGATCTTGTGTTTTGTTTCTTAAATCCCACATATGAGGGATCCCTGGGTGGCTCAGCGGTTTGGTGCCTGCCTTCGGCCCAGGGCATGATCCTGGAGTCCCCGGATCGAGTCCCTCACTGGGCTTCCTGTGTGGAGCCTGCTTCTCCCTCTGCCTGTGTCTCTGCCTCTCTCTCTCTCTCTATGTGTCTCTCATGAATAAATAAATAAAATCTTTTAAAAAAAATTCCACATATGAGACCATATCATTATCTTTCTCTGATTGGCTTATTTCATTCAGCATATCTTCTAGTTCCAACCTCGTCATTGCAAATGATAAGATTTCATTTTTGATGGCTAAGTAGTATTCCACTACATATAAATACACATATTACACACACACACACACACACACACACACACACACCACATCTTCTTTACCCATTCATCTGTCAATGGACATCTGGACTCTCCATAGTTTGGCTATTGTGGACATTGCTGCTATAAGCATTTGGGTGTCCTGCATGCCTTTTAAACCAGGTATTATTATTATTATTATTAAAGATTTTATTTATTTATTCATGAGAGACACAGAGAGAGAGAGAGGCAGAGACACAGGCAGAGGGAAAAGCAGGCTCCACGCAGGGAGCTTGATGTGGGACTCGATCCCAGGACTCTAGGATCACACCCTGAGCCAAAGGCAGAAATTCAACTGCTGAGCCACCCAGGTAACCCATTAAACCATGTATTAAATGCAGAATAGATATCATGTCCTTTGTAACAAATATTTCCACGAGAGAAAACCAGGGCCACTTATACTTACCTTCATTCCCAATTTGCAATTTAAATTCGACATTGTAGAATCATTATCATTTACTTTCACTGAGGTTGACCATTGATAATGTTGAAAAAACACAGGAGAGAAGAGGACACATCCATATGCTGACCGACAAGAATTCACAGATCTTAAAGCAAGCTGAAAAATAAAAGTTAAGGAAAAAATCAACTTTCACTAAATGATTAATTCAAAAATTCCATTATGTTTAACACTGTAATTAAATGTGTTTAAATAAGGTTATGAGATGGTAACTGCATTATATTGACTACATTATACATATGATTTATTATAGATATTAAATGGATTACATTAGACATTGTATATTGAATTTACATACATATATACAGTATACACATCTATATTGAATACATGTAGATATTAACTTTAAAATCTTGCATGTTGAAATTGTAAAGTTGTAAATGCCTTTAGCTTTAATGTACAAAGTGGTAGATAATGTTAAAAGAGGTAGAAAGATGGCAGCAAAATGGCAATCTCTTGCCTCATCTAAAGGGAGAAACCGTTGGTCAGTGCCAGCCAACTACTTCCACCTAGGAATACTAATGCTGGCCCCAAACTGTCAGATCTTCTAAGTTTTTAAGAGAAGCAGAAAACTCAGATCTGGGTTCCCTGGGTGGCGCAGCGGTTTGGCGCCTGCCTTTGGCCCAGGGCGGATCCTGGAGACCCGGGATCGAATCCCACGTCGGGCTCCTGGTGCATGGAGCCTGCTTCTCCCTCTGCCTGTGTCTCTGCCTCTCTCTGTGTGTGACTATCATAAATAAATAAAAATTAAAAAAAAAAAAGAAAACTCAGATCTTTATGTGGACTCCCCCAATCTTTAAGTTTATAAAATTATTTCATTTAAAAAAATAACAAACACAAAACACTTCGGCAAGTCATATCTAGCCTCTTGACCATCAGTTTGCCATTTCTGGTTTAAATCTCTTGTGTTGGATGGAACTGGAGGGTATTATGCTGAGTGAAATAAGTCAATCGGAGAAGGACAAACAGTGTATGTTCTCATTCATTTGGGGAATATAAATAATAGTGAAAGGGAATATAAAGGAAGGGAAAAGAAATGTTGGGAAATATCAGGAAGGAAGACAGAACATAAAGACTCCTAACTCGGGGAAACGAACTAGGGGTGGTGGAAGGGGAGGAGGGCGGGTGTTGGAGGGGAATGGGTGACGGGTACTGAGGTGGACACTTGACGGGATGAGCACTGGGTGTTTTTCTGTATGTTGGTAAATTGAACACCAATAAAAATTAATTAAAAAAAATAAATAGGGATCCCTGGGTGGCACAGCGGTTTGGCACCTGCCTTTGGCCCAGGGCGCGATCCTGGAGACCCGGGATCGAATCCCACATCAGGCTCCCAGTGCATGGACCCTGCTTCTCCCTCCGCCTGTGTCTGCCTCTCTCTCTCTGTGACTATTATAAATAAATAAAAAATTTAAAAAATAAAATAAAATAAATAAATAAATAAATAAATCTCTTGTGTTTCTCTGCCTGATTTTTAAGTTTAATACGCTCTCAACTCTTGTGTTTCTCTGCCTGATTTTTAAGATTAATATGCTCTCAATGTATTCAGACATGTAAAATAAAGATGAGCAGTGAAAGGGATAATTAAAATTTCTGAGTTTCCTAGTTAACATTCAATCTGGATTGGGATCTTTAAACATCCTCTTTTGCCTTAATAGATGGTAAACTGGTTAATTTTCTTACTTACACCTTTTTCAGATGGATCTAGCCACAGCTCGTCACTGATTCGTGATAGAGCTTGGATTGCTTTCCCAAATACTACAGAGAAAAAGAAAGACACTGCTTACATTCTTTCCTCAAACAATAAAAACAAATCATAAGGCTACTTCAGCATTCAGAGGACTCACGTTAAATTTATAAAGAACAGTGTTTCATAGACCAATGCTAAAAATTGCTTTAAATACATAATAAGGAAAAAAAATAAATACATAATAAGGGACCCCTGGGTGGCTCAGCGGTTTAGTGCCTGCCTTCGGCCCAGGGCGTGATCCTGGAGTTTTGGGATCTAGTCCCGCATTGGGCTCCCTGCATGGAGCCTGCTTCTCCCTCTGCCTGTGTCTCTGCCTCTCTCTCTCTCTCTCTCTCTGTGTGCCTCTCATGAATAAATAAATAAAATCTTTAAATAAATAAATACATAATAATACTCCTGACAAAATGCTAGACACATAGACACATATGTGTCTCAATAAATAGAGCTCAATAAATTTACAGACTGCAAAATGATAAGACACACACTATTCCCTTCTGATGGTTTGCATGGAGCTACTGCGGCAAGCCAATTTCCATACCAATTTATTTTCAGACTTGGTTAAAATAAATATATTACCTGACATCCCCCCTCCCCTAGAAGTGTGAAAACAGAGCATGAAGAGGTTCATCTGAAGGGCTTTAATAACCTCATAGGTGGCAAGGTCAAAATAAGTTATGAGAGAGAAGTTAGAGGCATTCGAGATACATCTCTGATATTTGAGGGTAGCATCCAAGATGCTAAATCTGCTCACTAAACACACTCAGATTCCCTGTAAGAAAGAGGCTAGGCTGGGTGATGTATTTGTCTAAACTGGTATGACACTGTTAATATTCTCAGGAATTACGAATAACTACAAAATGTGGCAAACAAATATAAGATACTATGCTGCAATAAAAATGGATGGCCACATAGGGTGCCTGGGTGGCTCAGTCAGTTAAACATCTGACTCTTGATTTCCACTCAGGTCATGATCTCAGGGTCATGGGATCAAGCCCTGTGGTCGGGTCCATACTCAGCACTAACTCTGCTTCTTTCTCTCTCCCTCCCCCACTTGTGCTCTCTGAGAGAAAAAGGAAAGAGAAAGAAAAGAAAAGAAAAGGAAAGAAGAAAGAAAGAAAGAAGAAAGAGACCATATCGATCCACAGAACAATAGAAAAAGGAGAAAATATTCCAGACATAAAATCTGATTACACTGCTTAAGTGTGCGAATTGGGGGTGCCAGCCTGAAACTGAGACGGGATGATTATGGGGAGAAAAAAAAAAGAGGCATTTCTCCTCTTTTTTTTCCACTTCACATTCAACACTTTTTCATTCAGCACTTTTTCCAGGAGCTGCCTCAGGCCGACCTCTCAATCACCCAGCCAATAGTTTTTGAGCATCGCCTAGGTTCTGAGTACAACTCAATGCAAGGGGAGTAGAGCAATGAACTGAAGAGCAATAGCTTCTGCCCTCACAGTGCACTACATACAGTCCGGGGGGGGGGGGGGGGGTAGGCAAAAACAATCAGGAAAATAACTGCTTATTGAGAACGGAACTACACCCTGTGAGAGAACTTCTAGAACTCGGAGAACCTGTAACAGCCGGGAGCCCGTGCGTCCCCTCCCTGTTCCTCACTACCGTTCTGTGGATGGCCCCATCCCGGGGTGGGGGAGGGGGGGGAAGGTAACCACCACACAAGGCGCCATTCTAGGATCAGCTTACGATCTGCAGGAAACCACTGTTTTCCTAAATAGAGACTTTCTGGAGTAACTTACATAGAGTTCCAACCACTTATACATTCCCATCTACTATCGAGCTCTTTCCGCACCCGATTCATTCCTACAACAAGCCCTGCAACAAAAATGCTGTTACTAATTCTCATTTTTTGCAGATGAGGAAACTGAGCCCCCACAGCGCTTCAGTGGCTTGTCCCAAGTCAGACGTGGAAAAATGGAAGAATCTGGAATAAAAACCAGGTTGATTAAATCAACCTGGCCCTAAATACTTCAACGGTCTAAGCATCTCCGCCCCCCCCCCCAACTCCTCCTCACGCAGTCCTAAATCGTTCAGAGTTTGAGGCCCGCATTCCCAACCTCCGCTCTGATGGTGCAATTTCACTTCACGGACACTGAAGACAGGAAATACTAAGCCCAAATAAAAGCTGACAGGCTCTCTTCCCTCAGAAGCTACTAGGAGCTTGGGTGGGTGTCGCCAGCACTTGCGCATGAAGGGCAAAGGGGAAATGGCCTCCATAAATCTTAGGCTTTCTTTCTTTTCTTTCTTCTTCGCTTCCCTTTTCTACATAGGAAGGCAAGAAAGGTCGCTCCACCTTTCACCTGACTGCCGCTCATCTCGCACTTCAGCATGGCTGCAAGCCCTAACAAGCAGGGCTCCAAGGCGCGCCTCAGCTCGACGGCCCCAGGGGCCCGGATGTCGCCCGCACTTTTCGAACTTTCGAGATCTAACTCCTCCCGCCCTCACTCCACGCTTTCCCAAAGAGCAGCTGTATGGGCCGGCGGGGAAGGACCTCTGCGGGCCCCCGTAGGCCGTCTCCTGCCGACGTCGCCTGTCATTGGCTGAGAACGAAGTGGGCGGGTCGCCCAGGAGCCCGAGGAAGAAGGCGGTGGCGGCGGTGGTGGTGACTGAGCGGAGCCCGGTGACAGGATGGTGAGGATGGCAGATGCGGCGACCGAGGCCTAGCTGTCGGCCGCGGGGCTGCGTCGTTGGGAGCAGCTGGGAGTCTCTGGGCGACGGCGGGGGCCATCCCGGGGACCGTGGCGGGGAGAAGGCCCCGGGGGAGGGCAGAGGAGGATACGAGCAGCTACCTCTGGGTGCGGCTGGCTCCGGCCTCGCACCCACGCCCAGGGTCCAAGGGACGTCCGAGGGGGGAAGGGCCCGCCCCCCTCTGCGGCTCGTCCTGTCACGAGACCCGCACGCCCGAGCCGGGAAGGACCTTTGGGCCTGGGCCTCCAGCGTCTGCGAGAAAGGGGCATGGTCCCCTCGGTTTCCAGACGTTTCCTTACTCCTTTTCCTTAAAAGGCACCTCCCGCTGGTTGGGGTATACCGATTGCCACCGTCATGTGTTGAAAGCTGGGCTGCTTGGATGCAGAACGGGAAGTAACGAGCAAACCCCCTATCCTTTTTCGTTTGCATCTGGAGAGAAGGGGGTACAAACTGCCCCCCTCGCCCCTGAGATAAAGTGCAGCTGCCATTGAAATGTGGTAGTGAGTCCTCGGGGGACTGGATTTGGCTCTTAGAATGGCTGGAACTGTTGTTTCCTTAACGGTTTATGAGCTCTTTGAAATTGGAAAATTTTGTGAATATGTACGTTTTTCCAGGTAAGGAGCCAGTTTTGGCGCCAAGGAGTACTTTAGGGAGTTTTACCTCAGTCGTTCATCCGATTGTCCAGCCAGCCTCAAGGCTAGCCCCCCACCCACTTGACCTACTGTAGGTTTTTCTGCCCCTAAGACCGTTCTGTGTAAAAACTCAGGAGGTGGCTTGTAGCTGTAATCAGATTTTCAAAGGTGCCCTTCTCCCCCTAAAAAAGTTAAGAGCGTGTCCAAAAGGAGCTCTGATTGTCTTGCTATTTATGTTGATGAGGGACTTCTATAATGGGTATCCGTTACATTTTTGAGATTATCAGGATTCTGTGGCAAGTGTAGCCTTTGAAGTGGCTTATAGATGTGACAGCCAAAGATTTATGGTATATGCTTCTTTAGTGTCTTTGTATATGGGAAAGACTTTAATCTCGTTTTTTATTTTTGCTTCTAAACGGACTCCAGTTGAAAGTGATCCGGTTTACAATAATTATGAGACGGTTATTCCTGAGAGAAGATGACATATGATTCCATACTCATGTTTCTAAAGTTTGTAAGAGATGAACACTTTTTTAGGGTAGTTACACTGGAACATAATTGTCACCTGAGGTAGAACTGGGTAAAATTTAGCATTAGCTGATTCTTTTTTTTTTTTTTTTTTTTTTTATGATAGTCACAGAGAGAGAGAGAGAGAGAGGCAGAGACACAGGCAGAGGGAGAAGCAGGCTCCATGCACCGGGAGCCCGATGTGGGATTCGATCCTGGGTCTCCAGGATCGCGCCCTGGGCCAAAGGCAGGCGCCAAACCGCTGCGCCACCCAGGGATCCCAGCTGATTCTTTTATGATTAAAAACCTCTCATTTGGCAAAGTAGACTGGTAATGTTCAACACTCAGTAGTATCCAGAGTCTATGGGTAGCAAATTCAGGTGTGGAGAAGGTCCAATTGCAGCTGGAGGAATGTGTTTGTTTGTTTGTTTGTTTGTTTTATCATCTTAGTTGGTGACTTCATCAATTGATAATGTATTCAGAGCGCTGATTCAGACCTTCTATACAAAATAATGGTCTAGCTGCGGCATAAATTTTCCAGCTCGTAGAATTTTGAGCATAAGAGAATTAAAATCAGTGTACTTGAGGAATAATTAGTCCTTAAGAATCCACAAAATGTTAGCTTTCGTTTACATTGTTACTGATGAATTTTCCAAATTGTCTTATAAAATTCTTAACAGAACAGGAAACTAAAAGAGATGGGAGTCAATATAGAGAATAAGATTAGAAGAAAAACTGACAGGGCACATTTTTTATTACTGGGTGTGTGTGTGAGAGAGAGAGAGAGATGTTCAAAAACACAGCAAATGGTTCTTTTGGTATTGCTTTGAGCAAAGCCAGTTTTTAACATTTTCTTTCATAACACTCAGAAATCATTAACAATTGTTTGCATATTCATTTGGTATGAGTTTTTTTGTTGCTCTGTTTTGGTTTGTTTCTTTTCATTGCTTTCTTGTAACATTGGTCATGTTTCACCCTTTTTTTTCATTCCCCTGTCTGCAATCAACTTCTTCATTCCACTAAGGCTGGGCACAGAGTAAGTTTCTTCTCTTAGCTCCTACTAACAACGGTGGTTGGGTGGCTGGCTGATTACTGGGATTTTCACCCTTTTACAGTCAATCAAATAGGAAGTAGCCAGATTCCTATGCTTTGATTGGGTTGGTTCTTTATTTGAATTTAACAAGATTGCCATTTCCAGGATCTTTTGCTGTCTCAAAAGACTATAAACTTTATCTAATCTGAATTGTCAAAAGTGTGGAATTTGGGCAAGGACATTCCTCAAAGTATGACATATGTTATGTGACACTATTTCCCCAAACTTAGTCACCTACATGAAACAAGAGTCTTAGAATCTTTAGTAGTTTGAAATAATTTTTGTTTGGTCATTCCTATAGTTATATTTTTAAACTACTAATACTCTGGGTATACTTGGGTATAATCCATAATACATGATAGAATTTAGGTCATCAATCATTATAAAGTATCATTGTTGTACTAATATTCTTTTTAATACATTGAGATCAAACAGCTCATTCATTATCAGTCCCAAAGATTTTTATCCTGCAATAGACATATACCCTCTATGAGCCTGAGGGTTTTGTTTTTTTTTAATATAGCAATTTATTTTTTACCTTTTTTCTCAAATGCCAGCTTCCCACATTAACTCTGTGCTTCAATCCATATCTGAAGGGATCCCCCTCTAAAGATGAAGATTGTTCTCTCTCCAGGTACTTTTGCATTGATTACCAATGAGGGTGGAAACTTCATAGTGGTTTTTGGTTTTACAGTAAGATGTTTTATCCACTAAGATCTGGATTGAAACAGTTCATTGAACAAATACCAGCTGAAACTACTCTTTAAAAAGAAGAAACTTATTTACCAATTTCTTTTAAAGTGTGCTAATTTTGTAATCTTGTGTTACTTCAGTTACTCTGTGTCCTGATAACAGTTCCTTTCCTTTGTAATCATGTTGATATTTGTTGCAAGATGAATCAAGTTTGTTTTAGCAATAATTTTAGTTTTACATATTTTGTTTTTGGTTAATTTCAGTTTACATGAAGTCTATGGTGGCAAAATTATTTTCTGTTTTTATACTACTTTAGATATTTAATGTTTTCTTGGATAATATTAAGGAACAGTCATGCCTTCTTTGTTTTTTTTAAATAGAAGTTTTATTTTTTAAAGATTTTATTTATTTATTCATGAGATGTAGAGAGAGAGGTAGAGACATAGGCAGGGGGAGAAGCAGGCTCAACGCAGGGAGCCCCCTGTGGGACTCAATCCCAGGACTCCTGGATTACGCCCTGAGCCAAAGGCAGTCACTCAACTGCTGAGCCACCCAGACATCCCCATGCCTTCTTTAAAAGCAGTTAAAGGGCATGTATGTTTATAAATGGGATGTCTGTGTGGGAAAACATCCTGTTACAGAATGAAGGTGCTTATATGAATCAACATGAAATTAATTATTGTCCTTCAGACGACAAATATTTAAAATGACCTTTTGACAATATTCCACAAAAAGATTGAATTGAGTAATGTTTATATGTTCTTGAAATTGCAAAATTAAAAATTTTACAGAATTGAGGTTTTTTATTTTGTTATACTCAAGTGCAAAATTAATTTTTGTCATCTGAGACTATATTGCAACTCTAAACCACCTCCTGCTAAATTCATCACTTATTTAGCTGATGTCTCTCTCTTTTTTTAAATTGTGCTAATGCACATGAAAGAGTGTAAAAATGTTATCTTAAGTTTGGAAACCAAACTGAGGGTACACAGGCCATTTAATCTACACAATAAAAATACGACAGGATTTATAATAAGGAAGGAGGAGAGAACAGAGATCATAATTCAAAAGCACGTGTTGTCCTATTAAAACTCCTTGAAACATAGGCTGTTTTTTATACCTTTATATTATATAGCTAATAGTATTTAGTAACAAATTTTGTAAATTTTGGCTACTTTTCCTTCAAATAGTTGTCAGTCTAGTAAACATAAATTACAGAATTAAGTTTTTTTCTTTATCACTGCATTTTTAACAGTTCTCTTTATTAATGTTCCTTGGAACATTGGAATCAGTGCATTATGTTTTACAATAGGTTGCAGAAAAATGAATTACCATATTACTCAAAAATGCCAAATTCCATAAGACCCAGCACTATATTCTTCATTTTGCAATTTTTTAAATTCAGCATCATTTATAGGTCTCTAAATGAATTGCTTAGAAAGCCCGATTTTTTTCTTGGTAAATAGAATGATGACCTGTATTGTGTATGCACACTGTTTATGACTAAAATAAGGTTGATTAGAAAAGAGTATGTTACCATATGTGTCTTTGTTTAAATGGTCATGATAAGAACTGTGGATAACTTCTGCTCTTTTGGGTTCTGGAATCCTTGCTTAATTTAAAAGAGGATTTAAGAGGAAAACATCTTGTTTTGGCATCATGTTTGACATTACACCTTGTCTCACCTTGACACTTTAAAGTTGGTGTTGGTATTAGGAGATCTGCACATCCCACACCGGTGCAACAGTTTGCCGGCTAAATTCAAAAAACTGCTGGTGCCAGGAAAGATTCAGCACATTCTCTGTACTGGAAACCTTTGCACCAAAGAGAGTTATGACTATCTCAAGACTCTGGCCGGTGATGTTCATATTGTGAGAGGAGACTTCGATGAGGTGATGTATTTTTCTTTCTATTCGCAAATATTTTCTTTTCTTGGTTCTTACATATAGAAGCTTTATCCTTTACACCTGAGTTTCTCAATTGTCATGGTCTTTATGTTGTTGTTAACTTCCCAAATACAAATTTACTACACATAATTGTCCCTTACTCTTTGAAAACCACCAGTGTTACACTACTCAGAAAACATGTTAAATACATTATTAAACATATTTAAATAGTGATTTTGTCACTATTTTTTGTAGTATTGTTATTTAGTTTATAAAATTTTTATTAAAAACTTCTCACCACCAAAAAAAAAAAAAAAAAAAAAAACTTCTCACCACCACCTCTGCTACCCTGTTCCAAGCTACCATATCATTTTCCTGTATCTCAACTTCCTCATTCGACCCTTCCTCCCTTCATAGTTTGTTCTCCAAGCAGCAACCAGTGTGATCCTCTTTAGGTGAAGATCACATCACCACTATGCTGAAAACCCTGCTGTGGCTCCCTAACTCCATGGTTAAACTATAAATGGGCATGAGGAACTTTTGAGGAGATGATCCAACTGTTCTGGGTCTTGATTGTGGCAGAGTTTACATAACTGTATGCATTTGTCAAAACCCCTTAAATTGTACACTAAAAAGAGTAATTTTACTGCATATGAATTATAACTCAACCTGACTTTAAAGAAAAAAGTTAGAAGTACTGGGATTCCAGCTTTGCCCATTAGTTAATAACGAGATTTTAGGCAAATTATATTCTTTCTGGCCTCAGTTTCCTCATACATAAATATGATTGGAATAGATCATTTTTAAGACCCCAACTCATACTAACATTGTATTTTAAAAATACTGTACTTACAAAATTTCCTTCGTATTTTTGGGAATATAAGCTTTTCCATAAATCATTTAACTTCATTGGTGCTGTTTACTGGGGTTCCTTTATACCAAACCAAATGAACATAATGTCTCTCTTTTTTTTTTTTTTTTTTTAGTGGATTTTAAGAAAGAGTTCAGATAACCTTTCACCTGGGGGCAAAAGACAGGGAGATGAGAAGGGAAGGGGCCGACTTCTTGTCAATAATTAGAATATAGGTTTGCTTTGTTAAAAATATATTTGGGGTTCTGTTTGTGTTATGCTAAAGACAATTTCAGTAGCAAGAATTAAAGCTTTTGCTTATAATTTGCTAAATTCACAGACCCGGCAGCCATACTACCAGGGTTTGGGTCTTGGCTCATTCACTTACTAACGTGTGACCTTGGGCAAGTTATTTTAACCTCTCTGCTTCAGTTTCCTCATCCATAAAATGGTGGTCATAATAGAAGCTACCTCTTAGGATTGTTTGTAAATATTTAAATAGGTTGATATTTATAAAGCCCTTAGAAGAGTGCCTGCTTCCCACTAAGTACCATACGAATGTTGACTATCATTATTATTTGAAGCTATTCACATAATGATTAAAGCCTGGGATATAACTTAAACACACCTTATAGGTCATATGCTTAGGATTCTTAGGTAGAGGAAACTCACAAATTTTGGGGAATTATTTTCTACAGCATGCCCCCGAGAACCCATATTCTGTAAAAGAGAAAAAAAAAAAAAAAGAAACACGAGGCAGGGATTACGTGATAAATTCCAGTTTACCTTAAGTAAGTTGTTTTGACCATATTTGTAGATTTAGAAACTGAGGAGAGATCAAGTATTTAATAAATGTGTTGGTTGTGAAGCACTGTATCAAAATATTCATATGGGATTGAATATTAATGTTTTTCAACATCAGTATCTCTAAAAAAAAATTTTGTTTTAATATCTGTTTCTTATTTTAGAATCTGAATTATCCAGAACAGAAAGTTGTAACTGTTGGGCAGTTCAAAATTGGTTTGATCCATGGGCATCAAGTTATTCCATGGGGAGACATGGCCAGCTTAGCCCTGTTGCAGAGGCAGTTCGATGTGGACATTCTTATCTCGGGACACACACACAAATTTGAAGCATTTGAGCATGAAAATAAATTCTACATTAACCCAGGTTCTGCCACTGGAGCATATAATGCCTTGGAAACGTGAGTAGTGATTTGGGGATTTATTAAAGCTAATAATTGCATGTGTGACATTTCATAAAGGAGAAGTGCAACTGTTTCAATTAATTATAGCCTTTTGAGCAATCTTCTTTTGGTGTTTACTCTTTTCAATATGTAACAAGTAGAATTCTCTTCAAATCCAAATTGTTGTAAATTGAAATTTTTTGTGCTGGTGCTTTTTAGTACAAAACACTGACATTATTTATATTCTCTTCCAGAAACATTATTCCTTCATTTGTGCTGATGGACATCCAGGCTTCTACAGTTGTCACTTATGTGTATCAACTAATTGGAGATGATGTGAAAGTAGAACGAATTGAATACAAAAAATCTTAAAAGCCAGGCCTGTCTTGCTGTTTTTTTTCATTCCCATGTTCAAATCAAGTAATTAAACATTTATGTACCACAAAATTGTATCACTTTTATAATATTTTGCAGTAAAATATCATCTTCTGTTAATACAGTGTTCTAAGCTTCTTGTAAACTATAAGAATATATTCCATTTCCATATATGACTTCTATGAAAAAAATGTCCTCACACAGTAAATGGTCATAATGTTCAGAAAAATTTATCCTTGTAAATATCTTCAGAGTTGGTATTTGGAACTTTACTATGAAAGTAGTGCATGAGGAAAAAGAATTTAGACTTGTATACATTTTTCTCTTCAGTAATAAACAGTTAACTTTCATTTATACTTTTTTGATAAACTGTTTTAATTTTTAAAAATCATAAAAATGAGAGGCCGTATGAAACTGCACCTAAGCATTAAAGTGATGAGGTAGATGGGATGACCTTTTGGGGCTTTCTCAGTTCTTAGAGTGTTCTGAGTCATAATGTTGGGCTCAGAACATTTGATTTTCTAAAGAATATACTACATTGACATATTAGCAATAATTCCTCAAACTATTGCTTTAAATTGCCCTATTCCTATATTTCAAGTTTTAACTGTGTGTGTGTGTGTGTGTGTGTTTGTGTATATATATATATATATATATATTTTTTTTTTTTTTTTCTTAAACCAACGTTTAGAAAGGACGCACACTGGAGTGAATGTATAATGTAAAGAATCTCACTACAGGGATCCCTGGGTGGCGCAGCGGTTTGGCGCCTGCCTTTGGCCCAGGGCGCGATCCTGGAGACCCAGGATCGAATCCCACGTCGGGCTCCCGGTGCATGGAGCCTGCTTCTCCCTCTGCCTGTGTCTCTGCCTCTCTCTCTCTCTGTGACTATCATAAATAAATAAAAATTAAAAAAAAAAAAAAAAGAATCTCACTACAATTACTCCCAACTTATTCTAGTTTGAGAATCCAAGTGTTTAGACAATTTTCATAAAATAAGGCAAACTGATATTTCCATTTTTAAGCTGTATTCAAGCAGTAAATATTAAGCACCTTTTTTGCAAGTCTCTATCAAATGTTATTCTGTATCAGGCTATTTCAGAGCTTTCCTTAGCCCAATCAAGAAAATACTTGAGGGGGGGACGCCTGGGTGGCTCAGCAGGTTAGCGCCGCCTTCAGCCCAGGGTGTGATCCTGGGGACCCCGGATCGAGTCCCGCATCGGGCTCCCTGCATGGAGCCTGCTTCTCTCTCTGCCTCTTTCTCTCTCTGTCTCTCATGAATAAATAAATAAAAACTTTAAAAAAAGAAAAAAATACTTCAGGGGATTCTCATGTTTTTGTTTTAGGACTTACTGTAAGCAGAAAAAGAATTACACAATTTGACAGATTTAAAGAAAAATAATTCCATTTTAAGTGACAAGAAAATTTTTAATTGTGCCTAGCTAGAAATACAAGCATATATTACACATAACTTTTATTACACAAATATTGTTAGTACATAGAACTACATCAAACCAATTACACTGTTGCAAACGTTTCTGAACAAACTAAAATTACTTAATGACTTCATGGTGAATAACAATACTATCCTAAAAAGAGAGGACACAATTCACAACCCCTTCCCCCCTTTGGCACCTCATCAATTCACAAGACTGTCAGGTTCACATCAGATGTTCTCCTTGTTCTTCAATTGACATCGACTGCATACATTTATTTAGTAAATCTTCTTCCTTTTTCTCTTCATTCATGTATGATTCAGAATCATTTGTAGAAACTGAAAGAAAAATAAGAGTTTATAATGTCTGTTTTGGAAATAAAGCTGTATTTCGTCCTGAAAATTTGAGATTTGTATAAAAGAACAAACTACAAATTGACCTTCCTTAGTAATAAGTCTTTCACAAAAACAAATGGCCTGCGATTTTCAAAACTTAACTGCTTCCCCACCTTCCCCCAAATCTCTTTTTTAAAATAGGATACCCAGTAAGTATTGTATTCAAGCCAAGTTATTGTATAGCAAATTCTGTTACTAAGTCCTATTTTGTCTTCACTTGTCAAAATCTTTTGGTTACTGAAAAGTTACAGCTTCAGCCTGCTCTCACTAAGCATTAAGTTCCTACTCATCTTTCTCCTTTCAGGGACCACAGGGACTTTCCCCCTACCTGGGGTTCCTCCAACTATTATTTTTGGACCCAGACTTACTTTTTTTCCTGCCATTTCTCTCATTTCTTGGACTGTCACACAGCAGTGGGATAGGAGTTCAGAAGGCCTAAATTCCTTACTTCCTACCTACTTTCCTATTTACTGTAGGAACAACTTTCCCAGGAAATTGTTTAACTTCCACTTAATCCTTTCCACTTTATCAATTCTGAGCTTTCTGTCTTCCCCTTTTGCCTTTTTCATGTGGTATTCTGCACTTGTGGTAGGAACCTTTTGCTGATCCTTACCAACTGGATTTGTCTGAGTTGCTCCACAGAATTTTGATAATCTCACTTAGTTGGCTTGTCTCCACTGGTTTGTTGAATATTAAAATTATACAGGTGATAGAAACCTTCATAAACTATGCCACCATACAAAATATGTTGTCCATCCAAAAAAGGCACTATCATGAAAGTGCTATGGCTTGAAAAAGTCATGTTTGTGGCTCTGGATTCTAACAAATTCACTCTGTTAAGTCTTTGACTTTGATATTATAAATGCCTTTGTTTACAAGTACCTTGAATCTTATTCCCCTGAGCAGTATGTTCTTTTAAGTGAAAGCAGAAACTATATTTCATAGTCATTTTATTTGGAGAATTAAAAGCAAATCACATTAAGTTTTTTAAAGTCTTCTGTAATAGAAATGAAACTATGTTGGGTTTTTTTAAGCAGATCTTTCAAAATGCATACTTTAAAAATTCCACATTTACCTGATTGCATGAACAGTCTGCTTGGTTTTCTAAAAATCTTCAGTGATTTACATCTTGTTTTAGATACATATCCAGTTTTTAAACTGTAAGAAAGAGAAGCATCTTAATTGGAACCAGCAAAATCAACAGCTGTCTAATGCATGGTGGAGGACCATATAAATTCTTTTTATTAAGCTCAGTATCACCAAAAAGACCCTTTCACTCTCCCATGACTTACTAACCCTGAAACACAAAGGTGTTAGAGTGCAGGTTGAATAATCAGGCTTCTTTTTTTTCTTAATTCCTTTTTGTTAATAGTATTCCCCTGTGTAGAAGCAACCATATGCTCCTTTTGGAAGTGTATTATTTTGAATTTAAGTGGGAATTACTAAAAAGGGCAGTCTTGCCTATCACTAGCTGATTAAGAAATTTTTACAGTTCCACAAAATACATCCTAAAAGGAGTGGCATAACCCAGTCCAGTCAGATCAGTAAAGACACCATACAATCCTTTGGTGGTTTTTGGTCTAGTCCATTCTGAATTTAACAAAATGAACATATCAGGAAATGACTTGTAATCTCACTTAGCTGTCCTTCAAATAAAATTGGGGTCTATTTTCCTCCTTTAAACAATAAGAAACAGACCCTTCTCTGTTTCTCACTGGTCGCCAAAGGGAATGCTGTAGGATCATTTCAGGTGCACGTGCCACTGCAGTGTTAGAAGGCCCCGAGTCCACTCTCTCCAGTTGGTGTCGCCATGTGGTACAGGGGTAATGCTGCTTCTGTGAGTAGCGAGAACTGAGGCGGCTCCTGTGATGAGTGAGGATACCTGTCGTACAGATAACCTGTTAGAAGACCCTCTTGTTTCTTGCGAGAACTAGTGAGAACTACAAAGGTGCACCTGCCTGGCTTTTGTGAGCTGTGCTGGATCACATACATGTACTGCCTCTTCATTAACGTCCGCAGATAGTTGGCATTGTAGATCTTAGCAATGCTGCACAGGTAATGCTTCTGGCCTGTCGTGAGGTCTGGATGCTAAAAGACAAATAAGGCTTATAGGCACTGGAGAACAAGAAGTTGGTAATATTCCTTATCTGAAAGGATGAATGTTCAGGAGAACTGTACCATCTGTACATTTTGCTTATTTCAATCCAATTATGCTAATCTGACCAAAAAGAGAAAGAAATGGCCATTTAAACAGCACAAGTGGGATCCCTGGGTGGCGCAGTGGTTTAGCGCCTGCCTTTGGCCCAGGGCGCGATCCTGGAGACCTGGGATCAAATCCCACGTCGGGCTCCCGGTGCATGGAGCCTGCTTCTCCCTCTGCCTATGTCTCTGCCTCTCTCTCTCTCTCTCTGTGACTATCATAAATAAATAAAATTTAAAAACATAAAATAAAAAAACAGCACAAGTAACTCCGCCTGCCATTTCCATTCAAGTGGTTCAGATACCCAGTGAGGTGTGAGAACCACTGCCCTAGAAGAATAGGGAAAGTAAGGATATGCTATTCTGTCAGTGAGTCTGAGTTCCCGTGTGCCTCTCAAGGAGTGTAGGCATCTTGCCTCCTAAAGACAATTTTTGAGGTATCTTGTATCTAAAGCAATTCAATACTCTACTTAGTCTTAAACTAAAGAAACAGTCTTTTCTAGCACCAGAAGAATAACTGTCTGTGTTGAACAGACTGAGGGATAGTCTATTGGTCTTTGGTAAAAATTTTAACTAAGATTTTCACTTGCTAATTTTAGAAGGTAACATCATTTAAAATGCAAAACCCACTATCTATGAATGTATGTATACACACATAGGATTTACTGAACTGAATAGGTAATAAGTTCAGAGAAAATTCAAAATGTTGGTCAGAAAAATTGACCAATGTGCACAGATCTTTTGTAACCTTCATTTGCACTGCTCTCACAAGGATACTTCTGGCAGTTATGACCTTTAATGGGTAATAGAGGTTCAAGAGTTGTGAAATGCCGATTACCACTTTCTTTTTTTTTGCTTGCTTCTAATTTTGCAGTCTTTCAGTGGAATCTATGAGTTTGGGTTTCCATCTCTAGAATGTAACTTTCCATAGCTTCCTGAGTAAAGGTACATTAGATCTCAAGTATCATAAAGCCCTAAAAGAACTTATGATAAGGAATATATAATGATAAAATCCTTGTATTCATGAGTTTAATCAGCAGATATTTATAGACTCCTAGACCATATGCTGAATGTACCTTGTCTTCTGAAATGCCTTACCCTCTAAGTAGCTTATCTTCAATAAAAAGTTCAGCTCAGAATACAAAGACTTTGGTATTCAAAGTATTGGTATTTAGCATACCTTTAGAAAGGATGCATCTGTCATTGATTTAGGGATGTGAATTGCTTGAATTTGAGGAGTTTTCCACAATTCTTGCAGCCTGGCTATATGTGTGTTCACTTTGTGTTCATCTTTGATTCCATCTGTAGGCAAGAACATTATTATGTGAATTTCATGAGCAAACATCAGCTCAACAAGTTATTAATATCTATATTATTTACATGTCTGTGATTATCCTGGAGCAGTAGTATGAGTCATTCTATTAAATTTGAAGACACTGTGTGATATGCCATTTGGTTTTAGAGCATACAAAACACTTAAATATTTATAAACATTTACTATATATATATATCATTACATATAGACTACATTATTTTGAACTCAGCTGAGATCCATACTGTTGACAGTAACTTGTTTTTGTTTGCTTCCTGTAGATCAAGCCATATTAAACAAGAATATACATGCAGAACTTGCACTGTAAAGACAATATTTTATCATTCATTTGACTTTAGTATAGTATTAAATTCAAGACAGAATAATAGGATAACACAAATTTTATACTTTTAATGAGGCAATGTTAAAAGGAGGGGCTTTACAGAATTCTAAAACTTATTTTTACACAATTTCAGTTATTTCAATGTTTTTAATACTGATGTGGATAGATTAATAGTCTTTAAATAAAAGTTGAGACATATCTAGAAGAATGAAACTAGTTTTCAGTTTCAGACATATTGAGACCAGTAACTTGATTTAAGGCATAACGTTCAGTAGCAGTTTGGGGAAAAACAGTATCTGGCGAAATTTAACCAGGAAATAATTCTTTATAACACTTACCTTCTTCCTACCCACTCCCTCCCTCCCTCCAACCAGTAGTGTGCTTTCTATCACTACAGTTAGTATCACTATAGATTAGTTTGCATTTTCTGGAGTTTAATATAAGTGGAAACATACAGTATATATTTTGTGTGTATCTGGCTTCTTTCACTCAACGTAATTATACTGAAATCCATCAAGGTGTGATATGTAACAATAACTCATTCCTTTTTATTGTTGGATTATATTCCAGTGCGTATATATCTATGTACATATGTACATGGACGCACAATTTGATCATCCATTCACCTGTTGATGCACATCTGGGTTGTTTCCAGTTTTAGGCTAGTACAAATAAAGCTGGCAATACAGATTTTTAAGTTAAAAGTTTAGTAAGTTAAAATTTAGTAAGTTTTAAGTAGTTTTAAGTTAAAGTTTAGTAAGTCGAATTAAATAAGCACAATTTTGTTTCAGTACTGACAACAAAGGCCACAATTTTACATATTAAACTTTATTTCTTCAAGATTTTGACAAATTGGAGAGTTGATGCAGATAAGTGTTATATTTGCCTTACTGAAGGACTAACTAGTTTGCCAACAAATGGAAAATCATCTGGAAATTATGTTATTATGACCCTTGAAATATAATTTGGAATCTATAATAAAAAGTATATATATTTTTAAAATCCTTTTTCAAGTCATAAATGTGGGGTAATTATCTAAAAATATACATTTTGCATCCCTGCTAATCAATATTTCTGGGACGCATATTCTATATTGCCTGGACTAAAATTTAACTTTTCAAAAGCTGGATAGTATTTCTTTACAGAAAATGATAACATTTAAAAGTAATAGTTAGGGATCCCTGGGTGGCGCAGCGGTTTGGCGCCTGCCTTTGGCCCAGGGCGCGATCCTGGAGACCCGGGATCGAATCCCACATCGGGCTCCTGGTGCATGGAGCCTGCTTCTCCCTCCGCCTGTGTCTCTGCCTCTCTCTCTCTCTCTGTGACTATCATAAATAAATAAAAATTAAAAAATAAAATAAAATAAAATAAAAGTAATAGTTAGGGGCACCTGGGTGGCTTAGTCAGTTAAGCAGCTTTTGATTTTGGGTCAGGTCATGATCTTAGGGTCGTGAGCTGGATCCCACGACCTTGTGTTGGGCTCCACACTCAGTGGTGAGTCAGCTTGAGATTCTTTCTTCCTCTGCTCCTCCCCCGCCCCCATCAAATAAACCTTTTTTTAAAAATGAAAATATTAAAGAGAAACACTCAATTAAAAAACGGGCAAAGGATTTGAATAGGCTTTGCATGTCTCCAAGGAAGATACACAAATCTCCAAGAAGCATATGAAAAGATGCTCATTATCACTACTCATTAGGGAAATAAAAATAACAATGAAGTACCATTTCATACTTCTAAGGATAACTATCATTTAAAAAAATGAAAACAAGTGTTTAGCTAGCATGTGGGGAAACTGGGACCTTGTGCATTGCTGATGAGAATGTAAAATGGTGCAGCTGCTATGGAAACAGTGTGGTGATTCTTCAAAAAATTAGAATAATTGCCATATGATCCAGCAATTCCATTTTAAAACCACTTTATTTGTATGTATATATGCATTTTTATGTATGTACATACATATAGATATGTGTCTATATGTTTTTCTCAGGTAACTGTAAGGACTACAAATTTTCCAAGGAAAAGTTAAGTGAATCCAAATTTATATATCACTGAATTGAAATAGCTCCCTGCCCCCAAAAAACTTAGAAGTTTCTGGGGGTTTGTCTTCCTTACTTAATTCCAGCAGCTTTATCCTTTATTTAAAATGAGAGGAAAAAGAGCAGCACTGAGAAATATTTTATGCTCTTTGAAGTTGTTCAAGTTAGAATTTTTCCCTTCAATTTGTGTATAAACCCCAGGCCGTACTCTGCTTTTCAAACATCAGTTATAAACAGTTATTTTCAGATTCATTGCTATTTTGAAGTACTTTTTAAAAAACGCTTGATGTAAAAAAAAATTAAAAATAAATAATAAAAAAATAAAATAAAAATGCTTGATGTAAAACATCTCAACAAGAGAAAAAGAACCTGCTGAATTGTTCCTTGAAAAATCTTAAAGACTGGGACACCTGGGTGGCTCAGTGGTTGGGCGTCTGCCTTCGGCCCAGGGCATGATCCTGGAGTCCCAGGATCAAGTCCCACATCGGGCTCCCTGCAAGGAGCCTGCTTCTCTCTCTGCCCGTCTCTGCCTCTGTGTGTCTCTCTCTTGAATGAATAAATCAAATCTTTAAAAAAAAAAAATCTTAAAGACTTAAGTTCACCAGGATGCTAATAAAGTCTGTTTTTAAAACTCCACTGTGTTTGTAGTTACAGCAAAATTAGCATCTCTGAACCATATTATTTGTGGGTATTACCTGCTTTATATTCTCTACTTACCAATACCTTTGGAATTGTGATAATAAGAATGTCCAGCTGATCTGTTGAGGAAAAAAAGGACTTAAATAATATGCAATAATGGACAGCCTTATAAGAATTAACGAAAGTATTTTAAATGAAAAAAGACAGTATTGCCTATGCTTTTTACTTTTCATGTTTCCATCAGATGGAGTATTTTGCAAATTTTCTCCTGTAATCCTGGTTATAGCCTAATGGCTCCAGGCTTTTTCAAAGTGAGTTATCTGAGGTTTTTACCATACGAGAAGGGATTTACCTTAAGCCAGGTTTAGTTTTACTTTTATAGCCTCTTAATCTAATTCCTACATTGAGCTCAATAAAGTAGTTTGCGCTTCTGTGTCATCTGTGGTATTTTCTTGTTCACTTTATTTTTAATAAAGTAACTTGGATATGGAAAAGACTATCTTGTTCTTTACTGTATGTAACTAAGGTGTACTGGAACTGATAAATTGGTCTGGAATGTTTTCATTTTTGACAAGTTCTTTTTTGCTTTTCTCAAATTAAGACAAAACACCCTTGCTTCCTGCTTCCTTAAATTTATTCAATGTCCAAGTGTCCATCGATACTAGGATCCAGCACTTTGTCAAGCACTGTAATGAACAGCAAATACAAGAGTCTTTTAAGTCTTTGATGGGTGCCTGGGTGGCTCAGTTGGTTAGTGGGTGATCCTTGATTTGGGCTCAGGTCCTGATGAGGACCTGATCAAGCAGGTGGTCCTGCTTGGGGCTCCACACTCAGACTTGGGGAGTCTGCTTGAGGATTCTCCCTCTCCCTTTGCCCCTCCCCTCTGCACGCACCCACTCTCTCTAAAACAAATAAATCATTTTTTAAAAAGTCTTCAATTCACTATATATGTTTCATTCCCTATATATATTTCATATACATGATGTACATATATATACATTTATGTATATACACATTCCATGAGTGTGTGTGTGTATATATATAAATATATAAATGGTCATGGGTGCAGCAGGAGCCATGACTGTGTGCTTTTGGAAAGGTACACCCTGAAGCTCTTTTAGGTAATAACTGATGGAAGGGATGAGAAGGTACTGAAGACTAACTGTCTTCAGCATCCAGAAACCATACTAAAAGAGCCTTCTCAAAATAAAATGGATTTATGAAGAAAAACTTCAGTGGGAAGAAAACATCAAGATCAACGTACCCCTAATATTCATAATTACCTGTCTCATCGGCATTATGAATCCCCTGGACATAAAAGTGGCTGACGTGACACACACAGAACTGGTTTATTGACTCGGAAAGCCTCGTTCGAACCTGTTTCTGCCGTGCCCCCCAACCCCCTCTTTCTGTGGAGAGCCTGTGGCCAGACGGCATTTTCCAGCAGGTTTCGCAGCGCCCCCTCGGGGCAGGAAAACGCACGCAGGCAACTGTCGCAGTCCCGGCGTTTAGTCACTGCACCAACACTCAGCCTTACCTCACAGGCCCTTCCCTTAAACAGCAGGGGCGGCTTCCATGTGTGCCACCGCGGCCACAACAGAGCTTCCCCCTTCCTCTCAGTTCAGTGCCCTGGGGGATCAGGCCACGGGAGCAGCCGGCTCCCACCCCCTCCTCCGCCGGGGACCGCGACCTGGGCCGGTCGGCGTCCTCCCTAACCCCTCAGGGCCCCTCAGCCTCACCCGCCGCCGCCACCCTCGGTCCCGGCCACTGCGGTTGGGTCCGCGGAAGAGCTGCATCCCGTCCAGTCGGACACCGGACACTGGCCGGGCATCTCCGCCCCGGCGCCCGGACCTCGAGCGGTGCGCGGCAGCAGCCTCCCCTCTCCCCTCCCCCGTCAGCACGCGTGCGTCAGGCCGGGCCGTACTGGGGGCGCACAGGCGGACGCCGTATTCTAGCCCCCGCCGAGGCGCTCCGGGCACTGCCCGAACGGCTTCGGGAGAGCGGGGAGGGCAGAGACCAGACGCTGCAATCAGGGAGGGGAGGGGCAGGAGCTCTCTAGAGGATTGCGCGCTCGCACGTTTTGTGGAAGGGATGAGTCCTCGTCCACGGGAAGGAAACACACGCCCTCGAAAACAGGAGGTGCCTTCCACCTCAGGATTCCCGGCCCCCTGACAGATTTGCAAATGTCGAGTGTCGCCAGATCGGTGAAACATCAGTACGAAGCCCGCGGCGCAGGGATGCGGAGTGAGAGCCGTTAGCCGTTATCACCAAGGCAACCAAGCTTCTCCAGTGGCCCAACCGCCGATTTCCGCCAACTACCTCCGCGCACACTCTAACCGCTCCCCCGTCCGCCCCGCCCCCGCCGGTTTTCCGAGAACGGGTTTCACACGAGATTTGGTCTGCGGGACGCTCCGTAGCTGGGATGTAACAGAACGCAGGCGCAAAAGGACTTGGGGCCCGCTGTTGGTTGTCACGTGGTGTTCCCGGAACTCAGTGAGCGCCGCGCGAAGGCCGAAGGGAGCGGGGCGGTCGGGCTCCGTGAGGCGTGGCGGGCCCAGCCCGGCCCCGGGAGCGCCGGCATGCCTCGGTACGCGCAGCTCGTCATGGGCCCGGCAGGAAGCGGGAAGGTGAGGCTTTGGCGTTAGAACAGGACAAAAGTCGGAGCTCGTGGGAGGCGGGGGGGGCTGTGGTGCTGACGGAGGGACCGGCGGGTGCGTGCACGGGGACCCTGGGGCCGAGCGTTGCTGCAGTCTGGGCTTCGTTGCTCTTAGTTGCGATTTTGAAAGTGGGGGAAATAACAGTGGTTGCTAATGCTTCGAGTATACCTATGCCCCAGGTACTGCGTTTAAACTCCTAACTTATTTCCAGAACAACGTTGTAGGATAGGTCTTGTTCTCATTTTTACAGATGGGAATTTTACAGAAAATGAGACACGGAAAGGTTAAGTTCTTTTCCCAAGATCACACACGGCTGGAGTTTGAATCCAGTTGTGTGTAATCCCAGAATCCGCTCCTGTCTCGCTCATAGAAAGTTCAAGTGAGGTCTCGTTAAATGAGTCTCTCAGAGCTTGAAACATGGACTTCTGGTATTAGAGGCGATTTTAGGAGGTACATGGCCTAACATTAATGAACATTGGATCATATATTGATTGAGCCCCATGTTGGGTGTAGAGAAAACCAGGGGTAAGGCTCCTGGCTGGTTCATTTGGTGGAATATGTGAGTCTTGATTGAGGTCAGTAAATTCTAGAGATCATATATTGAGAAAATTACTCCCTTTTCAATTCTTTCAGTTTGCATTGAAGTGAAATTGTCAGTTTGACACCTGTGTATCTTTAATACTTTCTTTTTTTATGTTTGAGCCCCATGTTGGGTGTAGAGATTCCTTAAAAATAAAATCTCTAGAAAAAAAGAAAAAGTAGAGAAGCGCTTTCACTAAAGTTACTCTTGAGTCTCAGCCAGGTCTGGATCTACAGCCCAGGTGTCCTGACTGCCAGCCTAGTATGTGTTTTCAGTCGGCTTTTTGATCAGTGAAGACATAATTTTGGCCTCAGTGGACACCCACCAAGGGATATAGGGTATCCATTTTGGGGGTGTAGGGGTAGCACTACACTGCCTATTGCTTTGACCCCGTGATGCCTTGTGACATTACAGAGCACCTACTGTGCCACTATGGTCCAACACTGTGAAGCCCTCAATCGGTCTGTCCAAGTTGTGAACCTAGATCCTGCAGCAGAACACTTCAACTACTCCGTGATGGCTGGTGAGTCCTGAACAGAGTCTTCCCCCTCCTTCAGGAAAAATGAGGGAGTGGAGAGGCCATGAGTGCTGGCTGCTTGGTACAGAAGGTGAAAACTTAATTATTATAGTCTGCTCCCCTGCTTCATGATGAGATGTGTGACATTATCCTTTCTTCATCTTAGTTTAAGAATTGAGTAGATTCAAAAAAAAAAAAAAAAGAATTGAGTAGATTCTTCCCTCATACCTCTTTTCTGTCCTTTTTTCCCCCCTTTTGTAAAAGATTTTATTTATTCATTCATGAGGGGCAGAGAGAAAGGTCCTCCATCCCAGGACCCTGGGATCACCCCCTGAGCCTAAGGCAGACGCTCAACCACTAAGCCACCCAGGCATCCCCCCTTCTGTCCTTCCATGCTTAGCCTGCTGTGGTGAATCGAGTTTACTGCAGGTCATAGTATCAGCGAGCAGCTTAACTGTTTTGTTTTTGTTTTTTTAATTCTTTTAGAGGCGCCTCCTACCCTCTCTCTCGGGGGGGGGGGGGGGGGAATTTTTTTAAATTTATGTTTCTTTAGAGAGAGAGAGTCTTTTTTTTTTTTTTTTTAAGATTTTATTTATTTATTCATGAGAATACACAGAGAGGGGAGAGAGAGAGGCAGAGACACAGGCAGAGGGAGAAGCAGGCTCCACGCAGGGAGCCTGACTGACGTGGGACTCGATCCCAGGTCTCCAGGATCACGCCCTGAACTGTAGGCGACGCTAAACCGCTGAGCCACCAGGGCTGCCTGAGAGAGAGAATCTTAAGCAGGCTCCATGCCCTCCATGCCCAGTGTGGAGCCCAACATGGGGCTTGGTCTCAGAATGGTGAGGTCATACATAACCTGAGCCAAAATCAAGAGTTGGATACTTAACTGACTGAGCCACACAGGTGCCCCTAAAGTAAAATTCTTTCAATTTATTCACTCAGATGTCTTTTGAACACTTACTTTATGCCAGATGCCCAGGTTCTAGCAGAGAACAAGGCAGACATTATCCTTTCATTCATGGACCTTTTAGTGGGGAGATAAGCAAAATGATAAACATTAAAGATTGTGATAATGACTCCAAGTAGTCAATGAGAATGAATAACCTGGAGGTTGCTTTAGAAAGGATAGTCTCAGGAGGGAAGATTTGGGCCCAGACCCGAAGATAGTAATGGGCTTACCAAGCTGGGGAGTAGCCTTCCAAGATGAGGGAAATCAGGTCAATACATAGCCTAGAGATAGGAAGGGGTTTGGTATGTTCCAGAAAAAGCAAAAATATCAATGAGCTAGAGCATAATGAGTGAAGGAAAGTAGTGAGTAGGTGCTAGAAGGACATGAGAAGTTTGAGTTCTATTCTGTTTTCTTAGTCCATTTGAGCTGCCTTAACAAAATACCACAGACAGGGCAACTTAAAAACAACAGAAATATGTTTTTTCATGGTTCTGGAGGTTGGAAATCCCAAGATCAGGGTGCCAGCATAGTCAGGTCTGGTGAAGGTCCTCTTTTGGTGGCAGACTGCCAACTCCCCACTATGTCCTCACATGATGGAAGGGAGCAAGCGATCTCTCTCTTATTTTATTTTATTTTTTATTTTTTATTTTACTTTCAGGATTTTACTTATTTGCTCATGAGAAACAGAGAGAGGCAGAGACATGGCCAGAGGGAGAAGCAGGCTCCCTGAGGGGAGTCCGATGTGGGATTCAATCCCAGGACCTTGGGATCACGCCCTGAGCCAAAAGCAGACACTCAACCACTGAGCCACCCACGTGCTCCTGGGGCCTCTTATTAGAGCAATAATCTCATTCATGAGGAACCACCCTCCTGACCTAATTGGCTCCCAAAGGCACCATCTCCTAATATTATCACCTTGAGCATTAGCTTTTCAACATAGGAATTTTAAGGGGACACCAGCATTCAACGTGTAGCATCTGTCAGCAGTGGAATGTCATTAGGATTTAAAGCAGAGGAGAGGGTTGACATCTGATATACATTTTTAAAGATAACTGGCTCTCAGGTGAAAAATGGACACTAGGGAGTCAGGAGTAGAAGCAGGGAGGAGCAGGATGGCTATTGCAGATGTCTAAGTGGCTTGGACTAATGTAGTCATGGTAGAGATGTAAAGAAGCAGATTCAGTATATACTTTGCAAGTAGAAGTAGCATTTTCTGGGAGAGTGAGCCAGAACCATTTCGTAGGAAAGGGAGAAATCATCAAGGGTGACTCTTAGATACCTGACTTGAACTGCTTGAGTTACTGAAGAGAGTATATTATACCATCTATTGGAAAGGAAGACAAGTCTGTTTAGGTTTGGGGCAATTCTCTTTGTACTTAGTAAGCTTGAGACATCTGATAGATATCTAAGAGGTAATGTCAAGGAACCAATTGGATATGATAGAGATTCAGGGATAAAGTCTGGTTTGAAGGTATAAATTTTCAAGTCAAAAAATAAAAATAAATTTTCAAGTCAGAAACATATAGACAGAACATAAAGTTCCAGGACTGGATGAGATCCTTTGGGGAAGAAGGAAGGATGGTTAGAGAAAAGAACCCAAGACCAAGCCAGCTTCAAAGTTGTCTACTCTTCAGAGGACTAGAGTAGGAGGTGGAGTCAGTAAGGTGGGAGAAAGCCAGGAGGAGAGACTGTTTCAGGAAAAACACTTGTGCTTGGTTATTTCAGATATGGCTGTGAAGTTATGAAAGATGAGGATAGAGCAGTGGCCATTAGGTATGGAGACATGGAGATGGAGATGGCTTGCCCCACAGTTCCGGTGGAGTGTTTTGAAGAGTGGCCTGAAGGTGATGCAGTGTCGGTGCAAGAGATGAAGTTTCATTGTGAAAGAAGCAGAGAAGAGGGGTGAGAATTGGAGCGGATAGGAGGGTCAAGGGAGGTTGCTTTTTTTTTTTTTTTTTTTTAATAAAAATTTTTTAAAAGATTTTATTTATTCATGAGAGACACAGAAAGACAGGCAGAGACATAGGCAAAGGAAGAAACAGACTCCCTGTGAGGAACCTGATACAGGACTCCATCCCAGGACTCCAGGATCACAACCTGAGCGGAAGGCAGATGCTCAACCACTGAACCACCCAGGTGTCCCAGGAGGTTGCGTTTTAACATTGGAGGTGCTAACTGGAACGGACTTGATTGCTGAACAGAACAATCCAGTAGAAACAGAAACTGAAAATGCCAACCAGTGGGAATAACTTCAAGAATGGGAAAGGGGAAGAGGATCCCAAACAACTGGAAGATTTTGCCTTCACTAGGAGTGGGATGCTTTTTTTTTTTTTTCTTAAAGATTTTATTTTTGAGTAATCTCTACACCCAGCGTGGGGCTTGAACTCACAACCCCGAGATCAAGAGTTGCACACCTCACTGACTGAGCCACCAGGTGCCCCAGGAGTGGGATGCTCTTTCTGTTGTAACCAAAAGGAAGGCAGAGTGGAAAACACCATGTAATACTAGTGGTGGGAATATGGTAAATTCTTTTTTGTCGGCTTCTGATTTCTGTTAATGACATGTGTGCCATCAGGACAGGAGAGTGGCAAGAAGTGGGTGTGAGGTACAAAACAGTTATCTTCATAAGGAAAAGGGATTTAGGGCTCCTGGGTGGCTCAGTCAGCTAAGTGTCTTGACTTTTGATTTTGAGTCAGGCTAAGATCTCAGGGTTGTGCCACCGAGCCCTGTGTTAGGCTGCAGTGAGTGTAGAGCCTGCTTAAAATTCTCCGTCTCCATCTGCCCCTCAAAAAAAAAAAAAAAAAAGGCTTTGCATTTCTTTGGGATCATTTGCACGCAATAGAAAGCACTCAAGCCAGCTTATGTAAAGGGGGATTTTTTTTTTTTTTTTTTTAGAAGGAATCAGGGATCTCTCACAAAACCCAAGAGCAAGGCTTTATGAGAGACTAGAACTCAGAACAAAAACTAACAAACTGAAGGTGGCTTTCTCAGTCTCTGCCTTTTTTCTCTCTTACCAGCTTTCTCAGCTTCTGGAAGCCCAGTAAGGTACCACCAACTTCAGGTTCATATCACTTTCAGGTCCAGGTGTCTTAATGACTGACTTATGTCCTTGAGTCATCCTTTTAGAAGACCCAATTTTGTTGTCCCAACTTGAGTCAGATGTTTATCACTCAGGGAGAGGAAGTGCATAGGAAGTACATATCCACATAAATGTGGCTATGAATGAGGCAGTGCTCTGTGAACAGAGAGTAGGTTTGTGCACAAACGTTAAAAGCCTATGGTAGAGATCCCTGGGTGGTGCAGCGGTTTAGCACCTGCCTTTGGCCCAGGGTGCGATCCTGGAGACCGGGGATCGAATCCCACATCGGGCTCCAGGTGCATGGAGCCTGCTTCTCCCTCTGCCTATGTCTCTGCCTCTCTCTCTCTCTGTGACTATCATAAATAAATTTTAAAAATTAAAAAAAAAAAGCCTATGGTAGAAAGTTATAAATACAGATTTCCAAAATTAATAATAAAGGAAAATTATGCAAACACCAGAATTTTTAAGCCCCTGCTGTAGGTGATATAGCTACATTACCTCATAGAGCCTTTATCCTTCTACCCCAGGATATATGACTTGTCTCCCATTTTACAAATAAGGAAAGTGAGGTATGGAAAGGCTAAATAGCTTCCCTGAGGTCACCATGCTAAGAAACATCAATTGATTTTCTTGGTTTGGTTTTAATTATTTTGGAATACATAGTGTATATTGACCTGGTTTAAAATGCAAAAGGTACAGAAAAGCGTACAGTAAAATCTCTCTCTCTCAGGTCTGTGTCCTGGTAATTGGCTCCCCTCCTTGGAGACAGCCAGTTTTGCCAGTTTCTAAGGTGTCTTTCCATAGAGAGTTTATGGATATAAAATCAGATATATGTATTATTGTGAATATGTAGTGAACCTTTGTCTTATTGTTGCTGTTGTTCACACAAATGATGGCATTTTTTACACAGAATTCTGCACCTTGCATTTTCCATTTAAAAGTATACCTAGGGGATCCCTGGGTGGCGCAGCGGTTTGGCGCCTGCCTTTAGCCCAGGGCGCGATCCTGGAGACCCGGGATCGAATCCCACGTCGGACTTCCGGTGCATGGAGCCTGCTTCTCCCTCTGCCTGTGTCTCTGCCTCTCTCTCTCTCTTCCTGTGTGACTGTCATAAATAAATAAAAATTAAAAAAATAAATAAAATAAAAGTATACCTAGGATGTGGTGCCAGGGTGGTTCAGTCAGTTAAATGTCCAACTCTTGGTTTCAGCTCAGGTCATGATCTCGGGTTGTGAGATCGAGCCTTGGGTTGGGCTCCATACTCAGCACAGAGTCTGCATGAAAGTCTCTGCATCTCTCTCTGCCCCTCCCCCCGTTCATGTGCACGCACACCCACCCTCTCTCAAATTAATGAATTAAAGTATACTTGAGAGATTATATCACACCCATATTTAAAGAGCTTCTTGGGGATCCCTGGGTGGCTCAGCGGTTCAGCACCTGCCTTTGGCCCAGGGCATGATCCTGGAGATCTGGGGTCAAGTCCCGCATCGGGCTCCCGGCATGGAGCCTGCTTCTCCCTCTGCCTGTGTCTCTGCCTCTCTTTCTTTCTCTATGTCTATCATGAAAAAATAAATAAATCTTTAAAAAAAAAAAAAAAGAGCTTCTCTTTTTTATGGCTACGTAGGGTTCCATTGTCTGGCTGTTTAATAATTTAATTGGTTCCTACAAACTGCTATAGTGAATAGTCATGTACAGAAATAGTTTCACACATGTGTTTTTATTTTTTTTATTTATTCATGAGAGACAGAGAGAGGCAGAGACATAGGCAGAGAGAGAAGCAGGCTTCTCACAGGGAGCCTGATACGGGACTCAGTCCCCGGATTGGGATCACGTCCTGACCCAAAGGCAGACACTCAGCCGCTGAGCCACCCAGGCATCCCACACATGTGTTTTTATATAATTGTTAACTATTGGGGATCCCTGGGTGGCTCAGCAGTTTGGCGCCTGCCTTCAGCCCAATGAGTGATCCTGGAGTCCCAGGATCGAGTCCCACGTCGGGCTCCTTGCATGGAGCCTGCTTCTCCCTCTGCCTGTGTCTGCCTCTCTCTCTCTGTGTGTGTGTCTCTCATGAATAAATAAATAAAATCTTAAAAAAAATAAATTGTTAACTATCACTAATGAGGACAACAGTTTTTGAATGGCTGTTCTTAGATCCTGGGCCCCATCTTTTGCAGATATTCGGGAACTGATTGAGGTGGATGATGTCATGGAGGATGACTCTCTCCGCTTTGGTCCCAATGGAGGATTGGTATTTTGCATGGAGTACTTTGCCAATAATTTTGACTGGCTAGAGAACTGTCTTGGCCATGTAGAGGACGACTACATCCTTTTTGACTGTCCGGGTAAGTCAGTAATTTTAATATGACATTTTCTTCGAAGTTGTACTAGTTCTGTCCTCAGTGAGAGAAAGTGGATTGAGCCTTGTAGCTCTTAACTAGATTGCAGTGAGGCCCAAAGCTCTTATCTATTGGCTTTGAGTTTACTGAGTGCTTAGTTTGTGTGCTGGGAATACCATAGAGACCCCAGCAGCTGTGGTCTTTGCCCTCATGGAGCTCACAGTCTCATGGAGTCGGCAGCACAGTGAGAGTGCTAGACAGAATGAACAGAATCTCCTAGGTGATTATTTAATACTGATTTGTGATAGGTGCTCCACAGGAGTAGCACCAACCATCATCACATAGCAAGAAGATTAGGAGGCTTCTGACCAAGTATGTAAGCTGGGCTGGGGGGTGAAGGGAGAGACTATACCATGGTCCAGGCAGAGGCACAACATGCCAGAAGCCTCAAGGCAGGAAGGAATGAAGTGGGTTTGGGACACCAAGAAGTCCAGGGTAGCCGAAGTACTGAAAACCCAGGGGAAGTTCATGAGGTGAGGCTGATAGGGGCAGATCACACACAACTCCTTAAGCCAAATTGTGAGTTTTAGACTTGAGTCTGACCTATCTGTGATCATTTGTGGTTCTCACTTAATTTTCCTTGCTTTTATTTTACTTTATTTTTATATTTTTGTTTTGAGAGAGAGAGCACATGCACACACACAAGAGAGAGAATCGTTAGCAGGTTCCGTTCCTAGTGTAGATCCCAACATGGGACTTAATTTTACAACCCTGAGATCATGACCTGAGCCTAAATCAGGAGTCGGACGCTTAACTGGCTGAGCCACCCAGGCACCACCCCCACTTTTTTTTTATTTATTTTTTTAATTTTTATTTATTTATGATAGTCACACACAGAGAGAGAGAGGCAGAGACACAGGCAGAGGGAGAAACAGGCTCCATGCACTGGGAGCCCGACGTGGGATTCGATCCCGGGTCTCCAGGATCGCGCCCTGGGCCAAAGGCAGGCACCAAACCACTGTGCCACCCAGGGATCCCCCCACTTTTTTTTTTTAAAGAGAAAGTATTTTCCCTTGCTTTTAATTGAACCCACAGAAAAGCACATACATCCTAAGCATACAGCTTGATGAATATTCCCAAAAAACACACATCTTTGTAGCACTCAATTTTGACTCCCCTTTTTTAACCATCTTGTGGGAAATTTTTTTACATGTAGTTTGATGACTATATATTTCCTGTTTATATTAGTCTTGTCATGTTTTTTTGTAGGTCAGATTGAGTTGTATACGCACCTGCCTGTCATGAAACAGCTGGTCCAACAGCTGGAACAGTGGGAGTTCCGAGTCTGTGGAGTTTTTCTTGTTGATTCTCAGTTCATGGTGGAGTCGTTCAAGGTTTGAAGATCCATCTTGTCTATTTTTTAGTTGTGGGTACAAGCAGATGACAGTCTCCTTTAAGCACTCTGTGATTTCAATACTCGGGACATTTCACAAACTACATTCCAGAATAATTTAGTATTATCCTTTGTTATTCAGTTATTTTAATGACCTATTTTTAACTCAAAAATGATAAGTTATGATATTATATAGATTTGGGGGAGCTACTTAACAAAAATGAGGCAGATGCACATTTCATGTCTGTTTTTTTGTTTTTGTTTTGTTTTTAAGATTTTATTCATTCATGAGAGACACAAGAGAGAGGAACAGAGAGAAGCAGACTCCATGCAGGGAGACCGATGTGGGATTCGATCCCGGGACTCCAGGATCATGCTCTGGGTCAAAGGCAGATGCTCAACCTCTGAGCCACCCAGGTGTCCCTCATGTCTGTTTTTAATTCTTCGAGAGCCTCTTGTCTAATTTATGAACTATATTTTCCATTAATTACTCTTAAGAATATTCAATCAGAAAAGAGGTTAAGATACCATCTAGGGCGCCTGGGTGGCTCAGTGGTTGAGCATCTGCCTTCGGCTCAGGTTGTGATCTCGGGTTCCTGGGATCAAGTCCCACATTGGGCTCCCCAAAGGGAAGCTTACTTCTTCCTCTGCCTATGTCTCTGCCTCTATCTGTGTCTCTCATGAATAAATAAAATATTTTTTAAAAAAAATACCATCTAGGGATCCCTGGGTGGCGCAGCGGTTTAGTGCCTGCCTTTGGCCCAGGACGCGATCCTGGAGACCTGGGATCGAGTCCCACGTCGGGCTCCCGGTGCATGGAGCTTGCTTCTCCCTCTGCCTGTGTCTCTGCCTCTATCTTATCTCTCTCTGTGTGACTATCATAAATTAAAAAAAAAAAAAAAAACATCTAAACTGAGATTTGTGATCACTGTAATTTTTTGAGTGAGGGGAAGGGCAGGGGGAAAGGGAGAAAAAGAATCTTAAGCAGGCTTCATGCCCAGCATGGAGCCCGGTGTGGAGCTTCATCTCAAAACCCTGAGATCACGACCTGAACTGAAATCAAGAGTTGGCCACTTAACCAACTGAGCCACCCAGGTGCCCTCGCCCCACACCCCCCGCCCCCGCCCCCGACCTTTTTAAAGATTTTATTTGTAAGTAATATCTACACCCAACATGGGGCTCGAACTTACAACCCAGAGATGAAGAGTCACATGTTCTTCCAACCAAGCCAGGCTGGTGCCCCATGATCACTATAAATTGAATCTACCTCTTCCCTCCTTATTCTCACCTTTGGAAACCAAGTGTCAACCATCCGATTAGTCTTTTCTTTAGGATGAGCATTTCTTTTACTTTGTTCAGCAAAGAGCAAACATCTCTCTTTTATGTGGAGACCAGCAAATTTTGTTGGCAACAGCTCATCTTCCCTTTTCTGTTCCTCCTTCAGTTTATTTCTGGCATCTTGGCAGCCCTGAGTGCTATGATCTCCCTAGAAATTCCACAAGTTAACATCATGACAAAAATGGATCTGCTTAGCAAGAAAGCTAAAAAGGAAATTGAAAAGTGAGTTCACTTCTTCCATTATCATCAGATCTTAATTGCAGAGACGTGAGGTTCTGTTAGTCTACAAATCTAGTTTTTTTATTTATTCTTCATTTTATTCATTAGTCTTTCTCATTTTCAAAGATTTTTAGACCCAGACATGTATTCTTTATTAGACGATTCTGCAAGTGACTTAAGAAGCAAAAAATTCAAAAAGTTGACTAAAGCTATATGTGGACTGGTAAGTTTTTGAAGTTTTTTAAAATGACCTGGTCAGCTGTTAACCATAGCCAGTGAGTGGCCACCATTATGGAAAGCACAGTCCTATCCTATTTCCTCACAAAGGGGAGGTGGGTGGGGGGCAGGCTGTGGGCAGGCCAGTCAGTAGTTTAATTTAAAAGTAGTTATTAGTGGTAGCCATAATAAGTTAACTGACATGTTTATTGTTCCATACCATTTGGGGAGTTCAGAACTGTCTGTGCCCTTTTGAAATTTATGACGGTTGCTGAATTCAGAGAAGTATCTATGAAACAGTGTCTAGTTAAGTAATAAGTTAATGAGTGTTCTGGGAGGTCAGAGGTCAGGCAAATCAATGATGATTTGTCCCTCCTCCCCCCACACACAAATGTTTTTAATCAGAAATATAAATGGTTGTAGACTAAAATATAAGTTGAAGATTAAGTATTTTGTACAGCTTCTGAATGACCCTTTATGAAATTCCCAACTTGTAGATTGATGACTATAGCATGGTTCGATTTTTGCCTTATGATCAGTCAGATGAAGAAAGCATGAATATTGTGTTACAGCATATTGATTTTGCCATTCAGTATGGAGAAGACTTAGAATTCAAAGAACCAAAGGTAAATTTTTTGATTACTGACTTTTGATAATAATGTTTGCCAGCACTAACTGGCCTCCTGCATAATCCCAGCAACTCCTCAGATTTTATCTTAGCAGCAGTAGAAACCTGGGCTTTTCAAGAGGAGGTCTGAAATTGACATCTGTGCTCAACAAGTAGTACCAGTTTTACTCTACCCTTTATTGAGGCACTATAAACCAGCTTCTTTGTCCTCAGGGTATGTGCAAAACGGAGATGAAATCCAGTTGAAATTAGGATGCCCTCACATATGTCAGTGGGAAGCCTGATGGTAGTTGTCGTAGGCCACTACCTCAGCAAATTAGCTGAGAGTCAGCAAGCGTAAACTCAAATAAAAATGCTTCCAGTGAGATAGAAGTATTTTTCATTTACCATGTAGCTGGAAAAAGTTCTATCAGTCATGCCTTTTGTCACTGTAAAAGACCTACAATGCAGCTGGGCATTATCTACTGGTAGAGTATTACTTGGGAAATATGTAAGCACATACTAGATCTGATTTACGGGAAATGAATATTTTCTGCTTTGTGTTTCTTTTGTGTCAGGAACATGAAGATGAATCTTCTTCTATGTTTGATGAATATTTTCAAGGACACCAAAATGAATGAAGAATTTTTCAGAGTAACTGTATACCTGAAACACTTTCAATTGAACCAAGACATTCTTCTTTTCAAAAGATGCAATACTAGAAAGCTACTTACTTAATGAAAAAGGCAATACTTGGCTCTTTATCAGCAGCATGCCTAAATCAAGTTGTAGTTATTTCTGAAATGGCTGGTGTTTCAAGTAGAATCTTTTAGTAGTATTTTTACAGCATCAATTTAGATTTTAAATGTTGAAATTGAAATGAATGCACATAGATTTGCATATAATATAAATGAGCATCTGTGGTACAGTTAGGACTCAGTCTACCTTTATTTTTCCCGTTTGATTTTTGTTATTTTTGAAGGTTTTTTTGGAGAGGCAGGAATTATTATAACAATATACACGTGTGTCCAAAGGAAAAAATCTAGGATATAGTTAAGACCATTGCTTATTTGTATGTCTGAATTTTCCTATATTTGAAAATGTATCATTTGTGTAATTAAATGAAAATTAACTTTTAAAAAACATATGTATATAAATAAAATAGAAAAATAGTGCTAACTTTTCATTACACTCCTGTTTTTTAGTCAGAATCTGAAATACTCATCCAGGGCAAATTTTTGAATGAATAAATTTGCCCAACTGTCAAAATATAGCCAGTGATTTCTTTAAAAATGCAATTGTGTCTGAGCATTTAAAAATTTATACTTTCCTGGAATAATAGCAGATGCACAAAAAAGGCAAAAGACATTTTTTTCTTCTTAAAGAAAAGAATTGCACCTTGATTGAATTGTTTATTTTCAGTAGCATTGGGTATGAAAGTATTGCGGAGTGGCTAGTCCACCTATGATGGGCTAGGCCCTGTTAAGAAAAGCAGAATCTAATTTATTGAGTTCTGCCAGACCTTGTGCAGAGAAACATTTTACATAATCTCTTTCATTTAATCCTTATTACAGCCCAGTCTTCCTTGGTTACTTGGGCCTGGATCTTCCAGCTGATGCAAATTAAACCCTTACAGAAAACTAGAAACAGGTTAAATTTTTCATCATTCTTGGGCTAGGTAGCAGGAGTACACCTGCAGTGTCACGCTTGATCCATTTTAACTAAAGATGCCCCATGTGTGAAGAACCACAGCTATCAGTGGTAACTTGTGTCTGGGAGGTTAGGCCAGGGGCAAAAGTCAAGTATTTGCATCCTAGTCCATCAAGGTGAGCTATTGTCACAGTGGAGAGGTATGGCCAGCAGGAGAGAACTTGAATGGGCATCATGGGAATGTGCTGTCCTGTGTCAGGACTCTGTGGCCCTGAGTATGAAAGGGTGAGAACACCCTGATCTGCATAATTTTTAGAAATTTTATTATCATAGAAGAAAGGAAAGGCAAACTAACACTTGAAGTGCTTTCTAAGAATAGGTTAAAAAAGAACAAAACAGGGCAGCCCAATGGCTCAACGGTTTAGTGTCTTGCCTTCAGCTCAGGGCCTGATCCTGGAGTCCCAGGATCGAGTCCCACATTGGGCTCCCTGCATGGAGCCTGTTTCTCCCTCTGCCTGTGTCTCTGCCTCTCTCTCCTCCTCTCATGAATAAAATCTTTTTTAAACAAATCATAAGGAAATCAGGATGACGCAGAGGAGTGGAGTAGGACTGAATTTAAAATAATGTGATCCAGAGAATGCATTCCTAGAAAGATGAAATTTGAGGAAAAATCAAGGAAGTGGTGGATGCCGAGGATTCTGAAACCCAAGATCTAGCCCCATTTCGCGCACACTTTACCTTACACGGCACTCACAATCCCTACTCAGTGCTCGGGCGCCCTCTGGCGCCTCTTCGTCCCTGCGCAGCCGCAGCAGCCTCCGGCGGGACCGCAAGACCGGAAGTGCCTCGTCCTCCCCTCCCCCTCCCCTTCCGGCTCACTTCCGCCTACCCCGCCCGGGCCGCCGGACAGGAAGCGCCGAGCTCTAACCCCAGCCTTGTCTGCCTAGAAACCCGGTCGCCGCCAAGATGCCGGTAAGGAGGCCAATTCGCAGTGTGGGAGATGGTGAGAACTGGGAGAGCAGCGAGAAGTCATGCGTGAGCTGAGAGTGGGCGGAGGAGGGCAGAGAAGAAGCGGGGCCTGAGAAGGGGAGAAGCTACGAAGAGGGGTCTGTGGCTGTAGGATGGGGCTGCCCGGGGGTGTCGGCGAGGGGGACGGGGCCGGAGCACCTGGGGCCAAAGACCCTGAGCGTGGAGAGGAGGCTGGCTCGGCCCCTCTCGCCCTCTTCGCTGCAGTGCTGCCCCTTCTCTCCTTTCTGTATCCCCCGACTCCAGCAGAATCCCCAAAGATTCACTGGAGTCGAGAAGACAAGGGCTGTGCTTTTTGTTTTCCATTTTTCAAGTCTAGGATCCGGCTGCTTTTTCTTACCCCCACAGGCCAACTTCCTCCTTGGCCCCAGGAGGCGGGTTCCTCCCGCTGCTAGTCACTGCCATACCCCACTTCCCGGACTCCTCCTCTGCCTCCCCAGCAGTGGCGGCCGCCCCTAGCTGCTGGGTGTAGGGGCGCCAGAGCAGACGCAGGGTCCGCTCCTGGTTTCCAAATGCTTCTGTTTTCGTGTGCATCAGAGTAGGAGCAAAATTGATAGTAGTGTCTGGTTGTCCTTCATTTCTGACAGCCAGTCTGGTGGAGTGAATTCATCACCATCATGGTCTCCATTTTGCAGATGAAGTAAAGGAGGTTCAATAACGTGATAAACTCACTCAAAAAACATTACTGAGTACCTGCTGCATGCCAAGCACTGTTACAGCAGTGAATAAAGCCAACAAATCCCTAGGCTCAAAGAGTGTACATTCTAATGGGGAGACAGCACAAACGTGTATATGTAAATTTGAAAAAGATAGTTTTACAGATTTTTTTTGAGAGGGCCAGCAGGGAGAGGGGGTTAAGTGGCAGCAGAGGGAGAGGGACTAGTAGTCTGCAACTTAGTGTGGAGCAGGAAGCTCTACGCTTAGCTGACTGAGCCACCTGGCTGTCCCTAAGATAGTTTTAGGTAGTGACAAGTGCAATGAAGGAAATAGATGGGTAACAAACAAGACAGCTAGTGAAGGAGAGGGTGGAGGCTGCTTTAGGTAAAGCATACTGACAAAGAGGAGCAAGCTATAGTTAGAGATAGTTAATGAGTCTTGTTGGTACCATTCAATTCCTGATGTGTGCCAGACTGGCCCTGAACTACACACTGCATGTAAGTTACTCCATGTTATCCTCACAATAACCCTGTGAAGTCCATGCTTATTGTTCCCATATTGCAGAGGAAGAAATTGAGGCTCAGAGAAGTATGATGACTTACCCAAGGTTGCAATATTTTAAGCTATGACTTTAATTTTATTTTATTTTATTTAATAAAGTTATTTATTTTATTTATTTGAGAAGAGAGAGAGAGTGTGTAAGCCCTGAGCAGGGGTGAGAAGCAGAGGGAGAGAGAGAAGCAGGCTCCCAACTAAGCAGAGACCCCGACATGGGCCTTGGTCCCAGGACCCTGAGATTGTGATCTGAGCTGAAGGCAGATGCTTAACCAACTGAGCCACCCAGGTGCTCCTTAAGGCTAGGACTTTAAAGTCCTGTGCTCATTCCTGGACTTCCCTGCGATAACTTATTTAATATCTGCCTCTTCCATTAGCCTGAAAGTTCTTCAGGGGCAGAGATATTGGTCTTGCATACCATTTTTTCATGATGCTTTGCACATTGAAGGTGCTTGATAATCGTTTGGTAAATGAATGAACATATGAATGGGGCTTTTCTGTTACTAAAAGCCAGACATTGGGGACCCCTGGGTGGCTCAGCAGTTTGGCACCTGCCTTCTGCCTGGGACATGATCCTGGAGTCTGGGATCAAGTCCTGCATTGGGCTCCCTGCATGGAGCCTACTTCTCCCTCTGCCTGTGTCTCTGCCTCTCTCTCTCTCTCTCTCTCTCGAATGAATAAACTCTTTAAAAAATAAAAAATAAAAAAATGGGGTTTTCCCTGCTCCTTTAACTCACTGAGGGCAGTAGATAACTCTTCTTTTTATGAATTTGGAAACAGGTGAAGAGAAGTGATGTCTTGGTCAAACACATAGCCAGGAAGTGGCAGAACTGAAAAGCCAGTGTTTGGGTTCTGGTTTAACAAGAGCTGGTGGGGTGGTGTACCCCTGATTTATATAGTGTCTGCCTATTTCCATAGCATAAATACTCGCACCAATTACCAATGTGATGTCACCGAATATGGGATTGGAAGATGCATAGTAGCACACCATTATATAGCATTTCTGCCACAAAGATACAAAAATTATATATAACCTTAAGATCACAGACAGTAGTAAAATGATTTTTAAAAATATTAAGTAATGAATTTTCAGTATTTATCACCTTTGTTTTCAATATAATGCACTTAAATGCAAATTTACATAATTTAATTTTTAGTAATGGCTTTTTTTTTTTTTTAAAGATTTTATTTATTTATTCATGAAAGACACAGAGAGAGAGAGAGGCAGAGACACAGGCAGAGGGAGAAGCAGGCTCCATGCAGGGAGCCCGATGTGGGACTCAATCCCTGGGACCAAGGATCCACTCTGAGCTGAAGGCAGACACTCAACTGCTGAGCCATCCAGGCATCCCATTAACGGTTGTTTTTAATAACCAGCTTGCCTCAGTATTTTTCAAAATTCCTCAAAACATAGATGCTTCTGGCTGGCTCAGTGGGAAGAGCATGCAACTCTTTTTCTTTTTTTTAATAAAGATTTATTTATTTATTCATGAGAGACACACAGAGAGAGGCAGAGACACAGGCAGAGGGAGAAGCAGGCTCGCCACAGGGAGCCAGATGCAGGACTTGATCCCGGAACTCCGGGATCCCTACCCAAGCCAAAGGCAGATGCCCAACCTCTGAGCCACCCAAGCATCCCAAGAGCATGCAACTTTTGATCTCCAGGTTGTGAGTTCGAGCCCCATGTGGGGTGCAGGTTATTTAAATAATTTTTTTTAATTGCTCAAAATTGGGGATCCCTGGGTGGCCCAGCGGTTTAGCACCTGCCTTCAGCCCAGGGCGTGATCCTGGAGTCCCAGGATCGAGTCCCACATCAGGCTCCCTGCATGGAGCCTGGTTCTCCCTCTGCCTGTGTCTCTGCCTCTCTCTCTTTCTCTCTCTGTCTCTCATGAATAAATAATTAAAATATTTTAAAAAATAATTGCTCGGGATCCCTGGGTGGCGCAGCGGTTTGGCGCCTGCCTTTGGCCCAGAGCGCGATCCTGGAGACCTGGGATCGAATCCCACGTTGGGCTCCCGGTGCATGGAGCCTGCTTCTCCCTCTGCCTGTGTCTCTGCCTCTCTCTCTCTCTGTGTGTGATTATCATAAATAAATAAAAATTTTAAAAAATAATAATAATAATTGCTCAAAATTTAACATTCAGTTTTCTTAAGCCAGTAAGAGCCAGCTCTAGCGTATTGCTGCTACCAACCTTTGATCCTCCTCCCCTGGTTAGTCTTGGGTGGGTTCTTCTTTTTCCCTTTAGAGAAATGTTTCTTGTGTGCCCTGCTGATGTTTGCTCTCTTTCTGTCTCCATATTCTTACCTGGCTTGCCACTACAGGCTTACCACTCTTCTCTCATGGACCCTGACACCAAACTCATTGGAAACATGGCATTGTTGCCTATCAGAAGTCAATTCAAAGGACCCGCCCCTAGAGAGAGTAAGTCAAAACTTCTTTCTATTGTTCTCAGATTTTAGTAGAAAACATCTAGCAACTCTCTGACTTTAACAAATCAGGCATATTCTTAGCTCAGTCCTCTGTCTCAGACTGCTCTTGGATTTTCTATTTGTTTGGTGGATATTGCATTCTAGACCTTTCAAGATCAGGAGTATACATTGCATCTAGTAAGAAAGTGTATTAATGCTGCTGAGTTCTTCTGAATATTTTGTTGAGAGGGATGAGGAAATGTTACTTATTTTTGACATTATTCTGTCATCACTATCAGTACTTACAAAGTGATCTAACGCTACTACTTCTATAGGATACCATGTCCCCATCCTTTTTCTGTTGTAAGGCTGAGGAAAACAAAGAAAACATTTTAACTCTTTCCCCTGTCTATATCTACTTCCTTTATTCATTCTTCAGGATCTTCATTTTCTGCAGTACCTCGATCTTAAGTTGTAAGTGTCTTATGTAAAATTACACATTGTTTCTCTTGCTTTTCTGAATTTTATATCTTTACTTTTTTTAGTACTTCCCCTTTTTTTTGAAACATTTCCTTACTGTTCAGAAAGCCTCATTCTTTTTAGACTCTTCGTATACATTCTGAGATGTTCTACCAACAGTGTAATTTATATTATAGCAGACATGGCTTCCCTGCATCCAGAAAGCATCTGCACTGAGTTCCATTCAAGGTTTTTAAGGTTTTCATTGCAATTTGCACTGACCCCATCTTCATTCCTCTCCCAGACTATTTGACGTGACCTCTCCTTAAGTTTATTTTCAACACCAGTTGAAAGCTTAGTAAACTAAATAAACTTGGTGAGTCACCACAGTTTTTACTTGATTCTGAGATAAAGAAAAAGGAACAGATGGAAAAAAAAAAACGATTTAAAAGAAGAAAAATAATGTAAAAGAATTACAGTGCAAAGAAAGAATAAAAAATCAATGTTGGCCCAGATTCCTTGAGAAGAACTCTTTTCAGATCTTTACAAAATAAAAGTTGACTAGAGATGGAGTGTATCTAATTACCACCTTCGCAACATCTCGTGGGCCCTTGAGGGAGAGCAGGACCCCAAGAAACCAGATGGACATGGTTTCTGTAGACAGAGAATGACCTGTTATTCTTCCCCAGTGGACAGGATTGGAACTGAACTGGAATTATGAAAGAGTACAGGCCTATGCTGTGAGCAAAATAACTGTTAGCATTAATCAAATTCATTTCTTTACATTCATCAAACACCTTTTGAGCACCTTTCTGTGCCAAACACCCTTCTAGGTTCTGAATCTTGTAGCCCACCCCCGCCCCGTTCCTCACCCCTACCCCACATTTAGAAGAACTAGCTGGTTTTATAAACAATATGGAATCTTCTGAGGAAGTTTCCTTTTTGCACATAAGAAAATTCCAAGGAGTCTAGAGTTAGAATTCTGTTGCGTTCTTTAGCAGGGGAATGAGTAGGGTTAAAGACAGCTGAATCACAGAGTACTAAACCTCCAGGATTACTTTGCATTTCTTCTGTGTGAGAGGGAGAGCAGTCATTGGACAATATAAATAACTCTGAAAAAAAAAAAAAAAGACCACCAAAAAACTGTCTCTGCATTGCTGCAACCGGCTGCTGGATATCAAGACCCTGGGATTTTGACTTTTTTAAAATAAGAAAAGGAAAACAAAAACCTGCCAAAGAAATAGTATAATGAGATCTGTCTTTGTCACAACAGCATTTCTGGCTTTTCTCAGTCTCTCGCCACCTAGAACAGCATGTACAAGTATATTTTAAGCACGGTTTTCATAAAAAGAAAGATGTATGTGTAAGCCCAGTGTGTTCCTAAATGACAATTGAGGGTTTTTTTCCGCCTGAAACCATAGAATATAAATTCAAATAGAATTAGATTGAATACTTTTTATTTAAACAGCATCTATCAAGGTTTAGTCTATGTCTAAGTTCATTTTTATAAATGAACATTGAGACATCTCTCAATGTCTGGAATGATGTTCACCAAATGATAATAGTAGTTATTTCTAGGTACTGAGATTTAGAGTGACAATAAAATGTTTTTTGGTACTGGTTAATTTGTTCCTAATGAGAATATTTTTTTATAAAAATAATAAAGCTATCAGAATAAACCATATCCTTATTTTTCTAGATATTGTTTCTAAAGACATTATATTTCAGTGGCCTCATTTTATGGAACTCAACTCCTTTGACCATGGAGCTGGGAAGTTTACTCTCTAGCTTTTTTAAGTGTTATTGTTATATTTTAGCTCATGTTCTCTGCCTCCACCCCCCTTTTTGTTCCTGTTTAGCAAAAGATACAGATATTGTGGATGAAGCCATTTATTACTTCAAGGCCAATGTCTTCTTCAAAAACTATGAGATTAAGGTAAAGTACAGAGCTTTTAATATTTAATTTAGTTTTCTGATGTGGATAATAAGCTACCTGGCAGTCAGGGTTGTTCTGAAGAATAAATAAAATTGAATGAGATTGTATGACTTTAAAAAATGAGAATAGTGGGGCACCTGAGTGGCTCAGTTGGTAAAGTATCTGCCATCGACTCAGGTCATGATCCTGGGTTCCTGGGATCAAGTCCCACATCTGGCTCTGGGCTAAGCAGAGAGTCTGTTTTTCCCTCTCGTTCTGCCCCTTTTCCTCCACTCCCTACTTATACTCTGTGCTCTCTCTCTCTCAAATAAAAAATAAATAAAATTTAAAAAAATTTAAAACCAGAATAGTGCCTAATATTAGACTCAGTATTAGTTTCTCGTTTTTCCTCCAAAGTCTATACCATGGGTCAACAAACTACAGCCTGAGAGCCAAATCTGGCCCACTGCCTCTTTTTGTTGTTATTGTTGTTAAGAGAGTATGATCAGGGGGAGCTGCATGTAGAGCATTTATGAATAAAGTTTTATTGGAACACAGCCACATTCATTTTTTATCATAGTGACTGCTTTCATGCCACAGCAGCTGGATTGAATAGTTGTGACAAAGACTGGCCCACAAAACCTAAAATATTTAATATTTGGTCTCTTATAGAGGAAGTTTGCCAACCCAAGATCTAGACATTTTTATTTGTTCAACATTAATAAAGCACCTACCATGTGCCAGTTCAAAAAACGAAAAAACCCTACATGCTATGTTATTTCTATATATACCTCTGTGTTCTGGCCATGAGATGAAGAAATAAAGAAACTTCAATGATCCTGATTGTTTCTCAACTATCCTTTCTTCCTTTCTGCTCTTAGTTCGTGTGAGGAATGAGGTCAAAAGGAGGGTAGAAGGAAAGTGGCAAAAAAGGAGAGGAGGGAAAGAACTTTATTGAGTTCCTCATGTGAGCAAGTTACAGGAATGTCAACTTTTCTTGATACTATTCTAGAATATGGAATTTCCTTTCCTGGCCAGACTTTGACCTTTTGGAATCAAACAGGATGTGAAATCTTTGTTTGCAGGCTCATGGTCTACAGACTGTAGTCTAAACATCCTACAATACTCACAGTGTTTGCTGTATTTGATGCATGGTCCAAGTATGATGTTTGTCGAGGCATAAATAAATGTAATTCTGTCCCATTTCATTCTCTCCTGAGTATCATATGCACTATTTTTTTTTCATATGCACTATTTTTAAATAGGGGCAGGTGTAGGTTGATTTTTTTTTTTAACTGTAAACCTCGTGTAAAATTTCACATGAGCAAAAGTCTCACTTTTGCTTAACATCCAATCTTCACATTTTTCTTTTGATTAGATCAAGAGGTCTAATCAGGTCTTGATTAGATCGAGATTTTGGAGGTCTTCAAGAACAAGACACCCATGAAATATCTGCTTCTTCCTTTCAAGTCAGGAATGCTTTTGTTGGGCAACCAGAGTGGTTCAGCAGTTTAGCACCGCCTTCAGCCCAGGGCATGATCCTGGAGACCCAGGATCAAGTCCTACATCAGGCTCCCTGCATGGAGCCTGCTTCTCGTTCTGCCTATGTCTCTGCCTCTCTCTCTGTCTCTGTCTCTGTCTCTCCGTCTCATTAATAAATAAATAAAATCTTAAAAAAAGGGGGGGGGGGATGCTTTTGTTCTCGGCAGAGATCCTGAAGTGAAAGGGTTTTAAAAATTAGCCAACCAGGGATCCCTGGGTAGCGCAGCGGTTTGGCGCCTGCCTTTGGCCCAGGGCGCGATCCTGGAGACCCGGGATCGAATCCCACGTCGGGTTCCCGGTGCATGGAGCCTGCTTCTCCCTCTGCCTGTGTCTCTGCCTCTCCCTCTATCTCTCTGTGACTATCATAAATAAATAAAAAATTTAAAAAAAAAAAAAAATTAGCCAACCATATGGTGCACCTCAGGTTTTCAAGGCAGCTCTGTTAAACTCTCCTTCCTACATGGAGGGAGGGGCTGCTGGCACAGCTCCCTAGACCCAAAGGCAGGGCAGCCAAGGTGAATGGGAGCAGTCCCACAGCTCAGTATGGCAGGAGGTGATATTCCCTGCCCCAGAGCAGACAGAAAGGTGGGTTGGGAAGACTGAGTTTGGAAAACGGGAACTATTGATACTATAGGAACTATACTTGCATGGTTTTCAGTTGATGCTCAAAATACAAAGCTTGAATTCGTTTATTGCATGTGATAGTTATGTTTTGATCAGGACTATTTTTAACTTTTGTTTCTCCTGCCTCTCCCCACCCTACCCCCCCCCCCCCCTGCAGAATGAAGCCGATAGAACCTTGATATATATAACACTCTACATTTCTGAGTGTCTAAAGAAACTCCAAAAGGTAATTAAATTTAGAGGACTGTCTATCAGAAAAACACAGTACTGATACATATTCACCCTACTAACTATCTGAACTCATTGAGATTTTAAGGACAAGTAGACGAGCCTTCCTCCCACTTAGAGCATGGACCTAAGAGGAAAATCTGAATGTGGATTCTAAACTTGGAGTTTAGTTGAGGAATGAGAAGATAAGGGGCTGATGTTTTAAGGCTTTCCATATATTTTCCCAAGAGAGAAATCTTTCTTAACCTCAGATTAAGAATCTCTGAGCCAAGGATATAATTCAAGCATTCATGAACTTGACTGGGAAAGAGATTATGTCTTTCTTTTCACTGATTTATGACTGAGATTTAGCATTTAATTATTAAAATAGGCAACAACCCACAATAGTATTAGCCGTACCTGTGACATTTTCTCCAGTAATTGTCACAGCATTTTCTTGTTACATTTAGAGTTGAAGATATCTTGAAATTTTATTTTCACTCAGTACTACTTCAAATTTTAGTTATTGGGCCCATTGCCTGGATATTGTCATTTAGTGCATTAATAAAGAAGTACATGTATGAATGTGTCATAAATTTGGCTTTTTAATACTGTAATTATTGTGTTTGACTATAATTGATTTCTATTGTAGTTTTGTGTACTTTATTTTATTCATTTAACATTCTGAGAAAAGTCCTCAAACGTCTCTGGATTGCAGAAGGGCACCCAAAAACATAAGTAATCCCAGACATAGCTACTTAGACTAAAAAAATTACAGATTGGATGTTATTATCCTTTTCGCTATAAAATACATGTGTATGTATAATTTTTTTTTAGTGTAATTCCAAAAGCCAAGGTGAAAAAGAAATGTATACACTGGGAATCACTAATTTCCCCATTCCTGGAGAGCCTGGTTTTCCACTTAATGCAATTTATGCCAAACCTGCAAACAAACAGGAAGATGGTAAGAACGGTTTCTACCTCCCTCTCTATGACATAAGATTTCCTCCATTTGACTTTTTATCCCCTCCTCTCCTTGTCTTGGTTGGTATATAGGTGGAGAGTGGAACCATTAGCGTGGATATTATCTTACCAGTCACTCTCACAGAAGATTCTTGGGAACAAGTATAACATGCAAAGAATCTTTTGAACCAAGATAGTTATAGAACCATTTGGACTGCCATTTTTATTTCTTTTTTTTTTTGTTTAATTTTTTTTTTTTTTTTTTTTTTTTTTTTTTATGATAGAGAGAGAGAGAGAGAGAGAGAGAGGCAAAGACATAGGCAGAGGGAGAAGCAGGCTCCATGCACCGGGAGCCTGATGTGGGATTTGATCCTGGGTCTCCAGGATCGCGCCCTGGGCCAAAGGCAGGCGCCAAATCGCTGCACCACCCAGGATCCCGCCATTTTTATTTCTTAATCTTGTTTGAATATGTAGAAATGTGGGCAGCCTGGGTGGCTCAGCGGTTTAGCGCCACCTTCAGCCCAGCTCCTGATCCTGGAGACCTGGGATCGAGTTCCACGTTGGGCTCCCTGCGAGGAGCTTGTTTCTCCCTCTGCCTGCGTCTCTGCGCCTCTCTCTCTCTCTCTCCCTCTCATGAGTAAATATAAATAAAATCTTTAAAAAAAACAATATGGGGCAGCCCCGGTGGCTCAGCGGTTTAGCGCCGCCTTCAGCCCCGGGGTGGGATCCTGGAGACCCGGGATTGAGTCCCATGTCGGGCTCCCTGCATGCAGGCTGCTTCTCCCTCTGCCTGTGTCTCTGCCTCTCTCTCTCTTTCAATCTGTCTCTCATGAATAAATAAATAAAATCTTTAAAAAAAATAAAATAAAATGATAAAAAAAAGAATATGTAGAAACGTATTGCCAACGTCATTGTGCAGACTAGCACATTAGGGGGGCATTCTCAGGACTTTTTTTTACTGTTCTGCCTGCTTCTTATTTTAGAGGTAATGAGGGCCTACTTACAGCAGCTGAGACAAGAGACTGGACTGAGACTTTGTGAGAAAGTTTTTGACCCTCAGAATGATAAGCCAAGCAAGGTAAGATCCTCCTCTTTACCTATTTAGTTGATAAATAACCTTTTGTCATGTAGCTACTGTTAAACAAACTTAGGTTTCCCATGGCAAGAAGACTTTTAGTTTCTGCATTGCAGTGTTGCTTAACTTTGAGTATTTGCCTCATACATGGTAGGGATTCAGTGAGTTATACTGCATAATGAATTGCATATAGTAAATATTTTGGTTGTATGTTCTTATGTCAGGGCACTGTTGTAAACCCATAGGGCAGATTTTTGTGTGAGATACCTTGAATGTATCACATTTTTTTGTTTTGGGGGGGTTTTTTTGGTCATCTTAATTTTGACTGACTTGTGAGTCAGAAAAACGTTTTTTACATGTGTTTTCAAGAAGGCAGATGACAGGCCAAGATTAATTTTGTTATTATATAAATTCATATTCTGACCTTACCTTGAACTTGCGTTGTGACTTGACCACCACTCTTCATTCTGTTTTATCCCCTCTTGTTAGTGGTGGACTTGCTTTGTGAAGAGACAGTTCATGAACAAGAGTCTTTCAGGACCTGGACAGTGAAAGGAGCCTGGGCAGACACTTTCCACAGACAAGGGCAGCGTTTTACAGCAAGATGTACACAGTTCTTTGCCTTTATTTGATAAAGTTTTATACAGAAGAAAAAAGAGACCGTGTCTTCACTTGAAAAGCTCTTTATCAAGAATTTGGGTGGGGGAAGGAAGAATGGGTTGTTGAAGGGTGATTTGAAATTTTCTGCAGTATTAAGCTGGTGCTTAATAAGTAATAATAAAGAAACTTCTAACATTCCATGTCAAAAAACCTTATTACTTATTTTTGACATTCACTTAAGACCCAGGATTTTCACATTCCTGAAGTCCCAGGATTGAGTCCCGCATCAGGCTCCCTGCATGAAGTCTGCTTATCCCTCTGCCTGTGTCTCTCTGCCTCTCTCTCTCTCTCTCATGAATAAATAAATAAAATCTTTTAAAAAAAATAAAAAAGTGTACATTTCAGGGTCATCTGGGTGACTCAGTTGGTTAAGTATCCTGACTCTTGATCTCAATTCAGGTTTTGATCTCAGGGTTATGGGTTCAAGCCCCACATTGGACTCCATGCTGGGTGTGGAGCCTACTTAAGTAAATAATAAAGTGTACAATTCTTTTTTTTTTTTAAGATTTTTTTAAAATTAATTTATTCATGAGAGACGAGAGAGGCAGAGACACAGGCTGAGGGAGAAGCAGGCTCCCTGCAAGGACCCCGATGTAGGACCCGATGCCGGATTCCAGGATCACACCCTGGGCCAAAGGCAGACACCCAACCGCTGAGCCACCCAGGCATCCCTAAAGTGTACAATTCAATAGCAGTTCCCCCCATTTTTTCCTCTTTGCCACCGCCCTGCCCCTTCCCGCCTTCCCTCTCAGCCCCCAGCAACCACTGATCTACTTTCTGCCTCTCTATGGATTTACCTATTCTGGACACTTCACATAATGGGATCATATAAACATATGACTTTTGTTTTTTAAGATTTTATTTATTCATGACAGACACAGAGAGAGGTAGAGACACAGGCAGAGGGAGAAGCAGGCTCTATGCAAGGAGCCCAATGTGGGACTCCATCTCTGGACCAGAGATGACGCCCTGAGGCCAAGGCAGACACTCAACCACTGAGCCACCCAGACGTCCCAACATGTGGCCTTTTGCGTCTGGTTTCTTTCACTGAGGATCATGTTTTCAAGGTTCATCCATGTTACTGCATTAATAGTTCTCCATTCCTTTCCTTTTTCTGTTATTGTGGTAAAACACACATAACATCACCATTTTAACCACTTTTAAGTATCTATGTAGTTCACTGGTATTAATTACATTCAAAATGCTGTGCAACCATCACCACTATGCATTTCCAAAACTTTCTCAGTACCCCAAACAAAAACACTAACCATTAAACCACTGGTGACTAACCCTCAGCTCCTGGTAATCTCTAATCTACTTTTCAATCTCTGAATTTGCCTATTACAGCACCTCATATAAGTGGAATCAAACATTTGTCCTTTCATATCTGATTTCTTTTACTTAAACATAATGTCTTCAAGATTCATCTATGTTTTAGCCTATATCAACCTCATTCCTTTTTTTTTTTTTTGAAGATTTTATTTATTTTTTAATGAGAGACACACACACAGAGAGAGAGAGAGAGGCACGCTCCATGCAGGGAGGCTGCCCTGGAACTCGACCCCAGGTCTTCAGGATCAGGCCCTGGGCTGAAGGTGGTGGTAAACCACTGAGCCACCTGAGCTGCCCCCACCTCATTCCTTTTTATGGCTGTATAATATTCTATTGTATATCCAGTGTGTGTGTGTGTGTGTGTGTGTGTGTGTGTGTGTGTGTATCCCATTTTGTTTATTCATCTGATGTTTAAGGACATCTGAGTGGTTTCCACTTTTGGGCTGTTATGAACAATATTGCTAAGGACATTCCTGTACAAATTTTAATGTGGACATACATTTCCGTTTCTCTTGGTTATATACCTACCAGTGGAATCGCTGAATCATATGATTAACCCTGTGTTTAACTTTCTGAAGAACTGGCAAACTTTTTTCCACAGTAGCTGCACCATTTTACATTTCTAACACCAAGTGATAAGGGTTCTAATTTCTCCATGTCCTCACCAACAGTTGCTACTTATAGCTATCCAGGTGACACAAAGTAGCATCTCATGTTTCAATTTGCACTTCCCTAATAACTAATGATATTGAGCATCTTTTCATTGGCCATTTGTATATCTTCTTCAGGGAAATGTTTATTCAAATTCTTTGCCCATCCTTTACTTGGATTATTTATTTTTTTGTCAAGTTGTTGGGAGTTCTTTATATGTATTCTGAATACTAGACCCTTATCAGATAGATGATTTGCAGAAATTTTCTCCCATTTCTGGAGGGGGTTTTTTGTTTTTACTTTCTTAATGTCTTTTGAAGCACAGAGGGTTTTTTTGCAGGGAGAGGGGGTTGTTTGTTTTTAAGATTTTACTTGCTTATTTGAGAAAGAGAGCACAGGCCAAGGGGAGGGGCAGCAAGAGAGGGAAAGGGAGAAGCAGGAAGCCATACTGAGCAGGAAGCCTGATGCAGGGCGCAATCCCAAGACCCTGAGATCATGACCTGAGCCAAAGGCAGACACGCAACCAACAGAGCCACCCAGGTGCCCCAGCACAGAGGTTTTTCATTTTGGTCATTTGTCTATTTTTCCTTTGGCCACTTGTGCTTTTGGTGTTATGTCTAAAAAACCATTGTGTATCCAAAGCATTGATTTACACCTAAGTATTGATTTCCTAAGTGTTTTATACTTTCAGCTCTTACATTTAGGTTTTTGATCCATTTTGAGTTACCTTTTATTTTTTTTTTTAAAGATTTTACTTGTTTATTCATGAAAGACACAGAGAAAGGCAGAGACACAGGCAGAGGGAGAAGCAGGCTCCATGAAGGGAGCCCAATGTGGGACTCGATCCTGGGTCTCCAGAATCACAACCCTGGGCCAAAGGCAGGCACTCAACGACTGAGCCACCCAGGCATCCCTTGAGTTACCTTTTATATATGAAGTGAGGTCGAGGTCCAGCTTTATTTTTTTGGACATGGCAATCCATTTTTTGCAGTACCATTTGTTGAAAAGACTATCCTTTCTCAGCACCCTTGACAAAAATCAGTTGACCATAAAATGTATGAATTTCTTTCTAGACTCTATTGTCTGTCCTTACGTGACATTCACTTTTATATTTGGCTAGTTTCTAACATTTAAGAGGTTTTCATTATTTGGTTGACAAAAGTATCTATTATGTGAGTTGTTCCAAATACTTTTAGGACCATGTATTTCCTGGTGTTTTAAGGTTATAAATTAGATAATCTAGAAAGTGCCTTGAGTTCTTTAGACATAAAGTTACTGCACTGCCATCTATCAAACCTATATATGGGAGTGCCTACATGACTCATTCAGTTAAGCATCTGACTTCAGCTCAGGTCATGATCCCAGAGTTCTGGGATGAAGTTCCATGTCTGGTTCCCCGCTTGTCAGGGAATCTGCTTCACCACCTCACCTTTGCCCCACTCCTCCCCTGGCTCATGCTATTTCTCAAATTAATGAAATATTAAAAAACAACAACAAACTATATGTGTTTGTCTTTTAAGAGGCAGTTGTTTCTCTATCGCCATTGGGATTATATTTGGTCACAAGCACAGAAAACCCAATTTGCAGTGCCTTGGGAGTCTTGTTTTTCTTTTGCTTCTGGAAGTAGTCCCTGAATGGCAACCATTTAAAGATGTCATTGGAGACCCAGGCTCCTCCAATTTTCTTGCTCAATACTTCTTACATGCCACATGTAGAGCATCTTTAGATGCCTCTGAACCTAGATGCACCTCTGCACTCTAGATGCCTTCCTGGACTTGGCAGGAAGAAGTGGGGAGGGCATGAGGACCAAAGGGCATACTAGCTGAGTGCCACTTTAAATATCCTTCCCAGAAATTCTGTCCAGTGACTTGTACTATGTCTCCTTTGCATCTAGTTACAAGGGAGTCTGGAAAGAGGAAAATTTTAGGGGCACCTGGGTGGCTCAGTGGTTGAGCATCTGCTTTTGGCTCAGGTCGTGATTGATGGGGTCCTGGGATTGAGTCCTGCATCAGGCTCCTGAGCCTGCTTCTCTCTCTCTGCCTATATCTCTACCTCTCTCTGTGTCTCTCATGAATAAATCTAAAAAAAAAAAAAAAAAGGAAAATTTTATCTTGAGCATGTTGCTACCCTGATTATTTGTGTTATGCTATACCGAAGACAAAGGGAAGGTTATATAGAAGCAGAAATAATTTTCAAACTATTAAAATTGAAGCTTGGTATTACTTGATTGACTAGAGTTGGCCCTTAAACATGTGGTTTTTTTAAAATTTTTATTTATTTATGATAGTCACACAGAGAGAGAGAGAGAGAGAGAGGCAGAGACATAGGCAGAGGGAGAAGCAGGCTCCACGCACCGGGAGCCCAACGTGGGATTCGATTCCGGGTCTCCAGGATCGCACCCCGGGGCCAAAGGCAGGCGCCAAACCGCTGTGCCAGCCAGGGATCCCTAAACATGTGTTTGAATTGCTTGGGTTGACTTATATGCTGATTTTTACAAGTATAATACTGTAAATGTTATTTTCTTTATCGATTTCTTTAAAATATCTTATTTTCCCTAGCTTACTTTATTATAAGAATATAGTATAGGGATGCCTGGGTGGCTCAGTGGTTGAGAGTCTCTGCCTTTGGCTTGGGTCATGGTCCCGAGGTCCTGGGATTGAGTCCTGCATAAGGCTCCCCACAGTGAGCCTGCTTCTCCCTCTGCCTATCTCTCTGTCTCTCTCATGAATAAGTAAATAAAATCTTAAAATATATATACACATATTTTATATTTTTTAAAATATATACTATATATAAATATAATAAATATACATTTATTAATAAATTATAATAATATAATAATAAATATATTATACTATATATATAGTATAAAATACATAGATAAAATACATCTTACTTGACTATTTGTGGTATTGGTAAGGCTTCCAGTCAACAGTAGGCTATTGGTAGTTAAGTTTCTCGGAAGTCAAGTTACACACAGATTTCCAACTTAGGTGGGAGGGGTCAATGCCCTAACCGCCACATTGTTCAAGGGTCAACTATTTCCATTTTGGCTTTATGGGTTATTCTATAATTATAATATATGAGTTAAATGTGCTTGAGCTATCTTGTTCATTAAAGATCTGAGTTATGGACTAAGTACCAATTTCACATACCCAGGAGAATGGGTATGTAAAAACCCACTCCATAAATACATGAAAGCACAGTCTTAAAGCCAAAAGACTGTTTTTAATGGGTTGTGTTTTTATTTAATAATTAAAATTGTTACCTAAATCAGAATCTGGGCATTTTGGTTGTAACTTCTATTACAAACTCAGACACATGTCAGAACAAAAGAAAGAAAGCCACAGTGATTCATATCAATATTATTCATATCATGGTTTGTTTATAACAGATGGGGAGTGTTGTTTTTTACGGTTCTTAAAATTTTGGAACTTTTGTGATAGCAACCAATATCACTGTGATGCCTGTCCCATTATCAGCAGGAGGATCACACACAATAAGAGCTAAAACCTGGCTTCTAAAACCTTTCTATAGGTGTTATTTTATAGCAGGAGTTGGTTGTGTGTTGTGTTTGTTTGTTTGTTTGTTTGTTTGTTTGTTTGTTTGTTTAATGCACCTAAGAGAACAGTCTACAACGAATCCAGAACAAATTACACATGAAGTATAGCCTAGTGGATTTTAAAATACAGCTTTCATCAAAATGTAATGCCAGCATTAAAAGAAGATTGATACCAGGTATGCATGACTCTTTAGGGAAGGCAATTTTGTGATAATTATAACTTTTTCTTTTTAAAATTGTATCAGAGTTTTAAATCTTCCTTCTTTTTGATCCAGCAACTCAACTCCAAGCATTGTTGAATGCTGAACCACACAGGCACACACACACCTGGAGTCATCTTTTAATAGAGAATTGTATAAATTATGGTACCTCCATAAAATGAAATATGCAGCCATTAAAAATAATAAAGGGGGCACCTGGGTGGCTCAGTTGGTTAAGCCTCTGTTTTCAACTCAGGTCATGATTCTAGGATCCTAGGATTGAACCCCACATTCAGCTCCCTGCTCAGCTGGAGCCTGCCTTTCCCTCTTCCTCTGCTACTCAGTCTCCCTGCTCATGCTCTTGCTCTCTCTCTCTCTCTCATAAATAAATAAAATCTCTTTAAAGTTAATTTTAAAAAGTTAATAAAGTTAAGGGCACCTGGGTGGCTCAGCGGTTTAGCGCCGCCTTCAGCCCAGGGCCTGATCCTGGAGAACCGGAGTCGAGTCCCACCTCAGGCTCCCTGCATGGAGCCTGCTTCTCCCTCTGCCTGTGTCTCTGTCTCTGTCTCTCTCTCTTTCTCTCTCATGAATAAATAAATAAATAAAATCTTTAAAAATAAAGTTTAAAAAAATTTTTTTAAGATTTTATGTATTTATTCATAGAGACACAGAGAGAGAGAGAGAGAGAGAGGCAGAGACACAGGCAGAGGGAGAAGCAGGCTCCATGCAGAGAGCCTGACGTGGGACTGGATCCAGGGTCTCCAGGATCACACCCGGGGCTGAAGGCGGCGCTAAACCGCTGCGCCACTGGGGCTGCCCAAGTTTAAAAAATTTTTAAACAGGATTCTATCTATCCTGTCATAAGAAGATATCTTAGTATACTTCATTGAGTAAAAAAAAAAGGGGGGGGGACAGTATTATAATGTGATTCCATCCTTATTGATTTAATTGTACGTACTCCAGGAAAAACTATGAGAGTACATACAACCAAACCATTAACAGTGATTATCTTGGGCAGATGCAAAATTACAAAGACTTATCCCTTCCACATCATACATACATACAAATCAGCCACATTATGTGTTACCTAAATAACGGGGGGCAGAGAAGGGACTACTTTTTAAAAACAGATTGATTAAAAAAATCAAATATTAGAAAAAATTAACATTAGTTAACATTAGCCAAAAATAGGCTAAGGACAACAGTAACCTTGTCTTTACTTAAGCATCCTGTTTACATTTATCGTTTTAATATGCCACTAATTACTGTCATATGTGTAAAAATATTAAATGGAAATACTTGAACAAGATTTATGAGAATTATTTCACATTTTCCTTTTCTCCAAAATTATTAGTACTGAAGACTTTAATGAGTTCAGAGCTGTGTCTAGAAAGGGATGTAATACTATTATACCAAAAGCCATTTGGTTTGTTTCTCCCTTCATTTTGTTTATAGGAAATTGGAAGAGCATTCCATTAGGAGAGTGTAATTTTAGGGTTACATCTGTTCTGTGTTGATTTTGAAATAAATCATTAGTCATGATTTTCCTCTTTGCTTTTACACTGCAGCTCCAATTTACAGGTAATCTGACAATGCACTAAACACTTTACATTTTAAAATCCTTTTTAACTCTTGCAAGAAATGCTGCAGCAGATACAAGTACTCTCCTCTGTTCCAGATGAAGAAACTGATGTGTACAGAAATTAAGTAACTTGACCAAACCCACACACCTGGAAATTGACACAAATTTGCAATTTGTGGAAATGGCAATTAAACTTGAGTCTTTTTTTTTAAGATTTTTTTATTTATTAATTCATGAGAGACACACAGAGAGAGGAAGAGACACAGGCAGAGGGAGAAGCAGGCTCCATGCAGGGAGCCCGACGGGGAACTCGATGCTGGGTCTCCAGGATCACACCCCGGGCTGCAGGCAGCGCTAAACCGCAGCGCCACCGGGGCTGCCCAAACTTGAGTCTTTTTGAACCCAGTGCTGCCCCTCTTTGCCATTATAAGATGGTTACTTTGCCACACTGCAACTTTTAGTAATGCATTCAGGCAACAAGATCAGGAGATTGCTCTTTTCCTCTGTTTGTTCTGCTGTGCCAGCTACTGAAAGTATGTACAAGAAATGTAAATATGAACTCTCCTCTCCTAGATCTTAGCCATCTGATGAGAAATGTGTATAACAAGATAGAACCAAGAAATGCAGAGATCGGCATGACTGCCTAACACAATAGAAGCTCAGAGAAAGGACAGGCTGATACTGCTAAGGTCAGTTGGAGAAGATTTCATGTAAATGGTATTGCACTGACCTTAGAACAAGTGAGCTACATTGGGGAGGCCTGATGAGAAAAGGGTATACTGAGCCAGCTACACGGCATGACCAAGCCTGACGTGAAGGAAACCTTAGGGAGAAGAATATAGAGAAGCAGCTGTCTTAGCAGGATGTATGTCTCACATTTTTGAGAGCCAGGGTCAAGCTCATACCTTTAAACTTTATCCTATTAGCAAGACAACTGGATAGATTCTCCACACCAGGACGCCATTTGCTTTTATCTACCACAATGAGAACCATTTGCCTGAGCAACAATCACTTCTCCTGCTCTTGTTTTCTTTCCAAATCATTCCACAGTTTCTGCACTTGGCTCTCAAGTGCTTTTTTTTTTTCCCCCAGGGAGAAGGTTGATAACTTTTTTCAACTCTCAGAGCCTCTCAGGTTCTTTGTTAAAAAAAAAAAAAAAAAAAGATTGATTGATTGATTGATTGATTTGAGAGAGAGAGAGGGTGAGCAAGGTTGGGGGCGGGGTGGAACAAAGGGAGAGGGGAAGAGGGTCCAAAGCTGACTGGGCCCTCAGTGGAGAGCCCCAAGCCTGGAGCCTGACACAGGGCTAGACTTATGCCCCAAAAATCACGACCAGAGAGGAAACCAAGAGCCAGACAATTAATTGACCTCCCCAGCCAGATGTCCCTAAGGTGCTTTTTATTTTTTTATTTTTTCATTTTTTTATTTATGATAGTCACACAGAGAGGCAGAGACACAGGCAGAGGGAGAAGCGGGCTCCATACACCAGGAGCCCGATGTGGGATTCGATCCTGGGTCTCCAGGATCGCGCCCTGGGCCAAAGGCAGGCGCCAAGCCGCTGTGCCACCCTAAGATTTTATTGTGGGATGCCGGAGTGGCTCAGCGGTCAAGCATCTGCCTTTGGCTCAGATCATGATACTGTACGTGTGTCTCTCATGAATAAATAAATAAAATCCTTTTAAAAATAAAATAAAAAAGTTTTATTGAAATATAATTTAAATTTTATATAACTCACCCACTTAACGCATCCAATTCAATAGTTTTTAGCATATCACATTAATTTTTATATATAACATAAAAATCTTCTATTTCAGCCATTTTAAGTGTGTAATTTGGTGGCATCAATTACACTAATAATGTGCAACTGTCACCGCTATTTCCAAAACTTTCTCATCACCTCAAACAGAAACTGTACCCATTAAACAATAGCTCCCTATTCCCCTTCCTCGTAACCCCTGGTAACCTCTAATCTTCTTTCTTTCTCTGGATTTGCTTATTCTAGGTATTTCATACGAGGGGAATCATACAATATTTGTTCTTTTGTGACTGGCTTGTTTTACTTAGCTTGATGATTTCGAGATTCATCTATATTGTAATATGTATCAGAACTCAATCCCTTTTTTTTGGCTGAATAATATGATCCATTGTATGGATGGACCACATTGTGTTTATCCATCTGTTGGTAGATTGTCTCTACCTTTAGACCATTATTAATAATGAACATCAGGGTGTAGGTATCTGTTCAAGTTCCGGTACCTCAGGGTGCTTAAAAAAAATTACTCATTTGTAATTTCATTACACGTCCCCTTAAGAGTTCTCTCTAAGCCATTATCTGTGTGTCTTGTATTGCTATTGAATGGACCATGGGCCATGCCTATCATCACTGCACTCCAATGCCTACAGAGGTGAGGTGCATACAGTAGGCACTCAAATATATATTAAATGAATGAAGGTTTTCGAGGGCCAAGACTGCTGCTCACATAGCAAATACCTAGGAAATATTCATTGAATTATTACATTTAAATTTTCAAGCAGAGTTATGAGAAGATAAAATCAGGATTTTTATAAGATTGAGTTAGTTATAAGGGACACCTGGGTGGCTCAGCGGTTTAGCGTCTGCCTTTGGCTCAGGACATGATCCTGGAGTCCCGGGATCGAGTCCCACATCAGGTTTCCTCCATGGAGCCCTGCTTCTCCCTCTGCCTGTGTCTCTGCCTCTTTCTCTCTCCCTCTGTGTCTTTCATGAATAAATAAAATCTTTGAAAAAACAAAACAAAAAGATTGCGTTAGTTATGTTATACCAGATGGATTGGAAGGTAGGGAGATGGGAGAGGTATATACCAGAGAGTAAGAAGCTTTATTAGTAGTCCTGAGGTAAGGGCTTAGTGGGTGTTACTGGGAATGTAAGAATAAGGGGAGATTTGAGGGACATTCTAAAAGGATTTTTTTTTAAAGATTTTTATTTATTCATTCATGAGAGACACAGAGAGAGAGGCAGAGACACAGGCAGAGGGAGAAGCAGGCTCCATGCAGGAAGCCCGACGTGGGACTCAATCCCAGGTCTCCAGGATCATGCCCAGGGCTGCAGGCGGTGCTAAACCGCTGAGCCACCCAGGCTGCCCTCTAAAAGGATTTTAGTACATTGGACTTGGCAGCTAAAGGTTAGGTTGAGGTTTTGAGTCTAGCTGACTTGAAAAATAGCAGTGCCTTTCATGAAAATTGGTTGGGTGATAATATAATTTCTTATCCAAACTCTTGAGTGTAAAAGAACATGCTATGGTTAATTCTCTTGGGACAGCAGACATAAACTGGGATTGTCCCAAGAACTTGGGCTTGGAGTCCGTTGGGAAGGAAGTGGGAGATGAGTTTAATTCTGAGCACACTGGGGCAGCCCGGGTGGCTCAGCAGTTTAGCACCGCCTTCAGCCCAGGGCCTGATCCTGGGGACCCGGGATCAGGTCCCACGTCAGGCTCCCTGCATGGAGCCTGCTTCTCCCTCTGCCTGTATCTCTGCCTCTCTCTCTCTCTCTCTCTCTCTCAGTGTGTCTCTAATGAATAAATAAATAAAATCTTAAAAAAAAATAATTCTGAGCACACTGAAATTGAGGGGGCATCCGATGGCCTAGGTGAAATCCAGCAGGAAATACAAATGTATGTGAAAGATTAGCTATAGAAATAAAGACATCTAGTGGAACTGGGAAATAGAGTCCGATCCCTGAGACAAATCAGAGGGATCTTCATGAATCAGGAAGACAGAAGGAATCAGCAAAGAATCAGTCTAAAGTTAGGATGAAAGGTTGATCAGTAAAGCATAGGAGTGATAGAGAGGAATTTCTTGAAGGGGGTTGTTAATAGTATTAAAATCCACAGAAAACTTTATTTTATGGCAGTTGAACGCTGACTGGGGCAAGCCCTCTTGAGTTTGCATTTGTGTTTGAATGAGTTTGTTCTAGCCTTACTTATCTGACCATTTTATTTATGAAATTTCATAAAATGGACACTTTAGAACCCCAGAATACCCCCTTACCAGCCACTTTTACTGAAAAGGGGAAAATCATTTGGAAAGATGGCCCTATGTGTTCCCTCCAAATTCTGTGACCTGAAGTTACTTTTCCACTTGAAAAGAAGGCTGTCACTGCCAGGAGACACTTAAGGGATGTTAAGTAATGTTTCCCTTAGAGCAATTTACAAGTGTTGTGTTTTTCGCCTTGTACAAAAGACAGATCTAAGAAAAATGTCTAATGCAGCTGGGAAAGATTTTCATTCTTAGGAGGCTGCTGAACATTTAGAAATGAACTTAAGTGGAGCAGAATATTTACATTTATAAATTGTCCCTCTGATGTATCTGATTCAACATTCCATGGTATCCGTGGTGGTATCCACATCATTCAGCATCTAAGTGGCTTACCTAAAAGTTCAGGGCCAGTTGTGTATCTGCTCACATCAGTTAGCATCCTGGAGCCTCAGTTTCCTCACCAATAAAATGGAGATGAAAAGTGAGATGACCTCTAATGTCCTCTCTAGTTCCCAAATTATCATTTTAGAAGATGATTCCATGAGAACGAGGCCTGGTCCCCTTGGTTATATCTCTTGAGTGTCCCAAGTGAGTTTAATGTTATACATGTCTTTAAATAATATTAAAATCAGTATGATCTGACTTTTTAAAAAGATTTATTTAGTTAGTTGAGAGAGAGAAAGAGAAAGAATGAGCAGAAGGGGCAGAGGGAGAGAGAATCCCAAGAAGACTCCCCACTGAGCATGGAGCCAGATGCAGGGCTGATCTCACAATCCCAAGATCACCACGCAGAAGCTATGAGTCAAACACTCAACCAATGGCATCACCCAGATGGCCCAGCCTGATCTGACTTTTATCAGGTTAATGAATTTGACCATGATTCTATCTTACTTTGGGATAATTTTAAAAAGATTGTAAAATATTTCCAAAGAGGATTCTCTCTTACCTCTTTTTCTCTATAAATATTTTTGCTTTGTGCACTCTTTCTGTGAGTGCTAAAACACACCAATTGCATGGGAGTGTTTTAGCTCTGTTTATTTATAGAAATTATCAACTTAAAAAAAAAAAGAAATTGTCCACTTTTCTCCTGCTGTTTGACAGGGATATGTTCTACTTCATTCCTATTACTATGTAAACAAGTTAGTTCTCCTTTATTTATTTATTTATTTTTTAAATAATTGATTTATTTGTTTATGAGAGACACACAGAGAGAGAGGCAGAGACACAGGCAGAGGGAGAAGCAGGTTCCATGCAGGGAGCCCGTTCTGGAGCTAGATCCTGGGGCTGCGGGATCAGGCCCTGGGCTGAAGGCGGCACTAAACCGCTGAGCCCCCAGGCTGCCCCAGTTCTCCTATTTATTCTATTCTATTTTTCCCACATGCTACCACCTACTTCCTTCTTTCCTTCACAACAAGGGCTCCTCAACCTCAACTTTGATATTTTATTTTTTTATTATTATTTTTTAAATTTTTATTTATTTATTTTATTTATGATAGTCACAGAGAGAGAGAGAGAGAGGCAGAGACATAGGCAGAGGGAGAAGCAGGCTCCATGCACCGGGAGCCCGATGTGGGATTCGATCCCGGGTCTCCAGGATCACGCCCTGGGCCAAAGGCAGGCGCTAAGCCGCTGCGCCGCTGCGCCACCCAGGGACCCCCTACTTTGATATTTTAGACTTGAAATTTTAAAATTTCTCCTCCACTTCATTGTGGGAGTCTGTCCTGTGCATTTCAGAATGTTTAGCAAACATTCCTGGTTTTTACCCTCAGATGCCAGTTGCAACCCTCCCTCAAAAAAAAAATTTTTTTTTCTGCAGACATTACCAAATTGTACCCTAGAGGCAAAATCCTCCCCACTTGAGAACCACTGCTCTACAGAAAACAAAAAAAACTATCTGTACTGTCTCACATTTATCTCCTCCCATGCCCTTTTGACCACTTCCCTACTGAAAATGCTCTCAAGGTCATGAGTGACCTCCATGGTGTTAATCTGATGGCCATTTCTCATCATTTTACTTAATCTCTCACTGGCACTTTATGTATACACAATTGATTATTCCCACCTTCTAGAAAACATATTATTTATTTGGATTCCAGAACACCACTGTCTTACTTTCCTTTCCACCTCATTTGGCTGTTTCTTCTCAGTCCCTTTTGCTGGTTTTTCCTCTTCTCTCTGACCACTTAATGGAGGGATGTGTACTGAAGCCACTTACATTTTAAGAAATTGTTATATTTAATGAATAGTGCCAGATTGTTAGACTATTGGCACCTTACAATTAGCCATAATAAAAGTATTTACACCATGAAAATTGGCAAAAGCTACAAGTTATGGCTCCTACCTCCCCAATTGTTAAATATTTACCTGTTGATCAACTGCTCAGTCTTCAAACCTTTTTTTTTTTTTTTTAAGATTTTATTTACTTATTCATGAGAGACACAGAGAGAGGCAGAGACACAGGCAGAGGGAGAAGCAGGATCCATGCAGGGAGCCCGATATGGGACCCAATCCCAGAACTCTGGGATCATGCCCTGAGCCAAAGGCAGATGCTCAACCACTGAGCCACTCAAGCGTCCCTCAAACCTCTTTTCTAACTGTACTCACCCTCTTGATGATCTTATCCAGTCTCAGGGGTTTAAACACTAGCTTCATTCTTCAAGAAATAAAATGCAGGGCAGTCCAGGTGGTTCAGTGGTTTAGCACTGCCTTCAGCCCAGGGCCTGATCCTGGAGTCCCGGTTTCGAGTCCTGTGTCGGGCTCCCTGCATGGAGCCTGCTTCTCCCTCTGTCTGTGTCTCTGCCTCTCTCTCTTTCACTCTCTCTGTCTCTCTCTCTCAATCTCATAAATAAATAAAATCTTAAAGAAGAAAATAAATAAAATGCAATGGGAAAAAAGAGAGGAGGAACTTACATAATTTAAGAGACATATCAACCAATTGCAAGAATTGATCTAATTGATCTTTCTTAGATACAGATTGAAACAAATCAACAGTAAAACAAACAAACCTAAATGGAGGCAGAAATTATGTAATTTTTTCTGTGTGGCTTCTTTCATCTCGTGTGATTTTATTTTTAGTATAAAGTTTTGAGATTCATCATGTTTTGTTTTGTTTAAAAGATTTTATTTATTTATTCATGAGAAACATACAGAGAAAAGCAGAGACACAAGAAGAGGGAAAAGCAGGCTCTCTGCTGGGAGCCCGATGTGGGACTCAATCCCAGGACCCCAGGATCACACCTCAAGCCGAAGACAGATGCTCAACCACTGAGCCACCAAGGCATCCTGAGATTTACCCATGTTATTACTAGTAGTTTGTTCTTTTTATTATTATTATTATTATTATTATTATTATTTTTTGCTGAATAGGTTTACACTGTACAGATACACCACATTTAGTTTATATAGTCATCAGTTGGTGAACATTTTAATTTTTTCACTTTTTAGCAATTATTATATGTGGTCTTAATTATGAAATAGTTCAAGTGTAGAAAATAGTATAACAAGCAAACATTTATATAGTGTTTACTGTGTGCAAGTCACTGTCTTTTTTTTTCTTTTAAAGATTTATTTATTTATTTATTTATTTATTTATTTATTTATTTATTTATTAGAGACAGAGAGAGAGAGAAACAGGCAGAGGGAGAAGCAGGCTCCATGCAGGGAGCCCAACGTGGGACGAGTCTCCAGGATCACGCCCAGGGCTGAAGGCAGCGCTAAAGTGCTAAGCCACCGGGGCTGCCCTGCAAGTCACTGTCTTAAGTGTGTTAGATACATTGGTGTATCTAGCATGTTTGACACCCAGAACAGGTCAATTTTTACATCCTCTCCACTTCTTTCTTCTTTTTGGGGGGGTAAACTTTATTTTTTAGAGAAGTTTTAGTTTCAGAGCAAAATTGAGTGGGATATACAGACAGTATATCCCCCGCTTGCCCAGTGTCCCACACTATCAACATCCCACACAAGGATGGTACATTGTTACAACTGATGTACCTACACTGACACATCGTTATCACCCAAAGTGTATAGCTTACTGTTAGGTTTCTCTGCCTGTGTACATTCTGAGTTTTGACAAATGTGTAATAACATATCTGCCATTACAGTATTATATAGAAGTGTCACTGCCCTAAAAATACACTGTGCTCCACCTATTCCTCCCCACACCCCTCCCCCAGCCCCTGGCAACCAATGATCTCTTTACTGTCCCCAGTCTCATCATTTCCAGAATGTCATGCAGTTGGAATCATAGTATGTAGCCTTTTCAGACTGGCTTCTTTCACTTAATAGTATGAATTTATATTTCCTCCATGTCATTTCATGGTTGTGATCCAGCAAACAACAAATCTGTTTATACTGCTTATGGAACATGAGTATGCAAAGAGGATCAGTTTTGATAGCCATTGACAAATTTGCAGAAACTGTATCACTCATTTATTTGCTAATCCAATATGTAGGATAAAAGTTCTTAAAATACATTTATGTAATTTTAAAAGTATTAATCTTTTACCCTTTGTACTGTAATACTGGTTTTATTTTTTTTTATCTTATTACTTTTTAAGATTTTATTTATTTATTCCTGAAAGACACACAGAGAGAAGCAGAGAGAGAAGCAGGCTCCATTCAGGGAACCCGATGCAGGACTCGATCTCGGGACTCCAAGATCACGCCCTGGGCCAAAGGCAGGCGCTAAACCGCTGAGCCACCTAGGGATCCCCTGGTTTTATTTTTAATTAAAAATGTTACTGGCACCTTTTTTTTTTTCAATGGACCACAAGCTTATTTATTTAAAATTTCACTTATTTAGTCATGAGAGACACACAGAGAGAGGCAGAGACATAGGCAGAAGGAAAAGCAGGCTCCCTGTCGGGAAGCCTGATGTGGGACTCAATCCCAGCACCCCGGGATCACGACCTGAGCCAAAGGCAGACGCTTAGCCACTGAGCCACCCAGTTGTCCCTAGCATCATTTAGATGAAGTTTAAAGTTCAAGAAGATGCTGTTTTCACTGTTTTCTTTTCTGGCCATTACTAGTCATTTCATTTCAGGATTATTACTGAAAGTAATTTTTTCCTAACAGGGAGGGGGTAGTCAAGAGAATCAGAAGACGAATCACAGACTGGGATAAAATATTTACAAAACATGTATCTGATGAAGGACTGTTATCCAAGATATACAAAGAACCCTGAAAACTAAACGGTAAGAAAGGCGCCTGAGTGGCTCAGCCAGTTAAGTATCTGAGTTCTGGTTCAGGTCATGACCGCAGGGGCCTGGGCTTAAGCCTTGCATCTGCTCCTCCCTCTCCTCCCCAGCTTGTGCTCTCCGTTGCTATCTTTGTCTCTTTCTCAAATAAATAAACAAACTCTTAAAAACAAACAAACAAACTCAACAATGAGAAAATGAACAACCCAGGGGCGCCTGGCCGACTTAGTTGGAAGAGCATGCGGCTCTTGATGTCGGGGCTGTCTGAGCCCCTTGTGTAGAGATTATGTAAATACAACTTTGCTAAATGGAAAAAACAAACCCAAAACTATGAACAACCCAAATAAAAAAAAAATGAGCTAGAAATCTGAACAGCTAACTCACCAAAGATGATCTACAGAGAGGAAATACAACGCTCAACCTCCTATGTCTTTAGGGAATTGCAAAGTAGAACAGTAAGTTACCACTACACAGATATTAGAATGGCTAAAACTCAACCTAGCCTTTATTCACCCTGAGCTAAGGGAGTTCTTTCTTAGGGTAAGAAGGGTCCCTTTTGCACTCAAGGATGCTATCCTGAGGGCGAAGCCTCGCGCCAGCAGGTACATATTACACCCGAGAGAAGGGGGCGTGGCGCCTTCAGCCTAGTGCGCAAGCCCGACTGTAAAAGCGGCTAGGGCTGCCCCTAGCGCCTGGCTAAAAAATTTAACTCCTGCTGTTGGAGATTCCCTCAACTTTATTATTTATAAGTGTCCATCCTTTTTTATTCATTTTTGAGACACAAATTTCTCTCCCGAGTTATCTTATTTCAATTGAGCATGTATTCATACTGAAGTGCCTTTTGTAAGCCCTCAATAAATTTTGCAGGCTAGAATGATGACGTAACTTGTTCAAACAAAGTAAACCAAAATCAACCTCAAAACCAAATCATTCCTCTTCATAAGGGTGCCTGGGGAAGGAACAGTTTTGTTCGTTTTTTTTTTTTTTTTTTTTGCGCAGGCACTTCAGTAGTTGCCTATCTTCCTGGGGGCGGTGCCACTTGTGGACCCCATGGGCCCCGGTGAGACCGCCATTTTGGAGTCTTCCCTAAGGAGCTTCTACCGGCTTTTCGCGCCGCTGCCGCCGCTGCCCGCGGCTGTGCCGGGCAGGATGAATGTGATAGACCACGTGCGAGACATGGCGGCCGCGGGGCTGCACTCTAACGTGCGGCTCCTCAGCAGCTTGTTACTTACAATGAGTAATAACAACCCGTGAGTTGAGGCGGGGAGCGGCCTGGGGCTGAGGAGAAGGCGGCGCCGGTTTGGGAGCGGGAGTTGCGGGGGCCTGGGAACTGGCGGGAAGGAGCGAGCGCGGGCCTCAGCGGAGGTGAGGGGCCAGCGACCGCATCGTCGGGCGGAGCCCATCTAGGAACACAAAGTGGAGTTGACTCGATCTCTGCGCTGTACCAGACGCTGGGATGAGCTCCCTGAGGGAGATGTGGCGAGCGGCTGCTTCGAGAAATGGAAGGCGGAGGCCCTGAGGGCGAGCCTGGCTGGGGTTTCCCGAAAGTTGGGAGCGGAGGGTTTCCCGAGGCACCTGTCGCGGGTCACAGCGACTGTCACTTCGCTGGGCTGACTCCTCCCTTCCCGGCTCTCTTCCCAGCTCTTTCCCATTTTCTCGCTCGCCGCAGCTCCAACAGGCCTGGTCTTACACCTTCGTCCCCCATCCGAGATGGATTTTTTTTCCCCTTGAGTGTGTCAGAAAGATCCACGTTCTGGCCTCTAAAACGGGAGACTCCTCTGATGAGTGGAAGTGGCGCCCTTGTAAGGACACGCAGTGCCTCTTTCTGGTTTTCAGAGTCGTTTCTTGAGTCGTTGGACGGATAACAGCACCAGGGCCGTTTCCATCCTTGAGTGCGCGTTGCTCCCCCGCTTGCATTCATCCACTGTACTTATATTAAAATTGCTTCCCGTGGCCTCCGAGGCCAAACATTTTTCTCATCTCATGCCCTCGGCTCACTGTACTTCAGCCTTGCAGGCAGTTTTTTCTGTTACTTGAACCCACCAGGCTCCTCCTTAACTCAGGGGTTTGCATTTGCTGTTTCACTTGGAGCCCTCAGGTCAGAGATCTGTATCCTCCATCAGGTTTCAGCTCACATCTCCCCTCCTGGGGAACAGCTTCTGTAACCGTCAGAATTGTCCCATACCCTCACTATTCTATCCCTTTGCCCTGTTTTACATTCTGCATCACTCTTTTTAAATTGAGATATAATTGACGTATCTCAGGTGTGCAACATAAAGACTTGATAATTGTATCCTTATATTGTGAAATGATCACCACAATAAGTCTAGTTAACATCCATCACCACACGGTTAATTTTTTTTTTTCCCTTGTGGTGAGAAGTTTTAAAGACTTTATTTTCCTTTATTTATTTGAGAGAGACAGCGCAGGGGAGGAGCAAAGGGGGAGAGAGACACGCAGAAGCTGCACTGAACACAGTCCACCTGCGTGGCAATCTCACGCAGAGTCCACCTGCATGCCAATCTCACAACCCCCGAGATCATGACCAGAGTGGAAATCCACAGACTGATGTCCATCCAACTTAGCCAGCCACCCATGTGCCCCAGAACTTTTTTAAGATCAGTATTCTGCATCACTTAACACCTAAGGAGGTCAGCACAGTGCCTGTGTGCAGTGAGCACTCATGTGTTTATTGAATGTGCTAAGGAAGTATGTACAACCTTAAGGAGGTAAAACTGCCCAAATTCACACATTTGGTAATTGGGGGAGCTACCATGTCTAGGCTTCAGTCCTCTGACTAAAATTTTCAGACTGATCTACCACAGTCTGCTCCTTCTAAGTGGCATAATCGAATTTTCTACTCAGGGTGGACCCATTTGCATTTGGCCTACTCTAGAAACTGTCTAAGTCAGAAAGGAAAAGTCCCTTAAGTGCCTGTAATGTAGTTGCTGGTCTCTTTTCTTTCCATTAGTGTGCTTCTGGACCTCACTACGTGAGAACCATCATTTCACCACCATCCACTTAGTGTTGACAGTGAGGAGCCCTGGTTTCTTTCAGCCTTCTGTGTTTATTCTGGAGCCTTTCAGTTGGTTTTCAGTGATTGGCCAAGGCACACTTTCCATCATTGGGAATTTATGCACCAGTTAGTCATTATTCTTGGTTCTTGAGGATGTTACAGGATAGTTTGAAGCAGTTTAATCCTCTGACTCAGCTTAGCCCATATGTCTTTCTGTTAGGTTAAACTGACAGTTTCTTAGCTTCAGGGAGGTCAGCTTAAATCCTGACCTTTACCATGTTTTTTTTTTTTTTTTTTAAGATTTTATTTATTTATTCATGAGATACAGACAGGCAGAGACACAGGCAGAGGGAGAAGCAGGCTCTGTGCAGGGAGCCTGATGTGGGACTCCATCCTAGGACTGCGGGATCACGCCCGAGCTGAAGGCAGACACTCACTTGCTGAGCCACCCAGGCGTCCCTTTACCATGTATTATTAAATGTTCTTACTGAATTGACACCATACATGGTAAGAAAAATTAAAACAGTATGGAAGAGTTATGCACATAAGTGTTGTCCGTGAGTGTTGAACCTCACCCCACCATTTCCATTTTCCAGAGGCTAAAATCATTAACAGTTCCTCATGCATCATTCCAAAGATAATTTATGGCTGCATAAGTAGGTATGTGTTACAATATATAAATATCTGAATGCTTCCTAGGAGTGTAGTAGTATTTTCTACCAAACCTTATTTCTCAGTAAATACAAAGAATCTCAGTTGGTAGAGATCTTAGTTATCTGGACTATATCTTTAGTCCTTGAATTTTCTTTGTAATTTTATACTTTATATTTAATGTTCAGACTAGCTATCTTTTTTAAGATTTAAGAATAAGATAAAACTGACATACTATTAAAGAATACATTTCTGTGGTTTTGAGCATCTTCACAGACTTGTACAACCATCACCACTTTCTATTCCAAACATTTTCATTATCCCCAAAAGAAACCCCATATCTATTAGTAAGCACCCTTAATACCATTTCCTCCAGCCCCTGGCAACACTAATCTCTGGTACCTATTCATGAGTATCCTTCATTTGTTGACAGATTAACTGTTTACAGATTTGACTGCTTTTATTTTAAGTGGCTAAAGCTTTGACCTGTAAATTTGACATGTAAATTCCTCTTAATTTGGCAGGAGTCCGGGCAGGGGTGAGTGTGTGTGTGTGTGAAATTGAAGATTAAAAATAGATGAGTTTCCTATTAAGAATGGTGGCCAGGGCAGCCCTGGTGGCTCAGTGGTTTAGCACCGCCTTTGGCCCAGGGCCTGATCCTGGAGACCCGAGTTCCACATCCGGCTCCTGGCATGGGGCCTGCTTCTCCCTCTGCCTGTCTATCTCTCCCCCCGCCGCCCCGAATAAATAAATAAAAAATCTTAAAAAAAAAAAAAAAGAATGGTGGCCAGCTTGTAGCAGTTACAGTGCTTGCGAACAAAGTTCAATGTCAGTGAAAAAGTTTTTAAAAAATACTGATTCATTTGCACTGACCTTAAACCCCTGAGACTCAGGGAAGTAAAAATTCTTCTAGTGTGGGGATCCCTGGGTGGCTCAGCAGTTTAGCGCCTGCCTTTGGCCCAGGGTGCGATCCTGGAGTCCCGGGATCGAGCCTGCTTCTCCCTCCTCTGTGTCTCTCCCCCTCCCTCCCTCCCTCCCTCTCCCCCTCTCTCTCTCTCTCTCTCTCTCTCTCTCACTCATAAATAAATAAATAAATCTTTAAAAAAATAAAAAAAATTCTTCTAGTGTTAGTAAAGTTTACTTTTGTATGTAGAATTTAAAAAAAAAAGGCGGGGGGGGGGGCAGCCCGGTGGCTCAGTGGTTTGGCACCACCTTTGGTCCAGGGGTGGATCCCAGAGATGGGGGATCGAGTCCCACGTCGGGCTCCCTGCGTGGAGTCTGCTTCTCCCTCTGCCTGTGTGTGTCTCTGTCTCTGTCTCTCTCTCTCTCTCTGTGTCTCTCATGAATAAATAAATAAAATCTTAAAAAAAGAAAAAACTTCCCTCAAATAAGGCTAATCCTCTTTCTATCCCACTCTGATCCCATTGGCTTATCCTATTCCCATACTTCAGCAGTTTTTAAATATTCCCATCTTCAGTATTTGAAGTATTCAGTTGCTTTGAAACCTCTTTTTGTTCAGCACTTTTCTAAAAGTGTTTCATAGTGGTGAGGTTTCATTTTTCCAGATTCTTCAACCCTTCTTTGGTAGTATTGGTTAAGTCATTGTGTTTCTGTCCTTTGTCTATATTATGGTAAAAATTGGTGTTAATAAAAGAAAGTATGGATACATATCAAACTATTAAATTAAGAGGGCTTGTGGGGGTTACGTAGGTGGCTCAGCTCAGTTGGTTAAGTGTCCAACTCTGGATTTCAGCTCAGGTTGTGATCTCATGATTGTGAGATTGAGCCCTGCACCAGGATTAAGATTCTCTCCTCTCTTTTTCCCCCCACCGATCCTACTTGAGCTCTTGCTTTCGCTCTCTCTCAAAAAAAAAAAAAAAAAAAAAAAAAATAAGACGGTTTAGACTGAAGAAGGGGAGGGGAAGATGTAGAACATTTTTCTTTGTATATCTGTATATTGTTGAATTTGATTTAGAAGTATCATTGCATTTATAGTAAATAAAGGAGAAAGCATATAAAAACAGCAATTTAAAGCAGTTGCCTGGAAGTGTTGACCATATTAACATAGAATACAATTCTCATGCCTCTCATTTTAGGGACTAGGTATGATGACATTTGTAAACTCATTACACAAGACTTTATGCTAAGCTTATGTGGTTACTAAGGAGGATGTTCTATCTAACATTTCAAAATAACCCATGTAGGGGGTATATTTTCTTTGTTTTCTAGTGAGTTATTCTCCCCATCTCAGAAGTACCAGCTTTTGGTGTATCATGCAGATTCTCTCTTTCATGATAAGGAATATCGGAATGCTGTGAGTAAGTATACCATGGCTTTACAGCAGAAGAAAGCCCTAAGTAAAACTTCAAAAGTGAGACCTTCAACTGGTAATTCTGCATCTACTCCACAAAGTCAGGTAAATGGAGTTGGAAGTGTTACTTATTTATTTGTTTTTTTGAGAATGAGAGACTAGAAGAATTTATAAGACTGCTGATTAGATGTAGAAGATGGAAAAATAAAAAGTAATTTTAAAAGGGAGCTGAATGGGCAGCCCGGGTGGCTCAGTGGTTTAGCGCTGCCTTCAGCCCAGGCCCTGATCCTGGAGACCTGGGATCGAGTCCCACATCGGGCTCCCTGTATGGAGCCTTCTTCTCCCTCTGCCTGTGTCTCTGCCTCTCTCTGTGTCTCTCATGAATAAATAAATTAAATCTTTTTTTTAAAAAATGTAACTCAGTTATAAGGATTTTGGGTACCTAGGGAACTTTATGGGAAATAAGAATTCTTGCAGTTTCAGTAGCTTGATAATTAAGTAAATGAAGGACAAAATTGTAATTTCGCAGCATCCTCCAATTTGACAGTCCTCCACTTGCTATAAATTAACCCTAATAGACTTACAGAAGGTTTGCAGGGTATATAACATAACTAAGGCTGCTTATTGCAGCAGTTTGTAATGGTAAGAAACTAGAAACTTAAGTGTTCCATCAGTAGGATCTAGTTAAATTAGAACATAGCCATAAAAGGAAATGTGATGAAACCATTACTGAGATGAAAAATGAGAGAGGGTTGCACATGCTGATTCAGAAAGAACTATATATATTAGTAAGGAAAATAAGATTTGAAGACATATTTCAATGCTTTCTGTTTAAAGGAGATAGTTTATAGATATATAAATATATCCTGGTATATGCCTAACATACACATATGGGTAATATGCATGAAATATTTTTCATTTTCATTAAAAATATTTAAAATGCATGAAATATTGTGTGTTAGAAGGAAAGCAATTTATTTTTTTTAAGATTTATTTATTCACTCACTCACTCACTCACTCACTCACTCATTCATTCATGAGAGAGAGGCAGGCAGAGACACAAGCAGACTCCATGCAGGGAGTCTGACGTGGGACTTGATCCTGAAACTCCAGGATCACACCCTGGGCCAAAGGCAGGCGCTTAACCGCGGAGCCACTGAGGGATCCCCAAAGGAAATCAATTTAACAGTGGAAAGCTTTAGGAAGAGGGAAACTTCTCACCTTGCAGTTTGAACCTCTCTTTAAGTTTAAACTGTGTGCATGGGGTAGCCCTGGTGGCGCAGCGGTTTAGTGCCCCCTGCAGCCCAGGGTGTGATCCCGGAGACCCGGGATCGAGTCCCACGTCAGGCTCCCTGCATGGAGCCTGCTTCTCCTTCTGACTATCTCTGCCTCTCTCTCTGTCTTTCATGAGTAAATAAATAATGCCCTGTTTTCTGATACTGAATGGAAGTCATGTATATTATCCATGTAGAGTCATTCATAGAAGTAGATAACTTTTTGAGTAGTCAGTATGTCAAGCACCGTGCTAAACCTTTTAATTAAATACATGTAATCTTTTTGTTTTTTTTAATTTAAAAAAAAATTATTTATTTATGATAGTCACAGAGAGAGGGAGAGAGAGAGGAAGAGACACAGGCAGAGGGAGAAGCAGGCTCCATGCACCGGGAGCCCGATGTGGAATTCGATCCCGGGTCTCCAGGATTGCGCCCTGGGCCAAAGGCAGGTGCCAAACCGCTGCGCCACCCAGGGATCCCAAATACATGTAATCTTTAAGGAATTTTTTTTGACCTTTACATTTAAAAAATTTTTTTATTTTAAGTGTTTGTTTAATTCCAGTTAGTTACCATATAGTATCATGTTAGTTTCAGGTATACAATATAGTAATTCATCACTTGTGTACTCCATAAGACTCATTGCCTATTTAACCCACCTTCTCACCTCCCTCCCCTCTGGTAGTTATCAGTTTGTTCTCTATAATTAATCTTTAAGGAATCTAAAAAAAAAATTAATATACAATGTCGTAAAATTAACAATCCAGTAGGTTTTAGAATGTTCACAAAATTGTGCAACTATCACTACCATTTAAGTACGTTTTTATCACCTTAGAAAATTCTGAGGCTTTTATCTCCTCAGCATCTGGAAATTACTGTCCCTCTGTCTCTATGGACTTGCCTGTTCTGGACATTTCATTGGAATGGAATCATACAATATGTGACCTTTTGTGTCTGTGTTCTTTTACTTTATTTTTTAAGATTTTATTTATTTATGAGAGAGAGAGAGAGAGAGAGGCAGAGACATAGGCAGAGAGAGAAGCAGGCTCTCTGGAGGGAGCCCAATGTGATCCCAGGACTCCAGGATCACGCCCTGGGCCAAAGGCAGATACTCCACCACTGAGCCACCCAGGTGTCCCTGTCTTCTTTTACTTTAGCATAATGTTTCAAGTTTGATTCATGCTATAGTATGAATCAGTTCTTTGTTTCCTTTTTATTGCCAAATAATATTCCATGTATGGCAGTGCCCAGGTGGCTAAGTCGGTTAAGCATCTGCCATGGCTTGGGTTATGATTTCAGGGTCCTGTGATCAAGCCCCTCCCCCCCATCAGCAGGGGAGTCTGCTTCTTTTTTTTTTTTATTTTAAATATTTTATTTATTTATTTATTTATTTATTTATTTATTCATAGAGACGCAGAGAGAGAGAGGGGCAGAGACACAGGCAGAGGGAGAAGCAGGCCCCACGCAGAGAGCCCCATGCGGGACTTGATCCAGGGTCTCCAGGATCATGCCCCTGGCTGCAGGTGGTGCTAAACTGCTGTGCCACCAGGGCTGCCCTGCTTCTCCCTTTAACTCTGCCTTTCCTCCCCACTCATGCTGGCTCTCTCAGATAAATAAGTCTTTTAAAAGTATTCCACTGTATGGATATGCTATATTTTATGTATTCATTAGTTGACAGTGCTTCCACTTTTTGTCTATCAATGTTGGTGTGAACATTTGTGTGCAGGTAATTTTGTTTGTTTTGTTTTTAAGTAGGCTCCATGCTGGGCATGGAGGCTAACACAGGGCTTAAACTCATGACCCTGAGAGCAAGACCCGTACTGAAATCAAGAGTCAGACACTTAGCCAACTGAGCCACCCAGGCACCTGAACATTTGTGTGTAGGTTTTGTATGGACATAGTTTTTCAGTTTTCTTTCTTTCTCAAAGATCTTATTTATTTGACAGAGCAAGCGAACGAACATGAGCCAGGGGGTGGAGCAAGGAGAGGAGAAGCAGGTTCCCTACTAAGCAGGGAGTCTGAAGTGGGACTCCATCCCAGGGCCTGGGTTCATGACCTGAGCTGAAGGCAAACGCCTAACTGCCACCCAGGTGCCTGGTTTTCACTTCCCTTGGCTGTATGTACAGGAGCAGAATTGCTGGGTCATATGCTAACTTTATAACATTTTAAAGAACTGCCATACTGTTGAAGTAGTATTTTGAAGAGATGTCTTCATTGCCTCTTAGTGTCTTCCATCTGAGATTGAAGTGAAATACAAAATGGCTGAGTGTTATACAATGCTAAAACAAGATAAAGATGCCATTGCTATTCTTGATGGGATCCCTTCAAGACAGAGAACTCCCAAAGTAAGTTGCATTAACAATTTGTTACATAATATTCTATCTGGTCCTTCCAACCTACTTCCTCCATGTTTTCTCCATGCCTTAGGGAGTCCATCTGAACATTTTACTCTTGACTCACTTTGTTCCCTGTTAATGGAGTGGATGAGATTCAGAGAAATAAGAAGAATTACTTTCTTATGAAACCCTGAAAATTCAACTGATGAAAATGGTAGCTGGAGAATACAAGTGCTATTCTTTGGTATTTCTTACCTTAGGAAATAATAATTTGCAAATGCTTCTAGGTAGCAATAGTACTTTTTTTAGAACCTCATGTTTTGCATTCTGTAGGTATCCCCATTTAATAATGTGAATGAGTTTATTAATCCCTTTGTTTTAAATATCCAAGGTTACAAGATGTTTATATACTTATTTGTATATAGAATATATAGTTGTGTTTGATTTGGCAGTATAATCTATAGAAGACCTTCAGCTAAAATCAAGAGATCTGGTATCTTGTCTGAGTTTAGGGCATATAAGCTGTGAATTGTGTAGTGTGAACTTGGGCAAGTTACCAATCTGAACTTTACTTTTTTTTAATTTGTAAAATGAGGTTAATAATACTTTGCTGACTTTTGGAAAAATAAAGTTTATATATGAAAGAATACTTTTTAAAATATCATTCCTTAAGGAGTATTATATTGGGTATCTTTGATTACAGTTTGTTTTGAAGTCCAGTTTAGAAGAACCATGAGAATCCTTGCTCTTAGTATTGAATTTACATCAGTAGTTAATATTCTAACATATGCTTTCATGTTACCTGTCTTCCTCACTTCATTGAAGAACTGTTCTGTGCAACTTATGCTTAACAATGATGAGTAATTTTATATGTAAGATATCTGTATACATCCTCCTGCCATAAGGAATCTAAGCAGTGATATACTAGGTTTTTTTCACCTAAGTGTTGCTGAGTTTTAAAAGTAACCAATCAAACTTGATGAAAATGTGTTTAAGCATCTGTTTATATTGAGGATTTATTTACTATTTTCTGAGTTTTCTAAAAACTAAGCTATTTCCTCAGTTTATTTTATGCTGTTAAAAACATTTGGAAGCATATTATAGACTAACTTGTCTCATAATAAGTTTGGCTGCTATATACTAAATTGTTTTCTAATACTGTATGAAAGTCTTAGCCCAAGTACATTTCTTTTTTTTTTTTTGCATATGTGAAGAGTGTCTTCCTTTTGGAAGATGCCATTTTGATTATAAACTTTGAATGATACCTTTTCCTTCTCTTATTGGAAATATACCACAATTTACTCAATAACTTGAGGGTTGGGGACATTTTTTGAAAATGAGTAATAGCAAATAAGCTCAACCTTGTGATATCCAACACTTTGGGGTTTAAAGCCATCATTTTAAGAGAGACTAGAGTATTCCACATTTGTCAGGAGTACATATCCTTCATTCTATAGAGCTGTTGTAGCCAGGAACAAACAAAGATGTGTGCCTCAAACATAAACCTATAATATTTACAGTTTTTCTTTCTTGTCCGTTAGGGAGTTAACTGGCTTCTCAGTCTGTGTAATGGACAAGGAAGTGAGTCAAAATACGTCTAAATGAACGTCTGTTAATGTATGGTAAACACCACCACACATTTCTTCACATTTTAAAGGAAAATTCCAGTGTGAGATTATTATAACTTGGTAAATCTTCAACTTTTAAGAGTAAACATATTGACATACAATTTCTCACTCAGTTTCAAGAGAAAGATGACTGCTTGTGTTTATAACTGGTAGAGTGTGGCCTTGTGATGTTCCCAAGTAAGGATCTGTTTTAAAATAATTGACTTTCTGATAGGTAATACTCAAAACTCATTTGTTCGAAGTGACAGGTGGTTAAAGGGAATTTTAATATTTGTTGAGACAGATGGTCAGTCATAGTTTGTTAAAAACAAGCAGTCAAGAAAGGATCTTAAATTTAACCTTTTATTCTTTTTAAGTGTTGACATTAATACTGGAGTTTTCCTTTAAGTATTTTCTTTTGCATTTTCAACATAGCCTAAAATGGAAAAGCTGAGGCCAAATAAAGTTTTATTTCTAGTATTTCATTATTTCATTACTTGAATCATCAGTATGGATTAATGCCATACAGATTGTTTTATATACGTAAGTCATAATGGAACAGATGTTCTTCATCTTCAGAGCCACTCGAGTAAATATCTGGCATACGAGGCTACAAATAACTGCAGAGATTGGGGATTGGCTTTTTTGTGTGTGTTCTCACATTGACTGCTTCCTTAGGCAAACACTGCTCTGTTCAAGATCTATTAATTTTAAATTGTAATGTTCCTTTTTTCTCTCTGTACTATTAAGAAGATCATTTATTTTTCCCTGTAACTTCTACGTTCTTTGGAACTTTTAGGTTTTCTCAAATTATCCTTGTTGCGTTTTTAGAAAGGGTTATTTTAAAAGAGCTCTACTGAGTCACATACTTGAATTGTGCTAAAAATGCATTTATTGGATTTAAATGATGTAGCTGATCTCTGGATCATTGTACCTCTAGAGGTCAGTTAGGGTTGATTTTTGTAGCATTACTTTGATATGTCCATGCTTTCAGAGTTAGAAAGGGTAGAGTTTAGCTGCTAGAATAATTGTCAGAGAAAAGCCAAGTATTTAACTCTTTGTTGTTTCTTTTTTGGGGGAAATTTATCTGATTTTTCTTAACAAACAATGTTAAGAATTCCTCATTTTCTTATGTCTTGATATTAATTGCATTTAAAATATGTCAACTTGAGCACTTCTAGGGTAGTTCATCTTCTGTCTTAAGAGCAAGAAAAAATGAAGGTAATTAGAATTCTGTAACATTTCTTTTTCCTTTTTTTTTTTTTTTTTTTTAAGATTTTATTTATTTATTCATGAGAGACTCACACAGAGAGAGAGGCAGACACAGGCAGAGGGAGAAGCAGGCTCCATGCAGGGAGCCTAGTGCGGGACTCAATCCCGGGACTCCAGGATTACGCCCTGGGCCGAAGGCAGGTGCTAAACTGCTAAGCCACCCAGGGATCCCCTGTAACATTTCTTAAATATTATTCCCATTTCCAAAGGCAGCATCTTTGGTACAGATAGTATGGGGCCTTTTGGTTGGGTAAGTGAGAGGAATTTGACTTTCCTCTTAGAGATGGGAGGACATAGGAAAAGCGAAGGAAGTAATTTCCTGTTTGGTTTGAAGAATGGGATTGGTCTTTATTTTCACATGGCTGTGGGTAGAGTTTCCAGTAAAAAGTAGAAGCGTAGCTGGTAATAAAAAATCAGGACTTAATTGGTGGTGAGATATTTTCTTTGCAATATACACTTATCTTACTGTCTTTTGTTTTTGTTTATTACAGATAAACATGATGCTGGCAAACCTGTACAAGAAGGCTGGTCAGGAGCGCCCTTCAGTCACCAGCTATAAGGAAGTGCTGAGGCAGTGCCCGTTGGCCCTCGATGCCATACTAGGTGCAGATCATTCTTAGCCTGTGTCTATGCATTGTTACTTTCTGAGGTGATAGTTGCACTCTTAACTTTACATTAGAATTTGTACATGCCAGGGCACCTGGCTGGCTCAGTCAGAAGAGCTTGCGACTCTTGATCTCACAGCATGAGTTCAAGCCCTTGTTAGGTGTAGAGATTACCAAAAATAAAGTTTAAAAAAAAAAAAATTGCCAGTGCCTAACTTCCAGAGATTCAGTAAATTACTGTTTTGTATTTTTAACAGATCAAGAAATGTTAAACTATGGTTGTTTTGTCATCCGCATCTTGCTTAGAATAGGGATAGAATTATCTTGTAGCCAAAGGGAAGTGTAGCCTATTGCTTCTTGAATTGTGGAAGAGGGATGCTATGCCTCACCTCATTTTTCTTGTTTTCTGTTGGATTAGGTTTGCTTTCCCTTTCTGTAAAAGGTGCGGAGGTGGCATCGATGACAATGAACGTGATCCAGACTGTGCCTAACTTGGATTGGCTCTCTGTGTGGATCAAAGCATATGCTTTTGTGCACACTGGTGACAACTCGAGAGCAATCAATACTATCTGGTGAGAGCCAAAAAAGTTAATTTAGTGTCCTTGAGGCCCTTTGTATGGAGGTCTGATGTATCTAAATTGGCAAAATAGAAATATGAGATGTTTATCTCTCGGCCTGTTGTCCTCAGGCTTGCTTTTTAGTCTCTTAATGTACCTAGCGATACTAAGGGTAATAATCTCTGCTGTGAGGACCTGTTAAATGTAAACTTTGACTAAGTTCAGCTCTGTATTTGCAAAAGTGATAACCCTTGCAAAGCAGGCTGCCTTAGTTGTCATGCTTGAACCTGGAAGAGCATCTTTTTGAATGTCCCAGAAGCATAGATTGCAGCATCTGACCTGGGTTGGCTCTTTAGAACTGGGATTTTCTTTTCTAGTCAGGTAAAGTCCAAGGATAAGGGACTGAGTTTTGTGTTCTGTAAAATCATTTGGTTGAGTAATAAGTAGCAGTCACTTTTGAATGACATTACATTTAGCACCATGTTGTCCTCTGAAAACCTGCAACCAGAAAGTTCTTTCTGGGTAATGACAGAGATTTCTGCTTCATTCTGTATATTGGCTTTGTTATTCTCTGTAACTTTCTTTAAATCATAAGCTCAGAAAAAGAAAAGCTAGTCTATACAGTTTATTTGAAAAGTTTTTTATTATGAAAAATGTTGTATATACACAAAATAGTGGTTATATACGTGTCATTGAGATTATGAAATTAAGAGGATTCATAATACATGTTAAACAATGTTTAATATTTTGAAGTTCACTAGAGAAAAAGTCCTTATTGCGAGATAACGTGGACCTGTTGGGAAGCTTAGCAGATCTGTACTTTAGAGCTGGAGACAATAAAAACTCTGTCCTCAAGTTTGAACAGGCACAGATGTTGGATCCTTATCTGATAAAAGGTAAGTAATTTTTGAGGCATGGTGGAAGTGGCTGTAGTGGGGAGGATCAGAAAAGAAAGGGAGAGGGGATCCCTGGGTGGCTCAGCAGTTTGGCGCCTGCCTTTGGCCCAGGGCACGATCCTGGAGTCCCGGGATCGAGTCCCGCGTCGGACTCCCGGCATGGAGCCTGCCTCTCCCTCCTCCTGTGTTTCTGCCTCTCTCTCTCTCTCTCTCTCTCTCTGTCTATCATAAATAAATCTTTAAAAAAAAAAAGAAAAGAAAGGGAGACAATATAGCATAATATTCTAATACCATTTTTCATAGAACTATTGTGAAACTTATTTCAGTAGCATTTACTTTTTTTTAAGTCCTAATACATGCCTCTTAACACTTGAGTAATTCCATTTTAAGCAGTTGTTTTTGCTTGAATTCAAGTGTCATCTCCAAGCAGATCATTATTTGGCTCTTTTTCTTTTGGGAGGAGTGATAGCCCTTCCTTATGATTTATTTATGGTGTGCCTGACAGAATTTGGATGGCATCCCCAAAACCATAATATCCTATTAGGGGATTTAGTTTTATTGTGACCTTAGTATACTTAAAAGCGAGTAAGTGAACAGGCATTAAGAGAGGACTGAGGTGATTAAAGGAAGTAATTAGGAATTAACAACAACACAAAATCCTTGATCTCAGAGATTGTAACTGAAGAGGTGAGCCATAGGGACTTCCAAAGGATGAGTATCCAGTGACTGGCAGTGAGTGTGGGAAGGTATTGATAGGCTGAAATCTGCTTATAAAGTACCAAAAGAAGCCATGAGAAAAATATGGCCTGTTGACAGTTTTTAGTCCTGTAGACTCTTAAGGCTACAGAGCAGGGAGATGAGAAAACAGATGCAGAAAGATGAAATTGTTTGCTCAACGTCTCCCTCCTGTCCAGTGCTTATTTCTCTCAGTTGCCTGTGCCCATGATGAAAATGCTGTATTAGAAATACTAGTCTGGCAGTAGTTAGCAGCTTGGAGTTGAAAGCTCAGGCCGAGTTTAGGGGCCAGCAGAGTATTGCAGTAATCTTGGCAAGAGAGACATTTTCCTGGGAGTCTGAAGGGATAACAAGGAATGAGGGAGATGGTGGTAAGAGATGGGTGACAGCAAGCAGGGACCCTTTTATAGAACACAAGAAAGAATAAGCAGAGTAAGGGTGATCTTAAATCCGCTAGGCCAGAAAGAACTAGATGCTTTTTCTGGAATAGGCTACTTTTTCTGAGACTAACTGCATATTAAGTATGCACTCTTGAAGAAAAGAACATATTTGCTGCCTTTTTTGGGCCTTTTCTGGTTATGAGTTAGGATAACTGCACATCATGTCACAGGTTATAAGGACAAACAGTTCCTAAAGATAATTGGCTTTCAAAATTGTGAGTTGTAGGTTCTTCTACTCTTTTGCTTTTTAAACTTTTTGGATGTTTTGTCTTTTTAATGGTCTTTTTTTTTTTTTTTTAAGATTTATTTATTTGGGAAAGAGATCAAGTGCTAGCAAGCCAGCATGGAGGTGGGGCAGAGGGTGAGGGAGATTCTCAGGCAGACTCCCCTCCCCGTTGGGTACAGAGCATAATGTGGGGCTTGATCTCATGACCTGAGACAAAATCAAGAGTCAGATGCCCAACCAACTGAGCTGTCCAGGTCCTCCTTTAATAACCCTATTGTATGAAAGTGTGAATGCTGGTGGGAGGAGCTCATGATTGTGGAAAGGGCCCAGACCATGCTGGAACTGAGGCTTGAGTGGGGGCTCTGATGAAGGCTCTTGCTCTTTTAATAAAGGACACCTGCTGCTTTTTAAAAATCCTCTTCCTTTCCAGGAATGGATGTATATGGCTACCTCCTGGCAAGAGAAGGGCGGCTAGAGGATGTGGAGAATCTTGGCTGCCGCCTTTTCAATATTTCTGATCAGCATGCAGAACCCTGGGTGGTCTCTGGGTATGTTTATGCGTTCTCTTTTCTCTCCAGTTTTCAGTACGTTCTTTGGGAAATTGATAGCATATAGTTTGAAAACACAGATTTAAAAGATAATCAGACTTAGATTCAGATCAAGGTCTTTGACTTTGGACACATTAGTTACCTTTCTTAGTCTCTTTTCTCAGATTTTCATGGAGTAGATATCAGTTGAGATAGTGCATCGTGCTCAGCACTGGAAGCCATCATTGAAGGCCAGAAACTGCTGCTTTGTTATTTATCATGGCTTTGCAAATTCTCTGAATATCTCTCACATGTAACATATCCAGATACCAGATTTTTTTCCCCTTCCATATCAAATTTCCCCTTAAAAATACTTAGATTTTTCTGCTTTTGCGACTTGTGCCCCTCCCCATACCCCGCTAATATCTCAAGTTAAAGCTATAAGTGTGGTTTGTAATAAGAATCATATAGAGGGCCTTCTCTTTGGTTTTGAATGAAGTTTCTTTATTTTCTTTCAGGTAATGTTTCTTTTTTTTTCCTCCAGGTGTCATAGTTTTTATAGCAAACGCTACTCCCGGGCCCTGTATTTAGGAGCCAAGGCCATTCAGCTGAACAGTAACAGTGTTCAAGCCTTGCTACTTAAGGGAGCAGCACTTAGAAACATGGGCAGAGTCCAAGAAGCAATAATCCACTTTCGGGAGGCTATACGGCTTGCACCTTGTCGTTTAGATTGCTATGAAGGTAAGATGAAAAATAGAGATGAATAGTATGAATCTATAGGTATGTAGCATTAACACTCAGATGGAAGGTTTTAGTTTTTTTGAGAGAGAGCACATGTGCTCATGGGCGGGGAGGGAGGACAGAGAGGGAGAGGGAGAAATCTTAGGTAGACTCCACACACAGTACAAGGTTTGATCTCATGACTCTGAGGTTATGACCTGAGCCTAAATCAAGAGTTGGATGCTTAACTGACTGAGCCACCCAGGTGCCCTCAGATGGAAGGTTTTGTTAGGCCAGCAGTTCCCAAACTCTGTTGTATGTTATAGTCGTCTGGGAGTACTTTTAAAAATCCTGATGCCGGTTCATTCCAGTATTGTGTAAATCAGAATATTGCAGTTGGGAGATAGGCACCAGTATTTTTTGAAGAGACCGGGTAATGCTAATGTGTGGACAAGTTTGGGAATTGCTGCATTAGGCATTTAAAAATCACTTAAGGCTTTCCTGGATCTTCAGAATATATTTTTTTCATTCTCTTTTCCTGGCTTTTGGTGAGGGAGTAATTGGTAGGGTTTTTTTGTCCTGTTTTAGTTCTCAAACATGGCCCACTCCTTAATGTGAATCTGTGCTGGCACTCTGCTGGATTGCTTGCTTATGTCTTTCTTCTTTTTAGCAGTTGTTTTACCTCGGGCTAGAAATACTACTCTTAGGGTAACTTCATATCCATATGACAGTATTGATTGTGGGAACTAGTCAGTTCATTTTGACCTCCTGAGTGGGCATGATCAGGGTCAAACTTTGTTTTGTTAAGTACTATTTTAAGTTCCTGTGAACTGACCCTAGGAGTTCAAAGGAGCTGTGCCAGCTTCAGCAACATTTGGTGACTCAGTCACAGAAGTTAAAATAGATCTTATAAGATGCAGTTCCTCCAAAGCGTATTTTTATAAGAATTTAAAAATAAACTCATGAGTCTAGGAGTGACTTGCTCTTAACAGGAAGAGGAGTTCAGATTTGAGAAAATTTGGAAGTGAGGGTAAAGAACAAATCTTAGATAGAGAACTATGCATATTGTAGATTTCGTAAAGCCGAAGGCAGACACTTAACCAACTGAGCCACCCAGGCGCCCTCCAGATTAAATTTTTGATCCTGAAGCATAACTTCTTAGCCTCTCAGCTGCTTTTATCATGGTGTTCCTTTCTGGTGCATGCCTGTTTCACAAGAGCCCAGGAATGCAGTTGACTAATGACTCTACAGTGCTTAGACAGAGGATGGTTAGAGGCATTGGGGTGGAGGACTTTCCCCAGCCCAGTGAGGCTTCATGGGCTGCCTGCACTCAAGCTACCATTTGGAGTTTTGAATCAGGGTAACTGTGCTCTCTGGTGCTTCTTGTAACCTTCAGCTGAGCTTCTTTATTGGTGGAGGCACTGGATTAGTGAAGAGCATTCTTTCCATTGCCTTTGAACTTCCAGCGAGGGCTTTAGCAGGGAAATAAAACTGCTCAATAAGTAGTTGCAAACAACCATATTCTGAGTCCAGCATATTGGCCTAAAGAGTTAGGGAATTTCTAGTTAAGTAACCATTGTTATGTGCACATATATTATAAACGCTGCTGAGGTGGAGGAGTACGCAGAGAAAATCTGCCAGGGTTGTGTGGGTTTGGGGTTTAAGCTGTTTTTCTGTTTTGATGAGAGCTTTGTGTCAAAAAGCACTTCCTCTGTTCTCAAGTTCTTGGCAAGAAGAATTGAGAGTTGACTGAAATGTCCCCAGAGGACATCTTGTTGTGGGTATGATAAGAGGCAGGAGCTGCCAGTCTTTATGTACTTATTAGTGCATCTGGTGGAGCATTTTCCATCTAGGTTAGGGAAACATCAGCAAATGTCTTTTGAGATAACTTTTTATTTTTTATTTTTTAAAGATTTTATTTATTTATTCATAGAGACAGAGAGAGAGAGAGGCAGAGGCACAGGCAGAGGGAGAAGCAGGCACCATACAGAGAACCCGACGTGGGACTCGATCCGGGGTCTCCAGGATCATGCCCTGGGCTGCAGGCAGCGCTAAACCGCTGCGCCACCGGGGCTGCCCGAGATAACTTTTATGGTTTTTTATTTTTATTTTTTTTTATTTTATTTGTGATAGTCACAGAGAGAGAGAGAGAGAGAGAGAGAGGCAGAGACATAGGCAGAGGGAGAAGCAGGCTCCATTCACCGGGAGCCCAATGTGGGACTCGATCCCGGGTCTCCAGGATTGCGCCCTGAGCCAAAGGCAGGCGCCAAACCGCTGCGCCACCCAGGGATCCCCAACTTTTATGTTTAAAATGAAAAGTTGTCATTTCACCTTAGGTTGCTCCCTAGGTCCATTAGTAGAAACTACACTAACCTAGTAGTTTTGTAGAACTGGACATTCACTTGGAGTTGTAGGAGCTCTCCCACGCAGCTCCCAAATGTGCAGAAAAGCTGCACATATCTTTAGTTCTAGGACTAAATGGGACTGAACACAACCGGAAATTAAAGGGGACTGAACACAACCAGAAATTAGTTTGTTAGGAGGCAGTGGAACTTTGTTTTGTTAATATCTCTATCTCAAGGAATGATTAGGGTCATCTTTGTTGCTCTAACATCCACCCTGAGCTGCCTACTTGCTTCATTTTACTTATGCATGTTTGTTTCCTTTGCTAACTAAAGGTGCCTTTGCAGCACATGCAGCCTTTTTCACATCCCTGAAGTGCTCTGGGGAAGAGCATTTCTTACTCCATCAACATGCTCTCCAGTCTAATATCAGTTTTCCCCTGGCCTGCCCTTTCTCTGAAGCTTTGAAGGTTTGCAGTTTGGAAGGCTGTCAGGGTGGAAGCATTGCTTAGAATGGTAATGTGGTTGAACTTTCTGTTCTATTTTTTCAGGTCTCATTGAATGTTACTTAGCTTCAAACAGTATTCGTGAAGCAATGGTAATGGCTAACAACGTTTACAAAACTCTAGGAGCAAATGCACAGACCCTTACCCTTTTAGCCACTGTTTGTCTTGAAGACCCAGTGACACAGGAAAAAGCCAAAACTTTATTAGATAAAGCCCTGACCCAAAGGCCGGATTACATTAAGGCTGTGGTGAAAAAAGCAGAACTACTTAGTAAGTGTATCTTATTTACTTCCCTTTTTTGTTAATTGTATAAAACCTGGTGTCATTTGGATTTCCTCGTCCTAGCTGGTTATAGATGACCAGGCATGTGTGTGCCTTTTACAGTAGGTTTGAGCCCATGTGAATTGGTTTATATTTAGCACAACCAATTGTAGCTATCTTAGACTGACTTGGATTGGCACTACTTTTTGAGTGGTTCAAACCAGCTATACTTGGTTGGTACCTGTTTAGCTCACTTTCATCTGTTTTGGTTGTCCTGTACTAGTTTGGCCTGAATAGAACTAGTTTTAGCCGGCTAGAACTGTTGTTTTTCAGTCCATCTGAATCTGCTTATGATTTTCCTTTTAGCTTTGGTGTTTTTAGTCCTGATTCATGATGAAGTCCTGGGCTTGGGCTAGTTTGGAAAATAAAATGCATTTTGGCTTTTTATTTGAACTTAGGTTAAGAGTATATTTTAAAAAATCAGAACTCAAGCTGCACATTTCTTTTCTTTTTTGTTTTTTTAAGATTGTAATTATGGGCAGCCTGGGTGGCTCAGCGGTTTAGCGCCGCCTTCAGCCCAGGCCTGATCCTGGAGACCCGGGATCGAGTCCCATGTCGGGCTCCCTGAATGGAGCCTGCTTCTTCCTCTGCCTGTGTTTCTGCCTGTGTGTGTGTGTGTGTGTGTGTGTGTGTGTGTGTGTGTGTGTGTGTCTCATGAATAAATAAAATCTTAATAAAAGATTGTATTTATTAGAGAGAAGCAGGGGGAGAGGGAGAGGGAAAAGCAGGCTCCCTGCTGAGCAGGGAGCCCAATGTGGGGCCCGATCCCAGACTGGGATCATGACCTAATGCGAAGGAAGACGCTTAACCATCTGAGCCACCTAAACACCACTCAAGCTGAACATTTCTTAATGGAATAGGAATTCATAGGAGCTTATTCTTATTTCTTGCCATACCACTGTTCTCTTAAGGACATCTACAAAGAGATTATTAGATTGTGAGTGTTGTGGTTTTGTGTATATGATTTGGGATGGGAGTGTATTTTCAAAGTGTTGTGTAAGAAGGAAAATGAGGATCTTTTTCTTTGCAGGCAGAGAGCAGAAATACGAAGATGGAATTGCTTTGCTGAGGAACGCACTAGCTAATCAGAGTGACTGTGTCCTGCATCGGATCCTAGGAGATTTCCTTGTAGCTGTCAATGAGTATCAGGAGGCAATGGACCAATATAGTATAGCACTAAGGTAGGCACTTAGCCTCCCATGGGGGGGGAAGGTCAATGAGGGGAAGACGAGGCAGGGAACTGTGTAACAGGAGTTCTGGAAACATACATGTTTGTGCCCATGATTGAAAAGAGTAATTATAGTAATGATTAGAAGAGTTATTTGTGAGCTCATATCTTAAAGAAATTTCATAAAGTATAAGTAACATTAAAAAACTGTTTCACTCATAACCAGCCCATATCACTATATCATCTGTTCTCATTTGTGTAGATCATATTCCTAGTCTTGCCCACACATAAACATATTTTTATAGGGTATATGTAGTATATATTTTCTATTCTGCTTTTTCAAATCAAAGTATTGTAAGTACTTTCCCATGTTTCTACCTACTGTAGTAAAGAACCTAAGCTCTGAAGTTTGAATATTACTTTCACCTGTTATCTCGGGCAAGTTACTAACAAGTTTCCATGTCTATATCTACCTTAATAGGTATTGAATGATTCAATGAGGATTAAATTATTATTCCGTGTAAAGCTCTTAGTGGTGTGCCTGGTACATAGTAAATACTAAATAAATAGTGACATTCTTACTGTTTAATATAGAAGTGATTTCTTTGAGGGTTGTCTGTGTGTCTGGAAGGTTACGGTGAAGGCCTGTCTCTAATTGAGTCTGTTTGCATCCATTTACTTATTCAGCAGTTGAGCATCTGGCATCTCAGTAACCACTGCGTATGCTGTGATTCCGGAAGCTCTCAGTCTCAGGCATGTAGACTGATCGATGATGCCACATAATAATAAATACTTTCATAGCAGTCTCTAGAAAGCAAAGTGGGAGTCCCAAGGGTGGGGAGCCCTGGGTGTGGGTGAGAGCCGTATGGAGGGTTTCAGAGAAGAGATTACGAATCAATCTGCAGTTGTGTAAGTAGGAACAGGACCCGTTAGAGGTTAAATTTGCTAGAGATTGGACACCTCCTGGCCTTGATAATAATTACAGGGGCAGGAGGAAGAATTGCTTAGAAGCCAAGCTAAATGTTCTCGAGCCTCTGAACTTTGGGGTTTGGGGCATGTATTAGGACTCTCTTAGGTGCTAAACTTGAATGCCTGGGTAGGGGTAGCTTTGGGTCCTGGAGTCTAACCTAGTAGTTGACAAATGTGTTCCATGGTAAGCATGATAATTTTGTTGACTACTGAAATGCTGATATGGTTAATTATATCATAAAAACATGAATCAACTTCACTCACAGAAAAATATTTTTTTGTAACTTTGTAGCTTAAAAATCCGATGCTGTTAAATTACATTTGAATTTGTCTATTAATGGTTGTTTGCTGGTTTTTCATTTGTGTTACCTAGTATCTTCTTCTAGCAGAATGCTGGGGTAATAAGTTTGAAAATGTATAAGAAATATGTGGAGAAAAACTCAAATTGAGAATGCTAAAAATTAGGACAAGATACCTTTTTTCACTTCTAGTGGTGGAGTCCCTCGATCCTGCCTGTGGAACCAGAGTTGTTTGGAGAGGCCAGGCATTAGCAGTTTCTCTGTGACTGGGTGGTCATTTCACTGCTGTGCCAGGGAGATGACGCATCAGCCAGCAAGAAGCAAGGCAGAGATTCAGGCCTCTCCTTTGTTTTGTTGTCCCCTAGTTTGGACCCCAATGACCAGAAGTCTCTAGAGGGGATGCAGAAGATGGAGAAGGAGGAGAGTCCCACGGATGCCACTCAGGAGGAGGATGTGGACGACATGGAAGGGAGTGGGGAAGAAGGGGACCTGGAGGGCAGCGACAGTGAGGCGGCCCAGTGGGCTGACCAGGAGCAGTGGTTCGGCATGCAGTGAGGCAGGCGGCAGCTCTGTGGCCACACTGGCCTGCCCTGCTCTGAGCACTTCCGTGGACCGGAGGAGCCCGCTCTCTGGGAGGACAATGATTCCGCATGTAATTGCAGCAGGGGTCTCTACCTCTTGCTCCATATTTCTAGTAGTGAATTCATTTTTAAAAACTGAGCCTGACCAACCTTCCATATATCTCTGTCCTCCCCTGCTCCAGTCAGGGAGGATCGAGTGAGCTCTCTGGGAGGCCTGCAGATGTGCCAGGGCTTCTTGGGACAGAGTGCTTTTTATATAACTAATTTCTAAATCTGAAGCTTGAGGAATAGACAGTGTTTTGTCTGTGACATTGTGGGTGAGTTTAAAAGGAGTGATCTGTCACACAGCAAGAGTGTCCTCTCCCATGTCAGACAGCAGCATGGGCTGGCCCTTTCAGAGAGGGTTTCCTGTTCCGGAAATCATCATCCTGAGCTGTCCAAACTTCCTTAGTAACCTGCTCCCTTCTGCAATGTTAGTAATGCCTTAAGCTGACAATTGCTATTTTGCAGAACAATTTTCCTATTTGCTAATCTGGTAACTTGCCTATGAGCCTGGGCCGGATCTGAGAAACAGGTGTGACCTAGAGCATGAACAGAGGCACGCCTGGGGTAATTAACTAATAAAACTGTTTTTTGTACAGTAATGGTGTTGGGTTGATCAGAATGGAAACCCTGTATAGATTCTTACCTTTTTTTGGGTCTCTGATTCACAATGCATTGATTCAGCCCCAGAATTATTTGCCATAAATATACTTCCTTTCTTCCCAGAGTGTTGGGAGGCAGGAGGATTGGGAACTTGGGATAACACTGAGCTGGTTCATCTGTTTGCATTTTTGATTGATTAAATTCCCCTGGGGGAGAGCATCTTTGGCCTGATCATGGCTGGTTCTGCCCAGTTTTGTCAAGGGCACTAAACAAGTCTGGTTTCAGCATTCTGTCACAGGGTCAGCAGGGGGCGCAATCCCTGGGCTTCGTGCTGAGAGATTTCACCTACCCTCTTCCCCCTTGTTTCTTTTTCTTTTTTTTTTTGTTCCCCCTTGTTTCTTAAGATGCCATGCTTTTCACTGTATCCTTAATTTGGAGGTGAAGGTGGGGAGAATGGCATATTTAACCTCAAAATCTCACTAAAAATTACACAAAGGTGGTACAAAATGTGATTTTGATATAATTGGAAAGTTCTGTCCAAAAGTGTAAAAAAACAATGGAAGTGTGCAGTATTTTAGGAGCTTGGAACACCTGATAACTACAACTTCAAATGGGCAAAAATTTTCAAGTATCTTTCTGTATGAGACGCAAAGCCTGGGCAGCACCGTGTGATCAGCAGTGTTTAAAGAGCCCAGCTAGCAGTTGGGGTCATTCCCAGTTGAGCATACTGCCGGGAGGACACTGCTTGTGGGCCTCGGTGCTGCCTCGGGTTCTTCTCAGCAGCCATTATCAGTCACTGCGCTGGGGAAAAAAAAAAGGTGAAACCTCTTTGCCATTCCCCTGGCTTGGGGAGGAAGCCTAGCCACACCCAGCCTACATGTTGCTGCATGCCAGGCTTGTCACTATTACCCCTAAGATGCCCGTGGGGTCATGATGTGCCTTGGGGCCCAGGCCCTGTGTATTACTTTCTGTCAGCACCAGCATGTTTCTCCCCTTTCCTGGGCTGGTGCTCAGCCCTCTGCTAGCCTCTGGATCATCCCAGGCCCCTCCATCCCAGCAACATCCTGGGCTGGATCCCTCTGACTCCTCCCACTACAACTGTAGCATATCTACCCTGACCGTGTTACGGTCACAACCGGGTTTTAAGAGGCAACTGAAGCTACATTTTTAGAGCACCTGATGTAGAATTGAAGACACTTGATTTACGTCAAAGATTGAGAGGAGTATGATTTGAAGGGTGCTGAAGATCTCACCTGGCTTTGCTGCTTATCACTTGGTCTCACAAAAACTCGAGGGCAGGGAGCCCCAGGAAGCAGGGACAGAATCAGGCTGGTCAGTTCTCTGGCTGTCCCATTAAGCCATCTCCTAGGAGAGAAGCATCTTGACAAGGAAGGGGCTCCCAAGTGCCTACAGTCACCACAGGTACTCTCTGGTGTCTGAAGTTTCACACACCAATAAGGAAGGGAATGTTTTCACTTCTTACTATCCTTTACCCTCAGCTGCTTCCAATTTGTTTATAGCAGCAGTTTGGAATCAGGTTAGATTCTTTAAAACTCCATGCTCCCCCTACTTCAGAGCTACAGATCAGGGGCCAGGTAGTTTGGTTCTGTGGCCTGAGCTCCCATAACTTCTGGGCTGAGGGTGGAATAAGCCCATAAGGAGTTCAGTATGGTGCCCATTGTGTATTCCATTACCATTAACAGTATATGCCAGACTGCCAGTCTTTCCATCAGGAATTGGGGACTGGTGGTAACACTCTGAAGCCACCTTGCCTTTTTCTCCTGGAGATCCTAAAGCTAAGCAGGCAGGCAGGGTCCTAAGAAAGGGTGTTCCCTGCCCTCTTGCTTGGGTCTTCACACTCTGAATCCTTACTGTGTGCCAGGGTCCTGGCAGATAGGGCCCCTACTGTGTTGATGTCAGAAGCTCTCCTTGCCAGCCTTAGTTTGGGAACCATGCTTCTGCCAGTGAGTTCTTCATCAGAATGAGACCAGGTTTTGCCAAAATCTGTAATTCTCAAATTTCAACATGCTTCTCAGTGATACAGATTACCAGGCACAGCATCAACCCTGAATCCAAATCCAGGGCCCAGGCCCAGGAGTCTACATCTTCAATCACTCCCACCTTGATTTTCTATTCTGATGCAGGTATTTCATAGTCTAGATATTGAGAAACCTGTGGGAGGGGATTTGAGGTTCCTAAAGACTATATAGGCTTGACCCCAGAAGGCCTGTGGGGGCCTCACTGTACAGCTGTCTGACCAGGTCTGAGGCCATGCGCAGGACCTGCTTGGCCAGCCCTGAGGCCAAAGGCACTGCCTGCTGCATGGTGACTGCATTCTCTGTTGGCTACAGGCAGTGAGGCCTGACTTGACAAGCACCTCACCATGGCCTCCAGGGACCATGGCCTTGGCCATGCCAGCCAGGAATCCCTGGCACTGGGAGGGCCCATTGAGGTAAGTGCCTCTCTAAGGTTTCCCACTTTTCTTTGGAGCTCTCTGCCATGGGGCAGTGGATGGTGGTGGTGGGGGTGGTGCACCAGCCATCAGTTTCCCTCTTGGGGCACAAAAACAGGCTTCTTTTGACTAGATGCTTCTGAGCTGCTCAAGTGGCATCACTAGACAGGGCCAGGGTTATGGGGTTTTTCCAGATTACCGTGGAAGATGTCAGGTGTTGACAACACAGAATATGTCCTTTATTTCACAAATCACGCAGTATCAGCAACACCAGGAACAAGCCAGAAAGCCTACAAGTCTGTCTCCTTAGCAGCCATTAAAACAGTTTAAAAATAAAAGTACCCTCATGCATTGTTGGTGGGGAAGTAAAATGATACAGCCACTGTGGAAAACAGTCTGGCAGTTCTTCAAAAGTTTAAACAATTACCATATGACCCAGCAATTCCACTCCTGGGTACATAGCCAAAAGAATTGAAGCAGGTTCTTCAACAGATACGTGAACACCCTCGTTCATAGCAACGTTATTCACAACAGTGAAAAGATGAAAACAACCCAAGTGTTTATTGTTGGATGAATGGATGGATAAAGTGCAATATATATATATATATATATGCAGTGGAATACAGTGTAACCTTTAAAAGGAAGCTCTATTACATGGTACAACATGGATGAAACTTGAGGACATGCTAAGTGTAACAAGCCAGTCACAAAAGGAGAACTAATGTATGCTTCTGCTTACTTGATCCCTGGAGAAACCAAAATTCATAGAGACAAATTAGAATGTTGGTTACCAAGGGCCTGAGAAGGGTGGGGATAGGGAATTAATGTTTAACAGGGAAAAGTTTCCATTTAGAATGTTGAAAAAGTTCTGGAGATGGATGGTGGTGATAATTGTATAACAATATGAATGTACTTAATGCCACCAAACAGAAGAATGGTTAAGATGATAAATTTTGTTTATGTATAGAGTTTTATATATATAGGCATATAAACACATGCAACCATGTATATGTACAAGTATATATACACTTTTTTTTTAAAGATTTTTATTCATGAGAGAGAGGCAGAGCCACAGGCAGAGGGAGAAGCAGGCTCCATGCAGGGAGCCCGACGTGGGACTCAATCCCAAGTCTCCAGGATCAGGCCCTGGGCTGCAGGTGGTACTAAACTGTTGGGCCACCCAGGTTGCCCCATATATACACTTTTAAATGTATATGTGTACAAATGAAAACCAGTAAAGAAATGGCTTGTCCTGTCATCCAGATAGCTCCATTAATACATGTATTTGTAATTATATGTTGTATAAATGTACACATAATTTTAAAAATTCAAAGGTGTACAATTAAAAATGTACCTACTTCCCAATCTACTGAATCCCAGTGCCTGTCTACAAACTAAATGTTCTGGTACTGCCTTTAGAAAAATAGTTTTGAGCTTTCACTTAATGCTCTGTATATGAAAGTTACACTAAAGCAGTCATGCTGTCACTGAAATTCCTGCCAGAGGGTGTCTGTGCTCTTCCTTGTTTGACAGTTCCACAGAATTCCATTCTGTGGATGGAACAGTTTCTGTAATCCCTCTGCTGTTGCTGGACACTTATTTCCAATTTTGTATATAATTATTACAGTCTGCACTGTCAACATATTTTGGCATAATCTAAGGACACACAGGGCAAGTTCTTTGTAGTGTAATTTCTGGGTCTCAGCGTATGCCCATTTAAGGCTTTGATGGATGCTGTCAGATTGCTCTCCAAGAGCTTGTTTCCTGCACTCTGAGCCATACCAGTGTCAAGAGTGTTTTTTTGTTTTGTTTATTTTTTTTTACCAGTCTTATATGTGATAAATACTCCTATCATTTCTATTTTATTGAGCTACTATTTGAGCGATCATCTGCACCAGGCCACAAGGCAAGACTTGCTATGTTATCACATCGTAACATTATTCACCTGAGGCATAAAAGGAACATGGACTAAAGTCCTCAGCCCTGCTGCATTTAAAGGTTCCCAGCCAGACTGTCAAGGGCAACATCACAAAGCAGCTCTGGTTTGTCATTTAAGTCTTCCAGTGTCTCTATAAACAGCCCTCGGGTGACCTCCTTTCTACTCACAGCTTTTTCCTTCTTTGGGCAAATTCCCAGGAGGACAATTTCAGAATGATAGTGCATAATCTTTTTTGGAATTGTTAAGGGGTCTAGGTGGGTGGTCCTCTCTCTTCAGTGAATCTGTAAGCCAAGGCTGGCCCTGTGGCCTCCCCTTCTGTTGATGTGGCCTTCCCTGGCCATCCCATTCCACCCAGGGATTCAGTCCATTTATTGGCTTCAGATTAAGGATGAACCAGGAGCTCCCTACTCCCTGAAACTCCCACTTGCTTCTCTCACTGGAGTTGAGCGCTTGTGGTGGGCTCTGGTCATGTCTGCCAAGGCATCTGCCTTTACCTTCTTGGGCCTTTGGGATTTGGGTCCCCTTCCCCATAGGGCAGCTCTTTCTGGATCTAGGTTAGGGAGTGTTTTCTGGATTGAGATCAGATCTGTCTTGCTCGAGGGCTGAGCAAGACTGCTTGATGAGGTCTATGGTTTGTGGGGGTGTTTGCTGGCTACTTGTGTTCTGAGTCCCCATCCTTCTTTCAGTGCCCCACTGGAGGAGTCCTATTCTCCAGTAGGAGAGCGAGGGCCTCTCTGTCACTAGGTGGAAGCCTCAGGTCAGGTCCATGTCCTGTCACTGGCTGTGGGGTCATGGGTAGGTCTCTTAGCCTCTCTGTGCTTCCATTTTCCTTTGGAAGAGAACTCAGTTTTGTTCTATCTCCCTGTTGTTTGTGGGAGGCTTTGTGGCAGGCCCTCAAGGCCTGGGTGGGAGAGGAAGAGCCTCCCAGGGCTAAACAGGATCAGTGACCTGCAGGCTGGACCCCTCTTGGTGCTGGGTCAACAGATTTGCCCTGAGACCCTCTCAGTGACAGATTTGGTTTTGTATGGGCCTGGGGCAGACAGATGTCTTCCATCCATGACCTCAGCCTACTTGGCCCACTGGCCCAACTCCCTTATCAGTCCCCTGGGGCAGTGGGGGTTTTTGTCCAGGAATTGAGTGGGAGTGGTGGGGCAAGCAGGAATCTGTCCTGAGAGAGGCCTGTGCCCTCCAGCCTGGGTGGTGCCCAGAGTGAAGCCTCTTCCTTGACTGGCTGAAGCTGACCCCCAATACTTCACAGGCCCAGGCTGCTTCCCACTCCTATGCTGTTGCTTTGCTGAGCCTGGTGGTATGTGGCAGGAAGGGACAGAGATAACCCCTCTGCAAGCCCCCATCTGGAGCTTTTTCCGGCATGTGAGTGTATATTCAAGCCAGACATGCATTGACCAGGAAGGGATATTCCTCAGCTTAGAGGAATCCAAGGGGAGCTACCTCAGAGGTCAGGGCCATGTGGAGACCCCTAGGGAGGTCCAGGAGAGCAGCCTCCTATGTAAAATAATTTTGCCAATGCATTAGGCCCACAACCTGCCCAGAAGCCAGACAAATATTTTTTATTGTCTAATAAATGCAAATTTGTGGAGTATAGCAGATATATAGAAAGAAGTATATGAAATCATGTAGTGTTTTTTTTTAAATGAGAGATACACACAGAGAGACAGAGACACAGGCAGAGGGAGAAGCAGGCTCTATGCAGGGAGCCTGACGTGGGACTCATCCCGGGTCTCCAGAATCACGCCCTGGGCTGAAGGCAGCGCTAAACCGCTGGGCTACCGGGGCTGTCCCATCACGTAGTGTTTAAAGAACCACAGATAGAACACACATGTACCCTCCACGCAGGACAAGAAATAGAATGCGTCACAATCCCAGAAGTCCCTTGTGTCTTAGACGTATCACAGCCCTTTCTCTCTCTCCTTTCACCCTCCACCGGCTCTCCTTGTCAGAGGCAACCGCTATACTGTTTTATCTTTACACTTCCTTTATTTTCTGACCCTGGAAAGTATGTGAACTTTGGACAAGTGGTGAGTGGGCTAATTTTTCTCACCTGTACAAAAATGCCATTACTCAGTTGTTTTGGTTTTACCATGTCTGATCCTAAAAAACACATTTATTTGCTTGTTCTTGAATTTAATGGAGTCGTGTTTGTTTTTCCATGGTATCTTAATGTTTTTATTGATTTTATTTATTTATGAGAGAGAGAAAGGACATGAGAGAGGGGGGAGCAGCAGAGGGAGAAGGAAAAGCAGATTGCCCCCTGAGTAGGGAGCCCGACATGGGGATCAATCCCAGGACCCTAGGATCACAACCTGAGTGGAAGGCAGATGCTTAACTGAGCCACCCAGGTGCCCCACTTAATGTTATTTAAAAAATTGATCCATGTTAATGCTGCCAAAACTCATTCCTGTTTTAATTAATAGACATTTTTAAGATTTTATTTATTAGAGCATGAGTGGGAGTGGGGGCAGAGGGAAAGGGAAAGAGAACTGCAAGCAGACTCCTCGCTGGGCCTGGAGCCCCAGACAGGGCTCAATCCCCTAACCCTGAGATCTTTTTTTGTTGTTGTTGTTTAAGATTTTATTAATTTATTCATGAGAGACACAGAGAGGGAGGCAGAGATAAGGCAGAGGGAGAAGCAGGCTCTATGCAGGGAGCCTGATGTGGGACTCCATCCCAGGACTCCAGGATCATGCCCTGAGCCAGAGGTAGAAGATCACCCGCTGAGCTACCCAGGCATCCCATAAATAAAATCTTTAAAAAAAAAAAAGAAAAGAAAAAGAACACTTTAGATTTACAGAAAAATTGAGTAGATAGTATAGTTTCTGATTACCTTGCACAGTGTCCTTATATTAATATGTACATTGATTGTAAGTAATAAACTAAGTTTTTTTTTATAAACTAAGATTGATACATTATTATTTTTTAAGATTTTATTTATTAGAGAGCAGGAGTGGGGGGATAAGGTAGAGGGAGAGGGATAAGCAGACTCCCCACTGAGCAGGGAGCTTGACTCCCAACTCAGTCCCAGGAGCCTGGGATCATGACCTGAACCAAAGGCAGATAAACCAACTGAGCCACCCAAGCACCTTGATACATTATTGTTAATGAAAGCCTGTGGTTGATTTAAAATTTCTTAGTTTTTACCTGATGTCCTTTTTCTGTTTCAGGATCCCTTCCAGGATAGTACATCACATGTAGTCATCATGTGTCCTTAAGCTCCTCTTGGCTGTGAAAATTTCTTAGACTTTCCTTGTTTTTGTAACCTTGATGGTTTTGAGAAGGACTGGTCAGGTATTTTGTAGGATACTTCATTTTTCATTGCTATGTGATATGGTTTCATTGCTATAATAATAATATATACTATTCTAGTGGGTAATGTGTGGTTAGAACACTCCCATCTTACTAATTGTTCCATTGATGGATGTTTCAGTTCCTGATTTTTTTTTAAAGATTTTATTTCTTGGGCAGCCCCGGTGGCCTACCGGTTTAGTGCCGCCTTTGGCCAGGGGTGTGATCCTGGGGACCCGGGGTCGAGTCCCACGTTGGGCTCCCTGCTGCGTGGAGCCTGCTTCTCCCTCTGCCTGTGTCTCTGCCTCTCTGTGTTTCTCATGAATAAATAAAATCTTTTAAAAAAAATTCTATGAAATTCCTTTTCTCTCCTCACTTTTGAGTTATTTTCTCTTTTTGACTCACAGGAGTTCTCTGTATATACTAGATATAATTCAGGATGGGACTGACAAGAATCTTCCAGTTTATGGCTTGACTTTTCATTCTCTTTATAGTATCTTTTGATTAACATAGGGTCTTAATTTTAATGTAGTTAAATCATGAATCTTTTTCTTTATAGTTCTATTTTCTTAAGGAATCTGTGTCTCAGGGTCAAAAATTTCTTCTCCCATTTGTATGGTGTAAGGCAGGGATCTATTTTTTTTTAAAGATTTTATTTATTCATTCATAAGAGACAGAGAGAGAGAAGCAGAGACATAGGCAGAGGGAGGAGCAGGCTCCATGCAGGGAGCCTGACATGGGACTCGATCCCGGGTCTCCAGGATCACGCCCTGAGCCAAAGGCAGGCGCTAAACCACTGAGCCACCCAGGAATCCCTAGGGGTCTATTTTTAATTATTTTTTTCATTTATGTTTAAACATGCATAAGCACCAATTATTGCAAAACTGCTTCTCTCATCAACCTATGCAGCCAGCTGTGTCCCAAGTCCGGTATTCCAGATAAGCACATCTGTCTCTGAGCACACCCTTCTGTACCATCAATACGTTTTCTGTCCTAGCACCTACACCGCACTATCTTAATTACCACAGCTTTATACAAATTGTCAGTATTTGGAAGTAAGACCCCCTCATGTTATCCTTAGCAGTGCTTTGGGTATTTGAGTTGTCTTTCTATAAACTTGTTAGTATCAGAGGATCTAATATATTTTTTAAGTTAGAGTCACGATTTTCAAAAGGGCATATGGTAAAAGGCTCAGTCTGCCTTTCTTCTCCCAGTTCTTTAGAAGTGACTGCAGTTAATAGTTTTCTGTGTATTTTTCTAGAACAAATCTGAAGTTGCCCAAGTCTATGTGTGCACACCATCCACTTTTTGCAACCATATAGTCCATCAGCAGAGTTTATTTAAAAAGCAAACTTTTAATTCTCAGTGAAAACTGTTTAACAGATGATTTATAAATGTCAAAGAGATAGAAGTGTTAAACTCTGTATATTCTTTTTTTTTTTTTTAAAGATTTTTATTTATTTATTCATGAGAGACACAGAGAGAGAGGGGCAGAGACACAGGCAGAGGGAGAAGCAGGCTCCATTGCAGGGAGCCTGACACGGGACTAGATCCCCGGTCCCCAGGATCAGGCCCTGGGCTGAAGGTGGCGATACACTGCTGAGCCACCCGGGCTGTCCAACTCTGTATATTCTTAATCTTAAATCAAGTAATTTTGAATAGTTCCTGAAATTACAAAATATACGTTATAATTTCTACTAATTCTGATGGAAAAGTGATGAGTTTTGTTTTCCCAACAGTTTGTAGCAGACTGCTGGGCATGTTTGTGTCTCTTCCTGCTTCAGGGAATCTCGTTAGAAGCCTGGATTTTTTTTCAAAACAGGAATATCTGGGTCATGCTTAAATCTATCAGAGATAGCACAACAGGAATAACAAATCTAGTTTATTCTTAGAGTGTTATTAGTTATATTTGGGGTTGCTGTCAGCTTCTATTATCCTATTTTTCATTTTTTTCCTTTTGTTGATTTGTTAGTGTTTATGTCTGTCTTCTGCTTACTGGAGGAAAGCAACATGTCTATAGTCTGTCTACATCCAAAGCTGGCAGTATCTTTACTGTGCTCCTGGGTGACAGAGGCCCCAGGCCATTTAGAGCAATTACCTCTGAGCTCACTTAGAATTTTCCTTAGTGTGAGTCTGTTGGTGAAGAGCTCTCAGTTCTTGTTTGTCTGAAAATATCTTTATTTTACCTTGATTCTTTAAATACTGTATGTTTTTTTCCAGGTTTAGAAGTCTAGGTTGCCAGTAATTTCATTCAGCCCATGAAGCCATCACTCATTTTCTGGCCTCCATTGATCCTGTGAAAGCCAGCAAGTATCACTCCTATAAAGGTAAAGGAATGGCTTTATTTTTCCTCTGCTGAGTTTAAGATTTTCTCTTTGTCTTTGGTTTTCTGGAGTTCACTATACCATGTCCACAGCTGGATTTCTTATAATTTGCCCTATTTGGGATTTGTTGGGATTCTTGCATCTGTGGATTGCTATCTTTTATCACTTCTAGGAAATCCTCAGTCATCATTTCTTCAAATAATACCTTCTGTTTGGCTTTGTCCCTTTTCTCAGTCTATCTTCCAGGTATTTTCAGCTTTCTTCTGTATCTTCCAGGTTTGTTTGTTTGTTTGTTTGCCTCTGGTTAATTTCTTATCTATCTTCCACTTCGTTATTTTGCTGTGTCCACTCTGAAGCCACATGAGTTCACCTAGTTTTTAATTTTGGTGATTGTGCTTTTCATTTCTAGGATTCCATTTGATTTTCTTATCTGCTCTATATATTCACTTATAATTTCCCATCTCCTACAGATTTTCAAGTATATTTATTTTCCTCTAAACAAAGTTAGCTGGGGTGTTTTTTGATCTATATCTAAGTTATTAACTAAAGTTCATAGTTCATTCAGATTTCTTTGGTTTTTGCCTCTCTCTTCCAGGATCCCATAGTGCATTTAGTTGCCATGTATTGTCATGTATCCTTAGGCTCCTCTTGGCTGTGATAGTTTTTTTTTTTTTTAATCTATATCTACATTCTCATATGTGAAGTCTAGATGGATCTGTAATGTTTATTTCTGCTTCCTCTCATGCTTGGTGTGAGTTTTCTTGAGTACTTGGTTAGCTTTTACTGTAAGATAATTCCATAGCTCTCCTAAGATATAAAATGAAGGTGCCTTCCTCTAGGGAGGATTTAATTTTTTTCTGCTTGGGGCTTAGGAGTACTGCCTATGGCTTTAAATTCATTCCTTGAGGCTTCATAGACTGCCCCTAGGATAGTTTGGGTTTCACATCCTTGAGAGCCATTGTTTATACTCCCTTCAGGGTGGGTGTATTTTCCTGGTGGTTCTGCTCTGCACCATGGCAGTGCTGCCTACAGCCCTTTGAGCTTTTGGGAAGGAGGGCAGGTTTATTTCTGGTTTGTCTTTTTCCTCAGGTGTTAGCCCTTTGGGGTCACAGCTTCATGTCCCATGGTACTTCTCACTTTTGGTGGGCCCTGGATTTTGACTTTGCCTTTTCACTTTGTGAGCTCCCAAAACCCCTGTGGATTTTCACAGCCTAGCTTATTTGGAGAGAGAGATGCAACATGGGGAAAAGCAACCTGGGGTATTTTTTTTTTTTAATATTTATTTATTCATGAGAGACAAATAGAGAGGCAGAGACACAGGCAGAGAGAGAAGCAGGCTCCACACAGGGAGCCCGATGCGGGACTCGATCCTGGACCCCGGGATCACGACCTGAGCCGAAGGCAGGCGCCCAACCGCTGAGCCACCCAGGCGTCCCAACCTCGGGTATTCTGATATCTCCTTGCTGCTTTTTACATTTTTAGCCTGGAAGTTCTGTACTATCGTGTAATTCTTTGATGCTTCTACGCAGATTAAAAAAAATTATCCCAGCACTTTATTTTAAAGATTTTATTTATTCATGAGAGACAGTGAGAGGCAGAGACCTAGGCAGAGGGAGAAGCGGCTCCCTGCAAGGAGCCCAATGCAGGACTTGATCCTGGGACTCTGGGATCATGCCCTGAGCTGAAGGCAGATGCTCAACCACTGAGCCACCTAGGTGTCCCTATCCCAGCACTTTAAAATAAACTTTGTTTTAGAATATTTATAGACATGGTACAGAGGGTTCCTATATAATCCAGACCCAACTCCCAACTTTAACATTTCACAATATGATACATCTACCACATATTTATACATTATTATAAACCAGTATTTATGTTATTATTAACTAAAGTTCATAGATCATTCAGATTTCTTTGGTTTTTGCCTCTCTCTGTTCCAGGATCCCATCCAGGATCCCATAGAGTACATTTAGTTGTCATGTATCCTTAGGCTCTTCTTGGCTGTGGTAGTTTCTGATTTTCCTTGTTTTTGATGACTTCAGTACTTTTAAGGAATAACAGGTATTTTGCAGAGTGTCTTTGGGATTTATCAGATGTTTTCTCTTTGATTAGACTGAGGTTATGTGTTTTGGAGAGGAAGACCACAGGTAAAATGCCACTCTCATCACTTCAGATCAAGGGTACATGCTCTCAAAATGACATCACATGGCTGAGGTAGTGTCTGTAGGTTTCTCCATTGTGGGTTACTTTCTCCCATCCATACTTACATGTACTCTAGGGAGGAGGTCACTCTGCAGTGCTCATACTTAAGGAACGGGAGTTATGCCTTCACCTCCCTGAAGGGAGGGTTATCTACAGAAATTACCTGGATTTCTTCTGCATGGGAGATTTCTAGTCTCTCCTGTTTATGTCAGTAGAGACTCAAGGATATTTATTTTATACTTTGGATTATAATCCAATACCCCTTTATTTTGTTGCTGAAATTGTTTTAGTTTTGGCCATTCAGAGCCGTTGCAGTCGGCTTTTCTGTCCCTTTGATATAACCCCATCTTTACCATTGGTTTTTGTTTGGTACTCCTGCACTTCCTGACACTCAGTGTTCCCCAGGCATGTATTGTTCTTTTTCTGCCCTGGCTCTGGAATCTGCCATTTCTCTGAGGAGATGTGACTCCTTTCACTGGAGAATATTAGAAACCTGAAACTAAGTACGCTTGTTGCTACTGCAGTGTCCTTGCTTCTTGGCCCTTTCAGTCCCTAGTTCAAGGACATAGACACATAACTAGAAATATTTCTCTATAGGATCATCTGTATCAGTATTAAATGAAACATGAATTTATGCTGGTATGTCCAACTGTAATTCATTACCATGTGAATCATTCTAGCCTCCTCACTCCTGCTTATCTGTAACCTCCCACTTCCAACAGTGAGAAAACCAGCTCCCACCATCCACCATCTGTATCATGGTATTACAGTTATTCTCAGTAACCATCATTATTGGAAACCAACTTCCTCCTGTTTTTTAAAAAACGAATGATGAAATGTTATACAAACTGTTCTGCATTTGAATGTTTCACTGGCAGACAACATATATTGGGTATCACTCCTTACTGGTTCACGTAGATCTACCTTTTGTTTTTTGAAGGCTACATGATATTCAGTGGTATTTATGATTAGCTTATTCAACATCTTGCCTATTGATGGGCATCTGGGCTATTTACAATTTTTTTGCTATACAATCCTACAGCAGGATTATGTTGCTTCTGAGAATATGTGGGAGGATTTCACTAAAGTGAAATGCTTATCAAAAGGTATGGATGTTAGGGGCACCTGGGTGCCTCAGTAGTTGAGCGTCTGCTTTTAGCTCAGGTCATGATCCCCGGGGTCCCAGGATTGAGCCCTGCATCAGGCTTCCTGCAGGGAGCCTGACTCTCTCTCTGCGTATCTCTGTCTCTGATGAATAAATAAAATCTGGAAAAAAAAATATATATATAAATAAATAAAATCTGGGCAGCCCGGGTGGCTCAGCGGTTTAGCACCACCTTTAGCCCAGGGTGTTGAGTAGTGGGCCACTGGTGGATGGTGAGTCCCAGGTCAGGCTCCCTGCATGGGGCCTGCTTCTTCCTCTGCCTGTGTCTCTCATGAATAAATAAATAAAATCTTAAAAAAAAAAAAAAAAGGTATGGATGTTTAAAAATCGGAGTGATTTTTCAAGTTGCTCTCTGAAGGCTGAGCCAGTTGACGTGCTCACCATCAGAATGAATATAGTTTTCTAAAGCCAGCTGCAAGGGAGAGATGAGTATCCATCAACCTTTGATTTTTGCCATTCACGTGAAGGGAATTTGCTGTCAGGTACAGCAAATCTATTTTCCTAACACTAGAGGTGTATTTTCTTCCAAATTTTTACCTTTTTAGTCAATTTATCCCTTTTCTCCTGAGATTTTGTGTCCTGCTTGGAAAGGCTTATCATCATCCATGTCCTCTCCTAGTACGTTGACGGTATTCTAAAAAAAAAAAAAAAAAAAAGCCAGACATGCAAACAGGCATAATGAACACCCACATATGTAGCACTTAAATGTTTTTTGTTGTTATTGCAGATTTTGAGTTTTGTATACATCACCACTGTCCAGGGAGATTCCTGTCGATATTAGCAGTTCCAGTTTGTTTTCATTGCTGCCAAGTGACCTAAACCTGTCTCACAGGCACTTACCTACTTTTCTGCTGCTGCTGTTCACTTAGGTTGTTTCTGATGCTTTTATAAACGTGTGTGTGACTCTTCCCAGCACATGTGAAGGTGGGTGCAGGGGCGCACTACTGGGCTGCACGGTGAGGCATCCATACGTTTGCTGGAGCTACTTACTTATTCTGCAGTGTAACGAGGGCTAGTTTTCCACCTCCTTGGTATCACAGGGCCCATCTGTCAGCTGATGGGCATGAATATTACCTCACTGGGATTTTGCCAGTGGGGCCACACATCTTCTCTTATTTATATCAAGATGACCAGTCACATAGTGAACACTCGGATTTTCACTTACTATGCTGAAATGCCACCTTTCTTACTGTGCATTTTTATGACTGGAGCTTTAGGTTTGAGGGTTTGCTACACTTCCTTGCTATTCTTTTTCTTCGTTCATGTTGACTAAAATGTCTGCTGGTATTTTCATTTATCATTAACATATGAATTATGTATTACCCTCAAGATGTCAACTCCCCCTAAATTATTAAACTTTCTTAAGAACAAGAGATTACCATTGATCCAGTAAGACTCTTGGGGTTTTTTGTTCACTTGTAGGTATCGGCCCATCTATTGCCTGATTGCAGAGACCTTCGACAGTGTTGAGTAGTGGGCCACTGGTGGATGGTGAGTGGAATTCTGGTTGTGTCAATACTTCTGGTTCATTTTTCTGCATGTTATAAAATATTTCTTCCATCTCTACTGTTGCTAGGATTTGTGTTTTTTGTTATTAAATTTATAGAATCATCTATCCTTGCCTCGCTGCCTTTTAAATTTATTTATTTTAAATTTATTTATTATTTTTTTGCTGCCTTTTTTTAAATGATAAAAGAATCCTCTTAGGAAATTTGGAAAACAGAAATGCCCCACCCCAAACCATGCCTGGTAGATAAACACTAAATAACCATCAAATGGATGAATTCTGGTATCTGTTGCAGCTGTTCCAGTTTGTTTTTATCTATTCAGAGTAGGAGTGTAGAATTTTGCATTTTCCATCGGAACAGTAGGAGAAGCATCTTTCCACTGGTGTAACCAAGCTGCTGACTACTTTTAAAATCATTTGATTTTCTCTGAAAACCCCAATGACAAGACAGTTTTCCCTATACTTGGGGGCAGACTATTTTTTACAGATCATGTGACACATGAGCAGACCTCTTCCCCAGAATGTCAAGTCTAAGACCTTCCCCCACCAGAAAGCAAAACCTTTTAGGGTACAGGGCTGGAGGCCCTCAGTGCCCATCACCCATTCCTCCCACCGGAGAACAGTCAGCACCACACTGTGAACTTATCGTAGAATAGATTTATTTACCTGAAACCATGTCTGTGCAATGCTTGTTACCAGCACAGAAATAGACAACTGATCTCTATTTACAGTCTAAAGTCAAACATGCTTGTGATAAACTGACGTTTAGCATTTTATTAAGATAAATGCATCACAATATCGTATTGCACCAACATCTGTCTACTGCTTCTGATTTCATTAAATAAGTTACATTTAATACAGTGCAAAATAGCTGTTTGCACACTCAAAAAAAAATAACTGAAGTTATGAACTGGAGGCCTACATTCTAACCTTTCAACACCTGTAGTGTTTTCAACAAATTTATAAATAAGCAAACTGTACAGGGCCAATTAAAAAGTAGCATGTTTAAATGACACCATAGAGAAATCTGGCTACTTACAACCAAAGGCATGCATTACAATTGAATATTGTACATTTATATAAACTATGACATTTTGCACAGAGAAACACGGAGACTTGGCTGATGGCTTCTAAGTTCTTAGATAAGGTTTTGGAACCTCATTCTTCTTGCAGCAAAGAAACCAAAGTTCTCTGGAGAGGCTTTCTGATTCATTAAGCTAAGTTGTACATTTGTAATTATTATTTTGATTTAAAAGCTAAACCCGTTGGTAATACACGTTTCCTCCACATAACACACAATGAGTTGGGGACTTTTTTTCTACTTTTCTTTTTCCCCCAACATCAATCATGCAGAGGGCTGGTAGATGTGTTGCTAAAAACGCACATGCACGCAACCGAACACCCTTATATTTCTGCAAAATGGTTTAGGAAGCAGTTACTCCAGTATTGCTGAAAAGGAAAGAGAGAGGAAATCAGCTTTATGAATTATGGGGAAGAAATGTTAGAATAACTATTTAAGATCAATAGTGACAAGGAATAGTGAGAAGGAATATACAGTTTGATCTTGTAAGATTTCAAGACCAGCATTTCTGATTAACTGTCCCTGAGGCACTGCCTACATAGGATAGCAGCTAGAAGTACTGGCTTGGCAACAGACCCTTCGTGTCATCCAGCTAGAGAGCAAAGGCCACCCTGGCTCACGGAAGAACCCCACCAGGCAGACACATAATTGCTTCAGATGTAATGGCAGGCAGATGAGCAAGAAGAGGGAAAGTTCTTGGTTAGCAGTGCAGATGGTAAGGAAGGTGAAGGAGAGGTGAGCAGTGTGGCAGAGTGTGAAGCCTCTGGCTCCTCCCTCTCCCTTCCCTCCCCCCCTCCCTCCCAGGGGGCTAGCCCTGCCCAGTCCTAGAAGAGGAGCTGCTCTCATCACCACCCTCTTTGAAGAGGAAAGGCTGGGGATTACCGTCGTCCTCGCTGTTAGCTGCATGATGGGGGCTTTGGCAAAACTGGTGGTTACATTAAAAAGGCAACAGATGACCTGGGCACCGCAGACCGCTCCGGCTCTGGGCGGTAGGACACTGAGCTAACGCTTGTGGTCTTCTATTCCTGACGTCTGCCACCTCAAGGACATGCAGGCCCCGAGGTTTGAGGGTGATGTGGTAGCAGCTGTTTGTGGGGGAGGCTGGCACTTGCCCTGCTTGGCTGGGGGCTCAGGCAGCTCGCTCTGCAGGAACAGGTCACCTGCACTGTGCAGATGCCGAATGAGTGGTGGAGCGGGCTCCCAGCGGGGGGACAGGGGAGATCACCGTCTTCTAGGAAAGCCCTATCGAAAAAGCTGTGCAAGGCCTACCTGCCCATCAGCAGGAACACGAACAGGTTTTGGTAGAGTCTGTAAAGGACACTGCCCTGTCTAGTCCTGATGGTGGCAAAAGCAGAGGCTGCTTGTGCCTTCCTGCAGGTGCCGGGTGAGGGTCTGGGCACGTGGCCCTCAGTGCAGGAGGCCTGAGGCCAGGCTTGTGTCCACAACAGTACGGTTGCCGTGAGGTGCTCAAGGGGGCATGTTTCTCAGCAGAACTGACAAGGGGGTGCTCCCAGCTGCCCGGGCTGAAGGCATTAGGTACCCAAGCTGCCTCTGTGGGCCTGAAGATGGGAAGCCACAGACAACAACCGATTCAGGCTCTAGGGCCTTGCGTGTCTCCAACAGCAGCAAACCACATTCAGCTTGTTTTGTTGAGGCACCAAGGAACTGAATGAGGAACGGACTGTTGGGTGAGTCTGGTTTCCACTGAACAGCACACCTGGGAGCTCGACATCCTGCCTTGGTTTGCAGTCAACGTGCATGTCTTGCATTTGTCACTCAACCTGCATCTTTTTAATGCCAAAACCAGCAAAACCAACCCTCCTCCCTGCTATGTTCTCTGCCTAACAAACCAGCCCCCCTTCCTCAGTGGCCTCAGGGAGTCAGGCTGGGACTTACAGCCCCCTGCCCTGCTTGATACCCATGAACTTTTCCCCAAACACCAAGCCTTTCTATCACACCTTAGGGGGGGCCCCAGTCCCTTCACAAAGACCCCACAGGGAGGGAGCTGCTGCCTAGGCCTCCTTCACTCTGGCTCATGACTAGGTTGGTTGGCTGCTAGCAGAGCCATGCCCTAATAACTGGGCTATAATGTACCCTGGAGAAAGAGAAGACAAGTCTCAGATGCAAAAGACAGGACCCAAAAGGTGAAAAAAGCCTATTTGAGACAAACTTATGGATGTAGGAAATCGCTGGTTCAATTATTTGCTTTCACTAGGATCTTACTTTTTATCGAATAAGGTAGCAAGGTTTGGGATGAGTCCTTGTAGCCAATAAACACCAAAGAACCACAAGTTTTTTGAGAATCCTCATCTTGGCATTAGCAAAGGCAGCATTCCCTCAGCCTGTCAGCTGGACCAAAGCAAAACAAGTTTTCTCTCTTACCAGGCCCTCATCAACATCCGGCTGAGTCCCTGTCCGTGGAGTCTAAAGGCATCACACCTCGGGTCAGCTAACCCACCCCACGTGTGCACAGGTACCACACATCATATGCTTGCTGCTCTCGGAGACAGCCACAGAGCACAGCAGTGCATGACACAAGGGGCTTTTTCGTTAGTGTCACACAGCTAGCTCACTCGGTGGCAGTCACTTTTAGGCTAAAGCATCAGGATTCTAGGGAATACTCACGTTAGTTGATGGATGTTGGAAGGCATTGGAGGAAAACACCATAGTTAGGACAGTTAATGACTTACACACTGTTGGTAAGACTGATCTCGAACATGCACAAACATTTATCATAGTAACCATGGTGTTCATTAGTGCCACATTCAAATAAAAATAGTTCTATACAATATGTTCATTTGGTCATGTGCTATTTACAGATTTTTACAAAAACACACACACATACACACACACACACACCCTTATGTTCTCTACACCAGGCTAAAACAGGCCAGCAGAAACTTGCAAAAAGAGTATCATGGGTGACAACAGGCACCTACACATTAATTCCTACAGCTACCTATGCAGCAGAACACAATTTACCTTCCCCTCGAGCACAGTAAAACTCAAGTTCTGAGCTAAGAACTTAAGAGAAAATTGAACACATCTGATAGTTCAAGCTAAGCCACTTAGAAGTTAAAAACAAGACAGTTATTTTTCTGTCCATTTAAAATGTTTTATTTTCCTTTTTAAACTAGATTGTGAAGTGCCACTGAAATAGGCAATGTTGGCAAAACAATGTCTGTTACAATAAAATACATTAGACATTTAAATAAATAACCTTAAAAACTACATGGGGGGACATGAACCCAGTCGATTGAATCTGGAACAATGTTTTCTGCACAAGCGAGAACAGGCATACCTCTTGTTAAGACTGATGTAAACAGAACCATCGGAACCCTACAGGAGAAGCAGCCGAGCAGGGTGGGGGGGTGGGGGTGGGAGTGAACAGGGGCTGGGGGGTGAGGGGGTGGCAAACCAAAAAATACTGACTGAGGTAGCAGTACTCTGCCCAGTGCAGAAAAATTGGCTTATGAATAAAAATTAGACTGTGATCTCAGATTAAATCCAGATGATCATGCAAAAGACACAATACATGCTATTTAGTTTTAGAAAAAAAACACACACATTCATTTCCTAAAATCTGCTGCCAATTAATTTGCTGACAATGTCTGCTGGCTCAACTATTTTTTTTATACAAGGATGAGTATTAAACAGAACACTGTACATGCTTTTTCATCTACAAAAAAATATTTGCATAAAATAGTGTTAGTTCTCTGTACATGTCAATGGACACTTTAATTATGTGTATAAAAAAGGAAAATCTTGCCCCACTGGAGTCAGAAAAGCAAAACAAAAAATCTAGAGTATGAAATCTCCTTCACCAGCCAATATGTTCATGTGAAAATTCAGCAGAAATAGACAGTTGCTTTAAACAATAAAAAAATTAATTGATTAAGTTAAACATCTTCTTTATGTAAAACTGTCAGTCAAGACCAGAACATATCGCTAAAGTTAGTGTCTGTGCTATAGACCCAGATCACCAGCGGCATTATGAGCAGCACAAATGGCCAGGAAATCCCATCGGTGCATGCCGAGAACGAGCAGGATTTGGTGGCAGGCTGCACACACTCTTTACCAGGTTCCAGGTAGTTGCGGGCCACAAACTTGAGTGTCTCGTCCATTAGAATCACAGGCAAGGAGATTTTCAGCACCATCAGCCACTGGGTCAAATTCAACGGTGTGATCTGGAAAATAAGCTAAAACACAAAAAAAGCTCTGTCAAGCTCCCAGACTTGTGGGACAGGTAGTTAGGCCCCGGCCTCAGTTGTGGTCCCCGACCGCTTACTGGCAAAGGTTCCACGTAAAGGATGAGGAAGTGAAGCGACATGGACAGGCAGATAGAGCCCACCAGCCAGATGTTCTCCCAGGGGGGCATCCTCAGCAGGGACTGGTTTTCGGACAAGCTGTAGGACAAAGAGAGGTACATGAGATGTGCAGACCCAGAAGGCAAAGGCCTTTGTCACGACTGCCCAAAACTGTTTTGAATGATGTTCAACAAGGCAACAGCTAATCTGGCATTGCCCACTGACCTAATTCTACCGAGTGAAGTTTCTACTGTGACAAAGTTAAAGGAAGAATGTTTAGATGTAGGACAAACTTCCAATTTAAAATCTAGGCTTCAGCACAGCAGACTCCATTTCAATGGACTCAAAGCTGCTCTCAATTGCCCTTGACGCTGACGCTATTTCAAAATTTCCATTTTTATCACTGGCTTAATTGGCTGATACCATTTGTCTTGCTGCTGAAAGGCAAGAGTGCCTTCCCTGTGGGCACTGAAGGCCCTATTTTTGGCCCCCACTGTCTCATAAGGAACATGTGGTTAAGCACTCCCACTACTTCCTGGAGGTGATGACGACTGAAGCTTTTAAAACTGGTGCTGCTTGTTCTTTCTTTCTGGGAGGGAGGAGCTTCTCTGCAATCATCTATAAACCACGACACCCGGTTCCCCAGTGTGCTAGCTGGCGGAGCTCTTGCCCCAGCTTGTTGAGGACTCACTGACCTGTTGAGGGCATTACACATCTCTATGGTTACTAGAACAGACAGCGCCATTGTCATCGGGTACGGGGATTCAAAGATTGCACAATCCACTCCTTCAAAGTCCGGGTTGTCATCTTTACACTGTAGGAAGTGGCTCTGCAACAAATGCCCAATTAAGTTCCTGATGAGCCAAGTACATTTCCAAGGTCCATGGCCTGTTTCACAGGAAGCCCAGAACACAGACCCACACAAGGTCTCACCCCATCTCCCAGAGAAGCCCTGGTCCTTCAGAATAATTTTGGATGCAACTGCTTATTATTTGAGTATTAGGATTATTTGGTAGGCACCTAACCACAAAAAGCACAAAGACAACCTTGTAACACTTTGCCTCTAAGATAGAAAAAAGACAGACACATACCAGCTGGTAGAAGGACACTCTTGGTCCTCCGTCGGCAGCAATGAACCACCATGCAGCAGCACCCACGGTAGCAGCGCCAACATAACCTGGAAAGAGACACAGGCGGGGTCTACAGCCCACAGCTCTCACTGCATGTGCCACCTTGGGGGCCACTCTCCAGCAGAGAGATCTGGTACGTCCGTGGTACAGGAGAGTCTGCCGCTGCCACTAGCAACTGCTCACTCACATCAGCCAAAGCAGCTAGATGGAGGGTTTGCAAGGAGGGGTGTCTGCAGTACAGAAAAACTACGCAACTTTTCTTCCAGCGTTTGGGAGAAAAAGCCCCTATGGGAACTGGCTGGATCTTTACGCTAGCCAGGCCCCTCCCCGCTACCTGGGGGCTAACACTTTAAGGCTGTAGGGACATGTCCTCCACAGAGCACCTTGCTGTGCTGGAGGACCAGATCACACCACCCATGACTTAGGGAAAATGATACCCCCAGTTATACCCTTATCTGCTCCATCAAAGGCCTGGCAGATCCTTTTTGTGGAAATGCCACCAGAGCAGTTATTGCAGCACGCAAACAACATGCCAGAGCCCGAAGCCGACTGTGGAACCACCGCACCCACTGCTCCCTAACCAATTAGTTTTGATTTGATCAAGTTTATTACAGAGCAACAGGGCAGCAGAGAACACAGGGACTTGACACCACAAAGATGGTCCCAATGTGGGTAGCATCTACCAAAATGCACACGTTCACACCCCAACTTGGCAATTACAATAGAATAGGAGGCAGCTGAGGGCAGCTATGTAGACAATGACATGGCAATTCCCTCAAAATAGGAAGAAATACAAAAAGATAGGGTTCAGCACACATGTACGTATAGCACACCAATACTTAGGAAAGTAAGTGTATAGAATAGATCTATTTGCTTGAATATTTCCAGAGGGTACAAGTGAAATTCAGTGTTGGAGGGGAAGTGACTGGCTGCGAACCTTCTCACTTTATGCCACAGAGTGCTTTTGGAATTTTAAATCCTATGAACATATTAAATAAAACAAACAACCCACCTTCCTATAGAACCCCAGGGCAGTTATTGTAATTCTCTGGGCCTCATTTCCTATGCTCTAAAGTGAGGATAAGAACCCACAGCTGGGACAGGAGCACAAGGCCTACAGAGATGGCATATATAGAACCTGACCTGTGGCTGGGGCTCCCGTGTGTTTCCCAAGCACTGCGGATGAACACACATCTCCCTGCTCTACTTAAAGGAATGCAGCTTAGTTTCATAGCTTGGTGATGTAAGCCCTGACCCCGACTCACCCCTGTATCCCTTTGCCCTTTAGGTTAAATCTCAAAATCTCATAACAGCCTAAGGAATGACAAGGATAACTAAAACAACTAATTTTCCTGTAAAGTGGTATATGGTTTATTAAACTCCATTTTTTCTAATACAGGGATACAAAAGTGGTTTTAAGGGATGAATTTACAACATCTTGGCTCATGAACTTTTTTTTTTTTAATCAATGATACAGGGGCACCTGGGTGGCTCAGTGGTTGAGCATCTGCCTTTGACTCAGGTTGTGATCTCGGGTCCTGGGATCAAATCCCGCATCCGGCTCTCCAGAGTGAGCCCACTTCTCCCTCTGCCTATGTCTCTGCTTCTGTCTCTCTCATGAATAAATAAATAAAAATCTTAACAAAACAAAACACAATATAAAAACTGTACTCACAGCCAATGGCCAGGTAACGGAAAAAGAGCCATCCACTGATCAGAGGTTCCTTCGGGTTCCGGGGTGGTTTGTTCATGATGTCTAGATCAGGAGGGTTAAACCCCAGGGCAGTGGCAGGCAGGCCATCTGTCACCAGATTGACCCAGAGCAGCTGGACAGGAATTAAAGCCTCAGGGAATCCAAGGGCTGCCGTCAGGAAAATACTGTTTCCACCCAAAGAAAGAGACCCCAGATTATTTTGGCAACTTATATAGCATTAGCACATTCTTCATCTCCATAAAAAAAAAAAAAAAAAAAAATCAATGGACAGTAACAGTGACTGCTTGAACTTACTTTCTGGCCACCATAAAACATTTGTCCTAATTTCGAGTTAAAGTAAAATGTTAGAAAACCGAGAATTTTATGTTACTTTATATAGTTAAACTCATTTCTATGAGAGCATCCTTTACACATCAGAGTAGCTGTAGGACAGCCCTCTCAAGGGTGGGAAGAACCTCTACCTTCCCACCAAAGACCAAAGCTGCTGCCATATGAACAATAATCTGAAAAACTGGTCATCCCAAGGCCTGATTTTAGACCAAGGACTACAAGGGATCTTTCACAGGGACCCACCAGACAACTTCCCCCACATTTGATGAGATGAGGTAGCGGATAAACTGCTTCATATTGTTGTAGATTGCCCGCCCCTCCTCGACAGCAGCCACGATGGTGGAGAAGTTGTCATCTGCCAGGACCATTTCAGAGGCAGTTTTAGCCACTGCTGTGCCCGAGCCCATTGCAATGCCGATCTCCGATTTCTTCAGGGCAGGAGCATCATTCACACCATCCCCAGTCTGAAAAGGAACATGAGAAGTGGTTTACACACACCTGCAGCCACCTCACACACACATCCCTGAAAAAGGCTCAGCCATCTTGAAGCAAGGGGTAGGAATGGAGCTGGGGGCCTCTGGGCACAGACATAGTGAACTATCATTTTTACAAAGTGGCATCATAAAACACTCTTAACCTGGGAAATGAAACAAAGAAGACTTTAAAATTCATCTCTATGAAAAAAAAAATTCATCTCTATGACTTTTTTTTTTTTTACCAAACAAAACTCAAAACCACCCACATGGCAGTTACGATGCAGCACTCGCATCCACCCAGAGAAATCTCAGAATAGGTGTAGACTGCAAAAAGGTGGAAACCATAACATGCCATTTACAAAAGTCACAAACATGTAAAAATACTAAATACTGTCTACAAAGCTATCATTTCCATGGGTGTTTTTTAAGCTTACTAAACACCCAACATTGAATTCAGAACAGTGGTTCCCTCTGGGAGAAGAAGAAGGAAGTGTATCTGTAATATCTACTTTCAAGTAACATCTTTTTTTCTTAAGATTTTACAAACAGAAAGCAAATATTACAAAACATGAATGTGTCTGGGTGAAAAATCACACTAGAGGAAAAATACTAGAAATGCCCCACCAACAGGCAGTGTTAATGCTTGACCAGTACCATCTAATTTCAGGTAGGGTTATCTGAAGATTGGGTGAGAGAACACAAATGAGTTCTACTCTTAATTTTTAGAAAACTGTATACATTAATCAAGACAAAGACTGGGTATCACCATGTATTTCTCCACAAATGACTCAGAAGGCACACTTCTACATCTTTAGAGCCTTCCCTGCAGGTAACACACAGCATGCCAACTATGGGTCAATAGAACCCTAGACAAAGAGCCCTGATTGTGACCGAAATCAGGATATTCCAAATCTGGGAGCTGGTACTAAAAATTTAACAGTCAAAAATCACAATGTGCTGTGTCTGTGTAGTGTGAGCCCAAAGGTACTCACCATGGCTGTAATCTCATCAAAAGACTGAAGGAATTCTACAATTTTTGACTTGTGGGAAGGTTCGACTCGAGCGAAACAGCGGGCATTCAAGCAGGCATCCCTCTGGGCTGAAGGATTGAGCTCATCAAACTCCCGGCCTGTAAAAGCCTTTGACGTCACATCTTCGTCCTGTCCAAAGATGCCAATGCGCCGACAGATGGCCACCGCCGTGCCCTTGTTGTCTCCCGTGATCATAATGACTCGGATGCCTGCTTGCCGGCACAGCTTCACAGAGGAGGCCACTTCAATTCTTGGAGGATCCAGCATGCCCACGCATCCAACGAAAGTCAGGTTGGTCTACAGCAAAAGAATCACCTTGCGCTTAAACAGGATATTCCAGTCTTTTCCTTAGTGTCAACAATGGCCAGTCACACACTAAGAGGAAAGGTCTCTGCATCTTCTTATGATAAATTATGTAATGGTGACTCTTCTCTAAGATTAAAATTCATACAGATATAAATCCACTGAGGAACAGTATGAATATGAATTCCAATTAATCGGAAAGGATGAAATACTGCATTCTTGTGACCAAATCATCCTTTACCTCTGGTGACAATCCTCCTTTGAAATCAGGAAAAACACCTACCAAGGACTAAGAGCACTCTGGTGGTGGCCAATCTAGTGGCCCAAGTGCCAAAATTAGCCTTACTCCTTCCAGGCAGTGCTTCAGGAAGGCACATACCTGGGAGGAAGGAATCCTATGAGCAGATAAGGAGGAATCTCTCAACTTGGATATTTTGACCTTTAATAACTAACAAATGTTTAAAAAACATTCCCAACTTAAAAAACATCTTCATTTACATGGGAATTGCAGAATAGGCTTTACAAGTTTCTTTAGCTCAAGTCTAAAGAGTTCCACCCTGAAGGTAAGAGACCTGTGTTAAACTGTTAACTGCACGTGTTGGAAGCAGCAAGCTAAACTGGAATGGTGATGCATCTGACCTGCAGAAAAACAAACCACCACACCTTTTTCTTGGCAAAAGCAAGACTCATTTGACCTTTTACTGAAGGAGCACTGTTTGAACACAATGAATGTGCAGGGCGTGGGGGAAGAAACTTTGCATCAGCTAACCTCATATTTAATAAAGTTGGCAGAGTCCTCAAGGTTCATTTCTTCTCTTCTCAGCGGGTTGTCGTGGGTGGCCAGGGCCAGGCACCGCAGTGTGTCGCTGCCGCTACCCCATTCCCGAATGACAGACATGACCTTCTGTTTGACGCCTGGGGTCATAGGGACTTTAGTACTTCCAACTCGAATGTGGGTGCACCTGTCAATGACACCTTCAGGAGCCCCCTGGAAATGTTACAGACTGAGGTCAACAATCTTATTTACTGGGCTCACCCAGGATGTTAATCCTGGTGAGAATATCACAACTGCAATGTGCCGTACTTGCCTTCACAAACATTTTGCTCATCGAAGTCCGGCTCGGTTTGTTTGGTGTACAATAAACTGACATTGATTTTCTATCACGTGAAAACTCCAAAGTAAATTCCTTTTTCATCAACTGCTTAATGACCTATAAGACAACAACGTGGAATGCTACTAGATGCCCGTTTCTGTGTATTTCTGGTTTGTTCAACAAATATTCACTAAGCAACTACTACCTGACAGGCACTGGGGATTTAGCAATAGACAATGAACAAAACAAGTGGAATTCTCCCCCTCCTGAAGCTTACACATGCCCTCTAGTTTGGGAAAGATGCACTAGAATGTAAACAAAGTGCTATGGGGGGAAAATTTTTTTTTAAAGATTTTTTGCTTATTTATTCATAGAGACAGAGAGAGAGAAAGAGAGAGGGAGAAGCAGGCTCCATGCAGGGAGCCGGACAGACTCAATCCCGGGTCTCCAGGATCACACCCGGGCTGCAGGCAGTGCTAAACCGCTGCACCACTGGGGCTGCCCGAAAAAAAAATTTTTTTTAATAAGGCAGGGAAGGTGGATGGAAAATTTGTATGTTCAGGTTGCAATTTTACAGAAATGGTCAGAAGAAACAGGAGTAAAAACAGAAGGGATGTTTGAGTAAAAACAGGAGGGCTATTTGAGCCAAGAGCACAGAGGTACAGGCTGGCATGACCTGGCGTGCTAAAGGAGCCTCCACGCTGAGCAGCTGGAAAAACTTACAAGAAAAAGAGGTGAGAAACTGGTTATAGAATGTTAAGAATCATTTCATGACATTTTATAACAAGTGAAAATGGAAGAAGACAAGGGAGGTTTCAAGGTCTGGCAGTTGCATTAAGAATTAGCTAGCAGGGGATAAGGAACACCACTTAGTACAAATAATCCAAAAAGTGATGGCCACTGGGGGCAGAAATAGGTGGTCCAGAGCACTGCTGAAGTTCCCACCATGGTGGGAATGTTCGATCAGAGCTGCTCATGTGGCTGTCCAGTGTGGCTACTAAGCACCTGGAAGAGCTGCTGTTTTCTTTATTCTGAAGAGCTTCAGGGAGCCAGCGGCCACCACTCTTCACTCTAGCACGGTGACCAAAGACCTCATGGGAGTTAACTGCACACAGGGAAGGTGGAGGATGGGCCCTGGGGTCTCCCTACCCCTGGTGGGAGATGGACAATTCAGCCAAGGGAGTCTGCAGAGGGCCCGGGAGGGAATGTTTCAGGGATGGAGAGAGCAACAGCTTGGGTAAATGAGGACTATAAAGTACCCTTCAGATTGAGACGTTGTCGGATCTGCATCGTGTATACAACCACGTTACCTACGGTGTATACTTCTTGTTTCTGATTTTTATACTTTTGACTTTTCTGGCCTTACTGCATGGACTGGAGCTGCCAGTACAATACTGAATAGAAACAGGGACAGTAGAACTTTTTCTGTTGCTATTAAGTATGACATTACTATAGGCTCTGTGTAAATGCACCATCAGCTTGAAGGTGAAATTTGCAGAATTCTCATCATGAACAGAAGTTTTATCAGATGGCTTTTCTGTATCCACTGAAATGATTTATGGTTTTCTGCCTTTATTTGAATTACCCTGATCTTCTCCTACGTCCCACTCAGACATTAAGCTAATGACAGCTGCAGAAATCCCCAAGAACCCCCACACCCAGTGTGGGCAGTGATGAGTGGACTGATGTCTGTGGCTTCTGTGCCAGGGTGGGTGGACGGACTATAGCCACCCTCTTGCCAGAGCGGCCTCAAGCAAAAAAACAAAACAAAACAAAACAAAACACCATTACTGAATTCTACATCACCTCAACTGCATATATTATGTGTTTAGTTTCCAGCATTTGTTGTACCAAATGCTCTAAGAAGACTGAAGGAACATGTAGAGATTCTAAGGTGTGGACCCAGGCAGGTACCAGATATATGAGGGACGGGCACGGACACAAAGCCGTTTCTTCCAGTATTAGCATGGTCCAGAGCATGAGTTATTTCCAGATGGTTCACTAGGCCCATTTCACCTTTATTTATTTATTTTTTAAGATTTTATTTATTTATTCATGAGAGACACAGAGAGAGGCAGAGGGAGAAGCAGGCTCCATGCAGGAAGCCCGACATGGGACTTGATCCCTGGTCTCCAGGCGGCAATAAACCACTGAGCCACTGGGCTGCCCCCATTTCACCTTTAACACACTTCTCCTTTCTGGGGGCTGGGGATTGGCATGGGATCAGGTCTGGGAACTTTCAGTGAAGGAGCCCCATGACCATCGTTTCTGACATACACACCACCCCCTCTGCTGCAGACAAAAAACGAGGCAAAGGCAGCCATGGAGCAAGAAAATGCTTATTAGTCTGCAGATGAGAGAACAGAGAGCCATACCCTTATTTGTGGTCGTTCTGACAGTTAACGTACCATTTTCAAGCTCCATGATACTACTTGTTTCCCTTCATCAAGTAGTTATAGATCTAGAATCAAACAATTCTAACCCTCAGTCTCTGTGAAGCTAAAGCTGCCTCTGAGGGACTTAGTCACACCAACTAATAACAGAGCAGTCAGGCAGTGTGGCTTTGCCAGGCCCACCACCCAACCCCAGGCTGACGTCAGGGGGTGAGCTCTCCCAGAGACAAGGGGACTGACTGGACTTCTCCTGTGTTTATGGAAGCCACCTTTGTTGGAGCAAGATGCCATAGGACGCGCCCCAGGCCCTAGTGACTATAATCGCTAGTTGTGAGCTGTGAGTTGACACACTTAGCGGAAATCTATATCCTTAATTCTGGTGTGAGTTTTGCATCCTCAGGATGGTTATTATAAAGGAGACAAATGATGCAAAAAAGGGTACTAGAGCATAAGTCTAATTCTGCCTCACCCTGGGAGACTGCACTAAGTCACAGAAGGCCTCACTTTTCCTGCCTGTAAGTGCCGGACTGGACTGGCTGGTCTTGAAGCCCCTTTCACAGCCTGAGACTTGGTGTATTCACCCAAATGCTTAACTAGCTCCAGTGGAATGGGTTCGAGAAAACAGGAAAAGTGAAACAAGAGAATACATTAAGATGGCTGCTTAGAGAAATTTTACTAGAAAAGCAGGGTGCTAAAGGGGGAAATAAAGTCAAAAGAAAGTTTTACAATAAAAACCATACTACTATTCATCCTGTGCTGATAAAGATCTGGGAGTGAGAGTATAGGAGAGAGGGTGGGGCTCTCACTGTGCGAGGAGCAGCCTGGCTCTGCTGGGAGCAAGGACCGTGCGCTCCCACACTGGGAGCTCTGAGAAGGCAGACCTTGGGGGCACGGATAATTGTGTTGGAAAATATCTAGTGATCCCTCCTATTTTTTTAGATAGCCAAATAATTTGACCTGAGAGTGAATGTGAGGAAGGAGATGCCACAAGTTTAAGGAGATCAGGTACATGTATCTTAGCTGTCTACGAGAGGGGGTAGCAAGAAGGGGCAGCATGGACAATATACCAAGCTTAAATACTGACCGAGTTGCAGGCATTTGCTCGCTCTATTTTAGAAAGACCCTTCAATTCGGTATCAAATACATTCATCTTCTCTACTAGGCATGTGAGAGCAGTCTCTGTAGCTTCTCCAACTTTTTCATACACACCCTTCGCCTGTATTGGTTAAAAGCATAGAAAGTGTAAAAGTAGTAAATAAGGTTTTCATTAATAAAGACTTCCCATCAGAGGACAACTTTCTCCTTCATTACATCATTCTTCTAAGGGCCATTTTTATCTGACTCTGGAACACAGGACACATACTTAAAAATATACTCCAAGCACATTATCTTATTCTAATATAACTAAGTCATTCTGTTACAGATTTTATTCATTTATTCATGAGAGACGAGAGAAAGGCAGAGACACAGGCAGAGGGAGAAGCAGACACTCTGTGGGGAGCCTGACGTGGGACTTGATCCCAGGACCCCAGGATCACAACCTGAGCCAAAGGCAGATGCTCAACCACTGAGCCACCCAGGTGCCCCTATAACTAGGCTTTTTATTTCCTTTAACTATGAGAAGCCACTAGTCACAATATTAATTCAAACAGAGCTTACAAAGAGCATGTGGCAAAACAACAACAACAACAAAAAAAAAAACAGAGCATGTGGCAGTGTGTGTTACCACTTTACAGAGTTCACGCCAGGGTTCTGCTGGGGACTGCCTTATCTTTTAGATAGAAGCCAGCATATTATTATATAAGTAAAAAAGAAGGGAAAGAGGATTTCTGTTGGCTAAATTTTATTGTCATCATCAAAACAACCTTCTAACCCTCAGTTTATCAAGGACTTAACGGTCCTCATCTTAAACAAACAAACAAACACCCCCGCAAAAACAATAGACAAATACCCTATACTTTCGGGAAAACATGCCCTTTCCTAGGTTTTCTTCATGTATAGTAGCCATACCAAAGCAGAATGCACTACATACACTCTGGTTCTTAGGAAAATGACTACAGTGAGCAGTCAGAGGACATAGGAAAGGCTCTCAGCTTTCTTTGGCTAGGTCACACTGACTTGGATAAAATGGAAAGAGGAAATAAAACCAGGAACCCTTACTTTCCAAAGGGAGGAAGGAAGGCTGGATTTTCATTCCACCCACCCCACCCTTGAACTAGAACCGCCAGGTCTACTTTCCCATTTATACGGAGCCTTACCTCATTGTAATCCAATGCAGAATCATTACAGAGAGCACAGATGGTTGCCAATTCCACAAGACCATCATATTGATGACATTTCACTGGTTTATCATCTTTATGCCTATCAAAAGAAAACACTTTTAGAACACAGTGTGGTCATCTCTATTGATTTTTACTTCATTATGCTATATAGTTTTGTGGACAACAGCCTGGCAAATATTCCAAAGAACTTGAGTGATGGCTCTTAGAAATCTGATGCTACTAGAGACAATAAAAGAATGTGTCTTTGATATCAAGAAGCAATCAGTAAAGTCCAGAAGTTCTTTTTTTTTTATTTTTTTATTTTTTTATTTTTTTTTAAGTCCAGAAGTTCTTAATTAAATTCTTCCACCATAAGTATCAATACAAAACAAACAGAAACACCCCTTGAAAAACTGGGCTCCACAGATGAGCTAAATAAAAATGAAAAAAGTAGGACTTATACCGTTTTCTTTTTCAAAGTGTGCATAAAAAAAAGTACTACTCTAGTAACTAACATGAGCCACATTCAGAAAAATCTGTAGATACACTGCCAATCTATAAAGTACCAAAGTGCCACAATGGATCCTTTAAATGATTAGGCAGGTGTACTCACACTTCTCCAATAGGTGCATATGTTGATCCAGTAATGGTAAACTCATTAAGGGAGCAGCTATCACCTTCAACTCTGTCCAGAATGAACATCTACAGAACAAAGGCACGAGTGTTCAAAGGGTATAAAAATATGGAAGAAAAAAAAAAATCATCTTTGCTCTGACAAAAAGCATTCCTCTTTGAGGAAAATAATCTTAAACCTCATGAACTGAATGAAGCTCAGCATCAGAAGTGCTGTCCCTTATTCCAACCAGACTCAAATAGTTAAGATCGCCTCCCGCATCCATCCAAGAGTCTGAGAAACAGCATCACTAATGTGCTGAATAAGCAGCAAGAAAGGGCACCAAAGACACGAAACACAACCCCCATGACACGTGAGTTATGAGGACTCTGGGGCAGTCAATTCCATAGACACAGTAGCACTCTTCAGAGTGCTCAGAATTCCAAATTTCAAAAGGCTGGCTGAGAAAGTAGTATTAGGTAGTCCTGCCTGAGAGCTAATAGTAAAAGCCTGGGAAGAATAAACTCACATTTCAGAGCTGCATAAACACTCCCTGAGTAAAATAAGACAAATTACTTCTCTCCTCCTTCCCACTTATTTTTATTGTGGCAATAGCTCATTTTCTATGAAGGTCCATAACCCCATGTATATAGTCAGGAGGCTGCAGAGCTGAATGAACTCATGTTACCAAGACAAAACACACAGAAGCACACTTAGAAAAGGACTGTTAATTTTATAGAATAAAGTGACATGAGCTAGTTTCTTAAAGACGAGGTTTTTTTTTTTCCCCTTGGTTTGCTTTTCAATCATAATTCAGAAGCCCACTTTAGAAGACTCAGATTTAAATTTGTGTTTTTATGCAAACTGAAACTATAAAACCTCATAAAACACAAAATGCCTTTTAACTATATCTTATCACATCAAAATCCCTCTGAAATATGAACAATTAAGGATATGATCAAACCATTCTACAATAAATTAAAAAATATCAAACTCAAGTTAAAAAGAGCCATGTAATGCTTTAAAAATTTAAAACATATTTTTCAGAGCATCTCAACTCCTATTCAGTAACAAAATCGGTTATCTTATTTCAAAATAACTTTTTTTTGTGCCTCACAAATTCGCTACATATATATATATATATATATATATATCTTTTATTTTAAAAAATATTTATTTATTCATTCATGAGAGACACATACAGAGAGAGAGGCAGAGACACAGGCAGAGGGAGAAGCAGGCTCCATGCAGGGAGCCTGACGTGGGACTCGATCCCGGGACTCCAGGATAACACACCCAGGGCTGAAGGTGGCGCTAAACCGCTGAGCCACTCAGGCTGCCCTCACTAACTTTTAAATTCCAAAACTTCATATATTTTTTTTAGGAGGCAGGGGGTGAGGGACAGAAGTAGAGCCCAGTTGGAAGCTAGGATCTCACAATCCTGAGATCATGACCACAGCCGAAATCAAGAGTTGGATAGTTAACCAACTGAGCCACCCAGGTGTCCCCAAAAAGTTTCATTTTTTTTTTTAAATAAGTAATCTCTATGGGGCACCTGGGTGGCTCAGTCAGTTAAGTGTCTGCCTCTGGCTCATGTCATGATCCTAGGGTCCTGGGGTCGAGCCCCACGTTGAGCTCCCTGCTCTGGGAAAGCCTGCTTCTCCCTCTCCTCCCTACGTCTGTTTGCTCTCTTTCTCTTAATTAAATAAAATCTTGAAGAAAAAAAAAGGAACCTCTACACCCAACATGGGGCTTGAACTCACAGTCTGAGATCAAGAGTTGCATGCTCTGACTGAGCTAGCCAGTTGCCCAAAAAGCTTCATTTCAAAAGTATACTTAGATACAAATCAACCCTGGAACAGAACTAAGGCCATGAACAAGACATACAAAATGTCTTTTTAAAAAAGTATATAATGGGGTTTAAAACTGTGATGACACCTGATAAAAAAGGTTCTAGTTCAAACATACACAACCGGTGTCAAATGAGGAAAAGATTCATGTCCAAGGTCACATGCAGCAAGATCAGTGACGCCTACATTTTTTCTAACAGATACAACACCTAAAAAAGGAAGCTTGTCAAATGGCTCCTTCCAAAGATGTTTGACATTTTACAGAAGAGGAACAAAGGACCAGAGAGGTTAAAGCATGTGCTCAAGGTTATATAATTATTAAGTGGAAGAGAGAGGACTGGGCTTAACTATCAATCTCTCCCATAAGAAAATCCAATTTTAGCCTTTTATTAGAAGTTGCATGACCCTCAGATATGTCACTTAACTTCTTAGGGCCTTAGTTTTTTCCATGCAGGGAGCCCGACGCGGAACTCGATCCTGGGTCTCTAGGATCAGGCCCTGGGCTAAAGGCGGTGCTAAACCGCTGAGCCACCCAGGGATCCCCCAAAAGTGAAACTCTAGGTTTATATCAAAGTCCAACATATTCTAAGACATTCAGAATTCTAATCCACATTAAGTAAATCTGAATGCACATAGGCATTTTAGATTGTGAGCAAGTAAACCATTTAGGAACTGCATGATGAAAGTATTCCTAGGTCAAGGGCAGTTATGCAACCTACTGCAAGAAACCTCCTGGAGAATACTGATTAGCATCAGCTTTCTGTCAGAGGGAGAACAGAACAAAGAGGCAGGCTAGGCGGTTTCATAGAAGAAAACATCTTAAATCAAGCCAGTTAAGGAAAAATATAAAAACAAAAATTTTTTACTGCAGACTCTGTTTTATTCTTAGTTTGAAATCTGATTTGCTGCCACAGTTCGAAATTAGTTGCCAACTAGCTATTAGCCAAATTTATGCAACCTTTTTTGGTTCCAAGGAATGAAAACTTAGGTAGCCAAGTCAAACCCTACACTTCTGGTGACACCCAGTACAGACTAGCAGCTTACCACTTAAGAGACAAAACACCTGTCCGTTCATTCTAGGTCGGGAGCTGGACTACTACAGTGTTTTTTGGGGGGTGGGGGTAGGGACTGGGGATTATGTATCTAAAAATCATAGTGAGTTTCAATTTAGCAAGATAAAGATTCAGAGGGTTTAACTATTAAAAGAAAATCAAATTCTAATGTGAAAAAATATTCGAAACCTAGAGCTAAGGCTAAGAGGATGTCCACATGTCCCTTCAATGTCATTCAGAAGCATTCCTTTAACAGGCTCACTCAAAGATGTAGTATTCTAGAAAAATATAGCCTGTTCCACTGTGTTAAAGATTTTATTTATTTAATTTATATTTATATTTATTTTATTTTATTAAAGATTTTATTTATTCATTCATGAGAATACACAGAGAGGAGAGAGAGAGAGAGAGGCAGAGACACAGGCAGAGGGAGAACCAGGCTCCATGCAGGAAGCCCGATGTGGGACTTGATCCCAGGACCCCAGGATCACACCCTGGGCTGAAGGCAGGCGCCAAACTGCTGAGCCACCCAGGGATCCTCAAGATTTAATTAATTTATTCATGAGAGACCCACAGAACAGAGACATAGGCAGAAGGGGAAGCAGGCTATCTGCGGGGAGCCCAATGCAGGATCCAGAACCCTGGATCACACCCTGAGCCAATGGCAGATGGCAGACACTCAACCACTGAGCCACCCAGGTATCCCCCACTGAGCTATTTACTATTAAAAGCTCATGGTACATGAAGTTGTGGATGTGTCCTGTAGGAAAGATAACCTGAGTTTTACTGCCTTATTGGATATTAACCTCTTTGCAATCTAATATACAGCAATTCTACAACACTGATATTGAATACTTCCCTCAACCACTCTTCCCTCAAACTGGTTAGTTTTACTGATTCCCTCATTATTTGACAACCCAAACAGAATCTTTGATCAATGTTCACTCAATATTTTTATGAGTTGTGTACCTTCTGGAAAATTATACTTTGACTTGTACAAAGTGGTTGAAAAGACCGTAATCCAGACATATCAGTGTTTCTGTAGTTACTACTTTTCTATGGGCAAGTTTATTTTTTTATAAATTTATTTTTATTGGTGTTCAATTTGCCAACATATAGAATAACACCCAGTACTAAGGGAAAGTTTAAATAGTTTCTTATTTTATCCCCCAAATGATGGTCAAAACAACCTAAGGAAGGAAGGATGAACCCATACCACAAGGCAAGTTGTTATTATTATTTTTTTAAAGATTAAAAAACATAAGTGAAAAAAAATTTTATTAATTTATTCATGAGAGAGATAGAGAGAGAGAGAGAGAGAGAGAGAGAGAGAGGCAGAGATCCCAGGACTCCAGGATCACGCCCTGGGCCGAAGGCAGGTGCCAAACCTCTGAGCCACCCAGGGACCCCCACCACAAGGCAAGTTAAAGACAATTATTTACCTTTCAAGAAAGCATGTCTCATTCAATGTGTTATGGAAATACCAGTTACAAGTTTAGCTAGGCAGGTAGATAGAGAACTAGCTGTTCTATAGAATTCTCTTCCTTTAAGGCTGATCCAGTAACATACATACACTCAGGGACAGAGGAGCAGGAATACAAAAGGAGCATAGTCACCTAACACGTTTGCAGACTGCCTAGTCACCTTCCCCAATATAAGCATAACAACCACGCAGATACCCCTTATTTCACAAATTAACTTTAGAAATTAGCTAATTCCTCTGGGGCACTAGATTACCTTGGGCTCAGGCTAGACACACAACCTATTCTTTTAAAGCACTTAAAAAGGTATCAAATTACAAATCTAAGGTTTTGATGGCATAAGGGCATATTCTTAGGATGAACCAATAACCATCACCAGCAAAGTCTTAAGTCATTCGCACTTACCCTGCACACAGACATCTGGTTCGTTGTCAGTGTACCAGTCTTGTCTGAGCAGATAACAGAAGTACAACCTAGGGTTTCCACAGAAGGGAGGCTTCGAACAATGGCATTTTTCTTAGCCATTCTACGAGTTCCAAGAGCCAGGCAGGTGGTGATGACAGCAGGCAGACCTTCAGGAATGGCTGCCACAGCCAGGGCCACTGCAATTTTGAAGTAGTAAATAGCACCTCTGATCCAGGAGCCTCCATGAACTGGGTCATTGAAGTGCCCAATGTTTATGATCCAGACTGCGATGCAAATCAGGGAGATGACTTTGGAAAGCTGTTCCCCAAACTCATCTAGTTTCTGCTGGAGGGGGGTTCTCTCCTGCTCTGTTGCTACCATTTCATCCCGGATCTTGCCAATTTCTGTGTTCACTCCAGTTGCCACTACCACTCCCATGGCTTTGCCAGCAGCAATGTTTGTACCCTACGACAGAAGTAGAGAAAACTGGTTATATGATTAACACCACACCCAACTTAAATAAACACTGACTAGCAAACTCAGATTTGTGTGGGTTTTGACCAGAGCACCCAGACTCTTTTGTATTCTATTGGGCTTCCTACAGGCTGCTATTCAGAGAATCAGCCATCCGACTTTGATAATGCAGGTGGCATGGTTTAGTTCTCTTTGACTCTCATTTCATGTGGTCCCCACTCACCCAGAGCAGCTCTACCCTGATCCCCCTGGAATCTCTATTCACAATTCTGAAAGTGGCTTGCAGACTAACTTTGGGCTTGAACAGTACTCTAACCCTTCTGTGTTCCTGATTTTTTGAACTCCATACAGACCCTCAACCCTAAGCATTCTCTACTGCTGGCTCCAACAGTTCAACCCATCTACTCTGGTCACCCACAATAAGCAGGGGAACCAGTACTATGAGCTACCTTGAGGATGTTAACTCAAGCATCAGTATTCAAAGAAAAAAAAAAAAATCAAGGAAATCAAGTAAATGCACTACTCTTTCCATCCCACTTTAATTCCTAGTGTTGGCATGATATAATCTCATTATTTCCAAAGTAATTCTATAGCACTTTGCTTATTACTATGAGAGGTTAGGCTCCCACACTAACCCACAAAAACCTACCACTTGAGATATCATTTTAAATACCAAACAAGCAGGGTGCCTGAGTGGTTCAGATGGTTAAGCGTTTGCCTTCGGCCTTGGATGTGATCCCGGGATCCTGGTATTGAGCTCATCCTGTCAAGAGCCTGCTTCTCCCTCTCTCTCTCTGCCCCACCCCCCTTGCTCCTGTGCTCTCTCAAATAAATAAAATCTTAAAAAACAAAAACCAAACAAGCAAAATCTATATAAATTTCTCAACTTTTTTATTTCAAAAAGTTTTAAGAGAGAAACTGAAGTAGTACAATGAACATCCATTTTACTTTTCATCCTGACTCACCGATTATTAATGGTATACCACATTTGGTCTCTCTCTAAACACACACCTTTTTATTATGAACTACATACAGGTATCATCCACATCATTTAGACATCTTTTATAGGCTAATAAGCCTTTCCCACACAAATCTAGTTTTCTAGGTTTATAGATAAAAAATTTAAAGCTGTTTGACCTAATCTTTTTTTTTTGACCTAATCTTTTATTCCTCCTCAAAAACCTGCTAATTAAAACAACTGACATCGGGGCACTTGATTCAAAGGTTGGGGTTGTAGAGTTCAAGCCCCACACTGAGTGTAGAGATTACCTAAAAATAAACAAACTTAAAACCCTGCAGATTTTAAACTCTTGAGAATGTCTCCCAATAAAAATGCATTTGATGTAAGTACTTACAGAAAAGAGCATATTCTTTTTATCTTGATTGACAGCCCGTGGATCTGGGACCGGGTCAGTGTGCTTGATGACAGACACAGACTCACCTAAGCAGGTTGTAAGAAGGGATGGTTAGGTCTGTGCAATTCAGCAATTCACACCTAGAGCCTGGGCCTTTATCCAACTCATGCTACTACCACTCTCAGGAAAGGAGATAAGAGATCCAATTAGCTCAAAGGAGAAAACTAGTAAAATTTAGAAATAGAAACTAATTTCAGAGCAAAGAATGTCAGGATTAAAATCAATACAATTTCAAAATAAACTTAATTTTTTTTTAAACTTAATTTTGAAATAAAATTCCAGTCAACTGCCTTTATTTCCCAGAGTAACTATTCAAATCTGGTTTATTTTCAGGTATCAACTTTATACTCTAATATTGTGAATATACATTTATACTTACTTGTTGTAAACTTACATATACACACTAACACTTCAAAAAAAGGTCCAAGTATATTTATTCCTTTTTTTTTAAAGGTTTTATTTATTTATTCATTTATTTATTTACTTACTTACTTACTTATTCATGAGAAACAGAGAGAGGCAGAGACACAGGCAGAGGGAGAAGCAGGCTCCACGCAGGGAGCCCGATGTGGGACTCAAGGATCACGCCCTGAGCTAAAGGCAGGCGCTCAACCGCTAAGCCACCCAGGTGTCCCGGTGCAGATATTTCTAAAGCAGTATTTTCATTTCTCATGTCTGGCATTAATGAACAAAAACAGGCTTCCCAACAGATGCTCCTCATTATATGTATAATGTATCTAGTACATTCATTGTGTTAAGAATAAATCTACTTGAGGGACACATGGGTGGCTCAGTGGTTGAGCGCCTGCCTTCAGCCCAGGGTGTGATCCTGGAATCCCGGGATCGAGTCCCATGCTGGGCTCCCTACATGGAGTCTGCTTCTCTCTTTGCCTATGTCTCTGCCTCTCTCTCTCATGAATAAATAAAATCTTTAAAAAAAAAAAAAGAAAGAAAATAAAGAAATATCTGTATTGGTGATGAGTGATCAGACATTGTTTCAGGAAAACAAAATTGAGAAACAACCAGCAGTTGTACTAAAAACACCACATGGAATATAAAGGACTACTTCTCTTGGAACTTTTACAATGTCCTGTTGAGCTTGGTTTCAACTTTACTTAACATCACTTATGAAATATACAATTGGGGTTGGTCTGAGTAATGTGAAATATGGCTCCAGCTGTTCATTTAAATTTTAGGTAGCCACCTCCACTCTCCATGTCTGAAACAAACCTGGTTCCTCAATCTAGCCTGAAACCACGATATGTTAACATAAACCACTGTAGAAATTTCACGAAAAGTTTAAAAGCTAATTATTTCTGTGGGCACACAGAATCTTATGAAAGATTCTGAAAATCTTATATGCACCACACCTAATCAGTTTCCCAACATTTTATGGCTCAATCAGCTTTTAGCTTGTTGCTGCTAGGGAGTTTCAGTAACTAAGCTATTCATAGAGAAAACAATAAAAGAGCCCAGTTTACTCAGAGCACTACCTCCTAGGACTTCAGCTGCTTTTCAAAACTGAAAATCAGATAAATCTTGATTACCTTTGGATTTTCTATTTACTCTATTTAGTTCAGATTAGTATTGTGTTTAAGTTAATCTTCTGACCACCTTACTTCCAGTGACTAAGAACCCTCCACCCTAACACTGCCTTTATCAAACAAAACTGGAAAAATCTTCCAATCTCAAATCTAAGTGTGCAAACTTTGGGCAGTAAAACAGTCACCATTTTGGGGGGTGCTAACTTTTGTTAATTGTACATCTGATCATTGCAAAATATGTTAGATGCAAGATTAGCATCCCTCCAATGAAAAAAATTACAGCTCTGGAAACTTTCTCCTGCCCGGGGATGGAACTAAATAATTAATTCGTTTTCCACAGAACAGGCAACAACCTTAATATTATTACCTCTACTAATGTAGGAATTTGTAACTTTTTTTTTTAAAGAAAGTAAACACAATAGATTTTTGGTGAAAGATAATTTTTTATAAAATTAAAAGTAGAGGTTTTATGGGATGAAAGCCAAGTTTGTTTTTAAAATACCTTTAAATCTGATACACTGAGGAAAGAAAAAAAAAAAGCCTGATTTCTATAGCATTAAGAAATAAATACCTTGGAGAGGATTAAGATGAAACCCCATAAAGGGACAGTGGGGGCAGGAGCTGACTGACTCAGTAAGGGGTCAGAACAGGGACTTCAACATTTAGGGACTTTCCAACAAATAGTACTTACCTGTGAGAATGGACTGGTCAACTCTTAGAGTTGTAGATTTGATGGATGTTAATCTTATATCAGCAGGAACTTTGTCACCAACTAATTGGGGAGAAAAAAGGTAACTAAAATAAGCAACTTTTTCAATTCATGTTTCATAGAGATGAATCGGTCTCCAAATAAAACAAATTTTAAAGAAAATATATAGCCTATATACAGCACAAATACATAAAAATCTGTTAAATTAAGCAAGATAATCAACTCCTCTCTAAGGTCATAAACACCTTTGCTATATAGATACCAGACATGAATTACACAGGAAGGAAGACAATAATGCTTGAGAAAACCTCCAGGGACACATCACACACACACAAAGCATGGTGAGGAGCACCAATTGTCTATGCCATGGTTTATCATCAGAAGAGCTAAAATATCATGAGTAGGTACAAATGGCTAAAAAGATACTAAATAAATCTCACTCATAAGAGGAATGAGAAAACTACAGACATCACTTTTAAACTAACAAATTGACAATCAACAAGAGTTGAGAAAATGCACCAAGTCTGCAAGGATGTATAGTGTTAGTGCACTGTTAACAAGGACAAATTAAATACATGTAACATCACTAAATATTCTGTGTAAAAGAAATAGCCCATTCAGTGTTTATAATTCAACTCTGCTTACAGACTTTGTGACCACCCTTATTTGCTGTTGAGTATGAAGAAAAAACTTACAAAATCTCTGGAAGGCAATACGGCAATATATATCAAAACTACAAAGCATAATCTTTTTACCCCACATAATCCACTACAACAAATATACTCTTTAGATAGGCTCCACAGAAAAGGTTTAGTCACAGCATAGTCTTTTATTAACAGTAGAAAGGTGAAACAATTCCATTTATACTAAAGTGAAAATTTCCTCTAAGATATACTGTATATTGGGGAGCCTGGGCGGCTCAGTTGGTTAAGCATCTGCCTTGGGCTCAGGTCATGATCCCAGGGCCCTGGGACTGAACACTGTGCACTCGGCTCCCTGCTCAGCAGAGTCTAATTCTCCCTCTCCTTGCTTGTGCTTTCTTGTCTCTCTTTCTCTAATAAGCAAAATAAAACAAAACAGTATAAAATAAAATATATACTGTATATTAAGAGGGAAAACATAAATGTGAAGAATCACCTATAATGAAGCTATCATTCATATAAGGAAATACCTCTGAGAAGGTGTTATAAATATCTTAATGCTGAGTAACTGGGTATGGAATGGAGGGAGACTTTTCACTTTGTACCCTTCAGTACCTTTTGAAATTTATCAAATAAATGAATAAATCTCTTGCATCATTTCAAGAGCAACTGTAAATCAATGGAGTCTTCTTCCCTGGGCCAAAGAGCTCCTTTAACAGCAGCTCTTAAAGGGCCCACATCTCTAATTTGTATAGAGTAAACAGTGCAGATGAAGGAACAGATTAAGCCAGTGTTTTACATGGGTCTTGAGAACAGCATCTAGTACTCTGTAGGCTTTCAAATATTGCTGAATACATACATATCAGTATCAAAACAACTGGAAGTTAAAATAAATGTACAATAGCTTTCCCTGATTTTCTGAAAGGTAACTAAGGTAACAGGAAGTCTGATACATGGGAGAGTTAAAAATTAGAACAAGTACAGTCTCCCCTAGAATTGCACATAGCTTTTTGTTATTTATTTATTTATAAAGATTTTATTCATTTATTCATGAGAGACAGAGAGAGAGAGAGAGAGGCAGAGACACAGGCAGAAGGCAGGCCCCATACAAGGAGCCCAACATGGGACTCGATCCTGGGACTCTAGAATCAGGCCCTGGGCCGAAGGCAGGCACCAAACCGTTGAGTCACCCAGGGATTCTCTGCCCCCCTTTTAAGATTTTATTTATTCATTCATGAGAGTCCCAGAGAGAGAGAGAGAGAGAGAGAGAGAGAGACAAAGAGAAAGAGAGAGATAAATGAATAAATAAGAGATTTATTCATTTATCTAGAGACAGCTAAAAAGAGAGAGAGGCAGAGACACAGGCAGAGGGAGAAGCAGGCTCCATGCAGGGAGCCCGATGCAGGACTAGATCCTGGGACTCCAGGATCATGCCCTGGGCTGAAGGTGGTGCTAAACCACTGAGCTACCCAGAGATCCCCTTGTTTTGTTATTTAAAGAGGGTGTATAGGTGTGTGTGTGGAGGGGGCGGGGGCGGCAGAGAGAAAATCATGGAGCCTGATGTGGAGCTCGATCTTACAACCCTGAGATAAGGACCTGAACAGAAATTAAAGTTGGGGGACGCCTGGTGGCTCAGCGGTTAAGTGTCTGCCTTCGGCTCAGGGCATGATCCTGGAGTTCTGAGATTGAATCCCACATCAGGCTCCCCGCATGAAGCCTGCTTCTCCCCCTGCCTGTGTCTCTGCCTCTCTGTGTGTGTCTCATGAATAAATAAAATTTTTAAAAAATTAAAAAATTAAAAAAAAAGTTAGATGCTTAGACAACTGAGCCACCCAGGTGCTCCTGCACATCATACTCTTAAATGTTCACTTTCTATGCTTACTCTACATACTTAATTTTAATTCTCACTGGTTATATATAAACTGGCATTATAGCCATTCTGTCCAAGTAGATTTATTTCATTTGTTATGCCTTCAATTTAGCTTTAATTTTCCTGCATTTCAGAGCTCTGAAGTTTAGGAAGAGTATGATTGCTTATTGAGCTCCAGTTCATTAAACAACCCTGTAGCCTAACTAGGATATGTGCTCACAAAGCGGCCCAGAAACAGACTGTCAGTATATAATCTCAAGAGGTAAAGATCATCCTTGCATTTGACTGCAGGGACACATTAAGTTAAGGTGAAATTCCTGCTGGAAATGCTTATGCAACAAACTGCAATACACCCTGAATGAATAAACGTGTATTTTTCACTTAATTCTGCTCCTACTACAATAAACCATATATGAGACTTAAGTGACCTACAACCGCTAAAACGCCCCATCAAAATGAAAAATTGAAATCATTAAAATTTTTTTTACTATATTTTATTTCTGGATGTCATAATTAATTTGATCATGATCTTGAACATGAAAATATAAGGTTCAATGACAAAAATATGACCCTAAATGGAAATATTACTTGAAAATGTTTCTTGCTGTCAGAGGCAGTTTATGTCACAGTTCTACAGCAGCAAAAAATTTCTAACATGGTACAGAGGTCTCCACAATCTGTTAAGTACTATGACACATGCCCTCCAACAGCTGATCATATCAACAATTTAAAAGCAGAATATTTCTTAAAAAAAAAAAAAAGATTTTATCTATTTGGGAAGGATAAAGAGAGAGAGAGAAAGCAAAGAGCTCAAGAGTCCAGGTGGGGTGGTGGTGGTAAAGTAGCAGACTCCCTGCTGAGCAGGGCTTGATCCCAGGATCCTGGGATCATGACCCGAGCGGAAGGGAGGTGCTCAACTGACCAAGCCACCCAAGTGCCCCAACATTTTTTAAAAATTCACTTATTTTAAAGGGAGAACATAAAGAGGGTGGAGGGGCAGACGGAGCAGCAGACTCCCATCTGAGCAGGGAGCTCAGTGTGGGCTTGTAGTCTTATATACCTACCGCATTTAAAGCCAGTCAATCTAATATTCAAACTGAGGATAAACTATAAGAGGACTCAAAAGAAGTACCTTGGCATTTATTTTTCTGTGTTTCACTGCAAGCTCAGAGGATTTGGATTTAAAATGGGTGGAACATATCTTTGAGGCAATAAATACCAAGGTTAAATTTCTTTCCTGGGTAACATGGTCAACATACTAGCTATTAGTTTACGGCAGTATCAATAACCACATATATGCATTAAAAATTATACTGGCATTATTTTAAAAAACCAGCTACTTTCCCCCTAAAGGTTTATTTATTTATTTAATTACTTTATTTATTTTTTCCTGAAGATTTTATTCATGAGAGACACAGAGAGAGGGGCACAGACACAGGCAGAGAGAGAAGCAGGCTCCATGCAGGGAGCCTGACGCAGACCTCGATCCAGGGTCTCCAGGATCACACCCTGGGCTGAAGGCAGCGCTAAACCACTGAGCCACCTGGGCTGCCTGGTCGTTTTTTTTTTTTTTTAAGATTTTATTTATTTATTTATTTATTTATTTATTTATTTATTTATTTATTTATTTATTTATTTATTTATTTATGAGAGAGAGAGAGAGAGACAGACAGACAGACAGACAGACACAGGCAGAGGGAGAAGCAGGCTCCCTACTGGGAGCCTGCCACGAAGAATCTCCAGGATAATGCCCAGGGAAGAAGGCGGTGCTAAACTGCTGAGCCACCTGGGCAGCCCCCTAAAGGTTTTTTTTTTTAAAGACTACTTTTAAGCAATCCCTGTACCCAACGTGAGGCTCAAACTCACAACTCTGACATCAAGAGTTGCATGCTCTACTGACTGAGCCAGCCAGGTGCCCCTGTCCCAAAGGTCTATTTTAAATATATGAAAGTCACGTTCTTGCTGTATAGAAATTGTATGGATACACATTTAATTGCTGGCCAAATATTTAGGAATGACTCAGATATCAAATGCTAGTAGAACAAATGACCTGGGAAGCCCTTAAAAATTGACCTCAAGCTTTTCTCAACATTTCTTCCAACTGACAACAGCCTTTCTACTGGGAGGCAATGAAATATTTAGGAATTAAAAAAAAAAATCATCTGGGAGCCATTTACAAACTATACAATCTCAGGACCTGCTCTTCAAGAATCCAGTTCAATATATTTGGGGTGGGGTCAACGAATCCAACTTTTAAAAAGCTCTCTGAACACTAAAAAAATAAAAAACAACCACCACTACCAAGCATAACTAGGTTACAGATCCCATGAAGGACTTATTCAGAACAGCTTGTTTCTTTTGTACTATTTCTCATGTGCCAAATATGCCAGTTTTAGACCTAGAAGACCTTAAGTCCCCCAACACCTGAGAAATTTATTACCTTAAATTTTTACATTGGGAGCACCGGGGTGGCTCAGTAAAGCATCTTGACTCTTGATTTTGGCTCAGGTCATGATCTCAAGGTTGTCAGACTGAGCCCCACAACAGGCTCTACACTAAGCATGGAGTTGGCTTGAGAGTCTCTCCCTCTGTCCTCCCCCTGCTCACTCACAAGAGTGCTCGCTCTCTCTCAAACTTTTTTTTTTTTTTTTTTAAGATTTTATTTATTTATTCATGAGAGAAAGAGATAGGCAGAGATACAGGCAGAGGCAGAAGCAGGTTTCTCACAGGAAACCCAATGCGGGACTCGATCCTGGAACTCCGGGATCACGACCTGAGCCAAAGACAGATGCTCAACCGCTGTGCCACCCAGGCGTCCCTCTCTCAAAGTTTCAAACTTAATTTGTTTCCATTTGAAACTGATCTCTGGGGCACCCGGATGGTTCAGTCTATTAAGCATCTGCCTTCAGCTCAAGTCATGATCCCAAGGTCCTGGGATCCAGCCCCACATCAGGTTCCCTGCTCAGCAGGGAGCCTGCTTCTCCCTCTCCCTCTGTCCCTTCCTCTGCTTGTACTCTCTCTTAAATAAATAAAATCTTAAAAAAAGAAAACAAAACCAAACCCTGATCCCTATGGAAAGGTAGTATAAATCCATAAAGCAGCATCAATCCAAACTGGTCCTAAAAACCTATGTTCTAGTATTCTCTTAGCTAGAAAAACGCTCACATCATCCTATTCAACCCATGTCCTCATTTTAGTTATAGGAAACTGAAGCTCAAAGTAAAAGAGGTCTTGCCTAAGGAACTTCAATTAATGAAAGACTTCTTTTAACCTGCTGTGTGACTCTGTGCTTTTTGCTTTTAAGAGTCAATTTAGGATTGAATCTATTAGGAAGCACACGCTAAGGAAGCAAATCGATAGGTACTTTTCAAACTAAGGCATAATCTTCCTTTGTCTTCAGGCTTCTGCACATTTCAGACAGAGGGTTTTGTGAGTGAGGAGCAGGCAGTGCGGTTCCTGATGACTGCACCCAGTAATATTTCCCTGATGCGGCATGTCAATGCCCTTAGGGCAAGTGGTAGTGGAAAATTCTTACTCTTGCCAAGGGGATGCTCTGCAATTTTTTCCTCTGAAATTTTTTCCCTGTCTCTTGGGTTCTGGTGGTGTAATAAGAGAATAAACTCTATTATAAATACCTCCCATTTGTTTAACATCTGACACTTTTCAAATTTAGCTCTTGGCTTCATAAATCCATAGCTCTTTCATCTGCTACCACGATAGGGATTTCCACTCTGAACAAAATCCTCAATGTATACTTTGTGCTAGATCACCAAGAATACAAGTCAAAGAAATTACTCTGCTACATCTCAGAAATCTTTATTTTAGAGAAAACCTTATCTTAAAATCTAGGAAAGAATGTTCGTAAGCCGTTGTACTTAAACGATGTTACATATTTTATCACAAATGAGGGATCCCTGGGTGGCGCAGCGGTTTAGCGCCTGCCTTTGGCCCAGGGCGTGATCCTGGAGACCCGGGATCGAATCCCACGTCAGGCTCCCTGCATGGAGCCTGCTTCTCCCTCTGCCTATGTCTCTGCCTCTCTCTGTGTGTGTGACTATCATGAATAGATAAATAAAACTTAAAAAAAAAAAAATGAATACTGATGGGGTTGTCTGGATGGCTCAGTCAGTAGAATGTGTGGTTCTTGATCTCTGGGCTGTGATGCTCCTGCTGGGTATAGAGATTACTAAAATCAGCATTACTCAGAAAAGGCCTTAAAAATATTTATTTATTTTATAGGGAGTTCTATAAAATAGAGTGTAGGGGAGTGGTAGGGGAAGAAGGGGGCAGAGGAAGAGAGAATCTTAAGGGGTCTCCACATTAAGCACAGAACCTGACCTGGGGCTCCATCTCACAACCCAGAGATCAAGACCTGAGCCAAAACCAAGAGTCAGATGCTTAACCAACTGTGCTACCCCAAAGTGCCCCTCAGAAAAGGCTTTTTTATGAATTGGTTATATGGGGGGGGGGGGGGGGGGGATTTTAACTTATTGTAACAATTTCTACCAGCTATTCAAAATTTTTCTAAGGAAAAACTGTAAATAAGATCAGAAATTATCTCCTAAGTATCACTATTATTTTTTAGTTTAACTGGCTCCTAGGAAAAGCAAGCTATAATAGAATTAATCTAAATTACTTAAACATTTAACTATGACTCAAACATTTTTATTATGTTTCCAAATTGAGTCATAGATTTTATAGTCAGGCAGAGTGAAGGAAATTCCTCACTTGTGAAGCCCACTTGCCTGCTTTCTCCAGGACTCAGAGTGAGCAGGGAAGGAACATCACAAGTCGCCATAGTACACCAAGTTTGATCCCTGTCCATTTTTCTGGGAGTATTACCCATGAGAAGACTCATCTTTCAAAACAGCAAATGGACAAAAAAAAAAAAAAAAAAAAGACAAAATCTAACACTCTTTTTTTTTTTTTTAATGATAGTCACACAGAGAGAGAGAGAGAGAGAGAGAGAGAGAGAGGCAGAGACACAGGCAGAGGGAGAAGCAGGCTCTATGCAGGGAGCCTGATGTGGGACTTGATCCCAGGACTCCAGGATTACACCCTGGGCCAAAGGCAGGCACTAAACGGCTGCGCCACCCAGGGATCCCAAAATCTAACACTCTTAAATAAAATGTTTCAATAGCTTCTTCCTCCCAGGATTGAGATCAAATTTAACCATAGCACCTCCCAGGACCTGGCTGTTGCTTGCCTCTTACCACTATCCCCCCACCCCTTCCTCTAACTTCCAACACAATGGTTTCCAATTCTTCAAAGTTCCTTCTGAGTCTTCACACACCCTCTTCCCTCCACCCCATTCCACCCCACCCACAAGGCTTTCTGCAAACTCTCACTGTAGGCTGCCATCCCCATTCCATGTGCCCAGATAGCATGTCCTTTCCTTTCCCAAGACGCTCACACCACATGCTCAGTAGTCATGCTCGCAAAGTCTTCCTACTACACCAAAAGCTCCATGAAGCACACACTCAAAAAAATAAAAAATAAAAATAAATAAATTTAAAAAAATTTTAAAGTTTAAAAAAAATTTAAGAAAAAAAAAAAAAAGGGCACACACTCAGTCACCATTCCCTTAGCCCTGTGCTGGTGCACGGTGGGCACCAGAGAAATATCTGTCAATGAATGAAGTACTTGCACCATTACTTGCTTTAATAAACAAGCATCATAGACTTAGGATGATTGTCAAGTTGAAAAATGTCACAAAGCAAAGAACAATGAAGAGTCAGGACCAAAGAGATCTCAGACTTGGCTGAGCTGAATGAGGCAACAGCATTGTTACTTAAATTCTACATTTAGACTATAAACCCACCCCTCCACCGTGGCTCAAACCCATATATGCTAGCAGAGATTAGTGGTGAAGGCGAAAGAGCACATGTGAGACCAGGGCTTTAGCTGGTAAGGCAATGAAGGCTGCCAAAGAATTGTCCTTAGATGGTAAAAGCAAGAAGTGTCTAGAATATCAACTAGACTCCATTTACATAATGGCATTTAAGTCTGAGCACCAAAGAAAATCATCAAGATGGCAAAGGGTTTGAAAATAATTACATGAACAGCTGAAAGAGCTAAAACTAACTTGGAAATAAAAACTTTAGCACACATCACACTGTGAGCACTCAAGACTCCCCCTTCCACCATAAACAACTGCCATGTGTGACTGGACAAGCTCAGCAGCTCCAAGTTCAAGTCGTTTCCTTCCACTTCCAAAAGGGCCATGAATTTACTCTCACCTCCCTAACAGTATCATGGGAGGAGGAATAAAACTTTTGTGTGACTACAAAGTGAAAAACTAACGTACAGAATAGACAAGTATATTTTAGCTTGTAATAAGGAATATTTTTTAATAAAATGGATTAAAAAATGGCATAGCTGGTCCTAAAGAGCCAAGGTTCCAGTTTTTGGAGGTTTAAGCTAAGGGCTCAAGAGATGCTACAGAAGAAGCCCATCACTAAGCAAGCTTACAGCACACAGATCCGGCATACCCACCAACAGTTTTCTCATTATTACAAAAGTAAAGACTATTTTTAAGAGGTGAAAACCTGTTCCTCAGTCTCCTTATCCAAATAGACATCATCATCCAAATAACATCTTTCTCTCCTATACATTTCTCTACTGGTAACACTTATTAAAACTTTATTAAAAGAGAAATCACAAACTTTTACATTAATACGTACATATCTGTCTCATGCTTTTTAAATGTCTGCATAGTGATAACACCCACTAAAATGTGGGGAATGCTTGTTTATTCTATACCAATCTTTATGGTTTGGTCTTTATGGTTTACTGACAACCTTCACGTGATTATCTTCATTCCCAGTTTAGAGATGAGGCACAAGCGAACTTGCTCAAGGTTACAGGGTTTAGATCTGCACTACATACTAAATCAGTCACCATTTCCATGGCCATCTAGGCATTTTTTATTTTTCCTATTATACTGTTATATGCTGAACATCTTTGTGCACTGAGATTACTTCTGGAGGATAGATTCATAGAAGCAGAATTTTCTCACAAACATATAATCCCACTACATTCAATTCTTGGAATTTCTTCATTTCACAATCTTTTATTGTTATGAGCATTGGTAATACCAAGTGCTTTATTTTTCAAAATTCTTTTATCTTCAAGATCAAAGTTGTTTTCTATTTTTACATAGTCAAATCTGGTGATCTTGGAAGCTCTGTATCACTTAGGAAATGTGTTCCCTAAACCAGGTGGTTTCTTCTAATTTTTCCAAAATCTTAATCACAGTGACATGAATGGAGTTGGTAGGTACTTACTGGTACTATGACTACCACTGAGTCATGGGGGAACAGGGAGGAGGTAATTACAGGAAATCAGGAAATGCCAGCCCCGGAGATTTCAGATGAGGCTTCAAGATCAACCAGTCCATAGTGATCTGATGGTCAGGGAAGCTTCCTGAGTTCCTTGTTTCTCAGGTTCTTCAAGTCTCAGCTGCCCTGATTGATGAATGAATGGCCCTAGGTCTCAAAACTCTACTTCTAATACATCTGGACCAATTTCTGTTAGACTATTTGCTCTCCTGCTTATGTACAAATTCTTAAGAACTTAACATCTCTGACTGTGAAACAGAACTATGACTTACAGAACAACTAAGATAATGATTTCTACACTATCTGGATGAAGAGGCTCAGATCCACACCTCTAGCTAGCCCCATTCTCCTATCCTTCTCACTGCAAAAACAACTCCATATGGGGGAAAAGGCAAGAGAGCAAACCTGTTCCCACCTTATTTGGTCATACATTTTTGCTTCTACTTCTCTGATCCATGTTAATCATTTCAGAGCATTTTTTTTTTTTTTAAAGTAATCTCTACTCCCAACGTGGGGCTTAAACTCATGACCTTGAGATCAAGAATCTCATGCTCTATCGACTCAGTCAGGCGCCCCATGTTTATCATTTTAGAAACAGGTGAAAACTAACAATATTCCAGCAATACTATGTAAATTGGCAATAAAATAATATTTTACTTAATTACATCATTTAAGTGCTTCTCCCCCTCCTCCGGCTTTGTTAAGATCAGCATATAACACTGTATAAGCTAAAGGTATACAACGTAATGACTTCATAAATTGCAAAGTGATTACAATTACTTAACATTCATCAGCTCACAGTTAAAAATATTTCTCCTGGTGATAGGAGCTACTTTTAGCAACTTTCAAATATACAAAATAGTATTGTTAGCTAGAGTCACCATGCTTGACATTATATCTCTTGAACACTGGTCTGATAACTGGAATGTTGTACCTTCTGGCCACCTTCACCCAATTCTTTCACCTGGATGTCCCTGGCAAACACCAGTCTGATCTGTTTCTAGGAGTTTTGTTTTTTTTTGATTCTACACGTAAGTGAGATCACACATGTACCTTTCTCTGACTTACTTAGCCTAACATCCTCAAGGGCCAATTTTGTTGTTGCAAACGGCATGATTTACTTCTCTTTTATAGGTAATATTCTACTGCATATATATAACACATTTTCTTTATCCATTCATCATCCATCAACAGATATTTGGGTTGTTTCCATGTATTGCCTATCGTAAACAATGCTACAAGCAATATGTAGGTACAGATATTTCTTTGGGATCGTGATCTCCTTTCCTTCAGATATATACTCAGAAATGGAATTGCTGGATCATATGGAGTGTGTACTTTTAAAAACCAAATAGCTAGATCCTGAGGTAGATTTCTGGGAAGAAGGACAAATGAACTGCCTTGAAAATGCATGCATGATTTTGAATGTATCTTTGGGGAGGGAGAATTCAATTCTCAAAAGGACTGCTATCTAGAAATGATTAAGAACTACTGTGCTAGAGCTCTGCTTCTCAAGTGTGAGCCACCTGGGAGCTTGGTCTAATGCTGAACAATCAGACTCCATTCCAGACCTACAGAATCAAAATCCACACTTTGACAAAAAGCACATGCACATAAAGTTAGAGAAACATTGCTCTAAGCGACTGGCCAAATCTACAGGCCTGTTTTTGTCTGTTTTTTAAAAAAAGCCCTCAATGGGGCACCTGGGTGGCTCAGCTGGTTTAAGGGTCCAACTCTTGATTTCAGCTCAGGTCATGATCTCGGGGTTGTGAGCTTCATCCAGCCCCAAGTTAGGCTCTGCACTCAGCTTGCAGTCTGCTTGAGATTCTCTCCCTCTCCTGCTACACCTCCCCCTGTTCAAGTGGGTATACATTTGTGCCCTCTCTCAAAATCTTTGAGAGAGCCCACAAGACAAGCATGTTTTTTACATTTTAAAGGCTTAATTAAAAAAAATTTTTTTTTCTATGGAGACTATATGGGGCCTACAGAACCCCAAATATTTACTAAAAGGCTCTATATACTCTCTCTCTCTCTGTCTCTCTCTCTCACACACACACACACACACACACACAGAGTTTACAAACTTTCCCGTTCATAGCACAGAACTGATGATGCCTTGGGTATTGTGTTAGGCATTAGGGAGCTTGGCAGTTATGGACTAAAGTGTCTGCTGACTCTTCAGTCAGACTGCTCCAATCCTTTTCTTCCTAAAAGCAAGAGTACACTTGGATTCATGGCCCCAGTAGCAAATGATAAGGCCATGTTATCAGAACTAGACATCTTTTAGAGCCAGAAAGCTCCTTAAAAAAGTCTACTCCAATTACCCAATTCTGCAGAGGTTCATTTATCCAGTGTCATGCAGAATTAGAATTATCTGGGTTCTTCTGCCAATCAGTCATCTTTCTATTTCACCACTTTGTCTTTCCTTCCCTCAACTGCTTGGAAACAATGCTGACGTTACTAATTTCTGTTACTGCAAGATGACTACTAAAAGTGAAATTTTTCTTCCCTTAGTTACCAAGTTTAAGAATTAGTTTTTTTATTGACTAAATCCCAAAATTGCTGGCCTTACTGAATATTTACTTTTCATTTTAGGAAATATAAAATCAATCTCTTGAGAAGCTAAAGGAAATCCTATTTGATGTTAAGACTGTGTCATTTCTATCACTTCCATAATCGTAAGATATAATTTGCTCTAACATATACTTATTATAGGACAGAAATCATCTAAGGATACCTATATCTTTGTACTACTCACCAACTCCCAGATCACCAACATACATAAAGTCTGTTTTAAACGATCCCAAAAACAATGGCCTTGAGAGTCAATAACCCCCCCAGGCATACACTGGAACACTTAAAATTCTAAAGTGAGGACTTTTAGGATGACCACAGCTTGATGCACCTTGGTAAGATTAGCAGATAGCCCAGAAAGCTTAAAAATATGGATGTTCACTTTTCATAAAATTATAACCAATTTTACTAATTTTGATTTCCATCCACCCAAATATTTTCCTGGTACTAAGATAATAATACAAAAGTAGTGTGGCTTCAAAATATGAAAATGTAGATAACTATCTCCATACTTTTCCTTGCCAAAGCAATTTTATTTGGCTCCTATATTCTAGATATTTCTAAGGTTTACAAAGCATTTGCTATGCATGCTTTCACAATGTCTCCTTGGAAAAGTCTACTCCAATTACCCAATTGGAAATGTCTACTCCAATTACCCTTATCCTTGGAAAGGTTATTAGCTGGTATAGCAACATCTGAAATTTAACTTCCTCAATCCCTACATCTTCCCCCTTCAAAAAAACTCCTGGTCCAGCCTAGCCTTCAGAAAGTTCAGCAAAACCACTCTAGAGTTGTTCAAAAGCTAGCAAAAAGAACTTTCTCACCTGAATTTAGGAGATGAACCCTATATCCAAAAAATGACTACAAAAGATCTCTTTTCTTTCTGCAAGTATCCAAATAGTAACTCCACACTTGCTATCATCTTCAAAATAATTCACAATATTCTCCAGTTTTTCAAATGATCACAGAACCCCTCAAGCTCGCCACTTAGATGGTGCATTGGTTGTGTCTGCTTTTGGCTCAGGTCATGATCCTGGGGTCCCTAGACTGAGTCCCATGTCAGGCTCCCTGCTTAGCAGGAGTCTGCTTCTCCTGCTCCCCCTCCCCCTCCCCCTGCTTGCTCTCCATTAAAAAACAAAAAACAAAAAACCCTCAAACTTAATTTCAGAATTTAAATGCAAGTATAAAAGCTATCATGTCTAAAAGCACAGTTTGTGCCATTTATCCCTTCAGGCTATGTAGAGAGTAAGACTGCCAAGAAATAATTTAGATCTACAGGTAAAATTCAAGTTCATTTCTATGGTTTCACAGAACCAAATTATTGGGTTAAATGCCAAATGGCACTGTCAATCAGATTATTAATCCTAATAAAAGCGGAAGTTAAAAAGCCTCAACATGTATAGTTTTAATATTATTTTTAAAAAAGATTTTATTTATTTGACAGAGAGAGAATGCACATACAGAGGGAGAGGGAGAAGCAGGCTCCCCACTGAGCAGGGAGCCCAGACACAGGGCTGGATCCCAGGACACCAGATCATGACCTGAGCTGAAGACAGATGCCTAACCAACTGAGCCACCTAGGCGCCCCCAGTGTTAATGTTTTAATAAATAAACACATTATTTTGTGTGGCTCAGGTTAAGTAGTCACAGTAGGTTTTTCCAAAATGTTTCATGTATCATTGTAAATGTCTTAGGATTACATCTTATCCAGATCAATGACCCACTGGTTCTAGTAATTCAACAAAACTATCTAGTTTGGATATAAATACGCAACCACCAAACAGAGCAAACAAGAATATACTGACAACCTAAAAACTAAATTGTGATGGGGCTTCAACATGATAAGGAACATCTACAAAAGCCCCAACATCAGACTTCATGATAGAAGACTATGCTTCTCCCCTATGATCAGGAACAAGACAAGGATGTCTGCTCTTGCCACTTCTATTCAATATTCTACTGAGGAGTCTCTATGGCAATTAAACATGAAATAAAAGGCACCCAGATGGGAAAGACACAGAAATATTTGTTTGCAGATGACATGATATTATAAATAAAAAAATCTCAAAGGACTCCTGAAAAACTATTAAGATGTCATGCCAGCAAGACTACAAGACATAAGAACAGACAAAAATCAAATGCATTTCTATACACTAGCAAAGAAAACAATCCCAATTACACATAGCTTCCAAAAAAAAAAAAAAAAACCTACCCATAAAATAAATAAAATAAGTATAAGACATGCATTGTAAACAACAGAATGCTAAAATAAAAGATCTAAATAAATGGAAAGATACTACATCATCACTCAAGTGGCATTTTCCTGCACGGGAAGATTTAATGTTGTTGATGGCCATATTCCCCAATATGATCTATACAATCAACAAAACTCTTATCAAGATGCCAGGTTGTTTTGTTTTGAGGAAATTAGCAAGCTAATCTTAAAATTTATATGGAAATATACTATAGAAAAAAACAACAACATAGAACAAACTCAATGATGTCAAAACTACACAAAGCTACAGTAACCAAGACAGTGTGGTGCTGGCATAGTGGAAAATGTAGTCAATTGATTTTTGACAAGGGTGCCAGGATAATTCAATGAATATGTCTTTCAACAAATGGTGCTTAGATAAATAGATATCCAAATGCAAAAGAAAGCTGGACCCCTATACCTCACACCATATATAAAACCTTTATGGGGATGCCTAGGTGGCTCAGCGGTTGAGCGCCTGCGTTCTGGCCAGGGCATGATCTGGGGTCCCGGGATCAAATCCCACATTGGGCTTGCTGAGAGGAGTCTGCTTCTCCCTCTGCCTGTCTCTGCCCCTCTCTCTGTCTCTCATGAATAAATACATAAAATATTTAAAAACAAAACCAAACAAAAAAACCTTTATGATTTCAGACCTAAGGCAGGACACTGAAAGCACAAGCAATAAAAAAAAAAAAAAAAAAAAAAAAACTGACAAATGGGACTTTTATAAAAATTGAAAACGTTCATGCTACAAAGGACACCAAGAAAACCAAGAATGGGAAAAATTCCTGCAAATCAAATCTGATAAAACAGAAAAAATATATACACGTATGTGTATATATATACATATATAAATAAAACACAGATCATTAAAAGGACATATAACCCAATTAAAATGGATAAGGATTTAAAAAGACATTTCTCCAAAGACAACATACTAACAGAAAATAAACACAGGACAAGATGTTCAACACCATTAGGAAATTAGGGAAGATACCACTTCATGGCTAAAATTAAAAAATAAATAAAAGACAGTAACAAGTGTTGGTGAGAATATGGAGAAACTTCCACGTTGCTGGTGGGAATGGAAAATGATGTAACCACTTAGGATAACAGTTTGGAAGTTGCTCAAAATGTTAAATAGAGTAGTCATATGCCCCTAGCAATTCCATGGCTAGGGGTGTACCTAAGAGAGTACACAAAAACTTTTTGTGTTTTACACAAAAACTTGTACATGAGTATTCACAGGAGTATTATTTATAGTGGCCAAAAAGGGGAAACAACCCAAATATCTGTGAACTGATGAATGGATAAATGAAATGTAGTATACCCAAATAAAGGCGTATTCAGCCATAAAAAGCAATGAGATACATTACCCACATGAATGAAGTATGTGACCCATGCTACATGGATGAACAATATGCCAGGTGAAGAAGGCAGTCTCAAAGTCTCAAAAGGCCATATATGATATGGTCCCATTTATACACAATATCCAGAATAAATTGTGGCTGCTGGGGCCTAGGGAAAGGGGCCAGCGGGAGTGACTGCTAATAGGTTTGGGCTTTCTTTTTTAGGGGATGAAAATATTCTGAAATTAAGATAGTGATGATGACCCCCAACTCAATATACTAAAAAAACCCATAGAACTGTATGCTTCAGAAGAATGACTGTTAAGGCATGTGAATTATATCTCAATAAAGTTGCTTAAAGAGAATTGTGACCTGGGCCTCTAACAAAGCAAAATATGATCTGCTTGTATACACTGAGTATACATTATATTCTCTAGCAAATGAGATACAGTTTATTATAGAAGCAATAAACCACAAAGACTCAGTTTCCTCAACTGTAAAGCGTGAACAGCAGCACACATATACAGGATGTACTCTGGTGAAGAACCAAACACTTGCAGCCAAGCACAGTATCTGGCACATACTCTAAGTTTAGCTATAATTGAATGTGCGCATATAGACTTCCAATTATCTGCTCTGTACAGAAGTTGCATAATAACCATGTTTTTTTAGCTGAACCTACCACATACTTCTGATTTCAAGTTTCATTCATTATTCACCGAGAGACTGTCATATGCTCAGCAAGATTATAATGGTCAGTGTGATAGTTCTGCCCTTAAGGTGCTCACTGCCTCATGGTAGGACAACAGTATTTAATAAAATGTTTGCATTTATCTAAAACTAGATTATCACCTCTGTTCTGCATCCCTCAGAATGGTCAGAATTCAAAAAAGTAATATACAAGAGCCCAATGTTTAAACACTGCATATGCTTTTAGCAATTCATGTACAGTGAGGAAAGAACAGGAAAGAAAAAGTGCTAAACTATCAGAACTGTTAGCACTACTCACAAAGGATTCAGAAATAGGTGAGAGTATAATGGGTTTAAGTATATTTATTGCTTAGAACAGTTACAAATAAGTCTACTCACTTAAGATGAGGGATTTAAACTCATCTTTTAATATTAAACAGATTGTTTTTTGAATAATAAAAGAAATGGGAGTAGTTGCCAGAAGCTGGAGAAGGAGGTAAAAGGAAATAACTGTTCAATGGGAAGAGAGGGTCAGTTTGGGAAGATGAAAAGTTGTGGAGATGAGTGGATTATAATTGGGAGATAGTTGCACAGCAACGTGTATGTGCTTAATGCCACAGAACTATATACTTATAAAGGGTTAAAATGGTCACCTTGATATTATGTGCATTTTACCACAACATACGCAAATAAGGGTATTCCAGTAGACTGGAAATCTTAGGTTACATGCACTGAATCAATCTTTATTTGTCCTTCCTTTTTCTTAAAAAAAGATTTTATTTGGGGGATTCCCTGGGTGGCTCAGCGGTTTGGCGCCTGCCTTTGGTCCAGGGCGTGGTCCTGGAGTCCTGGGATCGAGTCCCGCGTTGGACTCCCGGCAGGGAGCCTGCTTCTCCCTCTGCCTGTGTCTCTGCCTCTCTCTCTCTCTCTGTCTCTCATGAATAAATAAAAAAAATCTTAAAAAAAAAAAAAAAGATTTTGTTTATTCATGAGAGACACAGAGAAGAGAAGCAGACATAGGCAGAGGGAGAAGCAGGTTGCCTGTGGGGAGCCCAGTGCAGGACTTGATTGCAGGAACTTGGGATCACGCCCTGAGCCGAGAGCAGACACTCAACCACTGAGCCACCCAGAAGTCCCTTATTTGTCCTTCCTAAACTATCGAACACACATACAGAACACTACATTGTAGGAAAGAGAATTTCAATGGCAAGAAAAGTCAGGTGGATTAGGGCTATAACTAATTCACCACTGTGAGGATCTGTGCACTGGGGCAAATTAATAAGTTATATAAAGTTTGCCTAGCTTCCCAGAAAAGGCTAGGAAAGTTCAGTGGAACTGAAAACTGAAAATAGAGACCTGTATGGCTAAGAGTATAGGAAGAGGCAGGAGATGAAATCACAGAAGCAAGCAGGAGTCAAATGACGCAAGGTCTTTTAGGTGAAAAAGCATTTTATATTTCAAGTGCAATCAGGAAGCCACTGAAGAATTTTATTTTATTTTTTTTCACTGAAGAATTTTAGCAGGTAAGTAAACAACAGGACCTTCAGGAAATTGCTCTAGTTGCCACCTGGAGAAAAGACTGGATGAAGGTGACATAGGAAGCCAGAGCCCAGTTAGGACACAAGGACAGTCCCAGTGTGAGCTGGTGACTGAGGAAACAAATTCACAAATTTGGGTTTATTTTGGAGACAGATTCACATGGTCTTAGAGACAGAGAATGAGAAGGAAGGACCAAGATGCCTCCTAAGCTTCTCTCAGCTAATGAGGTGGTCAGGGTGATGTACTGAGACAGGCAAGCCTGGAGAGCAATAAGATTGAGAAGAAAAGACAAAAGAGTAACTGACCTTTATTTCAAAAGAGAAGATGCCTTGAGGGTCAAGGTTACAGCTCCCTCTGACGCTATTTACCACTGCCTTCTACTGATGAAAACTCAGGATAAATGCTTTGGTGGTAATTTCTCTGACTTTTCTTTTTTTTCTTTCTTTCTTTCTTTTTTTTAAAATTTATGATAGTCACACAGAGAGAGAGAGAGAGGCAGAGACACAGGCAGAGGGAGAAGCAGGCTCCATGCACTGGAAGCCCGACGTGGGACTCAATCCCGGGTCTCCAGGATCGCGCCCTGGGCCAAAGGCAGGCGCTAAACCGCTGTGCCACCCAGGGATCCCTCTTTTCATATAGACTCAATATACTGAAATAGCCTAACTAGCACAAAAATTCTTTTTTTTTTTTTTTTAAGATTATTTATTTATTTATTCATAGAGACACAGAGAGACAGAGGCAGAGACACAGGCAGAGGGAGAAGCAGGCCCCATGCAACAAGCCCGACGTGGGACTCGATCCCTGGTCTCCAGGATCACACCCCGGGCTGCAGGCGGCGCTAAACCGCTGTGCCACCGGGGCTGCCCTAGCACAAAAATTCTTAAAACAGTTTTAGTTTGAGAGGCTCAAGACTGTATTACCAGATTAAGCTGCAGAATAGGAAAACACTGTCAAATGGAATCTCATACACAAACGTAGGTGACATTATCGGCAACAGCACCTTCCACAAACATCCTTCCAGAAAGACAAACCATTTTCCACTGAGGTTTCCTTGCTCTGTTACCATCCCATCACCATCCAGTCACCTCAACTAGAAATCCTGCCAGTGGCTTGGACACTACAACTCAAGCCCAGTTAGCTCCTTACACCCATCTGGGTTACTAAAACCTGTCCCTTTGCATTGAAATCTGAGACTCACTTGTCAAACTATAATGACCATAATTCCATGCCCAGGGGAGATTCAGTTATTTGGGGGCAGGACCCAGTAGACACTTTAAAGAGTACCGCCAGATGACTGATGTGCACCTCTGCTTAACAGCCACTATTCATCAACTCACAATCTTTCCCTTATTATTCTTTTTTTAAAAATATTTATTTATTTTTATTCATTCAGTCATTCATTCAGAGAGAGAGGCAGAGACACAGGCAGAGAGAGAAGCAGGCTCCATGCAGGGAGGCCGACGTGGGACTCGATCCTGGGTCTCCAGGATCACACCCTGGGCTGCAGGCGGTGCTAAACCGCTGCGCCACCGGGGCTGCCCTCCCTCATTATTCTTAATGCTACCGCTCTCATTATCTCTTGCTTCATCACCTCCGGCCTAGACTATCAAATGGCCTAGAATAGCCAATCTCTAGCCTTCCCCATTCTGACCTATATTCTGTATCACAGCCAGAATTCCCCCTCTAATTCTTATTTTTGCTGTGACAAATTGTAAAATATGAATGAGGTTTGTTGATCAATTTCCTGATTTTGATAACTATACTGGACTTATACTAAAAGAACGCCCTTGATTTTATAAACACTCAAGTATTTAGGATTAAAGAAGCATCATACCTGCAATGCACTGTCAAATAGTTCAGACAAAAATGTGTGAATGTGCAGATATCAACTGACAGAGGATAATGCACATGTGATAAAATGCTAACACTTTGAGAATCTGGGTAAAGGTTATGTGGGAACTATTACTATTCTTAAAATATTCTTTTTTTTTTAAAATTTTTATTTATTTATGATAGTCACACACACACACACACACACACACAGAGTGTGAGAGAGGGAGAGAGAGGCAGAGGGAGAAGCAAGCTCCATGCACCAGGAGCCCGACGTGGGATTCGATCCCGGATCTCCAGGATCATGCCCTGGGCCAAAGGCAGGCGCTAAACCGCTGCGCCACCCAGGGATCCCTTCTTACAATATTCTTATGCCAAAGTAAGTTTTAAAAATCCAGTGAGGGCCACCTATCCAGCTCAGTCGGTAGAGCATGCAACTCTTCATCTTGGAGTCACGAGTTTGAGCCTTGTGTTGGGCACAGAGATTACTTAAAAATGAAATTAGAAACACAAAACAAATATAAAAAATAGTGAAAGGGAAAAAAAATAGTGAAACGGAAAAAAGGGGAAAGGAGAGAAAACGAGTGGGAAATATCAGTGAGGGTGACAGAACATGAGAGACCCCTAACTCTCCGAAACGAACGAGGGGTAGTGGAAAGGGATGTGGACAGAGGGATGGGGTGACTAGGTGATGGGCACTGAGGTGGGCACTTGACAGGATGAGCACTGGGTGTTATATGTTGGCAAATGGAACTCCAAAAAAAAAATATATATATATATATATACACACCAAAAAAAAAAAAAAAAAAAAAAAAAAAAAAAAAACCCAACCCAAAAACCCAAAACACACTGAACCCAATGGCCCAAAACATTTCATTCTAAGTTGTACTTTTGTTAACACTATGAAACCAACGTGTTTGGTTCAATATAGGTAACATTTCTCTTTTTCTGGAAAAAAATTATGGATGAGAGACTATACCTATGACAAGGCAATTTCCTTTCAGAGGCCAAAGCATGTTGCTTTTTGCAACCTCTTCATTAAAAGGCGATAGACAATGAAAACAAAGAACTTCACCACAAGATAGTGTAAAAGTGTTACTGAGACAATTCACAAAAAGAAACTAAGTACAGCTGACCCTTGAACGACATGTTTGAACTGCACAGGTCCACTTACACATGGTTTTGTTTGTTTGCTTTTTACAATACAATCCTATAAATGTATTTTCTCTTCCTTATGATTTTAATAACATTTTCTTTTCTCTGACTTTATTATAAGAATATATAAAACATACAGAATATGTGTTAACTATGTTCTGCATAAGGTCAACAGTAGGCTACTAGTAATTAATTACCAGTAAGTTTTTGAGAAGTCAAAAGTTAGACATGGATTCCTGAGTGCCCCAACTCAAGGGCCAACTGGTAAAAAGTATTCAGAGCTCAGCAAGGTGTGAAAAACCATGACAATGTGAATAATCCAAGAACCCTCCAGTAAAAAGACTAGACTCTTCTTATTGATTTTGGGCATTCAGGGCTGCCTAAAAACATGGCATTGATCCTGAGCAATGAGGATACGCATCCCTTTAAGTTTTGTGGAGAGCTCTGGCCTTGCACTGGATTCACAAATTCTTCAAAGCCCACCCAAAGAACCCAGGCTGAGACCCCTGGCTCTGTGTCATGTGGAAGTATTTTAAAGCAGAGCTTTTTATTGTTAGTTTTTATTTATTTATTTTTTAAGATTTTATTTATTTATTCATGAGAGACACAAGAGAGAGGGGCAGAGACACAGGCAGAGGGAGAAGCAGGCTCCATTCAGTCCTGACGTGGGACTCGATCCTGAGGCTCAGGATCACGTCCTGGGCTGAAGGCGGCGCTAAACTAAACCACTGAGCCACCCAGGCTGCCCTAAAGCAGAGCTTTTTAGAGCCATGAAATGACCCTTAGCCATCTACTTAATTTGATAGTTACAAGTATGACTAAACATTTGTGTCAAGAATCAAAACAAGGAAAAGTATGCAACCCCTAACTAGTATTCCAAATTGCTCACTGCAACTAATTGTCAAATCAAGTGAGGGTGACAGTAGTAGTTTCACTGATGATAGTGCTCTACCATGAACCAAAAGCAGTAAGTTCTGTAAGTTCAAAACACTTTGTTTAAAACAAACTTTATCAACATGAAGGGAGGTGACAAACAGCTTGAAATAAATATACAGAAAACTGGATTTGTTTGGAAGGCACCAAACCCTGTTAATATAATTGATACATACGAGCATGATTTTTACAACAATTATGAACCTTGAGAAATGAACTGCATTCAGATACACAATCTCGAATAAAACAAAAATGACAAACTCAACTCACCAGCAATTTCTACAATATCACCAGGAACTATGTCTTTAGCTTTAATCCGCTGGACACTCTTTCTGTCCTGTCGATATACTTTGCCCATTTCAGGCTCATATTCCTTAAGTGCTTCGATCGCATTCTCAGCATTTCTCTCCTATAAAAAAAAAGATAAAAGTAGTAAACACATACTTGCCATTGCAAATTAGAATTTTGGCCGAAGGAATCAAATTTTATTTTATTTTTTTTAAAAAGATTTTACTTATTTATTCATAGAGACACACAGAGAGAGAGAGAGGGGCAGAGACACAGGCAGAGGGATCCATGCAGAGAGCCCCACGCGGGACTCGATCCAGGGTCTCCAGGATCATGCCCTGGGCTGCAGGCGGCGCTAAACCGCTGCGCCACCAGGGCTGCCCACCCCCCTGCCCCTTTTATAAAGATTCCAAGGAATCAAATTTTAGACTTCTAAACTTTAGAAAAAAAGACACAAGAGATGCACATTAATGACACTTGCAAATAATTCACATAAAATAAACACCAGGCTCTTACAATTTTATGTTTAAAAAAAAATGAAGAATTAATAAGCACCCTAACAGGCCTAAACAGGGAATAAAATCTAACAAGGAAAAGCAGTTACAGACTATTGTCCCCGAGCCCACTGTGTATAATATGGCCCTTGTCTCCAGACTCAGTCACACCACTGAAATGGATTCTGTATCACATGAAAGGTAATGGTCTAGGGCTTGACTGCCTAGGTTCACCCAAGGCTTTTCCACTTAACAGCTATGTGATTGTGCACAAATTACACAACTCATAGGCTTGGAGTCTACAAAACCTAGACACCAATGCTACTACCTCAAGGGCTGTGAGGATTTATAAACTATTTAGGCTGTGCTTCAGTACACAGTACACGCTGGGAGTTATGAATTACGAAAACCAAGTTACATCTCACAAATTCTAGGAAATCTCTGCAGTAATAAAGACCAGTAAATGGCTGGACTCTCATCACAGGAACTGTCAGTCCCTGGGGCCTGAGTGGCTCAGTCGTTTAAGTGTCCAACACCCCCCCACCCTTTCTTTTTAAAGATTTATTTTTTAGAGAGAGAAACAGAGAGTGTACACATGCATTGGTGGCAGGGGCAGATGGAGAGGAAGAGAGAATCTTAAGCAGACTTCACACTGAGTGTGGAGCAGCCCAAGACGGGTCCAAACTCACAACCCCGAGATTACAACCTGAACAGAAACCAAGAGTCAGAAGCTTAACTGACCGAGCCACCCATGTGCTCCAAGTAGCTGACACTTAACTTTTGGCTCAGGTCATCATCTAAGGGTTGGGAAACTGAGCCCCATTGGGCTCCGCACTGGGAGCCTGATTAGCTTTCCTTCTGCCATCTCCCCCACCTCCACCCCCAGCCTGGCCCAAAAACCAAAAAACTGCCAGTCCTGTGGCATATATACCACATTCACGAACATACCAAAACTTAGTTACACACAGCATTTCTTTCCAAATTACAAGAAGATGTAGAGATCAAAATGAGTAATGTTAAAAAGAAAAAAAAGCCTATGTGCCAAATTTGTTTTCTCTCCTTCTGGAGAGTAAGCAATTAGAAGTCAAGGAGCAAACCTACACAACATACACCCAGGTGAGGTTACTTAATGCACAAAGGAAAAGATTCATCTTTCTCACTTTTTGCCTTCTGATGATATAAAGTTCTATTTAACCTTTACTTGGATAGAACTTGTGCATAATACTATGTGATCTCATTTTTTACCTTACTAGAATTATGGTCTGTTGTGAAACCCCCAAAACCTACTTAAAGCGAATTAAGAGACTCAAAACTGAAAGCTAATGGCATGTGCCTCACTTTAAATGTTTATAATCCTGAAAAAGTATAGAATATGTTAAATTTAGGAACCTTGTGATAAAAATAAATTCAACCTCATATCAGATCTGCTTAAAGAATTTATCTGCATCACCTTATAATTAACGGGGGTACTAGAATATTTAATTCTAATTAAATGTTACTGCTGTAAAGTCCGTAAAGTTCAAATGCTACTAATACTGTAGAAAGAATAAATTCTAAGCACTGCTACTATTCAATTAGTCAAATTTAAAACTACTTTTTCACAGGACTGCCTCTCCCATTTATTAATTGTGGCAGTTTTAATTCTTTTTTCCTTCTTCAAGGTCATGTCAGGTAGAGTTTAACAAGACTGCTCAATGTTAGGAAATATCCCAGGAGCACTGTATTTCAGTTCTACTCAAAATTAGCAAAGGTGCATTTAAGTTAGAAGCATTATAGACAGGGACGCCTGAGTGGCTATCAATAGCCGAGAAGCCCAACATGGGACTCGATCCCGGGACTCCAGGATCATGCCCTGAGCCAAAGGCAGACACCCAACCGCTGAGCCACCCAGGCATCCCAAGAATGTTATTTCTTAAACTAAGATAAATATAAAAGTTCCGTAAAAACTGCTGTAAAATTTTACTTCAGAATTCAGATCAGCCTGGGCCTGGATTCAAGCTCCAGATACTCTATGTACTAGCTGTATGGCCTTTAAGAAGTCACTCTGAACCTCAATGTCGTATTTGTCAAATGGGGTACCCTTTGCCTTAAAAGATCACATAACAACGACATAGGAATGTATGTAAGGTATCTATCTCCTAACTGGCATAAATTATGTAGTGGGAAAATATATATTATTGGCTTGAGAAGGACAATCTAATGCTGTATACTGTTTCTTTTTCCTACATTATCCACAAGGGGATCATTTCTACTTAAATATAAACAAACTTTTAAAAATCTATATTTATAAAAATTTATAAAAAATTAAAATAAGGAATATAGCACAATAAAATTTTCTAAGTAGACCATCTTTCGATATGAGCCCACTACATAAAGGCCTTCATGTTTATTAACAAGATCAGAAGTTTACAAATTTTTTTTTTGGTAAGGTTTACTTATTTACTTTAGAGAGAATGCAAGCATGGAGAGCAGGGGGGCAGAGGAAGAGGGAGAACCTCAAGTACATTATCCACTGAGCAGAAATCAAGAGTCAGCTGCTTAACTGACTGAGCAACCCAGGTACCCCAGAAGTTTATAACTCTAACAAGACTAAGGATTTTTTAAAAATGTTTCCACATTAAAAATGTAGATACACTCTATTTTAGTCCTCAAAGGGGTGATTATAGCCATACTTATATTTTAATACTCAAAATGAATTTGAAGCATTAGTCTCTGTTAAAATATATTTTTTAAAAAATCAAACAAATCAACAGTCTTAGGAAAGTTAAAGTCCAGGATGCCTGGGTGGCTCAGAAATTTTCACTCAGCGGTTGAGTGTCTGCCTTCGGCTCAGGGCATGATCCTGGAGTCCTGGGATCAAGTCCCACATCAGGCTCCTTGTGGGGAGCCTGCTTCTCCCTCTGCCTGTGTCTCTCATGAATAAATAAATAAAATCTTTTTAAAAAAGGAAAGTTAAAGTTCTCTAACTAGTTATATACAGAACAGAATTACATGAAGAGGGTAGGGTAAGAATCCCATTATGTTTTTGTAAACTGGCTTCTATTCTGTGAGTCAGAAAGGCCTGGGCAACTGAGGGGAAACAGCCAGGAGTATGCTCTGAAGGGAAAACAATTTTTATAGGTAAAGCCACAAAACAAAACAAAACAAAAAAATTCCAAGGAGAATAAAAATGACCGTTTATGAAATTTCTCACAGGAAGCAGGTAGGAAATATAAAGACAGATACTAGTTCTCAAATTTCCTGGTTTTTCTCAAACAGCTTCTCTCACCCATTTTTCTTAACTCCATGCTATCATGAAGGATGAGTAATTTTAACAGTATATAGTACAGGAGACATCTAAAATGTTGCCATTAGGGGATCCCTGGGTGGCGCAGCGGTTTGGCGCCTGCCTCTGGCCCAGGGCGCGATCCTGGAGACCCGGGATCGAATCCCACATCGGGCTCCCAGTGCATGGAGCCTGCTTCTCCCTCTGCCTGTGTCTCTGCCTCTCTCTCTCTATGTGACTATTATAAATAAAAAAATAAATAAATAAATAAATAAATAAAATGTTGCCATTAAATAAACAGACAAAAAAAAAAAAAAAAAAACACACGTAGACTTTCCAAAGATATTTTTAGTCAATGCATCAGGGAAAAAAACAGATTAACACAGCTTAAAATCACTTATATAGATTGCTAAAATCTAGCAGTGCAGAATTTTTGCTTACCTGCCATACACCCACAATTGCATTGGCTACTAATATAAGTAAAATTACAAAGGGTTCTACAAAGGCTGTAATTGTTTCTTCACCTTCTTCAAACCAAGCCAAAACCTAAAAGAGAAATGGCATGTGTTAGAACCGTAATGTGTTTTTCGGCTTAGTGCCATTTGACAACAAAAGTGGCTAGTGCTAAAGGAATTACAATATACAGTATCTCTCTTCTTATCATCTCTAGAAACAAATGGTGGCAAAATGTAATGACAGCACCAACCAGCATATGTCCCCTGTTCAGAGTAATTCTTGAGAAATCAAAACTATACAACTTCTTAATGCCCTTCAAAAGCTAATTTAATTTTTCACATAATAATTGTTTTGAAATCCAAATAAAATACTTTCTGGGAAATAAATTCCATTCATTTTACAAGTACACATTCAGAAGAAATAAAAAAATTCTCAATTTTGTTAAAGTAAAAGGCAATCATCTACAACTTTGTGTTTTGCTTTTGCTTAATATTCCTATAAAACAATATCCACAGGTATAAATTCACTGTAAAGATCACTTGATTACGGACTCAAAATTGTAGAGTACTGATAATGTTCTGGTATTATCAGGGGTATCACTGTAGGTCATCTCAGAATTACTCAAGGTTGTTCTGTGATCAGCAATCTATTTTGAAGGTTATCCTCCATATGACATCTAGTATAGCAACACAGCACTTCAGAGATGGCAGAAGTCCACAAATGTTACTTATAACTGGATACAGAACACTGCCCAAGAAAAATGACCAGAAAATTAATTTCTAGCTCACACGACCATAACCTTGTCAGGGTGTAAGAGCTACAAGTTAAGAGAGCCACGACAAACTTCATAATTTAGCAACTCAAGGTGGTAAGAGAACCCAAGAAACGAATCTTTAACAATGACAAAGAGGAATCCCTGGGTGGCGCAGCGGTTTGGCGCCTGCCTTTGGCCCAGGGCGCGATCTTGGAGACCCGGGATCGAATCCCACATCGGGCTCCCGGTGCATGGAGCCTGCTTCTCCCTCTGCCTATGTCTCTGCCTCTCTCTCTCTCTCTGTGACTATCATAAAAAAAAAAAAATTAAAAAAATAAAAAATAAAATAAAAAATAAAAAAAAACAATGACAAAGAACATGGTAAAACAGCCTTCTAAATAGTTAAAAACTAATTTTTGTGAAAAACTGCCAATTGAGAAAGGATATCAAACATATCTAATGATTCAATGTGAGATAAGATTTGCCTTTGTTTTTTTTTTTTTTTAAGATTTATTTTTATTTATTTATGATAGACCGAGAGAGAGAGAGAGAGAGAGAGAGAGAGAGAGAGAGGCAGAGACACAGGCAGAGGGAGAAGCAGGCTCCATGTCAGGAGCCTGACGCGGGACTCGATCCCGGGACTCCAGGATCGCGCCCTGGGCCAAAGGCAGGCGCAAAACCTCTGAGCCACCCAGGGATCCCCTTGCCTTTGTTTTTTAGTATTGCTTTAACATGTCTGCATATTTCACAAAAGTCTTTTCTTTAAAAGAACTATTTAGTAAACAAGGAAAGCACTGGTTTTGATACTTTTTAATACAGTCAGATAGGACTCATGGTAATAATGAAACCATCTATGTTTATGCTGAGTGAAATAGTATAAAGTGAACTTTTACACAAATAGTAAACAATCAGAGAGGTGAGTAAGGCAAGGCCTAACGTGAATTTTTAAAGGAAGATAAGGGAATGTTGAATGAACAAGAAATATCAACCTGAGAAGCAAAAAAAAACAACAAAAAACCAGGAGACACCAGGCCTGGGTCCGGATAGGTAGCAATGAGCACTGACAGCTACTGAACTACAACAGGCAGAAAACCAGAACGAATATAAATGTTGCCACAAGCTTTCAACAGGGCATTCCTGGTGTTAAGGCCAGGCCTAGTGCCAAAATGAAAACTTCTCTAGGAAGTTATAAATTTTGATAGATGCAAGATCACAGCTGGTTTGATACTAGCCTTTCAAACATTTTGCCAAGGAGAGCATATCAGAAATAAAAAACTTAATTAGCTCTTAGGGGAGAAAAATCGCTCAACTTGCTGAGTAACTAGGACCTTTCCAAAAGGTCAGTGAGGCATTAGCAATTGTAAGATAAGCTTCACACCTTGTTAAAGAGGGTATGAACTTCCCTCTTGGCAACTAGGCCTAAGGAACAACTTAAAAGTTATATCCCCTAACAGCTGGAGCAAAGGGAAGACTACAGCAATAGTGATAGGACTCTCAGAGCCAATCTCTACTTTTTAAAAAACGTGTGGTTCCTTTACACAAGTAGAATGTACCAATCATGTACAAATCCTTATCTGTACAATGCAGTAACCTTTTCTCCCACTATAAAACTTCAAATGTTTATGTGTCAGAAACCCAGGCATTCATAATTATTTGAAGGTTCAAAAAAAATTATTTGAAGGTTCCACAAGTATATTAGTTACTGCTTGATGAAAAACCAGTGGGCAATGGGTGAAAGGCTGGTGCTGAACCTATTTAAAAATCAACAACCATCAATTTCCTGAATATTTTTTTTAAATGTCTATTTTGAAACCACAAATAACCCAAATAATTAAATGCTACAACCCAGGGCAGCCCGGGTGGCTCAGCGGTTTAGCGCTGCCTTCAGCCCAGGGCCTGATCCTGGAGACCCGGAATCAAGTCCCATGTCAGGCTCCCTGCATGGAGCCTGCTTCTCCCTTTGCCTGTGTGTCTCTGCCTCTCTGTCTCTCTCATGAATAAATAAATAAAATCTTAAAAAAAAAAAAAAAAGCTACAAAGTGAACATCAACCTGTATTTCGTTAACTGGTAAGAACCAATCCAGTTGAACACGTTCAGATCATATTATGCAGTCCTTCATGGTTTGTTCTATTGAAAGGAAACCTCCAATGTCCATGGGATGATGCTTACACATGAAAGATCCCAGAAGATGAGAAAGGGAGTGAAGAAGAGTGTGTAGACATATTACTACCAAAATGAAAGATGCCTTCTTAGCATTCTTATAGACAGTTCACAATTACAGTTTATCAAGTTATACAAAATATATTTATATGGGGGTAAATGTTTCTAGAAATCTTCACTGAGAATATGTTGAACATAAATGATTACCTATTTGTATTGCCTTTTGTCCACTACCGTTATCCCCAGAGGCCTAGAAGAGTCTCTGGTACACAGACCATGCTCACTGTTTACTATACAGAGGCGTCAATGAAAATCTCACAGAACCTCTATGGTACCAGACTCTGAGGGTGGTAAATAAACTTTAACACCTAGAGCAAAAAGTAACCAACTTCATCAACACTATCAAAGGGAAGTGGAAGAAAAAAACTACAGCGGGTTAATTTTAGGCACAGTGTTTCTTCTTTGCTTTGCACTATTAATATAGTAACAATATTTGTCTTCTGCAGTTTATAGAATCCAGAAAATTCAAAGTTTCAAACTTGCCAATCCTATTCAAGGTAACCACTTACTAACAATACTCAACTAACAATACTCAACAATGCTTCAATAGGGTAGCAGAGACCATCTTCTAATTGTAAGACTTATTATCTCTGCATATCACAGTAACTTCTGACAGGACAACCAGGAGATGCAAAAGCAAACTTTTATCCAAGGTAAAAAGGTGTGTTCCAGTGGGAGACAGTCATGGTTCCGTGACTCTATTACCTTAGCTACATGTTGGGATAAGGTACTGAGCTCTTAATGAAATCCAAAAAAAAGAACACGAGAGAGATCATAAGCACATTTTTAAGACTGAGGGCACCTGTCTGCATTCCTCTTTGTGTCCCTAGAAACTTGCAAGGACACTGGGTACTCAAATACTTGTTCAATGGATGGAGAAATTTACATCAAAAAGTTTTAAAGAGGAAACTGAAATTAAACATTTCACAAGAAAGAAAAAACTATCAATAAATGTTATGACAATTGTCTGGGGTAGGAAACAAAAATTCTTTCAGCCACTAAAAACAAAAGTATGGATTAGACTACATTCTCTTCTGACCCACAGACAAACCTTATTTAAAAATATTGATTTTAGATTTGAGAATACAATCTTCTTAAAAACATACACACAAAACATACACATTCACTTTTTTTTTTAAAGATTTTATTTATTTGAGAGAGAGAAAGATCATGAGGAGGGGGGAAGAGCAGAGGGAGAAGCAGACTCCCTGCTGAGCAGGGAGCCCTGATGCGGGACTTGATCTAGGACCCTAGGATCATGACCTGAGCCAAAGGCAGACGACACCTAACACCCAGTATTCACATTCACCTTTCAAAACATTTTAAAGAAAGGCTCTAAATAAGTTAGTTACACCAGTGAACTACTCATTTATCCTTAAAAAAAAAAAAAAAAAAAGAAGTTAAAACACAGGGAAAAAAGTAAAATCATTACAAAATATAAAATACTACTTGACTATATTGTTCTAAGAAAACCAAAGAAAGCAGACCTTGTGAATTTTCAAAGTGCTACTAACACAAGTTCACCTCAAATATCTATTGTATCAAAATCACTAACCCAGGTTCTAAAAGAAATGAAGAATCCCTTTTAAAGGGTCCAGTAGGAAAGAAAGACCAACTATTTAAATAAAAGTAACAAGTTGAAAAGTGCCTTGGTCTAAGCAAGTTTGAGCAGCATTTTAGGGTCAATGCAAGTAGCTGTGGTGGGGAAACGGGATGGAAGGCAGAGCAACTTTTGCAAACTGTTACCATAGAGGATCTGATGGATTCCAACGAGGCAAATATGGCCCTCTTACTCATCTCCTTCAGGTCTTTTCTCTAGAAGTCACCTTCTTGGAAGACTTTCCTGACCAACCTATGTGAAAATTATATTCACCTCCTCATACTCCTATCCTTCTGCTTTTTCTCCATAGCACTATCACTGTCCAACAGACTACACATTCTACTTCTTTATTATCTGTCTCCACTAGAATGTCAGCTCCAAGACATTCTAGTCTTGGAGAGACTATTCTAGTCTTAAGAGACTATTTTGTTCAAATGCTGTATCCCCATTGTCTTTGCCACGCATGTCCAGGTGTTCAATAAATACCTAATGAAGCAGTGAAAGAGAGTAAAGAACAAGTATTCCAGTAAGCAACCATGATAAATTAAATGAGGGGTAAAGTTTTAACCAAAGAGGAGGTAAAGACAAAGTGAAAGGATAGTAGGTCATGAATGTCAAATTAAAGAATTTAGTTACTTCATATGTAGTGGAAGAGATTATAGCTTACTTCTTCCAATCCAAATAAACTTAAAAACCATTTCTATTTGGTGAATACTGCAATTAAACTTTATCCCTACAGGTCATGAGTATAAAGCATTAACGCAGCTTCCTAAAGTTAACATTTCACTTAGTTTGATATCTGGAATAAATCACTAAAGCCTAGTATTTCTTTTTAACTTGAGCAGAACCGGATGATATAGTATGTACATGTTGTAGGAACTATCTCTTCAATTCTCCAAAAGAACATGAATATTCTACCATGATTTTCCTGTAAAATAGGAATAAACTGACTATCACAAAAAAGACTCCATGACCTTCTGAAAGATAAATGAGGAATGAAAAGGTCAAGAACAATGTAGTAATAGTGCCAATTCCACATGAAGAAAATCAACAAAACAGGTTTGATATCCAAAATGTCTTGATCAAACAAGTCAGAGCAAACTAAGTTACAGTATTTCCTAAACATTTATTATTTCTGTTTAGCAACCCATAAAATTAAAATGTCACACAGTTCATTTCCTGAGCATTAACTCCAAGTAGTTACCAAAAAAGTAATTCATATTTCAATTCCAAAATATAGCTCTAAAAAGCTATAAAACCCCAACATCCTACCCTATAAAATTAGAGCAATTATTTTTAAAATCCATTTGAAAATGCTTAGAAACTATAAATTCCTTACTTCAAAATAAAAGCATATACATCACTAATTCAAATTTTAATACAAAGTCTTTCAAACTGGCAACTTAAAAGAGATCCTATACAACCCAAATAGTCAATAGCTTGTTCACAGGAAATAATGCTACTGTTATTACAACACTGCCTTAAGGTACACACACAGAAAACTCAATAAAAATTTATCTCTACCTTGCATATACCAGGTGATTTACCTCTAAGATGTCTCTGATAACCTTACTGATCCCCCAGTATTTTAACTATCAAAGCCGAGGATATTTCAGAATTATGCAGGTAGCTTAAACATAAACGTTATACTACTCCAAATGTATTATTTGTTTTGCCCCACGACAATGCACTGAAACTGATAAACAGCTCTACTCCTTTATCTTAATTGATAAAGCAGCAGACATTTAGGAGGGATGCGGGAGGGAGGAGTGGGTGGCGTTGAATTAATCAAGGACACACAGACATGTAAGAAGCATGGAGTTATTCAGGAGGCTGAATGCTTTGCTACAACACTCTCAATTTTCATTGAAAACCACAGAAAAGATTCGTGAGGACTGAATTATTATTAACACTTACATATCACTTAGCCAACATGGCATGATAGATTAATATTAAAGTCTCAGGTCAGAATCTGTATATAGTACTACTCCAAAAAGCTCACCTCTTGCCAATTTCTCCCCCTCACCCAAAGGAGTGCCCACTGCTTCCTTTCTACTTAGTTCTCAAAATAGCCTTCCATGATATGGAAGACTAAGGTAGATTCCTGGGGCTTGAATATGTACAAATCTACAAAAATGAAACCTTGAAGCTGTGTCAATTTTGTGAAGCCTGAAAAAGTAGTGCACTGGGTGAATTTCACTTCCCATCGTGGTTAATACAAGAATAAAATACTGTAATTTGAGAACAAAAGTCATCTCATGCTGTTAGGATTAGGAACATCTGTGTCCTAGTCATGACCATTTTTAGGAAAACTACCAAGAAGTCCACTGCCCAAGAAAAAATGCAGTAAAAAATATTGAACAAAAAAAAAAATGTTAATAACCTAGAAATATCCTCAGCAGCCCATCACCCTTTTTCTGCTGTAGTTCTTTGCATTTCACCAGTTTCTTAGCAACCATACAGGACTCGTCGGTAACCACTCAAAGAATAAGAAAAAACAGGGTTTTTTTTTCTTTTAAGATCTAGAACCAACTATACAGAACCTTGTTCTCCCTACCTCGGAATCATTTAAGACAGGGGTCCAATTTAGATAAATATACCATCCTAAAGGTCAGTGACCAAATTTGGTCAACACTGGTGCCATCACTGCCGTCATCATTCTTGTCACTGTCAGAAACAACTGTCACCTTGCCATTACCAGGAAGGGAGAGCAACTGGAATATTCCCTTTCTAAGTTCTATTTACAGACTACAAAGGGCCCCAAATCATCTTAGTATGATCTTACACAATGGGAGAATCCCAAACAGAAAAGACCCTCTGATAAATAACTTTTTGATATTAAAAATCTGATAAAACGCAAAAAATTTTAAGACCCTGGCCCATTTGGGAACAAATTCTAACTGCACTGTAAATGCCAGGCATTAATTTTCTGCACACAAATGGCTCCAAGAGTTTTGTTTAGAATTTTCAACTATCTAATTTTTTTTTTTTTTTAAATGGGAGATACCATTTAAATCTCTAGATATAATGTTCTCACCCAATAGACACCATTTATTCCTTGGTTTTTCATCTCTGGGACAGTCTCTACTTTTTGGAGAGAAAATAAGTTTCTTTATACTTACAAAAGATATACACGCTGCCAGCAATAATATTCGAACTAGTAAGTCTTCAAACTGCTCGATCACAAGTTCCAGCAAGGTTTTTCCTGTCAGGAACAAACATTTGTTGTAAATGTCATCCTAACATCAGCACACAAAAGGGATTAAAAAAAAAAAAAAAAAAAAAAGGAACATGTTAAGATTACTCACCTTCTTCAGCCGGTAACTCTGCAGGACGTAGAAATTCGCCAGGCAACGTGTCAAGAAGGGGAGGAAAAAATTAGCATTGCCTTTACAAAGAGAATTGCTAAAATTACCACTGTCTTCGAAAGACGTAGATACGTCTTCAGACAGATGAACCCCTCAACCATTTTTAAGGAAACCATACCAAATGGTACCCCCAAGAAAATATGCAATTTTTGTTGTAACCAGCATCTTAGGTCTCTCCCGAAGCGTAAAATCTCATCGCTATCTACGGAACAAGGGGTCAGCTCAGCTAGGTCATGACTCCTGCCAGATGTGTGACTCTGGGTAGTACAAGACCGGCTGGAGGCTTTCTCAACGGCAACGACGCCTCGTAAACCGGCTGGGGACAAGAAAATGTCTCGCAGGGTTCGGCCGAGCTGCAGGAGGCTCGTCCCTCCCTCCGGCGGGGCCGGCTGCTGCCGGTGACAAGCCGCCGAGCTGGCTGCGTGCGGGGAAAGCCGAGGGCTCAAGGCACGGGGTCCAGGAGGCAAAGACACGACCCCGGCGCCCCGGCCTGCAGTCCGTCTCCCGCGGGGCCGGCGCGCGGGCCCGACCCGCCGCCTGCAGCCCTCGGCGGGCGCGGAGCCCAGACCCACGAGGTGGAGCCCGGTCAGCCATCTTCCCTGCTCTGGGGCCCGCGGCGGGCTGCGCGGGGCCCCTGCAGCCCCGGGCCCGGCCACCTACCGTTGGAGCCCCATCTCTCCTTGAGCTTCTTGACCTGCTCCAGACTCAGCCCCGTGCTCTCGTTGACGCCGAAGTGGCCCAGCACCTCCTCCACCGTCTTTGTGTGCGCGTTCTCCATGGCTGCGGGGGCCCGGCCGGCCTCGCCTCCAGTCCCCGCGGCCTCCTAGTCTCCGCCTCGCACTCGGGCCGTGGGCTCGTGCCACCCCGGGCGCCCAGGCGCGGACAGGCCTCTCCCCCTCCTCCTCCTCCTCCTCCTCCTGCGGCCGCTTCCGCCTCGCCGGGCGCTGAATCACCCCGCGCCCCCTCCCCCAGACAACCGCCCCTCTGGCTGCCCGGCCCTCGCCGGCGCACGCCCGCGCTCAGCTGGGCGGTGGGGGGCTCCTGACCCTCCCTCCCGTCGTCAGAAGGGAGGGCCTCCTTCGCCCTCAACCGCCCTCTGGGAGCGCAGGCCGCGGCCCCCGAGCCCCCTCCCCGCTCTCCCGAGGTGATTCGCGGCCCCGCCCGGGCCGGAGGAGGGGGCACCCGGCCGACCCCTGAGGGCGGAACGAGCGAGGGCGGCGAGCCGTGCACGGTGCGCTCGCCCTGTTCCTTCAGCTCCGCACCCCCGACAGCGGCGGAGGAAACTGCGGCGAAAGAGAAGGAGGTGGCGTCGGGGACGGTTCCGCGGCGGCTGCTCTAATAGCATTTATCCGCCGCTGCCTCCCCTCTAGCCGCCGCCGCGGCATGTGGACGCCGCTCATTGGCCGAGAGGGCCCAGCGCGGCGCGGGCGGCGCGGCCCCGCCCCCTCCCCGCGCTCCCTCCTCCCGCGCGACTCGCGCCCACGCCGCCGCGCATGCCCCGCCCCCTCCCGCGCACCGCCCCCAGGAACCCGGATAGAGGCCTGCGCGCGCGGAGCCGCGCCCGCGCAGTGGCGCCCGGGCCCGCGGGCCGGCGGAGGGCTCGGGGTCTCGCGGTCTTCCCTCCCCGCCCGCCTGCGGACGTAGAGCCCGGAGAGGCCGAGGGCTCACGGTGGGCTCTCCGCGCTCGCTGCCCCGAGAACTCTCTGCCCGTCGGGGTCGGCCTGGGGGCGGCGGGGGCGGCGGGGAAGGCGAGGCGGAGGAGCCCGGGAGCTCGGCCCGCACTGGGCTTCCCGAAGCGCCGCTCGGCTGGGTGTCCTTGGCTCGCCCGTCCGCTAGCCCTTGCCTGGCGGGGCGCACTCTGCATCCTAATGTGTCTCCTTCGGAGCCCCCTTCCGGAAGTGCGGGGAGGGATCCCGCAATTCACTTCCCACGCCGCCCGCATCCCGCACGTGGTCTCGGGAGCTCCGCATCCCGCACCCCCGGGCGAGCGCTCCACCGCACACCAACGTCACCCCTTCCCCTGCGGGGTCTGTGCTCCGACCCAAGGAATCCCACTGGGGGCGGCGCGGGCAGGGAGGAGATTTTAACGTGAATAGCCCGTGTGGGCTAGAAGTCACAGGCTGTACCACCGTAACTGCCAAATAACGAGAACTGTGCTAGGAGGTGCTTCACTTGGGCATTCAAATCAAGGTTCCACTTTACCCACCAGGAGAAAGGAGGACTTTGATCCAAAGCCTATTCTTAAACCACAGATGACTGGCTCCAGAGGTCCGTGCAAAACCTAGGAAACAGCAAAATAAAGGGCAATTTGCTTACGTAAAGTTAGATTACTTGACAGGGGAAGGGGCCTTTGCGTTGTATTCGTGAACAAAAGACGAACATATTCCCATCACAAAGAACGACTTTCTTAAGGAAGTGTGTGGCAGAATGAAGCATTTCGTCTACTTTTGTGTTTGGCAATAGTGTGCCATAGGCATGAGCCAAAGCAGAGAGAAAACACCTCAGTTGTCCCAAATGGCTCAGTCTCAGGACTTAAGATGAATTCTTTCAACAGATGCAAATCGCAGTACACTACCCAGCTGAAAAAAATCAGGCACGTCATTTTAATTATTTCCAAGGAGTGGAGGCTGGCATGCAGTTTTGATTGATACTTGGAAAAGGACCAACAAAACCCTACACGAAATAAACAAAATTCTAGTGTATGGCAATGCGCTAAGAGAAGCAAGGTGGAAACTGGTTAGGTCACAGGCTTGGAGCCTCCTCCAGGAGGGACACGTGATCGCATGTTGGGGGTGTGGTAATGGAGGGCTGCTGGTTCTTTTCCCTCCAAGACCAGGTCAGAACCATTGCTTCTGCCTCACCTCATCTCTTTCAGCAACAATAGAAGCACTACAAGCGGGAGGATCGCTGTCTATCCTAGCCTGGAAATTATCTTGGCAATTCGACTTTGGGTCTCTGTTCCATGGCTGTATGGATGCTTGGAGTTGTAAGCACCTCTGGTTGTGGTCATGAGCTTCTCCCGGGGTTCTGGACATTGGCTTTTGTACTCCGTGGTCTTCTCGGGATTGTCAGGTGCCTAGTTGCATCTTATCATTCAGATATCTTGGCTGACTACTTAAAGTGGCCACCTCCCCTGGTCACCCTTATTATCCATCACATTGTTTTTTTTTTTTTTTTTTTCACGGCATTTATCTGTGATGCTGTCTTTTTGTTTAGCTGTTCACTGTGTTTCTCCTTACTGAGGTACAAGCTCCATGAAACTACGGGTTTGTCTATCTTGTCCATCCTCAGGATGTGGGATGGTCCCTGGTGTACTTTCATCATTTATTGAATACCTCCTGTTGGAACGAATGAGTCCCACCAACCCTGATCCATCAGTGACCCGCAAAGGGCCTTGCCATGGGAGGAGCCTCAACAAATTTTTGCTGAACCTAAGTTCATTGATTTTCAATTTGCGAGATAAACAGGAGGGCCTCTGAACTACTTGCTTCATGGGAATGGCCATGAAAGTTAGTCAGGTTTAACAAATAAAAGCAAGGCAGCATTAAAGGTTTCTCAGAGAAGAGTGATGTGGAAGTTCACACTGGTGCTGTTACCACATTGTCATCACCTCCCAGACTGTTCTTTGCAAGTCTGTTATCTACTGGAGGTTAGAATACTCCTTTAAACTGAAACTGTGATTTTTTTTAGCTTGGAGTTGGCCCCTACTATGTCACATACCATTTATGCACTTGGTTCCTCAACCTGTGGGTGTCTCTGAAACTTGTCATTTATAAGTTGCCAAAATTTAGCATAAACCCAGCCTCCCAAGGGCAGAAAGGGCAAGTTTATCTTATGTAGAAATAAACTTATGTTCAATTTATTTTGTGCATTGAGCTACACATGCTACTCATGAACAAGGTTAAAAAAGAAAATAAGAATGGGTTTTGCAAGTAGTCTATTGTATACTAAGTAAGGTTGCAGCTATTTTCAATTAATTGAGGACAGGGAAGAGAAACCATGATTCAGAATGATGGATGATTTGATCAAGGAACCCCAAAGGAATTAATAAAGGAGGACATTAGCTAGTAATAGGCAGGCTAGTTTAAAAAGCTAGGCAGACAGAAAAGTCCCAGTAAAAAAAAGAGTGACCTGGAAAGGAGGCCCCAGCCAACTTCCCAACCCTCTACAGCCCATCTGTAAAGCGATGGAGATTGCAAAGGCAGCCTGTTCCATATTTGGACAGCTTTAATCATTAAAGCAGGCTCCTCCTAGGCTAAATTCACCCGCCCCCTAACTAACTGCTCCTATATATCGGATCTTGTTTAGCCCTCTGGAACAACTCGGAATAAATTTAATCCCTCCTCTGTATGAGATCCCTTTGAGTATTTCAAAATATCTGTTGTGCTTTATAAAGTCTCTTTTCTCAGCTAAAGAAGAACAGAGACTGAGCTGTTCCTTCTATAGAAGGAGTCTGCAACCTCTCAGCATCCTCCTTGTCCAGTCTTAGAGACACTCAACAGTAGAAAATGAAAGTCTAGGCATAGTTTTGGAGCAAGGCCCTTGTGGAGTTACCACTGTCCTCCCTTGTCCTGATGCTTACTTACCCCTGCACATTGTTGATTTGTCTGGACAATCAACTCAAAACTAAATCCTGTGTATATAAACTGCTGTATTGTTAAATCTTCCCATCACGTACTTGGATGTTGATTCTTTCTAACCCAGGCACTGAACTCTGACTATAATGAAATGTTCTCATGTTCATTTTGGTCCTTGCAGTCTTGCTGTGGGCTTTTTGACTTTTTATCTTCATGACATGTTTTAGCTCTATGTCCCAGCTTGGGTTAGGCATAAATTTGGAAAGCATGATTTATGACTTCTATGTCTTTATACAATAGAATGTCTAGACATTCATTCCACATTAGAAAATAACCAGTCAACTGGATTTAGTTGTTCAACAGCTATAGTCAACCTGGCTTCAGCTCAGGAAAGTCAGGGAAGTGAAAATCTTATGTACTCTCCTGCCTCTCTCTTATATGGCATTTGAAAAGACCATTTTTTTGGTTGAGCACATGATGTAGTCAGCCTGACTTCAAGGATAATGTTATATGAAAAATACATATTTGCATGCTAGACTCAGAAGAGTAAGATTCACTGAGAAGTAGGTGGAAACTAAAGCTGCCCAACTCAGTCACATCTGGCATCTCTTACTGACTCTGGAACACATGCATGTTGAATGAAATAATGGGAAGAATTGCTGCAATATTAAAATGCTTTGTTATGTAAATTAAAGTCTCTTCAGGTAACTATGGGATGGTAATCCACTGCATTATTATCTAGCCCACATTTCTTGACTTGCTTGTAAGAGCTTAATGAAAGGACTATTCGAATGTGTTGCTAAGCTCTAGGTACATTGTCTAAAACAGACTCAAGTTCACATTGTAGTGAACAGTCTCCAAGTCACATTCTAGTGAATTTGCACAGAAATGTGTTCAGTTTGGCATGGTGTGTGTGTTTTTCATGGCTTGTGGTTTTGAACACACGCCAGTGCCTAGTGTCCACCATTTCTTCTACATGTTCACAGAATATAACTTTAACGTCTGAGAATTTGCCAAACTTAACAGAATGTCTTTTCCAGAATTTGCCCCCCTGCCTCCATGGATAAGTATCCTTTTGATGGCTTAGTGTCCAAAAGCCAACTGACTAGCTTATGTTTATAATAAAGGGACTTATTGGGAGTAGACTCCGAATTCAGAACACCCTGATCCAGGCGCTCAAATAAAGTCGCTGAGAATCTCTTTCAATCCCTTGGCTCTGCTGCTTTCCTTTGCTTTTGGCTTTGATGTAGGCTCTCTTCAGGTGACAGCAGACATGGCCCTCAGCATCTCCAGTTTATAATCCACCGAGATTAGAAATTTCATGGAGGGAAAGGCCTGATATTTTCTGACAGTCCTGTCCTCCACCTGAAACAGGGACTGTGGTCAGCCTCGTCTGAATTACATGCATTGAATTAGGGAAGAAGTGGTTCCCTGAAGCAGTGGTTTTCAAACTTTGTCATGCAGCAACATCACCTGGAAGGCTTGTGAAAAGACTTCCGGGCCCTACCTTCAGAATTCTCACTCAGTGGGTTTGGGATGGAGTCCAAGGATGTGCATCTCTAACAAGTTCCCAGGTGATGTTGATGCTGCTAGTTCAGGACTCACACCCTGGAAAACAATGCCCCCAAGGAAAATCAAGTCAAGAAAGAGAATGAATGTTGGGTTGACTAAACAAAAGGTGTCCACTTCATTGAGGAAAGTCAATGAGCTTAACTCCTTTTGGAGGAAGCAGAAGTAACTGGCATGGAATACTGGGAAGCCTGGTTGGGAGTGGCCCTAGATTCTTATGCTGCAGTTTTCAGTTTCATCTGCCATCCGTCCATCCACCACAGCCTCCCCTCCAGTTCTAAGCTCCTGCCACAATGGACTATTGTCTATTCCTCTGCACCTTTGTTCAGGCTGTTCCTGCTTCTCGGATCTGACCTGCAAACCCCTAATCATCCTTCCAAGGTGAAGGCAAAATCCCACCCCATCTTGGAGGCCTTCTCTAGACAGCGGTCATCACTTCTTCACTTACATTCTCACCACCCCAGAAATTAGTTGCTCCTTGTTCTGTGTCTCACATGGCACTTTTTATCTCACTCAACAATAGTATAGGTACTCAGGTTTGCCTCCTACTTCTCGGGCCTATCCTTTTCAGCCTTTTTTCATGTGCTTCCCATCTTCTACTCAACTTGAAATGTGGAATGTCCCACGACGTAGGACATGGAACATTCTTCCTTATCCACAATCTTTCCTTAGGCCCACTGCTTTAAATGCCACCTAAATATTGATGACATACACATTTGCATATCCAGACTCCTGTACGCAGCTGTCTATGTGATCTCACCACTTGACTGGGACACGGACTTTCCATGTGAGAAGGACAGATGGGGGGTGGGGTGATAGGATGGTCACCTCCCTCTGAGAAGTGAGCCATGAATAATATATAGCCATTTGCACAGTCAGAGCTGAGAAGAACAGCATTTGGAACAGAAGGAATGGCAAACTGGCAAATGTACATATGAACAGTACTCTTTCTTTCACCCTGCTTAGTGATGAAGACTCTTATTATTTGTGTTCTTCCACCGAATTAGAAAGTCCAGGAGAACAGGGACCCTATGTACTTAGAAAGTGCACAATAATGAATGAATGCATGATAATTATTTGTGTTGAGTCTTTGATGCTCCCTTATTTACTTTATGCCACCCCCACCCCCATGCCTACCACAGTGTGGGACATGTAGCAGGTGCTTAGTACATATCTACCAAGCTAATTCATGAAGCCCTTCACTTTCTTTGCAATTATTGCTCCAGGGGTTAAAAAAAAAAAAAAGTTACCATTAAAAAAAAAAAATCTTAAAGAAAAGAAACCCATGCAGCAGTGCCAAACAAAGTACTGTGGAACGGTTTTCAGAACCATAGCTCCCTGATGGGATAATGTAGTTTAAATATAGCAGCTATTTCTCCCTCCAGTTGGTTTGTTCTTTGATTTTTGTGGAAAGATTTCAAAAGTTCTCTTCCACTGCCCTCCTTTCTCACCCTCCAAAGGTGCTCAGACCTTAAACAGAGAAATGTTTAAAATGAAGAGATGACAGGGCCTCCTGAGCCTGGTAGACGTGAACAGTGATTAAATGTGATTTTAATTTTAAATGATGAGCTACTCAGAGTCTCCCTTCCCTGCCCGGTGCTGGGGTGTTGCTCTGGCAGTGAGGGGAGCACAGTAAGCAGGTAGAGTTTCCATCGGGCAGAAATCCAAGGCTTGTGAATGTGCGGGGTAGGGTTGCAGCGGACAAATTCCTAGAATAGGATCTTTGTTCCCAAGCTCATGAGCTTGCTCCCTTGACGTCCCACAATAGAAAAAAGAAGGGGTGGTGGTGGTAGAGGCATGTTCAGGTCTCCTATTGTGATCCTGCTGTCGTTACCTGATAGTTCACAAAAGATCCCAGGAGGCTGGCTGCCCTCCCAAGTCACCTTGTGATTCTCTCCTGATTTCAGAGAGGGGGAGGGAGGGGGACACTGTGTATCCTGAGGGAAGCATGTCTGACAAGCCTGATCCGTTCCATCTGGGAGGATGCATCATGAACCCCATCTGGCTCCAGCAGTCTGCCGAAGCTGAGGCGATGGTCCTCTCCCGCACACCCCCACCTGCTCCCGTCCCTCTGCAGCCCACTCAGACATCCTCCCCTGAAGGCTGCAGCTCCAGGCTTCTCCCACTCCCAAGGCTTCCCCTCTCTTCCTAGCCCTTGCCTTCTTTTCTACAATCCCCCTTTGCTCCTTTCTCCCATCCGTGGCTTCTCTCAATCTCCCAGCCCTCTACGGATGTGGGGTTGACTGGAAGTGTGCTCATGCGCGCCCCTTGGGACAGCCCTGTTCATTCACTCAGTCCTCCCGCACCACCCAGATCATGTCCTGATTTGGAGACAGATACGCCCAATGTAAGGTCCCGTCCTGTGTCCAGGTACAATGACACTGTCTCTCCTTCTCTTAGCAGCTCTCCATCTCAAATGGTGGTGGAACCCGCAGCCTCTGCTTTAGCTTTCAAGCTTATCATTTGAATCTTCTCAGGTGGGTTCAATCTGCATAGATGTGGGGGATGGGTGGAGTACAAGAGAGCAAAGACTTAGCTGGGGATGTTTGCAAACATTGGACATTTCTCTTCCATGACTCATTGGAGGAGAACAGAGTCCTCCCTCCTCCTGGAATTCAGCAAACCCATGGCCAACTCCTACCCCCACCCTACCCCCAAAATAAAACCACCCACACGTAGAAACTTGTCCTTAAAAATCAGATTTCCCCCAAAGATCTGACATGGCAATTTGGGGAGGGGAGCATTATAAGGCCCAGAAGAATAGCCTTGAAGAAGATTCTCTGACCTGGGGACAAAGGGGCTGCAGAAACAGCCCATCATCTGCAAGTAAAGAGAGTGCATGTGTTAGGTGTGTCCCTTGAAGAACAGTGCCTTCATTGCCCCCTGGCTCCTCCACTTCCCCCAAACTTTCTACTTAGTAGCTTCCTAATACAAAGCCTGTGATAGACAACCTTTGGGTCACTCTAGAGAGGCTTGATTTTAGTGGTACATAAAAAGGCTCTAGAAAAAAAAAATAGATGGATGCAGATAAAAAGGAAGGAAAGGAGACAAAAAGGAAGATGTCATTTATTACATACGTATTCGCCACGCATGCAACATGCTGGGAACTTTTGACGTGTTGTCTTACCCCATCCTTGAGACAAGCCTGACCAGGAAATATCATTATCATTCCTATTTTCCCAGATACTGAAAGCTGAAACTGACAGGCTGAAGTCATTTGCTGGTCACACAGAAATCGCTATTCAGTAAACATTGTTAAGAATACAAGATTATGGGACGCCTGGGTGTTTCAGCGTCTGCCTTCAGCTCAAGTCGTGATCCTGGGGTTCCAGGATCGAGTCCCACATCAGGCTCCCTGTGTGGAGCCTGCTTCTCCCTCTGCCTGTGTCTCTGCCTCTCTCTCTGGGTCTCTCATGAATAAATAAATAAAATATTAAAAAAAACCCAAGATTATTTGTACGGGGGAATAACTAGTTAGAACCATTCCTCACACCATGAAATGCAATACATTTCATAGGGGAAAGAGTTAAACCCTAAAAAAAAAAAAAATCCGTAAAAGCAATTAAAAGCAGCAACAAAAGCATATATGGGTGGAAGGGAGATAAATTTCTAAGTACCTCAGATAAAGAAACATTTTTAACTTGCCTAACAAAATGTTACAAAACAAATGGAGGGAATATATGCATGAAGAGTTGGAAAGAAACTACATGATTCCTGAAAAATCTTTTAACACCAGGAGTCTGATTCTATGACTGCATAAAGGCATCAGAAAAAGACACATGCATACAGATCTGGACTGTAGCAAACAAATATCTCAGTGGCTGGTCCTTGGAGCAGGTTGGTTCAGGGTCATTCTGAGTTCTGCAGAACTATAGCCCCTCGGGTGGGGGAGCGATAGCTGTTTAACTGGCTGTACAAGGAGCTGAGAAAGACGCAAAGAAGAAAGTGACAGCCACTGAACACTGCATGAGGCGCCTTCCGCCAGCAGAATGCAGTGACCTGAACTGGAATACTGCCAGGACAGTGGGATTAACTTCCCAAGCTCGGGCCAAAACGGGCCCCGGGATTTTTATTTTTATTCGTTTTCCATTACAACTGCACAGCAACGCAAACAAGCCCCAAAACAATGAGAGCCACCAAGAGTCATTTTCCCTTGCGGGTGTGGGGTGCCATCTCAGTCCCACACATCTTGCTGACCTTATCTTACCGAAGTTTAACAATTGAGAGTTTGATTACTCACTTCCCCACCAACGTTAATGGGAGAGTAGGACCGTGATTGCCCAATTAAAGCAGTATGCACACACACACAAAAGGGGAAATAGAGCAAGATGCACGCATGGAGCCAGGAAGAAGAACTTGAGGAGTCAGTGGGCCTGAGAAAAGAGGTCTGGTTCTCCCAGTCCCCCAAGATCAGGAGCCTGTAGGCACTGGGATTGAAAGAGATCTGACCTACGGCAACGAAATGTCAATTAAAGAGATGGCTGGGTTAGGAGGGGAAGGGAAGGGCTTAGTGCATTAGACCCACACTTCAGGCTAATGATGCTCTCAGTGAGTATTTTCTTTTTTTTTTTTTTTAATTTTTATTTATTTATGATAGTCACAGAGAGAGAGAGAGAGGCAGAGACACAGGCAGAGGAAGAAGCGGGCTCCATGCACCGGGAGCCCGATGTGGGATTCGATCCCGGGTTTCCAGGATCGCGCTCTGGGCCAAAGGCAGGCGCCAAACCACTGCGCCACCCAGAGATCCCTCTCAGTGAGTATTTTCTAAAGGGCAGGCATTAGGTATGATTTAACTTGTGATTTGCTCTGTTCTTCCCACTACACGATTCAATGTTTTCACAGGTCTTCAAAACATCGCCTTTTAGAAGTTGTAGGGAAACAAATTCAGGAATTGAAGCCACCTGGTAAGGAATGTATGCTCTTGGGCAAACTACTTAACTCGTGACCCTAGTTCCTCTTTGGTGAAATGTGGAAAATAGAACCGACCTCATGTAGCTTTCATGAAGTGGGGGAGTATAGCACAACACTTGTGAGAGCTGGTAGAGAGACACACCTTTACCTTAGACTCATCTTAACATACAGGCTTCTTAAAACAATTATTTGGGTCAATCTCATAATAAACACATACACTAACATTATTGAGAATGTAGAGGCTTCATATCTTTCATTTCCCCTGCTTTTTAAAGTAAGAAATACGCCAGACATATAAAAAAGTACAATAATTATATACTAAGCACTCATGTGCACCCCCCCCCCCCCATGCAGTTTAAGAAATTCAACATGCTTGGTACAACGGAAACCCTTGTGAGCTCTGTGAATTCCTCCTCCTTTCTTTCCCAGTGGTGACTTCTATCCTGAACTTGGGAGTTTGTCATCCTCATGCACATTTTTTTCAAGATTATTTGTATATATGTATATATATATATATCGATCCATAAGCAATTTTGCAAACTGTACAGTATGCATTTTCCTCATCGTACACATAGACTTCACCAATTCTGTACCTATTCTGTATCTTGCTTTTTTTACTCACAGGTTTTTTGGTTTTTTTTAGGTTTAGCAATACCTACATCTATAGTTACTTCATTTTTATTGTTCTCTAATTACATACATTTTTTTAAATGAACAAGTAAAACAACACAGAGAAAGCTGAAATCCTTCCGGTTCCCCTACCTCTGTAGTCCATATTATTAGTCTACAAATGTTGGGTTTCCCAGATAAAATCAAAGATGAGAATTTCACTTTCTCTCTCTTCCCTAAAACACTTAGCTCTGTTTTTTCCCTCTGCTTCCAAAATTGATGAGACTTCATTTAGGGCTGCCAAATTCTGCACTGCCGGTGCCTGTAAATAGACTGGTTTGCAGTGTAGAGAACTGATCTTCATGTGATAGGCCCCACCTCCTCTTTCAGACTGTGAAGGCTGCTCCTACCTTGAAGAAAGCCAAAGCCAGCATCGCCATGAGGTCTGGCTCTGCGGGATTATTGGCTGATGACAATTTCTCAATTGTGAGACTTTTGATAGAGGCTTAATATCAAAAGAGAATCAAGCAAGGCATGCAGTTCAGCATGAATTTTTCACTCACCATCCCCCTTTTCCCATCGTTATGAATGCCCAGACATCTGCATATAAATTTCCCTTTTGTTCTTTCCTCTGAGATACCTCAATAATTCACTTTAGTTTGCCTGAGAACTGTATGGGAGGGTTGTTTACACTAAATCATATATATATTGTACTTTGTTGGCAATTTAAGGGGCTCTCGGGGATTGGCTTGACTATAGTTAATTTTCACCTTACTCATCATATGTAATGTAATTCCTTTGTTGGAAGTTTTCCATAAATGCTAGTTATTGCTATTATTATTGGAGAGGAGATGTATTTCCCTGATTTGTAAAAATATTGGAAGAACAAAATCAGCTTGGGGTATCATGGAAAATGTCCAATGCATATGAAGATGATGCTTCAGATCTTCCAGATAATGTATTCTGGGTGGAACAGGTGGCTTGGAGAGGTTTGTCAGAGCAGACAGGCTTCCACCTCAAGATTCATGATAGAGCTTACCTCAGCACATGCATAATTGAAATTTGTGGTGTTCCATCTCCTTTTTTTTTTTTTTAAAGGATAGACTTTTTTTTTTTTTTAAGATTTTATTTATTTATTCATGAGAGACACACACACACACAGAGAGGCAGAGAGACACAGGCAGAGGGAGAAGCAGGCCCCATGCAGGTAGCCCAATGCAGGACTTGATCCCGGGTCTCCAGGATCACGTCCTGGGCTGAAGGTGGTGCCAAACTGATGAGCCACCCGGGCTGCCCCTCCATCTCCTTTTTTTAAATTGTAGTTGAAAATATAAAATTTGCCTCTTGACTTTTTTTTTTTTTTTAAGTGGGCTCCATGCTAAGCATGGAGCCCAACACAGAGCTCAAACTTCATGATCCTGGGATTAAGACCTGGGCTGAGATCAAGAGTCAGACTCCCAACCAACTGAGCTAACCAGGCACGCTGCCATCTTAACTATTTTCGAGTGTACAGTACAGTAGTAGTAACTACGTACGCATTGTTGTGCAACAGATCTCTAGAACTTTTTCATCTTGCAAAACCGAAACTCTATGCCAATTGAACAGCAACTCCCCTTCTCTCCCCAGCCCCCCACTCCCTGGCAACTACCACTCTATTTTCTGTTTCTAAGAATTTGACTATTTTAGATGCCTCATATAAGTGGAACCATGCAGTCCTTATCTTTTTATGATTAGCTCATTTCACTTAGCATAATGTCCTCAAGGTTCATCCACATTGTAGCATATGACAGGATTTCCTTATTTTTTTTTTAAGGCCGAATGATATTCCATTGCATGTATACACCACATCTTTTTTATCCATTCATCTGTTGGTGAACATGTAGGTGGCTTCCATCTCTTGGCTATTGTGAATATGCAGCAATGAACACGGTGCACAAATATCTCTTCAAGCTCTGTTTTCAGTTCTCTTGGATATATACCCAAAGTGGAATTGCTGGATCATATGGTGGTTCTATTTTTAATTTTTTGAGGAGTCTCCATGTTGTTTTTCACAGCAGCTGCTCCATCTTACATTCCCACCAGCCGTGGTGCCCCTCATTTTGATCCTTGCTATGTTGTCCTGCTTTGCCCCATCAGTTTGGTGAGCTTACCTTTCACCCATGCTTTCAGTCCTGCTCATTCAACTGTAGCTGCACTCGGCACTCTGGGCTTTGGCAGCTCCATCCCATTCTGCTCCGTGGGTTAGGCCTCTTACAGCAATTCCAGATGGAGCAGGACTCAGGTGCAGGACCTAGGAGCCCAGGGACCAAACCAGCTCAGATTCCTTATTTGCTATTTTTTTTTACTTTCTAAATCTGGGAAGCATTGCCACTTGTTCCTTATTTTCCTCCTCTTTTTCCAGGAAGGGAGACATAACTGTCAGAAGGGGTTTGCCGGCCTCATTCTGTCATTTTTCTGCTCTTGAGGCCACTGCAGTGGATGGAACCAGCTCTCAGAAGCCCAGGTACACAAATCTAAACTTTTAGTAGAAGCTTCCTCACAGTTGTTCTCAGGGTCACCTGTGGCTCTAAGGGTTGGCTGGCACTGATCTCTTAAAGGGCAAGGTCCAAAGTCATGCATGATTCAATTCAAGTCAAAGAATGTTGGAGTCCTCCCTCAGATCCTCCATATAAGCTCCATATCAGACCAGAAAGCTATAGTTTAGTGCTTTTTCTGGACAACTATGGGAAAGCCAGCTCATTGCTATTCCTGAGAAGTGAATCCTGACTCATCTAACCAGGGTCAGCTTCCCACCTGTGCCTAATTCATTTGGCCTCAGCTGTAGATTTGACCTGTTGGTGTTCACAGGTCCACTTTAGACTTTTGGGGAAGGGTGGGGGTATAAAAGGAGACACAAATACCTGCAAACATTATTCTTACCCTCTGGAATCTCAGTTGCAATGTTGGATAGAGTGGAAGAGAGAGGAAAGAGAAAACTTCAAAATAGTCTTCTTCCTTAATTCACAAATTCTCAGGCCAAGTGCATATTGGTGTAATGTCTGCTGGGAATAAAGTCAGGCTGGAACCTGTACATATTACCTATCTGATTTAGCCTTGGAAAAATGATGCTTTAGCTCTAAAAGGGGATCATGATGAACCTAATTTCCCTCTCTAGATCCTAAGATTCCACTTAAGAGTTGCCCAGGTTGAGAATTTGGAATAGGGAAAGATAATGGAAATCTGATTTCATGGGGAGAAAATTATAAATTTACTCACTTTGAAAAACCAGGTTGACCTCATTCTCTTTTTCCATTCTCTTTTCTGATCGCTACCTATGATGGTCAGTTTTTACGTGTTAACTTGACTAAAGTCCCCAGTTATGTGATCAAATCTAGTTGTTGCTGTGAAGGTATTTTGCAGATGTGATTGACATTCATAATCAGCTTACTTTATATAGGTATCACACTTCCTGATTTCAAACTAGATTATAAAGCTAATGTAATCAGCACAGTATTGTATTGGCATAAAAACAGATACATAGATCAATGGAATAGAATAGAGAGCCCAGAAATAAATCCATGTGTATATGATCAGTTAATTTACAAAAAAGGGTCAGGAATATATAATAGGGAAAGGATAGTCTCTTCAATAAATAATGTTGAGAAAATTGGACATTCACATGCAAAATAATGTAACTGTTCCCCTATGTGATACCACACACACACAAAAAACCCTAAAAATGGATTAAAGACTTAAATTTGAAACCCGAATCGATAAAACTCCTAGAAGAAAACATAAGGGACTAGCTCCTTGACATCACTCTTGATTGTCTTGATTGGCAGCAAAAGTGAAAATGAACAAGTGGAACTACAGCAAACTAAAAAGCTTCTGCATAGGGGAACTTGGGTGGCTCAGGCAAGTGTCTGCCTTTGGCTCAGGTCATGATCTCAGGGTCCTGGGATGGAGCCCTGTTCTGGGCTCCCTGCTCAGTGGGGAGTCTGCTTTTCCCTCTCCCTCTGCAGCTTCACTTGGTTGTGCTCTCTCTCTGCTGAATGGGTAAATAAAATCTTAAAAAGAAAAGAAAAGAAACCTACGGAATGGGAGAAACTATTTGCAAATGATTTATCTGAAATAGGGTTAATAACCACATATATAAAGAACTCATACAATTCAATAGCAAAAACCCAAACAATCCAATTTAAAAATGGGCAGAGGAATTGAGTAGGCAGTTTTTTTAAAAAAAATATTTTATTTATTCATTCATGAGAGACACAGAGAGGTAGAGACATAGGCAGATGGAGAAGCAGGCTCCCTGCAGGGAGCCCGATGTGGAACTTGATCCCAGGATCCTGGGATCACAAGCTGAGCTGAAGGCAGACGTTCAACCATAGAGCCACCCAGGCATCCCTGAGTAGGAAGTTTTTTTTAAAGAAGACATATGATGGCCAAGAGGCACATGAAAATGTGCTAAAAATCACTAATCATCAGGGAAATGCAAATCAAAACCGTAATGAAATATCACCTCACATCGGTTAGAATGGCTGTCATAAGAAAAGATAAGAGTCTTGGTGAGGATGTGGAGGAAAGGGAACCCTTGTGCACTGCTGGTAGGAATGTAAATTGGTGCAGCCACTGTGGAAAACAGTGTGGAGGTTTCTCAAAAATTAAAAATAGATCTAACTACCATATGCTCTAGCAATCCTGTTTTTGAGTATATAACCAAAGGAAATGAAAATAGGATATTGAGCTATCTGCACTCCCATGTTCATTGCAGCATTATTCATGATAGCCAAGGCATGGAAGCAACCTAAGTGTCCATCAATAGGTGAATGTGAGACATTTGGAATGATAATGGAAGGGTAATGGAATATTATTGGATAATATTATTATCCAATACCATTTACAACAATATGGATAGGACTTGAGGGCATTATGTTTTTTTTTTTTTTTTTTTTTTTTTTAAATTTTTTTTTATTTATTTATTTATTTTATGATAGTTACAGAGAGAGAGAGAGAGAGAGGCAGAGACACAGGCAGAGGGAGAAGCAGGCTCCATGCACCGGGAGCCTGATGTGGGATTCGATCCAGGGTCTCCCGGATCGCGCCCTGGGCCAAAGGCGGGCGCCAAACCGCTGCGCCACCCAGGGATCCCTTGAGGGCATTATGTTAAGTGAAATAAGCCAAACAGAGAAAGACAAACACTGCATGATCTCACTTATATGTGGAATCTAAAAAAAAAAAAACAAGCTCAAAGAAACCTCAGAGAATCAGAGGCTGGGGGCAGGACAAATAGGGAGAGGTCAGTAAAAGGGTACAAACTTTCAACTATAAGTTGAATAATGCCAATCTGAGAATATAATGTATACCATGGTGATTATAGTTGATAACACTAATACTGTATCATTGCCATGTACCGAGAGTATAGGTTAAATGTATAATATGAGGTATGAGGTGATGGATGTTTTAATTTAATTAGATGGAAGAAACCCTTTCACAATGTACACACAAATCAAATCACCCTGATGTACAATTTAAATATTTAAAAATTTTGTCAATTATGTCTCAATAAAACTGAAAAAAGATTCATTGACTTTAAGTAAATTTGTTCTGGATAATCTGATCCAAGCAGTCAAAGGACCTTTATAGAGAGAACAAAGACTTCCTTGGGGAAGCAGAAATCCTGCTTGTGGACAGCAGCTTCTGTTCCTGCTGGAGAGTTTCCTTCATCCTGCCCTTCCTGGTGGCCTGCCCTATGGGTTTCACATTTTCCTGGCCAGCCCCTGCAATCACATAAGCCAATTCTCACTATCTCCTACTGGTTCTGCTTCTCTGGGAGCCCTGACTGATGCAGAACCCCTCATGTGTGTCCTGAAGCCACTAGAATGATCTCACAATTTCCAAATATGCCAGCTGCATTTCCAGGTGACTCTTAGTTTGTTGCCTACACCTCTGCTGGAATGTCCTCTTCCTGGGGGCCACTTGTCAAGTCTTCTAGCTTGTCTTCAAGGTCTAGCTTGAAGAGATGTCTCTCTGAAGACTTCCTGGCTGCCTGGGACAGGTCAATGCTCCCTCCTGTGAATTCATACAGCACCGGAGGTGATCACTCATCTGGCCTGCAGACCAACTTTATCAGGTATGACCCTGTAAAGGTTAGAAGCATGACTTCCATAACTTTGTTTCCCCAATCCTTACTGCTGTTCCACCCAAGGGATATACTCAGACATTTGTTGATGACGTTACTGAAGCTCTACCAGCATAAGCAGAATGCCATCTTTAGCTTTCTGATTCATTTCATAATTCCTGTCGCTTCACAAGTGTCAACATTTCCATAGTGTGGAGCACCCCCACCCATATTCTGGGGCTCTGATATACTAGAATAACAGAAGAGGGGCTTTTGAAACATGACTCGAAATAGGGAATAGAGCCAAAGACAAGATTTTGATGTAAAAACATATAGGAGTTATGTATGTCAAGAGTCTAAGGGAAGGTCTTACTTTTAGTCCTCAGGCCGGATTCCCTTTCTTTTTTCTTTTTTTCTTTTCTTTTTTTTTTTTTTTTTACTTCTACCCGCAGGGATTAGAAATCTCTGGCTCCATGCAATGCAGGGAGCACCTGAAGGAACTGAACTTCCAACCACCTGAGCCAAAGATCCTTTAAGTGCAGGTGAGGAGAGATATGAAAACTAACAACTGGCGTCTGGAGGGGGAGGGGGTCCCTAGAAGGCAGATTCCTGAGTTCTTCAATGACTGTGAGAGGACAACCCAATGTGAACTCTGGAGGAAGTGTTAGGGGATCCTGGAGCAGCCCGAAGGACACAGTGATTGCAATGCAGGAGATACAACAAAAGTGAACACACTCTGTCAAAGGCACTTCAGGCTGGATGGAATCTGAGGTGAGGAACTGAGGATGCATGAGTAACCAGCCAGCACCTGCCTGCCCTCCACGCCTGGCTACACCTTTTCTCCTGCTGATCTTCCCAGCGGAGGAAGGAGATTACACAACCTCTCAGTGGGGATAGTGCATTCTTGTCCAACTTGGAGGATTACAGGCTCTTCAAAGACTGGGGTCACTGTCAGAAAGCTCCACAGCCTCTGCTAGAAGACTCACACAGCCTCTGCTAGAAGGCTCACAGGAAGGCACGAGTTTCTTCCATTCTCCTCCCTTTCTCACCTCCCCTGAGAACAAAAAGAATTGAAACTTCTTGGGAAGAGAAGGCAGGGTCTCTGGCTGTAGCTTAGTTACTTCCTGAAGAAAAAAAAACAACTCAACAATACTGTTTCCAGAATGGTCTGAGCTTGCAGATTGAGTTTCGGTTAAGGGAAATCTTAACTTTGACCTTTCTTCTGAGGTGGGGCAGTTCTAAGGGAGCCACACAGTGTGGCAGGGGCTGAGGTGAGGTGTCGATGTGCAGACACAGGTCCTCATTAAGAACAAAGTTCTACTGGGTATGTTGAATAGGAAACAATTTTCCTCGCCGAGGTGCCCCTAAATGATCTGGGTCTAGACTGAAACACAAAAGCAGCAGAGACCATGAATGAGAGCAAGAAAGAAGTGCCAGCAGGAGTGACCCCGAGTGACAATAACTCACGAGTATACTGCTGATGAATCAACGTGTGAAAGATAAGCCCAACCTCACCAGTGATCACGGAGATGGAAATCCAATTACAGAGATATACTTTCCAGGGGCCACACCATGCTGTTCTTGAAGGGGACCTTCTCTTGAATGCACTGGGAGTGCTCTCTGGCTTTCCAGAAAGGCCAGTGGTAATAGGTAACAAGACTTGAGAAGGGTTGACTCAGTAATGTCACTTCTAGGAAATGGTTCTAAAGAAATAACAGGAGAGGTGAACAAAGATGATTTTATGCAAAGGTGATCATTGCTTCATTATGAGAAGAAAAATCCCCCAAAACAAAAAAACCCTCAAGCCCAAACTCTGAAATGTCCAACAAATGAAAATGGTCAATCACCACAAATACATACAAGAACATTATGTGGTCCTTAAATAAAGCCACTCGTGGAGGCAGTTTGATGAAACAGTGCATGTGAAATCCCTTTGCTGGCTAGGAGGAGCTCCTTCACCCAAGGCCTCCCTCCCTTCTCTGTGAAACGAGGTTATCAGCATCTACCAGGGAGAGTTGCTGTGAGAATTGAATGTGATCATGAGTGTAAAGTGCTGGGTAGGGTCTCCAGCCTTATAAGACTCAATCAATGGGAACCATGATCATTTCCAAATGGACGTGTCTTCTTTTTCAATAAGAAAAAAAAAAAAATCCTAACTCATGCTATTTTAAAGTAATATGTCAGAAGAATTTCTGATGAAGTAGAACATAAAAACACATTAAGTATAAAAGCCGAATACAAACAACAGGTGTGCACACAGTTCCTCTTGCACAAATGCACACACATATGCACAAGTCCATGGGTGCAATTCAGAAACACTTAAAAGAGCTACCACAAGGTGTTACCAAGAATTAGGTTGTGGACCATGAGTGACTTTTGTTGTCTCCTTTATATGTTAGTATCTATATCTATATCTATATCTAAAGATTTTATTTATTTATTTATGAGAGACACAGAGAGAGAAGCAGAGACATATGCAGAGGGAGAGGCAGGCTCCGTCCAAGGAACCCAATGTGGGACTCCATCCTGGACCCCAGGATCATGCCCTGAGCAAATGCAGATGCTCAACCGTTGAGCCACCCAGGTATCCCTATGTTAGTATATTTTCAAAGGTTTCTACAACTGGCACTTAACAGCTTTTAAGAGGTAAAAGTGTTCAGAAGATTCTGAATCTGGGGTGGGGGAAACACAGAAGGGAAAACTGTGACCCTCAGCCGTGAGCAGCCCCTCCATTGGTGTCATGCTCTGCAGAAGGCGGAGTCACCCCTTGTGGGGCCAGGGTGTCCTGTGAGATATATAGAGCAGGGTCAGACTAGCTCGTGAGGCACGATGGCCTGGGCAGACCTTTCCGGGGAATGGGCACTCTGCCACCAGGCCTGTATCGTGATGAGATAATGTTTGTGAAAGCACTTTGCCAGAGAGAAGACTCCATCCAGATAGGTGATTCCGAGGCTTATTCTAGAGAAAGGAGGCTCTCAGGGCACATTCCATTAAGGAATTTCACACTCTGCCTCCTCCTCCATACTCTTCCCTTTTTCTCCCTCCCCTGAACAGAAATATATTTAGCAACCCTATCTAAACGCTTTTCTTTCCCTTAATTTGATTAAGGGGCTAGGGGAACAGGGGATGAAGTGGGGGCTGAGGAGAGGTAGAGATGGAGCTGTAGGGAGAGATTAGAGCAGCTCAATGGCTATCTGGGGCCGAGTGGTGCCTGAGTGTGGACAGGACGAGGGCCTCCAGGTACTTAGTACAGAAGCACAAAGGACAGAGGGAGGGAACACTTGATCACGGAGCACGACTCTCTGGGGGAATGAGAACTGAATCCGGGAGGGTCAAGCCTTGAGGATTAACTGGGAGAATGTGTGTGTATGTGCGTGTGTGTGTGTGTGTGTGTGTGTGTGTGCACGGGGGGGGGGGGGGGGGGGGGGGAGGGCATTTCCTAAGGGAGGCTCTGGCATCTCTTGGAGTCCCTTCTGCCTCCTGGAGCTTCAGGGTGTTCAGATTCTTGAGAAGTTCCAAAAGGCTAACATGTGCTGAACGCCTGCTATGTATTAGGTACTTTCACACACATCAGCCAATTTACTCGGATTAGGTAAATAAAAAAATAAAAAAATAAAATAAAATAAAAATTGAACATATAAAAAAAAAAACAAAACCCCAATGAGATACTGCCTCACACCATTCATAACGACTAGTATCAGAAATATACGAAATAACTTGTGTTGACAAGGATATGAAGAAAAGGGAACCCTCATGCACTGTTGGTACGAATGCAAACTGTTGCTGCCACTGTGGAAAATTATATGGAGTTTCCTCAAAAAATAATATGATTATCATATTACCCAGTAATTCTACTACTAGGTATTTAACAAAGAAATGAAAACACTCCTAACTCTGGGAAACGAACTAGGGGTGGTGAAAGGGGAGGAGAGTGGGGGTTGGGGTGACTGGGTGGTGGGCACTGAGGTGGGCATTGACGGGATGAGCACTGGGTGTTATTCTGTATGTTGGCAAACTGAACACCAATAAAAAATAAATTTATTAAAAAAAATTATTAATCACCCATGAAGGTGATGCTCAGTAGAGTCGTTTTTGCCTGTAAGCTGGGGATCAAACCCTGCTTGGCCTGCTTCTACCGCTCTCCTGGCACATGTTACCTTCAGGAGGAAGGTATGTACTTAGCCCCATCCGCCTCACAAAGAAGTGGTTCTATTTAATCCTCACAATGTCTCTATGAGATAGATACTGTTCATGACCCCGTTTTGCAGATGAGCAAGCTGAAGCTTAGGGTAAGCAATTAAGCTGAAGCCACAGGGCTGACAAATGGCAGACAGCAGGGTCCTCTGGAGCCTGGCAAGATAGAGGAGTGCTGGGTCTGAGGCATTCTGCATGCGAGAGGCCCATAGCATGTGTCTCTTCTGATAGTCTGGTCACTCTTCAAGGACAGGGACCTTACCTTGTTTATCCTGTATTCCCAGCCCTGAACACAATGCCTGGAACAAAGGGAATGTTTGCTGCAAGAACTAGTGGTACTTGATAAGTTTGGCCAAACGAGTCTCTGCTGGGGGCCAGCTTGGTGAGGATTAAGTGAGACATATTTGTCTAGGGATTTCCAAGTTTAAAATATCACAGTGCTGTGCTTCAGAGAGAGGCTCCGTTGGCATTGGGGATCCCTGCAGGAGGCTTCAAAGGTGACCAGGACCTTGACAATGGGCAGTCCTAGGGAGGGGGCTCCAGCTCCCCTGGTGGGTTGGATTCAGACCAGAGAGACAATAAGGGGGGTGTCAGCTCCCCACCAGTTCCTTCCTCAGGGACTTCTCTCCCCCCACCCCACCGGGACTTCTCAAGGACATCTCCAAACTCCAAGGGGATAAAACATAGCATAGGAAATGCAGGGGCCGGGGGGGGGGGGGGGGGGGGGGGGGTTTGGGGGTTGGTAGGAAGAGTGCTGTCTGGGTAGCTCAGAAAGACAGGAGAGAGGGATGACTAGTGCTTTAATTGATAGGGATCTATGAGCCTTCTAGAAATTGGTTTGAAAGAATAAAGGGCAGAAATCTCTTCTGGAGAGGACTAGTATCCTCCAGGAAGGGGCCTCAGACTTCAGCAAGAATCCTTCATTGATTAATGAATGCCTCTTTGCCTCATGGTCCACTACAACTTTAGATGAGGCGTTCAGGCTTCTCTTCCTTCTGTAACCCGTAAGGAAGCCTACCAAAGGGCAGAGAACAGGAACAACCACCCAGTTCCTGGGCCAAGTCCAGGGCTTCCTGGCCTGTATGCAGAGAACCTCAGCCTCTCTCCTTATTGCAACAGTCCTTATTGTCTTTATGTGAGCTGCTTATTAACCAGGGGATATCAGGACACTGGGAGGGGACTGCTGGTGCTGGTTGCTGGAGAGGGTAATTCAGAATCGCAGAGTGGAGCAAAGCTGATGTACGTAGTCTTGTTGACAGAGGTAGCCTGGCAGGATGGAACCCAAGTCTTGCTGGAGCATCAGATTGGAGGGTCCTGTGAGCTGCAGGTGACTAGGAAACCTGGGGGTGGGGTTCCCTACCAACACTGCCCATCCAAAGAAAAGTCCCATCAGTCAGGACAAAGGATGATGGATGGCTCTGAAGGCAGGAGCAGGAATCCTAGTTGTGGGGGGCAGGGCACGGCATGGGATCATTGCTCCCCTCTGAGCAGCAAATGGAGGGGGCTCTTTCAATGCTACAGGAACTCCTCTACTACCTTCCTTTTCCAAGGAGGCTACCTTTCAAGAAGAGGCCCCAAATTCAACATGCAAATCCTGGGCATCCTCCCGCTCTTCTCTCCCAGTAAACCATTGCTGACAGTCAGTCCGAGTCTAGAGGATGGCTACTGACGGGCTTGACCAGCCAGCTGACCCCCTGAGGTCAAACCATGGAAGCAGAGCCCACTTGTGCCTGGGTGGAGACGGTTCTTGATACAAGAGCACGGAATGGCTTCCTGCTGGGTCTCAGGACGCACGGCTTAGCCAGGCTTCAGTTAGGGCCACAGTGTGACAGGTCTTGGGTTTCAAGTTGGGATCAGCTGCACTGAGGGAAATGGCTTGGGAAACTCTTCCTCTTGGCTTCTTTCCTCATGGAGGATGGCTAAAGGAAGAGAAAGCTTAGAGCTGCTGAGCTGGTGTTGGTGCCTTAAAAATAATGATATAAACATAGCCCAGAAGTCGGCCTGTGGACTCCCTGATGGGGACCAGACAAGAAACACTGTCCTGACTTACCCTTCCACCCACGCTCTGCCCTCATCTATCACCTCAGAAGCTAAACAACTTCCTCAGATGGCCCCGTGAACGTAAGTCACAAGGGCCCTAGCTTCTAAGAAAGCTGTCCACAACTACAGCCCTCAGAAAATGCTGGTTCTCCTGTTGCTTCTTCCTCTGCACTCAGAGCAGGGGGCCAAGCAGTCAGATTTGCAGACGAATGTAGCAGGTCCCTGCAAGCACGTTGCCCAGCTCCTCTGAGCTGTGGTCCTCACCTACAGGTTGCAGATCAGTCATGTCTCCCTCACAGGTGTGAGGTGGAAGTTAAAGGAGATAATTCAGATTAGCTGCGTGTCATCATTCCATTGGCTGAAGAGCATTCCCAGGCAAGGAGAAGGAAAACAAACATCACATAGGATTCTAATCCTAAACAAGGAGGGCTGTGGGCCGTAAGAGCCTTGATGATTTCATAAAACCCCAGGCTTCTCTCTCTGCTCACTCTACACCAAATCTGAGCCAGACTGGTTTTGTTTGGCAACCTCGGTGACCTCCAAATTGTTTAGATTCTCACAGAGAAGCCCAGTGGACAGCTAGACCTGCTGCTGTAGGGACAAATTCAAACGCTCTGGGGTGGCTGTGACATATAGTCACAGAAATCATCACAGAGGAAGTTTCTTCAAATTCTGAGAGTCTGAGGAGCCGTGGTTCACACAGAGAGCTTCCCCCTTGGCCAAGACGGCCAGAAGAGGTGGCTTACAAATTCCTCCTTTCATGCACGATGGCGTCATAACGGGTAACACGTTTGGCTCTCAACCCAACAGGTAAAGACACGACAGCATTTCTGCTTCAAAGCTATTAAATTTTTGCTTCTGCTCAGGTGTCCTGACCGTCCCTGCGTGGGAATCGGATCTGGGGTAATGGGTGACCCAGCAGGCACAGAGATGATGGATTCCTGAAACATGTAGCAACGCAGGGGACAACCTGGGGCATCTGGCCTGGCAGGGAGACAAGCAGGCTGGGAGAGGCAGCCTTAAGTACACCGACCTTTGTCCCTGTTTGCTCTTGGAGAGGGCAGGCCCTGCCAAGCCTGCCCTCCTCTTCTCGGTGTGCGGTGTGTGCTGGGACTCCTGGCTAATCAAAACGTTCCCGGGAACCTGAGAAGGCCTGACCCTGGTACAAGGCAAGCAGAGACCCCTTCAGGCAGCCAAAGGGCACTCCAAAACGTGTTCAAGACATGGCAGATATGGGGCTCAGACGTGTGTGCGTGCTCCTGCCCCCACAAGAAATCTCTTCCCTTCTGGCTTTTTCCCAGCTAGAAGGTTTATAATTAATGAGCCATCTACCCCTCTAGAAAACTCTGTCTACTCTGGGACACTGCTTTCTTCAAACCACGAAGAGGCCCAAGGGAGCATAGTATAGGACAGTAGCCCCGAATCTGAGCTGAGCAGGGCTGCCCTCCTCTTACAGAGGGGACACTCCTGTGTCTGCCCTGCTCACCACCAGTGAACTGGGCCACCCAAGGGACCTGTATGTCCTTTCTTCCGGCAAGATTGTCCAGGCCTCTGGTTCCCCAGGGTCGGACATTAGGACGGTACCGCACGCACATCTGCTAGGAGAGCTAGGGACACTCTCTGGCCCTTTCGTGGTAAATCCTCCTGCTTCATTATATTATTTTTTCTTTCTTAATTTCCCTAAGTGATGCTGCTGGGGCTCAAGGCAGGAGGAGCCAGAAAGGCGACTTTCCTTGAGAAAAGTCTGAGGATTTTCTCTTTTAAGTGGGAAGTTAGGCCCTGCTTCCCAATCCCCTTCACCTTATGGAGGGCACTGTGCCTGCCATTCCCTTCCAGCTGGCAGGGGAGCCCATGGTCAGAGAGAAGCATCCTTCTCTTTCACAAATAAACAAATCCAATCCATGTGCTAGAGGACTTAGGGTATATTAATAGCCAGATATTTTGTTTTCCTATTCTGGTGCTTATCCCCTTCCACTAGTAGGAAAGATAAGAGAACACAAAATGTTCTTCACAGGCCACCCTCTCCCCCTCCCCCAGGGACAGGCAAGCCAGGGGCCGCAAACTCTTCTGTTTAAAGCCATTGCTGATGTACGAACTCTGAGAAAATAGACTTAAAAGTTTATATTCGGTCTCTCTTGGCTACTGTTGCTGCTCAGCAAAGAAACTCTATATTGTTTAAACCCTCCAGGCAAACGGGTTGCAAGGCAACCTTTAAACAATAGAAAATACCCCAAACTAAAAATAAAGGTCTTGAGGGATGGAAAGCGTGGTGGTGCTCTGGTAAAGTGATGCCAACATCGAGGTGAAGGAAAATGTTGTCCACGAGCTGCGCAGACAGGGTGTCAACCCCTTTGCCCACCTTCACCCTTTCTGATCAAGCTTCTTATGATCAGACATATTGGGTCCCTCTTTTTATTCCCAGACTCTTCGTTCTCTTCATGGTCATGGACACTTTCGATGGGGAGGGGAGGGCTCACCAGGCCAGTGATGTCGGGCTGCCTCCTGTCCTAAAGATAGTTCCACAGACTCTAATCAATGTGCCTCCCCACTGGCTCCTGGCCCCAAGATCCTGAGAAACCCAGGAAAGGAGAGGGTGGGGGCCCGACTTCATCACCAGGGTCCCTGGCAGGTGGAAGGCAGGAGGGTGAGCTAGAGAGCAGTGTGACAGAAGCTGGGCCAGCCTGCCCAGAAGACAGAGAAGGCACCGTGAGTCAAGGAGCCTCCAGAGGCTGGGATAGGCACCACATTGGATTCTCTACCCTGGAGCCTCCAGAAGGAGCACAGCCTTGCTGACTTCTGACCTCCTGAAATTAAGAAAATACATTGGTGTTGTTTTGAGTTTGTGGTAATTTGTCACAGCAATAATAAGAAGCTGAGACAGCAGCTGAGAGCCTGAGGCTCTTTCACAAGAACGAGAAGCCTACGGTTGCTTTGGGGCACCATACTCCATCTACTCATCTAGAACCACAGGCCATGACTGGCAGACCATGGTGTTTCCCTCTGCACATACTTTACCATGGACTAGCAGGCCATCAGAGGGCGCTGAATTAGCTGGGCTGATTACTCGAACAATCAAAAGAACACAAATCAGTAAAAAGGCTGTTCCTTTTATTCACCACTGACAAGGCAGGCTGATCCATGTATTACCCCATAGAAAAGCTTTGAGCAACTGGGACACTATTTTCTACCGTCACCTGTGGCCCTGCCTCAACCAGCGTCACTCAAAGAGACATCAGATCAGAAAGGAAAACTGGAAGAAAGGGGAAAAAAGCACCTCTATCCTCAACTTGAGGTTGTTGGCTAGAAACAACCAAAGAGGCTCCTGGACTTCTGTCTGGAAGGAGATACTTGAGATACCTCAAGGCTCTTTCATGAGCAGGTTTGCTTTTTTCTTTTTCAGTCTTACTCTCTGATTAAATGTCTTCTAAGGGCTTGCATAAGAGAGCCCAGGACACCCTACCTCAACAACAGCAACGAGAGAGAGAGAGAGAGAGAGAGAGAAAGAGGGGGAGAGAGAGAGAGAGAGAGAGAGAGGATTTCCCTGATTTCTTGACTCCTAGAAGCATAAGCACTTGTGACTTATTTTGTGACATTTCTATGAAGCAAGAACCTTCAGTCCTGTTTTATAATTTGGGACTCTGAATTACAGAGAGGGCAAGCAACATGGACACAGTCACACAGCAAGTCAGAGCGACTGACCCAGAGCATAGGTCTCCTGACCCTCGATCCACACTCCTGACCCTCCATCTGCACTGCGTTCCCGTGTGGTCTCAGGCCCTGGCTAACCAGGTCAGTAGGGTGTGGCCTCTGGGTAGGTGGTCTCAGTGGAATGCGAGATATAAGACCATTAAACCTGTCATCACAAGGCAACCAACTGACACCCCACTGGGAAGATTTTCCAGACCAGAGCTTTGAATTGCTCTGTTTGTCTGGGTTGTATGTGTGTGTGAGTTTGGAAGGTAGTCACGGGTGCAGAACAACTGCCAGGTCAAGGTATTTGCAATCTACCCTGCATAAGTAAACCCACCAAGAGCTTTTTTTTTTTTTTTCTAGCAGCAGTACAAATCTTTTCCTAGCTTCTCTCTCATTCATCCTTCCTCTTCTCTCTCCCTCTACTGTTCTTCTGAGACAGCATGGAATCTAACTTCAGGGGCAAAGCTAATAGATTCCCCCAAGCTCGCTGCAAGGGGACTAAGCTGGATTATACCAACAGGTGTTGAGGCTTCAGAGCCAGAACTCTGGAAGCCCACAGCTCTGCAGGAATGCCCACAAGCGCAGCACACTCTACCACGTCTACTGCCCTTTCACACGTGGGGGCTCTGTACAACCACCCTCATTTCATGACACCCACTTTTTGTGATTCTCAAAGACTTTGAAAGGGTGCCGCACTCCTTTTTTTAAGACATTAAAAAAAAAAAAAGGATAATGGAGTGATTTGGTTTCAGCATTTTAAAAGTGTAATGGACTCCTGATGAGGTTGTCCTGTAAAAGTGGATGTAGGTATTAAGCTGATCTTGCTGGGTGCCCTCCCCAGGGGCCCAGAGAGGGCAGAGCCACAACATGGACCCTTAGGGGCAGAAAACAGCAGCTGACAAAGGCAAATAAAATCAAACGACCCTCAAAATCTGAATGGAGGGTGCTTGCTTTGGCAGCACACGTACTAAAATTGAAATGATTGAGAGAAAGTCAGTGTGGCCCCTTTGCAAGGATGACATGCAAATTCACAAAGCATTTCATATTTGGAAAAAAAAAATCAGGTTGGAAGCAGGGGACAAAACAACACCATGGGCATCCAAAGGTTTCAGGATGAGTGAAAGTAAGGACTGGTGGAACATGGCACTTGGGAAGATGTGGTTAGTGCTCTTCGTGGGCTCAGGCTGGGGTTTCATTGGTCATGCCTCAACCTGATACTATTCCTAAACTAGAAGGAACCAATACCCCCAAGTCCCTTTGCCTTGTGCTGGAGATGTGCACACATAGGCATGGCAGGATGGAAAAATGGGTCTTACTGGTGAGGAGAAGTGGGAAGAGAAGACAGAGGCCCAGGGCAAAGGATCAGGTAAGAGAGGCCCCCAGGTTAACTTCGGAGAAGAAAGCTACTGAGAATCCAACAGTAATAAGGTCCACCACTTAAAGGGAGACACGTCATAAGAGATATGTAGCTGGGGTAACTGTGAATTTCCAGGTAGGGGCTGACCTCTACCCACCCTTCTGGACTCCTAGCACCAGGAGCTGGGACCTCCCCACCATGGACAACTCAAAGAAGCTGCACTCACTGAGAGACCCTCTACTCAGACTCCATCACGTGTATCAACAAACAGAGGGACGGCCTGCAGGGGACTGACAAAATGAGACCCCTCCACAACATAAATTTGATGATATTTATACAGCATTATGCAGGCAAGGGCAGGGACATGGTCTTCTGGTCAGCTTCCCAGCCACTGCAGAGCTGTACGTACATACTTGGAAGCAAAAACATCTCAGGCCTCTGCAGCTACTTTCTTGGCTCTCTGTAAGAGCTGATGATTACCATGGGTGTCTTCAATCTTTTGATAACAAGACAAGAGGTGGGGATCCCTGGGTAGCTCAGCAGTTTAGCGCCTGCCTTCGGCCCAGGTCTTGATCCAGGCACCCTGCATGGAGCCTGCTTCTCCCTCTGCCTGTGTTTCTGTCTCTCTCTCTGTCTCTCATGAATAAATAAAATCTTAAAAGAAAAGAAAAGAAAAGAAAAGAAAAGAAAAGAAAAGAAAAGAAAAGAAAAGAAAAGAAGTATCTTAGGGGATAGATAGAAACATTCCAGGTTCTGGGACCTGGTTTCTAGATCTGCAAGACATTTTATTTATTTATTTATTTAATTTTATTTTTTAAAAAGATTTATTTACTTATTCATGAGAGACACATGGAAAGAGGCAGAGACACAGTCAGAGGGAGAAGCAGGCTCCCTGTGGGAACCCCGACGTGGGACTCAATCCCAGGATCCCAGAATCACAACCTAAGCCTAAGGCAGACACTCAACCACTGAGCCACCCAGGTGTCCCTGCAAGACATTTTAATAGTAGTAATATATGCACAACATAAAATCTACCATTTTAACTATTTTTAAGTGTAAGTTCATTTGCACTGTTGGGCAACTATCACTACCATCAAAGCTCTGCAAAAATTTTTTTAAAAGATTTATTTATTTATTTATTAGAGACAGAGAGAGGGACAGGCAGAGGGAGAAGCAGGCTCCATGCAGGGAGCCTGATGTGGGACTCAATCCCTGGACTCCAGGATCATGCCCTGGGCCAAAGGTAGGCTCTAAACCGCTGAGCCACCCAGGGATCCCCAACCCAAATCCTTCTGAGCTGGAAGAGCTGGAAGAGCTGGAAGAGCTGGAAGAGCTGCTACAGTGGAGTAGCAGTAGTAAAGTCTCCTGTGTGCCATAGTGACTTTTTTTAAAAAAGATTTTATTTATTTATTCATCAGAGACACACACAGAGAGAGGCAGAGACACAGGCAGAGGGAGAAGCAGGCTCCATGTAGAGAGCCCGATGTGGAACTCGATCCCAGGACCCCGGGATCACGCCCTGAGCCAAAGGCAGATGTTCAACCGCTGAGCCACCCAGGCATCCCTCCATAGTGACTTTCCATTCTCCATTCCATTTTGGTTTCAGGCTCCACTGTCCCTACCACCTAGCAATAATTTCTGGGCCCATCCAAATCTGAACCAGCTTCATGAATGTCTGTTTCCAAAGTTCCCCTCCTCCAAACCTACTCATCCCTTCTGGTTTCCCTGGATGATTGCATATTTAATATTTACATGAAAAGGAAGAATTGAAAGGTTGAGGGGGAAGGTTTTCAACCTTGATGTAGGCAGTTCCATAAATGGTAAGCCTTCCAGAGGATGACAAGATGGGGAAATCTCTCTGGTCTGGAGCACCTAGGAAGCTGTAAGAAAATAACTTGAGATGAACTGTTAGGGGGAACCCAAGAGAGCATAGAGGGATGAAAGAACAGATGGGAAGGGTGATGAGCCCTACATGCTCTTGATGCTCACATATTTATTTCTTTTTATCTCCAGCTCTGACCAATCCTTGGAACACATGTAGTTCCTACACGTAGCTCCCACTGTACATACAGCTCCTCTTGTGTGTCCAACAGGCACCACAAACTTCATCTAGACAAAGCAGAATTTTTCATTTGACCTACCTAAACCTAAATCTCCTTCTCTCTTATCTTTCCTAACCCAGTACATGACAAAAATCTGAAAGTCATCCTTTCAGAATGGCTGAAACAATCCTGAAATAGACAAACAAAGTTAGAAGACTCAAAGTTCTTGATTTCAAAACTCACCCTATAAGTCAAAGTAATCAAAACCATGTGGTACTGGCATAAGGATATATCTAGACAGATCCATGGAATAGAATTGAAAATACAGAAATAAACTGCCACAATTATGGTTAATTGATTTTCATCAAGGGTGCTAAGACAATTCAATGAGGGGCGGGGTAGGGAATGAAGGGTCTTTCATCAAATTGTGCTGGGACAAATGGGTGCACACATGCAGAATACTGAGGTTGGATCTCTTCCTTACATCATATATAAAAGTTAACAAAAAAAATCATAGGCCTAAATATAAAAGCTGAAACTACTAAAGGCTCTTAGAAGAAAACAGGTGTAAATCTCTGTGCCTTTTTAAAAAAGTTTATTTATGTTTTTAAAGTAATCTCTACACCCAATGTGGGGCTTGGATTTACAACACCAAGATCAAGAGTCACATGCTAAAAAAAAAAAAAAAAAAAAAAAAAAAAAAAAGTCACATGCTCTGCCAACTGGGCCAGTCACACACTCCAATCTTTGTGCCTTTTGGTGAGGCAAAACCTTCTTAGATTTAACACCAAAAATACAAATGTCAAAAGAAGAAATAGATAATTGGATTTCATTGAAATTAAGACAAGTCCTTCAAAGGACACCATCAAGAAAGTGAAAAAAGGCAACCTACAAAATAGGAGAAAATATTTGTAAGTCATATATCTGACAAGGGACTTGTAATCAGAATACATAAATGACTCTTGCAACTCAACAATAACAAGACAACCCAATTTTAAAAATGGACAAAGGATCTGAATAAACATTTATCCAAAGAAGATATGGCCAATAAACACAGGAAAATTAGTCACCAGAGAAATGCCAACAAAACTGCAATAAGATAATACTTCACACTTACTGGGTTGACTATAATAAAAAGATGAGCAATAACAACATCCTTTTCTCCAGCATCCTTGATGAGGATGTGGAGAAATTGGAAACTCCATACTTTTCTGGTATAAAATGATGCAGTTTTGAAAAAGTTGCTCAGTTCCACAAAAAGTTAAACATAGAGTTGTCATGTGACTCAGCAGTTCTACTCCAAAGTACATGCCCAAGAGAGCTGAAAACATGTTTATACAAAAGCTGGTATATGAATGTTTACAATAGTATTGTTCATAAGAACCAAAAAGTAGAAATAACCCAAATGCCCATCAACTAATGAATGGATAAGCAAAAAGTAGTGTATCTGTACAATGGAATATTATTCAGTAATAAAAAGGAATGAAGCATGAAGTAAGTTCTGACACATGCTACAAAATGAATGACAAGGTTCTTGAGGGTATCATGCCAAATGAAACAAACCAGTCACAGAAGTACAAATATTGTATAATTCCCTGTACATGAGGTACCTGGAGTAGTCAAATTCACAGAGACAAAGTAGAATCATGGTTGCCAGAAGAAGCTGAGAAAAAGGGAGAATGGGAAACTCTTGTTTAATGGGAACGGAGTTTAGTTTTACAAGATGAAGAGAGTTCTGGAGATTAGTTGTACAACGAGACTGTACTTAAAATACCAAAATGTACACGTAAAATGATAAAGATGGTAAATTTTATATGTATTTTTCCACAATTAAAAAAAGGGGGATAAAGTAATAATACATTCTATAACATGGATGACCTTGAAAACATCATGCTAAAAAGCCAGACCACATGTTGTACGGTTCCATTTATATGAAATTTCAGAATAGGCAAATCTATAGAGTATATTAATGGTTGCTGGGGATTGCTGGGGAAGTGGGGAGTGACTGCTAATGGGTACAGGCTTTCCTTTGGGGGTCATAAAATGTTCTCAAAGTGAATGTGAATATACTAAAAATCATTGGATTTTTAAATCATGAATTGTATGGTATGTAAATTATAGCTCAACAAAGCTGTTAAAATACTAAGGTAGGAAGACTGAAAATGAATGAACTCTGCTTCTTTTTAATAAAATCTTTCTCCCATTGGGTTCTGTGACCTAAGAGTATCTACTGTTGGCGATTGCATTCTCTTAACAAACTGTGGAACATGAGAATGTCGCTATGACAGAATAGGAGAGAAGGGTTATTCACAAACAGGAACACAGAAAACTCCATCTGAAGAAGCTGGAGAGAATGTCTGCAGGCTTGAAGGAAAAAAGTAATCCAGCAGCAGAGATAGACTGAGAGGTGCTTTAAAAAAAGTTGTAATAGGTCTAGTGCATTTCTAGAAAAAACAAAACAACTAAAAACTTTCAATACAAAGGGCTTGCAAAAAGGTCTTTAGAGTCTTGACTGCTAATTTAGCATCAAATAGTTTTTCTCATTCTGAGGAAATCCTACAGTGTATAATCACTATATAACTTCCCCCGAATTCTTGACAGGAAAATTCGGAAGGTCAGTTGTGTATATTGCCTTGCTTCTCATCATTCTGCATTTGGTCATGCTCTGGAACATTAAAACAGATAATGCAATGATGTTTTTTCTTTTTTTTTTTTAAATATTTTATTTATTTATTCATGAAAGACAGAGAGAGAGAGAGAGAGAGAGGCACAGACACAGGCAGAGGGAGAAGCAGGCTCCATGCAGGGAGCCTGATGTGGGACTCAATCCCGGGTCTCCAGGATCACACCCTGGGCTGAAGGCGGCGCTAAACCGCTGAGCCACCCGGGGCTGCCCTGCAATGATGTTTAAAGGTAGAATAGACTGTACCATAAAAATGATATTTAAAAGGACAGTGTTCAGTCTTGAAGGAAATCCTGTCACATGCTACAGTGTGGATGAGGACATCGTGATCAGTGAAATAAACCAGTCACAAAAAGATAAATACTCTATGATTCCACTTATATGAGGAACCTAGAATAGTCCAACTCAAAAACAGACAGTGGAATGGTGGTTGCCAGGGGAAAGGGGATGGAGAGTTGTTTAATGGATATAGTTTCAGTTTTGCAACATGAAAACATTATGGAGGTCTACTGCACATTAGTGTGAATATACTTAACACTATGGAACACTTAAAGATAGTTAATATGGTAGATTTTAGGTTATGTGTTTTTATCACAATTAAAAACATTTTTAAAAAGATTTTATTTATTTATTCATGAGAGACAGAGAGAGAGGTGGGCAGACACCTAGGCAGAGGGAGAAGCAGGCTCTCCATAGGGAACCTAATGTGGGACTCGATCCCGGAGCCCAAGGCAGACGCTCAACCACTGAGCCACTCAAGTGTCCCTAAAAACTTTTTTAAAGAGAGTGTTGAGTTAAAAACCTTAATAAAAAGTTCGTTTTTATTCTGCTATTAAAGAATGACTGACAAAGAAAGAATTTTCGAATTTGATAAAGGAACTTGCTGGCCGTGTTTATCTTTACTTTCTACTTCTGTTAGAGTAATGAAAACAGATCACTTCGTTTAATTTTACTATAATTGTGATTATTTTTACTTCCTGGTTCCTCCTTGATTATGCAATGCTTTTGGTTACAAATATATAAAAAAGGAAAGTTTATGTTCTAGTCTTTTATTTTTATGGCATTTCATTAAAGAGGACTGGACTGAGAAATATTTCTATTTATATCAAGTTTTTATTAAAGCTTATTTCTAAATAAATTGGAATTTTAGGGCCAGGGTCATTAGTTATCTTCACTAAGGGCTATGAGCTGATGCTATTTTATATTTCCAAGTTTATTCTTATTTTAACTGGTTTTACAACACACTAACTTCTTTGAACAAACTTAAAAGGCCACAGAATCTATCTTGAGTAAATCACAAAATCTTCCACAGAATTTTTTCTTTATATTAACTCCTAAATGTAATCATTGCTTGGAACTGCCTCTGACAGTTTGATACAAGATAAGCCATAAAGGACAGGCCTTCATTTACAATCATGTACAATAGGTCAACTCTGAGAATAGCTACTAACTATTCTAAACCTATACCATGTGCCTTCCTGAGTTATCATCTCTGCTTTTAAACAGTCATCACACATACTTCCTCTGACAGCTTCAAAGAATTATACATACATTATTTTATCCTTTAAAAGGAAGAAGAAAGAAGACTCAAAGTTCTTGATTTGAAAACTCACCCCCATAAGTCAAAGTAATCAAGACAGTGTGGTACTGGCATAAGGATATATCTAGACAGATCCATGGAATAGAATTGAAAATACAGAAATAAACTGTCACAATTATGGTTAATTGATTTTCATCAAGGGTGCTAAGACAATTCAATGAGGGGCGGGGTAGGGAATGAAGGGTCTTTCAACAAATTGTGCTGGGACAAATAGGCGCACACATGCAGAATACTGAGGTTGGATCTCTTCCTTACATCATATAAAAAAGTTAACCAAAAATGAATTATAGGCCTAAATATGAGAGCTACTAAAGGCTCTTAGAAGAAAACAGGAGGTTCTCTGTGCCTTTTTTTTTTTCTTAAAGATTTTATTTATTTACTCATGAGAGACAGAGAGAGAGGCAGAGGGAGAAGCAGGCTCCACGCAGGAAGCCGGATGTGGGACTGGATCCCGGGACTGTGGGAATCACGCCCTGAGCTGAAGGCAGATGCTCAACCGCTGAGCCACCCAGGTGTTCCAAAGTTTGTGTTTTTTAAGTAATCTCTACACCCAATGTGGGGTTCAAACTCATGATCCTGAGATCAGGAGTCATATGCTCTGAGACAGAAACTGAAGTCCAAAGCAATTAAGTGATTTAGTCAAGGTCACATTCCTTCACTTCCATTCATTCATTCTTCACTGATCAAAGTTGCCTTGGTCTGTGAGCAGAATCTACCCTGCACTCCATGCTCTTCCAGTCCAAAGAAGAACCAGGTAAGGAAACATAGGATTACCATACAGGACTTGTGTCTTTGAATGGCTGACCCTGTACGCTAATCATTTTACTGTTCCCTAGATTTCCAGCATTCTTTCTGCATGCTCCTATCTTGGCTCACTAATCTCATATTGTTTTGTGTGAAAATGAGAGAGAATAGTGACTATAAATGTGGGCACATACATAAACATGTATTATAAAATGTGTGTTTGTTTTTTAAGGTACAGGATTCCTCTATATTCCATGCCATTAAAGGATTGTAGAGGTCCAACTCCTTTACTGAGAGACCTGTTGGCTCCCAGGAAATCTCATCCAGTTTGAGCCCTAGTAGTGACAGTACAGTGTCAAGGAAAGAATGCTAATGATTTTTCCACTAGCTGATCCCAAAAGCTTGGTACAGGGGAGCTCAGTCCACTGAATATTTATATAGCACCTTGATTAAAAGAGCTCAAAGCAATATTCTGAGTAGCAGAATTATAACCTCCTTTTGTAAGCTTCGTATTTCAAATATAAAAATAAGCTCCTCTACCACCAACGCTCATTATTTGCTAACAAAACAAAACACAAGATAGGGGCAGCCCAGGTGGCTCAGCAGTTTAGCACTGCCTTAAGCCCAGGGCGTGATCCTGGAGTCCCGGGATCGAGTCCCATGTCGGGCTCCCCACATGGAGCCTGCTTCTCCCTCTGCCTGTGTCTCTGCCTCTCTCTCTCTCTCTGTGTCTCTCATGAATAAATAAATAAAATCTTAAAAAAAAAACCAACACAAAATAAATTTCATAGAAAGATCAAAAGTAAAATTGTAAATGGTGCTAATCTCTGGGTGGTGAGATTATGTGATTTTAATTATTCAAAATTCCTACAATTAACATTATGGACTTTTCAATTAGAAAAAATATCACATAATCAATTAAAAATAAGCCATAAAAACTCAATCTCATTCATAATTTCAAAAATACAAAATAAAATAATTCATTAGACCTATCATACTGACAAAGATGTTATGAAGCTAGTACACCTAGCTTAGGCAAAGGAATGGCAAACTAGGCTCTGTCATACACAACTGATGGGATTGCAAATTCTTACCAGCTTTTTGGAGAGTAATTTGGCAATATCTATCTTTGAAAATTTTAAATGCATATACCTCTGAATATAATAATGCTACTTCCATGGTTTCTTTTTCCTCTGACAGATATACTTGCATAAGAGTGCAAAGACTTCAGTGCAGAAAGCAAGTTGCAGAACAGTGATATAACCTCCTTTGTGTACCATTTTAAAAGGCTGTAAATACACACATGCACTTATGTATATAATGAAAACATCTGGAGGAATATTCCAGAAGCTAACTTTGGAAATGCCTCAGAGAAGTAGGAAGACTGAGGTTGTTGAGGGCTTTTTGTTTTTTTTAAACTAATATTGTTTGATATTATTTACCTTCTGTTACTATATTTTTATATTTCTATTTATTTAAAAAGATTTTATTTATTTATTCATGAGAGACACAGAGAGGGGGAGAGAGAGAGAGAGAGGCAGAGACACAGGCAGAGGGAGAAATAGGCTCCGTGCAGGGAGCCCCACATGGGACTCGATCCTGAGTCCCCAGGATCATGTCCTGGGCCATCTGAGCTGCCCTATATTTTTATTTTTAGCAGTTTTATTGGGGCATAATTCACATACCACACAATTCACCATTTTTTTTTAAAGATTTCATTTATTCATGAGACACACACACACACACACACACACACACACACACACATGCAGAGACACAGGCAGAGGGAAAAGCAGGCTCCATGCAGGAAGCCAATGCAGGACTCGATCCCAGGACTCCAGGATCACGCCCTGGGCCAAAGGCAGGTGCTAAACCTCTGAGCCAACCAGGGATCCCACAATTCACCAATTTAAAGTGGTTTTTAGTGCATTCACACATTCAGTGTTTCCTAATATATTCACAGAGCTGTAGCATCATCACAGAGTTGTACCATCATCAGTGTACACAGGCGATTAATTATAAGTTGTACACCTGAAACTCATATAATGTTATATATCAAATTTGCTTCAATAAAAAAAAATTTGGAAGATGCTCCAAAAGTGAACTTATTAGTGGCAAGAAAATATGTGAGATATAATGAGAGAAAGTTTAAATAGTAATGGAATGATACATATAAACAAGGAGAAAAAAATATGAGAACAAAAAAAGTTGGAGAGGATCACGGACAGAAAAAGCAAATGATGCTAAAATGAGTTTGAACCAGGGACATATTCGATCTGCCTTCATTAAACAAACACATCTGGATTTTGTAACAACAAGATCAAGGTAAGATATTTGGGCATGATAAGAACAAAAGAAACTCTTGATTTGATAGTACTGCAAATATTTGGATAAACCAGAATCTATATAAATCTGCAGGCAGCTGGATATGAGTTCCATCTATGGAAGACACAGATAAAAAGGGTTTAGAGAAATGCATTCACTTTGTAGTTGCTAGAAATCTCTCCTGTCCTAGGAAAGTTGACAGCGAGATACTAATTCCCAAGCATAGAATACTTAACTAACTGAACATCAATAATGCCCTGATTTGGTTAAGAGTATCTGAGAATATAAGGAGAGCTGGATAGAGGGAAAAGGGTTCCTGACAATCCCGACAAACGTAATCAGCACAAACCACGCAGGAATATTCTTTTTGGCTCAAAGTTTTGTATATGTTTTTATAAAAAAGGAATGAGAAAACATACATTTGGAAGATAATGTTTTATGAAAACATTCAGCAAAACTCACATTTAATCTCTGTATTACTTAAAATAAAACTACTTTTTCTCTGAGACTTTTCTCTCATTAAAATCTTCCTTGAGCACTATAGATCTTGGAAACATTTTGTAGGTATCATCTTATTTTCCTTTTTCCTATCATTATAAAGCACAGCTCAAAAGTTGTGCAGCTGGGAGTTGTCTTTGACCCCAGTAGGAGCAAACTTTACTGTTTATCTTATAAAATCTATTAGTTTGGCTACTATTAACTCTTGTTTCCTTAATTAGGGCTGTGCCGTGACTACAGCAATTACTCTAGTTCAACATGAGTAAAATAATGGAAATGTACACAAGATAGCCATGCCCATGGAAAATCTGTTCTTATAAATGGGTAAATGTCAGATTAAAAATAAAAGTCACCAGTTTTTGAACTTGGAAATTGCAAAGCAAGGCTGGGGCAATAATTTATAACAATTAAAAATTTGAGATCAGACTATTATCTGATGGGATGGATCATCTTTAAAAGAATTTTAGTGGTGATAGTTTTTATAATCTGTTGACTATTCAAAATCACTCATCTTATGGCTAATGGTTGATGTAATTAATCTGATTCCAAATCAAGCAATAAGAAATCCTTGAGAATAAGCTATCCTTTCAAGTATTATAATACAGTATTTTTCTAGTCTGCAGGTGCATGTGTGCATGTGCACATGCCTAACACATTTTACTGGGAATTCGTGTACTGTTTGCTAACAATGCAATCATCTCTGTAAATGCTCTGACTATAACATCTTAGGATATTGTATGAAAATAGAAAATGTTACTATCTCTGGTAATATACCATGAAGGACAATGATCAGACTCTAATTCTTATTTATTTGCTTAAGTAAAGTCACTTCATCAAACAGGTTACCTAAGTCTTGTCCTGTGACTGTGATGACAAATTAAAAATGGAACTGCTTAAACCTCCAAAATATGCATAACGGTAACTGAAAGAACGTCACTGTAATGACAGTTAAAACCATCCATCTTCATGGGCTAAATGTAGATTCAACTGGAAGCGAACCTTGGCTTTCAGGCTTGAGGTTAGGCTAGCAGGACTTGTATTGTCATCTGGACAGGTGGCAATAACCTTAGCCGGGGATGTCAGAGCCTCCCCAGTCTTCTTTTAGATCTTACATCAAGCCACAATGAAACCTGGCTTCAGAACAAATTCTGAATGCCAGAAAGCAAAGGTGAAAGGTTAACCGCTTGTTATTTTTTATTTCTCAAATGCTAAAATATTTTAAAAAGCAAGGACAGCTCAATTTAGATTACAAAAAGGCGCTCTGATGAAAAGCAAATGTGTTTCTAAATGTACTTTGAAATAGATGGTTAGAAAGCTAACATAGAGTTTGTGGTCTAAATATATCATTCTTTTAGAGGCAGAACATATCGCTGGGGGGGGGGCAATCCTCCATCATAGGACTTATGGCATATAGTAACTAAAATGTTTTTCCATCCTTTGAATTTTCAACGTTGGGAAATATTCAGTGGACCCAGAGAGAAGTCCTACATTGGAAAAGCAGCTGCATCCAAGGTCATCTCTCTTGTTTCCAAATATATCTTGAAACAAATGCAAGAAGGGCACTTTGCTGAGTGTTATCTGGACATATATAGTTTCAATCAAATTCTTCAAGAAGTGTCAGAATAAAAGTTGAACATTTGTTTGACATTGCCAAGTCACTAGCAAGTGGGTCTCGTCAAGCGTGGAGGCTTTCCTTGGTGACTTGGCAATTAACTACAACAAAAAGGAGTTCTTTTTCCTACTCTCAAGAAAAAGAAATCAAGCACAGTTCTACATCAGCTCTGAATTCTTTCTCACATTTTTTAATATAGAGAAAATCATGTAAACTTATAAAAATGCCTCTCAACAGACGTATAACTCTTAAATATACTGTTTCAAAACCTGATTCCTTGGAATTATCAATTTTTTTTCACACCTCTGAAAATGTTACACGGAACAAAAGAGTGATGGTAGAGAGGACACAGTGTTGTAACCTGAATCAAAGAATAAAAGGCTGATTTTCTGAATTAGTGTAAAAAAAAAAAATCCCCCTAAATGCAAAGAAATAAGTAACTGGCTTATTGCCTCTCCTCTGTCATGAAAAAAAACAAAAAACAAAAAAAAAACAAAAAACAAACTTAGTCCATGATAGCAGTCTCCTGGGGGCAGTGATCAGTTTGTCATTCTCTACAATGTAGCAAGTCTCTCATTTCACCAAGTGTCCAAGGAGAAGCAGGGATATTAACAACTCCTGATTATCATACACCATAAGGACATGACTCCCAATTGCACCACCTCAAAACCTTCAACAATTTGGTTTCCATCTCCAAATTAGTCCCAGTTCCCTCTAGTATTGCCTGGCTAGCACTCGAGGGGCATTCCTTTCTCACTTCCTCTTCCTCACGGAATTCTTGCTTCCTCCCTGAGCCACATTCTGCCCTTGTGTCCAGAAGGATTTTAACTTGTACCTGCATCTCCTCCAGCCTGCCCGAACTGTTCCAGCCCAAAGTGTTTTCTCCTTTTGCTCTTAGGTCTGTTAACTCCTAATCCTATTCCAGAAAGCTGCATTGAAACTTTTAGAGATCCTAAACCCTGAGACAAGTGTAAGGAAGTCTAATAGTTCAGATTTTTCTTCCCCCCCGCCAAAGATTTTTATTTCTTTGAGAGAGATTGAGAAAGCACAAGCAGGGGGAGTGGAAGGCACAGGGAAGGCAAAAAGCAGACTCCTCACTAAACAGAGAGCCTGATGTGGGACTCGATCCCAAGACCCTGGGATCATGACCTGAGCTGAAGGCAGACACTTCAGCTGAATGAGCCACCCAGGTGCCCCACTTATTATTTTTCTAAAGAAAACTTCTTTGATCTCTGAAATATTAAACACTTTCAGAAAATTCAGTGTGTCTCAGTTTGCCTACTGGATGATCCAGTGCTAAAAACTGCTTCAGTTGTTGGTTACATTTCTCATCTTGATAACTAGACTTCAAGTTCCTGAAAGGGGAGGCTATGCCTTTTCCTGCTTGATGTGCTTGATACGGAGTTGGATGCAGGAAAGGGCCAATGAGCACCTGCTGGTTTCATCCATCTGCGTTCCTCACCTGTCCAAATCCTCATCTTTTCAGGCCCCCATCATTCTTCCTTCTTGAATGAGACTTCCTGGGACTCCACTTTGACCCTTTAGTCCTCTTTAGGTCTCTGTTGTGATTGAACTTTGATAGCACCACAGAATGTAGCACTTGATTATTGGGTTCTAATATGTTTGCTGCCGTTCAATGTATTGTTAGTCCTGTTAATGATGGGGCCATGTCTTAGACACTTATTGTACCTTTTCAGAGAGTCTAGCTGAGTACCCAGCACATCAAATTACAGAGCTTGGCACATGATAGAAGTTCCTTCCTCTCCCTCATGCACCTGGGTTACTTTCTGAGCCATACTAGATTTCTTGTCATTTCCTGAGCATGCCATGTTCTTACACACCTTTATGTCTTTCTCCTCTCCCATGACTATCAAAATCTTAACTCATCCTTACAAACCCAGCTGGAGTCCTACCTCTTCCATTAATAGTCTTTCCTAATAGTCAGAATTAGTTGCTTCTTCCTCTGAGCTCCTTGTTTTTTTTTTAAACATAAAAGATCTTTAATTTTTGCTACATAAAAGTAGAGTCTTCTAGACAGTGAGCTCTTTGAAAGTCAAAACAGGTCACATTCACGTTAGATTTTAGCACTGAGCACAATGTCAGGCACACAGAAGATATTATTTGCAAATAAATAAATGAATGAATTTACAATTTCATTCTTCAATTAATCAAGTAAAATCTTGCTAACTTCTTTGGTTTAGCCTTGGCATTTTCACTGAGGAAGGCAAGAAATGTCTATAAAACAATTCAATGGGGGCGCCGGCATGGCTCAGTCAGTTAAGCATCTATCTGCCTTTGGCTCAGGTCATGATCCCAGGGTCCTGGGATGGAGCCCCATGTGGGGCTCCCTGCTCAGTGGGGAGCCTGTTCCTCTTTCTCACTCTGACCTCTGCTCATGCTCTCTCTCTCAAATGAATAAATAAAATCTTAAAAAAAACAACAGCTCACAATTCACTGGATTCTGGATTCGACCAAATCAAATAAATTTAGTGGTTTTGCTTAATATTGTATTTCAAATTAAGTACTGTATTCAATTTTTAAGTTCCATTGCAGCATTATTCATAAAATAAAAAACTGGAATCTATCTATATGTCAGCAACAAGACATATATGATTTTAACACTTCTACGGAGATTTAAATTATAACCTATAAAGCTTCCATTTGTTCTATATCTAAAACTATTACTCCTTTCTTTTATGTATTTACTTGACATTCATTTTTAGCATAATTCCCAAATCTGGATGGTAGTTTATTTTCACTCATTTACTAAAATTTTTTCTTAGGTACATTAAGTGAACAGATTTTTTAAGAAGAATCATAATTTCACACACATTATAGTTCTTTAAATGGACATCAAGCTGCCTGCACATATTCAACCAGTATATACAGGGGTCACACTGTAGTTCATAGAGCAGAGGAGTGAAGAGCATAGGTTTCCAGTCCTGGCTCTGCCCACAGTGATTAGCTGTGTAATACTGTGAAAGCCTATCTGTGCCTGTTTCCTCTTCTATTGAATGGATATAATAGTATGTACCTCCTAGGGTTATTGTGAGAGTTACATTAGTTCAGACCCAGAAAGCACTTAGGACAGTATCTGGTCCATATTAAGTGCTCAATAATGATTATAGTTACAAAGCTTCACAGAGTAAAATTGGTTCAATCTTGCTTTGCCTAAATGATATTTAAATTTTTTCCCCCTCTCTCTATAAGTTTGATTCATTTTTAGAACCCAGAAACTAATCAGTGCTCTTTAACAATGAAACAGGCTCCCTCGTGAGGAGTGAGCCGCATTGCGGTTACTCCACTGAGGCTGGAAAGTGATTTGCTATAAGTGGTGCAGTTCTGATTTCTGCACTGTTGAGAGGATGAAAGAGAGCTCTCAAAGGTCCCAATTTAATAAATGACTACACAAATCATCCTGAGGTTCCTTGCAAGCTCCAAAATTCTATGGCTATTTACCAGGTTACCACGTGCAGTACTAAGCAGCAGCCCTGCCAGGAACTTGCTGCTACACTCTGAACTGAGGTGGAAACCAATACTTTCGCTGAAAAACAGAAATCTTTAATTTCCTCCTGTGTTCTGTCTGAAGAGTGAATTTCCATAGCAGTAAACCGAGTTTGGTGACTCAAAGTCTCTCAGTAATCCTAGAGAGGAAATTGTGAAATTAACTGTTTGCAGAGAAAGTACTTCCACTTTGCCAAAAGAGGGAGCATGGGAGCAGAAAGCATATGTTTGTCCAAGTCTTTTAAAAAATACTTGCTTGGATTCTGTGTTTTAGTTTTTTATTTCTTTTGCAAGGATGGGATGGGACTGAATGACTGTTACAGCCAACTTTCTCTTTTTTATATTATCTTAAGATGGGAGAGTCAAAGATCAAAAATATACAGATAACTTTGGATGGCCTCTATCCGTCCTGGACAAAATGCTCACCTCATGCCGGGCTGCCATATACTAAACAGCTCTAATTAAAATGTTATCATTAAAAGGAAAGGGAAAAGGAGCTGAGCCAGTAGCTCCTTCTGGATAGAGAAACAATTTTATATTTAATAAAAGTGCAACTTAAAAAAAAATCTCCTGGCTGCCACAGATTGTTTAAAAAAGGATTTATTATATATACAATCTAGATCTTACTTTCACTACAACAATGGATAAGTTATTGAAATAACTAAGTTTAATGGAAGTTAATCATCAGGTTGCTTACTTACCCACTCCCTAGGGCTAAACACTCCTTCATGCCAAACAAGAGGAATGATGTAAGTGCCTAGAATCATTTGTAGAAACAAACCTTTGATTCATACTCATTAGTCACTAATGTAGGGTAAATGCCTGTGTATGACAAGGAGATTTCTATAAGACACACATCTCCATAGGAAGTCATTTTTCAATACAAATTAGATTTTGCCTTTGTAAAGGCAGCTTTGTCAAGTTATTCATTTGTGCATATTTTCAAATTCAATTCAGAAGAATTCACTATATTTACACATTTTTAGTTTAAACAATATATTCATTGTCTTATTTTTACTCCAATTACCAAAAGGTGCTCTTATCATGTTAGCTTAAAAGTTAAGAAATAATCAAACTTGGAAAATGCACAGAGCTTAAAATTTTCCAGAAAATTTATATATATTATATAAATAAGGCAGAGTGATACATTTGGATTTGATATAGTTTAATGAAATGGCATATTTTATTATTGCTGCCCATTGAAATGAAGCAAAATGATAAAAAGTATTAATCTAAAGAAGGTTAAGTGTTCTGTAACTTCCTGAGATCTGGTTTGATTTCCACAAGCCTTTAAACAATGTTCTAACTAACATTTTTCTGGTACACTCTCTGGACCGGAAAAATACAGAATCTTGGATTTAATTGTTAATAGACTTAGAAAAGACATTATCCTATTATAAGATTGTTCTTAAAGGAAAACCTTTAAAGTCGGATTATTTCCTGAGCTAATATAGAAAGGAAGATAAGCAGTGGCCTTTTGAAATTTACAGTTTATACAGTCAGTCCCATGCAATAGTTGGCAACACCATGTCCTAGGAGAAGCAAATCCATGAACGCAAAAGCAGATTTCACAGGCTACATTTTTCTTCTTTATTTGGGCCATCATGTGGAAGACAGATTATTTTCCAAAACAATTAAGTACTCTCATCAATTAGCCAGCTAGAGTATCAATCCTGAAGGAAAAATGTAATAGGCTCTTCTGTAAGTGCCAGTTGTCAAAAACTGTCAGAGTTAGTCAAACCTTTTTCATGTTCCAATCAAATCACAAAATGAGTGGAAAGTCACTGTATAAAACCCATAAAGATGCATTACTAAATGTCCAATGTTACATAAAAACTATAAATAACTCTGTACTTTTAGGGTTTGCTTTTTTTTTTTTCCAGCTTGCTTTTCTTGAAGTAATAATGATGTTCTGCTTCAGTTAATAAAGTAATTTTGGAGCTGCCTAGCGTTTAATCCACATATACTTTCTGTGTGGACTAAAGATGGCAAGTAATAATCAAATCAGAATTATAAGCATTCCTTGGAGTATCTGTCATTAACAATTTTTAAAATTAAGAGAAGAGTATCAAGGATAGTGAAGGCTAAAAAAAGTAATCACCAAGCTTAATAATCTTACAAATTGATTTTCCTTAGGGGAATAAAATGTTGTTTCTGTGAGGGACATCTAGTCTTTTTCAAATATTTGAAAAGGAATTCATACTCTGGTTAAAGGAACATCACTTGCTACTAGCTTAAAAATAACAAGCCAGTAGCCAACACTGAGCAAATGCATCTACCTTAATGTTCAAAAACTGATTTGTTGAATTAAGAAAGGTTTGTTTCCAAACTGAAACACAGCCTTTCCTCTTTTAGTATCTAGTCGATCTAGTTGTTGATCTAAAGGCACAAATGATGGGCAGCCTGGCTGGCTCAGCGGTTTAGCGTTGCCTTCCGCCCAGGGCATGATACTGGAGTCCCAGGATCAAGTCCCACATTGGGCTCCCTGCATGGAGCCTGCTTCTCCCTCTGCCTGTGTCTCTGCCTCTCTCTCTCTGTCTCTCATGAATAAATAAATAAAACCTTTAAAAAAAATAAAGGCACAAATAAGAATTCTGGTAGCTGATACTTGTCCAAATAGGAGGATAAAGTAACCTAAGGACCAGATTCAAACCACATAATAATAATATTAAAATGATTCTTTTTTTCTTGAAATTAATTAAAAGAAGTTTCTTTTTTTCCCCTAACATTTTATTTATTTACTTGAGAAAGAGAGTGAGCGGGAGGGAGAGAGGGAGAGGGAGGGAGAGCTCAGGGAGAGGGGCAGAGGTAGAGGGAGAAGCAGGCTCCCTGCTGGTTAGTAAGCTCTACTGGATGCCAGGTCTCCATCCCAGGACTCCGGGATCATGACCTGAGCCAATGTTAGATGCTTAATTGACTGAGCCACCCAGGCGCCCCAAGAAGTTTCTTTCCACACTTTATTGGTAAGTTCTTCCTTGCTCTGATGGATCCCATCTTTTCTTGCCATAGCTCCTAGAGTTACCAATAGTCTCCCATGCTGTAAGTTTCTCTGATTACCAAGAAAGAAGCTTTCAAACAAAAAGTAAGAGTAGAACATACTTGGAAACAAAGAGATCCCATAATCAAGTTTGTATGTTTTGTACAGGGTAGAAACAACTTTCTTCATTGAAATGTTTTTTGCCTCTTACTGCCATCCCAGGATAGAGAACTAACCCAAGACTGACATGCTAATAATCTAAAATAATCTGAAATCTGAGTTTTCAAATCTAAAGGGAAGACACTTCATTTTTTAAAAAAGATTTATTTATTTCGCTTTTTTTTTTTAAAGATTTCTTTATTTATGATAGACAGAGACAGAGAGAGAGAGAGAGAGAGAGAGAGAGAGAGAGAGAGGCAGAGACACAGGAGGAGGGAGAATCAGGCTCCATGCCGGGAGCCCGATGTGGGACTCGATCCTGGGACTCCAGGATCGCGCCCCGGGTCAAAGGCAGGCGCTAAACCGCTGAGCCACCCAGGGATCCCAGATTTATTTATTTTAGAGAGAGAATAAGCATCGGGCAGAGGGACAGAGGGAGAAGTCTCAGGCAGACTCTGTGCGGAGCGTGGAGGCTGATGAGAGCTCAGGACCCTAAGAACATGACCTGAGCCCAAATCAAGATTTGGATACTTAACCAACTGTGCCACCCAGGCACACCTAAGGGAAAGACATTTAAAAAAATACAATGAAACTGAAATGAAAGGTACCATATGAATTTCATCTTTCTTTAAGGAAAAATCAAAGAAGTTTTCAAGTACTCTGTCCAAATGAAGCAGAAATTAGAAGCACTTTGGACTCTTGAATTTCACTTGGAATCCTATTGTAGCTTTTTAGCACATGATAATTTCTATATTCTATTACTATTTTTTATATTTAAAATAACAGTCCATAAGACCTAAATACTATAATAGATTTTGAATGAAAATAAGTAAAAATCCTTAAATTTAATACTAGAACATGAATAGTTAAAAAATAATTTGACACAATTATATAATTAAAAAATAAATAGCCATCATATGTGCACCAAGTTTTATTTGCTTTAAATAATACAGACAGAACAAATATGCTATTTAAAATAGTAAATTTTCTTGAATTTTACAGAAGAAAGAGAAACTGAAGTGAAACTGTAGGAATTGCTGAACTTCAGATAAATGTTTCTTCAAAACAAGAGATACTAGTTCCTAAAAGATTCCTCTAAAGTTAAAAAAAAGATTAAGAAGAACATTAAGCCATTGGGTTATTACATTAAAAAGAAAACTACATGCTTCTTAATGGACATATGCTTACATTTATGGAGAGTAAACGTAGTCTCCTGTCTCATAAAACTCCTAAGACACCATTGATATCTAAACTAAGCAAAACAATAAAAGTTGTTTTTCATTTTAAAAAACTTTAAAACCTAGATCTAACTTATTAACATTTTCTTCCAAGGAAACTTAACAGGGAATGCTAATCTGAAAGCAAAATGTTGTACAAATTATTTTCCAGAAAATAAATACATTATGGGATTGTGCTTACATCTAGTAATATCAACTAAAACCTCAAATGATGGCACATGAATTCAGAGTATCAGCCGGTCCTCTCCTCCCTCCTGAATTACCTGACCAATGGAAGTTTGGCTTTGTTGTTTCAGAAAGCACTGTTTCTTACATTCCATCAACTGTTCAAAATCACGCCACATTTTTGCTTGTTTCATGTTTGGACCATGACTTTCTCGTACAGCTTTTTGTTTTTCTCGGAGTTTCTACCATTAAAAACAAAACAAAGCAAGAATGATTAAATCTCAGTTACAGGGATTTACTTCTATTGTGGTCATCACAAGAATATGATATGGTGTACATCTGATGAATAACAGTTAATGAAACCAGGTTCTCCTGAGATGTATGAAGACTAAGATGATAAAAATTAAACTGATTATAGACGTAGGAAGCCTTAAGTTAAAAAGAATATGAAAATAGAAAGGGAGGGAAAAATTAAAGGAAATCAGCAAAGTGAACAGTATCATGATATGTTAAAAAGAATGAGAAGTTTGGAAGTCAGAAGACTTTGGTTTCAAATGTGGCTTTGTCACCAGCTGGTATTACTTCCAACAAATGGAAGTAATACCATTTCTCTGGAACTCAGTTTTCTCAATTGTCAATTAAGGTTGATAATAGGGGATAATTATAAAATTATCTGCCTTATAAGATTATTTTTTCACATGACATAATAGATCTGGAAATACTTGATAAACTATCATATATGTTGTTATTATTATTAAATATTGTATTCTCTCCTGAATCTGTGTGTGCTCTGTATGCGTCCAAATAAATCAAATTGTATGCATATATTCCTCAGGAAGAAGGTTTTGTGATTTTTAAAAAAAGTACAGTACTAAATAGGCCAAATCTTTCTCAGAATTTCTTTTTTTTTAAATTTATGATAGTCACACAGAGAGAGAGAGAGAGAGAGAGAGAGAGGCATAGACATAGGCAGAGGGAGAAGCAGGCTCCATGCACCGGGAGCCCGACGTGGGATTCGATCCCGGGTCTCCAGGATCGCGCCCTGGGCCAAAGGCAGGCGCTAAACCGCTGCGCCACCCTGGGATCCCCTGTTTTTATTTATTTTTAAGTAGGCTCCATGCCCAGCATGGGTTCGAACTCATGACCTTGAGATTCAGAGTCTCATGCTCTACCAACTAAGTGAGCCAGTTGCCCCCAGAATTGTGTTACTAATAGCCTATATGATTCCCTTTGTCAAAACTGTTCTACTCAGACTCTAAAATTATAAACAAGAAAAACTTCAATAAATTGTAAATATATACTTTGGTTCAATCTCAGGGCAAATTCAGAAAGGGTGACTGAAAGGAGGCACAGCAGAAAGTCAGAGGCAATGAGAGGAAGGAAAGAAGAGGAGAAAGTAGGCAGGTAAGCAGAGGAAAACAGAGAAGATGATAGTGCACACATCAGGAAACGCAGTGTGACAGAAATGCACACAGTGACACTGAACGTGAGAAACCCCCAAGCACAGAAAAACAAGCAAAGACATGGAAACAGGTAAGAAAGAAACCTCCCCATCCTTTCCTCTCTTGGCATATGATTGATCTCATAGTTAGTTGATTTAAGGGCACAAATGAGAAGTCTGGCCATTGGTACTTGCCCAGATAATAGGCTAAATAAGCTGAGGACTAGATTCAAAACACTCTACTGAAGACTGCCTTCCCCAGCTATGGCTAATATCAGCAAATAGCAACAGAAAGCAGAGCAGAATTAAGAAAACAGAATTTGGGGGTACCTGGGTGGCTCAGTCAGTTAAGCACTTGCCTTCAGCTCAGGTAGTGGTCCCGTGGTACTGGGACCAGGGGTCCAGTCCCTGCTTAGTGGGGAGTCTGCTTTTCCCTCTCCTTCTGCCCCTCCCCCATGCTTGTGCTCCCTCTCTCTAAAAAAAAAAAAAAAAACTTAAAAAAAATAGAATTTAAATATAGCCAGCAAATTTTTGACACAATACCTGGCATGCAAATACATCTATTTAAGTCTATGTTACAAAAGAGAGAGAGAGAGAGAGAGAGAGAAACCAAGAAACAGACTGAACTATAGAGAACACAGAGGGTTACCAGAGGGCAGATGGGTGGGAGGATGGGTTAAATAGTTGATGTGATGGGGACTATGGAGTGCACTTGTGAGGAGCACCAGGTAGTGTATGCAGTGCTGAATCACTGTTGCACACCTAAAACTAATGTTACACTGTATGTTAACTGGAATTTAAATAAAAACTTAAAGTATCTGACAAATATTTTTGTCCTAATGAACTAAAACAAAAGTGGTAAGTCAGATCAAGAATTTTAAGAGTTCTTAGAATGATTTTAAGATTAAGGTACTACTTAGCTATAAATGTTCTTATGTTATTGGAATAATTCTTTGCCAAAAATCCCAACAACCTGTAAGTTATTTAAAGAAACCAAAGACAGGATGTGGGTACTGTCTGTGTCAGAAACATTAAATTTAATGTGCTTCATAACCATGTGTATTTGAAACCTTTAAATTTATGAATGCAATTGCCTTAGTATATAATTTATTTTTAATATTACTGTTTTGTTGATAGCTGTACAAAAATACTCGTCACAGATTTCATTGCTCTTTAAAGAGGAGGCGGTATAATAGGGGTGAGGGAATTTATAACTTTCAGTACAGTATTCCACAGTACTTGATAAGGCAAATTCTAGTGTATGGTAGTGTGAATCGTAGCACTATTGGCTGGTATAATTCCAAAAACTCAGTTGGCATGAGGAGGGCTGTGGATGTCCAGTCTATGCTGGTTTCAAAGACTTTGGCTATCATGACTTTGAAAGGCTAGGTTTGGTGTTTTAGATCTACTCTAGCAAGGAGAGGATTGAGGAACTGTTTCTTAAACGATACAGACTGACAATTGGGGGATGAGCTAATCAATGGCTCCTTTTGCTAAAATATACTTGTCAGACTGCTGCTACCACTTTTGCAAAGATCCTGCAGTAAAACACCACACTGTAATTAGCAATTACATTTGGGTCTTTGAAAGGATTCAGGTTTGATAAATATTTCTCTACACAAAGCATCTATCCACATACTTTTCAAAACAAAAGAGAGGAACGTTTTCATATGAGAAAATATATTACCTAACATATGAAATGTTTGGATGAAAGCTAATTCTTGATAATCACACTAAATCTTAAAACCCAAAAATCTCTAGTGATTGTTTACCACTTGATTAAAATATATGCTTTCAAACATGAAATTATTTCTTTTTTTCCTTTTGAGTGTGGCATGTCATCCCATAAATGGAAGAAGGTTCACAGAACTCACAATATCTCTGATAGAATGAAGGAATCAGCTTTAAGGTTTCCTTTCATTTTTTATTTACATTAACATGATGGGCATTTATTCACAAATCACAAAGACAGAACAGATGAACACTTTTTTAGAGAAATGGCCAATTCCAGGTTTGGAACAAGACATGTGCAGGACGACTCTGGAATGTTTTGTCATACCAGAAAATAAGCCATCAAAGTCTAGCAGGATAGTTTCAAAAAGATTTCAAAAGGATTCAAGAGACTTCCAGTAGCCAAACATGGTACAATTTGAGCACTGACAGGAATAGTAATTAAAATAGATCAACACATATCTAATAAGTTAAATCTAAGATTCATAAAGATACTTGTCAAGGATGTTTAAAAAAAACTCATCATTTTGAAAAGCAGCAAATAAGCAAATCAAGCAGTTATTCTGCCTTTCTTATATGAACTGTACCTTAGGGTAATTAGATAGTTGATAAGGAGTTGTTCTTTACAGAATTATTCCAGCCAATAAATGAAGAAGGAACATAATTAGAAAGTCATCCTTTTGCAATCTCTAATGACTTAATGGATCTAGGAAGTGATTTCATTGGCTGCCGACATTATAAAAACAGAGCTTCTGGACAGAGTATATACTACCACCTATAAAGTATGTTTTCCAAATATTGAATCATATTTAATCAAGCCTATAGATCTACCTACCAATTCACAGGACATACTGGGGACAGAAGAATATGTAGTTGACACCACAGGGATGCATTAGCAAAGTTCAGGATGTTGGAAACTCATCAGGACAATAACCAGTTTTTTTTTTTCAACTTTCCAAAAAATAAATTGTAAAGAAAAAGGATGAAAGAGTAACCTAGAGAAAGAGACTTAAGAGCTATATTAACTAATAGCACTGTATGAACTCTTATTAGGATCCTGATTCAAACATATATACCATTAAGAAATTGTGAGATAATTAGGGAAATTTCAACACTGGGCATTTGGTATTATGCAATTATGTTAAATTATTTTTGGCATGATAATGGCATGTGGTTATGTTCAAAAACAGCCTTTATGATACAAACTGAAATATGACCAAAAAAAAAAATAATAATAAGATCTCTGAGATTCACCTAAAAATGAGTTGGGGTGGGAATGGATGGGACTATAGAAAAAACAAGACTGGTCATGAGTTTAATTACTGAAGTTGACTGATGGTTACACATAAATTTATTACATTATTTCTCTACTTTTATACAGACTTGAAATTTTCCATAATAAATGTCTTCATATGGTTTTCTAGAGATTTTATTTATTTGAAAGAGCATGAGAGCGAGAAAGATCATAGAGGGAGAGGGAGAGGGAGCAGAAGAAGCAGACTCCCTGCTGAGCAGAGAGCCGGATGTGGGGCTCGATTCCAGGACCCTGAGGTCATGACCTGAGCAAAGGCAGGCACTTAATCGACGGAGCCACCCAAGTGCCCCCATTTTTTAGTTTTTAAAGGAGTCTTTTTCAAAAGACTTTACAAGAGTCTATTTAGTAATTATGTTATTGTTTTCCATACCATTTATTTTCTAAAGTTTAACTTTAGAATATTACTTAATAGGTTTATGGGAGCCAATTCAGTGCTTATGTAAAAGCAGAGATACATGTATATTTTTTAATTAACAATTTAAACCAGCAAATGTAAATAAAGGGGCATCTGGGTAGCACAGCTGGTTGAGCAACTGACTCTTGGTTTTGGCTCAGGTTGTGATTTCAGAGTCATGAGAATGAGCCCCACATTGGGCTTTGCATTCTGCGTGGAGCCTGTTTTAAGACTTTTTCTCTTTTTCCCTCTGCCTCTCTCTGCTCCCTCTAAAATAAATAAATAAATAAATAAATAAATAAATAAATAAATAAATAAATAAATAAATAAATCTAAAAACCAAAATGAGGAGTGCCTGGGTAACTCAAGTAGGTTGAGGGTCTGACTCTTGATTTCAGCTCAGGTCACAATCTCAGAGTCATGAGATCGAGTCCCACTTAGGCTTTGTGCTGAGCGTGGAGCCTGCTTAAGATACTCTCTCTCCTCCCCCTCTGTCCCATACTCCTGCTTGCACTCTCTCAAAAAAAGAAAAAAGAAAATGTAAATAAGGATGAATAATTTTGCCATCAATCCAGTCAGACCAAGAGCTTAATTATACAATGCATTAAAAATGAAACAAAGCCTTATTTTTCATTTGTACTTCAGAATGGGCAAGCTTCAGACTCATGACCATTTGAATAGAAATTCCATATATAGCCATTACTTTTAAAGAAAAACTACAGCTAAACAATCCCTAACTAGGGTGCTACAAATTTGACTTTCTTATTAGAAAAACTAATAAGAAATCTCAATTTTCAATAGTGAAACTAAGAAACATAAAATGGTGTTTAGTGAAGTGTGGTTAGCCTTCACTATGCAACTCAGATTTAAAATCATTGAAGATAATCTTAGAACTCATGTAGGTAATTTAATTGAAAAATTTTAAACTACCTATTTCAGTTTGAATATGAGGAAGTGAACTCCAAAGTGGTTAAGGTGCTTGTTCAGAACTACAAACCTAGGACTGAAGCTAGCCTACTTGATGACTGGTCCTGAGTTGTTGATAAATATAGATTTTTTAAAAAAGATTTTATTTATTCATGAGAGACACAGAGAGAGAGAGAGAGAGAGAGAGAGAGTGAGAGAGAGAGAAGTGCAGAGGGAGAAGCAGGTTCCATGCAGGGAGCCTGATGTGGGACTTGATCCCGGGACTCCAGGATCACACCCTGGGCTGAAGCAGGCGCTAAACCACTGAGCCACCCAGGGATCCCCATAGATGTTTCTTTTTAAAAAAAGAATGACAGAGCTGGTATTTTTTAAATTAATGTCAAATGTGTTGCTTTATGAAGTCAATTAAAATAATCAATGAATTAGGTCATTTAAGTCCTGGTGGTCAAGGCCTTTACTATCTACCACCTCTTCTACTAGGAGTGTCTTAGAGAACTGAGAAAACAAGACTTAATCACATATTCCTGCTTTCATAAGACTGGCAGGGAAGGAGCTGAATATGGAATAATAAGGAAGGTTTTTTGATTATTTGTGTTAAATGAATCAATGTGAAGGACATGGACCAGTGTCTGGATCACAGTAATGAGCTTTGTGTATATTAAATAAATAAATTTATACTTATCTCATAAAGAGATACCTGAGTATTATCTAAAAAGTTATAGTTTATTACACGTGGCAGTTTTGTTTCTTATCCAGAACTATCTCATAAACTCCTTGTTAATTAAAACTAGATTTGTTTTTCTCCAAAAATCCATGTGCCTTCACTTTTGTATACACACACTCTACTCATAAATTCCTGAAGAAGAGTCTTCATTTTTGCAAGAGATTAAGAAAGATGCAATTTCCCTTTGAAAACTGTACTATAACCTTTTAAAAAGAATGATAATATTAAAATCATGTGCTAAAAAAATAAAAAATAAAATAAAATCATGTACTAAAAGCCTGAATTAGACACACTTAAAAAAATAAATAATATATTCCTACCTTGCCAAGGTTTTCCTGTTCAGCAATATTTTTTGTATACTGCTCCCTAGGAAATCAACATAATGATTTAGCTTCAATTTTCTTCAATTGATTTGATCATACAACTAAATTATAAATTAACTTATCAATATAAACATATTAGACAACATAGAGTATTGGAGTCAGAATGAAAACCATTACCAAACACACTCTTTCCCCATCTTTTGTCAATTCTTCTAGTAAACAGTAATTTATGGGGAAAAAACCTACAAAACACTGCATAAGAAATTAAGAGAATTAAAATGTTGAGTACTATTTCTGGTTAATTTACACTTAAAACAATGGTAACACATTTGCTTAAGTTACACTTTATTTTTTTAAGTTCTTATTTATTTAAGTAATCTCTACAACCAAGGTGGAGCTCGCACTCACAACCCAGAGATTGAGTTGCATGCTCTTCCAACTAAGCCAGATAGGCACCCCAGTCACACTTTATTTTTGAAGAGGTTTGTAGAAAGGAGAAAGGATACACATTTTATTTTTTATTTTAGTTTTTTAATAAGATTTATTTATTTATTCAGAGAGAGAGAGAGAGGCAGAGACACAGGCAGAGGGAGAAGCAGGCTTCATGCAGGGAGCCCCACGTGAGACTTGATCCCTGGTCTCCAGGATCACACCCCAGGCTGTAGGAGGCGCTAAACCACTGCGCCACCGGGGCTGCCCTTTAGAATACACATTTTAAATAAATATTATATAACATCTAACCCTGCAATTCTACTTCTAGGAAGTCACCCTAAAGAAAAATTCTCATAACTAAAGATATATGTAAAGACTGTTTATCTCACCATTGCTTGTAACAGTGAAATCTGCAAATAAACTATATGTAAATAGATGGGGAAATATTTAAATAAATTATGGTACATCCTTTCAAAGGAATAATATAGATTTGTAAAAAGGAAGGGGTAGAGCTATAAATACTGAAAGAGAGAATTTTAGATAAATAATTAAGAGAAAAACTGTAGGGGATCCCTGGGTGGCTCAACGGTTTAGCACCTGCCTTTGGCCCAGGGTGTGATCCTGGAGTCCTAGGATCGAGTCCCACATCAGGCTGCCTGCATGGAGCCTGCTTTTCCCTCTGCCTGTGTCTCTGCCTCTCTCTCGTCTCTCATGAATAAATAAAATCTTAAAAAAAGAAAAAAAGAAAAACTGTATAAGTAATTTAACCTGATTTTTGTGTACATATACATACAAGATTTTCCCATGCATTTGCTAACACACACACACACACAAATGCATGGGAAAGGAATATGGAGTAATTATATGTCAAAATATTTTTATTTATTTATTTTTATTGTTTAAAGAGTATTTATTTATTTATTTGAGAGAGAGAGAGAGAGAGAGAGAGAATAATGCAAGTCAGGGGGTAAGGAGCATGGTAAGAGGGACAAGCAGACTGCACTGAGCCTAGAGCCTGACAGGGGTTCAATCTCACAACCCTGAGATCATGAGGTCAGCCAAAATCAAGAGTCAGATGCTCAACTGACTGAGCCATCCAGGTGCCCCTACACCAAAATATTAACAATAGGCATTTCTGAGGCATGACAATATGGACAACATTCAGTTTTTGTGTACTATACTTCATAATGGTTACTATTATTTTTACAAGCATTTCTTTTGTAAGCTAAAAAAAACCCTATAATTTTCAAGTAAAAATAAAAAGATAGAAATAATATTGTATTGGATTTTTTTTAAAAGATTTTATTTATTCACGAGAGACACAAAGAGAGAGAGAGAGAGGCAGAGACACAGGCAGAGGGAGAAGCAGGCTCCATGCAAGTAGCCTGATGTGGGACTCGATCCTGGGTCCCCAGGATCACACCCTGGGCTGCAGACGGCACTAAACCACTGTACCACCGGGGCTGCCCTGTATTGGATTTTTAAACAAAAGTATAATTATGCATATATTTTTTTTAAGATTTAAAAATTTTTAAAAGTAATCTGTACACCCAACATGGGGCTTGAACCTACAATCCCAAGATCAAGACTCGCATACTCTATCAGCTGAGCCAGAGAGGCGCCCCAAAAGTATAATTATATTGTAATACTCCATAAGACAAAAAGTGATATTCAAAGTGTTAAGGACAAAGATTGAAGGATGAGGACAAAGGAACCAATAATAAAAAGAAGATAAAAGAAACTTTAGACTTCAAATTTAGAAAAAGACAGTGTTTTTGTGTAAAGCTACATCGTAGTAAGAAGTTAAACAGCACAAAACTGGAAATGTAAGAAATCATAAACCACAAAGAGAAATTCTAGCAGCTTAAAATGAAGGAAGATTCACATTCATGTAGAAAGGGAGGTAAACGTGACTAGACTGGAGAGAATGGCAATCAAAAGTACTCAAAGTCCTTGGAGTGCCTGGGTGGCTCAGTTGGTTAAGCGCCCTACTCTTGGTGTTTTGGTTCAAGTCATGATCTCAGGGTTCTGGGATCCAGGCTCCCCTCGGGCTCCATACTCAGCACAGAGTCTGTTTGAGACCTTCTCTCCCTTTCTCTCTGCCACTTCCCCTGCTCCCACCCTCTCTCCCTCAAATAAATAAATAAATCTTAAAAAAAAAAGTACTCAAAGTCCTTAGAGAGCTGGATTGAAGGCAGAATTTGGACATGGAAATGAGAGTGGAGGGGAATAAACACAAACTTGATGAACTTTTATTTTGACCTTAAAATTTATGAGATACTAAGTCAAACTGTTTACCTTTCCGTCTTTCCAGTAAAAATAGCTAGGAGATTGTAAATGATATATTCCTTAAGAACTTACTGATATAGTTTGGATAGCTTTATTTATTTACTTATTTTTTAGAGAGGGAGTATAGGGACAGAGGAGTATAGGGAGGAGTATATGGACAGAGAAAATCTTAAGCAGGCTTGAAGCTTAGGGTGGAGCCCAAGATGGGGCTCAATCGCACAACCCTGAGATTATGACCTGAGCTAAAATCAAGTCAGTGGCTTGAGTCACACAGGCACCCCAAGTTTGGAGAGCTTTAAATAATTCAATTATTACCCTAGGACTGAGAAATGTCCAAACTGTTTTAGAATTTTCATTTATATTTTAACAAGAAGACAAAAGCTCATGCTCTTTTACCATATTACACTAATATGTAATTATTTTATTTCATGAATTTACCCAAGAAATAATTATGGAGCATCTGTTACATACCAAGCATGCCCTGGGGTTTCAGGAAGAGAACATAACACAGTGCTTGTCCTGTTTCCTGTCCAATTTCCAAATAACTGTTGCATGTATTATATTTAATTTGATCTTTGGTAGTATAAATTGTTCTCCTTATTTTATAGATGAGGAAATGATATGCCCAAGGTCACAAAACTCAGGACTGGAAAAACCAGGTTAGAAAGAAAATTTTAGGAGTCCCTCTTTAGTACTTTGAAATAAAACATGCTGTCCCTTCAAATAAAATTTGTAGACAATTTTTCAAAACCATGCTAATTTCTTAGACCTTTGGTCTTACTCAAAAATATCATAAAAGTAGAAAATGGGATAACAATAAAAATATTGTGTCTATAATAACAATATTTTAAACATGTATTGATGAGTTTAGAGTATAATTAATTCCATTTTATTTTATTTATTTTTTATTTTTTAAAAGATTTTATTTATTTATTAGACAGAGAGAGAGAGAGAGAGAGGGAGAGAGAGAGAGAGAGAGGCAGAGACACAGGCAGAGGAGAAGCAGGCTCCATGCAGGAGCCTGACATGGGACTCGATCCTCAGTCTCCAGGATCACACCCTGGGCCGAAGGTGGCTCTATACTGCTGAGCCACCTGGGCTGCCCAACTGCATTTTATTCATAATATTCTTATGTACTACTCTCGTCAGGGCAAAATATTTTTCTTTTCTTTTTTTTTTTTTAATTTTTATTGATTTATGATAGTCACAGAGAGAGAGAGAGAGAGAGAGAGAGAGAGAGGCAGAGACATGGGCAGAGGGAGAAGCAGGCTCCATGCACCAGGAGCCCGAAGTGGGATTCGATCCCGGGCCTCCAGGATCGCGCCCTGGGCCAAAGGCAGGCGCCAAACCGCTGTGCCACCCAGGGATGCCCAAAATATTTTTCTATAGGAAAACAAAAGAATGGTAAAGGTTTATGATGATTTTTCAAATGATGAAGAAGAATATCTGGCCAGAAAACCAATATAGTTCAGGGGGAATATTTCCTTCTTTATTATTTATATTGTAATGGAAGAAATGGAACTTAATTTCTAAAACTTCTTTTTTCCAAGAATAAAAGTAACTTCTCACATTTATAAAATGTTACCACTGACCATACAAATTTATTTGAGCAAAGGTTATATTCAAAGAATGTGAATGAGTACATTTAATATGTGTAATATGTCAGAATACTAGAAAAAAATATTGTTCTATTTATAGGACATTTTCAGTTTGGCTTGCATTCCAGGGCATTTTAGGTTTAAAAAATTAGACTCTGCAACATTCCATTTACTAGATTCCTTTTTTATAACATTGATATATACGCCACTAAAAATCTCAACTGCAATCTAGAATAAATGTGAATCCTTTATTTTAAGTTCTTACTGGTTGGTAAAGTTAAACATCTGAATTGTGGTAAGGGGCAAAGACAGCTTATCTTGTTCAATTACTGCATTTTGTCACAGCTAGCAATTCAACTATAAATGTATTTTTTTTTAGGCAGAATTTGATTTATTACAGTATGTTACTAGCTTGGATTATCAAAAAAATCACCATATAAGGGCTACTGGTATTTACACATCCTTCCTTGTTTTGAAGGCTGGCACACTACAAACACACAGCTTCTAGCTGAAATACAAGTCACACACTACACAATGAGCAGGCAGATGACAAGAGTCCAGGCCACGTGGGACTTAAAAATAGATCAATTTTAGGGCTTATAAAAAAGGAACCATGAAATTATATGTATTCCTGGGGGTGGAGAATGGGGAGTTATTGTTTAATTATTACAAGAGTTTTTTTCTTTGGAATGATGAAAAGGGGTTGTTATTATATACCAGTGATCGTTGCACAACATTGTGAATGTATTCAATGCAACTATATATTTAAAACTGGTAAAAATGGCAAATTTCATGTTATATGTTTTTTTGACATGATAAAAAAGAAAAGTAAGCAAGCCAACAAGAAAATTATGTGTGTTCCTACTTAGGTAGTAGGGCTGGATTATCCAGAGGATGTTCAGCAAGATTTAATCCTTTTTTTTAAATAAAAGATTTTATTTTTTCGAGAGAGACAAGGAGAGCACAAGCAGAGGGAGAGGGAGAAGCAGACTCCCCGCTGAGCCCCCACCAACACGGGGCTCGATCCCAGAATCCTGGGATCATGACCTGAGCCAAAGGCAGACACTTAACCAACTAAGCTACCCAGGGGCCCCAACAAGATTTAATCCTAAATAATATCTTAGTATCTGCTTATTTAAGTACCCGTAATCTTAGTAATTTAGTAATTCCACCTTGTTTATAAAGCTTCTATAGGAGACAGCCATAAAATAGAATGAAATCTTGCCATTTGTATTAACATGGATGGAGCTGGAGAGTGCAATGCTAAATGAAATAAGCCAGTCAGAGAAAGACAAATGCCATATGATTTTACCCATATGTGGAATTTAAGAAACAAAACAAATGGAAAAAGGGAAAAAGAGGGAAAAAAAAGCGAGAGACAAACTAAGAAACAGACTCATAACTATAGAGAACACACCAGAGGAGGAGGCAAATGGGGGATTGGGTGAAATAGGTGATGAGGACTAAGAGTATACTTATCATGATGAGCGCTGAGTAATGTATAAAATTGCTGAATCACTATGTTGTATAACTGAAACTAACAGAACACTGTATGTTAACTATACTGGAATTTAAATTAAAAATTTAGTAAAAAAAAAAAAAGTGTATGGGTGGAAACATTAAGTAACTCAAGGTAGAAACAACAAAATTACTCACCTAATTGCCTTTCTTTTTTCTTGTTGATCAGAAGAGACATATGCCTTCATTTCATCGGTAGCTCGACGAAGCTGTATTTCTAGGTTCTAGGTGGAAAGACTAAGGTTTAGTTAAATCCTTGATCCAGAAAAATCTCAGAAAAGTTTTTGATCCACTTTCTTTGTTATACCTTAATCATACAATTTGTGTAATGGTATCTACTTTCTTCTTGAAGACATTCTTCGCGGAGTCCTCTGACTTCCTACAATATATAATTTTAAATGGGCAACATTATTGAAATAATAATAAAATATAGAGAGGATGACCTTAAATGTACAGTAAAATGCCATAAGCATAATTTTTTCTTTTTTGATTACAATTTTATTTACCAGAGGTTACAATCTTTTCTAGAGACTACTCATAACACTCTAAAACTTACAGCTTCAGTTATTCATTTATTAAGTACCTACTGTGTGCCCAACTCTGTGCTAGGTGCTGAGGACACAGTATGAACAATAACACAGATTCCTGCTGTCATTCAAGTAGAAGAAACAGGTAATGAAGTTACTTTCAGATGGAAGTGAGTACTATGAAGAAAGGCAGCAGTAGAATGTGATAGGGTGACTGAACGGGCAATATTAGATAAGGTGATCAGAAAAGACCTCTAGAAGGAAGTAGCATTTAGCCTGAGACCTGATGATGAAAAGGAGAGATCAAGGCAAAGAGTTGGAGGCAGAGTGTTCCAGAGAGAGAAGAGCTATAAGCAAAAGCCATGAGGTGAAAATAAGCTTGGCTTGTTTGATGTGCAGGAAGGTGGCCAGTGTCGCTATGGCTCTGTGGATGAGGACCAGAGCACATGGACCACAGTTTAGAAGTTAGATTTTAAGAGTTAATTGGGAAGCAGTGGAGGGTGGCCTAAGATTTCTATAGGTTTTTTTTGGCTCTCTATGGAGGAAAAAACCTTAGGAAGGCAAGGATGGAGGTGGGAGAACAGATCTGGGTTACTGTGGGAATCTAAGAGATGCATGATGGGGACCTGGACTTTGTGGTTGTGGTACAGATGGAGCATTCAGTGTGCTCACATCAAGCCTGAAGAAATAAAGATATCTGGAGCTTAGGAGACTGGCTCAGGGGATGAGGGTAAAGATCTGGGAATTATTTGATATTGGTGTAGTGAAAACATGCATGCATAGGCAGTTTCCGCTAAATTGTTAAAATAAAAACTATCTTCTTACCTGTTCTAATTTGGACCGATTGCTTTCAAGGCCTGCTGCACAGCTATCATACTGGGATTTCTTTTCATCACACTCCTGGGTTAGTTCCTAGTATGAAGGATAAATGATTGAATAAGTGAAAAAAAAAAGGCCTACAATGTGGCTCTGAAACAAAGCATGCCCTTGTCAGTCTTGTAACTTAACTCAAAGCTTCTTGGCATACTTAAGAGTTATTTATACAACAATCAGACATTTGAGAATTATGACAGATGAAGGTGCTGATAAAAATAATAGCTACCATGTATTGAGCTGTGTGCCAGGCTCTTTATTAGGAGCTGAGGATACAACAGTGAGCAAAACAGCCAAAATCCTTCCCCTAAAGTATGTTCAGACAAGTAAACAGCCTGTGGAGTGCTGTGATGGGCAAATGTTAAGCGTTATAGGAGAACGCAGGGCTCTCACAGGACCTAACCCCAGCTTGGAGATCAGCAAGGATAGAGAAACTGATATCTAAGTTGAGGAATGAAGGATTAGTACAATAGTTAGGGGGAAGGTGAAAACGGGAGGAGAATGTTCAGAAAAAAAGAACACTATATATAAAGGCTTGGGAGTCAGAGAGAGGAACAATAATTTAGGATGAACAAGTAGGTTATTATCCTGGAGTATGTCTGGGAAGTGTGAGAAGACGCTGAAGGCTTTGGCAGGGGCTTGGTTAGAAATCTGCAAACCACAGTGGGGCCTTTGAGCTTTACCCCTGTCAATAATTCAACCTCACCACAACCCCCTGAGGTTGGTATTGATATCCCCATATCATGCTGGGAGAAATTTCATGGAGGCCAAGTACCTTGCCAAAGATTATACTGCTAGAAAGGGTACAAATTATACTGTCAGAATTTGAATTCAGGCTGTTTGAGTAGTTTCAAACTTTCTTCTAATGTAGTATTATTTTGGAATAGGTAACTTGAAAAATCTTCTATAAATACTTAGAAATGTTAAAAATATCTACAAATGCTTGATAAGGTGGAGCAAACATCTTTTCAAAACCAGAGCTGAAATGAACTCAAGAAAGTAAGAGGAATGACCAGGGCCAGAAACAAAGGAGGACACTTTGTGGTTGCCCTTGGTGAAGGAAGCTGGAACACTCAATCTTGGTAATGGAGTGATTCTAATGTTCAGGCAGGGCAGAAGACAGAATGGAAAGTTAGAACTGAGAACTCCATAGAATCCAAGCTGTTTTTCAGCTTGGGAGCCTGGATGGAAAGGGTTAACACCAGGCCTGGAATGAAGCAAGCCAGTCTCAGAATGACCTTGGTTTCACATAGTAGTTTCCATGGGAACGGAGAGTTAACATAAACGTGTGCGTTTCCTTTGTTGTATGGGGCAGCATCTGGTTTGGGGTGACTAGCACAGTATAAAAGACTAGTGGGGTGCTCGCTACAGAGAACATATACTAAAACTGGAACGATCTAGGAGATTAGCAATGGCTCCTGTGCAAGGATGACATGCAAATTCGTGAAGCATTCCATATTCGTAAAAAAACAAAACTAGTGGTAGCTCTCTCCTGGACCCAAACCTAGTTCGGGGTGACATGGCTAAACACATCAAGAAGGTCAGAATCATCCGTAAATATGGGACTCGTTATAGCGCCTCCCTCAGGAAAATGGTGATGAAGATGGAATTAAGCCAGCCCGCCAAGTACACTTGCTTCTTCTGTGGCAAAATCAAGATGAAAAGATGAGTTGTGGGGATCTGGCATCATGGCTCTTCCCTGAAAATTGTAGCCAGTGGAGCCTGGACCTACAGCACTACTATCCTCACAGGAATGTCTGAAGGAATTGAAAGACAAGTAGAAGCGCTATCATTTGAAACACTGCTTGCCTATGATAAACAGGTTAACTTATGCATCAAAATTGCTTTGCTGTTAAATTTATTGATTGCATGTTCTGATTTTCATTGCATTAACTTTGCTTTCTCAAAAGAGGCTTGGAAATTAAAATCTTGTAACTTTTATTGGAAAAGAAAAACTGGTGGTAAAAAGGAGCTATGACTTTTCTGTATCACAGGGACCTATAGATACCTAAGGCTCTCATGGGTAACAGTCATACACACCCTAAATGGGAGAAGAGGCAACAGAGGCTGTGGCTGCTGGGCCTCTCAATGAGATGAAGATACTATAGTAGACGACAGCTTTTTTTTTTTTTTTTTTCGGTCTATGAGTCTGATGGCTAAACTAATCCGCAAATGCTCGTGCTACTGCAGAGGTAGCTGGAGGAAAGGGCCTGTCCTCAGGCAGGTTTGGGGTTTGAATTTACCCTTACCTGCATGAACCGCCAAGCTGAGACAGTAATTCAAACTTAGCTCCAAGTTTGTAATATTTCTAAAACACCTGGCAGAGCTAACTGCAAAGCCACTCTGGAGGGACACACCCTCCATCCTAGCTGCTGGGATTCAAAAGACAAAACTGTACTAAAGCTCACAATCTAAAAGTATAAACCTACAAGGAAACAATCAATCCCTAGGACTAAAGATCAGAAGATCTAAAAAACCCAGTAGGACGGCACCTTCAGGAACTTCGGATACTAGAAATAAACCTATTAAATAAATTTTTTTAAATAAATATTTTTGAAATAAGGATATCAAGGAGGAACTGAAAACAAAGGCTAAAAAAAGTAAAATAAAGCACAGTGAGTAAAAATAGACAAACATGAAAAAATAGTCATTGAAATTAAAAATTAAATGTCATAAACATAAGATTAGACACAGCTCAGAAGATAAAAAGAATGAACTTGAAAACAGAGCTGAGGAAATTATTTAAAATTCATCACAGAGAGGCAAGATAAAAATATGAAGGCGAAGTCATGCAAAAGGGGACAGACATTCCCTGTCATTCCCCCAGGGATGTGATAAGTATGCCTAACATGCATCTAATAGCAGTCACTGGAGATCAGACTAAAAAGAACAGGGGAGAGAATATTTGAAGATATGTGGAATTTTCCTAGAATTAATGGACACAAAAAGCACAAATTCCAGCAAAGCAAGTAAGACTAGTGACATTGGACAACACCAAAGACAAAGAAAAAATATTACAACTAATTATAGGGAGATATTACCAATATTTTTAATGATAATTAAACTGATAGAAGACCTTTCAACACAAGAGAAACCAGAAAGCAATGAGCAAGCTATTATTTAAGGGGGGGGGGGGGGGGGGAGATGGCTTACTTTACAGAGAGAAATACTACAAGAAAAGAAAACAAAGAAATTTAATTTTAGGAAGAATGAAACAGAATCCAGAAGGGAAGGGTCAACCAACATACAAGCAGCAATGGTGAGAACTGTTAAATATGTGGGTAAATCTAAACAGGAAATGACTGTATAAAATAGTAATTATAAGTAATGACCACCCTGGCAACTGCTTTTAGAGATGAAGAAAAAAAAAATGGAAATAAACTACCAGAGGATAACAACACACATGTAAAGCAGAAGAGGATGTTAAACTATTCTAAGGTCCTTGTATTGTTTGGGAGATGCTGATTAAATTTAGTGTTTGTTAAATAAGGAAAATAGACATTAAAAATTTAAGAGTAAACAGTATCAGAATAGAAGATAAAAAAGGAAGTAAGGGGAATAAAGAAGATAAAAAGAAACAGTGCAATGAAGAGCAGGAAGAAGAAGCTCAGTAAAGAGGATGCACAAAATAGAAAACAAATACCAATGTATCAATAATAAATAATCAAAGTAAATGTAAATGGGATTAAATTCACCAATTCAAAAGACAGAATTTCAAACTGAATGAAGAAACCACCCACACAAGATCCAGCTATATGCCAGACACATGACAAAAGGGCATAGAAAACTGAAAGAAAACAGAAATAAAAAGAAGACCAAGCAATCTTAATCATAAGAAAGCTGGTGTACTTACGTTAATAGCAGACGAAATAAAAATCTTAGACCAAAAGCATTAGCAGGAATAAACAGAATAAAAAATAACGATAAAATTAATAATTTCCAAGAAAGTTTTTTAAAAACCTGGAATCTTTTTCCTAATTGTTGCAAAATAACATAAAATGCACCATCTTAACCATTTTTAAGTGTACAGTTAAGTACTAAGTACACTCACACTGTTGTGCAACAGATCTCCAGAACTTTTCATCTTGCAAAACTGAAACTCTATACCCATTAAACAACTCCCCATTCACCAGGAAGTTTTACATGATACATTTGAGAAACTGGATCCCCAGTACCCAACAACTGGAAAAGACATTCTTTTTAAGATTGAGGCACTAAAAAAATTAGGTTGGCCTCCCATCTCTTCATGGTCACACTTAACCCTAGAAGACAGTGAAGCTATGCTTTGAAAATTCTCAAGGAAGATTTTATGTTCAAGTTAAACTGCTTTTTAAATATTTAAGGTAAGAAACTCATCAGGGAATATTGTTCTTGTGAGCTTTTTTGAGGATCCTCCTCGAGGACAAATCACAGACAATAAAAATTAGGAAAAGAGACAGTGAAAGGATTGGTAATGAGTACTGAATCTAATTACAGGTTGAACACTGAAAACAAAAGTGGCAATCAGGGTAATAGAACAGAATGTAAATGTTACATGCCCTGACAATGTAGAAATGATACAAAAAACAGGGAAGGGAAAGGTAAAAGAAGGTGGAAGTTAGAATAAATAAGCTGATTTCCTCAATTTTTAATTGCTGGGGATGGGTGGGGGGAATGTCAAAGGATAATTTAAAGCTGATGAATCAAGTTATAAGTATATTAAAAGTATAAAGGCAAACTGTAAGAAGACACAATTGACTAAAATCGGGTGATAAAAGAAAGAGAAGGGAATGAGAAGGAAGAGGAAATATACTAATTTCATCACTGCTCCCAACAGGGATTAATAGATACTACCTATAGAAATGGATGATTAACAGTGGGGTTACAAATAGTACCACCAGGGATCCCTGGGTGGCGCAGCGGTTTGGCGCCTGCCTTTGGCCCAGGGCACGATCCTGGAGACCCGGGATCGAATCCCACGTCGGGCTTCCGGTGCATGGAGCCTGCTTCTCCCTCTGCCTGTGTCTCTGCCTCTCTCTCTGTCTCTCATGAATAAATAAATAAAAAATATATATTAAAAAAAAAAAACAAATAGAACCACCAGAACAGAACCACAAGCCAGAAACACATACATGGAGAGGGAGAGAGAGAACGAGAAGACAAATGGGATTTTTAAAATAGGCTTTAAAATCAAAAGCTATACATAAAATGTACTAAGATCAAATATGTCTACATATCAATAGATATAAATGAGCTAAACTTACTTATTAAAACAAACCCTTCAGATTATATCACATACTCAAACCCAATTCAAGACCTATTCAGACACAGCTAAAAGAGGATAATTTTCAAAAAGCTAAAAGCAAAAGATGAGCAAAAGTACAGTAGGCAAATGTAAACAAAAGGAAGAAGAAATTTTGTTAATATCAGTTGAATTCCACCACCAAAAAAGGCCTTTGTCTTTTAGAGAGTAGAATAAAAGTATAGAGAACAAACTTTAGGCAGCCAATAAATAACTACTCATCCATTAATTCTCAGAAAATTTCTGGAAAACACATAAGGACATGTTTTACTTCTGGAGAGTGTAGAGAAAGAAGTAATTTCTATTCTTTCCCTTAAACAATTCTTCACAGTTTGAATTCTTACCACGAGCGTGTTTTTACTTTTATAAGATAAAATGATCAATAAGAAATATTTCAATGAAATCAATAATTGTATTATATAATCTAAAATGAGTATTTTAGCTTTTCCCATATATTAGCAATTATATGTACTATGACATTTAATAACATAATTTATAGAACTACTCCTAATAAACATGAAACTTTTCAAGATCCTATTCTACTTTCAGGTGACTATAAAATATTTATTTATTTATTTATTTATTTATTTATTTATTTATTTATTTATTTATATTTTTAATTTTTATTTATTTATGATAGTCACACACAGAGAGAGAGGCAGAGTCACAGGCAGAGGGAGAAGCAGGCTCCATGCACCAGGAGCCCGACGTGGGATTCGATCCTGGGTCTCCAGGATCGCGCCCTGGGCCAAAGGCAGGCGCTAAACTGCTGCGCCACCCAGGGATCCCTATTTATTTATTTTTAAAGATTTTGTTTATTTATTTGAGAGAGAAAGTGAGTGGGGGAGAGGGAGAAGCAGACTCCCTACTGGGCAAGGAGCCCGACGCAGGGTTCTATCCCAGGACCCTGAGATCGTGACCTGAGCTGAAGGCAGACGCTTAACCGCTGAGCCACCCGGGCACTCCTAAAAGATTTAGATAAATGTAAATTATATATCTGGAGCTGTGATGCTCTAATTTTCAAACAGTTGTTAATATTCAAATTTATAACATGCAAACATGCAAGTATAACAGAAAGAAAATGTATTAACACTTCACTATAAAATTTCCTAAATATTTGAGTTGCCCATTAGAGCTAGATGTATAATGTATTTTTCAGTAGTCCTGCACTTCACCAATATACTGTATCTATGTAGTTTTGAGTGGTAAGTGCCTGAACATTATTTTTAACTTGTGTGTCTGGCTTCCCGCATGGAGCCTGCTTCTCCCTCTGCCTGTGTCTCTCTGCCTCTCTCTCTCTCTCTCTGTCTCTCATGAATAAATAAATAAAATCTTAAAAAATATAAATAAAAAATAATGTTCAAAGTAGAGAACAATTAAGAATTTCAGTTAATATGTACAAAGAGTTTATAATCAATGACATGGCTAGCCTTTTTTTTCAGTATACTTCTTATCACAAAAGGTTTCTGGATAAAAATAGAACTATACATGGATGCAGGAGATGGACATATGGAGATAAACAAAATGAGCATTATGCACTCACCAAACAGACTGAACTCAGACATTTAAAAAAACAACAGTTAACGCAAATATAGACAAGTCCTGCACTCTTTTTAAAAGATTTTTTTAGGGGGAGCCTGGGTGGCTCAGTTGGTTGAGCATTTGACTCAGTTTCAGCTCAGGTTGTGATCTTGGGGTCATGAGATCAAACCCCATGGCAAGTTCCACACTCATCAGGGAGTCTGCTTGAGTTTCTCTCTCTCTCTCTCTCCCTCTGCCCTTCCCCCCTCCTGTGTGCATGCTCTCTCTAAATAAATAATCTTTATCTTTTTTTTTTTAATTTTTATTTATTTATGATAGTCACACACACACACACAGAGAGAGAGAGAGAGAGGCAGAGACACAGGCAGAGGGAGAAGCAGGCTCCATGCACCGGGAGCCCGATGTGGGATTCGATCCCGGGTCTCCAGGATCGCGCCCTGGGCCAAAGGCAGGCGCCAAACCGCTGCGCCACCCAGGGGTCCCAATAAATAATCTTTAAAAACAGAGTTTTTATTGTGGTGAAATTTACATAAAATATACATAAAATAAAAATTACCACTTAAATAATTTTTAAGCGTCCAGATGAGTGGCATTCGCACATTCACATTGTTGTGCAGCTGTCTGTATCCATCTCCAAATCTCTTTTCATTTTCCCAAACCAAAACTCTGTTCCCATTTAACACTTAACTTTCTGTTCCCCCTGCCCCTCACAACCACCATTCTACTTCATGTCTGTGAATGTGACTACTCCAAGTACCTCATATAAGTGGAATCATACAGTCTTTGTCTTTAGCAGTGTGAGTTTTCAACACGGCAGAAGACAGAGATGAAAATGTTGATAGGTACCCCCTCTGACTTGATGATATGTTATGTGGAAAGAACTGGAGAGTTGTATTATTTGGGAATGGTGGTAAAATAGTTACATCTCTTTGTGATGGGAGAAGTAGGTAGGGCTTCATATACAGAGAAATCTGGTTAAATCACATGAAAATGAGTTTCAGGTTTGGTTATATTATAATAAATGACTGTAGATTTTAAGATCTGGTATATGATTTATTTAGAAAACAATTTGGTTGAAAAGCAATAATATCCCTTCTAAAGCTATCTTTAATAATTATAATGATACTTTTTTTTTAAAGTTCTAACATATTAGTCATTGTTGCCAAGTGCCTTATATGTGTTATTTCATCTAATCTTTATAACCACCCTCTAAGAAGAGACTAGAGGCAGATGCTTAACTGCTTAAATGACTGAGCCACCCAGGCACCCCCATCTATATTGTTCTTAAATTGGGTTATCTTTTGTCTTTCTTGAATTTTTTCTCATCTCACCTGTGAGTGTATGGACTCCAGAGAACAGAACTTGTCGCTTCCATTTCTTTTGTGATGGCAGTAGTGTGTAATGGAATGAGCAAGAGATGGGAAATAAGATAATACAGATGTTGGAGTCAAGCTCCAACTCTCTTATTGCCTATTAGTCTATTTGGATAAGTCACTAAACCTGTCTCAGACCCATGGCATTTTCTATAAAAAGGAAATGATGTGATTTTTCACTGTGCTCCGTTGGATGGCATTCATGAAGAATTTTATAGTTCCATAACTCAGGCACATGCAGTACAACCCACATTCAAGCCTAAAATTACTACACGGAGAGTGATAAAATAACAACTGCTAATGTCAGATGGTGGAGGCCATCTGATCTGGATTTGTGGAGGGCATTTACCTTCTAACGGTTTTGCTTCAAAGTGGTGGTTAGAGTCAGCTTCCAAGCAACGGTATTTCATCACTTATCACAAGCTTTTGTAGTTTGCCCCTGGCCCTGCTCCCCAGCAAAGCAAGTCCATTAATCTAAAGTTAACTTGTCAGCACTCATTGGCAGACTCTGAGCTTTTACCTGGCCACAGAAGAATGTGACTTCATATTTATACCTCTGATATGCATCAGATTTAAAGGAAAAATCTAATCTAACTGCATTTGTGATCTCAGCCTAAACTCTTCTCCTTCTCTCTTCCCCCCAATAATTTGACAAAACAAACACCATAAATTAAACAAAAATTTCATAGGTCATATTATTACTCTTTTTTGTGGAATTATATCAATATAATAATAATAATAATAATAATAATAATAATAATAATAATAATATGCTTTCTATAAATTACCCAAGTAAAATATTCAGAATTCTAACTAGTATATCCAAATAAGATGGGATGCTGAAAGTACTGCAAAACCAAATTCACTTACTTGACATTTCTGACGCAACTGTCGTAGTTCTTTTATAACTGGGGCTAGAGCTGACTTCTTTTCAGATACCAATGAATTCAGTTTTTTTACCTGTCATTTAAACAAAATTGATGAGATTTTAAAAAAGAATTCAAAAGAACAAAAATAACTACATGCATAAATATATTTATTAAAGTGTTATATAAGAGAATAAAAAAACTGTAAATTACTTCAAAACCAAACAATGGGGAAATGATTTAGTAAATGTTTCAGTAAGATGGAATAGCACTTAACTATTCAAAATGTCAATTATTAAGACCATAAACCATATAAGAAAATATTTGTAATCTAACACTGAATGATAAAAACAGAAAGTTCCATCTACAATCATGTTGTATTATTTTAAAGATATGTAATTATGTAGGTTATACAGTATATACATAACATAATGAAGTGATATTGAAAATATATAATAACCCAAAGGATATAAGTAATGACCAATCAAAATGGACACCAGCCATAGAGACTAATGGGGTCTTGAAGGCCTCTGCTGTGTTAAATGCTAATCTTTTTAGGACTCAGATTGTAGTGAGATCCTGAGGGTTCTGGGCAAGTGGCCAATGTGGAAAAAACAGGTGCAAGTGGGCATTCTAAGAGTCTGAGGCAGCAGCTATTTACCAATAAGGAAGGAAAGATTTCAACATTGTAATGTCTGATGAAGCTGCATCAATGCATTCAGGCTGAACACATATTCAGCTCCAAATATGGAAAGATACTAAGGACATACACAAAAATGAAGTAATTTTATTAGTTAGGGTGGTATGATTTGGGAAAACTTATTTTTTATCTTAAATATTTCCTTAATGTTCTGTGACTTTTACATACTTCAAAAACCAAAAAGATAAGGCAGGCATTTCAGTACATAATTCAATATGATATTTAATAAACTCATGTTTCCTTGGAAAAAAAGCCCTGCAAAATGCATAAATTATGACAAGTTAAACAAATCATTAGAATGGAAGCATTCAGAAGTGATTGATAGAGACAGATGAAAGAATATAAACAATGTGCAGAAATGAAAATTTGAATGTTTCACTAAAAACAAAACACAAAAACATCTGCCTCTAGCTACACAATAAAAAAAAAAAACTATTAAAAAAGTATAATCGGGATGCCTGGTGGCTCAGTTGGTTAAGTGCTTTCAGCTCAAGTCATGATCCCTGCATCTTGGGATCAAGCCCTACATGAGACTCCCTGCTGAGCAGGGAGACTACCACTCTCCCTCTGCTTCTCCCTGCCCCATCAGACTCTCAAATAAATAAATAAAATCTTTAAACAAGTGTAATCACCATTTCAGACATGTCGTCGAGTGTTCGGCCTTTCATCTCATCAACTTCAGTCTTCAGTGCAGACACTCGTTCTAGTTCTTCCTGGGTGTAACTATATCCAGATATACCCTTTTTATCTTCAATGGTTTGCTGCAAGTAAAGAATAAAAATAGGTGTAAAAAATGGAGTCCACAAAATGGGTATCAAAACCTTGATGATTCCATAAGAAGTGTATAGATTTAATACTTAACAACAAAGTTATAAATAAGACAAATTGGCTTAGAATCATAAAGAATAATTTTTATTGACTTCAACAATAATTACATACCTTTATATATTTTTCTTAGATTTTATTTATTTATTCATGAGAGACAGAGAGAGAGAGAGGCAGAGATATAGGCATAGGGAGAAGCAGGCTCCTCACAGGGAGCCCAATGTGGGACTCAATCCTGGACCTCAGGATCATGTCCTGAGCCAAAAGCAAACGCTCAACCACTGAGCCACCCAGGTATCCCCATACCCTTATGTGTAATAAAGTTGCACTAAATTTTACTTTGGTAACCTCAGGTGCATAGTAAGTATTTCTAATTTTAGCACTCAATAAATATTTGGTGACTGAATGAATTCTCAAATAATCAATATACTTATATTCATTCACCCATCCAATATATTTTTTAAAGACTTTATTTATTTATTTATTCATTCATGAGAGAGAGAGAGAGAAGGGCAGGCAGAGACACAGGCAGAGGGAGAAGCAGGCCACATGCAGGGAGCCCTATGTGGGACTTGATCCTGGGACTCCAGGATCATGCCCTGGGCTGAAGGTGGTGCTAAACTGCTGAGCCACCCGGGCTGCCCTCCAATATTTATTATATACCTAAATGTGCTGAGCATAGTTCTAAGCGCCAGATATACTGCAGTGAACAAAACAGGAGGGAAAAAAAGCCCAACTCTCTCACAGAGCTTACTTCTGGTGAGAGAAAACAAGCAATATGTAGATAAGTAAAATAGAGTGTGAGGTGAGAGTGGGATTGGAATCTTAAATAACAGTGTGGTTAGAGAAGGTCTTCCTGAGAAAATGACATCTGAGCAAAGCCCGAATGAAGTGAGGGAGCAAGTCATACAGATATCCAGGATATCAGCAAGTGTAAAAGATGTGCGGTAGGAGCAAATCTGTCCTTTCTAAGAAATAGCTAGGAGACTGGTGGAGTTGAAAACAAAGTGAGAATGAGGTTAGGGGGCAGGGATCATGTAGGACTCAGATGGTTTGCTGGAACAGTCTCAGTTAATGTCTATTGTCCTTTGCATTTTCAAAAGTGTCCTACTTTAGATGATAAATTATATGGTTACTTTATTTTTAGGCCAATAGAGTTTGGGTTTGTTTTAAATGAACTGGGAGGCTTGTTGGGCAGTTTAGAATAAAGGAATTTTTAAATGGCCACTTCAACATCTGTGCTGAGATCAAACTATAGAGGGACAAAGGAAGCCAGTTAGAAGACTACTCCAATAATTCAGGTTTGAGATAATGGTAGCATGAATCAGATGGTGGTGGTGAAGGTAATGAGAAGTGGTTGTGTATCTATTTTAAAGACAACAAAATATTACAGCAGATTAGATGTAGGGTGTGAGGGAAAATGAAAGATAAAGAATGACTAAAGTTTCTGGCCTGCAAAATTGAGGGGATGGAGCTGCCACTTGTTGAAATGAGAAAGACCTGGTAAGACAAGGTTTGAGGGAGTAACGAAGACTAGAAATTTAGTTTTGGACATGTTAAAAGGGATCCCTGGGTGGCGCAGCGGTTTGGCGCCTGCCTTTGGCCCAGGGCGCGATCCTGGAGACCCAGGATCGAATCCCATGTTGGGCTCCCAGTGCATGGAGCCTGCTTCTCCCTCTGCCTATGTCTCTGCCTCTCTCTCTCTCTCTCTCTCTCTCTCTCTATGACTATCATAAATAAATAATAAAAAAATTGGACATGTTAAAAATTTGAAATGTCCAGTAGATATCCAAAAAGAGGTCAAGATGTTATAGAATGGGATTTAGGAAGGAATCTAAGAGATATAAAGTTGGGAGTTGTCTGCATAGATAAGGTCTTTAAAGCCTTGAGACAGGATAAGATCACCAAGGGAGTGAAAGAAGAGAAGAGATCCAAGGGCTAAGCTTGAGGAACTCCAATATTTAGACCTTGGAGAGAAATGAGAAGAAATCAGCCACTGAGTAGGAATAGGAGTGCTAGTAAGGGAGAAGAACAAGGAAAGTATAGTTTACTAGAAGATAAGTAAAGGAAGAGGGAGTGATCAACTATGTCAAACACTGCTAACAGGCCAAGTAGGAAATGGACCAAGAATTGCTCACTGGGGATCCCTGGGTAGTGCAGCGGTTTAGCGCTGCCTTTGGCCCAGGACGCGATCCTGAAGATTCGGAATCGAATCCCCCGTCGGGCTCCCGGTGCATGGAGCCTGCTTCTTCCTCTGCCTATGTCTCTGCCCCCCTCTCTCTCTCTGTGACTATCATAAATAAATAAAAATTAAAAAAAAAAAAGAGAATTGCTCACTGAATTTAGCAATGTGAGGTACTGGTGATCTTGATAAGAGAAATTTTGGTGAAATGACCTGATTGGAGAGAGTTCAAAAGAGGATGGAAAAACCAAAAGGAGAGGGGGAATGGAAGAAGAGTTGGAATTTGGGGCTGCCAATAAAATTGAGACTCCTAAGAAAGGAATAGAGGGAACTATAAAGTATTAGCCCCAAATTCTGTATGTAATTTCCACTTTGGGCATTACCAAATCCTAACCTGTGCACAAGGAGGGTAAGACTCCTAGTAACCAAATGGAGATCAATAGATGGGTGACTAAAAAAGCTGGGCAAAGATTTCAGTATCTCATAGTGCTAGAGAGACAGAGGTAGGAATTCAAGACTAGCCAATAGCTCTAGACTATTAGCTGAAATCCCAGAAAGGCTACTCCTGAGGAGTATGGGTTATAATCTAAGAGTAAGAGCTAGGTGCTAAATGTAAGGACTACTTCCTAGGACTAGAGTTTCTGATACAGGTATAAGGGCTGCATCTTAGGAATAAGAGAAAAACTGGAAAAATATCAGCTCTTACAAAACTGAATCAAGATTATCTATGAGGAAAAAAAATCAAACACTTCCTTTTAAGGATAAAGGAAGTGTTTCCAGAACCTGACATTCAATGAAAAAGTACTAAGTAAGCAAAGTAACAGGAACAAATGTCTGACAATCAAGAGAAAAAAAATACAGATTAATAGAAATGGACACTCAGATGAATTTATCAGACAGGACATTAAAAAAAGCTGTGATTATTTAAGACAATAAATGAAAAGTTGGGGAATGTTACAAATAACTGGGATCTATAAAATAGAATCAAATGGAAATTCTAGAACTGAGATACATAATAAGTAATATTCAGAATTCAATACATGGATTACATAGCAGATTAGACACAGAAGATTAATGAATTAGAAGATAGCACAGCAGAAAAAAAATTCAGATTAAGTCACAGAGAGCAAAAATAATGGAAAATGGAGGGCGGCAAAACAGGGGTGCCTGGGTAGCTCAGTCTGTTATGCAGCTTACTCTTGATTTCGGCTCAGATCATGATCTCAGGATCCTGGGAAGCAAGCCTCACCATTGGCTTCATGCTGAGCACTCTCTCTCCCTCTCCCTCTGCCCCTCCCTCCCCACTCATGCTCTCTCCTTCTCTAAAAATAAATAAATAAATTAAAAAAAAAAGCAAAACACAAAACCCATAATAAACATGGTAAATAGTGAAAAAGCCTAACACACACAAAAAAGCCTAACACATATGTAGTTGTCACTGTAGCTCAAGGAAAGAAGAGGATGGGATTATAATATTTAAAGAAATACTGGATGAGAACTTTCCAAAAACTGACAAAAGACATTAAAACCATAATTTAAGAAGCTTCACAGACCCTAAGACAGATAAAAACAAACAAACAAACAAACAAACTAGGAATATCATAGTAAAATTGCTAGAAAACCAAAGACAGGAAAAAAAAATCTTACCAACCAGAGAGTAACATACTACCTTAAAAAACAAGCAATAACAGAAGCCAGCAGCCAATGGAATTAAATCTTTAAAGTACTGAAAGAAAATAACTGCCACCCTAGAATTCTATATTTAGTGAAAATGTGCTTCAAAATGAAGGTGCAATAAAAATGTTTTAAGAAAAACAAAAATTGAGAGGATTTATCACCAGCAGACCCACACTAAATGAAATACTAAAAATGAGATCCTAGTAGAATAATGATGATGATGATACAGGAAGGAAAGAGTCATGAAGCAGGTACATAAATCTAGAATAATATTTAATATTATTATATTTAATAATACTTGAATCCCACATAAATATTACTATATGTGGGATTCAAGTTGTATTTAGAATTTAAAAATATATATCCACAATAGCACAAAATATGAGAAAGAAGTAAATGGAATCAAAGTATTATAAACTTCTTACATTGGCTAGGATACAGTAAAATAGGGAAGACTGTACTCAGCCAAAGATGGATGTTATAGTTTCTGGATAAGCATTCAAGAACAACAGGGATACCAAAAAGAAACTATAACCAGTAAGCTGAAAGAAGGGAAACATGGAAGATAAAAATACTTGAGTAATACAACTTTCAAAGGGAAGAAAGGAGAAAAAAAGGAATGAAGAACTAATGGAACAAATAGAAAACTTTGAAAAACCAGTAATTACATTAAATGTAAAGAGATTAAATACTTCAGTGAAAAGAAAAAGATTGCTGGATAGAACTAGAGTGTATAATGCTAAGCAAAATAAGTCAGAGAAAGACAAATACCATATGATTTCACTCATACGTGGAATTTAAGAAACCAAACAGATGAACATAGGAAAAGGGAAGGAAAAATAAAATAAGATAAAAACAGGGAGGGAGGCAAACCATAAGAGACTCTTAACAATAGGTAACAAACTGAAGGTTGCTAGAGGGAAGGCGGGTGAAGGAATAGGGTAAATGGTAATGGGCACTAAGGAGGGCACTTGTAATGAGCACTGGGTGTTAAATGCAAGTGATGAATCACTAAATTCTACCCCTGAAATTAATACTACCTTATATGTTAACTGACTACAATTTAAATAAATTCTTAGCAGAAAAAAAAGACAAAGATTGCCACACTATATAAAAATATAAAGCTAGCTATATATTTCTTATAAAATACATACAATAATTATAAAGATGGAGAAAGGTTGAAAGGATGTAAAAGATATGTGTCTTTTAAACATTAACTAGAAGAAAGTTTGGCTGTATTAATAATAGATTAGTATATTATGAGAGATATATATTATGAAAGATTAAAAAAAAGGGTATTTCCTAATTATCAAAGGGCCAATTTAACAGGAAGGTAATGATACTAGATTTGTATGGACTAATAACATAATCTCAGGATATTTGCAGTGATACTGTGGGTGCTCTGTCCTGATTTGCTTACAGGGCCAGTGTACCTATCCTTTAACTGTTGTGAGAATTGACTATTAATGGCTTATAGTTATCCCTTCTTCAAAATGTGCCCTTGGCTGAGCAGGAATTGCATCACACCACCTTCTGGGTCCATAGCACACGACTGACTGACAGCGGGGTACAAAAGGGTAATTTTCTTGCCTAAACACAAGACTAACTTTGTGATGCAATTTGTATTCCAGAGCTCCTCGTGAGATCAGACTGAAACTGGACTCCAAATGAATCCACTTTTCCTCACTGCTTCATTCTGGTTCCTCACTTCCTTTCTCCTAAGAGCACTCTCTGACTTAATCATGTGAAGAGGAATAAGAATTCTTGTTTTAGGTTCTGTTTCTAGAGAACCTGACTGAACTATAAAAATGGGCTTCTAGAGTAGGATTGCTCACTGGCTGAAGGAGCAGCCAGTGAGGGCTCCATCGCTGGTAGCAGGGTGAATAGTGTTAAACCCATAAATGTTATAGCAGTGCAATTGTTAATACTTGTGGTGAACTGAGGCAGAGTGTCAGTGGAAGGTGACTATAGTGGTTGTGAGAATGGAAAGCTCGGATCTCCTTCAGGAGAACCTGCTAAAAACAGACTTGACTGCCATAACTGCATCCACTATCAGGCTCCTATGAAGTCCATGCTTCCCCCAGGCTGTTCCTAGAATGACTGAGCATGGCAATTGTACTAGGGCTGGCCTGTTCCTGCCTGACAGGGCACTCCTCTAGTGGGTGACTGGTTTGGGAACTCCCCTTTATCCAGACTAAAACTTTCCTAAAACTGTGCAGCAGTCTGAGGCTCTTCCTATACAATCCTCCTTCCTTTTCTCTCCCTTCACGGGTATCAGACTTACACTAGGGTCTAATGGTCTTCCTTGCCTCCTCTTGCTCCCTTTATCTTTCACAGTATTTACTCCAGCAAATCTCTTGTACATCTAATCCCATCTTGGCATCTGCTTCTTGAACCATCACAGGGATGCACTAGCTGGTACAATGTTGCTGCTGTTTAAGAAGTATGCAGAAATAATAACTATAAGGACTGCAGATCTGGGGTGGATGTTGCTAAGCTCCATTTATAGTTGAAGAGATAAAATTATGGGCTCAAATATATTAATCAATAATTTTTTAAAAGATTTTATTTATTTATTCGTGACAGAGAAAGAGAGAGAGAGAGAGAGAGAGGCAGAGGGAGAAGCAGGCTCCATGCAGGGAGCCCAACGTGGGACTCGATCCCGGGTCTCTAGGATCACAACCCGGGGTGAAGGTGGCACTAAACCGCTGGGCCACCGGGGCTGCCCTATTAATCAATAATTTAAAGCAAAGTAATAAGGTCAGAAAACTTTCTTTGGAGCTATAAAGAAACCCTCATTTCCTTTTTTTTTTTTAAATAATAAATTTATTTTTTATTGGTGTTCAATTTGCCAACATACAGAATAACACCCCGTGCTCATCCCGTCAAGTGTCCCCCTCAGTGCCCGTCACCCAATCACCCCCACCCCCCACCCTCCTCCCCTTCCACCACCCCTAGTTCGTTTCCCAGAGTTAGGAGTCTTTATGTTCTGTCTCCCTTTCTGATATTTCCTACTATTTCTTCTCCCTTCCCTTCTATTCCCTTTCACTATTATTTATATTCCCCAAATGAATGAGAACATATAATGTTTGTCCTTCTCCGATGAAACCCTCATTTCCTATGGCTGAAGGGCAAAGGGAGCTGAAAACCAGGCACACAACTTAATTGTTACCAGGGCAAAACTTCAGAGAAGTCTGAATATATTCTAGGCCAAAGCCAGGGCTCTGAGAAAGGGTACTGAGTCTGGGATGGAATATCTGCATAGACTCACCTGAGAGCCTTGAACCTCTAGATTATCTTATATCCTCTGGGCAGTGGCAAGAGGCTTAGCTTGTTGGTCAGGGACCTAGGAGAAGTAGGTACCTGGATTGGAAGACTGGGGACAAGAAGGTCTGGGGAAGAGGCATGCAGATAGACCTACGAGAATAATACACTAAGTGTAAAGATCTTTTCTCTTTTCATCGTATGCTAATGGCCACTAGAGAATGTCCAAAGCAGAAGAGAGCACTAAACAACCAAATGGAAAGGATGATTTGGCCAGTAGACAGCAGGCCACCCAGTGCTTAGACAATGGGCTCATGAACATAATGGCTATGCTGGCAGAGATGGAGGCTAAGCTAGGGTCAGATAGCACAGGCTCCCTCTCACAGTGCCCATCTAGCTACTCCCACTGCCAAATGTCTGACCCGGCAAAAACAGAGAGACCAATCCTGAGTTCTAAATATGGAATCATACCTTGAGAAAACCAATCATCTTTCTGTCTCGAAAAGGACAACATTTCATCCTGACTTGGACTGACTGGCCCATATTCTGGGCAAGTATTTGCTTTTCTTTCCCATAATATTTCAGCCAGCATCACTATCCAAGGGCTCAGAGTATCTGGTCTACTGATGTGGAATTCCACATAATATCATTCAGACCATGGGATTACTTTATGGCAAAGGGGATATGTGGTGGACACAGGACCATGGGATTCAGTCACTGTGCCACATACCATACCATCCAGGAAGCTAATAACCTGATAGACTGGTAGAAGGGCCTTGTGAAGGTACAACTAAGGTACGGCTTAGAGGCCTCACAGGCCTGTGAGGTTGATTTCTATTCTTAAAGATAGAGTATACATTTTAAACCAATGCCCACCACTTGGTGCTGTGTAGCAAACAGAAAGAACATATGGGTCTTGGAACTATGGAATGAAAGTATAAGTGTCACCACTCACTAGGATGCCCACTTATACACTTAGGAAATTATGTTTCCCTTCCTGACACTTTTAGGCTCTGTAGGTGTAGATGTTCTGTCTTCCAGAGTGGGCATGCTTTCACCAGATGCACATTAAAAGGCCTTTAAATTTAATGCTCTGGCTATACCATCTTGTCACTTGGGCTCTTCATGCCCATAGACCAGCAGGCAAAAAAAAAAAAAAAAAAAAGTTATAGTGATAGGACATACTAATGGTATACAAATGCTGCTATATAATAAGTGCAGATAGGAATATGTTTGGCACTCAGGTGATCTATTAGGGCATATGTGGGTACTCCTATGCCTAGTTTTAACAATAAATGAGTAAGTACAGCAACCACAGCCTGCTAAGGTCATGGTTCATAGAGTCTCCCACCTTTTAAAGATAGGGGACTGGGTCATCCCATCAAGAAAGTCATTTAAACCAGTCAAGGTGCTAGCCAAACATGAGGGAAATCTAGAATGGATGATAAAGGAAGAAGACATTGAGTATTACTATGCTCTTGGGATGAAATGTAGCAATGAGAGTTTCCATTTGTCCTATTAATTTTCCTCCTACAATTTTTCCTAGAAATTGTGACCAACCAGAATCCTTTAGAAGCTATTCCTAAATGGAGTCAATTTGACATGAGAAACAGGTAGATCCCAGCATTGTAAGGGGTGGGTTGTAATGGATGTTGTTGGTGCCTCACTCAGACCTCATCTGCAACCTGCCATGACTTGTTGACTGCTAAAGGTTCACAACTACCCCTCGTCCAGGGGATGCTCTCCCATTGCACTAGGGGGTTACTCTCTCTGCCACAGCCAATGACTGATACAGGAGTATAAAAGGCCAGCCCCTTTGCCTCAAGATGGAATCAACTTCACACTGCAATTTGTGCTCCAAAGTTCCTCACAGAATCAAAATGAAGCTGTCTAGTCAGGACTACATCCCTGCTTGGCTCTTTTCTCCTGCTGTATCTGCTTATCTCACTCCCCTTCTTCTGAAGGCACTCCCTCCCTCAATAAACCACTTGTACAAGTATTCCCTTTTCAGGCTCCACTTCTAGGGAACCCAACTTAAGATAAAATGTAAAGAAAAACCGATGGAACTAAAAAAAGAAGCAGACAAAGCAATAATCATAGAGATTTTAACACACCCCTTTCAATAACTAATGAAACAAGCAGACAAAAATATCAATAGGAATATGTAAGATTTGAATATTGTGGTTAACATACTTGACTGAATTGACATATAGAGAACACCATCCCCAACCACTGCAGAATACATATTCTTCTCAACTGCATTGGGACAATTACCAAAATAGACCATTTGCCGGACCATAATGCAATACTCAACAAATTTTAAAGGACTAAAACTGCACAGAATGTTCCTGGTCACAGTGGAAATAAGGTAGAAGTCAATAACAGAAAGGTAACTAGAAAATGCTAGGTTTTTTAAGCAATAATCCATAGATCAAAAAATCATTATGGAAATTAGAAAATATTTTTGAAGTAAACAATAACACAATTACTACCTATCAATTTTGAAAGTAGTGTCATTAGATTCATGGCTTAGGGATGCCTGGGTGGCTCAGCAGTTGAGTCTGCCTTTGGCTCCTGGAGTCGCGGGATCAAGTCCCATATTGGGCTCCTTGTGGGGAGCCTGCTTCTCCCTCTGCCTGTCTCTGCCTCTCTTTCTCTCTGTTTGTCATAAATAAATAAATAAAAGCTTAAAAAAATTCATGGCTGATGCACAGTAAATTAAGTTTTCTATCTTACATTCCCTAAAAACAAACAATATTCAACAGCATGAGACAGAAAGTTCATATTGCCAGCTAATCAATAACTGGTTGAAACTTCATTCACATCTACCAGATTAATACTAGTTGGTAAACCAACATCCTGATAAAATAATTTCCTCATGGGTAAAAGGATCAAAAATCTAAATCAAGAAAATTCTGAGGATCTGGCATCCACAATGAGAGGTTTTGTTGTCAGAGAGGCTACTCTGGGCTTAACTTTTTTTCTGACGACCAAGGCACAAATGCATAAGGAACAAGCCTGGAGGCAAACTTCCATATGGTACCTTCCCTAGATATTTCTTTCTAGAGCTCCACAGAAATAGCTGCTTAGAAATTTCTGCCCAGCAGGCCATGATAAATAAATATTTTACAGTCACTCTCTTGGTATGATCATTATTGCTACTTGGAATTCAATCTCTATTAATTACCCCAAAGTCAGCACAATGAAAAAGCTAGTGCTTACTGCTACATTAAAAAATAAATTAAAATAAATAAAAAATAAAAAATAAATAAATCAGGGGGCACCTGAGTGGTTCAGTTCCTCAAGCATTAGACTCTTGGTTTTGGCCCAGGTCACGATCTCAGAGTCATGAGAGCAAGCCCCACATCGGGCTCTGAGCTCAGCACAGAGCCTGCTTGAAATTCTCTCCCTTTCCCTCTGCCCCTCCCACTGCTTATGAACATGTACACAATCTTTCTAAAATCAAATAAATAAGATCTTTAAAAATAAATAAGCTTATATGATACTTCTGTAATTAATCAGAGAACATTAATAATTTTTTAGTGCTTTCAGTAAAAACAATGACCTCAGTATATAGTTATTACCCATAAACCTCCCGTCATTTATATTTCTAGCATCCCAAGATAATATTGTATTACCAGTTGATGTTGAATATTTTCATGACGTTGCTTAAGAAGTTCTTCTGTCCTCTGTAAGAGACCGAATTCAGCTTTAAATTCAGCTATTATTTGATGCTTCTTTTTGAAAACTGTACTCTTGCTTCGAAGTTTACTGACATATCGTTTGAACTATAAAAGAATACAACATATAACCTCGTAAGTAGAAATGTCATTGCCAAACATATATAACCTCAATGTATTAGGAAAGTGTTATTGTCTCCTGTCCAAAATGAGTGTCACAGGTATATAAGAATAACTTAATGTCATTAGAAAACTTGGAAAGACTAACTGCTCAACTAAAATTTTTTGTGTAGATTTTAATTTTGGAACTCTTCGAAATATTATAAATCTTCATGTAAAAGCTATTTGTTTTGGGCTTTTCAAATAAGGATAAAAAAACAGAAACTCAACTCTATAAAGGAAAAAGGTTAAGAAAGAAGGAGGAGCAGGAGGAGGAGAAGGAGGAGAAGAAGTAGGAAATCGATTCTGGCTGTGATCTTATCATGATATCTCTTGCATACTCTACTATTTTGGTAGCACTGCATCTACGGAGATTAACATAGACAACCAGAATAGTCAACAACTGTATTTATCATTTAAGAAATGTACTGTAACCATATACACTAAGCAGCATCTCAGACATTGGGATGAAACTCATACCAAACCTTAAAAAGCTAAGAATATTCCAAGTTAGATTCCACTATTAAGTAATACCAACTATAGTTTGGAAAAGCAAATGAAATGAATTGGAATTAAAGGAATTCATTTGATAAGCACTACTTACTATTATCTACTAGTGCTAGACACGGAGAATACAAGATACCCAGAAGTCTTGCCCTCACCAAGCTTAAGGAAATAGTGGCAAAACGAAACATTGAACTGATGTGTACAACCATGGTGAACATTATAAAGAAGTAAAGGGGCCCTTAGAATGAATAAACAGGAGTTTAACCTGGGTTGGGATGAAGGCAGAAAAGGTGGATGTTGGGGATTTAGGAGAGGAGAATTATGGCAAGCTTCTCAAAATAATTACATTTAAACCAAGACTGAAGAAGTAAGAATGTGCTAAAGGAAGAAGGAAGAGGCAAAGAAGAATATTCCAGGTAGAGGAAACAGAAGGTGTAAAAATTCTGGCTCATTAAAAGTATTGCTTGGAATAAGAAGCAAATGCCAGCCGCAAATGTGAGAAGTTTCTGAAACAGAACATAATACTTAAAAAAAAAATCACTTCCTCTTATGTACCATTATACTAATAATTTTAAGATTTTTTTAAACTACATAAAATAATTTTTCTTCCTGCTCTATCCTTTTATTAACTACATTATAAAGAAAACTTCCAAGTAAGAATTGGAATATAACATTGGAAAATGTTATATTTAAGCACGCCACTTCAAAACAAAACTAAGTTTCCATTTTACCTAATACAAGGTAATTCTTTTTTTTTTAATTTTTACTTTATTTTTTAAGGATTTTATTTATTTTAGAGAGAGGAAACATGAGAACAGTGGGAGGATAATAGAGGGAAGGAGAGAAACTCTCAAGCAGACCCTGTGTTGAGCATGGAACCTGACATGAGGCTCAATTTCATGCCCTTGAAATCATGACCAGAGCCAAAATTAAGAGCTGGATGCTTAACCAACAGAGCCACCCAGGTGCCCCATTACTTTTATTATTTATAAAATTATTTAGAAGTCTCTTCTCAAGTTAGCCTTTAAAAGGATTGGGTATTAAAAAGGCTAAGATTCTCAAAGATTTATCTCGTAGGGGTGTCTGGGTGGTTCAATTGGTTAAGTATCCAACTCTTGATTTTAGCTCAGCTCATGATCTCAGGGTTGTGAGAGTGAGCTCCACGTTGGGCTCTGCGCTGGGAGTAGAGCCTGTTTAAGATTCTCTCACTATCCCTCTGCCCACTCCCCCTCTCTAGATAATAATAATAATAATAATAATAACTAACATATTACTGAAATTTTGGAAAGCCAAAAAAAAGGAAAAATTCACTTAAAGCCACTATTCTAATAGAAGCTCTACTACCATGTTGCTATTTCTCCTTTTAACTTTTAAGGGTAAACATAAGGGCAATAATCTAAATTATAAGGTAGTAAAACAGGAAACATAGCATTCTAAAACTTAGGTGATTTTTTTCCTTAAAGACTTGATTGATCTTTCAGGACATAAAGAATGTTCTCAAAAATAGTAAGATTAAAAATTCTTCACATAAAAATAACCATCTAATTCTAGTTTAGACATCTTTTAAAATTTGACTTAAACTTTAAAAGAAATGAAGAACCCACTGTGTTTTAAAGGAAGGATGTTCAAAATATTTTTGTTCCATGAAAGTTAGTTTTAATAGTAAGGAATACAGCCCACACACAGCAAATTATCAATGGCTGGGGATTACAGGCATGGTTTAAAAAATTAAGTCATACCAATGTACCTAGAGTCCAATAACTTGCGATTTTTCCTTTTAAAGAATTAATGTGTAAGTCTGACATAATCACAGACTCAGAATCCCTAGAGTAACTATATGTTCTATTAAAAGTGTCCTGGGCAAAGTGCCCAAAATGAAATCAACCCTGTTCATCTGTTATCTTCTGTATTATCTAGGCCAATTTTTCCCTTCTTTATCTTGCTCTGTTCCAGAATTAGTTTTAAAAGCTAAAAGCTATAAATATTTTTGGTGGAAGAACAGACCCACCAATTACCCAATATGCTCTATGCTGATTGGTTATTATTTGACATTCACAGGACAAACTAAGGGTAAACTAAGGGAAGGTAATCAGAGCAGATTAATGCTGGTTAAGTACAATAATTAAGCAATAGGTGGCCATCAAAGCCCTCTAAGGCATCCACTACCCTGGATGAATTAGAGGAAAGAAAACAATTTTTTTAATCTTATTTATTTATTCATGAGAGACACACACAGAGAGGCAGAGATGTAGGCAGAGGCAGAAGCAGGCTCCCCACAGGAAGCCCAATGTGAGACGATCCCAGGACCCTGGGATCACAACCTGAACCGAAGGCAAACGCTCAACTATTGAGCCAACCAGGTGCCCTGAGGAAAGAAAATATATTATCAATGTTTTACTCCATTGGAAGTTTCTTCTCGTTATCATTTGGATTTTAGGTTATTTCTGAATTTTCAACTTATCAAAAAAAAAAAAAAAACCATGATGAATATATTGAACTAAACCTTCAGAAACATTCTTAATGATTTCTATAGGACATACTTCCAGAAATGGTCAGAAGGAAATAAGGATTTGATATATTTTGATATATTTTGTCAAACTGTCCTTCAAAGGCTATTTATAGTACTTTTAATAACTGTCAACTTGATAATTAAAATAGTATTTTACTTTTCATTTGAACGTCTTTATTAAGGAAATTCACTTTTTTGTCACGTTCATTATTCATCTGGGGTAATTTTTAAAAGTGATTTGCCTGTGTTTGGTCTTTTTTATTGGGGCTTTTAACTTTTTTCTGTGGATCTATAACAGTGATTCTCTTTTTGGTCTCAGGAACCCTTTATGTATATTTAAAATTATTATTTTAAAAAGATTTTATTTACTTGACAGAGAGAGCACAAGCAGGGGGAATGGCAGAGGGAGAGGGAGAAGCAGACTCTCTGCTGAACAGGGAGCCCAATGTGGAACTCAATCCCAGGACCCCAGGATCGTGACCTGAGCTGAAGGCAGAAGCTTAATTGAATGAGTCACCCAGGAGCCCCACAGTTTTAAAATTATTAAAGCACTCAAGGGGATTTTGTTTATGTAGACTGCTACTGTGTCAAATTTGAGGTAAAAGAAGAGAATTTCCATTACTGGACCCCTCGTAACAAATAAAAATCAATTCCAACTGGATTACAGACTTAAATGTGAAAGATAAAACTAAAAATCTTTTAGAATATAGGAAAATATCACCATAATTTTGAGGTAGGAAAGGATTCTTAAATAAGACATAAAACCACAAACTGGGCAGCCCAGGTGGCTCAGTGGTTTAGCGCCGCCTTCAGCCCAGGGCCTGGTCCTGGAGACTCGGGATCAATTCCCACATCAGCCTGCCTACATGGAGCCTGCTTCTCCCTCTGCCTGTGTTTCTGCCTCTCTCTCTCTCTCTGTGTCTCTCATGAATCAATCAATCAATCAATCTTTAAACCCCCCCCTCCAACAACTGAAAATAGATGATTAATAAACTTGACTAAAATCAAGAACTTTACTTCATCAATATATAAAGAGATTAGGAATATATATCACATGTTGGGAGAACATATTTGTAACACATTAAACCAATAAAGGATTTGTATCCAAGATATATAAATTAATCCCTAAGTGAAAGACAAATAATCCAATAGAAAAATGGATAAAATACTTGAACAGTCACTTTACAGAAAAGAAATCCAAGATGGCCAATAAATATATTAAAAGATACTCAACCTCATTAGTAATTAGTAATAGAAATTAAAACCACAGTAAGATACTATTTTAACACTCACCCAATTAGCAAAGAGAAGCCCTTTAATACTAAGTGCTGGTGAAGATATGGAGGCAGTGGAAAACCTGTAAACCACTGGGAGTGAGGGATTTGGCATTTAGAATAACAGTTTGGAAAACATTTCATATCTACTTTAGTTGATGTTGTGTTCATCCTATGCCCCACCAACTCCACTACAATGAATAGCACGGCTTCTCAAACCTATCTATGTGATGGAGCAGTTCTAAAAATTTCTAATCATTTGTAGAGTGGACACTTATATAAAACAATAAAAATATTTAGGAAATATCACATTACTACAAATCTTTCTAAAAATGCCTCTGCTCAACTTATATGGTCACGAATTAGTATAACTGTAGGCAAGAACTGGTCTTCAGACGACTCTTTGATCTCTTTGAACAACTCCAGAGCAAAGCTTTGTAAATGCAGTATGCTCCAGTGCACTCATCTGACACAAATATTAAGTATATGCCAAGATATTAATCCACTAAGACTTTGCAGCAGCTGGGCAAGATATTATAAAGAACTCCCAAGTCAGTCATCCTCAGCTATAAGCAGCCTTGTCCTTTTACCTCAGTATGCTAAACAATGATCAATTTTATTCAAATGTCATATTGTGAAAAAAGTTAAGAAACACTGCTCTGGAGCAATTCTGTTCATAGTCACATACATAAGAATGTTGACAGAAACACTGCAATGTGAAAAACTGGAAAACAAGCTACAACAAATTGTATATTCAAATAGATATCTACATATATATACATATGTATGTATACACACACATATATATGTCTGCACAGTGAAAGTAAACATTATAAATTCAAGAAATAATGTAAAACAAAACAAGCAAGTTACAGGATATATAGAGTATGCTTCCATTAATATTGCTTAGGAAAACTAAGCAATATACTGTTTAGGGATACAAATATATGGTCAACAGTAAGTAAGAGTCAGAGAATGACAAATACCTAACTTGAGATGGTACATACCTCTGAGAGGGGTGGAAATCAAATAGGATAAAGAAAAGGCACACAGAGAGCCTCAAAGGTCCTTTTTTAAAGCTGAGTTCTAAGTATATATATGTACATGATCTCATTGTTCTTTATTTTTCACATATAGTACACACATACACACACAAACACACATAACACATTGTCACCTACCTTAACACATTTTTAGAAAATAAACATTTGGAAAGTAAATAAACATTAAACAATCAATATAGAAGGTCATAAATCTAATTAAAGAGTTCCAGAAGAACAGAATTATTTTTAAAGGGTAGAAATAATACAAAAAAATCTCCCAGAACTGAAGGATATACAATAAGATTCTAAATTGAAAGGACCAATAGAATTCCCAGCTCAATAAAAGGAAAGAGTTACATTTAAGTCCACAATCTTAAAAATTTAGAAAATCAGAGGTAAAAAGGGAATCCCAAAAGTTTCAAGAAGAGGTAAAATAACAATAACAATAAAAGGTCACATCAAAGGACTAGGAATTAAAACAGACTCAGACGGCAACAATGAATACTAGAAGACAACAGAACAGTGTCTTCAAAATTCTTAGGGAAAAATATCTGCAACCAGAATTCATCATTCAAATTATCAATCATGTATATGAATATGGAATGAAGACAGTTTCACACACGCAAGATTCTAAAAAATGTACATTCCAAGTCCCTCTTTTTCAGGAACATTCTCTATACAACAAGAAAATAAACCAAGAGGGATACCTGGGTGGCTCAGTGGTTGAGCATCTGCTTTTGGTCGGGGAGTGATCCTGCGGTTCTGGGATTGAGTTCTGCATTGGGCTCCCCCCAGGGAACTTGCTTCTGCCTCTGCCTATGTCTCTGTCTCTCTACGTCTCTCATGAATAAATAAATAAAATTTTTTAAAAAATTAAGGAAAGGAGAGAATCCAAAACAGGAGAAAGGTTAAAGAAATTTCTGGGATGATGACTAGGAAGCCCTAGATTACAGTTTATAGCAAGCCTATAGCTCACAGCATGTCCAGATATAAATCTTCCCAGACTGGAACAGAAGAATGAAAGGGACTCCAGAAAGAATATACCTAATGTTTACAAAATATAATTAATAGGTTACTGTATATGAACATATGCTATATTAAGATAAATTGTACAGTTCCATCAGAAGGTCTGCGGCTGAGTAGGTGGCAGTTACACACACACAAAAAACTTAAGCAAAACAATGAGGTCAGTATTAATTTTTTTTTAAGTGTACAAGAAAGGATATATAATCTATGAGCCACATAGTATACTATGTGGCTCAGCTGTAAACCGTTTCTACAATTATCATAATGGATATAATAAATAATGATTTAATCAAAAAATAAAATTATATTGGGAGTCTCTAAGGAATGGAAGGATGAGTATAGGGGTAAACAGAGAATTGCTAAATCCTCATTACCAATGGTAGTATATCCAGAATTGAAAAAAACTTTTAGGTTTCAGCACAAACATGTTATTTAGAAATGTAGAAGTAAATACCATAAGAAACAACCAAAGGAATTAAGAGTAGTTGCCTCAAGGAAGCATGACTTGTGAATAAGGGATCATTATTTTCATTATGAACTTTGTAGTATTGTTTTACTTTTTAAACTAGATATTTATATAAATCTAAAAAACTGTAATTATTTTTTTAAAGATTTTATTTATTTATTTGACAAAGCACAAGCAGGGGGAGTGGCAGAGGGAGAAGGAGAAGCAGACTCCCCACTGAGCGAGGAGTCCAATATGGGGCTCAATCCCAGGACCTTGGGATCATGACCTGAGCACAAGGCAGACACTGAACCAACTGAGCCACCCAGGTGTCCCTAAAAAAGGTATAATTCAATTAAAAGTACAACTCACCTCAAAGAAAGCCTGTCACCAACAATAACCTAATAGCTGATAGATTTTATTTTGAATAGACTTTGAGCACTAAAAATTAAATTTACTCATAATTCCATGTTGTAACAATGTATATGAGCAAAGAGTTACAAATAATTTCATTTAGAACTTAATCATTATGGTACTAGGAGCAGTACAACAAGGTCACAGAAGTAGTTCAGAGGTGTTAAGATCTGGGCTTTGGAGTCAGAGAAATGTAATTTCAAATCCTGTAATTTCAAAACCTTAGGCAATTACTGTTGTGTCTTTATATATCATTTCAACTGGAAAAAAAAAAGGAGGTAACAATACTTATCTCAGAGTGATATGAAATGCAATTAGCATGATGCCTAGTGTAGCATTCAATAAATAGGAGCTATCATGGTTATAATTAACTATGCCACAACGGTTTAATAAAATAAAGCAAATTCTTGACCTAAACATCTGCAATTATTAATAATCATAATTGCCACCACACAGTAGCCAATTCTTGAAAATAAAGGGTTTTTAGAACCTCTGACGATCAAAACATACAATATTACTATTATAAAATGATTATTTGTCTAAAATAAAACTAGGTAGTTTTAAAATAAAATTTATAAAATATACTAAAATTCTATAAAAATTGAATAATGGATAATAATAATGTCATTCTGTTTGAATATAATTAAGTAGTAACTAGAAAATAAGAGATGATTACTGTTTCTTCTAAATAGTACAGAAATAAAGAAATGTCAAGTAATTGGGACGCCCGGGTGGCTCAGCAGTTGAGCATCTCCTTTGGCCCAGGGTGTGATCCTGGAGTCCGGGATCGAGTCCCACATTGGGTTCCCTGTGTGGAGCCTGCGTCTCTCTCTGCTTCTCTGCCTGTCTCTCTCATGAATAAATACATAAACTTAAAAAAAAAAGAAAAGAAATGTCAAGTAATTAGGATAAGTAGAAAAGTATAAATCAAGGTGTGATGCATGCTCTTAGAACTAAAATAGAGGGGCAGCTTGGGTGGCTCAATGGTTTAACGCCGCCTGCAGCCCAGGGTGTGATCCTGGAGACCCAGAATCGAGTCCCACATCGGGCTCCCTGCATGGAGCCTGCTTCTCCCTCTGCCTGTGTCTCTGCCTCTCTCTCTGTGTGTCTCTCATGAATAAATAAAATATTTTAAAAAACTAAAATAGAGTAATTACTACTGCAATTATAAATCTATATACTCTGAGTACAGCTATGTAAAAATTTTGTATATATATTTATAAGCCAATATTGGGAGAGAATTAATAAATAAAAATAGCCATTGTATTTGGCAGATAAGAGTAAACTGAATTTCTTGGGATTTATTTTTTAAATACTTAATTTAAAAATATTTTAATTTAAAAATATTTTAAAAATAATTTTTAAAGGAACTCTGACATAGGAGATAAGCAACATATCCTTGGAACATTAAGGAAAAGCTTTCTATAGTGCACTATAGCAGGTCAAAAAAGCAAATTTGTCATTAAAGTGAACTATGCAGCTTGCCATTGCACAGGAAGGCCCATTATAGCAGCTATTACTAATCATTTGGACCAATGTACATTTATAACACAAATTTGTCATTTATGAAAGAACAGCCGTCATTTAAAATGCTGGGATCAATAAGATTAACACTTTATAGTGCTAGCTTCTAGCTTCAGGACTAATTTTACAGATTCCTTTGTGATCAAAATGGAATTTGCCAGATGTTCTTTCTCTTTTTATCCATTTAATATATTTTATAACCTTTAATAGTAATGATCAAAATCTGGGCTAGCTTTTTAAATGGACAAAGCAGCTTATTTCCTTAAGTATATAACCATTTACAAGTGCTTTTCAAGCTTATCTGGAACTCAAAGCATTATTAGATTCCAGGCATCATTCTGGATATTTAAGCGGAAACAAGAATCTCTCTGCTCCTGCTGCAAATTTTCCACCTTGGTATCTGGCATCAGAACTATTTCCACAGTAATTTGCTGTGAGGACTTTACAAGACAGCCATATAATAAATGCTTTATATTGTCAAGAACCACAAAGATAGGTTATTTTTTTTTAAAGCACTCTTTCCCTTTTACAGAGAAGGAAACCTGTAGAGAAATTAATACAACTCATCAAAGTATAGCAAGTTGGAAAAACTGGACTAGAATGAGTACTTTTGTCCTCAAATCCTGTTAGTCCAATATGCATGCTATTTTCCATTTCTTAATTAAATCACATCTTTGTCAGTTACTTCATCAGCTGATTTTTAAGCATGGAAAACGACAGAGAAAGGCTCAAGAGAGTTAGGTGTCAGATAATACCAACTGTTCCAAAGTAGCATGAATTTGCCCAATGGCCATGATTTTTTCTCCCATTTGTCAGTGTCTTCCATTCTGTCTGAATTCAGACTTGTAGAAAATCTGAAGAGGTCGTTTTTTTATGTTATACTTCAATAAATCATTTGTACTCCCTGAAGTCTAGACTCAGAGTTGCTATTTGTTTTAAGGCAGGAAAAAAATGTTTCAAAGCAACTTTTGTTTTCTGTTAAAATGATAGTCCTTTCAAATCACTAGTGCCAATGTAGACACACATACAAATACTATTCTAATCTTTCGTAACCTGTTAGTATTAGGTTTTTAACTGTATATTAGAAAAATTTGGGGCACCTGGGTGGCTCAGTTGGTTAAGCGTCCGACTCTTGACTTTGGCTCAGGTCATGATCTTAGGGTCCCTGGGAGAAAGCCCCACACTCAGCATGGAGTTAGCTTGAGATTCTCTCTCTCTCTGCCCCTCCCCACTGTGATCACTTGCACTCTCTCAAATAAATAAATAAATCTTTAAAAAATTTTTTTTAAATAAATCAGATAATTTTACCAACCAAAGCATAAGCAATGTAATTACCTATAAATGGTAGTAGATAGTTAACTGCTAATTCTTTTGAGAGAGTCTATAATAAGCAATATGATATATGCTGGTAGAACTCTGTCTTAAATGAAACTTGTGGCATAGGAACACCCATCTGTGAAACACAGTTAATCATACCATCCATCGTCTTTATGCTTCTATTATAAATCAAATCACCACCGCACAGCTGTTACTATATTAGAGATAATGGGTTTTTCAACTGCTGTCCAAGCAGTTAACTCTCAAAACATTTTGCTATGAAAAGTTTTCAAATTTGGGGTTGCAACTGTAGTATTACCTAGATTGCATGCATAATTACATTACTTCTGTTACAGTGAATTGAACCAAATTTATTTGATTCTGTTTTGTTCCATCTCTTGGGAAATTTTAGGGGCCTCAGGTCCTGCTATGAACTCTAAAGAGTGTAATGTGATTTGAAAGGTTCTAAAAATATCACAGGTTTGCCTGGGCTCACTTAGAAGGGTGGATGATTCAATTACAAGTGTCAAAATTTGATTCCTCATTTTTCGGGATCTGACAGCTGCAGCAAACCTTGCCAGGATTCCCTTATCTTCACAGTGCTTCTCTTTGAAGTATTTAAAGAAGATTTCATAATCTTTGCAATTTAGCTCTAGGATTTCTATCGGTAGCTGTAGAATGAATTGGTGGGACCTTTCTAAAGCTTCTTATAAACATTATTTGACCAAGCACATTTTTAACTGCAAACATAACTGCAAAACAGGTGAGCTTCTTGTAATGGTTAGGGAACAAAATACAATGGGCTCTATACACATACACCATTAACCAGGGGTGACCTTTCAATGCATGAAGTGCCAATGGAACCTTAACTAGAGGTTCATTTGTTACTATAAAAAAGTTCAGACGCTGGGGCGCCTGGGTGGCTTGGTAGGTTGAGCGACTGACTCTTGGTTTTGGCTCAGGTCGTAATCTCATGGGTGATGGGATCAAATCCTGCATCAGGCTTCACGCTCAGTAGGAAGTCTGCTTGAGATTTTCTCCCTCTGTCCCTCCCCTAGCCCTTCTAAAACAAATAAATCTTAAACAAATTTCAGAATCAAAAGGCAGGCATTTATTTGAATGACAGCTCTAGGAAGGGTACCATCATTGCATCATCAGGGCTGATTTTTTATTTGCTTTTTCAAATAATTAAAGCAGAGATTCAGAGATATCAAGTTGACTAAGATGGGAAAGATCCGTAGCTATGAGACTACTACAAGAGGCATAGGCTCGATCCTTTGCTCTTCCATTAAGAGAGATAGTCATCACACTCAGATTGCCACTTGTGAAACAGCAGAATTTTTATTTACCAAAGAATTAATGGAGGCTACCAGATTAAATGGCAGATTTAGGTTTATGGTCAGGTGTCTAAAAATAACTTTATTTATACAAAGAAATACACAGCTACGGTTAGGATGAAGAGTTAATATAAATCATTTTTCTTATCAACTGAAGCCTATTAAGAAGTGCCAAGACATACATTTTTAATATTATCACTTTTCTATGGAAAACATACATACATCTAAATTACACTATATACTTTCAGATTTCCACACATTTATTAAGTGCCTGTTACATGTCAGGTATTAAGTAAATGATCGTGAACAAGAGATAAGCCCCTGCCACCGTGGAGCTTATTACTTTCTTAGGGGAAGCAAAAACTGAACAAGTAATCTTAAGCGTGTTGTTGTATGTTAACAACACACAGGAACAGAGTGCTATGGGAGTATACCTCAGGGTCATGGGGTATGAGCTGGGGAAATTATAAGGGTATTATTTTGGAAGACATGCTCCTTAGTTAAGTTCATTATGTTATCTTTAAAAAATCATACCGCAGCAATCTTTTATTAACAACTCAGAGCCAAATATATGACCATTAACTATTATGCTTTACTATAATACTATATTTTTCTGTCTCCTCTCACACTGAATCCTGCATAAAGTTAGATAATTCTATGTAAACATTTTAAGAGCACTCCAAATTATAGAAAGCTAAGGTCACTTAATATTAAAATTCTGTCCGAATAATTCAAGTTAACATAACTTAGAATAAGAGCAATAGCTTGCATTTAGAAAGACCTAACAGAAAACCACATGAGGATTCTAACCTCGGAGAGGAATTTTTGGGTCATATGGTAATTCTGTGCTTGACTTTTGAAGAAGTTATACTTTTTTCCACAGCAGTTACAGCACCTTATAGACAAGGAAACTGAGGCACAGAGGAATTCAGTAACATGTCAAGGCTGAAGAGCTGACAGATGGCAGAAAAGAGATCTGCACAAAGGTGTTCTGGCTCCAGAGCTGATTCTTTTAACCTCTACAGAATTCTCTTAACCTCCTCATTTACTGACACGGAAAAATCTCCAAGACTTTTATTAAAAGCAAGTTGTACAGTATGTTCAGCATAATATCATTTATATTTTTAAAAAACCCACAAAACAGGGACGCCTGGGTGGCTCAGTGGTTGAGTGTCTACCCTCAGTTCAGGGCATGATCCCAGAGTTCCAGGATCGAGTCCCGGATGGGGATCCCTGCATGGAGTCCACTTCTCCCTCTGCCCATGTCTCTGCCTCTCTTTCTGTGTCTCTCATGAATAAATAAAATCTTAAAAAAAAACAAACCATAAAACAGTATTATCTATATCTATCTTTAGAAAAAAGACTGAAATACACAAAACTGGAAGAAGTGGTTTCTCTCTGGTAAAGGGACTAAGGGACTTGGAGGTTTGCCAAGGAAGACTGTTACTTTATGTGAATTGTTTGATTTTCATACCATAAGAATATATTCAGGTATTACTTGTATAATCAGATTTTTTTAAGATTAGAAAAAACCCCAAAGCATTGATTCAGTCCAATCCCTTTTTTTCTACTAAATGCACAAATTATTTCTAAAATGTCCCTCACCTAGCTTCTGTCATATTTTAAATAGTGAAGCACTCTACTTTACCAAAGCAGCCTGCTTCACTACTGAAGAAAGCTTAAGTTGTAGCAATTTTTCCTTGCAGTCAATCAAATATTTCTTTCTTACTACTGGTCCTAATTCTGCCTTCTGTCAAACAAACAAGAATACCAATCCATCTGTGTAGGGGTCCCCAAGATCATCCCCAGGTTCAATGGTTTGCTAAGAGGACTCAAAGAACTCCGCATATAGCCATACACTTGGCAATGCTTTATTACAGTGAAAACATAAAAGCAAAAACCAGCAAAGGAAAAAGGCACATGGGATGAAATCCAGAGGAAACCAGGGGCAAGCTTCCAAGAGTCTTCTCCCTTAGTTCCTCCAGCAATGAGTTATAACAATATTTGTGAAATGTTGCCAACCAGGTAAGTTCATTAGAGACTCGGCACACAGGCATTTTACTTGGGGGCTGGTCATGGACGCACACTCTCTGCCCAGCCCTCACGGAAGTCCAGGCTCTGAGAAGGAAAGCAGGTGTTCAACATAAACTACATTCTTTGTACATGAGGCTTAGGCACAGTGAGCAATTCTTATCAGGGAATGGTGGGAATCTTTCTAAATTCCAAGTTCCTAGATGCCAGCCAAGGGCCAAACTTGCAAACAAGATTTTCTAAGAATAGCAGTTTCAGGCCTGCTATGTTAACTTGTTCTGTACACACACCATCCTTTCCATAATCCTTTTGAAATTTAAAAGCAATTCTATTATGCCTTTTTTTTGGTTCTCAGTTAATACATAATCAATTTTTCCTATGAAAATTGCCAGACTTTTCATCCATTTTGGTCACATTCACTGGACTCTGCCTTGACTATGTCCTTCTTAAAACATATACCAAGAATATAAATAGTATTCCAGGTATAATTTCACCATAAATAGGATATTACATTTTTATTAATGGAGTATAATAATTTATTTTCTAATTCTGCATCACTCACGGGTGATGTATTGAGATGGCAGACAAAACTTGCATTCTACAACATTGTGTTCATAATCCTGTTAATGGGATTTTGTTTGTTTTAGCACACTGCTCCTACCTCCCAAGATGACTTTGAACCCTAATTCTATCATCTCTCTCAGGCTGACTATACCTTTAAGCTTCCTGTTATGTGAAAATTATTAAGAGTTCTGGAGGGAGACCACCTCAATTCAAATCATGGTACTACTTACTAGCCATGTGATCTTGGGTAAGTTAGCACAAATCCTCCATGTGCCTCAGTTCCTGTATCTGTACAAACTGGGAATAATGATCATAACTATTTTGTAGAGTTGTTCAAGAAAATGAATGAGATAATGTATATAATAAGCCTAGGATTTCTCTGGCACATTGTAACTACATAATAAACATTAATTAATCTAAATTATTGATAATAATAAACAGGTTGGTATCAAGGACAAAGCTCCATGGCATTTTTTTGGGTAACTTCTCTCAGAGATGACAGCATTTAAAATTCTTTGAGAATATCAATTCAACAGATTTATACTTACTACATACTAAAATCCAATATAAAATACCTCAAGATATAAAAAAGATACTCATTATTAACAATTTTTAGTTATGTGAAGAGACTACAGTCTCTAAATTTAATGTTCTTACACCTACCAAATACCGGTGTGAAGAGAAAGAAATCAAGATAGATTAGACTGGCAAGAAAATTTCTACGACTGAGAAGATAATTTCATTAGTTCAAGAAATTCCTATCCATGTCAGAAGTCTGGCACAATAAAAGATAAACACGTTCCTGCACTTACTGCCATAATTAAGGCAATAAAATGAAAATAAAATGTTCAAGTGATACAGTACAATGAAAAAAAAGGAGTATTTTTAGACACTTCATATTTTATTAACAAGAAACACCCAGGGAATACTAATGAAAAAGTCTAATGAAGAACAAATGCCTGTAGCACTTATTATCTGCAAACAGAAGAGCTAAAATTCTCAGACAAATTGTAACATCTGGAATATTAAGTTTAATAGGAGTAGGAAGCATCAAAATGCATACTTCAATATTGAACTTTAAAAACTGCTAGCTGACCTCTAAAAAGAAAATGACAAAGGAATATATTACTATATGTATAATATTTGTTACATTTATCCTTATTAACACAGTCACATTTCTAAATTCTTCCAAGGAGGGGATCCCTGGGTGGCGCAGCGGTTTGGCGCCTGCCTTTGGCCCAGGGCGCGATCCTGGAGACCTGGGATCGAATCCCACATCAGGCTCCCGGTGCATGGAGCCTGCTTCTCCCTCTGCCTGTGTCTCTGCCCCTCTCTCTCTCTGTGACTATCATAAATAAATAAAGCAGTGCTCTTTTAAAAAATAAATAAATAAATAAATTCTTCCAAGGAAAGATTAATCAAACAACCACATATGGATAATCAAGGAACAAAGGTTTACATCCAAACAAATGGCTGACATACAGTTTCTAGTAAGCTAACAGTGACTGTCAGACCTGCGTTCAAATCCTTACTCTGCAACTCACTAACCATGTGATTTTGGGCATGTTACTTAAATTTTTCTAAGCCTATTTTCCCAATCACAAAATGGAGATAATATGGGATCCCTGGGTGGCGCAGCAGTTTAGCGTCTGCCTTTGGCCCAGGGCGCGATCCGGGAGACCCGGGATCGAATCCCACATCGGGTTCCCGGTGCATGGAGCCTGCTTCTCCCTCTGCCTGTGTCTCTGCCTTTCTCTCTCTCTCTGTGTGTGACTATCATAAATAAATAAAAATTGAAAAAAAATTTAAAAAAAAACCAAAATGGAGATAATATTTACCTTACAGGTTTTTTGAGAGGATGAAATTAGGATATATTGCATGTGTGTTTTACTGTGGTTAAACACACGAAGTATAAAATTTATCCTTTTAACCATTTTTAGGTGTACAGTTCTGTGACACTAAGTATATTCACACCATTGTGCAATTGTCACCAAGAATGTGTCTCTGCCTCTCTGTGTCTCTCATGAATAAATAAATAAAATCTTTAAAAAATAAAATAAATTAAATAAAAAATTTAAGATTTTAAAATAAAAAAAATAAAGATTGAGCACATGGTAACTGCTCCATGAATAGAGTAGCTAAAATGACTTTCATTAATGTTCTTATCCTGAGTCTGTGTAAATTATCCAAAAAACAAAAACTATTTCATATGTACTGCTACTGAATTGTACCCAGTTTGGGAAATATTAATTTCAAGTTTTAAGCTGTAAACTATATTCTTAGCTTTCAAATTCTTCACTTAAGTGACTGACAAAAATATAAAAATATCAAGAGCTAACGCTTAAGTGAGCACTCAGCATGTGCTGTGCTATTCTAAGCACTTTTCAGGTATATTAATTCATTTAATCTGTACAATAATAATTCTAGGAGGTATATTTTACAGGTGAGTACAAAGAGGTTACAGAATCTGCCCAAGGTTAACTAGCTGTAAGATGATAAAGCCAGTATCTGCACTCAAGCAACCAATTTCTAGAGCTATGCCCTTAACCATTCCACTCTATCACCTTTCACACATGTAGTAACATGAAGCTCATGGGAATGATGACTTCCAGATGCCAGATGTTATATGATGACTAAGCCTTCCAGTTTCTTGGAAGCTTTGACATTATTTCATGTGTTCTTTATAATGACAGTGAAGAGCAATTACCCCCATTTTATAGATTAATTAATGATTTGTTCAAGGTCAACAGGAACATGTGAGAAAGACCTGGACCCCAGCTTGGCCACTTATTACTTATAAGTGCATCTATAATCTCCCTGAGCTTCACCCAATTGTAAAACAGAAATAACAATAACAAAAATATAAGAAATAAAGAAGTACGTGTTTGCAAAGCATCTAGCAGAGAGCCTTATATTTATACAAGTGCGCAATTAATGTTAGCCCCTGTTTTTCTTCATTCTCCTATTTGCGACTCTGGTATACTTATTCTTTCTAAATGCCATGCTACTACTTGATACTCTCTCACCAACTGTGTTAACATATGGGTGGCAATAAACATGATTTTTGGTGATTACCATGTGATACCAAATGAAACCTCACTGAAGTCCAGCTATATTATATAATTTTAAGTATAACAAACTTCCTCCCTTTTGTCCATATGGTCTATCACTTTAACAAAGTAGAATTTAAAACTGGTCTACCAAGATTTGTTCTTTACAAAATTATGCTTAATGTTCCCCAATACCTTCTGTTCTTTTAGGTAACTGCCAAATGATTTACTTGATTTGTTCTAGTTTCTGACCAGATATTGTTTAAAAATTAAATTGACCTTATGATTTCCAAAATTATCTTTTTCCCTTTAAAAAAAAGTATGCTTTTTCTGTCATCAGATACTTCTCTTATTCACTATAATTTATCAAAAATAAAACTTAATAGGTTGGCACTATGTTCTTTATCCTCACATCTGCATAGAAGGAATATCTAATGCTGAATTTATAAGCACTATTCATGCCAAATGTGGCCATGGCTATTAGTATTTCTTGTCAATTGGGCAGCATTTTCTTAAGACAAAAATGGTAGGAGGTAGCATGGTCTCTTATAAAACAAAACTGCTGCATAATTAACCTCCCTCCCGCCTCCCGCTGGATTGCAAGGATGTCACGAAGCACACCCTGTTGGGTTCCAAGTAACATTTAAAATATTCCCATCTCTTAAAGCAATCTGGAAGTGGATATTAAAAGCCAAAGGAATTTTTCAGTCAAGTGATGACTGGTGAAATCTGCTACTTCCCAAAAAGCTAAAGGCATCCTGGGAGGCTAACAATTGGAAACACCACAGAGAAAAGTGGTATCGTGGGAACAACTCACTTGTGTTTGGCACTGTGAAGGTTCACTGCCAATTTGTAACAGTGTGAATTTGGTAACTATTCAAAGCCAAAAATGAAGTTCAGATATGAGCAGCTTTTCAAAGTAGCTTTTGCTGAGGCTTAGTAGCTAAGTAGCTAATAAAATAAATGATTTATAAGAAGTGGTGAAGTACAGGCAATGATTGGGAATTAAAATATAATCTATCACTTACTTAAAAAAAATCACTGTGCTTTAAGACAAGATATTGTGCTTCATTTATTCATTCTTTCTTGAGCTAATTTTATGAAAATGAGATGAGGGATTTTATTTGTGGTACTTAAGTCTAGCTGGATATATAAATGGCAGTATTACTTGTCCTACTAATCTCACAAGTCTGACAGAAGGATAAATCAAATAACAGCTTTTAAAACATTGTTCAAAAATTTAAGTTTATACCAACATAAGATTGAGTTGTATTTTTAAAATTTATAAGCATCTACAGTAAAGTCATTTAAATGGTGCCAGTCTCAGTGGCCAAATACACATTACTGACAAAGCAACTTTGGGATATTATTTTCTCAGCCCTTTATGGAATGACATTTACAAATGAATATGAATTTTTGTCTTATCTGTTAGTTTCTATTCATTTTGTCTTACTTTTATAACAATATTTATAATTAATAAATCCAATATAAATTTGCTTAGTTAAAAAGTAAAAATTTGGAACATTATCTCATAAAATTACTAAGATCTGTCATTATAGAGCAAGAACATCTTAATATAATTGCAAGGACTTTTCAGTCTCAAACCAGGTTTTATAAAATAAGATTAACTTTCTACTACTGACAACCAAACTAAAAAAGTCAAAAACATGAATGTTTTCAAATAAAAACAATACTCATATCACACCTCAACTTACATCATCTCCCTTCAAAACTTCGGCGCCATCAAATTCACGGGTCTGATTTGTCTTCACTGACACTTCTCTCTCTAGGTTGGCTAGCTTCTCCTTTGCTTCCTGAAGTTCCTCAGCTTTGGCTTCTTTTTTACGAGATATAATGGATGCCTAATTGAGTATTAAATATGAATGTAAAATTAGACACACAATCAACTTTCTGTTATCTTGCAAAAGTATTGATTTTTAAGATTTTACCAAGCTAAATTTTCAATATCAGGTTGGCTCCTCCTAACCAATACCATTTGCCCTCCCACCTATCATCATCAGTTATCTGTTTAATATGAGTATACAATATATACTAAATATCAACCCAAAACATTTGAAAGACAAAAGCCCTGAAAATATAGCTACATCAGCAAGAAACAAAAATATAGTAGTAATAAAAATATTAAAATACTGTCATGTAACACTCAAACGTTAATGAAGATACTTTCTAGTAAGTAAATAGAAGCTCTCCTTAAGTCTATTCATGGTAGGTTTCCTTTCATTGAAAGAAAACAATGTTTTATTCTCAAAACTACAACATAGGCATTTACCTAAAATCAATATCCATACTCTGAAAATGAAATGTTCAAACATTTATTATATTTGGGGCATTCTAATAAATAAAGTATAGGTTTAAAATCAAACATGTGACTCGCCAGAATTAGAGAAATGTTTACACAATCCAAATGGCTGCTCTTAGCCATGAATGTAGCACTTTATATTACTTAGCAACTTTTGGGGGATTTCCTTAAATTACTCATGGCTGAACTAGTTTAAGAAAAACATTAGCCAAACTCTTAAGTGAAATAGTACAAATATTTTCTTCACACAAAATTGGCAGAGAGGGGAAATCTCTAATGCAAACCCTTTAAACAAGTCTATTTTCTCTGTTTAAAAAATGAAAAGATAGATTATGAAGGAATGTTTCTCTCTATGGAATTATTCTAGCTGAGAGAGAGAGAGAGAGAGAGAAGGAATGGTAAGAGTACCAGAACCATACAGGAATTGATGGTATACTTCCTTAACACAAAATAAATAAAAAACTCAGCCCAAACCAGTATCTTATTTTTTTTTTAAAGATTTAATTGAGAGAGAGCAAGAGCGAGCATGAGCTGTGGGGAGGGCCCGAGAGGGAGAGGAAGAGGCAGACTCTCCAGTGAGCAGGGAGCCTGAGGTGGGACTCAATCCTCAGACCCCAAGATCATGACCTGAGCTAAAGGCAGATGCTTAACTGGTTTAGCCACCCAGGTGTCCCCAGGATCTTATTTAATAGAGAAACATAAGAGTATATCCTACTAAACCTGGAACAAGGTAAAAATACCCATTATATCCACTATAATTTAATATTGTGTTGAAGGTATTTGCTCATACCATTAGAAGAGAAAGTAATTAGAAGTGTAAGAATTTGACAGAAAAAGTTGGAGTTTTCATAGTATATGATTGTATACCTAAAAAAAACAAGAGAATCTATGGGAAAACAGTAAACAAATAATAGCACTTTTAGACAAATCAATCAGAAGGCATAAGGAAAGAAAAGCCCTCAATTATTATATTAAGAGCAAAAAATAAAATATGTAAGCAAGAGAAATTCCAAAACCTTGAGGAAAACAAACACTCCTAAAAAAGCAAAAAATAAATTTGCATAAATGGAGACACGAAGACTCAAATATCATAAACACGTAAGCTCTGAGGTAAAGAATAAATATAAAGCAAACCCAATAATTAAAAAATTATTTTTTTTCAAGAGCTGGATAAGTTGATAATAAAGCTTACTGAAATAACATACAAACAAGAATTGTAAGTAAAATCCTGAGAAAGTAGAGCAATTTGGGGATGAACATAGCTACTTTAATCAGTTATTTGAACTTGATTATAAAGCTTCTGTAAATGTTAATATGAATACCTGAACAAAGGCCAATGGAAAAATAGGAAATCCAATAGTATTTTTAAATTAGAACAAACAGAATCTCAAAGCCATAGGGGAAAAAATGGACTTTTTACTAACTGGCATTAGGACAGTTAGATAATTGAATAGCTATATACAATAAATAGCACAGCCCAGAAAAAATTCTAAATAGATCAGAGACTTAAGTATAAAAAATTAAACATAGAAGTTCAAAAAGAAAACTTGAATAAATTTCTCTATAACTTACAAGAGGAAAAAACATTCCTAACTATGCCTCAAAACCTGAAATAACAAGAGAAAAAACTATTAAATTTGATTTCATAAAAATAAACAACTTTCTCATGGTGACACAACACTGTAAGCAAAGTAAAAAGGCAAATACCAAAGTGGAGGAAAATGTTACAATTGTAAGTAAGACAAAGAGTAAATATTTCTTTTCTTGTTTTTTTTTTTTTTTTTTTTTTAAGATTTTATTTATTTATTCATGGGAGACACAGAGAGAGAGAGGAAGAGACACAGGCAGAGGGAGAAGCAGGCTCCATGAAGGGAGCCTGACATGGGACTTGATCCCGGGTCTCCAGGATCAGGCCCTGGGCTGAAGGTGGCGCTAAACCGCTGAGCCACCTGGGCTGCCCTGTTTTGTTTTTTGTTTTGTTTTGTTTCTTAAATAGGCTCCACAAATACCCACCACTGGCTTTGACGTGGATGGACCTGGAGGGAATTATGCTGAGTGAAATAAGTCAATCGGAGAAGGACAAACATTATATGGTCTTATTCATTTGGGGAATATAAATAATAGTGAAAGGGAATAAAGGGGAAAGGAGGAAAAATAAGGAGGAAATATCAGAAAGGGAGACAGAACATGGAAGACTCCTAACTCTGGGAAAGGAACTAGGGGTGGTGGAAGGGGAGGTGGGTGGGGGGTGGGGGTGACTGGGTGGCGGGCACTGAGGTGGGCACTTGACGGGATGAGCACTGGGTGTTATTCTGTATGTTGGCAAATTGAACACCAATAAAAAATAAATTTATTTAAAAAATATGTAAAAAAAAAAAAGAAGGGGAGGTGGGTGGGGGGATAGGGTAACTGGGTGATGGGCAGTGAGTGGTCACTTGATGGGATGAGCATTGGGGGTTATACTATGTGTTGGCAAATCGAACTTAAATAAAAACGAATGTTAAAAAAAAAAAAAAAAGGCTCCACACCCAGCACAGAGCCCAATACGAGCTTGAATTCGTGATCCTGAGATCAAGACATGAGCTGAGGCCAACAGTCGGAGGCTTAACTGACTGAGCCACCCAGGTGCCCCAAGAGTAAATATTTCTAATATATAAAGAAAAAAAGGCCAACAACCCTATAGAAAAAGTGAGGCTATAGACATAAAGGGACAATTAAAAAGGAATTAAAACGACTGTTACTCATGTGAGAAAATGCTCAACCTTGTTTACAAGATAAGCAAAATTAAAACTATCACAGGATACAATTTCTCATCTACAAAGGTGGTAAAACTCTAAAAGTTCAACAACAAACTCTACTGGGAGGCAGTGAGGAAATAGGCATCTCCTGCACTGCAGGTGGAAACATGAAATGCTATAACTTCTATGGAGAAGAATTTGGCAATATCTAGCAACTTATATATGCATTTACTCTTTGATGCAGCAATCTCACCTCTGGAACTATATCCTGAAGATAACACTGGCAAAAATATGTAAAGACATAAACAAAAAGCCATTCACCGAAGCATGATTTGTAATAGCGAAAGAATGGCAACAACCCAAATGTGCAATTTGTGACTGGCTGCATGAACTGTGGTATTACCACTCAATGGGGTAGTATGTGATTGTGAATACGAATAAGCGTACAACTAAGATGGCTATAAAAAAACCCCAACCAGATAATAACAAGTGTTGGCAAGGATGGGGAGAAATCAAAACCTTCATACACTGTTGGTGGGACTGGTTTGGGAAGATTCTGGCACTTCCTCAAAATCTTAAACACAGAATTATTATATGAGCCAGCAATTCCACTCCTAGGAATATACTCAAGAGAAATGAAAACATATTTTCACACAAATACTTGTACAAGAATGTTCACAGAAGCATTATTTATAATAGTCAAAAGGTAAAATTATCCAAAAGCCCATTAACTGATGTATGGATAAACAAAATATGATCTTTTCATACAATAGAATACTATTCAATAACAAAAAGGATGAATTACTGATTCACACTACAGCATGGATGAACTTTAAAAACTATGCTAAGTGAAAAAAGCCAGCCACAAAGGACCACATATTGTATGAAATGTCCATGATAGGTAAATCTATAGGGAAAGTTTAGTTGCCTAGGGCTAAGGGTTGGGGAGGAAATGTGAAATGACTGCTAATAAAAGGTTTCTTTTTGAGATGGTAAAAATGTTCTAGAATCGACTATGGTGATGGTTGCATGACTCTGAATATACTAAAAGCCACTAAATTGTGCACTTATATAAAAAGTGAATTGTATGGTATATGAATTGAATCTCAATAAAGTTATAAAAAAAGAAATAAAGATTATTCTTTTTATTAGTATATATCACTAAGAATTTTAAAAAGCTTGGAAAAGTGTATATATTATGCTCTTCCCTAGAAGGAAAATATATGAATCTATGTATACGTATTATTATGAATATATGAATGTATATGTATTATTATTAATGGAATAATAAACTATAAAATTTTTAAATTTTTATTTATTTATTCATGAGAGACAGAGAGAGAGAGAGGCAGAGACACAGGCAGAGGGAGAAGCAGGCTGCATGAAGGGAGCCCGATGTGGGACTCAATTCTGGGACTCCAGGATCATGCCCTGAGGAAGAGGCAGATGCTCAACCACTGAGCCACCTAGGTGTCCCTAAACTATAAAAATATTTAAAAATTACCTATGAGGGAAGGAAAGATTAGAATGGTTAGCACCAGAGTAGATGCTAGAAACTTCTTTGAGTATTTCTTGTTTTTTGGATTTGACTTGGAATCATGTAAATATTTTAAATAATTATAAAACAAATTATCCCCTAAAAAGTAATCCCTAGGGGTGCCTGGTGGCTCAGACAGTTAATTGGCCAATGCTATATTTCAGCTCAGGTCATGATCTTGGGGTCCTGGGATTGAGCCTTGCATTGGGCTCTGTGCTTAACAGGGAGTCTGGTTGAGGATGCTCTTCCTCTCTTACCCTCTGCCCCTTCCTCTACTCCTATGCACACTTGCTCTAAAATAAATACATTTTTTAAAAAAAGTAATTCCTAAAAATAAAAATAAACATGTATATGTACCAAATTTAATTTGTACTCATATAGAACTATTCTAAGTGACTTTAAAATAGTAATTTGGGGACGCCTGGGTGGCTCAGTGGTTGGGGGTCTGCCTTCAGCTCAGGGTGTGGGGCCTGCTTCTTCCTCTGCCTGTATCTCTGCCTCTGTGTGTGTGTGTGTCTCTCATGAATAAATAAAATCTTTAAAAAAATAAAAACAAAACAGTAATTTATCTATCCCTAGTGGGATATATACTTAAGATAAAATAAACTAAAAAACAATTTTTAGCAGCAATCATATTTTTGGTGGTAGTATTGTTACTTCTATTTTGAAACGATTGTGTGTAAAGTGTGGATTAAAGCAAATAATTAAATTATGTTAGTGTTACTGAGAATTTTCAATGTGGGATAAGAAGAAAGATGTGAGGGCAGCCTGGGTGGCTCAGCGGTTTAGCACCTGCCTTCAGCCCAGGGTGAGCCTGGAGACCCAGGATCAAGTCCCACGTCAGGCTCCCTGCATGGAGCCTGCTTCTCCCTCTACCTGTGTCTCTGCCTTCTCTCTCTCTTTCTCTCTGTCATGAATAGATAAAATCTTAAAAAAAAGAAGAAAGAAGAAGAAAGAAAGAAGAAAGAAGAAGAAAGAAGAAGGAGAAAGAAGGAGAAGGAGAAAGAAGCAAGAAGAAGAAAGAAGAAGAAAAGAAAGAAGAAGGAGGAGGAGGAGAAGGAGGAGGAGGAGGAGGAGGAGGATGTGAGATTGATAGAGGCTAAGTAGAAGCCCAATAGCCTTGAATTTGACCTGGAAGGATAAATATGAACCCATGGTGTACATTAGGAAGACAGAAAAAAACTGTTTCCTAGCTTTGTCAACTAAAAAGATCTAAAATAATGGTCACCCAGGAGCAATGAGAAGTCCTAATACTCAGATTTCAGTCTCTAGATATTATTTCCTACTAAAACAAATCAAGCTCATAAAGTCTAATTCCAAGCCCTAGGGTAGGAAATATAAAAGATGAGCATATAAATATCTTAGTCATACCAGAAAGCAAGGACATTATCAAAGACAAATAGAACCTTAAAAAGGAATCAGAAGTTCCTTGAAAAGCCTCCTACTAGCTAAAAATGGGACAATTCGAGCATGATTAAGGAAAATGTTTTAAACTTACCAAATATAATTACATCTATGATTTATAATGACGTTAAGTAAACAAGCAACTAAAAAATGAAAAACTACCTTAAGTGATCACTTTTACTGTTGGAGAATGAAAATGAGTTGAAGGAAATCACTCCTTTTTGAAAACTGATAAAGACACAAGCAAGTAGCCTGCCTTTCCTATATGACTTACAGCTCAGTGTAATCAAATTGTTGATGAGAGAAGGTTTCTCTTTAGAGAGGCAATCCAGCTAATAAATGGAGAAGGAATCATAGTATTAACATTTTATAAACTCTAATGAAATTAATGGATGAGCAATGGTAATCAAAGTCTGCTAACACTACAAAAAAAGAGATAACCAGATATTATCACCTCCAAGTGGATAGTACATAACTATCTAGAACATATTCTTGCCAAAAACCAAACCAGTGTTCAAGCTTCTAGTTGTAATATATGGGAAATATAGGAAACAAAGGAACATTTTAAAAGAATACCACAAGGCAGAGCACCTGGGTGGCTCAGTCAGTTAAGCATCTGACTGTTGATTTAGGCTCAGGTCATGATCTCGGGTCATGAGATCCAGCCTGGGCACCTGGGTATGCATATGTGCGTGCTCTCTTAAAAAAAAAAAAAAAAAAAAAAAGAACATCATACCATCCCAATCAGTAAAATACAAACTATGGAAAATGTTATAGGATAAACAAGTTTTTTCAATAAATCAACTGAAAGAAAATTATTAAATAGATAAATAAGGGGCAAGAAGAATCTATAGATTAAAAAAGACTTAAACGGATCAATCAAATGCAGTGCATGAATCCTGTAAGGATCCCAATTAAAACAAAGTAATGAAAGAGAGAGAGAGAGAGAGAGAAAGAAAGAAAGAAAGAAAGAAAGAAAGAAAGAAAGAAAGAAAGAAAGAAAGAAAGAAAGAAAAAAAGAAAGAAAGAAAATCAAGGAAATGTGAACACTGGACATTTGCCAATATTAAGGAATTATGACATTTTTCAGGTGTGGTATGCTGTTAATTTTTTTAAACTTTTATTTTTTAGACATACATTCTGAAATATTTATAGATGAAATGATTTAAAGTCTAAGATTTGCTTAAAATAATCCAGTTAGGTCTAGGGGTATAATGAAATAAGAATGGCCATGCTTGTTATAGCCTTGGACACATGAGGGTTTATTGAACTATTTTCTCTACCTTTATATATGGTTGAAATTCTCCAATATAAAAATATTTAAAAAAATTTTAGCATCTGTGAAAAATCCTTTGTTATGTAGCTCAGTATTTTCTGATGTTACAGAATGCTCATCACACTAAACTACTCCTGACTGGGTTCTTTTCAGATAATACATGGTTTTCATTTGAACCTTTTGTCTAGAAATACAGGACATTTATACTCTCACAATCTAATAGTTGTGGATAAAATGATAAATGCCTTAGCACTAAGATTTAACTTATTCTATACTTGCAAACTAACTTTAAACCTGAAAAAAGTATATTGCCTTTAATTCATTAAAGATTACAAATATTTTTATTTTATACCACTTAAGCTTTCATTTAAAAAAGCAAGTTTCACACTCACAGAGATAAACACAAATAGCTCTATCACCACAGTTGGTAGACGGTAAGGAAACTAAACATGATCAGGTATATTGAATTTCAAACTTGAACATACATCTTTTGTGGCTTTTCCACACATTTTCTGTTATAATCTGGAGATTAGCAATAACAGAAGAGCATTTATTCTTTACTTCCTTCTTGCTTTAAGACTATCCACAACACAGCCTGGGGGATTTACAAAGATGTTCACCAATAAGATGAAAGATCTAAATACGAGGGCCCAAAGAGTGGTCTCACCTGTTGCCTATATAGTGAGAGTTTGCCTTCAATTGGCTCATTTCTCATCATTTTCTTTTCAATCAGTTGATTTATCTCTGTGTTTATTTCATTTATCTAAAACAGTATGACAGTAAAGAAGTTTAAAACTCTTTCTATGATTACACAAAGGGACAAGCTTTGAATTTATGTTCTTACCAGTGATTTCTCACAAGGAATAGGTTAATTATAAGTGGATTGTTACGATTATTTTTAGAAACCATTTACATTTCATAGATCATGATATATATTTACACATTTTGATGACATATAACCATCCATGTTTAAATTATCCTAAAGTATTCTATGTGAAATATTTATACATTATCAAAAAGACAATTTCTACAAATCTGAAGTTATCCCTTACTTTAGCTTTTGAGTTTCAAGTCACTGCAAGTGATAAAGTCAGACTAACATTCCCCAGGGATTTAGTGCAAGGAATTCATGAACCCAACTGAGTTGACACAGATGACATCTAAAAACCCTTCCTATTCTAAAGATCTGTGATTCAATGATAGCTGCCATTTATCCTACTCATTAATTCTTTACCAAATGTAACAAGAGTGAACAAAGCCAATAGAAGCATATAGTCCTTCAAGTAATACAAAAAATTACATGGTTTTCAGTATATCCTTTAAAAAGTCTAGATAGAGTTCTGTTAATTCTATGACATTAAATTTGAGGCAAATCTCATTTGGACATTTAATTTCCATAAGTAAATTAAAAGAATGAAGTGGTCAGAATTATGTATAATTATCGTGGCTATTAAGCACATATTAAACACATTAAAGGATTAGCAAAACAAAATATTTCAATTATAATATTTGTTATTTTTTAAAAATAGGTATCTGCTTGATGTTTTATTTCTATGGAACAAAAATATTATAACATAAAACCAGATTTCAGTGAGCATTAAAAGAAAGTTTAGTAATTCCAAAGCAGTCATAAAAGGCTAATATAAATATTAACTTTAAATATAAAATTGCTATATTATTTTTGAAAATTATTATTTTTATTTTATATTAGCTTTAAATATAAAATTGTTATTATTTTTGAAAATTATTTTTAAATTTTTTATTTTATAAAATTAATGATATGCAAAATATTTTAAAATTTACCATTTAAATGATTACATTATGAATACATAGACCTATGAGTCAATTATATGCATTAATTTACATACCCAAGCTGCTTAGTTTTCTAATCAGTTGACTAAGTCTTTACAACATCATGTGGATTAAATAACAGCATTACATGCTATAATTTCTCACAAAGAACTCATAAAAGCTGTCAAATTCAGTACAGATTAATGTAAGAGTCAAGAGTTGGACACTATAGAAAGCAGTTCACATAATTTTTACAGGACTGGGGATGGGATAACATTGGGAGCTATAAAAAGAAGATGGTTATTACTTACTTTAGATTCAAGCTCAAGAAGATCAGAATGGCCCATGGCAGGCTCTGAAACCACTTTTTGTAAAAAATGCAATTCTTTTTTCTTGCTCTCTAATTCTTTAGGAAATTTTTCAGTTACCATATAAGAATTAAATTTTATCTCCTCCTCTAGTCTCTTCATTAAACCTTTAAAAATAAAATAAATACTCAGCCCAAGAGTAGGGATAGTGATACTTTGTGCATTTTAAAATAGAAGACCTGAAAAATAGACACATCTATCAAAAGTAATCTGCATAATGAAATATTGACCATTGAACTTTTTTTTCAATTTTTAAAGCATAATCTCTACACCCAACATGGGGCTCAAACTCACAACCTCCAAGATTAAGGGTCACACAATCCTCCAACTGAGCCAGCCAGGTGCCCTGACCATTAAAATCTTTTGATATTAATTAGAATGGTAACAAAGGGCAATTTATACAGAACATTAATATAATTATAGAAAAAGTAGTATCTTTCCAAATTACTACCTAATTCTTTTTATACTTTACAACATACAAAATTAATATCTGCAGAGCCAGATAGCTTTTGGGTCATATTTTGCCTAGTTCTAAGTATTTAAGCACTCCACAAGACAAATGGCAACAGAAATGAAATCTCACTCAGATTCTTTCTTTCATAAGTGGCCATTTGCTTTTTCTTTCACAATACTTCTGGTGCTATTTATACTTCTATTCTAATACTTCATAAATGGTAATACATTATACATTGTCAGCTTCAAACCAAAGAAAATATTACTAAAGGTACAAGTTAAAATGCAAAAAAAAAAAAAAAAAAGAAAAAAGAAAGAAAGAAATTATCTACATTCATAAACATTTTTGGTTTTCCATGTTTGGTAGTTTTGATATAGTAAAGTATTAGCTTACAGTAAGTGGTAACTTAAATTATACTTTAAATATTTAATAAGTTTTCTTATTTTGGTAGAGTACACAAATATATACACACACACAGATTTTCAGTGAATAATAGTTTTGTTATAAATTCCCAGCCTAGAGAGCTTTAAGAAGTTTATTTCAGATCTTTCCGTTACACATTTACAAATTCTGGCTTGACTTTTTAAAACATTGGATTTCCGGTTTAAGTAATCTACGAAGGTAGATTGCATACTAAGTTTGGCCCAGAGCATTAACATTATTTTTAGTTCTGTTGTGCTAACCATATATTAACATGTAAAATTTTATTAATGGCAAAATCGCAAGTTTTCCATTCATCCCTATATTTCCCCTTCTTTTTAGGGACTGGGGAATGGGAGGGAAGAGAAAGTGTTTAATGAATCAGATTATAATTAGGCAGTCATTCCCATGTGGTTTCTGACTAAATCTACATCCTGGCTTCTTTAGCTATTAGCTGACTAGTTTTTCTATCTTCAAGTTCTTAAACTACATATAATTAGAGATGTAAAGAATCAAATCTAAAATGCTTTTAAAGATTTAAAATTCTTAAATATTATTTCCCTATTTAAAAGATTTGAGACACCTGGGTGGCTCAGTCCACTGAGAATCTGACTCTTAAATTTGGTTCAGGTCACAGTCTCAGTATTGGGAGATCCAGCCCTGGGTCAGGATCCATGCTCAGCTGGGCATCTGCTTGTCTCCCTCTCCCTCTCCCTCTGTCCCTCCCCTGGCCCCTCATGCGGGCTCCCCCACTAGTATGTGCTCTCTCAAATAAATAAATAAATAAATAAATCTTTAAAAAATAAATAAAAGATTCAAATTTTAGAAAACACAAACAAACAAAAAACTCACAAACTCATCTATAGTAACAGAAAGCAGATCAGTGGTTGCCTGGGAATAGGTCAAAAGCAAGATTTTACACAGGACACAAGAAAATGTCTGGGGGTGATGGATATAATTGTTATCTTGATTAAGGCTGATGATTTCACCAGTGTGTATAGTATGTCAAAACTTACCAAGGGTATACCTCAAATATGTGCAGTTTATTATATGTCCATCTTACCTCAGTACAACTGTTAAAAATGTAAATATAGGGTTTCTGCCACATTTTAAATTCTTCTCTTAAAAATTTTAACTTAAGATCTTGAAAAGTAGTCATATGTTCTATGTAGCTTTTAAAAAATTACCTTTCAAAATCCTGGTGAAATTACATATAAGGTCACTAAGATCTCAGCAAACTTTTTGATTAAAAACCCTCTGGAAATATCTTACTGGTCCTACTATAGTTTAATGAGTAGCTTCTTTTATATAATAAATCTTATTAAAGTGTAGAGTATAAAGATGAATTAACTTCTGTGAGTGGTTTATAATATGGCTGTTACTCTGAAAAAATACAAAGCACATTCCTACACTAAAAATACTTTTTATGTTATTTATGTAAATAGAAACTTTCCCTAAGTCATTTTTGTTACTTAGAAAATTTAGGTAGACCTTCTTAAAGAAAATAGCTGGATCAATTAAACATGTGTCATGTACTCTTTTCTCAGGCTGCTGAATACAACCCTTAAGACTGTTTCCCACTGTCTGGGTGGCTCAGCAGTTGAGGCTCTGCCTTCAGCTCAGGGCATGATCCTTGAAGTTCCAGGATCTGAGTCCCACATCAGGTTTCCCAGGGGGAGCCTGCTTATCCCTCTGCCTGTGTCTCTGACTCTGTGTTTTTTATGAATAAATAAAATCTTCAAAAAAAAAAAAAAAAGACTTTCCCAGAAAGATATCAACAAAGCAATAACTTAACTTGCTGCTCCCCACACTCTGTCCACCCCCAGAGAACACACATTACACACCTAAGATCTTATTTTTATGTTTTCAGCCCTTTTTTTCTTACTTGACTCCCCTCCTATCTGTGGAAAAGATCATTTTCTTCCTTTCCAGGGTTTGGGCCTCTACTCCTATCTCCTAACTAGTTAACAGACTATTTACTGAAGGCCGGGTGTGTGTAATTTAGCATGCTTTGGCCTGGAAATAGAAAGACCAATTACGACTCAGTGATTAGTCTGGAGTTTAGTTGAGTCAGAGTCAGATATGCCAACAACTAACATATTGTGGTAATTGCTGCAGAACATTCAGTGCACACAGGAAAGGCTGCTACCACTTCTCACCTTTCCGTCCTGGATCTTCAGTCTCTGTTTGTCTGGCTGACTCTCCCCTGCAGCACACAATCACCCTGCACCACTACCCTCCCTCAGTCTAGGCACAGTACTGTCTTCCTCATTCATTTGCACACTCCCTTCCTCTCTTGTCTTCTTTTCAAGACAGGCAGTCAGAAGAAGCCTACTGTTTTCTCTCTCCTTCATCTACTACGTTTATGTTCCTTCAGGTCACTGTGCCTTAGCATGGAATGTCTTCTTCTCCTTCACCTTTCCAACTTGAACTTAACTCAGGTGCCACCTTGTCCAGGAAGCCATTTGATTCTGTGCTAGGGTTTGGTGATTTGCCTCTTTGTTCTCATAGAACCCTGTGCTGAGTTCCATCAGCAACAAGTCTGTAAAGCTGCATGATCACTGTTCACTGCCTGCCCTTCCTGTATTCAATTATGAGAACCTAAGGTAACTTTTGCTTTCCATTCCTAGCACTCAGCACAGCACCTGACATGTAGTAGATATTCAACAAATATTGAATTAATACACTGTGGGTTTGAGCCAATTATTTCTCTTACTACTTAACTAACAATGCAATTGATTTTATTATTTAGCAACATCTACTAACATATTACTTATATCAATATTTTACATCAACATCCCAAGAAATGCATAAAACACAATTTTTTTCATGAATTTTATTACTTAGTGAATAATTATTTATTTTCTGGCCCAATTTCTTTTTAGGCTAGAAAGCCAAAGCCAACTAAAGACTATCAATTCAAATAAAAAATGAAATACTACTAATACCATAAGTATCTTTGGATATTCTGTTTAGTTGTCAGAATTAAAACATAATAGCAAGAACTATTTAACCTAACAAGATTGAAGACAGATACTGCAGAAACACACTTCCAGATGAACATTTTAATTGCATTAAACTCCACTGATCAACCAATTGTTTTTCTGCATACCAAATTTTACATACATTACCTACATTTCAAAACATTCACTATTAATGGTACATTTCTAATACTTTCTTAGTAAGAATAGGCCTATACAAATTACTTATTGATACTAATTTTTATTTTATTATTATTATTTAAGATTTTATTTATTTGACACAGAAAGAGAGAAAGCACAAGCAGGGGGAGAGGCAGGCAGAGGGGGAAGCAGCAGCAGGCCCCCCATTGAGCAGGGAGCCCAATATGGAACTCGATCCCAGGACCTTGGGATCATGACTTGAGCCGAAGGCAGACGCCCAACCAACTGAGCTACCCAGGCACCCCTGATATTAATTTTTAAATAGTTATGATTTAACGGGTTTCTTTTGAGATTTATCTTACCTTTTTGCAGTAAATTGTGAAGGAACCTACATCAAATCCAAAGCACATACACTAAAAAGATATAGATTATACTAAGGAGAAAAAAATCATAAAAAAGGTATTTTCTTTGTACTGAAAAAAGTGTATAATTCAGTGGATTTTAGTAAATTCAGAATTATGCAACCATAACCACAGTTTTAGAACATTTTCATAGGCTCTGAAAGAAGCTCTATACTCATTAGCAGTCCCTTCCTCCTCAAACAACACACACACACACACACACACACACACACACACACACAGCCGTTCTTTCCTACAACCCTACAGCCCTAAGCAATCACTAGTTTGATTATTATCTCTCTAGATTTGCTTATTCTGGACATTTCATACAGATGGAATCATAAAATATGTGGTGTTTTGTGATGAGTTTCTTTCATTTAACATGTTTTGATACATGTAGTATATGTATCAATAGTTGATTTCTTTGCATTCCATTGGGTTGATATACCACATTTTGTTTATTTGTTCATCAGTTTGGGACATCTGGGTTATTTCCACTTTCTGGCTATTATGAATAAGGCTGCTGTGAACATTCGTGTACAAATTTTTGTGTGGACACAGGTTTTTAATTTCCTTGGGTAGATGCCTAGGAATGAAATTACTGGGTCATGGTAACTCTATATTTAACATTTTGAGGAACTGCCAGATATGTTTTTCAAAGCAGTCATAACATTTTATATTCCCACCAGCAACATATTAGAGTTCCATTTTCTCCATGCTATCCCCAACACTTGTTGTTATCTTTTTTATTCTATAACTTATAGCTTAGATTATAATATTTCATATAATATTATAGAAAGATTAATTAACCCTTGAACAGCTAAATTTTTACATTACACTTATCCAGTACCAATTAGAGCTTTCTACTACTCTTTCAGTTTACATGGTCTTTCTTCTGTTGAGCAAAAACACTAAAAATGCCTAGGATGGGTTTGGTGGTGTAATCTGGAAATATCAGAACAATTCATCTTCTAAATAAAGCTAATATAACAATAGAGCCAGGATTACCCATGCCATTAGCACAATCGAATAATATGAAAAAACACTCAGCTTTAAGGGTCCAACATTTTATTTCTTTACAACAATTATTCGCTCTACAACAATTATTGGCATCTTTTCTATCCATCCTAAGTATTTTAGATGCTCACACAACAGAGAGCCTCCTTCCACCGTGGTTTTCAGTCCCTTCACCCTCTGACCAAAGAGTGAATGGAAATTATAAAACCAGGTAAAAACTTAAGGATGTCTCCAACAGGGCTCTCATGCATTACCTAGGAAATGCCATTCTAAAATGCTTAGCTATCACTAGATGATAATTAATTCCCATGAGTTGATTGCTTTAAGAATAACTACTAACTTAAACTAATATTCTCTGATCATCTGTATCATGTAATAGTTTCCACTTACTTTCAGGCTTTGCATCTACTGCTGCATGGCGCATACTTTTCAGCTGATTTTGTATTCTCTGCAGTCTCTGCACTGCATGAAATAGCTTTAAAATACAAGTAGATCCATTATTTGCTTAATCTATTGAAACCTACCACTCACATAGACAAGCAAAGAAAAATACAAGTTCCACATAATTCTTGCAATTTAAGAATAATAAGAACTAATAAAATTACTATGTTGAACCCAAAATGTAACTAATTTTCTCAATACCTTTTCATGTAAAGCTTTTTACAAAAAAGCTTTCAGAAAGTTTATCTTCAGTTATTTGCTGTACTTAGTGATCAAGGAAAAATACTTGGTAAAGAAATACATATACTAGGCCTCCAGACTTTTCTTGCTATAACATGGGTTTCTTTCTTTCTTTTTAAGTAATCTCTATACTCAATGTGCGGCTTTAACCCACACCCCAAGGTCAAAAGCTGCACGCTCCACCAACTGAGTCAGCCAGGTGCCCTAACATGGTTTTCTTAATTCTAAGGAATACTAGCATTCTCACAAATGATGTCTTAGAATCACACACTGATGCTAAGTAACCATTCATAGCCCAAGCAATGCAGCTTACTGGTACAGTGGAACTACCATGATGCTAAGACAAGTTCCAAAAAAGTCAAACATCTCACTGAACAGGAAGTATATTCTTAACATATAAGTCTACTCAGTTTTAAGATAGATTTTTCAATACAATAAGCAATCCTTTCTAGCCAGATTATTTTTTCTTTAAGGCAAAGTCTAAAAATGTGGAGTATGGATGATTTTGAGTCTTTTCATGATTTGCTTATTTCCATGGGAATAAAGTATAGTGGATACTATGATCAGTGGAATAAAATGGATATTCTCATCACCCCAGAATTCGGGACACCCTTCAGAGATCTGACAAATTTTAATGCTCTGTAATGCTCTGTAATGTTGTGTCAACATAAGTTAAGCATAGGCCAAAAGGTAGTATATAGATACATACTGGGTACAGAACTCAGTAGTATTATTGCTGTTGGTGTCACAAAATCCTCTTAAGGGATGCCTGGGTGGCTGAGTGGTTGAGTGTCTGCCTTTGGCTTGGGTTGTGATCCCGGAATCCTGGGATCGAGTCCTGCATTGAGTGCTCCGCAGAGAGCCTGCTTCTCCCTCTGCCTGTGTCTCTGCCTCTCTGTGTCTCTCATGAATAAATAAATAAAATCTTTTTTTAAAAAATCCTCTTAAGAGTATTCCATCATGTTAACAAAAGGAAACATGAACTTCTACAATTCTAGAATCCTTTTTTCTTTATATTCAAATGATCAAAAAGACCTATTTCTTTCATCATGAGAATATAAACTTTTATGAGGATACCTGATTCTTTTGTTCCTGTTTCTGTTGCACAAGAAATTCTTCTCTTTCTTTTTCAACTCGAAGTTGCCTTGCTATTTTAAGCATCCGTTGATGATTCTGAACTGTCTCCACCTACAGTAAGGGAATAAGTAGTACATGTTACTGTCAAGTTTAAGAAAGAAATTAGCATGTCATGTGATTCAGACATCCACTTATCATTTCTTTTTGGCAAACAGTACTCCCTAGAGATGACAGTAAAGTTCCAGACTCCAGGTCCTTAAAAATTTTGAGCTACTGCCTAGGGAGATTCCCTTTCTGTCAATGTTATTTGAGTCCATTCTCAGATGTACACCCATACTTTGCTTAATCCTTATTTCCATTCCTAAATCTCTGCAAGTCCTTGGGACTTGAGGCCAAAGTCTTAGAGTGCTAATTTTTGCCTTACCCTTTTCTTCAAACGTTCAACTCTCTTAATGAGCTGATCCTTTTCTTCCTCCATTGCACTGATATCCTAAAAAAGTAGTCAAGGACACATTATAAGAAAAAGCGTTCTTTGTAGAATTCAAATAAAGTTTTCATATGGTTTTTTCACTACTTATAACCAGAGCATTAAGGAACAAAGATACTCTTTTGGATAAAGGGCATTTTTATATCCACCCCCCCCCACCCCCGCCAGGATTCTTTATTCAGGATAATTTATTTGGCAGCTTAGTGTTCATTTAGAAAAGCAACCAAAACAGGTAATAACGTAGCAAGGTAAAGCTGCCAACCAGCACATTTGTGTTCTGCCCAAATAAGGGCACACAATTTTTCAAAAGTCTTCTATAATGGAAAGTGTACAGGTCTAAAACCATGAAAACAGCTGCTGACATTTCATCTATTGTTAAATACCAAACTATATATTCTGCCAATTTTCCATCAAAATTATTTTTAAGGTTGTGGTGTTTTCAATACATAAATTTGTGTCTGGTTTTGTCAATTAACCAATTCCCTTCCTTAAAAAAAAAAAAAAGACTTCAAAAATAAACCACCTTCCTTTTAATCAGCTCCACATATTTTCTAGTGAAAACAAACAATCCTTCCTAAACTTAAAAAACTAATAGCCTAACTATCACAGTAATACTAAAGAGAAAAATATATGTAGTAGTCAGTATTGATAGGATCTGGGGAACTCTTATTCGCTATTGATGGCATTGTACTGAAGAAAAAGATCAAAAGTCTTAAACATATATACCATCTAGCCTGATAATTCCTCTTCTGGGAATTTGTCCTAATAAAATATGCATGGAAGGCCAAAGACTTCTCTATGAGGAGTCTCACAGATACTAATCATATCTAAAATTTGTAAATTACCAAATGTCTGAGAATTATTAAATAAACTATGGCACAATATAATGAAAGTCATTAAAAATTATGCAAAGGAATGTTTAATGACAGAAAAATGATATGACATTACTTCAAAGAAGCAGATTACAACGTTTATATATAGTACAATACAAAGAAAAAGTATTAAATATATTCGCTAAAATGTCAATAGTAGTTATCTCTACAGCATGGGATTATGAGTGAATTATCTTCTATTTCTTGCTTTTCATATTTTCTACAAAGAATATGTTCAAAAATAGTTTGGCAATAATGAAATTAAAATGACAGACTCTCAGTCTTTTTATCATGTCAGTTTACTCACATGACGTAACAGAGGAACAGTGGATGAATATCCATCACTCTTCCTTCATACTATAAATATCCTACTTATGGCTCTCTCTCCCAGTAAATGTGAGCTCACCTTTTGTTCCCAATACACTCAACAAACTCTCATTGAGAACCTACCACATGCGGGCACTGTGATAGACACTGGGGATACAGTGATGAACAAAATAGAGAGACATGGCCCTTACCCTCATAGGGCATAAAGATAGTTGGGAAAATAGACATTAAGGTAATTTTAAGTGTGGTGAGTTTTATAAAACAAAAAGAACTGGGGGAACTACTCCATCTAGGGAATCAGGGAAGGCCTCTCTGAGGAGGCAACTTCTATTGTTTCTTGATTAAAAAGACAAAGATGGCATGGATAACTCAGGAATTCTAAAAATACAAAATTCATGAAAGTGGAATCAGTATGTGTTTAGGGAAAGAAGTTATATGCCTGGTGAAAATGATAAATTTTGGAGAACGTTAAGTGACATGCGTCAAAAGTCCTGAAAATTTTTGTATGCCTTAATATTTCTAGAAATATATCCAGGGAAACAATTATAGATACCCCAAATAAATTTATGTATACAACAAGCATAGCATTATCTGTAACAGCAAAAAATAAAATAAAAACCAAAAATGGTTAACCTATCCATATGGAATATTATTTAATCATTAAAAATCATATTTAGGGGCACCTGGTTGGCTCAGCTGGTTAAGCAGCCAACTCTTGATTTCAGCTCAGTTCATGATTTCAGGGTCCTGAGACTGAGTTTTGCCTCAGGCTCTGTACTCAAGTGGGGAGTTCACCTGAGAATCTTTCCTCTCCCTCTTTCCCAACCCCCAAATTAAAAAAAATCATATTTAGGGGGCACCAAGGTGGTTCAGTGGGTTAAGCATCCAATTCTTGATTTTGGCTCAGGTCATGATCTCATGGTCATGAGATCAAGCCCCACATTGGGCTCCACATTGGGCATGGAGCCTGCCTAAGATTCTCTCTCTCCCTGTCCCTCTGTCCTCCCCCCCAGTCCCTCTTTAAAAAAAAAAAACAAAAAACAATGTGAATGTTTACAATGCAATGATTAAAAAAGCAATATACAAATAACTATGTATATAGCATGACCCCAAATACCCACCAACACAAATACACAAAGCCTGAAAGATAACAATTGGATGGTTTTTTCTTCTTTGTTCTTGCCTTTCTCTCTCTCTCTCTCTCTCTATATATATATATATATGTGTGTGTGTGTGTGTGTGTATATATATATGATAAATATACTTTATATAACATACATTTTTTACTATATACACATAGAGAAAGATAGCCAAAATGTAATCTTTTATAATCCATGGTAGTAGTCTATACAGTACATAAGAACTCATTATGAATTTACCCTGGTATCATTAATTTCTTCAGTAAAGAATTAGCAAAGATTCAACAAAAGAAAATCTGACCCTTGTTATCACTGGTTCCTATGTAGTTTTAAGACTCATACTGAATTAACCAAAAACAAAAATGGGAAAATATTCAAATCTAAAAAAAATATTGTTACTGGGGATCCCTGGGTGGCGCAGTGGTTTGGCGCTTGCCTTTGGCCCAGGGCGCGATCCTGGAGACCCGGGATCGAATCCCACATCGGGCTCCCGGTGCATGGAGCCTGCTTCTCCCTCTGCCTATGTCTCTGCCTCTCTCTCTCCCTCTGTGACTATCATAAATAAATAAAAATTAAAATTAAAAAAAAAAATATTGTTACTATATTTTCCTTTCTTTACCCTTCTTATTTCTGCTGTAGAAAATCCAGATGTCTTGAGTTGTTCACATTCTTTATGCAAAGTTTTAAAGGCTTCCATCAGCTCTTCATACTAAAAGACAAGTTAAAAAATTATAAACTAATGACTAGGTCCAGTAGGCTTTTCTTCATTAGGTTACCAATTAACCTATAGTGATTAAATTACATAATTACTTATAAATTACAAATTACTTATAGTGATTACTTAAATTACATAAGATTACTTAAATTACATAAATTACAAATTACATAAAATCATATCCTTTAACATTTATATAAGACACAGAAAAAGTGTGTATAATCTGGTCATAAGTACTTCTCCAGCTTCCTCTCTGGTTACTTCCTTAACTCATATTCTCTACTCTAGCTATGGTGATCTTTCAATCCTTGGAAAATTCTATGCTCTCACCTGCAGTCTACCCACCCTATTCCCTCTGAGAATACTCTATGACTTCCTCACCCCTTACTTGGATAATTTCAGTTCATCTGTCAGGTCTCAGCATAGATACTACCATTCTCAGAGAAGACTTCTCTAGCTCTGTACCTATGCTAGGTCAGAGTGTCATGATATCAGAATATAAACACCACATAAAATTAAAATTGCCTAGTTACTTGTCTGTCTCCCTCCATTAGACAGGGAGAGTCAAGAGGACAAGAATCCTGTTATCCTATACAATTCAGTGCCCTGAGGCCCAGCATGATGCATAACTGATAAATTCAATAAAAAGTAGGTGAATGATTTTAAAAATTAAAAAAAAAAAAAAGTAGGTGAATGAATGAAAAAAATCACAAATCTTACCCAAAATTCTTTAAAAATAGAATTTTTTTTTGTAAGCAATGGCAGGAAATTAATATGTTTTTTGACTGATCATATCCTAAAAATCTGTAAATCATTTATTCTAAAACTTCTCATTTAGAAGACAAGGTTCTGTGCTAAATGACTGGCCAAATGTAGAAGTCATTTTAGATATAAACCTCAGGTATGCTTCATGAATAAACATATCTTTATCATTAATTCTTCCACTAATTATCTGGGCATATTTAGTAAAAGCTATTAATAAACTTTCTCCAGAGCAATTAGTTTTTTATCAAGTTTATTGATGAGGGAGTGTAGGGAGGAGAAAATACTTCACATTTACATTTCTCTATTTCGTACATTATGTAAAGCCTTCAAATGAAGGGGTTGGAGTTGTCTCATTCTGCTGTACTTCTCCTATGACATCTACTGTAACATTTGACATGATTATTTACATAAATCTTTCAATACCCAAAATGTCTTTAGAGATCAAGATTGGCTCTAGTGTGAGTGACTGCGATGGCTATCCCAAATAACCAAATATATGGAGATGCCTGGGTGTCTCAGTGATTGAGCACCTGCCTTTGGCTCAGGTTGTGATCCTGGGGTCCTGGGATCGAGCCCCACATCAGGCTCCCTGTGGGGAGCTTGCTTCTCCCTCTGCCTATGTCTCTCCTTCATTCTCTGTGTCTCTCATGAATAAATAAGTAAAATCTTTTTAAAAAACCCACCAAATACATGGATGTTTTAAAAAACATTCAGTTTTGATTGTTCCGATCCAATCCCAATTTTGAACACATAGTGTATTTAAGCAACTCTACAAAACCCTGGAGGAAAACAAAGATGGATACACATGATACCTGTCTTCATAGACCTCATAATCCATTGGGTAGACTGACAAACTATTCACAACAAACTGCACAAATCAGCATATGTATATAGTATAGAATAAAAGCACAAAGAGCTAAACAGAGGCACTTTTTAAAAATCAAAATCCTTTGAAGTCTTAAGCCTGAATCCTCTTTTTTCATAGTCTTTGATGAGCAATGTGCTTTGAAATCCCAGGGCCAAGATCCAGACCAGCCAGAATCCTCAGTATTATGAATGGGCAGAGGAGGGAGCAAAGGAGGAGGGAGAGGGAAAAGGAGAAAATCCCAAGCAGACTCCTGGCTGAGTGCAAGCCTGACCCCAGGACCCTGAGATTATGACCTGAGCCAAACAGAGTCTGAGTATGCTTAACTGACTGAGAAATCCAGGAGCCCCCAAAGTAGTTAGGAGCTTTAAGGACAAAACCTAATATCATCCTAAAAATCTATGAGGAAAGTACACTGAGATTTCAAACTCCTGGCCCTTTCTCTACCTTCTGCCTGATTGGGAAATCCTTTGAGATCTCAAGCCTAGCTTCTTTGCCTGTATCAAATCCTCTCAGGGGCTCACAGGTCCTGATTTGTCACATTTACATTCCTCTATTTCATACATTATGTAAAGTCTTCAAATGTAGGGGGGTTGGAGTTGTCTCATTCTGCTGTACTTCTCCCATGACATCTACTGTAACATGTGACATGATTATTTACATAAATCTTTCACAAGTGTCAATAGTGTCAATTATCCCACTTTCACAAGTGGGATAGTGTTAATTTATACCTTTGCTTTCTTATAATTATTACGATAGTCCCTTTCTGATTTAGATGACAAACCGTATAGTTATCTAAGTGATCAGCAAAGTGCTCTGCAGTCCCAAACCTAAAATCCTATCTACCCACAATTCTTTTTTTTTTTTTTTTTTTTTCTACCCACAATTCTTAAGTAATAAATTATTCTAAAATCCTAATCTCAGGGTTTTTTTCTATCTATATACCTCTGTCACTGAAATAGTATTTGTGTGCAAAAGTCAGTATTTTCATACATGATTACAGTTGAACAATATATTTTTTAAAGATTTCATTTATTTATTCATGAGAGACACACAGAGACACAGAGAGAGAGGCAGACACAGGCAGAGGAAGAAGCAGGCTCCATGCAGGGAGCCCAATGTGGGACTTGATCCCAAGACTCCAGGGTAATGCCCTGGGCCGAAGGCAGGCGCTAATTGCTGAACCACCCAGGGATCCCCACAGTTGAACAATATTAATAACTATTTTACCTTTTGGTGCCACCTGGAAATATAGAAAAGCAAATAAGCTAAAGAGAAATTAACAAGTATTTGAACATGTGCATCTCGATATACATTACAGATAGTTTAAAAATACCATTTGTGTATTGTATACCTGTTTATTGGTATCAGCCACAGTTTCATCCTGAAGAAACTCACTTGGTACCTCAAGCTTTATTAAAAAACGAGCTAAATATGCTCTTTTCTTCAGTTCATTAGTCCTCTGAAGAAGCCAGTGGAGCACTGGGTAAATTACAGGTTTACTTCCAATCACCAGACCCTGACGAAAGGTACTCCTATAAAAAGAAAATAAACACGTGCAAGTGAACACCACCCCTCTCTCCGGCTTATAACAAATAAAGCTTGAGAAGAGATAAAAGCTCAAACCCTAATTTACAATTCTTGATGGCCTTCCATGACTATTAAAAAAAAAAAGAAAAAGAAGAAGAAGATAAAACCAAGGCTATTCTGAAGTCATTCCATATATCAACAATAAATATAAAATTAGGCCCACAATATATAACTGTACTATATGGGGGGGAGGTTGTTTTGGAACCATTAATTGGTACAGTCTACCTTAATAACTTCATTGGCTGGGCATGTTTAAGTTACTGTTTTTATTTAGGATGGCAGATAATTGGGCAGCCCGGGTGGCTCAGCGGTTTAGCGCCACCTTCAGCCCTGGATGTCATACTGGAGACCCCGGATCGAGTCCCACATCGGGCTCCCTGTGCGGAGCCTGCTTCTCCCTCTGCCTGTGTCTCTGCCTGCCTTTCTGGGTGTGTGTGTCTCTCACGAATAAATGAATGAAATCTTTAAAAGAAAAAAAAAAAAAGGACGGCAGATAATTGATAAATGATAAAATAGAATAGTGGGATTTGCGTGACTTTTTTGTTTAGGGGGAAAAACTGATCCACTTAAGACTTCTACATGACAAAATAATATTAAAAGTTCAAGATTATTTTGAAATTCAGTGATGTTCTAAAGCCATTGACAGGAAGACCAGGTATTGTCTAGGAAGACTAACTGTAGCCCAAGAAAGTCTGGATATTCAAGCATTGCTTTAAGAAAGCAACACATGGGGGTATCAGTCAGTTAAGCTTCTGCCTTTGACTCAGGTCATGATGGTCTCAGGGTCCTGGGATTGAGCCCTGTGTCAGGCTCCCTGCTCAGAGGGGAGCCTGCTTCTCCCTCTCCCTCTCTCCCTGCTTGTGCTCTCTCACTCTCTCAAATAAATAAATAAATCCTAAAAAAAAAAAAAAAAAAAAAAAGTGCAACATGTGATCAGACTCTTACATGTCTGTGGCATTTCCTGGAGGTTTATATTTAAGGATACCAAGAAGGCTCAACATCCTTTTGGCTGTTTGCTCTGGCATCTCCTCTCTGATATCAACAACTTGCTAAGAGATAAATAAATTGAAAAAATATGTTATTGTATATCTAACAAAGAACAATATTTAAACTGACAAAACTGTTCTACTAGAGCAAAATAGGTACAATGGTCTCTTCATAAAACAGATTAAGTATGGAGGCCCCAGATTCCACGTGAGGGTACATACAAGTCAGATCAGGATTTGTATTAAGAATGTCAAGCTTAAAAAGCATCCAGTGGAAAAGACCAGCGTATAAAAGACATGACCTAACTTGCAATACAATAAAACCTTTTGTAAAAGCATTTTGATTCCAGGACCAAGTCAATTTATGTTTGGAGTAGAGGAATAATTTCTAAACAACGTACAAGTACATAATTTAATTTTTAAGCTAGCGGAGAAACCTTAAAGGTCATTTATTATTATTTTCCAAGCATGGAAAATAAGGCCCAAGACTCATAGATATTTAGAGCCAGAAACTAGCTTTCCTGCTACCTTTGTCACAAGAAAGAGAAAACTCTTACCTTTGGGTCAATCTCAGCCAGAACATCATTGAGAACTTGCAATAGTTGCATTGGCTCCAGGGAATCAAATGTGATTAAATTATAGTTCTTCCTAAAAGGCTCTTTATTGAGATTGTCCACAATGAATTTGATTTGATCACTCATAATTAGGTCTTATAACTAAAAATAGAGATAAAATTCCTCAATACTGAAAACAAACATTCTGGAAAAAATTAGTATTAAGTTTATAGAAAGTAGGAATGAAAAGTACAATTCTCCATGGCACACAAAATGCTGTGAAAAGTATCATTTTGTCGAAAGAAATCAGAATATGAAGACTTCACTATGAATGTTACAGTATATACTACTAATATTGAATACCAAATGTTTTTTATATACATCTGGTAAGATAGCAATCATATGAATTAGGCTACAGACATGCTTCGAATTTTTTTAGAATTAGCAGCCCATGTTTAAAAATTGAGAGTTTTTTTTTACATTAAAATCCAGATACCCAGGAGCTCAGGTGGCTCAGCAGTTTAGCACCTGCCTTTGGGTCAGAGCGTGATCCTGCAGTCCCGGGACAGAGTCCCACATCAAGCTTCCTGCATGGAGCCTGCTTCTCCCTCTGCCTGTGTCTCTGCCTCTCTCTGCTTGTCTCTAATGAATAAATAAATAAAATTTAAAAAAAAATCCAGATACCCACTTTCTCTTCAAAATCAGGTCTGGCAAACCTGGATACACATTTGTGTACAGCCACACCCAAATAAAGCTGAGCAGAGGCTGTAGGCTTTAGCCTGGGCATGCATTCTTTGGTTTGGTTCTGGTTTCCTCCACCAAGCATTCTTCACCCATTGATGTTACGTAGGCATTGACTCTGCCATCCTTGAGTAATTCAGACCTATGTCTCCTTGTGCCTTCAATAAGGCAACAGCCTCAAGTTTTCTGGCCTCTGCCTCTCCTATTCCAAATCATTTGTATGATTCTCATTGCTCACAAAACAAAGTCCAAACTTCTTGGATTTTGATTGCTTTCAGATCTAACTCAATTTAGCTTTCCTGCTTTTATTTCAAAATTGTTACCTTTTACTCTTTTAAATTTTGCAAGACTGAAAGTTACTGCTCCCTAGTTTTTCCACCTCTGTCATGAGTTAATGCTGTTTTCTTGCCTAGAAAGACTGTTCCTCACCTGATTTCCACAGGTGCAAACCCTAACGGTCTTTCAGGATCTGCCCTCCAAATGCACCTTCCTCTGGGAAGCCATTCTCAAGCTATCTCCCACATTCTGCACTAGAATATTGCCTGCCCTCCAAGTTAACCACACTTTATCTGCCCTGCTCTCCTAGAGTTACTTTTCTGTTTTCTACCTGGGACTTAACCTACATTTTCTCTTCTCTACCAAAATGTAAATTCCGTGAGGACATATCTGTGCCTAATTCCATCTGTGAATACCCACTGCATCAAAACAGTGATTTCTTCCATAGACTAGAGAAATGTATTCACAGGCCCAAAGCCATAAAAAGAAAGATAAGCCTAAGTAGGTTGGTGGTGATGTGATCATGACCTTTTTAAAAATTAAATATCTGATTATTTAACTACTTAAGCAGCTTTACCAAGGTTCCTAGTGTTTCCTGCATGAAGGTATCAATTGTTTAGTATGGGAAGAAGTGGTAGAAATTTTGCAGGCAGGCAATTTTTTTAAACCAGCAATATTAAAAAAAAGGAATTAAAAAAATGAACTGCTAAAAAAAAGAAAGAAAAAAATCACTTTGGTGCCTCCTAATAGTTTTTAACTAAGAAATGAACAGATGCTATTTTATCAGACATTAGTTGAGGTTGCATGCATTTTGCTCTGAAATAGATTTTTTTTTAATTGGATGGGTGGATCTGGATATTTGGAAAACACGAAATTAAAGATATCATTTCTCCATAATTATGATAAACTTATGAGTAAATGATCATTATTTTTAAAAAAAATTAAGTCAGAAGACAGTAGAAAGGATAACCAATGTGGCTGAAAACTTAGAGGTTTCCTTTCATCTATAAAAGGAAAACTTTCCCGTAAATAAAAATCCACATCGGAAATGCAAGTTTTTCATCATTAAAAGTATTTTAAGTAAAAGTACTCATCGTAACCTTCACATACATATATAGTTAATTTTAAGGACTTAAAAATTATATATATAATACATAACATAATACACATGTATAATTTTTTTCCCTTTTCAAAAAAAAAAACCCCAAACACTTGGATGCACGAGTAAAACGTTACCAGGAGAGGAAAAGAAAAGAGCTGGGTTCCCCCTAGGTGCCACAAGCTTTTGGATGGTCACCCGCTAAGGACAAAGATGTACAGGTAGGTTGTCTATGCCCAGTGGGCTCTGCGCTCTAAAATTAGCAAAAGCAATTACTCTCCCTCTGCCAGCGGAAAGTCGCCACACTAATTCCCGAGCACTTACCCACATGAGAGCCCAAGGGGGTGGGGGGGGGGAGAATTAAAACCAGGACGTGCCTTTATCTGGCACAACTCGGGACGGGAACGACGCTGCCCTGGTCCCAGGCCTGCACAAGCAGGGACCAGCAGCCTCTTAGGATTCCCCAAAATAGTGTCCCCTCCCACCCCCCACGTCCAGGGGCTCGGGACACAGGACAGGGGACCCCACATCCGACCCATGTACCTCGCGGGGGGGTGACGTGGGTTCCCCGACCGCTCAACCCTCGGGGAGCGGCCTGGCGGGCATCGACCCGGGTGTCGGGGGCTTAACTGCTGCGACCCTCCCCTGGCGAGGAGCTGCACTGAGAAGGGCAGGAGGAGGGAGCTCGTTCTTTTGGGGGGTCTCGGGGGGAGTTTCCGAACGCGTGTTGGCGAGGTTACCTCAAATTCTCCTCAAGAAACCACTTTTCCCCCCCGCAGGAGGCATCCAGGCTCTACTGGGTTCCTAGGGACACGCTCCTTGGCAACGGTTGCTAGGCCGTGGAATTACGTCACTTCCGGCGGGTGGGCCGGGGCGTTTCCGCGAGGCCCTCGGGCGCGCGCGCGCCGGGACCGCGCTCCCTGGCGGTAGTTCCCGGCTCACGTGCGCGGTGCGTTCGCGGGTCCTGAGCCGCAGCGAGGACTGGGGACCGCTGTGCTTAAATGTCAGCTGGCGAGGAACATCTGAAAGAGGAAAAATGAAATTCCTCTTGCCCTGAAAACTTGGTTGCCCGTTCAAACATCTTGGAAGAAACCAACTACAGATTTAGCATCAGTCTTAGAGCAAAATAAAACAAAACAAAAAAACCCCCCAAATTCCGTATTAGGCATCTCCTGTTTGCCTTGCCCTGTACTGGCTGCTGGGGGTGCAAGTGAAGCCAGGAATTACTGGGCTCCTGTTCTCAAGGAACAGAGTCCAGTGCTGATAAAGAGACGATTGAAAGGCAACTCCAATACAACTATCATAAAAAGGCCCAGTGATGGGGGAGCCCGGATGAAGTATCCCGAGTTTATTTGAGACTGAAGGGACTGTACTATCAGGAAAGTTTCCATCAAAGTGATGTTTAAGGATCAGTAAAAAAAAAAAAAAAATTAGCCTAAGGGCAGAGGGATCAGTAAAAATTAGCCAAATGGGCAGAGGGAACAGAACATCACAAGATTAATCAATCCATTGCTGGCTGCCTTCTGACTATTGAACCATTAAGCAGAGGCATCCTGGGGGGCTCTTGGAGGAAACAGAAGACCCATCCCAGCCCACAGATGCTCATGATGAGTTGAAGGAGGCAACACTTAAAAACTTTGAAAAGGTAAATAATTTAAATAACTTTGGGAGAAACAAAAGATCTGTACAAGTGATTGCATAATTAATTGATCCTGGTGGGTGTATTAGGAGATTCTCTGGGCCACCTGGATTTGAAACTGGGTCTGCCATTTTGTGGCCTCACTTCTCTGAGCTTTCCTGTTCTCAGCTATAAAGTGTGGCTATAGAGGCCCCTGAGTGGCCCAGTTAGTTAAGCATCTGCCTTCAGCTCAGGTCATGATCCCAGGGTCCTGGGATGGATCAATCCCTTCGTGGTGCTCTCTGCTCAGTGGGGAGCCTGCTTCTCCCTCTCCCTCTGCCTACTGCTCTGCCTACTTATGCTTTGTCAAATAAATAAATAAAATCTTTAAAAAAAAGTATGTCTATAATAATACTTTCCTCAAAATGTTGATGTGAGGATTAAGAGAATCAATACAGGTAAAGTGATTAGGGTATAAGTGCCTGACATTGGAAGAGCTAAGGGCATTTTACCTTTTCTCTTCTACTTTTTGAAAAACAAGACGGTTAGATATGCTCCTTCTGCAGAGTCTACAGATGTAGGCTATCGAAAGATAAGTGTGGTTTATCGGGTAGTTTTTAGTTCCTCCTCTGCCTGTTACAGCTATTACAGAAACACTATAATTTTCAGTTATGAGAATGTAATCATGTGTAAATTGGAGTAAGCAATAGAATCCACTCTTTACACTCAAATGGACTTTATGCTTAATGCGGTTGCTCTGGAACACAGGGAAGAATTTGAGGTCAGTCAGCATGCTTCTTGGGATCCCTGTATTGAGAAACACTTTTTTTTTTTAAAGGTTTTATTTATTTGAGAGAGTAAGTGAGCACAAGCTGGGAGGAGGGGCAGAGAGAAAGGGAGAAGCAGACTCCCCACTGAGGAGGGAACCCGACACAGGGGCTCAATCCCAGGATCCTGGGATCATGACCTGAGCCGAAGGCAGATGCTTAACTGACTGAGCCACCCAGGTGCCCCCACTGAGAAGCTTATATTCCAACTTGAACCAAAAAGGAGAGACATAGAGAAGCCTCATCATATTAGGCCTCTGCCTATCTATAGGGCCCAGATACAGACCAAAGGATAACTTACCACCACCTGATTCACTTAAGATAAAACTTTAAATGGATTCATGAAGGGTCCGAGAAGAACTTCTCAGCAACAATTCCAGAACACTGAAGGCTGATTACATCCCAAGTCAATCCACCCTCGTGAAGACATTTTTTTTCCCTCTTAGATGCTTTGTTTTTTTTGTTTTAAGATTTTATTTATTTGTGAGAGACACAGAGAGAGAGAGGCAGAGACACAGGCAGAGGGAGAAGCAGGCTCCATGCAGGGAGCCTGACGTAGGACTCAATCCCGGGTCTCCAGGATCACACCCTGGGCTGCGGGCGGCGCTAAACCGCTGTGCCACCCGGGCTGCCCTCCCTCTTAGATGCTATATTGAGTCTTCATTGTAAACCCCCAAAGATGCCTCTTGGCTGAACTGTATTTGACATTTTTAGTAGATGAAGGAAAGTCCAGTTATATGAGATAGTCTTTCTGAAAGATTCCCACCCCTACCCTGACTCTATCAAAAAAAAAAAAAAAAAGCTTCATCAAAATTCAAATACATACAATTCACCCATTTAAAGTATTTAATTTACACTAATCCAAAAGGATATGTGTTTATTGCTGTTTATTTCAGCATTATTTATAATAGCCAGTATATGGAAGCAACCTGTGTTTATCAATAAACAAATGGATAAAGAAGATACACACACACTAGAATATCACACCGCCATGAAAAAGGATGAGATCTTGCCATTTGTGACAACAAGGATGAACCTAGAGGGTTTAAGTGCTAAGTGAAGTAAGTCAGACTCAGAAAAACAAATATTTCATTCATGTAGAATCTAAAAAAACAAAACAAATGAATAAATAAACAAAACATATCATACCTATAAATACAGAGAACCAAGTGGTAGTTGCCAGAGAGAAGAGGGGGTGAGGGAGTTTCACAAAATAGTTGAAAGAGAGTGGAAGAAACAGGCTTCCAGTTAAGTAACGAATAAGTCATGGGAATAAAAGGCATAGGGTAGAGAGTATATAGTCAATGATATTGTAATAGTGGTGGATGGTGATGGATGGTAGCTACACTAGTGGTGAGCATAACATAACATATAGAGAAATTGAAGCACTATGTTGTACACTTGAAAACAACATAACAATGTGTGTCAACTCTTCTCAAATTTTAAAAATATTATAAACTATAAAGTACACAACTTAATGGCTTTTAGCATATTGTGCACCCATCACCACTATCTAATCACAGAACATTTTCATCAGCCCAAAAAGGAAGCCTGTACCTTTTAGTCATCATCTCCTAGTTTGCAATTTTAAAAAAAACCTGCCACCTCTCAGACCCTGGCAACCAACAATCTTCTTTCCTTCTCTATGACTATACCTTTTTTGGACATTTCATATAAAAGGAATCATAAAGTACGTGGTGGCTCTTTGTGTTTGGCTTCTTTTCGCTTAGTGTGTTTTCAAGGTTCATCCATGCTGTAGTGTGTATCTGTACCTCATTCCATTTTGTGACAATAATATTCCATCGTTCATCCATTTATCAGTTGATGGACATTTGGATTGTTTCCATTTTTTGGCTATAATGAACGATGTGCTATGAACATCTGTGTACATACTTCCACTGTCTTATGGACAGAGCACTTCTGTTGGCTACATCAGATGAGCAAAGTATGTACATCAGGGGCATGAGTAAGTGGGAGGTGGGTGGCCATTCATTCTTGGGTGTCTTTTCCTTTTAATTCTTGTTAATTTTAGCCTCTTGGGTGCTCTGTAGTTGTAAACCATAGAACCAAAGATGTGGATTCCTTAGAAGTTTTTGGTTATAACAACAAACTGTTGTTGAAACCTACTTGTCCCTTGCTACCAAAACACTAAAACACCCAATCTGCTTCTCACCTGAAGCCCTCTGATAAGATGCTGTCACATGAAAGTGTGCTTTACATGTTGACCAGCCTCTAGTGGAGAAGAAGGTGGGGACAGGTGTGGAGGAGGTGAGAGAAACTAGAAGCTGCCCCTTACAACTCCCTTATTTAACCTTGTAGATGCTGCAAGTCCACCCACAGTTGTGAAATTCTACTCTGGTTCTTCAGGGGAGAAAAAAATCACTCCTGGTCAAATGTATTTTTCAAGACCCAGTTTAGTACAAAATTAAAATAAGGAAGGTGTCATTATTTCATGCATTTGTGAAGTCCAAGGATATCTGTCTTCAGGTATGGCTTGATCTAGGTCATCTTGACATTGTTTCTCCCTCCATTTCTAGGTCTCTTATCTCCACTTTCCTCTGAATGGGCTATTAGTAGCAAGAGGTTTATATTCTTCCAGCCTAGCAACCTCACTAAAAGAATCTTTTCTCCAACAGTTCCAGAAAATTCTCAGGGCTGACCCTCACTAGTTTCAAGTATGTCAGACTGTTCCTGAATCAATTGCTATGACTTTGATAGGTGAGTCCGGTGAGGGCTGCCCCCCAAAAGGAAAAGCTGCCCTCAAAAAAGGAAGAACTACCCCCAAAAAGGAAGAGCTCTTACCAGAGGTAGAGATGCAGTGGAAACAAGAACAACAGATGTCTCCTACAGTAGTCAGGGAAGGTGTTTAAATCTTAAAAGCTGGGTAAGCAAAACCAGAAGATGAAGAAATGAGCCTGTACTTATTCTGGGGAGTATCCATATCAGTGCAAACCTCCTCCCTGATTTCCTCCCAACAAATCCTCTTTATTCAGTGTAGGCTTCTGTTGTGGGGCCAAATGAGGTCCTGAGATATCAGCAGACTTCCCAGGTCCCCACAAAAATCTAAGGATGCTATGAACATAATGCCTCCAGCCTCTTCTCGTTTCAGAACTTTCAAACAAGAACTTCCCTGTGCAGAGTCAGGGAAGCCAAGCCAATTTTCTGTTTTTGGTATTAAATTTAGACCTTTCATCCTGACCATGAGATATTTCTGGATTCTGCATGAGTATTCTGAGAATGCCAGTTTTCCAGATGCTACCCCATCTGGGGCTACTCTGCACACTGCCCACTTTATCTCATTCTTTTCAAACTGGGAAAAATGATCCACACACAGGGACAAATTCAGAAGTGGGTTATTCTGCTATTCATTAATTGTCACTTAATGCCATTGCCATCTAGGTTACTTGGAGAGGAAAGAAATTGAATTTAAATGGAAACCTGAATTGAGTTTCGCATATATCCTAAATTGCCTTGGCTCTGGCAATTTAATCTTGTGGGTGTGTTTAGTAGCAGAACGTGCTTTCCTAAAAGGTAAAAAGATAAATAATATGTGAAACATTCAACTGGTTGGATGAGATTCCAGAGATCCTGTTTTTTTTTTTTAAGGTTTATGTTTTTTTTTATTTTATTTTATTTAAGAGAGAGAGAGAGGCAGAGACACAGGTAGAGGGAGAAGCAGGCTCCATGCAGGAAGCCTGACTTGGGACTTGATCCCAGGTTTCCAGGATCATGCCCTGGGATGAAGGCAGCACTGAACCACTGAGCCACCCAGGCTGCCCAGAGATCTTGTTAAATATGTGTGTGGTACTACATTTTTGTAAAATGGTTTTTAAATGGATTTTGTGAGATTAATGGACAATGTAGAGGAGTCAAAATAGTAATGCAATTCATATTAAGTCCTTGGGTATGAGTTTATGGATTGTAATATAGGATGCACCTAACACTTTCACTGGGCTCAAATAAAATCATGTCACCTCTTACTGAGTGCTTACTGTATGTCAGGAACTCTGTTAAATACTTCACATTTGTGTCAGAATTTATTAAAATATTAATTTATGTGTGTGCTCCTTCTGTTTCTCCTCCTCTGGAAAAATCTGCGCTGCCTTGAGTTCTGCAGGCTGAAATCAGAAGTTGTACTTCCTGCCTTTTGTAAAGGTCTGAAGTCCTTTGGGGGAGATTATACTGGTTGTCCTCAAGGGGGAAGCGGAGAGGAATTCCTTCCAAAGCAAGGAGAGAGAAGAGAGATGCTAAGAAGAATAAGAAAGGATCACAGGTTGATCATTCTGGGGCAGCTCCTAAGAAGGGAAGAAGATGAGGAAGCCACATTGTGAATCCAGTAGCTTCTGGTGCGGCCAAAACTCCTTGCCCCAGGCCTGACGTGGAAGCATTGGCAGTATTAAACCTGAAAGGACCAGGCAGTCTGGGATGATGGGTAGGTGATCAAGGAATCACTGGTATGAGCCAGTGACAGAAGACTGCAAGTGACTCTCTGAAGCTGTGTCCCTGCAGAATTTCCCAGGGACTTGGCAACCCCCAGGATGTGTGTGAGAAGGAAATGACCAATAATGACAGGATGGGATCTCAGATTTCAGTTGATGGATAAAATAATTCCTTTCCTCTTGCAAATCTGAGTGGTAGACTAAAATGGCTCATCTCTGTATCTATCAGCTTCTGGGGAAGGTTGCCTAATAGGACCCATTAGATGCAGCCAATCTTGACCTCACTCTTCTTCAACCCTCTGATCTCCCACATGGCCTCTTATTGGCTAAACCCAATAGGGTGCCAAAGTAAGTAAGCAAACCCCTTGAGGTCATCAGTGCAGGACACAAGAGCCAGGAAGAAAATGTCAGAGTGGGGATCCGGAGGGGGAGACTGGATGAATTATAAGTTGAATTATATATCGAGTGATACAATCCAAGTGATGGGCAGAAAAGTCAACTGGTGAGGTCAACTGCACTACCTGCATGTATCCAAGCTCCCCTTGGCTCCCTAGCTAAAGCTCTGGCATCCTTGAAGTTAGGCCTAATTTCATTTCAGCACTCTGCCCACATTCATATCATCTCATTTAATCTTCACAACAAGTCTGCAAGGACAGTATTGTTTTTTTCTATTTTATAATTAAGGAAATCGAGGCCTGGAGAGTTACTAGAGGGCCCAAGGTCACAGAACTAGCAGCTGGCTAAGCCAAGATTCAGACAGGGTCAGCCTGATCCCAGAGCCATTTTCACCAACCTACTAAACTGGCTCAAAACCGGCTCAGCAGAATCTGAAAGAAGGACCATAAATCAGGCCACTGAAGCAGGAGGCAAAGGGATTTTCTGTGTGGGAGGGCCAGTGTTAATAACATGCTGTCTGGCTTTCTCTGCCTACAAGAGCTTTGCCAAAGGAAAGTCTTCTCTGATCCAGGTAGGGCTAATGGTTTAAAATCCAAGTACTTATCCTGGAATCACAGAGGGGGAAAACAGAGAAAACACTTGGCTTATGATGGGAAAAGAGTGTATTTTCATTTCAAATGCCTTTCAAGTTCTTTTTTTCCCAGCTGAGTGTTGGTGTATTTATAGAATTCAGGGGGAGTATTTAAGGGTAACCAGCAGTGGAGCTGCATTTTGGGCCATTAGGAAGCTCCGAATCATGAAGGAAAAGGTTGACTGGAGGGGACAAGTGAAGGCCAAGATTAGCAGGACACAAATTGGCCTTCTCCTTCATGTTGCCAAGAACTTCTCTCTCTTCTGGGCTGATGACGTCAAATCAAAGTCTATAAGTGTGCTATAGATGGAATCACAGAGCCAAACTGATGGGCAAACAGATGAATGGCTAAACAAGTTGTGGTATAAATATACAGCACAATATTATTCAACCATAAAAAGAAGTAAGTATGGACACATGCTACAACGTTGATGAACCTTGAAAACATTTTGTTAAGTGAAAGAAGCCAGACACAAGTCAACATACTTTATGATTCAATTTATAGGAAATATCAAGGAGAGGCAAATCCACAAAGGCAGATGCAGATTGGTGATTGCCAGGAGCTGAGGGGACAGACAATGTGGAACAACAACGTAATGGCTATAGGATTTCCTTCTGGAGCGATGGAAATCTTCTGGAGATAGAGGCGGTGGTTGCACAGTATTGTGAATGTACTCAATGTCACCGAATTTTTCTAAGAAGGTTTATTTTATACAATGTGAATCTCACCTCAATTAAAAATAAAAGATGGGCAGTCGGGGCCTTGGGAGGTCAACCATCCATCCTAAGTCTTTTAGGCTGTCTTTGCCAAGTCCCAGCACCACATGCCATAAGGCTTAATTTCATTCTAGGCTTTCCTTCTCTCTCTGTCTCTCCTCCCCAACCAAAGGCCTCCCTTCTGTGGCTCACACACACCAAACCCATCCCAGCCTCAAGACCTTGGCATTGCTATTTCTTCTGCCTGGCTAATCTTCACCCAGGTCATCCTCTGCCTGGCTCTGCCTCCTCACTCAGGAGGAGGAAATGAAGTGGAATAGAAAATATCATACAGAATAAGGTAAACATTTCTGTCAGAAACCACTCCAAATTTATTAGCTTAAAAAAACAACACTTTTTTTTTCCTCGCCCTCACAAGTCTGTGGGTTAGCCAGGCTCAGCTGGCCAGTTCTTCTGCTCCACGTAGTATGTGCTGGGGTCAGCTTATGGCGGAATGCAGCTGGGAGTTCATCGGTGGTTAGAACATCCAGGAGAGCTTCCTTCCTTTCCAGGGCCTCAGTGCTGGCTGCTATTTCTCCTTCACATGGACACTCTCTCTCCTTGTGGTCTCTCCTCATGCAGTGATCCAAACTGAGCTTCCTTACATGGCAGCAGGGTAGCAAAAGTGAGAGCCACCAGGCCTTGTAAAACAGAGGCCCAGAACAAGCGGTGTCATTTCTGTTGCATTCTGTTGGTGCACGATTGTTTTGTGAAGGTTTTATTTCAATTTGATAAAAATGCACGTATGTCCTTTGGGTCACACAACAAATATATTCTTGTTGTGAGTCACAGTCAAAAGATTAAAAAAACACACTTCTTCTGCATTCCTTTTTATATTTCTTCCGTAGCACTTAGTACTCTCTGAACTTAATTTACTTGATTGTATATCTCTCCCATTAGAATATAAGCTCTCTGAGGGCAAGGATCTTTTCTGCCTTGTTCACTTCTATGTCCCCAGCACCTAACAGGGCCTAGCACTTAATAGGTGCCTAATACACATCTGCTGCTATTAAATAGGTAGAAACAGCTCTCAGATATTGGGTGCTAAGCATGTAAAAGTATTGTCTCATTTACTTCATTCAACACATATTTGAGCACAGACTTTGTGCCAGGCACTATTCTAGGTACTGGCAAAATGACAGTAAACATAATCCCTGCCCTTACCGAGTTTACATTTCACTATGATACTAGAATAGTATCGAGTAGATTTGTTGATACTGTTTTGACAGATAAGGAAACTGAGAGTCAGAGAGGTCAGGCAACCTGCCCAAGGTCACACAGCTAATCATTTCAGCCTGACCTGGCTCTACTCCACTCTACTGCAATCACTGGGTTTTGCCCAGAGATGGGTCTAAGTGGTTACAGATCTCAATTCCTGCAATTGCTTCTCTGAAGCATCAAACTTGTCTTTCTGGAATCAAGCACAGGCAGTGGGAAAAGGTGAGTTCCATGACCTCACAGTCCTGCCCTCCCCCCCCAACCCCCCACTTTGTGACAATGGCTCACACCTGGGGTGTTGCAGATTTGAGCCATGGCTCTCAGTCACCCCCACTGTCTTATCAGCATGTGACATCCCCAAGTGCCTGGGGCCTGCAGGCCTGGCAAAGAATGCAGCCGGAACAAAAATAAACCTGCCACATTCCTTGGCAGCCCCCTGCCCCTTCCCGCTCTCCAGCCATCCATCCTCACAGCAGAGCCTGCCAGGGAAGGCCAAGAGAGGGAGAGCAGGGCGGAGGAAGCCAGTGCTGCTGGCCAACCCCTGGAAAGAGAGGGAGAGGGGAAGAGAGGAAGAGAAAGAGAGAGAGATCACCTTATATGGGAACGTGCACAGACAATGTGTGGCAATGCCTTCGAGTGCAGCAGAGGTCAGATACCAGACAGATGGAAGAAATTAAACATGGGACAGAGCGTGTTCCTGGGCCCTGAAAACAGCTCTTGTTTCACAGCAAGTTCGCACAAAGCCTGGCCCGTTTTCCTTTTTTGCCTAAGCCGAGCAAGATGTGCGTCCTAAACTCTACATGACTTTGACTCAGGCCCCCTGACTCTGGCTTGGCTGAGGTCTCATCCTTTAAAGTCATTTCTTTGATGAACAAAACTCCTCTCCAAAGTACATAAATTAATGGTTAATGAGTAAATATGCCTTCATTTCTCATTTTTTCATTCATCCATTCAACAAATATAGAGGACCAATTATGCCTCAGGCACTGAGCCAGGGACTAGGAAGACAACGTCAATGATGATGATGATGATGATGGTGATAGTGACCATTTGTTGATTTGCACTCATAAATATTTCAATTCATAATAATTTATTCAGCACTTCCATGTTCTAGTCATTGGTAATACAGAACATTGCTCTAGAATAATCTGATCCCTGTTCTGTGGAGTATGCAAGGCAGGTGAGGGAAAGTAGAAATGGCAGATATTGAAGACACAATTCCAGAGGCCCCTTATGACAGCATTTTGAATTAGCTACCATTACATTTCCATTTATCCCAGGACTTTTCAACCCCAGCACTATGGATATTTTGGGCTGGATCATTCTTTGATGGGGGTAGGTGGGTGGGGCAGGGGCGCTACTCTGTGCATTGTAGGACATTCAGCAATGTTCATGGCCTCTAGCCACATGGTGTCAGTACCAATAACCCCCTCTCTTTCTAGTTCCTCCAGTTGTGACAACCAAAACATGTCTCCAGACACTGCAAAATGTCCCCCCGGGGGAGAGGGCAGGGATGACAAAACTGTTTCTGGTTGAGAATCACTAATTCAACAGATGAGGAAGTAGAGACTCAGGGTGGGTTAAGAAACTTCCTAACGGTCAGACTGCTGGCCAGCAGGGCTCAAACCCTGATCACTCTTGATTCAAGGCCCCTGGGCATCATCATGACAGTGTGAAACTCTATTTCTGTGATAGCAGATAAACTATAAGTTTGGATGGTCATAGACTTCACTATCTCATTCCACAAAATGGAAGTCATGTGTGTTAGTTCAGATCTGCCAAGAAGCAGACACCAGGACAAATCTGAACGTGCATTCACCCAAGATTTACTGAGGATTTATTTGTGCTCGTGAAGGATACAAAGGAAGGGAGCTGAGTAGGCAGGAGAGTCTTCAACCTGTGATGCTAGCTTGACACCTGTGAAAGGTGAGAGGGAAGGAGGATGGGGCAGAAAGAGCCTTAGACAGCAGTGTAACTGGAAAAGTCTGGCCATGCTGATGGGAGTTCCCAAGCCAAAGTAAGGCTGTAAGAGGAATCCCAGGCCCAGCAGCAGGAGAATTGCACTAGCACCCCTACTATGCTTGGTCGTTGGCTGGGAGCAGCTGGGGGAAGTTGGGGGAGCCGGAGGGGCAGGACCCAGGACTGTCAGTCAAACATGTTCCTCGAGGCAGATTCCCTGAAGGAGTTCTCAATGTTGTGCACTCGCGGCTGCCGCATCATCAGAGAGCACTGCCCTGTGCTTACTTTCACTTTAAGGCAAAGAGATCTAGAAGGCACTGGAGATACAGTGGGTTACAAAGCCAGGTTGGCATCCTTTAAGCAAAAGGGTCCATTTTCCTTGGAATGTCTTGAGCTTATTAGTGGACTTCAGTCAGCTCCAACTTGGGTACCCCCAGCAAGGAGGTAAGGAGAGCTGCCTTGAGGAGCTACTTTGTAGTGTGTGAATGTGGATACTCCCTAAAATTCTGTTTCCCCATCTGCATAATGTAATCAACCTGCCTTATCCTGTAGGGTTGATGTGAGGATTGAATGAGTATTTATGGAGTTACTTTTCAGGAGAAGATGGAGGTCCTCCTGCCTGAACTTTCCACCTATCCCTTAGTTTTGTACAGATAGCTCCCTGCTAACCACCCTCTCTCATCCTTCCAACTGAGATTCATCTTGGCATTTACACAAGGGATTACAAACTAGCATTCCCAGGGCTAAGTTTCACAGATAGACAAGTTGTGTTTGGCTCACAGAATGTTAAATAAACTAACCAATAGGATGAACCAACGTTTGAAAATTGAGATGTTTCAAAATGAGGCCAATCAAAACCAATGTATCTCAATTCCATTTGTTTGAGCTGTCTGGATTTCTGGGTTCCCTTGAAAATGTGGGAAAGCTAGATATGCTGGGTGGCAGATTGGCTAAAGTCGAGGAGAGGCTGCCTGCTTCAGATGAGACTTGCTCTGACCTAGTTTCTAGTCCTCACACTCCCGTCATCTGTCATCCTGAAGCCAGCGTCAGTTGCTGATTATCATCAGGTTTGTGCTGTCATTTTTCTTAGAAAACTATTCCTTTGTCTCATGTATTTATCAAAGAGAAAAAGGTAGACCAGGAGATCTTGATCCTTCTTGCACCTGATCCCACTCCACTTCACTGAGATTACCACCTGGCACTTCCAAGTTTACCTGTAGACCTGCAGCATTTTAAGCCCTTCTGGAATTTCCTTCCTAAAATTATCCCTGCAATTTCATAAGAATCCTCTACATTTTTATTTCCCCTTAGTTCACAAAGCACAGTCATTCACCCAAGAGGCATATATCATTTCCTTCATTTTAGAGAGTAGTGTAGCCCTGGAAGATGATGTGATCTGCCCAAGGACACAGCTGGTTAGTGGCAGAATGAAGTCCTACTGACCCTAAGTCTGATATTTTTCCATTACTCTAGGCTGCAAAGTGTATTAGAACTTTCAGTTGCAAAAGACAGAAAATTAATTGAAACTGGCTTAAGAAAAAAAAAGCAACTTATTAGTACATATAACTGGACAATCTAAAGGAGCCATATGCTTCAAGTACAACTGGATCTAGGAGCTCATATATTGTCCTCAGGACTCCTGCTTCCCTACCATGGACTCCTTCCCTCTAGCCTCCCAATATGCACCAGTCTTCTCTGTTACCTGGGTGGCTAGCTGCTCTGCCTTTATTCCTGGAACATTCCCCTCCTCTCATTGGAGGGCCAGCCTTATACACTCTTTTCTCATTCTAATGGACTTCAAGACCCATGAAGCCTCCCCTATTCAACCATTGTGAGCTAGAATGAAATTCTTGCTCTGTACAGTTAGAGTCTGAATTGGCACTCAGCTCCACAGCTGTTGAATGAATGAGTGAATGAATGAATGAGGGGAAATTTTGCATGAAATGCAACAATTAGAAAACAGGGCCTAGATTAGCAGAAAATAAACAAGAGTGTTAGCAGTGGCTATCTTGATGGGTTATAGGTGATTCTGGCTTTTCTTAATTCCTTTCAGTATTTTCTATGATTTAAAACAACAACAACAACAAATGGTAATAGAAAAGGGAATTAAGAGAAGTCTGGTTTAAATAGCTGGATATATACAAGATGAGGGCAAGGGCCAAGTATTGTTCCTTTCCATTCCCCTAACTCCCAGAAGTGGGGTACACTCAGTGAAAGAGTCAGCTTGAGCTTCTTAAGAGCTAAATTAACAGTGTCAGGACTTATAACAGACTGTTGATTTCCTTCCCAAAAGCCAATCCTCCTTTCTTCTTTCAGGCTCTCCAATCCCTATTGTGTGTGGTGTCTCCCCACCTCCTCCCCACTGCCATGTGTTTCACTGAGGCAGACCCCAGCCCCAACCCCTCCTCTAGAAGCTGAATCCTGTCTGGTCTAATTCAGAGTTTCTTAACCTCAGCACTATTGCCACTTTGGGGCAGGATAATTACTGATTTGTTGAGTTGCTTCTGAGCCACCTTAGAGTTTACTTGTTATACGAAGTAAAAATTTTCCTTACTGTTTAAAAGTTAAGCTAATTTGAGTTGTATCTTTCTATTACAGCATCTTAACCAACCCAAGGGTCTGTGAAAGACATCGCAAAACATACAAATAAAGCAGCCATCAAAAACAGGGATTCTGGGATGCCTGGGTGGCTCAGCAGTTGGGTGTCTGCCTTCAGCTCAGGGTGTGATCCTGGAGTCCCTGGCCATGCTGATGGGAGTTCCCAAGCCAAAGTAAGGCTGTAAGAGGAATTGAGTCCTGCATTGGGATTGAGTCCTGCATTGGGCTCCCAGCATGCAGCCTGCTTCTCTGTCTATGTTTCTGCCTCTCTGTGTGTGTGTCTCTCATGAATAAATAAATAAAATTAAACAAAACAAAACAAAACAAAAACATTCTCTTAGTGGTCAGGAGCGGATGTCAGAATCTGGAATGAGGACAGATGTATCATTTGACAGTCCTTTTTGAGTATCACTATTGATCTACAACTATTCCATTTCCACAAGAAATTGTTAATTGCCCATGCTGAGACAGAGAGAGGGACTTCATTCCCTTTGTAAAACAACACAATATTTGGACTAGAACCCACTACATCGTATCACGTAAAAAATGTTGCAAAACACCAAGTTCTGTACTTTTTAAGCAGATAGTTCTGGGAGTCTACCCAACAACCTCTAAAACGAAGCTGACTGAGGAAATGGTAAGCCAAAGGGCATAACCTCTAAAAGCCTCTGTTTTGCTCAACTGTAAGTGGGAGAGAAACAAGATGAGAATTACTCTGATATTAAGTAGAAAATACTTCATGAACCATAAAGCAATAATAGATTATCTATACTAAGCAGACCAGACAGGCAGCAAAACGTTGCCAGGGTTGGAACCATCTAAATTTAGGTATGGTGGGACTGAAATTATCAGTCAATTATTTTTATGTGGCCCTGTTCAATTCCTTATGCTTCTGAGCTCTGTTTCCTCATCTGTGTGCTGTGGCAAGACCTTATTCTGACTGTGCATCGATCATAAAATAAGGCTCTTTATTATTATTCCCCCACAGTTTTCTGGTCTGAGTCAGATAATAGCAACAGAGCAACTAGAACTAGCCTTGGAGGCAGATACTCCACAGTGAATATTGGGGCATCGCTGCCCTCTGCTGGTCAGCTGCAGTGCCACAGTGGTTACAGACAGTAAGAGGGTCCCTGGACCAGGACCCCTGGGATAATGAGAGGCATGGAGATTAAGGGACTTGCGGAAGGACACGGAGTCAGCTTTATATAGATCACATGGACTCCTGACTCTAATCTCTTTCTAGAGGGAGAAAACTGAGGACTGGAAAGTTATCCAATGTGGTTTCACTCTTGCTGCGCTCTGAGCTTTTCTAGATAATCTGATTGGAATGTTTTCTCTCATTCTTCCTTTACTACCCAAACTGCTTAGACTTCCTTTACCTTTTCAAGGCAGCCACCACTGGTCCTGATGTGCTTTACAGAAATGATCTGGATCCTTACAACTGCTTTGGAAAGTGGTCCAGGGAACTAAAGCTCAGAAAGGTTAAGACACAGGATCGAGGTCCAATAGCCAGGAAGCAGAGGAACCAGGATATGAACTCTCACCTGAGACCCCAAAGCCCACATTCTACCTGCCGAACAAAACAAGGCAAAACAACATAGTAACTTGTGAAGACGTGATTAAAGGTAGCGTGATTAATGATTAATTAATAAGTAAAGGTCATTTTGCATTTTTTTGAATGCCCGAAAACAGTATTTGCTGGGAAGACATATGATGAAATGGTAAGAGGGAAGTTTTTTGAGCATCTGTCATATCCTGGTGACATTCACATACAACACCTGTTAAATCTATTGACACGTATATGATCTGGGATCCTGTCTACCATACTGAGGCACAAACGAAGAAATTATGTTCAAGGAAGTTAAGAAATTTACCTAATGTCATGGTGAAAGCTGGCATTCAGACTCGAATCCCCCTGCTTAATATGAGTATATAAATAAATTATGCTGTTAACACAAAGAGAGGGGGTGCCTGGGTGGCACAGTTGGTTAAGTTTCTGAATCTTGATATCAACTCAGGTCATGATCTCAGGGTTTGAGATGGAGCCTCACTTCAGGCTCAGCACAGAGTCAGCTTGAGATTCTCTCTCTCCTTCTCCCTCCACCCCTCTCCCCACTCATGCTCTCTCTCTCTCTCTCTCTTCCTCTCTCTCTCTCTCAAATAAATAAATAAGGAAAATCTTTAAACAAACAAACACAAACAGAGGAAAGTGCATGTTAGCCTGGGTCAGGCTGGCCTCTCAGCTATGAAACCCCTCAGATTCTCCTATAAACCATTTCCTTCCTCAGGGCCTCAGGATTTGAAGTCCTCCTAATTAAAACCCTACATTTCCCTTTTTTAAAGATTTTATTTATTTGAAAGAAAGAGAGCACGAGTGAGGTAAGGGGCAGAGGGAGAAGCAGACTCTCCACTGAGCAGGACCAATGTGGGGCTTGATCCCAGTACTCCAGGATCATGATGTGAGCTAAAGGCAGTTGCTTAACTGACTGAGCCACCCAGGCACCCCCAATCCCCACATATCTGAGCTTACTATGTGCCAGGCCTGGGTTGGGTATATTAGGTATATTATTTCATTTCATTCTTTGTGAGAGGGGCAACCCCGGGTGGCTCAGTGGTTTAGTGCCGCCTTCAGCCCAAGGTGTGATCCTGGAGACCCAGGATCAAGTCCCACGTCGGGCTCCCTGCATGGAACCTGCTTCTCCCTCTGCCTGTGTCTCTGCCTCTCTCTCTCTCTCTCTCTCTCTCTCTCTGTCTCTCATGAATAAATAAAATCTTAAAAAAAATTCTTTGTGAGAACACTGTGAGGTAGATAACTATAGGGATCATTATCCCTATTTTACAGATGATCACATTGAAGCTGTGAGAAGTTATGTATCTTGCTCAAATGTGTGTGGGTGAGTCCAGGGGTTAATAATTCATTAATATTCTATGTGATATTATCTTCACAGTCTTATCCTTGCCCATCTGCAGACTGGAAAACATACAGACAAGTGAAAATGATTTGCCTCACAGGGCCTTTGCACTTGCTATTCTCTCTGCCTACAAAACTCTTCTCAGACATTCTGGTGGTTCACTCCCTCAGCCTCTTTAGGTCTTCACTTAAAAGTCATCTTCTCAAGCGGGCTTTTCCAACCACCTTATTGAAAAGTTCAACCACCACTCTTACATGTCAATGACAAAAAGACAACCCAATGCAAATGTAGGCAAAGGTCTTAACTAGACATCTCTCTAAGAAGATATACAAACGGCCAGTGAGCACATGAAGAAATGCTTGACACCTAATGACTTACATTAGGGAAACGCAATTTAAAACCTCACCAGATATCAGTACTTACCACTCAGATGGCTGTTATTTACTAAATGGAAAATAACAAGTGCTGGCAAGGATGTGGAGAGATTGGAGCCTCCATACACTGCAGGTGGGATCAGAAAAAGGCCTGTCCACTGTGGGAAACAATTTGGCGATTCTAGTCTTAGGTTTTTACCCCAAAGAAATGAAAACAGGGGACGTCTGGGTGGCTCAGTGGTTGAGCATCTGCCTTTGGCTCAGGGCGTCATTTTAGGGTCTGGGATCAAGTCCCACATTGGGCTCCTTGCAGGGAGCCTGCTTCTCCTTCTGCCTAATGTCTCTGCCTTTCTCTGTGTTTCTCATGAATAAATAAAGTTCTTTTAAAAAAGAAATGAAAACGGGGATGCAAATACTTCTACCTGAAAGTTCATAGAGACACTATTCACAATAGCCAAATGTCCATCAGCTGATGAATGGATATATCAGATGTGACCAATCCATAAAACAGAATATTATTCAATGACACTAAATTGTTCACTTTGAAATGGTTAATTTTATGTTATGTGAATTTCACCTCAATTTAACCAACAAGTTCAACCCCAAACAACCTTATTTTCCTTCCCTGCGTGGTTTTTCCCCATCAGGCACATTGTCCCCTCCCTCACACACTATATATCTGACTTACTTATCAATTGTCCATTTTGTTTCTTTAGAATATAAGTTCCAAGAGAATGGGTATTTGGGTCTCTTTTCTTAACTCACATATCCTTAAAGAGTCACTGGCACTCAGTAAATATTTGTTATATAAATGAATTAGGAAGGATGTGGCACAGTGGGTTAAGCATCAGACTCTTGGTTTCCCTTCAGGTCGTGATCTCAGAGTCATGAGATTGAGCCCCACGTTGGGCTCTGTACTCAGCGCAGGGTCTGCTTGAAACTCTCTTTCCCTCTCCTGCTGCCCCTCACCCTGCTTGCTTGCTCTCGCAAATAAGTAAATAAGTCGAAAAGAAAGAAAAGAAAACAAAAGAAAAGAAAAAAGAAAGATGTGGTGAAGAGTCCTGCCTCTCGAGCTCCACCTCATCTCCCTCAAATATGTTAACAATAACCCTCAATCTGAGCTCTTTTTTTTCCTCCCTTTCCTGAGGAGCTGAATTCACAGGTTCTCATTTGGCTGAGCCCTTTAAACCTTCTCTGCTGGGAGTATGAAAGAAGAAGGACAGGAGAGGAGACAATGAATCCATCACAATGTAGAGAAACACTGTCTGCTCCTCTGCTCTGTGGCTTCCCACAGCAGTTTATGGGAGCCCCAGACCACAGCTATGAAGCCATCCTGTCCCCCAGCCAGGAGGACATCATCCCCAGCTGTACACAAGTGGCTCTTCAGAGGGTAGTATTTACAGGAACAAGTCAATAACCATTTGTGGGACAGCTATCTGACACCGCCTTGTACCAGGCACTCAGCCAAATTACAAATGAAAGATATCATTCATCCACTCATGTGGCTGACAAACATTCGTTGAACACCTACTATATGCCTTATATTTTGGCCCTTGATTTCACAGTTTACAGTTGAATTTACAGCTTAGATGCCAACCCTGTATAAACCAGGGTTTCTCAGCTCAGCACTATGGACACTTTGGACAAGACAACTCTTTGTCATGGGGCACTTGTCTAGGTCTTGTGGGATGGGATGTTCAGCAGGATTCCCAGGCCCTTGCACATAATAGGTGCTTAGTAAACACTTGAATGAAAAGAATGGGGAAAGGATTGTGAGAAAGGCCTGGAGAAGCATAGGCTGATACTTCAGGGCTTAATGTTCAGGAGAGACATGTATTATCTTACTTCTTTCATTGTCCATCCATCCAACAATCCATCCACTCATTCACCAAACATTCCCTAGACATCTGGATTGTGCCTGGAACCTAGGAGACTCTAGTTTCAAGAACTTACAGTCGGCCAGGAGACATGAGATAACTTCAGAACTTCAGAACTCAGAAATAACATCAACACGGGATACAGAGTGGCAAGCCATGGTTTGAGGGCACATATACATGGTGTACTGGTCAAGACAAGGACAACAATTACTCTATGCCCAGGTTCAATAACCCAATATTAAAATATTTAATTATAGAAGAGATCAACAGATTTTTCTGCCACACCTAACTCCTCCTTCTAACTCAATCTGAAATCAGCAGGCCTTCATAGGCCTAACCATGGCTGATTGGACAAGGATGGACATCTGCCCAAGCAAGCCAGACCATTGGCCAGTTGTCTTTTCAGAACCTATATCCTCTTCTAATTATTATTATTACTAATAGTATTACCATTATTATTAGTAATATTACTAATAACACATCATTTTTAACAGATTTTATTTATTTATTTGAGGGAGAGAACACACATAAGTGTGTGGGAGGAGAGAAAGAACCCTAGCAGACTCCACTGAGCACAGAGCCCAATGGGTGCAATCCCATGACCCCGAGATCACGACCTGAGCCAAAATTAAGAGTCATACCTTAACTGACTGAGCCCCCAGGCACCCCAATAACATATCATTATTAATTAATAGCTGCAATTTACTGAACATTATTATGTACCAGGCATGGTGCTATTAATGAGTAATCTGATTTAATTCCCTTAAAGAAAATCAGTCAATCAGAGACCTTTCATCATGTATGGTAACCCCAAGGACATTTAGGATTTAAGTGATGCACTTTGAGGAAAGAAGTGTAATTATTCAACTTTCACTTAATCAGAGAAACTAAGTGGTAGGTGGTGTTGTAAAGGAAGGCGAGGCACTGGGCAGGCAGATGCTAAGTGGGAGACTGTTCCAGGCATAAGGGAAATGGGGGTGGGTATGAAAAAAAAAAGCAAGAGTGAGAACCAAGGGAAATAGGTTTGACTGGATAAAATGGACAGTGAGACTTTTGATAAGAGCAATGAAATGGGCAGAGAGAAGTACAGAAATCTTCAAATCATGGACTCTACCACTATCCTCTCCCTCTTCTAGCAAGTGAGAACTAGAGTGCTCTCTCTAGCCCTTCTTCCTGGAGCCTCCAGAGACTCTGTGCTCAGCCTCTGGTCTGCCCCTTGGCTGTAGCCCTCATTTCCTGTTTGCTATACCTGTCCTATCTCATATCACCATCTCTATGCTTCTGAGCTCAGTCTGGTGACCTGACCCCAGGTCCTCTCCATTCCTTTTTATTTTTTTTTAAAGATTTTATTTATTTATTCATGAGAGACAGAGAGAGACAGAGAGAGAGAGAGAGAGGCAGAGATACAGGCAGAGGGAGAAGCAGGCTCTATGCAGGGAGCCTGATGTGGGACTCGATCCTGGGACTCCAGGATCACGCACGCCCTCGGCCGAAGGCAGGTGCTAAACTGCTGAGCGACCCAGGGATCTCCAATCCTCTCCATTTCATTGGCTTCTCCATGAACCTTGATGCTCTTGAGCTGAACTGAGACTACTCTGATGAGTGCTCAACAAAAAGGATCAAAGCAAGTGAACATCTTTGACATGAGGTACTGTCAGTTTGACAGGGCCAAGACGATGAGCCTGTGTTTTAGTTGTTTGTGAGGAATAAATAGTCATATTATGTCACTGTGGCATAATAAGTAATAAATATTTGGTCTCTGCTCCTGATTCCTGACATGGGGCTCCTAAAACCATTGGAATTTCCTGAGTGAGAGGGTGCTAAGGACATCTTTTAATATTTGGTCCTTAACCCTGGTTCTTGACACAGAGCTCCAAAATCCCTTAAAATTTCATTGGTGATAAAAGGGTCTTTTGTCCTAGTCAGGCAACATTTGGTGGGCTCCTGGAGAGCTCCAAAATGGGGAATGGTCACCAGAAAGACCAAGCCATCACTAGGAGCTTAGAACTTTCAGCCCCAGCCCCCATCCTCTGGGGAGAAGAGGAACTAGAGATTAAGTTAATAATTGATCATGCCTGTGTAATGAAGCTTTTGTAGAAATCCCTAAACTATGGAGTTTGGAGAACTTCAAGTTTGGAGAACACCTCCACTTGCTGAGACAGTGGTATACTCCAACTCCATGGGGACAAAAGCTCCTGTACTCAGAACTCTTCCAGCCAGATGTACCTCTTCATCTGGATGTTCATCCGTATCCTTTCTTAAATCCTCTATAATAAACTAGTAAACATGTTCTCCTGAGTCCTATGAGCCACTATAGCAAATGATCATACCTGAGGAAAGGGTTGTAGGAACCCTCGATTTATAGCCAAGTCATTCATCTGGGGACCCACTACTTGTGATTGCCATCTGAAGTGGGGGCACTCCAGGGGACTGAGCCCTTCACTTGTGGTGTCTACACTAACTCTAGGCAGCTAGTGTCAGAATTGAATTGTAAGACACCCCATTGGTGTTCAGACATAGTCGGAGAACTGGTTAGTGTGGAAACCCCACCCATTTGATGTCAGAAGTGTGTGAGTACAGAGACAGGTTTTTCCTTTTATTCACATAAGGGCTTACTATGCACATGTTCAGACAGAAATATGAAAGATGGTATTTCATGAAAGAATAAAAACAAACCAAGAAGAAAAGTTGTAATTGGGACAGGCCTCTTGGGAGTCCAGAACTAGGGAGTAATTCTCTATTCTGGATCACTCTAGGGACCCATGACACTGATGGGTCTTCATGCCACAGCCCCGCCCTCTACTCCTCTCTGCCTTCCCTCTGTCTCTCTGCTTTTGCTTTTTGTTTCACGCTCTAAATTTCCACCTTCTCAGCACAACTTTATTCTCCTTTCCTCCTCTATTCTCGGTATCTGAATGCCTTGCTACAATTAAACAAATGGTTTTTATCTCTGCTTTAATGACAGAGATGGTGATTCACTAATACAAGGAAAGTATTTCCCCTTCCAAGGGTGATGATTTCAGCTTTTTTAAAAATATATTTTATTTTTTAGTAATCTCTACACCCAACGTGGGGCTCAAACTCACAACCCAGAGATCAAGAGTTGTGTGTTCCTCCAACTGAGCCAGCCAGGCACCCCTGTATTCAGATTTTGAGTTTAAAAAGAGAAGCTATCAATCAAATGTGGATATCTTTGTAGGTAGAAAAATTTTTTTAAATAAGTAAGTAAGCAATAAACTTGGCTCCTCAGAATAGTAAATAGAATTACAATATGCTCCATCAATTCCACTTCTACCAAAGAATTAAAAACAGGGATGTGAACAGAAATTTGTGCAACCATGTTTGTAGCTGCCTTATTCACAATAGCCAAAAAGGTGGAAACAACCCAAATGTCCATTGGTGAACAAAAAGATAAACACAATGTGCTCAATCCACACAATAAAATATTATTCAGCCTTAAAAAGGAAGGAAATCCTGACATGTGCTACAATATGGATGAAACTGGCAGACATTATGCCAAGTGAAATAAGCCAGACACATAATGACAAATATTGTATGACCCCCAATTACATGAGGGTTCTAGAGTAGTCAAGTTCAAAAAAGACAAGAAGTGGTTTCCAGGGGCTTGGAGGAGAGAACAAGGAATCAGTGCTTAATGGGAACAGAGTTTCAGTTTGAGGTGATGAAAGTTTACAAGGGGGATGGTGGTGACAGCCGCACAAGCATGTGAATGCACTTAATGCCACTGAACTGTATACTTAAAAATGGTTAAAATGGTAAAAAAAAATTATGTTTATTTTGCCACGATGTTAAAAAAAGTTTTTGGATTTTGGAAAGTTAGAGATAGTTAACCAACCCATCATTTGCGTGAGAGCATCTCTTATGTTAGTTGGACTAAAAGAGAAGCTGGCAGAACTGTCATGAGGGGAATGAGAAAAGGGAAAGAAACTGAGGCTTTGGGTATACAAAGTAGCAGGTACCTGAGCCACATGCAAGAGCATACTTCATGATCCATCTATTAGCACGAGATGCCAGGGCAAGGACACCAAGGAAAAGAAGGCAGAAGTGGTAGCCTGCCAAGGTGATAAAATACCTCCCAGCACCCAGGAAGGCTGCCTTTGGGCATTTAGATCCTTGCTTGTCTCTGTACTTCAGGGAATGCTGTACACTGTGATCCCACAGAAGTTGTATCTCTGCCTGTTTGGGAATTTTAGAAGTGTTGTCTGCCAGCTTCCCAATGAACTTCACAAGGATTCACCAGCAATGCTTCATAAAACAGAATGCTTCAGGTCTGAGTTAAAGAAAGTCCAGTTAAAATTACTTAAATGAGATACTTAAATGAGATAAAAAAAGAAGCCCCAGGCAGGGTGGCTCCAGAAGTAGTTAACCCAGAGGCTCTAATCAAGTTCTTTGCATTGTTTTGCCCTACCATCCTGAGCACTTCACATTAGAAAGACCATTTCTCCTCTTGTCTTTTTCTCAGGAATGACCAAGGAGGTCCCTTTTTCAGAAGATCCCTAAAAAACTTTACCTCATGTTTCAGTGGCCATAATGGGTTTGTTTCCCCATTCCTAAACCAGTCACCTATAGGTATAATGGGATTAACATGATCCACCTGAGTTGAGGATAGAGTTATCTTTCCTGAGGATTTGAAACCTGAAGAAAATTGGGGACAGTATTAACAAAGAAAAAGAGAATAGATTTTGAATGGACACTTGAGTGTCCTGAGATACTGATAAGTTCTGGGGAATAACTGACACTTGGAAAGAGTTTGGACTTAACTAGTGGGTGAAGAGTATGATTTCTGATACTCTGGGTCAAAGTTGGCTCACCTCCCGGTTTCATTCCAACCTGTGAGAAGGAGAAAGAGAAGAATGGAGGGCATGCTCTTTTCTTTTTTATGTTGTGACCTCAGCACACAGAGTCCCTTCTACTTGCTGCCCCAAGTATAACCTGGGTCCCTGATGAGAGTCCTTAAAGTCCTCCCCAGAGGATGCTGATCCTTTTCCCATTCCCTGGTGTCCTCTCCACCTCTAGTTCCAGATCAGTGATCCTCCAACTTGAGTAAACTCTGAGGCTCCCGGCATCTGGCTGAACCACTTTCTGTGCCTTTTCATTGCTGATATCTACTAATCAATCAATCACCCTTATTCTTAGCAGACTTAAGCATCTAGCTTATCCTTCCTCCCCACCCCAGTTCCTACCACCATACTGATGACTTTATTGACTGTGAGATTACCCAAGACCCGGTCAACTTCCTGACTCCTTGGTTCTTGTCCATCCTCATTCCAATGATCTTCGCCTTCATGCTACTTTGCCCACCACATTCTTTGACCATGTCCTGGACGTCAGTTTCTTCTAGAACTAATCTTCCTCTAAAGTCTTAAATTTCTCTGGCCACAGGCTGTATCCTCTATTCTTTCAGTTATTTCAGGCTTTTCAGTTCTTTGAAGTCCAGGATGTCTTGACCCTTCTACTTTCTCCTTCTTAGGACTCTCTTTCCTTCACTTCCTTCCCTATCCATCAGAGATTCCCTGGTCCTCATTATAGTTCACTTTTAGATTTATTTATTTTAGAGAGAGAGAGAGAAGAGAGCACATGCAAGTGGGGGATGGTGGGGTGGAGAGAGAGAGAGGGAGGGAAAGGATCTCCAGCAGACTCCCCATTGAGCAAGGAACTCAACTCAGGGCTCAATCCCATGACACTGAGATTGTGACCTGAGCTGAAATCAAGTCAGGCGTTCAATGGACTGAGCCACCCAGGTGCCCTCCTGGTCTCCATTTTAGCCACTTTCTTTCCAGTGTTTGAGTAGTAGATATTGTGGGTGACGGCCCAGCATCTACTCCAACCCATATGATAAATCCAAGCTGATCAGAGTCATTTCCTCTCTCTTTCTAGGGGAGGATCAGGTGTGTGACTCACTTCTAGCACCAGAAAGTAGAGTGAGGTGAGGAGAAAGGGGTTCCAGAAAAGATTTTCCCATCAAAGACAGAAGAACTGACTATCTTTCTGAGGATGAATCAATAAGGGTGACCACATAGACAGACAGGAAGAACCTGGATCCTTGATGATGCTTTCAAGCCACTAAATCAACTCCTAAATTTTGTCCTCTCTCTGGATAGCCTATATATGAGATAATTTATTTTATATTTAAGCCATTTTGAGTCTGGTATACTGTTACCTTTAGACAAAAACACTCCAGTAACACAATTCTCAACCTCCAGCAAAAGTTCAGCCCTGGATCAATGTAAATTTATTTCTATTTTCATATTTGTCCTGCTAAGACTGATAGGTCCTTGGTCCTGTAGAAAACTGAGACCTCTCTACCATCCACCATTAGAAGGAAATCCCCAGTTTTCCCTACCCATCCCCAGCCTCTGTGTTTAGGGTCACAGAAGACCCAGTTATTATATGAAGTGGCCAGCTGTCTTGACTAGGAAATAGATTTTTAAAGTTCCCAAGAAGGATGTGTATATTGGGCTTAGATGGAATGGAGGGAAGAGGAGATCCTGGGATTAAAAGAAATCAAGCATTTATGAAAAATATAGCACGAGTTTACCCAGAACAAATTGAGTGAACAACCAGTCATTCCTTGTGCCTGTGTTGAGTTGGGAAACAAAGAAAAGCTTTCTGCCCTATGTTGTGGGGCTAGCAAGGGAGGTGACTTAGGGAGAAGGAGGTGACTTAGGGGGAAGGAGAAGCAGAGATGTAGCTTCACTCACACTGATTCAAGAACAAATGTAAAAAACCAAAATAGACATAGTAGATACCAATGATTACAAGTTCTAAAACTATTTGAACCACTTGGCAAGACCTGATGGGTCCTTGAAATGTGGAGGTGAGAGGTGGATCCTATAGGTGGGAAGGCCCCAGGCCCTTATTATAATCTCAGTCGCATAGGCATTGCAACAACCAATTCATGGTTTTTAATTCTCAGTGGCACCCGGGAATTCCTGTTTTCCCTGTTGGCTCTCTTCTGTTCACCATAGCAACTGTTTTGAATCTTCTTCACTCTCATTGAACCTCCCACTCTTCAGCCTTGACTTTCTCTCTCCTCAGGCACATCTGCCTCTTATTTCACACAGAAAATGGATACCTTCTGATTGGGCCAGCCCTCACCCTCCTCACTTACCTGCAACTGTACTCCCTTTTCCTCTATCTCACAAATTTAGTCAGCGATGCTGGCTAATAGAACTTTCTACAATGGTGTAAATGTTCTGTATCTTCACTGCCACATGTGGCTATTGAACACTTGAAATACGGTGAGTAAGAATGAAGAACTGAATTTTAAATTTCATTTAATTATAATTAATTCAAATTTAAATGGCCACACGTAGCTATTGCCCACCCCATTAGGCAGCACTGGCTTAGTGTAACTCGAAGAAAAACTGTTTTGAATACTAGAGCACTGGAATCTCTCTTACCTCTGTGACATCCCTAAGCAGTAGACTCTTGACCAAATTATTATAAGAATTCTGAGTTAGATGATGAGACGTAAGGAAGAGAGGGTCAGAAAGGCATGTTCACAAGAAATTGCCATGGAGAAATAGAGGGAAAAAAATCACTTGACATGCTTTATTTTAGTAGCTCCAGTTACCAAGAGAGAAACCGCAGTGAGTTCCCAGCTCAAACACTGTACTCCTGAAGGAGATTAAGAGGCTCCTATAGTATCTTTACTGCAAATCCACACTGGTACTGACACCAACATAGAGTTTGGTAGGCGGAAGAACCAAACACCAGCCAGGTGAGAGTGTGGTGTCAGCTGAGTTATTTCAAAGGGCATCCAGGGGCACCTGGGTGGCTCAGTCAGTTGAGCGACTGACTTAATTTGGGAGCGACAGACGTGATTTTGTCTCACATCATGATATCAGGGTCATGAGATTGAGTCCAGCAGCCTGGCTCCTCACTCAGCAGGCAGTCTTCTTGAGATTCTCCTCCTCTGCCCCTCTCCCACTTTCTGTCTCTTCTCTGTCTCCCTAAAAATAAATAAATCTTTAAAAAAGGAAAAAAAGAAGGGGGGAGGCATCTGGTTATCTTTGTTTGGATTCTCTACCCAAATGCAAAATGTGCACAACACAAACACGAACAGAACAGTGACTGGCATGTCTCTTTGTGCAGCTGATTGTGCTCAATTTTGATCATTCTACCACATTTCAAACAGTTACATATCTGTTAAAATATAGAAAGTTAGAATACCATAACCTCCTGCCTCCACACACTTCTAAATGGCTAGCCAATTGCTCTGAGGTCCTATTTTGAGTAATTTTTCCTCCTTGATTTTAAACGCTTCTGTCATTCGCTAAGTACTCACCTTTGTGTTCAATTCTTGATTCTGTCCTATTCCATTAACTTATCTGTCAATTTTCTTTTCTCCTGTGGCTGCTGGCTTATTTGGAAACCGCTCTTTTTTTCTGATTTTTTTTTATTGGAGTTCAATTTGCCAACATATAGTAAACACCCAGTGCTCATCCCATCAAGTGCCCCCCTCAGTGCCCGTCACCCAGTCACCCCCACCCCCCGCCCACCTCCCTTTCCACCACCCCTTGTTCGTTTCCCAGAGTTAGGAGTCTCTCATGTTCTGTCACCCTCTCTGATATTTCCTACTCATTTTCCTTTCCTTTCCCCTTTATTCCCTTTCACTATTTTTTATATTCCCCAAATGAATGAGAACATATAATGTTTGTCCTTCTCCGATTGACTTACTTCACTCAGCATAATACCCTCCAAGTTTCAGCCACATCAGAGCAAATGGTGGGTATTTGTCGTTTCTAATGGCTGAGGAATATTCCATCATATACATAAACCACATCCTCTTTATCCATTCACCTGTCGATGGACACCGAGGCTCCTTCCACACTTTGGCTATTGTGGATGTTGCTGCTAGAAACATCGAGGTGCAGGTGTCCCGGCGTTTCACTGCATCTGTATCTTTGGGGTAAATCCCCTGCAGTGCAATTGCTGGGTCGTAGGGCAGGTCTATTTTTAACTCTTTGAGGAGTTTTCCAGAGAGGCTGCACCAGTTCACATTCCCACCAACAGTGTAAGAGGGTTCCCCTTTCTCCACATCCTCTCCAACATTTGTGGTTTCCTGCCTTGTTAATTTTCCCCATTCTCACTGGTGTGAGGTGGGATCTCATTGTGGTTTTGATTTGTATTTCCCTGATGGCCAGTGATGCGGAGCATTTCCTCATGTGCGTGTTGGCCATGTCCATGTCTTCCTCTGTGAGATTTCTCTTCATGTCTTTTGCCCATTTCATGATTGGATTGTTTGTTTCTTTGCTGTTGAGTTTAAGAAGTTCTTTATAGATCTTGGAAACTAGCCCTTTATCTGATACGTCATTTGCAAATATCTTCTCCCATTCTGTAGGTTGTCTTGTAGTTTTGTTGACTGTATCCTTTGCTGTGCAAAAGCTTCTTATCTTGATGAAGTCCCAATAGTTCATTTTTGCTTTTGTTTCTCTTGCCTTCATGGATGTATCTTGCAAGAAGTTACTGTGGCCAAGTTCAAAAAGGGTGTTGCCTGTGTTCTCCTCTAGGATTTTGATGGAATCTTGTCTCACATTTAGATCTTTCATGCATTTTGAGTTTATCTTTGTGTATGGTGTAAGAGAGTGGTCTAGTTTCACTCTTCTGCACGTGACTGTCCAATAGGGAACCGCTCTTGTGTTGGCTTCTGGGCACATGCTCCCTCTTCATTTTTCTCTCCTTCTCTGAGGCCTCTTGGTGTTGGATCCTTCAGAGATCCGCCTTCAGCCCCCTTACATGTCACTGTACCCTCTCCCTGGGCAGATCCCTGCCTCCACTCCTGCCCCCCTTCTATCCGCTATCCACGGTGCACTTTAGTGATTTTACTAAAGTGTAAAGAAAGTCATACCACAACTCTGCTTACAGATGCACTTATTGCTTCCAGCATAAATGCCTGACTCCGTAACAGCAGCCACAGGAAGTTGAAATAGACTGAGTTTCCCCAAAGTGGACTCTAAGGCAAGAATTCAGGTGCAAGTACTTCATTAGGGGAGGTGAGGCCAGGAAGGTGGGGAAGTGGGACAGGGAGAGAAGGCAGCCAATACAGGAAGCATTGAAGAACAGGTCACTGCTGTAGGCATCTGGGTCTCAATCCCACTACGGACCTCTGAGAAACTGCCTAGACTGCCTCAGTGTTGTCCCATGAGAGCAGAGTATCTAACCTGAGTCTTCCAGCCTAGGAGCCTCTGTCCTTTGAGAGTCACACTTCTTTCTTTCTCTCCCTCCTTACTTTCTTTCCTTCCAATCCTTTCTTCCCTCTCCCTCCCTTCCCTCCTTTCTTCTCCCCCCTCCTACACCTTAACACCCCCCCCCCCATATCCCAATAGGACCCTGATGTCCTGTTTCTTCTTTGATCCCGCCCATAGCTTTAGGTAATTGGACCAGAGATAGATAGCCAAACCAATCAGATTTACTCTTCTGGGACTCTGGAATTAAGCTGTGGGTCTGGGGCCTCACTTGAACTGTGGCCACTTAATGTGGATGCTATGATAGCCTTGTTTGGTGACATGCCCCCAGAGGGGCAGAGAAGTCCCATGTTTATGGAGATGCAGAGTGGGTGCAGAGAGAGACAGACAAGGAAGGACCACACAGCTTCAGACAAACCCAAATTGCAACCTCAGCATGGGACATTTTAATTGCCCTATTAATAAGTTCTCACCATGTTTCCTGCATTTGAGCTCTGTAAGACAACAGTGTTTCCTCAAAAAACTACCTTTTCTGCTGAAGGTCACTTGATTTTCTGGCCTGTAACCAGAAACATACACACCCTTGACCAAGAGAAATTCACCCAAGCCCTCAAGCCCCATTCAATTAATGATTTGACTTCCTACTGCACAAAGAAACAGAGACCTGAATCATTCTTGACATTCCACTTTGAACATCTTTGAATGGCTCAAATGTTTCCATCTTAACCACCTCCTCTCCCAATCTTCCCTTGACACTACACCTCCCATTAAAAACCACCCTTCCTTGGGGTGGCCCGGGTGGCTCAGCGGTTTAGCACCACCTTCGGTCCAGGGCCTGACCCTGGAGACTCAGGATCAAGTCCCACGTCGGGCTCCCTGTATGGAGCCTGCTTCTCCCTCTGCCTGTGTCTCTGCCTCTCTCTCTCTGTGTCTCTCATGAATAAGTAAATAAAATCTTTAAAATAAAATAAAATAAAAACCACCCTTCCCTTCAAGCTGAGTGTAAAGGAAAAGTAGTCCACGTCCGTGAGTCCACTCTCCCCTTAATCACTCCCTATATGCACTATTATTTTGTGGAGAAGTGTGCCATTCTGAAGATGTGATTTTAAGTGTCTATGGGAATTTTAGGTCTGAAGGCTCATAGACTGTACAAATGTGGTACTTCAGAAGGCCGATTTGGTCTGGAAATAGAAACTTTTAAAATCTATCAGTGATTTTCAAAAAGTGATGGATGGGTATGGTAGGAAAACTTCATAGAAAAGTGATAAATAAGTCATTTGACAAACACTGAAAAATGCCTCAATTCCCTCCCCAGAGATCATCTTGTATATCCTTCCAGACACAGCAAGCTTCACAGATTTAGGAGGATAACTCGTGCAGTTACATAAGGATCTAGAACGGATCTGAACTTGATTTAATGCTCTGCTGTTGCCATCTTGAAATTCTTAATCTTGAGTAAGGGACCCCACATTTTCATTTTGCACTGGGCCCCTAAATTATGTAGTAAGTCCTATTTCCTGCTGTATTCCATGCATAGTTAAAATATAATATATACATGTATCCCTCTTTCTATCCCCTTTTCTTTAGTATTTGGTGATTCTTAAAAGAATGTGTGTGGATGAAATTTCCCAGGGAGAAGACAGAGAAGTCATTAGTGCTATTTACCAAATATGTCTGCTTCTTCTGTTTCTGGATACTGGGGCAAGGGGGATGGGGATATTTGGTGAGATTGCATTTTCTGGTCCCTTGGTGGTTAGATGGGGCCAAGTGACGAGTTTTGACCAATGAGTTAGGGGTAAAAGGGAGTGCATCATTTCTAGGTCAGAGTTTTTTGTTTTTTAATATTTATATATTTTAAAGAGAGTGTGGTTATGCACATTAGTGGGAGGGCAGGGGAGGGACAGAGGGAGAGGGAGAGGGATAGAATCTCTCTTTTTTCTATTTTTTTTTTTTTTTTTGAGGGATAGAATCTCTAGCAGACTCCTGGGTGAGCACAGAGTCCCACCTGGGGCTCTATCCCAGGACCCTGAGATCATGACCTGAGCTGAAATGAAGAGTCCGACGCTTAACCAACTGAGCCACCCAGGTGCCTCAAGTTCAGAACATTTGAATACCACTGTAAGATCTGCCAGATTTCTCATTCAAGAGTTCAAGATAGTAACTGTTCCACGAGTTTTGCTTTCCGAGTGACTACGATGAACAGAGCTTCCTGGGTGATCCATGGTGAATATTTATTGTGGATGAGAAATAAAATGACATTGTTTTAAGCCATGGGATTTGGAGGGCTGTTTGTTATTGCAACATAACCTGTTCTATCATGACTGATAGAAATATAAAAAATACTGAAACAGAATTTGGTAGAACTGATACATAAAAGGAAAAGAGTCATGGAGGTAAAGATGATAATCTAGGGGTGCCTGGGTGTCTCAGTGGGTGAAGCATCTGCCTCTGGTGCAGGTCATGATTCCATGATCCCCACATTGGGATCCCCGCTCAGCGGGGAGCCTGTTTCTCCCTCTGCCCTTCCCCCCACTTGTGCTCACTGTCTTGTATGCTGTCTCCTTCTCTTAAATAAAATTAAAAAAAAAAAAGATAAAAAACTAGAAGAAGGGACCCAGTGGAGTAATGGAAATCAAGGGAAGAAATTGCTCAAGAGGTAGAAAGTGAGGGGTGCCTGGATGGCTCAGTCAGTTAAGCATCTGCCTTTGGCTCAGGTCATGATTGAGTCCTGCATCCAACTCTCTGCTCAGCAGACAGCCTGCTTCTTGCTCTGCCTACCGCTCTGCCTGCTTGTGCGAGCTCTCTCTCTCTCTCTCTCTGTCAAATAAATAAAATCTTTTAAAAAGGGGGGCGGGGTAGAGAACAGTACATGATGTTTGTCCAAAAAGTCAAATAGGATAAGGAATAAAATATATCACTAAATATGGCAACTGAGAACTCATTGGTAAGCTTATTAAGAACAGTATTCATGAAGTGGTGGTAGGAGAGATAGTACACAGAAGGTGGAGGAAGTAGAGGGGAGAGCATGTGGGATCAGCGTAGGAGTTCAGCAGTAAGACCAGGAGACCTACCATGTGCACTTGTGAGAAAGACCAAGAAACTTTGCATTCAATCTCACCTTCCTCCTGCTCTCCAGCCTCCTGAACTGAGAGCCAGGAGATAAGGTAGCTCCTGGTGTAGCTCACATGAGTGAAAAAGTAAAATTTAGTTCAGACTGGAAAAGTAAAAATTAGTGTGGCCACTTAACAGGTTGTAAGAGCAGAAATGGATAAAGTCAGCTGCAAAAAATAATAGGAAACAATATTTTATTAGTTAAAGTGATAATGCCACCTCTCCTCATCTTTTTTGAGTGATTGCCACTTTCTTACTAGAAATGTCATCCTCTAAAATCATAGACTATCAGAACATTTGCTATTGGAAATTGCATCAGTAAGAAAGAAATAGTCCACTTTTGCCTGGAGGATCTAAGTCACCTGGCCACAGAGAAACAGCCTCCATTTGGACCTTTGGTGCAGAGCTTCAGATAAATGGTTTCTAGACACAACATTCAACACCTGCCTTAGCTTTATTCCTTCCAAGGAATCAGGACCCTGGGTCCAATCTGCAATCCAGATCTGGAGTTGACCGTTTTATACAAATCTGCTTTGTTTTGAGCCTATCAAAAAATGCTTTCACTTAAATTTAATCTAGACTCCATCATAGTCCATAATCCTATGATAACTCTGTCCCTTTGATGATGATCCTTTGATGATGACTCCTCTGGCATGAGCTCTGTCTCACTGAATGAGGCAATAAACCAAATTTCGTTGAATGGCAAGTTTGTTTCTGCTGGTCTTAGGCTGATTGGCCTAGGTCATGAGTGGAATTCTGGGGGCAGAGCAGAGATTGGATCTTAAGGGTCATGCAGGAAATCTCCAGGATAGAAATAAAGTCTTCCTCCCCTCCCAGCCCCAGCAATTCTGATTCCCCCCACCATCTACAGACCAGAGTGCTGTGGAGGAAGTGTGCAGAGGGAGAAGAGGGAGACCCCATTCACCCAGTGTTCATAGACATCCGGGGCTGAACAAAGGGTTGTGGAAATGAATCAGTCAGCCTTTGAGTGGGCCTTGAGGCAACAGAAAGATCTAGGCTCTTTATTAAGGCACAATGGAAGCACTGGGTCTCCTGACATTTGAAGGGCTGCCCCTTTCCCCCAACTGAAAGGAGTCCAAAAAAGTGAAAGAAGAAGGGGATAAAGCGGAATTCTAAAAATGCCCTTCCTTTGAACACCATCTTTGTGCGGGCATCTGGGGGAGGCCAGCAGGAGCAGGGTCATCTGCCAGCCAAGCCTGTAGGACTTCCCTTCTCTTGTTTATCCCCAGCCACATCTGGGGCAGCTGCCAGGACCCGCCCCCACTCAGCTGTCATTGGATGAACTCAAACCTAAAGGCTCCTGCTAAGAATCAGAATGTTTCATTTTCCTTTTACTGGTAGGCCTGCTGTGGTTTGGTCTGGAAGGATTGAACCCTCCTCGTTCAGACCCTAGCGGAGAGTGAGCCTCTCACCATGTCAGCCTGCTGCAGCTGTAACGATATTTTCCAGTATGAGACAAACAAAATCATCCGGATCCAGAGCATGAATTATGGCACCATTAAGTGGATCTTCCATGTGATCATCTTTTCTTACATCAGGTAAGCAGGATGTGGGGATTACCCCAAATGTCTGCAGTGTTCGACAGCACAAAAATCCCCAAGGTGCAGCTTCTGGTGCACATCTTGAATTCTATGTGGTTTTAAAATCTGAAACTTTTCTAATAGCAAGCTGTGGCTGGAGGTGGGGGGAAGGTTTGAGGTCGGGGTACAGCGGCAGGCGGCAGGAAATAGTGCCAGTCTGCTGCAAAAAGAAGCCATAAGAGGCAATGGCTCTTTGTGTTCTACTCCAGGCCTGCCAGGGTGAGCTGGTCAGGGCATGCCTGGGCAAAGTAGCAAACAGGGCAACACCCTGGGTTCTGAGGAAGGAGGCAAGGATTCAGGGCACATCTAGTGATAATGATGGCATCTGTCTGAATCACCACCACTTAGGGGAGGAATAGGACTAGACTTGTCAATGTAACTTTAAGTCCTCTCTAGTGTTAGAAAGGCCCCTCCCTTGCTTTTTTGGTTTTGTTTCTTAATAGTTTACTGACATATAGTTCATACACTATATAACTCACTCATTTAAAGTGTACAATTTAGGGGCATCTGGGTGGCTAGGTCGGTTAAGCATCTGACTCTTGACTTTGGTTCAGGTCATGATTAAGCCCCACATCAGGCTCTGCACTCAGCATGGAGTCTGCTTGAGATTCTCTCCCTCTCCCTTTGCTCCTTCCCCTGCTCACATACTCGCTTGCTCTCTCTCAAATAAATAAATAAATAAATCTTTAAAAAATAAATAAAAATAAAATATACAGTTTAGTGAGTTTTATCACATTCAGTGTTGTGTAACCATCACCACAATCAATTTTAGAAAATTTTCATCACCTCAAAAAAAGAAACTCCACAGCCCTGAGCCATCATTCCCAATCCTTCTGCTCCCCTGTAGCTCTGGTGATCCACTGATCTACTCTTTGTCTGTAGGATTCGCCTATTCTGGATATGTCATAGAAATGGAATCATGCACTATGTGGTCCTTTGTGTCTGGATTCTTCCACTCGGCATCATGTTACCAAAGTGCATTCATGTTGGAACATGTATTTCTACTTCATTCCTCTTTATGGCCAAGTAATATTCCATTGTCTGGATAGACCTTTTTTTTTTTTTTTGGTGGACATTTGGGTTGTTTCCAGTTTGGGGCTATTATGGATAATGCTGCTATGAATACTGGTGTATCTGTGTTTGCATGAACACGTTTTCAGTTTTCTTGGGTCTGACCTACAAGTGAAACTAAAAGATCATCTGTAACTTTATTTTCAACATTTTGAGAAAGCACTCACCTGTTTTCAGAGTTGGCTACACCATTCCATATTCCCACCAGCAATGTATGTTCCAGTTTCTCCACATCCTTAACCAAACACTTGCTCTCATCTGGTTTTTGGACTTTGGGAATCCTAGTGAGCTGTGAGTGGTTCTCATTGTGGTTTTAATTCACATTTCCCTAATGGCTAATGCCCCACAACTCTTTGTGATGCTGATGATGCAAACTTGCATCTCTAAAGGCAGAGAGTGTAGTTTATTCGCTAAGGGTTAGAGCAACCTATTCCATAATCCTGGTTAAATCTCCCTGGCCAGGTCACTTAACCTGAGCCTCCCTTTCTGCATCTGTTCTTAGAGTCCATAATTAAACAAAAAAAGGCGTGACAAATGCTTCTCAATGTCTGGCATAGCGTAAGAGCTCCACCAACAGCAGTTATTTTTAAAAACAATCTTTTTTAAAAAGATTTTATTTATGTATTCATAAGAGATACAGAGAGAGGGGGGCAGAGACACAGGCCAAGGGAGAAGTAGGCTCCCTGCAAGGAGCCCAATGTGGGACTCGATCCAGGATCCCGGGATCACACCCCGTGCAAAAGGCAGACGTCAACTGCTAAGCCACGCAGGCGTCCCTAAAAACAATCTTTTTTTACTTAAAAAAATAGAATTGCCATATAATCTGGTAATTCCACTACTGGGTATTTACGCAAAGGAAATGAAAATACTACTTGGAAAAGATATGTGCATCCCTGTGTTTATTGCAGCATTATTTACAATAGCCAAGATATGGAAGCAACCCAAGTGCCCACTAATAGAGGGATGGATAAAGAAGATGTGGTATAGATACAATGGACTATTGCTCAGTGATAAAAAAGACTGAAATCTTGCCATTTGCAACACCATGGATGGACCTAAAAGGTATAATGTTAAGTCAAATAAGTCAGTCAGAGAAAGACAAATGCCATATGATTTCACTCATACGTGGAATTAGGAAACAAAACAAATGAACAAAGAAAAAACATGCAAACAAAAAACTAGACTCTTAAACGTAGAGAACAAACTGGTGGCCACCAAAGGGAGATGGATAGGGGAATGGGTAAAATAGATAAAAGAGATTAAGAGGGCACATCTCAATCAGCATTGAGAAATGTATAGAATTGTTGAATCATATATTGTATACCTGAAACTAATATAACACTATGTTAATTATACTTGAATATAAAAAAAGAGTCAAAATAATCTTTTTGAATATAATAGGCACTTTCATATGCATTCTCTCCGCTGACTGCCAAAATAACCACGTCCATGCCTGGGATTTGAGATCTGGAAATGTGGATTCAATAATCCTTCACTGCTTTGAGCCTTGAGTTTCTCATCTATCAAATGGGGACAAAGGTAGTAAGAATTAAATGAGTTACATGGGCACCTGGGTGGCTCGGTGGTTGAGCGTCTACCTTCTGCTCAGGGTGTGATCCCAGGGTCCTGGGATCAAGTCCTGCATAAGACTCCCTGCGGGGAGCCCTCTGCCTATGTCTCTACCTCTCTCTCTGTGTCTCTCATGAATAAATAAATAAAATCTTTTTAACAAAAGAATTAAATGAGCTACTAAATGCAAAGTTGCTTGGAAAATAACTGATGTATGGCAAGCCCTTACCCAAGTGTTACTTCTTCTTATTAATAATATTATTAGGATTAACACAATGTGATTCCTATGTTTACTATGCAACAAACACTAAATAATAAACAGATATATTAAATTCTAAAATAAGACATGTTACTTAAGCCAGATATAGAACTGATGATGAAGAGTATAGTTAGTAAATGTTCCTTTATGCACCAATACATAGATCATGTGTCACAACTGCATGTAACAAGTGATGTGATTTCCTGGTATTCTTGGCACACAATTTCTTAAAAGCAAATTATTATATATAAAAGCAGATTATTATGAGAGCACCTTATAATGATAAATATTTCATATTTCTCTCATATGGTGGAATCTTATCTTATATGCACTTAATTCCCTCAAATCCAGTTATACATGTTCCACGGGTGCCTGGAGAGACAGCGCAATTTAAACAATGTAATGACTGAGTGACTGGGGGGCCCCAAACCAAGTGTGAGATGGGATACTTGAGTCGGGCCTTCAGCCAGTTTCTGTTCCCACATGCCTTTCACAGAGTGACTGTCTTGCCCACCCTACCTAAGAATCTAGATACATCCTCTCCACTCAACATGTTCCCTAAAAAAAGCCTCCTCTTTCACCTTCACCTGGAGCATAACTGGAAAAATAGCAATTTGTTCCAGAGCTGGAGGAAAAGTAGGCTCTGGTGGACTTGTTGGAAGGTAGAAGATCTGTTTGCTATGCTTTGTGTCAAGGGTTTACCAAAGGCAGTTTTGACAAGATAAGGTTTTTTCCTTAAGTACCAACTTTAGAAGATAACTCCTAAGTAAAATGCTACTCCATTTTTTTAATATATTTTAAAAGATAAAATTAAAGAAAAACTATTGCCAGCTTTGTTTTTTCCTCTCTATGTTAATGGAATATCTATTTACGTCCCACTGAATCGAGTCCCACAGACCACAGTTTGGGAAAGTTATACTGTGAGGCCTCAAGTTGATAAAATTGCAACTTGGCCATTTGTGGGATGGGTAGACCCATGGTACACAGGAATTAGGAGTGGTAATTTGCATCAAACAGGACTGGTATGGACCACACGTGGAAGTCTAGACAGGTTCAGGTAATATTCAAGCTATATAGCAGCAGACGGTGGGTTCTAGCCATGGAGTCCTAGGTTCAGAGCCTGTCCATAGGAGAATTGAAAAGGCAAAGAGCCAGGATAATGAAGTAAGACAGGGCTTCAGCTATTGAGGCTGGGGTATAAAGAAGGGGCTGTCAATAGAAGAAATAAGACAAGAGGCTGGTTAGTTTCTCATAGTCCCTTAAACCAAGTTCAGATTAGAATCAAAGGCAGGGGCTCCAGCTATAGCAGATCAAGGGGCTCCAGCTTCCAGGGTTACAGGAGTGTGTAAGCAGGATGCTGAGTAGGCCTGTGCTAGTCAGAATCGTTTGGACAGTAAATGACAGAGACCTAACTCAAGTTAGGCAACAAGCTACACAGCAGGAGAGGTGATGCTGCCCTCAGGCATGGATGGTTATAAAAGCTCACACTATCATCAGGTTGGGTCCCTCTCCCCACATTGTGGCTCTATTTGGCTTTGTTCTTGAATAGGCTTTCTATGTAGCAAGATGCCACACTCATATCCTCAGCAACTCCAGAGTAACAAGCAAGTCTTTCCTGATAGCTCTGGCATGAAAGTCCCAGGAAAGTTTCCGTTGGTAAAGCTTAAATTACATTTCCACCCCTGAACCAATCCTTGTGGCTACGGCATGGTGTCACCTGACTGGCCAATCCTGGGTCATGTGCTCACTCCCGGGGCAGGAAGTAGGGAGAGGGTGCAGGGCCCAATGAGCCCAATCTGAACCACATCCAGTGACTTTACCTTAGGAAAGAAGAATACTATTGCCAGAAGAAAGGGGGAAAGAAGCGGCGGGGGGAGGAGAGGGGGCAAAGAGAAAACAAACATCCTTTACAAGGTCTTTCCAAAACCCAGAGATTCCAGAGACTTCTGAAGACTACTGCTCTATCCCTAGCTTGTCTCAGCCCTGCACCTGGGCTGTGGAGACACTGCCCCAGGTTATTGCCAGGGCAGGGCCCTTGGTATTCTCAACAGAAATTTCCTCTGAGAATCAGCTCCAGGGATTCCATAGGGTTTTCCAACCCATGATTCTGTTTTGTCTTCTGGCCTCAATGAGATGGGAAGAATGGGATAATGATGACTATGCTCCCAGGAAAACTGAAATGAAAAACATGAATGACAATAAAAATAACTTCCCAGCCAACTTATACAGTTGGCTTTATTTATATCATCTCAATTGATATGCTGGGATGTAGTTATTCTTTTCATTATTGTAGCACAGATAAGGAAAGAAAACCTATGAAAGTTGGAGTTAATTTCTAAAAGATCATCCAGGTAGAAAGTGGGTTTCAAAGAAGGATTCAAATCCAAAACCTATCCAATGCTCTTAACCCAGAAAGCACATACTGAAGTGGTTACCTGGCAGACTGCAAAAGCCTGAGTACTAGGCCTCCTCAATCCTTGGTCAATCAATCATCCTTCCTTCTTCACCATGATCTTTGTCTTTCTGGGATGGCCTGGGCAGAACAAGGAAGGAGGCTATAGTAAGGATCCCATAAGCTTACCCTTTTCTTTTCTTTCTTTTTTTTTAAGCTTACCCTTTTCTATTATTCATTTATTTCTCCAAATTAATTTTAGACTATCTACTATGAGTCAGGCACTGTTCATGGCTCTAGAGATTATAACAGTGAGCTAAACAACAACTCATGGGGCTATATGCCAGTGGGGGAGAGAGAGATGATACCAAAAAAAGCAAAAAAAAAAAAAAAAGACATAAAATCTGATGGCGATAAATACTATGAAGAGTAATAAAGCAGAGAAGAGGACAGAGAAAGATAATGGGCAAAGGTGAGTATGTGTGGGATAGACATTTGGGCTAACATGTATGGGATAGACATTTGGGCTGAGATCTGTTTGAAGAGAGGGAGCAAGACATGAAGTATCTAAGAGAAGAATGTTTCTGGTGGGGAGAACAGCAAGTACAAAGGCTCTGAGGTAGGGACTTCATAGGGTGTTCAAGGAAAAGGAGGTCAGTGTGGCTGGAGCAAAGGGAATAAGTTAGTGAATGAGAGGAAGTGTGTAAACTGGAGAGATAACATAGGTGGGGGAGGAAGGGCAGATCACACAGGGCCTTGGAGGCCACTCTGAGTTCTTTGGATTTTATTTTGAGTGAGTCAAGAAGTCATAGGAGGATTTTAAGTAGAGAAGTAAAAGATGTTTTCATTTTCTTGGGAAGATTTCCCTCTTCCCTGGAGACTAGCCCTCTCAGAAGCTATTCCAGTGAATACAGAAGACTAGGGAAAACTGAGAGAAAAACAGGAGAAGAAACCCCACTCCAAATGCTTCTTCTCCCTTACCCAGTCAATCTCTCCCCAGGCTAAAAGAAAGCACAGTATAGTCCTGCACAGCCTCAGGCTGTCTGTCACCATGGAGATGGTGCTAGTTTGTGGCTGTTAAAATGTAGCTCCTGGCTGGCTGCCTGTTTCATGGGAGGGTTGGCACACACCTACCTGTGAGGCCAGGCCTCTTCCAACTGTAGAAGTGGACCCACCACAGAGATGGGAGGGGCAGATCCAACCCAGGCTTGGCCCCTCTGGCCCCTGTCACTTGAGGGCAACAGAAACATGAAGAGATTTGCCACATTCTCATCCTTGCCTGAACTCCTGGGTGATGTGATAGAGATAGAGAAAAGATCTGCTTTGGGAGGGCATGGCCTCTAGAAGAGGAGAATCCAGCCACCTGACTCAAGGGACCTAAAGAACAGCGAATGCACATATCTGAAAGCAAGAAAGAGGGATATCCAGAAGGATAGTATGTTCCAGAACCTGGTGAGAGAGAAGGGAGAAGCAGGGGCCCAAGAGCAGAGATGCAGGCAAGGGCCCGACAGGGGGAAGAGTTGGAATTTGCTCCTCAAGGCTGTGGGAAGTCACTGACAAGGTTTACAGTGGAGGAGTGAAACCGTTTGATTCCTGTTCCTAAAAACACTCTCTGGCTACTGTGTGGAAGGCAGATTGTAGGGGGCAAGAGTGATGGGAGGAGGACAGTGAGAAGGGCGCCAGCATTGCCCAGATGAGAGGCCTGGCCACCTGGATAATAACAGGACAGCGCAGGTAGCCAGAAGTGGGCAAAGCAGGAATACATTTTGGAGGCAGAACTGACAGATTTGCTAGGAGGTGGAAGATGGCTCTGGGTTCCCAAGTGGGTGATGATGCCTTGACTGACAGGAGGAAAACAGGAGTGGCCAGCTTGTCAACTAACAGCATTGTTAACAACGTCAAGCAAGCAAACAACTACTACCATCTATTGGCATCCCTCCATTAATGTCTAAACTAAAACATTAAAAAAGCTGGAAGCACATAGTCTACAAAAATGGTCCTTTCAAATGAATAAATTTAGCTTTTTGGAGAGCTTGCCTTGTTGTCCTGGTTTTCTCATTTCACCCTGGAAGCTGAGGCTTCTCTGCAGACCATCTCTCACATAGCCACAGGCTTTGGGGCACGGCCACTCCAGCCCAGCCTCCCACCCAGGAGAGGAACCTCCCAACCCTCCTGGGTTCTTAGCATAGTGCTGAAAAGAGGAAGGACCTGATTATATGGATTATTCACTGAGCAGCAGGCATCAGCTGGCTGACATGCAAGATGCCAAGAAAGAGAGGCAAAGGTGACACTGGAGAAGCCAGCAAAGATCATATTATCAACAGCCTTGAACTCTATCCTGGGGACACTGAGAAAGCACAGAGTCATCCCCGCCCTGCCACCAACACTTCATTATGAAAAATTTCAACTTTTCTAGACAATATTCTCAAACTCAGCAGAGCAGATTCTGTGTAGAACTAGATATCCCGCCCAATATAACACTAATATCTCCTTATTAAAGAAGAAGAAACAATGATCCAGAAGGACTAAGTAACTTACCCATGGCCATGTAGTGAGTAAGTTGCAGAGCCAAGATTGAACCGAAGCTCCTCACTCCAGAGCCCAAGCTTTTATGAAATCATGTAGAATATGGAGGAGACAGGAGCACAAGTGGAGGCAGGGAGACCATTCAGGAGGCTACCAGGTGGTCCAGATGAGAGTTGATGGTGATCTAGAATGAGGAGGTGAAAGTGGTAGAGGAGAGACGTAGTTGAATAACATAAGGAGGATAAAACAGGATTTGACAATTGAATGGTTGAGGGGTAATGAGGAAAAGGATGCTAAGGAATGTTTCTGGATTGGGCAACTGATGTGGTGGGAGAACTTACTGGGATAGGAAATGTAGGAGGGGAAAGCCCATCTGGGGTGAAAGATGAGTTCAGAACTGAAGGCATTGAGTTTGTCGTGTATATGGGACATACAAATTTAGATGCTTAATTTAGATGCTTAGCTGATGGATATGTGAATCTGGAACTAGAGATAAAGATTAATATATCACCAGCATATAGATGGTAACTAGAACCCTGGAAGTAGCTACAACTGGCCAGCAAGAGCAGACGTAAATGAGAAAGCAAGAGGGTTTAAAACAGACCCTTGAGGAATGCTAAGTGATGGGCAAGCACAGAAGTCCCTGAAGGATTCTTAGAAGGGGTGGCCATGGAGATCCAAAGAAAGTCTAGAGAATGTGGATTCCAAGAAGCTAAGGGAAGAAGGGGAAGGAGGTGTTGCATGGTCATTGGTGTCAAATGCTGCTGAGAGTTTTAAGATCAGATCTGTAGTATGTCTATCAGAGTTAGCAAGGATGACGTTGCTATTTATTTGGCAAGAGAGACTTTAGAGAAGTGTAGAGCGGGAGCCAGACTGGAGTGGGCGGAGGAGTGAATGAAGATGCAGAAATGGATGTAGTGACTCATTCTTTCAAGAGACTTGGCTACAAAGGAGAAGAGAGGCACTGAGTGGTGGTAGGAGAAGAATGTGGGGTTGAAAGAGGATTTATTTTTAAGATGGGAAATGATGTTGGAATGCAGATGGAGAGGAGACCAGAGAAAGGGAGATGATGAGATAAATGAAAATTATCATCATCATCATCACTATCACCAAATAGCAACCACAAAGAAAGCTTATTCTTTTCTTGGACTAACCATTAGAAGTTTCTTCCTTACACTGAGCCCAGCTCAGTGTCCCTGTAATTTTTCCCCTTTGGTTAGAGTTCTGCTTTGTGATCCCGCTTCTGGTTGACACTCTTCAAATGACTGTACCCTGCTATTGTATTTTTCCTTTACTGTAAAATAATAATCCCAATCCCTCTGGCCATGTGCCCTCAACATGGTATCCAGATCCTTTACTATCTCAGCCAAGCCCACACAACCCCACACTCTTATTTTGTCAAGGCTTTTTTTTTTTTTTTTTGTCAAGGCCTTCTTAAAAGTGGTACATGCACTCTTACTTTGCTGATGGAAGCATGAAATGGTTCAACTTTTTGTGATTTGGCTAAATGAATTGAAATATAAAATGTATGCATCCTGGTATGCCTGGGTGGCTCAGTGGTTGAGCATCTGCCTTCGGCTCATGTCGTGATCCAGGGGTCTTGGGATCGAGTCCCGCATCAGGTTCCCCACAGGGAGCTTGCTTCTCCTTTTGCCTATGTCTCTGCCTCTCTCTCTCTCTCTGTGTTTCTCATGAATAAATAAATAAAATCTTTTAAAAAATGTATGCATTCTTTAACCCAGAAATTTATCTTAAGGTGTGAAATTTATCTTTGGTGTGAAAGGATTCTTTTGCAAGTATATGCCTGGCAACATGAGAGAGGAGGTGGAGAGACAATGAAAAATAGTGCTTAAGAGAACAGACCAGTAGTGAAAGAATGAATGCTTATCCCCCAAAAATCGGGAACAAAACAAGGATGCCTGTTCTCACTGCTCCTATTCAGCACTGTACTCAAAGTTCTAGCCAGAGCAATTAGGCAAGAAAAAGAAATAGAAGCCATCCAAATTGGAAAAGAAGAAGTAAAACACCACTCAGATAATATCATCCTATATATGGAGAATCCAAAAGAAGTCACAAAAAGCTATTAAAGTTAATAAACCAATTCAGTGAAGTTTTGAGGTACAAGATCCACACATAAAAATCAGTTGTGTTTCTCTACATCAGCAGGTAAAAATTCAAAGAGTCAATATATATTATTAATATATGCTTAAAAGAGTGGTTTGGTACATAGTAGAGCTGTATCAGGGTTACCAAAAAAAATGCTTGCAATTGGAGAAACTGAGCAAAACTTCTAGTTAAATATCCACCAGGAAGAGACTGGGGGCAAATTATCACGACTTGCCTCTTAGGCTGAACTGTATTAAAACATGTAGAGTATGGCCATGTTTGGGTGTCAAAGTGTGGGCATAAAGAGATACCTGGAAAATACTCTTGTTTCAACAGCAGTAACCTCTGGGAGGGAGAATGTTGGAAGCTTTCATATTCTTTGGGCAGTTCTATGAAATTTACACTTTCACAACAACTAAAGGGGTTTTCTTGAAAAATGTGCCTCATAAAACCCAAGCATGGGGCTCCTATAGCTTGCTGCCTAATAAGGCCATAGGTCATTGGCTTACCACCACCCAATAGTGAAATATTCTACTTCTTTCACTGAAGCTTAAGATAACACTAGTTGCTTGTTTTGTTTTCTTCTGGATGATATAATGTTGGTTTATATGGGTTTAGGATTATCTAAAATTTTCAGGCGTCTAACATAAACTTCTGCCACCTTGGGTAGGCTACAGTTTGTACTGGCATAACTGAATTTTTTACTTCAAGGTAAGGATTTTACATGTATCCATTATTCTTCCTCTAATTGATTAACTTTAACTAATAGCTTAAGATTTACTCTCTGTTCTCCAGAGTTGAATATGTAGAAAGTATTGTATTCTGCAGTACAAGTTCTTTGAATGAGAGAGCATTTGGGAAGCATTTAAGGAAGGGTTTTCCAGAAGTGTTGGCTGACGGAGAAGAAATGCAATAGCCAAAGGAAATTAGAAGCGAAGATGATGTCTTAGTTAAGCTGTGGGTAGCAAGGAACTGAAACTCCTTCACTCTAGCTCAAGAAAAGGTGGGGTAGGATAGAATAGGGTAGAGGGCGGAGCTCTTTTTTTTTTTTTAAGATTTTTATTTAGTTATTTATTCATGACAGACACACACAGAGAGAGAGAGAGAGAGAGAGAGAGGGAGAGGCAGAGACACAGGCAGAGGGAGAAGCAGGCTCCATGCAGGGAGCCTGACGTGGGACTCAATCCCGGGTCTCCAGGATCAGGCCCTGGGCTGAAGGTGGCGCCAAACCGCTGGGCCACCGGAGCTGCCCTAAAGCTCTTATAAAGCTACAATAGGCCAACTGTATTGTAGTAGGCTGAATAATGGCCCACAAAAGATATCCACTCCCAATCCCCAGGACCTGTGAATCTGTTACCTTATATGGCAAAATGGAACTCTGCAGATGTGATTGGGTTCAAGGTCTTAAAATGGGGAGATTATCCTTGATTATCTGAGTGTCCCCGATGTAATCACAAGAGTCTTCAAAGAAAGGAAGTAAGAGGGTAAAAGTTAGAAAAAGGAGATATGATGACAGGAGCTGAGGTTGGACTGACACAGCCAGGAGCCCAGGAATTCCATGGCAGCTTCTAGAAGCTGGAAATGGTGAGGAACAGATTCTGTCATGGAGGCCTCCAGAAGGAACCAGCCCTCTGGGAGTCACCTTGATTTCAGTCCCATGAAACCAATTTTATGTATCTGTCCCCCAGAACTAAGAGAATAAATTTATATTAAGACACTAAGTTTGTGGTAACTTGTTACAGCAGCAATGGAAAACTAATATAATGGGTACTTAACTTGCCTTGGGGGTGCAGGCTCTCCTCTACTTTCTTCTCAGCATATCTCTTGCTGTCCTTGGCCCCTGTCCTCCCACCTCAGAGTGGGCCAGGGGTGGAAACAATTGGATTCTTCTCTTAGGGTTTTAAACACAATAAAGCAGAGGCTTCAGGCCCAACCTCTCTGTGAGGCACAAAGGCTACAGTGTCCAGGGCCCATGGTTTCATTTAGGGGCCAAGAAAATGTTGGCCTTGAGCTAAGTGTCAGTAAACCAGATTTGAGGATGGCCCACCTTCAGATCCTATCCTTTTATTCTAGAGTTACCTTCACTCAGTGAGCTCAGGCGCTGTGAAGAAGAGCCAGGCTTCACTAAGCAGTGCTTCCTACCTGTGGCCCTTTGAGGATTCTCTCGCCAGGCTGACATGGAGGCCGGGCCCCCTGAGGTGCCCCCTGAGAAAGCCCTTCATATTCAGAGTATATGCAAGTCCCCTCTACCTCCCCAGTCTCGTCAGCTTTCCACTGCACCATCTCTTTCTCCTCATCCTACAAGGTGTCAATAAACTCCCAGCTCCTTCCTGCCCTTGTGCCAGAGGGACCGGTAGGTTTGCCGTCTTCAGCATGCACAGAATTGCAACTTCTTCCAGCTGAAAGTTCACGGGGATCAGGGAGCCAAGCAGCCCTCCCCTTGCTCAGGAACTACACCCATGGCCAGAGGTGACATGGCTTGTCTGAGTCTTAGGGATGGTCCTTAGGGCAGGATCCTGCCAACTCTTTTCCTCCTTTTTCCTTTGATGCAGTTCTTATATGGTAGGTTCATTATCATACAAAGACAAATTTTCTGACTTATGAGAGGGCTGGGTTCCATTACAGCTGACCTGTAATATGTTGTGCATTCTGGAATGAATATGGCAGCTTCGAATTGAGCTTCCCAACCATTGGGCCAAACTGACCCAGTGTTATTCTGGGAGAATGTCACCACGTCTGACACAAAAACACTGCATAGATCATGTTCACATTGTGATGCTAGGCTGAAATACATTGTCCAACAAGTATTATAGTTGTCTATGGAATCGTATGAAATAGCTTTCTCATATATGCTGATTGGACCTAAAACCTGGATCTCTAGCTCCAATGTCCTTCTTGATGAGACTTCTTTTTTCTTTTATTTTTCTTAAGATTTCATTTTTGAGTAATCTCTACACACAAGATGGGGCTGGAAGTCACATCCTCGAGACCAAGAGCCACACACACTCCACTGATATAGCCAGCCAGGTGCCCCTGATGAGCTTTTAAAATGAATGGTATATAAATCCTAAAATATACTGAGAATAGCTAATAAACACCACGTTCCACTCTCCAACTTAAGAAATAAAACATTACTAATCCAGTTTTAGTTCCCTGACGACCCAGCCCAGATCCCATTTTCTTTCTTCTTCCCTTATAAACATCATCCTGAATTTGGTGTTTGTCATTCCGTGTTCATTTTTATATCTCTACAACATATGTCTATAACTACAAAAACATTTTTCCCTTTTTTATTGAGGTGAGATTCATATCATATAAAATGGCCATTTTAAAGTGATCAAGTCCTGGGGCGCCTGGATGGCTCAGTCCATTAAGCATTTGCCTTCAGCTCAGGTCATGATCTCGGGGTCTTGGGATCAAGCCCCGCATCAGGCTCCCTGCTCAGTGGGAAATCTGCTTCTCCTTCTCCCTCTGCTGCTCCTCCTGCTTCTTCATGCGTGCGTGCTCTCTCTCTCTCTCTCTCTGTCAAGTAAATAAATAAAATCTTTAAAAAAATAAAGTGATCAAGTCAGTGGCATTTAGTAATACACATTGTTGTGCATCCACCACCTCTATCTAGTTCCAAAACATTTTCACCACTCCAAAAGAAAACCACACGCATTCATAGTCACCTTGGTTCCCAGCCCTAGCACCCATCAATCTACTGTCTCTATGGATTTACCTATTCTGGATTATTTCATATATAAATAGAATCATACAACATGTTACCTTTCGCATCTGTCTTCTTTTACTTAGCATAATGTTTTTGAGGTTCCTGCACAGTATAACCTGTCTCAGCACTTCATTCTTTTTTATAACCGAATAACATTTCGTTTGGGTAGACCACATTTTGTTTTTCTATTCATCTACTGTTGAACATGTAGGCTATTTCCATTGGCTATTATGAATTATGCTGTGAGCATTCATGGACAGGCCTTTGTTTGAGTGTAGAATGCTGTTTTGGATTTCTTTAAACTTTATGTCATACCGTGACATGTTTTATTTTCTCAACATTGTATTATTTCCATATTGGTATAAGTAGCTCTCCATTCGTTGTGACTAGAGCATCCCTATTGTATGAATCCAAAAATTTATTTACTTATTTAATGTTCAAGGAATTCAGGTTATTTCATTTTCCCTCTTACAAATAAGGCTGCCATAAACATTCTTATACATAACTCCTTGGACATATGGACGAGGGTTTCTCTAGGGAATATACCCAAGAGCAAAATTGCGGGGTCCTGGGAGATGCACTTCTTTAAATGTACTTCATAATGCCAATGTGAGCTGCCTGGGAATACAATCTGGTACGGCCACTCTGGAAGACAGCATGGAGGTTCCTTAAAAAGTTGAAAATAGAGCTACCCTATGACCCAGCAATTGTACTACTGGGTATTTACCCCAAAGATACAAATGCAGTGATCTGAAGGGGCACCTGTACCCCAATGTTCATAGCAGCAATGTCCACAACAGCTGAATATGGAAAGAGCCCAGATGTCCATCTATTATCGAATGGATAATGAAGATATGATATATATACAATGCAATATTACTCAGCCATCAAAAAAATGAAATCTTGCTGTGGATGGAACTAGAGGATATTATGTTAAGTGAAATAAGTCAATCAGAGAAAGACAATTATCATAGGATCTCACTCCTATGTGGAATTTAAGAAACAAAACAGAGGACCATAGGGAAAGAGAGGAAAAATAAGACAAAATCAGAGAGAGAGACAAACCATAACAGACTCATAATCATAGGAAACAAACTGAGAGTCGATGTAGAGGTGGAGAGTGGGGTATGGGGTAACCAGATGATGGACATTAAGGAGGGCACGTGATATAATGAGCACTGGGTGGTTTTTTTATGTATTATTTTTATGGGAGTTCGATTTGCCAACATATAGTATAACACCCAGGAGCACTGGGTGTTATATAAGACTAATGAATCACTGAACTCTACCTCTGAAACCAATAGTACATTATACGTTAATTAATTGAATTTAAATTTTAAAAAGAGGACTTACAAAGAAAAAAATACATATAGAAATTTTAAAAAATAAAAAACAAAAAACAAACATGAGCTATCTTTTCAATAGTCTCCCAGGGCTCTCAACCCTGGCTGTGCATTAAAATCACCCAATAAACTTTTAAAAAATATATAAGTACTTGGATAACGCCCCAGACTTACTGAATCAGAATTTCCAGGGATGGGACTGGGGAGTTGCAATTTTGAAAGCTCTCTGAGGATTATAATACACAGCCGAGGTTGAGAAGAGCTGGGACCAAGTCTTGGCCCACTCTGTGCTGGTTTCCCAAAGTTAGTTCCTCTTTTAGCAGCCACTGGATTATACTTCCTAAATCATTCAGATATTAGGGGCTGGCCTGAGGGAAGAGACCAAATAAATCCGTGCTGAATGAATAAACAAAGTATTTAAAATAAAGTCAGAATTATTCAGGGCAATGCAAGCAGGGAAAACAAACAGAGATGGAATCTACCATTTTTAATTATTAATTCCATCTTCTCCCTCTCTTCCTCCCACTATAATCATTTCGATTCATATTCTAAAGAAGGTATTAACACCTAATGAACTGATCAAAGGCAGGAAACTGAGGCAGAACAAACCTAGCTCGTGGTTAAGAGGTCTGGCTCTGGACTCGAAGGCAGACCAACAGAGGACCTCAGTTCTGCCGCTGACAATCTGGGTTATCTTGGGCAGTTTGCTTTACCTCTCTGAGCCCATTCTTTCATCTACAAAAGTGAGATGACAGTAACTATCTCCTATTGCCACTAAGATTAAACAGATGAGGCACGTAAAGCCCTTGGCATGTATTAAGTGCTCCGTAAAGGGCAACTACGATTATCAGTATTATTTATAAACCAGGTGTGTGTTTCTGGAAAATAGGTGGCTGACCTGCTGGACACAGTTGATACGTTGCTCAGCCCCAGGACAATGCAGGTGGACCAATCTAGCGCTGGGCTTTGGGATTTAAGAAGCTGCCCTAGGGTCTATATTAGGAAATATTGGAGGTTGACATTAGGGGCAATAGTTTCCACGTGCTGAATGCTCACAATGTGCTGGATACTATGCTGAAGAGTTTGCACACATGCCTCATTCCATCCTCACAACTCCTGAGGTAGGTATGACTATTCTTCCCACTTTACAGATAAGGAAAATGAGTCACAGAGAAGGCAAGTAGCCTGCCCAGAGTCACTCAGCAAAGCTAAGATTTGAATAGAGGCATCCTCCAGAACTTACATGCAAAACCACTGCATTGTGCCTCCCTTGAGAAAACCATTTGACACTTTTCTGTGTCTGCCATTTAGCTTCGCTTTAATCAGTGACAAGCGGTACCAACAGAAAGAGCCTCTTATCAGTTCTGTACACACCAAGGTGAAAGGGACAGCAGAGGTGAAAATGGAGATATTGGAGAATGGAATCAAGAAGATGGTGTCTACTGTCTTCGACACTGCGGATTACACCTTCCCCTTGCAGGTAAGCACTTGTCAACAACTCCCAAGGACTCCTCCCTGGTTGCTGTCACCAGGGCCTTTGCCTCCCTCCCCTGGGACTGGAGCCTCACTCTAGAAAAATACTGGCCCTATTTTAAAAAGCTCTGTGAAAATCCCAACTGAGAAAACCTAAAAATTGCAAAATTGGGTCAGATCCAGCAGCTCAAAAATGATTCTATGCTTTATCAAGTCCTACAGGGTTTCTCAAAATAGCAGTGTGTCCCGGTGCATTTAAAGCACGATTTGATTCACTCACAATTGACTTCTACACAGCTTTTTAGAAGCAGGGCCGTCAAGTCAGCAAGGTCTGCCTAGATTCAGAAGGACATAGAAATTCCTGCCTGGACAGGACTGGCCCTTCTATATTGTTTGTGTGGCGTTTTATCAACAAAAATGTCTTCAGGAAGAAAGACATCCTGATACATTTTTGCACAAGGGAAAGGAAATAGATGACAAAGAAAGGAAGGATGTGGATCACAGGGAAAGGCTATGTGACTGCTTAAATTTGCAAGAAGAGAAAATAAAAGTAGGATAGTCAAAAAGGAGAAATCAAAGTTGGAATGAGAACACCAAAGAACGGATAGGGAGGCTGGAGGGACAAAAGGGCACTTCTGCAGCTTCTGGGAGCTGGGGTGCTTTGCAAAATCATAAAACCCAGGCCACTATCTGTTTCTACCAGCAGGTCAGTAAGATCTCCAGCTATTTCCTGGGCTGTGGGATGCCTTTTGCCTTTTATTTAATTAAAATCCTGGATTATCTGAACTGCGTTCTGATGAAGCCAACACTCCCCCCAGCCCCCAGGTCTCTTAAATTTCGTTTTAATGTGTTCAAAAAATGAAAAGGCTGCTTTTGAGGCTGGAATGGAGAAAGAATACTCAATCAATCTGAATGTCCTTGTGCTCTCCCTTGGCTCAGCAGGGCGGCTCAACCAGCTTTGATATTAAACCCTCAGCATAGTCCAAGTTGCTCCCAGACCAGATTTCTAGAGTGTAGTTTAGAAAGGTGGAAGGTTTGCCCCCAGGCATGGAGCAAGCTGGATTATTATGATTAAGTAGCTCTGCTCTCCTCTTTCTCCACAGGGGAACTCCTTCTTCGTGATGACAAACTTTCTCAAGACAGAAGGCCAACAGCAGGGGTTCTGTCCTGAGGTAAGGAGGGGACCCGGAGTGGTCAGCAGGTGAGAAGAGTTGCTGGAGGAGGCACAGGTCAAAGGAAGATAATGGGCAGAGGCCATTTGCATGTCAGGGTCAGGCTCTGGTTGCCCTAAGACTGTCCACTAAACCTGCTTCCTAGAAAACAAGAAGTCAAACGTGCATAAACTAACCATCCCATTTCTCTTTTCCCTCTTCTGTCCTCAGGTCTGAGGCCTAACTGACCTCATTTTCTGAGGCCAGGAGAACATGCTGGCTGGCACCCTGTACTTCCCATTTCCTGTTGAGCCTTTATGCTTGTCACCTTGCCCAGTTCAGCAGCCACAGGGCTCCTGCTTGGACCAGGTCCCTGCTCTCCACCCCAAGGGCCTCCCCTGAGAGTGGTACCTGGCTGCTCGGCATCTGCTTTGTAGATTTTTATTTACTTTCCTTTTTTTATTGATATATAACTCATATACCATAGAGTCCACCATTTTAAAGTGGACTCTTTAAAGTGTAGAAATTAGTGGTTCTTAGTATTTTCACAATGTTGTACCAACCACATCACTACCTAATTCCAGGACATTTTCGTCACCCCAAAAAGAAGCCCTGTACCTATTAGCAGTCATTCCCCCAGCCCCACCACTGCCCCTCAGCTTCTGGTGAGCCCTGATCTACTTTCTGTCTGTGGATTTGCCTATTCTGTGTATTTCATATCACTGAGCTCATACAATATGTATCATACACTATGTGTCCTTTTGTGTCTGGCTCCTTTCACTCGGCATCACGTTTAGAAGGGTCATCCTGGGGCACCTGGGTAGCTCAGTGGTTGAGCATCTGCCTTTGGCTCAGGTTGTGATCCTGGAGTCCTGGGATAGAGTCCCACATCGGGCTCCCTACAGGAAGCCTGCTTCTCCCTCTGCCTCTCTGTGTGTCTCTCATTAATAAATTAATTAAACAAAAAAATAGAAGGGTCATCCTGTTGTAGCAGGCGCAGTGCTTCTTTCCTTTTTTACAGCTGAGTCACCCCCATTGTATGAATGCACTATGCTTTATTTTTCCGTGTATCAGCTGATGAATATTCAGGTTGTTTCTACTTTTTGGCCTCTGTGAATAGTGTTGCTGTGAACGTTTGTGTACAAGTTTTCGTGTGGACACAGGCATCTGCTTTTCTATATCTTAGAGACACAAGTGGCTTACTCCCCACTATCCTGTCCTCTCTGCAGTTTCCCACCCGCAGGACACTCTGTTCCAATGACTGGGGTTGTAAAAAAGGATGGATGGACCCACAAAGCAAGGGTATGTTCTCTTTCTTTTCTGGGATCCTGGGGGTGGGTAGTCTGGTATTTTGGTGAATTCACAATGCCCTAAAGTTCAAATCTTTAGCCTCTGGCTCTCAGCTGCCTTCTTCCACCCTCACCAGGCCATGGGAGAGCTGTGGCTGGCCCAGGCCTGCACTCTGTCCCCAGAGGACTAGCCACTTGACTAGGGATGTGACCTAATTCCCCAATGAGGGCAGCTCCTGAAAACCTCCATAATTAGCATATTCAGGGTTCTCATTGGCAGGAAAATCCAATAGCCCACGTTGTCATCTGTGTCTGAGGAGCTTTCCACCTTGAACTTCCCCAAACACTGAGGAGTATGAATTGTAGCCCCAGGGCACCTGGAGACAGTATCACGATTAGCCTGCAGAATTTCTATGTCTCTTGTTTAAACTTAAAGAGGCACATGACCATTTTAAAAAAAAAAATGACCACACACACACACACACACAAAAAAAAAACCCATCAGTGGTTATAACACACACACAGAAACAAAAAAGACATATAGATGTTATATTCTGTTCCATAAGATGTGTGTGTTTGAGTCCCCCTCAGGAATCTGCTGGTGACACTAACCAGAAAGATGTGCCATATTCATTCTGTGGCTTTGCACATCTCTGGTCCATGCTGTACACCCCTAAGTGACAGGTGCCCACTTAGAAGCCAAGTTCTAGTCCATTTATGTTAGGCAAGGAACACACCCTGCTCAGCTCCTCTTTCCTTGCAAAGAAACCAAAAAAGCCAACAGCATCCACAGTCTCTCTGTCTTCTCTCTGAACTTTTTTTTTTTTTTAACTTACTGTCTGACGTGTTCCTTGCTTGGGTTGCCTTATGTAAGTTTGTGGTTCAAATGGGGTTTTGTGGAAGCTGAAACTGCTTCGGTTGAAAAGCATAAGTAAAGAGTCTCTTGCTGAGACTGAGTTCATGACGCACTCGTGGTTTTCACACCTGTGCTTCTCTGGCCCCTTGACCTCCCCCCCACCCCCCACCAACCAGGGATCCAGACCGGAAGGTGTATAGAGTATAAAGGGAAGCAGAAGACTTGTGAAGTCTCCGCCTGGTGTCCCATCGAGGCAGTGGAAGAGGCCCCCCGGTGAGCTGCAGTTTGGGGGACAGATGGGGTAGCCCTGACCAGTGAGCAGATGAAAAGTCCTGGGTCCTACTGACTTGGTGACCCTCTGTCCCAGGCACATCAGTGATCTCTGAGAAGACCATGCTAATTGTTAAAATATTGCAATAATTCTGTACTGGCTGGCAAATAACTACTACCCTGAGCACCCTTGGGTGCCCCTGGGCCCTTGGCTGTCCCAGCACCTTACAGAGCACCACCAGAGCCCTTCTCTAGCACTATAGCAGGTCCCACTCTGACTGGCCAGTGTCCATACTGAGTAATTAAGGATGGGAAGGTGACAAGAAGGGAAGGAAGAAAGGGGAAGGGAAGGAGAGAGCAAGATGGGGAAAAGAGCAGGGGAGGAAGAGAAGTTTTCTTAAATTAAATGATCACAGTGACATACAGATTTGTTGATCCCCTGTATTGATTCTTCTCTTTAACACACAAGTCAGGCCCAGAAAGCAGAACTCGATGTTAAATCTCAGAAACCACAGATTGGTGCATTTCAGAAAAATAGAGAGACTTTGATTCAAATTCGGATTCTAACTCTTCCTTGCCATGTGACCTTGAGCAAGTGGCTTAACCTCTCTGAGCTTCAGTTTCCTCATTTGTAAAACGAAGATAATAGTTGCTCCTACCTTGCAGGACTGTTGTGAGCATTAAATGAGATGATACTTGCTCTAGATGAATGTGACTCAAGATCACACCATCAGCCTCTTTGGGGCAAAGAGAAGATTGCCCAAGCTGACTTTTTAGAAGGCCCAGGCAAAGGCTTCCCATGTCAGGGTGGAAGCATTCAGTAGTGTCAGGCTACCTAGCCCTCAATCATTAATGGTACCACCCAGGTTTATTTCTAGTTCAGAGGAGTTTCTTTTTCACAGAAAGAATTGCCCAGGGCCTGAATGAGATCGGTAGAACTAACACTCAAGTAAGTAGTCCCTGGTTCAAGGTAAGAGGCCTCTTGATGGTCTCTGGTTTTCAGTCACCAACTTATTCATCAGACAAATACTGTACATCACCAATGTTCAGGTCCTTGGACTGCAATTTTACATGCCCTTGGGCAAGTAACCCCCCTGAACTTCAGTTTCCTCCTATGTTATAGAAAGGGATTACTAAAATGATTCATTTAATCATTCAGTCAACACATCCAATACCACATAGGAGGCATTAGATATTTATTTTACAGGTAACTATGTGCAAGAGACTGTACTAAAAATACAAGAAGACCTAGATAGGGAGCAGGTCCCAAGCCTCTTGCAGCCTAATCAAAGAGATAAGAAACGTGCACAGAGAATTAGAATTCAAGATAGGAAGTTAAGAGTGTCATAAGAGAGGAATAAAAGGCTTTGATCCTTAGAGTTTCAAGTCCCCTTATTCTTAGATTTTGCCCAGGAAGCATGGATTTAGGATATTCTAAAAGTAAATGGTCTGGCATGTAGTAGATATTTGTTGTAAATAAGGTTTTTTAATGCAAATATCAGAAATACAATTTAAACTGGCTTCAGGGGGAAAATGTTATTTTTTTATTCCTATAAATGGGGAATCCATAAATAGGGGATCCTTCAGGAAAGGACTGATCCAGGCTTCAAATAAAAATGATGTCATTAAGATTCTCTTTCTGTCTCTTCTAACCCTGGTCCCCACCTCCACCTCCCAGTTACTTTCTCCCATTTTGGCTTTCCTCACACTATGGTCCAGGGAACTCCAAGTCTATACTGTCTTTACTACTAGCAATCCTAAAGAAAATGAGTTTTTCTTTTTCTAGTATTTCCTACAAAAGACTTAGAATGTTTTCAGTGGCCTAAGTCATGTGACAATCTATGAACCAATTACTATGGCCAAGAGAATTGGGTTATTCTGTTAGCCAGCTCTGGGTCACTTGCCCACCCTAGGGTCTGTAACAATGGGCAGAAGATGGATTCATCTCTACCCATCTATCCCCTTCTGGGATAAGAGTGGAAGAGACCTGGTTACCCCAAAGGGAGAAAACAGAGGTGCTTCTAACAGATGGGGAATGGATCCTGGGCAGACAAAAACTATGGTGTTCTCTGTAGTTATATCCTAAATAGAGGCAAATCTGGGCTCTGGCAATTCTGGAATAAGAAGTAGATCATTCTTGGTGCCTCCTTCCAAATACCTCCATCGTTTCCTGGTGCTAATTCCAGTATACATATGTGCCACCCACTTGGGTGGGCCTGCCAACAATTAGGTACCAGCTGTATCTCCTTATCCACAGCCAGTTCTCTCCATCTTTAACAGACTGTCAAGCACATAAGGACAAAAGCCTTGACCATCTTGTTCATCACTATATTCACAATGCCCAGCCTCACACCCAGCAGAATAAATATTTGCCAAATGAATGGATGGATAGATTGTGGGTGGGCTTTTCTAAAGTCTACGATTTGAGCTCCTCTAATTCATGGAGAATTTATGCTACTCAGAGTCTATCAACCTATGACTGATACAGTCCACTATACATGTGTGGCCCTCTGCTAAAGCCTGGGAATACTGATATTTAAAAAAAATCATTGTCCTAACCTGCAGGAACTCTAAGACTATTGGGAGGTACAAACAGAGGTGTGCTGGAGCTGGCTTACATTGACTCTGAGCCAATTATGCTCATCCCTTCCCAACTCCAAGTGCAGTGATACCCGCTAATGGCTTGAGATCAGCCACAGTGGAAGTACTTATACTACAGAAATCATTAATGTACATATCAGAGCCTTTCTTTTCCCCCTGGAGACCTGGTTGTAAACCTTTACCAGCACACCACCACACATACCTAAACATACAATTACATCAGAGTGTGAGAAGGGTTGTTATAGTAAATGCCATGGGGCCTCAGGAAGAGAGAAGTTTTTCCTCTTTTTTAGATTTTTAGGACTGGACTACATTTCTCTTTACTCATTGCAATGACCCGAGCCAGAAACCAGAAGCCTATGGTCCCACTGGCCCACTGATCCTCATTTCACCTCTTACTCTCTCAGGCCTGCACTCTTGAACAGTGCTGAAAATTTCACTGTGCTCATCAAGAATAACATTGACTTCCCTGGCCACAACTACACCACGTAAGTGCCTAGAATGTCTAGCTGTTAACTATCTAATGCTGTGTAATGGATTATGTACACCAAAAATTAGAAACTTAACAACCAACATTCATTATCTGATGCAGTTTCTGTGGGTAAGTAATGTGGGAATGACTTCACCAGGTGGTTGTGATTTAGGGTCTCTTGGGTTGCAGTCAAGCTGTCACTGGGGACCACAGCCATCTCTGGGTTGACTGGGGCTGAGAATCCTCTTCCAAGCTCACTCACCTGGTTGTCAGCAAGAAGTTCAGTTCCCCACTATATGGACCTCTCCCTAGGACTGCTTGAGTGTCCTTAAGAATGGTGTCTGGCTTCCCCCAGAGCAAGTGATCCAAGAGGGACAGATAAGAAGCAAGCAAGACAGTAAACAAGATGGAAGCCGCAATCTTTTATGACTTAACCTCACAAGTGACACACCATCACTTCTGTCACATGCTATTGGTCACACAGACCAACCCTGCACAGTGTGGGAGGGGACCACACAAGGGTGTGAATCCCAGGGGCTGAGGATCCCTGGGTGCCCTCATGGAACCCAGCTACCAACTGGCTCACTTCTATGAAAGAGACAGGTCTCAGTTTTCAAAAACATGTTTGTTTGCTTCTCGTTGCATACAGGAGAAACATCTTGCCAGATATAAACATCACTTGTACCTTTCACAAGACTCAGAACCCACAGTGTCCCATTTTTCGATTAGGAGATATCTTCCAACAAACAGGAGATAATTTTTCAGATGTGGCAATTCAGGTTGGTGGCGTCTTTATACAGTGAGGGTATGAGTTGGGGGATGGAAGATGTCAAATGGCCAGGAAGCTGGACCCCTGGGTATTAGTTATAGGGCTCCCTTTATTGAGCATTTAGTAGATCCCTTCACAGTGCCAAGGCCTTTTCCTGTATTACCTCCTCTAATTCCACAACAACCCTGTGAACGCATCCCCATGGGGCAGTAGTTTCCTGCGGCTACTGTAATAAACAAACATGATCTCGGTGGCTTAAAGTAACACAATTTTTTTTTTACACTTCTAGAGGTCAGAAGTCCAAAATCAGTTTCTCTGGGCCAAAATCAAGATATCAGTGGGACCATGCTCCCTACAGAGTCTTCAAGGAGAATCCATTTCCTTGTCTTTTCCTCCTTCTAGAGCTAGAAGCTCATAGCCCCTTCTCCCAGCTTCAAAGCCAGCTACATAGTGGTCACCTTGACTTCTTATTCTGTGTCAAATCTCCCTCTGTCTCCCACTTATAAAGATACTGGTCTTCTTCAAAGAGAGCATTTTTATAAATAGGGTCCATCTGGATAACCCAAGATAATCTTCCTATCTCAAGATCCTTAATTTAATCACATCTGCAGTCTCTTTTGCCATGTAAAATAATATATATCCAAAGATTCTGAGGATTGGGACCTGGGGTTAGGAATATCATTATTTCTAATAATGGCTCCCTTGGAGCCATTACTCAGACTATTACACTTGGATTAGTCAGGATTCTTCCAGTTGCACCTTATAGACATTCAACTCAAACGATGTAAGCAAAGAATAAATTAAAAATTACTTTGGGGGCAAAAAGAAACCAAACTCAATTGGCTTAAGCAAAAAAAAAAAAAAAAAACCATGTATTATTAACTCACATAAAGACATCAGGATAATGGACCTTCTAGTACATCCAAGGCATTTTCATACCCTGAGAGATTTTTCTTTTTTTTTTTTAAGATTTTATTTGTTTGTTTTAGACAGAGAACATCCCGCCTTGTGAGGTTTCTTCAGCTTTTCTCCTTTGCCTGGAACAGTCTTGCCCCAGACAGGGCATTAGCTGTCTCCTTCACCTGCTTCTAATATTTGCTCAAATATAAGCTCAGTGAAGCTTTCCCTTACCAATACCTTTAAAACAACAAATTCAGGGCACCTGGGTGCCTCAGTCAATTCTTGATTTAGGTTCAAGTCATAATATCAGGGTCATGAGATTGAGCCCTGCATTGGGCTCTGTACTGGGCATGGAGCCTGCTTAAGACTCTCTCTTTCTCTCTCTCTCTCTCTCTCTCGCCCTGCCTCCCTCCTTCTCTGAAAAAAAAAATCTTAAAAGGACAATTTCAGTTTCTACCTCAATCCCAGCATGCTCTATGGCCCTTGCCAGTTTATTATTATATCACTGGCACCTAGCACTATCTAGGTAATACTATATATTTTATACCATTTGTTTGTTGTATGTCTTCCCTGACTGGAATGTAAATTCCATGACAGTAGGCATCTTTGGAATCTTTTGTTAATTTTGTAGAATTCTCAGCATAATGGGCACTCAATATATATTTGTTGATAGAATGAAGCATGGGATAGCAGTAGGCATGGCTGCATCCAGGAACTCAAATGATGTCTTTAGGAATCCGACTCTTTTCATCTCTTTGCTGTTTCCTTATGATGCTATCATTCTCAGACAAAATGTCCACATGTCAAGGCAAAGCCATCAAAGCCCTACAACTGTGCTGTCTGATATGGTAGCCACTAGTCACATGAAGCTATTTAAACTTTAACTGAAATGCAATGCAATGCAATGCAATGAAATGCAACGAAATGCAATGAAATGAAATATTTATTTCCTCTGTCATACTAGCCACATTTCCATCACTTAAAAGCCACATGTGGCCAGTGGCTGCTTTATTACACAGCATGAATATAAAATATTTCCATCATTGCAGAAGATTCTGTTGGACAATGTTGCTCTGGATTATTACAATCTCTAGCTAGTGCTCCCAACCAATAGAGGACTTCTTTTTTTTTTTTTTTTTTTATGGTTCTGGCAAAATGTCTCAGAGAGGACTCTGATTGGTTTATTGTGGGCCACATACCTATTCCTGAACCAGTCACCAGGTCCAGAGGGATACATGGTCCTTCCTGGCCAGTCCCAGATCATGTTGCCATTCCTGGAGCTGGAAGAGGGGACAATCCCATTCAAACCATTCAGATGGGGGCAGCCCGAGTGGCTCCGCGGTTTAGCGCTGCCTTCAGCCCAAGGCCTGATCCTGGAGACCTGGAATTGAGTCCTACATCGGGCTCCCTGCATGGAGCCTGCTTCTTCCTCTGCCTGTGTCTCTGCCTCTCTCTCTATCTCTCTGTGTCTCTCATGAATAAATAAATAAAATCTTAAAAAAAAAAACATTCAGATAGGAGAGATGTTTCCCAAAGAAAATTCCAGGCACTTATACCAGAAGAACTAGATGCTGAGTGATAGAAACATCAGATATTCACAGTAATATGCAGCATACATGGCTTATTGCCAATAAAGGACAATTGTGATTACTCTGTATTATTTTCCCTTTCTCCAAGTCAGAGTCTGCTGGCTACTCATCTTTTTATCCCTAGCATCTAGGGATGCTTGAAATACTATCCTGTCTTGAAATACTATCTCTCATTGATTCAAAGGCATACTTTTTTCACACTTTAATATTTCTAAAGTCAAAAAGTGCTTTTGATTGATGGAATTTCATGGCCTAATTGGCAGCATTTCCTTCTGAGAACATAAAAAGAAAATTATGTGTCTGATAAGCAATGGTGTCTAAGACTCAGTGAAACAGGATAGCACTCAAAACATGTTTGTAGGAAGAAAGAAGTACCAAATAGAGATATGTTAGTTCAGAGAAGAGAAAGATCACTTTGAATTGAGGAAGACAGGGGTGGCTGAATGGATAAGGAAGGATGTAAGTTGAGTCTTGGAGGGTGATGAGGATTTAGCTAGAGAGATGGTGGGAGAAATATTTCAATGGGAGAAAAAAGACTGGGGCCGAGATCTAGAAGTTCAACATGTACCCAGAAATTCCATTTCTAAGTATATTCCCAAGAGGAATAACACCACAGGTCCACACAAAAACTCACACATAAGTGTTCACAGCAGCATTATTCACAATAGCCAAAAGGTAGAAACAATCCAAATGTCTATCAAAGGGTAAATAGATAAACCAGATGTAGTCTATCCACAGAGTGGAATATTCTTCCACCATAAAAAGGAATAAAGTACTGATAGGGGCTACGATATAGGTGAACTTTTAAAATATTATGCTAAGTGGGGGGTGTCTGGGTGGCTCAGTAGGTTAGGCATCCAACTTTTGATCTCGTTCAGGTCTTGGTCTCAGGGTTGTGAATTCAGGCCCCACTTAAAATAAATAAATAAATAAATAAATAAATAAATAAATAAATAAATAAACAAACAAACAAATAAATATTATGCTAAGTGAAAGAAGCCAGTCACAAAAGATCACATTATACGATTTCATTCATAGGAAAGTTCAGAATAAGAAACTCTATAGAGACAGAAAGTAAATTAGTGGTTGCTTAACACTGAGAGATGGGTGGGGGCAAAGGGGCACTGACAAAAAGTTTAAGGGTTTCCATTGGAGGCAATGAAACTGTTGTAAAATTTATTATGGTGACGGTCACACGTATACATGAATATACTAAAAACTGTTGAATTATACACTTTTATGCACTTGCACAAATTGTATGTGAATTATATCTTAATAAAGCTGTTTTAAAAAAAGAAATGAAAATGCCAAGTGTGTTTAGGGCAAAGTGTAGACAGTGTGGAATAAGAGCTTTCTCTAGGGGAGTGTTGGGAGGGAAAGCAGAAAAGATATGTGATGGGGTGCCCTGAATTCCAGTGTAACAAGCTGTATAATCTTCAATGGGAGCCATTCCAGGTGTTAGATTATGGGAGCTGTGTTTTAGGAAAATAAATCTATCAGTGTGTCTCGGATGGGAGGAGGAGCAGGGAAGTGAATTTGCAGCCACTTGTGTGTGTTAGATGGGACTGTGCTCATGGCTCTGAAACTTTAATCTGTGTTCCCCTCTAAAGAGAAAACCTTTCCCTTATTGATCATCCCTGTGCAGGGAGAGGTCTGGTGGCTGCATCCCATGTGCAGCAGGACTTAGAGACTGTATCTCCTTGTCTTCTCCAGGGAGGGATCATGGGCATTGAGATCCATTGGGACTGCAACTTGGACAGTTGGTTCCATCATTGCCGTCCAAAATACAGTTTCCGCCGCCTTGATGACAAGAACACCACCACTGAGTCCTTGTACCCTGGCTACAACTTCAGGTAAGCACCCAGAAACCTCGGGGCCCTACTGAATTGCATCCCCAGCAGTCAGTGAGAAGGAATTTTCGTTCCCAAGGCAACAAGATGAATGCAAAAGGCTTCTTCTAAGAACTAGGGGTGACTGGATTTTTGTATGCATTTTTTTTCTTTTTAATTCTTAAAGTGATGCACACTCTTTGTAAAACAGAAACAAAACTGGGAAAACAGAGAAGAGCAAGAGAGGAGTATATAAATCACCCATAATTCCTCAAGCCTGAGATAATCAAAGATAACTGGTAAATTTTCCTTCCTTTAACTGATTCTTTTTGTTTTTTAATTTTTATTTATTTATGATAGTCACACACACACACAGAGAGAGAGAGAGAGAGAGGCAGAGACATAGGCAGAGGGAGAAGCAGGGTCCATGCACCGGGAGCCCGACACGGGACTCGATCCCGGGTCTCCAGGATCGCGCCCTGGGCCAAAGGCAGGCGCCAAACCGCTGCGCCACCCAGGGATTCCCCCCTTTTTTTTAATAAATTAATTTTTTATTGGTGTTCAATTTACCAACATACAGAATAACACCCAGTGCTCATCCGGTCAAGTGCCCCCCTCAGTGCCCGTCACCCATTCACCCCCACCCCCCGCCCTCCTCCCCTTCTACCACCCCTTGTTCGTTTCCCAGAGTTAGGAGTCTTTATGTTCTGTCTCCCTTCCTGATATTTCCCACACATTTCTTCTCCCTTCCTTTATATTCCCTTTCACTATTATTTATATTCCCCAAATGAATGAGAACATACACTGTTTGTCCTTCTCCGACTGACTTATTTCACTCAGCATAATACCCTCCAGTTCCATCCACGTTGAAGCAAATGGTGGGTATTTGTCGTTTCTAATGGCTGAGGAATATTCCATTGTATACATAAACCACATCTTCTTTATCCATTCATCTTTCGATGGACACCGAGGCTCCTTCCACAGTTTGGCCATTGTGGACATTGCTGCTAGAAACATCCGGGTGCAGGTGTCCCGGCGTTTCATTGCATCTGAATCTTTGGGGTAAATCCCCAACAGTGCAATTGCTGGGTCGTAGGGCAGGTCTATTTTTAACTCTGAGGAACCTCCACACAGTTTTCCAGAGTGGCTGCACCAGTTCACATTCCCACCAACAGTGTAAGAGGGTTCCCTTTTCTCCGCATCCTCTCCAACATTTGTTGTTTCCTGCCTTGTTAATTTTCCCCATTCTCACTGGTGTGAGGTGGTATCTCATTGTGGTTTTGATTTGTATTTCCCTGATGGCCAGTGATGCGGAGCATTTCCTCATGTGCGTGTTGGCCATGTCCATGTCTTCCTCTGTGAGATTTCTGTTCATGTCTTTTGCCCATTTCATGATTGGATTGTTTGTTTCTTTGGTGTTGAGTTTAAGAAGTTCTTTATAGATCTTGGAAACTAGCCCTTTATCTGATACGTCATTTGCAAATATCTTCTCCCATTCTGTAGGTTGTCTTTTAGCTTTGTTGACTGTTTCTTTTGCTGTGCAAAAGCTTCTTATCTTGATGAAGTCCTAATAGTTCATTTTTGCTTTTGTTTCTTTTGCCTTCGTGGATGTATCTTGCAAGAAGTTACTAACCGTTTAACTGATTCTTTAATGAGGCTTCTGTGAGATCATATCACACTTATAACCTGGTATTGTGTGTGTTTGTTTTGCCAATCCCTAGGTCACTCAGAATTCCTTGCGACCATCACGTTAAATGACCCTATTGTGCAAGCATAATGATAAAAAGAGGCACAATCTAGGGTGGGTCTTTTTTATACCAGAACCTCAATGTCATCACCACACATCAACCCTGGAAGGTGGATATTAGTGTTCCCAGGTAGAGCTGAGAAAGGTGAATGCTTTGAATGATTTGCCCTGGACCCACAGCTAACAGTAGTTCCATAACTCCAGCTAACCTAGGTCACTCTGACCCCCAAACCCACAACTTTTCCTTTCATTGCATGGTTTTTTTGCCTATTCCTCCATTACTGGACATTTGGAGTGCTTCCAGCTTTTCTATTACAAATAATCCTACACTGCACATTTTTTTACATAAATCTTCAAATTTCAGATTGTTTCCTTAGGATAAATTCTTAGAAGTAGAATTACTGGATCAAAGGTGATTAACATTTTATCAGATACTTTCAGGTTTTTAATTTTTTTCTATGGCTATATTTTTCATCTCTCAAGTTTATATTCAGTTCTTTCTCAAAGCCAACTATTCCTGTTTCAGTGAGGTCCATTCTTAACTTATGGATCCTATTCCTTCTGTCTATTCTACTGTATAACATACCCTTTCACACTGACCCATTATCTATAGTAACATGTGGGATTTCTTCTTCCGAGGCTTTAAAGTATTTGTTGGGGAGTTTCAGCAGGAAAGGCCTTGTGCAAAGTTCTGTGTATGCCATGGATGCAGAGGCATTCCTCTGGGGTGATTATGTAATTTTGTAGTCTGCAGGCCTGTATGGTATCTATCAATTATCAACCAGTTTTTGGTTTAATTTCTGGGTGCTAGATGTTTTCACTCTGCTGAAAGGGTCCTATCCCTGCTCCCTCTCTGTGTAGGGCTTCTGCAACCTCTGCTCCCTTCCCTAGAAGTTTAAGATTCTAGCTCCTCAGATACAGATCTGATTGGGGTCCTACTAGGGGACAGACTTCAGACTCCAAACATGGCTCCAGTTCCCACTCCCCACTCATCTCTAGCACCTAGAAAATGTCTTTCCTTGTTTTGAGTTCACTAATACATTGATATGACTTTTAAAGAATATTTTATCTTGCATTTCTTTGTGTATGGTGGGAGGTGGTGGGCTTAGCGCTCAGGCTGCCACCTTGATTGGAAATCCTTTTGGTAAGAATATCTTCAAGACTCCTGATGCCACATTGCTTCCACACCTGCAGTCTTGTCTGACTTTTCGGGTTCTTTGTAGTTTATCTTGTATGCTTCTTACTTCTGGACTTCAGCCCTATAAGAATTGACTAGATTCCTGGTCTGTTTTCACCATTTAAATTGACTGGAGTGGGTTTGGTGCTGACCTGCTCTTGTTTTGACCCTTGGCACAGTTCACCCGTCTGCTCCTAATGTTTCCCCCAGTAATGATCCTGTGAGGTCCTAACTTGATGTCCATGTTACCTCCTCTGTCTAGATCATTTTTTCAGCCTGTTCCTACAACTCTGTCCCAGCACTAACTTGTCCCTAGAGTTCATGGCTCCATGACCTCTCATTGCTTGTAGCTACCGGGCAGGTTTCAGCGACTGTAATTATGGCTGACCATTTTGCACCCTGGTTCCAGACACAAAGTAGGCTTATGCTGTTCCCTTTTCAGAAAGAGTTGTCAACTACATCCCTAGAATAATGGCTATTCAACCATTTTGCCTATGAAGCCAGTAGGTAATTGATATTGACACTACTTATTTATTCATTCATCAAATACATGTTGAAGAAAAAATCTTGTTGTGCCAGTGGGTATATATTGGTAAACAAAATAGACAAAGTTACTACTTAGCTTATATTGTAATAGGACATGAATATTAGTAATTATAACATAAGACAAAAATATAAGTAAATTAAAAACTCCAACAAGGCAACATCATTAGTCATCAGGGAAATGCAAATGTAAACCACAATGAGAAACACCTACATATACCCCCCAGAATAGGTAAAACTTTTTAAAAGGCTGGCAGTTCCAAGTGCTGACAAGGAGAAGCAACTGGAACTCTCCCTTTTCCCGGGTGGTAGCGTAAGATGGTACAACCATGGTAGAGAACTGCTGGAAAATTTCTTATGAAGTTAAACATACATCTATCCTATAATCCAGAAACCCCACTCTTAGAAAGGAAATAAAAGTCCATACCAAGATTTGTATATGAATGTTCACAACAGCCTTTGCCATAATTACCAAAACCCAGAAACAACCTAAATGTCCAATAGGTGATTAGAGAAGTAAATTGTGGTATATATTTATACAATAAAGCACTAATTAGTATACACAAAGAAGGAACAATATGCTCACACATGCAACAACACAGAGGTATCCTACCGACATTATGTGGAGTAAAAGGAGCCATACTGTATGATGCCATTTACATGAAGTACAAGAACAAGCAAGACAGCTTTTCTGTGATGATAAAAGACAACAGTGGGTGCTGGTCTGGGGAGTAGGAGATGGGAGAGGAAAATAGGTACTGATTAGAAAGGAGCACAGGAGATTTTCTGAGGCCATGGAATGTTCTAGATCTTGATAGGGATATAGGTTATACAGTGTATTTATCTGTCAAAATTCATTGAACTCAACTTTTGGAGGACTTATGTTATGTAATACATATTTTATGTAAACTATACCTTAATAGAGCAAATAACCCCAGTAAGACCATTTCAGATAATGAATGATAAATGCTGTGAAGAAAATCAAACAAGATACTGTGCCGCAGGGTTAGGGCGGAACAGGGGTAGGGGTCAGGGGAGAGACCAGAGAATGCCTCTCCAAGCGCAGGGTAGGACCCCTGCAGATATTATCTGCTTTTGTGAGGCTTGTGCTTTCCTAGTTAGGAAGAGAAACTGCACAGACTGGAGCCCATGTTAGGGGAATAGCCCTGCAAAAGTTTGTAGTTTCTTTAGAGAAACTTGTAGTATTAACAGTCTAGATCAGGGGTTCTCAAAGTACAATTTCCAGCATCAGCATGCTGGGAATGTGTTAGAAATCCAAATTTGCAGGCTCTGCCTTGGACCTACTGAATCAGACATGTTGTGGATTGTCTTCACAAGCCCTCCAGGTAAGAGCCTCTCACGTGTGAGAACCACTGATCTAGAACCTCAATACTCAAAGTGTAGTCCTGGAACCAGCAGCATGGCCTTACCTGGGAGCTTATTATAGTCTCAGGCCCCACTCTTGATTAACTGAATCAAAATCTGCATTTTAACAAGACTCCCAGAAGATTCATGTGCACATTGAAGTTTGAGAAGCACTAGTCTAGACTCTATCATTTAGTACCCCAAACATACTTTCTTCTTAGATGTTTCACCTGACTACATTTTGTCTCTATGATGAGGTTGCCAGTTTCCTGGGGCAGTGAATACAATAAGGCATCTACTTAATCTGTACATGCAAGTGTAGGCAAAAGGGCACATGTGCATGCACACACACATTCATTGCTTCCTAACACTTCTGCTAGCATTCCTACTGACTTCTGGAGGGGTCTGCTCAAGCAAACGGGTCTCTACATTTTACCTAAAGCAGCATCATAAAGTGGCAGGAAGCCTCCAAACTGTGTCTTTATTTTTCTTTACTTATTTTTTGCTTATACAATGTTTTAAGAGTTGAGACATTCTACGTAAAAATCTGGACTTCCTACTTTTCTCAAAAGTTTTAAGGATTGGGGGAAAAAAACTAAACCATTTGACAACTCTAGGTTCATATTTCACACAGCAGCACTCTGTTGGAGATGAGTGACAGTGGTTCCCTTTAGAAAGGGCATGTGATTTTTTTTGTTGTTGTTGTTTTCCACTGTTCCCACCACTCCCTATTGCCTTATAGCTGGCCTGCAATATGCATTCCATCATCTGCCTCAACCCTATAGGCATTTGAGTTTGAGACCCTTGACTAAAGGCCAGCTGATGTCAGGCTCCCTGCATGGAATGGAGCCTGTTTCTCCCTCTGCCTCTGTCTGTCTGTCTGTCTGTCTGTCTCTCTCTCTCTGTGTGTGTGTCTTTCATGAATAAATGAATTAAATCTTTAAAAAAAAAAAAAAAGGCCAGCTGAGATCAAGACACAAGATGTTTTTTGCCTCCTCTGAGTCAGTGGAGTTTCATCCAGGGCCCTGAAGCAGCTCCTAGTTTAGATGTTTTGATATCCCCTGCTGTTCCACTGAACAGACTTAGGGCCATTAGCAACAAGAGATGATTGGATCAGTGGTCCTCTGACTGCCTTTGCAGGATGTTTGCATTTAGTTTTTTTTTTTTTTTTTTTTTTTTTTTTAGCAGTCTGCAGAAGCATGCAGGGCAATGTCCCAAACAGATGTTAGCATATATCCTTTGAGTCTTTGAGGTAAGCCTAAGAACATCAGCTCCTGGAGAGATCTGTGCTTTCTAAAGAACTGAGGTAGTTATGATGTTAGTATTCTTTTAGAACAAAATGTTAGAGCATTTGTTGTCTGGAATGAACGCCAGAAGAAATCTTTGGCCAGAAATAAAGTTCCAAGTTCTGATGGATAACTGGATAGGTTATTTTCAAACAGCCACAAAAAAATGAGAAGAGAATTGCATATGAGTTTTATGAAAAAATATAACTTCCTAAAACATAGGAAGTTGAAGAAGTTGATCACATCACAGAATTTTGTCCTTTAACAAAAGATCAATGCCCAAAGGTCCTTATTCAGTGAACATGTGATTCGGTTTATTTGCAGCACGTATAAAGTAGGGCAGACCCTCAGTGCATGCCTGATGCACCTCTCTGGTTCAGAATGGGCATATGCATGTGTTAGTTTCCTGTGCCTGCTATAACAAATGACCACAAACTTGGTGGTTCAAAACAATAGAAGTGTATTTTCTCACAGTTCTGGGTGACAGAAGTCTAAAATCAAGCAGTCAGCAGGGACACACTCCCTGAAGACTCGAGGGGAGGATCCTTCCTTGCTTCTCCCAGCTCCCTGTGGCTCTTGGTGTTCCTTGACTTGAGGCTGCATCACGCTAATATCTGTATCCATCTTTATGCGGGCTTCCCCTCTGTGTTTCTGTTTCAACTCTCCTCTCTTTTTTATAAAGTTATCAGTCATTGGTTTCACCCTAAATCCAGGATGATCTCATCTTAAGGTCCTTAATCACATCTGCAAAGACCCTATTCCAAATAAGGTCACATTCACAGGTACAGGGGTTTGGCCCTTGGACCTACCTTCTTGGGTGGCCATTATTCAAGCCATTACAGTGTGCAGAAAACAGCCTGCTCCAGCCCTAGTGTTTCTCAGAGTGTGGACCACTGACCTCGTGCACCAGATCCACCTAGCACCTTTCTAGAAACATCTCAAACCTTCTGAAACCACGCTCTGGGGGGTGAGGCCCAGGAATCTACCCTTGAACACATTTCCCAAATGATTCTTATCCTTAGTTCAAGAACCACTGTACCAAGACCCTTTGCTTTGTGTTTTAAAAAAATAAATCACTTGGTAGAGCAGCAGAAGAAAGAACTGTCATGGGATAAGAACCATCAGAGACAAAGAAATCAAAACCCCTCTGGCCAGAAATTGGTGCTCAACACATTTTGAGAGTCAAAAAAAACAGGAGTTTCAAATACTCTGTACTGTATTCTAACAGAGCATCTGCCTTCTGTTTCCTTCTCTCTCCACACCTGTAAATAGACTGTGAATTAGTAACTCAGAAAATATCTTACCTAAAAACAACCTCCAAAAGGTGGTAAGAGGGAGGGACAGATTTAAAAGTTTTGTGACGCATGTGGTTTAAGCCTTCCTAATTTTCCATGAAAACAAAACATTCTGCTTTTCCTGACTGCAACACTGGTGAGAGCTACGCATTTGGGGTGGTTGTGATTTGTGCCTGAGTCTTAATTTATAAATATACCTAAGAAATGATACAGAGAGGTCACTGCCACTGAAAGAACTTTATTATATTTCCCAAGAGGAGGGGCACACCATGCCACACAAGGCCACAGGGGAAGCACCAGGTTTGGTCAGGAGGTGGAATGATCAAGGGAAAGCATGGCCCAGAACCTTCATTGTGTTTTCCATGGGACAGGCAAGGCAGGGCAGGGCAACAGCTTAGAATCAGCCTGCTTGAGTAATGTGAGCAGGCTCTGGGCTACAGGTGCTAGCTTTGGGTACCTGGCCTTGGGTGACCTGGTACAGGGGAAATAGTGGCTCCATGTGTGAGGGTAGAAAGCGAAGGTGGTTGGAGATATGGATTCAGGATCAGCAGAGGGTCTTTAACATGATTTTCAGGCTCTTGCAAAAGCTGGATCACAAGGAAGATATAAACAATTGTGGCTGTTAGTTTGACCCTGTTGTAATAGATGCACACAGACAAATACAGAATCTAAGAAAATACAATTAGAACAGATTGCTGAGGGGCACCTAGCCCCAATCCACCAATAAGTAGCCAAGATCCCCACCCCACTTTGTTCTAGAAGCCAAACCCTCTTAAGAAATAATCAGATTTGCTTGAGACTATTTTTTTAAATTTCTCTGCTTATTGTTAATACTGTACTCATTAAAAATTGTTCATTTTCATCTTAAATGGAAAGGAGATTTTGTACCACTCTGTGATGGTGGAAGAAGAGGAGGCAATGTGGGAAGTGGTGCTTTGGTTCCAAGAGAGTAATTTGTGGGTTTGAATAATGTTCTTCCCTCTGCCAACTGCAGCAGAACTAGAAGATAAACAAGTAAGACTAGCTCGGCTCCTGTTTTGGGTTTTCCTTTCATGAAATACCAGCATGTTCACACAGATCTTTTAAACATGGATCCTTCTCCTCCTACAGATACGCCAAGTACTATAAGGAAAACAACGTTGAAAAACGGACTCTGATAAAAGTCTTTGGGATCCGTTTTGACATCCTGGTTTTTGGCACCGTAAGTCTCTGCTCCCAGCCACTGGCACCTCCATTCCTGCGATTGTGTCCTAATTATTGCTGTAGCGCCTCAAAGGGTACATGTTTCAGTCATAGTCATTAGCTGGCACTGTGCATCTCACATGTGGGATAAGAGGGGGAAGAAATGTCCTTGGGGTCCTGTCCAAGATGAAGTCAACTGATGAGTACAAGAGTGGGATTGGGGAAAAACACTGAATATTCAACTTTAAAAATATTCCGATGCTTAAAAAAGAGAGAAAGTAAGAAATCCTTTTGCAAAACACTTTGTAAGTAAAAGAATCCAATGCAAATTGGCTTAGGGGGAAAAAAGTTGTTTTTGTTTTTTTGTTTTTGTTTTTGTTTAATTTCACATAGCTGAAAAATCCAGGGGCAGTTTCAGGCTTCGGGCATGGCTGGATATTCAAACAACATCCTTAAGAATCTTCTTCCCTTCATTTCTTACGTCTGTTCTCCTCTGTTTTGGCATCATCCTCAGCTGGCTGTGTCTACACCGTGATTTCAGGCAGCTCCTTATACCTTTACCAGTCCAGCAATCTCAATAAAACAAGAACATCTCTTTGCTATAAAAGGTTTGGCAAAGAATTCAGGCAGATACCATTGGCTCTGACTGGCCCAACATGGGCCCCATGCCCTGTGCTAATCACTATATTTAGGTCACACCATAATGTCAGTGGCCTTGGACCTGCCCTGACCCAGCCCCTTTCCCTCAAACTATTTGGACCAAGCATGGACAGATATGGTTTTCTGAAGGAAAACTGGGTGTTGTTTCCACAAGAAGGAGGGAGGGTATTCTGGGCACACAAAAATCTGTAGAGGCCCATAATGCCTTGTCCAAAACTGTATTATTTACATCATATGTTATGTCATATGGTGGTAAGCAACACAAGAGTCGATAAGATAAAGCTGAGAGGATAGAAAGATCTTTGAGAAGAAAAACCACGAGGACACCTAAGGGAAGAGTGTGCAGATATTCTTTCCCTCTGCTTCCAAGGTAATCTCAAACCACTTTTAGGGAAAACTTGCCCGAAATTCTCACCTTGTATGGGAAAACAACAAACTCAGTGTGTGGGTTCTAGTGCTTCTTTGTTTAACACATTCATGTTTTCGAGCGGATCCCAGAAGGCAGAAATAGGATGAATGGGATTCCTATTTTCAGTCTGCAGCATCTGTTGCCATAAACACCTTGCATGATCTATTGAAGTCATGGCCATGGACTCTCTCATCTGCTGGAGCTGACAATTACATGGTAGAGCAAAGGCCATTGCTCTGAATGTCAACTAAGTAATCTTTACCATTTTGTTTTCAGGGAGGAAAATTTGACATTATCCAGTTGGTCGTGTACATTGGCTCAACCCTCTCCTACTTTGGTTTGGTAAGGGGTTCTCTTTCCCACACTTTAGGAAAGTGATTTGGAAAAAAGAAAAAAGAAAAGAAAAGAAAAGAAATCTCACTAACTGGCACTGATCTGGGTTCTTCCTAGGCCACTTTGTTCATTGACTTTCTCATCAACACTTACTCGAGTAAATGCTGTCGATCCCACATTTATCCCTGTTTCAAGTGCTGTGAATACTGTGCAGTCAATGAATACTACTACAAGAAGAAGTGTGAGACCATTGTGGAGCCAAAGCCGGTAAGGCTCACTGAATCAGTAGGTGCCAAAATACCTGGAGAGTCAGGTGTATTTTATGCAAAAATAAGGCCAAAATCACAGGTGTCATCCCATAGTGGACAAGTCTCTGGACTCTACCCTGATCCACCATCTCTCAGATGAATCCTTTGGTCTTAGGGAAGAAGAGAAACAAAATGAAGAGGCCAGAAAGAGGGAGAATGAATTTTTATGTTCTAGGACTTGTCAGTTTTGTCAGATTTATTAAATTGGTGCAGCCAAAAAAAATAGTATAGTGACTTTGGAGACAATTTGGCAGTATCTAATAATACTTAGGTGGGATATGCTTTACAGCCTGGCATTTCCGCTTCTCCATGCCAACCCGAAAGTAACACTCACTTAAGTGCCCCAGTAGTGCCATGTAACTAAATCCACCTCAGCACTGTCTTTAGTAACAGTGAAGAAAGAATATCCAGCCAAATGTCCAACAGGTGGATGGTGAGAGAAACTAAGACCAGTCCATAGCAAGGAGTGCCAAGCACCAGTTTAAAAGAATGATGTGAATAATAATAAGAGCAAACATTTATAGAACTCTTCAAAGTGCTTTCTATATATTAATTCATTGAATTTTCAGGACAACCCTATAAATATACGCTAATATCTTTCTAAAGATGAGACAATTGATGTGCAGGAAGGGGTAAATAGTTTTCCCAGAGTCATATAGCTAGTAGATGGAAGAGCTACAATTCTAACTCAGACAGGCTGGTTTCAGAATCCATCTTAATAACTGATATGTTAGAGGTACTGGAATGAACAAATATCCAAAATGTGTTGTTGAAAGGAAAAAAGCAAACTATAGAATAATATATATGGTATGAGAGGGGTATTTTTTTAAAGATTTTTATTTATTCATGAGAGACACACAGAGAGAGAGAGGCAGAGACACAGGCAGAGGGAGAAGCAGGCTCCATGCAGGGATCCCGACGTGGGACTTGATCCTGGGACTCCAGGATCACACCCTGGGCCAAAGGCAGGCACAAAACCGCTAAGCCACCTAGGGATCCCTATGATAGGTAGGTTAAAAGACAACTACACATATGAACTAATCTCGCATATTTTCTATATGTAAATGTGTACATATATACACACAAATACACACATATATTCTAGATATTTTATATATTCTATATATTTTCTACACTTATTATACACATGCATGAATGTGTATAGGGAGGATAACATGTATACAAAAAGGCACTGGACACACACAAAAGTGACAACAATGATTCCTTCTGCAAAGGAGCCTAGGATGAAGGACTAGTCAAATAGAATTTTAGCTCATTTGCATTGTTTTGATTTAATTTGGGTTCTACCAAGCAGGTCTCCTATCCTTGATTCCATGATTTCTCCCAATCAAGGAGAAATCTCCAGTGCTTAAAACAACAAAGAGGCTTTCTCTGTCTTTCCCTCATAAGAATATGACTGTCCTTTTCCCAGCAGCTGAATGCACGGTTCACGGTCACTGTACATGTATTCTACAATATGAAATAAAAGTGCATTTTTGCAACTAAAAATAATTACCATTTTGCAACTAAAAATAAAAGCCCAAGATGGGATGAAAGTCAACAAAAATATAAATAATTTAAGTTGCAATAGTCACATTTTCTGGGGGTACTCAATCAAGAGTAACTCAAATTGAGGAGATACAAGAAAGGGCTTTGACATAGCATGTGGAAGACCTAAAAACATCAGGTAGCAAGCTATGGAGACTCTGAGCTCACATATTAAGGTACATCGAGTTCCACTACTGATTTACCTTTGGACTCAGAAATCATTCATCCTCGGCCAGCAAGAGTTTTTGGTCAGCTTCTCTAACAGTTTGTCATTTGGTAAATAGGAATAATACTTGCCTTTAGATATGTTCAGGAATGTGATTGTGGATAATTCTGTACAAAAATGGGTAAAAATTTTAACTGTCTTTTCTTAGACATTAAAATACGTGTCCTTTGTGGATGAAGCCCACATTAGGATGGTGGACCAACAGCTACTTGGAAGACGTCTACAAGATGTCAAAGGTGAAAAAGTCCCAGTAAGTTAAAACACTGGATTTTTGTTAAAGAAAAGTTACTATTAAATATAAATATAGCTACAAATTTGTATAAATTGCAATTTTAACACAGTATGTACATGTAACCCAGAATATTAGTAAAAGCCTTTTCCATGTCTCCACCCACTACCTTCCCTTAAATGTCATCATTATTCTGTACCCAAAGGTTAGTTTTATCTCTTCCAGAATTTTATAAAATTTGAATCCCATATGTACTCACTCAGCATATACTCTGTGAAATGTCTGGCTTCTTTCACTCAACATTGTTTTTGTGAGTCATCTATGACACTGCATATAGCAATAGTTCATTCCATTGTTGTATAATTTCCACTTTATAAACATCCAATATATTTATCCCTTCCATTGTTGATAGACATTTGGTAGTTTCCAGTTTGGAGCTCATGCAGAAATGCCGCCATGGTAAACATATGGTGCCTACAAGTGGACCTGCTGGGTCGGAAGGCAGGCATATGATACTACCAAACCATCCTCTAAAGGGGGTGTTTTAATTCCCACTCTCCTCAGCAGCTCTGATTGCTGGACATCTTTATTAACTGTATTACTTCTACAGCTTCCATAATAAATCACCACAACTAAGTAGCTTAAAACAACAGAAATTCATTCTCATACACTTCTGGAGGCTGGAAGTCAGAAGTCAAGGTGTTGGTAGGGCTCTGTCCAAAAGCCCAAGGGGAGGATCCTTCCTTGCCTCTTCCAGTTCCTGGTGTTTATTACACCTGTTAGAACCACTGGTACAATGCTGATGGTAAGAGCAAACATCTTTTTGTCTCATTCCCTATCTCAGGAAGAAAGCTTTCACATTTCACTATCATATTTGCTGTAGGGTTTTAAAGAATGCTTTATTGAATTAAGAAAAGTCTCCCCTGTTCTAGTTTGCTAAGAATCTTTATCATAAATGAATACTGAATTTTAAAATAATACTTATTTCTGATTTTTAAAAAAAACAATCAATGAGTTTTCTTTTCTCTATGGATGTGGTGAATTACACAAACTGATTTTCAAATATTAAGCCAACCTTGCATTCCTACAGTAGAATCAATTTGAATGTAATATATTACTCTTTGTACTTATTGCTGGATTTGATTCACTAATATTATAGATTTTTATGTCTCTTATTGAGAGAGACTGGCCAGAATTTTTCCATTCTTGTAATGTCCTTGTTGGGTTTGGATATAATGTGAACTAGAGGCTGGCAGGGCAGAGAATACACATAAAATTTATCATTTTAACCATTATAAAGTGTACAGTTCAGTGACATTTAAAATTCAAAATTCAGGGACACCTGGGTGGCTCAGTGGTTGAGCATTTGCCTTTGGCTCAGGGAGTGATCCTGGAGTCCCAGGATGGAGTCCCACACTGGGCTCCCCACAGGGAGCCTGCTTATCCCTCTGCCTATGTCTCTACCTCTCCGTGTCTCTCCTAAATAAATAAAACCTTTAAAATTCAAAAGTTTATCCACATGCTGTGCAGCTATCTCACTATCTAGTTCCACAACTTTTTCATTGACCCAAAAAGAAGTGCTGCATCCATTCAGCAGCCATTCCTCACACCCACTTCCCCCTAGTCCCTGGCAATCATTAATCTTTCTGTCAGCATGGATTTGCCTATTTTGGGACATTTCATATAAATGGAATCATACAGTATTTGCCTTTTTGTGACTGGCTTCTCCCACTTTTCCTAATGTCTTCAAGGTTCATATCATAGCAGGTGTCAGTACATTGTTCCCCTTTTTCTGGCTGAATAATGCTCCACTATATGGACATAACATTGTTAACAAACTATAGAAATGATCCCTGAAAGTACAGTCTTTGAACATAACATTTTTATCCATTTATCCGTTGATGGATATTTGGGGTGCAAACCTTTGGCTATTGTAAAATAGTACTGCTGTAATTGCTCATGTACAAGAACTATTTATTTTAATGTGCTGATTCCATCTTTGTCCCGTGAATGAAGGTCTCTGTTACAAAGAACAGATATAAATGATGTCAATTATGGCAACCTTCTCTTGGAGGATAACAAATGGATTTGCTAAAAGAGGAAGGCTGGAGGAAAAGGAAGCAGTAGAGCAAAGTCAACAAATATTTACTGTCCACTATGTGCTGCTTCCTGTCCTAGGCACTGGGGATATAGCAGTAACAAAGCAGACAGGGCCCCTGCTTTCATGTGGAAGAAGAATCATCAAGAGAACATATCAATTAGTGGGATCATTTCAGATAGTGATAAGTACTGTGAAGAACACGAAATCTCATGATGTGCTGAGAGAGTGATCTGGGTGGAAGGGAACCACCTGGATCGGGTGGTCAGGGCAAGAAGGTCTCCATGAAGAGGTTATACCTGCCTTGCGGCCTGGCTTGTCTGAATTTCACTTTTCAAATCTGTAAAATGGGAGATAAGGACACATGTCTCATGAGATTCTTCAAAGGCTAAACAAGGTGAGTTTATAAAACACTAGCATGTTCTTGATACATATGTTTAATAAATGATGACTATTGTATTTATGTGACAAAGTGCAATGTTATAAGTTAATAACAAAATTAAAGAACCTAGAACCTTAGGGGTGGTCACTGCTGATGGGTTTGGAAACTTGACTTTTTCAGAGACCCTCAATGGAATTCACAGACTTGTCCAGGCTGTCCCTGTCTCTCCATGACCCGTCCCCTATTCCTGGACAATCAGAGGAGATGCAGCTGTTAAGTGAAGAAGCGACCCCTAGATCCAGCAACAGCCCAGACTGGTGCCAGTGTGGACACTGCCTCCCATCCCAGCTCCCCGAGAGCCAGCGATGCCTGGAAGAGCTGTGCTGTCGGAAAAAGGCTGGTGCCTGCATTACCACCTCAGAGCCGTTCAGGAAGCTCATCTTGTCCCGACAGGTCCTGCAGTTCCTCCTGCTCTACCAGGAGCCCTTGCTGGTGCTGGATGAAAACTCCAACAGCCGGCTGCGGCACTGTGCCTACAGGTGCTACACCACCTGGCGCTTTGGCTCCCAGGACCTAGCCGACTTTGCCATCCTGCCCAGCTGCTGCCGCTGGAGGATCCGGAGAGAATTTCCCAAGAGTGAAGGCCAGTACAGTGGCTTCAGGAGTCCTTACTGATGGCACAGGGCTGAGCAAGCACGTTAACGTTCCCTTTGTTTGCACCTGAGCTTGACCTGCAAAGATCTGTGGCCAAATTTTCAACCAAAGGGAGATGTGTTTCCTCTCCTGCAGCTCTAGATGTGTCAGAGAGCAGACTAAACAACCCAACAAATAAACTAGAATCCCTCAGCATGGACTGAGAGTCAAGAGATTCAGATCTATGCCTCAATTCCATCCCTGGGAAGTTGTATGATCCTAGGGCTTTAACTCTGTGCCTCAGCTGCCTTACTATCCAACCTGTTATTCCACAGAGACATCGGGAGAAGAAACTTAGAGAGTGTGCACTTTCTTGCTAATGCACAAAGAGCTATATGAATGCAAAGCAGCTCCTTCTGGGCCACACTGGGAAAATGTACAACTATGAACCAACCCTTTGGGTGCTGGTTGGAGAAGATGGAGGATTAAAAGTGGCCACACTCAGCAGTTTAGCGCCTGCCTTCGCCCCAGGGCGTGATCCTAGAGTCCTAGGATCAAGTCCCACATCAGGCTCCCTGCATGGAGCCTGCTTCTTTCTCTGCCTGTGTCTCTGCCCCTCTTTCTCTCTCTCTCATGAATAAATAAATAAAATATATATTTTTTAAAAGTGGCCACAAATTCTTTGGCACTTGTCCCTGAGAGTTATGTCTCCTCCCCTTGTATCTAGGCAGTTCTGATGGCTTTATCCAGCAGTGGAAGTGACACTGTGCCAGCTTTGGGGTCTTGGTCTTGAGGCTGGCAGCTTCCACTCCCTATCCTGTCCCACGTCTGCTGTGAAGGAAGCCAGCCCCCATACAAAGGTCTGACTATCCTGAGACCACCCTACTGTGAGGAAATTCAAGAAGCTACATGGAGAAAAGAGATGCCTCCAGTTCCCAGCTTCCAAGCCAAACAAACTCAGTCACTAGACATGGGAGAGCCACTCAGTACATATGCTTTCGGATATGTACTGATGCTTTCGGATGATTCCACACCCTGCTAACATAGGACTGCAACTATATGAGATGCCCTGCACAGAACAAAAGTGTTGTTTTAAGCCACTAAATTTTATGTTGTTTGTTATGCAGCAATACTCTGGGGCAGTGAGGAAGCCTGACTCAGTGGAACATAGACTCAGCCCATACTTTCCATGGTTCTAAGGTTTTTTGTTTGTTTTTCTAAGATTTTATTCATGCATTCATGAGAGACAGAAAGAGAGAAGCAGAGACACAGGCAGAGAGAGAAGCAGGCTCCCTGCAGGAAGATCAACACGGGACCCGATCCCTGGACTCCAGGACCACGCCCTGAGCTGAAGGCAGGCACTAAACCTCTGAGCCATCCAGGGATCCCCCGGTTCTAAGGTTTTTAGGGAGCTTGGACCACCTCTGAAGCCCCACAGGGGCTTAGGTTTCTGTTCGGCACCTCTGTCAAAGCTGCAGACCAAATCAGGTAACCCACGAGACCAGGCCTGGAATCTATCCAACCTAACTGCTGAACTACCTGATATATTCTAATATACACCCTATCTCTGCAACTGGAAGTAGCTACTGCTGTTAAAACTGGAAAAGGCCAAGTTTATGCCTTCAACACCCTGTACTTTGCAGCCAATTAGAATGGATGCAATCTGGATGCTACTTTAAAAAGTAACTCACACCCAAACCTTTACCATTTCTGTACATCAACTGCTAAGAATATGAAAATGGTAGTCAGAAGTTTTAGTATCCTTCTTTGGGATTTCCTTTTCATTTTTCTGGTATTAGAATTGATTATTCCTAAACAACTATTTTAAAGAATAAATGGAGGCCACTATTCAACACTGTAAAAAAAAAAACACTGTAACTGATGAAGGATCTGTGAGTTTTTTTAAATACATATTCTGAGATGTACCATTTTGATACCTTTTAAAAACCAGATGCTTTTTACTATATTCACATAAAGTAAATATGGGCAAAACCTTTCTTTTTTTGATCCAGGATTTTATCTGGCTTTAAACTCAGGAATATGGTAGGCCAGACTGAAATTTCATTTTTACAACCTTTCAGAGATAGTAAATTATAAATGACTTCTTATATGTATGATATATATTTGAAAAGTGGATTACATATGACTTCTGCAGAATTTAAATTTTTACTCCTAGAATTCTATGTATGAGCTACAGATTTCCATTCTGATAAACATCTAAGACTTTATACCTTTTTGTGCGTGTGTGCCTTATCCCCAGTGTATTTTTATCACCTCTGGGGGCCCCAGATGGAGTCAGAATTTAGAATGACAATTAGTCATTAGATCCACCTGTCTTCCTTCACCTTCCCCACAGATGCTTTAAGTGAGAGTGTGATGTGTTATGTCATCCATGTGTAAAATGTCTTGACACTTCCTACAATAACATGCATCACATTTATGTCTTGTTTTTAGTCTACTGCATAAAGTAATGTCATCAGCAAAGACATCCCAAGGAGAATCACACTCTGTAGGATGTTTGCTTGTACTTAAATACATTATTCTATATGGTAATTGCCCAGTATTCATTACTTCGTGTCTGTATTAAAGATCTGCTTTCTTGTCACATTGACTGGCTTCATGTAGAATTGGTAATGAACTTGCATTACTCTCTTCAGAGGGCACCAGTTTTTAAACACTTACTAATTCTAGTTTGCCAATGTACATGTCCTAACTAGATAACCTGTTTTGATAATAAAATATTGTATCAATGTTTCGATTATAAAAAATAATGTATGATTTATGATTACTAAAGTGTTCCTTTTACTTCCTTTTCTCAGAAGATCCCCAAATCACAGTTCATTCATTGACACTTTCATTCAACATATAGTCATTGAAGCACTATGACATAATAAGATATGTATTTGAGGGCAGCCCTGGTGGCGCAGCGGTTTAGAGCCACCTGCAGCCTGGGGTGTGATTCTGGAGACCTGGGATCGAGTCCCATGTCGGGCTCCATGCATGGAGCCTGTTTCTCCCTCTGCCTGTGACTCTGCCTCTCTCTCTCTTTCTCTCTCTGTGTCTCTCATGAATAAATAAATAAAATCTTTAAAAAAAAAAAAGATATGTATTTGAGGGGATCCCTGGGTGGCTCAGTGGTTTAGCACCTGCCTTTGGTCCGGGGAGTGATCCGGGGATCGAGTCCCTGCATGGAGCCTGCTTCTCCCTCTGCCTGTGTCTCTGCCCCCCCCCCCTCTCTCTGTCTCTCATGAATAAATAAATAAAATCTTTAAAAAAAAAGATATGTATTTGATCTCTGCTCCCAGGTGCTAACACAGAGTTCCCAAATCCCTTAGAATTTCTGGGCTGATGAGAGTGTCTTGTGTTCTAACAAGGAAACGCTTAGTAGGCTCTTAACTTCAGGATAGGGACTGGTTGCCAGAAAGACAAAGCCATGGTCAGAACTTAGGACTTCTAAGAGTTCCAAGTTCTTCAGAGTAGAGGATTGGAAATTAAATTAATAATTGATTGTGCCCATATGATGAAGCTCCCATTAAAAATGTCTGAATCACAAGATTTGGAGAGCTTCTGAACTGATGAACACATCTACATGCTGGGAGAGTGGTGTACCCCAACTCCACAGGGACAGAAGCATCTGTGCTAAGGACCCTTCTCGACCTTGCCCTATGTACCTCTTTGTCTAGTTGTTCATATGTATCATTATACCCTTTATAATAAACCAGTAAATATAAACATGAGTTTCCCTGAGTTCTATGAACCATTATGGCAAATGATTGAACCTGAGAAGGGGGTTATGGGAACCTTCAATTTACAGCCAGTTGGTCTGAAATACAGGTTACAGCTGGGACTTGTGACTAGCATCTGAAGTGGGGGACAATCCTGTGGGATAGAGGCCTCAACCTATGGGGTCTAGGCTAACTCCAGTAGTTAATAACACAATTGAATTGTAGGACACTCAGCTGGTGTCTGGAGAGTTGGAGAATTGGTGTGGGAAAACCCCATAAAAAATTTGGTGCCACAGAAGTATTACAAGTAGAGGATAGGAAAAAGAATTTTCTTTCAGGCACTCACTAGAGACCAATGATAGATAACGTTGCTACTGTCATGGAGACATGAGGACATGAACATTAATAAAAAAATTCAAATTTAAATTTGCATCTTGTGAATCATGATGAAGAAGAAAAAATGATCCTCTGAGAGCCTAAAATAGGGGAATTTGACCATTTGGGGGGATCAGAGAGGTCCTCCTTGAGGATGCAGCCCTTTAGCTGAAATCTGAAGGGTAAGTACTGGGTAACTAGGTGAATAAGGTAGGAAAGAGCATTCTAGGCAGAAAGACTAGCATGTGTGAAGGCCCTGGGGCAGGAAATGCATAGCAGGTTTACAGAACTTAAAGGAGATCTGAATGCCTATTCTACAGATAATAAGAGAAAGTAAAGTAAGAGATAAGACAGGACAGGCAGGCAGGGACTGAACTGCATAGAGCCTTGCAGGCCATGGCAAGGAGTTTTGTCTTTATCCTAAGATCACCGGACAGCCATGGAAGGGTTTTAAGTAGCAGCCTGGTAAGATTATATTTGTTTTTTAAAAGATCATTCTGATCGCTGCAGGAGAATGAACGAGAAGTGGTGGTAAATAGTTTTAATTTTTATTTCAGTCTTTCCCTACTCCATGAAACGTTTGCCACAAATATGCAGCAAAATTTGAGCTGATTCTCTTTTCTCTCCTCCTCTTCATCTTGGGAAGTCACAGAAAGAACAGCCGCAAGAAAAAAAAAGGAGGAAAAACTAGTGTGCCTTGATTTTTAGAATATTTCCTGTTCCTTGGTGGGGCTGAGACCATTTGTTAAAGGTTCAGGTCAGGGGTAAGAATGTGCCAAATCTAGAGACAATGGGCAGTCAAGAGAACTACTGATGTATCTCATTCTATAGCACACCAGCCACTAATGTTACATGATGGCTTGACATCTGATGAAATCAGGAAGTAGGTCTAGAATGGCTTACCTGCAAGCTTCCCTCTCCAACCTACTCCCATGGAAAGGTCACCTAGATCAATACCTTCTTTAGCAAATGGAGCAGAGGCACTTCCTGCCGACCCCTGAGTAGTGGGATTAAGTTCTCTGCCACCCGTGGAATTATCCAAAAGACAATCACATCCTCCTGTGGGAAGGACAGGGCACACCACCCTCTTGATACTGCAAAGCACGCCTGCCTCCCACCACCTCTGGTTGTTCACTCTGTTCCCAAATGCAACCTCCCCGAGCTGTGGTTATATGACTAATAAACTCCTGCCAAAGGGGTGCCTGAGAGCCTCAGTCAGTTAAGTGTCTGCCTTTGCTCGGGTCATGATCCCAGGGTCCTGAGATGGAGCCCAGCATCCAGCTCTCTGCTCAGCAAGAAGCTTGCTTCTCCCTCTCCCAGTCCCATTGCTTGTGCTGTCTCACTCTCTCTCTATCAAATAAATAAATTAAATATGTATAAATAAATAAATAAATAAATACATACATACATACATACATACTACTGCCAATATCATTTGACTTACTGTTGGATGTCATGCATTGGCGATCTCCATTACCTTAGGGTGGGAATCCTTCCCTCACCAATAGGGTGTAAAGGAGGTGAGTAAAGCACCCCTAATTCCAGGCCAACCAGCCACCCTCAAAAATTAGAGGCTTGGCTTGGCTTCTGCATAGTCATTGTCTGCACAAAGCCCTGCCTCCTAGAGTCCACAAGAAACTGGAATCATTACCCCCTTTTATTCAAATTAGCCAATGGATACACTGGGTGCAGTTTCACTTCCTGCTGCTCATATATTTCTTAACACATATTCTAATCCCATGCAGTCATCATTCTGGGAATCCCAAACATCCCCTCACTCACTCCTTCTGCTCACTATCTTCTTCGGCTTTTACTGTGATCTTTCAGGCTCCTTTTTTTGCAGTCAGGTATAAAGGGTTGTAAATTATGTTTCCAAAATAAATGATGATTTTGCATTCCTAACATCCTTAGTTCCTCTTAATTGTGAAGGTCACATGAGACTGAGTCTTCTGGAATCAGTAGAGGAGGTACCCAACACTAAATGGCCATTTTAACCAAATACTTGCCATACATATTTTATTTCCTCAAAGGGAAAGAACTCATCTTGGTTTTGGGGCCATTACATGCCATTCCAGCACAGTGGTGCAGTGGGAAAGAGACTCTGGAAACTGATGACCTAGAGTCAAATCCTGAGTCACTAATTAGCTAAGTGGCCTCAGGCAGCTTATCCAATGCTTAGAATCCTTGTATCTTTGCGTCCAATGGTTGTTTTAGGTCTTAAATGTTGTAGGTATAAATGTATGTAGAGCACTTTGCTCACTGCCTGTTAGAGAGTAAGCACTCAATAAATGTTAGCTATTGGGGGCGCCTGGGTGTCACAGTTGGTTAAGTGTCTGACTCTTTATTTCAGCTCAGGTCATGATCTCGGGGTCATGAGATTGAGCCCCATGTCAGTCTCTAGGCTCAGCTCAAAGTCTGCTTAAGATTATCTCTCGGGGGCAGCCCCAGTGGCCCAGCGGTTTAGCGCTGCCTTCGGCCCAGGGTGTGATCCTGGGGCCCCGGGATCGAGTCCCATGTAGGGCTCCCTGCGGAGGGCCTGCTTCTCCCTCTGCCTGTGTCTCTGTCTCTGTCTGTCTGTCTCTCTCTCTGTCTCTCATGAATAAAATAAAATATTTAAAAAAAAATATTCTCTCTCCAGATGCCTGGGTAGTTCAGTCCGTTAAACACCTGTCTTTGGCTCAGGTCATGATTGCAAGTCCCTGGAAGTGAGCCCCGCCTTAGGCTCCCTGCTCAGTGGGGAGTCTGCTTCTCTCTCTGCCCATCCCCACCCCCACTTGTGTGCGCGTGCTCTCTCTCAAATAAATAAAATCTTTAAAATTTTTTTTAATTTTTAAAAAAGATTCTCTCTCTCCTTCTCCCTCCTACTTGTGCTCATTCTCTCTAAAATAAATCTTTTTAAAAAATAAAGGTTAGCGGGATCCCTGGGTGGCGCAGCGGTTTGGCGCCTGCCTTTGGCCCAGGGCGCGATCCTGGAGACCCGGGGTCGAAACCCACGTCGGGCTCCCGGTGCATGGAGCCTGCTTCTCCCTCTGCCTGTGTCTCTGCCTCTCTCTCTCTCTCTGTGTGACTATCATAAATAAAAAATAAAAAAAATTAAAAAAAAATTAAAAAAATTAAAAAAAAAATAAAGGTTAGCTATTATTATTTTTAAAGTTTTAACCATAAATCTAACCATGTTAGCTATTACTGTTATCTGGGTGGTACCTTAATATCACTCCTAAACTCCAGGCCCATATATTTAACACCGTTACATATTCTACTCACTCCTCTTCACCCACAGGTACTCCCCCAGAAATCCCACTCAGTTCATGAGCACCACATGCCACCAGCTCAATTTCCCAAACGAGAAATACAAGCAACAGTTCTCCACATCTTCTGTCCCCCTTCTCTATCCCCATTCCATTCAATCTCATTAATTCACTCGGCAAACATTTAGTGAGCACCCTGGCACTGTGCAGGTTCTAGGGATAAACAGGTGAAGACGACAGGCTCTCCAGGAGGTTAGGCACAGTAGAAAATGTGGGCGAGCAATGTATAAAGAAATGAGATGAGAAAAGCTTGGGGTAAAGGGTATAAGAAAAACAAGCAGCATGCCAAGACAGAAACAATGGTGTTATTTCTGACAGGGGTCAGGAATGGCCTTTCCGAGGAAGTGACATTTAAGCTAGATCTGAATGTCAGGAAGAAGCTGGCTGTGATAAGTTGGAGGAACAGAGGGACAGCAAATGCAAACATTGAAGTGGGGAAAGAAAGTTAGCATGTTCCTAGAATTGTCAGATGGCCAGTGTGATGGGGACATTTACAACACGGTCCTTGTCTTCTACGTCTATCCAGGGAGAGACAAAGCCTCATTTTCTTACTGCTTCATAAACTATGTGGGCCCATCTCATTGAACCAAAAGTTCAAAGAAAGGCAAAATCCACATAGGTGAGAGTAACCACAGGGAGTTTTGTGACGACACCAGCTGGCCCTCTCTAGATGAAAAGGCCAGAAACATCTGGTGGGACAAGAAGAGACCCTCCTGAAAGGAACAGCAGCACGAGCCAGTCCGAAAGAAATTAGTATGGTATGTGCTCAGATTACTGGTAGACCTGGCTGGCTCTCTAGAATGAGAAGAAAGTAGATAATGAAATGGAAATTGATTTGGGCAAAATCTTGAAAAAAAAAAGAAAGAAAAGGCAGAGGTGTTTAGACCAATTCCAAAGTCAAAATGGAGCCATTCTTGGGCTAACAGGACACGAGGAAAGCAGTGACCTAAGAACATCCTTCACATAGCCAAGAAGATGTTGCCTGGAGGAAAATGCTGGGAAGGAAGATTACTTAGGAAGTCAGCTGGGATCATAGAGGAGTGACTCAGTAAACAACCTGGACTACTAATTTGGCGGGGTGATAGGAAGAAAAGAAAGAAAAAGAAGTCCTAAGAATAAAAAGCTCCTACAAAGGAGGACTCCTTTATGATGTGGAGGCTTTTGAATGTGCCAAAGAGGCCGCATCAAAAAAGGGCTGGGGTAGGTCATCCTGGAAATGAAGGTGGCACCTGAGAATAAAAGGCAGTGAAGCTGCTGCCTCATAGAAACACGTCCAAAATGTCAACCAGAAGCAGAGGGGTAAAATTAGAGTGAGCAGAATGTTTTAGGAGAGGAAGGAGCCCCTGTGGGAAACTTACTTTAAATAAATCCAATCAATAAAAATCTAGATGTACAAAATCAGCACATAGTATGGGTGAAAGTGATTTCTGTTTTACAGAGGGGTTCATAACAAGATAAGTTTCCTTTTTTTAAAAGATTTATTTATTTATTTATTAATGAGAGAGAGAGAGAGAGAGAGAGAGAGAGAGGCAGAGACATAAGCAGAGGGAGAAGCAGGCTCCAGGCAGGGAGCCCGACATCAGGCACTGGGCTGAAGGAGGCACTAAACTGCTGAGCCACCCTGGGGCCACCCAAATAAGATTCCTTTCAATAACATTTCAATGAAATTATATAAAAATGGAGTCCTCCTTTTTAGGAGCTTGTCTGTCAAAGAGATGGGGATGTCCAGAGCCTGGGCTGCAAGCAATTAGCTGTGAGAACCCTCCAGACTTATCTCAGTTTTCTAATTAACAAAAGAAAAGAACAGGGCTAAATATGATCATTAAAGTACTTTTAGGGGATCCCTGGGTGGCGCAGCGGTTTGGCGCCTGCCTTTGGCCCAGGGCGCGATCCTGGAGACCCGGGATCGAATCCCACATCAGGCTCCCGGTGCATGGAGCCTGCTTCTCCCTCCGCCTGTGTCTCTGCCTCTCTCTCTCTCTCTGTGACTATCATAAATAAAAAAAATAAAAAAAAAATTAAAAAAAAAATAAAGTACTTTTAATATCAAAATGATTCCTCCATTGTATAAAATGAGATCAATTTGTACTTGACATCCAGCTTATACAAAGTGCTTAGCAAAGCACCTGGTAAGTGGTCAGTGAATATACTGCGCTAGTTAAAATAAAAAGTCCATGGGGTGCCTGGGTGGTTCAGTTGTTAAGCGTCTGACTCTTGGTTTCAGCTCAGGTCATGATCTCAGAGTCATGAGATCAAGCTCCACATTGGGTTCCATGTACAGCAGGAAGTCTGCTTGTGACTCTCTCTCTCTGCCCCTTCCCCTCACCAACCCCATGTGTGCTCTCTCAATTAAATAAATCTTTTTTTTTTTTTTAAAGAAAGAAAAATCAAGTCAAATAAAAAATCCATACCATGGCCTCTGAGGCCCTACTTGATGGGCCTCTGACTTCCTCCTCTCAGGATCTTAGCCCACTACACTCCATTCATAATGCCCTCTTTCTGCTCCTGGGACATAACCAAGCTTGTTGATACATCAGGTTCTTCACACTTGCTGTCCTCTCTGCCTGCAATTCTTTCTTCCCCGATGTTCGAAGAGTTGGCTCCTTCTTGACATTCAGATCTCAGCTCAAATGTACTTCCTTAGAGAGGGCCTCCCTTGAGCTAATAGATATATAGAGAATTCAGCACCCAGCCATGAATACACACATTCTTTAGAGGTGCATGAGGAACATTTACAAAAGTAGACATGAACTGCTTTAACAATCAGTATGATACAGACTAGGTTGTCCAACTGCATTTCAATGAAGTTAGAAATTAATTTTTTAAAGACGGATTTTAAAAGTATTTGGAAGCCAAATAACATATTTCTAAATGACTTTTAGAAATGCATAAAACTGAGCAATAATGAAAATAGCACACATCAAAATTGGTGGGACACAGCAAATGCCACTACTTTAAAGGGAAATGTATAGCTTTATAGACAGAAAACAAGGAAGATTTTAAAAAGACATCAGCTAAGCATTCACCCTGGAATCAATGAAATATCAAACAACTGAGACAATTAACAAAACTAGAAGCTGGTTCTCCAAAAAAAATTAAAAAGACAGAAAGTCTTGGCAGAGATGTGTGTCTAAGAAAAAGAAGCAAATAAACTAAAGAAAAAGTAAAACATAATGATAGCCACAACAGAAATTTTTTAAATATTAAGACAATTATAAACAACCACAGGCTAATAAATTTGCATGGCTTTCTCTGACTGCCCCCTACTTATTATTTTTATTGTCTATTGCCTGTCTCCTAACCCTGGAATATAAATTTCTTGAGGCAGAGATTTTTTGCCTATTTGTTTCTAGATAAACTATTTGATGAATGCAGAGATGAATGTCCCCAGTAAGCCAGTACAATTGAGGTCAGGTAATTTTTTCCCAAAACAGTACAATTGAGGTCAGGTAAGTTTTTCCCAACACAGATGTTTTGGTTTGTCTTTAGCAGATTTGCTCAGGTACAAGGACAACTGTAAAGGAATCCTGGCAAAGGTCTCTGGAATCTGATCATACCAGTGACACGGTGTTACCACACCTTGGTTATTTTTAGAGCCACTCAAAGAAAGTATGAATTTCTGGTTCAGAGGCCACAACTGTGCACACATCCTGGGTATGAAGAATAACAAAGGGGAGATCAGTTTGGTGGCAGCATAATAAGTTAAACATAGAATTACCATATGACCCAGCAAACCTCCTCTTAGGTATATACTACAAGAATAAAAAACAGGGACTCAGACTAGTCCTTGTACATATGTGTTCATTGCAGCACTACTCACACTAGCCAAAAGATGAAAGCAACCCCAATGTCCATCAACTGATAAGTAGATAAATAAATGTGATATATCCATACAACAGAATATTATTGGGCCATAAAAAGGAAGAAATAGGGCAGCCCCAGTGGCTCACAGGTTTAGCGCTGCCTTCAGCCCAGGGCGTGATCCTGGAGACCCGGGATCGAGTCCCACATCAGGCTCCCTGCATGGAGCCTGCTTCTCCCTCCGCCTGTGTCTCTGCCTCTCTCTCTCTCTCTCTCTCTCTCTCAATCTCAATCTCTCTCTCTCTCTCTCCCTCTCTGTGTGTGTGTCTCTAATAAATAAATAAAATCTTTTTTTTTTAAAGGAAGAAATATTGATGTGGATGAACCTCAAAAACATGATGCTAAATAAAAGAAGCCAGACATAAAATGTTGTAGGATTCCATTTACATGAAATATGCAGACTAGGTGAATCCATAGAGACAGTGAGCAGCTTAGCAGTTGCCAGGAGCTGAGAAAGAGGGAGAAATAGGGAACCACTCTTTAATGGGTGTGGGGTTTCCTTTTGTGGGGATACAAGTGATTTGGAACTAGATAAAGGTAGTGGATGCAGAACATTGTGTGTGTATCAAATGTCACTGAATTGCTCACTTTAAAATAGTTAATTTTAGGGGCGACTGGACAGCACAGTCAGTTAAGCATCCAACTTTTGGTTTCAGCTCAGGTCATGATTTCAGGTCATGAGATCAAGCCTGAAATGTGTTAGGCTCCATGCTCAGCATGAAGTCCACTTAAGACTCTCTTCCTTCCCCCCCTTCCCCCAATACACAGATGCTCTCTTTCCCTCTAAAATAAATAAATAAATCTAAAAAAAAAACCTAAAGAAAAGTTAATTTTATATTTTGTGAATACACATATATACCATACATAACACACGCCAAATATACACTTGGCCAAATGGCTGTTAAAATCAATAATTACAGCCCAACTTCACTGTCACAGTATAAGAATAAATCTGGAGATTTCCCAAAGGTTTGTTATTTCAATTTTATTATTATATTTTACTAAACAAATTTTAAAGTTTGGTTTTTATAATATATGAACATTAATTCCTTAGGAGTATCCCTATGATTGCTCACTCCACTGAACATTTGGATTTCCATTAGACGTTCACTTTAAGTTGTTCTAAGATACTTTTACCTGCTTTGCCAGAATAGCAGTTGATATTCTGTTGATAGTGATGTTGCCATAAAATGACCAAATTTCCTCCCTTCTAGGTTCTATATCATCCTGGTAAAGACATGTCCTCCTCAACTTCTGTATGCAGAAACTAAGTTGATGATGATGTAACTTCATGGAAATGATCCCATAAACTGAATCTCTACATACTGTTTGAAGATACTTTCTGAATATTCTCAAGAGTAAATTATAGATTTTCTTCACTCATATTTTAAATTTCTAATATCCTTAGGCCTTTACTCTTTTTTTTTAAAAAATTGTATTTATTTGTTTTAGGAGAGAAAGAGAGGTGGGAGAGGGTCAGAGGAAGACTCTCAAGCAGGCTCCCCATTGAGCATGGAACTGCACACAGGCCTTGATTCTGTGACCCTGAGATCATGACCTAAGCTGAAATCAAGAGCCAGACATTCAGTTGAGCCACCAAGGTGCCCCTAGGCCTTTATTCTTATTCAAATAATTACCCGGTCACCAAAAATCTCTAATAGTCTGTCCATCAATTTTTCTATTAAACTATTCGAGAGTTCTTAGTTATTATTTTGAAAAATAAAATCATTCCAATCATTATTTTACTTTAGTTATAAATCTAAGTGTATATTTTAACTACTGGTAAGGGGCACCTGGGTGGCTCAGTCGATTGAGTGTCTGCTTCAGCTCAGGTCATGATCCCAAGGTCCTGGGATCAGGCCCCACATCAGGCCACCTGCTCATCAGGAAGCCTGCTTCTCCCTCTCCTGCTCCCCCTGCTTGTGCTTTCTCTCTCTCTCTCTGTCAAATGAATAAATAAAATCATAAAAAAATAAATAAACAAACTATTGATAAAATTTCAACATATAAAGAACCTAAGGAGACTCTTTTCACTCGTTACAACTAGAATGCTCACCTACATTCAAAAGTGAATATTAATATATTAATAGCATTGCAATAACAAGCCTCATTCATACTACTGATATCAATACTCTGGAGACAGTGGTTACACTGGTTATGCAATCCCACATTCATTGGTGGCATACAAATTCAGAGAGGCCAGAAAAGATTTGAAGTAGTCATATGACTACTTCGGTTTCCAGAGGCTGAGACCAAAACCAAAGCCAAATGGCAGATTTGGACCAAACAGAAGGCTGATGTCAATGGGTCCCACCCCTAATAAAGAGGCTCATTGCAAGGACCAGGAGATGAGCCTTCTGGATAATTTTCAGGATAGGAAAAGAGGCAACATTTACCCTCAGCTGACTCAAAAAAATGACAGCAGTTTCTCCCCCCACTTCCCATTTAATTTCCTACTGACTGATAGAGAATTGACAAAACCAGAAAAGGGGGGGAGCAACTGAAAAGATAAGGTGCCACCCTCCACAAACACTTCCTATTGGTTGAGTTAACCCATAGGGCACACCATACACCTCACGTATCTCAGACGTCTCACATCACACACACCTAAGACTTGATAGTTATCCTACTACTCAGATACATAGTTTTCAGGGGCTACACTTAAGGATAGAAAAGACCTGGGAAAATTCCAAGGGAAAGCTTTGTGGTTTGCTTACATGAACTTAGAGATTATTGCTATCTGCATCCAAACAACAGGAATTCAAAGTGTTACCATCAGGTCGTTGTTTTTGGAATCTGACGTGTCCTTCCCTCTGTGCTTTCATTCTCTTAGCCACCAATTATTACCAAAAGAAATCTCTTATGACAGGGCCATAATAATGACGAAAAGCAACATTTCCGGGGTGCTTCGTCAAACACTAATGAGATGGAGCTTTTACTCAACTGTAAAATGGGATTCTGAGTATCACTCACATGTAGGTGGTTTTTGGAATAAGTGCTATATTTCTTTTGCCAAAGAAACCTGGATTCCATTGTGTTGGATTTAGATCTGCTAGAGGCTGTTCACTTGGCTAATAAGATACAATAATCATCAGTGGCTGGAAAAGATTAACACATAGTCTGTGTATTCCAGAAAACTATGTTTTCACTAGAGAACAAAGTAGATAGGTTTTCATAATGAGACAAGTTATATAAAAAGTACACCCCTGATGCTTTTTGCTGTTGCTATTGTTTTGTTTTGCTTCATCATTAGACTTCCAAGTAAGCTTCAAGTTATTTGATGTAAGAGCAGGAAAAGTCAGGTTTAGAGGCCATTATTTCCTAGAGAGCATCCATGCTTTTTGCAACAGCCCTTTCTGTTTTTTAACAGATCAGATTCAAGTTTAACCAGTACAAATACCTTAAGAGTGAAGCTTGGGGTGGAACCAGGGGTGGGGCATGTAAGCAGTGTTGGTGACCTGTGGGGGCTTGTCTCAGAATCCATGCTATATATATATACAATAGAATATTACTCAGCCATCAGAAAGGACGAATACCCACCATTTGCTTCGATGTGGATGGAAGTGGAAGGTATTATGCAGAGTGAAGTAAGTCAATCAGAGAAGGACAATTATTATATGGTTTCACGCATATGGAGAATATAAGAAATAGTGAAAGGGATTATAGGAGAAAGGAGGGAAAATGAGTAGGAAAAATTAGAGAGGGTGACAAAACATGAGAGACTCCTAACTCTGGGAAATGAACAAGGGGTAGTGGAAGGGGAGATAGGCAGGGGGATGGGGTGACTGGGTGACAGGCACTGAGGAGGGCACTTGACGGGCTGAGCACTGGGTGTTATACTATATGTTGGCAAATAGAACTTCAATTTAAAAAATATATATATATATATAATAAAGAAATACAATATTTGTCAGATAAGTTAAAAAAAAAAAAAAAGAATCCATGCTATTGTGAGTCTTCCTGAAGCTAGGTGACTTAGTCCTTCCAAGGCCTCCAACTTACCTGTTTTCCAGGGGACTTCCCCAGTTTTAGTACTAAAAATCCCATCTCAGTCCCAAGGAAACCTGGATGGTTATCACCTAAGGATGTCCTCCCTTGCTTTAAGCTGTACCGATACATCCTGAGCGGGATTCAAACCACTGTAAACTTTTCAAGTTAAACCTCTGTGCTTTGTAGCCTTTGTCGCTTTACATCACCTACCACAGTATCTTTTTCTACCACTGAATAGGATTCCCATCTAGTTCCACAAAGTCATCATTAAATGAGGCAAACATTCCTACTTTGTTAAAAATCTTTATTTTCCCACTTATTTTTTAAGAGAAAAAAATCTGTGGTCCCCGGGTGGCTCAGTGGTTGAGTGTCTGCCTTCAGCTCAAGATCCCAGGGTCATGAGATAAAGTTCCACATCAGGTTCCCCACAGGGAGCCTGCTTCTTCCTCTGCCTGTGTCTCTGCCTCTCTCTGTGTGTCTCTCATGAATAAATAAATAAAATATTTAAAATAAAAAAGAGAAAAAAATCCTGGAGCACCTGGGTGGTGCAGTCTGTTAAGCATCTGCCTTTGGCTCAGGTCATGATCCTTACAGGTCCTGGGATCAAAGCCTGTGTTGGGCTACCTGCTCAGCAAGGAGTCTGCTTCTCCCACTCTCTCTGCCTCTCCCACTGCCACATGTGCACGCACTCTCTCTCTTGCTCTGTCATTCTCTCTCAAATAAATAAATAAAAATAAAATCTTTTTTAAAAGGAAGAAAAAATCCAAATTCACACAAATGATCTTGGATTTTTTTTAAAGCTCTCATTTTTTTCGGGTAAGAGGATTTTTTTCTGTACTTGTAAGACTTATTTTGTGGGGGGATAATCATTTATCTGATTAACTTAGCTTTGTACTTCTCCCCCAAGCCCTGGTCCCTTGCCGCGTATTTGACTGTACATAAAAAAAACATACACCAAAATCCTCCCAGAAGGAAACAAACCAAACTGTCCCGAGCTTACTAACTAAAGCTATTAATAGTAAATAAAATTCTTTGTAGCTTAATCTGAATTAAGACTCTTATGTTCAGGGCACCTGGGTGGCTCAGTCAGTTAAGCGTCTGCCTTCGGCTCAGCTCATGATCCCAGGGTCCTGGGATTGAGCCCTGCATCGTGCTCCTTGTTCAGCGGGGAGTCTGCTTTTCCCTCTCCCTCTGCCTGCTGCTCCCCCAGCAAATATTATGTTTATAATATTTCTATGGAGTTAGTAACTGTATTAGTTTCCTATTGACACTGTAACAAATTGCCACAAATTTAGTGGCTTAAAACAACACAGATATATTATTTTATAGTTCTGCAGGTCAGAAATCCAAAATGGGTCTTGCCAACTAAAATCAAGGTGTTGGTAGGGCTGCATTCTTTCTGGAGGCTCTAGGGGGAATTCACCTGTTGCCTTTTCCAGCCTCGTTCAGTGGCCCCTGGCCTCCAACTAGCAATATCGTTACTCTGACCTGTGTTGCTGTTGTCACAGGTCCTTTCTGGCTGATGCTTTGGCCCCTCCTTTCCATTTTTTTTTTTAAGGATGCTTGTGAATAAGCTCACCTGGATAATTCTGGACAACCTCCCCATCTCAAAACCCTTAATTTAATCATATAGGCAAAGTTCATTTTGTCATATAAGGTAACAAAGTCACAGGTTTCTGGGATTAGGATAGGGATCTGGAGTGGAGGCATCATTCTGCCTCCCACAGTAATTAAGACACCATCTTAGAAAGTTAACATTTTGACACTAATGGGACCATATTTTTGGGTCTTATTTTCATAAGTCTGTTGTATAATCCTTCCAAATATTTAGAATCTAATATTTTGTAAGTAAATTTGCAAAGATATTTGGTCACATTATATGCTAAGATAAGGGAACAGGACAAAACATATGGGGTTCCAATAACTATCATCTGTACAAGCAAGATTTTTCCCATTTCAAGTCAATCCCCACAATCCTCATTATCCCTTAATCTATCCCTTATCACAGCAGGCAAAAGAACCGTAAAAACATCCCACATAATATTGCACAATGATTTAGAGCAAACAAAATGACTTGACAGCATTTGAAGGCTACCTAATGAAACACTTAAGAGCAAAGACTCTAGAATCAGACAAACGTGGATTCAAATCCTGACTCTAGGGATCCCTGGGTGGCGCAGCGGTTCAGTGCCTGCCTTTGGCCCAGGGCGCGATCCTGGAGACCCGGGATAGAATCCCACGTCGGGCTCCCGGTGCATGGAGCCTGCTTCTCCCTCTGCCTGTGTCTCTGCCTCTCTCTCTCTCGCTCTCTGTGTGACTATCATAAATAAATAAAAAATTTTTTAAAAAATCCTGACTCTACTGCTTGTATGGGCTCACAAAATCTGTGGTAGCCCTCAGTGCCTACCTCATGCTTCGTGGGAGACTGAATGAAATGAAGCCTAGAAAGCATTTAACAGTGTCTTGGCTATTGTTCTCACTATCATAAAGACAATCTAATACTTGACACAGTAACATTGGTCCCTATCTGATATATAAAGAAACACATGCCAAAAATGTTACTAGCTCTAAGGATGCACAACCAGTAAATAATCATATCCCAGTGTCTGGCACACAGGACCCATTCCTGAATACCTTGTTTTCAGTGACACCAGACCTAGTCCTTACAGGTCGACCTCACAACTGTTCCATCACCTCTTGAGTTCACAGCTTTTCGCCCTATTCATCCCCTACTTTCTGTTGTTTTCCAAGGGGCGTGGTCTTTGAGGTCTTTTTTTTTTTTTTTTTAAGATTTTATTTATTTATTCATGAGAGACACAAAGGGAGGCAGAGACACAGGCCGAGGGAGAAGCAGGCTCCTTGCAAGGAGCCTGATACGGGACTTGATCCCAGGTCCCGGGATCCCGGGATCATGCCCTGGGCCAAAGGCAGATGCTCAACTGCTGAGCCATCCAGGCGTCCCATCTGAGGTCTTTTTTATGTCTGAAACCAACTGTCAAATGTGCTGGGATTTCAAAACACAGTTACAGAAATAGATCCAGTTCATCTGCAAGAATATCATACTTCCCATTTTCTGTATTTCAACAATTTGTAACCCTCCCGCCCCGAATGGGAGAGGACATCTGCAGAGCATATATTGATAAGGAATTGTATCTAGAATATATAAAGAACTCTTAAAATTTAAAGAGGCAGGGCAGCCCGGGTGGCTCAGCGGTTTAGTGCCACCTTCAGCCAAGGGTGTGATCCTGGAGACCCAAGATCGAGTCCCACGTTGGGCTCCCTGCATGGAGCCTACTTCTCCCTCTGCCTGTGTCTCTGTCTCTCTCTCTGTGTGTCTCTCATGAATAAATAAATAAAATCTTTAAAAAAAATTTAAAGAGGCAAATCACTCAATTAAAAAAAGGATCTGAACAGGCATTTCTCCAAAGATGTACAGATTGGCCAATAAGCACATATTTAAAAATTCAATATTATTAATTACGACAATGCAAATCAAATATATATACTAACATCCACATATACATATACATTTGAGTGTGGATAGATTACAGTGCATATTAATTTCTTTCAGGGCTCCTAATGAGATTTAGAAAACATTTCTCGGGGGATCCCTGGGTGGCGCAGCGGTTTGGCGCCTGCCTTTGGCCCAGGGCGCGATCCTGGAGACCCGGGATCAAATCCCACGTCAGGCTCCCGGTGTATGGAGCCTGCTTCTCCCTCTGCCTGTGTCTCTGCCTCTCTCTCTCTCTCTCTGTATGACTATCATAAGAAAAAAAAAAAAAGAAAACATTTCTGGTTAAAGGGACACCGGGCCAGATAGGGTTGAGATCCACTGATTGAGCATGGAGGATGGATTATCTGTGATTAGCACATGGCCTATTAGAAAAGAGTCAGAGTTTTGTTTTGTTTTTTTTCTATATTCCATAAGAGTTTCAGTCTCAAGGACTCCATGGGAAAAGAAACAGCAAAATTATAAAATAATGTATTCCTCACTTTTGCTCCAACTTGTTCTTTATTTAGGGGATATGCTATTTCTGGAAGTATATATAATTATACATTTGGACTCAATGTATCTGTCATTATGTTATACAGTGATGTATTTCACAATGTCTGTGTGCCAGATAAGTGAATCTTACATCTTTAAATGCCTGAACATTTCATTTAAACTTTTTTTTCCATTTAAGATACTCCTGAACAAAGAATCCAGCTTCATCTGACAGGCCTTTTATGGCTCATGACTATTGTAACAAACATCATTCTTAGCATACTATGACCAAATGGCACCCTCATGTGCATCATGATGGGCCACTCCAAGCCTCTCAAATAAGTGGCCCCAGACTGGTGAGCATTTTGGAGGTCTTGGCTCCACTTTCCAATGGGACTTATTTGTTTTTATGGGCTATGAATTTATTTATTACCACTCTCCATTATTGGTGGCTTCAGGCAGTGCCTCACACCTTTAATTTGCTGCATTCAAAAAATAAAAAAACAAGAAATAATAATAAAAAAATAATAATTTGCTGCATTCACATAAACATTTAATGCCCATATTACTGGTGTAATACATTTTTCACCTCTTAGAATCTAGCACCATAGCTAAAGTCTTTTCAATTCCAAGTTTCAGAGCCTACTAGCTTAAGAGGGAAAGCAATGAACATTTATCATCAGGCTATGGGGGCAAAAGTGAACCAAGGGGGCAGAAGCAGGAAACAGAAACTCAGCAGAAAACAAAGAGGCCATTTTCTTAGTCACTTTCACCTGTGGGCCCCTTTGCCTGTCTGTTTCATTCTCTTGTTTCTGCAGACTCCTCTGCTGGGCTTCTCCAGGGATGGGACTCTGCCATTGCCGGAAGGTTACATCAACTCAATTCTAGCCATTAGTCATTTGCAGAGAACAAAAGGCTGCTTCTCTCCCAGAGCCACAGTACCAGAGGAGAGAATCAGAGTGGCCCTTTTGGGTTAGGTTCCTGTGTGGTCCAGTTGATAAGGTCCCATAGTACAAAAATGGCTACTGAGGCCACCCTATGCGAGGACAGTTTTCAGAGGAAGAGTGTTGTGATAAACTGGCTTAGTCTGCACAAAGGAATCAGATGATCCAGACGTTAGAACTTAATCTAAATTATGTTAAAACGATATGTTATAACCACCCAAGGTCTATGTAGTTTACATTAGGGTTCACTCTTGGTGTTATACCTTCTATGTGTTTGAATACATATATAATGGCATATAACCATCATCATAATATCCCACAAAGTATTTTCACTGCCTTAAAAAAATGCGCTCAGCCTATTCAACCTTTGCCTAACCTGACTCCTGGCAACCACTAATCATCTTACTGTCTCCATAGTTTTGCCTTTTCAAAATGATAGTTGGAATCATACAGTATGTAGACTTTTCAGATTGGCTTCTTTCACTTAGCAATATACATTTAAGTTTCCTCCATGTCTTTTCATGGCTTAATAGCTCATTTCTTTTTAGTGCTAAATGCCATTATATATTTATTTATCCATTTAGCTACTGAAGGACACCTTGGTTGCTTCCAAGTTTGGCAATTGTAAATAAGCCTTCTATAAACATCCCTGTGCAGGTTTTTGGGTGGACATAAGTTTTCATCTTCTTTAGGTAAATACCAAGGAGTGCTATTGCTGGATGGTATGGTAAGAGTTTCTTGAGTTTTGTTAAGTAACCTCCAAACTGTCTCCCAAATTAGCTGTAGCATTTTGCATTCCTATCAGCAATGTATGAGAGTTCCTATTGTATTATATCCTTGTCAGCATTTGTTGTTGTCAGTGCTCCAGATTTGAGCCATTCTAATAGGTGTGCATTGGCAACTCATTGTTGTTTTAGTTTGTATTTCCCAGATGACATATGATCTGGAGCATATTTTCATATGCTTATTTGCCATCTGTCTATCTTTTTTGTTTAAGGGTCTTAAGGTGTTTGACCCATGTTTAAATTGGGTTGTTTTCTTACCATTAAATTTGAAGAATTCAAATTTGAAGAATTATATATTTTAGATAATAGTCCTTTATTAGATATGTCTTTTCTAAATATTTTTTCCTAGTATTTGGCTTATCTTCTCATTAAAAATTTTTTGACTTAAATTCAATTAATTAACCTATGATGTATTACTAGTTTAAGAAGTAGAGGAGAAGTAGAGGTGATTCATCAGTCTCATATAATACCCAGTGCTCATTATATCACGTGCCCTCCTTAATGTCCATCACCCAAGTTATCCCGTCCCCTCACCCCCTTCCCCTCCAGCGACCCTTAGTTTGTTTCCTATGATTAAGAGTCTCTTATGGTTTGTCTCCCTCTCTGATTTTGTCTGATTTTTTCCTTTCTTCCCCTATGATCCTCTATTTTGTTTCTTAAATTTCACACAAGCGAGATCATAGAATTTTTTCTCTGATTGACTTATTTTGCTTAGCATAATATCCTCTAGTTCCATCCATGTTGTTGCAAATATCAATATTTCAATTTTTTGATGGCTGAGTAGTATTCCAGTGATATTTTTTTTTCAACTTTTTGAGGAACCTCTCTACTGTTTTCCAGAGTGGCTGCATTCGCTTGCATTCCCACCAAAAGTGTAAAGAGGGTTCCCCTTTCTCCGCATCCTTGCTAACATCTGTTTCCTGGTTTGTCAACTTTAGCTATTCTTACTGGTGAGGTGGTATCTCATTGTGGTTTTGATTTGTATTTCCCTGATGCTGAGGGATGTTGAACACTTTTTCATGTGTCTGTTGAACATTTGTGTCTTTTTTGGAAAGATATCTGTTCACGTCTTCTGCCCATTTCTTGGTTGGATTATTTGTTTTTTGGGTATTGAGTTTGATAAGTTCTTTACAGATTTGGGATATCATCCCTTTGTCTGATAAGACAATTGCAAATATCTTCTCCCATTCTGTCAGTTGTCTTTTGGTTTTGTCAACTATTTTCCTTTGCTGTGCAAAAGCTTTTTATCTTGATGAAGTCCCAATAGTTCATTTTTGCCTTTGTTTCCCTTGCCTTTCAAGACGTGTCTAGCAAGAAGTTGCTGTGGTGCAGCCACTATCATAGAGGCTGCTGGCTGCCCTAATGGAAATTATATAGCCCTTGGATGGTTAGTATTGATGTAGGTTCAACAGTTTAAACAAAAGTAACACTCTGGTAGGGAACGTTAACAAAAGGGATATTATGGATGTGTGAGAGCAGGTGTACAGAGGAATTCTGTGTACCTTCCGCTCAGTTTTACTGTGAATCTAAAAATGCTCTAAAAAACCAGTCTTTAAGAAAAAAAAAGAACTTAATATAAATTAAAGATAAGTTCTGTGAGGGTGCCTGAGTGGTGCAGTTGTGTCCAACTCTTGGTTTCAGCTCTGGACGCGATCTCAGGGTCATGAGATCAAGCCCTGCATCATCTCCACACTCAGCATGGAGTCTGCTTGAGATCTCTCCCTCTGCCCCTCCTACCTATGCCCTCTCACTGTCTCTAAAATAAATAAATAAATCTAAAAAAAGAAAGACACACAAACACCGTGTAAGGACCTGAGGTGCTCCCCTCTGAAGAAAGAACATGGGTCTTGGCCCCATTATTGTGTATACATATTGTGTTTTTCTGAGGCCTCTGTTATCTACTCCCTATTTTTCTTTTTCTTTTTTTTTTTATATGATTCACACACCATAAAAGCCACCCTTTTGAAATGTACAGGTTGGTGGCTTTTAGGATATTCACAGGGGTTCTGCAACTATCACCATTATGTAATATCTGGAATATTTCTTCACCCCAAACAGAAACCTCATACTCATTAGCAATCAATCCCCAGTATTCCCTTCCCCCAGCCCTATGCAACCACTAATCCACTTTCTATCTCTATGGATTTTCCTACTGTGGACATTTCACACAAACAGGATCATATAATATGTGGCCTTTTGCACCTGGCTTCTTTCACTTAGCATCATGATCTCAAGGTGCATGCATACTGCAGCATGTACCTATGCTTCCTGCCTGTTTATGGTTGAGTAATATTCTATTGTCTGGACATACCACATTTGTTCCTCCATTCATCAGCTGATAGACATTCAGGTGATCTCCATGTGTTGCCTATTATGAACGGTGTTGTAAACATTTTTGCAGAAGTTTTTGCATGAACGTATCTTTTCAATTCTCTTGAATGTATAGTACACTTAGGATTTGAATTGCTAGGTTACACGGTAATTACTTAATATTTTGAGGAGCTGCCAAACCATTTTCCAAAGGAGCTGTACCATTTTACCTTCCCACCAGCAGGGTGTGAGTCTTCCAATTTCTCCACAGCCTTGCCATCGTTCTTATTGTCCCTCATTTTAATTATAGCCATGCTAGTGGATGAAGTAGTATCTCATTGTAATCTTTTTTTTAAGATTTTATGTATTTGACGGTGTGAGAGCACAAGCAGAGGGGAGGAGCAGAAGGAGAAGCAGACTCCATGCCCAGCAGGGACCCTGATATGGGGCTCACTCCCAGGACCCTGGGATCATGACCTGAGCTGAAGGCAGACGCTTAACCAACTGAGCCACCCAGGCACCCTGAACATTTTTTTATGTTCTTATTGACCATTTGTGTATCTTCTTTGTAGAAAGGTCTATTCAAATATTTTGCCCATTTTAAATTGGATTGTCATTTTACTGATTAAAAGTTAAAGAACTCTTGGTGCACCTGGCTGGCTCAGTTGGTAGAGCACACAACTCTCAATCTCAGGGCCATGAGTTTAAGCCCCACACAGTGTGGAGCCTCATTTTTAAAAAGCGGGGGGAGGACACCTGGGCGGCTCAGTGGTTAAACTGTCTGCCTTCGGCTCCAAGCATGATCCTGGAGTCCTGGGATCGAGTCCTCCCGCATCGGGCTCCCTGCATGGAGCCTGCTTCTTCCTCTGCCTGTGTCTCTGCCTCTCTCTCTCTCATGAATAAATAAAATCTTTTAAAAAATAAATAAAAATTTAAAAAATTAAAAGAATAAAAAGTTAAAGGTTCTTACTTAGGATACTTAAGTACTAGACCCTTATCAGATACATGATTTATAAATATTTTTCACATACTTTGAGTCGCGTTTTCATTTTCTTGGTGTCTTTTGAAGCACAAAAGCCTTAAATTTTAACTACTTTTCATTTTGTCACCTGTGCTTTAGGTGCCATGTCTAAAAAACCACTGCCTAATCCAAAGTCACAAATATTTACAACTATGTTTTCATCTGAGTCTTATAGTTTTGCTTTTACACTTTGTCTTTGACCCATTTTGGGTTAATTTTCATATGCAGTGAGAGACGGGTCCAACTTCATCATACGTATATGGATATCCAGTTGTTCTGACACCATTCATTGAAAAGACTATTCTTTCCTCATTGAATTATGTTGGCACCTTTACTGAAAATCCGTTTTTAAAAACTAAATTCCCATGATTGTTCAATAACTGACTACAGTCAAGCATATGACAAATACGCAACTGAACGTAATTAAGATGTGGTATGTGAAAAGTCCCAGCTATAATCAGCATTTACTTTTACTTTATACAAACTAAGATTACTCTGGCTAGTACACTGGATATATTCACTATCTTGACTGGTGATGGTTCCATGGACGTGTGTGTGTGTGTGTGTGTGTGTATATACACATATATATGTCAAACTTATAAAACTGTATACTTAATTTTTATTTTTTTAATTTTTTTTAATTTTTATTTATTTATGATAGTCATCAGAGAGAGAGAGAGGCAGAGACATAGGCAGAGGGAGAAGCAGGCTCCATGCACCGGGAGCCTGACGTGGGATTCGATCCCGGGTCTCCAGGATCGCGCCCTGGGCCAAAGGCAGGCGCTAAACCACTGCGCCACCCAGGGATCCCTGTATACTTAATTTTTAAAAGATTTTTTATTTATTCATTTGAGAGAGAGCACAAGCAGGGGGGAGGGGCAGATGGAGAGGGAGAAGCAGGCTCCCCGCTGAGCAGGGAGCCTGGTGCAGGGCTCTACCCCAGGACCCTGGGATCACAACCTGAGTTGAAGGCAGAAGACCAACACACTGAGCCACCCAGGCACCCCTAAAATTCTACACTTTAAATATGTGCATTTTTTTGCATGTCAATTATACCTCAAGAAAGCTATTTTTAAAAATACATAAAGGGCAAGAATGTAAATGAAATCACTTTCTTTTCCTCATCATTTTTCATGATCAGTTTCTCTCATTGGTCCTAAGGATATAATACCACCTAGTAATTTAAGAAAACTTACTTAGATATTTCTTTTTAACCTGCTTTGTCCCAAAACACAAGCAAACTATTTAAGATTTTATTTTTAAGTAATCTCTACACCCAATGTGGGGCTTGAACTCATAATCAATCCCAAGACCCAGAGTCACATGCTTACTGAGTGAGCCAGGCAGGTGCCCCCAAAACACACACAAACCATTTAAATTTGAGATTTGTATGGCTGAGACCATCTCATTACTATAGGATAAATATTAACAAGAGCTGGAACTGAGTTTTAGATCTTAAGGAAAGCATTTTTAAATCACCTTCCAATGAGAATTTAGCAACTGTATTTTCCTTTTCTACACAGAATTTAAGCCCCTCAGCTGCATCAACCTGCATTTTGGCAGAGACTTCATCTGCCTGTTCACCTGCATGTCCGTAGCATCAAGAATACTGCCAAGCACACAACAGGCCCTCAGTGGGTATGTCAAATGAATGAATAAAATCCCACTTAACCTGTCACCACTTTTTCCTAGGACCATTTTAAACTGAGGCAGGTGGCAGCTTCTAGTCTTCCTTCGAATCCAACAATTCCATCTCTAGAGATAGATGCTGTCTATTTTCTTCAAATTTTATTATTCACTTTTTTTTTAATATATATATATATCTGGAAAAACAAGGTGATGTGGCTTGGGAATCTCACATCCAGGAAATAAACTAAAATATTCTATCAAAGATTGTGCATAGGATCCCAAACTAGAAGCAACCAGATGAGAACAGATAGGAAAATCACTGCATACCCTCCAGAAGAAACAGTCCATTTATTAAAAACAATAATCATCATGACGAGTCTGCAGTAACAGAGAAAACGAGTGGTGTGAGCCAGGAAAAACATCATCGTGGCCTGTGATTTACAAACTGAAATTTTATACACATCAACCCGTGAGAATTTAGGACGGCAGGCTGTTTGAAGGTGCTTATTCATACTTGAATGCATTAATGAAACTCAATGTAAAACATTATCTTTGAAAACACACCTTTTGAAAGGGAATAAACAAATGTGGAAAATTATGTTCGAGTAGTGGAACTGTGGGTATTTCCTCCACTTCCTTTTATTCTCCAGTTCTCCCTAAAGTTGTGATTAAACCTGCTCGGTTAAAAAAAAAAAATATATATATATATATATATATATACACACACATACACAAACAAACAAACAAACCTGCTCGGTTAAAAGGACAGCGCACAAACCCGCCCCAGCTCAGAACGCTTCCCCCCTCCTCCTGTAACTAAGGAGGCATCTGAATGGGACTAGGGATGTGCCCAGGGTCAACTCCAAGAGGGCCACTGTATAGGGCGCGTGACTCCAGCCCTGGGCTCCTAGGGCGCCTGACACTTCGGCTCTTCCTCCGGAGGCTGAAGAGGCACAAGCCTGGAGCTCCCGAGGGGCTGCTCCTTCTCCAGAGCTGCCCCCGTCCCCCGGTCACGGTACCTCCTAGACCACCCAGGAGCAGCTCACTAGCCCCCCTCCCAGCTCCGCCCCTCGAGGGGTCCCTCGTTCCCAAGGGAGACGTCACTCTCCTCCAGAGCCGGTCACTCCAGGGGGTCGTTCGTTCCCAGAGGGGAGAGCACCCCTTCCTGAGAGCCCCAATGCCATTTTGCGGGGGGTCGCTCGTCCTCAAAGTGGAGCTCGCCCCCTCCCCACGGGTCCCACCTCGCCCGAGACAGAGACGCTGGTACCCGAGAGGGCCGTCGCCCGGCCCCCGGCCGAGGCTCAGCGCCGCCTCCTTCCCGGCGCTCCCCGGCGAGGCGAGGAGCGGCGCGGTGGGCGGCCCTGGGCGGGGCTCCCGGGCGCGTCACCCGCGGCGGGCCGGGCGGCCGGGCGCAGAGCTCGGAGCCGGGCGGCGCGGCGGCGGAGCGCCATGGCGGGCTGCTGCGCGGCGCTGGCCCCCTTCCTGTTCGAGTACGACACGCCGCGCATCGTGCTCATCCGCAGCCGTAAAGTGGGGCTCATGAACCGGGCGGTGCAGCTGCTCATCCTGGCCTACGTCATCGGGTGAGCGCGGCGCTGGCGCTGGCGCTGGTCCGGCTCTGGGTCCGGGCCGTGCACCTGCTGCTTCTGGCCCGGGTCACAGGCGCGGCCAGGGCGTGGCGGGGCGGGCACCCGCGGCGGGTGACGGACGCCTCGCGGGACCCTGCCGGAGGGCGGGGCGGCGGGCCGGGCTGCGGGCCGGGGACGGCTTTGGTGCTGTGTTTTCAGAGCAGAGCCTGGCTCCACCTTCATCCTCCCCCTTCCTGCCTGTCCCCCCCCGCGCTGTCCTTGGGCTGTGGCGGGGCTTTGCCCTAAACGTTTCAGTCTTTGCACTTCACTTCGCGTTCTGATGATCGGCGCTTCTTAGGCTTTCCATTCGGCTTCTTTTGGATCTGCGGCTTCCGGTCCTTTCCTTTAAGTACCATGTGATAACCCAAGATGATGAAGAGGTCACACTCTATAAAGCACTTAAAGTTCACTTCGTTTTGTGCAGTTGTTAGGGTTTTTTTGTCTAGGTACTGTCTTTAAGCTTCTTCATTCCCCGTGCTGCCTCCTTATGCGTCTGTGTGTCCTGCCACCTTCTGTCCCCTGGCCAGGTGCTTAATTTTTAATTGAGTGCACCCGTTGGAATTTAATGAAACTCAGAAGAGGTTAACTTACCATCTGGGCCCACTTTCAGGGTCCACCTGGGGTGATACGGTGTCTACAGCTGCTGCTGAGCAGACAGAGGCTATCGGCTCTGGCATTCCTTTTCTTAAAAGACTTAATGCTGGGGACCCCAGCTGCACGTTAGAACCTGTGGGGAGTCTTTTAAAAATACTGATTGGGACACCTAGGTGGCTCAGCATGAGCCTTTGGCTCAGGGCATGATCCCAGGGTCCTGGGATCTAGTCCCACATCAGGCCCCCACAGGGATCCTGCTTCTCCCTCTGCCTGTGTCTCTGGCTCTCTCTCTGTCTCTCATGAATAAATACATAAAATCTTTTCGAAAAATAATAAATAAAAATACTGATTGCTGACTCCCATCCCCAGACCTTTTGATTTAATTGCTGTGGGGTATGACCGACTCACCAACTGATTCCGATGTGCAGCAAACTTTGAGAGCCAATGTCCTAGTGTTTCTTAAACCTATCATGAAAGACACACCTGAGGAATTGTATAAAGACGACAGATCCCCCACCCTGCCATGGGATTTAGAATGTTAACACTGTCCCTGGGAATTCACATGATCAGGCAGGTATGGCTTCTAACAACTATCGGCCCAGCAGCAGTTAAGTTCTGACAGGTTTCAGTGGAATGGTTTCCCACATATGGGATGTACATCAGAACCACCTGGCCCACTCCCAGGTTTGAATTTAGTCTGTCTCATTAAGTACCACCACCAACTCCTTGCTCCCCAGTGGTTTTGATGCACCCTTAAATTTTGAGACCTGCTACTAGTTAGTTGACTAAACTCAAGATTGCTGGATTAGATCGGAAGCATTTAGAATCAAGAGCTCTCTGCTTTTTCCTCTTGGCTTCTGATACTCAGTGGAGGATTAGTTTAACTCTATCTTAAGGTATCTGTAAAGTTCTGGACTACAGAAAGTGTTGACAGCTGCACTGTATGATATAGTAGCCACTAGTCACCTGTGGCTATTGAGCTTTTAAAAGGTACCTACTCCAAAACAGGATGTGCTACCACCATAATATACCCACTGGATTTTGAAAACATAGTACAAAACAACCAAAATAGGGACGCTTGGGTGGCTCAGCAGTTGAGCATCTGCCTTTGGCTCAGGGCGTGATCCCAGAGTCCTGGAATCGAGTCCCACATCAGGCTTCCTGCATGGAGCCTGCTTCTTCTTCTGCCTAAATCTCTGCCTCTCTCTCTCTCTCTCTCTCTCTCTCTGTCTCTCATAAATAAATAAAATATTTTTTAAAATGGTAAAATATCACATTAATACATCTTACATGGATAGCATGTTAAAATATTTTGGACATATTGGATAACATAAAATCTATCTTTAAAATTAATCTTACCCGTGTTTCTTTTTACTTTTTAACATGGCTACTAGAAAGTACATTACATGTGTGGCTTGTGGTACATTTCTATCGGACAGCACAGCTTTCTAGAGTTCCTGGTGTGTTTGCTACCTTGATCATGAGGATTTATAAAGCAATAAATGCTTTGGTTTTATCCATTTTCCTATTATCCATCTTCCTATGATCCAACCTGACTCAGGATCTGAACTAAGGGCTTTTTTCTTTCTTTCTCTTTTCTTTAACTCATCTCTTAGCTTCCTGATCCAATTCATCTTAACTAAACATGCATTTCTCAGTTATCTAATTCTGTTATCTGTCATATGATGAGGAAATAGTTAATCACATAGTGATTGCTCTGAAACCATATGTCTCTGCTTTAGCAACTCACTGTACTCTCTGATAAAATAATAGTAACCTTCCTGCCTTAAGCTTCTGTGTATCTGAATAGAATTAAATGAAAGCTTATATTGCAGCTAAATTCCTCGAACCTCTGAAGAAAAAGATTTATGTGGGAAAAGCCTGTTTCTAGGATGAACAATGAATATGAAGACTGCTTAGACCAGACAAAGCCATAAATAACTAAAACCAGTGATTTTTTTTTTGAGGTCTCAGCAGCTAGAGCTTTTAAGGAGAGAAAGAGGGTGCTAGCATTTCTTGATTCTAGAAGTAACAACAATAGCAGTCGCTGGTAGGTGTTTAATAACAGCTCTGGTGGGAGGGAGTTCTGATTTATAGCATTGGCCAGTTTCCATGGTGTAAATACTCCCATCATGGCCAGTTTCAGCCTACTAATGGCAACACATTGTTCTAAACATTTGACATGCATAACTCATTTAACCTCACAACTATCTTGTGAAATCCTGTTATCTTCCCCATCTTATTGGGGGGAAAAAACTGAGGCATAGAGAAGTTAAGCAGCTTGGCCACAGTTATGCCTGGTGAATGGTGGAACTGAGAAATGAACCATGATCACTGGCTTCAGTTTGTGTTCCAGTGTCCTAACCACTATGCACTCATGCCTTTAGGTTTTTAATTATTCATACTAGTTGCAATGCCCCCAATTCTTCCCAGAGACAACCTGAATTCTTGGAGAAAAGTTGTAGTGTAAAGTATATAGTAGTAGTAGTATAAAGTAGTATAAAGTTTCTTGAAGTGAGATTCTCTTTTCCAAAGGGGATATAGCGTTCAGGGCAAGAGAAGAGGCTTCAGAGGCAAAAGACTTGAGTTCACATCCTGACTTTTTCATTCACTAGCTGTGTGACCTTGGGCAAGTGACTTAACCTCTCTGTGTCTCAGTGTCCTCCTCTGTAAAAATAGAGGATAATAATGATATCTGCCTTCTAAAGTGGTCAGGATTAAATTAGTTAATACGTATATAGAGCTTAGATCAGTACCTAGCATCTGAAAACAAATTGTTAACTATTGTCATAATTTTTATTATCTCTAGGTGATTCTGCAGGTCATGGTGCATTAAAAATGCTCAAATATCTAATAAAGACACCATTCATTGAATACTTTCTTTGTGCTGATCACTGTGCTAAGTGCTTTACCGGTGTCATCTCATTTATTTCCCACAAATCACCCTGTGGTTTAGGTTGTATATCCATTTTGCAGAAGTGGAAATGGAACCCTCCAAAGTTAAGCAGTTTTACAAAGTCAAGTAATTAATGAATGTTATACTGCCAGCTTCTGGTTATCAGAGGCTCGCTAGTATCAATTCAAATCCACCAAATCCTCCTGGCAATTTAAGAGACCTGTTTTATTTTGTAGGTGGGTGTTTGTGTGGGAAAAAGGCTACCAGGAAACAGATTCTGTGGTCAGCTCAGTTACTACCAAAGCCAAAGGCGTGACTGTAACCAACACTTCGATACTTGGATTCCGGGTCTGGGATGTGGCGGATTATGTGGTTCCAGTTCAGGTACGCCTCCCCCCATGGCTTCTGTCTAACACCAGAGCTTCTAATTAACCCTTTCCCTTTACTGACTTTGCATTCTTGATTAATGATTGGCTAAGTTCTAATATCACCGATACCCAGACTAATTGTCTTAGTCCAAGAAAGCAGTGCAGACAGATCTCTTTCTGCCTTAAGATCTAATAAATAATAGTCAACCAGCTATGTTTCTTCAGCTCTAAATCATGGCTGCCTTAAACAGACAACTCAGTCTGTCTCAAGCCCTGAAAGATGGAAAAGCAAATATTTTAAATCCTGGGAAAAATTCAAGTGTAAGTATTGCTCTTCCACATTTTGTATGTGCTTTATTGTTGTAAACCCACAAGGTAAATCTTTTCAGACAGTATAAAAGGTTTATCAGCAATTGGAGACCAAAGCCAAATCGGAAGGAAACAGACATACCTGCATAGGATTTCATGCAAAGGAGAAGGGAAGAAAGTGATTGATACAACATCCTAGGATCCGATCTGTTAATCCACAAATCTCCAAGTTAAATATTGACTCTCTCTAGCCATGGTAATGACTGTGGTCCACGGCCAGACCCTGACATATCCCTCCATATGGCTTATGTGCTAGGGTGACTAGGGTGGCTAAATCTCTTTCCACTTAAAGCTCAGTGAGGGTAAGCAAGGACTTCAGAAGCTCTCTCTTTCTTCAAGTGTGCTCATTTTCCCTCTACCTTCTCAAGAGAAGGATTTTGCGTGGTGCCCAGAGAGAAGGCTGAGCTAATGAGCAATGAAGATCAAATCGAACAGGGGATCTGTAGTTTGCTGGAGGTGGGTGGTCCTGTTGGTATGCATCTGCTTCCTGTGAAGCCATAGCCTCATCCTGGCAACTCAGGCCTTCACACTCTGGCTGTTTACTAGGACCAAGGAATAGTGTGGGCCCACTTCTTCTGCCCCTCAGTGGAAAGGAACAGGCAGCAGCTCTGCCTTCCAGCTCAGCTCTGGCCTGGGGGCTTCGTGAGCTCCACAGAGCTCTCTCTCCATGAGCTTTCACAATGTCCTCCTGCTTCTCTGCCAATGGAACACAAACATCTGTTTGCACCACTTCTACTTGGCTCATCTCCAGACTGACATTTCCCTAAGCTTAAAACAGAGAAGAAATAGAACACAAAAGTAAATCCTATAAATTGTTCCCATCTCTCTCAGGAGCCATAGAAGCAGCCTTCTATAACACATGCTGTAACATGTGAGCAGCATGTTTCTGTGTGGAACACCGGGACCCTGACAGGGGTGCTTGGAGATACTTGGGCATCATGCTACATCCTCATGCCTCCTTTTGTGGTCATTTCCTTGTCTCCCAACATGGCTTGTTCTAGGCCTTTCTTTGGAAGATGCCAGGTATTCCCAGATCTTCCACAACAAACCTGTCAGACCTAGGTGTAGAGATGTCCACAGATACTTTGATACTTGAGTTACCCTGATCCCCCAGATGGCTCCCAATGCTGACTCCACTCCTCCCAGAAGCATGAAATGCTCAGAGAAAGCTTTTGGCATCTCATTTTAGAATGCCAGTGCTCAGTGAGTGGGAGGTCCAACTAGAATTTTGGGCATCTTTGTCTTTTACTCCTTATGTTGGAAGGCCCTTAGCAACCAACTCTTTAGCCTCATCCCCAGTGAATTGCTCTCCAGAAACCATTTCACAGCTTCCTGGGAGGAGAAAACAGAACCTTCTTAAAGGGAGAAGTGTCAGTTACCGACCCTGACTGGGTCTACTCTAGAATGTTTTATTTATTTATTTTAATTTCAGTTAGGAAAGAAGACCAGCCAAATTTGGGACTTTGGTGCCCTTGTGTTTTTGTACCTCTGAGGTAATCCGATTGGCTGAGGATGTTTTGCGCACCTGTTGGCTCTTTTCCTCAACAAGCCGAGCTTTATTAAGGAACTGCCTCAGATTAAAGACACTTTTTTTCCACTGAGGTGAAATTCATATGTCATAATATTAACTATTTCAGATTGAACAATTCTGTGGCATTTAGTACATTCACAATATTATGCAGCTATCACCTCTTTCTGGTTCCAAAACATTTTCATTACCTAAGAAGAGACTCCTCATCCCACCCTCTTGCCTTACCTCCACCTCCAGGGCAACCACTCTTCTACTTTCTGTCTCTATGGAAATTTCATAACAATAGAATCATGCAATATGTGGCCTTTTGTGTCTGGCTTCTTTGACTTAGAATCATATTTTTGAGGTTCATCCACATTGCGATGTGTCAGGGCTTCATTCCTTTTTATGGCTGGATCATATTCCATTACAGGTATACATATAGGTATAGATAAATACAACCTGTTTATACATTTGTCTGTTGATAGACATTTGGGTTGTTCCCAACATTGGGTCACTGTGAATCATGCTGCCATGAACATATGTAAACAATAGGCCCCGCCTTATCCATGGTTTCAGTTATCCATGGTCAACTGCAGTCCAGAAACAGGTGATCCTCCTCCTGACGTATCCTCAGGTCATTCGTAGTCCAATGCTACATCACAACGCTCATATCACCCGCCTCCCTTCACCTCATCACAGAGCCATTTTATTGTCACACAAAGAAGGGTGAGTACAGACAATAAGGTATTTTGAGAGAGAGACTACATTCACGTAACTATTAATTACTATAGTTCTATTTTAGCATCGGTTCTTGTTAATCTTTTACTGTGTCTAATTTATAATTTAACCATGACAGGTATGTACACCTATCAGAAAAGGCATAGTACCTGCAGGGTCAGGGACTATCTGAAGTTTCAGGCATCCCCTGGGGTCTTGGAATGCATCCCCTGCTGATAAGGAGGAACTGTGGTACAAGTATTTATTTGAATCCTGTTTTCAGTTAGGCTATAAACTCTCAGAGAACAAGAGATAAAAAATGAGTTTTGAAATTGTTTTCTGCATAGCATATGGGAGAAGCAAAAGGTACTGTCCTATTCAGTGAATGACTGGCGTTCTTTGTGGCTTGGCTTGACTCTTCTGAAGGTAACAGGTGGCGCTCTCTCCCCTCTACCCCCACTGCAGGAAGAAAACTCCCTCTTCATCATGACCAACATGATCATTACCTTGAACCAGACCCAGGGCCTCTGTCCTGAGGTAGGCAGCTTCTCAGGGAAGAGCCTTGGGCCTCAGGCCCCTCTTGTCAGCACCTGACAGACCACGTGGAATTTGTTTTCACTCTTTCTTTTTTTCCAGCTTCCAGATAAGACCACTGTGTGTAAATCAGATGCCAACTGTGTTGCTGGCTCTTCAGGCACCCACAGCAACGGTATGAGTATGTGGCTGTGACCCCACAGAAGACACTTAGCCTGGGGAGGGCAGTCCCTGACCAGATGGCCTCCCCTGTGGAGTTTCTCTCAGAGAGAAACCTTCAGCATAAAGAAATCCCCCACAATCCTCAATTTCTTCATGTGACCCTGGGCAAGCCTGATGTTGAGATTCAGGTCCCAGGATCTTCTCGACATTCACCTGTCACCTGTGCCCCAGAAGCCATCCCAGATCTTGCCCTGTGCTGTGACTTAGCATCACCCTAGCTGTGCTGTTGGACTCAGCCAACTATTTTCCTCTAATTTCTGGATACTGTACAAATCCCAGAATCAGAATAGCTCAGGATTGATTGCACAGGATCCACAGGTGCCTCCAGTCTCTCTACCTGGCAAAAGTAGAGCATAGGAGACCCCTATGGACCTGGGTCCCCCTTGCCCCTGCAGGAATTGCAACAGGAAAATGCGTGCTTTTCAATGGGACTGTAAAGACATGCGAGGTGGCAGCCTGGTGCCCAGTGGAGGATGACACACATGTGCCAGAGTGAGTCCTGCCTAAGGGAATATGGCGGGGATGTTAACCCTGTGTGTTGCCCCCTTGGTGTCTGCATGGAGTCAGGCTTCCCAAGGGGGAACCACAGGTAACCATCAGTGGCAAGGCGGGCCACAGTGTTTGTTACCTGTGATAGAAGTGCAAGTGATTTATTTCTGTGTTTGGACTCTGTCAGTTGAAGTAACTACTGTGCCTTACAAAGGACACACACAGAGCAGAGGCAGTTTATTGTTCAACTAACTACCAAGAGCCCAGCAGAACTAGACCTGGGGCTCCCAGGACAGCTTCAGAGTCTCTACCTTTTGACTCTGCTTTCCCCCTTCCATACTGGCTTCATTTGCGAGACCTGTGGTGTAGTCCCAGGAGGCGGCTCTGCACTTAAATTTCCCCACGTCTCCCAGCCCAGTTATCCATAGAGGTTCTAGACCTGTCCATCATCACACCTTCAGCCACATCCCTCAGCCCATCCCTGTAGCTGGGGCATGGGTTTTGCTTATTAGCTCAGGTCTGGATCACATGCCCACCTCCAGAGCCGGGGTGGAGTCAGTCCCACCCAAAGAACACAGCCTGAGAGTAGGGCGTGTGGCTTCCAAAGGAAATTGGGGGTTGTGTTACCAGAAAAGAAGGGAACAGATACTGGGCAGGAAAATAATTAATGCCCACTGAAGTGTATTTATTATAAAGTAGAACAGGTTCAAGGTTGCCCTAGAATAGCATCCTTCCCAATAGTAATTTGTTCTGCTTTGACTGGGTAGAGTTAGAGGTAATACTCTTGGGATTGCTTGCAACTCCAGCATTCTTTACCAGAGTTCAGACTGAGACATGGATGAGGCCAGGGGCGCATGGAACCACAGGAACCCCATCCCATGAGAGCTGTAACTGAAAAACAGATGAGAACCTCTGATTTCAGGATTGCTGAGGGAAGAAGCTCAGGCTAGGGAAGAAAATACGAAAAGAAAAAGAATCCTAGCATTTTTGAGCTGGAAGGTGCCTTGCAGAGCTCTCCTCTCTAACATCAGTGCCACTGGCCATGGGTTGAGCCTTCAAAATGTGTCTGGATCCAAACAAAATGCTCAGTGTAAAATGCACCCAGAGTCTGAAGACATTGTGTGGGGGGGAATATATATATTTATATATATATTTATATATGTATATTATATATAATTTATATATTTATATATGTATGTATATATTTATATATGTATATATATGTATATATATATATTTATATATGTATATTATATATAATTATTATGTGCTGTTTACCGGGTAAAGTAAGACTTTAGACATATTGGGTTATTGTAGAAAAGTTCATTTCACTTGTTTGTTTTTATTTTTTAAAGATTTTATTTATTTGAGAGAGAAAGTGTGCACAAACAGGGGAAGGGGCAGAAGGAGAGGGGCTAAGAGATAGGGAGAAGCAGGCTCCCTGCTAAGCGGGGAGCCCAATGCGGGACTCCATCCCAGGACCTTGGGATCATGACCTGAGCTGAAGGCAGATGCTCAACCACTGAGCCACCAGATGCCCCTTTTTATTTTTTAATGTGACTACTAGGAACTTGGAATTACAAGGTGGTTTATATTTGTATCTCCATACATTTTCACTAGATAGCACAGTTGTGTATTTAATCCAGTGAGGGTGATTTTTTTTTCTAAAGATTTATTTATTTACTTTAGAAAGAGAGCACAGTGGGGAGGGGCAGAGGGAGAGGAAGAGTGAGTCCCAAGCAGACTCTGTGCTGAGCACAGAACCAGACACGGAGCTCAATCTCACAATCCTGAGATCATGACCTGAGCTGATATCAAGAGTTGGATGCTCAACCAACTGTGCCAACCAAGCACTCCCAGTGGAAGATGATTTTTAAGTGTACCGTGATTCATAAAATAATATGAGTCACATGGAAAGACATTCCCATGTTCATTCATGTTCAGCTTCTGAGCTTACTTCTATCAAGGAGGAAATCCTGGTTTGGGGTATCTTTTGTCACTTGCTGATTTCCATTTCTCACAAGCAATAATCCCCAGATTCAGCATCTTGGGCAAACTAATATTAACTACAACATTTAGTAGTAATGTTGTTTTGATTTTATTATATTTATTTGAACAGTGACCTCTGACTTGGGGCCAATGATCTCTCTTATGGTCAGGATGAAAAGTTTTATTTCAAGATGAATGCCAGGGCACCTGGGTGCCTCAGTAGGTTAAGCGGCTGCCTTCGGCTCAGGTCATGATCCAGGACTTGTCCTGGGATTGAGCCCCACCTGGGGCTCCCTGCTTAGCAGGGAGTCTGCTTCTCCCTCTGCTGTGCGCTCTCTCTCTCTCTCTCTCTCAAGATGAATGCCAGTATAAAAAGTGAGTTGATCCTAAAAGAGTTGATTCTAAAAGTGGAAACCCATATGTCCATCAACAGAGAAGGAGATAAACAGATTACAGTTCATCCATCTGAGGGAATATGACTCAGGCATAAAGCGTAGATGAGACATAGGCTGAGCGAGAAGTGGGCTCCCTCTGGGAAGCCCGATGTGAGACTCAATTCCAGGATCCTGAGATCATGACCTGAGCTGAAGGCAGACACTCAACCACTGAGCCACCCAGTTGTCCCTCACCTCAATTATTTTTTTTTAAGATTTTATCTATTTATTCATGAGAGACACACACAGAGAGAGGCAGAGACACAGGCAGAGGGAGAAGCAGGCTCCATGCAGGGAGCCTGATGTGGGACTTGATCCTGGGACTCCAGGATCACACCCTGGACCGAAGGCAGGCACTAAACTGCTGAGCCACCCAGAGATCCCCCCACCTCAATTATTTTAAAACGGTGAGTCAATCTTAAAAGTATTGCAGATGAGGGGTGGCTGGCTGGCTCAGTGGGTAGAGCATGTGACTCTTGATTTTAGGATTAAGAGTTTGAGCCCCCACACTGGGTGTAGAGATTACTTAAAAATAAAATCTTTTTTTAAAAAAAGTATTGCATATAAGATGAACAGATGTGGAGGGAAAGTTCAGAAATCCCTGATACAATGCATCCCTCTTGATCCAGAGATGAGTGAGTTTGAAGCCCTGGGGAAAGTGCCTTGGTCAAGGCCTTCCTCGTCATCAGCAGTGACAGATTCGGCTCTCTTTGCTGTGTCTCAGGGTTGAGTAGACTATTGATACAGTTTATAAACTCAAAGATTCCACCTGGATCAGGGGAACACACTCAAAGGAGCTTGCCTACAGCACTGGATTCTCCTGTAGAAACCCATCAAAGATGTGGTGTCCCCTTGGAGACAAGATTCAACTTGTACTATCAGCCAGGAGCTGACGTGGCACTTGAGAGCCGAGGCCCTGTGCCAGCAGACACGTGACTTCTATGTACTTTTGATATGAGGTCAGGACCTACCTTATCAGTGAATTTACCTTTGCTTTACTTGTAAAACCAGATCTGTAGAGCATTCCCAGGGAGAACGGAGAATGCCTTAGGGAAGCGAGCTCTGAAACCCCACAGCTGCAGGCTGAATAGTTTCCCCGGAAGCCTCTAGGCATCACCCTCCTTAACTATTCCTCAAGCTCTTAAATTCCCCCCGCCTTCTGCAGGAGGCAAGAGAGGAAGAAATGGAAAGGCTTGGTTTAGTCTCTGCTGATCTAGTGTTTATGCAGAGGACAGTAAAAAATGCTTGAGGTGTTTCACTTTTTTTCTTGACAAAATGACTTTGTAAGGCACATGTGCATATGCTTCTTAAAAATATTACGTAAGAATGGGAGTATATGTATATTTGTACTTCTATTAACAATATGCTATGATTTTTTTTTTCAGACCTGCTTTTCTAAAGGCTGCAGAAAACTTCACTCTTTTGGTTAAGAACAACATCTGGTATCCCAAATTTAATTTCAGCAAGTAAGTGGTGGCCAGCCATGTGAGTTCACAGAGTTCTAGAGTAACTTCTGACTCTACTTGGAGGTTTTCTTCGTTTCATTTCTGCTTCTTCCTGACTTTAGGAGGAATATTCTTCCAAACATCACTACAACCTACCTCAAATCGTGCATTTATGATGCTGTAACAGATCCCTTCTGCCCCATATTCCGTCTTGGCAAAATAGTGGAGAGCGCAGGGCACAGCTTCCAAGACATGGCCATTGAGGTAGACACAGGCCCCTGGATTTTCTGACAGTCTTCAACACCTCTCATTCTAGAATGGGCCCTGAGGAAACCTTGCTCTGTCTCTGCTCACACCCCACAGGGAGGCATCATGGGCATACAGATCAACTGGAACTGCAACCTGGACAGAACCTCCTCCCTCTGCCTGCCCAGGTACTCCTTCCGCCGCCTGGACACCCGGGATGTGGACCACAATGTGTCCCCTGGCTACAATTTCAGGTAGGTGTGAGCTTAGGTCCCAGTTCTCTTGGGGGGGTGGGTGACGGCGGCTGGATCACTCCCTGGTCCCCACCCATGATGGTCCATACCCATCAAGACCAGCACTCATTCAGTCCCCCAAGGGCAGGTGGGAAGTCGGTATGCCAGGGAGAGTGTTCAAGCAGAGCCTTGTGCTGGCAGTATCCTGGCCCCTAAGAGCCTCCTGTGCCCCTCCTTATCTCAGAAATCATATACAGAACAGCCAAGAGAGGTTGGCTACTTGAGCTTCCCAGGGCCAGCCTCAGTTAGGACTGGCTCACTGATTCTGAAGAGTGGGTGAGGAATTAATTTCTCAAAGACCGAGCCTGCCCTGGAATCTCCAGGGTACTGGGGATACAGGTTTAAGCCTCAGGAAAGGCCTTCACTGCTATTTCCCTGCTCAGAGTACCATATATTAGTGTTCTGGGGCTGCCTTAACAAATTACCACAAAGTGGGTGGCTTGAAACAACAGGAAGGTACTCTCTCTCACAGATCTGGAGGCCAGAGGCCCAAAATCAAGGTGTCCGCAAGGCCAGCCACCTTCTTGGCCAGCTCCTCCAGTTCTGGCGGCTCCTTGCAATGTTCAGTGTTCCTTGCCTTATACACCCATAACTCCTGTCTCTGCCACTGTTGTCACATGGCCTTCTTCCCTCTGCGCAGCTCTGTGTGTCCTCTCCTCATAGGACACCAGCATATTGAATCAGAATCCACGCTAATCCAATATGAGCTCACCTTAACTCACTCCATCCACAAAGACCTGATTTCCCTACTTCTACTTCACAGGTTTCAGGTGGATACAAATCTTGGGTGATGGTGTTCAGCCTGGTATAGCTGGTAATTTGATGGAGGGACCAAGGGGCCAAGGCCAGGTTTGCCACTTCCATGAGGTGGCAAAACCTGTAGCCGTGTACATTTTCATGTGCCCTCTGTGGCCTCTTTTGCACATTTTACCACTCTTAAACAAAGCAGCCCTACCAGGGGCCACCTGAGTAGGTCTGAGGCGCTTTTGCGTTGCCCTTGTCTCCCTCTAGTGGTGACATGTACAATCAAAGACACAAGGGATCATAAGACTGTCCAGAAATGCAGTCTGCTATCATTTTGAACCATCTGGCTCACTGATACTAGGAGAGATATTTGAATTTTTTCCTAGGAAAGGAATTAGATGTGTGCTGCTCTCTCTCTACTGTTACAGTTTAGAAACTATTGAGGAAAACCTCAAGCGTGGGTCAGAACTTCAGGACAGAAGGGCACCCATGCATCTGACCTCCGCTATCATCAGGCCCCCACCTGAATTCCCCAGGCCCGACCAGGATGTGGAGGCTCTGGGCCAGACCGTTGCAGGCCAAGAGTTTAGGCTTCTCTGAACCAGTGTCCTGTTTAACACGGGCAGCAAATGGTTTCATGGTTCAACAGTGCTCACCACCATCACCACTCCCCCTTGTGGGGTTTTTTCAATGGCTTTATTGAGATATAGTTCACATACCACATAGTTCATCCACTTAAAGTAAGGGATTAGATCGTTTTTAGCCATGAAGCTGTAGGACTATCACAATTGTAGAACATTTCATCACCTCAGTGAGAAACCGCATACCCTTCAGCCATCCCCAGTATCCTCCCGTCAACCTCTGTCCCTGCCAACCACTGTCTACTTCCTGTCTCTCTGGACCTGCATATAAATGGAGCCACACGGTGTGTGACTAGCTCCTTTCACTCAATATCATGTTGTTTTGTTTTTTTTTTTTTAGGTTCATCCATGTTGTAGCATTTATCATTACTTTATCTCTCTTTACAGCCAAATTGTGTTCCATTGTATGGATATGCCACATGTTATTCATTTATCCATTGATGGGTCAATGGGTCTTTTAAAAGAAAGTCCAGTGCCGAGTCTGTGAGTTCTGTGGAGTTTCATGGCCGGCTCCATGCCCCTGCCCACAGGCAGTCCTGGCGTTTGCTGCTGCCTGGCCACATTCTGTTAGTAGCCAGCATCTCCTTCAGACAGGTAGGCGACTCAGCTCTGATACGGAGGATATTCAGCGTGAGAGGTTCTGGCTCAGCCATAGGAGGCAACAGTGATGTTAAAAAAGTTTTTCTGGCACCCTCCTGCCAACAGCCCACTTATCACACTGTGTGACCCACAGTGGCCGGGGGTGGCCCCAGATGCTCAGGTATCATCTGTCCAGCGGGTAGTGCTGGCTCCAGAGGGCCTCGGGGAGTTTTGCTCTAATGTCCCCCACCCGAGACCCAGAGGGTGGATCCAGCCACCTGTCTGTCTCTGCCCTGTGCCTTCTGCCTTTAACCCATCCTCCTTTCCCTAGGTTTGCCAAGTACTACAGTGACCTGACTGGTGCTGAGCGCCGCACGCTCATCAAGGCCTACGGCATCCGCTTTGACATCATAGTGTTCGGAAAGGTAGCCTGGCCTCCTGCTCCTGTCAGGGCTCTGGTCCAAACCTAGGCTTCTGGGTTGGCCAGGGACGAGGGGCCCCTTCCCTCACCTTTTACCTGCTTATGCCCTCTATCGCAACTTTTTCTTTTTCTCCTGTCATTTGCAGGCTGGGAAATTTGACATCATCCCCACCATGATCAACATCGGCTCCGGTTTGGCACTCTTAGGGGTGGTGAGTGACTTAGCCTGCTCCTTCACCCCCCGGGCCTGGGGCCCTCCTCAGCAGTAGTTAGCACAGCAAGATGAGCCCCTCCACTGGCATCTTGGTTCTTCCCCTTAACCCTAAACTCCTTTCTAGAATTGACCCTCCAGGCTTGTTGCCCTTGCTGCCACCTCACCTCACCTTCCCTTCTCCAACACCACAGCACTCTGGGCCTTGCCTTCTCCTGAGAGGTGAAGTCTTTCCTTTCTTTATTTTTTATTTTTCATTTATTTTTTTTTTTTTTTGAAGCCTTTCCTTTCTTTGAAAGATTCCAGGCTTTTTGGGAAGGGGCATGCATAGAATAATAAAGTATCTTGGCTCATTCTTTCTTGCCCTGTGTCACACTCAGGCAACAGTGCTATGTGACATCATTGTCCTCTACTGCATGAAGAAAAGATACTACTACCGGGAGAAGAAATATAAGTATGTGGAGGATTATGAGCAGGTAGGCCACCTCCTGAACTCCAGAAGGTAGGAAGGCCCAAACACCTGCCTCCTCCACCTTTTTTGTACCAGTGGTGAGCACCCTGAGTACCGGGCCAACTAGGGGAGGCCCGAGCACAAAGGTGGTGCTATTTGGGCCTGTGGTTAGCCCAGGTGGCTGCACACCACTCATTCTCTGCTCCACTTCTAGACCGTCACTCTTTAAAATCTAACCTCATTTTACTTAGTGACATCTCAGGTTAGTTATGATAATGAATATTATGACAAAACCCCACACTACTTGAACTTGCCTTGCATAGCAAGAGAGGTTGGGTCCCACTCTTTGAGACCCCCTGCACTAGGACTAACCTGTATATGTTCAGTTGTGAAGAACTGCCCAAAAGTCCTGGCTCACACCTGCCCTGAATGGTCCAGGCTTACCTGTGGGCAGCACATGGTGGGTACACATTTATCCATAAGCATATCAGTCAATGATAAGCATATCGTTCTTTGCAGGGTCTTGGTGGAGAGATGGACCAGTGATGCTTACTCCATACCTGGGCTCCCCACAGTCCTCATCAGAGCACAGCACGGAGAAAAGGCTGCTATGTCACCTCAGGGAAGGTTCCAGAGTCTGAGTCCATCTCCACTGCACAAGGACATCATGGTCACCCAGCTGTTTTGTGTGTAGGATGTGCAGAGTAAACCACCCTGCACAGTGGGTTGCCTCAACTTGGGGATGTTCGGGTGACCTCTGGCCCAAGGGCAGTGGTGAGTGTTACTGCCACTGCAGGGGCTGGGGCCTCACCTAGGGCCAGCCTTCCTCAGGGGCTCCCAGCTCCAGCTCCCTGCAAGACAGGCCCAGCTGTGGTCGGGCAGCCTTGTTCAAGCACTTTACAAGGGAAGGAAGGACAGCTAGGTGTGGTCACTAGACCTTGAGCACACCTGGGCTGCTGCTTCCCTCCCCCGTCCATGCTGTCACAAGACAGAGTCTGTGTATCCTCTGAAAGAAGAGGCATATTGATGTGGTCGAGGACCAAACATTAAAATGATTTTCTCAATCTCTGCCTGGTTTCATAGCATGTAACTAGAATTTTCCTCCCTTCTCTTTTACTTCGACCCGTAAACCCATCTGTTGTCCCAGTTCACGGTGTTCAGAAAAAAACTTCTTGAGTCTGTCGTTGGAGCTTAGGTGTTTTTCCCCTGACTTGACCTTCTCTTGAAGGCCTTAAGAATTTTGATCTTTCTGAGGTTGTTGTGTTCCTACAGAATTTGCAAGATTTTGTACCGTGGTGACTACTTGTCTTACCCGCACATGTGGTTTTTTTTGTTTTTGTTTTTGTTTTTTTTACCTATAATTGTGACACTACACTATGGAGGACACAATTTTAGGTAACAAGAACATGGCTTATCCTCCCCCCTCCCCACTTGCTTTCCAGAAGTCTCCAGCTACAAGCAGCACCACCTACACCTACTTTGAAATGTTAATAAAGTTATTTCTAGCTATGCCTTCACACCGACTTAATTCTGCAACAAGTCTTCAGGAGCTGCTTGTCTCCCCCCTCCCCCCCCCCCCATATCACGAATTCATTTCCAAGTACTAAAGGGAACGTTTATTTTAGAAGTGCCTGCTTCTGCTGGATAAAACTGGGCTTTTCTTGCTTGGGGGGGGTGTGCAAAAACAAAACAAACATTTAACAAACCCCTTTGAAAAAGCTCTGGCTTGTGCTGCCTTTTTCTTTTTAAAGATTTTATTTATTCACGAGAGACAACAGAGAGAGGCAGAGACATAGGCAGAGAGAGAAGCATACTCCTGCAAGGAGCCTAATGCAAGACTCAATCCCAGGACCCCGAGATCACAACCTGAGCCAAAGGCAGACACTCTACCACTGAGCTACCCAGGAACCCCCGTGCTGCCTTTTTGAAAGAAAAAAAAAAAAAAAAAGCCTGCTTGAAACACATGGATCAAGTGGAGCTGGAATTTTTTAGGGACAGTTTTTCATCTGGCAGGCTAAGAAGTGATAGTTAACAGAGTGGGGGAGACTTCTTTTGGCCTCCTTTTTTCTCAAATGTAATGCTAAGGCCAGCTGGGGTGCAGGATGGGGAAAGGATTGCTTATTTTACTCACCATTCAGCCATATTCCCACTGGCTGGCATTCCCCAGGCTGCTGCTTAAGTAGGGGTCCTTCACCTTTGCACCCATGGACAGATTTCCAGTCTCTGGAACTCCTAAACTCTGCAAAGTGATGCACCTGTCTGCATGTCTTAGAGCTTTCATTCAATTCTCAGTGGAGTCTTTGGATAGGAACACCTGCTCTTGACTCTTAAAGACCAGTATTCCAATGTTACATTTCTGCAACAACAGAACAAGGAGCTTTCAGACTTCATCTGCCATCCCTTTTACCAAAAAATCTAAGCTCAAAGCCAATAAAGCAATGTCATGGGCTAGATTCACGTTTGGAGTGCAGGGAACCCCCAGCCTCTAGCCTGAAGGAAGCATCAGTTCTAAGTCTCCAAATGCCATGAAAACCTGCAACTGGGTGGTTCAGTGGTAGAGCATCTGCCTTTGGCTCAGGTCATGATCCTTGGGTCCTGGGATCGAGTCCCGCATGGGCTTCTCACCCAGGGAGACTACTTCTCCCTCTGCCAATGTCTTTGCCTCTCTGTGTCTCTCATAAATAAATAAAACTAAAACAAACCAATCTGCAACTGTCCAAGCTCTGTAGAACACTGCATTTGCTATCAAAGTTGGAGCCCTTGGACAACTGACTTCACTTTCCTGAGCTTCACTTTGCAGGTGATAATCCATAAGATGGGATAAATACCTACCTTGTGGGGTGATATGTCCTAAAACATGCCTGCTCGCAGGATGTGTTCTATGTGTAATTAATATTGCTCCCGTAGCTGCTCACCTGGTTGGTCTCCAAAGAAGAACTAGCAATTACCTGCCTGCTAAAACAGTGCTTCTCAGACTTCAGTGGGCACACAAGTTACCTGGGGATCTTCTTTAAATGGGGTCTGGGAACTTGCATTTCCACCCCACTCCCAGGAGATGCTGACACTCCCAATCCAGGGACCACACTTTTAGTAGCAGGATACTAGGACATGGTTACACTGACATGAATAATATAATGCTGAATATGTTATACTGACGTGGACATCTGATCTCACAAAGGAAGAAAAACAGACATAAGGATGGATGTCCTAGAGATATCTATAAACAATGACCAACAAAAATATCCCCAAAAGGCCTAGGCTTTGCACCATTTTGCTGTTTATTTCAAGTTTACAGAGAAGCTTAAACATCTGTGGAAAAACACCAAAGGCTTATTTTTCTCTTAAATTCATGTACTTTTAAGTGATAAATACACAGTATTTAACTTTGTACACCTGATAAAAGGAAAATGCATAGTAGAAAGGATCAGGAATAAAACAGAAGCATCGGGCATTAAATCAGACACAGAATAGAAAAGTTAGCAGTTCTGCGAAACTCGGCCCATAAAGCTGCAAAGAGGATGGGAACTGACGACCTTGAAACCTTCTCTAGCACCTTGGAAACAAGTGGAGGTCATAGTTCTTCCCCCCAGCAACACGAAGCTCTCCTTTGGAAGATGAGTGAGAGCAACAGGTTGAGTCCACTTCAATGCTCAGGTGTTTGCCTCTTTGTTCCAGAAAGGGTGGGAGCCCTAACTCACAGGAAAGCCAGACCACTGGGGAGACAGCCTCTCCAGCCCCCAGGGCCGTCAAGGGGCTAGCTAAGGCTTTCTCGGAGGCCCTGGTAGGGCTGTGGAAGAGATGGTAGAAGTGGAGCAGGACAGAGGATGTTGGGGCAAGAACCTGTGCAGGCCCCAGGTTGCTTACACCAAGTTGGTCCCACAGATGAGCCAACAATGGAAGAAACTGCCCAGGCACCCCTTTTGCTCACCTGGGAAAGCTGCCCATGATGGCTTCTCCCCCTTCCTGACAGAGCCAGCTTCTCAAAAGCCAACGTTTGTGCTCCAAGAAAATGGTAACTCTACCGCATGATGGTACAGCCCTCTGCTTATCTTTTTTGGGGGGTGGCGCTTCCTTCACACAGCTTTCTTTGGTGTTTCTTTGAAAAAAAGTTATGAACCCACCCACCTAAACAGCCGACATTCCACACAGGAAACCTTAAGTGGGGAGTTCTGTGGCAGAAGAAATGGTCTTACCCGATGCAACTGTGTAAACAGGATTTCTGCAGAAGCTCCGCATGCTGCCAGCCCGCCCTGGGCGAGCCACTCAGCCAGACCAGAGTCCACACAGACAGGCGGGGACTAAGGACTCTAACTACTGCAAGGTGCTTATTGCAAACTAACCAGACCCCAGCTGCTCCCAGAAGGGGTGGTGCCCATAAATATAAACAAGCGCAGGAATGCAAGAGGAAGTACCAGGTCACAAAAAGAAAGCAGGCCAGACAACCCTCCATCTCGACGGCTGTCCTTTGCTCTTGGAAACCAGCATCCCCTAATTCTATACTGTTTATAAAATAGCAAGAGAAGTTGAGCTAAATGACAGTCAAGAGCTTACAAAGATCTGTGGAAGCCAGGAACACCCAGGTTCTGTGAATGCTCTGGGTGGCGGGGGCACGAGGTCTTGCTCTGCTGTCTCTCTGCAGAAGATCCTCCTGCCAATGATGATCAGAAACTACAGGCAAGCATGTCCTCCGAGGCCAGTTACCGACACCATTTCCCCCAAGCCGGAGTCCACAAAGCACTGGGAATCTCCCAGGGCAGAGGCCTTCCTGTTCTCCTCCCCCTTGAACTCCGCTCAGCCATCTGTGGCTCCGGAAAGAAGTCACACTTAACTTCAGTGAAACTTCCCAGTCTGAGATGGAACCCAAAAAGGTAAAGCCTTTTCTGTCTGGACCTTTGGCTTACAAAACAGAACTCCCTGTGCCAAGCCCTGGTTCTCCTGGGCCCTGAGGACTGCTCTAGGTTTCAACCACCTTCTCTAAAAGGGTGCCCCAAAGTGACTGTGTAGACCCCAATAGGGCTTTACCCGTAAGGATGAGCATTTGTGTCTCCGTCGCATCAGAGTATTTCCTCACTGGCCCTCCAGATACTGTTTCACTAACCACAACAATCAGCTAGTATTTGAGAAAACAAAACCTTGGCAGTCTCTAGAATACGCAGGTTATAAACAAGCCAAGCTGCTAATATACAGGCACAGGTTTCATGGGCTCTAACTCTGATCACATGCCTAAAGCTGGGGAACGTATCCTGGAAGCTCTAAATGACCTCGAACTACTCTAGAGTTCAGTCTAGAGAATTGAAAATATTTTGTTTACTCTTAAGTCATGTAATGTACATGGAAGTGTAGGATTTCACCCTGAAGTTTTTGTCATTGAACAAGAGATTTACTGGAGCTCAGTTAATGTTTCAGAAACCTGCTGCGAGTGGCTATCACTCCTTTAGGTGAAACTGCTCCCTGCCCAACCACACGGAACACCCTTTGAGGGATGGAAAATCCCCTCTGAAAAGCAATTAATGAGCTTCAAGCCCTTTCCCTTTTCCTGACTGCAACTTTACCCATTAAAAAAAATGTAAGTCCTTCTTACAAATAAGGTGCACCAAAGCTCCCTGCAGCTACTGAAGGCTAGCCCTACCCTGACTCTGTGAGTCCACCGTCCTGGAAGGTGCCACAGCTTGGAGTTTGGGGCTTTCGAGGTTTGCAGGGGAGTCACACTCCCTCCTCCTCTCCCTTTCAAACGCAGCAACTAACTCTGTGGTCTCAGCCCACACCGCCAGAGTTTTCTGCCAGTTTTTCATGGTTTTCAAACCCCACACACATTCACCTTAGTATATCTGACATGGTTCTGAGTTCACAATGAAGGATTTTTGGCATAAAAACGTTTTAAAAAGCAACTGTCCCAAAATGCAAGTGGCTTTGGGTCTGCAACTCCTCACACCTGCCCGTTCAGCCAGCCAGTGGCCAAGGTCGATGTCATGGAGTCAAGTCTTTTTTTTTTTGGTCCCCTTTAAAACAACAAAGGAAGAAAACAAAACGGAACAAAACAAAATAAAACACAAAAACACCAGAGATGACGGTCAAGGCTCTACACACGTGCTGGGTTTCCGTAGGACATGCTGCTATGGAAACGCAGGGTGCAGCCTGCATGCGAGGTCGCGTGTCCGGGCAGCTACTCCATCGCCTCGTCGGGCCGCAGAGGATGCATGCGAGCGCGGGGGCCGGGGGCCGGGGCCCCCCAACTCTCGGTGCAGGGACCGCCTTTCACAAGAGCACTTCCTCCTCCCCCACGGGGGCCGGGTCGGGGCCCCGGAGGCTGTCTTCGCTGCCTTGCTTCCTGCTCACCGAACAGAAAACCCACGTTAAGGCGAGGCTGCCGCGGCTGGAGCCTCTCCCTTAGTCCCACACCACCTGGAAGGTCACTGACTTAGCTTTTAGAGTCTCTCCCCTTTCCTCACCTATACAAAAGTTTCAAAGGAGACATTATATCCCCCTTTGTAAATGGAGAAGCAGCATCACTTGCCAAAAATAGAAAAGAACTATAAAAATAGATGCGAACCTATCTATTTAACACCTAAAATCATGCCACGTGAGGAGCGTGTGCGGCCAGCCTTGGGGACTGTTCGTGGAGGTTTTTAGGTATTCTGATGTGTTCCCCCCACCCCAACCTTCCTTCTTCAGGCTAAGATTGAAGATTAATCTTTAGTTACTTGAAGGTGAGCTTCCAGGGGGCAGTGGTCAGGACCACCTGGGTTTGGCCTGGCACACAGCCAGCCTTTCAGAAACAGTGGTCAAGAGAACCATCCCCAGCACACAGGCCCATGGGACACTCTGGATGGAGAGAAGGGCCCTCCTCTCAGCAAGGTGAATGATCAGAGCAGAAGAAACCAAGGAGGTGGGAGTAAAGGTGTCCTTGTGTCCCTGACAGGTCACATCCTGAAGTGCCCTCAGCTAGACCTACCTGAGGGGAGGGGGGGACACCCTAATTCATTAGGGAGGTGGGAAGGAAAATCCCTGAGGAGAAGCCCAAGTCCCATGCCATCAGCCAGCAGCGATGGCCCTTCGAAGAGAAGCTGCTGGGCTTGCCACAGCAGACGTGTCCCTGGCCGGAAGGGAACCTCCGTCCCAGCACAAGGGACGAGAGTGTGATGTCTGTACACTCCTAGGAAGAAACCCCTCTCTGTTGAAAGAGCAGGCTCATTGGCTTTTATGTTTCTGCCAAAGAACAGGGGGTCAAATCTCCCAGGCAGGAGAGCTGTAACTAGATGTCAGATCAGGTCCTCAATTCCTGCCCTAGAAGTGCCTGCATGTACCAGCTGGCTCTTGTTGCAGATGGCTGGCAGGCCTTAGGCCCGAGGTCTCCGACATCTGTATAAACCCTTGGAACTCCAGAGTGCTGGGTCATGTGGACAATCAAAGCATCCCACCAGCAGGCTTAGGGCAATCTCCAAGTCTTGCTGGGACTGCAGGTGAGGGAATAAAGGATTGGCCCAAAGGCCAATCTCTTGGTAGCTTGTGATTCTGAGCTCACTGAAAATAAGAAACAGATGACAGACTTGCAAACAGGAGGCAAACCCTAAAACTTGAGATTGAGGGGAAAAAAGGCCAGTCCCTGTCCACTCCCTGTCACCTGGGAGGCTGAAAGAGTAGGCGGTAGAGAGCCGGGGGACAGCCTCACAGGGATGAAGCAGTCTTCTCAGGCTGCCAGCAACTGGCTGATTGTTAACAGCCACTTTCCCTGATCATAAACAGTCCACTACATGATTCAGCCCTTGACTCTCGGGATGAGGGTGGCCAATACATTTCATCTTATAAGTCAACTCCTAACACACAGACATGGCCGCTTGCTTGTATGTGAATGCTTGTGGCAGCATTCATTCGTGACAGTCAAAATGTTAACAATGCCCATCACCGAATGAATGGATGAGTAAGATGTGGTCTACCCGTACAATGAAATATAACTGGGCCATAAAAAGAATGAAGCTCTAACACCTGCTACACTGTGGATGAACCTTGGAACATGAGGCTGAGTGAGAGAAGCCAGTCACAGAAGATCACATGTTGTATGATTCCACTGATGTGAAGTGTCTAGAATAGGCAACTCTACAGAAACCTCGGAATAGGGAATTAGCGGTGATAGCTAAGGGTACAGGGCTTTGTAATATATGAATTATATTTCAATAAAGCTGCTCTTAAAACACAGAAACGGCTTTCCAGCTGTAAGATTTTAAACATAAAAAAAAAAATTAATACTGAGACGCCCGGGTGGCTCAGCAGCTTAGTGGCACCTTCAGTCCAGGGCCTGATCCTGGAGACCTGGGATGGAGTCCCACATCAGGCTCCCTGCATGGAGCCTGCTTCTCCCTCTGCCTGTGTCTCTGCATCTCTCTCTCTCTCTCTCTCTCTCTCTCTCTCTCTCTCTCTCTCTGTGTGTGTGTGTGTCTCTCCTGAATAAATAGATAAAATCTTAAAAAAGAAAAAAATACAGAAATGGAGCTCCCAGTCGAGGATAAGGTAGTGAGTTGAGCTCGATGGAAAGAATACTGGATTTTCTATCTTGCCATAGGCAGTGGGGGGATGAGAAGCAGCAGGACTGCTAAGTGTTTATGATCTTAGTCCACAGGGACAAAAATTCTCATCTGTCCTGGGACATGCTGAAAATGCTGAGAAGACACTGCGTTTAGAAAAGGGATGGTCAGCGCACCTGGGTGGGCTCAGTGGTTGAGCATCTGCTCAGGTCATGACCCTGGGATTCCGGGATCGAGTCCCACATCAGGCTCCCTGCAGAAAGCCTGCTTTTCCCTCTGCCTGTGCCTCTGCCTCTCTGTCTTTCATGAATAAATAAAATCTTTTAAAAAAAGAAAAGAGATGGCCAAAGGAAAAGGTTCAGATCCACCCTGGGGACAGAAGATTCCTACATTAATTTGCAGCAGGCTGGAAGGGAACTTATTTTCCAGGTCCTAACCCATCAGAGAAGAAAGGGTAGATGCTGGAGAGCCCCCAGAACAATGCATGCCTGATCTATGCTCTGACCACATGGACCCAGGGCAGGGGCAGCCACGGGATCCTGTGACACAGCCTCAATGCCACTGACGTGCACTGAGCATATGTGGGTACCAGACTGGGTCAGAAGACCTGGGTGGATTCACAGGCATTCCGGGTGGAGCGCCATGCACCCGCAGCCCCAGCCCACATGCACGACCCACCATCAGGTCCAAGCCCCAGGATGACCTTTGTTTTTTAATCTAGGTCCAGAGGCCCAAGGTGAGCCTGGGCGCAGCAGCCCAAGCTGGGAGGAACCTCCGCCTGGTGGGGATGCCCCGTGCTCTGCAGCTGCCCCCGCCCCCAGGCTCCGGCAGAGGCTACAGCGCAGGCAGGCAGGCATTACCTTGGGCTCAGACAGGGGCTCACACTCCCTGGTTGGTTTTTTGCTGGAATGGCCAGAGGGGAGGGAAAAGGGAAGTGAGAAGGGACCCTTGGGATCTATGAGATGCCTGTTGCCCACCCCAGAGACACAGACCAAACACCAGCTTCACAGAGCTGCTGCCAGGGGGATCTTGAGCAGGGCACCTCTGCGTGGCACAGAGGGTCATGTGGGTGAGATAGGCCTTGCTCCTCCATCACAGGGCTGATAATCCCACCATCAAGCATGCATGTTTCTGGGCCACAGAAATGCTTTCTGATTGTCAAGAGGTCCCAGTGTTAAAGTGCAAGTTTCCCTGAGAAAGGTAGAACTCCAGCAGGGGTTCACTGTCCGCAAAAGGAGAGTTCCTTCTGCGGAGAGTTCCATCACACAAGGCTGAGTTGGGGTGGGGCAGAACCAGAGACAGCTGCTCCAATGTTCCTACTGAGCCTGGGAGATCTGGTCTGAGTCATTCCAGATGTTTTGCTCCAGGGATGGGCCTGGACGGAGTGGGCTGGGCAACGCTGCCCTGGGTCCAGCCTCTTATTCCCCACCCCAGAGTAAGGCAGGTGGACACTCACGTGAGCAAGTTTCCAGGCGCTGACAATGAGCGCTCCTCCCGCCGGCTGCCCTCAAACGGGTTCCCAAAAGAGCGTTTCCGTATCATGGTCTTCACCAGGATCTGAAGGACAGAAGAGGGAGCTGGGCCACCTGGGGGAGACTCCAGGCCACATCTCCCCCAATGCCATCTCCCTTTTCCTTTCTCTCCCAGTTACTCCCAAAGCTTGTGGTTGGTGACAGGCCTTTGAGAGATCCTGGGCAGCATCCCTCCCACTGAAGGCACAAAAACCCAAATCATCACCAAATCTGACTAGTTCATGTCCAAAACCATTCACAACTGGGCAGCCTGGGTGGCTCAGTGGTTTGGCGCCGCCTTCAGTCCACAGCGTGATCCTGGAGACCCAGGATTGAGTCCCATGTCGGGCTCCCTGCATGGAGCCTGCTTCTCCCTCTGCCTGTGTCTCTCATGAATAAATAAATAAAATCTTAAAAAAAAAAAAATTCATGCCTCCTGGCTGCCAATGAGATAAGGTTGAAATCCCTTGGTTTAACGTCTTATCCTAACCTCATCTTGGTCTACCTGAGCCCCAGAGAGCTGGCCAGTGCTATCCTTCCAGTACACTTGGCACCACGTATCTTACCTAGCCAACCCGACACCTGCCCTCTTGGCCCATCAATCTGTCTCATCTTCAAATCTGGGCCTTTCTTTTTGGTGAAAACTATCTGACCACCCCAACAAGAAACCAGCTACTCTTTTCCCAGCCAAATTCAGGGGCTGCACTTTTTAAAAACTGAAATAGAAGTCCCATAGTAGAAAATTCACCATTTTAAAGTGTACAGTTCAATGATTTCTAGTATATTCACATCACTACTGACTTTCAGAACATTTTATCAACCCAGTACTCACACCCCATTTCTCCTGCCCCCAGGCCCTGGCAACCACCAATCTGTGTTCTAAGGATTCGTCTATTCTGGACATTTCACATAAACAGAATCACATAGAATGTGGCCTTTTGGGTCTCACTTCCTGCACTTAGCATCATGTTCTCAAAGCTCCTATGGCTACAGCAGGTATCAGCGCTTCGTTCCTCTTCGTAGCCAAATAATATTCTTTCATATGGAAATGCCACATTTTGTTTATCCGTTCATCCATTGATGGACATGTGGGAGGTTTCCACTTTTTGGCTATTGTGAATAATGCTGCTATGAATATTTGTGCACGTTTTTGTGTGTGGATGTTTTCTACACAAAATGTTTTTGTTTTTCTTGGGTATATACCCTGGAGTGGAATTCTTAGATCATGTGGTGTGTTTTCTACGGTGGTTACATCACACAAGGGTGCCAATTTCTCAGGGGACTCAATTTTAGTGGAGGATAGGAAACACCTGAGCAGGTGTAAGAGCTGAGGAAACACCCTAGGACATTGAGGGTGGCCTGCCCACAGACTACTGGGAGGGAGAGGGAGAGGGAGCCGAGAGGTCCCAAAGGCCCACCCAACGCTGAGATGCATGGGGGGCAGGCTTATTCACTGCTGGTGATGGGAACTTGCTCATGTGCCCCTTCACCCACTCTAATACAGACTGAGTCCCCAGCTTGGTTAGCAAACACCAGCCTAAGGAGAGGATCCCTTGGGAAAAGGTGCTACCCTCATCATATCCCGTGGCCCCTGCTCAGCTTCCCTTGGCCACCCAATCTTCTGCCTCACTTTCACTGATCTGGTCTATCCTTTCCAAAACCCAGGTCTGATTCCCTCATTCCCTGACTTAAAGTTTTTCACCCAAAGGACTTTGGAACTTAACCTGCTGCTAGCCAGAGAGCCAGGGAAGATTCTGGAGCAAGGGAGCAAATGAGTTATTTTTGGTGATGCTTTTGGCTGCTGTAACCTATGAAGGAATTTTCAAGGAAAAGACCTCAGCCTGAAAGGCACTAGCCCCCACCCCTCAAGCAGAGTATGGTGCCTCTTCAAGCTGTTTCATGCATTGACCGAGCTTCTGAATTAGTTGGTGTGTGTGCTGCTAAGAAGAAATCTAAGTATTTAAAAAAAACACGGATGGGGCTGCCTGGGTGGCTCAGTTGGTTAAGTGTCTGCCTTCGGCTCAGGTCATAATCTCAGGGTCCTGGGGTCGAGCCCCAAGGGGAGCCTACTTCTCCCTCTCCTTCAGCCCTCTCCCCTCTTGCTTGTGCTCTCTCTCAAATAAATAAATTACTAAAATCTTTTAAAAAATAACACACTGATGTTCCTAAAGGTGGAAACACCTATCATCTGAAAAATGGATAAACAAAATGTGGCCTATCCATGCAATGGCATATTATTCAGTTACAACAGGGCAGACTACAACACGGATGAACACGGATAAACACAAAGCTGAGTAAAAGCAGCTAGGCACAGAAAACCACATACTGGTATGATTCCACTGATAGGAAATGCCTAGAAAAGGCAAGTCCAGAGAGACGGTCCTGGTGAACTGGAAATCACCAGGGGCTGGTGAGAGGGAAGAACAGCATGACTGCTAATGGGTACAGGGTTTCCGGGGTGGGGTGGATGGAGGACGAAAATGTTTTGGAATCACAGAGGTGATGGTTGCACAATGTTGTAAATGTAATAAGAGCCACTGTATTGTTCACTTTAAAATGGTTAGTTCTATGTTACACAAATTCTATGTCATTAAAAAGGAAGAGAAAAACACTGACTTTTCAGTGAAGGCCACGCCCCCTGGCAAGGTGTTCACCTTCCCTTCCTCCCTCGCAAGCCTGGTGTTCTGTGGTTCCTGGAACACACCAGCCCTTTCCTCTGTGCCTCTCCAGGTGTCGCCCCCTCCACCTCTACACACTCGCACCACCCCCCATCTTTTAGTCCCTCTGCAATAGCCCCCATTTCCTCCCTGGTGCCCACATTCTATGTTCCACATGGGGTCTTCCAAAGACCATTTCTGATGGTGCTACTCTCCTGATTTAAATGCTACAAGTACTTTGGACATCTCTTGGGACCATAATTTAAATCTCTTCTGTGGCCTCAGGTCTTGTGTGGTCAGGCCCCATCTCCTACCCAGACTCATGTCACTATCCCTCACCTTCCCCACCCTGCTTCAGTGGCCCTGGCTTTCTTGAACTTTCCTGTTGGTCCTAGCTTCCTCCCACCAAAGGATCACCACGTTTGCTCTTCCCTCTGCCAGAAACCCCCTCTTCCTGATACTGCGTTGGCCCAGTTAACACTCCCATCCACTCAGTGCACATCCGCTTCTTCCAGGAGGTCTTCTTCAACCCATCAGCTTGGCCACATGCCCTTCTTGAGGGTCCAAGTCCCCCTTAGGGGTGTACTTCACAGCCCCTGTTACATTATACATTTATTTGTTGGTGGTTTGCCCAGCGTCCGCCTCTCCAAGATGGCAGGCACACCATGTTCGTTTCACTCATCACGTACCTCCTGCTCCCAGACCTCTAAGGGTCAAAGACCTTCTCCTAAGAATCCTGAGCCCAGAACAGAATAACCCATAGTGGGCACCTGGATCTAACACCAACTGCCTCGCCCACTGTGGGTGTAGGACATGAGTGCAGGGAGTGGATGAGAAAGAGGGAGTGAGTGTGGGTGAGTTTTAACAGTGAAGGTCATGCAGAGGCCCCAGGTAGGGGAGGAGGAGGAAGATATGAATGGATGCCCCACCCCAGGGGCTCAGCTTTTGGAAGAAGGAGAGAAAGTGTGTGGGGAAGCAGGAGGGAGAAGTGCAAAGCTGGGAGAGAAGGAGCCAGCATTTAGGCTCCTAAACGGGTGGTCACTTGAGGCCAGACACTGTGTCTTTTTGGAAAGTCTCACCAGCTCCTTCCAGAGGAAGAGTCCTGCCTGCCAGCTGGAGCCAGTACTAGCCAAACACACCCCAGGCCTTTCACAGGGGCCTTAGTGGGTGGCCAGCTGCATTCTGCCCCTGGGACTGCTGCCTGGACCCCCAGCCCTTGACGATCCCGGTCACCTTCCTGGAGCCAAACTCCCACCCGAGCAGGAGACTGGCCAGTGAGTGATTCCCAGAGTCTCCAAGGTTAAGCCTGAGGACTCCACGTTCTGGATCTTTTTTCCTGGGCCAAGGAACATAAGGCCATTAAAGTGACCTGGGAGCCCCGGCCCCTAGCCCCGGTAGCTGCCCACAGGGCAGATGCAAGACAAACTAAGCCATCTGCTCTGAAGACAGAAGAGCCAGCCAAGTAGGAGTTCCATCTTAGAGACCTCGGCTCCAGCTCCACCCCTGGCACCTGCCCCAGTCCTTCTCCTCCTGCCGCGTGCTCTGAAAGCAAGAATTCCAGAAAGGGTGATAGAATCTGTGGGGAAGAGCCACCCATCCCACAGTGACCAGAATCGGGCCATAGATAGAGCTGACACTACAAGGGGCAGGGGCCTCCTGCCCTGATGTATGACCAAGGCCCAGAGCCTGATAGCTGGGAGTCAGGGACAGACCCGGGCATCCCAACTCTCAGGCTCAGTATCTGCTTCTCAGCTGCCCTCCTGTGTCCCGGCCCATCCTTGTGTCCTAGCCCGCCTCAGGCTGTCCCTGTTCTCGGTCAGTGGTTCGTTCCGCCTTACCACGGTCGCCAGGCTGGGAATGTGTTTGACCGAATTCTCGACCTCCTCTTCGGTCACCTCGACCAGCGTGCAGTTCTCGTCCTCCGATGGCAACGGCTCGGCCCCATGCCTCGTGACCCAGGGGTGCAGCTTCAACGAATGATAGGAGGGGTGAGGGGCCGGCGACTGGCCCCAGAGGTCGGAGAGTAACACCAAGGCCCTGCCAGTGAGCGGAGCCAGGGAGGGAGTGCGGGAGGGCAGAGGTGGAGGCCTGAGGTTAGGCATGCAAAAGAGCTGGCAAGCCAGGCAGAGGGTGGGGGAGTGAGTGAGATGCAAGAAAACGTGGAAAAGACAGAGAGACAGAGAATGGGAAGGAGCCACCAGGCCCAGATGTGTGCCGGACCGCAATCTCCATCTGCCCCAGGTCTTGACAGAAGTGACCAGAATTTGGCATCTGCCTTGTACGGTTGCCCAAGGAGCACCCATCGCCCCTTAGCGACTTTTCCTGATGCCCGGAAGGCTCTGCTCAGAGCAGACAGATCCTCCCCATTTCACAGAAGGCTAAGAGAGGCTTGAGGAGGCACAGTGAGACCAGTTAGAAGGACACAGTCAGGAGAGGACCCAGGCAGGGATCTTCCCCACCCCACTACCCACCCCTGGGGTCCAAGCCCTTATCTGTAATTATTTGGCCTCCCTCTCCTCAAATCCTAGTTCGCTAGATGCCTAAAAACTTCTGAAGCAAACCTCTAGATTTCCATAAGAGTCAGATGTGTGCATGTGGCATTGGTCTGGGTGTAGGGGGTATACAGGGATTTCTCCTAACAGTGATTTCAGCAAAAGGATGGAATTCAGCAGGCTGGAGAGAGGGTGTCAAATTGTTCACTAATTTTCTGCCACCCTCACTGAGATTTCTCAAAGGGACGGGCAGGGGCAGGGTAAGGATCTGGGACTTTGGCAGCCGGGGTATGGAGCACACAGAGACCCCAGCCTGGTCTAGCCCAGGGAGGGTGGATGCCATCAGCCCAAGCCAATCAGAGCGAGCACTAGCTGCTCCACTGGCAACAGATTCCACTTCCATGATCACAGTTAACACGAGTCCAAATCCTCCTCCCCACTCCCCATTCCCTCCAGCAGCCCGGAGGCTCAAGACAGGGGAGGGTAACGGTGCCAAGGAGGGCGCAGTGCTGTGAACAGAGGGACATGGGGCCTGGCCGAGGCAGGGCTGAGCCAAACAATTCCAAGCAGAGGACACAGGCCTGGCCCATGGTGCACATCCCATGGCAGAGCAAGGGCCCCCCGGTACCTTGATTTCTGGCACCACAATCCTTGATTCTGGGTTCTTGTCCAACATGCGGGTGATCAGATCTTTCAAGTCCTCAGCTATGTCGGGCCTGGGCGGGGTGAGGGAGACACATCAAGGGTGGGAAACACACACCAAGAGCTTAGAGAGGAAGGGGACTCAGTCCAGACAGGCAATACTCACTGATCTGGAAATTCCAGGGCCTGACTCTTGATCTTACTATGTAAACACATAATCCGCTCGTCCATGAAGGGGCACTGCGAAGAGAGGTCAGGGACAGAGTGGCTGTTGATGGCAGGCACAGCAGTCCTGCCACGGCTGCCCTGTGTTGGCGTCACTCTATGTGGGTTAGAGCAGGGTAATAAATGGCCAGTAGCCCAATCAAGCAAGGAAGCAGTTCCCATACCCACAAGTCTAAAAGAACCAGGAACGTCCTTCCAGAAGGAGCCCTTCCCAACCACACTGAGGCTATCTTCTGTAGCTGTGCTTTAATTTACCTACTTATACAAAAGCAAAGACTCCTCCTCACCACCTGCTGGGTGAACAATAATAATAGCAAGAACAATACATAAGATGTAGCAGCAAGGGCAGTGATTTGTGGGGGCTTAACCTGGACCAGGCCCCAGACAGAGGTTTCTCAGGATAAGTACTTCTTCATTGGCTATTCCCTCTACCTGGAATGTTCTTCCCACCCGCATCTGCATGGCTCATTTTCTCCCATCATGCAGGTATCTGATCAAAGCTCACGTTCTCAGGGAAGCCCTCCTGAGCTTCTGTCTAAAGCAGGGCACCCGCCCCCCCAACCACCATGAGATTTCTCATCAGAGCTCCTATCCCTGACATATTCCATTTGTATTCGTTTACTGTTTAACCCCCGCACAGGATCATCAGCTCTAAAAGGGCAGGGATTTCTGCCTGTCTTGCTACGGCCGCTTTTCTAGTGCTCAGAAACATCCCTGGTGCAAAGCTGGGGTTTGATAAATACCTGGTTGAATTTACAAATGCTTGAATTATTTCAGGTGATCCTCTCAGAGCCTTAAGAAATTATAAATATTCTTCTCATTTTTCCAGAAGAGAAAAACAGAAGCTCAGAGAGGTGACATGTCCAGGGAAGTGTAACGCTGGGATTTAGCCTAGACTGAGCTGACTCTGAAGCCCATTCACGTACCACCTCCCCTCCCTGGTGACAAATCAGTGCTCTCAGTTGGTGGAGGAACTGACCCAGGAGGAGCTCAGGTACTGTGCTGGAAAAAGGAACCATTATGTGGGGTGTTCAGAAGGTTGGAAAAAGTCACAGAACAGGACCTCATCCTCTCCTATCCAAGGAAAATTCTTTCATTAGGAGCAGTAACTTGAGGACATCTGGGTGACTCAGTGGTTGAGCATCTGCCTTCAGCTCAGGTGGTGATCCCGGGGTCCTGGGGTCAAGTTCCTCACTGGGCTCCCTGCAGGGAGCCTGCTTCTCCCTCTGCCTATGTCTCTGCCTCTCTCTCTGTCTCTCTCATGAATAAATAAATAAATAAATAAAATCTCTTAAAAAAAAAAGAGCAGTAACTTGAGATAAGAGTTTGGATTTCATAGGTGAAGCCACTTGACTGAACTCATTAACCAGTACACTGAAGATGTGTACATTTCATAATATATAAATTTTAGCCCAAAAGGAAAAAAAAAAAAAAAAGAATCACAAATAGTGAGCTCTAGCTAATGACTATGTTCCAAAGCATCTGGAAGGAAGTATAGAGATGTCAGCAACTTACTCTGGAATGTGTAAAAAAAATAAGACAGGTTGAAGATGGATCCACTTGTGATAGAGCAAATAAGAGTGAAATGTTTGTGGCAGAAAACAGGTGGTGGCTACGTGGGTGTTTCTCAGACAGTTATTTCAAATTTGCTGTGTGACTCAAAATTTTCTCCTCAAATATTGGTGGGGAGGACATTATAAACGATGAGACCTGTTCCTTAAGCTTTCCTCAAGAGAAGCACAAGTTCATGAAAATGAAAAATCCATGCTTTTAGTACTCACATAACTAATCCGAACTTTAGAGTTAAAATACTAAAGTTCCTAAAAATTGATAATGAAAAAACAACAACAAAAGAACAACAACAAAGAGAGGAGACAGCACTCCTTAAATCAATAATGCCAAATGGATTTTCAGTCTGTCCCTCCAACAACAGCTTCTGGGAACACTCTGCTGAGAAGCATATCAAAGCAAGTGGCCCTCGGCTCAGGAAGAAAGGGTGCCAGCAGCTATTGATTTGTGATGTCTGTCTCTGATGTAGGAATAGGGAGATCGGTAGCACATTTGTCGTCCTTGCCCCAAACTCATCAACTATTTACAATACCTAGAGCCTCTGCCAATCCTTCTGTGTTAACAGATCATTTTTCTTCTTCTTTTTAAGATTTTATTTATTTATTCATGAGAGACACAGAGAGAGAGAGGCAAAGACACAGGAAGAGAGAGAAGCAGGCTTCCTACAAGGAGCCGCTGTGGGACTGGATCCCAGGATCCTGGGATCATGATCTGAGCCAAAGGCAGATGCTCAACCACTGAGCCACCCAGGTGACCCAACAGATCGTTTTTCACAGATAGAACTATTATATACAGTTAATGTACACTTGCAAAGGCAGCTTTCTTTAGACATTCAGGTCTAACTGTGGAAATAAAATTATAAACTCAATGAGTAAGTACTGTCTCCCCACAAGGGTAATTATTAATCCAAGGGGGCTACCCAACAACACTCAGCAGACAGGACACCCCCATCCCCTTACCTGGCCAAACACAAAGCAGTACAGCGTCACACCCATGGCCCAAACATCCAAAGCCTGTAAGAAAAAGAGTGCTTCATGTAAGGGAACAAGGGGTAGCGAGGGGGTGTCCACTGCTTCTGCAAAGGCCAAAAACTAAATCCTCCAGCTTTCCTCTGAAGAAACACTCCTTCTAGCCTCTGGCTCCACCGAGTCAGGTAAAGACTGATCCAGCCCCTGGCCTCTAGGTGAGCACAAAACCCAGGTCTGGCCAATAAATAAGAGCTTCATTTCCACTAGCCATAGTGATTGGCTTAAGGACAGGCACATGACCCAGGCTGGACCAATCAGAGCCAATACCCGAGATTGTGACAAGGGCTCTTCAAAAAGAGGAATGCTCTTTTCTACAGAGCCAGATAAGCTGAGAGGAAGTACCCTGGAGCTGCTGGCAACCCATCCCCCTGGGTAGGAAATCAGTCAAGAAAACAGCTGAGAGATGGAGTCCTGTTGAATCCCTGTCTCTAGCCAAGCCAGGAGGCGTTCTTCATCTACAAGGTCCAGTAGATGCATTGTTTAAGCCAGTTTGAGCTGGATTTCTGCCACTTAAACCAGAAGGGTGCTGACACAGGCTGAACACCACATCCCAGGGAGGTCCACACACACCTACCTTCCCAGAAAAAATCTTCCGTGTCTCTGAGAGCGACTCGGGTGCCATGAAGGCAGGTGTGCCCACGGTGTTAGAAAGAAGAGCATCGCTGCCCTTGAACTCGTTGCTCACACCAAAGTCGGCAATCTTGATGTGTCCATCTTCTCCCACCAGCAGGTTGGAAGGTTTGATGTCCCGGTGGATGATCTTCTGGTAGTGGACTGGGGAGGGGGTGGGGGGGTTAGACACCAGATGGGGGAGAAGGCAGGAAAGCCACATGAGGAGCTCTGCATAGCTCATAGAGCTATGGACCTCTCTGCTCTCTCACGCCCCGGGGCCCTTCCAGCTTCACTCTCCCCAGCCTGCTGGAGACCTCCCCAGCTTTGAAAGATAGGGGGGAAAGAATGTCTTTAAGGAAGTTACCCTATCTTCAAAAATGAGTGAAACACTGACTACCAAGTTACCCCATCTTCAAAAATGAGTGAAACACTGACTGCCAATTATAGTTAGTAACCATCTGACCTAGTCTAAGTCGCGAGTGATGATGGTCCCTGGAGAGTTTTTATTGAGCCCAGCTGGCTTCCAGCTAGAAGCCTCAAGACTTGTGACAGTCAAACCTATTTTCATTTACTAATGTCAACAGTCAACCCGTTCATCATAGCAACAATGACTGGAGCAGGTCAAATGGGAAGCATGGACTACAGAGTAAGACTGGGAACTTAACTTGTTCCTGCCTGGATGTCAACCCATGGGAGAGGACAGCCCTATGGCCTGGAAGACCCAACTGAATTTCTTTGCCAGTGGTGGTGGTGATGATGATGATGATGATGATACCAGTAATAGAGGGAGCAGTCCTGTTTGTTGAGTGCCCAGACTGGGGCCTGAGCCTGTGTTAAGTGCTTCCCATTTCCCCCTTTTCAATCTCACAACAATCCTTTGTGATAGGCAAGGGAAGAGACAAAATGTTTAATGATCAGAAACAGAAAGGACACCTGTCAATGAGAACTACTGATATGTACTGGTTGATTTAGACTCTGGTGAGAGACACTTTATTTCCATTTTACAGATGAGAAATCTAAGGTTCCAAGAGGTTAATAAGATCTCCATCCCAAGGTTGCTGGGAATAAGAGACAATGCAAATATAGCCCGTAACAGTGCCAGTGCATACATAGAGTGCTGAGGAAAAGTCACTATCAATATTGCTCTTAATTTTTGTGGCAGAAAGGGTTTCTGCTCATCAGGAACATGGCTTTCTGCAGCTACCCAAGACTGCATCTCAGACAATTCTGTTTCCCGCCCACTTGCCTGCACTCCAGGAGGTAAATTCCACTTTCCCACTTGGCCATGCACTAGGTGGGATGCTAACCACCCCTGGGGGAGAGTCCTTCTGCAGCACTCCCCCTCCCCCCCACTTACGGTACTCTATGCCTTTTATCAGGTCCTGGAAGTAGAAACGGGCCTGGTCTTCAGAGAGTGGTTTGAGGGTGGGCACTTCCATCACCGGCCTGAAAGGTCGACACATGCATGAAAAGCAAAGCAGACACACTGGCCTTCACCCTCTCTCACCAGCAGAACCAAGCACCACCTTGAGAAGCTCTGTAGCTCGAGAAGCTTCAGGCATCACAGCCGCCAGGGGTGGGGACACTCACCCTTGGTTGACCAGCTCAAACACTGCAGAGAAGAGAAGAGGGGAGCTATTATATTGGGAAATTGGCAAACCATCTCCCTCCTCCTCCTCCTTCCCAATGGCCCACAGAAACCCCAAAAAGCACGGAAACTAGCACTGGGGCTGGGGAAAGGAACAATCCACTGTGCCAAAGCCTCCACTCAAGGCCCTGCTCAGGAGGCGAGGGGTCAGAGGTTTCTGATCTCCCTGGGACCCCGGTCTGGCTGTACTTCTAGTCCTCGAAACTGCTGAGGAACCCCTGGCCAGGGAAAACAAAGCAGGGAGACAGGAGACAGGCAGGGATGGCTCATGGGTTCCTTTCTTCTCTCCAGATTCCAGGTATCTGACTGATACTAAACTATGTCCTCTTAGTCAGTCACACCCAGATCCTCAGCTACCTCATGGCAAAGAACAGTTCTAAGGAGGGCAGCCCAGGTGGCCCAGTGGTTGAGCGTCTGCTTTTGGCTCAGGGCATGATCCCGGAGTCCTGGGATCGAATCCCACATTGGGCTCCCTGCATGGAGACTGCTTCTCCCTCTGCCTGTGTCTCTGCCTCTCTCTCTCTGTGTCTCTCAAGAATAAATAAATAAAATCTTAAAAAAAAAAAAAAAAAAAAAAAAAAGAACAGGTCTAAGGAGACACAACCCAACATCGGTCTACTTAGGTGCAAAGAAGTAGGCCTAGGAGTCTTTAGATTCAAGAAATAAGAACAGTTTCAACGATCCCTCCCGCATCCTCCACACTGCCAGCTATGCCAGGTCACAGACCAAGAATGCGTGTAGATTCTTCAAACTCCTCAACGCTCTGTGGTCAGCTGGCCCTCAGACTCTTTACCTGTGACTCTCAATCCAAAACAAGACTTGGAGCAAGAGGTGGGGGTGGTGATTTCCTCACCACCTCAAAGGCCAACTCAGCCCACTGCTCCTAAACAGGGCCTTTCTTGACTCACGTTCACGCACGACATGCAAATGCCTCCCACCATGCCAGCTTCTTCCTGGACCTGTATACATGGGGAATCCCTGCTCCAAGCCACCAAGTGTTAGATAAGCTGTGTTCAGGGAATGCAGAGTTTTGTTGTTGTTGCTGGGGGTTTTTTGTTTTGCTTTTTGCTTTTTTAAAAATTGAAGTGAAATTTTCATAATATAAAATTAACTATTTCAAAATTTACAATTCAGTGGCATTCAGTATTCACAATGTTGTATGACTTTTGCCTCTACCTAGTTCCAGAAAATTTGCACTCCCTCTGAAAGAAACCCCATGCCCATTCAGTCAGGCCCCTCCCTCCAGGCCTTGGCAACACTAATCTGATTTCTGTTTCTATGGATTTGGCCATTCTGGACATTTCATATATACAGAATCATACACTATGTGACCTTTTGTGACTGGCTGTTTCACTTATTAGCACCATATTTTAAAGGCTCATTCGTGTTGTAGCAGGAATCGAATCAGTACTTCATTCCTTTTTATGGCTGCATACTATTCCATTGTGTGGATATGCCACATGTTGTATATCCAATCATTAGCTCATGAACATTTGGGTCGTTTCCACATTTTGGCTATTGTGAATAGTGCTGCTATGAATATTCCCACTGATGTATCTGTTTTTAGTTTGGGGGAGTATATACCTAAGAGTAGAATTATGGGGTCATGTTGCATACTTATTTTGATTTTATCCTGTTTGGATAAACATAATAGGAACATGAAGCTATCTAGGAAGTGAAAAATGCACACAATGAATTTCAAAATCAAGTGAAGAGTAACTCTGGAGCTGTCTGTTCTAGAATTATCTACCCACATTGGAATTTCTTACAGAAGAAACTAAAAGGTTGTTTCAGAGATCTCCAAGGGCTAAGGTGGCTGAGGGACAAGAGTTGGCTCTTCAGATAAGAAGGCTTAAAGGTTCTGACCAGAAAAGGAACTTAACTGTCTCGGGCCCCTCCCTGTCTTCAAGTTCATCAACCAGTGTTGGGTAAGCCCAAGTTAGGGCAGATCTGCCTTGGCTTCAGGCTGTGGTTAGAAGCAAAAAGTAATGACACTAAAGGGAAGGTTTCCATAGACAGGCAAGCTAGCCCCTTCAGCTCTGGCCTATCCTACCTTCATTCTGGAAGTCTTAACTTTCAAGAGCTGCTTCACGAATTTATGTGCTTCCTCCCCAGCACAGTAACTTTGTTGGTATGGAGGAAGCTAGCCTGTGAAAACAGGTCTCTTTTCAGCCACTAATAGTTTAACCCCCTCCTGGGGCTGAGAGGTGGGTGGGAAGTTTTTAGCCTCTAGAAGTACTGTGTGTTCTGTGCTCTTTGAGGGTCAGGCCTGTATTTGTAGCTGATACCTACTACCCAGCCTCATACACTACCCTGTCTGTCCTTGACACACATCTGGGATTGGAAACTAAGATACAACCCTGTCGGGATTTCAAAACCACTCAAATCACATATCAGAAGTCAGGCTGGCTCCCTTCTACACCGCTGCCTCAAAAAAAGAAAAACTCTGTCCATGAAGTTGCTGATTCAAATGGCTTAAGAAACCCCTCTTTCAAGCTTGGGCAGGTTCTTTTCATACTCATCCAACTCCTCTCAATGGCTCCCTTCTTGCTCTAAAAGGCAAAGTCTTACAATGGTGTGACATGTCCTCTGCCATCTGGTCCCCACTGTCCTGAACAAATGTCACCTCACTGAGGCATCTCAAGGAGTGGCTCTATTTCCCAATCCCCCAAATTGGAACCGTCTGGTTCCCCTGACCCTGCTCAGATTTGGTTTTTTCCATGGTGTTGTTACTTTGGAAGGCTAAGCATAATACTTAAGTACAGAGAGTATCTGTCTGTCCTTATTGGAGGGAGAAAGTGCCCTGTGGGCAGGGTCTTCTTTTTTGTCTCCAGATAAACCTAGAACAGGGCCTGACAAACTATAATGTTTGTTGAAAGAACAACCAGGCACCTCAGAAATAGCCCAGAACCATGCAGAGTCAGGTTAGGAGCCCCAAATAAGCAAGTTATGCTGGGAATGCCATTCTGGGCCTAAATTCTTTTACATTTTATGATTTCTGCTGTAGTTCCTTCAAACTTCACTCATTTGCCTACTATGTTTATGGGCTGACTATATCTATATACCACATAAACTATTATTTATTTCATATTTTTCTTTAAATTGACTCAGTTTTAAAATTTTTAGCCTTATCCTAGGTAATGACATCCATGAAATCATGAGTTTAGTGTGCTGCTTTAGGTTTTCCTGTACAATGATAAATTAATTCTAAAAAAAATTTTTAGGGCCACCTGGGTGGCTCAGTGATTGAGCATCTGCCTTCAGCCCAGGGCATGATCCTGGAGTCCCGAGATCAAGTCCCACATCAGGCTCCCTGCATGGAGCCTGCTTCTCCTTCTGCCTATGTCTCTGCCTCTGTCTCTCTGTGTCTCTCACAAACAAAATCTTTTAAAAAAATAAAAATAAAAGAATAAAATTTTTTAAATGTCTATCCATGTACCCCCCTAAAATCATCTCATATATTTAAAGTGGCAATGATACCACATTTTGAGAAATATTGCAAGTCTGTGCTGTTCACATTTTTTATAATGTTTCTTTCTCACATAACTTTTTTAAAGTTAAAGTTTTTTAAAGTTAACACCTCCTACGTTATTTACTGTGTAGCTTCTAAATTGTTCCTATAGGAAGATTTTATAAGTTCTAAAATTTACAAACAAAAAATAAAAAAATAAGTGTTCTAAAATTTGAATATGGACTGCACCCTAGATGCTCTTAAGGAACTGGCATTGACTTTTTCAGATGTAATAACGGTATTGTGACCACACAGGACAAAGTCCCTACGTGAGATACACACTGAAGTATTCAGGGGCTGAAGCATGAAGATGTCTGCTACTTTTTAAATTTTGGATAGTTCAGCAAAAAAAATACAGAAATGGATGGGTGGGTGGCTAGACTGATAAAGTAAATCTGACAAAAAATTATTAACTGTTGAATCTGGTTGGTAAGTATACAGGTATTCATTGTACTACTCTTTCATCTTTTCTGTAGGCTTAACATTTGTCATAATAAAAACCTGGGGCAGGGAAGAGAAGGAGATAATGAAAAATAAAACGTCCTTAGCTACAACCCTTCCTTGGAACTGAACCACAGCAATGACGTGAGGAGAAAGTGAGCTCTGAGCTGTTTTCAAACCAGACCCATTCAAACCAGACCCCAGATAATCAATCACTCTCCTTGTGCAACAAAGGATGGTCCCCATGCTCATCCAGAAGACTTGTAGTGCCCACCCCCCTCACCTCCTTGATACCCCTCCTGGCTGTCGTCTGTACCCACTCGAAATGCACAGGCTCGTTTGAATGTCCACCCAAGCCATATTGCAAGGGCACATTACCTATCAATCACACATTCCTGAGCCCCACAGTCTGCTATCCAGTTTTGAATTAGTCTTGCCCTTCCTTCCTTCATCGGTACCTATGCTCAGAGCTGATGGAGGACTGACCCATGTCCTCACCAGTTTTTAAAAATCAAGTCTCCATGGACACGCTGAGTCCTTCCATTTCTTTGTGCAGTGCCTTCCAAGACTCCAAATGCCCCACCATGACCTAAGGCTCTCCATCCTCATCCCCATCCCCTCTTTCCGTGGTTTACTCTGTCCCAGTAATGTTTTTCTCAATCACGTTAAGCTCTCACCAGCTTTTGCACTTGCAATTCCCTCTGCCCGGAATGCTCTTCCCCATTTGTAACAGGGCTGTCTCACGTGAAGTGGCCCCTCAATCCCTCTCTCAGGTCATCCTATTTAACCTTCAGAGGCTCCATCTGAACTTACCTGGTTTATTTAGCTGTTGACTATCTGACTTCCATGATTAGAATATCAGCTTCACAAGAGCAGGAGCCTCATCTTTCTCACTCACCAATGCATCCTTAGTGCCCAGCATGAGCAGGCGCTAAATTAATATTTGCAAATGAATGAATAGGACCTCCAGATCAAGTCCCAGCAAGCACTCCCTTCCACCTCCTGCTTCCAACCAGGGCTGCAACCTCACACGTGGCTCACTGTGGGACCAGCTCTGGCAGGAAAGGGGAAGCTGTCTGTCCTTGGTGAGAGATGGTAGGGGCAGGGGATGCTCAAGAGGACCCCTGGGCTTTGGCAGGTGCAGCTGCCTGAGCTAGGGTGGCGGATGGCAAGAGCTCTCTTACCCATGTACAGATGGTCCTCATTGGGGTCATCCAGGACCTATTGGCACAGCCACATGGAACAGGCCGGAGATGAGGAGCAGGGGAGAGGAAGAGAGAGAAATGATATGAGCAGGGAGGAAGCAGCATCCACATGACTGCATTTGCCACAGGAGGGCTGCGCTTTCCACTGGCTTTCTGGTTAAGATGAAGGGTACAGGAAAAAACTCAGGGTGTGTGATCCAAATGGCCATCTGGAAAATAGGCACTTTCTAGCCCAATCCTGAAGAGTCCAAAACACCTAGAAAAGAGGTTACAAAACGGAGGGGCAAATTCCTCCCCTGGAAAATGGGGGGACCTGGTTGGTTCAGTCAGTAGAGCAAGCAACTCCTGACCTCAGGGTCGTGAGTTTGGGCCTCATGTTGAGAACAGAAATTATTTTAAAAAGGGACGCCTGGGTGGCTCAGCAGTTGAGCATCTGCCTTTGGCTCAGGGCATGATCCGGAGTCCTGGGATCGAATCCCACATCGGGCTCCCTGCATGGAGCCTGCTTCTCCCTCTGCCTGTGTCTCTACCTCTCTCTGTGTGTCTCTGTCTCTCAGGAATAAACAAATCTTAAAAAAAAAAAAGAAAGAAAAGAAAAATTACTTAAAAACAATTTTGTTTTAATTCCTCCCCTGGGAAATGTCTCAGCTTCAATAAAAACCCCACCTGTCTCCTAGGGAGACAACGTGATCCTCAGGGCAAAAATTCAAATCCTGTCTGGGCTCTTCCAACTCCTCTATGAAGTGCCCCCCTGACCTCCTGCCCTTGCAAGAAAAGAAGTCTCCCTGCCTGGAACTGCCACGGCATGTTCCTGCTCTCCTTTCATGGCCATCCCGCTTTCATCTTGTCACTTCTTTCTATCTTTCCCCCTCCACATGTCAGCCTGTAAGGACAAGGCCCATAGTAGGTGCTCAGGGAATGTTTGATGAACGTCTATGTCCATCTGGCGAACGTCTGATATTTGTCCAACAGGCAGGCTGGCAAACAGTCTTGTTAGGTAGACAGGTCAGATGCCACAGGGCAGTGGAGACAAGAGAGATCCCACTAGGACCCAGATCCACTTGATAATCCAGTGTCCTTGAGCTTCCTCCAAAACGGCTGACTCCAACAGCAGCAAATTGAAACTGTGTAATTCAGTGACAGGTGGAGACAGCTGGCAGCCACTGTCTCTCTCCTTCGGGAAGAAACAAAGGCAGTCTCCTTGGCTAGACAGGTCCTCCTGCCTCTTCCCACATCACCCTCGCTTTTCCCAGTCAACCAAGATCCACAGGACAAGAGTCCTGAGAAAGAGATGCACCCTACACAGAGGCTCAAGGCAACCCATCTAGAGCCCTGAGCCCTGCCCTGTTGGGGGTAATCAGACCCAGGACATGGCCTATCTACAGCCCACACCTAGCAAGCCCCAGGAAGGCATGGCTGCTAACCCTCACACTCACCAAAGGCAGGGATGTACCCCCAAACAGAGGACACCAGCCCTTTGCACATGCTGTTCCTTCCTCTGCAATGCCCTTCCCTGTCCTTTCCCTATGATCTCCATCCAGAGAACAACCAGGGCCATCTCAAATATCCTTTCCCCTAAGAAGCCTTCCTTGCGCTCCATGCTCCTGCAGCACTGCCAATGCATGTCCGATTCTGCACTTTATCACATCCCATTTACGAAGTCCTGTCATCTAGACCAGAGGTACTCCAAATAGGTTTGGGGACTTCTAGGTATCCCCAAGATGCTTTCGGGGAGTTCACGAAGTCAAAACTGATTTTCACACGAAAACTAAGATAATATCTGCCCTTTCTACTCTCATTCTCTATTAATAGAGCAATGAGAAACCACATGGCATGAGGAGTCATAAGAGGCTGAATGAAAGAGCAGATACGAGAATCCAGCCAGACATTAGCACCAACAAAAATTTACAAAAATCTGGGGCAGCCCGGGTGGTTCAGTGGTTTAGTACCACCTTCAGCCCAGGGCATGATCCTGGAAAGCCGGGATCAAGTCCCACATTGGGCTCCCTGCATGGAGCCTGCTTTTCCCTCTGTCTGTGTCTCTACCTCTCTGTGTGTGTGTGTGTCTCTCGTGAATAAATAAATACAATCTTAAAAAAAAATTTACAAAAATTTTTACCTAAAATGCTAGGGTGCCCGGGTGGCACAGGTGGTTAAGCATCCAACCCTTAGTTTCAGCTCAGGTAGCAATCTTAAGATCCAGGATCGAGCCCAACACTGGGCTCCACACTCAGCACAGAGTCTGCTTGGGACTGTCTCTCCCTCTTCCTCTGCTCCTCCCCACCACATTCCCTCTCTTTCTCACCATCTCTCTGTAAAATAAATAATCTTAAAAAAATGTAAATGCCACTCTTCTTATATTTTTTTCAGACAATAGAGTTATTTTTCATAAAAATATATTGTCATATAATGGGACTGTTGTTTTTAAATGAATAAACAATTTTTAAATTTCTCAGTTTCAAATCTTAATATGGCAAATAATAAACACAACCCACATAAGCAAAACCTTTTTGGAGTCTTCAATAATTTTGAAGGGCATAAAGGAATTTTGAGACCAAAAACTGTGAGACCTGCTGATCTAGAACAGGGTATGGCAAGTATAGCATAAAAGCCAAATCTGGCCTTTTGCCTGTTTTTTGTAAATAAAGTTTTACTGGAACACAGCCACACCCATTTGTGTGTGTGTATGTCTATATATGTATACACATACACACACACACACACACACACACACACACACATACATACAAAAGCTCCAAAAACAAAAATGGATAAAGGACAAGTCTCCGTATCCCCCTTCCCCTCAATTTCTCTATCTGTAAAATGGGAGTAATAAATAGTCTTAGAGAGGGTGAGGATAACATGAAAGAACAGGGGTGAAGGAATGTGGAGCAGTAACTACTAGTCAGCCCTGCAAGAGCTGTTAAAACTGTCATGGCTCTCCCTAGAAACCAGTGGTGCGGCGTTTGGGTAACAACAGAGCTGGGCCTAGACAGTTACCATTCTTGCCTCCCTCCTCCCTGTCCCCCCAGCTCACCTCCACCAGCTTCACCACATTGGGGTGGTCTAGCTTCTTGAGGATGGCGATTTCCTGGTACACCTGCTCAATGGGGCCCCTAGGCTGGATGCAGCCTCCAGGAGCCAGCCGGGTGCCTCGGGGTGGGGGACGACCTGGAGGAGACAAGCCCATTCCAGTATCAGGGCAAACAGCTCTTCCCCTGCAAATGGCAGCTGGAGTTGGGACAACCCAAGCAAGGGGGTCTCGGCAGGGCTGGAGTGGCTGAGGCCACCAGGGGTGATAAGTGGCTCCTCACCTGTCTCCTCTGTTGCTAGAAATGAGTGAGGCTAGAGACCCAAGCTCCTTGATCAGCTTTCTGTCCCCTCCTTCCCACCCCATTCCTCAGGGCATAGTGACAGGAGTCTCTGGGACCTCTACCCAGACACTCCCTGCAGGGGTCACCATGCAATGGGATCTTCTCTGTCACATCCCAGCCCAGCACCTAAGAATAAAGGCCTGGCCCACCAAACTCACGTGGAAAGCCTGCCTGTCGGATCAGCTTCTTTTTGGACAGCACTTTCATTGCCTGCCAGGGAGAAAAGACCCCACATCTCGATTAAAATGGAGAGTTTGGTAGAGGGAGAGTTCCCTCTGCTTCTAGGCCTGTCAAAGCTCTTGGAGCCCTGATGGCCTCAGGACTGAGTGCTTCACCATCAGAGTGGGTCAAGCAGCTGCAGGTGGCCTGGAGGCTGGATGCCAGGGTCCCTCCCAGCCCTGAGGGTGTTTCTGAGTTTCCAAGTCAGCTCTCCTGGTTGGGCCCACAAGCTTTGGGACTTGCTACAACTGAATCAAGACACTAGTGAGTTGCAGGGATGGACGAGGGACTGGCTGTTTTACACATGGGCCAAGTGAGGTTCAGGTGTTATGTCACTTGGCCAAGGACACACAGTTGGCAGATGTGAGAGCCAGAATTTGAACCCACACTGGACTGACTCTAAAGTCTCAGCTACAAGGGCAGTTTGTCCCACTACCACCTGGTTCTGGGTGCTATGAAGGATGTAGAAATGATAGCCCAGAGTAAAGATATGAAACATTTGCTGAATTTATCCATTTTCTTTCTGACCCAATCACTTTGCCTCCCCATTTCCCTATCTGTATAAGGGGAACACCACTTCCTTCCTAATACACAAAAGGAAATGACCTAAGAATAAAATGAAACCAGAGCAAAGAAAATCTTCCAGAAAGCCAAGTTCTGGAAAGGAGGCTTTTGCAGTGGACAAGAGTGGGGGCGGGGAGGGGGATGTGGATACTCACATAATAGGTATTGTCATTTTCATTGTAGGCCAACTTGACCACACCATAGGAGCCCTGGATAAAGGGAGACGCCCATTACATACTGTCTAGAAGTTACAATCTGCAAAATGAGGACCCTAATACAGGGGCTGCAAACCAGCAGCCAACTGGCCAAATCAGCTCTGCAATTACATTTTGTTGCATCTGCAGTTTTTAGAAAGTTTGAATTAATCGCTAGTATTTAAAAACAGAAAGATCAGATATAAAAATCTAAATTCTCAGCTTCTTTTGAAAAAAATCAGAAGATCTGGCCATATGGACCTATAATCATTTCCACATGTTAACAGTTTGCCATAGTCCTCACCACTCCCTACTGCCTTAGACCTAGCATGCTTTGCTCATTTATATTACTCACTTGCTTTCTATTTTGGCATTTGAGGTTTTGACCCCTGAAAAGATACTGCCCATTGGCTGAAATAAAAGCAAAAATAGATGTGAGAGCACCTTAGAAGGGGAAAAAAAAACCCCACTAATGTTGGTGATATGGAATTCCCTCAAAGCTGTCTGAGCTTTTGTGGAAACACATTAATATGCTGTAGAAAGAAAATAAACCAGATGGACCACTAATGACAAAACCTTCCCCCACAATCTTGCCTCCAAGGGCTTCTTCCCACCCCCAGCTCTAGCGGGTTCCCTCCATCATATCTGAGACATTCTCGGTAGATGCAGAAAACCAGTCTGGCTCCTGGGATATTTACCTTTCCAATTTCATCCTTTAGCGTGTACTGATTCAGCTGTACACAATCCTGGAGAGTTAAGTGGAAACACACAGAATATGAATTGTAGGTTTGCAGCTCGATACATTTTTCACAAAACAAACACATGAACTGGGACCCAAATCAGGAAGGAGAATACTGCCCGTCCCCCAGGAGCATCTCCCAGACACTGGGTTCTCTCTACGGTGACCACTATCCTGACTGCTAACAGAACAGCTTTAGTATATTGTAAAAATGTGATTATACAGTATGTACTCTTTTAATATCCATGTTTAAGAAGTGTTCCCAAAATGTTGATTTTTAATTAAACAAGTAATCCTGTCTAAGGACCATGTTGTCCTATAAAAACATAAAGTGGCATAAGTGGAGAATATCTGAGTGACCATGGGGCAGAGAATGGTTTCTTAATGGTTTCTCAAAGGTTCTTTTCATACAAAAAGTACCAATACAAAAGGAAACAAATGATAAACTGGATTTCATCAAAATTAAAACCTCAGCTCTTTGGGCAGCCCGTGGGGCTCAGTGGTTTAGCGCCGCCTTCAGCCCAGGGCCTGATCCTGGAGACCCAGGATGGAGTCCCAGGTCAGGCTCCCTGCATGGAGCCTGCTTCTCCCTCTGCCTGTGTCTCTGTCTGTCTCTCTCTCTCTCTCTGTGTCTCATGAATAAAAAAAATCTTTTAAAAAATAAAATAAAACCTGAGCTCTTTAAAAAAATAAAACTTTGGCTCTTTGAGATACTCACTATTAAGGAAACAAAAGGCAAGCCACAGCCCAAGAGAAACTATTTGCAAACACATCAGAATGGCATTCAGACAGATAAAGAACTCCTATAACATATTACTAACAACACGCTAATTTAAAAATGGGCAAAAGATTTGAAGAGATTTCTCCAAAGAAGAGATACAAATGCTCAAATAAGCACATGAAAAGAGGCTCAAAAAAAAAAAAAAAAAAAAGGCTCAACATCATGACTCATCAAGGAAATGTAAACTAAAACCAGACCCATTAGATTGGCTAAAATCCAAGACTGATCACACCAAGTGTTGTCAGAATAATATAGGGCACAGAGAAGCTTTACGCACTACTGGTAGGAATTTAAAATGGTGCACCCTCTTCGGAAAACAGTTGGGTGGTTTCTTAACAAGCACCTCTCTAGGACATAGCCATTCTGTCCTAGCTGTTGATCCAAGAGGTGTGAAAACTTGTGCCCATGCAAAGACTTGTAGACAAATGTTTGAAACAGTTTCATCTGTAATACTCAAACACTAGAAACAACTCAAATGTCCACTGACAGGTAAACGGATAAACAAACAGTGGTCCATTGCAGACAATGGAATGCTAGTTAGCCATCAAAAGGAAACAGACGACAACATGGACAAATGTCGAAATCATCAGGTCATCAATGAAGCTAAGTTAAAAAAAAAAAAAAAGAGTACATACTAGATGATTCCACTTACAGAAAGTTCTTGAACTTGCAAACTAATCTATTATACTAAAAAGCAGGTCAGCAGTTACCTGGGAAAGGGGAAGAAGGGGGAGGAATGTGTCATCGGGTGTGCCCAAAAACGTCTGTGATCTTGACTGGGGTGAAGGTTTCACAGATGTATACATTATCAGAACTGATCATATTGTACACCTGAAATATGTGCACTGTTTTACTTCAGTTATACCTCAGTGTAATTAAGGAAGAAATGTTAGGTGATAGATGAAATAAAACTGAGAAAAGAAACATGATAGAAAATAACCCTTCGAAGTGTTACACATAAGCCCAACACTTCCCCTGAACCCCCCCACCCCAATTCTAACCCTTTCCCCAAACCTTGGTATCAGTTTGGTGCATAAACTTCCAGGCCTTTTTCTATGTAAATGCACGCATACATGCACCTGTTGAAAATACAGAGCATTGTTTTGGGATGGGGTTTGCAGGGGCATAAAAGATGTCACACTAGATCATTTCTCACTCAACAACGTCGCTGGAGACAGTTCCATGTCAGTGTGTACACAGAGACCTGCATCTTTTGACCTGCTGTATAGCACTCCTCGGCTCACAAAGCCCTCCCTTCACCAGGGGACATTTTAGGATACTTCCACTGTTTCTTTCCAGTGTTGATTTCATTCCCTTTAGTCCTAGAAGGATGTGACAGGCAGAAGTGGGGCCCTGCAGAGCTGACCTAAGAGGTCTCGCTGCCCCTAATCCAAGCCCCAAATGTTGCTGAATTCATCTTCCAGATTCTACTCTAATCCTATTAGCCCCTGACACTTCCAGGGTCAAGTCCTGACTCCACTCCTCTGACCTTGGCAGAGTAGCCTAGTTGTCCACCAAATACCAGGCTCTCCTTTCTTCCTTATAAATGGAGAACTAGATGGCAACGTCTGCATTTCCCAGCCTTTCTTATAGCCAGGGGTGGCCACATGTCTATGTTCTGGCTAGTAGGAGGTAGACAGAAGTTGTTGGGTAGAGTTTCCAGAAAAAAGGACTGACTTAGGAGGCAAATGACTTTTGCTCTTCTTCCCTGCTCCTTCTTCCTGTCTGGAATGAAATTGTAATGGCTATAGTCACAGCAGCCATCTTGAGACCACGAGGTTTTAAGGACAACAAAAGAACCAAATGGGTCCCAAATGCTGACTTCAAGATTTATTTTACATGATAAATAAGCCCTATTGTTGTTGTGGTGAAGGGGATATGTGTCTCTATTTCTCTAGGCTGACTCAATTCTAACTGAAATAAACCTAAATTCTCCCTCTAGCTCTGTTGCTGTGGTGCTCCCCACGTGGGCCCTATTCTTTAACTAGCTGAACCCCAGATTGCTCTTTCCCCCCACATCCTGCCTTTTACCTCTGGGCCTTTACTCATGCTGTGCATTCCCCTGCACTGAACTCTCTCCAGTTATGAAAGTCCTACCTAGCCCTCAAAAATATAGTTATATTATCAGCCTCTCTAGAAAGCCATTCTCTATGTCCATGCTTCTCCCAATTAAATTCATTCCTTCAACAAATATTTTTGTGCTCCTACTATGTGCAAGGTACTGTGCAAGACGCTGGGGACTTGATGGTGGACAGAACTGTTCCTTCTGAGCTTACATTCTAGCTGGGGAGACAAGCCAAAACCAACAGACACACATCTGTGATGAGTGCTGTGTCAACAGGGTGACAGAGTAGAGATGGGCTGGGGCTGAGGCTGCTTACAGAGGGTGGTCAGAGAGGCTCTTCAGAGGAGACATTTGAGTTGAAACTTGGCTGTCAGAAGAAGACAGCCCTGCAAAGACAGGGAGAGGTTCCAAGCAGAGAGGACAGCAGGGGTAAAGGTAATGGAGGGAATGGGGGTGGGTATCTGAGGAATACAAAGAAGGCAACGAGGATGGAGCCCTGGGAGTCGGTGGCAGAAAGGCAGGAGATGGGACAGGGGCAGAACACGCAGGGCCTTGGTGAGCCCTAGTGGGGCTTGGAGTTCTAACCCACCTCTCAGAAGTTTCCAGCAGGAATCAAATGAGAAATATGCAGACAGTGCTGAGAGCAGGGCCTGGCACCCTGCTGTGAGGCGGGAAGGCCTCTCGCCCACCCCTACCCCAGCACAACTCCTGGTCACCAGCACCTGCATTGCTGCCAGAGGCTCTCTGTGGCCCCAGAACTTCCCTGGCCACTCTCAGGGCAGGTCACCCACTCCCAGCAGCCCTCACCAGCTACCCTGGCTCTCAATCGGGATCACTCTGAGGTACAGAACTTTCTATGCTGTCAAACAGGGTTCCCCAGAGATGGAGCCCGAGTCGCCCACGATGGTAACAGGCTCCATCCTGGCCCCTTTGTTGCCCTCCTCTTCCACTCTCACTTCCCACCCCCCCTGGGGCTCCCGGGGTCACCGCTCAAATCAATGTTCTGGGAGAGCCCCGCTCCAGAGGCCCGGCCGGCCGGGCCAGCTCACACACCTGCATGCCCGTGATGGACACGTGGTGGGACTCCACCGTGGGCCGCCGGGGCAGCCGCGGCGAGGACTGCGGGGAGCCCACAGGCGAGTGGGGCAGGACCGGGTGGGCGCAGCGGCCGTTCGCGTCCAGCGGGGACCGCTCCTGCAAGGAGAGCTTGCGACTGCACAGCTGGGGCCGGGCCTGAGACCCCGAGGCAGAGGCGTCCAGGGCCACCTTGCGGCCCTCAGCCTCCAGGGGCCGGTCCCGGCCCGGGCCGCGGTCCACCGCGCAGCCCGGCTCACACTCGGTGACCACGATGAAGGACTCCATGCCCAGGCGGATGCTCAGGGACGAGAGGCCCTGCAGGGCCTCACAGGGCTTCTGGCCTTCACTGCCACCGCCACCCCCCAGCTCATCCTGGAGGGCGGCCGGGTCGCTGCTGGGCTGGCTAGAGACGCATGATGACATGGTGCGTGGGCCCGGGCACTCCCATTCGGCAGCAGCGCGCCACCTGCGGAGAGAGGAAGGGTCAGCGGCTCCCTGCCCGCCCCCTGCCCGCCCCCTGCCCGCCCCCTGCCCCGGCAGCTCCTCCGACCCGCCTCCAGCCCACTTCCTCAAAATATCTGGCAAAACTTGATGGCACAGGATCTTAAGTCTATACAGAACATACTTCCTTAATTGAAAAGCCCCTCCTCGCGTACAGCAGAATTCCAAACTCAATCTGGGTAGGAACCAAGGATGAGAAAACCCCAAAATAGAGTACGCCTGCCCCCTACAGAGGTGGCAGCTACTTTCAGCTCAAGCCAATTGCTGCTAAAACGGGATTTGGGGGAGCCTGGGTGGCTCAGCGGTTGAGCGTCTGCCTTTGGCTCCGGCGTGATCCTGGAGTCCTGGGATGGAGTCCCGCGTCCGGCTCCCTGCATGGAGCCTGCTTCTCCCTCTGCCTGTGTATCTGTCTCTCTCTTTCTGTGTTTCTCATGAATGGGTGAATAAAATCTTTTTTAAAAATTAAAAATTAAAAATAAAATGAATAAGTAAAATGGGGGTTGGGACTTGAATTGCCTGTCCTCCCCCACCAGCCCCCACCACCGCCTTTTTAACATATTTACTTTTAAGATTTTATTTATTTATTCACGAGAGACACAGAGAGGCAGAGACATAGAGGGAAAAGCAGGCTCCCCGCAGGGAGCCTGATGCAGGACTGGATCCCAGGACCCCAGGATCACAACCTGAGCGAAAGGCAGATAGATGCTCAGCTACTGAGCCATCAAGGGGCCCCACATACTTATTATTTAATGTTTTCCTAATTCAGCACCCTAATTGGTGCCTGCCAGGCATAAGGCAAACATGAAGTCAAAAGGTTGACACTGGGGCACCTAGCTGGCTCAGAGGGTAGAGCATGCAACTCTTGATCTCAGGGTCACCAGGTCAAGCCCCACAAAACATATTTAAAAAAAGAAGTTGAAAAAAAAAAAAAAAGAAGTTGACATCAAATAGCTTAGCAGTTCCTCAAAAAACCTAAACAAAGAATGACCACATGACCCAGCAATTCTGTTTCTAGGTATGTACCCCAATAGCACTATTCTGGGTAGCCCAAAGGAAAAACAATCTACATATCCATCAACAGATGAATGGATAAACAGAATGTGGTCTAATCACACAATGAAATATTATTCAGCCCTTAAAGGAATGATGTACACCTGCTACAATCTGGGTGAACCTCAAAAACATCATGCTAAGTGAAGGAAGCCAGACCCCAAAGGTCACGTATGTATAATTCTCTTTATTTGAAATTTCTAGAGCAGGCAAATCCATAGAAACAGAGAGTAGATTAGTAATTGCCTAGGACTGAGGAGGTGTTGGGGAGAATGGGAATAACTGCTAATGGGTACAGGGTCTCCTGGGGTGATGAACATGTTCTGGAATTAAACAGAGGTGGTGACTGCACAAAATTCTCAACGTACTAAGTGCCACTGAAGTGTTCACTTTTAAATGGTGACGTTCATGTTATGTGAATTTAAAAAAAAAAAAAAAGGCTGATGCTGTCTTAGACTGTCAATTCCTTCTGTCTCTAGGACAGATTATTAACCTTTGCTTCATGTATTTGACAAATTCTTCTGGACAAATGTCACAGGTGCCAGTAGGATTCAGAGAGTACATCCACGGATGCCAATGGTGGCAGCTCCATACTGATCACCCACATCACAATGTTACCAGGCAAACAGGGGTGTGGAGTAGAGAGATTTCATGAATGAATAAAAGGGTATCTCTTGAGGACACTGTGTGGCAGTGAGGGGATAGAGAGGAAGGTGCAGATGGGAATAGAAAGCCAGTGCTTCCTGGAGGACTTGGATGAGAGGCAGAGAAACGCCACTTGCCTTTTAGGGATAGTCCTGTAAGAAGTATTTATGAAACAGCTTCTGTGTCCGGCAATCTGGACGGTAAGGTAGGTGGATGGGATGAGAAAAGCATTAGCAAAATCACTGCAGCGTCCTAGCTTGGACACAGGCACAATTTATGAACACAGAGTTCACGGTAAAAGAGCAACAAAGAAACCCATCACGTGATAAGATGCTCAGCCTTAGTTACAGGAAGAGAAGTGCAAATTTAAACTACAATGAAATGGTCTAGTTAACTACACTCAACAAGTTAACTGTAGAATTACCATATGATCCACCAATTCTTCTCTCAGGTATATACCTGAAAGAATTGAGAGTAGGAATCCAAACAGATACATAAACACTCTTGCTCCTGTCAGTGCTATGCACAGTCAAAAGGTAGAAATAACCCAAGTGTCCATCAGCTGTGGATGGATAAACAGAATGTGTTCTATTCATACAACAGAATATTATTCGGCCATAAAAAAGAATAAAGTTCTGACACATGCTACACCATGGATGAACTCAGAAAACATGCTAAGTCAAACAAGTCAAATATTAAAGGACAAATACTGTATGATTGCAACAATATGAGGGACCTAGAATAGACAATATTATACAGACAGAAGAGAGAGAGTTACCAGGGATGAAGGGAAAGGGAAAGGGAAGAGAGTCATTATTTATGGGGTACAGAGTTCAGTTTGGGGTGATGAAAAGTCCTGGAAAACATAATGGTGGTGGCTGAACAACCCTGTGAACGTCACTAATGTCACTGAATTGTATACCTACAAATGGCCAAAGTGGTAAATTTCATGTTATGTGTATTTTATTTACCAAAATTAAGAAAATAATAATAAAACTATAAGGAATTACTACTTTTTCCAACCATCAGATTGGCAAAGACAAAAATGTAATATAGCACTATTTTGGTGAGGCTATGGGGAGTATGAATTGGTACCATCCTCATGAAAGGAAATTCACTAATATCTGACAAAATTCCAAATGCACGTACCTTTGAGTTAACAATTCCACACCTGAGTATTTATCCTACGGACAACCTTACACATGTGAAAAATGTCTTCTGGTAGTGTGGCTTGAAATGACCATCCACAGGGGACTGAGTAAAGAAGAATGAGGTACATGGTATTCCAGGAGAAAACCATGCATTTATTTTAAAAGAGGTGACTCTACACAGCGTGATAGGAATTAGCTTCAACACACAGTGTTATGTGGAAAAAAGACCAAAGCATTAGTATACTGCTGTTTTGGTACAGGGGTTGAAAAAAGCCATACATGTGAAAATAACTGTATATGCGACAGCGTATTTCCAAGAAAGGTATATAAGAAAATGGTTAACATGGGATCCCTAGGTGGCGCAGCGGTTTGGCGCCTGCCTTTGGCCCAGGGCGCGATCCTGGAGACCAGGGATCGAATCCCACGTCGGGCTCCCGGTGCATGGAGCCTGCTTCTCCCTCTGCCTGTGTCTCTGCCTCTCTCTCTCTCTCTCTGTGTGTGACTATCATAAATAAATAAAAATTAAAAAAAAAAAAAAGAAAATGGTTAACAAACAAATGGTTGCAGAAATAAGGGGACAGGGTGGGAAGGACTAACTTTCCATTGGGTACCATGTGCAAACTCTTTGGAAACAAATTCTTTTTTTTTTTTCTTTCAAGATTTTATTTTTGGGGCACCTGGGTGGCTCAGTCAGTTAAGCATCTGCCTTTCAGCTCAGGTCATGATCCTGAGGTTCTGGGATCAAGCCCCAGGTTGGGCTCCCTGCTCAGTGGGGAGTCTGCCCCACCCCCTATGCACAGGAGCTCTCTCTCTAATAGATAAAATCTTTAAAAGAAAAAAATATTGGGGGGGGATCTCTGGGTGGCTCAGCGGTTTAGCACCTGCCTTCCGCCCAGGGCGTGATCCTGGAATCCCAGGATCAAGTCTCACATTGGGCTCCCTACATGGAGCCTGCTTCTCCCTTTGCCTGTGTCTCTGCCTCTCGCTCTCTGTGTGTCTCTCATGAATAAATAAATAAAATCTTTAATAAAAAAAAAAAAGAAAAAAGAAAAAAATTTTAATCACTACACTCAACGTGGGGGCTCAAACTCACAACCCCAAGATTAAGAGTTGCATGCTCCACCAAATGAGCCAGTCAGACACCCTCAGAAATGAATTATTGAAAGAAAGAAGTTAACTGTAACCATAATAGGAGTTAAGATGATAAACCTAGAGGGCTGAGGCAGGAGGAGGTGGCAGCCGGTCCCACTCCTATTCCTCTATCCCACCCTTACTGTGTCTGAGGAACAAAGCACTGTGTTCCTATCTTGGCTTCCCTATCACTGAAAGAATCCAACCGAAGTTCAAGGGTCTGTGGCCCAGCTTGTTATTATGTTACACTTTCCCCAGGAAAGGAAAAGCAGGGCCCTTGAAGCTCCAATGCTTGGACTCGCCATGTACAAATGACTTAGCCTCCCTCAGCCTCGGTTTTTTAATCAATAAAATGGGCAGTCACCAGATAGACAGGAGGATTAAATGAGCTAAATACTCAGTATGTCTGGTACATGGTTACATGACCAAAATCTATTCTTTCAACAATTACCTATTGAATGCCTACTACCTGCTAGGATGGGTTCCAGAATGTTCCTACAAAGTACTGATGTCCAAGCCAGCCAGCCTGCTCTTGTGTGGGTTCCATCACCCTGGCCATTAGGATCCTACCGCCCCCAGGGCAGTGGCCTGTCCTCCCTCCCAGAGCCACCTTTGACAGGGCTGCAGAGTTCCTGAAAAGAAAATTAGTCTGGCAGCACCTGAGAAAGTTAATGGAGAATTTTTTTCTTGCCAAGAAAAGAAAACAATTGCTTATCGATCTTCACTCCAGGCCAAGGACACCAAGCCATCTGCCCCCAGCAAAGCTGCTTTTAATCAGTCTCCTTGACAAGCTGGTGTCTGGCCAGGGCTTTGGCCCTTGAGGTATGGAGGAGGCAGGAGAGGAGATGAGGGCCTCTATGCCGGAGGTGTAGGTGTGTGCAGGTCTCAGGAAAGAGGACCCAGACCTCAGTGCCTCAAGACCATCTAGAGTCCCCTGGTCTCCAGCGAGTCCCGACAGGCAAGCCAGCCATTCAGCCTGAGGAGGACGATCTTCCACCACTAACCCCTACAGAGTCCAAGCCAATGTTCAGATGGTTTTGGGGGGCAATAGACCTTACAAGGTCACAGGCTCTATAAAGATCTGATAAAACCTATCAACACTCTGCCCAGGAGAAAAAAAAAAATCAAAAGAACACAATGGTTTGCATAACAACAGCAATAGCTAAACAATCAATTAAGCACTTATCATGCAGCAAGTGTGCTAACTACTCTGCTTGGGTCATCTGATCTCCACAGGCTCCGGCAAGGGAGAGGATGCTAAGCATGCCTTCCGGTGGTGATGGGGGCGTGGGGGGCTTTCTGCAAAACTGCTTGGTTTTGACAAAATGCCAAGAGCCCTCTCCCCAGAGCCTCCTGCCCAAAACCTATGTCCTCTCCCTCCTCCTGAAGACCTCCCCATCCCCCCAGGGCTAGCAGCCCCAAGCTCCCCCACCTCTCACAGGGTAGCTCAACAAAGCAACCAGACCTTTCCTGAAGCAGATGGAGCAGGCTCCTGGCCAGGATGAAGGGAAATGCTCCTTCCTCTGCGAGGAAGCCAAGTGGCACAGGCCTCTAGGAAGTGCATTCCCATTTCCTGGGGCCTATTGCCAACCTGTGCCTGCTCACCAAATGCAGAAGCACCACAGGATCCCAGCGCAGCAAGCAGCCAGCAAGTGTGCCCCCTGGCACATGCCCCAACCCAAGGCGCATTACCCTGCAAGGGCTTGCTCCCTGAGGTCCCCAGCACCATGGGATAACAAAGGGTCCTGGGGGGCACCTGGGTGGCTCAGTGGTTGAGCGTCTGTCTTCAGCTCAGGTCGTGATCCCAGGGTTCTGGGATCAAGTCCTGCATCGGGCTCCCCACAGGGAGTCTGCTTCTCCCTCTGCCTATGTTTCTGCCTTTCTCTGTGTGTCTCTCATGAATAAATAAACAAAATATTAAAAAAAAAAAAAAAAGGTCAAAAAGGTCCCCAGATAGCTATGAGGATACTGCCAAGGCCAGAGACAACGTCCTCCCTGGGATAACAGGCTTGGGCAGCCACATCTTCTCCCACGTAGGGAAACTGAGGCCCAGGGAGGTCCTAAAGGAAATTCACTCACCCATTTGTTCTTTCAAGTAATTACTGAGGACCTACTACGTGGTCCACAAAACAGATGTCATTTCTTAAAAGTAGGTACATGGGATACCTGGTTGTCTAAGTCAGTTGAGTGTCTGACCCTTGGTATTGGCTCAGGTCATGATCTCACAGTCATGACAGGGAAACCAAGACAGGAACACAATTAATGAATTTTTTCTCAGACACACTAAGGGTGGGATAGAGGGATAAGAGTAGGACCAGCTGCTACCTCCTCCTGCCTCAGTGGGAAGTCTGCTTGAGACTCTCTTCCTCTGCCCCTCCCCCTGCTTGTGATCACAAGTAGGTGTGCACAAGCTTTCTCCCTCTCTCTAAAATAAATAAAAATAAAACCTTAAAAAAAAAGTAGGTACACAAATGACTCTGTAAGTACAAACAAGGAGAAACCAGGACAAGATAAAAGAGAAGATGGGGGGACACCTGGGTGGCTCAGTTGGTTAAGCAGCTAACTCTTGATTTCAGCTCAGGTCATGATCTCAGGGTCATGGGATTGAGCCCCTTGTCCCACATGGAGTCTCCTTGAGATTCTCTCTCTCTCTCCCTCTCCCTCTGCCCATCCTCCCATACATGCACACGTGCTCTCCCTCTCTCTCTCAAATAAATAAATCTTAAAACAAAAAAGAGGGGGCACCTGGGTGGCTCAGTCCATTAAACAGCCAATTCTTGATTTCGGCTCAGGTCATGATCTCAGGATCTGAGGCTCTGAGATCAATGGGGCATCTGCTTGATGGTTCTCTCTCCCTCTACCCCTCTCCTTGCTCATGCTCTCTCTCTCTCTGTCTCAAATAAATAAGTCTTTTTTAAAAGAAAAAAAAAGAGAACAGAGGGCCCACTTTAGATCTGAATGGGGGTGGGGCCAGATCAAGTAAGGTCTCGCTTGAGGAAATTCTATTTAGGCTGAGACCTATAGCGTGAACAGGTGCTGAGGGGGCAAGAACTTGTAGCAGGAGGAGTGAGCATCTGAGAAGGCCCCAAGGCAGGAAAGACGTGGGAATACTGGAGGAAATAGCAAGAGGCACCACCCCCTCCTCCCCAGACGGGAGGCTGGGCCTCCAGGACTGTGAGACCACACAGTGCAGTACATCATCACGGCAGCCCTAGCAAACCAACATAGCTCCCACCCACCCAGAGAAGCCAGCTGCCTCAGAAGCCACAGATGCAGAGGTGTTTCCCAATGCAAGAGCAAGAGCCCCGGGGGGGCTCAGCTGGACTGGTGAACACAGTGCTAAGGGGTGATGCCAGCAGGAATATTCCAGATTCCAGCCTTGGCCCAGCCAAACAGTCTTATCAGGGGATCCCTGGGTGGCTCAGGGATTTAGTGCCTGCCTTCAGCCCAGGGCGTGATCCTGGAGTCCCGAGATCAAGTCCCGCATCAGGCTCCCTGCATGGAGCCTGCTTCTCCCTCTGCCTGTGTCTCTGCCTCTCTCTATATATATATGTGTGTGTGTCTCTCATGAATAAATAAATAAAATCTTAAAAAAAAAAAAAAGTCTTATCAGTTCAGTGACACCAACTCTTACAAATGTCTGTCCTTGAGCACTCTTTAGTTTGGAGGCACAGAAACTGTCTCCCCAGAGACAAAGGCCCTCCCTTGGCACACAGCAGGAGGGATAATTCTGGTTTTCGCATGCACAGACCCTGTCCCCATCACAGCCATTAGAGCAAAAAGGTGCAAATGGTGACTCTCAGATGACACCTGGCCACCAACATATTTTGCCTGGCCTACCCTGTGTCTAAAACTATTTGAATGAGGGATCCCTGGGTGGCGCAGCAGTTTGGCGCCTGCCTTTGGCCCAGGGCGCAATCCTGGAGACCCAAGATCAAATCCCACATCAGGCTCCTGGTGCATGGAGCCTGCTTCTCCCTCTGCCTATGTCTCTGCCTCTCTCTCTCTCTGTGTGTGTGACTATCATAATTAAATTAAAAAAAAAATCAGAAAAGGAATAAACAGGTTTATTTTAAAAAATAAATAAATAAATAAATAAAAAATAAAACTATTTGAATGAGATGTCAATATTTTAAAGCTGGGACATTTCAGATGAAAGTCAACATTTCCAGAGTCTCTTGAAGTCACTCCAATGGCACCGGACCTGTATTCTCTCCTGGCAACAATGCACCGCAGCTTTGGACAGGAGATACAGCTACCCACATGCCGCAGTCCTCACCACCCCCATACTTGCCTCCCCAACACGGAGGATAGGCTGAGTGCATGTCACACGCCCATCCCCTTTTTCCATAGCTCCTGACCTATCTCACCCCCATGGGCCCTGCTTGGAGATGCATCAGATGTCAGTGCTAAATAGAGCACACATTGGTGGTCACCTGCTCCAGCCATTTTTCATTTCACCAATGAGAAAACGAATGTTTAGAAAGATTTACTGATTTGCCCAAAGTTAAGCAGTAGTTCCAGGAAAAGCTAAAATTGGTCTGAGTTTTTCAAGAAGAGGCTAAAAGTTAAAGTACAGCCTTGCAATGTCCACATATTGCATCCTAAATAAAGTCCAGGCTGGGCAAAATCTCTAACAAAGAGGAGCATACAGCCTATGCCTCTGACTTCTTAAGACCTCAACCTGCTTGAGAGGGGAGAACAAAGACATGGAGTCCTAGGATGGTCAGAAAAGAAAGGCACAGATTTGGGAATAGAGACAATCAGCCTGACTTAACTTGTGAGAGCTGTGGCTTTGCCCTTTTTGTTTACTGATCAACTCCAGAGCCTAGAACTTTCCAGAACACTGTTGGCACTCAGTAAATATTGGCTAGAGGCCATTGTTTATATCACTCCCAAGGCTCCTCAGACATTTTCTTTAGTTGGCCTAGAATCTATGTTCCTTTAGTCTAATAACAGCAGCCTGATCTACATCTGGGAAATCATTATTTTTTTGTGAAAGGTGACTCCATGAAGCTGTCTGTAAATCAACTTCATATTCCTATCTGACTCAAGACTGGTCAATCAGGCATGAATTGCTCTGGTCAAGAAATCTGATTCAAGAGAGATGTGTGACTCAGGTCAGACGACCAAGTCTCATTTTAGGATTTGGCAGAAGCATTGAGAATGTCTCTTTCTGTGGGACTTAGCAATAAGGATGTATTTCTACATTTTATCAGAGGCTGAGGAGAACCCTGTCTTAGCACGAAGTTGACAGAGAGAGAAAAGAGACAACAGATAGAGAAGAACTGAGGCCAGAGACACTCTTTGGGTACCTGGATCCAGCCATGCCTGAAGCCCTTATACACTAGAAGCTTTTAACTACATGAGCCAATAAATTCCCTTTGTTTGCTTAAGTTAGTTTGTGACTGATTTTCTGTCACTTACAACCAAGGAGAAGAATTAGAACTGATTGACAAAGCTTCTCCACTAAGCTCCCTGCCAGACCAACAGTTCTCTACACCATAAGGCTCTCAACCAGGCCAAACTGCCAGGCAGCTGCAAGTCCCCTGGTAACCAGACAATCTGCACCTTGATAGGCAGAAATCAGAACTTCCAAAGTCTTTTTTTTTTCTTTAATCCTAAAAAAATCAAGGATGGGTAAAGGAAGGACCAATGAACAGGACAGAGTGAAGGAAAGACAGGGACTAGTACTTTCAATGCAAGAAATGCATCACTGGGGATGCCTGGGTGGCTCAGTGGTTGAGCACCTGCCTTTGGCCCAGGGTGCAATCCTGGAGTTCCAGGATCAAGTCCCACATCGGACTCCCTGCATGGAGCCTGCTTCTCTCTCTGCCTGTGTCTCTGCTTTTCTCTGTGTGTCTCTCATGAATAAATAAATAAAATCTAAAAGAAAAAAATGCATCGTCGTAGCAGTAACCACAGTGGCGTTAGATGGCAGCCAGCCCTCTGGAGGGAGTGCTTGCCGAGTGCCAGGCACTATTCTGAGCATTTAGCATGTATCATCTCATTTAACTGTCAGAAAACCGTATGAGTCGGGTACACTTATCATGCTTATTTCACTGGCGAGGTTAGCTGAGGCAGAGAGTCCGACTGACTTGCCCAAAATCACACAGCGCTTTGGGAAAGCACAGCTGTAAACCAAAGAGAGGTGAGACATGGTGACCAAGTGCACATCCCTTCTCCTGCACACACCAAATGCTCCCTGAACAGAGGCTGCTGCCGAGAAAGCACTTCCACAGCTAGCAAGCTCGAGCCCCTCAACGGGCTTTACTTTATATTAGAACACAAATTTTCATCTCTAATTCCATATGCTAACTTTACTCTTTTCATCGTCCCCTCTAACTCTTGTCCACATGCATCACTTTTCACAAGATTTAAATTAAAGTGTGCATATAATTTCAGGGGTGAGCAGGGGCTGGGAGCTGGCTCTGCCTCTGCAGGACCAACCCTGTCCCCCACACCTGGACACAGAAGCTGGGAGAATTGTCTGAGATGAATCTACATAAAATCTCTTTTCCTCAGAAACCTCAATGGCAACATCCTAATGTACTTGTTAAAACTCCTGTCAGGGGGATCCCTGGGTGGCGCAGCGGTTTGGCGCCTGCCTTTGGCCCAGGGCGCAATCCTGGAGACCCGGGATCGAATCCCACGTCGGGCTCCCGGTGCATGGAGCCTGCTTCTCCCTCTGCCTGTGTCTCTGCTTCTCTCTCTCTCTCTCTCTGTGTGACTATCATAAATAAAATTAAAAAAAAAAAAAAAAGCCTCCTGTCAGGGAGGTGTTCTTTCTTCCACACCCTGCTCCCATCCGAACCACTGGCTCCCCATTGAAATTTCTCCAGCAGAGCCTTATCTCAGACACCACCCACGATGCCCCTTCCCTCATCCACTCACCTCCTACCTCATGCCCCTCATACCAGACCACGGCCCAGGAGAGGGGTAAGGGGGCATCTCCTTGCAGGACCATCCTTTCTCCTCTCCAGGTTGAGATAAGCATTTTTATCTCTGCAACTGCCATCTCTCAACTATTTACAGAAGCCAATGGGATAAAAAGAGACAACATAAAAATAGTTGCTCAGCAGCTTTCAGGATTGGGGGTGGGGGTACACAGACTCTTGGAATGTTCTTTCTCTCCTTTTCAAAGGCGAAAATGCTAGAATTGTTTCTCTTTGCCAAAGCACCCCCCAAGAGTTCACAAACTACTCACCTGGGAGCTCTCTGGGGGCAGGGACCAAGTCCAGGCAGAGCTTGTCACCAGCCCCCCCAAAAAGTGTGGGTTCAGTTCAGTGACATATCATCAGGGTTCCAGAGCCAGCACTTAAGAGAAACACAGCGTCCTGCTCTGCCCTGTTTCCATCCGGCCTTCCAAAAAAACATGAGCCAGTCAAAAAAACAAAACAAAACTTGGCTTTTTTCTATGCTTAAAATGTTTCCTAATTGAAGAAAAAAGTTGAGCAGCACCACCACCAACACGATGGAAACAGAAAAAACACTGGCAGCTGAAATCGCTCCTCCCCCACTTTGGCCACTAACGTCTCCAACAGGGAACACCAGGGCACAGGTCTTACCTATGAGTAACAGCATCCACCTCCTTTGAATTATACCCAATTTTTGGTTGTGTTGAGGAAGGGATCCAATCAGGGAAGGAAGAAAAGATAATCACTTAAAATCTTATTTTTCAGAGAGCAAAGCCATACCCTCCTGGAGAAGAGAGATTCTAGTCCAGTCTTGTCTAATCTAGTCTATTCTATGCCCATGAGAAAATCAGCATCGTCTGCCAGCATAAGAAGGCAAGGAAGACCAGAGAACACAGGATTAGGAGGCATGCTGGGAAACTATGCACATCCCAGGGGCCTGGGCCTTGATTTTCTCATCTGTAAAATGGAACCGCTGCAGCCTAGCGAGAGGGTAACTTGAGTCCATCTTCTGTATGAAAACTGGCTCACAGTCAACACTCCCGAAGACCCTGTTCTCCCCTCCTCTCTGTGTCCCACCCACTCGGCTGTGACTGTGAAACGGAAGGGGCCACCGAGGGGCTGCTCTTCTCTGGGCTTCCTCCCAGCTCCGTTTTTGCTAGATTTCTGATTTCCTCCAGATAAGTATTTCTAGCTGAGCTGTCCGGAGACTGAGCTGACTCCACGCCTGGTCACAGGGTGAGGGCTCCATCTGTCTGGTGAAGCTTTCTCTACCTTGTGGGTTTACTTATCTAGAAAAAGACTCACAAAATATATGCCCGAAGATGACATGAGGACATACATTGAACAAATCATCATGACTGAAGAGAACGGAACTGGATGAAATTCACTCTCTCCCTGAAAATCACACATGTCACACCTGTGCATTGAGCCTGGGGGCACTGGGCTTTGCGAGAAAGCAAGAATCTTGTGGCGGAGCCAGAGGGGGCCAGATAGACGGAGTCTTGAAAACTCTGTTCACCAATTGATTTCAGAGACCCTCCCTTCCACCACCTCGACCACCACCACCACCACCAGCTCTGCAAACAGAGACACAAAATAATGTCTTATGCCCAGAGATTTATTAACTGGGGGCTGAGAAGGCAGAGGAATACACAAAGTGGCCTTAAGAAATGCTCATGGTGGGGCGGCCGGGTGGCTCAGTGGTTTAGCGCCACCTTCAGCCCAGGGCGTGATCCTGGAGACCCGGGATCCAGTCCCACGTTGGGCTCCCTGCGTGAAGCCTGCTTCTCTCTCTCTCTCTCTCTCATGAATAATAATAAAAAAAAAAGAAACACTCATGGTGGGGCACCTGGATGTTTCAGTTGGTTAAGGGGTTAAGCATCTGCCTTCGGCTCAGGTCATGATCCCAGGGCCCTAGAATTGAGTCCTGTATCAGGCTCCCCACTTGGCCTTGATTCTGCTTCCCCCTCTACCCTTCCCCACTGTTCGTGATGTCTCTCATGCTCTCTCTCTCTCTCTCTCTCTCTCAAATAAATAAATAAAATCTAAAAAAAAAAAAAATCTAATGGTGGAAACAAGCCAGTGTCCACCAACTGGTAAATGGATAAACATAATGGGGTCTATCCATACAAGGGAATACTACTCAACCATAGAAAGGAGCACTGATACATTCTACAACATGGATGAACCTTGAAAACATTCACACTCCAAGAAAGAGAAGCCAGATACAAAGGGTCACATATTAAGATGTCAATAAGGTAACAAGCACAGTCTGAAAGAAAAGACCATTCCAAAAGAGAGCTGCAATTTCCTTAACTTCCAAGAAAGAATGCACAGAAATGAGGGAGAAGGCCATGGCAGCATCTGGAGCCAGGCATGCCTGAACCCCACACCTGGGTCCTGTAACCTAAAGGGGGTAGCTAATTGGGAAAGCAAAACATCTAGGGAAATATAGTAACATAAGGACCTCTGACCCAAAGGACAATCTGAAATAGCACTTGCCTCAAATTTCCAGGATTGGGAAAAGAAATAAGAACCAGAAGGCGGCATGCAGAAGAAAAGGTTGTGAGGGACCCTAACCAAGTTACAGTACTCTGCTTTCTCTGAGCCTTTCCATTAAATGAGTTCATGATGGGATGAGGATGACTCTGCATCCCACGTTAAAATCTGAGTCAAAATGCCTTGAAAATAGGCTGGTCTGCCCCACCCAGTTCCTCTTGAGACCCCACCCAGTCTCCCTACCCAGTAGTCCAGCTTGGATCTAGGTTAAGGTTCTCAAGGGGGGAACTCTGGGTTACTGCAGGAAGTTCCCTCTGCTAGGTCAGACCCTTCCCCTCTTATTCCCATCCAATCTCCCCTTGCCCTTTTGTTTTTTAGCCCATCCCTCAAGGCTGAGCACAAACAACACTTATTTCTGGGAGCTTCCTGGATTCATACCAGCCAGAAGAGATTTCTCCAGAAACTCCACTGCCCTGTGCTTCCATCATTCCCAGCACACTTCTTCCTCCTAGTGTTTTTCAACAGAGGCATTCCTGGCATTCAGGGCAGGACACTTCTTCATGCCTGGCATGGATCTGGCCTGCTTGCCGGACATTTGGCATCCTTGGCTCCTGCCCACCAAAGCCAGAAGTGCTCAGCATCATTGTGACACCAAAAGGCACCAGGCACTTTTTCAAATGCTTGCCAGGATGGTGGGACTCTCCCTGATGAGAACTACTGCAAAGGTATTAGTGAATATGTTTGGCTACTAGCCCACCAAGAACCTGGGAGCAAAGACAAGCCCAAGTTAATAAGCATCAGCACCATGCCCACTTAGATCCGTGTCCTTCTAAGCTGGCTTAGTAAACAATTCTGGGCCCCTCAAAAAACGGAGGGCAGCCTTGCAATGGACTGCTCTAGGATAGATGATAAAATGCACAGGCTCAAGAGCCTGACATGCCTGGGTTGGCTGCGTGACCCTGGGCAAGCTGCTTAGCCTCTCTGACCCCTCTATAAAATGAGGCTAACTCCTAGCAACACGGCAGAATTGTTTCCACCCTTGACCTCCTCATCTCTATAATGGGAATAAAAATCTCTGCCCCCTAGGATTTTGGTAGGCATTAAATAAGATAATAAATGCAACACATAGTCCAGTGTGTAGGGGCTCATCAAATGATGGCTATTACTTTTTATTACAAAAATACACTGCGCTCTCACTATGAATACCTGCTTTCTATAGAGGAAAGGCTTATGATGAGCAATCTGGAAGGAGGTGCTGGGGCTCGCCAAGAAGCTGCATTTGCATAGCATGAACACTGTTCATTCTTAAATTGCATGTTTCTGTGTATTGGTTTAGGAGGAGGGGGCTAACTCTCCCAAAGCCCTCCCCTTGTTACTGCCCCTACCTCCCCCCTGAGTATGTGGGAGCCTATGAGGAGAGAGCTACCCTCTCCTCTCTCCCCTGGGGGCAGAGCTAGGGGAAGGGGTGTGGTGACAGTATCACTCTAGGGTACCTGAAGTTTCTATCTCTAAGGCTGTAGGGACTTTCAAATTGAGGAAGGCTGAAGTTCCCTTTATGGAAATGGACACTACACGTCCCCACCCCAGGCCAGAGAGCTCCTCTCTCACTAAGAGCACGGAGTCCGCCCCCGCCCCCACCCCCCGCCCGCGCTCCGCCCCCACATCCCTCCACCCCAACCTTCTGGAGGAGGCAGGAGAAGCTAAAGTGCAACCTCCCCAGGGCCAAGTGCGAGCAGCAGGGTGGCTGAGGGTGGCTGGCAGAGCTGTGAAAACACCCCGCTTCCCAAACTGGGCAGTGCAGGGGGGGGGGGGGGCAGGAAGAGCTCGAGGCTACACAGCATGGCATTCCAGGCAGGCACCAAGACCCAGACTCCCGGGGCTGGGCCCAGAAACCCCGCGTCCCCAACAGTCAAGCAGAAGGGGCAGGTGAAGGCACGTCTCCGCACTCATCAAGAGCTGCGGTCCGGAGGTAAATTTAGGTCAAAAGGACCAGCCAGTGAGGTTCCGGAGGGCGGAAGCAGAGGGCCAACGAAGAGAGGCAAAGGTCCCCAGGCCCCGCAACTGCTGATCCAGGGTCCTGCCCCCTGGTGTCGGTCCAACCTACCCAGGGCCTGGGTTTGCCCCCAAGACAAGGGGGTGCGGGGGTGGGGTGCTCAGAGTCCGGTGGCCCTCTCCGTCCCTGCACTCCGTAGCCTTCCCTACCTGTCAAACGCGAGAAGGTGGGCCTAGGCCGCCTCCGAGATCCCTGCCTGACTGCCCCAGCCCCGGGGGACACGGGTTCCAAACTCCGGGACCGCCCCTGCCACCCTCTCCCCCCGGCCAGGCGCGGCCCAGCCTAGGCGGCCACCCCAAGGCCCCGGGCGCTCCGAGGACGCGGGGGAAGGGGCGCCGGGGGGCCGGGTCCCCCCCACGTGGCGGGGCGTGGGACGGTGCACGTGGGTGCCCTCGGTGGAGGGAATCCGGGGCCGGCCGCAGGGCTTTGTCTGCAATCCCGGCAGCGGTCCCCGCCCCGACAGGGCAAGGGCGCCCCGGCCCGCGGCCCCGCTCCCCGCAGCTCACCTGGGCTCCGCGCCTCCGCCGCCGCCGCCGCCGCCTCCCGCGCTCGGCGCCCCCGGCTCGGCTCCGCTCAGCTCGGCGCGGCCGCGCGCTCCTCTCCGCGGCCCCGGCGGGCGCGCGCAGGGGGGCCGGGGGCGGGAGGAGCCGCCGGGTCTCGCTGGGGCGCGACGCCGCCGCGGGCTGCGCGAGGATTGGCCGCGGCCGCTGGAAACCCGGGCGCCGAGCCGCCGTCGGCGCGTCCCCGCGGGCTCGGCCCCGCGCCGGGGAGGGGGGGAGTGACGGGGGCCGGCGGAGCCGAAAGGAGCGGCGAGGCGGAGGGCGGGGGAAGGGGGGAGGCGGGGGCGAGGGGAAGTGGGGCGGGGCCGGGAAGCCGCGGAGCCGCGCAGACCCGAGCGCCCCGGTGGACGGGGGCGGGGCGGGGGGCGAGAGGCGGCGCCGCAACTTCGCTCCGGGCCGCGGCGCGCACCTGGCCGGGCGCTCCCCGCGGCGGCGGCGGCGGCGGCGACACCCTCGGGCGGGCGGGCGGGGCGCGCCGGCAGCGCTCGCTTTGTTTGGCCAAACGCGGGGACCGCGCGGCGGCGGCTGGGTGGCGGGGAGTCCCCCGAGTCCGCAGGACGGCGGAGCTCCCGTCCCGAGGCTGCGGCCTCTGCCCCGGGCGCCGGGCGGTGGATGCGGCCTGGACCTCGGGTCCCCACCCACTCAGGGGAACCCCTTTCCTTGCCCGCCTCCCCGCGGACCCGGGCTCGGGGCCCGCCCCAAAGGCCGGGGAACTCGGCTCCTTTCCCACATCCACTCCACCCGGATGTACAAAACTACCCGAAACAATGAACTTCTGGCCTTCCCCCGGGGCTACTTAGATGCTTTTTGTGCAAAACAATATATTCTTCACAAACATTCCGCCCCTTTGGGGCGCCCTCCTTTGCCGGAACCTTAAGAGTGTGTTTGGGGAGCGGCGCTGCAGGAGGGAGAAAGAAGATCTCAAAGGTCTGACCTGCCGACCTTAGATGGTTCCCGAACTCAGTCCTGACCCAAAAGGTACCCAGGGCATGTTTCGCTGACCCTGCCAAGGAGCCAAAAGGTAATCAAGAGTCCAGACGGGAATCAAGGGCCAAAGTAATGAAAGGTTCAGAGTCCTCTTGTGCTAGAGGCACCTGGGTGGCTCAGTGGTTGAGCATCTGCCTTTGGCTCAGGTCATGACCCGCGGTCCTGCAACCGAGTTCTGCATCAGCCTTCCTGCGTGGAGCCTGCTTCTCCCTCTGCCTATGTCTCCGTGTCTCTCGTGAATAAGTAAATAAGATAAAATCTTTAAAAAAAAAAAAAAAAAGTCCTTTTTACTGGATGGATTTCCAGCCCCCTTCAGTTTAGATCCTCTGGTATATACGTGCTGACCAACAGTTGAGAGCTTTGGGTAAGAGGACCCCCATTTCTGATGTTACTCACCACGGACACCTTGTTGGTAACAGTAAAAGCCCAGAAACAACCTTCCTACTGTTCATGGGGGGAATGGATAAATGAAATGTGTTATTTGATTGGATAAATGATGGGATACTATGCAATAGTTCCAAGGAATACATTAAATCTACTTGTACAGGGACGCCTGGTTGGCTCAGCGGTTGAGCATCTGTTTTTGGCTTAGGGTGTGATCCCAGAGTTCCACATCGAGTCCTGCATCGAGCTCCCTGTGAGGTGCCTACTTCTCCCTCTGCCTATGTCTCTGCCTCTCTGTGTGTCTCTTATGAATAAATAAATAAAATCTTAAAAAAAAAAAAAAGATCTACTTGTACACACGTGGGAAGATCCTCAAACCAGAATGCTGAGTAAAGGAGCAAGGTACAGACTACAATATGATGTAAAATTTGTATTTTAAAACCCCACATAGTCTATCTTGTTCATAGACACCTGCTTGCCTAGTGTTTTTTTTAAAGGTCAATGGGGATTGAGTGTCAATTAAATTCATGACAATCTGCCACAAAGATGGACGTAGGGACAGAAAATAAAGACAGGGAGCATAAGAAATGTTGGACAGTTTCATGCCTTTTACTTTTTTTTTTTTTTTTAATTTATTTATGATAGTCACACACACACACAGAGAGAGAGAGGCAGAGACACAGGCAGAGGGAGAAGCAGGCTCCATGCACCGGGAGCCCGATGTGGGATTCGATCCCGGGTCTCCAGGATCGCGCCCTGGGCCAAAGGCAGGCGCCAAACCGCTGCGCCACCCAGGGATCCCTGCCTTTTACTTTTAAAGGAATTAGAAGCAAATGGTGAAATGTCAAGTCAATTCTGAATGGTGGATGCATAGTTCTGTATTTTTCTATATTTTGCTATTTTCTCCTCAAAACTATGTATTGAGGCTGCTGGGGAACATTTTGAACATCTCTGACTCTATGTCAGGAGTCAGAAAACTTTATCTGTAAAGGGCCAGATATTAAATATTTTAGAATTTCAGGTCATGTGGTCTCTGTTGCAACTTCTCAGCTCTGCCATTCTAGCAACCATAGACAAATGAATGGGTGTGGCTGTATTCCAATAAAACTCTTATTTATAGACACTGAAAGTTAAATTTCATATAATTTTCACATGTCACAAAATATTATTGTTTTGATTTCTCTTCAACCATTTAAAAATGCATAAACTATTCTTAGCAGGACATATAAAAACAGGTGGCATGCCAGATTCAACCCATGTAAGCAATAGTTTGGTAACCCCTGCTTTACTAAAGAAACCAAAATAGATATTGGTTGATGTCTTTTCCTGTTACTCGGTAAAATACATAATTTTATAGGTTTATATCATGTTACTAAATTGTCTAGGTTTTATTAGAACACTATAACTAATAGGCAGAAACTTAGATATACACACACACAGCTGTATAAAGTGAGAAGCCAATTATGTAAGAAAGGCAAGAAAGTGCCCATTCAAATCCAAACTCTAGCCCAAGATCCACTTCTTTCTGGAAGAACTTCCTGAAATGTTATGACCCAGGCTCTCCTTGACCTCTCCCCTCTGTGATCTCCTATTACAAGGACTGTACTACGTATTTGATCTCAGCCACCCGATTGTCTCTATTCTTTCCTTTTCACTAATGGGGTGTGACTTGCCAGTAGAGCCATATATCAATTCCTGGAATTTAGATAAGTATCACATCTGAAATTTGTTTACCTGCAGCATTGTAGTTAAAAGCAGTGACTTTGGAATCGAGACAGACCTAGTTCACATCTCAGCTTTGCTAATTGTCAGGTCTGTGGCCTTGGCCTTGGCCAGGGACTCTGGTTTCATCAGCTGTCAAATGAAGACAACAAACTTAACTGACAGGTTCAGTGATGTGTGTAAAGTTAATAGCCCAGTGCCTAGCACATAAGTGTTCAGAGACGCTACTAATATACATAGTACAGAGCTAAAAAAAAAAAAAACACATCGATTATGTACCTTTCTTATTAAAGTGAACTAGAACAAAGCAGAGGACACTGTAATTCCCTTTCGTTGACATTTGGCCTTTCTTAGGCTAGGAATCATCCCACTGAGGGAAACCATTTTCTTCTTAGAGATATGAAAGTAAGAACTGGTTTTGCTTTTTGGGTTTTCTTCTCTAACAACACTAGAAAAACCTATTCTAGGCAAACATCTTGCTGTCTTGACAACACAGATTGCCAAGAAAATAGGTAAACAAAGCATTCAAATCTTATTTTTAAGAAAACTTGGATAGTACAAGGGAGGGGCTGAAAAGTAAGATTTAAAAATTATCTTATCCTCTATGGCAGTATCATAAGCTCCTGCCAAGGCTTTGCCTCTTCCTATAGGAACTGTTCTGTGTTCTACCCATGGTGTTCACTGGAATATTCCACCTCCCAAACCTTGAACATCAAGGTAGAGGCAGCAGGATTAATCATAGATAGACTTTTTAATTGAATTCCTTCCCATTCAACAGCAAAGTAGAAAAACACTGGTTAAAAAAAAAAAGTGAAAAGAAAAAGACCCTGAGAAGTTTCCCTTCAATGGGCAGTGAGATTCACATGTTTGTTAGTCTCAAACATGAACAACAGCATAAAAGGAGAAGTCTGCAGGGACATAGATGAAGCAGCTCTTCATTTGTCTTAGATGTACTATGAGAAAGAAAAAAAAACATCAGTGTAAGGGTGCATGGGTGGCTCAGTGGTTGAGTGCCTGCCTTCGGCTCTGGTCATGATCCCAGGGTCCTGGGATCAAGTCCTGCATCAGGCTTCCCATACAGAGCCTGCTTCTCCCTCTGCCTATGTCTCTGCCTCTCTCTGTGTCTTTCATGAATGAATAATAGAATCTCTAAAAAACAAAAAAGAAATAAAAAAATAGTGTAACCATCCAAAAACATCACGGCGAAATATAAAACACTCCAAACAAGTAGAGGTATTCAAGGTATGCAGGTCCACACAAAGGTGCCCCGGTGATAAAACTGAGAAGCCTGTCTCACCTGGACTGAATCCTCACTGAGCCTTATTAATGAGGGGCTAGGTCAGGCAAAATCTCGGAGGCTGTTTCCTCAAATGCAAAATGGTATTTGGCTTACAAGCATTAGAGATAATATGCGTGGAAGTACCTCGCATAGTTGTCTGGCCTATACTGGGCACTAGATAAGTGATGACTGGTATCACCAGTTACATGTTCAACAAACTGGAAAAGAATGTTTACAGGAAACATTATAGTACTTTTCAAAACTCCAGAAACAGGCAGCTCTAGAGTAATGCAGCAACTAGGTTAGATTCCCAGTTCTGCAACCTACCAGCTGTGTAACCTTGGGTGGCAAGTTAACCTCCTCATGCCTCAGTTTCTACATCTGTTAAATGGGATTAGTGCTATTGCCTACTTCTTAGGAGTGTTGTAAAGATTAAATGTTAACATACATAAATTACAACAGGACACTCTGTGGGGTTTAAGATTTTATTTATTTGACAGAGTGGAATGCCTGGGCGGCTCAGCAGTTGAGCGTCTGTCTTCGGCTCAGGGCGTGATCCTGGGATCCGGGATCAAGTCCCACATCAGGCTCCCTGTGGGGAGCCTGCTTCTCCCTCTGCCTATGTCTCTGACTCTCTGTGTCTCTCATGAATAAATAAATAAATCTTTAAAAAAATGTTTATCGGGACACCTCTGTGGCTCAGCGATTAAACATCTGCCTTTGGCTCAGGGCATGATCCTGGAGTCCCGGGATCGAGTCCTGCATCGGGCTCTCTGCACGGAGACTGCTTCTCCCTCTGCCTGTGTCTCTGTCACTCTCTCTGTGTCTCATGAATAAATAAAATCTTTAAAAAAATGTTTATTGGGATCTCTAGGTGGCTCAGTGGTTTAGCTCCTACCTTTGGCCCATGATCCTGGAGACCCTGGGTCAAGTCCCACATCGGGCTCCCTGCATGGAGCCTGCTTCTCCCTCTGTATCTCTGCCTCTGTGTGTGTGTGTGTGTGTGTGTGTGTGTGTGTGTGTGTGTGTGTCTTGAATAAATAAGTAGAATCTTTAAAAAAATGTTTGATAGAGAAAAAACAAGCATGAGGAGCTGCACAAGAGAGAGAAGCAGACTCCCCACTGAGCAGGGATCCGATGTGGGGCTCAATCTCAGGACTCTGGGATCACTACCCGAGCCAAAGGCAGATGCTTAACCAACTGAGCCATCCAGGTGCCCCCCCACCCCCACTCTGTAAGTGTTAAGATATTTGTACCCATTTGCCTCAGGGCTGGAAATTCTCAACACCAAACCTGCTAATAGAGCGCTCACCATGCCAAGCCACTGGCTTGGGTCACCACACCTTTCTTCTCTGTAAGGTCTCTAGTAGAGACCAGAATGCCCACTGGTTGTATTCAAATGAGCTTCAATTCCCTGCTCACCCAACCATTTTCCATTTAACCAAATCATCATTTAGTTACACTTTTATGTTAAACCACCTATAATTACACTATTCTGATCCATCCCTCACCAAATGCTCCACCAGGAAAAAAGCCAATTAGCTGTAACCGACAGTTCTGTGTGTGGGGGTCACTCTGACGTTTCCAACTTTCCATTTAACCCACTATTCCTTCCTGGAGGAAACAGGCATCAACTAACAAATCTAAGTCACAGGTGGCAGCAGGCCATAGACTCTCTATTAGCTTTGAATTCAGTTCTGCAAGGGTGAACGTGCAGGCTGGGAGCAGAGTGAGGAGGCTGACTTCATGAGCATGTAAACTGTGCCCCTTACTTGGTTTAATCCTCTACTTAATATAGGCTTTGTATTTTTACTTCGCACTGGCCCTACAAATTATGTAGGTGGTCCTAGTCAGGTCTGATGATTTCTAGTTTTTGATGTTGAGGCATAAGGGTCAGCTGAGTAAACTTGCCCCATCTCTTGGAACTTCTTCTGTTGAGGCAGAGTGATTAAGATCATATCCAGACTGGAAAGACTATAGTTTAAATACATGAACAAAAATGATATCAAATGAGAGAATATATTTGGAAGAATAAAAAGAAATTGATAATAGTGGTTACTTCCTGGGAAGAAGGATTGCTTTTTACTCTATAACTCTTAAGAACATATAGTTTTTAGGGACACCTGGGTGGCTCAGCGGTTGAGCACCTGCCCCTGGCTCAGGGTGTGATCCACGGTCTCAGGATCAGGTCCCATATCAGGCTCCCTGCCTGGAGCCTGCTTCTCCCTCTGCCTACATCTCTGCCTTTCTCTCTGTCTTTCATGAATAAATAAATAAAATCTTAAAAAAAAAAAAGTTTAATTTTTACCATCTACACATATAACCTTTCAAATTAATTTAAGATTTTAAAACATCACCACACCAATTACTGTCTCTATCTCAACACTGAGTCTCTTGTTTCCAGAGCAGCTGTCTTTAGCCAACAAATGCACCCCATGAGTGGGAGTTGTTTTACACTGTTTCAAAGAGCTCTAGAGATAAATTATTTCCCATCAGAAGGTTTAAATTTAACAGAGAAAGAGCCAATGATAGAAACTGCAAAATTTGGTTGGTTCCTTGTTGCTGTTTTGGACTTGAAACATGGTGATTTTCCTGTGAACAAACACAGGGGGGATAAGATAAATTCATGAACAGACAAAGCAATAGCTGGCCCTCCTTAATTGCAGGGCTGAGATACATAAATTAGAAATACTATATATTTGAGTGATAGCATCCACACAACTCTGAGCTTCAGACCCTTTCTTAATTTATCACCTTATTCATGATGAATTCCTAATCATCCCTCATTTATATAGTTAAAGAGAGAAGTAATAGACTCATATGGAAGAGATAAGAAAGCAAATACCATGATTGAAACAGGTTTCTTGTAATTGGTCCAAAAACCATAAAAAGATCTCTTCCTTTTACTCCAGTCAAGGACCTTCATGTGCTTGTGAGGACACACAGGCACATCATAAGCCCCAGCTCAGTCCAACAAAACAAGGAAGCTTCAGAAGGAAAATCCAAGCCTCAGAAATACTGACCCCCTAGAGAGACCTACCAATACCCAAAAAAGCTGACTCTGAGCCTAGGTGCTAAACAAATTCATGTGATAATGGAGAGTATGTACAGATTCTAATAAGATATTGGCAACTTTGCTCAGATAGAACATAAATTTGCACTAACTTATTAATAAAACAGCTGTTCATCAACGAAGAGTTGGTATCTTTTGCTATCAAAAAAGATAAGGGAGGGGCACCTGGGTGGCTCAGTCAGTTGAGCATCTGCCTTCAGCTGGGGTCATGATCTCAGGGTCCTGGGATCAAGCCCCATGTCCCTGCTCCCTGCTCAGTGGGGAGTCTGCTTCTCCCCCTCCCTCTGCCCCTCCCCACTTGTGTTCTCTCTTGCATGTTCACTCTCTCTCTCACACAAATAAATAAAATCTTTAAAAAAAAAGGGGGAGAGGGATGCCTGGGTGGCTCAGTGGTTGAGCGTCTGCCTTTGGCTCAGGGCACGATCCTGGGATCCGGGATCGAGTCCCACATCAGGCTCCCTGCGTGGAGCCTGCTTCTCCCTCTGCCTGTGTCTCTGCCTCTCTCTCTGTGTCTCTCATGAATAAATAAATAAAAATTTAAAAAAAATAAAAAATAAAAAAATAAAGGGGGAGAAAACAAATATGTATATTCTAACCACAAAATAAGAGAAATGAATCAGAATGCAGTTTATTGATCAGACATCAAGTACATCATTTACATGGAGGGAGGGGATGTAAAGAAGTTCAAAATCTTCTAGACTATAGAGGGCCCAGCAGGGATACTCCCACTAGAGATGATTGATCAAGGGCACCCCATGAGAGGGCAGCTCCTGATGAAGTTGCCGGAAGAGCATCGCACACTGGTTCCTCTCCTGGGTCTTGCCCAGCGTATGGTAGAGTCTGGCCTGGAAGTAAACAACATCTCTGATCTGTTCTTTGCAGTCGACCTTTGCAAAATAGTTCTTGGCTTCATTGAGATTTTCGATGGCTGCCTCCAGAGCTGAGGGAAAATGGGAAAATATCACACATGTTTAACTCAACATTTCGCACATAATTTTCAGAACTGAACATCTACTTTTATTGATTTAACATGTACCAGATACTTTTGTATTCTACTCTTTGAGAAGAAAAAAAAATACACTAGGGTGAGGTTTTTAAAAAGATCTATAGTCCTGATTTTCAGCCTGGGACCCTCACTCTGTAGGCTTAAAATCAGGATTCAATTACCCTCAAACTTCATGCCAAGCATGCATCTCAAAGTCCTTTAAAAACAGCATGAAATTTTAACATATATTTGAGAACTTAAATACCGCCCCAAATTTTGTGTCCTCCTTCTTCTGGGGCCTAAATTTAATTTTTTTTTTTTCCGCAGTAGTATTGCCTTGGAATCTTTGAATGGCTCCCTACCTTCTGCTTTCTTCAGTGGGTCGTAAGAAGCTGCTGAAGCCACTTGGCACTTGGCCACCAAGAACATGGCTCGGCCTTTGTCCAGGACCGCCCCATCAGCCAAGATGGGCTCAATGGCCATGTGGAGAAGACTTAAGGCCTGTTCTGGGATTCCAAGGATGAGCTGTAAAAGAAACACTGTGGTACTGTACACATCCACATCCACTGCCCATGACAGAAAAGGATTCATTTCTGGCTCTTCTCTGCTGAAGAGCCACGGCTGGCTTATGCTCTCCCTGACATGTACTACATTTAATATGCTCCACACTCCGAGAAAACAATGTGTGACAATCTGATTTCAGATTATGATAGGTACAGTAGGAAGTAGTTACTCACACTTTAGAAAGGTTTTTGCCTTTACAAAAAGATTCAGAATCAATATCCCTTAGACTGGTGATTCCAAAGGGTCAAAGCATCATTCTTGCTGTGTAAGAATCACTGGGAGAAGGGGAACCACCAAGAAAATAACTCAAAAGCATACAGTAAAACAAAATAAGAAACATCCATTTAACACAAAAGAAACAGTAATGGAGGAACTGACGAATAAAAAAGATGTAAGACATATAGAAAAAAACTAACAAAACAGAAGTCCTTTCAAATCCATACATTAAATGAATTAAGCTCTTCCATTATAAGACACAGATTAGCACAATAGATTTGAAAAAGAAATCATCCAACTATATGCTATCTGTAAGAAAACTCACTTTAGGTTAAAAGAGACAAATAGGCTGAAAATAAAAGCACACAAAAGAGATATTCCACGCAAACAGTAATCAAAAGAGAGCTGGAATGACTATTCTTATATCAGACAAAATGGACTTTAAGTCAAAAACTGTTACAAAAGGGGAACCTGAGTCGCTCAATTGGTTAAGCTTCCGACTCTTGGCTCAGGTCATAATCTCACAGTCATGGGATTGAGCCCTGCATCAGGCTCCGCACTCAGTGCAGAATCTGCTTTGGATTCTTTCTCCTTCTCCCTCTGTCCCTCCCTGCTCACACTCTGATACACACACTCTCTCTAATACATAAAATCTTAAAAAAATAAACTGTTACAAAAGATAAAAGACATTATACACTGATAAAGGGTCAATTCATCAAGAAGAATTGACAGTTATAAACATATATACACTAAACAATGGAACCCCAAAATATGCGAAGAACCGCAGGAAGAAATAGTTTAACGAAAGTTGGGAGAGGTCCAGTACTCCACTCACTAAGGAGAGAACAACTAGACAGATCAGCAAGGAAACAGAAGACCGAACAACACTATGAACCAGCCAACCCTAACAGTCACTTGTTAGGGAGCACACTCTACCCAACCAAGGCAGAGTGCGCATTCTTATTGTTTTTAAGATCCCTGGGTGGCGCAGCGGTTTGGCGCCTGCCTTTGGCCCAGGGCGTGATCCTGGAGACCCGGGATCGAATCCCACGTCAGGCTCCCGGTGCATGAAGCCTGCTTCTCCTTCTGCCTATGTCTCTGCCTCTCTCTCTCTCTGTGTGTGTGACTATCCAAAAAAAAAAAAATTAATTTTTTATAAATTTTGTTTTGGAGATTTTGTTTATTCAAGGCAGGGAAGGAGCAGAGGGAAAGGGATAAACAGAGTCCGTGCTGAGCACAGAGCCCAATGCAGGATCCAATCCCAAGACCCTGAGATCATTACCTGAGCTGAAACCAAGAGTCAGATGCTTAACCAAATGAGCCACCCAGGTGCCCCATGAAATTAATCTTTTAAATTCCATTAATGGTAGGGGCACCTGGGTGGCTCAGTTGCTGAGTGCCTTTGGCTCGGAGTGTGATCCTGGGGTCCTGGGACTGAGTCCGCATCAGGCTCCCTGCAGGGAGCCTACTTCTCTCTCTACCTATGTCTCTGTCTTTCTCTTTGTATCTCATGAATAAATATATAAAATCTTTTTTAAAAATTCCATTTGTGATGGTATCAAAAAGAATAGGGGATCTCTGGGTGGCTCAGCAGTTTGGCGCCTGCCTTTGGCCCAGGGCGTGATCCCGGAGTCCCGGGATTGAGTCCCACGTCGGACTCCCTGCGTGGAGCCTGCTTCTCCTTCTGCCTGTGTCTCTGCCTCTCTCTCTCTGTGTCTTTCATGAATAAATAAATAAAAATCTTAAGAAAAAAAAAGGAATAAAATACTTAAGAATAAGTTTAAATAAGAAACTCTAAGAATTGTACACTAAAAACTAGAAGAGATTGTTAAAGAAATTAAAGAAGACCTAAATAAAAGGCATCCTGTTAATGGACTGGAAGACTTAATATTGTGAAGATGGCAACACTCTACAGATACATCTACAGGTTCAACACAATCCTTATCAAAATTCCAAATACCATTTTTGCTGAAATGGACAAGCTTTTCTAAAATTCATATGGAATCGCAACGGATCACCAATAGCCAAAACAATTTTGAAAAAGAACAAAGTTGGAGGCCTCTTACTTCCTGATGTGACTGACTGATTTACTTTAGAGGGAGAGAGAAAGTGAGAAAGCAGGAGTGAAATGGGGAGAGGGAGAGAGAATCTCAGACTCCCTGCTGAGCTCAGAGCCCAACAGGGGGCTGGATCTCATGACTCCAAGATCATAATCTGAGCAGAAACTAAGAGTTGGATGCTCAACAAACTGCACCACCCAGGCATCCCTCTTACTTCCAGATTTTAATTTTAATACAAAGATACAGTAATCAAAACAGTACTGGCATAACGACAAACACAGAGATCAATGGAGTAGAATTGAGAGTGTAGAAATAAACCCATATGTCCATGATCAATATTTTTGACAAGGGTGCCAAAACCATTCAATGGGAAAAGAATAGTCTTTTTAACAGGTGGCGCTAGGACACCAGGACATCCATATATGAAAGAATAAAGCTGGACTTACCTCACACCATATACAAAAATTACCTTAAAATGGATAAAAAGACCTAAGACTATTAAAATCCTTAGAAGGAAATCTAGGTATAAATCTTCATGAACTTGGATTAGCAACAGTTTAAGTAGAATACCATAAGAATAAGCAACAAAAGAAAAAAAGGATAAATTGTATTTCATCAAAATTAAAAACTTTGTGCATCAAAGGTCATGATCAAGAAAGTGAAAAGACAACCCAGAGGACAGGAGAACATATTCAGAAATCATATATCTGATAAGGGTCTAGTATTCGGAATATACAAAACAATCTTACAAATGAACATCAGAAAGACAATAACCCAACTGAAAAATGTGTAAAGGACTTAGATGTCTCCAAAGAACATATATATATATGGCCAATAAGCACATGAAAAGATGCTCAATATCATTAGTTATTAGAGAAATGCAAATCAAAACTACAATAGGTAGAACTTTATACTAGGATGGGTATAATAAAAAAATGGAAAATAACAAGTGCTGGCAAGGACACAGAGAAACCAGAATCTTCATACATCACTGGTGAGAATATAAGATGCTGCAGTACTGTGGAAAGCAGTTTGGTGGTTCCACAAAAAATTAAATACAGAATTCTCATGTGACCCAGCAATTCTACTCCTAAACATTACACTAAGTGAAGAAGACAGACTACATAAGGCCAGGTATTGTATGATTCCATTTAGATGAAATATCCAGAATAGGCAAACCCACAAAGGCAGAAAGTAGATTGGTGGTTGCCAGTTCAGGGGGAGGGAGAAATGGGAATGACTACTTAACAGGTACAAGATTCCTCTTTGGAGTAATGAAAATATTCTGGAACTAAACAGTGTTGATGGTTGCAAAACACTAAAATATTCTTAAAACCACTGAACTGTGCATTTTAAAATGATTAAAATAGTAAATTATTTTGTATTTTTATCTTTATTAAGAAAAAAATCCAGGCACAGCAGTTTAGCGCTGTCTTCAGTCCAGAGCCAGATCCTGGAGACCCAGGATCGAGTCCCATGTCAGGCTTCTTGCATGGAGCCTGCTTCTCCCTCTGCCTGCCTGTGGCTCTGCCTCAATCTGTCTCTCATGAATAAATAAATAAAATCTTAAAAAAAAAAAAAATCAGTAGAGAAGCTGGAAAGGAAGACATTAGATTCCTGTGCTCCTTCCCTGGAGATTGACTTCATGTGTTCAAAGCAAGGCCAGATATGTAGATATTTTTAAAATCTTCCCAATTAATTTTTTTTTTAAGATTTATTTATTCATGAGAGACAGAGAGAGAGAGAGAGGCAGAGACACAGGCAGAGGGAGAAGCAGGCTACACACAGAGAGCCCGACGTGGGACTCGATCCAGGGTCTCCAGGATGAGGCCCTGGGCTGAAGGTGGCACTAAACCGCTGAGCCACCCGAGCTGCCCTTCCCAATTAATTCTAATGCATGGTTTAGGGAATCTCTGCTTTAGTTAGTAAATTCCTCTAGTGCCAGTGAGTTCAAAATGCATTCATTCACTAAATATTTATTAAAAGCCTACTATGTGTATATCTTACTATGTACCAGAGGACACAGCAGTGAGAAAACAAGGTCCCTTTTCTCCCAGCCTTCACATTCCTCAGCGGGAGATAGAAAACACATAAAACACAATTTCCAAAATCTTTCAATAAACATACAACTTCCTCATTTCTTTATTTATCCCCTTATTAATCAAGCACAGCTCTGGGCCAGCTAAATCATTAATGTGACACAAGTGTTCTCAATGAAGAAGCGCACCCCCTTTATTAAATACACAGCTCAGTACAGCTAGTGCTACTGGGAGGTGTCAAGTTGTCATGGAGCTCACAACTTCAGACTTCCAGGGAGGGCTTGACCATGAGACTACATTCCCAGACTTCAACATTAAGAAGTCAAAGCTCATCATCATCCTTTTCCAAACCCCAAAGTAGTAACAGACTCACCAATAACAGACTCACAAATATGTGCTATAAAAACAGAGATCAGCTTACCTGAGCGAAAGCCAAGTTCAGCACCGTTTCTGAGGCCAAGTACTGTAATCGGTACTCCTTGGAGAGGGCCAGAGCCTGCAGGAGCACAGGCAGCGCGATGGTCGGGGAGGAAGATCGCCAGTATAGCTCTGCCACAGACAGCAAGACACTGCCCACAAAGAGGAAGACATGGGATGAGAACATCCAGCACAAAGGACCACCTGCAGGAGATGCTCGGGAAACCTTCCTCACCTGATCACCATTTCCGTATTCCTGATTTTCTGACAATGAACCAACAATTTTTGTAAAAGTTTGTGTGCCTCTGACATTTGGTTCTGAGCTTGTAGTACAATTGCCTTCCTAACAAGGAAACAAAATAAACACAAATGGTTATGCTGATGTTTTACAAGTAAAGTCACTCTCAGTGTTAGAGTTTCTATTTCCTCAATTAGACTGTGAACCTCCCATAGGGAAGAACTTAGCCTGATAGAATTTTTGTTAAAAAAGAAGTGTGTGTGTGTGTGTAAGCACATGTGTATATATACCCCTCCCCCCACACACACACGCAAGAACAAAAAAGTCTGGAATTATCAATATCAGAATGTTAGTGATTATCTCTGGGTAATACTTATTTTGTCCATTCTACTTATCTGTATTTCCTAATTTCCTGGAATAAATAGATAATAAATAGGGAAAAAAGTTTTTTCCTAAGCTAAAGTTAGTAAGTTAACTTTAATTAAACAAATGAGAATAAAGCAATTTTAGAATTACTGCATCCTTGCAGTTCTTTAAGTCTCTTACCTATATACACCCTCTATACTATTAAGAGCTGTGATTCCTGTAACAAGTGAATCAGCCAAATGGTATTTGCCATCATTCATTGCTCTGTCAAACTGTATTTTTTGATCACATAGCATCCACAGCTAACAGGAAAGAAAAAAAAAAAAAGAACAAAATGTCAAGGGTTCACCTTTTCATTCAACAGAGATACAAAAATATTCTGGCTTGCTTAGCAAATATCCTTACAACAATTAATACACATTTTCTTGAGATTTAAAAATGTTTTTTATAAATATTTCAAGGTTGTGAAAAAGCACTGAGACTAAAATAACACATGTGTACCAATCATCAACTTCGTCAAATCACGACAATTTTGCTTTATTTGCTCAGATACTATCACATACTACTGAAGTTCTTTGCAAATTCCATTCCTATCTTTCTCTGTCCAAAGTAAGCACCTGATTTGATGTTTATCATTCCCATTCATGTTTTTATACTTTTATAGCATATATTCTTACCCTTAAACATTATATAGTATGATCTTGTATGTTTTTATCCAATAAAAATTAGAAGGATTTTTAATTTCCAAGTCTTTTCAGAAAGTGAAATCAATGTACTGCAAATTGGAACATTTATAAATTTACAACAACCCAAAGTAATTTTGTTACATAAATTAACTCTTTTAAGGCTAGCAATGTTTCAAAAGGTAGAGCTTCTATCTGGTCTTTGACTTTGTTTCTTCAGATGTTCCTGTGAGGGCAGAAGTGGTACTGTAGGTCCAGGTCAGTTCCCCACCCCCCTGCAGTTTTCACACAGGAACCTCAGTGTCAGATCCCCACAGCTCGTCTTTTCATCTTGGTTTTGCCACAGAAGGAGCAAGAGTGGTTGGTGTGCTGGCCTATTTCAGTCTTCTTCACCATTTTCCTGAGGGAGGCACCATAACAGGTCAGGTATTTACAGATGATTCCAACCTTCTTGGTGCATTTAGCCATGTAACCACAAACGACGTCTGATCTGAGCCCAGAAAGTTCTTTTGTATGTTTTTAAATTTTGTATAAAGTAAAAACTATTATACTGTATGTATCTTTTGAAAACTTGCTTTTAAGCTCAACATTATTTTTCTGGGACTTCTACATATTAATACAAGTAGCTCTAGTTCTTCCTTTTCACCCATGAATAGTTTTCAATTACATAAATATGGGACAACTTATCTATTCTTATGTTGATGAGTACTTAGGTAGGACCAATTTTTCTCCCTTCTGAACAATGCTGCAATCAACATTCTCAAACATCTCTCCTGGTACAAGAGTTATCTCAAGTCTACAGCAAGCAGTGGAAATGCGGTTGTAGGACATATGCACCTTCATTTTAATACAGTGCCCATTTGTTCTCCAAATGGTCACACCAATTTATACACACCAGGTCACACCAATTTATACACCCCCCCCTCCCAGTAGCATATGACATTACTTGTCGCTCCTCATCCTCATCAACACTTGGTGCTGTTGTGTATTTGACCTTTAGCCAATCCAATCTTATAGCTAATGAAAGAGCTTATTATTGCTTTCACCTTTATTTTCCTAATTGCCAGTCAGGCTGAGCATCTTGTTATGTAGCTATTGGCCATATATGTTTTTTCTGTGAACTGTGAATTAAATTGCCTTTTTTTTTTTTTTTAACAGCTAGGTCTATAAACCAAACTGTTCCATTGCATTAGCACTGCTACAGAACTACACTTAACTCTTTCTTTCTGCATCATCCTTAGGTGCTATCTTCTATTTTGTTTGCATACCATCTTCACAGCTAGGCACTTTGCATTCAGATCTCAGTCTGATGAAAGCAGCAATGAGACCCCAGCACACTTCACATGCAGATGGGCACCCACACCATACCCAGTGCAGTAGAGCCAACAACCTATGGGAGAAGCAGCCTCAGGGACCAGCAGTAGGAGATTGCCATGCCATGGTCTCTTAGGATTTCAAATTCTCTAATCCAATGAAGACTAAACTTGGTAAAGGCAGGAAGAAGAGGTCCGTGTAATGGCTTTTTCGGCCCCATTAGAGACAGTCATCAGTGCAAAAAGGAACAGAGGGCCTGGGAGTGCTTTATAAAATTAATTCCTTCTGGGGACAACATCTTCCCGTAGGTCATTTAATTCTGAGATGAAAAGACTGGAGTTGCCAAGTAAGAGAAAACACCAAACTAAGACCTAATTCTTCATCTAGCCATGGACGTGGATGATCCATACAGTTAGAGATATAAGGAATCCTAATTTAAAACCATGAGGACAGGAAGAAAAAAAGCTCCCTAAATAAATCTTTAAATCATTTCTCTGGGACGCCTGGGTGGCTCAGTGGTTGAGCGTCTTTTTTGGCTCAGGGCAAGATCCCGTGATCCAGGATCGAGTCCCATATCGGGCTCCTTGCAGGAAGCCTGCTTTTCCCTCTGCCTGTGTCTCTCGTGAATAAATAAATAAAATCTTTTAAAAAATAATAATAAAAAAATAAATAAATCTTATTTCTCTGCCCTTTTGAACAGAGTGTAGAGTTTGGTACGTACCTATATACACCTCAATGCACAGATGACACCGAAAGGAACCCAGACACAAGAAACTGAGGGGAGACCCTAAAATACTCTGCTTTGACAACAATACAGTAGACATGGTCTCTTCGGAAATAAATCCAATACACGCAAAGGCAGATTACCTGGGCATGCTGACTATTAGGCGGGAATCGTTCCTTCAAGTGCTTTAACACTTCCGAAGCTGCAGCAAAACAACCCTAAGCAGAAACACATGATTTGATGAGCACACCTATGTTGAAATCACACCTGCCACACCACTCATAGATGTCACTATGATTCACCTTATTCATGGTGCTGCACCCTGGAAGACACGAGGCACAGGCTGTCCTACATCAAGAGGATCAACCTTTTTTTTAAGGTTCTAGTATATTTCATTTGTTCGTTAAAAAAAAATTTTAAGGGATCCCTGGGTGGCGCAGCAGTTTAGCGTCTGCCTTTGGCCCAGGGTGCAATCCTGGAGACCCGGGATCGAATCCCACGTCGGGCTCCCGGTGCATGGAGCCTGCTTCTCCCTCTGCCTATGTCTCTGCCTCTCTCTCTCTCTGTGACTATCATAAATAAATAAAAATTAAAAAAAAAAAATTTTTTAAATTACACATGCATGTTATGCATGTTCACTCTAGGAAAAAGCTTACAAAATAAATATAAACGATAGGGACGCCCAGGTGGCTCAGCAGTTGAGCATCTGCCATTGGTTCAGGGCCTGATCCTGGAGTCCTGGGATCGAGTCTCGCATCAGGCTCCTTGTGTGGAGCCTGCTTCTCCTCCCTCTGCCTGTGTCTCTGCCTCTCTTTCTGTGTCTCTCATGAATAAATAAATAAAATCTTATAAATAAGTTGATTAATTAATTAAAATAAGAAAAAGACAAATTTCAATCTCACCAAAGATAATCACAGGAATGTTTAGGCACATATCCTTCTAAACTTCTCTTATGCAGGGCACCTGTGTGGCTCAGTAGTTGAGCGTCTGTCTGCCTTTGGCTCAAGTCGTGATCCCAGGGTCCTGGAATTAAGTCCTGCATTGGACTCCCTGCAAGGAGCCTGCTTCTCCCTCTGCCTGTGTCTCTGCCTCTCTCTCTGTGTCTCTCGTGAGAAAATAAACAAAATCTTTAAAAAATAAAAATAAACTTCTCTTATGTACATAAATAAAAACATACATGTATTCTAAAAACTGGTATACACACTATACACACTTTTTCTGTAAATTGCCTATAACAGTGTTTACTACATGGGAGGCACTCAAATATTTTTTGAATCAATCTTTTCAGTGTTCACAAATACAAAGCTATATCATAGTATTTTATTAAGTAAATAAACTATGACACATCAAAATAACCTAATTTGGGATAGTTTGGTTGTTTCTAATTTCATCCATTTTAAGAATGCTACAGTATCTTGGTGCATACACCTTTGCATAATTGTCCACTTTTCAAATCATTTCCTCAGCATAAGACCTTTGAGGTAGAACTGGCTGGTCAAATGGCAGGCACTTCTAAGCCCTCTGATACACGTTACTAAACTACCCTCTGGAAATGTGCCGCAAACTTTCATACCAGCACTCTGTGCCTTTCTCCTACCACAGTATTTAAGGATTGCCTATTTGACTGGCAAAACTAGTATTTTACTGTATCAATTTTAATTTCTTTAATGACTAGACTGAAAATTTTTCATGTTTTTTGGTCATTTATGTTTTTTGTTTTTTGTTTTTCATTTATGTTTTTTATGTGAATACACGTTTGTGTCTTTTTTTAAATACCCTTATGTCATTAGGACTTCCAAATGCTTTTCATTTGGAAAATGACTTATGGACTATCCAAAAGCTTTTCAATTTGTCCCAATCCTTTGATTAGGTGAAAAGCCTTCTGTCTATATAGAAGTTCAATGAGACTGCAAATGAACTTTTATTTGAAGTGAATTAAGTGGAAATTACACTGAATTACAATAAAAGGTCAATCATCTTTTTATTCTTATGATTTTTATCTGGCCAGTCTTAATCAATTATTTTTCTGACTGTCATAGTGAGTTGGGGATGTGGATTGAGATGGGTTAACAAACTTTTAGGCCAAGTAGACAGACACACTGCAGTAGACCCACAAACATTCCCATTGTGACCTGCCTCTCCTGAGGCTGGGAGAGGAATGATACCAGATGGTCTAGAATTATACAAAAGGAAAAAGGGGGCTGGCTGTCCTAGTGCTTCCTCTGGATTGCAGGAGGAAGGTCAGAAACAGTAATTCAGAGCTTGTAACTTCTTTTTGGTTCCACCCACACTCCTGTCACTGCCACGCCAAAGCACAGCACCCAGTTTATTTGGAGATCAATTCTAGAACACAATCTGAAGTACACACAAAGGAAATAAAGGAGCAAATGGAGACGCATGATAAAACTGCCTTCTCTACTGTTGGCCAAGCTTAATTTCCCAGGTGCCTACCTAACCTATACAATTAAAAATGTGACAATCATCAGCCCAATGGGTATAGCTACCTGGCTGATGTTCTAGCACTAGGAAGGTCTTGCTAAGGCAAGTTGAGGAAAGAGGGGGAGGCACTAAATTGAAACAAAGAGGCCACCGCCTAGTGTCTAGCAGTGTAATTCTAAGGCTTCCCAACACATCTGGCCACTGGAGCCAGGTCGTGATGGGGTCAGCAGCTTCTTCACATAAGCCCAGGGATCTAAGGGAAATGAAGATGGAAATACTAATACAGATCCAAAACACAGGAAAAACCTCCCAGGAAAAATCACAGAACTCTAATAACTAGCTTTGGAGAAAGTTTCAAGGCTTAAGTATCAAGCCAAGACCAAGATTTTTGTAAAGTAAGTTTTCAGTCCAGCAAGGAAAAAACAAAATCATTTCTACCCTACATAACTCAAAGAGAACTAAAAGGAAGTTACCCATTTTAAGGCTGGGGTCAGTGGGGAGAATCTGACTTCAAAAAGCCATAAAAAAAAAAAAAGCCATATATATGGGGTAACTTAAAGTGAGTGAACAGTATAGCATATGAATGTTATCTCAATAAAGTTTTTGGGGGAAGAAAAGTCGTACGAGGCTCACACCAATAACTGAAGGGTCAATAACTCACCCATTACCAAATGCTCCACTTAACCATGGTACCAGGAGAGGAAAAGAGATATTAAAGAGGTTCCAGTGTCATTAAGATGGAAAAAAAAAAAAGTGATGAATGTGCAGTTTCCTGGGGGAAAGCAAGCTGGCTGAAGCTGCAGCTGGCTGCCGTTCTGACATCAGGAAACATGGGCAATGCCTCCAGTGCAGGAAGAAGGCAGCTGATGGAGGTGCATGTGGGACCCATCAGCCAGAGCCCATTCATCCCCTTCGTCACAACAGATACCTAAAGGATTGTCAAATGCTAAAATACCAATTAGTAGAGGGAAGTATTTACAGATTTCTGAAAAAGGTAGATACCATCCAAAGATCTTTAGGCTGCAGATTAGGGAACATTGAGTGCTACGATACAACCTAACAATAATGGACATCACAGAGAAGTGGAGAAAAGCTACAGATCAAGGAAATGCACTTATTGCCAAGGCAGTGCTTTAGTGAGATAGAGGGCTTGGGTAAAAGGTTTCCTTGACTTCTTTCCCATGCAAGAAGACATTTTGGAACAAAGGAGAGAGAAAGCCCAGAGGAGCATGAGAGATCCTTTGATCAATCTCCTATAAAGATAATTTGTAGAATTACTTGGGCTGTAAGTCAAGGTTGCATCCAATTCCCACTGCTCCTTTTTGGAGTCAATCAGACTTGTGTTGGAGGCTTAATATTAACTGCTGTGGATTTCCCATCTCCTATAAACATACCTTAAATTTCAAAGGCTCCTTTTTATTCCATGTGTTACATGGAAATAGCTGACCTCTCATTCATTCCCTTTGTCAATGCAAAGAGATCCCAAGTTCAACAATCTTTATAGACGCCACACGCAGTCCATTTCCACCAATGGGATTTCACCTTTACACCCTCTGCAGTCAACCAGGACTGTCCAAGTCCTATTCCGTGCTTTTCTCAAGCAGCAGAGGCAAGACATGCCAGAGCCTCCATTACTCCAGAAGTACGCAGGCCCACCTACCTGCCTACCTGCTCTGCATGCAGCTCTGCAAGATGGCAGAGGGCGACGGCAAACGACTCTGTGTTGTTCTGCTGCACACCCGCATTCACGGACTCCAGGCTGTTCATGCTCAGCAACATCTGGGCTTGCTGCAGTGCCATGGTGCTGGGTGAGGAGATGGACAGGAATTCCCTTCAGTCAAGAGACCCAGGCTGCCCCTCAGCCACACCCTACAACTATCTTGAGGGGAAATGAAAGGAAATTAAGTCCCTCTGCAGGCTCTGGCTTAGTGGGAGCAGCTGCTTCCCACTGTCAGCTGTCCCACCCTCAGCACAAAGAAAGCAGAAAAGCACCCTTTGGGTGCAGCCCCAAAGGAAATATGCAGTGGTTATGGCACGAGCGGGAGGGAGCTCCAAGCTCCAGACCCCCTGACTGCCTCTAATTTCCCTGTGGTCACAGTGTGTTAATTAGTTTTCACGGAGAAATTCAGACCTGATGCCATCCTGGCACCAGCTGCTCTGGCAATGTAAGCAGTGGCCAGTGTTTGCAGCTGTCTCAGATCACATCATGCCAAAAAATTATCTCAAGTATACAAAAACACAAGTGGTAAAGCAAGCACTTCCTTTTGTTGCTGGATTCCTAGAAACAGCAGATTGTCTAGGTAGAAGGTAGGGTACTGACAAGGCTCCAGGATTAAAAACCTAGTTCAGAAGTATACTTCCAAGCTAAAGGAAGCCAAATGGAAAATTAGGCTTGAGGCTGGTAATACTCCAGAAGACACATATTGATTAACAGGGAAGCTCAACCTGAGCAACTGTGGCCCTTGCCTCCTGAGGACGGGAAGAGAGGTGTCTCAGATCACAGTGGCATAGGGCTCAGAGCCAGAGAAGCTGGGTTGGCTCTGTCACTTGCTAACGACATTTGTGATCATGGCCAGATTAGATGTGTGAACCTGGGTTTTCACATCCTGGAATGGAGCCTACCTACTAGTTACCTCACAGGGCAGCTGGGAGGAGTAAAAAAGAATGAGCACAGGAAAGAACTTTACCAAGTCTGTACAAAATACATAGTGTTTTAAGACTATGATCATTTTCTTTAATCCCCTGTACGTACAACTGTCATCAAAGGGGAAAATGACTTGTCTGTTTGGCCTTTCACAGAACCAGTTTGCTAGCTTCTGCTCATCTTTAGAAGGATTCATGGCCCTACAGCCCTGACAGTCTGCTTGAAGACCCACCTGCGGCCATAGAGTCTCCAGATGGCCGTTTTCTGTGCAATGCTGATATCGATGAGCTCTGACAGGCTGTGTTTCCAGTGTAGGAGGTCAGAGTCCTTTAGGGCATCCATCAGTTTATTTGCTGTCTTCCCAGCAAAAGCCCTCTGCTGAACTAGGGACTGTATTCCCAGGGAGGCGAGGTACTAAGTGGACAGACACACCCATGACTCAAAGCAGAGATTACATGACGGGATTTTTCACTCTTCAGAAATTTGCCATATTTCACATTTCAGCACATGCAAACCAACAGTATTATTTAAAAGGAAAGTACCTAACCCATGTGAACTGCGTTCCTGAAAAACTGGGTGTGGAAGAGAGGCAGACGGTATGCTGAGAAGAGCCAGGGCTTTGACATAATGGACCTGGACTTAAACACTGTCTCTGTCACTTACTCTGTGACTTGGGGCCAGTTAGCTTCTTAACCAAGCCTCAACTTCCTCGTCTATAAAATGGGCATCAACTCTATCATAAAGAATTATTGTCAGCAACCCTCTCAGGTTCCCTCCCACTTTGGGAGCCTTGTACTATTACTTTACTACTGCTCAATAAACTTTGCTTTGGGGTGCCTGCTGGCTTGAGTCGGTTAAGCATCTAACTTCGGCTCAGGTCATGACCTTAGAATCCTGGGATCGAACACTGTTTTGGGCTCCGTGCTCAGCCAGGAGTCTTATTCTCCCTCTCCCTCTGCTCATGTGTGTACACCCTCCCTCCCACTCAAATAAATAAATAAAAACAAAACAGTACCTGTCAACAGTGCTGGGCACATTATGGGGTAGGAGATATTTTGTTTCCTTTTTTAATTATTATTTTTTTTAATTTTAAGTAATCTGCTACACCTAATGTGGGCTCTAATTTACAACCCCAAGATCAAGAGTCGCATGCTCTACCAACTGAGCCAGCTAGGCCCCCCTGGAGTAGGAGATTTTTAAAAGGACGCCTATTATGAGCATAATTATATTTTCATTAACTTCTGATGTAATTTTCAAAGGTGGAAGCACAACTTTAAAAAGTCAGCTTAGGGGCACCAGGGTGACTCAGACCATTAAGTGTCTGATCCTTGGTTTCAGCACAGGTGGTGATCTCAGGACCCTGAGATTGAGCTTGAGGTCAGGCTCCACACTCAGCAGGGAGTCTGCTGGAGGATTTTTTTTTTCTCTCCCTCTCCCTCTGCCCCTCCCCCCACTAAAATAAATAAATCTTAAAAAAAAAAGTCAGCTTAAATCCAAAACAAAAATTGTATTTACAAAATCTATCATTTATTATAAGGGACAACTTATTTTTGTCATGATAATCAATTCCGTACATGTGTTCTTTCTCCAAAATGAGTCAAAGGACAATTTACAAATTTAAGAAGTATATACCATGTGTCAATGTGTCAACCTCAATGTTATTTTTTAAGTAGGCTCCCCACCCAGCCTGGAGCTCAACATGGGGCTTAAATTCACAACCTGAGATCAAGAATCAGATGACTGAGCCATTCAGGCACCCCTTCCATTTTTAAAAAGCATATACAATAAGTTATTATGCATGTTACTTTCAGTTTTCCTGGACCATGCTGCAAACTTTATGAGACAGAATGCTTAAACAGTCCCACTGCCATGGTGCAGTTTTCAGCAGATGCTTTCAAGACAGGTTAAGGTTCTGTGAGTGAAAGTAGTCTAGATTCTGACAGTCTTTACTACTACACATGTGAAGACTAAGCCCTTTCACTGCCCCTCAGGATTTGTCACCACAGACTAGAATTCAGGTCCTTGCCTGCACTTAAAATAAGAAAGGACAAATGTGCCTGTTTATTGGTTCCTGGCTTTGTTGACTTTTATATTTATTTATTTATTCATTCATTCATTCATTCATTCATTCATTCATTCATTCATGAGACAGAGAGAGAGAGAGAGAGACAGAGATGCAGGCAGAGGGAGAAGCAGGCTCCATGCAGGGGAGTCCGAGGTGGGACTCAATCCCAGGTCTCCAGGATCGTGCCCTGGAATGAAGGCGGCGCTAAACAGCTGAGCCACCAGGGTTCTATAAAGGGCCACCGTAGTAAATAATTTAGGTTTTGCAGGCCACATTTGGTCTCTGTCACATAGTCTTTGTTGTTTTTTCCCCCAACTATTTAAAAATGTAAAACCCATTCTTATCTTGAGGGCCATTGATAAGCACACAGCATGCCAGACTTGGCCCATGGACTGTAGTTTGCCAATTGCTGGTTTAAAAATAAGTCTTTCCTGAAATTTTTCTACATAAATGTGTGGAAGTCAATGTTGATCAATACACTAAACAAAGATCTCATCAAATTGATCAATGGAACTTTTATAGATGTTATTAAGATAAAGGGAGCAGAGGGCAGCCTGGGTGGCTCAGCAGTTTAGTGCTGCCTTCAGCCCAGGGCCTGATCCTGGAGACCTGGGATCGAGACCCCCGTCGGGTTCCCTGCATGGAGCCTGCTTCTCCCTCTGCCTACATCTCTGCCTCTCTCTGTGTGGTCTCTCATGAATAAATAAATAAAATCTTAAAAAAAAAGAAAAAAGAAAAGAAGCAGAGAGAAACCTATCAAACAGGATTTAGTGATTTGATTAATAGTTAAGGTCAGGAAACTACCAAGAATAAAACCACATGGTTTAGTGAAACAATCTCATACGAAGGTGAGTCTTACCGGTAAGCCAAAATGTACTGCCTTCTTCACAGAGTGCTCTAGCAGAACATAGCTATCGGATCTCTTCTGCCCCAGCACATAAAGCCAGCTCTGGTAAGAGAAATCATCAAAATATATCTCAATGATGATAACAGTTAATGTTCTACTGAAATATCATAATAGTTGTAAGAAATATTTAATAGACAAGATAAATCCTCTAAAATACTCTTTCATCAAGTATGAACCTAAATGAAAACCCCAAACACATTAAAATTGTCAGAGTGAGCTAAACAGCCATTGATCTTCACCTGACAGTAATGAGTGGCAAATATTCCAGAAAAAAACCAGGAAGCTCCCAGAAGGCCTTTAATTGAGAAATTGAGATTCTCAGGAAATGTTAAATGAATTCTGTGTTCTACTTGTGTGTGGTGTTTATGCTTTCATAGGACAATGTCTCATCAGGTACAAGGTGTGGCATACACCTTTTTGTTAATGCCAATGTTTAATGTGGTAGTTTTGGATTAAAATTTGTAGACAAGAAATACACTCCAGGGCAAAACAGAGATCATGGATTAACAAAGATAATAACAATGGGTGGCCTTTTCTGGATTCCCACAACCACCTAGTTTCCCTTCACTGCTAATGGCCTTCCAACTGCAAAACAACCAATGCGAATGAAACCTTTGGAAGGCCAACTCAACCACATGGGCAGAACTCCCAAGACAGGAGAGGGTGGCTCACCAAGCAATGCTGGAGACACACATGATCGTTGGACTCCTGAGCAATCCTAATCGCCTCCTGCAGGGCAAGCTCTGCCTGCTGACTAGAAGCAGACTGAACATTAATAACTCATTAACAATCACAAACATCTCCAAGCAATGTAACAGGAAGGCATCTGTACAGTAATTCATCCCAGTAGGCCTCTGGGTTAGAAGTTGTCAACAACGAGCTTTTTTCATCAGGGGCACTTCCCTCTCCCAGCAGCAAGAAATATTAACAATAGAGACACAGAACATGTACTTTCTCAGGTGGATTTCTACTATAAAGGGCAAGAAAGAATGGCTTTTCTTGATCTCCACTCCTAAGATTTTTACTTTAGTTGTCACCCCTGGGAGGAGAGGTGAGGATAGGATACAATATCTCACTTTTCACTGCATTCCCTTGCCCATTATGTGAATTTTTTTTCTTTTACAAAGGCATTTGATACTTCTGTATTTTTTCAAAACTAGTTAAAGAGTAGTTTAAGAATAATCACTTCAGAGATTTTTTTTTTTTTCTGCTGACATGGTTCCCCTCCATCTGGGATGTCTCCCTAATCTCAAGTTCTGTGGAAATTCAGCCAACTATCCTTGGCCCCACTGAGCTCCCACCTCTGGAAACACTCACAGGAATGCTATCTGTAATCCACCTTGCAGTGCTTAATTAAATACTACTGTGTATCACCTTCTACTTATTTAATCTGTGTTAATTTTATTTCTTCAACTCATTTACAAACCTACAGAGGGCAAGCTCTTAAATTTTGGGTTTCCTGGTGGCAGGTCACAGAAAAGAATTTCTGTAAGTGCAGGGTTACAGAAAATCAAATCAGAAATTCAACGGGTATCACTTATTTAAGAAAAATTTACATAAGGAATTTTCTTTAAAATTAGCATTAGCTTCACATAATCCATTTTAATTGGGGAGAGCTGAATTGTCCTCAATAATCACTTATTTAAATAGAGACTTGATACATTTTTATCTATTTTACATTTCTTTTAAATTCCTTTCAAAGCTGAGATGCAATAGGACATAAGCTACTTGAGGGCAGAAAGCATATCATCACACACAGACCCTCAATAAATATCAGTTAATTTAACTTTTTTGAATATCTGAAGACCAAATAAGTAATGTTAAGTTTTTTTTAAAAAAAGATTTTGGGGAGAACTGTATAGATAATATGCTAAAACTAAAGAGAGATTACTTTTTCCAGGTAGGAAGAAAAGTTAGATCTACCCAATGGTAGCTCTCAGATTGAAGACCACTTTATTTTTTTTTTTTTAATTTTTTTTTTTAAATTTTTATTTATTTATGATAGTCACACAGAGAGAGAGAGAGAGAGAGGCAGAGACACAGGCAGAGGGAGAAGCAGGCTCCATGCACCGGGAGCCCGACGTGGGATTCGATCCCTGGTCTCCAGGATCGTGCCCTGGGCCAAAGGCAGGCGCCAAACCGCTGCGCCACCCAGGGATCCCTGAAGACCACTTTAAATCTCTATTCAAATATTAAGTTAACAGAGGTTAGGGAGGGTTGACCTGCTACCTTATTATTTAAACAGACACTTCAAATTGAAGGAGTGATCTGTGCATATATCTGGAGGAATATCCCTTATGAAACCAACAGCACTCTCTAACCTCTATCCTCATCTATCACCTTTATGTATTATGTGTAATGTTGTTTGTTCTTTATCTCCCCAACCATAAACTCCATGAGAACAGGGAGTTTTTCCCTCCTTTTACACTGCTGTACCCTCAACGCCTAACACAATGCCTGTTACACAGCAGATGCTCAATAAACAATTATACCAATTTTCAAAAAAATCCTCACAATCCTATAAGCTAAGTGACAAATATTTATACAGGCTCACAACTCCAAGACTAGAAACAATGATGCATGGACTTGAGTAAATTAATTAGCAATTAATTTGATGCAGTTAGACACCTCTCCTAATGTAAATATATAAATTCTATACACCAACAGATTACTTGTATCCAGAAGGCAGGATACAAATTTCCAAACCCTAGCAGAAGCTGTTTTGAACAGAGAAATCAGTCAGTGGTAAACACTACAAATGATGTTGCTATTGGGGCACTTGGGTAGTAGCTCAGTGGTTGAGACTCTGCCTTTAGCTCAGATCATGATCCTGGGGTCCTGGGATCGAGTCCCACATCAGGCTCCCCGCAGGGAGTCTACTTCTCCCTCTGCCTATGTCTCTGCCTCTCTCTTTCTGTCTCTCATGAATAAATAAATAAAATCTTAAAAAATAAAATCATGTTGCTATTAGGAGAACATAAAAAATGAAAGGTCCTGATTAAGAGGTTGTGACAGCTGGGCAGACAAAAAGAAGTTGATGATCAAAAGATAACACAGCATCTCATAAAATCATGGAGTTTGGAGCAGATTTGAATCTTTCTGAGTCCCACTATCAATCTGTTGCTTGAATTCCCTTACAGACACCTGGTCTAGGCTTGAGACCTTGACACTTCCACAGAGGTTCCATATGGGACCACCTTCCTTATCATGGGCAAAGCATGGCCCTTCCCTTGCACTTCCCAGTTCTAGTTCTCCAGGAATCATATCCTTAGTCATCTACACTGTCTTCACATGGCCTTTCACGTCACAAAGATGCCAAACACATGGTTGGCTAAATCATTTTCTCTCCGGGCCCACCATTCTCATATCCTCCCACAGTTTTTTCTTTGTTTTTTATAATATTTATTATTTATTTATTCGTGAGAGACAGACAGAGAGAGAGAGAGAGAGAGAGAGAGGCAGAGACACGGGCAGAGGGAGAAGCAGGCCCCATGCAGGGAACCCAACACGGGACTCGACCCCGGGACTCTAGGATCACGCCCTGGGCTGAAGGCAGGTGCTAAACCGCTGAGCCACCCAGGGATCTCCCTTTTAAAAAAAAAATAATATTTATTAATTTTTTGTTTGTTTTCAAGATTTTATTTATTTATTCATCAGAGACAGAGAGAGACATGCAGAGAGAGGCAGAGACATAGGCAAAGGGAGAAGTAGACTCCCTGCAGGGAGCCCAATGCAGCACTTGATCCCGGGACTCCAGGATCAAGTCCTGAGCCAAAGGCAGACGCTCAACCACTAAGGCACCCATGTGCCCTTCTCCCATAGTTTATACGACATGGCTTTGAACACCTACAAGGAGACTGTCCCCCACACAAATTTCAGTCTATGTTCCTTTTAAATGTGACAATCAGAAATTGATAAGCTAACCCATACATCAAGGGTTGCCGAAGTCTCAATTGAACTTTGGATGCTATATTTCTATTAATACACCCAATAGTTTCTATTCAAAATACCTGTAGCAGAGACCACATTTCTCTCAAAGAGGATAAAGCCACAGGGGGCTTTATTAATTGACCCTTTCAATTAGTAATTCCCTACTTTTTCAACGTTAGTTACATTATCTCATTGTTTCCAAAATAGCTTCCGTGTTTTAAGTTTTTATCCACATAACTCTATTTACTGAATAATAATTGGGCAATTTTCCTAGTCGTATTCATCAAAATCATAAGCATATCTTAGCAATGGCATAAGCCAGTGTCACCCCACTGGGCTGCCTGAATTCCATCCAAAAGCACAAACGTTCGGCTTAGTAAACTGTACAGTGTTTCATCCAGTACAAGTACCACTTCCTTTTGGCTTTTTGAAACACTGTAAATAGCTTTTGTATCCCCATTATTACCTCCGAAAAATCCTTTTGGGAACCTCTGGCCTAATGACCTAATTTCCTTTTAATTCAACGGCTGTTGTTCTTAGAAGTAATGACAGAGGCCAAGCAATACGAGAGTCACGCTCCACAGGGACACTAGGGGGCAGGCTGCTGAAGCAGAAGTGGAAACTCCTGTCCAGGGAAAGCTTCCCTCTTCGCAAGGTACGGACAAGCCCAGGTTCCTTCTTTTTTCTCTTTCTTTCTCTTTCTCTCTCCCTCCCTTCCTTTCTCTCTCTTTTTAATAAAACAGCAATTAACATATACATCCCAGTTAACGCCTGAGAGTCATTCTTAGGTTCAGCGGGGACAGACCTACGGACTCACTAGTGACCGAAGCGGCAGTGCAGGGCGGCCAGGTTCAGCGCCGCGTATCTGAGGCTCCGGCCGTAACCCTCCTCCCCGTTACTTTTGCTTTCGGCCCCGGTAAGGATCAGGCGATCGAAATAATGAAGAAGGCTGTGTGTTGAACTGAAAACATCTTGAACTCGAAGGTTGTTTAAGTAGCTGAGATAGTGCTGAAACAAGAAACAATCCAGGTATTTTAAATGTTCGGGCTCAGAGCATCTTGCTGACTGCAAACACCAGGGTCCCTCCGCCAGCCCCCCAGTAACACGGTTCAGCATCATCTTTCCCCCACAAGCAGGATAAAACAAGTTTTCTCCTTAAGAGTCCCCAAATGAAAAATGGGAGCCCCATTAGGATTTGTGTCAGGGTTTTATCCTAAATATACATCCACTATGCCATTGGTTATATGAGCACCCAAGGGTGATGGGGTGGGGTGGGGGTGGGGGGCACCCACCCAGCTTGGGTATTAAGGAATACTGTGAGCTCAAAAGTAAAGGGTTTTTTTTTTCTGAATTCACATAAAAATCATAGCATTAATTTCTGTAAATGTCGAAGTCATAATACAGTGAGTCTAACTAGTTTACTAAGGTAATTATCGTGGGTTTTGACACTATTTTCATTTTGTTTGATTCACTGAATTAAACTTCCCTCCAACTGGCATATCCCAGTTACTACCGAGCAAAGCAGATGTATTGCTGCAGGAGAATAAAGATGTCAAATCCAGCTACTATTTAGAAAGTTAGAGAGAGAGAGAGAGAGAGAGAGAAGGTTTTCAGGGTAAAAATCCAGTAAGGAATGGAACTATTTGAATTAAAAAAAAGGGGGGGGGGGAGAAAGGAAAAGAATTTTTAGCCCCAAAACTTGAAGGAAAAAAAAAAGTCTACTCTATCATTTACCCAAAATTTGGAGCCTCAGAGAAACGATGCATGAATGAGAAGAGCAATAGACTGAAGAAAACTCTAATGGCCTGGGGATGAGGGCTGGGAGGGAAAGCTTCCCTATGGAGGCTTCTTGACTTGCCAACCTTTCCTTCCAAAAAACAGGGCCAATGGGCCAGTCCTCATTTGCATGGCTCTTCAATGTAAAGAGTAGCCTCATCATGGCTTTCCAACTCAAATGACTCACCGCTTCAGCAAAATCAGGATTAAATTTCAACAAGTTGTTCAGTTCTTTCTGCAAAGATGCTGGAGTGAGGGCTTTCGTCTCATCATTCTTTAACAAAGAAGCCTGAAATTTAAAAATGACAACTTGGTGGAAAGAAATGGCCAATAAACATATGGAAATGCATCCTAACCAGCATCCCGATTATGGTCTTTTCTACAGCTATTTTCTCCTCTTGACCACACAAAACACTATTTCCTCTTCTTGAAACACAGAGCCTCCCAACTACCTCTCCCCAGTCACATGTTCCTTGCATTCCTTGCAAACTCCTATTCCTCCTCAGACCCCACTTTAGACTTCAGCCACTTGGTTGTATCACCTTCTAGACTAGGTAAGGTCCCATAAGCTCCTACTTGGACCATAAGGCCCCTGCTTACGCATTAACCCTTCCTGTAGTACCTATCAAACTACATTAAAGCACCAATGTGACCCCACCCCAGACTGTGACCACCTCCAGAATCGGTAGTGCATCCAGCACTGCAAAGGGCCTCATAGCACTCAGGTATCTGTTTCATGTAGATGGTACCAGCAATGATCATACAAAATATATAAAACTAGTTCTAAATTAAATATTAGTACTTAACTTTGTTACAGACACTTCATTTTTACCTAAATTTTTATTTAGAAGTTAATAATTTCTAATTTCATTTGAATTCATTATATCATTATAGAAGATTCCAAAAACATTAGAAAGACACACAGGGGAAACAAAAATCATGTGTAACCCCTCCACACAGAAATAATACTGTTAATAGTGTCTTATTCCAGTCTTTTTTTTTTCCAGTCTTTTTTCTTTTTTTTTTTTTTCCAGTCTTTTTTCTATGTGTGTGGGATATATATGTGTGTATACATACAGGTATACACATATACCGTATTTTTAACATATTAGAACATGGTATATCATTTTACTTTCTGTTCTTTTCTTCTAATAATATAAAGTTTATCTCATCAAAGTCTTTGAAAATATGATTTTTAAAGCAAAAGTAAACTGTGACTGTCATGTTTATTGCAAATAAACATATTTATTTTCTCATGTTATTGTTTGCCTTTTAGTTTTGTTGGAATGTGTTCTGACATGCAGACGTTTTTAATTTTAATGCTGAAAAATCAAATGATGATCTTCCTACATGTTTACTTCCATAGCTTTTATGTTTAAAAAGTCTTTCCCCACCCAGAGATCAGTTAAAAGTTAATATGTAGTTCCTTCTGGCCTAATTAAAACTTTAAATATTCACATTTACCCTTTAATTCATCTGTAATATACTGAAGTATGAGGATCTAGCTATATTTTCTCCTCCATACTTAACCAATTGTCTAAATGGGTTTTTCTAATCTGTTTGAAATTCATCTGCAGGGGTGATTCTATCACTTTTCCTCTAGACCTAAACGTTACATTTTTCTGCAGAAAGAAAATTAATAACCAAATTAAAGAAAATTAGAAAAATAGAGCAAAATATCAAAAATTCTATGCTTGAATAATAACATGGGAGAAAAATATTTGGCTTTGGTTACCAAGCAAATGAAAAAGTATGGCTGAAAAGCACCATCAAGAAATGTCTGGTGTGAAGTGTACTGATGTCTGCAACTTGAAATGCATCAAAAATGAAAGATGAAATGATGGCTGGATAAGGGATGTGAAGGTATATGATAAGCACAGAGCAAAATAATAATGTGGTGGGTATATGGATATTCACTAGGCAATGCTTTTCAACTTTTCTTTCTATTTGAAAATGTCCATAATAAAATGTTAGGGGAAGGGAAGTAAGCCTTCCAAATCACATCTTTGGGCTGTGTTAGTCATAAACTATTATAAAATCAGCATGCATTATAGCTTTAAGAAAAATAAAATCATGAGGCAATTGGCTAGCTCAGTAGAGCATGTGACTCTTGATCTTGGAGTTTTAAGTTCAAGCCCCATGTTGGGTGTAGAGATTACTTAAAAATAGAATCTTAGGGGGATCCCTGGGTGGCTCAGCGGTTTAGCACCTACCTTTGACCCAGGGCGTGATCCTGGAATCCCAGGATCAAGTCCCACATCAGGCTCCTGACATGGAGCCTGCTTCTCCCTCTGCCAGTGTCTCTGCCCACCCCCTTCTCTATGTCTATCAAGAATAAATAAATAAATAAAATCCTTTTAAAAAATGTAAAAAACTATTTAAAAAAATAGAATCTTAAAAAAAAAAAACAGAAAAAGAAAATCACACACAAAATCAGAAAGAACACACAACCACCACTGTATAGTTAGTGAAGAAGAGAGGACAGAGAATAAGAAATAATGCAAATTCATTAATAAGCCTAACAAAAGAGGCATATGTGATGACATATAATTTGTTTTTATCATTTTTAAAGATTTTATTTATTTATTTGTTTGAGAAAGAGAGGGGGGGGATACCTGGGTAGCTCAGTGGTTGAGCGTCTGCCTTCAGCTTGGGGCGTGATCCCGGAGTTCCGGGATTGAATCCCACATTGGGCTCCCTGCATGGAGCCTGCTTTTCCCTCTGCCTATGTCTCTGCATCTCTCTGTGTGTCTCTCATGAATAAATAAGTAAAAGTCTATAAAAAACAAAAAAGAAAGAGAGAGAGCAGGGGAGAGGCAAAGGGAAAGAGAGAGCAACGAAGAGAATCTCCAGTAGACTTCTCAGTGAGGGCAGAGCCTGACATAGGGCTCGATCCCACAACCCTGAGATCATGACCTGAGCCAAAACCAAGAGTCAGATGCTTAACTGACTGAACCACCCAGGTGCCTCTCCACAGGATTTGTTTTTAAAAGTTTGTGATAAAATAACAGAATTAACATACCTGTTGAGAAAGAAAATATTCTGCTTGTTTTTGGGAGAGAGGCCCACTGCAAGATACCTCCTCTTCTCTGGAAAAAAATAAAACAAAACTACTAAGGAATTACACAACAAGGATGGGTGAACTAGGTGAGGGGGACTAAGGAGCCCACCTGTTGTGAGGAGTACCAAGTGTCTTATGAAGTGTTCAATCACTATATTGTACACCTGAAACTGATACGACACTGTATAGTAACTAACTGAAACTAAAATAAAAATTTTAAATGGCAAACAAAAAGGAATTACACAACAGCAAGAATAGTAAGTCAAATAGCTTTATCAAAAAGAGCTCAAAACCTTTACAATTAATTCTCTCCTCTCAGGAATAGAAAAAACATGGGATGCCTGGGTGGCTTAGTGGTTGAGTGAATCTGCCTTCAGCTCAGCACATGATCCTGGAGACCCGGGATTGAATCCTGCATTGGGCTCCCTGCATGGAGCCTGCTTCTCCCTCTACCTGTGTCTCTGCCTTCCTCTCTCTGTGTGTCTCTCATGAATAAATAAATAAATAAAAATCTTAAAAAAAAAAAAAAAGGAATAGAAAAAAACATAAATAAAAATTGATATTGAACAACCCGCCAAAGTTCACACAATATCATTGTGGACAGTTATAGACCTAAGTTCTACATAGTATGATCTTTCCACCACGCACAAATCTCATGGTACCCAATATAAAGCTCTGCAGTGGTACCCCCTCAGCTTCCAGGATAAAGTCCACACTGCTTAGCAGGACAGGCACAATGCTCCATGAGTGGCCCTAGCTGCTCACTACCTCTCACCTTTGCCTTTTCTTGCTCATCCACGCCCCCGGCCTGAGACCTCCTCACAGACCTCCTATTGAGCCAAGATGCCCCCACTGCTTCCTTGGCCTACAGGGCCATTGTCCCACCCAGCTGAACTGCAGTACACCATCCATCATTCAAGACTGACTCAAGTGTCATGTCCTCTGAGAATCTCTCCTGATATCTCTCACTGTAGCTCCCACTGTCTCCCAGAGAGGCTAAGAACAGCGCCTATGCATTGCCACACCTGTATGCTTTTACTTGCAACTGGATGCCAAAACCCAGCACCATCCCTAGGACCAAAACAGGTACTCAGGGTTTGGGAAATGAATGAATGAGTGAAGTTTCTAACTCCTTGCTACAGATACAAGTTGTGGTGTACTCAAGAGCAGGAAAAAGTGGCTTCTCCCAAGAAATAATCATTTGCCTAGAAATCTACATCATGCAGAATCAACAAACAAGGAATATAGGGATATAAAACTAGGCTTGAGAAATCTATGCATGCACAACAGAAAAGTCTTATTGTGAGAGCAAAATAGGAGTAATGCCCTTTTGCCACAAGACACTGAAGAAATAGGGGTTTTTTTAAATTTTATTTATTTATTTATGAGAAACACACACAGAGAGAGAGGCACAGATACAAGCAAAGGGAGAAGCAGGCTCCACGCAGGGAGCCCGACGTGGGACTTGATCTCGGGTCTCCAGGATCGCACCCCAGGCTGCTGAAGGCGGCGCTAAAACACTGAGCCACCCAGGCTGCCCAAGAAATGGCTTCTCTATAGGATTATGGTAAGTATAAAAATCAATATTTACTCATCAATAATGCTTTTATAAGCACCCTGCATCTAATGCAGTACTTGTCCAACTTTTACGTAAACGATATGTGAATGGATATTCTGAAGGAAAATGTTTCTGAGGTTACATATTGTGGGGAAAGTCACACACACTCTATCTTACTTGGAGATTCACGATGTATGTGAGAGAAATCCAACAGAAAGAAACTTTATTTACTTTTGTTTAATGTACCATTTACCAGGACGCCTGGGTTGCTCAGTGGTTGAGCATCTGCCTTCGGCTCAGGGCATGGTCCCAGGGCCTAGGATCGAGTCCCCCATCTGGCTCCCTGCATGGAGCCTGCTTCTCCTCCCTCTGCCTATGTCTCTGCCCCTCTCACTCTCTGTGCTCTAGTAAATAAATAAATAAAATCTTAAAATAGAGAATGTACCATTTACCAAACTCATTGAACAAAGAAGAATCCTTTCCTTGTACCTTTCAAGAAGCACTAGTATTCCACAGAAAACACTTTGGGAGATGCTGCTCTAATATTCTCTTGGTTTCATTTCTGATAATTATTACCTAATAATCCCTGGGGCAGTGTATCAGATTCTGCCACCATCAGAGCTGTCAAGAACTAGCCCCAACCCAGGTCTAACAAAGATTGGTGACACAACAGTGACCGGGAGGGAAATGGAAAACAAATTCACCAGCCAAGTTCTCAAATGAAAAACAGTTAAGTATCTGGGCAGTAAGGAGCCCTTTGCTCTTAACATGCGCCATAACCAAGGTAAACCCAAGGCTTGGAATAAGTATGGCTGCACATAAAAAGGCTGCAGATAGGTAAGAATCTGAATGAAACTGGACACACAGTACTGATCCTACTGCCTTTAAAGTCCACAATGGTCAGGGCACCCTGGCCAGCTCAGTCGGTATAGCCTGTGACTCCTACTCTCACAGTTTTAAGTTCGAGCCCCATGTTTGGTGTAGAGATTACTTAAAAATGAAATCTTTTTTTTTTTTTAAATAAAATCTTAAAGCCTACAATGCTATTTACCAAATACTTTATTTCCTTAAACCCCATGCCCTGAAAATTGAGGGTAGCTTATAAGGAAAAACACATGACCAATAAGGTTAGTAGAGAAAACCAGGATCATGCAAAATGATTCTAAAAGAAGGGAAATACAGTTCCCACAAATGAAGATCAAATTTGGCTGTGGCCTCTCTGGTGGCAATCGTGGCTGACATGAACCACCTTGGGAAGAGCAAATAAAAACACCAGGGCCCAAACCATCCATTACGGACTCTTCCTGCTTCCTCAGGGCCCCAAAATACATGCAGGAAAAAAATAACTCGTGAGAAGCCACAGAGGTATTCAATTTAGGAAAAGGGCCACTCATTTGGGAAAGGGGCTCAACGTTACCTTGCTTATAAATCCTACTAGTTGCTGAGACAGAATTTTAGACTTACTATTGCTGTAAATCAACGGCATCTAAGCTGGGTCCATGAATGGGCTTTAAGAAGTCCATGAACTGGGGTTCCCTGGGTGGCTCAGTGGTTTAGCACCTGCCTTCAGCCCAAGGTGTGATTCTGGAGTCCTGGGATTGAGTCCCACATTCGGCTCCTTGCATGGAGCCTGCTTCTCCTCTCTCTGCCTGTGTCTTTGCCTCTCTTTCTAGGTCTCTCATGAATAAACAAATAAAATGTTTAAAAAAAAAAGTTGGCAAAGATGTGCATTTCTAATAAGGACCCAATACATGGCATCTGTCAGATTCTCAGAAGTCTGGAGATTACTCTAAGGGGCTTAAACCTACCACTGTAATTGAAAATTTTAAAATATGAGATCAATCAACAGAGGTTTGTTGTTGTTTCTGAATACTCGCAATGCATAAAACTCCACTCTAGGTCCTGGAGGACATAAAATGTGTTAATAGGCTTACAAGTCCTGGGGAAGGCTAAGACCAGCCCAGGTGAGAAGATGGCAGTAAGTGATAAATGCCAAATGTGAATATGAACTCTGCACTGAGAAATGGGGGAATCCCTTGCAAGTTGGGAAGGAGCAGGAAAAATGATAAGGAAGAAGGCATTCCAGGAAAGGAAAACAAAAGATGAGACCCTAGACAGGCTGAGGCAAGGGATCCAAGCTGAGAAACTGAACTAAGGTCAGAAAGGTCAGCTGTGGGGTTCCTGGGTGGTTCAGTCAGTTAAGTGTCTGCCTTCAGCTCAGGTCATGATCTGCAAATGAACCCGTAGGTAGGGCTCCCTGCTCAGTGGGGAGCCTGCTTCTCCCTCTCCCTCTGCCCCTCCCCCAGCTTATGCTTTCTCTCAAATAAAATTCTGAAAGAAGAAAGAAAGAAAGAAAGAAAGAAAGAAAGAAAGAAAGAAAGAAAGAAAGAAAGAAAGAAAGAAAAAAGGAAAGAAAAGAAAAGAAAAGAAAGAAAGAAAGAAAGAAAGAAAGAAAGAAAGAAAGAAAGAAGAAAGAAGGAAGGAAGGAAGGAAGGAAGGAGAAGGAAGGAAGGAAGGAAGGAAGGAAGGAAGGAAGGAGAAGGAAGGAAGGAAAGAAAGAAAAAGAAAGAAGAAAGAAGGAAAGGAAGGAAGGAAGGAAGGAGAAGGAAGGAAGGAAGGAAAAAAGAAAGAAAGAAAGAAAGAAAGAAAGAAAGAAAGAAAGAAAGAAAGAAAGAAGAAAGAAAGAAAGAAAAGAAAAGAAAAGAAAAGAAAAGAAAAGAAAAGAAAGAAAAGAAAAGAAAGGAAAGAAAGGAAGAAAGAAAGAAAAAGAGAAATAAAGAATCAACTATGGAAGGTCTCGAACACCTGGTGGGGAGACTGTGGAATCCTTGGAGGTTTCTGAGCAGAGTATTGACAGAAGTAGGGGAGACCAGGGACTGGGGCAGGAACAGTTACCAGACATCCGAGGAGGAAGCAAGGACACCACCCTTCTGAAGGATGTGACCAGAGGGCGTGAAGCAGCCCCTCTCCCAAAGCCACACTGTTCTGTCTGTGCCTCCAACATGGTGGCTTGTCCTGTCTTGGAAGCTGTGCGTGTGCCGTGTGTTCTGGCATTTCCTCCCGGCTCCTTCATCACCTGGCTCCCTCTCCAGCCAAAACCCCAGTCCCTCTACCCCTGGGTCCCATTTCCTTTCAACGGCACAGACTTACTCTGAAACTACATTACTTACCAACGGCCTCTCTCTTATCTGGCCCTCCCCACGAGCCTCCAGGAGGACAGGGCCTCCTCTTGGCTGACAACACAGCACTGAAACATGGTGCCGGGTACACAGGAAGCACTTGGTAAGTATTTGTTGAATAAATTCAGGAATTTGGGAGATTTATATTAAATCACTGGCAAGTGAAGAATTACCAGAGAATTTCTACTTCTGTTAGGTCCTTTTAGAAGCAGAGGGAAGCTGTAACTACAGGCGGCTTGCAGACCAGTAGCTTCCACTGTAGACTCACAAGGCAAATCCTATCAGCCTGCTGGCACTTGGCAACTGCCAGCAAACAAAGCAGAGGCTCAATTTCAGTGTGCCCTCTCTTCTGTGATTGGACTTTTTTAAAATGATAAACATTTGTTGCCTGAATATTTCTTCCCTCCCTTCTAAATTAACATTCAAGGGGAAATGATCTCCAGGATCACACCCTGGGCTGCAGGTGGCACTAAACCGCTGCGCCACCGAGGCTACCCCCCCCCCCACCCCACCCCCCCACCCCCCCCCCCACCCCCCCGTCCTTTCTAATTTTAATACAAATGTCTAGGACAAGAAAAATAACTTTCATGAAGAAAAGACCTGAAAACATTCCAAGAACTTAAAAAAAATAAAAATAAAAACATAAAGAAAGGAAGAATAAAAGAGCTAAATTGTGAAACTTTTCATAATGCAATAAAATATTAGAAAAGATCACCAAAAAATGAAATTTTTCTCTTTAACAAAGAAATAAATGTACACATATATTTTTAATGTAAACATATTCTATAAAATAAAAAGAAATCTTATTACAAGAAAAGTCATTTCTTTGTGGACAAAAAATTGTAATACTTAATTAGAAAAATATTTAAGGGATCCCTGGGTGGCGCAGCGGTTTGGTGCCTGCCTTTGGCCCAGGGCGCGATCCTGGAGACTGGGATCGAATCCCACGTCGGGCTCCCGGTGCATGGAACCTGCTTCTCCCTCTGCCTGTGTCTCTGCCTCTCTCTCTCTCTCTCTCTGTGTGTGTGACTATCATAAATAAAATTTAAAAAAAAAATTTAAATAGTATATCTCAAAACAAATAATATATCTCCTTAATTTCAATGACAAAATTCAGTTACTGTATGTACACTATTTTCTAAAACTATACACCTTCTTTTTATCCAGAAATGTCATTTACTGGAAAATTATGAATGAAATATTACATTGAGGGCAGCCCCGGTGGCTCAGCAGTTTAGCACCTCCTTCAGCCCGGAGTGTGATCCTGGAGACCTGGGATCAAGTCCTGCGTTGGGCTCCCTGCATGGAGCCTGCTTCTCCCTCTGCGTGTGTCTCTGCCTCTCTGTGTGTGCCTCTCATGAATAAATAAATAAAATCTTAAAAAAAAAAGATTATATTTGAAATATTACATTGATATACATTTTTTAACCATTGCAGAGCATTCTGCTGCTGTACATTGTAGGTGGGAAAACATTCCAGTTTTATCTTTGAAGATATAAAATTGTAATGTATATATGTGATTTGATTCTCAGTTCTTATGGTATCAAATTCTTCACCTCTACTTTTTTTTTTTTTTAAAGATTTTATTTATTTATTCATGAGACCAACAGAGTGAGAGAGGCAGAGACATAGGCAGAGGGAGGAGAAGAAAGCTTCATGCAAGGAGCCTGATGCAGGATTCGATCCCAGGACCCCCAGGATCCTGCGCCAAAGGCAGACGCTCAACTACTGAACCACCCAGATGTCCCTCCACCCCAACTTTTTATAAAAGTTTTATACACAAAATTCACTGCAGACCTTTTTTCCCTTTTGTTCTTGTTTTGTTTTGTTTTAGTATAGTGCATACAATGTGACATTACAACATAGTCATTTGGCCTGAAACTATAAACCTTCATGGTATACACTGGGTCACATACAGATGAGTTCTTAGAACAGGATAAAAATAAAATGATGCAGTTAGACCTAATTACATCAGATTAATTTAGGAGAAAGTCAAACCAAAATAAATCTGAATTTTAGCATTTCACAAGAAGTGATATTCTGCTACTTGAAGTATATCAAGTAGCCAGAGCAAAGACCACCCTGCAGCCCAGAAGCACTCCTTAGGAGGCTGAGCCAATAGAGAAAGTAGAGAACAAGAACAGCCAGTATTTGTTGGATATTTACTACATGCCAGGCACAGCTCTTTCCATTTTAGTGGATCTCATGTTTGATCCTCACAATGACCCCCTGAGGAAGTGATATGATGCCTCATTTTGCAAATCAGGACGCTGAAGCACAGAGAGGGTAACTGGCCGAGAGTCTCACAGGGAGTAAGTAGAGGAGCCAGAACCCAAAGCCAGGAGTCTGTCACCAGAGCCAGACTTAAACCCACACTGTGCCACCTCTCCACCAGATGAGAGGCATCTATAAGCAATTCTGAGTAAGTGAGGTTTTGGAAGCATTTAATGGTACTATAATCTCATGCACCCAGGATGTGCCAAACAAATCTTGTAACCAAAGGCCACTCTCAGGAACTATCCATCCCCCCGAGGTGGTTAGCCAGCCTCCTTAGCAGGTGAGGCTGAAAACTCTGAGCACACTGCAGCATAATGATCTGTGATGTCAGTCTTCCTTGCCACACTGTGGGCCCTTGAGGTCAGGGAATATGGAATATACTATCCATGTGTACACACATGTGTGTGTTTTTCCCTCAGAGTAGCAGTGTTTATTTGGGAAGTGATCCCAGGTAACAGTTAAGGTGAGGGGAAGTGAGATAGCTAAGTGAAGTCAATAAAAACTGCTTTATGTCCAGGACCACTCACCAGTATGGGTGACAGGCTGCCTATGTTGATTCTCTGCATTCATTTATTCATCCAGCACATATTCACAGACATTCTAGGAGGCAGGCACTAAACTAAGCCCTGGTAAAAATGCAATGAAGCAAGATGGAGAAGGGTCTTAGACCCAAAGGGGTGCCAAGGCAGAAGACATAGATACAAAGGACTAAGCAATAAACATAACAAGTTACTTAATGAGGAGAGTCATGAAGGAACTAAAGAAGCCAGAAGTATTTGAATGGAGGTTACTTCAGATATGTGGTCACAGAAGGCCTGTGTGATGACACTAGAGCTGAAATCAGAAGCCCACAGCAGTGTGGAGTATTCATGAAGCTGAAACCAAGCCCGAGCAGCTAGACTGCTGAGAGTTAAGCAGAGAGCAAGGAGCAAGAGGTAGAGAAGATGATGGGGCCAGATCACACAGGAATGGAGGCCATGAAAAGCTTGGATTTGGGTCTAAACTCCAAGAACAGTAGTCACTGAGGGTTTGGGGCAGAAGGGTGCCATGGTATGATTTACGCTCATGAGGTTTCCCTCGGATGCTGCATGAAAAACAGATTGCAGGAAGACATGAGTGAAGGCAAAGAGGCCAGCAAGGAGGCTAGAGAAGTAGAGATTTGATGCTGGGGCTGCAGGGGCAGCTGTAGTGATACAGACAAGTGAACTAAGTCCAGACTATTGTGGAAGAACAACTAGGCTGCCGGGGTGGCAGAGAGGGAGAAACCAAGGACACTCCTAAGTTTTGAGCTTGAACAACTAGGTGAACAGGGAGGGGCACCATGTCCCCCACTGCTTAAACTTTAATAGGCACACCATACATTTTCACTGAATGAATCAACTGTGACATAAGGAACACTACTGGTCAGGGTCCCAGCAGGAAACAAATGGTGTTATTTAAATGGGGGGATTTGGGAGGAGCTTGTGAAACTAGGGGCAGGAGACAGAGAAGCCATAAGGAACAATACAGTCCCCAGGAATGGTAACCATGGGGTACCTTACACCCCAGGCCTGGGACATTGTCCTAGTTCCCAGACCCCAGAAGAATGCAGAGAGGACCAGGTCACAGAAGCTGTGACCCAACAGCCAGTCCACTATGACCCTGAAGGAAGGGAGCCAGCAGATCACAGCCTGACCCCACTCTTCTTGGCCTTTAGTGCCTCCCCATCAGGAATCAGAAGGCAGGGAGCCCAGTGATACAGCCCATATGGGTCAACTTCTTAGATCTGGAGGGGCAAAATCATAGCAGGCAGCACATGAATTCTGAATGAGGATTTACTGTGCCTATAATTATATTATTTCACAGGAAAGGGATGCCTATCGGAAAAACCCAAGTTACCTTATAGATACATCAAGTTCTTCTTTTTCCATTTTTCTTTCACTCTCCTCTCTATTGGTCAGTTCCATATCAGCATCCTCCACTGTCTTTTTCTCACCATTCTGGAAGTACTGTTGAAGTGCGGTGTACAGCTTAAACACTTGACTGAAAGAAAGCTTACTGTAGGCCAAGATCATGTGGCGCAGAAACAAACCTACAGTACAAACACAGGTGAAGCTTAACTGAAATCCAGGCTACACAAAGTGGAAACTATTTCTTGCAATTCTTCCTTCAAAAGAATCAAAAAGAAGACACTTGCAGTTGCTATTCCCTCCACCTAGAATGTTCTTCCCCCATCTTTTACAAAACTAATTTCCTCTTCTTATTCAGGGTTCAGTCCTCACCTCACCCTCTACCCTACACTCCATCATCTTTATCCATCCAGTATGTTTTTTTTTGTGGCTGATGGAACTATCTGAAATTATTTCATTTATTTGTTTACTTTTTACCATCTCGCCCCACCCTACCAGTATGTGATCTCCATAAGAAGGTCCCTGTCTATCTTTTAAGTCCAGAGCCTGGCACACAGGAGATCAATATAATAGCTGATGCTGAATAACATAAAAACTACCACGCAAAAAAGCCAAATGGATGGAGCATGGATAGAAAGCTAATAGACAAGCCTCAAGAAATTTCATGTATGCCCTCATTTTATAAGCTATAGCAATAATATATTCTTACTTACCTCTTTTCATAAAAGTTTAGTTGGCGACCCTGACTTACTGTCGTACAATGCAGACAAGGAATCCAGAGAACTGTGAAAAAGAGCTCTGAAACCCTAAATGCCCCCAGGACCAGAGCTAATAATTGGACTATTATAGACAAAACAGAAGATGATTTTCCACAAGACAGTCACTTAAACATAGGACAAAATGGCAAGGCAATAAATATAAATTAAAACATGTCCAACACCCCGTTGTGTTTGTTCAGATATGGCAGAGTAATGATACATGTGATTAAGCAAGCTGCTCATTTCAATGAAAACATTTTCTGCTCTCCTTAGAAGAGCTTCATACCTACTACACTCGTTTTGTGAACCTCTGGTTCAGTTCCAGAAAAAGAATCTGAAAGGTCATCAAAAAATTGTTCCATATCCTTCAATTCGCCTTCAGCCATCAGTTTGATTCTGAATGAGAAAATTGAGGTGCGTATTTTAGGAAGTCCCTCTGAACATCTTCTCATGTTTCATATTCCACAATTATCTCCAATAAATCTATTTTAAGAGCAATTCAGAGATTCATAAAAATGGTGACACATAAAACAAACTTGACAATCCAAAATGTCACTCTCTTTATTCTAAAAAGCATAACTGCTCATGTATCCTTGATCATAAAATTTGTCAAAGTAGCACATCAACCAGCAAAAATTAAATGCTTTGCAACAACTAAGAACAAGGTAGATCCATATAGAAAAATAAAATTTGAAACAGGGCAGCCTGGGTGGCTCAGTGGTTTAGCGCCACCTTTAGCCCAGGGCCTGATCCTGGAGACCAGAGATGAGTCCCGGGTCAGGCTCCCTGCATGGAGCCTGCTTCTCCCTCTGCCTGTGTCTCTGCCTCTCTCTCTGTCTCTCATGAATAAATAAATAAAATCTTAAAAAAAAAAATGAAACAGAATGTTTAATGTTAACCATTTTTCTTTTTTTTTTTTCTTTTTTTTTTATTTATTTATGATAGTCACACACACAGAGAGAGAGAGAGGCAAAGACACAGGCAGAGGGAGAAGCAGGCCCCATGCACCGGGAGCCCGACGTGGGATTCGATCCCGGGTCTCCAGGATCGCGCCCTGGGCCAAAGGCAGGCGCCGAACCACTGCGCCACCAAGGGATCCCGATGTTAACCATTTTTCAAAAAAAAAGTACAGTACATAGAAAAACAAGGGAGAGTAACAAAGATATATTTTTAGAGAACTCATACCATGTACATTTTTCTAATTTTCATCTACATAAACATATTTTCACATATCCAGAAGGAAAGGAAGCTTACCTGATCTGTACTGAATTTGCCAGCTGGGGACAAGATTCTTCAATTAACTTGTACAGTTTAGACAGTGTAATATCTGGGCCCTGGGTAAAGAAGACAAGGAGGGCACAGATAAATTTTAAGGAGCTGGAGAATGATACACTGTAAACACGAATTCATTTATCAACCCCTCTGCTTTAACAATCATTCCAAATGTGAAATCTCAAATCAGGAAAACAACTATCTAAAACGCTAAAGGAAAGGAAAAATAAATAAATAAAACGCTAAAGGAATACTTCAAATCTGCAAACCATTCTTGGTCAGCTGGGGAAAAGGTTTAAAAATGGAAACAAAGCATAGACTGTATTCTGAGGACCTGGAGTTCCTTTTTATTATTTTGTAATCATGGCAAAGCTAGTTTCCTTTATCAATAAAACGTAGACAATCATAACCATCTCCCTTGTTTATGACAAAGAAAGAGTAAGAAAAGGCAACATGCTTTGTAGACTGGAAAGCATTATTCAAACACAGGAATCCTATTTTTTCACAATCTCATTTGATCCTTCCCAAAACCTTGTAAAGTAGGCAGATATACTATATGCCCAAGTCCATAAAAGGTACCAGCAGAGACAGAGTATGCAACCTTGGCTGTCAAGATTATACAATCCAATTGAGGTTTAAAACTAAACACTGGATCTTTTTTAGAGAGTAAGTTGATACTATATATGCCAATTTTAGATGTGGAAAGCAATTCACTTCTGGGGAAGGTATATTTGGCATGCATTGTTTGAAATGATGAAAAACTGAAAAGAATCTAGAAGTCCATCAATAGTTATCTATAACTTATAATATGTTGTAAATTTACTTAATATTAGGAGTTGTTTATATTTAATATAAGAGCTGTTTCTTTTCTTATTGTGGAATATAATGCAGCTGTTAAAAAAGAATGAAGTGGCTCTATTCAAATGTGCTGACGTGGAAAGATCCCCAAGACTGGTTAAGTGAAAGGAGCAAGCTGTAGAATAGAATTTTATTTACATTAAAAAAATTTTTTTTAACTTAAGCAAAATTATGGGGCGCCTGTGACTAGGTGGTTGAGCATCTGCCTTTGGCTCAGGTCGTGAATCCAGGGTCCTGGGATCGAGTCCCACATCAGGCTACCCAGAGGGAACCTGCTTCTCCCTCTGCCTATGTCTCTGCTTCTCTCTCTCTGTGTCTCTCATGAATAAATAAAACCTTTAAAAAGATAAAAATAAAAAACAAATTTAAGCAAAATTAAATAAAAAGGATACATACATATCCTTACATTCATATGCATCTACCTATTTATATACACATGGATTTCGCAAAAGGTCTAGAAAGATCCGTTCTGACCTGTGATTCCACAAATAGTTGAATGAATAAACATAACAGTGATAATCTCTGAGAGGGGGGAAAAGGGTTGGATGACATGTAGAACCATAATTCCATCAATTTTAGTATCAGCTGAAGTTTTTACAATGATCTTTGTATATTAGTTGAGTAATTAAAAATTAACTAGTTTTTAAAAAATTAACTAATGTGTAAAGCCAAACCTTAAACAAAGGAATTGGAAGTCTGACGGGAATGTTTCTAGATCACATAGTATTTAGCCAAAGAACCACAAAGGAGAATTTCAGACAGGAAAAAAAAAAAAAAAAAAAAAACATGAGCAAAGACAGAAAGATGTGTGAGTTAAACACGAGTACTATTTTGTTTCTTTTCTCTAGTACCAAATCTTTCAGTATTATGACTTTTACTTCAATAATGGACTAGGAAAATACACTTATAATAATAGTAATGCATCTAGGACTGGGAGCTACAAGTAATGAAGACCCCATTACTTATATTCAACCAACCAGGCAAACCACTTAATCTCTGTGTTCTCAGTATTCTTTCTCTCCCCCAACTAATATGGGTGATATATATATATATATATATATATATATATATATATATTTAAATGTTTTGTGGGTTTTTTTAAAATTCATTTATTCATGAGAGACACACAGAGAGAGAGAGAGGTAGAGAGAGAAGCAGGCTCCATGCAGGGAGCCCGATGTGGGACTCGATCCCGGGACTCCAGGATCACACACTGAGCCAAAGGCAGACGCTCAACCACTGAGCCACCCAGGCGTCCCTGGGTGATATATTTTTAAAAAGCTGTTTAGGTGCACCTGGGTGGCTCAGTCAGTAGCAGACTCCTGGTTTCAGCTCAGGTCATGATCTTAAGGTCTTGAGCTCAATATCCTTCTGCCCCTCCCCCTGCTCAACATGCTCTCTCTCTCTCTCTCTCAAATAAATAAATCTTAAAAAAAAAAAAAAAAAAAAAAAAAAGAAGGAAAGAAAGAAAAGAAAAAAGTCCCTGGGCCATCTGGGTGGTTCAGTAGGTTCAGCATCTGTCTTGGGCTTGGGTCATGATCCTGGGGTCCTGGGATAGCGGCCTGCATGGGGCTCTCTGCTCAGTGGGGAACCGGTTTCTTCCTCTCACTCTCCTTTGCTCTTTCTCTCTCTCAAATAAATAATAAAATCATTTTTTAAAAAGCCCTTTATCGGGATCCCTGGGTGGCGCAGCGGTTTAGCACCTGCCTTTGGCCCAGGGCGCGATCCTGGAGACCCGGGATCGAATCCCACGTCGGGCTCCCGGTGCATGGAGCCTGCTTCTCCCTCTGCCTGTGTCTCTGCCTCTCTCTCTCTCTCTGTGTGTGACTATCATAAATAAATAAAAATTAAAAAAAATAAAATAAAAGGTACATGACCATGTTCTGTGCAAAAATAAAATAAAATAAAATAAAAAGCCCTTTATCAAGCATATTGATAATGTGGGGGCCCAGGACCTTAGATCTTTGTTTCTGCCACGGCTGCTCATCCTTCAAGTTCCAGCTTAACTCTCCTCTTCCTCTGAGTCCTCCCCATTCACCTAAATACACGCATCTGTCACAAAAGGGTATGTCCCATATCACTTACTCCACACTTTTATTTAGGGCACTCTACTAAGCTTTGGGGATTCAAGAGTGAACAAAAGTAGGATAAAACACTGCCCTCATAGTAGCTTAGAAGAGGAGAGACATGAGTCATAAAATCACACAAATGAACAAGAAAAACCACAACCAATATAAAAGAAGATATATGCTCTATGAGACCCCATTCAAATGACAATAGCTAACGCTGAGCACTTTACTATGTGCCACAAACTGTGACATGCTTTCCATGGATCTTTTTTTTTTTTTAAGATTTTTATTTATTCATGAGAGACACAGGCAGAGACGTAGGCAGAGGGAGAAGTAGGCTCCCTGTGGGGACCCTGATGCGGAACTCGGTCCCAGGACCTCACCATCTGAGCTGAAGGCAGATGTTCAACCACTGAGCCACCCAGGTGCCCCGGTCTTCTAATTTAATACAGCCATCCTACAACACAGTTTCTATTACTGTCCCCATTTTACAGAGAGAAAACAGAGACCCAAGTAGGTTATGGAACTTGCCCCAGTCACACAGCTAGTAACTGCTCAAGCTATCACCTGAGTCTGCGAAATGAAAGGAGACACGTTAAGTGCTTAGCAAACAGTAAGTGTTCAAGGTTGGCTGTCAGTTTTAGATCATTACCATTACTTATTCTGGTCCTCTGGGAGCCTCCCCGATTCACCCGACTCCAACCCTCAGGACTGGTGTAGCCCCTTTTCTACAGAAGACAGGAGTGAAGGAGTTGCCTGGGTGGCTCAGTGGCTGAGCATCTGCCTTTGACTCAGGTCGTGGTCCCAAGGTCCTGGGATCAAGTCCCATTTTAAGTGTTTCTTCCTGCGGGGAGCCTGCTTCTTCCTCTGCCTACGTTTCTGCCTGTGTGTGTGTGTGTGTGTTTCTTATGAACAAATTAATACTTAAAAAAAAAAAAAAAAGATAGGTATCCCTGGGTGGCTCAGCGGTTTAGTGCCTGCCTTTGGCCTAGGGCGTGATCCTGGAGTCCCGGAATCAAATCCTGCATCAGGCTCCCTGCATGGAGTCTGCTTCTCCCTCTGCCTGTGTCTCTGCTTCTCTCTCTGTGTGTCTATCATGAATAAATAAATAAATACTTTATTTTTTTAATAAAAGCTTTAAAAAAAAAAAGATGGGTGGACCTTAGAAAAGAATTCCTCCCCCCATCACTTAGCTAATAAATGCTAGAGCCAAATAGGAACCTGCAGAAAATGCATGGAAATCACCTGCCAGACGGATGGTAAGTAACTCCTTGTGGGCAGGTGGTTTTGACTCCTTTTTTTTTTTTTTTTTTTTTTTGAGGACCTCCAGGGCTTAAAGAGTATCCGAGAAACACTCGTGCCGCCGGCACGGAGCATGTGCTCAGGAAAGGCATGCTGGATGAGCGGGAGCCGATGGGGGCCGCTCACCTGCAACAGCGGCAGGAGCAGCTGGTTGAGCCTCCGCCGCTCCATGAGGCTGACGGCGCCCTCGCCCGTGCGGCCCATCTCGTTCAGCAGCACCAGCACCGCGATCTTATACGGCGTCACCCAGTCCTTGATGCCGAACACGTTGGCGTGCACGACCCCATTGGTCATCATGGGGTTGAAGTAGAGGCTCTCGTGGACGCTAGCCATGGCGCCCCCGGACTAGGTCCAGAAGCCCGCCAGCTACCGGGATTCCTAGGCCTCCGCTCACCCTCGCTGTAGCCCAGGAAACGGGGAATCCTTGTTCGCGGTGAGCCGTCGGCCAATCAGAGAAGCCAGACCAGAGCACATGGGAAGGCTACAGCCAATCAGAATGTCCGAGGGTGCTGTGCAGGGCGGGGCAAAGACGGTGCACTTAAACACGGAGTCCCCTACAGAAACTCCAGCGGAACAACTAGGTTCCCGGGAGGCTTGGGGTCGGACTGTAGAAGGGAGATAGATGATGGATGCTCGGGGGCCTGGGGCTGAATGGCTCAGGTTGGGGTGGGTGGAGGCCCATCTGTTTAATTAAAAAACAGTTAAAATTGAATTTTGAAACAATTCTGTTTAAAAGCAGCAGAATTCGGGGCAGCCCAGGTGGCTCAGCGGTTTAGCGCCGCCTTCAGTCCAGGGCCTGATCCTGGGGTCCCGGCATCGAGTCCCAGGTCAGGCTCCCTGCGTGGAGCCTGCTTCTCCCTCTGCCTGTGTCTCCACCTCTCTCTCTCGCTGTGAGATTCTCATGAATGAATAAATAAATGAAATCTTAAAAAAAAATGAAGAAGAAGAAGAAGAGGAAGCAAATTTGCATCTTTAAAATTCGTATTTGAGCTTCCTTTCTGCTGTAAGCTCGAGTGGCTGCGGCAGAGATGGGCAAGTTGGTGAAACCCCAGAAGGTGGTGCTGGTCCTGGCCGGAAGCTACTCCGACACAAAGCGATCATCCTGAAGAACATTGATGAGGGCACCTCAACCGTCCCTACAGCCATGCCCTGGTGGCCGGAATTGACCGCTATCCCTGAAAAGTGACAGCTGCCATGGGCAAGAAGAAAATCACCAAGAGGTCAAAGATCAAGTCTTTTGTGAAGGATGTGGAGAAAGGGGAACCCTCTTGCACTGTTGGTGGGAATGTGAACTGGTGCAGCCACTCTGGAAAACTGTGTGGAGGTTCCTCAAAGAGTTAAAAATAGACCTGCCCTACGACCCAGCAATTGCACTGTTGGGGATTTACCCCAAAGATTCAGATGCAGTGAAACGCCGGGACACCTGCACCCCGATGTTTCTAGCAGCAATGTCCACAATAGCCAAACTGTGGAAGGAGCCTCAGTGTCCATCGAAAGATGAATGGATAAAGAAGATGTGGTTTATGTATACAATGGAATATTCCTCAGCCATTAGAAACGACAAATACCCACCATTTGCTTCAACGTGGATGGAACTGGAGGGTATTATGCTGAGTGAAATAAGTCAATTGGAGAAGGACAAACATTATATGGTCTCATTCATTTGGGGAATATAAAAATAGTGAAAGGGATTATAGGGGAAAGGAGAGAAAATGAGTGGGAAAAATCAGAGAGGATGACAGGACATAAGAGACTCCTAACTCTGGGAAACGAACAAGGGGTGGTGGAAGGGGAGGTGGGCGGGGGGGGGGGGCGGGGGTGACTGGGTGACGGGCACTGAGGAGAGCACTTGACGGGATGAGCACTGGGTGTTATGCTATATGTTGGCAAGTCGAACTCCAATAAAAAATATACAAAAATACTAAAAAAAACTAAAAAAATAAAATTCATATTTGAGAGCACCTGTCTGCCTTTGGCCCAGGTCGTGATCCTGGGGTTCTGGGATTGAGTCCCACATCAGGCTCCCCGCAGGGAGCCTGCTTCTCCCTCTGCCTATGTCTCTGCCTCTGTGTTTCTCATGAATAAATAAATAAAATCTTTAAAAAATAAAATTTGTATTTGATTCATTATGTTGATTTCTAAACTCAAAGTTTGGGAGTTTTATTTAGCTCTTTTAATAGCCAAGGAAGGGGATGTCTGGGTGGCTCAGTGGTTGAGAGTCTGTCTTTGGCTCAGGGCATGATCCCTGGTCAAGTCCTGCAACAGACTCCCTGTGAGCAGCCTGCTTCTCCCTCTGCCTATGTCTCTGCCTCTCTCTGTGTCTTTCATGAATAAATAAATCTTCGGGGCACCCTGGGTGGCTCAGCAGTTTAGCGCCGCCTTCAGCCCAGGTCCTGATCCTGGGAATCTGGGATCGGGTCCCACATTGGGCTACCTGCATGGAGCCTGCTTCTCCCTCTGCCTGTATCTCTACCTCTGTGTGTGTGTGTGTGTGTGTGTGTGTGTGTCTTATGAATAAATAAATAAAATCTTTAAAATAAAATAAATCTTTAAAAAAAATACCTAAGGAAGCGTTTTTTTTCTCTATTTCACAAATGCCATTTAGAGATAGACAAGTCAGGTTGCAAGTGGCCTTGCATCCTTACTGGATATAGAAGGTGATACCACTTTCGTTTCCTGCCCCATAAACTACAAGATGTTCTAGTCTGACAGTCGTAGCCCTGCAAAATCAATCCCTAGACAATATTTTCAAACCGATTTTTTACAATTCCCCTTCCATCCATTTGTATCTCTCCCAAGACACTTATCTGTAGCCCGATTATTATGAATATTGACTTGCCTTCTGTAGTTGTCTCTGTGACCCCTGGAAGAAAAACCATGACTATTCAACTTTGGCTACACACTCACAGTCACTGTGCCCAGTGCCTTGCATTTGTGTCTCGATCACTATTTGTTTAAGGACTAATGAATGAATATATGGCCTTAGTTCACAAAAACAGGAAAGGAGGCAGACTAAATTACTGTGCTGGAAAAGAAGTATTGGTAGCTTGGAATAAAAACCCTTAATTCTATATCTTCACAGCTCTGTGTACCTGAGACACACAATTACATATATATTTGACATACAACTCTGTACATTTTATCACATACAATACCTCAGTAACTTACTTATTTATAAAAGGGGAAACTGACTTTTCGCAGGAAATGTCTTATGCAAATAACTTCTTTGCCTCAGTTTATTTTTGTAAGCACCCCTCCCCCTTTTTTAATGTAAAGGCATACTGAGGGGCGCCTGCGTGGCTCAGTTGATTCACCTGCCTTTGGCTCAGGTCATGATCGCAGGTTCTTCCCCTGGCCCTCCCCAGCTTGTGCACACACACTCTCTCTCTCTCTATATATATATATATATATATATGTATATATACATATATACATATGTATATATATATATCTCAAATAAATAAATAAAACATTTTTTAAAAAGGCAGTTTGTGTCACCCATTTACCCTACTTTACCCACTGACGCAGCTTCACCTGCCAGCATTTGGGTTGGAAACTTCTGTTTCCATCTGTATATATTTGATTTTAAGACCATGCTTAAATCCTATTAAAATTCTGAAAACACTTTAACTCTTAGGGATGTATTATACCATCATCTTCTCTAAGGTTATGTGACCCAGTTTCATAGCACTTTGTGCAAGCCCCATTTATTACATGTATGTTTTGCTTGCTCCTCTGATGGACTGTGAGTGCCTCAAAGGTGGGTGTCAGTTTTGTTTTTTCAATCTCTGCAGTCTCAATTTCTGACATAGGCACCTGGCATCTGGTATGTGCTCATTATTGCCAAGATTTTTTTGAGTCAGGTGTGCTTCAAATCCTTAAAATTCAGTCCACAAATAATTTTGAATATCTATTATGTGCCAGACATTGTGCTAAGTCCTAGGGATACAGCAGTGAATATATAAAACAGTTACTTGACCTCATAGAGAAAAAAAAGTGGCATAGGTCACAAGTCAAAAATCCCTGATGAGGGGATCCCTGGGTGGTTCAGCGGTTTAGCACCTGCCTTTGGCCCAGGGCATGATCCTGGAGTCCTGGGATCAAGTCCCGCATTGGGCTCCTGGCATGGAGTCTGCTTCTCCCTCCTCCTGTGTCTCTGCCTCTCTCTCTCTCTCTCTCTCTCTCTCTCTCACACACATAAATAAATAAATAAATCTTTAAAAAATCCCTGATGAGACAGGTCAGTGTCTATCTCCAGGAGACCAGGAAGAACATGCTGTTATAGATGTGTGGTTACCTCCCTTACTTTATGAAAACTGAATGCAGATCTTTTTCACCTTTCACATTTCAAAGCAGCCCTCCAAGTCAATAAAAGAAGTAAGGATTTATAACCGATAGTGGAGTTAGGTTTATTTATTTTGTCTGTTGAGCATTCTCTACTATCATCCTCCAAAATGTGTTGCCTTTGATCTGAGCAAATTATTACAGAGCATGCCCTTCTGAATATAGAGATAGGTATAAGGCTCTGGCACAGCCAATCAGATCCTTCTCCAAGGTTTGCTGTATGGACGGTGGAGAAAAAAGTTCCCTCTTTGTCTTGGGTTTGCCAACAGGGCTTTTGATGCCGTATTCCCTGGTGCCAGCAGAAAAAAAAAAAAAAAGTCTACCTGTAGGAAGAGAGAACAAGGCTGATTTGCAAAGAGAAACAAGCAGAATTGAGGTAGATGGGAGGGGAGAAAGAAATAGACAGCTATGGTCCATTAACTTCTGTTTCTACCTTGAGATCATAGTTCTTGCAGCTCATCCTTCTACTGTATCAGCTTTCCTAGCAGATAATCACCCAACCACAAAAATGAGCAAATATTTGTTTCATTTGGGGCAACAAAAGTTTGCTTTTTGCTTTAGCTTGATTGAGGAAGGTTTTTGGCTTTTGCAACCAAGATCATCTTTATTAATATATAATTGAAAATTCTAAAAGCAATTTATCCTGCCAGACCTGTTTAGTCCTCAGAAAAAGCTTCAGGCTCCTTGATTTGTTCCTATATGAGCCTTTCTCATCGTATGTGGTATTCAGTGACTGTCCCCCTTGCTTCCCCAGTCACCAAATACTCTCCTGCCAATCAGAGAAAATATGATTCAAATGTGTTCAATTGATGAAACAAGAGGAAAGTTGACCTGGGAATCAGAACCCGCCCCCCCGCCCCCCCCCCGCCCCAGGATCTAGTCTTGGCTTTGAAAACTAACTAGTTCTGTGGTTCAGGCAGCCACTTAGTCTTCCCTAGAATCTGGGATAGTCACATTTACAATCAAAGGTTTGGATTGGATGGGAAAAGAATCAGCAAGCATCTAATTCTAGAACATCTAATTCCAGAACATTTTAATGGCCCCAGAATGAAACCCCAGACCCATTAGCAGTCACTCACTGTCCCCCCTCACCCTAACCACTAAACTTCTTTCTCTCTGTATAAATTTGTGTATTCTGGACACTTCATATAAATGAAACTATACAATCTGTGGCCATTTGTGTTGGCTTCTTTCATTTTAGCCTAATGTTTCTGAGGTTCATCCGTGTTGTAGCATATGTCAGTACTTCATTCCTTTTCATGGCTGAATACTAATCCATTATAAAGATAGACTACATTTAATTTTCTGTACCTGTCAATGGACATTTAAGTTGTTTCTACTACTCAGCTATTGTGAATTATAGTGCTGTGAGCATTCACGTACATGTTTTTGTGTGAACAGATGTCTTCAATTCTTTTGGGTATATACCTAGTAGTGGAATTTCTGGGTCATATGGTAACTCTATGTTTAACTTTTTTAGGAACTGCCAGACTCTTCCACAGTGGCCCCACCACTTCACATTCCCACCAGCAATGAACGAGGGTGGCCTCTGCGTCTTAATGAGCATCAGGAACTCAGCTTGTTATTTAATCAGGAGTCATGATTAGCAATGTCATGACTATGAAAGAACTGAGTAATCATGGAAGATGTTTTAAGTTATTTTGAGTAATGGGTGACTGTACTCATGATTTTCTGTATCTCTGAAAACTGTACACCCCAAGTAGAAGTGTGCCAAATAGAACCAATTTTCCCCATTGCTCATTAGGCAGTAGCTCTCCAGCAGCTAAGTGTCAGCACATCATCTGCAGCTCACACAGCAGATGGAAAGCCAGCAGTGTCACAGAACACATGCTTTACCTGCTGATCAGTTCCAAAACTTCTGAAAATGACAAACCCTAACTGTGGTGGTTGTGCAATTCTAAGACATCTTGTTAGAGGAAGTAGATAATTGCTCTGATCTCCCTGAGCAAGGAAAATGTACTGTGTGAACCAGGTCTCCTGTGTACATGTGTAAACAATCTCTTTTGATAATCCAAGAAAATCCAGCTGTGAGAGAAGAAAATATCTCCTATTAAATAAAATGAGCCCCGACTTTGAGAGAGTCATGTAGAGTCTCAGGGCTCAATTAATACAGAAAGTTCTGAGTAATTAACTGAGCTGCTGGGGAAACTTGATCACTAGCCTGGCAAGCATCACTAAGTATTTCTAGACCCAAGGTAACATTCCAGTTTCTCAAAGCTCATGACCTGAATTGACCTCATTCTCTGGGGAAAGAAACTCTAGTTGTCTCTGGACCTCTTGTTTCATCCAAAGGAAACATCACCATCTGCAATTCGAAGAATCAATAAACAAATGAATTAGCTGGGGGGGGGGGGTGAGTTTATGCTTCTCCTGTCAACTATCATCATTTGCTTGCTTGAACCCAATTCAAATATCAATTAGTGCTAATAATTGAAAGGTAAAATATATTATGTAATTTTCATTAGTATATGAGTACATTTTACACTCACAATTTTCATTCCTTTGAAGATACCCTGACTTACTCTCAATACTTGACTAAATGGCAGTTTCCAGTAGAAATAGCTGCTTTCTGTAATAGAAGCAGAAACTGTATTTGTTCATTGCTTTTCCTTCTTTGCAGGTTGTTAAATCCGTGGTTTGTAAAAATTGCATGTGTTTTAGTTTGCAAGAGTTTCTGGATCACTGATGTTTGATGAATATCCAGTGCCAAATAGTGGTAGTGTATAGTTCCCTGCTGCAATAATAATGCTGTGTAACAATTATAAAACTTCCAAAGTAGAATAAGAAACATGTTTGCTCACACATCTGAGGTGGTAGGCTAGGAGCTCTGTTAATCTTGCTGGAGCTAGATCACAGATCTCAGGGCTAGCTGACTGGATGTTCTGGAGTGGCTGTGACTAGGACACCTGGAGTGGCTCTATGTGTCTCTCTTCCTCTAGCAGGCTACCCCAAAGAATGTTTTCATGTATGCAAGAAAGTAGAGACAAGTACACCCTAGAGTCCTCAGCCCAGTGGTAGGACACATCGGTACTCACTCCACATTCTATTAGCAGAAGCATAAGGCTAGCGCAGGTCAGGAAATAGGCTCTGCCTCTTAAGCAAGAGGAGCTACAAAGTCACATGATGACAAGTGATGATACAGGGAAAGAATTTGTACTAAAGTGCTATCTACTAGAAGCAGTCCCTTCTCATCCTCTTGGAGTCCATACTTAGACCTTGGTTATTTAGGCAAAGGGAAAATTGGATCCAAGAGGAATAGATCTGATTTTTGTGTTTTTAATCTTACCAAACAATTATATAAATAGATGTATGAGCTATCTAGTTTGCTCAGGCTGCCATAACAAAATGCCATAGACAGGGTTTTTTCTGAGTTCTGGAGGTTGGGAAGCCCAAGATCAAGATGCCAGCTGATTCAGTTTTTGGTGAGAGCTCTCTTCTTGGCTCGCAGATGGCCACCTTCTCAGTATGTCCTCATATGGCAGAAATAGAACTCTCTGGTGTTTCCTCTTAGAAGGAAGGATCTTATCCTGTCGTGAGGACCCCACCCTCATAACATCATCATACCTTAATTACCTCCAAATATTTTCACATGCACATCAACAGGTGAATTTGGGGGGCACATAATTTAGTCCACAGCATGACCTAAATTGAATAATTTTAGATTTAGCATTTCATTCTTTTTCTTTCCTCCAAATATATCGCACTTCATATTGTGACCAGCTGTGAATAAAACTTCCTATTGTTAGAAACCAAAGTCAGAACCTAACTTTGGAATCTCAGAGATTGATCAGAATGAATTGGAAACAGATCCATAGCATGTCATATTTAGTGTCTAAGAACATGCCTATTTCTACTAGAGTTCAGGATATAGTGTGTACTTGATCTAAAGCTTAAGGGAAAATAAATAAATAAATAAATAAATAAATAAATAAATAAACAAACAAATAAATAAATAAAAATAAAGCTTAAGGGAGGGGATCCCCAGGTGGCTCAGTGGTTTAGCACCTGCCTTCAGCCCAGGGCGTGATCCTGGAGTCCTGGGATCGAGTCCCGGGTCAGGCTCCCTGCATGGAGCCTGCTTCTCCCTCTGCCTGTGTCTCTGACTCTCTCTCTCTCCCTCTCTCATGAATAAATAAATAAATAAAATCTTTAAAAAATAAAGCTTAAGGGAGTGATTAACTGATCCTTGTCAAGCCGGGTGTATTGGAAAATTCAAAGTGGTTTTATGCTTCCCAGCCAAAGCACTGGAGGTCATCTTTCCCATAAGTTTCTGGAACTTCGAAGCATTACTCAGTCTTAAAAACTGCATGATTCTTTCACTCTACATTCAAGCTCTTAATGGCCTTGAACCACAAAAGCAATTAAGTTGCCAGAGAAAATTTCTAATATCCTGTTTATCTTAAGTTCTTTGAACAGGTATTTTATTTGCAGTGTGTGTAAGGAAAGACAGGAAGGAAACACATTTTCTGTATTTTCATTTTGTCAATGAATGAGCAAAAGAATGAGCATCTTTAAGGAGAGAGAAAGGTTTCAGAGAAGAAAGCCATTGTCCCAGAGAAATGATGAATCTGTTCTAAGAGTGTCTTAAAGGTGAACTAATCCATGTGATGTGCTTACAACCTAGACACCCACCCTCCAGCCCTGGAGGAGGGTAGCCCTTGGGACAGGCATTCAGGAAATCTGTTGTTCAACCCAGTCAATATCTCATAGACAAGAGTATTACTGATGTCTTTATCAGCAAACGAAAATTTAGAATTCTCCCAAAACCGATATCAATATCAGTGCAATGAATTTATGAACTGAAAACTAGATTTAGGAACTTCAACACTTCTAACACCATTCCTTTTATCAACTGCTTTATGTTCTTTTTTTAAAAAAAAGATTTGGTGACACTGGGTGGCTCAGCGGTTGAATGTCTGCCTTCAGCCCAGGGTGTGATCCCAGGGTGCCGGGATCGAGTCCCACATTGGGCTCCCTGCATGAAGCCTGCTTCTCTTCTGCCTATGTCTCTGCTTCTCTGTGTGTGTGTCTCTCATGAATAAATAAATAAAATATTTAAAAAAGAATAATAATATAAAAAGTTAAAAGAGAGAGGCAAAGACATAGGCAGAGGAGAAGCAGGCTCCCCGTGGGGAGTCCGATGCAGGACTCAACCCCAGGACCCCAGAATCATGCCCTGAGCCAAAGGCAGACGCTCAACTGCTGAGCCACCCAGGCCTCCCTCAACTGCTTTATGTCTACCAATGCTTCTGACCAGCCCTAGCAAAACTTATAAATGCCAGAGGAGACATCTAGAAGGACTAGGACATAAATAATGGTGGCTATAGATTCTTAGTCATCACATAGTCTGCTGTCATCTAGCACATGCTGGCGCTTAGCCAGACACTGGTAAAAGAGTGATGAGCAAGACAAATTCAGCTCAGGCCTTCCTGGAAGCCACAGTCTCGTTCAGATGAGCCATAAATAGGGGCAACCATAATGAGACTCCACCTCACACCCATTAGGAGGGATAGAACCAAAGACAGACAATAACAAATGTTGGCAAGGATGTGGAAAAATTGGAACACTCATGCATGACTGGCTGGAATGGAAAAGTCTGGCAGTTCCTCAAAATGCTAAACATAGAGTTACCATATGGGGTAGTGGTTTCACTCCTAGGTAAACAGCCAAGAGAATTAAAACACACGTTCCTGTAAAACTTGTACACGAATAGAATATTCACAGCAGCACCATTCACAATAGCCAAAGACGGTTACAGTCCAAATGTCCAACACCTGGTGGATGGATGATCACAATGTGGTCTGTCCATGTGATGGAATATTAGTCATCCACAAAAAGTAATGAAGAACTGATACATACACGTTAGGACATGGATGAGCCTTGAAAACATGACACAAGGTAACAGAGGCGAACACAAATGATTCCATTTATATGAAACATCCAGAATAGGCAAATCCACAGAGATGAAAGCAGAGTGGTTGTTTCCAGGGGCTGGAGGTAGAGAGAAAGGGGAGTGACTGCTTAATGGGTGCAAGGCCTCTTTTTGGGGGGAGGGATGAAAATATTTTGGAACTGGACAGAGGTGGTGGTTACACAGCACAGTAAATGTCTAAATGCCATTTAATTGTACATTTTAAAATGGTGAATATTCTTATGTGTATTTTACCTCGATTTAAAATAATTGATATACACTTTTAGATTATACATTTAATACAAAGTGTATTAATTGTAAAGTGTATACAATTAATATACACTCTTAGATTATACATTTAACTCCAAGTTATACTTTTTTAAAGATTTATTTATTTGAAAGAGAGTGAGAGAGTGAAAGAGAGATCATAAGCAGGGGTGAAGGGTAGAGGGAGAAGCAGACTCCCTGCTGAGCAGGGAGCATGATGCAGGACTTGATCCCAGGACCCAGGGATCATGACCTGAGCTGAAGGAAGACGCTTAACAGACTGAGCCACCCAGGTACCCCCACAAAGTTATACTTTAAAAAGATTTTTTAGGGCTGCCTGGGTGGCTCAGCGGTTGAGCTCCTGCCTTTGGCTCAGGTTGTGATTCCGGGATCCAGGATCGAGTCCTGTGTTGGACTCCCTGTGGGGAGTCTGCTTCTCTCTCTGCCTGTGTCTCTACCTCTCTCTCTCTCAGTCTGTGTCTCTCATGAATAAATAAATAAATCTTTTTTAAAAAATAAAAAAGATTTTTTAAATGACTCAAGTTTAATTTTTCAGACGTGTATCTTATTTCATTTTGCAATCATTTTGACTGCATATCTGTGTATTTATACATGTGTAGTGTTATTGCAAACTATGTGGGTGGGCTTCCATAAGGCACACATGAAAAATCTCTCTGGTTCCTTCTTGCATACACGAGGAAGAGTCAGAAAGGTCAATTTCCATGTTCAACTGTTTTATCAGGTGCATATTAATACTTAACCTTGTTATCCTGATCAGGATATATAGTACTTAAGTAGGTTTAACAGTAGAAAAATTGTAATAAGGGAGGCTGGGTGGCTTAGTTGGTTAAGTATCTGACTCTCGATTTTGGCTCAGGTCATGATCTCGGGGTCATGACATGTGTCGGGCTCCACACTTGGTGGGGAGTCTGCTTGAGATTCTCTCCTTCTCTCTCTGCCCCTCCCCTGCTCTTTCTCTGTCTAAAATAAATAAATACAATATTTAAAAAAGAAAAATAAGAAAAATTAATAAAGCATAATGTTTTAATAGCTTTATTTTTGTTGTTGTTTTAATAGCTTTAAACCTCACTATACCACCTTCAAATTATACTGATATTGAGGGGTACCTGGGTGGCTCAGTGGTTGAGCGTCTGCCTTTGGCTCAAGGCATGATCCTGGAGTCCTGGGATCGAGTCCCACATCAGGCTTCCTGCGTGGAGCCTGCTCCTTCCTCTGCCTATGTCTCTGCCTCTCTCTCTGTCTCTCAAGTATAAATAAATAAAATCTATAAAAAATAAAATAAATAAACTGATACGACATTGGACTTACTTTTTTTTAAAAAAATGTTATTTATTTATGAGAAACACAGAGAGAGGGGCAGAGACATAAGCAGAGGAAGGAGCAGGCTCCACGCAGGAAGCCTGATGTGGGACTCGATCCCAGGACTCCGGGATCATGCCTTGAGCCAAAGGCAGACGCTCAACCACTGAGCCACCCAGGCATCCCTGACCCTGGACTTACTAAAAAATGTTTACATAACATTGTATTTTTTCCAATCATCAAAATAATGTATGATTGCAAAAAACTTGAAAAACGAAAGAAGGATAAAACAGAAAAAAATAAAATTGACTATCATATCACAACCCAGCGGTAACTTCTATGTCACCCTATTATAGTTCCCTTGTTTTGGCCACTGCTGTATAGCAGCATCTGGCACATAATTGTCATATGATAAATATTCGTCAAATATGTTAATGGTTGGGTATCTCTCTCTTTTTAAAGATTTTATTTATTTATTCATGAGAGACACACAGAGAGAGGCAGAGACACAGGCAAAGGGAGAAGCAGGCTCCATGCAGGAAGCCCAATGTGGGACTTGATCCCAGGACCCCAGGATCACTCCCTGAGCCGAAGGTAGATGCTCAACCAATGAGCCATCCAGGTGCCCCAACAATTGGTTCTTTGTTGACAGAAAGTTAAATCAAGTAACTTTTACCATAAAATTAGTTAGAAGAATATAGGTGTCATTGTGTAGACTTTTATCTTCTGATTTTCAAGTTTGGAATACTGAGCAAGTGCTACAGACAGATTCAAATCACAAAGAGGCAGGGTACTCCAGGCCAAGGAACAGCCTCTTTAAAACCACCCAATTAGAATCCACTTCAGAAGTGGCACTCTAAAACACGTAATTCCTTGAATATACTCAGCCACATCTCATATACAAAGGCAGTCTCTCCCTTGCTGATTTGGAAGCTACTGCAACTTTTTCCTAGCCCCTGGTAGGTGATTTGGATTGTCCAGACTTATTCTTCCCAGAAGCTGAGTTCATCAAAAGGAATGGGTAAGTCTTTTGATGGTGGATAAATTTTCCAGTGCCTTCAGGGGAGAATGCTAATGAAAGACTGCTGGGAACTAGTTCAGCAAGCAATCATGCTACAATGCGTCTTCAGAAGAAAAGTCCAGTTATGTCTATTGGGTTGCCAAAAGCAGGATAGCCTGAACCCCCTTAGTATTCTAATGAGTGCTTCCCAAATTTTAAGATGCATTCAAATGACCTGAAAAGCTCGGCAAAATACAGATTCTGATTCAGGTGGTTGGGGGCAGTGTGGGATTCTGAAAGACTACCTAGCTCCCAGATGATGCTGAGCCTGCCAGTCCTCTGGTCATACTTTGAGAAGGTTCCATCACACAAAGCTGATGAATGGCCTGACTGGTCTCCACTATTAAAATCTCAGGGTACAGCATGGTAGATGGAACAGGGGCTTCAGGATGGATCTCACGTGAATTTCTTCCCATTAACTAAATCTGTATCATCTCTGTCTACATTTGAAGTGCTTTGCCACTGACTAGACAAAGCTACATTTACTTTCTCCCACTTTTTTTAAAAAATTGAGGTGAAATTAGTATTACACGAAATTAACCATTTTAAGTGAATAGTTCAGTGACATTTTCATCACCCCAAAAGGAAACCCTGTGCCTATTAAACAGTTACTCCTCGTTTCCCTCCCCCCAGCCCCTGCTAATCCACTTTCTATTTCTATGGATTTAGCTGCTCTGGGTATTCCATATCCAGATGAAAATGTTCTGGAACCAGACAGTGTTGATGGTTGCCCAACATTGTGAATATTCTAAATGCTGCTGAATTGTACACTTTAAAATGGTAAAAAAAATTGGGGCACTTGGGTGCCCCAATGGTAGAGTGTCTGCCTTTAGCCCAGGTCATGATCCTGGGGTCCTGAGATTGAATCCCACATCAGGCTCCCCACAGGAAGCTTGCTTCTCCCTCTGCCTATGTCCCCACCTCTGTGTTTCTCATGAATAAATAAATGAAATCTTTTAAAAATAAATAAAAATAGTAAAAATCATGAATTTTATGTTATGTGAATTTTACCCCAATAAACAAAGTATATGACTCTGCATTTTCTAACAGAAGCTACTTGCTGGTAATCTTTTCATAATTAACTCAAGGCCTACAGGTTGAGGAAAACCAGACCTGGAGGTCACTCAGCTATTTGGTAGCAGAATACAGCCCAGATTCTTTATGTCCTTTTTCCTACCTTGTTTCTTCTTGGCCAACAAGGTAAAAAACAATTTTAAACACAGCACTATATTGGGTGGCAAGAAACCAGACATTAAGATCTACACCTTGATGCTTACAATCTGAGGAAACAGAATTGTCACTTGAGTGCAAGTGTGTTATCAGAAATGCAGAATATTACAAATGGAGTGCAGTTAAATATCATTAACAAAGAGTCTGTGAATCCTGCATTTCTTTGGACAATCAATCCTGAGGATTCTTCTCTCACTGCATAGGAACCAATTCTAGGTATATGAACCATGCAAACCAGGCCATAGTAGGTTCCTCTTAACCTGTTTGAAATACAACATCTCCGTCCTTCTGAAATGTCTGTTGTGAATCTACCACTTTTCAGAACCTGGTTAGACGTGTGGGCCCTGTAAGCAGATGGCTTGGGTTTGAACCTGGTCCCACCACTTACTATCATGGGACTTTGGGCAAATTACTTAATTCTCTGTGCCTCAGTTTTCTGGTTTATAAAATGGGAATGCAGGGGATCCCTGGGTGGCGCAGTGGTTTGGCGTTTGCCTTTGGCCCAGGGCGCGATCCTGGAGACCCGGGATCGAATCCCACATCAGGCTCCCGGTGCATGGAGCCTGCTTCTCCCTCTGCCTGTGTCTCTGCCTCTCTCTCTGTCTCTCTGTGACTATCATAAATAAATAAAAAAGTTAAAAAAAATAAAAATAAAATAAATAAAATAAAATGGAAATGCAAACAGTACAAACCTCAGGGATTATTATAAGCATTAAATAAGGAGATACATGTACGGTGCTTAGAATAGTACCTAGGACTTAGCAAACCATAATAAATATCATTTGTTATTATATTGCATTTAAAAACTGATAAGCAGGGCAGCACTGGTGGCTCAGCGGTTTAGTGCCGCCTGCAGCCCAGGGTGTGATCCTGGAGACCCGGGATCAAGTCCCACATCAGGCTCCCTGAATGGAGCCTGCTCCTCCCTCTGCCTGGGTCTCTGCCTCTCTCTTTCTCTGTGTCTCTCATGAATAAATAAATAAAATCTTAAGAAAAAAAAAGAAAAGCTTAAAAAAAACTGATAAGCAAAAAAATAAATAAATAAAATGAGAAAAATAAAATAAAAATAAAAACTGATAAGCTGGGTGACTTGACTTTCCAAGTAGTCACTAGCTTTTTTACTACCTCTACAATGGAAAACAGAATACCTGTCTCCCCTACTTCTGAGACTGAGGATCAAAATAAATAATAAAGGCAAAGCAGGGACATCTGGGTGGCTCAGCGGTTGAGCCTCTGCCTTCAGCTCAGGGCGTGATCCTGTGGTCCTGGGATCGAGTCCCGCATTGGGCTCCACTCAGGGAGCCTCCTTCTCCCTCTGCCTTTGTCTCTGCCTCTCTCTGTGTGTCTCTCATGAATAAATAAGTAAATAAATAAATAATGGCAAAGCATTTTGGAAACAATAAAGCACTATACAAACATAAACTTGTTATTGAATGCCAGAGAAGTCATATATATCTGTTCATAAAAGCAAATTTCCAAGAATTTCAATTTTCCTGAATTTTGTTTGTATTATTCAGAGTTATTGCATAGATTTGAACATGCTAATATCACATCTCTTTCCAATCATTATAATTCAGGGAGTGCCTGGGTGGCTCAGTTGGTTTAGTGTCCGACTCTTGATTTCAGCTCACCTCATGATCTTAGGGTCATGATCTCAGTCAGGGTCGTGGGCTCAGCGCCCCTTCAACCTCGTATTGGGCTCCATGCTCAGCAGGGAGTCTGCTTGAGATTCACCCTTTCCCTCTGCCCCTCACTGCTCCCTCCCCAACTCATGCTCTCTCTCTCTCTCTCTAAAAATTAATTGATTAATTAAAATAAATGTCATAATTCAGATTTTTCACCAACTCAGACAGGCATTTTCCTAATCAACAAAAATGGCTGCAATTTTATTTTATTTATTTATTCACGAGGGGCACAGAGAGAGACAGAGTCAGAGACACAGACAGAGGGAGAAGCAGGCTCCATGCAGGTAGCCTGACCCGGGACTCGATTCCGGGTCTCCAGGATCAGGCCCTGGGCTGAAGGCGGCACTAAACTGCTGAGCCACCAGGGCTGCCCGCAATTTTATTTTAAAGCAGTACATTCTAGTATGGATTTATCCTCTTGCAGGATTTGAACAAAAAGATTTCTGACCTCATGCTAAAGGAATCCAGACAAGCAAGCCCCCAAGTATAGGCAGAATTGGATGAATTTGACCAAGGAGAACATCTTAAGTCCAGTAAGAGAGCTGTAATATGGGAAGAAGGGGAAAGCATGAGACAGCAAGTATATAAGACGACAAAGATAGTTTTTGGATGAGAAAGAAAAAGAAAATCTGGAAAGAAGTGGTGTTACCAATTATCTTCTGGGTTAAAAGATTCTGGTAATACCAGTCTCCTTCTTATATGTTGTTCTAGCTCTAGCTGCCATAACAAAACACCATAAACTCAGTGGCTTAAACAATAGAAAATTTTTTCCTGAGTTCTGGACACTGGCAAGTCCATGATCAAGATACCAGCTGATTCAGTCTCTGGTGAAAGCACTATTCCTAACTTGCAGATGGCTGCCTTGTTGCTGTCCTCACATGGCCAGTGATGGGGATTGGGCTATCTCTCTTCTTCTTCTTCTAAGGCCATCAATCATGTTGGATTAGAGCCTCAACCTAAAGACTTCGTTTAACCTTAATTACTTTCTAAAAGCCTTATCCCAAATACAGTCACATTGAGGGTTTAGGACTTCAACATAGAATGGAGGGGACTATATCAGTCCATAGCACATATATATTTTTTAAAATTATTATTATTATTATTTGCATTTTCCAGGTTTCTACAAACAGCAGATCATTTGTATCATTTGTCTTTAAAAGACAGAAATGAAGAGGCATTGGACTCAGTCAGTTAGGTATTGGACTATTGACTTCAGCTCGGGTTGTGATTTCAGGGTCATGAGATTGGTCCAAGTTGGGCTCTGCACTGAACATGGAGCCTGCTTGGGATTCTCTGTCTCCTTCTCTCTTTGCTCCCCCACCCACCACCACTCATGCACATGCTGTCTCTCTCTGACTCTCTAAAATAAAAAAGGGGGGCACCTGGGTGGCTCAGCGGTTGAGCCTCTGCCTTCAGCTCAGGTCATGATCCTGGGTTCCTGGGACTGAGTCCTGCATTGGATTTCCCGCAGGGAGGCTGCTTCTCTCTCTGCCTGTGTCTCTGCCTTTCTCTCTGTGTTTCTCATGAATAAATAAATAAAAACCTTTAAAAAAATAAAATAAAAAAGCGGAGGACACCTGGGTGGCTCAGTGGCTGAGCATCTGCCTTTGGCTCAGGGCATGGTCTCAGGGTCCTGGGATTGAGTCCTGCAGGGAGCCTGTTTCTCTCTCTGCCTATGTCTCTGCCTCTCTCTCTCCGTGTGTCTCATGAATAAATGAATAAAATCTTAAAAAAAAAAAAAAAAAGACAAATAGAAAAAAAGGGAAACCTCCTGAAGATATTTTGAAGGAAGATCTGACAACAGGTTAGTGATGAGCAAGAAGAATGTTAAACTACTCCCCAAACTTAAGCCTAAGGTTCCAGGAGCACTTTCATTGGCTGTGATATACTCTGTTAGGAAGTCTGCCAGTTTGAAGGATAAGGCGATGCATTCCTCTAGATTTACCTGAAGTGTAATTCATTCTAAAGAGTCTGCAGAAGTCATGAGGACAACCATAAAGACAAGCAGATGGGTCAGGTTATATCAGGGTCAGAAGCCTAGACATACTGGAATTGAAGCCTTACCCCTGATCACCCCAGCTGGAATGATTTCCTTCTCCCCAGAATTGATGGAACAACAGTCTTCAACTCTCATTTGGCACATCTGCATTCATTTATTCATTCTCCAACATATTTCCTGAATGCCCTTTGTTCAGGATCATTCAGGGTGGGAAGGAAGTAGACCAGATTTGAAGACCAGGCAGGGTGTGAGGAGAATATGCAGAGGAGGAAGGAGTAGAAACCAATACCAACCCTAGGGGCTTTCCCTCCATGGATTTAGGGTTACCTTCAAAACTATATACCCGAACCTTAATATCTTTTGCTCAAATGATAAACATCCCTGCCTTTCCAGCCTCCTCCAAAAATCTTGGTATAAATATTAAAACAGAAAAAAAAAAGGTGCCAAGCACAAGTCTTAGGGAGATGACTGAACATTTCATTTTGTCCCCTGTTGATAATGAATCCATTTTGGATTGGAATGTAAATTTTCAATAATCTTCACTACAGCCATTCTAGGGCAATAGGGGGGAAAATGGTAAACTTTTGAATATGATTCTTCCTTTCCAAATACAAATTATCCTAAAAACATAAATTATAATTTACTTATTTTTTTCCAGAGAAAGCATTAAGGAGGAAATTAAGTTGTGAAGCATCATGACAATAGTTTTCTACATGTAAATAAGTATTGAGAGTAGAAATAATGATAGGGAAAAGAAAATAGTTTGGATGTGTACAATACCATAGCACAATAATTCTATGAAGAATTTATCAAACTTTTGACAGGGCTGGAAAGAAAACAAAGGCTTTTTATTTACTTATTTTGTTCTTTAAAAGGTTGAAAGTACCTGAGTGGCTCAATCCAATGGCTGCTTTCAGTTCAGGTCATGATCCCAGGGTCCTGGGATCAATCCCCACATCAGGTTCCCTGTTCAGCAGATGGTCTGTTTCTCCCTCTCCCTCTGCCCCTCTGCCAGCTTATGCTCTCGCTCTTTCTCTCTCTCTCAAATAACATTTTCATTTTAACATCTTTTTTAAAAATGAAAAATAAAAAGTTGAGATGAAGGGGTGGCTGGCCGGCTCAGTCAGTTACAGCATGTGACTCCTGATCTTGGGATGGTGAGTTCAAGTCCCATGTTGGGTGTGGTGCCTACTTAAAAAAGTTGAGGTGATATCAAACATTTTAAAGTGACCAATTCAATGGCACTTAGTACATTCACAATGTTGTGTCATCACCCTCTCTATCTACCTAGTTCCAAAACATCCTCATCACCTCAAAAGGAGACCTCATACATGTTAAGCAATTTCTCCCCATTCCTCACTCCCCTCAGACCCTGAAAACCACCAATCTGCATTCTGTCTCTACAGATATACTTGTTCTAGACATTTCATATAAATGGAGTCACATGATAGGTAACCTTTTCATGATCTCAGGGTCTACACAGGTGCTCACACACTCTATCTCATAAATCTTTTTTAAAAAACCATCTAATAATAGCATGCCCTTCATGGAATGGTTATAAGGATGAAATCCTTTTTTTTTTTTTTTAAGATTTTATTTATTTATTCATGAGAGACAGAGAGAGAGAGGCAGAGACATAGGCAGAGGGAGAAACAGGCTCCCTACAGGGAGCTCAGTGCGGGGACCTGATCCCAGGACTGCAGGATCATGTCCTGAGCTGAAGGCAGTTGCTCAACCACTGAGCTACCCAGGTGTCCCTATAAGGATATAATCTAATGAGAGCATCCATGATCTAATGCATGGCACCTAGAATTCTAAAGGGTTAAGTAAATGTTAATTATTGCTATTGTAGTTGTCAGAGGATATACATAAAATGCTTGTAGTAATTTTGAAGTAGTGGAATTGTGAGTGATCTTAATTTTCTTTTGTATGTTTCTCCATATTTTCCACAATTAATGTGTTTCTGTTTTGTAAGCAGGAAAAAGAAAACATTAAAAAAAATTCACTCTCTCCCAAGCAAGATAATTCTGCTCAAGATAATTCTCATTTCCCTGCCAAAGTGAAGATAGATTTTGGTATTTACCAAAGGTACCCTAATCGGGTTAATTCTTCAGGATATTTCTTTTTTTTTTCCCCCCTCCAGGATATTTCTATTCTTAGAAATGAAATAAGATTTAGAGAGTAGTTCTTTAGACACTGGGCAAGAATTGTGAAAAGCCAGGGGTTACAATATATCTGGACTCTCTTTTCTTTTCTTTTCTTTTCTTTTCTTTTCTTTTCTTTTCTTTTCTTTCTTTCTTTCTTTCTTTTTTATTAAGTAGCACAAACTTAAAAACTCAGTGATGGGTCACTCATTTACATAAACAAACAAACAAAAAAAACAAACCTTGGCTTATATCATTTTAAGATTTTATTTTTAAGTAATCTCTACACCCAACCTGGGACTGGAATTTACAACCCCAAGATCAAGAATAGCATGGCTCTACTGACTGAGCCAGCTAGGCACCCCTACCTGCTAATATTTTTTTAATTAAAATTTTTATTTATTTATTTGAGAGAGAGAGAGTGAGAGAGAATGAGTGGAGGGGCAGAGGGAGAGGGAGAAGCAGACTCGCCGCTCAGCAGGCTCCATCTCAGAACCCTGGGAACAGGACCTGAGCTGAAGGCAGACTCAAGGACTCAGCCACCCAGAAGCCCTCTTGCTAATAACATTTTTGATAGCACTGCTTTGCCTAACTCATTAACAATAGGTTACTCACTCAGCCAGACATTTAAACCATCCCGAAGATCATGTTTAGGATGCCTTGAAATGTGTGTGTGTGTGTGTGTGTGTGTGTGTGTGTGTGTGTGTGTATTTCGTTTTTGGTTTTTTTTCTCAAATCTAAGTTTTGGAGCTTCCAACTTGGGACTTTAAATTCACACCCACAGGGGCACCTAGGTGGCTCAGTGGTTGAGCATCTGCCTTTGGCTCAGGGCATGATTCCGGGGTCCTGGGATCCATAATCCCGCATCAGATTCCCCATGGGGAGATTGCTTCTCCCTCTGCCTATGTCTCTGCCTCTCTCTCTCTCTCTCTCTCTCTGTCTCTCATGAATAAGTAAATAAAATCTTAAAAAAAAAAATTCATACCCACAGATTGAAGTGTCAAGAGCAAATTCCAAAAACTGTGTTCTTTGGGTGTCACTACAATATATGTACTTGAAAAGTAAACTAAGGAGGGGATCCCTGAATCGCTCAGCAGTTTAGCGCCTGCCTTTGGCCCAGGGCGTGATCCTGGAGTCCTGGGATCAAGTCCCGCATCGGGCTCCCGTCATGGAACCTGCTTCTCCCTCTGCCTCTCTCTCTTTCTCTTTCCCTCTCTGTCTCTCATGAATAAATAAAATCTTTTAAAAAGAAAAAGAAAGTAAGGAAGGTGTCAGGGAAGGATACAGGTATTTAACAATCTTCAGATGTAGTGGGAAATTTTCGGCCATGTGGTTGGGGGGAGTCAGTCCCATTTTTAGCCAATGGACTGCTCCTATTCTCCCACCACAGTGATTGGTTCAGTCATGGGCACAAGACCCAGGTCAGACCAATCACACTCGATCTTGGATATTTGTTTAAACTGTTTCGCACTAGGGTATCTTAGTGGCTCAGTGGTTGAGCATCTGCCTTTGCTTCAGGTTGTGATCCTGGGGTCCTGAGATCAAGTCACCATCAGGCTCCCTGCTCAGCGGGGAGCCTGCTTCTCCCTCTGCCTATGTCTCTGCCTCTCTCTCTGTGTTTCTCATAAACAAAATCTAAAAACAAAACAAAACCAACAACCAAAAAACAAAAACTGTTTCCTGCTAACCAGGCTTGGTAAACCATGCAGCTTTGGAGCTTGAGGCTGTTCCCCACTATGTCTGCTTCAGTTGGAAAACCAGCTGGAAAATGGAGCCAGTATGGAGCTGAGAAATGGGGAGAAATAAATTATGCCCTGGTGCCAGTGTGAGAGCATAGATTAAGTTTGGCTCAGTTTTGCTGGATTGGCCTGTTCAGTTGAGTTCATATGTCCATCCTCTGTTTTAATGACTCATGCATATTTGGGTGGATTACTTGTAACTAAAGGATCTTAATATAGGAGGAAATAATAGCCAAAAGAAGCAAGATCTTAACAATAATTTTACAACCCCAAGGTGAAGAGTCCTTTGCTCTACCTACTGAGCCAGCCAAGTGCCCCAAATGTTACTAGTAATTAATCGAAAACACATTAGATTTTAAGTATGGATGGTCCTGACTTACAAGGGTTTGACTTAGAATTTTTCAACTTTAGGATGATGCAAAGTGATAATATAAGTGGATACATACTTTGACTTTTGGATTTGGATCTTGTCCCTGGCTAGTGATCTACCCACAGTCCCTGGGATCCTCTTTTGATGTTGGGCAGGTGCAGTTCAGTGTCAGCACACTATGAGAGTCAACAACTAATATTTAACAGCCAGTCTGCACCATACAACCATTATGTTTGTCACTTTCTTTCTTTCTTTCTTCTTTTAGATTTTATTTATTTATTCATGAGGGACACATAAAGAGAGATTGGCAGAGACACAGGCAGAGAGAGAAGCTCCATGCAGGGAGCCTGATGTGGGACTCAATCTGGGGACTCCAGAATCATGCCCTGGGCCGTAGGCAGGCACCCAACCACTGAGCCACCCAGGCGTCCCTCTTTTTCTTTTTTGTTTTTTAAAGATTTTATTTATTTATTTGAAAGAAAGAGAGAGATCACGAGCAATGGGGAGGGGCAAGGGGAGAAGCAGACTCCCCGTTGAGCAGGGACCGAGACACAGGGCTCCATCCCAAGACCCCAAGACCACAACCCCAGCCAAAGGCAGATGCTTGACTGACACAGCCACCCAGGTGCCCCTGTTTGTCACTTTTTTAAAAGAGATTTTATTTATTCATGAGAGACAGAGAGATTGAGAGAGACAGAGACACAGACAGAGGGAGAAGCAGGCTCCATGCAGGGAGCCCGACGTGGGACTCGATCCTGGGTCTCCAGGATCATGCCCTCGGGTGAAGGCAGCGTTAAACCACTGAGCCACCCAGGCTGCTCCACTTCTCCTTCTTCCTCTTCTTCTTCTTCCCTCTCCTCCTCCTCCTCTTCTTTAATTATGTAAGTATTTTCTTTTCTATTTTTTTTAAGAGAGAGAGAGAGTGTGTGGGGGGGGGGCATGGATGGGGAGGAGGAGCAGAGAGGGAGTCTTAAGCAGTCTCCATGCCTAGGATAGAGTCAGAAGCAGGGCTCTTGGGATGCCTGGGTGGCTCAGCGGTTGACTATCTGCCTTTGGTTCAGGGCGTGATCCCGGGGTCCTGGGATGGAGTCCCACACAGGGCTTCCTGCAGGGAGCCTGCTTCTCCCTCTGCCTGTATCTCTGCCTCTCTCTGTGTGTCTCTCGTGCAAAAATAAATAAAATCTTAAAAAAAAAAAAAAAAAGCAGAAGAAGGGCTCTCTACATGGGGCTTGACCTCACAATCTTGAGATTGTGACCTGAGTGGAAATCTAGAGTCAGACCATTAACTACCTGAGCCACTCAGGCACCCCACCAACAAACCACTTCTGACATTTCATTTTATTATGACTATTTAAGCTCCACGGGGAGAGGGGGTGTGTCTTTCTTTTTGGTGCTTGGTACTACATAGTGGGTGCTTAATATCATCAAATGTTAGGAAATATCAGTACCAGGGGGAAATGGTACCAACTCCACATTTCAGTGGTAGATGAATTATTTCCCCAATACTGTTTACAATATTCATGGAGGCTGTATGTGAATGCGGATCTAATGTACAAGAATTAACTAGTTTTACGAGGTCTGTGTCTCTGTTAGAAGAGTAGTAATACAAGCCAGCATTAAAAAAAAAAAAGTGAGCATAATACTAGGCTGGAGAGAAAATTTGGCAGCTCTTCTCATTTTCATCACTGCCTCACTAAGCCTCAGGCAGCAGGGCTCACTTCTGTGGCTCAATTTCCCAAGCCTTGAAAAGAAAACCCTGTCCCCTTTCTCCCATGGGGGCCAAGGGGGTGGAGGAAAGCTTATAAAGTGCTCCCACTTACTTTAGAGAAATATAAAAAGGACTCACATTATTTGTTTTACTCTCTAGAAAACACCTTAAAGTTCTCTTTCTGTTGTACTTTCCAGAATTCTTCTACCATTCAGCAAAGTGTAAGACATAAACTGCTAGTTAATAACCATTATCTTCATTTTACAGATGATGGTAGAAGAGGGTTATATGTTCAAGTTGGCAAAGTAATTCACCAGCAGAATTCCAGAAAGAGTCTGAGTCCAAAACAAAATGATCCTGTGGAACCATCTGTTCTCCAGCTGCACAGACAGTTCCCTAAAATGACAGTAAGTATTGTTGAAACTATTTTTACTGTAGCAGAAGTCAATCAGACAGCTGGGATTCAGATAAGACCTGGCTTAGGCATTTCACTGAAGAGATGCTTTTTCATTCTACTGGCCAGTAGATTTTTTGCCCTATCTACATCTTCGTATTTGCAAATTCAAGTTAATCAAGGATGGTTAGAAAATCCCCTCGGTCTTGTAAGTCATGAAATTTAAGCAATGGCCACAAAGAAAATGGATTACATTGACTGGATAAAATAGTTACATTTGTGAAGGTGACAAGGATAAACACAACAAACAAACCAGATCCAAGTCTCTACTACTTTTATTTGGCTCACATCTAGGCAACCAGAGTCGTACACTAATCTAATGAGGTGACTTAACTCTGAAGGGGGGGGGTGCGTGGGTGGAGAGGTGCAAGTGCTGGATATGAGATGAAGACAGAAGGTAGCGAATTGTGAAAACTGGATGATATATACATGAGAGTTCATCACACTGTTCTATTTACTTCATATATGTTTGAAATCTTCCAAAATAAGAAATAGCTTGGTGTAGCAGGTTGCTAAACAACTTTGCAAAAAGACTCACATGTTTCTTCCATGACTTTTCATTTTTAAATATATATTTTTTAAAGATTTATTTACTTAATTGATAGAGTAAGAGCAGGGAGGGCAGTAGAGGGAGAGGGAGAAACTTAAGCAGAAAGCAGACTTGGTGCTGAGTGCAGAGCCAAATCCCATGACCCTGAGATCATGACCTGAGCCGAAATCAAGAGTTGCGTGCTTAACCAACTGCGCACTCAGGTGCCCCATGACCTTTTATCTCTGAGAAAATCGATTGCTAGAATAAAAATAGCTAGCTTTATACCCTATTGTTTTATGAATACACATGATGTTGAAAGAAAGATTATTCAGTAGCTTCAAAAACTGTAGATAATGTTTGCCTTGTTTTGAATTTGAGAGAGGTTTTGAAATTATTTAATTGACTTATACACATTGTGAATACAATAAAGTTTTTTTGAGGGATTAAAAACACCCAACTGGAAGTAACAGTCTAATTACCTCCTAAACAAGTAGTTGAGCTGCAATAAATTATCCCATGTATCTTGGTAATACTTTTTTGACTCTGAAATACAAAGTACTAGGCTGTTATGATTAGATTAGCAAACAGACTACATTTTCCTGAATCACAATTGGTACAATTAATACACAATTGAAAGAAAGGTGTCAGATAAAACTTGAAACAAAGGAAAAAATTTGATCATATAATGTATCTCCTTTATTTAAAAAGTATGATGTTTAAGCACAAAATGCCTCTCAAGATTTAGGAGGTGCCAACTTATTCAGACTGTGAACTCATGTCTGCCTTATTTACTCCCTTATGATTTTTTAAAGAGATTTTATGTATTTATATAAAGATTTTATTTATTTATCCATTCATTCATTCATTCATTCATTCATTCATTTTAGACACACAGAGAGGCAGAGACATAGGGCCTGATGCAGGACTCGATCCCAGGACCTCTGGATCACCACCTGAGCCGAAGGCAGACACTCAACCACTGAGCCAACCAGGTGCCCTCTATTTATTTATTTTTAGAGAGAGAAGGTGAGCATGAGTGGGGGAGGGGCTCAAGAAAGAGGGGAGAGAGAATCCCAGGCTGACTGCTCTGAGCATGGAGCCCAAGTAGGGGCTCCATCTTACAGCATAAATAAGTCTTCCTCACGAATTTCTTAAGAATTGCAGTTTTTAAATGGTCTCTAATACTTAAATCTCTCTCTAGCCTTGGTTGTTGCTGTTGTTTCATTTATTTATTATTTTAATTCCAGTATAATGAACATATAGTGTTAGTTTCAGGGTACCCTTGGTTGTTTTAATTGCCTTCCTCTATTTACTCTCCAGTTGCTTTAACTCTTTGTTTAGGTATGTTTTTTTCTCAATATCTCTATTATCGTTAAAGCTGTATTGAGATTTAATTCATGTATCATACAATTTACTCATTTAAATAACACAATTTAGAGGTGCCTGCTGGCTGAGTCGGTAGAGAATGTGACTCTTGATACCAGGGTTGTGAGTTCAAGCTCATACTGGGAGTGGAACATAAAATTTTTTTTTAAATAGTACAATTTAATAGTTTTTAGTATATTTACAGAGCTGTGCAAATATCACCTCATGGCTAATTTTATTAAGTTTTTGTTAGTTTGTTTTGGGGTGTTTTGTTTTGTTTTTGTAACATAAATTCTATGTCCAATGTGAGGCTTGACCTCACAACCCGGAGATCAAGAGTTGCATGATCCACTGAGTGAGCCAGTCACGTGCCCCCACTACAGTTACTTTAAAAAATTTTTCATCACCCCAAAAAGAAACTGCCCACTAGCAGGCACTTCATTTCTCCCTAACCTCTTCCCTCAACCTCTGGCAAATACTACTCTACTTCCTGTCTCTATGTATTTGCCTATTCTGGACATTTCTTACAAGTGGAATCATACAATATGTGACCTTTTGTGACTGCTTTCACTTAGCATCAACATTTTCAAGATACATCCAATGTTGTAGCATGTGTCAGTACTTCATTCCTATTTTGGCTAAATATTCCTGAGCCGAAGGAATTCAGATTTTTTAAAAAAGATTCTATTTATTTATTCATGAGAGTCACACAGAGAGAGGGGCAGAGACACAGGCAGAGGGAGAAGCAGGCTCCATGCAGGGAGCCCGACGTGGGACTCGTGGGACTCCATCCCGGGATTCCAGGATCACACCCTGGGCTCAAGGCAGGCACTTAACTGCTGAGCCACCCAGGGATCCCCAGGAATTCAGATGTTTAACTGACTGAGCCACCTGGGTGCCTCTGGAAAAACCACATTTTTAATCCATTCATCAAATAATGGACATTTAGATGTTTTCACTTTTGGGCTATTATGATTAATGCTGCTATGAACATTCATGTATGAGGTTGTGGGTTTGTTTTTTGTGTTTGTTTGTTTGTTTGTTTTTGGTGGACATATGTTTTATCTTTCCTGGGTTTATACATAGGACTGGAATTGCTGGGTCATATGGTAACTCTAGGTTTAACATTTTGAGGTCCTGCCAGATTGTTTTCCTAAGCAGCTGCACCATTTTGCAGTTCCACCAGCAATATACTAAGGTTCCAATTTCTCCACATCCTCACAACACTAATATCTCTTTGATTTTAGCCATCCCAGTGGGTGTGAAGTGGTATCTTTTTGTGGTTTTGATTTGCATTTCCCTAATGGCTAATGATGGTGAGTATCTTTTGATGTGTTTATTCGTTAACTTTGAGGTAGGCCTGCCAGCTTCCTTTCTTAGGAGGGAGAATTATGGCTTTGTACTACCAGCAAGTTTTTATTGAGTTTCTTTCTGCTTAGATCATTAGAAGAATAAATTAATACTTTCTTTTCCAGTGAAGCTCAGCTGCTTGCCCCAACATGGTGAAAGGCTTTCTTTGTATTTTTATTGCCAAAGAAGAAAATTCAGGACTATATAGGGTAAGAAGTTAAACGGCATTAAGCACAGTAAAATATAACTTTAAAAAATAAGTATTCTTGGGATCCCTGCGTGGCGCAGCGGGTTGGCGCCTGCCTTTGGCCCAGGGCGCGATCCTGGAGACCTGGGATCGAATCCCACATCGGGCTCCCGGTGCATGGAGCCTGCTTCTCCCTCTGCCTGTGTCTCTGCCTCTCTCTCTGTGACTATCATAAATAAATAAAATAGCAAAAATTAAAAAAAAAATAAGTATTCTTGCAGCATAAGGAAGGGGTGTGCCTTTGTGTTTTATTTAATCTGACGTAGTGCATATAAACAAGTCTACTTAAAAGAAACAGAACACGAGCACCTGGGTGGCTCAGTGGTTGAGCATTTGCCTTTGGCTCAGGTGGTGATCCTGGGGTCCTGGGATGGAGTCTGCATCCGGCTCTGGGCGGGCAGCCTGCTTCTCTCTCTGCCTGTGTCTCTACCTCTCTGTGTCTCTCATGAATAAATAAAATCTTAAAAGAAAAACAGATCCTATGAGAGGTGAGTGAATTGACATCTAAATGTCTCCTTCTTTAAATACTGGTGGAGTTACAGGGGAAAGAAAGTATAGGTAAACCAGCCCTGGGTCATTCAGCCGGGTTGAAGAAATCCACACTTTATTTTTCGAACTCCATTTTTCATCCGAATTCCCTCACTGTGTTAGGATTAAGATTTGGTTATTTTGAAAGAGCAGCTGGGATTTGAGAACCGTTGGTTTAACTGTTCGCAGTAACACCTTGTTATGAAAGTCAGGTGTCTGAGTGAGCAGCTTGCTCAGCTCGCCGACCCTCCAGAGAGGAGACCTAAGGTCACCACCGAGTGTGAGAGGCTTGAACACCTCGGGAGGAAATTCGAGGCCCTGCTCTGACGGCTATTATTAAAAAAATAAAAGGGGGGGGGACTTCAAACCAACCGGCGTTTTCAAATTTACCACGTCTCTTCCTGCCTTTCCTGCCCTGGATACTTGACCACGTAGGTACAAAGCTAAATCTACCGCACAGGTTCCTCAGAAAACGCGGACTCCCGTTTCAACGAACCACCAAGAAATCAGCGCCAGCGGACCCTGCCGCCACGCCCAGGCCCGCCCATCTCCGCGCCGGCCGGAACGGAGTCTTCCTCCGCCTACCCGGCAGGCCAGAGGCCCCGCCCCATCCCCGCCTCCTCATTGGCTCTGGTGACCAACCCCCAGAGCGTTGGCTCCGGATTGGCCGGCTCGGCCGCCGCTCCGCGCTCTTCCTGGGGGCGCGAGGCGGGCGTGACTACGCCTCTTACGTCGGGACGCTCGGTCGCCACAAGAGGCGCCGTAGTCGCCGCCTAGAAGGCAGGAGGGCGGCTGTGCGAAGGGCTGGTATGGTGCTTAGTTCCCCGGCAGAGCCGACCGAGACGCGGCGGTCGCGGCCATGAAGGTGAGGGGCCAGTGGGGCCGGGCAGTTCCTCTTCGCCTCTCCCAACTGGCCGGGGCGCCTGAAGTGCCTTCCTTTAGCCTCAGCGGTTCACCCCGCCGGCACCTCGGAAAGCTCCGCTGAGGGACGTCCCGGGCCGGCGTCCGGGCCCTAACCGGCCCAGAGCGGAGATCCTGGGATCCGGGACCTCTCCATCTCCCACAGCCCTCCCTTCAGCGAGCCTGGGGGAAGGCGGGGGGGAGAAGCCGGGCGCCGCCCCCCTCCCCCCCATACCGCCTTTAAGCGTGGTGGGCCCGTCTTTGCTCCTAGCCCTGTCCGCCTCCTCGGGGGCCTGAGGCGGACCCCCTAGTTCCCGCTTCAGCCCTCGGTGCCTTTTGCCCACAGCGTGACCCCTCCCGGCCCGAGTCCTTGAACTAACCCAGATGTCGGGAACACTCCGGGACTGTCGCAGGACAGAGACTGCAGAACGGAGGGAAAAGGAGTAGTGCGGGAAGTCGTGAGGCTGGGGCTAGGCTAACAGGTTAGGAAACGCCTCGGGGCGGGGATCCCACCCTTCTGAAGGATTTCTTCCTAAGCTTATCATTGGGGCCGTGACCTAGAGCGCTAGCAAACTAGATGTGTCTCGGTCGCCACTAGGTACGCAGCAAGTAATTTGACAGCTTGAATTCTTCAAGGTGGGTGCGAGAGCGTGGGAGCATCAGTGACTGAGAAGTTTAAGAAAAGGGGGTAGGGTTGATTCTGGCCTACTTTTGGGGGCTGGTTTTCTCAACTTGATGTCTGAGAGTTCTAAAGAGCTCTGTGTACAACAGTCAATTCATGTGTTGATTCATATGCTGAATTCAAACCAAGTGGGGTGAGTCATAAGGTGATTGTTACTCTTTCAGACCTAGACGATTTCATCAATCCCTATGGAGAAGCGTGCTTGTTGTGGATAAGGGAAGTAAAAGTGAACTGCTAGCTTAAATCTATACCTTCACAAAGCTCCCAAAAATTTGCTGTGGAAAATTGATAGTGTCAAGTGGCTAGAGAAACTCCGCAGGTATTTTCTTGAACGTTTCCTATGGGTTAGTAAAGAGGGAGACTTGCTGAGTTGGAGTAATTGAAATTGCAATTCTACCTTTTAGGAGTTTACCAATCAAAAGAAAAAAATATTCTCAAGTAACTACATTACAAAGCAGAATGTAATGTAAGGTATCAAAAACAAATCGCTCAGGAGCAAGGAAGGGTATTTCTGGCCTCCGGAAACAAGAGTTTTGGAAATAGGTAACTTTTTGAACTGTGTGTTAAAGTATGAAGATATTAAATATTAAAATATCTAAAACTAGCTTTCCTGAAAACATCATCTTGCTATGTTAAGATTCAGAAATAAAGCATATATATACATATATATGTATATACACATATACACACGCAGACATATGTATATATATGTATGTATATATACATATATATGGCCTCAAAGAAAGTCGGTATCTTGAGTAGTATTAAATTTGTGACCCATCAGTGAACTAGATGTAGGAGAGAAGTAGGGATGAGTCCAGGATTGAAATTTTTAAGTTCTTTAAAATCAATTTAAGTGGAAGAAACTGCTTTCTGAGTTGACTTTCTTTTTTAAGTAGTTATTTGAGAGAGAGCACAAGTGGGACAGGGAGGGGCAGAGGGCAAAGCAGGCTTCTCTGAGCAGGGAGCCCAACAACTCATGGCTCCATCTCAGGACCGTGGGATCTTGACCTGAGCCAAAGGCAGCGCTTAACCAGCTGAGCCACCCAGGGGCCCTGAGTAGACATTTTAGAAACAGTTTTGTGGTAGTTGAAGATGTAGAAAAGATACATATTTTATGAAGCAAACAGATGGACCTAAATAGACATCAGTCTGTACAAGAGGACTGTGTTAGGAAGATAGCTGCTTTTCTTTTCTTTTTCTTTTTTTTGATAGCTGCTTTTCATTTATGTTTTTGTGGAAAGTAGATTCATGAAATTCAGGATTTGGGCTGTTTATTATTTAACTTTATTTAAAATTGAAATTAATTTTGGATTATGCTCACCTGTAGATTTCTGGGCAGGGTCAGTGATTTTTTGTTTTAAGATTTTATTTATTTATGAGAGACAGAGAGAGGCAGACACAGGCAGAGGGAGAATCAGGCTTCATGCAGGGAGCCTGACGTGGGACTCTGGTCTTGGAACTCCAGGATCACGCCCTGAGCCAAAGGCAGACGCTCAATCGCTGAGCCATCCATGCTGCCCAGAGTCAGTGATTCTTGATGCCATGGAATTCTAATGTGAATATTCATTGAACCAAGTACTTCCTTCCGTGGGATTAAAATAACTTTTGAGAGTTAACAATCGGAAAATTACATCTTTGCTCAAACCCAGGAGTAGCTGATTTTAGTATGTAGGGAATGGGTATTTACTTTCTTTTTAAAAATTAAAAAAAAAATTATTCATGAGAGACATAGGCCGAGGGAGAAGCAGGTCCCATGCAGGGAGCCTGATGTGGGGACTTGGATTCTGGAGCTCCAGGATCACACCCTGAGCCAAAGGCAGGCGCTCAACCGCTGAGCCACCCAGGCGTCCCGGGTATTTACTTTCTTCCTTTAACTTGTTTGTTTAGAAGCTGATGTTTTGAAGTGTTACCTCTCAAAGATTCAAGTAACTGTTTAACCTTAGAGTAGCACCTAAATAATTCCCTCTAAGGGGTTTAAAAATCCAATTTGGTGTCCTGTATTAATTTTATTTAATCCTCACTGTTTTTCCATTTTATGTTGATCTCACCCCTGGTTGTACAAATCATGCTCATTTTTTCAAACTCAAAATGAGAAATTAAGGAGAAAGTAATCTGTTGGATATAATTTCCTTTTCATTTTTTTAAGATTTTATTTTTTTATTTGCCAGAGAGCGCTCATCAGAGTTCAAGCAGGAGGAATGGCAGAGGGAAAGGGAGAAGCAGGCTCCCCACTGAGCAGGAAGCCCCTTTGCAGGGCTCTATTCCAGGACCTTGGGATCCTGACCTGAGCTGGAAGGCAGTTGCTTAACCCTTATCTGCTTAATCTGCTGAGCCACCCAGGCGCCCCTCCTTTTTGTTTTTTCCCTTCTCTGAAGAATGGAGGAGTGATGCTAAGGATCAAGTATACTATTAAAAAAAAAAGAAAAAACAAAATCCAAATATGAGGAAGGTAATATATCTATGATCTCCAGAACACCTTACTGTAAATATCTATCAATTTGGTGAAATTTCTTGCCTAAAAATAAATATTTTTAAGATCATCTGTTTTTGCAGTCTGCTTAGTGTCCAAATAGTATGAGAGAAAGAATTTAGGATGTAGAATTTCCTCCTTTGTGGTATACAGTCTGATTATTTGGTAATTTAAAAGGTAGAGTTTCTCGGAAATTTTATTTCAGTTGAAGCAGCAGTTTGAATAAAAATGCTTTCACATTTTAAGGAGCACATGCTTCTCAAGTGGCTTTAAATAGGTTAAAGATTTTTGATAATCATCTCAACTGTTTCTTCTGCTTTGCTTTGTTTCTTGTGCTAGTCCTAAATTTTGTAGGAAAGTTTAACCTAATTGAAATTTAAACTATAAACTCGGGCAGCCCTGGTGGCGCGGCGGTTTCGCGCCACCTGCAGCCCAGGGCGTGATCATGGGGACCATGGATCGAGTCCCACGTTGGGCTCTCTGCATGGTGCCTGCTTCTCCCTCTGCCTGTGTCTCTGCTACTCTCTCTCTCTCTGCATCTCTATGAATGAATAAATAAATAAAATCTTAAAAAAAAAACTATAAACTCATTCTTTTATCAGTGGTGCTAAGTTTTGAAACACCTTTTCATGTTGTTTAACACAAGGACATTGAGTTTTAGCAAACAAAGTTGTTTGGAGTTGAAAATAACACCTGTGGTGAATGAATACTCCAAGGAAACTTTCATTAGTGAAAGAAATGAATTCCTGCTTGGTCTTAGCTTCATACAACATCCAAGAAAATTAATATTCTTGAATTTGAAATTTGGAGGTTTGTTTATCCAAATTTAAAATATTATATTTAATTTAGAGTTATGGCAAGCAACTCTTATGAGGTGGCATTATTTATTATTGCTCTTTACCTATTTTAATCAAAGGAAATTGTATAGGGGCACCTACCTGACTCGGTAGAGCATGCAACTCTTATCTCAGAGTCTTGAGTTCAGACCCCATGTTGGGTGTGGAACTTACTTAAAAACAAACAAAACAAATGATTTAGAATATGGTTATTCCCTGCTGTTTGCGAATCCATCAACTTTCTCATTGACTGTCATTTAATTTTTGTGGAAACCAGCATGGCTTTTCTTATTACTCATTCTAGTTTGCCTGGTTACTATAATATTTTGTGGGATCATTAAAAGTGATCACATCTTGATGTGGTTTAGAATAGGATTCAAAGTTTGTAGCAGACTTTTTAATTGAGCACTTTGGAATTGTTTGCTCCCCAGGGAATCTAAAAGAATGTTAAATCCCCCCCCAACCCTGGATCCGGGGTTCAGTCCTGGCAACAGGCTTCTTGCGAGTAGCCTGCTTCTCCCTCTGCCTATGTTGCTATGTCTCTGCCTTTCTCTCTCTCATGAATAAAAAAATAATAAAATCTGTAAAAAAGGAAAATAAACCCTGGCTCTGTGCCAGAATTAACACTGCTATTGCTCGCAAAGAAACAACATATTTTCTTTTGCTTTTGTTGACTGAAACGGTGATTCAGAATGAACTTATATTGTATGAATCTGACTGAGGAATCTGAGAGAGTGCTTGTAAAATTGCTGGTGTATCATGAAAATAAATGTCACAGCAGTGGAAACTCAGTCCCACTCGCATGCAAATTGTTCAGGTTTGTGAATACACTCCCCTTCCCTCCTTTATATTCCTACAGAGGGGAGAGACTTTCTAAATCATCCTCTAGGAGGGAACAATATAGGACAAATACTTTCAGTCTTCATGCTACCATAGAAAGAAGAGCTTTTATGTTGGTGAGTTTTAGCACAGGAGCCAAAACAGTACTTTCTGGGACCTTCCCAGATCTGTCTTCCTATGGGTGATAGCATTTTGGTCAACTAAATGGTAAGCCGCTATAGGTCATCTTTGCTAATGGTCTGTTATTAAGACCAATGGGCTATAGAGCTAAAGGCATGCATTCGGATTGGTAGAAGTAAAACAAACATTTACTGTTTGTATTATTTCTTAATTAGTTCCAAACTGGGAGTAGAAAAAAGATAGTTACTGTTCCCCTAAAGTCTTGGTGCACTGGCTTTGGAAAAAACCTAAGAACTGGCATTGGATACCGGAATAACATAAGGAGATCTAGATGTCTGAGCCAGTCTAGACAGGAGGCTTTAGAATTTTATTTTTTACCACAGGCCATGTATGTTTTTAATGTGATACCTTAGCTAGTATAAGCCGGGCAGGTGATGTCACATGACTATTCAGGAGCAATTTTGGCCTCAGGCACGTAGGAAAGAGATTAGCTCATTATGAAAATCATTTATTTTCACTAGTCATTGGTGGGTAGAAAATAAACTGCAATCACACCTGAATTCCCTAAGTTAGTTTTGTGCCAGGCATGGGTAGATAGTTGCCTTATTTATTTATTTATTTATTTATTTATTTATTTATTTATTTTTTTAAATTTATTTATGATAGTCACAGAGAGAGAGAGAGAGGCAGAGACACAGGCGGAGGAAGAAGCAGGCTCCATGCACCGGGAGCCTGATGTGGGATTCGATCCCGGGTCTCCAGGATCGCGCCCTGGGCCAAAGGCAGGCGCCAAACCGCTGCGCCACCCAGGGATCCCGATAGTTGCCTTATTTAGTTACTCTCCATTATTTAACTATATTTATGGTCAAGTTAGGAAATGTAGCCATCTTTACAGATTGTTCCTTCCAACCTCTTGGATTCATGTGGTTTAGCCTGTAGAGTCCTGCTGTCAGTCATGATCCCAAGTAGCCTTTAGAATTGTTAGTCACGGGGATCCCTGGGTGGCGCAGCGGTTTGGCGCCTGCCTTTGGCCCAGGACACGATCCTGGAGACCCGGGATCGAGTCCCACATCAGGCTCCCGGTGCGTGGAGCCTGCTTCTCCCTCTGCCTGTGTTTCTGCCTCTCTCTCTCTCTCTGTGCAACTATCATAAATAAATAAATAAAAATTAAAAAAAAAAATTGTTAGTCACGTAAACCCAGATCATAGCTATAGTTTTCAAAGATTCAGACTTTGGCCTCTTTCATGGAAGGATAGTTTTTTGTTTTTGTTTTTGTTTTTTTAACACAAGATGGTGACCCTTGCATAAAGAGCACACCTTTATGATATCGGGACAGAGCAACAACTCAATTTACTACAAATTTAAAAGCCAAAGGGCTGTACCTTGTGTACTGTCTAGGAGTTAGGTTTGCTCAGAAAATCTAGGAGGCAATGAAGTAGTTTGGAAAATATGCTTCAGTCTTACTACCAAAAGGTGAACGAACAGTGAGTGAATAAAAGATAAGGGAATGCAGGCTGCTTAAACTAGTGGAAGATCTAAAAGGGTGGGGAAAATAGAACATGAACCTGGGTCTCTAAATTTATAGCTTTTTCTTTTTAAAGATTTTATTTATTTATTCATGAGAGACACAGAGAGAGAGGGGCAGAGACACAGGCAGAGGGAGAAGCAGGCTCCATGCAGGACTCCAGAATCATGCCCCAGGCCGAAGGCAGGCGCTTAACTGCCAAGCCACCCAGGGATCCCTAAATTTAAAGCTTTTAAAGGAAAGAATGCAAAGGGGAAAGGCTTTTTGGCTATTACCTTATGAGATACAGTAACTAGACTTCAAGGAAATAGAGGCAGAGTCAAAAGCTCAGAGGATTGGTTGGCATGCTTGTTCTCCAAGGACTCTCCCCTTCAACAACCCACATTCAGTAAACTGTTGGGACAGTGCTTTCTGAAACAGTTCCCTAATTGCTTTTATAGATTCTACCACTTGAAAATTGGGACTGTTATATCAAGTAGCAACAAAATGTGGACAGTTGAGAGGGGAAAGATTGGTATAGGACACATCAGGCATTATTAGGTGAATGTAAAGGTGATGATTTGAGGTAGGGATGCCTGTGCCCTGAGGGGACATGCAGAAAAAAATTTAGGAAATGTGGACTTAATGGGAAAGTGCTGGAAGATGAAACATACAAAAGGGGAGGCAAGGAAATGGGAGCCTAATCAGGCCTGGGAGAATTATCCTTTTTTTTTTTTTTTTTTAAAAAGATTTATTTATTTACTTATTCATGAGAGACAGAAGCAGAAGCATAGGCAGAGGGAGAAGCAGGCTTCATGCAGGGAGCCTGATGTGGGGCTCGATCCTGAAACTTCAGGATCATGCCCTGAGCCAAAGGCAGACGCTCAATTGCCGAGCCACCCAGGCATTCTGAGATTCATCTTCTGAGTGGGTTCTTCAACTTGGAAGTGAAGAAGGACAAAAATAGTTTGAACAATGACTGTCTTTAACCCAGAAATCACTGTCTTCCTCCTAGTATTGGAGATTTCACACAAGACATACAGAGGAATAACTTAAATAAAAATCAGGACCAGAAAGCAAAGAGTAAATAAAATGAGGGAACAAAGTAAAAATGAAGGCAGGTACCAATTTCATCAAAAGTTCCAGGCCGGTATGTGGAAAGGAACTAATTTAAGATTCAGACGAGATTGTTAAAAAACTCAGCTGAGCCTTTCTGGAGGGATTAGGGCAGACCACAGAGGGAGAGGAAACACTAGATACATGTCCTACTCCTGTGGGGAAAAATTGTCGACAGGTTGTAAGGAGTGTTTGGCTGAAGTCTTGGTCCTGGAACTCAAGAGGCACAAGCTTTAGAAGTAACCACAGCCTCTTCTCTCTTCTCTCAGCGCTCTGCTGAGAGTGGTTTTCCATCTAAAACCGTGTAGGCAGGAAGAAGAGAGCACCTAAACTGAGGAATTATTAACCTTTTATCCTCCACTGTAATTCAAATCACGTGGGGGAACTTTTTTTTTTTTTTTTAAGATTTTATTTATTTGAGAGAGAGGCAGAGACACAGGCAGAGGAAGAAGCAGGCTCCATGTGGGGAGCCCGATGTGGGACTGGATCCTGGGACTCCAGGATTATGCCCTGGGCCGAAGGCAGGCACCAAACCGCAGAGCCACCCAGGGATCCCCACGTGGAGGAACTTTAAAAAAATTCTGGGGGCACCTGCTTGGCTCAGTTGGTGGAGCATGTAACTCTTGGACTCTGGGTCATGAGTTCGAGCCCCTTGTTAGGGGTAGAGATTACTTTAAAAAAATACAAAATCTTAAAAAAAAAAATCTGATGCTTCAGACTCGATCCCAAGACTCCAGGATCACGCCCTGAGCCGAAGGCAGATACTCAACCACTGAGCCACTCAAGTGTCTGTTTTAAAGTAATCTCTGGCCTAATGTGGGGCTCGAATTTATGACCCTGAGACCCAGAGTCACGTGTTCCTCTGAGAAATTTAAAAATTTATTTTTAAAAAATTTTATTGTAGTTAACATACAATGTTACCTTAGCTTCAGATGTACAACATAATGACTTGACACATCTATATATTATGCTGTGCTCACCACAAAAAAGAACACTCACTTTAAATGAACTTCATCTAGATTTTCATGCTTTTATGTTTAAACATATCATGGCTCCAGAGTTCTGAGGTATATATTTATTTAAAGATATGAACTATTAATTACAATTTAACTTGACTTTTAAAGGCATCACTGTTTCTCTAGAATTATAGGGTGTGCAGCTATTTAATACTCAAGTCAGTGATCCTGATACTTGAGACGTTTGAACTGTGTATTGTGGTTTCTTATTGCTTTTACCTTCTCCTTTCCCTATATTTAAATAGCATATTATGTGTGGGAAGTAGCAAGAATAGCATGATTCTTCTATAGTATTCTAAATAGCCTTTTAAAGTTGTTTTAAAAAAAACTTTTTTTAAAGAGCTTATTGGACAAATAGTGTTTGCTAGAGTTAGATAATAAAATATGGAACTATGTTGCCATTTTAACTAATCACATCTCACCTACCTGGACTCTTATTACCTATTACATTATCTAGAGTCTAGAATGTGCTTAAGAATTAGGACAAGGGGGCAGCCCCGGTGGCTCAGCGGTTTAGCGCCGCCTTCAGCCCGGGGTGTGATCCTGGAGACCCAGGATCGAGTCCCACATCGGGCTCCCTGCATGGAGCCTGCTTCTCCCTCTGCCTGTGTCTCTGCTTCTCTCTCTCCTCTCTGTGTATTCTCATGAATAAATAAATAAAATAAAATAAAATAAAATAAAATAAAATAAAATAAAATAAAATAAAATAAAAAGAATTAGGACAAGGGGTAAAAGTTCATTGATTCCAAGTGCTATAGCTTTTATATTTTTACATGGGAAAGTACCGAGTCCTCATTGAAAATATATTTTCACATACAAGTCTGACAAGCTTGGTTATTAGGTTTCTGTGTCTGCAGTAAGAAAGAGACAGGTTGTTGGAGGTGAGTAGAGTATAATGTGAGCAGTGGTGCCTCACAGGGAAGAGACCAGAGGAAAAAAAAAACAAAAGGCAGTACATTAATTTCAGGCCATTTAGTAGAGTGACAAATAGCCCTTACGCCCTAGAAGATTGTGGTGGTTATCCAGTCATCAGAAATAGTTTAGTATTTTTTTAAGTGCTTTTTAAGATTTTATTTATTCATGAGAGACACAGAGAGAGAGGCAGAGACCTAGGCAGAGGGAGAAGCAGGCTCCCTACGGGGAGCTTGATGTGGGACTCAATCCTGGGACCCTGGGATCACAACCTGAGCCAAAGGCTTATGCTCAACCACTAAGCCACCTAGGTGCCCCTGTTTAGTATTTTCAGTTTGAAAAGACAGGATCACAATCACTGCCTTTTAAAAATATATTTTTTTTAATGTCACAGTAATGTATTTGTTTCTGAAGAGCTTGGAAAGTAGAGAAAAACTCAAATTTATATAAGATACATTAAAAACCTATAGCTTGGGCAGCCCAACGTGGGACTCGATCCCGGGTCTCCTGGATCACAACCTGGGCCGAAGGTGGCGCTAAATCACTGAGCCACCCGGGCTGCCTTGTGGATTTTTTTTTTTTTTAAACAAAATTGGGTTCATAACTGTATCGTTTACTTTTGTTTAACGATGTCATGGTTTCCCCATTGCCAAATATTCTTTGAAAATACCAAAAATTTATCTTTCCAGAGCTTAAAATTTTGATGCTTCAAAAAATAATCTCTCAAAACCACAGTGAGATATCCTCCCATATCTATTAGAATGGCTATCATAAAAAAGACAATACATGTTAGCAAGGATATGGAGCAAAGAGAACCATTGGTGGGAATGTCAATTAGTGCAAGTTCTATGCCAAAAAAAAAAAAAAAAAAAAAAACCCACAAAAAACAAAAAGTTCTATGCCTCCCTCCCCTGTTCACTGCAGCATTATTCATAATAATGAAGATCTGAAAATAATCTAAGTGTCCATTAGATGAATGGACAAAGACAGACAATACTATATGATGTTACTTATATGTGGAATTTAAAAATGAATAAACTCTTAGAACAGCTTGCTGGTTACTAAGAGGGTAGGTGAAATGGGTGGAGGGGCTCAGTTGAATGATGGATGGTAGCTAGACTTGTGATATCTTGGTAGTATATATTGAATATATTGAATAGAATATATTGAATTGTATACCTAAAATTCATTCTACATTAATTTACCTCAGTTAAAGGAATAATCTCAAAGTTATTTAGGGCAAATGTATATCTACAGAATGGTGTTCCTTGAGATTCCCGGAGAGCACAGGTTCTACTCAGCTTTATTTTATTTATTTATTTATTTATTTATTTATTTATTTATTTATTTATTTATTTATTTATTTATGATTTTATTTATTTAATCATGAGAGACACAGTGAGAGAGGCAGAGACACAGGCAGAGGGAGAAGCAGACTCCATGCAGGGAGCCCGACATGGGACTCAATCCTGGGACTCCAGGACCGCGCCCCAGGCTGAAGACAGGCAATAAACCCCCTGAGCCACTCAGGGATCCCCTCCACTCAGCGTTAAACTATGGTCTTTACCTGTGTTCTTTCCAGGCGGGTGCCACGTCTATGTGGGCTTCATGCTGTGGGCTGCTGAATGAAGTCATGGGAACTGGAGCTGTCAGGGGCCAGCAGTCAGGATTTGCAGGAGGTACCGGTCCATTCAGATTTGCACCAAATTCTGATTTTTCCACTTACCCATCAGTACCTATGGAGGGGCCTAATATAGTTTGCAAAGCCTGTGGACTTTCCTTTTCAGTCTTTAGAAAGAAGGTGAGTTGGATGAAATGTTATATACAAAGGACACATTTCTTGATTATATGTTAATGCTAATGAATAATTTTTTATTAAAATTACCCACAATTCTTATTAACTATTTCCCATTTAGAAAAGTACTCAGTTGAAGGGACCGTATTACTGCTTAAGTTTTCTGACAAGTTGTTCTCATGTTGCTCAGGGATCTTGTCTTCTGAGCTCTGTATACTTTGATTCTATCTCATTATGCTTATGTTGTAGAGGTAAGAGATTTAATTAGTCTACAGTTTTGATCAGAGATAATTTACTATAACTGATCTCAAGTTTCAAAAAATGTATTCCTACCCACATTCTTAACTCAATTGAAGAAATTAGTATAAGATAACTGTGTAGAGATTCAGCATAAAACATTTGGGCTGTTATTTTCTCAAAGACAAAGTCATTTTTTCTGAGTGCCATCATATTGTAAGGCCATCTCACAGTCTTTGATCATCATCAGTTTAGTCATCTGAAATATGTCAGGAGCAAGGTATTAGCTTGTGGGAATAATGCAGCAAGCAGAAAGGACCACATCTTCATGTCTACTTTAAGCTTTGCTAGTGCAGTGGCTTTGAGTGTGATTAAGGCTCGGTAAGGTACAGATTACCACAAGAGAGAGATCTTCTATTCAATTTGAATGACCTTGAGAGGTGAATTGCCTCTTTCTCTGTGTTCTCCCCAGCCCACTCCCCCCAACTTCTCTTTAAATGGGGAAATTGTTCACGTAGGGAAAGAGTAGGAAGAGTTTGTGGTTGTGCTTTCTGCTCCATGTGGTTCAAGTCATCTCTGTTCTAATTACATGTTTGTATCAAGGGGTGGAAAGGTTTTAATTCATTAACACAAGAGTGTATGTTTTTCTTAAAGGGCTATATTGAACTTCTGTGAATCCAAACTGCCTCAGTAGTGAGTGTTTTGATTTTCATGGCTTTTGGAACACAAGCATGGCTGTGAGGGTAGTTGGGTGCCATGGGAGACTTCATAAGAACTAAAATTGAATTTTAATACAAGGCAGAAAGAAAACGCATGCTTGTATCTGGCTATCATTAACTGCTTCTTTTCTTGCTGTTTCTTTAGCATGTATGTTGCGACTGCAAGAAGGATTTTTGCTCCGTTTGTTCAGTCTTACAAGAAAATCTCCGTAGATGTTCCACATGTCACTTATTACAAGAGACGGCCTTTCAGCGCCCTCAGTTAATGCGACTAAAAGTCAAGGATCTCCGGCAATATCTCATTCTTCGAAACATCCCAATTGATACCTGTCGAGAGAAAGAAGACTTGGTAGATTTAGTACTCTGCCACCATGGGCTGGGCTCTGAGGATGACCTGGACACAAGCAGCCTGAATTCCTCACGATCCCAGAGTTCTAGCTTTTTTGCACATTCATTTTTTTCAAACCATACAGCCCCTTCTGCTACCGTGTCTTCATTTCAGGGAGACTTTATGGGTGGAGACCAGATCTTGGGATCTGGAGTTCTGGCACAGGTATGAGGGTATAATTACACCAAGGGCCTGGCACCTCTAGTTGGCCATATATCATGGGGCCTTTAGGGCTTCATGACCCCCAGTGGGAGTAGAGGTTCCAAACGCTGCTGAATTCTGTGCATGTAGGCTCTCTTGCTATGAGTCTCTGAGCCTGGGTGCAGGGTAGCCACAAAGTCAACTGTCTGAAGCCCATTAGTCTCTTGATTCTAGTTACTTCAGTTTCCTTTAAGGTAAATACTATTGAATTAATGACTGTGAAAAGTAGTGTGTAAATATTTGCAAGATTATTTGTCAGTGACCATGGACACAATAGTGTAAGTTACCCTAATGTCCAATTGCCTTGCTACAATAAAATTGTTCTAATTCTGATTTAGATAATGGGAAAAAGCCATCTGAATTAATCAAAGAATATGATTACTAATTTTAAAGAAATGCCGGGGCACAATATTGTCTCAGTGAGGTCCTTGGGCATCCTGATTGAATAACATTCAAAAGCTTGTAATAAATCAGTTTGTATAGGTGAATGATTCTGAAATGCTGAATAGATTGTTTTGAGGAGTTCTCTCCACATTTAATTCTCTTCACTGAAGCAGTTAAAAGCAGAGGGAAATCTGGTCTAGTTGCCTTCTAGTCATAAATTAAAGAAGTCCAACCTAGGAGTTACTCTTTTCCCAAATGAAAGCTGATATAACAATGATGCAAACACAAGATACATCTGCCTTTTGTGCCACTTTTGGGTATATGACCCCTCTTGGAACATGTGGGTCTTTGGATACTGCAGTGTGTTGCTTGTGAACCAGTGGGGTGGAATATTTGAAATTGGGAACTGACCTAGACTATTATAGAGCTATGGTCAATGTAGAGTCTGAAGAGAAAGACACGAAAGAAGGTACATAACCCAAGTCAAAGATCTTCGAAGGTCTTTCTGTTTTTCCTAAAGAGTAACTCTGATTGTTGAGTTTCTAAAAACTAGAGCTAGCATTAGCCGTCAATGAAGAAGTCTAGAAAGCATTCTTGAGAATCAGAATGTCTAAGTATGATGTAGTAGGATTGGTGTCTTTCAAATCAATTGCCTGTGACGCTTGGGCTGAACTTAGAGCTTTTAGCTTCTATCTGTATCTTAGAGGCTCCAGTTAGACCAGCCTTCCACAGGTCCTTTGATGATGAGGCAGGGTAGTTGCATGCATTGACAGCTGTGGCTTTGACATTTCATGATGGGACCTTCTCAGGGAGTTAATACTCTGGTTAGATGTTATAAATTCACCCACACATAGGAATTTGGCTTTTGAGATAACTTTAGGAAAGGTAAATTTATGAAATCGTGGGGGGCCCAGCTCTTTGAGAGGGGCGGCAGCACTCCAGGTCCAAGGTCATTGTGGAGTATGCCAGGTACTAGGGACATTCTTGGGAAAGATCTATGGAAGGGTTTTCTCCAGGGTTCAATATTGACAGAGTTGATACTGTTAGGAAAATATGATTCCTGACCTAATCAGATCAATTATGTGTGTAGGTACAAAGTGAAATAGCTTCAGCCAACACAGAAGAGGAGGATGATGAAGATGATGATGAAGATGATGAGGATGATGACGATGAAGAAAACTTGGAGGAGCGGGTGAGTGCTCCTATAAAATTCCCTTAACATGTCAACCTGGCAGGCAGGGAGAGTGCCTATGTGGACTTTCACTAGGTTAGTGCTGGATGTTTCTCCTGGTTTGAATGTAGCATAATATAGAAAACACTTCAAGAACTGATGAAAGATGCCTGGGCAGCTCAGTGGCTGAGTGCCTGCCTTTAGCTCAGGGTGTGATCCCAGGTTTCTGGGAACAAGTCCTGCATCAGGCTCCCCTTGGGGAGCCTGCTTCTCCCTCTGCCTGTGTCTCTGCCTTTCTCTCTGTGTCTCTCCATGAATAAATAAATAAAATCTTAAAAAAAAATGATTAGAAGTCTGGGCAGAATATCCAAGGCTCATAGTGACTAGAGGACAAGGGGAACATGCAGTTTCCCTTGCTCTGAGAGGTCTGCCTTTGCACGAACAGAGCTAATGGAAGCCCTCTGTGATTGCAGACTCCTGGCCTCTCTGAGAAGCGAGTAAGAGCTTCACTATCTGACCTATCAAGCCTAGAAGATGTGGAAGGAATGAGCGTGCGCCAGCTGAAGGAAATCCTGGCTCGGAATTTTGTCAACTATTCTGGCTGTTGTGAAAAATGGGAGCTGGTAGAGAAAGTAAACCGGTTATACAAAGAGAATGAAGAAAACCAAAAGTCATGTAGGTTTCCTTTTTCTTTCTTCCCCCATACTGTCCTTCTTTAGTCTTTTAAAAATTGGGTTGTTTCTATCACAATGAGGTCAAAATTTTTCACAAAACTATCCTTTTATTGAGTGAATTAGAGGTATGAACTTGTTAATTAGTAAGTTTATTATGTGATGTTGGCTCTGAGACCACCATTGCAAGTGAGTTAGGTCATTTGTTGAGTCTGGTTTTCTTTGCCATAATTTGTTAGAACTCTAATGCACTCCCTTGTCTCTATAAAAACGCATGTTTTCTCACTAACCTGGCAGGCCAATACTTTGGTTATCTCAATTGTAGCTTTTAAATCCTAACTGCAAAAAAAAAAAAATTACCTAGAGCCAAGATGTTAAGTAGTTCTTAGCATCGAGTATTAGGTTTCTCTGGAAGTTGGGAAAAGTTGAAGTTAAGAATTCTGAAACTATTTATTGATAAGGCATGGAGCAGAAATCCTTAGTCGGTAACAGGGCCAAGCCATAGAGCATTTATAGGCAAGAAAGAAGATTTCAGTGGTGTTTAGACTGACAAATATGTTCCTATCTAAACAATCTTCCCACTAACTTTTATCATCGTGAGGTTTGTTTTTTTTTTCCCCTTCAATCTGGTTATAATGCAGCAATTATTGGTAAACAGCTTTATGCCTGAATATGCGGGAAGTATTTTGGCATACCTATTTCCTAAGATGAGGCCACAAGGGTAGATACAAGAATCTTAAGCCTCAGAGCCTTCAGAGGTCCCAGGCTGTGGCTGGGAAATGGCATTCTGGTAGTGAGGGGAGAAATCTGTTTATTTAATAAGTGTAAATGCCAAGCGTGTACAGTGCGCGCTGGTCATGCATAGCCATTCCCAGCCTCCAGGAGTTTATGGTAGAGGAGGCCATGACATACACATTTGCCAAAGTACCTTTTTCAGTTACCTCACTGCTTACTCTCTCCCTGGTTCAACCTCCAGACTTGTGGAATACTCAAAATGAGTACAGTTGGAATCTTCCCTACTTTGATTGTCTTCAGTCACTTAGATTGAGATATTCACCTCTATAGCCTTACCTAATAGCCTTGATAAACCCTGGCTCCTCTGCTTTATGCTCAGAACTTGTGACTGTTGGAAGGAAACTTCCATGCAGGGGAGGGGACCAAAGCCTAGACTCTGATTTACTCAAGAGCCCTCTAGGATCTTCTCCACTGGCTCATCAATTGTCTTATCCCATGAACCCTTTCTTCCCCTGGTTTACAAGAATCTTTTGAAATGGCATTATTCTCTTAAATCCAGAGACTACTGGCCCTTCAATAGTGAATTCCTGTTCTTTCTAACTATAATCGTGATATATTCCCATCGATCCCCTGTAGATCCGCCCAGAGAAAAGGAAGCCTCAGTATCTTTAGCTCTGGAGCCAAATCTCAGGCTGAGGTGAACTTTTAAACTCATTCACCACCTTTCTTATACAGAGCTTAGATTTTCTCAGAACCTAAATCTGGGTGGGCCTTAGAGCCAGGATAGCCGGTCTGTTTGCAGTTAGACTCCAACTGTTTTTCCCCCAAGTACAGGCTACTTGATGTATGACTCTTCAGAACTTTTCTATCAGTGTGGAAATAAAGTTCTTCCTACTGAGATGAAGCTCTGGAGACTGACTTTTCCCAAGGCCACACAGTTGGGTGGGAAATTCCAGTCATGTTCTCTGAGGCCCGTGTATAGAGAAAACCTTAGCTCTCTTTATTTTCACTTACAGTAGTAATCTGTTCTTCTCACAAGAACTTTGAATTACAGCTATAAAATAGAACTAAGTAGCTAATATTTGTGGGCACTTCATACCTGGCCCTAAGCTAAGCATTTCTCATGTATTCACAAGACTCTACAAGGTATAGGCATTATTACTACTGCCATTGCTAGTGGAGGGAATGGAAGTGCAGAGAAGCTGGATTATTTCTTTCACGATACCGGGTTTATCTGGGGCCTGCCGTGGTCTCTCCAGATGACTGCTGAGGGCACCCCCCCCCCCCCAATCAGGCAGCACTGTGTCCACAGCCCCAGCTCTCTGTTGCCTTTCAGATGGTGAGCGACTGCAGCTGCAGGATGAGGAAGATGATCGCTTGTGCCGTATCTGCATGGATGCTGTCATTGACTGTGTCCTGCTTGAGTGCGGGCACATGGTCACCTGCACCAAGTGTGGCAAGCGCATGAGTGAGTGTCCCATCTGCCGGCAGTATGTGGTGCGCGCCGTGCACGTGTTCAAGTCCTGAAGCCCAGGTTCTTCCCGACAGGACACTCGCCCCCAAGCTCGATCTCAGACATTTCAATATACAGGAGTGCCTGGAAACTTCCTGTTCAAAGGCTGAAACTTTTTTTTTTTTTTTTTTAAGATTTATTTATTCATTTATTTATGATAGAGAGGCAGAGACACAGGAGGAGGGAGAAGCAGGCTCCATGCCAGGAGCCCGACGTGGGACTCGATCCCGGGACTCCAGGATCGCACCCTGGGCCAAAGGCAGGCGCTAAACCGCTGAGCCACCCAGGGATCCCCTGAAACTATTTTTAAAAATTATTTTCACTACTAACCGGGGGACAGAAAGATTCATCCTAAGTTGTGGCAATGTTGGTATGTGCCATGTGCCTGCCAGCTTGGGGACACGCCATTTCCCAGGTTCTGTGGGGCTTCATCCCACATCTGTGATCACTGATTGCTGATGAAGGCAGACTGCTCACAGCATCAGCTACTGCTCTCTCCGGAGAACATTTATCCTGTTCTCTATTTCTCCTTCATCCTATTTTTAACTTAAACTACTCAGATGTTTGAAACTTCTGTTCTCTTGGATGAGATCACTGTCCACAAGTGGCCAACATGGTACACTGAGCAGTGGCCCCTCTGAATGTTCACTTTATTAGTCATGTATATTTTAAATGCTACTATTTGATGAATGTAAGTTTCCACATTGTTGCTATTTCTGCGTTTAAACATAATTGGGAACAACTGACATTCTGTAGTCAACTGCCAGGGCCTTAGACTTAACATGTCCATTTCTGTTCAGGTACAGCTTTTTAGAGCAAGGGCTGCATCTAGCTGCTTTCATTAGAGAAGTGTGTGTGTTAAATTCTTAATGTTGAACCAGTTTACACTGTTTTGTATAGTGAAAGTGTATTTTCAGTGCTACCGCTAGCTAATTTAACTTTAGGAATAAAATTAGATTTTAAAAAATGCTTTTGCTTACATTGTCCTACTTAGTTCCTAATTTACTTGGGTATAGCATGAATGGGTATCTGCATCTGATCCAGCACCCTTCCTGGCTGCTGATGTGTACCACTAGCTTAACTATTGATTTGCTGTTTATTGTGACCAAGTATTATGCTGGGGGCTTTCTAGTTCTCCAGCATTCTGAAATTGCTGTTGCCTTGCTTCACAGATGGGGAACCTCTGGGAAATTAAAGAACTTGTCTGAAGTCTTAGAAAGTGGCTGAGACCCTTGGCTGGCTCAGTCAGAAGAGCATATTATTCTGATCTCAGGGTTGTTGAGTTCAAGCCCAAGTTGGGGGGTAGAGATTACTTACAAAGTGGGTGGATTATTTCATATGTGACTATTTCTTAATACAGCTGTTACCAAAAAAAGTGATAATACCTGATACTTTAAAAAGTTAGTGGCAAACGTCAGAATGTGAACCTGGCTCTGACGCTGATGTTTTCTTAACTCTTCTGCTACCACCCAGCAAATGAGAAACCTGACATGGGCTCATGCAGAATGGTTCCTGGGACATGAATGATCTGAAATTGCTTTTCTTTCACATCTAACTAACTCCAGCCAGGGTGGTGTTTGGTTGAAACCCAACTGTGGACTCATTCCCACTGGTAGGCTGTGTAGGTATGTTTTTAAGAAATGCCTAACTTCTGAACTGAGTCCTGTTCATTTTATTTTTTGATTCTACAATGGGTAGCACACATGCCTTTTTAGTGCTCAGGATCCATAAGTTGGTCACACATCTGATGATTATAGCAAGGGAGGCAGACAGTCCACCCCTGGACTAGGAGAGAAAGTTTGCCTTGTGGAGAAAAGCATGCCTTCCCACCTCTTCTGGTTTTAAGGGTCAAAACCTACAAACCCAGGCCTCGTGGATATTTCAAATAACCTCTCCTGTTTGCCTACAGCACCCGGGATGGGTGTTGGCCACAGTTCACAGTAAGCAGCCTGAGCAGATCGTTGCTGCAGAAGCAATAAAACCGAATCCCTGCTGAAGCTTTAGGAGCACTTACCCTGTCTGTACCTCTTGTGAGACTGTAAACTCCAAAACTGCAATCTTGTCCACAAATTGCTAATTTGGTGGCAAGAAGTCTTCAAATCCAGGCCAGCAAGTGATAGTGAACACACTGAAATAGAAGCTGAGTGGCAGGTGCTGGTTTGTCTTAAGTTAGAAAATTGAGATTTATTTGTACATTGTCTCAGCTTCAATCAGCTTGTTTGGTGTTTCTTCTTGGATTTAAAGAAGTGGTCTCAGATACTTGTTTATAGCAAGAGAACAAAAACTCAAAGGTGTATTTTTTTTTTTAAAGACAGTGTTTTGAATTAATCCAGGTTTAGTGAGTAGCCAAAAGAAATTTTTAGCCTGAGAGGTTTGATGACTAAAATAACCAAATAACCAAAGGTACTAACTGGTTTGGAAGAGGGCAGACATTTCCCCTGCAATGTGCATTTTCTAGTGGCATGCTCTGCTGCTTTTGATTTTTTGAATAGGTAATATATAGGTAAGACTCTGAAGGTGTACAGTGGAATACAATGCTGTTCCTCACCCCTATCCTCATATCCTCTGGCATCTGATGCTTTGGATGTGCCATGGTGTTTATCCTTTGGAAGCCTCAGTTCCCTAGAGGAAGCCGGGATGGAGCTTTTCTGGGTTAGGAAGCTGTGATCTAATCGAAAAAGCACAGCCTCTGGTTTATGGTCCTTTTTTTTGCTTCATCAGTTATGGTCTGTGGACTCAGAGCAACTACCTGCAAGCATTTAGCTCAGGATGGCCTCATCTACACCTCATTTTTAAAAATGACAGGTCTGTGTATAAACTGTACTGGTGTATAACCTTGATTGGTTTGTTCAGTACATGCGGGGGAACTCCTATGCAACCACACTCCAGGTTTGAGGCAGGCCACTGACCTGCAATGGTCGCATAGGATTGCATATGAGGCGTGTCCCTATAGTAGCTTTGGCTCCCCGGTCCTCGAAGCCCTCTCCGCCTCCTCTTGGCAGACCTGTGTACTCCTGGAAACGTTACAGGAGTAACAAGGCCCTCTGACCCCAGGAGTTCACCTGGAGAGCATTGTTATCCTTAAAGCAATTCCTAAAGAAGAGGAGGCCTTTAGTGGACATCAGGGTAAGGCCTTTTTTTTTTTTTTTTTTTTTTTTTTTTTTAAATATTCTATCCATTCATTCATGAAAGAAAGAGAGAAAGGCAGAGATGTAGGCAGAGGGAGAAGCACGCTCCAGGCAGGGAGCCCGATGTGGGACTCGATCCACAGACCGTGGATCACACCCTGAGCCAGGGGTAGGTGCTCAACCACTAAGCCACCCAGGCGTCTCCAGGGTAAGGCTTATTTGAAAGTTCAAAGAGCTCAGGCTGGTGTCTGGGGGGGCGCTCCACGATGAACAGGCTTACAAAGGTAAGCCGCATTTTTATAAATAAACCATAGTTGTTGGGGCCCCTGGATGGCTCATTCAGTTAAGTATCTGCCTTCAGCTCAGGTTGTGATCTCGGGGTCTTGGGATCGAGCCCTGCAACAGGCTTCCTGCTCAATGAGAGGTCTGCTTCTCCCTCTCTGCGATCCCCCCTTTTGGCTCATGCTCTTGCTCTCTAATAAAATCTTTATGGGTTCTTTTTTTAAACTAATCTTACCTTTGTAAAGTGTATCTCCTGAGTTAAATTCTGGGGTACAACAGCTGCATATGTCTCCAATTTGAGTCAAAGGATCTCTGGGTTTAAACTAATAGGATGCATGAGACTGGCTGGGCAGGATCTAAAACCATTTCATGGCAAAAAAAAAAAGAGGAAGGTGGATTAGCTTCTCCCATTTTCAGCTTCACTAAAGCAGTCCTTTCTATATGGGAGTATAAGGTTGCAGTACCCTATTGTTAAAAAATTCTGTGATCTAAAATGACTTCTCCCCAGTTTCTGTGTCTACCAGCTGGAGACATCACCTCACAACCAACTGCCTCCAGCTGCCCCGGCCCAAGACTCCCGTGTGCAGCATGCAGCCTCCAGGAGCTGCCTCCAGGGAGAGGTTGAGGAAACAAGACATCCCCTGCCCGCTCCCCTGTGGCAGTGGCAACACCAAGTGACCACGGAAGGTATTTCATACAGCTGTGGTCAGAGGCACCCACTCAGGTAAGCTACCTCGCCCCTTGAGGTGGTTTGTACCAAATCCCCACTCATGGCTAGAGGGGTGGCGCCACTCTCCCACTAACTACTTCTCCCTTAAGTAACCGTGCTCTGTGAAGACGGGACGCCGTGTACCATGGGGCCGCTGCATTGCTCTGATGAGTAAGAGATGTTCTTTATACCAATGTTGAGACTACGGCTTCTGGACTTCTCAAATTTCTTTTTATTTTTTTATTTTTTTATTTTTATTTATGATAGTCAGAGAGAGAGAGAGAGAGGCAGACATAGGCAGAGAGAGAAGCAGGCTCCATGCACTGGGAGCCTGACGTGGGATTTGATCCCGGGTCTCCAGGATTGCGCCCTGGGCCAAAGGCAGGCGGTAAACCGCTGCACCACCCAGGGATCCCTGGACTTCTCAAATTTCTAATCCACTCCTAGAACAAAAACTCTCCAAGGCCAAGAGTGCTTTTTTTTTGTACAATTGTTTATACAAATTCAACAAAGGTAAAACCGCGTCAGGGAAAAGTCTAGGAAAACACCACCTTACAACAATGGCACTTATGAAGGCATAACTTTACAACTAGGAAATAGCCATGTTATAAACCTTGAACGAGAACTCAACTCACTTCAAAGGAGAGAAAAAAGGAAAAGAAAGGCTATGTTGGATCATTTATTCTACTTCTTGACCCACTGTATAAATTAGATCTGTGTAGAGTACAAGAGCTCATGCTGGCGCAAAACCCTCCTGAGTGCAAAGGCTGAAGTCTGAATTTTTAAATTTTGAGAAATGGGTAAATTCTATACAGAGGAAACTTGGCAGAGTGTCTTACTTCGACTATAACATATATCCACATGCTTATGTAATTCTTGACGGACAAAGCAGGCTCTCAGCTTCCAGTTAAACATGCTTTTAATTGGAAGGTCTTCACCTGCTTTGCCATATCTGGGCACATGTGTAGATGGATTATTTGTGACGATGAAATACAGGTTAAGTTCTCTCCTACCTTAAGGAAACCAGGGAAGTTGGCAATCTCAAAACAATAAAAACACAGGTATGCATTCAAACCTTGCATAAATAACTTTTAAACAATTTGTACAAAAATATTTCTGCATAATGTAAGATGTAACAAAACCAAACAAACAAAAAATATCACGACGGCAGCAGATGTGGTGTGTGGTCCACTGTATGTTGACACCAACCCCTGGAGTAGCAAGGAATGAGGTGTCCAAAACAAAAACACCACCACCAACAAAAACTTCTAAGCTCATGCTTTAGTAAGAGAATTTCTTCAAAGTCCATCTTTCTCTCCAGCAGGAATGTCTTCTTGGTAAAGGCCGCCTTAGAAATGGTCCAGAAAGCAGTGCAGTTCTAATTCAGAGACCAAAGGGAAGTGTCCGGTTCACTCATCCCCCGAACATGTGGGAGAATGGTTTCTCCCTCTGCAAGTCTTGCAAAATGGAATCGTGTGGTCTGTCGCTTCAAGTTCCAATTTGAAAATAAAAGCCCTAATTTTTGTAAAGTTGTTTCCCCTCCCCAGCCATGACCCCTCCCCCACCCACCCCTTATTTACATACTTGTCCTTGGACTAACTCAGCTTCTGCAGGAGTTTTTCTTCCACTTGCCCAAACTGGACGCTCACAGACATTTCAGCTATGAACTGCTCACAGCCTTCCTTGGTAACTTGCTTGCAGTACCTCAGGTCAATATGACAGATATTTCCACAGCGTTTGAAGAAGGACAGGCACTGGTCAGTAACCTTATTGCAGTCTGCAGGGAGGAGGAGACCATGTGAGGTGCAGGAACTGTAGAGGCTGAAAGCCCCCCTCCCCCAAAACCCCAGCTCAGAGCAAGGAAGAACATGCCAGGCCCCTGGGGCATATTCCAGCCCCTGGTGCCCTAGGGAAAACCGTACCTGCTGGAAGGCTCTCTTTAAATTGGGAATGCTTCCATCTACCAGTTATAAAGGTTAATGTATGCCTGAAAAGCCTTCAGACTTCCAAGTGAAATCACTTAGAAGCTTACCCTTGCCTCTTTATATGTTTATATTCTCACATAAATAGGTCTCCTGTCTATGTTAACAAAGATAGGATCACACAATATATTAAATACCTTGCTTTTCCCACCTAGTTTATTGTTGATAAATACCTCCTGATCAACGTATTGTGCACTTATCTGCTTACTCTCTTCAGATCAGTGGGAAGCAAACGGTGAGGTGAGAACATCTGTATGGTCATCTTGGGATCCTTTTCCCTCATGTGGGCACCAGTGCTTTCAAGCGAGGCACAGCATGCCTGTGCGTCCCCTTATTAAATGTTTGCTGGAAATCCACGCAGAAGACCAAGGTGCTACAAGGGGCTGGCAAGATTCTGGCTACAGCAAGTGAAGCCAGAATTCAGAATCCATCATGCTCTCACTTACAGACATCCTCTTCTACCACATACTCAACATGTACTTTGCCATACCCAGTTTTGGAACTAAATCCATAGTCGACTGGCTTCAAGGCCAGTTAGCATCCAACTGAGGCTCAGCGTTCCCTCCTCTAGGCCAAATTCCCTCATCAGTGACATTCAGCCTGAGGCCTCTGTTTGTCATCACTAGTATCTGCACTTTTTTTTTTTTCACTCAGGTGAGTGGGAATGAAAACAGTGCAGGCAAACTGTAAGACTCATGAGGTTGACACTAGGCCTGTTTTACCCTAGTCCCAGGTTTGGAGGTGGCATAAAGAAGTAAATAAGGTCAGAATAGAAAACAAACACACAAAAATCAGTTGCATTTTTATATACTAGCAAAGAACAATCAGAAAATTAATTCCACCTGCAGTAGTATCAGAAATAATAAAATACTTAGGAATAAGTTTAATCAACAAAGTGACATGACCTTGTACACTGAAAACTAAAAAAAAGTGCTGCGAGAATTTAAAGATACGGAATGGAGAGCTATCCCACATTCAGGGAAGACTTAATAGTGTTAAAATGTCATTGACTACTCAAAAAGCAATCTACAGATTCAACATGGTTGCTATAAAATACCAATAGCTTTTTTTTTTTTTTTTTGGCAGAAATAGAAATATCCATCCTAAGATTCATGTAGAAGTAGAAGAGATCCTGAATTGCCAAAGCTAGGTCTAGAAAACAAAATCGGAGGACTCACACTTAGGACTTCAAAACTCACTACAAAGCCACAGCATGTATTACTGGCATTAAGGTCATATAGACCAAGAGACTACAATTGATTAGCAAATGTGTTTTGTGTTTCTACTCCCTTGATTAATGTCTTTGGCACAAATGTGTTGTTTTTTTTTTGTTTTTTTTTTTTTTTTTTAAGATTTTACTTATTCAAGAGAGACAGAGACATAGGCAGGAAAAGAAGCAGGGTTCCTGTGGGGAGCCCAGTGTGGGACTGCATCCTGATCGTGGGACCCCAGGATCACACCCTGAGCTGAAGGCACTCAACCACTGAGCCACCCAGGTGTCCTGGCCAAATCTTTTTAACTTTGATTTAGTTCAGTCTTTTTGTTGTTTTCTTTTGGTGTTGTATTTAAGAAACCATTGACAAATTCAGGGCCGCCTTGTGTCGCTAAGTATCTGCCTTCAGTTCCAGTTATGATCCCAGGGTCCTGAGATCGAGCCCGATGTTGGGCTCCCTGAATGGAGCCTGTGTCTCGCCTCTCTCTCTCATGAATAAATAAAATCTTTAAAAAAAAAAGGGGGGGGGTGCTTCTGAGTTGGGTGAGCATCTATCTTTGGCTCAGGTCATGGTCCCAGGGTCCTGGATCAAGCCCCACATCAGACTCCTGCACAGGAGTCTACCTTTCCCTCTCCCTCTGCTTCCCCTGCCTGTGTTCTCTCGCTTCTCTGTGTCTAATAAAATCTTAAAAATTAAAAAAAAAAAAAAAAAACACAAATTCAAAGTCATAAAGACTTTCCCATTTCCTTCTAAGAGTTTCATAGTTTTAGCTCCGATGTTTAGGTCTAAATAATTTTGAGTTAATATCTTTTACCCACTACGTGGTTGTGGCACCGTGTCAAAAATCTTTGAACATTCCAGGATTTAATTTAAATGCTCAGTGGGGAGGAGTCTGCTTGTCTCTCTCCCTCTGCTGCTCCCCCTGCTTGCTCTAGATGAATCTAAACAAAACAAAACCACTGTATGAATTGTGTGGTAAGGTGGAATAAAACTCCCAGAAAAGTGAGACAAAAGATGACACAAAGGTGGAAAACAGGAGGAAAAAAGAAAAAAAAGGAGCACTAGTAAATACAAAACAGAAAAAAAGGAAATTAAATAATTCAAGGAAATTTCCCAGAGCTAAAGGACATTTGTTTCTTTTTCTTTTTTAAGATTTTATTTTTATTTTATTTATTCATGAGAGACTCAGAGCAAGAGGCAGAAACACAGAGGGAGAAGCAGTCCCCACGCAGGGAGCCAATGTGGGACTCAATCCTGGGACCCCAGAACCACACCCCAGGCCGAAGGCAGGTGCCAAACTGCTGAGCCACCCAAGGATCCCCCAGGACATTTGTTTCTAGACTGAAAGGGCTCATATGAATGTGGGTGGAAAAAAAAGATTCAAACCAAGGCTCATCAAAAATGAGAGAAAACTAGAAACAAAGAAAATGTCCTAACAAACTTCTGATTAGAGAAAATATTCACTGAAAGATGAAGAATCAAATGGTTCCGATTGGACTAGAAGGCAAAGAAAAAGGAGCAACACCTCCCACTTTCTGAAACAACATGGTTCCCAGAGCCAGTTAAGCTCTCAATTAAATGCGAGGGAAAAGAAAAGTTTTTGGACAAAGTCTAAATGTCCTCTGTGAAATCAGAGGCAAGAAAAGAATGTGAGATCAAGGACAGTGGGGACCCTACACAAGACACACACCAAGAAGATTTCTCCGATGATAGTGGAAACTGGGAGGAAGGCTGGCCAGAATGGAGGGCTCCTACAAAAACTTGTCAGGCCAGAGGGGTTTGTGTGGGGATAGAACAGTAATTCAAGTCTGTTGCAGAATCTCCTTAGAGACTAAACAAAAAAGAGGCAATTATTATTAATTCCAGGAAAAAAAAAAAAAGGTGTGCAATAAGGGAAATATAATACACTATTTATTTAGCTCAACAGTGGACAGTAGACTTAACTATGAATTGAAAAGATAAGGGGGGAGGGGTGCCTGGGGGGCTCAGTTGGTTGTCTGCCTTTATGTCAGGGTCCTGGGATTGAGCTCTGCATTGGGCTCCCTGCTCAGCTTCTCCCTCTGCCTGCCACAGCCCCTGCTTGTGCTGTCAAGTAAATAAAATCTTAAAAACAAAAACAAAACAAAAAAACAACTGGGGGGAGAAGACGTAAGAGTAGTAATCCTCTAGTCCACAGCAAGCTAATAAATACAGAATGCCCAAGTGGAAAAAGAAAATCAAGAAATAGCAACAGAGGCTTGCTGTGTGGAAGTACAGAGGCGACACCAGAAGATTTTAAGGTGGTTGTGTGGGGGGTGTTGGTGAGAATTGGGGGAAGAGAAGGGTGCCTTGAGCACCAAATAAATATTCTATGGTAAAATTCAGCCTGAATAACAAGAGCTAGACAATTGTGACTTCATTTTGTCACTAGACCAGATCCTTCAAGTTCATGGATCCTGAAGCATGTCAACTGTCGCCTATTTTGTGCCACAGACTTATTTTTACATTAACTAGTTATACTGATGGCAAGGGAAAACTTTTAGAAAAGAGATCAATAAAAGAGACTGGGTTATAGAGGTTTGCCTTCCTGTACGGCAGAGGTCTTAACAGGACTGCAGAGATCTCTACGTACGAAGACGAAAGGATGACCATGGAAAAGCAAATGCAAAAGCAGTTTCCACCCGGGGAAGCATGTCGTGGATGGCACTGCAGGAGGAGGATGTGCCAGGACTGCTCAGCACATACAGGGTTGCTTGCAGGGAACAGTCACCACAACACTCAGGCCCATCTGGGCCCCTCACAGGGCAACTCCAGCGTCAGACAAGCCCACGAGGGGAGACTTGAGCTGGGACCCTCAAGAGCTCTGTGCTCTTGCTGCTACCAACACCATTTGGGGACAGCTATTCTTACCGATCCAGCAACTGCTGTGTTTACTGTTTCTCCTTTAGCCTAGGCCGGGTGTCTGTCTTGTTTATGGGTGCACACCTGCCCCAATAGCAGGCACACAGATCATTTTCCCACAAATGTCCCCTGGGGTCCCTGGCAGACTCTGCTGGGTACACCCCGGGTGGGTGCCCCTGACTGACCTGATAGGTTGATTTCAGTTAAGGAGTCTCGGGTGGTGGTGCCCACAGCGGTGAGCAGGTTGATGGACTGGTCAGTAACATGATTACAGTAACTAAGGTGGAGCTTGGAGAGCAGGGGCATGTGGCGTATGATGAGCCGCAGGGAGGCGTCCGTGATGTCCAGGCCTGCTAGACGAAGCTCCACAATGTTCCGGAGCTTGCTCCGATTGTCCATCTGACCTAAGAGGACAGGAGGAAGAGAGGTGGCATGTTGGCCTGACCGAAGAGATCTGGTCACACTCACCAGCTACACATATCACACAGGAGTTTCTTTGACCACTGAGTGTTTCCCCCAAATAAGTTCATACATTTAAACATCCAAAGATTTCACATCAAATCTCACACTTCTGGATTCTGGAAAAATCTGAACATTTAGAAACACAGCCCACATTCTATCCAGCAGTACTCAGCCAGTTGGAACAGAGACAGCACAGCACCTCTGGATCACCATGTAAGCTACAGGCAGTGAGCAAGGACCCCCCCAACCATCGGAAGGAAGGCTCCCTCTTGGGAGCCCATGCCCAGCTACAACTGCCTGCTCTCCATGTTTATGGAGGCTTGAAGCCAATGAAGGACAAATGAACAGAGAAGCATCAGGCACATGCAAAGACCCCACAGAAGACTGCTGGGTATGCAAAGAAGCCTCTGCTTTCATGCATCCCTTCTAAGCCTGAAGGTGACCAAGAACACATCAGCTGAGATAGTCTCCACATCCTCTGGAAAAGGGCTAAGACCAGAGAAGGCTTGCGAACACATGCACCGGATAGGGCCTGTGGGGAAAACCAGGTCCAATGGCATGGCCCAGTCACACAGCTCCATGTTGACCCCCCTGGGGCACGCCCTGGGCCTGGCCACTCACCTGGCCTGTTATCTGTGGGTGGGGACAGGAGATCCCGCATCTGGGCGTCCTTTAGTCCTTCTACCCACTGGACATCCAGGGTCCGGAGTAACGGACAGCTAGAGCTACAGAGAGCTGAGACTGCAATCCACGAGCAGCCCGACAGCACCAAGTCTCGAAGCCCTGGGGGACGGGGGAGGGTGGCAGGTCAGGAGATGCTTTCTGGCTCCCACCACTGCACCTCCGGGGTCCCTGGCCTAGTGCTCACCAGGCAACCGGTTGATGAGCCAGCTCAGCTGTTTCTTGGAGATATTGGTCCAGCTGAGGTCCAGGGAGACTGGCTGCCGCCGGATGATGCCGCTCAGCATCAAGGGTGTGATGGACTTGCAGTGGTTCAGATCGATGCAGGTCCATAACCGCTTATCGCAGCACCTGTGGGCCAGGCCCAACACAAGGGGCGTCGTCAGACGTGGGGCTCATGCAAGGATCCCCCTGCATGGCTGTGGCAACTCCTCCCCGACTCCACCCTCGATCCTTCTCTGCTCAACTCTTATCCTGCCCACACCTGGGCACCTTTGCTCTGCTGCAGGCGCCCACGGAAGATGCCAGCACCTGCTCTCCATTAAGTATTTACAGGGGCTTTACTACACCCCCTACACGCCACTTCTCACAACGACGTCCCAGGCAGACATCATGTCTTGCCCTTTTATAGAGGCAATAACCTGGCAGAAGCCAGAAAGCTAGGAAATAATATCACAGCTGAAGGTAAGCTCAGTAACCAGAACCCTTGCTTTTAAAACCTGGCCACTTCTGTAAGGACAAGGAATCCACCTGGTCCTTAGAGCTCATCTTCCAAGGGCCGAATCAGGCCATCAAACAGGGTTCACTTCTGACAAGACCAGTGTGACCAGATTGCTGTAGCCACCTGGAACTCTATGAGAAGAAGTGTTAAGCGGGACTGAGCTTCAAAGGAAAGAAAGGTCATCATGAGTGACTGAAGTGGGGACACATACCACACACGTGCCATTCCTGGTCTAGTCTAAGCCTTAGCCTGGAACCCGACACCAGGCCAGTCCCTCGCTGCCTCCCCCATCCAAGCTGAGCCAGTGCCCCTCACCAGCGGTTCCAGGTCCTGCAGACCCGCATGCAGACACACAAGTCTTGGTGGCTGAGGTAGCTGAAGACGGCCATCCACACCTCCCTGTGCATGACGTGGGCCGCCCCATCATCCAGGGGCAGCGAGTCAGGCGGGGGGCTGATGGGGGGTGGCCGAATCACGTGTCGCTCCATCTGGATGCACTTGGGTGGGGACACGGAGGGAGGGGGCCGGGAGATGACACGGGGTGGGCTGCGCAAGCCAGGCCCCAGCTGGTGCCGCAGCTCCCGGGGGGTGCCGGTGAGCCCCTTGCTGAAGCGGTGGGGGCGCTCGCAGAGGCCCAGAGGCCGCTTGGGCTCTTCGCTCTCACTCTCGGGCTCTGACTTGATGGGCTGGTGGTTCTCGTTGGCCAGGCTGTTCTCTGTCTTCTGGATCTCTTGGTTCAGCTCCTTGCTCAGCTCCTTGCTCAGCTCCTTGGTGGGAAGCCGCCTTTTCCTACGTATCTTTACCTTTTTCTTCTCCTCGGGGCCCTCTGCCCCCTCTGTGCTGGGCCCAGCTGTGGGGGAGCTGGAACGCGAGTGGTCGCTCTCCCGGGCCTTGGGGGGTGCCTCGGGCAGGTCATCCTCCGGCTCCTGCTTGAAGCGCCGGAGAGGCTTATTGGCCAGAGCCATCCGGTCCTCGGCGTTCTTCCAGGACCGCCGCTGAGGGAGGAGGGGGAGTGAGGGCAGCTAAGCCCCTAGGCTCAGGGCTGCACCCACCCATGCCCCTCCACCCTGGAACCCAGGAACAGGCATGGGGGGAGGGGCAGACAGGAGAATGAAAGACGGTACCTTTTTCCTGAAAAGCTTATCTTCTTTGCCAGGTTTTAGCTGTCACAGGAAAAAAAGCATGCAGAGCTTGTTCCCAGGGTTCACAGGATTTGGTCCCCTCTATCCTCAACCCCACCACGAATCCACAGTCTCTAGAGTAGGGGATGGAGGATCACCTTTCCCATGAATCCCATCTCCCCTGTACTAGAAGACGGTGGGCTCTGACTGCGGCTTTTAAGAGAGAAGTTGGAAGGAAAAGAGTGTGGTCGAACTGTTCCCACCCATCTGACCTCCCACCCTCGGGCAGACCCTGAGATGAGAATTTGCCCACTGGGGTCCGACTGGGCTCTGGGAGCCAGTCCTGGAAGCAGGGCCTGCGGGTTCCCAGCGGAGACCACCAGGCGCCACCTCGTGGCAGAAGCGGGAAGGGCCGGTGGGCGGAGCGGAGCGGCCAGGATCCTCCGAGGTTCCCAGATCCACAGGCCTTCCCCGAGGCAGCTTCAGCTTCCCAGGCTCCACGCCAGAACCACGAGCCGGTGATCTGGGCCTGGGGCCTGGGGAGCTGCAGCGCACAGATGCCTTGGAATGGCTGCGGCAACGGGCTGGAGGGCCGGGGAGGGGTGGGGAGGCGGGGGCAGCCCGGGACTCGCGAGTCCCCAGGGCCTCAGAAGGGCGGGGCAACGTGGGAGCACCTGCTGCTGGAAGTAAGTGAGACTGGATCTCCACCAGGGACTGAGGCTGCTGCCTAGAGGGGGCCTCGGCGAGAGGTGAGAGGAGGAACCGGGGGACGTTTGAAGCGTCGAGGCCTAAAGGAGTGGGAAGAGGAGTGACTCGCTGGGCTCTCTTGGGCTGGGCTCTCAGGACTTATGTGACCTGCCCAGGGCAGCCAGTGGCCAGGACCCTGAGTGGTCCTCGCTGCCCGTGCCCGCCTCTGCCCGTGCTCCCGCCCCCAGGACCAGCCAAGGCCACCCACACTGCCCGCTCCAAGTCGTACTCGCTTGCGCCCGCTCAGCTCTTGGGGCTTCTCGTATTTCCGCTTCCTCCTCAAGTGCACGTCGTCCGACTTTCGGCGCAGGATGCCATCCGGGGGCACCTTCTTGGGGTGCTCGTCGGACCTGCGCCGAGGCGCCTCCTCACACTCACTCCGCCTCTTGGCGGGCTCCTGTCCTTCCTTATTGTCCCGGTTCATCTTCTGTTCCTTGAGCAGGGAGCCGGGCAGGTTGGAGGCATACTTAAAGCCAGGGCCACGCTTTTGCTTGTAGGCCAAAAAGAGAGAAGGAACAAACGAACTGTATATCTTTGAACGTGCCCCGCTCCGGGAACCCGCAACACCCCACCGTTCGACAGGGCAGGGACAGGCTGCATCTGGCAAGGCCAAGGTCCACCCCTCCCAGGCTGACCCCTGGGACTTGGAGCCCGGCACTCACTTTCCCGGTCTTGCCGGCGTGGTTACACTTTGGACACTCCCAGCAGTTTGGAAGCTCATCGTTGACCACGCCCTCTGACTCCTTAATCTGCAAAGGACACACGCCAGTCAGCAAGTGGGGAGGGGGCAGAGGATGCCACATCTGCCAGGAACATCAACACACCCTCCCAAATGTCATTTGTCCCATTGTTGACCAAGAGGAAACAGAGATGGTCAAGATGGATGGGCTGTGGATTCTGGCCAGGGGTCACATCCTAACTTTGTCCCAAATCCACCTTTGCACAGGGATCACAGGCAAATCACCCCATCTCCATGGGCCAGTGCCCTAGATCGTGAAGTGCAACGTACCTGTCTCACCACCATTCTGCAACAATTCAGTGAGATAACCTGGGTAAAGCAGCTGGCTCAGGGCAGAAAGGACCCCATCCTTTGTTCAATCATTAGTAGCACCATACTGGGTGCTAAGTGGGAGCAATTCCGAGGGGCTGTCCCCGCCCTCAGAAAGCTTCTGATCCGGGAGACGAAATAACCAGGCAACTAAAACATGAAGGTTTGACTTCCAAAGGCAGGGGGAAAAAATCATAGTGCTCCCTTCAGAGTGGGAGGTGTGTACAGGACGATGAGCCTCAGGACAAACCCCCCACTACCGCCACCGAGGAATAGAGTCATTTCAGGGTGGAGGTAACATCTGGGGCAGGCCAACTTTGATCTTGCTTAAACACAGATACACACAGGCTGACACCTGCGCTGATGGGGAGGTGCCAGGTATGAGGACACTCTCTGGGGACAGCCCAGAGCAGTCTCTTCCTTTCAGAGGTAGAACCTGTTGCCTAAGACAGGCAGGAACGGCACAGCAGTCCACACAAGAAGCCAGCCCTGCCCTGGGCACACCAAGGGAGCAGGTTCTTGGGACCTGGCAACACTAACGCAACCACCTGTTGTTACAGGACCTGTCCTCCTCTGGCCAGGCCTTGTTCTCCCAGAAGCCCCAACCCAGGATGCCAGCAAGCAACACAACCATCCGGTCTCTCCCTCCAGTCTGTGGCTGAGGTGCTGGGAAGTTGGCGGGTACGTGTTCTTTCCCTTCAAGACATGGTAGGGGAGGGCTGAGCTGCTCCAGACCCTTCTTGTCCTCAGCACCCTACAGACTCAGAGGTCCTCTGGGGAAGGGAGTTCACAGTCCCCTGACATCAGCACCACCAGAGGCCCTCAGTGGGGGAGCTGAGCAACATGGCCAGAGCCCCCCCGGGACTGCTCACCTTAAGGCATCCAGGGTGGATGATTTCATTGCAGATGGAGCACTCCATGAGCATGAGGTTAAACTTTCCTTCTTCCTCTTCCACTGTGTCTTCCTTCCCTGCCTCGCCACACACCAGGCATACGGCGGTATGGGGCAGCACTGGCTGAAGAGCCGGACAGAGCACAGCCAAGTCAGCAGGGGGCAGGCCCCGTGGGGAGCAGGTCACAGGCCAGGAGTCAGCAGCCAGCCAGCCCAAGCCCCACCCATCGTTCATCTACTCATTCATTTAAATACTCATCTGGCTACCACCTCCATGCCAGATACTAAGTGCTGGGAACAGCACCGAACAAGACAAAGAAGTCTCTACCATTCTGGGGCACCTGGGTGGCTCAGTGGTTGAGCATCTGCCTTTAGCTCAGGTCATGATCCTGGGGTCCTGGGATCGAGTCCTATATGAAGCTCCCCACAGGGAGCCTGCTTCTCCCTCTGCCTATGTCTCTGCCTCTCTCTCTGTGTGTGTGTGTCTCTCATGAATAAATAAAATCTAAAAAAAAAAAAAAAAGTCGGGCAGCCCGGATAGCTCAGCGGTTTAGCACTGGCTTCAGCCCAGGGTGTGATCCTAGAGACCTAGAGACCTAGGATCAAGTCCCACGTCAGGCTCCCTGCATGGAGTCTGCTTCTCCCTCGGCCTGTATCTCTGCCTTTCTGTGTGTGTCTCTCATGAATAAATAAAATCTTAAAAAAAAAAAAAAAAAAAGCCTCTGCCATCCTGAGCTTAGTTTAGTGGAGGGAGGCAGACAAATGAACAACGGTGTAAGTTGTGACAGGGGATATGGAGAAAAATACAGCCAGGAGGCCCAGGAGTGAGCGATGCCAGGCAATGCCCTGGAACCATGGAGGCCACGGGCAGCATCACACAGGAGGAAAGACCCATGGGGTGGGGGTGGGGAAACAAGGCTGCGCGTCACCAGCGCTATCACAGCACAGGCCCCACCACCTTTACAGGGAGGTCTGCGGGGTCAAAGGCACAGTCAGAGGAACACTAAGATGTTATCTGCCTTTTCCAACTATGTTGACATTTGCTCTGGTGAGTACAACTGCTGGCACTGGTCAGGGCAGCACAGAGTTTGTCACTGCCACACATTTGTGACAAAGATCACCAGGTTGCACCAAGGAAGGTCTTTGGCAAAGCAGAAAAAAACTAATTTTATTAAAACTTTGGCCCTAGAGTATATAACCTTTTAATTTAAAATTTTTTTTATTTTAGTACGTATCCTTTGAACATTCTGTATGACAAAATAGGAAGTACACATAAAGCACTATTGCTGCATACCAAAGGACGATGGTTATCTAAAGGAAAGGCACTCGTGACTAAGCTGTGATCTGACTTGGTTATTTTCTCCATAGAACATCATTCTACTTGACAGAATAACTGATTAAAAAGAAAAAAAAAAAGAGTATTGGTAGATTTCTCAAAGATCAAAATGAAATGAGCCAGTCACTTCCAGAAAAACGAATGTAAAGCATTTGTTATAAATGATAAAATTCAAAATTTAAAACAGAAATTAGAATTTTGGAAAACTTATATTAGCCACCATGAACTGGACAGCTTCCTTAAAGACTTAGCTCTCAGGAGACTGGTGGTAGTAGTGTTAACAAATGTGGTTATTACTCCCCCCCCCCCCCCCGTTTTTTTTACATTGTATAACACTGTGTGCCCATATTTGGAAAATCTGTATAACTCAGTGAGCCAGTATTTTTCAAATAACCAATGCATGATGTTGTAACATGATGCATGAGCAAATAAACTTTTCCAGGGGCAAGAAAGACTAATGAATTTTAATGTAACACTATGAAAAGTTCATTGATACAGTTTCAGATTCCACATTGCAACTAACCTTTAAGAAACTGTCACCTGTTGAGTACCAGCAGAGTATCAGAGATATCCACCACTACCTGAAAAGACTATGAAAATCCTCTCTCCCTTTTCCAACTACAGATCTGAGTGAAGCCAGTTTCCTCACATAGTTCTTCCAAAACAAGGTATTGCGACAGAATGCAGACACACACATAAATGAAAACGCAGGTCTTGTCTAATGAACCCACATAAAAGAAGAGATTCACAAAAATATAAAACAATGCATTCTTCCTAATTTTTATTTTGGAAGATGTAGTTATTTCTCATAAAAATGTTATTTTTGTTAACATGTAGTGGGTTTATTTTTTCAAATGAATTCGAAGTATTTTTTAAACTTCCCCATTTTAATTTTGAATACAGTAATAAAAATAAATAACCCATATAAACAAAGCTCTTCCAGGTACTCATAATTTTCAGGAGTTCTCAGGACCACGTTTGAGAACTGATGAATTAGACTATAAACACCTTGTGGATACTCTTCCCCTTATACACACCTCAGTACCTGGAATCCAGAGAAACATACTTTTTTTTTTTTACACTGAATTAGAAGAGCTTCAAATAAGATATATGCTCCACTAATAAGTGAAAAGTCTATAAAATGGCTCAAATATTTGAGTTCAAATAAATAGAATACTCAAGGCAAAAGAGCCATCATTTGTTCAACAAATAATAAACATCGGCTAAAGCCTGAAGCAAGCAACCAAAGGGGGGCAACAGTAACGAGGAAGGCAGCTGCTCCCTCGAGCTGTTTTGGAGGCAGAACATGCTGACATCCTAGGAAGACATGGGAAAGTCATGTGCCAAGTGCGATGGGAAACAGCAAGTGGATGATTTCTGGAGGACTCCCAGGAGAGGGTATTTGGGCTTCTACAGGCAGAGAGAAGTAGGGAGCAGGAAAAGGAAAAAGGGTCTCCAAACCAAGTGGAAAGGGACACAGAAGCAAGAGCCAGAGGAATTCAGCAACGGGGAGCACCTGGGGCAGAGGAGCACAGGAAGCCCAGAGCTGGGGGTACTGGGTGGGGGAACACCTGGTGGCCAGAAGATGATCTATGATGGAGTGGGCCAAGGTAGGGGACGGACTCTGAAATCGGCAGGCAGAACCACAGGCAAAGCCACTGCATAGACTCAGGAGGGGAACCCAGGCCCAAGCCAGCAGGGATACAGAGCTGGACAGTGTGAAGGGATGAAGCTTTTCAAAGAGGAGCAAAGGGAAGGCTGATCATGGGGAGAGCGATTGTGGGACATCAAGACAGAAGGGCCTGGAAAGGGAAGAGAGGTGGCTTGCATGTGCCAGAGGTGGGTAAACCATGGCAGGAAGAGCCACAACAAAGTGGAAAGGTTAGAAGAGTTAAGAAGGATGCTGAGGGTCAGGCCAAGTCTACACTGACTATAAGTTCCAGAAGCCCCATCAGGTTGGAGAAAGACACGCAAAAGTGAGGTTTCCTTCAATCAACAGTCACACTGTGGCAGGCATTGAACTAGGCACAGGTGACAGCAGAGACGGGACCCACAGCTGGGCCTAGAACATGGGCAGGGGCAGAGCAAGGCTGAAGAGCAAGAGACAGCGCTGGGTCACGGCCCTGTGCCAGCTTTTAGGAGACACTGTCCTCAAGTCCAACAGTCCCTATAGACAACATCTCAAATCTTGACAGAATGCAGTGGGTCACGTGGACCCTCACTCCAGGAAAAAAAAAAAAAGAATATAGATAGATAGATAGATAGATAGATAGATAGATAGATAGATATAGGCATGTTTAGAGACAACATTTCAAGAGGACTCCCAAATTTCCTGAAACTCACTGAAATGACCTGGATACAAGTAACAAAAACACAAGCAATGAAACAAAAACTGTACAGCAGAGGAAGCAATCCACAGAGTGAAAAGACAGCCTATGGAATGGAAGCAAATATTTAGAAACTGTGTATGTGATGAGGGGCTAATATGTGGAACACATGAAGAACTCCAACTCAACAAAAACACAAACAACCCAAATTAAAAATGGGCAAAGGACTTAAACAGATATTTCTCCAAAGAAGCCATGGCCAGCAAACATTTGAATGATGCTCACCATCAGCAATCATCAGGCAAGTGCAGATGAAAACCACATCAAAGTAACACCTCACATCCATTCAGGTAACCACCATCAAAAAAAAAAAAAAAACAAAACAGTAAATCACAAGTATTGGCAGGATGTAGAGAAAATGGAACCCTTGTGTACTGCTGGTGGGAATTTAAGGTGGAGCAACCTCTATGGAAAACAGTATGGCGATCCCCAAAACAATTAAAAATAGAGCTACTAGGGCACCAGGGTGGCTCAGTTGGGTTAGGGTTAGGTAAGCACCCGACTCTTGATTTCAGCTCAGGTCATGATCTCAGAGTCCTAAGGTCAAGCCCCTAGACGATGGGTTCCACGTTTGCCACAGAGCCTGCTTGAGATTCTCTCCTCTTCCCATACTCATGTGCACATATACACATATGATCTCTATCCCTCTCAAACAAATAAATAAAATCTTTTAAAAGGTAGAGGTACCGTATGATCCAGCAATTCTTCTTCTGGGTATATATCCAAAATAATTCAAAACAGGATCTCAAAGAGATGCTGGGCATCACCACCACCCCCCGCCCCATGTTCACAGCATCATTATTCATAAAGCCAAGAGGTGGAAGCAACTAATGTCCATCAAAAGAGGAACAGGTAAAGAAAATGTACCATATGCAAACGGTGGAATATTATTCATTCTTTTTTTTTTTTAAGATTTTATTTATTTGAGGGATGCCTGGGTGGCTCAATGGTTGAGCATCTGCCTTCAGCTAGCGAGGGTTGTGATCCTGGGATCAAGTCCCACATTGGGCTCCCTGCATGGAGCCTGCTTCTGTCTCTGCCTGTGTCTCTGCCTCTCTCTGTGTCTCTCATGAATAAATAAATAAAATCTTAAAAAAAAAAAAGATTTTATTTATTTGAGAAAGACTGGAGCAAGCATATGAGCAGGGGGTGAAGGGCAGATGGAGAAACAGGCCACCTGCTGAGCCTGCCCCCAATGCACGGCTCCATCCCAAGACCCTGAGATCATGACCTGAGCTGAAAACAGACGCTTAACCCGCTGAGCCACCCAGGTGCCCCTTATCAGTCTTCAAAAGAAGGAAATCCTGGCTGGGTCAGTTGGTAGAGTATGCAACTCCTTATCTTGGGATCATGAGTTTAAGCCCCACGTTGGGCACAGAGTTTACTAATTAAAAAAAAAAAGAAAAGAAAAAAAGGAAATCCTGATCCCTGCTACAATACAGATGAACCTTGAGAAGGTTATGCTCAGTGAAATAAGCCAGTCGCAGGAGAAACACCACTTCTATGAGGTATCTAAAGCAGCCACCTCAGAAAGTAGAAAGGTGGTTGCCAGGGGCTGAGGGAGAGAAAACGGGGTTGTTCGATGGAGATAGGGTTTCCATTTGGCAAGATGAAAAGGTTCCAGAGATCAGCTTGCACAACAATGGGGGTATATGTAATATGACTGCACTCTGCACTGGACATTTGAAAATGGTTAAAATTCTGTTGTGTTTTTGACAATAAAAAAATCAAAAACCAAAAATCACTAAACTAAAACAAAAACTCACATAGTACGTGCAGAGCAAGAAGGGGAAAGTGACTCTGGGCTCAGAGGAGCAAAAGCACCCAAAGAGAAAGATGTGCCCCGTGCCAGGCTGAGCCTTCGGAGGAGCTCACCCAGGAATCCTGTCCCTCCTGCCCAGCCCGCTTTCCCACAGGAGCAGAGATCACTGTTCCCACAGGGAGGACCTTAGGGCCTGGGAGCAGCACCCTGCGGAAAGGCAATGTGTGTGTTGGACAGACGCACGGACTGAACCTGGGGCTGTGCCCAGTTGCCAGAGCCTGTGTGCACTGGCCCTGTCTTGGAGCGGGGCTGGGGCAGTGAGATAGCCAAGGGGCTGGCCGAGCTCTCTAGTAGCCTAGCTCCTAAGCACCATAAATCAATCCTCTTCATCTGGGGCAGCCCCTCAGGAGGGGCACTGACCTTCCACCAGGACCTCTGACTTTGAAAGCAGGACAGGAAGGAAGGGAGGGCCTAGAACCATCATGAACTGGACCGTAAATGTTGGCAATGGGGTCACAGACAGGACAGGCTGACATCTTTAATGGCAGAGACTTCAAAGTACTCAGTCATCCAGGGAGGGAAGGAGTTGTAACCCCAACAGCCTATGAAGAAAAAGGAGCCTGGTGCAGTAAGTATGCCCCCACATCCTGCAATGTGAAATCTGAAACAGCACTGGTCACAGTCCCCTTTCTCTCCACAAGAGAGCATCACTTAAGGGATTCTGCATCTGGAACATTCTCTTTAAGGGAGAGACTAGACAGACTAACAAGCAGAAAGACAAGCCAGGGAGGTGGGGTCTGGCTTCAGAGAGGGCCAGGGTGCTTCCAGAGGAAGGCAGTGTGGCCACCCCTACTCTGCCCCCAGGGGCATCTCTGGAGAGTTCATGCCCACCACACTCACCGCGATGCACTGTCGCATGATGCAGCTCTGCTTCATCCGCCCGGGGCCCCCGAACTTCTTCATGTCCTTGCAGAAGTGGCACTCTCCACACTCGGTCCGCAGGCAGGCCTCGCACTTGCGGCATCGCGTCCGGCGCCGGCGAGCTCCCGCCGTTGTCCGGTTGGCGGCCAACTTCACGGCAGAGGCTGGGCCCAGCTTCCCCTTGGGCCGACCTACCGCCCGGTTCTGCAGGAGAGCACACAGGACGGGTAAGATGGGCCACAGGCCTGGCCAGACCCCCAATGTGGGGTGTCCGGAGCTGATCTGTTCAGGTCCCAACCCCAGGACCTCAGGCGGCGACTTTATTTAAAAACAGGGCTTTTACAGAGGTGATCCAATTAAAGTCATTAGGGTGGGCCCTAATCCAATAGGACTGGTGTCCTCACGAAAAAGGAAATTTGGACACAGGCACAGAGAGAGTAAGTGTGGAGGTACAGGAAGGAGATGGTCATGTGACTGGAGTGTCTTTAAGCCAAGGAAGCTGGGAGCCACCAGAGGCTGGAAGAGACAAGGCATGATCCTCCCCTAGAGTCTTCAGAGAGAGGACAATCCTGTCAGCACCTTGATTTCAGACTTCTGGCCTTCAGAACTGTGAGAGAATAAGTTTCTGTTGTTTTAAGCGCCCCAGTTTTGGGTACTTCATCATGGCAGCCCCAGCAAATGAACAGAGGACACCCTGCTTCTGAGAGCATGTCCTGGTTCAAGACCCTTCCACGGCCACCACGTCTCAGCACAGGCCCCTGCCTGCCTCCAGCCAGGTTCTATTTCCCTGGAGAGGCCATACACAGCCACATGGAAGACTCTGTCCCCTCTGCCAGGAACACAAACTCCTTTCCTACTCCAGTTGGCTAAGACCTATTCAATTTGCAGGCCCCAGTCTTCTGACAGCCCTCCCTGGCCTGTGTTCAGCGGGGCACCTCCCACGGGCAGTATTTCTCAGGAGCCTTCACTTTGAGACAGCTCAGGAAGGCAGGTACCAAGACTATCTTGTCACCGCTGTCCTCTAACAGGATGACCTGGCACATAGGATGTGCTCAATAAACCAAACAAACCCTGGCAGAATGAGACAGTCACCCTAAGGAGCCTTGACTTCTGAGTTCTCTAAATGGGCTCCAAATGCTTCTCTCCCTGTGACTCAGAAGAAAGCAGAGAAAAGGAAGATGAACGCAAGGGCAGTGCAAAACACAAAACCAAACCAGCCAGCCACAGGTCCTGCTCTCTGGGCCAGCAGCCTCAGAGCCCCTTGCAAACCAGGATCTGTGGGGGAGCTCCCAGGCCAGTTGCTGGAGGACACTGTCTGCTGAGGTCTCCAGTGTACAGGGACCGGCAGTGGGAGGGACCAGGGTGGTAGTGTGCTGCCTGAAGCATCTTTCCAAGTAACAGGAGTTTGCTGAAAAATGGTTCATTGATGAGGGAGACACATTCCTTACCCCAAAACTATCTGATCAAATTGGCATCTAATGCTTATAGACCCTTTGCAGCCAATTAATCTCAAGTCCAGTCCCAGCCTTTTACTTGCTTCCCACACTTGGATCCCTAACAAAATCCCCTCCTCTTCTCAGCTCGAGGGCCCAGAAGTGTGGGGACTATGTATCACAACAGTGCAAAGGGTCCTCCCTCCAGAGACCCCTCCCCCCAACATCACAGGGGTTATCGAGATCACAGAACCACACCAGGAAGAAACACAGCCCACCTGTGAATAAAGCCTCGCCATTAACCATTTCTTCTGCAGTGCAGTGGTCCCTGCAGAGAGCTGAAAATCTCACACTCCATACTACCACCCCACTTTGGTATTGACACCTAGGTGGATCCTTCCCTCAATTTATTTTCCTAGCAGCCTGCCAAAACTCAAAGGAACTGCAAAGCATCTGAAGTGCTCACCTCAGGAAGCACTGCTACCCTGGACCTTTATCCCATTCAACTAGCTCTGAATTCCAGAGGAAAGGGAGACAGGAGACCTGGCTCCAGTGGCCTGTCGGTCCTCAAGACCCTACCCCGATCCCACTTCTCCCACAGAGCCACTCCACACTCAGGCCCATCCTCAGCTGTAGGGTGGCCTGGCCAGTGGCCTTGTTCCCAGGGAGGCCCACAGGTTGGTCTGTACACCACCAGCTGCGTCGGCAAAGGGACAGCTCCCACGCAAGCCACTCTCTTCCAGCAGTGAAGGTCTCACAGCCCCCTCCCACCAGTCCTTATGCTGCCCCCCCCCCCCCCCCCCAGTGAGATCTGGGGCACCTCTTGTCACACATAGGAGGAGCTTAGCAGTCCTTAACATCAGAAGTGGGATAAATTACATGCATCTATTCATGTCAGGTACTGCTGCCAGATGAGTAGCTTAAAAAAAAAAAAGAAAAGTAGTTTTCAGAGCCTTTGGAGTTGAGAATGGTACGTAGGGGCCACGGGCCTGAACACTAAGCAGCTGACCGAAGTGCAGCAAATGTGCCAGGTGGAAGCAGCCGATGAGGAGGCTGACGGCAACGACGGTGGATATTCACTGACTGCCTACAACTGTGATCATTCTATATATGATAGGACCTTATTTTCCCAACATTAACCCTGTGAGAGCCATCATTTCTCAGATTAAGAGACTGGACGTTAAGTGACTTGCCCTAGATAACAGAGCCAGCAGAGGATGAGCACACACCCAAAAAGTGTCTTGAACACCATAACCCAGAGCAGATGAGCAAGCGCAGCAGGGTGGGAGTCCACGGGACGGGAGCACACACCCCTGGAGTGCGTCCACGGTTCGTGCCCATAGCAGGACAGGTGCCGGAAAGAGGCACAGAGAAGCACATTCACTTTCAGCGAAATGGAAACCAAGAAGGCTTTTCCCTCTTTTCACAGCTCACGAATCCAATTCTACCCCTGTAGAGAGCACAGGTCCTAGAAGCAACTCACTCCTCCAATCCCTCAAACTGGCAAAGACCTGGAGGATTCTAAGCCTCAAGTCTGGTACAGAGAGGGCAGTGCAGCCCAGCCTCCAAGGACAAGCCATGGATGAGGGGCTCAAACTCTGACCCACACTCCCACTCCCAGAGCAGGAGAGTCTAAGGACTAGCTGCTTTGGTGAAGGACTGCAAAAAATTCCTAGAGTCCAAACACGACTCTCAGGAATGTCAGGTATAAATAGCCACTGGGTACCTCTATTGTTACTGGCCACGAGGACACTGTCTCTCTGAAGTAAAACACTGGGGCGATCCAGGCAATGTCACAGAGCACATGTGCAACTATGAAACAAGTCTACCTTCCAGTACTTTATAAAGCATATTCCCACCAGAGAAGCACTTTTCCCTCCTGGATCCCAATGGCAGCTTAGACATCCTGGAATATGACAGAGCAAATGACAGACAACATCCTGGAAGAGGTGTGAGAAAGCCCTGTTTCTGAAGACCTTGATTCAGGCCCTCTCTAGCTGGCTGCCAAGTCAAGCTAGAGAAGCCGCTGCTGCCTGCAGCCTCATGGCCAGCTTTTGTGGGAAGTGGACACCAGCAGGCTTGTCAGAAGTCAACTGAGCAACACTGGAAATGCAGGATCCTAAGACAGATCACCCAGAAAAATCAACAGGTGAGAAAGACACTGGAGGGTCTCTATTAAGGTAAACAAGCCAAAGCCCTATCATTCTAGCATGAAGCTTCTGTCCTAATCTCTTCTGCATGATATCTAAAGGTTCAAAACCCAATTTTTTTTTTAAGATTTTTTATTTATTTATTCATGAGAGACACGCAGAGAGAGAGAGGCAGAGACACAGGCAGAGGGAGAAGCAGGCTCCATGCAGGGAGCCTGACGCAGAACTTGATCCCGGGTCTCCAGGATCACACCCTGAGCTGAAGGCAGGCGCCAAACCGCTGAGCCACCCAGGGATCCCCTCAAAACCCAATTCTAAATTCTACTCTATCCTATCTTCGCCTCTATTTGTTCAAGTAACCCAGAATGAGTCTGTTAATTTCAGCACTGACTATTCTTCTCAGCAAAAGGGAATGATGAAATCCACTGACTTTCACTTACAAACCAGCCTTTTCAATCCTAAGGCTACTTGTTGATTAGATCAGCCCAGCTCCACCTGTTCAGGAAATCTACAGTCCACATGTGCTCCCCACCCACCCCGAAACCATAGTATTCCAGTATCTCTTCTCCACCAGCTACTCCTAAGCATCTTCCTTTAAGGGAACACTATTACTGCAGTTCTTTCATTCATTCCACAAATATTTACGGAGTGCTTCCTATCCATCAGATACTCTTCTCCTGAATATTCATGGGCAGAACCTCTTTGATCCTTCATCTCTAAAACACTAGGATTAAAATTACTTGCAGTAACCTAAATCAATGAAAAGACATCCCATGTTCATGGACTGAAAAAAAAAATTGTCAGGATGGCAATACTCCCCAAACTGACTGATAAATTCAATGCAATCCCTATCAAAGTCCCAGCTGGTTTTCTGTAGAAATCAACAAGCCAATCCTGAAATTCATGTGGAAATGACAGAGACCTGGAAAAGGCCACAAAGATCTTGAAAATGAAGAACAAGTTGGAGGCTTAGTACTTTCTGATCTCAAAGCTTACAACAAAGCTACAATAAATAAGACCATGTGGTACTGGCATAAGGACATACTGATCAATGGAACTGAGAGTCCAGAAATAAACCCTTATAATATTTATGGCCAAACAATTTTCAATGACCAAGTGATTTTCAACAAGTGTGTTAAGACAACTTAGTAGTGGGAAAGAATAGTCTTTCCAACAAATGGTGCAGGGACATGCAAAAAGAATGAAGTTGAAAAAAAAAAAAATTTCGTTGAACCCTTACCTCACACTGTATGCAAAAATTATCTCAAACATGGATCAAAGACCTAAATGTAAGAGCTAAAATTCTACCCTCTTAGAACATAAGGGTAAACCTTCATAACCTTGAATTAGGCAATGATTTCTTGGACATGACACCAAAAGCACAGGCAACAAAACAGATAAACTAGACTTCAAAACTAAAAACTTCCGTTTTTAGCTTAAAATGGGCACAATCAGGTGAAAAATCCCAGAGAATGGGAGAACATATTGCAAATAATATATCTGGTAAGGGACTAGTACTTAGAATATATAAAGAACTCTAAGAACTAAACAAGGAGGGATCCCTGAGTGGCACAGCGGTTTGGCGCCTGCCTTTGGCCCAGGGCGCGATCCTGGAGACCCGGGATCGAATCCCACATCAGGCTCCTGGTGCATGGAGCCTGCTTCTCCCTCTGCCTATGTCTCTGCCTCTCTCTCTCTCTCTCCCCGCCCCCCCCCCGTGTGTGACTATCATAAATAAATAAAAAATTTAAAAAAAAAACTAAACAAGGAAAAGACAAATATTCCAATTTGAAAATGGACAAAGGATTTAAAAAGGAATTTCTTCAAAAACATATATACAGGGGCACCTGAGTGGCTTAGTTGGTTAAGCCTCCAACTCTTGATTTCAGCTCAGGTCTCCATCTGAGGGTTGTGAGACTGAGCCTCATGGCAGGCTCTATGCTAGGTATGGAGGCTGATTAAGATTCTCTTTCTTCCCCTCCCTCTGCCCCCCACCTTCCAAAACAAAACAAAACAAAACAAAACCACAAAACCCCATGTATACAAATGGGGAATAAGCACATGAAAAGAAGCTCAACATCACTAGCCAACAGAGCATGTAATCTGCACTGGAGACTCATTCATTAATGAGTCACACATTCACCCACCTGCCTACCCAAGTGTTTTCTGGCTGAGAACTATGTGTCAGATTCAATGCTAGGTGCTGGGACTACAGAGACGAGTAAGATGTGTTCCATACTCTCAAAGGTATTACAGTCCAGGGGGAGAATGACAAACAACCATGTAAATGAAATGCAAGGTGATAGTAATGATGATAATGATATTAAAAGTAACACTTATTGACTCTTTTCAATATTTGTATCAGTAATCTCTAAAACAAATTCTCTCCATTCAGAAGTAAGGAAACAAGCAGAGCAGAGTCAAGTCATCTGCCTAATGTCATATGGCCAGGGAACAAGAAGCCATGATACAAGCCTGGGCAGGGGCTCTAAAACCTGAATCCTGGCGTGCGACCCAGAAGAAATGCCTCATCTCACTGGGAGGTGAGGTTGGGAAGAGGGTCACAGACACAGGAGGTGGTGACTAAGGGTCTTAAGGGAGAATAGGCCTCTGCAGGCCAGGAATAGGGGTGGGGTAGGGAGGAGATATTCTAGGCAGAAGGAAGAGTAATAAGATAGAGATGTAAAACTACGTAACACATGCCTGATATGGCTACTGGAAGAGAGTCTTTGAGATGGCAGGAGCCTAATCCTCCAGGGCCTCATAGGGCACAGAAGTGGTGTCCCCTGTAAAGGGGAGGTAAAGGACTTTACATTCAGGAGCAACATGATCACATTCTGGCAAGTGTGTAAAAATTTTGGGGGGTAATAAGCAAGATGAAAGGCAGGGAGAGGAGACGAGATGAGTATACTACAGTAGCCCAGGTTGAAGATGTTGAAGGCACACACACATGGGTTGACAAGGAGGGGATGATTCAGGAGATGTTTCAGAAGCAGACCCAAGAGGCTCCCTGAACATGGGGTACACAGGCGGGAAGTCCTGAAAAGCTCTGAGGTTTCTGGTTTCAGCAACAGAAGAACAAGGGGCTTAGAAGAGGGAGGAGAGAGAGATCAAAGACTCCATCGTGGACACACAAAATCTGAGGGGCCAATGGGACATTCAAGGAAGGTGGCCAGGAGGGACCACGGCCGGCCACAATCAGGAGTCAGCATCACATACCATCAAACTAGTGAAGTCCATGAGGTTGTCCAGGAGGAAAAGGCAGAGTGAAAAGGGGGTCCTAGACACTACTACATTCAAGACTACAAATATTCAAAGGCTAGTGTGAAAGACCAACCTGTGGAGGAATGGCCAGAAAGGCAGGCAGAGCAGCAGGAGGTTGTGTCGTTTCCCTGAACCAGGGAAGAGTTTCAAGAAGGTACGACTGTCAAGAGGAGTGAGAAAAACAGTGAAACATGGCTGCAGTTCCCAAGAAGCTACTCCCAACAGCAGCACACTGATACTTAGCCCCACACGGGGTAGCCATCACCCCCCAAACAGTATGGAATTCTTTTGTCATGCTAATGTTATATTCTACTGCATAACACAGATTTATCTCAACATTCATCTACTCCCAAATCTTTAGGCATAATGCACACTCCAGGAAAAGCTGGATTTTAGCAGCAATGTGGGGTCCCTTAATACACACCTGTAGACTCCAGTGATGGCTTTGATTTGTTCATATACTAAGGGTAAGGAGCAAGAGAATAAAAACACAAAAGCTACCAGAAACCCAGGGTTTGGGATGACCTTTGGAGAACTTGAGGAAAGCTAAGGACCTTTTCCCAGAAAAATGCACACAGTCACAAACCTTTACATAAAATTTCAGGAAGGTTTACGGATCTCAGTCTTAAATTTCAATAAGAAGCTATAATGAGTAACACATTAGTTATGGGTACATAAACTTTTTTTTTTTTTTTTTTAGATTTTATTTGAGAAAAAGAGAGAGCATATACACAAATGGGATGGAGGGACAAAGGAAAAGGGAGAAGCAGACTCTGCCTCACCCCCTGCCCCATGATGGGGACTTGATCCCAGGACCCTGAGATCACGACCTGGGCTGAAGGCAGACACCAAAACGACTAAGCCACCCAGGTGCCCCAGCTGCATAAACTCCTGAGATATTTTCCTCTTCATTGTTTTCTAATTGTTTTTATTTTTTTTAAACAGACAATAATCACTTTTATTTCATTATTATTTTTTAAGTAGGCTCCACACCTGGCATGAAGCCCAAGGCAGGGCCTGAACTCATGACCCTGAGATCAAGACCTGAGTTGAGGGAACCCCGGGTGGCGCAGCAGTTTAGCGCCTGCCTTTGGCCGGGGGTGTGATCCTGGAGACCCGGGATCGAATCCCACGTCGGGCTCCCGGTGCATGGAGCCTGCTTCTCCGTCTGCCTATGTCTCTGCCTCTCTCTCTGTGTGACTATCATAAATAAATAAAAATTAAAAAAAAACAAAAAACAAAAACCTGAGTTGATATCAAGAGTCAGATGCTAAACCCACTGAGCACCCCCAGATGCCTCAACAATCACTTTTAGTTGGAAAAAAAAAAATATAAGGAACAAAGCTATTTTCATTTCAAGGTTTAAAAAACAATGAAAAACAAAATGCAACAGGAATTCTCATGAACAGCCCTTCTTTAAGGGGTATCTCCTCAAACTGAAAACAGCTAAACAATTTTCTGACACATCCTGCACTGGAGAAGCAAATGGAAGTCCACAGGAGACAGCCTACCGAGGAGTGAGCACTGGCAAAGAGCATGCAAGGGGTCTCCTCCCCGCTACCGCCACCACCACGACCACCGCCGCCGCCACCCACTGGCTCCCATCCCACACTGGGAGCAGAGAAAACCTAGGCTGCAGTGGGAAGGAGGGGGCAGACAGGCCTAAGGAAGTGCTGCCCAGGTAAAGACAAGAGACATGCACAGAATTTTAGAGTAGAACAGGTAAAATTCTGATGAGGGGTGGTGGTAAGGGGCTAGGTGCAGTTGCTGGGGGTAACTGGGCAATAGTTACTTTCCAATAGGGCCTCCACTGGTCACTTAACAGCAGATGGTAAGCACACCTGCATACTCATACTCCAAGACTAGCACCCCTCCATGAAGGATACTTCACGGAAGAGTGGGGTCTAGAGCCCAGAGACTCACTCTCCCGTGGACATCACAAATGCTTCTGAGATCCTTAGAGGAAGCCACTGTTATCAGGCCCAAGAAATCCCGAGGCTGGGGAAACTAGTGAGGAAGGGAAGGAGGAGGCAAGGGGCCCTGAGCCATAGCCTGGAGCTCCCGCAAATGCAGGGTCCTTTGCTAACAACCACTGTCTCTATTGGGAATTATGGGAAAAACCTGCTGCCCGTTGACCTGCCTTAGAAGTCATCTCAAAACACCTGAGTGGAACTCATCATCTTAAGGTGAACCTCAAGAACTTGACTGACAGCTCCAGAAGTGCCACGCAGTGCTGACTGCTGAGGGGAGGAGGAATGTAATGTGGCTACAGGGAGTACAGGTCTTCTCCTGATGGAGCTCTCTCACAGGAGTGGCAGACCTGAAAACGTGTTTTTTAGCCCAGAGACACATGAAGTCTTGTCTCATACTCTGTCAAAGATTGTATCTACCCTAAGCCACAGGGTGTGGCCAACTTAAAAAAAAAAACAAAAACAAAACAAAACAAAGCAGGTAACAGGAACCTCAATCCTGAAACACCAAAGCAGAGTCAATGTTGAGTACAAGTGTCTTCTTATGAATGAGCCGATGCAGGAAGGGTAAACTGCTGGCAGGGATTAACTAGGTAGAATCAAACTGAACTGAAAAAGTTTCAAACCAAGATTTGGTGTGAACCAAGAAGCAGGAACTGAGAACCATTCACACACTGTGCTACTACTGACTTGATAAAAGTCCCAAGACAAAACCTCTTGAGTTGACTCTGGGTTAATCCCATCTACGAGACCAGCGAGGTTCAGGAACGCCATACGGGGCATGCACCTGAAAGACATCCAGCAAAACTCGGAAAACAACAAAATGCAACTAAACAATAAAATTTAACTTGGTCTGTTAGATCAAAACAGTTAATGGCACGTGCCATACAATTTAAGTGCAGCACATACAGCGCTTCTTCAATCACCCCTAATGGAGGAGAAAAACGTTCCTAACATCTCGGCCTGAACATTCCAAAACATCTTTATTCCACCGAGGAAATGCACCCAGGATTATAAATAAGCACCTTATTCACCTGGTCCCGTGCCCACAGGATAACTCAACCCACCCCACGCTTAATTCCTCGGACAAGCCTGCCTAGCCTGTGTCCTGCTGCAAATATCGTGCAGATTATACTCGGTCAACCCTCAACTTTCTTCCCGGAGTAAATTCTCGCCGTAAACACACCCGGGCTTTGTTTTAGACACAGATTCCTGCCCCCGGGTCCCAGGAGAGGCTGCTTTCTCTTCCGAATCCAACTGAGGCCACGCACTGCCATCTGGGGTCACGGCTTCCTCCCGCCCCGCCGCGGCGGAGCGCACTCGCCGGTTCCGGATTCCCCGCGCCGGCCCGCGGCTCGCAGCCCTTCCTGTCTCCGTCTGCCCACGGCGGGCGGCGGGCGCGCGGCGCCCAGACAAAAGCTCGGGCCGTCGGGCCCACGGGCCCCGGCCGCGGCGTCCTCCAGCCCAGAGGCCGAGGGTCCCGGTGCAACTTTGCAAAGAGAAAGGAGGGAGGCGCCGGCGGCCGCAGGTCCGGGTGCGCCCGGGGCGGCCGGCACGCGCGTGGGCCGCGGAGAGGGCGCGAGGGGACGGCGGGGCGCGCCCTGGGCGCCAGCGCCCGCGCCCGCAACTTGCTCCCGGGCCACGGCCCGCGCCCGCAGGGCCCGCCCGACGGCGAGGCCCACATTGTCCCCGCCGCACGGCCGGCCCCCTCGCGCCCGCCGCTCGCACACGCCCCCTGCCCGGGCCGGCCGCCGGCCTGCCGCGCTCCTCCGCGCCCCGCTCGGCCCGGCCCTGGCGGCCCCGCCGGCGGCGGCTGCAAAACTTTCTCCTCATCGCGGCGGCGGCGGCGGCGGCGGCGGCGGCGGCGGCGGCGGCGGCGTCGCGGCCGCCCCGGGCGCGTCGGTGGGTCGGCCGGGAGGTCGGCGGGCGGGCGGGCGGGCGGATCCCTCCCTCAGCCCCACCCCGGGCCGCCGACCTGGTCCGGCTCCGATTCATAGTCGTCGTCCTCGGCGCTCACGGACATGGCCATGGCTCATGGTGGGCCCAGGCTCGCGCGCGCTGACATGGCTGGAGCGGCGCCGCCGCCGCCGCCGCCGCCGCCGCCCGGAGCAGGCTCGGCTCGCCCTGGCTCGGGCTCGGGCTCGGGCTCGGGCTCGGGCTCGGGCTCGGGCTCGGGCTCGGGCTCGGGCTCGGGCGCCTGCTGCCGCGAGGAGGGAGCCGCGCCGCGCGCCTCGCACGCCCGCGCGGGAGGGGGCGGGGAGGGGCCGACGAGGGGAGGGCCGGGGCGCTCATGCATATGCATGAGGCGAGCCAGGAAGGGGCTGGCCCCCCGGGCCGGCGGGCCAATGGCGCGGCCGCGGCGCAGGGGCCGCACACAAAGGGAGCCCGGCCTGCGGTGACATGGGGGCGGGCCCGCCGAGGGCGGCCCCTCGCGGCCGGCGCGCGGGGACTGGGACTGCGTGGGGGCGTGCCCCACGGCCCGCCCGGCCCGCGCGCCCCGGGATGCACATGGGTGGCTGCACGCCGCCGCCGCTCCAACAGGAAATGCTCGCCCGACCTGGGGTGGGGTCTTTTGTGTGGTCCTGCGGGGCGTCTCGCGGGAGCCCCGGGGCGCGCAGGCCACGGGGGGGGGGGGGGGGGCTCTGCACGCGACGCCAGGCCAGAGTCCCTGTGCACCCGGCGGCGGGCACACGAGCCCCCGGGTGTGCACATGCTCTGGGTCCGGGACCTGATGCCCGCGAACCCGGGGGGGCGGGCCGGTTCCCCGGAAGCGGGCAGTTACGTTGGGCCGGTCCCCTGATGCTGCCCTCTCTGCCCTCAGGTTTGCCTTAACAGATGGAGAAGGAGTCAGCATGAAACGTGCAGGGGTGCTGACGGGAGTTCCCACAGAGCTGCTTGCTGATTCGGAGGTCCCGAGAGAGAAGGCCCTGAATGCACTCTGCCCCCGAGGTGGGCGCCCCACCCTCTTGGACAGGAACCCTCCTTCTGGGGGTCTCCTGGAAGCGATGTGCCCTGGAGGTGATCTCAGAGGGGGCAGAGAGCTACAGGCCTGAACCTAGTCCTCTTAGGAGATTGGCAGAGACCCCGACACTGGCCCAGAAGGTGTGGGCTCCTGAATTCTTAAACTGTAAAGGCTCCTCTTAATGCTTAATCCAAAAGCAGCCCACTCTTGCATAAAATTGTTACTGGAAATCTGGGTTGAGATTCATTAACAACAGCAACAAAAAAAGTCTATGCGGTACTTATGCCCACAGCCCTGATTCTGAAGGAGGAGTTCTGACCATTTGCTGGACTGATCAATGCTCTTATAAGCATCAAAACCACAACCAAGACAAGGAGCAGAATGACTTGTTGAGCAGCTGGCACTCTTCTTACCAACTAACTAGGAACGTCCAATATGACACTAAACACGCATACCTGTACACCTGCTCAATCTCATCTGTAAAATGGGAGAGTTTACCCAATGGAAAGATGAGCAACGTTCTGCAAGGAGATCAAAAGCTTTCCCATGAAAAAGCTCATTAGCTGTGAAACCCAGTGATCAACTCTGCAGTGTTGTCCAACTGTTATTCATGCCCAGGCCACTGACCACAAAATCCACTGTGCGAACACAAGGGACCCACAGGCAGGTCATCTCTTGCGCTTTCAAGGAAGGCAGAATGTGTGTGGCAGAGACCTTGTAAATAAAGTTCAGGTGGTTTCTAGCAAGGGGTCGGCAGGAGTGAGTAAACAGGGATGTCAACTTTACTGAGTAGATTTTGAAGGCTGTATGAAAATTTAAACACCCACTGACAGTATGGGAAGAAATCCCAGCAGACTTGATCTTTACTAAAACATATCTATTCTGAGTTTCCTCCTCCCTTCTTATAGTTTTCACAATCCACTCAAGGTTAACAAAAACAAAAAGCAAAAGAATATCCCCCTCCTCCACCTCACTACATCCCCAAAGATCTCAGCTTTTAAAAAGCTATCCTGATGGACTTAAGTCTATATCTATCTGTTGACCTCTTAGGGGCCATTCTACCCTGTAGGAAGTCCCTTAAAATAAGGGGGAGGGGCTGATAAAATGCTAATCATGCTTTCACTTCATTGTCATTCACTGTGGTCAGAACTGCAAAGGTACAAAGACACCCAAATACCATAATGCATCAAGAGAGAGGGTAAGGAAGCGGGACTTTTTCTTGAAAATCTCTCCCATTGCTTATCAGGAGTGCTAGATTACTTAGACTTGTCTTTGGGCCGATTTCTTTTGAACTCTCAAAAGCTCTTTTCTGTATTGAAGGAAGTAAAAAGACTCGGTTCTCATTAATCATGGTGCAAAGAAGAGAAAGGAAAAATGTTGATAAACAAGCTATGTAGCTAACACAAAACTTCCTTCCACCACATCATTTCTGAATGAGAAGGGGCCTCAACCAGACCCCTTCACTTCACGAGTAAGGAAACAGAGATCCAAAGGAAATTAGGAAGTAGCTCTCAAGCCCAGGGTCCCTTATATAATAATACCACCCAGAGACACCCTCCTAACCCCCGCTGCCACCTTCCAGGGATCCAGGCAATAATAGCAGCTAATATTTACTAAGCATGGTTGAAGGGCGAGAGCCAGTGCCAAGTGTTCTGTAGACATTATCTCTTTTATCCATTTAAACAGTCCCATCAGGGATCCCTGGGTGGCGCAGCGGTTTGGCGCCTGCCTTTGGCCCAGGGCACGATCCTGGAGACCCGGGATCGAATCCCACGTCGGGCTCCCGGTGCATGGAGCCTATTTCTCCCTCTGCCTATGTCTCTGCCTCTCTCTCTCTCTCTCTGTGACTATCATAAATAAATAAATAAATAAATAAAATAAATAAACAGTCCCATCAGGTATGTACCATTGTTCACCCATTTTATAGAAGAGGAAACTGAGGTATATTGCTGCTAGGAAATGAAAGGACCTGGATCTGAACCTGCAGGCAGCTGGAGCCTGGAGCCTAGGCTGCTAATCACACCACTCCAATGCCTCATGCCAGAGACAAAAGAAGAGGGTGATGCCAAATAAGACCGATATAAGAATCCAAGTGAAAAACTCAGACTTATGTAGAATTAAAATTAATGTCTCTTATTAAATTTTGCAAATTCTGTATTCTCCATTCAAATTCAATTTTGAAGGCAGATAGGTATGATTTTGGTAACCTTTGGTAGTCAAACTGCTATCTGATCATCTGTCAGGGGCCAACTGTGCAAGTAGGAAACCAGGATTAAGACATGATAATGCAGTCGGTTCTCTCCAAACATTAAGAAGGCTCCTGCCAGCCACTATCCTAACACCTATTAAAAATTCCTCTTCTGACACTTGCAAAGAACTTCTTACTCCTCTACTTCCCTTGATCAAGTTTCCTTTAGCTAAATGGCACACACAATTATCCAACCTTTGTTTTGTGTTAATAGCATGCTGGACTGTATATAAAATACATTATGCTGGCCCTGGCCCAATAATATTGCCACCCAAAAATTTAGTTTACACTTGGGCTTTAGGTTTGTCCTTTCTCCCTCTTGACCTCATCTTTGAGTGACCCTAAGAGCTGAACACGCTCCTGGCTCCACTTAGCCAAGGCTTATGTTCTTAGAAAGAACTTCCCAAAGCTGATGCCACCCTGAGCCAGGAGGATCCAGAACTTTGGTGAGAAAATAAACAAACAGATGGGAGCTCAGTCAGCCTCAGTCACTATGGGCACCCACTTCCCTGTTTTCTCTCTGAGTGTCATTTAATTTTCTGGTCTGCCTATCAGATCATGAAACATCAAGAATGACCTCTGATTTGCTGAGAGATTGTACCCAGAATTAACCACCTACGGGCATAGCACACTATCTCCAGTGCCCAGACAGGCAGTGAGCTTAGGTCAAAGGAAGGAAACCATCCTCTCCATCCCCATTTCCGGGGATAAGGGTCCGTCCTGCATGTGGCCCCTTCCCTTGTGCCCATGTCAGAAAGGGCATGGCTAAAGCTTGGGAACGTTATTCCCCCAGAGGATCAGGGCAGGGAAAGAGAATGGAGTCTCTGAATCCAGACCAGTAACTGGCCAGCAATCTCCTAAACCAATGGAACCCATTTGTAAACGTGCCCCTAAGGAGGGAATAGAAATGATGGAACAGGCATGTGAAGAGTAGCTTCCTAGTGCAAGCAAACATTTATACTTTTTAAGCAAGAGAGAATGCATGTTTCAGTTCTTTTACTATATCTTATCATTTGTCTCTCTGTCTCTCAATAGAGTTTTCCCCCCTTAGTGGAGAAAGGAGGTCTCTTGGAGAGTAGTTTTTGTAATAAAATGTAAATAAGAGGAATTTTTACATTGTGTCACATAGCAACTTAGGGCTGATTCTAGGGTTGCCTGGATAAAACTACAGTTCAGGGAGTGTCCATGTGACCGACCAAGGGCTACTGTGATTTCTGTTGAGGAAATTACTAATGTTATTAAATTGCTTTCTATTTTCCCCCTGGAGAGTGATTCCACAAGCATTTAAAAACGGCATAGGGCAGCCCCGGTGGCACAGCAGTTTAGCGCCGCCTGCAGCCCAGGGTGTGATCCTGGAGACCAGGATCGAGTCCCACATTGGGCTCCTTGCATGGAACCTGCTCCCTCTGCCTGTGTCTGCCTCTCTCTCTCAAGAATAAATAAATAAAATATTTATTAAAAAAAAAAAAACAACAGGCATATAGGGTGCCTGGGTGGCTCAGTGGTTGAGCATCTGCCTTTGGCTCAGGTAGTGATCCCAGGGTCCTGGGATCGAGTCCTGCAACAGGCTCTCCACAGGGAGCCTGCTTCTCCCTCTGCCTATGTCTCTGCCTCTCTCTGTGTCTCTCATGAATACAAACAAAAACAAAAACCCATGCATATTTGTCATATGGGTCCTTTAAACAGATTGGGCTTTCTGTTAAATATTGTCCCTCTCCTAATAATGTCTCTCTACATTACCAAAAATCAACCAACAAATATTTACATTCACTGGAAGATTTGTGACCAGGTACAGGATTTTTTTTTTAAAGATTAACTAATTTAACAGGTGATTGGCATTGATCTGAGAAATGTTTTCCTGCCATCCACCCCATTTCCAGTTCATTCGCTGACCTTAGGAAGTTACTTCCCTTCTCTATTCATTGCCCTACAAAAATCCAGGCTAAGGCTGAGCACTCAATTTGGACAAAATAAATGAATTTCCTTTACAAACCCCTCTCCCCTGGGGCTTGGGAGGTGGGGGTGGGGGGAGTGGGGGTGGAAGAGTGAAGGGGGTGAGAGGGTGGAATAGGAGGGGCTAAAAATACATAAAATGTGAGCATAAATCTGGCCTACCACCAAGATTTCCGTAACTTAAAAATATTTTTCTTAACAAAACCAACTCTCCCCACTTTGTTTCCTTCCCAACCAGGCACCTGTCCCATTATCTGCCTCACCGTCCCCCAGAGAAGCACCTTAGAGAATCAAGATAAAAAGTTCTGTGTTTTCAAAGTTGTCAAAGGAAAAGACTAAATCCAAAGATTGCTCAAGACAGGATGATAAAGTAGAGAGACAGGAGACTAAACAGGAGTAAAACTATGTTCATTGTTGATGGAACAGCTCTGTTCACAACAATCAAACTGCGGAAACAACCCAAATTCCATCCACTGATGAACAGGTGACCAAAATGTGGCATATCCATACAGTGGGATACATTCATATATATTTTTTATCCTGCCACCACTTAAGAGTGATCTTCAGTTTCTATTCCTGAAAGGTAACCTGGTTAGGAAATGTGTAAGTCCTAAACCGCGGGGCATGTTGAAACTAACCAAACCAGAGAGTTGAATCACCTCTTAAATGAGAGGCTAACAGGCGTGGTGGTGGTGATGGTGGTGGTGGTGGTGGTGGTGGTGGTCTGATTGGCTCTTGTGGTAGGTACTAGGTACTCTAATGCCTTTTGTTTAGGGAATACAAATACATAATGGCTGGTGTGGCTGGAAGTAGGGATAGGAGATCTCTCTCTCTCTCTCTCTCTCTCTCTCTTTCACACACACACACACACACACACACACACACACACACTTTGACTAGAGCCATAGGCCTCTCTTCATTTACCATTCTTGCTTTCCTTGAAAGAATGGCTCATCTCCAGCAGGCCAATTTGCCTCGAAAAGCCCCCCTGATCTATGAAAATCCATGTGTATCATGACACTCAACATAGAAAAAGCCTGACAAGCTTATCTGTCACCATTTGAAGTGGCCATTAAACCAACTTCTTACTTTGAAAATTGGTATTTAAAAGGAAAAGAATTGAGCACGCATAGTGTCTTTTCAGGAGGAACTGTGTTTAAGGGTAGCCCCAACTGATGAGGGAAAGCTCTGCAAAAACAAAAACAAAAACAAAAACAAAACAAAACAAAACTTAGTGATGTAAGCCAATTATTTCTCAATAATACTGGGGGGTGGGGTGGGGAATGCCAGCTAATTCACAAGGGAGGGATGATAAACTTTAAAGCTTTATTTTCATCTCCTGATAGAATTATTGATACGGGAAAGAATGACTAGCTGGTACTGAAACCATCAGTGAATGATGGAGGAAAGCAGCAAAGCAGAGGTCAATGTTTCCCCTTCCAGATTATTCTCTGGAGGAAAGAAGGACAAACCTAACTGAAAAATGGGGTATCAGACAACCGTCATCTTAATCCACAACCCATGATATTGAATTTTAACCAAGCCTTTAGATCTAATTTCCAGTGTACAGAAATTACAAAAGATAGGGAGAAAGCTACATGATACCACAAGGAAGCAATCAGACAAATGCTTATAGTGGGATATTCTGCAAGACACATGGTTCTGTCTTCTCTACAAATCAATGTCTTGAGAAAGGTCTCGATTGAAAGAGAATTAAAAACAGATTTAATGTACGGTTCTGGATGGGAGCCTGGTTTGGATAAAGCATCTGCAAAGGATAATTTGGGAAATCTCAATATGACCAGGCATTAGGTGATATTAAGAAATTGTAAATTTGGGTACATGTAATCACATGATTTCAGCTGTGTAGAAAAACACTATTCTTTTTCAAAGATGCAATTAAGTACTAAGTATTTAGGGGCAGAATGTCATGATGCCCATAACTTTCTATAGAATATTTCACCATAAAAATAAAGTGAGCTAAAAAGAAATAACACCCATCACTTCACACCCATTGGACAGCTATTATCAAAACCAGAAAGCTACAACTGTCAACTCCACAAGGATGTGGAGACACGGGAACCCTTTGTGTACCCTTGGTAAGAGTATAAATTGATGCAGCTGCTATGGAAAATGGTATGGCAGTTCTGCAAAAATTAAACATACAATTACCATATGACCCAGCAATTCCAGTTCTGGGTGTACATCTAAAAGAACTGAAAGTAAGGACTCAAAAAGATGTTTATACATCCATGTTCATAGCAGCATTATTCACAGTAATCAAAAGTGGAAGCAACACAAGTGTCCATGGGTGGATGAGTAAATAAAATACTGTTCAGCGTGAAAGAGGAGGGAGACTCTAATACCTCTACAATATGGATGAACCTTGAGGACATTATGCTGAATGAAATAAACCAGTCACAAAAGGGCAAATGCTATCTGGTTCCACTAACATGAGGTACCTAGAATTCATAGAAACGGTAAGTAGAAGGGTAGTTGCCAGGGGCAAGGGGAGGAGGAACAGGGACTTTTTGTTTTAAGGGCTCTAAAGTTTTACTTGCAGATGGCAAAAAAAGCACTGGCAATGGACAGGGCTGAGGGTTGCATAACAATGTGGATATACTTAATGCCACTGAGCTGTATACCCAAAAAAGGTTAAAACGGTCAATTTAATGTTATATATGTTTTCCCACAATTAAAAAAAGTATGAGGGCACCTGGGTGGCTCAGTGGTTGAGCATCTCCTTTGTTGTGATCCTGGTGCCCTGGGATGGATTCCTGCATCGGGTTCCCCACGGGGAGCCTGCTTCTCCCTCTGCCTATGTCTCTGCCTCTCTCTGTCTCTCATGAATACAGGATTTAAATTATTTTTAAAGTATGATAAAAATCAAAGAAAAAGAAATAAAAAACACCCTCTCCCAGAAGAACAGGTCAATCAATATGGAATACTCAAACCAATGATCCACTCCATGGTAGCATCCTGTCCCATAAACACTAACCAAGACAGAAATGAATCTATATGATCTCAACTCCTTCAAAGTGTTTTTGCTGTTTAGTTATCTACATGCATTGGTAGAGAAGGTCAGTGGTTTAGAGCAAGTTTTACTACAGCGTTCACTTCTTGCCTACCTTCCGCCTGTATAATTACACACAGTTGCCCTCATCCCAACAAATGCACTTGCTCTTGTCACCTTTATAACAAAAAGCAAAGTTAAACAATGCACATATTTAAACTGTATTCACCTACTTGTGCTCTTTTCCCCCCCTCTAGATCACCCAAATTTGGAGAACGTATTACCTGACAACATCATTTGGTAGCATACACATCCATCCTTCTAACAAAGCCAAATTACAGAGTCGGGGTGGGGAGAGAATAAAAGAGCATGACAATTTATTCTTCATGTCAATGATCAAGTATCCTCCTTTAAAATGGGAAATATAGGATGACATTCGACAAAAAGAAAAGTCTGAAGGATAGGCCATTGTTCCCGAAATAAAACCATGATAATGGCAGGCAATCACTTACAGTGCCTGCCTGGCTTTCTAATTACCCCACCGAAGGCAGGAGCCTGCAATATTTCAGTTGCTTTCCAAGAATTTGTCTTTGGCATTATTAACACAGACAGCTGAGCAGGTTATCAGGCTAAGAAAGAAATCCTTGGTGCAGACTTTAATTACAGGTTATTTCAGCTGAACGCTGACTTAAAAGTTCCAATAAAGCGAATCTAAAATGACATAGATGTTGGCTGAGAAATTCCAGGTGATTTCTAAGTCCGGTGGGATAAAGGAGGATGCTTAAATCTGAGGGACAAAAGGGTCCAAGAGCACCCAGGAGCCCTGAACATTCCATTTAGCATTCTTTCGACAGTTAGCTGGGACTGGGACATAGCAGTTACATTAAGGAGAGATCCACATTCTCACCAAAGAGACGCGGGTAAAAGAAAGCCAGCCAAGAGCCTGAAATGGATTGAGTCCAATTTTATCTTTTAGAAAAGCTGGGAAAACCTTGTGATTGAGTTCATTCATTCAACAAACATTTCCTGGGCCCTTGCTATCTAGGAGCAATCGTGCATAATAGGATACAACAATGGGGAAGGAAATATTAATAAGATGAGCTCCAGTTTCAAGAAGCCAGTGGAAGCCACAAAATGCAGAGTAGAATGTAGATGTCCAATGGAAAGAAAGACGGGGGAAGTATAGCCGTCAGGATCTTGGCAGGCAACGGATGGCACCCTGGCAGCCGCACACCAGGTCATGGAGGAGAGTTTAACAGAGACTCAATTTACAGAGCGTAAGTAGGGTTAGGGAAACCTACAAGGCTCAGTGTTACACCCTGAGTCTGGTGACAGCCACAAGCCATTACCTCCCTTTGGCTGATGGGCTACAGGATGGACCAGTCACTGGAAATGCCGAAAGAAAACTGGAGAAGGCCACAAAATAGGAATCGTGGCCTTCAAAAGAAAGAAACAGACAACCTGCCATGATCCCACGAGGTATCCCAAATACCCCAACCTCTTTCTCCTCCCACATTCTCATCTCCTGCTGGTCACTTCTCTTTGGCTGAGCCAAATTAGAAGCCAGAGAGACAAGAAAGCCCTTTGGTGCAGCCCACGGAATAGGCCAACAGGCCAGAGAAGGCTGAAGTGGGGGGCTCTGGAGATACAACTATCCAGCTGAACATCCAGCCCGGGAAGCTTCCTGGTGAAAAGGGGGCTTGGTTGGGCTTAGAGGTGGAAATGTTATGGATGGGGGAAATAAGAAGGGCATTTCTAGAAGGGGAGTAGCAAGAGCAAAGACCAAGTAATTGGAAAATATGGAGTCATTCAGTTCCCCTGCAATGTTGAGCAGATGAGAGAAAATCTTAAAGATTTTAAGGTAGAACCACAGCTGAAGACTTGGGCACTCCAGGCCAGGTCAAGGATCTGGGACACGATTCAAAGAAGATGGAGATCTAGTGAAGGCTCAGCTCAAGTTTACAGTCTGAATTGTATCTGCCCCAAAATTCATATAGTGAGGTACTATCCACCCCTTACCCTGGGACCTCAGAATGTGATACAGGGTCTTTACCAAAGTGATTTGATTAAAATGGGGCTATTAGGGCCCTAATTCAGTAATGACTGGTGTCCTTATAGAAAGGCAATTTAGACCTGGGCATGTACAGAGCCGAGAAAGAATGTGAAGACATGGGGAGAAGTCAGAACTCTTACCTACAAAAAGCCAGCAGGTAAAGTCACAGTTCTGTCCTTTCTAGGTCTCATGTGTGGTATGAGTCTAGAAACTTCTACCGTCTGTTTGGGTTCACTCCACCAAAAAGCCCTCCATTCCACTCCACCATCAGAGGGCTCTGATGGATCCTTGTCAGTTGGCTCACCAGAAGGTACCACATCATATAGGTTCAGCCACTAACAAATTTGGAAATGGAGCTCATAAAAGTTGGTCCAGAGACCTGGGTCCCAGCTTCACTGTTGATGGTTTTCTTTGAGTTGGATCTTGCTGTTTACTGATGTTGTATACAGCACTTTTCAGAGTAAGCAGGCCACATCTGTGGGTATTCTTTGATCACAGGTTTTTTTGCTGCGCTCCTGGGAACCTGTTGGACTAATGACTCAGCTGTCACTGAGGAAAACCGTCGAGATTCCAAGCGAGGGCCCCAGATTGTTTTTCCCTTGGTTTCCCTCACTGTATCCTCCCCACCATCCACTTGCTTCTCTTGTCTTTCTTTGCACTGCTAGTGCCAGCGCTCCCACTGCTGGCCTCCTCCCTGCCTGTGGGCATTACACATGCCCACTCTCAGAGGCTGCTCTCCTCTGGACTTTACCTGCTCTCAGGAAGCTGGAAGGACTAGATACCCCCAACTCCTACCCTGGCCCAGGAGCAAAGCCTGTGGCCTCAGCAGCTTCAAACCCTCAGGGGCACAGTCCAAGGCAATGGTCACCACAACAACTAGGACTCCATTTGGGGGAGAGAGGAAGAGATGCAGGAGGAGAAGCACTTTCTTGAACCAGTCATTTCCATTCAGCCATGACTACTTTGGGGAGGTGAAGCCATGAGGATCTTTGCTTGAGATTAAGTTTTTGCACCAGCCAACAATAACTGAAGGATGGGAAATGTCTCTCAACTATTCACCCCCCCCTCCCCTGCTCCAGTCCCTTCCTTCTGCATCCTCTATTTCTTAGAGAGCATCGCCTTCTGAGAGGGCAGATTCAGGGTCGTCCTTTACTTGTAAGCCACAATTATAAAAAATTACAATAGCTATCACTGACTAATGGCCTACTATTGAGGTCTTTTAGAGACAGCATCTCACAGCAACTCTGCAGGAAAGGCATTATGAGCCCTTTTTACAAAAGAGTAAACTGAGGCTCAGATGTGCCCACAGCCACACAGCTAGTTTGTGGCAAAGCCAGGGTTCAATCCCCAGGTGCGTCTGAACCCAGAGCCCACCCTAGTCATGCATGAGAGTTACCCAACAAATGTCAAGAAAGTGTAGACTCCTGGGCCCCACACCAAACCTATTAAATCTCAGTGTCCCAGACCAGGCTCAGGAAGCTGTATTTTATTTTTTAGACAAGTTCCCCAGGTAAAGCTAATGCCACTGGCCTGAGGACCGGCTCTCATCAGACCACGATGCCTTTCTGGGAAACTACCTGGGCCCAAGAAGGCAACAATAAAAGGTCTTCATTACCGTCATCCTCCTCCTCCTCTTCCTCAACCTAATTACTCCAGGGGTGACAGGAATTGAGACCAGAGCAGAGAAAGAACAGGAAGTACATGGGGCCTCTTTTTAGTGAATTATGTGCCTCTCCTTCAGGTAAAGGCTGTGTGTCACTCCAAAGGGACCCCACACTTTTCAGGCCTTCCAGATCTAAATGAGCAACTGCAGAGGAAGGGGAAGAGAGACAGAGTAAGTAGAACGAAGGGTAACACACACATCAGGGGTGCGTGTGTGTGTGTGTGTGTGTGTGTGTGTGTCACTTCCTGCTGTGGTTCCTGTGTGCCCCATAATGTCCCTGAAAGGAAGCTGATCCATTAACTGAGAAGGGCTGTCCCATGTCCCCCATCAGGGCACTTATTCATACATAGTTCAGCCTCTGCTCCTATTCTCCAGAAAAACTGCCAATAATTGAAATTCAAGTGGCAGCCCGGTTTGGCCCCTAGCGATAATGGATTAAGAATAAGAACAGGATGCATCGACAGGCTCACTTTTCCAGAGGCAGCTGTGGCTCAGTCTCCCACCTCCCTCCCCCCTGGTTTCCTCAATTTCCCTCTTTGTGAAAGAACCAGCAAGCTAGCCTTCTGGCTGGTGAGCAGAAGGTCAACTTGCTAATAAGGCTGAGGTCAGAGGTCGGGCCTCAAATAAGCTCAGTTCCCTTGGCTTGGTTCTAAGGTCACAGACAGGCCCCCCAAATCCTGCCACCTGGTCATAAAAGAAAGCAGCCAGAGTGTAGACAGATCAAAACAAATCTATCACCACTGGTGGAAAGAGCCAATTGGGTGAATGATGACGAATGGTGGTTCAGTAGCATCTTTGATTTGAAAGACGCGGCATCAGAAATGACCTCACAACACCTAATCAGTTCCAGAAAAGGACTTTGTTCTCCAGGAGGCAAGGTAGGAGATCAAAGCATTTCTTGCTCATCATCATTTAGCATTAATTACTTGTTAAGTAACCTGACCCAGACCCAGTACCGCTCCCTACCTCGCATCCTGACAGCCTCAACGAGCACCCTTGATCTTTCAACCCAACCCACATGAAATTGGGAGCAAGCCGACTGCAAACCTGGGAACAGAGAGACCCTGGGCGGCCCAGGCAGTCAGTCGTTCACTTAACTTCTCCTTTTCCTGTTAACTTTTTAACCCCACCAGCCAGGAAATGCTTACATATAACGGCATGCCCGCCCCCCCCCCACCACCACCACCACATTTCACTGAGTTCCTCAGATCTAGGGATTAAAGCCTCATTATTCACAAGCTGTGTGGCCCAAGGCATACCTGTGTCCCTCTCTGAGTTCCCAGTCTCAACTGCACCCGCAGAGATAACACTATCCACACTTCCCAGCATCGTTGTAAGGATCAAATAAGAGATTAAAAAGACATCTAAAGATTGATGCCTACATTGAGGAGGAGTACTCAGGGGGTTTTGGCTGTACCGGCAATAATTTATTTCTAGAGCTGAGTAGGGGGCCATGGTATACATTATTACATTATTTACATCTTTTTATGGCTCTAAAATAATGTACGGTAAACGCTATGAGTTGAATACTATCCCCCACCTCCCCACACATACCAAATTCTTACATGAAAGCCCTAACCCCCATACACCTCAGAATGTGAGTAGCTGGGGATAAAGTCTTTCAAGAAGTAACGAAGTTAGGGATGCCTGGGTGGTTCAGTGGTTGAGTGTCTGCCTTTGGCTCAGGTCGTGATACCGGGGTCCTGGGATCGAGTCCCACATCAGACTCCCTGCGGGGAGCCTGCTTCTCTTTCTGCCTATGTCTCTGCCTCTCTCTGTATCTCTCATGAATAAATAAATAAAATCTTAAAAGAAAAGAAGTAATGAAGTTAAAATGGGGTCATTAGGGTGGGTCCTGATTCAGCATGACTGGTGTCTTCTAAGAGGAGATTAGAACACAGACACACAGAGGACAAACCATGTGATGATACACAGAGACAACGGCTATCAACAAGCCCAGAAGACAGTCCCCAGAAGAAATAGATCATGCCAACTGACATCTTGTTCTCAGATCTCTGGCCTCCAGAACTATGAGAAAATGAACATCTGTCCTGGAAGCCACACACACAGTTTGTGGTACTTTGTGATGGCAGCCCTTGCAAAATCGGGATAAACTTAAATGAGTTTGAGAAATCCTAAAGCAAGCTGAAAAGAAAAAGACAGATGATAAGCACTGGCAAAGATGTAGGTATAAACTGAAACTCTCATACATTGCTGGTAGGAATGTAAAAGGATGCGGCTACCCTGGAAAAGTCAGGCCATTCCTCAAAAAACTAAACACAGGGTTACCACATGATTACTCAATTCCACTTCTTATGTGCCAACCCAAGAAATGAAAACACGTGTCCATATACATACTTGTGCACAAATGTCACAGCATCATTATTCACAACAGCCAAAAGGTAGGAACAGCCCAAATGTCCATCAGCTAGTGAATGGATAAATGAAGTATGGTATATACACACAGTAGAATATTATTTGGTCATAAAAAGGAATGAAGGGCAGCCCGGGTGGCTCAGTGGTTTAGTGCCACCTTCAGCTCAGGGCATGATCCTGGAGACCCGGGATCAAGTCCCACATCGGGCTTCCTGCATGGAGCCTGCTTCTCTCTCTGCCTGTGTCTCTGCCTCTTTCTCTCTGTGTCTCTCATGAATAAATAAGTAAAATCTTTTTTAAAAATCAAAATTTAAAAATTTAAAAAATAAAAATAAAAACGAATGAAGTACTGACAGATGCTACAATGTGGATGAAGCTTAAAAATACTATACTAAGTGAAAGAAGCCAGTCACAAAAGGTCAGGTATTGGATAATTCCATTTATGTGAAATGTCCAGAACAGGCAAATCCATAGAGATAGAGAGATTAGTGGTTGCTGGGGACTGGCGGAAGGGGAAGATTTAGGGGTTGGGCGGGGGGGGGAACTGACACCTGATGGGATTTCTTTCAGAGGGTATGAAAATGTTCTAAAATTAGATTGTGGAATAGTTGCATAACTCTTTGAATATACTGAATATACTAAAAAGTGAGTTGTACACGTTAAGTGAGAGAACTTTATGGTAAGCAAATTATATTTGTTTTATTATAAGATGTCAAAAAAAAAAACCCACACTAGTATCCCCAAAGTATTGTGACATAGTGAATGCTCTCCTTTCACCCTTCACCAGCCTAAGGCTCCAGTCTATCCCCCTCTCCAGATTTGATGATACCAGCCATACGACCTTGTGTACAGACCAGTGCTTGTACACCAATCCTCCAGGAAAATCTTAGATAAGGGTTACTCCCCCCAGGAGCCTGCTTCCAATTTCCAGCCCTTTGAAGGAAGGAGGCAGAGACTTGATGATTTTTGGTTTGTTTTGTTTTTTAATGACTATAAGCCTCGGGGTACCTCGGTGGCTCAGTGGTTGAGGATCTGCCTTCAGCTCAGAGCATGATCCTAGGGTCCTGGGATCAAGTTCTACATCAAGCTCCCTGCAGGGAGCCTGCTTCTTTCCCTGCCTATTTCTCTGCCTCTCTCTCTGTGTCTCTCATGAATAGATAAATAAAATCTTAAAAAATAATAATAATAATGCCTATAGGCCTCTCCAGTATAAACTGGATGGTTTCAGGCACAGAGCACAGGACACATTGGTAGTAGATTTCCTCCAGAGAAGCACACTTGGACTCCTCCATTAATTCTGAGATTACAGTGGGTAGTGGCAAGTTGTTTTTTAAAAGCTTGTGTTCTGCAAACCCTGATCTCTCCCTCAGAGCATCTTCCCCTGAGAGGGAAGCAGGCAGTGAGGCAAAGCCACGGTTTCCTCTTCAGGTTCAGAGTAGTCATGGGGCCTGGCTGGGTTGCTGCAAGGTGCTATGTTTGCAAGTACAGTTTGTGGTCTCAGAAATGGCAGTTGTATTTATTGCCCATGTAGGGGAAAGCAAACATTAAAACCCCATATGCTCCTACAGATCGAGATTCAAAAGGTAGGAACTATGAAGGCAAATCCTTTTTTTGTTTCTATCATCACCTAAATTCCCACTAAGCTTCAAAGAGAATCAGAAGTAATAGGGATTCCTTCTCCCCAGCAATTCCACATTTAGGAATATACCCTGAGAAGATAATCAAACAAAGGTGGAAGGAATAACCCAGAACATCAATGTCCAACAGAAATATAAAGTGAGCCACACATGTACATTTACATTTTTTGTAGCCACATTTAAAAAGGCAAAAAGAAAAAGCTGAAATTAATATTCATAATCCATTTTGTCTAACCAATATATCCAAAATACTATCATTTCAACTAGAGTTGCCAGATGTAGCAAATAAAAATACAGTATACCCAGTTAAATTTCAGATGAACAGGGATCCCTGGGTGGCGCAGCGGTTTGGCGCTTGCCTTTGGCCCAGGGCGCGATCCTGGAGACCCGGGATCGAATCCCACATCAGGCTCCCGGTACATGGAGCCTGCTTCTCCCTCCGCCTGTGTCTCTGCCTCTCTCTCTCTCTCTGTGACTATCATAAATAAATAAAAAAATTTTAAAAAAAAATTTCAGATGAACAATGAATAATCTTTTTCAGTGTAAATGTATCCCATGTGATATGTGGGCTGTACTTATACTTAAAAGTTTTACTTGTTTACCTGAAATTCAAATTTAAATAGGCATCCTTTTTAAAATCCGACAACCTTAATTTCAACTGCAATCAATACAAAAAATTAATTAATGAGCGGGATGCATGGGTGGCTCAGTGGTTGAGTGTCTGCCTTTGGCCCAGGGCGTGATCCTGGGGTCCTGGGATAGAGTCCTGCATCAGGCTCCCTGCATGGTGCCTGCTTCCTCCTTTGTCTGTGTCTCTGCCTCTCTCTTTGTGTCTCTCATGAATAAATAAACAAAATTTTTCAAAAAGAATAATTAACAGGCAGCCTGGGGGGCTCAGCGGTTTAGCACCGCCTTCAGTCCAGGGTGTGATCCTGGAGACCAGGGATCGAGTCCCACATCAGGCTCCCCGCATGGAGCCTGATTCTCCCTCTGCCTGTGTCTCTACCTCTGTGTGTGTGTGTATCTCTCATGAGTAAATAAATAAAATCTTAAAAAGAAAAAAAGAATTAACAAGTAAAATTTTACAGTGTTCTTTGCAGTAAGGCTTTGAAACCTGCTGTGTATTTTATACTTCTGGCACATCTCAATTTGGGCTTGCCATATTTCAAGTGCTCAAAAGCCATAGAGCTAGCAGCTACCATTTTGGACAGCACAGATTTAGAATGTTCCTCTAAATGTTTCCCATGACAGAAAAAAAAAATCAGAAAAAACATCCATCAGTGAAGAGGCTGCTTAAGTTAAAACTAACATTTAAAGAGCACTCACTACTGGTCAGTCCTTGTCCTAAGAACTTTGCATGCATTGTTCTATTTTTTCTTTTCATAGTTAACCAGAAACAAATTCAACAATGCATTGTCTCATCTAGTGTCTCATCCAGTCACAACATTTGAAGTAGGTGCTACTATAGCCCTATTTTACAGACAAGGAAAGTAAGGTTCAGGAAGTTTCTATAACTTGCCTAAGAAAGTGGTGAGGCTAAGTGTGGACAAATGGATTGATACATACATGTCCCACCCTAGCATAGACTGTGGAAGAAGACTGGTTTTCTCTGGATAGTGGACTCGAGATGGATACTCGTTAACAGTTTAGTCTCTGCTGTCACATAAACTAGTCATCTTGCCCTCGGCTCTACCAAGAGCCCTCACAATTGATTTGACCTTTGCCAGCCTCAGTTTCCTTATCTGTAAAATGAGAATCGCAAGTGTCTGCCTCACAGGGTTATTGGAGTCTAAGAAAGATGAGGGATGCAGACAACGAGGTAAAGCCACCTGCTCCTGGTAAGTCCTCAGTGATGTTATTATCATTCTCCCCAGGGTCTTTGTACTTTCCTACTTGATTAGACATTTTCATGGTGAGCATCAATCAGTTTTAAAAGAGAAAAAAAGTTAACTTTCAAAAGAAAGGGAACAGCCCTTGACGCACCTGGAGGAAAAAGAGAAGGAAAGAAGAAAAGAAAGGAGAGGGAAGAAGGGATAGAAGTCACCTAAGGACAGGGAAAAGTGAGGCATCACTTGCCCCACAGTTTTCTGAGTGACCACCAGAGGGCACTGCCTGCAGTTTCCACAGATAGGGAAATCGATGCCTTTGAAAAAACAGAAACTTGGAATGGACAAATCACCAAAACCATTCATCTTAATTAGGATGCCTTCTGCCAGGAGTCTTCACTGCAAAGCTGCCAACATTCATCTTACAGAAGATGTGAAAGGCAGTGGGATTGGTATCCCAGCTGCGGGCGATCTGTGTCTTACCTTTGGAGTCTTCTTTGGCCAAGTGACTACAGGGACCCCAGTAATGGCCAGACTGGGGTCGTCATCCGCGTGCTCCTTCAGGACATTCTGTGGCCAAACAAAGGAGCCATATTAGCCCACAGTAGAGGGGAGGTCCCAGAAGGAGGCTAAGACCAAACCTAACCCAATAAAAGACAGAGCCCTCTGTAGAGTCAATCACCAAACACAGACTCAGTAGAAATCAAGTCACCGGGGTTCCTCAGAAGCCACAAGACATGCAATATCCTCCTTTCCAAAATTTTTTTTAAAAAGCATATCACACACCTCCTTATGACTACCATGAGTATATTGCTCACTGATCATATTTATGGTAACCAAACATTTGCCTAGAGCACCATGGACTCTCATGCATACAATCTCATTCAATCCTTACCAAGTACACTGGGAGTGCGCTGGGTGGTGCACTATAATGCCCTAAGGTACATAAACTCAACTATGTATGCAGAGAAACAAAAACCAAAACCAAACACAAGGTCTTGACGCCTGTGAGATCGCTTTTCTTCCATCGGCCAGCAAGCCGTGTTTCTTCTAATCTTGGCATGTAAAGACATGTCATTGTTTATTACAACATGGGCCATAAATACAAGTAGATCCTTCATCTGATTTAACCAAGGATGGAGTCATCTGACCAAATGCTGGCAGAAAAGTGGGCTGTGAGACATATTCCCAGATTGTGTGAGGGTCTTCCACATGGCACACTGTGTTCACATCTTTGTGGGTAGTTTGAAGACTTTTCAAGGGTAATTCTGACTTTACCAGATTTTGTCCTAACGTGGTGGCTCATTTTAGAACTTCATCCAGGTGTTGCTACTCCACTGAGTTGTCCTTTAGAGGTGAGGCAATCAAGGCTCAGAAAGACTCAAAGGACTTGGATCCTGGCCCAGACCAGGAAGATAGAGCCCCTGAACCCCACTCTCTGGCACCAGACTTCCCACCCCATGACCACTTCACACATGGGTTTTTTTTTTTTTATTGCATCCACAGTGTGCCATGAAAAAGCATTAAGGGATAGACAGATCTGCCACTGGGCTATCCTGACTTTGACCATTAATTTTTGGATTGCACAAAAACATTCCTGCAGGACCATCTAAAAACAGAAAAAGTTGCACAGTAGAACTTAATAGGAAGAGCAGAAGAGTTCAAAAGAGTAATGTAGGTAAAGATTATTTTAACTTAAAAAAGATTATTTTAACTCACTTTCCCCAATCTATTCACCGGAAATGAATCCAACTTACTTCTTATTTATTCTATTGTCTTAGTTTTCTCATCATCCTGTGGTTGCCACATTTTTCAAAATGTGCCTACTATGCCAAATCCACCTGCAGAACTTTCCTCTGCCCATGGGAGGTAGCAAATACGACAGTGATCAAGAGTCAAACTCGGGGCCGTCTGGGTTCAATTCTCAGTCCATATAGCTCTCTTCAAGTCCAGTATCAATGTCACTGATTTATAAATGCTGTTTATAAACGTCTCGGTTCACGGCTATATCCCTCATCTTGCACAATGACTAACCTACACTAAGCCTCAAGTAAATAACTTAAAAAAATAATAAAACCACAAATCCCCAAAGAGGGATTTTCTACAAAATCCTTGACCAGTATTCCTCAAATCTGTTAAAGTAAAAAAACAACAATCAAAAAAGGTCTGAGAAACCATCACAGCCAAGAGGAGCCCTAAGGAGACATGACAAATACACAGAGCTGTCATGGGTTGGGACCCTGAAATAGATATACAACACTTGGTAAAAACTCAGGAATTGTGAATAAACTCTAAACTTTAGTTAGTAGTAATAATGTATCAATGTTAGATTAATTGTAACCAATCTACTCCACTAATATACCATGTTAATCCTAGAGTAAACTGGGGCAGGGTGGGGGGTGGATAAGTGGAAACTCTCTGTAGTATCTGAATTTTCCTGTCCATCTAACACCATTCTGAAACGTAAAGTCCTATGATAAGAAGCAATTTTTTTTTTAAGTAGGCTCGAGCATGGAACCCAACGTGGGACTTGAACTCACGACCCCAAGATCAAGACCTGAGTGGAGATCAAGAGTCAGACATTCAACCGACTGAGCCACTCAGGCGCCCCCTAAAATGTCAATCAGACAGTAGTAACAGCTGCCATAAAGGACAATGGGATTATTAGGCTGCCAATTTTTCTAACATGGATGTAGCGTATTTAACAAGAAATAACAATATAAGGGAACCAAGAATATAAGCATGATTCAGCTCCAGTGTGGACCTCACATGGGGCATGAAAGATGCTATCGAATGTTTGGGGCAGTGGGAAGGATCCATGCCTGGGGGGAGGAGTGTTTCATCACTGACATTGTTTAGAATTGCCAATTCCCAGTGAGGATAAAAAGCAGATGAATTTATCAGTTTTGGTTTTGAATTAAATAGACAGGGGCATTGCACCCATTAGTACATGCACCCAAGTGAGCCATCCCACTTGGTCCACCACACAAGGTAGGTGGGACTGGCTAGGTGAGAAGTTAAGTGGAACCATCAGGAGGCAGACACCACATATGTTGTCAAATGAATATATGAAAGTAGGATGTAGTGAGTGCTTGCTCTGTGCTGGGCACCATGATAAAAACGCCATATCTACTATCTCATCCAACCCCCTTGACCACACTGTGAGATGGACCATCATCATTTCCAGATGAGAATACTGGGGCCTGGGGCGTGCGAGAACAGTCCAAGACCACTCAGCCGGTAGAGGGTGGAGACCCCGCCATTTCACAACCTGTGCTCTAACTCTGGTGTTACTCAACCTTAACCTTCAAGGAGAGAGGGGGCCACGTTCCTAGCATCCTAGCAACATGACTCACAACAGCCAAATGACACTTGAAAACAACCTAAGCGTCCATCAGTGTGGATGGATGAATAAATAATATGTGGTCTATGCACACAAGAGAATATGACTCTGCCCGAAAAAGGAAGGAAATCGTGACACATACTGTAATGTGGATGGACTGGAGGACATTCTGTTGAGTGAAATAAGCCAGACACAAAAGGCCAAATAGTGCATGATTCCACTTATAGGAGGTGCCTAATGTAGTCAGAGTCATACAAGCATAAAACAGAGTAGTGGCTGCCAGTGGCTGAGGGAGGGAGAAGCAGGGAGTTGCTTAATGCATGGTGGTGATGGCTGCACAACAGGGTGAATATACTTAATGCCACTGAACTCGGGCAGCCCCGGTGGCTCAGCGGTTTAGCACCGCCTTCAGTCCAGGGCCTGATCCTGGAGACCCGGGATCGAGTCCCACGTCAGGCTCCCTGAATGGAGCCTACTTCTCCCTCTGCCTGTGTCTCTGCCTCTCTCTCTCTCTCTTTCTCCTCTCTGTGTGTCTCTCATGAATAAATAAAATAAAATCTTTAAAAAAAAATGCCACTGAACTAGACACTTAAAAATGGTTAAAATAATAAATTATATGTTATGTATAATTGGCTACCATTTAAAAAAATTTTGTGTGTGTTTTATTTTTATTTAAGTAATCTCTACACCCAACATGGGACTATAACTCATGACCCTGAAATCAAGAGTCACAGGCTCTTCCAACTGAGCCAGCCAGGTGCCCTGCCCTTACCACAATTTTTTAAAAAGGGAGGAGAGAATGGAGCAAAGCAGTCTCTTTCTAAGGAATGGACTCAGAAATTCTAAAAATTACCCACAGGAGACCTAACATCTCACTAGTTAAGCCATTACTGTTATGCCTTTGACAACACTGATTCTAGAGTCTGAAGACCTGGGTTCAAGTTTTACAACTTGCAGACTATATGACCTTGAGGAAGCCACAGCTTAGAAGAGTGACATCACTAACCTTGACTTTACTCCATGAAGTGAGATGTGATTTTACTACCATTCTTTGGAGCATTTATTGGGTGCTTGCTCTGAACTAATTCCCTCTGTGGGATAGACCTGATTCCCTCCCTTTCACAAAAGCAGAAACTGAAGTGCAGAGGGGTTATTTGATTTGCCCAAGGTCACACATCTGGGTCTGGGAGGTGATAGATCCTGACACTGACCAGATCCATCTAACTATAAGCCCAGTTAGTAACACGGGGTGATAAAGCCTCAGTATACCATTCCAGCAACCTCTGGAGCTGATCTATACTCCATTATTAAAAAAATACAACACCTAGGAGACAATCTGGGCTCACATTCACCATTCAATTAACAAATACATAAGTGAGTCATCCTCGCCTATGCCTCGCAAGACAGAGAACTAATTCAGCCACTAACTCTACAAAGCATTTTTCAAAGTTTGCCCCAATCACAAAAGGGAAGACCCACGTGTGCCCAATGTGGGCTTGAATAAGCATAAAATTTTGTTGACATTTCATGGTTCTTAATAATCCACATGAATTTCACACCCTCTTCTACAATACATCAGGGTGTTGTTGTTGTTGTTGTTGTTGTTGTTGTTGTTTTAAAGATTCTAGGGATGCCTGGGTGGCTCAGTGGCTGAGCGCCTGCCTTCGGCCCAGGGCATGATCCTGGAGACCTGGGATCGAGTCCCACATCAGGCTCTCTGCATGGAGCCTGCTTCTCCCTCTGCCTGTGTCTCTGCCTCTCTCTCTCTCTCTCTCTCTCTCTCTCTCTCTCTCTGTGTGTGTCTCTCATGAATAAATAAATAAAATTAAAAAAGAAAAAGATTCTATTCATCTAATTATGAGAGACACACAGAGAGAGAGGCAGGCAGAGACACAGGCAGAGGGAGAAGCAGGCTCCATGCAGGGAGCCTGATGTGGGACTCGATCCCAGGTCTCCAGGATCACGCCCTGGGCCGAAGGCAGGCGCTCAGCCACTGAGCCACCCAGGCATGCAGGCCTAGTTTAAAAAGGGCAAATGCAGGACACCTGGGCAGCTCAGTCAGTTAAGTGTCTGCCTTTGGCTCAGGTCATGATCTTGAGGTCCTGGGATCAAGCCCTGCTTCAGGCTCCCTGCTCAGTGGGGAGCCTGCTTCTCCCTCTCCTTCTGCTGCTCCCTCTGCTTGTACTCTCATGGTGTCTTTCAAAGAAAGAAAGAAAATCTCTTAGAAAACAAATAAATAAAGGTAGCAAATGCTGCCTTCCAACCTACTAACCTTTTGTGGGAATGAAAGCTCCACCTAATCTCTGATTTTTCAGAAGAAATCAAAGATCCAGAGTTTTACTTTAAATTGCTTAAATATTCGCAACTGGTTGAAAAAATTCAAAAGCCAAAACCAAAACCAAACAAACCAACCAACCAAACAAACAAACAAAAAACAAAATGAAAATGAAAAAATGTGAGCCAAACAAACAGTATCTGTGGGCCAGTCTGGGTTACAGGCTACCAATATACAAGCGCTTCTCTGTGTAAGACTGAAAATAATGTCCACTCGCCTTGGTCTTCCTGGAGTTTCTGAACTGTCTCAAGATTTCCTGTCATTTCAATATCAGAGCTGGAGTCCATAACTCACAAGCAAGGTGAGGTCTCTGTGGAGGAATGTGGTTACAAAAAGCTATTTCTGAAGGTGTAAGTGTTGTGAATAATAAATATATTATTAATGATAAATAATAATTAAAAATTAATAGAGGGGTGCTTGGGTGGCTCAGTTGGCTAAGAGTCCAACTCTTGATCTCAGCTCAGTTCTTCTTGATCAGGTCATGAGTTTAAGCCCCGCATTGGGCTCCATGCCCAGCTTCCTTTTCACTTAAAAAAAGTCATTAAATAAATAAATAAAAATAATAATAATTAATAAATACCTCCCCAAGTACTCTGGAGTGGGCATCTCACACACACAATCCCCGCAGGCAGCAAATCCCCTCAATGGCCCGTGTTGGCCACCAGGAGGCGCTTACGGTTCTGTCGCACGGGGAAGTATTTGCATTTTTTGACATGCTACAAGAAGAGATTATTCTAATTGGAGATTGTCTCTCTGAGAAATAAATTGTGCTGAAGAGAATCATGTCACTGGCATCCCTAGGCTCCGCCAGAATTCATACACTCCCTGGGACTCCTGGAAGCAGAGACTAGGAAACCAGGTGCCAGGACCGGCCCAGGGCCCTCTGCATTACATCCTATAAACCTCTTGGTAGGAGAGCCCAGGGCAGGCTTTCTAAAAGAGAAAGATTGAGGCTACCAGGCCCTTTCTGTTGAAAACTGCCTTGCTTTTGACCCAACAAGATAACCACAGACGACGGATGTGCTGGGCCTCTGCTCCCTCTTATGTCAACTCTCTCTGTGGACTTAATTAGCTAAATGGATTCAGGGGCCACTGCTCCTTAGGATGGGGTGTTAATAATAATTAATGATGATAAAAAAGAGGCAAGCATCAGGAAAGAATCACTAACCACCAACCAAACCAACAGATAAAGGAAGAGTAACAAAGCACGGAGCAGCTCATGCTGCTCTTCTGGGAAGCCCAGTAGACTGAGGGGTCCTCCCCATACCACAGGTAACTGGGTGCCATGCACTCTGGAACGCCCAAGATCCTTGCCTCCGCCCCAGCCAACCATCCCATGCCCGCCTGTAAACACTTATCTGTATGGGGTTGGACTAGATCTCTCAAGTGGGTATGTTCAAATCCTAATCCCTGGTGCCTATGAATATGACCTTACTTGGAAAAAGGTTCTTTGCAGATGTAATTAGTGGCGAATATCAGATGAAATTATCCTGGATTTAGGGTACAAAGTGACTGGTATCTTTTTTTTTTTTTTAAGATGCATTTATCTATTGGACATAGAAAGCACACACACGCTTGCACAGGAGAGGGGGCGCAGGGGAGGAGGGGGAGGAAGGGAGTCCCAAGCAGATTCCAAACTCAGCATGGAGTCCGAGGCAGGGTTCAATCTCATGACCCTGAGATCATGACCTGAGCCAAAACCAAGAGGCTGATGCTTAACCGAATATGCCACCCAGATGCCCCATGACGGGTGTCTTTGTAAGAGAAGGAAGAGGAGGATTTGAACAGAGGCAGTAAGGAAGAAGGCATGAGAAGACAAGAGACAGACCAGTGACATAGCCACAAGCCAAGAAACACCAGGAATCACCAGAAGCTGGAAGAACAAGAAAGAATTTCCCCCAGAAGCCTTCCCAGAGTGTAGACCAGACTGTAAGAGAGTAAATTTCTGTTGTTTCAAGCTCCCAAGTTTGTAGTCATTTGTCACAGTGGCCACAGGCAGCTAACACCCTGCCCCTGTCATAGTGCACTGTGGTTACAAGTCTATTAGCTACATAACTTGGCAAGTCACAACACCTGAGTCTCAGTTTCTCCATCTGAGAAATGGGATGATAACAGTCCCCACCTTGCCAGGTTGTGCTGAGGATCATAATGCATGGAAGGAAAAAAAAAACTGCATGGAAGGCACTTGGTACATGGTAAATGCTCAACAACTGTTGGCTCATCTCTTTTGGCTGATGTTATTTTTCCTACTGGAATACACACTGCCCTGTCCTCTGTTTGCAGAATTCAACCACTTAAGAAGTTCTAAGCACAGAGAAATTTAAAAGTTTATTTAGTTGGAAGGGCAATCTAAAAGCTGATTTAGCAGGTGCCTGGATGGCTCAGTCGGTTAAGCATCTGCCTTCAGCTCAGGTGATGATGTCTGGGTTCTGGGATCAAGCCCCCCATCGGGCTCCCTGCTCAGCCAGAGAGTCTGCTTCTCCCTCTCACTCTGCTGCTCTCCCTGCTCGTGCTCTCTCTCAAATAAAAAAAAAATTTTTTAAAGCTGACTTACGGACGCCTGGGTGGCTCAGCGGTTGAGTGTCTGCCTTTAGCTCAGGGCCTGATCCTGGCTTCCCAGAATCGAGCCCTGCATTGGGCTCCTTGCATAGAGCCTGCTTCTCCTCCCTCTGCCTGTGTCTCTGCCTCTGTGTGTGTGTGTCTCTCATAAATAAATAAATAAAATCTTTAAAAATAAATAAAAAATAAAAAGCTGATTTAGCTACATAAGGAGAAAGGATAATAATGTGATTCAGGAGCCCACCAGTTAATTGTAGGCAAAAATAAAGTCCCAAGTGACACAGATAAACCTACCCATTTTTCAGGTCTAGGGTTTGCCCTAGATGTCTGGAACTCAGATATCTCGCTCTTGCTGTTCTCCTTCGTTCCCTGAGGTGGTACAGGCAGAGAAGTAGGAGTATGCGTGGCTTGTTTTGTCATCACAGTGGGAGCTCCTTAGGTGAGAGACCTGTCTCATTCATCATTGTATCAACCCTCTATCCCCACACTGCCCAACAAAAATACCAAACACAGGGCTCAGTATTACACACAGGCCCCAGCAGGAGAGCCTGAGCAACCCAGCCTGGCTGAAACTGATCTGCCATTCTCTGCTCTGGGTCATCTTTTGGGTGGGAGCAAGCCCCTGAGGCTGCAGACCCCTCACTGGCTTCCTGCTTCTTGGCTCCCCTGAAGCAGTTATGAGAGTGGGGGTGGGGTAGGGGATGATGGTGATAAATTAAAAAGCCAGCAGTGCCAGGAGTCTGAGCCCTACACTTTACTGTTTTGCAAAACAGCAAGGTGGGGCTGCTCAAACAAGCAGGTGTATTCTAGGATCAAGACTGATGTCCCCAAGACAGTAAAGCTGTACACACTTTCCATGGTCATGGGTTTCACAGACTCTCACACTTAACCCTAAATGGGCCTGTTTTCATTCCAAGCTGTCTGAAATAATATTAATAATAAGCTCTACTAAAGTCCTTGTGCTAAAACAAGGCTTTATGCATGTTGCCTCGCTGAATTTGATGAGGCACGTGTTCTTTCTCTATTTTATCATGTTTTCCAAGAGCATTTGGCTGGCTAACGGATGCCACATGGGATTTAGCCTGACTCCAGAAACTTTGGTCTTAAGAGATAATACCTGTTTGGATAATGTACCCTTCATTTAGGATTATTTTCTTTCCTCTTACATTTGTGTTTTGATGAAAGAACAATACAACTGGTTTCTTTCTTAAATATCAAATATATATATATATATATATATATATATATATAATACCTGAAAACAATGGCCCCTCACTGGCTCTTCCACCCCCTAATTCCAGAGAGTCCCACAATTCCATGTAGTAAAAAAGGTGGCTATCTGCAGCAAGCTGACATTTTCATACCAAACTTACACTTTGGCAGCTAGGGGGGCAAGGCATTGTGGGAAGAGAGTCTGGCATTATTTTCATTAACAATGACCCCTACAGAATCACCTTGCAGGTATCTGACAAACACTCTTCTACAGCCAACCTTAGTGGTGACTACCCACTTAGGCCCAAACCCTCACAACCATGCCATGCATTTTTAAGTCATCTACAATCGATTTGAGGAGTAGATCTGCCCCCAATAGCCGCACACCTTCCTTTTCTTCCATTGGGAAATCACAGCTCTCCCTGAGTTCTAGTAGAAAGTACAGATTCTTCTAGAAGGAATAGTAAGAAGAGCAACTCCCATCTTACTGTTGCCAACCCAAGATGGAAGAGAAAAAAGACGATAATGCATTGGGTTGAATAGGGTGCCCCTTTGTTAAAATCCATCTGCAAAACCTCATATGACCTTTTTGGGAAATGGGGTCTTTGCAGATATAATCATGTTAAGAACAGGTCATAGTGGATTAGGGTAGGCCCTAATCCAATGATAGTGTCCTTGTAAGAGAAGACACACAGCAAAGATGAACACTTGCATGAACTCAGAGATGGAAGTGATGTAGCTACAAGCCAAGGAATGCCAAAGACTGCTGGCAACAATGAGAAGCTGGAGAAGACAAGAAAGGATCCTTCCTCCCCTAGAGTCTTCAGAGCAAGCATAGCCTTGATTTCAGACTCCCAGTCTCCAGAACCGTGAGAAAATAAGTTTCTGATGTTTTAGGCCAGTCTGTGGCTCTATTATGGCAGCCCTGAGAAACTTATATGGATGGTGATCATTAACCTGTAAGAGGTATGGGGGAGCAGCCAAAGCCAGTCTGGCTCTCCTTTGACTGTGTACCTAAGAATACCTAATTTTTCTCCAAGAGTTTACCAGGAGTGCTAGGTGTTCATTACCTCACTGCCCCTCAAAATAATCTGACGACACAGATCCCCGTTATTTTCCTCATTTTACAGTGAAGACACTCAGGTGTCGATTGGTTAATCACTTCAGAATGGCCAAGGGACTGTCGAATCTGGTCCCCAGAAAGATAAAGCACAGCCAGTCCAATACCCTTGTTTTACCTGCAGATAAACAGAAAGGTGGAGTGCTTGACTACACAGCAAGCAGCAAAGAACAGAAGCCGAAATTAAACTCAAGGGTCTCATGTCCTGATTTCTTATTCTTCCCATTAGGTACAGGCCAATATCCTGCATCTCGAACACAAGTGTCTCGAAAGAAGGAAGTCACTGGAGGTATCTCAGTGCCAAATCCCACAGGGTTTCATAAAGGCAGGGAAAGGAAATGGCTTTCTTTTTTTAAAGATTTTATTTCTGGAAGCCTGGGTGGCTCAGTCAGTTATGCATCCTCCCTTGGCTCAGCTCACGATCCCAGGATCCTGAGATCAAGCCCTGAATTGGACTCCCTGCTCAGCAGGAAGTCTGAATCTCCCTCTGCCCTTCCCCCTGTTCGTGATCTCTCCCTCCCTCTCTCTCTCTCTCAGATAAAGTAAATAAAATCTTTATCTTTAAAGATTTTATTTATTTATTTGAGGAGGGAGGGACAGAGAGAGAGAGAGAGAGAGAATCCGAAGCAGACTCCATGCTGAGCATGGAGCTGGATGTGGGCCTCAACCTCTCGACCCTGAGATCATAAGCTGAGCCAAAAATCCAGAGTCAGACACCTAACTGACTGAGCCACCCAGGTGCCCCAGAAATAATTTTCTTAGATTTTTACAAGATCCTGGAATCTTGCTTCTCTTTACAAAATAAATTAAGTAGGGTGGTCATTTTAGTTTGAATCTAAAGCCAGACCCCTCAAGGCAAGTTCTCAAGGTACAAATGAGCTCTCTCAGACCTGCCAAAACCACAGGGTCATAGGAAGGATAAACTCAACTTTCAAAAGTTCTGCCCACAAAAAGAGGAGGCTAGACTTACAGGAAGACACAAAAAAGAAAGCTTGAAGGGACAGAAGCAAGTTGTAAAACAGTATGCTCTAATTTTTAACAAATTATGTATACCTGGGATGAGAGGAAAGCTCCAAAAGTATGTTCAGCAGATGAGTAACAGGGTTACCTCCAGGGCTGGGAAAGTGGGGAGGGGGACATTTTCTAGCCTCTAGCCTCTAACGCTTAATTTTTCTTACATAGATCATGTAACACTGTAATACTTGAAACTTTTACAGAAAAGAAATATCCAGAGTGAGTAAACCTATAAAGATAGAAAGCAGGGCAGCCCGGGTGGCTCAGCAGATTAGCGCCGCCTTCAGCCCAGAGCATGATCCTGGAGACCCTGGATCCAGTCCCACGTCAGGCTCTCTGCATGGAGCCTGCTTCTCCCTCTGCCTGTGTCTCTGCCTCTCTCTCTCTCTCTCTCTCTCTCTCTCTCTCTGTGTCTCTCATGAATAAATAAAATCTTAAAAAAAAAAAAGATAGAAAGCAGACGGGGGTGGGAGGAGGGAGGTAAGGAGGACGGGAATGGTCCTCCACTAGTGGTCACCTAGTGGAGACAGGGTTCTGTCCAGGGTGATGAAAATGTTCTGAACCACACACAGGTGTGGGCTGTACGATACCGTGAATGTACTTAAGTCACTAAACTGGGTACTTTAAGGTTGGGGTGCATGGCTGGCTCAGTCAGGAAAGTGCATGACTCTTGATCTCAGGGTTGTGAATTTGAGCCCCATACTGGATGTAGAGATTACCTAAAAATAAAAAAAAATGTTAAAAACATTTTTTAGGGATCCCTGGGTGGCACAGCGGTTTGGCGCCTGCCTTTGGCCCAGGGCGCGATCCTGGAGACCCGGGATCAAATCCCACGTCGGGCTCCCAGTGCATGGAGTCTGCTTCTCCCTCTGCCTATGTCTCTGCCTCTCTCTCTCTCTGTGACTATCATACATAAATAAAAAAAAATTTAAAAAAAAAAAAACCCTTTAAAAAAAACATTTTTTAATTAAATAAAATGGTTGAGATGGCACATTCTTGAAGACTCTTGAAGATTCTAAAGTGGTGATCTAGTAAATTTAAAAAAAAAATTTTGGGGGGACGCCTGGGTGGCTCAGTGGTTAGGTGCCTGCCTTCGGCCCAGGGCGTGAATCTGGAGACCCGGGATTGAGTCCCACATCAGGCATGTGGGCATGGAGCCTGCTTCTCTCTCTGCCTCTGTCTCTGCCTCTCTCTCTCTCTGTGTGTGTGTGTCTCTCATGAATAAATAAATAAATATTACAAAAAAATTTTAAGACAAAATGGTGCTATGTGCATTTGTTTTTTAATTTTTAAAATTTATTTTTAAAATTTTTAAAATATATTTTAATTTTTAAAAATATATTACAAATGAAAGAAAAAATGGTTTGTTTTTTTAATTCTAGTATATTTTTTTCATTTTATTTATTTATTTGAGAGAGAGAGAGAGAGAGAGACAGCACAAATGCAGGGGGAGCAGCAGCAGAGGGAAGGGAGAAGCCAGCTCCCCAGAGAGCAGGGAGCCCAACGTGGGGCTCGATCTCAGGACCCCTGGATCACGACCTAGCCAAAGGCAGATGTCCAACCGACTGAGCCACCCAGGCATCCCTAGTGTATTTTTTAATGGAGTTTATTTATTTGTCAGAGAGCAAGAGAGCACAAGCAGGGGGAGCAGCAGGCAGAGGGAGAGGGAGCAGCAAGCTCCCTGCTGAGTAGGGAGCCCGATGTGAGACTCAATCCAAGGACCTCAGGATCATGACCTGAGCCGAAGGCAGATACTTAACCAATTGAGCCACCCAGGTGCCCCAAAAATGGGTTTCTGATAAAAGCCCAAACCTACCTCTCCGGAGACTGAGTTGTTTAGGGGACTGTCTCCAATCTCAGGGGTTCCCAATACCATGAACCATCCCATTAAGCAGTGGACCAAGGGTCAAAACTGGTCAGTTACCAAACTGACAAAGTTACTCCACTTGCCAGACACACAAATCACTCAACAGTAGTGACAGCAGTAGGCACTAGCTAAGATTTCTGCACATTTCCTGTGTTTTATTTCTCAGCCAGTGCAAACAAAACCCCAAAACCAGAGGAGAGAGAAAACCAAGGCATCAAGTACAGCTAAGAAGCTGCTCATCCTCTGTGACAACACTCTCACTCTGAAGGTCAGTCTGAGGTTCCACCTCTTTTCTGGGTATCCAGGGATTGAAAAGGCCGATGGCCAGGCTGGACAGCCAAGAACCCTCCTGTTCCAGAAGAGATGTTTGGCCCACTTCCCCCATACAGACTCCTGGCCACACAGCATTTAGAGACACAAGCAGATGCTCCAGTTCTCCTGGGGCTCTAAAGAGACCTGTCTACCCAATTTACAAGCTCTTTAAGCTGCAAAAGGCCTCCCCAGACAAAACTCAAGAACATAAATTTATCTCTAAAAATAAGGCAAGTTGCAGCTCTCTTGGTCTTAGCGCCATCTTCTGGAAACCTCCACGCCATGACAGCCAAGTGGAGGAAGAAGCCAATGTGCACACTGAAGCAAAAAAGATGAGGCAGAGGTCCAAGTAAAGCATTAGCCTATGTACCGACAAAAGCCACAGAAGAAGAAATAAGGAAAGCCAGAGGCCAGTGACGCTGGTACAAATTGTTGGACTGCATGCCTACTTTCTAGAACTTGATTTAATGGATCTAGAACACCCACCGCCATCTGATTACTACTACCACCTCTGAGAGAACCACCTTGTTCATACCAAAAAATAGTCCCTTTTGGCCCTTTGCCCTGGACCTGTGACTTTTGGACTAATTCTGTTTTCTTTTGTGGCTGAATTTAACATGTACATGATAAATCATCTCTTCTGGTGTCTCAGGGGCAAAAAAAAGAAAAAGAAAAAGAAAAAGAAAAAGAAAGGTAAGTTCAAGCCTGGGTGGCTCAGTCACTTAAGCATCTGTCTTCAGCTCAGGTCATGATCCCAGGGTCCTGGGATCAAGCCCCACATCAGGCTCCGTGATCAGTGGGGAGCTTGCTCCTCCCTCCCACTTGTGCTGTCTCTCATGTGCGCTCTCTCTCTCAAATAAATAGTTAAAGTCTTTTAAAAAAAATAGATAAATTCAATAAATGAACTAAGTGGCTATATAATATGATGTGTGAACCTAATAATAAATACATGCTCAAGGAGGCAGTAGGGAGTGGTGGGGACTGGGGTATATGAGGTCAGCTGCTACTCACTTCCTGTGGTTTGCAGCCAGTCAAGAACATGGGCCAGGATAGCTAGGATATTTTTTATGACTCTTCTGATATTTTAATGTTGGCAAGTAATTATAAAAATATGTTTAAAACTGTGCAGGCCAAAAACAATGCCTAGAGGCTTGATTTGGCCAGGGACTGCCAATTTACAAACTCTGTTCCATGGCCAGAACCATTGCTTGTTCTGTAAAGGACACCAAAGCAATCCCCTTACTACCTTCTCCCTAAGTGTAGGATGGCTTCTGAGAAGGGAAAAAAATTTCTCTACAGCAGCCAAACAAAGCAGTGCAGTGTAGGGAGTGAGGGTAAGACTCCCCAACTGAGCATGTGTGGCCTTAGGCAAATCACTTAACCTAACTGTGCCTTGATTTTCTCATCTGCAACATGAGGATAATAAAAGCACTATCAAGGGTTGCTGGAGGTTTATATATGGAAAACACCTGTAACAGCACATGGCCATTGAAAAGTATTATCACAACCTGCCAGTGAACCCACCCCATGGTGAGGACAAGAGGAGGGAGGAGGCCTGGCTCCTTGAAATGCATCTAAACCCCTACCCTAGGCCTCTTCCACACCATCAACAGCTGACTCCAGTCTCATCACATCAGGTGAGTATAAGTGAGAGACAGGAGGGGCCAAGTCCCAAATCTAGAAAGAAATCCTACCAATCAGAAACACTGCACACAAACAGATCACAGACACAAAGATACTTCTAAAGGAAAAAAAAGAGCTTTCCACAAGCACAAAACAATACTTCCTCAGAAGATAAATGTGATTTTAACTCATTTACAACATTGTGGGGCCCCAATGCTGTTAATGGTTTTATTATTGATGAAAATTCCTTGTTTTTACTTTAAAGGACCTCAGAATGAAAAAGGAGCCTCATAACAGAATTCTAAGGTCTCCTTTAGGAAACATAACATATAAAACTCCATGCCATGAGATTAGGGATTCTTAACCTGGGGTCCAGGAACAGGCCCCTTGACACAGCATGCAAAATTTTGCCCGTTTCATAATTTTCATAAAACCCTCAACAGAGGTCAACAACCTCCAAAAAAGTCAAGAGTCAATGAAAAAGACCCAAAGCAAGTTAAGATTTGCCTTACAGGGACGATCACCACAGAGTTCCTTTAGCTGGCAATTTCCCCCAGTTATAAGATTTTCCTTTCCCAGCACCTGAAAGGAAACACCTTCTACATAAAGTGAAATAGATCTGGACTGATGATTTTGTATGCTGGCTCCCTCTTTTGGTGGTCCCTGTTAGACTGCCTGATGGGGGGCCCTAGGGCAAATACTTGCTCTGTCACCTCAGGCATATCCTTTACCCTCTCTGAACCTACTTCCATGTCAGATAAGTACAGACAACTCAAGTACCTTGCCTAGCACTGGTCCCAGACAGGTAGGGAGTTTTCAACAAATATGTTATGATGATGATTACTACAGAAGACCTCTCAGTCTATTTCCTGGGAAATGCACATACTGCATATCTGCACTCTGCCTATAACAGCCTTCCCCATCTGGAGAACGCCTATGCAGCCTCTAAAGGCCAAATGCCCTCTGCGTAACTGTTCCAGAGCCCTTGGCACCTGGTGTGGCTGATGAGTATCCTTCACCCTACTTCCATGCCCTGGGTACACACAGCATGCTACGTGCTTCTTAATTTTCCCTATCTCCTGGCTTCTTCTCCTGCTTGCTTTCCTGCTAATTGGTGAGCTACCTGAGGGCAGTGACTATGCCTTCTGCTTTCTGTTCCCTCAGTGGCCAGCCCAGATGGTGCTCAATGAACATACGCTCAATAATTAGGCTCTACTTAGAGACCCCTGAACCCCAGGTGGCTACATGGCCCACCTTAGCTGGGCACCTGGAGGACTGCCCAGATGTGCAACATGCTCATATGCAACCTGGTCACAGACTCATGCTCCAGGGGAAGCCAGCCCAGAACAGCAAGTCTTCCAGCCCAGGGTGGAAGGGTCTGTCCCCAGACCTAATAAGAGCACTCACTATGGGTACAGCTATAATGCCTACTGCCAGTAAAGCCTCAGATTTTCAACAAGTACTAAGAAAGAAGTCCTTGTCAACTACAGAGGCAGCTTCCCCTTTAGCTCTCAATGATGGCTTCAGCTCAGAAGCCCTAGACAGGCTTGCTTGGACCAGAAGTCCCTCTTCCACACAGAGAGACCTCAGGACAGTTTGCACTGAGCTGCCTCTGGGAGCCTACCCAGCCCTTCTCAGCTGCCCAGGCCCAAATGCGACCCCTGCCCACCTTCACACCCTCCAGGAGTGCCTGGGGGTCCTCGATGCCCTCAGGGACACACTTCTTGTTCTCTGGGAGGGATTCCAGTTTCTCCACCAGCGCTTTCAGGCCCTTCAGCTCAAACTCAGTGAGGTGGGTCCACTTGGCAGAGACCCCCGTGGCAGGGGAGCCAGTGGGTGTCTTAGGGTAGTCTGTGGGCACCGTCGTGGACTTCACACTTTCTTCTGACTCATTAGACAAAGTCCTTTGGAGGAACCGCATGGCAGGTGCTTTGGGCTTCTTCCCAGGGGCCTCCTGGTCCTCTGAAGGGGTGCTGGTGGGTGATGGAGGGCCATCGGCGGGAGGCTTGGGCACCTTATCTGCACCCTCCTCCTCCTCCTCCTCCTCCTCTTCCTCCTCCTTCTCCTCCTCTTGAGGCTGCTGCTCACAAGACTCTTCCTCCATCTCCAACCAGGAATCAGATGAGAAGCCGTCTATGCTGGGCTTTCTTGGGGCATCTACAAGAAGCAGGAGGGTCACAAGAAACACTGAGATTAATGCCCTAAACTCCCTACTGGAAGTCCCTAGAAACTCCACTCACTATGCCTCCCTTTTACTCTGGACATCAAGCTCCTTTTGACAATTCTAATACATTGTCTGTGCCTTAGCCTCTAGAAAGGTTGTGGTCAATCAGATATAGGATCAAATTCCAGCTCTGTTTCTTTCCAGCTATGTATACCCAGACAGGTTGTTTCACCTCTCTGAATACACCTGGCATTTTATTTGTCAACATATAAAAATAAGGCCAAAAATGCATATATTCTATAACGACTCCATTTATATGAAATGTCCGGAACAAGGGGAAATCTATAGAGACAGAAGAAGTAGATTAATGGGTACCTAAACTGGGGGTGGGGGAGATAAGGAGATAACACAAGGGTACATGTTTCTGGGGTAAAGAAAACAACCCCAAATTGCCTGGTGATAGTTGCACAGCTCTGGGAATATATGAAAAACAACCACTGAGTTGTACACATTAAATTGTATATTAATTGTATGGGGACTATATCCCAATAATGCTTTTATAAAAAATACAAGACAAAAAATGCTTCCCTGAACGCTTGAGGTGAGGACCCAATAAGGCTTCACTGAGCTCAGGTCCTAGCACACAACCAGCATTTGATAAATGAGGCATCTCCCTGATGTCTCCCCTTTACTTTGGCAGGAGAAGCAGTGAGGCTTCAGAGGAATCAGAGGCAAGAAATTTCAAGAAAAAAGCAGGCATCAACAACGCAAATGCTGCCTCAAGCTTTCCTCTGGTGCCTGTGAATGGAATTGGGAATGTTCTCCTACAGCTCTAAAATATCCAAATGAGAGAAGTGACCCTCCATTTCCTGGTCCTGAAGACTGCCTCAAAAATCAAACTTCTGGTCCTCACAGGAATGTGTAAGCTACTACAACCACAGGGGTCACCCTCATTATTTCAGACTAACTTCCCATTTCCTACCGGGCTGGGAGCTTCCAAAGAGCAGGTTGTGGGGTTTCAGGACTTTTCAACACCTGAATATTGCATCATCTGACATGTACGAGACCCATAAGAGACTCCCCAGGCAAAACTGAATTTCTAGGAAGTAAATAACCACTTCCCAATACAGACCTCAGCAGAACTATTTTGCTGAGTTCTATTACAAATAGTTCAGGAGAACTATTTGTTCTCCATCATATGCCCAATCTGAAAGCTCTAAAAAAGTCACTAAGGATGAGAGTCAAGGGAAGGAGGGTAGAGGCTTTCTACAATGAGAAAAAAAAAAATAAGGAATCTAAAAATCAGGGAGATTGCAGGAGAAACTGTGTAGACCCTACAGGAGACAGATCGATCCTATTTTTCTATCCTGTGATGAGAAAGAAGCAGTAAATGAGTCTCAGCAGACTCTGGATCCAGAAAACCCCTCAGCTCAGAGGCAGCGGGGGAAGACCCATGTTCTTCCAGATTGCTCCTCAGGGCTCACTGTCACAGTTACAGGCAAGTCCAGGCAGGCATCTAGAAGTCTAGATTCCAGGATCAAGCCATTTGGGGGGTGATGTCCCTTTAAGTAAAGGCATTAAGGCAGGGCTCCCTGCAGCAGCCATGGCTCTAAAGGCTATTTCCCTGCCTCTGTCAGAACCACCCAATGCTCTGTCATGCTTGTGTCTCCAGCCCTGGTCACCCCTCCCCGCTGGTTCCAAGCTGGCCTCAGATTTTGGGGGATTGGCTGCATCCCATGGGCCTGTTCCTATATAGACAAAAACCCAACCCCTAGGTGCAGCGGAGGGCTGAGAATAGGTGGCCACGGAGGAATAAAACAACCAGGATTCTTTGCTCTGTAGGGATCCTGTTTCAGCAACCATGCCTGGGAATGACTCCTCAGTATGACCTGGAGGCCACCAAGGTGACTCTGTTAGGATCACACTTTCAATTTCTTGGACTCTGTATTCCAAATGGGACATTGACAAAGTTGGCTTCCCCTCCTAAGGGGTCTCTAGGAATCTGCCCAACACTTTGGTTCAAAAGAGTTCCAAGAACCCAGAGACTCTCAAGGGCCACACTGAAAAAATTATTGGAAGTGGCTGGGCCCACATTGCACTCACCAATAAGCATGGATTCTCTCTGGTATTCCTGAGTGAGGTAGGACCGCTGGGTCACACAGTACACGTATCTTTCCAAGACATACCAGCACATCTCATAGTAGAAGGGGTAACGAAATTTGGGCTGCACCTGAAAGCAAAGACCCAGGTTGGAAGTCAACTTCTGTAAGGCAAAGGAGAACCAAGGGAGAAAATGGGGAGGTGGGGGCAGGGTTCTGCGGGTAGGAGTTATTTTCACCATCTTAACAAGAGCACAAATGGTGTGAGGAGGAAAAATGGGGGAGGTGGGAGCTGGAAGGCAGGAGAGAGGCGCTGAAAGGGGCAAGATACCAATAGCATGCATAAATGAAGAGGAAGAGGGGAAAAAGAGGCCTAGGTGAGAGCATCATTTCAAAGCCCCCTGAGCTACAGGCCACCAGGGGAAGGCGGACTGGGGTCCACTTTGTGCTTCTGTGAGATGCAGAGAAACAAGAATTGTTCCCTGACCTGCTGACAGAGGGTGCGGGTACCTGCAGATGTGAGCCTGATTCCAGCTACAACAAACACAGGCTCCTCCTCGTTCTCAAAAATTCTTGCACAGACTCTGCTATGCTCCCTGCCCCTTGAAAGACAGAAATTGACACACACACCCCCAAACCTTACCCATTTGCAAACCAGCTACCAAGCATCTCCTGCACTCTGGGTAGGGAGGCGACAGGGGGCGACCAATGAGGAGGGAGGGGATGTGGCCTCTCCTACTCCAGGGGGAGGGGCTTCAGAGCGTCCCACCCCTGCTCCTCCCAGATAACCACCTGGCACTGCCCCACCTGTACTCCCAGAAGATTCCCTTGGACACAGGTCCCCAGGGTGACCCAGATGGCTCTAACACCAGGAGACACACGCTTGGGTCTGGAGCAGGAGCCCAGAGGGAGCTCCCCTTTGGGCCATTTCTTTGAGGGGAGGAAGTGTAGGTGCAGATAGCTTTGTGTATCAGAACTATGAAAAGCCCTGGGCTCCAGGAGGATTCTGATGGGTGGAAGCACGGGGTCTAAATGGACAAGATGGCAAAGAAAGATGGCAAAGAAGCAATTCCACTGATGGCCTTGCACTGATGAACATTCCGGAAACTTCATCCTGAGCCCATAGATCTTGCACATCCACATGCACTCCGGGCCCGCTCTCTTGCCCTCTCACCAAGGGTGTGTCTGCCTCCAGGAACTTCTGCTTGTGCAAGAGACCCCTCTTCACCTCTCCTAACTTCCAGAAACCCAGGGAGTTGGATGTCAAGCCAGGACACCCTCCTACCTTTCCCTGTGACAGCCTACAGGCAACTTTCTACATGTGGTATAAAGGCAAAGACAAGCAGACCTAAGACCTCCATGTGCCCTAAAATAGCATTTTCCTGCCCCTCTCACAATGACCACCTGGAAAAGTCCCCAACTCTGCCCTGAGAGTCCCAGCTTAGTCCCCCCAGCCACCCCAGGCCCCACTGACTTAGTTTTCAACCGTGAGGCCCACGGTTGCCCACGTTGGGGGTCTTGCCCACGTTGGGGGTCTTGCTTCTCCCATCTGCTTATTGGATCCATTTGACCTCCCCACCTCTGGTGGATGGGGTGTGCTGGAATGAGATCCTGGCCGCCGCATGCTTTTGAGCTCCTCCGGGGGGATGCATGGAGTTGGGAACATCTAGCGGTTTCCTTGGCTCCAGCTACGTTCCTGAGAACCCCGGCTTTAATGTTGAGATAGCATTCATCCTTTTTCACCGTCACTGGATCAATGCCCTTCTGGGTTTATAAGGAGAGGGGCACTTCAGACTGAGACAGAGCCTGACCTCCTGTGAAGAAGGGTCTGGGAGCCTCAGCCCTACCCCCGCTCCAGAGCAAGGACCAAGCGACGATTTTGAAACCAATTGCCAATACCAACAGAGCAGGATGAGGGCGGGCAGGCCCACCTCTTCTCCAACCCTCATTCACATCTCCTGACTTCAGATTCGATTGGCAAATCTCTGAAGTTGCTTTTGTCCTTTCAAATTTTGGGAAACCATGCAAGCCGCTCTGCACTGATGGGCACAACCAGCGCCCAAGAATCTTTCTAGATCAGGAAAAAAAAATATTTTTTTTTTGGCTCTATGTCAGGAGAGGAGGAAGAGAAGTCTCCCCTCCTTGTTGCTGAACCCAAGGGAAACCAGCTGAGTGAAAACAAATGCTGATGAAGGAATTCAAAATTTTTCATTTTATTTATTTTTTTTTTTTCCAAGAGAGCACCGCAGGAAACAAAAATTTGCAAAGAATTGACTTACAAACGGGTTGTCGCCTTCCACCCTTCGCCTCCAAAAGGTTTCAGCCACATGCCTGGGAACATTAAACACACGATTGCTCAACATTATTTGTTGACAAATTCGGAGCCTCACCAAATTGAGCTGTTCACCGAAAGGCAAGGCATTCAGAAAGCATGCAGCGCTCCCAGCCTGGGGGGTGGGGGGAATCAGTCTATATCTGCAGATCTCAAGGAGTAGCTGTGAGTTCCCAAAGGCCCTTGAGAGTAGCACTTGGCCTTAGCCCCTCCTCTAACAGCTGAGTGACCTTAGGAGATCAGAACCAAAGGTATTTTGGTGCATCTAAATCTCCTAGGTCTCAAGGGACTTGAAAAACTAAAATATGAGGGTGGGTGGAAGAGTCTTAAAATTTGTTTTTCTCCTGGAAAAAAAAAAAAAAGTCAATGGAAAAAAAAAATCCAATGGTAGAGGAAAAGAGGAAAGGAAGGGAAAATTATTTGCGATTTCCAAATAGATATTCACTGGCTGAGGGGGGATGGAGCGTGCGGCGTTACCTTTCCTGAGAAAGCTGCTTTCACTAGAGCCATTAGGAAAAAAAAAAAAAAAAGATAAACATAAGAGAGACGGCAGTTTAATGAATGATCGACTGGACCATCCCTGTTCCTCATCAAGCTAACTGGAGTTAAAAAATATGTCGTGATAGTTGTTGAGACGTTATCTTCGAATAATAAACATGCAACACATCCATTCCTGGTGTCGTTCCTTCTGCCCCCTGTGTCTTTACAATGAGAGGATTTAATCTGCACAGGGCAGTACGCATGTGGGTTTCTTCACATAGAAACCACCAGGCCCTGGCAGGACAGAGCCACAGGGGCACCAGGGTGAAGTCATCTATCATCCAACCCCCCCCCCCCCCCCCAACATTAAAATCCTTGTGCGTAAGACATGGCTTCCTAAACATAGGAGACTGCTGGGTTTCCCCTGGTCTGGATGGAAAGGGTCCTCACTTTGGGCCGCAAAGGCAAATTCTTTTTCTAAGACAAATCCACACCATGAGGCTTAAAGATTGACAGTTTCGTGTCCCAGCCCCTGCCTTTGGTTTCCAAGCAAAGCCTTGTTTTAGGGACTCTTGAAAAACTATTTTTAAATGGCCATAACCTTCTTAAGAAAGCTCGCAGGGATGTAAGGAATTAAGCTGTAGCAAGCTGACAAGGAGCCCTGGCATTTTATCTGGCTTCCAGTGCTCTCTCCCCAGCATCTTTTGTCTGCCTTGGCTCCTAAGACATAAACAATTGGGCCTTGTAGCCAAGCCCTCTCCAAAGACCAGAAATCAAAGCAGATTAAACAGCCTGCCGCTGCTTCCAACCCAGCCTGCCCGCCAGCCTGCCCACCAGCCCCCCACCCATCAACGTGCCTCAGGGAAACCAGATGGGGCGCCTACTCAGACAACAGGGACGGTGGACCTGGGGGGGGGGGGGACGGGACCCTGCCGTGCTTATCTCAACATGGGCATGATATCCTACAGGCACTCAGTGTGACGCTGGGGGTTCCACACTGTTACCCTCCCTCCCACCTCCCACCAAGCAGGGGAGGGGAGCTGGGCTCCTGATGGAATCATGGGGCCCAAATCCACGGAGATATATAATTCGGATTCCCCAGGGGAGGGGGGACAGCTGTCAAGCAAGTTGCCAAAGCCTTTAGAAATCCCAGCCGATTCTGGCTTTCAGGAATTGGCTAGAAAGTCATGGGCCTCACTTCTTCTAGATTTCTTCTTTTCTATCCCATACACCCCCGCCCAAGTCTGCTCACACGCAAACTGGCCCATTCTTCAGGGCTGGCCAAAGAACAGTTGGCTGAAGCCCCAGACAGCACTTGACCCAGACTGAGATGACCACTCACACCCAGAAAGCCACAGAGAAGCATCCACCAGACCAGGGCTGGCTGTGGCTGGCCTCCCCCAGACCAGAAAAGGGATGGTAGGCAGGCAACAGAGAAAATCCACAAAACGACTGTCTCTGCAGATCCAGGCATCCCAGCAGCAAACCCATCAATCTGAAGATGTGCAGTTGCCCTTGTCAGCACACCTGACCACTGAATACAGCTCAAGGTTGTTCCCAGGAAACCCTCAGACAAGGTCCCTCAACGTCGAGACTGTTAGAGAAGTCAGATACACAGCAGCTAAGATTTTGGTTCATGTATGTGATTTTGTGCAGATCAGGGCCTATGTTTATAGGCCAAGATGTTTATAGACCTATGTTTATATGTTTATAGACCAAGAAAGGTGGGGACCCTTGGCCCAAGGCATCTGCCTCAATGAGATGCTTCTTTAGAGTCCAGGCATGACAGTACCTCCCTAGGGTAAAAAAAGTCATCTGGGGCAAAATCCAAGAAGATGTGGTATGGTCTATCCATACAATGGACTCTGATTCAGCCACAGAAAGGAACGAAGCACTGATCCATGCTACATCATGGATGAACCCTAAAAACATCATGAGAAGTAAAAGCAACTAATCACAAAAGGACACAATATATGATTCGGTTTATAGAACGTCCAGTAAGAGGCAAATCCGTAGAGTCAGAAAGCAGAGTGTTGGTTGCCAAAGGCTTGGGGGGTGGGGTGGGGAGGTGTGGTATGGAAGGTAACTGCTGATGAGTAGGAGGTTTCTTTCTGGGGTATGAAGATGTCCTTGCATTAGAGTGGTGGTTACACACTATGTGAATATACGCCAAATGCCACCGAACTGGGCATTGTAACTGTCAATTTTATGGTATGCGGATTCTATCTCAATAGAAAAAAGAAATGAATATTTGAATAACTATAAGAAAAAAGAAGAAAGAATGGGCACTGTCTTGGCTCGTTTCCCTCCCTCAAATCGGTCTCAAATGTCTGGGGACACTTGGCCAAACTCCACAATGGGAAGAGGGTACAGATGCAAGCAGCCAGTACTTTCCAGAGGAAGCTCATGGAGCGGAGTGGAAAGGAGCACCGGGTCAGGTGTCTAAGCCTCAGCATCCCCCCGCCCAGTCCTGGGGTGGTGGAGGTCAGGGAGACCCTACATGTTACTGTCACCGTCAAGAGGAAAAGCCTCCACACCCCCACCCCACCCCACCCTGCAAGCAAGACACTGAGACAGAGCTCAGAGCCAATCCTGAGGTACTCACAGGTACTGCCTTCCTCAGGGTACTACTTCACATTTGGGGTCCCTGGATGGAGGGGACACACGCCCAAGAGCTGACCTTTCCAAGGCCCCCCTCTGAACCACAGCAGTAATAACCACAAAATCCCCTGCCCAACTCCCTTGCATCCCTCCCTACACACGAGAAGAAAGAGGCAGGGTTCCTGATATTTCACAGTGCTTTCTCAAAAGATACTTCCTCTTTGAGAAGGGGGTTTTGGCCGCCACTGGCCTGGCCTGGAGCTGAACAGAAACTCCAGGGGCTCTGGGTGGGACTCCTGCCAACCACCCCTGCAAGGACCAAGGCCCTGCTGAGGCAGGGAACAGGAGGGAGGGGGGACCAAGGAGGACTCTGGAATCACTTGTCCCACATACCCTGAGCGCCGGACAGAGCTCAGGGGCTGGGCAATCCCACGAGGAGAGAAGGAAGCGGCCTTACCCGTGTTCTGTCCTCGATCTCATAGATCCGCAGCTGCATGGGCACGTTAAAGCTGTGCAGGATGTTTCCGCCAAATACCAGAGAGTCTACGGGGGTGTAGACTGCATGAATCCAACCTGGGGTGGGGAGGGCATAGAGAGAGGATCAGCCACTGGTTCCTGGACCACTGGGGTGGGAGGGTCACCTATGGAAGCATGCAGAAGGGCACAGGAGGTTCAGTGAGCAACCAGGGCCAGAACTGAGGATACTCGGGCTGCCTGATGCAGAAGGCAGGGTTCCTGGCTGGCTGACAGGTCTCAGACACACAGCCTTGATGGACCACTGCAGGCACGGACCCTTAGCTGGCTCAAGACGGTGGTAGGCAGCTGGATGGCCTTGATAAAGGCTTCCTCATATTGTTGCAGGCCTGGCCGCAGCAGCCAGCAGAGGCAGGCCCTGTCTCCCTCCCTTGCTGGCCAGGGAGCTGGACCCCTCTCATTCAGGGTGCTCACCCGCCCCTCAGAATCCCAGAGACCACCAGTCTCAGGAGGAGTCACGAAGGATTGCTTGAGGCCACAACTCTGGAGTGACATCTTGCCAGAACTACAAGATCCAGACACATGCCTGCCCGACACACAGAAAAGTGAAGTTATAATGATTGGAACCCAGGGTGTCGCCTTGTTCGGTCTGTGAAGGCCAGACAAATCAAGCCACCTGATTCCTTTGGCAAAGGAATGTTTCAAGGGCTCAACAGACCCACATGCACTCCCGCCTATAGTAATAGTGCAGAGCTAGGGGACAGGCAGGATTATAATCCACTCCCATTTACAGATGCCGAAACGAAGGCTAGGAGAAGGTTAGTGACTTGCTGAATGAAGCCACAACTACTAAGTGACAGCGCCTCCGTTTTTAGTATATGTGCTGCCGAAGCGAGCACACAGCGCCTCCGTTTCTGATGGCTATGCTGTACTGGTGTTCTACACGGGTTAGTGCACCAGGCCTAACCCGTCCTGCACTGGTTAGTGCACCAGGCCTACAGGTCCCAGGAAAAGGGACTGCAAACATGCCAGGGAGGCAAAGAGACACACAGAGAGAAACAAGAGAGATAGAGCTGAGGCAAGGATAGACAGAGGCAGAGAGACTCATGGTGAAAGACAGGGTCAGCACAGGACAAAGGTGACAGACAGGACAACCCAAGCCCCAGGATCCTGAGCCCTGGCACCCACGTCTTCTCTTTTCCTGGCCCCTCTTCCCCAACTCATGTGAATTATTTGTTTGCTTGAAGGACAATTGCAGAGCCCCTATACCTCCACTGAAAAGATGCCAACCCCGGGTCACAGGCAGCCACAGGTGGCCATGGACACCATCTGTGGGACACTCAGGGTGCTGAGCCATCAGGGAGTGGGATGAGCAGGCAGTCATGGGGGAGGCCAGGGAACCACCAGCCCAGAGCACAAGAACTAAGACTCTGTGTAACCTGGTGCTGCTGTCAGCTCCCCACACTGCTGGCTCCACTGGGCAGGTGCGCTCCTGCCAACACCTGGGCGCCTTCCCGACACCTTCGCACCTCTGTGCAGGACAAGTACGGCTGCCGACTTGGCTTCCACATCTGCTTCTGCCTCTCCACCTCAGCTGTGGAGCACCTGATTTTCTCAGCTGTATATATATTTTTTAATATATTTTTTGCTGAGCAGAGCTACGCTATTACTGTTCTTGTTACCACCATCAATGTTACTTACGCAACATTTCCTAAACTGAGACCTAGGACCGCCGAGGTCAAGCAGATGCATATGGTGGGGTAAAGCCTGAATGGGGCAAAGATTCCTGGGTCCTGTTCCTATGCTCCTCACATGCTGACGCAGAGCCCTAGAGAAAGCCCAAGCTCCCCAGACCTCCGGGGGAAAAGTGTTCCATGGCTGACTCACTATGCAATAGGGGGCACTTGACTATCCCCTCTCCTGGCCTCCATCTGCCCATGTGAAATGAGGGAGATCATTGCCTCCCCTGTGGGGGACCTGGTGAGCAAGAACTCAGTCCATGTAAGCAACTGCCACTGATATTTGTGGTCATCTCATTCCTCCTTGAAGGTTTGCAAAGAGTGGTCCCCATGTAAATCTGCATTTATCAGCCCTGGACTCTCCCTTCTGTCCTGTCAGGTAGAAGATGCAGACACACCCAACCTGTTACCCTGCTGTGTGAGCAAAGCAGGAAATAGAAGAGAGATTCTGTTTCAAGTGGAGTGACAGGAAATCTATACCCCCAGGCATTTCAAGGGCTTCTAGAAACTTCTACCCACACCCCTCTATCCCCCAAGCCAGGACCTCACAGGGGGGTCAGGCAGCCTCAAATGGATCAGTCACTGCCAAGTTCCACCCCCGAGCCTTCCTCAGATTGCTCCATGACTTAAACATTCCCCTCCAGAAGAACCAGGGAGGGGAAACAACAGCGTTCATAGACTCCATCCATCTCCCCCCTCCTGGTGATGTCTCCTTAGCTGCACCCAGTAAGCATGAGAGAGCAGGTGTCCCAGGCTGGTGACTGGGCTGGGGCGGCTGGTATCTGCCTTGTGCATGCTTTCAGGCCAGAGTCACCAGCAATACGAAGGCAATAACAGAGGCAATTCAGGCCAAGCGACAGGGGACAGATCCAATCGTGGAAGGAAAGCAGGCGACCCACAAAACCTACTGACAGGTGTTCTCTGGGACCTGAGGGCCAGTGGAGCACAGGGAGCCTCTCTCACCCACAACCCAGACACTCAGGATTCAGATACCAAAGCCCCCTCCGCCCCCATCCACCTTTGTCTGTCTTTGTGGCTGCTGTAGGGGTAAACCCAAAAGTCATGCACCTCACAAAGGGCCAAGACCTGCTTCCTTCATGGACTCCCTGAGCTGGGCCAGGCCCCAGGCTGGGCAGGCCAGCTGCCAAGGTGCAGCCTCTCCTCTCTAGGACCTCACAGCTGGTACCAATGATCCAAACTGGCAGGTCACAGACTGCGGTAGACTCAGGAGTATGTTTAGTTTGATCCACCTGTGTTACAAAAATGGGGAAATTTCACAAGATAATCTGAATTATTTCCTTCTCTAGAAAAACAGGAAGGTGGGCCCACTAGGCCATTTTCATCCAACTTTAACTGGCTAGAGATGAGCAGCAAACATTCGGTTTCCTGGAGCTCCAACTCCCTCCACTTCACATCTAGTCTGCTTCACTGCTACCATCTCCCTACTCTCTACCCATTTTACAGGCAGGTCATCTGAGGCCCAAGCCACATTACACTATTGAGTAGCTTCAGGTTACTTTTTCTCAGAATGTCCCAAGACTAAGAAAAACACCTAGGGCTACCCCTGAATTTGGGGTCATGAGCGATTCTTTTTTTTTTTTTTTAAATATTTATTTATTTATTTATTTATTTATTTATTTATTTATTTATTTATTTATTTTAGAGGGAGAGAGAGAGAGAATGCAGGGGGAGCAGAGGGAAAAGATGAGGGAGAGAGAAAATAATTCTAAGCAGACTTCACCAAGCCTGGAGCCCAACATAGGCTCAGTGTGGGGTTTGATCCCATCACTTAGATATTATGACCTGAGCCAAAATCAAGAGTCATATGCTCAACCAACTGAGCCACCCAGGCGCCCCTAGGTCATGGGTGATTCTTAATACAAGGCAAAGATGGGAAACACTTTCAGGCCAGATCAAGCCACTGACCTCAGGGTCCTTCCCAGGTCCCCATACTGGCCTCCACCATCCTGGCTGCTCCCTGGCTGGACATGAATTCAAGACAGAGAGAATCTGTCTTACAGTCCCCCCTATCACTTTCCACACTGCCAAGTGGGCCCTTAAGGAAGTTTGTTAAATGAGCAAAAAATTCTCCCAAAGTCACATAGCTGAGAAGGAAGACCAGATCATAAGTCTGCTGACTCCCAGGCTAATGGAGAACGAGAACCAGGTCAACTCTGAAACTAGGCACATCTGGGCTCTTGCCCTGCTCTGTTGCTTATTAACTGTGTGACCTTGGACTAGTTCATTCACCTTTCTGGGCCTCAGGAAACTTATTTAAGATTTTTTAAGGGACGCCTGGGTGGCTCAGTGGTTGGGCATCTGCCTTTGGCTCAGGGCTTGATCCCGAGATCTGGGATTGAGTCCCGTGTTGGGCTCCTTGTGGGGAGCCCGCTTCTCCCTCTGCCTGTGTCTCTGCCTCTCTCTCCTTGTGTCTTTCATGAATAAATAAATAAAATATTTTTTTAAAAAAATAAATAAATAAAAATCTTTTTTAAAAAGATTTTTTTAGGGCAGCCCCGGTGGCTCAGTGGTTTAGTGCCACCTTCAGTCCAGGGCATGATCCTGGAGACCTGGGATCAAGTCCCACATCGGGCTCCCTGCATGGAGCCTGCTCCTCCCTCTGCCTGTGTCTCTGCCTCTCTCTCCCTCTCTCTCTGTGTCTCTCATGAATGAATAAATAAATAAAACCTTTAAAAAAAAAAAAAGATTTTTTTTAAGTAATCTCTACACTCAATGTGGGGCTCAAACTCACAACCCCAAGATTAAGAGTTGCCTGCTCTACCACCGCTGAGCCAGGCACCCCCATGAATCTTCTTTGTTTAAAGAAATAAGTTTCAGGATACCTGGGTGGCTCAGTAGTTGAGCATATACCTTCAGCTCAGGGTGTGATCCCGGTCTGGGATGGAATCCACGTCGGGCTCCCTGTGAGGAACCTGCTTCTCCCTCTGCCTGTGTCTCTGCCTCTCTCTCTCTCTGTGTCTCTCATGAATAAATGAATAAAATCTTTAAAAAACAATAAAATAAATAAAAATAAAGAAATAAGTTTCTTCCCATTGCTTATGAAGAAAGTAATGTATGTAAAATGTTTGTCGCTCAGTAATATGAGTTATTATTACCATTAGCCATAGTTCACTGAAGCTGGTGCAGCCAGAGGGGGAGGCTGAGCGCATCAGCATGGTCAGGGCATTGGCCACAGGTCACATCACATGAAGGAAAAAGATGTCACTGGGTCCATCTGACTTCCCACTCCTTGGGGATGATTTCCACCTCAAGTTTTCCTTCCACCTAATGATCAGGCTAAGTCTGGGTAATTTGCCAGCCACTCCTGCCCCTGGCTGTGTGCACCCTGGTGAGGCCACTGTATTCCCACTGCCTCTGCCTCATCAACAGGACAAACCCGCACCTCTTTCTCCAGATAACATTCCCCAGCCACCTTCAAGTCTTCCTCTTCCAGGCAGCTTTCCCAGACCACCCAGGAATGAGGCCTGAGAACTGTCACCCCTGCAGCACAGCCAGTACCCAGGCCACACACAAGAAGAAAGAGTTAAACCACATCTCATAAAGACACTGTAACATTTAAAACCATCCCAACCTAGCAACTTCCTGGTTAACTTAGAACTTTGAAGACCTGCTAAATGACCCACAGGGAGATGTGAGGCCAGCATGAGGTACGAGGACACAGGTCCAAGGTTGCATTGTAGTGACAAAGACCCATGGTGGGAGGTCAGAGGTGAGAAATGCCAGAATTAGCTTCTCTACTCCTGATACAGAAGAACCCACATGGGGCAGCCCTGGTGGCGCAGTGGTTTAGTGCCGCCTGCAGCCCAGAGTGTGATCCTGGAGACCTGGGATCGAGTCCCACATCGGGCTCCTTGCATGGAGCCTGCTTCTCCCTCTGCCTGTGTCTCTGCCTCTCTCTTTCTCTGTGTCTCTCATGAATAAATAAATAAATAAAATATTAAAAAAAAAAAAGAAGAAGAAGAAGAAGAACCCACATGGAGAGATGCCTGCTTCTCCAAGGTTAGCTCTCCACTGTCCACCCAAAGCCACACTCCAACTCTCCCAACACCTAGATGTGTGTCTGTCCATAGCGCAGGGGGCGCTGGGGCTGGAAAGAATCCCAGGTGCCCAATGACTTCTGTGACTACATAACTCCGGCCCCTCAGTTTTCACTGGTTGGCAACAAAATGGGAAAAACGGAGATGGCACAGATATTTCATAAACTCAGAACTGTCAGATTTAAAGAACTGTCCTTTATTCTGAAATCATGTACTTCCAACTTTTTTAGCGTCATCTTCCATTTGTGAAAATCAGCAATAGTAGATGCCAGGGTGTTTTTGTTTTGCTTTGTTTTTGATTAACACCCGTCTTTAGCAAAACTACAAGTTTATAACTACAAGCTCCCATTTTTCTTTTTTTAAATTTCATTGGTCCCTGCAGAAATCAATGCCTGGGAACCATACGTACCCCGTCCCCCTGAGAAGGTGACAAATTTTAACTGTCCACTTTTCCATTTCCTGAACAGGCTGGCATCTCACTCACAACCCTTAGGGCCAGGAGTCTTTGCTGGGGTCTCACTCAGCCCACTAGCTGCAGTTCAAATCCTCCTCCTGCCTTCAGCAGATAGTCACACCCCTGCTGGAGCTCCAATGTTGCTTCGCAAGACCCTTCCCAACTTGCTAAGTCACCAAAATGAACGCCCCTCCCATCCCAGACTAAAGGAAAGCAATGAGCCACCTCCCTCCTCTGCAAAAAGGCCCGAAAGAAGAAGGTCTGTCCTCCCAGGGAGGTTAGGAGGCCTGCACTCAGGGGGGCCAGGTTGGGAGGGATCTAAGGGTTCCACAGTTCAGCCCCACCCCACTCGTTGTAGAGATAGGATAGTTGAGGCACAGACAGGGGAAGAGACCAGCCCAAGGTCACAATGAGCATCAGCAGCAAAGCCAAGAGCATTATCGAGTTCCCTTGCATCTACCATGGCCAATCTTCCAACACCTAATGAGTGGCTTGAACACACTCGAGAAGGGTACCACTTCCTTCCCGAGCTTCTGTGCCACATCTGCCAGGGTACGTACCATAAATGCTGCCCACCAACTACAAACCATTCTGTCCTACGTAGGAGTCCTTCCTCTCAAGTCTGAGGATGGACCTGGAGCCATGGCAACAAAGTCACCCCCACTACACCCTGCCACTTCCAAATCCCCAATTTCCCTAATATCGAAATCTCTACTTTCTGCCCAACTTTCTAGAAGAGTACAAGTGTGCAGGTCTCATCCCCTCAGTGGAAGATGCTACCATAGTGCTTCATGTCCAGACCCAAGGCCAGCTTCCAATTCAACTCTCAGAAACCTAAGTGTGACCAGCTTCTCCATCCAATAAATCTTAGTTGCTTCAAAGGATACTCGTAAGGTTCAAGCCCACACTCAGTGGCAAATTCCCTGCAGGCTCCTTGGCACAGCCTTATATATAGCCTCTACTTATATACACCCAGTGACAGGGAGCTCACTACCTAGCAGAGCAGAGTCATTCCAACACCGCATGGCTGGACCTCTTCTTCTAAGAGACAACCTTTCAACTAGCTGACTGCTGTTCTCATACACCTGCTTTGCTTCTCTGGGTAAAATCCACTCAATTCCTCCTTCAAATTCATCTCACCTGATGTGACTTCCAGACTCCTATCTCCAGGTCAACTTACTCTCCAAAGTATAGTAACCAAAAGGAACACAACCTGCTTTATGTGACCTGACCCCCTTCCTCTCAACAGTGGGACTGTCACCTTCCTCATCTTGGGGAAAATGTAACTGTTAATATAGCCAAGGACTGCACTCCCTAACCCCTAGGGCATGTCATGCTCACTGGTGCCTTAGCTTGTAATTGCCCAGAAGTCCTCGGTCCATCACCAAATACCTGTAGGCATGTAGTTCTTCATTCACTCAGTCCTCACTACCACCCTGGGAAGTCTCACTCCCATTTTACAGACATGAAAACTGAGGCACAGAGAGGTAAAGTCATTTCTAGGAAGTCACAGCTTGTAAGCACCAGAGCTAAAATTCAAACTAAGGCCATGTAGTCTGGCTCCAGGGCTGGCGCTCTTAACAACTGCCCTCTACTATACTTGTAGCCTTGATTTCTTTTTCTCTTTTCTTCTTAATTTTTTTGGGGGTAGGGGAAGGAGGGAATCCAAATGTAAGAGCTGACATTGACCTTAACTACACTTCACCTTGATCCGCAGAAGGGAGGCTGCCATGTTGGGCCCTTTCCAAAAGGTATATTCCCTTCTGCCCATTTCCTAGGCTTTCAGGCACCCCTGTAAAGCCCCTCACCCTGGGGTCTGCCCTTCCCCAGAACCTCCCTGGGACTGCCATTACCATACACTGCACTTCCTTGGGTAAAACAACCCAATTCCTCCTTCAAGAGGGTGAACCCAGACCCCTCCCCAAAGTACCACCGTCATCCCCTCACACAGAAATCTCCACAGGAAGTCCTGGGAAAGCCATTCATGCTTCCCTGAGGGAGGCCCTGGGCTTTTTCCCAGGAGTGAATTCTAGCCAACAGGCAGGGAGACACAGGTGAGATGTGAAAGGGACAGAGGCCGTCTCCTCTCAGGGACTGCCACTGGCCACCAGGCCCACAGAACCCCATCACTTGGCCCAAAACCGTGGCTGAGGCCACAGGGATGCAGGAGCCTTCACCCGGTGTCTGGGAGAGCCAAGGGCCGGGGGAGAGCCCAGCACCACTCTTGCCGAAACCTACCGGAAGGGATGAAAAACGTGTAGCCCTGTTTCAGCTCAATTCTTTGGCATCGCTCCACGCGGTCTCCCAGGAAGATGTCACTCTGTTTGCCTGACAGCACCCACTCCTCGTACAGTGCCAAATTGTGCAGGGTTGGAGGAATCAGCCAAAAGATCTTGGGAGGAAAAGGAGGCAATGAGCTGAAGATCTGGGCCAAAGTCCTGGATTTCTTTCAGGCTGTGCACAACCCAAGGAGACAGCCCCACCGGCCTAGGAGTGGGGAGGATAGGGGACCACCTCCAGGACTGGGCCCAAAGGGTCTCTGGGATGGTGAGGAGGGGGTGCCGCCCTTCTGGGTCACACCTGCCTGCCTTTAAGGAATCTCCATTCCCGCTGAAACGCCAGGGTGGGTACAGTTCCTGGACTCTGTGGAACATTCTTTCTCCTGAGCCACAGGCTTGTTGGAGAGGTAAGGGAAGGAAAAGAAGGGAATTTCCTAAGTTATATGATAAAATGGTCCAATAAATAAACCCAGACTGTGCTCACTCTGGAGAAGGAGGAAAAACATCTGGAACCAAGCAGAATGACTTCCTACCCAGAATTTCTTCCAACACGTTTGGTTAAAACAAACATACACATAGACCCAGGCAAGGAAGGAGGCAAGCGTATACTCAAGGAGCATCCCAACAGCCGTATGGAGTGCACGCAGAAGCAAACACAGCAGGAGCATCCTGGACGCACACACCACCTCCTCTCTCCGGGAGACGTCTGTGCCTCATATAAAATGTTCCTGGAGGCAGGTAGTGCCAGCAACTAGACTTTTCAGTTAAGCAGTCTCTGGGCTGAGACACCACAGCAGGCAAAATGAATACTGGGAGTTCTTGGGAACCAGAACTGGAGTTCTAATCTGGCCTAAGGTGCTTAGAACACTAGACTGGCTAAGCAGGTGTGTGAAGGGTAACTGGATGTGATGCAAAGGAGTTGACCTTGATCCTTCTCTCCAGGAGAAGACAGAGAGTGAGGAGGTGGCCCTGAAACTGCTCACAGGGTAGGAGCTGGTTGGGCGTGGGGCAGGGAAAAGAGGGGCATGGAGCGAGCCCCTCCATGAAGAAATAGCCAGGGTTGGACAAAAGTCTAAGAGACTCAGCTCAACTCACCTTCCCACCCCGGAAAACATGGTACCAAACGGAAGTGCCTCCAAAGTCGATGTGGAAGTCAGTGAAACAGCCTTTCACGCTCATCAGACAGTACCTGTGGCACAGAAGCAGGGGAGCAGAAAAAAAACAGTTCAGTGCCTGAATCACAGGAGGTGAGCCAAAAGCTTCAGAGATGCTTGACCAGCTGCCTTTTTATAAATGCTAACACTGGGGAATTTCCTTTCCTTTCCTTTTCTTTTTTTTTCTTTTCTTTTTAAACCCAATTCTAATCGGAGTTCCCCTCAGGGGAAACCCCTGTGATCAGATGACGAATCTCAAGCACTGGCCACCTGCCCCCAAGGCTGGGGGAGGCATTTTGGTTTTCAGGTTCCCAGGAGACAGCTGGCAACCCACAGGCCACTGGGTTTATCCCTCACAGGCAGCTTCTACTCTTGCCCCACCCCCACTCCCACCCCAGCGAGAGAGGCTTCCTTTCTGCTCCTTCTCAGCTCCTGTACCTGCCAGTTCTCCCAAGATGCCAGCCCCCCCACCCCCCCACCCCCCGTGCAGCAGCTGGGCCCCCGGAATTCCACTGTAAACCACCTGCATAGCTTGCCAATCACCAGTCCTCATCCATCTCTTCATTCATTCAATAAGCATTTACTGAGAGCCAACCAATGGTCCAGCCCAGAGCTAGGTACGGCACCTAGAGAAATGCCTAAGGATGCATCAGACCCCTGCCCTTCAGGATGGGACATTCTTAATAGAGCACCGCACAGGAAAAGCTAATCGGCAAGACAAACTGCAACTGCCTGAGAAGTGAGCAGTGCAGCTCAAAAGGACAGGGGTACCAGCCACATAAGATCATAGTATACAATTCCCTGGATATGAATCGTCCAGAGTAAGCAAACCTACAGAGACAGAAGGTAGATTCGCAGTGGCCAAAGCCTGAGGCTGGGGGTGGAGGGTGAGGATGGGGAATGACTGCTAGTGGGTACAGGGTTTCATTTTGGGGAGATAAAAATGTTCTGAATTTGACTGTGAATGCACAACTCTATGAACACACTGAACCACTGAATTGTACACTTTAAATGAATGAACGGTATGGGAATTCCATCTCCATATAGCTGCTAAGAAAAAAGTGAAGGGATTAAGAGGAGACACTTGGGGGTGGGGTGGTGGACAGGCAGAGGGGAAAACCCAACCCTCAGAGGCTTGGGTGGAGGAGGTGCATTCAGGAGACAGAACCTGCCAGCAGCCCCCCTTCTGAGCTCTAGCAACAGCCAGATAACCCACCCCTCCTTACAGGAACTCACCAGTCTGGTCCCCCCTCCCCTGACGTTCTGCCCTCCTAGGGGTGGGCAGAGCTTAAGGGGAGGTGGGGCAGTGGGGGTGGAGAGGGCAGGCTTCCAAGTCCAGGCCTGGCAGCCAGCAATGCCGGGGGCCCCCTCTTTCCCTCCCACCCCTTCCCACAAGAGCCACCAGCAGCACGGAGGGGGCAGCAACCCCACGGCTCATGCTCATGCACCTTCGCACCTCCGGAGGCCCACACACACATGCTTACCCCACTGACCTCTTTTCCCCGCTGCACTTTGCTTTTCCATGGTTTGGGGAAGAGGGGAGGAACAGAACGGGGCAGGGACAGACAGGGAGGAGCCAGCAGCAAGCCCCAGTGGAGATAATGGGGGTGGTGGGGCTGAGCTGGTTAGGAGGCTGGTGGGCTCCAGGTGCCCCCTCCCTCTTAGCTGCCTTTTGCACCTCACATTCAGGTGGACCCGGGGCTCGGCAGTATGCAGGCAGCGTGCCCAGCGTCCCTCCTCCGGATAGGCTGGAAGGAGCCTTAACCATGTGTCTGCAGGAGGCTGACAAATCAGAAGGCCTTCCCCCACATCAGAGCCCCGCTGCCTAGCAACCCCATCGGAGGGGTGTAGTTGACAGCACAGGACGCAGCCCTGTCACGAAGACAGGCGCGGGCTGCGGGGCTGCGGGGCTGCGGGGCTGCGGGGCTGCGGGGCTGCGGGGCTGCGGGGCTGCGGGGCTGGCGCTGGGGTTGTTAGAGTCCCGGCTTGGGCTCCCGCTCTGCACCCTCCGCCCCCACCCAGCAGGCGCACACGGGTCCCTACTCTGAAGACCAGAGTGACCCTCTTCTCTCCAAGGAACTGGGAGTGGGGAGTAGGGGGTGAAACCCTAACCCACCCCACCCCCACGGACCAACCGGCCTCCTCTCCAAGCACCACTTCAAAATATTAGTCCTCATTTTTCCTAAAACCACCTCTTCGTCTGGATTCTTTTTTCTTTTCTTTTTTTAATCTAACCTTGGTTTCCACCCCCTTCAGGCCTCAGCAGAAAACAACCTAGGGAAAACAATTTAAGTGTTTGTGGGGTGGAGCGAGATGTGCCTCCCTCGGTCTGCAGCTGGGTAACCACCCGGGCGCCCGCAGCCGAGCGTGGCTCTTGGGCCCAAGGGCGACCCGGCCCCACGTATGCACCAACCCCCAACCTCCTGCCCCCAGCCCCAATTCCCGCCCCCCCCCCCCCCCCCCACACACACACGCATGGACGTAATCACTGGGAGCTGCGGCAGCTATGTGCAAGGAAAGTTCTCCAAGTTGTGTTTGCTTCCCATCTGCCCTCCCAAGTCGCCCTCCAGCATCCTGCGAGGCCCTCTGGAGCGTGGGGTGCCACTTCCAGCCCCGCCTCTCCTAGGGAGGCCCCTCCCCCGTGTCCCTCACTTCCTGGCCGCCGGGCTCCGCCGCCCCTCCCGCGGGGCAAATGCAGGCGTCCGCGGCCGGGGCGGGCCGGGGTGGCTGTGACAGGGCGGCTTTGTCCGGGGCCCCTGCAGCCGCCACCCGCCCCGCGCTCATTCCGGGTCTCCCCCCTCACTCCTGCTCCCGCTCGCTCTGGCGTGACGCCTTTGCACTGACCTCTACAGCTTCCTCTTCCAAAGCACACCGCAGTCACATGGGCGCCCCGGCTCCGTGCCACGGCCGCTAAGCTCAGCTCTCCCCACCGGGCAGCCAGCCTGGCTTCCGCCCGGCTGCCCCTGGCCCGGAAAGCCGCGCCCCTCCACACCCCCCACCCACCGCCCCGGCGGCTTCCGTGCAGGAGCGCACCCTCCAAGTTGGGGGATGAGAATCAGGCGCCCCCGAACTAAGCCTCTGGGGGGGTCCTGCCTCCCGGGGCCCGCGCTGGCCGGGGAGGAGCGTGGTAGGAGGGGGCGCTGCACCTGCAGCACCAACTTTGGGGCGCTGCCTGGGATCCGGGAAGCGGGGCGACCCCACCTCGCCCCTTTCCCTCCAACTTAGCGAGAACTCCCCCGGCGCCTCAGGCGGCATCCCTGGGGCAAAGGTCTTGGCGGGGGCGGGGGGCCTGGGGCCAGCTGGCACCGGGCGCCTGCTGAAGGCGCGCGCACACTGCACACTTACACGCAGCCCCGGGAGGACACAAAGAGCCGCTCCGCGACGCGGGCTGCGCAGCCCGCGGGCGGGAGGTGACCCACACCCCGCCCCGGCGCGCCCCGGAGGAGCGGGGGCTCCCGGGCAGCCCGGGCCCCGCGGGGCGCAGCGCAGGGACGCCCGCCCGGCCCCGCCCGGCGCGCCCGCGGTTACCCTCGGCGGCGGCGGCGGCAGCGCGGCCCCCGGGCGTCCCCTCCGGCAGCGCAGGACCGACGCGCGCCCAGCGCAGGCGACCGCGGCCGATCCCCCTCCACGGCGCCGCCAGGCCCGGCCGGCCGAGGACCGTGCAGCCCGCTCGCTCTTGCTTCCTTCCTCGGGGCGCCGGGCGCAGCCTGCGCTCATCCCCGCGCTGAAACTGAACACCCGCGCGGCGCGGCGGCCGCCAGGAAGGAGGAGGGAGGCCGCGGCGGCGACAGGGAAGCTCCCGGCCAGGCCAGCGCCAGGGGACGCCGCCGCCGCCCACGGCCGCCCCCTCGCCCGGGCCGGGTGGGGGCCCGGGGCAGCCCTGCCCGCAGGCGCCCAGGAACACCGGCGCCCCCGTTTTCAGAGGGCGTGGGCGCCGTCCTGCCACTGGAGAGGACCACCCGGCAAAAGCCACCTTGATGTGTCCATGGGGCAAGGCTAAAGGGAGTGTCAGACCCGAGGTATGGCAGTCCAGGGACCAGGGACGCTGCTCCAGCCCTAAAAAGACCATCATCTGTGTGACCTTGGGCAACTTACTTCCCGTCCCTGAGCCGGGTTTCTCATCCTAATGGCAGGGAGGTGACTTAAGTTCAACTCTGCGTTCTAAGATGCTCCTTTGCGGCCCCTTCCCCTGCCTGGCCCTCAGCAGCTGTGTGACCCTACATCATAGAGTTACTGTGGGAATTCATTGAGATACGTACGCATTGACACAGTACCTGGCACTGTGATACTGCGATTATTTAATACAATTTTCACCACCCTCTGAGTTCACTCCCAGGATTGTCCCCGTTTTACAGATGAGAAAGCAGAGGCTCGGAGGTCATGACTCACCAAGGTCACTACCTTAGTGATAGTGCTTACCCAAGCAGCCTGGCTCAGAGGTTATCAGCCCTTCTCCCAGGTCTACCAGGCAGATCCCAAGACTCTTCTAGAGAAGCAAGGTCTGCAGGTTGCAGTCAAACTCAACCACTGACTTCCCGCTGCAGGAGACGGTTCAGCTCAAATCAGTAGTCCCACCCTCCAGGGCGTGCTCCCCAGGGCCATAGCCCTCCTCCCATTCTGTCCCCACACCATTCCCCTAAACCCCAAGGGAGCAGAAGACAGTGGTATAGACTCTGAAATCCAGCTTCTTCATTCTTTACCAAAACCCATCCACTGGGGCTATCCACAAATATTAACTAATGGGCTCTGATTATCAAGTGCTAATAATAAAAGCCATTAAATGCATAATATCTAGTTTCACCTTCAAAACAACCCTGTAATCCCCATTTTAGGGAAGTGAATGTTGATGTCATTTCAAGGTGGTCAATGCCCCGGGCCAGGGCACTGCTTCCCAGGGTCATTACAGGATGGCCAATGGCCTGCTATGAGATTGCACACTGTGAACTTTTTGGAACTGGTTGATTTTTTTCACCATAGTATATTCTCCCTATTTACAAGAAAAAAGTGTAATTACAAGAAACATCTCCCATCTTGGATTCGAGCACCAGCCATTCGATGGGTGTTCTTAAGCAAGCTTTTTAAAGCTTTTTTTTTTTTTTTTCTTAAGAAAGGAGGAAAGAGGAGAGGAAGAGGGGAAAAAGAGAATCTTAAGCAGGTTCCACGCTCAGCATAGAGCCTAAACCCTGGCTCCATCTTACAACCTAAGCCAAAATGAAGAGTCGAGTGCTTAACCCACTGAGCCACCTAGGAGCTCCTTGAGCTAAGTATTTGACACAAAACATAGTCAGAGTTAAATGAGCTAAGAGAAGGCCCTGACAGCTGGACTGAGTCATCCCCATGGGAAAATTATTACTTTTTTGGACACAAGTGCCTCAGCTCAAGCCCCAGCAAGGATCACATCAGATTAATCTGTGTTAGGTATAGCACCCAGCAATACAGCCCTATATTTATTCTGATCAACTGTTTGACATTAGACTAAATCTTTCCCCCTCCTCGAACTCAGCATCCCCATTTGTTGAGTTAGTCAGAGGCCTCAAACTGGTGGCCCTCATGGGTCAAACTAGACCCTAAATGTGCATGGTTTGGCCAGCACTGGATTTTTTTTTTCCCAAAAGAAGAATTTTTTAAGTTATCCACAGCCATGCCAGCCCCCATCTTATACTCAATGGCTACACCTGTTCCCTGCATTGAAGCACTATTGCATGAACTTCAGTTTCGTGTCTATAAGATGAAGGTAGTTAACACCCACTTCCAGTACCGTTGAGATATATGCGCTAAGTGTCTAACACAGTGTCTGTGTCTATACATGGCAGCACAGAAAAGGCTGGCTTTCTTTGTTCCTCTTGTAAAGCTAGAGAGGTAGAGAGGAAAAGCCAGGAATCCAGAGGCCTGGGGTGTGATGCCTGGCCCACAGCTCCATCCCTGTGTGACTGCCGCAGCCTCTCTAGGTCCGTGTCCCAGTGTGATATTACACAGGGATGATCATCTCTAGTACCAGCAAACATGGTTGAGGAGAGCTGAAAGTAAATGAGGGTTGTCGAGATAAAAGCCCAATGCAGGAGCACCCGGGAGGCAGTCGGTTAAGTGTCTGCCTTCAGCTCAAGTCATGATCTCAGGGTCCTGGGATTGAGCTCCACATGGGGGAGGGGGGCGTCCTTGCTCAGCAGGGAGCCTGCTTCTCCCTCTCCCTTTGCCTCCCCCTCCTGCTCATGCTCATGCTTGCTCCCTCTCACTTTCTCAAAAAAAATGAAAATAAAAAGCTTAAAAAAAAAGCCCAATGCAAATATGAGGGAGAATAGATTGAAAAGCCAAGGATTCTGATGATAGTTGGAGACCTTGTGTCTACACGAGACCACACAGACAAACATCTTGTCCTACCCACATCTCACATCACTATAGGCTCCATTTCCCTACAGCGTGGTTGGGAGGTGAGGCAAGGATGACAGGATCCCCACTTTGTAGAAGGGGAAACTGAGTCCTTGAGATGAAAGATTTCCCATGGCCACCAGAGACTGCCTGGGGCAGCCTTGAAACTTGCTCATCCCAGCACCTATTTTCATCCTGTCTGGGTTTCAGCTTCACTTCACACCCTCCAATTTTTTCTCAGTTCTTCCTGCCACCCTCAGAAAGTACAGGGAGAAAAATGCAGTTGACTCCCAATTATTTGGGGGCCAAAGGTATGGTATATACGGGGTACCCTTCCTTTCTCTGTTTGTCAGTCACAGTCTGCCTCCATTAAGCTGTAAATTTCATTTCTGCAAGCAGCATGTAAGGACAGAAAAGACTTGCTAATTTCCTTCTGGAATGTAGTATAATACCCAGTGGTCCTAAGTGAGAGAGGTATGCCCCTGTCACAGACCTAGGAGATTATGAAGGCTTTAAAACATGTTCAGAGCAGCCCGGGTGGCTCAGCAGTTTAGCACCATCTTCAGCCCAGAGCATGATCCTGGAGACCTGGGATCGAGTCCCATGTCAGGCTCCTTGCATGGAACCTGCTTCTCCCTCTGCCTGTGTCTCTGCCTCTCTCTCTCTCTGTGTCTCTCATGAATAAATAAAATCTTTAAAAAAAATGTCCAAAGTCTTTGAAACTCCCCCCTTTCAGAAATAGAGCCAAATTCCCCTCCCCTTGAGTGTGGGCTAGACATAGGACCTCACTTTTAATTAAAAGAATATGGTTGGGCAGCCCCGGTGGCTCAGCGGTTTAGCGCCTGCCTGCCTTTGTCCCAGGGCCTGATCCTAGAGTCCTGGGATCGAGTCCCACATCAGGCTCCCTGCATAGAGCCTGCTTCTCCCTCTGCCTCTCTCTCTCTTTTTCTCCCTCTCTCTCTCTCTCTCTCTCCCTCTCCCTCTCTCTCTCTCATGAATAAGTAAATGAAATCTTTAAAAAAAAAAAAAGACTATGGCAGAAGCAAACAGCATGTGACTTTCAAATATGGGTCATAATAGGCACTGTGGCTTCTTCTTTGCTCTCCATTTGTGGGGTTGGAAAGAGATGGGAATACCGGCTGCCATGTCACAAGGACATTCAAGCAGCCCTATGGAGAGGCCCAAATGGTGAAGAACTAAGCCCTCTTGCCAACAGCCATGTGAGCGCACCAACTTGCAAGTGCGCCCTCCAGCCCCAGTTAAGCCTTCGGGTGACTACAGCCGAGGCTTAAGTCTTGAGACAAGCTCATGAGCAACTCTGAGCCAGGTAACCCATTTCCAGATTCCTGACCTACAGAAACTGCCGCTTTAGGCTGCTAAGATTTCTTTTTTAAGCTACAAAGTTTTAGGGTAATGTTATGTGTCAATAAACAATGAGTACAGGGGTACTCCTAAATAGCTGTCACTGTTTGTCACACGTTCCACCAACTGAGTCAGCCAGCGCCCCTCTTTATCTTGCTTTATATTTCCTCCTTGACACTTATCATCTCCTTAATTATATGATTCACGTGTTTGCTTGCCCATTTTTCCCCACCTGAACATAAGTCCTCTGAACATGGGGACTTCGCTTTATTCACTGTACCTACCAACTACTTAGAATAGGGTCTTACATTTGTGGGCACTCAGTAAAGGCAGCAACAGATAATGAATACACTAATACAACCTTTACACCTTTTCTCTCCTACAAAGTTACAGCTACTCACTGACAAATGCCAGCACCCTTCACCTTAAGTATCTCAGCCAAAACCCACTAAAATTCCGAACTCCCTCGCCATGATCAAACTACACAAATCCTGGAGCCAGGGCAAAGGCAGTAATGGGCCTGTAACACTCCTCTCTTCCTTCCTGCAAACCTGAATGCAGGTGGCCTGTCAGCGTGGAAGCTCTGACTTCTAGAAACAGTGTCATTTTAATTAAATTCCACAGAACCATTCTATGGTCCCAGAGGACTTCATCATTTTTTACCTCGCTGATTAACTGGCATTCTTTTCAGCCAAACCAACGGACTACTTCCAAGGTGACAACTTCCTTCCTAACAAGGTTCAAATCCTATAACAAGTTCCCACAGCCACTGACAGGGTTTGTAAATATATCTGCCATACAATCCAACTAATGTTTTGAAGACATGTCGTTGTAGAAAATTGTATGTAAGCCTTTTTTTTGGTAATTAGATAGGATTCTTGATGTATTAATAGAATTAAACTATTTAGAGGAATTTCTTTTTCTTTTTCTTTCTTTCTTTCTTTCTTTCTTTCTTTCTTTCTTTCTTTCTTTCTTTCTTTCTTTTTAATAACTTTCAATAAAGTGAAGAATAGGGCAGCCCGGGTGGCTCAGCGGTTTAGTGTCGCTTTCAGCCCAGGGTCTGATCCTGGAGATCCGGGATCGAGTCCCACGTCAGGGTCCCTGCATGGAGCCTGCTTCTCCCTCTGCCTGTGTCTCTGCGCCTCTGTGTGTGTGTGTGTGTCTCTGTGCCTCTCGTGAATAAATAAATAAAATCTTTAAAAATAAAAAATAAAGTGAAGAATATACCAAATATATCTAAAGGAGGCAAAGTAATTGAAATCTATGTCCCCCAGTGTGATCTATTTTACCTTCCTAGATGCATGTACCATTTGTCCTCTGCTCCCTCCTGCTCCATCATTTGCTCTCATAGAGATTATCCACTGGTTTCTCCCATCACTCTACTCCCAGCTCCTTCAATCCACACAGCAGCAGAACTTGCAGAAAGCAAATCTGAACACATCCCTCTCTGCTTAAAATCTCTCAGAGAGGGAGGCCTGGGTGGCTCAGTCACTTGAGCAACCGACTCTTGATTTCAGCTCTGATCGTGTGATCTCAGGGTCCCGGGATTGAGTCCTGTGTCAGGCTCCGTACTCAGCAGGAAGTCTGCTAGAGATTCTCTTTCCTCTTTCTCCTTCTGCCCTTCCTCCCATCGCATTCTCTCTCTCTCTAAAATAAATAAAGCTTTAAAAAAAAAAATCTCATAGGGCAGCCCAGGTGGCTCAGCAGTTTAGTGTTGCTTTCAGCCCAGGGTCTGATCCTGGAGACCCGGGATCGAGTCCCACGTCAGGCTCCCTGCATGGAGACTGCTTCTCCCTCTGCCTGTGTCTCTGCACCTCTGTGTGTGTGTGTGTGTGTGTGTGTGTGTGTGTGTGTCATGAATAAATGAATAAAATCTTTAAAATAAATAAATAAATCTCATAGAGGTTTCTGACTGCTCTTAGGAGAAACACAGCCCCCTCACTATGGCATGTCGGTCCCTGACCAGCCCGGCCCACCCACCACCCTGCATCCACTGCCCACCTCCTGCTCTGCTCTAACCTCACTTGCATTCCTTCCGTAGGTCTATCTGTCCCCTTCTCCCCGCCCTTCTGAACCATGCCACCTGGCTCTCTGCACGCAGCCAGGAAAGCTCTTCCCAGGCCTCTTCTCCTAAGTAACCCCTTTCTCTTCAGACCCCATCTTGGGGACACCTGCCCTACAACGTTAAGTACCCTGGTACGGGCTCCTGTAGCACCCTGGATCTCTGCTCTGTTGCTTCAACACAGTTGCAAAGTTGCCATTTGTTTATCTGATTGGTGGATGAATGTCTGTCTTCAGAGAGACTGAAACCTCTGTCGTCAGGGCAGGGAACTCATCTGGTTTCCTCCTCACTATATGTCCAGTGCTCAGCACCAATCAGATGTTTAATACATATGCTGAATCAATCAATCAATCAATCACCCAATCAATCAATGAAAGCTGTGATCTGCCCCTAATATCTGAGTCCCACACTCTTTTCCCCAGCTCTCCCCTCATGATTCCTTAAAAGCCCTTGGCACTTCACTCCCCTCACCTCTCCCCCATCCTTCCCTATCCCTTCCTTCATCCCTCCCATCTCCTCTATCCTTTAAAGCCTAAGTCCAGGGGCAGCCCGGGTGGCTCAGCGGTTTAGCGCCACCTTAAGCCCAGGATATGATCCTGGAGACCTGGGATCAAGTCCCGCATCCCTGTGGGAACCTGCTTCTCCCTCTGCCTATGTCTCTGCCTCTCTCTCTGGGTCTCTCATGAATAAATAAATAAAATCTTTAAAAATAAAATAAAGCCTAAGTCCAATGTCCCCTCCAAGAAGAATTCCCAATGCCACCAGCCAAAAAGGATTCCTCCTCTCCCTGTTCCCCTCCGGGGTCTGTTTCCCTCTACCTAGGCTGAGACTTACACCTTATCCCCAGTGTTTTAGGACACGATTTCCAGAGGGTTAAGGTTCTTGGTCTTGTTCATCTTTTCCTTCCCCAACTCAGGGGCTTCAGAAATTTTGTTGCAATCCAATGGGAAAGAAACTGAAAACCCTCCCACCCTCCCCACTTTGAGCCCATTCCTTGTGTTTGATGTAGCCCTGATCCAAGGGATGTAAGGAGCTTCAGCTTCAAGGGGAGGAAAAATGCCTGAGAAATAATTAAAGAAAGAGAGAGCTTGAAAGCACAGCGTTGAGAAACCCAGGGCCAGCATGCTGGCCTCCCTTACAAAGCCTGGCACTGAGTCTGCATTCACTCTGCCCTGAATGAAGGGTGGATTGAATGAAAAGCTCACAGCCTTCAAGCTCCTGGGGGCACTCCTGGCAGCAGGGCTGAGCAGAGGAGAGATGCTAATGGATTTGGAGCTGCCAGGGCCAACTCTTCTAGGAAGCCCAGAGCAGCAGTCCTGCCTGGGACAGTCAGCATCTCCTTCCCGTTTTGTAGATGGAAACACAGACGGCCTGAGTTGGTGAGAGCCCGAAGGTAGCCCCAAGGGTCCCCAGGGTCCGTTATTAAAATTCTAGAAAGTGAAGGGGATCATAGGTGCCTCTGTTCACATTAAACAACTGGTCTCAGGACTTACTGGTCCATGTGTAGTGAAGTCCCTGCAATTAGATGCAGCCACCTTCCCAGCCCAGAGCCAACCTGCCACGTGGAGACATCGTCTAAGGAGTGTTTGATGAGTAAGCAGCCCTTGGGCTTATTTGGGAAAAGTCCCGGGTCTCAACAGCAAGGAGCAAAAGAACACCAGACCCCTCCCCAGCCCTTGGCAAAAGCAAAACGTCCATGATGAGCGGGTCTCTCGGAAGATGCTCACTCCCAGGACGTTCTGTCACTTGGTGGGAGTAGATACAGGTATAACAAGCACACACATGCACACAGAGATGGTCCCCACTATTCTTCCTCCCTCCTCAATCACATGCCCCTAGGAAAAGCTGGCAGGGAGGCCAAAGGACCATCTGGATGGGGAATGCAGAGCAGAGCCCCTGGGATCCAAGAAAGCAAGATGCCAGCCTGCTCATGCCAAGGACCCCCATCCTTTGAGTCCCAGCAGCACCCCACAGGGCTGTGAGACACCCTCCCACCCCGACCCCTGCCCACCCAGCTCCCACCACTAGCCAGGCAGTCTTACTTCTTCACTTTCGGGTATTTCATCTCCGCAATGGCATTCGTGGCTTCTGTCTGCTTCTCCTTCAGATGCTGTGGCCACATGTTGTCCACCCAGTCCACCAGGTCTACCTGAAAGCCAGCCCATCGTCAGCACTTGCTGTCTTGGGGTGCCCTTCCATTGGGTTCTCTCACCATCCCTCATTCTCCCCACACTCTTCCTGCCCTTTGCTGGGGCTGGCACAGGCTGGCCTGGAGCCTAGGCAGCAGGAGAAGAAGGGTGAGGAGAGGAGGTAGAAAGTATCAGGGAGGAGACCGAGACCAGGGGCCTACCACAGTCGGACGCTTGACCAGGTGCTCCAGCTTGGTGTGGCTGAACTCAAGGCTGATGACATTGTACAGCTTGTCCCGCTGAGCCTCCGGGGTCTCATAGTACCGCACAAACTGGGACATGCTCATCTCCGTGCCCTTCTGGGTGTTCACATCCATCACATCCACCAGCCGCCGGCTACCTAGGGGCAGAATCCACACACTGATGGCTCCTGGTGACCCAGGATCCTGATCCCACTTGGGATCCCCATAAACAAAACCTGCCTCACCCGTATGCCACATCTGCTCTATTACCTCGTCTCACTGGTTTTCTTTTACCAAATCTCTCTCCATCTGCTCCCCTCCACCACCACAGCCTCTACGCTGGTCCAGTCCAGCCTTACTACTCTCCAAGACGACCTCCAGAACTTCCTAAGGGATCCCCAGACTACCCCCTCCTATACAACCTCCATGCTGCCAGCGTGAGATTTCTAAAACAGAGACCTGACCATGGGCACTCCTCTCTTTGCTTCAAACCTTCAATGCTCCCCACTGCCTAGCAAACATTCTCTTGGCATGGCACTCAAGGCTTTCTGTTTATATGAAGTACTAGAACAGTGCTTATTTCCACAGAAAATTAGCTGTTTGGTAGTCTCCCTCCCTAATTTGTGAAGCCAGAGAAAATTACTTGGGCTTCTCTGAACTTCTGTGTCTTCATCCTGGCATCTCCTTTCATAGGCTAGTTGTGAGGATTAAATCAGACAATGGTCACAGATCAAATCAGATGATGCTCAAGAACTCCTTGGCACAGCGTCTGGTGCATAAATGCATGGATCCCCCATTACTCCCTGGCACTAATCACAATTCACAAAGTTTGTCTCTTTTGCAGTCTTTCTTCCCTACTATTCTGTAATTGTCTCCAGGGCATAAGTCCTGTCTGTCTTGTTCACTACTTTATCCCCAGTATCTACACAGAGCTGAGCATATAGTGGGAGCTCAGTAACATATAGATGGAACAAATAAATGATGAATGTTGGCTGTCCTGTACAATATGTGACATATGACTTCTCATATGAACAACCACTGAACTAAAAGGAGTGAGCTGCAATACTCTGGTTTCTCTTCAGATCGCATAAATCTTTGGCTTTTTACTAAAAGGAGTGAGCTGCCTGGCACCCCCTGCTTCCCAGAGAGAAGGAGACAAGCTCAGGACTGGGAGACAGGAGTGTTTAATGCTAGTCCTGCGACTACCAGCAAGTAACAAAGCTTCAGGGTGAGGTGCCTGTGAGGCTCAGTCAGTTGGGTGTCTGACTCTTGATTTCGGCTCAGATTATGATCTCAGGGTCATGAGATCAAGCCCCACTTCAGACTCTGTGCTGGGCATGGAGCCTGCTTAAGATTCTCTCTCTCCCTCTTCCTTTGCCCCTTCCCTCTCACCTCACTCTCTTTCTCTCTCCAAAAAAAAAAAAAAAAACCAAACAAGGTTTTAAGGAAATCACAACCCTTCAAGGGGACTCTGCTTCCCCATCCCTAAGATGGGAATAATCAAGGCCCCAGAACTTCAGACACTGTAGAAGGAACAACCAAGGTTCAATGGAAGTGCTGTGGCAGGGGAGAAGACAGACACAGAGCAGACTGCCACATTCATGGTGCTTTATGATGAAAGTTGGCACCTCCTGTCTGTCAGGACACAAAATAAGCATCACAACTGGAATGAGAAGCCTGCCATCTGGTAAGGAAATACCTCAATTCCCCATTAGCTCAATGACAAATATTTGGTCCATGGAAACTTAGAAATGTGGAAACCAAGGGCGCCTGGCTGGCTCAGTCGGTTAAGCATCCAACTCTTGTTCTTAGCTCAGGTCTTAATCTCAGGGTCGTGAGTAAAAGCCCCAAGTTGGGCTCCATACTGGGCATGAAGCATACTTTTAAAAAAAAGAAAAAGAAATGGACAAACCAGAAGAAAGAAAGAAAATAACCAGAGCAGGTGATCACCTTGTTCAAAGCTACTCCAAGAACAAAGAGCAAACTAAGGAAGCAGGGGCCAGCAAATGATGGGCAAATCTGGCCCACTGCCGGTTTTTGTCTGGCCCATGAGCTACAGATGATTTTTATGTTTTTAAGTGGTAGAGGATGGGGAAAAATGATATGAAAATGATACAAAGCTCAAATTTCTGGACCCATATATAAAAATTGTATTTGCACCAGCCACACTCTGGTTCATAGGTCTCTGGCTGCTTCCATGCTACACCAACTAAGCTGAGTAGCTGGCAGAGAGTGAATGGCCGGCAAAGCCCAAAATACTTACTCTCTAATCTTTACGGAAAAAAATTTGCCAACCCTTGAAACTGACAAAATCCTCATGGAACTTACATGCTGATGTGAGTAATATTCCCATCTGGTTCAGTGCTATATACCCAGCTCTGTGCATAGAGCCTGCCCTATAATAGGCCCATGGTCAATATTTGTTGAATAAATACACAGTGCCTTTCATGTAGCAGGAACTGAATAATAAAAGTAACCCTTTGTGCACATAGGAGAACTTGGGCGTTACTATCTTTTAGATTCATTATCTAATTTTTACAACCACCCCAGAAGTGAGGTAGGACTGTCCCTGTCTTATAAATGAAGAATCCAGTGCCTAGAGGTGACAAGATCAGCTCAAGTCCTCCAGAATATACTCTACCAATAAGAATAGTTAACATTTACAGAGCACAGGCAAGCTCTCTACACAGGTTATCTTAAGTTAATTGTGGTTCTGTGAAGTGTAGAACTTCACTTATACCCATTTGATGGATGAGAAACTTGAGGCTTGGACCTAAAATGTCCAGTGTATGAGTAGTAGAACTAGAACTTGAAGCCAATTCAATATAATCCACAGCCCAGGTTCCTATCCTCGCACTCCTGCCCCTGCCCAATGCAATACTGAATCTAGATCACACGTGAAAAAGGATCCTTCCTTCAGTGACCACCTAGATCCTGGGAAGATGCAGAAAAACAGCTGTTTTTGAGTCAGGAGTGCAGATCCACCAGGGGGCATCCCTGAACTTTGCTGGAAATTTTGGCCTGCTCTGGACAGGGCTAGCTCCTTCCTAAACAGGGCTTCTGGAACAGGTGGGCTCTGCTCAGCTTTTCTGGGAAGCCTAATTGGCAGAGAACCTGCTATGAGATGGGGGAGGTGAGAGGGGGAGGTGAAAGAGAACAAGCCCCCAAACCCTCGCCCCTCTCCAGCCAGACTCCGGCCTCCCGCCTCCCTCTGCCTCTCCTCCCTAACCTTGCACAAGGTCACATCTGCAAAGCTGCCAGCAGAAGGACTGCTGGGCAGGTAGATGGGAATCACAGCGTCAGAAGCTCAGCAACTCAGCTCTGACAACTGCACGACTAAGCTAAGACTTTATGGTTCAAATGCCAGCTGGGTCTCAGGCTGCTTAGCTTCTCTGAGTATCAGTTTCCCCATCTGTGACATGGAGACAAAAATGGTAGTTATTAGCCCATGGGGTTGATCTGAGCCTTAAATGAGATCATGCACATGAAACACTTCCATAAAGTGCCAGCAGGTAGGTCATGTTACCGAATTGGCCAATTTCATCTACAATTACAGGTGGAGAAAGTGAAGTCATAGAAAGTCAGAGCCACTTAAATCTCTGCCGGCAAGTCCAATGGACTGACTACTTCAGATCCTAAAACATAATAAGGATGGCTAATGGGGGGGAGGAGTGTCTTATGGCAGGGGGGTAATAAAAATGTCCTAAAATTGATTGTGGCAATGTTTGCACAACTCTGTGGACAGATGAAAAACCACTGATTCAGACATTTTAAATAGTTGAATTACATGGTATATGAATTATATCCCGATGAAGATGTCATTAAACACAAAAACTCAGGGCAACCTTCTTGGGTTGCCCTTCTTTGGGGGCTTTGTACAATACTCAATAAACCTCGCTTTGCTGTCCACCACTCTGCCTGGTCTACTTGTCATCCTTTGAAGTGGCATGACCAAGAACCACGGGCACTGAAAGAGAAGAAATCCTGTAACACTCACACTGCAACATTAAATGTAGAAACTCTGCTTAATAAACCCATATACATTTAATAAATAAATACAGAAACAAACACAAAAATCAGGTACTAAATGACCAACAAAGTTGGTTTTTCTAAATGTAACTCTCTCTTTCGAAAGTCTCCTATTGGGAGGCCTGCGTGGCTCAGCAGTTGAGCATCTGCATTTGGCTCAGGGCGTGATCCCAGAGTCCCAGGATAGAGTCCCACACTGGGATCCCTGCAGGGAGCCTGCTTCTCCCTCTGCCTATGTCTCTCTGCCTCTCTCTGTGTCTCTCATGAATAAATAAATAAAACCTTAAAAAAAAAAGTCTCTTATCAACTGGGGATGCCTGGCTGGCTCAGTTAGTAGAAAATGTGACTCGATCTCAGTGTCATGAGTTCAAGCCCCACCTTGGGTGCAAAGTTTACTCAAAAAAAAAAAAAGAAAAAGAAAAAAGCCCCCTATCAACTTAAAAGAAATAAATACTAAGAAATGTAAATTATATTGAATTTCTATATTGTATACCCAATGCAGTTAGTTAACTGTATTGTTAACTAACTGGAACTAAGATAAAAAACTTTTTTAAAATGTAAATTATGCAGCCATAAAAATGAATGTAGTTACCTGATCCATGCTACAACACAGATGAACTTCAAAAACATGATGGTGAATGAAAGAAGCCCATCACCAATGGTCACATGTTGCATGAAGCCATTTATTTACCATGTCCAGAATAGGTAAGAAGTAGGTGCCAAGGGCTGGGGGATAGGAATGAGGAGTGCTAATGGGTAGGAGTTTCCTTCTGGGGTGATGAAAATGTTTTGGAACCACAGAGAAGTAATGGTTGCACAACACTGTGAATGCACTAAACCCCACTGGATTATATACTTCCAAATGATTAATTTTATGTTACATGAATTTCACCTCAATGAATTATTATTTTTCTGTGGTGCCTGTATGGGGTGGCTCAGTTGATTAAGCATCTAACTCTTCATTTCACTCAGGTCATGATCTCAGGGTGGTGAGATCAAGCCCTGTGGTCAGGCTCCGAGCTCAGAGGGGATTCTACTGGAGATTCTCTTTCCCTCTGTCCTTCCCCCCACTCTCTTTCTCTCTAATAAATAATAAAGGGACACTTGGACAACCTACTTCAAAAAACAGTTGTGAAAAAAATAATTTCTTTCAATTTAAAAAATGGTTTTAAATATTCAGACAATTAATGCTGGGTACAACTGAAAGGCTTTTAAGAATACCAAATCTGCCATGGCATCTCACGGCACAGAAGTTAGAGATTTTTTTTTTTTTTTAAGATTTTATTTACTTATTCATGAGAGATAGAGAGAGAGGCAGAGACACAGGCAGAGGGAGAAGCAGGATCCATGCAGGGAGCCCGACATGGGACTCAATCCTGGGACTCCAGGATCATGCCCTGGGCCAAAGGCAGATGCTCAACAGCTGAGCCACCCAGGCATCCCCGAAGTTAGAGATTTACACACAAGTCACAGCTTCCCATCCCTCCCAATCTAACATAGGCAAGATTGTATACAGGAACTTCTCTTTCAGAATACTTCCAACTCGTTAACCTGATTCCCAAACTTGCACAATAAAACTAATGCACAATAAACGTACAGTTTTGATGACCCTAAAAATAATAGGTCATCACATCAATACTATTCTATAAAGTTGGTCTTATGTATGATGCCAGCCTATATACAATGCAAATCAAACACTATAATAAAAAGATTTCAAATATATATATATATATAGGGAAGCCCCCGTGGCTCAATAGTTTAGCGCCGCCTTCAGCCCAGGGCATGATCCTGGAAACCTGGGATCGAGTCCCACATCAGGCTCCCTGCATGGAGCCTGCTTCTCCCTCTGCCTGTGTCTCTGCCTCTCTCTCTCTCTCTCTCTCTCTCTCATGAGTAAATTTAAAAAAAAAAGAAAGAAAGAAAAGAAAAAATATATATATAACAGCCCAAATCTAGTTCTAAAAATATCCCCTTGGGGATCCCTGGTGGCTCAGCGGTTTGGCGCCTGCCTTTGGCCCAGGGCATGATCCTGGAGTCCCGGGATTGAGTCCCGCGTCAGGCTCCCAGCATGGAGCCTGCTTCTACCTCCTCCTGTGTCTCTGCCTCTCTCTCTCTCTCTCTCTCTGTGTCTATCATGAATAATAAATAAATAAATAAATCTTCGAAAAAAAATCCCCTTAAACTGGGTAAATTTCTCCATTTTTTAACATACATTATATATGTGTGTGATATACATATAATGCATATAATATGCATGTGTGTATAAATGTCACATGTGTAAACATTAATATGGATATATAAAATACATGTATACGTACATTAAGAAAAACTCTAAATATTAGATGTCATATATTCAGTTATTCACAGTCAGTATATCCCAATTTACAAACTGCTGATAAATGGTTTTTTTTATTGAAATATATTGGACACACAATGCTACATTAGTTTCAGGTGTACAATGCAGTGATTCAACAAGTCTATATGTAGTGTTATGCTCAACACAGTGTAGCTACCACCTGTCACCACCATACAATGCTTTTACAATACCACGGACTATACTCCCTATGCTGTACTTTTCATCCCCATGACTTATTAATTCCATAAATAGAAGACTATATCTCCTACTCCCTTCCCCCCTTGAAATTAGTGGTATTTTTAAAACACATAACACCTTCCATACAGTACATATATACCTACATGTAATTTTCAATAAACTTTGGACACAAATATGTTTTCAAATATGTATATACCTTGATACTTGCATTTTGTAAAATATTTTATGCAACACTCAACACTCATTACTCCTATATATAGATCCCTCCCACACAAGCACACATATATTAATCTGTAAACTATGACTTTATTCTTAGTCTAAATGAGGACAAAATAGGAGCACCTGGGTGGCTCAGTTGGTTAACATCTGCCTTCAGCTCGGGTCATGATCCCCAGGGTCCTGTGATCAAGCCCCGCACTAGGCTCAGGGGGAAGTCTGCTTTTCCCTCTTCCTCTGGCCCTGCTTATGCTATCTCTCTCAATCACTCTCTCAAATAAATAAAACCTTTATTTAATTTTTTTAATTTTTATTTATTTATGATAGTCACACAGAGAGAGAGAGAGAGAGAGAGGCAGAGACATAGGCGAGGGAGAAGCAGGCTCCATCCACCAAGAGCCCGACGTGGGATTCGATCCTGGGGTTTCCAGGATCGCACCCTGGGCCAAAGGCAGGCGCTAAACCGCTGCACCACCCCAGGGATCCCTAAATAAAACCTTTAAAAAATAAAAAATAAAAATAAATAAATGAGGACAAAATAAAGAGCAGCTGAGATTCATTATCATTTAGTAAATGAAAAATAAATGACAAAACATATTCTGTGAAAAAGAAATGCAACTTTAAAATAATCTATTTCAATAGTATCATTTAGTTACTAGGATGCGATAATTTCCAAAACTGTACCTTAACACCCTGAAAATGTCAAGGTATTTAAAAATAAATAATAAGGGACACCTGGGTGTCTCAGTGGTTGAGTGTGATCCTGAAGTCCTAGGATCGAGTCCCACATCAGGCTCCCTACATGGAGCCTACTTCTCTCTCTGCCTATGTCTCTGCCTCTCTCTGTATGTATCTCTCATGAATAAATAAATAAAATATTTTAAAAATAAAATAATAAATAAATATAAATAAATAAATCATAAAACTAGTCTTAGGAGGGGTGCCTGGCTGGCTTAGCTGGTAGAGTGTACAACTCTTTATATTGGGGTTCTAAGTTTCAATCTCACATTGAGTACAGATTACCTAAAAAAAAAATATTCTTAGAGGGGCACCTGATTGGCTCAGTAGTTAAGTGTCTGCCTTCAGCTCAGGTCATGATCTCAGGGATCAAGCCCTGCATCAGACTTTCTGCTCGGCAGGGAATCTGCTTTTCCCTCTGCCCCTCACCCTGCTCATGCTCACCCTCTCAGGTGTCTCTCACTCTCTCTCAAATAAAGCTTTTTAAAAAATTTTAGAAAAGGGATTCCTGGGTGGCTCAGTGGTTAAGTGCCTGCCTTCAGCCCAGGGCATGATCCTGGAGACCCAGGATCAAATCCCATGTCAGGCTCACTGCATGGAGCCTGCTTCTCCCTCTGCCTATGTCTCTGCCTCTCTCTCTCTCTCTCTCTCTCTCATGAATAAATAAATAAAATCTTTAAAAAAAAATTTTAGAAAAAAGGGACACCTGGGTGGCTCAGTGGTTGAGCATCTGCCTTCAGCTCAAGGCATCATCTTGGGACTCCGGGATTGAGTCCCACATTGGGCTCCCCACAGGGAACCTGCTTCTTCTGCCTATGTCTCTGTCTCTTTCTCTGTGTCTCTCATGAATAAATAAAAATCTTCAAAAATAAAATTAAAAAAATAAGAGATTAGGTATGAAATCACAATTGTGACTATGGTTTTAAAAATCCCTTCTTGTTTAGAACTATACACTGAAAACTTTATGGATGAGATGGTATGATGCCTAGATCTGCCTGAAACATTGCAGGAGAACAGGAAGTAGATAGAAGTAAGGCAAGGGCAGGTGTTGGGTCTGGCTGATGGATCCATGGGCGTTCATTACACTTTCTGCCAGCTCATCACTTTTTAAAATTCTCTCCAGCAAGAAGTGTTTTTATAAGTCCCAGCTCTACTACTGCCTCTGTGGCTTCCAGAGACTCATTCACCCTTTCCAGACTTGGAAGGTGTTTATTTGTAAACGTGGCCCATAGACTTAAAAGAGCCCAACACAATGTCTGGCACGTGGGAGGGTCTGCAACACACTTAGCCACTAGCCCACTGAGCTGATCCGGGTCATGAGGCTCTGAATATGAAATAAGGAGGTGCCCCAACTGGGCAGAAAGGGTAAGGAAGCTCTTTCTCCTGCCTGTAGATGGACTTCTCAGGCACCGCGAGTTTAACCCTGAAGAAACAGCCCCGTAACAGGGTCTTTTATTCTCACTGGAAGAACCAAGCTGGAGGAATGGGTGCCTGGATTGTTCATTCCTTGGTCAGCAACGGCCCACAGGAGGCCACACAATGAGCAGTGGCAGCCTGTGGGGCACCTGGGACAGTGCCAGGAGCCCTGGACTGGGTTCCAGTCCCAGCAACCCTCACTGACCCAGCTCCAAGCCTCAGATGCCTCGTGTGCAAAGACAGGAAAAACTGACCTTTATACTTCTGTTTTCATCGCCATAGAACTCCTTCTTCAAACAGAAGCTTCGACAAGAGCCAAAGGCGTAAATAAAAACAAGTAGCTCCGGTTGAAACAGGAGGGGGGCGGGGGGTAGGGTTTGGTGCTCAGAACTCAGACCTGGATTCCAGGGATCTCCCTTTGAAAACCGCTGGGTTAGGTCTTTTATCAGTCCTCTAGCAGGACCGACACACTGATTTTTAGCCTAGTTCTCAAATACTCAGATCAGAACAGATCCCTTAAATGTGAACTGGGGAGAAGTACGTGGGGGAGGAGACCTAGAGGCTTGCCCCAGGGGTCACTGGGGACACTGGGGCCTGCCAGTCCTCTTCAGTCTGAGCTGGGAGATTAAGAATTAGCCCTCCATCTTCTCAGGTTCCCAGTCTAGTCTGCCACGGATGGCAAAGGAGAGCTGGGCATAAGTGCCAGGTGTCTGAGCAGGAAGCTGAGCACAAGGGAGGAGGCATGTGCCCCCAGGGGACAGGAGGGGCAGGTCAGCACTAAGAATGGAATGTGGCCCTCCACACTTTGGGAAGCAGCCATCCCTGGAGCAAGTGACAGGGACAAACTGCCCTTTGGATCCTGCAAGGGACCCGAAGCCCTGGAACTCTCAGGCTCCTGAAATCAATGGGTTACAGGAGAAACTTTCCACATTGAGCAGAGCCTGGCATTCCTAAGTAGGCCAGCAACTCAGCCCACCCCCCTTCACCACTCCTCCCCCCATCTCATTGGTTCTCTGGACTCCCAGGCTACACACACATCCAACAAATTCCAGCAGCAGAAATTAATCCGTGGCCCCATGGCCCTTGCTTTGAAGGCCCCATCAGTCAGCTCCAAGAGCCGTGGGCTCAGAGCCGGAAAGAGGCTGCTGAAAGTCACTTTGAACACTAATATAAAGCACACTCGGGCACTGACCCCACACTCCTCCTGAGCCCACTCTTCGCAGAGTACCCACAACTGTCCTGCATCATCGTTCTGGAAACCCTATCCTCCTCCACTTTCTGGATTGGTTTTTGTTTCTGCTTCTTGACAGGATCTCCTCATCCATTGCACAGAGGTTCTACTGTTTATTCTAGAAAGCACCAGCCCTGGTTCAAATCTCACTCAGCTATCTCCTAGCAATGAGGCCTTGGGCACGTAGAGCCCTGAGGCTCTCTGGGTCTCTGTTGTGCCCTGGGTTCAAGACCTTGCCTGACCCTCCCAGACAGATGAGCATATGAAGATACAAACCCAGACTAACAAATCAAGGTTAAACCCAATCAGCCAAGAAAACTCAAAAGACACCTAAGTCAAAAACAAAAAAGAGCTATGGATTACAGGACACTGAGAACCAGCCACAGCTCTGCACAGAAGTTAAAAGAACAGCTCCTTGGTCAAATGGATATGGGTATAAATCTCAGCAATTCCACACATTAGCTATTTGACTGTGGATAAGTCACTCTGGGCCTCAATTTGACATCTATGGAATGGGGATAGTGGTAAATACAGTTTGGGTTTTTTATTTAGTTTTTTTCTTTAAGATTTTATTTATTTATTCATGAGAGAGAGAGAAAGAGAGGCAGAGACACAGGCAGAGGGAGAAGCAGGCCCCACGCAGGGAGCCCGACCTAGGACTCGATCCCGCGACCCCAGGATCACACCCTGGGCTGCAGGCAGTGCTAATCCGCTGCGCCACCAGGGCTGCCCTAGTTTTACGTGATCAGACAAAATAATATGGGAGTGGTCCCTGGCCTGTGATAAGATCTCAGTAAGCAGTAGCTAACGGTTAGTAGTTCCAGTCTAAGGAGCTACTCCACAGGGGAGTGATTCCTATTAGGTAAACAGAGGGCAGAAGCAAGTTTAGTTCCCCAAGGCCCAAATGCAGTCAAGATTTTGATTTCAGGGGCACCTGGGTGGCTCAATCAGTTAAGCGTCTGCCTTCAGCTCAAGTCATCATTTCAGGGTTCTGAGATCAAGCCCCATATGGTACTCCCTGCTCAGCAGACAGCTTACCTCTCCCTCTCCCTCTGCCTGCCGCCCTGCCTACTTATGCTCGCTTTCTCCCTCTTTCACTCTAATTAATAAATAAAATCTTTAAAAAAAATTTTGATTTCAGAACAGTAGCTTTCCAGGAAAAGGGAAACAGGACAAAAAACCCAGTGAGCTAGGTGTTCATCTTATTAAAGAGTAAAAAAGGAAACATAACTGAACCCCTCTGAAACCCTTCTTCCTTTGGGGCTCAGGGGCCTCAGACCTCCTGACTTCATGCACCTCCCCCTGCTTGCATTTCTGTCTGTTCCGCCAGGTGGATGCCTCCCGTCCCGTCTGTCCAACCTGGGTTTTCCTCCAGAGCTCCATCCAGCATGGCCAGAACTAAGCCCATCCACATCCCCCACACAAGTCTACTTTTCCTCGGGGTTTGCGTTACAAGCATCACCGTCTCCCAACCACTGAAATTCAAACCCACGTTTGAATCTGATGTGCCATCTGCTGCCTGGGCAACTTGCAAGTCACTTCTCTCCAGGCCTCAGTTTTTCCCACTTGTAAAAGGGGAAAGCAAGACTACAAGGATTCTAAGAACTCTTCCAAGGTTTACGATGTAAAATGTCTATGATTTTTTTAAACCAACTGAAAAAAAAAGGTCTGGAAGCAAGTCAGCTATCGCTGATTTCTAAGGAGTGAGAATTTACCAAGAACAGCCTGTTAACATGCACATGCATGTCTGGTGAGTCCCCTTCACCGGACACAACACGACACGGAGGAGGAGAAAGTCATGAAGCACAAGCATGGGAAACGCCCAGAGCTGGGTTCAGATCCGAACACAATGGTCCACCTATGGGCCACAAGGGTTATTCCTTCTAAGCCTGGGATCCCCGACTGGGAAAGGGAACAGTAACACTTAATTTATATGATTATTGGTGAGGACAAAATGAAGTCATATGATAAACATACAGTAAAAGATAAAGGTGATTATTACCATAATCGGGTAAATAAATGAATAGTGAATGAGGTGATTTGTCATGAAGATTTTTCAAGAAAGGGGGCTAAGGAAAACATCACTTAGCTTGGGTATCCTCATTAGAGAGAAAGACAATAAAGACATAATATGCAGGACCCCATGGCTGGGAGCCATCCCTCAGTGACATAATTGTGGAGAGTGAGTGGGGACCCAGCACTTTATGGATATGTTTTCTCGGAAAGTTTAAAGCATCTTCAGAGGCAACTAGAATTCTTTCCCAGTCTCCCTATCCCCCCAACTCCCAGGCCACAGATGTGAAAATATCCCAGTCTTCTTAAATGAACTATCTGGGGTTGAGAGTATTGGTTGTGGGATGGGAGAGCTGCTCAGGGGACATGCACAATAGAGCATCTAGAAACAGACCCACACAAATGCAGTCACCTGATTTATGACAAAGACAATACGTCAGTGCTATTGAGGAGAAGGTGTTTTTTCAATAATGGTACTGGGATCAACTGGATATCCATACAGGGAAAAAGGAATCTCGACCCCTATCTTGTCCCAAACACAAAAATCAATTCCAGATAAACTACAGATCTCAATGTGAAAGTTTGAACCATAAAGCTTTTTTCAGAAAAACATGAATGTCTTCCAACCCTGGCATGTGCAAACGTTTCTTGAACGAGATACAAAAGAAGTAATAGACCAAAAAGACCTAAGTGGTCTATGTGAAAATAAAGAATGTCTGTTCATTCAAAGATACAGGAGTATGAAAGGAGTATGAAAAGGCAACCAACCCACAAAGTCAGAGGTGATTTTGGAATACATAATCATATCCAGAATATTTCAAGAAACTTTACGTTATGGGCTGAATTGTGTCCCCTAAAATTTATGTGTTGAGGTCCTAACCCTCAGGACCTCAAAATGTAATTATATTTGAGAACACTCTTTAAAGAGCTAATTAAGTTAAAATAAGATCTAAAATAAAATAAGGTCCTAATCCCACAAGACTGACATCCTTACAAGAAGAGATTAGGTCACAGAAACAGAGAAGGAAGGCCACATGAAGACACAGGGAGAAGACAGCCATCTACAAAGCCAAGGAAAGAGGCCTTTGAAGAAACCAACCCTACAACCCTTTGATCTTAGACTTCTGACTACAGAATTGTGAACAAATAAATTTCTGTTGTTCACATCATCCAGTCTGTAGTACTTTGTTGTGGTGGCCCTAGCAAATAAGGCATCTTACAACCAACAGGAGATGAGCCTTCAAAATAACGGAGAAAAAGACTTGATCAGACAGTTCACAAAAGAGTATACCCAACTAGCAAATAAACATATGAACAACGAAGCTCAATTTCATTAGTCATGAAAGAGAGGCAAACTAACACCACCATGTGATTAAACTACGCTCCCACCAACATAGCAACCAAAATGAAACACGAACTCTTGGTGAGGATGTGGAGCAATCAGAACCAGACCAGCAACCCCTGTGGACAATTACTTGACCATATCTACTAAAACCGAATGTATACACATCCCCCATGACCCAAGCAATTCCACTCTGAGGTATATGCCCAACAAAAACGCATCCATCTGTTCACAGGTCATAATTAGAGGGTTCACAGAGGCACTAGACACAGCCTTAAACCGGCAGCTACCTGGAAGCCCATTAATAATAGAATGAATAGGGGATCCCTGGGTGGCACAGCGGTTTGGCGCCTGCCTTTGGCCCAGGGCGCGATCCTGAAGACCCGGGATCGAGTCCCACATCGGGTTCCCGGTGCATGGAGCCTGCTTCTCCTTCTGCCTATGTCTCTACCTCTCTCTCTCTCTGTGCCTATCATAAATGAATTAAAAAAAAAAATAGAATGAATAAACATGTTGTGATACAGTCGCATAATGGAAAACCACAACAATGAAAATAAACCATCCACAACTACACACAACAATCTGGATGCCTTATAAACACCAAGTTGAGCAAAAGAAGCAGAAACCAAAAGAGGACACCTGAAAAAAAAAAAAAAAGAGGACACCTGCCTGATTCCATTGTCATAAAGTAGGAACACAGGCAGAATGCATCCATGCTGTTAGAAGTCCAGGTGACAATGGATGGCAGCAACTGTGCGGGAACACAGGGGTGGCACCTGGGGTGCCGGGTACCATACGTAGTGTGTTCAATTTGTTAAACTTAATCAAGCTGTATGGCTACCGTACGTGGACTTTTCTATATGTAAATTATACTTCAATAAAAAGCTTTTATTTTAAGTGTACAGGGTCCTAAAAATGGAAAGTGCCTTTTTTTTGTTTTGTTTTGTTTTGTTTTTAAAGGTGAGGAGCTAAGAACAGAGACCAGATGCCTCAATTCCTAGACAGCATACAAATAGGGCCGATAGAGAAAAGTCCGTTTTGGGGCATTAGAGAAGAATCTGTAGCTCCAACTTGCCTCAATAGCTGATCCCTTCTCAAACAGCTGCCTCCCAAGATTCGAGGCCTGGGAAGGTGGCAAGAGTCTGGAAGACAGAGGCTAAGATCCCACACTGAGGGTTGGCCCAGCCTTCCCCAGACACTGCCTTCCAAGGCAGAACCCCCATTTCCGTTAGGGGCATGTTTATGTCACCCAGCAACCCTGGAGCGTCCCTCCTTCCCCACTCCCAGATCACTTGCTTCTGCTGAAACTGACCAGGGTTGCGCTAAGCCTGCCAGAGCCAGTCCAGAAACATCTGATGGAAATACTGGTGGGCTGAGAGGGAAGACCTGAGTTGGCAGGATAAAAGCCAGGAGCTGCTGGCTCCTCATCTTTGCCACCACAAGGGGAGAAGCTTGCCCAAGAATGAAACAGGAAGAGGAAGCAAAAGAGGGAACCAGAAAGGAAAAACAAGAGATCTCTTGGAACAGCCTCTCGAGATCTTCTTGGAACACCTAGATCTAGATGTATCTAAAGGTCACACCCCAAACTTATTACGTAAGCCAGTGAATTGTTTTGCTTAGGCCAGCTTGAGTTAATTTGCCGTTTATGTCACTGCGAAGTATGTGCCCTTTTGCGCTCTCAAGAAGCCTGTGTGTGCTCTCAGAGACTAAAATGGTCATAATAATGCTCCACGCTAACTGTACCCCTCCCAATGTAGGAACACCCTATACCTTCACAAACCACTTCAATACCCATACATCCATTTGATTATCACAGAAATGCCAAGAGAGATGGGGTACAAATATTACCCTTCCCTCTTTCTTTGCCATCCCAGACTTGAGAGCTGACAAGGATGTCAGGACCATCTAACTGAGTCCTCTTGCTTCAACAACCAGACGAATGGAGCACAGAGAAAGAAAGAGTAGCCTGCATATGATTAGAGCATAATAAAACTGCAAAGGGTTTTTAAGCTCCTCAAAAGGACCAAGAGCAACACTGTGAAGACTCTGATATTGCCTAAACCTCAGACATGAGAATCTGGCTTTCAACCTTACTCATAAAGAAAATCTCAACAGATCCATATCCTGCCATCATAATAAATAATACTGAGGACTATTCACCAAGCACCCGTCAGCCAACATAATGCTAAGCCTTCATTCATTCTCTTAGAGAATCCTTATAGAGGAAGGAACGTGTGGTTGGCTCAATGGTTGAGCGTCTGCCTTCAGTTCAGGTCATGATACTGGGGTCCTGGAATCGAGTCCTGCATTGGCCTCCCTGCATGGAGCCTGCTTCTCCCTCTGCCTATGACTCTGCCTCTCTCTGTGTGTCTATCAAAAATAAATAAATCTTAAAAAAAAAAGAAAAGAAAGAAAGAAAATGTATCTCCTCAGCCAAGTCCTCGCCAATTAACTGAGATTCTTCTACCAATCAACCCCCCTTCTGAGTATCTGTTTAAACACTTTGGAGTTAATCATTCTGGCTGGAATATCTGACAGAACTACTGGTCAGCTGTCTTCATCCACACAGCCACCAACATCAGCTTTTTTTTTTTTTTTTTTTTTTTTTAATTTTTTTTTTTTTTTTTTAACATCAGCTTTTATGAAACTCAAATCATATCACACCACTCATGCCCCCTGGGATGATGATCATCAAAAAGACAGGCAATAACAAGCTTGGCGAAGATGTAAAGAAATTGGAGCCCTCGTATGTTGCTAATGCGAATACAAAATGGCCAGCTGCTTTGAAAAAGTCTGGCAGTTCCTCAAGTTAAACATAGTTACCATATGACCCAGTTACCTAGGTATAGACCCAAGAGAATGAAAAGAACACCCAAAAACTTGTCCATGAACATTATTTTTTTTTAAGATTTTATTTATTTATTAGAGACAGAGAGAGAGAAGCAGAGACACAGGCAGATGGAGAAGCAGGCTCCATTGCAGGGAGCCCGATGTGGGACTCGATCCCGGGACCCCAGGATCACGCCCCAGGCGGAAGGAGGCGCCAAACCGCTGAGCCACCAGGGCTGCCCCATGAACATTATTTATAACAGACAAGAAATAGAAATAACCAAAAACATCCATCAACTGATAAGTAGATCAACAAGATGTGGTCTATGCACATGTGTCCAATGGAATCTCATTCACCCATAAAAGAGAATGAAGCATGGATGAACCTCAAAAACATGATGCTGAATAAAAGAAGCCAGTCACAAAAGCCACTTAGTCTATGATCCCACTTACATGAAACATCCAGAATAGACAAACCCACAGAGGCAAAAAGCACGTGGTTGTCACTGGTTGTCGGGGGTTAGAAGCTGAGAGGAACTGGAAGGTACAGGGTTGACTTTATAGGTGATCTATGTTATGAAATAACTGCACAACACTGTGGATGTACCAAAAGGGCTGAACTGTACACTCTGAAATAGTTAGTGAATTTTACAGTGTATGAATTTTACATTATTTTAAAAATGTTTTTAACCCTCTCCCAAAAAAAATGATCAGATAGGGGCGCCTAGATGGTTCAGTTGGTTAAGCATCCGGCTTCGGCTCAGGTCATGATTACAGGGTCCTGGGATCGAGCCTCATGTTTGGCCCCTTGCTCAACAAGGAGTCTGCTTCTTCCTCTGCCACTCTCCCTGCTTCTGCTCTCTCTTTCTCTCTCTCAAATAAATAAATAAAATATTTTTAAAAATTATTTAAAAATTAAAATAAATTAAAAAAAAAAATGCCCATGGACGCCTGGGTGGCTAAGTGGTTGAGTGTCTGCCTTTTGGCTCAGGTCATGATCCCAGGGTTCTGGGATTGAGTCTTGCATCAGGCTCCCTACAGGGAGCTTGCTTCTCCCTCTGCCTATGTCTCTGCTTCTCTCTGCATGTCTCTCATGAATAAATAAAATTAAAATCTTAAAAAAAAAGAAGAAGAAGAAGAAAGAAAGAGGTCAGATAGCACAGCTACCACCATTGCCCTACTTTAAAACTATCCAGTGGCTTCCCATCACACCAGCAGTCCCAAATTCCCTGCCAGGGCCTATTAAGGCCCAACATGGCCCCAGCCCTGTGACCTCTCCCTTCTACTTTCCCCCTTACTCATTCTACTCCTCTCCTAGCCTGTCCCTCAATCTAGCAAGTGCTTTCCCACAGCTGGCTTCTCATCAGTCAGGCCTCTGTTCAAATGTACACAACACCCCAGGCCCTCTCTGACCACCCAATCTAAAATACAGCTCCCAGGGGTTCCTGGGTGAATCAATCAGTATGCTGTTAAGCATTGACTCTTGATTTTGGCTCACATCATGATCTCAGGGTAATGAGATCTAGCCCACCATAAGGCTCCACACTGGGCATGGAACCTGCTTAAGATTATCTGGGGGATCCCTGGGTGGCTCAGTGGTTTAGCGCCTACCTTTGGCTCAGGGCATGATCCTGGAGTCCCGGGATCGAATCCACATCGGGCTCCCTGCATGGAGCCTGCTTCTCCCTCTGCCTGTGTCTCTGCCTCTCTCTCCCTGTCTGTGTCTCTTATGAATAAATAAAATCTATTTTTTAAAAAATTCTCTCTCTCCTTCTCCCACCATTGGGTGTGTGTGTGTACACATACTCTCTCTCTAAAAAAAGTAAATAAATAAAATACAGCTCCCATCACATTCTATCCCAATACCCTGCTTTATTTCTTCATAGGCTTTATCACCTTCCAAAATGATACAGATTTTTAAAACCTGTTTACTTATTTGTTGCTTGTCACTCCAGCCAAGAGGAAAGGGATCTTGCCTGTCATGTTCATACCTCTGATCTTGCTACCATGTAGGAGCTAATTGATAAACACTTATGAAAAGAATGGATTTATTAAAGGATTTCCATAATATCTGAAATGCCACTGACTACCTGGTCTGGTGTCCAGAAGCACTAAGTGATCAGCTACACTCTGCAGGTGCTCAGGGAGTTAACAAGCATTTGCTGGGCACTGGGTGTTAAACCCCACCCTAGATCTGTCTGGAACCCTGAGGAAGCAGGAAGAATGATCCCTCCCCTCTGAAAGTCTGAAAGTCTTTCAGGGGTCACAAAGCACCCAGTGTTTACTCAGCAACCCACAAACAAACGCAAAGGAAAGATCTAAGATTGTATTGCTGATGGAGGCTAGGGTCCAAATCAGCCTCATAAAACTGTGTGCTGGCAAACACTCTTTCATACAGCTTCTTATGACTTTGCAATCTGACCTGTTCTCCAGAACCAGACGGTTGCAGCTCACACCTGCTCCTGCCTCCTCCCACAGGGACTTTCTTTTCAGAGGCAGTTAAAGGTCTAAATAGGTGGGTGGTAAAGAGCTCCTGCCCCTTGTACTCCCTACTTTGGGCATCTCTGAGCTGCACACACAGCAGGCAACTTACCCACTAGGAGTTTGACATCTCGGACTGTGAAATCAGGGTCGGGCATCCTGGAAAAAGAGAAGTACAGTCATTTGCCGGGTAGCCAAGAACAAGAGAGTTAGACCCAACTCTGGGGGCAGGGGAAGGCCATGTTTCCAAGAGCATTCCCTTGTCTCAGTTTGGGAACCCAAAATGAAATCATCTAGAGAGAAAGTGATAGACCAATCAGTGCCCCCCAGAAAGGGTCAATCTCCAACCACTGAGCCCTTTCCTCACCCCGGTAGGCAAACCAACCCCCTCACTCTTCCCAATATGAGCTCAGCACTGCCACAGAAAAGACAGGAAATCCAGTATCCATGCCACTTTTGAGAGGAAGACTGAATCATCATGTGTCCTGGGTAAGTCCCGAGCTGGGCACTCAAACACCTGCTTTCTTTTAGGGTGGGCAGCTCTCTCTGTGTCTCTTCCGCTAGCAAACACTCTCCATAAAAGGAGTTGTATGGAGGGTTGCAGGGACCTCTTTAAGTTGAAAGGGGAAAAAAAGACACACATCATTCCAATTCCAGGGATTCCGTAACACCGCTCATCATGATTATGGTGACCTTCACTATTAATTAACAGTGATGTCAAAGGTTTGATTTCTACCCTTGGAACGAGACTCTTGAGCAAGCCTGGCAGTAGCTAGATGTTGGAGAAAGAGGCAAGCTGGGATGACACCAGCAGCCTCCTTTCCACCTCCGCCCTGGGCGGAAACCTGTTCTTCCAGCCTTCCTCCTGGATCTCTCCCCGACCCCACCTGGATCTCTGACAGATCTCTAAGAGAATGTAAACCAAACAAGACACAGTGGAGGCAGGTGCTGGGGCAGGCAGAAAAAGAGAAGACTTGGAGCCTAGCATCCTAGAGAACATGCCCTGCACAGAAGGGCACCACTTTCCCACATAATGGGAGTCTGAGAAGAAAAATATGTATCTAGGTGCCCTTTCTTCTGGGCTTAGAGACTGGCCAATCCCTTCACAGCTCAGGCGCTGCCTCAGTTTCCTAACTTGGGAGAGAGGCACAATTCTCTTTAGGAAGTCACCACACCTAACTGGGCTAGGTCAGGGAAAGACATCAACACGCGGTTTATGTACCCTCTGTCCTCTCTGCCCAAATTCTCTGGAAAAGACCAATCTTTGGAGGGTTTTTCCCCTTTGCCAGGCCTTGAACAAAGAGATACTATCCCCAGATAATGAAGAAAGAGCCTTCTCTGTGATGAGAGGTGGGGAAAAGGATAGAAGAAATCTATCCTGAACTATAAACTACATCAAGGAGAAAGATGTGGGAAGAAACAATTCATTTCAGCAACTTACTTAATCCCCAGGCCATCCTTTTCTCGAAATATCAGGGGAACCCTGAGCGCTTCTCTCTGCACATACTCGTAGTTGAAATCTGTTTGGATATCGGAATTAAAACAGGTTAGTTAAGTCAGAGAAGAGAGATGAACCACGATCAGCAGGCCGGAGGAAGGAACATGGTGATACTAGATGCGAGCACCAGTCTAGGGCACCAGCTCTCCTGTAAAATGACAGGGAAATGGAGCAGGCAAAGCCCAAGAGAAGCCATGCCAACTACCCGCTCCTCTGCCTACTCCGTCATTCCCTGCATGCCCCACGGGTCAGAACTTGTCAATGAGCAGCCCAAGGCCAGGGAGGTTGAGGAGGGAGACTCATGAAAGAGCCCCTCACAGTAAAAGCCCCAGCAATCACTGAGAAAGAGGGAAAGAGAAATGCACCCCAAGCTGAGTTCAGAAAGTAAAGGCAGAGCAAAATTGAAGAATACCACCTGGGAGGATCTGAAGCCCCAGAGAGGAGGTTGGGAGGAGGGTTCTCATTGTAGCTGAGCATCAGGGAAGATCTTATTGTAATATCCTGCATAGTGAAGGGGAGGGGGGAAAAGCTGGTTTCCCTGGAAACTGTGTATTTGGTGCCAAAATAACTAGAGAACTGGGCACAGCTTTGTTGTCTTAATAGTGTAATTCTGCTCCGGTTACTGCCATCCTTGCTTCCCCTGCGTAACTGACCAGGGCGCTCCCCTCAGGTGAAGGTAGCGTGAAGGGGGCACAGCGAGGCCCAAGGCAAATCCACCAGGCAGCTCTCTGTCTCGGGTTTGTCTAGCGTAGACCCCCAAATCCCTTATTGAAAGCCCTGGAGAATGAAGGAGGCCTTCATTTCTATGTTCCTTGAGTTCCAAAACCAGGGGATCTGACCCAACCTCATTCCTAAATATGGAGTTGAGGAAAGCAGAGATAAACCATCACAGCCTCAAATCCTCAGGTGAACTCAAGCAATCCACAAGGCCACAAGCCCTCCCTAGTCAGCCAGAGGAGAGACAGGAGAGATCACAGGCCCCTGAAGCCCCTGCCCCATGGAAACAGTTCACCAGGGCAGCTTGGTGGGGGAGGAGGCCAAGGCAACTCAGCTCAGAGCAGAGGAAGAGAACAAAACCGGAGCTGGGGAAAGCCCTGACCTTAGCAGCTCAGATCCCCAGGGGCTCACAGTGAATGGGGATTCCTAAGGATTTAAAGGCAGAGAAGTTTAAGAAGCTTCTATTTTGAATCCAGGCTAAGGGATCCTTCTGTTTCTCAGCTCCTCCCTTGAAGTTTTGGGGCCGGATCTGAATTAACTACCAAAACGCTAGGGCTCTCTCCTTTGAAAAGAGCCCAGACAGCAGATTTAAGGTCTCTCCCTAGCTGGAATTCACCCCCTACACACCCACACCCAAAGCAGACCACCCCACTCCCCCCAACTCTCCTCAGCTTCAACTTCCACAAATGAGCTTGAGAAAACACTCAGATCTTGGGCTGAGAATTCCTCACAAATGACTAGGAAGTGTCTGCATGTAGTTTTCTCATAGGATCCACCAAACTCAGTAAAATGGGAAAGAAATGAAAGGAATTAAAAGCCCACTTGTGCTAAGGAAATTTAAATGTATTTGAGACTAGCCCCCCCCACCCCCTAGACTGTCTGCCTGGATATGCAATGTTCTTAAGACCTGGCTGGCTGGAAGAAATTTCTTCTTCCCTCCCCCAACCACGACCTCCTACCACTGAAGCCCAGCACCCCAGGAAGCAGTTGGGGACAAAAGACAAACTTCAAAAATGCAAAGCCAGGACTGTCCCTTCGGGGGGCTAACCTACAGTCCCAGCCACTCAAGCAGAACCTGGAGGGGAAGGCACTTCCTCTGTTATCAGCTCACTGAGGGATGGAAGGGATTTCCAAGGGGGATGGAGGGAGGAGGTGTCAACAAAATGGAAATGGTGTATTATAAAGGAAACTTGAATATCTGAGAGGAAAAAAAAAAGAACTTAGAAACCCCAGAGAGCTTAGGGAAATACCTAGGTAGGCAGGGGCATCTCCAAAACTCCAACCCCACAGGCAGAACCACAGGTCACGCAGGGCCTCTGGAGGCCTCAGACCCAAGCCAGAACATCACCCCAATGTTGGCAGGATACCACCAGACAACATTCTAATACTAGGGTCAAGGAGAAACTCAGGCCCTGAAGGTATCAGACTGGGGTGGCACCCCAAACCCCAGAGGTTTCCTCAACTTCTCTTAAACTGGCAGGGCCTACAAGGGACAGAGCCCTCAAGGTCTCACGCTGAGAAGAGGCACTGTTCCCCAAAGGGGTACCCCAAGTTTTCGCTTCAAACTACAGGGGTCAGGGATCTCAGCCTGAAGGCTGAGGGGGTCAAACTCTCTTTTGAGTCCCTACTTCAAATTGTCAAGGCTGAAGGGCCAGAGGCCTCAGGTATACGTGCCGGCTCCAGCCCTTGCTCCAATCTGGCAGAGACCAGAAGGTTATGGGGTTCCATAGACCCGAGGGGCTGACGGGGCATCATTCAGTGACCCGAGCATCCTCAGCACCAGCTCCTAACTGGCAAGGCCGGAAACGGGACGGGGTTTTGGGAGGCTTCAAGGCCTGGGGGGGGACCTCATCCCAATGACCCAGGGGCACCCCAGCCCCTCTCCGGGCCAGGCAGCCGCACCTCAAGCAGCACAGGGAGCTGGGCTGGCTCTGGGAGGGGTGGAATGCGGCGCACATGTCTTCCCTCCGTCCACCCGTCGGTCCCCAGGTCCCTCCGACCGCCGGTCCCCTAGCTCTGCCCACCCTGGGGCCGGCTGTGGGCGCGGGCCGGGTCTAGGCCCACGCCCGGCCCCCGTTCCCGCCTGCCCTCCTCCTCGCCACCCCACCCCACCCCCCCAGTGCTCGGCCTCGTTTCGTCACCGGATCCCCTGGAATGGGGGACGCGGGCGCGAAATACGAACCCAGCCACCGGCAGCTCCCTCCCCACGTGCGCTCGGCCCGCGGCGCGGAGAGCAGCCCGAAGAGGGGGCGCCTCACCTTTGCCCTCCATGGCGTGCACGAAGTCCCCCTGGTACAGCTGACTGCGCAGCTTCTCCTCCAGGCTGAAGCCGCGAACGCTGACGATCTCCTCCACGTCCGACAAGTCCTCGTTCTCGTCGTATCTCTGGCGGTCAATCGGGCGCTGCGGGGACCCAAACCAGAGAGCCCGAGGCATTACTGGGGAACTGGGGGTCGCCTCTTACCCTAGGCCCGGCTCAAGCAGGTGCAGGAGTTGCGCACCCCTTGCACCCCACCACTGCGACCCGAGCAACTTTGCGCAAACGCCAAAGATGCTGAAAATCAAGATAACGAGGGGGGCCCGCGCCCCCGGGGGCCGGCTGTCCCCTAGGCAGGGCACTCCCCTCCTGCATCTTTGGAGGCAACGTAAAGGACATGGGGGGGCTCTCCCTTGCCCCCACCCCCGATAGATGCTGAGTTTTGCCCACTCGGCCGGGAGCCCGGTTATGTAACCCGCTAAGGGGGCTCGGCGCACGGGCTGGCGGGGTATTGGTAGGCCCCGGGAGGAGCCGCCGCAGCGCCCCGCTCGGCGCTAATAGCAGCCCGGGCGGCCGCGGCGGCAGAGCCGGGAAGCCGGAACCGGGGGCCGGCGGCATTTCTAAGACTGGAGCCGCCCCCGAGCTACTCGGGAAGCTGGAAAGCTGAAATGGAAGGGCTGAGACCCCAGCCGCCCCCGCCGACCGACCGCCAATGCTAAAAGAAGAGGTGGAGGGGGAGGTCGGGGCTTGGGAGGGGGAGAGGCAGACGGCCCGCCACAAAGCTCCCATCGGAGACCCCAAAACGCACCAGCAGCTGCCTCATCTCCCCACAAGCGCGCGCGCACACTCACTTCCTAAGGAGACTCCCCCACCACTCCCCGCATCCCCTGCCTCCTCCCTCGACCGCCCAGCGCCGGGCCCTGCAGCCCCCCAGATTCCGGGCGAACCCCGAGCCCGCTCAGCCTCTCTCCACGCCTTTCCCCGCTACCACCTCCCCACTTAAGTGTCTGAGACTCTGAGCCTCACAAGGGACTGGAGGAGTAAGCTGCTTGCTTCCTTTTGCATGCAATTTATTATATTTTTTCCGGTCCTCTTGCAAAATACAGAAAAGGAGAGAAAAGGCAGCAAGAAACAACAACAACAAAAAAAAAATAGATCTATCATTACCAGATACAGATTTGGGGAAAAAAAAAAAAAAAGCTACACACCAATCTTCTTCCAGAGTCTTTCTCTGCCTCCATTTTTTTAGGAGAGTTCACCAATTAATTGTCAACACTCCTGCCCCCTGCATTTTGGCGGAGGGGGGAAGGAGGGAAGACCAAAGAAAACAAACCAAAAAATAAATAAATAAAGCAAGCCAGAGCCGAGATCTACAAAGTTTTGCACCAACACTTAAGCAGATCCGTTTGCAAAGTCCTAGGAAACCATTTTCAGCAGTTGTGGGGGGGGAGGCGTCGACGTCATAATCCCCGGAACGTAAACATTGTTGCCGATCGCGCTCTGAGCCTGCGGCCGGGCTAGTGGAGGGGGCACTCGGCCCGGGATGGGGGGGGCGGGGGCGGCTGCCGGAGGAGATGTGGGGCGGGGAGGGCGCCCGGGAGGCACCGGGCGCCGTTAGCGCCCTGGCATCGCTGTTTTGTTGTTGGGTCACGAGTGCGCCTTGCACGCAGGCGCCGCCGCCGCCCGGGAGTTGTGTGCAGAGCTGACTTTTGGAGGGCTGAGTTGCAGGCGGCGGGCGCATCCCGGAGATGGCGGGGCAGGGAGGGAGGGAAGGAGGAGGGGGTGGGGAGGGAGGTGCAGATTTGCACGGCTGGCCTCAGCAGGAGGCGCGGAAATGCAAGCCGAGCTTGCCGGCTAGAAAGCCCCAAGGCCTGGCACCCCCAAAAACGACCCCCCACCTCAATCCCTGCCCCCATTGCCCACGGCCCCCGCGGGCCACCCCTCTTCCTCTTCCTTCATCCACCCCACCCCATTACCTACGTGGCCGACCCAAATTGAAAGCGCTTTGTATATATAATTGATTTTTTTTCTTTTCTGCTGCATGTCTTGGGGTTTTTTTTTTTGGGGGGGGGGCGACCCTCTCCAGACCCCCATATGCGGACCTGCCATATGGAGGAGACATTTGGGGGCTCAGGAAGAAATTAGCGCAGCTCCATACCTGTACGGACTGCATAACTTTTAAACTCCCGGACTCAAATATATGGACACACACACACACACACACACACACACACACGCAGGTACAGGAAATACGGCCAGACTAGAGCCTTTTCGGACCCAAGCTGACCGGAAGATGTTGCCTTTCATTCATTCATCCTGCCCGCGTCTGTGGAGTCCTTTACTAGGCGACAAGCCCTGAAACAGAAGTTGGACAGTTTTTAAAGGTCCCTGCGCTCGCCAAGAGAAGGAAATAGATGCTCAGGAGTGAAATACCGAGAGAATCGGATCTGGCGCCTCCTAACGCAGCTGGCAAGCAGGCGAAGGGTAAGCCCTTATTGGCCGTTCATTGGAGAAAAGTTGGTGGAAAGGTGCAAGGCGCTCTGGGATGGGGTACGGGAAACTTTGGGGCGCCCCTTAATGAATCCTGTAGAAATTCTTGGCAGGAGGTATTGGCTCTCTCTTGCTTTCCCTCAATATACCTGGTTGGCTGTGTCCACCCCCAAAACTGGAATCCTAAAGGTGCCATCCTGTAATTCTATTATGAAAAACAGTCAAATCAACTTTGATTATGAGAAAAGCAGGCCCTAAACATTCCTCCAGTCCAACTAGGCCTGATCTTTGGGGTAACGATCAGGAGGACATGAGGACAGGGCACCAAGGCTACAATAAAGGAACAGTATAGATGCTTATAGCAGGCTTTGCCAAAACAAACAAACAAACAAACAAAAAACCCACAAGCAAAAAAAAAAAAAAAAAAAAAAAACCCACACACATTTTTAGTTCTATCATTAACCCTGTGGGTTGGTTGGAACGGGTCATTTCACAGATAGAGAAACTGAGGCTCAGAGAAATGATCAATCAAGGTGATTCCTCTGCCCCAATATCATCCCTAGTCAACACTCCACTCAGACAGATGTGTGGAGAGGAAGTGGCTTCCCCATTAGACATTGGATGTGAACCATCAGCTCTGTATTGGTCACCCTAAGAGACAGCTTCCCCCATACTCACCTTAAAATTTCCTGTCCTGTCTTTGTATATTCTTTTCCACCCACCCCTAAAAACTGTTCTTTGAATTTTGTCTTAATTCCAGTCCACTAGATGGCAAATGTCAAAATTTGTTTCCAAACTGAAATAGCCCAGGTTAGCTTAGTAGGATTGAGAAGGGTTTTGCCCTTAGCCTCTGTCAAGAATCAGGGACCATCTTATTTGCTTCTTTCTCACAGAAGACCCCTTGAAGGGTAATAGTCTTGTTATTCCTCATGTTACAAATGAGGAAACTGGGTCTCAGGCAAAGCCCTTCACCCAGGGTCACAAGCTCGTAAGTGTAGTTGCCAGCCCAAACTGGAGCCTGGTTCTGCCATCACAGGCCTTTTTGGATATTGACCACCTTCCTTTGCTCCCACATAATGAAATGAACATGTGCAAAGGAGGGCTTCCAGGCTGGAGGGTCATGAAAAGGAAGCTAAGTACAATCAGACAAAACCAAAATAGAATGCTTGATCCTAATTCACCTTTCCTCCCAGAGATCCATCTCTCCCTCCCGATGTGGCCTCAGATCCAATGGCCAGCACCTCAGTGCAAAAACAGTTAAGTCCATATATCACCCTAATGGGGACTTTCTGGCTTGTCAGAGTGGGAAGGAGTTGAGTAGTCACCTAATTTAACCCCTTCTCTTTACAAACCATGAGGAAACTACAGACCAGAGAGAAGAATGGGCCAACCGGGGGGGTTGTTCCCCTTGGACTCCCCCAGAATGCCTACCCTACCGCCTGGTCCTAAGTGGTCACTCAATAAATGTTGGGCCTTTGATGGATCACCTTCCCCAGCGATATTTGCATTTTCCCTTTATCAGTAATTGGCAGATGAAAGGCTTTGTCCTCCCGTTGAAAGAATTCCAGGCATTTGCTCAAAGTGGGGGAGGAGGTTATTTTGGGCCAAAGAGGGGAGGGCCAAGACCCTTGAGCTCCTAGAGTTAGCTAATTGTCCCAGAGGAGTGGGCAGTAGGTGAGAGGAGAGGGCAGATTAAGGTGCTCCTCCAAGAGATGTACTTTTTCTTGTAGAAAAAAAAAAAAAAAAAGACCAGGCCAGTTGTTTTTGAAACTTAGTAATAATGACTTCCCAGACTCTCCTTCTCATTCTTACAAAAGACCCAGTCAAATCCTGGCTGTGTTGGCCCCATTCATTCATTTCTTCATTCATCAAAGAGTGATTGAGCAGCTCTGTGCTTTAAGACAGAGGGAATATATAAGAACCAGCTCTGATTGTAGACATACTCCAGCCTGGACAGGGAGTGGACAGATGGCTCCCAAGAGAGTTAGGAATCCACAAGATTTTAAAAACTGTTGGAAACCGAAGCCATTCTCATACATGATTATAAGAGTTCCTGATTTTTGAGTGCTATGTGTTTAAGCAAAGCCACTTAACATTTATTTCCTTGGATCTTCCCCTAAGCCCTAATGAGAGTGGGTCTGTAATTCCCTACCTCTATGGCTGAGACTCAAAAGAGCTCAAGTTACTTGCCCAAATTATACAGCTATAAAATTACAGAGACAGGATTTGCACCCAGGGCTTGTAGGAATCCAGAGCTCACAGGCTTTACCCCTCACTATGCCTCCCTGCAGAGCTGTCCCCCAGGACATGATCATAGAAATATTCTTACGTCTGCACTGTATGATACAGCAGCCTCTAGCCACATGTGGCTATCGAGCACTTGAAATATGGGTAGTGAAATTAAGGAAGTGAATGTTAAATTTTATTTAATTTTAATTAAATTTAAATAGCTGTATTTAGTAGCTAGTGTCTATGTTATTGGATGGTGCGACCTTACCTTGTTTTTCAGAACTTGTCTTAACTCACCTACCAGACTATATATAACTCAGAGTCTGATTGGCACTGTGTCTCTACAATCAACCTTCTGGAAATATCTGTGAAATGAATGAAGGAACCTGAGAAAATGAAGTATTGGAATGATGAGCCAGGGGAAGGGGACCGGGGATGGCTGCAAAGGTTTCCTAGAAGGGGCCATCTGATACAATGTGAACATTTGGAATTAGCCCTTAGACCACTCACTCTGAGTGTCTGCCAGTAGCATGGCACTGTAGGCACCTTGGAACGCCAGTTGGGACATCCAGTCCAAAATAAGATTGTCCCACCTGCCCAGACCTGACAAATACACTTCTCAAGGACAGATAATTGGTGAAGGGGCAGGAAGCCTTAGAAATGGGTAACCACTTCCTGATATATATATCCTGCTGATAGATACAAAAACAAACATGCAATCCATGGTAGCCCTGTTTGCAACAGAAAAAGACTGAAACTATCTAAAAGTTGGAGAACTGATTAAAAATAATTTTTGGACCATTTGCTCATTGAAATGTTATTAAATCATCAAGAAGAATGTGGCAATTGTATAAATAATGAAGCAGGATGATTTCATGATATCCTTAAATTAACACAAAACAGAACAAGGTGTAGAATATTTATACGCAATTGTGCTGACCAGGGCAGCCTGGGTGGCTCAGTGGTTTAAGCACCCAGGGCGTGAACCTGGAGTCCCTGGATCTAGTCCCACGTCGGGCTCCCTGCATGGAGCCCGCTTCTCCCTCTGCCTGTGTCTCTGCCTGCCACACCCCCTCTCTGTGTCTATCATGAATAAATAAATAAAATCTTAAAAAAAAAAATAAATTGTGCTGACCAGTTACATCAACCAAAGGGGACACATTTATATCTACATTTATTCTTTCATATGTACAGGATTTTCTTTGGAAAGAAATCGAATCCAAAAGGGGGGAAATGAACTGAGAAAAGGGGATGCCTGGGTGGGTCAGTGGTTGAGCATCTGCCTTTAGCTCAGGGCATGATCCTGGGGTCCTGGGATTGAGTCCCCCATTGGGTTTTCCTCTGCCTCTCTCTGTGTGTGTCTCATGAATAAATAAATAAAATCTTAAAAAAAAAAAAAGAAGAAGAATGGGGCAGGCGGGGGGGGGGGGGGGGGGGGAGAAGAAGCAAATGTATTCTTTGGTACAGTGTAACATTTTTACCACACTATGCATTAGAATTGCCTGACTTGGGACCTTATAGATTTAATTTCACTTTCTAAAGTGTAGTACCTTTCAAATTTTGTACTCTGTACCTGTTATCACCCTACTCAAACAAGAATTTCATTTTATTCATCCTTTTTAAGGCTATAAAGTTCAAAATCAGGCAAATCCAAACCAACTAAATAGTTTAGGTATTGATACATAAGCTGTAGGCATTTAAAAAAAGCAAAGAATTGATTAACACAAAGGGCAGGAAGAGACTCCAGTCTAGGGTAAGAAATGTGAACAGAGGGGCACCTGAGTTGCTCAGGGGTTGAGCTTCTGCCTTCAGCTCAGGTCGTGATCCCGAGGTTCTGGGATCAGTTCCCACGTCGGGCTCAGCTCAGGGAGCCTGCTTCTCCCTCTACCTGTGTCTCTACCTCTCTCTGTGTGTCTCTCAAGAATAAATAAATAAATCTTTAAAAAAAAAAAAAAAAGAAAGAAAGACATGTGAACAGAGAAAGGTGCTGGTGATTTTCTGTTTCTTAACCTAGATGGTGGGCACCTGCGTGTAAGTCTTTAAAATGTACTTTAAAACTTTACAAATTCTGTTGTATTTTTTAAATATTCTACAACTTAAAAATGGTTTTAAAATTGCTTCTGGGGACGCCTGGGTGGCTCAATGGTTGAGCGTCTGCCTCTGACTCAGGTCGAGATCCGGGAGTCCCAGGATCAAGTCCCACATGGAGCTCCCCTCAGGGAGCCTACTTCTCCCTCTACCTATGTCTCTGCCTCTGTGTCTCTCAGGAATAAATAAATAAATAAATAAATAAATAAATAAATAAATACTTCAGGTCTAGGGGATCCTGGATATCTCCGTTGGTAGAGTATGTGACTCTTGATCTTGGGATTATTAGTTTGAGCCCTACATTAGGGGTAGAGATTACTTACAAATAAAATATTTTTTAAAAGAAATTGCTTCAAATCTTTCTCCTCCATCTCTCCCCACCCACCCAGTTTCTCCCGTTCACACTCTCTTGGGTATCATATCAGAAATACTTTATGCATTTACACACATATATATTTTCTGTTATGATCATGTCACACAAATATACCCACTGTCCTTTCCTTTTTAACTTTATATGATCTTGGAGATTCTCCATATACTATCTGTAGAACTGCATTATTCTAAAATATTAGGTAAGGATGAGATAAATCTGATTTATCATGATTCAAAAAGTTCAAGAGTGGTTAAGAAACAAAAAAATCAGAATACCGCATATATTGTGATCCCATTTACGTTTAAGAAAAAAGAAGAAAGAAGAGCTTCAGTGGACCCGCAAACCATTATGTTTGATCACTGCTGAGGAGGGAGAAAATTTTGAGAGGGTTATATAAAGATCACCTCATGTACAATTTGTCCTTTTAAATCGTATCAAATATTTCAAGCATAAAAAGGGCATCAAAAGTAAATATACCAAATATACTAAAGATGTACATTCACCTCCTAGCTTTGCCAAATCCTAGATTTTTGTCCTATTTTGCATTATTTTTGCAAATTTAAAAACTACTTTGGGGAACAACAGACCATACTTTTTCTAAGTCTTTGGACTTCCCAAAGACTTCTTTTTCCTTTTCTTCTCCTTCTTTTATTTATTTATTTTTTTTTTAATTTTTTCACCAGTCCTGTGTCGATGGAAGTTAGAAAGAGCCGCTTACATATAAGCTGAGTGTCTGGCTCTTGACATTTGGGAAAGACTTTGTGTCTAGAGTTCTGTGTCTTCCCGTGCTAGGATCCGAAGGGAACTTGGAAAGAACAGGTGAGTTAATTAAGGGGTTAACTCCAGGAGGCGAGTCCTAAAAGTTCAAAGCTACTTTCAAAACTTCCATCTTCCGATTGATGGACAAGTGCACTAACCAATGAAAATCAAAGCCCAGGCATTACTTCATCACGCTAGATTGTCATTGGTCGCCGATCCCTGAGGGCCGGACAGCAGGGCTGGCAGTTAACCATTTCGGGGACGATCGTGCCCTTAATTTTATTTTGAAAGATGATGATGTAGGAAGAGATGAAAAGCCTAGAAAGGTCCGCACATCTTAAGGTGTCACCTTTGGTCTCACCCCAGCAGGTAGAGTTTCGCCCCACAAAGGAACACCCCGAGACAAATTTCCTGGTGAAAAGTGTTGAACTTTTAAAAATGGGGAATCAGCTGACCTTGCTTAGTCAGAGGAGGGCGGGGAGGCGAGAAGTTTGATTCACTTTCTGTGCCGTCAGAACAGAGACCAGTGTTGGAGACGATTCCATTAATCTTGCGGAGCGATCAGTGACTGAGAAGATTGAATTGCATTTCCTGCCCCAAAGATGTGGAGATCGGTGACCTTTGCAGCAGCCCTCAGACCCCCGTTCACAGCTGGAGAGAGGATGTGTCAGCATTTACTTTCGGGTCTCACCCTGCCCTTTGTTCAAAATTCAAACTCTTTGTGTTCTGGCTGCTGCAGGGCTTTTTGTCCTTGATGCTGCCGATTTTTTTTTTTTTTAAACCTCCCACGTCTTGCAACTTCTGAGAATCAAACTCTATTTAGCAGAAGATAGTATCTGGAAGTACCCCCAGAGAGGGAACCAGAATAGATGAGACGGAATTTTAAGAGAGGCTTTTGGGCCTTTTGGCTTTCATTACTGCCCCTTCCTGGGCTCCCTGAGTGCTGCAGGCTGACCTGGATGGAGCCAGAAGCCCTGCCAGAGTGAATAATGCCTCATGTGGATGAGGCTCTACTACAAAAAAGCTTTTGCATGTATTCCCTCAGGTAAAAAGAACTGCTAGAACAAAAGCATCTGCATAAAAGAACAATCTAAATTCCCAAACCGGGTGAGCTGTAGGACCTTGGACAAGGTGCTCAAACTGATCCTCAGTTATCCCATCTGTAAAATAGGGGTCATAATGTCAAACAACAGAGTTCTATGAGGATTGAATGAACCAGTGTTCTATTATATATCAAGGTAGTCGGTAAATGCTGTGTCTTCCTTAAAATGAGGTCGGCCGGGGGGATCCCTGGGTGGCATAGTGGTTTAGCGCCTGCCTTGGGCCCAGGGTGAGATCCTGGAGTCCTGGGATCCAGTCCCACATCGGGCTCCCTGCATGGAGCCTGCTTCTCCCTCTGCTTGTGTCTCTGCCTCTCTCTCTCTCTCTCTCTCTCTCTCTCTGTGTGTGTGTGTGTGTGTCTCTAATCAATGAATAAATAAAAAATCTTTTAAAAAATGAGGTCGACCTTCTGGATATCATAACCCTAAATAGTTCTAGATTGGGGAAATGTTTTCCTCCAAGGACAAGGCTGCCTAATGTGTGAAATGTCCCCACTTTTCTTTCCAATTGGTTCTCTCGCCCAACAAGCCTTTGAGTCTGACCGCACTCAACTCTTTTGAGTTCTTTGAATAAACCTGCTTTCTCTCCTCCAGACCTTTGCATATGCTGATCCTTCCAGGGGGAGGAGTCTCTCCTGCCAGCGCTCCTCTCAGAGCTCTCACCCTTTTCGCATTAGTTTTGATATCTTCTCTTTCCTGCCCCCCTCATAATACTTATCACATTATTGTTGCCTATGCTCTCAGCAGACTGGGAGCCCCGGGAGTGGTGGGACTCTGCCTCATGGATGGCTCTCCTTCCTAGCACAGTGCCAGCACCTATGTCTAAGGGTACCTGGCTGGCTCAGTCAGTAGAGCATGCCACTCTTGATCCCAGGGTGGTGAGTTCAAGCCCTACATTGGGTTTGGAGCCTACCTTTTTTAAAAAAAGTAACTGTCTAATGAAAGTCCAACATCCCTACTCTGCCTCCCTTAGTCCCCAAATTCCTCACCCTTCCAGAAATCTAGGAGTAATAGTACTGAGATTTTCTCTTTTCCTAGCTAGCCATTATAACATCCTTTGCAGATGGAGTCAGTGGCTTTTTCACCCTCCTTGAAATGACCTTCATTAACTCACCAGTTACTTACTGAGTGCCTCCTAGATGCATACACGGCGCAGCCTTTGAAGGAAAGCCTCCTCTTCACTCCATAGCATCTATTCATGGCAGAGAGCAGGTCTTTTAAACCCTGGTGAGGTATAAAACATTCTGAAATAGGATAGACAGTTGGCTCCTATCTGGAGCCCAAGGAGAGAAATCTGAGACCATCCCTTGCAAATTGAGAGCAGGTGAGTTAGCCCACTTTACCCCAGCACAAAACTCTTTCTCATTCAGAATACTAATCACAATTATAATAAAATACTCAAGTATTAATAGTCTATTGTCTGGCTCTCTCTTTAAAAGGAAAAGTCCAAAAAAAAAAGAGAGAGAGAAAGAAAGAAAGAAAAGAAAAGAAAGAAAAGAAGAGAAGAGAAAAGAAAAGAAAAGAAAAAAGAAAAGAAAAGAAAAGGAAAGGAAAGAAAAGAAAAGAAAAGAAAAGAAAAGAAAAGAAAAGAAAAGAAAAGAAAAGAAAAGAAAAGAAAAGAAAAGAAAAGAAAAGAAAAGAAAAGAAAAGAAAGAAAAAAGACAGTCGTCCCTGGGGCACCTGGCTGGTTCAGTCAGTGGAGCTTGGGACTCCATCTCAGGTCCTGCGTTCAAGCCCCACTTTGGGCTTAGAGATTTTTTTTTTCTTTTAAGATTTTATTTATTTATTCATGAGAGAATGAGAGAGGGGGCAGAGACACAGGCAGAGGGAGAAGCAGGCTCCATGCAGAGAACCTGATGTGGGACTTGATCCGGGGTCTCCAGGATCACGCCCTGGGCTGAAGGTGGCGCTAAACAGCTGAGCCACCCAGGCTGACTGAGCTTAGAGATTCTTTTTTTTAAAATTTTTTTAATTAAAGAAATAAAAGGAAAAATCCCTGAGAAGATTAACCTTGGTCTTGCTCACTGCTTTTTCTCAGCCCCAGAGGCCTAGCTCATAAAATACACTCAACAAACATTTGTCGAATGAATGAATTCCTCAAACTCCAAAACGTGTACCTTCAGCTTGATTAAATTTTAAAGTGTACCTCTTCGAAGAAGATGCAAGGTATCTATGAGGCCCTCTTAAAAGTACAACAGGCAAGGTGATGTGTCTGGAGGAGGTGGTGCTCTACACCTTTCGGCTCCAAAGCCCAGGCTCTTTTCCAGGCTGCATCACCAGTGCACCTGCTCTGCTGGACAGAAATTGAGTCCTGGGGGGTCCCATCTGGGGGGAGGGAGCCAGCTGTCATTGCTGCAGCTGAGGCCTGCAATCCCCGCAGACCTCTACCTTGTTTGGGAGGCTGCTATTTGCATGTGAGCTTGGCTTCCCCAGGCGAGACTGGGGTTTATCACTGGTCACTAGCCACTGGGTATCCCAGCTTGACTGCCTGGAGTCCGGGAGACCCAGGGAGGAAGGGCGCGGGGCCCAGAGCTGGCTGTGGGGGTAGGGCGGGGACTGTTGGGCCTCTGAGTCAACAGAAGCACCAGAATGCCCCAGCCTGCCTAAGCCTTCTGCTCCTGAACTCTGGAATCCACTCATCAGCCTGAGCCTTGACTTCAGCCTTTGCATCCACATCTCCCAGGAATTATACTTAATGTCTGCCCTGGGCAAGGCCAGGACACTTCAGCCTCTTTTAGTGAGTCCTCCACTCACCTAGGTCAATTTACCTGCCTGCCTGATCTTAAACTCAGGGAAGAAAGTTTGGTGTTCCTTTTGTTTACTACAATCCTAGGCACTCAGTAGGCGCACAGCAAAGGGTAGGATCCTCAGCCCTTCCAGAGTCCTGACTTCAAAGCCTGAGGACCTTGTGCCTGTGGGTAAGTGACTTCACCTTTCTGAATTTCATTATCATTTCCATTATGGGAAAATAATAGATGTTTGGAAGGATTAAATGAGACCACAGAAACCCCAGTCATCATGCTCCATAGTAACCTCTGCTTTCACTTTCTCTGTGGCACTGGTCACCATCTATCATATATTATATTTATTGGTTGTTCTTCTCCTCCCACTAGGGTGACAACCCCACCAAGCAACAATTTTAATTATTTTTGTCCACCCCTGTCACCTCACACACATGTCAAATAGCGCTGGGCCCATGAGATCCTTTTTTTTTTTTTTTTAAGATTTTATTTATTCGGGGATCCTTTGGTGGCTCAGCGGTTTGGTACCTGCCTTTGGCCCAGGGCGCGATCCTGGAGTCCCGGGATCAAGTCCCATGTCAGGCTCCCAGCGTGGAGCCTGCTTCTCCCTCCTCCTGTGTCTCTGCCTCTCTCTCCCTCTCTCTCTCTCTCTCTCTCTCTCTGTCTATCATGAATAAATAAATACATAAATCTTAAAAAAAAAAAAAAGATGTTGGGATCCCTGGGTGGCGCAGCGGTTTGGCGCCTGCCTTTGGCCCAGGGCGCGATCCTGGAGACCCGGGATCGAATCCCACATCAGGCTTCCGGTGCATGGAGCCTGCTTCTCCCTCTGCCTGTGTCTCTGCCTCTCTCTCTCTCTCTCTGTGTGACTATCATAAATAAATAAAAATTAAAAAAATAAAAAAAATAAAATAAATAAATAAAAAAGATGTTATTTATTCATGAGAGATACAGAGAGAGGCAGAGACATAGGCGGAGGGAGAAGCAGGCTCCCTTCTGGGAGCCCCTTATAATACTCCAGCTCAGGACCCAGGATCACAACCTGAGCCAAAGGCAGAGGTTCAACCACTAAGTCTCCCAGGTGCCCCAGCCCATGAGGTTCTCAATAAATATTTGTTGAATAAAGATGGATGGATGTAAAGTGATTAGCGCCCAGTAAGTGCCCTGTAAAAGTAGATATTGCCAATTTATTATGATGATTAAGTGCTCAGTCTCTGGTATCTAACAGAAAGCAAGGTAATTGAGGCAGGAGAACTTTAGCATCATGGTAGGATGTTGGCACTCTGGCTGAAAAATTCTGTCTGCACCATTTACTAGCTGTGTAACAAGTGACTTCACTTTCCTAAGGCTGTTTCCTCATCTGTAAAATGGAGGTGATAATTGTGCCTCCCTAGGAGGACATGAAGATAGGATAAGATGGTAACTGCAAAGCATTTGTAGAGTGCCTAGCACATAATAAATGCTCAATAAACAATGCTCATCACTACTCATTATAGGAGTACTCACACTAGTTGTGACATCTCAGTCCATTAAACCATTGCTAAGCACTAAATATGACCAGTTCCAGCAGGCTCAATAAATGTTTATTGACTTCCATCTGTGAGCTCCTCAAGGAAAGAGATTGTGTTTATGTTGTCATGATTTTGGCCTGCAGTAGATATACTGAGATGTACTGGAAAACCCACATGCTGGACTCAAATATGAGTGAGAACACAGAATAGCTACTGGAATAATAATGCCAGTGGCCTACTATGTGCCAGCCATAGAGTTGGATGTTGGAGATATGGCAATAAGCTTACACAAACATGGTGGCTACCAGTTTGAGGCCAGTGAAACTTAGCAGAGTTCACAGACTTTGTGCCAACAGTTGCACAGATAGATGGAGCATTGCAACTAAAAAGTGTATCATAACAGAAAGGGATAATAAGAGTCTCTGAGACCTATAATGTGGGCATGGAGAGGATGGGGTTGACCTGATGTGGGCTTGAGGAGGAAGTCAAGGGAGTGGCTCTCAGCTTAGAGCTGAGCTCGGTGGAAAGAAGAGGTCTTAGCTAGGCTGAGGGTAGGGGAAGTGTTCTCAGCAGAAAAGAATAGCAGATGCAAAGGTCTCATGATGGGAGAGCACATGTGCTAAAGGAACTGAAAGAAGACCTGGATGACCCCAATGTAGTGTGCTGAGGGCAGGGGTCAGGGGAGAAATAAACTAGAAAATTAAGTTGGCACTTTGGAAATTAATTGGGCAATATATGGTAAAGCTGAGGGACTGTGCAACCTTATGATCCAGCAGTCCGAGTTCTAGGAACATTCTAGAGAAACAGCCACAGTGCACAGGAGAGCATGAACAAGGATGTTAGCCCTAGTTGCCTCATATGAACTCTCAAAAAACCTGAAACAATCCAACTGTTCATCAAGAGGAGAATGGAAAAATTGCAAAATATATTTTCCCTGAGTTCCTCAGAAAACAGTTTGAATCAAAGGTTAGCGTAGTACTGCTTTATTGGGGAGTGCATCCCAAGGAAGCAAGAATGATAAAAGAGGAAGTGAGTCAGGGAAAGAGGGTGAGTCAGTACCACAGTACTGAGGAAAGGCCATATATTCCTATAGCATCTTAGGAATAGTTCTTGGGGGCGGGGATTCCCTGGGTGGCTTAGCGGTTTAGCACCTGCCTTTGGCCCAGGGCTTGATCTTGGAGTCCCAGGATCAAGTCCCACATCGGGCTCCTTGCATGGAGCCTGCTTCTCCCTCTGCCTGTGTCTCTGCCTCTCTCTGTCTCTCTCTGTCTCTCTCTCTCTCTCTGTGTCTCTCATGAATAAATAAATAAAATCTTTAAAAAATAAAAAAACTAAAATAAAAAATAAAAAAATAAGAAACCAGATTAACAATATATATAAAAAAGCAGTGGAATAATAATAAATAAATCTAAAGTTGAGGCAAGTAGTTGCTTCCGGGGAGTTAGGAGGAGGAGATTGTTAATGGGTCACTGGGAATTCCATAGGAAAATGCTGGTAATGTTGGGGGCTTCGTAGCTGCTACTGTGTTTTTGTTGTTTTTTAAATATGGAAGTCTTGGGACTCCTGGGTTGCTTAGTCAGTTAAGTGTCTGCCCTCAATTCAGGTCCTGATCTCAGGGTCCTGAGATCAAGCTCTGTGTCAGGCTCCCTGCTCAGCAGAAGTGTCTGCTTCTACCTCTCCCCCTGCTTGTGGGCACACATGCTCATTCTCTCTCTCTCAAATAAATAAAAGTGAAATCCTTTTTATTTATTTAAAGTAAATAAATAAATAAATATGAAACTCTTCATAAATTTGCATATCATCTTTATGCAGGGACCATGCTAATCTCTGAATTGTCCCAATTTTAGTATATGTACCGCTGAAATGAGCAGGGTTGTTTTTTGTTTTTCGTTTTTAAGATTTTATTTTTTATTCATGAGAGACACAGAGAGAGAGAGAGGCAGAGACATAGGCAGAAGGAGAAGCAGGCTCCATGCAGGGAGCCCGGGACTCCAAGATCAGCCCTGAGCCGAAGGCAGGTGCTAAACTGCTGAGCCACCCAGGCATCCCAAGCAGGTTTTTATTAATTGCAACAAGTACATATAGCATAGGATTTATCATTGAAATCATTTTTTAAAAGATTTCATTGATTGATTGATTGATTTGAAAGAGGGAGAGTGAGCATGCGCCCAGGGGCTGGGTGGGTCACATGGAAAAAGAGAGTTTTTTTTTTTTTTTTTTTTTAAGATTTTATTTATTTATTCATGAGAGACACAGAGAGAGAGAAACATAGGCAGAGGGAGAAGCAGGCCCCACACAAGGAGCCTGATGTGGGACTTGGTCTCAGGAATCTGGGTTCATGTCCTGAGCCAAAGGCAGATGCTCAACCACTGAGCCACCTAGGCGTCCTGAGAGAGAGAGAATCTTAAGCAGGCTATATGCTCAGCACAGGGCTCTATCTCAGCACCCTGAAATCATGACCTGAGCTGAAATCAAGAATTGGACACTTGACTGACCAAGCCACCCAGAAGCCCCTAAAGATATATTATATTATATTATATTATATTATATTATTATTTTATTTTATTTATTTTTAGATTTGAGTTATTTATTCATGAGAGACAGAGAGAGAGTCAGAGATATAGGCAGAGGGAGAACCAGGTTCCCTGGGAGGAGCCTGACATGGGACTCGATCCTAGGACCCTGAGATCATGACCTGAGCCAAAGGCAGAAACTCAACCACTGAGCCACCCAGGCGTCCCTAAAGATTTTATTTTTAAGTAGTGTCTACACCCAGTATGGGGCTTGAACCCACACTGAGATCAAGAGTCTCACACTCTACCAACCAGGCCAGCCAGGCTTCCCAATTTTTTTTAAAAGATGTTATTTATTTATTCATGAGAGACACAGAAAGTCAGAGACATAGGCAGAAGGAGAAGCAGGCTTCCTGTGGGGAGCCTGATGCAGGACTCAATTCCAGGACCCCAGGATCATGACCAGAGCCAAAGGCAGATGCTTAACCATTGAGCCACCCAGATGCCCCCAGGCTCCCCAATGTAAATAATTTTTAAGGGTACAGTGCAGTGGCATTAAGTGCATTCATTTTCATGTTGTGCAACCATCACTACTATCCAACTCCAGAACCTTTCTATCATCCTGATCTTAGTTAGCTCGAGCTACTGTAACAAAATATGTACACAGGGTGGCTTAAACAACAGGTGCTTATTACACTTCTGGAGGCTAGGAAGTTCAAGGTCGAGGTGATGACAGATTTGGTGTCCGGTGAGGGCCCTCTTCCTCATAGGTGGTCATGTCCTCACTGTAACCTCACATGAGGGAAGGGAGCTCTGTAGGGTCTGTTTTATAAAGGCACTAATCCCATCATGAGGGCCTCACTCTCCTGACTTCTAATATAAACCTAATCACCTCCCAGAGGCTCCACCTCCAAATACCATTACGCTGGGGGTTAGGGCTTCAACTTACGAAGTTTGAGTTTTGGAAAACCATATCCAGCCTATGACAATACCAGACAGAAACTCCACACCTAATGAGTAAATAGTTCCCCCAAATTCCCTCTACAGCTCCCTCCTGCCTCTATTCTTCTATTTTCTGTTTCCATGAATATGCTACTCTAGGGACTGCATATAAGTGGAATAGATCATATTTGTCTTTTTGTGTCTGGCCTCTCTCACTTCACATGATGTCTCTAGTGTTCATTCATAGTATAGTGTGGATCAGAGTTTCCTTCCTTTTTAAGGCTAAATAATTCTTAGTATGGGGACATCTGAGTGGCTCAGTGGTTGAGAGTCTGCCTTTGGCTCAGGTTGTGATAGAGTCCTGCATCAGGCTCACCGCATGGAGCCTGCTTCTCCCTCTACCTATGTCTCTGCCTCTCTCTGTGTCTCTCATGAATAAATAACCAAAATCTTAAAAAAAAATGATTCATAGTATGTACATAGTACATTTGGTATTCCATTCCTCTGCTGATTGACATTTGGGTTGTTTCTACCTTTTGGCTATTGTGAATAAAGTTGCTATAAAAGTGGTGAATTTCTGTCTCTTAAGTTGATTATGATAATAATATGTAATTATTTTTAAACATATATACATATGTTTATTTCCTATTTTTAAAGCTTAGAACTGCATAATAATCTTTATTATTAAACTTGCTGGGGCACCTGGGTGGCTCAGTGGTTGAACATCTGCCTTCAGACCTAAATAAAAGATAATTAAGAAGTGAATTTTTTTATTAATTAAAAATAAAGGATTGCACTTGGCTAGCTCAGTCGTACATAGAGCATGTGACTCTTCATCTCAGGGTCATGAGATCAAGTCCCATGTTGGGGTAAAGATTACTTAAGGAGAGAGAGAAGGATGGTGGTGATGGTTGTTGCATAACAGTTCAATGTACTTAATGCCATAGAACTGTAGACTTTTTTTTTTTAAGATTTTATTTATTTATTCATGACAGACACATAGAGAGGGAGAGAGAGAGGCAGAGACACAGGCAGAGGGAGAAGCAGGCTCCATGCAGGGAGCCGATGCGGGACTCGATCCTGGGACTCCAGGTTCACGCCCTGAGCCAAAGGCAGACGCTTAACCGCTGAGCCACCCAGGCATCCCAGAACTGTAGACTTTTTAAAAAAGATTTTATTCATTTATTCATGAGAGACACACACACACACAGGCTTAGAGACACAGGCAGAGGGAGAAGCAGGCTCCATGCAGGGAGCCTGACATGGGACTCCATCCTGGGTCTCCAGGATCATGCCCTGGGCTGAAGGTGGCACTAAACCACTGAGCCACCTGGGCTGCCTGAACCGTACACTTTAAAATTGTTAAAATGGGGGGTGGAGTGCCTCACTGGCTCAGCCATTAGAGCATGCAACTCTAGATCTCAGGGTCCTCAGTTCAATCCCCACTTTTGACATGTAGTCTACTTAAAATTAAAATAATAAAGGGACACCTGGGTGGTTCAGTGGGTTAAGCATCCAGCTTCTGATTTTGGCTCAGGTCATGATCTCAGGGTTGTGAGATCAAGCTCCACGTCCAGCTCTGCACTGGGCATGGATTCTGCTTGGGATTCTCTATCTTACCCTCTTTTTTTTAAAAAAAGATAAATACAATAAAAAAATAAAATAGTTAAAATTGTCATTTTATGTTGTATGTACTTTAAAACAATTTAAAAAGAAGGGAAGGAAGGAGGGAAGGAAAGTATCAGATCAGGCAAAACCTCCAGACTGTGGTGAGCTTTGGAGTTTAAGAATTTCTACACATCACCTGATTTTTTATAAGAATAGACTACAGGGCAGCCCAGGTGGCTCAGTGGGTGAGCGTTTGCCTTTGGCTCCAGTTGTGATCCCAGGGTCCTGGGATCAAGTCCCGTGTCGGGCTCCCTGCACGGAGCCTGCTTCTCCCTCTGCCTGTGTCTCTGCCTCTCTCTCCTCTCTCTCTCTCTCTCTCTCTCTCTCTCTGTCTCTCATGAATAAATTAATAAAATCTAAAAAAAAAAAAAAAAAAAAGTCCAGTCAAAGGGTTATACCAAGGGAATAGGACCAAATTCTTCATTTAAGCTGGACGTCGGGCCAAATGGAGGGTAGGCAGCTTGTCAGAGCCTCCAGCTCCCATCCAGCAGCACCAGGGGTGGGACCTGGCTGTTACCCTCTTGCCTGGCATATGAGTGAAGGAACAACCATTGGCAGGAGAAGCAGCAGGAATCAGATAACAGGCAGTGACTGAGCATGTGCTCAGGTCCTTCCCAGTTGCCCAGGGTATGGAGAGGCAGGTGAGTGAGGGGCAAGTCTACCTGACCTTCAAAGAGCTGGTTCCCAGGTAAGAAGATAAGACTCTGAGCAAGGTACCTGCCAGTACAAGGTGATAAGGGGCCCCTCTGCCCTCTGAACACACCCACATTATTGCCTTATCTTTGTGTGTTAGAGTTATTTATTCACAGACCATTTTAGCAGAAAGACTAGGCGCTCCTTGAGGACATTCATTGATTCAGGCATTTATTGAACTACTCTGTACCTAGGCACTGATTTGAGACAGCTGGTATACAATAGAGGTTTGATAAATGTACATGGCCTAGCATTCAGTAGACACCCAGTAAATGCTCTTTTTTGTTTGTTTGTTTGTTTTGTTTTTTGTTTTTAGTAAATGCTCTTTGAATTGAATAAATAATGCATTAATAAATAACTTGCACCAGGCCTGGCACACTGCAGGTGTTTCAATAAATGTTGAATCGCATGAAGGAAGGACTAGCACAGGGCCTGGCACACAGGAAGTACTCATTAAACGTTGCACCCTCCTGCCTGTCTGACCTACCTCCATCCTGAGCCTGAATCCTGGACATTGAAGCTCAGAGACCATGGTTGTCCAGATCATCATCCATCCATGCAACCATTGAACAAGCATTTATCAAGGATCTACTGCTTACCAGTCACTGAGGAGGTAGCAGTGAACAAGGAAGGAAGGGTTCTTCTCTCATTTGCTCACTTTCTAATGGGGGAGAGATAGTTAATAAGCTAAAAAAAAAAAAAAAAAAAAAAAAAACCACCAGGTTGTAAGTAAACGCAGGTGACTTGAGAGACTGCAGGGAGAAGTGGGTAAGACAGGGAAAGACCTCTCTGAGAGGGCGACATTGGAGCTGACGTCTGAAAGGGAAGAAGTAGCCAGCTCTGTGAAGATCTGGGGAAGAGCATTTAGGCAGAGGGAACAACATGTGCAGAGGCCTTGTGGCAAGAATGGAGTTGACCTCTGGAAAGAACAGTGAAAAGCAAGTTAGTTAGGGGAGAGCCTGAGAAAAACAGGAAGGGGCTAGATCAGATAAGGTGATCCCATTAAGGGTAAGGAGCTTGGGTTTTACTGGAGGGCTTTAAGCAGTGTGGGAGTCTGAATAATGAACCTCAAAAGATGTCCACATTCTAATCTCTGGAACTTGTAACTATGTTACTGCATAGTTACTGCAGAAGAGGCTTTGCAGATGTGATCAAGACTGAGGTTTTGAGATGGGGAGATTATCCCAGATTATCCAGATGGACCCAATATAAACACAGGAGATTTTATCAGAGGCAGACAGGAAGGTCAGAGGGAAAAGGAGATGTGGCAACAGAGGAGATTGGACAAATGTGCTTTGAAGAAGGAGGAAGAGGCCACAAGCCAAGGAATCCAGGCAGCCACTAGATGCTGGAAAAGGCAGGGAAATGCATTTGTCCTTAGAGCTTCCAGAAGGAACCAGCCTGCTAGTGCCTTGGTCTTAACCCCTTATGATTCATCTCACAGCTTCTAAACTGTGAGAGAATAAATTTGTATCATTTTAAGCCACGAAATTTGTGGTAATTTGTTGCAGCAGCAATAGGAAACTAATCAACCAGGCAAGGTACAGGATCAGATTTGTTTTAGAAAGATTTTTCTGGTTGCTGTTACAGAATGGCTTTAGGGGGATCAAGAGTAGAAGCAGAGGCACCAGGGAGCAGGTCGCTGCAGACTTCTGAGTGAGTGATGGTGGGGGCCTGGGTAACATAAAAGGGATGCCCCTGGACAGAAGTGCTCAGGTTTTAAGATGTTAAGGGCTATAGCCCACTGGGTTTTCTGATGGATTAGATGTGGTGGGGGAAGGGCATAGCGAAGGAAAGCAAGGACTCATTCTCCCCCCCACCCCACCCCCAAAAAAAAAACTTCCCCACTCTCCCTGGGGCCCCACACAACCACATCATACTTGACAGGCTGTTCCTGGGATGCTGGGCATTTTTACATGATTAGGCTGGAACACTTCTCTGAGAAATAAATGCCTTCAGTTTAAAAAGCTTTTACAAATCAGGACAGGGGATTAAAGGCAGTCCAGCAGAGGAGAAATCCCAGGGTCAGGAGACCTCTGAGCATGGAGACTTTTAATTTAAACCTCAAACATTTTTATTTTTCACTCCCTGAACCCCCAGTGTCCCTTTAAATACATGTTTGGCAACATTGGCTGTTCTATTTTTCTTTTTAATTATACAAAGAGAGATCCTGGAGATGGCTTAGCCCTGGACTGGGGGAGGCCAGGAAGGTTTGGCAGCAGTTGGAGGCAGAGACATCAGCGTAGAGTCTAGGGGATTTGAAATCCTTTTGAAGGAGCATGGAGACCAAACTCCCAGCTCCCCTGAACTCTGTATGGTCAGCCCTGACTCAGGGTTTCTAAAAGGAGACTGACAGAGTCACCAGCTTAGAATGGAGAGGGGACAGATGGGCACGTGTCTGAGATAAAAATAGCAGCACCAGGACTGTTCCTGTACCTTGAATTTATTCCCAGGCCTCTGTCCTCTTCCCTCCTTAAGGTAGGAGCAGAAAATGGCTAATGAGCTTGTTATTCACATTTATAGGGTACTCCCTACTATGTGCCAGGCACTGGGCTCAACTGTTAACACGTGTTATCTTATTGTATGCACTCAACTAGTCTCTGCATAGATACTCCTATTATCCTCACTATCCAGATGGAGAATCAGGCTCACAGAGATGAAATGTAAATTCCAATCCCTGGTGCTGAGCCTGGGCCTGTCTGCCCTCAACTCCGTTCCTTGCCCTTTCTCTGCTTTGCCAACACCAGCAAGCTGCCAAATCAACCGGCTTCCTGCACAGACTGGCCAGTGGGAGGCAGCGAGAGAAGCCAGGTGGGTGGGAAGAAAGGAGAAGCCAGGGTATTTCTCCCTCTCCACGGGCCTCAGGTAACATCTCCAGCAGCAGCTGCATTTCCTGTGTCTCCACCTCCCACCAGGCAGCTTCTTTCTGGGTGCAGCTTCTTTCTGGGGACTCCAGACCCTCCCACATATCAGAAAGGCCAGAGGTGATCAAGGTGCTCCTACTGTTGCTAGCCTGTGGGTGCCTGCCCCTCCTGTTTGCCTCTTCCACTGCCTATGAAGCCATTCCATGTATAGATTCCCCTACTCTGTCTGTTTTTCCCAGCTGGATTCTCACTGATAGTCTGCCTTTCATAAATACTCACGAATTAGCCAATTCATTATATTTGCAATGAGACAATCCCCTTTCATCAAGAACAGCATGATCCCACAAGAGGGGAAATAGTAAGCACAGTTTACTGGGCATTGTGCTAACTACCTGACAAATGTTTGTTCATGGCTCAACCCTTTCTGTCAAGTCTCACTGCTATTCCCATTTGGCAGATGGGACTTAGAGAGGTTGGGTTGCTTGCCCCAAATTGCACAGTTATAAACTAACAAAGCTGGGATTCAGATCCAGGTTTACCTAGCTCCAAACTTTGTGTCCTTTCCTAATCTCTGTTGACATGTTGAATATACTTGCAGCCCCCTGACAAACCCATCAGAACTCTTCTCCCTTGGTTGACTAGAGACCCCACCACAGTTAACTCTAGGGTACTTGTATTCAGTTCTTAGAGCTGCTGTAACAAAGTACTACATCCTGAATGACAGAGAATAACTGAAATGTGTTGTCTCACACTTCTGAGGGCCAGAAACCAGAAATCAAGGTGTCGATAGCATGTTACCTCTGCTCTATAAAAGGACCAGTTCCAGGTCTCTTTCCTGGCTTCTGGTAACCTCATGCATTCCTTGACTTATGGATGGCCATTCTTCTCCCTGCATCTCTCCACATCATCTGCCCCCTGGGTATGCCTGTGTGTGTCCTAATTTCCCCATTTTATAAGGACACCAATCATATTGGATTAGGACCTCATTTTAACTTGATTACCTCTGTAAAGACCCTATCTCCAAATAAGATCACATTCTGTGGTACTGGGAGTTAGGACTGCAGCATATCTTTTTTTTTCCCCCGACATATCTTTTTGCAAGGATGTAATTCAATTCATAGCAGTCCTCCCTGATCTCAGGTGCTCGGTCTCTAGAGCGTGGCCTGATTGGTCTTGTTTTGCTAACAGAGGATGCTAGATCATCCAAGAAAACGTTTACTTTTTTTTTTTAAGAAAGTAAGATTTATTTTTTATTATTTGTAAAAGATTTTATTTTATTTTTTTTAATTTATGAGAGACACACAAAGGTAGAGACATAGGTAGAGGGAGAAGCAGGCTCCCTGAGGGAAGCCTGATGTGGAACTCGATCCCAGGACCCCCCCTGTCGAAGGCAGACACTCACCCACTGAGCCACCCAGGTTCCCAAATAAAATCTTTTTAAAACTTAAAAAAAAAAAAAAGATTTATTTAGTTACGTTTTAAAGTTTTAAAGCATAAGTGAATATCTTCATGACCTTGGGGTTGGCAATGATTTCTAGCCAGAACATAAAAAGCACCACCCATAAAAGGCATAGGCACAAACACAAACAGAACCTAGTAATGGCTCCTGACCAGGTGGAAGAGTGAGCTGCACAAGCCCAGGAAGGACTAGGGAGACAGAGTAGGGATTCTTTGATAAAGTCTCTGAGCTCCAGGCCCAGAGAATTATTTGGAAATCAACACTGGAGGGCAGCCCAGGTGGTTCAGCAGTTTAGTGCCGCCTTTAGCCCAGGGTGTGATCCTGGAGACCCGGGATCGAGTCCCACATCAGGCTCCCTGCATGGAGCCTGCTTCTCCCTCTGCCCGTGTCTCTGCCTCTCTCGGTGTCTCTCATTTAAAAAAAAAAAAAAAAAAGGATCCCTGGGTGGCGCAGCGGTTTGGCACCTGCCTTTGGCCCAGGGCACGATCCTGGAGACCCAGGATCGAGTCCCACATCGGGCTCCCGGTGCATGGAGCCTGCTTCTCCCTCTGCCTGTGTCTCTGCCTCTCTCTCTCTCTGTGTGTGACTATCATAAATAAATAAAAATTAAAAAAAAAATCAACACTGGAGTCCATATACTTTTTTTTTTAAAGATTTTATTTATTCATGACAGAGATTTTATTTATTCATGACAGAGAGAGAGAGAGAGAGAGAGAGAGGCAGAGACACAGGCAGAGGGAGAAGCAGGCTCCATGCAGGAAGCCTGACGTGGGACGCGATCCCAGGTCTCCAGGATCACACTCAGGGCTGAAGGCGGCACCAAGCCGCTGGGCCACCGGGGCTGCCCTGGAGTCCATATATCTTAATTTTGAATTGTGCAACCTGTCCCTTGACAGTTACCGCACTTTGTTTTCAGCTTTCTACACCCAGTTCTTGGATTCTGAGAGCCTTCTGGATCACTTACTAAATAAAGTGCCTTCCAGATGTCTTGTGAAGGGACGCCTGGGTGGCTCAGCAGCTGAGCATCTGCCTTCAGCTCAGGTCATGATCCTGGGGTCCTGGGATCGAGTTCCGCATTGGGCTCCCCTTGGGGAGCCTGCTTCTCCCTCCGCCTGTGTCTCTGCCTCTCTCTGTGTCTCTCATGAATAAATAAATAAAATCTTAAAAAAAAAAACAAAAACAGATGTTCTTGTGGTGTTGGCATCAGGGCTGGGCAGTAGAGGGATTTCACACATTCTATGTGGAACATAGTGGGAATCAGGCAGGCCTATACCAGCTCCAACTCCATACAAGGAAAACTTTTGAACTGTTAAAAATAACCAGTACCGGGATGCCTGGGTGGCTGAGCGGTTGAGCATCTGCCTTCAGCTCAGGGCGTGATCCCTGAGTCCCAGGATTGAGTCCCACATCACGCTCCCTGCATGGAGCCTGCTTCTTCCTCTGCCTGTGTCTCTGCCTCTCTGTGTCTCTCATGAGTAAATAAATCTTAAAAATAAAATAAAATAAAATAAAATAAAATAAAATAACCAGTACAGAAATGCATGGTTTCTGGAAAGAGTGAGCTTCCCATTATCAGGTATACAAGCACTGTTCTGTAGAGGCTTGAGCTCAAGAAATGGTGGCTGTTTTTATTATTATCAATTTAGGGTGGGTTTTTTTATTTTTGGTAATTTCTACACCCATTGTGGGGCTCAAACTCATGAATGCTAGATTGAGAGACATCCTCTTCTGAGCCAGCCAGGTGTCCCTAATCTAGGGGTCTTAAACCTTAGAGCAGTCAGAGGGGGAGGTGTAGATGAGAGAAGGAAATAAACAGAAGCAAGCGACCATGATGGGCTCCAATACAGTATTCTCTTTTTATTTTTTAAGATTTTATTCATTTATTCATGAGAGACAGAAAGAGAGAGGCAGAGACATAGGCAGAGAGGGAAGCAGGCTCCCCACGGGGAACCCAGGAACCCGATGGGGGACTCATCCCAGAATCCCACTGAGCTGAAGGCAGATGCTCAACTGCTGAGCCATCCAGGCGTCCCAATAAATAAAATCTTAAAAAAAAGGGGGAAGTGATTAAGTGTCCATTTTCAGGGTGTATGATATTTGTAATATCTCCATTTTTGCTAAGAGGATTGGGGGTTCAGACAGGTTAAGTAAGTTGCCCAAGGTCACACTCCAACTGCGTGCCCAAGGGAACATTGGTAAACCAATTGTAAAAGATTAAAAGTACTTAAATACAAAGGCTCATCTAGTTCAGTGATTCTCAAAATTTGCCTGAAGAACTTGCTAGAATTAAACTGCTTGGATGGGTTTTACTAACTTGCATTTGAACAAAATACCTCCAGAGATGCAGGGGCAGTGTGACTTTGGTGGTGGTTAAATCCCAGGTTCTGGAAACTCACCAGCTGGGTTTAATGTACTGTAGTACTACTTATTGGTTTTCTGCACGTTTCCATCTGTAAAATGGTGATATTAATACCATGGGTTGTAAAAAATTCCAGAGTTAAATATAATATATTCAATATAATAGAATAATAAATAATGAAATAACTTAATAAACTTAATATATACTATGTGGGCACCTACCTGGCTGGCTCAGTCAGTGGAGCATGTGACTCTTGATCTAGGGTTTATGGGTTATGGGATATGGCTTGGGTTAACCCATAACCCATGGGGTTAACCCCATGTTGGACATAGAGGTCACATGAAAATTAAAAAAAATTTTCGGTTAGCTCTGGTGGCGCAGCGGTTTAGCGCCGCCTGCAGCCTGGGGTGTGATCCTGGAGACCCGGAATCAAGTCCCACATCAGGCTCCCTGCATGGAGCCTGCTTCTCCCTCTGCCTGTGTCTTTCTCTCTCTCTCTGAATAAATAAATAAAATCTTTAAAAAATAAAAAAATAAAAAAAAAATTCTTTTTTAAAATTTTTATTTATTTATGATAGTCACGAGAGAGAGAGAGAGGCAGAGACACAGGCAGAGGGAGAAGCAGGCTCCATGCACCGGGAGCCCGACGTGGGATTCGATCCCGGGTCTCCAGGATCGCACCCTGGGCCAAAGGCAGGCGCCAAACCGCTGCGCCACCCAGGGATCCCAAAAAGAGATTTTCTTTGAGAGAGAAAGCACTGGGAGGGGCACCCAGTGTGGAGCCCAATACAGGGGCTGGTTCTCAGGGCCCTGAGATAGTGAACTGAGCCCAAACCAGAAGTCGGTCACTTAACCGACTAAGCCACCCAGACACCCCAAAAATAAAATTTTTTTAAAGATTTTATTTATTTATTCATAAGAGACACACAAAGAGAGGCAGAGACACAGGCAGAGGGAGAAGCAGGCTCCATGCAGGGAGCCCGACGTGGGACTCGATCCAGGGACTCCAGGATCAGGCCCTGGGCCGAAGGCAGGCGCTAAACTGCTGAGCCACCCAGGGATCCCTAAATCTTTTAAAAAACAAATAAAAAAATTAAAAATATGTGTAACAAGTATATAACTATAATTTAATAACATATTAATTATATTTAATATTATATATTACATTATATATGTTACATTTGTATATTACGTGCTTATCATAAATATATAAATTATTTAATAACAAAGGGCTTAACATAATGCCTGTCATTGGTAAGTATGACTTAAATGTTAACTTTTTTTCATCCTATGTTATGTGGAGCTTGAATCTCCAAAGGCAGCTCAGGGCATCTTTGGTCAGCCCTAGGCTGTACCCATTAGCCACAGTGATGGGGCAGCTTGCAGCAACCCTTTCAGTTGGATCTCTATCTGCTCATTCACAAAGTTGACTGAAAAATTGTTTGCCCTTTTTGGGCATAAACCCCCAAAGGTTGAGAACACACCTCCCTGGCCACTAGGGGGAGCCGTACATGGTGTTTGGAGCTGGGGTTCCAAACCTGCTTCTCCACTGGTTAGTGGGGGATGAAGCTGGTGCATCTCAGGTCCCAGCTGGTTCTACCATGGGTATGGAAAAGTTACCACGGGCCCTTCTGGGCTCTAGGACCTAGGGCCGGAAGCAGGGATGCCCAGATGCCTCCCCTCCAAGTCTGGACAGTATTTTAATTTTTTCTGCTCTGTGCATATGGTGGGATTCAAACCCCAGAGAATTAGAAGGAGAGGGGGAGGAGCATGACGGAGGAGTTGGAGAAAGGAAAATTGGCTTCATTCCAGCCCCAAAGCCCCCTGCTGAGCTGCCTTTCCCAGATCCCATTGTTCCTTCTAAATCTGCAAATCTCTCCTAGCAGCTTCCAGCCTCTTCCCCTTTCAGGCCTGGCCTACCCCAGGCCTCCAAATGTTGTGTGTACCCAGTTCTGTCTGAGCAGGGATTCCTTAGGCCCAAGTACCTTTCATTATCTTATTCATTGAACATGCTTCTATTGGGAGTTTCGGGTGTGCCTAACCCTGCGAGAGTCCCTGGGGAGTGCTAGAGGAGTGATTTAAAATGACACAAACTGGGCAACCCGGGTGGCTCAGCAGTTTAGTGCCCGTTTTCAGCCCAGGGCCTGATCCTGGAGACCTGGGATTGAGTCCCACGTTGGGCTCCTTGCATGGAGCCTGCTTCTCTCTCTGCCTGTGTCTGTGCTTCTCTCTCTCTGTCCCTCATGAGTAAATAAATAAAATCTTTAAAAATAAATAAATAAATAAAACATAAAATGACACAAACTGTTGTCTGGGTGCTCATCAGGCTGGGGGTGGGCACATGGACAAACAGGTCAACACACACATTAAGTAGGTGATTTCAGATAGTAATTAGAACTATAAAAAATAAAACAGGGTGAGGTGATAGAACGTGAAATGGGGGATACTTTAGACAGAAAGGGACGGTCTCTCTTTGGAGGTGGTATGTGAACACAGACGGTAAGTAGGTAAGTAGAAGAACAAAGAAAGGCCATCAAAGAAACATGTCCAGTGAGGGGGAGGCTTCAAATTCCAACTTTCCTAGTATTCATGAAAACTCTCAGAAAGGCCTCTGAGGGGCAGCCCTGGTGGCACAGCAGTTTAGCGCTGCCTGCAGCCTGGGGTTTGATTCTGGGGACCCTGCATCGAGTCCCATGTCAGGCTCCCTGCATGGAGCCTGCTTCTCCCTCTGCCTGTGCCTCTGCCTCTCTCTCTCTCTGTCTCTATGAATAAATAAATAAAATCTTAAAAAAAAAAAAGAAAGAAACGAAAGGCCTCTGAGGAATCCCAGAAACTGGGGAGGAATGAGTGGGGGCTTTCAGGTTTATCCCAAAATGTGGGGGAGTGGAAGGACGCTCTCTAGTGGTGACAAGAGTTAAATTTCACCATCACTGACCTGGAATGCCTCATGCTTGTGATTTGTCTGGGCTAATTATGAGTTTCACTCATTCCTCTCTCCCACACTTATTCATTCAACAGATACTTACTAAAGCGCCAAGTGCTATTCTAGATACTACAGGTAGAGTTGTGAAACCAACAGTAAATGTCCCTGCCCTACTGGAGCTCACATCCTAAGGGATAGTCCTAAGCCTAGAATACCACCTCACCTCTGCCTTCCACTATTCCCCAGCTAAACTGCCATCCTAATGCTCCATTAGCCAGATTTGCTGCTTCAGGATCTCTGCACTTGCTGTGCCCTTTCCTTGGAAAGCAGGCTCTTGGCTCTTTGCATCCCTGGGTTCAGGTCTCATCTGAAATGTGACCAAGTCACAAAACTGTAAACTTATTTTCGTATTACCTATTGTCCCCACTAAAAATATAAGAGTCCATGAGGTTCCTCTCGGATCCCTCAGCTTCACACTTAATAAACGCTCATTAAACGCTTGCTGAGTGGGTTTGAACATTCACTCACTTAAAAAATATGTATTGGGACACCTAGATGGCTCAGTTGTTGAGTGTCTGCCTTCGGCTCAGGGCATGATCCCCTGTCCAGGGATCAAGTCCTGCATCAGGCTCCCTATAGGGAGCCTGCTTCCTCTGCCTGCGTCTCTGCCTCTCTGTCTCTCATACATAAATAAAATCTTTAAAAATCTTTATTTATTTTTAAATAAAAATAAAAAATATCTAGCAGGTGTCAGCCTGCATATTACACAGCAGACACCGGTGAACCATTATGTGAACAAATAACAAAACAGATGAAAAAAATCCCTGCCCAGAGCATTCTAAAATTAAAATTACAACCCCCACGGGGCGCCTCGGTGGCCCAGTCGGTTTCGCATCTGACTCTGGGTTTCCATAGGGTGAACTCAGGGTCGCGTGATGGAGGCCCCTGCCTGCCTCCAGGCTCATCGTGTAGAGTCCACTTGGGGGCTCGCTCGCCCTCTGCCCCTCCCCCTGCGCGCCTGCGCCCTCGCTCTAAGAAGTTGTACTAACTGTAAAGATTTGCAGTATTAGTGCAGATCTGCACCATTCACCGCGTTTACCCTGCTTTGTTTTTTCCATACATTTATCACGTCGACTGGTGATACAGAAGTGTTGGCACCAAGTAGTTGCTCAGTAAGAACAGACTGAACGGACTCTAGGCCTCGGCCTGCCTCCCGCCTGCTTCCCCCCCGCCACGCGGCAGACCTTCAGCCACATGGTTCCAAGGGGGAACGGGCCTTAGGCGGCGGCGAGAGCTGACCTAAGGCGGCCCGACCCGGGAGTCCGAGCTCCGGGCGAAGGGCCAGCGGAGCAGCTGGGGAGACGCGAGGCCCCGCGGAGCGCGCTGAGCCTCGCCAGAGACGGTGGGCGGGGCCGTCGGAGGGCGCGAGTCACGTGACCCGCTCCTGCCCCGCCCACCTCCTCGGGGCGGGGTCTCCGGAGCGGGCCGGGGCGCATGCTAATCACCCCGAGGCTGCGGCCAATCGCGGCGCGCGCCGAGGGCCCGGGCCATGGATCTCGGACGCTGGCTTGCGCGCAAGCTCGCGTCGGGGCGGCCCCAGGCTTCTTGCAAGCGGCGCGGCGGGCCTGCGAGGTGGGGCTGCGACGGCTCCCTCGACCTCCTCCTCGTCCTCGGCGGCCCGCCGAGTCAGGCCCGGCCCGCGCGGGGGGCAGGCGGCTGCTGCCTCGGGCGGAGGCGGAGGCGGGGGTGCGGCGGCGGGCAGGGGCCGCTGCCTTCGCTGGAGCCCCAGCCGGCCCGCGCCTTTGCACCGTGCTCCATGCATCCGGAGCCCGCCCCGCCCCCGAACAGCAGCAGCCCCGAGCTTCCCCTCAGCGGAGGCAGCACCACCAGCGGCAGCCGCCGGAGCCGCCGCCGCAGCGGGGACGGGGAGCCCCCGGGGTCGCCGCCCCCGCCAGCCGCCGTCACCTACCCGGACTGGATCGGCCAGACTTACTCCGAGGTGATGAGCCTCAACGAGCACTCGATGCAGGCGCTGTCCTGGCGCAAGCTCTACTTGAGCCGCGCCAAGCTCAAAGCCTCCAGCCGGACCTCTGCTCTGCTCTCCGGCTTCGCCATGGTGAGCTCGGGCCGCCCTGCCCTGCCCCCCCCCCCCCCGGTCCTGGCCGCTCACTCCGCAGCCCCGACGGGGCCCACCGGGGGCCGGCTGGGCTGGCCGGGCGGACGGGGGGGTTCGAGGAAGATCGGGGAGAAAGGTGTCCTGGATGCTGGAGGGTCCAGAGGTACTGGACCTGAGGAGAGGCGGGCGACAAGTGACATCGGTGTGGGAGATTGGATGTCGGACACATGTCCGGGGTGGGGGCTCAGGTGCCTCCAGATGGGCGAGTTTGATGCAGCAGGTGGGGAGAAAGCAGAATCTGTGAAGTAGATCTATGAAGACAATCCCACATGTGTTCAGGGGCAAAGGAAGGACGGAAGGGGTCTGAGCTCCGTGGGAGCAGGTGTCAGGAAGTGGGGAGGAGTCGGACCCCTGCGCTTTCTTGTGACCCCACACTTGAGGCCAGAACATATTAGCCACCTCCTTCTTTCAGCTAGTAGAGGGGATTTCCTGACACGCTTTCTCCCACTGCACTTTCCGAGAGCCCGAGCCTAGGGTTTTGACAACTACTCTCCACCCTCAGTTTCTTCCCCAGAAACTTGCCATTGAGTCATTGGATGTGGGGGAGGAGGGTGGGACGTGTTCCCCTTCAATGGGCTTTCAAGTGATTTGGGTGGAGGGTCAGGCGTAGTTTCCTCCTCCCCCGCCCAGCTGAGCTGGAGTGAGGGCTGGGGTAGGTGAGGCCGCAGGTTGGGCTGAGAAGTGGTCCTAAGGGCGCCTTCAGGCCCGGAGTCTGCGACGTCAGGGCCTGCAGAACAATTTACAATTATCACTGCGTGACATCAGCCTGTGTGAGTGGGGTCTGCCCTCCTCTCCCAAGGTTTCTAGCCCTAAGCACTCCTGCCACCCCAGTGAGTGAGCTAAGCCCTGGCCTTGAGGGAGGGAGTGGCTGCACCCTTGTGTTTTCTTGGGAGTGTGTCTGGTACTCTCCCTGTGTTCTACAAACAAGTGGGCCGACCGCTGGAGCCTGAACTTTTAGAAGCCCTGAGCAGGCCCAGCGTACACTGGACCTCAGTGAAAAAGCCAGGTGATTGAGGGTGAGGAACAGCTCCGCTCGCTCTGCCACATGCTGCCAGTGAGACCTCAGGCACATTTCTCCCTGGATTTTTTTTTTTTTCTCTCTCTGGATTTGGATTTCTGAGAGGGGATGAGAGAATCTGCATGTTTGTGTAAGGGAGTGGCACACTAGTTTTTAGTTTAGGTCATATGATGGATTTCTAATCTGTCCCAATTCCTTAGAGACTAGTCTCTGCCTTTGCCTAAAGAATCTGTAAGACTAGCCGACATTTATCATTTACCTGTACTAGGCATTGTTGAGGCTCCCTAAACTTCCACACTAACTCCTCAACTGCCCTTTGAGATGGTTATGTCACAGGACTTTCCCATGGCCATACAGCTAGTCTGCTAGAGCAGGATCCTGAGTCTTCTGGCATCCAGAACCATCTTGGGCACTTACGCCTTTTGTGGTGTATAGAGTTCTTTTTTTTTTTTTTTTAGATTTTATTTATTTACTCATGAGACACACACACACACACAGAGGCAGAGACACAGGCAGAGGGAGAAGCAGGCCCCATGCAGGGAGCCTGACATGGGACTTGATCCCGGTCTCCAGGATCACACCCTGGGCCAAAGGCAGGTGCCAAACCACTGAGCCACCCAGGGATCCCCCGATGCAGGATTTGATCCCCGGGTCTCCAGGATCATGCCCTGGGCCGAAGGCAGGCACCAAACCATTGAGCCACCCAGGGATCCCATGTTCTGATCATTGTCCAGCCAGGTGAGGTGTTCGGACCCAGTCTCCTAGGAAATGAGAAATAGAGCAGGAAAGTTTCTTTTTTTTTTTTTAGTTTATTTATTTATTCATGAGAGACACAGAGAGAGAGAGGCAGAGACATAGGCAGAGGGAGAAGCAGGCTCATGCAGGGAGCCCGACATGGGACTCGATCCCCGGTCCCCAGGGTCAAGCCCCAGGCTGAAGGCGGCGCTAAACCACTGGGCCACCCAGGGATCCCCAGGAAAGTTTCTTTTAAGAGAAATAAAATGTTACAGTTGGGAGGAGAGGGAATGACACCATTAGCTTTTAGAGCTGTGATCTGTGTTTAAGATGGTAGCACACCTGTTCCCCTTTTTCTTGGGGTCATAAATGCATAGCTTTTCAGGCTCCTTCCCACTCCAGGAGAAGTGAGGATCTGCTGGGTGGTGCTTTCTTGCCCTCTTCCTAATCAAATGGCACCTTTTCTGTTAAAAACAGTGCAGGAAGTCAGGAGGCAGGGGCAGCCAGTGGCATTGGGTGGGCTTCAGCTCACCCAGAATGTATCTTGGGGGCCTTTATTTTCCCTGGTCAGGGTGAAGAAGGCTTCCTGGCTCTGCAGATGAACTCCCCAAAGTTCTGGCAGGGAGGGGCTGAACCCCATCACAGCATCTATTCTGGGGAAGCAGTTATAAGAGGAGTAACTGTTTGCTGTGAGTCTATAAATCTATGGGAGAAGTGGAGTGGGGGGTGGACAGACAGACCCAAGAGGCAGGCAAGTCTGCTTGTGCCCCCCAACCCCGCTACAGACTCCCAGCCTTGTGAGTCTCTGAGAGGATGGGGTGCCACACAGCCCGGCACCATGGAAACAGAGTGAGCAAGTTTCCTGGACTACTCTCCCTTGGCCTGTGAGTCAGCACAACCAACTTCCTGCCCCCAGAGGGCTTCCTTCCTAGAGACCTGGAAAACCAGAGGCACTGATGTGATCTCTGATCTCCGAGGGTAGGAGAGTTGGCAAGGCTGCCAGTATCACCTGTTCAGCAAATGAGATTGAAGGAGGGTCTCCCAAGAGCCTGGAGGGGATTGAGAGACTCCCCGTCATAGGTGAAAAGGCCTGGCCAGGTGCCCTGGTGTGGTGGAGAGATAAGGCTGTGGGATCTCAGACAAGCGATATTCTCTGGAGCCAGTTTTTTCATGTGGACAAGGAGGGATACATATCCTGCTGTGCCATGGATTGTGTGAGGATTCATTATGAGTCCCAATTGAGCCCACAAAAGGTTTAGAAATTTTCAGGATTTTTTTTTTTTTTTTTTGAGATTTTATTTATTTATTCATGAGAGACACAGAGAGAAAGAGAGGCAAAGACACAGGCAGAGGGAGAAGCAGGCTCCATGCAGGGAGCCTGATGTGGGACTCGATCCCGGGACTCCAGAATCATGCCCTGGGCCAAAGGCAGGAGCTAAACCGTTGAGCCATCCAGGGATCCTTTTTTTTTTTTTTTTTTTTTTTAAGATTTTATTTATTCATTCATGAGAGACACAGAGAGAGGCAGAGAGAGAAGCCCGATGTGGGATTCGATCCTGGAACCCCAGGATTACACCTTGGGCCGAAGGGAGGTGCTCAACCACTAGTCACCCAGGTGTCCCAGAAATTTTCAGGATCTGATCATAGACATCTTAGGTGGACCCTCTGTAGTCTGCACACAAGAGTCCCACTCCTGACAGCATTTCTAGAAACAATAGGCTTTTGCTGGGCTCAGCATCCAGACTTCCAAACCAGGGTCCCTGGATGTAGCACATGATCAGCTGTAGCTGGTCCCTGGATGTAGCACATGATCAGCACCTGTAGGTGCTGCTTGAGCCGAGGGTACCCTCATGGGCCATGACTCAGGGCATCTGTGCCTCAGTTTATCTCTGTGAGGGGCAGCCTGACCTTGCATCCTGCAGGACTATGGTAAGCAGACTGGCAGTCTTGGTTTGCTGGGGAGGGGCAGGCTGTAATGTTAGCCTAAGCAGAAGATAATTGGGAATGTCAGCCTGCTGCCGTAAACAAAATGCTTTCCACGACCTGGGATCAATTATTTTTGGATTATCTGCCTCCTCAAGTTCTCTGCCCGCCAGAACCCTTTTGTTCCTAGGTTCCAGAGCGGGTTCAGAAGTTGCTTGGAATTTCTATGAAAATTAGTTGGAGGGAAGAGCTGAAATCATAAGACATTGAGCCTCTGGGATATGTTCAGAATTCAGGGGGCATGAAGATGAGTGAGAAATTACTATTATTATTCACAGTGCTAATTACTAATAGTAATTACTGCTTTTGTTGATTGAGCTTTTGTAATAGGCTGGACATTGTGCTAAGTATTTTACTCGTACCATCTCTTGGGATCTTCACACAACCTGGAAGGATAAGTGCTTGTCCCTGGTGAATAACTTGCCCAAGTTTACTTGGCTGGTAAGCTGCAAAGCCCTGTGACCCTGGTGTAGCCCCATTGTGGAAGAGGACTTAGAGTGGTAGGAGGACAGTGCTGGGAGGCGCCAGTATGACAGAGCAAAGTAAGAACAAGGACTTGAACCAGACAACTTGGGTTCCAGTTCTGGCTCCACCCCTTATAACCATGAGATCCTGGAAAAAATTTTTAATGTCTCTGGGCCTACTATAGTAGTACCTACCTCATAGGGTTGGTGTGAGCATTCATTGAATTAGTATTTGCAAAGCACTTAGAATGTACCTGGCCCAGGTTTTGGGGAATCTCCCTCACCCTTGTTCTCATGGGACTGCTTTAAAAGGGTTAACTTAGGGCAGCCCGGGTGGCTCAGCGGTTAGCGCCGCCTACAGCCCAGGGCCTGATCCTGGAGAGCCAGGATCGAGTCCCACGTGAGGCTCCCTGCATGGAGCCTGCTTCTCCCTCTGCTTGTGTCTCTGCCTCTCTCTCTCTCTCTCTCTCTCTCTCTCTCTCTCTCTCTCTCTCTCTCCTCTCCTCTCTATGTATTCTCATGAATAAATAAATAAAATCTTTAAAAAAATAAAAATAAAAGGGTTAACTTAGGGACACCTGGGTGGCTCAGCACTTTAGCCCCACCTTCAGCCCAGGGTGTGACCCTAGAGACCCGTGATGGAGTCCCACATTGGGCTCCCTGCATGGAGCCTGCTTCTCCCTCTGCCTGTGTCTCTGCACCTCTTTCTCTCTGTGTCTCTCATGAATAAATAAATAAAATCTTAAAAAAAAAAAGGTGAATCTAGTCAGGGAAGATGTTACAGGACCTTGGCTGGCTGTTTAAGAAGTATAAACTCTTTATGTAGGCAATAGGCAGCCATGCAAGGTTTTGGAGGGAGTTACATGATGAATTCTAGAATAATCTTCATGATGTTACTATTTACTAACTTCCAGGTAGGAGACTAGACCCATTTCTTTCCTTCTAATTTAGTCCTCAGATCAACTCTTAAAGGTACATACATAGATAAACTAGGGCTTGGGGCGCCTGGGTGGCTCTGTTGGTTAAGCATCGGGCTTCATTCAGCTCAGGTCATGATCTCAAGGTCCTAGGATTGAGCTCAGCAAAAGTCTGCTTCTCCCTCTGCCCCTTCCTTGCTTGTGCTCTCTCTGTATCTCTCTCAAGTAAATAAAATATTTTAAAACAAAACAAAAAAAAACCCCTAAGGCTCATAAGAACATAGAGATTAAAATATCCAGCTAGTAGAATTCAAGGCCTGGTCTGACTTGGATCCATTTCTACTTAACTGCTCTTTGGCTGCTGTGAGCTGGTTGATAGCTGGGCCTTTGAATCCTTCCAGATGTGCAGTTCTGCACTCTGGGCTGTTTATAAATGGAAATTTGTCGAGTGCCCCAAGGGGAGGGCACTCTTTGCCTAGCTGAGGAGCCTTTTGTGAAATTTCATTAAGTGCCTGTCATGCATTTCTGGAATTTTCACTGGGAACCATGTTGAGTTCTGCTGGTGTTGGGTTCAGGGCTGGTGAAGGAGAACTCTAGGATTTCTCAAGGTGGCATGATGGTGATCAGTGTTTGGGGTTAAGGTAGGGTCCCTTGGAGAAGTAAAATCCAGGTTTAAGCAAGAGCCAGCAGGTTTCTCTCTAACAGGACTTCTGGATAGCCTTTCATAAATCTTATTTTATTTTATTTTTAAGTAATCTTTACACCCAACTTGGGGCTTGAACCCACAATCCTAACATCAAAAGTCATACATTCCACTGATGGAGCCAGCCAGGCACCCCTTGGGTAGCCTTTACTATTACTCCCCGAAGGGATGTCACAGACTAGTAGGACCACAGATTCCTTTCTTCAGAGGAGAATCTTGTGGGACTGTGATTTGACAGTCAGCCCACTTTGGTTTTTGAGCATTGGTCTGTTCAGAAATCAGCCAGCTTTTTCTTTAAAGGGCCAGATAATAAATATTTTCAGCTTTATAGGGTACACAGTCTTGGTGGTAAACTACTCAATTCTGCCATTTAGGCTCAAAAACAGCCACAGAGGATGGGGAAATGAATAGATTTGGGTGTATGCCAATAAAACTTTATTTACAAAAATTAAGCACCTACCCCTCAAAAAAATGTTAGTGCTACCTGAGGTGTCTGTATCCTTATAAATGAGATCTGTTTTAATACAATGTGTATATTATAAATGCATAAAAAGACAAAATTAAAAAGTTGAAAGGAGGAGCTAAATAAATGAATATCATTGGAAGTTCTAATATGATCTTCCCGACGGATCACCAAGGATTGTCCATCAAATATGTTAGAGAAACATGGAGCTGAAATACCCGAAGATTGGGTCTTACATTCATTTATTTCTTCTTTTCCTTTTTTAAGATTTTTTTTATTTATTCATGAGAGACACACACACAGAGAGAGAGAGAGAGAGGGGCAGAGACGCAGGCAGAGGGAGAAGCAGACTCCATGCAGGGAGCCCCATGTGGGACTCGATCCCAGGACTCCAGGATCACGCCCTGGGCCAAAGGCAGGTGCCAAACCGCTGAGCTACCCAGGGATTCCCCCTCATTTATTTCTTCAACAATATTTTACTAGAGGGATAAACCCTAGTGTTGGATGCTGGAAAAACCGTGGGGAGTAAGAGTAGAGTGGAGAAAACAAGTCGTGTAACTATGACTTTAGGACATGTTTGGTAAGTGATGTTGGGGAAGCATGTATGGAAGGATACATATTACAGTCTTATTTCCCTAAATGTTTGGTGCCTGCCATCCTCCCTGGGGTGGGGATTTTGCTGTCCTACTTCCTGCTCTCTCCCCAGCGGAGCCTCAAGATCCTCCAGGCACATAGTAAGCTCTCAGTACATATTTCCGCCAATGGGTCAATGATCCCGTCCTCACCTGGGAGGCCACAGAGCAGGGGTGACTTGGGAGGTAAAACCTGGGGAAGTTGGAATTAGATGTACAGAAAGCCTAGGCCTGTCCTCCCTGGAACCTGCAGGTTCAGACTATTTGGCTTATGACATAAGTTTAGTGAATTGCAACCAGCATTTTTTTTTTTTTAATGAAATAAGAATGGAACAAAATAGTAGTATGCACTGGTTGTTGTAAGGATAGGATATATCAGCGTCCTTTAAGGGGAAGTATTGTTTGGGGAAACTTTTGTTTCTGCCATAAATGTGTGTCTATTTATAGAAACATTTGAAGTACTGGACTATAGTGGTCAAAAGAGTTTGTAAACTACTAGACTAGGCCTCGATCCTGTCTTAATAGATGGTTTGCAGTTGAGGTAGGACTGGCAGGCCCAGACAGCTCTGGTTGACCCTGGGTGACTGTGCTTGGCAGCCCTTGTGTCCCAGGCTGCAGCCTAAAAGAGTGACCAGTGAACCCTAGGCTTGGAAAAGGACAGTTGGATTTCCCAACTGTGGATGCTGGGATCAGGCCAGGCATAGGAGGGCTGCCTTGGAAGAGCCTAGAAGTCCAGATGCCAGGTGGTGGGGGTGTCCATGGAGCTCAGCAGGAGTGAGGAAAGGTGGTTGGCATTTGGGCGGAGCAGGCAAATGCCTGGCAAAGCCAGGCAGGCACCACTCCTTGCAGAGTCATGTGGTCCTCTTCTTGGCTCATGCTTGAAATTTGGCATCCCAGTGGCTCCTGTGCGGGATTCATGGACCAGTGTGCGGTGGAGCTGGCATTCTAACTTCCTTCCTATCCCTGTAGGCCCCATGTGGCCAGGTTCAAGCAGGCCCTTGGCTGGCTGGAGCTGTTTATTTTGGGTTAACGGGCCCAGCACTCTGGCTATATTTACCTTGTGAAGCTGCTTGCAATCTGATATGATCTGATCTCTCTGGGACTCAGCTGGGGCCCTGGGTGTCGCCTGCCAGCTTTAGCAAGGCCCCCTTGAATTCATTGTCCCAGTCTGCGGGGAGATTTCCCCAAGAGGGAAGCATTCTGGAAAAAACAGTGGCTCATATTCCTGGGAATGCTTTTCATCAGGATCCAAGATGTGTGCCATCTATTCCTTTTCCACAATATACCTTTCTGCAGCCCCATGGCACTGAACTTGGTTCCCAGTGTGGGAAAGGTACATACAGCCAGCCTGTATGGTCAAAGTCCCAGCAATTGTAGGGGCTGGTGAGGGTGATGGGGTTTCTTCCAGAGCTTGGCAGCAGGGTCTTTCCTCTTCCTTGGAGTGGCCAGCCTCTCCCCACCTCAAAACCTCAGGGAAGGCTGGCTAGTTCTGGTGTCTCCAGGCCGGGTATGTCATGGTAGCTGTGATTTCTGGTCCTAGATCCTCTGAGTGTGACAAATGATACAGAAAGGGTGGTCTCTGTCCCGCCAAGGTAGCCATCTGGCCCAGTGTGATTTGGAACACACTTTCTCCTTATGGCCTAGGTTTGGAGCTGGGGCAGACGAGGCCCAGAGTGGGGATCCGACTTCCTCACCTACCCCAGAGGGCAGAACCGTGGCTCACGGGGTCTGTTCTCTCCAGCCTGAGCTGACAGTGTCCCCGAGCTATTCTTTTTCTTTTTTTTATATTTTATTTATTTAAGCAATTTGTACAGTGTGAGCCTCAAACTCAGGACACCAAGAGCTACATTTTCTGAGCCAGGCAGATGCCCTGGGCTATTTCTCTTCTGCTTCAAGACCCCTGCTTTTCTTTCTTCCTCCCTTCCTTTTCTTTTCTTTTCTTTTCTTTCTTTTCTTTTTTTTCTTTTCTTTTCTTTTCTTTTCTTTTCTTTTCTTTTCTCTTTCTTTCTTTCTTTCTTTCTCTTTCTTTCTTTCTTTCTTTCTTTCTTTCTTTCTTTCTTTCTTTCTTTCTTTCTTTCTTTCTTTTCTGTTTTATTTATTCATTTGAAAGAGAGAGAGAGAATGGATGAGCAAGAAAGGGAGAGGGAGAAGCAGACTCCCCACTGAGCAGGGAGCAGGGAGAGGGAGCATGATCCCAGGATCATGACCTGAGCTGAAGGTAGATGCTTCACTGACCAAGCTGCCCAGGTTCCCCCCTGCTTTTCTTTTTCTTTTTTTAAAGATTTATTTATTCATGAGAGACAGAGAGAGTCAGAGACATAGGCAGAGGGAGGAGAAGCAGGCTCCATGTAAGGAGCCCGATGTGGGACTGGATCCCGGAACCCTGGGATCACACCCTGAGCTGAAGGCAGACTCTCAACCGCTGAGCCACCCAGGCATCCCTGCTTTTTTTTTTTTTTTAACTAAAATTGATTTCTTTCTTTCTTTTCCTTCCTTCCTTCCTTCCTTCCTTCCTTCCTTCCTTCCTTCCTACCTTCCCTCCCTCCCTTTTGTTTACTTAACAGAGAGCGAGTGCACTAGCAGGGAGAGTGGCAGAGGGGCTTGATCCCAGGACCCTGGGATCATGACTTAAGCTGAAGGCAGACACTTAATCATCTGAGCCACCCAGGCATCCCCTTTTTAACTAAAATTTCTTGAGCACCTCCTGTGGTCTGGCCAGGTGTCAAATGCTTACATATCAGGACCTCATCTCTTGTCTCCTCAGCGACCATCTTAGTCCATCTGGGCTGCTGTAACAAAATAGCAGACTGTGTGACTTATAAACAACAGATGTTTATTTCCTCACATTTCTGGAGGCTAAAAGTCCAAGATTGAGGGGCTGGCTTCCTAATTCACAGCTGCCATCTACTCTGCCCTCCCATCCCAGGAGGGGCAAGGCATTCTCTGGGCTCTCTTATTTGTTTATTTATTAAGATTTTATTTATTTATTCATGAGAGACACAGAGAGAGAAAGGCAGAGACATAGGCAGAGAGAGAAGCAGGCTCCATGCAAGGAGCCCAGTGTGGGACTCCATCCCAGGACTCCAGGATCACAACCTGAGCCGAAGGCAGACGCTTAACTGCTGAGCCACTCAGGCATCCCTGGGCTCTCTTTTTTAAAGGCACTAATCTGGGCACCTGGGTGGCTCAGCGGTTGAGCAGCTACCTTTGGCTCAGGTCATGATCCCGGGGTCCTGGGATCCAGTCCTGCATCAGGTTCCTTGCAGGGAGCCTGCCTCTCCCTCTGCTTATGTCTCTGCCTCTCTCTGTGTCTCATAAATAAATAAATAAAATATTTTAAAAAAAATAAAGGCACTAATAAAGGGGGCACCAGGGTGACTAAGTTGAATAAGCATCTGCCTTCAGTTTAGGTCATGATTTGAGCATCTTGGGATTGAGTTCTGCATCGGGCTCCCTGCTCAGAGGAGAATGTGCTTCTCCCTCTCCATCTGCTGCTCCCCCTGCTTGTACGTGCGCTCTCTCTCTCAAATAAAAAAAAAATTTTTTTTTAAGGCACTAATCCTCATGTCCTAATCACCTCCCAAAGGTCCCACCTCCTAGCACCATCACCTTTGGGGGTGAATTTAGAAGGAGCATAACATAGTAGCGCTCATGTGAGAACAGAGCTCTATTCCCTCCTTTGCACACAGGCTTTAGTGCCAAGTGGACTTGAGTTCAGAGCTTCCACTTAGCAGTACTTCTAACCCCTGGGGCACCTGACCTCAACTCTCTGAGGCTGTTTCCTCATTTGTAAAAGAATAATAATGGGGCTCAGTCAGTTAAGCAGCTAAGCTGATGCCTTCATCTCTGGTCCTGATCTTAGCTCATTGAACGCTTATAACAACCATGAGTGGGCTCCTGTTGTATAAATGTAGCACAGAGAAGTTGAAATACTTGTCCAAGGTCACCCATGAGCTTTGTAAGTAGAGGAACCCATTCATTCTTAATGGCTGTATAGAGCAGACCATAGTTACCTGTGCACATACCCCAGTAGTCTGCTCAAGGCCTGATGTACCTAATGGGTCTGGACATTTCCAGTGACTGAATAAATAGCCAGTGGCCCTGGGCAGCAGGCTTTCCTGATTGTCTCTTCTCTGGTTTCATGTTCCGGGGCAGCAAGCCAAAACAGGAAGAGGAAGTGCTGGGGGTGGGGAGGTGGTGGCAGGAGGCCCGCAGTGGTGGAGGGTGTCCCCCTTTTACAGTGTGGGCAGGCCTGGTGACAGAGACCAGAGGGCCTTGGGATGTGTCCCTTAACTCCTTATGCCCTGGTGGCCTGCCCTCACCCGTGTGTACTAGGAAGTCTCAGGATTGGCTTTAGGCCACCAGTGATCTTAAAAAAAGTTGAAATCCTGCTGGCACTTCCCCAGATTTATATGAGTTTGAAACATTTTGTAAACTCCTGGGCTGAACAGTTCATAAGGTCATCAGTTGTGGCAAGTGTAGGGCAAAAGTCTGTGAATCTCGTTGAAATTGTCTGAAAAGTGAATTATATATAAATCTAGATTTTCTAAGGAGGGTATCTGTTATTTTCACCAGATTGTCAAAGGTACAGGCCCCAAATCAGCTTTGCCCTGTGACCTTCATCTCATCATGCCCCCTCCTTTTATAGATAAGAGGGGAGGTTTTTTTTTTTTTTTTTTTTTAATAAAGATTTAATTTATTTATTCCTGAGAGAGGCAGAGACACAGCAGAGGGACAACCAAGCTCCCCACAAGGAGCCCGATGCAGGACTCTGTCTCGATCCCGAGACCCCAGGATCACGCCCTGAGCCGAAGGCAGACACTCAACCGATGAGCCACCCAGGCATCCCAAGAGGGGAGGGTTTTGACCAAGATCAGACAAGGAGGGATCCCTGGGTGGCGCAGCGGTTTGGCGCCTGCCTTTGGCCCAGGGCGCGATCCTGGAGACCCAGGATCGAATCCCACATCGGGCTCCCGGTGCATGGAGCCTGTTTCTCCCTCTGCCTGTGTCTCTGCCTCTCTCTCTCTCTCTCTCTCTCTCTGTGACTATCATAAATAAAAATTAAAAAAAAAAAAAAGATCAGACAAGGAAGCAGGGGGTGGTTCTGGAATCAGGACTCAGACCCCCTAATTTGGCCTTGCTGTTCTGTCATCCAGAGTATACCTCTCCATCAGGAGAGTAAAAACCCCAAAGAATTACATATAGAGATAGTGGGTTTGGGGATGAGGAACTGAGAAATAATAATAAAGCTCATTTTTATTGAGTGTTTACTCTGTGCTAGGCACCAAATATTTTACATGGATCTAAGTATCTTTTTTTTTTTTTTTTAAAGATTTTATTTATTTATTCTTGAGAGATAGAAGGAGAGACAGAGCCAGAGACACAGGAAGAGGGAGCAGCAGGCTCCATGCACCGGGAGCCCGACATGGGATTCGATCCCGGGACTCCAGGATTGCGCCCTGGGCCAAAGGCAGGCGCCAAACCGCTGTGCCACCTAGGGATCCCCTGGATCTAAGTATCTTAAAAGCAACTTTGTCCTCATAATTGTCCTCTGATCATATACCTTTATTTCCATTTTACAGATAAGGAAACTGAGGCCCAGAAAGTTGAAGGAGCTTGCCAGAGTCATATAGCTGAATAAAGTGCAGAGCAGTCAAGGTTCAAAGCCAGGCAGCATGGGTCTAGAGCCCATGCTCCCAACCACTGCTCCACACTGCCTTTCCAGGCCAAAGGAAGGGTACAGAGAGGTACAAGAAATGAAGGCAAACATGGCCAGGCATTCAGGCAGGAGGAGAGCTAGTGGGAAAACAGAGCCCACCCCTTCCCCAGGGTAGGCTGATATGGCGTTAGTGGGTACATCTCAGCATTGGACCTGCCCCTCTCTCAGCCTGGTACATACATAGCAAGCACTTTAGGAAGGATCACTATCCTTAATGGCATTGCCATTGGTGCTTGCTGCCCTTGTCCCTCTAGCCTGGGCAGGCAGACCCTGGCAGTGAGCCCACTGCCCCCTGTTCCAGCCCATGTCTGATGAGCTAGCTCCTTCACATGGGGATGATTTGCAAGGCCTAGGTGAGAAGCAGCCAGTGGCAGGCAGGTCCAGAACATGCCCCTGGTGACCCCGGGTCCACGGGTCTCCAGGAACTGGGAAGCAACTAGTGCGTCAGCTGTGGGGCCTGGAGCAGGGGCTAGGGGAGGAGATGGCTCCAGGGCTTGCCAGCCACACTGCAGCAGCACCAGGTTCTGTCTTCTAGGAAGCCTCTGCGTTCCTTGTTGGTTGGTGCGCTGTGTTCTCAGAAAGGGCCTGGGCCTGACGTGGGTGGGCCTTCGTCCCTCTACGCCACCCTCTCCTTGGCCCTGGAGCAGGACTTAAGGGAGAAGCCTGTGCTTGGGAACAGATGTGGGGCCAACAGAGAGAGTGGTTAGTGGTTGCCCTTTTTTTTTTTTTTTTTTTTGTAATAAAACTGTATCATAGTAAAATATACATCAAACTTAACCATCTTAACTGTTTGTGGTGGTTGGTTTTTAATACCTGGCTGGATGGTAGGAGCTGTGGTTACTATTTGGGAAATGTCTAGCATGTACCAGGGATTCTCATTTGTTAAAATCATCCTATGAACTATGATATCTCGGGTTTGCAAATAAAGAAGTGGAGGCTCAGAGAGGTTCAGTGACTTTCCCATGTGGCTAGCAGGTAGCAGAATGGGGATTCAAATCCAGGCAGCCTGGAATCCAAACCCACTATCCTCACTAGTACTTTCTCAACCCTAAGTGAGTGGATCCTATTCATCCCCATTATATAGATAAGGAAACCGGCTCAGAGAGGCCAGGTGACTTGTGCAGGGTCCACAAGCTTGGCGGGAGGGAAGCCAGGATTTGAGTGTGGCTCTGTGGGCTGTTAGGGTCCTGGCATTCAGCCCGCCTCTTCCCTTCCCCCTAGGTGGCGATGGTGGAGGTACAGCTGGATGCCGACCACGACTACCCGCCAGGGCTGCTGATCGCCTTCAGCGCCTGCACTACAGTGTTAGTGGCCGTACACCTGTTTGCGCTCATGATCAGCACCTGCATCCTGCCCAACATCGAGGCGGTGAGCAACGTGCATAACCTCAACTCGGTCAAGGAGTCGCCCCATGAGCGCATGCACCGCCACATCGAGCTAGCCTGGGCCTTCTCCACTGTCATTGGCACACTCCTCTTTCTGGCTGAGGTAGTGCTACTCTGCTGGGTCAAGTTTTTGCCCCTCAAGAAGCAGCCAGGGCAGCCCCGGCCCACCAGCAAGCCCCCAGCTGGCAGCGCTGTTGCCAGCGTCAACGGCAGCAGCACTGGCGGCATCACCCCGGGCCAGGCTGCTGCCATTGCCTCCACCACCATCATGGTCCCCTTCGGCCTGGTCTTTATCGTCTTTGCCGTCCACTTCTACCGCTCACTGGTCAGCCATAAAACGGACAGGCAGTTCCAGGAGCTCAACGAGCTGGCTGAATTTGCTCGCCTGCAGGACCAGCTGGACCACAGAGGGGATCACCCCCTGACGCCCAGCAGTCACTATGCATAAGCCCTTCTGGGCTTGCACACTTCAGATCTTTGGCCTTACGCTGCTCCCCACAACCTCCTGCTCCAGCCATAGGGACAGCCAGCTCAGGGGACTGAGCTTTTGTCAGGGAGCAGAGAGTGAAGGGAAGAGGCTTTTTTTTTTTTTTTTAAAGAGAAAGGACTGCACTTTGAAACTTTCCTCTGAGAGAGTAAGCACTTCCTGTTCTTCCAGCTTCGGGTTCACCTCCCTTAGGAGGCCACTGTGGGAGCCAGAGGGGGGCCAAGCACTCCCTTTGTCTCTCTCCGTCCTGAGTGCCAGTGCCACTTGGATGCTTCTTGTCTTTTCTGTCTTAGCCACCTTCCCCGTTCAGTGTCTCGTGTGTGTGTGTGTGTGTGTGTGTGTGTGTGTGTGTGTGTGCGTGCGTGTGTGTACACACATAAATATACTCATAATGGATACTTCTTGTGTTTGTATTTGTTGGGTCTGGACCACCTGGTATTAATTTCTCCTGGTGCCCCAATCAGGTGAGCCTCTAAGCAGAAAAAAAAAAATCTTGACATTTTTGAAAAATTTCAAACCTGCAAAGATGTTGCATGAATAGTGACTGAAATATAGTCTGTTCTTGTTACTCGACAGCAGTTGTGTCCTATGAATTAGTGGAAGTTGAACCATTGTTCCTGTGTGGTTAGGTTCCGACGAGCCTCTGGTCACCATATTTTGTTAGCTGTTCAGAGGTGACCTTGCATTATGTGTTTGTTTTTGTTTTTTTATTTTTAAGTAATCTCTACACACAGCACTCAGATGAAAATCACCAAGATCAAGCGGTGTGTTTCACCAACTGAGCCAGCCAGGCGCCCCTATGTGTGTTTCTGTTTAAAGACACCTTATTTAATTTAATTGTTGATTTGTGAACAATGAACTCACTCATGGCTCACAGCATGCTAACTTGTACCTAAATGAAGCTTTTCCCAAAGGTATTTCTTTGTAAGACATATCATGGCTGCCTTTTTTTTTTTTTTAAGTAATCTCTACACCCAGTGTGAGGCTCGAACTCACAACCCTGAGATCAAGAGTGGCACGCTCCACTGCCTTCTTTTTAAATAGCAAAATCACCGGGGCACCTGGCCAGCTCAGTCAGTGGAGCGTGACACTCTTGATCTCAAGAGTGGTGAGTTCAAGCCCCATGTTTGGGCATGGAGCCTCGCGTAAAAAAAAAAAAAAAAATTAAAATTAAAAAATAAAAAATAGCAAAACCAACAGAAAGCACCAAATGTGAAAAATGTGGCCTAAATCGACTGTGAAAAGGACACTTGTTTAAGAAGGCTGAGACAGAATGGTGCTTGTTTGACCTCAGCAAGCAGGAGATTCACAGATAACTGAAGCTGTGAATGAGGAGAAAAAGCGATATTTTTCTCTGTGAGGTCCCATGCATTGGTTGCCAATACCATCCTTCATGCCTAAGTACTTCCTCCTAAAGCCAAGGACATTCTCCTATCTAACCTCAATTCAAGTGATTGGATTCAGGGAATTTGACATTGATGCAGTACTATTTAATAGGACATTTGTGTTCAGTTCTCCACAAGTCCTGAGCATGTCCTTTCTGGCCATGATTTTTCCCTTCAGGGTCATGTATTGCATTCAGTCGTCACGTCTCTTTAGTTGCTTTGAATGTGGAGCAGCCTTTTTTGTTCTTTGTAACATGGACATTTCTGGAGTCCAGGCCTATGGTTTTTGTAGAATGCCACCTCAGTCTCATTTCCCCGATAATTTCCCGTTATTATTATAATCAAGATGTGTATCTTGGCAGGAATATTTGTCTCTTTTGCAGATGGCAAAAATTGACGCCCAAAGAGGTTAAGTAATTGGCTAGACTTCAAGCCTAGAAAGTCTGGCTCAGGCCCTAGGTTGTCACAAAAATCTTACATACTGATTCTGTCTTTGCTTAAGAAATTGGGAGATCCAGCAGCAGCAGCACTGGTCCCACCCCACCTTTTTTTTTTTTTTTTTTTTTTGAGATTTTTATGTATTAATTCATGAGAGACAGAAAGAGAGAGAGGCAGAGACATCCCAGGATCACAGACCTGAGCCAAAGGCAGACGCGTCCCTGGTCCCACCTCACAGAGTAACAGTGAGAAGGAACAGGGTTGCAGCGCCCTCTTTCCCAGATATGATTGCCACAGTCCCCACCATTCCCTTGTCTCACACCAGGCCAGCTTTGTTTATGTTACTTGCCTGGCCCCCCATGGTCCCAGAAACCCAATACAGAACATGGTTTTATAAAAACAAAATCCTTTGATCCAAGTAGAGGTTGGTTGGGCGGGGGGGGAAGTGTGGCCTTAAGTTCTTGTTTTGTGCAAACTCAAATGTGCTAAAAGCTTTGTGGGCTAAGCGGGGCAGAGGATCCTCTTTTTTCCTATTGTTTCTTTTTGCTTCTGTCATGCATCATATGTACCAGGACCCACCCCTATCCCCCCAGTCCCAGGACAGCCTCCCTGACTGGGACTGAGTAGTGGGGAGCAGGAGCCCCTGTGTGGAACTCTCCACTCTCCCCAGAGAAGACCTAGCCATCTTCCATGTGTTCCCCACCCCCACCCCTCCCTGCTTCTGCAGAGACCTGGGAGCTGGCTGCAATGATTTCTGGCCTGCGACTCTAGTCTTAAGTGTTCCTTCCTAAATTTGCCTGAAGTCAACAATCACCAGATTAGCTTGCAAAATTTAGATATCTAAATCTTTCCCCTGGAAAGTTGGTCCAGGTAGATCTAGAATCTTTATTTGGGATGGGGTGAAGGGGCAGAGGGAGAGGCAGAGAGAGAATCGTAAGTAGACTCCACGCCCAGCACAGAGCCTGAAGTGGGGCTTGATTTCACGATCCTGAGACCATGACGAGCCAAAATCAAGAGTCGGAATGCTTAACTGAGCCACCCAGGCACTCCAAGAAGAATCTGTTTTTAATGAACACCTCTGGGTGCTCAAACCCAGGCAGCTCAGGGAAAAGCTGGTAGTTAATGGACAGTCTTTCTTTAATTTCAGTTTTATTTATATTTCAGACACAATACATTCACAGGTTCCAAATACAACAATGAAAAGTCACCCTCCCTCCCCTGTTCCCAGGTTCCCAGTTTGCTCCAGAGGTATTCCTTGTTGCCAGAGTATTGTGTTGCCATCTAGAGAGATTTCATACATAAACAAGAACACCTCCTACTTTTTCTGGGGGAGGAGGGGAAGGTAACCTGTACGCTCTGCCACTGTCCTGTGCCTGAAGAGCAGTTAGATCTAGTTTAAGTCCAGTTACTCTCTAGCTCTGTGACTTGTGAGCCTCCCTGAAACCTGTTTCCTCCTCTAAAATAGCGCCAATAATAGAGGACACCCTCAGCAGTTGTTGAGGGGACATGGGAGAGAACATATGAAGCTGTCAGCACAGGGCCTGGCCCCAAGTGAATGTCCTGTGTCCCACGTGGGCCAGACTCAGCTTTCTGATGTGAGAGGTACAGACAGAACCATGCCTTGGGGTCAGGCCACGTCACTTATGATTTAGAGAGCAGAAAGGAAGTAGTGTTTATTGAGCTTTTACTGTGTGCCAGGCACTTGCTGAGGACTTAGTGAACATCATGGTATTACAGGGTTATGCTTCGGACATTGGGCTGAAAAATTCTATTGGAGAGTGTCCACATTATAGTGTGTTCAGTGAGATCGTCAACTGCTACGCACTAGTTGTTGGTAATATTTCCCCCTGCCAGTTGTGACAACCAGAGACGTCTCCAGATGTCGCCAAATGTCCCCGGGGAGGGAGAGGAGGTAAAATCACTCTTGGATTAGAAACACGCCTTATTTCATCTTCATGTTAACCACAGTAACCTGAGTGGCAAGGAAGGTTATTGTCCTGTATTTAAGAGGAGGAAGCCTGGGGAACAGAGGGGTTAGATGCCATATCTGAGAACACAGCTTCTACATCACTGCTGGGATTCACACCCAGGCAGTCTGCTGAGCTCCTGTTCCTACCCATTATGTAAGAGTGCCTTTTATCTTGCGGAATGTTGTCTAGAATTATGCAAAGCTCTTCCCAGACCTCTGCTTCACAATTAACCTCAATACATGTTACTTGTTATCATTACATCTGTTAGTAAATTCTCCCAAAAAAAAAAAAAAAAAAAAAAAAACCCTGTGAAATCTCCCAAGTGCCATTTTACACAAGGGGCCACTCTGGTCACTTGCTTAGGGTCACAAAGCCAGTAAGTCAGGGGTTCTGGCTCCAGGTGCACATTAGAATCATCTGAGGAACTTTCTGAAGGCCCAGGCTTCACCCCAGACAAAAATCTGGGCTTGAGTCCTGGGTGTCTGAGCTTTTAAAGTTAGCACAGGATACCAAGGTTGAGCGCTTCTGTGTTGGGTTAAGAAGCCAGGTCAGGTCTCAACCCCAAATCTCAGTGGCCAATGTGACCAGATATAGGCTCTCCTCCCTGGAGTACGGGAGAGGTTAGAAAACTAAACACACCTCCTCTTTCTCCCCCAGGGTAAATCCATGTATCCCCTGGGGATGTCTTCCCTCTACCTAAAGCCTCTCTAGCTGCACCCTGTCCCTCCCAGTCACACACCACAAGCCCTGGACTGATGCCACCATGTTCTCTTTTATACTCTTGCCCTCAGGAATTGTAACCTAGAATGAAGGCTGTACCAAGAGGGTCTCCAAAGCCAGCTGGGGAGAGGATAATCCAGTGCTGGGAGGAGTAAGGTGCCCTTTGAGGGTGCCAAGGGTGTGCCCAGAGTCACCACTCTCCACTTGCAGAAGCCACACCGGTTTGAGCAGTTGGGTGGCGGCCTGGAGTTTCTCCTGAAGCTCTGGTGTGCTCCCTGTGGGAGCAAGGGGCTGGTGGGAGCTAGCGACTCATAGATGCTATACCAACGCCCTCTCCTCAAACCGCACCTATACCTGCACTAGGAGGGGCTAGGACAGATGTGCAAGTGCAGGCCTGGGGCAAACCACCTTACTCATGGGTGTTTTGGGGTAAACTGGTCTGCAGGAAATGAGTTTTGAAGGGGAGGAACCCAAAAGAACCAGCTGGATTGCCGGAGGCAAGAGACCTGCCCTCTGGTCCTGCGCTTGAGTTCCATGGCCAAAAGAGAACCCAGGAGCTTCCTCGACCATATCAGAGGCTGGAAAGTATGCCCGCCCCTCACCTGGCATCAATCTTCTTTTTCCTCAGGCTTCTTGAACATGGCCAAGGCTTCCTCCAGCACACCATCAGGGTCTAGAATTTTGATCTGGAGGGAAGCAATAAGGAGTTGGATTGGGGAGCATGGAAGGCCCGGGCTGCCAGACTTTGGGGTGCTGCCCACTTTGGAGGTGCTGTCTGCCTTGTGGGCTGCTGCCAGTCTCTAGGGGAATGCCCTGGCTGAAAACAAAACCTTGTCTGTTCCTTGGCTGGGCTGGGCTGGGCTAGACCTGACCAGGCTGAATGTGGCTGCGGGGGTGCTGTTTCCTGACTCTCTGGGTGTGGCCCCAGGGCCCTGGTATGTGCTGCCCACCTCAGGAATGGGGAACTGGGTGGGCTCAGGGGCCTCATCGCGACCAAAGTCAATCATTGTGCCACACTTGGCCACGTCGTCCACCCAGAAGCCTTCAAACAGTTGACCATGGTCCAGGTGGAAAAAACGGCCCGACCCATTCTTCATGCCTCTCTGCCAGTAGCCCTCGTAGCGGTTCCCGTTCTCTGGGGAAAGGACAGGGTCACATGGGTGCTGGGCATACCTCACCAGACCAGACTACGAGGATGGCTCCTCCACACACCCAGGCCAGACACTGCACCCACAGGGAAAGCCAGAAGGAAGCCAAGCCGACTAGAGTACCCTGGGCTGGGCTGCCTGGGGTCTGGAAGGACTAACCTATCAACATCAGAGCCCGGGGGAGTGTCAGTGACTTCCATAATCAGACCTTGTCCACGGCTCACCTCTACTACTTACCTGAACTTGGATGAACAACATCATTTCCTATTTGTAAAAAATAAAGCTAAGAACATGAATAGGCAGTGTTTTTCCAGCACTCATTCTGCACCTGGTTCTTTGCTATGTTTCTGACCTCACTCCTCACCAAAACAGTTCTATGAAGGATAACGGACTCCATTTTTCCAGATGGAGCTTGCAAAGCTCAGGGAGTCTGATTGACTTGCTCAAGGTCACAGAGCTAAGAAGTGGCTGAGCCAAGATTTGAAGCCAAGGCCTGTTCATCCCAGGAGCCCATGCCTTCAAGCACAAATTCATTCTTCTGCTCCGCTGATGGTGGTGGTAGTGTAAAAGTAATACTAATAAAGCTAACACCTCTTAGCTCAGACACAACCATGTGATCTTGGGCAAGTCCCTTAACCATTTTGTCTTATTTCCTCCTTTGTAAAATGGAGATAACATAGCACCTACCTCATAGAATTGTTGTAGAGATTAAATAAGTCGATACACGGAAAGGATTTAGAAGAGTATGGATAAACTCTAGATGAGAGGTCAGCAAATTTTTTCTGTAAAGGGGCAGACAGTATTTGTGGGGCACAGGGTCTCTGTCATAGCTACTCAACTCTGCCATTGCAGCGTGAAAGCAGCCATGGACAATATGTCAAAGAATGAGTGAGTCTGGTGTGCCAATAAAACTTTACTTACAAAAACATGTTGAGCTGGATTCGGATTTGGTCCAAGGATCGTAGTTTGCTGACACCTGCTACATACAAGTATGAGCTAATAATATTGTTGAGCACCCACTATTATGTGTCAGGCACCATGCTCAGCACTTTACAAACCTCATTTAACCTTCTCACTAACCCTCCTTAAGTTGTATTTTTATCCTTACTTTACAGATAAGAAAACCAAAGCACAGAGAGTTTAAGCAAATTGCCAAGGTCACATAACTAGTCAGAACTTGATCCAGGATTTGAACCCAGGCAAGCTGGCTCCAGAGTCCAGGCCACTAGAAATGATGCACTTAGAGCCCTTACAGTATTTGTGGCCACAACAGGTGCTCACTAAGTGCAGGCTATTACTAGGAGGCACTCATTGAAAGGCACAGAGCTGAGTGCATGGGGGATTGAGAAGCCAGAAGTAGCTGGCTTAAACCCTCCTCAGCTGCCCTGATGTCTCAGTTTGGCCAGATCTCATTGGCAGTTGGAGTCTTGAGTTTTCAGGAGACTGGGCTCTGGTTTGTGTTTCACTAAGCACCTACTATGTGCCAGGCACTGAGGAAAAGGGAACAAAACAGATATGCAGTCCAGGTCCTTATGCAACTCACAGTCCGGAGAGACAATGACACTAGCTTTATAGATAGCATACTACGTGTCAGGCCCCAGTCCTAGTACCTACGATGTGTGTACTACTATTATTCCCATTTTACTGGTGAGGTCACTGAGGCCCAGAGAGGTGGAAACTTGCCCAAGATGACACATCTAGTATTAAAAAGGAAAGGAAGAAGCTGCTGAGGAGAATGTGTATTAGTGGGATGAACAGGGAAGGCCTCTGTGAGGAGGAGACAGTGCAAAGATCCAGAGGATCTTCTTTCTCTTGCAGGAAGAGAGAACAGCAGTACAAGGACCCTGAGGGAAAAGTGTGGGAGGAACTGAAAGAAAATGAGTAAGTTTGAAACAGGGATCCTCAGGGGAACAGGGGTGGGAGGCACTCCCATAGGCCTGCAGACCCTGTGGACCACAGTAAGGGCTCTGAACTCTGTCCAGAGGTAAGAGGGAGCTATGGTAAGGTTGAAAGCAGGGCAGCGACAAGGTCCAATCTCTAAAAAGCTCATGCTGGTTGCTACATAGAGAATGGACTAAGTTCTGACACTGAGACAGTTTACTCATTACTCTTTCCTCCATCTCTGAATTTTTTTTTTTTCTTAAGATTTTATTTATTCATGAAAGACACAGAGAGGCAGAGACAGGCAGAGGGAGAAGCAGGATCCATGCAGGGAGCCCGATGCGGGACTCGATCCCAGGACTCCAGGATCACGCCCTGAGCCAAAGGCAGACACTCAACCGCTGAGCCACCCAGGCGTCCCTATCTAGGAATGTTTTTCTCTGGCCCAGTGCTAATCAGGCTCCTCCTCTTCCTTCAGATCTGTCCAAATGTCACCTCTTCAGAGAGATAGTCTCTGACCCTAAATCAGTCCAAACAGCCCCTGTCCCCAACTCCTCTGTCATTGTCCAATATACCTCCCAATTTAAAGGGATGTTCCTTAGCATTTTTGACCTCAGAACCAACAGACGACGTTGACCTTGAGCGAGTGACTTAACCTCTCTGCCTCAGTTCACTTGCAAAGTGTGGATGGTTAGAGTACCATCTTACAGAACTTTAAGGCGGATTAAATGAGCTCAGTGCTGTGTAAATGCAGGCTATGATTATTATGACCATGAGAAAATGTCTTAGGGACGCCTGGGTTGAGCGGCTGCCTTCTGCTCAGGTTGTAATCCCAGGGTCCTGGGATCGAGTCCCACATCAGGCTCCCCACGGGGAGCTTGCTTCTCCTTCTGCCTATGTTTTCTGCCTCTCTCTGTGTCTCTCCTGAATAAATAAATAAAGTATTTTTTAAAATGTCTTAATTGTTGATGTGCATTGTTAGGCTCCCCCTTCAGCATATAAACTCCCCGAAGGCAGGGATCTGGTCTGGTCATTCATCTTAACCAAGCTAGAGTGGGGCTTTCTGGGGCGAGGCAGGGGGGCAGAGGGGCGTGGCCAACCGGAGGGCTGCCCTGAGAGTGTGGCCAGCAGGTCGTTGGGGCGGGGCTGGCTGGGACGCGGCTGGACACTTACTCTGGCGCAACATGCCCTCCCCATGCGGCTTGTCATTCAACCACTGGCCTTCGTAGAGGTCACCGTTGCTGTAGTACATGCGGCCCCATCCGCTGCGCTGGTTGCCACACCACTCACCCTCGTAATACTCCTTGGGTCCAAAAAACTGAATCCCATAGCCCTGAAAACAGGAAAGTGTCCCTGTTCACAGCACGCCCCCATCACTAGGAAAGCCACCCTTATTTTGCCTGGCATCCCAGCCACACACTTGGACTACTTCCCTGCTTCCTTCCTCAACCCTACATCCCAAGCTGATGGTCGCACATTGAAAAAGCTCCCCAGGCTGTCCTTTCCCCTACACCCCTCTCCTACCACCTTCCCTCCGCCCATCATCATTTCTGCCCTCCACTCGCATCCTCCGTGAAGCAGCAAGATGCATTGTTACATTGCTCATCTGGTCTCGGTTGTCTTTTCTCCTCAGCTCTGATTTGATCCTATTAAAAGTCCCAGATGCCTCCGGGAATCAGACCAAAGTTACAGACTATTGTCCCCCGAAAAATGAAGGCCACACTTAGCGACCAACCACAGAGAATCATGCACTCCCTGTATATCATACCTAAGGAAGTTGGGTGATGCAGCCCAAGCCTACCCCTCAAAATCCTGAGTCTCTGCATAACTTTTAAGGCCCCCATCTGCCCCTCCCATCCTTGTGGGCACACCAACCTTGCTGTTTGACATACACTTTGCTACTTCTGACTACTTTGCTACTTCCCCTTCTCCTTTTTTTCCTCCCTGGTTAACTCTTTGTACCTTTTGGTATTACCTCCTACAGGAAGCCTGCCCTGAACTCTCGATTCCTGTGGGCTCCCTGTGAAAACGTCTATCCTAACACCATATTGGTTTTTTTTAAGATTTTATTTATTCATAGAGACACGGAGGGCTCGGGGGGGTAGAGACACAGGCAGAGGGAGAAGCAGGTTCCACGCAGGGAGCCCGATGTGGGACTCGATCCAGGGTCCCCAGGATCAAACCCTGGGCTGCAGGCAGGGCTAAACCGCTGCGCCACCGGGGCTGCCCCCTAACACCATATTGTATGTGAATTGTTTATTTGGGGATCTTTCTCCCCACTGGTCAATAAATGATTTAAGCGCAGAGATCGCGAAATCCTTTGCTCTACAACTTCCAACAGTGTGTGACCTCAAGCAAGGCACTTCACCTCTCTGGGCTTGTTTCCTTTTTTTTTTTTTTTTTTTTTTTAAGATTTATTTATTTATTCACAAGAGACACACAGAGGGAGGCATAGACATAGGCAGAGGGATCATGCCCTGAGCTGAAGGCAGCTGCTCAACCGCTGAGCCACCCAGGTGTCCCTCTGAGTTTGTTTCCTTATCAATAAAATGAGATGGATGATGATGATGATGACTTTGTGAGTTGGTTGAAGCACCATATGCCACATTCTGGGATATGGTAAGGATCCAGGCATTTATGGGGATAAGGACATACATGCCTCTGGCTGGCTTCTACCACCAGGACCGTCCTCTCTTGTCCTGTGGCCAAGAGGGTGGCCTCTGCTCTCTTGATCCCACTTTTCCTACCCCCTTTCTGTACAAGTCCAGCAGAAGGTGGGTTCTCAGAAAGGAACGCCCAGGGAAAAGAAAGCCAGGAAATGAGTGGGGCAGATGGGGAGGAGACTTGGCCCCCACACAGCTTGGCTGGCTTCTTGTAGCTGCAGGTTACATGGGCTCCTCCCTGGGCCCTCTCCTTTTGCTTCCTGTTTCCTGGGTTTTGTTCTGAGAAGCCTTGATGATTTCCCACCCCTTCCTTCTCCCACGCACACAGTACTCTTTTCCTCCTTTTGTCAGCCCTCCTCCCCTTTCTCCCAGGTCTCTCTGGCTGCTCCCCTCATGCACACACAAACAGAGTCTGCTTTCAGCCTGGCTCACACCCCAGGGCTTGATGGGAAACACTCACCGATTTTTTATCGCCTTTCCACCAGCCGGAGTATATTTTCCTGTGCTTTCCCATCTCTCGGTCAGAAAAGCTGAGGGTGCCATAGCCATCTCGCTTCCCAAACTTCCAGTCTCCCTCATACATGGCTCCTTTCTTCTTCCAGATCTGTGTTCCTTTTCCTGATGACGCACAGAGGGGTGGACACTGCAGACATGACAGCCATGGGGCTGGAGGGGCAGGTGCTACGTCTGCCTTGGCCTCAGGGGCCTCTAGAGGACTTGGTGATTCTCCAGGGCTGGGCCAGGGTCTATGCCTCATCTCTAGACCCCCAGCACCAGCAAAAACCCCAAGATTGTTCCATTTCTACAAATAGCAGCTCTTCAGCCCTTTTCCCTGAAGCCAGATTGATAACAGTAACCCCCAAGAAGAAACCTGCCTCTTCTTCTTCTCTTAATAACAATGAGCTTCATTTCTTAATAATACTGAAGGTTGCACCAGAAGGCCAGAGTTTCTAGAAAATGTCCTGCATATTTCTTCAGTTTCTCTTCAGAAACACACATGGGAACCTATGTCCTACCACTCCAGCCTCATCTGTGTCTTCTGCCCCCAACTTCCAGACTGCCCTCCAACCACTATGGCCTTCATATTGTTCCTGGAACCCACCAGATATGCCTCGGCCTCAGGGCCTTTGTACCTGCTTGTCCTTTGGCCTGGAATGCTCTTCTCCAAATATTTAGTCACTTCCTACCTCTTGCAAGTCTCTGTTCAAATCTTTTTGCTCAATGAGGACTGCCCTGCCCATCCCATATAAAATCACAAGCCTCGGGGTGCCTGGGTGGCTCAGTTGGTTAAGCGTCTGTCTTGGCTCAGGTCATTATCCCAGGGTCCTGAGATTGAGCCCAGCATGGAGTCCTGCATCAGGCACTGCATGGAGCTCCCTGCTCAGTGGGGAGTCTGCTTCTCCCTCTGCCCCTCCTCTTGCTTATGCTCTCTCTCTCTCTCAAATAAATAAATGCAATCTCTTTCAAAAATGTTTGAAAATAAAATAAAATTAGAAGCCTATCCTACCCTCTTACCCTGCTCTGCTTTTCTTTCCTTTCTTTCCTTTCTTTCTTTCTTTCTTTCTTTCTTTCTTTCTTTCTTTCTTTCTTTCTTTCTCTCTCTCTCTCTCTCTCTCTTTCTTTCAGATTTTATTTACTTATTCATGAGAGACACAGAGAAAGAGAGGCAGAGACACAGGCAGAGGGAGAAGCAGGCTCCATGCAAGGAGCCTGATGTGGGATTCAAACCCAGGAACCCGGGATCACACCGTGAGCCAAAGGCAGGCGTTCAACCGCTGAGCCCCTCAGGCATCCCTCTGCTTCTTTTCATATAACTTGTCAACTCCTAACATATCAGACAATTCACTTATCATTATCGTCTATTGTCTAGCTCTCCACGAGAATGTGCACTCCACGAGGACACAAACTTCAGTCTGTTTTATTCACTGCTCTATTCCCAGCACCAAATTCAGTGCCTGGCAAGTTGCAGTAAACAATACATGATGAAAAAAGACATTTGTTGAACAAAGGGACAAATAAAATATTTGTGGGCTAATACATGTCTTGGTCCTTAGTGGCTCAGGAAAAGAATCCAACATCGCCCCTGTGAGCTTTTTAATAATCTCAGGCAAGTAACTTAACTCCCTGGGCCTCAGGCTCCTCACCTGTAAAACGGGATGAAAATACCTCATGCGGTTACTCTGATCACTAACTTCATTAAAATAAGAAAACACTTAGAGCAGTGCCTGCAAATACGAAAGATGTTACCAATTATTTTTGCCCTTGAGATAGAGCCCTCATCCGTTTTTGTTTTTGTTTTTTTAAGATTTTATTTACTTATTTATTTATTCATGAGAGTCACAGAGAAAGAGAGAGGCAGAGACACAGGCAGAGGGAGAAGCAGGCTCCTCGTGGGTAGCCCGATACAGGGCTGGATCCTGGGACCAGGGGACCAAAGCCCTGAGCCAAAGGCAGATGCTCAACCGCTGAGCCACCCAGGTGTCCCTATCCGGTTATTTCCACTTGTACTTCGTCTGGTTTGGGGGAACCAGCCCCTCCTGAGTCTCCATCCCGAAGGTTTGCGTGGGTCTGACTCCTCCCTCTGGCAAGTCTAGCCAATCAGCGTGGGCCACTGAGATTGGTTCAGTGCCAGGCATGTGATCCAAGTTGGTTCAATGAGACCTCGTGCTTCTGGGATAAAGACAAATTTACCATCTTTTTTTTTTTTTTTTTTTTATGATAGGCACACAGTGAGAGAGAGAGACATAGGCAGACATAGGACATAGGCAGAGGGAGAAGCAGGCCCCATGCACCGGGAGCCCGACGTGGGATTCGATCCCACGTCTCCAGGATCGCGCCCTGGGTCAAAGGCAGGCGCTAAACTGCTGCGCCACCCAGGGATCCCAAATTTACCATCTCTTATAAGGTTCTGTATGGCCAGACACCCTGACCTGCCCACTCTCCCTTCTGTCTCTGCTCTGGGCACACTGTGTTTCAGTCTATTCCTTGAACAAGACTTGATACCCCCCCCCCCCCAAATGCTTCCATTCTGATTCCACTATCTGGAAGACATGCCCTTCTGCCGGGCTAATCCTTCTTATCTTTGTGCACTCAACTCAAACATCATCTGTCCGTGTTCTCATGGCCACTTACATGTCTCTTCTCTGGTCCCTTCATATCCTGGTGTCACCACTTTTATTTTTACTTTTTATTTTTTGAAGTAAAATAGCCTTGTTTTATTATGTGCAGACTATATATAAATAAACCACCCACTCTGAAAACAGCAGGTTCTGGCTTTTCCCAGAGTCCTCAGAAACCTCTGGGAGACAGTTCCTTTCCTTAGAGAGCGGTGTGTGTGTGTGTGTGTGTGTGTGTGTGTGTGTGTGTGACATCTAGCCACATGCTCCTCCTTGCCTAAAATCTTAAACCCTGTCTCCATCCAGCTCCTCTGGTCCAGAAGGAGGCATAAGCCAGTCACTCAACCTCCATCTCATTCCTCGGCAAAGAATCAAGGAAGGCTTGCCACTCTGCTAGTAATAACACTGAGGAGGTTGGTCTTATTCTGAATCTCTTTCAGGGTATCTTGACTAATTCTTCTCATTCTGGGCCATAGCTTTATAGTCCTCTGTAGTTCTCCACCATGTAGTGTACATAGTCAATGAAGTGTCTGAGACAACATGTTTGCTTTGTTTTCTGGGAGGCTGGCTTCTGCCTTCAGGTCATTCATCACATAGGCTGATGCCCCCACTTTTAGCCATGTGACCCTCAATAAGTCATTTCCTCTCTTTGAGCCCCAGTCTCCTCATCTGTAAAATGGGATATTACTTATTATGCAGGTTCTCTCTGAGACTGGAGCTCCCTGGGGGTTGGCATTATGCCAGATGCTTGGTACAGGGCCTGACATGGACTAGGAATGCTGTAGGGGTTAGCAGAGTGCATGAATGAGCAGTCCAGGGAACCAGTGGGCACCCAATCCCTGTCCTGCATGATGATGACTCTCTTAACTACTTCCAGGATGCTTATACCCTAGCAACCCCCATGGGCTAGGTCAAAGGCATGTGCCTTAAAGAGAGGGGAGGCTGGGTCTGGATTCTCCCACAGGTCCATTTTCTGAAGCCCCAGCCCAAATCAGCTCTATCCCTCCAAGGTCCTAGGGAAGGCAGGACTCACACTGAAGGAGGGCTCAGATGGCCACTGTCAACCCTCAAGTTCATATCACCGGTGGGGCAGCGAGATCCAGAGTCACACAGCTGTTCAGTGGTGGAGGCAGACTCAGAACTTCAGGATCCTAATTCCTAATTCCTAGTTCCTGTCTACCCTACTGCTACCCATGAGGACTAAAGCACACATGGACATCTTTAACCACACACAGAGCTCCCAGTAGCTGCATAAAGCCTGGCCTTTAAGTCAGTGCTAAGGGTCAGTGCTGTGTCATACACTGGAAAGAGTCAGCTTTCGAGTGCTTCTGAATGACGAAAATTCTGAGTAGTGGTGATCCCTGCCATGCTCAGCCCTCAAAGAACACTCATAGACCTTTCTGCAGAGACCCTGGGCTACATACATGGAAGATGTCATTTCTTATCTTTACCAATAGGAATGTCCCCACTTTACAGAATGGGACACTGAGGCTCAGAGGGGGTAATTAATCACTCAAGATCATGGTTGGTGGAGCTGAGATTCTGACCCAGGTTTATGGACTCTAAAGTACTTAACTCAGGAAGGCAGGAGAGAAAAGTGGTGAAGAGCATAGAATCTGGAATTGCAAGCCCTGAGTGAGAGGCCATACCACCTTTTTTGAATAAAAACTTGTTTTTCTTGGGGCTTTTGGCTGGCTCAGTTGCAAGAGTATGTGACTCTTGATCTCAGGATCATGAGTTCGAACTCCATGTTGGGTGTAGAGATTACTTAAATAAATAAAACTTTTTTTCAGATTTTATTTATTTTTTTTTCCTTCTTTTTTTTCATTTTTTTTTTCAGATTTTATTTTTAAGGGGTGCGTGGCTGGCTCAGCTAGTTAAGTGGCCAATTCTAGATTGATCTCAGGACTGTGAGATCAGCTTCCATGCTCAGCTCCAAGTCTGCTCTGAGATTCTCTCTCCCTCTCCCTCTGCACCTCTTGCTGTGCTCTCTCTCTCTGAAATGAATAAATTAATTTAAATATTTTATTTTTAAGTAATCTCTACACTCAATGTGGGGCTCAATTTTATAATCCTGAGATCAAGAGTCGTATATTGTATTGACTGAGCCAGTCAGGTGCCCCTAAATAAATAAAACTTAAAAAAACAACATTTTTTATTAGGGCTTAGTTTAAATTTTAAAAATTATGTAAATTTTAAAAAGATTTATTAATTTATTCATAAGAGATATAGGCAGAAGGAAAAGCAGGTTCCCCACAGGGAGCCTGATGTGGGACTCAATCCTGGGCCCTGAGCCAAAGGCAGACACTCAACCACTGAGCCACCCAGGCATCCCTGGTTTTTTTTTTTTTTTTTTTTTTTTTCCGATAGAGAGAACCAGTAGGGGAGAGGCAGAGGTAAAGGGAGAAACAGACTCTCCAATGAACAGGGAGCCCAATGTGGGACTCAATCCTAGGACCCTGGGATCAGGACCTGAGCCAAAGGCAGCCACTTAACCATCTGAGCCACCCAGTTGCCCTTGGGCTTAGTTTATATCACAAGGACCCCCATGCCATTTGTTTGTTAAAGTTGCAGTTAAAGCCCCAACTAGTTGTGTGTGTGTGTGTGTGTGTGTGTGTGTGTGTGTGTGTGCATCCTCATTAACCCACTGCTGGTCAGACTCCCATGTCAGAGTTGTTTGAGTCCCCACTGCAAGCTGGTTTGGGGAGGTACCTTGTCTTCCTGCTAGCCAGCCCCGAGTTTAGCCCAGGTCACAGAGCTCAGGGACCACGCTGGAGTCCCTAGAACCCTGGTCATGGTTTTGGTTGGTATGTCAAGACCACTTTGTCCCCTGCTGATCCTTTGTCTTGGCTCACCTGACGTCTAGGGTGAATCTGGTTCCAGAGCCCCAGCATGTGGAGACCCCTAGCTGGCCCAGGTCTGCAGCCTTCACCCCTAGGGAGAGCCTTGAGGACACATCTCCTATCCCCAGCAAGCTCTGCTTGCTGCTTCCATGGCCCCAGTCACCCACCACTCTGCATTGCCCCCACTCCCTGGGGCCCCTGGAAGTCCCCCACTCACCATGTTTCATGTTGTCCTTCCACTCACCCACATAGCAGTCACCATTGACAGCGTACACCTGGTGCCTCAGTCCATTCTTTTGAGCCTTCTTGTCCCACTCCTTCCATGGGGGCTCCGACTTTTGCAAGCCCTTGGAGATAGGCATGTTGGCTGCTTCTGTGGGGCCAGTGGGTGCTAGCAAAGGGTTAGGGACATCAGGGGCTCAGTGCGCCCATAGTAGTGCCAGGATCCTGGGGCTTCCTGGGGAGGCACTTGTTTGGACCCAAATGACATGAGTCCTATGTGTTCTGAGTCCCCAGGCAGATGAGCAGCCCTTTGTGGGGCACCCTTCCGTTGCTGGACTGACCCTTGCCTGTCACCTCCTTTGCATTTCTAGGGCCTCCCTGAGGTGTGTCTGATGACACAATTGCTTGGGAACCCAGGGAAACCAATATAGGAGGGGGATTTGTGATGGCATCAGGAAGAGGTTGCCCCCAACTAGTGGTTGATAGTTACATATTTAATAACCAGCATGACCAATCAAAGTGGATGCTGGTCCTAAGGCTAGAGCTTGGCCTGGAGGCCCAGTGGTGAGCATTGGAATCCATTCCAGGAGAGTTGTGGAAGTGAGGAATAGCCAGGCCACTCTGGGCTGGCAGACAGTTGCTACAGCACAGCCTGCAGGGACACCTTCCCCACACCCAGTATGCAATACTGGAGCCCCTTTGGTCCTGCCTTATCTGTTAGAAGGTGCTAGAAATGTCCAGTGCCTGGCTTTAGAGGCTGTCAGGGGAGCCCACCAACTAAAGATACTGCCTCTAGGGTGACCAACTATCTGGATTTGCCTAGGAACTGTGGGGTTTCCTAGGAACTTGGACTTTAGTGCTAAAACTGGGTCCCAGGCACACCAGAATCATCCTTCTACCTCTGCCCAGATACTCTACTTGTCTGTCTTATTACATGGTTAGGTTTTTCCATCAGACCAGGGCTCTCTTTCTAACCGTGCCTGATGGGGTTGTAGAGAAACTTTAGGTGGTCTAGGGTCTCTCCTTATTCTGGGAGCCCCCGGACCTATGCTCTCATGTCCCTAAGATCTCCAGTGCAAACGGTCATGTCTACCTGTCTATCTCCATGGGGCTGGTGCAAAGTGATAAAGATGGTCTCCTTCATATCAAGGGAATCTGTTTCCCCTCAGCAAATACCATCATCTATCCTGCTCCATTGGTTTGGGGAATACACACACACACACACACACACACACACACACACACCAGCAGAGCTAGCAGTAGGGGCTGGAGTGAAATATTTTACCACTAGCAAGAGAGGTGCTGACCTATTAGAATGACCTCTGGGCTGAGCAACTTTCAGATCATGGTGTCCCAGGCATCCACCCATGCAGGGTCAGCATCATGGGTGTGCAACTTGTACAGTTGAACAGGGCCCACCCTTAGAAGGGCCTGTGCCTTGTTTATTTCTTTGCTGTGCCTGTTTTTAAATTCCTTTTTTTAATTTTTAATTTTTTAAAGGATTTTATTTATGTATTCATGAGAGACAGAGAGAGAGGCAGAAACATAGGCAGAGGGAAGAGCAGGTTCCATGCAGGGAGCCCAATGTGGGACTTGATCCCAGGACTCCAGGATCATGTCCTTTTTTTTTTTTTTTTTTTCTTTTTTTTTCAGGATCATGTCCTGAGCAGAAGGCAGACGCTTAACCGCTGAGCTACCCAGGCGTCCCTAAATTCTTTTTTTTTTTTTTTTTAAGATTTTATTTATTTATTCATGATAGACACACACAGAGAGAGAGAAAGAGGCAGAGACACAGGCAGAGGGAGAAGCAGGCTCCATGCCCGGAACCTGATGTGGGACTTGATCCCGGGGTTCCAGGATTGTGCCCCGGGCCAAAGGCAGGCACTAAACCACTGAGCCACCCAGGGATCCCCAAAAGATATATTTATTTATTCATAAGAGACACACAGAGAGGCAGATACAGGACTTGATCCCTGATCCCAGGATCACACCTCGGAGCTGAAGGTAGCCCTGAGCTGCAGGCAGCGCTCAACTACTGAGCCACCCAGGTGTCCCTGTTTTTAAATTCTTAATACTTCATGAATGAGGGCTGCCTTTTTCATTTTGCACTGGGCCCGCACCTCAAGGAGTTCCTTCTGTTGGACTATAGCAGGGTCTCCAGGAGTCTGACCAGGCTGACCAACCACACTGGCTAGCCCATATTTTGACAATCATGCCTAGGAACAGGGTAAGCAGGGATCCCTGGGTGGCTCAGCGGTTTGGCGCCTGCCTTAGGCCCAGGGAGTGATCCTGGAGTCCCGGATCAAATCCCACAATGGGCTCCATCTGCTTCTCCCTCTGTGTATGTCTCTGCCTCAATCTCTCTCTCTCTCTCTCTCTTTGTCTTTCATGAATAAATAAATAAAATCTTTAAAAAAAAAAAAAAAAAAAAAAAGGAACAGTGTAAGTTTCTCCAGGCAAAGAAAACAGTAGGGACAAAAGCTGGAAGGGAGGAAACACTTTCAGGCCCTAAACTTAACATTTTTCTTTTTTTTTCTCCCTTTTCCTAATACTACCTGTACAGTGATGAATCTTCATGTTTACATTAATTCACTTTTTTAAAAAATCAATATATTTATCCGAGAAAGAGGCTACCTATCTTACTATAAATTGAAAACCAGTAACAAATACCCTAAGGGGAAGGCACTGTTAAAATAAAAATACTATAAGGAAACCACCTTAATGGCGCAGCAGTTTGGCGCCTGCCTTTGGCCCAGGGCGCGATCCTGGAGACCCAGGATCGAATCCCACGTCGGGCTCCCGGTGCATGGAGCCTGCTTCTCCCACTGCCTATGTCTCTGCCTCTTTCTCTCTCTGCGTGACTATCATAAATAAATAAATAAAAATAATAATAATAAAAAAAAAGGAAACCACCTTAAGTCCTAGCTAGATATCGTGGCTTACAGTTGAGATTAGCAAATATTCAGAAGGATGTTAATGCCATATTAGCCCCAAACTGACACTTTCTCCTTGGTTTACTCAGTACTGTGAGAACCTAGAACCTAATAACTTTTTTTACGATGTCGCTAGGTGTTACTTAATGCCCCATCAGTGTCATATAAAATCCTCTGTCCCACTCTTTCTTGGGAACAGGGATTCTGCTCAAGAGGAGGTTGCAGTCTTAATACGTGAGCTACCGAAGGGAAAAGAAAGTTTTGTGTGTGGGGGGGGGGGGGCATTAGTTTTGATTCTAAATAACAATAAATTAACCACAATGGAAGTTGGAGGGGCGGGGTCCAGAGGGCTCGGGGGATCCCGAGCCCCACCACTACCGCTTGTGCCAGCTCACCTGCGCCCGCTCACCTGTGGGGCGGGGCCTGGATCTGCAGCCCCTCGGGCCGGAGCGAGGGGGTCACAGCCTCCAACCTCGGTAACAGAGTGCAGCGCGGGCTCCGGCGTCCGCGGCCGGGCTGGGGTCGCTATGGCAACGCGGGGCCCAGGCGAAGCCCCGCCCCTTCCCGCGGAGAGCGCGCGCTTGCGGCCGGCGGGGCGCTGATCGGCGGAGGCGGGGAGGCGTCGTAGGGCTGGTGGAGCCCCAGTGCGGCGGGGCACCTCGGCCCGGGGGCCGGCAGGGGGCCGGGCGAGCCCGAAGGGCCGGTATCCGCGGAGCGTGGCCCTGTGTGCCGAGGAGGCTACTGCGCCCCCATCTGGGGCTCTCCGGGGCCAGTACAGCGCCCTAGCGGACAGGGCAGGATTAAAGGCTTTTCTGCCATGTTTCAAGACAAAGCGGTAAAATCTGAGAGGCAAACCAGCATCACACCAGTCCTTAGTCTTGAGGGGGGTGTACTAGACACCCTTAAGAATCAGAGAGGCGGCGCAGACCCGCCACCCTTGGGGATGCGTGTGTTTTACATAGACACAAGTCAGCCTAGGTCTTTCCTCGCTCTTCAAGAGTCACATCCTTACATCGGCTGCCCTGGTCACTCTGAGTAAAAGCTACAGTCCCTGCGGTGGCCTTCAAAGTTCCCCTTCATCGGGCCACCCTCCCCCTCCCCGTTCCTCTGGGACCCTGTCCCCTACTTGTGGCAACCAGTCTCAGTCTGCTCCAGCCACCATCTGCTTCCTCGCTGTTCCTGGAAAATGCTGGGCACGTTCCTGCCTCAGGGCCTTTGTCTTTTCTGGGCCTTCTGGCAGGACATCTTCATCTCTTCCTACAGATAGCAGTCTAGATCATCCCTTCCTCTTCAAGGTTTTGTTCAAACGTCATCTCAGTAAGGAGTTTCTGGACCACCTTTCCCTCCCACCACTTTTAAGTAATCTCTACACCCAACGGTGGGGCCTGAACTGGACACTGCTATCAGGAGTCACATGCTTTACCAGTTGAGCCAGCCAGGAGCCTCTGGACCACCCTGTTTAAAACTCGAATCTCCATATACACTTTACAACCCATTTTCCTGTTTCCTGTTTTCCCAGCCTTATTCCTGTTTCATGTGGTATAGCACTGCTACACACACACACACACACACACACACACACACACACACATATATTATATATCTGTATATATAATATATATAATCTTTTTAAAAAGATTTTATTTATTCATGAAAGACACAGGAGAGAGGCAGAGACACAGGCAAAGAGAAGCAGGCTCCATGCAGGGAGCCCCACATGGGACTCAATCCTGGGACTCCAGGATCACACCCTGAGCCAAAGGCAGATGCCCAACCGCTGAGCCACCCAAGTGTCCCTATATGTAATCTTTTTTAAAAGAAATTTTAAAATATTTTACTTATTTGAGATATATAGAGAGCACAGAAGGAAGAGAGAAGCATTCTCCCTGCTGCTGAGCAGGAAGCCCAACATGGGGCTCAATCCCAGGACCCCAGGAACATGACTCGAGCCAAAGGTAGGCATTTAACCACTGAACCACCCAGGTGCCCCTTTTCTTCTAACTTTTAATTGAAAAATTTCAAACACACAGAAAGCATGATAATAGTACAATGAATACCTGTTATAACCTCTGCCTAGATTTGACAATTATTGGCATGTAGCCATATTTGAAGTCAGAGAAATTCTTGTGTTTTTTCACTGCTGTCTCCCTTGGACCCAGATGAAATGCCTGGCACCTAGTAGTTGCTCAACAAGTATTTGTCAAATGAATAATTGAATGACGTACTTTTAGAGACTCTTGCTCAGGAGTCTTCAGGTTAAGAATTCCTGCTAGATAGAGACAAAGAAGAATCTCTAGGCCTGTTTGTGGAAATAGTATCCTGCCCAGGACTACACAGCTTGCCCTGGTTGCTTGCCAAGCTATATGCCCAAGGGGCTGTGTCCTCCTGAAGGGACACATTTTTCTGATTTGCACAAAGGTACAGTATGGGCTAGAGGCAGACTTCTTGGGGTGGAAGCTTCCTCCTGCTGTACAGAAGTACTTCTATCTTGCCCCAAACTGTGCTCTCTCTCTGGGCTATTTATTCTAGGCTTTACCCCCAATACCTAGTGCAGTCCTGGCACATAGCATGTACTTAGTATGTATTTATTAAAGAAAAGGATGGTAGATGTGCTGGTCATTGACTGTTTTGTCCTCTGTTTAGCAGAGAGCTACATTCTGGCAGCTTCATCTTTCTTATGCCTCTAGTCAGTTCACATCTGGCTGCCTTCAGCCAAATAGTAGACACTTGCAGGAGACTGTGTGGTGAACACGAGGGAGAAGTTGGGGTATTTCTTCCCTTTTCTCTCTGCCTCAGGTGGTGTCTCGGTGGCAGAGAGTGCATCTGGTTCCATCTCCTGTCCACACAGGTCCAGTGCCTGGGCTCTGTCACCACCTCCTCCCTTTGTCCCTTCCATCTTAGGGACAGTAGTGGCTTTCCTCCACTGCTCGTATTGGGACTGTCTTCTTTGTCCATAGTACTCTTTTACTGCATTGAACAACTTTGGAACAAATTCCCTCCCCTTAAATTCCCTTTGTCCAACTACCTGGCATGGAGTTTGGTTTTCCACCTAGACTCTGATGGATTAATACAGTATTACAGTAACCTGCTGGCCAGCTGACCTGATGCAGATGACCTGACAGACAGTACTGGTGAGACAGTACTCTGAGCCTTTCAGAGCTCTCTTACTAGGTGTGTGTGCACAGCCCCTAAGGTCTACATGGTCAGCTTCTTCCAGCTCTGGCTCTTCTGAGGACTGTCCTCGACCTAGTGGAGCCACTTCGCTGGGCAGAGAACTGGAAATCCCCAGGGATCGATGCCCCATCCAGGGTAGCCTGTAGATAAGGATACAGGAGTGGGAAGACACCTGGCTTCAAGACTGAACAAAAGTAGGTGTAATTTTTTTTCTTTTTGTGTGTGTATGATTTTGTGTTTATTGTGGTAATACATACATGACATAAAAGTTACCATTTAACCATTTCTAAGTGTACAGTTCAGTGGCATTGGTACATTCACAATATTGGGCAACCACCCCCTATCGACCAGCCATCTATCTGTTTCTAGAACTTTTTCATCATCCCAAACTAAAATTCTAGGCCATTACATGGGAACTCCCCACTCCCTCCTCTCCAGCCCCTCATAACCTCTATTCTATTTTCTGCCTCTATGAATTTTTCTATTCTGGGTACCCCATGGAAATGGATTCATAAAATATTTGTTGAAATGATTTTTGCTTTAGATTTCCCCATGGGATCAGGCTGCATTTACTTGGCTTCTTCCCTACCCAAGCTCCCCCAAGTATTAATCCAAATTAATCAATTTCTCCTGGGAACACTTCCTTAACAAATCATTTAAATATTACTATTATTTTTTTCTTTTTTACAAAACTGGGTCAACTTGTGACCACAGAAGAAACACCTCTGACCCAAAGAATGGCAGAATTTTTTCCATGTTGAAACACATTTAGGAACACAATTTTAACATCTGAATAGTACTTTGTTCACCAAACTCCTATTGATGGGCATTAAATGTATTGCAATGTTCTCCATTATAAATGTTGATCTGATTACTGTTCTTCCACATAAAGGTGAGAGCATGTTGCTGCTTATTTTCTTAGGACAGATTTCTAGAGGCAGAATTATGGGTCAAATATATGAGCACTTTGAGTTCTTTTTCTTTTCTTTTTTAAAAAATATTTTATTTATTTATTCATGAGAGAGACAGAGAGAGGCAGAGACACAGGCAGAGGGAGAAGCAGGCTCCCTGCATGGAGCCTGATATGGGACTCGATCCCAGGACTGCAGGATCACACCCCGAGCCAAAGGCAGATGCTCAACCACTGAGCCACCCAGGCGTCGCTTGAGTTCTTTTTCTTTCTTTCTTTTTTAAAGATTTTATTTATTTACTCATGAGAGACACAGATAGAGGTAAGGACTTAGGCAGAGGCAGAAGCAGGCTCTCCTTGAGGAACCCGATGTGGAACTTGATCCCAGGACCTGAGCCAAAGGCAGATGCTCAAATACTGAGCCACCCAGGTGCCCTGAGCACTTTCAGTTCTTAATATATAACATCAAATTCCCCTCCAAAATGATTGTATTAATTCTATCCACAGAATAGGAGTGTCTGTTTTTTCTCCCACTTTTGCCCTTTGCTCACATTGAGTATTACTGTTTTTTTTTTTTTTAAGATTTATTTATTTATTTGAGAGAGAGAGCATGAGTTGGAGGAGCAGAGGGAGAGGGAGAGAGAATCCCAAGGAGATTCCACGCTGAGCAGAGAGCCTGATGCAGGGCTCGATCTCACAACCCCAAGATCACCATCTGAGCCAAAACCAAGAGTCAGACTCCTAACTGACTTTGCCACTCAGATGCTCCAAGTATTACTGTTTTTAAATCTCCTTAGCAATCTCAGAAGAAAATGTTTTGGTGGGCTTTTTTTTTGTTTTTTTTTTTAAATATTTTTATTTATTTTTATTTATTTATGATAGTCACAGAGAGAGAGAGAGAGGCAGAGACATAGGCAGAGGGAGAAGCAGGCTCCATGCACCGGGAGCCCCACGTGGGACTCGATCCCGGGTCTCCAGGATCGCACCCTGGGCCAAAGGCAGGCGCTAAACCGCTGCGCCACCCAGGGATCCCTGGTGGGCTTTTCTTTGATCACCAGTGGGTTCTCCTTCATTGCTTTGCTCTTCATTCCCATCAGAATGGGACTTTTTGTTTGTTTTTTGTTTTGTTTTGTTTTTGGAATGGGATTTTTCCACATGCGCTGTATCATTTATAGTTAATTTGTTGGGTGTATGTATCTCTCTTAGCAGAGAGTAACTGATGGACACAGAACTTGCCTGTGTAAATTCTTGCCTCATCCAAGGTTCTTTTGGTTGCAAGTAGAGACACCATCTTGTCCTACCTAGTAAAGGAAATTTATTAAGGATACAAGATAGTTGGAAAACTGTCAACAGCAAAGCCATCCTTTTCCTCTCTCTTAGTCCCTCCATCTCCTTGTGTGTCTCCTTTGTTCAGCTTTCTCCTGCTCATGATGGCAAATGGCTGCTCCTTATATCACCTTGGTTATATAACCACTCCGAAATTAACTGGCTCTTTCTGAATTTCAATCCCAAACTCATGAGTGGCCCAGCTATGGTTTGGAATCTCCCCCTGGCCGGTTACTCTACTAATGCTGTGGTTCTTCTCACAATATTCTCCTCTCCGGCTCAGATGTGTGGCCAGCAGTCTCAGCAGGCTATATCCTAGCACAAACTGTCCCTTGGCTTATGGCTTTATCCAGAACCACCCTGCTACCTGCTGAGCGTCACTTCATGGTCTAGAATCTCCCCTCTCCCTGGTTTAGGCTAAGAAACAGCCTGAGCCCCAGTCCCACCACTGCAAGGAGCACTTTCACAGCCTCTAATCAGATCCTGGCTCGGGGAAGCTAGAACTCCCTGGAGAAGAATGTGAAGCAGGTTAAGATTTATCTGCATCTGAGGCCAGCTGGATGGGCAGGTTACAAATCAATGAGATTATTCTCCTTATGGGGTCAGAATCCCGTAGCATTATTCTCAAACTCCTGAGTAGGTGCTATGGACTGGCCACTCCCCATTACCTAAGTGCCAAGAGCATCAAGCTTGAGGGCTCCTGTTCTAAACACCCTTCTGATAATTACTTGCCAGACTTGAATGGCTGGAACTTAGCTGGGCTCTTCTCAAGGATCTTTTGTAAAGCATGGGGTGAAGAGAGCTCTCCTGCATGGTCTGAAGTGAGAGAGACTCCTTCGAACCCTCCTCTTGGGGAGGCATGGTTCTATTTACCCTTTCCTGGGCACAAAGCTTTGGCTGAAAGCCTAGAGGCTCTGCCCTCTCAGGAAATCCTCGCAGATTTCATTCAACAGTGACTGAATTGTCAACTCTGGGGGAGGGGGCATTCACATGGCAGTCCACTCTTGAGTGCACCGTCTAAATAAAATGAGACAGGGTCTTTGGAGTTGAGTAGCCTGTGGGTTTCAATTTTCCCAGAAGTGGCAGGAAGGAACCACATGTCAGGACCAGCAAATGTCTTCAGTGCACATAATAGACGAAAAAGTTTGAGACAACTCAGATGTCCATCAAAAGATGAATGGGTAAATGAAATGTCATCTAGCCATATAATGGAATATTATTCAGCCATAAAAAAGAGTGGAGCACTGAGACATCCTGTGGCCTGGATGAACGTTGAAAACATTATGCTAAGTGAAAGAAGCCAGCCACAAATAGTCATAAGAACAGAAATATCCAGAATAAGCAAATCTATAGAGAAAGAAAGTAGATGAGTTACTTGGGAGGGAAGATGAGGAGTTAGGAGGGTGACAGTTAAGGGTAGGGGCTTTCTTTCAGGGGTGATGAAAATATACTATAACTGATTGTGATGATGGCTGCACAACTCTGTGAACGCACTAAAAACCATGCAGGGCACCTGGGTAGCTCAGTGGTTGAGTGTCTACCTTCAACTCAGGTTGTGATTCTGGGGTGCTGGGATCGAGTCCCACACTGGGCTCCCCACAGGGAGCCTACTTCTCCCTCTGCCTATATCTTTGCCTTTCTTATGAATAAATAAATTAATTAATAAAAAAAACTCCAAAACCATGGAATCATATCCTTTAGTTGGGATTCCCTCAGTAAAGTGTTCTCTCAATAGGGTGTTTTTTTTTTTTTTTTTTTTTAGTGTCTGATGCAGGATGAGCGCCCTCTAGGGGCTCTCACATGTCCAAGAGTAAATCACAGGCCACTTGCCATTGTCTTTCATTTTTCATTCTGGTAAATTAAAAATCAAAGAAATGCCTAAAGAGGGTAACACAAAGTGCAGCAAATGTTGTTTAACGTTTTATTGAAGTGTATAGAAAAGTGTAAATATCATCAATGTATATAGCTTGATAGATTATTGCACACTGAACACACCCTTCTTGTCAGACTGGCAGTCTCTGGGACTGTCCTTCTCAGGAACAGAGCCAGAAGTCCAATTTGAGTCCCTTCATATTTTTTTTAAAGAGATTGATTGATTGATTGATTGTCTCTATACCCAACACGGACTCTAGAACTTTCCAGCTGAGATCAAGAGTCACATGCTTTATCAGCTGAGCTAGCCAAGCATCCTGGGTCCCTTCACATAAATGAGGCCACTTCTGAGAGTCACTCTGTAGGGCTCCTCTTTTTCCTTCCTATCTCTCCTTTCCTAATCTCTAGGGCTACTCTATCCAGGAGGGGGTTCTTTATATGGAAATTTACACTTAATACAAATAAAAATTAAATTCCTTAGTCACACTAGTCATATTCCAAGTATTTAGTAGGCACTTGTGCCAACTGGTTGCCACATGGGACATTGCAAATACAGAACATTTCCTTTACCATAGAAAGTTCTCCAGACAGCGCTGCTTTTGGGATGAGCTCTTATCTCTTGACACTATCCCTCCCTTGGAAAATTTCCTTTTATTTCTTTCTATCAAATCATTTTTTCCTTTTTCTTTTCTTTTTTTAATTGATCAGCAAAATTTTCTGTCAGAACCTAACATAACGTCTGCAGGGATAAGCCGGTGGAAATTACAGGGTTTGAAAATAGTTGTTTGGCAAACAAACACAGCTAATAAATCATCCCAAAGAAAAATGCACGGCCTCACTAGCAATTAAAGAAATGAACGCTAGAATAACCCCGCCATACCATTACATACCATTACATACTGTCTAGACTGGGAAAAATGTGTACAAATGATGGTCTGTGATATTGGCAGCACTGTGGGGAAAGAGGCACCATAACATGCTGCTAGCCACCCAGGCAATGAGGTAGATCTTGAAAAACCATCTGGAACTACGTTACAGAAACTCTAAAACTATTTTCTGACCGAGGAATCCCACTTAACTACTATTTATTTATTTAACAGGTAGCTGGTGTGAGGCATAGTACTTGGTACTTTACAGTCTTTGAAAAAAGTACTTTTCACAACAATCCTGTAAGATAGGTCGGCATCCTTATACGCCTTTTAAAAAGTCAGTAAACTCAGGTTCACAGAAATTAGGTAAGGGGCACCTGGGTGGCTCAGTGGTGGAGCATCTGCCTTTGGCTCAGGTGTGATCCCGGGATCCTGGGACCGAGTCCCATACCGGGCGTCCCGCAGGGAGCCTGCTTCTCCCTCTGTCTCTGCCTCTGTCTGGCATGAATAAATAAATAAAATCTTAAAAAAAAAAAAAAAAAAGTTAGATGAGCTATCCAGAGTAAAAGACCAAGGAAGTGGCATAGCCAGGATTCAACCTCTGACCTCTTAACCTAGGAAGACCCGACCAGAACGTCACATTATCTCTCATTTCAGAGAATTGCCTCCAAGGGAAAATACTACTCTTGGGGCACTACTACTCTTTTCATACATGTATGAAAAATATAAATACTAGTGTAATTATTACAAAAGGAAAACCTGGAAAATGCATGCAGGAGACGTGTCAGCTGGGCCGGGCACCTACAAAGCTCTCCTCCATAAAGGCTTCATTTTTCACAAAGCGATCAGGTGGGAAAGAGCTCTGCCCCTTTAAAAGTCAGAGGCGGGTTAAGACACCGCCGGCAGCGAGGCTGACGTGAAAAGCTTCACGCCTCATTTAAATGAGCATGCGTGGAAGCTCGCCCTCGTTCCCTCGCCACGTTCCCGTACTCTAGTCCGTTTGAGCGGCCCGAACCCGAAGGGGGAGGCGGCTCCGCCCGCTGACTCAGGTGGGCGGAGACAGTCGCGCGAGTCCGGCGGGCCTATATTCTCGCGCGCTATTAACCAGCCCGCCCCTTTTTGCACATGCGCCTTCGTCAGCCTGGAACCGGGGCTTGCGTGGCTCCCGGAGTTGCGCCTGCGCAGGTGACGCCCCTGCCGGAAGTGGGCGGGTCGTATTCTAAAGCCTAAAGGGCGGAGGCAGAAAGCGCGGAAAAGGCGCCTGCGGCTGAATGGGAGGCGAAGTCGGGGCCTGTGTCGGGTGCCCTGCTGCGGAACTCCTGATCCTAGAGATGAAAAGACCCGCATGTGCTCACCGTGGGACCCAAGAAATTCAGAAAATGTCCCCCACCTCTGGCCCCAAATGGGTAACAACTGCGACCTCTAGCCCAAGTCAGTTCCAAGAAAAACCGCAGAGAAAGATCCTTATCGGAACGAGGAACTAAGAGCTTGAGAAACTCCCCCGCCCTTGCTGGAAATCCCCTAGACCAGCCCATACAACCCAGCTGTGACCCACCTCGGGGTCCGAGTGCCTGCTCCGCTGCGTGGGCTACACTTGGACCCAAGCTCGAGCCTCGTGTGCTTGCATCCGTGTCGGCTCCTTGGTGGTTTCTCGGATTCGCAATCTTGGGCACAACAGTCACAGGGAACCTTTTTTTTTTTTTTTTTTTTTTTTAAATGATAGTCGCACAGAGAGAGAGAGAGAGGCAGAGGGAGAAGCAGGCTCCATGCACCGGGAGCCCGACGTGGGATTCGATCCCGGGTCTCCAGGACCGCGCCCTGGGCCAAAGGCAGGCGCCAAACCGCTGCGCCACTCAGGGATCTTATTTGTCTATTCAAAAGGAGGTTTTAGGGCGTGATCTTGGGGTCTCCCCGCATCGGGCTCCCTGCATGGAGCCTGCTTCTCCCTCTGCCTGTGTCTCTGCCTCTCTGTCTCTCTCATGAATAAATAAATAAAAAATTTTTTAAAAAAGAGATTTTACAAGATTATTCCCTTCGCATATGTGTTAAAGTTTCAGGGACAGAGAGGATTTTCCCTAAATACCCTCCCCACCCCCCATGAATTCTTAAATTTCTAGAAGGCTTCAGGACTCAGAGATCTTTGAATGCTTCCCTATATGTGCCCAGTTTGATAAGTATTATGACAAAAAAATAAAGATATGTTCTCGCCCATGAAAACGTTAGTCTTAGGAGTCAGGAAACCTTCTGGAAGACCCAAGAAGAGACTGCAAAGAGGGGAGCTTGGGTGGCTCAGTCTGTGAAGTGTCAGCCTCCAGCTGCGGTCACGGTTGTGGGATCCTGGGATCCAGCCCTGCATGGGGCTCCTCGCTCACTGGGGAGTCTGCTTCTCCCTCTCCCTCTGCTCTCCTCCTCTCCCTTCCCCACCCCGCTTGTGCTCTCTGCCCTCTCTCTCAAAGAAACAAATAAATAAAATATTAAAAAATAATAAACGAAGTGATCTCAAAAATAGAACCAAATCTAACAAAAAAAAAATTTTTTTTAAAGATAAACAAGTCTGCATGGAGGTGATTTTGTCATTAAAATTGTAAATGCTGGGATCCCTGGGTGGCGAAGCGGTTTGGCGCCTGCCTTTGGCCCGGGGCGCGATCCTGGAGACCCGGGGTCGAATCCCACGTCGGGCTCCCGGTGCATGGAGCCTGCTTCTCCCTCTGCCTGTGTCTCTGCCTCTCTCTGTGTGTGTGACTATCGTAAATAAATAAAATAAAAATAAAATTGTAAATGCTTTGGAAGTCACTTGTGTCAGTTCATCAACTTTATTCCATAAACATTTGTGGAAAGCATATTATGTTTTATACTTGTTCACCTTACAGGATACTGGAGATTCAAAGATGAATATAATTCAGCGCTTGCTCTTGAAAAGTTCACACTATAGGGCTCAGGGGTAGGACAATCCTGGGTGAGGTCTCGGGCTAGGAATGATAGTGTCAAGTATCTCTGGAGACTGTTTAGACTGAATGGGAAGGTGACCTCAAACAGGGTGCCTGGGTGGCTCAGTGATTCAGTGTCTGCCTTTGGCTCAGGTCGTGGTCCTGGGGTCCTGTGATGGAGTCCCACATAGGGCTCCCCACGGGAAGCCTGCTTCTCCCTCTGCCTATGTCTCTCTCTCTCTGTGTCTCTCATGAATAAATAAATAAAATCTTTTAAAAAGGGTGGGGGAGATGGTGTCCTATGAACATAGTGGGGTAGGCAGGGAGAGAGGAGTGCAGATGACATGCTGAGGATGGGCCCAATCAGGTAGTCAGGAAACTGTGTGTTTCTTGAATTTGCTTTGATACAGGGGACAAGGTAGAAGGTGACTTTTTTACCACAGTGATCTGGTTAAACAGAGACAAGCTGGAAAACTGTCTCTGAAAGTTTCAAGCTGATGGACAGAGAAACCTCCATGCCAAGAGTTATAAATCCTAGTCAAGGAGCTGAACAACTGAAAGGAACAGAAAAGTGATTCTTGGGTATTTTGAGGAAGTTACTCAGACATTCTTCCGGGCAAGGGAGAAAAGATTTCCCCTTTTGGTTTTGTCGTTTGTTTTAAAGGTTTATTCATTTGAGAAACAAGGAGAGAGTGTGTGTGTGGCTGGTGCAACCAGGCGATGGGCAGGGGATACAACAGAGGGAGAGAGAAAGAAACCTAAAGCAGACTCACCACTGAGCAAGGATCTGAGGGCTAGGCTCCATCACAGGACCCTGAGGTCATGACCTGAGCCGAAATCAAGAGTTGGGCATCAACTGACTGAGACACCCAGATGCCCCAAGATTTTCCCTTTTGGATAGCCACCATCTCCCTAAACTATTTTCTCCTTGAGAGATTGCCTCTTAGAAGGGTCCTAATCCAAGAATGTACCTGTTGTAGAAAGAATGAACCACTTCATAGATGCCTTGCAAGGAACACAGAAAAGTAGTGAAAAACCAAATAAGGAAACCTTTAAATGAACCCACAATACACCTGTTAGTACAATTTTCCCATAGAGGAGTCACAAAGGCCTCATGCTAAGGGCCTTGGCATGGCTTAAGGCTCTGCTGTCACCAGTTGGAAATTCCAAATTTTAATTTTTTTTTAATTTAAAAAAGATTTTATTTATTTATTTATTTATTTATTTATTTATTTATTTATTTATTCACAAGAGACACAATGAGAGAGAGGCAGAGACACAGGCAGAGAGCGGAGAAGCAGGCTCCATGGGGAGAGCCAGATGTGGGACTCCATCCCGGGGCTCCAGGATCACACTCTAAGCCAAAGGCAGATGCTCAACTACTGAACCACCCAGGCATCCTAAGAAATTCTTAATGTTTATTTTTATTTATTTTTTAATTTTGTAAAAAGATTTTATTTATTTATTCATGAGAGACACGGAGAGAGAGAGGCAGAGACACAGGCAGAGGGAGAAGCAGGCTCCATGCAGGGAGCCTGACGTGGGACTCCATCCCAGGTCTCCGGGATCATGCCCTGGACTGAAGGTGGCACTAAACTGCTGAGCCACCGGGGCTGCCCAATTCTTAATATTTAGACAAGGAATCCCACATTGTCATTTTGTACCGGGCCCCACAAATTATCTACTTGGTCCTGCCTCACTCTAATTTTTTTATTGTTGTTGTAGTTGTTTTTCTCTCTTTTTAATTCTTTCTCTTCTCTTCCCTCTCCTGTTTTTCCCTCTTCCTACTTTCTTTCTTTGGCTTCTTCTCACTCCTTTAAGGATTAAAGATGCTTTGGCCTTGTAAGCCTCAAAGCATGTTCCTGTCATGGATTGAATTGTGTTCCTTCTGAAGACATGGAAATCCTAACCCCCAGTTCCTATGAATGTGTTCTTACTTGGAAAGAGGGTCTTTGAGGATGATCAAGTTAAGATGAGATCATTAGGGTAGGTCCTAATACGATTTAACTGGTATCTTTATACAAAGAGGAAATATGGACAGAGAGAGACACAAATGAATACAGTTCCCCATAGGTCCTTAATAAATACTTGATGAATAAATGAATGGATGAATAAAGTATAATTGTTTTGTTTCTGGCTCTTTAAAAGATGACAAAGGGCCTAACAAGATAATAACTGTCTGGCCCTTCTTTTCTTTTTTCTTTTCTTTTTTTAAGATTTTATTTATTCATTCATGATAGACATAGAGAGAGAGAGAGAGAGAGAGAGGCAGAGACACAGGCAGAAGAAGAAGCAGGGCCTCTGCAGGGAGCTCCTCATGGGACTCGACCCTGGGACCCCAGGACCACACCCTGGGCCCCCCAGGATCACACCCTGGGCCGAAGGCAGGCACCAAACCACTGAGCCACCCAGGGATCCCCTCTTTTCTTTTTTTTAAGCAGGCTCCGCACCAAACATAGGGCTTGAACTTGTGACCCTGAGATCAAAAATCATATGCTCTATGGACTGAGACAGTCCTATGAGACAGCCAGGTGCCCCAATTGTCAGTCCTTACAACCATAGTGAATGGCTGAAAAACTGTCCCTTTACCTAACCTACTTCATTTTCTCCCATTATATAATCACTGTATTTGATACTAACCTTATCTTGTGTCTCACACATGTCCTGGGCCATGATATTATGGGCAGGTAGAGTGGGTGGGTGGCTGAGATCGACATTTGGTTGCTACTGAAATTCAATGCCCTTTTCTTTCTTTCTTTCTTTCTTTCTTTCTTTCTTTCTTTCTTTCTTTCTTTCTTTCTCTTCTTTCTTCTTTCTTTTAAAGATTTTATTTATTTATTAGAGACAGAGAAATAAAGAGAGAGGTGGAGACACAGGCAGAGGGAGAAGCAGGCTTCATGCAGGGAGCCCAACGTGGGACTGGATCCCAGGTCTCCAGGATCACTCCCTGGGCCAAAGGCAGTGCTAAACCACTGAGCCACCTGGGTTGCCCTGCCCTTTTCTTCTTGATGGCAGATCTATAAATGTATGAGTTTCCCTTTGGTCCAGGGAAAGTGATCCCCACTTCCCAGAGCCAGAGGGCAAATTATCATTGGGCAAGTCTCTTCTGTAAAGATAATAAACATTGGGCAGCCCGGGTGGCTCAGCGGTTTAGCGCCGCCTTCAGCCCAGGGTGTGATCCTGGAGTCCGGGGATCAAGTCCCATGTCAGGCTCCCTGCATGGAGCCTGCTTCTCCCTCTGCCTGTGTCTCTGCCTCTCTCTCTCTGTGTGTCTCTCATGACTGAATAAATAAATAATTACATCTTTTAAAAAAAGATAATAAATATTTTTTACTTTGAAGGCCAAATGGATGGATATATATGGCAACAATATATAGGTATACTTCTAAAATGTTGATGAATGAAATTGAAATTGTGTTGCAAATAATATGGACCTCATTCATGACTCAAAATATTAGGCTCTGCCTTAGTTCCTTCAGGCAGCTGTAACAAAATACTGCAGGCTGGGTGGCTTATAAATAACAGAATTTTATTTCTCACGATCTGGAGGCTGAGCATCCAAAATAAGAGTGTCAGCATGGTCAGGTAAGTGGCTTCCTCGGGGCTGTAGACTTCTTGTATCCTCACATGGGAAGGGGCCAGGGAGCTCTGTGGGGTCTCTTTTATAAGGACACTTCATTTATGAAGGCTTAATTCTCATGGCCTAATTGCCTCCCAAAGGCCCCACCTCCTAATATCATCATACTAGACATTGGGGTTTCAACATGTGAATTTGGGGGGACACAAGCATTTAGACCATAGCAGGCCCTAAGTATAAATCATTAATTAGAAAGTCTCATGATGGGGACAATTGGGTGGCTCAGCGATTGAACATCTGCCTTCGGCCCAGGGCATGATCCCGCGGTCCCAGGATCGAATCCCGCATTGGGCTCCCTGCATGGAGCCTGCTTCTCCCTCTGCCTGTGTCTCTGCCTCTCTCTCTGTGTGTGTGTCTCTCATGAATAAATAAATAAAATCTTTAAAAAAAAAAAAAAGAATATCTCATGATGTTGATACCATTCCAAAGAAGAGTTCTATATCACAAATCCATCCCCGTATCCCAGGTTGTATCAGTTAGCTTTTGTAGTAAAACAAACAGCAACCTATTCTGAGTGGCATATAGCAATAAACATTTCTGTGATTTTTGGTGGCTGATCTAGACTGGCCTTGGTTAAGACAGCCAAGTGTCTCTCATCCTCCCCCTGGGATCAATGTGTAACTCAGAAATACTCTAATTACAAGGATCCCTGGGTGGTTCAGTGGTTGAGCATCTGCTTTTGGCTCAGGGCGTGATCCCAGAGTCCTGGGATTGAGTCCCGCATTGGGCTCCTTGCATGGAGCCTGCTTCTCTTTCCTCTGCCTAAGTTTCTGCTTCTCTTTCTATGTCTCTCATGAAAAAATAAACAAAATCCTAAAAAAGAAAGAAAGAAAGAGAGAGAGAGAGAGAGAGAGAGAGAGAGAGAAAGAAAGAAAGAAAGAAAGAAGAAAGAAAGAAAGAAAGAAAGAAGAAAGAAAGAAAAAAGAAAGAAAGAAAGAAAGAAAGAAAGAAAGAAAGAAAGAAAGAAAGAAAGAAAGAATACTGCAATGGCAGGAGTCTAAGAGAGCAAGTCTACTTATTCAAGTGCTTTTTAGATCTTTGGTAACATTAAACAAAACAAGCTACACTATCAAATCCTAAAAGAACCAGGCAGTTCATTCTACCTAGGGAGTATTCAGTGCCTTGTTGATCTGGTTACAATGAGTCAGTCTTTCACAACAAAATTTCCTTTTTTTTTTTTTTTTAAGATTTTATTTATTTATTTGAGAGAGAGAAAGCAGAGAGGGAGCGGGAGAAGCAAGCTTCCCACTGAGCAGAGAGCCCAACGTGGGGCTCAATCTCAGGCCCCCGAGAGCATGACCTGAGCAGAAGGTAGACACTTAACCGACTGAGCCACCTGGGAGCTCCTGCAACAAAATTTTCTATTCAACAAGATACTATGTCAGGTTCCTAACTACGGTGTGATGAAAAGAAGAATCTGAGGTACAAGCCCCTGCATTGTAATTTACTGGATAATCTGGACAGCTATCAGTCTGAATCTGTTTCCTCATCCCTAAAATACACAATAATAATATTTACCTCTCAAGATTGTTATGAGGATTAAATGAAACGTTTGTGAAAGTACCTTGTAAACAGTTAACAATTGTTCACATTGAAGGTGTGTGGAAAATGTACAGTGATATTTGCCCTGTTGTCAACCAGAGTGGAGAGCTGGGAGGTGATGAGCAGTTGGTAAATTCTTTAAAGTGCTTTTTCTAGCAGGTGGCACTTATCTCTCCGTTTCAAATTAGCCCAATAGCGGCTTTCATGAAAACACTTAGATTTTTTATAAGCTGTCAACCAAATGAAATACAATTTCCAAAGGTACTTCAAAAAGACAGAATGTTTGAACTTTCTCAGGGAGTGTGAACCACTTCGGAAGACACTTTGGCATGATGTGGTGAAGTGAAAGGTAAGAGTATCCTTGCCTCTGGTGATGAACTCCTAAGATAAATATACACAAAGCCCACTCTAGTATTGTTCTGCAAATCCCAAACAGGAAGTGACTTGAATGTTTATCAGCAATAACGAAGTAAAACACTTGCGTATTATTCATACAATAGACTATCATAACAGTGAAAATGGATTACAGTCACATACAACATAGATGAGTCTTAAACATAATACCACATACAAGAAGATAGGCATAAAAATAAACAACAAAAAGAAAATTGAGTATAAATTCATTTAGAAAATTTCAAAAGTAGGAAAAACAAATCTGTATTATCTAGGGATGCAAAGATAAGTGGTAAAAACTACAAGGAAAAGCAAAGGAATTAGAATTGTGGTTACATCGGGGGAAAAGAAGGGGATTATGAATCAGCATGGGTGAGCCTTATGGGGACTGGCAATGTTCTTTTTTTTTTTTTAACTGAAGTATAATTGACATACAAAACCCTATTCAGGTGTATCTTATAGTGATTTGATATATTTATACATTACAAAATGATCCCCATGATAAGTCTAACTACCATGTGTTACCCTACAAAGTTATTGCCATCTTATTGACTATATTCCCTATGCCATATGTTATATTCCCATGACTTATTCATTTTTTTTTCGAGAGAGAGAAAATTGTAAGCAGTTTCCACACATAGCACAGAGCCCAACACAGGGCTCGATCTCATGACTGTGAGATCATGACTTGAGCCAAAATCAAGAGTTGGACGCTTAAACAGCTGAGCCACCCAGGCACCCCCAATGAATTATTTAATTTATAACTGAAAGACAATGTTCTTGACCTGGGTTGTCTTTACAAAAATGTTCACCTCATAATTCTTTTTTTTTAATTGAAACATTTTTTTAATTGAAGTGTAATTGACATACAATGTTATTTTAGTTTCAGGTGTACAACATATTGATTCAACATTTCTGTACATTACTCAATGCTCACCATGATAAATGTAGTTATTATCTGACACTATACTACATTATTATAATATTGGTTAATCATAATTCTTTTTTAATCATAGATTTTTATGTTATTCATAAGAGATACAGAGAGAGAGGCAGAGACATAGGCAGAGGAAGAAGCAGGCTCCATGCAGGGAGCCTGACGTGGGACTTGATCCCAGGACCCCAGGATCATGATCATGACCATGACCCCAGGATCATGACCTGAGCCCAAGGTAGACACTCAACCACTCAGCCACCCAGGCATCCCTAATCACTATTCTTTAAGCTGTACATAATGTTTTTTGCACTTTCCTATATGCATATTTTAGAAATAAAAATTATCCTTCCTTCCTCCTTTGTTCTTTATTTCTATTGAAATTTCCCAAAATAAAAAGCAGAAAAAAATAAGCATCTTTGTAACATGATGCTTTTATCTTTTCTGTTCTGTACTCAAGGGCTCTTTTTTCACTTGTTAATTACCCTCATGGTGGGGTATAGGTGTCAGGCATCAGCCTTTAGTTCTTAAATTGAGAAAAGAGATTTAGAGCCTTTCTTCCTTTCTCTTTTTCTCTTTCTCTTTCTCTTTCTCTTTTCTTCTTTTCTTTTCTTTCTTTCTTTCTCTTTCTTTCTTTCTTTCTTTCTTTCTTTCTTTCTTTCTTTCTTTCTTTCTTTCTTCTTTTTAGATTTATTTATTATTTGAGAGAAGAGGGAGGGAGAGGCAGAGGGAGAGACCCTAAGCAGACTCCTCACTGAGTGTGGAGCCTGATGTGGGGCTTGAACTCATTACTCATGACCTGAACCAAAACTGAGAGTTCAATCCTCAACCAATTAAACCCACCAGGTACCCCTGGAGCCTTGTTTCATAATAAGAAAATTCTTTTTTTTTTAAGATTTATTTATTTATTCATGAGAGACACAGAGAGAGAGGGGCAGAGAAGCAGGCTCCATGCAGGGAGCCCGATGTAGGACTTGATCCTGGGACCCTGGGATCACGCGCTGAGCCGAAGGCAGGCATTCAACCACTGAGCCACCCAGGTATCCCACTAAATTTGCTCATTATTGTAATTCCTGTGCCCAGCATGGTGCTTGGCACATAGCAGTCTCTACACACAGCACAGAGCCCAACACAGGGCTTGCTCTCATGACTGTGAGATCATGACTTGAGTCAAAATCAAGAGTTGATGCTTAAACCACTGAGCCACCCAGGCTCTCCATGTCTCTTCCCGCTCATTCCCATTCTTTGATAACCACTAATCTATTTTCCATCTCTATGGATTTGCCTATTCTGGACATTTAATATACATGGAATCACAAGTTATGTGGTCTTTTGTGACTGACTCCTTTCACTTAGCATCTTTCTTTCTTTTCTTTCTTTCTTTCTTTCTTTCTTTCTTTCTTTCTTCTTTCTTTTTCTTTTTTCTTTCTTCTTTTTTTTTAAAGATTTTATTTATTTATTCACAAGAGACACAGAGAGAGAAAGGCAGAGACACAGGCAGAGGGAGGAGCAGGCTCCATGCAGGGAGCCTGATGGGGGACTCGATCCCAAGACTCCAGGATCACACCCTGAGTCTAAGGCAGGATCTAAACCACTGAGCCACCCAGGGATCCCCAGCATATTGCTTTCAAGGTTATTCCATGTGGTAGCATGTATTAGTACTTAGTTCCGTTTTGGTTTGCTTTCAACTTATTTATTTTTTTTAAAGATTCCATTCATTTACTCATGAGAGACACATTGAGAGAGAGACAGAGAGAGAGAGAGAGAGGCAGAGGCACAGGCAGAGGGAGAAGCAGGCTCCATCCAGGGATCCCGATGCGGGACTCGATCCTGGAACTCCAGGATCACCCCCTGGGCTGAAGACAGGCACTCAACAGCTGAGTCACCCAGGAGTCCTGGCAATATGTACTTTTCTATATATATGTCACAATAAAAAGGTTATCATTGTTGGAAATTTGGAAATCAAGTGTTTTGTTTTATTAAAGATGAACAGCATTGAAATATTTCTACCATCCAAGCTCTGTGAATGGCAATTTTTTAGGTGGGAGAAAAAAGAAAATTTGTTAATAAATCTTTGTTGAACAAACCTTCTGCCTTTTGTTGGAAGAAACAGAAATTCTGAGAAGTCACCAGCAGGTGGTGCAATTAAACAAGACTTAATCTTGTAGCCTAAAAAGCAAACCAAAACAAAAACAGAAAAAGCAGCCAGCAGTCCGCCTAGTCATTGGAAAACATTTTTGTGAATTTCCTATTATTTATAATCTTTCACCAATATTTTCCATCATACAAAAGAATCTGGTACATAGGGCTTCACTGGGGAACTGTCAGACTTTATTCTTCAAATGCATCGAACAAAGAGAAAAACATACGATGTTTTCTCCCTTTTGTTTCACACCAGGAATTCAAAATAGTAGGAATGGCTGGGACTCGTGATATAGGGCCTCTTGTGTCTGCAACAAATGAGAATGGCAAAGGTGTCTACTAATACATTCCTCATATATTCTGAGATGGCATTTGGCTTTTGAGGTGAATTAGGGAGTGTGCAGTTTCTAAACCTTTATCAAGACCTTCCTTCCACTCATCTCTGGTTGATAACAGCCATTGGAGGTTGGAAAATTTTTCACTAGAAAATTAATGAGAGAGACACCTGGGTTGCTCAGTGGTTGAGGGTCTGCCTTCGGCTCAGGGCGTGATCCCAGAGTCCTGGGATGGAATCCCACATCGGGCTCCCTGCATGGAGCCTGCTTCTCCCTCTGCCTGTGTCTCTGCCTCTTTCTCTCTGTGTCTCTCGTGAATAAATAAATAAAATCTTTAAAAAAAGAAAATTAATAAAATAAGGGATATATATATATTTTTAATCTGGAGACAAAGCCAAAATAGGAATCACCATGCTCATCATCCCTTTTATCAAGATATATTTCTTTGGGGCAAGGTGGGCATCAGGACTGGGAGAGGATGGTGGTGGCAATGGGAGATTGGTTACAATGAGGGGGAATGATCAGATAAGTAACTATACTAAGGACAATGGGAGACAGGTTTCTCACTCTTGGAAAGGGAGTTGGGAATATGGAAAAGAGAGAAAGCTAGAATGAACCCTGTGGAGTAGAATTGGCCCAGGTGTCCCTCTCTTATTAATTTTCCATATTAAGAATAAAGTTCTAAATAAAGGTGCAAATAGGTACAAATATATATGTACAAACATACATGTGGTCCCTAGATCTGTCCTTGGAGAGAGCTGGCAGTAGTGATATCCCATAGTGATGAACATACATCCAGTACCTGAAACTTGGTTTTTAGATTTCATTCTCCACTAAAAGGAACCAACAATCAGAGATGGCTGATTCCAGAGTTGGAGCAGGGAAAATATAAGATGGGTTTGGAATATCTTTTTTTTTTTTTTAAGATTTTATTTTTAAGAAATCTCTGCACCCAACATGGGAATTGAACTCACAACCCCTAGATCAAGAATCTCATGTTCTACTGACTGAGCCAGCCAGGTGCCCCTGGAACATCTTTTTGTGTCAAAAACAAAAACAAAACAAAACAAAAAAACTAAGGAAGTGGGGACCTATTGTGAGGGCACAAAAGTCAGCTAAGGAATGAGAGTAACTTTACAAGGAGAAGCTGGGAAAACACTACCTTTGGGTGTTTTTAAGATTTTATTTATTTATTCATGAGAGACACAGAGGCAGAGACATAGGCAGAGGGAGAAGCAGGTTCCCTGCAGGGACCCTGATGTGGGACTCTGATCCCAGAACTCCGGGATCACACCCGGAGCCAAAGGCAGTCGCTCAACTGCTGAGCCACCCAGGTATCCCAGGAAAACACTACCTTAATCAAGCAAAATGAACATCATCTCTAGTGGAACACACTGAGGTTCTAAACTACCTGATGAACTGTAATGAGAACGTAGCATCACTTCTGAGGTGGACCTAAAAAAAAAAGAAAGATAACCTAACCCTAACCTTAGTCTAAGCATGTGGATGTATTAGGCAAACCTAACTGAGGAAATGTCTACAAAATAACCATTCTGTCCTCTTCAGAAATACCAAGATAATGAAGACAAAGAAATATTGAGGAAGTATCCCATATGAAAGGAGTTTCCAGGATGTCTGGGTGGCTTAGTGGTTGAGCGTCTGCCTTTGGCTCAGATGCTGATCCTGGGGTCCTGGGATTGCATCCCACATCAGGCTTGCTTCTCCCTCTGCCTATGTCTCTGCCTCTCTGTGTGTCTCTCATGAATAAATAAAATCTTTAAAAAAAAAAAAGTGAAAGAAGTTTCCAGAGGCATAGCAGCCAAACACAGTGGGAAACTTGAATGGGGTCTGAGGTTTAGAGGGCAGTGATATATCAGTCTTAGTTTCTCGATTTCATTGGTTGCACTTTGACTGATTAGGAGAATGTTCTTTATTGTAGGAAATGCTCACCAAAGTATTCAGGAGTGATGGGGTAAAGCAGATCAGCAATCTACACCCAAACGGGTTTGAAAAGTCAGTTCTTTGTATTGTACTTGCAGCTTTTCCTTAAGTTTGAGATTGTTGAAACAGTTAAAAATTTTTATATGTATGTATAATCAAATCACAGAAAGGGAGAAAATGGGGCACCTGGGTGGCTCTTCAGCTTGGGTCGTGATCCTGGGCCACATCGGGCACCCCATGGGGAGTCTGCTTCTTCCTCTGCCTGTGTCTCTGCCTCTCTCTCTCTCTCTGTGTCTCTCATGAATGAATAAATAAAATCTTTAAAAAAATGGAAAAATATTTGTGATTGTGTATATGATAAAGGACTTGTATCCAGAATATGTAAGGAACCCTTACAACTTAACAATGAAAAGGAGGGCAGCCCGGGTAGCTCAGCGGTTTAGCGCCGCCCTCAGCCCAGGGCCTGATTCTAGAGACCCGGTATTGAGTCCCACGCTGGGCTCCCTGCATAGAGCCTGCTTCTCCCTCTGCCTGTGTCTCTCATGAATAAAGAAATAAAGTCTAAAAAAAAAAAACACACACACACAATAAAAAGGAAAATAATCCCATTTAAAAATGAGCAAAGGATTAAAATAGACATTTTTCCCAAAGAAGATATACAAACGGTCAAGAAATGCATGAAAAGACATTCAATATTTTTAGAGATTAGGAAAAACATAAATTAAAGCCCAATGAGATACACTCCATGCAAAACTGCAAGCATGGCTAAAATGAAAAACACAGACAATAACAAGTGTTGACATGGATGTGGAGATATTGGAGTCTTCATGCATTGCTAGTGAGGGTATGAAATGGTGCAGCCACTTTGGAAAATAGTTTGGCAGTGCCTCAAAATGTTAAACACAGGGGTGCCTGGGTGGCTCACAGTTAAGCACCTGACTTTGGCTTAGATTGTGATCTCAGGGTCCTGGGATCAAGCCTCACATGGGGCTCTGAGCTCAGTGGGGAGTCTGCTTGTGCCCCTTCCTCTGTCGCCTGTCCCCCATGCTCTCTTTCTCAAGCAGATAAATAAAATCTTTTAAAAAATATGTTAAGCACAGTTACCATCTGACTCAGCAATCCTTTTTTTTTGACTCAGCAATCCTACTCGTAGGTTTAATACCAAGAGAAAAGAAAACACACATCCACACAAAAACTTGTACACAAATGTCATAGCAGTATTTTTTTTTTGTCATAGCAGTATTATTCATAATAGTCAAAAAGTGGAAACCACCTGAACTGCCATCAACCAATGAAGGGATAAGCAAAATGTGTATTTCCAGTCTGAATCTGAAGGCCTGAGGACAGGAAAGCTGACACTGTAAGTTCTAGCCCAAGTCCAAACGTCTGAGAAACTAGGAGAGTTGATGCTGTAAATCCTCATCTGAGGGCAGGAGAAGACCGATGTCCCAAAGTGGTCAGGCAGAGAGAGAGAGAATTCTCCACCTTTGGGTACTCTTCAGCCCCTTAACTGATTGGATAAGCTGCCCCCTAACATTGGAGAAGACAATCTGCTTTACTCAGTCTACCAGTTCAATAGATCTTTTCCAGAAAAACCCTCAGAGACACACCAAGAGTAACATTTCACCGGACATCTGGGCATTGTGTGGGCTAGTTGATATGAAATTGACCATCACAGTATCTCAATAAAGCTATTGTTTGGGGCACCTGGCTGGCTTGGTTGGCAGACAGCATGTGACTCTTGATCTCAGGGTGTTAAGTTTGAGCCCCATGTTGGGTATACAGTTTACCTAAACAGTAGCAACAACAAATATATATAGTAACCTTCGAAACTGTCAAGGTCATGAAAACCAAGGAAACACTGAGATACTATCACAGACCAGAGGAATCTATTAAAGATGTGAAGCCTAATGCCACGTCAGGTTGAATTCTGGAACAGAAAAAGGATGTCAATGGAAAAACTGGAAAAAACTGAATAAAGTCTGAAGTTTCATTTATAGTAATATGCCTATGTTAATGTCTTGGTTTTGATAAAGGTGTCATGGTTATGTAAATTGTCAGCATGAGGGAAAACTGAATGTAGAGTATGTGGGAACTCTCTGTACTCTCTTTGCAGCTTTGTAAATCTAAAAGTATCCCAAAATAAAATGTTTATTTTTTTTTAAACCTAAATATACTGTCAGTGCTTTCCAGTTCTTCCATAGTGTTGGGCACTTTATCTATATCAATGCGTTAATCCTTGCGACAATCCTAAGAGAGCAACTCCCAACTTATTTATTATTATTATTTTTTAAAGATTTTATTTATTTATTCATGAGAGACACACACAGAGAGAAAGGCAGAGACACAGGCAGAGGGAGAAACAGGCTCCATGCAGGGAGTCCGATGTGGGACTCGATCCCAGGTCTCCAGGATCACGCCCTGGGCTGAAGGCAGCGCTAAACCGCTGAGCCACCTGGACTGCCCGCAACTCCCAATTTAATAGAGAAGGTGAATTATGGACTCAGGGTCAGGCATCTGACAAATGGGAGAGCTGGGATTTGAACTTGGGTTTGTCTGGCTAGGCCAAATAAATCATATGCTTTCCAGCCAGGACTTACAGCCCAGGTAGGTTCAGTAATGCAATTAACTAAATAAGGACAGAAAGGATATTTTTATGCCCGAAGTATAAATATTAAATAAATGACATTTAATGACCATGCTTGCTGTTTACATTATAAACCTGTGAACACGGGTGTGTGGCTAAGTTGGAAGAGCACATGACTCCTGATCTTAGGGTCATGGGTTTGAGCCCCAGGCTGGGTGTAGAAATTATTTAAAAAAAAAAAAATTGGGATCCCTGGGTGGCGCAGCGGTTTGGCGCCTGCCTTTGGCCCAGGGCGCGCGATCCTGGACACCCGGGATCGAATCCCACGTCAGGCTCCCGGTGCATGGAGCCTGCTTCTCCCTCTGCCTGTGTCTCTGCCTCTCTCTATCTCTCTGTGACTATCATAAATAAATAAAAATTAAAAAAAAAAAAAGACTTCCCTTAAAAAAAAAAAATAAAAAAAATAAAAAAAATAAAAAAAAAATTATTTAAATAAATAAAGCTTTTGGGATGCCTGGGTGGCTCAGCTGTTGAGTGCCTGCCTTTGGCCCAGGGTGTGATCGTGGAGCCCTGGCAACAAGTCCCACATCAGGCTCCCTGCATGGAGCTTCTCTCTCTGCCTGTGTCTTTGCCTCTCTCTGTATCTCTCATGAATAAATAAATAAAATCTAAAAATAAATAAATAAATAAAACTTTAAAAAATAATAATCCCATGAGCAGAAAGACAGGGACTTAAAATTTCTATCAAACATCTGAAAAACAGGCGCCTGGGTGGCTCATTGGTTCAGTGTCTGCCTTTGGCTCAGGTCATGATCCTGGGGTCCTATTGGGGAATCCATGTGGTTTCGAGTCCCACATCAGGCTCCCCATACAGAGCCTGCTTCTCCCTCTGCCTATGTCTCTGCCTCTCTCTATGTGTCTCTCATGAATGAATGAATAAAATCTTAAAAAAAACACACACACACACATCTGAAAAACATTTCAGGAAAAAATATTCTATCAATTTACATGATGGACTGTTTCTGTTATACTAAGTTCATGCAATCTTTTTCAGGGTGCGGGAGTGACCATCTATCTTTAATCAGTATATGCATGTCATTTTGGGCTCTACTTTTTTACTTAACATGATTGAATATACCTGTTTACAGGCATCCATTTAGTTCCCATAGTGATCATTTTAACAGCCATCTAGTATTATATGAAATAGACTACAGCTTACTTCACTGTTTCTCTGTTGTGGGGCATTTGGGATGTTGCCAGTGCATGGTTGATCTAAAAAGTGCAGCTATAAACATCTTTGCACAAACCGCTTGTTAAAATCTTTGGGGACTATTTTCAGCAAGGGCATTTGTGGGAAGCAGATGAAAGAAAAGTCCCTGGAATCTTCAGTTCTCCTTGGACAGATGCTCTTTTTTTTTTTTTTTTTTTTGGAATTAGCTCTTGGCATCCTGTAATGTGTAACACAGCTACCAGTAGCTGAATGATCTTGGTTATGTCACTTCACCTGTCTGCAACTTGGACTCTGGCTATTTAAAATTCGGTCCTCAGACCAATGTTATTGTCTGCAAGCTTGTAGAATTATAGGATCCTTGGCCCTTTCTAGAACCTACTGAATCAGTTAGAAGTTAGTTAGAAGTTAGAAGGTAGTTTTTTTTTTTTAAGGTTTTATTTGTTTATTCATGAGAGACAAACCCAGAGACAGAGGCAGAGGGAGAAGCAGGCTCCATGCAGAGAATCCGATGCGGGGACTTGATTATGGGACTGCGGGATCACGCCCCGAGCCAAAGGCAGATGCTGAACTACTGAGCCACCCAGGCGTCCCTAGAAAGTAGTTCTTGATCACATTAAAAGTTGGGGAAACTATGCCTTAATATTCACCTGTCAAACAGGGAGCATAGAGGTCCTTCCTCAAGGCTGTTGTGAAGGCTTAATGCATTAATGCATATACACATAAAGTATATACAAGAGCACCAGGCACATAGTGGGTGCTATGTGTTTGCTACTTTTATGACTCTTTTCAGCTGGTCATACAAAGTCTCAGACTGACAGGTTTCCTAAATAGAGTGCCTTGAAAAGGGATTTCCCTCTGGTGGTGTGGGCAGGGGGTGAGGAGGATAATACACTTTCCCACTCCTCATGATCAAAGTCCTTTAGCAGAGCCAGATCCAGTCCCAGGGAGCTGACAAGTGAATCTGAGAGCACGTTGGGTAGGAACTGGGTCAGGGTGGCAGCCAGGGAAGATCTGATACTTCTGGCCCCTGAGCGGTGATGCCGATTGGGGTGGCCAGCCCCTGCCATCTACAAAAGGGTTCATGAATAATGCATGTGCCCCGATATTCCCATTTTTCAAAAGAAAGTAAGAGTTAGGATGTTAGGGGTGCTTGGTTGGCTCAGTTGGTAGAACGGGCAGCTTTTGATCTTAGGGTTGTAAGTTTGAGCTCCAAGTTGGGTGTAGAGATCACTCTAAAAAATTAAGTTAAAACGCTTGGATTTTGGGGCACCTGGTGGCTCAGTGGTTGAGTGTCTGCCTTTGGCTCAGGTCATGATTCCAGCATCCTGAGATCGAGTCCCCACAGGGAGCCTGCTTCTCCCTCTGCCTATGCCTCTGTCTCTGTGTCTCTCACGAATAAACAAAATCTTAAAAAAAAAAAGCTTGGATTTTAATATAAAATTGTCCTTTTCTTTTTTATATTTTATTTATTGAGACACAGAGAGAGAGAGAGACGCAGAGACACAGGCAGAGGGAGAAGCAGGCTCCACGCAGGGAACCCGACGTTGGACTGGATCCGGGATCTCCAGGATCACATCCCGGGCTGCAGGCGGCACCAAACCGCTGCGCCACTGGGGCTTCCCTGTCCTTTTCTTAATAAAAAAAAAAATACATAAATGCTTATAGTGGCTTTATTCATAATCAGCCCAAACTGGAAACAATCCAAAGGTCCCTCAACTGGTGAATGGAAAGGAAAAGCAAATTGATCATACAATGAAATATACTCAGCAGAAGAAAAAAAATGAACTATTGATGCATAGTTGCATCAATATGCAGCATAATGCATTTGTGGTCCCAAATCTTTTGGTGCTGGTGAAGTTACAGTAGTATGGACCAGATTTATCTTTTCATCTGAAACAACCACAAAATGGGGAAGCTATATACAAAATGATGGGTTTTTTTTTAAGATTTTATTTATTTATTTATTCATGAGAGACAGAGAGAGAGAGGCAGAGACACAGGCAGAGGGAAAAGCAGGCTCCATGGAGGGAGCCTGATGTGGGACTCGATTCCGGGTCTCCAGGATCAGGCCCTGGGCCGAAGACGGCGCTAAATCGCCCAGCCACCTGGGCTGCCCCAAAATGATAGTTTTTTATTTTTTTAAAAATATTTTATTTTACTTATTCATGAGAGACACAGAGAGAGAGAGAGAGGCAGAGACGCAGGCAGAGGGAGAAGCAGGCTCCATGCAGGGAGCCCGACGTGGGACTCGATCCCGGGTCTCCAGGATCACACCCCCGGCTGAAGGCAGCGCTAAACCGCTGAGCCACCCGGGCTGCCCAATGATGGTTTTTAAAAAATATATTTTAAAAATATATTTATTCATGAGAGACAGACAGAAATGCTCAAACACTGAGCCACTCAGGTGTCCCCAAAATGATGTTTTTCATTCAAAACACTGGATGTCAATTCAACAGAGGATGGGGCCACTGAGAAATAGGAAACAAATTGTGGGGGTTATTCCTATCATTATCCCACTTATTGTCTTTTTTTAAAAAAAATTTTATTTATTTATTCATGAGACACACACACACACACAGAGAAGCAGAGACACAGGCAGGGGGAGAAGCAGGCTCCATGCAGGGAGCCGGATGTGGGACTTGATCCCCGGTCTCCAGGATCACACCCCGGGCTGAAGGTGGCACTAAACCGCTGAGCCACCAGGGCTGCCCCACACTTAATGGCTTGAGAGAGCTTCTAGGCACTGGTGCAGGGAGAGGGGGGTCTCACGTGAAGCCTGGCAGATCCCCAGAGTTGACAAGATAGAGCTGAGAGCCCAGGGGGACTGAGGAGGTTAGAATTGTAGAGAGGAAACAGCTGCACAGAGAATCCAGAGGCCCGCCAAACCCTGCCCCTACCCCCAGCAGTCAGCTGAGTACTGGTCAACATGTATGCAAGGACAACCACCTGAAGCCAGGGAAAGAACCACCTAAAATAATTAGAAGTAAGCATGTATAGCACTCACACTGGCCCAGGAATAGTGCCTTGTTCCACTAGCCACCCTGAAAAACTTCATGATTCATTGGTCCTACCTCACATAGTGGGGAAAAATTAGCTCTAGACTGAGCACTGTTTTAGTCTCAGATAAATGTTAAAAGCAAGATTTGAAAGGATAAAATTGTTTCCAAGTAACTACGTCTAATTTAAAGCTCAAGAATATTTTTAGGAAAACTGAGATACAAAAGAAGGAGGGGGAGGGGAGAGAGAGGGAGGAAGAGAAGAAAAAGTGGTTGAGGAAGGAAACCAATCAACAAGGTAAAATTCACAATGCCTGACATCCAATCAGCAATAACCAGGCATGCAAACAAAGCCTTTTCACCTTTATTGGGAGATATTGTTATGAATTGAATTGTGTCTCCCAAAGATAAGCTGAAGCTCCAACCCCCAGGGATGAGAATCAAAACTCTAAGTTCGTCATTAATTTGTTGGGAATCTTGAGTAAGTCATGCTTTTCTTCAGGCCTCATTTAAGAATTCCATATATTTCTGTGTACTTATGTGTATATTCCCTATGCAGTTTTTGGAGTGGTTTGTGAACCCCAAAAGTTGAGAACCTCTGCAGTAGATGATCTTTCATGTGTATTCCTTCAGTAGATATTAAGGCCTTACTATGTGCCACACTCTGGGGATACAGTGATGCCCGAGAGAGAGACAAGATCCCTGAGATCTCATGCAGATTATATACTCAGGGAGGGATTCATACAACCAACATGGAGACAAGTACTTTCACATAATGGTAACTTATACAAAGGAAATAAGACAGGTAACATATAAGTGATTGGGAGGAGGCTTGAAGCTCTGGGTATTCAGGAAAGGTCTTTTTTTTTTTTTCTTTTCAGAGATGTTACACTTTGAATTGTGTCCCCCAGAAAGATATGTTGAAGGTCTAATACCCACTATGTCAGAACACAATCTTATTTGGAAACAGGGTCTTAAAAAAAAAAAAAAAAAAGGAAACAGGGTCTTGCAGATGTAATTAGTTAAATTTAGATGAGGTCATGCTGAAGTGTGGTGGACCCTTAAATCCAGTAAGACTGGTGTCCTTATAAGAGGAGAGGATACAGAGACAAGCACACAGGGAAGAAAGCCATATAACAACAGAGGCAGTGCTGGAGGGATGAAGCTGCAAGGCAAGGAATGCTAAAGATTGAGGATAGGAAGAAGTTAGGAAAGACTTTACCCAGTTTGGAGCATGTCTTTGCTGACACCTTGATTTCACACTTCCAGCCTCCAAAACTGTGAAAGAATATATTTCTATTGTTTAAGCCACTCAGTTTATGGTATTTAAGCAGTCCAGTTTGTGGTTAAGGCAGCTCTAGGATTTCTTTCTTTTTTTTTTTTTTTTAAGATTTTATTTATTTATTGAGACACACACACAGAAGAGAGAGAGAGAGAGAGGCAGAGACACAGGCAGAGGGAGAAGCAGGCTCCATGCAGGGAGCCTGACGTGGGACTCGATCCCAGTCTCCAGGATCAGGCCCTGGATTGAAGGTGGTGCTACACTGCTGAGCCACCCAGGCTGCCCAAAAGTACAGAACTTTTTTTTTTTTTTTGAAGACTTTATTTATTCATGAGAGGTACACAGAGAGAGAGAGAGAGAGGCAGAGACACAGGCAGAGGGAGAAGCAGGCTCCATGCAGGAAGCCGGAGTGGGACTCCATCCCGGGTCTCCAGGATCAAGTCCTGGACAGAAGGCGGTGCTAAACTGCTGAGCCACCTGGGCTGCCCCCTAGGACTTCTTTTATTGTTCTTTTTTGGTAAGTAGGCTCCATGTCCAATGTAGAGCTTGAACTCAGGACTCTGAGATCAAGAGTTCCATGCTCTATCCACTGAGCCAGCCAGCTGCCCCCAGCAAGCCCTAGGAAATTAATACAGGTGTCACTATAACTAAGGCTTGAATGATGAGAAAAAGGCAACCATATGAAGATTTAGAGGGAATGTTCCATGCAAGGATAGGAAGAGAAAAAAGTGTCTGGGAAGTACTGATCCAGGGGGGTGAGATAGGAGATGTCACTGGGAAGGGAGGCAGGGACAGATCGTAAGTCCATGCAGGGAAGGAGAGGCAATGGTGTCACATGAGCGGCAGACACTGCTGTCGAGAGTCGCGCAGAATCTCTCGCAGGGGACTCATGCAGATGACAGGAGTCTAGACGTACTAGTTGCAGTAAGTAATGACACGGTGAGACGTCGGGTCCCTCTCTGCCCTTCCCCTCCCTGCCTGGCGACCTTGCCGGATGGTCAATGTCAGTTCTAGCATTACAGGCCATCGGCTTTGGCTCGGTTCAGGCAACCAATGCCAGGAGCGGTGAGCCCTCACCTCCCCCAAATCCTCCTTCCTCCCGACTCCGGACGTGCCAAATAAACACAATCTGTGCAAATGCAGGCGGAGAAGTTCCCCAGCGTCAGCCAGGAGAGACCGGAAGGGCGGCAGCACCCAGGCAGGGTGCACCCAGGAGACAGCAACCGACCCTGCCGAGACCCGCAGAACCACCGCGGCCTCGCGGCGGGCGCGCGGGGGCGGAGCCCGGGGAGGTGCGTGCGCACGCGCGGGCCGCCTCCCGGCGAGGGGGCGGGGCGGGGGCTGTGACGTCAGCTGCGCGCGTGGCTCCGGCTGCGCAGGAACAGCTGGTGCCTGCGAGGGCGGCGGGCGAGTGGCCGCGCTGGGGTGCCGGTGTCCGCCCGCGCCACGCTGCGGGAGCTGCCGCCGCCTCGCCGCGCCGCGCCATGTCCGGCCAGCTGGAGCGTTGCGAGCGCGAGTGGCACGAGCTGGAGGGAGAATTTCAGGAACTGCAGGTAGGGCCGGGCCACCTGGTCGCGCAACTCTGCTACCTGCGGGGCAGTGCCTCCCCCTTCCTGCTTGCCCAGCCGGCGCGGTGGGGATCATCAGGGTCCGGGGCGGTGCCCCTGGCTGGGCACCAGGGGCTGGTGGTCCGCGTGGGCCAGCACCCTCCTAACTGCCAGCACTTCAGTTCTTCATCCACTTGGGGCGCCCGGTCGTAGCCCCCCATTACCCCGCCTTCGCACCGGCTCTGCTCCGCACGCCTCCTCCTCTGCAGAAAGTTGGTCTGTGGCCTCTGAGGGGAAGTTCCAGGTGTGTCATATGGGGCAAGCCTGAGGGGACAGATTTGTCCTGGGTTTCACAAAACAGCCCAACCCCCACCTCGGCAGGGGTCTCCCCTACCCTCACCCCGTCCACCTGCTTTTGGCAGCTCAGCTTCTCTGTTCTGGTGAGGAGGCCCTGTCTTCTGCAACCGCATATTGCGAGATGTGCTTGGGAGCCGCTCACCTTGAACCCCTAGGCTTTGCTTAGGGATTAAGGACCCCTGTTCTGCGTTTTTGGGGCTCTGGTGTCTATGCCCTACTCTCCGTCGCTGCTGCAGACTGTTTGGCCTTGTGGATGACATCTGTCGGTTCTGACAGCTGGTTTGCCCCCGTCAGTGATAGAGGCTGCTCAGAGCCCTCACCCATCTGGCCCAGAACTTTACACCGGGTAGGGTGAGGCCAGATGTAAGAGAGGCCCCTTGAGAGAATGACATTGCCCCTGTGGGGTCCTGGCCGGAGGAGTTGTTCTTGCAAGGGGGTTCAAAGAGGTCCCAGCTACCAACTCAGGTGACTAGAGACACCTCATTTGAAACCTTGGCATTGGCCAAGAGGGACTTCTGGAGCGCTTCTGGGGATGGAGCTTTTTTCTTCTCCAGCTACTAGATTGTATTTGTTTTCTGTGGAGGTGGGCTCTGTTTGCCAGAAATCACATTGCACAGCCTCACCCCACTTCTTCCTATCCTCAGCTGGAGCAATGACATGGAGCTCTTATCTGCAGTTGGTTGGCCTCTTACAGTGTCCACAGGAGGGGAGAGGATTTTGTCTATGATGGGTCTTCTAGACATGAGGCAATAGACCTTGATGTTTAAAGAGAGGGGTGCTGCAGAGATGGAGCAGGAAGGTGGAGGTGTGGGGTCTGTTTTAAGCATGAGCAGAGAATAACGTAGGCCTTTTTTGGCCTGTGGGGCACGTGTGGGTTGGTGCCCTCTCCTTCAGGTCCAGGGCATAGGGCTCACCCAGTTCCGAGGGGATCCTTCTGGCTCCAGTCCCATCTAGAAGATTCAGCTGCTTCTTAACACTTTGTCCTATTGGGCTCTCGGATCATGTTCAGCCGTGGAATCATGGAAGGGGTGTTAGGGTTGAGAGTGGGTGAAGAGTTTTACTGTGAGGAGCTTTTTCCTGAATTGCTTTCCCTTGCCCTGCCTTATACTAGGAGGAGGAGTTGTCTTAACACTTCAGAGCCATTCAGTTAATGCAATCAACAGCAATTAGATAGCTAGTCTTGGCAGGCAGCACTTGCAAAGGAGGCATTTGATTTACGTTCTTACTTCATATCTTTGGGGTTCAGGTGTGTGAGGGACAGAGAGGAATGGAGAATTCTGGATTTTGTCCCCTGGTGCACAGCAAGGGCTGTAGGACAGCTGACTGGGGGGGGGGGGGGGTAGGAGGAGCTGTGATGTCACCTGCTCAGTTCTTCAGCAATGGGGGAACTGGAATGGACTGGGCCTTTGGAGAAGAGGGACCCTGCTGGCCTCAGGATTTGGTGGACAACTCCCAGGTCAGAGGCCAGTGATGGATGGAAGGCCACAGAGTCCCCTGTGAGTCAAGGTCATAGACTAGAGCAAAAACATTGTCTATCTTCAGTTCATAGATGGGAAGCTGAAGCTTGAGAATCTAATTCACTCAACTGGGGTCACACAGCTCTTGAGTGGTAAAGCTGGCACTAGAACTTATTATTCTAAATGCTTAGTTCGGATGTCTCTCATTGTGCTGGGAGGCCCCTCTCTTACCTCCACATCCCCCATAATAAATATGAGAACTTTGAACTCCTGAGATGAAAGTTTCTGGGATAGGTGTATAATAAGTAGGGTGTACATCATCATTGTGTGTGTGTTGGACAGACTTTCAAATATGTATTGGGGAGCAAGGAAGTCACAACAGGTAGGCAGGTGGAGAGATTGGAACTAGAAAGGAAGGATTTATTATTATTATTTTTTTAACCAGAAAATTCCTGTCTATCTTAGTTTTCCCTATGTCTGCCTCAGAATCTGGGATTGGTGGGTTTCATGTTTGCACCTCTCTGATTATGTCTTTCTTGAGGTCATAGCTAATGTCTCTGTTTCACCTCTCCTTCCCTTTTTCAAATGAGGAGAGGAAAAAGGAAACCTAGTTGTCAGACCCCAGAGGATTTGAAAGGTCTTTGGAATTCCCCGCCCTCTTGGCAAAAGTCAAGTCATAATCTCTAGGACTTTCTAGAGGAAAGGACCTGTTTTCTTTTGACTGTGATTTGTATCTGCCAGAGCCTCACTAGATTCGGGGGCAAGGTCAAGTGGCTATGGGGACTTTGTTTTCAGCTGGTTGGGATTTCAGCCATGCTGGTGAATTGAGCATCTGTCTGAAACCAGTCCACGTTTGGCCCTGTGGCCTGTGGTATGACCACAGAAGGTCACTTACAGACACCGTGGCAGGTGATTTAATAAACATTTCCTGACTTGCATCACTGGAAACTTGACCCCATCTCTGTCCATCCAGGAAGGAGGTTGCCCGAAGAGGCCTTTCCTTAAACCTGACTTCACAGAAATGCAGGGGCCTGGTAGGCCAGTGTCAAGATTTTTGGCTTTTCCTACCAATGAAACAGGCAGCCCTCTGGCTACTGTGTATAGAATAGCTATGAGAGGGACAGGGTAGAAACAAGGTCAGTATTATTTTATTAAAGCTCTATGAAATAGATCCTCTTATCCCATTTTACAGAGAGAAAAATCATATACCCAAAGCCATATGTCTTGTATATATTGGAGTCAGGATTCAAACCCAGGCTGTTGAACATCAAGGTCTATACTTAACCACTACCTAAGGCAGGTCTGTGCCTTTTGTAGCCTTTTGTTTCTCATTCCTCTTGCATGGCCTTATGGATCTCTTTCTTTAGAAGTGGGCTGTGTGGAAAGAACCCCTGGCCTGCCCCTGTCTACTACCTGCAAGCCGCCTCTCTGAGTTTGAGTTTCTTTATCTATAAAACAAAGGCTGACAATAATAGCAACAGTAAGAGCTAACTGTATGATCTATGGATTATTTCATTTAATCTACTTTCTACTGAGGCTGAGAGATGTTAAGTAGCTTGAAAATCATGGGATTTTGGAATTTGAACCCAAGTCTGCTGTGTACATCAGATATTCTTTGAGTTCTTAACACAGTGGACTCCCAAAGTATCTTGAGACCCTTGGCTCTGGAAAGAAATATTGAACTTTTGAGGTCTCATTTAATTTGTACAGTGCTTTGACATAATGCATTAGTCAGGATTCTTAGTTGCAAGTGACAGAAACCTCGTTCAGCTGGCTTTAAGCCAAAAAAAGGAGTTTATTGGCTCATATATTGGGAAGTCCAGTGACAAATGGCTTCAAGTCAGGCTTGATCTTGACGCTCCAATGATGTCTTTGTGTGTATCTCTGTTTCTTCTTCCCTTTAAAAAAAAAAAAAAAAAAGATTTTATTTATTTATTTGAGAGAGAGAGAGCATAGCAGGGGGAGGAGCAGAGGGAGAGGGGCAAGCCGACTTTGCATTGAGGGCACAGCTTGAGGTGGAGCTGGATCCCATGACCCTGAGATCATGACCCTAGCTAAATCAAGAGTTGGATGCCTAACTGACTGAGCCACCCAGGCACCCCCTCTCTGTGTCTTCTATATCAGCCTTATTGTCAGGCAGTCTCTCTCACGTGTGGTAAAGATGTGCACTGGCAACCCCAGGCTGGCATCTACCAGCTTAGCAAATCCGGCAGAAACAGAGCATATTCCCTGGTAATTCCAGCAGGAGTCCCAGGTCCAACTTCTTGTCCTAACGTGGGTCATATGATTATCCCTTACTTAACCAGCTACTGTGGCACTTATTGGCTGGGCATTGGTTACATGTCTTCCCTGGAGCCTAGGACTGGAATGAGGGCTATATGAAATAAGAATAATCCAGTTAATCCTCTAAAGGAAAATGAAAATACTGGTAGTATGGCTGGGTGGCTCAGTGGTTGACCCTCTTTGCCTTTGGCTCAGGGCATGATCCTGGAGTCCAGGGATAGAGCCCTGCATCGGACTCCCTGCATGGAGTCTGCTTCTCCTCCCTCTGCCTGTTTCTCTGCCTCTCTGTGTGTCTCTCATGAATAAATAAGTAAAATCTTAAAAAAAAAATAGTAAGTAAAAGAAAGAAAGAAAGGGTAGTAAAACAAAGTAGTAAAAGAAAGAAAGGGATGCTGGACACGCATCTTTTGGAGGGGGGAATCCATATTTGTGATTCCCACACTGTGTCAAAGCACCTTCAAGGAGCTGCTTCAAGCTCACAGGGACACTATAGGGTAAAATTAAATTTTCAAGGAAAACACAGTGACATCTGCCATACACCACTTAAACTGCTAATTTGGCATAGTTCACACCTGCATGTTAGATCACACTAAATTCTTTTAGATGATGTCTTATCTTTGTGAAGTTAGGTTTCTAGTGGTCTGTGATTAGAATCAAGTATTATGTGAAAATCTGTATGGAAAATAAATGATGGTGACAGTGTCCAATCTGATTCCAAGGTTTGAGAATTTAACACAAAGCCCAATAAGTACACACATCCCATTAGTAAATAATTTTGGTTATTTCAAAATGAAATAAAAATGTTTTTGTCAATTTCTGCATATTCTTTTCCTCAAAAGGCTACTGAGTTGTTAGAACATAAATACTTTTCAGTTATTTGACTTGAAAAGTATACTGAGACAAGAAGGGCATGGTGAATCAGCAAAGTTTGTGAACCTTTCTTTTATGTCCTGAGTATGGTGGTGTTGACACAATTATGTATATTTGCCAGAATTCATTGAGTTGTACACCTTAAGATTGGTGAATTGATATGTAAATTATACCTCAATAAAATTGATATGTATAATATACCTCAATTAAAAAAAATAAACCAGTATATGGCCTGTTACATATACCTCATCTCCTAACTCCTTGACAGCTGAGGAAACTGAGATACAAAGAGATTATATGACTTAGCTAAGAAGTGACAGACCGTGGATATGAAAAGTTAGGTTATCCTGCCTGCCAAACATATGGCACTCATGTCTAATACCTGCACTTACTGCTCCTGTAGCAGACATCACGAATCAATCCTGGCACATGACTCAGTTTTTTCCAGTATAAAATTGTTGCCGTTTCGGTGAAGTCAACTTGCCATCCTTAGTAGTGTTTTCATGGTGATGAGTCTTAGTTAAATATATTCAGCATCCAGAAATCTTTGTTTGAATTTGCTTCCTTGGAAAGATAATTACATAAATGTAATCTCTCAAAAACTTACCCCTTGGTGGGCAGCCCTGGTGGCCCAGTGGTTTAGTGCTGCTTTCAGCCCAGGGTTTGATCCTGGAGACCTGGGATGGAGTTCCACGTCAGGCTCCCTGCACGGAGCCAGCTTCTCCCTCTGCCTCTCTGTCTCTCTCTCCCCCTCTGTCATGAATAAATAAATAAAATCTTAAAAAAAAACAAAAACAAAAACCAAAAAAACCTTACCCCTTGAGAGAAGCACAGCTATCAGACACCACATTTTGGTGGTGGCCATGTCTGTTGCAATCTGTTGCCTACCAACTTGCAATGCTTCTGGGCCAGAGCCCTCTCTGAAGATGCCGTGAGATTCCATTGCTGGCAATTCTTGCAATAATTGTTGACTTGGGTTGTGACTCCCCAATTCTGGGTCTTATGATTTAGCCAAGTTGTGTTAAGCAGACATTTCCAAATGTTTCACAGCCATGCTGAGACCTGGAGTCATTAACCTCATCTTCCCACTGGGGCAGAGCTTGGGGCCTGAGAGTACAGGAGAGGCAGCAGATCGCCAAACCTCCGAAAGAAATTCACTTGTTTGTGTCTTCTACATGTGCTATATATAAAAGGGTAGTAATTAGCCATTGTAGGAAAGAAGGTATGGGCATCCCAGCTCACAGAGCCAATATCAGTGTTTTTCTCTCTCCCTCTCTTTTAATCCATTCTACATGTTTAGAAGTAATGCATATCCACAAAGTTAAAGATTCAAGTAGAGATGTTCAAGAATTTTCAGAACACTTGTCTGTAAGAGCTAATCACCAGAAACCTAAATGTTCTTCAGAATGGATATTTCCACTGAACATCCATAGGATGGGCTATGATGAGCAGAATAAATAAACTAGAGCTACATGTGTCAACATGGATAAACGTTTTTATTTATTTTTTAAAAAGATTATTTATTTATTCGTGACAGAGAGAGAGAGAGAGAGAAAGAGGCAGAGACACAGGCAGAGGGAGAAGTAGGCTCCATGCAGGGAACCTGACATGGGACTCTATCCCAGGTCTCCAGGATCACACCCTGGATGGAAGGTGGCACTAAACCGCTGGGCCACCGGGGACGGGGATGTCTGGATAAATGTTTTTAAAAGAAGAGCAACATTGAGTGGAAAGTTGCAGAGACATATATACAGTAGGACATGGATGATAAAGTTAGAAACATTCCAAACAATACTATGTATTGCTTGTCAATACATGTTTATATAGTGCAAGGGAGTGATACGGGCCAGATTCAGTATAGTGGAAATTCGGTAGGGCCCTGGTGAGAAGCAAATGACTCCCAGAAGGGTCTCACTGAAAGGAGTTTAGAGAAAGGATTTTACAGAGATGTGGCAGTTTAAGGGTCAGGCCCCTAGAGCTGGGGCCATTCCTGTTCCTGAAGAGGGGAGGAGATGGTGCATCACCAGAGCTTGACCAAAGCTTGTTGCTGGGGAAGGAGAGGTGTAGGACAGGAGCTGTAATTGTTGAAGGTTGCAGCAAAGTAGAGAGGAAGCAGAAGCAACAAATACCCTAGCTTCTCTCTCTTCCCATCATGCATCCCATTGGCAAAACCCAAGTAGGAGGCAAGGCAAGGGAGTGCAGGAGTTGCAGTCCATAGGGGTCAGCCTCCTTGGGCACAGAGAAAGAATTGATCTGGGGTGGGCAGAGGGGCAGAGGTAACCAGTAAAGGGGTTCCCCTCTTTGGGGGCAGAGGATAGGAATACCATCCAGAAAGAATACATAGAAGCTTTTAACTCTCTGTGCACTATTATTTTTTAAACTGAGGGTGAGAATATGGGTGCTCATGTTTATTTTCTATCAATTATATGATTTTCTATCCATTATGTGATTTTATATCTTTTTTTTTGTATGCCTGAAATATTTCATAGTAAAATGAGCAGGAGACCAAAAAGTAACCCAACAGTACCAAAAGGCTTATAAAGAAAAACCTCTCTAGTGTGCCTGGCTGACTCCGTTGGAAGAGCATGTGACTCTTGATCTTGGGGTCATGAGTTCGAGCCCCATGTTGGATGTAGAGATTACCTAAATAAATAAAACTGAGAAAAAAAGAAAGAAAGAAAGATAGAAAGAAAGAAAGAAAGAAAGAAAGAAGAAAAGAAAGGCAGCTTTATAGGTTCACTGTCAGTCATTTATATGATTATGAGCATGCAAATACTATTTGCTGCAGAATTGAGTAAATTGTACTATGCTTGTATTTTCTCTCTTGGAGATTTTAATTACATTTATATAGTTAGCATTTGATTCTTTACTGGCAATGGTTGCTCATAATTATCTTTTTTTTTTTTTTTTTTTTTACCCCTAAAGCTCCATCCGTAGATAAATCAAGTGTGTTTCTTTTCTTTGGCCTTGAACTAGACAAGTTAAGGTGTGGGGGTCTGCTTGTGCTCCCAAATGGAGTGCTTTCTTCTGCAGCTGCTTATCTGCTTTGGTGCCCCCAGCACTCTGGTTTATTTTTAGAGGTAGCAACTTGATGTGGTAGTCAATCACATTTAATAAGCTGGTACTCCCCACACTGTGTGCAGAGTGGACTCCCAGTGTTTGGTGTTTCCCATGTTCTAATCCACTGCTGCCAAGTTTAGAAATAAAAATAGTGGTTTGGCAGTTTGTCATTTTCTTTAAAAGTTAAACATACATTTACCATATAACCGGCAATTCCATTCCTAGGTATCTACCTAAGAGAAATGAAAATGTGTCTACACGAAGATTAGTACATGTTCATGGTCATAATAGCTAAAAAGTGGAAGTAACCAGAATTTCCAATAACAGGTGAATAGGTAAACAAAGTGTGATGCATCTATACCAAATTTGTATTGTTAAGTAGCAATAAAAACATAGTAATGAAAAAAAAAAAAACATAGTAATGCATGCTTCCCCCTACTATCCAAAAGCACAGCCTTCCTATGGAAACCTTTCATAAGCCAGAATGGCATAAAACAGAGTATCCCCTGCTTTCCGAAAGCTTTATGCCACTGCTTTTATGAAAGACCTCCATTAGTACCTGTTTTTGCTAACCCAAAGAGATCCCAAGAGGATTTTCACTTTTATGAAAAAAGCCATTGCTTTACTAATGGAAGTCTTTCATAAAAAGCAAAATGGTATAACATGAACTTTCAGAAAGGAGGAATACTTGTGTATGCTACAACATAAATAAACCTCAAAAATGTGATGTTGAGTGAAAGAAGCCAGACCCCAAACCACATATTGTATGATTCCATTTATATGAAATATTCAGAAAAGACAAATCTGTAGGAACAGAAGGTAGGTTAGTGGTTGCCAGGGATTGGAAGGAGGGGAGTAGGGAGGAGGGAGTGCTGTCGTGGATGTGAGGGATCTTACTGGGTGGTGGTGGGATGCCCCAAAACTGGATGTGGTAAATATAATAAGCATCACTGAATTGTACACATTAAATGAGTGAATTTTATGATATGTGAATTATACTTCAATAAAGTTGTTTAAGAAAATGATGGCTTAGGTTTTGGTTTGTAGAAAAACACCCAGTCTCTGTTCAGAGATCTACATTTTTAGGTGCCTATTTAGTTACTGGCTTGGTGAAGGATTCATTCAATGAGGCTCCAAGTCTTTGTTTTTGATTCCTTGAAGATGATAGTGCCCAGGGCAAGAGGTTGGTAGTAATGAGTCCAAGATTTTTGGCTTTTTTTCTTACCTGGAGTGATTAACTTTGCCCAGAAGGAAAACTGTTCTTTGGTATTTTTTTTAAAAGGTTTATTTATTCATGAGAGACACAGAAAGAGAGGCAGAAACACAGGCGGAGTGGGGAGAAGCAGGCTCCATGCAAGGAGCTGGATGTGGAACTCGATCCCGGGACCCCGGATCACACCCTGAGCCAAAGGCAGACTCTCAACTGCTGAGCCACTGAGGCATCCCTGTTTTGGGCATTTTTTTTTTTTAAGATTTTATTTATTCATGAGAGACACAGAGCGAGAGAGGCAGAGACATAGGCAGAGAGAGAAGCCAGCTCCATGCAGGGAGCCTGATGTGGGACTCGATCCTGGGACTCCAGGATCATGCTCTGGGCCGAAGGCAAGCACTCAATCGCTGAGCCACCTAGGCATCCCGTGTTCTTTGGCATTTTAATCTAAATTCTGACACTTGCCTCTGAAATGAAGACATTCAATCCAAACTGGCAAAGTCAAACAGAATAAAAGTATTTGTTTATGTAATTGAGAAGTCAGAGGTATATCACCTTCAGGTATGAGTCGATCCAGGGGCTCAAATGAAACCATCAGGGCTCAGCCTTCATCTACCTCTCTGCCCTGTTTTCCCATCATTTGATTCATACTCAAGCAAAACAGCTCTGTTAGCTCTGGGCTCACGTTAGATCTTCCTCCTTCAGACTAGTAGAAGAAGAGCTTCTTTTTTTCAGCAGTTCTGGTAAAAGACCGCCAGCTGAGTTTTGTTGGTTTTGTTGGTTTTGAATGCCTGTCCCCAAATCAGCCACTTGGGTCTGGAGACTCATATTTTGAGTGGCCAGGCCCAGGTCATATGCCCTCGAACCTGGGACAGGTTCAACCCCATTCCTAGCCAGATTTCAATAACTGAGTGTGGGGACGGATGGATTTCCAAAGAAACTGTGGAGACATGAACCAGAAGAGGAATAGCTGCCTGGTTGGCAAAAACAACAGAAGGCTTCCATATGGTGACCAGTTCCATTTGAGGCCACAGGTTCAAGGCTGATGGATGAAAGCCAGGATTGAATTGTTGCAGTGTGGCTCATTCTGCTCATGAAAAAAGCATTTCAAAGCACAGGTCTAATTGAGGGTCTTCTGGAGACACCCTCATCTGCAGAGGATAGCTAGGAATTCCAAGGGAGAACAAGAATTGTATTCCCCACCCTACCTCTCAGAACCACTTCATGGACAGTAGTGCATCAAGAGACAGCTGTTGTAAAATGGTGCATCTGCAATGGGAAATGGTATGGTGGTTCCTAAAAAAAATATTAAATGTAGAATTACTATTTTTTTTAACTTTTATTTACTTATGATAGTCACAGAGAGAGAGAGAGAGAGGCAGAGACACAGGCAGAGGGAGAAGCAGGCTCCATGCACCGGGAGCCCGACATGGGATTCAATCCCGGGTCTCCAGGATTGCGCCCTGGGTCAAAGGCAGGCACCACCCAGGGATCCCTAGAATTACTATTTGATCTAGCAATCCCACTTCTGGGTCTATACCCCAAAGAACCGAGAGCAGAGATTTGAAATAGATTCTTACACAGCCATGTTCATAGTTACATTATTCACAATAGTCAAGATATGAAAGCAGCCCAAGTGTCCACTGAATGAGGAATGAATAAGGAAGATGTGATATGTGTGTGTGTATATATACAGATATATATACACACACACACAAAATGGAATATTGTATATATATATAATATATATACAAAATTCCATATATACAAAATGGAATATTGTATATATATATATACAAAATGGAATATTATTAAGTCATAAAGGAGAATGAAATCTTGCCATTTGGAACAATTTGGATGGAGCTAGAGTGTATTGTGCTAAACAAAATATGTCAGAGAAAGACAAATACATGATTACACTCATGTGGAATCTAAGAAACAAACAAGCAAAGAGAATAAAAGAGAAGCAAATGAAGAAACAAGCTCTTAATTATAGAGAACAAAGTGATCATTACCAAAGAGAGGAGTGGGGAGATGGGTTAAACAGGTGATGGGGATTAAGGAGGGCACTTGTCACGATGAGCACTGGGTAATATATGGAATTGTTGAATCACTGTATTGTACACCTGAAACTAATATAACACTGTGTTAACTGGAATTTTTATTTATTTTTTTTTAATTTTTATTTATTATTTATGATAGTCACACAGAGAGAGAGAGAGAGGCAGAGACATAGGCAGAGGGAGAAACAGGCTCCATGCACCGGGAGCCCGACGTGGGATTCGATCCTCGGTCTCCAGGATCGCACCCTGGGCCAAAGGCAGGCGCTAAACTGCTGCACCACCCAGGGATCCCAACTAACTGGAATTTTTAAAAAAGATTTTATTTATTCCTGGACACACACACACACACACAGAGAGAGAGAGAGAGAGAGAGAGAGAGAGGCAGAGACATAGGCAGAGGGAGAAGAAGGCTCCATGGAGAGAGCCCAATGTGGGACTCGATCCCGGGACCCTGGGATCACATCCTGATCTGAAGACAGACACTTAACCACTTAGCCACCTAGGTGTCCCACTAACTGGAATTTTAAAAAATTTAATCACTTATTTCCCCCCAAAAGTCTCCGCATTTTCTTCCCAAAATGTTTCCGAGAAGTCAGATGTAAATTATGAAGAACTGAAAGGGTTCACATGTTGTATAATTCAACTAAACTATATTCTCTTCTGTTTGGTTTTCCAAAAAAAACTCAAAAAAACAAAAAAACAAAAAAACAAATAATATGTGGTTCTACTTATATAAAGTATCTAGAGGGTCAAATTCATAGACAAAGTAGGATGGTGGTTGCCAGGGGCTGGGGAAACAGAAAAGAGAGTTATTGTTTGATGGGTTTGGAGTTTCAGTTGAGATGATGAAAAAGTTCTGGAGATGGGTGGTGGTGATGGTTTCACAATGATGTGAACATATATAATACCACTGAATTGTACATTTAATTTTTTTTTAATTTTTAAAAAAGATTTTATTTATTTGAGAGAGTGTGTGGATGAGCAGGAGGGGCAGAGGGAGAATCAGACTCCCTGCTGAACAGGGAGCCTGACTTGGGGCTCAATCCCAGGGCCCTGAGTTCATGACCTAAGCAGAAGGCAACCCCTTAATTGATTGAACCACCCAGGCACCCCTCCACTTAAAATTATTAAGATGGTAATTTTTAAATGTGTTTTATTAGAATTAGAAAAAATTTAGAAATTTTAAATGATTAAAATGGTAAATTTTATGTTATATGTATTTTATTACAGTTAGAGAGAATAAGAGGTAGCGGTCTGGAGAAAAGTTAGGATCCATGAAATGAATTGATAATCTTTCCTACTGCTTATGGGATTGGTATGAGGTGAAATCAGCAGATTCTGGGTGTGGGTGAGGGATGCCTTGGGAGTAGAGAGTATGTCACACAAAGGACCTTGTTTCTGACTCCCCCACCCCGACACCCCAACCCCATATTGTTCTCCTCTTAGCTGTCAAATCCTGAGTCTGGTGCTGAAGACAGGAGTGGACCAATGTATGGTCTCCATTATAGGCTCTCCCCTGGGAAGTGGCTCTAGTTGATGGCAGAGAGAAAGAACCAAAGGGGAACAGGAGTGACTCCATATGCCCAGCGACAAAATTGTGGGAAGATTCACAGACTTCCTATCCCTACCCAATCTGATGCTTTAGGATTGAGCAGAAAATATCACCAGCAGAGATTAGAGAAGTGCCTGTAGAAAAGTAGATGTCATTGAGTGTTAGTAAGATGTCGACAAATGTTATATGTTGTAAGTGGGAGTGTAAATTGATACAGCCACTCTGTGGGCAGTTTGCCAAGATCTATTAAACCAAGGCTGTACACTTTGACCCAGTAATTCTTCTTCCCTTCCCTAGAGAGATGCTTGTGTGTATGCCCAGGGAGGCAATGCAAGGATATTTGTTAATGTTGCATTGTTGGTTATAGGTAGACTGGAAACAACCTAAATATCCAGCAATAGAATGGCTCAATAACTGTGTCCATAGCATGAAATTTTGCACAGCTCTGAAAAGAATGAAGTATACACATTCTTATGTTTGTAGATCTTCAAGACATATTGTTGAGTGAGAAAAAGAAACTTGTGGAATCATATCTGTATTCTGATACTGTTAATATATTTTTAAAAATCAAAAGTATGGGCTTTAGTGTATTAGCTATGCTGCTGTAACAAAGAAATCCCCAAGTTAAAAAAAAAAAAAAAAAGGCTTAAATGAGGTAGCTTCTTTGTCACATAGCAGTCCAAAGAGAGCTGTGGTCCAGGGTAAGTGGTGTTCAGTTATGTGTCGCTATATAAAACAATAGTAATTACATTTTGCTCATGGATTCTGTGGGTCAGGGGTTTAGACAGGGCATGATAGGAGTGGCTTGACTGTGTTCTGATGTCAGAGCTTTAGCTAGGAAGACATAAATGGCTAGGTATACCTTACAGATTGTGGCTGGGATCATTTGGAGGTTTATTTCTTTTTCTCTTTTGTAAAAGATTTTATGTATTTGAGAGAGAGACAGAGAGAGACAGAGGTTAGTGAGCAGGGAGGGGAGAAGCAGGCTCCCCACTGGGCAAGGATCCCAATATGGGGCTCGATCCCAGGACCCTAGGATCATGACCTGAGCCAAAGGCAGACACTTAACTGACCAGGTGCTCCCATCTGGAGATTTCTTTACCCACTAGTCTAAATGTCTGAGCTGGAATGACAAGAATGTTTGTCTCAGTTGGTACGATTGATCAGAGTGCCTAGGTGTGACTAGGTTTTCTATACATCATGGTGGCCTCAGGGTAGATGAACTGTTTGCTCTAAAAGCAAGTGTTCCAGCAAATAAGGCAGAAGCCACATGGCCTTCCATGACTTTTTTTCTCCGAAACTATAGTGTTGCTTCAGCCATATTTTATTGGTTAAACCAACTACAAGCCTATCTGTATTTAAAAGGAGCGAACAGATATCTCACATTTTTATGTGAGGAATGCTAAAGGATGGGCGATCATGTTTTAAAACCATTACAGGTGGGAAGCTCTGTCACATGAAGTCATCAGAGGTTGGTTTGGCTGGGGAAGGGACATTGGGATTTGCCATTGACATCAAGTGTCTTCCATCTCTGATTTTAAGGTAACCGCACCTCTTGTTGCCGTATCCCAGCCAGGGAAGGGGACAGTGGAGGGCAAGCAGCTCCTTATAAAGATGCGATTCAGAACTTACACACCACTTCTACCTGCATCCCTTTGGCTAACTCACAGTCCTCCTACTACACATAGCTGCAAGGGAGGCTGGGAAATGTCTGTTTCTGGGTGGCTATGTGCCCAGCTAACAACTCAGTGAGGTCCTGTTATTTAAGGAAATAAAGGAGAATAAGTATTAGGAACAATTCATTTTTGCAACAGTGTGTTTTTTTCATGTACATGTATATATATTTATGTGCATATATGTAGAAATAGGTCTATATAGATATACATAGGTAAATAGACTACAGTCTGGAAAAATACATAGATAAAAGTCCAGAAGAATCTGGTAATAGTAGTTACCTCTGGAGAAAGGGGAGAAGACAGGGTGCTGGATATTCATAGGTGACTCCAGCCATAGCTGTAGCATTTTAATTTTTTTAATTTTTATTTTTTAAATATTTCATTTATTTATTCATGAGAGACACATAGAGAGAGAGGCAGAGACACAGGCAGAGGGAGAAGTAGGCTCCATGCAGGGAGCCTGATGTGGGACTCGATCCGGGTCTCCAGGATATCACACCCTGGGCTGAAGGCAGCGCTAAACCGTGAGCCACCCAGAGATCCCCATGTAGCATTTTAATTTTAATTTTAATTTTTTATTATTTATTTTTTTCAAATTTATTTATTTATGATAGTCACAGAGAGAGAGAGAGAGAGAGAGAGAGAGAGAGAGGCAGAGACACAGGCAGAGGGAGAAGCAGGCTCCATGCACCGGGAGCCCGACGTGGGATTCGATCCCAGGCCCCCAGGACCGCGCCCTGGGCCAAAGGCAGGCGCCAAACCGCTGCGCCACCCAGGGATCCCCCTGCATTTTAATTTTTAACGAGGATATTGTCTTCATGTTTTACTTAAGAAGTTAGATATTAATTTAAATCCAAGGAGGCCTGGTGAGCATCTGGCTGCTGATGTTGCGGTCTCGATCTCATTTTTCTGTGGTGGGATCCAGCACCAAAGATTGCCAGGAGGTAGCATGGCCCTTTATCTTTCAACATCAGCTGGTGTCACCGAGGACTCTTGGTTCAGAGGCCCCACCTTCTCAAAAGCTGAGTAGTCTACTTGGGATCTCTCTTCCCCCATCCTTCCTGTCCAGTTCTGGAGGGTTTCCTGTAATACTAGCAGATTAGTTGAACATAGAGGGCCGAAGAATTCAAAAGTGAGTAAATCACAGCCTCCCTCTTTACAGATTACTTGTTAATTGCAGATAGGAAGCTGGTCACTGTAAATGGAGAAAGCAGTGGGCAGCAAGCAATCAAAGTTAAAATCACAGACATGGTGTCCTTCCTGATAGGAGACACTGAGGACACAGTGTCACTTTAATGGTATTTCTGATCCAAATGCATAACCAAACTCCAATCATGAGGAAATATCTGACAAACCCAGATGGGGATGACATTCTTCAAAACAACTGGACTGCACCCTTTAAAAATATCCATGTCATGAAAGACAAAGAAGAATTGAAGAACTGTTGTAGACTAAAGGAGCCTAAAGAGAAACGATGATTTGATCATTGGACGATGGATATATAAGAGAATGTTGTGTTCTTAGGAAATACACACTGAAGTATTTAAGAGTAAAGAAGCATGTTGTCTACAACCAATTCCCAAATGGTTTAGAAAGAAGTGGGCAAACTTTTTTTGGCAGAAAGGCTATGGAATAAGGATTCTAGGCTTTGGTGGGCCATATGGTCTGTGTCACAACTACTCACTCTGCCTGTTGTAGTACCAGAGTAGCCACGACAATATGTAAATGAACGGGTGTGGCTGTGCTCCAATAAAGTTTATTTATGGATACTGAAATTTCAATTTCATATGCTTTTCACGTGTCATGAAATATTCTTTCGATTTTTTTTTTCAACCAGGCAAAAACCATTTCTAGTTTACTGCCCATACAGAATCTGGTGGTTGGAGATTTGGCCTATGGGCTGTAGTTCACTGGTGCCTGTTACAGAAAAAGAACACACACAGGGCAGCCCAGATGGCTCAGCAGTTTAGTGCCGCCTTTGGCCCAGGGCGTGATCCTGGAGACCCGGAATCAAGTCCCACGTCAGGCTCCCTGCATGGAGCCTGCTTCTCCCTCTGCCTGTGTCTCTGCCTCTCTCTCTCTCTGTCTCTCATGAATAAATAAATAAAATCTTAAAAAAAAATAACACACAAACACATACACACAAACACACACACACACACACACACACACACACAGTATAAAGCAAATATGTATGGCATAATGCCAACAGTGAATCTGGGTGAAGGGTATACGGGAGTTCTTCAGCAAGTTTGAAATTATTTAAAGCTAAAAAGTGGGACACCTGGGTGGCTTAGTGGTTGAGCATGTGTCTTTGGCTCAGGGTGTGATCCCAGGTCCAGGGATCGAGTCCCGCATTGGGCTCCCTGCAAGGACCCTGCAAGGACCTGCAAGGAGTCTGCTTCTCCCTCTGCCTATGTCTCTGCTTCTCTCTGTGTCTCATGAATAAATAAATAAAATCTTAAAAAAAAAAAAAAGCTAAAAAGTTACAGAAAAGACATGATTTTCCTCTCCAGGGACCCAGGAAGGAGAGTGAGAATGCAGTGTGAATTCAGGGGGACCAAGCCCATTCATCTCAGGGCCAGGGTAGACTTGCTCAATATTCTTTGATGTTCCTAATTTTATCTCTTCACTTCATTGCCTTCACTACTTCTTTATTTTCTGGCTTGACTGTCATATTCTAGAGACCCTGCCTGGCAGACATGAGAGTTTAGGCTTTGACCATCCCCCTTTTTTCCTCCCTCTGGTAAATACATTTATCCACCACCCAAGAAAATAGACACTTTAAATATGTTCATTGGATTATGGTTTTTAATTTCATGGTCCCTGTCCCTCATGCTGTTTCCTCCAAATTGTTGATGTTTGTCTTAGATGATCAGAACTCTAGAGGGAAGGGGTTGTTACTGAGCATATGGTGTAATGTTGGGTGAGGTGTGCTGTGGCAACATGATCAAGAAGTTGCTGTGTTCATCCTCCCTGCATTGGAGTGAAGTCTTTCCCTAGGCCTCGTGGCCCTGAATTGTTATTTCCAGAGCCTGAGGTAGGGAGGGCTGACTTTGAGGGAAGATGTTTGTCCTTATTTGACTTAGCAAGAAGTCTCTTTATTGCCTGGATCAGAAACCCAACTCAAACTAGCCTAAGTTAAAAAGAGTGTATTAATTCATATCACCAAGAGTATTACATTCAGACCAGGTTAGATCTCAGGGCTGAATTGATGCTGTAAGAATTCTATCTCCTCCTGCATTGCAATTTTGTTTTCCTGTTTGGCTTCATTTGCTCAGCAGCCTCAGGTGTACTTTCTAGCAGATTAGCAAACCTAGAAGGAGGGCATTTCTAAACCAATACTTCTAAACCAAAGTCCCAGGGCTGACTCTCACTGACCCAGTTTGAGCCACGTGTCTACCTCTGAACCAGTCACTGGTTAGGGCATCGGAGGATGCTGATTGGCCAGGCCTCGATTACATGACCATTCCTGGCATGGAGACTGTTCGCTCTACTCAAACCATCTGGTCCAAGAAGAGTTTGACAAGAGGTGGCCTCTCAGAGGCCACCTCATATTTGGTTGCTATTGCTATTAGGAAGGATGGAAGCCAGGTAGGAAACAAAACAAAACAAAACAAAACAAAACAAAACAAAACAAAACACTGGTTCTATACACAGGTTCTGTGCCATGCTGCCTTCCCTAGTTCCAGTCCCAGTTTTCTAAGCTACATCTTTGATGGTGATAGTTGTATCATTGTAGCTGTCAAACTGACTTCCACAGCCATATTTCATGACACAAGCAAAATATGAAAAACCACCCATTCACATTCTCCCCTACACCCTACTTGGGCACCTCTATCTCTCAGGAAACCCACAGGATCTACAGGCAGAAGCTGGAGGAGCTGACCTCACTCCAGACTTTGTGTAGCGGCTCCATCAACAAGCAGAAGACGCGACTGAAGGACTTGAAGCACACGCTCCAGAGGTAGGCAAGGCTGCAGCTCCTCTGGTTTTAAGGGACTTGCCCAGCTCAAAGCTGGCTTGAGCAGAGAATGGAAATTTTAATGGAAAAAAACCAGGAGTAGTTTCAGACATCACTGGATCCAGGGGTCAAAAGATGTTTTTAGGATTCTGTTTTTCTTCCCCCCTCTAAATTCTGCCGTCCTCTAGATTGGCTTCACTCTCAATTGGCTGACTGTCCCCTTATGGTCACTGAGATGGCCATCAGCAGTGCCAGAATTATAGCTTCCAGACTTACCTTCCCCATCCTTACTTCCTATTGTTTTTGTTGTTGGTGGTGGTGTTATTGTTTTTTTTACCACAGCACAATCACTTGTTTTTCAGTGAAAGTTCTGGATGTGATTCTCATTGCTGGAATTGGTCATATGCTTATATTTTAACCAATCACTGAGACTCTGGTTAGGCAAAAGTAGGTCATATGCTTAGTTTATGGACCTGGGGGATGGGACAGTCTTTCTTGACTATATGGAGTGGGAAAGAGGAGGAGAGGTAGTTTCCCAGAGGAAAGTTATTATAGGTCTCTGGTGTAGGTGGTAGGAAGTCTGGCATCCCTGGGGTAGGGAAGTTTTTAAGCTCATGACTTAGTTCAGTTCTTGAGGTCAGGATCATATGTTCACTTGCCAATCCTCATGTCTTCATGGTGGGGAAAAAGCTCTCATCCCCCATAGGTAAAGGGGTCTAGAGAGTGATTAGGCAGGCAAGGAGACTGAGCCTCTGAGTGGCTTATCCAGTTGACTTAGCTGGGTCTCCATACTATAGTGTATTAACTCCTGGTCAATTCTTCCCTCCCCTTGTGGGCAATTTTTGCAAATGTTACTAATTATATCCCTAACCTTGGCTGACCATTTTGGAAATGGGGGCCCATTAGTCATGGAGTAAGAGTGTGAATGGTTCCATGTAATGACATTGTCACTCAGAAAAACACACCTTACTTACGGTAAGACTCAATAGTCTTTATCAGTCTAGGATTTTTCATCCATGGCACTGTTGATAATTCTGCTGCAAGGTCTATGCTATGTATTCTAGGATGTTTAGCAGCATCTCTGGACACTACCCACTAGATGCGAATAGAATCCCCCATTCCTGTTTGACAAACAAAATGCTCCTAGACATTGACAATTGTCCCCAGTTGAGAACCATTGGGTTAGAAGGTTGACCCATGAGGACACACTTAATACACCGAGAGGGTGTCCACTGTCTTGTTTTTCTAGTCTTGAGAGTTAAATATCACCAAAAAACCCCCAGACAGTGATCAGTTAACTGCTAATAGTTTTAAAGCACTTTCCTGTCTGTACTCCTAGTAATCTTCAGGCCCTTCTTTTAGAAGAGTAAGAAGCAAGGTATTGCCTCTAGAGGTCCATTGAGGTCCTCATACCTTGTGTGAAGGGTCATTCTAAATGTGTTACATTTAGCGTACTCACTTACTCCTCACACGAGTACTGTCCGTGAGATAGGCCTGATGTTACCCCTGTTTTTCGGGTATGGAAAATAAGATGGAGAGGTTAAAGGGCTTTTCCAAGGTCACAAGCTAGCAGTGACCCAGTGTCAAACCCACAGGGTACAGAGGGAGAATTGAGGTTGCAAGAGGCATTGAGATATAAAGACAGGAGGGTAGTGCCCAGAGCCCCCGGATTCTTCCTCTAATTTGAGTAACACCCCGCTTATCCTATGCCCACACATCTGACCAAACAGGTACAAGAACCATGCCAGTCGGGAGGAGGCAGAGCTCATTCAGCAGATGAGCGCCAACATCAAGGAGCGTCAGAACATCTTCTTCGACATGGAGGCCTACCTGCCCAAGAAGAATGGGTAGGAGCTGGGAACTTATCCCACCCCTGCAGTGGGCAGACACCCAGGCCTAGAGTACTGGTCTGTGTGATTCCCAGCTGCCTGCTGGAGCTTGAGGTTGAGGGAAAGGAGGGAAGCAAGAGGAGACAGAAGGCAGCTTCCTCAGATGTTTCTCCACAGAACAGGAGGGGGTCTCAGAGTGACCTTCCTGGGAGGGCTTTTGTAAGATCTGGTTTCCAGCATCTGCCACATGTGTGGTGCCACCCAAGGTCAAGAGAAGAGATGTTTTTTCCTAAAGAACAAACATTTTTTTATTTTATTTTTATTTTAAATTCTGGTGTAGTTGACAGTACTGTATTAGTATCGGGTGTACATCAGCCGATGCTCATCAGCACGAGTTCACTCCTTCATCCCCATCACTTGTTTCCCCCCACCCCCAGCCCCTCTCCTCTGATGACCATCAGTTTGTTCTCTGTAGTTAAGATTGTTTCTTTTCTCTCTCTCTCTCTCTCTCTCTCTCTCTCTCTTTTCCTATGAGAACAAACATTTATTGAGTGCCTGTTGTATGCCTAGCATTGTGCTGGGGGCTTTTGAATTGTCTACAGCTTGGTGAGTCAGACCCAGGTATCCAAATTCTAAAAGATTCAAAGACAATTGGGGGTGTTCTGCTCAGGTGGCTCAGCCCATGTTTGGATGTAAACACTCTGACTCCAGAGCTTTTGTTCTTTCTGTCTTCCTCCTTTGGAGAAGTCCCATTTCCTCCCTCAGGTGACATCACTGCCACCTGTTCCAGAGCAAGATCGGACAGTGTTGTATCAAAACCTGGTGCAGACTGCTAAGTGTGCTCCTATCAGTTACCTCTGGCCCTTTCTCCTGGTTTGGCCTACCACTAGCCAGAGGCCCTATCAGGAGGCTTACTATCCCTTTGACATTTAAAGCCATTCCTCTTGGCTTCTCTTCTTTTGCCATATTTGATGAAAAACTCTTTGAGTTGGGTAGTGATAATTTTCCATAGAATAAAACTGCATGACCCTTTTTAAAATTAAAAAAATACATAAAAATATTATTTATTTATCCATGAGAGACCCAGAGAGAGGCAGAGACACAGGCAGAGGGAGAAGCAGGGTTCCCACAGTGAGCCTGATGCAAAACTAAATCCCAGGATCTCAGGATCACAACCTAAGCTTAAGGCAGGTGCTCAACCACTGAGCCACCTAGGGGTCCCTAAAATTTTTAAAAAAGATTTTATTTAGTTATTTAAGAGATAGAGACACAGAGCAGGAGCAAGGGGAAAGGCAGAGGGAAAAGTAAGCTCCCCACTGAGTGCTGGAAGCCCGATGTGAGGCTCGATTCCAGGACCTTGAGAACATGACTTGAGCTGAAGACAGACGCTTAATCCACTGAGTCACCTGGGTGCCCCCGCATGACCCATTTTTACAGTGTGGCTGAGATACACTTTCCCAGCTCTAGTCACCTTAGTCCTCCATACATTTTACATTGGTTGGCAATCTTTGGCTTCATGTGACAGAAAACCCAACTCAAAGTGCTTATAAAAAAATAGGGAATTTATTGGCTTGTATAATAGAAAGGTGCAGATTTTGCTGTGGGTCTGGCTGGATCTTGCTGCTCAAGTAATATTGTTAGGCTCTGTCTCTTAGGGAGCTTTCCTTTTACTCTCTTTACTATGTGGGTTTTGTTCTTAGGGAGACTTTCTCTGCAAACTGGCCCCAGTAGCTCTGGGTTTGCATTCTGCCGGCTTACCAGTTCCAGTAGAGAAAGCCTCTTTGTTTCTTAGTAGTTCTGGGGGGAAAAAAATCCCAGGACTGAATCTCATTGGCTTGTGACCAATGTGTCACGTGACCATCCTTAACCCAATCAGGAGGATGCACTGGTTTGATGGGCTAAGTGCCGCTCACTGCCTTACCTTAGGAACTTGGGGGGGGGTGGTGTTGGTGGGGGGATGATGAATCTCTGAAGGGAAATGGCACTGCTTTTTCAGGAATATACTGTATCACTAGGCAAAAAAAGAAAGATGTTCTTTTTACACCTCTGCTCCAGTTACTCCATACTGGAAATGCCCCTAGAATTTACTCAGAGCTAGAAAGAAGACTCTTCTGTTTGCTTTTCTCCTCTGGACCTTCTACTCATCCTTCAAAGTCTCATTCAAATATTGTCAATTAAATGAAGCCTTTCCAAAACCCCTCTCCCTCTGTGGAATTAACCCTTCCTCTCCAAAATTTCATAACCATTTATTTGTACTTTATTAGTGTCATTGGAGTACAGGCTATTGTAACAAAAGCCTGATGATGCAGGGCCTCCAGCAAGCTGGCAGTTTCTCTTCTCACACAGCAGTCCAGAGGTCAGAGGACCAAGAATGATGGGTTCATGGGGTCATGTGAGGACTCAGGATCCTTCCAGTCCACCTCCCTGCCTCTCCACTCTTCAGGGAGTTGTGCTCATGTGCATGGCCAAAGCTGGCTTACACCATCACATCCTCAGGAAGTGGAGGGCAAGCAGATCCTTTTTACAAAAAAAAAAAAAAAAAAGGGATCCCTGGGTGGCGCAGCAGTTTGGCGCCTGCCTTTGGCCCAGGGCGCGATCCTGGAGACCCGGGATTGAATCCCACGTTGGGCTCCCGGTGCATGGAGCCTGCTTCTCCCTCTGCCTGTGTCTCTGCCTCTCTCTCTCTCTCTCTCTCTCTCTCTGTGACTATCATAAACAAAACAAAACAAAACAAGTTTGTCATTCCCCAGCAAAGCCAAAAACACACAAATTCTATAATCTACAAATTCCACTCCTATCTCTATAGCCAGTGAAAATGAGTGCTTCTGCCCTCCGATAGACATGTATATGAATGTCAACAGCAAAGAATCCAGACACAAAAAGGACACATCACATGTTGCATTAATTTTTTTTTATGAAATGTCCAGAATAGGCAAATCCGTAGATGGAGTGCTGGGAGAAAGGAGGAAAGGAAGTGACTGCTGATAGGTATGGGCTTTCTTTGGGATGATGAAAATATTCTAGAATTAGGTAATGGTGACAGTTATATAGTATTTTGAATATACTAGAAACCATGAAAGTTGTATACTTGAAAAGGGTGAGGTCATAGGGGTGCCTGGCTGGCTCACTCAGAAGAGCATGTGACTTTTGATCTCAGGGCCATGAGTTCAAGCCCCGCGTGGGGTGTAGAGATCATTTAAAGAAATAAAACTGGGCAGCCTGGTAGTGCAGCAGTTTAGTGTCGCCTGCAGCTGGGGGTGTGGTCCTGGAGACCTGAGATCGAGTCCTGCGTCGGGCTTCCTGCATGGAGCCTGCTTCTCCCTCTGCCTGTGTCTCTGCCTCTCTCTCTCTCTCTCTCTCTGAATAAATAAATAAATAATCTTAAAAAAAATAAAACTTTAAAAAATGGGTGATGTTATTTTATATGAATTACATCTTGATAAAAAAAAAAAGTGTTCACAGCAGCTGTATTTCTATTAGCCAAAAACTGAAAACATCTTAAGTGTTCATCAGTAGTAGAATGAATAAATAAGTTGTGGTATCTCCACTAAGTGGAATACTATACACAGACAACATGGATGAGTCTCACCAACATAATATTGAGGGAAAGGAGCTAGGCATAAAATACACTGTAGGTATACCTATAAATATACTGAAGGTTATACTTCAGTTTTAAAAATAACCCTTTAAAAAATTAAAAAAAAATAAAAATAACCCTTTTTTTAAAAAAAGATCTTATTTATTTATTTATAAGAGATACACAGAGAGGCAGAGACACAGGCACAGGGAGAAGCAGGCTCCCTGCAAGGTAGCCTGATGCAGGCCTTGATCCCAAGACCTTGGGATCATGACCTGAGCCGAAGGCAAATGCCTAACTGCTGAGCCACTGAGCCACCCAGGTGTGCTAGAGAACCTTCAAATTGACCTAGAATTGTACACGTGTTCACCTCACTGGTTGGAATTTAGTCACATGCTCACATTAGCTGCAAGAGAGCCTGGGAAATATGGTCCCTAGGCCAGCTAAAATGGGGGGAAATGGCTTGGTCATGACTGTTGTGTGTCACAGTTGTAACATGCTCCAGTCATTCTCACTCCATGTGAGAATTTTACCGCTAAGTTTAGCACTTTATTTTCTAACATCGGTGCTTAATGCATGCTTACTAAGTTTGAATGTTTTTGGTTGGGGCCCACTCCCAGGGCTGGTAAGGAACAAGTTGGCACTCACAAGTACTTTCCTTCCAGGCTCTACTTAAATCTGGTCCTTGGCAATGTGAATGTGACCCTTCTCAGCAACCAGGCCAAGTAAGTATCTCAGACTCCTACCTGGCTTTAGGGAATCCAGGCATTTTGCTCTTTCAACTCAGAAGAAATGAACCAAGCTAGAATTTTTGCATAAATAGAAAACATTAAGAGTTGGGCTCTGGCTCTTAGTTTTTCTGACACTCTCTTTTCTGTGGGGAGACCATCCTCAGAGGGTTACTTCCTTCTCTTCATGCAGTTGATACATTGGGTAAACAGAACTGCTACTTTCCCATGAGAAATGGGCCCTGCTCCATTCCACTCCTTATAACACCTAGTTCTCCTGGGCAGCAGGCAGTACTGTCCATCTGAAAGTGGTCAGTTCTGGGGGTAGGAGAGCTCTGGTGTTTTTGTTGCTGTAGCATCCCCATCATCGGCCCGGAGATCTACCCCAGGAGTCCAGGGACATGGGAAGCTTTGCGTATGGGTCCTCTTTCTCTAGTCGATCATCACCATTAATTCAAGACCAGAGCTTTCCTTTGGGATCAGAAGGTTCTTGTGGGCAGTGGGTGGTGGTAGGTGGAGGATCTAATGGGGCTGAGGATTCTGCCTCAAGATGAAATATGGTTATATTACTGTAACTATAGTTAATAGTTATATGACCTTTCCTGGGGGTGTTGCTCACTGCAGATTTGCTTACAAGGATGAGTATGAGAAGTTCAAGCTCTACCTGACCATCATCCTGCTCCTGGGTGCTGTGGCGTGTCGATTTGTCCTCCACTACAGGTAACAGGAAGTGTGGTGGTGTGTGTAGACATGGGGGTGGGTCTCTTGTATCTGCAGTGTTTGGTAGGTTGTAGGTAGAGAAAAGCCTTTTCTCATGAGAAATAGCAGTCCTGTCCACTCTATATCTGTCTAACAAATATCTACTGAACCCCTATTGGAGAGACCTTGTAACTCTTGGGAAAGAGCCCAATGGCATACTCATGCAATGGAATATTATTCTAGTAATAAATTGGAGTAAAGTATTGATATGTGCTACAACATGGATGAACCTTGAAAACATTTTGTTCAGTGAGAGAAGTTAGTCACAAAAGGCCACATATTGTATGATTCCATTTATATAAAGTATCCAGAACAGGCAGATCTATAGAGATAGAAGGCAGATTAGTGGTCAGGAGCTGGGTGGAAGGGAAGTGGGAGTGGGCACTGTTGATGGACATGGGATTTCTTTCTCCCTTCCCTTCCTTTCTTCCTTTCTTTCTTTCTTTCTTTCTTTCTTTCTTTCTTTCTTTCTTTCTTTCTTTCTTTTTCTTTTTCTTTTTCTTTTTCTTTTTCTTTTTTTTTTTTTCTTTTTTCTTTTTTCTTTTTTCTTTTTTCTTTTTTCTTTTTCTTTCAAGATTTTATTGATTTATTCATGAGAGACACAAAGAGAGAGGCAGAGACACAGGCAGAGGGAGAAGCAGGCCCCTCACAGGGAGTTCAATGCAGGACTTGATCCCTGGACCGGAGTCACACCCTGAGCTGAAGGCAGATACTCAACCACTGAGCTACCCAGGTGTCCCAGGCATGGGATTTCTGTTGGAGTGAGGAGAATGTTCCAGAATTAGATAGAGATGATGAATGTACAGCTCTGAATCTATAAAAAGTAATGATTATATACTTTTTAAAAAAGATTTTATTTATTCATGAGAGACACAGAGAGAGAGAGAGATTGAGAGAGAGAGAGAGAGAGAGAGAGGAACAGACACAGGCATAGAGAGAAGCAGGCTCCATGCAGGGAGCCTAACGTGGGACTCCATCCTGGGACTCCAGGATCACACTCTGGGCTGAAGGCGGCGCTAAACCACTGAGCCACCTGGGCTGCCCTGATTATATACTTTGAAAGGATGAATTGTAGGGTATATGAATTATGTGTCAATTATAAAAAAGGGAAAGAGAAAGAGAAAAAGGAAAGAAAGAAGGAATTAAAAAAGATAGATCATAGACTGCCTGGGTTTGAATCCTGGCTTTGGGACTAACTGATGGTTACCATGAGCAGGTTCCCTCTGAGAGCCTCAGTCTCCCCATCTGTGAAATGAGGGTGACACCAGGCTTTGGTAATGCTGCACATGGAGAGCTCTGCCCAGCACCTGGCACCAGTGGTGCAAGTGAGAGCTCGGCTACTGCTTTGGGAGCAGAATGGGGCCACACTGCTCTGAGAGGCTGAGTCCAGTGGGTTCAAGCTGCCCTGCCTCAGGGGGTTTTATTTCTCCCCCTGGCCATGGGTTTTCTGCTCTAAAGGGAGGCAACCAAGTACAGCTTGGGTGTTTGGCCCATGTGTCAGGGGTTATTTCCTGGCAGGCTCTTGGCTGGGAGTCCAGTTTCTGATCTGGCCACTTGAATGTCCAGACAAAGGCCCTTTTAGGTCCTGGGCCCATGCCTGCTTGCTGCCTCGGGCCTGGCCTGTTTCCCCAGAGGGTAGAGGCTGCGCACACCAGTACTGTCTGCTCACATGCCCCTCCGGAAGGGATAGAAGTTCTTGATGTGCAACCAGATTCCCTTGCACCGGGACATCTGGGGCCCTCAAAGGACAAACATATGGTGTGTTGTCAAGTTTTAAAGTTCAGTGAGGGCCTGGGTATTTCAGTTTCTCCCCACCCCTTTCTGTGTTCATTTCCTGGGGCTGTTGGAACACAGCACCAAGAGCTGGATGGCTTAGAACAACAGAAATCTGTTCTGTCACAGTTCTGGAGTCTAAGAGTCTGAAATGAAGGTGCTGATGGGACCACACTTGCTTTGGAGGCTCTAGGGGAGGATCCCGCCTTGCCTCTTCTAGCTCCTGGCGGTGCCAGCTTCCTTGGCTAAAAGCTGTCTCCCTCCAGTCTGAGCTTCATGTACTTCGGTCTCATCACACAGCCTTCTCCCCTGCATGTCCCTGTGTTTCTCTCATGGCCTTCTTATGAGGACACCAGTCTTTGAACTCAGGGTCCACCCTAATCTGATATGACCTTATCCTAACTAATTAAATTTGCCAAGACCCTATTTCCAGATAAGGTCATATTCTGCCGGCCTGGGCGGATGTGAATTTTGAGGGAACACCTAGTGTATGTTCTGTGGGTTAAAAATAGGACAGGGGAAGGGGGCTGGATGGACAGCTCATCTCTGTTCTGCCTTCAGGGAAGTTTGTCCTGCTGCTTAACCTTGGGCAACTGACCTAACCTCTCCCCACCTCGGATCCTTCCCATATGAAATGAGGGTAATGGGAGCTACCTGGCAGGATGGCCGAGAGGACTGGATAGGTTCTATTTGCAGTATTTAGACTAGTGCCTGGCACATAAGTGCCATCAAAGTGTGAGCAGTTGTGATTGCTGCCATCATTTTGTGCTAAGGCTGGGTGGGCTGGAAGAGATTGCAGCTTAATATCCAGTGCATCCAAGGAGGAGGAGTCTCTTTCCTTTCTTTGTCCCCTTGGGATGGCTTCCTTGCTGGGTGCCCCACCGAAAGGCCCTTCTATGGTGCCTCTAGGTCTGGAGCTGGGCTAGGCATGGCCAACGTCCTTCAGAACTATGGGTTCTAGGTCCAGCTCTGCCTCTCCCAGACTGTAGAGCCCTTTCTACTCCTCTTTCCTATGGCCGGAAGACATCTGCCCATGTTGCCTGGTCTTTGGGAGGCTTTGGTGAGCCTGCTGGAGAGTGTGATGGTTCTTTCTTCTGCCTCAGGCCAAGAGGCTGTGTCTAGTTAGGACTGTCCTCTATCAGGATTGGGTTTTGAAGCTTCAGGAAAACTGGTTGGAATTAAGCTCAGGTTAGTTGGGTTTGGGTTTGGATCTCACTCCTGGCCAGCTCACTTTCTCTCTCTGAGCCTCATTATCCTCATCTGTAAAATGGGAAGTTGTACTGTGTTGGTTTGTGTTTCCCCCAGAAGCAACCCCCAGGGTGAGCATTTGAGTGCCAGTAGTTTATTTCAGAGGCAATCCCAGGAAACATTGGTAAGGGAATGGAGAGTGAGACAGGAGGGGCTATCCTGTAGGTACCTGGAGCCCAGTGCTGCTGGAGAACTGAGGGAAGGCATGGGACATGCCTCAGTTATCCCACTTAAGGGGCGGCTGAGCAAGAATATTTATCTTCCAGCTGCTGTTGTTCAGGGGAGTTGAGGACTGCTGCCAGACGTGTTGATTCCCTGTCCCTCCTGATCTGCTTCTCTTCACCAGCAGAATGAGCTCTGAGGGCCTGAGAAAGCCCCCAGACATGCCAGGAATTCCAGATTCCAGCTGCTGGGATTTAGATAGACGGGCATAGACGTGGCAAGTGGATCTGCCACAAGAAGCAGTCCTGTGGGGTTGTTTGAGGATCCAGAGAAATTGTCCGTGTAAAACGCCTGCCGCATTGCAAGTTCCCAGTGATTAGAGCTGGCCTGGTGTGGCCACCTGAGTCATGGTCCCCAAAGATGTGCTTGTTCTAATCCTCAGAACCTGCAAATATGTTACCTTACAAGGCAGAACATCTCCGCAGATAGATTAAATTAAGGGTCTTGAGAAGAGATTATCCTGGATTATTCAGTGGGCCCAATGGAAGTACATGGGTCCTTATAAGAGGGAAGTGGGAGGGTCAGAGTCAGAGAAGGAAACATGATGATAGAAGTGGAAGTCATGGTGATGCCATGCCACGAAACAGGAATGCAGGCACCTCTAGATGCTGGAAAAGGTAAGCAAATGGATTCTTCCCTAGCGTCTCTGGAAGGAAGCCAGCCCTGCTGACCCATTTCAGACTTCTGACCTCTGGAGCTGTAAGAGAATAAATGTGTGTTGCTTCCAGTCACTAAATTTGTGGTATTTCGTTACAGTAGCAACAGGGAGCTCAGACACTCAGGCCAAGCAGGCTGAGGCCGGTGCTCAAGCATGTCCCTGCAGTGCTGGGGCCATACAGCTTTATTTTTATTCCCCCTCTTCACTGATAAGATATAGGAAAGGACTAGTGAAAAACATGCTGGTAAGCACGACTCAGCCTGGGCCTGCCCCCTGTCTGGAAGTGAGCTCAGAAGTCAATGTGTAAGTGATCCTCTGCCCTGGGGAGGCTGTCCCCACCCCAGCACCCCATTCAAGTCAAGCTTTGGGGGCAGCCCGGGTTGCTCAGCAGTTTGGCGCTTGCCTTCAGCCCAGGGCGTGATCCTGGAGACCCGGGATCGAGTCCCGCGTTGGGCTCCCTGCATGGAGCCTGCTTCTCCCTCTGCCTGTGTCTCTGCCTCTCTCTCTCTGTGTCTCTCATGAGTAAATAAGTAAAATCTTTAAAAAAAAAAACAAAAAAAACAAAAAACAAAACAAAACAAGTCAAGCCTTTGACTTCCTCAGAGTTAAGGGTCTGGGACTCACTTCTCAAACTTTGGGTACTTTGTGATATTTCCCAAAATTATAACAGGGAATATATGTAGCCCTCCCCGTGTGCTAGGCCCCATTCTACGTGCTTCATGTATTAAACTCAACTGATGCTCACAAGCAGCCTGCACGGGACCTGCTATCATTCTCCCCACTTCAGTAGAGGAAGTGATGTCACAGGAGAATCACCAACTTGCCTGTGCTCCCACAGCAGGGAAGAGGCAGAACAGGGATTTGAACTCAGGCCCTGTGTTTCCAGAGTCTATTCCTGACCCTCCCAAGACTGCCTCTGCAGGCGATGGTTCAGGAGGGCTTGGGGTTGAAAGTGTGTCATCTGTGGTCACAAAACAGGGTCACGTAGCTTAAAAGACACCTTCCAACTTCTGCACTTAGTATTCGAGTCACCCCCTTCCATTTCCGTCTGAGGGTTATCATTAGTTGTCATAGTTCAGAGGTAGAAATGGAGGAGATTGGGAGTGTTCTTCCTCCCCTCTGCAGACACCTAGCACCCCATACGGTCATCTCCTTGTTTCCACGCTGAGTGGATGTGTATGGCACTAGGAGGTACAGAGGCGCTTCCATTTGGGGTGGAAGATATAGCCTTCTTTAGAGCCAGGGGCAGGGGAGCCTTCTGGGGGACTTTCTGTCATTGGCTCTGTCCCAGGATCCTTCACCCCGGAATATTTGGGTAGGGGGCGAACCTTCGAATTTTATAGACAGCAAAGCTGAGGCCAGGGAGCCCTCTGACGAGGTCACAAGCCACGTTTCTGCCAGTTCTCCCCTCTGATCAGGGCACAGCAGCAGCTCCAGCCGCTCTGTTCTGTTGGCCTCTAAGGGCCTTCTCTGCCAGGCTCTGGGCTATGGGTACCGTAGAAGAGGCAGGGAGTTCTTAATTCATCTTACAGACAATTCAGGCCATAAGAATTTTTTTGTAAGTGCAAGAAAGTTTATAGATGTTTTAAGGGGACAGAAGGAATTTACATTTAGACAGTTTAAACTAAAGTATGAAGCTTTCTACTTAAAGTTCTCCTGTTGCCATCAGACAATAAGAATTTAGAAGGGAGACAGGGTATCCTAGGCTGTGCGCTCAGGGGAGGAGATGAAACCTCAGCTTGAGCCTTAAAGGCAAGTAGGATTCTGGTGGAAAGGTGAGGAGGGGCACAGGCATGCGAGGTGGTGGCCCGGCTTCCTCTGTCTTCCCCAGATTGGTGGGTGTCTCCAGAGGTGGCCTGGGTGGGCGGCCCTCATCATGGTTTGCTGTTCTGTTGCAGTGCAGGTGAGAGAGCCATCCCTGATTCTCATGCCTGCTGTTTCTCTCCACCAGGGTGACGGACGAAGTTTTTAACTTTCTGCTGGTGTGGTATTACTGTACCCTGACAATTCGGGAGAGTATTCTCATCAGCAATGGCTCAAGGTAATTGGGGGCCCGGCTTTGAGGGGGGGGCATAGAGGGGCCAAAGGGAGATCTGTCATGGAAGGGACACAGGTGAGGGCTGTCGACCTCAGCCTGTGTTCCCTTCCTCCATGGAGGGGAGAGGTGTCCGTGACTTCAGAGCCATGGAGGAGGAAAACTGTGTCCGCTGCTGCAGTGTCACCTCCTGTGGTCCATCTCCTGCTTACAAAAAACTCTAACTCAGATGGGTTTAACACAACAGAAAATTTGTTTTCTCATATCAAGGAACAGGTCCGTTGGGACTGACTTCAGGTCAAGCTTAGTCCAGGTGCTCAGACAGTGGCATCAGGACCCACTTTCTCTCCACCCCTCACCTCTGCCATCTACTGCGCTGTCTTCATTCTCAGGCTCCATGCAGAGGCACCCTGGAGCTCCAGGCCCACATCTTTATTTCTAGCACTCCCAGCAAAATAGGGCACATTGCTGTCTTCCAAGGGTCTCCCTGGGTCACATGGGCACTTGCAGAACTGATGCCTGTCTCTGAACCAATCACTGTGGCTGGAGAATGCACGGCTGTGATTGTTCGAGCTTGAGCCTCACCTCTGCCCCTGGTGACAAGAGTGGATAGTCCCCCACAGGGAGTTGGGGAGGACACGTGGTGAGGGGCTTGGTTCAAATCTGCCCTGTTACCCAGGTGGTGCTGAGAAGGAAGACGGCCAGACTGGGGGGTGAAGCTTCCTCAGTTCTAATCCCACTGCTGTTCCCAAGCAGCTCTGCAGCCCTGGACAACTGATGTCCCCTCTCTGTGCTATTTCACAGCCCTCTGGGGGGAGTGTGCCTCCATGGTGCTGAGTGAATCACACAACCAAGGCTCCCCACCTCTGAAGGCCTGCAAATACAAGGAGCCTCTCTATTTTGTTATTCTCCTTTCTACCTCTCCTATCTCTGAGTGGAGAGTCTGGGGGCCCAGTTAATACCTTAGACTTGGCACCTACAGGACCCATTCTCCACAGGTCTGATTCCCTTTTGGGGTAGCTGTTTCATCTGTGTGTGCCATGCTTGTTCCGTGTTTTTCCCTGAAATGGAAAGTAACAATCTCCCAGCCCCTTCTTGCTTTCTTCCTCCTGGACACTAGTAAGGAATTGTTATGAACTGTGCATTTAGGACTGGGGGCATCTGCAAACCCCTAAATAATTTGCCACCTTTTCACTTTTCTGCCCAGTGTTCTCTTATGGCAGATCCCTGCTCTGCTGGGCCTTAGCCTGAAGGTAGAGCCTAGAGGTAAGGACCAGGGGCCCAGTGATTTTTAGTTATACAGCCCTATAGCCTGTAGCCTGTTAGAAGAGATCAGTGTTTCTCAAACAGCATGCATTCTTGACCCATCCTTGTCATTTTTACCTTTTCCATGTACCATCTGGATGATAATTTTCACATTTTAAAGCTACCTCTCCCTTTTTTTTTTAACTTAAGTACTAGTTTATTTTAAAAGGAAATTTTATTTCATCACCATACATGGAAAACCAGCATTAGTTGCAGGAAAGAGGAAGTAGTGTAAAAATATCCTTTTGTTTTCTTCATATAACTTATTGGAGTCAATTATTCTTGCTTCCGGAAGGCTCTGAGCCTGAGGCCTGCTATCTCTCTGTGCGTGTACATGTGTGTAAAAAGGGAAGATTAGTGGATCTTGAGAGACATTTTGTAAAAAAGATTTTATTTATTCATGAGAGACACAGAGAGAGAGACACACACACAAGCAGAGGGAGAAGTAGGCCCCATACAGGGAGCCTGACGTGGGACTGGATCCTGGGACTCCAGGATCATGCCCTGGGCCAAAGGCAGATACCAAACTGCTGAGCCACCCAGGTGTCCGTTGAGAGACATTATTGAAGAGACTCTCCTTGACTGAATCAGGAGAACAAAGACTGAAAAGATGACCTCTCACCATGTGGTTCGGTATCAGCTAGTGTTACGTTGGAGTGTCATCTAAAACTTGGTGGTACGTACCCCATGCTTTGGGAAACACTGAAGTAGAACATCTTACCAAATAAATAACATTTATAGTCTTCCTTAATTTTAGTGAATAGTATCTTTTTGCTTTTGGGTGTTGTCGGAGGGGAGTCAGGATGGTAGATAGTGGGGGAAGAGGGCCAAGGCAAGTGGCAAGGCCTCCTTGTCATGAATTCTCTTCCTGTCCCCACGGGCTTACTGTCAGTCTTAAGTTTTATCCTTCTGCTGGACTCATATTAAGAGTCTTCAGAGGCATGCTACAACTCTAACTGTCACTAACACATTAGTAAGAGTTACTCTGGTCGGCTCTTTAGTGTACAAGCTGTAGTGGGAGGGGGTGTGTGTGGTTACCAGGAGGAAAGGACCACGCCTGAGTGGAGGTCCCTGCAAGTGTGGGGCACACCAGGAAAATGGGGAGGGGGACACTGGGGGACAGAAGTGGGGTTCCAAAGCCAGGCCTCATTTGCCTAACACTTCAGCAAGTATCTCAAGTCATAATGGCACTGTTCCTGTGGGCCTATCTCTGGTCTCACTTGGGGCAAGGATTTGGATGTGGTGGCATCTGGGATCTGGAATGGGTAGGGTAGGCTTGGTGCTTTATCTTCTGGAATGACTACAAGAGCTGTGGCTCATTAGCTCAGCACAATAATCAAATCAAGTTCCCTTGCAAACCCTGCAAATGAGGGAAACTACCTGATAGGAGTACACATGACGGGGGTGGGGGAGAGGCATATACAGGCATACCTTGTCTAACTGTACTATGCAGATAATGTGTGTTTTTACAAATTGAAGGTTTGTGACAACTTTGTGTCGAGCAGGTCTATCAGCACCATTTTTCTAACAGTATTTGCTCATTTTGTGTCTCATGTTTTGGTAATTCTTGTAGTATTTCAAACCTTTTCATTATTATTGTATGGTTATTAGTGATATGTGACCAGTGATTACAGTTCACTGAGAGCTCAGATGATGGTTAGCATTTTTCAGCAACATATTTTTATATTAAGGTATGTGCATTGCTTTTCTAGACATGCTATCGCAGACTTACTAGACTACAGTATAGTGTAAACATAGCTTTGATAGGAAAGTTATAGAAAACCAAAAAGTTCATTTGACTTGCTTTATTGCAGCGCCCTGAAAGTGAACCCACAATACCTTTTAAGTGTGCCTTATATTAATGGTTCAAGGAGGTGAAAAGGGCTCCAGCAATGTTAACAGTCCTCCTCCCTGAAGTCTTGTTCCTTGGAAGTGCTGGCTTCCAGCATCCCAGGCCAGCATCTCACCAGATCAACAATCTCATAGGAAAAGGGCTCTTTCCTCCGCAGATCCAGTTGTAATTCTGAGGCAGATTTCTGATTGGCTCGGCTGCCGAGATCACAGGCTCATTCCTGAGCTAATCAGTGCGGCCGGAGGGATGCAGAGTCCCGATTGGCTGCCTCTGAGTCACGTGCCTGGCTATGTCCCCGTCACCTCCCCCTCAGCCACCCAGACTCAGTGTGGGGATGAGGTGGTTCACCCAAGGAAAAGCCTGGCGTGATACCAGAATGTGGGGGATGGGGTGGAGGTGGGGTGATTGACGGAGAGGCAAAACAGCAGATGTCCTCTACACCCAGAATAAATAATGAATCAGGGATCGTGTTAGCTTTTCTGGACAGCCAGCCCATGGGTGCCTGGTGCCAACTGGCAATTATAGGGGCCTTTCCTAGGATCAAGCCGTGCAGGGGTGGCCAGGATGGAGGGATCCACAGTGTGGAAGCCGGTCCCCCACCTACCCACATGACCTGAAGCTCAAAGCCAGAAATAGTCTGCGGATGAATAGTTGCTGGTGCCTGCAAGTCGTGCACACGTGCAAGCATGGCTAGGGTGTCCTGAAAGGAGGCCGTGGTATCCTCGGACACAATTCCCAGATGCTAAGCCGTGCTATTCCTACACGGTGCCTGGGTGTGTACCGCTCTTCCTTGGGTATCTACCATCTGCTCATTAAATCGCCCATAAGCCCCTGCAAACTTTATTTCTTTGGTCACCCATTAGAGTGACCACTAATGGGTCTAAGTTTCTTTGAGGGTGATAAAAATGTCCTAAAACTGATGTAGTCATTGTTGTACAACTCTGAATATACTACAACTGACTTATATATTTTATTTTATTTTATTTTATTTTATTTTATTTTATTTTATTTATTTTATTTTATTTTATTTTATTTTTTTGACTTACATATTTTAAATGGGTGAATTGTACGATATTTGAATTAAGTTGTAGCAGAACGGATGCATAAACACACATGTGCACAAAAGCAGCCCAGCACTCTGGCGTGTGCAGATGGATGAGGGAACTCGCGAACACCGTGCCAGGGAAGAAGCAATTTCTAGCCTTTCCTAGTACCGCTGAGCCCTGCTTACCGGGGGCATCTGCCAGAGCTGGGCTCTGGGTGCTGTGGCTGTGCAATGAAAAGCTGCTGCTCTGCCAGGCTTGCAGCACAGAGACTGCGTCTGGCTCTGGCCGCTCCCACACGGGGAGGGGGCATCTTTCAGGGGGGCTTTGGGGAATAGGACAAAGGAGCACAGGATTGGCCAAGCTTCCAGGGCTTGTGTGTGGCTCTGCGAGGACTTAGGGGGAAGTGGTTTCAGAGAGGCTTCTTGGGTACTCTTCAGGCTGAAAGTCTGAGGCTGGAGTTAACTGCCTTTTTCTGTGAGAGAATGAGAGCCAGGGGTCCTTGGAGACATTGACAGGCAACCCAGAGACATGGTGGGATGGGAGGAACCGGGATCAAAGAAGTGGGTGGATGTCCTACCGTGTTCCTCCATGCTGGTGGCATCAGACCAGCTGCTGCTTCATCAGCCACACCTCCTGGACATCATTTCAACATTTATTGCGTGCGTACTGTTTGCTGGGTGCTGTTAAAGCTGGGAATAAAGAGCCATGTGAAACCTTGTTTCTAACCATAATGTTTGAGGCCTCTGCAGGCCATGCCTGCACCCCTGATTTATGTCCAGATCTATTGTGGGACTGCAAAGAGGAGAGATGAGTAAGATCCAGTATCTGCTCATGGGATCTGCAGTTGGAAGGTTTTAAGGCCACTCAAACCTGCTTATTAGGACAATCCAAATTTAAACCTCAACAACACACTAATTTTCACCTAATAAGATTGGCAGAAAATTTAAAACTTGGAATCTAGCATTAGTGAGGGTTTGGGGAACCCAGTTTCTACTGCTTAGTCCTTGGGAGGAAGGAGTCCTGCTGCTCCCAGGCTGCATTTGGCAAAGCAGATCGCTGCCACATTGTGTTCTCTGCCACGTAGTTCTGAGACAGGGGCTGGACAGGCCAGGAGAGGTAAAGGTTTGAGGGTCCAGCTTTCATCCTAGGCTGGAACCTTAACACTGAGGAGGGGGTGCCAATGAGGCTCCCTCCCCTGCTGTGAAGTGAGAGCCCTTAAGGGGGTACTGGGTTCTGAAAACAGGGTTCCCACAGCTTCTACACTGGACACACGAGGGCCAGGGTTGGGCCAGGGCCTGCTGTAGGTAGAGGAGCAGATGAGCCCGGGTCGTGGGCTCCCAGGGAGAAAGTGCATCTGGGATGATGAGATGCTGCGAGGGCAGTGTGTGTGTTCTTTCTCCGTGTCTGCAGGATAACAGAGGTAGCTACAGCTCTGTGCGAGTGCGGGTGTGTGTGCGTGTGTGCTGTTTATTCAACACACTTACCGAACACCTGCTCTGAGTTCTGAGTTCTGAGTCACAGATACATCAATGAAGAACACAGACAAGATCCCTGCTCTTCTGATGTTTACATTTAAGGGGGAAAAGGGTTCAGAGTACACATGAAGGGAAGAAATGAATAATTTCAGACAGTGGTAAGCACCACAAACAAAATAAAACAGGGTAATGTGATCCAGAGTGGGGCTGCCTGGCTGTTTTAGATAAGGTAGTCAGAGAAGGCCTTTTGGAGGAGTTGACAATTGGTCCAAAACTTGAATTTGGACCAGGAGCCAGGCAGGCCAAGTTCTCAGAGCAGAGAATAGCTAGTACAAAGTCCCTGTTGGTCTGCTTGGGCTGCCGTGACAAAATACCACAGGCCGGGGGAGCTGAAACAACAGAAATCTATTTTCTCACAGTTCTGGAGGCTAGAAGTCCAAAATCAAGGTGCCAGCTCCATTGGTTTCTCCTGAGGCCTCTCCTTGGCTTGCAGAACCCACCTTGTCTTCATGTGGCCTCTTCTCTGGAGCATACCCACCCCTGGTGTCTCTTCCCCTTACATGGACCCCACCCCTGTTGGATGAGGGCACACCCTCAGGATGTCACATAACCTTAATCGTCTCTTTAAAGTTCCTGTCTTTGAATACAGTTACATTCTAAGGTACTAGCTAGCCCTAAGGGAGTTAGGGCTACAACATAGAAACCTGGGCGGGGGTGGAGGGACACATAATTCAGTCCATAATAGGCCCTGAGGTAGCAGTGGGCTTGGCAGGTTCAAGGAGAGGACAGGGAGATGAGGCTTGAAGTTGGGGTGTGGTGAGGGACGTGCTTAGGGCCACGGGAAGCCACTGGAGGCCCGAGTGCTTCTGTGGGTCTCCTGGCTAATCTGCGAGTGGTTTGTGTGTGATTGTGTAGCTCTGGGGGACAGAGGAAAGGCTGAAATCATGGCATGGATCTATTTCATGGCTGCAGAGTAGCCCATGCACACATGCATGGGCTCATAGACTGGGAATGAGCCACCTGTTCCCCTCCACACCTGAACTCCCTCTCCTTTTCTTCTCCAAGAATTAAAGGCTGGTGGGTGTCTCATCACTACGTGTCCACATTCCTCTCTGGAGTGATGCTGACCTGGTGAGTGTCTCATGGGGGCCCGTGAATAGGGAGCTGGCAGTGGACGAGCGGGCACCTTCGAGGCTCCTGGCCTGGGTTGACTTCTGGGCCAAGGAGGAAAGTGTGAGCTTACAGCCGGGAGGCAGGGATCCCCTAGGCCAGCTGGGAGGTTTCTGGGGGTGTTCCGCTGGCCTGCTAGTGGGGACACAGCTGGCAGGGAGCAGTGACAGAAAGAGGACATAGATGAGGCTCCAAAGGAGACAGACAGAGGGAGTGGGGATCAGCAAGAATTTAGGCTTCAGAATGATGATCCAGGCCCCCTGCTTCTAGAATGGGCTTAAAGAACAATGACGAAAGTAACCTGGCCCAGCCCCAGGGACACTGGTGCAGAAATCAGGGACCTTCATTTAATTTTATTTATTTTTTATTTTATTTTATTTTTTCCATTTAATTTTAAAAGCTTTTCTTCTTGAGGTGCCTCGCAGGCCCAGTTGGAGCATGTGACTCTTGATCTCGAGGTCACGAGTTCAAGCCTCACGTTGGGTGTAGAGATTACTTAAATACGTTTTTTAAAATTTAATTATTTTTTAAAGGATTTACTTATTTACTTATTTATTCATTCATTCATTCATTCATTCATGAGACACACACACAGAGAGAGAGAGAGAGAGAGAGAGAGGCAGAGACACAGGAAGAGGGAGAAGCAGGCTCCATGCAGGGAGCCTGACATGGGACTTGATCCTGGGACTCCGGGATCACGCCCTGGGCTGAAGGCGGCACTAAACCGCTGAGCCACCCGGACTGCCCAATTTTTTTTTTTTTTTTTTTTAAATTAAAAGCTTTACTTCTCTTAGCTGGAATAGAGAGGGGCAGGGATGAATGTCTGATTTCACAGCATACCTCACCTTTGCTTTCCCCCACTTCTTTGCAGGCCTAACGGACTGATTTATCAGAAGTTTCGTAATCAGTTTTTAGCGTTTTCCATTTTTCAGAGTGAGTGCCTCTTATCTAGGTTTGGGGGAGGGAACACAGTTTCCTGGGGCTTTTGCCTTGGAGGCCCCTGTCATCCCTCCTCCCTTGTAAGGGGTGTGTCTAGTATGGAAGGGAGCTTGGGGCAGGGGAGGGTCCCAGAAATCCAGCAAAGAGACGTCTGCCCCCAGATCACCACCCATTCCTGGGGGAGGGGCGGCCTGACCACCCTCACCCCTAGGAGCCCCCATCACTGCCTTTTCTTCCCTGTGTCACAACTGGACCCATGGTGATGTTTAGGAACTGAGTGGTGTTGGGGGCACTACCTCAAAATGGAAATAGAGTATATGTTCTTTTTTTCATTTAAGAACAGCTCTGGCTTGGGGCTTCTGGCTGGCTCAGTCGGTAGGGTGAGTGATTCTTGATCTTGGGGGTGTGAGTTCAAGCCCCACATTGGGTATAGAGATTGCTTAAAGGTAAAATCTTAAAAAAAAAAAAAAAAAGCAGCTCTAGATTTATATGAGTGAATTGGTCCTAGGGGTCCCCTCTGAGAGGAGTTTGGATAGTTGGAGATAGGGACGGACAGAGTTTTGTTTTTACCAAATACCTAGTTGTTCCCTTTGAATTTTATTGTGTGCATATAACTGATACAAAAATACAATTTAATTGTTTTTAAAGGTTTATTTATTTATTCATGAGAGACACAGAGGGGGAGAGAGAGAGGCAGAGACACAGGCAGAGGGAGAAGCAGGCTCCATGCAGGGAGCCCCATGTGGGACTTGATCCCGGATCCCGGGATCACACCCTGATTCGAAGGCAGACACTTAACCGCTGAGCCACCCAGGTATCCCCCACAATTTAATTTTTAAAGAAAACTCTGCTAACAAAGCCGAGAATGAAAATTATATATAATCTCACCCTTAGAAGTGATCACTGTTAATAGATTTAAGTCCTTTCATTTATTCATATATACGTATATACTGCATTTTGTAGTTTATAAGTCTGGGATCTCTGTACATATAGCTTTGCGTATAACCTGTTTTTTTCTTTTAACAATAATTATGGTTTTTTTTTCTGTGTCAATACATGGCATTCTGTCTCCTCATTTTTAGTAACTACTAAGTATCCCATTTTATGAAAATGTCTCTTGCTGTCTTGGCATTACACACAGCTCCCAGCATGGTGCCACCATTCCAGCGAGCATCTGTTCTAGAAGTTTCTAACCTCATTGGTGCTTAGTTGGGTCTTCAGATAACCGGCTCCCATTGTATTCTGGATAAGGGATAAAGTAGGTTCAGGCTGAAGTGTGTGTGTGTGTGTGTGTGTGTTGGGCTGAGAGGGTTGCACCCTCTGGGCATGGAAGACCCCTGAGTCTGCACGGAGGTGGCACCCAGTCCTCCAGACCCTGAGCTGGGCGCTGTGCTCCCCCTGCAGGCTGTGTCCAGTTCCTGCAATATTATTACCAGAGGGGCTGCCTCTACAGGCTGCGCGCCCTGGGGGAGAGGAATCACCTGGACCTCACCGTGGGTGAGTAGCCCAGCCTGGGGAGGGGTGGGGGGTGGGGGGCAAGTGCTGGTCCCTCCCTGCTCCCTCAGACCTCACCACTAACTCCCTACACTGGGAGCACGAGCCAGTAAGAAGGTAACAAGACCTACCACCCACAAAGCCAGGGCTGCCAGCCTCTACTTAAGTTGCTTTTCATAATTCATGATGGATTCTGTTCCAGCCAACAAGCCTGAGGCCAGCTGTGTGCCAGGCCTTAATGCTAGCTTCTGTCTTATTCTTTTTATTTTTTAAAGATTTTATTTATTTATTCATGAGAAACACACAAAGAGAGAGAGAGAGAGAGAGAGAGGCAGGCAGAGACACAGGCAGAGGGAGAAGCAGGCTCCATGCAGGGAGCCCATCGTGGGACTCAATCCTGGGTCTCGAGGATCACACCCTGGGCTGAAGGCAGGCGCTAAACCACTGAGCCACCCAGGGATCCCGTCTTATTCTTTTTAAATGTCTATTTTTTTGCCTGTGTTTTGTAATATGCATAATTATATAAGCATAGTGTTGTTGTGCATGTATAGTATGCCTACACATAGGGACGCCTGGGTGGCTCAGTCTGTTAAGCATCTGACTCTTGATCTCAGCTCAGGTCTTCATCTCAGGGTCATGAGTTAAAGCCTTGAGTTGGGCTCTATGCTGAGCCTACTTAAGAGGAGTAATAATAATATGGCTACATATAAATATGTATAGACACACATATATACATCGGGAATGTGTACTAGACTATTATATATATATATATATATATTTTTTTTTTTTTTGAGAGAGAGAGAGAGAAAATGTAGTGGGGAGGGGCAGAGGGAGAGAGAAAATCTTAAGCAGACTGCACGCCCAGCTCAGAGCCTCACACAGGGCTCGATCTCAAGACCCTGAGGTCATGACTTGAGCTGAAATCAAGAGTCAAAAAAAAAAAAAAAAAAGAAAGAAAGAAAGAAATCAAGAGTCAGATGCTTAACTGACTGAGCTACCCAGGCACCTGTGTGCTTAACTTTTTTTAACTCATGGATCAAGTCCCCAGTCAATAGAGCTTGGAGAGCTCTTGTCTCAACTTTCACAGGAAACTAATAAAATTCTGTCATCTTTTGAGATGGTCATTTCAACTGAATTACTCTGCAGAGTAGGCCCTGCTTTGTCAAGATGCAGTTGAAGTGACACATGCAAAAGTCCATTATAAAATGCAAAATTCTGGGATGCCCAGGTGATCCTGGAGTCCCGGGATCGAGTCCCACGTTGGGCTCCCTGCAGAGGGAGCTTCTCCCTCTGCCTGTGTCTCTGCCTCTCTCTCTCTGTCTCTCATGAATAAATAATCTTTAAAAAACTGCAAAATTCTGTGCAAATTAAATACATGATTAAAAATCAGTGCCCAGGGATCCCTGGGTGGCGCAGTGGTTTGGCGCTTGCCTTTGGCCCAGGGCGCGATCCTGGAGACCCGGGATCGAATCCCACATCAGGCTCCCGGTGCATGGAGCCTGCTTCTCCCTCTGCCTATGTCTCTGCCTCTCTCTGTCTCTCTGTGTGACTATCATAAATAAATAAAAATTAAAAAAAAAAATTAAAAAAAAAAAGTGCCTGGCATGTCCGCTTTAAGTGTTGTCAAGCCCTAGGAGTTCATGGTGACTCGAGGCATGAGAGTAGTCATGCCTGTGACGGGTGTTCTACACGCTCTCTGGGTGGTGTTCATAGTTGAGTGTCACCCACTGATGACAGGTGAGGGCTCCCCCCCCCCCCCGCCTCATGTGGCTAATCTCCGGAGACTGGCATGGCTTGGTGGTAGGTGCTTGATGGGGCTGTGGGGGCAACTGAACCCCATCACACAGACCCTTTACTTCCTCTTTCATCTCCACAGAAGGATTCCAGTCCTGGATGTGGCGGGGCCTCACCTTCCTTCTGCCTTTCCTGTTCTGTGGCCATGTGAGTCCCCTGGAGTTTGTGGGTATCCCCTGTTCTGGGCTGACCCCTGGGAACAAAAGGTCCTCAGGCCTCTCCCTCATTCACCAGCTGTCCCTGAGCTGGGCATCCCATTGGGTCCTGGAGCAGACATGGCCCCTATCTGTGCCTTGTGCTCTGGGATGCTGAGGCAGGAGCCAGCAGTGGCCCGTAGCACCAGCATACTGAGCCCCAGATCTTCAGGCTGCTGTGGCCTGGTGGACACCAGAAGCTGGGGGCCTGGTCCACCCCCTGGGCTTCCCCATGTGGGTCTCCAGGGGAACCCGATGGGGTAAGTGGTGCCTGCCTCCTCTCTCTAGTTCTGGCAGCTGTACAATGCCATCACGTTATTTGAGCTCTCCAGCCACGAGGAATGCAGAGAATGGCAGGTATGGTGTGTGTGTGTTGGTGGGGCAGAGGAGGGGTCCTGGGGAAGGCTGGGCCAGCTTCCTCGGCCACCCCTTTACTTCCCATGGAAGCCCTGTGCCCTGAGCTCCTTGCTCCTGAGGCCCAGGAGACCCTAAGTGGTCTGAGAACCCTACTGAATGCTAGGGGGGTGTCCCCACCTCGGGGCCCTGCAGTGACCCTGAGGACTCATGCACTTGGTCCAGAGCCCTGCTTTCTATGGATGGAACTCTGCAGTTTGCCAGTGGCTTGTGCTAAGAGGGTTGCGAGGTCACAGAAGCAGCTGATCAAAGCTGGCTCCCCCTTTTCTTCCTTTCCCCTCCTCCCCCTGCCACCCTTCCCCCATCTCCTTGCATGGCCCTGCCCCTGCCAGGTGTTCGTGTTGGCGCTCACATTCCTCGTCCTCTTCCTTGGCAATTTCCTGACCACACTCAAAGTTGTGCACGCAAAGCTGCAGAAGAACAGAAACAAGGGGAAGAAGCCGTGAGCCAAGGGAACCGGATGTCCCCCGGCCCCCCGGGGTTCAAGACTGCAGGGGGTTCCAGCTGGCACCCTTGCTGGCTGCCGGGTTTTGTCCCCACAGTGACCGTGGTCACTGGCAGCAGCCAGCCCAGGGGTCAGCGCACGACTGTGAGAAGAGCCGAGGCCTGGGTCCCTGGCAGACAAGAGGAATGTGACTCCAGCCTGTTGGCATTATGTCCACCTGCTCCAGCCTCCCTATTTATGACCTATTTAACATGGGGGGGCCTCCTGACTGCTCCCTAATCCGCAGTCTTCCCCCGCTGCCCTCCTGGTCAGGGCCAAGCCCTGGTCGGTCTTCCTGGGGTGGGGACGGGGGGGGGGGCCCTAAAGACTCAGGGAGCCCCTCAAGTTGGGGTCTAGCTGTGCCTCGCCCGGGTGCCCACCTGCCACTTGCTGAGTCCCCAGCGGGTGGAAGGAAACGCCCGGTGTCCTGTGGAGCCTCCCTCCTCGGGGCACACTGCTCCTGCTGGAAGCTCTCCTGGCCGCCGCTGCCCCATGCCGGGGGTATTTAAGTTCTCAGAGAACCACTGTCTGTCTGTCTTGTGCTCTTTGCAATTCCTGAGTCTCCAGCCTGCCTGCCACCCCTGGGGAGAGCAGCTGCCCTGCTTCCCTTCCAGAGGGCTTGCTGCAACCACCAGGGGGCGTCCCAGCCCTGGCATCACTTGGGTAGTGTGAGGGCTTTTTTTTTTTTTTTTTTTTTTTTTTTTTTTTTGACACTTCAGAGTTTGGCTTCCTGACCGCCACCCCTCAACCCACTTCCCGGAATTCTTGCAGTGAGTACTCAGGGAGGGGGACCCAGACTTCAGCGTTGTTTGAGACTTAAGCCATCACGGAGGTCACCCACCCTCCACCTCCCTCCATTTCCCTCCTGTTCCCTCACGTTCTGGAATGTGGTGGGGAGAGTCTGAGCAGGCTCCCTCCAGGAGGTGGCACTTGGGAGGCTAGGACAAGTCTGCTGGTCACCTTGCATCTGATTCTCTATTTGTGGGGCAGGTGAAGAAGCTAGCAGGTTTGGTTGAGTGTTTTGCCACTGCTTCCCACACTGGCCTCAGTTACCCTTAACTACCTCCCTACAAACCCCTCTGACCAGAGTTCACTGGCCTCCATAGTCATGCTTTGGTCCTCAGGGAAGTTTAAGCTTTTTTCATTGTTACATTTTTAAAATAGGAAACTTCCCCTCCACCCCAGTAAGAGTCTACATAAAAACCTAGATTTCTGCTTCCCTAGAAAAATGGAAAGTTCTTGGCTAGGCTGAGCTGCCTGCCTAGGATGGGGTGCTTGCATTCTAGTGAGCCACAGACCCCAGGCCTCCCTTTTATACCTGTCCTGTTTCACTCCAGCCTGGGTCTTCTGAGCTGATTCTTAGGCACTTGGGTTTTTCCTAGACCAGGAGTCAACCAACTTTTTCTGCAAAGGGCCAGATCATCTATCATAACCACTCAGTATGCAGTTGTCGGGCAAAAGCAGCCAATGGATAAATAAATGGGTATGGCTGTGTCCCAACAAAACTTTATTTACAAAAATACACAGCTGCCAGATTTGGTCCATAGAGTATGATTAGCTTAACCTCTGCCCTATACCATCATTTGTCCAGGAGGCCTTGGATTGAGTGCTCTTTTGACTCCCCAGGGCATGGCAGGGTGGGGTGAGGTGGGATGGGGTGGCATACGTAAGTCTTCCTCTAGCAGATGACTTCAGAGAGGCTCAAGCTTAGTGGGGGCTGAGGCAAGAGATCCCTGGAGGGCAGGAGCCACCTCAAGCCATTATCCTGTATTCAGTTAACGCTAACTTGTGGCTCACTCAGGAAGCAAGCAGCTCTGATCTCTGGGGCATTAGGATCACCTGGAGCACTTGTTTAAAAACTCCTGGATGAAAAAAATAAAATAAAATAAATAAAAATAAAAACTGGATGCCCCTGAACGCAGACCTTCCAGATGGTTCAGCGATTCTGTAGCTGGGGGTTGGGTGTTCTCACAGGAGGCCAGGATAGTCTCAGCTTGGCAGAAGTGGAGGCTGTGAGGGACAGAGGGAGCTTGATGACTAAAATGAGTCAGTGCTGTCGTTTTGCAGATAGGGAAACCAGTCTAGAGAGGGCAGTGACTTGCCCACGACCACTCAGAACTGATGACAGTTTTCATCTTGAGCTTCCAGCAGTGGGGGCAGTGGGGGGGTTGCAGGTGCCAAGCCCCTGAGCCAGGGTTGCCTGGTGGTTCAGGGTGCTTTTTGAGTTTTTAGAATGTTTCTTCTCCCCCTCAGGCATGTGTACATGCCATTCCAGCTCTGGAAAGATGGCAGCCCAGCTGAAGTCCTGGGTGGGGGTGGGGGCAGGGGCCAGCCCCCATGTCCGGGGCTGGTGCCTGTGTTGTCCCGATAAGTCCCTGTCCCATTGTGGCCCCAAGTTCCTGGAGGAAAGCAGCCAGAAGTTGGAGGATGCAGCAGTTGCCTATCTCAGGAGCCCAGGGAGGCGGGTGACACAGGAGCAGTGGGTTTGGGGACTGTGTGGAACGCTGACAAATCCATTTATCCACGTACCAGATGTAGTTCTTTGTTTCAAGCATCGGTCTGCAGGACCTATCGGTGTGCGATGGGACACACGTGGCTGCGAGGAGGCTGTGTACTCCTGAGTCCTAGGGACAAATGCTGGATCTGGGGTCTGGAGGGGCTGAGTCCAGCATCCTCACCCACCTCCATGCCGGCCCACCTCCAGTGTAAACCCGGAGGTGATTTCATGGTCAGAGCCCCAGCTGAGAAAGGAGACATCTCCAGAATGTTCTAAGAGTCTAGCCACAGGCTCCAGGCACAGGGAAACACCCAACTCCAAGTGTCCTTGGAAAGCTGGCAATAGGACAGGTTCTGGGGGTACAGTCTGGGCCTGGCAGCCTGGGCCCCGTCAGTCTTGCACGTTGGGCTGGGAGCCCTGCCCAGAGGGGTCATAGGAGCAGGCACAACCGGTGTTGTTTCTGCCGCTGTGCTTTCTTCAAAGCACTGAGTGCAACCTTGGCCGCTGCTCGGAAGACGTCCTCCACGTTCTCCCGAAACTTGGCAGAACATTCCAGGTAGAGTGCAGCTCGGATCTGTTCACAGGCGATCTGGCCCTGGGTAGAGGAGGGGCCTGCATTAGATGAGGCCTGGAGCCTGGGGCACCTCCTGACCCCCCACTCACGGATCTGGGGACTTGAAGCTGGCTTTCGGGGCTCTCTGGAGTGTGGAGCCCCCCTCCTCCTGGTCCCAGGCCCAGCCCCCGGCAGCCTGTGTGGATGGATGGGAAGGGCCTGTGGTGTGGCCTGAAGGCCAAGGGCGGCTGAGGGAAGCCCATCCCGGCCTCTGCCCTGCCCCCTGCTCTCGTCCCTTGTCAGGGGAAGAGGGAGCCACATCCCAACTCTCAAGAACTGGGCCAACTGGGCCAGCCATTGTGTCAGCTGGGCCTGTGAGAAGAGCTAGAGGCCTCCAGACACGGAGGGCTTCCTGCATGCCTCTCCCTTGTCCCTCCTCACAAGCTCCATGTAAGCAACAGAGCTGGGCGAGGACAGTAAAAACTAGCTCTCCTTCTAAAATTTACTTTTATTAGTACTTATTCCTTTTTATTAAACTTTCTTATTCATTTTCCTTTGTGTTCTTTTTATTGTCCCATGCTTCAGCCAGAAAGCTGCAGGGTCTGGTTTTGCCTGTGACTCCCGTGGGTCAGGGAACCCTGTGTTTGAACCAGGCCCACCCTCCCGTCCCGTGTGGCAGATGGAACAGGATGGTGGTTAAGGGCTCAGACTCTGGAGCCAGAGTGACTGGGACAGGATCCCAGCGAAGCTGCAGGTTAGCTGTGTGACTTTTAACCACTGTGTCACCTCCCTGGGTCTCAGTGCCCACCAGCCCCCTGTATGCTAACAGTCTGCACTTCAGGGTTATAAGGATTAAAGTGAAGTAGGGAAGGAGGGGAAGGAGTGGGGGGCGGGGGGTAGTATGGGGGGTGTGGAGGGAGCGGAGAGGGGGCCTCTCCCTGACCTGCATGTAGGTGATGGGCTCCAGCTGGGCGGCCCGGAGCTTCCGCAGCTGCTCCTTATCTTTGCGCAGGTCTGTCTTGCAGCCAATGAGCACCATGGGGGTCCCACGGCAGAAATGTGTGACCTCAGGGAACCACTGTGGAGGGAGAGGACATGCATCGGGGCTGAGGCCAGATCCGTGGCCCCCACCCTTGAAGCAGGCTGGCTGGGCCCCAGGCCTCACCTTGATGAGGACATTATCATAGCTAGTAGGGTTCATGACGTCATAGCAGATGAGCACAAGGTGGGTGTTCTGGTAGGACAGGGGTCGCAGCCGGTCATAATCTTCCTGCCCTGAAATGGGAAAGTAGGCAATGGGTAAGGGAGGCACCACCTCCTCTGTCCACCCGAGTCCCCCCTCTAGGCTCTAAGGGGTGAAGGGTTGGTGACTCTGTCTCTAAGGCCTCGGTGTGCTCATCTCTAAGACAGGTGGCAGCCCACAGTAGCCAAGATTACAGGGGATAAAACCCATGTAGTGCTCAGAACTGGATCTGATTACAGGGTAATCAGGGGAAGCTGGAGGAACTACTAGCAATTATGTCCAAGGCAATTACTCCCCCCCCCTCCCCCGCCACCGGCCCTGGCACTCAGGTGGAAGATAACAGACTCAGGCCGAATCAGCTCCCCTTGATTAGCAGGATCTTGGAGGGTACCCCCAGGCTGAGAGGTGCATGGCCTTGGGCTGCATTCCTCCTGCCCTTCTGGCAAACCCCTGGAGGAGAGTGGGGGTGGGGGGACCCGCACAGCTGCTGTCAGGCTTACCTGGGGAGACCCAAGGCTATGGGTGCTCGGCCCCTCCCCTGTACCCACTGAATCAGACGCCCAGGCTGGGTGTGGTTTTTTTTTATGCTTTTTAGTATTAAAAAGTATTTTTTAATTATTAATTATTTGGTATTAAAAAGTATTTTTTACAATGATGATTTCAAATTCGCAGAAAGGTTGTAAAAGGATGCCAAAAACTTCCCTTCCTTGGATTCCTGAATTTTACATTTTGTGCCACTTGCCCTTCGTATATGTAAACACTTGAACACTCGAACCGGCGAGAGTGAGGGGAGAGTGATTTCGGGCATTTTGCTGCTTCACCCCAGGATACTTCCCTCTGGTTTTCTAAGAACAAGCCCATTCTATCACCGCCTGTAGCACAAATGTCAAGCTGGAGCAAACACCACCAGCGGTGTGCTCGAACCCAACCCACAGGCCCAGTTCAGATCTCACTGGTAATGGCCAATAGTAGTTTTGCCCTGGTCCAGAAGCCAGCCCAGGATGATGCACGTAGTCACCACACTAATAATATTTTATTATTCCCACAGTGAGAACTGAAGCCCCTTGGGCTCACTGACAACTCCCCAGCCACCTCTGCAAAGACAGAAATGTGACTTCCTTCCATTATATCAGACACAGAGGCCCAGGAATCCCCACCCCTCCTCCTAGCCTGGGGGTGCCTGTGTGGTGCCAGCTTGCCCTCCTGCTGCTCCCTCCCTGCCAACGCAAGGACAGGTCACATCCTGCTCCTGACCCCCAGCTGCTGCCAGGACACTGCCATACTCTCCCTTCCCACTGGCTCTCCCTCTTGATCCAGGACTCCTGACGGTGTGCAATGAACAGGACTCCCAGCTATGACAATGGCTAGGCCAGGAGGACTCCATGCTACCATTTAGTCAGAGTCCTCCCAACACTGTGGAGGGGGTGAGGGGCTGTCAGGGCCCAGTTGACTCAGACTCTTCTGCCCTCATCACCAGAAGACTGGAGAAATCCTTGTGCAATGGTGGAAACCTGGCCCAGGATGCTGTGCCAGCCCATCTCCTGCAAACCATCCCCTCTCCTGATCTTGGTCCATGTCTTTCTAGACCTATGCTGTCTGATAGGGTAGCTGCTAGCCCCATGTGGCTAATTTCAATGAATTAACATTAAAAATTCAGGTTCTCCGTTGCACTAGCTATATTTCTTTTTTAAGATTTTATTTATTTGTTCAGGAGAGACACAGAGAGAGAGGAGCAGAGACACAGGCAGAGAGAGAAGCAGGCTCCATGCAGGGATCAAGTGATTAATTGCCACGCAGGGCTAGTGGCTCCCGTAATGGGCAGCATGGGTCCAGGGCATCCCAACACTGCAGAAAGTTCTGTTGGGCAGCATAGCACCATCATCGTCCAAGCCATGGCTGGTCTCCCATGATTGGCTGCTGCCCCTCAACAATCCCGTCTCCACCCAGCAGCTGGCTGAATCTAAGACATAAGATCCTGCCTCTCTACCCTCAAGTGAAAACTAACTTCAATAGCTCCCTACTGCCCTTTGTATAAAATCCAAACATCTCCCCAGGTGCCACATGACCCGGCACCCATGGACCCTGACCTTTCTCCCATGCTCCACCCCCCTCACCGTTTCTCAAACCCACCAAACTCCTGTGCCTCAGGGCCTTTGCACTTGCTGTCCTCCCACACCCGAACACTTACCCTACTCCCTTCCCCCATTCTCTTCTTAGCATTTTATTTTAAAACATTCAGACTGAACATCCACATTATTTCCCTTTTCAGGACAAATAATGTCCTGAAATGTCAAATAATGTCGTCTTCTACTTCACAACACCAACACTTTATGCCTTATACACTGTATACAAAGTATACGCTATACACTTTGCCCACAAACGGTTAAGAAATCCTTACAGCCATCACCTGATGGAAGTGAATACTTCGATTTACACAGAAACTGAGCTTCAGAGAAGAGACCCCGCCAGGGCTCAACCCCCGGTTGCCAGTTGAGTGTTCCTTCTGCTGATAGGCAGCAATGCTCTATTTCACTTTGCATTGTGCAAACACAGGTTCTGAGCCTGAGGTATAAGGATGAGGTTCTGAATCCTGGCACAACATACATGTCTATTCCCTGTTAGAAATACGGTGGGAATGGACAGTAGTTGTAAAACGGGCCTCCTCGTGCTCCAACAGCTCCCCTCATCTTGACTGGCTGGCTCCTCGAGGAGGACTGCCCCTGTCCTGGGCATCCACCATCTGTGCTCAGACACCGACTGGTCTACTGCCTGTCTCCCCAGGGAACATGTAAGCGCACAGGCACCATGTCTGTCCTTAAAAAAAAAAGAAAAAAAAATCATCCCTGGTGCCCAGCAGGCCTCCAGTCAAGCCTGGCCAGTGGTTGTCCAGAGCTGTTCAGCTCCTGTCAGATGCAGCAGAGACCAGGGCTGCAACGTGCCTGGGGGTTTAGCAACGCTGGCCTGTGAGGATTTCGGCAGAGCTGAAACGGGCAGAAGTTGGGCTGCAGTGGGTGAAAGGAGGAAGTCAGACTGGGCCTGACCACCTCCTCTACTCCCCTGCCCCAGAGGCCTCGGCCCTTGCCCATTGATCCCTCTTGCCCAGGCGGTAGCATGGCTCACTCCCTCCTTCCCTTCAAGTCTCTGCAGAAATGTCACCTCCCTCAGGAGAGCTTTCCTGACTGCTGCCCCACGCCTGACCACATTTTTATTATTCTTCTGAGTACATGTCGCTCCCTGATGTTGGGTTTCGGTTTGGTTTTGTCTCTGCTATGAGCACAGAAGTCCCTGCCGACAGGGGCCATCTCTGTACAACCCTCGGCTATATCCCCTGGGACACAGGCGAGCCCAGTAACTGGTGAATGAACGAACAAAGGAGTGGGTGGGTGAATAAGGTGTAATGATCATTTGGCAAGGGCATTTCACTTCTAAAGCCTGTGTTAATTTAAGCAGCCACCCTGGGAGGTAAGCTAGTTGGAGGAAGTTCTTCCTGCTAGGAGCCCATGTGGCCAGAGGGCCCTTTCTCAAGGTCATGGACGGGTTCCCTGTAAGCTGGAGCACCAGCTGGGTCCTCAACTCTTAAGGTCAGCTGCTGACCATGCCACTCTCAAATTGCCAAGAACTTTCTTAGGAAGACTTCCCCAGACTTCCCAACTGGCAGTCAATCTCTGGACCTTGTTTTCTTACAAATGATTTCCTCACCTGTGAAATAGGTATGTGAGGAGCAGGTGAGCCTTGAGAATAACACTAGGAAGAGTGAATGAATATCAACAATCCGTGCCGGCAAAGCTCCCTCCTTATGAAGGCTCATGCTCCTCATGGCTTCGCTTGAAGCCCACTGACTCCACTAACTCATCGTTCCTCACTACAACGCTAACAAGGTAGGGCTGTTGTTACCCCATTTTACAGATGCAGAAACTGAGGCACAGAGAGGTGAAGTGAATCACCTTGAGGTCACACAGCTAAATGGAAGCTCAGATGACTGAAGACAGATGACTGAAGGTGAGACTACTGGGGGTGCCTCTCTCTCAGTCCACTGCAGAGGGTAGGAGGAGGGCCTTACCCTACAAGCCCTAGGCCTGACCAAAAGGCTGCCAACATAGGTATCTCAAGAGAGGAGGGCTCTGGGAGGGGACAGGCAGCCAGCCCAGATCCTAGCTCCCTCCTCCAGGTTGCCTTCCTGGCTTGACTGTGCCTGGCTCAACTTTTCCCAAGATTCAGTGTGAACCTCCACGTGGGGACCGGGTCTACAAATGGATTCTTGGATGCTGTTGACCTCATGTCCCCTTGGGAGATGTGGAGTGTGGGAGAATTAGGCTAGATTCACATTCTGTGACCTGGGTGCCTTCCCTCACTGAGCCTCAGTTTCCTTATCTCTTAAAGAGGGTGATAACCCTACCCCTGATACTGGAAGTAAAGGAACCATAGACTAAGCAATGCTGGACAAAGGTGAAGGACTGCTACTATGGTTACTATTAAAACAGGAACTTCCAGGGGATGGGGACCTGGGTGGGCATCTAACCCCAGATCTTTGAACCCACAAGCTTTAGGGGCCCCCCAGCCACAAGGTGATACCATTATCCTCCCCCATTTACCCACACTGATGCCAAGGCTTAAAGGGGCCAAGTCACCGGTCTAGGGGCACACTAGGGCCCCACTCTGGCCTCTGCAGATGAGCTCACATGGAATTACGTGCAAAGGGATGCATTTATTTCTAGTGAGGAAAGGTATTCTGGGCCACAGCTCCCCCTTGAAGTGGCCCATCTTCCTGACACCGGCAGGGCTGTGGGGCAGGGAGGAAGTGAGGTTCTTGCCTAGCATGAGGGTATTTCCTTTGTGGGAAAGACCTCTGTTGTGGCAGTCATCTTTCTAGGGGTAGGGGTCTCTAAGGCCTGGGGCTAGGTTGAGGAGAGGGTGTCTTTGGGCTACAGGGATCCCAAAATCCCCAGCAGTTGGTCCCCAGCTCCCATCAGGGCGTTGGTCAGAGAGGGGCAAGGCAACATGAGAAGGGGAAGCTGCGAGAAGAGGAACCCACTTATTGCTATTGGGGCCCGCCCACCTGGGTTTCCTCCCTGGTGGGTGGGGGGCAGGAGTAGCTGGGCTTTGGCAGCTCCGACCTGAAGCCGGAGTGTCTTGCAGCTTCAGCTCTTTGAGCCCCCAGAGCTCCTGGCTCCTAGATAGCCCTCTGGTCCCCGATTCCCCATCTCAGCAAAACTCCTTTGCCTCCCCCACCCCACTCATCCTATTGTTCCCATCTCAGGCTGGGAAGGGGCCTGTGGCTCCCCACTTCCCTGGCAACCTCCATTCCATCCTGTGCCACCCTAACCCCTGGACTTCACCCCCAAGGCCCAGAGGGCTCCATCTCTGGTTGGTGTCTTAACATCCCACCTACCCCCACCTCCCCTCCACCCGGGAAACTTCAGACAGAACCACAGCTTCCTGCCGTCAAGGGTGTCAGGGCCCCCAGCAGGAGCAGCTGCGAGGGCAATACTGCTCACATTGCCCGCCTCCCCTTCACCTGTCAGCACTGAGAGCTCCATCACCCCTCCACCCACCTTCTCACCGCTAAGGAGTCTGTATCTGCTTCCGTAGGATGGAGACAAGGCCACACTGGCCTCCCATGCAGACCCCTGTGGTCTGGTCCTGGGTATGGAAAAATTCAGCCTCCCAGGGGTCACCCCTGAACCAGAGCTCTGGTCACCGATGGTTGGTTGGAAAGATACCACTCTGTACCACTCCCACCCCCACCCCCACCACAAGGTCTAGCTCATTAGGTTCCAGAACCTTCTACATAACATTTACTAGAGTTGTCTCCAGCTCAGCCACTCCCCTCACCCTCCTTAGTCTTTTTCTGTAGTTGGTCCCCTGGCCGGCCATCGTTTTCTGCGACTTATTTTTGTTCTCCATCCACCCACAGGTGGAGACGATCTCACTGCCTTTATCACACAGGCATCTAAATATCTTCTGCATTAATTCTGTAGGCACCGTGCTGGGCACTGGCATATGAAAGAATGACCCAGTCTCTCCTTCATGTTCCTTGTGACAGGGCTTCCTGGGTCACAGTGACACACCCAGAAGGAGCAGCCACGTTTCTTTCTCCCTGAGTATTCCTTCTTGGGCTGTCCTGTTGACCATGAAGCCAATCTACTTCCCTAGGACTCCACTGAGTTCTTCGTTCAACCCCCAGTTCTGTTTGCTGCTTGCCAGCGTCCTGTGGGGAGGGCCGTGCGGGGGAGACTTAAAAATCATGACAACGTTTAGCCCTTCCCAAGAGCCGACCCCTGTGTTACATATCACATGGGTCTAATTTAATCCTCAAGACTACTTTAGCCCTCATTATAGGTAAGGAAACTGAGGCCCAGGTGTCCCTAATGACACGCAGCCCAGGGAGCCAGCATCAAAGCCCAGGTCTGATTCCAAAGCATGTGGCAGGAAGACCATCATCGCTGTGGTGGCTATGTGCCTCTGATGACTGGGCCTGGAGCCCCTCCAATCCCTCCTACAGCAGCTGTGAGAGCAAAGCCTTTCTTATACCAAACAGAAACTTTCTAGAACATCCACACAGCAGTCTGCCCTGATAAAATTCTTTTGAGCATCTTTCTCTGGGTGAGGCCACAAAGACCAGAAGTGGGTCCCTGTGCTGGGTCCGATGGGGGAGGCTTCTATGAGCAGTGAAGCCCAGGGATCTGACAGGAGAGGCCCTGAGGGTGAAGGGCAGAGGAGAACGAAAACCTGCCTGTGACTCTCCCTGCCTCCCCAGCACCCCACCCACAAAGTGGGGCTAATGGACCTGCCCCTCCCTGGGTCCCTGACAGGAAGCATGTGAAACTAAACGTGTAGCAGACACACTGTAAATTTTACTGCTCTTATGGTTACGCCCCCAGGGAATTTCTCAGCAACCTTTGGCTTTCTTAGTTCACAGGGCTGGAAGCAGGGCCCTCATCCAACAAAGGGGGAGTCCTTTAGAAACCACTACAGGGTGGACCCCACCATATAGTAAAGGCTGCCAAAATCAGGAAGGGAAGAGGGGTCTTGGGATGGGACAATCCCTGTTCTGATTCTCTCCAGAGTGGAATGAGAGATGCTACTGGCAGCCTTGGGGTGGGGGATGGGCTCCATCCAAGGCCCGTGGAGACTTCTCCTCATAGATACAATGCTTGGCTGGCAGTGGATGGGGCACCTGATGACGAGGTTCCACGCAGGCCACTAAGCACTGAGTCACAGAGGTTGGGTGAGGTCCCACCTAGGGATCTTAACCTTTGTCCTCCAATGCTGGTTCAGCCCAGAAGGGGATTGATTAAGGGCAGGATGGAAGCTCCTTGAGGATGGACACTCTGCCTTCCCCCACAACAGCCCACAGCAGGGACTGATAACTGACGTGAGATTAGCATAAATCCACATGCCTTAGGAGCTGCAGGTGGCAGAGAGAACCTTATTCTGGACTTAGAGCTCTGTTCCTTCCGCAGTACTTGGTTTATCCCCAGGAAACCAGGAAGACACAGAATTGTAGCCAGAATCCTAGAATCACAGGCACAAAAGTGTAGAGCAGAGACTTGCAGAACTATGCACTGTAGCCCATGGAATCTCAGACGTGTGGAACTCATCATTTATGTCCACAGGACCCTGAAGCCTCAGGACTGTCAACCACAAAAGCCTGGAGTCACAGGCTCTGATATGTAGCTCAGAGAATTCTAGAACCATAGGACCCAGAAATTCAGCCCACAGAATCCTAGCACCAGGGGACTCAGATCTGCAACCCACAGAGTCTTCAGAGACCACAGCATGCAACACACGAAATCCTGGAACCATGGGAAGCAGAAGCGATGCCCACGGCTCTCTAGAACCAAAGGAGGGGAACGAAGCCGTGGGTTCTCAGCACACAGCGCCAGGAGGACGGCCGAGGAGCTCACCTCATTCAAGTGCCCTCCCTTTCAAAGACGAGCGAGTGGGGTCCTCTGAGCCTCCAAGGCCACCCTGCCAGCGCCCCTCCGCGACCGTCAGGGGCGATGGGAGGTCTGAGCCCCACAGAAGCTGGCGGGTGGGGGTGCCCGGAGGGGGATACCCAAGCGGGGGAAGCCCTAGGCGCACCCGGGACCCTCGGTGCGCAGGCGCACTCACCCGCGGTGTCGTACAGGTTCAGGGTCACCTCCTTGCTGCCCACAGTCACGCTGGCCGTGTATTTCTCGAACACCGATGGGGCGTAGTCCTGTCGGAGAAGGGGCCGGCTGGTTCTCCCGGGGGCCGGGGCCCGGGGCCAGCTGCACCGCCCCCGTCACCCTACCCAGCTCGGCTCCCCTCGCCCGGCTGGACTCTGGAACTCCCGAGGGGGCGCCCCGGGGTGACGCCGGGAGCCGGGGCCCAGGCTCGAGGCGGGGGTGACGGCCGTCCGTGGCCCCGGCGGCCCCAAGCCCGTTTCCCCACCGAGCCCGACCCCGCCAGCGCCCGCGGCGGCCTCACCTCAGGGAAGGAGCCCTGGCTGTACACCATGAGCAGTGATGTCTTGCCGCAGCCGCCGTCGCCCACGATCACGATCTTGAGCTCCTTCCTGCCCGGGCCCGGGCCCGGGGCCCCGGGGGCGTCCATAGCCGAGAGCAGCCGGCACCGGGAGCCGCACTGGCAGCCGCGGGGCAGGCCGCCGGGGCTGAACCATCCGGGGCGGGGCCAGGGAAGCCCCGCCCACGTGTGCCGGCGTCGCCTCCGCCAGGCAGCCGCCCGGGCCCACCTCCCGGCCTCAGTTTTCCCTTCTGTTGGGGTCCTGGCCCGCGCAGTTCACCTTTCATTCCCGGGGAAACTGAGACCTCTGAGAAGCGGGGGTGCTCGGGCTGAAGCGCGGCTCCCGCCGTCTCCCTCGCACGCCAGGCGCGCGCCCCCCACCGACCAGACCCGGTCGTTTCCGCCGTTCCTCCCGGGCACCCCTGATTGGCAGGCCCCGCCTCCTGGCAGGCCCCTCTGATTGGCCGGCTCGGCCGCCCCCGTCGGACAGGGGCCCTTTGATTGGCGGACTGTTGCCCCAGCACCAGGGTTCCAGAAGCCCTCGGTCTCCAGCTCTAGGAAAAGCCCCCTAGGTCGCCCCGCTCAGCTGCGTGGCCTGGGGCGGTCGGTTTCCGGGCCGTTTCCCCACGAGGTAGGCTGGTAATGCAGGCAAGATGCTGGCACGGGGGGGGGGGGCGGGTCTGCCCACCCAGCCCAGCCCCACGGGCGCCAGTGGGGGTGCGGGGTGGGGAGTAGCAGTTCCCCTCAGCTACCCCCCACCTCCCCGAGAGCACAAGGTGGACGTCTGGCGCCCCCTGGCGGGCAGCCGCCTGGGGCGGGCGGCTTGGAGAGCAGGTGAACGACTCCAGAACAACACCCTTTGGGGGTTGGCCCCAAACCTCGCGGGCGGAAGCCTCTTTCTAGCACAGGCCAGAGGCGTGAACCGAGGAAGACACCGTCGAGGAAGGGTTGGGGAAAGCCAGGGCAGATCTCGTGAAGATAAACTGGGACCCCTGATAATCCCCCATCCCACCCTGAAATGTAATAAAGCGCTCGCCAGCCAGCAGCCACGTATCTTCATCTCAAGAATTCTCATCACTCCTCCCACTTCCCCGACCAAAACAGCCATTTATTGAGCACAATGTGCAGGTACTCTCGGGGGGCTGGCTGAGGTCGCCCCTGCCCCCCATTCCTTCCCTCCCCGCGACTCTGGGCCAACCAACGGTCCTTCGCGCAAGCCAGGCCAGTTGTCAGGAGTGGCAGGGGACGCCCGGAGCCGGGGTGCAGCAAGCCGGCATTGAGGCATGGCCAAGGGAGACGGGTCCTACCGGCAGGAGTAGTCTCCTCAGACAGGGTTGGTAGGATTCTCGATCTCCTGGCCCCCAGGGAAGATTTTCAATCTTCAAGTTCTCAGCAAAGACCAGGTAAACTACTTCACGGAGGAAACCGCCAACCTGGCAATTCCATGAACACGGGGTAGGTTTTCAGCAGATACAAGATAAGGTCTGACCACCAGAGGGCAGCAGCGACCGCCCGTCGAAGCTCACAAATAAAGAGCCCAGAGCTGGGAAAAGGAGGTTTAAGTCCCAGCTGCAGGTTAAGGGAGGGAGTCTCCTATGCTGTCATGGGCCAGAGGGCCACCTGCTGGGTCAAGCACCCCCCACACAAATTTACAGCAACTCATTCCTTTTTTCCAACACAAATTTATTGAGAGGCAACCATGTTCCTGCCTGCAAAGCAAGAAGTTTTGGGGAACAGTCTAAAGGAGTCTGGGAGATGTGAACAATTCAGAGATGAGGGCTTAGGGAGGGTCGAACCTAAGATAGGCAATGTTCAGAGGGAAGACCAATGGAAGCAGGATGGGCACCCTGGGCAAAGGCATGGTGGCTGGAAAACCCCATTAGGTTCCACAGTGCCTGAGTGAGCAGGGAGGCCAGACAGGGTTGTCAAGGTAACTGGAGTCAGATCAGGGAGGGCCTTTCTGCCAGGCTCAAGAGAGGAAAGCTCCTGAAAAGAAGTGCCCAGCCAAAGCCAGGTACTCAAGCTCTCTCTGGTGATCTAAGAGGAGCTGTGGCTGGCTGGTGAGGCAGGGCTGGGGGTATGTGTCTGTAATGGCAGCCTGAGACCAGCAGGAGAGGAAGGATGAAGGAGGCCTCCGAATGAGGGGAGAACCACTTACCTTTCCAGCCAGCCCTGGATCTGACCCTGAGGCTCAGGGAGGGCCTGGAGGGCAAGAGAATGAGGGGCCGGGGGGATTCAGTTAGGAGGGTCAACCCACTCTGAGCAAACTGCCACCTGGGGGTTAACCACACCTCCTGACATTCCTCAAAATCTGGGACCTCAGTTTCCATTTTCTCTCCTGAGAAATGGCGCTCCGATCTCAACTTAAGACAGAACACATGGCTTCCACCAAACTAGGGGGTGGGGGGCGCTCGGGGCGAAAGAAAAATGAGGCTTCCCGGCCCTGCCTGCATGTAGGCAGAACAGCTGACACTGGCCCCGGCACACCCACCCACCCCTGCATCACCAGGAGGCTGGCAGAACCCCAGCCCCACCCGGCCTGGAGTGTTTGAGTTGGACTCCGCTCCAGTGGTGCAGGGGCTGGATCTGTACCTAAAAATACCCAGGAGCCAGGCCAGCTGCTGAGAGCTTCCTCAGAGGCAGCTGGGCCAGGGCAGGCCCGCTGAGCAGGGCCAGCTCGCATGCTCTGGGAGCCCTGCTCCCTTACCTGAGATGTTCTGAGGCCCCAAGTCATTCACCTTTTATTCACAAGGAATTCCTGGAGAGGTTTAGGAAAGCAAGCAAGAGTCCTTAAATTGGTTCTTGCCATAGAGCTGTTGGACACCGAAGCCTAGGGGAGCACGCCAGGTAGCATGAGTGGCGTGGACTCATTTGGCCTGTGCCTCCTGCCATAAGGCCAGCTGAGCCCAGAAGAGAAGTAAGGGCCAGATCCACTTCTGTCTTGTCGGGGCAAAGTCTGACCAAGCATAGGTTAGGATGTGGAAGTTAAGGACAATTCTTCCAGCTTCTCTTGCCCCGGTACTTGAGAACATCCTAGGAGGTCACCTCACTCCTGAGGGGTCATCCAACCCAGCGGCCGCAGAAGAAACTGAGCTAATTCTTTGAGGTACCAGAGATGGGAGGTGGCCAGGGGCTGACTGTGAGTCAAGGACTCTCTCCAGGGCTCAGTACCTGGCGGTGCTGGTGGGGAGGTCGTGCTGGAACACAGAAAGCTCCCCCTCCAAAGCCAGGCTCAGAAACAGCTCAAAAGGTCATCGTCCACATTCCTCCTGCTTCACATGGGGAGACCTTAGCTTCCGGAGGGGCGGGGACTTGCTGCGGTCACTGGCCAGTTGGAGACGGCGCTGGACCCAGGCGGCCTCCAAGATGGCGGGGCGCCTCTTGCCACAGTCTGGGCAGAGGCAGTCTCCACCCAGAGGGTCTGAAAGGTCGTATTCCAGGCTGGGGCTCACGCTGGATGGGCCGGAAGAGGCGGGACCCTGGTGTCCAGTAGCAAGGCAGGTCCAGCCACCTCCCAGCCTTGGGCCGCCCTTCCGCTGGCGTGGCCCTCTCCAGGCTGGCCCCACCGGATTGGCGCCAGGAGCGCCCCGCCCGGAGCTCGCTCCGTGACTAGGGGGCGGGGCCAGCCCGAGCCGGGAGGAACTACACGGCCAGAGGACAGACAGGCTGCTCCGCCTCTCCCTGCCCCAGGTGATGGGTGTGGGGTGGGGGTACAAAAAAAAAAAAAAAAAAAAAGGTGAAAGAGGTAAAGAAGAATTGGAAGTGAGGAGGGAGTATGACCCTTACAGGTCGTCAAGGACACCTCTCCTTCCCCGAAATCATACCCAGACCAGTTTAGCACCTAATTGCTCCCTAATAGTTCCGAAGCCGGCTATGGCTCTCCAGCCTGGGGCTGGGAGAGGCGAAGTTTAAATCAATTATTTAGCCACCGGACGCCCATGGGACAGAAAGACCCCCGTCTCTGGGAACCCTAAGGACTCTATCTAAAGGGTCAGAGGACACCCTCAGGGAACACGCCAGTCACCTGAGGATCAAGGGGGTTGAATGAATAATCAACTCAATAGCAGAACCAAATTTAAACCTCAAATTTTAGGCCAGTGTGAAAGGAAGAGGCCCCTGAGATATTAAGAACGTGAGCCTCATCAACTTTTAGAAAGTGCCCCCCCCCCCCCAGCCCCCCTGCGCATAAGGGCAAAGAAGTGTGGTGCCAGGTGCACGGGAGGGAGCCTCCTTCCTCCCCCTCCCCCCCACAGCAAAGGACAAGATGAACCAACCCCAGCTTATCTGGGACTGGAGACCCTCATAGAGCCAAGGGAAGGGGGCCAGGAGTGAAGAGCACCACACTGGCTACTTTCAACCAGACTGCTTTCCCAGCTTCCTGGCAGTGATGCCAGCAGACAGCTGGCACGAGAGGAAGCCCAAAATAACCCAGACAGCTGGGGTGGGAGGGGGTGCCATGGACACGGGTGATGGGCTAGAAGTCAAGACACCTGGAACTCCACCCTGGCTACCACTGGTGGCCTCGTGACCTTGGGTGCGTCACTTTTATTCTCTGGGTTTTTGGGGGAGTGACCCCAAATCATGACCCCATTATGGGGCAGTCGGTGAGGCTGAGGAGAGGCCACCATTCCGACTCAAACCACAAAGAAGGAAAAACGGTGCTGGCTCCCTGCCTACGGAGTCAGTCTTCCCCTTTGCCCCAGGCTTTGCCACGTGCCTCGGGGGTGGGTTGGTGGGGGAGGAGCTCGCAGACAGCCCAGCCCCCACTCCCTGCAGCCACATGGGAAAGGAGGCCAACTAATGTGCAGCCAGAACGTGAGGCCAAGCCCCCTAATCACACTTACGCCTACCACTCCCGTTTCCACTCTGCATCTTTACTATCGTTTCACACTGGAGACTCGCCCAAGGTCACCAGAACAGCCACAGGATTTAGAGCCTCCCTAGATTAACCGCCAGGATGGCTCTCAACAAAATCTCCAGGTCAAGCCCCGCCCCTCCCCCAAGCTTTGGTTTAGCCTTCACATTGAGGGGTGGGGCAAAAGTAGGCAGGGCTCATCCCACAAGGAAGCCAAACCTCAGCCCAAATGGGGGGAGTGGTGGGGATCAGTGGCACCTGGACCCAAATGGTTCATCAAAGTAATCCCTAACTGGAGATCACATGGGGAAGGGATCAGAGATCAAGGGCCACGCCACCTCCAGCTGTGGAGTTTCCTGGAGACAGTAGTTAACTATGTATGAGCAGCCAGCTTGTATCAGGAGAATAGGGAGAGAGTTGCCATTATTGGGAAGCTAACGTCTCTGTCAAGCACGGAGCATGGGGTTTCAAGTGCACTAACGCCATCCTCGCCATACCTCCAGGTGTTACCCAGCCCAGAGGTTCTCAAAAGGTGTCCTCAGACTGCAGCCATCCGCATTACCTGGGAGCTTGTTAGAAATGCAAGTTCTCAGGTCTCACCTACTGAATCAAAAGCTGTTGGACTGGGCCTTGGGAGACGTTTGTAACGAGCAGGCTCAGGGCTGGGAATCACTGACCTAGCCCCATTTAAGCAATATAGGGAAACGGGCTCAGAGACCAAGCAGCTCATGCAAAGTCACAGCACGTATTTACGTGCCAGCCAGGTTTCAAATCCCGGGTCTGATTTTACAAACAGTATTCTTTTTGAGGGTGGTGATGGTGCAGAGAATCCGTGGGAATTCCAAGGAATGGGGAGAAGAGTCAAGAAACCTCTTTCTCAGAGGAAGCTGGCCCAAAACTCAGGTACTTGTGTTCTCCACCTCCCTAGCAGCTAGACATCCGAGGGGAAGAGGCCAGCTCACACAGTCACCCCACACGCCCCCACTCTGGGCAGGAAGGGAGGGCCAGAGCAGGGCCGGGTTTCCTGGCAGCAGACACTACCTTTCAGAAGAGGCACCCAGGGCCCTCTCCCACCACAAAACACACAACTGGTAAATACTTGCAAATGCAGCCTCCTATGCCGCTCAAGACTGCAGAGAATTGCACACCCCAAACTCTTGACAACAGAAGCTGACAGGCGGGGATGGATGGACCTAGCAGGGAGCCGATTTCACACACATAGTCCCACACATCTGTGTGGGGGAGAGGCTGCAGAACCAGCCCAGCGGGTTTGGGGTGCTCACCCTCACCCTCCCTGAGCTCCCAAGCCCCCCGAATCTCCCTGGCAGGCTGGGAAAGGACTCACACCTACCTTCTTGTCAGAGTGACATTAGGCCTGCTCGTGCTGTCCAAAGGAGGATAGTTCACTCTGGGGGTGCCAGGCAGCTGCCTTTTCTCCAGCCAAGAGCCTGACAGGGGAAAAAGTCGGAGGGTTTGTTAGGGAGTGGACGGCCACAAACCGGGCAGGGTCTCCTGGAGGGAAAAGTCGCCTCACAAAAGCCCCCCCTTATTTCATCTGCCCCGTGGCCCTCACTCTGGAAAGGATGGGGGTGGGGGTGGGGGTGGCTGAGTCACGAAGTTCAGCCCCGGCGACCAGCAGCAGGAGGCGGCTCATCTGCATTCCCAAAGACCCGCCCGGTCCGCATCCCCTCCCCGAAGAAGGGCCGGAGACGCGAGGGCTTAACCCGAGCCGTCCGCCCGGGGGGGTCCCGGGGAGGGCCCGCTCCGCTTTCCCAGGCCGCGCTCCTCCCCGCCCCCTCCCGGCCTCCAGGGCACAGGGTCGGAGGGTGTGCCCGGAGCCGCCAAGGCGGGACGTCGGTGGCCTCCGCGGGGGCCTCGAGCCCAAGTGGGGACAAGGGGGCCCCCGCCCCTCGGGCTCGGCCATCGCGGGCGCCGAGGCCCGGGCAGGCGGCGAGGCTGCGGGGATCCGCCTGGGGTCAGGGCCGGGCCCCGAGGGAGGCTTCGCCCGCCGCGGGCGGCGCCGTCCGAGTGGGGGGGCCTCGAGGCCCCGACCGGCCGCGCCTCGCAGGGAGGCCTCCTCGTGCCCGCGCGGGCCCCCGGGTCCGGCGCGGGGTCCGGGGCGGCGGCGGAGCCCGCGCTCGTCGTCGAGGCCTTCCCCAGCCAGGGGCGTCCATGCGGGCGGCGGCCTGGAACGCGGGCGGCGGCGCGCCGGCCTCCCCTCCCCCCGGCCCCGCCGCCTCCTTCCCTCCTCCCGTCTGGCGCGCAGCAGCCGCCACCGCCCGAGCCGCGGGCGGCGCGCGAAATGGCGCCCGTCTGGCCGCCTCGCCCGGCGGAGGCGAGCGCGGGAGCCGCGGCGCGCGCGACGCCCCAGGGCTCGCGGCCCCAGCCTCAGTCCCCGCGACCACCCTCCGGCCTGGGGCGCTACGCCCTGCGGGCTCTCGGGCCCGGCCCGGCGAGGGGCCGCCGTCCGCCCGGACCGCCCAACGACAACTGGGGAAGGAGGGAGGACGGAGGAGGGCGGCCGCCATTAGCACTTGCAGCCCGGCCCGCCCGCCCGCCGGCCCCGGCCCCAACCCCGGCCCCGGCCCCAGCCCCGGCCCCGGCCGGCGGCTCAGCTCTGAACCTGAAAATAAAACTCGTGCTTGGGAGGGAGGAGCGAGCGCGGCCGGGAGAACAGGCACCGCTCGGTGGCAGGCGGGAGAGATGCTGCGTCATGGTGCCAACATGGACGCCGGCCTTTTGTCCTTTTCTGCTTAGGAAGCGCAGGCACGCCCCGGAGCCCCGAAAAGCCGGCTTCGGCGTGCGAGCCCCGCCGTCACGAGAGAAAGAGGTCCTAGGCCGGGCGGGGAGGCTTCCTCGTCTTTTGAGCCCCCCACCTCCAAAAACACTTCAATTTCCTCCTCCCCATCAAGGCTCAGACCTAGCAAAGCTGGAGGGACGACCGCAGGCGGCTCCCTGGATGCCCGAGCTCGCCGGGGAGACCCTCCCCTCGCCTCCTGGGCAGAAGGGGCAGAGGGTCTGCGGAGCCCTCGCCCCCCCACACCTCCCCACCCGCTGCCAAACATAAAGCTCCAGAAACCTCCGTCGCCCCTCAGCTCCCAAACATCTGCAGCCCTTGGCCTGCTCGAAAAAAGATTTCCTCGAAGGGGCAAAAGGCACTTTTTTTTTTTTTTTTTTTTTTAACTTACCCGCTCAGCCCGGTGCCATGGAGTCTGGAAGATCAAGCTGGGCGTAGGTTTTGGACGTGTTATGTAAAAAATATCTTGGGGGGGGGGGGTTGTTTAGTTAGGATTATTGGAGGGGAATGGTGGTGTCTTTTCTTGTTGTTACCTTTTTGTAAGTTATACTCTCATGGCATTTTCTGCTCCTTCCACTTCTGCAAACTTTCCAGGGTTGGGTTGGCAAAAGGCGGCTTCGCTGAGGACTGTTTACTGCTCTGGATATAGCAATGGTGTGATCGTCATTAAGAGACAAAAGGCGAAAATACACAGTCAAATCAAACAAAAGGCAAAAGCAGCACGGCCATCCCAACCACCATAGAAAATACCCGCGAGTTAACGTTGGTGTTTGGCTCGAACCAGCTAGGACTTGTTTTCCAGTTTTAATCTAGTTTCCTGTGACGGCTTTAGTCTCTGTACACAAAGAGAAGGTCTTCCTTTCCTTCACCCACCCCCCTACCAAGACGAGAAAAACAGAGCTGTTTTTCTTCAAATAGATCGATTTTCAAAGAAAAGTGTACATGTTACTGGGAAGAAAACTGACTAGCATTTATTGCTGTAAACATTTTCAAAAGCTTAAAGGCTAAAACCTTAGCTTTATAGAAAGCAAAATCGTCTAGAAGCATTTTTAAACGCTTATATTAGACAAGAGCGACAAAGACATACATGCAGATGAAGGTTCAGAAAATTAAGGACATCTCAGCAACATTAACATAGAAACTGCACTGCATAAGGACAGAATGGATTGGGTACTTACAATGTAAAAGGTTTTTAAAAACTTAAAAGAATAACAACTGCTTACAATTTTTTGTTGCTGCCATTTCGCTAATCCTACAGCTATACATTTAAAACATTACCTTGTTAAAAAGAGAGCAGAAGGAGTTAATAAGATGGCCAGGTTTAAGTGTTTAATAGAGGAAACTATATATATTTAAAAATTTATTGTTCAGTCAAGAGAATACAGATTAAGACAGCTCCAAGCTCCCACCCACCCACCCAAGAAAAAAAGAGGAAAAAAAAATTAAATATGTCGTTTACTTAGGTTTTTTGGAATTCAAAATTGTTAACTGCTGACATTAATGGTGTGCTATGACCTAGTTATACAAGACAAAGATGGATTCCAAGTCATAAGGAAAAATCCAGATCTTTTTAAAAAGTCTTCTTCATTCTTCCAATTGTGAGTCCTTTAGCCTGTTGACAAATGTTAAACACAACACTGAGGCGTCCTGAACTGGATGGTGGAGTCAAAGGAAAAACATTCCCCATTTGCAACAAAGGAAAAACCCACTTGGCCATTTAATTCCATTGCAGAAAAATGGCTCCCCTCATCTGTTGGCCTCTCCTTGGTGTCTGATGAACGATGTTTTGAGATCAGCGTCTAATAACTCAAGCCCTATAGAAGCCGCGCGCTGATTGGCTGCCGCGCCCTGCCGCCCTGCTCCAGCCAATTACCTACCCACGGCCAAATTACAAACCCCGAAAAGAGCCCCAATATAAAATACACCACCACGAAGCCCCAGCAAGGCGGCTCCTCCGTCTCGGCCGCCCGAGAGGAGAGGTAGAGGGGGCTGCAAATGCGTCCTCGCGAAGCCCGGGAGCCTCGGAGTTGAACTCACAAAATGGAAGCCGCGCGCTGATTGGCCGCCGCCACTCCCGGACCTTTAATAAAGAAAGGGGAAGGAAAAGATAAATGCAAAAAAGGGGGACTCTCTCTCCTCTGCTGGAGGCTGGAGGAAGAAGGGGGGGGGGGGGAAGCATGTGTATAGGACAATTACAGGGCGCTCCTCTCCAAAAATAAAAACGGAGCAAAAAGCCTCTATCACCCAGGTCCAGGCGAGGGCTACATCCTCCCAGGAATGTGAATGCTAATTTGGTTAAAAATCCTGGTTTCCCCTCCCTAGCTCAGCTCCAAAGGGGAGGGGGTCTCGGGGCAGAAGAGGAAGCCGGAGCAGAGATACCTCGATTGCAACTCGCCTTGAGTCGTCTTGCCTCCCCCCACGGTTCCCAGCGTCTAAACACACAATCACCTCCCACCCCACCCCCCCCCAAAAAAAAGCCCAGCCCTTTGCCCCGGTCCCCCACGCGCCCACCTCCGGTCTTGGCAGTTTGGAAACAGTTTTGGAGGCCCCAGGCGCACGCCGCGGCGGCCGCGGCTCGGAGGGTAGCCCCAGCCGCGGGAGGTAGAGCCGGAGGAGACCCCCCTCCCCCGCCAGCCAAGCCCCCCACCTAAGTCCCAGCAGAATAAATAAATTAAAAGGCCTTCCCCCGGGGAGGGGGGAGGCAGTGTGGGAGCGCGCGAGTGAGGGGTGGGGGGCCGCTGGGGCCCGGGGCTTTGGCGGCGCAGCTGCCGCCGCCGGGAGAGTGCCTGGGGAAGCGGCGAGGAAGGAGAGGGGAGGAGGAAGAGGAGGAGGAGGAGGAAGAGGAGGAGGGTGAGCGCTCGGGTCGGGCTCCTTAGCGGTGTATTGTGGGATGTGCGGCTACTGGGAGCCGAGCCTCCGCCGCCAGCCGCCTCCCGGGCAGCAGCAGCAGCAGCAGCGGCAGCGGCGGCGGCAGCAGCAGCTCCGGGCCCGGCAGCCGCGGCGGCGGCGCCCCCCCCTCCCGGCCCCCCGTCCGGCCGCCCCGGCCTCGGCTCCCGCGGGGGACACCATGTACTGGCTGGCGGCGCAGGGAGGCCGGCGCCCGGCGGGGATGTAAGCGCGGCTCGGGGAGGGAGAGGCCGCGGGCGGCAGCCGGGCGGCCCGAGCCCCCGGCCCCGGCCCCGGCCCCGGCCCCGGCCCCGGCCGAGCCGGCGGGCGGGCGGGCGGGCGGGCGGCGCCAGGCCTGCCGCGAGCCCAGCGCGCGAGCCGGGCCGAGCGAGAGAGCGAGCGCCACGCCGGGCGGCCGGGCGGCCGGACGAGCACCATGGGCCGGAGCCCGCGTCCTCCGGGCGCCCCGGGCCCCGCCAGCACGCACCGGGGGCCCCCGGGAGCCCCCCGCTGCCGCCCCGAGACGGTGGCCGAGCGGGCGGGCTCCTAATTCTCCCGGAAGGCTTATTCTCTCGCTCTATCCTTATTTTGGGGGGAGCCAGCTAGACAGCCCCTTTCGGGGCGCGCTGGTAAGGTGGGAGGGGGTGGGGGCTGGACGATTTGATTCTTTCGCGTGTGTGTAGAAGCGGCCGCCGCCGCCGCCGTCGCGGCGGAGACGACAACAACTTGCTCGTTTTCAGGTTGGGTTAACGGCATGGAGAACAGTCACCCCCCCCACCACCACCACCAGCAGCCCCCGCCGCAGCCCGGCCCTTCGGGCGAGAGGAGGAACCACCATTGGAGAAGTTACAAGTTGATGATTGACCCGGCTCTGAAAAAGGGACATCATAAACTGTACCGCTACGATGGGCAGCATTTCAGCCTGGCGGTGAGTAGCCGGCGCGCCTCCCCGCCGCCCCATCCCCCCCAGCCGAGCCGGGGGCGGGGGCAAGAGGTCCGAGGGGCCCGCGGCACCCCCGTCCGACCACCCGGCCAACTGTCAGCCGGGTCCCCGGCCCTGGAGTTTGACAAGTGCCTGGAGAGGGGGGTCTGTCCCTGCCCCTGGGGAGTGGGACCGGCCCTCTCACTCCGCCCCGCCCCCCCACTCCTCCCCACAGATGTCCAGCAACCGCCCGGTGGAAATTGTCGAGGATCCCCGGGTCGTTGGGATCTGGACCAAAAACAAGGAGCTGGAGTTGTCGGTGCCCAAATTCAAGGTAGGACCCCTCCCCCCGACCCCGCGGGCCCTCCCCCACCCCTCCCCACTCCCGAGTTCGAAAATAACGCCAGTCCTGACCGAGCCCAGCCTGATTCCGAGTTCCCGCGCCAGCCACGGCCGGGGCAAGTTTTGGCGGGGAGGGGGAGATGGCAGCCAGAGGGGTGTCCCCTCTCAGCTGCGGTGAACAGAGTAACGCTCGGTGGAACTGTAATCAAGGACTGATACAGTGTCCTGCCGGCCCAGCTGGGGGCTCCGGGTCCCCACCTGGCTCCTCTGGGCCAGGCGGCTCTGCCCCAGGACCCGCCCCCCTTCCCAGCCTTGTGGCTTAAGGGGGACAACTTCCTAGACCAAAGGTTCGCCCCTGACCCGGCAGCAGGGAGAGGAGGCCGGAATGGGGGGTGGGGAAAGAGAAACTGTTTCTTTTTCCCCTTTCCTTTCGAACCCAGAGGACTTCCACGTTCCAAACGATTTAATCCTCCGCTTCCCGGGCCCGCCCGCGTGCATTTCCACCCCCCAAAATTATTTTTCACCCTTCATTGTTTTCAACGGGCACGGGACTGGGGAATGTTGTGTTTCCCTTCCGTTTCAATGTTCTCCCAACTCCCTTCCCCCTCGTCACTGCCAGATCGATGAGTTCTACGTGGGCCCGGTGCCTCCGAAGCAGGTGACATTTGCCAAGCTAAATGATAACATCCGAGAAAACTTCCTGAGGGACATGTGCAAGAAGTATGGAGAGGTGGAGGAGGTGGAGATTTTGTACAACCCTAAGACCAAGAAGCACTTGGGCATTGCCAAGGTGGTCTTTGCCACGGTCAGGGGAGCCAAGGAGGCAGTTCAGCACCTGCATAGCACTTCTGTCATGGGCAATATCATCCACGTGGAGCTGGACACCAAAGGTGAGTGGGGGCCCCTTAGGACAGCCTACCCTGGCCAGAGGCAGGCCCTGTCACTATGGCTCCCTTTCCTCCCAGAGCCCCTCTTTCAGTGTTGCCCCCCCAACCCTATTTTTTCTTTGCCCCCTCCTGAGGGTAGAGTCACGTGGAGCTAAATGTGTTGTCGGTTGCTAGGAGACAAGCTATAATTTACCAAATGTGCTGTCCTTGGCTACTGCATGTACCCCCAGGGACCACCCAGAGGCTTCCCCACCACTGACACCCCTGTGGGCCCCTCTCGGAGCCCTGGTGGCCTGGGTTTAGGTAGTCCCCAGTGTTGCCATCTGTGTTAGGGAAGGAGGCAGGGTTTGTTTATTTGTGAGGGGCTGAGGGAGAGCCACTAGAATGCCTTTAAATACGTAAAGGGTAGGTCCTTCAACTGAAAAGAGAGTCCTCCAAGAATCCAGGGTCTCCACCCCCCTAATACTATCCCTTCCCTCTGGAAGTGGGAACCAATATGGGCCCAGAGTTTGGTTTCATTGATGATGTTCGGAAGCTGGGCGGGCTGCTCTGGGTGCTCAAGGGTTGACACTCTGCCTTCCCTCCTCTCTCTTAAAGAGACAGCAGCACCTCCCATGCACCGGAATCCTGCTATGTGCTCAGTTTGAGCTGGCTGCTGGGAGAGTGTTGCTGGAGAAGCCACTCTTCCTCCCTTAGGTTCCTGGGAGGCTTCTCCTGGATGCTGAATGGAGGGGCTTTCAGGACTAGGACTGTAGGGCATCCCCCTCAAGTTCGCCTGTGGCCTCTCTAGGGCAGTTCCCACCAATATAGAAGAAGGTGCTGGGTGCCCTGAGGAGCAGCCTGCCCTGTGACTGGGCAGGCACTGTTGGTGGGTCCAGTGCCTCTTGGGGCCTCCTGGGAGATACTGCCGGGGGAGGGCATAGATGGGCAGCTTCCAGGAGTTCTGTGAGCACAGGGTTCAGGGGCAACCAGGGCACATCAAATCCAAACAGGAAAATCCAAACCCTTCTTTTTGGCTTTTAATAACTAATGAATGTACATTGACTGGGTCTCTAAGATCTTACTAGAACTGGGTGGGCACAGTTATCCCACAAAGTCTTGCCAAGCCTGTACCTAGTTCTGAGTCTCCTCAGAGCACAAGCCCAGGTTCCTGCCTAAGCCACAGCACCCCCCTCTCTCTTAATTTCTCACTCTGGGGAGTACAGACCCTTCCAGATCTGCATATCCCTTGGGTGGCTGCAGTCCAATGTCTCCCTGAGAATTGAATGTGGAATCGTCTCCCCATCACATGCCCATTTTAAGGAGTAACCAGCTTTCACCAAAATTTCATTTCTGAAAAGACCAAAAAATAAAAAAAGTGGGAGGCCCTCAGAGACTGCCAACTAACTTTGTATTTCAAGAAAGAGACCGGTAAAGTGTAAAGTGTTGCTCAAGGAATGCGTCTCCTTTGCATATGTAAGCAGCTGCCTCAGAGGGCTCTATAAATATCAATAATCTGGGGCCCCCTGGTCTATAGAGGCCTCTCTGCTGAGGAGGAAGGGTTACCAGACTGGCTCTGTGGAACTGAGTCCCAGGCAGAGCTGGGGAGCCAGGGCAGCCCTGCCAGAGGAGGGACAGGTGGAGTTCACAGTAGTGTGGTACTAGAGTGTGTTGGACAAACTCTGCTGGTCACCTAGCCCCAGATAATTAGCAACAAACTGTCACCTCTGGGTTCCTGGGTCTCTCCATTTGCTATAGGCTCTGGCCGTTAAGTGAGAAAACCTAACTCTTTGCTCTGGTGCCGTGGCCCAAGTGATAGGAAGAGGCTTTGTGTTGGGGTGGCATTTCTGTTTTGGGGGGAGTCCCAGCCCCACAGAGGATTAAATTCTGAGACTTAAGGTCAAAAGATTCATACAGTTTAGCAGCTTTGTTGAACAGACAGGACTTCTCAGTGAGGTGGTTACCCAGTCAGGGTCACACGGTTTCCCAGGCTTGGGGTTTCAGGCACAGGGGCCCACAAGGAAGCCAAACTGGGGGGTCTGGAGCCTCCTTCAGTTCTCCTTCCCTTGTCCTTCCCACAGGGGAAACCCGCATGCGGTTCTACGAACTGTTGGTCACGGGCCGATACACACCCCAGACCCTCCCAGTGGGTGAGCTGGATGCTGTCTCTCCAATCGTGAATGAAACCCTGCAGGTGGGTTTATCACCATCAGTACCCATCCCCTGACACGAACACACACACATTCTCTCTCTCTCTCTCTCTCTCTTTCTCTCTCTCTCTCTCTCATCACCAACCTGTGATATGCCCCCCACCTCCACTCCACCACCTCCAGTGCCGGACCAGCGCCTAGCAGGGAACAGAGCCTGGCTCACCTAGGCTGGGATTCCCACAGACCCACAGCCTACTAAGACTCACTTTCTGTGGTGATGCTGAAACGTTGCTGTGTCTAATGCCCTGTGTACTGCTCTTCCCCCACCCCTAGAAAGCAGGGTATAGGTCCTTCTTTCCAGAGCAAGACTGACTCCTTATTCAACCACTGCCTTCCACCTAAACCGCTCTTACATGGGGAGGTGCTCAATCCAGCTCTTTCCCAGCAACAATTCAACTATCCTCAGGAGTAGCACTTCCAGAATGAAGAGTCTTTGCTGACTTGCTAGGTTGTTCATTAGGCACTTTTAACCATGTCATGCTATTAAACTCCTACAACATTGGGAGACCAGAGGGAACAGGGCCACCCCTTCACTACCCAAACCATGGTTCATCCTGCTGGAAGGTCTGATTTCTGACAATCTGAGACAGGAAGGAAATCCCAGTTCAAACCAAGCTGTCAGGATCTTCTCTTTTCTCTGTTTAGGGATTATAAGAAGTCCTCAAGGTTCCTTGAGGATAACCAGCTATCCTAAGATTAAAGAAAACTTAGGACCATCCAGAAACTCCTCTTCCATCTCCCCTCCCCCATTCCTTTTACCGTGCTGAAGTTCTAGAGTGACCAGCTTGGCTCTAAGATCCCCAGAGTGAGAAGGGAGAAGAGCCTCCTTCCACTGCAGAACCTCACACATGGCTCCCCCTCTCTTTCTCCCTCCCTAGCTGTCAGATGCTCTGAAGCGCCTCAAGGATGGTAGCCTGTCTGCGGGCTGTGGCTCTGGCTCATCCTCTGTCACCCCCAATAGCGGAGGGACCCCCTTCTCCCAGGACACCGCGTACTCTAGCTGCCGCCTAGACACACCCAACTCCTACGGACAGGGCACGCCACTCACGCCGCGCCTGGGCACCCCCTTCTCGCAGGACTCCAGCTACTCCAGCCGTCAGCCCACACCCTCCTACCTCTTCAGCCAGGACCCCACAGTGACCTTCAAGACCAGGCGTCACGAAAGCAAGTTCACAGATGCCTACAACCGCCGCCACGAGCATCATTACGTCCATAACTCCTGTGCGGTCACCACAGTGGCAGGGGCCCCCACAGCCTTCAGGGGCTCCGTGGACCTCCCATTTGGGGCAGTGAGCAGCAGTGGAGGCAACAGTGGCCCTCCATTCAAGGCCCAACCACAGGACTCGGCCACATTCGCCCACACTCCGCCACCTGCCCAAGCAACCCCCACTTCTGGAGTCACCTTCAAGTCGACCTTCTCTCCATATCAGACCCCTGTGCCCCCTTTCCCCCCACCGCCCGAGGAGCCCACCACCACGACCACCTTTGGGGCCCGCGACAGTGGGGAATTCAGGAGAGCGCCTGTGCCACCACCCCTGCCACCCACCGAACCCCTGACCAAGGAGAAGCCGGGCACACCACCTGGCCCACCACCTCCCGATGCCAACAGCATGGAGTTGGGTGGCCGGCCCACCTTCGGCTGGAGTCCTGAACCCTGCGACAGTCCCGGCACGCCTACGCTGGAATCATCCCCAGCTGGGCTGGAGAAGCCCCATGATAGCTTGGACTCCCGCATCGAGATGCTGCTGAAGGAACAGCGCACCAAGCTGCCCTTCCTTCGGGAGCAGGACTCAGATACAGAGCTGCAGATGGAGGGCAGCCCTATTTCCTCCTCCTCCTCCCAGCTTTCCCCACTGGCCCCCTTTGGCACCAACTCCCAGCCAGGCTTTCGAGGCCCCACACCACCATCCTCACGCCCCTCCAGCACTGGCCTGGAGGATATCAGCCCCACGCCACTGCCTGACTCAGATGAGGATGATGAGCTTGACCTGGGCTCAGGGCCCCGGCCCCCTCCGGAGCCAGGCCCCCCGGACCCTTCTGGTCTTCTGGGCCAGACAACTGAGGTAGCCTTGGACCTGGCTGGAGACAGGACCCCAACCTCAGAGAAGATGGATGAGGTACCACCATGTCTGTCCACCTCTGTCTTGGATTGGTTTTGTCTCTGTGTCTCCCTCTTTCCTCTGAAACATTATCACCTTAGGACGATTAGCTAAAATGCAGAAGCAACAGGGTTAGGGCAGCTAAAATAACAGGTCAAACACAGAGAATAAAAAGAGAATGAAAAAAGCATCAGGAGCTGTGATTGAGCAGCTGGTTTGGCTCTGAGCAACCTAGTAGCCATAGAGAGAAGGGAAACATTGACCTAGTTCTGTCGGGTCTTCTGTTAGGTGTGGGAAGACATCTTCTAGGGATCAGTTCTGACTTGGGCTTCTTTGGTTGGAGTTTGCTGAGACCTCAGATAGTACGGACTGTGGTTAATGGTTCTGGATTCCCTTCTCTGTTGGGTGGCTGGAGGGTGGTCAGGGCTGATCCTGCAGCTCAAGCTTATTTGGGAAGAGGGATTAGCTAGAGACTGCCTTCTTAGGCTAGGCCAGGGGGAGCTCTGGAGCACTGGCTCCTAGAATCTGGTGCCCTCTAAAGAGATGGGAAGCTGCGGGTGGGCAGGGAGGGCATTGAAATTTCCCTTAGTCCTCTCCGTCTGTCTCCAGGAGTGAAGGAGTTAAGGGTTAGCCCAGGGGGAGGGCCACAGCCAGAAACAGGCAAAATTGACCGTTCTTCACCATCCTCACTCATAGATCCTCATCTGGGGTCTTATTACCCAAATATCCAGCCTCAGGGTTGAGGTGGGGGCTACTGTGTGCTGCAGTCCCTTGGAGGGAAGGCTCAGGTCACCTTCCTTGGCTCTGCTCCCCACTCCTGGTCCAGGCACCTGTCATGGCCCTCCTGAAGGCCTGGATTGGAACCTGTGCGCCCAGTGGGGATGAGCAGCCAGGGACTTGGACAGAGCTCTCTGGCCCCGTGGGTGGCAGGAAGAAGGGTTCCCCCCTTCCCAGGCCCTTTGATTAGGCAGATTTGGCTGCCTCAGGGAGGAACAGAAAGGAACTTGGCCTGCCCAGGAGGGGACTGCAGGTGGCTGGGGCTCCAGAGGGCCTCCAGGCGTTTCTAGGGAAGTGGTTTCTGGTGCCAAGGGTTCAGAGCAGAAGGAGTTAACAGGTGTGCAGGGGTGGGGGGCTAGCGACCTTGCTATCTTTTCTTCCCTCTCTGCTGCCCGGGGGTTAGGGGTTTGTTTACCATGCTGGCAGGCTCGTCTAGGACTGGGAAGCCCAGAGTAACCGGAGGGACGGGGCTCTCCCATCTTGTCATTGTAGGGAGGGGGAGACTGAGGCCCAAGAGAGGTGAGGTCGGGATGCCTCAGGACTTTAGCCCTGGGAAGACCACAGTACTGGTAACGGCCACGCTGGCCCTCGGGAGCCCCCTGCTGGCAGCCTGGAGAGCAGCACCCAGGTTCCCAGACGGAACCGGGAGGCAGTCCTAAGCCCCGACCCGGGCTGAAGACTCCCGGGGAGAGCAGGGCGTACCGCCGAGGGCCATTCCCTTTCTTCACAGAGGCTGGTGATTAAAGGTTCAGGCTCCAGTCCTTGAGCCTGGAGACCCAGCTCTGTCACTTACGGGTTCTGTGACCTTGGGTAAGGTACTCTCCCTCTTTGAGTCTCAGTTTCATCGTCTGTGAAATGGGACGGCGCAAGTACCTGCCTTACTCTGTCTACGGCTTAAGTGAGGCGCCGCAAGGCAAGGCCAGGCCGGGCGGCGCGGCTGGAGCGAGTTCTCAGCGCCGGGCTAGTTCCCGCTGGTTCTCACCCCCACCCCCAGGCGCCGGAGGGAGGGGCAGGGCCGAGGAGCGCGGATCCGGGTCTCCTCGTGATTGGCTGGCCGCGGAGCCGGGTTAACCCTCGGTGTGCTGCGCTCGCCTTGCTGGGCGCTGTCCCGGCCTGACTCCGGTACGTCGGTGCGAATCCCATTAAGCCTGCCCGCAGCCTCCAGCCCGTGCGTGCGGACCCTGAGAGGAGGGAGGGTGTGTGCGCGTGCGGATGCCTGCATGTGTAGAGGGGGTCTGACGAAATCCGGAGCTTCCTGCTGCTGAAAGTTTGGTATTCCTCCCCACAGCGCTCCCCCCATTTCCATTTGAGCAGTCCCTTTCCTGAGGATCTGACCTCTGACCTTATAGCCTCTACAGACCTCTCCCCCCTCAGCCTTCAAATGTACTCCCTGCCTCTTCCAGCCTACAAAGGCTCTTGTCTGTTCAGCCAAGTTCTTCTAGGGCAGGACCTGAGCCACCTTCTCACCTGTGTCCTGACGCTAGAGCCTGGGGGTGATCCAACTCTCATCTCCCCTACCCCTGCCCTGCCTTTTCACTCCATCTCTACCATGTACACTAAAATACCTCCTTCTGATTCCAGGCCTGTGTCTTCAACTCCCCAAAGCCTTGTGTCCCAGTATAAAGGGGTCCATGCCCATTTCAGAGCTGGGGTCATCCTTGGCTCCTCCCCTGTCCACTTAGCACCATGTCCAGGCAGGCATACTGAGCTGAGTCCCAGCCTTCTTTCTGAAGGGCTGTGCCTCCTAGGCCAGTGGATTTTGGCTGTTTCCTCACTTGTCAGAGGGATCAGAGCCAAGTCCCACCTTGCAAGGCTACAGTGCAGATAAGAAATAAAACACCTCATACCCACAACACTCAACCCCATGCTGGCCCACACTATGTGCAGCCTCAAGACAAGATGCAAAGAGTAACTAAGGAAAATAAAGACATACCTCCTATTGATACAGCCTTAATACTGCTAAACCTTGTTACTTAGACATCACCTTCGCCACCTGGCCCTCTTTGCTGCAGTGAGGACAGCAGGCTGACTGGGAATGCGGGCTGGGGAGCCACTGACTGGTTTGAATCCTGGTTCCCTCTCTTACTGGCTCTGTGGCCTTGGGCAAGTTACTTAAGCTTTATGCATTCCAGTTTCCTTGGTAAAAATGGAGATAACAGACCTACCTTGTAAAGTCAGTCTGAGGACTGAGTTAATATATACATCAAGTCCTTAGAAAGATGGTTGGATGTGGGAAGCACTATAGAAGTGTTCATTTGTAGTGTCACCTCCCTGTCTCCCTCCCAGCTTCCTTTTCCTCCATGGTGGGCTATGTATTTCACATCTTCATTCTGCTTATCCTTTGCCTCTTCCCTTTAGAAGGTTAGCTGCATGAGAGCAAGAATTCCGTTTGTCTTGTTCACCTAGAATAGTGCCTGGCCCACAGCAGGTGCCAAACAAATGTTTGTTGAGTGAATGAATGGATCCTTATAACCATGAGGCAGATAGTGTGATGCCCATTATGCAGATGGGGAAACTGGGGGCTTAGTGAGGTTAAGTGATTCACCAAGGCCACATAGTCCATAAGGGAGGGGACCAGATTCTGAGCCTCAGAAACCATGTTGCTCATTAGTCTCATGGAAGGCTTCTCTGACTTTCTGGTGTTTGGAAGGGCTCTAGAAGCCAGCTTGGCCTCCCAGGCTTCACCTTACCACTCTTTCCTGGCTCTTTCTGCAGGGTCAGCAGTCCTCAGGCGAGGACATGGAGATCTCGGATGATGAGATGCCCTCAGCCCCCATCACCAGCGCCGACTGCCCCAAACCCATGGTGGTGACCCCAGGGGCAGCGGCCGTGGCAGCCCCCTCCGTGCTGGCTCCAACCCTGCCGCTGCCCCCGCCCCCTGGCTTCCCACCACTGCCCCCACCCCCGCCACCACCCCCACCACAGCCAGGCTTCCCCATGCCCCCACCTCTGCCACCACCCCCACCCCCACCCCCCCCAGCCCACCCCGCTGTGACAGTGCCCCCCCCTCCACTCCCAGCGCCCCCGCCTGGTGTCCCACCCCCACCCATCCTGCCACCGCTGCCACCCTTCCCCCCAGGGCTGTTTCCCGTGATGCAAGTGGACATGAGCCACGTGCTGGGTGGCCAGTGGGGCGGCATGCCCATGTCCTTCCAGATGCAAACGCAGATGCTGAGCCGTCTGATGACTGGCCAGGGCGCTTGCCCCTACCCACCCTTTGTGGCTGCTGCGGCAGCGGCAGCCTCAGCTGGGCTGCAGTTTGTCAACCTGCCACCCTACCGGGGCCCGTTCTCCCTGAGCAACAGCGGACCAGGCCGCGGGCAGCCCTGGCCACCCCTCCCCAAGTTTGACCCATCGGTGCCGCCACCAGGCTATGTGCCACGCCAGGAGGACCCACACAAGGCCACTGTGGATGGCGTCTTGCTGGTGGTGCTCAAAGAGCTCAAGGCCATCATGAAGCGTGACCTGAACCGCAAGATGGTGGAGGTAGTGGCCTTCCGGGCCTTCGACGAGTGGTGGGACAAGAAAGAGCGGATGGCCAAGGTAGGCCGTGGGTGCATGGGGTTCCCCAGGTGGGCAGCAAGCACTCTCTTTCCTCCCGAGACATGTTATCAGAGTCACTGCTCCAATAGGACAGCATGGGTGTTATTTTGTGATGACATGGATGCATAGTTTCTGCATTTAGCTTGTGTGTGAGTGAGGAAGTTGAGGTTCAGTGAGGCAGAGAGGGGTGCAGGGAATGTCTGGAGCAGTGGGCACCAAGTGCAGCCAGTTTTATGGGAAGGAAGTATCAGTTACTATGTGGCTGTCACTTTTGGGGGAGGGTAGGCCTCTCAGAAAGGGCCACCCGACAGGAGTCACTGGCAGTACCATAACCAGGGTGACAGTCTCCTCCTCTCTGGCACTGCAGGCCTCACTGACCCCGGTGAAGTCAGGCGAGCACAAGGATGAGGACAGGCCAAAGCCCAAGGACCGCATCGCCTCATGCCTGCTGGAGTCGTGGGGCAAGGGTGAGGGCCTGGGCTATGAAGGCCTTGGCCTGGGCATAGGGCTACGTGGGGCCATCCGCCTGCCCTCCTTCAAGGTCAAAAGGAAAGAGCCACCAGACACAGCCTCTGCTGGTGACCAGAAGCGCCTGCGGCCCTCAACCTCTGTGGATGAGGAAGATGAAGGTAGGTGCCCAACCCCCCCCCCGACCCCCGGTACGGGGGAGTCTCCTCCGGCGTTTCCTCCACCTGGCTCGGACACCCTTCTCTCCTGCAGAGTCAGAGCGTGAACGGGACCGGGACATGGCGGACGCCCCTTGCGAGCTCACCAAGCGGGACCCCAAGGGAGTGGGCGTGCGGCGAAGGCCAGCCCGGCCGCTGGAGCTGGACAGTGGTGGGGAGGAGGACGAGAAGGAGTCACTGTCAGTGTCCTCATCGTCATCGGCATCCTCGTCCTCGGGTTCCTCCACGACCTCACCCTCGTCCTCTGCCTCCGACAAGGAGGAGCGGGAAAGCACTGAGGAGGAAGAGGAGGCAGAGGAGGAAGAGGAAGAGGAGGAGGAGGAAGAGGAGGAGGAGGAAGGCCCCAGAAGCCAGGTCTCCTCCTCCTCAACCTCATCTACGTCAGATAAGGTACATTCGGGTTGGGGAGGCCTGGGGTGATGGGCCAGGTGAGGGGGCCCCTTTGGCTCATCCTGGCCTCTCATCCTTCTCCCCCAGGATGACGATGACGATGACGATGAAGATAGTGAGGACCAGGATGAGTCTGAGAATGACGATGAGGACGTAGCCCTGTCGGAGGCGAGTGAGAAGGAAGAAGTGGACTCAGATGGAGGTGAGTGGCACAGGTGGTGGCACCTGGTCTGGCCTGGGGTCCTTCTGCAGAGCAGAGCCTGAGGAGCTTTCCAGCAATACTTTTGGGGCCTTCAAAATGTGAAGTCATTAGAACACACACATGTGACATACCGTACAATTCTGTTTATATTAACACATCTAGAGTTGGTCGATCCATAGAGATGAAAAGTAAACCAGTGGTTGCTTGGGTCTGAAGGTGGGAGGATAGAGGGGTGATATCACGCTAAAGGTATTGGATTTCTTCTTGAGCTCAGAGGGTGTTTTGAAACTAGAGGTAATTGTACAACACTGAGAATGTAGTAAATGCCACTAAATTATTCATTTTAAAATGGTTAGTTTTACATTCTGTGGATTCACCTCAAATTTTAAAAATGGTGATTAGTTAACACACACAAGTACATGTGAGTGTGTGCACATACACGTACCCCCCCCCCCCCAGATGTCTAAGGCCCCCATTCAGTGCAGGGGCCCTAGTTTGAGACTTTTGGTGAAGTGTCTAGCTGGAGCACAGCAGATACTGAAGGGCTCTTGCCTGTGTCCCCTGCCCAGAGGAGACTGTAAGCATCCCCACCTCCAAGGCTGGAGCTGGGTCCTCCAGCGAGAGTTCTGAGTCTTCTGAGTTTGAATCAAGCTCCGAATCCTCCTCATCGTCCTCAGAGGATGAAGAGGAGCTGGAGAGAAGGAAAGAGGAGGAGGAGGAGGAAGAGGAAGAGGCAGCAGCAGATGAAAGTATGGCTCCTGTGGCTCCTGACGAGGACTTTGAGGAGAATGTGGCCACAGGGGCACCTGTAACGGAGTCCTCGGTCATGGAAGAGGAAGTGGACATCGAGGCTGAGGATGAAGCTCCCGAGGAGAGGACCCCAGTGCCGGAAGAGCCCTCCTTGCCTGTGTGTGTTGAGGAGCTGGCTAGCTGCAAGGAGCCCCCCGAGGAGCCAGGCCTGAAGGAGGAAGGGGCCAAGCTGCTGTCTCCAGAACCCCCTGCTGGAGAGGTGGAGGCCCGACCCCTGCCTTCCCCAGAGTGCACCCCAGGTAATACCTGCAGCCCCCAGTGGGGCGGTGGGGATGGAGGAAGGATGTCCTGCCCAGGCTCCTTTGGGTTAATCTCTGAACCTTCCTGAGCTCCAGCTTCCTCATCTGTAATATGGGATCAATGGCTAGTGTCTCCTCCATGGGGTCCTGTGGGAGGACAAAGTGAGGTGACACAGTGTGCCAGCATGGAGCCTGGCACCTTAGCCAGAAGGTGCTAGTCCCTTAAGGGAACCACTGCTGTCACAGGTACTCAGTGCCAGTATTCCCCCCATGGTTTGGTCCTTGGCCCATTAGTCCCTATGGGATGCTCCCAGAAAAGTGGGGGATGGGAGAGCAGGCATGCATGGTCATTGTAGTGACAGGCAGGTGAGGGAGGCTCCGGGATGCTGGGCCAAGTAAGAGGGGCTGTGGGCACCACCACTTCTGTGGCACTACACAAAGTGTATTAAAAGCTCTAACATACCATCCAGTGGGACTTTGTACAGTGATAAAGATGCCCTCTGTCTGCCCTGGCCAGTACCATAGCTATTAGACACAGTGTTGCTAAGAGCACTTGAAATGTGGCAAGTGCCACTGTGGAACTGAATTTGTAACATTATTTAAGTTTAATTAATTTAAACTTAACATAACCATGTGTGGTTAGTTTGTACCTCTGATAAGTTTTTTAGCAAAAAAACCTGTTGTATTTTGTTTAATTCTGTATTATTTGGCTATAGAACCACAGTCTTGAATATTGTTGTAGGCACTGACAATACAACAGTGGGCCAAACAGACAAAAATAGCTGCCTTCATGGAGCTTACATTCTGGGGCTGGGTGATAAATGACAGCAGATAAGCTAAAAAAATGTATTATATGACAGTGAAGATAAATGCTAGGAGAAGGGCTCTGATAAGTCCTGCAGAAAAGGGACTTGTTGAATTTTTACATTTTATTTTATTTTATTATTTTATTTAAGTTATTTTATTCAGTAGCAGAGCTCATTTTCTTGATCCACAGGACATCACCATTCTAAGGACATAATGCCAAATGCTAGCTAGCAACCATGTCTCCTATGTCTTTCATTTATCCCACCTTCATTTTCAAGCATCTACTGTGTGCCTGACCCTGGGCTGGGCACAGAGAAGCCTTGAGTAGTATAGCTACTACTATACTAGTAGTATAGCTATAGGGGGACAGTCCCCGTACTCAAAGAACTCCAGGAGGCTCAGAGGACTATGAGGTCAGGTATTAGGCACATAGTAGGACAGCATAAATAAGGCACCAAGAGTTGTTTGAATGGAATAGTAACAGTCGGGTTTTTGCCTAACTCTTTGCAGAGGATGACCTGGAAGTGGAGCCCCCTCCGCTGCTCTCCTTACCCCTGCAGCCGCCACTACCACCCCCTCGACCACCCCGGCCGCCGAGCCCACCACCAGAGCCCGATACCCCAGACCCTGCACATCCACCTGCCCCTCTGGAGCCCCCTCCGGAGGAGCAGCCCCCGCGTACTCCCGGCCTCTGTGGCAGCCTGGCCAAATCACAGAGCACAGAGATGGTGCCAGCCACACCGAGTGGGGAGCCCCCACTGTCAGGGGGCAGCAGCGGTCTGTCCCTGAGTTCCCCACAGGTGCCTGGCAGCCCCTTCTCCTACCCATCCCAGTCCCCCAGCTTGAGCAGCGGGGGTCTCCCGAGGACACCTGGTCGGGACTTCAGCTTCACACCCACCTTCCCTGAGCCTGGTGGGCCCCTGCTCCTGCCTGTCTGTCCCCTCCCAGCTGGCCGACGTGATGAGCGGTCTGGCCCCCTGGCCTCCCCGGTGCTCCTGGAGACAGGCCTGCCTCTCCCCCTGCCTTTGCCCCTGCCCCTGCCCCTGGCCTTGCCCGTACCTGTCCTGCGGGCCCAGACACGGGCCCCTGCCCAGCTGCCACCTCTGCTGCCAGCGCCGCTGACCCCCTGCCCACCCCCCATCAAGAGGAAGCCGGGCAGGCCCCGGCGGTCCCCGCCGGCTGTGCTCTCCTTGGATGGGCCCTTGGTCCGACCACCGGCGGGGGCTGCCCTTGGCAGGGACCTCCTCCTCCTGCCAGGTCAGCCACAGACCCCTGTCTTTCCCAGTACCCATGACCCCCGGGCCGTAACCCTGGACTTCCGGAACGCGGGGATCCCAGCACCCCCACCACCTCTGCCCCCCCAGCCTCCTCCACCCCCACCTCCACCCCCTGTTGAGCCCACCAAGCTGCCCTTTAAGGAGCTAGAGAACCAGTGGCCCTCCGAGGCCATCCCTCCAGGCCCTCGCGGGCGTGACGAGGTCACCGAGGAGTTCATGGACCTGGCCAAGGTTCGGGGGCCCTGGCGCCGGCCGCCTAAGAAGCGCCACGAGGACCTGGTGGCCCCAGCCTCACCTGAACTCTCGCCACCACAACCCCTCTTCCGGCCCCGGTCCGAGTTTGAGGAGATGACCATTCTGTATGACATCTGGAACGGTGGCATCGACGAGGAGGACATCCGCTTCCTGTGTGTCACCTACGAGCGGCTGCTGCAGCAGGACAACGGCATGGACTGGCTCAATGACACCCTCTGGGTCTACCATCCCTATATCCTAGCCGACAGGGCGGGGTCCTCATCCCCCTCTCTGGGCCCGATCTCCCAGGACATCCGTGGAGGCACTAGCACAAATGCCCATCTCCTACCAAGCAGCATCTGTGCTGGCACCATACCAGACTCCATATGGAGTCCTCACTGGCACTTCTAGACACACCTTCTGTGTCAGGCTCATCTCAGCCCCAGAGTTAGCAGGTCTCAGGGCTGATTGTACAACATCCTGGCAGCAGAGACTGACAGGGCCCACTCTTCCTATTCCCCCTCATCACCTCATTTAATTTCCCAACAGCTCAGTGAGGTAGGGGGCCGTTATTCATATCTTATATGGAAACTGAGACTCAGGGAGGTTAAGCTACCTACCTGAAGTCCTACAGCTATGAAGTACCAGAGCTAAGATTTGAACCCAGGCCAGTCTGCCTTCAGAATCTGGGCTCTTAACCATGATGTTGCCCTGATAGTTGGTAATAACCACAGGCAGCACAATCAGGTTGGAGCAGTCATCACCCCCATTATGTCAAACTGATTTACTGAACACTTCCTCTGTTGCAGGAAGTCTGTAAGCACATGATCATGCAGAGAGGCATTGTTATCACCCCAGTTTACTGATGGGGAAACTGAGGCAGGAAATGGCTAAGAAACAGCCAGGGCCATGCAGCTAGGTACCCCTGGCAGAGTTTTGTCCATCAGAGCTGGCCAGTGGGCAGCCTCATGGAGGTGGCTTAGGTTCCAGGGGTGGGAAGAACCCCCTGGAGTTAGGCCTTAGGGTAGAGGCTGGGCCCAGTGGGACTGGTCTCTGGAAGGACTGGGAGGGGCTCTCTAAGAATGTCCATGTGGCCCTTAACCCACGCCCACCCACCAGCCTCTCTTCAGCTAAGAAAAAGAAACGGGATGATGGCATCCGTGAGCACGTGACGGGCTGTGCCCGCAGTGAGGGCTTCTATACCATCGACAAGAAGGACAAGCTCAGATACCTCAACAGCAGCCGCGCTAGCACCGACGAACCCCCAACAGACACCCAGGTACTGCCATCAGGCACCTAGACACACCGGAGCCACCCAGGCTGCAGTGGCAGGGGGATTTCCTAGCTGGGGTGCCGGGCTATAGGAGGGGTTGTGGAATTGGGCTGGCACAGAGGGTGTTACCCCTCACCAGGCTGCTTAGGTTGGAAAAGAGGCGAGGATGGAAAGTGGGAGCCTCTGAGTTTTTCATCAGGGATGTGAGGATAGTGGAGTTGTGTTTCCAGAAAGTTCATTCTTTCCTTTTTAGATTCAGCAAATGTCTGTTGAGTGCTGGTGATTTTAGGCACTGTTCTGGGTCTACAGTAGGGAATGAAAGAAAATCCTTTACAGAACTTACCTTTTAGTAGGGAGGTAGGAAATAATCAAGTGAACATATAAACATGGCATTTCAAGTAGGAGAAGCAGGAAAGGAGGTCAGGGATTGGCGAGTCAGAGGGGTCAGAGACGGTGACAGTTCAGCCAGATCTGAACGGAGTAAAGAAATGAGCCACGCAGATAACTGGGAGAGGCCACAGAAAAGTAGAAAAAGGCTTCGATAAAAACTTAAAACAGAAGGGTGACTGGCTGTCTCAGTTAGTAGAGCATGCGACTCTTGAGATTGTGAGTTCAAGCCTCATGTTGGATGTGGAGCCTACTTAAAAAGTTAAAACAGGAGAGGTACTCGCCAAGTCTGGAAATCATGCACAGAGTGAATAGCATGTGCAAAGGCCCTGAAATGGGAAGGATCTTGGGTGGCATGAAAAAGGGAAGGAAAGTCTAGCTGAGGCCAGAGACAGAGAACAGGTCATCAGGGCCTGAAGGCTGTGGCGTTGAGGTTAGATTTGTGTTCTGTGTGTGACAGTGAGCTGCATGGGTGTGGGTGACATGGTTCAACCCGTGGTTTCCAAAGCTGCCACTGGCTGCTTTGTGGAGAGTTGGCTGCAGGAGTCCTGAGGGGAGACTAGCATGGTTGCTGCAGTTCCCAGTCCAGACACTTAAGTAGGTTCGACTGGGTTTGCTGTGAGAAAAAATTGTGTTTGAAAGACTATTTTTTTTTTTTAAGATTTTATTTATTTATTCATGACAGACACACAGAGAGAGAGAGAGAGAGAGAGGCAGAGACACAGGCAGAGGGAGAAGCAGGCTTCACGCAGGGAGCCCGACGTGGGACTCAATCCCGGGTCTCTAGGATCACGCCCTGGACTGAAGGCGGCCCCAAGCCGCTGGGCCACCAGGGCTGCCCTGAAAGACTATTAGAAATAGTAGAATATTAGGAAGCCGAAAGGACAGAACTGGGGGCCAGATTGGCTGCAGGGGACAAAGGAATTGGCTGGGACATTGCTGGGTCTGGCTGGATGCCCAGCACTGAGGTGGGAAGCTGGACTTTGGCGGTTTGTGGAACACCCAGGTAGTGGGGTTAGGCTGCTGGATTTCTGAGTGCAGTAGAGAACCTGGGAGGGGGCCTTCTGGTCATCAGGGTGGAAGTGTTAAGGGAAGGTCACAGCAAAGACGAGCTCACCCAGGGAGAGGGCATGTGGGGAGGAGGGCAGAGGACAAAGGTGGCCCAGGGAAGGAAGGGACCATGATGAGAGCCACAGGGGTCGGGGTGAATAGACACTCACCATCTTCTCTCCTGAAAGTGGAGGTACTTCAGATCTTCCAGCCGAGACAGGAAAGACAGCAAGTGTAAAGGGAAAGTTGTGTTGTTGTGTTTGCCTGGAGGATGTTGAGGACATTCAGAGTCTGGCAGGAAGGACGAGTGAGGGCAGCCCCGGTGGCACAGTGGTTTAGCACAGCCTGCAGCCTGGGGTGTGATCCCGGAGACCCGGGATCGAGTCCCACGTCAGGCTCCCTGCATGGAGCCTACTTCTCCCTCTGCCTCTCTCTCTCTCTCTCTGGAAAAAAAAAAAAAAAAAAAGGACAAGTGAAGAAGAGAGTTAACAAGTAGGGATGGGACAGGCGCGGACAAGCCCAGAGCAAGGAAGTTGGGAAGACAGGGTCGCCAAGGATGTGCTAGGGACACGGGTACCCCAGACCACGGCGAGTGGGCCAGCTTCCCCTGAGGCAGCCACAGCTCTCCTGATCCATCATTGTCCTTGGCAGGGCATGAGCATCCCCGCGCAGCCTCACGCCTCCACTCGGGCCGGCTCAGAGCGGCGTTCCGAGCAGCGCCGTCTGTTGTCCTCCTTCACTGGCAGCTGTGACAGTGACCTGCTCAAGTTCAACCAGCTCAAGGTAAGGCTAGACCCTGCCCAGGGTAGCAGGGGTGGGGGGCAGCAGGACAGAGATAGAGACCAGGGCTCTCAACTCTGAGCTCCTTCCTTCCCATAGTTCCGGAAGAAGAAGCTCAAATTCTGCAAGAGCCACATTCACGACTGGGGCCTGTTCGCCATGGAGCCCATTGCAGCTGACGAGATGGTCATCGAATATGTGGGTCAGAACATCCGCCAGGTAGGCACTGCCTGGCCATCAGGGCGCAGGGGTGGGAGAAGGGGGGCCAGCCCAGACTGAGGCCTTTTCCTGGCCAGGTGATCGCGGACATGCGAGAGAAGCGTTATGAGGACGAGGGTATTGGCAGCAGCTACATGTTCCGGGTGGACCATGACACCATCATCGATGCCACCAAGTGCGGCAACTTTGCACGCTTCATTAACCACAGCTGCAATGTGAGTGCCTGTCAGGGGTCCACTGCCACTCCTACCTGTGCCTGAAGGACCCAGAAGCTTCTGGCACAGAATCAGTGTGGCCTCCCTCCCAAGCTCTGGTTGCCCAAGGGTGATGGGGGCGGGTAGGGTGTTTTCTGTTCTGAAAAATGGGCACAGTGAGATAAAGTGCTCAAGAAGTAGTCTGCTCAGCTCACTGTTACAGAGTTCCTCCTCTGTGCTGGGCTCAACCCTCAGAGCGTTCGTTCTAGGGCAGTGCTGGCCAATTTCTACCACTTTGGGCAGTGGTAGAAATGCTCTGCGTCTGTGCCGTCCACTGACTCAATATTAGCTGCATGTGGGGGTGAGCACTTGAAATGTGGCTTTTAATTTAGTTTAATTTAAACATAAATAGTCACACGTGGCTAGTTAGTGATGGTGGTGGATGGCGCTGGTCCAGGGGCCAGGGAGTGTTGATAATGAGGACGATTCTCATGCTGAAGACAACCACGGGGAGCCTCAAACAGGGGGCAGGCAGCTAGTTCCAGAGCAAAGATGCCAAACTCTTGTTTTGAGTCGTGACATCGCTATGTGGCTAGTGTCCATAGGCTAGTTACATCATGTCTCAGCAGCTCAGTTTCCTGATCTGTAAAACATGGGTGGTAACGGTCTCTCCCTGTAGGTTGTTGAGAGAACCAGATGTGTTCCTGAGTGCAGGCCCTCTGAGTGCTGACACAGCTAGCTCTCACAACCATGGCTGCATCATCACTTGGGCCAGTGGGGACTTTGTCTTGCCTCTCCAATGGGATCTGAGGGTTAGGACAGAATCCCCCAGGTGGCAGTGAGTGGAGCATACATTCTGCTCAGTGAGGCCCTGGAGGAGAGAACAGCTAAATGGGCAGTAGAGATGGAGTATAGGGGGAAAGGGGGCAGGTAAGAGGATGAGGTTGGCAGGGTTAGGGTGGCCAGATCACTCAGCCTTGCAGGCAGAGCTGAGAAGTTTCTCTAAAAGTCAAGCAGGCTACTAGAAGGTTTTAAGTCATGGGACGACAGGATCTGCTGTTCCTTTGGAAAGATTTCCCTGGCCACTGGGTCAGGAGTAGGTTTTCTCAGTGCACCAAGAGGTAGTGGATGCGGCTAAGGCCCACCGAATGATGATAGGGGCCTGACTGGCAGTGGAGTGGGAGAGCAGTAGACAGAATCCTTAGGTCCTTTGGAGGTGGAACCCATTGGGTATGGCAGTGGGGCCAGATCCAGCCCTGGGAGAGGGAGGTGCGGGAGGCTGAGGCCTGGCTGGATGGTGGAGCCACTCCCTTGAGTTTAGGTTTGAGTTTACAGAGTCAAAAATGCCTCTGGAGCTGCCAAAGGCAGACATCAAGCAGGTACTTGGATTTCTGGGTCTGGAGCAGGGTCTGGCAAACCTTTCCTTTAAGGAGCCCAATAGTCAATACTTTTGGCTTTGTGGCCCAGAGGATCTCTTAGCAACTACTCTGCCATTGTAACAAAAGCAGCTGTAGATAGTATGTAAATGAATGGGTATGGCTGTGTGCCAGTAAAACTGCTTGCTGAAACAAGCAGCTAGCGCTGGAGTTGGCTAACCTCTTCTCTAGAGCTCAGAAGTGAGGTCTGGGCCACAAACTAACTGTGGGAGTCACCTGTAGTATAAATGGAAGTTGAAGCCCTGTGGAATAATTTATTATCATTATTGTCATCATCTTTCTGATTTAGTATCAGAGGCGAGGAAGGGGTCCCTGTCACCCAGATGGAGCAGTCGAGGCTAGCATGGGTAGCCAGGAGGCATGGGGGCGGGGGGGTCATGCTGCAGATTAATCAGGCCTCCAGTGGAGCCCAGTCAGGTTCAGGTGCCCTGTGGCCAAGGGCCCGGGTGGGTTGTCAGGTGAGTCATTGGCTCACCCTCCCCTCCTGCCTCACCCACAGCCCAACTGCTATGCCAAGGTGATCACAGTGGAGTCGCAGAAGAAGATTGTCATCTACTCGAAGCAGCACATCAACGTCAATGAGGAGATCACCTATGACTACAAGTTCCCTATCGAGGACGTCAAGATCCCCTGCCTGTGCGGCTCTGAGAACTGCCGGGGGACCCTCAACTAGGTCCTGCACTGGCGCCCCGCAAAAGGCTGCCCGGGGCCCAGCCCCACTTCCCACCCCCATTTCAGGTGCTGCCCCCTACCCAGCGGCAACGTCAGGGCCTGGCGCCCCCAACACTACCCCCAGGACCCAGCGCAGCTCCAGCCCCTCAGCGGGAAAGGGCTTCTCCGTCTCTCAGCCCACAGCCCTTTGGTTTTTTAAAATGCTCCCTTCAGGATTTTTGTTGAACTCCAGCGTAAACTTCTCTCTGTCCATGTCTCTTACTCTCCATCTCTTTGTCTCTTGTCTTTCTCTTTCCTCATATTCCTCCCCCTCCCTCCCCAGCCTCTTCCTATGAATGCTGCTATGTTGTTTTGTCTTCTCTTTGCTCTCTTCCTTGTCCTAAGAAAAGACATTTTAACCGTTGAAATGTGAAAGCAGAACCAGAGAGCGGGGACCCTCAGGGGAGGCCGCAAAAGCCTTGGTGTGATGGTGTGTCGGCCCACGTTCCGGAACCCCCGGGCCAGGGCGCTGGGCCAGGTGCTGCAGAGAGGAGGGGGTTGGCCACTGGGCTCTGACCTCAGAACACTACGCAAGGCCCCCTCTCTGCTGGTGACGACTCAGTGAGGAGAAGACCCCCCCCTTCCATTCCTTTCCCAGCAGCCTGAGGGCGCTATTTCCCTGAGCAGACCCTGGTGGAGCCAAGCGCATCCCAGGCAGGAACTACCCCCTGGGCTCTCCCTGCCACCCCATGCCCTGCCATCCCCCCAAAAAATCTTGGGTTCGATGTTTACTTTCTCATTCAAATGCCAGCAATGAGGGAGCCTCCTGGAGGCCCCGGTGTGGGCGTGGGGGTACTGGGAAAGGTCCTGTCTACTCTCTCCTGCCCTCACCTTCACCCGGGCGGGGGGGCCTCCCAGGGCAGGCAGGTCCTCCAGTCCTGCCACTACGGGTCTCTGACCATATGCATGTGGCATTTTTTCGTTTATAAGCTTCACCTGCTTGCCCTTAGCCCACACCCCAACTTAACCCGCCAGCAGCCCCCTCATCCCAAGAAGGCAAGAGCATATTTATTTTTGGAGTGAGAAGATTATTCTCCCAGAGAAAGGAAAATCTTGGAAAAGATTTTAAAACTCAGATCTAAGTCTGACAGGTTTTGTTTTTTTCCTTAACCTTTTATACTCCCTTCCCATCATCCTCTTCAAGGTTTATTTCTATGGATTTTTTTTTTTCCTGTGCGTGCATAAAATCAAAACGAAGGGAAGAAATAGGTTTTTGAAGTTCAGAACCAACTTCTGTATATAGGCTGCCATAAAGGACTTTTTCTCGGGAACATTGTTTCTTGTAGAAACATGTGGGAAGATTTTTTTGCTCATTTCTTTGTATTTCCAAAAATCTCTCTCTCTCTCTCTCTCTCTCTCTCTCTCACACACACACACACACACACACACACATACACACACACACACACACACACACACACAAGGCAAGTCCCTCGCACCCCAGACAGCAGAGCAGGCATGTAAATAATTTCTGGAAAGTGACTGTTGTGACCAGGAGTCCTCCTCACCCAGACGGGAGAGCTCCCAACGGGGCCACCCCCACCCTGCGGATGCAGGCCTGGAGCCTCTGGTATCTTCAGCTTGTGTCAAGCTTGTTATCATGTAAATTCTGTACAAAGAATTATTATTTTTTTTTTTTGTCGTTGGTTTTGTTGTGGGTTTTTTTTGGTGTTTTTTTTTTTTTTTTTTAATTTCTTTACCCCACGCCCTCCCTGTTTGAGATTATGCCCGCCGGTTTCAGGGTTTCAAGGTCGATGAAATTGGTGGCATTAAGACACAGAGGAGGGACGGGGCATAGCGGCGACCTTCTCTTCCGTTTGCGGTTTTCTGCCTAATTGTGCAACTGAGGAAATATTTATTTTTCACATGAGGAAATGTGTAGTTTGTAGAGATGGTTGATTTAAAGTCACTTGTGCGGCCCCCAAGGGGCTGCCTTCATTCTCACCCCTCTCCCTGGAGAAGAGGTGGAGGGGGGTGTGAGGAAACCAGGGTTGGGGGGCCTGCCTCCCCCCGCCCCCTGGCCTCACCTTGCCTGACCGGTGAGGGGCTGCATCCTCCCTGTCCCCAGGAACCCCCACCCCACCCCCAAAATGGTTTGCCATATCCAGAAACATGGCTCATTTTTCTTTCAATGCCTTCGTTTTCATTGAACAAATCTTTGCTTTTGAAAACTTGGGGGTTTCTGCCTTTTTTTTTTCCCTCTTGTCCCTCCCACCCTGCCTCCTCCTGCGAAGAAGAAAACCCATAAATTTTAGGGATGTTTGTGCATATAGACTCTGTCATCCGTATGTAACTTGTTTTGAAGAGAAGTGTTTCCGTTGTGGGTGTGTCTTGCTGTAAATATTTGTTCATATTTTTGTGAATTCAATACTATGTACCATTGTATTATAGTAACTTTTATAAAGCAAACCATAAATATACTGACTTTTCTTACAGATACGCCGTCTCTCTTGCTCTCCTCTCCCTCTCCTTTCTTTCTGATGGGGCACACCCTGCTCAAAGGGAGGGTGGTCTGGCGAGGCTCAGGTGGTACAAGGAGCTAGGCGTGGTGTGGTCCACTCAGACCAGTGGCTCTTAAACCCTAAGCCTATTAGGTGGATTCTGTGTACTGGGCCAAGGTATAGTCAGACTAGACCTTTTAAGATTTGTTTTGCTTTTAAGTTTTGCTTCTACAACTTTTCATAAAATCTTACGGATCTGACACTGCTAAAGGTTTGCAATTGGGAAACAAATTCAAATATCCTATTGCTCTCACTGGAAGAAATTGAAAAAGGTCATACCTTAAAGATGTTTGCCATTCCTTTCAAGGAGACAGGCCCCTGGTTTGCATTTGAGGGGGAGGGGACTGATATAACAGTTGAGAAGCATTCGGGATCCAATGTCTCTGGTATTCCAGAGCTGCTGTGCCCCTATGGGTCTCAATCGGCCTGATCCAGTGGCAGGGTGGCCAAGGGGCCCAATGGAGAGTTTGTTAGATGTCTGCTTACCCCTGAGGACAGATGCCAAACCCCAGCAATAAGCAGCGTGGCTAGAAAAAATGCCCAACCTCCCTTCTTACTAGTGAAATGTAGATTCTACACAAAATAGCCAATATTGGCCAGCGGGGGGGGGGTTGGGCACTTGGGCATCAGTAGCATAAGCTTACATTGCCACAACCTTTAGGAGGATAATTAGATATTAACAATCAGTTAAAACTGCACATAAACTTTGGCACAAATGTTCAACTGTCTGGAATCAAGCCTGACAGCCTCAAGCAGGCAACAGTATGTATAAGGATGTTCTTTGTAGCCTCACTTTGCAAGGAGATGTCTTTGGTGGCAGGCTGGTTTTTGGAATTGTACCTCCAGACAGGTGAATGTTACCCAGGGTGGATTCATGTGGACAGGAAGAGCTGAGGGTGAAACTGAACAAGGAAAAAGGAAGCAGCTGCTGGCTATTCCGTTCATTCAACCAATATTGAGCATCTACTATGTGTCAGTTCTCTAGGCACTGGGGACATAGGAGTAGAGAAAACACTCCCTGTCTTTAGGTGATTGTGTTGTGAGTGAGCCAGGCAAACCTGAAGAATACATGTCATGATAAGGAGAAAAATATCTACAAGAAAGGGGTATAAATTGAGAGGGTATGAGATTTTGAATACAGTAGGGGAAACTGCTTAGCCCACATGTGAGCAAAACTCAAAGGAGATCAAGGAGCTGGCCCCATGGACACCTGGAGGGAGGGTGTTGAAGGCAGAAGGAACCCTAAGTGCAAAGGTCCTGAGGCTGAAAGCCACCTGGTGTATTTGAAGACCAGCACAGATGACTGTGTGGCTGTAGCTGAATGAGGGAAGGGAGAGTAAGGGAAAGGAGGTCTGACAGGTCCCAAGTAAGGGAGAGGGGGAGGCAGATGCTGTAGGGCCTTGCAGGGCACATAAAGACAAACTAGGGCATCTAGCCCAAGGCACAGAAAGGAAATGCCCAAATTTGAGTTTTCCTTCATCTTCCCTCTTGAACCTCCTCCTCTTCCTCCACCTTAGTCAATGACACTTCTATTCCTCCCCTCACCTACTCTGCTGTGGCTGGTTACCTAAACTCAAAGCCCAGAAACCCCAGACTTCTCATTTTCCCTCCACCACCCAGTGAGATGGTTCTTTTCCTCCCTGCTTCTTCAAATCTATCTACCTCTCCCTCTGCTCCTCAGTCCCATAGGACAAGTCCTTTCTTCTTTGGTCCTGCTATGGAGGCCAACGAGGGAGCCCCAACTTGAGCCATCTGCATGTAGACCAGGATGGGGTGGGGAGGAGGAAGTGCCATGCAGACTCTGGCAAAGACCCCTCACCGAGGCCTCTCTCTCCCCAAATCATAAGAGCAAACACAGCACTGACACCATGCCAGCCACTGATGTGAACTTCTGCTATTAAACATACAGCAGTGCTAGGAGTTGGGTATTGTTACCATTCCCTTTAACAGATAAGGAAAATTGAGGCACTGAGAGGTCAAGTAGCTTGCCCAAGGTCACACAGCTAGCAGGTAGCTGATCTGGGCTGTGAACCCGGGCAATCCTGCTCCCTAGTCTGTGCTCAGCTAATGAGGGTCTGCTCTGCCCATGTGCGATCTAAGGAGGCACCACCACTTGGCACCAGCTGATTCTTGCTCCACAAGAAGCCAGCCCAGAACTGCTTGGTTGTACCAAGAAGAACCAGAATCCTAGAATTTGTATGTGAAATATCCCAACTTTCTGAAATGATGACTCAAATTCATTTAAAACTATACAGACTAAATAAAATACATCTGTGAGCCAGATTTGGCCCATGAGCCACCAGTTTGCAACCTTCTGTGATACAGAATTTCTCTGCTTTGCATAAGCCATGGGAAAACAGAGGAAGGTATTTTTAACTGAGGCTGCCATTGTTCCTCTGGCTTCTCACTGCTGTTCTTTTCATTTCTGAAGTTCATGATCCCAGAAGCCCTGACTTCTATAATCTGCTGGGGGGGGGGGGGAAATCCCCAATTTCCCTATTGTATCAACTTAGAATTTTTCCTTAGACTCAGATCCGTCTGCTCCCAGTTCTGAGCTGACTCACTCGCAGGAAGATCTGACAAGTATCAGAAGCTCCCAATTCCTTTCTCCGGTTTTAAAACGGGAGGGCCGAAGCCTAAGGGCTCAGGTCCCTCCCACCTGCTCTCCTTCTCAGACCAGGAGCCGTGTCCCTAGGTTGCTCAGCAGGCAAGTGCGCCGAAGCCCCTTGGCTGACACTCTCCCCTCTCCAAGGTGGGCGCAGGGCAGCAAACCTGGGGAGAGCTCATCTTTAGCTCTCGTAAAGCCGTCAGAGGGGATGCTGTCAAGGGCGGTTTCACCTCGAGGCTTACTACCCTTCCTGAGTGTGCTCTCCGCAGGCTCTTCCTTGGCTGATTCCCTCACCTCCCTCCCCAAGAGGGGCTTTCTCTCGACCGAAATTTGTAACATCTCCCAGCGGTACCTTTGCACAATCTCCCAATCACCGCTTTACCTTCATAACAGCATTTGCCACTCTGTGAAATGATACTGTCTTCCCCTCTAGACTGTCATCCCTCTGCACCCCTTGGTTCCAGAATTCTCCCTGACCCGCGCGGTCCCACTGAGCACAAAACGCGTGCACCCGGTGCCTCCCCGGCTTCGGTAGGGCTGAGACCAGAACTCGGAGGCGTGCGGCAGCGTTAGGGCCCGGAGCTCCCCCTGCAGGCCAAAGGGCGGCACAAACACCACGTCCCCGCAGAGGACCCGTCGGCTTTATTCGCGAGCGCGGGCGCAGGGAGCGGCCCACCGATGGGGGCGTGGTCCGCGGTGGGTGGGCGGGCTCCAGGCTTGGGGGCGTGGCCCGCCGCACGCCGGTAGGTGGGCGGGGCCTCGGTGTCTCCGCAGGGCCTTACATGCCTGGCATCGTCCCGTTGGTCTCCAAGTCGGTGAGGTTGCCCCGCAGGTCCTGCTCCTCCTCGAAAGCCTTGAACAGTGAGTTGAAGTTGCCGGCTCCAAAGCCCTGGAGGGGGAGAGAGACGAGAGTGAGCGGCGGGCCCCAGAGCCAGCCAGGCTACCTGCCTGCCCTCGGGGGCTGGTTGGGAATTGCTGCTACCTGGTGATTGTGGCGCTGAATGACTTCCAAGAAGAGCGTCGGCCGATCCTGCATGGGCTTGGTGAAGATCTGCAGGAGGTAGCCTTTCTCGTCGTAGTCTACCAGGATTTTCAGCTCCTAGGTAGGTAGGATACAGGAGGCTGGGTTAGGGGGGCAGCTGGTCCACACTCTACTCTGACACGGTGCAGTCTTTAGAAACCCCGTAAGAGCTCCTGCACCTGAAAGCCAAGAAAAGACCCAATTCTCCCGCAGTTCCAGACACCTCCAAGCAGATCCTTAAAGTTCCCATTACCACCTTCCCGCCACAGTCCGCGGCGTGTAAGCCACCATCAAGGTTGTCCTGGATCACCCCAGTAGTCTCTGCACAGGTCCCCCTGCTTCCGGCTTGCCTCCTTACAATCCACCCTCCCCACAAACACCCCAAAAGGGATCTTTTACAAATCAGATCGTATCCTTCCTATTTAAAATCCTCTGGTGGAAATCAGGACCCTCCTATGTTGTTGGTGGAATATGTAAAGTGGTTGCAGCCCCTAGGGAAAACTGGCACTTCCTCAAAAGGTTAAACACAGGGTGGTTACCTGCAACCTGGCAGTTCCACTCCTAGGTATAAACCCAAGAGAATTAAAAACATATGTCCACACAAAAACCTGTATACGAATGACTACAGCAGCATTACTCACAATTATCGCCAAAAAGTGGAAACAACCCAATGTCCATCAACTGATGAGTAGATTAAAAAACTGTGATATACCCACACAGTGGACTATGATTAAGCCATGAAGTGGAAGGAAGTGCTGACATCTGCTACAACCTGGATGAGCCTTGCAAATATGATGCTCAGTGAGAGAAGCCAGACACAAAAGATCCCATAGTGTGTGATTCCATTCATATGACATGTTCAGAATAGGAAAATCTATGGAGACAGAAGATAGATGAATTCTTGCCTAGGGCTGCAGGGAGCCACTGGGAGGTGGCACTGGGTGGTGATGAGGGGTGTGAGGTTTCTTTTTGGGTGCTAAAAATGTTCTAAAATTGAGTTTTAAAAAGATATTTATTTATTTATTCATGAGAGACACACACAGAGAGAGAGAGGCAGAGACACAGGCAGAGGGAGAAGCAGGCTCCATGCAGGGAGCCCGACGTGGGACTCCATCCTAGGCCTCCAGGATCACGCCCTGGGCTGAAGGCGGCGCTAAACCGCTGAGCCACTGGGGCTGCCCTAAAATTGATTCTGATGGTAGCTGCACAACATAGTGAATAGCTAAAAACCATTGAATTGTGCACTTTATTTTTTAAAGATTTTATTTATTTATTTGAGAGAGAAGGAGCAGGGGGAGGGACAGAGGGTGAGGGAGAAGCAGACCTCCTGATGTGGGGCTCTGTCCCTGGACTCGAGGATCATGACCTGAGCTAAAGGCAGATGGATGCTCAAGTGACTGAGCCACCCAGGAGCCCGGAAGTGAGCATTTTAAAAGAGTGCCTTATATGTTATATGCCTTTTGTATCAATAAAGCTGTTAAAAACAACAACAAAAACCACTCCTGCCCTAGCCTCACCTCCAGGACATCAATGCTCTCCTTCACTTGAATCTTGGCCGACTTGAGCTTCTCCCGCAGTTGTTTGTAGTATGTTGATGGAACAGCCAAGAACTCCATGCCTCTGTCTCTCAAGTGGCGAATCTGTCTCAGGGAAGGGTCAAGGTCAGTCTCCTGGCTCCCTGCTCCGCACCCCTAGCCAGGAGGAGGTGGAGTGCCTATCCTAGTTCTCCCTGCCTGCCAGGATGCATCCCCCCCAGACCTCATGCCCTTCCACGCCTGGGGCCTGTAGGCTTGGTTGGTAGAACAGCAATCACTGACATTTATGGAATTCTCATTATGTGTCTGTCTTAAGTACTTCCCATGTATTGCCTCACTATGTCTGTGCAGTAATTTCTTGAGATATCTGGACAATTACTATCCCCATTTCATAGCTAGGGAAACCAAGGCATCAAGAGATTAAATATCTATTTTCAACATAGTTGCGGAGTGATTTTATTTAAAAAGACAAGTCAAATCATGTCACTCCCTTGCTCACCCCATGGTGGTGTCTTGTCTCAGAGTCAGATTGAAAGCCCTCACCATCTGCCTTCACTCCCACGTCCCGACCTCATCTCCTACCCTCTCCCTCACTCATTCTGTTCCAGCAGCACTGATCTCCTTGCTGTGCCTTCAACTCTCCCCTGCCTGCCTGTCACTTCTGCTTGGAGCACTTTTCCTACGTGTCCACATGCTTCCCTCCTTCCATCTCTGCCTTCTCAGATGCCTCCTTCTCCATGTGGCCCTTCACGATGGCCCTATTTAAATGTGCAATATCTTTACCCTCCCTCTCTCATCGCCCTGCTTGGTGCTCCTCCAGAGCACTCACGCCACCTAACACTTGTGTTTTACTTGTTTTGTTTCCTGTATCCATTAGAGCAGAGACTCTTGTCTTGTTGGCTGATGTATCCCAAGTAGCTAAAAGGGTGCTTGGCACATAGTAGGTGCCCACTACACATCCAGTGAGTGGGTGAATGAATGAGTGAAATTGCCAAGGTCGTCCAGTGATTTCTTGGTTAGGCCAGGACGGAGTGGGACAGTCCAGGCTCTTGTCCACTCTGATATCCTGCCACCTCAGGAATAGCCAAGACCCAGATTCTCCAAGGGCTGGTTCCACAGACTCAGCATATTTAACCTGGCTCTAAGGACCTAATCAATCTCCTAGCCTAATATCCTCATTTTCAAGGTGAGGCAACTAAAGCCCAGAGAGGGTGTTGAATCCTCCATGGACACACGGCAAATCACTTGCAGAACTAGGACTAGAATCCAGGCTTCCTCTTACTCTGGCACCTGCTACTTTTAAAGCCAGCAGTGATCTGCAGAGAAACACAACTCTCTGGGGTGGGACTGTGCCTGCACCAGAGTGTTAGGAACCAGTGAGAGATCCTGGTCAGCCACCTGAGCTGGTGGGGGGTGCCTAGGATTGCTACTACCTCCCTGCCTGCCTCCTGCCCCACTCTCCTCCATTTTGCAGATTGGTTCTGGAGCTGAGTTGAAAGGGAAATTAGGGCCAAGAATGGGCTTCTAACCGCTGTGATGATGTCTTGGGTCTTGAGAGCAATGTGCTGGACCCCAGCACCCCCATTATAGTCCACATATTCCTGTGGGAGGGAAACAAGGAAAACATTGTCATTAGCTCCTGTCACCCACATTCTGCTCCCCCAAGAGTCTTCAAAGCTCATCCCTGCTTTCTTCTTCCTAGCCAAACACTCATGGTCCAGGTAAGACCTCACCTGGATCTGGGATTTCTTTTTGCCAGGTGCTGGCTCATTAATGGGCATCTTGATGGACTCCTCATAATTGGCCACCACGATGGAGCGCAGAGAGCTGTATTCTGTGTGCACCTGTGTGTCATCTACAGACCAGAAACGGTGGAACTGCAGATTCTTCAGGTACCTGTGGGATGGCCGTAAGGACACACTGGCTCTGAGTGCCAGCCAGGGACTGGCTCCTTGTCCCTACTTCCACCTTCCAGAATTTGTCCCCTGACTAGTCTCCAGAAAGGAACCCACCACCATCCACATCACACACACTGTAGACTTGTATCTTTATTATTACAATTTTCCTTCAGGTGGAAGGGAAGTGTCTTATAACAAGACCTTTGTGGTTTGGCAATGGTCCAACAGATAGAAGTGCTTTGAGAAGGGCACATGCTTCTCATTTGCAAAAGGGTGCTATCTGGGGTAGTGACAGGCTTCTTCCAGGTCTCCCTGGACTGTGACACCCTCTGTGCCAAGCTTCCCCAAGGGTCCTCAGAAGGAGGACTTGTGGATCACCTTAAGCCTGAAAGCCTCTGGTCTCCAGGAAACAGATGACTCAAGTGACATCAGGGTAAGCTGCTGAGGGCTTGTGCTCCATTTCCCACTCTGGTGTCTAGAGACAAGAATTGGGGAGTGGGCCTGTCTCCTTTACAGCAAGGGGTTGGGCCAGGGACTCACCACTCTGAGGCGGACACCATCTCCTGATCAGGCTGGTTTCCCACGATGTGGTCAATAATCTCAAGACTGCAGCTGGGCCTAGCGGTAGGGTGGGAAGCTGTTAGGAGATGAGGACAGGCTACATCCTAAATCTTCACCTCCCCGCAGTGACAGCTCACTGTGACATGACACACACTAGACGGACGTCGTTGCTGTCAACTTGCACGCTATTACTAGCCCCATTTTACAGATGGGAAACTGAGGCAGAGAGAAATAAAGTCACTCTGAAGGTTAAATAGCTAGAAAATGACAGAGCTATAGGCCACCTGGGTGGCTCAATCAGTTAAGCATCTGCCTTTGACTCAGGTCATAGTCCTGGGTCCTGGGTCCTGGGATTGAGCCCCACATCACATCATTGGGCTCCCTTCTCAGCAGGTAGTCTGCTTCTCCCTCTCCCTCTGCCCCTCCCCCTGCTCAAGTATGCACTGTCTCTCTCAAAGAAATAAATAAAATCTTTAAAAAGATGACAGAGCTGGGGTTTGAGCCCAGGTAGTTGGTTCAAGAGCCTTGGTGCTCAGCCTCTGTGTCGCCTCTTCAAGTCACCCTTGGGGACCCTTAGGAGTTCCTCAGAAGGCTCCCAGATGCTCTGCCCCTCAGAGAAGCCCAGTCTGCATGGAGCATCAGGGCATCACTTTCCACTCTGCACTCAGGACTCTCTATCCCCCTTCCTTTCCCCAGCCCGAGGGGCACTCACAGCTTGGAAAGCAGGGGGTCCACGCATGCTGGGGCTTCGAATCCAGGCAAGAACCGGCCGGTATAGTTCATCTTTTCCACCAGGGTGTGTGTAGTGTCCCCGTACTGTGGGTGGAAAACAGCCTGGCTTGGCCCCTGAACTCCCCTCCCTGCCAAGACTGGGCCACTTTTCTGGTACCCAACACAGTTCCCACCTGGCTCTGACCCTAACTCCTAACTCTCTGTGTGATCTTGGGCAAGTCAATTCCCCTTTCTGAAATGAATTGCAATCTGTCATTTGTTCGGGACTTTCTTTGACAGTTGGCCTGCCTCAGGGGACCAGAATCTCTTGGAGAGTAGGAACACTGTTTTTGCTCATCATGGTGCCCTCAGCACCTGGGGTAGTGCCTGGCTCATTATGCGTGCTCAATAAAAATGTGTCAACTAAGTGAGAATGATGAGGGCTTTGGATCAAATTATATCAAAAGGTTCTGGGGCACCTATTTGGCTCCATCTGTGAAGTGTAAGACTTAATCTTGGGGCTGTGAATTCAAGCCCCATGTTGGGTGTAGAGATTACATAAAAATTGTATCTTAAGGGGTGCCTGGGTGGCTCAGTCAGTTAAGCGACTGGCTCTTGATTTCAGCTCAGGTCATGATCTCAGGGTCGTCAGATCGAGCCCTGTGTTGTACTCTGTGCTCAGCTTAGAGTCTGTTTGAAATTCTCTCTCTGCCAGTCCTGTTGTCCCTCTCCCCATACTCTCTCTGTCTCAATGACTAAATAAATACATAAAAAAATTAAATCTTAAAAAAAATTAAATCTATATAAAAAAGGTTCTTTCAATCATCTTAATGATCTTTAGGTTGTATTTATCTTGAGGAGGTGGGACCTGTGATCGTCTCTGTATGACAAGAGCATAGACTTGGGAATCTTTGCTGGGTGTCTGCAATATACCAAGCACTGTTGTTCTAAATGCTGAATGATCTCATTTGAGCCTTTGGGCCCAACCAATGAACCTGGATCAGTGATGGTTGAAGAAACTGGAGGCACAGAAAGGTTAGGTGGCATGTTGCAGATCACACAGGTGGTCCAGCTGCAGTCCTTGCTCATTTAAATGAATCCCAGAGAGGTGGAGTACTTTGCCCAAAGTCACACAGCCAGAGCAGAGTGGAACTTCCCCAGACCCTATTTGCTCCCTCCTTCAAAGCTCCTGTCCTTGGGTTACATCCCTGTGCTATCATTACCACCTTCCCCCTCCCCTCCATTTGCAGGGGAGGAAGGGAAGCACCCAGCAGGAACTGGAAGCTCCCACCAGCCTCTGCACACTGGCCAAGCCTTACAGACAGTCAGACTTGAAGAAGAATGTCTGTGTTGAGGCACCAGGGGGGGATGGCATTAGGGAGTTGGGGGGGAGAGGGATGGGTGTGGGGCATTCTGGCATCTCAGAGGAGCTAACAGTGGGAGTGGTAGGGGCATCCAAGCAAACTCACCGTCTGCAGCACAGCCAGCTTCACCTTCCCAAACTTATCTTCCTCTATCCAGGGCTCCCGCACGATTTTGGCACCCTGTTCCCGGGCTTTCTACAAAGAAGATGGATCTCAGAGGCAGTAGGTGCTGGACCCTCCCAGAGCCCTGGCTGGCTGCCCCATGGTCCTGCCTCTGCTGTATGGCCCCCTACTTCGTCCTGCCACAGGCTCCTCCAGCTTTCCTAGCCCTGGGCATGAATGACAGCCAGCTTTACTGTTGCCCCTGACACCCATGCCTTGTGCCTGTTTGGCAGATAGGGAAACTGAGGCCCAGGCCCAGAGTTGGGTCCACGCATGAGAGACAAACTAGTTGGGAGGTGGGGGGGTATCCCACCTCTGCTATCTCACTTTGTGACACTTCCCTGCTCCTAGTCCTCATCTTGCCCATCTGTAAACCAGGTGGTTGGATAAGAATAAGAGCTGGCATTGGTTGAGCACCTATGTCAGACCCTCTGCAGGGTGCCTTATATGCCTGGCTCATGCATTTATTTAGTGAAACCTTACTGTATTTCTATGCTTATCACATGTCAGGCAAAGGTGAAGATATTTACCAAACTCCTTCTTCCTCACAGCAGCATTACAGGAAAGGTACTGCTCTTGTCCCCATTCTGTAAGTGGTGAAGTTAAGTCACTTCCCCAAAGTCTCACAGATAGTAAGTTTCAGACCTGGGCAGTGTGCCTCTGGCTTCTATGCTCTGAACCTCTAAGCTGCCTCTTGAATATAGTGTTTGGTTCAGAGTCGTGCTCATGAAATGGTAATTATGATCGCATTTCCTCTGTGTCAGACTTGGTAAGGTAGGTGCTGTGATTGTCCCCATTTTACAGATGTGGAAACTGAGGCTGAGTGAGAGGGCAGGCAGCTAGCAAGGGGCAGGGCATCCCTGGAACCTGGGTGTGCATCACACGAGTGTCTGGGCTTGTCACTCCAACACGGCGGGTCCCCCAGCCCTGACCAACAGGGCTTCCTGTGGCGGACAGAGGGCAGCCCGCGTACACACTCACCTGCACGATGTAGTCACAATCTTCCACCTCAAATGCGATGTCCTTCACTCCATCACCGTGTTTTACCAGGTGGTCACCCATCTCTGTGGCCGGTAGGGGAGGTCATGGCACTGGAGTCACAGCCCCCCTCACTTCTACTGTCAGCCTTTGAGCTCTATCTCCTTCTAGGCTGGGGAATCCTTGCTGAACCAGACATACTCCCTTGTCCCTGACCCTACCCACCATACCGTGTCTTCACTCCCTGGTACCCTGAGCCCCTTGGGCCTCCTCACCTTTGTTCCAGGGGTTGAGGGCAGAGGAGAAGACAAACACAATCTAAGATGTAGAGGAGAAAGGAGGTGTAGCTGGTGGTTCAGGTTAGCACGTGCAGGTGTACCCCAGCCCCTCCTCCCCACCCACCCATGAAGCACCCCAGTGGGGCATTAGGATCACATCACTCCTCCCAGCCAGGAAGGATCCCTTGACTGTGGGTTCCAGCCCCTTCTCTGCCTCAACATCCCCGCTGAGATGAGCTGTTGCTCAGGCTGCCCATGGGAGAGAGCCCCAGGGTTCCTAGGGATCAGGGCATTCCTCAGACTTTCAGGTCTGATGTCTGAGGCCTCTGTTAACTTCTCCGAAACATCTGTGAGGCCAGTGTTGGGCCAGGCTAAGAAGGAGATAAAACGAAGATCCCTAAGATCTGTTGTACAAAGGTGCCAGTGGAGGGGTTGGTGGGGGCTCTCAGCTCATGCTCCCTCAGCCTCACCAGACATCCTGGGAGAAAACCAGGTGGGCCTGGAGAAACAGCCTCCTGTTCCACTTCACTCAAGAGGCACCAGAGCCCTTAGGAGGCTCAGAGATCAGCAGGGGCAGATGAGCTGGCCTCCTGGGCGAGTGGGGTCCTGGGGTGGGGACTCACCTTGCCTTGCTTGATCACGTGGCTGACTACCTCCCGGGAACCCGTCTCCAGGCCCTTGTAGGCTAGTGGTTCAAAGCCCATCTTGTTGCAGTAGAATGATGCAGCCTGAATCACAGAGTTGCAACCGGGTTTCCAAGGAGCCAGCCTGGGCATCCCTTGCCCTCAGCTAAGGGCCTCTGGTCCCCCTCAGCCTGTCTGCCCCATTGCCCCAGGTACAGAGTCCATCCTGGGAGGAAAGGCCGCTCCCTGGCCCATTCTGACGTCAGATTAAGTTTCCTGCTGGGGTCTGAGGGCCTGATTGTGTAATTAGTATCTAAAGACTGTTTTTCCTGGGATGGTCCCAACACTGGCTCTGATCCTCCCCACACAGGGGCCAATCACAGGCCCAGCTGGAGGCCCGCCTTCTCCTACTCTGATACCTGGCCCCGGCTTTTACCTGCTTGGCATTTCCAACCCAGAAGGTCACGGAGTGGAAGTGGAGAAATCGGCCTCTCTCGGGCTGCAAGAAGAGAGAAGGGGAGAGGCTGTCTCTGGATGTGGGCCTAGAAAAGTGTAGATGGAGAGGTGTCCCCTAACAACTTTCCTTGTCGCAGCCTCAATTCCAAAACTGAGAAGCCAAACACCCTGCAGCCTTGTCAAGCCTCAAAAGATGTTTCTCATGTAGAAACCAAGCCCCTGGGTGTTTGGGATTGGAAAGCCCCCTTAGGAGGCATGCCCAGATTTCATAGAGGGGAACTGCTATATGGTACAGCAACACGGATTTAAGTTAGACCTTAGAAAGATCTTCCAGGGGCACCTGGCAGGCTCAGTTAGTAGAGCATGTGACTCTTGATCTTGGGGTCATGAGCTTGAGCCCCACATTGTGAGTAGAGGTTACACATAAAAAAAAATCTAGTGGGACGCCTGGGTGGCTCAGCGGTTGAGTATCTGCCTTTGGCTCAGGGTGTGATCCTGGGTCTGGAGATTGAGTCCCACATCAGGCTCCCTGCAAGGAGCCTGCTTCTCTCCCTCTGCCTATGTCTCTGCCTCTCTCTCTGTGTCTCTCATTAATAAATAAATAAATAAATAATTTTTTAAAAATCTAGAAAGAACTTGTAGACAGGATTAAGAGATTGGCAGGAATTTAAGAAGAGGTAACGTTTTTCTTAGGAGAACCGGGTTGAGTCCAGCTCAATCTCAGGGGAACGAGGGGGTGAGCACAGATGAACCTGAGTGTGACTCTTGGATATCACATACCTATTGAAATTCCTTTTCTACTCTTTGCCCTGACCCCACATTTCCCCCTCCTGCTTACCTTCTTTCCTTTGTCGCTGTAAGTCGTCTAAGGAGAAAGAAAAGGACAGTAAGACTTGGAAGCTCAGACATAAGGCACTTTGGAAGTTTCACTTCAGATCATCACTGGGGGAGGCTTCCATGGCCCCAAGCAGGCACTTACCATGATTAATCTTGGTCAAACGTCCTCCTCTAAGACTGGGACAAGAGGCCAGTGGAGTGCTGGACAGAAGTATTTAACACAGAGCAGATCCCGCCCCTGGCCTCCTGGCCTTCCTAGGGGTGGGCGGGACCTGATCCAACCATGAAAGCTCCTAGGCTTCGGAGCCTCTGATCCAGCTGCCATCTCAGTGGACAAGGTGATGTTGTCACCAGAGCAGGGGAGGGACTCTCCCAGGCTTGCTAGCCAGTGAGGTAGAGCCAAGGCAAAGAGCCAAGGGCACACTCCAGGACCCCAAGTTGGGACTGTGATCTCTGCTCTCCAGAATTCAAAGCTCAGAAATCAAGGCCACACAGAGTGCAGTAGTGGCTGTAGAATTGTTGTTTAGGGAGAATTTGAGAGGGAATTAGGGACTGGTCTTGAAGCCCTGTTTGAAGAGTGAGTATGTGGTTTATAATTAGTTAAAAGGGTCCTACTCCATAGTGGTTAGAGGTATGGGTTGGGGGTTTGAATCCTGGGCCTGCCATATACTATGTGACTGGGGAAAGTCATGGAACCCCCCTGAGCCTCAGTTTCCCCTTGTGTAAAATGGAAGCAATAATAGTATGGTTGGGATTAAGTGAGATAAAACATAAGTCTTTGGAATAGAGACTGGCACACAGGAAGATCTCTGCTAATGTTGGTTATGATTACTTATGTTTCTTTAGGGCTTTGGGCAGCTGATAGAGAATAGGGGACCTTGGTGTTGTCAGACTGAGTAATGGGAAAGAGGTTATGGCCCTGCCCTCTGTGCCAGGTTCTCAGTATCTGCAGAGTGGTAGAAGGTAGAGCAGAAGGCTCCGAGAGGAACGCCAGGGCTCTCCCGGAAACCCCACACCCGAGTCCTCAGGTTTCACATTCCTAAATGATGGAATAGTGGGGTGCCTGGGTGGTTCAGTCAGTTAAGTGTCTGCCTTTGGCTCAGGTCATGATCCCAGAGTCCTGGGATGGAGTCCTGTGTCAGCTCCCTGCTCAAGGAGGAGTCTGCTTCTTCCTCTCTACCCCTCCCCCTGCCGGTGCGCTCTCTCTCTCACACTCTCTCAAATAAATAAATAAAATCTTATAAAAAGAAAGATGGAATGGTGACTGCTGGCCAGCCATGGCATTCGCCTGAGGGTTCCAGGACAGCCCCCTGCCTCTTGCTCCACCCCAAGTCCCCAGAAACTCTGTTGCTGACCCATCCTGCCCTCTTTCCAGGGAACTGACTTTCTGACTATCGTCATTGCCTGGAAACTTTTTCCAGCCTCTGATGCTTACAGTCTTGACCCACGACTGTGTTATGTATGACCTCTACCCTCTTGCATCACTTGGGCTCCCAAAATGTCCTGCACTGGCCTTTTTTTTTTTTTTTTTTTAATATGGAAAAACAGATCAGCGTGTCTAGGAGTGACTTCAAGGATCATTTGGTCCAACATTCCCACATTTCAGATGAGAAAAAGTAACAAAGAGCAAGAAAGTGCCTGAGGCCACTCTCTTCTTCCCTTCTGTCTTTCCTCTCCTGCCTTTCCCTCCCTGCCAGGGAGCAGAGAGGGACTTGTGCCAGGGAGGAGGCTCCTGCTTCCCACCTCCCACAGCAAACCCTGCCAGGCCTCCTGAGCTGCTCTCAAGTTGCCGTCTTCCCCAGGGAGCCCTGTCAGCAGTCCCAGCCACAGGTCTGAGGTTCAGCTAAGCCCTGCCGTGCAACCCTGGAGGATGGGCTCAGGACAGTTAGAGAACTTTCCCAGGCCATGTAGTTAGCAAGAGGCATAGTAGAGCTGGGTTGTGAACCAGGTTATTCTGACTCCACAACCCACGCTTCTAATTGCCACACTGCCTTCCATGCACGTAGATGTTCGTGTTCCCACTGGACGGATGGGGAGACTAATGCCCAGGGAAGGGAATGTATATGTGTCCGCAAGGTTGCAGAGCTGATACAAATAGAGACCCAGACTCTGGCCTATTTGCTTTTGAAGTTGGATCTCGCTCCACCAGTCCAGACAACTTCTCCCAGCTTCTCTCTTCTGTTTTCTGGGCAAGTCTGGAAGCTGGCAAGGTGTCCCCCCTCCTTATTCTGCCCCTCCTGGGGGTGCCTTGCCAGCCTGCCCTCAATGTCCACCTCAGCCCCCGGTGTCAAGGTTTCCAATTGAGAAAACCAGTGTGAAGGTAGCCCAGAGTGGAGCTCGCAGGCCAGAAGCTTCCACCAGTGGAGAAGGGCTCTGTGCAGCCTACTCAGCCTCCCAGGTGAGAAGGAACATGCCGTCCCCTTGTTCCCAGGGGCCAACTTGAACCTCCCTCCTGGAGCCTGGCCTGGCTGGTGTCCTAGGCACATAGTCAATGTTTACCAAATCCAGGGAGCAGGTTATCGGCAGCCTCAGAGTGCTGAAGGTGAGTGTCTGGCTCAGCTGGCCAGGCTGGCGGCTTTGTCCTGCCCTCTGGACTTTGCTTCCAGAAACACTGAGGATCTCAGGCACACTCTGGATATACTCCTAGGTGCTTCTTATGACGGCAGGCAGAAACCAGGGAGGGAGAACCTGCAGGGCCCCATCTCTGGGGGCCCCCATGTTCCCTCCTAGATTCTCCTTAGGCTGGGCCCGGTAGGATGACAGGTCAGTAGCAGCTGGGTATGGCTGTCTCTGCTCCTTGTTCCTCAGTTACCACCTTCTGTCCAGCCTGAGCAGGGAGCTGGGTTCTAGAGACCTTGCTTCTGGAGCCCTCCCTTCAGATGCACCCCTTGGACTCATCCTCCACTGTGCCCCAGCATGCAGAAAAGAATGAATGCTGCGGGCTGGAGGCTGCTGGTCACAGAAAGGCCTATTTGCAAGGTTGAGCCTTTGTTGGCACTGAGCAACTTGGATTTCAGGAAGGTTCCCAGCATCCCCAGAAATGACAAGAGTGTTTCCTTGTGTGTAAACTATTCCTACAAGCCATGTGCTTTATGTTGAACATGTGCCTTCTTTCTGGGAGTCTGGGATCTGGGTATGTGCTGTGCAAGAGTCTATGTGACCAGCCCCCAGTAAAAACCCTGGTGTCTGAGGCTCAGGCAAATTTCCTTTGTAGACAATATTCCACACACACCCTTGCTGGAGGAAATTAGTGTATCCTATGTGATCCCACCCAGAGAAGACCCTTGGCATCATGTAGCTGGTCTCTTCTGAACTTCAACCATGTGCTTTTCCCTGGGCTAATTTTGCTCTGTGTCCTTTAGCTGTAACACATCTTAGGCATGGCATGAGCATGATCATATGCTGGGTCCTGTGAGTCTTCCTAGCACATTAACGAACATGGGAGTGGGCTTAGGAACCCCTAACACTGTGATGGCAGCAACAGGATTTGCTCAATGGATCCTGACTCACTGACATCCTTTCAAAGAGATGAATATGAGATTCCTAGCTGTGTAAGCACTGGCTAGCTTCTTTCCTTGGAACCATGACAAAGGTGGCATTGGCTCTGAGCCCTTCTCCAAAGCCCTTGCTGAGCACTTGGTACCTGTGCAGGGAACATGGGGCAGGGGGCCCTGCATGACATTCTGGAATGGTCAGCCAAGCTTTGGTGCCTGGGTGGCTGTGCAGTTACCCATGGTGCATGGCAGTAGCTTGAGCTGCAGATGAAGATGTTGTAAGAAGTAAAATTACTTCTGGGATTTGACACTCAATAGATGGTACCACATGAGAGTTGAGGAGCTGGATCCCTTTGCCTCTTTTGGCTGCATTGGCAGGGAGAGGGGGGTGCCTGAGTGGCTCAGTCATTTGAGTGTCTGAGTTATTTGAATGTCTGACTCTTGGTTTCAGCTCAGGTCACAATCTTGGGGTCAGGAGATTGAGCCCAGCATGGGGTTCTGTGCTCAGTGGGGAATGTGCTTGAGATTCTCTCTTCCCCTCTCTCTGCCCCTCCACCTGCTCATGTTCTCTCTCTCTCTCTCTCTCTCTAATAAATCTTTAAAAAGTATTACATTGGGGGTGGGGGAAATCTCAGTGGGAGTGCTGCTTTTGATTTTTGTTTTATCCTCAAGGCAAGAGGAGAAAGAGCCCAAACATTTCCAATGGTGGGCTTTGGTTGGACCCCAAATGTCAAAAGTTTGTATTATTCTTTCCTCCAAATGGGAGTGAAAATGTTAAATCAGTTCTCAGACCTGGAGCAACGCTTTAGACAAATCAGAGGGGAAAGAGAAGGTGTAGGTGGGGTAGTCCAGCTACTGCTGGCCCCACCCCCACTCCACAGATGCTGAATTTACTGCTAGGAGTTTAAGTAAATTTGCAATGAAAATAAAGGAGAAGGAATTTTTTTTAAAGATTTATTTATTTATTTATTTATTTATTTATTTATTTATTTATTTATTCATGACAGACAGAGAGAGAGAGAGGCACAGACACAGGCAGAGGGCGAAGCAGGCTCCAGGCAGAAAGCCCGATGTGGGACTCGATCCCGGGTTTCCAGGGTCACACCCCAGGCCGAAGGAGATGCTAAACCGCTGGGCCACCAGGGCTGCTCAAGGAGAAGGAATTTTTAAAAAATATTTTTTAATTGAAGTTCGATTTGCCAACATATAGTATAACACCCAGTGCTCATCCCGTCAAGCGCCCTCCTCAGTGCCTGTCACCCAGTTACCCCATCCCCCCGCCTGCCTCCCTTCCACTACCCCTTGTTCATTTCCCAGAGTTAGGAGTCTCTCATGTTTTATCACCCTTTCTAATTTTTCACTTTTCACACTCATTTTCCCTCCTTTCTCCTATAATCCCGTTCACTATTTCTTATATTCCCCATATGAGTGAAACCATATAATGTTTGTCCTTCTCCAATTGACTTACTTCACTCAGCATAATACCCTCCAGTTCCATCCATGCTGAAGCAAATGGTGGGTATTCATCGTTTCTAATGGCTGAGGAATATTCCATTGTATATATAGACCACATCTTCTTTATCCATTTATGTGTCGATGGACACCGAGGCTCCTTCCACAGTTTGGCTATTGTAGACATTGCTGCTATAAACATTGGGGGTGCAGGTGTCCTGCCATTTCAATGCATCTGTATCTTTGGGGTAAATCCCCAGTAGTGCAATTGCTGGGTCATAGGGCACATCTATTTTTTTTAAATTCAGCAAATGTTTTTTAAAGATTTTATTTATTCATGAGAGACACAGAGAGGCAGGCAGAGACACAGGCAGAGGGAGAAGCAGGCTCTATGCAGGGAGCCCGATGTGGGACTCGATCCTGGGTCTCTAGGATTACGCCTTGGGCCAAAAGCAGATGCTCAACTGCTGAGCCACCCAGGCATCCTGGGCACATCTATTTTTAACTCTTTGAGGAACCTCCACACAGTTTTCCAGAGTGGCTGCACCAGTTCACATTCCCACCAACGGTGCAAGAGGGTTCCCCTTTCTCCGCATCCTCTCCAACATTTGTTGTTTCCTGTCTTGTTAATTTTCCCCATTCTCACTGGTGTGAGGTGGTATCTCATTGTGGTTTTGATTTGTATTTCCCTGATGGCCAGTGATGCAGAGCATTTTCCTACGTGCTTGTTGGCCATGTCCATGTCTTCCTCTGTGAGATTTCTGTTCATGTCTTTTGCCCATTTCATGATTGAATTGTTTGTTTCTTTGGTGTTGAGTTTAATAAGTTCTTTATAGATCTTGGAAACTAGCCCTTTATCTGATAGGTCATTTGCAAATATCTAAGGGGAAGGAATTTTTTTTTTTAAGGAGAAGGAATTTTTAAAATACCTTTGTATTTCATAGCTATTATATTTGGATGTATGGTTAAAATTGATGTAAAGTGTTATATGCCAATAATTTCATAAGTGCCAGAGGGATTGTCCCAATTAGAGAGTCCCTCTGCCCTCCCCACCACACACACACACACACACACACACACAAAAAAAAAAAAAAAAAAAAAAAAAAAAAGAAGGAAAGAAAAAAAAAGTCAATGGGATGTAACTTTCCTGAATTTTGCCATGTGGACAGCTTGGAATTTGAAATCTTTTTTTTTTTTTAAGATTTTATTTATTTATTCATGAGACACACACAGAGAGAGGCAAAGACATAGGCAGAGAGAGAAGCAGGCTCCCTCTGGGAAGCCTGATATGGGACTCGATCCCGGGACCCTGGGATCACGACCTGAGCTGAAGGCAGATGCTTAACCACTGAGCTACCCAGGTACCCCTGGAATTTGAAATCTTTTGAGTGTTGAAAACCAAATAATATTCTGTAACTAATGATTTCTTACTATGATTTTTGCCTTTTGGAGCTTCTGGGGGGAGAAAAAGGTAACTGAGAAGGGGAGGTAATCTCTAAATGGAGATACACTTTTGGGGCTTGAAAAAGCAGGTTTTTAAAGTTGCTAATGAGCTCTTGTGAAATTGCCTGACTGTGAGAAGCATATTTTTGAGGGCATCCACTTTGGCTCTAAGACCGTTATGACAGAAAGGGTTAGGAAAGCTGTCTCACTTGGCTGCAGCAGAAGAAAAGCCAGTGCCTTTTCCCCCTCAGCTTTATTGAGGTGTAACTGACAAATAAAAATAGCCTTTAAAAAGTGCCTATAAAGCTATACAATGTGATGTTTTGAGATCTATCTATCTATCATCTATCTCACCCTGCTGCATGGGGTCCTACTGATCATATATAAATGTTTGCCACAATCAAGCTAATCAGTGTATCCATCAGCATCTTACTTAGTTACATTTCTTTTCACCACTGACTTTTGGAATCCTGAATTCACAGACCCGGGTTGCCCAGCTCCGCCTCCAAGCTGACACCTGCTGCTGTTCCAGCCTCATCACAGCCCTGTGGAGCTAAAATCAGGTGAAATCACTGCACTCGGTGAACTGGGCAGATTTGGGACACCCCTCTGTGGAGCATATGCTGTGAAAGCATTACGGATGCTGCTGGACTGTCTGGTTGTTGGCAGATGTCTGTGATGAAAGGTTTGCTTTCTGATGGCACAAGTTAAAACCCAGCTGCTGATTGGCTATTTCTGGCGCAGACTTGCTGCATTCCTAATTGAGACTCCTGCCCAAAGCAGGAGGTTGGGCGAGGGCATGTCACAAGGACTGTGACCCTCCCACCCACTCCTGACAGATGGGGGACATCTCAGGGCTGTGGATTTTGTATTTGACTTTTTGTTTAGCTCTAATTTCCATCAGTGAACTCATCACCTGACTCTCCTTCCTGGCTTTCTCCTGCACGCACCTTAGTGGGGCTGTCTGCTAAATGCAGCTGTCCCCCCAATAGACATTATCTTTTCTAGGGGACTCATCAGATCCATGCTCAGGGCAAAAGGGGTGGAGAGTCATATAAGTCCATTTTGAACATTTTTGAAAAAAACAGGGTTTTGCCCTATTTCCTGAACCTAAGGAGTCTTCCTGGATAAGTTGCATTAAAATGTTGTGGTTTTTTTCCTGTGAAAATGCTTTTGTCTTTCTTGTGTAGAACCCTTCCAGACAAAGGCCTGGGTGAGGATAGGGAGTGATTGAAAAAGAATTAAAGTTTTAATTACTGAATGGAGCATACTGAATTTTTTAAATATTTATTTATAAGAAAGAAAGAAAGAGAGCACGAGTGGGAGGGGCAGAGGCAGAGGGAGAGAGAATCTCAGAGCAGAGTTCGATCCTAGGACCCCGAGATTGTGACCTGAGCGGAAACCAAGAGTCAGACATTCAACCTTTCACCCAGGTGCCTGATACTGACTTTTTTTTTTTTTTTTTTTAACAACAGCGAAAAACAAAACCTCAGTACTGGGAGGCTCAGAGGAGGAGAGGAGAGAGCATTACTGGTCTCGTTTTTTTCAGAACTGTTCTGGAAGCTTTCCTTTCTTTCTGAAGGAAAGCTCCCCTTGCTCTCTTCCCAAACAGCCCTTTGAATTTGGATTCTAAGTCCAAGACCCACCCTAACAGCAGGGTGAGATCAGGTATTGCACTTCCCACAAACATGTCCAGATGTCCACACAGTTCACCGACGTGCAGAAGCAGTTTGGAACTGATGGCCTCAAGTAGTCCTTCTTAAGCCAAGAACTCAAGGGAATTATTTGGACCACAGTGAGAACCCCAGGATGGGAGGTCCTGTCTAGGGGCCCTGATATCTCAACTTTAACATAAGTACATGCCCTACTGGGGGCAGGGGGCAGGTGCTAACACTGTAAACTCTGTGTTTCCAGGGGAACCACATGTGGCCTCTGGGAATGTACTTCTTGTGTGAGTCCCCTGAATATCATGACATTCATTGCTTGTCAATTCATTGCTTGTCAATGAAGGTGTTCATTGCTTGCCCTAGAAGGTGTTCAGATCAGCTTCAACTTACTGGCCACAGTTGTGTTGGGCTGAATTGTTGATGCCTCTGCTCAGTAAAGAAAGGCTCATACAGAAATGTAAAGAGGAAGCCATTTCCCTTTCTAAGATAAATCTTTTTTTAATGATTTTATTTATTTATTTATTTGAAATAGCACAAGCAGGGGGAAAGGCAGGGAGAGCAGCAGAGGGAGAGGGAGAAACAGGCTCACCCCTGAGCAGGGAGCCTGATGTGGGGCTCGATTCCAGGACCCTGAGATCATGACCTGAGCTGAAGGCAGACACCCAACAGAGTGAACCATGCAGGTGCCCCTGAGATAAATCTTTATGATCGTGGGTTTCATTTTACATGGCCAAGTCCTAGATCTCTGTAGGACACAAGTGAACTCAGTGCTGCATGCTGGTCTCACCCTGCTATGTGGGGTCCTACTGATCATATTTTGCTCTAAAGATGCTTTGGGGGGCACCTGGATGGCTCAGTCAGTTAAGCATCTGCCTTCGGTTCAGGTCATGATCTCAGGGTCCTGGGATCAAGCCTTGTGGCAGGGTCCTGCTCAGTGGGAAGCCTCCTTCTCCCTTTCCCTCTGCTGCTCCTCCTGCTTAAACTCCCACTCTCTGTCAAATAAATAAATATAATCTTTAAAAAAATTTAAAAATATAAAATGGGGATGCATAGGTGGATCAGTGGTTGAGCATCTGCCTTCTGTTTGGTTTGTGCTCCTGGAGTCCTGGGATTGAGTTCTGCATCAGGCTCCCCACAGGGAGCCTACTTCTCCCTCTGTCTGTGTCTCTGTCTCCTAGGAATAAATAAATAAAATATTTTTAAAAATATATAAAATGAATAAATACATCTGTTTTAAAAAAGAATTATTCTTTTATTGTGGTATACCACATAATATAATATTTACCATTAGTGACTTTCAGTACCTGCACAGTATTGCTCAAACTGTATCTTCTCCCAGAGCATTCCCAATTCTCCCCCCCCACCTAAAAAAAAAATCCCACAACCTTTAGCTGTCACTCCTCTGTTCTCCTGTCTTCCTCCTAGCCCTGGCAACCACTAATCTGCTTCCTGACTCTGTAGATTTGCCTGTTCTGGACATTTCATGGAAATGGAGTCGTGCAACATGTAGCTGTGTGCCTGACTTCTTTCATTTAGCATGAGGTTTTCAAGGTTCATCCACGTTGTAGAATGTGTCATTCCTTTTCATGGCCCAATATTGCATCATACACATATAATTTATCTGTTACTATCAGTTGATGGGTTGTTTTCCACTTATGGGCTACTATGAATAATCTGCTGTGGATGTGTGCATATAAGTCTTTGTGTGGGCGTATGTTCTCACTTCTCTTGGGTAGACACCTAGGAGTGGAATTGCTGGGTCATATGGTCACTCTCTCTTTAACATTTAGAAACCTCGCCAAACTGTTTTCCACAGTGGCTGTGCCATTTACATTCCCACCAAAAAGCAGGAGAGTTCTAGTTTTTCCCTCATCTTTACTAAGAGCTGTTGGCTCTCATTTTGTTGTTGTTGTTGTTGTTTGTTTTTTTAAAGCTTTTATTTATTTATTCATGAGAGACACAGAGAGAGAGAGGCAGAGACATAGGCAGGAGGAGAAGCAAGCTCCTTCCTGGGAGCCTGATGCGGGAGTCAATCCCAGGACCCCGGGATCAGGACCTAAGCCAAAGGCAGATGCTCAACCACTGAGCCACCCAGGCATCCCTCATCATCCTCATATTACAGATGGGAAAATAGGGGCTCAGAGAGGAGTCCAAGGATACACAGCTAAAAAGTGACAGAACTGAGAATTGAATCCAGGCCTGATTCTCTCCAAAGTCTATATGCTAGCTAATTCCAGCCATGTTGTCATTGCTCAGATATTTTGGGAAATGCTGTAGGAATGACCTCAGAGCCCACCAGCCTCCTGCTTTAACTCTTTAAGACCCTGGAGAAATTCCTCTTCATTTGGCCTGTGGCTAAGTGGGAAGGGCAGACTTGGCAGGGGCCAGCATGGGCCAAGGAAGGAAGTAGGAGCCCTGCAGGCTGGCACAGGGGCTCTGTGGACAGGCTAGAGAGGAGGAAAAGCCTTTGTGCAGGCGGAGATGGGTGCTCCATCACCGACTAGCTGAGAATCTTGGTAAGTCCCTTCTCCTGAGCCCAGTTTCTGTGGGGCACCCCATTTGGGTGGGTGCCAGCAGCATAAGCTGTGAAAGAACTGGCCCAAGGCAGAACAAAGGAGATAGAAGTTTACTGAATACACTGCAAGGGAACAGTGGGCAGGACAGTAGAGGAGAGACGCTCTACCACGAGTAGTGGTGAGGGGCCACAGTTCTAGGGTGGGGTGAGGACATATGGGAATACATGGGCTTGTCCCTTTTTTGGTAACTGTGCCTGGTTGTGAGTAGCCTGGTGGTTATTAAGTCCTATGGCTGGGGCGCCTGGGTGGCTCAGTGGTGGAGCACCTGCCTTCGGCTCAGGGCATGATCCCGGGGTCCTGGGATGGAGTCCCACATCAAGTTCCCAAGAAGGAGCCTCCTTCTCCCTCTGCCTATATCTCTGCCTCTCTCTGTGTGTCTCTCATGAATAAATAAATAGAAGCTTTAAGAAAAAAAAAAGTTGACCCAAATCCAGGAATTTAACCAGTCTGAGTATTCATGTCTTCTAGAAGAACCCTATCATATTTTGTGGTAATCTGAAGTATATGCATAACATTCTCTTTTTAGTAAAGCAGAGGATCCTCCTTGACTTGCACTCAGGATATCAAGGGCCATTAGGTTTTGGAGCACCACTTTGTTTTGTTTTGTTTTTGTTTTTGTTTTTGTTTTTTTTTTAAGGATTTTGTTTATTTATTCATGAGAGACACACAGAGAGAGGCAGAGACACAGGCAGAGAGAGAAGCAGGCTCCTCGCAGGGAGCCCAATGTGGGGCTCAAACCTGGACCCTGGGATCATGCCCTGAGCCAAAGGCAGACACTCAAATGCTGAGCCACCCATGTATCCCTGGAGTACCACTTTTTGAATTTGTGGGTGAGTATATGTTGGGCTGGATTAAAGGTGGTCACTGTATGATGCTTGGGTCACACTTCAACCTGCAGTTTTACCTCAACAGAGGCAGCTCCTGAGAGAAATATGGCTATGGGATAAAACCATCAAGAAGCCCTGTTTGTTTGGTGTCTAGCCTTAACAATATTCTAATTATACAGAATTGCTGACAAGTGGGAGAAAACTTGTCTGGGGGATATGAGCATCCCCAAGTGAGTCCTCTATCTAATGCTAAGGAAAGTGGGGCCATCCATTATCTCTATAAGTCCACAGTTAACCCTATGGAGTGCAGTATGCTCTGGCTTTTTTAGGAGTGAGTTTGTCATCCCAGCCATACAGAATTCGTCAAGGTGATAGTTGAGTTATACAATTGTTAGGGGAGTCCATCCAGTTTTCCAAATAATCATATGCCCATGGGGTCCTGTTATTATCTCTGCAGAGTAACAAGCACAAAGATTGTCTCTACATGAGCTATTGTGGCAATTTCTCTGAAGTTCCCTTCAAGTTGTCTAACGAGGCAAACAACAAACATTCAAAGACAATCAGAACTAGAATTTGACATCCACAAAGTAGTGTTATTGGAACATAATTTTCTTTAAATTCACCCTTATTTCCAGAGATAGCCAAATCAGGACTAATTGGTTTGGAAAACTAGTCCAGTTTTTAAGATTTTTTAAAAATTCATTTGAGAGAGAGAGAGAAAAAGTGAGCAAGAGTGAGAACATAATTGAGAGCATGAGCAGGGGAGAGGGCCAGAGGGAGAAGGAGACAGGGAGAAGTAGGCTCCCTGCTGAGGAGGGAGCCAGAGATGAGGCTCCATCCCAGGACCCTAGGATCATGACCTGAGTGAAGACGCTTCAGTGACTGAGCCTCCCAGGCCCCTCCAGCAAGCAGATTTTAAAGGATCTATATGATCAGAGATGCCTGGGTGACTCAGTCCGTTTAGCTCTCAGGGTCATGAGATTGACCTGCACCTTTGGCTGTACAAATTGGACGTGGAGCCTGCTTGGGGTTCACTCTCTCCCTCTCTGCTCCTCTACCCTTACCCCTACTCTCTCTCTCAAAAAAAAAAAAAAAAAGAAAGAAAGATCTATATCATCAATCGCTATTCTTGCTGAGCTTAGGTAAATGATTAGGCCACATTTGTTAAAACCAGACTTGTTTTCGGGGTGCCTGGGTGGCTCATCAGGCTCTGTGCTCAGTTGAGAGTCAGTTTCTCCCTCTTCTTCTTCCCCTCTGCCCTTCCCCCTGCTTGTGCTCCCTTTCTCTCTTCTCTCAAACAAATACAATTTTTTAAAAAAAAACTGCTTTGCTGGAACTTTTCATAAGGAATGTGTAGATTGCACTGTTTTTTTATTTTTTTAGATTGAACTTTTATTTTTTTTTAAAGATTTTATTTATTTATTTATTTATTCATGAGAGACAGAGAGAGAGAGAGAGAGAGAGAGAGAGAGAGAGAGAGAGGCAGAGACACAGGCAGAGGGAGAAGCAGGCTCCATGAAGGGAGCCAGACATGGGACTCTATCCCAGGACCCCAGGATCATACCTTGGGCCAAAGGCAGTGCTAAACCACTGAGCCACCCGGGCTGCCCTAGATCGAACTTTTAATAGCCTCTTGAGGCCAAATACCTGCCATCAGACATGTCTGCAATATCTGTAGATTTGGGCAAACTCCTCTAGGTACCTAAAATGTCCTGAGGTTCCTGCACCTGCCAGGAAGTGATGTTCTTTACTCATCTGGTAAGGCTACTGGGAACTCTATAAACAAGGAATCAGACCAACATTTCCCATAGGTTCCATTGGCTCCATAAAGTCAACCTTAGTTCCTTAGAGCTATCTGATCATATCTGAGTCAATGCCTATCTGTCTCAAATATGACATTCCAGTCAAAGCCTTGGTAATATAATCAATGTTTCCAATGGTGTCCTGTTACAAGAACAGATTCTTACTGAATCTGCAAATAATTATAATTGCCATGGAAAAAAGAATACTCACTGAGAGTTTCTGAATTTTAAGGGTTCAGGTAGAGAGAAAAGTGAAATGTTTCAATTTGTTCATGAAGGAGTATTTTATTTTACTATGGATATCTTAAGAGAAAGTTTCCTTCTGGAAGAGCAAACATTAGAGAGCCAGCAATGTTTCAAACAAGAGTCATAAAAACTATAATCATCTTCTTTAATTCAGTCCTACATTATTAATTTTTGTCCTGTTTGAATGCAGCTTTCCCATTAGTTCTGGAAATTCTATTAATCCAAAAAAAAAAAAAAAAAAAAAAGTCCTGTTCATGAATTCCTTGAAGACCAAACTCATTTTGCAAAAGCATCTGAACAATAACTATAAATGACCAAAAAACTCAGAAATGGACATGGTTAAAGATCTAATATGAGAGTTCATTATAATGTAGCTGACAAGCAAATCCAGTTATTTCTGTGACACCTCGCATTTTATTTTATTTAAGATTTTATTTATTCATTCATGAGAGACAGAGGCAGAGACACAGGCAGAGGGAGAAGCAGGCTCCATGCAGGAAGCCTGATTTGGGACTCAGTCCCGGGTCTCCAGGATCATGCCCTGGGCCAAAGGCAGGCACTAAACCACTGAGCCACCCAGGGATCCCGGCACCTCTCATTTTAATGATCAGAATGTCAAGTGATGATCTTATACCAGAACATATTAAAACCTTAGGGGTTTTGGGATCCTTGGGTGGCGCAGCGGTTTGGCGCCTGCCTTTGGCCCAGGGCGCGATCCTGGAGACCCGGGATCGAATCCCACATCAGGCTCCCGGTGCATGGAGCCTGCTTCTCCCTCCGCCTGTGTCTCTGCCTCTCTCTCTCTCTCTGTGACTATCATAAATAAATAAAAAATTTAAAAAAAATTTTAAAACCTTAGGGGTTTTATGTGATTTTTTAAAAAATATTTTATTTATTTGAAAGAGGATGCATGGGGGAGAGAGACAGCACAAGGAAGGGGAGGAGGAGGGGCTGAAAGAGAAGCAGATTTCCTGAGGAGCAGGGAGGTGGATGCAGGGTTCAATCCCAGTATCCCAGGATCATGACCTGAGCTGAAGGCAGGCACTTAACCAACTGAGCCACCCAGGTGCCCCATGTAATTTCTGAAACAATTATAGCATTTTCCCAAACAATACAATTTAAGGTGTACTATTTGTTTGACAAGTAGTTTAACATACCAAATAAGCAAGCCTAATCAGTCAAAAAGACTTCATTTACAATTCAAAATCTCAGAAAATTTTGTCAGAAACCTTAGAAAGTTTTAAAGTATGTATCTAAACAGGATTACAGATCATTATAAAATTTGAGAAGTTCTAACTTTAATCAAAGACCCGATAAAGACAAAACCTAGAAACTTTTGTTTTCTGGGCAGATAAAAGAAAAAACATTTGTTTACACTTTCTTATCAAGAGCAGACCCATAATCCCAAAATTTTGTCTTTTTAACAGAGACTAAAGTAGAACTTCAGTCTTATATATCAGTATACCTTTAAAATCTTTTCATTTCAATCTTAATCTATCCTGACAGCAATAAAATTCTTTTCTAAAGCTTTTCCTTCACAAACCTTCTCCAACTTTCTTTATCTTCAGATTTTGTCCTAAGCCTTTTCTGTCTAACTAGCCAGTCCCACTTTAGGACAAAATTATTTTATTTTTCCCTCAACAAAATGTATGCTTATTTTTTATACCTTTTTTTTCCTTGTACCTTTCTTACACATCTCCTACTTTCCTACATACAGAATTGCTTCCTTATTATTTCCACAAGTCTTTTTCTAATTTATTTTTAATTCTTATTTTTAAGAAGATTTTTATTTATTTGAGAGAAAGAGATAGAGAGAGCATTAGGGTGGGGAGAGGCAGAGGGGAGGGGAGAAGCCGAGCCCCCTACTGAGCAGGAGCCCAATGGGGGGGGGGGGGCTTGACTCCAGGATCCTGAGATCATGACCTGAGCTGATGTCAGACACTTAATTGACTGAGCCATCTAGGCACCCCATTTCCATCCGTTTTAATTACGTTCAGCAGAATTTTAACTCTTAGAAACCTTAGTCTCCAGTGAAAATGAAGTAGTAACCAATTGTGAACTATTACAGCAAGATTCTGTAGATCGGCAAATTTATGAATACAGTTCATAAGTTTTAGGAACATGCATTTTCCTAGTAAAATGTCTCAAGAAGGCACAAAGCATGTTTTCCAACAGACCCAAGTATCTTTAGTTTCTCTGCAATAAGAAGCCAAAAGCAGGACGCTCAGGTGGCTCAGCTGAGTCCCACATCAGGTTCCCTGCAGGGAGCCTGCTTCTCCCTCTGCCTATGTCTCTGTTTCTCTCCTTGTGTCTCTCATGAATAAATAAAGTAAAATCTCATGAAAGGGTTCCATGGAGGGGGCCATACCTCTTGATTTGAGAGTTTGTACCAAGGCCAGGAAACATTACATACAACGATGGGACATATTTCCTTAGGCCTTGAAGATCACATTTGTCCCAGTTTTAAAAACACAGCCCCAGGGTGAATCCGAAGGAATAGAGGGGATTTGTAAAGACCAGCTGCGATTACCCAAAGGGGCATCCCATCAGGGGGAATAGAGTTTCCACAAGTGGTCCTGATTTCAGGCAGGGCGTCCCACTCGATGGAAGAAAACGAACTTTACTGTGACTCGTATTCTCCAGGAAGGATTCCTGAGGTCTACGAATCATAACACTCCTGTAACTCCCTCAAGAACTTCCTTGAGTGCTTTACCACCATAGCTTTGTGTTTTTTGGTATAACTTTCCTCTCCTAACTGTAACCCCCTCCCCACCCCCACACTTGACATAAGGTAGCAATCACCTTTCAAACACACCGGCTGCTGATACACATTTAAGGGTCTCGTGACTAATGTTTTACTAAACCATGAATGCAACCTTATCTTAACAAGAGCTACCCCTCCAAGGTCCTGGAGACCTTGCTTTTAACATGCACGAATTCCTTAGAGACTTACGCTATCCCTAACCGTCACTAACTGAAAAGTCTATCATGGGTCACTCCTCACAATCCCAGTGAGGCTCTTTCTGCCCACGGGTCCTGCCCCTGGATGTTATATAATAAAAGCACCTTTTGGCAACAAAAAACATCTCAAGAATTCTTTCTTGACCATTTGTTCCTCCTGGCCCCACATCACCCCTGTCCTGAGAAAGAACCAGACATTATATAGGACAACTGACTCTCCCGGGGTGTCCCACCAAGGAGAGGGGCCTGCCAAATGGCAATAGCAATCCTGCAGGGTCCCCGCAGGTAGCCTGATGTGGGACTTGATCCCAGGACCCTGGGATCACGACCTGAGTCAAAGGCAGACGCTCAACCATGAGCCACTCAGGCGTCCCACAGTAGACCCTTTCCTAATGCTGGCTGACCCTCAGCTGCCTTGCTTCTTTTAGCCACCCTTCCCCCTTTCCCTTTAGTCTCAAGGATCCAGCCACCATCTTGATCTACTGGCAAAACACGTTCCTTTGCGTCTAGGTGGTGAGTCCCCTTCCTTCTTTTTCTGACCTGGTGTCCAGCTTTCCCTGTTGCAGGCAACTCTTGTATGAGCCATCAAATGTGGGGCATCCTGGTCGGGTGGGAGCCAGTGACTCAGGAGGTGAAAGAATTCACTCAAGGCAGAACAAAGGAGATAGAAGTTTATTGAATACACTGCAAGGGAGCAGTGGGCAGGACAGCAGAGGAGAGACACGCTGCCACGTGGCAGTGGTGAGCGGTCATAGTTCTAGGGTGGGGTGAGGACGTATGGGAATACATGGGATTGTCCCTTTTTTGGTAACTCTATCTGGTTGTGAGTAGCCCAGTGGTTATGAAGTCCAAGGACTGTTTCAAGGTGAGTTGCTTAGTGAGCTGCTTGCATTCAGCCGGGTGGTGTGGTTACTGTAGATCCTTTTACCTTGCTCATGTTTCCATTGCTCAAGCCTGTTGCCTACAAGTAAGTGGCCTCTCCAGATCCCTTCTCTATAAAATAGGAATTATAATAGTACCTCCTTCATATTGTTGTTAGGAGGATCATCTGATCTGATGTACATAGAATGCTTTGCTTGATACCTGGCCCGTAGTAAGACTTAGTTAATGGTTACTGATTATGCTGAAGATTATTAGGAATGTGGGAGGATCTCAAATGTCAAGTTAGAGTATTTGGGTTTTATCTCTGAGGTAGTGGGGGGCTTTTGAGAGTTTTATAGTTATAACATTATCAGGACTTTAAAGGTTCCTCCTCTTTTCAAGGTCAACGTAGAGAAGAAAGCTGAGCAGAAAACTCAGCTGTTCATAGCTGCTGTGCTTGGACTAGATTGGCCCAGTGGCCTATTTGTGATTCTTTATTATATTTAGAGAACATAAATAAACCAAAAGGCTTTAGTTACATTTTAAAATTGGACCTAAAAACAGCAAACAGTTCTGTGCTCTGCTTGCTAGAATCTACAGCTACAGAGCCCCTCCAAAGAAGGGAATGAGGATTCAAAGGCACATGGATGGAACTTCCCCATTCTGCACCAGGGCCTCACAGTCCTGCCAACAAAAGCAGACAGCAGTTTGGGAGCAGGTGGGGGCTGGCCAGGGGGCTTGGCTGTTATCAGGGTAGTGCAGTGGGGCAGGGGCAGCTGGGTGTGGCTAGTCTTTATCTCTAGGGTCACAGAGTCCACGTGCCTGACTGCTTTGGGGGGACAGGCAGCTGTATCACCAGGCATCAGCAATGGCCTGGAGGGCCAAGAGAGTTGCTGGCAAGGGATACAGGATCCTTGGGCTCTGGAGACCATGAACTTGGGCTACTCCCAGCTCCTCTATGAGTCTCAGTGTTCCAAGCAGTGAAAGCGATGTTGGATGAGGGATGTCTTCTGGGCTTGGCTCTGGAAGCACTGAGGAATGTCCTGGATATTTGCTGCCAGCATCCATTCCTACTCTGTCATTGCAGCATCTCACTTTTCATTTTCTTCTTTTCAAGATTTTATTTATTTATTTGGCAGAGAGAGAGAGAGAGAGAGAGCGCGAGAAAGAGAGAGCACAAGCAGGGGTAGCTGTAGGCAGAGGGAGAAGCAGGTTCCGTGCTGAGCAGGGAGTCTGTATCATGACCTGAGACGAAGGCAGATGCTTAACTGACTGAGCCACCCAGGCACCCCTACAGCATCTCACTTTTCCTTTGGAGAACCATCCTTTCCCCTTCCTGTCCATGTGGTTTGGGGGGCAGGTGAGCCAGGACCAGCCAGTGAGAAGCACTGTAATTGCTTCAGGGATGGGAGCCTGACGAGAGCTGGCCAATGTGGATTTGCTCTGGGACTTTTGCTTGAGAAAGAACCTCTCTCTGAGCTCTGTATTTGTTAAGCTTATTGAACGGTGCCTTGGGGGCCACCTGCCTCCACAGAGGGAAGACGTGCCTGTGTATAAAGTCAGCACAGGGAAAGTAGGGATAGGAAAGAAATAGGCAGACTCCTAACATCTGAGCATCTTGTTCCAGACTTGCTTCTGGGTGGGCCAGAATCTTCCCTCCTTTGCTTCAGCTGGTTTGAGTTGGGTTTCTGGTCTTTACAACCAGGAATCCTGACAAACACTGGGAGAACATTCATAATACTGTCTAGAACACTAAGAGCATTTATCCAGCATCATGTACCAAGGTGGGGGGAGTGGGAGCTGTCCACTTCAGCAAGTGGAGTGGCACAAGAAACAGCAAGTTTCTGGTGCAAAATGGTACAATAAAGTTGACAGGCCTTAGCAGTTTTTATTATTTTAAAAAAGTTCTCGGGATCCCTGGGTGGCGCAGCGGTTTGGCACTTGCCTTTGGCCCAGGGCGCGATCCTGGAGACCCGGAATCGAATCCCACATCGGGCTCCCGGTGCATGGAGCCTGTTTCTCCCTCTGCCTGTGTCTCTGCCTCTCTCTCTCTCTCTCTTTCTGTGACTATCATAAATAAATAAAAAAATAAAAATAAAAAGAAGTTTAAAAAAAAAAGCTCTCTATGGACAGTGGTACACTGCAGTAGGCAGAAAGATATGCTGTTCCATCTCCTTTTGAGGAAGTAACTGCTGCCCAGGTGCAAGGAGACTGGCTGGCCAGAAGCTCCCAAAGGACCTGCTGCAGCTGCAGAGACTTTTCCCAAAGTGGGGTGACTGAGCGCAGGAGGGTTGGAAGGTTGGGCAATTTCAGCCCAATGGGGAAAACTGGCAAACTCTCCAGGACTTCTGATGGGGCTGGCCAAGACCTTGTTGTCTTCCACCACCTATCCTCCTTCCCAATCTGTTTTCCCCCCTTCCATCACTGAAGTGGATCCCTAAGAACTTCTTGAACTCCGGCTCTGTTTCGAGTGTCTGCTTCTGGAGAACCCGTCCCATGATAACATCCTCACGACACTACATCTTCCCCACGTGATGTCCACTGCCAAGCATTGGGCCTATTTTGTCCTCTTAACTTAATATTATGTCTTCTGGAGGCACCTGGGTGGCTCAGGGGTTGAGTGTCTACTTTTGGCTCAGGTCGTGATCCTGGGGTCCTGGGATCGAGTTCCACATCAGGCTCTCCACAGCGAGCCTGCTTCTCCCTCTGCTATGTCTGTGCCTCTCTCTGTGTGTCTCTCATGAATAAATAAATAAAATATTTTAAAATACATCATTTCTTCTGTTTTACCAATAAAGAAACTGAGACTCAAGAGACTTGCCCAAATAATTTATCTGTTTTGGTCATAAAAATGCCAAGCCAGTGGGCACCTGGCTGGCTCTGTCGGTAGAGCATGCAACTCTCAAGCTCAGGGTCATGAGTTCAAGCCCATATTGGTCATGGAGTCTACTTAAAAAAAAAGTAAAAAAAAAAAAAAAAAGTAAAAACAAAGGTAATAAATGCTCAGCTTTCACCACTTCCTTTTTTTTTTTTAAGATTTATTTGTTTTTTAATAGAGTTGAAGTTGTAGGTTTATATTATTTAAATTTTTGCAGTTTTAAGATTTAATTTTTAGTAATTTAATTTTAGGTCATTCTGGTATTAAAAAGAAAAATGGCTTACACATTTCCTGAAGAATCCATAATGGGCTTTCCTGGGCCTGTAGGAGCTGTTCCACCCTTTAGTTGCCTGAGGTTAGGGAGTGGGAGGCCCTCATGACCAGGAGTGGGCAGAGGAGAGCAGTGGCCTGGAGGCTGAACAACTGCTCTGGCAGGAGGCCCAGGGCACATCAAAGGGGTTTTCTCTTTCCTCTCAGATGAAACCACTATCACGTCAGTAGCTCCATCATTGCATAAGCCAAGGGCGAGGCTGCTCAAGGTCAACCACTGATGCCTTCCAGGCTGAACCTGTGTCCCCATCATCCAAAGTCCCCAAGCTTTCAAACATCACCCCCACCCTTCAGTTCAGACTACTGACTTTCATTCTTCAAGGGCAATAAAGAAGTTAGCTTTGGCCTATGAGTTGCTGAGCTGCTGCCAATACACTGCTTAATCTCTTTAAACCCTATTTTCTCATTTCTGAATATTAGGGAGAGCTTTATGAGTCTCTAATACCTGCAGATATAGGAGTGACTTTGTGTCTAATGCTATGCATTTAACATAACAGCCCTCTAAGATAGGTATTATTATTATTACACCCATTTCACAGTTCAGGAAACTGAGGCTCAGAGAAGCTAAATGGTTCATACTAGCAAGTGGTAGAGTTGAGATTCATTCCCTTTATTCTCAGTCTTATTTTCTCATTTTTCCTGGTGCGTCCTACTGTTTCTGAAGAACCTTAGGATTTTTACATATGAAAAGGGTCTGAGAGGCCATTTATCTAGAGATGTTCAGAGAGTGTCATGAAAGAGAGAAGAGTTGCTTGGGGTTGTGGAATTGCATACTCATGTTTTGTCCATTAGGTGATGACTACTTAGCTTTAGCAGTTGTTGCCTGTGGGGATGTGGGCCAAGTTTGGCCAGATTTTGTTCAAATGAAACTAGAAATTTGAATTTGTATACGAAATCCATTGATTTAAAATTCATATATATATATATATTTTTTTTTTTTAATTTTTTGTTAACTTTTTTATTTATTTATGATAGTCACAGAGAGAGAGAGAGAGAGAGAGGCAGAGACACAGGCAGAGGGAGAAGCAGGCTCCATGCACCGGGAGCCCGACGTGGGATTCGATCCCGGGTCTCCAGGATCGCGCCCTGGGCCAAAGGCAGGCGCCAAACCGCTGCGCCACCCAGGGATCCCAAATTCATATATATTTTTAAAGATTTTATTTATTTGAAAGAGAAAAGAGAGAGAGTGCATTCATGCATGTGCACACACAAGAATAGAGGACAGAGGGAGAGAGAGAAGCAGGCTCCCCACCAAGCAGGGAGCCCAATGCAGGGCTCAATCCCAGGACCCTGGGATCATGACCTGAGCCAAAGGCAGATGCTTAACCAACTGAACCACCAAGCACCCCAAAAAGTAGTATTTTTATTAAAGATTCATACACATGGAAAAGTGCAAAAAGTATACACCCTCTGAATTTTCACAAACTGAACACACCCATTTAACCAGCTCAGATATGTGTTTTGTTGTATTCTTTATCAAAATTAATGCAAGTTAATTTAGGGGGAAAAAGAGAAGATCCACCTAATTTAAAGTTAAAAAAAAAGGAGGGGGGGAAAGAAAATACAGAAGACAAGCCCCCCGAGTATCCTTCATCCATAGACTATAAACAATCACCAAGACTGATTTGGGCATAACCATCGAGATATACATAGATAACATAGATGTGGATATAGGTATAGATATACTTTTCTGTAACAACTATTTAAACACATGCTTTGTAAACACTTTTCATGGTAATAAACACCTATGTTCATTGTATATGTGTGTGTTTCACTGAAAGGCTATATCATAATTACTTTAATCAACCCCTAGAAGCAAAATCTTGTCATTAGAAACATCATCTACAGTGATCTATCTTGCTTGGATGTGCAGTTTCTTTAATAATTATTTTCTTTATTAAATTACCCTGAATTCATATGAATAAATATCCTATTTTTTCTTTTTTCTTTTTTTCTATTTTTTCAATTGTCTTCTCTCCTGCTCCACGTTCTGCCTGGGTACTAAATATTAACAATCTTACATGTCTAATCCCCTGCCTTTCTCCCATCTCATGCAATCAATTTTATATATATGTACTGCCAATATGAGCACAAAGATCTTTTTTTCTTTTAAGTAATCTCTACACCCCAACACAGGGCTCAAACTCATGACCCCGAGATCGAGAGTTGTGTGCTCTACCAGCTGAGCCAGCCAGGCGCCCCTCACTCTTCCATGCAGTCATATACAAGCATTTATATATATATATATATAGAGAGAGAGAGAGAGAGAGAGAGAGAGAGAATATGGAGAATATATATATATATATATATATATATATATATATATATATATGGGAGAATTGACTTTGTTGTATAAAAATAGGATCATATATTCTGTGGGGCTCTGCATCTTAATTTCCCAAGTGTTTAAATATTGGCAACCCTTCTAGATATTCCTTTGTCCCTCCAAGTCTCTTCCCTCCCTGCCCTATTCTGTATCCCAAACCCCTTTGCCCTCAGCTTATCAGAGGCTCTGGCAGGAGAGAGGAGGGATATGAGGGAAATTTACTCCAGATATTTTAGCAGCAGCTGTGTTCCGCTGAACACCACACTTCTGCTGGTCCTAAAACTGTTTTCTCCCCTTGCCCCTTTAGGTCTGGCAGGTAACTGACCTCCATGGTTGCCAGTCGTACAGTTTCATTATTCCTGATTTCTCCCTTAAGTTTGCCCATGACTCTGTAAACAGACCTTTCATCAAATACCCCTTAAATATCCTATTGAGTGTGCCAGCTATATCAGTAACTAATTTAAAATTTTTTAAAACTCTTAGTGAACCAGGTTGCTTGGCTGGCTCTGTCAGAAGAGCATGTGACTCTTGATCTCAGGATTGTGAGTTCAAGCCCCATGTTGGGTGTGAAGCCTACTTTATTTTTATTTTTTTTAAATGCCTTTTTAAAAAGATTTATTTATGTATTTGAGAGAGGGAGGGAGGGAGGGGCAGAGGGAGAGAGGGAGAGAGAGAGAATCTCGAGCACACTCCCTGCTGAGTGCACAGCCTGAGTCAGACTCCAATCCTATGAGCCCCAGATCATGCCTAAGCCAAAATCAGGAGTCAGATGCCCAACAGACTGAGCGACCTAGGCGCCCCTGGAGTCTACTTTAAAAAAGAAATGAACAAACAACTCTCAGTGAACCAACTCATACAAACACAATTCACACAATTCGTACCCTGAAGTCCAGCCCTGTGGTTTACAGCTGCAGGACTGAAGGCAATTGACTTGCCAGCTTGTCTGACTCCCTAGAGGCAGGAAGGGAAATAAGGAAAATTTGCTGAGTCCCGAAGGCAGGCCATACGAAGGATGACCAACTAGGTCTTCCTGGGGTAGCTCTAGCTTCCGGGCTCTATTTCCCAATTCCTTATCTCTTGGCCTCCTTGTTCTGGAATAAAAATGAGTACAATGTGGATGTTTGGAAGAGACAAACAATTTAGATTCTCCTAGATTGTGGCAGCTTTCTAGAACAAAGGCTTTGTGGGCTGTCCGTGGCCAGTGTAGATAAGATGAACCAGAACAAGAAGGAGCAGATTGTCCTCTCAGCCTGGTCCCTTTGCATCCTCTATTAAACACTCACTCAGACATTTGAAGGTAAACAAGCTTCGGCCCACACACTCTCAGAGTCCTTAGTGCATGGGGTACACAGGTAAACACACATTTACAATACTAGCTGCGAAGTGCAGTAAGCAGTGCCCCTAGCCTTGGGGTGGACCAAAGAATGATTTCCAGGGGATGTAATGTTTGAGCTGGATCTTTGAAAGAGGAGCTGGAATCAGCCTGGCCTGAGATGGTGTTTTTTGTTTTTATTTTTAAGATTTATTTATCTAATTTTATTTTTTAAAAGACATTTTATTTACTTACTTGAGAGAGAGATCATGCATGAGTGAGGGGATGAGAAGAGGGAGAGGGATAAGGAGACTCCATGCTGAGGGCATAGCCCAACTTGGGACTCAATCCCAGGACCCTGAGATCATGACCTGAGCCAAAGTCAAGAGTCAGGCACTTAGCCAGCTGACCCCACCAAGCGCCTCCTGAGATGGTGTTCTAGAGGAGGAATGAGCAGGTGCTAAGACCCAGTGCTGAGAGACTGAGCAGTTAATGTGCCAGAAACTGCTAGAAGTTCAGTGTGACTGGAAAATAAGTTGTGTATGTGCTGGTGTGTGTGTGTGTGTGTGTGTGTGTGTGTGTGTGTCCAAAGGCAAGCAGGAATTAGAAGGGTCATGAAAGCCAAGAGAAGCACAATGGAAAGCCATTGAAAGCTTTTAAGCAGCGGAGTGACAATGCTACTCTTTGGAGAGGTTATTCTGGCTATTACATGGAGAATGGATGGGGTGACTTAGAAGCTAAGACCATGTCAGATGCTGCTGCAATCTGGAAAAAGATTGGGATGTTGGGATGAGAGTGGAGGAGGGGGTAATGGATGGCTTTGGGAGCTATGAAGGCTGTAGAAGGCACTGGATCTAGGTTTATAATAATGACAATATTGACAATAACATCATATAGTGACTTAAACAATAGCTCTGGTTTCAGATAAGTGGAAAACTTCCCACATATACAGCACATGAGGCATGGGTAGGAATCTTCACTCTGCACTTTTTATTTGGAAAAATTTTAAACCTCAAGAATTGCAAGATAGTTTCTGTAAACTTCCATATATTCTTCACTCACTTGTTACATTTTGCCTTTCCCTCAATCTATTTCTGTCTGTCTGTCTGTCTCTCTCTCACCTTATTCTCCCCCACCTTTATATTTAGGTGTGTGTATGTACAGCTTTTTTCCTGAACCACTTGCAAGTTAGTTGCAGAAATTAGGACACTACATCTCTAAATACTTCAGCATTCATTTCTTTGAATAAGGAGATTCTCTTATATAATTACAATACCATTAACTTACTGAAGAATTTACCATAGATACAATACTATAATATAAAGTTCATATTAAACATTTCAACAATTGTCTCAATAATGTGTTTTTTTAAAGATTTTATTTATTTATTTATTCATGAGATACACACAGAGAGAGGCAGAGACACAGGTAGAGGGAGAAGCAGGCTCCCTGCAGGGAGCCTGATGCAGGACTTGATCCCAGGACTCCAGGATCACAACCGGAGCAGAAGGCAGATGCTCAACTACTGAGCCACCTAGGCACTCCCTAATAATGTCTTTTAAAGCTGCTGTTTTAAATTTAATTTAATTTTCTCCTCCTCCTCCTCCTTCTTTTTTGTAATCTCTGCGCCAAATGTGGGACTGGAACTCACACCCTGAGATCAGGAGTCATATGAGTCTCCAACTGAGCCAGCCAGGCATCCCTGCTGCTTTTATTTTTTATTTTTTTAGAGATTTTATTTATTAATTTGAGAGAGAGTGTGCACCAGTAGGGGATTGGAGTGGAAGAGGAGGGAGCAGACTTCCCACTGAGCAGGGAGCCTGAGGCGGGGCTCCATCCCAGGACCCTGAGATCATGACCTGAGCCAAAGGCAGACGCTTAACCAACTAAGCCACCTAGGCACCCTTCAATTATCTTTTTAAAATAAACTAACGTTTCTAACATTGACCACCCCCCCCCCCCAAAAAAAAAAGAAAAGAGAGAGACATAACTAAATACTTGCACAATCCCTAATTGGATATTAGATTTTTTTAAAAAACAAAAATCAGGGGTGTGTGGGTGGCTCAGTTAGTTAAACGTCTGCCTTTGGCTCAGGTCTTGATCTCAGGGTCCTGGGATAGAGCCCCGCCTCAGGCCCCCTGCTCAGTGGGGAGTCTGCTTCTCCCTCTCCCTCTCCTCCTCCTGCTTGTGCTCTCTCTCTCTCAAATAAATAAAATCTTAAGAAAAAAGAAAAAGGATAATTGAACAAAATATAGGAGGCTGAATGTAATTAATTATACTTTTTTTCTGTATAAGGATTACTTTTGTAACTTTTTATTTTAAAAGAATTTCAAACTTACAGAAAAGTAGCAAAGATAGTAAGAATGTTTGTATATGTTTCACGCAGAATCACTATTTACACATTATCACATTTACCTTACCATTCTCTTGTCCACAAATATATATTTGTTCTTTTTTCCTGAACCATTTGTGTTTTTTTAAAGATTTTTAACAAAGATGTTATTTATTTATTCATGAGAGACACACACACACACACACACAGAGAGAGAGAGAGAGAGAGAGAGAGAGAGGCAGAGACACAGGCAGGGGGAGAAGCAGGCTCCATGCAGGGAGCCCGACGTGGGACTTGATCCCAGGTCTCCAGGATCAGGCCCTGGGCTGAAGGTGGGGCCAAACCGCTGAGCCACTGGCGCTGCCCTTTTTAAAGATTTTTAAAATTTATTTTCTCACGAGAGACACACACACACACACACACACACACAGAGAGAGAGAGAGAGAGAGAGAGAGAGGCAGAGGGAGAAGCAGGCCCCATGCAGGGAGCCCAACTTGGACTTGATCTTGGGTCTCCAGGATTAGGCCCTGGGCTGAAGGGGGCGCTAAACCGCTAAGCCACCAGGGCTGCCCTTCCTGAACCATTTGAAAGTAAGTTGCCTCTCTTGTCCCTAAATAGTCTTTAAGCTAGGCAATAGCCTAGCTTGTATATATGTATTTCACAACACTGACCTTTTTTGAAGAGTTCAAGGCAGTTGTTTTGAAGAGTGTTCTTTAATTTGAATTTATTTACCATGATTAGATTCAGGACAAACCTTTTTGCATAATACACGGGTGTGGCGTATCCTTTTAGTGCAATATATTAGGGGGCACATGTTTAAATGTTGTTTCATCATTTGGATAGGCTAGGTTGAAAATTTGGAAGCTTATTCTGCTGTTTGGGCAAGTTGGTTATTGAAAGGGTTTTCTCAGTTGTCACATGAGAACAGTAATAACCCTGATTTCACAAGGCTGTTTTTTTAAAAATATTTTATTTATTTATCTGACAGAGAAAGAGAGCAAGCACAAGCTGGGGGAGCAGCAGAGGGAGAGGGAGAAGCAGACTCGCCATTGATCAGGGAGCCTGATGTGGGGCTCCATCCCAGAATCCCGGGATCATAACCAGAGCAGAAGGGAGATACTTACTTAACCAAATGAGCCACCCAGACGCCCCCAGAAGGCTGTTGAATTGATACACATAAGGCATTTAGAACAGTGTCTGGCACATTGTATGAATTTGATAAGTTATTATCATCACTATTTTTGCCAAAATTTAAAGAGGCCTTAGTACATAAGAGGCATTGAGTAGTAACTCAGTTCTTTATCTTTCCAGCTCCTGGGACAGTGTATGACATATAGGAGACATTCAATAAATAGCTGTTAGCAAAATCACAGCCCTGAGATATCTGTCAATATCCAATGATTTTATAGATGAGGAAATAGGCTCAGGGCAGTGAAGGAATTTACCTAAGGTCATGTAGGTTGCATTAAGTGGCCAGAACCAGACTTGAACCTGAGCTTGTAGGGTCTGTAAAATGGGGGATAAGGGGAGCATCTGGCTGGCTCAGCCAGTGAAGCTTGCAACTCTGGATCTCTGGGGTTGTGTGTTCCAGCCCCATGTTGGGTTTGGAGGTTACTTAAAAATAATAAAATCTTAGGGGGCACCTGGATGGCTCAGTGGTTGAGCGTCTGCCTTTGGCTCAGGGTGTGACCCTGGGGTCATGGGCTCTCCGCAGAGAGCCTACTTCTTCCTCTGCCTGTGTCTCTGCCTCTCTCTGTGTGTCTCTCATGAATAAATAAAACCGGGCAGCCCCGGTGGTGCAGCGGTTTAGCGCCGCCTGCAGCCCAGGGCGCGATCCTGGAGACCCGGGATCGAGTCCCACATCGGGCTCCCGGTGCATGGGGCCTGCTTCTCCCTCTGCCTGTGTCCCTGCCTCTCTCTCTGTGTCTCTATGAATAAATAAATAAAATCTTAAAAAAAATAAAATCTTTATAAAAGAAAAAAATAAGATATTTTAAAAATGGGGGATAAGGAATCTGAATGTGTTTCGTTATCTCTCAAGGGCTGGGTAGATTTGAGGAGCTGAACTGGAGCGCCTCGCACAGCCTTTGGCACAAACATATGGTAGGCGCTCAGTACACGTCTACTGATGAATGTGGAAAGCAAATGAGTCATCGAGGGAGAGATCATCCTGTGCTGGCTGGTGACAGACCTGGAACCCATTCCTCCCCAGACTGGTCTTCCCTAGTCACCACACTTGTCCCAGAGGGGTGTGGCTTCCGGGCGCCCCGCCCCCAGCAGGCCCCTCCCCCAAGTCAGGCCGGCTGTTCCTCGAGGAAGTTTGGCCCGCGGGCGGAGCAGTAGCCACAGTCTCTTCCGGCGGCCGCATCCCGGAAGCCGGGGAGCCTGGTGTCCCGCATCCCGCGCCGAGGTCCAGGATGTCGGAGGGGGAAGCCAGGCAGGGCGAAGGCTCCCCGCAGGCCGGCGGGGTGACTGTCAGTGACATCCAGGAGCTCATACGGCGCAAGGAGGAGATCGAGGCGCAGATCAAAGCCAATTATGATGTACTGGAGAGTGTGAGTGGGGGCTCGGGGCTCCTGAGCGGGCGTGGGGGGCAGCCTGGGAGAATGGGGAGGCCGGGGCGGCCTGGGTTTGAGCGCTCAGCGGTGGAGCTCTCGCTCCCTGGGAGGCCCAAAGCGCGGCAACTGCGGCCTCTGTCGGCAGTAGGCGGTCAGCAACTAACGCTAGCACCTGAGACGACGGCCTATCACCGCAAGCGTTCCTGGAGCGCCTACCGAGTGTTGGGCGCTTGGGGGCGGTTTTATTTTTTTTTATTTATTTTTTATTTTTTATTTTTTGGGGGGGGGCGGTTTTAATTGCTTTACGTGGTTAGCTCCTTTAACCCTCGCAGCAACTTTTTGAGGTGAGTTTTACTATTCCCCCCATTTTAGGGATGGGGAAACAGAGGCGTTACTTCAACCTGCCTCAGGCCACAGAGCTAATAAATTGTGATAATCACCACCGTCGTTGGTGCTTGTTGAATGTGTACCAGAAGATCTGTGCTTTGCTAACTCACTTTACGTCAGAACTTCGTAAACTTTCATTATGTTTGGCAAGCACCTGGGGATCTTGTTAAAATTCAGTTTCCGATGAGGACGGGGCGCGGAGGTGCAGATGATCTATTTCTAGCAAATTCCCAGCGATGCTGATGATACTACTCTAAAGACCGAGCTTTGAGTGACAAGTAAGGGGACTGAGGCTCAGGGTGAGGCAAACCCTTGTCTAGGGTCATGTAACCAGAAGTGGCTGTGGTGGGGTTATTCCCAGGTCGACAGCCCCCAAACTGGTAGTTTTTCTTATGCCAATTAGTGTAGAACCACAAATCAATTTGCAGAGGAAGAATAAATTAAATACATCCTATATAGGGTGAATGGATGCAATGCATTTTAGGTGATGAGAGTAAAATCCAAGCATCAAAAGACCAGGGTATCATTTTGCAGGGTGCTGATTATTATGCCTGAAGGGTGCTGGTTTGTGTGTATGTTATATCATGAAATCCACAACCACCTTGTGAAGTTTGTATGTTACCCAGCTCAGAAAAGAGAAGTCACTTGCTTAGAGTCACAAAATGAGATTCAGATCTCAGGCCCGTTGAATCCAGAACTTGTGTTTTCAAGCATTATGCTAACAATTTTCCAAACTTTACTTTTTACCTCAAGCAGGATGCTATATCCATAATATCTCTTGTACTACTATTCCCTTGGTATTTTTCTTTATATTGATTCACCTTTTTACTTAAGTGTGTTTGTCTTAAATGAGAATTTTGTAACTTTACAGCATATGAGAAAGGGATTTTTTTCCCTCCCTTTAGCATAAGGTAAAAATGCATACCAAGGTGATATGTTTGTTCCTTTTTACCAGCTACAGTTATAGGCTGAAAGCTTTTAAGCCTGAAGCCCTCCTCTGTGATTGTTTTTTTAAAAAGGAGGGAGGAGCTAAAACCATAAATCTTATAGAATAAAGCATAGGAGTAAATTTTTGTGATCTTGGGTCAGGCAAAACCTCCTTAGATGTGATGCCAAAATCACAAGCAATGAAAGAAAAAGTAGATAAAATTTATCAGAATTTAAAACGTGTATCTCAAAAGACATATGTCATATGTCATCAGAGAAATGCCAATTAAAACAGCCATGAGGTACTACTACTACACATGTGTCTAAGTGGCCAGTATTCATCACAGTTCAACTCCGGATGCTGTTGAGGATGTGGGGGAACTCTTGATTCAGAGCTAGTAGGAATATGAAAGTTTCTTGCAAAGCTAAACATTTTCTTACCATACCATCCAGCAGTTGTGCTCCATGGTATTTACCCAAAGGAGTTTAAAACACGTCTACGCAAAAATCCTCATGATGTTTCCAGCAGCTTATTTCGCAATTGCCAAGACTTGAAGCAACCAAGATGTCTTTAACTAGGTGGATAGGTAAATAAAATGAACCTCTAAACAGTAGACTATATTACTGCTAAAAATAAATGGGCTAGTGAGCAATGAAAAGACCTGGAGGAACCCCAAATGCTTATCAGTAACTGAAAGAAGCCAGTCTGAGAAGACTGCATCAGTAGGATTTCAACCAGAATCCGGAAGGGGCAAAACTGTGGAGACATTAAAAAGATCAGTGGTTGCAGGGATCCAAAGTGATGGAAGGGATGAATAGATGGAGCACAGAGGATTTGTAGGGCAGTGTAGGTATCCCATATAGGATTGTAATGATGGGTACATGCCATTATACATTTGTTCAAACCTGTAGAATATAAAACTAAGAGTGAAGCCTAAGGTAAACTATGGGCTTCAATAGGAAATGGTAGGTGTAACCCAGTGGCTTCCAGAAAGAAAGGGAGAGAAGTGAATGGAATCCCTCATCCCAGTACATATATTCCCTGGGCAGCTTTCCTCTATGCTGACTAATAATTCAGCCATGATTTATTACTTTTACATGTATTAATTTCCTGGAGTCCCCATAACAAATTACTACAAACTGGGTGACCAGAGTGATGGAAAGTCATTCTCTCACAGTTGTGAAGGCCAGAAGTCTGAAATCTAAGCTGTCGGCAGGGTTGGTTTCTCCTGGGGGATCTGAGGGAGAATCTGTTCAGTGCCTCTGTCTTATTTTCTGGCGGTCACTGGCCATCCCTGGCTTTTGGTGGTCTAATTCCTCTGCCCCTGGTCACATGATCTTCTCTGTGTCATGGATCTCCCTCTGGAGAGGGGAGATCTCAACTAAGGGCACCCGGATTGTACACGGCACGACTGAGATTCAAATCAAAGTCTGACTGGAAACCCTCTGCCCTCCATCACAGGACGAGTTTCATTGCCATTGTGCACCATCCTCTGACTTAATGTAGGAAAAGACTTTAAAATGTTAAATGTGTCATTTTAGATAGGGAATACGTGTGCATGATCAAAATTCAAAAAGACTACAAAAAAATAGAAAATGAAGTCCCTCTGCCTTCCTTTCCCCTAGCCACCCAATTCCTTCTCCCAATGGCAGTTGATAACAGTATGCCCTTCGAGGGATGAAAACCTCTTTGAAATCCCTTTTAGATCCCTTTTTACTTTCAGGAAGAACCAAAGTCCTGCCACAGCTGGATGCTCTTTGGGGCTTTCACTCCCCTCTGGGTTTGAAGGCCACCAGCCAGGTGTCAGCTGCTTTTGGAAGGAGGGTTTGGAGGAGTCCAAGAGTCTGGCCTTGGGGATGAAGCTCAAAAGAGTCTTTAGTTTTATCTGCACTGTCTGACTTAAAAAGAGGAGCACAGATTGATGTGTTACTTGTGTTATTAAAAGTCAGTAAAAAGAAAAATAGTGTGTCGTCCCCCTGACCACAGAGGGTGGTTGTGGGAGCATTTGGGGAAAGTATGTGGCCTGTACTGTGTGATCAGTATGTGGCAGCTTTCATTCCTGTCGCCTTTATGATGGCTGCAAGGGAAAAAGTGTCTTGAGGACTTCATACCTGTGAAATCTTAACCATGTTTCTTCCCTCCAGCAAAAGGGTGTGGGGATGAATGAGCCACTGGTGGACTGCGAGGGCTACCCTCGGTCAGACGTGGACCTGTACCAAGTCCGAACTGCCAGGCACAACATCGTCTGTGAGTGGTGTGCGTGCAGCCAATCCCCAGCCTTCCAGCAAGGGAGGCTGAAGGCACATAAGCATGATCTCACTATTCCATATTCTCTGCTTCCTTCTCTTCTCCCCTGATGGGATTAGCTCACTGTCCGCATCCAGGGACTGAGTGGGGAAATGGGTTGGCCTCTAGGCTTCTAAATTTATGGTTTCATTTTTCATTTTGTTCTTAAAGACTTGACTTCACTGTGGAAACTTTTTCAAAGTGGTGATAGAAACTGGAGTCAAAAATTTGGAACTCCTCGGTGGCTCAGCGGTTGAGTGTCTACCTTTGGCTCAGGGCGTGATCCTGGGATCGAGTCCCACATCGGACTCCCTGTGAGGAGCCTGCTTCTCCCTCTGCCTATGTCTCTGCCTCTTTCTGTGTTTCTCATGAGTATATAAATAAAATCTTAAAAAAAAATTGCTTGCAATCCTGATCAAACTAGTTATGTGTTAGGAAATGCATCTAGCTGGTAAGGATAGTGCCCTGACTGCGGTCACTCACACAGGAGCCTTCAGTGCCTCAGTATAGACATTTGGAGGGAAGCAGAGCAGGGCTGGCCGTCAGATCTCAGGCTGTGCCATCCTTTGGACATGTTTTCCAACTTTAGGGTCACCATGTCCATGCGCCAAGCAGGAATGAAGGGAAGGACGAAGGTGGGAAGGGGAGAAGGTCCTTTGCTGCCCAGGACTCTCCCTTTAAGGAACTCTCCTGCAGATCCCACCCCCGCCTTGTTGCACTGCTTTCTGCTTTCACTTCCTAGGCCCCTCTGCCTGCAAGACATGTTGGGGTATGTACTCCATGGTGGTCATATCACTATCCTAAATAAAATCATTTATTTGTTTATAGTTGAGGAATAAGTTGTACGTAGCAGTTGGGTAGTATATTAGTTTTCTGGTCCTATTGTAACAAATACCCTAGACTAGTGGTTTCAAGTGTCACAAATTTATTGCCTTATAATAATCAGAGATCCAAATGGGTATCACTGGACTAAGATCAAAGTGTTGGCAGGGCTGTGTCCCTCTGGAGGCTCTGATAAAGAGCCCATTTCTTTATCTTTCCCAGCTTCTGGAGGTGCCTGTGTCCCGTGGCTCGTAGTTCCTCCCATTTCCAAAGCCAGCAGCTGTACCTCCCAACTCTGGTCCCACCATCTCACCTCTTTCTCTCACTGTCTCACTCCTGCTTTCACTTACAAAGACCCTTGTGATGGCATTTGGCCCCCTACCTGGGTAATCCAGGATGATCTCCCCAATCAGTGCGCTGGACTTAACCACATCTGTAAAGCCCCCTTTGCCATGGAAAGTAACATTGACAGGTTCTGGTGGCTACCACAAGAACATGTTTGGGGGCTTTATTCACCTCTGCCATGGGTGGGCAGCTGGCAGCCTCTACCACAAAGTCTTATTAGAGGGGAATTTATCATGCACATTTTTCCCTCATTGACCTCTGTTTTATGTGTTTGAATCTTGATTCCATCTGCAGCATGTTTTGATTATAAGGCCGAGCTTCCTTCTGGAGGCATAAGTAGTTACCACAGGAGTGAGATACCTCTTGAGGTGCCAAATGTTCCGCAAAGTTGCAATATAATCATAGAACAACATCTTAGAGCATCACTTTTCCTTGAAGATTTTGGGAAAAGAAGCATACCATTTTTCTATTGAAACAAGTGGAAGATACAGAGTAGGGAAGAACCATGTCAAGACTGGAGGGAAATTTGGGGGCTTTTGGTTTAACCCTCAGACTCCCCAGGGATGTAGCCTGCTTTCTTTGCGATTTAGGATTCTGGGGGAAATTTGAGAAGCAGAGCCTAACATGTGAGAGAGAGCACTGGCTTATTTTCTTCCAGATGTTTACCCTGATGTTCCAACACCATTTATTAAGTAGCCTATTTTTTCTCCATTAATTTGAAATGCTAGCAGTATTACATAGGAAATTTTCAGACATATTTAGGTCTCTTAGTTTTTTTGCATTGTTCTGTTGATACATCTCCTTGCTAATCACACTTTTTTTTAAAGTTTATTTAGTAATCTATACACCCAACATGGGGCTCGAACTCACAACCCTGAGATCAAGTCTCATGCTCTTCCAACTAAGCCAGCCAGGTGCCCCAATATCACACTATCTTAATGACTTTATTATATTTAAGAACCTGGTTGAGCAATTCTTATTGATCTTCTTTTTGTTTTTTTTTTTTAAGTGAACTCATGAGCCCGAGATCAAGAGTTGCACACTCTGCTGACTGGGCCAACCAGGCACCTCTCTTGTATTTTTAAAAATGGATTCTATTTTTTAGAACAGTTTTAGGTTTACAGAAAAATTGGAAAAATAATACAGAGAGGTCCCACATAGTCTGGACCCAGCTTTTCCTTATTATTAATATCTTACATTAATAGACTGCATTTGTTACAGTTGCAAGTTCGTTTTTTGAAATAGGCTTTGAAAACATTTTGTTTAGGAAAATAAATTTTTAAAAAAATTTTGGTTAGAATTGCAGTATATTGAAAGTAAAGTCATTCATCCTATCACTGGCAGCTGTGTGTTGGGTGCTTCCTGTGTGCCAGGCATTGTGGAAGGTTCTGAGGGTTCTCATGGAGCTTACTATCCAGAGGAACTTTTCTAGTCAAAGAGTGACTATATATTATACATCGACACCATTTTAAGTCTTCCTGCCCAGTCAGATGTCTCTACCTATTCAAGTTTGGGGGTTTTGTTTGTTTGTTTGTTTGTTTAAAGTAATCTCTATATACAATGTGGGGCCTGAACTTAACAATCTCGAGATCAGGAGTCAGTGTGCTCTGCCAACCATGGGCCCAGATCTGGGTTCTTTTCTTGCATCTGCTCCTGTGGGTTGAGTACCAGAGTCCCATTATATCTGAGGGCTTCACCTTTGCTCCAAGATGATAGGGGCAGAGGAACCAGGTCAGGTAGCTGTGCATGCCCACAGTCAGGGCATCTGGAAAGTCCGAAAGTCTGTGCCCCACAAACATTGGACATGGATTGGCAGGTAGTTTCAGTCAACAGCTCTGGCCTCTGAAACTCATCAAAAATGAAGCTTGTGAGTGACCTAGCTTGAATAGAGGTGTGGGATCCACAGCAATAAAGAAAATTGTTTTTAGGTTTAGAAAGTTGTCAAAATTCCAGCCACTGTGCTAGACTGGCCTGCAGCAATAACTTACTGGACTGGTGTGATTCTCGACTTTTTTTTTTTTTTTTTTTTTTTAGTAATCCGTACACCCATCATGGGGCTTGAACTCACAATCCCAGAGATTAAGACTCGCATGCTCTTCCTACTGAGCCAGCAAGGGGCCCCAGTTTGCTACATTTTGAATTAGCTATCAGAACGGAAACAAAGAGAATTTTACCCCCAGATTCCTAATTTCCAGCTCTTCTCCTGTTCTTCCAGACCAAACATCACCTGCCATGTGTTAGTGGACTTAGGCATCATTTTTCCTTGTGGGGCTGTTAGGAGAAAAGTGAAGTCCTTCTTACACGCAGCTCACTTCACTGATTTGCATGGCCACCACACTTGCCCCTTGTATGCATCTGAGGTGGTGGCTGTGGATTCACCACAGCAATTTCTTGCTTCTGTTTACCTTTTCCTTCCTTCCTTCCTCCCTCCCTCCCTTCCTCCCTCCCTTATTTCTTTCAAGATTTTATTTATTCATGAGAGACACACAGAGAGAGGCAGAGGGAGAAGCAGGCTCCCTATGGGGAGCCTGATGCAGGACTTGATCCCAGGATCCCGGGATCACCACCCGAGCTGAAGGCAGACACTCAACCACTGAACCACCCAGGTGGCCTTCTGCTCACCTTTTCAAGTCTCAGTGTTGCCTTTGGGAAGTCTTTCCTGATCTCCTAGACTAGCAAGGTCCTGTCCTGGCTGTCTAGCCCTTGGCAACAGTAATCAGATGTTAGTAATTACTTGTTCCTGACCTCTTTCCCTAACTAGACTTTGAGCTTCGTGACGGTGGCCCCCGTCTCGGCCACAGGTTTGTCCTCAGCCTCTAGTCCAGTGCGATCGAATGTGGGAGTCCTGAATTTGGGAGTCCTGTGTCTTCAGCTGGCTTCCTTGTTCCCTAATGTGGCATTCTCCCAGGCTTACAGAATGATCACAAGGCAGTCATGAAGCAGGTGGAAGAGGCCCTACACCAGCTGCATGCTCGAGACAAGGAGAAGCAGGCTCGGGACATGGCTGAGGCCCATGAAGAGGCCATGAGCCGCAACTTGGGCCAGAGTGAGGGCCGCAGCCCCCCTCAGGCCTTTGCCAAAGTGAACAGCATCAGTCCTGGCTCCCCTGCCAGTATTGCGGTAAGCCAGAACTCCACAACCTAAATCTACACCTGGAGGGTGCTATGGGTCTGGTAGCCTTGGGGTGGGGTGGGTGGGGCAGGACCGTGGATAGACAGACCCAGTGTCTGTCCATGCTGCAACTTGACTTTACCCACTTATTTAGCAAATACTGACTGAGCCCTGGGCTTCCCAGCCCTGTGCTGGGGCCAGGTTTTAGAGAGGAGTCAGCCCCTGCTGCCCACTAACCTGGTCAGAGAGAGGCCTGAGAGCCAAGGGAGAAGGTGATAAATATCCGACAGGGGGAAAGGATCTCTTCTTGACTTATTTTAGCCAGGCACTGAGTACTAGACAGGAGAAGGACAACTGTAGCTGCCATTTACTGCGTCTTTGCTTTGCACTGGCTGTATTGCCGAATGAATTCTAGACCTTACCTGGCATGTTTTTAAGTTCTAAGCAGCTTTATTGAGATATAGTTCACACACTATAAAATTTACCCATTTGAAGCATGCAATTCCATGGTTTTTAGTGTCTTCACAGAGCTGTGCATCACTATAAGCAATTTTAGAACATTTTCATTATTCTTTTTTTTTTTTAAGATTTTATTTATTTATTCATGAGAGACCTGAGAGAGAGGGGGTGGGGGCAGAGACACAGGCAGAGGGAAAAGCAGGCTCCATGCAGAGAACCTGACGTGGGACTCGATCCCAGGTCTCTAGGATCACACCCTGGGCTGAAGGTGGCGCTAAACCGCTGAGCCACCTGGGCTACCCCTTTTTCTTTTTTTAAAGATTTTATTTATTTATTTATTTATTCATGAGAGACACACAAAGAGGCAGAGACACAGGCAGAGGGAGAGGCTTCCTGCAAGGAGCCTGACACGGGACTCAATCCCAGATCCCAGAATCACACCCTGGACCAAAGGCATACGCTCAACTGCTGAGCCCCCCAGGCGTCCCCATTTTCATTATTCTAAAAAGAAACTTTACTGATTAGCCATCACTCCCCCCCAAGCCATCTCCCCAGCCCCTTGCAACCACCAGTCTGCTTTCTGCTTCATATAAATAGAATCCTATATGACCCTTATGACTAGCTTTTTCCACTTAGTATCATGTATAATAGAACATGTATCTCTATTTCTTTCTTTCTTTTTTATGGCTGAGTAATATTCCATTGTGTGGATATATCACATTGTTTTTTTATTTTTTATTTATTTTTTTTATTTATTCATGAGAGACACGAGAGAGAGAGAGGCAGAGACACAGGCAGAGGGAGAAGCAGGCTCCATGCAGAGAACCCAATGTGGGACTCGATCCCAGGTCTCCAGGATCACACCCTGGGCTAAAGGCAGGCACCAAACTGCTGAGCCACCCAGGGATCCCCTATCATATTCTTTTTATCCATTCATCACTTAATGAACATTTGGTTTCTGTTTTTGGCCATTATGAATAATGCTACTCTGAACATCATGATCAAGTTTTTATGTGAATATGTAGTTGATATTTAATCACAGCTCTAGCACAGAGCTGTAATAGGCCCATGACAAATATTAGTTGAAGGAATGAATGATTGTGATCTGTGTTCTTAGGATGAAAGGGTCATACTATTCCTGGATCAGCCTGGTATCTGTGCATGTGGAGACTTATAGAGCAAAATTGCCTAAATTCTGACCCCTGAACAAAATAGGCCCAGATTAGCCTGTCTCTTTTCGCCCCTGACCCCAGAAGATAGCATTTGGCTTTTCCCCACATTCTTTAAGGCCTGTACACCTGCCAGCTTTTATCAGACATCAGATAGATCTGGCCCCCTTTTACTAGATCGTCCTAGAAGGAATCCCTGGGAGAAAGTGACCCAATTATCCACCACCTCCTCCTGTGTGAGGTAGCTAAATCCCTGACCTCTTTGCTTTGTGCCTACCACTCTTCCCAGTAGAAAACAAGCTGTTGGCCTGGACGTTAAATTGGATATGAAAGGGTAAAGAACACCAGCAGCACATTTAACCCCTCTACCCTGATTTTCTGTTTTTCTTCTCTCTTTAGGGTCTGCAAGTGGATGATGAGATTGTGGAGTTTGGCTCTGTGAACACCCAAAACTTCCAGTCTCTGCATAACATTAGCAGTGTGGTACAGCACAGTGAGGGGGTGAGTTGGAGGTCACATCTGGTCAGTAACCCTAGAATTGCCAATGCCAGGAATTGTCTCTGGGGTCTTTCTTTGCTGCCTTCAGAGAGTTGTTGCTCAGGCACAGGGCCTTTGCACTTGCTGTTCTCTCTGTCTGGAATGCTTTTTCTCCTTTATGTGTATCCCTCATCTTGTACAAATGACACCTGGGCTAGGCCTTTGCAGCCACCCTATATAAATACCCTTTTCCTACTTCCTATCCCTTCTTTCATTCAACAGTATTTCTCAGGGAATCTTTTCACTTTCACATGCCTTGATCTTTTGTCCTGCTGCATGGCACTCCGTTGTAGGAATGGATTCCAGTTTGTCCATCCCCTGCCTTATCAGTGGACATTTTGGTTATTTATGGTTTTATTCTAGCATGAACAGTCATATATCCTTGTTCACAGATGACTTTTTTTTTTTTTTTTAAGATTTTATTCATTTATTCGTGAGAGACAGAGAGAGAGAGGCAGAGACGTAGGCAGAGGGAGAAACATGCAGGGAGCCCCATGCGGGACTCGATCCCAGGACTCCAGGATTACGCCCTGAGCCAAAGGCAGACGTTCAACCACTGAGCCACCCAGATGTCTCTACGGGCAACTTCTTGATATAAATACCAGAAAGTAGAACAAACAAACAAACAAACAGACAAAAAAAAAAAAAACCCAGAAAGTAGAATTATAGGCTCTCAGTGTATTATGCACACTTATAATAGGTAGTTCAAAAAAGTTTTGCTAATTTGTGTCCCGACCAACATTATGAGTGTACCATATCATCAGTAGTACTCTGTATTACTGATCTTTTAACATTTTTGCTAAAATGACATCTTAAATTAATTTTGTATTTTTCTGATTACCAGTGAGGTTGAGTATCTTTATTTTATATTTGGATTAATGTTCATATTTTTGTTTCTGTGGATTGTCTGTTTATATTTTTTCCATTTTTTTAATTGGGCTATTTGTACCTTTTAAAAAAATTGATTTGTTGGAATTTTTGAAAAAGGATTTTTTAAATTTATCTGAGAGAGAAGGGGAGAGAGAGAGAGCTTGAGTACAGAGGGAGAGGGAGAAGCAGACTCCCCACTGAGCAGGGAGCCGGCAGTGGGGCTCTATCACAGGACCCTGAGATCATGACCTGAGTCGAAGGCAAATGCTTAATCAACTGAGCCACCCAGGCACCCAAATTTGTAGGAATTTTTTTTTAACATACTCCAGATACTAAACCTTTGCCTGTTTTCATGATATATATGTTTCTCCTGATTATCTCCTTGTCTTTTAACTTATTTTATGGTGACTTTGAAAGTTTTTTTTTTTTTTTTAAGTTAACCATTTTGTTACATTTGTTAATATAACAACGTCTTCCCAGCCAAAACCATACCTGAGAATTTAAAGAAAGAAGGGACAGTGCACAGTAGCAAAGCACTATTCACACAGTAGTACCTTAGAACATGATTCATGTGCAGTTTGACAATTTCAATCCTTGGAAATATAATAAGGGTTGGGATTCAAAATTGGCTGCAATCCACCAGTTTCTGGAATAGTATGCCTTTAAATAGCATTTCTACCTGATCACCTCAGCTCTTGGCTCAGGAATGTAACTTTCACAAAAGTTATCTTGGCAAAGATCCACACTTTGCAGGAGAAACAGGGACTCAAAGTCCATAGAAATTATCTACAAAAGTTTTTCATTCCCAAATGAAGTATTCAGTTTGACAGTAATTCTTGGTTTGTCTTGCGCCTGCTCAGCTGTTTGGCTGCGTTGCTCATCCATGTGTAACTCTTTGGAAGGCAGGCATTAGGCTGAAACATAGCCGGCTGGTACCTGTGCCCCAGCCAGTTGTCAGGCCTTCATTCTCACACTGACACCTTCACCAAGTCTGCACTTGCATGGAGGAGGTTCAAGAGTTTGATTTTGCCAAAATCATCAGTTTTTTGCTTTATGGTTTTTGCATTTTGTGTCTGCTTAAAGAACTTCTCATGCTTTTATGGATTTGTTTTTAGTTTTTCTTTAATCCATGTGGAATTGATCTATTTATTTTTATTTTTTTAGTGAAGGGAAGAGAGAGAGGCAGGGAGAAGGGCAGAAGGAGAGAGAATCTTAGGCAGGCTCCATGCCCAGCATGGAGCCCAACACAGGGCTTGATTCACAACCCTGACATCATGACTAGAACCAAAATCAAGAGTCAGCCGCTTAACCAACTGAGACAGCCAGGTGCCCCAGTCTTTGATTATTTCTTAAACAACAGTTTTGAGGTATAATTCACATACCGTACAGTTTCCCCATTTGGAGTGTCTAGCTCAGGGCACCGGGCTGGCTCAGTCTGTGGAGCATGTGACTCTTGAGGAGTGAGTTTGAGCCCCATGTTGGGTGTAGAGATTACTTAGAAAAATAAAATCTTAAAAAAAACCCTGCATAGCTCAGTCGTTTTTAGTATATTCATAGAGTTGTAAATCTATTACCACAATCAGTTTTAGAAACATTTTCATGATTTCAGAAAGCAGCTCCATGCCCATTAGTGATCACTGCCCCTTCCCCCTACCCACCAACCCCTTAAGCACTAAACTACTCTTGGTCTGTATGGATCTGCTTATTCTGGACATTTCATATAAATGGAATCACATAATACACGATATTTTGTGATTAACTTCCTTTGCTCAACATCATGTTTTCAGGGTTTGTCTATGTTGTAGCAGGTGTCAGTACCTCATTCCTTTTTATGGCTGGGTCATATCATATTGTACGAATACACATTTTACTTATCCATTCATCAGTTGGTGGATATTTGGTTTGGTTCCACTTTTTGGCTATTGTGAATACTTTTGTGTACATTTATATACAAGATACTATGTAGACATTTGTTGTATATACAACAACTTAGTATATACCTCATCTGGAATTAATTTTGTGAATGGTATAAGGTAGGGTACCCCCCCCACAAATGGATAGTAGTTGTCCAGATACTATTTAGTGAATAGTTAATACTTTACCCACTTATTTATATCGCCACCTCTATTATCTCTCAGATTCCTATAAGTGGAAGTCTTTATTCTGTTCCATTGGTCTGTTTGTACTAAACCTTCCTGGGGTTCTCTGGAACAAATCCATTTGTTCTTTGTCAGCTTCTTTTTAACCTGTTGCCATAAAGGGTGTATTAGTTATTTATTGGTAAGTAAAAAAATAAACTTACTGTAAACTTCGCAGCGTAAATTTATTATGCCTCACGGTTTCTGAGGCTTGGACATCCAGGAGTGGGTTTTAGCTGGGTGGTTCTGGCTCGTGGTCTCAATGAGGGTGTAGTCAAGGTGTTGGCAGCGGCTGCCATTATCTGAGAGCCTGACTGAGGTTAGAAAATCTGTTTCCGAGATGCCTCACTCACATGGCTGTTGGTGCATCAATTCCTCGTGGCTCGGGCCCCTCTGTACTGCTGCTGGAGTGCACTTGCAGCATGGTGGCCACTTCCCCCAGAGCGAGCAGTCCAAGCGAGAGCACAGAGGAGGCAGTGGTGCCTTCTTGACCAGGTCTCTGAAGACATGCATTATCACTTCTACTTCATTCTGTTCATTAGAGGCGACTCACCAAGTCCAGCCCACGTTCAAAAGCAAGGGAATCATTAGCCTTTACATCTTGAAGGAATATCAAAGAATTTATGGGCATTTTCTAGAACCACTACACAGGGTGTCTATTTTCTCTACTTGCTCAGTTACCACTTGTCCACTTTCTGTTGGCTTTTTATTTTGGTGCCCTCTTTCGTCTTTGCAGTCTCCTGCCATGTTATTTATTCGTCCTGTGGTGGTGGTCTTTTGTTTCCCCTTGGCTGTCCTGTCATCATGTTAGTGAGATTTGTAGAAGCAGGTTGATTCTGTTATGTTTACCCAGAGTCTCGATTTTTCACTCTTTTTCCCTGGACTTCCTAGTGTAGTGGTTTGCTCGTGTGTCTTGTGTACTGTGGTGCACATACTTTTAAACTTGGCAGTTGTCTGGGCTCATTGTTATGGATTTGTTTTGTAAATATGTCTCTAGTTTTTTTGGGAGAGGTAATACACAGACACGTTTAAGACAGAACCAAAGAACATGTAATGAAAAGTCTCATGTCCTTCTGGGGTCAGTCTGTCCATATACCAGCATATAGAGCTATTGGCTATTAAAGTGTGATTTACCTATAGCAAAATTCACCCTTTTCAGTGTACAGTATTGTGAATTTTGACACATGTACATAGTCTGAGAACTGCCACTGTAATGAAGATATGGAGCAATTCTGTCATCCTCCCCCAAATGGCCTCATATCTTTTCATGGTTAACCCCTCCCCCAGCCTCCACCCCACCCAACCACCAATCTGTGCTCCATCCCTACAGTTTTATCTTTTCAAGAATGTCCTATAAATGGAACTGCACAATATGTATGGCCTTTTATTTTTTTAAAGATTTTATTTATTTATTTATTCATGAAAGACCCAGAGAGAGAGAGAGAGAGAGGCAGAGACACAGGCAGAGGGAGAAGCAGGCTCCACTCAGGGAGCCCGAGGCAGGACCCGATCCTGGGACTCCAGGATCACGCCCTGGGCCAAAGGCAGGTGCTAAACCGCTGAGCCACTAGGGATCTCTGTATGGCCGTTTAAATCTGGCTTCTTTCACTTGGCATCTTACATCTGAGATTCTTCCACATTGTTGTGTGTATCTGTAGTTCACTCCTTTTTACTGCTCTGTAGTGATCCACTGTGTAGATAAATGTCATATTGTTTACCCATTTACCAGTGAGGGACATTTAGGTTTTTTCCAGTTTTTGGTGATTAGTGATAACATCTACTGGTTTTTAGTCTGTCTTGTCTTGTCTTTTTTTTTTTTTTTTTTAAGATTTTATTTATTTATTTGAGAGAAAGAGAGGAGGGGCAGAGGGAGAAGCAGATTCCCTGTCAAGGAGGGAGCCCTATGTGGGGCTCGATCCCAGGATTCCAGGATTCCAGGATTCCAGGATCATGACCTGAGCAGAAGGCAGACGCTTAACCAACTGAACCACGCCAGTGCTGCTAGTCTGTCTTTTCTTTTTAAAAAGATTTTATTTATTTATTCTTGACAGACACACACACACACACACACACACACACACACACAGAGGCACAGGGAGAAGCAGGCTCCATGCAGGGAGCCGGATGTGGGACTCCATCCCAGGACTCCAGGATCATGCCCTGGGCTGAATGTGGCACTAAACCGCTGGGACACTGGGGCTACCCCGAGTCTGTCTTTTCTAGTTAAATAGATTATTAAGCTCTTCAGTGATCATGAATCCTTCTTTTTTTTTCTTATTGAGGTATAATTGACATGTAACATTATATTAGTTATGGGCGTACAGCATAATGATTCATTATCTATATATGTTACAAAATGATCCTCTCAGTAAGTCTAGTTAATATCCATCACCATAGTTACAGTTTTTTTTCCTTGTAATGAGAACTTTTAAGATTTACTGTTAGCAACTTTCAAATAGGCAATACAACATTATTATGAACTCTCATGTACAGCATGGTGACTGTAGTTAATAACATGAATCCTTCTTCACAAAAGTAGTTATTGAACATTTAAGCAACAGCACCTTTCCTTCCAATGGAATTTCTTGGGGAATTCCAATGTATCAAACAGATAAAACTTGAGCTGCTGAGGTGGGGAGACCTTACCCCCTCAGGGCCTTGGATCCTCCCAGAAACAGAGTCCAACTTGAGAATCAAGGGTCCGCTTTGTGACTTGAGAAAAATGGTAAAAAAACAAAGCAAAACAAAACAAAAGAAACCCCACCATGTTCTGTTGTTAGACGTTTAGGTAGTTTCCAATTTTATGGAAACCTGGAAATTAATACTCTGGTAGATGAATCTCTTGTAAATCTTCAATTAAAAAAAGTCTTCTTTATTATAAACAAAAGTTTTTGAAGAAAAGAACAGAAGTCCTAGGTCTCTTCCTTCTATGTACCTTCCCTGCTCTGTTTAAGTGCTGGGCAAGGTGCAGGCACTAGGGTGGCAATAGCACAGATAAACAGAAGGCCCCTTACCTCGCAAACACTTCAGCGAGGGAGACAAGTACTAATCAAACGTAATTATACACCCTCATGAGTATTATGAAGGAAAAGTTTGAGGAGGCTAGGAAGGCAATGGCTGCAGTTAGGATAACATTCCCGAGGATGTGACCTGTGAGTGTTAGGAGTTGATCAAGGCCTGGGGTTGCCTGGCTGGCTCCGTCAATGGAGCATGCAACTCTTGATCTCAGGGCTGTGAGTGAGCCCTGAGTTGGGTGTGGAGATTACTTAAAAAGATAAAATCTTAAAAAAAAAAAAAAGGTTGATCAAGCCTAGAGACTGGTAGCGAGATAAGGAGAGGAACCTTCCAGCAGAGTTGTGTCCCTGAGGGGAGAGGGCCAGAGAAGATGATTGGAGCCCAGAGTAAGGAGGGAAGGGGTAGGTGGGGAGGAGGTAGATCTGGGAAGTTGGCAGGGAACACACCGTGTGAGGCCTTGTGGTACTGTCAAGATTTCATTCTTTTTTTTACTGAGGAGCAGTAGAGAGCCATGCACACTTCCAAACTGAGGGTAACAGATGTAAGCAGCCTTGTGTCTTGGAAAGATGTCTCCAGATGCTAGGTAGAAAGCTGACTGGAAGGCTGACAGTTTTAGCACCCTGGTCAAGGGGTGATGGTGGCTTTGGTGAGTGGGCAGCAGGAAGTGGGTAAATTAGAGAGACCTTTAGGATATTAGTATATGGGCTTTAATATGACACCCAGCCCATGTCAAGCGTGACCTCTGGGTTTCTAGCTTGTCTAGGGATATCATTTTTAAAACCAGAATCACATCAGTGTATCTCTCACATATTTCTTTTCTTTTCTTTTCTTTTCTTTTCTTTTCTTTTCTTTTCTTTTCTTTTCTTTTCTTTTCTTTTCTTTTCTTTTCTTTTTTTTTTTTTTAAGATTGTATTTATTTATTCATGAGAGAGAGAGAGGCAGAGACACAGGCAGAGGGAGAAGCAGGCTCCATGCAGGGAGCCTGATGTGGGACTTGATCCCGGGTCTCCAGGATCACGCCCTGCCCCAAAGGCAGGCACTAAACCACTGAGCCACCCAGGGATCCCCCTCTCACACATTTTTTAAGTGTGGATGAATATGTCTATAGTGATTGCTTTTTGAAAAAGAAGACAAACAAGACCTACTTTACATAGCATTCTGGATTCTGTCCCCCTTGAGGGGATTTCCAGGTGGGGTACCTTCTTCATTGTATTCCATTTAGCTTGGTCTGCCATCTTTTATGTGACTAGCCCTCCATACCAGACATTGAGGTTTTATTTTATTTATTTATTTATTTTAAACTAAGCGATTTTCTCTTTCTCTCTCTCTCTCTCTTTCTTTTTCTTTCTTTCTTTCTTTTTCTTTCTTTCCTTTCTTGACAAACAAGACCTACTTTACATAGCATTCTGGATTCCGTCCCCCTTGAGGGGATTTTCAGGTGGGGTACCTTCTTCATTGTATTCCATTTTGCTTGGTCTGCCATCTTTTATGTAACTAGCCCTCCATACCAGACATTGAGGTTTTATTTTATTTATTTATTTATTTTAAATTAAGCGATTTTCTTTCTTTCTTTAAGATGTTTTATTTTATTTTTTATTTTTTTTTCTTTTAAAGATTTTTTAATTTATTTATTCATGAGAGACACACACACACACACACACACACAGAGAGAGAGAGAGAGAGAGAGAGAGAGAGAGAGAGAGAGAGGCAGAGACACAGGCAGAGGGAGAAGCAGGCTCCATGCAGGTAGTCTGACGTGGGACTCGATCCTGGGTCTCCAGGATCAGGCCCAGGGCTGAAGGCAGTGCTAAACTGCTGAGCCACCCGGGCTGCCCATTTTTTAAAAGATTTTATTTATTTATTCATGAGAGACAGAAGCAGAGGCACAGACAGAGGGAGAAGCAGTCTCCCTACAGGGAGCCCAGTGTGGGACTCAATCCCTGGATCCAGAATCATACCCTGAGCAGAAGGCAGATGCTCAACTGCTGAGCCACCCAGGCGTCCCGACATTGAGGTTTTACCCTATGTTTGGTCATCACCAACAATGGAGTAGTGAATATTCTTGTCTTACATGAGGCTTTCTGTCAGAGAGATTTCTGGAGGTGGAATTACTGGGTCAAATGCAATGCACATTTACAGATAGATGTTGTCAGGGTACCCTCCAAAAAGTTTGAATTAGTTCACATTTTCTTGAGCAGTGTATACGAGGGCTTGTTTCTTGACTCCTCTTGCCCATGCTATTGGCAGTCTTATTCTTTGACCATCTAGGTGAAAAGTGGCATCTTTTTGTTTTTTTCTTACTGCTTTACTTTGTCAGATTTAGAGATTACATTGATAGATCTGCCACAATTTTTAAAAATTGTGATAAGATATACATAACATAAAATTTAACACTTGAACCATTTCTGTATGCAGTTCTCTGGCATTAAGTACATTCATATTATTCTGCAGCCCCCTCCTCCATCCCTCAGCAGAACTTTTTCAACTTTCCAAACTGGAACTCTATACCTATTAAACACCAACTTCCCATTCTCCTCTCCCCAAGCCTCTGGTGATCACTAATCTGCTTTCTGCCTCTTTGAATTCACTTTCCGTAGAATCAGATGATATTTCTCCATTTGTGGCTGATGGATTTCACTTAGCATAATGTCTTCATGGTCTGTCCATTTTGTGTGTGTCAGAATTTCCTTCTTCCTAAGGCTAAATAATACTCCATTTTGTTTATTCGTTCATCCGTTGATGAACACTTGGTTGGCTTCCATCTTTTGGCTATTATAATGAACAGGGGTGTACAAATATCTGTTTGAGTCCCCACTTTCAACTCTTGGGGTGTATACCAAGAGGTTTAATTGCAGGATTATGTGGGGACACCCGGGTGGCACAGTTGTTTAGACATCTGACTCTTGGTTTTGGCTCACATTGTGATCTTGGGGTCATGAGATCAGGCCTGCTTGGGGCTCCACACTTAGTGTGGAGTCTGCTTAGGACTCCCTTTGCCCCTCCCCTGCATGCTCTCTTTCTCTCCCTCAAATAAATCTGTGAAAAAAAATAATTGCAGGATTATGTGATATTTCTGTTAGCAGTTTTTTGAGGAATAGCTATCCTGTTTTCCACAGTGATTACACCATTTTTCATTCCCCTGTAGCAGTGTACAATGTTCCAGTTTCTCCATATTCTTGCCAACTCTTGTCATTTCCTGTTTTTGGATAGTAGCCATCCTAATGGATGTGCAGTGATACCTCATTGTGGTTTCTGATTTGCATTTCTTTAATGATTAGGGATGTGGAGCATCTTTTCACGTGTATTTTGGCCATTTGTTTATCTTTTTTGGAGAAATGTCCACTCTAGAATTTTTTGCTTATTTTTTAATTGGATTGTTTGCTGTTGTGAGTTGTAGGAGTTCTTTATATATTCTGGATATTAATCCCTTATCAGATATATAATTTGCCAATATTTTCTCCCATTCTCTGAGTTTTCACTCTGTTGATAGTATCCTGTGATGGACAAAAGTTCTAAATTTTAATGCACCTTGTTATTTTTAAGTTTCCTTGGTATATATTCTATTTTATTTTTTTACATTAAAGTAATACATACACATGGTACAAAGTATATAAGTATATAAGTACAAAGTATATAAATATATATATATATATAAATATATATTTTATATAAAATATAAAAATATAAAATATAAAGTAATACATACACATGGTACAAAGAAATATAAAAACATAAAGCCTGGGTGGCTCAGTTGGTTAAGCGTCTGCCTTCAGCTCAGGTCATGATCTCAGAGTCCTGGGATGGGACCCCATGTTGGGTGCCCTGCTCAGTGGAGAAGCCTGCTTCTCGCTCTACCTCTGCCCCTGCCCCCTGTTTGTGCTCTCTTGCTCTCTCAAATAAATACATAAAGTCTTAAAAAAAAAAAAAAAGATATAAAAATAAATGTCATCTTTTTTTTTTTTCATTCCAAACTCCTGGTGCTTCTCTCTGCAAGTAACCATTGTTAACAGTTTTTTTGGATATCTTCCAGAAAGCTTTGTATACGTGAAGCAACAAATATGCCCTTTTAGAAGGTATATTCAGGAGTGCCTGGCTGGCTCAATTGGTAGCATGCAACTCTTGATCTCAGGGTCGAGAGTTCAAGCCTCACATTGGGCATGGAGCCTACTTAAAAAAAAGAGCATAAAAAATAAATGAATAAAATTAAACAAAAAATGTATATTCAGATGGGTTCATACTTTGCTCGTTTTGTTTTTACTAAAACGGCTTCATTCACTATCCTATATTTGACTAATACCTTATCAAGGGATGTTTTGGGTGTTTTCAGTTTTTGAATTTATAAACAGTCCCAGAAGTAACACTTTGTTCATATATTATCTTGTACTTTTGTAAAATGTATCTTAGGCGCCTTTTTAAAAAATTTTTTTGGAGAGATGTGTTTGTCCATGAGGATATTACCAATTCACAGCCCCATTGGGGGGGGGTGTCATGTCCCCCACACTGTTGACAACTGCAGGATTACGCTTATTAATATAAGCATACTTACCACTCTGACATGCAAAAAAATCAGTATCTTGGCATTTTAGTTTGAATCTCTTTTGAATACTAAACAGGTTGACTATAAAATGAGCTTATTTTCCTTTCAGAAACCCCTCAATGTGACGGTGATCCGCAGAGGGGAGAAACATCAGCTTAGACTTGTCCCGACCCGCTGGGCAGGAAAAGGACTGCTGGGGTAAAGTATCATTTCTGCTCACTTACACGATGCCCTGTCAGTTTTCACTTGAGTGTTTGTCAGCCATAAAGCTCTGGGGAGGAGGTAGGGTGGCTACTGGGAAATGATGGTATTCCCCAGATCGCCTGTAGAAACTCCTGATAAGTACTTGAAGCACGAATGAGATTGCAGGTGTGGAGGTAGAAGGAGCCCTGGTCACTGATTCTTTCACTAACTGGGCATTTGATTTAAAAGACATAGAATGCAGGTGAATCACTCAGAGGGCTCACTTTTTGGTCTTCTGATTGGAGCCACCAAACTTATGTCATTTCTTTTCTTTTCTTTTCTTTTTTTTTTTTTTTCTTTCAGCTGCAACATTATTCCTTTGCAAAGATGATTGTTCCCAGGGAACAGTAATAGGAAACCATCTTCCCTTGCCCTGGATGTGGGTCTGGTGGGAATTTCTTCCTTCTCTTCTCTCCCGGAAGCTTAAGGATTTGGAGGAGGCTGGAAGCCTGGACTTTTTTGGGTGATGGAAACGGTGTGGCCTTCCAGTGTAACCTCTTGGGATTAAGGCATTGTTAACTTGATTTGTGCTTGGCATCTTTTGCGAATTAGGCGATGGCCGAAAATGGTAGTTTTCTGGGTTGTGGGGAAGTGGGTGGGAGTTATTCTGGCAGGTGTTGATAGGACGTTATTCTTTAGGATTTTTCCTCCTGAATAAACACAGGTTTCAGTGCTGATATGAAGATGTTATCACCCCAACCGAATTCCCTTTAAAAAAATTTTTTTATGTAAATTAAATTTAGTTAACGTACGGTGCCAACTGAATTTCTTGTGAACCTCCAAACCAAAGCTCTGAGAGGAGTTAGAACATTCTTATAGAGAGTTGGACAGGGACACCTAGCTGGCTCAGTCAGTGGAGCATGTGACTTTTGATTTTGGAGTTGTAAGTTCAAGCCCCATGTTGGGCGTAGAGATTACTTAAATAAAATCTTGAAAAAAAGAAAAAGTTATACAGAACAGGGGCACCTGGCTGGCTCAGTGGGTAGAACATGCAACTCTTGATCTTGGGGTTCTGAGTTCAAGCCCCATCCAGGGTGTAGAGCTTACTTTAAAAAAAAATTTGGACAGAACAAACCAACAGTAGTTCTGAAGTCAGGATTTGACCAACACTTCAAGAACATCATCCGTTAGTGAGTGGGGTTTGCAGCATCTGCATTTTGCATTATGGCACTGCTGCTCTGGATACAGAAATTACATCCTCAGCAGCTCTACCTCCCGGGCACATCGCTCCCTTGAAGAATAGGGAAAGCCAGGAGGCTCCCCAGGTAGCCCCCTGAGGTGTCAGCTTCCTCCTCTATAACCCACAGGAGAGCAGCAAGCTCCCTTTGCTTCTGGAATAAAAAACATTGCAAATTATCTTCTAATTTGACCTTTTTAGTTGAACCTCCTGGTCATCCCCTCAAATCAACAGTAGTTTGTAAACTGCCAAGGTGTGTTTGATTGCTGATGGGACCAGCAGAGTGTGCATACCTGACTCCTTGAAAATGCTGATTCCTTCTTCCTTCCTTTTATTTTCTCTTTCACAGGGCCACATGGGTTTCAGTGATTCTTAGTGACCCTGTGTTTTACTTTCTCCCTTCACCTTATCACTATTTTTTCCCACATTTCTTGCACATCACTTTCTATTTCAGAGGAAGGATGGCCCGTTCTGCTGAGGCATGCCAGTGTTCCTTGGGAATGGATTTGCTTAGGTTGAATACAGAAACTAGGTTGTCTTGACAGGAATCAATACTTGGGCTCTTGCTTCCAGCCATGGATTCTCATGCTCAACTGGAAAGCCTTCATATTGAGTGTCTTCCCCAAAACTCTACCCTAGCAGTGCATCCACATGCATTCCCCTCTTACAGACACAGACATGCCATGCGTACCACTGTTTGCTGTTTAAATTGTGTGTGTGCGCGTTCTGATTCCAAGTATTTTCAAGTCTCTTTTTATAAGCCCCAGATTATAATAAACACAGCTTGTATCATCCAGTTTGATCCTTTTTTTTTTTAAGATGTATGCTTATTAATCAACCAGCACTGGGGCTTGGGGGTGGAGGGCAGGGAGAATCATTGACATTCTCCTAAAATGAGAGCACCAGAGTTTTCTGCATCAGTGCCCTTGGCTGCTTTCCTGCAGGTTTAAAGAAGCCTCAGGATGGCGGCGTGTGCCGTCTTCTGTGAGATTGTAGCTGAGAGTCACTTTGAAGTGATGCTAATAGGCTGAACCAAGCTGGTTTTGCAGAAGCATTTTGTGATGAGAACAGCAAGATAATGTAACCTAAATAGTGTGTAATCCCAGCTAGCGAAAATACTGCACACAGCATGTAGCGCCCGTGGGGAAAGCGTGGAGGGCCGATCTGTGTGCCGCGCTGAGACCGGGAAATGAAGTGCGCTTTCGGCAAGGAGACCTTTACCAAACAGCCCGTACTTCATCTCGTCAAGCCTTCGGAGAGTCAGAACTGCCAAGTATGCACCACTTCAGCTTCTCGGACTTCAGCGCCTTTTGGGGTGGGGGGGCGTTGGGGGAGATGAAGAAAGAGTCCCCTGGCAAGGAAGGCTAATTTCGTCCGGGGGCGGGGCAGTGGCGCGCGCGTCCCTCTGGGGACCGCCAGGGGGCGTGAGCCTTGGGCACGTGGCCACCGTCCCGCCCTTCAGCTTCACGGCGGGTAGCTTGGGGACGGAGCTTGGGTGGCAACCGTAGCTAAGCAGCGCGTGGAGGAGAAAACCGTGGCCTCTGGAGGCTGGGGAGGTGACAGAGGGGCCCAGGCGGCGGGAGGGCGCGCTCTGTGAGTCGGGGCCGGGGTCCTGCTGTGGGAGGGCCTGGTGCCCCGCGGGGGTGGGGGGCGCTCGCCCCATCTGGCGGCGGGGCGGGGGGGGGGGGGGGGGGGGGGAGGCAGGGGGGCAGCCCCAGAGATGGAGGAAAGAGCCCGCCTGGGCGTTGTGCACCCCCGCCACTGACCTCCTATACCGTCCGCCCCTACCCCTGGACCCCAGTATTAAGATCTGCCGGCAAAGTTTGCAGTCTGAGCAGGCCCCGTGCTGGGGGGGGGCTAGCAATGCTTGGTGTCCTAGCAATGCTTTTTTCAGAGGGAGGAACCAAGCGTCACAGTCTGCCTCTTTCTAGCGGTGTGACCTGAATAAGTTACTTCAACCCTCAGAGTTACTTCAACCCTCAAACTCAAGTTTGTCAGAAGGAATAAATGAGAGACCCTGTTAGACGGCCACTAAACTTTATAAACGATTGCTGCCTTTCAAGCACCCTGCAGCAGCTGTGTTGAGCATTTTACATCTGTCATCTCAACCCCAGAATTTAGGGTTCTCACTTTTATTCTGCCTGTGAGCAAATTTGGACTCTGAGGGGTTCAGTGACTCGCCCAAGGTCACAGAGCTAGTGAGTGGTAGAACTGGGATTCAGTGCCAGGAGAGGCTGACTGTAAAGCCCAGGATTTTAATCACTAAGCCACTGCTTCTGCCCTTGTTTACATTATTAGGATTGTTGTTAATGCCTGGGTTATCACTTTGCTGCCTGTGGGAATATGAATATATATAAAGTGAGTTAGAGGGCTCTAAAGTTATTCCTAGAAAGATGAGAGGCCCTGACATCAATATGTTTAAAATTTGGGACAGGCTTTCCCAGGTGTATGAAATTCTTTTTTTTTTTTTCTTGTGGGAAAGGAACAAGAGCTAGTATTGCACACTTCATCAATAGGTTAGTGCACCAGGAAATTAAAATGGGAAACAAAGGGAACTGCTGATTGTTATGGTCAAAATTTCTCTAAAGGAAAGTCCACAAAAAATAATGTCGGATGCAGGAGAACAGCCACTAGAAGAAACAGAAGAAGATGGGGAAACAGAGATGGAAGAAGATTATAATTATAGAGGAATGGAAAGTATGCAACAGGAATTAAAAGAAGATGACATATTAGTATGGAGAGAGCTTCAGCAGGAGGGGGAGCAGGAGGAGGAAGGAGAGGAGGAAGGGGAAGAGAAGGAAGGAATGGAAGAAGAAGGGGAAGAGGGAGAGGAATGGGAAAAGGAGAGGAGGGAGGAAGAAGGGGAGGAAGGGGAAGAAGGAGAGGGAGAAGGGGAAGAGGCAGAGGAATGGGAAAAGGAGAAGGAGGAGGTAGAAGGGAAGGAGGTGGAGGAAGGGGAAAATGAGGGAGAGGTAGGGGAGGAGGGGGAGGAATGGGAAAAGAGGGGAAAGGAAGAAGGAGTGGAGGAGGAAGGGGAAGAGGAAGAAGGAGAGGAAGAAGGGGAAGAGGGAGATGAGGAAGAGGGGGAGAAATGGGAAAAGGAGGGGAAAAAGGAAGAAGGGGAAGAATGGGAAAAGGAGGGGGAGGAGGAGGAAGGGGGAAAGGAGGAGGGGGAAGGGCAGGAGGAAGAAGGAGAGGAGGAAGGGGAACAGGGAGAGGAGGAAGAGGGGGAGGAAAGGGAAGAGGAAGAAGAGAAGGAGGAGGAAGAAGAGGGGAAAGAATATGGGAAGGAGGAGGAGGCTGCAGGAGTACAGGAAGAAACCACCATGAAGCTCCGAGAAATCACCAAGTCCATGGTCAATTTGGAGAGACTTACATCAACTCGCTCCCAGTCAGTCATGTCTGGAACTTTCCTAGTAAGTAGTAATTTTAAGTCATTCATTCATTGTCATTAACTGAATACTTACCATCTGCCGGGCTGTGGGGAAAATACAAATAAGATACAATCCATTCTCTTAAGGAGCTCTTAAGGTGTGTAGGGAGGCCGATTGATACCTGAACTCTGTAGAACAGTATGCTAAGTGCAGTGCTTGAGAGATGCAAGGACACTTAACCCAGCTAGGAGGATGGTCAGGGAGAGCTTCCTGGAGGAAGTGTGCAGCAGAACTGATGTAAAGAGCTGGTTGGGGTTCACTGGAGTGTGTTTGTCTTAAAGCAAAGTCTGTGTTATAACAGTAATGTAGGCTTTCCACAGACTCTTCCTGGCGCAGAGCTCACTGTGGTCCAAGAAGTGACTCCATGACTCGTCCATCCTTGGAGACGATCTGTGCCTCTTAGAAGAATGGTTTTGCTGTGTGGTTCTGCTAGTAGGCCAAGAACAAACCTGGCACATGATTCATGTTGTTTAAGTACAAAATGTCCCAGGCTCCTTTTATAAAACACTCCATGGCTCCAGTGTGAGGCAAACACCAAGGCTGGCTGATCAGGAGCTGAAAGGAGAGTGAAGGAGACAACAAACCACACACACTGTATTTGGAATACAGAAAACCCTTAGTCTAAGAGTCAAAGCATTCAATAGGATCAAAGCATTCAGAAACAAGTGAGCTTTTAAGGGACTGGAGCTCAAAACTAAGATTTCTTGATTTGGATCAAACCAGTTTTGAGCAACAACAGATTCATTTCCCTGAAACACAGCCCTCAAGCGAGCCTACAGAGAAAATTGACCAGATGCCCCAAGACGAACTGGGACAAGAAAGGAGAGACTTGGAACCGGGAAAGGAAGAAAAAAGATTATCATCCCTAAGTGAGAAAGAAGAAAAAGAATTCCAGCCCAAAGCAGAGATCCCGGAGAGTTCACTGGTATCCACCAGTGAGGACATTTTGTTCCAAAAGGATTACAGTGCCAATGTTTACCCTTTGGTAAGTGTAACATCCTTTTTAATTTCCTCCAGTGCTTTGAGAGCATGGTGAAATAAGACAATTTTATGCATTGGGGAAAAAATATCACCAGAAAGGTCCCTTTTGAACTAATAATAAACCCATACGGGTTTTTTTTTTTATTTTTATCTTTTTAAAGATTTTATTTATTTATTCATGAGAGACAGAGAGAGAGAGAGAGAGAGAGAGAGAGAGAGAGGCAGAGACACAGGCAGAGGGAGGAGCAGGCTCCATGCAGAGATCCCGGGTCTCTAGGACCACGCCCTGGGCTGAAGGCGGAGCTAAACTGCTGGGCCACTGGGGCTGCCCAAACCCATGTTTTAAAATTCAGTTCAGGGCTCTGGCTGGACATGTGTGACAGGATACAGACAAGAACGCTGCATTTGAGTCCAGTAGTGTTGCTCTGCAGGCAGGAAATTCCTTTTTTTTTTTTTTAATTTTTATTTATTTATGATAGTCACAGGGAGAGAAAGAGAGAGAGGCAGAGACATAGGCAGAGGGAGAAGCAGGCTCCATGCACCGGGAGCCTGACGCAGGCAGGAAATTCCTGGACGTGGTGTGTCTGTTGCACAGGGTGCTGTTCCTTGTGGGAATCTCAAGCTGCAACTCTCCTCCTCTTCCTCCTCCTCCCCTTCCTCTTCTATTCCTTTCCCCTTTCCCTCCTCTTTTCACCTCTTCTGCCTTAATTTGCTTAATACCTTTACAAACTCCTAAAATCATCACGGGCTCCTAAAATTATCCATTCTAAGATGGGCCGCCAGAAAGCGAAAGGTATGGAAAAAGTGAAAGCTGCTGAGAAAAGTACCAGGCGGTCCAAAGGAATCTGCTTTTGCTGCTATGACAATATTCCAGAGCACCACCATCTTTGAGAATTACAAATATTATCACGTACCAAGAGGAGGAAGAGGAGAGTGTTTTCCCTTCTTTCTCCATCTGCTACTGAAAATGCTTTCTAGGATTCATCTCTGGGTTTTCCCCTGTAGATTCTGCCTTTGAAAGATTTGTAAATGATTGAGCATAAAACATTTAATGTAGCTCCTGACACAGAGTGAGCACTTGACGAGTGTTAACATCTAGACGATGATGATGATCGTCGTGGTGGTAAGGATGGTAATGATGATGAGGATGATGGAAAATGCCTGGTGGGAGATGCAGACAACCAACAGCCTCCTTTCTGTAGACTGGGCTTACTCCGAGCAGTGGAGTTCAAGGTCAAAACTTGTGCTTGCTCAGTCTGAAAGGAAGAATAAGTTTTAGAGCCCATGAAGACTTTTGTCTTGTTTAGCCAGCTAACAAGACATCAGGTAATGTCACTAATGAGAGCAAGTGACCTTTGTGCCAGGGTTTGGGTCCCCTGTTAGCCTTGGGCTCACTGCAGAACCCAACTATTCTAGACCACCTCCCTCTGCAAATTTGTTTAGCTCTTTGAGTACACTTCTTTTCTTTTCCTGTTCCTCCATTGTTTTTTCTTTCTGCTAAAATTAATAGATGCTCTTTAAAAAAAAATTTTTTTAAAGCAGGGGCACCTGGGTGGCTCACTTGGTTAACCGTCTGAGCCTTGATGTTGGCTCAGGTCATGATCTCAGGTTCATGAGATCCAGCCAGCCCCGCTGAGTGTGGAGCCTACTTGGGATTCTCTCTGCTCCTCCCCCTGTCTAAAAATAAATGAAAATAAAAAATAAAAAAAATTCAAGCAGATTTCTCTTTTCACACAGGCCATGCCAAATCCATTTCCCTAAAGTGACTACTGTTACAGTTTAGCATAACTGTATATCTTTCCAGACCTTTTCCTGAGCATCTACAGACTTGGTATCTGTGCGCATGCACACACACCACGACACACATTAGTTTTTGTTTTCTCCACCAGTAAGATCTTTTGCCTTACTGCAAAATATTTTTCCACTTAATATGTCTTGGAGTATTTTCTGTATTGGTCCTTGTAGATCCACTTCCTTATTTTACATTCAACCGTTTCCCTGTTATTGATGGCCATTTATGTTGCTTCTGATTTGTCCTCACCAGAGGGGCTTCAGCAAGTGTGTTTCTGCATCTCTCTCCTTTCTCTTTGGGGTCCCCTGCCTTATCCCAAATGTCTCCAGCCAAGAAAACAAGGTATCATGCATTTGTGAGAAGGAATATTAAGATTGTCAAGTATAGTGAAGTCTGGTTTTGACATAACGTTTTGTGTTCATGCTTTAGAAGATTGCTGAAAGAGATGGCTGCCACCATGATCATTCACCACAAATGGTAAAACTGGTGGAAAATGCAATTACTACTTCTGTGGTTTCAATTAATGGGAGTGCTGCTTGAGCAAGGATATTCTGTTAGTACTGAGTGAATTACTTACCAAAAAATCTCTAATCACTTAGCCATCACTTTAGCCACTACCACAAGCAATTAATTCACCATAGCTAATTTTCTGAACGGACTGTTTTTTTGTTTTTAAGTAATCTCTTACACCCAGTGTGGGGCTACAACACTTGGAGATCAGGAGTCATAGGCTTTACTGACTGAGTCAGCCACACACTGCTAAATGGACTTTTTTTTTTTGAGCAGTTTAGATTTATAGCAAACTGAGCAAAAGTACAGAGTTCCCATATACTCCCTTGTGCCCACCCCTAGATATCCCTTCTATTAATATCTTGCATTAGTGCGGGGCATTTGTTACAGTTGAAGGACCAATATTGATCATTACTATTAACTAAAGTCCATCATTTACCTTAGGGGTCACTCCTGATGGTGTAATGTTCTCTGGGCTCTAAGGTATAATGAGGTGTGTCCACCATTGCAATGCCCTACAGAGTAGCATCACTGCCTTCAAATCCCTCATGCCCCACTATCCATCCTTCTCTTCACTCCCTCTCTCTCCAGCAATAATTGTGGTATGTTTGTTTGTTTGTTTGTTTTACTGTCTCCATAATTTTGTCTTTTCCAGAATGTCATGTGGTTGGAATCATACAATGTGAAGTCTTTTCAGGTTGGCTCCTTTCACTTAGCAAAATGCATTTAAGATTTCTCCATGACTTTTCCTGGCTTGCTAGTTCATTTTCTTTTTATTGCTGAATAATACTCCCTTGTATGAATGTACCATGGTTTGCTTATCCGTGATTTTTATAAAAAAACTTGGAACCCAAAATATATGCATAAGTAAACTGCTATTGGATTCAAAGCAGTGGAGAGATTTATAGTACCTCTAATTTTTCATTTCAGAAAATTTTTATTTTGGATTTATTCCTGGCAGTATGGAATCTTTAATCATAATGAGGGAATTTTGTCTCTTTATGCTTTATTCTTCCAGGGAAAATGGTGTATGAGGTCCACATATTCCTGGCTCAATAACTGCCTTTCTTATGAAGTTCCTTAGTGACTGTACTACAACTTGTCCATTCCACATATTTTCATGAAGCAAATTGAATTTCACAATATCATTGCTTACTATGTGTCAGGTACTGAGCAGTTTAGGTCCTAGGGACTAGAAGGATAGGATGTTCTTTCTGTTACTGTTGTCTTTTATTTTTTTAAAGATTTTATTTATCTATTTATGAGAGATACAGAGATAGGTAGAGGGAGAAGCAGGTTCCCTGTGGGGAGCCTGATAGGGGATTCGATCACCAGACCCCGGGATCATGACCTAAACCAAAGGTAGAGCCACCCAGGTGTCCCTCTTTTCTCTTTTAAGCAAGGTATTATTCACATAGCATTAAATTCACCCTCCTAAAATATAAAATTGTGATAAAATACACATAAAGTAAAATTTACCATTTTTAGAAAGATTTATTTATTTATTGAGAGAGAGCATGAGTATGCATACAGTGGCTGATGGGGAGGGGCAGAGAAAGTCTTTAAGCAGACTATGTGTGGAGCCTGCCTTGGGGCTGGATTCCGCAACCCTGGGAACACAACCTGAGCCAAAACCAGAGTCAGTCGCTTATCCAACTGTGCCACCCAGGCGCCCCTAAAATTTACCATCTTAACCATTTTTAAGTGTACAATGTGTAGTAGTAAGTACATTTGCATTGTGGTGCAACCAAAGCCTGAAACTCCCTACCCACTGAGCAGTTCCCCATTCCCCAGCCCAGCCCCTGGCACCCACCACTCTACTTTGTGTGTCTATGGCTCTGAGTCCTCTAGGGACCTCATATAAGTGGAGTCACATAGTATTTGTCTTGTTGTGACTGGTGAATTTCACATGTTGTCCTCAAGGCTCATCCATGTGGTTGAGTGGCTGGATCTCCTTTTTGAAGACTGAATAATCCTCACATTTTATTTATCCGTTCATCTGTCGAAACTTGGGTTTCTTTTTTTTTTATATATATATTTTTTAATTTTTATTTATTTATGATAGTCATACAGAGAGAGAGAGAGAGAGAGGCAGAGACACAGGCAGAGGGAGAAGCAGGCTCCATGCACCGGGAGCCCGATGTGGGATTCGATCCTGCGTCTCCAGGATCGCGCCCTGGGCCAAAGGCAGGCGCCAAACTGCTGCGCCACCCAAGGATCCCAGAAACTTGGGTTTCTTCTACCTTTTGACTTTGTGAAATATGCTGCTACAAATATGGGTGTACGAGTGTCTCTTTGAGACCCTGCTTTCAGTTCTTTTAGGTGTATACTTGGAAGTATAATTCCTGCATTATATAGTAATTATGTTTTCAATTTTTTGAGAAATCTCCATGTCATTTCCCACTACAGCAGCGCCATTTCATGTTCCCACCAAGAGTGCAAAGGGGTTCTGATTTCTCCACATCCTTGTAAAATTTACCCTTTTAAAGTATATGATTCATTAGTTTTTAGCATGTTTGCAAGGTTGGGCAATCATTACCACTGATTCCAGAACATTTTCATCCCCTACAAAAGAAATCTATATCCCTTAGCAGTCATTTCCTACCCATCCCCCTGATCTCCCCAACTCCCCCAAACCCCCCAACCCTCCCCCTGCAGCCACTGATCTACTTTCTGCCTTTATGGATTTGACTCTTCTGGGCACTTCATAGAGATGGAATCATGCACTGTGTAGTCCTCCATGTCTCGCCTTTCACTCAGCATCATGGTTTCAAGGGTCATCCACATGCTAGCATGCTGTTGAGGACCTTCTTGAAGTGATTTCTCTTCTTTGGATCGATGATGTGAATCCTCCTCCTCCAGAGACTGTGCCGGGGTGCCTGGCATCACAGCCCTGGGCTTGGCACAATTAGTATCTCACTGGATTTGTCTTTGTCTTCCAGACCATGACTTGGTCTTTCGGATGGAACAGTTCTCTTCCGGTTTACTATATTCGAGACGAAAACCAGAGAGTTCTTCTTTATGTCTGTGCTCACACTGCAGTCATCTACAATGTTTTCAAGAATACTCAGCACCATCTTCAGGTACGCAAGGTTTTTTTTTTTTTTTTCCATAACAAAAGAGGCTGTCTTTCACTGGAATGTAGCATTTTCTTTTTTTATTCTAAGAACTGACTTCATTATGTCACTATCGTGTTTTCCTACCTCTCTTCTGGACTATAGTAAGTCTTGTCTTTAGAAACACATTTTTAAAAAAGATTTACCTACATATTGTTAGAGAAACAGCGAGAGAGTAAGGGAGTGGAGCAGAGGCAGAGGAAGAGGGAGAAAAAGAGGGAGAGAAGCAGACTCCACACTGAGCACAGAGCCTGAAGTGGGGCTCAATCCCACAACCCTGAGATTGTGACCTGAGCTGAAATTAAGTCAGACACTAATCTGACTGAGCCACACAGGTGCCCCAGAAACACACTGTATTGTTCGTTGTCTCTAATTCTAATCAGAATCAATTTACAAACCACAGCAATTGATTTTTATTTTACAGCAACAGGAATTTAAAGCATTTGTAATTTTTTTTTACATTTCCATAAAGATGTGGTCAGGATATATCATGTTGCCGCCACAGAACCATGGGGAACATAAAAGGCTTTAGCATGGATTCAGACCTAATTAATATTTAGAGGGCTTTGCAGGTGCAAAAGGGCTTTGATCCTCATAATTGTACTGAGAAGTGGGTGGTAATACCCCCATTTTACTAGAAGAAAAAACTGAGGCTCAGAGAGGTTTAGCTGACTTACCCAAGATTGCACTGGTACATGGTGAAGCCAGGTCTTTCTTGAATGTAGGTCCCCTGACATCAAAGTGTTGAGTAGGTTGGTTGTCATCCTATGCCTTCCTCTCCCGTGTCCTCTGTGTTTGCCCTCCCCACACCACTCTGCTTCCTTTATTCCTGATCATTTACCTGATCCACTGTCCTCTTTTCTTGGTGTCTGACTTTTCACTAGTTAACCTAGTAAATAAACGTTCCAGATTACCCTTTTCAATGGGCATATATTTTAATAAGGATCTTCCTCAGTCAATGCCTACGTCAGAAACATCACAAAGGGTTTTTCAAGGAATCCACGCTGTGTGGGTGCAGCTGGAGGTATTTGCTCTCTAGGAGTCCAGAAACATACACAAAAGCAGCACGCAGCCCTTCTTGGAACTTAGTTGAATGTGCAGCACTGAACACAGGGGTAACAACAGAGGGAGATGGGAGCATTTGTGTCTGCAGAGTTGGGAAGGGGTAGGAGCGGGCAGAGGGGCTGAGAAATAGGGACTATGCCAGGCAGGTGTCCAGCCTCCCTCATAGTCACATGGCTGGGAATAGCCTTGACCATTCACCATTCATTCATTCATTCCTTTATTCCACAGATACTTGTCATCACCTCTTTGTTTAGAGTCTGTGTCTGTAGTGGTGAACGAAACAGGTCTGGTCCCCCCCCCCCCGCCTTTGTATAGCTTACAATCTCATAAATACATAATTACAAATGGTAACAAGCACTCCAAAGGAAACGTGGGCTGCTGTAGGAGAGAGACCAAGAGTGAGAGATGGACCTCTGACCGGTGGGCTGGCAATGCGGATGTGCCCTTTATGGGGAGATCTGATGGACTGAGGAAAATGAACCAACCAGGGGCAGTTTGGGGAGGAGCATTCTAGCCCAGATAGCTCCGGGTTTGCAGGCCTGTGCATCGGGCCCAGTATGGCTGGCACTGAGTGAGCAACAGGAGATGAAGAAGGGAGGAAACGGTCTGTTTCCTGGCAGGGAACAGTGCCATCTTGTTTGTGTTTCCAGGAGATTCCTAAGTTACTGGGAAAGGATTATAGGGGGATGGGAACGAAAGCAGAGACAAGTGAGGAGGCTCTTGCCCCAGAATTGCTCAGTGACCTGATGTGGACACATTTTTAGGGAGATGAAGGGGCTGGGGGCTGGGCAGAAGCCCAACATTTATTCTCAACCTGGGTTCAGAGTTGGGTACATGACTTGACCTGTAGGGAGCCCCTGTCCTTGTGAGTGTGGCTATCCTTCAGGTATGTTGAGGGAGAGAAAATCTGAAAACCACTGGCTATGGGAAATGCCAGGGAAGGCCTATAGGAGTGGAATTTTCAGCCAGATGGACCTGGAAGGAGAGCTTTGTTCTCTCTTTGGGGCTCCAGCCTCTCCTACTGTTCTTGATGTTTCAAAGCATTTTCTCTGCATTTCTGCAGGGCCACCTTAATGTGATCTCCTGCCTTTGCATCAGTGAAGATAGGCGGTGGATTGCCACGGCTGACAAAGGGCCCAAATGCCTAATAATTATATGGGATTCCTTCACAGGGTAAGCTTCGTGCAGTCATGTTTTTTTCCTACTTCATACAGTGGATCTGCTACTGTGACCAGCAACAAATGAGTAATGCTGGTGTGGACGTTACAGAAACTAGTGATGGGACGCAGGATGAGGGGTGAAGTGGCCTGGGAGGCTGGCCATCTTGTTGCCTTGAGGCCTGATTGAGTGACATTACCTTGGTGAATTTCCCGTTTATAATACTTGGCTCTTTAGACCCAGAGACTTGGTTTGGCAGTGTGCCCGAGTAGATGGGGCTGAGGGAGGTTAACCCACCCTGACCCAGCTTGGAGGCCCAGAGAAGCACCTCACCTTCTCCTCACCTGCAAAAAAAAAAAAAAAAAAAAGGAGGGCTAATCATACCTACTGTTTTGGTTTCCTTGGGCTGCTCTAAGAAATTACCACACACTGAGGGGCTTAAAAAATAGAGAGTTGGGCAGCCCAGGTGGCTCAGTAGTTTAGCGCCGCCTTCAGTCCAGGGCATAATCCTGGAGACCCGGGATCGAGTCCCACGTCGGGCTCCCTGCATGAGCCTGCTTCTCCCTCTGCCTGTGTCTCTGCCTCTCTCTCTGTGTCTCTCATGAATAAATAAATAAAATCTTAAAAAAAAAAAAAAAAAAAACAGAAAGTTATGCCACAGTTCACGAGGCTGGAAGTCTGAAATCAGGATGCCCAAAGGGGTGGTTCCTTCTGGGGCTGTGAGGGAACCTGTTCCAGGCCTCTCTCCCAGCTGCTGATGGTGGCTGGCAGCCCTTGGCATTCCTTAGCTGGTAGACTAATCACTCTAGTCTCTGCCTTTGTCTTCAGGTGGCATTGTCCCCTGTGTGTCTCTTTGTGCCTTCTCTTCTGTGAGTTCAGTAGTCATTGGATTTAGGATCCATCCTAATCCAGCATGACCTCTTCTGAATTAAGTACATCTGCAAAGACTCTATTCCCATATAACACTCACATTCTGAGGCTCTGGGTGGACATGACTTTTGAGAAGGCCCTCAGTTCACTACACTTACTTCATAGGACTATCATGAAGACCGGTAAAGCACAGTACACGGCCCATGATAGATGCTCATATGTGAGTTTTCTTTCTCAATTCCTGGTCTTAGAGGCAGAGTGCAGTGCTAGGTTAATTGATAAGATTGTAAGGCCCCGGTTCAGTTGCGGGCGGGCACTGACATGGGGGGTGGATGAGTCCAGTAGGACACAATTAGGAAGAAGTTGTGTTTAATGCTCAGGTATTCTGGAAAGTTATGTTGGATATTCTAAGATACAGGTCCTCCAGGTGACTGGTGATCTCCATAGGGCCATGTTTCCTAATCTTGGTCCTTATCTTACTGGACATCTCAGTAGCATTTGACACCTTTCATTTCCTTGGCTTCTCTGATACCACATCCCCTTGGTTTTCATCTGACTTCTGAGACTCTGCTTCCTGTGGCCTGAGCTGGTGAGGACCTGGTTGGTACTATTCTCCAACCAGGAGGGAGCAGACCTGGGGTTTTAAGCCACATCTCAGTAATCACTTCGTATTTCATCTTTTCACAAATGAGGAAGCTGCTGGAGAATATTCTACCTGGATGCCCCATGTGTATCTCCTGCTAAAATGTCTCAAAGCCCTGTTGCATTTCCTCCCAGATTCCTTCTGAATCTGGTGCCCCTGCCCATCCTCTTTCACCTGGGCCCTCACCTGACAGGGCTCCTCCTCTGCAGCTTCACTCTGCCGCCCAACCCCCAGGATGTTGATTTTGTTTTATTATAGTGAAATATACATCACAAAATTGACCATCTTCACAATTTTTTTTCCATCGTCAAAATTTTTAAGAAGATTTATTTATTTATTTGAGAGAGCGAGTTAGAGACCATGAGTGGGAGGATGAGCAGAGGGAGAGAGAATCCTCCAGCAGACTCCTTGCTGAGCACAGAGCCCAATGTAGCGCTCAATCCCAGGACCCTGAGATCATGACCTGAGCTGAAACCAAGAGCCAGCCACTTTTCTGACTGAGCCACCCAGGCACCCCATCTCCATGATCTTTAAGCATATAATTCAGTGGCATTAATTACATTCATGATGTTGTACAACCATCGGCACTATTTCCAGAACATTTTTATCACCCCCAAACCGAAACTCTATGCCAGTAAGCTCCCTGTTCTCCCTCCCCTGGGCCCCTTCTCTAATTTCTGTCTTTGTAGGTGCCTATTGTTTTATGTGTGTGGAGTTGTATGTGACTTTTTGTGCCTGGCTCTTCGCTCAGCATGGTGTTTCCAGAGTACTCCCGTGTTGTGGCATGAAACAGTGCTTCCTTTCTTTTCAAGATTCCATTGCACGGATAGACCAACTTTGTTTATCCATCTGTTGATTTTTAAAAATCTTTTAACTGAAAGCTAATATCTCCTCTGGCTACCACCACCAATCTTCATCTTCTTCCTAGAGGTAGTTCATTTGGTATGTTTCCTTCCAGAACATTTGCTGTTGTCTTAAACACAGGTACATGGACATCATCATGTACAACCACATAGTTTTTCTCCATGGCATTTTGAGTGTGATCTTCTCCCAAACCCAAAATCTGATTATGTTGCTTCCCTGCTTAACACCCTTCAGAGGCTGCCTGTCACCAACCCAGCCTGTGTTAGAGGAAGTACACATCTTGCATCATAGCCGCGGGAACATGTCCCCCAGAAAGTGAGACACACACACACATACACACACATACCATACTGCCTAGCTGCAGCTGTGGCTATCTTATGCTTTCAGCTGCAAGACTTACCCATGAGGGAAAGTTAATATAACCTGTGACAGGAAGTCTGTAAGCAGGAAGAGTGGGCCCCTCACGTGTGTTCCTTCTCTGACACTGTTGCTTATAGCTCTCCTTCTCCAGGCACAGGTGGCCCCTATATAAAGTGTTTATTCTTTGCTTCTTTCTTGCTTGTGAAGCTGTCTCCCCTACCAGACTGGGGATGACACTGTCAGTGATTTTTCTTTTTTTAATTACAAATTACAGTGCATCTGTGGTTAACAATTCAACATGTTGATATGAGTTTTATGATATAGCAAATGATGACTTTGGGATCCAGAAAAGATTATTTGGTTTTAGAATTAACATTCACTTTCAAGTTATAAACTAACAAGGATAGTTTTTCCTTAAGCTTTTCATTCAATTTATAAATCTTACTTCTTTTATAAATCTAGCATATTTTTCCAATTGCCTTTAAGGGGGTTTTGAATAATGTTTGGCCCCACTTACAAATTTGATTATTAATTCATTTAAAACATTTTTAAACTTCACTTAGAAATTGAATATATTTGGTTTTATCTTTAAGTTCTTGAGTAGTCTGATTAAAAAATAAACCCTTCACCCATACTTAAGTAATTCTTGTAAATCTAATAAATTAGACATAACTATGGCAAATCTTAAGTTCTCATAAGTATTCTAATATTGTTTATAAACCAATGCAATTTGAAATTAAAATTACAAGTCTAAAAAAAAATTACAAGTCTAAATTAAGTACAGGCTTTAAATTAGAATCACAAATTGAATCTATCAGAGGCTCTGATATGTTAAATTCTCTTAAACATCACCCATTCCTAAACAAAATAAACAAATTCTCTTTCCACCAATACGTTTATAGTACAAGCCCAACTGACATCATCATCTTTATATTTAATTCTGAATAGCCACAGGGATAAATAAGATGCTTTTCCCAGGACACCTGGGTAGTTCAGCAGTTAAGCATCTGCCTTCAGCTCAGGGCATGATCCTGGAGTCCTGGGATTGAATCCCACATTGGGCTCCCTGCATGGAGCCTGCTTTTCCCTCTACCTATGTCTCTGCCTCTGTCTCTCTCTGTGTTTCTCTCTGGGCCCAGCCAGGTATGGCCCTGAAGTGACATGTTTGCTATAACAAGGGCTCCATAATGAAAAACAGTGTTCCTGGACTATGTTCCTGGATTATGACTACTACCTGCTCTTTACCTCCAGTATAGGTCAGGGACTCCCCCCACCCCATGCTACTGTTTACTCACTTCCTTGCTTCTGCCATCTCCTGAATTTCTTTAGCTCTCTTAGATATTTAAATATCTAATTTAGGGGCAGCTGGGTGGCTTAGTGGTTGAGCGTCTGCCTTTGGCGCAGGTCGTGATCCTGGAGTCCTGGGATCAAGTCCTGCATCGGGCTCTCTGCAGGAGCCTGTTTCTCCCTCTGCCTGTGTCTCTGTGTCTCTCATGAATAAATTAATAAAATCTTTTAGAAAATTAATTCTGCATGTGACAAGGCTTTGCCTGCTTCTTACAGTTCGAGTCTTGCCAGTAACAAGTATAGAAGTAATGAAGAGAGGGGCTGAGTGGTTCAGTCAGTTAAGCATCTGTCTGCCTTTGGCTCAGATCATGATCCTGGGGTCCTGGGATTGAGCCCCATACTGGCTCCCCACTCAGTGGGAGTCTACTTCTCCCTCTGCCCCTCACTTCACTCTTGCTCTCTCTCTCTCAAATAAATAAATAAAAATCTTAAAAAAAAAAAAAAAAAAAAGAAGTGCATGAGGACAAAAAAGTGAAAGTCCTTCTCCACCCAGACACATCTCCACAGTCACCTTAGCTTACTGTGGAGTCCATTCCTCTAGCCTCTTCTCTGCACAGAAATGTGTGCACTTTCTTTCCTTCATCCAGGATGATGCTACATACACTCTTTTGTAATTTGCTTTTTTCACAAAATTTTGGTCACCTTCCAATATCTTCCTCATTCTTTTTGAAAGTAGCATAGTTTTTCATTATATGGTTATGTTCTAATATTTTTTAACATCTCTCACATCCATGGATATTTGTGTTGTTTCCAGATTTTTTTGCCATTAAAGCAATTCTATAAAAACATGAATTAATATTTATGTTTATTTTTGCTATTATTTTTCTGGGAACAAGCTGTAGAAGAGGAATTGTTGGGTCATAGGGTATATACATTTACAATTTTGATTGATGTAGCTAAGTTGCTGTCTAGAAAGCTTGTGCTTATTTACATTCCCACTTAGGTAGGAGGGTGCTCGTTTTCCTAAGAGCTTGGGTATTGTCCTAGGAGTCTTTTTTCATATTTCCATCCTTTGTGCCTGGCACCGAATCAGCGCTCAATAATGAGTGACACTAGACTTCACGAAGACAACAAAAAGCCCATTTGCATGATGCCAAGTTAATTTTGTTTTTTTAAATTGGGGTAAAATTTACATAACATACAATTCACCATTATAAAGTGTGCATTCAATGGCATTTAGCACAGTTACATTGTTATGTGATCCCCACCTATAGCTAGTTCCAAAATACTTTTTCTTTAAAAGATTTTAAGTAATCTCTACACCCAACATCGGGCCTGAACTCACAACCCTGAGATCAGAAGTCACATACTCCACTGACTGATCCAGCTAGGCACTCCTACTTCCAAAATATTTTCAACTCCCCAAAAGGAAAATCTGAAACCATCAGCCATCATTCTCATTCCCTCCTCCCCCATCCCCTAGCAGCCTCCAATCTGCTTTCTATCCCTGCGAATTTTCTAATTATGGACACTTCATTAAAAAAATATTTTATTTGTTTATTTGAGAGAAAGAGAGAAGGAGCAGGGTTGGGGGCAGAGGGAGAAGCAGACTCCTTGCTGAGCAGGGAGCCTGATGTGGGGATCCATCCTGAGCCTCCAGGATCATGACCTGAGCCAAAGGCAAATGCTTCACCAACTAAGCCACCCAGCCACCTCAAACTCTGGACATTTCATACCAATGGACTCATACAACAGGCTCCTTTCACTTCATGTGGTGTTTTCAGGGTTCACCCATGGCAGAGTAGCTTTCACTGCCTATTCCTTTCTATGGCTGAATCATAGTCCATCATATGGATGGACCACATTTGGTTCCTCCATAACTGTGATGCTTTTGAAGTGAATCCCTCTGGGAAGCAAGGAGACCTCAGCAAACAGTTGTTCCCCTGGCCTGTTTTGCAGCATTCCTGTGCACACAATATTTGACAGCTGTCCAGAAGGCAATGGCATTGGGTCCATAGCCATCACCCGGGACGCCAAGTATCTGGCAACCATCTCAGATGCTGAAATCCAGGTACAGGGCCCTTGGAATTGGCCTCAGCAGGCTGGCCAGCCTGTCAGGTGTGTCCCAGTGAGCAGCTCTGCTCTGGCCACGTGGCATCTGTGATGCTCTCAGGGAATGACCAGACCCTTTGGCACATTGGTGGGAGTTCTCTGCCTGGAGCTTTGCTTACAGTGCGGTGCTCCATTAGCCGAAGTTACAGCGTTACCACGAGAGGTGTAGGGGACTTCAGCAGCCTTCAGAAACCTTCTTCTTATCCTCCTCTGTCTGCTGTCACTCACAGAAAGTTTGCATCTGGAGGTGGACCTTAGCAGTGGAAACGCCAGCATGTACTCTTGACCTTCCCAAAGAGTATGGCTTTCAGGTGAGCTCAATTTGGGTCTGTAAAGTGATGGCGTACAGTTATACTGAGCCCAGGTCAAAACCTACTTTTGGCTTTACTGGAGTTTTGTTATGGTGCTCTAGCACTTGTTAAAAAACATTTTCATATCCATGATTTCATTTTTATTTTTGATGATAGTTAGCAATTTTTTGAGCATTTATTATGTGCCAGATTCTGCTAAGTTCTTTATATACAGTATCTCACACAATCCATGCAAACATGTTGGGAAGGAGTTATTTAGTAACATCTATGGAATGCTATTAATTACAGATAATTTGTCTGAAGTCAGAGGCTAGCAGCCTTTCTTATTCTGGAAGTATGCTCTTAACTGCTCCTAATATCTGGAAGTTATTAGTCCCAGTTTGCTTGAAGTTACTTGCCAAGGACACCCACAAAGTTTACTCTGCTGTTCTGCATCGTCTTATTCATTCTTGCATCCTCATTCATCATTCGCTTGCTGAGTACCTACTCATGTGCTAAGACACTATGGAAAGTACATACCTGGATGCCGGACCTAGAACCCAGTCAGAGGGTCTGGGTGATTGGGCTCAGCCAATCATAAAGCTGTACAGCTTTATGTCCATGTCTCTTCTGGCCCCCAGCATTTCTCTAGGTCTCTGAAAAAAATTTCCTTACGGCTTTGTAAGCTGACCTGATAGAATAGCCACCAGCCATAGTAGGTTTTTCTATTGCTGCCAAAAGCTCCTCTGGGATTTTGATAGAGATTGCATTGAATCTACGATCACTTGGGATAGTTGTCCTCTTAACAATCCATGGGCACAGGATGTCTTTCCATATACTTAGGTCTTCTTGAATTTCCTTCAGCAGTGTTTTATAGTTTGCAGTGTACAATCTTTCACCCAAGATTTTATTCCTAGGTATTTTTATGCTATTGTAAGTAGATTCGTGTTCTTAATTTCCTTCTCAGATTGTTTATTGCTAATATATAGAAACTCAACTGATTTTTGTGTGATTTTGCACCATGAAACTTTGCTGAATACATGTGGCTACTTAGATTTGAATAGATTGAAATAAGATAAAACTACAAATTCATTTCCTCAGCATCTCTACATTTCAGGTACTCACTAGCCACCTGTGACTGACTGCGGCCATGTTTGACAGCACAGATGAGTGAACATCTCCATCATAACAGAAAGTGCCGTTAGCACTGCATATGCCCCACATCTGGAAGGACTCTGCCATTAGTGTGCTCTGTGCTCTTGCCCACCCAACTGAGCAGGTTTCTTTGATCTGGCATGGAGTCACAAATGACAACTGAGCTTTCAGCATTGACTGGCTTTAGTGCTAGTAGGTTGTCTATTTTGCTTCTAGAGACACTTATCTCACACCTTCTCCTCATACGTCCCCAGTCCTTCCTCTTACTCTCAGCAGATGACCTCTCATTTTGCATTGGGGGAATGGAGGCCATCAGATACAAACACTGGCCTGTTCTCATTCCCAGGCCTACAGCTTACTTTCAACCTCCCCACCTTCTCTTTCCCCTCTAATTATGAGAGAACCAGTGCACTAGATCCCATCCCTCTCACACACTCAAGGCCCTCTCCTGCAGTGACCAGTCTATTCCTCTAATGGATGATTATCCCCTCAGCAAGTACACATGCTTTAGCTTCACCTATCTTTAGAGATCGCCATTGATGGGCCATCGTCCAGCTCTTGCCCCCTGTGCCTCTTCACAGTAATGTCTCTGAAGAGCCATCTGCATTTGCTTTCTTACTTTGTCATCTTTCTTTTACTTTTTTGTGCACAAGATATTTGATCTCTTTATGTTGTCATTGCTAAATAAGGCATACATGCAAAATGTGTACATTTTAAGGAAGGAAACAAAATGTACCTGTGTACTTACTGCTGGGTCAAGAAAGAACATCACCCTTTGTTCCCCTTCCCCAATCTCATCCTTAGCCTTGCTTCCTAAAATTAACTAGTGTCCCAGACTTTGTGTTACACATTCCCTTGCTTTCCTTTATATTTTTTTTCCAGCAATGTATATATCCCTCAGTACTCTCCTTTAAAAAAAAAAAAAAGACTTTATTTATTCATAGACACAGAGAGAGAGAGAGGCAGAGACACAGGCAGAAGGAGTAGCAGGCTCCATGCAGGGAGCCGGACGTGGGACTCCATCCCGGGTCTGCAGGATCACAACCCAGGCTGCAGGTGGCGCCAAACCGCTGTTCCACCGGGGCTGCCCTTTTTTTTTTTTTTTTTTTTTTTTTTTAAGAAAGAGAGTATATGTGCACAAGTAGGAGAGGCCGAGGGAGAGGGAGAGAGACTCTCAAGCAGACTCCATGCTGCGTGCAAAGCCCGATGTAGGGCTTGATCTCACAACCCTAATATCATGACCTGAGCCAAAATCAGGAGTTGGATGCTTAACCAACTGAGCCACCCAGGTGCCACTCCTTCAGTACTATCCTATTTTGTTTTATTTTTTTTTTTAAGATTTTATTTATTTATGCGAGAGAGAGAGAGAGAGAGAGAGAGAGAGAGAGAGGCAGAGACACAGACAGAGGAAGAAGCAGGCTCCACTCCATGCAGGTAGCCTGACATGGGACTCGATCCCAGGTCTCCAGGATCCCACCCTGGACTGAAGGCGGCGCTAAACCGCTGAGCCACCAGGGCTGCCCCTATTTTGTTTTAACTGTTTTGTTTGATACATATTTGGAATCATAACTGCTTCATCTTCTCTACCTTGTTTTTGAGATACATCCACGTTGATTTTTTTTTTAATTTTTATTTATTTATGATAGTCACGGGGGGGGGGGTGGCAGAGACACAGGCAGAGGGAGAAGCAGGCTCCATGCACCGGGAGCCCGATGTGGGATTCGATCCCGGGTCTCCAAGATCGCGCCCTGGGCCAAAGGCAGGCGCCAAACCACTGCACCACCCAGGGATCCCCCATACACGTTGATTATTGAGCTAGAATTCATTAATTTTCATTGCTATATAGTCTCTCCTTGTTTGAGTACAATACAGCTCATTTATCTATCCTACTGATGATGAACATTTTGATTCTTTTGCTCTGCCTTCTACCCCCCCCCCCATGGCTTTACCAAATCTGTGCTTATCACAGTTACTAGTGTTTCCAAGTCAAATGGACACTATTAAGTCAGTAGCACCTCTCCCAATTGGGGGTTCAAGACACCTTTTCTGCTGGCTCATTGATCTTTCCTGGGCTCCTTTTGTGAGCTCTTCCTCTTTCATTGCACACCTTTTAAATATGGGCAGTCCTCAGGGTTTAGTTATAGGAGCTCCTCTTCCTGCTATACCTTCTTCCTGGGTATTCTTATCCATTCCTGTGACTTTTAAGTGTACTCCCAAGAAGCATCCTGAAATCCTACTTCCTCTCTCTGTTTTCACTGCCACCACATCTGCCTGTGTGACATCCTCCCAGCTGATGTGTTCACTCTTGTCACAATGGACCTTCCTGCTGTAGTTAGAGCAATAATTCTCAAACAAGCAAAACAGATTATATCACTCTCTCAAAGTCTTTCAGTGAATTTCCATTATAATGGGAGTAAACCTAAACTCCCCCTCCGCCCATGTCCCAACAATTACCCTCCTGTTTATTGTTTATTAGTTTGCATACTCCAGAATTTTACAGAAATTGACTCCTTTTGTGGAGGGCTCTGGCTTCTTTCACTCAATTTAATTTTGAGATTCATCCATGTTGTTGCATGTATCAATTGCTTATTCCCTTATATTATTCTTTACGTTTCCTTTATAAACTTAATGCTGAATAGTCGTACATTGAGTGGATATGTCACAATTTGTTTATTCACTATTAAAAAGACATTGGTACTGTTCCCTGTTTGTGGCTGTTGAAAACAAAGGTGCATGAACTTTCATGCACCAATCTTTGTAGGGATATATGTTCTCATTTCTCTTGGTAATTATCTTTGCTTTTGAAGGCTATTTTCCCAAACTATAGGACTGTAGGTTGGTAGTTACCTTATTTCGTACTTTGAACATATTCCATTGTCTTCAGACTTAACACCATTTCTGTTCAGATGTCAGCTATCAATCTTACTGTTTCCTCTTTTGAAAGTTATGTATTTTTTCCCTCCCACCCCATTCTGACTACTTTTAAGATTTTCTGTTGGTTTTTAGCAGTTTTTGTTGGTGTGTCTGTATGTATATGGGTATATTATTGATTTTTAAAAAACCCAAAACTGGGTACCTGGCTGACTCAATCAGTGGAGCACATGACTCTTGATCTTGGGTCTTGCGTTTGAGCCCCACATTAGGTATAGAGATTACTTACGAAAAAGGGTAAATAAGTAAAAATTAAAAGTTTTTAAAAAACCGAAACATGTATTTTGGGGTTTTTTGAACTTGGGATGTCATGTCTTTCCTCAGTTTTGGAAAATCCTCCACCACTACCTTTCAAACATTACTTCTACCATATTTATTTCTTTCCTCTCTGTACTACAATTATGCATACATTAGACCCTTCTTGTCCTAAATGTCTTATATTGTCTTTTTTTTTAAGATTTTATTTATTCATAGAGACACAGAGAGAGAGAGAGAGAGAATGAGAGAGAGAGGGAGAAGCAGGCTCCACACAGGGAGCCTGACGTGGGACTGGATCCTAGGTCTCCAGGATCACACCCCAGTCTGCAGGTGGCGCCAAACTGCTGCGCCACCAGGACTGCCCTCTTAAATTGTCTTGTCCATAGTTTCTGTTCTTTTTGTCTTTATCCTTCAGTTTGGATATTTTCTCTTATAGTTTATCTTCCTTCTCTACTGACTAATCATTTCTTTGGCTATATTAAATTTTCTGTTAAATCCTAATCTGAGGGTTTTTTATTTTTTATTTTTTTTATTTTTTTTTTCTGAGGGTTTTTTAAAATCATTTTTTTCAGATCTAGAATTTCCATTTGATTCTTTTTAAAAAAAGAATGATCTGCTGAGATTACTTGTCTTGCCCTCTACTTCCTTGCACATACTGACCATAGATAGTTATTGTCAAGTCTGGGTGTGTTGATGTTACGACCGCATGTCCCGATGTCTCTCTCTGCTAATTGCTTTCCCCCTCTGTTATCCATCATTTGGATATGTCTCTTTCATGTGCCTGGTTATATTTTATTGAATGCCCAACATTGTGCTTTTAAAAGTATAGAAATAATTTGAGGCTCAGGATGATAACTTCCTCCAAGGAAGACTTACTATTGCTTCTTATCAAATCACGGGTTGTGGTGATTTGAGGTTGGTTTCCAGCCTTTGTGAGAGCTTGTCCACACACTTGCTTTCATCACTTTTTCATCACCCCTCCCTGCCCCCCAGGCCTTTGAGCTGCCCTGGAATTACTTCTCAAACATTGGCATTGGTCCTTTACATTCCTGGAGTAGGCAAGGACTAGGCAATGGGGTGGAAGTGGCAGGAATGGAACTTCAGACATCTTTCTGGAACCTGTCTTCCAGGGCTGCCTTCCAAAGCCCCTCCCATCCACACACCATGGCAGGGCACAGGTGAAGCCTCCCCAGGGATCTCCACTGCGTTGTTGCTGTTGTTTACCTTCTGTATTTTGTGGTTTCCTCACTTCCATAGGGTTGATTTTTGGGAAGGGAGCCAGGCAGCCCATGCTATTCACCATCTTGGAAGGAATCAGAAACTCTTTCCAGTATTTGGCATTCATTCCAAGTTCCCTTGTGGCCTTGTCAAATTTAGAAATGTTTATGCAGCAGTTTTTGTCCAAAAGGACACAGAGTAAAGGTTATTAGTGAATTTTGTGCTACTTTTGCTTGTTCCAATTTATAGATGAAAAATTATAATAAATAAGACTAAATAAGAAAGGGAACACATTTGAAACCATTAATTTAACACTCGGTGTTTATATTCCTCTTTTTTAGTGTTTATATTCCTAATGCTTATAAAATGCTATGTCTTTTCTGTTTTATATTCCTACTCAGCTATTTATTATAGTAAAAATATTATTTATTTTTAACATTTAGCTTAGCCAGAGAGAAACAGAAAATTTATTGTAATGTAATATATTTCCATACTTTATATTTCAGAACTACCTTACTTTTAATCCAACAAATAATAAAGAATTGGTGAGCAATAGTAAAACACAGGCAATTTATTATTTGTGGGTAAGTAGAAATATTTTGATTTGTCTTAAATGTATATGTTCATTCCTTGAGTACAGATGTTTTGACAATGTAGTAATATAGCATCTACTTAGGAAGCAATAAATATGTATTAAAATGTTTTGATTTAATTATAGCATTTATTTTAGTCTCATTGGAAATTAGTATATTAAATCAGAAGCAGATAATTTAAATTCCATTTAATTTTTTTAAGTAATGAGGCTAATATTTATTTGAATGTATTTAACAGGTCTAAAATACAGGGTTTTACAAGACCTTGGCTTTTATCCCCTTTTAGAAAGGGATTAGCAAACAGATCAGCAATATATATACTGACACAGGACAGAAATCAGGAGATTAAAAAACATCAAAAGTTAAACATAAAATTACCATATGACCCAGCAATTCGTAAATCCAAAAGAATTTAAAACAGGCATTCAAATACTTACATACAAATGTTCATAGCAGCATTATTTGTAACAACCAAAAGGTAGAAGCAAGCCAAATACCCATCAACTAATGAATGAATAAACAAAATGTGGTGCCTCCATGAAATAGAATATGACTCAACCATAAAAAGAATGAGGCACCAACACCTGCTACATGGATGAGCCTCATAAACATCATGGTCAATGAAAGAAGCCAGACACAATAAGCCACGTGCTCCATGATTCCATTGATATGAAACCCAGGCAGCAAAGTACAGATTGGTGGTTGTCTAGGGCTGGGGGAGGGGCACAAATGATGGCTTAATGGAGAGGGGCTTCCTTTTGGGGTAATGAAAATGTCCTGGAACTAGACAGAAGTGATGGTTGCACAACATTATTAATGTATGAAATGTCAGTGAATTGTACACTCTAAAATGATTAATGGTTGGGGGTACCTGGCTGACTCAGCTGGTGGAGCATGTGACTCTTGGTCTCCGAGTGTGAGTTCAAGCCCCACCCAAGTTGGGTGTAGAGATTACTTAAAAATAAAATCTTTAAAAAGAAAATAAAATGATTAATGGTTAATTTTATGTTAGGTGAATTTTACCTCAATGAAAAATGCAAAGCAAGAACAAAAACACTGATCCAATCACTAATTTTCAGTGGTAGTCCTTATTTCTGGTACTGTAGCTTTTAATGCCTTATAAATGTAGCAATCAGATTTGCATTAACTACCATTTAAAGTCACAATCATTTGTGGCATTTTTTTTATGTACTTGCTTTTCTTTCGAATGTTTTCAGATGTTCCTGGAGGCAGTGGGTTCTCTTACCTGTAGAAATTGCAAAGCTCTGACCCTGTTTAGATTAATTTGTTTTGATTTTGCGGTTATGTTCTACTTTTGGAAAACCAAGTCTTTTTTAAGTAGTAACTATTTTTTCTGTACTTACCAGTATGAAGAGAGAGATATACTTGCTCACAGTGCCCCACGTTTAACAGAAAAAGTGAGTATGCCTATTGCATTTTTGTGTGTCAGATTTTGTGGAGAGTAAATATGTATGTGTAAGCTTACTCACTTTGAGCTACTCTGTATATTTTGATATTAAACCATTGGGAAATCATTTGGCATTTTTACTTGGTCCTTTACCATATTGAATTGTCAGCTGAAAATAATAGAACCATTGTTCAAAATAAAATATTATGGAAAAGGGAGTTGACTACCCTGAGAAAATATTCAAAAAAGTGATGGCTTTACTAATGTATGTGTGCATATAACAAAGAATGAAAATTAGTTTGGAGTGATGTAGTAAATAGTTGAACACAAGTGGATCTTTTTAGGCTACCCAGTTTTCAAAGTAATAACATGATTTTGGGTATTTAGACGTTTTAGAGCTAGTTGAAAGACAGTGAGGCAGGTGTTGGAGGCAAGAGTTTATCTTGCCTGGTTGCCTGGAGCTGTCACATCTGATGTGGATCTCGGGTCCCGTCTCCTGCAGCATTTTCTGCATTTGACACCCATGTAGTCTGCCCTCAGTGGTGGTTTCTTCTGCTTCCTTCCTTCACTCTTGGTATGATTTATAGAAATTTCTTTTTAAAGAGGATATGCCCAAAAAAAAAAAAAAGATGAGAGAAATGAATATAAAAAGATTATTCTATCTGCAAACTCTTTTTTATAAATCAAAGTTATCAAAAAAATAAAGTCAATTCTCATTATTTGTGGCAGTTATGTTTCATAAAATCCCCACAGACCTCAGTTAGTGAATACAAAATCATTGTTCCTAGGAGAATCCTTGTTCCTAGGATTAGGTTCCTATCAGCCTCTGGTCATAACAGTTTCACTAGGAGATATATATATAACCTTGATTTCTGTATGTTTTTGTTTGAAGACATCATATTTAATACATAATATTGATTCATTAACATTGATGCACAGCCAACAGCTCTGGTACACATGTCTGAATGAAGTTTATCTAACTCAGGTATATTCTCTGGAAGATACATCATGGCGTTCTCATGCTTAGGAATGCTAGACAGCATTTCAGTACTGTGTTTGAGGCACCAACAAAAACCACCTCAAAGAAGTGAACAACATGGCACTAAGACCCTGAAAAGGACAGGTGTTTACACTTCGAGAGCTGAAGTAAGAAGGCAGAGCATGTCCTTGATCGACCTCAGCTAGGAACGTGCACACAGGGAGAGCCAAATTTTTGCCACTCTGCACATCTGCATGTCTGCAAACAATCGTGGAAGTGCCACAAGGATTGATTTCAGGGTTATAAATAAATTTTAGTGAGTAGGTGAATTTGCAAATACAGAATCCACAAATCAGAATTGACTGCAGTTTGAAATGATGAAAATGCCTTGTATGGAAACAGAGCAGCTCTTAAACCCTGATGCCCTTACGTGACCAGTCATTGTTTTACTGACTCTCTTGTGTTCAAGGCAGAAGGGTAAACCTTAGGGTCTTCTCTGTGTAGTTAGAGAACCGGGCAGCAAACTTGATGTATCACATGACAAATGGAGGAGTTTATTTGATTTATCCATTCACTAAACATTCACTGAGGGGCTCCCCTAACCACTCTGGGTTCTTTCTACACTTTGTCTCCAAGACATTGCCTAAGAAAGATGGCCCTAGTTCCTTATTGTATGTAGCAGAAATTTCATGAGGAGTCAGGGACATGTCTATGTACAGTGCTTAATTTCTACTGATGGGAAAATTGTTTATGGGAAAAGTTTATAAGACTGGGATAATTATTTTGTGATATCTTACAACTGGAGCATGCTTTTGCTTGCAACAGACATTAGTTTCTTTATCAGTTTCTGAAACCTCAGTCAGAGAAGTTGAACAGGTATCAACTAGTGATTAATCATTTTTCATTTGCTTTAAGCAAACAGTTTAATTAAGCCAGTACATAACCCTTCACTTGCTCCTAGCAAACCTGCAGAGGTTTAGAACTGCCTGCACCACGGCAATCCACGAGGGAGAGATTTCTTAGTGATTTAAAAAAAATTTTAAATCTTTTTCCTACTGTATATCACTGTAATATATGCTGCATTGATAAATGCTTTGTTTTATATTTATTACCAATGGTAACTTATAACCTGTCTTTTGAAATGCAGACATTCAACAAGCTTGTGGGAAAATTTAGCCAGACAGTCTTTCACTTGAATTTAACACAAATACTCTCAGCAACAATGGAAGGGAAGCTGGTTGTCTGGGACATACACCGCCCGTCATCATCTGCCTCCACCTCTGTGGGCTTTCCTCAAATCAAACCTTGTAAATTGGTTCATTTGCAGAAAGAGGGCATCACTGTTCTTACTACAGTTGATAGGTAATTAACTTAATTAAAAAGAAATGGTCGATGATTACAAAAGTATATTAAAACCCTTTTGGATGTACACATGTATTTTGTAAATCCATAGAATATTTCTGGGGAAATTCATTATTAACTGGGAATGTTTGTTGCCTCTGGGAAGAGAACAGAGAATTAGGATCATGGGTGGGGGTAGATTCACCTCTTCTTATAGTCTCATTTGTACTAATTGGCTTGCTGCTGCTTTTTTTTTAATCATGGGCATGTATTACTTTTTAAAATCCCTTTGTGTTGGTGAAACAAAAAATAACTTGTTTTTTCCTTCCATACTAATTAGACTTATTTTGCATCCTGAATTTTACATACTTTAATTTTAAGAAAATAACATGCATAGCTATATTATTTTTTCTGTTTACAAAATAACACCCATTATGAAAAGATGAAATATAGCAAAACTTTATAAAGTTCACTGACTTGAGAGGCTGTGGGGGCTCAGAGAGGATCTTTTAAAAGCCTTCGTCTCAGACAGAAAAGGATTCACATTCCAGATGCATTCCTTCCTTGCTGAGTGACTGGGGGAAAGAGACTTAACTTTTCTGACTCAATTTTTCCATCTGCAAAATGGGCATGACAACTCTCTCTCTCTCTCTCTCTCTCTCTCTCTCTCTCTTTCTCAGAGTGATTTCATGAGGATTTTGTAAGACAAGCCATGTAAAACTCACAGCACCTTTTCTGGCACAGGGGAGCTCTAGATGAAATAATCATTATTTGTATGTTAGAGAAGGTCCCAACAATGATGGAGGAAATTGCCTAATGACAAAGACCATGCCCATGTGTTTGGAGTCACTGTGCCATCTGTTTTCTAGGAACACTGCTTTCCTTTTCATTGATTTTAATCCAGGGAGCAGTGAAGTCCTGTCATGGCTTTACAAAGAGAAATGCAAATTGTCCTTACTCAGGGGTATGGAAAAGACAGTAGAGAATTGCAGTTGATGATGAATCAACCTTTAATTAGTTGAGGGTTAGGGCCTATTGAAGACCGGGCCTGAGTTCCCCTCTCTCCATGTTAAATAAAACCCAGCCAGGACCAGGGAGCCCATGAAGGAGCTTGAAAACTACTTGGCCTGTTTTGCTGCTTCTGTCCAGCAGAGGGCAGTGAAAGATGTTCCAGCCAATTACTCTGCCCACCTGCCTTCGTTTATTAATCAGAAACTACATTTAATCACTTTGCATATATAAGAGGAAATTCATCCCCCTACTCTCCACCCCCCGCCCCGTGATTAGACTTATGTCAGAGGCTTAAAAAAAAAAAAAAGCCCACTTGGGATGGATCTGAAGACTAGAAAGAAAAGCCATTTTGTCACGCAGCACTGTCTTTGGCTGTGATGACTGGACAGGGTTTTACCACGGTTCTGACAGCAGTGTCTTCCAGTAAAGCAGCTTGTGTGCTATTGCCAAGCTGTGTGATTTCGGAGGGCTAGTAGATGGTCTCTGTTGTCATCTGTGGTCTCACGGCAGAGGCTGTAAATCACAGCCCACTGACACTACACGTGGCTGCTCTGGGAAGGAAGGGATAGGAGAGCCAGTATGTACTTTGCATTAGGTACACCTGGATCCCTGCATAGTGTAGCCACAGGGCCTGATAGGGTTGCCATGGATAAGTATGTCCCCTGCGATATTTGGGACATACTTCTTTTTTTTTTTTTTAAGATTTTTTATTTATTCTTAGAAACACAGAGAATGAGAGAGAGGCAGAGACACAGGCAGAGGGAGAAGCAGGCTCCATGCAGGGAGCCTGACGTGGGACTCGATCCCGGGTCTCCAGGATCACACCCGGGCTGCAGGCGGCTCTTAACCACTGCGCCACTGGGGCTGTTGGGACATACTTCTACAAAAAGATTACTCATTGTTTTTTAAAGATTTTATTTATTTGAGAGAGAGAGGGTATGAGTGAAGTGAGGGGCAGAGGGAGAAGCAGACTCCTTGCTGAGCAGGGAGCCCAACGTGGGGCAAAATCAGCCTCGTAGGACATTGTTAGACAGTATTAGGCGACGTTTTTACAACACCTGGAGCCCAGAGCCTGAGGCATTAGATGGTACTTACTACTGTTAGTTAACAAATGGGTGTTTTCTCCATTTTTCTCCATTTCAGCTACATTGTCACAGGTGATATTAGAGGTAACATTAAGTTCTACGATCACAACCTGTCCATTGTTAACTGGTACAGCCACTTCAAACTCAGCTCCATAAGGACTCTGTCCTTTTCAAACACTCCAGCGGCTCCACCCACCGAAAAATCAAACTATCCTCCAGACTGCACTCTAAAAGGTGACTTTTTTATTGTGAGGTAAGTTGTTAATAGATCTAGTCATTCGAATGGCTGAAAAATGATTAATGTCTTCTGTTAGTGGGCATGCAGTGGGATGTTCACCTTGTTCACTTGTTCTGTCCAAGATAGAACTGAATTTCCTCATCAGTCCTTGCAGATGAATCTCCACTTGCTGATTATAATCACTAGTCAGTCATTTTTTTTTAATGAAGCATATTTTCGTATTAAAAATCTTTAGCGACTGGAAGCTGGAAAGGGCTTATCTCTGAGCTCTAATCTCTGCTGTGTTTGGCGTCCTTTGCCGTAGCTTGGTGTCTGTCTTTCCTTGAAGCTGAGTTTGTCCTAGCGCTGCGGTTAAAGGCATTTGATAATTAATAGCCATAACATTTCAAGACTGAATTATCTGTGAGTCTGCTTAATTACCCTTGCAGTATTTGCAGGCACATCTGTATGTGTGCACCAAACTCCATATTTGCATACACAAATGAATATTTGCATGTGCAGATTAGCTAATTGTACAACTGACTGTCCATCTGCATACTTAATGACTCAATTTACATGTAGAAATGTGGGCTTTTTCACTTGCAAATGGAGGCTGTTGGGTATTGGTAGTATATTTTTGGAGATGTTGGGTTAATAATGTCACTAAATTACAGACGACAGAGGCGTTTCATGTGCAATTAGAAGCAGAATAGCTGGCATGCCCCATTCCCTGCAAACACTGATACTGTTTGGTCTCTCCTTGGCAAACAGGAATTTTATCATTGGAACATCTGATGCAACAGTGTACCACTTAACGACAGATGGGACCAAACTTGAGAAGTTATTCGTGGAACCCAAGGATGCCATTTGTGCCATCTCCTGCCACCCATATCAACCCCTCATCGCCATTGGGAGTTTCTGTGGGATGATCAAAGTGTGGGATTATGAAAAGAAAAAATACCTTTTCAGCAGGGTCTTCGAGAAGGGGCTTGGTGTCCAGAGTCTAACCTACAATCCTGAAGGTATTTTCATTTTATCAGCCTGTCTTAGGCTCCAAATTGAAAACAGACCCAAATGACTGTGCCATTGGCTGCAACAACTCCAAGAGGTTTCCCTTGACATCACTTCCCCCCAGCAGACTAGATGAGACAGCTTGTCTCTCTGGGCCTTGCAGCTCTCCATGCCTAGTAGCATCTGAGCACTCATCCCAGAGCCTCATGCTTTTCAGCTTGTTTCTCCTGCCAGGGTTCTTGTCTGTCCTGTTCATTGTTCATTGCTGTCTCCTCAGCACCTAGAACACGTCCTGGCCTAGAGTCGATATTTTTTGAATGAATAAAGTCCTTTTCTAGCATTGTTCTCTGGATTATGATTTCAGGAGTCCTTCTTGGAGCTGGCTTCACTGAGGGGACAGTTTACATTCTTGATGCAATGTCCTTAGAAAACCAAATCCCAGAGCCTTTCAGATATTCCAGAACAAATGTGACTCACATCAGCTTCTCCCATGACTCCCAGTACATGGCAACCGCTGTAAGTGTTTCCACTGAGTGCTGTCCAGTGATCTGAGCAACCTTGTTTATGACCAAAAGGGAGAGAGGGCTGGAGAGGGGGTGGCAGGGATGGGAAGTGACTGCTAATGGATTCGGGGTTCTTTTTGGGGTTGTGAAAATGCTCTAAAATTGGTGGAGAGCCAGAGCTCTGTGAATATACTAAAAAAGCATGGTATTGTATGTACACTTTCAAGGTGTGAATTGTGTGCAGTGTGAACAGTGTCCTCACAAAGCCACTATAGAGAGAGGAGGGACTCTCACTCGAAATGAGACCAGGCCTCAGGACTTGCAGACTGGGCTTCTGCCCTCCTGACAGCTCATTTCAGTGTTGGTTTCTGGACCCCTTTCTTGGTATCCATTCTTTCATCTTTCCCTTTGATTTTTAACAAGATGATATTCTCATTTATCTCAAAGCACAGTCTTCACCCTGGTGTTTTGGATTCTGTTCCTTTCCTCTGTGACTAGGGCTCTTAAGCTCAGCAAAGATTTTCTGAGACCTTTAACCTCTCCTTTCCAGCCAGCTTTCCTGGTCTGCAGTGTGCTCATCTTGCCTTGGTGTTCGGTGAGGGGGAAGATCCACTGCTTCCCCATCCCTTCTGCTCCCCCACCCCTGTCTGGTCCCTCCCCTCCTGCCCTGGTCTGTATGCTCCAAACCTCCACGCCCCTGCAACTGCTGACTCAGGTGTCGCCTTCCCTTCAGGCTGATCTTGCACACTCTCCTACCCGGTTCACTCTCAGCCATGATGCTCTTTAGAACTCATACCATTTTCATTTTGTGTCACTGCAAGGACAAAGGTCAAAGAGTCAGGGTTTCCGTTTTCCACACAGAATGAAGTAGGGACAAGAAAGAAGAGTAAGGCCACCAGTGTCAGGTAGAGGCTTTCTACCCACCCACCATTACCTTTGTGGATTATCTACTTTTAACTAATTTTCTCATCTGTAAAATTAGTGTTATTATTTGCTTGGATAGACTAAAATTTCTTTCTGGATAAAATATTCTAAAAGCAACATTAATATGAAAAACTATGGTGATGATTTTTAAGTTACAAAACTTAAAAAGAAATAACTTCTGCTCTTTTGCTCTGATTTAGGATGTGCGTTTCACTGTGGCCGTTTACAAGGTGATAGTAAAAAATGGACACCGGGTCTGGGAATACCTGGCAAGGCTTCGATCTCATCGCAAAAGCATCCGCAGTCTCCTGTTTGGGGTTCAACTGGACAGCAATGAGCCGAGACTGTTAAGCCTTGGGAAAGATAGGCTCTTGGTGAGCTGTTCAGTGTCCATTTACTTTGCCACTGGGGCTGCGTGTGTTTCATTCTTGTGTCCCTGGTGTCTGGCATAGAACTGGGCCCATGGTCTGTGTGCTTGTTGACATAAACAAATGTACAATGAGGTAGAATAAACCTCTTTGCATTGACACTTGGTCTCAAGGATGTGCAAACGTAATATTCCTTTCAGTAGAAACTGTACTTGGAATTTTGAATTTGGGTCTTGTCCCTGGCTCGTGATCTGTGGTCCCTTCCTTTCCCATGATGCTGGGCAGCAGTCACAGCTCCTTGTTAGCCACGCAACCATGAGGGTCGATCACCAGTACACTGACTGCCACCTGCACCCACACGGCCATTCTGTTTGTCATTTTCAGTCCAGAGTTCAATACATTACACAGTATAGTCAGCATTTTGTTATAAAATAGGCTTCGTCGTAGATGATTTTGTCCAACTGTAGGCTCATGTCAATATTCTGAGCACATTTAGTGTGGGCCACTTAGGCTATAGTGTTCCGTGGGTTAGGTGTATTAAATACATTTTTGACTTAATGATATTTTAAACTTAAAATGGGTTTATTGGAATGTAACCCCATCATGAAGCAAAGAAGATCTCTATCTATCCATCTTAACTTCCTTTCTTGCTCCCTCCCTTTCTTCCATCCCCTTCTCTCCTTTACAATAGCCGTCCATCCATCCATTCATTATGGTCTGGCTGCCAAACATACATATGGGTGAAATTCAGCAAGCTGCTAATTTATGACTGTCAAGTGCTGAGATTTATATATGAATTAGTTCATATCCTCAAAGAGTTCCCAAGATAATGGTAAGGGAAAGAGTATAATATAACTGTGAAAGTTCAGGTTTTGGACTCAGTTGGACCTTAATTTGAATTCTCACCCTACTACTTCTTAGCTCTGTGGCCTTGGGCAAGCCACTGAACCTCTCTGAACATCTGGTTTCTAATCTGTCATGCAACAGTATGACTTGGCAGGGTAGGCATGAGTATTAAGCGGCATCATGTTTTTAGAGCACTTAGCTCATTGTCTTTGCTCAGAAGGAATGCTCCATAATGGCAGCTTATTAGGAGTGAGGGTCTAAGCAAGTCTTAGGAGGACCAATGCTGTCTCTCCCAGAATAGGACTATTGGCTGACTTCATTTGGCTCAGTCCTCATGTGTGTCTATCTGGGCTCCTCTGCAGATTGAGTATAATCTTCTTAGGAGCCGCAAAGACAACCTGGAAGTCTTGGACATTCACCGAACCGACCAGGGCAACTATCCCACCTGTATGGTCTGGTACCCACCACTCACCAAGGAACTCTTCCTGCTCGTTTGCAACAGTGGCTACAAAGTGAAACTTTTTAATTCTATCACAAAAATGTGCAGGTAAGCAAGAGGAGCTTCCTGCTGATGTGATGCATAAATCACTTTCTCCACCCCTTGTTTATTTTAAGTCCCAACTTACAGACCTGCGAGCAGCTTGGCTACCTTTGCTATCACTCACTATGCAGAGGAGGAAACCAAGGCACAGAAAAGTTGAGTAATTCTCCCCCAGGGTCACATGGCTGGGAAGTTGCCAGAGGCAGGATGCAAATCCAGAGCCCTTGCTTCTGAGCCCAACATTGCATGGAGATGAGGAACCCAGAGCTTAGTGTCTGAGGCTCAGTGAAGGAACCTGGAAAGTTACTGACGCTTTATAAACTCTCCTGTCTTTCCCTATGGATAAAAAAAATATTTTTTCTTTCTTTTTTAAAAAAGATTTTTTTTTATTCATGAGAGACATACAGAGAGAGGCAGAAACATAAGCAGAGGGAGAGGGAGGCTCCCCGGTGGGGAGCCTGATGTGGGACTTGATCCCAGGACCCCAGATCATGACCTGAGCCAAAGGCAGACACTCACCACTGAGCAACCTAGGTGCACCAAAAATATATTTTTACTTGAAGACCACCAATCATGCAGTTTTTAAAAAAGGATTATTTTTTAAAGTAATCTCCATACCCATTGTGGGGCTCAAACTCAGCCGCCAACCAGGTGCCCCTACTTGTGCAATTTTCCTTATTTTTGGTTCCTAAAGGAGTTTTAAGTTTACCTGATGGCCTACATGTGTTCACTCACTAAGTATTTACCCAGTCCCTACCTGAGCCAGGTTCTGTCCGAGGTGCTGAAGGTAGGGATGAAAACAGCAATGTTCCTGACGCCATGGAATTTGCATCTTGGTAGGGGAGTAGAGTTCCCAGGAGAGGCTGGGCTGGAGGTCCACATTTGAGGCCAGGAGCACACGGTGTTTTAAAGCCATGAGAAAGGAGCACTTAGGTGGCTCAGTGGTTGAGCATCTGCCTGGGCTCAGGGTGTGATCCCAGGGTCCTGGGATCGAGCCCCGCATTGGGCTCCTCTGGGGAGCCTGCTTCTCCCTCTACCTATGTCTCTGCTTCTCTCTGTGTGTCTCCTGTGTCTCTCATGAACAAATAAATAAAATCTAAAAAAAGAATAATAAAGCAATGAGAGAAGAGAAAATTCTAGAGGGGAAAAGCGTGTAGAGGCGCACCAAAGGACCAAGCCCAGGGCACCCAAAGCTCAGCATCTCAGAGCAGCAGCTCCTCCATCCTGAAATAGGTCTGTGTCTATGGTTGGCCCTTGTGCTGCTAGGCCTGGGGCCCCCAGGGTTTGCTCCCCATGATAGATACAGATTAGGGTGCACCATTCCTGCACCAGGGCTCTGCATTCATCTTCAACAACCCCACCCCCCACCCCCAAGTAGTGTCCCACTGAGGCTCAGAGAGGTGACAGAACTTGCTGCTCAGGATAAGGTGGCACTTAACCCTTGAGCCTAGTCCTGACTCTGTCCTCCACGTGACACCACTGGACCTTGGTGCAGCCCTGGCTATGGGGTCAGTCAGCCCTAGAGCGCATCCCCATTCTGCCTGTGGTTTGGCTACCTCGAAGGTACTGAGGCTGGAGAAACAGAGGTGAGAATGCATTAGTGACCTCACCTGAGAGAAGGAAGTAAGAAGCCAATGGCAGCTGGCCCCATGCTTGAGAATGATCAGCGTTTGGAAATGTCTCTCAGGAAGATAGATCCTCAGAGGCCAGGATCACCCAAGATGGTCATCATCTTCTTCTTTTTAAAAACATTTGTTCCCAGAAGGGTACAAGGAAAAATGACTATGAAATGCCATGTCATGTGGCAGGAACAGGAGAGAAATCCAGCACAATTTTTAAAAAAAATATTAAGACACTGGGAAGGAGGCATTTGAAAGAAATGAGTAGAAAAGAAATTTTAGGAAGATCTCAGAATCTTCGTACATCATCTTTAATGGGCACAAATTTTTTGGACATGGTATATTCCATATCCAAGTCCTGAATAAATCTGAGTTCACCATATGCAAGTCCTGAGTAAATCTGAGTTCATCCTACATTGGGGATGGAGGGCCCACCCAGGCTCTAAATTCCTGCTGACAGTTACTAAGCAGGGACTTCGAGCCACACAGTTTAGAGCTTCTGCCACTGACAATTGGAAATTAGCATAAGGCATCTTTTTATTTTCATTAAAAGTTTTTTTTTTTCATAAAGTGTTTTTAAAAAAATAATTTATCGGGGCAGCCCGGGTGGCTCAGCGGTTTAACACCGCCTTCAGCCTGGGGTGTGATCCTGGAGACCCGGGATCGAGTTCCCATATCGGGCTCCCTGCACGAAGCCTGCTTCTCCCTCTGCCTGTGTTTGTGCCTCTCTCTGTGTGTGTCTCTCATGAATAAATAAAATCTTAAAAAAAAATTTATCAAAGTGAAATTTGATAACATAAAAACTAATCATTTTAGAAGAACCTGGGTGGTTCTGTTGGTTAGGTATCTGACTCTTGATTTTGAGATTGTGGGATCGAGTCATGCAAGGGGCTCTCTGCACTCAGTAAGGAGGCTGCTTGAGATTTTCTTTCTCCCTGTCCCTCTGCCTCTCCACCCATGCACTCTCTCTCTCTCTCTCAAATAAATAACTAAAATCTTTTTTTAAAAACACTAATCATTTTATTTTTTTATTTTTTTTTTAAACAATTCTTTTTTTTTTTTTTAATTTTTGTTTATTTATGATAGTCACAGAGAGAGAGAGAGAGAGAGGCAGAGACACAGACAGAGGGAGAAGCAGGCTCCATGCACCGGGAGCCTGATGTGGGATTTGATCCCGGGTCTCCAGGATCGCGCCCTGGGCCAAAGGCAGGCGCCAAACCGCTGCGCCACCCAGGGATCCCAAACACTAATCATTTTAAAGTCAACAGATCAGTGGCATTTAAGGCATTAACAATGTTAAGCAATCAACACCTATATCTAGTTCCAGAACATCTCCATCACTCCCAAGTAAAGCTCCTTTGCATAAAGCATCTTTTAAGTTGTAGGAATAACAAAGCCTCATAACTGTAGCTTAGCTGGGAAGGAATTGCATTTTCATGATAAATCCAAAACAATTTTAAAATGCACTTAAAATATTTAGAACTTGAAAAGATAGCTCACAGGAAAAAGCCAGTAAACCTATGAGCAGATGTTCACTAGTGTATCAGAGATGCAAATGAAAACAAGACATCATCTTTCACGAGTCAGATTAGCAAAATAAAAATGATTGACATTGCACAGTGCTAGCAAAGGTATAAGTGGGCAGGTACTCTCACTGGCTGGTAGGGGGACATGGAAACTGGGGAGTCCCTTTTGGGAGAGCAATTTGCTCCTCCCTGCTAAATTGGATCATGTCCTCTGACGTCTAGGAATGTAGCCCACAGACGTCTTCACACAGTATGCCAAGACATAAGTAAAAGGATGTCTTGCTCGAAAATATTTTCAAAAATGGAAACAAGCCAGATGTCCATTAATAGGGGATTAGTTAAATGATGGCTTGGTACTACACTGAAACATGATGCTGCTTTTAGAAAAGAAAAAGTAAGCTCCTGTGTGTAATGTGGGAATATCTCTAAGACATAATATATTTTCATATAAAATTACATTTCTATAATTTATCTAATTTTCAAAAGATTTTGTTTATTTGAGAGAGAGAACGAGAGAGTGAGCAGGATCGGAAGAGGGGCAGAGGGAGAGAGAGAAGCAGACTCCCTGCTGAGCAGGGAACCCAATGCAGGACTTGATCCCAGGACCCCAGGATCATGACCTGAGCCAAAGAAAGGCAGACGCTTAACTGACTAGCCACCAGGTGCCCTAATTTATCTAATTTTCACCTAAAATTATAATTATCTAGGTTAGAATATACAAAAGAAATTCTCGAGTCCTAGACACCAAACTGTTACCCACGATTATCTGGGGATAAAGGGTGCAGCAATGTGGGGATCTAGGTAGGTTATCTATCTTATGCATGTCTACATGTGTGAAATTGTTAACAATGAATATGTACTACTTGTTCAATGAGAAACAAAAGATAATAGCTTTATGAAATTGTTGGATACATGTTTAACAATGCTAGGTGACAGTTTCATGGCTCCTACTATGTGCCAGAAATGGTTCTGTGTGCTGTTTATTAGCCTACCTAATGTTTCCCACAGTCTCCTGGGGTAGGCAGATTATTTTGACTTTTTTTGGGTGGGGTGGCTTTTTCTGTTTTATAATGTAAATTAAGATATAATTTACATATCGTAAATTTACCACATTCCCATGGTTTTTACTATATTCACCAAGTTGTGTAACCATCACCACTACCTGATTCAAGAATATTTCCATCAAAAAAAAAAAAAAAGAATATTTCCATCACCTCAAACAACCCCCCCAAACCCATTGGCAGTCACTCCCCTTCCCCCCACTCCTGCCCCACCCTTGGCAACCACCCAGCTCTGTTCTATCTCTGTGGATTTGTCTATTTTGGATATTTCATGTAAGTGGAATCATAGGATATGTGACTTTTTGTGTCTGACTTCTTTCACTCAGCAGGATGTCTTCAGAGTTAGTCCCTAGGTCTAGTGTGTGTCAGTTTTTCATTCCTTTTTTATGGCCAGGTCATAGTCCATTGTAGAGACATACCCTCTTTATCCATTCACCCGTTTGTCAGACATTTGTGACATCTCTGTTTGGGGCTGTTGTGAACATCTGTGTGTAGGTTTCTGTGCAGAGACCTCATCGTGGAATAGCCAGGTCACACAGTAACTCTGTTTAACCATTTGAGAAGCCGCCAGACTATTTCCCAAAGCAGTGCCACAGGCTCACGTTGCCACCAGCAGTGTGTGGCAGTTCCACATTCACTGCAGCCTTGCCCCTCTTTAAGGGTCCAAGCTGGGTTTCAACCCAGAGTCTGCCCCTAGCCATGTCTCCCTGCCTTCTGTCCTGAAGCTCCTGTTTTGCTAGCTTTAGGGAAGGTATTGCTCTGGGTTTAGGGTAATGTCCCATAACCTCACCTTGGATCAGATTAAAGAAGTCTGACTATTGCTGGGGTGTGATTCACGACCATTTGCTTCCTGGACAGGACAGTGTTTTGAAAGTCTGTGTGTTGCACTTGGACCTGAATGTCAGGTGTCTGGAGCCATGGATGGCACCTCATTCCGCTCTCTTGACCTGCTGCCGGGAAAGGGGTGTTTTCCTACGTCCTGCCAATGCATGTCACTTCCTCACCACGTTTTTTTGTCCCTTGTTCCTGTACACATTCTTGAGGCATAATGTTCTCTTTACTCAGCTGTCGAGGAGGAAAGTCAAAGCCTCCACCACAAAAAGCATTCTTCACAATCAGACTTTCCCTGGAGCATTTACTGTTTGGAGCTGTTGCCCCTTATTTATGGCAGCTGTTAGCAGAGGTTGAGAGAGAGGTTCCTACCTGAGTGACAGGACAGGAAATTGGGAATGCAACATGTGCATGGTATTATGAAAGGTAGCTAGTCATGAAACCTACTTCAGATTTGTGGAATAAAAAAAAAAAAGTGTTTCTTTTTTTCCTCCTGCAGAAAGACACTTCTTGGGCCAGTGTTTGGTTCTCCCATTGAGCAGATACAAATCCTTCCAGTGAAAACCACTTTGGAACTGCAGAAACGCTACATGGTGTTTATTAACAGAGACAAGGTATCAGCCTTTGCTCTCTGCCTCTGTGAGATGACTCTGTGTGTTTTGAGTAGCAGTCAGCTCCAAGTAGGATAAGACTCAAGGATGCTGGGTGTCATAGCCAAGCCTAGCTACTTCTGTCCCCGTGAATAGTGATACTGAAAATTGCCATAAATGAGTGAAAATTGGGTCTTAGGAAGCATTTCGGAGTAGAGTTACTGAATTTTTTTGTACTCCCATGAAGACAGCAAAGGATTTTTTTCCCTTCTGATTTATTTATATGGAAAAATCTTTTTTTTTAAATTTTATTTATTTATTTGAAAGAGAGAGAGAGAGCATGCGAGCAGGGTGAGGGGCAGAGGGAGAAGCAGACTCCCCGCTGAGCAGAGACACCCCCCCAACCCCATGTGGGGCTCAATCCCAGGACCCTGGGCCTGAGCCAAAGGCAAATGCTTAACTGACTGAGCCACCCCGGCGCCCCTACACGGAAAAATCTTATAAAGACATGCAACTAGTTACACTTCATTCTACAGTTAATAATCTTTCAATAATAATATTGAAAAGCATAAAATCATAGGATTCCAAATTATTCTGGAAAACCTTGGATGTCTGACTGTAAAGACAGGTGAAAGCTTACTTCCTGTGTCTCTACCAGAACCTGGCATCTCTCTCTTCAGGGCCCACCCCACAGGGGTCAGTGTCTGTGAAGCCCAGGCCGTATGAAATGGATCTCTCACACACACAGGTAGTTCTAGATGCACAGGTGTTTCCAGGAAACAGCACTGGAACTGACATGTAAACATGCCAGGCCCTAACCTGGGGCCCAGTTTTCTGACTCTGAATTTCCAATTACATGTTCCCCTCCAGGTTGGACTTCAGATCTTACCAGTTGATGGCAATCCACATAAAACATCTGCTATCGTATGCCACCCAAGTGGGGTGGCAGGAATGGCCCTTTCCTACGACGGCTGCTATGCCTTCACGGCTGGAGGACAGGATCGGTCGGTGGTACAGTGGGAAGTCAATGTAAGGTATGTGATGAGTGAGAAGCTCAGCCCTGCACAGAAGGTCAAGTGCAGACGCTCTTTTTTTAACCAACAACAGCAGGCCTGGCCTTCAGGTTGCTCCCTGTGACATGTCTATGTTCATGTGCGGATGAAAGGTTATTTTTTTTTTTAAGATTATTTATTTATTCATGAGAGACACAGAGAGAGAGGCAGAGACATAGGCAGAGGGAGAAGCAGGCTTTCCGCCAGAAGCCTGATGCAGGACTCTATCCAAGACCCCAGGATCACGCCCTGAGCCGAAGGCAGATGCTCAACCACTGAGCCACCCAGGCGTCCCCAGACGAAAGGTTATTATTCTGCTTCAGGGACTGATGGAATTTGCAGGGAAGGCAGTGTGATTCCACCTCATTCTCGCAAGGCCCCTGAAATACTTCCTGCTCTGTCATCTGCAAATTCACACCAGCTAGAAAGAGCTTGCCCAAATCTCTGAAGCATGGGTAACAGCAAGCATAAGAGTATTATATGAAACATGGTTTCCAGTCTACTTTTCTGACCCACCAGCCCTGAGCAGTGAGACCCTCTGCTTTGGGTGAGGCTGGAGAGGTCTAGGGTCGAGCGTTGGGAAATCCTCAGACTTTGAGGTCAAAGAGGCATGGGTTTGACTGTGGGGCCTACTTTCTGCTGACTGTGAGTCCTCGGGCATGTTTCTTAACATCTCTGATATTCAGAATCCTTGTCTGTGAAATGGGGGGAAAGGAAGATAAAAATGGGGACTCTTAGAGGATACTTGTAAAGATTGAATAGCACAGAGCTAGGGGCTCAGTACATGAACTATTTTCTCTCTTATATTCTCTTATTAAAGAGCTTTACTAGGAAAGGGGGCAAGTGCTACAGCAATTCTCTCATCTACTGGAATTCAGTGAGCTGCCACAGGGCAGAGCCGGTTGCCATCCCTGAGCCCTTCTCCCAGCCCCTGCCTTTCAGGCAGAGTCATGTTCAAGAGCTGGGCACAGACAGCTCAAAGGCACCTTCCTTCTTAAAGAATCCTTTAATTCATGTGCCAAGTGCACATCTCTCTTACAGCAGACATGGAAGCTTCTTCTCTTAACCAGAATATGAGCAAAAACAGCCAGGTAAATCTGCTTTGGATCCACACTGGTTTCAGGCTGCAGTTACAACTCTGACCTTCACCTCTGCCTTCAGCTCAGAGAGCAGATCTTGGGAATTTGGGACTTTAGAAACTGGAGGTGAGCTCTCACATTGAAAAGCACTTCCCAATTGTGCACCCAGAATGAGCTGCTTGATTCCTTGACAGCCTGTCTATTACCTGGAACAGCAGGAACAGGCAACACCCTGGTGACAGGACAAAATCTCCTTTTGATTTTTGTCCTCTTCTCGATAATTATGGTAGAGATTAAAGGAAAAAAAAAAGGTACCTGCTTTCCAGTGGCTTTCCTGTGCCTGGCCAGAGTCCAGGCTTCTAAGAATTTCAATTTAATCTGTTGTGGGGACAAAGGATCATTATAAACTAATTAGCACTTCATTGCTGCTTCTCGTGTTCAGTGCTTCAGTAATGGAAAGAAATGTAACGACCCTAAACAAGTAAACAAACAAAATTCCCTGCTGGTCTACCTATGGCGAGTTGCAGGGTGAAATTAAGATGCTGAGTTCTCTCATGTTCCCAGGATTTTCATCCATGTACTCCTGGGCCCAGGTACGCTCGCTGCAGCACATTGACTTTCTCCCTGGCACGCCCCTCCCTCCCTTGCATCTTGTCCTAGGGTTCATTCCACATACACTCAGCCTTTACCCTATCTTGGCTGGTATGCCCCTCTTCTCCTGTTTTTAAATTCCCCCATTACTTTCTTTTTTAAAAGAGATTATGTATTCATTAGAGTCACAGAGAGAGACGCAGAGACATAGGTAGAGGGAGAAGTGGGCTCCCTATGGGGAGCCCGATGCTAGAATTGATCCCAGGACCCTGGGATCATGATTTGAGCCAAAGGCAGACACTCAACCACTGAGCCACCCAGGTGCCCCTCCCCCATTACTTTCTGATGCTCAATCTCACAGCCACCTGTAGTCCTGCCACCATGCTCAGACGAGAGCTGATAAGACCCAAGTTCAAATACCACATTTCCTGCCTGCCTATTGTATGACTTCAGGCTAGTCCCTTAACTTTTGAGTCTCAGTTTCTCCGTCTGTTAAGTAGGAATATCATCACTGTTTTGAGAGTAAAGATTACCACCATTGCTGTTCCTCCCCACTACCTCCTCCCCTAGGAAGCACTTGCTAAGCACTTACTCTGTGTTACAGTGCTCGATGCTTCTCCTGATTGAGCTCATTTCCCGGAAGCACTGTATGGATATCTTGGCACACAATAGGTTTTCAATAAATGTACTTCCCCTTTGTGCCCTAATGACCCCTCTCTTTTTGCTGTAAGCATTAGAAACCCCGCTTAAGCACAACAGGGAATTTATGAGACAGTCATGGGCATCTCAGGTAACCACACTGCAGGAAGAGCAGGGACGGTGTACACTCCGTGCCCTTGGCATTCGCTCTCTGCCCGGCTCTGCTATTGGCTTCATTCTCTGTACAAAGGTTCGGTTCTCAGTGTGAACATGACCACTGACAGTCCTCAGATTTCACAAACTGGAGCTCTTACCACAGAGAGAGATCTCTTTCCTCAGCTCTGGTCGGACAACCCCAGAACTGTCCCTTTGGCTGTCTCAGGTCGGTTGACAGTGGCTAGGAAGCAGGAGATGTAGTACAGTCCTGACCACCAGAGAGCTGTTCCCAGAGCATCCAGAGTTCTTATGAGTCTTTCCCAGGCACTCCTGGTGGTGACAGGCTCCTCTGTATCACTTTTGGCCTTTACCTAGCCTTGTTCCAGAGCTGCATGGCTAAAAGTAGCCTCCCACAGAGCCTGCTGGGACTGGGCCTGGGCAAGGCCTGGAGGCCACAGAGAGGGAGTCCTCTGAACTAGACACCTGCCTTATAGCTAATATCAGAGCTGAGAGCTGGGTAAAGTGTGGGCCCTCCTGGAGAGGGGCCTCAAGCCCACCTGGAGAACACACTAGCTTCCCAGACCCTAACAGAGCTGGCTTATGCAAGGCCCTGACAAGAGGGCCAAGACAATTTTGTGGCTGACTCTTTGAAGAGAGATATAGGTGTATACTGATATGAAGTCCAACAGAAAGGAAACTGCCTAACTGCCTCATCCTGAGCCTTCTCTGGGCCAGGCCCTGTGCTGACCGCTTTCCATGCATTGTCTGATTTCATCCTCACAGCCACCCTATGAGTCAGGGACTGCTGGTATCCCCACACAATATTCCCATATGTCTAGAAACTAGCTCCCAGGTGTTTAATGATCCTCTCAAGCACTGGAGTAAGTGGTGGGGCTGAGATTTACATCCAGGTCTGTCTGATTCAACAGCACACCTTAACACTCGCCCCAGGGGAGAACAGAGGTCTTCGTGTCAAACCCTTTATATGGCTTCACTCCATTTCCATAACAGCCCTGTGAGGCAAACCTATAATTAATTATTCCCATTCTGCAGATGAGGAAACTGGAACCCAGGGAGGTTGTTCCTTGCCGGTGATCACACTGCTTGCAAGTGGCAGAGCCAAGACTCACAAGCATGTCCCTTTGACTCCAGGTTCTGGATACTTAACCACTTCCCCACTGTGGTCTATACTGACATGTGTTTTAATAACCCCACAAATAAACTAATGGCCAGATTAGCAGAAATCCAGTTAGTGGATTATTATCAATGATTTCGTGTTATTTGTGTTTCTATGGGGCAAAGTCAGTCTCATATAAAAAAGTAGGTTTTCTTACCATTTACAGTGCCTATTTTTAGGAAGCCTGACCCCATGTTAGAGAGCAGAGGGTTATTTTTATCTGACTGGCATGGGTCCCTTGTGGCCTCCCGAGTTTTTATGGAAGCAATTAGTGTTGGCAGCGTACCTGCTCTTATCCTGGTTTTTGGCTCCGGTCATATGCAGATCTCACGTTACGAGTGAAGCTGCTCCGCTGGGGAGGCCCGTGATTTCAGCACACAGGAGCCCTCCTTCCCTCCCCCTGGAGAGCTGTGCTCCCCAAAGACTGCAGACAAATTGTGAAGCTCCTGCCCTGTCATCAGTGAGTGTGTATCCCTTCATTAAGGCAGGTGCCCTATACCACCAGATTCCACATGGAAATTGAATTTTTCATTTTCAGCTTCATTTTGGAGATTTTTCTAACTGGTTTATAGAGACCCTAATTGTGTGGGTGCTGTAATACCCTACAGAGGTCTGTGGTGCCAGGCAGATGCTGGCTGACCTGCACTTACGGGTGAGCGCCTTCTAACAGTGATGTTTCTATTATTGTTCTAGTGCCCTGGAGGCAGCAGTTTCTCTTGGGGGTGAAGACTTGACCCCATTCTATGGTCTGGTGGCTGGTGGCAGGGAAGGAAAATTCTACAGGGTAATTGTCCTCAGAGTAAACACTTCCTGGTAACATCTATTTAGGTTTGTAAAACAAATGTGCCTGAGGGTGAACCTTCTCACTTTTTTCTAAAGCTCTTTTCTCCACTGAGCTCAAAATGTACTTTCTAGAAAATGTCCTTGGAGTCCTAATGGATATTTTAGACTTTAGCCAAAATGTGTGTTGTGTTTCCATTTTATTTCCACGTAGGAGCTGGAAGACTATTTTTACTATTCTCAGCTCCGTAGTCAAGGTATTGATACAATGGAGACCAGAAAGGTGTCGGAACACATTTGCCTGTCAGAGCTTCCTTTTGTCATGAGAGCAATTGGCTTTTACCCATCGGAAGAAAAGGTAAGTAGAAGAAAAACAAGAAGAGCAGTGGGATATGGTATTTATGAAAATGACCTCTGGGAACAATAAGTATAAGCCAAAGTAAAAATTTTACATTATTCTTACATAAAAGGATTGGAAAGAAGGTTCTGGGCATACCAGATGCGCTCCTCAGAAACAGACTTACCACAAAGATATTCCTTAAAGTCTTCTTCCTTAGCACAGCCTGACCAGTTTGGATTTTGAAATTAGACAGACTGGTCCTTGCTTTGCTCAAGGAGGTGATGCTTGCAAAGCACAAGAGTGTGGGGCTGGGCACATAGGGAAAGCTCAGTGAGTGAGCTCAGTGAGTCGTTATTGAAATGATTCTCAATGCTGTTGAGATGCTTGCTGTTCCTCTGGCCTGTGTGAATGGGGCGCTGCTGAAAGGTGCTCATCCTGGGCTGTAGGGCTCAGAAGAAGCCGTACTGTAGTTAGTTCTCATGACCGCACAAAACGTAGCAGCTAGAAGGGGCTCCTAGGGACCAGAGCACTGGAGGGAAGATGGTCTTCCTAGGGACCATGGTTTACAATTGCAATTGACCAGGTTTTCCTTCAGACTTGAAATGTTGTTTTTTTTTTTTTTTTTAAGATTTTATTTATTTATTCATGAGAGACACAGAGAGAGAGGCAAAGGCATAGGCAGAGAGAGAAGCAGGCATCCTGCAAGGAGAGCCCAGTGAGGGACTTGATCCCAGGACCCTAGGATCACAACCTGAGCCAAAGGCAAACACTCAACCACTGAGCCACCCAGGTGCCCTCAGACTCAAGATGTTAACGCAATTTTATTGTAGAAAGTTTGGAAAAGGTACACAAGTGACATGAAGAATACAGTTACTTATAATCCTGCTACACAGGCCTAACAGTTTTTAGTATTTTCCTTGATGTATAGATCCACATAAAATTAGGTATACATATGGGATCCCTGGGTGGCTCAGCGGTTTAGCACCTACCTTCAGCCCAGTGTGTGATTCTGGAGACCTGGGATCGAGTCCCACATCAGGCTCCCTGCATGGAGCCTGCTTCTCTCACTGCCTGTGTCTCTGCCTCTCTTTCTCTCTCTCTGTGTCTCTCATGAATAAATAAATAACATCTTTAAAGAATTTTTTGTATACATATTTTATATATATATAAAATTTAAAAAACTAATTAGTACCATGTTGAATATGTTTTTATTCTGTATTTCCATTTGATGTTACACCAGAAGCATTTTAATTTATTAATTATCTGAAAACATGATTTTTTAAAAGATTATTTATTTATTAAAATTATTTATTTATTTGACATAGAGAGCACAAGCAGGGGGAGCATCAAGCAGAGGGAGAGGAAGAAAAAGGCTCCCCACTGAGTAGGGAGCCCAATGTGGGCTCAGTCCCAGGACCCCAGGATCATGACCTAAGCCAAAGGCAGATATTTAACCAACTGAACCACTCAGGTGCTCCAGATTTATTTATTTATGTATTTGAGAGAGAGAGAGAGAGCAGAGCATAAGACAGAGAGCATGAGTGGGAGGGAGGAGTACAGAGAGAAGTAAACTCTGCACTGAGTAGGGCACCCGATATGGGGCTCCATCCTAGGACCCCAGGATCATGACTGAGCCAAAGGCAGATCCTAAACCAACTGAGCCACCCAGATGCCCCTGAAAACATGATTTTTAAAGGACGTGTCTTAATTTTATAACTTTCTCTTGATTTAGAAAATAGAACTATAAAGAAAAACTGGAAATTACTTAGAGATAATCATTGTTAACATCTTGGTGGACTTCCTTCTATTGTTTTATATATGGATATAGATATGTCGATATTTTAAAATAAAGAATTGGCATTACATGGCATATATGTGTATACATCCCTGTATATCAACAGTTTACAGAGTATATGTATGCATATGCATGCATAAGTGTATGGATTTGTGCATGTATATATGTGTATATATGTATATATTTATATCAGCATTCTCAGTAACTATTATTTTGTGAGCACGGTGGTAATAACACAATATACTTTTTTCCCCTGGCTTTATTGAGATATAATTGACATATAACCTTATATAGTTTAAGGGATACAGTGTAGTGATTTTATATATGTATTATTACAAAATGATTACCACAATAAAGTTAGTTGACATATCCATCCCCTCACATAGTTACAATTTTTTTGTGTGGTGAGAACTTTTATTTATTTATTTATTCTTTTTTCAAATTTTTATTTACATTGTAGTTGGTTTATATATATATGTATATATATATATATATATATATACATATATATATAAAATATTGGTTTTAGTAGTAGAATTCAGTGATTCATCACTTACATACAACATCCAGTGCTCATTACATCAGGTGTTCTCCTTAATGCCCATTCTCCCTCTAGTCCAACCCGTACCCACCTCCCTCCATCAACATGCAGTTTGTTCTTTTTTTAAATTATTTTTATTATTTTTATTTTTTCAGTTTGTTCTTTATTGTTAAGAGTCTTATGGTTTGTTTCCCTCTTCCTCTCTCTCTTTTTATCCTTCCCATATGTTCATCTGTTTTGGTTCTTAAATTCCACATATAAGTGAGATCATATGATATTTGTCTTTCTCTGACTCACTTATTTCACTTAGCATAATAGCCTGTAGCTTCATCCATGTCATTGCAAATGGCAAGATTTCATTCTTTCTGATGGCCGAGTGGTATTCCATTGTGTATATACACCACATCTTCTTTATCCATTCCTCTATTGATGGACATTTGGCTCTTCATTAGAACTCTTAAAATCTGCTTTCTAGATGAATTGATAAAGAAGCTGTGGTAAAAAAAAAAAAAAAGAAGAAGAAGCTGTGGTATATGTATACAATGGAATATTACTCAGCCATTAGAAATGACAAATACCCACCATTTGCTTCAACATGGATGGAACTGGAGGGTATTATGCTGAGTGAAGTAAGTCAGTCGGAGAAGGACAAACATTATATGGCCTCATTCATTTGGGGAATATAAAAAATAGTGAAAGAGAATAAAGGGGAAAGGAGAGAAAATGAGTGGGAAATATCAGTGAGGGTGACACAACATGAGAGACACCTAACTCTGGGAAATGAACAAGGGGTAGGAGAAAGGGAGGTGGGTGGGGGAATGGGGTGATTGGGTGACAGGCACTGATGGGGGGCACTTGACGGGATGAGCACTGGGTGTTATGCTATATGTTGGCAAATTGAACTCCAATAACAAAATATACAAAATAAATAAATAAAAATAAAAACCCATCTCAGTAAAAAATAAATAAATAAAATAAATAAAATCTGCCTTCTAGCAACTTTCAAATATATAATGCAGTATTAACTATAGTTACCACCATGCTGGATATTACATTCCCCAGGACTTTTTCTTTTTTTTTTCCCCCGGGACTTTTTCATCTTATAACTGGAAGTTTGTACCCTGGCAACCACTATCTGTTTTCTGTTCCTATGAATTTGGGGTTTTTAAAGATTCCACATACACAATACATGTATGACTCTGTCTGATTTAACTTCATTCAGCATAATGCCCTCAAGTTTTCATCCATGTTGTGGCAAGTGGCAGGATTTCTTTCTTTTTTGTGGCTGAATAATATTCTATTATATATACATAAATCACATTTTATGTATTTACTCCCACCAACAGTGCATAAGAGTCCCCTTTTCTCCACATCCTTGTCAGCATGTACCTTTTGTCTTTGATGAGAGCCATTCTAACAGGCGTGAGGTAACAGCTCATAATGCCTTGACTTGCATTTCTCTGATGAGTAATGTTGAGCACCTTTTCACATTTGAATATCTTTTTTGGAAAGATGCTTATTCAGGCCTTTGGCCCATTTTTAAATTGGGTTTTGTTTGTTTGTTTTTGGTATTGGGTTGTATGAGTTCCCTATATATTTTAGATAGTAATAGTAACCCCTTATCAAATATATGGTTTGCAAATATTTTCTCTCATTCCATAGGTCACCTGGTCATGTTGCTAATTCCCTTTTGCTGTGCAGAAGCTTTTTGGCTTGATGTAGGCAACATGATTTTTACAGGCTGTGTACTTAGTTGAACCAGTCTCCAGCTGACAGACACATAGGTTGTCTGAAGTGTTTGGCTGTCAGAGACATGGCTGTGATGAGCATCTCCTGTGTATAGTTTTTGCATGCTCCTCTGATTATTTTCCAGTCTCCAAGTCCTAGAAATAGAATTACTGGGTCAGAGAAGGGAACTTCAAGGCTGCCAAGCAGCTTTCCAAAAACGTAGCATTACGCAGCCTGCCAGCTAAGACGTGGTGCCCTGGGTGCATTTTAGGGATGTGAGCTGTGGTCCCAGTTATTCCTCCAGGCCCACCTAGAACCACCTGTTTTTGTGTACTCCGGGTATGACTGGAAGGTGACTTTTATTCTCCAAATAGCATCTGGAAAAATGAGCTCTGAGAGCCCATAGACCCATGCAGAGACTTGAATGTGCCCCTTCATCACAGTGGGTATTCTGAGCTCCTCAAAAGGTCTTTTGACCAAGGTACATTTTGTAAAAGTACATGCCCAGAAATGGAACCGACAATGGAGAAAGTTTGTGCAACTCACATAAAAGTGTTCCTGAGAGCTGTTTGCAAAGCATGTTCCTTAGAACTGCCAGCTCCCAAGCTGGCTCCCAAACTGGCAAATCACAGGCACCTGGAGCACTTACTAAATGGACAGATTCCTGGGCCCATCCTGGACTGAGCCAATCAGAATCTCCAAGTATGGGGCCTAGGTATCCACATTTTCCCCTTGCCCTGGCCTGTAAACTCCTGCCTTGGGACACAGGCTCCATGGGTGTTTATCAGGGCCACTCATGCTCAAGGAAGGAGCACTAGACAAAGCGAAATAGGATTATTAGTCAAGACTCCCCTTTGGTTACAGGTTACAGAAACCTATTGCAAACTAGTTATATGTTCACAGTCTCGAGGGTAAAGGTAATGCTCAGTGTGACCTAATCAGGGCCCTCACACTGCTGCCAGGAAGCATCTCTGCCTCTCCCCAGGCCTCACTTTTCTCCCTGTTGCCTTCCTTCTCAGTGGGTCCCGGGATCCAGGTTCAGTGGGCACAACTTCAGAGTCCCGGTCACTACCCCTGTCCTCGGTTGGCCAGGCCTGGATGCTCCCAGGCTCCCCCAGCTGGGATCAGAGTCAGCCACCTCGACCATGAGGGCTTGGGGGCAGCACAAGTGGGCTCCACATGGAATTCTGCATTGGAAAATGATCCTGAGGCCTTAGGTTACTGGACATTGGGAGTCTGAAGGCGAGGTGGATACATGCAGGACAACATTCCCCAGATAGACTGATTGTGAAACCTCTTTCTCCTTTCACTTTGGAAATACTGCCTTCAACATCTCACCCGAGTTTTGCTTCCACTGCATTTGTCGTCTTTATTTTATTTGGTTCATCCTCTCCTTTTTTTTTTTTTAGTCACACATTGATCTGAGGTTAATCCCCACCTTCTTGGGGTGACAGGCTGGCCGATGCCTAGTACTCCCAGACTGAGGAGGGGGAAGGCTGTGTTGGTAGGAAGTGCAGGGACCAGACCTGGCTGGCCAAGCTGTTCCCAAGTCGTTTTAACTAGAGCCTGCATTCCTGTGGCCCCTATCTGTGAGATGAGGCTGGAGGCTGGGGGTCCAAGGCGTGCCCCACCCATGGAATAGGTGCTTACCAGCTTCTCTTCTCACCTGACTATTTTCTGTCAAAACGGCATGTTCTGTTTTAAGAGCTTGATGGGACGATCCCCCTCCTTTACTTATTTTTCACTTTTTATTTTGGAAAATTCCAAACATGGGCAAAAGCAGAGAAAATAACGTAATAAACTGTTGTATATTCAAGTCAGGGGGCTCTGGGCTGGACCTGGCCTGGAACGACTGGCCAGCCATGCAATTTGGTTGAGTTCCTGGGCCTCTTCAAGTCTCTGTTTCCTCTTCTGTAAAACGGGAGTAGTAGTAGCACTCACCTCCTGGAGGGATGAAGATTAAATGACCATCTATTTAGTACATGATGTGGCACATGTTAAATGTTTGGAAAATGTCATCCAGTATCATTGTCTTTATCATCATGTCCTCATCTGTGGACATGTAATTGTAAAAGGCCTTCAGGCGAACGTTCCTCTGACTGTGTAGTTCTTTGTTCACAATTTCCTTTCTAAAACCAGTTCATTCTTTCCTTGACTCACTGGTAAAGGCACTTTGCATAAATGACTGAAAGTCATCAAACTGATGGCAGTCTTCTCATTCATGATTTGTTTTTTGTTTGTTTTTAAAGATTTTATTTATTCATGAGAGACGCACAGAGAGAGGCAAAGACATAGGCTGAGGGAGAAACACACTGCCTGCAGGGAACCCAATGTAGGACTCCATCCCAGGACCCCAGGATCATGCCCTGAGCCAAAGACAGATGCTCAACCACTGAGCCACCTAGGTGCACAGGGTTTTTTTTTTTTTTTTAAAGAGGTTTCGTTCCTTTCCCTTTTTCTTTCCCTTTCCCTTTCCCTTTCCCTTTTCTTTTCTTTTCTTTTCTTTTCTTTTCTTTTCTTCTCTTTTCTTTCTCTTTTCTTTCTCTTTTCTTTCTCTTTTTCTTTCCTCTATACCCAATGCAGGGCTTGAACTCACAACCCAGAGATCAGAGTCATGTGCTTTACCCACAGCTAGCCAGGAGCCCCACCCTCAGGATTCTTGATTTTCAGCCCTGAGCTGATATAAACGTGTCCTCCTCTGTAGTCCTGCTTGGCTGGCAGAGGAATTCAGGGTTTTTACCCTCTGTGACCATCACTATCTGCCGTATGAAGGGCACAGAGTGATCAGTCTTTTCCCGCCTCCTTTGCAAGCATGTGCAAGCACTGGAGGCATCCCCAGTTACCCAGTCATTAGCAAAACAGTAAAACCTCACAACCTCTCTAGGTTGATGAGTAAAATGTACCCAGAAAAAAAACAAAAGGTTAGTCTGCGGCAAATGTTATAAAGTGACCCTGAGCATTAGTTACAAACAATAAGAAATTAAAATGGTGATTGGAAGGTTTTCACTGCCTGACTTGTACATCTATCCTCACTGTTAAAAAGGAGAGTTTCAGTGCTCTGCTTGAAGGTCTCCATAAATCTCTTGGCTTCCAGAGTTGTTTTTGTTGTTTTTTTAAAAGATTTTACTTATTTATTCATGAGAAACACACACAGAGAGAGACATAGGCAGAGGGAGAAGCAGGACTCCCAATGCAGGACTTGATACCCAATTCCCCCGGGGCCTGGGACCACACCCTGAGCCAAAGGCAAATGCTCAACTCAACTGCTGAGCCACCCAGGTGTCCCCACCAACAGGGTTTGTTTTGTTTTGTTTTTTTCAACAGGGTTTTTAATCCACCTAAAAAAATACACACCAGGGCAGCCCAGGTGGCTCAGTGGTTTAGTGCCACCTTCAGCCCAGGGCCTGATCCTGGAGACCCGGGATTGAGTCCCTCGTCAGGCTCCTTGCATGGAGCCTTCTTCTCCCTCTGTCTGTGTCTCTGCCTCTCTCTCCCTCTCTCTCCCTGTCTCTCATGAATAAATAAATAAAATCTTAAAAAAAAAAAATACACACCATCTTTGGAGATGTTTTCTGAAGGCCCCTGATCCAGATGTGGCCACATCAGTGTGCAAACTGTGCGAGTTGATGAGTCAGTTTCTATCTGAAGCTGCGCAGGAAAAACTTTTTTGGTCTCTTGTGTTCACATAAGATTTATAGGGATTTCAATAAAAATGTTTTCAGGGCTTTGAAATTTCTAAATCCAGGCTTTGTCGTGGTTAATGAAACATTTCCTATTAAGATGCAGCTGTTCCCCCGCCCCCAAGAAATTGCATGTAGAAGTACTCAGAGCTAATAGAGTACTTCAGTACTTGGTTACAAAAAGACTCAGTTATGGAGATTCAAACCACTGCCTCCCTCAGGCCCCCACCCAGGAGAGCATTATTATTTATACATTATTTATATTTTTCTTATGTCATTTTAACTGCCTAGGGGATTTGAATCTAGTCAGTGTGGTAAATTGAAGCCAAATTATACAAAAATATAACCCTCCCTGAAGAATTCCTAACCACTCCCATCCTTTGCAGAGCTCTGTACTTAGGCATAACACAGCCAAAGTGTGGTCAGGGAGGGCTACTCTTACAAATCTTCATTTTTTTAAATGAAAGATTTGCATGGTCGGGGCGCCTGGGTGGCTCAGTCGGTTAAGCATCTGCATGCAGCTCAGGTCATGATCCCAGGGTTCTGGAATGGAGCCCCACATCAGGTTCCCTGAGCAGGGAGCTTGCTTCTCCCTCTCTATCCTGCTTGTGCTCTCTCACTCTCTCTCTCAAATAAATAAAATCTTTTAAAAAAAAAAGATTTGCACAGTTTATAATGTTATAGAAAGAACCAAAACTTAGGTGTCACAATTTTCTACAGCTGAGTTCACATAGCACAAAAGTTTCATCTTCTATCTTCATAATTTCCTTTTCCTCTAGGACTTTGGTGTATCATGTGTTCCCTGGTTACTTGTGCCTACGTTTCTATTTAGCTTGCAGAGCATTCGTTGTTTAATCCTGAAAGGCTTTTGCAGTGAATTAATAGTAGTATAACTGCTTAGTTCTATAAATGTAAGCAGAGAGGTACATGCCTGGCAAATGCTCACATAATGGACACTCAGCAAATGTTGGTCAGATGAGTGAATGAATGAATGAATGAATGAATGAATGATGGCCTTTGGTCATATCTGGTGCAGAGACAACAAGAAAAATAGAATCTCTGACATTATTATTTGATCTCAAAGTAATTAATAGTACCCCTAAAGTATTTGGTATCAGGAACTTTAGTGTTATTTAAGTGTATTTAGAGAAGAATAAACAATGACTTAACTTTTTATTTATTTTTTTAAGATTTTATTTATTTATTTATCTGATAGCATACATAAGCAGGAGGAGTGGCAGGGAGAGGGAGAAGCAGGTCCCCTGCTGAGCAGAGAGCAGGACACAGAGCTTGATACCAGGACAGGGCTCCACCCCAGGACCCTGGGATCATGACCTGAGCTGAAGGCAGATGCTTAACCGACTGAGCCACCCAGGTGCCCTATCACTTAACTTTTTTAATGTGCACATCTGTGGACCCATCAAATCTACTTTAGGAGTGTATCCTACAGAAAAACTCACACAAGTGTACAATGATGTGCATATGGAAGAGACTGTTACTGCAACATGTTTTCCTGTTAGTGAAAAATTAAAACAACCCAGGATGCCTGGGTGGCTCAGTGATTGTCAGCCTTCAGCCTAGGGCATGATTCTGGGGTCCCAGGACCGAGTCTCACGTCGGGCTCCCTGCATGGAGACTGCTTTTCTTTCTGCCTATGTCTCTGTCTCTCTCTATGTGTGTCTCTCATGAATAAATAAGTAAATAAAATCTTAAAAAAAATTGAAACAACCCTAATGTCTGTTGATAAAAGATGGGATAAATAAAATAAGACACACTTACACTTAGTAATCATTAAAAAGTGAAATTGATCAACATTTCTTGACTCAAAAGGCTTGTTTAACAAGGTTTGTTATTAAACGGAAAAGGGCAAGTTGCAAAATAATATGTAAAGCACGAGCTCATTTCATTAATAATAGATATATTCGTGCATGCCTAGCAAAACTCTTGAAAGACCATTCCCCAAACGATTAACAACATTGATTCCTGAGGGTTGGGATTTGGGAGAACCTTTACCTCCTGCTTTCTACATATAACTCAGTGTCAGCAGGGGCCTCTGGTAGCAGCTGGAACCTGGCTCTGGTCCATGCCTGTCAGAGTTTTGGGGCTCCCCTGGGTGTTTCTGTGTGTGTGCACGCATGCGCAGACTTTGTCTACCCCATGTCATTCCAAACCTGACACTCATCTCGTTCCTCAGTTTCCATGAAAACACAAAGCCCACTTACGCCAGACAACTTTCTTAAAAAGTTGGGAATTATCCGAAGAAGACACATAACTGCATTCCACAGCAATTTACCTAAAACTGCTTTTAGCTCTTTTTCCCAGTCCTGATGGTCACCCCAACAGGGGCTTCCTTACTGGCCTTCATCTCACACAGAACTCAGTGCTCTGCTCCCCCTCTTTCCTGGCATACCCCCAGGAACTCCACCAACTCCACATGTTAGCCATGGCCTTTTGGCTCTTAGCTTCTGTTTCCAAACTTGCAATATAACCCCATCTCGAGGATCTATAAATGAAAAACTTCCTATTTATCGGCTTCCTTAGATGACAGCTGTGATTATATGGTGTGTGGGGGGGGAGCTCATATATACATTTCTTCAGTATTCTAATTTTTCTTAGCTACAAGCATGTGGCTTGTGTTGCTTTTGTATCTAGAACAAAACCCAGAAAGATAAACAAACAAATCCTTCCAAAGCCGTTTGTGCTAATCTTGTGGCTAAACCATGGTCCCAGCTGGGATGGAGGGACCGTGGCCAAGCAGCACAGCCTTCCCCATACAAGGAGGAGAAATCTGAGCCAGTGGTCATGGGCACAGTTTCTGCCCTGATAAAGACCCCATGGGAACTTGGAGATTTGCACATTGAAAAGAAGCCCTCAGTATGTTGGATTGCTCTGAAACAGGAATATCAGGAGTTATTTCTGTGGCCTACTGTTCTAGGGAGACCTTCCCAGTCACCCGGGAGCCCCTATACCAGTGAACAGTATGTCTCCCTGCAGAGAGATCAGGGCAAGACAAAACAATTTCTGTTCACACTTTAATGCATTTAGAGAAAGAAATCCCCAAATGCCACACAGCTGCTAAAAAAGAATGCAGGAGACAGTAATACCATAATAACACCACCACCACCAGCAACAACTGGGCTCTTCTCTCTGGGGCTCTCGTGGTATGCCTAGTTTTATGCTAATCCAACTGATGTGTAATCCTCACGCCAGGGAGATGTTTTTATGGTCTTCATTTTCCAGATAGGGAAGTGAGGCTTAGGGACATGTCACAGCCCCCGAGGACAGAGCCCAGACCCTGTGTTCTGTTTCTACATGTGCGCTTTAGTGCAAATAAGGAAGAAACCCTGAAAGTCGGGACATCAAATGCTAGTTGTTGCTGAGGGGTGGGGAATTACAGGGCATTTTACTTCTCTTTATATCTCTTCTCTCTTTACATATCTTCGCTTGAATTTTTTATAACAAGGATGTACAAATCTTTATTGGTTTTATGACTATAATGGGATAGATCATAGTGATCGTAGAAAATATATTTAAAAAAAAAACGCTAGTGTTATTTGCTTTGTTACTTGCCTGTGCCTCAACTTCATCTCATATTATTTTTCTTCTTTTTTGACAACTTTATTGAGATACATCACATACCATACAATTCATGCATTTAAAATGGCTTTTAGGGGATCCCTGGGTGGCTCAGTGGTTTGGTGCCTGCCTTTGGTCCAGGGAGTGATCCTGGAGTCCCGGGATCGAGTCCCATGTCAGGCTCCCAGCATGGAGCCTGCTTCTCCCTCCTCCTGTGTCTCTGCTTCTCTCTCTCTCTCTCTCTTTCTCTCTCTCTCTCTGTCTATCATAAATAAATAAATAAACAAATCTTTAAAAAAAATAAAATGGCTTTTAGTTTGTTCACAGAGCTGTGCAGTCACCACCACTGTCTAATCCCAGAGCATGTTTATCGCCCTAAAAAGAAACCTCACACCCGTTAGCACACTTAATACAGTGGCCCGTTAGTAGTCACTCTCCCCTGCTCCCAGCAGTCACCACTCTCCTTACTGTCCCTATGGATTTGCCTGTTCTGGACATTTCATATTAATGGAATCATGCAGTATGTGGTCTTTTGTGACTAGCTTCTCTCTCGGAGCATTATCTTTTCAAGGTTCATCCAGGTTGTAGCAGGTGTCAGTACTTCCTTCCTCTTTTATAACTGAAGAATGTTCTGTTCATTCATATGGATATGCTACATTTTATTTTTTCATTCACCAAATGATGGACATTTGGGTTGTTTCCACATCTTGGCTATTATAAACAATACCACTGTGAATATTTGTATACAAGTTTTTGTGTAGAGCTATATTTTAATTTCTCTTGCCTACATACCTAGGAGTAGAATTGCTATACCAAGAGCTCCATGTTTGAGGAACTGCCAGATTGGTTTCTCTTTGCTATTTCTTGCTTTTTTTTTTTTTTAAGATTTTATTTATTCATGAGAGACACATAGAGAGTGGCAGAGACATAGGCAAAGGGAGAAGCAGGCTCCCTGCAGAGAGCCTGATTGGGACTCAATCCCAAGACCCTGGAATCATAACCTGAACCAAAGGCAGATGCTCAACCACTGAGCCACCCAGGTGCCCCACTATTTCTTGCCTTGAATCAGTAACTCATGTTTCTGGGTGCATCTACAAGGAAGCAGGACTTTGAAGAGCTGTGAGCACTTAACTGACAAAGCCCCAGCCATGAGTTTGGGACAGGCTGGAGGACTTGTCATTAAGATACTAAAGCCATTTCCTGGAGTGAGTGCCTGGAAGTGTTTGACACCTGGGCTCTGATGAGGGCCTGGGTGAAGGTCATCATAAAGGCCCCCAGAATGGATGGTGTCCTCGTGTCTGGATCACCTCACCCCAGACAATAAGGAGAGAGTAAGCACAGAGGCTGAGTACCAAGGGCTGGCCTGACACTGGGACTGCGTCCAGTGGGTGTGGTGTGTCCCATTCTGGGAGAAAGGCAGCCATCATCCAAATATAGTTCCTGGAGGAAGCCGGTGGGGCGGGGGGGGGTGGGGGGCAGGAGTTGTGAGTCATGGAGTGGTGCATAAATAGTGGAGCTGTCTCCAGATGTGACTGTGCAGTGAGACGGCCTGGCCCTGAAATCTGCTCCTCAGCACCTTCCTTCCCTGCCCAGGGCAGTACAGAAGCGCTGGAAGGGGTTCCACGAGAAGGCACGAGGTGAAGACATGCATTGTGACAAGACTGGCTCCTCATTTGCTGAGGATGTTCTAGAAAGCATCTTGCATGGGGCAGGCAGGCATAAGTAGGAGGGAGGGTCCTCCCGAAAAGAAACTGACCCACACTGGGAGCTTGCTTATACACTGAGGAAGGCCTCAGTTCAAATGTATCATGCTCTCCCTCTGCCTCACAGGGAGATTACAAAGCATAATTATAAAACATGATTCTAAGGCCATCAGTGGCTTTCTGCTGCTGACACCAGGCTCACACATCTAAAGGCCTATGGAAGTGAATGGCAGAGGCAGAAGTAAAGGAATCCTGGGCAAGGAGACCCCAATTCACCAGGAACAGGCCATCCTTCTGTCACAGGGCCTGCATAGCAGTGCCCACAGAGGCTCAGGGGCCGCAGGTCTAGGTGTGTAGAAATTATAAACCAAGCAACAAACTGTTAATACCTAACCTTGATGGTTCTACCTTTAATTTGGGCTCCTTCAAACTCTGGGACTCCTTGAGATTCGTGCTTAGTTGGGCAGCATGAGGAGAGCAAGGCCAGTGACTATCCCTTGTTTCCCCACCCTGGCTCCCTCCTTGGCCATCTTTCAGGCCCATGGGTGGGGGGTGCATGCCACTTGTGAGGTCACTCTCAGAGGATGACATCAGGAGGATCCCTTGAAGTCCTAGAAGTAGGGTTGGGTTATTTAGGGGAGGGAGCCCAGGGATTCAGGGTTCCCAGAGCATGGTCTATGATAGAGGGTGTGGAATCTAGGTAGGCACCTCCTATGACCCCAAGACTTCTTTGAGGAGGGGGTAGCCAAACGGGCCCCTCTTGCCTGGATGCCATGCTGTCTCTGCCAGAGAATACATCTCTCTAATGGGGATGGTTTCTTCTCTGTTCTATCTGGAAATGCATGCTTACCATTATCAGACTCCTCTGACTTTTCAAGAGAAGTCTGAAATCTAGATTTCTATATGAAATCTCCTAAGTTTTGAAGTACCATATGAACCAAACAAAGCATTTCAGCAGATTTAGCCCTTGGACTAACAGCGTGCATCCTCTGAGCTGCCGATAGCACCAAGGTCCTCAAAGCCTCAGCAGAATCCCAACCCACCAGCTCTCTCTTAGGAATTCCCAACAGAAGCAGAAGGTGTGGCAGGCAGAATAATGCCCCCAAAGGTGTCTATGTCTTAATTTCTGCACCCTGTGAATACCTTACATTACCTTACATAGCAAGAGGATTTCCACAAGTATGATTAAATCAAGGATCTTGAGATGGGGAGATTACCTGGATTATCTGGTGGACCCAGTGTAATCACAAGGATCTTTCTAAGATGGAGACAAGAGGGTCAGAGTCAGAGCAGCAGGTGTGATAAGGGAAGGAGGAGTCAGGATATGTGATGAGGCTGCTGGCTTTGGAGGTAGAAGGGCCAAGAGCCAAGGAACAATGGCATCTCTAGAAGCCGGAAGGGCAACACAAGCAGATTCTCCATTGGAACTTCCAGCAGGATCACAGCCCCACCCACCCCTGGATTTTAGCCCTTTAGACCCATTTCAGACTTCTGATCTTGAGAACTGTGAGATTATCTTGTGTGCTTTAGGCCCCTCCAATTGTAGTCAGTTGTTACAATAGTGACAGGAACATGTGGAAGGGGCTTGGAAAAGTTTCTCTGGCAGCACCCCACCCCCATCCCGCCATCTCCTCACTTGTTTCCCCTTATCTTAGACTGGCTGGATTCTTGCTGGCTGTCCTCCGGGTCTACCTCTTCTATGAGGCCTTCCCAGGCCCACCTAGCTGAGGGTTTTCCAGCTCTTCGTATGGAGCGCACTTAATCTTTTAGAGCCAAGGAATCCAAACAGATTAAGTCACTCTAGGGCGCTTTAGAAAGTACTGGTGCTAGGCTCTCCCTCCTGAGCAGTTGAATCTAGGGGTGGAGACTGGGCCAGGTAGTTATGAAAGCCCCCCAGGGTTTCTTCCTGGGCAGCCAGGGCTGAGAACCAAACCTCAGCGACAGAACCTTCCTTTTGGTTCATTCTTTCCATGTACGTTTTCTCTTGCGCATCTCTTCACAGGACCCAGACCAGTGCTTGGCACCTAGCAGGTGTTTAATAAATATTTGCTGACTGTAAAGTCCTAGAGTACAGAGCTGTTCTAGTAATAATTAAGTGACTTGTCTTTCATTCACCTAGCACTAAACCACATGCTCAGTAGCTTCTAGTAAATTGAACTAAACTAAGGCAGTAAGTGGTTATTCTAAATAAGCCTTTTGTATATTTGAAGAAGAATTCTCCCATGACCCCACTCATGCCTGCATTGTTTGCTTTGTCTTGTTTTGTTTTCATTCTTCTCTGGGCCCCTACAACACGTCAGGCTCTGAATGAAGCTGCTCAGGAAACAGACCTGAGAGCAATCGCTACAGCTTCATGGAGGAGACAGGTGTATGCCCAGAGAGAACAGAAACCACAGGGGCCAACCATCACCCCCCTCTACTGAAAATCACAAGCCCGGTACCAATTCTTTTTGGCACGGGTATCACCTCTGCAGAAGCTCTATGGTCTAAGAGCAGCTGTTCTCAAAGATGTGGCCCCCAAAACAGCAGCATTGACATCACCTGGAGACTCCTTAAGAAAGGAAGATTCTCCGCCCCATCCCAGACTCACTGAATCAGAAACTCTGGGGGTGGGAGCAGCAGTCTGTTTTAATAAGCCCTCCTGGTCATTTTGACCCCTGACAAAGCTTGAGAACCCCTGCCTTGAAGTCATGCTTCTCAACCTTGGCCATACATTCAAATCCCCTGAGAAGTCACATTTTATTTTATTTTTTTTTAATTTTATTTATTTATGATAGGCACACAGTGAGAGAGAGAGAAGCAGAGATATAGGCAGAGGGAGAAGCAGGCTCCATGCACCGGGAGCCCGACGTGGGATTCGATCCCGGGTCTCCAGGATCGCGCCCCGGGCCAAAGGCAGGCGCCAAACCGCTGCGCCACCCAGGGATCCCAGAAGTCACATTTTAAAAATGTGACTGTCTATATGCCACCCCAGACGAATTAAATTGGGATCTCTGGGAATGGGGCTCAATCTTTAAAGCTCCTCTAGTGAATCAAATGAAGCACAGCCTTCGCGGAGGAAGGGTCAGCATGAGAATGCCAATAGAAAGGCCTGGTTGAAGCCAAGCAGAGTGCTCCAGGCAGGGCAGTGGGGCCTCCACTTCCCCTCAGTCAGCTTCACACTGGGGCATAGGGAAGGCTCACAGCGTTCCATTCTGTCTCCAGGGCTCCTCTTCCAAGCGTGAACTTTGTTTAGACGAGTAGCAGAATCTGCCTTTTCAACTAACACTTACAAAGGAGACTCATGGGGGCAGCCCGGGTGGCTCAGTGGTTTACCACTGCCTTAGCCCAGGGCGTGATCCTGGAGACCTGGGATCGAGTCCCACGTCGGGCTCCCTGCATGGAGCCTGCTTCTCCCTCTGCCTGTGTCTCTGCCTCTCTCTCTGTGTGTGTCTCTCATGAATAAATAAAATCTTTAAAAAAAAAAAAAAAAAGGGAGGCTCAGGAAAAATGTCAATGATGCCAAAACTACCAACACTATGCTTTCCGAGCAGTGATTCTTGATCAGTCACATGGGAGAAAGAGTAAGAGGTGAATTACCTATTTAGTGGTTTGTGCTAAGAGTGTTCACTGAGATCTTTGGAACACTCTGAGTATGAGTAACTCCCACTTTTGAGTTCCTTTTTGTTACCTTTGGGTTAGTCTTCTATTTCTGAGTTGAGTTAAATCACATATTACATTTATAACATATATATCATGTATATTATTTATGTGATTATAAAGTATGACATACACATACTTCATAATTTATATAACTATAAATTATAACTTATAATTATATGTATTGTAATTACCAAGGGCATAGGAAGTATAACAATCACAAGAATAGTTACTGCCGACTGAGAGTTTACTGTGTATTAGGCATTAATGTTTAGCACCTTAAATACATTGTCACAGTAAACTTTAAAACTCCATTACCCCTTTTCCAGATGAGGAAACTGAGAAGGCCACAGAAAGTGGTAGAGCCAAAATGGATTTGAACTTTGAGATGGATTTGAGGTCTATCATCAAAGATCATACTTTTAGCCCTAGTCTCTACTGCCTTATAGTAAATAGTAGCACAGGTTTATAATACTACTTAAATTAATATAGTACAAAATGTAAATAATATGATACTGGATAGTGTTTTATTCATACATAAAATTATACATAATTTAACTTGCAATTGTATGTAATATAAACTCAATAAATGCTCTATGTGAAAATGTTACTACTTAAACATACTTATATAGTATCAATTAAAGTTCATTTGTGGGCAGCCTGGGTGGCTCAGCAACTTAGCGCTGCCTTCAGCACGGGGCGTGATCCTGGAGACCCAGGATCGAGTCCCATGTTGGGCATCATGCATGGAGCCTGCTTCTCCCTCTGCCTGTGTCTCTACCTCTCTCTCTCTCTCTCTCTCTCTCTCTCTGTGTGTGTGTGTGTGTGTCTCTCATGAGTAAATAAATAAAATCCTAAAAAAAAAAAAGTTCATTCATATCTATAACCAATGATGTTATGTCTAAAGGCCATCCCTGGAATGTTACATTGAAACTATATGACTTCTTTGAAAATACTAGGTGATAACTGTAAAAAAAAAAAAAAAAAAAAAAAACCCAACCACTATACAAAATTATATACATATATGATAAAAATTTTGTAGAACATATACATATATATTTTATACACATGGGGGAAAGATGGAAAGAAAGTGCCTTGAACCTTTCACAGAGATTATGATTGGTTCCTCTTTGTGGAAGTTTTGAAATTACTTTCAGTCTCTTTACTTGTTATAGGTCTATTCAGATGTTCTATTTCTTCTTGAGTCAGTTTTGGTCATTTGTTTCTAGGAATGTGTTCATTTTATCTAAGTTATCTTGTTGATATGCTGTTGTTTATAGTTTATTTATTTGGTGCAAAAAAAAGATGGTTTTATTAAAGCATGGGGACAGGATCCATGGGCAGAAAGAGCTGGCTTCCTTTTTATTTCTGAAAAGTTCGTACTGGTGTCACCTCTTTCAGTCCCAATTTTAGTAATTTGAGTCTTATCTCTTTTTTTTTTCTTGGTTATTCTAGCTAAAGGTTTACCAATTTGCTTGATCTTTTCAATGAATGATGGCTTCTTAGGTGTTCATTTTTAAATTATACTCCATAAGTTACATGTGATCTTTTGTACATATAAAATATTGCACGATGAAAATGGAAAAGAGAAAAAAGAATCATGTCTTAAGAAATTTACTACAGCCTTTGGTCCTGTTTTGAGTTTCACATGGAATTATTTTCTTGTTCTTATAAACTAATTTCCAAATTTGTGAAGATTCTACCCTCTAAATGAAATTAACATTTCTTCACAAAGCAGGGAAGCAGTCGATACACTATAAGATTGGGTAGGTAAGAGGCTATAATAATGTAGCAGTGCTAGTATTGAAAACCTGGCTGCTATGTTAGAACTGTTGTAACAAAGCATCATAAACTGGGTGGCTTAAAACAACAGAAATTTAGAATCTCACAGGATAAATCCAGTTGTCAGAAGTGCCATGCTTTCTGTGAAACCTATTGAGGAGAATCCTTCCTTCTTCCTTACCTCTTCTAGCTTCTGGTGGTTACCAGCAGTCCTGGGCTTGAACTGCATCACTCCACTCTCTGCTTCTGTCATCACATGTCCCTTCCCTGTGTGTCTCTCTCCTCTTCTTAGAAGGACACTGTTCACAATGGATTAAAGGCCCATCCCATTCTAATATGATCTCATCTTAACTAATTACATCTGCCATGGCCCTATTTCTAATTAAGGTCACATTCTGAGGTCCTGGGGGTTAGGATGTCAACATCTCTTTCTTGGGGGGATATAAACAACCCTTAGCAGACATGTTTTTAGCTAATTGTAAATGTTTATCTGTTACTGTCCAATTTTTAGTAGTATATCAAAGTGTCTTTTCTATTTTTAAAAGATTTTGTTTTAGAGAGAGAGAGAATGGGGGAGAGACAGAGAGGGAAGGAGAGAGACAAGCAGACTCCATGCTGACCACGGAGCCCAATGCAGGGCTCAATCCCATGACCCCGAGATCATGACCTAAGCTGAAACCAAGAGTCGGATGCTCAACCAACTAAGATTGAGCCACCCGGGTGTCCCTAAAGTGTCTTTTCTGCTTACCAAGATTTTTTTTTTTAATCTCTTCCCTAGATTGAAGATATGCTTAATGAAATCAGATTTAGTGAGTATGTGGATACTGGGAAGCTAATTGACAAAATCAATTTACCAGATTTCTTCAAAGTTTACCTTAATCACAGACCACCTTTTGGTAACACCATGAGCGGCATCCAGCATAGCTTTGACATTCTTGGTTTTACCAATTCGAAAGGAAAGAAGGTCATACGAAGAGAAGATTTCCTGAAACTGCTTCTAACGAAAGGTAAATCCATAAGTAGAGAGTATCTTGTCACATCATTGGGCTGTTCCCACTGGAGAGAGCTGTTTTGGGGGGAGGCAGACCCCCTAGTATCCTTAAGCAATGGAGGCGCTTCAACCATGAGGGATGCCACCTACTGATCTGCCAAGCTGGCAAAGATGGCATGCTGGGAAGGGTGTTGTCCTGGGTCCTCTGAAATTGAGTGTCCTCACTTGTAAAAGGGGAGTGGAAGGGCTAACCACCAGTCTCACAGGGCTCTTATGATGTGGGATGCAATGGTGAAGTAAAACCACACCGATGTAAAATTTTCCATTTTAACCTACTGTTTTCCTCATTATATTATGTGAGGAAGTCAAGTAGGCTTTATGCCTGGGTGATGGTTTCCTCTTTGTCAAACTGGTGGTTCTAGTGTGGGGAAAGGTGAGATGAAGCCAAATGTAGTCTTTATCAGAAAGATGCCTTATTTCTCTGCACAAGTCCTGACAGACTTCCCCCTTCTTTTTCTTTTCCTTTTTTTTTTTAAGATTTTATTTATTTATTCATAAGAGACACACACACACACAGAGAGAGAGAGAGAGAGAGAGAAAGGCAGAGACACAGGCAGAGGGAGAAGCAGGCTCCATGCAGGGAACCCGATGTGGGACTCGATCTCAGAGCTCCAGGATCATGCCCTGAGCCAAGGCAGAGGCTCAGCCGCTGAGCCACCTCGGGATCCCCAGACTTCTTGGAGCACCATTCTTAACACCCTATGAGGAAGGATATGTGAGCGTATCATGGGACCCCATAGATTGTTTTTGTGTCTCAAGAAAAGGAAATCGTGGAATAATTCTCTTTAAGACTTCGGAATGATGATACTAAGCTCTGACTTTATGTGTAGTCCCAAGAGCTGAATGGGACACTTTTTCCTTTATGATACTCAGGTGAGCACATGACAGAAGAGGAGATGCGTGACTGCTTTGCTACCCTGTTTGGACTGAATCCTGAGGGGTGGAAGTCTGAGCCTGCAGCCTCCTCTGTCAAAGGTACTGTGGCTGGGCCTGCAGCTGGGCTCACTAATTTGTTGTAGACTTAAGTGCATTTATTTCTCCTGACTGGTGCAGGCCGCTCTCCTTAATACCATGCACACAACAAAGCAAGTCCGCTGGGGACCCAACATGAATAAGTTATGAAAGGACCAGCGAGCGGTGGTCATGTCTGAAAGATGAAAGCATTTGTTACCATGTGCCATCCATCCTTTGTGCCTCCTGGTCTCGTTTTTCTCTTTATTCCCCTGACCCAGTCTTCATCTTTTCGGCTTGGGTGCATGTGTACTGGCCACCTGGAGAAGAGACAGCTTGGAAGGTGTTTCAGGATAGGCATTGTCCAGAGACTGGAATAAGGACAGGGCAGTGAATAAGCACAAGTCCAGCTTTGAGCTACCAGTGCTTGAAAGTTCTTAATGCTTGTCTTCCTCTCCTTTCCTGCCTGATGACTGCCCACCTCCTTCTTTAGTCCCCTGGAGGGAGGAACATGGACCTGAAGTTAAGGTTGTGAATTTAAGTTCTGGAGAAACCAGTCTAGACAGCTGTCCTGGTCCTGCAACGGGGTGTCTCCACAGCCAAGCCCTGGATGATGCTTGATGCCCCGTGGTGGACAGAGCCCGCCACGCTTACCGAGACTGGGGTCAGGAGCAAAGATCCCCTTGCCAGGCTTCTTTCTCCTGCTGCTTTCATTGTTCATCCCCTGTCTCACATTCAACAGCGTTCCTGAACTCAAATGGTTCTAGACTCCAGTATCCAGTTTCCAGCCTTCAATCTCCCCTACCCCAATCCTTGTGGACTCAGGGACTTAGCATGTTACTCTCCCAGTTGTTACACATAAATCAACCATACCACGTGGTTTAGGCTTTCCAGTAACATTCACTGAGATTTGGTAACAGTGCTCCAAACTGTAAAGAAGGGATTTTAGCCAACTTTCACCCAGGGGTTTTGAAGGGCCCAGAGCCAAACTATAGCACAAAGCACCTCTCACTTTTGTTTAGTATTGGTTCCTTGTATTTTTGGAAAATGCTGCTGAGTTAGAAACCTAATCATTATGGAAGCATTTGTTTTCTTTTCTTATTTGGCTAGGTTCAGAAATCTGCTTTGAAGAAGAACTTCCAGACGAAATCACTGCAGAAATATTCACAACTGACATTCTTGGCCTAACCATTTCACAAGATTTCAGGCAAGATCCTACGGTCAGTGAAGTTGTAAAGAATGTTTGAAGCACAAAGGACTTTGTGTGTGGGTTTTTTTTCCCCCAAGAAGCACTGCTTTCCCTGCATTTCCCTGCCCCCACTCTAATCTTTGGAACATTTAGACATTAAAAGCAAATTTCTGTTAAGCAATGGAATTCACAAAGTTGGACATTCCGCTGTTTCTGAAATAGAAAAGTGGGTGGAGGCAAGAAACACACTAGCAGCTGGATGTAAATGATGGCTAGATACCCTCGCCTGTCTTCCTGCTTAATCTAAGGCAGCACTGTCAGAGTGGGTTTGAAAAGGACCCAGAGGTAGCCTGGTCCTGGGGGTAGAGAGGGACTCCACCTGCAGCAGGCCTTCCTAGGGACACACATGGCTCAAGTGCCACCTGGACCTTGACCTCATGTGGCCTGATGTGGATCACCTCTGCCCGCTGTTTGACTGGGGTGGTGGTGCTCTGTGCTCTGGGGCTCCTTAGAATCCCTGCTCATGGCTTCTCAGCAGCAAAATACCTAAGCAGTTGCATGGCCGTTATGAAGAGCATCACTGGCCATGCTTAACCCTGGTGGCAACTGCCAGAGAAAATGCAAAGAAGCACCCTGGGGGCCCTGTGTGTGCTGCACCTGGACCATAAACCACCTGACCAGCCCCACAGAGGGCAAAAATCACCAGCTAGAGTCCGTGAGCCTCCCCCAACTTCCCCCTCCGCAAACCAGCCAAGGTGATTCAGGACCTCACATTCCGCTGGGCCTCAGAACATGTAGGAGTCAAGAACAGGGCCCAGTTCCCCAGCTCAGGGGATAATTTAAGGAACATAACTAAGTTTTCAGTGGTGTTTTGACCTTGAGAAGAGAGTGCCATCATTGTGTAAACAGGTGAAAGTTATGTTTAGATTTTAGAGATATGTTATCACCAATGAGTCCTCATTCAGACAAATGTGCCAAATGCTCTTCTCTACACATGCTCAGTCCATCGCCCCTCCACCCAAACCGGGTCCTTCCCCAGAGGCCCTGGCATGTGAGATGACATTTCTGTTCCTCTGAGGGCCCTTCCTCCTCAGGAGCAGAGTCCATGTGAGAGAAGTCAATGACAGTAGCGTCATCCCTCATGCACAGAGCCCTCCCTGCTGCGTGCTCTCCACTTGGAGACTTGGCTTCTGTGAGTCTTTGGAACACTCTGGAGCACAGAACAGAACTACTCCAAACCAGGCTGTGTCACTGTGACCTTGGGATTGATGACGTGGGCCAGGGTCCTACAGGCACCTGCTCATCAGACAGCATCAATCTGTTTACATTTTGCAATCTGGTTTACATTTTGTTCTTTAAAAAAAAAACAAAAACAAAAACAAAACAACCAAAAAACCCCCAAGCTTTATGAACCAATTTTGCAGCTGCTAAGGGCTTGGGAAATATATTACAAAGCTGGTTAAAAAGTTCCTGGGGACATTTTAGGGAACAGGAAACTCTCAGATGACTTGTTTTCTTCAAAAAATTACTCAGAATTGAATGCAGCCTGGACACCAACCAAGGGCTTCCTTCATTAAATTGGGTACAGTTTGGTTTTGTTCTTGTTGACTGCATGTATTGGAAGAATGGTCTTAAGCAGAACTGGTCAGTGACCAGTTGGGCCACAGTGGCTGGACCAGTGAGCTGGAACCACAGTCACACCACAGCTGAAGTGCTCCTGCTGTGCCGAACCGGCCTCCCTGGCTGCAAGTCCCCTCTGGGAGGAGAGGCTCCGGCTCTGACATTTATCCAGGAAGGCCAGAACGGCAGGGGACACAGGATTCGTGTCAATAAAGTTCCCAACCACTCCCAGCCCAGCTTGGCGGTGGGCCTCCTTCTCATCTTCAGGGCCCCTTTCTGCAGGTGCTTTTGTTTGGTTGTCTTTCAACTTGTTTGACCAACATGGAGAGGACCTGTGCACTGTTCAGCCCCAGGAGGGCCTCTTATCCCCGGCCGGCCCCACCTGCTGGCCACATGGACCTTGGAGATGTAGGACACCAGCACTCCCACCCAGGGAAGGAAGTGGAGGGCAGCCTTCCTGCCAGGTGAGCAGGGCACTTGGACACTCCAATAGTGTGGCAGAGCAGTGACACCACAGAGGGAGCAAGGAAAGACCAAAGAAGTGTAATTGTTGGGCTTGTATATCAAGACTTAGGGACAAAGCACTGAACATTGTGATGTTCCTTTGGAAAAAGAATACTGTTTCAGATGGGGCCTCCCACTACCCACCAAACCAACCATCCTGGTTTGTTGCTTCTAGAGTTCAGGGACCACCAGGAGCCTCCCCACCGCCCCCCCCCCGCCCCCTCTGCTCCAGACCCCAAGGCTTCTCCTGAGCATGGTGAGTCTCTTGTTTGCACAGCATCTGCTCTGGAAGCCCATGGGCTTGACTGGGCTCATTTTCTGTTCCTGCTGTTTCGTGGCTCCCTGTGTACACATGAGTGTGGCTCATCTCTGAAACCTGTTTTCTCCTGGAACAGCCCCTGGGTGGTTGAGAAGATTGAAGGCGAGGGTACAAGAAAAATGTTACCAGGAGGAGGCAGAGCTCAAAATAGGACAGCAGTTATTCTTATGGGACAAACCACACTGTGAGACCTGGGGAGGTTGTTGGTGAGCACTACCCTCCAACTATTCCCGTTTCAGCATCCTTAGCACTTGGTCAAATAGGAGTCTCTGCAGGTTTTGACAATAGCACCTGTGAACTGGCTGGAGAGATGAACCTGGAGCTCTTTACTAGCTGGCTTTGCCTTCAAATAGAGGCAAACACCAGGTCCTGCCAGGCTTTCTACATCAGGGTCAGCAGGCTTTCTCTATAAAAGGCCAGAGAATAAACATCAAGGCTCTTCAGGGCAAATGGACTGTGTCACAACTCCTTGACTTGGCCGTTGGAGTACAAGGCAACTACAGACAATCTAGAAATGAATGGTTATGGCTGTGTTCCAATCAAGTTTACTTGTGGACTCTGAAATTGGAGTTTATGATAATTTCCACATATCACAAAATCACCTTCTTTTGATTTTTTTCCAATCATTTAAAAATGTGAAAACCATTCTTTTTTTTTTTAATTTTTTTATTTATGATAGTCACACAGAGAGAGAGAGAGGCAGAGACACAGGCAGAGGGAGAAGCAGGCTCCATGCACCGGGAGCCCGACGTGGGATTCCATCCCAGGTCTCCAGGATCACGCCCTGGGCTAAAGGCAGGTTCTAAACCGCTGTGCCACCCAGGGATCCCTGTGAAAACCATTCTTAACTTGCAGGCCACACTGGTCCCTCAGGCTGTAGGCTGCTCTACCTCCTAGGCCAAGATCACTCATCCCAACAGATTTTTACAAATACAGGGCATGTGTACAACCAATCTGGCCAGTGCTCTTTAATCCTGTCAAAGTCATGACAAGCAAGAGGAGACTGAGAGACCGTCACACACTGGAGGAAACTAGGGAGACACCATAGAGAATTGCAGAATGAGATCCCAGAACGGATTTCCAGAAAGAAGGAGGCTGTTGGGGAAGCCATGTGGTCCAGGTCTGCAGTGTAGGGACCAGCATGGCACTGGTCACTATAGAGTGGTTACATGGGGTATACACACCTGGGACGCTGTGAGAGCTGTCCATGGGAACTCTCTGTTCTACCTTTGCAACACTCCTATAAATCTATAATTATCTTGGGGCCTCAGGGTGGCTCAGTCGGTTAAGCATCTGACTCTTGATTTCGGCTCAGGTCATGATCTCAGAGTCGTGAGATGGAACTGTGTGTCGGGCTCTGTGCTCAGCAGGGAGTCTGCTTCAGATTCTCTCTCTCTCCCTCTCTCCTTCCCCCTCCCTCTGCCATGCTTTCTCTTTCTCTCAATAAATTCTCTCAAAATTAAAAAAAAAAAAGGAAATCTGCACCACCTTTCTGACTCTGTGACCCCTGAATTGTTTCCATGATCTGCCCTATTCCTTCCTCTCCATTCTCAAGCAAACACTCCTGAAGCCGGTCAGGGCTGCCTGCTTTTGGGTCCTCTCACTTGGCGTCTCTCCTCTTTGAACATGAGCCTCTGCTGCAGTTACAGGCACTGCAGACAAGAAGGGTCTTTCTGTAAAGATCTGTGTCCTTAAGTCATGGCTGCCCTCAGCACTGGTGTTTTCAGGCTGAGCATGCTCTTTAGGGATTTGGCCAGCAGTTCTCTGGCAGGCAGCTGCTTCCAAATTGACTGTAATAAATAGATACAGGGCATTGGGAATCAACAGCGCGTTGCCACCCTACTCATATGTCCTATAACTACGCTCTGCTGGCCTAGCTTAAAGGAAAACAAAACAAAACAAAACAAAAAACAAAAACGAAAAACAACCCTGGGTTACCTCAGTTGGTGGAGCATGCGACTCTTGATCTCAGGGTTTTGAGTTCAACACCCACGTTGGTGGTAGAGATTACTTAAAAATAAAATTAAAAAAAAAAAAACAAACAAACAGGTTGATGTGATTCTTCAGTGGCAGTGCAATTCAGAGTATAGGGACCGACCGACCTCACAGGACAGTTACTAACGGGATCCCCATGTCCTTCAGCTTGTTATCCAGAGTTGCTGATACATAAGGCAGTCCTCCTGCTTTTCTAGGTCGTGGTGGCTATTTATCAATGCTCAGGTGAGAGGCATCAGGCCCAGAAAGATCGCTGGCCCCTGCTGCTACTGCTACCATTCTTGATAGTTTGGAATGACCAGTGGTGCAGTGGGGGAGTCCCACATCAAAGATGCCGCCACCTCATGGGACCGTGTCCCTCGTGTTTTCTTGTTTTGTTGGTTGGAAGTCACAAACCACATCAATGTAAACATGGTATTTATTTTTGTATATCTTACTCTTTAAGTGGGGGTGCTTTCTTTGAGAGGGGAACAAGTTTAGTTACAAGGAACTAGCATATGCTTCTTGCCAGCACTTCAAACACTATGGAGGGGTGTGCTACAAGGCACGTGTTCTCGCAGCCCACCAGCCAGCATGCCAGCCTTGGAGCGGGGAGCAGGGAGCAGTATCATGGACCTGGGGTCTAAGACACAGAGAACATACAGGTAGGTGCAGCCTCCAACGTGAGGGAGTTGAGGGGTCGTGGCAAAGCCAGAGCACACTGTCCTATGTACGGGGCTGGCTGCTGCCCGGCTTCTGCTCTCTGAGTGCCTGATTTCTTCATAGATGGGCTTTGCTCATCCATTTGTCCATTCATGAATTCAGCAAATAGTTACTGTGTGCTAGCACGGCGTAGGCGGCGGTGAACAAGACAGGCACGGCCATTGTCTTTAGGGAGCTCCTGTTAAACAAACACATCGATATGTCATTGCAAATTGTGCTCAGAGTCATAAAGAAAAAGCCCAGACCCTGTGACACAGAATACCATGAGGGGAATGTGCCTTAGTTAAGATGGTAGATGTTGACAGCCAGTCATGGAAAAAGATAGAACATTCCAGACAGGACAGTGTGCACCAAAACCAGAAGCATTCAGTGAACCAGAGGTTTGTGTGGTCAGACCATAGAGGGGGATGTCGGCTCAAGACAAGGTCCTCATGGGTCTAGCAGGCTCTTCTGTAGGATTGTGAGACTGAGAACGTTTTCATGTGAACAGTCAGCAGGAGGAACGGAGGCTAGCTGAGTCTCCAAAGTGGAAGATCTGGCCGCTCTCATTTCTTTATATCCGGAGTCTTGGTGTGAAATAGAGGATCCCAGGAAAGACCATAAAATAAGTCACATGTGTATCCAGCCCCGAAATTGACGTGTTCTTTCATATGACACCCGCCAAAGATGGAAATGCTCACAGTTGGCATCAGCTTCATAAACCTTAGGTCCTGAGTTACGTCCTGTGCTGGCATCTTTTTGTCTTCCTTAGTTTTCCAGAGATTTCAATATATTTTTAAAAGGTAACTGCAATTTTCTCAGTGATCTTTTTCCTTCATTTTTTATTTATTTATGATAGTCAGAGAGAGAGAGAGGGGCAGAGACATAGGCAGAGGGAGAAGCAGGCTCCATGCACCGGGAGCCCGACGTGGGATTTGATCCCGGATCTCCAGGATGGCGCCCTGGGCCAAAGGCAGGCACTAAACCGCTGCGCCACCCAGGGTTCCTTCCCAATCTTGTTCCTTCATGAACAATCATGTTTAACTATACATCCCTCCTAGTTGCTGGTAATTGCCAGAAGGCAGCCTGCTATGAAGTAAAACTTCAGTAAATGCATGCCACTCACCCCTTCCTTAGTGTTCGGTTGGCCACCTCTACCTTTCGACCTTTTTAGAATAAATGATGCAATGGCAATAACTTGTGGCTTACAGATCATCTTACTAAGTTACCTCAGTGTCAACACGGTGTGATAAGCCCTGGATACAATGTGGCACAAAGCATGGTTCTTGCCCTTAAGAAGGTTACATTGTAGTGAGGGAAACACATGTCAGTGATAGTTACGCTATCTTGTGATATGAAATAGGGGCATCTAGAGCAGATGGGGTGGGGAGGAGGAGGAGATTAGGATAGGTGAGAGGAAATTATATAAATGAGGTACTCTAAGCCAATATGAGGGGTCCCTAGGGATAGTGGCAGGAGAGCAACTCAGGGAAAGCAGTGGTTACATTATGGATGGCCTTATCTGTTAAATCAAGGAGGTTAAACTTGAAGTTTAAAGGAGAAGTGGATTACAATTGCTATGAGAAGCATAGGATTGGGTGATGGGCAGGAGGGGATGGCTAGGAAAGGAGACAACAGTAAGGAAACTATTACAGTTTGGGGAGAAATGAAGGATTGTAATAAGCCATTCAGGAAGTATAAATAAATGTAAAGACTAAGGGGTGGCTTAAATATAGTATCAATCAGGATCTTTGGTTTGAAGCAAAAGAAATTTGCTCTGGCTAGCTAAAGTGGAAAAGGACTTTATGTGAAGACTACCGGTAACTCAAAATAAATGGAAAGATTGGAGAAATGAGTTCTGAAAATGAGCAGGAACCAAAGAAGGCTGGATGCCATGGCCCTGCCACACCGTCAGCTCGGAGAGGTCTTGGGCTCTCCAGTGGTCACTTCTGCTGTAAGGCCTTTTCCCACTGCTCCTCAGCTCCCTCAAATATCGAAGTCAAAATCAAAACCACAGTGAGATGCCACTTCACACCCACTAGGACGTCTAAAGTAAAAAAGAAAAGAACAAGTGTCGGTGAGGATGTGGAAAAGTTGGAACCCTGGTGCACTGCTGATAGGAACATATATGGTGTGGCTGCTGTGGAAAACAGTCTGGCAGTTCCTTAAAATGTTAAACATAGAGTTACCATATGGCCCAGAAATTCTACTACTTAGTATATATAGGCAAGAGAAATGAAAAAAACACATCTGTACAAAACCCTGCGTGGTAGTGTTCATAGTAACTTGATTCATTAAGAGCCAAAGAGCAGAAACATCCCAGTGTCCACCAACCAGTGACTGGATAACCAAACTGTGATAAATGTGTGCAATGGAATATTGTTCAGCCATAAAAAGGAATGAAGTATTAACACCTGCTACAACATCGGTGAACCTTGAAAATATGCTAAGAAGCCAGACAAAAAGGACACATACCGTATGATTCCATTTATGTAAAATGTCCAGAATAGGCAAATCCATAGAGACAGGAAGTAGATTTGTGGTTGCCTGGGACTGGGGGGATTAGAGGGGGAGTGACTGCTAAAGGGTAGAGGGTTTCTTTTTCAGATGACAAAAATATTCTAAAAATAATTGTGGCGATGGTTCACAACTCCGTAAGCATACTAAAAACCACTTTAAAAAGGTGAATTTTATGGTATGCGAATTATATTTCAGTAAAGCTATTATTTTTTAAAAACCAACTGGCTAAATTATCCGCCAGCTGGCTAAGGTTGGGACCCATGTCCAGAACCTAACACCCTGGCAGAAAAGGGAGAAGACCCCACTGCTAGCTTGGGGGGGGGGGTGGCCTCATCCCCAAGGGCTCACCCAGAACTGGGAAGGACATTCAGATGCTGGGCAGCATGCAGGAAGGAGGCAGAAGGCATTTGCACAGCCTTCTTGACTCCATTTTTCTTTTCTTCTTCTTTTTTTTTCCTTCTAGACTCCTGACCAGGAACTCACCAAGCCTGTTTGTGGACAGGTCTCTCTAACTTTGCTCTAAGTCACTGGGTCCTGAGCAGACACCCTGTGTTTAATCTTTCATTGTTAGAAGAGTGTCTGGATTGCACTGACTCACCTTGGACACATCAGTATTTCAAAGCGCTTCACGTCCACTATTTCTTTATTTTTATATGACCTGAAGTGGCCCAACTTGTGGGCAAGCCACTGGTTGCGTGGACAGATATGCAAATCGCCAATCAACTAGTATTTGAACTGGTGAGCATCTGAGTTGTAGTTTCAGGCAAGAAAGATGGAGAGGGAGATTGCAGAATCTAGTTTGTCAAAGAAAAATTTTTTTCAAGACATCCCCAGTCTATCGTTTGGGACCCCATTAGGCTCCACCAGTGGTATGCTGGTAAACATTTGCCAATCAGCTCTGGGTGGAGGAGGACCAGGAGGGTCCTGATGTATGGCACTTGCTAATTTCCATAGCGTCAACATTCCCACCATGCTGATTTCCAATCTTATAATGGATGTGGAGTGAGGAATCCTGGAAACCACAACAGGAGAGCAGGGTTCTGGCCAGAAGCCTGCTAACTGGCTGCGTGACTTCTGAGTTTTAGTGTCCTTCTCTGCAATAGGTTAGGGGTTTCATACCCTGTAGTACTCCCTTTGGCTCTTGTCTCTGAGGAGGGGACTATATTCCTTTCTCTTTGGTACTCTCCCTTTGCTAATGGCCTTCTCCCCAAACACCAAAGCATCTCTGTTTACGAAAACAACTTGCTGCTGCAAGTTGCTAGGTGAGGACCAAGGCTGCCGAGAAGCTGGAGCAGGGTCTGCACTTCCTTACAATTATGTATCACACTCCAGAGGTGGAAACTTCCTCAACCCCCCAGATAACAGTGGATTAGGGGTTGAATTGAACAGCCCAGGAAAGAGAGGTAGTTGACCTAGCGTGGGTCACAATGATGCAAGGGGTCACCAGCTCCTTTATTCAACAAATACTTTCTGGTCTCTAGCACTTTTACTATGTGCCAAGCACTGTTCTAAGTCCTTGGCAAACACTGTGTTTAATTCTCATGATAGCTCCACGAGGCATGTGTTATTTCCATTCTATTTTACAGATGAGGCCCAGAGAGGTTAAGACACAAGCCACAACTAAATAACTCACTTCTATAACCCTATGATCTCTCTTTTAACATATCTAAAATAATAACCAACATTCAGAGAGAGCCTGACTTCCAGTTTCCGGTAACCAGGGTTCCAGACAACCTCTCACGCTAAAAGCAACTAAAAATGGTAGAAAAAGTATTTGAAAAGATTCTAAAAAGCCACCACATGCTGACAAAATAATAAGGAATAGCAGAAATTGAAGGAAAAAGAGGACCCTGAAAGATAATCCATCAAAGAAGCCATCTTAACCCTGCAGATAATCAGTCTAGAATATTTAAACTCTAGCATGAATGGTTTTTTGAGCTAAGAGGCCAGAAATAAAAGTCCAGGTTGGGAGATGAGACTTGCCCCACAATAATTTGAGACCCTATTGTTAAGCTGGTAAATGTTTACTAATCAGCTTTGGGTGGGGTTGGGGAAAAGATCCTGACATATAGCTTTGCCCATTTTCATGGTGTTTTCAAACCATCAACATGGGGTCACTGTACACAAAGTTGAAAAGTGTAGGTCTGTTAGCCAGCTGCTCACATCACTGATACACCTTCCCCCTCCAACATGCATAGGATACTAAGCAAACCAGACTAGCTCAATAGGGCAGCCTGTATTTGTATCATCTGGGTGGCCCAGGGACCCAGAAGCCCTGAATCTGGATGCAGGTAGTCCTGGAATAGCAGTGCCCTCAGGAGCCTGTCAGAAGCAAATGTAGGGGAGCCTGGGTGGCTCAGTGGTTGAGTGTCTGTCTTTGGCTCAGGTTGTGATCCTGGAGTCCTGGGATCGAGTCTCACATTGGGCTACCCACAGGGAGCCTGCTTCTCCCTCTGACTATGTCTTTGCCTCTCTCTCTGTCTCTCTGTGTCTCTCATGAATAAAATCTAAAAAAAAAAAAAAAAAAAAGCAAACGTAAATGTAAATCTCTAGAGGCAGGTAACTTCATCCTAAGCCTCAAATTATCACTGTAAATAAATCTTAAAATACAGTGCCTAGTATGGCCAAAGAGAACCAGGCTGATCACAAGGAAATAGGATACCATGAGCAAGAACTAGGAGAAACAGATCCTGAGATAGTTGAAATATTAGAATTATCAGACACAGATTGTAAAACAACTGTGCTTTGTTGAAAGGAAGGTTAAAAAATATCTGCAGGGGACAGGGAACTATAGAAAGTGACACTCTAGATTTACAAAGAACATTTGTAGAAAGCCTTATAGTTTAATCAAAGATCAAGAACACAAATACCTGCAGGGGCCATCTGGTAATGTGAGTGAGTAAAGAGACCTGGTGACACACTGGTGACCTGGAAAGCTTCCTCTGAGGGCCACAGGGCACCTCACCCCCAGCTGATTGTTACCATGTAGCACTGGGGGACCAGTCTGCAGATTTTCCACTACTTTTGGAGGAGCTGGATATTTGGATTTCTTCTTATTGTGGTAAATACATATAAAATTGACCACTGTAAGATTTTTAGGTGTACAGTTCAGTGACATTAAGTATATTCACAATGGTGTACAGTAATCACCATTATCTAATTCCAGAACTTTTTCATCACTCATAGAACCCCCATACCCCTTGGAAGTCCCTCTCTATTCCCACCCCCACCCCCAGCCCCTGGCAACCACCAGTCTGCTTTGTCTCAATGGATTTGCCCAGTCTAGATATCTCATGTAAGTGGAATCATATAATATTTGTCCTTTTGTGACTGGCTTATCTTACTTATTATGCTTTCAAAGTTCATCCATGTTGTGGGATGTATCAGTACTTCATTCCTTAACACCTGAATAGCATTCTATTGTGTGGTATACCCACACATTTATTCATTCACCAGTTGGTTTTTTATTTTTTTTCTAAAGATTTTATTTCTTTATTCATGAGAGACACAGAGAGAGGCAGAGACATAGGCAGAGGCAGAGGAAGAAGCAGGCTCCCTGTAGGGAGCCTGATGAGGGACTCTATCCCAGGACCCTGGGATCACACCCTGAGCTGAAGGCAGATGCTCAACCACTGAGCCACCCAGGTGACCCTGGTTTTTGAACATTTGATATCTTCCTATTTTATTTTTTTAAGTTTCATTTATTTATATAATCTCTATACCCGATATGGGATTCAAACTCACTACCTGGAGATCAAGACATGCATGCTTCTCCGACTCAGTGAACCGGGTGCCCCAAATATCTTTCTATTTTTTCAGACATATATATTCAGAAGTTCTTTGTGGGCCTTAGCCATCAGAGGGTCAAGAGTAGATAACAATGTTTTATAGCCTGCTGTGACGCATTTTCCTATATAATGTTCAGAATGATCCACTGAGGTATTATTTTATTTTTCGTATTAGGCATTCTATTCCCCCAGTAGCTTTTCTCCCCAAAACCTAAATCTCGGGATCCCTGGGTGGCGCAGTGGTTTAGCGCCTGCCTTTGGCCCAGGGTGCGATCCTGGATACCCGGGATCGAATCCCACGTCGGGCTCCTGGCATGGAGCCTGCTTCTCCCTCCTCCTGTGTCTCTGCCTCTGTGTGTGTGTGTGTGTGTGTGTGTGTGAGACTATCATAAATAAATAAAAATTAAAAAAAAAAAAACTAAATCTCAGGGGAAACTGCTTGGTTCTGGAATGAGTGGGAGTCTGGGATCCAGTTTATGACTGTGACCTTGAACTTCCCTGGGACTCAGTTTCCCGGGGTAAAATGACTGGTGTTGGACTAGCTTATCTCTAAGAAACACTGGGTTTGCTACTGGGGTCACTCAGTTTCCCTAGCAACCATCTGGGCCCGAAGTAGCTCTGGTCCAGTCGGTGTAGTGGCCGCTGAACACAAAGATGTGGCACCTGGGTTATCCTGATAATTGCAGATTCTTCCACAGAGCTGTCCTGAGGCACCATGCGGGAAGAAACCACCCCCCAAAGTCCTCCTTGCAGGCCGGCCAGCCCGGTTCACCTGCTAGGGTCATCTGTGCGCTAGCAGCATCTGGTGGGAGCCTGGGACTTCGGTCAGGAGTGGCTTCAAATTTAAATGGTGCTTTTCTGACAGCAACCCCAGAGGGAAAAGACGAGCCCCCGTTGACACGCTGGTCATCGATGAGCTGTTCCTTCGCGGAAAGCTATTTAATAGGCAAGGTCGCCCTGGGTCCTGGCATCTTCCCTCCGGCTCCAGTTTTCCGAAAGGACGAGGGAAAGGGAAGCGACGTCCCAGCTCGCGTGTCGGCGCAGGGCGGAGGGCCAGCCGAGGTCCCCGTTGCCCAACTCTCTGCAAGAGCACCTCGCATCCCGAATCGCCGCCTTCAACTCCGAGAAGTCAGGAGCCCCACAGGAAACTTGCATCATTGCACCCGCTGCCACGCACACCCGGGGCCGCGCACCGGCAGCCGAGGTGGCTCCCCAGGAGGGCGCCCCCCTGCACGGCCGGCCGCGCTCCCGGGGAGCGGGGGGCACCCCGCGGCCCCTCCGGCCTCCGGGTGAGTGTCCGCGCGCCGAGCCGGCGGCGGGGCGCGGGGAGCCGGGGGCCGCCGGCCGCCTCCCCGGGGGCGCGGGGGTCGCAGGCGCCCGGCCGGGGGCGGGGGCGGCTCGCGGGGCGGGCGGCGGCGGGGCGCCCGGAGGCCGCGCTGCTGGCGGCCGCGGCGGCGCTGCTCCCCCTGCTCGGTGCAGCTGGCGCCCGGCGCTTGCGCACTGGGCCCCGGGCGCGCGGCGGCTCCGGCTTTGTGTGTGTGTGTGTGAGTGTGTGTGAGTGTGTGAGAGAGTGTGTGTGTGAGTGTGTGAGTGAGTGAGCGGGCGGGCGGGCGGGCGCGAGTGTGGCCGCCGCGGAGCGCGAGCAGGACCCGGCGGGCGCGCTCCCCCAGCCTCTCTCTCCCCGCCAGAACCATGTCGGGCAGGTCGGTTCGAGCCGAGACCAGGAGCCGCGCCAAAGATGATATCAAGAGGGTCATGGCGGCTATCGAGAAAGTGCGCAAATGGTAAGCGGAGGCGCCTGCCCGCCTCCCGCCCGCCCGCCCGGCGCCGCGGCCGCCCCGACCCCCGGAGCACATACAAAAAGCCGGCGGGCGCCGCGGGCCCGGGACTCGGAGCGGCGGGCGGCGCGCGAGCCGGGTCACCTGCGCGAGGCGGGGGCCGTGGCCGCTGCCCAGGTGCGCTCGCGCCCGTCGCCCACCTGGCGCGGTGGCGGCGGCGGCGGCGGCGGCGGCGGCGGCGGCGGCGGCAGCCCGGAGGCGGCGGGGCGCCCCGGGCCGGGCGGGTGGAGCGGCGGGCCGGCCCCGCCGCGGCGCTCGGCTCCCGGGAGGGGGGCTCGGGGCCGGCCCCAGAAGCCATTTCGTTTTGTGCAAGTCACATGAAAGCGGCTTCCCGCGCGCCGGGGCCGCGATGCCGGCGGCGGAGGGGAGAGCGCGAGCTCCATTGTGCAGGCTCCGAGCGGGCCGCCGCCGTCTCCGTCTCCTCCCCGCGCGCCCCGGGCGGCGCAGCGCCGGCCCCCGCGCCCCTGCCCGCGCGCCGGGCCTCCCTCCCCCTCCCTCCCCCTCCCTCCCCGGCCGGCTGGCTCGCTGCTCGCTCGCTCCCCGCCTCCCAGGCCCGGGCGCCCTCGAGTCTGCGGAGTTTGCAGAGCGCGAGCCGTTTAAATTTAGCGCTTTGGGCTGCCTGGAGCGAGGGCTCTGGGCGAGGAAGAAAGATGGGGGCGAGCGCGAGGAGGAAGCGCCGGGGCGGCGGCGGGCCCGGGGCGCCCGGCACCCCCGCCCCCCGGCCCGGGCCCGCGCGGAGGTCGGCGGGCCCGTCCTCCTGGCCCGAAGCCGCCCCTCGGCCGCGTCTGCCCTTCCCGGAGCCGCGGCTCGCGTGCGTGGCGCCGAGGGAGCCGATGTTTTTGTTCTCGGCGCGGGGGAGAGAAGGTTCGGTGTCGGCCGCGCGTGTTCCTGGAGCTCAGGCTGGAGTCCGTCCGGCGTGGCCTCGCGGCGATTCATGTGACCGGACGCGTTCGCCGCCTGCTCTAGGGTCTGGCCCGGATCGGCCGCCGCGGGCCAGGCCCCGGCGCAAGCACATCACCGCGCCAGCACAGCCACCCGGGCGGACTTGTTGAAAACTCCCAGCTCCTTGATTTCAACTTTATTATTATTATTATTTTTTTTTCCCACGGCTTCACCTGGGTCAGGGAGAGGGAGGAGCAGCCTCGACGTTCCCGAGTGTCAGCCCTCGCGAGCTCGTCCTGACCTTCTACTTAAAGCCTAAAAAAACTGGGCAGGCCCCTGGTGGGGTGTGTTTATGTTCAGGGGTGGCCTTTCTTGAGTGAGGCCTTGGTCTCTAAAACCCACTGGGGGTGAGCCTCCAGCCTCGCCGGATCACAAGTTAGCTGTCCTTTCTGAGTCAAACCCAACAAAAAAGGCAAGAGGAAAATCAATAAAGTCCACGTGCCCCTGGGCCTCCTATGGAAAGGGCTCTCTGCGGATGGCCGGATGCCCGGCGGAGGGCTGGGTTTGGCTCCAATGGGACAAAGAATTTTCAGAACCGTGAGAAGGGGAGGCCTTCCAAAGTTGAGATCGGAGTTTTCGGGGGCTGCCGGAGCTCCCCAGGGCACGCAGGGTGCCCAGTGCCTAACTGGAGCCATTTAAAAATGGCAGTAGCAGCTGCAAGGCCAAAACACACACAGGAAAACAAGCCCACAGTCCCCTCTCTGGTGGGATTCCCAGAGGGAAGGCTAGGGCTGTCCCCTGTCTTAGAGCCTGTGCAAAGAAAGAACCAGTGTCTGGGCCTGAGTCCCTTCTGTCAGGGCCCAGGAGGTGAGAAAGGGGCTGGGGGCAAGCTGCCTTTCTCTGTTCAAGGAGGCGTGGTGGAGCTTTCTGCTCCAGGTTCCCAGCAGGACAGAGGCTCTTGCACCCTGACAGCTGCTCCTGTAGGGCCAGTCGGCCAGCTGCTCTGCAGGGAGGGCAGATGGAGCTATGGGGTTTTCTGCCCTGTGGGTGGCAGGACAGGCAGCCTGGAGGCGGGCAGTACTGCCTAGCTCACTTGGCCAGGCCTGTGTTTGGGGGAAGGGGACAAGAACGTGTTGCCCTCCCTCCCTCCCTGTGTTTTGGGAAACGGGTTATGATAAAGACCTCAGACTTCAGGATCTAATGGCCAGGCTTCCAGTTCACTTTCTTGCTGTGACCTTGGACAAACTTCTTGAACCATGGCAGCACCGGGTCTCAGTGCTGCTTTCTCCTTCTTAGAACAGGATGGTATCTCCAAAAGCACTTACTCCTGCAAATAGGAACAGTCACTAATGGTGTCCTTATTGTAAGGTGGATGCTGTAACATTTATGTTTTGCTGATTTTTTTTTCTTTTTTTTTTTTTTCCCTGCCCTTTTTAAGCAAAAAATACTTCATCTTATTTCCAGGGTTTCCCAGGCCCTGAGAAGTCAAATCTCACCTTCACTGTACTTTCAGAATAGTCCTTCCAGTCAGTCCTTGAGGCTTTGGGTTGTTTATTAACTGCGTGGCCACCAACCATGCGTTTCACTAGTAGCGGGGACATTGGGTTGCCAGATTTAGCAAATAAAATTAGAGGACACCTAGTTAAATTTGAATTTTGGATAAACAATGAAATAACTTTTTAAAAATAAGTGATATATGTGTATAAATTTTAGTGTAAGTATGTCCCATGCAGTATTGGGGGCATACTTATACTAAATGTTACATATCTGAAATTCAAATTGAATTCAGCATCCTGTATTTTATCCAGAGAACAGAGGTATCTGGAATACCATTTATTCCGTAAGTCTAGGGTAGTATTTCTTCTCAGCCCTGGTGACCCCTAAAAATCCCCCCCTCTGCCAACCTTGAAAAAGCCAGCAGCCAGCCGTGACCACACCATCCCTAGCCACCAGCTGTTTTTCCTCCCTTGTCTGGTACCCCAGCAAGGCAGGCTGGTAGGCTGCGAGGCAGCCACAAGATGGCTGGAAGAAGAACAAAATGGTGGGCCCCCTTTTTGGGAAACTGGGCCAGGATTAGGGGCCCAGTGTGGGTGGAGAAGAGCAGGGGAGGAGGGTCATTGGGTGGGAGACAAAGACTTGAGCCACAAAGTAGGCCCTGGGACCCCTGGGCCCTTGGTCTGAAGGGTCCCTCAGTGACTTACTGAAGGAGAGAGTCCTGTTCCCTGGAGACTTCCCACTCATCCCTGAGGGAGGAAGAAACTTGACCGTGTTTAGGCCCTCACCACTTTACATTTGGGGATACCGTCCTGCCAAGTGCAGGGCAGGGCAGATGAGCCTGGGCCTAGTTAGGACAACACCAGTCAGAGACAAGACCTCCTAAGGTGTCAAGGACTAGCCCTGGGAGGTGAATACAAAGTGAGGGATTTGCAGTCTCTTTGAGGGAGCCAGTGGGGTCCCCTTGGGCAGTGACCCCAAGATGGTCTCCTTGGCTAGCCTTTGGACCTGGACCGGGAAAAACATTAGAAATTGACCTTGGTCTAGACAATCTGTGACAGGTGCTTGTGGTTTATATGGGAGCCTGTGCTGGGGGCAGGGGAGTGTTTGGGGCTTTATTGCTATAGCTGGGACCCCCTTTTGTCCAGGAGCCCAAGTCTGGAGGGGGAAAGGTACATACTTAAGCCTCACTGGTTACGTTGGGGGTGGGGAGCAGCAGGGCAGAAGCACTCAGGGTGTGCCCACAGGCAGCTTTGTGGCAAGGTGGGGGTGCAGCCTGCTGAATCTGGGTCCAGTGCCTCCAGGGGAGTGAGTGCTGGGAGCTCCTTGAGAGTCCTTGTTCCTCAGGCACGTGGGCCCCTTGTGGCCAAGGCACTGTGTTTATCAGAGTAGTCAGCAATCTAGATTTCTATGTAGTCTTTCTTCTTCTCCTTCTCCTTCTCCTCCTTCTTTCTTCTTTCTTCTTTCTTCTTTCTTCTTTCTTCTTCACATTTTATTTATTTATTTGTTGTTGTTGTTTTATTTGAAAGAGAGACCACAAGCAGGGAGGAGAGGGAGAAGCAGGTTCCCTGCAGGCAGGGAGCCTGACACAGGGCTTGATCTCAGAACTCTAAGATCATCATGACCTGAGCCCAAGGCAGATGCTTAACCCACTGAGCCACTCAGGCGCCCCTGATTTTTTTCTTCTTAAAGCTTGTCAATTAGTTAAAATTTAAAAAATGAGTGTGCAGACCAGACAAAACATACCTGTTGGGCACTTGTTTGCCACCCCAGATATGAAGTAGTGAGTGCAGCTTAATTCCCTCATTGAGGGCAGGGGCTGTGTGCTCTGGGATGATGGGTTCGGGGATCTAGTAGGAACTCCACTGTTTCTCTGAGCGCAAGGTGCTGCCAGCAGGAGGAGACACTCAGAGCCCACTCACTGGTCATGTCTGTGAAATCCATTCTGTCCTGCCTGGTGCTTGCTCTAACTTACTGCCTGAGGCCCAGGACCTTGTCTCCCTGCTGGGCTGGTGGGCAAAGGCCAGACCGCAGGTCCATTCCTGAGGTTGGGTTCTTAATGCTTTTCCTTACGTCCTGTAGCCCCTCAGTATCCGGTAGAAAGGCAACTGAAGAAAGGTTTCTAATCTTTGGGCTGAGTTGGGGGACTCAGGCCATGGGGTCACCAACTGCAACAAAGGGAGGCATGAGAACCTGGCCGTGTCCGCCCTTAGGTTGCAGGGCCCTCAACCACTCAGGGAAGCATGTGCAGCTTGAGGATTCATCTTGGCTCGCATGTAGGCTGCAAAGCCCAGATCTGGCACACTTTCTGCCTTGAGATGCTGCGTCCTATGTTTTGCAAGTCAATTACTTTTGTTTTTGTTTTTAGCACAATCAAACCTTGGATTTGCCGACCTACTGGGCCCTGGCCCATGAAGTCAGTTGAGGGATTGTGAGTAGTGAGTGCCTTTAGCCATTTGCGTGGGATGCTAGTGATTTGTGTTTCTTTGTCCAGCTTCTGTAACGGAGATGTGCTCTGTGGAATGATTTCTTAGTTTTTCACAGGAGATAGAATCGCAGAGATTGGGCTCTTGGTCAGAGCCTGTGCCCAGTCCTGGTTCTGCCTTGGTCTAGCTGTGTGACCATGAACTAGTTCTGTAACCTCTCTGGACCTCTTGTTTCCCATCTGTAAAACGGAGTGAACATGGTTCTCCTCTCATAGGTTTATTGAGCAGTTTTTGGGGGAGAGGGCTTTATTGTAAATAAAGTACTCGGCAGACATACACCTTTGGCACATGATGGCTGTTATTATTGTTTGTCACCAGGGTTGTTCTTGGAATGCCCCTGTCCCTTCCAGGTATCTTCTGATTATTCAAAATGAAGGTGGGGAAGGACAGGGATTATGGGTTGTCCATCTTGCCTCCAGAACATAGGAAATGGATGGGTGGTGACTTAGATATGTGCCTTCGTTTAATTCTTTCTGGACGAAAAGAGGGCAAGGATGGGGGTGGGAGGAGCTGCTCCTAAAAGCAATGCCATGTGGAAGCTTTGAATATTGGCCCTGGGAAGAACACCTTGATCTTCTTGTGCCTTGGTTTCTTTATCTGTCAAATGGGGAAAGTGACTGTTCCTGCCATACAAGGTTATGGGAATATTAGAGCAAGTGTGTATGGGAGCTTAGCACATAGAAGGCACTAGACATGGTCCTAAAATAAATAAAAACCAAACCGTGGCTTCTTCCAGCAGGGAACATGTAGGACATGAAGAGGCATGATTTGGGGAATGGAGGTTTCTGAGGTTTGGGTTGCCTGGCTTTGAGTGTGTTTGGGTGCCCTGAGCCCCCCATGGTGAAGGAGTGCCAGGTGTAACGTGTCCCACCAGCACATGAAGGCCACCCACCCATGGAGGGAAGGCTGCTCAGGTACCTGGGAGCTCACAGAGATGCTCATGCCACACATAAATCTCAGTTCTAGTGGAACCCTGGTCACTAAGATTGTTGGGGGCTTCTGGAAGCTATGTCACCTGTGCATCTGGCCCTACATTCCACTGTCGGTTCCTTGAATCAGCTTACGTCCTCATCAGACAGCTGAGAGAGATCCTTTGTGACTTCCCACTTCTCCTAAGATGGCAGAGCCTGGTGCCAGGAACAGGGACCCTGGAGCCCAAATTGCTTGGATGGAGTTCCAGCTTGCTTTCTGTGTGATTCCTCTGAGCCTCGATATTGTCAGGTGCATGGCCTCTGGCTCTCATTCCCAGTGTTAGGGGCAGGGACATGACCTGACTTGTAGACTGCAGGGGTCAGGGACCAAAGTTTGGAGGCTGTGGCAGGAATCTAGGGAGTGTTGGTGGCTTGGAGCAGAGTGGTGTGGAGGGGAAGGGTGTTAATTATCATCCTTAATGAAAACCAGTCACCCAGTTTCCTTCTCATGGCTTGTGATTTTCTCCTTACCTGTAAACCTGCCTCTGGTAGCTGTGGGGTCCTGGATACAGTCCCTCAGGAGTTTGGGATGTGGTGGGAGTGGGGTGGGGGCAGTGTGCAGATGTGGGTATTAGGAGGGAAAACCCAGAAGCCCATGCTCATTTTAGACTCAGGATGTGGGGTCTCAGAGCATCCTTCAGGCTGGCTGCTGTCCACAATCCGGGCTGTGCTCCCACCCTTGGGGCCATGGCCACTGGCCATCCAAGTTTGCCCTTGCTCCCCTGCCCCTCCTTGGCTATTTCAAATGGCACTTGCCCTGACGAGCGCTGGGTGGTTACTTGCTCTGTCTTCTCCTGCCTCCCTTATTCTGACCTCAGGGGCATTGCAGGGAGGACAGGGTGAGCCCCTGGGTGCCCTTGGTGAGACCCCCCTACCCCCTGGAGGAAATGAAATGCCTTGCTGGCCTGAAGCCCTCTCTGCTGCCCAAGAGGTTGGGGTGGCCCTGTTCACTGGCTCTATGCAACTGGCAGCAGTGTGGGGCAAACGCTGGAGGACCCTGGGACCCTGTTCCCTTCATCCAGAATTGTCCTTATCTGCAGCCCCTCTGTCCTCCCAGTCTCACTCGGCACATCCTTTAAGGCATGGGGATGCTTTTAACACGTGCTGTCTCATGTAATCCTCATGGCGGCCCAGAGAGATTGATGACCCCATGTGTTCTAATAGATGGGGAAACTGAGGCATAGATTGGCGAAGGGACTTGCCCAACAGCTCAGCTATTAGATCTGGAGTAATCTGGATCATTCCCTTTACCCCAAGCTGAGTAGCCTCCGTGTTGTAGCTCCTCCAAGGCAGTATGGCCTGTGTCCCCCATGAGGGGTGAGCAGGGTTCTGCCCCAGAAAACCCCTGGTAATGGGCTCTTCCTCATCTTCTGCAGGGAAAAGAAGTGGGTGACTGTGGGTGACACATCCCTGCGAATCTACAAGTGGGTCCCTGTGACAGAGCCAAAGGTGGATGATGTGAGTATGTGGGGCTGAACCCCTGGGGTGGACCCTACCATCCACACTTCCTCTACCATGGGTAGAAGGTGCTGTTGACCATAGCTCACCAGTGTGCCACACTGGGGTCAAAGCCACCTGGGGAGCGGAAGGACCCAGCTTACAGCAGGAGAAAGCTGCTGCACCTGGGTCCTCATCCCCACTCATAGTCCAGCCCCAGAGTCTGGCCATCAGAGAGGTAGGGAGTGTCCCCTGCAAGTCGACTCTTCTGGGCTGAGAGCCCTACAGTATGCCAGTGGGGACATGCCTTAGTGCAGAGCTGTCCCCTCCCTGGGGCCCTGGGCACCATAGTTTGGGTGTGGTATACCCACAGACAAGCAGACCCTCTCCCATCATTGTAGCGCCACTGTTCCTGAGCACCTGTCTGCCAGGCATTGCCTCATGCATTTCTCATACCAGGTCTGTTGTGTTGATCTCTTTATCCCCTTTGTGCAAGTGAGGATGCAGGTTCAGAGAGGTGAAGTCACCTCCCCAGAATCACACAGCAAGTGTTAGGTCTGTTTGACTCCAAAACATATGCTCTCTTTGCTGTTAGAGAGCCTCCTGGTGGTTGGAGCTGCTGGTAACCCCAGAGCAAGAGGGTTCAGGGCATGGGAACAGCCACTGTTGGGGCCCCTGGGGGTGGGGGAGGGAAGTGGGGCAGGGCAGGGTGGGCATGTGGGCAAGATGCTGACTACAACCACTAGAGGGAGCTTCAGCAACTGTGCCTAGTGTCTGGGAGGTACTGGGGCCTGGCAGCAGCTGCCCTACACAGAGGTATTTCTTCAGCCTCATGGCTCCTGGACCAGTTACCCCCAAAGATCTCAGGTCATTTCCAGTCAACATCCAGAATGGTCCCACTTACAGACCTCGGCATGGACTGCCCGGAGCGCCTTCCCTATTCATGGCGAGCAGTCCTCTTGTTCAGGGAGATGGCTCACGCTGAGCCACCTGGATGGATGACTCTATTTGCTTGGATAGGGTGTGTGTGTGTGTGTGTGTGTGTGTGTGTGTTGTGGTCATGATTGGTGGGTTTCTAGGGGGCCATAAAGGTGAGGCTAAGCCTCTGTCCACCATCTTCAGTTACCTGTCTCAGGTCTCCTGGCATGGCTGAGGCTCCATCCTTGACCCTATGATCACAAGCTCCTCTCTGGGCAGGTTGGTGCTCCCTGGAGAATGTCAGTGTTTGTCACCTTTTCTGGTTCTGGCCTGGGCTCATGGAGCCACCAGGGTTGCCTTCCTCCGAGGCCCCAAGACCTAGCCCATCACAGCAATTGGTACTGGCTGTTCTGGAGGTGAGAGCAGGGTGCAGCCAGCTCCTCGAAGGCAGCTCCTGGCTCTGGCCCACGTCTGTGCCTTGCACATTATTAGGTGTTGTATAAACGCTGGTTGCATTTGAGAAGACATGGTCCTTGCTCTCAAGGAATTTATAATCTTGTTGGGAAAGATAATTATAGAATAGCATGAAACAGACATCAGGGAAGTGCCAAAATGGATTGTGATCAAGGAGAAAGTAATGTATGGGCTGTTGGGAAGGACAGGGCAGCTCCTGGCTGGGCAAAGAGGTATGGGATAGGTTCCCCCTCCCCATTGACCTGTGAGGCAGACAGGTGACCTCCACCTTGCTGGGCCCTAGTTCCCTCTTTGTGCAGTGGAGCAGCAATATCCGGCTCCTGGGGTTTCTGCAACAGTGTAAAGGCAGTATATCAAATACCAAACAGAGAACTTAACCCAGCAAGGCTTTGCAGACAGTACTAGAAAAATGCTAATTTGCCATTGTCTCTGAGCTACGTTGTACAATATACTGTTTCCCACCCTCTTTCCCTCTAGGGTGATAGGTCCCACTCCTGGCTGAGATCTAGTCCCCTGGGAATCTTAAAGAAATGCAGGTCCCTGGGTCCCACCCCAGACAGCTGAATCGGAGTCTCTGGTGGTTGTAGAGGGGTAGCTTTTTATTTTTTAAATACCCAATTACAACATGGTTGCACCATTTTCTCCCCTTTCAGAACTCTTGCAAATTTTTCTTCTTTTCTTTTTTTTTTTTTTTTTTTTTGAGATTTTATTTATTTATTTTATGTATAGAAAGAGCATGAACAAGGAGGGCAGCAGAGGGAGAAAGAGAAGCAGGCTCTCTGCTAAGCACAGGGAGGGAGCAGGGAGGCCCCTGGACTTGGGGCTCGATCCCAGGACCCTGGGATCATAACCCAAACCGAAGACAGACGCTTAACCAACTGAGCCACCCAGATGCCCCAGTTTTTTTTTCTTTTGAATAGGGAAACCAATTTACAAAATTCATACATTACTTTAAGGGATCCCTGGGTGGCTCAGCAGTTTAGCGCCACCTTAGGCCCAGGGCCTGATCCTGGAGTCCCAGGATTGAGTCCCACATCGGGCTCCCTACATGGAGTCTGCTTCTCCCTTTGCCTGTGTCTCTGCCTCTCTCCCTTTCTGTGTGTCTCTCATGAATAAATAAATAAAATCTTAAAAACAAAACAAAACAAAACATTTGTTTAGGGCAGCCCAGGTGGCTCAGCGGTTTAGCGCCACCTTCAGCCCAGGGCGTGATCCTGGAGGTCCAGGATCGAGTCCTAAGTCGGGTTCCCTGCATAGAGCCTGCTTCTCCCTCTGCCTCTCTCTCTCTCTGTGTCTCTCATGATTAAATAAATAAAAATCTTAAAAAAAAAAAAAAAAGTTTGTTTAAATGACAACTCACATGCCATAAAATTCACTCTCCTAAGAAGGTATATAAGTTAGTGTGAATATATTTACTGTGTGTAGCCATCACTGTTATAATTCCAGAACATTTTAGTTACCCTAAAAACAAAACTCAGATCTGTGAGCAATTACTCCCCCACCTGCCCCATGGTCCCAGAATTCACCAATCTAGTTTCCATCTCTGTAGGTGTGCAGGTTCTTCAAATGCTACTTTTTCAAATATATATATATATTTATCTTTTTGTAAATTTGCTTCCCATCCCTGTGCATGGCCCCCATGCCACCCAGCTCATTTCCCTGGAGGTGACCGGTGTTTGTTTATCCTTCCAGAGAAAGTGCACACAGACACACGTGTGGAGAGAGGTCCACGTGTCCTTTTTTCCCCATTAATAGTGGTCTTCCCTTCCCGTGTTCTACAGCATCCACATTAGGACATGAAGAGCTGTCTTATTCTTGGTAATTATTGCATTACATTACATTGAAAGAATGTGCCGTAATTTAATGAGCCTTACCCATGGATACAGGTCATTTCTTTCTTTTTTTTTTTTTAAGATTTTATTTATTTATTCATGAGAGGCACAGAGGGAGAGAGAGGCAGAGACACAGGCAGAGGGAGAAGCAGGCTCCATGCAGGGAGCCCGATGTGGGACTCCATCCTGGGTCTCCAGGATCACGCCCTAGGCTGCAGGCGGTGCTAAACCACTGGGCCACTGGGGGCTGCCCGACACAGGTCATTTCTAATGAACAATTCTATTCCATTTATTTAAAAAAGGAAAAACAATGGGACTGCACACACAGAGCATCCTCTTCACCATCCCTTCACCTTGGATTTTCCTCCTTACCTGGCCTTCCATTGTGATGCTGGGAGTCAGCCCTGGGGCCTACAGATAGTGGGAGTATGTGACCTGGGTCTTCTCCATCCCTCACCTGGCATCACTCTACCTACTCTGGGCAAGGTGACTCTGGCCTTTTCCCTAGATACTCTCTCTGAAGGTGGAGGAAATTCTCGTGAGCTTGGCTGTTTGCATGCCTGCTAATGCTGACCTCACACACAAGGCAGGTTTATGCCCAGCCTCCACCACCCCGCCCCCAGCCCAGCCCCAGAATCCTTCCTTCTGCAGGTGAGGCCCGTAATGAGACATGTTCAAATGCAGGCCAGGGAGAGCCCTCCAGAGACTTGCGGGCTCCAAGATGAACCAGCTGAATAAAATATTCATATCACCCCCCAGGGGCTTGCTTACGCATGCACACACAATATGGTGACTCAGTTTCTGCTCCATTTTCTCCTTCAGAAGAACAAGAACAAGAAAAAAGGCAAAGATGAGAAGTGTGGCTCTGAGGTGACCACGCCGGAGAACAGCTCCTCCCCAGGGATGATGGACATGCATGGTGAGCTCTCCTGCCAGGCCCTGGGCTGTGGCAGGGCCCTCGGGTTTTGTTCTCACCAGCAGGTTTGTTCACATTCCAGGCGAGGGTAGGAGGGCTGGGCAGCACCGGGAGGCCTCTGTACCCAAGAGAAGGCTCAGCGGAGGAGAAACTTCTGTTCCCAGCACAGCAAGCCATGAAACATAAAACAAGCCAGAGACGCAAAATAAGACCTTCTTGCCTAGTGACACAAACCTCACAGGAGATGACCTGTCAGCCCCGTGTGTGCTCAGGAACTCTTTTTTGGGTATATGCTCATTTTCCCTCCTAGGCCTGACCTACCATAAAAATGATGATATTTTCCATTTCTGATTTTGCTTTGGCTGCTGGGAAACTCTAAACTGGATTTTAACATCCTGTTAATCACTCTGGGACCCTGGGGACCTGCCTTCCACATTGACATCCTGCCTTTCTTCGCTGACTTATTTTCAAAAGTTATGTCTCACTGATTGAATCCAGGCTGGAGACCTGCTTTAGCCAGTCTGCAGTTTTGACATTGCTGGGGTTGAGTTCCTGTTTTGCCTTGTTAACTGAGAGGAAAGGCACAAATCATAAGTGATGGCTTCATAATATGTATCCAGATTACATTCATCCGTGTAACCAGCCCAGATTGAGACGGAACGTTCCTGGCAATCCTGCCTGACTTCTGACCTGAGAGATTCAAACATAAAATTTCTGAAAAATGGGGTTTCTGATATTCATAAATTAGGAAATGTGCATTTCTGCCATCCTTTGAAAAATCAGACCCAGAAACTCTGGGTATGTTCCCTCAAGGCGGCAGCAGCTGTTTCTACCAGAGGCTGTGGCCACTCCAGGACCACCTGCCTGGTCTGCCAGTAGAACAGCTTGTACCACTTGCCTTTTCCCATCTTTTGATCCCAGTTTCTATTGTCCTTTTGACCACCCAGGCCTTTCATACACCAAGCTGGTATTAGATAAATAAGTACACCAAAGGGGAATATTGGTTTGATCGAGTTTCTGCCCCCTCTGGTTCTGGGGCTGTCTTGCTCTGGGGAAGGAGTGCCATTTGCCTAAGCTGACCATTCTAGAAAACACAATCACGAGCTCTGAGGGCAGGCTTCAAGAAAGTACAGAGGGGTTTTGCTGATGGCTGATGTGTCAAGAAAGCCCCTCACTGGCTGTACAATCGCAATTGAATTATTGGGCACAATTGAACTAGGTATTTGAGCTGGGACAAATCTGCCCCCTGGCATCACTTAGATCCCCACTCTCTAGGGATTGAGAAGACATCCCCCCCCCCCCCCCCGCCCCGGCTCACAGGTGAGAGCCTTATAGAGCAGAGGACAAGATCCCACCTGCGTTCACATCTGACTCCCCAGGATCTCCCCCGGGTGTGTTATTTAACATGTAACCTTTAGGTCTGTTTTCAGTCTGTCCAATGGGAATGGTAATGCCCACTTCATAAAGTCCTTTTGAGTATTAAATAAGATAATTCCCTAAAAGCCCTTTGGTGTGTTAATAGATGACATTTAAGGAGCTGTCACAATGTGCCAAGCATCTCGCTAAGTCCATTTCATGTCTTACCTCATTTCATCGTAAAAACAAGTCTCGTGCAGATAAGGAAATGAAGGTTCAGGGCAGTGGCTGCCCCAGGTTAGGAAGCTCATGAATGCCAGTGGTGGCCTTGAGGTTCTTTGGAGGCAGAATCCAAGTGTGTGGCCACCAACCCAGGCATTCCTGATATAGGAGCCTCACTCACCTTCTCAGTATCCTTTCCATTTTAGTACATGTGCACCCAAGACCTGTGTGTAGCCACCAGACATGGATGTGTCCAAAGGCAAGGAAAGATATAGGCCTGGGCAGGATGATCTGAAAGGCTCCCACTGGGTGAGTGGGCATCTGCAGCCACCTCTTTCGTGTCTGAGAATCTACCAGTGTTAACTTGAGTGTCAGGGTCATGTGGTTACCAGGTGACCAGGTTAACCTCCAGCAGCTAACTTGTTAAACATTAGTGCTTGTTGTCCTTAATTAACATAACTTCATGCTGGGATCCACGGGTTGGGTCTCTGCCTTTCATTCACATGCATACCTAGGTTGGTATAGGAAGAAAGTTCAGATTTTCTTAAAAGGCAAATCAGGAGAGCACACTTTTTTTTTTAAGTCCCAGAATTAACAAGAGGATGCTTTTGTGTAACTAGTACACTTAGAATAAGATGCAGTTTACCTGGCTGGGACCGTGTGACTGCCTGGTGCTTCCTCAGCAGGTTGTTTGGAGTTGGGCAGACCAACCTGAGCAAGGGGTTCTGCTGCTTAGAGCCTCAGTCTCTCCCTCTGTACAGGAGGGAGGTACCGGCCCCTACCTGGCAGGTTGTTGGGAAGATGAAACAAAGTGACCGTCAGTGTTTTTGTTCAGTGCCAGCATGTAGTAGGTGCCTAGAATGTGTGAGTGTGCTGTTCCGTGTCTCCCTCTCGTTCTCTGTTTTACAAAAGTAGCCTCGGTCCCAGGTGCCCAGCATGGCCCAGAAAAGCAGTGTGGTAATATTTTTGAAATCGCCACTTGGGTATCTGCAACTTAACATGACTCTCTCAGGCTAAGATAGGGTTCAGGGCCAGGGGATATGTGCCCCTGGACTCTCAGCCCTGCCACCAGCTCAACCACAAATGCTTTGTTCAGATAGCTTCTCTTTTTTTCTCTGTATTATGAAAAATTTCATAATTGAGAACAGTAGGAAGAATAGCGTGATGAACTTCATATATCTGTCACCTAGGTTTTCACTAGCATGCCATGTTTGCCTCATCTTTTTTTTAATATATTGAGTTTTTTAATTGAAGTGCAATTTACATATAAAACATGCATAGCTCTCAAGTGTTAAGTTCAGGGAACTCTGACAATCGTAGGCAGCCCATGCTGAAGTGTTTTAAAATAAGTTTCCCTGCATTCCCTCAAAATAAGTTTTAAGTCTGTGGCTAAACCTTCAGCATGCGTCACGAATAAATGACATTTCTATACACCTGCGATGCTTTCACTCCTAACAAAAGTCATAGTTACTTCATCATGTCTTCTAAATCCCAGACTATATTCAAATTCCCCAGTTGTTCCAAAATGTCCCTTACAAGCTGGCTCATTCCAAACAGAATCTAAGTAGTTTTCACATGTCCTGTTTAGCTGTTAATTCTCTTGAATTTCTTTGTAATAATCTTCCCTGCTTCTCTCTTTCTCTCTCTCTCTCCCTCTCTCCCTGTCTCCATCTCTGTTTCTCTCTTTTCTTTTTTTGACCTGAAGAGCTGGGTGGATTATTCTGTGGAATACCCTCCCTTCTGTTAACATGTCCCTCTCACTCTTTTATTTTGTATCAGGTGGAAGTTGGTCTAGACACTTGGTTAGATCAATGGAACATTTTTGGCAACACTTCGGAATGGACCGTGCTTTAGCCTTTGTGTTGCTACAGAGCCAGGTGCACAAATCTGGCTTCTTCACCCAGAACGAGGCCTCAAATGTCCTCTAAAGACTTAAAATGTGGGAAGCCCTGTCTGTAGACAGCTGCACCTCTCCTCCCCCAAGGACTGAGCCAGCAGGGGAAGCTCCCAGAAGCCTCTTCCTTGCAGAACATGCAGAATGGCCCCAGGTGGCTGGCTTATTTCCGAAGTGTCTCCTTCCCTGGGAGGAAGGAGGCTGAGCCCCTAACACACCTTTCCTCAGTAGCTGTGGCATTTCACCCTGTGGTTCTGTCAGAAAGCTGAGCCCCTAACTCACCTTTCTTCAGTAGCTGTGGCATTTCACCCTATGATTCTGTTCCCCTTGCAGATGATAACAGCAACCAGAGCTCCATCGCAGATGCCTCCCCGATCAAACAGGAGAATAGCAGTAACTCCAGCCCTGCTCCGGAGCCCAGCTCAGCTGTGCCTGGCGAAGGTACTGACGCCAAGGCTGATGAGGCCCAGGCCGATGGGAAGGAGCTCCCTGGGGCCGAAGGTATGTGTCTGCAGGGACTGAGCCTTCATGTAGTTGGTTGATAGGTCTCTAGGAGGCCCTGTTACATGCCAGCCCCTAGAAGATCACGGTAGAAGAAAGGTAATGCCTAGACTAGCTCATATTCTTGTGGGGGAATTTAAAAATCCTACAGTCTAGTTTTTGGAAGATAAGTTCTGTGGCAAACCATAAGAGAAATAGAGAGTCTTGGTGAATTATAGGGACTGTTTTATTTTTAAATAGGGTGGCCAGGGAAGGCTTCATTAAGAAGGTGACATTAGAGCATATTAGGCTAAAATTAGGTAAGGGAGCAAACCTTGTGGAAAAGTGGGAGAAAGCACTATGGCAGATGGAATGGGCGGTGCGAAGGCCCTCAGGCAAGGGTATGCTCAGTGGCTGGGGAAGGGAGGATGAAGGGTTCACAAAGTGAGATGAAATCAGAGATGAAATCGAAGGACCTTGAGTGTTGGGTATCTTAGGCCACTAAACAGGCCCTTGCTTCTGTGCCGAGTAAGACAGGATTGAGTGCCATGGTCTAGAGAATCAGTTTGGTTGCTGTGATTGGGAACAGATAGTAGGGCTATAGCAGTCATCCAAATGGAAGGTGACTGCTGGTGTGGGCAGGGTGGGAGCGATGAAGGTGGTAAGAAGTAGTCTGGTTGTGGAGGACATATATGTACTTGTATATGTGTATGTTTATTTTTGTCTATTTTGAGATCTCTGGATTCTTTTTTTTCTAAGATTTTATCTTTTTTTTTTTTTTTTTTAACTTTATTTACTTATTCGTGAGAGACACAGGCAGAGGGAGAAGCAGGCTCCATGCAGGGAGCCCGATGTGGGACTTGATCCCAGGATTCCAGGATCATGCCCTGGGCCAAAGGCAGGCGCTAAACCTCTGAGCCACCCAGGGATCCCTGGATTCTTTTTTGAAAAGATTTTATTTATTCATTCATGAGACACATAGAGAGACCCTGGGATCATGACCTGAGCCAAAAGCAGACACTCAGCCACTGAGCCACCCAGATTCCCGAGATCTCTGGATTCTTTTTTTTTTTTTTTTTAAGATTTTATTTATTTATTCGTGAGAGAGAGACAGAGACAGAGACAGAGAGGGAGAAGCAGGCTCTATGCAGGGAGCCTGACGTGGGACTCGATCCCGGGTCTCTAGGATCACGCCCTGGGCTGAAGGTAGCACTAAATCATTGAGCCACCCAGGCTACCCAGATCTCTGGATTCTTTATTATTATTATTTTTTTATTTTTTAAGATTTTATTTATTCATAAGAGACACAGAGATAGAGAGAGGCAGAGACACAGGCAGAGGGAGAAGCGGGCTCTATGCAGGGAGCCTGACATGGGACTCGATCCTGGGTCTCCAGGATTACCCCGGGCCGAAGGCGGCGCTAAACCACTGAGCCACCTGGGCTGCCCGGATCTCTGGATTCTTAATGAAAATTTTCAAACATACAGAAAAATGAAAAGAACAGGTTACTGTCCTGTATATGCCCACTGAATTTGGCAATTATTAATTTGTTTTGCTTTGTCTGTAAATATTTGGGGAGGGAGGCATTTGAAGGTAACTTACAGATCTTCCCTGAACACTTCAGTACACATCTCTTAAAAATAAGAATTTTCTGGGATGCCAGCAGTTGAAATTCTGCCTTCGACCCAGGGTGTGATCCTGGAGTCCTGGGATCGAGTCCTACCTTGGGCTCCCCGCAGGGAGTCTGCTTCTCTCTCTGCCTATGTCTTGCCTCTCTCTGTGTAATTCATTCATTCATAAATAAGTAAGCATATATATATATATGCTAAAATATATATATTTAAAAAGATTTTAATATATATTTATATATATAAATATTTAAAAAATATATATTTATTATGTATATATTTTAAAAGATTTTTTTACATGATCACAAGTACTATCATTACACCTAAGAAGACCAGTCCATAGTTCTTGATTGTCCGATATCGAGGTATATTTTGAAGGTCCAAGATGGGAGTATGTGTTGACATGTGGTACCTGGGCTGAGCGGGGACTGGAGGGTGACCCCTAGCATCTGGAGGGATGGCCTTGCCAGAATCTGTGAAGAGAGGATGAGGAGGGCCAGCTGGGGGTAAAGCACCTGCAGACACCCAAGCTGAGCATGAGATCTGGCTGCTGTGCTGTTTACCCAACAGGGAAGGCAGCGGAGGGAGGGAGGCTTCTCTGTGTCATGGCATCGATTCAAACCCCGTTCCATTGTCTTTGACACACTTTCCCACACCTGCTTTGTGTGAGACTTGGTGCTGGTCCACCTCCTGCCCCAAGAACTCAGAGGGAAGCAGGGGGATATGGACACCAAAATTGAGAATGAGACTCCCCAGAGGTCGCAGACAGACTAGATCTAGCACATGGCATGGGGCTGCTGCTATTTTTATTTTTAATTTGAATTGGATGTCAAAATCTTAAAATGAAATAATTTCACTTAAAATAAGATTGATTTCCACCTTCTCTTGAGGAAATCAGAAGATCTGACAATACTGAGTCTGCTTTTCCGTGGAGCAGCGCCCGTTAGAGCAGACACGTGGTTGCCCTTCCAGGGAGGGTGAGTGGGCCCACTTTGGCCAGCTACCACACTCCCCGCCACTCCCTGATATGACACTGAGTCCCAAGAGTCATGCCCTCGTATTACTCCATGATCACTGTTGCTTTTCTTATTGTACATTTAAAGGAAAAATTAAGATTTTTTTTTTTAACCTATTTCTCATCGAAAGTAGACAAGTAAAAGTCTGAGAGGTTGGGGAATAGGAGAATAGGGGCAGCCTGGGTGGCTCAGTGGTTTAGCACCTGCCTTCGGCCCAGGGTGTGATCCTGGAGACCCAGGATCAGGTCCCACGTCAGGCTCCCTGCATGGAGCCTGCTTCTCCCTCTGCCTGTGTCTCTGCCTCTCTCTCTCTCTCTCTCTCTCTCTCTCTGTCGTGAATAAATTAAAAAAATAAAAAAAAAGGAACAGGGGAATATTCCTTTAGGGTTTTTTTTTGTGTGTGTGTTTTTGTTTTGTTTTGTTTTGTTTTCTTATCTGTGTCTGAGTTGAACCATCCCCATGACTCATTCGTGGCACTGCCTGGCCCTTAAGGGGGCTTTTGAGTTTGTGATCAATGCTATGTTAGTAAGAAAAGGGAGCCTAGTGGGCTGAGAAAAGGCTTTCTGGAGAAGGTGCTGCCTGACTTGGGCATACCCAAGCATGAGCAATGGGATAGAAGGGGAATGAGCAGTGCAAGCAGAAGAGACCAAGGGGCAGTGCCTGGGGACATGCAGGGGGAGTGGGGAGCCAGCCAGGCACGAGGGTCTCAGGACCTGGTGTGCCTTCCCTTTCTGAGCCGGATGAGGAAGGCGCTCATGTGCCAGGTAGACCTGTGGGTGGGGGGTAGGAGGGATGCAGGTGACCCTGCACACAGGAAGTAATTCAGGACACAGACTGGACAGCCCCCTCACCCAGAGCCTCCAATGTCCTCCCCCTGCCCAGGAGGACCACTGTTGAGTCTAATGTGCTCCCCTACGACTCATTAGAGAGATAGTGCATCTAGAAGAATCTAGATGTGATTATAACCTTTTTTAAGACTACCCTTAACAATCACCTTGGACGTGCAGGCATTTAAAATTTGGGTAGAGGGGCACCTAGGTGGCTCAGTGGTTAAGCATCTACCTTTGGCTCGGGTCATGATCTGAGGGTCCTGGGATCAAGTCCCTCATCGGGCTCTGCATGGAGCCTGCTTCTCCCTCTGCCTGTATCTCTTCCTCTCTCTGTATCTCTCATGAATGAATAAATAAAATCTTTAAAAAATAAAATAAAATGAAATTTGAGTAGATCTCCATTTTCCTCCAGAGAAGTGGTGGACAGGGTTTCTCAACCTCAGTACTGTTGGCATTTGGGGCCATATGGGTCTTTCATGTGGGGCCATCCCATGTGTGATGGGATGTTGGGAAGCATCCCTGGCTTCTCTCCACCGGCTGCCAGTAGCATGCCCCACCCCTGGTTGTGACACCAAAAATATTTTCAGACACTACCAGATGCCCCCCCAGGGGGCATGGGGCAAAATCATCCTTAGTTGAAAGCCACCATAGTGGCAGGAGGTTTGACATGGGCCTTCCAGGTGAGCATCCTCTCTTGTCCCCATGACAGCCCTGTGTTACTGTGGCTCTGCGGGCAGAGGGCAGTGGAACCAGTGGGCTGGGACCGGGGACCAGTCACATCTAGGCTGACACTTGCTAGCAGCACAGCCTTGGGCTGACAGCGTCACCTCCTGCAAGCCTTCCTGTTTCCTTATTTATAAAATGAGACAAATGAAAGTTGCCTTCCTCATCAAGTCCCCAAAAGGAATGGGGCAGGAAGGAAAGCAAAGTGCTCACCCAAGCCTGAGCCTGACATGTCAGGAAGGCCTGGTGAGTGAGGGGAGGTAATACGTATCTGCAGGTCCGGGTGTGCACACATCCTGGCTTCTTTCCCATCCTGTGTGCTTTCTCCCTCATTTCTCCTATGTCTGGGATCTGCATCTCCTTTGCCCTAAAACTCAGTTAAAGCTCAACTGCAGAAATTGCTTCTTGGTTCGCTGCTTCCAGAACTGCCATGTTTTGGTAACTACTACCCCCACTCCCTACCCCCCCTCCTTGTCCCTACTACCACCAAAAGCTTTACCAGTCTAGGTGGGAACTATACCAGAGTCCTCTTCTGAGGACCCCAGGCCACTGGGCCAGCCACAGTTACCCAGCATTGCTGGGGTGGCAGGGTGGAGAGTGTGCCACAGTTGAGGGGAGCCCTCATGGGAAAGGCATGAAAGCCTCCCAGGTGGGTGCATGCAGCCTGCAGGACAGGGTGGGTTAGTTGCCAGCTGTTGACCTTGCTTTGAACTTGTTTACTGCTGAGTGAGTTCAGGGAATGACATAATGTCCAAACTCACTGGACTAAATTTAGGTCCTAGGAAAATAATTTCCCTTGGGTGAGTTCCAGCACCAGCACTAGAGAATCAGGCCGCTGCACCAAGCCCTTGAGTGCAACGTGAGCTTTAGGGGCCAGTTCCCATGGAGCTCTCAGGCCGAGCAGGGGGTCAGCATGACTCTCCGGGTGACTGTCCATGACTTCTGCACCTCCCTGTCCAGTCTGCAGAGCTCACTGTGTCAGGTGAAAAGGAGAGGCCAGAGGAGGCCAATAACAGTTCAAAGTGTTTGCTAAAGCAAAACATATATTAGGAAATAAAATGTAATGTTAACATGGATTAAAAAAAATTTTTTTTTAATTTTTTTTTTAAGAATTGAGATGAAATTCACCCTCTGGGGTGCCTGGGTGGTTCAGCTGGTTAAGCATCTGCCTTCGGCTCAGGTCACGATCTGGGATCCTAGGATCAAGCCCGGGGTCCCTGCTCAGTAGAGAGTATGCTTCTCCTCCCTCTGCCCTTCCTCCTCCCATTCATGCACACTCCTGTGTGAGATCTCTTTCTCTCTCTCAAACAAATAAAATCTTTATTAAAAAATAAAAAAGAAGAAGAAAGAAAGAAAGAAATACACCTCTGTCCAGTTCTAAAACATTTCCATCGCCCCAAAAGGAAACTCTGTATGCATAAACTGCTGCTTCCCCTTCCCCGTGGTCCCAACCCCCACCTACTGCCAATCTGCTTTCTGTATGCATTTGCCTGTTCTGGATGTTTCATGTAAGTGGGTGTGTAATATGTGGGCTTTTTGTATTTGGCTTCTGTCACCCGGGATCGTGTTTTGGAGGTTCATCCACACTATAGCAGGTGTCACTCCCTCCTTCCTTTAAGTGACTCAGTAATACTCCACTGTGTGGATGTGCCACATTTTGTTTTTTGATTCATTTGTTAATTTACATTTGGGCTATTTCCATCTTTTTGGCTGTTGGAAGTAGTACTACTATGAACATTCATGTACAAATACTAGTTTGAGGACCTATTTTCAGTTCTTTTGAGTCTCTACCTAGTGCTAGAGTAGCTGGGTTTAACTTTCTGAGGAATTGCCATTCACATGGGCGTTCAGAGTAAAACAAGGGGCATCTGGGTGGCTCAGTGGTTGAGCATCTGCCTTTGGCTCAGGTTGTTATCCCAGGCATCCTGGGATCGAGTTCCACATCAGGCTCCCTTTGCCTATGTCTCTGCCTCTCTCTGTGTGTCTCTCATGAATAAATAAATAAATAATCTTAAAAAAACAAAAACAAAATAGAGATGCCTGACTGGATCGGTCCGTAAAGTGTGTGACTCTTGATTTCAGGGTCGTGAGCGGGAGTGCCATGTTGGGTATAGAAATTACTTAAATAAATAATTTTTTTTAAGTAAAACAAATATCAAACAGTGTCAGGGTTCTGGGGAGTGTGGTCCTGTGCCCTAGGTAAAGTTCCTCCCCGCTGGGGTTATTTTGTTACTTGAGCACTTCCCCTGTCATTCCACTTAAGTCCACACAGTGACTCACTTGACACGGTGGCTGTAATCAGCCTTGATGGTTTTTAGGGGTCCCTGAGGAAGACCCCCAAGCCTCTCTGCGATAGCAGAAATACCCAGCTAAGGCCCTGGCAGAGTGGCAGGCCTCTGGGTCCTGCCCTCAAGATATTGGGGCTGCTCGTTTGGGAAGTAAGTGCATGTGTTAACAGCAGCTTACCTGAGATGGACATGCCAGGAGGTCAGCCTCCTTGGGAGAGGAGAGCCTCACACCTGCCTTCTGCCCTGCTCCCCAGCCCTCTGCCCCGCACTGGCTTCAGGCTGTGGAGTGCTGCCGACTTTGGTCCATCTCTCCATATTGCTTGCTCACTTTAAAACTGAAGCCTGGATATTTTCTTTTTCCTTTCTGCCTCAGAAGCCTCAAAGTAAGACATTATTGAGTATTCTAGTGCACTTTGAAAGAAATCAGGGTGACGGGGATCCCTGGGTGGCTCAGTGGTTTGGCGCCTGCCTTTGGCCCAGGGCGTGATCCTGGAGTCCCGGGATCGAGTCCCACGTTGGGCTCCCGGCATGGAGACTGCTGCTTCCTCCTGTGTCTCTGCCTCTCTCTCTCTCTCTCTCTCTCTCTCTCTCTGTCTATCATAAATAAATAAATAAATAAATAAATCTTAAAAAAAAATAAAGAAATCAGGGTGACAAATGTTGTTAGGGCCTTGGATGCAAGCAGAGTGGGGCTCTGGACAGGATGTTGCTGCTCCCCCCGTGAGCTCTGTGGCTCGATGCCCAAAATAAGCTTCAGGTACCAACACTGCTACCTCGTACAGCCAACTACGGCCTGCCACTTCCTTCAGCTAAAGGAGCAGGGCGGGGAGGGGAGCAGAGAGACTGATGCATAAGAAATAGCCCAAATAATTGGTGAAACAGGATTCATAAATAAGTGATTGCTTGATAGAAGCCATGAAGTCATCTTGCACACTCTTGTATTCAGAGAATTTTTAAAGACATGAAAATTTTTTCTAAAATTCTGTGTGATCTCTGTCAGGGGGGAGAACAGAGAATTAAAAGCATGTTGGGGGAGAACATCTGGAGAGATGAAAATAAATCCTCTGAAATGTTAGTGGGTTGGTAGTTGTGGGTGGGGTGAGATAATCACTGATTCTAACTTTTTTTCCCTGTATTTTCTGTTTCTATGCAATGATCAGTCATTGCTCTGAGGTCAGGAAAATACCCATATTATTAAGAGAAATGTCTACAAAAGGGCAGTTACCTCCGCAGGCTCCCCAGGTGCAGCATGCAGGCTCTGGAGTGAAAGAGGGAGGAGTCAGCAGCCATGATGTTTGGAACATGTTGTGCCCACTGGAGGGCGCCAGATGCACATGGCACAAAGCATGCAGCATCCCTAAGATGTCCTCTGGGGCAGGCGGCAGGTAGTGGGTGTGCAGGAAAGGGCTGGAGGCCCTAGGGCCAGCCACTTAACATGACCTCACTAAAAACTTAAGAGGCTTCCCAAGCCCTCCCAGCTCCTTGCAACCCTGACAGACCGCCTGGCCACAAAAACTACCCAGTTCCAGGTATTTTTAGTAATAGGTCCATCTGGTTCCACATCTCACGTGTCTGAAAACAGCTTCTGTCATCTTGCTTTCCCTTAGATGCTTCTGACGAGCAGAATTCACAGTCTTCAATGGAAAACTCGATGAACAGTTCAGAGAAAGTAGAACGGCAGCCATCTGGAGACGCGGGTCTAGCTGCAGAGATGTCCGCAATCTCTCAGGTACCTCGATCGAGGCCTCAGAGGGGCAGCCAGATCAGCCAGGAGCCCGTTGGGGTGTCGGGGGTACGTTGAAAGGTGTTTTGTTATTTTGTTTTGTTGTTTTTTCCCTGTATCCATGGAGCAGGATTCGTGAGTATCCTGTGTCCCGCCCTGGGCATTAGAGCTACAGCAAAGGCCAGGACACAGGGCCCAGCCCTCAGGGAGGAGGATATAGGAAAAGGAGGCATCCTCTTTCCCAGCCTCAGCTTTATCACTTTGTTTACCCAGGTCCACGAAAGCATTGCCTGCTCTAGTGACTTAAAGTCAACTTCCTTTATTGCTGGGACAATAAGTCTTCAGAATCTTAAATGCAAGATGAATCATGTTTTGGAATTTTGCAACTGACTGCACTGCCCCCTTGCTTCGACCCCGTTCTGGGTCATCACTGTTTGTCAGCATCTGGTCTGAATCAGACAGTGCAGGAACAGGTGGCTACTGGCTAGGAACAAACACCCTGGATTCGAATCCCAGCTCCTTAACTTAGCATAACCGAGCCTCCTTGTCTGCAACTGCCAAAATGGGGTCATAGAAACTGTCTTGGGGCCAGAGTGCAGATGGGATGAGAGAATACGGCTAACACGCTTGGTGTGGAGCTGGACACGGGAATGCCCCAGATGCCATCATTGTGATTTTTCACTATCAACCCTCTGGGCTCACCTAAAATGAGTGGGGACCCCGAGGTGTCAAAACTTCAACTAATAAAACGATCTTCTAGTACCTCAGGAGAAACTGACAAAAAGTAGCAGCAGAAAGGTTGGAAGGGGCAGGGGGTGGCAGGATGCGTCTGCGCTTTGCAGAGCCGCAAGCCAGGCCTCCCCCAAGGGAAAGTGCCTCCTGGACTCTAATGTCTCTATCCCCTTACCTGCAGGACACTCCTCCAAATGACCAAAGACACAGAAGGAGTGTTGATGGAAGATATGTTTGCAGTGGCAGGAAATTGGCCACAACCTAAGTTTGTCGAAAGGGGGCTGGTTAAATAATCTGTGGTCATGGATGAAACAGATGGGTATGCAGCTGTTAAAAAGGGTGTGGTTGACCCAGGTACAGACAGACAGTAAAGAATTATCCTCACAATGTGAAATGAGGAAAGCAAGACCTAGAACCTCAGGCATAGCATGAGCCCACTTGATTAAAAATCAAAGCCTTGTGTATAGTTTGTAAAAAACCAGGATGTCTGCTGGGATCTCCTGGCCTTCCAAACTCAGTTTTTTTTTTTTTTTTTTTTTCAACTTAGCTTGAAACTTTGATCCATACCCTGGCGGCATCTAGTGTTACCCCCCTGCCCTGCCCCACCCCTCAGATATCTGAAAGGTACAGGGCTCTTACATTCTAACATGCCCCCAACCTGCAGTCCCATTTCCAGGGAACCCAGACCTGAAATGGAGCCTCTTCCACTGTCTTATGCACACACAGACACAAATATTCGTCTACAGAGCTCCCAGGTCTACGAGCAAAGTGGAGGAGGATGCATTTTAGTTAAGCAACTCAACATTGACATTTGGCCATTCCTGTGTTTAAAAAAAAAAAAAGCTTCCCCAACCTCCCAACAGGAGGAATACTCTGGCTGTTCTCTGTATTCAACTGTCCTGAGCTTGTAGCTCCTCTCTTTTGTTCCCCTTTCTGTTTCTCCGTCCTCTTCTGTACCTTCTGGTACACAGAGCAGTTCACCTCTCTGCAGGCTCCACTCCCAAGCTCATATGCTGTCCTCCCATCCAAGTGCTCTACAGAACCAAAGGCCTCCTCTCCATTGGGACCCAGCATCCTCTGAAGAAGGCACAGTACCTGCTTTGTCCTGTCATGACCATATTGGGCTTTCATCGCTTTCAGAATGAGAAGAAGGGAGAACACAGAGGCGGCTCTTTCAGCCTCTCTATGATGCCTCAGGGTCTGCCACAAGAAGCTCATACACAGCTCACATCAAGGCCCTGGGTCTCTATATTAAACATACACTGGGCACCCATAGTGGACCAGGCCCTGTGTCAGATACTAGGGACCCAGGATGAGCCAGAGATGGGGTCCCTCCCTGCCCTCATGGGGCTCATGATGTGGTGGGTGAGGAAGAGACACAGCCAGGATATAGCAGGGACAAGCAGATGACAAGGTCATAGCACGTGCTCCAGAAAAACCAAGATGAGGATGAAAGGAGGCCTGACAGTGGAACATTGTTTGGGCTGGTGTAGGCAGAGAAATGGGCTGTGAGCAGGAATTTGAAGGATGAGAATACAGGGCCATGAGAGTAGGCTTTCTGGTCAGAGGGAACCAGAGGCTTGGGCCTGGAAATAGGAACAAGCCTGAGAACAAAAAGGAAGGCCAGGGGTCTGGGTCTAGCAGGCAAGGAAGAGAACAACCAGTTGGGTGCCGGGTCTTCTCAGCCTGGTAAGGAGCTGGCATTTTGCTCTGAAGTCAGTGGGAAAGCATCAGTGGGTTTTATGTTCTGTGTATGTTTCTATTTGGGGATTTCTTGAACTATGTTGAAAGCTGCCTAGGGACTGCACGGAGCAGGATGCTGCCTTATCTGGGCAGGTGATGGGTGCAGGTGCCGACAGTAAGGACGTGCAGCTGGGAGAGGTGGGCAGGTCCAAGGGCGTTTGGAGATGGAGTTGCTTGCTAGCTTCTTGCTAATAGGTGGTGTGTGGGACCAGGAAGAGCAAAGGAGGCCTCCTTTGCTCTGGGCAGGTGTGGTGTCATCAACAGACTTGGAGGTGGGGGGGTGGGCGCTGGTCAGGGTGGGTAAAGTCAGGAGCTGGTCTCAGGTGATGGCTCAGATTGGAGATACCGGAGTGGGAAAGTCAGGGTGGGGCGTGCGTGCTGGATGTTTTTGGGCCATGGGACTTAGGAAGTGTTCATAACTACGGGCCTTCTCCCCAGAATAACATACATGTATGTTAAACAAATGCTGAGTATCTGCCCAGACCAGGCACCCAAGCTGGGCTCTGGAGGAGCCCTGTGACCGACCACATGGCAAAGTCAGACAAGGCCTTTGAGCTTGGAGAGGTGAACTTGGAAGTTGTGCACAAATGATTACCCTAGTGATTAATTACAGACCAGGAGGCTGATGATGGGGAAGCCCTCCCTCCCTCTGGCTGGTGTGGTGAAGGGGAAGTGGGGAGCTTAGAGGCACAGGGGGCAGTGCGCTTAGGAGACCCCGAGGGAAGCCGCTGTGACAGGGACAGGAGGGGCCCTGGTGACACGGGGTTTGGTAAACATGGGCCACAGGGTCAGAACTGCGGTTTTGAACCATAGAAGCAGTCCTCAGTTTCCCCTACGGCTGGCCTACACCGCTCCCCTGGCGGCAGGCTAACCTGCATCCTCTCTTCTTCCCCAAGGATTTGGAAGGAGTGCCACCCTCTAAGAAGATGAAACTGGAGGCCTCTCAACAGAACTCAGAAGAGATGTAGACACTACATTCAGTCCTGCTTTCCATGTTTCACGGGAGGTCCATCTGCAGGCTGAATTCTAGAATAACTTCACCTGAGCAGTTCCTCTCGGGTGCAGACAGAACTACTAATTTTCCAAGTTTACCAAGTGCAAATCCAAGAAAACCCAGAACAGCGTAACTTCTCAGACACTGAAGAACTTTCTGCTGTGAAGCAAAACCCTTGAGTGTTGAAGGGACTGACTGTCTTTGGGAAGGCGGGGTCGACAGCTCAGGAGTGTCTGCACACTGTCTCTGAAGCCAAGATCACATTTGTGTTGCTGCTGTATTGTTTCATCCCCTCCCCACCTCTCCCCCACTTCTCTATTTAACGATATAAGCTATTCGAGGGTGGTACCGATCAGGGAATCGGTTTTCATCGGGGCTTTCCACTGTTTGCCCGATTCCTCCCGCTTTCTTTTTTTGTGCCTTGTGCCCTTGAGGTGACCTCTGGCATGTTTTCCTGGTTGTTTTGCATCTTCCTTTGCAAAGTGCCCTCGGGTTTTGTCCAGGTGGCTGATGCCTCCGTCCTCACGCCTCTCCTCCCTGGCCCAGGACTTCAATCTAGCGGAGCAGGCAGGGAGGAGGGGGATCCCGAGACCTCGGAAGAATGGGACTTCCTCAGCCACCTGATTTGCAGGTGTGGGGGTGTTGGGCACACCCTGGGGCCCTGGCTCCTAGGTCCAAGGTTCGAGGAATCTCAGATGTTGGGGCACTACCCTGAAGGGCTGGCTACTCGATGTGCTCTCAGCTTCTTCGGGGCATCTGAGGCCAGTGTTTCCAAGCCCACCATGGCCCGGACGGACACACAGAACCCTTCGATTGTTCTGGCACTTGCACCCTCTACCCCCACCATACCGCTTTCTCCCACACCTCCGAAGACGAAATGGCTTCTGCGGCTGACTGCAGAATTGTCTCCTTAGGACGATAAAAGGGCTGAGGAGGCTGGGAGCAGATGGCAGGAAGAGCTGGTGCTGAACTTTCTCTCCTAGGATGTTGCCTGGATTTCAAATCCGTAGTAACCTGCTACCCTCTGCCTCCCCACCCCCCATAGGGAGGCAAGATTGCAAAGCATGTTCCTGACTCTCAGAGCCAATACTCTGATGGCCTCTCATACCTGGGATGCGCTGACCGTCCCCACCAGGGAGCAGACCCTGATGATTGAGCCTCAAAGGCCAGGAACCAGGCACCCAGGAGTGGAAAGCGCTATAGTCCTCCAGAAAGGGGTGATTGTGTCCCTCCCTTGCCTCTGTCCTCTGCCTGAGCCGAGACAGCTTCCTCTCACTAAAATGGAGATGTCCCCTTGGATGAACTGCCTGATTGTTTGGTTCTGAGGCCTGGTTTGCTCTTACTTCCTAGATGGACTCCTCGGATCTTAACCCTTTTCCTGAGCTTTCTTTACTGCACTGGACTTGCAACTCCCTTTGAGTTGAGTGAGGGGTGGGTGGGGGGTTTGCTTTGTTCTGTGGTTTTTTGTTTTTGTTTTGTTTTCGTTTTTATTTTGCTGATTGGTGCATATTCAGGTACCACCTTTGATACCTTTGACGTGTGGATCTCTCTCCTGACCACCATGGAAAGTGTCTGCCAGATTCCTTTCAAAGTTTCTGAGGGTGAGGCTCTTTTTTTTTTTAAGGGAGCCAATCTATATCCTGCACTTCAAGAAGAATCAAAATGTTCCTGAATTTCAAATACCTCATGCAAAAATGTCTCCTGAAATAAGGGAAAAAAAAAAAAACTTTGAAAATCTTAATGTTGAAGTTTGCAATGCCGAGAAAGGTTTCTGTCTTAAAAAAAAAAAATCCTTCTCAATTTTGCCCCTCAGGCAGCCAGTCCTGTGCAGAACTGTGCTCTGCGTTACCTCTCAGCGTATCTCAAGGCGGCTTTACCTCCAGATCCTCTAGAGCTAGAGTAACTTGTTTTCCTTTGCAGCAAAAACTCCATTTTGATGCAAGATGAATTTGGATATTTATTTCCTTTCTTTTTGGGGAATGAGAGGTTAGAACCAAGACAGCTGAAGGAGAATGACACGCATCCACAGACACGGCAGGTCGGCCGCGGTGGGTCCCCCCGGGTCTCCTTCCGGTTGCGGTGGCCTCTCTGGACAGGCAAAGGGGGAGTCAACGGCAGTGGTTGAGGATGAAGACGACATCCGGGACACACCGAGGCTGTCATTTGTTTTTCTCTGAAGTGCCTGAAGGTAGGAAGGAGCCCGTGGCCCGGACCACCCCCCACCCCCTGCCCCGGCCCCTGCCATGGCCAGGCCCGGCCAAGCGCCAGCGGCCCTGCACTCCTCTCTGGCCAGGAAAGCCTTCCACGCGGGACGGTGAGACTGCAAAAATCCAGATGTGCTTCCTTCCCCGATGCAGCCCACTGCTCGGAGCCACCGTCCCCCACCCACCCTGCGCCCCTCACCCGCCTCCCACCACAGAATCTAAGACCTTGCGGCTGGTGAGGCAGTGAGCCGGGGTGAGGAGTCCTCCCCAGATGCCTTCCGCGGACACCAGGCCCCACGGCCTAAAGGGCTCCCAGGGCAGCCTTCCTCCCGCCACTCATGAAGTTGGGGGAGCTTCGGCTACACATTCCACAAAGTGCTGGCACTTACACCCGCAAACCTGGAAGGCGGTGGACCTATTTCTAGGGTGGTGACCTCCCATAACAAATGATGTCATGGTTTGGAATGTTCATTATCGCCAAGGACCTGGTTAGAGGTATAAAAAGACCTTTTTTTCACCGTTACCTAATTTTTTTTTTTTGTCCTCTTATGTTTTGGGTTTTTTGTTGTTGTTCGTTTGTTGTTGGGTTTTTTTTTTTTTTTTGGTGTGTTGTACAGCAGTATAATTTTTCACTTATTTATTCCATCAGTAGATATGGTTTGTACAATGTACAATGGTTCCATTTCAGAAAATAAAAAAATTCAAATCATGAACACCAGTGTGATTTCTGTAGCATTATAATAAAGAATAAATCTGATCAATGGTGAGAAGGTCCCTGCACCGGTGGCTGCTCTGGTCTCTCCTACATGACCATGTGGCCCTGACTCTGTAGGACACCACGCTCCTTGCAGGCAGGTGACCTCCCGTGGTCACCTTAGCTGGCATCTTGAAGCATTGGCTGGGTGCCCCAGGCAGGTGCATAGACCGCCTTGTTGAGATGAAAACACAGCCCCAGTTGCGTAGCCAGGCTGAGCCCTCCTGTAAAGGCCACGCCTGCTCCCTGGTCAAGGGCACCAGTTTGCCATGTCCCTGACTTTGGGAGGCTGTGGCTCATGGTGGGGACTCTGAGAGGTCAGCCCAGAGGTGGATTGTAATGTCTTAACTTGTCCTAACTAAGTGACTTGTGACCAGGGCAGAGCCAGAGCCTTCCTAGGGTTCTTTCCCCTCCCAGCAACTGGGGTACTTCTCTTGCCCAGCTCAGACTCCCACCCTGGAGTTGACTAGTTTCTCTTTCTCTGGCCTGACCTGACCCCCTGCCACCTCTTCCACCTGAAGCCTGGGCCTGGCTGAGCCTCCTGCAGGGGGTGGGGGTGCTGAGAGGTGCTGAGATGATTGTTTAAGCCAGGCCTGCCAAGACTCACCTGGAGGCAAATGTTCTTGCCTTTGTTTTGTCTGCCTCTCCTCCCCACTACCCTTCCTTTTAACATGTTCTGTTATTTTTACCAGGACTAATTGCTCAGCGAAATAAAATCCTGAACTCCTGATAAAGTTCAACTTGACAAAACAAATCATAGGGGCCTTGTTTGCTTAGCCAAAACTATGCTTCTGCTCACACCCTTTTGCTCCCTCCTCCACTGTCCTCTCTAGGTATCTGCAGCTCTGTCCTGGATGGAATTCCTTCCAGACTTGTCTCTATGGATCCACCACCCTTGTCTCCCCGCACCCGTTAAGTTTCTTAGTTATTCTCTCACTCTCTATGTGTCTGTCTTGGGATCATTGTCGCTTTCAGTTTCTTATCTGTCTGTGGAGCTGACTTCCTCTCATGTCCACTTATCAGGGAGCAGTCGTGCACAAGAGCTGGGAATTTAAGCTTGCAGGTATTCCTGTGAGCATCATGTGTGCCGGCATCTGGGCAGTAGTGACACAAGCTTGAGCTTTTCCCTCTAGGCAAACAAATGAGCCAGTGTGGGAAGATGGCCAGTACAGTGTGGAAGTAGGGGAGGTACGCTTTGATGAGGGGGCAGGGTCAGGGAGGCTTCTAGGATGGTGGAGGGAGTCCAGGCATGGAGCTAAGAAGCTCGTTTTTTCTTATTGATGCTAAGGAGCAGGCTGGAGGTTTCTGAGCCAGGGCTCTGCTGGACTTGGGATAGTATTTCCAGGGAATGGCATGGATTGGAAAGATCAAGACTAGAGATGGGGACAAAGCAACTAGGAAACTGGGGCAATAGGCCAACTGCTCCCAGGCAATCAGTACTGCAGCCCAGTGAGGTGGAGTCAGGTGGGCTGCAAGAGGTAGGTAGAAAAATTCAGATCACTCTTAGCCCAGACCAAGCCAACAGGGGTCAAGGGGGTTCACAGTCAAGACCAAGGAGGGATTGCAGACCCTAAAGGCCAAGTCTTTTTTTTTTTTTTTTTTTTTTATGATAGTCATAGAGAGAGAGAGAGGCAGAGACATAGGCAGAGGGAGAAGCAGGCTCCATGCACTGGGAGCCCGACATGGGATTCGATCCCGGGTCTCCAGGATAGCGCCCTGGGCCAAAGGCAGGCGCCAAACCGCTGCGCCACCCAGGGATCCCTTTTTTTTTTTTTTAAATTTTTTTAAAATTATTTATTTAACTAAAGGCCAAGTCTAACCCTCCCCCTTCTCCCTGCGAGGAATGCTTTATTTCCCTCCAGGAGTTCCCGGTAGACACCTTCTCTTAGCCGGCTGCATTCCCCTCTTCTGCCAGTAGGGGTCACCCCTGCCCATTCAGTTCCAGGGGCAGCCCGGTGATGCAGCCTTGTACCATCAGCGTGGACCCTCCCCCTGGCCAGTTTGTTCAGGGATGATCACATGAGCCAGCATGGCCCAGTGAGAATCAGCCCTGGGATTTCTGAGGGAACTGCTAAGAGTCCTACTAAAGCAGTCACTAGAGAATTCCCTAGAGAATTCCCGCAGGGCGGCGTTAGGAGAGTCCTGTCTGAGAATGAAGTGAACACAAGAATGAAAGATGGGGAGTGCGAGTGAACACTCGGCCCCAACCAGCCCTGCCGCCAGCCCTCCTCCTGAACTTGTCAGTCCTGTGTCAATAAATACCCTCGATGGGTTAGGTCCATTTAACCTGGGTTTTTTCCCACATGAGCCCCCAGCAGTCTGTACCAGGGCTTAGAGAGTCTCCTGGATGAATCCAGAAGGAGGGGGAGTTGTCCATATGGTACCTCTGACTGTCATTGTTTTGGAGAGAGTGTCTCTCTCTTCCCTCTCTAGTTCCCCTTATAATGCTCCCATGTGACAAGGACTTAGATATTTCAGAGTTAAGGAAGAGGATATAAACAGGGTAACATGGACCCATTTTGGACTTCCGAAAGAGCCTCTTCTATAATCCTCAGAACTCCAGCACTTCAGAGCTGTGTCACCTCAGCAAAGTGACTTAACCTCTCTGGGCCCCAGTTTCCTCATCTATAAAATGTGAAGAATAATAGTGCCTATTTGGGTTGTTGCAAGGATTAAATGAATTAATACAAAGTGCTTGGGACAGGTCCTGGCACATAGTAAGTCTCAATAAATGTTAGCTGCTACTGTTATGACTGTTATAGTCACTATTTTCAATCACATCTGGACTCCAGAATCCAACCCCTAGAGAATGAGACACAAGGAAAGGCAAGAATTGCCCATCCCTGGCTGCTTTGGGCTTGCCTCCTGAGTTATAGTTGACTCTCTGAAGACCAGCCTCTTCCCCCAAATTGACTTTGGGATTGACTTTGGGATTATCCACCCAGAGTGATCAATAGTCTGAATCCTGCCTTGTGGGATGAGTAGAAGCCTGCCAGTAAACAGGAAGAAGGGAAAGCGCTCCTGGCTGAGGAGATTTGAGGACACATCCCTGCCGCGGTACCGGCTACTCAGTAAAGCAGGCCCCAGTGGGGAGTTTTGGGGTCTTGAGTCTCAGAGGAACAGCCTACTGAGGGCTCCAGTTTCCAGCCTTCCTTCTTTACCACTGTTTTTCCTCCACAGGCTCTTCAGAGAAAAGCCCCTGGGGGGCAAGGACCAGGATGTGGTGCCAGGCCTGTGGGTCCTCTGGGACACTGGCACCCCTGGATGCACTGGGTGACTTGGGCTCCATGGCTTTCTCTCTTCAGACATTGGCAGAAATAACAATTTGCTTTGCACCAAAGAATCTCAGGTGACTCTTAATTCCTGCTCCTTTCGCCCTCGGGACTCCCTCAGTTATGAGCTCATTTGACCTCTGTGCCACCTGGAATGGTACTTTAGAGCAGAGACCAGCCTCCCCATTATACAGATACAAAAATCGGGGCCAAGGAAGTGACTAGAGTCCTGCAGGGACTCAGCCTGTCTTTCGCTAGATGAGGGGTCAGCAAGCCCAGCCCCCACCCCATTTTTGTAAATAAAGTATAGGAACACAGCCATGCTGGATGCTTTCACGATACAACAGCAAAGGTGAATAGTTGCCATAGAGTCTGTATGGTTTGCAGAGTCAAAAATATTTAATATCTAGCCCTTTACAGAAAAAGTTTGCCAACCCCTGCAGTCATCCACACTTTCCTATGGAAATTCTGTGTAGACGAAAGAATAAGAATTTACTACTATGTGCCAGGCACCGTGCAAGACCTTTCTGAATTGTTTATCAACATGTAAGGGTGTAGTCCACTGAACCTGCACATACTGAATACACCTGCATAGCCAGCCCCCAGCTATCCTTTCCAGTCACTACCCCCAAAGGGCAATTACTCTGCCAACTTCTCTTTGCTCAGGTGTGTTTTACCTGGTTTTGAACTTTCCATTCATGGAATCACAGTATATGCTCTTTTGTATGTGGCTTCTTTTACTCAACATGATGTTTGTGAGCTTTATCGATATGGTTACCCGTCACTGGAGTCCATTCTTCTTGCTAGGGAATATTCCACAGGACAAAGACACAACAAGATACTTACCCATTCTCCTGCTGCTGGCCATTTGGTCTGTTCCCAGTTTCCATGGAGTATTATGAATATACAAGATATTGGGCCTCCATTATCTCATTTCACCCTGGCCTCAACCCTGAGAGGGAGACCAATGTGTAGCCTCATTTGAAAAACCTGCAGATTCAGAGATACAAGCAGGTGGGGAAAGTCTGGCAATGGTAAAGGTATGCTTGCGGTCCTGGCTCTCTGGCTTCCTTGTTAGATTCTGGCTTGAAATCCCACTGTGACTACACACTGCTTGACTCCATTTGCATGAAATTTCTAGGAAAAGCAAAACTCTGGCTGCTGAAGGTAAAGCCTGGGTTGCCAGTGGCTGAGAGCAATAAGGATGGGCTGCAAAAGGACAAGAGGTGATGGAAATATTCTCACACTGGATTGTGGGCAGGATCACACAGCTGTGTGAATTTCTTTAAAGCTCATTGAGTTGTATGCTTCAAGTGGGTGAATTTTATGGGATGTAAGTTATACCTCAATAAGCTGCCCCCCCAAAATCCTAAACTCATACTCATCTATTTCTTCATGTACACACACACACACAGCTTCCCCTGCCTTAGTTTCCCTATCTATAAAACAGAAGTCACCATTTGTAGGTGCAGGAGGCCAGTTGTGCAAACACTTGGAGGCTATTTAGCCTGGACCTCTTCCAGCTTTCCCCACGATTAGACACCCCACCAGCGTAGCCTCTCTCTGCAAAGGCCTGGAGGTGGGGGTGGTCTCCCTGGCCAGAGTTGACATCTGAAGCAATCAAGATCCTGTTTGGCTTTGCCGTATCCGACCTGCCGCCGGTGGGGGCAGGAGAGCCACGCGCAGCGGATGCACTGGCCCCAAACTGTTTCTCCAAGTAGTCCCCAGAGATGGCCGTTGGCTTTCAGTTTCTGCACTTGTTTATTTTCAAAGGGACGTTGCCAGACCACTAAGCCACCCCTGCCCTTTCATGGTTTGTTTTATGCAAGAGATTTCAGGAAGAGAGAGGAGGTAAAGCGACCTGAAACCAATTCCTCTGCCAGCAAAGAACTGCAACAGGCCCCAGCTGTTAGATTTGAGGGACACATGGGGCCAGGATACTCTCTTGCTGACTGCCAGCCCCCAGAACACTGGGGATTCTGATAGTGTTAATACTCACGGCAAATAGTTAACAGTTAATGCTGGAACAATTGGACATCCACATGCAAAAGGAGGGAACCTCAGTCCATCCCTTGTACCTTATAGCAAAATTCACTTAAAATGGATCATAGACCAAAATGTAACTCTAAAAATTCCAGGAGAAAACATTGGAGAAAATCTTTGTGACTGGGGCTAGGCAGAGCTTTTTTTAAAATGACATCAAAGCACTAACTATGAAAGAAAAAGTTAATAGAATTGGACTTCATCAAAATTAAAAACTTCTACTCTGCTAAAGACACTGTTATGAGATGAAAAGACAAAATACAGACTAGCAGACAATCTTGGCTAAACATGTAACTGATAAAGGACTTGTATCTGGAATATATAAAGAACTCTCAAGAGTCAATAATAAGAAAGCAAACACCCCTGCAAAAACAAAAACAAAAAAAAACTAGCAAAATATTGACATAGACATTTCATCAAAGAAAATATATGGGAAACAAATGAGCACATGAAAGATGCTGAGCATCATTAGTTATTAGGGAAATGCAAGTTCAAAGCACAGTGAGATGCCAGTACACTCCCACTGGAATAGCTGAAAAGATAGATCATCCCAAGTGCCAGCGAGAATGCAGGGCAACCAGATTCCTCCTACACTGCTGGTGGGGAGATAAAATGGTGCAGCTGTTTGGCAAATAGGTAGATTCTTATAAAGTTAAACATCAACTTACCATACAACCCAGAAATCTCACTTCTACATATATATGTATATATATATATTTTTTAAGATTTTATTTATTTATTCATGAGAGACAGAGAAAGAGAGAGAGAGAGAGAGAGAGGCAGAGACACAGGCAGAGGAGAAGCAGGCTCCATGCAGGGAGCCCGATGTGGGACTGGATCCCGGGACTCCAGGATCACACCCTGGGCCGAAGGCAAGCACCAAACCGCTGAGCCATCCAGGGATCCGCCTCTACATATATTTATCCAAGAGAAATTAAAATGTCCAAAAGCTTGCGCGTAACTGTTTATAGTGGCCTTATTTATATAATTACCTCAAGCTGGAGACAACTAAAACAGCCTTTAATTGCTGAGTGGATCAACAAACTGTAGTACACGCACAATATGAAATCCTACTCAGAAATAAATAGGAAAAAGGGTGCCTGAGTGGCTCAGCCGGTTAAGTGGCTCATTCTTGATTTTTGGCTCAGGTCATGATCTCAGGGTCCTGGAATTGAGGCCCATGTCAGGCTCTGCACTCAGTGGGGAGTCTGCTTGAGGATTCTCTCTCTCTCTAAATAAATACAATTTTTAAAAAATTTATGTATTTATTCATGACAGACGCACAGAGAGAGGGAGGCAGAGGGAGAAGCAGGCTCCATGCAGGGAGCCCGGTTTGGGACTTGATCCCAGGATTCCAGGATCACGCCCTGGGCTGAAGGCGGCGCCAAACTGCTGGGCCACCGGGACTGCCCTGAATCTTTTTTTTTTTTTTTTTTTTTTTTAAAGAAGTAAACAGGGGCACCGGGGTTGCCCAGTCAATTAAGCATCTGCTTTCAGTTTTGGTCATGATCCCAGAACCCCAGAATCAAGCCCGGGATTGGGCTCCCTGCTTAGCGGGCAGTTTGCTTCTCTCTCTGACCCTCCCCCTTCTCATGCTCTCTCTGTCTCTCTTACTGGCTCTCTCTCTCCCTCAAATAAATAAATAAAATCTTAAAAAAAAAAAAAAAAAAAAAAGAGGGATGCCTGGGTGGCTCAGTTGTTGAGAGTCTTGCCTTCGGCTCAGGTGTGACCCTGTAGTCTGGGATCCAGTCCCACATTGGGCTCCCTGCAGGGAGCCTGCTTCTCCCTCTGCCTGTGTCTCTGCCTCTCTCTGTGTATTTCTCATAAATAAATAAAATCTTTTTAAAAATAAATAAATAAATAAATAAATAGTAATGAACTACAGAGACACTAAAGAATAGGAAAGAATCTCAGATGCATTATGCTAAATGAAAGAAGCCAGACTCAAGGCTATGTACTGAAAGATTCCATTTGTACGGCATCCTGGAAAGAGCAAATGAGTAGGTACAAGAAGCAGATCCGTGGTTGCCAGGGGCCAGGGTGGGAGAAAGGGTTATGAGGGAAGCCTGTGGGGGGGGGAGGGGTACTGGAAATATTCTATATCTTGATTGCAGTGGTGATTACACAACTGTATATGTTTATCAAAATTCATGGAACTGTACACTAAAGACAGAGTTTCCTGTATGTAAATTATATCCCAACCAAACCAAACAAAAATAATAATAAGCCCATATACACAGCACCATATACTAGGTGCCAGGCAGTACTGTTTGAAGTACTTTGTACATATTGATTCACTCAGTCCTCACAACAACCCTATAAAGCAGGCATTAATTATCCTAAATTGTGAAAGTTTTGTCCCCAGAACTCTCTCACCTTCAATTTCCTCCCCACCTTGGTCTGACCCCTAGCATGCTCTTCCTCCTGCATCCCTCCCCTCTTTTGTGGTGTCTTCTCCTTCCCACAGCCATAGTAGGAAGAGTTTCCATTAACCTGTTCCCCTGAGGGGCACACAGCTAATAAAGAGACTTGGCAGGGAATACAAACTCAAATGCCTACAGAAGCCAGGCAGGTAAGATAAATAAGTGCAAGCACACTGAGCAAATAGGGAGTGGTGGGGACTGTGGAAAATGGGAGCATCTATGCTGTGTCTAAGGGGACAGTTGCTTCTGAATTCCAGCTCCTACCAGGTGGAAATGATATGAGCCTGGTGTCGTCAGACCTTCTGATAGTTCAAGAAAATTCTAATATGAATTCTTATATGATATGTCATGGTTTTTTTTAAAAGATTTTATTTATTCATAAGAGGCAGAGGCAGAGAGAGAGGTAGAGACATAGGCAGGGGAAGAAGAGGGCTCCCCTCAGGGAGCCCGATGAGGGACTCAATCCCAGGACCCTGGGATCATGATCCTCCGAGCCAAAGGCAGATGCTCAACCACTAAGCTACCCAGGTGCCCTGAAATGTCATGATTTTTTAAAACATTAGCAAATAAGCCAAATTTAAAAAAAAAACTGTTTGGATATGTTTTTATTATTGTAAAATAATGGCATGTTCATCCCTTTCTTTTCCTCCAAAATCACCCCCAATGTACAAGAAAACAAGAAGCAGAAGTGGCAAATGCATAGTCAGTGAAATAAGGCAACATCTGTAGTCCCAAACTGCAGCATACAAAGGGGAAAGGAGGATGAGGAATGGAAACGAACTCCACAAGGTGGAGAAAGATCAAACCCAAGTGCTACAGAAGTAGAATGTAGTGAGAAGCAAGTCAGTCCTCTCCTGCTATCCTAGAAAGTCTCAGGAATTGGATGCATCCACTACTGCAGGAAGCAGGGAACTAAAATGGGGCTTGGTTGAAAGTCTGTATAAGGAACAGACCTCCAGGCTGCCACCCCCATCCTGCTCAGTCTGAGCTAAGCAGCCTCTCTCCCTTCCTCTGGAGACAGGAGGTTTAGCATCTGGAGAAATCATATCAGAGAGCCTCCAGACTCACGGACAGCAGCATGGGTGGGTACAGGGAGTGAGCTGCCAAGAGCTGTAGGAAGAGAGTTTGGTGACAGTGGACAGATGAACAGCAAGACCACGGCCCTCTTCCCTGGCTTTGTTCTAGAGATTCAGTAGCCAGGTTTATCCTTTCCCAGAAGGCAACTGGAGCTCATCTATTCAATCTCAACCATTCAGAGCAAAGACCTCCAGATTCTGACATTTGGGAGTATCTAACTTAAAAAGCTCCCTGGCCAGCCACTGACTCACCAGTTGATGATTCAAGTTCCTTCAGCCATGCATGCTGATCCTAGCGATCATTTTAATGGCCATCCAGGCTTTTGAGGAAAGCTTCCTGAATGAAGAGAGAGTTCAAAACAAACTAATGGAAAAAAAGAAAGAAAAAGAAACAATTCAGGGAGTAAGAGATAATTTCAAATAAACTCAAAGTAATATTCCTGGAGACATGAGATGAGATTGCACCCATGAAATAGGAACTGAATGCTCTATCAAGAAATAACACTCCAAAAATAAGAAAGGCCTCTAAGAAAAAAATTTAATGGTAATAAGTTAGAATTTTGGTAAAATGCCTCTAAAAGTAGGTCAGAGAGACAAAAATCTGAAAATATAATAAAATTAGAGAGGTCCAATATCTAATAGAAGTTCCAGAAAGAGAGAACAGAAAAAATGAAAGGGAGAAAATAATCCATTACAGAGCAATAGCAGAAGGTGGGGGCAGAGGGAGAAGCAGATTCCCCATCGAGCAAGGAGCCCAATATGGGGATCCATCCCAGGACCCTGGGATTATGATTTGAGCTGAAGGCAGACACCCAACCGACTGAGCCACCCAGGTATCCCCTCCCCAAAATTATAAGTTTTAAATAGGCAATGACTGGCTATGCTTCAGCAAACATGACTAGATTAATTTGTTCTTCAAGATTTCTCTTTTTAGCTCCAGAAAATTTACCCACCTTTAGTCCCATTTAAAAAAAACTGAGGGAATCCCTGGGTGGCTCAGCAGTTTGGCACCTGCCTTTGGCCTAGGGCATGATCCTGGAGTCCCGGGATTGAGTCCCATGTCGGGCTCCCTGCATGGAGCCTGCTTCTCCCTCTGCCTGTGTCTCTGCCTCTCTCTCCTCTGTGTCTTTCATGAATAAATAAATAAAATCTTTAAAACAAACAAGCAAACAAACAAACAAAAACTGAAAGGTTGGCATCATTTGACTTCATACTCTGAAGCAACTTCCTGACAGTCGTTCACCTCTGCTTCAAGGAACCTCAGATTGGAACACTTTTCAGAGAAAGAATGAAGAAAGGCTTGATCATTTTGCAAGGCTCATAACATGCGAACGAGTAGTCAACTGCTACAAGTTTATCTCTAATAAGACTATTCAAGTCTTCCTGAAAAGCATACTTACTCTTGATCTGTCTCACCATTTTAGGTTCTGGGGTCTGACACGCAATTGTAAAAACCAATGAAAGGGGATCCAAAGCAATACACAGAACTTAGGAAATAACATATTTGCCACAAGATCAATAAAGTAAATTTCCAGGATGATAAAGGGAGATCTCAGGACAATAGCTATGTAATAAGCTAGACAACAATCAATCCAGATTGTTAGGACAAAGGACTTCAGAGGGAAAAACTGAGACTGATAGGATCTGACAGGGTTGACTCTGTCAAAATTGTATTGAGAGATATTTAACAAAGCTATTAGATGGTACAGGAAGACTTAAACCATAGGTTCAAAGAAAGCTAAGCAAATGGAGAAAAAAAGTGAGATAATTGTTAACTCCAGGAAAAGCAAAAATTTGAATGATTTTTTTTGTTCAGGAGAACAAGGAAAAGAAATTATAATGCACAATAATTCTGTGGCCAGAGGTGCCTGGGTGGCTCAGTTGGTTAAGACTCTAACTCCTGATTTTGGATCAGATCATGATCTCAGTGTCATCAGATCAAGCCTCTGCACTGGGTGTGGAGCCTGCTTAAGATTCTCTCTCCCTCTCCTCTTGCCCCTCTCCCCCACTTGTGCATGCATGCACACTTTCTCTTTCTCTCCCTCTAAAAAATAAAATAATAAAAATAATTTTGTGACCAAAGTAATAAAAACATTGAATATGAATTTAACAAAATATAACTTATTAGTAAAATGGAGGCAGAAAGAGGTCTATAACAAAATAAAGTAAAATCATTTTACACAATAAATCAATAAATGATGTCTGAAATTGATGACTTTAGAATATATATATAGCAAGAGAGGATTTTTTTAAAAATATTTTATTTATTTATTCATGAGAGACAGAGAGAGAAGCAGAGACATAGGCAGAGGGAGAAGCAGGCTCCCTGTAGGAAGCCCGATGTGGGACTCTATCCTGGAACTCTGGGATCCCACCCTGAGCTGAAGGCAGACACTCAACTGCTGAGCCACCCAGGCACTCCATTGACAGAAGTTTTGTTTTGTTTTTTAATTTGGAGATAAGTACTAGAAGTAAGTAATAACAAAAATTTGAAAGGGATTACTTCTGGGAGGAAGTGGGTATCACTGAGTTAGGAAGGGGCATGGCATGGATGTACAGGGGTCAGATAGGGGATTGTTATTTTTATTTTTTTTAAAGATTTTATTTATTTATTCATGAGAAACAGAGAGACAGAGAGGTGGAGACAGAGGCAGAGGGAGAAGCAGGCTCCATGCAGGGAACCTGATATGGGACTCCATCCCGGGACCCCAGGATCATGCCCTGGGCTGAAGGCAGAGCTAAACTGCTGACCCACCCAGGCGGCCCATGTTATTTTTAATTATATGTTCTTCTAACATGGTCTACTTTTAAAAATTCTGTATTTTATCTTTTTATATTTTATTTTTATAAAAATCTTTTTAAATCATAATTTTTAAAATTCAAGTTTAAGTTTTATTTTTTTGCTCTACACTGTTTCTTGTGTACTTTTATTTACTTGAATTTAATTTTCGTTTTGCTGAAGAATAACCTCTAGTAATTCTTTCAAACATGGCCTATGGATGAAAATACCATTTAAACTTTTTTTTCTTAAAAATTTTATTTATTTATTTGAGAGGGAGAGACAGAGCACAAGCAGGGGAGGAGTAGAGGGAAAGGGAGAAGTAGACTCCCTGCTGAGCAGGGAGCTCAACATGGGGCTCCATACCAGGACCCTGGAATCATGACCTGAGGCAGAAGGCAGATGCTTAACTGACTGAGCCACCCAGGAGCCCTGTCATTTAACCTTTTACCCTCCAAGATTTATTGAGGTTAAACTGCATACAGAAAAATTCACTCTTTTCAGGCATACATTTCTATGACTTTTGAGAAACTTACACCGTCATATAAGCACCACCATGATCAAGAGAGAGTGTTTTCATCACCACAAATAGTTCTCCTTTTCCTTTCTGCAGTTTGTTTCCTCCCCACAAGCTCCTGGCAACCACTGATCTGGTTTTTCTGTCCCTATCATTTTGCCTTTTACAAATGCCATATAAATGGAATCAAACAATATATGGGCTTTTACCTAGCATAATGCTTTTGAGAGTTATCCATGGTATTGCATTAATGGAAACCAGAGGTATAATTGATCATTACTCATCAGTGCTATTCACTAAATAGTTCCAGTCATATGATCGGACTGTACTTCCTGCTCCTTCGTGTCTGGGTGAGACCATGTGACTAGCTCTAGGCAATGAGTTCTGACTACTTATCACTTCTGGGCTTGACCATTTGACTGTTAGTGTGAGACCCATTGAGTTTTCTCTTTTTTTCCTGCCACAGCGATGGGCAACACTCCAGATGGTGGCTGCTCTCAGCCTGAGTTGTAGAGTGACTGCAGCCAGCAGAGCCCGCTGCTGGCCTGTGAGGACACGTAGCCAAAAGAGAGGTCGCTTGAGCCAGAAAATACACCGTTGTGGTTTTAAGCCTTTGAGATTTGGGTGGGGTTTGTAATCACAGCACAATCAGCCTATATTGATCCATACGGAAGGTTTGTGTTTTTTAAGTCCTGGAAATTTTTCTTTTATTGCTGTTTTAATTATATCCTCTATTTTCCTCTCTCTCTTTCACTTTATGCTTTCTTTCTGGAACTACTAAGCAGGTGCTGGAACTTTTGAATGTATACTCCACGTCATTTACCTTCTCTTTGCCCTTTTAGAATTTCAAGGAGAAATTCTGTTTAATCTTTTAGCTTACTACTGTGTTGTCCAGCCATATTCATTTTGCTATCAACTCAGCTTTTCAAAATCAGATATTCATATTTATTTTTCAAGACTTCTATTTGCTTCTTTTGGCAAAGAAGCTAAAATGGATTTTTGCTTGATGGGTGCAGAATCTTCCACACTTTTTCTAAGCTATTGATTATTTTAAAAGTCTTCTGTTTGTTCTGTTAACGTGTAAGCAGGTAGCTTTCTTCCAGACTGCTGGCTTTCCTTAACTGCTTGCTGACTGACTTTTGCTGGTCTGTAACACTCTGTATTTAGGAATTCCTATTTGCACGATTTGATTATAATGGAGTGCTGCTAAATTCTTTTCAAGAGGAGATGGATGTCCTATGAGTTTCTATGATCTTGTGGTTTGCTGGGTGTAGGAGTTCCCTCTCCTTCGTGGGAGTCGTTAGCTCTCCCAGAGCACTGCCCTGCATGTCCCTCTGTGCACATGGATGTTGCTATTTCCTACTCTGCAAGAAGGAAGCCATGGCCCCTCAGCCTAGGTTCTCTTCAATCATTTCCACAAATCCTGGTAAACGCCTCACCTCCAAACCCCGAGACCTTCTCCCTCTAGCCACTGATTGCTTTTTGCACCCTCCAGATCTCATTATTGGTAGTTCTCTGCTTCCTGCATTTTATTTTTTTATTTTTATTTTTATTTTTTGCTTCCTGCATTTTAAACGTGCTTTCCTTCAGTCTCGTTTTTTTCTCTAATTTACTCTTTAAGAATCCGTGTGTGGATTAAACAAAGTATGTCTGTGCACTGCATATGGCCCATGGGTTGCCAGTTGGTAACATCAGGCTTTAGACATTCTGTCCTCCCATGGAACTGATACTTGCTTTTTTTCTTTTTCTTTTTTATTATTTTTTTAAAAGATTTATTTATTTATTTTTATTTGAGACACACAGAGAGAGACAGAGAGACAGAGAGGCAGAGACACAGGCAGAGGGGGAAGCAGGCTCCATGCAGGGAGCCCGATGTGGGACTCAATCCCAGGACTCCAGGATCAGGCCCTGGGCGGAAGGCAGCGCTAAACCGCTGAGCCATCTGGGCTGCCTGATATTTGCTTTTTTAAATAAAAAAAAAAATAAAGTATACGTCCTCCCACAAGGATGTCTTTTGTGCTAAGAGACCAAAGAGAAATAAAGAATACACTTAAATAAAAGGTATACAAGTAATAATTGTTTCTTTTGGAAATTAGGAAGTATAGATAAGCATAAGGAAGAAAATAAGAATAACTCCACCCAGAGATAACTGGTGCAAACATTATGGTGCACTTTCTAACACACACACATAAATATATGACTTCGTTAGTATTTGTTTGAAACTGATATCAAACTACTGAGTACTTTTTAAAAGTTGGTATTCCACCCAACAATTTATCATGGGCATCTTTCCATGTCAATAATATTGCTTCATTTAATATGTAGTGTTTAAGGGGCTCCTCAGTGGCTCAGTCAGTTGAGCAACAAACTCTTGATTTCATTCGGCTCAGGTCATGATCTCAGGGTTGTGAGATTGACCTCTGCCCTCAGCAGGGAATTTGCTTGAGATTCTCTCTCCACCTCTCTCTGCCCCCCCCCCCCCCCCCCCCCGCAAATGTAGTGTTTCATTCCATTTGGGGCCAGAATATATTCAGTGAATTCCCTCTTGTTAGACATTATGTTGTTTCTAATGTTTACTCTTTATAAAAGTGATGCTACAATTCTAGGATCAAATTCTAAAGTGAAATGGTTGCATCAAATGCAGCTGGGTATTTAAGAGTTTCCCAAGAAGAAATGTCTTTAGATAAAGAAAGGCAAATCAAAGGGTGGTCTTTGAGACATTTGCAATGTCCAGCATTGGAAGCACTGCTCTGGGCAAGGGGGAAGACCTCAAACTCACACCTGAAGCTGCCAGTCCCTTTGGCTTAACCCTCCTTGGAGACATCCAGGGAGGATGCACAGCCACTTTGGTAAGAGCCCTTTGTCACTTTCTCCCTGAGCATCCTGCCTTTCCAGAGGCACTTGTCAGGAGGAGGTTGGCGCAGGGTGGTCAGCGCTGACCCAAATCTGGAAGTGAAACTGGTTTCATAGCAGAACACAGAAAAGGCTGTGGAGGACTCTCAAGGGACCAGAGTGGGTGCTCTTGGCCTGGGTCCTCTTTTCCCCTCTTGATACCCTGTCTCTCCCGTCTTCCATCATGTCACTCCCTGTCTTCCATCATGGCCCCCACCCCCTGCTGGCATTGAGCCCCTGAAACCTTGAAAGCTTTCTTCTAGAAGTGTCGACTATGAGGTTGAATCATATGAAATTGGTAGGTCTAAAGTGCTTAAGTATTGGCAATTCCTAGGTACCTCTGGTCTGGTGGGTTCCACTGCTTCAGTCTGCAGAACATTCCTTTAGCGCTCATTCCGTGCTACGCACTGTGCTAAGCAATTTTTAAAAAAGATTTTACTTATTCATGAGAAATAGAGATAGAGGCAGAGACACAGGCAGAGGGAGAAGCAGGCTCCATGCAGAGAGCTCTATGCGGACCGATCCGGGGTCTCCGAGACCACGCCCTGGACTAAAGGCGGCGCTAAACCACTGAGCCACCCAGGCTGCCTTGTGCTAAGCAATTTATAATCATTTTTAACTGTCCCAACTTTCTGAGACATAGAGCTGCTTCCTATTTGAAAGAGGAGGAAATTATGGTTCAGAATTTCCTCTTTCAGAATTGCTTGGGGGCTGGTTCACCCTCCAAATTTAAGATCTTAGCAATAAGGGCAATATTGGAGTTGTAGTTAGAGGAGCTGGTGGCTTCCTTTTCCCTTGGAAAGTGCCCTAACTTGGCACAGCCAGTTTCCACCTCCGCGGATGTGAGGTCTCAGTGAGAAAGCAGTGTTCTCAATCCTGTTTCCACACTGGAAAAATCCCTTTGGTATTCAGAGACTCAGTCTTCTCATCAAGAAAATGGAGATCATCACCACTGTGCTCAGCAACACCAGGACCAGCTGTTAGGACGCGGTTCCGGGCTCAGCCAGAGAAAGCAGGGCCTGGGAGGGAGAAGGAGCCCCACCTCCACCCACCACGTGGAGCGCGGGGCGGAGTCCGCACGGCGCCGCTGGGCCGACGCCTCCCCAAGGCCACGACACCCGCGAGTGGCACCCCCTGGCCACCGCGTCCCGCAGCATCCCCCGCAGCCCCGAGCACAGGGGGCGGCGAGGGGCGGGGCCTGAAGGCGTGGCCTCCGGCGACTTTCCTCCCCGCCCCCCTCCCGCTTTTTTTGTCCGCCTAGTTTCGGAAAGGCTCCTCTGCGCCTTTAAGAGGCCGACGCGGCCCGCCGATTGGCCGAGACGCGCCGGTGACGTCACACCGGGGCCGGCGCCGAGGCGGCCCCGTCGGCCCGCGCCCTCCCCCTCCCGACCCGCGGCGCGCTCGCGGACAGTCCGCGCGCGGGCCGGGCCGGGCCGGCGCCCAGTCAGCGTCCCTCGTCCGCGCAGCCCGGAGCCCCGGGGGATGCTCCCGGCCCGCACCCCCCATGGCCGCCGACGTCTTCATGTGCTCCCCGCGCCGGCCCCGCAGTCGGGGCCGCCCGATGCTGCTCAAACCTCAGGTGCCTGAGGACGACGACGACTCGGACACCGATGAACCGTCCCCGCCGCCCGCCTGCGCTTCGGCCCCCCCGGCCCGGGCCCACGCGAGCGCCGCGCCGCCGCCGCCTAGGGCCGGGCCGGGCCGCGAGGAGCCTCCGCGCCGCCAGCAGATCATCCACAGCGGCCACTTCATGGTGTCGTCGCCGCACCGCGAGCACCCGCCCAAGAAGGGCTACGATTTCGACACGGTCAACAAGCAGACGTGCCAGACCTACAGCTTCGGCAAGACCAGCTCTTGCCACCTGTCCATCGACGCCTCGCTCACCAAACTCTTCGAGTGCATGACCCTGGCCTACAGGTAGGGACCCGGCGACCGGGCGGCCCCACCTCTCGAGACGAGCTTCCTACTTTGTCAAAACCGCAGCGGAGGGCTCGACCGCGGGAGGACCCCCGGGATGCGCGCATTCCCATTGGTTCTTGCCCCTTTGGGAGAGTTTCTGGGTCTGGGATCCTCGGTGGAAGCCAAGAGGGGTCGGTGTCCCGGGCTCTTCCCCTGCTAGCAGTGTTTGGGTTCTTCCGGCTTCACGTTCTCCATCCAGGCCCTCCCCTCTAAGGTCCTGAGGCCAACGATTTTGAACACGAAAGAGGTTCAGGCCGCCCCTTGGGGTATTCGACTCTCCACCCTTTCCCCCAAACGCCTTGTGTGTTCCCGGCAATATCGAGTAGTGGTTAAGAGCACCTGTCCAAGGGTGGCTTAAGTGCTGGTTCCAGTATTTCATAGTTGTGTCAGATATCGGGGCCTGTTTCCTCCTTTATGAAGGGGGGGTGACAGTGGTATCAGCCTCCATTGGCTATTTTGGGGATGGAACGAGAGAGGTATTGCTTATTCCAGGACTTGACACAGTTAGATACTCCATAAATGTTTGCTGCTTTTCTTATTGTCCCTTTAGTGGGAGACTGGGTCTCCTCACATCCACTTTGAAGACCCTCTCCCACCTTAGCAGCCACCCTAGGTGCCTCCTAGGTAGAATTTGGGAACCACAGCTGTTGGAGGTCTGCCCTCCTGGCAAGTTGGAAGGTTCTCTGGTCAGCCCTGAAACGTTATATGGAGATGGCATTATGGAGGGCAGGCATCCCAGACACCATTCTGACATGTGGATCCGGCGCTCGGCAGAAATCTCTGTTTATCTAAGTCACAGATATGCCTGGCCCTCATGAGTTAAAATGTCTTTCCACCCTCTCCTTCCGTGGGTTAGGGGTTATGTTATGTTAGGGGTACGTGCCAGGTGACTTCTGCCTCAGCAACAGAACTTCTTTGGGCTAGCTGCAGTGTAGAACAGTCCAGTCCTGCACAAAGCTCACAATAGGATCTCTGCTGAGTAGGGGGTGTTCTTTAGTAACTGAACTGGCTCGTGCTGTCTTAGGTCTTCTCTGCAGGCAGCACAGGGAAAGTTTCCTGGGAGAATCCAGAAATAGTGTAAAGAAAAATAGGTACATCCCCCCCCCCCCTTTTTTTTTTTTGGAGAGCCTTTAAACCCAGATATATCCAAGTTAAAATATTAAACATTTACCTCAAGTTAAAACATGGCTCAGGGTGGCATTTTCCCTCTTTGGAATAAATGATTAGTCAACTTGTTCCTTTGTTATGTTCCTGAAACGCACCCTCCCACCCCCACCCCATTTCCTCTCTTGAAGGTTTCCCTGGTGGTTTGTTTGCCACATGGCTGCAGAGTATTACCCAGAGCTCTCCTCCCATCCCCCTTGCATGGCACATTGGTTAGGCTCTGCTCCGATTCTCTGGTCTTGCCAGTTTGAGCTGGCACTGAGCCTGTGAAGATGTTCTGGGTTTTTTGTTTTTGTTTTTGTTTTCTTTTAATGGTATTGAGATTACAGGCTTTGGCCCTCTTTTAGCCCTGCTTACTCGGTCTTGAATTTTGAGCACTTTATTGGAATCAAACCCACCTAGATTGTAGCATGTGCCACAAGAGCCTTTTCCAACAAAATTATAGGTGAAAGACAGGAATGTGTTTTATTAAGAGGACTTAATCCTTTTCTTTCTTTTAATATAAACTTCTTCATGTACTGGGAGAGAAGGGATGATTAAGTAGCAGGAGGCATGAGTAGAAAGCTCTCACCTAAGCTCTGCTAAAGGAAAAATAAACCAGGCTTCCCTTTGCCCTCAGTTTGGATAACCTAAAGGCTTATTATTAAATAACACCAAAGAATTTTAGTAATGGCATTTTTTTCCCCACTTCTTTCAAAAATATCTTGGCAGCTGGCCATTGCTCAATTAAGTTTCTTGATTGCAAAATGCACCCCTACCTTGCTCTTCAAGACCTCCAGGCTCCACTGGCTCTTTTGCTTTTCTGCAGTTCCCTATGGGCAAGGCCTGCCACTGCAGGTCACCCCAGTGGGTATCTGCCTAGTAATTCTCATGAAGATACTCTTTGTCTCTCCATGTGAAGCTGATTTGCCTGGCCCCAAATTTAGTTGGCAGTGTGGTACAGATTGACGGAGGAATGACTCAAAACCAGTTGTCTGGGCTGTAGCCTCTGGCACAGAGCAGCAGGAGAACAGAAGTGAGTTTCTGACCTCAGCTGTCCTACCATGACCACTCGCTGGCTTTCAGAGAAGGGGGGTTGAAGTGGGGGCAGGGAGGGAAGCAGACTTGATCTCAGACTGCCCTTTCTCTGGGGTTTGAGCTTTCACCACTGTTTTCCAGGTTTTCTCCTTCTCCTTGGGCCTAGAGGAAGGCCAGTAGGGCCTCCTCCTCTGCGTGACTGTTTCTGGCCTAGGCTCTTTGTAACCTCAGCTTCCTGTCTGTCCCCTGGCCTCTTGGTTCTGGCTGCCTAACTCTCCCTGGTACACTCTGTGCTTTTTTTTTTTTTTTTTTTTTCTTGGTTTGGTTTCCTGTTAAACTGCTGTCTCCCAGCTGTTTCCAGATGAGGTTCAACAGTTCTTTGGGGGAGGAGCTAAGTGCAGGGGAAGTTGTGGTTATTTTTTTCCTCATTCCTGTGAAGTGGTCCAGGAATTCTGAATATAATCCATTCCTGAACACACAGAGTCTTGAACTCTTAAAGGGTCTTTGGCAAGACTGACTTTGGGTGAGGGAATAGGGTGTTTAAGAAATGGGGACTGCATGTGAGTGTGCCCAGTGGCCCGCCTGGGTAAGTAACAGTGCCAAGAGGATTCCACCTCCATATCTGGCCTTAGAATCTTTGTCCTTCCCGCTCTGTGATGCTAAATAGCCCCGTAGCGAGAAACATCTTGATTTGGTCCTACAGTGTGTGCTCAATTAGGTGATAGATGATATGAAAAAAGCCCATGGTTTTTCAGAGCCTTCCTGTCTGCCACTTTAAAATGGGGAGGATAAAACTGCCCTGCAGGTGGGTGTGAGGGTTAGCTGATAGGATGTCTGTGAATGTGGCTAGTACCTGACAGGTAAGGGGGGGCTTTGCAGGCTGAGTCCAATTCTCTGTCCTCGCCCAGCTGACGTTTACGAGGACCAAGATTCCTCATCATAAGCTGAAGGAAATAACGTGTCTGACTGGGGTCTGTTAGTGTGGCTTCCAAATGCCTGCTTGATAAATACTAAATAGATGCATTCTTACTTTGCCCATGCCTTCCAAGCTCCACAATGGAGCTATGTACTTTAGAACATAGTTCATGGTTCTTGCCCTCTTAGCATTTTAAGGAATGTCACACATGTAACTCACCCACACAGATTCTGATCACATCTAGTATAGATAGTTTTTTGTGTTTGGTGTTGGTTTCACTTCTCTACCTTTTAATGTAACTCTTGATTAGGGAGCCTTGGTGGGAATGTCTCCAGAGGGTAAGAGATAGTCTTTTTATGTATTCACGGTGAAGCAGGAACTTTCTGACAACGGGATTCTGCTCCAGTGGATATCTGAAGAGACCTTTTACTTCAGGGCTGTAAAAGCCTTGGTATACAGATTTCCAAAATGTACCCCTGTAATACATGCTCTGTATAGTAACCCTGCCTAGGGTCAGGACTCTGCCGGACTAAGGAATTGCCAGGATTAAAGGTTTGGAGCACAGTATCCTCCAAATTCTAGGTTATCCATAGAGGTACTTTCTAATGCTAGGCATGGTAACTAGTTGTCATTGGGAACCATGCACACAAATTACTAAATTTATTCTTCTGCCATCATGCCAAAGATAAGCAGCTTTTGTTTTGCACTTTTTAAGTTTTTGATCATTCTGTAGTATGCACTGAAGGGCAGGCAATGAGATGGGAATGGGGCCATGGGATGAGAAAGATAGTCTCTGTCCTTGAGGAACTCACAAACTAGGAGGTAGGGGACAGGTAAACAGACAGTAGTAGAATAATTAGCAAGGGTTGTGATAAAGAATGTGAGCCAGCTCTGACGGCAGTGCTAAGATGGAGAGCATGTATGTGTTTACATAATTGCTATCAATGTGGATGGTTTCCCCTGACATCAGGGTTTAATACTTCCCTCCCCTTCCCTGTGTTAACTGTCAACAATTACAGACCATATTCCTCAGTAGGAAGCCCCACTGTTCCTTTTCTCTATCTTCTTCCCTTTAGTAGTCCAGGAGCAGATTTCCTTTTGACTAGAGGCTGACTGGCTAATTGCCATCCTGATGCAAGAGCAAAGAAAAGTGATAAAATTGGGAAGACCCTGGGAAAAGAGGTTAGAGGAGAAGATGGAGGGAGTTTATTTTGCAAGGGTGGAGAAGGGATGGGGATTCACACTAACTGAGCAGTCCTGTGTCCTGGATTTTCTTTCTTTTTTTTTTTTTTTAATTTTTATTTATTTATGATAGTCATCAGAGAGAGAGAGAGAGAGAGAGAGAGAGAGAGAGAGAGGCAGAGACAGAGGGAGAAGCAGGCTCCATGCACCGGGAGCCTGACGTGGGATTCGATCCCGGGTCTCCAGGATCACGCCCTGGGCCAAAGGCAGGCGCTAAACCGCTGCGCCACCCAGGGATCCCTGTGTCCTGGATTTTCTTTCTGTGATCTCTCTATCTATCTATCTATATTTATTTATGAGAGAGAACATGTGTACGAGAGGTGGGGAGGGGCAGAAGGTGAAGCAGACTCTTCTCTGAGCATTGAGTCCCAGGACAACGATGTGGAGGTCTATCCCAGGGTCCTGGGATCATGACCTGAGCCGACTCAGATGCTTCACCGACTGAGCTGCCCAGGCGCCCCTCTCTTTATGTGATCTTAAGCAACTCTCATAATAGCCTTCTCAGGTGGATGGTGGTAGAGTCCTCATTTTTCATATTAAAAAAACAACCCTCCTTCCCCAAGTTTAGAAGTTAATTTGCCCTGTTGCTGAGGTGTCCAAGGCAGTATCTCTGAAGCTGAAAAGTTTCCTCTCTCACCTGTTCAACAGAAGCCTGCAGTCCTATTAGGTGCAAGTGCCAGTCTGTCTAAGGCAAGGCATGGGAAAACCAAGATAGGGAAAAGGCATGCCTTTAGGCTCCTCTATGCCCTTCAGTGTGCTGTCCTTCCCCACCAATGAAATCCTACCCTTTAAGACTCAACTCAAGCGCTGTTGTCCTTATTAGGCTTTGCAAAGGGAGTGGACACCACATTCCTCTGTAAATCCATGACCCTTGTTGATTCTGTCTCTTATTGTTATGTAGACCTGACTTGGCTGTGATTCATCCTATCTTCACCTTTGACTTTCCCACAGAGCCTAACCATGTTGGGCACATACTAAGTGATTAAGAAATATTTGTGGGATTGAAAAGGGAGGCTCAGGGACCTGGAAGCCAATATCATAAACTTGCTCTTGGTGAGCCTTGTTTATCTTCACCTGTGCAAAGACAAACACAAACCCTGTGGAGCGGTGCTTTAGAGGATGTTGATGTGGAGTGGGACAACAGGCTGAGTGCTTTTGTTGTGTGGTATTTGTATTGCGTCTCACATGGACTGATGTAGCGGATTAATGACCACCCCCCTGGGGTGGACCACCAATCCATGTAGTAATCCCCAGAACCTGTGAATATGTTAGGTTGCATGGAATCACGGTTGCTAATCAGCTTCCTTTAAAATTGAGAGAATATTTTGGGTTATCTGGCTGGGCCCACTGTGATCACAAAAGTCCTTGAAAATAGAAGAAGAAATCAGAAGCAGAGAGAGCAGCAAAGGCCTGGCCTGATGTTGCTGGTGCTGAGGACGGTGGAGGGGCTGTGTGCTAAGGAATGTGGGTGCCTCCAAATGCTGTAAAAGGCAGGAAAACATATTCTCTCCTGGAGCTTTAAAGGGAACCCAGCCCTGCTGACATCTTGGTTTTTAGCTCAGTGAGACCCATATCAGACTTCTGACCTGGAACTATAAGATAATCAGTAAGTGTTCTGAGCCACTCATTTTGTGGTCATTTATTATAGCAGCCATAGGAAACTAATACAGCCTTGTTTGAAATGTTTCTTGAGGTCATTTTTTTTTTTTTTTTTTTAAGATTTTATTTATTTATTCATGAGAGACACACACAGAGAGAGAGAGAGAGAGAGAAAGAGAGGCAGAGACACAGGCAGAGAGAGAGGCAGGCTCCATGCAGGGAGCCTGATGTGGGACTTGATCCAGAGACTCCAGGACCACGCCCTGGGCCAAAGGCGGGCGCTAAACCACTGAGCCATCCAGGGATCCCCTTGAGGTCATGTTTTAACCATATAACCCAGCTATAAAAGGCATTTTCAACTCTTCTTCAACCACAGAAGAGTGTAGCAGCCCACCCTGGAGTTCTATCAAGTTATATCAGGGGATCTAGTGATAGGATGGCCCTGTTATATAAGGAAAAGTCTGTCAAATGGGTCTTACCCTTATTCCCTAGTACAATTCCTAGAATAGGGTATTGTAGAAAGTTATTTTACTTGTTTTTAAGGATTCATACTATGATGGAAAATTCAATGTGAGCTCCCATTCTCTCAGATGTAATATGTGCAGTTCAGACAGTAAATAGGTGATCTTTTCTAACATTTTTTGGAATATGGTCTGTGGTTAGAAATCTAGGCCACAGGACTTGTGTTTTATTTAGGCAGAGCTCTTGGGGGCCAGAATCATGGATTAGAGACCCTCTTGTGCTCGCCTGTGTAATGGGGGTTTATTGCAAGGATTAGGAAGGGTGTTGGTAACCTCATGATGATTCCAGGATTTCTAGGACTGCCTGACTTCCTACAACTGCCTGGAGCAGGGTTCTAGGCTCTGGATCCTCAGCATGGGAAGCTTGTCTTTCTTTCCAGTTTCACCCCTGTGAAGTGACTCGACTCTTCTCAGGCTCTGCTTTTCTTTGCAGTCTTGCTTATCCCACTGCCAGCTGGCTCGCTTACCTGCAGCCCTGTTTCTTCTCTGCGTGAAAGCTTCTGCTCAGTGGAGCTTTTGCATCTGACTGATTAGAGCTTGCCTGTGTTTCACATACAGACCTTGCTTTATTTTTTATTTGTTTTTTTCAGACCTTCCTTTAGAGCTTCCTGTTACCACCGGTGCCCTTTGCGAGTTGCCTAACTAAACCCCATAGCCTCCAATTAAAATGTTTGAGGAGGAGACTAGCTGTCCCCTCCCTCTCTGAGAAGAGCTTCATAGGCCCAGAGCATGAGTCTGGCCATAGTCTTTGGATTGGCTGTTCTTCCCTTCTAGAAGTTATTAATCAAGCCTCTGTTGGGTGTTAGGCACAGCTCTAGCCTTGGTGGTACAATAGTAAATAAGGAAAATTAGTCATCTCCCCTCATGAAGTTTATATTTTAGTAAGGGGAATCAGTAAGCAAATCAGATTTATGTTGTTAGTGCAGTGCAGAACATAAAACAAGATGAAAGAAGGAAAGTGATAGGGGGCTGGGGGAGGGTGGGCAGATATTTTACCTCTCTGGTCAAAGAAGTCTTATGAGGAGATGACATTTCAGGTTAAACTGAAACCTGAGTGGTGAGTAGGAGCCAGGCGTGGTTAGGCATTCCAGGCTGTAGAAGAGCCCAAGGCGAAAGCCAAGGTGGAATGAAGTTGGCACATGGTGGGGCTAGAAAGAAGGCCAACGGCTAGAATGCTGAGGGCATGGTGAGTGGTAGGAGGTAAGACTCAGGAGGCAAGGGGCCTCATTGGCCATGGTGAGAACTTAGGGTCTTGTATTCACTGCACTGGGGAATGTGGCTTATTGCAGCTGCCCTGTGGAGACTAGTAGGTAGGAGGCAAGAGAAGAAGTAGGGGTACCATTTGGGAAACTGTTTAGCCTTTCTCAGACTAGGAGGGCAGCCATGAGAACAACTGGATGGATTCAAGGTGGGTTTTAGACTTGCCAATGGATTGGACATGGAGGATTAAAGAAAGACCAGCATCTACAGTGACTAGGAGGTTTTGGCCTGAGCTGGGGGGGGGGGGGGGGGGGTCTTACAGAAATGAGAAAGCTGGGGAAGGCCCAGTCAGCTACGGTGGCAGGACACCACTGTGCTATGCACAAAACTTGTCTGCTGTGTGTGCCCTACGATGGGAGCTGTGGAAGGAGCAGCTTCCCCAAGAGGAGGCTGTGGATGAGCTGTCACTGTAGGGGACGCTTCAGTTGTTCAGCAAGGTCCTCACTATCGCCAGAGCAATCCTCACATAGCCTTGACAGTCTGCTGTCCGTGCTGCTCCATCGTGCCTCCCAGACCTCTGCTGTGCCTCTGGAGGAGGCCAGCTGTGGACGGGAGGTTTTAGACTTTTGAACTTAAGAAGGTAGTGTTTTTCCTGCAAAATATGTACTATTATATATCCCAAGAGATATGTTTGTTCAGCTGCGTTTGGTTGTTGTAGAGACGGCCTGGTCCTAAATGCTCTAAAGCAACTTCTCCAAATCTAGCATTCTTAATGTATTTGGGGTTGGACTGCATCCCCAGAAAAATCTTCTGGGAAGAGGCAGTGTAGAAGGGGAACTCCAGGAAAGTGTCCGAGATCTGGAGAAACAATTTCAGAAACAGAATTCCTTGCCCTTTGCTTTTGAGTCTCAAAAATGAACATAAAGAATCTAACTAAAGAGTAAAGCTAAGCAGTAAGAGCTTATAAAGACAGCAGAGAGAACCGGGCTGCTGGTAGAAACAGGTTTGGGAGTTTTAGTTGCAGTGGAGAGGGAGACCATGAGGATTTAGGTGGCATAGCTTTGCTGTTGAGGAATATAATGGGAGTAGGAGGGTCTGTTCTGAACACTAGTTAACAGTTCCTTCCCTCTGTGGCTTGTGGGCGTCAGCAAGAAGGTGGCCTCTTTTGATTTGTCACTGTGAGACAAACTCAGTCATCAAAACAAAAAATAGGTCTTTATATAAAAAGTAGGAGAATTTTATTACCCAATGTTTGAGTTTCTGAAAGAACATCCTGAAGAACTTCGTCCTGTGCTCACATGGTAACTGCCCCATTTGCCAGTGGACTACCTCGTCTCATGATGGGCAGTTGGGACCTACCTGCCCTGATAGCTTGATACTGAGCTTTTTAGAGGAAGTTAATTTATAAATCCCTTTTATTTATTAAAATGAAACACTTTCAATGAATTCTTAAAACAACATGTGATTGTATTAGTTTGCTATTGTAAGCAACTCTTTTCTAGTTGAGTAGCAAGCTGGGTCTTTTAAAATGCCTTCTTTGTTCTTTAAATTATTAGACAGGTCTTTCTCTGCCTTGCAGGACTCTTTTAGCCACTTGCACAGACAAGTTTTTGTTGTTGTTTTTAGCAACGTTACTGCAGTATAATTTATATACCATAAAACACAGTCATCTTTTTTTTCTAAAAATTTTTACTTTTATTTATTTATTAGAGAGAAAGAGAAGGAGAGAGAGAGTGCGAGGTGAGGGGAGGAACAAAGGGAAAGGGACAAGCCAACTCCCCGCTGAGCAGGGAGCCTGACGTGGGGCTCCATCCCATAATGCTGAGGTCTCCACCTGAGTCGAAATCAGGAGTCAGACATCTAATTGACTGAGCCACCCAGGTGGCTCAAAACACACTCATCTTAAGTTGTTGTGCGGTCATTATCCTAATCCAGTTCTAGAATTGGATTCCATCACCCCACTGAGATCCTGCCCTTTTGATCTCAGTTCCTACCTTAGCTCCAGATGAACACTGATCTGCTTTCTGTGTCTCTAGATTTGCCTGTTCTGGACATTTCATATAAATGGAACCATACTATACATCGCCTTTTATGACTGGGTTTTTTCACTTAGCATCCTGTTGTCAAGGTTCATCCATGTTGTAGCGTATCTATATTTTATTCCTTGTGATTGCGAATAGTATTCCATGTATTAACACATCACATTTGTTTATTCATTCATGACAGACATTTTTTTTTTAAGATTTTATTTATTTATTCATGAGAGACACACGGGGTGGGGGGTGCAGACACAGGCAGAGAGAGAAGCAGGCTCCGTGCAGGGAGCCTGATGTGGGACTTGATCCCAGGACTCCAAGATCATGCCCTGAGCCGAAGGCAGGCACTAGACTGCTGAGCCACCTGAGGATCCTGACAGACATGTTTTTAAGGGAAGCTTAGTACCTTCATCATTTGGGTATTGATTTTCTATTCCTGGTAATAAAATTTTCGTACAGATTGAGATGGGAACTTTCTTCTTAGGTGAGAATAGGCAATGGCAGTGCAGGTGGAAGGATGATTGGTTTGAGTGCTATTGGACAGTGGTGCCACTGGTTAGTAACATATCACACAGCCCCTCCAAGTCATTGTGTCCCTAGGTGGGAAAAAAGAGACAAGAGGTGGGGGGAAGAGGTTGACTAGAACCATGGTTACTGACCTTATTTATCTTCAATGGACCTGAAGTTTTTGAGAGAGATTGCCTTAGAAATAATTTGCATTCAGCAATAAAAAAGATCAACCTACAGGCCTGTGCAATAACATGATAAACCTCAGAAACATGATGCTGATTGAAATAAGCCTTACTCTGAAGAGTATATATGATTTCATTTATGAAGTTCTAGAATAGGTGAAACTAAGGTGAAAAAAAAAAAATTGTACCAGTACTTGCCTCTTAGGGAGGAGAGGGGACTGATTGGAAAGAGGTATAAGAGACCTTTCTGGGATGGTGGTGATCTTGATATAGGGGATTGTGCATATATTTGTCAGAACTCATTGGATGAGAACAGCACACTTCCAATTTGTACATTATGTGTAAATCTTACTAAAAGTAACAGGAACCATTGACAAATATTGAACTCTGGTTGATGTTATGCATGCTGACATGTTAGGGATGAAGTTTACAGATGTCTGCATCTTACTCAAAAGTGCTTTAAAATAGTGGTGCTCAAACCTTTTGGTCTCAGGACTCATTTGTTCTCCCCCAAAGAGCTTTTGTTTGTGTGGGTTGATGATGATGACCTGTTGATGTTTACCATATTAGAAATGAAACCTGAGAAAATGTAAAGCATTTTAAAAAACACTTTTAAAGCATTTAAAAGGGATCCCTGGGTGGCACAGCGGTTTAGCGCCTGCCTTTGGCCCAGGGCACGATCCTGGAGACCCAGGATCGAATCCCACGTCGGGCTCCTGGTGCATGGAGCCTGCTTCTCCCTCTGCCTGTGTCTCTGCCTCTCTCTCTCTCTCTCTGTGTGACTATCATAAATAAATAAAAAAAATAAAAAAAAATAAAGCATTTTAAAAAAAGATAAACCCATTACGTGTTAACCTAAATAACAGTTTTGTAGAAAATGACTCTTCTCTAAAAAAACGAGCAGAGTGACATTGTTTTACACATTTGTAGATCTTGTTAATGTTCAGCTAACGTTTGGTTGGAAGATAGCTGGATGCTCATATCTACATTCATCTGTTGCAGTATCACATGCCTGGAAAACTTCACTGCAATACTCTTAAGAGAATGAGAGTAAAAATGAAAAAGTCCCTTTTTATTATTTTAATAGTTTTGATATCATGGATCCCCCAGAAGGGCCTCAAGGACCCCCAGGGGTCACCACGTCACTTTGAGAACCACTGCTCAAAAATAAGATGGATGGGGGATCCCTGGGTGGCGCAGCGGTTTGGTGCCTGCCTTTGGCCCAGGGCGCGATCCTGGAGACCTGGGATCGAATCCCACGTCGGGCTCCCAGTGCATGGAGCCTGCTTCTCCCTCTGCCTGTGTCTCTGCCTCTCTTTGTCTCTCTCTGTGACTATCATAAATTAAAAAAAAAAAAAAAAAGAAAGAAAGAAAAAAAAATAAGATGGATGGATGGATAGATGAATTTATGATATGGTAAATATATCAAAGTGTTAACTGTAGCATCCAGGTTGTGGGTACATGGGTGTATACCATATAATTTTTTTTAAAGATTTTATTTATTTATTCATGGGAGATACAGAGAGAAAGAGAGGCAGAGACACAGGCAGAGGGAGAAGCAGGCCCCATGCAGGGAGCCCGATGTGGGACTCAATCCCGGGTCTCCAGGGTTGTGCCCTGGGCCGAAGGCAGTGCTAAACCGTTGAGCCACCCGGGCTGCCCTGCACCATATAATTTTAAAATTTTTTCTGTATATTTGAAAGTTTTCATATTGTTAGCAAAATGAGAAAAAATGCATTTATTTAGAGAATGACCACCATGGCTTTATCACAGGCAAATAAATACTTTAAAAAATATTGAAGACACTTTTTGGAATGAAGTACTGATGTATGCTACAACATGGAGAAGCCTTGAACACATTATGCTAAGAAGCCAGACACAAAGGCCCACCTGTCGTGATCCTATTTATATGAAATGTCCAGATTAGTCAAACTCATAAAACACAAAGTGGAATAGCTGTTGCCATGGGGATGGAAGAATGGATCATCACAGCTAATGGGTGTAGGGTTGATGAATGTGTTCTAAAATCAGAGAGTGGTGATGATCGTACAACTCTGTGAATATACTAAACATCAATGAACACTTTTAAAGGGAAAATTTCGCGGCATGGAAATTATGTCTCAATAGAACTGCTATTTAAAAAATATTTAAAACTCTTCAGGTTTTCTTTTTTTAAAGATTTTATTTATTTATTTATTCATGAGAGACACAGAGAGAGGGGGGCAGAGACACAGGCAGAGGGAGAAGCAGGCTCCCCACAAGGAGCCCAATGTGAGAATTGATCCCAGACCCCGGGATCACGCCATGAGCTGAAGGCAGACACTCAACCTCTGAGCCACCCAGGCATCCCTAAAACTCTTCAGGTTTTCTTTTCTTTCTTCTTCTTTTTTTTTTTTAAGATTTTTAAAATTTATTTATTCATGATATATATATATATAGAGAGAGAGGGGCAGAGACACAGGCAGATGGAGAAGCAGGCTCCATACGGGACTTGATCCCGGCCGAAGGTGGTGCTAAACCACTGAGCCACCAGGGCTGCCCACTCTTCAGGTTTTCAACATTATCTTTAGGAAGCCTGACTTGATAGGCACTGGACCACATGATCTTCAATATCTTAACTATGTCAATGTCCAGAAATTTCATATTTGGTATTTTCCATCTCTCCTGTGTATAGTAAATGAGAGAATGGTTGGAAAAATGACCTGCCTCTCTAGCTTGCCCGATGGCTTGCCAAATCACCCTCTCTGAGGTTATCCTGTTAAGACCTTTTTTTCCTCTTAACATTGTATGAGTCAGGTGTTACAAATACAAATGTCCACAAGGACCAGGGAGTGAAATGAGCTATCTGTAAGGAAAAGAGTACTATTTATCTATTTATTTATTTATTCATTCATTCATTCATTCCTTTTATATCATGTATTTTTCTCCTTTTGATAAAGTCATGGTTACAGAGAAATTTTTTATTGTGAAAACCCGTGTAAACATTTTTTTTTTTTTAAGATTTTATTTATTCATGATAGTCACACAGAGAGACAGAGAGGCAGAGACACAGGCAGAGACACAGGCAGAGGGAGAAGCAGGCTCCATGCAGGGAGCCTGACGTGGGAGTCGATCCCGGGTCTCCAGGATCCGGCCCCGGGCCAAAGGCAGGCGCCAAACCGCTGCGCCACCCAGGGATCCCAACCCGTGTAAACATAAACTGCAATTGACTTGGCCTCAGAGATCAGTGGAAAGGTGATAGGGAGTGGAGGGGTGCTTGGTGAATTAAAGAATATTTGCCTGGTGTAAAGGGGACAACCATCACTAAGCTTCAGGTGATCTTGCTGTTTGGGAATGTGAGCCCAGTGTTACAAGATTTGGCATATTTGAAAAGTTGGAAGAAATCTAAATTAATATGTGAACTCCACTTTTAAATTTGCTTCAACTTACAGTTTTAATGTCTGAGTCCAAGTATTATTTATTCTGGGGAAATGAATTTGGGCTAGGTTAAATCTGGTTTAGAAATGAATCTTGGCCTAAGATGGGATCCCTGGGTGGCACAGCAGTTTAGCGCTTGCCTTTGGCCCAGGGCGCGATCCTAGAGATCCGGGATCGAATCCCATGTTGGGCTCCCAGTGCATGGAGCCTGCTTCTCCCTCTGCCTATGTCTCTGCCTCTCTCTCTCTCTCTCTCTCTCTGTGACTATCATAAATAAATAAAATTAAAAAGAAAGAAAGAAAGAAAGAAAGAAAGAAAGAAAGAAAGAAAGAAAGAAAGAAAGAAAAAGTCTTTAAAAAAAAAAAAAAAAGAAATGAGTCTTGGCCTAAGAGATGAAGGGATGTATTGTGCTGTTTGCCACAGGTCAGCTTCTGGCACAAGGAGAATATTTTTAGGTGTTCTGGCTTTTAACATGTACCTTCTGCCCTGTGCTTTGTTTAAAGTCACAGGACCATAATCTTCTGAATATAAAATTTAACATCTGGTAAACCCCGGAAGTATATATGTACCTAGTAGACAGTTACTTTGAGTTAGGAGGAGCTTGGGCAATTATTTTAAATGATTTTATCTTGGGAGATGGAGGATCAATTCTCCGTTTTGTGATTTTCTTGAACTAGAAATTATTCTTAGCTTTATAGTCCATCTCAGACCACACCCCTTAACTTCACCATAATTGCCTCAGATGGGGCTGTTTTTATAGGGGGATTTTGGGGTGGAGGAAAGGTATAATAATTAGATTTCACTCCAAACAGTTGATTTGGTTATAGTTAAAATGAAATTATAACTCTTAAATTACACTGAGGAGGTCTGTCTCTGGTTTCGTTTAAAGTTTCTAACCTACACATTTGACATTACATTACATACCTCTGTCTTTCCTTCCTCAGTATTAGAGAGAGAGAGAGAGAGAGAGAGAGTGTGTGTGCATATTTGAGGCAGTTAAGAAAAGAATAGATAATGCCCAATTTAGAACCTTCCCCCTAAAACACACATACACACATAAAAGTATGGTTTGTGCAGCCACTTTGGGCATGTTCCTGCTCTTGGATTTCTATCTATATTTGATCTGATCTCTAAGGGTATTGGCAAATTAGTTTTATGTTTCTTAAATGCCAATAACTTCCAAGCCAGATTGAAATAGAATTTGTATGTATTAGAGATGCAGTGTTTCTGTTGAAAAGTTGGAGCGTTACTCTTTTAGGCTTAACAACTTACTTTTTGAAATTTGATGTATTTCCAGGCCTCCTTCCAGGAAAAATAAAAGAGATAATCACTGTCAGTTCTCTAGTGTTTATCCCTTAAGACCTTGTGAGTTTTTTGTTTTTGTTGTTGTTTTGTTTTTTTGGTCAGGATGAGTGTATTTTTTTTTCCATTTAATAGATTATGAACACCTTTCAGAGCCCCAAAATATTCATCCTCAATGTTTTTTAGTGACTAGATAGTATTCCACTGTGTGAATGTACTATTTATTTAATCCTGCTCTCACTTATTGAGAGTATTTCATGGTATTTTTGTGTAACTCGAAGGTGTTTCTGGGTCCTTGTTCTGTTCATCACTTTTACTTTATTGCAAGATGGCTACTTACTCTGAAAATGTCCCTCTGCCTCTTCCTTCTCCCTGACAGAAATAACCCTCGACCCTGAGAATCTTTCAGCAGACTTTTGAAAACAGGTGGCAGTTGGGATTGCCACATTAAGTACCCCCTCTGCCTTGTTACACTCTCCAACTTTTGAACGATAAGGTGTGTGTGGAGGGAGCAGGTGAGCAGGTACACAGCTGAGGAGCATGCTTTGTTCTGTGCCCTTGGCTGCTGATAGGAAAGTGCCCCACATTTTTGTGTGTCCCTACAGCCTGCAGAAGAACAGGGAACACAATGGCTGGTGTTTGACACACCCCTCAGCAGCATGTGCGTTGGAACTGAGGCCAGAGCTTGCATGTCTGTGCTGTGTCCCACTGGTTGACAGACTCCTGAGGCCATGGGCTTCATAGTGATGTGAACAGGTGAATGTGGTCCCGTAGCTTTTTGTTGTTCTGGAGGCAGGGGGAGCATTGAGTGTCATGAAAGGTTGTAATTTCAACTGTGAGTCCATACCACATGTGTTGGGGAGCTGTGTGGATGCATTTCCTTTGAATTATAAAACCAAATGCTGGTATGACCTGATTTGTGGAAGAGCTGATTCAATCTGCTGGAAAACAATTTAATTAATCTCTGTCACATCAAGTCCAGAGACCCTGACATCTGGCTTGGCAGCCTTACTGGTCAGTTTGATCAGTTGCGGGGTTTCTACAGTTCCATCTAGCACACCCCTACCCCTGCACTGTTAGCAGAATGCGTGGTGGAGGGGCTGGTTGGAGACACCAGGACTTTTTTTTATATTTGAAAAACGGCATTAGTCATAGGACTCCCTTGGTTCAGTGGAGAGGTTAGGGAGCCCCTTGTGGCATCTACATCCACCCACCACATTCAGGGTCAGGGCTCCAGAGCCTGGCCCCCAGCCTCCTAGTTCTTTCTCAGGCTGATCTTCTATTCATTGGATAAGTCTCAATTTTTCTTTAGCTCTGGAATTCATGATTTTTTCCCCCCATGAGAGACCTTTTGCCCATGGAAAAAGTCTTCTGGCAAAAGCAAAGAACCCAGTTATTAGCCTCTGGCTTGTCCTTGGCATTGTCCTTGTGCAGTACCTGAGAGCCAGCAGGCAGGTGGTGCTGGGGAAACTCACCTGTGGCATGCATGGCCCCCATAGTTGCTTCTCACAGCAGCCTACCAGAGACCTCTTGATTACAGTTGGGCTGGCTTCGCTAGTATGTAACCAGTTGCTTTTTGCCCCATAACTTTGCTTATCTCTGTTTTTGCGCTCATTGCTGGCTCCTTAGAGTTATGAGTGTGTTTGTACAGTGCTTGAGGTGATTGCTGCCGATTGGTAAAATATGGGTAAAGTGTGAGCAGGGTTGGGTGTAGTGTGAGAAATACTGTAATCTGCTGGTTCCCCTCCAGACCCCTCCAGGTTCTTTCCTAGAGAATCTCTTTCTATTTCCTGCTCTAGAGGGCCCTGGGATAGAAACTTTCAGCCTTTTATAAAGCTAGGGGCAGTTACCCCAGCTTGGTGGCTATAAGTGGTCTTGGGTGTGCTGCCCTCCCAAATTGACTGGAACATTGACCCAGCAGCACTGTAGAAAAACTTGACGCTTCAGCCCTTTGTTCTCTGTTGGCTGGTATCACTGGAAATATATCAGTAAATGAGACTCAAATATGTCCTGGGAGTTCCAGCTCCTGGGTAGGAGATCCATGGCAGCAAAACAGCTAGCTCCAGTGATATGTCATCTCTGAACGGCAGCTGGCCTTCCTCTGTTGCGTCACATGGGTTGGCTGATGGTTTATATGTGTACTTTTTCTCCCTCTTTTTTTGTGTGATGTCTTAAAGTCATGGGAACTAGGGAGCAGAAATTAGGAGGGGAGGGCAGGTTTTTCAGCTGGCTCTTGTTGGCCTGTTGCAGTCTCCTGACAAAGCCATCATTGTTTTAAATAAAGCTCCAGTTGGTTCAGTTTGAATCGGTTCAGTGCTTTGAAACTGGCTGCTTTTCTTCCACTTCAGCGACGTTCTTTGGATGGGGGGGGGGGCGGGGGGGGGGGACACTGCCCAGTCCAGAGGGAAGAACCTATTTTCCTTTGCCCTCCTTGGTCAGTAGCATCTTAGGCGATTAGTTAGCCATTCCAGAGTAGACAGCTGCCTCCTGGTCAGTGGACATCCCAGGCCACTCCTGGACCCCCGCTGGGTTGCAGCCATCATGGCCTCCTGGCATGGAGCCTCCAGGAATCAGGCTGCTCGCCTGTGGCCTCAGCCTCATTTGGCACTCTCCTGCCTTACATGAGAGACCACCTTCTCTGGCCAGGTTCCCTACCTGCTGTCACTGCTGCCTGGCTGACTTTCACGCCGACCTTTTGGCCTGGCATCTGCCGCTATCATGCATATGATGCTTCAAGCTACAAAATTAATCTGAGGAGTGAATAATTCCTCTGGCTGGAGTCTCAGACATAGTCCCTCCAAGCCTAGGAGCAGGAACTCAGTGTTTGGGTTCTTTCTGCTGCTGACTTAAGTGGCACTGGCCTCTACCCCTCATTTAGTTTCATATTTGTGTGGTCAGATTAGTCATATCCAGCTGTCTGTGGAAATGCCAGCCTCACTGGTGTGGACACTAGGAACTCACGTGGGGGGTGGGGGTAGCTCGAATAAACAGTGAGAAGATCAGACTCCCATTTCCTTACAGAGTCAGGAACTTAGTTTCTCTGCATATGAACTGGTAGCTATCCAAATGCAGTGTGGTTGCAGAGTGACATTTGAAGAGCTTAGGAAAAATGCAGGGTGTGAGACAAACTTATTTTAAAGACCCGGGCCCCAGACAGCCAAGTTAAAGTGCTTTTTTGCAGAGGTGCAAAGGCAGGAGATTATATGTGTTGGACAGAGCCAGATGAGAGGGCAGTAATAGAAAGTGCTCTTGTCCACAGGGTTAGTTCTTACTCTGGGCTGGTCTAGGGAACCACCTACATGGTGAGATCTGTGGAGCATAGAATAATCTGTCAGTGGATCTAAATTATTTCCTCACTTCAGTCCTTTGAGTGGCATTAAGATGAGTAGCTATTAAAATATGTTTACAAAAATACCTTAGTTATTTGCCCCTGTCTAAATGAATAGAGAGCTTCCTTTGATATAAGTGAGTTTTCTAGATGTCCATGGCTTATTTTATTAACCATTTCTTTAATAAAATTAGCCATTTTTAATGAAAAGTGGTAATATATCTCAAATACATAATAATCATCACTGCTTTCTTGAATGTATAGAGTATAACTTAATTATCTCTAGATTATAACTTGAATATTATTTATTGTATCATTATAGTCCCTTGATAGTCTTCCACATTAAGGTACATATAATTTGCTTCTCTACTCAGCCATCATAGGCCCTCTTGTGAGTGGGTTTTCATAGCTTTAATGATTGTCTCCTCCAGGCTCTTGGCTGCCACTTGTTCTGCAGTGAGTTTGCCACTTACCCTCCCTGTTTGTCTAGTGCCTCCCGTTTTCTATTGGTTTGCATAACTTGTTAAATTGAGTGTAAAATTAGAGTAATTAACTTAGTGAGGGCTTAGAGATTTTCCTCTGAGTCAAGTGCACAGACTTTTATTATTTATCTTGAATTATTTTTACTTCTATATAACTAAGCCCCAGAGAGTTGAGATTAATGCTATATGTAAAAACTTCTCTTACAGAATAATCTTAAGCCATTATTATCCATTTACATCACTGAAATTTGTTGACAGATTAACTTGTGTGTATGATAGAAATTATCTGCAAAAAAGGGCAAAGATATTACACTCTTATGAAAATTACAGTAAGGGCACCTGGGTAGCTCGGTTGGTTAAGTGCTTTCAGCTCAGGTCATGATCTCAGGGTCCTGGGATCAAGCCCTGCGTTGGGCTCCCTGCTCAGTGGGGAGCCTGCTTCTCCTCTCCCTCTGCCCCTTCCCCCCACTTGTGTGTTCTCTCTCTCTCAAATGAATAAACTTTTTATTAAAAATATTTATTTATTTATTTATTTATTTGAGAGAGACACAGAGAGAGGCAGAGACATAGGCAGAGGGAGAAGCAGGTTCTCCATGGGGAGCCCAATGTGGGACTCACCCCAGGACCCCAGGATCACACCATGCGCTAAAGGCAGACACTCAACCACTGAGCTACGCAGGTGCCTCTAAATAAATAAAATCTTAAAAAAAAGAAAAAGAAAATTACAGTGTATTCTTATTTTTGAAATGTGGCCACCCCCCCCCAACTCCAAATCAATATGATAATAGGTGAATATTATATTCTATTAATTATGAGATGAAAACTCACTTTTTCCCTCTTTCAAAATGGAAATAGTTTCTCTCCAACTCTCCTCATACAGAAGTGGGTAGTCACTGTCATGGAGAATTCAGACATTTCAGAGAGAGGAAGAAGAGCAGAATCCTCTGAAACACCCTTCGTGGAGTTTTGTTACTCTACTCCGAGGATGTTTGTTACTACATCCTTTTTATTTTTTTCTGTACTTGTGTAGGTAAAAATAGACATGCACTATCATTTTCAATGATCTTTTGAAGAGCAAAAGTTTTAAATTTTGATGAAGTCCAGAATATATATATATATATATTTAGTTTATGTTACTCCAGTTTTGTTCCTCCACTCCGAGGATGTTTGTTACTACATCCTTTTTATTTTTTTCTGTACTTGTGTAGGTAAAAATAGACATGCACTATCATTTTCAATTATCTTTTGAAGAGCAAAAGTTTTAAATTTTGATGAAGTCCAGAATATATATATATATATATATATATATATATATATATATATATATATATATATATAGTTTATGTTTTTTGTGTCCTGTTTAAGAAATCCCAAACTCAAGGTCTCTCGTTTTCTTATATTTTCTTCAAGAAGTTTTATAGTTTTGGTTCTCACGTTGGACAGTGATCCATTTGGGGTTAATTTTTATTTATGTATTAGGAAAGGATTGAGATCCATAGACTTCTCCCCAAGTCTGTCTCTGCCTCTCTCTCTCTGTATCTGTCATTAATAAATAAAATCTTTGAGAGAAAAAAAAGAAAATACTGTGATAAGTGTTCTTATTTATTAGCTCTTCTCATTCCATTTCTTTATTTTTTTTAGGATAAATTCTTAGAAGTAAAACTATAAGATATAATTTTTTAAAGATTCTATTTATTTGAGAGAGAATGAGAGAGAGTGAGAGAAATCACAGAGAGAAAGAGGGAGAAGCAGATTCATCTGCTGAGTAGGGAGCCCGATGTGGGGCTCAATCCCAGGACCCTGAGATCATGACCTGAGCTGAAGGCAGACACTTAACTGACTTAGCCACCCAGGCACCCCTAAAACTATAAGACTAAAGGGTATTCACACTGAAATCTTTGATGTATGTTGTCAGACTTGCTTTCAGTTGTACCACTTAGAAAAGACAACTCCCAGTATGGGAGAAAATATTTGCAAATCATGTATCTAATAATGGATGTGTTATATAGAATATATAAAAAAAACTACAACTCGGAAATAAAAGGACAAACAACCTGATTAAACCGTGGGCAAACAACTTGAATAGATATTTCTTCAAAGATGTATGGATGGCCAATAAACACATGAAAAAATGTTTAACACTATTAATCATTAGGGAAATGAAAATTGAAAACACAAGAGATATTGCTTCACACCCATTAGGGTGTGACAAGTGCTGGTGAGGATGTGGAGAGACTGGAACCCTCTGTACGTTGCTGGTGGGAATGTAAAATGGTGTAGCCACTGTGGAAGCCACTCTAGTAGTTCCTCAAAAAGTTAAACATAGATTTGCCATTTGCCCCAGGAGTTGGCATCCCTAGGTGTCTATGCAAGAGAAATGAAAGCATATGTCCATACAAAACCTGTAAATCAATGCTCATAGCAGCATTATTCATAATAACCCAAAGGTGGAAACAACCCAAATGCCTATCAGTAAATAAATAGGGTAGCCCGGGTAGCTCAGCGGTTTGGCGCCGCCTTCAGCCCGGGGCGTGATCCTGGGGTCCCGGGATTGAGTCCCATGTTGGGCTCCCTGCACGGAGCCTGCTTTTCCCTCTGCCTGTGTCTCTGCGCCACCCCCCCACACCTCTCTCTGTCTTCCATGAATAAATAATCAATCTTTATAAATAAACCAAACAAACAAAATGTGTTGCATCCATATAATGGAATATTGTTCAGCTGTAAAAAGGAACTAAAATATTCACTATCATATGTATGAACCTTGAAAACATTATGCTAAGTTGAAATCTGTCACAAAACCACATATTACATGATTCCATTTACATGAAATGTCCAGAGTAGACACACATTTAGAGATAGAAAGTAGATTAGTAGTTGCTTAGGATTAGGAGGTAATGACTGAGGGGTATGGCATGTCTTTTTGAGGTAATAGGAATGTTGTAAAATTGACTGTGGTGATAGTTGCACAACTCTGTGATTAGACTAAAAACCATTGAAATTATCTACTTTAAATGCATGAATAGTATGGTATGTGAGATACATTCCAATAAAGCTGTTAGCAAAAAAAAGAAAAAAAAAAAGTTGGACCAGTCAGTATTCCCACTGCCAGTGTATTAAAGAGACCCTCCTCTCCCACATCCTCCCCAACTCTGAGTGTCATTACTGTAATTTGAAATTTTAATTCACCTCTTGGGTTTAATATGGAAACAATAAAATACACCCTTTTGAATGTACATTTCAATAGTTTTGACAAATGTATACACATGTGTAACCACTATAGCTAAGATACAGAACATTTCCAGAAGCCCAGAAGGTTCCTTTGTACCCTTTCCAGGCATTCCTCCCGTCCCCCATCTGCTCTCTCAACTGTAGATTACGATTGGTCTTTCCTTGTGTTCTGTATAAATGGAATCATACAGTATGTACTTTTTTTGCTTGATTTCTTTTCCTCAATATGTTTTTAAGATTCATCTGTGTTGCTCCATGTATCAATAGTTAATATTCTGTTGCTTGGACATACCACAGTTTTATCCATTCCTCTGTTCAGAAACATTTGGCTTGCCTTCCTTTCGTTTTATTGTTTTTAGCTTCAGTATAAATAAAGGTGGTGTGACTGTTCATGTACAAGTCTTTTTTTTTCCCCCAGGCAAAGAACTTTATTAACCTTGTTTCAAACTTTATTCCCAGGCTTCTTCAGCTTAATTAGCGGCAAAGAATGAATTATGTATAAGCAAAAACTGAAAAGAGCTGCGGTGTTCAAGGGGCTTGGGCTTAAAAATATTAGAGATCTAGATTTTATCAGATCCATGAACAAAATTTTAAAAAGCAGGGGATCCCTGGGTGGCTCAGTGGTTTAGCGCCTGCCTTCGGCCTAGGGCACAATCCTGGAGTCCCGGGATCAAGTCCCGCGTCGGGCTCCCGGTATGGAGCCTGCTTCTCCCTCTGCCTGTGTCTCTGCCTCTCTCTCTCTCTCTCTCTCTCTGTGTGTCTATGTCTATCATGAATAAATAAATAAGATCTCTTAAAAAGAAAAATAGGTAAATCAAAACGTCTTTAAAAAATTTTTTTAGAAAGCAGTCATAAAATAGCAGCTCCCAGTAACTTCAAGTTTTATCTTCTTCAGAAGTTGACTCAATTCAGTTTGCTTCATTCTTGGAAGCTTCATCAAAATTCTGCACAAGATCTGGAACTTCATCAACATCATCCTCTCAGGTAGCAAGTGATGCTTTTCCATCCACAGGTTGTTTGGGCAGAGCTTCAGCCAGTCTTCTTAATCTAGTCAGACTGTCTGCACCAAGCTGATTTAAGATACTGGGTAGCATTTCTGTCAGCTGCTTTGTCTCAGCATGGCCTGTAATGGTGAAAGTGTTCGCTGCCAGCGATGCCTGAACTTTAGGGTTGTTAAAGTGGATCACTGTTCCTTGGTTTGTGAACTTATTCACTTCTTCAATACTAGAGATAGTGTTTACCTCTAACTTCTTTAAGGAGAACTGAAGTTTTTTATCATCTGCTGTAGCTGTTCTATGAACCACCTTCTTTCGACGAGCAGTTCTTTTTCCACCCATGTGCACTTGTGCTTGCAGTTTGGTGAGTTTCTCCTGGTTCATGATAGTTTCTTTCATCTTGTTGGAGCAGAAATGGGACCACGCGGGGGAATAGGGTTGGCGCTCAGGGGGTCTCGGGCGGACCAGCTGAGATTAGGTGCACACACCCCGGGATGCAAGATGGCAGCTTCATGTACAAGTCTTTTTTTTTTTTTTTTTAATGTAAAAGTCTTGATGTGGACACATTTTCATTTCTCTTGTGTAAATGTGAGTCATAGGTAAGGAGATGTTTCACATCATAAGAAATTGCCAGCTTGTTTTCCACAATGGCTGTACGTTTAAAGGATATCGTGTATCATTATTACTGTGCTTTCATAAATCTTTGTTAATCTGATAGGCAAAAAACGGTATCTCAGGTGTTTTAGTTTTCATTTCTTTGATCTCTAGTAGATGTATTGTTCCCTGAATTTGACCTTTAATTTTATTTATTTTTTTAAAAAATGTTATTTATTCATAAGAGACGCAGAGAGAGAGAGGTAGAGACATAGGCAGCAGGGAGCCTGCTGTGGGACTCGATCCCAGGACCCTGGGATCACGACCTGAGCCAAACTTGATCATGATGCTCAACCACTAAGCCACTCAGGTGCCCCTGACCATTTATTTTATATTTGTGAATTCCCTTTTAGTTCTTCCCTTTTGCTCTTTAAGTTGGGAAATTAGTCTTTCTTTCTTGCTTTTGTTTTTTTTTCTATTTATTTATTTGAGAGAGAGAGGGAGAATGAGCAGGGGAGGGATAGAGGGAGAAGCAGACTCCCCACTGAGCAGGGAGCCCCAAGTAGGGCTCAATCCCAGGACTCTGGGATCATAACCTGAGCCAAAGGCAGCTGCTTAATGAACTGAGCTACCCAGGTCTTTCCTTTTCCATTTTTTTCCCCAACAGTTTTATTATTAAAAATCTTAATGCAGAAAATTTGAAACAACCATCCCCTTTATAGCCATCTACCTGCAGTAGACGTTTGTTAACTTTTGCCTTACTTGCTTTATGTACCTGTCTCTCTTACTTTCATATGGTTCAGAGAAAATGTTGGAGACATCATGACCTTGTATTCCTAAAAATAAAGATACTCCCTTCCATAACCATTATATCATTTTCATGCCGAAGAGAATAATCTTTTTCCCCCTTTCCCCCTTGGCATGGACTTTTTGAAGTGATAGGCCTAGTTGTATGGAAAAACGTCCCACATTCTGGATTTGTTTTCTTTTTGTAATGGCTAACATGTTTCTCCATCCCCTATATTTCCTGTGAACTATGTTGGGCCTAAAAGGCTTGATTATATTCAGGCTCAGGATTTTTGGTGGGTATGCTTCACAGACAGTCACATCAAAGGTATATAATGTCAGGTTTTCCCACTATTAATGATGCTAAATTTGATCATTTTGTTAGTATAACTGCCAGATCTTTTCATTGTAAAGATATGTTTTTCTCTCTGCAGTTAGTAAGTTGGGGAGCTTAACCAATTTTGTAGAACTATTTAGTAATGTTCTTTTCATGGTCTCTCCCTTCATTTGGCACTTACCTTCTAACTTTGCTTATTGAATTTTTGATTTAGGAGAGATTTTTCACTTTTTAAAGTCAAATCACCAAAGTAGAAGACATATCTTTCCCAAACTTTCCTTTTCTCAATCTTGCTCTCTCCTTCCTCTTTTTCTCCCCTCTTTCTCCTTCTGCTTTACTTCAGAAACGGCTGTGATAAGTTAGCTCTTCCTCTCATTCTGTCTTTTTTGGATGACAGATTCGGGAAATTGCACTGGCTCTTTATGTAGAGATCCTGAAGATCCTATAGATCCCTCTATGTGGATCCTGAAGGCTCCAGACAGTCGTATTCTTGCCTTCACTTCTTTGCTCATCAAAGTTAAGGATAAAGGAGAGAAGGGACCAGAAGCCAAACTGCTAATATTTTGAGAAAGATCTCTTTATTCCTTCTACTTGAAACCATTGTCTCTACATCCTCTTTCCCTGGTTAATTCCTGCCCATCCTTGGGGGCCTCACCTTAGGCGTCCTGCCTGAGGAAGATGTCCTGAACCTGCTGATGACATTGAATGCCCTTTTGTGTGTTTCTGTACATTGTACATGTGCCTTAGCTCCCTCGAAGCTATCTTTCCCATTAGCTTGTGATGTCCTGACATCATTGTAACAGGTCTCAGTGCAGAGCTTGTCACATCTCAGGTTCTTGGTACATGTTGCTGGAATGTTTCCTTTCCTGGCCTGCAGATGATCTCTGCCACATGGTCTGGGTGCTTCTGCTTCCTGGTTGTGAAAGTAAGGTGGAATTGCAGGCTCTTCTTTATCATTCTGCTGTCTAGCCTGAGTAGTGGCTGGTAAGGGACACTTCTGTGAAGTGTGCCCCAGAACTGATGTTGAAGGTGAGTCATCAGTCAGTAGGTGGTACTTCTTTGCTGAGGGAACTTCTGGGGGTATGTGTGCAAGTAATGGTAGGCTGTGGAGACTCCCAACTGCACTTGTTGAAGAGCCATTAGACCTTGCTACAATGTAGACACTCATTGTGGTGAAGAGTGAAAGGGTGCTAATAAAAAAAGAAAGGCCGTTGTGTGTGAGTGCAGGGACTAGTGGGATTCGATTGTGTTTCATTGAAGAACTGCGTATCTAATCTCTAAATGGCAGTTCCCTCCCTCTCTCGAGACCTTTGCTCATCACCCACCCTAACAGTCATGCTCTCTCTTTGTCCCCTGAGTCAGTTTCTGGGAAGCTTTACTGCTGTGGCTAAGAAGCCTTTAATTGTGTTTTATCACAGCACACAGAGTCAGAGCAGCTCCGAACGTCCTGGGGAGCGTTGGCTGGAGGCTTAAATCCATTGTATTGGCTACGTCTTGGGTTATAGACACTGTTAGTCCATATAAATATCTTTCTTCATTTAATTCTTACTGTAGCTCTGTAAAATAGGTTGTTCCCCCCCCCCTCCAAAGAAAGTGAAGTTCAGAAAGGTCAGACATCTATCCAAGTCTGCCAAGTGGTCAGGAGGGTGGGGACACAGTCTCTTTCCCCATTCCTGTGGCCAGTGGCAGGTAACAGGTGATAATGAAAGAGTGCTTCTCATTAGAAAGGGCTGTTCTTGTTCTTGAGAGTCTGCCTATAGTGAGAGCCACACTGTGTTTCCACCTGAAGAGGGTGGCCTGGCCTGAGATTCTGTTGGTAGTGAATTTTTGTGACACGAATTTATCACTGGGGCACAGTGGATGGGATCGGGTTTCCTAGGCAAAATCTGGGATTTTGACTTAAGAAGAATCAGGTGTTCTTCATCTTCCTTATGCCAGGAAAGTGGATTGGACTCCTGCAATAATAAGACTCTGAAATTTTACAGTTAAAAAATCAGTCTAAATGGTTGGCTTAGAATTTCCTCCAAATTTCTCTCCCTACTTTTCCTTCTTCTCCTCCCAAATGCGCCCTGGTTCCCAGAGACTGAGAGATGAGAAAACAAAATCTTGCCATTTGATTCAATTTTATATACCACAAGTTCCTCCTGCCCTGCTCATTTGTTGGCTTCATTTGTAAGTATGCAGGGAAAAAAATCAGCATATTAAGGATTTCAGTTTTGAGAAAATAGACGTCCATTGCTTTTTTTTTGACTGCTTTTTTTTTCCTGCACTGTAGTTTGTTAAATGATTTGTGCCTTAGATATGCTCATTTTATTTTTGTCTGTTTTCTTAGGAGTCCTTGAAGGAGAGGTAAATGAAAGAGAGATAAGTTACCCTGACCTTGATATTTTATAGCACTGTAGTAACCAAGGTGTGTTTATCCTCCCATGGAGCTGTAAAGACACACTTTTCTTGTTTAAGCACTTTTAACGACAGTTGACATAGAAAATGCCCATGCAGCAGGGTTCCTAATCTATGTCTGAGGTTAAAACAGATTTGCTAATGAACTGAAACCTCATCTTCTACCACTGTTTTCAAGTTTGATTTTATGAATAGCAAATTGTTGCTTTTGACAGAAAGACCAGAGTGAAAATGAGCGTATCATGAAGACAAGGATGTAGGTATTTTGAGTGCCGATAAAGATGAAACATGTCCACACATCTCAGGAGATCGTCAGCAGAAGGGCTGCATGGTGCAGTTGGGGTGGTGCAGAGATTTACAGTGTTTCTGAAATAGATGCCAGCCTCAGATGATCTCACTTGCCTTCGTTTGAGTGAGTGAGCCCCAGCTCTCCCCCAGACTTCCTACTTGGGTGGCTGACAAATTGATGAAAATGCATGCATGGGAGGGAGATAAGAAGAGGGAGAGCTTTAGGGTGACAGCTGATTCTCAGTAGCAGATGGAAGGGAGAATGTCTTTAGCAGGCAAAGGTAAAAACTGATTTCATTTTGGAAATTTCTATTGTGTGAGGAGGACCATATAAACTTCTTTTGTTTGTGGTTTTTATTTTTATTTTTTTAATTAGGGTTTTTTTTTTTAAATATTTTATTTCTTTATTTGACAGCACAGGCAGGGGGAACAGCAGGCAGAGTGAGAGGGAGAAGCAAGGCCAGGGGTGAGGGCTGGCCTAATCCAAGTGGGCCTCTGTGGACAGTAGGAATACACTGGTGTTTTCACTCTGGAGGTCATTCAGCACATACTCAAGGGCCCGTTGTGTGGTGGCACGGTGCTGGGGACGAGAACACGTATTAGTCGAGGGAAGAGACCTGGTTACCCCCTTAAAGAAAGTGCAGTCTGATTGTAGACACAGTCAACATACCCATCAGTAGGTAATGGCAGACTGTGGTGGGTACAGGGCGTTGGGAGAGAACATAGCTAATAATTTACACAGAGAGTGGTCCAGGAGGGCTCCTGTGGGAAGCTAATATCTACAAGATGAAGGAGTCAGCCGACTGAGTGAAGTGCTTGTTTATGCCAGTTGTGGGCAGCTGGGAGACTCTACCTTAATGAGTATTTAGGGACTGTGTTCTACCTCATATGCTGTGGGAACCCTTGCAGGAGTTTCAACAGGGGCATTCTTGAGGTTATCCTGACATGTGGGTAGGGGGAGGTGAGGGAAAGAGTGTAGGCTCTGGCAGGTTCAGGACAAGCCCCTCTACTGAGGGAAGGGGGAGGAAAAGCTGGTGAAGGGGAGAGCAGCAGCCTGGCATAGAAGTAGGTGGTGCAGTGGGTGAGGGTCAGGGGGTGGGGTAGGGGCAGGTGAGGTGAGGTGTGGTGTGTCAGGTGAGGTAGGGAAGGGACTGATTTGATGGTGTAGAGGTTGTTGGCGTCCTTGGCAAGAGCAGGTTTGTTGGCTGTTGAGGCAGAAGCCAGGATCCATCAGTGTCCACACTGTCTATCTTCCACTTTCATACTTCACCCTATAGAAATAGCACCTCCCAACTCCCTCTCCACCTTGTTTTTGACCCGTACCACTGAGTGCTCCTGACATAACACATACTTGGTTTTCTGTCTTTCCCCATAGAATATAAGCTCTATTGGGCTAGAAATGTTTTGTTGGCTGCTCTATCAGTAGCTAGAACAGTATTAAATAAGTGACTCCGGATAGTATCATGAAGAAAGTAATGTCTCAGCTGGATTAACCTGGCTACAGTATTCATGCTGTATAGCCTACCTGTGACCTGAAAATGTTCTAATTCTTATCATCAACTCATTTCTTTTGTTAAGCAGCATTTTACACAGGTAATAGATGCTACATAGAGTTAACTTACTAGCTCTAGCTCCTACCCCTAAAAAGCTAGGATTTGATAGATGTACCCATACCTACTTATCCTGTTGTCACTGCCACCCTTGTTACTGTCAGGATCTAGGGTTTTAAATTCAAAGGAGAACAGATTTCATGGGTTTTCTTTAATTGTCAAAGCTGACTTTCAGAAAAGGAGCCAAGGTTTTTTTTTTTTTTTTTTAAGATGTTATTTATTTATTCATGAGATACAGAGAGAGAGGCAGAGACACAGGCATAGGGAGAAGCAGGCTCCATGCAGGGAGCCTGACGTGGGATTCGATCCTGAGTCTCCAGGATCAGGCCCTGGGCTGAAGGCGGTGCTAAACTGCCTGGAGCCAATGTTTTTAAAGCCTATTTATAGGTCTTGGCTACCTGGAGAGTGTTACCTTATCCTTTGAAATGCATCAGATAGCTTCAAATTTCTCTGCCTTTTAAGTGGGTTAGGTAGCTGTGTCTTGAAAAAAGTGTCTTGAAAATGACTAATATGGTAATAATAACAAATTTGTTTCTTGCCGGTATTCATAGGAACTCAGAAACATCTGCTGATCTATTTCTATTACATCTGTGATAGTTTCTAGAGTCCTGACTCCAGGTGTGTACTCTGGCTGGAGACCTTTGTTAATTTACTTCCTCTTTAAGCCAGATGTCTATATCAGGGTGGAGTTTTTCTTCCTTCACATAAAAATCTTAACGTTGGTGAATATGTGAACCTAATTACCTTTATGCGTAGGTGGATAAAAGTGCTAGAAAATGACGGGATTCTTTGAGGGTAGTTACTCCTAGTGCTGATATGATAGAAGCTTCTGACTTGTGTCAGTGTCTGTGGCTTAGCCACTTTGATCAGGGTGAGGGTGGTAGTTGCCATATTAGCTGTGGGTGTGTCTGTGTGTCTGTGTACAGTAAAATGTAGACAGTGTTTGTGTTTGGGTATGTGTGTTTTATTTTGCTGGTTTAGCTTTCTAAATTTTCTTTTTATACTTTAAAACATTAATAGAATATATGATTTGAAATGTGAAGGACATAGATGAAGTAGATTATAGAATACTAGACAGCTTCAGATTTCTCTGATATTTTAAGTAGGGTAAGTGGCTTGAATAAGTGGAGAAACATATACTGATTTAGGATGGAGATGACCTGAATGGAATGGTCAGCCCTGCCCACATTAATTCATTTATTAAGTGTGACTCTACTAAAAATATTAGAATAGTTGTCTTTTGAGATTTGACAATGTGATTTTAAGGTTGGAACATGGAAGAGTAAATAGGCAAGGATTCTAACATTTAAAAAAAAAAAGGGCACCAACCTAAACTAGATAGAAAAGTATATTACAAATTTGTAATTATTGGGATCCCTGGGTGGTGCAGCGGTTTGGAGCCTTCCTTTGGCCCAGGGCGTGATCCTGGAGACCCGGGATCGAGTCCCACGTCGGGCTCCCGGTGCATGGAGCCTGCTTCTCCCTCTGCCTGTGCCTCTCTCTCTCTCTCTCTCTCTGTGACTATCATAAATAAATTTTTAAAAAATTCAAATTTATAATTATTAAGTCAGTGTAATACTAGCATAGAGTTGGATGTGAATCAGTGATATGAAGCCCCAGAACAGACCCTAGTGTATATTATAATTTAATATATGTTAATGGAAGTTTCATAAGTTAGTTGCAGAAGGTGAGACAATCAGATAGCTAATCAGCATCTATTTTGGTGAGCTATGTAAAGAAATAAATTGATTTTCCCTCCAGATGAATCAGAGTTAAATATAAAAAGTGAAACCATTAAAAACACCTGCACAAAACACCAAAAGAAATAGGATGTTTAGAAGTCGTGCCAAATACATATACAGGAATGTGGTGTATGATAAAGATGGTATTTTAATCCAGCAGAGGAAAGATGGATTACTTAGTAAATAAGTAGGAACCATTGACTAAAGCAGGATCCCATTAACACTCATTACATCAAAGTAAATTCCAGTTGGAGCCAAGACTTGACTGTAAAATGTGAAGTTGTGAAAGCACTGGAAGAAGGCACAGTTTCACAGTCTTGGTGTGGAAAAAGCCTTTTTAAGTAGACTCAAAAAAGTAGAAACAGTAAAGACTTTAAAATTTTTGACTACATTAATGACAATTTTTTACTAAAAATAACAAAACCCTCCTATCCATACAAGAAGTGAGTAGGGCAGAAACCAAAGAAAGCACACAGTAAATGGTCAAGGCAAAGATAGACTGTCAAGGCAAAGACAGACCATCAAGATGGGCGCACAATAACTGATGTATGTGTTGCAAACATTCCCACCGCATTAAGATCTCTCACACAGCACAAAACAAGGAGGTGTGTGGATAAGTCACATGAAAATTCCAACGACCAATAAACATAAAATGATATAAGTGGGATCCAAAAAATCAACTGATTTTTTGCTTGTTGCCTTTGCAGACATTAATAGGAACTAATGAAAATGCTGGTTTGAGGAACTAGACACTCACTATTCACTGCTGTTGGAAGTGTAAATTAGTATAAACTTCGATTCTTTGGAACAAAATTATAAATATACACATACTCTCTGATTCAGTTTTTAAGTTTCTAGGAATTTATCTTACAGGAACAGACATGCAATTTATACAAAAATGTAAGTAGCAGGATGTTCATTACAGCATTGTTTTTTTTTTTTAAGATTTTATTTATTTATGCATGAGAGACACAGAGAGAGAAAGAGAGAGAGAGGCAGAGACACAGGCAGAGGGAGAAGCAGGCTCCATGCAGGGAGCCTGATGTGGGACTCGATCCTAGGTCTCCAGGATCACCCCATGGGCTGAAGGCGGCACCAAACCGCTGAGCCACCTGGGCTGCCATAGCATTGTTTATAAAAGTGAAAAATAGAAACATGTGTCCATTAGTATAAATGAATGTCTATTTATGGAGAAACAGTTAAGTAGATTGTGATAAATATATACTGCCAATAAAAAGAATATAAAACCATATTTATTGGCGTAATAAGATACAAATAACATATATAAAAATGGGTTATAAAACAGAATTATGATCCAACATATTTAACTATTATGTTTATTCATATATATGTATATTACAAGGACTTAAGGCCAACTACAAAGTTAGGGAGAATAGTCCACAAGACCGTCCTTGCTTCTAACACCAATGTATAAATTGAAGGAGTTCCCAAAACTATCTTCAAATTGAACAATTCTCAAGAAGGACTCACAGAACTTGCTGAAAACTTATATTCTTCATTACAATTTATTACAGAGAAAAGCTTCTATTGAATCAGCCAAGAGAAGGGGTGCATAGGGCAGAGTTGAAGAGGTATTCAGATGCAGAACTTCTGGCTGTCCTCTTCTAGTGGCCTTACTTCCGTCTTGCCACAGTGTGTGACAGGGCACACAGAGAATTGCCAACCAGGGAAGCTCACCTGAGTCTTTGGTGTTCATAGTTTTTATGGGGTTCAGTCACATACTGTGACCACTTTCTGGTCTCCAGCCCCTCCTGGAGATCTGGCTAATACCTTTAGTTATCAGTTCCTCTGGGGATTGGAATTGATACCTTGTGGTCCAAAGCCCCTATATCGGGAGTATCCTAAGACCAAAGCCCCCAGGCAAACAGAGACACTCCAGTCAGGCAGGACATTCCAGGGGCATAGATAGAGGTCACCTCCCAGGAGCCAAGGGCAAAGGCCAGACTCTCCTTGGATAAGGTTATTTCATTTCTTCACTACACAATATTTTCACCAAAATGTAGATGATGGTTATTTCTAGGTAGTGGAATTGCAGCTCACTTTGCATTTGTTTGTACTATTTTGTATTGTTTTGAATTTTCTTCCAGTGTGGGTGTATAATTAAAATCAGTAAGACTAAAAAAGCTAAAAAAGAGATTAATGGAAACAATCTCTGGATGGGGTGGATGGGGGGAGCAGCGAAGCAATAAAAGAAATGATAAAGAAGACTTGTAGATATGGATGCACAAGTATATAACCTACTTATCTGAACATACACTATATAAGAATTAAAACTCCAAACCTTAAGGGAAACATTTGCAGAAACATCACAGGTTAGTATTATGGTGTTACCAACATAGCAAGAGAAAAATGGCAAACATTTTAACATGTGAAAATTGAGTAAAATTTGTAGTCTAGTTAACAGTAGTATGCCAGAATTGGTTTCCTAGTGGTGAGATTGTGCTCACAGCTACAGAGGATGCCACCCTGGGAATAGCTGGGGACTCTTTGTGCTATTTTTATTTTATTTTTAAAGATTTTATTTATTTATTTATTTATTTATTTATTTATTTATTTATTAGAGAGAAAGAACACAAGCAGAGGGAGCAGCATAGGAAAAGAGAAGGAGATTCCCTGCTGAGCAAGGAGCCTTGAGGCAGGGCTTGATCCCAGGACCCTGGGATTATGACCTGAGCTGAAGGCAGATACTTAACCAAGTCCCCCAGGCACCCCTTTCTGTGCTTTTACAACTTCCCATGAATCTACAATTATTTCAAAATAAAAGTTTTTTAAAAGATAGAGTTTTTAAAAAGACACAGCAGCTCATAAAGTAAAAAAGACACATGGCTAATGCACATTTTAAGTATTAAAATTTATTAACAAATGATGCAAACTGAAGTGATATACTGCTTTTTATTTCTTTAAATCTGGTCCCATACCCAGTCTAGAGGAGTCAGAACACCCTGGGTTCTAGAGTCAAGTTTATTTTCCTGGCAGATAGATGAATCTGGCTTTAAATGGTACCCTATCCCGATCCTGCTCCTGCCAGTAAGTCCAGGCTTAAAGCTCAGCAACGTGCCCCAGAACCGACTGCTATATTCAGTAGCGTGCCCCAGCACCGACTGCTATTCAGTAGCGTGCCCCAGCATTGACTGTCACTCCCTCTGCCCTTCCACGTCTTACCTGTAATCCTCCCTGTAAGGTGGACATCATCACCATTTTATAGAAGGTGGGGCTTAGACAGCTCATGTCATTTGTCCAGAAATGGAAACCACTCTTCTTTCCCTGTTGGCTTGGAAATGATATAAGCATGGCAGTGTCTGTCCCCTTGTAGAAGGCTAGAACACAGGAGAGAGTGCTCCCAGCAAGGACACAGGTCACCAGCATTCACAGACAGGGTGAAGGAGAGGTCACCACTGCAGCTACTCTGATTTTGCCTGGTTTCAACTCCTTCAAGTTGCTTTAATTTTTGAAGGTTGTAGAAATGATTACTCCCTGCTTTTTACCAAAACAAACACAGACCCTCCCAAACATGCTCACACATGAGGGCAGATGCACACCTAGATGCACTAGCACATATGTATTCACAAGTGTGCTCATACACACACCATCACACATGCATACCACACACCTGCACACACATACATGCCTCACATATCACACACACTGTATATACATCATACACAACACACATTCGGTCATCTTGTCAGCAGGGCAGACCTGGGACCAAGACCTCAGGATACCATGTTCTTGCCTTGCTGTGTTTGCCCTTAGAATCTGCTTCTCCAACAGAACTTTCTCTGAATATAAAAAAATAAAATAGACACCAAGCAACCCACAAGGAGGATGGATTGCAGGTACAGTGGAGAGGACCCATGTTTAGGCATGGGAGCAGGGCCTGACAACCTCACGAGTTTCCTTTGGGAGGAGGCTCTCCTTGGGCAGAAGGCCCAGGGCAGAGGCCCACGGCTCAGGCAATTCTGTTAAACACATTGCCCTCCTCCTGCCATGCCTCTCGCTGTGCGTGCTCCCCACGTCTTGGCTCCTCAATGAACCTTTGTCTGTCTGGAGCCTGTTAGTTTTGGCTCCTAGCAGCCTGTGGAATCAGGCCCAGATCCCAGGAAAGCCAATAGAGACCGCTCTTTTGAAGAAAAAGAGAATCCTGGAAGAGAGACCAGTCTGAGCATTATTCATCCACTCACTCATTAAAGAAACCACTTACTAAGCATTAGCCTCATATTTGGGTCTAGTTCACAAAACTGACTTGCACATAAATTTTGTATCTGCTTATGTGATTAATTGCCATCACCAATTAACTAGAAGCCTAATTGACTAGAAGCCCTATTAGAAGGTCTTGAACTATACCTGGTCTTTTTGCCTTATTTACTTTGAAAAAATAACATATTCTTGTATTATATTTAAGCAGTATAAATCAGTAAACAGTGAAAACTAATTCTCCAACTGAATCCCTTAATCTCTGCTTTAGCTCTCTGAAGGGAAATCACTGTTTCCCTGTCCCTGTTTCTGAGACTAACTGACAGGCAGTCTCCGTCCTGCCACCCCCTCCCATCCCCCGCTGTGTCTTGTGTGCCTATCTCCCTGTTACAAATACACGTGGTGGCCATGACTGTGCATCTTGCACCTTAGTTTTCTTCTCATTTCATGCAACTTGTTGATCTTGCCTGTAAATCAGCACATAAAATGTATGCTGTGATTTTAGTTGCTCCATAGTGTCCATCTGTGTGGATACAGCACAGTTGTTTTTTTTTTTTTTTTTTTTAAAGATTATATTTATTTATTTGTGAAAGATGCAGAGAAAGAGAGGCAGAGACACAGGCAGAGGGAGAAGCAGGCCCCATGCAGGAAGCCCGATGTGGGACTCGATCCCGGGACTCCAGGATCACGCCCTGGGCTAAAGGCAGGCGCTAAACCTACAGCACAGTTTTTAAACCATTTTGCTTTGATGAGTGTGTACATTTCCAGCCTTTTGCTGCCACGTCAGTGCTGCCGTGTGATGTCTTCCCATATGTGTCCTTGTGCACATGTGAGTCTGCAGAATCAGGTCCTGACAGTGGAACTGTGAGTCAAAGGGATGTGCATCGAAAGTGTTGACACACTCTGCTTGTCCTCCAGCCATCCTTCTGTTCCCAGTGCCAGCTTAATGATCAGAACTCTTTCCCCTGCCAGAGTGCTGAATTGTTAGGGAAATGAAACAGAAGTTGATCCCCAGCAGCACTATTCACGACAGCCAAAAGGTGAAACAACAAATGTCCATCAGTGGGTGAAACAGTAAACAAATGTGGTCTGTCCACCCAGTGGGATATGATTCGGCCATGGAAAGGAACAAAGTACTAGGACATCTTACAATGTGGATGACCCTTGAAATTAGTGTGCTTGGTAAAAGAAGCCACACACAGATGGCCACCTATTTTATCATTCTGTTTACATGAAATGTCCAGAAGAAACAAACTCAGAGAGACAAAGTAGATTAGTGGTTGCCAGGGCAGGGGGAGTGACTGCTCCATGAGTACAGGGCTTCCTTTTGGGATGATGAAAACTGTTCTGAACCTAAGTAGCAGTGATGGGCACACAGCATTGTGAATGTGCTTAAAGCCACTGAATCATATGCTTTAAAATGGTTCAAATGGTAAATTCTATGTTATATGTACTTGACCACAATAAAGGAGAGTGAATAAATGGTAGTCAGACAAAATATTACCTTTATGGTTGACCAGGCTGAGGGTATGACTTACAGATGAACCCCAGACTGTTTCCAGGCAGTATGGGCAGTCCTGGACTAGGACGGGCCCCATCTGCCACCCCAGGCTCTGTAGGAGAACAGGAGAAATGGCAGCTTGCTCCTAAGAGGAGAGGAGGGGAAGGGCCTGGACCACGCACTCCAGTTCCTCCTTCTACACTCAGGATAACATACCCACTCTACCTTGCTAAGTGGGAATAAGGAGGCAGGACTAGGGAGGTCTTGCTGCTGGGGGTCCAGGAAGCATTTCTAGGAATGGCAAAGAAATACTGCTCTGTAACAAGCAAGTATGGTTCAGCGCAAATGAATGGGCTCCACGCCTCTTCTGGGACCTATAGTGACAGATCCTAGAGCCCTCTGCATGCTTTCTTCTAGAGAGAATGATCTGACTAGGAGTTAGGAGTTAATCCTACCTGGGATGGACAGAATCCATCCCATCTGGTCCCACCTACCCCTGTTCTTCTTAATTTCAGTTCCTGTCTGTGCAAAGCTTGCACTTTAATTTCCATTCCAAAGCAGTCTCTTGCCAGACCTCTGAAGAAGTCAGGGTTTGCTAGTCTATCCAACAACAGGTGTTCGTTTGTTTTTAAGATTTATTTACGGGAAGAAGGGCAGAGGGAGAGAGAGAGAGAAAACTCAAGCAGACTCCCCACTGAGTGAAGAGCCTGATGCAGGGCTCGATCCATGACCCTGAGATCATGACCTGAGTTGAAACCAAGAGTCAGCTGCTTAACCAGCTGAGCCCGTCAGGCGCTTTCCACCAATAGTTTTGAGAGACCTTTGTTGTATTCTGAATTTCCTATTTCAGGTCTGGAGCCTGTCTCCTAGGAGAGTGTCCATGGCAGGACAGTGTGAAGATTTTTCATTATGGAAAAGGTTAGCACTCACTTAGTAGCTCTGTATTTAAAAGTGCTTTCTGTGTGCCAGGCACTGTGCTGGGATGAGTCAGCCCTAGACCTTGGCCTTCCTAAGGTCTAGTTTGTAGTTTGGAGGAGAATCTTGAGGTCATTGTTCTGACAGGGAAGCCCATGGGGCATGTAGGAGGCAGTTTTGGGAGGTGAGGCCAGAAGAGGGCTTTGTTTATCGAGGAGAAACCAGTAGTCTTAGAAATTTTTGTAGTGTGTTTCTGGTTACACTTTGAAGAAGGAATGTGGTGGGGCCCCTAGGTGGCTCAGTCAAATGTCCAACTCTTGATTTAGGCTCAGGTCATGATTTCAGGGTTGTAAGATTGAGCCCTGTGTTGGGCTCTGTGCTGAGCCTGTGCTTAAGATTCTCCCTCTCTCTCCCTTTCCCCCCGCCTCCTGTCCCCCACCCCACCCCTAAAAAGAAGGAATGTAGCATAATCCTTAAGCCAAGAAATACCCCCATCAGCCATGTCTGGAGAATTTTTTAATGTGGGGCAGGGTTGGGGGGAGCAGAAGCCTGACTACTGATGCTTTCTGGGGCTACTGCTCTAGAGAGCTGTGTCAAGGAGTTGCACGTTCCCTTTTAGAAGTATATAGAGCAGCCCTTCCTAGTAGGTTCCCTGGCGAACTAGACATTGGGTATCCCACATGAAAAGGATCCAGTCCAGGTTTGGTCTGTGGATGTCTGCATAAGGAATGTCTCCTCTCCCCTCCTTGAAGATTGACAGTGACATCAGTGCACCAAAGGCTCTGAGAAGCCCATCAGTGAAGAAACTTAAAAGATTAACTTATCCTCAGGGATGCCTGGGTGGCTCAGCAGTTGAGCGCCTGCCTTCAGCTTAGAGCATGATCCCAGGTCTGGGAATCGAGTCCCACAATGAGCTCCCTGTGAGGAGCCTGTTCTCCCTCTGTCTGTGTCTCTGCCTCTCTGTGTGTGTGTCTCTCATGAATAAATAAAAATCTTAAAAAAAATATATATCCCCACATTTTTCTAAAAATGTGTCTATGGATTCCTTTTTCCTTTGTAGTACCTTGATATATGTATAGAACTGTATGTCCTGCTTCATATCTTGTCTTGAAATTTCTGTGGGCAAGGGGTGGTCAATCACCATAACATCCTAGTTGCTCTTTCACTGTCTCTACTTTCGTGGGTGTTTTAGGTTTTGGTTTGGGACTCACTTCTTTTTTTTTTTTTAAAGATTTATTTATTTATTTATGAGAAAGAGAGAGAGGGAGGCAGAGACACAGGAGGAGGGAGAAGCAGGCTCCATGCCGGGAGCCTGACGTGGGACTTGATCCCAGGACTCCAGGAACGCGCCCAGGCCAAAGGCAGGCAATTAAACCGCTAAGCCACCCAGGGATCCCCTGGACTCACTTCTTTGTGTTGGTTGAGCACCACCTGTTGACTGTGAAGGTATTACAGGAATCTGGGACGATGATGCGGAACCAGTTGTATATTCTGAACTCCTATGTATTTGTGCTGAGGTTTGACCAAATTTGACAAACATCAAGGAAAAGCGAGCTATTTCAGCAAGCGAAGAGGAAGAAAAGGAGAACCCCAAGCTGCCCCCTGTCCAGTTTGGTTTCTTGCCCGCAGGGTTTGAGCTCTCTTTGCATCTTCCCACCTCTTCATTGTATGTAATTGAAGATCCAGTGTCATCTGATGTCTTTGAGAAGGTGGCCTTCTGCACACATCAGCCACTTTTTTTTTTTTTTTTTTTAACAAAGCAGGGGTGAGGTTCGGTTTGTAGTTAAGTGCAACAGTCAGTTCTCAACAGAACACTGCAGGACACCAAAGGTTGTTCTCTTCCCCAGGGTCCTTGTTCCCACTGCAGCCCTTCTACTTCTGTCCTCCGCTGCCATCTCTGGAGGTGGCGAACACCTCCGCAGGATGCCACAGAGAAAGCGGCCTTTGAATCCTGGCTTCAGCATGAGGAAGCTATCAATTACAGAAAAAGTGTTTTTTTCCCCTTAAGGAGGTAAAAACGGGGACAGTTTTTTGTTTTGTTTTGTTTTGTTTCCTGGAACCACCTTCCAAGTTGCTGGGAGGTCTTGGAGAGGAGGGGAAAGAGGGTTGGTTTTGCCAAGCTGTGGCACCTGCTCTGTGTGCTGTGTGCTCTGCTCTCCAGCCTGGCATAAATCACCCCACACACCTCCCACCAGCCTCATGCAGGAAGGAGCTCTTGACCAGGCGTGTTGTTGCTCACCTGAGGGCCATCACAGGCAGGCAGAAGAGCAGCAAGGACCACGCCCTATCTCAGGGTTGAACCCAGTTTCCTTATCCTCCAGATGGTACCTGAGATGTCACCTCCTCCAGAAAGCCTCCCCTGACTATTCAGACTGGCTTGGTTATGCGACTTTATGCTCCCACAGCCATCTGCTCTTCCTTGTGACCCCTCAGCACCTGGTATGCTCCACAGGGGTAGGACCTCATGTGCCCCATCTGTTCCTGTCCTCCATTTGTAGCATTCATCCCTTGTCCAATGAGTGAGTGAGACCCAGTGCCTGCCTTCAAAGCACTTAGACCTCTGACCAGGTCTTTGTTCACTGGTATCAAGGGTGGGACTGTGGGCGTCACCTTTTGCCTCTTGTGGAGAAGGAAGAGCCGCATCACAGTGGGGACAAACACAAAAGAAAGGACTTCTCAAGTCAGGAGCTGTGAAAACTCAGGGCTTTCACTTAATAACTTAAATCCAGATAATTGAGGTGGTTATGAATAACATTTTGCTGTAGGGTTTACCAGTTATATGTGTCTAAGTGTATATGTACATACACACAACACTGTCTCTCATTTAATCCTTATTAAAACACTCTGGAGGGGACGGTATCATCTTGAGTTTACCCAGGAAGCTGGTGTGTCAAACAAGTTACCTGCCTGCAAAAACTGCCCACTACAGCAGAGGCTCAAGACCTGGGTGCTAGCTGCTGGCCACTGAACCTAAGTGAAAGCGGACCACTTAGAGGTGGGTTAGGAGTACCTTTGGACTGGGAAGAAATGGCAAGGAAAGTATCTGACGGGTTGGAAGCATCCAACCCTCTGTCTGTTCCTCAGATTCTGTAAGGGCGGCCTATGACATTTTCTCTCTGGGGGCCATGGCCTTCTGGCCTGTGTGCTTCAAAGCCTGGCTCACTGAGTTAGGTGGGAGAGGCACGAGGTCTTTGCCAGGTCCACAGCCAGGGGTTTTGCTTTTTAACCCAGATTCTCAGGTTCAGGTAGGATTTACTGCTTGGATACTATCTTTGGAGACCCCATTGCTGTTCCTCACGAGATTTCTGAGTGGGTTTGCAGAAGAGGCAGAGCCAGGGCTCACAGTCAGGTAGAACCACCAGAACCCCTAGGGTATAGACTAAAGATCATGCCTTGCCCGTCTCAAGCCTTCTGAAAAAGGGAAGGCCTGGGCCAACTGCCCAGAGGTGGCTTCTGACACACACTTAGAAAACTAAACTGTCTGAGAAGGCTGTGCCACTGGGAAGTGTTCCTCATCTGCTGCTATTAGCTTGATGTGCAAGGACTCCTTAACTCATCCACAGAAGAATTAATCCAAGGCCCTGCTATATACCAGGGTCTATGTTAGGTACTTAAGGTGATACCTGATGGGCCCTCCCCTCAGCAAGCTGCAGGGTACTGCATGGAGGTTTGGTTGTGGGCACCGCTCTATGTGAGTGCCACCTTTGAGTTTGAATGGTGCTCAGGGACCCTGAAGGAGTCATCAGCAAAGGTGAGGCCAGTGCCAGCACAGAGGAGATTGTACTGGAGTAGGTGGCAGAAGGAGCATCCTGAGCATGAGGACCATGTGTGCACAGGTCTGGGGGCAGGAGAGGGCCCCACAGGCTTGAAGGCCAGTGGGATATTTGTGTGCCCATATTCTAAGTGCCTCTTGGGGACTGGTGGCAGAGGAGGTGGACAAAGGTAAAGGAGCTTGGCTTTTTTTTTTTAATTTTTTTTTTTTTTAAATTTATGATAGGCACACAGTGAGAGAGAGAGAGGCAGAGACACAGGCAGAGGGAGAAGCAGGCTCCATGCACCAGGAGCCCGATGTGGGATTCAATCCCAGATCTCCAGGATTGTGCCCTGGGCCAAAGGCAGGCACTAAACTGCTGCGCCACCCAGGGATCCCAGGAGCTTGGCTTTCATTCATTTGCCAGCAGATTTCTCTTTTTTCTTCCTGCCTTGGCCCCTGTCCCCACTTTATTGGGTTGTAACTGACATACAGCATTGCATAGATTGAAGTAAGGTGTACAATGTGATGACTTGATATATTGAAAAATCAGAAGATTTTTAACTTTAATTATGGAATTTAAAAAAAAAAAGATTTTATTTATTTATTCATGAGAGAGAGAGAGAGGTGCAGAGACAGGCAGAGGGAGAAGCAGGCTCCATGCAGGGAGCCCGATGTGGGACTCGATCCCAGGTTTCCAGGACCACACCCTGGGCTGAAGGTGGCGCTAAACCGCTGAGCCACCTAGGCTGCCCTGATTATGGAATCTTTAAAAAAATTTTATTGGGACGCCTGGGTGGCTCAGCAGTTGAGCATCTGCCTTCAGTTCAGGGAGTGATCCCCAAGTTCTGGGATCGAGTAAAATAAAATCTTTAGATTTTATTTATTTTTTCATGAGAGACAAAGAGGGTAGGGGCAGAGACAGAGGCAGAGAGAAGCAGGCTCCCTGCAAGGAGCCCGACATGGGACTCGATCCTGAGACCCCGTGATCATGCCCTGAGCGGAAGGCAGACACTCAACCGCTGAGCCACCCAGGGGTCCCATTAATTATGGAGTATTTAAAAGACAAGTCAAAGTTGATAGACTAATAGTGAACCTGTATGCTGTTGTCCCACTCCAACACTTACCAGCCTGTGGCCAGTCCTGTCCCCTCTGAGCTGATATCACCACTACTCCCACCTCCCCTCTTCCCTACTGTGGATCACTTTGAAGAAATCCCAAAGTGATTTGCGTCTTCTATTAAGCCTAGCCTATGGCTTGTGATGGATTAATCCAGAATTTTGAGGCCTGGAGTGAGTGGGTAGCGCTTTTTAATTTCATTTCATTTTCAGAGGAACCACTAAGTTTCTCTCTTTGTCTTACCTTTCAGTGGGAAGTTGGTGTCTCCGAAGTGGAAGAATTTCAAGGGCCTGAAGCTCCAGTGGAGAGACAAGATCCGGCTTAATAATGCCATCTGGCGGGCGTGGTACATGCAGTGTGAGTCCTATATGGGCTTCTGGCAGGAGGGAACTGCAGGGGCCCCAAGGTTCTACCACCTGGAGGCCTTTGCACTTGGGCCCCCAGAGCCCACTTATCAAACATTATGCCTCAAAAGGAAGCCTCTCTTGGGCTATCTGCAGCAGGAGGAAATCAAGCCCAGATCCTAATGAACTGGATACTTCTCAGGTGTCAGGCACAGGGGACCAGTCACGTGGTCTGTGTCGTGTTGTTGCCCATAATCTGCAGGAGACAGATGTGTTAGCCAGGTGCTCATAGCATAATATGCTCACTATTAGGTTGGACGCTTGGGCTCAGTGTTGTAAAGGCAGAGGAGGACAGAGGGGTTAGTTCTTTTCAGGAGAGTCAAGGAGGTTGTAGCAGAGAGGTGACATTTGAAGAGTCAGGGAACAGTTCCTATTTTCAGCAGGTCAAAGAAGATGCAGACCCAGACCTTATTCTATCTCTAGCTAGCTTTGTGCCAGTAGATCTGGTGAGCTTTGCAGGAGGTCAACATGCTTGGGGCATGCTTAGATTAGGCTGATGTTTCTCTTGATAAGCGACTCCCTTTCTTACTGATGAGCTACTGACAGATTCTTTTCCTTTATTCTCTGAAATCTCATTTTCAAGGGAAGGAGAAGGAAAGAACACTTGGGAGGGTCCCACCCTGAGGGAGATGTGGACTGAGGGGCTAGGGACTCCTTCAGGGTCTTGGTCATAGTGATGATGTCTCATCTTTTCTCTGCCCAGATTTGGAGAAGCGCAAGAATCCCGTGTGCCACTTCGTCACTCCACTAGATGGCTCTGTGGAAGTAGATGAGCATCGCAGGCCAGAGGTACTTGGCTCCTGACCATCTAACTGGAAAGGATCTGCCTAGGAGGAAGTGACTCTCTCAGGGCTGGGAATAGCGGTTAGATCCTGCAGGGGGAGTAAGGGGCACAGGGAGAAGGTCTGGCTGTGCTGTGCTGGCAACCATGGTGACCTTGCAAGGACCAGGATGTGAAAGCCTACAGAGGCTCCCCTCTTCTCAGGCTGGGCTGACCCAAAGACTGAGGGGTTCTCCCATTGGGGCTTACTCTTCTCTGTCCCTTAACATTGGTATCTCTCTGGAAGTCAGCAGGAAGGCCATCTGGGCTCTTTACAAGGCAGAAGTCTTTAACAGTTAAAGAATGACCTCAAGATCTTTATATACTGAGATGGAAAGATGCTGAAGAAATAGTAAATGAAAAAAAAAAAAGCAAGTCGTGCAGCAGTATTCTAGCAACTTTATGTTAATTTTTTTAAAGTGTGTATCTATGTAATTATATGCGTGTAGGAAGTCTAGAAGGATATACAGAATCCTTTATTTGTGCCTGTACCTTGGGGGAGGGTAATTAGAGTGAGGCAGGTACCCTTTATGCCCTTCTGCATTGTTTTAATGTTATCCAACCATGTCTCACTGTTAGAATAAAAGGGGAAACAATTAGAAAGTAACCCAATGAAAGACCCTTTGCAATGGAATGTGATCCAGTATTGGATAATATTAAGAAATACCAATTTGGTAGGTCTGGTGATAATACCGTATTGCTCATTGTGAAGATTCTTCACTGTCAGACACACAATGAAGTACTTTTAGGTGAAATTATGTGGGTCTTATGACATCTTGGAATTGCTTTAATATATTCCAGCCATAAACAAACAAACAAAAAAAGCTGTAAACAGCCATAAACCTGAAAGTGAGGCAGGTTCTCTGAGGCAGTCGTGCCTTCTTTGTCACTAGAGGTCTTCAGGGATATGATGGAAGGGGCTCACTTGCATGATGGGAAGGTTGAAGTAGCTCCTCTTGAAGTCACTTTCCACCTAAAATTTCACCCTTTGAAAATGTGGCAGAGTCTCCTGGGTAAGGGCATTCCATGCTACCCCCGTGATCTGTAGGGCTTTTCCAGTGCCTGGGTGAGGACCTTCTCCCTCTTCCCCACCTGAGCACTCTCTCTGACCTCTGCTACCGAACCGTGCTTGGTTATCTGAGGTCATGAAGTAAAAGCACATCTTTAGGGTAGAGGCTAGTCGTAGCACAGAAGAGGTGGGACACTTTGTAATGTGCATGTGGTCGGGTTCTCTGAGCTGGATTGCCTGGGGCTGACTGCCAGTGTCAGATGAGTCTTTATTTTCAGGTTCAGTTCTGACAATCACCCTCTTTTGATTCAAATCTGTATCTCTTCACAGGCCATCACCACTGAAGGGAAGTACTGGAAAAGCCGCATTGAGATTGTGATCCGGGAATATCACAAGTGGAGAACCTACTTCAAGAAAAGGGTATCTGGTTTGGGCTCCAAGAAGGGCGTGTTCAGGAAGCCCCCATAGGGGAGGGAAGGCTCTAAGTACTGTGTTCAGACACTGGCCCATCACTGCCCCTGTGGAACCCAATGTTCCAACCCAGCCCAAGTGATGGGCTTACTTTGGCCATTATCTGTGGTCTCAGTTTCTCTCACTGCTAGTTATTCCACAAACACTGGTTGCAAATCTCTTTTGTGTCTAGCCTGGGTTCAGGAATGACAGAGAGCAGGATCCCTCATGTGCCTCCCAGGGAGAAGAGGCCTGGATACTTCCTAGAGGAGAGGCTGAGGGCCTCCTCCCCTCCCAGCATCCCAGGTGACCACCCTGTCTCCCCTTTTCTCCACAGCTACAGCAACACAAGGATGAGGACCTTTCCAGCCTGGCTCAGGTGAGTGAGTGTGGGGGCCGTGAGGACCTCATGGGAACCCTCCTTTGACAAGAAACAGCAATGATGTGGATGGCCCGACAGTGAAGCCTGCAGCAGGAGGTGGTGAGGGCATGGACTATCTCTATAGCTCCAGGAGGGGCTGCCCTGCTTCTCACCTGGAGGCCATGCAGGCCAAGGAAACAGGCCAGTTTTCCCTGCTTCATGCATTCACCTCATCTTTTACAACAACCCTTACAGCTCTATAAAATAGGGTAACATACTTGCCTTGAGTGAGTGGGAATTTTGAGTTCACTAGTGCCCCTTTGATTTTTTTCTTCCCCCTCTGTTGGCGGTAGGATGATGACATGCTTTATTGGCACAAACGTGGGGATGGATGGAAGACCCCGGTCCCCATGGAGGAGGACCCACTGCTGGACACAGACATGCTCATGTCAGAATTCAGTGACACCCTCTTCTCAACGCTTTCCTCACACCAGCCGGTGGCCTGGCCCAACCCCCGGGAAATAGGTAACCCATCCCTAGATCCTTGACTTTGAACACATAGCTGGCTTCCTTCTCTGCCAGCTCTCCTCAACCCAGCGCCCCAGGGCAGGATTGGCTAACCTCACTGGCATCTGAGGGCCACGTGCATTGAGTAGGTGGGAACTGTAGGGGGGCCTTCCTGGGCAGCTGTCAGGCCCATGATGCCCCTGTGAGAAGACAGTGGGGATTTGGCCTGAATCAATTTTGTATTTCTGATACTGTCCCCTTAGCAGAGGATTTGTGCCTAGGCCAAGTGACAGGGCCTCTGACTCACTGGGAGGAAAATCAGAAACATTTCTGGGCATGACTTTTACCTGGCAGCATTCAGGCATCCAGTGAACACCTCAGGGAAGAGCCCATGACTAAGAACTGGGGATCTCTGCATAGCTGTTCACAGCTTCCTGGGAGTGTCTGTTCCCTGATCCTTATTTTACTTTTCTTATAAAAACTCTCTTTCCTGCCTTCTGAGGGTGGAGAATAGCCACAAACCCACAAGAAGGTAGAAATTCCAGCCAGCCGCCTGCATTTCTCCTTGGAAGAATCTAGAATGTAAACAGGGCCAGGAGAATCCATCCCACGCCTTTTATATGTTATTGCAGCATTGAGAAGGCAGAATGATTCCTCTGTCTCCTTTCTGATTCTTACAGCACATCTGGGAAACGCAGACATGATCCAGCCGGGGCTGATTCCTCTGCAGCCCAATCTGGACTTCATGGACACTTTCGAACCCTTCCAGGGTGAGGACAATGGGGCAGAGAGAGTATGGCTGCCTGGATCTCCCTTTGCCCAAGATAAAGCACCAAGATGGTGCTTCCCTTCATGGAGGGAACTGTTAGAATTGGCAACACGGGAGGACTTAAAATTTTTCCAGAACTACCTTTTTTTTTTTTTTTGGTAGTAATCGCAAGGTCTGGGAAGCTTTTCTGCCACAGGGTTCTCTCTGAAGGGAATTGCCATTCTCACTCCTGTGGTCTCAGATCCTCAGGTTTGCCCAGGACCGTAAGCAGTTCTCCCTGTAGGCAGCAGAGGGCGCTGGCAGCACAGCTGCCTCCCAGCAGTGTCCTGCAGTTAGAACTGGGCTAGTAAGAGCCACGGAACGCCAGGCTTGGGATGGGAGTATTTCAGACCCCACACTAGTTGCCAACATGAGCGGTTCCAATCAGAGGGCCTCTTTCTGCAGAGTTACCTCAGGGGGGATCACCCTCTGGCCATTGCATTCCTCTGGGTAAGATGGAGTTCAGTGCCTGATTTATTTGGATCTTAATTCAAGGATGTTATGGGCACACAGAGCTCAAAAGCACCTGATGTTGTCTTTCAGACCTCTTCTCTTCCAGCCGCTCCATTTTTGGTTCCGTGCTGCCTGCTCCTGTCTCAGCACCTGCACCAGATCCCAACAGCCCTCCTGCTCAGGTAGAAGGAGCTGGGGAGAGGGGGCCCAGGGCTAGGCTAATGAATAACCATACAGTCATAAGCAAAGTGCTAGGGCTTGCTAGATCTAGTGCTGCACACATGGAATGCGTAAAGAAGTTATTCTAGCCCTCCTTGAAGGCAGCCATAGATCTGTAAGAATTGGGAGCTATCCATAAACATGTACTCCTACCTGAGGCTGCATGTAACCTGTGTGCAGTGAGCTCTGTTCTGACCAGTTAAGAGAGGATTAGCAAAGGAAAACATGAATTGCTAATAAAAAGAAGTTCTATGTATTTCTTTTACTTTTTACTTAATAATTAACACAAGTTGTTTATCAGGTGCTGGGGCTGCAGAACTGAGTGAGGCACAGCTCTTCACCCTTAGGGGCTCTCAGACTGACACCTGTATCCAGTTAGACACCAGAAACCTGGCCCCATCTTCTTCCATCTGGCTCTGGGAAGAATTTCTTCTATAGAGACTGAGATCCTGACAATTGATTCCTTATAGCGTTTCCCTTTTAGGAAGAGGTGACCTCTAGAAGTTGATACATGAAACTGTCCTGAGGGAACCCCATGAGCAGCTGTGCTCCAGGCTGCTTGTGCTCTGTAACACAAGATGGCCGGGTCTTTGCAAGGGGGGGAACCCCTGCTGGACTCTAGAAACAAGATATTCCCAGGCCAGGAGCCAACTGTGTGCAGTCATTTTGTCTGAGCTCTGTGTTATCATTTAGTCCCTAATGGAAACAAGACCCCTGTGGACACCTAGAGAGAGATCTCCATTCCCCCCAAATTAGCAGTAATGGGGATGGGAGCCATCGCCTCATCCCTCTATCCAAATGTTCTGCTCAGGAGCCCAATGTACATTGTTAGACTTGTGTTATGTCGTACCAGGAAGTGACAGCAAGTTGTGTGATCCATCATTTGTCCTTCCTTTCTCAGGAGACCATCCTGCCAACCAGCGCGCTCCCCACTGTGAGCCTCCCCGATAGCCTCATAGCACCTCCTGCAGCCACCGCCTTGGACCCCACGGATCGGCAGGGCTGTGAACGAGCCCCGCGGCCCGGAGACCCCTTTATCCAGCCTACGGACTTCGGTCCCCCTGCACCACCCCTGAATGTCCCTCAGCCTTTCCTTCCTGTGTTCACCATGCCCTTGCTATCTCCCAGCCCTGCCCCAGCACCTACTTCTCCTGCCCTGCCTTTAGCCCCGCCCCCTGCCACTGCCTTGAGCCCCTCGGCTCCACCTACCTTCCTGCATCCGAAGTTTGCTGGCGCCAGCAAATCACCCTCCGTCATCACACACACGGCCTCTGCCACCCTCACGCATGATGCGTCTGCCACCACCTTCAGCCAGAGCCAGGGCCTTGTCATCACAACCCACCACCCCACACCCTCGGTGTCCCCCTGTGGCCTGGCACTGCCTCCAGCTACCCGGCCGCCAACTGCTGGGCCTCCCCAACCCTGTTTAACTTTTGTGCACCCCAAGCCTGTCTCTTTGACTGGGGGAAGGCCCAAGCAGCCCCCCAAAATAGTGCCTGCTCCCAAACCAGAGTCTGTGTCCGTGGTATTGAAGAATGCTTGCATCGCCCCAGGTGAGTCAGGTGGAGGGAAGCCAGAGTCTAGTCTTCCCTTCCCGAGGGATATTTCCCTGTCTCCAAGGCTTGTAGACTTGTGACACACGTATTGTGAAACGAAAGTGTTCCAGTCTACTACCTGTGTGTGATCTAGTCTATTGTCTACTCTGTATTGTTCTTTTAAAGTTAGTCTCGACCCAGTTTGAAAAAGCATGATCTGGGTGATATCTTTCCTGGGTCTGTAATCTGTCCCCTTCAAGGAGAAGTTGCAAAACGAATGTCAGGTATCCCAGTGGTTTTGTCTTTCTGTGCCCTGTGGTAAGGAAGGCAATGTCTTAGCAGCAGGAGAGGGGTCGATGCTGCTTCTGGGGTGCCCCACAGCTTGGGGGGCCTCACTCTCACCTTCTTGTTCTGGTAGCTGCCTTTTCAGGACAACCACAAGCAGTGATTATGACATCAGGCCCTCTGAAGAGAGAAGGGATGTTGGCTTCTACTGTGTCCCAGTCCAATATGGTCCTCACGCCTACTGCCATTGCCCGGGTGAGGGGTCCCTGGACAGACGCTCAGCATCCTTACCACCCCAGCATGGCCCTACTCTTGGATGGTCTTCACCTGACATGATCGGGGTGACCTCTCTCTTCTGTGTTACCTCAGGGTCCTGGAGTCACGGAGTTCCACAGTGGCATCCTGGTGACAGACCTTGGCCACACCACGAGCAGCCAACCTGCCCCTGTCTCTCGGCTCTTCTCTCCAAGCACGGTGCAAGACTCCCTGGTGAAGGGCGAGCAGGTCCCTGCCACGGGTTCTAGTGAGTGCGCACTCCAGTTGGAATGGTTGGGACTTGATGAGTGAAACGAGCATGCCCACACCTAGATCAGGGAGACGGCTCATGAGGTTCCCCAGGATTGAGGCTGGACTTACAGAATGTGCAGTCAGGTCTTATAAACCTGCCTGCAGTGCTCAGCATAGTACCAGGTCATTTACAGTAGCAGAAAAGTGGCAAGCATGTGCATGGCAGACAACTAGAGTGCATGGGGAACACCCCTCTGCCCTCCTTCAGAAAGGCCTGGCTCTGAGCTGCCAGTTCTGATCCAGAAAACGGAAGCCACCCAGGCATATCTTCACATCAGTGTGGTCATCCCTTAGCTTTCAAGCATCTTGCATCTCTTGAGCCCATTTCCACACCATGGGCCGTCCATTGAGTTGAGGGAGAACTGATTTTGCCCAGTGAAGAGCCACGAAACCAGGGATAAATGATTTGCTTGAGGCTGTGCCCATGGTGGTGGGGGTAGAACCAGAACCCAGGCTTCCTTCTTTCAGATGCCACATCAGTGAGGGAGACCAAAGATGCCTTTTTGTCTCAAGTAAACCAGAGCATGGCTTCTCCTGGAGCTCTATGTAAACAGTTGTCCTCCCTAAACAGTCCAGGAGACCGGAGGAGGAAAAGTCTCTGCCTACAGAGATCAGAGAGTAGAGAGACTTTGGTCAAGGAGGGTTGGATGAATAAGGCCACCAGTCTGGAAAGCTAAAGACAAAGACTAGTTACAAGTCATGCCTTTACAGTGGTGTAAGTTAGGCCTCAGGTACCATAGCATTACCCTGTCTGCCAAGCTGCAGAACCCTGGGCATTGGAGCCAACTAGGGAAGCTGAGAGAATGGAGAAGGGTTGGGGGGCAATGGCCAGTGCTACAGAAAGGTATGTGCTGGGGCACTCTGGGAAGGCATCCATGGTGGCCCCGGGGGGCTCGGGGGCTCCTGAGAAATGCCAATGACCAGGGCATGGCTGGTGTGGCAGTGGGTGAGATTGAAAATACAAGAGAACAGATATGTAGAGTTGAAAGAATAAAATAAGCAGGTATGGTAAGAAGTAGAGCCTTAATGATGTTGTAGAAACCACCGGCGGCCTCCAGCTGGCTTGTTAGGCTGGGTGAGTAGTCAGGCCTCTTCTCAAAACTCTCCATGTCCCCCAAAACATGTGGCTGGCCAAGCTCAGGCCCTGTTCCTACCCCATGTCCTGCCAGCCTTCTCCAGGTCTTATCCGCACCTAATAGAACCCTCCTTGGGATGTCAGCAAGGATTTCTCCAGTTTTTGCTCTGGGGTCGCTGTGGGAGGTTCCAGATGGGTTTTTAGGGTTTGGGATGTGCAGGGGTTCCTTCCTGGGTGAGCACTGTCTCAGCTGCTGCAGCCAGCCATATCCTAAGAGGAGTCTCTGTTCTTCACAGGTCGAGATTGCCCAAACTCAGGGCAGGCCTCTCCATGTGCTTCTGAGCAGAGCCCCAGTCCCCAGTCGCCCCAGAATAACTGCTCAGGGAAATCTGCAGACCCCAAAAATGTGGCTGCTTTAAAGGTATCACAGGTCTCTCTTGGGTCTTGATTTCCTTGGAGAGATGGGCAGAGGGGCAAGGAAGAAAATATCAAGGGACCATCAGGGCAGCTGGTATTCCATAGCATCAGGAGCCTGGATGTTTGCTGCTTATCTGGAGATTAGGTTGGGTCTTCCTATTCCTCCACCTCCTGGCTGGCCCTGAGCCCCAGACCTAGCACCGATCCCATGAACCCATCAAACCCTGGAGCCAGCGGGAGGCAGCAGCTGGAAGAACCAGCTTGGGAAGAGGGAGGTGAGGGTGGCTGGGAAGTGCTGATCAGCAGCAGAGGCTACGCCCCGAGGGGCTCCATTCTGCAGGCAGGGTTTTCTAGCATCCCTGCCCTGGTTCCTCCTCTGTTGCCCCTCCTTCCACTTACTCCCTAGCTGCAGGTTGGGAGGGCAGGGAGTGGCACTGCAGTGCACCCTGTGTCACAATGACAAGTCGATTCCCCAACAGAACCGGCAGATGAAGCATATTTCAGCTGAGCAGAAAAGGCGCTTCAACATCAAGATGGGCTTTGACACCCTCAACAGTTTGATTTCTAATAATTCCAAGCTGGTGAGTGATGCTTGGGGGGTAGGGGTGGGGGTTGTGTTCCTGTATCGGCCTTGGTACCAGGTGGACAGGCGGGGGTCACTGTGGCTGTCATGGCTCTGACCCACGCTGTCCCTCTTACAGACCAGCCATGCCATCACACTGCAGAAGACCGTGGAATACATCACCAAGCTGCAGCAGGAACGGAGCCAGATGCAGGAGGAAGCCCGGCGGCTGCGGGAGGAGATTGAGGAGCTCAACGCCACCATCATGTGAGGCTGGCAGTGTGGGGCCGAGGGCTGGTGCCTCGTCCTCCCATGTGTGTGTCACAGAGGCGGGGGGTCCTTTGTGGCCTTGTCACCAATAGCCACCTCTCTGTTGTAGCACTTTGGGCTTTTGTCATCCTCCTCCTTCTGAGGCCTTCTCCTCTTTGCCTCGGTGGCCCACTCGGCTGGCCCTGTGCACTCGGTGCCCCAGGGTCCAGCTTCACTGTCAGCTGCTCTGAGTTTCCTGTGATTCTTCCTGTTGTTCCAGCTCCTGCCAGCAGTTGCTCCCTGCCACGGGAGTCCCTGTCACCCGGCACCAGTTTGATCACATGAGAGACATGTTTGATGAGTATGTGAAGAGCCGGACCCTACAGAATTGGAAGTTCTGGATCGTATCTTTGGGTTCTCTTTGCTTCTCCCACCCCTCAAGCTGTGCACTGAAACAATAGACACTGACACCCTAGTTGCTTTAGACAAATTCTTTATAAATGGTTGTCATTGAGTTTATCAAACAGGCAGTACTGGTTTGCCTCGGTGGAGGGGCCCAGCCTGGCCCACGGTGTGAAGTGGGCTGTTGTTGGTGACCATCCAGGCTTGGGGCTTCCCGGGAGGCAGAACAGGCCAGTTTTGCTCTCTGCGTGCTTGGGAAATAAAGATGCTTTTTTGCAAGGTGCTAAAGCCACCTGCAGAGGCAGTCCTGGAGGAGGGAGGTAGGATCTAATCCAACATATCCTGGCAGCCATCTCAGGCCTTGCAACAACAGGGAGGCTGAGTACCACCCGGTGGGATAGATGGGAAACCAAGACTCATAAATGACTAAGTGGCAGAGTCAGGATTTGAAACCAGCTCTCTGCAGGCTGTTGTCTGCATTTAGGCCCCATGGTCTTGGATACTGTCCTGAGGCACTTTGACCTGAGCGCCAGAGTCTGTCCCTGGGGCCAAGGCCCACCAGTGCTCAGCTTTCCAGATGTTAGCAGGACCCCTGTGGGGGACAGCTCCTGCCTCATCAGTCCACTTCCAGCTACTTCTCTGCTTCAGACAATCTGCACACATGATGGATGGGCCTTATGTCTTCACCATGTTGCTAACCATTGGGGAGCAGAGGATTTTATCCGTTTGCACTCTAGTGGCTGGTTTTGGAGAGCAAGATGACCAGACACCATCTCTATTTCCTCTGCTTTGCCTGGCTTACTCATCTTGGCTCTGGCCCTTATCATTGATGGAGCTGGGTGGCCGCTGGGATGATTCAGGACCTCTTTGGTAAAATGGCATAGTCCTCATCATCCTCGGCTTGGGAGACCATGGGCATGAGCATGGCTGAGATTAAAGAGAAAATGGACCTCATGACTCTGCAGAGTTGATTGCCCAGGATGGTCTGAGAGACCTGCACAGAATGTGACTAAGCCAGCACACGTTTATCACAAAGGACAGACTTCATTCATCTCTAGACAGATAGTTTCCACCTTTTAGTTGGCCATGGGCCTCTGTTGTTCTTGCCAGTATATATACAGACTGTTGCCTTTCATGTAGTTATTCTTGGACCTGTTCCACACCAAGGAGACTTCTATGTCCTTGTCTCTGGCAAGGGTACACGAGGGTACGTCTTACCTAGGTTGTGCTCTTTCATCAACTATGCACAGTTATTTGGTGGTCCTAGGGCAGGTCAGTCACAGGCAAACCTATAACTGGACTGTATTCTCCCCACCCTTGGTTACGTGTTCGCTGGCCTGCCTCCTTGCTTCTTGCCTTTTCTTTAACCCACCTGCCATACAGTTCAGTATCATCATCAAGCCGCTGTTTGAGTCCTTCAAGGGGATGGTGTCCACCAGCAGCCTGGGAGAACTGCACCGGACGGCGCTGTCCTGGCTGGACCAGCACTGCTCCCTGCCTGTCCTCAGGCCAAGTGAGTTAGAGTCTGCACGGGGCCATGGGGGCTTGCCAGATCCTTTAGGATGGTCCCAGAGGGGGGAGGGCCTGTGCAGGTAGACTGCAGGCAGCTACGTCAGCAGTGCGGGGAGCACGAGGATGATGCTGAGGAGGAAGTGCCAACTGCAGGATAGGGCACATCCCCTAGCACCTCCTTCGCTTCCTATCATCCCTGTGTGCCAGTGTGCTCAGGTCCAGCTGGCGTTTATTGAGCACCTCCTATTCACCAGGCCCTGTCTCAGGTGCTTTCAGATATGCTTTCTCATTTAATTCTTACAACTAACAAGGCTCTGCACATACATCGAGGTTATAGAGATGTCACATTAAAACAAGTGGGAAAACAGGAACAGCTTGGGATTCTCTGCCTGTCTGCAGGAGAGGAGACAGGGTTTGGAGATATATCCTAGGGGCAGAGAGGCTTTGGTGGTATCTGTCCCTTGGTTGAGCTCAGTGCCTCTCCTGCTTTGGTGGGCATGGGAATTACCACACGGGTTGTATGTATAAGACCATTTGTGCTGTCCATTGTGGGACTAGAAGCTGCTGTGCTTGCCTATGTCCCTGGGCTGACCTCCCCCTTTCTTCCAGCGGTGCTGAACACCCTCCGGCACCTGAGCACGACCACCTCCGTTCTGACAGACCCATCCCAGCTGCCAGAGCAGGCGGCAGAGGCTGTCACCAGAATTGGCAAGAGATCTGGGGAGTCCTAGCAGCGCCTAGCGGGCACAAGGCTGCACAAGATGCCGTGGAGGCTCTTCCTTGCCTGCGGAGAGGATGCTGCACCCCACGCCTCTCCTGATGCAGAGCTCAGGGCTCCCCTCCAACTCCACTGGCCCACTGGGCCACTCAGAACACTGCACTCAGGTCTGCAGCAGGTTCGGGTCCTGCCAACAGCAATAGCCCATCTTTGGGAACCCCTTGCTGTGAACTCTTACTCAGCGACCTCAGTGGTGACCTCCCTTCCCTGCCCTCGGGCAGCCCAAAGTCCTGTCCTGCTGGCAGTCTGCTGGGCCTTTGGTGCCTGTGCAGGGAGTAGGTGGGACAGAGGGGCAAGGCCTGCTCCCGTGAGATGCTTCTGTTCTCAGACTCATGGATGCTCGCTCCTGTTACCCTCCAGGCACTCGGATGGCCCTGAGTGATTCCCTGTGCCACTCTGACTCACCCGTGGGGCAGGTGGAAGGCATCCTTCTTCCTCCCTCAGACTCTGACCTTGTAAGTAGGTTTGAATGGCTGCTCAGGCTTGCGCACGGTAGGCTGCTCCCACCACACAGGCCGCCAGGGAACCCCAGAAGCTGTGTGCAAAAGCAGTAGATGTGAATGCACTCGGGACAAGAAGGAAAGCACAAGCAATGCAAAGCTGCTGCTCTGGCTCGGAAGCCCCTCGGGCAGCGCTGCGGGCTGGTGTCACTTCATTCTGGCTGGTGTGGCAGCAGCCATGTGTTGGTGACTTGAGAACCATGGCAGGGACTCAGGCGGGGCCTCATTGGGCACCACCTCACAGCATGGCCCTTGTTCACCTGCTTCTAAGCTGCAACCTCGGATGAGCCAGCAGTGTTCAGTGGACGCTCATAGCCCTCAGGGTGTAGCATTTGAAAGGCCAGACTCCACGGCACCGCCATTGGCCTGTCATCTTGTCTGGATTGTTCAGCCAGGAGCCCCAAACCATAACAGTTCTTGGACCAAAGATTATCACCACACCCAAAGTCTGTCCTGTGTTGTGTTTCAAAGAAGAAATTGTTGACAGGCAGAACTTTGAGGCAACCAGCCTCAGAGCTGTCTAGGCATCTCCCAGATCAGATAGTGAAGAATTACACTCATAATGGTCAAGGCGGGGGGATATCTGAAGGCAGTGGCCTACTTCTGAATGTGGGAGTTGCATTTGGAATGTCCAGGCCCATCCTCTTGCTGTATCTGCAGGAAGGAGCTGCAAATGGAAGGGCGGGCACTCTCTCTAACACTCAGGTAGACCAGCCAAGGGTACCTCCTCGTTGAAAGAATGTGCTTTTAACGTCCTGCTGTGAAGTTCAGAGGGTCAGTGGTCTTTCATTCAACCTCTGTCCTCCCTGCCAGAGATGGAGCCTGGGCAGTGCTAAGCAGGCCAGAAATCCTGGGTAGGGTCTGTGGGGGGGCACTGAGGGCTACCTCCTGGAGTGTGGATGCATTCAGAGGCTCCCACTGGTTCCTGGAGGCCCTGCTGAAGATGCTCAGGGGCAGCCAGCCCTGCGTCAGCCCCAGCTGATGGAAGATGGAAGGGGTGTCCACTCCCTGCCTCTGGATGTGCCACCATCTCTGCTGCAGGTCACCGGCAAGTCACCTATTCCCTTGTCTGTGCTTCAGCCCAGTCCAAGAGCAGCTTGGCGGCATCCCTCAGCCTCTCCAGAAAATGTGTTTACAGGCCTCCCACATCACTTCCCTGAGGGGTAAGCACAAGACAAGGCTGGGCCGATCCTTCACGCCCACTGGGAAGTGGTAAGAGAACTCATCCTTCACCCCAGGATAAACACGAAGTCGCCCTTCAAAAGGGGAAACACCACCATGGTAAGAACTCACTAGGGTCAAAAGGAAAGACACAAGATGTCCCCAGCTACGAGGGTTCATGGAGGGCCATGAGCTTGGTCCCTTCCCCAGTTCCTGTGCCTTTGTAAACCATGCAAATGGCCGTAGTGCTCGGCCCAGCAAGACCTCTCCTAAATTAGCAGCCTTCTCCCTACCCCGTGATCAGCATGGGGATTTTTTTTTTTTTTTAACTCCGTGGGATATAAAATTGGCCTCTTGCTTCTTCGGCCTACCTCTCCTTCTCTTCCTTTTGCTGAATTAATGTTCATGATTTTGTTAAATATTTAAGGCTGTTAGGTCATGTAAGACATGAAGGGTGTGTGTGTGTGTGTGTGTGTGTGTGTGTGTGTGTGTCCTAGCAGACTGTTAACTAGATGCATGTTTTTGTTTTGAGACATTTACTTAAATCCGTTTCTCTTGGTGCTCACAATTACCATGGCGATAGGGCCACAAAGCTGTATCTCTTACCACAAACATGATTGTTTCTTGTCCCAGAATCATTTCTTATGTTGGAATCTTGCCTGATGAACCTGGCCAGACACAGGGGCACAGCTGGGGTGCTAGGACAGCGAGACCACTCTGCCAGAGGCCTCAAGCGCATGCTGATCGCAGGGCTGTGCTCTGTTTACACTCCTCACCCCTGCCACTGCCTCTGCTCCCATAAAAGAAACTTTAAAATGCTGACACTTTGGAGAATAAAAAAAATCAATCTGAAAAGGGGGGAAAAAAAAGCCTGTCTGGGACATAAATCTGAAAAGCATTTCTATGAAATCTTTCTGTGCCATCAGCTCCCTTCGAACTACTACCTGCTCTTTCGCGATGAGTGGGAAATGTAGGGACAGGGCAGGTGCCACCATGGGGCTTTCTGAAAGTTGGTGCGGCCCGTCGGCCCGTCCCTCGTATCTCAGGCAGGTGACACCAGCAGTCACTCCCTGCCCATGCATCCTGGCTACTATCCAGCAGATTTTCTCACATGAGCAGCAGACCCAATGTCAGAAGTTAGCGTTAATGAGGTGCTAACGGGTGTCACTGGCTTTCTGTCGAGGAAGGGCTGGAGGGCAGGGAACTACCAGCTCTGCCCTGTTCCTGGAGCCTCCGCAGGAGGAGACATGGTCAGTGGTTGACCATGTGTCCTTGGGGACCCAGCTTCATCTGCTTCCTGTCCTTGTGACCTGACCCCTTCTCCCCTTGCTAGAGGTTAGGCCTGAAAGTTTTTCTGCTCTGGCTGACAGAAATAAAAACTTTGACTCTGAAGGAGCATGGCACCCCAGGGTGATGCTAATCACTTTTGTCTCACCCTGGGTGGAGGACTGTAGTGGCAAGTGACCTGAGAACAAGAGGAATGAGGAGCAGGTTCGTTTCCAGGATTACATGCTATCAGTCTAGCTGAAGCACTCATCGGCGTGGTGTGGGGCTGCCCTCTGTGGTCTCTGCCCCACTGCCCAGGACCGCCCCCCCCCCCCCCCACCGGGTGCAAGCTGGCCTACTCTCTTCTCTCTCGGGTGGAAAGTTGTCTTTCCCTAGAGATGCCCTGGTTCCCATTATGCACTTTGCCAGTGATGAAGCCCACCCACCACTCATGGGAACTTAGCTTTCCCAAGTGTTCCCGAGGTCATGGTCTCACTGGGAAAGAGAGATGGGAGGCCCTGGTGTGAGCAGCATGGCAGCCGTGGGTCAGAGTCTTTGCTCCTTGCCCTGATACCTCCTATGTTGAGGATTTTCACATCTGAGCATGGACAAGGGGAGAAGACGGTTGAAGGTGGAAGAGCTTGGAAGCTCAACACCTGTTTGTAACATTCAGTAGTGTCCTTTGCCTTGACCCTCTCGGGTCAGAGGGGCTGCAGGAGCTGGGAGAAACCTTAGGTCCTACTGTGTACCGCCACAACTGCCCCATTTTCTTTCCCCTCTGAGGATTTGTCTTTCCTGGCTCCTCATGCAGGGGGCTATTTCCTCATTGGGGTTTGCGAAAATCAGCCTTTGAGAAAGAAAAGGGAACTTTTCATGTTGAACGTTGGCTTTGATTCTGTGTGTGTTGCGTGTGTGTGTGTGTGCGTGTGTGCGTATGTGCAAGCGCTTGCACAAGCCCACCTGTGTGCGTTTACTTAATGGAATTTTATTTTTGTGAAATTCCTTCCCAATTATGTAGCAGAATTCATCTCCATCTCCTAGTCAAAGTTTTGGTTTCATAGTCAACCCTGGGTGTCACTTATTTGAAGAATTCTCTTCTGGGTTTCTAAATAAAGGTGTGCTCCTCTCAAGGCTTGAGACTGAGGAGGGTTTGGGAGAAATGGATACATTTCCGTGGAGTTTGCCCTGCAGCTAAAGGGCACGGAGGGCTCGGCTTGGGGAGACATGACTGCCAGGCTGTGTTTCACACGAGGGAGCTTGAGTGCCGCCTCTCCCCCACAGCACCCCGCTCTTTCCACACCCCAGTCTCTTAGCCCACAAAAGGGAACCTTGTTCATCTACTTATTTTGTAACATCACAACTGAGCCACCATGTCCTCCTTTTCCAGGTTCCAGTTCATTGTGTAAATGGTTCGTTTTTTCTGTGGTGAACTTTGGTGATTGTGTCAGGGCTCTTTTAGGAGACGGTTTCCCCTCGTGGTATGAACAACAAAACCCGAGGAGAGCCTTGTCAGTTGGGGGTTCCCTCAGGCCTGCGCCGTCCAGAACACCACCCTTCATGCTCTGCTGCTGAGAAGCCCATTTCCACCAGCTGTATTCAACACTACAATGCAGTTTTAAAACTATATTTGCATCCGAGACAATAAAAAGCTGTATTTTTTTGAAAAGTCTGTGATGTGTGATCTTAAATGCTACCCTCTTGGGCTGTAGAAATGATGATATGGGGAGATGGGAACAAAATGATGCTTAGACTGGCTGACTCATTCAAACCTTGGGGGGTGGGTTCAGCCTGGATTGAAGGCCTTAGCGGTGAGGAGAGAGGCCCAAGGTGAGTAGGGGGTTTTAAAGAATGACTGCTGGAAGGGCCCATGACTAAAGCCCAAAATCACCGCTTCTCGTGGTGAACTCACCAGGGGCTGGAGCTCCAGGCCTTTCTCAGGTGGACAGAGTTCAGTGGTGCTTGTACAGACTGCCTGTGTCCTCCTCATCTGGAACCCGGGCAAATGGTACCTACCCTGCACCCTTGAACCAGGGTGGTCATGAGGTTCACGTAAAATTATGTCAGGGTGCCCAGTAACCCCTGAAACACTGTATTTAGAAGGTGTGGGTTATCATCAGTATGGCTAACACTGGCTGCTGAAAGTGTCCTAAGTCATGGTGATGATCCTGGAGGCCATGGTCTCCATGCTAACCGTTGATCCAAAACTGTAGGAAAATGTAGGGAAGTTGACCAGCAAAGATGCTCTTTGTTGTGCTGAGAAGATTTTGATGATCTCTGTTTGATTTAGAAGCTTCTATCTTTTCATACAATCTTTCTACCCTCCCCCACCTCATCCTTGTGCTTGGGAGATGACCCAGTAAGCTGAGTCATGCTACTTCTTGCAGGTGGCCTGGCCCCTGTATGGAGCTGCTGGCTTCTTTCACCAAACAACTGCCCAGATCCAGATCTCTGACTAAAATGCCGTGGGCTGATACACAGGCTCTTGTCTGATCAAACCCAACACCTCCCCCAAAGAAAAAAGCCTTCATGACACAAAGCAAGATTATGGGTCTTGAGAACAGGAGGCCCTGGAAAGAAGCGAGTGATTCACAGACTCCTCTGGCTGAAGAAACTTGATTTTCATTGACCATTGTCTGCTTTACTCTCTTTAAGTTTTTGAACCCAGCTCTGTGTTATGTATGGAATCTTAAAAGATGCTTGGGACATAATTCAGAGAAGAGGGTTGAGTTTGGATAGGCTGGGAGCGGGGAAGGCAGAGCAGAGGGAGTGAGACCAGTGCCCTGGAGACTGTCCATCCACTTCAGGCTCGGCTCCACAGGGACATGCACACCCCTAGATAGTTCTCAACCCGGCAGTATGGCTATTCCTGTTTCATAGAGGAAGAAATCAACGTGGTTTTCAAAGTATCAAGGTCATACGGGTCAGGAAAGGCTAAAGGATCATTTTGTTGTTGTTTTTTACTTTGTAAATGGCGTCTCCATCCACCATATCAGGAGGATTATTCTTGATCTGCCCTCCTCCTCCTCCCCTCCCCCACCTCTCAAACCCAAATCTAGTCAAGTTCGTCTTCTAAATCTCTTTCAAATACAGCATCCACTTCTCTCCATCACCACTGCTGTCATCAAATCCAAGTCGCCATTATTATCCAACCAGTTCATATAATGTCCCCCCTCACTCTTGTCTTGTGGTATCTGGTGTGGTGTCAGGGCCAAGCCCTAGGGTCCGTTTCCCCTGCCCTCTTGTCCATCTGGCCCCTACTTCCCAATCTCATTTTTGCTCTTTTCCATTCTTTGAACATACCATGTTTTGCTGTGGGCTGTTTCACTCTTAAGGCTTCTCCAAGGCCTTTCCTCTGCCCAAGCCTCTCACTGTCTCCCACCTGGCTCACATTCTTTCTTCCAGTCCCAATCTTTGGACCTCAGTTCAAAAACCAACCCTCATATCCTCTTCCCCACCGCCCCACTCGATGCAATGCACAGTCAGGCCTCAGAGCACTTTGCGTTTACTCAGGTCACCTGTCACGTTTGTCATTGTCCTTGTCCTTTGTCTTCCCTGCCAGGTACCGAAGACTGTCAGGACAAGGATATGGTGATGATGCTATGCCCACCACAGAACTGGCACACAGCAGGTGCACAGGTAACCTGCTGAATGAGCCCTCAGCACATACCATTCCAGCAGCCCAGCTGCCCCTTCCTCATGTCTGTGTCAGAGAGGTAGGGTGTGGAGACCCGTGATAAGAATTCAGGAGAGGGGAAGCAGCAACTGGCAGGTACAGGTGTCAAGCTGACACTGACATAGATGTTGAACAAAGTGAAATCTTGATCCCAAGATTACATGTTTAATATAAAACATCAAGTCTAGTGATTTAGGTTGTAGATAGAACAATCTCTAACTGGCACCTAAAAGCATTTCATCTTGGATGTGGACTTGATTATTCTCTAGAACACAGTTTACCTTTTTTATATGTCAAGATCTGAATTTAGCCTTGTGTAGAATGGCATGATTGCACTTGCCCTAAATTTCAGTTAAGTGTGCCTTTTATCTTTTTATTTCAGAAAATCTCCAGCACACACAGAAGTAGAGGGGATGGTACAAGGAACCCCCACTTACCCATCATCTGCTTTAACAACTACCAACTCGGGGCCAATTTTGTTTCATATATACCTCACCTCCACCCCCATTATTTTGAACCAAGTCCCAGACACCATATGGGTTTCATTTGGAATAGTAAATGTGCTTTTTAGTGCCGTTTGCAGAAGTGCATATATGCCTGTACTTGGTCATTTAAAGGCTCCTGAAGGCTTTGTCAAAAGCTACAAAGTCACAGTTAATAAGAAATCTGAGGACTGGGGAGTTCTTATTGATCAGATTTTCTGTTTCACTGAATCATTAGTTAGAAAACCCTTATTGTTTAAAGAGGGAAAAGCTTTCTAAGATAAGAGTCTACTTTCCTGCCTTAATGGGTATAGTGCAGCAAACAATCTAATCTCTTGATCTAGTCTGACTGATTTTCTTTCCTGGGGGACGAGACCAAACGGCGCTGGTTGAAGTTCCATTACAGACTGTGGGAGTGGGGCCTGCGTGAGCAGGAGTCCCCACCTGCCCCCTCACCTGTCCAGATTCCAGCCTGTTGGTGTCATCTCCTGAGTCCCCAGCCCACCCATCAGTGTCACTGAATGACCTTCACCAGGATACACATAAGCTTCTCTGCTTCCGTGCCTCTCATCCAACACCTGCCACGGATTTGCCCAACTGCACCTTCTTTCTCCTCCAGTCTTTGATCAAGGAACATGTGCCAAAGGCCAAATTTGAACTCAGTTCAGGGAACACCGCAGTGACTTTATTGGAGACACCACGAATCTATCGATATACTGAGTGATGGGGGCAAGCAAGCACGGGGGGCCATGAAAAGTCATGAAGGAGCTCCAGGAACCACCTGGGAAGGGACGGGGAATGTACCGAGGTAGGTGGTGCCTGAGCCAGGAACCAGCAGGACAAGCAGAGTTAGCTGGGCAGAAGGGCAGGACCCTCAGGGAAGAAGAGCACGCTTCACAAGACGTAAGCTCCGCCAATGCTGACACATCCATTGATGGAGTCTCCCCCTCTGCCCACTGGGGCTTTTTCTTGTCCTTATCTCTTCTGCCTCACTGTTTTCTCCTTTTCCAATTGACTCACTCCTCTTTACACTCCAGTTTCTCTTTCTCAGGTCTCTGCTTCTAACCACCATTTCTTTAACTTTCAACCTCCCCTGCCTGAAACCTTTTCATCCTCAAATATTCTGTATCTCGCCACATGGTGTTGCCAGCTTCCTGATTGCTCAAGCTGAAACTTCAGACGTCCTCCTGGGTTCTTCCGTCCCGTAACATCCCACCTTCAGCCTGTCATTGGTAAACCCTGTGTGATCCCTCCAGAATAATCACAAGTCCCTTCTCCCCACTCCCACTGCCACCATGTGGACGGACCACTGTAACATTCTCCATGGTCCACTTCTAGCTGCTCATCACCAATTCTTCACAGAGCTAGAGTGACCTTATTAAAGATACTTAGGACACATTGTCCCCCCAAACTTCCAGTGGCTTCCTGTTGCATTCAGAATAAAGTCCAAACTCCTCACCATCTGGCTTCTGACCACCGTGGGTGAGTGACAACCTTTCTGGGCCTGAAAGTCTTCATCTAGAAAATGTGGATAAAAATCATACCCATCCCACTGGATTGCTGAAGAATTAAATGAGCTGGGTTTACTATAAACACTTGTAAATTGAGCTTCTTTTGCTAATCTCTCTTCCCCACCTTCTCCCCCATTCCCAGCACTACATTCTCTCCCAACTCTCTCGGATTTTATTCATGCTACCACAAAGACCATCCTCCTTTTTTTTTTTATTTTATTTTTAATTTTTTTTACCATCCTTGTTTTTAATACCCTGGGGTCATTTTGATTCTCCCTGCCTCACAACATCCTGCCTGCTGCCTTTCATTCACCTAACCTTGTGTTGTGAATTCTTTCTGCCTAATGTCGCTGACTGGGATCCCAGTCCGTGCCATGGAACACCTGGCATGGGTCAGAGTTGAGAAATACTCCAACACGATCTTCCTAGCTCAGGTCTACAAAGGTCAGGAAATAGGAATCATCTTCATTCCTTTTTCAAAAAATCTGCCCTCCTCCCAGAACTTCCTGTTCTTCTAGAATAAAGTCCCCATTCCTTAGTGTGGCATTCAGTAAGGCACTAACTCCACCTCCCATCCCTGCCTGTTACACAGCACAGGTTACAAGCTAAATGCACGCCCCATGGTTATTTAGCTCTCCCCAAGATGCTTCCCTCTGTACCTAGCCAACATCCCCTGCCCCCCAGAAGGCCTTGTGCTCTGTCCCTCTTGGTAACCTGCCCTGGCCCACCCCACTTTGGGTTTTGAATTACCACCTGTGCTCCATTTGTCACTCCTGCCACATGCCACCTTCTCTTGGTAATGTAACTGTCAATACTACCCTCACACCATCACCCCCTGCCTACGGACAGGGACCACATCTCATTGTATCAGCCATCTACCATAACATGCAGTTTCTGTGTTCTGGGCACCGATTCAGCTCATGGTTTAAATCATATCTACCACCCTGCCAGCGGTGATGCAACACCATATGAAATGGGTACTATTAATACCCCTACTTTAGAGATAAGGAAGTTGAGGCTTACAGAAGTACACAGCTTGCCCAACAGCACTATCACCCAAGAGCAAATCTGAGCTCTAGACCTGGGTGTGTCTGATAGCAGCATCATGTGCCCGCTCCAGGCTGTAGACTTTTACTTTACCCCATTTGTATCCTCAAAAGACCCTGTGTGGTACCTAGACTGCTATTCTTGTTTTCCACAGGAGAAAGCTTCCCTTTCATGATAAGGACACTCAACAGACCAGGAGTACAAGGGGACCTCCTCAACCTGATAAAGGCATCTGTGAAGACCCCACAGTTAGCACATTTAATGGTGGAAAGCTTCATGCTTTCCATCTAAGATGGGCACAAGACTCAACCCTGTCCTGGAAATTCTAGCACAGTCAGGCAACACATAGCAATATAAGACATTCTAACTGAGGGGGAAGGTGGGGAGCAGTAAAAGTATCTTTGTATGCAGATGATGCGCTATATATGGAAAACTCTAAAGGATACACATGCACACATTAATCTATTAGAGCCAGTAAATGAGTTCAGCAAGGTCACACACAGGATTAGAGATCAGTGCACAAAAACAAGCTGCATTTCTGGACACTAGCCATAAACAACCCAAAAGTGAAATTAAGAAAACAATTCCACATACAATAGCATTGAAAAGAATAAAATACTTAGGAATAAATTTAGTCAAGGAAGTGTAAGACTCTTACACTGAAAACTATAGGACAGGGTTGATGAGTGTTAGCCATAAGGAGTGAAACATTGACTGGGCTACAGCATAAACATCGTGCTACATGGAAGGAGCTCCAGACAGAAAAGAAGGCCACACAGTACGTGATTCCATACGTGAAATACCCAGAATAGGCAAATCCATGGAGACAGAAGACACTTGGTGATGCCAAGGCCAGAGGGGGAGGTAGAGCAGCAGTGGCTGCCTAATGGGTATGGTGCCTCCTTTCCAGGTGATGATGATGTTTTGGGACTTCCAGGTGGTGGTTACATGACATTGTGAACATACTCAATGCTAGCAAATTTTACATTTCAAGATGGTCAACCTCAAAACAATGTTGAAAGAAATTAAAGAAGTCCTAAATAAATGGAAAGTCATTCTGTGTTCGTGGACTGGAAGACAATATTGTCAAGATGGCAGCACTCTTCCAAAATGACCTACAGACTCAATACAGTCCCTTTCAAGATGATAACTACCCCTTCTGCAGAAACAAACAAGCTGATTTAAAAATTCATAGAAGCATTGTTCATAATAGCCAAATGTGGAAACAACTCAAATTGTCCTTGATCAGATGAACGGACAAATAAAAGATGGCATATCCATACAATGGAGTGTTACTCCACCATAAAAAGGAATGAAGTACTGACACCTACTTCATGGATGAATCTTGAAAACATTACACTAAGTAAAAGAAGCCAAATAAAAAAGGCCACATATTGTACAATTCTGTTTATATGAAGTGCTCAGAATAGCCAAATCCATAGAAACAAAGTAGGTTAGTGCTGGGGTGCCTGGCTGGCTCAGTCAGTAGAACATGTGACTTGACCTCAGGGTTGTGAGAACCCCACATTGGGCATAGAGATTACTAAAAATAATAAGTAAACTTTAAAAAAAGTAGTAAAAGAAAGTAGATTAGTGGTTTCCAGGGGCTGGAGGAAGAGAGGAATGGGGAGTGACTGCTAAGGGGTACAGAGCTTCTTTTAGGGGTGATGAGAATGTTCTGGAATTAGATTGCAGTGATGGTTGCACAACTCTGTGAACATGTACATGCACACACGTATGCACACACACACACACACACATATATATATACACACACTACCAAATTGCATACTTCAGAGAGATGACATAATTCGTCTAAAGCCACATCACACACAGTAAGTAGAGGACCAGAATCTGGAACCCAAGAGCATCTGCTGTTAGCACCAATGCTGTTGGAGGCAGAATGTTTCCGGGGCCCTTGAATAAGCAAATTAAGAAAGCTGAGATCTGAGAAGAGCCTCACAAATGTCATTCTGAATATTCCTTCTCATTATGAAGTACTATATAGTTTGGGATGGTTCACATAAAGGGCTGGGGGACATCATGCCACATGGGTCACACTGAGAAGTCGGTTGTACTCAACAAGGAATAACCTGCCCCTGATGGGCTGGTAGGGCTGTGCCTTTCAGCAGAGTCTGAGAAGCAGATGAAGAGCTGTGAAGAGTGACCCTAGGCTAATTTCAGAGATCAGGGAGGAGAAATAAGCCCACGGCTACAGTGAACAGCCTTGGGATGGCCAAAGAATTTTATCTTTACCAATATTTGTAAAACTCTTTAAAGGCTCCATTTCTCACTCCCTTTTTCTCACACTATTTCAAAATATGAAATTGTATTTATCTTAGTGATTCCTAAGATAATACATGCTACTTTTAGAAAATTTGGGAATGTCCATAAAACTAGAAAGAAAATTACCCCAGTCCTCAAGGATACCTTTTCCCAGTCTTGTTTTCTGTGCATAAGTCTACATGACTTAACACAATTATGGTTTTTGAAATCCCTCTGTCCATCATGCAGGGGCCCTGCCTCCCACAGGCCTCTCCCAGCCAGTGACCGTGGCAGGAATGCTGAGACGGGCTCATTTCCCAGGGAAACCAGGCTCCTCTGACAAGTGACCGGGCAGACTTCCCAACGGCCTTGCCAATCTCTCTTAGAGAAGCAGTGTAGTCTGAAATGCTGCCACCAGCCTCTCTTTCTTCCCACTTTCCTGCTCCTCACAGGCTTGGCTGCTGCTGAGTCCCATCACGGTGTCTGCTCCTTGGGGGGTCCACGCTGACACAGATTTCCTGGTCTGTTTCTGGTATTATCACTAATGCTGTTAGACACCCCGCGCATGCATGTGCGCGCCTGTATGTGTTTGTCCTGCCCTGGTCTGTGATCAGCTCCTTAGGGAATTACAGCAGGATAGAACAACAGGAGAGAGTCACTGGTGAGAGATGGAATCCTCTGATGAGACCAATACCTATTTCCGCAAGTGGCCTTTCTCCTTGCTGCCTTGCCAGCAAGCCTTATCATGTGTAAAACCTCTGCTGATTTGACCTCCTGTTTATTTGCCTTTCTTGGTTACTAGTGAGGTTCAGCCTAGTTTCACATTTAGCAGTGATTTGATTTCTTATTTTACATTTAACCACTTATTTGTCATCTCTCTCCTCCTCCCTCTGGTTATCTGATCACCCCTTCTATTTCCTTTTTATTTGTCCTCTCGCTTCTTAATTCTCCAGAACAAGAAAATGACATTACATAAAAATGTTTTTCTTAAAGCTTTATATTGTCTGTTCTACCTTTATAAATTGAGCAAGTTTAAGCTCTTGCTTAGCCTCAGAGAGCTCCCCCTGAAATAAAGAAGTCATGTTAATTGTATCATATTAGTTTTTGTTTCTCTGTGACCCTTGATTATTTGCTTTCCCTTCCTCTGTGAGTCAGTGGCATTGGATGAAAAAAAAATATTTTTACTTTTTATTTGAGAAAGAGAAAAAGAACATGAGTGGGGTTGGGGGTCAGAGGGAGAGGGAGAAGCAGACTCCCTGTCAATCAGGGAGCACAACACGGGGTTCGATCCCAGGACCCCGGGATCATGACCTGAGTTGAAGGCAGGTGCTTAATCAACTGAGCCATCCAGGTGCCCCTGGATTTTTTTTATGCCATTATTTTGGAGTGTTTTGATCATAAACATACTGTGGAAATGATCTGGTGGAAGAGATATTAAATTTATAACAAAAATGCCAAGATCTGCTTGTCTTTTTCCTCTTTCTAGGTTTTTAGTAGATTATCCCCCCCCAAATGCTAATTACCTGTGGGTTCTTATTAGCTGAAATCCAGGTAACTTAGGTGCCAAAGTTTTATTTACCTTATCAGTGAAGGAATCAGTCAGCACAGCACAGCTGGTTCAAAGGACAGAAGAAAGTCATGTCTCTCTCTCATCTGTCTATCATCAGCGAGGAAGATCAGTGCTGAAACAGAAAGATAAGGTTGCTGTTCAACTGGCCTCATGGTCAACAAAACCATCACCCCTGGCATTACTTCTCTACTAGCTAGGAATGATTTGTACCTTATCAATTTTCTTCAAATTTCTACAAATTTCTATTGCCTCTACAAATTCACAGACTCTGGGACCTAATCCATGAGAAATCATGCCAAAGCTTCATCCCCTGAGAGCAGCGCTGTCCAATAGAACTTCCTGTGGCCATGGAGATGTTCTATGTCCCTGTTGTCCAGGTTAGGAGCCATTAACCACATGTGGCTCTTGAACACCTAAAATGTGGCTAGTGGGCCTGAGGAACTGGATTAAAAAAAAAATGTTTGAGGGGCACTTGGGTCAGCCAGTGGTTGAGCATCTGCCTTTGGCTCAGGTCATGATCCCGGGGTCCTGGGATCGAGTCCTGCATCAGGTTCCCCACAGGAAGCCTGCTTCTCCCTCTGCCTATGTATCTGCCTCTCTCTCTGTGTCTCTCATGAATAAATAAAATCTTTTTTTTTAAAATTTAATTTAATTTAAAAAATGTTTTACTTTAAAATATATTTAGGTGTACAGAAAAGTAATAGATAAGGCAGTTCTCATATACCCTTCTCCCAGCTTCTCCTGAATGGGAATGTCTTACATCACCATTAGGTACATTTATCAGAACTAAGACATTAGGGGGATCCCTGGGTGGCTCAGCAGTTTAGCGCCAGCCTTCAGCCCAGGGTGATCCTGGAGTCCCGGGACCGAGTTCCGCATCTGGCTCCCTGCGTGGAGCCTGCTTCTCCCTCTGCCCGTGTCTCTGTCTCTGTCTCTGTCTCTCTCTCTGTGTGTGTGTCTCTCATGAATAAATAAATAAAATCTTAAAGAAAAAAAAAGAACTAAGACATTATCACAAGTATAGGCTTAATTTGAATCTTCACCCGTTTTTTTCACTGCTATCCTTTATCAGGATCCCCTCCAAGATTACACTCAACACCTGTGTCTCTTTGGTCCCCACGTGGCAGTTTCTCCATATTCCCTTGATTTTCCTGACCCTAACACTTTTGAAGAGTTGTGATCAGGGATTTTGGAGAATGTCCCTCAATTTGGATTTGTCTGGTGCTTTCTCAGGAAGAGGCCGGGCATGGATGTGACAGAAGAGCCTCACAGAGGTGAGGAGCTGCCCTTCCCATCAGGGCCAGTTGACACCCTGTTCACTGGCTGTTTTGTCCTGTGCTTGGTGCTTCAGAAGCAAGTCACAGATCTAGTCTATGATCACTGTCACAGGGAAGGGAGTTCCCCTCCACCTCCTGCAGGGAAAGTATCAAAGAATTTATAGACGTAAATTAAAATTGCCAAATGACTAGTAAATATTTGTGGGAAGATACTTTGACGCTATGCAAATTTCCCGTTTCGTCTCAGTTCACCCATGAATTTTAGCCTTCATCTGTGGATCTTGCCTACAGCAATGAGGACTGATGTGTTGTTCTTTCTTTCTTTTTAAAGATTTTTCTTAAGATTTTATTTATTTATTTGAGAGAGAAATAGAGAGAGCACAGCAGAGGGAGAGGCAGAGGGAGAGGAAGGCTCCCTGCCGAGCAGGAAGCCCAACACAGGACTTGACCCCAGGACCCTGAGATCATGACCTGAGCCGAAATGCTTGAAGCACCGAAGGCAGATGCTTCATCGACTGAGCCCCAGGCACTCCTCAGATTTTATTTTTAAGTTATCTTTATACCCAACCTGGGGCCAAACTTAGAACCCCGACATTGAGTTGCATGCTCTTTTTTTTTTTTTTTTTAGTTGCATGCTCTTTGAGGCATTCTAATGGTGATTTTCTATTTCCCTCATTCCTTCTATGTTTTAATCAGAATTCTGTAAGGAACATTTGTCCCTTGTCCTTCATTTATTTATTTATATCGCTACAAACTAGTGGAGATTTGTTTTACTCTTTTTTTAAACATTTGTTTTTGTTTTTTAAAGATTGTAGGGATCCCTGGGCGGCGCAGCGGTTTGGCGCCTGCCTTTGGCCCAGGGCGCGATCCTGGAGACCTGGGATCGAATCCCACATCGGGCTCCTGGTGCATGGAGCCTGCTTCTCCCTCTGCCTGTGTCTCTGCCTCTCTCTCTCTCTCTCTCTCTGTGACTATCATAAATAAATAAAACTAAAAAAAAAAAAAAAGATTGTATTTATTTGTCCATGAGAGACAAGAGAGAGAGAGGCAGAAACATAAGCAGAGGGAGAAGCAGGCTCCATGCAGGGAGCCTGATGTGGGACTCAATCCTAGGACTCCAGGATTATGCCCTGAGCCAAAGACAGACGCTTAATCGCTGAGCCACCCAGGTATCCCAATTTGTTTTACTCTTGAGAAAGACACATGGTCATCTTTTTTGCCTTATTTCCCAGTTTGGGGGTAATTTTTCTGATAATAGTAAATGTTTTCCAATATAGGACAGTCAAAAAGAATGATAGATGACCACCACAGTGGACATTTTTTGGAAAGTTTGCCCCATATGCTGTCATTGAAGGTTATAGGATGTGGAAGCTTAAGAACCTGTGGGGCTGGAGGAGAAAACCCCACAAGACTAAGACTGAGAATTCAATGGCTCTGAGTCCTAGCCTCATCTCCCCTGCTATGAGAACTGAGGCAAATCATACTGTCTCTTTGGGCCTCAGTTTCCCTCTAAATAAGATGAAGACGAAGGTGTTGGTCAACTTAGAATATCAGTGGTTCCCAGGCTTGAGAGTGCATATCAATCACCTGGAGATTTAGTTAAAAACCAGATCACTGGCTGCACCTCCAAAGTGTCTGATCCAGTAAGTGTGAGGTGGGGGGGGCATGGGTGTGCACATCTAACACATTGCCAGGTGATACTGACGCTGCTGGTCCAGAGATCACGTTCTGAGAACCATTACTCTTTGAGATAATCTCAAAGAACCATGCACAACTTTGGACTCAATGTGTATTCAAATGATAAAATCTTTGGCCTTGGCTCTGAAGAAATCATGGATGCAATGATGGAACAGAACTTTGCAGGAGCAGAGGCACCAGGAATCCAGTGTGGAACCATGCAGAAGACACTTGAGGGATTGCTCTGTACCAGGCATGCCATTCATTAAGTACTCCTAAGACCCAGTCACTGCCCAGAGAGGGACAAAGGCTGGACAGAGTGGTGAAGAGCAAGCTTGAGTCTGAATAACTGTGTGGCCTTGGGCAAATGGCTAAAATGACTCCTTGCCTCCATTTCCCCACCTATAAAAGGAGAACAGTAATGGTACTTATGTCGCCTGGCATAAAGAAAATGCTTGATAAATGGTTGTAGCTGCTGGAATTACTATTATTTGCTACTGAACCTACCCAATGGGGAGAAGTACCAGTGACAGAAATGATCTCAACTTCCACAGCATGTCCCATGTTTCCTCAGCCACAACACCACCTAGTCTGGATTCTCGGCCACTAATTTTAACCCCCTCACAAAATCCAAAACAGATTATGAGAAGAATTCAATATAATTTATTAAATAATTCCCGAGGGCTCCTTCAAGGAGCATTAAACAACTCTCAATACAATAAAACCAATAAATTAACATAGGTGCCTCCTCCTGCCTTCACAGAGGCATGATGAGGATAAGATTTAAGTCTACAGAGGAAAAACATACTAATAAATATCAAGAGTGATAACAATGACATAACCTGAAGTCTTTTCGAAGTTAGTTCACATATTTATACCTCAGTCCTCCCAAGACCAGCCCATCCGGGAATTCATTAAGAGTATTCACTGGAATAATTTACTTGACAACTCACAGCAGAGTTAGCTGTCAGTCATGTTTTCTCAAGGCTTCATATATGTCCACCATTACAAAAGAAATAGGTTCGACCAGATAGCCTTGAATGATCTACTGAGGTCCAGAGGTTAGTGACTTAAACACACTTTCCAGGCACGCCGAGAACTGCTGTAAAATCGTCAAGATGAAGCTTTTACATTCAAAAGTATCTGCAGGCACAGAAATTTCTGTTTCTGGTTCATGTTGAAATTTGAGTTTGTCAAGCTGTTCTATGATTTTATCAATAATGTTCTTATCTGATAATGGTCTGATTGCCCTGAAATAAGGCAAGATGGCTGAGCTGTTGAGGCGTGGTGGTTGGGAATCAGAGGTGAGACACGGCAGCAAGGTACGGTTGGATTCTGGCACCCCTGTCTCTTTCTTCTGCTGTGGAATGAGGAGGAGAAACAGGTGAGCATTTGGTTTGTAGTAACAGCTAGAAGCCCCAACACTAGCGTCTGAAAGCTCCCTCTGTGATGGGCTGGGGGGGCACTTCCCGCTGCCATCTGTGGCACCCATTACAATCCCCCTGGTTGTAATGGGTGCCCCAACCCTGAGAGACTGTGATCATTGCTATTTTCCTTCCCAGAAGAAACTAAAGCTCCGTTGGTTTGTGGAGCTGGCCCAAGATCAGGTGGCAGACCTGAAATTCAAACCCATGTCAGCAGCCATCCCAAAGATTATGCGAATAACCACTGCTTCAGCCTGCCTCCCCTACCCATCTGGCCAAGGCCTTAACAGCCCCCTGGACTCTTCTCTTAGCTGATCAGGGACTCAGAGCTGGGGACTAGGAGAGCATCTGGGTTTCCATCCTGCTTCTTGCTCTCTGTGTTAAAGCCAATGTATCTCAAGCTCATTGAGGGAGTATTTGCATATCTGGAAAGGCCTCCAAGATGGCAGGGAGAGTTTTTCCAAACTCCAGACCATACACTCTCCTGTCCCTCTTCCCAAGGACTAAGAGCTTTTGGGTTCACCTGAAGTTCTAGTAACACCTCACCAGCCTGAACGACCTAGTCATCTTGGCTGGTAACTAGGTGTCTATAAAAACCAAGGCTAAGGTTTCAACGTCAAGGTAGAAGAGAAGGGCAAGGCCAATTTCATGAGGTGTTTCCAGTTTTTGATTTGTTTGTTTAATCAAAACAGTCTAAGATATTCTGTCTTGATCACAACTCTAAGAAAGTGAGAGTATTCACATTTGTTCAGCCTCAAACTTTCCTCCCAATGGAGTCAGGCTCAGAAGAGCCTCGGCTTAGAAGTAGATTGGGTCCTAATTAAACAATTAAGTAGCTTGCAAACAGACACCCAATTTGTTAACTGCCCTTCTCTGCAGTAAGAGAGACTCTCTGTGACCCATGTGAGGATTTTAGTGTCCTGAATTCCTGGAAACCTCACTGACAGCTTAAGTTGACATACGCTGCTCCCTAGCAGGCTCCTAAATGATCAGGCAAGACAGCCCATCTCTAGGGATGTGCTAGAGGCAGGAAAATCCACGTAGTATTACTGTGAACCAAATATGTTAGAGATGAGCAGACCTACTAAAGCAGATCCTATAGTACATTAGAAGTTGAACTTCAGGCTGTCTGGGCTAATCTCTGCCTCCAACTCTCACAAAATGTCCATTGTAGCCTGTCTCGTTGTTTCCCTTCCCTTCCTGGTGTATCCACAGCCCTAGCTTCAGGTCTAAAAAGAGTTGGCTTCTTCTGGGGGCAATGGAAGGCATTTTAAAGAAATGGCTTGGAAAAGAAATCTGTAGAGCACTTACATAGTCTTCCAAAAGTCCCCTCGACAAGGGCTGTAATTCCAAGATGATTTTTCGTACATCACTTGGTGGTAGCTGATGGGTGGGTGCCATATGGGAGGACAGCAAGGTTTCCATAGAGCAGAGCAGGAACAGGGCAAACCTGGATGGTCCTGGAGAAAGAAAATGATACTGTGAGGCAAGTGACCAGACAGACCACCCCTGCCCAGCCCAGCTGTAACCACTGCTGGCTGAACCCCTCCAGCCTTGCCCTCTATCTGATGAGACAAGACCAGGCCCATGAAACAGGCAGCAGGACACGGTAATACCTGTGTGGGAGAGCATGGTGAGGGAGCACACAAAGCCCGTTTCAGCAACAGCTTCTAGAGCCAGACGTGCTCGCCATGGTCTTCAGGAGATATATAAAGGGCCAGCTGAGAGGAAAAAGAATGATCAATGTCCCGCCCATGGCAAAATCATTGCTCAGCTTTTCTCCAGAAAACACTCAAAATTCTGCGGCCAAAGGTTAGGCGAAAGCAGGGCTGGAAGGAAGCGCTGAGGTTACCCTCTAGGTGGGCAGATGCCTGACTCAGTGCAGACACACACAGGAAGATGCACAAATCTTTGCTATTTCTTCTGGGAAAAAGCTTGTTGATCTGAGTAGAAAAAATTCTGAAGCCCAGACTTGACAGGCATAACTCCTCAAGAACAGGAAATTTACAGAAGCTGAGGGCCAGTGCCCCACAGGGAATTTCTGGGGAGGGTCACAGTGAGTGTGTGTAGGTGTCAGGCTGGCATGAGGTTTTCTTTCTTTTTTTTTTTTTTCTAAATATTTTATTTATTCATGAGACACAGAGAGAGAGAAAGAGGGAAAGAAAGAGAGAGAGAGGCAGAGGCCGAAGCAGGCTCCATGCAGGGAGCCTGACGTGGGACTCGATCCCGGATCTCCAGGATCACACCCTGGGCCAAAGGCAGGCGCTAAACCGCTGAGCCACCCAGGGATCCCCTGGCATGAGGTTTTCAAACTGTATTACCTTTGGAAATTTCTAAAGCATGTCCATGCCAGTGTGTGAGGATGGCCCCGATAAACCACTGTGAATGTGGGGAGTCAAAAGCCTTGTCTCCACTCTGTTTGACCTTGAACATCATTGGATTCTCAACTGCTCCTTGGCAATATCAAGGCCTAGAACCAGAATAAGTGTTCCAGAGTTATTTGTTGAAGGCACTTATTCCTATTTTGAATGTCAGCTTTGACCAGGCACTCTTCCGGGGTCTTAGGAATAGTGGCAAAAAAGTTAAACATAGTCCCTCTCCTGACCAAGCTGGTGTTTTAGCAGGCAATGGGCAGACATGAATAAACAAGAAAGTGTCAGGTAATGATAAGAACTATGAAAATAGAACAAGGTGATGAAATAGAGAATGGCGAGTGATATACTTTAGGTCAGGTGATGAGGAATAGTTTCTCTGAGGAGGTGTCTGCTGTAGGAAGATCTGGGGAAAGGGTACTCTAAGTGTAGGGGACACTAGTGCAAAAGTCCTTGGGCAAAAGTGAACTTGGTGTGGTCAAAACCAGGAAACAGGTCATGGCAGCTGGAGCAAAGTGAGGGAAGGGAAGGGTGGTGGGTAATTAGGTGGAAGCCAGGTCACAGAAGACCTTCTGAAGCCATAAAAAACTTGGGTTTTATCCCAAGTTTGACAAGGTACCCCTGGATGACTGCAGGGAGGGGAATATAGGATCTGGTATACTTGAAGCAGTGAAAATGAGAGAGGCTGCTAAGTGGAGAATGGATTGTGTGAATTCAAGATGGAAGCAGAGGACCAGTTGGTAGGTTATGTGACTGTCCAGGTAGAGATGATGGTGGCTTGGACCAGGGTAGAGTGGATGGGGATGGAGTCCACAGAACCAGTTGATGAATTTATGTGGAAGTAAATCCAAGAGAGGAATCAAGGATAACTCCTGGGATTTTTTTTTTTTTAACTCCTGGGATTTTGATGAAGTGAGTGGTTGACATGCAGAGAGGAAAACAAGTCTGGAGAAGGGAAATCAAGAATCTTGTCTAGAATGAGTTAAATTCAAGATGCCCATTGGGCATCTATTCAGTGTCAAGTTAGCTATTGGATAGGAGTCAAGAGCACAGGGACAAGGTCAGACCAGGGCCATCCACAGAAGCCAAGATACACAACGGAAGAGAGAGTTGAGAACCCCCTTCCACCCTTTTAAACCCACGTCCCCCTTCGCCCCTGCTGTCTCCTTCCTCTTCTTATCCAAGCTTCTTGACAGAGTGGTCTACTTGCACTTTTACCTTACTTCCCAAACCTCTGCAATATGGTTTTACCCTAACAATTTATTCAAAATCCTCTAGCAAAGTCATGAATTTTGCCCACATGACTTTCACCCTCTGATGTTTACTCCCATAATTTTATCGCATTACAGGGACTTTGCAGATGTAATTAAGGTTATTAATCAGCTGACCTGAAGATAGGTTGTTTGCCAGATGGGTTCAATGTAATTACATGAACCCTTAGAAACAAAGAGGTAAGCAGAGAGACTCAAAGCATGAGAAAGACTCAGCTGACCATTGCTGGCTTGAAGAAGGAGGCACCAAGTGGAAAGCAGAGAAGAGAATGAATTTGGCCAAGAACCAGTGAGTTGTAGGAGGACCCTGGGCCCCAGCTGAGAACCACAGTCCCAGCTACTACTCTGACTTTAGCCTGCTAACACCCTGAGCAGAGAATCCAGTTACTCCATGACAGACTTCTGACATACAGAAACTGTGGGACAGCAACTTTATTGGTTCAAACTTCTGAGTTTATGGTATTTGCTATGGCAGTGACTGAGAACCTGTATAGTCTCCAGTGGCCTTATGGTGCCAGCCTTACTGGGTTCTTCTCAGTCTTCATTTTACTTGACCCTTCCATGACATTCAGTAATGCCAACCACTTCCTCCTTCTTGAAAACCTCTTTTTCCTCTTATTCTGTGACAATATTATCCTGATACATTTGGGCCCTCTGACAGTACCTCCTCAGATCAAATCATCTTCCTGCCCAGTCCTTTAATGGGTGTGTTTCCACAAGCTCCACCCTTGACTCATGGTCCTCACACTTTAATATCTCTCTCTTTCAAACTCCAGATCTAAATGTCCAACTGTGTCATGGACATTTCTACCTGAATGCCCCACCCTTGACATGTCCAAAGCCAAGGATCTGAACCAGGGTAATAATGATTGTGGAGATGAATAGATGTGAATGCATTGGAGAAATCTGTAGGAGGCAAAATTCATAGGATATGGTGGTTGATTGGATTTGAGGATGGTGGAGAGGGAGGAGTTGAGGACTGCTTCTGGGTTTGTGGTTTGGGTAACTGGACTGATGAGGGTGCTAACAAACAGAGAGGACCACAGGGTTCAGGTGAATGATGAATTCAGTTTTGACATGGTGAGTTAGAAGTGTCATGGAACTCTCAGGTGAAGATGTACAGTGAGCCATTGGACATTTGGATTTGGAGCTCAAGGGAAAGAACTAGAGACATGGGTGCTATGTCTGTCTATTGTACCATCTTTGGGCGCCATCTGCACATTGTGGTTGAGAAAACTGTAAGTCTACAAGAGATAACCAATGAGAGACATGTGAGGTAAGTGTGGAGGCCAGGGGTACACTTCTATTCACAGAACAGGGAGAGGAAGATGACAGTCTAAAATGCTAAGAAGGCATTCTTGAAAGGGAGAGAAATGTACTAGAAAAACATGTCATGGAACAAGATGAAAGTGGTTTTCAAGGAGGATGAGATTAGTACCATTATAAGCCATGGGGAGGTCAAATAAGATAAAGGTTGATGAGAGGCCCTTGGTTTGATAACATGAGGTCACTGGGAACTTTGCCAGAGAGTTTGAATAAGTAGTTGGTGAAGGGAGCTATACTGGGCAGTTTGGGAAGTGGGGTAAAAGTGCACATAGACCACTCTGCCAAGAAGCTTGAATAAGAGGAAAGAAACAGCAGCGGTTAGAAGGGCTTTAGGGGTGGAAGGGGGTTTCCAGCTGTTTATTCTGTTGCACATTAGGTTGTGAAGATCACCCAGGGCTGACCTCATTCCTGGGCTCTTGACTCCTATCCAGCTGTTGACTTGATATGGAGTAGATGCCAATGGCATCTTGAGCTTAACTCATTCTGTACAGGACTCTTGCTTTCCCCTCTCTAGGCTTCTTTTCTCTCATTATATCTCAGTCACCCAGCTGTTTCATCAAAATTCCAGGAGTCATCCTTGATTTGTCTCTTTAATTTGTTTATATCACTCATAGATGTTTTTCCTGTTCTTTAAAAGGACATGTGGCTCTTTTTTTTTTTTTTTTTTTTTTGTCTTAGTTTTTTTTGTCTCCAGTTTTGGAGAATTTTTCTGATAATAGTAAAGGTGTTCTGACATAGAACAATCAAAATCAAAAAGGACAATAGGTGAGTACCACAATGGGTGTTTTTGGAAGGATCACATCAATAAGTTAGACTTCCTCAAAAAATGTTTGGTCTTCTAAAGACACTGTTTAGAGGATGAAAAGTTAAGTGTAGACTGGGAGAAATATATTTGCAAATCACAAATCTGAGAAAATATGTAAAAAACACTCAAATGCCATTTTATTAGAATTAGGCAATAGTTTCTTTAAAATGACACCAAAAGGGGATCCCTGGGTGGCTCAGCTGTTTGGCGCCTGCCTTTGGCCCAGGGCACGATCCTGGAGTCCTGGGATCGAGTCCCGCATCGGGCTCCCGGCATGGAGCCTGCTTCTCCCTCCTCCCATGTCTCTGCCTCTCTCTCTCTCTCTCTCTCTCTCTCTCTCTCTCTCTCGGTCTATCATAAATAAATAAATAAATCTTAAAAAAAAGAAAAATAAAATGACACCGAAAGCACAAGCAACATAAGAAAAAAATAGATAAATTATACTTCATTGAAATTAAAAACTTTTGTGGGTAAAAGGATACTATCAAGAAACTGGAAAGACAACCACAAGAGAAAATACTTTAAATTATATATAAAACAGGGGGCTAATATCCAGAATATATATATATATATACTTTTACAACTCAACAATTAAAAGACCAAAAAAAAATTTAAATGACCAAAGTAAAAAAAAAAAAAAAAAGACCAAAGGACCAAAGTATTCGAATTGACATTTCTCCAAAAATATACAAATGACCAAAAAGCACATGAAAAGATGTTCAATATCATTATGAGTCAGGCATTGGGGAAACGCAAATAAAAATCACAATGAGACACATCACACCAACTAAAGATGGCTATGATTTAAAAAACAGTAAAATAATAGGTGTTAGTGAAGATATAAAAAGTTGGAATCTTCATATGTTACTGATGGGAATTTTCCTCATTCTCACTGATGTGAGGTGGTATCTCATTGTGGTTTTGATTTGTATTTCCCTGATGGCAAGTGATGCAGAGCATTTTCCCATTTTCCCATGTGCTTGTTGGTCATGTGTATGTCTTCTTTGGTGAAATTTCTGTTCATGTCTTTTGCCCATTTCATGATTGGATTGTTTGTTTCTTTGCTATTGAGTTTAATAAGTTCCTTATAGATCTTGGAAACTAGCCCTTTATCTGATAGGTCATTTGCAAATATCTTCTCCCATTCTGTAGGTTGTCTTTAGTTTTGTTGACTGTTTCTTTTTTTTTTTAATTTTTATTTATTTACAATAGTCACACACAGAGAGAGAGAGAGAGAGGCAGAGACACAGGCAGAGGGAGAAGCAGGCTCCATGCACCGGGAGCCTGACGTGGGATTCGATCCCGGGTCTCCAGGATCGCGCCCTGAGCCAAAGGCAGGCGCCAAACCGCTGCGCCACCCAGGGATCCCTTGTTGACTGTTTCTTTTGCTGTGCAGAAGCTTTTTATCTCGATTAAGTCCCAATAGTTCATGTTTGCTTTTGTTTCCTTTGCCTTCATAGCTGTATCTTGCAAGTAGTTGCTGTGGCCAAGTTCAAAAAGGGTGTTGCCTGTGTTCTCTAGGATTTTGATGGAATCTTGTCTCACATTTAGATCTTTCATCCATTTTATCTTTGTGTATAGTGTAAGAGAATGGTCTAGTTTCATTCTTCTGCACGTGACTGTCCAATTTTCCCAGCACAAATGTTGGAGAGGATGTGGAGATAGAGGAACCTTCTTGCACTGTTGGTGGGAATGTGAACTGGTACAGCCACTCTGGAAAACTGTGTGGAAGTTCCTCAAAGAGTTAAAAAATAGAGCTACCCTATGACCCAGGAATTGCACTACTGGGGATATACCCCAAAGATATAGATGCAGTGAAAAACCAAGACACCTGCACCCCAGTGTTTATAGAAGCAATGTCCACAATAGCCAAACTGTGGAAGGAGCCTCAGTGTCCATCGAAAGATGACTGGATAAAGAGGATGTGGTTTATGTATACACTGGGATATTACTCAGCCATTAGAAATGACAAATACCATTTGCTTCAACGTGGATAGAACTAGAAGGTATTACGCTGAGTGAAGTAAGTCAATCAGAGAAAGACAAACATTATATGGTCTCATTCATTCTGGGAATATAAAAAATAGCAAAAGGGATTAAAGGGGAAAGGGGAAAATGAGTGGGAAAAATCAGAGAGGGTGACAGGACATGAGACTCCTAACTCTGGGAAATGCACAAGGGGTAAGGGAAGGGGAGGCAGGAAGGAGGTTGGGGTGACTGGGTGACGGGCACTGAGGGGGCACTTGATGGGATGAGCACTGGGTGTTATACTATATGTCGGCAAATCAAACTCCAATAAAAAATATACAAAACAGGGCAGCCCGGGTGACTCAGCGGTTTAAGCGCCGCCTTCAGTCCAGGGCGTGATCCTGCAGATCTGGGATCAAGTCCCACATCGGGCTCCCTGCATGGAGCCTGCTTCTCCCTCTGCCTGTGTCTCTGCCTCTCTCTCTCTGTGTCTCTCATGAATAAATAAACAAAATCTTTAAATATATATATATATACACAAAACAAAATATTACTGATGGGAATGTAACATGGTGCAGATTCTGTGTAAAACAATTCGCAGTTCCTCACAGTGTTAAACATAAAGTGACCATATGACTCAGAATTTTCATTCCTAGATAACTATCCAAGAGAAAGAAAAACATATGTTGACACAAAAGTAGGTACAGGAATGTTTAAGGCAGCATTATTCATAAGAGCCAAAAAGTGAAAACAGCCCAAATGTCCTTCAGCAGGTGAATGGATGAACAAAATGTGGTCTCTCCGTGCAATGCAATATTAGCCAGCCACAGAAAGGAATGAAGTGTACCGACACGTGTTATATCATAGATGAAACTTGAAAACATTATGCCAAGTGAAAAAAAGCCAGACAGAAAAGACAAATATTTTGTGATTCCATTTAATATGAAATATCTAGAAGAAGCAAATCCATAGAGACAGAAAGCATATTAGCGGTTGCTAGGGGATAGGCCAAGGGGGGAATGAGGATTGACTGCCTTGTGGGTATGGGGTTTCCTTTTGGGGGTGAGGACAAAGTTAAAAATCAGATAACGCTGATGGTTGCACTATGAATATAGTTGCATTGTGAATATACTAAAAATCACAAAATTGCACATTTCAAACAGGTGAATTTTGGGGTTTGTAAATTGTATCTCAATAAAGATGTTGCATTTCCAAATTCTAGAATCCAGAATCATCTTATCCTATTTATTTCTCAAACCTGTGCCCAGGAGCCCTTCCTTTTTGGCCAGCAGTAGGCTAGATGCTAGGTGCTCTGAGAACGGAGAGATGAATGAGATCGCCTCCAGTCTAAAATGAGATCTTGGTGCTAAAATGGTTAATACATGCAAACAGGGATTGTTACAACCCGTGTGTGACTCAGGGGTTAAAGAGACCCACTGGAATCCACCGGTTAGAATCTTGAGATTGTTTGACCTTGGGCTCATCTTTCCTTTCTGGATCTGTCAAATGGGGATGTAATTAGCATTTTTCTCCTCGGGAAGCGCTCGGCATCTGCTGGGAGCTACAGCAGTTAGAGCCCGGGGGTTGTGGGAAGCGCACGAGTATCCCATTTTACAGCTGCGAGCACGGGCTGGGCCAGAGGAGAAAACCCAGGGCGTCCCCGCCTGCAGCAGTCTCGGGGCTCCGGCTCCGGCTCCGGCTCCGGCTCCGGGGAGAAGCGCGCAGACGCCGGCGCAGGTGGGTCTCGGGAACGCCACGTGCCAGCCCCGGCGCGCGCCCGGCGGTTGGCAGGCGGCTGTAGGGCCGCGGCCGCGCAGCGATGGAGAAGCCGGGCAGGGCCTTGAGCGCAGCGGTCCGGGAGCACCTGAGGCAGCTGTGCCTGCGCGAGTTCCCGTGCGGCACCGGCAGCTGGGTGCGCTCTGGGCGCCGGCGGGGGCGGCGAGGACGGACTCGGGCCGTGGGGCACGGACGGGCTGCCCGGGGCGGGGGGCGGCCGCAGCACGTGGCTGAGCTGGAGAAGCCTGGGGGAGGTTTGGGTCTGGGCCTGACCTGGGGTGCGGGCCGCGACCCTGCGAGGACTCTGCGAGGACTGTGGGCCTGACCCCATCCCCAGCACATCAGGCTGACCTGGGGTAGGGCTTCTCAGTCTGTTCAAGACACCAGGCACCTTTTGGGGTGAAAAGCTTTTGCCTGGGCAAAGCGCCTGTCCACCTTCGGGTGCCGCAGGACACGTGGCGAGAGCCCCCAGGCCGAGTGCAGGGCATGGTTCTGGTGGTGCAGAGGCTAGTGGGCCTGGGAGAAGCGGCTTCCTCCCTCCCTTCCTGTCTCCTTGTTTCTGAGGCCAGAAGCACTTCCCTCCTAAGGCTTCCTCCCGGGCAGCCAGTGTGGCTCAGGAGGGCTGGAGCAGGTGTGTGTCCACGCCCCACTCCCAACAGCTGGGTGAGGAGCGCGACACCGAGAACCTGCCGTCCCTGAGATGTGCACAGGAGTATCCTGAGGGTCTAGAATGTTGCCCTCCCACTTGCTGGAGAGCTGGCGCCCCCCACACTGTAGGCGCTAAGGGGAGGTCAGTGTTCCCATTTCCGCAGAGGAGAAAACCAGGACACCAATCAAGGAACTAATGCATGTGTTTCATCAACAAACATTGTTGCACAACCTACTATGTGTACCTGGCATCCGCTGGGAGCTCTTGGGGTTTCATGGATGTCTCTCAAGTGTCTCCTGGAGAAAAGGCTGGGAGAAAGTCCACTCTGGGACTCATCATCCTCTGTGACATCTAAATTCTGAATTCAACCTTTTCAGCCTTGCCACTTTTCCCTCAAAAGCCTTTCCTTGGTTAATACGCCTCCCAGATTGCCTTTTGCTTGCCTCCTAGCTTCTAGTGCATACATCCTAAATATTTGGATGCTCTCACCTGGTGTTTCCAGGGTCCCAGCTTGAGTAAACCCCTAAAGGCAGAAATGTAGTTCTCAGTCTGTGGTTCTATCCATGGCTAATAATCAGTCAAAACTGATTACTCACTGTCTAGATCTCTAAACTCTTTATCCCTGATTGTCCTGTCTTACAATCTGCTCTATCTGGGGAGTCTTGAATCCTTGAGAGGGCTGAGTCACGAGTAGCACATTCTCCACCTCCACCACTGCAGAATAAGTCACGCTTTCTTCCTCGAACTCCCCGAGCATGGAGGGAGCTGATCCCCAGAGACGAGGAGGTCGTGAGCCCTGGGGAGGAGTCGGTGGAGGCCCTGTTGGACCTGGTCCGTAGCCCCCACTCACCCTGGGCTCTGCTGGAGGGCTCCAGTGCAGAGGACCGTTTTCTGAAAGAACTGGCCATCCAGAATCCCCTGGTGCTCAAAGACACCTTCTTCTACTCCTACTTCAGGTCCCTACGGGTGGTGGACAAGCAGGTAAGAGCCGGGGGTTGAGGTTAAGGAGGCCATTCCCCTATAAAACTGTACAGTCCTTAGTGGTGGGGCCTCGGTGTTAAATGGGAGGAAGGATGGGACGGTAGCTCTGTCCCCCTAATTTCACCAGCCGCTCCACCAAGCAGGGCCAGCTGCTCATTTGTTGGGTGTCTTCGTTCTTCGTCCCTGGGGGAATCCAGGTGTGTCTTGTATAGTTGGCTTCTGGTGCACCCTGCACTTGGCCCTCCTGGGTCCTAGGAGCGACCTCTAAGGTATCCATATTGGTTTTACTTGATTTACACCGTGGGGGCCCAGGTTTAGGGAGCGTTAGGCATAGTACCGTATTAGTTTCTGTTACGAAAAAGCCTTCTTCGCTTCTACCAATAACAGAGTCCCGTGCTGCAAACTCAGCCTTCCTGCTTTTGCTTCTCCTTTCCCGGAGAAACTGTGAATTCCCGCAGTACCAGGCATGAGGAGCAGGAGCCACTCCTACCAATTTGCCTGGGACTTTCCCACTGTCAACTATGAAAGTTTTGTGTCCTCAGGACCCCTCAATCCTGGGCAAAGTGGCATAGTCACTGGGTAGCGCCCTAATGACTTTGAGGCCACAGAGAACTGAAGATTTGCAGGAAGACCTCTGAACTTTAGGTCTGACCCTGCTGTGTGTCAACCAGCAATACCTTACAGCCTCAGGATTCACTGTGGCCCAGGGGTAGACAGCAAAGAATATGGGATCCCTGGTCTTTGGAGCTCACAGTCCAATAGGGGACACGGGACACTGGGCTGGAAGTTGTACAACCTCTCCAGGGGGTGGGGTGAGGGCTCAGAGGTGAGAGACCACCCCGTGGTCGAGGTGGAGCGGCTGGTGGGATGTGCAGGAGAGTCTGTGAGGAGGGTGGTTAGGGAGAGAAAGGGGGTTGGCGTGCGCCAAGTAACCCCCTCGGGAGGGTCAGTGGCCAGCTGTTGCTGCCCTCCTGTAGACCCTATTTCTGCTCCACAGCTGCCTCGCCCATGAGAGCTCTTAGCTTCTTGACCTTTCCTTCTAGGTGAACCTGGTGGATAAAGGTCTCCTGAAGTTTCTAAAACTCGAAGAGTTGGTACTGAGTGCCAACCAAATCAAGGAGGTTGATGCCATCAACCTGCCCCCAACTCTCAAGGTAAAGAGTCCCAGGCTCCATTTAGTGTCTGCGGGCTGGTGCAGCCCAGAGACCCTGCCAATGGAAGGTTTGGCCAGTGTGGCTGGGTGCCAAGGGCCAGCCCCAGGCTTTGGAGAGGGAGGCCAGATTCCTCAAAAAGTACAATTTCCACGTGACCCAGCAATTCCATCTCTCAGTATATGCCCCAAAGAATTGAAGGCAAGGACTGGGATTCTTGCAGGCCGGGGGTGGTCACGGCAGCATTACCCACCACAGCCAAAAGGTGGGGCCAACTGAAAGGTCCATCAGCAGATGGGTGGGTAAACAAAATGTGGTCTCTCCACACAGTGAGATGTTACTCAGTCATAAAAGGGAATGATTCATGCTAAAGCACGGATAAAACTTGAAAACATTATGTTGAATGAGAGAGGTCAGACACAAAAGGTCACATATTAGATGATTCCACTTCCACAAAATATCTAGAAGAGGCAAATCCACAGGGATCACAGTAGAGCAGAGGTTACTGGGGTCAGAGTGAGGGCAATGGGGAGTCATTGCGGTACCCAGTGGGGGGACCATTGTGACGGTCCAGAACATCCATCTGGGGTGGTAAACATCTTCAGAAATAGGAGTGATGATGGCTGCACAACGATGGGACTCTACTTAATGCTTCTGAATGGTACACATAGAAATAGGGAAAATGGTGAATCATATATATTTTGCCACAATGGGAAAAAAATCACTTTAAATAAAGTTAGCCCAGGCTTTATGATGTGTTTTCAGCTGAACGTATCAAAATGATCTCAATTTCAAATTAAGTGTGGAAATTAGTAGATATAGTGGCAGAAGGGACTCAGAAATATGGCTACATGCTGGGCCTAGGAAGAAACCAGGAGAGGCCTTGGAGCAGAAAGCCAAGAATGCTTCGTGACGCTCCAGCTGATGCCTTACTGGCTCCAAAGGCCAGCGGGGACCCTTTGGCTTTCCCAAAGATGTGCCACCGTGGGTTGAGCGGTGGCAAAATGCTGTGCATGTACCCATCCGCTCCGCCATCACCTCCTATGCCAAATTTTCACATCTCCTTCACTAAGGAAAAGAAACTTTCCAACACCTCCTGCAGAAATATCCCCTCCACCCCGTATTTTAAAGAGAGTCCAGATGGGCACAGGGCGGCGTGGCATGAGTACTACACAGTTCCATCCTGTTGTTTCTTAGGGAGGGAGGGGAAGGACAGATGGACGGACAGACTCCAGCTCACAGGCACCGTTCTTTCTGCTTCTCTCAGGTGCTGGAGCTCTATGGCAACAAGATCACCAGTATGGAGTGTCTGTGTGCCCACCCGCCCCCACGTCTCCAGCACTTGGGCTTGGGTCACAACAAGCTTCTGGGCCCCTTAGAAAGTCTGTATGTCACCGCAGATCACTGGTAACTGGAGAGCCCCGGATGGAGAGAGAGACACTTAAGTCTTAGGTTTGGGTGATTCCACCCTGGTGCCTTGAAGGACTCACCTTAGCTTGCTCCTTTCCTTCCCTTTCCCTTTCCTTTCCTTTCCTCTTTCCTTTCCTTTCCTCTCCTCTCCTCCCCTCCCCTCCCCTCCCCTTCCCTTCCTTTCTTTCCTTTCCTTTCCTTTCTTCCCTTTTTTGCTTTGCTTCTTTCTATAATAATTGTTGGTTGGCTGCCAGCTCCAGACCTAGGATTTATTTCTCACCAAATAAGCAAAAATTCCCACTGAAGCCCAAGGAAAGATACAAGAGGTAGCAGGAGTGAGTCAGACCTTTCCCTCTGATGCTTTGAGAGCAGGATTTCTCAGCTTGGATATTGCCGACACTGGAGTGGGCAACTGGGGTGGGGCTGTCTCATGCTCCGTAGGAAGCAGAGCTTCACCTCTGGCCTTCACCCACTAGATGCCAGTTGCACCCCCACACCAGTTGTAACCACCAAACGTTCGTAGACTGTGCCCACTAGGTGGGGTGCAAAATCACCCCAAGCTGAAAGTCGCTGCTCTACAGACTACTCTTGGTTTGGCTTGTCTCCTTTGGGAGTGAGCGGAGGGAAACAAAACCTGGGGTCTGAGGAGTATGGGGGAATCAGAGGCCACCTGCGAAAGGCTGTCAGAGGAAGGCTTCCAGAACATGCCTCGAGGATTCCCAGGGTTTCAGCATCTTGGGCGGCGCTGCGTGGGCTACACTATGGTTCCCTTCTCCGCAGCCTGGACTGGGCAGAAGGCATCGGTCAGCATCCCTTCCTTGCTTTTCTAGGTTATCTGGAAAACAATCTCAGGTGGCCCAGCTGTATACACTCTTGGAGGGTCCCCATCTCTGATCATAATTTCCTTCCTCCTCCTCCTCCTTCCACCCTTGCCATAGCCTTGGCCATGCACAATTCCAGTTTCTTCCACTGACTTTAGCTGCCAGAGAACGTAGCCCAGGAGGGAAGCGTACATTTTGGACTTCCTGTGATGGCTGATTTCAGACTCATACCATGGACTGTACTCCATGTGTTCTGATTTTTTATTTGGAAAACACTTTCTCTAAACCTAGGTTACCTGCTTCGTGCCAAGTGTGAGTTTCATAAAAACACGTAAGGGAAACCTCTGTCTTTCACTGAGATTAAAACTAGGGTCCCCTTCTCATGGATGGATTTTCCTCGGGTCTTCCCGGTCTTCTTGAAGGCTGTCGTTGGACAAGGTCTGTGTGCTGGTCCCCACGAAATGTCCTTTTGGGCATTTCCCCCTCAACTGGCTACACAGGCCAGAAAAGCAGGGCAGAAGGGAGCAGGACGCGCCTGAGTGAGGGCACTCCGTCTGCTGGAGGCCGTAGGGTATCCATGTGACCATGCCGTGCCCCTCACATTTTTCTTGCTGCTGTTCTCAGATCTGGAACCTGTTTGCTTTCTAGTTTGTGCAGTTGGGGAACACACCTGTGCCCCCCTCTTCCTGGCCAGTTTTCACCAGACTGGAAAGGAGGGTGCCTCCTTTGTCCTCACTGGCACGTTCCTCTTCACTCATGTTCCCCCAAGAAATGAATCATGTGGCTTCTTACGACCATGAGCCAGTCAGGCTTTGGAAGGTGTCCTCTAGCTTCACGTACCCTATTCTCAGGTCCCCATATTTACCTGCCTCTCTTACCTCCCTCCACTGCTCCTCCCCATGTGGCTTCCCTCTGCCTTCCTTGCCCGTGTCTGTCTTTGTTGAGAACCTTCTGGAGGCACAGTGCTGTATCAGATCTATGGGAGGTACCAGGAGTTTAACTGAGAAGGAGAGATCTATGTAAATGGAAGTCAGGGGAGGCAGGATGTGACCAGGGCCACCTCTGTGTCACAGTGATGATGGCAGTGTCATGGGGGGAGGGGGCAATAGGACTGAGAGGTGCTTCCCAACAAGGGGCTAATTTGTGAGACAAGGGTGGGCTGGGGCTCCCCTCCCACCCTCAGCACAGGCCTGCTGTCTGTCCTGGACACGGGGTGCTGGGGGATGGTGAGCAGGGCAGGCCTGGCGCATGACACAGCTGCCAGTCCCCACCCCTGTGCTCACCCTGCCTCTGGACTCTCCTGCTCCCCTTCTAGGCCCAACCTTGTCTCTCTGGACCTGAGCTTCAATGACCTGACGGACCTGCAGGGCATGATCGCCAGCCTCAGCACCCTCCAACATCTGAGGCTGCTCGTGCTGCAGGGGAACCCACTGGGCCTGGTGCCCTACTACCGAGGTTTCACCATCGACAGCCTGCCCCGGCTCTGCGTGCTAGATGACATCACCGTGTCTCCCAGTGAGAAGTATCAGTTCAGGGGGCTCAGCCACCATGGGGGTGAGGAAGCCGATGTGCAAAGTGGGGAGGGGCTGGTATTTGATGCCCTGAGCCTCAGCTTGCCTGTCCACCATCATACAGGGTGGCCTGTCCCTGCAGCTCCCCAGTGGACCCACACCTTAGTCAAGTGTAGCTCACCTTCTTGATCAGAGTCCTCTCCCAGATTTTTGATCTCTGTACTTGGGATTGGGGGACAGAAGTGGTAAGGAGGGTGAGACCATCCTAGGCAAACAGGAAACATTCTTGAAACCAATTTCTTTACTTCTGCGGTGGCTTGAGATCACCCCCTTGTGGCCCATGCCACAAGCTGCATCAGATCCTTCTCAGGGTAAGGGTGATACAACGTTGGTAACAAACAGCTCCCGCGACTGTGTGCCTGGCTGTGCTAAGGTAACAGGTATTCTTCATCTGTAACCGTCCTGCAAAGCAACTACTGTCATTCCCATTATACAGATCAGGAAAACAGGGGTGTCTTACCATCTTACCAAAAAGGGACGTGCTGCACATCACTGTGTTTGAACTTGGCAGAACTGGGATTTGAGCCCAAGTCTGCACACTGTGAGGCTGGGCCCGGGTGGAGGAGAGAATGCAGGGATCCTGTTGGCCATGCCCTCCCCTGCCTACCCCTCACTTCCGCCCATCCCCCTTGCAGACCTTTTGGCGTGTGAGGCGCAGCTCGTGGTGACCATTGGAAATGTCAAGGGGGTTCCTGACACCTCTATCTTGGACCCCGACCCGGGGCCCCAAGGCCCTTTTATCAGTTACAGCTACTATGTGACCTACGGTTTTGTGGAAGATGAAGAAGGAGAAGGAAGTAAATATGGTGGTGTGCTGGCTGAGGTGGGTTCCCCTCGGGCTGTCCCGGGAGCCAGGGGCCTGGGCGGCGCTCGGGGTCTCCTGTGCAGCAGAACCGCTTCTTGGAGCCCAGAAAACCCCCTTAATTGGAGCTTTCTGGTTCACACCCGACTCTGAGGGGGAAGCGGCTCTGGTCAGACCCTTTCTTGCAGCTCACTGCCCTTCGCCTCCTTCTTTTGCCCTTGAAATCCCAGCAAATGGCCTCACCAGGGAGCAGCATGTACAAGCAGGCTTCTCCCCTACCTCTCCCCCTACCACTCCCCCTACCTCTCCCCTAACTCTCCCCCTACCACTCCCCCTACCTCTCCCCTACCTCTCCCCCTACCACTCCCCCTACCTCTCCCCCTAAGTCTCCCCTAAGTCTCCCCTAAGTCTCCCCCTAACTCACTCTCCCCCTAACTCACTCTCCCCCTACCTCTCCCCATGCCTCTCCCCTGCTCTTCCATCACTCTTCTCACCAAAGGCAAAGCCAAGGGTATCATCCAGCCAGGAGAATGGGGGCACCCCAGCTCCCGCAGAAATCGTTCCTCCTAACGTAGACCTCTCAGGAGGGGCGAGACGGGCATTTAAAACAACAGCCCAGAAGCCTCCTTGCTTCCCGCCCGGGGCACAGGCACCTGCTCCCGCACGTGCGCGCTGCGCCGAGGACCCCGAGCGGCGGCCCCGCGGGGCCCGTGTCTCTCCCGCAGACCGTCAAGCCCTCGGCGCGCGGCGAGCAGCTGGGCCCGGACGTCCGCGAGGAGCTCTCCGAGGGGCGCGAAGACTCCGCAGAGTCGGGCCAGTCCTCGCCGTCGGGGGAGCGGGAGGACTCGCCGGCCTCGGGCGCGTCGGCGGCCCCGCCCTGGGTGACGGACTCGGCGGAGGAGCTGGCGGGGCTGGCGCAGCTGCGGCCGCGCGCGGATCCCCGGCTCCGCCCCTCCCCGGGGTAAGGGCGGCGGGAGCCGGCGCGGGGCGGGGCCGGCGCGGGGCGGGGCGGGGCGGGGCCGGGGCGGGGCGGGGCGGGGCCGGGGTTGGGGCCCCCCGCGGCCTCCGGCGGGCTGCGGCTCCTCCCGCCCTCCCCCTCGACGGCCAGCCCGGGCGGCCCCTGGGTACCACGTGCTTTGTCTTACTTGCTAAGGAATCTTTTTCGATGGTGAAGAATTTTACAAGAACCTGGAGTCACTTCTCATTTAGCATTCGAAGCCCTATTAACTGATTTTGTGACCAGTCGCTAAACATGGAACTCGGTTTGCTTTTAGTTTTGTTTGTTCACAAAGTTCCTGTTCTCGGCTGGTTTTGCCGTCGATTCCTCTGATGGGGGCGGTGGCGGCGGTGCTGGTGGCGCAGCAGCAAACAGAACCTGTGACTTCTGATTACCTGAGCCTGTGCCCCACGCAGACCCTGCTACCGACGCCCTCAAGGAATTGGGAAAGCCAGCTTCTCCCCTAGCTAAAAGAGTTTTTTTTTTTTAATTTAGTTTCTTTTTATTTTTTATTTATTTATGATAGTCACACACACAGAGAGAGAGAGAGGCAGAGACACAGGCAGAGGGAGAAGCAGGCTCCATGCACCGGGAGCCTGACGTGGGATTCGATCCTGGGTCTCCAGGATCGCGCCCTGGGCCAAAGGCAGGCGCTAAACCGCTGCGCCACCCAGGGATCCCTAAAAGAGTTGTTTTTTAAAAAATTACTTGCAACCTCCACAGAATGTAAATGATGCAGGCTTGTGGAGACTGGGGGGGAGCCACAGTGGCCCCTTGTGTCGCACTCCCCACTGCCGGAGGAGGGGAGGCAACCTCCAGCCCAGCCAGGCTCCTCAGCCAGCCACCGCTGATGATCTTGCGGTGGTTGTGCTGGTTGCATTTTTGAAAATATTCACAAAAACGTAAGAACTACAAATGATTCTGCTTTTTAAAAAAAGGCGTAAATTAGAAAATAAAAGCCTCTTCTCATGTATCCATCTAATTCATCCCATGGAATGAAGTACTCTTTTATTATTTATTAAATGTTTTATGTATTTGAGAGACAGAGATCACGAGCGAGGGGGTAAGGGCAGAGGGAGAAGCAGACACCTTGCTGAGCAGGGAGCCTAACGTGGGACTCGATCCCAGGACCCCAGGACCATGACCTGAGCGGTAGGCAGGCGCTTTACCGACTGAGCCAGCCAGGTGCCCCAGGATGAATCCCTCTTAATAGTTTTGTGCATATACTTCCCAGTCATGTGTACAAAGCTATATACTCATAATTTGTTTTTTTAAAAAATGAACTCATATTCTGGGTATCAGTTTGAAATTTGCTGATTCTCCATGTGGATGTGGACACACCAACCTGTTCTATTATGTTTTTATTTTTTATTTTTATTATGTTTTAAAAGATTTTATTTGTTTACTCATGAGAGACAGAGAGAGAGAGAGAGAGAGAGAGAGGCAGACACACAGGCACAGGGAGAAGCAGGCTCCAGCAGGGAGCCCCACGTGGGACTCGTCCCGGGGCCTCCAGGAACAGGCCTTGGGCTGAAGGTGGCGCTAAACTGCTGAGCTACCCAGGCTGCCCCAGTAAAAAAATAATTTAAAAAAGAAACAATATAACAGAACCTCTGAAGACTCCCCAGGCCCCTCCCTCTTTCCCAAGGGTCATCATCAACTCAGGTGACACCATTAGTCACCGTGCCTCTCTTAGACCTTTATATAAATGGCATCGGGCAGTAATCCTGGGTCTGGCCTCGTGGCACGCTGTGCATATCTTCTCAAAAGCCTTGTCCTCGTCCCTGGCCACAGCCTCCCGGGTGATGGTGCCCTGTCTGCCTCTGCCCTCCCCAAGGACAGTCCTCTTCAGCACCACCCACAAGCCCTGGACAGATGTCATTCCCTGCAACTATGAGATGCAGCACAGCCTCAGAGATCTGGTGCCCCTCAAGGCCTTCCTGCTGGCGGGAACCACCGTGACCATTGTGGAGGAGAAGGTGGGGGGCACGGATCCCCACAGTCCACACATGGGCCCCCTCCCCCAGCCTCCGCTCTTCTGTCCGGGTGCCGCGTGGCTCTGCTCCCGTGTTGGCAGGCCCCAGCTAGCCCCGGCCTGGCCTGGCCCGTATTCACCGCGGCCACCTCGCTGTCCCCTAGATCCTCTCCTGGCCTCTGGTGCCGCCTCCTGTCGACATTGTGTCGCCTGCCAAGAAAGGAAAAGGGGAGAAGGACAAGAAAGGGAAGAAGGACAAAGACAAGGAAAAAGACGGGAACGACAAGGCAGGGAAAGGGGAGAAAGGGAAGGCAAAGGTACCGGCTGGGCGGCGGTGGCTGTGGGTGCTCTGGGCCTGGTCCGTGGGGGGCCCCGTCTGCTCTCCGGCCTCTCCCCTCTGCAGGAACAGAAGGCGGCCAAGAAGAAGGAGCTTCCAAAGGAGCTCCGCCAGGACCCCCCCATCCTGAGCGTGCTGGGCAGCGGCCTGCTGGCCTTGGAGCCCCTGCTGGCGGGGGAGCCGCTTGTGTCCTCCGTGTGTAACTTTGGGGTGATCCGCACCCCGGAAATCGACAGGCTGATGTTTCTTAGGGTACAGCGGGGCCTCTGTCCCTCCTGTATCCACCAAAGCAGTGCTGGGCAAGGAGGGGCTCCAGGGGGCTCTGAGCCTCCCAGTCTCCTCAGGCAGGCCCCGGGAGGCACGGGCAGCACTGCCCAGCTCCCAGCTTTCTGGGTCGCGGCTCCTTGGGCAGCCTTCTCGGGCGTGAGGAGCCAGGCAAGGCGGCAGGTCAGGCCCGGTCCTCTCTGGAAGGCCGGCCTTGCCTCCCTGGGCGGGGAGCCCCACAGGACTGCACAGGCATCTGTACCGCCCCTTCCCAAGCACGCCCTGACTCCAGGGAGCCTCTCATGTTGTGGTTCTTTCTCTCAGGATTTGAAGAAGAACAAGAAAGCTAAAAATGGTAAGTGATGATGGTGACCGAGAGCAGGGAATGTTCAGTGGGAGCCTTAGTCTGTTCAGGCTGCCGTAGCAATGCCAGAGCCTGGCAGGCTGGTAAACAACAGATGTTTATTTCTTGCAGTTATGGAGGCTGGGAAGTCCAAGACCAAGGTGCCAGCATCGTTAGGTGAGGGTCCTGGTTGGTAACCAGCCCCCTTTGCTACATCCTATGGTGGAGGGGGGTAAGGGGTCTCTCCAGAGCTGCTTTTTGTAAGGATACTAGGCCCATTCATGAGGCTCTGCCCTCATGACCTCATGACCTCCCAAGCCCCCATCTCCTAATACCGTCACTTCTGGGGGGTTAGGATTTCAGACCATAGCAGGACCTTGGGAAGGATTAGCCTGGTTGGGGACCAAAGAAATGGGAGGATGGAGAATCATACCTTCTGGGCATTGGGAGGGCCATGCCCACCCTAAGGACCAAACCCTACACCTTTCCTGCATCCCTGAGACAAGCACAACGTGCTATAGGTTTTGCTAAGGACAGGTGAGGTGGTCTGGGGCGGGGGGAGCCAGGTGATGTGGGATAGGGGGCTGAGTTGGGACGAGGCCAGGGTCCTTCCGGCTCGGCAGTTGCCTGGCTTGTTTCAGGTCCTTGGCCCTATTTGCCCCACAAGGAGTGTGGGCTTGTTGTATGAACAAGGGGTGGTCAATGAAGCCTCTGAAATAGGTAACCTTTAGATCTGAGTTTCGAAAGAACTGGCAGGCTTGCAAGGAGCAATAGGAGATGGGGAGAGCAGCTGGGAGGCTGCTGCAAAGTATACGGTAAAGTCGGGGCAGCACTATTCCTGACAGCCAAAAGGTGGATTCAGCCCAATGCCCATCAGTGGACGAATGCCCAAACAGGACGTGGTATTTCCATACAGTGGAGATTCCTCAGCAGAGAAAAGAAACAAGGCACTGCATGGGTAGAGCTCAGAGGGGTGGCAGGGAAGGCAGCCAGTCGCAAAAGGCCATATAGTGTATGATTCCATTTATGTGAAATGTCCCAGAACGAGTGAATCCATAGGGACACAAAGTAGATCAGTGGGGGCTGAGAGCTGGGGGAGGGAGGTGACTGCTAATGGGTACAGGGTTTCCAGGCGGGGGACAAAACGTTCTGGAGTTAATGATAATGGTTGAACAACATTATGAATATACTAAAACCCACAGAAGTGTACACTTAAAAGTAGTTAAAATGTTGACTATTATGAGAATTTTATCTTGATGAAAAGAAATTCACCTTAAAAAAAAAAAAAAAAAACAATGTAAAAGGCAAGAAATGCTGAGGGCCTGACCTGGAATGGACAGCAGAGACAGTGTGGGGGAGACAGGTCTGAGAGTTACTGGGGGGCCAGGAGGGCAGTGGGCAGGAGAGGCTTCTGCTCAGGGCCTGCAGAGCTGCCCCTGGGGTGAGTTTGATTTTGCACCTGTGAAGGCGAAGTGTGTGGAGCATCCAAGAAGCCTTGCCCTCACCTGCCCTTTGTCACCCAGTGCCTTCTCCATCTCCTTTGCCACCACCCCAGACGACCACAATGGCCACCTTGCTGCACCTCCTTCCTCCCACCAGCCACTCTGTCCATTCCGCTGCAGTAGCCAGGGTGATCTTGTTGGCAGGTCCGGCCGAGTCACTCCTCTATTGGAAATTCTTCCATGACTTCCTGCTGGCTGCATCACAAAATCCACATTGCCATGTTCTATAAGCCTTGCAGAGCTCTGCTTGGAATACTTAATCTACACTTGCCACTGTTTCCTCAGCTACTTCATCTGTCAAATTTTAGCTTCAATTGCCTTCTTTCAGGAAGCTGGTCCTCTGGATGGGTTGCCTTGTTTCCTTCATAGCACCTGGTGTTTTCATCTATAGTACTCAGCACCATGCAAACTATAGAGATGCGAATCTAGATAATTGTTTTATTTTTATCTCATCTACTACACTGAAACTATAAGGGTGGGGGGCTGCACCTGCATTCTTTAAAGTCGTACAATCCCGTCCCTAGCATAGTAGACTCATAGTAGGCCATCAACATTGAATGAATGAATCAGCTTAATGGTATTTATTTATAAAGATTTTATTTATTCATGAGAGACACACAGAGAGAGGCGCAGAGGCAGAGGGAGAAGCAGGCTCCATGCAGGGAGCCCGACATGGGACTCGATCCCGGGACTCCAGGGTCACACCCTGGGCCGAAGGCGGTGCTATACTGCTGAGCCACCCGGGCTGCCCAGCTTAATGGTATTTAAAACCATGAAAATATACGCGCTTATGTTGACAGAGAAAAGGAGTGAGCACAGCACCCTGGGGAGCACTTCAGATTTTGAGCAGGAAGGGACAAGTCCTGTGAGGATGAAATTTAACCATATCCTAAAGCAAAATCCAAAGATATGGAAAGGAATGCAAAAATAGCACCCAAAGTGGGGCACCTGGGGGTGGCTCAGTCTTTAAACATCAAACTCTTGATTTCAGCTCAGGTCAGAATCTCAGAGTTGTGTGATCGAGTCCCATGTTGGGCTCTGTGCTCAGCATGAAGTCTGCTTAAGGTTTTCTGTCTCCCTTTCCCTCTGCCCTTCCCTGCACTTGCATGCTCTCTCCCTCAAATTAATAAAATCTTTAAAAAAAAATAGCACCCAAGGTAAAATTCACATCTGCCATCCAATAAAAAATTACCATATATGGAAAAAAAGCAAAACTTAATATGTAATGAGAATTTATCAATCATAATTGACTCAAAAATGACATCCATGTTAGTAGACAAGGACATTAAAACTTATAATTATATTCCATATATCTAAGAGACTAAACGAAAGATTGTGGTATGTAGCAATATGGACAGTAAACCAAACTTTTAGGGATGAAAACTACCATGTCATATTAAAAACACATTCACTGGGATTAATGGCAGATAATTCAGAAGAAAAGATTAGTATACTGGAAGCAGTAGAAACTATCCACAATTAAACACAGAAAAATGACTGGGAAAAAATGAACAGAACATCAGTGACTTTTGAGACAAAGTCAGAGGAGCCAAAGTCCTCCAAAGGAGAGTGGGGAAGGCAAAAAGCATATTTGAATAAGTAATTGCTGAAACATTTCCAAGTTAGACGGAAATTATAAATACATCAATCCAAAAAGTTTGGTGAACTCAAAACACAAAAAGCATGGAGAAAACTAAACCAAGCTAGATAAAAAAACTGCTTAGGGATGCCTGGGTGGTTCAGCGGTTGAGTGTCTACCTTTGGCTCAGGGCATGATCCTAAGGTCCCGGATCCCGAGTCCTGCATGGGACTCCTAGCGGGGAGCCTGCTTCTTTCTTTGCCTGTATTTCTGCCTCTCTTTCTCTGCATCTCTCATGAATAAATAAAATCTTAAAAAATAAAACTGCTCAAAATCAGTTATAAAGACAGGAACAAAGATAAAGATGACAGCAGTTTTATCATTGGCTGAAAATGCCAAATAAAAGACAGTAGAAGAATTCTTAAACATTTAAGGAAAAATAACTATCAACTTAAAATTCTTCTTTTAAATCTTTTTTTTAAAAGATTTTTTGTTTGAGAGAGAGAGCACAAGGGGGTGGAGGGGTAGAAGGAGAGAGGAGAAGCAGGCTCCCTACTGAGCAGGGAGCCCGACAGGAGGCTCAATCCCAAGACCCTGACATCATGACCTGAGCTGAAGGAAGATGCCCAACTGACTGAGCCAGCCAGGTACCTCTCAACTTAAAATTCTTTACCTAACAAAAATATCTTCCAAAACCAAAAGTAAACCGAACAGTTGTCTAAACATACAAATGCTGAAAGAATGTATCACCAGCATACTTGTGTTATAAGAAATACTAAAAGAAGTCCTTTAAGCAGAAGAAAATACTAGATGGATCTGGATCTGAACAAAGAAATCAAGAGCACTGGAAATGGTAACTGGGTTAAATATGAAGACTCCTTTCTTGTTATGTTAATATGTTTAAATGATTGTTAATCATTTAATGAAAAAATATATTGCAGTGCTTATAAAACCAGTTGAATGTATAACAATAGCAAGGAGGGCAGGAGTGAGAGTAAGGAAAGAAATAGAAGTATATCACTGCAAGGTTCCTATTTCTATGTGAAGTAGTACAATATCACTTGAAGCCAGGCTGTGATAAGCTAAGGTAATGATATTTATTATAAACTCTAAAGTATAACCACCAAAATGATACAACAAAGGGTGCTAGCTAGCTAACAAGCCAACAAAGGAGAGAAAAGAGGGATCCTAAAGATAATCTAAAAGGAGGTGGAAACAAAAAGAAACAAAGAACACATGAGATAAATAGAAAACTTAAGATGGTAGACTTAAGCCCAATCATATCAATAATCACATTAAATGTAAATGGTCTGAAAACCCAATTAAAACACAGAGATGTTTGGATTGGATAAAAAAAAAAAAAGTAAGATCCAACCATATGCTGCTTACCAGAAATCCACTTTAGAAATAAAGATACAAAAATGTTAAAAAATGGAGAAAGAGGGACGCCTGGGTGGCTCAGCAGTTGAGCGTCTGCCTTTGGCTCAGGGCATGATCCTGGAGACCCTGGATCGAGTCCCACGTCGGGCTCCCTGCATGGAGCCTGCTTCTCCCTCTGCCTGTGTCTCTGCCTCTCTTTCTCCGTGTCTCTCATGAATGAATAAATAAAATCTTTTTTAAAAATGGAGAAAGAAATTCATGCTTACTCTAATTAAAAAAAAAAAAGGAGCAACTACTAATATCAGACAAAATAGACTTCAGAGAAAGACTATTACCAGGAATAGACTCATTTTATAATAAAGGAGTCAGGAGGATGTAACAATCCTAAGCATGTATGCACCTAATAACTGAGCTTCAAAATACATGAAAAAAAAAAAAAAAACCTGATAGAACTATAAGGAGAAATAGACAAATCCAAAATTATGTTCAGAGATTTCAATACGCCTCCGTAAGTAATTGACAGAACAAGTAGACAGAAAATCAGTAAGGATGTAGGAGACTTGAGGTACCTGACATCTATAGAGTACCCCACCCAATAACATGAGAATACACATTCTCTACATCCACACAGAATCAAGATATTCCATAATGTGGACCATAAATAAAGTCTCAATGTTTAAAACAATTCAAGACATACAAAGTATCCTATCCTCTATGACCAAGTGTAATTAAATAAGTCAGTAGCAAAGATATTTGTAAAATCTCCCAATTTTAGGAATGAAATAAAACATCTAAATAACCCACGGATCAAGAAATCAAAAGAGAAATTACAAAAGTATTTCGAACTGAATGAAAATGAAAATATAAAATGTCAAAATTAGTAAAACAGTATTTAGAGAGTAATTTATAGCATTAAATTATAGCATTAAATGCCTATATTCGAAGCTCAGGGCCTGATCCTGGGATCCAGGATTGAGTCCCACATGGACTCCCTGCATGGAGCCTGCTTCTCCCTCTGCCTGTGTCTCTGCCTCTCTCTGTGTATCATGAATAAAAATCTTAAAAAAAAAAAAAGAAGCTTCTGGGTCACCAGGGTGGCTCAGTCAGTTAAGCATCTGCCTTCAGCTCCGATCATGATCCCAGGGGCCTGGGATTGAGCCCCATGGCAAATCTGCTTTTCCCTCTCCCTTTCTCCCCTCTCCTCCCATGCTCACTCCCTCTCTCTTAAAACCTTTTTATTTTTAAAAGAAAACTTCTAAAACTGAGTTTAACAGGGTTGTAGGATACAGGGTCAGTATTCAAGAAATTAATTGTATTTCCATATACTGGCAATGAACAACCAGATAGTGAAATTTTAAAATAGTACCATTTACAATGGTATTGAAAAAAATATGAAATAGGGATAAATCTGACAAAGGATGTGGAAGTCTTGCATACTGAAAACTATAAAACGTTGCCAAATCAAAGACTTAAATGGTGGGATAAATATGTACATGGATAGGGAGATTCAGTATTGATTAGATGTTGGTTTTGGTCAAATTGATCTACAATTCAACCTGATCTCAATCATAATTATGGGGGGGTTTTATTTTTTTAAAGAAATCAGCAGGTGGATTCTAAAAATCTGGAAATTCAAATGATCAAGGATAGCCAAACAACTTTGAAAAAGAACAAAGAAAGTATACTGCTGGACTTTAGGACCCATACAAATATGTGCATACGATTTATGATCAAGCTCCAGAGTTAAGATGGTCTTACATTTCTTTTTTACATTTTTGCAAATCTTTTGTCTGGCTTAATTGACGGTTGCACTGAAATAGCTGGTTCTGCAGTTAATCTCTTGTGTTGCAGTTGTTGAAGTGGATGATGACAATCCAATCTCAATGTGGTCATGTAACTGGAAAAGGGAATATTTTAAAAGACTTTCAAATAACTGGATATTTTTCTTTGGTATTATGTCAAATTTGACAACTAGTAGTTTTTCAAGAGCGGTTACAGAGTGAAAACTATATGAATGCATTTTTCATAGTCATGTTAAAATCCATTGGTCTACATTGCTTTTTTTATTTTTATTTTTTTACACTGCATTTTGAAGGGCTATCTTACTCATGCACAATTTGTAACATCAGGCATTGGTTATTTGTAAAATACTGGCTCACTGAGTTATGCAGATCTTCCCGACTGTCGACCCATATACATTACCCAAAAATCACATTATCAGCACCCATGTCTTTGGAAGAGTCTTTGAGTATTGGGAAACTCTTTATGGTGGCAGATACCACGTTCCAAAATTCTAGTTTCTACTTGCAAGCTCAAATGTTACAGATTCATCAAAATGCTTCCCGTTTTCCCTGCAATGCCAGACTTCATTCGCTTTTTAAGAAAACATCTGCCCAATATTCACCTCCGAATAACCGTGGTTTGTCAATATTCTTTGAAAACGCTGCTCAACCTGTTTCATATTTTCTTTGGAATTATTTGATTTTAGGAATGGGCTGGGGGTGGGGTGGGTTGTAATTAAAATTATTCCAAAGACCCAAAAAAGGAGACATTGCTCTAAGACACCAGCAGCTGCTTCAACGCGCAACTGCAACAGCTGCGCCTGGTTCCACCGCCTGCTTCGCCGGGACCCCGCGGGGTCCTCGCCGCGGTCACGGCCGGGGCCGGAGTCCCGCGCTCCCAGGCGCGCTACCTTCGGTCGGAGCACGGCTCTGCGTTTCGGGGGCGCTCGCGTAACGAGCCCGTCAGGGCGGCAGCGAAGCAGCCCGCACACCTCTCGGGCGGGACTCACATACTCGTGTTTTTATTTCTCAGAAAAGAAAAAATCTGCGCTTGCAATTTCCGAAAGCGACTACCAGCCGCAGCCGCTGACCGTGGAGGTGCAGGTCCAGCTGAGCCAGTGCCGCTCGGCCGAGGAGGCGCTCCGGGACTTCGCCCTGTAGGGCGCGCGATTAAAGGCTGTTCTGATGCCCGCAGCTCCGCGTCCGTGTGGCCGCCACGGCGGGGGGGACGGGGCGGGCCGGGGCCGGGGCCGGCAGGTGCACAGCGGGTGCGGGAGGACGGATGTGGGAGGGCGCCCGCGGCCCCGCCCCGCCCCGCCCCGCCCGCGGCCCCGTCCCCGCCCCGCCCCGCCCCGCCCCGCCCCGCCCGCGGCCCCGCCCCGCCCCGCCCGCGGCCCCGCCCCGCCCCGCCCCGCCCCGCCCCGCCCATCGACCCCCGGGAGCCCGCGGTGCGAGACTAGCGCTCCGGGTGCCCGCTCGCCTGCCGGAGCTTCTCGCCAGTCCCTGGCGCGGTGTCCCGGCTCAGGTAGGTCCGCGGGGAGACGGCAGAGCGGGACCGGGGGCAGCCGCGTCTCACGGTGCCGGAGGGCCCGGGGCTGCCAGTGCCTCCGCCCGCCGCGCCGCGGCGAGGACGCTGGGTCTGGCGGCGGGGTCGGCTCCCCGGGGGGCGGTCGCGGGCCCGGCGGCCTCCTGCCGCGCCCCGGCTTCTGTTCGCCCACCGGGGCCCGGAAGGCTGGAACCGGGCCTGAGGACCGGGAGGGGTGTCCGCCGCGGGCCCCTGCTCCGGCGACCCCGCCCGCTTTCGGCCCGCGCAGCAGCAGTGTCGGGTTGAAAGAAGGAACCGGCCTCTTCCTCGTCGTCGCGCGTGGTGTCACGGAGCCCAAGGACCCGAGGCGGCTGTTCCCCAGAGACCACTGCAGACCCTTAGGCCTCAGCACGCGTGTGGGGCGTGTGGTGCACTCAGTGGAGCCCACGCGGGTTAAGAGTCAGGGTCCTGGGGGCGCGCAGCAGGCAGGTGGGGGGGCGTGGGCGCCGAGGAGCGGCCCGGGGCGCGGAGCGTGCGCCAACCTCGGGGAGCCTGGCTCCGTGGTGGCCCCGGGGGCTGCGGCAAGGGGCGCGGGTGCGGGTTGGGCCGCGGGACCCGCCGGAACCAGAGCGCCCGCCCAGCGCGCCCGTCGCAGCCGCGTCGCGGGTCTTCACTAAGGCAGCAGCTTCCTAGCTGGTGCCGTTTCCCCTCTCGCCTTTCCCACAACCCGTCATCTAAGCTGCAGCAGCGAGGAGCCTTTCAAGCGGTGCGCTCCTGTCACTGCCTCCGCTGAGTCCCCCGTGGATCTCCGCGGGGGTGACAGTGAGCCCAGCCCGAGCTGCCCCCGCCCTCCCCGTCGCGGGCCAGGGCCCCGCTTCACCGCCCTGCACTGGCCCTTGGAGGCCTTCGCCTTCACGCTCCGGCCACGCCGCGCTCCTGCCCCGACATCGTGCCTGCACCTGCTCCAGGAGCTGCGCTGGGCTCGGCCTGGCACACTCTGCTCCATCTTTGTGGTCTGGTCCCGACGTTCTGTTCTTGCTCCAACGCCCTTAAGCAGGGGGCCTTTGTAGACCACCTACCACGGGCTGAAACAACCTCCGGGTCGCTGTGTTCCCCTCCGCTTCAATTTCTCAGCACGGTCTGAAGTCCGCGCCGGTTCATTTGGGGTCTCCCACCTCTGGCCGGCCTGCCCTGCCTACCTCTGCGCCCCGAGCGGCGGGGCTGGGGCCAACGTGGGCGGAGGGGGCGGCAGTAGTTTGGGCGGACTGCGTGCCTGTGCTATGCTTGACCTTGGGCAGGTTCCTCGAACCGCATTTCAGGGCCTTCTCCGTGGACTCAGGAAACCAGAGCTGAGTGAGGGGGACGGAGGGGGGACGGTGGCTGCAGGGGAGGTGGCCCTGGTACGTGAGTGAAGAGCTTTTGTGCTTTTTGTGCAAGTGGGTTGTTTTTGAAACCCCATTTTTAGCAGCTCCCACCAAGAAACCTGTGGGAAAGAAAAGACTTCTTCCGAGAAGCCGGGGAACTTCAGGGGATGTGAAGGATGTGTTGGTGGTTCCTTCCCTGGGGGCGCAAACTAAGGGCAGAGCCCAGGCGGCCGTCCCTGAGACCCAGCCCAGGGCTGGCGGCCAGCGGATCACACTGCCGGCTTTTCAGGGGAAATGGTTTGACTTTAGACTCAAGGGCCCCAGAGGTCAGGGTTTGTGCCTAGAACGAATTTCCTTGGAAATGAACCGGCTCTGTGCCACGTTCACCCTGATACTCGAGTTTCCTGGGAAATGCCCAAAGTGCACATGCTGCTTCAGGTGTTCTGTGTTTTTTCAGTTTAAGTCATCTTGACACCCAGTGTGAGCTCAAACTCCCCACCCTGAGATCAAGAGTCACATGCTCTCCTGACAGCCCCCTGGGGCTCCCCAGTTTTAAAACAGCTGCAGGTCCTTTTGGGGGGAGAGTGGAGACCCCCATGATGCCAGCAGAGAGGAATGCTGCTCCCCTCCCTCCCCCCACACACCCTGGGAGAGGGACTCTGCGACGCAAAAGGCAGAGGTAGGCCGGCAGGACATGAGCTGCTGGGTGGCGGGCGCAGGGCGGCGGCTCACAGCGCTCTCTCCCTGCAGGCCCTGCCATGGTCCGCAGGCTGGGCTGGCTGGTCCTGTACGGCCTGGCTGTGCTGCTGCTCAGCTGCCTGCTCTTCCTGAAGAAGGAGGCCAAGCCAGTGGGGGGCTCGGGGGCCCACCAGCCCTTCTGGGCTCCCCCAGGGCCCCACCGCAACCAGTGTCCCCCCAACCGCACAGTGGCTAACATCTCCTTGTCCTTGCCTAGCCGTCACCGCCTCTTCTTGACCTACCGCCACTGCCGCAACTTCTCCATCTTGCTGGAGCCTTCGGGCTGTGCTGAGGACACCTTCCTGCTCTTGGCCATCAAGTCACAGCCCGGCCACGTGGAGCGGAGGGCGGCTATCCGCAGCACGTGGGGCCGGGTGGGGGGCTGGGCCAGGGGCCGGCGGCTGAAACTGGTGTTCCTTCTGGGGGTGGCGGGACCAGCGCCCCCTGCCCAGCTGCTGGCCTACGAGAGTCGGGAGTTTGACGATATCCTGCAGTGGGACTTTGCTGAAGACTTCTTCAACCTGACGCTTAAGGAGCTGCACTTGCAGCGCTGGGTTGCAGTGGCCTGCTCCCAGACCCGCTTCATGCTAAAGGGAGATGACGACGTCTTTGTCCACGTCCCTAACGTGCTGGAGTTCCTGGATGGCTGGGACCCAGCCCAGGACCTCCTGGTGGGAGATGTTATCCGCCAGGCCCTGCCCAACAGGAACACCAAGGTTAAGTACTTCATCCCCCCATCCATGTACAGGGCCCGCCACTACCCGCCCTATGCCGGGGGCGGGGGCTACGTCATGTCCAGGGCCACCGTGCAGCGCCTCCAAGCAGCGGTGGAAGAGGCCGAACTCTTCCCCATCGACGATGTCTTTGTGGGCATGTGCCTGAGGAAGCTGGGGGTGAGCCCCATGCACCATGCTGGCTTTAAGACATTTGGAATACGGCAGCCCCTGGACCCCCTAGACCCCTGCCTGTACCGAGGGCTCCTACTGGTGCACCGCCTCAGCCCCATGGAAATGTGGACCATGTGGGCCCTTGTAACAGATGAGGGGCTCAGGTGTGCGGCAGCCCCCTTGCCTCAACTCCGAGGGGTGGGTTGAGTAGACCCAGTGTTGATTTTCCTATCATGATGACAAATTGAGAACCTTGACACTTGACCCTGATGTGTCAGGGAATGCTGACTTCTTTTTTGTAACCCCCACCGGAACCTTGCTAACACTGATTAAAAACACTGAAACCTGGCTTAACTTGTACCACCATGTGTTGAATGGGAGCCAAATTTGGCAGCATCTCTAGCAAGGGGAGGTCTGTGTGTGTGTGTGTGTGTTTCCTGGAGCCCCTTGGGGTGCTGCCAGTCTGGGAGGTGAAGAGGCTGCATAGGGCCCCAGAATATACACACAAACATTTTCTTTTTGAAGTGTAAAACAAAAAAAAAATTATTCTCCTTCATATACAATAGAGAAACTTGAAGGAGAGAAGGAAAGAAGTGTGGTTGGAATAGGTCCTGTTGAGCACCAGGTAAACACTCTGCATTCAGTTCTTTAACAATAATGGACTTTTGGCTCCTGGGCTTCAGCTGTCCTTACAGGCAATGAGGCCAGATCACAGAAGGCATTAAAAACACTTAAAAAGAAATCTTATAAACAAGCTCCCCTTTCCCAAAAAACACACATTCCTATGGAGGGAGCAAAGACTAAATCATATTTGAAAATGTGAGTAAGATTGGAAACGGAAGTTAAACAGCTACCGAACTTGTGGGCGTGACAAACAAGGACCCTTCTCTCTGGCTAGGCTGCCGAGATGCTCTGGGTGGGAGGTAAAAAGATGGCTGAGTGGAGAGCTTGCTGAGTGGGGTCAAATGTTAAACAGGGTGCAGTGCCCCAGGGCAAAGAGCCAGGTCCACAGGGGTGAGAGGCCAGGCACTCACAGCTCACTAAGGCCCTCATGGGCCAGGGCAGGACATGCCACCGCCTCTGGTGCAGAGAAGGCCCTGCTGCCCTTGGGCCGGATGGTGGCCACCCCTGCTCTCCTCAGGCTGACCCGGCAGATGTGGGCAACGGCTCCAGCGCTCAATCCTCACGCAGGTAGGCCTCCTGCTCCGCCTCAGCCCTCTCGTCCCCTTCCTCCTGGGTCTTCTGACGGAGCTCCTCTGTCTGTGCTTCTGCCAACTTGGTTTCTGCTTTCTGGGAAAGCTGGCGCACTTCCTGCACCTGCGACTTCACCAACTGAATATGATTCCTGGCTGTTATCGAGGGCTGATCTGCTCCTGCCAAAAGATGAGACCATTAGGCTGAACGGCCCAATAGGGCACAAGCCACCAGTGGACACAAGGAAGGCCTGGGGCTCTGTGGCTGTCATCTGAGCCCCTCCCTCTCTGCACAGCAGAGAACTTTCTACCTCCACGCTGAGGTCTGCATTTTTCTCCAGCTATCAACAGCTATCATTATTAATAATTATATGAAATTCCCACAATCCTCTTTATAGCTATGCAGCTCTTAGTATAGACATCTTATGAATGTATATAAACTTTTTTTGGCAAATTAATAGCTCATTAATGAAACTGTCAAAGATCTCTTTCATCATGCTACCCAATCTTTTTTTTTTTTTTTTTTTTTTTTAAGATTTTATTTATTCATGATAGAGAGAGAGAGAGAGGCAGAGACACAGGCAGAGGGAGAAGCAGGCTCCATGCAGGGAGCCTGATATGGGACTTGATCACAGGTCTCCAGGGTCACACCCTGGGCAGAAGGCGGCGCTAAACCGCTGAGCCACCCAGGCTGTCCATGCTACCCAATCTTAAGAGAGAACCTCTGCTGGAAGTTTAAAGGGCATCTTTCTCATCTTTTGTACATATTGGAATGCATAGAGAAATATCTTGTTGCTATAAATTTACATAATGACACAAAGGTATTTATCGAACATATGTTGCAATTTTTTTTTTTTAAATATTTTTGGGCTCTATCATTCTGTTTACTTGCTATGTACATATGTCATCATATAGATATGCATATTTATCAATTCATCTATAAATCTCAGTGGCTCTTTTCTACCTTACTGTATTATAAGAACCTTCAGTGCTGATAAAAGTTTGTGGAGAATAGCAAGCACCCTCTTATTTGTTTCTGACCTTGATAGGAATGCCTCTCATATTTCATTACTAAATAGAATTATGAAACCTATATCATGTTAAGAAAGTTCTAGCTGCACTTAGATTTACGTCATAAACAGGTACTACATCTTACTGATGGCTTTGGGGCACATATTGACATTACACAGCTGGCTTTCCTCCTTTACTACAGATAATCTCAAGTAGTGAATTATGTTGATAGTTTTTTTTTCAATACTGAAGTATTGAAGTATTTTGAGGGTGAATGGCTATATTTGACTTATATTTATAAGTGATGCTGACCACAGTTTTATTTCAGTGTTGGCCTAGTGGAGTTGGGGTCAAGCCCATGCTGGCTTTATACAACAACAGTTGGGAGGCTTGCCATCATGCACTATGCACTGCTATACTTAACATGGGAATTATATTTCTTGAAGACTTGGTAAAACTTTCCACAAAACAGCCTGGGCTTAGTGTCCATTTTGGGGGCATAAAATCCTTGAATATTATTTCAGCTTTTATGGTTATTGGTTTTATTTGGATTCTTTACTTCTTGGGACAATTTGGGATTTCATAGATTGTAGTACTTACATAATAAAAAGCCCTCAGTATCTATAACAGCTCTTTCTGATGTAACTTTTGCCATCTAAAAAAATCATACTTGTCAAATTTTTTTTAAGGAATCAGATTTTGCCTTTTTAACTATTTTAAAAATATTTTATTTTCTTTTAGAGAGTGTGAGTGAGCACATGAGCAAGGGGAGGGGCAGAGAGAATCTCAAGCAGATTTGGCACTGAACGCGGAGCCCCACATGGGGCTTGATTTCACAACCCTGAGATCGACCTGAGATGAAATCAAAAGTCAAGACGCTTAACCAACTGAACTACCCAGGTGCCCCTATTTCTTTAAATCTTCTTACATCTTTTATTTCATTTATTCTACAGTGTCTAGATGTATTTTCCACTTTTTCTAGCTGTATTACAAGTTTAATTTGTTCACTGCCAGTACTTGATATAGTGACTATTACCTGTCATTCATGGCTCTTCTTTGGATTTATGACATACACATTTAAATGTGTCTGTTTCTCTCAAAGAGTTATTTTATCTGCAGCTCTCTGGGTCTGCTGCATCACTATTCCAAGTATTTTTAAATTTCCATTTTAATTTTTGGTCAGAGAAGGGGGTAGGAAGGAATTTGCAGAGTCTCTGTCATCTGGCACAAAATCAGTTTTTGTGTTTGAAAAGAATTTTTTGGGGGGGGCAAAATTTTATATTCACTATATATACTTGGTTAAGCTTTTTTTTTTTTTTTTAATTTATTTTTAGAGAGGGACAGGGAGGGAGAGTGAGAATCTTTTTTTTTTTTTTTTTTAATTTTTTTTTATTTATTTATGATAGTCACAGAGAGAGAGAGAGAGAGGCAGAGACACAGGCGGAGGAAGAAGCAGGCTCCATGCACCGGGAGCCTGATGTGGGATTCGATCCCGGGTCTCCAGGATCGCGCCCTGGGCCAAAGGCAGGCGCCAAACCGCTGCGCCACCCGGGGATCCCGGAGAGTGAGAATCTTAAGCAGGCTCTGTGCCCAGTGTGGGGCTTGATCTTACAACCCTGAGATCATGACCTCAGCCAGAATCAAATTTGGACCCTTAACTGGCTTAACCACCCAGGTGTCCTTGTTAAGTTTTTAAAAATCATTGTTTCAACCTGTAACAGGTTTACTTTTTGTTTTTTGGACTTGATCTGTGAATCTCTGAGATGTGTATAAAACTTAAATTTTCCAGGGCATCTGGGTGGCTCGGTTAGGGGCCTATCTTCAGCTCTGTGGAATCCCAGGATTGAGCCCTGCACTGGGCTCCCTGCTCAACGGGGAGTCTGCTTCTCCCACTGACTCTCCTCTCATGCTTTCTATTAAATTAAAACAACAAACTTAACTTTTCCTTGTAAATCTCAATTTTTGCTTTATTAGATATATTTTCATGATTTTTAGTTTTAAATATTTACTGATTATGAAATAATATAAAAATCACGCATTATTGGGGCACCTGGGTGGCTCAGTTGGTTTAGCATCTGCCTTCAGCTCAGATCCTGATCCCAGGGTCTTGGAATAGAAGGCCTGCATTGGACTGCCTGCTCGACTGCCTGCTGAGCAGAGTGTCCGCTTCTTCCGTTCCTTTTGCCCCTCTACCCCACTCATGATCTCTCTCTCTCTCTCAAATAAATAAAATCTTTTTAAAAAAAAAAATCACCCATGATTATTTCAACATCCAAACTATATTAGCATTTTGGTGCGTTTCCTTCCAATCTGTTCTCAGCAGTTTTCTTCCATATTTCTTCTCATCATTCTTTCCATCTACATTTTTTTTTAAAAGATTTTATTCATTTATTCATGAGAGACACAGAGAGAGAGAGGCAGAGACACAGGCAAAGATAGAAGCAGGCTCCATGCAGGGAACCCGATATGGGACTTGATCCTAGGACTCCAGGATCATGCCCTGGGTCAAAGGCAGGCGCTAAACCGCTGAGCCACCCAGGAATCCCTCCATCTACATTTCTTCTTCATCGTTACTCCATGAATTTGAGACCATACTATACATACAGTTTCACATCCTACATTTTATTGAAGTATAATTAACATTAGTCTTGCATGTACAACATACTGATTCACACATCAATGCTCAGCGCTCACCACGTTAAGTGTAGTCACCACCTATCCCTGTACAATTTTATTAGAATATTATTGGCTATTTCCCAATCCTGTACTTTTCATTTCCATGACGTATTTAGAACTGAAGTTTGTGCCTTTTAATCCTCTATTTTCCCCAGCTTCCCACCCATCTCCCTCCCTCTCTGCCAACCACCAGTTTGCTCTCTGTATTTAAGAGTCTGTTTTTTTAGATGCCATATGCAAGTGAAATCATATGATACTTGTCTGTCGGACTTCTTTCACTTGGTGTAATCAATACCCTCCGGGTCTATCCGTGTTGTTAGAAATGGCAAGACCTAATACTTTTTTATGGCTAATATTCCACTGTATGTGTATATATGTATACACACACATCATTCATAACTTCTTGATCCACTCATTTATTAGTGGACACTTGGGTTGCTTCCTTATCTTGGCTATTGTAAATAATGCTGTAGTAAATGGGTGCACGTTATCTTTTTAAATGTGTTTTTGTTTTCTTTGGGTAAATATCCAGTAGTGGAATTACTGGATCATATGGTATTCCTATTTTTAATTTTTTGAGGAAACTCCATACTGTTTTCCACAGTGGCTGCATGAATTTACATTTCTACTAATACTACACAAGAATTCCCTTTATCCACATCTTTGCTTATACTTGTTATTTCTTGTCTTGATAGAAGGCTTTCTGACTGCTGTGTTATCCCGTGATTTTGATTTGCATTTCCCTGGTGATTAGTGATGTTGAGCATCTTTCCATGTGTCCGTTGGCCATCTGTATGTCTTCTTTGGAAAAATGTCTATTCAGATCCTCTGCCTATTTCTTAACTGGATTTTTTTTTTTTTTTTGGTGTTGTGTAAGTTCTCTATATATTTTGGATATTAACCCCTTATACATAATTTACAAGTATCTACTCCCATTCATTAGGTTGCCATTTTGTTTTCCTGATAGTTTCTTTTGCTTCACTAAAGCTTGTTATTTTGATGTAGTCCCAGTAATTTATTTTTGCTTTTGTTTCCCTTGCCTGAGGAGACATATCCATATATATGTTGCTAAGGGTGATGTCTGAGAATATTGACTGTGCTTTCTTTTAGGAGTTTTATGGTTTTTGGTCTCAAAGTTAGGTCTTTAATCTGTTTATTTTTTGTATATAGTTTAAGAAAGTGGTCCATTTTCATTCTTTTGAATGTAGCTGTCCAGTTTTCCCAACACCATTTGCTGAAGAGACTTTCTTTTCCCCATTGTATAGTCTTGCCTTCTTTGTTATAGGTCAGTTGACCAGAGGTGTGGGTTTGTTTCTGGGCTCTCTATCCTATTCCATTTGTCAGCCTCTGTGATATGTGCCAGTATGACATGGTTTTGATTACTATAGATTTGTAGTATACCTGGAAATCTGGGGTTGTGATACCTCCACCTTTGTTCTACTTTCTCAGGATTACTTTGACTATTCAGTCTTTTATGGTTCCATACGAATTTTAGGATTATTTTGTTCTAGTTCTGTAAAAAATACTATTGGTATTTTGATAGGGATTGCAGTGAACCTGTAGATTGTTTAGCAAAGTAATGGATATTTTAACAGTATTAATTCTTCCAATGCATGAGAGAATAGTACGTCTTTATTTCCATTGTTTTCAATTTCTTTGATCAATGTCTTATAGTTTTCAGTGTCTTTCGCATCCTTGGATAAATTTATTCCCAGTATTTTATTGTTTTGGGTGCAGCTGTAAATGGGGTTGTTCTGCTAACCTTTTATCGAGAAAGAGAGAGAGAATGCGTGCGTGCAAGTGGGGAAAGGTGCAGAGGGAGGAAGAGAGAATACTAAGCAGACTCTGTACCAAGCAGGGCTTGATTCCACAACCCAAGACCATGACTGGAGCCAAAATCAAGAGTGGATGCACAACTGACTAAGCCACTCAGGTGTTCCTTGTTAATCTTTTTTTTTTTTTTTTTTTAAACCATTGAGTATGATGTTAGCTTGGGTTTTTCATATATAACCTTTATTATGTTGGGGGGAATGTTCCCTCTAAACACACTTTGTTGAGAGTTCTTAACATGAATGGATGTTGTATTTTGTCAAATGCTTTTTTTGCATCTATTGAATTGATCCTATGGTTTTTATCTTTCTTCTTGTTAATGTGAGGAATCACACTGATTTGCAAATATTGAACCACCCTTTCATCCCTGGAATAAATCTCACTTGAGTTTGGTTAATCATCTCTTTAACGTATTACTGAACTCAGTTTGCTAATATCTTACTGAGTATTTTTGCATCTATGTTCATCAGAGCCACTGGCTTCTAGTTTTCTTTTTCTTTTAAATATTTGAGAGTGAGCATGTGTGGGGAGAAGGGGAGGAACAGAGGGAAAGGGAGAGAGAACCCCAAGCAGACTGCCTGCTGAGTGTGGAGACTGATGTGGGGCTTGATCTCATGACCCTGAGATCACAACCTAAACTGAAACCAAGAGTAGGAAGCTTAAAAGACAGTGCCACCAAGGCACCCTGGTTTTCTTTTTGTAGTGTCTTTGGTTTTGGTATCAGGGTAATGTAATGCTAGCCTTGTAGGATAAATTTGGAAATTTTCTTTGTCTTCTGTTTTTTTGACTAGTTTTGAAAATAGGTATTACCTCTTTTATAAATGGTGGAATTCAATTTGGTGAAGCCATCTGGCCCTGGACTTTTGTTTGGTGGGAGGTTTTGTTTTGTTTTGTTTTGTTTTTTTAATTCCATCTAATTACTAATAATTTTTCTGTTTAAATTTTCCATTTCTTACTAATTCACGTTTGGAAGATTTTCTGTTTCTACGAATTTATTATTTCTTCTAGATAGTCCAATTTCTCAGCATATAATTTTTCATAATATTCTCTTTTAACCCTTTGTATTTGTTGTTTTGGTTATTTCTCTTCATTTCTGATTTTGCATACTATTTTACTGATGAGTCTGGCTAAGGTTTATCAATTTTGTCTTTTGAAAGAACCAACTCTTGGCCTCAATTTTTCTTTTAAAGATTTTATTTTGGGACACCTGGGTGGTTCAGCAATTAAGCATCTGCCTTTGGCTCAGGAGGTGATCCCGGGGTCCAGGATCAAGTCCCGCATCAAGCTCCTTGCAGGGAGCCAGCTTCTCCCTCTGCCTATGTGTCTGCCTCTGTCATGAATAAGTAAAATCTTAAAAAAAAAAAAAAAAAAAAGGATTTTATTTTTGAGCAATCTTTATACCTAATATGAAGCTCAAATCCACAACCCCAAGATCAAGAGTTGCATGCTCCACTGAACCAGCTAGGCACTGCTAGCTTCACTGATCTTTTCTATTTTTTAAGATTTCCTATTTATTTCTGCTCCAACCTTTATTATTTTGTTCCTTCTACTAGCTTTGGGCTTTGTTCTTTTTTTCTAGCTCCTCTGAGGTTTCTGTTTCTTGAGGTAGGTCTGTATTACTGTAAACTCAGAACTGCTTTTGCTGTGTCCCAAAGATTTTGGACCATTGTGTTTTCATTTTTCTCTGTGTATTTTCTCATTTCTGCTCTGATTTCTTGGTTGACCCACTTGTTTAGTAGCATGTTTAAGCTTTAAGTTTGTGTATTTTTCCAGATTTTTTCTTGAAATATATATATTTTTAAATTATTTATTTATTCATGACAGACACACAGAGAGTGGCAGAGACACAGGCAGAAAGAGAAGCAGGCTCCATGCAGGGAGCCCAGTGCTGGACTTGATCTCGGGATTCCAGGATCACGCCCTAGGCCGAACGGAGGCACTCAACCACTGAGCCACCCAGGCGTCCCTTGAAATAGATTTCTAGTCTCGATTCATTGTGGTAGGAAAAGATAATAGCATTTCAATCTTAAACTTATTGAGGCTTGTTTTGTGGATTACCATATGATCTGTCCTGGAGAAGGTTCTATGTACACTTGAAAATAATGTGTATTCTGTTTTTGGATGGAATGTTCTGTGTATAGGTTAGGTCCATATGGTCTAATGTATTGTTCAAAGCCATCATTTCCTTTTTTCTATCTGGATCATCTATCTTTTGATGTAAGTAGGGTGTTAACGTCCCTTACTATTATTGTATTACTGTCAATTTCTCTGTTTATGTCTGTTAATATTTGCTGTACATATTTAGGTGCTCCTATGCTGGGTGCATATTTACAATTGTTATGTTTTGGATTCATTTATAATTTATGTAGTGTCCTCCCTTGTCTCTTGCTACAGATTTTTGTTTTTTGCTTTTTTGGGTGGTCGGGAGAACGCACACATTTGGAAGGAAGGGAGAGAGGGAGAGAGTTTAAGATTTATTTTAGAGTGTGGGGTAGGGGTGGGGGTAGAGGGAGAGGCAGTGAGAATCATAAGCAGACTCCATGCGGAGTACAGAGCCTGGACACTGGACTCGACCTCATGAACTTACCAAAAAACAAGAGTCAGACATTCAACTGACTGAGCCACCTAGCTGCCCCACAACAGTCTTTTTTGTCTACTTATCTGATATAAGTATTGACTGCTACCTCGGCTTTTTTTGGTGGTGGGGGGGGCTTGTTTTCATTTTCATGGTATATTTTTTTCCATCCGTTCACATTCAGTCTGTACATGTCTTTGGGTCTAAAGTGAGTCTCTTGCAGGCAGCTTATAGATGACTCTTGTTTTTTAATCTATGCAGTCACCCTATGTCTTTTGATTGAAGAACATTTAAAGTAATCATTGCTGAGTATGTATTTACTGCTGTTAATTGTTTTCTGGTTGTTTCTATAGTTCTTCTCTGTTCCTTTCTTCTTTTGCTCTTTTCCCTTGTGAGTTTGATGGCTTTCTTTAATGTTTATTTTTTGTGTATCTATTATAGATTTTTGATTCGTGGTTATCATTTGGTTCATATATAATATCTTATATGCATAATCTATATTAAGTTGATGGTTAAGTTTGAACACATCCTGGGACACTTGGGTGGCTTGGTGATTGAGTGTCTGTCTTTGGCTCAGGTCATGATCCCAGGGTTCTGGGATCGAGTCCCCCCATCAGGGTCCCCAGAGAGAGCCCGCTTCTCCCTCTGCCTATGTCTCTGCCTCTCTCCCTGTACCTCTCATGAATAAATAAAATCTTAAAAAGAAAAAAAGTTTGAACACATTCTTAAAGCACTACATTTTTACTTGCTCCATATGTTTTATGTATGTGATGTCATATTTTATATCTTTTTGTGTATCCTTTGACTAGTTTTTATAAATATAATAGATTTTTACTACTCTTATGGTTTAACCTCCATATTGCTCTTCAAATGAATAATTAATATTTTTACTATATATTCGCTTTTACTTGTGGAATTTTTTCCTTTCATAATTTTCTTCTAATTATGGCCTTTTCTGTCCACTTAAGAATTCCTTTAACATTTCCTGTAAGGCCAGTTTAGTGGTGATGAAATCCTTTAACTTTTGCTTGGGGAAACTCTCTATATATTTCTAATGATAATCTTGCTGGGTATTCTTGGTTGTACGTTTTTTCTTTTAGCACTTTGAACATATTATGCTACTTCCTTCTGGCCTACAAAGTTGGTGCTAAAAAAACAGCTTTCAAATACCCCTTATGGGGTATCTCTTGCATGTAACTGTTTTACTGTTGTTGTTTTTTTTTTTTTTAATTTTTATTTATTTACGATAGTCACACACAGAGAGAGAGAGGCAGAGACATAGGCAGAGGGAGAAGCAGGCTCCATGCACCGGGAGCCTGACGTGGGATTCGATCCCGGGTCTCCAGGATCGTGCCCTGGGCCAAAGGCAGGCGCCAAACCGCTGCGCCACCCAGGGATCCCCTGTTTTACTGTTTTTAAAACTCTGTTTATCATTACTTTTTGCCATTTTAATTGTGTCTTGGTATGGATCTCCTTAAGGGCTATCTGTGCTTACCAGATTAGGGAAATTTTCTGCCTCTTTCTCTCTCACTTCTGGGATCCCTATAATGCAAATGTTATTATGCTTGATAATGTCACCGAGTGCCCTTAACCTGTTTTCATTTTTTATTTTTATTTTTGCTGTTCAGCTTGTTTTCCATCATGCTGTCTTCCAGGTCACTGATCCATTCTTCAGCACCCTCTAATCCACTGTGGATTCCTTCTAGCATACTTTTTCTTTCAGTTGTTGAATTCTTCACCTCTGACTGGTGTTTTTTTCTTTTTTTTTTTTTTAAAGAGAAATAGAGGGGCAGCCCAGGTGGCTCAGCGGTTTAGTGCTGCCTTCAGCCCAGGGCGTGATCCTGGAGACCCGGGATCGAGTCCCACGTTGGGCTCCCTGCATGGAGTCTGCTTCTCTCCCTCTGCCTGTGTCTCTGCCTCTCTCTCTCTCTCTCTCTTATGAATAAATAAATAAAGTCTTTAAAAAAAGAGAGAGAGAGAAATAGAGAGCAAGAGTGGAAGTGAGGAGCCTAATGGGACTTGATCTCACCACCTGAGCTGAAACCAGGAGTCAGACACTTAACCTATTGTGCCACCCAGGCGCCCCCTGACTGGTTCTTTTCATAGTTTTTCTTTGTTCAAATTCTGAGTTCATCTACTTTTTTCTCAAGTCCAATATCTTTATGACCATTACTTTGAATTCTTTATCAAGCATATTGCTTCCTGATATCTTCTGAATTGTTTTAATGTTTTTAGTTTTGAATCCTTTTTCTCTGACATTGCTCTGCCAGTTTTTTGGAGTAGCTTTCTTTTTGTTAATAATGTTCAGTTTAGTTTTTTGTAACTTTCAGCTGTCCTATACCATTTTGTTTTAGGTGTCTCTAAACTGTTATAGCTGTGATTATTTTTTTTGAACCTATTCATAGTTATTGTGATGACTTACCTTAGAACTTGTTCACCTATTTCTTTTAAAACTTCCTGTCTTAACTGAATTTATCAAGTTTTCTTTGTTTAGCAAAGTCTAATGTTAAGCTAATGTCTATTTCTTCTTCTCAAAACAAAGACTGACATGCTTCCACTTCTTCCCCAAACTGATTTAAAAATTTAACACTCAGAACTTCTGTTAAGTTTTATTAAATTTACTTCATTATTCTTTTATTTCAGTTGTTTTTTCTAAATTAATTTCTTTCTTCACAAAGTAGTTTTTCCAGGAAGCATGTGTGGTTGATAAACTTTGAGTATTTTTATGTTTGAAATGATACTTGGCTATATATAAAATTTTAGGTTATTGATTTGTCATCTTGTATCCGAAGGGTTGTTGATCAGAAGACATATCTGATTAAGGTAAATCTCCTTATAGTTTAAGAACTTTTCTTTGATTTTTTTTATATTGACCCTTTTTTGCCAGGATTTTAAAGTGTGAGATCTTTTATGAGTTTTGTGAAAATGTCTTTTTTCCCAGATAATGCTTTAAGTTTGAACACATGACCTCCCTTTTCTCCAGCTCAATCTAAGCCTGCCTAGGTGAGTGAAGGCTGCCTAGGTGAGTGAAGGCTGCCTAGGGGAATGTTCATCCTGGAATGCCTCAGCAAACTGTACCTAGAAACCCTGTTCCAACTTCTGGTGTGGCACTGCTATAACGCTACTTTCACAGTTCGACTGTTTCACTCCTCATTCCAATTTGGTACTCCAGCCCCTAGTCTTTTTTTTTTTTAAAGATTTTATTTATTCATGAGAGAGAGGGGCAGAGACAAAGGCAGAGGCTCAACTGCTGAGCCACCCCGGTGTTCCAGTCTTTTATCTTTAAGAAAACCAAAGTTTCTGTGAACTACCCAATTTGAGGCCAGTTCAGGTAAGTATAAACTAGAGTTTTCTTCAAAATATGTTTAGTTAAAAACCTTCAGCTAAAGCCCACTGGATGGATTGTGAGGTTCAGAAAGCATCCTCATGCTTATGCATAACTGCATTTTCTCCATTGGGATACAAAGGTGCAAAGGCTTTAGTACTGAGGCTGCTTCCTTACCATACCCAGCATCTCAGTGGATTTCTTAACCTTTTGGTCTCCATTCTCTTCATTTGTAATGACGGAATGCTAATCCTCACAGTTCCTTAATAAATTAAAAGTACCTACATGGACACCTCGGTGGCTCAGTGGTTGAGCATCTGCCTTCGGCTCAGGTCGTGATCCCAGGGTCCTGGGATTGGGTCCCACATAGGGCTCCTCGCAGAGAGCCTGCTTCTACCCCTGACCTATGTCTCTGCCTCTCTCATGAATTAAAAAAAAAAAAAAAAAAAAAAAGTGCCTATAAAATGCTTACTGCAGGAGCATCTGGGTGGCTCAGCCGGTTAAGCATCTGCCTTTAGCTCAGGTCATGATCTTAGGGTCCTGGGATCAAGCCCCATGTCAGGCTCCCTGCTCAGTAGGGAGACTGCTTCTCCCTCTCTTCTACTCCTCCCTCCACATATGCTCTCTCACTTTCTCTCTCAAATAAAAAAATTTTTTTTTAAAGATTTTATTTATTTATTCATAGAGACACAGGGAGAGAGAGAGGCAGAGACACAGGCAGAGGGAGAAGCAGGCTCCACGCAACAAGCCCGATGTAGGACTCGATCCCGGGTCTCCAGGATCACACCCCGGGCTGTAGGAGGCGCTAAACCGCTGCACCACCGGGGCTGCCCTCAAATAAAATCTTAAAAAAAAAAAAAAAGGAAAACCTTTAAAATGCTTACTGCAAAGCCTGAAATAGACTAGTACTCAATAAATGATAGCTACTATTTGTCCTGGATTTGCCATTGACTAGGATTCCAGGTCTCAGTTTCTCCATCTATACAATAAGGTTCACACAAATTGATGGTCTCCAGTCTCCCCTAACTGTACCACTGTATGACTAGTTAAGCCATTAATATTGGGGTTATAAAAAGAATAAGATGCTTAAAAACAATCTGGACACAATCATTTTCTAATCAGCAGCAGTTGTGTCATTTTCTAGATATGGACTCCCTATAATGGAAATAGGGATATTCTCTCACAAAGTTAGAGCCACATGGCCTTAGACTAATCTAAATCCCTCATTTTACAGCCGATGAAAACTAATATGGCACCTTGGTAGTGACAACTTAACCTACCAGTTTGATATGCAGCTTCTGCTGCCATCTCCGAAAGACCAAGTGCAGTCAGCCAAGTGGTTTCCAACTTCAAGTATTCTTGTTGTTTTGAAGTCATCTGTAAATTAAATACAACACTTGAGACAACATGAAGAGGTTAATAATAAGTACATTAAAATAAGCTTATTCAAAATAGATTTAGAGAAGAGTTACTGTTAGTAGACATCTCTGTATTAGTGCCCCTACCTCATTGTGGTATCTAACTTTTTTCTTACCTCAACTCTGGCTCCAATGATCACCTGCCACACTTCATCTTCCTCCTGCGAATTCATCTTCCCAAGTAAACTTGTGTATTGTCGGTACAGAGAAATTAAGGTATAAACGGCCTACAAATACAGAATAAATAAATCTGAGTAAAATAAGTGAGGCATATTAAGATTAGTGAGGTTTACATGTCAAGGAGATTAGAGTCTGACTCTTCGAGTCCTTCTGCCTCACTGAAATTGCACTACTATAGGAGGTACAGGCATTATTCCTGGACATAAGTACTGCTACTTGTCAACTTCCGTGTTTCTAAAAGCTTGTTAGCAATTCAGACACAGAAAGACAACACAAAGTAGAGGGAAAACTCAAAGTGAAGGGGAAAAGCTGCTGAAAAATGAAGGTACAACAAACCTATAAATGGTCTAATTATCCAGATACCTATTAGCTCAGGTAAGTGGTTTTTAAGCTATCCCCACCAAGAAGCTGCTGGTGCTGCAAGTGGTAGACTCTAGACCTCTTTACCCTAACTGAACCCAATTAGTTAGGTTCCTGTGTCTTATATACTGGGCTACTATATTTAAAGATTTTTCTTTTAAAAAGGGTTCCTGAAAAAGTTTCAAAAACCACTGATTTAGGTCAAGGGCTCAGACAACTTCTGTAAAGGGCCAGAGTAAATATTTTGGGCTTTATGGGCCCTATAGTCTCTCTTACAACTATTCAAATCATGAAAGCAGTCATAGACAGCGTTTGGACAAATAAGCCTGGCTACAATCCAATAAAACTATAAAAACAAGCATCACGCTAGATTTGGTTTACAAGCCATAGTTTGGTAACCCCTGGTTTAGATGATCAAGATGTAACAAGAAGATACTTACCTTAGTATATTCAGTGATTGCTTCAATCAATGCATATGTGGTCTGAGAGAGAAAGGTAGAGGTGCTGTCTGTTACCAAAGACACAGCCCTCCTCATTAATGCATCGTTACTAAGAGAATGAGGCTCCAATTTCTGAAAGACACAAACATTTTCACTCAACTTGTAGCCTAAAGCTCAAACCAAGAACTTTAACTTCAACACGGTCAAGTGAAAAACACTTCTCACACTGCAACTGCTTATTTTTAGGCTTTGTTTTTGCTATTAAAACAATATATGGAAATAATTCCAGAGAATGCTTTCTATCTACTTTTATTCTTTATGTTGTGCTCCAAAAGGCCAAACATTTATCTGAAATAAAAGTCTAGTAATTATAACCAACATTTAATTAAGTTACAATTCATTCATTATCACAGTGCCAGATACTTGGGATATGAACATATGTAAGATATATTCTCCATCCTCAAAGATTTCAGATGGGGAAGGGGAAGAGCTGGGGCGAACAGAGAACTTGAAAATTAATGTAATCAAGTACCATGAGAGCTGTAGCAGAAGTCTGTATAAGTATCTTTTTTTTTTTTTAAGACTTTATTTGAATCAGCATGTGTGCATGAGGGAGAGGGAGAAGCAGACCCTCCACTGAGCAGGGAGCCTGATGTGGTGCTTGATCCCAAGATCCTGAGATAATGATCTGAGATGAAGGCAGACACTAGAATGACTGAGCCACCCAGGCGCCCCAGAAGTCTGTATAAGCTACAAGTAGGGGCACACATAAGAAAACAATCACTTCTATGTTGAATAGCTTAGAAAAGGCTTCACAGAACTGATGAGGGATAAGCTGAGTCTAAGAAAGTAAATGGGTGGATGAGGGAGAGCAATCCTGAACAAAATGAGCAGTATGGTGGTCTTTGGTAAGGGCTGGGAGCTCTTCACTCTGACCACCACTATTATGTTAAAAAAAAAAAAAAAAAAAAAGCCAATATAACTATTGCAAGAGTTAAGGAAATGTGGCCACCTTAACTAAATACAGATATTCTCTGCTTTCTGAAAGTCTGCATTGTCTCTTTGCTTTTAAGGTACTTGACTGCATTAATACATGATTTCAATAACCAAAAGAAGTCCAGGAAGGATTTTCAAGTTTACAAAGAAGAAAAAAGAAGTTACTATACTAAATGTCATTTGTAAAAAGCATAGTGCCATAACATGGACTTTTGGAAAGATACTCTTCACTTTATGCTGAATTATAAAAGGTTTTACAGGGGTGCTCTACTTTCAAGTCATCCCCGACTCTGCCTTTTCCTTCCTCAGCATTTACTGTATCAGAACAAAGAAACCAATTCCTCTAATCATATGCTGTCTTTTCTATTTAGAGTATAAACCCATAAATCAAGTAGCTTTTGAAAGTAGCAATCAAGAAGTCTTGGACACATAAACAAATCCAGGATTTTATTTACTATATTTATCTTTCATCCTATCAAGTATTCATATGTACCTTGCATTGAAGGTACAAAAAGACTGGAAAGAATATTATTTCTACTCACTGGAAGCTAATTTTGATATATTCTAACTTATGTCTTCATAATGCATTTTATTTTAATCTCAACACTGGGCTTGATCCCACAACCCTGAAATCACAATTTGAGCCAAAACCAAGAGTCAGACGCTTAACCAACTGTGACACCAAGGCACCCCCATAATGCATTTTACAGTGCATTTTCACTGGTTCCTCGCAACAGTCCAGGTATCAGCACTTCTTTTTTACAGATGAGGAAATGGAAACTCAGAATAGTTACATAAACTTTCCCCAAAAGTCACATATCCAGATCTCAAACCACACGTTTGTCAACGTTTGTATCCTTTCCGTTATGCTCTGACTCAGGAGAGTGCCAGATAATCATCAAATATCAAAATATACAATACATGTGGTCAGAAAGAGGAAAATCACTGTTGGCCAGAAGCTCTGAAAGGCTTTAAAAAAGAGGTGGGACTTGGGTCTAAAGACAGCTAGTATGAAAACTGTCAGGCAGCCTGGGGAAGAAATAATGAGAAAACAAATACATCTGTTGCATGCAGGGGATGTTCAGGAATCTGGTTACCAGATGGCACAGGGGAGGTGAGAGAGCAAAGAGGTAGGAGTACAGGGAGAGTTAGCTGGGTTTTAGTTCTGCAACCCAATGGAGAGCTGCTGCCAGTTTTGAAGAGCAGAAATGGAACTGCCATTCCTACAGGATAATAACCTGAGGCTCCTGTCATGTGGTCCAGAACTGAGGTAACCGAGCCTTAAGAAAAGTGTATGAACTGAGAAAGGACAAACCCAAAAAAGTCTTCTGAAGGTAAGAAGAAAGGCTATCTTAATCGTGGCAGAAACCAGCCTGGTGTTAAGTAAGGGTTTTAGGGTTAACAATTCATGAACAAGCAGCAGAGATGAGGTTTGGTGTGAGGAACAAAAAGATGCAGGCTCATGAGTCAGCTAAATGGAACTGATCTTCTTGTGATAAACACACACAGGTAAGTATCAGTAATATTTTGTCAAAATGGGGTTTGCTAATTTCCTATTTAGGAAACTCTTTCCCAGAAAGCATATAACCAGTGATCTTCTTATCATACTTTCATATCACAGGTGCCACTTTCATATCACCTACTTGACAACGCCCCCTAGATGTCTACTAGACATGTTAGACCATTATTCCAAAACTGAACTCTTATTTCATCTTCCCAAAGCCCACTTCCTTCCACTCTAATAAATGACAACTCCAGGGCAGCCCAGGTAGCTCAGCGGTTTAGCGCTGCCATCAGTCCAGGGCCTGATCCTGGAGACCCAGGACCAAGTCCTACGTCGGGCTCCCGGCATGGAGCCTGCTTCTCCTTCTGCCTGTGTCTCTGCCTCTCTTTCTCTCTGTGTGTCTCATGAAAAAATGAAAAAAATCTTAAAAAAAAAAAAAAAAAGGTAACTCCATCCTTTCAGTTCCTTAGGCTTTTTTAAAAACCTTGGAATATACTCCACATTCAACCCATCAGTAACTCGTGCTGACCACATCTGGTCCACTTCTCCCCACCTACACTGTTGCCTGTCCACTCCAAGCCTGGACTAGAGCAACAATGTCCCACTGGTCTTCCTAGTTCCACACAACAACCTTTAAAAACTTCTGTGAGGGATCCCTGGGTGGCGCAGCGGTTCGGCGCCTGCCTTTGGCCCAGGGCGCGATCCTGGAAACCCGGGATCGAATCCCCCATCGGGCTCCCGGTGCATGGAGCCTGCTTCTCCCTCTGCCTGTGTCTCTGCCTCTCTCTCTCTCTCTCTGTGACTATCATAAATAAATAATAATAAAAAAAATAAATAAAAACTTCTGTGAGATCATAACAGCCTTGTATTAAAATCCTCTGTGGCTTCCTTTTCAGAATAAAATTCAAAACCTTACAATGGTTCAAAAGGACGAAACAGTTGGATCCTCAGCTAATTTTCTGGTCTTCTCTATTATGCTCTTTCTCATTCCAGCCACATTAACCTTTTTGCTGTTCACCAAATATATCAAGTATACACACCTGCTTCTAGGTTTTTGCACTCAAGTTCCTTCTGGTTTTATTTTAGCACTCCCTATACTTTTACCCAATTTGTTCCCTACATAAGCACTCATCATAGCACTTTATATTTTTCTCCTCTTCCTTTTCCCTAGAATGTGGGTGTTTTGCTTTTGTTTGGGTTTTTTTTTTTTTTTTTTTTGAGAGAGAAAGAGAGAGAGAAATAGGGAGCAGAGAGAGATAGGAAGCATCTTAAGCAGACTCCATGCCCAGGGCAAAGCCCTGTGCCAGGCCAATATGGGCCAGATCTCACTACCCTGAGATCATAACCTGGGCCTAAATCAAAGGCAGATGCTTGTGATGCCTGGGTGGTTCAGTCAGTTGAACTTCTAACTCTTGATTTTGGCTCAAGTCATGATCTCAGGGTTGTGGGACTGAGCCCAAGGTAGGGCTCTGTGCTCAGTGAGGAGTCTGCTTCTCCTTGTCCCTCTCCCTTTGCTCCGCCACCTCCCACAACTTTCTAAAATAAATAATAAAACCTTTAGATATTAAAAAAGTCAGAGGCTTAACTGACTGAGCAACCCAGGGACCCCACCCCAGAATCTAAGTTTTATGAGAGCAGCAACTGTTTTTTTCTTACATTTCCAGCATATGGCACATTAAAGTTGCTCAATAAATTTTTGTTGCATGGAAGACTGTTTTGACGATAAATTCCATTATCCTCATCTTATTATTGTTTTTTCTCTATACAATTTGATCACCTTGACATATTGTTCCTACTAAATGGGACAATTTGCTCAGCTATGAAAAGATGATACTGGTATGGGAGAAAGTAAACCATTCTTGGGTGTGGGAGCACTGGATAACACTTAGAGCTTGTCTGATGGTTCACTGCCACGCTGAGATTTCAGGAAGGCACCGCACACTAAGAAACACCCAGTGACACTACAGTATTTTTACCTGTGCAATAGGAACTGCACACAAGGTCACACCAAGTCCAACTGCCACAGTTTTGTGCCATGGTCTTATCAATTCTGAGAAGCAGCGCTTCTTAAAGTTAGCCACGACAGGAACACACTGCCTGTACCTAGAAACACAAGTCAAATTTAGGAAGGCGGTAACTACCAATCTGTGGGTTCCTTCAATTTGCAGGGGTGAGAAACTCACACCGGCCAAGCGGAAGCCCACACGAAGGCGTTGGGTCCGCCTTCAAGATCACAGGGCCGGCGGGGGGGCGTGCCAGACTGGAAAGCCCCCGTTCGTTGGAAGGAGGAACGTCCACCCAACTCCCGGGGACCCCGGCCGCGCCGGAATGCTGGTCCAGGGGTTTCGGAGTTCAACCGAGAACAGGCGTTCAAATTTAAAAGGCGGTCTCAAAGCTTTTGAAAAACCTCGGGCCAAAATGAACGCTGCTGTAGGGAGCGCTCAGCTCTGGACCTCTGTCCCCAGTAGGCTACACCTGGAGCCCGCGGCCACCAGGGCCGCGCGGGGACAGAGCTGCTCTCCTCCTGCTCGCAGGGAAAACTTCCTCTCACAAGCCGCCGCTCGCCCGGGCCGCCCCCCATCTCCCTCCAGGGTCGGCGATCCGCCAACGAACTCGCCGGCTGGCCGACGCGCCCCAGGAAGCCAGCCTGAGCTCGGGGCGGGGGGGGGGCGACTGGCGTTCAGCCAGTGGAATAATGGAGAAGCCGTCAGTGAGCAGTAACCCCTGGACTTCGCCGAGGGGGCGGGAGGCAGAGTCCCGACGTCCTCGGACCTAAGAGGGGCGGGCCGCCGCGGCCCTCTCGGCCGTGGAGCGAAACGCGCGCCTGCTAGGCCGACGCGCTCCCGGCGGCGCCTCCCCCTGGCGGTGCTGCCCTCGTACCCCACCACAGCGGTACCTGAACAGGGAGGCTACGCTCCGCGACAGCCAGCTCCTCAGAGCCGCCATCCTGTGACGGCCGGACGCCAGACGCACACGCCGGAAGTGACGCCACTTCATGAGCAGAGGACGGGGCGCGGCCTCTTCTTGAGGGGGCCAGGCCACATGGCCACACCCCCGCCCGAGGGAGCCGTCGGGATTGGACAGGAGGGAGGGCGAGGGCGGGGCTTACGGTAACGGCTGTAACGGCTGCTGCGAGCGCCCAACGGCCGGAGCTTCCGCGCGGGACCAGGCGCGTCCTGGGCCTGAGGGCGAGGAGCGGGCGGAGCGGAGTCGGCCGTCGTGAGAGGAGATCGGACTCCACCCCGGGCGAGGCCGTGCCTCGAGAGGGAGCCCGGGTCCGGGCGCGAGGCGCAGAGTTCTTCCGTCAGCGTTTGGAGCTTGTCGGCCGCGGGGGCGGGGCAGCGCGCGGTGGGGCTGGCGGCTGGGGGCGGGCGCGGCGGGGGCGGGGCTGCGGGCGCTGTCACTTCAGCACCAGGAAGTAGGTGGTCCAGCCAGCCAGCAGCAGCGCCCCGATGAGCACCGTGTAGCTGAGGAGCACGAAGGCCAGCAGCTCCCGCAGCAGCTGCAGCACGTGGATGGTGGACGAGGCTGGCATCGCCGCGCGCGGGAGGCCCGAGGACCTACGGGGCAGGGGCACTCGGGAGTCCCTGAGCGCGCAAAGAGGACCGTCGCCCCGCAAGCTCACCCCTCCCCCCATCGGCCACGGAGCCCCCGCTGCTCAGCCAGGCGGTGTTGTAGGGGGGCTAGGCTAGGTCCTGGCCCTCCAAAGAGTGAACACGCTGTCCTAAGGCTGAGGAAGCCCAAAGTGCTGATTTTCTAACCATCAGCTGGACGCTGCCTCTGCATTTACATTATACAAGTCTTTTAAACCAAAAGTTCCCCCTTATTCTGTGGATCCTAATCTGGATCTGGGTTCTGGGGAGAGAAGCCTGTTTGTTCCCAGCCTCGGCTGCTGCATTAGTCTTCATCCCTGGCCCTCTCTCCTCCCACCCACCTCCTGCATTTTTAATGCTGTGAGTGCTGCTAATGGCTTGGTGGAGTAAGGTTTTCTTTTGCCATCACTCAAGCTGCAGCCCCAGCTGTCAGTGCTGCCTGGGAGGGGAGGAGAGCAACCCATTTGGGTGGGAGAAGACAGCAGATCCTCACTGAAGCCCCTGTACAATTACCTGGACCCCAAGGCTTGACAACATGCGGAGTTTGAGAATGTCTGCCTTATGGTTCAGCACGCTTGCCCTTGTGGGTAGCCAGTATTGCAAGAATGCCAAGAGGTGGGCATCAATTTAATTCTGGGCTTATCTGCTTCCCCACTATGCTCTTGTACACCTGCTTCACTCCTGTATCTTCCACCACAGATAGAATCACATGGCAACAACCACGAACCAGCAACAACCACGAACCAGCTCTTCATCTCCATTGCTGTCCTGCCCAGCAACTTCCCTCAGGGCCAGCCACTAGCTTCCTTCTCTCCCCATTTCACTCACTCAGCAAAGTTCCTACGACTCCTCCACTGCAGCAGCTCCACGGTTCCTCTCCCGGTCTGCTGTCTGAAGGTAGACGTGTGTGTACTCCAGTGATCTCGACAGAGCTGTGGGATATTCAGGCAGCAGCTGCACTCACCAACTAGGTGTGGTCTGGAGACCAATCACAGTCTCCACGTGGTCCCTGAGCAATCAGGGAGCTGCGCACAGCCCAGCCCAGTCAGGGCACTGGCAACCCTGCCTGCCCTCCACCCATTTCACCGCCATAGCCCATAGGGTTCTAAGAATGCCTGCAAAGCTCCTCAGATGGGCTGATCAAGTGGTACACACTAGGGAATTTTTCATGCCACTTCTTGTCTTGCTTTTCTAAACACTGCAAGTGGGATACAGTCCAAATCCTTTTCTAACAGGCTCACATTGAGAGGAGCCCCATCCTACTCTGAGTCGCAGGCTAGAAGAACCCCTGTACAAAGGACTTTCACTTATGATTGTCCAACTACAGCAAGGTCTGTTATCTTAACAACCATGTTTGTGTGAGCATGCATGCATAGAGAACCAAGAGCTTCTGAGTGCTTGATTCTAATTTATAGAGTTTAGTAGTTTAGAGATGCACTATACAGTTACCTTCCCAACGAGCCCACTTCCAATTTCAACTCCAAATGTGATGCAAAAAGAGCCAGTTAGCATTTCAGCAAATAAAGAATATACACTTTCCCAAATGTAACAATGTAGGAAAAGCACAAACTTTTATGCTGCTTCTGATTATTTTTGCTTTTTGTTGTAGTTTGTGATTAAAGACTGGGTTTTTTTGTGTTTTTTTTTCGACCTTTAAAATAGCAGGGAGTGTGGACGTCAACCCTTTTTATCAACATCATCATCCAGAAGCAAATGGCTCCTTAATTTAATCAGGGTCTGTTATTATCAAATCATTGCCCCTGCCACAGCCCTGCTGAAAACAGGAGCAGAACATTATCAAGCTGCTCAGGAAGCCAGTAAGTAGTAATTGCCCCCCCAGAGAATTGGTCATCCAAAGGGCTTCTGTGTCCTGGCTGGTCACAGGAAAGAAAGTATGGCTAAGATTTATACCTCACCCCACACCAGAGCAACAGATGAAGAAGAGAGGCTATGAAAGTAGACTCAGTTCTGTCTGCTTTCACTTCCATGTCCTTCAAATGGATGTCTCAGAGCAGTCAGGTACTCCAGCCTCTGCAGACTCTGGTCACCACACAGTAACTGAAGCTAAGAAACATTATGTGGCTTAAAATCCAGCTGCGTTCATTTAGATACAGGCGCAACTGAGAAAGCTTACATTACTGCCTTTTTCTTAGATTGCTGGGGCTGACCAAAAGGCATCCTCTATTTTCTGTAGCAGGTCATTAAACCTATGACCGCATATAATACATCTGGCTTTAGACATAACTCAGTCTCTCTACATGATGCTGCATTTCTATGCCTTGCCATTTTTTACCAGGATCCCTCTTCCTATCTGCTTTAGACACTCAGTTCATTTTTTTTTAAAGTATTTCTTCTTGAATTTCTGCTGAATACAAACACTTCCTCCTAGTGACAGGCCAATCTGTAATGTACAACTGAGAACAAGAGACAGACCAGCATGTCATGATTAATTGTAATCCATTTCTAGTGAGGGCAGAGCTATAGTGGCCAATCCCTTCCCAGTGCTCTTCAAGAATTAAATGTTCTTTATCCCTTCTTTCTTTTTTTTTTTTTTTTTTTTTATATCCCTCCTTTCAACCATTACAAACACACCACATTTTGTTGTGCTTTCCACATACTATGTTTACAAATTGAAGGTTTGTGGCAACCTTGCAATGAACAAGTCTGTTAGCGCCATCTTTCCAACAGCATCTGCTTAATTTGTGTCTGTCCCATTTTGGTAATTCTCATCTCTCAAACTTTTCCATTATTATTATATTCATTATGGTGATCTGTGGTCAGTGATTATAACTCCCTGAAAGCTCAGGTGATGGGTAACATTTTTTACCAATATTCTTTAATTAAGGGATACACGTTTTTTAAAAGACACAATGTTACTGCATACTTGAGAGATTACAGGTTAGTATAAACAATTTTTATATGCACTGGAAAACCAAAAAATCCATTTGACTCACTCTATTGCCACATTCACGTTATTGTGGTGGTCTCGAACCAAAGCCACAGTATCTCTCGGTATGCCTGTATTCTCTTGTTCTACAGTTACACTGCAATTCAAATACTTCTCTGTTGGCTAAAATTCAGAAGTGTATAGTAAGACACAGAACAGTGCCTAGGTATGCTTCTTTATCTATACAGACTTCTTTTTTAGGAGTTGCTGGCATGGTAGAACTGTCTACCTAACTAAACAGAAGTCCAGACGTGCTGTAAACAATCTGCCCTCTCCAGGAGTAAATGTATCATTCACATACCCTTTCTCAGTAAGGGCATACTCCTTTGAGACAAAGGCTGTTTCAAGTATTAAGTGAACTTACACAAAGGTGTGTCATATATAATTATCCACCACTTTCTATTTGCATATAAATGGAGCAATTGATGTTTTTAAGTCTTCTGCTAAATGCATTTTAGGAGCTGACCTAACTATGCTCTGGGCAAGCAAGTATAGAGTCACGAGTGAATGCAGACACATGAGACACAACTGAGTATCTGTTCATAGGACAAAAACCCCAGCCAAGGAGACCTGACCAGACTTGTATTGAATCCCATGAGCCAAAGACATTGAGGAACAAGGTGGATTTCATTCACTTAGGCGGCTGAAGCTGACAACAGCTGGGAATGGAAGGTATAATCTCCCTGGAATAACAAGTATTTGAAAAAGGATTTTCTAAAACAGGACTAGTTTTTTAAAGACCATTTTCCAAATACTGAATGTCAAGGCCAAATTGAATGCATGAGAGGGAGATCTTTTTAATATAACCTCTTCTCCTCATTCTTAAAGAGAACTTTTTTTTTTAAATAGAATTTCTCTTTCACTCATAGCACGCAGTGTGCTACCAGAATCTCACAAAACAAAAGGAGAAAAAAACATGTGTGGTTAATGATAAACAATAGAAGCCACAACTGAGGAGGGACAATGACCTTGATCCCCCAACTGAGGGGAGACTTGGGCATGGGGTATGAAATCACCAATTTGGTCCCCTTCTTGGATTTAACTTCCAAATGTTGGGATGGAGCAGGAGGAAGGCAGGGAGCACACACGGGTTTCTAGCCTCTCCACTAACACCTTGCTCTTCTGCCCCACAGGCTAGCAGTCTCATGCAGGCTAGCAGTGACCACTGGACTCCAGGATCATCGATGAGCTGTACAAGAGGAGGCTGAGGTCACTGGACCAGGGACTGAAACGGAGCTGTTTGTTTTCAAGTAAAACAAATGCAAGAGGCTGAATGTGGCGTGGCTGCAGAGAAGTACATGCGGCAGTTACCGTGGAGGTAGTGCTGCCAAAAGAAGCAAGACTTACTACTGCTCATGGTGGGACCAGCTGGTACTGGTGCCCACAATGGGTGGGGAAGAAAAACCCAAGCCTCAGTGGAGATATCTACCACAGAAATGTCATGGAGTGAACAACATGTGTGCTAAGAAAGTGTCTTTGAATAGTGTCTAAGCAAATTCTCAGGACACTGCTTCCCAATCCTTGAATTCTTCAATGTAAAAAGCTCTTGAGAAATATGAGACCCACAGAAATTAAGCTACTCAGACAGATGATACACTCTGATTTGGAGAAAGATGTCCCTCCACACCTCTTGCTCTATAGAAGCAGAGAAATAGAAAGCAGAAGGAATCAACACTTGCCTTAGTGATCACATAAGACAGAGGCTGACGACACCAAATATAATGGACCATACTCTGCAGGGAAAAGAAATCCTGACTCAATGATAAGACCAGCTCTTGCCCCAACACCTAGCCACTGCACATGGCATGATGTGCCTTCAAGAAAGCACTGTTTATCAGGGGTGAGACTTTCCACTTCTCATTTGTACCCACCAGTCCCTGCCTTCTTATTTTTAAAACTGGCCCCATTTATGCAGCTGTATAAAATTATCCATCCCCACCATCCTTAGTGCATTTCCAGAGGTCTCTAAGGAAAATCCTGAGCTTAGAACATTAACAACTTGGTGTAAGCCAGGTGGATTCTCTTCTTTTTTTTTTTCTTCAAGAATTTGGAAAAACAAAAAGAGCACAAAGGAGAAAACAGTGTAACTGAAGAAGCTGACCCTCGAAATAAGTTCTGTATTGTTAGTTATTTTTCAATGTTTCACTTCCTTTTGGCAGCTTCTCCAAAGGAGCAGTTTCTTTTGCAGTTCACTCAAGTCGACTTTGATCACCCTAGAAAGGTTTTTCCATTAGAGATTCTATCCAGCTGGACCCATTCATTAGTTTAGTGGTGGCAATCACATATTCTGTACCTCCATCTTCCAGCTGGGAGAGAAATCGCAGGGCAGCAATTTCAGCAAAGGTTACACCCCCGAGGAAAAATATCAGAGTGACTCGGTTTTCTCCTGGCTGACCTAAAATTGAAACATTTCAGAATTGAGAATTTATTATGGGTGCCTCTCTTTCCACATTAAAAAAAAAAAACTGCATTACAGGGGCGCCTGGGAGGCTGTTGGATGAGCGTCCAACTCTCGGTTTCAGCTCAGGTCATGATCTTAGGGTGGAGGGACTGAGCCCCACACTGGGCTCCACACTCAGTGCAGAGTCTCTCTGCCCCTCCTACCTCTCTCTCTCTCTCTCCCTCTCTCTCTAAAAATAAACAAATCTTTAAAAAAAAAAAAACCCTGCATCATTGGGGTGCCTGGGTGGCTCAGTTGGTTAAAGTACCTGCCTTCAGCTCCGGTCATGATCTCAGGATCCTGGGATGGAGCCCCAAGTCAGAAGAGAGTCTCAGCAGGGGGTATGCCTGAAATTCTCTTTCCTTCTGCCCCTACTTTTGCTCACCCTCCTTCTCTCTCTAAAGTAAATAAATCTTAAAACAACAACAAAATGGCATCATATATAAGGAAAAAAAGTTAATGGTGTCTTGGTACAGATAGTTCATTTGAAACTCAACAACATGATTTTGAATTCAATGATTTTTCTAACTACTGAGACCCTAAACTCAGAGGTTGAAAGCTGCTGCTCCTGAGGGAATGATGGGTTCTAGTGCTTACACTATACGTTAGCAACTAACAAGAGAGGTATACTGGACTGACTCCTGAGTGCCTTACAAACGTACTTCACAAAGCAACTCCTGATCCATGAAAACCACACCAACAGTAGGTAATCAATCATGTGTGGACAAAAGCCACAGACTCACGTTTTTTTTGCAGTCCTGTGGGCAATGGTTGCCGTTCTTCAAAGTGGGGCCCTGGGAGTATGCGGAGAACTTCCTCGATACTGCGCCAGCCGGGCCTCGAGAGGAGCTGGGCCAGTCGCACACTGAGAGGGGCATAACCACTGTACACGTACGATATGTCCGTGGGATTCTGTTGATTGATTAAAGGGGAAAAAGCCTGTTGATATGGAGACTTTTAGAGCCACTGGACAGTGGCTTTTGGGTAACCCAAAATTATGTAATTTGGCTTTGAAGGCAGAAAGACAAACTCTGGCCACATCCTGCTCCAATTCATGCCAGCTGGGCCTGATTCTTAGCTGCCAGAGGGTCACTTTCAACTCGGATCTTGAAAAAACCACTCAAAGTATCTCCAGGCACTGACCAGGAAACACCATTACTTGCTTTGCCAACAAATTTCTCGGAGGGCAATGTGGCACTCTCTAGCTAATTAACAATGAGCATATCACTCGAATCCGGCCATTCTACTTCCAGGCATTTATCCTACAGAGGGGCTTGTGTGCCAGAATAGACCAAAACACACATGTATTAACTGCAACACTGTGTGTACTCACAAAAGACTGGAAACAACCTGAATTTCTATCAAGAGAAATCTGTTAAATCATAAATTGAGATTTATCTCCAAAACCACTATGCAGCAATTAAAAACTTACAAAAAAGAAGGAGGTGGATCACAGAAGGATCTTCAGGATACAGTGTGAAATGGTGGTTGGGGTGGGGAGAGACAGGGCGGAACAGTGAGGGCAGTGGAACTAATATATGTTGTATACTGTACAACATAGAAAGTAAGAGTATCTCTATTCCCCTCAGGGAAAGATAATTCAATTTTGCCACTGGTAGAGGAGACTTTTTAATTACTAGCTTTTGTTGCAGGAGGCTGCCTGATAAATTTCCTACGGAAGTCCAAAAAAAAAAAAAAAAAATAGAGAAAGAAATTTAGAAAAACTGGAATCAACAATAAATGTAAAGCAAAGTGCCTTCTACTTTGGAGGCCAATGGTAAAAAAAATATGCATTATTTATTTATGTGAAAATGTCTGTAGATACATAGACTCTTCCTGGAAGGATAAAAAACTGGTTACAGTGGTACCTTCTAAGGGAAAACGAGGGAGAGATGTGGAGGGAACCTGACTTTTCACTGTTTGCCTTATTTCTGTACCGGCTGACATTTCTACTACATGTGCTGGACATCTTCCAGATCCTTCCACACATTCACCCCCACCCCTAACCCCCATGCTCTGTGTCCAGGAGGCAAACCTGTAGGCTCTGCGCCGATGTGCTCCCACACCCTCTTTGGGTCCGGCCAATGGAAGGCACCAGACAGCACCTGGGGAGTGTTCGTTCCTGCCCCGGCTTCCTGTCTGTGATACCACTGGATGCTGGCCGTGTCCTTCGTCTTGTAAGGTGGTCTCTCCACACTGCTCTCTCCTCCAGGTTCTGGAACAGGTTTCTGCAACCGTTCCCTCTCCTTGCCCTCAGGCCCAGGCTGGTAAGGATTCCCCACTGCAAGCCTTTCACCAGCTCCCCCATCTTATGAAACTCTCCTCAAACTACCCAGTGTCAGAGCACCCTCTGTTCCCTGCTGGGATTCTGAAAGATATAATATATGAATGCACTACTTTCTCAAAAAAATTAGGAAACAGCTTCTAGAAAGGGCAGCATGGATGTATAAATCAAGTAGCCTATGTGGTCATGATAAACCACTAACCGGTAGGGAAAGTGAGTTGAAGTGGAGGGGTGTGTCTCACCTGTTCATTCACATCATCCATCCAGAGGCGTAGCGTCTTCCGGATTGTTGGGTAATTGTTTCTGCCTCCTGTCTGTGGTTTCAGCAGGCCAGCCTTCTCTAAGTTGTATAATGTCAATATGTGCTCATAGCCATATGTCTGCAAGACAAGTTGTTTGGCATTGATGTCATATCAGGAAAACGGTTTCTGCCACTTTCTAAAAAAGAGAACTTCCAACAAATTAATTTAGTTTGTACCCTAGAGTGCTCGCTTCAGCAGCACATATACTAAAATTAGTTTATACCCTAGGGCACGTTACCAAAGTCCACGTAATGACTGTCTATGGGCACAGGGGCAGTGAGGAGGATGACACCTGCTTGCCTGTTACAATTAATCCATTTCACTGCTTCAAAGAGGGATTTAAAGTTTTTACTTTAAAGTCAGAATTTATGGACCTAATTTAGGTGAGCATCAAATAAATTAATATATATTTTATATGGGATATAATTAGATTTTTTTTTTTTTTTTAAAAGAATGAGGCAGGGCAGCCCGGGTGGCTCAGTGGTTTAGTGCCGCCTTCGGCCCAGGGCGTGATCCTGGGGACCCCGGATCGAGTCCCACATCAGGCTCCCTGCATGGGGCCTGCTTCTCCCTCAGCCTGTGTCTCTGCCTCTCTGCGTGTCTCTCATGAATAAATAAATAAAATCTTAAAAAAAAAAAAAAAGGAATGAGGCAGAGGCAGATCTACACATCTTGATAAGAAAGATCTGGATATATTCTTTTTTTAAAATTAATTTATTTGATAGAGAGAGACAGTGTGAGCAGGAGGGGCAGAAGGAGAAGGAGAGAGAATCTCAAGCAGACTCCTCACTGAGTGTAGAGCTCCAAATCAGGCTCAATCTCATGACCCTGAGATCATGACCTAAGCTGAAACCAAGAGTTGGATACTCGACACACTGCACCACCCAGGCACCCCTTAAGGACAAAAAATATAATAGCAGAATACTATGTACAGTCCCAATTTTATTTGTTTAAAAAAATGGTTAATAATAATAGTGATAGCCAACACTTACATAACACTTTCTGGGGGGGGCGGGCAGTGTTCTCTTGTGAACACATCACAATCACTCAGTCTCTTTATTATAACCTGAGAGCTGGGTGGTATTACTATCCCCATTTTATAGAGAAGCTTAAATCACTTGCCCAAGGTCATGTGGGTACTTAGTAACAGAGCTGGGACATGGATGCAGCCAGGCTCACCACAGAGTCTGTGTTCATAAATATTGTTTGTATATAAACACAAACAAGGGAGTCTGGGAACACACAAACCAAACTATTGCCATTGGTCCTATTTGTGGAGGGAGATGGGGGTGTGAGTGAGGTGCAGGAATGATCACACGTTACTCCGGATCACATGTTGCTTCACATGTTGCTCCAGACACTTCACCTTATTTGAATTTTATATAATGAGAATGCATGTGTTATCTATGTAATTTTTTAAAAAACAAAACAAAATATCCCCCCAAAATTGAGCATTTAGTTTTAACCATAATGTACTTGACTGTGGCTGGTAATAGCAAATAAATACTACCCGAGACATTTTCAAACAAAGAGGAGAATTTTTAAAATAATTGTGGCCTTTTGTTAATTATGAAGTAAAACAGGCTTGATGTAAGTACGTTTGCTACGGAATTGTTATCAGAAAATTTGCAAAAAGGTCCCTTCCTCCATCAAATGCAATCTGGTTAAGAGTGGGCACCAGACCCCAGTTCTCTGGGCTCTGGCACTGGCTTTGCCATTTACTAGCGGGGTGACCTTGGGCAAGCTACAAAACTACCTTGTGCCTCAGATTTTTCATCCATGAAGTAGGGATGTTTACAGCATCTAACTCACAGAGCGGCACTGAGGATTAAACAATTGAATACAATAAAGCTCTTTCACTAGAGCCTGGCCCATGGTAAATGCTCAATAAACATTAGCTGTTATTATTATGCTAACACAGTAAATAGTGATCCGTACCAAGGACAACCCCATCAAGGTGTCAAAAAAATTTAAAAGATGTGAAAACAATATACCAAAATAGGAGCTTTAAGCAGTATTTTTTTTTTAATGTTTTTTCCCTTGATACATTAATAATATGAAATCTACTGACCTGGAGAATTTCTCTTTTATAATAATCCAGAACCTTTTGTTTGAGCCCACTATTGCACACGGACTGGAGGCAAACCAGTCTTAACACCTTGATCAGTGGGTGCTTCTGGGCAATACAGTCTTCGATGTAACTGTTGACCTGGAAACAAAATACCTAGGTATGTATCCCAGCATCCAGTTTGGGGGGCCTAATGAACTTGGTATTTACAATGATTTTTCAAAGTGGAATACACTCTGAGGCAATGCAGCTGCCTGTCTGAACACAGCACACAGCCTTCTGAGAGGCTGTGGAATGTCTGGAGTGTGTGTGACCTGAGTCTGTCTCAGGAAGAGAAGCGATTTATTGACCACAATGTAACAGGAGCTTTTTTAGAAAATAGAGAATCTTCCAGAAATGCAATAATTTTAAATTTATTAATAGAAGTGGATATTTAAAGGAATTATATGGGCAACCGCCTCAGAAGGCAAATATCTACTATTGGTCTTAAAAATGGATTTCAGGGCTGGGTCTTCATCACTCCATGTACTGCAGAAAGCACCACACAGAGCAATGTTAAATATCCATGACTTGGTGAAATCTATACTTCCACTTGCACTTGCTCTTAAAAATTCCTTGGCAGAGCATGAGAATCAAAACAGTTGCTTTTCTAGCTATAATCTTACATTTGATAAATCACCAATGACTTGTTAATTTTACTGTTCACATACCTTATCAGTGTCTACTCCAGACATAAACTCCTGCTCCACTGTTAGTTTATCAAAGAAGTCTTCAGAAGCTAAAATGTAATTAGCAAATTTGCAACTTAGAAATTAAATAAATGTTGATTTATTTCAACAGTGTGCTTTTCTACACAGAATTAAGAAACAAGATGTGCAAAAAAAGAAAGCAAAAGGTTCAAACTGTCATCTGAAAACAATCTTCTAAAAACATGGAAAACCCTACAACCCCATGCTCCTAAATTACATCGACATGTAGTTGACCACTGTACTCCTTTGCTGTCCTTACGACTCAATACAGATCCCAAGAATTCTGCCTCGGTCACAGGGAAAGCTAATCTCCCTAGCACTTCACTCTCATCATCAAATTGAACCCAGTTTTAACTGCTTTGTAGTAACATGAAAATAAAGGGCTGATTTTCCAACACCACGTTTTACTGCAGTTTCAAAGTAGGCTTCATAATCTACAGCACCCACATTTTATGAATAAACTCGTCTTCGGCTTAATATACATCTTCTGAGCTCTTTCAAAATACTCAATGTATGATCTCTCTACCAATTCTGCAGGAGATTTCCAAGGGAAAGACAAAAACAAAAGCAGAAACATCACAATGCTTTGATTAAATAACCCTTAACAAGAGAAAAACCTAGACTTAAAAAAGAGCCTCATTACAGTAGCAAACTTACAGAAGTTTTTCTTCTCTTATCACTACAAATATTTTATTTTAGGATTAAATAAATAATGGGGAAAATGAGTTAACAACAAATGAAACACATTTAACTTTCAACATATATACACTTAACACTGAGAATAACATACAATATTCAAATAGAACTGCCTTTCCCAAGGAGGTATCATGGTGCCCGTGACCCTGCTGTTAGACATTGTGTATGCAAGTCGGCCTGATGAAAATCATCACTCCAAAGGATACTCACTGGTAACATCCTTGATTAACTCAGCAATTGAGGTGTGGTTTGCAAGTGAGCCTCTTGCTGCCTGCATGTGGGGCAGCTGGGAAACAAACTGCTTGATCTCCCCAACTGTCTTAGCATTGTGCCTTTCCTGAAATGGATAAAATGGCAAATGCATCATTATTTTGCTTTTAAAGGTATTTATTTATTTATTTGTTTGTTTGTTTCTGAGAGACAAGTGGGGAAGGAGCAGAGCAAGAGGAACAAGGAAACTCCACGCTGAGCATAGAGCCCAACATGGGGATTGATTCCACTACCCCAAGATCATGACCTGAGCCATAATCAAGGGTCAGATGTTAACAAACTGAGCCACCCAGGTGCCCCAAGATATTTTATTTGTAAGTGTTCTGTTCTGTTGCTCAGAGATGTTTACTTTACAATCAGTGGGAAAGAAAGAACAGAATACAAATAAATCAGGCCAAAACCAGCTCTGATGTTACAAAAAAAAGAGAAAAGATGAGTCCACAGTGCCTGATTACTGTGTCAGTAGTTCTTCAAAGAGCAAACTTGTGGGGTTTTCTCCTACTATGCTGGGGCTCATATAATGATTGGTATCTGTGGGCATCTGAGTATTTGCGGGTGCACTATTAGGTTACCCACAAACTTCTGAAGAAAAAACAAAAACATTATGTTAAGAGGGGAATGTAAAGAGCAAAAAGTGTCCTCTGTAATTAAAAAAAAAAAAAAAAAAAAGCATTCTTACTGCTGAATCTCAATCTTGAAGACTGTCCATGAACAAAGTGAACCTTGCTTAGTGATGGGAATATTTTTTGCTAAATTTAGCCATGTAAATCAAATGTGAAATGTGAAAGTCAATTAATGAATATAATCCTTTAGAAAGATGAAATCTAGAAATACATACTCGGTGAAAAATTAGTTTTCAAAACTCCTCCCAGTTTTACATTTCCAAAGTCTAAATATTCAGAGCTTATCCTCTTACTGAATTTCTATGTTTCCAAAATGAGCTCACCCAAGAGTAAATGAGTGACCAGGCAAGAGGAGGCAGGAAGGTGATAATGAAGTGCCTGTCTCACTGTCACCCACCACCTCTGCAGGGCTCCTCTGCTGCTGGCATGCTGGCTAAACTTAGAGCTCTCACCACAAACCCGCAAGTTCTATTCTAGAAGATCTTTTATTTATGGTACACCCGGCTTCCTCTTGAGTGAAGTAGGAAATTATGAAAAAGACAAAGGTAAAACAAATATTTATGACAAAAGCCTGCAACCACTGTTCCCGCCACCCCACAAAGAAGGAGCAAACTAAACACCTTCTATCATGGGTTGGGGACCAGGTTCCAAAAGAAACCCTAGGGACCCCCAGTTCCTTGGGAGAGAAACGTGCACCTGCACTGAAGCCCGGTTTCTGGCTGTACCTCTGCAGGCTCTTCCTCTCCTCGTGGGATGGGCAGTCTTGCCCGTGACCAAGAGCAGCAGCAAGACAGCCACACTGCCTCACCTCAAATGCTGCAGAGATCACCTTCGCTCTCTTGCTAAGCACAGAGCCCACTGCGTTGAAGTTTTTGTCGCGGATCTCAGCATAGAGCTCCTCTGCGGAATTCAGCTGAAGTTTCTTTGCTTCTGTGGGCAGATCCTTCCCACCATCACCCTGTTTCTTTGGTGCAAATTTCTCCGGAGGTAACTTCACATAACCTGAGCGGCAGCGGAAGGGAACAAGCACCTGTGTGTGTTCACTGGATGAACAGATCCAGCACCCAGGCACAAAACAAGGTTTTCCAACCCAGGAGAGAAGTAAGCCAGCTTTAGGAAACAATAGCAGAGAGCACTGAGGTTTTGAGTTTTCCACGATCAGAGTACACTTTGATCATAAATAAGTAAATTGGTTTATTATTAAACATTTCTAAGATGTGAAATGCTGACAGAAATAAACAAGCATCGGGGCACCTGGCTGGCTCAGTGGTTGAGTGCCTGCTTTTGGCTCAGGTCATAACTCTGGGGTCCTGGGATGGAGTCCCACACTGGGCTGGGAGACTGATTCTCCCTCTATGTCTCTGCCTCTCTCTGTGTCTCTCTCGTGAATAAATAAATAATTTTTTAAAAGATTTTATTTATTCATGAGAAACACACACAGAGAGAGAGAGAGAGAGGGAGAGGGAGAGAGAGATTGGCAGACACACAGGCAGAGGGAGAAGCAGGCTCCATGCAGGGAGCCCAACATGGGACTTGATTCCGGGACCCCAGCATCATTCCCTGGGCTAAAGGCGGTGCTAAACCACTGGGCCACCCAGGCTGCCCAATAAGTAATTTTTTTAAAAAAGAGAAATAAACAAGCATCACGTGGGCCCAAATCAAACAAACAGGTTTGTGACCTTTGACCGAATAATCTATTACACCTAAATGCTAGCATCCCCAGTCTTCCATCTGGTGTCCCAACCTCAAGAGTCAGCCCTTCCCCAGATGCGCCCACTACAATCTCTACTGTAGCATCCCTGCTTCTATGATGTGTGGCGTGCCCCTTGCCACGCCCCCTCCACACCTACCCCTCCCCAAATGCAAGGCAAATGCCACCTCTCCAACAAGCTTTCCCAAACAACTGCCAGCCATGATGGTCTGCATTCTCCAAACTGCAGTGTCACCTTTATCTAACCCAGGGCCATTTGTCTTCATGAAGACAAGCACAGTTCTGCAAACTAAGCATCCACCAGCCTTTGTGGGACAGACAATAGCAGTTTTGCTGGGACTTCGTCTAATCCAGAGTCTGAAAGCCAAAAGTCAGTATTTTTCTTTTCTTTTTTAAAGATTTTATTTATTTATTCATGAGAGACACACAGAGAGAGGCAGAGACACAAGCAGAGGGAGAAGGAGGCTCCATGCAGGAAGCCTGATGTGGAACTCGTTCCCAGGACTCCGGAATCGGGCCCTGGGTCAAAGGCAGATGCTCAACCACTCAGCTACCTAGGGACCACTCTGTATTTTTATTTTCTCAAATATCCTCTGATTTATGTCCAAAGAAAGCACTTCCTCAAAAAAAAAAAACAACTTTTGGATATTTTTATCTGATGACCTTTCAGTCAACACAGATGCCACTTTACTTACTGTTCTGAATGCCATAGATTTCATCAATGAGTCCTTCATATGTAAGCTGAGTAGCAAGAGGAGTTAATAAATCCACATTTCGATCGAGCAACAAGAGATTATCAAAAACAGGAAATATTGAATTTTGGCTTCCTGTAAACTCTCTCTTCATCCTGATCATCATATTGGCCACTTGCTGGAAACAAAACATGGGATCATGTGGGATGTTTCTGGGAATTAGCAGATTTTAATATGTAGCTAAAAACAGAAAGACAATCAAAAAAAGTAAAAAAAAAAAAAAAAGAGAGAGAGAAAGAGAAAAGAAAAAGAAAAGAAAAACTATAGAAGAGTGAGATTGATCAAAAATAAACAGAGAAAAGCATCTGCTGTAGGCCACCCACTCCAACATGCACATGTGCACCGACGGCAGCCACTACTCAGTGAGGCACAAACTCAGATGCCGTCTATTCCCGTTATTCACTGGACTCCTGTAAAGTCGCCATGAACACTGACTCAGCAAGTACTGAGCCACTGCTCCATGGGAAAATGCAAGGTGAGGCTCCTTCAAGCCTCTCGTCACATTTTTATCAACTAATGAATGTGTAACCTTGTTTTATGTGGTTTCTATCTAAAGACACTTTATTTAGTATATATTGTTGATTCACCAACAAAGAACTCATAGTCAACAGTGCTATCGCTCAACGCCTGAGGGCATTAGCCAACAAAGGTATTCTCTTGGTAAGGCACACCCCAACCTTCCTGAGCTCAGGGACACTGGGCAGTGCCTCAGGACTACCTCGGGGCTGTGTTAAATAGTGAAATCACCAAAAAAAGTGCAAAAATGCAAAAAATGTGGTCTTTAGTGCATGGGACTATATAGTGGTAAAAAGGACACCTGTTTATAGCCTGAGAGCCAAAACAAGGCAGAGCTTCACTTTACTGGACATCAGCTGGGTACATGCACATTGGACAACTCAAATGTCTTTGCCACTCTTGACATGTTCGCAAAACATTGTGAATATCAATTTTGGGGTTACAAGTACGTTTCAGTAATTAGGTAAATTCATAAATCAATAGGACTGTATTTATCTGTAAATAGCTTCCTACTGTTCCCCTTTTGGGTACCAGGGCACCCCTTTCATTACCCCAGAAACATGTGCCATTTCTTACCCTGGCACACTCTCCTTTCCCAAAGATTTGGGGGATTGTTCCATACAGAGCCTGCAGGGTCATCAGCCCCTTAGCTGCATGGTAGAGGCTCGTCTGGTCACTCTCCAGGTAGCACTCCTGCGAGGAGAAAGGGTGGTTACTGTTAGCCACAGTGACTGGCTGCTCGCTGGGTGCCTGCCTCTGTCTGGCACTGGGACTTTCCTCATATTTTCCACTTTGCCTGGAAAGCTAGAGACTCAAGACCGTTTGGTCAAGCTGCTGTTGGACAGTCTAGAACACAAGACCAACGGCTTTGCTACTGGGATGCAGCTCTGGAAGCAACCAGCAGAACCTTCTGGAAGAAAAGTGTTCACCAAGCAAGCCAATTCTTATTTATCAACTCTTAGGTAAACTGATTAACAAAGACTGACAATGAGAACGGATTCTCTCACTTACTGTGGGGAGTGCAGACTTTGATGTGACATTTAGGGAAGGCCACATGCTAATATCCACAAAGAAACATATTCTTTGACCCCGAAAGGGCCAGAGGACCACACAACAAAATACTTAGCAGTTTTGACAAACATGAAATTTTCATATATGCTGACAACAAAGGTCCTAAGTATCCTGAGAAGTAAAAAGAAGTAGCTGAGCAATCTTCAAAGTATGATCTCATTTTTAGAAAATACATTTTACTTTATAAAATATATAAGATATATTTTGTAAAGGCCAACAAAGTACACACAAAACCAGTTGGGAAGTAAGAGGGGAAGTGCTCGGTTTTAACACTGACAGGCAAGAACACAGCTGTTGCCTCAGGATGCCTTGATCTGAGCCCCTCTGTGCCACTTCCCTAGCTGCTCCCTAAGACCAGTTAGAGAACCTCTGTGCCTCAATTGACTCTTCTGTAGAAGGGAGTACATTCCACATAGTGTAACAAGTAACCAAAGAAAATGTACATAAAACATTAAATCCCAGACTTGAAGCACACAGTAAGTGCTTAATAAATATTAGCTTTTATTATGTGGAATTGTTTGGATTGCTTTCAAAATCATCTGCTCATAAAGTCAAATGGTATATGAGGCACTTCAGTGGCTCAATTGTTTAAGCATCGATCCTTGATTTCGGTTCCAGCCATAATCTCAGGGTCATGTGATCAAGCTCTGAGTCGGGCTCCATGCTGGGAATGGAGCCCGCCTAAGATTCTGTCTCCCTTTGCCCCTCCCTCTCTAAAAAGAAATAAGTCAAAATGGTACACTGCACCAGACACCTGCCCCCTACCCACCCACCAAACATGGATCTAGCCTCCAAAGCCACGAGGGAAAGGACACAACAGGAATCACAGAAGACAGAGTAGAGAATTCAGACACTCCACCCTCAGGAGGAAGGAGGACTGTCTCCTGAAAACACTGTGAGGAGCGAGCGTCTAGTTACCACTGGAAGCACTGTCGGATGATGGCTCTTTTAAGGCCGGGGTATTTTAACATTTCACTACATACGAAAGGCAAAAATAAAAGAATGTCTGAAGACACACTTCCTGGCAAAGTTACTTAAAATTCCTGATTGGAGTAGAACTAAGATAAAAATTCAAGAAAGAAAACAGTAGGGAACATCTCTCAAAATAGTATTCATATTACTTTTTAAAAAAGATTTTATTTTTAAAAGATTTTATTTATTTATTTAAGAGAGAGAGAGAGATAATGCAAGCAGGAGGGAGGGGGGTAGAGGGAGAAGGAGAAACAGACTCCTCCCTGAGCAGGGAGTCCAACGTGGGGCTCTGAGGTCATGACCTAAGCCGAAGGCAGATGCTTAACCAACTGAGCTGCCCAGGAGCCCCTTTAAAATTTTATTTTTAAGTAATCTGTTAATACCCAACATGGGACTCAAATCCACAACCCCGTGATCAAAAGTTGCATGCTCTACACACTAAGCCAGCCAGGTGCCCCAGCATTCATATTATTTTAATTTACAAAGCTGTATTACTACAGAGGGAGTGAGCATGGGGGGAGGGGCAGAGGGAGAGAGAGAATCTCCAGCCTCACGTGAAAATCGGTTTCATGACCCAGAGATCATGACCTAAGCCAAATCCAAGAGTTGGGTGCTTGGGATGCCTGGGTGGCTCAGTGGTTGAGCATCTGTCTTTGGCTCAGGTCATGATCCCAGGGTCCTGGAATTGATTTATGCAGCGGGCTCCCCTCAGAAGCCTGCTCTTCCCTCTTTCTCTGTATCTCTCATGAATAACTAAATAAAATCTTAAAAAGAAAAAAAAAAAGGGTTGGATGCTTAACCAGTAGAGCCACCCAGGTGCCCCGGCATTCCTTTTATAAGTCTATCTTTCAAAAAAGATTTAAAAGTTAACAACAGGTATAAATTTTGAATTTTCTGCTCTACTATAATTGTTGGTACAGTGATTATTTGTATTACTATCCCAACTCTATTGTACGCCTGTGGAATTTCAAGCCAGAGGGACATTTTGAGAGGGACAAATGCTAGTACTGTTAACATTTAAATATACATATTTTTTGACCTCCAAATCCCACATCCCCACACAACAGAAGAGCCCACAGTTTTTACAAAGGAGATACTCATATACACTGATTTTTATGTGTACCTATGAAGGCCATGATACATAAAGCACTGTTAATGAGTGTTCAACGGGCTGAACTCTCATTCTCACATTTTGTATAGAACAATGACAGAGAAGATCATAAGTACATCCCCAATGCACAGAAAGATTTACAATGTGCCTTCTGATGCCAAAAATCACTAAGTTATGTTCATTGTTTAAAGTCAAACACATATGTAAAATTACATCAACTTCATCAGAAATTGGGGTTGAATTTAGCATTAGGTAGAGCTCTCAGCTTTACCATCCAGGCAAAATCTTTGATTTCTTTTTTTTTTAATTTTTTAAAAATATTTTATTTATTCATGAGAGACACAGAGAGAGAAAGAGAGAGAGAGAGAGAGAGAGAAAGGCAGAGTCACAGGCAGAGGGAGAAGAAGGCTCCATGCAGGGAGCCCGACGTGGGACTCAATCTCGGGTCTCCAGGATCATGCCCTGGGCTGAAGGCGGCGTTAAACCGCTGAGCCACCAGGGTTGCCCAAAAATCTTTGATTTCTAAACAGAATCTGAAATGAACGTACAAAACCAAGAGCTTGGGACACTTAGGTGGCTCAGCAGTTGAGCATCTGCCTTTGGCTCATAGTGTGATCCCAGGGTCTGGGATCAAGTTCCACATTGGGCTCCTTGCAGACAGCCTGCTTCTCCCTCTATGTCTCTGCCTCTGTCTCTCTCTCTCTCCCTGTGTCTCTCATCAATAAATAAATAAAACCTTTAAAAAAAAAAACCCAAAAACAAAAAACCAAGAGCTTGAAATTCCCAACAGAAAATAATCCTGTCCCTTTTCGCAAATCATCAGAAAAACAAACAGGAGATCTCTCCTCTGGAGGTTTTGTCATGCAGGGGCAAGTTTTCCTCAGCTGCTACCAATTCGCATTAATTACAGAAATGTGAATTAATTACCTGAGGGTATACCCAGTATAGATCAATGATGAAACAGATACAGCAAAATGGTAATTCCAGAATTTAGATGATGGGTATATGGGTGTTCCCTGTTAAATCCTTTCTTTTTTAAAAAAAAACTTTTACTTATTTATTTGAGAAAGAGGACACTCATGAGTCCAAGCACGCACACGCACGTGTGGATGGAGTAGCAGAGGAAGAGGGAGAAGCCAACTCTCCACTGAGGAGGGAGCCCGATGAGGGACTCAATCTCAGGACCCCAGGATCATAACCTGAGCTGAAGGCAGACACTTTACCAACTGAGCCACCTAGGCACCCCTACACTTGTTACACTCTTAACTTTTGTGTATGTCTGAAATTTTTCATTTAAAATGCTGTGGAGGGAGGGGGCATCTGTACCATCTTTGGATGAGATTTAGTATAAGCAAACCAGTAGGGAAAATGGTGGAAAAGAGCCAAGAAGTTCTTTTGGTTATTCGAATAAATGTTGCCACTGAGATCTACTGCCTCGAATTCACTCTTATAAGGTGGTGATCACTGGAACAATATACTGGGGAGGAAAAAGTTTCAGAGGTTTTTGTACAACTTTTGAGAGGTTCTCAAAAGTTCTAGTCTCCATCACAAACCCATGAATCAACGAAAGAAATATGGACAGATATGACTGTGCTGAAAAGCACACATGGCAAAAACTACCATAAACAAAGTCAAAAGACAAATGTCAAAGGTGAGTAAAGAATAGTCTACAGTTACAGGGCCCACATGCAGAGCGACCTGTGTACAGGGTTATTCACTGTAGCACTGCCTCCAACAGGACAAGATGAGAAACGGTGATATGTCCTGTAGAAGGGGACTGGTTTAATATATCATGCTACCTCCAAAGAGTGGAACACTATGCAGTTTCAAAGAAAAATATAGTATATGCCACCATTTGCATAGAAATGGGGAGGATATTTTATATACACTATAAGCTGTAGCTACATAAAGCATCTCTGAGAGAAAAAAAAAAGAATTAGTAATAGTGATTGCTTCAGGGAGGGTACTGGCAATTTGAGCACTGGGAGGCTTACCTTTCACTCTGTACCCTTTCCGATTCAAAGAAATTTATCATTCTGCAAGAATAACGTTTTCAAAACACTTCCAAGTTATTTTATTAAAGGTAAAGTAATATCCTAATGAGAGAAAGTGTTCTTTGAAATAAAGATGGTAAATAAAGCAGATACACAAAATTACATTTGCAAGAAAACTCTCAGATCTGGAGAACACAGGCATAAACATTCTCTATATACATATGTTGAAAATAGGCAGTGGAGAAAACCAGTGCAATAACAACTTGGTACCCATCTGGAAAAAATTAAATGAGCCTCTACCTCACACCATACACTCCACACAAAAACATAATTCAAGCTAGATTAAAGACCTGACCTTCTTTTCCATTAAAAGCAAAACTTCAAGACTTTCAAAGGAAAATATAAGATTTCCTATGTCTTCAGGGTGCAAAAGGATTTATTAAAACTCAAAAAACATAAGCTCAAAGAATAAAAGTAATATATTTAACTACTTTAACTGGGAAAACTCATACCCTTCAGGGTCAAAGTTTACTACAAAGCCACAGGAATCAAGAGAGCATGGTACTGGTGTAGGAACAGACATACTGATTAATGGACTAGAATTGAGATGCCAGAAATAGACACATTTACAGACAACTAATTTTCAACAAGGGCAATTCAACAAGGAAATTCAACAAGGAAAATACCACCTTCCAGTGAACAGTGCTGGAACAAATGGACAGCCAAAGGCAAATGAATGAAGCTGGGTCCCCACTTCCCATCAGATAAAAATGAACCTAAAATAGGTCAAAGACCTGAAGTAAGACTGAAATCATAAAATTCTTTGAAGAAAACAGAGGGGTCAATTCATTACTCAAGCTTAGGCAATTCTTGGATGAGACACCAAAAGCATAAATGACAAGAGGGAAAAACAGATAAACCGAACTTCAAAATGAAAAATTTTGTGTTGAAAATACAATTTTTTTATGTTGGAGGATACCACTTTTACTAAGTGCAAAAACTCAAGAATGGGAGAAAATACTTGCAAATCATGTAACTGACTAAAGGACCTGCATCCAGAACATTCCAGAACGTTCCAGAATTCTAGCAACTCTCTCTCTCTCTCTCTCTTTTTTTTAAAAAATAGATTTTATTTACTTGATTCATGAGACACACAGAGAGAGGCAGACAGGCAGAGGGAGAAGCAGGCTCCCTGCAAGGAGTCCCATGCAGGACTGGATCCCAGACCCCAGGATCACGCCCTGAGTCGAAGGCAGATGCTCAACCACTGAGCCACCCAGGCGTGCCTTTTACAACTCTTCTAATGAAAGATAAGCTATCCCAATTTAAAAAAATGCACCACAGATTGAATAGACATTTCCTTAAAGGAAGACCTATAAATGGCCAAGAAGCACAGGAGAAGGTGATCAACATCATTATTCACTATGGAAATGCAAAACAAAACCCCAATGAGATGATGCTTCACACTCACTGGGATGGTAAAGCCTCAAAAAGACAGATAGCAACGTGTTGGTGAGAATGTAAGACTGGAACCCTCATCTACCTCTCATGGGAGCAGAAAATGTTACAGTCACTGTGGAAAGCCTGGCAACTCCTCCTAACGTTAAGCACAGTTCTACCATATGACCCAGCAATTCTACTTCTAGGTATATGTAAAAGAAATGAAAACCCACATACGTACAAGACCTTGTATGGAAAAAAAAAAAAAAAAAAAAAAAAAGGGATCCCTGGGTGGCGCAGCAGTTTGGCGCCTGCTTTTGGCCCAGGGCGCGATCCTGAAGACCCGGGATCGAATCCCACATTGGGCTCCCGGTGCATGGAGCTGCTTCTCCCTCTGCCTGTGTCTCTGCCTCTCTCTCTCTCTCTCTCTCTGTAACTATCATAAATAAATAAAAATTTATTTAAAAAAAAAAAAGACCTTGTATGCATGTTCACAACATCATGAGAGATGGCAAGTGAGAAATCGTCACCTGTCTGCTAGAGATGAATGATACACAAAATGTGGGACATCATTATGACAGAACCCTATTTAGCAATAAAAAGGAATGAAGTGGGCAGCCCCCGTGGCGCAGCGGTTTAGCGCCATCTGCAGCCTAGGGCGTGATCCTGGAGACCCTGGATCGAGTCCCACGTCAGGCTCTCTGCATGGTGCCTGCTTCTCCCTCTGCCTGTGTCTCTGCCTCTCTCTCTCTCTCTCTCTGTGTCTCTATGAATAAAAAAAATTTAAAAATCTTTTTTAAAAAAAGGAATGAAGTACTGACACCTGCTACAAGGTGGATGAGCCTCGAGAACATGATGCTAAGACAGAGGCCAGACACAAAGGACCGCATGTTATATGGACCACATGCTATATGGTTTCATTGATAAATTTCCAGAACAGGCAAATCCATACAGATGGCAAGAGACTAATGACTGTCAGTAGCTGCGGAGAGAGGGAAGAAGGCTGACTGCTAATGGGCAGAGGGTTTCTTTCTGGGATGATGAACACGTTCCACAATTGGATGGTGGTGACGGTTGTACAACTCTGTGGCTATACTGGAAACTATGAGACTACACACTCTAAAGGGGTAAATTTTATGGCACGTGAATTATGTCTCAATGTTACTCAATATTACTAAAAAAATAAAACACTTTATAATGGGAAATGTCTAGGTGATACAAAATATTATAATTAAATGAGATACCACAGACTGGGAGCACATACTTGCAGCTTCTATAACCCATACTGATTACTGTCCAGAATATATAAAGAATTCCTTAAAGAAAAAAAAAAAGGCAACAAAAATGAACAAGCAATTTGCTGAAGAGAAAAATCTTAAATGTCAATAAACATATGGAGAAAGGCTCAGCTTCACAGTAACCACAAAAATGCAAATTAAAACAGTATCACTGCTATTGTCATGCTCATAAATACGACCAAAATTAAAGTCTGACGTTAGAAAGGAAAATGTAAAGCTTACTTTGAATGCACCCTCCGATTCCATGGATAAAAGATCCCCATCAAATGGAATGAGGTCGAGGCTGTACTCCTCCCTATGAATAAAGGATCCCAGAACACCCAGATCCTTTAACCGCTGTTCACATAGTAAACTACGTCTTGGCACAAACAAAATGTGGAAATCTCTTGTTGGGCCACGTCGGTCTTCACTGCAAAAGAAATAACACTTGTTAGCTTAGGAGTGCCTTGGAGTGGTAGGCTATTTCACTCATTTTATTTCCAGAGCCTAGCCCAATGCCTGGTACCCAGCAGGCGCTAAATAAATGCTGGTTGGATAAACATACACATATTGATTTTTAGATTCATATTGTTAGACAGGGGACGCCTGGGAGGCTCAGTGGTTGAGCATCTGCTTTCTGCTCAGGACATGATCTGGAGTTTTGGGATCGAGTCCCGCATCCGGCTCCTATGTGGAGCCTGCTTCTCTTCCCTCTGCCTGTGTCTCTGCCTCTCTCTGTGTCACTCATGAATAAATAAATAAAATCTTAAAAACAACAACAACAACAAAAAAACCAAATTGTTAGACAGTTGCTCCCTTTTTTTTTTCCCTGACAGGAAAGAGATATTGACCCACAGCCACTGTTTTCTGATGCATTTTCTAGCTTTCTCTTAAACCATTTATGAGGCATTCAAGCTCTCAGGTTTATTGAAACAGGATATCTGTGTCTTACTGAAAACAAATGGTTCTTTAACCCAACCAATGACACGATTTTATGGAAAATGAAAGATCACTCCCAAAATAGCCCATATGCTTTTAAGATTTCAAGGGCCACATCAATCAACTGTACCACAGAGTGTGGATGGGGCTCTATAGATTGGATACTACATTAAATTTTAATCAGCTCATACTTATTTTGCTTATGAAATTCAAGCACATTATATAGAGTGTATTGAAAAATAACCATTAGAGGTTTTGGCTTTTTTAATCAGAGTCCTTTCTACTGATATAGGTGCAAATTTTTAGCTACCCTGAATATGGGGTTATATGCTGATCCCTTTCTCCAACTGTCTGCACAACTTCATGACTTTCCCATTCGCCCTCTTATGTTCTTTCCCATCCACCCTGTTTTTGGAACACTACCTCCCAATGCACTGGCAAGATGAGGAGGCTGCAATAAGGCACTCAGTACATTAAAACCATGAGAAGAACCAACCTCTCTTGGACTAAATGTAAGCTCTAAATGTACCTGAGCACATTTTCAGCAATTATATCCATTAGTTCTAGCCTGGGTCTGACAAAAAAAATAATATTCTTGACATCAGCTGCAGGCAAACGACTTCCCTTAAGTGTGAACATTTTTTCCACTTCATGTTCCTAGGAAAACACATACACAAAAGGTTAAAAAAAAAACCCCGAATTTCACCTATCACAGCCAAATGACATTAATACTAGATTAGCAAAGTTGAATCTCCCCAAAGCCATATGCATAAAGGACAAAGTTTCAGTATTAAGTCATTGCTACTGCATCTGTCATTGCTATTGCATCTGAATTCAAATGGCTCTCACACAATGAACTATCAGTGACACTATGTAAGGGTCACATGATACAATGCTAATAATTTTCCTAGAATTAGCAGCAGTATAAAATCACAGGCCAGGGACACCTGGTTGGCTCAGCGGTTGAGCAACTGCCTTCGGCTCAGGTCATGATCCCGGGATCCCGGGATCAAGTTCCACATCGGGCTCCCTGCAGGGAGCCTGCTTCTCCACCTATGTCTCTGACTCTCTCTGTGTGTATTTCATGAATAAATAAAAATCACAGGTCAATGGACCACTGTATAAAGAATGTTAGGCATGCACTATCAGTGTTTATAAAGACCAAAGAGCTCTGTAAGCCAATTACTCAGAGAAAATGTAAAATCCTATCATTTGCTAAAGTACAGAATTATTAATCCCTGAACAAAACTCAAATAGCTCATTTACCTTCAGTAGCGAATACTGTGCAATAAGGCCAAAGGGTCCTGTGAGGTACTCATCCCAAACTATTGCCTGTAGGGGGGCAGAAACATTTTCTTGTTATGGTTAAGATCAGGAATTTCAACAACACCCAGAGAAAACAGCAGTCATGTCTAGTAGGAATACTCGCTTCAAACTCTGAATTAAAAAAAATTTTAATGATTGGCTCTAACCACATTCATATCCTACAGATCTAAAGAAAACCAAGCGTCTGGACAAGTGATGCTACTGTTTTTTTGTTTTATTTCTTAAAGAGTAATTAATTTGAGAGCGAGAGAGCGAGAGAGACAGAGTATAGGGGGAGAGGGAAGGGCAGATGGAGGAGAGAAAGAATCTCAAGCAGACTCCCTGCTGAGTGCAGAGCCCAGTTCAGAGTCTGATCCCACCACCCTGAGATCATGACCTGAGCCAAAATCAAGAGTCTGGGGCTTAACTGACTGAGCCACCCACCCAGGCACCTCCTTCTTCCCTTTTGTTAACTGAAATTTTTACTGAGATAAGTGTAGATTAACATTTATTTGTAAGAAACAATACAGAGAGCCCCTGTATGCTCTGCCCAGTCTCCCCTGATGGTAACGTTTTGCTAAACCAGACATCCAGGATATAACATCCTGGATATAACATCCAGGATACTGACATTGATTCAATCCATGATCTTAACTCAGATTTCAGCATCATTTCTTGAGCCTCAATTGGGCACCTAGGACTTAGCCTGCTTCTTTTTCTCTCAGTAGCTGTTAGTACCCAATCTAATCTCTTGGGGTTCTATTCTTCCTAAGACTGGCTGCTGAGATTCCCCAATTCTCCTTCTCTTTTTGGAGTTGTACTGCCAGTTCTCAAGGGGGACCGATAAATCCTAACAGGAGGGGACAAAGGTGACATCCTATCAAGTCCCTGATCTACAATTCCTCACTCAGTTGTGAGCTGGGTGATGGTAAACGTCTAACAGGAGAAACAATCCTCAGAAAGGTCACGTTAAACTCTCAAATAACTATAACTTCTTTCATAATCCGTGTGAGCAGCAGGTTGTTAAGACATCGGTGCTTCAGACACTTTTGGATGGTTCGATATGCAACGACACGCACGATCGCTGTAATGCATGGACACTGAACCACCCACACCCTTGGGCCGGGCCCGCCTCACTCGTCCCGATCTCAGGGGCACCAGATCTGCCCCTCTGGACCTGAAAGGCACCTGACACAGCTGGGACACGAGGGGCTGCGATACCACAGTGGCTTACTCTGCTGCAACAAAACAATCGCGATGCCACGCTGACTCCGGACTGGGTGCCCCGGGACCCACCGGCAGGCCCCTCTCCCGTCTCCCTGGGCCCTCCTGCTCCCCTCCTCGGAAGCCCCAGGGACCTCGTACTCCTGGAGCTCAGGCGGTCGGGCACCGGATTAGGACGGGCCGGACTGGGGATAACACTGTCGCCACCTCCCATTCCTCACCTTGCTACCCGCGCACTTGTCCAGGAACTCGCGCAGCTCGCGACGCACCGCCTCGCGCAGCACGTTCAGGTTCACTCGTCCGTAGGACAAGTGGGCCGCCATCTTGCCCCACCGCCCCCTTTCCTGGCCAACAGACGTGGTCACGTGACGGCGCAGTCACGTGACGTGGGCGGCTGACCGCACGCAAATCCGGAAGCTGAGAAGGGTCCACGCCTGCTATCTTTTCAGGCCCTAGTGCCCGACGCTCCCCAAGACCCCCGGCGTATCCGGACCCTGCCTCGGTCCAGGAGTCACTGGGCTCTGTGAGTTGACCTAGAGACGGGGACTGAACCCTACTCGTTCCCTTTCTTCTTAGCAGCAGGCGTACCCACTGTCATGCAGATCTTTCGTAGCAATCAGAAAACCCTTCGCTTTGCTCTTTGAGTTTGTAGGCTAAAATTTACAAAAAAGGAGAGTAGCTGGGACGCCTGCGTGGCTCAGCGGTTTAGCGCCGCTTTCAGCCCAGGGCGTGTTCCTGGAGAGCCGGGATCGAGTCCCACGTTGGGCTCCCTGCATGGAGCCTGCTTCTCCCTCTGCCTGTGTCTCTGCCTCTCATAAATAAATAAAATCTTAAAAAAAAAAAAAAAGAGTAGCTGAAGGAACCTGTCACGTGATGGGTCTTTTTGGCTCTTCCTGATAAACTTCAACTGCGTGCTGTTTCACACAAATACTATCCCACGGGGAATCCAGTTCTCCCGGCATCAGTAAAATTAGTATGTTACCTTGTGAGTTGTGAGGATGAAGAAGATGGAATTTACATCATGTTTCATATTAAAAGTTTAGAAGGGTGTCCGAATTTAATTGCTTAATCACTATTGTTTTAGGATATGAGCATTTCAATACTTCGAGCGTGGAAATGGACTATTTGGGATGCGAAAGGCTTGAAAATGTTGGGTCTTCGAATGGGTGACCTTCAATCCTTTATATACACGGTATATTATGAAGAAAGAGCTCACTAGGGCAGCCCCGGTGGCTCAGCGGTGTAGCGGCGCCTTTAGCCCAGGGTGTGATCCTGGAGACCCGGGATCGAGTCCCACATCGGGTTCCCAGCATGGAGCCTGCTTCTCCCTCTGTCCATGTCTCTGCCTCTCTCTCTCTCTGTGTGTGCCTCTCATGAATAAATAAATAAAATCTTTTTTTTTTTTTTTTTTTTAAGAGCTCACTAAACAATTACCATGAAGTCTGAATAAGCAAAGAGGAGAATTTGGGGATGATGAAGAGCAATCAATCATACAGACACTTGCACTTTCGAGTCCATGATTCCATAAAAGCCATTTAGATTTTTAAATATCTTGTTTCCCATGCCTGCTAGGAAGTGAGGCCCCAGCTCGCATCTGCCACCACCGCTGCTTCCTAACTTACTGCCCAGGCAGTGCCTGCCACGCACCCTGCTGATGTTCACCACTTGGCGGCTGAGCCCTTAGCCTCGCTGTAGAGATTTCTGTCGCCCTGGATAGAGTTTATTTTTGTGATGGCTAAGATATTGCTGAAATAAACTAGGGTTTCAATTCAATCAATAAACTTGTTTCCACCCATGCAGACTGTTCCATGCTCTATTTCTCAACCCAGTTTCTACAATGGTTCTCAACGTTATCACAGATTGTCACATGTGCAGGCTTTTTGTCCAACTGGAAATGTATTATTTTAGCACCATCTGTGAGAATACATGTTGAGCTCAGCAAGCCTTATCATGAACCGGTAAATGAGGCCACAACTTAAGTATGAGGTGAAATCCCAAGCATGCATGAATGTAAATGAGCAAGCCCAATAAACAATCCTTCTCAGACAGGATCAGGATGCTAGAAGATGATCAACACAGGTGTTTAACTTGTTATAGAGACCCAATGTTTGGGAACATTGCTATACTGCTGTGGTTGCCCTATAAATATTGCAGACCTTAGTGTTTTTTTTAAATTTTTGATGTAATTGACATGTAACAGTGTTTTTTGTTTAATGTGTAAAACATGCTTTGACCTAAGTGTAAATTGCAAAATGATTACCACAGTAAGTTTATGGTTTTAGTCTTTTAATCTCCTATGGTTCCTACCGAAGTCAAGAACTAGTGTCAGGGTATTATTTAGGTAAAAGTTATGTACTACTAGCTCTGCTTTGGGGGCACCTGGGTGGCTGAGCCGGTTAAGCATATGCCTTTGGCTCAGGTCATGATCTCAGGATCCTGGGATGGAGCTGCCTTGAGCCCTCTGCTCAGCAGGGATCTTGCTTCTCCCTCCCTCTGCTGTGCTCTCTTGTTCTCAAATAAATAAAAATAAAATCTTAAAAAAAAAAAAAAAAAAAAAAAAAAAAGCTCTGGGCAGCCCCAGTGGCTCAGTGGTTTAGCGCCACCTTTGGCCCGGGGTGTGATCCTGGAGACCTGGAATCGAGTCCCATGTCAGGCTGCATGGAGCCTGCTTCTCCCCCTGCTTGTGTCTCTGCCTCTCTCTCTCATGAATAAATAAAATCTTAAAAACAAAACAAAACAAAACTCTGCTTTGGAAATATTGACCTGTTGGGGAGTCTGTGCTCATAAAACAAATGTTTAGTTCAGTAATCGTTTTTGCTAAATAAAGATCCTAGCAACTTTCAGAGTTTCTTTCTAAAACTTCATGGATTTATAGTTGGTGCTACCTGGTGCCACTTATATTTTTATCGGGTAATATAGTGTGATATAGCAATGGATAATGACCTTAGGTATTTATTTCATGTTAAATGGGTCATAGGATGCTTTGAGATGAAGATATATTCTTTCTTAAAAGCTGTTTATCAGCAAGACTGCAGCAGAAATTGCTATTTGGATATATAGTGCTTGTTCATTTAAAGAAAAAAATTATGACAAGTCTGAAAATAATATCAGCTTACTACCATTGGCAAAAAAGAATATTTATTAAAGTAGATACAGAACACTTGTTTGCTCAAATTTTAATACTGCTTTACATTTTGTTTGTGAAACACTTCCTATTATGTTTAAAACAAAAAATTTCAACTCATTACAGATTTTTCACTTGTCAGACACACATTTGATAATCTTGAGGAGAAAAATACATCAAATGCTTATATACAATTATAGAAGTTCTTATTATACACATAGCATGGAAGATACATTTATTACTTTTTACATATTCTAGAAGACATTCAAATGAAGATAAATAGATTCAAACTGGTTGATAAAACTTCTGATGGTTGAGGTCCTTCATTTTATTTTTTGTGATAATAAAATCCAAAATTATTAACGTTGAATTTCTCATCGTACATTCATCTAAAAACACAGTAAAAAAAAACTTGTAAAGGTTGTAGACTAGTTAATTTAGGTGTTTTATAGTGGCTTATTATCTAGTTAAATGACTGCTGGGGATATCTGCTGAAGAAACAAATTTGGAGAAAAATCCTCCCAGTTATTTATTTCTTATAAAAGAAACAAAATGAAAACAGGAAAAATAGTTGCAAAGCCACGTGATGTTATTTTCTGGCCTAGTCCATTATGTCCTAATGTGTTTTCTTTTTCATAAAGGTAAAAATCTGAAAAGAAAGACATTGTGTTTTCTCCCAAAATACAGATTTTTAAAAAATATATACATATAATATATAGAAGCTGAAATTATGCAAAACCAATGAACAAACACCACAGTAGAATGAGTAGGTGCAGCATATAGATTCTAAAATGTCCCCACAGCAGTTTAGGGCTTCCCCCTCCCTTTACCTGTTTCATGATTTTATAATCACACCTAAGTATTATCAAGCCTGAAATAAAGGCACTACTGACGTCAGGTAGTGCAAAGAGCTAAAAGATACTTAAGAATAAAATACTTTAAATGAGTAGATGAAAATGCAAAATGGCACATTTTTCCGACTCATTCCAGTGTCAAAGCTTAACCCAAACATCTAAATATACAAATGCAGCCTTGGAAAAATTTTAGTGCAAATATGAAAAGTAACAGCATAATTTAAAGTTACTTAAATAAGGTATTGTGAGGGTAGGGATTGTTCTAGGAGGTCTCCCTTGGGACAGTAAATGTAATGGCATCTGGTGCAATGTCTTGTTGGAACTTTTAAAAATCAAGATGAGAAAATTAGAGGTGAAAACTCACCTACTAGGTGTTTATTATTTTAACTTCTAAGGGGAGACTAAAAGGGTGATTTAGTGAAGATCAAAATATTTTTTTTAGATTTGTTGATGGGGGTCAAAAATAATGTGAGCTCTCCTGAAGTCTGCACACACGATGCTGGTGGTCAGTCGCCTACATCCTAGTGCGTCTGAGGAGCCTGGCGCGCGGCTGGGGGTTCCGTCAGAAGGTCTCGTCATCATTGCAGTGGGAGGCCCAGTGCCCGAACACCTCACAGATTTCACAGTACGGGCGCTCCTCGCTCCGACTGCCGTGGTGTGTGGAGTGGGGGGGGTCCTCTGATGCCTGAGCCTGGGTGGGGCAGTCCTCAGTGTCGTGGAGGTCGAAGCAGTCACATATGTCACAGAAAAGGCGAGGTTTCTTCTTGGACTGTTTCTCCTGGTCGTCACTACAAATGTTAACGTGTATAATCAGAAACTCATCTGCATCAGATGAAATTCAAGAGACGGTATTGCTTGCAAAGCACACAAAATGAGCAAGAACTAATGATGGCCAAATCTGGAAGCCTCAAGTGTACGTTCTACAGTCCACATTTAAAATTTTCACATCGAACCACTTATAGCATATCACTCTCTTGCCAGACTAGGAAATCGATTTATGGCCAATGCAATTGATTCTCCAATCCACTAGAGAACTTAACTTTAAAAACCTTTGTTTAGGTGGAACGAAGGTTCTGATCACAGTATTGCTTAATATAAAATACCTGTCGGGGATCCCCAGGTGGCTCAGCGGTTTAACGCCTGCCTTCAGCCTGGGGTGTGATCCTGGAGTCCCAGGATCGAGTCCCACATCAGACTCCCTGCATGGAGCCTGCTTCTCCCTCTGCGTATGTCTCTGCCTCTCTCTCTCTCTCTCTCTCTCTTTCTCTCTCTCATGAATAAATAAATAAAATCTTTAAAAAATATATATAAAATACCTGTCATAATTGTTTAGGTCATCACCATTCCCATTAAGGGCTGCTTCTGACATCATCTCCACCTTCATCTTGAGGTCCTGATTCTTCCTCTGAAGATCCACTATTACTGAATTGAGGAAATCAATCTGATTTGTCCAGGAAAAAAAAAGAAGAAACAGATGTGTAAAGTGTCTAAAATGTGTACACTGGAATATCAAGAACATCGTGAAAGTATACTTTCATGCTATGGCCACAGAATGTGCTGGGCACAGGAGGGGCAAAGAGTGGCCATTACGGAACCCACGTTTCAATGTTTTATATATACACACACATACATATACAAAACTCTATAAAAAGCATAACCAGTTAATTGTTCCATTAAACTGCAGAACAAATCCAGAACTTCTATGCTCTGTAGATTTGAAAGTTCATGGAAATTGTCCTCAGGCCACCATTTAACATTTACAGATTGGTCATAGTGGGACAGGAGATAAATGCTATCTTCAGAGAAAAAAGAAGGTGTTTGAAAGAGAAGGCTCAAAGCTCCCTTCCAGCTGGTGAGGCACTGTGGCACAGAGTGACAGGGCAGTGCTCAGGAAAGCCACGTACAACGAGCATCTGTGCCAAGATTCACTGAGCAGTGGGACAAGGAGGGACCATCAGGAGGACATGCTTGCCGTAACATCTCCTTTCTAACCAAGGGCACTTTAATTTAAAAACAATGTTTTTTCCCCTCTTCTTCATATAATAAAAACGTCCAATTTCTCTAAATATCCACTGAATAAATCCTACTTTACAATATTAAAACTTCAGTATTTCACTTTTTAAATAAATATTTGGCCTTATTCTCCTGCCTGGGGCAAGTCTGAAACAGAGCCAGCAATCACTAGCTTAGTGGTTCTCTGCAGGACACCCCTTCTAACACTGAAAGGAGGTACATATTTTCTAAAACTTTACCCTGATAGGAGCTACACTACAGGAAGAAGGAAAAGCCACAAAATGGATATAAGTGTAGTGGGAAATCACACACCCATACCCACTCACACACATGCACGCACGCTCACAAATTAGGAAACATAAAACAAACCATTTGCTGATTGGAAGAAAGTGTTGGCAGCAGCAGATGAAACAAATGGAAGCAGAAAGGTAAGGGGAAAAGAAAACACAGTTAATTGAATCCACGCTTATCAGACGCACAGACTAAGCAGACACACTATCCAGAGTGAGTTAGTGCATCTGTTGAATCCTTTCATGTCTTTTGAAGGAAATGTCGGATAACTAAATAAACTGCAAACTCACTAAATTTTTCTTTTATTTAAAGATGGTGGCTTTTGTACTTTTGAATTTTTAACAGGATAAATATATCCAAAATATACCATTAAAATTGAAGATGGACCTTAGGTGCTTATGTGCAATTACATTTCCAAATACAGAATAGTTTGCTTCCATTTAATCCCATTTTTAAAACTAAGGTTGTTTTGGTAATTTTGGCTTTAGGGAAACCATTTTCAAGAAGTCTGCCTTTTTGAGGGATGCCTGGGTGGCTCAGTGGTTGAGCCTCTGACTTTGGCTCAGAGTGTGATCCCGGAGTCTCGGGATCAAATCCCACATTGGGCTCCCCTCATAGAGAGCCTGCTTTTCCCCTCTCTGTCTGTGTCTCTGCTTCTCTGTGTCTCTCTCATGAATAAACAAATAAAATCTTAAAAAAAAAAGTCTGCCTTTTTAAGGTCAAGAGGAGCAAGGAATCTTTTGACAGAGCAACTTTACTTCTAGGAATTGGTCCTAAAGAGATATTAGTATATCTGCAAAATAATTCATTATAGCATTGTACATAATACACCTGAAGGATCAGAAATATGCCAAGTGTCAGGTCAACTGACAAGCAGCTGGCTAAATCACAGAACAACCACATAGGGGAAAACTATCTAGCTATTAAAAAGACCAGATATACTGCCATTTGTGTAAAAAGAGAAAAAGACAGCTAATTTGGTTTGTATATACATGTTTTTAAACTTTTGGAAAGATTGTTTTAAAAGGTCCCAATAAGAATGATCACCTGTTTCAGGGTCTGGGAACTGAGCAGATGAGACATAGTGTTTGGAGGGAGATTTTCTACTGTATATATTTTTAATATTTTTTATTTAGACCATATGAATGTATTGCCTCTTTGAAAGGGTGAATGATCTTTTAAAATAGTATGCCAAGAAAAAAATAAAAAAAGGATTATTACCTGACTCTCCTGGGCTCTTTCATCCTCCTCTGCCTGAGTATCAGTATTACCTTATATTTAAAAAAAAAAAAAAAAATGGAGATTCACAAAACTTGCCATCTTTTTTTCCTGGGTTACTGCAACAAAGGGGTCAGTGTTAGGCTCGTATTTTCACGCGAAATTCCCAATGTGTCTCTTTGGGAACAGTTAATGGGTTCCCATCCCGCATCTGGAGCCCTGAGTATTGGGCACAGACACCGGCCCTCCCACTTTGTGTTCTCCCTTGGGGATGGCCCACTGCTGTGGATGATGCCCATCACATACAGCTGGAACTTACAGTAGGAAAGCAAGCTATCATTTGCTCACAAAGGGGCCACCTCTGCTTCCCTTGGCGGCAGTGCATACACTTTCAGAACTGGAGTGGCTACTGGGAGGGCAGCTGTCACATCCTCTGCTGCTGCCAACGCTCCAGAAGGGGGATAGCCGGCACGCCCCTGTGCGCAGAGCCTGGGTCAGGACTAGCCCTATCTGATTTAGTGGTGAGAGAGCCCAAGGCAGATGGGCTGGGTCAGGTGCAGCATAACAGCTGCCTTCCAAGGACATCTCACGAGAAACAGCTTCTCTGCAGGAAGGGGCAGTACTGGAAAGAAGCACCATGTGGCCATCACTTTACCTGAGGAGCTGCCGAGCTGCCTTCTGTTTTCTTTGAGTTGAAGTTCCAAGTTCTTCACCTGGAGTTCAAGCTTTGCCTTATCAGACTCTAGAGACTGAACGATCGAGTGCAAGGACTTGGCGGAGGCGCTCTCTCCCCGGAGCACTGTGACCTGAAAGGCAGCAGGTTAGCTTAGGCTTGCAGTTGGAACAAAAAGAGATGGCAGGAACTGTCACCGCACATGGTACTCTACCTCATTTCTCAGTTTTTCCAGCTCTGCATCCTTTTCGGTGAGTAAGGCACTAGTAATACTGATGGATTTCTGCAAGGAAGCTTTTTCTTCATCTGCGTCCTTTATTAACTTGGATTCTCTAAAAGACCAAAGAGTTAAAATTCCAGAAATCAACCAAGAGAGTGGTCAGTGTTCAACTGCCCTAGGACAAACACGCAATTAACTTAAGTTAATGTAAAGAAAAAAAGTATCACCAGGGAAGTTTAAAAGGGGGCTAAGGCTGTTATGCTTACAAAATTTTACTTGAAATTTTACTCACTGTGAGGGAGAACAAGTTTACCTATGCAAAGACATGCCAGAATCTGCATATCATTGTATCCATTTGAATTTAAAGAAACAAGTTAATAACCTTGGAAGACGGAGAATTAACAAAACAAGACTATTACCCCCAAAGAATTCTTTTAAAATCTAACCCCCCCCAAATGAATTGTTACTTCTTGAATAAATTATTACCAAGCAATAACAACAATTAAAATACACACATGCAAAGCGATTATACACAGATGTCATGCAGAGCAGTTTTATGCTGGAGGTATCCATTGGTTCTCACTAATTTCAGTAACTTTTAGCATCTTCCAAGAATGTGTTTTTGAGATCTCATGGGCCAAAACAGTAGCAAAGGTTATTACTGCTATTTATACTGAAGGATTATGACCTTTCTCCTCCAGAGGATCTGAAAAGGACATTATGTTGCTCATGGAGATTCAAGGTAATTACATAAAGGCTGGAACAGAAATGTTAAAGTGGATTTCCAGGTGTAGAAGGAAAGCATGGACATGGGGGGAATCTGGTGGGAGACTTCAGAACGCTTGGTTTGCGTTCTCGGCTTGACTCAGCATTTGGTTGTCAGCAGAGGGAGTAGGACCAGGCCTTAATGAGAGGGAAACATTTACTCCTGAGTCAAGGGATGAGAAAAAGGAAGGAGAAGATGAAGGGAAGACAGGGAGGGAGGGCAAGACACAATAGACACAAACCCAAAGGGCAGGCTACTGTGTGTTTATATTTATATGTATATGTATTCAAATTTTTGTTGTAAAAATTACATGCATTCAAAAGTGCCAAAGTCACGAAAGACAAGGAAAGACTGAGGACCTGTCACAGACCAGAGGAGACTGGGGAAACATGACCACTGAATTGAAATGTGGCTTCATAGGCTGAATTCCAGAAGAGGAAAAAAGACATTAATGGGAAAACTGGGACAATCTGAATAACAGCTACAGTCTAGCTAAGTATACTGAGTCAACGGTGCTTTCTCAATGTTGACAAATGTACCAAGGAATGTACAATGTGTGTTTCAGGGGACACAGGGTGAAGGGTATTTGGGGACTCTCTGTACTGCCTCTGCAACTCTTCTGTGAATCTAAAATTTTAAAATAGAAAGGCTTAAAAAAGTACATGCAGTGTGAAACAAGAGGGAAAAAGCCCTTGTGTCACAAAAATATTTTGGGGGAAATATGACCGGAAAAAAAAAAAAAAGTCTTAGCTAGCCCTCAGGCCATTCAACCTACAGCACTGCATCTACTGTAGATGACCATCAAAACTTCAACAAGAAGTCAAATCGCTCCCATTTCTAGAAGAAGGAACTGCATGAATGCACATGGTTCAGTCTGTTTTAGAACTGACTGGAAGAATTGGAAACCGAGGCCCAGGTTAGAAATGGCAGAATGTATGTCTGGTTAGTGAGACCCAAGATATCCGGCACGCGAATTACAGAATTCTCATGATTTATGGTAAATTGAAATTTTACACAAAGATGAAAATTTCAGTGTTGTATTTATCTCGTTGTGTGGCTTACACTTACACTCCAGAATGATAAGTAGTAAGAAAAGAATCTGAGACTTACAGAAATTTCTTGAATTCAACACCCAAGCATGATAAGAACACTGGAGAAGGGGGTGGGTATTGATGGTGTTAAATCACTAAGTGAGTAGCACCTTGCTAGGAAATAGGATCTTGTTTAGGTTAATACAAAGCAAAGCAAAGATATTAAGGACTGTACAGGCACTTCTTCCACCTGGAAAGTAAATATCTGATGTTATCCAAAGTTATCCAAAAAATCCAGGGCTCCTGAAGTTTCAATTAAATTTATTTGGTAGTTTATTCTATTGCAAAATCTATTTCAAGAGCTTCACTGGTTATATATCCAACTCAAATTTGAAAAATGCAGTTTTAATGTTCTTACTGGAAAATACCAGGACTTGGGGGTTACTGAACAGAGTTAACTACCAGAACTCTAGGTAGGCAAAATCCCATGGGGTCTTTGTGTTAGAGAAGGATAAAGACACCACCAGCTGGCAGAAGGAAAAAGGTATGGGGAACCACTGCCTGCTTATCACATACACACAACTCCTAAGGGAGGCTGCTTTCTAAGAAGATGGCAAGCAGAAAGTTTCTTGCACAAGTTATCAAAAGACACATGGTTAAGAAAGTGATCTGCTTCATGGTTTATATATCAAATGACAGGACAAATAGCCTTTGGCAGCTCATCTTTGTGGCAGATCTTCACTGCTGGCTTTTTAGGCTATTTCTAAGCCCTAATCCTACTGTGCAAACCAAGAGGGACTAATTTAAATCATTTATGCCAACATTACTGACATCTGAGTCACAAACCACACTGACTGGGGGAGGGCCTCTGTTACTTTTAAGCCATGCTGGCGAGAATGACTCGGAGTTACTGAAAGTATCAAGAAGGGAAGAGAAACACGAGAAAACAGCTATGGGGGCCAGAAATCTTTCCCCCAAGGGGAACATATTACCCAGATTCTTTCCTTACTACTTACTTAAGAAATAAATTCTAGTAATGAAGCAAATACCTTAAAGTGTTACTGGGCAAGCTTTAAAAATGCAAGATAACAAGAACCAAATATTAGAAACATGAAAAGAAATGCAGGTACAGTTAAGGAGAGCTAAATTTGCGCTGAAGATCTTTGTTGTATGTAGGTATCAAAACAGCGTGTGTGTGTGTGTGTGTGTGTGTGTTTGTGTGTGTGTGTGTGTGTATACCGCTGAGAATATTTTACAAAACAAAAGCAAGACAGAGGGACAAAGGCAGCCAAAAAATATATACAACAATTTGTTTTACTAAAAATATATGAAATTTATTTATTATAACGTGGATAGACTTTCTTTAGTCTTACCATTAAAGACACACAGATAGAGCAAAGGAAGCAGGAGTAGGGAAGGGAAAAGAGAGGGTGAAATGAGCATTGGTAAGTAGCGCAAGCTCGAGACAGTCAGACAGTCAGCAACCCACAGTGAGCTTCATGAGCCGAAGCAGTATGGGACCTCTTCAGATTTGGTATCTTAGATGGTTATCGCCCACCAGTTTCCATTCCTGACATTTATCCTGCATTTACACTAACAGAATTAATTCTGACTCCAAAGAGTCTACGTCAGAGATTGGAGCTCTCAAGTCCCTGTGTGGACATCACAAAGCCTAGAGAATGGAGGGGAGCCAAACAAGTTCCCACACCTGCTGTAGGCTTAGTGGACAGAGGGTCACACCACCCCACTCCTGGCAGAGCCATTCAAGGGTGGCTCTGCTCTGTCAGCTACCCTGGAGTCTGTTTTGAAAAGAGGTCTGCCTAACTTGGGAATTAGTTTCCGAAATAATGATTACATTTTTCATTAGGAGAAAAACCTTTACTATATGTCACTTGCAATTCAATGTTCAGATACAAGAAAAGCAACGGCAAATACAGGACAACGTTACTTCCAAATAGTAAGTAGTTTGTGCTGACAGGTCAGGGCTAAGTTCTGCATTTCAATATAATGACCACTTGAATGACACATTAGATACTGTCTTGACTATGTATGTTCAATGATCACTTCTAAATCAAACTCTTGACAAAGATCTCAGTTCTTGCATGAACAACTATGTTGCATATACTTTTATGATTTAAGTACTTTCCAGACTTTTAAATTAAGGGAATATCAAATTCTTTTTAGTACTCCATGCTAAATTTACTTAACTATTACAAGACACAGACCTACATATGAATCTGCTATCAAACTGACTTTTAGAGAGCATTTAAGGGCCCAATTATTAGCTAAAGAATATTTGCATTCAGATTTAGACATAATTTTCCATGAGGATTAATTTGACAAAAGAGCAGTGCTAAATAAGAGAGGCTAGGTCTTTAAAATTTTCACTTTCAGAAAAAATAACCATCTTTAAAATCTGCATTCATTGATAAAAAGGGTAATTTTCAGGAAACAGTCTCCTAAATTCATCCAGGACTTAAAATGGGAGCAAAGCTGGTAAGAAGCGGCTTTAACAAGCACTCAAACTTGTTCTATCTCCTTAAGCCATGAAAAAAAATCCCATGCCTGGTTCACATTTTCAAAGGCATGTAATCTAAAGTCACATAGAAAAGACTAATGAAGCACAGAAGTTTTATTCTAAAAAAAAATAATAAAAGTAACAATAAATAAATAAATGTACAGTGAGAAAAAAATCTGCATCTTATGCCTGCCTCTGAGTTCTTGGCTAAGCTGCCTAACATTTGGCTTCAGTTTCATCATTTGTTAAATGCAAGCCCCACCATTTAGTTCACTGGGCTGTTTTGAGATTGTGTTTGTGAATTACGAATACCAAGGGATAATGCCAGTACTTGCTTACTTAAACCAGCCCATTTTCATATGCTCTCTTGCTAAAATGTCACAGGAATAAGCCCTATTAATTTTTTTCACACACCCTTGATAACTGCATGGGGAGGCTCTCTTTAAAGAAACAGAGCCTTATCTGTGTGAAATCAAATATTCCGAGCCCCACCCAGGCAGAGCTGGGGCTGACAGTATACAGGTGCTGGGGTAAGGCATGCATGGCAGAGCAGTCCCCACAGCTCATGGTTGCCTGAAGAACACTTGGCTGTCTTGGGGTGGGGGTACTGGGGGAACATGTGTGTATTCTGGTGCAAAATTTTACAGAAGAATGAATCTAAGTATTTGTTAATTTAAAAAAGAAAGGAGGAAAGGCACCCCTGGACTGAGGCCTAGCATCTCTTAGGATATAGCCTCTGGATCCCATATCTCTGTGGGCTGAATAAAGCCCTCAGCAACTAAGCAACCGCCCTGCTGGCAGGAGGAAATACTGCCAGAGTAAAATACATGTCAGTGGTCAGTGAGAAACTTCCTCCTTCCTGACAAGAAATAATAAAACACTCTGCAAGAGCATGGAAAAATTCTTGATTAAGCTATTCTTAAAGAGTTATTTTTAGAATAACTCTTGGCTTTGCTTTCATTTAAAAAAAAAAAAAGTATGTGCCCGTTGTGATGCCCATCTACTCAGAACCACACAGGCAAGAGTTCTCAATAAGAGTACACACCACATCTGCTTGGCATGCAGCATAAAGCACAGAACTTCTCTAGACACAAACTGCAAGTTCTTTTAAAAGAGCACACAGGGCAGCCCCGGTGATGCAGCGGTTTAGTGCCGCCTGCAGCCCGGGGCTTGATCCTGGCGACCCTGGATCGAGTCCCACGTCAGGCTCCCTGCATGGAGCCTGCTTCTCCCTCTGCCTGTGCCTCTGCGCCCCCCCCCCCCCCCCCCCGTGTGTCTATGAATAGATAAATAAAATCTTTAAAAATAAAAAATAAAAGAGCACACAAAGACTGTCAGGATATAGAAGCATCAGGCTTCTAAACAGTTATTTCTGTTGGGTCAGTTTATCATTACTCAAAAGTTCTGGAAGGTTTCCATTCAAATATCATTTGATTATCATGAAAGAAAAACAAATAATAAAGCTCTTTTTTTAGAAAAACAGAAATATTCAAATTGATGCTAACACATAATGATAGAAAAGTTAAGCTTTTTATATAATGCAATCAGTATTTATGTGCAGACCAATTACTGCATGTAAAATTACAGAAGTTTTAGTTCCTGAAAATGAGGAGGTAACAGCAGTATAATGAGATGATCTGATCTTAGAACACTTCTGAATAAATGCAACTAAACGAGGCTTAAAAAGTAACCTATTCTTTGTTTTGGTAATACTATAACTTTTGCAAATACATTTTTATCATTTATCAATGATGAGAACCAAACTATCACAATCTAATTTTCTGAATATAAGCAGCTGGCATGTTTTCTACAAGTCACTGTACACATTACATTCTGATATTTTCCTAATTCCATACACACACACACAACAATAAACACAAAAAAGAAAGCCTACCTCTTTTTCATTTCTAACAACTGATTATTGAGCACAGATCTCTCTTCTTCTAGCTGGAAAAAAACACACACAAAAAAGTTCAGTTCATTACAAAAGTCCACAGAGAGGTCTATTTCTCATCTCACACGCCACATTTCCATGCTCCAGGACAGCTAAAACAATAGGTCTTCCTCACTAGCAATGAAAAAAGAGCAGTGGTTACTACATTATGCACAGTTGTTAATTTACAAACATTTATGACCCGAATGATTCCCCTAAGTACATGCCGTATCTTCAACATTTGATAAATGTTTCATTCATTTCTTAAATGAGCGAAAGCTTCACTGATAACATTCTGGCTCCTTCACTGAAATCACAGAGATCAAGTGTCACTAACTCATGGGAGGCTAGGAACAGGCTGTTTACCCTGCACTGGCCTCATTTCATGCCTTCCATGTTCCAGGCATTGGTTTCTCACCTACAAAACAAGGAGATTAGAAGAGAATTTCTAGTGGCCATTTAGTTCTAAAATCCTATTATTCTATGAAGGATAAAAAACAAAGGATTCAGTTAGTTAATCCTGTGAGAAGACTTACCCCTATCCTCCAGGTCTGTACCACGCAACATTTATGATCTAAAATACCAACTTTATATTGAAATTGAAATAAAACTGAGGGGTGAAAATACTCCTTTGTGGGGTTTTCCCCCCAAAAGCAAAGGATAATCCAAAGACTGGAATGGTTTCCAACAGCCCAGAATTGAAGCTATTAGCTCACTGTATAGAGCTATGGTCTGATTTCTGATTTTGTATCTCTTATGTTATGTATGTGCTTTGATATGAGGTCTTCACAGCAAAGTTCTTAAATATACATAAACATGTTTTGAACATAAAATTACGTTTATCACAAAATCTATCAAGGTTAAACACTCAGTTTTTCCAATGTAAATTCTGCTTTACTAGTCCATTAAAGATGTATGCTTTTGCTGTATGAAAATTCATTAAAAATATTTAGTGGATCCCTGGGTGGCTCAGCGGTTTAGCACCTGCCTTCGACTCAGGGCGTGATCCTGGAGTCCCGGGATCAAGTCCCGCATCAGACTCTCTGCATGGAGCCTGCCTCTCTCTCTCTCTGTGTCTCTCTCATGAATAATAAATAAAATCTTTTAAAAACAATTTAGAAACTTTTAAAGAGTCAAAGAAAGGAAAAAGGGTGGGAGACAAACTTTAAAAACTAAAATAAGAGGGAGAACATCTGGAGAGTGGGATGTGGAGATGAGAGGGGCTTTCTTTTTTTTTCCTTTACATCCTTTTATACAGTTTATATTTTTTAAGCAAGGAAGCTGTTTTATAATTAAAAGTAGGTACTGAGACGTACCTACAATTAAGATAAATGGATAAAGACAGACAATTTACAACAGAGAAAATACAAATTATTAATCAACATGTGAAAAATAACACACTAAAGAACATGTATGCAGAGATTCTCCCTCTTTCTTGGAGGGTGCATTGTGCCTGAATTTCCACGGAACAGAAGTTTGGAGTACTTATGGTATAGTTTTCTTTACAGGAGACAATGTTTCTTCCTTCTCTTGCTCTAGGACCAAATCCAGGTTGACAAGTTCATTTGGTAGTTCTATTTCTTGATTCTGATTCCTCGTTCTTTCCTTATCTTTTGTGACCTTGACATTTTTGAGGGACACAAGCCAACACAACGTCAATTTGGATTCATCTGATGTTTCCATTTGAGAAGAGTCAGACCATGCACTTTTTGGCCAGAACGCCACAGAACAAATCCTGTGTCCTTCTCAATAGGGATCAAGAAGCAAACAATGTTGTCTTCCAGTGAGGGTAACTTTGATCTCTTGGTTGAGGAAGCATCTTCCATGTTTCTTCACCATAAAGGTATTACTTTTTTCTTTGTAATTAATAAGTATTTTGTGAAGAGATACTTTGAAAATGTATAAGCATCCTTCTCCTCAGCAAAATTTCAATCCATTTCTTTTAGCACCAATTGATGATTCTTCCCTAAATAAAGACTACCCATGGTTACCCAATAGTGATTTTCTAATTCCATCATTTCACCTATTTACTAGTTGTCATTTCCCCCTAAGAAAGGGCCTTTGTTTTTCCTCCATTTTTTGTGTTTCTATGATAGATCATGGTTTCTTATGTTACTGAATAGACTATACTCCATTACTATCAATATTTCTTTTGATGTTCAAATTATCTGAGATTTGGTCAGTGGAAGCCCCTTCAACAAAATTATGATGTGCTTTTGACTAATCTCTAGTATTCTTTAAGCACTTCCTTGCTTTCTGGTATATAGGATATTCCAGGATCATCTTGTACTCTCTCTGTCCCAATCTTGGAATCAACCATTTATCTAAGAATCTTTGAAGTGAAGAAGTACAGTTAAAATCAAAATCTAAGGACGCCTGGGTGGCTCAGTGGTTGAACATCTGTCTGCCTTTGGCTCAGGTTGTGATCCTGGAGTCCTGGGATCAAGTCCTGCATCAGACTTGCTACAGGGAGCGTGCTTCCCCCTCTGCCTGAGGCTCCGCCTCTATCTGTGTCTCTCATGAATGAATAAAGTAAAAATCTTTAAAAAACAAAATCTAGGTGCTAAGTGTACTCACTGAGATTGCAGTATTGTCAGTGGACTTGATTTAAAACTGGTATTCAGGGCAGCCCCGGCGGTGCAGTGGTTTGGCGCCGCCTGCAGCCCAGGGCGTAATCCTGAAGACCCTGGATCGAGTCCCATGTCAGGCTCTCTGCATGGAGCCTGCTTCTCCCTCTGCCTGTGTCTCTGCCTCTCTCTGTGTCTCTATGAATGAATGAATGAATGAATGAATGAATAAAATTAAAAGAAACTTAGTCACAGTCAGGTGATTAATCACTAAGGTGTTAATAAAGTCTTCTTAAAAATATAAAACTGGTCTTCAAAAGATACTGTTGAGTATAAAGACAAGCCACAGACTGAGAGAAAACACTTGCAAAACACAATGTAATAAAGGACTTGTATCCAGAACTTAAGAATACTCACAACTCAATAATATGCAAACAACAAAATTTAAAAATGGGCAAAAGAGGGACAGCTGGGTGGCATAGGCAATTGAGAATCTGTCTGACTCTTGGTTTCAGCTTAAGTCATGATCTCAGGGTTCTGGGATACAGCCCTGTGTCAGGCTCCACACTCAGTGTGGAGTCTGCTTGGAACTCTCTCTTTCCCACTTCCTCTGCCCCTTCCCACCTAGAATAAATAAATCTTTTTTTTTTTTTTAATGGGCCAAAAGATCTGAACAGATGCTTGACCAAAGAAGAGAGATAAAAGTCCAATAAGAACATGAAAAGATGCTCAACATCATTAGTCAACAGGGAAATGTAAATTAGAACACTTGAGATACTTGGGACGCCTTGGTGGCTCAGTGGCTGAGTGTCTGCCTTCAGCTCAGGGCGTGATCCCAAGGTCCTGAGATTGAGTCCCGCATCAGGCTCCCCACAGGGAGCCCGCTTCTCCCTCTGCCTATGTCTCTGCCTTTGTCATGAATAAATAAAATCTTAAAAAAACAAAAACAAAAACACTTGAGATGCTTGTGTCACAATTTAGTTTTAATCTACTGTGGTCAGAAAATATACTTCACCTGATTTCAATCCTTTGAGACTATTCTATGGTCTATCTTGGACAATGTTCCACATGCACCTGAGAAGAATGCGCATTCTGTTCCTGTTGGGTGGAGTGCTCTAGATGACTGTTAGGTCTAGCTGATTCATAGTGTCCAAGTCTTTGTTTCCTGTTGATCTTCTCTCTAGTTGTTCTATTAGTGAAATAGGGTATTGAAGTCTCGAACTATTACTGTGGAATTGTCTATTTCTTCCTTTAATTCTAACAATTTTTGCTTTGCATATTTTGGGGCTCTATTATTAGGTGCATATATGTTTATAATTGTTACATTTTATTAAATGTTTTAACATTATGAAATGTCTGTCTCTAGTAACAATTTTTGTCTTAAAAGCCTATTTGGTCTGATATTAGCATAGTCACTCCAACTTGCTTTTGGTTACTATTAGCAGGGAATATCTATTCCATTCCTTTTACTTTGAACCCATTTGTGTCTTTGAATCTAAGCTGTGTCTCTAACAAATAGCATGTAGTTAGATCATCATTTTAAAATATTCATTCTGGGATCCCTGGGTGGCGCAGTGGTTTAGCGCCTGCCTTTGGCCCAGGGCGCGATCCTGGAGACCTGGGATCGAATCCCACGTCGGGCTCCCGGTGGATGGAAACTGCTTCTCCCTCTGCCTATGTCTCTGCCTCTCTCTCTCTCTGTGTGACTATCATAAATAAATAAAAATTTAAAAAAAATTTAAAATATTCATTCTGCCAACCTCTACCAACACTCTCTTAATCATTGTTTAATCCACGTATATTAATGTTATCATGGGTAAATAACAATTTTTTGAATAAATTTTATGTTTTATTTTTTTAAAGATTTTTTTTATTTATTCATGAGAGAGACAGAGAGGGGGGCAGAAACACAGGCAGAGGGAGAAGCAAGCTCCATGCAGGGATCCCAATCCCAATGTGGACCTCGATCCTGGGTCTCCAGGATAACGCCCCAGGCTAAAGGCAGTACTAAACCACTGAGCCACCAGAGCTGCCCAAATTTTATGTTTTAGAGAGTTTTAAGTTCACAGCAAAAGTAAACAGAAAGTATAGGGATCCCTGGGTGGCGCAGCGGTTTAGCGCCTGCCTTTGGCCCAGGGCGCGATCCTGGAGACCTGGGATCGAATCCCATGTCAGGCTCCCAGTGCATGGAGCCTGCTTCTCCCTCTATGTCTCTGCCTCTCTCTCTGTGTGTGTGACTATCATAAATAAATAAAAATTAAAAAAATAAAATTAAAAAAGTATAGATATTTCCCAGACACTCCCTGTCTCCACACATGTACAACCTCCCACACTATTAACATCCCACACCACAGTAGTAACATTTGTTACAAAATCTAAACCTATACTTACACATCATTATCAAAGTTCACAGTTTACATTAGGTTCCCTCTTGATGGTGTACATTCTGTGAGTTTTGATGAATGTATAAAGACATGTATCCCCACTGCAGTATGACCAAAATAGTGTCACTGCACTAAAAATCCTTGGTAGTCTACCTATTCATCATTCCTTTCCCCCTTTACCCCTCCCACAACCACTATCTTTTTCTTGTCTCCATATTTCTCCCTTTTCCAGAATGTCTTATCTTTGGAACCATACAGTATGTAGCCTTTTCAAATCAGCTTCTTTCACTTAGTAATATGTATTTAATGTTCCTATGTTCCTCCTCACAGCTTCATGGTGTGATAGGCTGAATAACATTCCATCATCTGGATGACCACAGTTTATTTATTCACTCACCTACTGAGGGACATCTTGGTTGTTTCCAAGTTTTGGCAACTGTGAATAAATCTGCCATAAATACCTGTGCACAGGCTTTTGTGTGGATTTAAGTTTTTAGTGAATTTGGGTAGATACCAAGGAGCACAACTCCTGGATCTTATGGTAAGAGTATGTTTACTTTTATTAGAAACTGCTGAACTGTCTCCCAAAGCAAGCTGTACCATTTTGCACTGCCACCAGCAATGAATGAGAGTTACTGTTCCTCCACAATTTCACCAGCATTTGTAATGCCAAACGTTTGAGAGTTTGGCCATCCTGATAGTTGTATCATATTATCTCATTGTTAATTCACAATTCCTGGGACACCTGGGTGATTCAGCGGTTGAGCACCTGCCTTTGGCCCAGGGTGTGATCCTAAAGTCCCAGGATCGAGTCCCACATCAGATTCCCTGCATGGAGCCTGCTTCTCCTTCTGCCTGTGTCTCTGCCTCTCTCTCTGTGCCCCCCATGAATAAATAAAATCTTTAAAAAAAATAATTCCCAATTCCCTAATGACATAATGTTCAGCAACTTTGCATATGCTAATTTCCATCTACATATCTTCTTTGGTGAGGTGTCTATTTAGGACGTTTGTACATTTTGTAATCGGGTTATTCACTTTCTTATTGTTAAGCTTTAAGAGTTCTTTGTATAGGGATCCCTGGGTGGCGCAGCGGTTTGGCGCCTGCCTTTGGCCCAGGGCGCGATCCTGGAGACCCGGGATCGAATCCCACGTCGGGCTCCTGGTGCATGGAGCCTGCTTCTCCCTCTGCCTGTATCTCTGCCTCTCTCTCTCTCTCTGTGACTATCATAAATAAATAATAAAAAACATAAAAAAATATTTATAAAAAATAAAATAAAATATAAACCACCACCAAAATTAAAAAAAAAAAAAAAAAAGAGTTCTTTGTATATTTTGAGGAATAGTTCTTCATCAGATGTATTCTTTATAAATACTTTTTCCAAGTCTGTAGCTTGTCTTCTCATTTCTCTTTTCACATTGTCTTTCATGGAGCAAAAGTTTTTAACTTTAATAAAGTTCAGCTTATTGATTCTTTTTTGTGGACCAAGCTTTTGGTAGTCTTGTACCTAATAGTTACCACTGTGCTCATGGTCATTTAGGCTTTCCCCCTTTTTTTTTTTTTTTTAAGATTTTATTTATTTATTTATTCATGAAAGACACACACACAGAGATAGAGAGAGAGAGAGGCAGAGACACAGGCAGAGGGAGAAGCAGGCTCCAGGCAGGGAGCCCGATGTGGGACTCGATCCCAGGACTCCAGGATCACGCCCTGGGCCAAAGGCAGGTGCTAAACTGCTGAGCCACCCAGGGATCCCTGCCCTGACTTTATTTCCTAAGAGTTTTATAGTTGCACATTTTACATTTAGGTCTATGATCCACTTATACCTAATTTTCACAAAAGATGTAACATTTGTGTCTTGATTTACTTTTTACATGTGGATGTCCATTAGTTACATACAGCACCGTCTCTTGAAAAAATAATCTTTGCTCCATTGTATTGTCTTTCCTCTTTTGTCAAAGATTGGTTGCCTATATTTATAGGAGTTGATTTCTGAGCCCTCCGTTCCATTGCTCCATTTGTCTATTATTTTCTCAATTCCACACTGTTTTGATTACCATTGCTTTATTCTACGTCTTGAAGTCAGGTAGTGTCAATCCTTCAACTTTGTTGCTCTTCTTCAATATTGAGTTGGTTCTTTGGGGTGTTTCACCTCTTCATATAAACTACAGAATCAGTTTCTCAATATCTATAAAATAATTTGCCGGGAATTTTGATTGGGATTGTGTAAAATTTATAGATCATGTTCGGAAGAGCCAACATCTTGACAATATTGAGTCTTTCTATCCATGTACATGGCATATCTCTCCATTTATTTAGTTCTTCCTTGATTTTGCTCATCATAGTTCTTTAAGTTTTTTCCTCAAATGCTATACATATTTTGTTATTTACCTAAGTATTTCTATAGGGGGGGTGTTTATGTAAAAGGTATGTTTTCAATTTCAAATTCCACTTGTTCACTGCTGGTATATAAAAAAGTGATTTGACTTCTGTATGTTAAACCTCGTATCCTGAAAATCTGTTGTAACCACAAAATAGATAAATAAATAGATATGCATTTTCAAATACACATACACATAGATATGATGGTTGTCAAGAATGTTGTTGATTGTGTGGCCATAGGGCGAGGGACTGGGACAGTGAGGCCAATACACGTGAAGTGGTTCTTTATATAGTGCACATGTGTGTCAACTTAGTCTCTGAATTTTATTCTTTGTTGTTTTCTTCCACTTTCTTTCCACTCTGTTACCTCAAATTTGTTAGTCATATTCTCTCTGTATATTTGTTTATGTTTTTCTTTTTCCCTTTTTTCTTTTTACTTTGCAAGTGTTTTAAACTCAGTTACTAAAATTAACATCATCAATAAATGGGATAAGAGGCAATAAAGGGGATAAGAGGCAACATCACACGCCTCTTGGAAGGATACATCAATTATATACCTGCTAAAAATGCATAACTAACTATTATGATTAAACTCACACAAACCCCAAATTAAGGATTTTATACATCATTGTCTTGTTCTTTAATTTAAAAAAAAAGTCATAAGAGACAAAGAAAGGCAGAAGCATTTCACAGATAAAGAAAACAAGAGAGACTGGAGTCAGTGAATGAAATGCATGATCCTGGGTTGGATCCTGAACCAAATGGGGATGAGGAGGGAACTATAAAGGACATTTATTGGGACAATGCCTAAATAGGAATATGGTTTGTATATTAGATAATAGTGTTAAAACTTCCTGATTTTGGTAACTGCACTGTGGTTAGGTAAAAACAAGACCTTACAAGTATATAAGTATTCTATGTTCTATTTTTATGATTTTTTTTGCAAAGTTTGAAATCACTTCCAAATAAAGGTTAAACACGATTCTATTCTGTATCTGTAACTCCCTGAGCTATTAGCTGAGTTGTCTATTTACTTGCATTTAGTGCTCACACCAGTACTAGCCCTTTTGCCACAATTTCTCTTTAGCTAAGTCCTGAATTTTGATTTATGGCCAGATTTTATCAGCAAGCAGCTTACTTTCCAGAAGAACTCACAGATGTTACTGCTTCTAAGTTCTTCAATGATTATTTTTCCAGATGATTTTTGAAAACATCTGTCTTATCTGTGTAGTAACTGCCAGGATATGACACTTCTGATTACATTTTCTGTGCTTTAGAACTTTGGAAACAGTGTTGGCACAGTTTTCTGCCATTAAATGTGGCTGCAGTGGATTGGTTTTTATTTTTTTACTTTTTTATAAGGAATATGCTTTTTCTGCCTGGGCACCTCAAGAATTCTCTCTATATTCCTGAATTTCATTAATAACCACTATATTTTTTGGTGTCAATTGCTTTGAATCAATATCCTCCCCCTCCACCACCACGACTGCCTCCGCCACCATCCACTCTGGGTTCCCTAACTGAGCTTCCATACAACCTACTATGTCCTTCCTAAATGCAGACTCGGTTCCTCACTTAGGGGAAATTTCCTTATTGTATCTCCTAACATTTCTGTCACATTTGTTGAATTCCTTACTTCAGAGATCCTAATTATACTCATTAAGATTCTCTCTGTCCTCCAAGGCTATTATCTTTCCTCTAATTCTTCAATATCTTTGTTTCCCTCTTTATTATGACTAGCTCTAGACTTTCCTTTAGATATTTAGAAATGTTCACTTGACTTTCTGTTTCTTATTTATTTAGGAGTCTTGACATGGTGCTGTTTTGGTCTTCCCTTATTTCCTTAACTCTTCACTTTTTCTGTTCCACTTGTGTCATTTTATCATCCTTTGAACACTTGCTTCATTTAAGTCACTGAGGGGATCCCTGGGTGGCACAATGGTTTGGTGCCTGCCTTTGGCCCAGGGCGCGATCCTGGAGACCCGGGATCGACTCCCACGTCGGGCTCCCGGTGCATGGAGCCTGCTTCTCCCTCTGCCTATGTCTCTGCCTCTCTCTCTCTCTCTCTCTCTCTCTGTGACTATCATAAATAAATAAAAAAATTTTTAAAAATTAAAAAAAAAAACATTTAAGTCACTGAAGTTTTTTATATTACACAAAGCAATATTCCACTTTGGGTATTGCTTTCTCATGGCCTGAATTCCTCATCTTTCTTTGGATTCCTATGTTCCATTCTTTTTTTTTTTTTTCTTCTTTTGGAACAAGAGGCATTCAAGTGTTCATCTTACTATGGGCAGCTCTACCTAGACCTTATGTTTGTTCACATGTGATATATTCATTTTCCCTGATATCCATCCTACTTTATCTGAGACCTTTAATCTTCATCTCCAAGGTACCACTGGAAAACTGAGCACCATAGTCTACACATTTCTGTAGCTGGAGGGCCAAGGACAAGGATGGAGGGAATGCTTTTAAGGAGATGTACAGAATCTGTTGGGGGTCTTTTTCATGGATTTTTCTTTTCTTTTTTTTTTTCTTTTTTTTTTAATTTTTTTTTTTATTTTATTTATGATAGTCACAGAGAGATAGAGAGGCAGAGACACAGGCAGAGGGAGAAGCAGGCTCCATGCACCAGGAGCCCGACGTGGGATTCGATCCCGGGTCTCCAGGATCGCGCCCTGGGCCAAAGGCAGGCGCCAAACCGCTGCGCCACCCAGGGATCCCTGGATTTTTCTTTTCATGCCCCTTCTGGAACAAAGGTAATTCTATTCCTGCAAGAATATGTCCTCAGGCTTCAGTCTCAGGCAGATACTATGAAACTGTCTTTTTCAACATCTAGTCTCACCTCCTCTGCTGCCTTCCCTTCACAGAGAAGGGAATGCAGCCTCATTTATGGCTGGAGGTGGTTACACGACACTATTACAGAGATAGGAATTTTCCTCTCCAAATTAAAAGACAAACCCATATAAAGAGAAGGCCTTCCTGCCTTTCCCCACTTCATACCTCTTCTACTTCCTCCTGGAAAGTTTCACAGTGACTGGAGGTACAAGAGCCCTGGTGACCAAGAGAATGACATATATGTGCTAAGGGTAGCAGCAGAGCAGAAAGAAAGGGCAAGGTTCCCTGAGAACATTCTCGAAGTAGAGGACTCTCCTGGACTGCTCACTTGTGAATGTATTATCATGATAGGACTCTCCCCCACCATCCTTTTTACTTAAGCCACTCTGCTGATTAGCTATGGAAAATGACAATCAGCAATTCTTTCTGCTGCTGGTAAAATCCTGAGATGGTCAAAAAGGGCTTCTAGTCTCAAAGATTCTTCTGTGACTTTTCTCCCAGGCTATTCATTCACCTCTTCAATCTCATTTTCCCTAAACTGGATTTGGCACAAGGATGGGAGAGTAAAAATTATCAGGATTTGGGGGCACATGGGTGGCTCAGTTGGTTGAGCATTCAACTTTTGATTTTGGCTTAGGTCATGATCTTGAGGTTGTGGGATCAAGCCCTATGTCGAGCTCTGCGCTGGGTATTGGGCCTACTTGGGCTTCTCCCTCTCCTTCTGCCCCTCATCCCTTCTTCTCATGTGTTCTCTCTTTAAAAAAAAAAATCAGGATTTTCTTTTCTCTTACTACTGGGAACAGCGTCAACAGAGTCAAACCACAATCTTGTTTCTTTTCTTGGTTGTCAATTTTAATATTTACAGCATGAAGCCAATTGGCTTTACTGGATTTTCCTAGAGTCTACCCCCACCCCCTAATCAGGAAAGTGTGTTCTCTTCATTAGGTATTGAAGAAGAAAGATTCTGTGACCAGCTTCACTCAGCCCTACTTGTCTGGAAGTCTCCGAGCCCAGATTAAAATTACAATGGCTAATGTACACTGTTTTCCAAAATAAAATATGACAAGCTAAAAACAAGTGTTGCCTTGGGGCACCTGGCAGGTTCAGTTGGTAGAGCATGCAACTCTTGATCTTGGGGTCATGTGTTAGAGCCCCATGCTGGGCAGTAGAGTTTAGTAAAAAATAGTTTTCAAAAAAAAAAAAAAAAGTTTTCTCTTTCTAAACATTCCTATCTGTGAATCTAGGCTTATTTAACATTTGCAGGGCAGCCGGGGTGGCTCAGCGGTTTAGCGCTGTCTTCGGCCCAGGGTGTGATCCTGGAGACCCAGGACTGATTCCCACGTCGGGCTCCCTGCATGGAACCTGCTTCTCCTTCTGCCTGTGTCTGTGCCTCTGTGTGTGCCTCTGTGTGTGTGTGTGTGTGTCTCATGAATAAATAAATCTTAAAAAATTTTTTTTAATTTTTTTATTATTATTTATTTTTGATAGTCACAGAGAGAGAGAGAGAGAGGCAGAGACATAGGCAGAGGGAGAAGCAGGCTCCATGCACCGGGAGTCCGATGTGGGATTCGATCCTGGGTCTCCAGGATCGCGCCCTGGGCCAAAGGCAGGCGCCGAACCGCTGCGCCACCCAGGGATCCCAATCTTAAAAAATTTGCAGACAATTATTCATAAATTAATCTAGATGGTAGCCCCAATTTTTTGTAGACTGCATTTGCTATAATATAACCTCTGTCAGAAAGAAGTGTTGATAAAGTACAGTTATTGAGATCTAATCCCTGTCCAGTTTTTACAAACAAAAATGTAACCTCATTTTGCAAATAACTGGGAAGGGGGTTAGGGGGAGAAATCAGCACTGTTCCCATGGTGACAGTGCAATGTATCTGCAGTCCTTACAAGGGGGAATACCTGTGGGCTTTGGAAATAATCTATCAGACGTTTCAAAAGTAACTACTTAAGGTGACTATTTCTATAGGAAAACTCATATATTATGACGATTAGTTTTATAGGAAATAATGCTCTGTATCATTTCCATTAATCTTGAAATTATATGACCCTTCCTCATTTTGCACTGGATGCTATCCACACAGAGGCACACACGTGGTAACCACAACTCTGTAACAAACCTGTGACACTGGAAGTAACTGAAATCATGTGAAAAAGTAGAAAGAGTAGTTAAGATTTCTATATCCTGAGGCCCTGGCTAAAAATGAGGTGTGCATTTAATCATTTGCTCATTCATTCAAACCTACATACCATGCACTGGGATTCCCACCATCTCACAGCCTGTGTGGGGAGAAGCATAAGCAACAGCCACAACACCGCATTCTGAGTGTGACAGGGAGCTGTAGAGACTACTACATGAACACAGAGCAGGAAGCAGGGAGCCCTGAGGCTGGAGGATAGGCCTCTGACTGTGAGGAGACATTTACCATGTGGGGACAGGGGGAGAGGAGATGGCAAAGTGGACATGTGAATGGCAGCTGACCAGGTGTGATGGGAAAAACATGAGCCAACAGCATGGAAGGTGTCAAAGGAGGAAAGTCAAAAATGTAGGTGGCAGTGCCAAATGTTCAGAGGATGGAAAGGAAGCCATGCACTTGTGCAATCATAAGGTGAGCTATGACTCAAGCAAGAGTCATTTCAATAGTACACTGGTGGTGGTGAGGAGCAGATCACAAGGGATCGGGGAGAAAACGGGAGGTGAAATTAAAAGCAGAAAATATGCCTTTTAAAAGTTTGGAAGTAAAGAAGACAGGGCTATAAATGTGAATGAACAGAATGGCAAGATTTAGAACTACTTTTAAGAGGTGTCTAGCAGGGAGTCTACTTGAGTCTCTCTCTACCTCTGCCCCTCTCTCCTCCGCACTCACACACGTGTGTGCTCTCTAAAATAAAAATAAAAATAAAACTAAAAATAAAAATAAAAAGGAACCGCTGTTTAAGAAAATGATGATTTTACATCCCACAGAAGATCCAAAGTGTCAATCAGGCTTCACAGCTACAGGCAGCGATGCAGACAGACTTTGGGAGGGACCCTGATAGTCTGAATTGAGAAAGGAGCCCTAAAACACTTGGAGCAGATGCATAAACAAAATGTGATGCACTCAATAAAATGCCATTCAGCCATGAAAAGGAGGCAAGCACTGACACCTGCCAGAACACAGAAGAACCCTGAAAACATGATGCTGAATTAAAGAAGCTGGTCACAAAAGGTCACATGTTTCATGAGTCTTGTTTGTTCGTTTATTTATGACACAGAGGAAGAGGCGGAGACATAGGTGAAGGGAGAAGCAGGCTTCCTTCAGGGAGCCTGATGAATGACTCAATCTCAGGACCCCAGGATCATGACCTGAGCCAAAGGCAGACGCTCAACCACTGAGCCATCCAGGTGTCCCTATGAGTCCATTTGTATGAAACATCCAGAACAGGCAAATCCATAGAGACAAAAAATAGATTAGTGGTTGCCAGGGTGAGGAGAAGGGAGTGATGGCAAGTAACAACTTCAATGGGCATAGGGTCTCCTTTTGGGGTGACGAAAATGTTCTGGAACTAGACAGAGGTGATGACTGCACTGCATGGTGAATGTGCCAAATGCCACCAAATTATATACTGTAAAATGGCTAAAACAGTAAAGTTTGTTACATGCATTTACACATACAAAACCTGAAGCAGCATGAAACCAGTCAGGCCATCAGGCAGGAAAGTGAAGTACTGCCAACAGACAATGGCAATTATGTGACAATTTTCATAATTGTCAGTTATCAAGAAGAGGTAAGTTATGCTAACCAATACGGCTGAACAATACGAAATTGCAAAACAAAAGCAATTTCATATGGTTCAATCTAATATATTCCTTTTTCAAAGACAGGGCACTCTGTTGACTGTCTGTAGAGATTTCTGTCACAGTTGATGCTAGATAAATCAAGCCTCTCTCAGTCCCAACTGACCCTGGATTTTGCTCCTCTGTGCCCCTAAAATAAGTACTCCACTTGGGAAAGGCAACTTCTACAATTCCCTTTGGAAAGGAGAATGTCTGATGGGGAGAGCAGACAAAAAAGAATGCAGACACGTGGGTTTTGTTTCTGGCTTTGCCAGCTCTGTTCTAGAGAACTAGGAACAAATAGAGGAGTCCTTCCAACTGTTAGAATACTTCTTCATGGGGGTGCACGATGCCCACTAGTCAATCAAGTCAGACGAGAATTCCTATCAAAAAGCAGAAACGAACACCACTCCTCAACTTTGACCAACCAGTCCTGCTCATGATCACCCCTCCTAATCTCAGAATATCCTACATTTTCTTTAATTGATAAAAAAAGAGAGTATGTTCTATAAAACCACTGTCTCAAGGAGGCAGGGATTCTTTTATTTCAATAAATGACCTCACATCCAATTGACAAACAGGAAATCAAATAGCCCTCATCGTGAAAGAAGTAATCCAGTGAGATGCTGAAGATGCAAGTGATTTGGGCTTTCTAAGCAAAATAAATATTTGAAGCAGGAAAAAAAAAAAATTGAGAGTGCATTTCTCAATTGCTTGACCCCCACCTGCTACATTCCTAGCTCACAAGTTTTTCTTTCTTTTTCATCTTAACAGTAATAATTATGAAGTAAGTAAAAGTAAGTTTTATTCTCAGCATAAGCTAGGAGCAGGGAAACAGGCTTCCGTGTTAGTCTGCCATTAGTACAGGTTTTGGCTCCAATGCCTGTGTGTCCTTGGCATATTGGCCCACTTTTGGGCCTCTCCTTGTCTACAAAATATCTTCCTATCTCAGAGGCATGTCCTCTGTGAAACAGATTCTGTGAAGATTCTGTGAAACAGATAAAGCCATCAGCTCCATAAATACTCCGTGAATTACAATGCCACTAAATAAAGCAATCAGGATAGAACTCAAGTCCTGGGTTGGTATTTACCCATGCCCTATCAACTTCATCTCCACTGTCTTCAGTTTAGAAAGTCATGTTTCTGTAGGAATACAATTAAAATTCTCTTTTTTTAAAAAAGAGAGTTTCTGCCAAACATGGTGGCTCTGTAGTATATTTCTAAACATAGTTGGTCAATAATTTGGCGTGACTACAATAAAGTGAAATTTGTGATTTTACAGAAGTAAGCAGTACTCTAAATTCCTGAAGATTACACAGTAAGAGTAACAGAGCCAATGAATTAATCAGTCTTCTGTAGACTAATGTTGCTTCTAAATTATTTTAGATGGGTGATTCTCTCCATTCTTTTGAAATAAATATACACAGACACTATATATATGTGTGTGTATTTATTTATATTTGTGTTTATTTCAGGAAGAATTACACATAATCCTCCTTGGTAATCAACATCATTGTTAACAAGTTCTACCATTGAAGCGTATTATCTAGTTCATACTCCTTTCTCTCCTGAATAAAACACAGAACTAGTAAGGGCCTAACAACCTGTCCTTTAAAGAGAAGTCACTTTTCTTATTTGATCCTTGCACGAGCTGTTCTGTAACACCCTTTGAAGTCACTGACTTTCAAATTTCTAGTGACAAAACCTTTTCAAAAGGAAGGCAATTCAAATGCCAACATGCAAGAGGAGAGCATGGGAGGGAGGGAGCCCTGCCTTCCCATCCCATTGGAAGGTTGCCTACCTTCCACTGCTTTCCAGTTCTGAGTGACTGGAAGCAAGAAATATAATCAACAGTCCAGTTAAGGTCACAACATGAGAGGAGAGGATGATCCCTCCGTGTTCCTCCCACGTCTGGAATCTGCTCTACCAGAGATGTTCCATGAAGTCAGGTGAGACACCTCTTAGAGATCCTTCTCTTTCAAGAACTTACAGACACAGTGAGAGAGCTAAGCAGTGCTCTAGAAGCTCTAGTTTGTGCCAAGAAAAAGAAAGATCTCATCTGGTCAAAGGGCTCCTATTTTTCACAAACTCCAGGTTCTCACCAAAGGATAAGGCTTTATTTAAGTTAACTTTCCCTGATCCAAATCAGAAGATGGCAAACATTTCGTGACACTAGTCCCTGACTGAGGGTAAGCAAATTACTATCTTTATGTATCTATTTCTTCTCTTACAAGTAGAAATAATGACAGAGTGAGCCATTTCCTAGAATTATTGTAAAGATTAAATGATAGGACAGCTATCATTTATTTGTGCTTGTCACAGTGTAAGAGCCAGTAAATGTGAGCTAATATCACCAAAGCATCATTGCCATCCTGGAGTCTGGAGAGAATTGGCATTTCTTTCATGAGAAATATCATGGAAAGCTAGAATGAAGACTTTAATATTGGAAATCAACTCCCCAAAAAGTGCTTTCATCACAAACTGCACCATGTCATTGGGTTCTCAATATAATTACCTCCAAATGACTCCATCCTGAGAATTAATCTTTGCAAAGTATGCTGGGGTAAAAAAATTCTCTTAAAGTATAAAGCAAGAATTAATGACCACACAGTAAAATTCTCTTAAAAATCTCATTTTAAGATTCTGCTGAGGCCAGATGTGACTGACAATTTACCACTTTGATTCAACTAAGAAAGAATAAAAAGCAGCGTACAGCATTCTTTAAAATCAGTTTTGTTTCACTACTTAATAAACTTATCAGAAATCTTTGTGATTTAAGTATAAAGCAAATGGGTTTGGTTAGCCCATTCCAGGTGACATACCACATGTCAACGCACACAACTGCACAGACATACACAGTTCCATTAGGAAATGCTTTAAAAAAATTTTTTTTTAAAGAAAAGGAGAGTTCTATTTAAAAACAGCTGCCAACCCCCACACCAAACCCTTATCCTGGGAATTTGATTCCTTCAAGCCAATTCTGATGAAAGAAAAAAACAAAGAATCTTAGGAGAAAAGTAATTTTGGAATCCAGGCAATAGTAGGGAGAAGATATTGTTCCTTTCCATTTAAATGCATTGCTATGAGATTGCCTAACAGAGGTCTTATTTTCCACTTCCTTACAAGTTCCCTGTGTTGCTACTGGGATTTTTGGGGTGTTTTTTGTTTTTTGTTTTTTAAGAATCTGTCAACTCCTATCCTAAGTCCTACAGCAGCACACTTGAAAGCAAGGAGACATCACACAGGCAACTTGAAATCCCATTCGGAATGAGCCAACCACATGGAGGGGCCTCCGAGCATCCTGCCAACAACAGCAGATGGGAGCGTGGCAGAGCTGGGCACGTCCCCTCACCTCTGCCCACCCTTCCCCACCCCGGACCCACTGACCTTCTGATGACCTGTGACTTCGTCCCTGGTTCTCCCCAGCTCCTCAGCAAGTTTCACGTTCTCTTCTTGCAAAGCCGAAAGCTGCTGGGACTTCTGAGCTGATGCCTGCCTGAGGGTTTCTCTGCAAGGACAGTGAGTGCAGGGTTACCATAGAAACAAGACAGGCAAGGAAACTGTGGGAGACAACCAGCTCCACAGCACTGAGGAAAATATATCTGGGTCACGTGCCCAATGGGATCTATAACAACAGGAGGCCACAGTATCTCTGGACGAAGGGGCTGAATGGCTCTCACCTTTCAGGAGGAGGACTGCCACCCACAATCATTACATGTTTTTTTTAAGCCTGATAAACACTACATCCCACCCTCTCTCCACCCACACTCACCCACTTCTCAACATTCCCCATACAAAGAGCAATGCTACTGTAAAATAAATGACAAGCGAAATGGTCAGTCCTCTCATCTTTAAGGACTATTTCCACTAGAAAATTATGCTAAAACCCAGTATGTTAATAAAGCCAAGGTACTCTGTTCTGACTGCACAGATCCGTAATCTGGCTTTTTTTCTGGCAGAAATAAAAATCTAATGGTCCCATTTGCCAGTATCTGTTAGAGTCAAGTGCTGGCGTGAATTTGAAGATATTTTTAGGATGCCTCTTGAGGTGAAATGCCCAAAGGAAATGAGGCTTTCCAGTTACATAACAGGTGTTTCATTTTGACTGTATTCTTTCCACAATGCTGAGTTGTAATTAAAAGTAGCAAATAAAAAGATAGCCTGCGGACCTATATCATGAACATCAGCATACAGAATGTGAACACTTATTAAACATCTTGACAATTAAAATTATACAAAATATACATCTCAAATTATCATCCTTTACACATGGATATTGAAAATACTTTATCTGATCACTGGATTTTAGTTTTCTGTCAGAGAAGGTTTTGATGCCACTATGAGATTTAAGTCTGTGTTGGCTCAACTCCATTTAGGAAGCTGTCATACATGGCTGAATCCTGAATCAAGTCCTCTGGGTATGAATCCATCTGCTGATGCAGGAACATATCTATTTTTAACTTCAATTGTCTAATGGGTGGCAATGCCTGGCATCTTCAGTTTGAGTTTTAATTCTCCATCCACCTATAATATGCATACTGGGGTAAGATTTAGGGGAAGAAATCTACACAAAAATTCTGCTAGCACGTTAAATTAGGTGTTTTACAGAGACGTCTACTTAGCAAGTGAAGAAAAACAGAGAACTAATCTTTGCTTCCAGTCATTCAAAAGCTAGGAGGGTTGATTTTAATTATGGATACACACACACACACACACACACACACACACACACAAACACACACACATACACACTCTACAACTACAGCTCAAGTTCACCTTCTGGCCAAAGTCCATCAATTCTTGACAAATCTGAAGATTTTACTTAGGATGAAATCATCGTAAGTCAAATCTTTTATTCCTAGGTGGTCGCTGTCTTCCTTAGGAGCTATTTGGTCTCAGCATCTGCGTAGCCGGTCAGAGATATGTTTGTGATCCTGCTCTTGGTCTCTTAAAGATTTTCATCTTTTAATGGTTTATTATTATTATTATTATTATTATTATTATTATTATTATTATGTAAGCTCCATACCATGCGTGGAGCCCAGTGCAGGTTTTGAACTCATGACCTTGAGATCAAGACCTAAGCTGAGATCAAAAGTTGGATGCCTGACTGAGCCACCCAGGCACCCCTTAATAGTTTTTTAAATCCGTGGTTTCTATTAAAGGCCCACACTAAAAAAAATTTAATAAATAAATAAAATAAAATAAAGGCCCACACTAAAGAAAATTAAAATAAGGAGTCAAAGAAATTTCAAAATGCCCTAAAGTATTGATCTAAAAAAGCAGTATTTGTTCAATGTAAAATCGATAAAATGCTTTCATGAACATTTTCTCAATCAGTCCTCAAACCCCAATGGGGCCAATATTATTTATATTTTAAAGATGAGAAAACTGAAGCTCAGGGAAGTAAGAGATTTTCCCCAAATCATAAAGCCAGTAAGTTGTAGAAGCAAGAGAACTAGAGTTAAAACTGGTGATGGACCTCACTTGTGATTCGAATATAGAAACACCTTTCCATTTTTCTTTAGAGTGTAGCAGGGTACATGCATTTCATAGAGGAGGCTCTCACAGCTCAATTTCCAGAAATACTCTAGGGAATAATTCTGAAAATACCTACAAGTATTTCTAACAATTTTTAAAGCTACCTTTCTTTCTACATGACAGAAGACTATCTCAGTTTTAAAACTGAGAGGGAGGGGCACCTGGGTGGCTCAGTAATTAAGCATCTGCCGCCTTTGGTTCAGGGCAGGATCCCAGGGTCATGGGATTAAGCCCCACATCAGGTTCCCTGCAGGGAGCCTGCTTCTCCCTCTACTTATACCTCTGCCTCTCTCTGTGTGTCTCTCATGAATAAATAAATAAAATCTTTAAAAAAAAAACACACAAATGGAGAGGCAAATACATATTGTTCACATTGACTTGCAAACACTGTACTTATAAGTCTATTATAAATCTATTAATTGCCATGCTAAATCTATACTAGATTTATTACTGTGCCAGGTGACTAAATACAATAATTAAACTACTTATATCATTTTCCCTAAGATTGAAAATTATATGTCAGAGAGAAAACATTTTATTTCCTCACTCCACCTGATAATAGGAGCTGGCTAACCTAAACCAAGTTTTTCTAAAATCAGTCTAGTAAATAGCATAGAAAGAACACTTAGCTACAAGCTCTGGTTTCCAGCACCAAGGGCAATATTCCGTAGGAGGTAGTTCCAGTTAGAACTCCAGTGTCTAAACTGGTGTCCATTTTCCTCCAGGAATTGAAATCCTGTCAACCTAGGGGAGATACCAGGGAAGTTCTAAAGGACACAGAGTGCCCCATATACAAGCTGAACCACAGAGAAACAATCAGCAGCTCATTCTCTAGCTTTGAGTCCTGAGGAATGAAAGAATGGTAAAATGACTGCCCCCCTGCCTTTTTTTTTTTTTTTTTGAGAAGCATGATCCCCATTCCCATTATGTAGTATATTTATTTTAGATGGTCCCTGAAATGTGGCCAAGTCTAGGGCAGGGAACAGAGTCACTGGGGGCAGGGGCTTTCAACCTACTCCTCCTACTCCCTCCACCAGCTTCTGAAGCCTGTCCCTGGTGTCTCCTACTGCTCTGCCCTCCTGCTAAAGAACCCTAGCCACGGTGTGCCAGATTACCAACAGAAGGGGTGATTCCCCCAGGCCTGGTAGGCCGGAAAAAAGGTGGAGAAGCAAAAGCAGCACAGGCTGTCTGCCTGATGGTCCTGACTCCTCCTCAGCCAAGCTACTCCCCTCCTCGGTGGTCAGAGATGTGGGGACAATGGCTCCAGGGAGGAGGACAGGCCAAGATTAGAGAGGCAGCGGCATGGGCCACAGTCTTTTGCTCATGATCCTCTGTGTCCATAGCCAGGAGACTAAGCTTTTATTATTCAATGGAATCATTCAAAGAAAAGCACAAAACATTCTCGTAACAGAGGTAAAACCACCCCATACTAATTGGAAGTGGGTGACATGACACAGAGATCTAATGAGGACGGTGAATGCTTAAATACTAGACCAATGCAATGGCCATTACGAGAGACTCCTGAATAATCCTGTAGGAAAGAGTTTTATCAAAGTCCCAAGAGCTCTCTTGGCTAGGTCCATGCTGGCCCTGCCCCTCCATTACCTAGTATGGCCCAGAGAGCTCAAAGGTGGGATTATGGCAGTGGGAGGTTGGTTAAGGAATCTTCTCCTGCTCCTCAGATCCTCCCTCACCAGCTGCCTGTGTGACACAAATGAACTAAAGTCAACAGTGCTCCAAACTCTCTAGGTCAGCCTAATTACTTGTGTCACAGGGGAGATTCCCAAACCGGACCTGGGGCTACCCTCTCGGAGCTGATGGTGTCTCTGTTTCCCATCATGTGACCTTTCTCTCTCTGTGATGTAGCTTAAGAAGGCAGAGAAATGCAAGCTCTTCCTGATGTCCATGAGCACAACTATAAACTGAGAAATCTGTGTATGTGAACAGAAGTAGTGGGATCTGTCTAAACATCGTCTAGGGGATCCCTGGGTGGCGCAGCGGTTTAGCGCCTGTCTTTGGCCCAGGGCGCGATCCTGGAGACCCGGGATCGAATCCCACGTCGGGCTCCCGGTGCATGGAGCCTGCTTCTCCCTCTGCCTATGTCTCTGCCCCACCCCCTCTCTGTGTGACTATCATAAATAAATAAAAATTAAAATAAAATAAAATAAAATAAACATCGTCTAGAAAAGTATCAAGTTATCATCGAAACTAAGACTGAGGTACAGAAGTGCTGAATCATACACTGTACCGCTGAAACTAACATTACACTGTATGTTAACTAACTGGAATTTAAATAAAAATTAAATACAAAAACATGAACTATGACTGAGGAAAGGATTAATCGCTTGCCACCTGAATCACTCAGATGAGATTCTTTCTTGGGGGATTTTAGGAACTCTTAGAAACCAATATGTAGCAGGTTTAGTCCAAGCTTGATCAACAAATTGTATTGAGAAAAGAAAAAAAAAAATCGTATTGAGGATGGTGACTTGGAACTGATGCTTCTGTTTGATCAGAACTAGAAGTAAATAATTTAAGCCCTGGAAGGGCAGGAGCCATATAAATCCATCCTTGTATCCTTCCTAGCATGGAAGACACACTCAAACATTTACCTTATTAACTGGCTTTAAATGTTGAGGTTCACACAGTTGGTATGGTACAGCTCTCTGAAGAGTAAATGAAATCTACACTGAAACTATCATTTAAAATGCCAGATAAACAGCAATAATTATGAGTATCAGACTTGAAAGGCAAGGATTTGGAGGCGGTGCTGACAAAGGAAACATGGCCAGCCTGTCCACCTGAAACTGATGTAGCAGACTGGTGGTTAACCTCCATTACCAAGATTCTTCCAGGGCAGCCTGGGTGGCTCAGCGGTTTAGCGCCACTTCCAGTCCAGGGCCTGATCCCGGAGACCACGGATCAAGTCCCATGTCGGGCTCCCTGCATGGAGCCTACTTCTCCCTCTGCCTGTGTCTCTGCCTCTCTCTCTGTGTCTCTCATGAATAAATAAATAAAAATCTTAAAAAAAAAAAATGCATGGTGCTTTAGAAAAAAACTCTCATTCTTCTTGTATTTTATTCATCAAGTCATATTCCAATCCCAAACATCTTTACTTGTCAGCCAGCACACATTTGCTTTGATCCTTTAACCCAGCTATCGGTGTGACTTAGCTACCTAACAGGTAAGTGGCTACAGGTAAGTTACATCTCAGGCGTGCTGGGAGCATTTGGGAGGAGAAAGGGGAGAGTTATTTTTTACTTTAAGTACTTGTCAAGCTATTTTTTTAAATAACTAGTATCGTTTTCACTTTTGCAATATTAAGTCCCATAGTTTATCTCAAAGGAGATGAACTTACATTTCTTTCCTAAACTCTTCCATTTTTTGGTTCTCTACCGTCAGAAGTTCTTTTGATTTGTTCAGCTCTTCCACGTTCTTCAAGTTGTTTTCCTTAAGTGTATCCAACTTAAAGACCAAGAAAAAAAACTGAATGAAATGATTTCATTTTCCAGGGACATGACTGGATAGACAAATTATTCATGCAAATGGGCACTAAAAAGACGAAATTAATCACTTGGAAAAAAAAAAAAAAAACACAGAAAAAGTCACCAGGTGAGGAGATGACAAACAACCACATCTATTACAAACTGCAAACCTCCCCCTTATATTTAGTCAGACATTTCCTGTACACCCGGCCAAACTGTCAAACTAAATTGGTATGTGGATTACAACAAAAGTTTGCTTTCATTTCATGTACAATTCTCAATATTTACGATTGAACCTACTATTCAAGTATGACCCCTCTTAAAACGGCAAAAAAAGCCCACAAGAAATAAGTTCCAAAGGCATGACATCAGCAAGAATTACTCTTTGTAATAAAAACAAAAATCCCTTTCCTTTCCCACAGATTAGTAATTTTGGATGTATTTGTCAACTTTAGTACCAAATGGACAGAGTTCTGACTATAAGAATTTTTTGAATCAAGTATCTGTAGGTAGGAGAATATTTGGTTATCCATCTTAACTTGGATCTGAAAAGGAGAAAGCCATGCAGTGAGGCAGAAAAGCATTCACATTCGTCCAGCCCTATCACAGGCCCACAGGGAATGCAGCCAGCTCAGGGCCTGGCCCTGGTGGGAAAACTGGACACGTTCCTGGGATGAGTGAGGATACGACCAACTATACAGGCTCTGGGAGGTGACAGGAGTTCTAGGTGAGGAGCCTCTAGCAAGGATAGGGAGCTCATTTCGAGCCATCATTGCCCAGGGTATGTTTTCTGATGCCACGGTGGCTTCCTGGGACTTGGGTAGTCATCCCCTACAGTCAGAGATACCTTTGCCACATTACATGCCACCAGTCAGGAGTCCTAGACAGTGGCTTGATAGCTTTACCATCATGATATTCCTTTTAATGCCCTCTACAACTAAATAGAGGAATCTGGAATTCCAGATTCACAGAGCAAGAAAAACCAAGTATTGCAATGGGTCCCAAAAAATTATTCATCCAGTCTTGTATTCTGGTTGTGACAAGGACACCAAGGGTTGTGTCTTGAAAACACAATTCTCCCTGATTCTATCCTCAAAAATTAAATATATTCCTAAAATCTTCTCATTTAGCTTCTGCAATTATCTTTTTTTAATGCTTTTTCTTCTTCTCTCAGGACTATCAATTTTGTAAATGTACCTTCTTCTATATCTAGTTTTATTCACCCTATAATTATCTCAAAATGTGCATATCTTTCCAGATCTCCATCTCTGATCTTCCGTAATGAGGTCTAGCCTCTATGAAGCAGCTATTCAATGTGGCTAGCCTTTCCCCTGCTTTGATTCCTTAATGTCTCACCTGACCATCCCTTTTAAAAGTATCTGAAGTTCTATGGAATTTCACGTATCTACTCTGGTGAATCAATCTGCTTAGGGTTGAGAGGTAACTGCTTCCCAAAGAAGAAAGGGTTGGAGAAGCTGGGAGTGGGGAGCAGGGGAATAAAAAATGGGTCCAGGAATGAGAAATACGCTCCTTTGGAAAGAATCAAAGTGATCTCGATGCCACCGGTCTGAGACCCAGAAGTGGCTGATTGGAGAGGACACAGAAGGGAACCAACCAGGGCTGAATGAGGCCAAGAAAAGGTCTTTGTCAAACTCAGAGCTGAGAAGTGGAATTTAGTGGCTCATGCTGGGAAAGAGTTGAGGAAAAAAAACGTGTGTGATTTAAGATAAAAGATACAAAAAAAAGAGAGTGTCGTGAGTACCTCTCTGATCAATTCCATCATTGAAATTACCACAAAGCCACACTATCAGGGTTTTCCCCTCACTTTTTTAAACGTTGATCCCACTAAGTGAATAATGAAGTAATACACTTTATTTAATATTATTGTGCTCCTGGTGTACATTCGACTCCACTAACACAGATCCAACCTGCATGAGGGCATACTTCAAAAAATAAACAATCCCGAGTTAGTGATCAAGCATTCCATGAAGTCGATAAGCTGTCCTTTGTACAAAAAGCCATTTAAATCTGATTACTTCATTCTGTAGTTTTTCATTTGTTTGCTTGGTATCCTCCAAGGAGGCCAGAGTTTCGCTCTTCTCTTTGGTCATCTGTTCCATTATCTGCATGGCGTCTTCTGCCGTTTGAGCAGCCTGAATATAAAAAAGCACTGTGAGAAATGAGGGCAGACCTGAGCAAGCCTGCTGGGGATGCTCAGGCTGTGCTGCTCGGGCAGCCCTCACTGTCTGTGTGGCTAAGGTTAAGGGCCAGTCACCAATCCGATGCCAAGGCAAACAAACAGACGTGAAAGGGGAAGAGAGTTACAGACCCTTTCCATGCCATTCTTCAAACAAGCCAACTGCAATATACCTGTGTATTTTCAGACCCTTCTAAACCTGTCTTCCAAGCTCCAAAGTTATACTGTCACGCCCATCATTCTGACCTATATTTGAGAGAAACATTCAGTGATAATAAACAGCAACATCCTTATGTAGCTGATTTTTCCCTTAATCATATTTATTGCCGTATGTTTGAAATACTATTCTTTGCTATTTCAGATTTGGGGCTTTTGAAATCACTTGTCATTTAGGTTGGTAATTTCTCAAGTAAAAATAAAAATTATTTGGGCAATTATTAACATAAGGCTCAAGTGTTTAATGAGAAGCATTAAATGGAAAAGTCTATGAAGGAAGCTGTGGTAATGAATATAAACATGGCTGTGAATAAAAAAGATAATGTGCATATGGACACAAAACCTTAGCTGATAAAATATAAAAATAATTATAAGAAATAAAATTTTGTGTTTATTTCTTGTTTTTCATAAAAAATAAAACATTCTTAGGCACTTGCTTATAATTTCATGTGGTCTAACAAAACTTATGGACATTCTGCCTTATGCCTTCCCCACCACCAGCCATGGAGAGCTCACTGGAGTATTCCAACTCCAAATGGACAGACACAAGGAAACAGTTAAAAGTCAAACAGAAGATACCATGTTTCACAATGTGCCCATTTTACTCTTGTTCTTAATCCTTTAAGAACCACAGCTGACTTTTTGAAGAAAATGTCTCCTTAAATTAAAACATATATCCTTTTTATTCACAGTTTACAATTCTTTCCAACAGGGAAAGACAACTGCAATTAGAGATTTAGTAAAGAACTGCCCCTTCAGGTGGGAACAAACACATGAGCTTGAGACACATGAGCAACTGCGAAAGTGTGTTGGGGGGGTGGGGGGTGCATTTCCTCAGGTGGCCACAAAGAAGACAAGACCCCAAGCCCCCGGGGCGCTGGGAAGTTAGTACACAGGGTTAGTAGTCCAGGTCTGGTCCCTGACCCTCCCATTTTACCGTAAATGACTGAAGAGTCTCGAGCTCTCTAATTTTAAGAGTGAGCTTGCTCTTGTCTTTCCTCAAAATACGGTTTTCATTTTGAGATTCTAGGAGGTTGGCTGAGATATGGCTGTTGGTTTTGGCCAATTGGCTAATCTCTTTCTGAAGGATGAAGTAGCTTTCTGCCAGCTTCTCCTTCTCCTTCAGGAGCTCCTCCTTCGTCAGCATCATGTCTCTCTTCTCCGCCAAGAGGTTCTTGTTGTCCTGCACCACCTTGATGCGATCAGCCAGAGTCATCTCATGCTTCAGCCGGAGGTCGTCCAAGATCTTGGTGAGGTAGCTGTGCAGCTCCTGCAGCTCTAACTTGGACTTGGACAAGGTGGTGAAATCACTCTTTAGAGTCTCTATATTGGCAGCAAGCTGGGCCGTTTCTGCACTCAAGAGTTCCTTCTCCTTAATTATCTCTACCACTTTCTGCTCAGACTTGGTCTTCTCTTGGACAAGTGCAAACTTTTCAGACTGCAGTTGCTTCGTACACCCTCTTAATTCTTCCAGCTCCTGCTCTAGGAGCACCACCCTCCCGTGAAGTTTATTGTTTTCATACAGGGAGGACTCGTTTTCCTGTGCTCTGGCTTCTTTTTCCAGGATGAAGGACTGCTGTATTGTGTGGATCTCCTCGTTTAGTCTCTGACACTCTTCTTGCAGGCTCAGCCCGTCCCGTAGCAAGATGCTCTTTTCCGAACAGCAAGTCTGAAGTTCAGCATTCAGACTCTCCTTTGCCTGCAGGATGCTCGTGTGCTCTTTTTCTAGACTCTTCTTAGCATTCTGAGCCTCTTTCAACATCAGAGAGAGATCACACTTGGTGGCCGCCAGCTCCTGGTTTTCCCTTTTCCTCTCCTGAAGCTCCTTCTTCAGAGTGTCGAGATTACCGAGGAGTTTCATCTTCTCGTGCACGATGATTCTTCTGTTGGCAGACTCCTGATCATATTTCCGTTTGAGGTCTCCCATGGTTTTCATGGAATTCTCTCTTTCTGCAAGCAAATCTCCATTTTGCATTTCCAAGACAGACTTTTCCTTCAAGAGACTGTCATGCTGCTTTTTGAGTTTTGCAATTTTCTGACATACCACCTCTTTCTCAGAAATCAGGTAAGTGATCTTCTCGTTCAGGCTCACTTCGATTTGGGTGGCCTCTTCTGAGCATTTCTTCAGCTTTTCAGTGACGAGTCTGTTTTCACTTAGAAGTTCTTCTTTTTCAGCCAAGAGTCTTCTCTCGGATGAAGCCAAGGTTTCTTTTTCATGCAGAAGCTGGATGCACTCCGAGTCTGTGATCTCCCGACTGGTCTTGATTTCTTCCAGGAGCTTGCTGAGGCTGGTATTTGTAGCCTGAAGCTGCCTCATCTCCAGCTCATCCTTTCTCAGAGCCCGCTGGGCATTGTCCAGCTGTGTGCGGAGCCCACTGGCTTCTGTGCTGAGCCGCTGCTTGATCTGGATGGCGGCCTCCAAGCTGGCACTCAGCTTTTCTCGATCTTGAAGAAGCATGTCCTTCTCAAACTGCAGATCTTTGCTGCTTTGGAGAAGATTTTCTCTTTCCACTTTCAAGGCTATGCACATGTTATCAAGACCTGACTGCTTCTCCAAAGCTGACTTTTTCTCAGTCATGAGATCTTCAATCTCCTGCACCAAGGTTTTCTGATCTTTGACTAGTTCCTCATAAGAGCTCTGGAGCTTCTGAATAATTTCATCTTTATCTTTAGCCAAGGCAAGATTTTCAGTAATGAGCTTCTTGATATGATCCTCCAGGTGATCTTTTTCTTCCTGAACCTTCTTAAACTCAGCAATCAAAGTATCTTTGCTGAGGTGGAGCTCTTCTATGAGTGCCTGCAAGCTTGCTATGGAAACCTGCAAAGAATCATTTTCCTTACTGATCTTCAAAAGTTCTGACTGTGCAATATTGACTTCTCGTAGTAATTGCTCTCTCTCAACCACCAAAGCTTCTTTATGGAGCTGTTCCTGCTGATGAAGCTTTTCAGCATCTTGCTTTTCTTCTAAGGCTTTCTCTTTTTCTAAATGAAGAGTTTCATTTACCAACCACAGTTTCTGTTGATCTTCCTGAAGTAAAGTTATTTTGGCTTCCACCTCTACCAGCTTTGATAAAAGTGAACCTTTTTCTAACTTTAAAGCATTCCCCTCCTGTGCAAGAAGCTGCTTCTCTGATTTCAGACCCCTCAGCTCTTCTGACATTAGTTCAATTTCTTTTTTGGCTGATGTTAACAAATAAGTTAGCGACTACAGAAACAAAAGATGGAAAGAATGGAAACAAAATGAAGTCAAGCAGACAAATGCGAGCCCAAATAACTTAATGTAACCTAAATCATAAAAGTTTGAAATTTTTTAAACAGTAACTGTCATAGAAACTATCTAGATAACAAGAGGGGAAACCTAGATAAAAAGAGCCCACAAAAGGTTAATACAAAGCAGGTTTAGTGTTGCCAAGTGCTAGTCTACCCACTGGTCTATCTTTGCAACACTTTTGAAATCATCCCTGAGTGGCACCTCTGAGGTAAAAACAGTCTTTTGACTTTGATATCAGGGGATGAGATTCTATCCTGCCCTTCCAACTTCCCAATTATTTCTATTGTTGGAAGAATTCAGAGAAGAATTTTAAAAAATACAATCCAGAGAACTACAAAAAGTGAGTATGTTTTAATCAAAAAAGGGAGGGAAAAGGTGAGGGAAAATAAACTATTGCTTTTCAAACTAACTACAAGACCTTAACTTTCTAAAGGACAATCACTGGCCTAACTTGATCCCAATATTACATATAACTTATTAAAAGTACAGACCAATTTGCTAAGCTTTGGTGACTAAAATAAATGGGTTTAAAAAATACCTATATATATATACACTGGTTTACAAAATGACTTGACCACATTATCTATACTAGTGCTTTCCAGAACCTCCTGCAGTGGTATGAGTTTCTTTATCTGAATAAATATGGTAGTCTCTGATTATGTGTGTGCCTTGTGAGCACGTGAAGTCTAGTAAGTACAATTGAGAAGTTAAATTTGTAATTTATTAAAATTTAACAAGTTCAAACTCAAATTGATGTGGCCAATGGCTAGTAACTTGGACAGCACAGCTACAGATCACCAGCTCTTAAATGAGGAAATGCAGCAATTTTGTAGGTTCCATGAACCTCCTAATACCTTATATAAAAACTTGCTGAGCATATAAATTTTCCCAGAGGAAAACATCTTAAGTTTCATCAGATTAAAATCTGTGGGCCACTGTTGTTGACAAACACTGAAATCCATAGAAATCAGGTATTGAGACAACTTTGGAAGAGGAACAATCCTAACCAAATGACCCTTGTAAAAATTTTTTTAAAACTTAAAACATCAGTAAGCAAAATTCATGAGCCTTTACACAAACTACTGGAATGCTGTGGTTTGGTCAAACTGCAACATTTATAAGGAAAACACTAAAAAAGTGGAGTCTATCCAGATAAAGGGAACCACAAAGACAAAAGGTCTGGAAATAATACCTAGTGTTAAATGGCTCATAAAGCTGGAGATGTTCTATAGGGAAAGACAAAGCCTTGAGGGCGGCATGGAGAGGAGAGAGAGTGCAGTATATATATACATAGCACGTGTTATGTCATGGTCCAATTTAATTAACAAGTTTTAGGTGGGATTTGTTTCAAGTCTTATGTATGCTCTTTTACATTTCCTTTTCACCAAACTCCTAGACAAACATTAAAAATAATAAAAGACAAGTATTTACTTTTCTTTGAGCAAGTTCAATGGCGGCAGGAAAAAGTTAAACACTGGCAGGACAGTTGAACTTCATTATCTTACCAGAGTAAAAAAATATACTGGGTTGCAGATATGATCCTGATGCCATAAAATGAAATTTAATGTATTACATTCTATTCTATTTAATAACAGGATGTTTCCTCACAGCCCCTGTCTCCAGCTTCCCTGCCGGGAGCTCAGAGTGCTTTCCAGGGACATATAAAAGCCCTACAAAAGCCCTCTCTAGAGCCCTCGCTTCTAACATGCCCTATAGGAGCCCTGCTTCTCCAGCACTCACTTGCTTTGCTTGGCCTCTGCCTGTTGTTTTGCTGAAAGATGTCTCTCCTAACCTCAGGGAAGGTGGTGGCAAGATGGCCAAGATTAGAGGCCACAAGAGGGCCTCCTGCAAGCCAGCAGACAGAGCTCAGGCTACATGAGCCTGTGTGACAGCTGGGAAGCAAGCAGCACAGGGGTGAGGGGATGATGGCTACACAGTACACTCAGAGGAAACACCTGTATGGCAGCCATCACCACCCTGGAGAAGGAACAGCAGCTGGCAGAAAGAGCTGGAAGCCAGGAAAATGTAATTCGCCATCCTGCCATGCACTTAGAGGTTAGCACCTGTAAAGGCCACTGTTACCCATCCCATCTGCTGCTGCTTTATAAGCCCCACTGCAGCCCTGATGCCATGTGGCACCGTGATCCTCTCCTAAGAACATACTTTGGCTTTGTCGGCTTGCTTTTTCAGTTCCACCATCTCCTGCAGCAAGTCACTGTTCTTCTCCTGTGCAGCCTTCAGCTTCTCCTCTGTGTCCGACAGCATCTTATGCAGGTTCTGCAGGACTGCTTCGTGCTTTGCCTTCATGTCACAACTGGCTTCCTCGAACCTGGTTTTCAGATCCTGGCACTGGTTGTGGCTCATTTCCACCTTTTTTTCCTACAGAGATCCCAAGCAAAGCAGTAAGTCATCTAGCCATATGTGCCCCACCCTCACCTTCCTTGCCAGCACACAGTCTCATTTACTCTCCTCACCAGGTCCAACAATTTCCTCAGAAGCTCTTTCTTTTCTTCCTCATGCTTTTTAGCTGCTTCCTGCTGGCTCTGTTCCGCTTGGAGAGTTACTTCCCCAATACTCTTCTGCAGAAAGTTTGCATTTTCATTCGCCTTCGTCAGTTTCAGCTGTAATTCTTCTACATTTCTAGAATAAGGTTCAACACAAGGTGTCAGAGTTTTCAAAAGAATGCTTTAAATTCCAGAGTTACACTTGGAAAGATACTATTAATAATTGTATTAACGATTAGAAGTTAGGAGTAATTGGGCAGCCCGGGGGGCTCAACGGTTTAGCGCCGCCTTCAGCCCAGGGCCTGATTCTGGAGACCTGGGATCAAGTCCCACATCAGGCTCCCTGCATGGAGCCTGCTTCTGCCTCTGCCTTGTGTCTCAGCCTGTGTGTGTGTGTGTGTGTGTGTGTGTGTGTGTGTGTGTGTGTGTGTCTGTCTCATGAATAAATAAAATCTTAAAAAAAAAAAAGTTAGGAGTAATTAATAACATCTGAAATAAAAAAAAATGACCTGGCTTGCCCTGAAGACTAATTTGAACAATTGAGACAGTTATAAATACATTATTTAGAATGACAATTACTATAATTGTGAAGGTTTATTACTTTATGTCAATAGATCAGTAAGGAAAAATTAGCGAAAAGTAACTTTAGATGAGGAAATGAATTATTTAGTAAGTTTCAAAAATTTTAGCAGACTAGATTATCATAAACTCATTCTAATGCCACCTGAGAACAGAAGATACAAAAATGACAAGTGCTAATTTGAAGATCTAGCTTCGAGACACCCATGTGGTTCAACAAGATGTACAGAAGACATGGGACACAAATCCAGAGAATGGGCTAGAAGAGGACTCCGAGAGTAGAGGAGGGAAACTGGGATGGTCCCTCTGAGTCACACATCTGCCCAACACCCGCAGAGCTGGAGTTCTCTGCCCACAGGCACCATGCCACAACCACCTGTGCAGCTCCACCCACCTCACAGCAAGTCTGACCACAGGTGGTCAACCAAAGCCCTCTCACCAACCCCTTGCCCCCTGACACTGAACTGTAGGGGCGCATGGGTGTAGACCTAGCTGCCAACTAGTCACACTTTCAGAATCATGGGTCTCAGAGCCCTAAAGTGTCCTCTAAAACTTCTTCCCTTACAAAATAAAACATTTGATTTTTATCCAGCAGCTATTCAAAGAAAAAAAGGATCAGAGCAACAATAGCCTCAGAATAAAGAAAGGAAGAGAGGTGAGGGCAATGGAAGCTATAGTGGTGAAGGGCTGCAAGGGCTCTGGGACCAGCCTGCCCAAGTCTGAAACCACAGGCAAGTTACTTCACCTCATGAAGCCTCAATGCCTTTCTCTTCAAGATGGGAACAAGAATACACTCACCTCCCAGGATTACTATGAGAAATCAGAAAACACACTCTACTATAGCTGTCAGCATAGTGCAAGGCACACACCTAGTTAGCTTGTATTACAGTTACCCTTCATTACATTGAAACAAGTTAAACACTGTTAGCTGCCTGTGAAAGATATTCCAGCCCCTGGTAAACTACTACCTTTTCTTTACAAATCATCAAGTCTACAATACTGTATTACTCAGAAGGCTCTGTAGCTGATTTAAGGGTATACTCACATACTAAGATAAAGGAAGAGCGACAGGAAACTTTAAAACAGAAGAATCATGAAATTTTGACTCCCCTCCCTCCTAGACTGCACTTCAGAGGTGAATCTAAATCAGGAGCCCTTAAAACCATTCATACGTACCTTTTTTTTATTTTTTAAAGATTTTATTTATTTATTCATGAGAGACACACAGAGAGAGAGAGAGGAAGAGACACAGGCAGAGGGAGAAGCAGGCTCCATGCAGGGAGCCCGACGTGAGACTCAATCTCGGGTCTCTAAGATCACACCCTGGACCGACAGCGGCGCTAAACCACTGAGCCACCCAGGCTGCCCCATACGTACCTTTCTTTCAGACGTAACTCATCATTCATTTTTGTCAGCTGAGAAGAATTATCTCCGGACATCTTCATGATTTCTGCAATGTCATTTTCTAACTTTTCCTTTGCCTTTATCAACTGTTCTTCTCTTTCATCTCTCTCTCTAAATTTTGCCTCCATATCTGAATATACATAGGAAAAAAACAGCACTGTAGTGTTATAGTCAACAAAAATTTACTGCCTGTGTCCTGTATTCCAAGTTTTGCTCTGGGGATATTTGTACATAGCAATCTCTGCTCTCATAAAAATCATATCCTAGCCAAGAAGACAGACAATAAACTAGATTTTTTAAAACCCCACAAATAGCATAAAAAGTGTTAATTCCTAAAAAAGAAAAAAAATACAAGCAGAGAAAGGAACTAAGAAGGAGTTGGGGAGGCTAAAATAAAATCTCAAGCAGGGCCTCTCTGAATTGTGACATTTAAATAAAGACCTGAAGGAACTGAGGGAAAGCAAGTGCAAAGGGTAGTAAAAGAGGCAATCAGGGAGGTAACAGGGCTTGACAGTGGGACTGCAGTTTTTTACTGGGGGAGATGGGAGCCACTGGGTGATCTCGAGCAGAAAAGTGACATGACTTAGCAAAAGGACCGCTTTGGCTGCTGTGCTACAAATGGACTGAAGGGGACGAAGGCAAAAGCAGGCTGAGTAGGTAGGTGCCCAGCCATTGTAGCAGCTCAAGTGAAAGATGATGTTGGCTTGAATGAAGGAGAGTGGGGAGAGTGAGAGGAGTGGTGATGTGTGGTGGATTCTGACTTGTTTGAAAACACAGCAGAGAGGATTTGCAAATGTTACTGACATCAAGAAAGTATTTTATCCTATTATACCACATTAATGAATGAAGAAGTGAGCCCTGAATAGATGTTACTGTAATTTACTACAGTTATCTCAAATCCTAGGAAACCTACTGTACTCAGTGTTTAGGAAACAGAGACATCTTACCTGTTAAATTTTCTCTCAACTTCTCCAATTCAGTAGACAGTGCATTAAACTGTTCCTCCTTTTGGTGTAACTTATTTACAGTTTCTATTGAGGATAAAGTTAAAAGTTTAATATATTTCATACTTAGTATGACATCTAGAGGTTGGCAGTCTTACAACCAAATCAAATCACATCCTTGGGATTTGATAGGACAGAAATACTAAAAAAGTCCCATTACACATCGAATCACTGTGTAATGGACCTAGAGAAGCAAGCATGCATCTTTTTTTGCCTTCTCATGTCTGTGGATTAGGCAAGCACCAGGTATCCCTTTCCAGGCCTCTCTTTCCTCTTTCTAGCTAAAACTCAATAAAGTAATCAAGGACTAAAGATTCAGTAAAGGAATATTTTTCCCAAAGTATACTTAATTTTAAGATGGAACAAGCTTTTAGTCATACGAAGAAAGAATTTAATGGGAGTTTGAGGCTTCAGGAAGCCAGTGCAATCTGGCATGACCACGTGCTGCAGAAGCTTCCAGAAGAGTGGCAGCAGACTATAAGAGCATCTATTCCCTGTACTCCAGAGGCCAGCTCCAATCTGAGAATGTGACATTCTCTACAGCCATACTTTAGTAAAACATACCTTGCATGCTTCTCTGAACAGAGACTGCCTCCTCCGAAGCATCAGCAAACTTTTCTTTCTAAAATTAAGAATTGGATATTCAGAATAGAAAGACTTCAAACTATAGAAATAAGTTTCAATTAGTTATAACTACAACACTATCTACTTTTTGTGACTGATTTTGTTTCATCAAAACTTAAGACATGTAGACACCAAGTACTACCATATGCATACTGTGCACGTACATGACACAGGTGAACGAGATTTACATCTACATCTGTACATGTGTGTGAATGTGTATACAGAAGCACATGTGTTTATGCATATATGTTGCACATGTGTATGCTTTTTTCATGTTGCTACCCTCAAGTAGCACAACATCTCTTCAGAAATCTGCCTGAGACAGTGGTCAGAATTCTGAAATGTTTTATATCTGAGAGTAATCAGAGACTAATATCTTGAAACTGTATCAACTACCTCGCCCACCTATTCTTTTCTAAACACGACAAGAGATTAAAACAAACAACTGCTCTCCTGGTTTCCCTGAGATGAATTCTGAGCTAGATACACCAAGAAAAATTTTAATTAGTATTTCTAACCATTTAGGATTAGGAAAAATATGGGCACACAAGCCACACAGGTCCACCAAAGTCTAAATGCTGTCCACCTGTGTTATTCCCACAGAGTTAAGAGGCAAATTTTCTCCTCAGAGTACAGAGAGGTATATGCTAACTTACAAGAAAAGTAAAGCATCCTGAAAATTTGGTGGGGGGAGGGAGGAGGCCAGAGAAACAGTATGGAACTCAAAATACATTTTCTTAACAGATATCATATTAGAAAATCGTGATTCGCCGGCCAACTTGTTCTCAAAATGTAACTAAAATATTGTATATCAAAACTGTCCAATATACCACCCACCATGATGGAAATACTTTATCCTGTGCCATTCAATATGGCAGCTACTAGCCACACACAGCTATGAAGCACTTACAATGTGGCTAGTACAACTGAAGAACTGAATTTTAAATTTTATTTAATTCATTTAAATATATATACTCATATAGGGACAGTAGCTATGGTAATGAACAGGCAGCTATATATTTAACGTTTGAAAAACTAGAAACTCGTAATATTAGCATTAAAAAAAAAAAGCAAACATTCACCTCTGGTACTAGCACAGAAGCGTAATAAGTGGGGGGAAAAGATGGTATATGGAGGGATCTAAGACAAGCGTCCCTTCCTAACTCATGTTGCTCTCACTCAGTTTCTCCATAAGCCTACAACCTTCCTTTCCCGTGATGTGTGCTTATGGTTGTCAGTCTTCACGAAGTTCCATTTCTGATGCAGGAAGAAGGGAGAATAGTTGAGAAAAGGTAAGGGAAAAAAATGTCTTACAACTAACTTGTAAGGCAAGAGGACATAAGTTGAAAAGAAATATAATTTCCTGAGGAGGAATAAACGGAGTTGGAAGAAATGGTTCCTTGAATTTGTTGAGTTGGACAGCACCCTGCCATCCTGACAGGGGATGCCAATGGCCCAGGACAGCTCTCTCTGGAGGGCTGTCACAGGCAGGTAGGAGCGTAGCATAAGATCTCATTATAAATGAAATCTAATGTGTTGGGTATATAACTTGGGAGTTCCCTGTGTTTAGCAAAACCAGTCAGTAATAGGCCAAAAAGCCACATTCACCATAGTCAAAGGATAGATTTAGAAAAGAAAAAAGTAATACCTACCTTTATTGCTAGTTTGGGTTTGATCCCATTCCCTTCGAGGTATTTGTCAGCCAATGACTAATACACTCAATTTAAATCAATACTTTGAAAGAGAAAGGAAAGAGGTGCAGTACATTTGTCTTTACAGAGATTTTTGTTTTTGAAACGGGAACCATTCAAACAGCTAGAAACCCTGAGACACAGATTTCCAGCAGGTACTTACCAAAATCTGAAGTTCTTTTTCCAAAGCCTCTTTCACTTGACTGACTTCACTCAAGTTTTCCTGAAGGTTATTAAGTATTAGATCTTTCCCCTGCAGCTCTCTGGTAATGCTACTAGCCTACCATACAGAGTAACACGGTGCAAAGCAAATGAACAAAAGGAAACAAAAAAGAATGAATGAGAAACACAAAATAAAACAAATATAAAAACATAAGAGAAACAAACACAACCAAACAAAATTCAAAGAAATAACGGCATGGGTGTTTAAAAAAAAAAAAAAAAGTCGTTTTTCTTGTTGTTGTTAATTCTAAGAAGCCAATGACTTTTCCTGCAGTTTTAGATAGGATGATCTGACAATTATTTAAAATAGTCAAAACAGACTATTTTTCTATATTGAGATTTGGAATATCAGAATAATCTAAAGCAGAAAGTGCAGATGCTTACTTTCTAAATGGGTAAGTTAATAAGCACTTTCATTTTCTGTACTTTAAATACCATCAAGCAGGAAGATACACAGTCTGTGTTATTTTCTCTATTTTGTATACACTTAAAGTAGTTCAACTTTTTTAAAAATGTTAACGTACTAGACAACAGTCATCAGAAATTGGTTTTCATAAAATCTTGATGTAAAAAAGGTTGACCAACCCTTAGCTACATATTCTCTACAAATTAATTTTCGTAATTTGTTTATTATTTTGGGTTCAACTGAGGAGATTTGAGAGAAACTTCCTGTACTTAGCCTTCTTTTAAAAAAAAAAAAAAAAGATTTTATTTATTTATTCATGAGAGACACAGAGAGAAGGTAGAGTCATAGGCAGAGGGAGAAGCAGGCTCCTCACAGGAAGCCCGATGTGGGACTCCATCCCAGAACTCTGGGATCACACCCTGAGCTGAAGGCAGACCTCAACTGCTGAGGCACCCAAGCGTCCCAGCTTGTCACCTTCAACTAAGATTACTTAGCAATTTTTCGGTTTGTCCTCACATCTCCCTGTCTAACCTTACAACCCTTTGCCAAAGAAGCAGTTTCTCCTGCAAAAAGCTCAGAACATTCCACATCAGCACCAGCATCCTCACCAGTGGCAAGGGGACTAGGAGGGAGCATTCATTCCTCAAACAGTCCTTAAAGATGAAGATGACATCTGACAAGGCTAATTAGAAAGAGATATTGCTGGCAAATGTTTCATGCAATTTCCTATGCCTTGACCAAAAGCATACTTGTCTTTCTCCAAAAAGGCAGAAAATAGAATGCGTTCTCACTACGGCATAGGAGAAGCTCTCCTATGGGACGGAAATGGTGATGCAAAGGGCTCCAGGTTCTTAGCCTTATTTCGCTGTATTACTTAGCACAGCATGTTAATTTACAACAGTCAAGTGGCACTCAGCATCTACAGTGCCTTTGTATAAGATCTTATGAATAGGAAAATGACATTAATGGGAAAGGAAGAGGAGATAGTAATATAATATGCTCCTTTCTTGTCTATTCCTTCATTTACCTTAACACCATCATCTTAGGGAGTTCTCTATTTTAAAGAGATTACAGGGGTATGTAGGTGGCTCAGCGGGTTGAGCATCCAACTCTTGATTTTTTGCTCCTGTCATGATTTCAGGGTTATGGGATCAAGCCCTGAGTCAGGCTCTGCATTCAGCAGGGAGGCTGCCCGAGATTCATTCATTATCTCTCTCTCTCTTTCTCTCTCTCCTCCTCCCCCTGCACATGTGCTTTCTCTCAAATAAATAAATATTTAAAAAAAAAAATTACAGACTAGAACCAAGCCTAAACAGATTAAAAAGCATGGCCCAGAGATAAAGTCATAAAGTACCCAGATACTAGGAAACCAAAATAAATTCACCTAATTGAGCCATTATTTTCTCTAATCTCCTCAAATGAAACCACACTCAAGATAGTCAGAGGACACTGCACGCAACTGGGCAACCTGCTAACACCAGGCAATCTGCTGTAATTAAATCTGGAATTTGGAAGATGTATGAGCTCCACTCAAAAGTGACATAAAATGCAAAGTGATACTGACAAACAGAAAATAAAAGGAATGGAGGACACCAATACAAACCTTGCCACTCTCAGTATTCTTTTCAATCTCTAAATTTTTAATCTGTTTCTCAGCTGCCTCAAGCTGCTGTCTAAGTTTCTTGATTTCCGATTTACCTTCGGAACTGGCTTTCCGAAGTGCATCAAGATCCAAGAGCTTTTCTTCGGTAGCCTTGAGCTGTGATGTAAAATTATCAATAACCTTGGTTTGTTCATTGCATTTGGCTTGTAGTACCTCTAGCTCCTTTACCTTTGTCTCAGCTTCCTGCAATTTGCTTAAGGTGTCCTCCATCTCTACTAGATGCTGGTCTTCCGCTTTGTCCAGCTTCGCCTTGATGGCTTCCAGGCTGCTCTCCTTCTCTTTAACGACTGCCATCAGCTTACCCCGGAGGGCTTCTATCTCTTTAGTGTGAGCAGACCTTTCCGAGTCTTGTTTGTTCTGAAGGTTCTCTATTTCGTGCTGGTAATCTAGCCTCATCTTCTCTATCTGTGTTTTTAACTCCATAAACTCCGTGGTCTCCATTCCGACCCCCTTGCTGAAGGACACCTTCAACTCTTCCATCGCCTGTTGGTGAGACGCGATGGCCGTCTCCAGCTTGGACTTCCACAGGGCTATCACATCCGAATTCTCCTTGTTGGCATGATCAAGCTTGCTTTTCAGTGACTCATTCTCTTTGGAAAGCTTCTCTGTGGCAGCCTGAAGAGCCTTTATCTCCTTCTGATGTGTTTCTTCGCAGGCTCCAAAATGCTCCTTCAGAGAAATTACTTCTCTCTGGTGGTCAGCATGGGTGGCTTCCAATTTTTCTTGCAAAGAGCTTATCTCTTGCAAAAAGGAGAGTGACATGTCAACATCCCCAGCAGGCTTATGGGACTCTAGCCGCCTCCGCAACTCAGCTACCTCCTGCGCTCTCAACGCTAGGTCTTTTTCTAGTTCCATTATACGGGACTTTTCCGACACTGTAGCCACCTAGTAACCGCAGTCCAAAGAAAAACAAAGCATGTAAATAACCAATCACTGACGATTTTCTTTAACCTTGAAACTCTTGAAGAGCTCCCCAACCTTGGGCAGCCATCGAGCTACTGAGAATGCCTGCATGCTCACCCACCTCTGCCATCGTGGAGGAAGTTCAATTCTGAGAGCTCTAAAGTCATCATCCTTGGCAAACTACCACTATCCTGAGATGGTCAAGGAATTGAAAACTGATATGGAATATAACTTACTCCAGAATTATTTTTTTCCTCTAAGGAAACGTAGAGAAGTGCCCGTCAACTGAGAGTAAGTTAATGGAAACAGTAGCTTTCAAAATTCTCAGAAATGTCCAGCTGCTGGAAGACAGAATTCTCTTCATTTTACTTGGTTTTCCCCTACTCTGCTTCACCCAGCATGTATAAATGTTCACTTATCTAATGCAGGTGATTTTAAAGACCTGTGCTATCTGGTAAAGCAGCACACATGGCTACTGAGCACTGCAAATGTGACAGATGGAGTATGTGTAACATATACAGATTTTAAAGACTCGGTGGGGAAAAGAACATAAAATATCTTAATTTTTACTTATTACATGATGTAACTACCTTACTTTCTGATTACATGATGAAAGGATATTATTTTGAATATAGTGGTTTAAATCAATTATTAATTTTACCTGTTTCTTTTTATCTACTAAAAATGTATGTTAATGTCGGTGGCAGAGAACTTTCGATTATATACATGTGGTTGGTATTATACTTCTGTGGGCTACCACTGGTATAGAAGGTGTGAAATTACCTATCAAATGTTTCAATGAATACCAACGTTAGCTGTAGAATGAAAGCTTTATCTGGATAATGAAGAAATAATTTACTAACCTTTTCTAAAAAGACAAAATAAGAACAATTACTTACCTGTAATTACATATGAGAATCTTTAGGGAGTCCCCTTTTTGGTTTCTATAATTCTATTGGCATTTTAATATACATATCTTGTTCCCCTAACCCAGTGGTTCTCAGACATCAATCTCCTGGGATGCAGGTCTAAAAGGCAGGTTCTCATTCCCCCACGTTTTGATGTTATTTGAGCTCTGGGACAGCACCCAGGAATCTGTTTTGTTGTTTGTTTTTTAAACAAACACCCCAGGACTAGAAAAAACACTTTCTTAACTTGTGTCCATTTATTCTTAAGCAATTATTTCCCTCTGATACCTGTTAGCCAGCCAGTGTAATACACAAATTATGTGGGATTTGGTTGCTTCAGGGATAAAAATGAATGACTGGACTAACCTAGGAAATAGAAGGGAACGTGAATGATTTAAGAACAAATTTCAAGAATCCAAACTCCTCCAGGTGGAAGGCTCCTCTTACCCAGTGCCTCTAAAGTGATAGGTGGGTTTCCTTCGCTTCCTCTGCCCACCTGCAAACTGTGAGACCAACAAACACTAACTTGTCCACAAAAGACCAGGAAAAGAAAGCAATCAGTCTCTGAAACCTGCCTGAGGGAGTCATTAACTATTTCAGAGCTGACTGTAACTAGTGTGCTTCAGGGTCAAAGATGCTCCAGGTTAAAGATGTTTCTTTACATACTTTCTTCTGGGGCAGGCAGTAGGGTGTCCAAGAGTTTGTTGCCACAAAGTAAGGTTTTGTTTTGTTTTTTTTTTAAAGATTTTATTTATTCATTCATTATAGTCACAGAGAGAGAGAGAGAGAGGCAGAGACACAGGCAGAGGGAGAAGCAGGCTCCATGCAGGGAGCCCGACGTGGGATTCGATCCTGGGTCTCCAGGATCGCGCCCTGGGCCAAAGGCAGGCGCTAAACCGCTGTGCCACCCAGGGATCCCCAAAGTAAGGTCTAAAACATTAATAAACCCCAACACTGCAAGGTCTAGAATGTAAATAAATCCAATAGGACAAGAGGTCTTTATTAGTCAATGTCAAGTAAAAAATAAGTGAAAAAAAGAATAGCGTGATTATACTGTAGCATTTCTATAGCTCTTCCATTTTTTGTTTTACTTCCCAAAGTTTGCCCTCAAGCAAAGCTGTGTCTGCCTCTCCCACCAGAGTGAGGTATCTTACTCTTGCGACTTTTCTGCAGTAGTAAACACCTTGCTCATGAACTGGACATACTGGCTCAAAGGAATTCTAAAGCACTTCTTAAAAGGAAGGTAGGTGATAGGAAACACAAGTGATTCATGGGCTGGTTTCACACTTGGCCAAGAGTGAGGATCAACAGAAGGCATTAATTTCTTATAGAAAGGACACAACCTGAATCTGGAATAGTTGGATAAACCATGCTATGAATAGATGCCTTCTTACCCGCAGAGAAGAAAAAAACAAATAAAAAAGGGCATCTATCCAAGCTGTTTGCTGACAAAGGTACATGGGAGGAGTTCACAGGTTAAAAAAATACGTATTGATAGATATACGTATACATCTCCTTGCTTCAACAGCTATTCCAGTAAAAGAACCCAATCTTATCATCAGTCCCTTGTATTTCCCAGATCAAGTCATTGGCTCTCAGGTAACAAAGAAACATTACCAAACTACCAGGATTTTTTCCTTACCAAATACACAGGAGATACCTTTACTTTTGAGGCCAACTGAGAACATTTTCTTTCTTCTTAAAAAAAAAAAAAAAAAAAAAAAAAAAAAAAAAAAAGCTTATGATTTAGAGAAGAAAAATTAATTATCTAGATTTTTAGATCAGTCAATGATTTCTCAACAAAAGAAATTTCTACAAATACAATAATTCAAAAGAAAAAATCAGGATATCAAATTTGATCAGAGACAGTAATTTTTGAAATTTTGTAGTTAAGGATCTGGGCAATTTAACCACTGACAGTCAAACTTGTGATTTAAAAGATATATGTACATACACGTCCTCTTATATGTAAATGAGTTGGATTATTTATTAAATGTTTTAGCACAGAACTACCTCCATAATAGACAGACTCCACCCTGTGGTGGTCAAGAGCACAGACTTTGGGGCCAAATGGTCTAGATACAAATCCTGACTGCATTGTGACTATTAGCTGTGTAACCTTGGGCAAATTATTTAATCTCTCCATCCCTCATCCTCATCTGTAAAATGGGGACACTGCTACCACCTCCCTTGGGGTTTAGGTGAGATGAATAAGTTAATACTGGTGCAATGCTCAGAATAGTGCCCAGCACCAAATAAGCACTGTATAGGTGCTTTAATACATAAATAAGTGAAAATGTGACTGATGCATTGGCTCCAAGGGCCAGAGACAGTGAGCTGGGGTTACAGGAAGCCATTCTGTTCTCAGAGCACTTTTCCCTCCTGATCACTGAGATTTTCATCTACTGGTGACAGAAAGGAGGGAAATGCAAAGACAGATCAGGTATCAAGAAAAAAAAAAGTCATTCAGATGAAATTCCTTAACTCTCATTCAAAAGATCCAGTGTTTCAATTCCCCCAAAAGGTCAGGGAAGAAGGCAGGAAGAGAGAGGTGAAGTAAACAGTAACAAAAAATTATTCAGAAACCCCTGACACTGAGAATATGAGAACAAGAGGACAATTGACTGCTTGTGGCAAAACTGGAGAAATGTATTCCAAGGTATTACTACAAAGAGCCTCAAATGTGGTTGTGGATGTCCATGCAGTCTATACACAGGTGTAGGGTTTCCGATCTTGATTTTGGTTGAGTCAACCAAAGGAATGAGTCTTTACCTTTGACAAAAGATTTGATATGAAACATCTGTGTCTACCCATCAGTCTACGCTCATGAGCACCTGAACAGCACCAAGACCAAACTCAGGTCGAACCACTGGGTCAAGGCTCAGGACAACTGCAAGGCACGTCCCCCGAGGCGTCACCATTCACATACACGGGTCTGCTTCATTAAACAGTGAAAACCATTACCCTAGTGTCTTCTAACTCCCTCTGGAGTTTGTCAGCTTTGGTCTTTTCAAAGAGCAGGCTCTGTTCAAGCTCCTTAATGCGGGCATGCTCCAGTTTGGTCTGCGTCTGTTAGTAAAAAGGAAGAGGAAGAGAACACAACAGTGCCACCATGACATGCCAGCACAAGAGGAGAGAGAGCGGCATGCAGGCTGAGCCACCAGTACCTTCCGCCAAAGGATGAACAAAAAGGGAAATGGAGAAGGGCAGAGGATGGGCTGAGATGGGGGTGCTGGGGGTGCAGATGAATGCTATGGATGACAGGATGAGGTGGGCAGGGGACACGAGCTAGTCTACTGAGAAAGACAAAGTGGAAACACATGTGGCGGGATGAGCAGTGTCAGATGCGTGCAGCCAAATATAAGTTATATTGATAAGTGAGGTTGATCAGCACAAATTAGAATAGTTAATATTCCTCTAAACTATCATTTGCCCCCTCCCCACAACAGCCATTTGACATTAATGTGTATGTAACTGACTCGGTGACTTTAACAAGTAAATTGACCCTCAAAATGATCATGGCTATCCCCTAAATATGGCAAATACAATGTCATAAATCTTACAAGTATTCAGTAAGTCCCTAGGGCAGATTCCAGTGCTATGGTGTACAATTTGATGTGAACAAGCGTGGAGTGTTCAGCCTAAGGAAGGGAATCCAGAAACTAGAGCTGAGGAAATTACACCAGTGGCCTTTGCTGAGATGAACAAAAAGGGTCTGGCATTCTTAACATTTCCCGATCCCCTAGTTTCCTTCCAACAGTGGGTTTTCCAAAAACTAGGTGTCATTAAGGGAAAAAAGGAGGGGATCATATTTACATGGGAAAATTCAGTAACAATTATGCTTGATAGCTTCCATCTCTGAGACTCAGCTCAGGAGAGTTTAGAGCTGGTGAAGGGTTCATTTTTTTCCAGCCCAGGATGAAGTAATTATCATCTCAGGAGTGGGAAATGGGTGACTCAGGCCAAAGGCATTTAGTTTGAACTCCATGCAAAAGGAGCTGATAAAGATTCTGTGTTTTAAAACTTCAGAGACTCCCCATCATCACTTAACTCAGATGTAACTTGATGGAGAACCCAGAAAGTAACCTCTAACAGCATGATCTTAATTCATGGGAATAATCTGTCTAAACATACCTCTCTCCCCACCACCTCCCCCAATCAAAAGGTTAGCAGCAGAACCAAGTGATCAAACCTAGGGACAGAGCTACTCTCAGCAGCTTCTAGTCACTTATATTAATTTAAGTATTTTCTGGTTCTAACTGGTCAGATCTGTGTCTGGACAAATGTGAGCAACGCGGAAATGACAACAAACTCTAAACAAAGTAACAGAAAGTAGTGCACAGCTTAAGTAGAAGGTGGATTATTTAAGTTATAAACATCTTTTAATGACTCCAGTGGTCCTCTAGGGATTTCAACACATAAAAGAGGTCACTATGCTTGTGAACCAGATATAAACCATCGTGAAATATTTCAAAAGTGAAAAAAAAAATTTTTTAAATTTCATCATCTGCTTCAGCTCTTTACACTCAACAAAAATAATGAAATAAAACCCAAGACCTAACAGTCTGGACAGTCCCCTTGGTCCTTATGTGCCTTAGAACATGTTTAATTTACCTGCTTTTACAAGAATCTAATCCAGATCTACATAATTGGGGTCACAGCCTCAAGAACTGTTATCTAAAACTAGGAGTAAAAAGCAAAAGGCAACATAATCTTTCTTCACCTCCTGAAACTGAATTCAGTGTCTTCTGGGTGAAGGGTTGTGTGATCTTCCCATTCCAAGATGTTCCAGATGACCACAATCCCTCCTTGCTGGCGGGTATGCATACAAACCATCTGGGACTCTACAGCTGCATCTGAGCAATCACCAGCAAGGGAACTAGTGATCCACTTCCATGCCACGGTGTATGATAAAAATGTCACACTGTGCAGGACTACCCTCCTTTTAAAAGTATTCCTTTCTTACAGTAAGACAGAACATCCCGAGAGGAAGGTCCCGGGAAGGGATTAGGAGGGAAAGCAAAGGCTCTGCGAGAAGCATACAAGAAAGGCAGGAGGGAGATCCCCATGCAGACTGACATGAGTGCAGAGGGAGCCTGTTTTGGGAGGAGAAAGAGACCCAGATCACTGAAGTAGCTTCACAAAAAGGAAACCTTCAGAACGGAGGCTTTTTATAAGTTCGGCCTTAAGTTGTCTATGTCAGCTGCCAGGGAGCAGTAGGAAGAAAAATCTTTGCTTTAATTTTACTCTCTTATGTGGTAAAACAAAACCAGAAGTTTTGAGGTTTCTTTCAACTGGCATTACAGCTGGCAGTGTGCCAGGAGGAACCAGGCTATGGAGGCTACTTAGGTGAGATTGGAGCTGGGTATTTGATCTTCATCAGATGGACAAGGGGAAAAAAAAATACCTACATGCCTGGTAGCACTGCTACTAGAAAAATCTCACTTCGATAATAATAAATTTAAAGCACATAGTGTCTTCACTGAAGAATGCTTGTCTCTAGTTTCACCAACTCAGGGAAAATACTGCAGCCCCAACACGCAGATGCTTGTATTTCTGGTCACATGCACTAGCGGGCACTGGCCAGAAGGGGGCGCTCACAAAAAGGCAATGGCCCCCAACATGCCCTTCTGCTCTCAAGGGAATGAAATTAGACCACTTGGGTAAACTTGCCCACAGAATTTCTCCCTTCATCTTGCATGTTTTATGTTTCCGTTAGCTATCATCTTTTTTGGAATGATTCCATTAAAATGAGAAGGCATTATGAATTAAGTGAAGGAGGCCAGGCCCCCAGACAAAATCCTTTTTCCTTCTTGTTGGCAAAATTCTCCAGAAAGCAAACATTTGCTTATGCATTCAATAAATGGATTTATACAGCTTAGTCATTAGATACAATTTTTTCAGGATACAAACATAATTGCTTTGAAAGCCACATGCACAGAAATATTAAGGTCAATGTCTCCGGTCAGATTATGGAGTTAGTATTTGAGTATATCAATAAGCATTTTAATCTGTCATCAATCTGTGTTAACAAGGGAAATCTCCACACAGTTAAGTGCCCTCTTACATTCTCAGGATCTTCAGAAATCTGGCTCTTTTGCTATTAGTAAAAAAATAAAAAAATTAAGCAACAACAAAAGGAGAGATTCCACTAAAGTTTTGATTATGTGATAGGGTTTCAAAATAACCCTAACTCTGATTAATTTCAAATGATTATACCATACAGAGTACACTGGCCTAGTGCTGATGGGAAGATTTCACTCACTCCTCCCCAGAACATCCTTGGCTGTGTCTCACATGAATCAGTTGATGATATGAAACTTCTAATGAGACTTTGGGGTGTTTTTAAATGGATGAAAACAACACGAAAGTCAACTAAAGGGATGTGACTATATATGAAATGAGCCAAGAAGGGAACTATTGAATTATGAATAATCCATTAAATTCTAGGCCTTATAAAACTAGAACTTGAAGAATGCCTTCCTTACTCTCTGTTGACTATGAAGACAATTTCCAAAGGGATCAGAGTTCCTATCTGGAAAGGCCTCTGAAATGGAAGCATGGTGTGGGCCACCAACAGGCTCTAAACTGGTAACAGCAGCAAAAGTGTATATTCTAGGAACTGCACAGGCAAGTACAATTTTTCCTAAAATATTACAGATTAAAGTACCAAAAATCTGCAAAATTTGAATAATTTAATAATTTATATTTGTCATATATCTAGCAGTGGTTTAAAAAGCATCAAAATCATTTAAATCTGTCATCCACTTAAACTAGTATGAATAGTTGTTAAAAGATGAGAAATTGATGCTAAAGGAAATCTCTATGAATGTAAAATATGCCATAGAAGTAAAAGAAGCTGAAATACAAATGGCTCTTGTTTTTTCTTCAGATAATTACTTTTAAAAAAATCAATTACCAGAACATGTATTTATTCCTTCTACAAGGTTATAAAAAATTTATCCAGCTCAACTGAAAAGCAAAGCTGAGATAAAGCAAAATAACTTTTTGGGAACAATTATGATGAAGTTAAAAATGCTCTTTACAAGGCCATTTCTGATCATCAGAGGAACATCTAGAGTCTCACTTGGACACACTGCCAGATTTATGACTTGATTAACTCCATTAAGGTTGTGAATTTTGAAGTGCAAGAAGAAAGTAGTAAAAACCTAACAGGGTCCCTGGAGTCAGGACATGACAGACCCAGGCCCATGGACAGGTTCTGGCACCTGAGCTGGAACCTCGCCCAAAGCCCGAGGCTGGCTGGGGCTCCTTCCGTTCCCTCTGCTGCCTGTTCTGGCACAATGATCTTATCCAGATCTGTGAATGCTAGTACCCATGAAAGCTGTAGAGAGCTGGAGGGGTTTTACCTCAAGATCTCCTTTTGTGATGGATTCTTCCTCAACCCGGAACTGCAGGTCCTCCACCTTCCTGTGAATAAAATTGAAACAGAGCATTTAAGCAACCAAGGAACACATGTGCCTTACCAAAAGAAGGATCCATAATCAATACCCTGGGGAATGTAACAGATGATGGTGGAAGAAAAGAAAGAAATGCAATTTTAGGCATCTGGCTTATAACTCTAAGAACTCTATTCTACTTAGGAAGCTTCCAATGTTTAATCCAGGTACTGATTCCAGGAGGCATGAGGTGAGAGTTGAAAAAAAACCACCTGGTTTCCTTGGTCACAACCAGCAGAGTGAATCTAATCAAGATGGGACCAGCCTAAAGGGAAAAGGTTTATCACAAAAACAGGTTCTGAGATTTCAAGTCTGTAATTTCTACTTTCCAATTATAGAACATAGGGGAAAGTGGCAAGAAAACAAATCTCTTTATATCACCCCAGGTCAGATATTTTAGGGTGAGGTTAGCAGGCCACCCACACAGAAAGCCCAAGGATAATACTAGTACCTGTTCCAAGACTGGGAGAATAAAGTTATGAACAATTTGAGTCACTTTTTTTTTTTTTTCACATTTTAAAAATCTCTGTTTTGGGTTTGGGTTTCAATCAATGAAATAAGATATCCTAAAGATTTACAAAATCCAGATAACCTCCAGATTGTAACTCTTCACAAAATGGAGTGTAAGGAAGAAAAGGGGACAAAGTTCGTAACTTGTCTGCAGAAACCAAAACTGTCGAACTCACTAGCATTTCTGGCAAAGTTAAGAAAATGTCTACTCTGTTGAATCAGAAATATAATCATAAATAATTTACAACCCTCTAGCTCACTGGAGGGTGAGCCTGAAACGGGAGGACATTTTTCTGGCCCAGCAGTCAGCAGACCAAGAGCTGGCTTAAGAACCAAAGCAAATGGTACTGGTACCTTGGCACTCAGAAGGTCCTACAAAGGCCTGTTACTATCTTTCATTTATTTGTAGCCATTTTTAAGATACAAAGAGAATTTCCCAAGAACAGAATTTCCTATGTGTAGTGTTTCTCTTTCTAGTGAGAAAATAGTTTCCTTGGTAAAAGACTGTATTATATACCTCCACTATATATCCCTTACCACAACAGCACCTTTGATTGTCCTGAACTCAGACCATACGGCTATGGAATTAAATCACTGCCACCAGGAAGGACAGAAGATGGCATTAAACGCAGTTGAGGACACATGTCCCATTACCCAGAAATGTCCCAATGGTTTCCATGCAGACACCTCTTTCAGAGATCGTATTGGTTCACAGCCTCAAGAAGAACCAAACTTGCTTCCTCTGTTTCGCACAATTTAGCACTTGATTCCATCCTGACCTGGATAATGCTAACTGCTTCACTCAGAAGTTTTGTTTTCCTAATCATATTGAGTTTCTCAAGGACAGGGACCCTGTATCACTCACCAGACATAATTCAGTTTTACTAGATACATGGAAGGTATTTCCCAAACATGAAGTAACTTGCACCCACGATGTCCTCTCACCAAAAATAGTTCCAGGTAGAAACAGGGTTTGAATTAATCTCATGACACTGAGGCCATTCTCACAAGGATGTTTGGCACATAGCAGGGGCTCAATAAATAGCTGTTAAACAAAGCAGGGTATGTCTAGATTCCAAACTTCCTAAAAAACAGTCAAATCCATACAAACCCTCCTCAGGCAGTACGAAGACTTAATTTCCACTGAATACACAATCATTCCTCTGGTTCTAAGGGCTAGCACCTTAATGAGAAGTTTTCCTAAGATTGTTTAAAAAGAAAAGGCCACACTTGCACCAAGGGAACAATTTGAGATCACCTTTTCTCCTCTTCAAGTTGGTTGAGAAGTTCCACCTTCTCCCTGTCAGCAGCTTCCACCATTGTTCGCAGCTGGTCCATCTTGGCCTCCAATTCCAGGACATGCTGGGAAAGGCAAGGGTGTCAGTGAGTGGCCTCTCTCTGACCCAGACACAGGCCCAGGGTTGCCTCCAGAGAGCTACAGCTAAGTAGCTACAGCTAAGACTCTATAACTTTTACAACTGAAATGCTTTCTATGATCTTTAATAGGTTACTTCTCAGCCGCAATCCTGGAAACTGGAGGATGAAAAACCACAGCACTACAACAAAAGAGAGCAATGTTAAAACAACACTCATCTTTTTTGAAGCTGAAATGCTTACAAAGGATAATCTACAAAACAGGAGTTGCAGTCGTTGGTAAGGTCCTAGTAAACAAGCTCCCCTGACACAGGCCAAAAGACCTGGATGTAAAGACCGAAAGACTAAGGTAGGCTCAAGAAGAACAAAACTTCATCTAACAATACAAAGTGGTACCCCAGGTCACAGCTTCAAACAAGCCCAGCAAAGACATTTCTACTCATTTTCAGCGCTCCCAAGACTAGCTCCCTGGCTCCAAGCACCAGGTTCGCCACTCAGCCTTTTCCCTCGAGTTAGAAAGCACCACCATCTCCACAAGGTCATCTTAGAACCCATCACCACCTCTGAAACAAGGTCAGCAGCAGACTTCACCTGGTCGTGTCCGTCCCGGGCCAGAGCTAGCTCCTGCTCTATTTCCCCCACGTGGCTTGTGGCCTTGGCCACCTCCGCCCTCTCTAGATCCCGTTCAGCCAGCAGCTGCTCAATGTGCTGCTGCTTCTCCTTCAGGGCCTCCTGGAGGGCAGTGGTGCCGGAGATCTTCCTGGCGTAACGGGAGGAGGTTTCAGTCAACTGCAAAGGAAAGTTAAAGAAGTGAAGGGCGATGATGCTTTCGGGGATGCAAGGAGGGCGTGAGGCATGCACGGCAGGCATCTCCTCAGCAAAGCAAAAGTGCTGTCCCAGCTCCCAAGCTTGCCAATTATTAGGAAAAGCTTGTCATCAAGGAAACAGGACAGCATGGGCCTCCTGATTGTGGCTATCACAAATAACACATCAACATAAGAGGTCATGGGACAATCAGAAAGATGTTTGGAAGGAGAATAAGTGGCTCCAATCAAAGGTACCCTGAGCTCAGCTGACAGGGCCTTGTCAGAATCTAGAAAAATCCCAGAGAACCCAGTTAAGAAGTTTCTCTAAGCTCCATTTCTCCCCAAGGCTCATTAATAGTGATGTTCTTGTTATGATGTTTTGACCAGTCTTTTGCTCCTCAGACTTGAGGTGGAGACTTTCTTCCACTCTTAAAGCTTCTAACTACCAGTAAGTAACCAAGAGGTCACCCCTGGAGTCATAAACCTTCCTTTTATGGATTAAAAAGCTGGATTTTGTCAGGATTTTCTTCATCTTTCTTTCAAAATGAAAGGCACAGATAAAAAAGAATGAAATCTTGCCATTTGCAATGATGTGGATGGAACTAGAGGGTATTATGCTGAGCAAAGTCAGCCAGAGAAAGACAAATACCAGATGATTTCACCCATATGTGGAATTTAAGAAACAAAACAAATAAGCAAAGGGAAAAAAGGGGAGAAAGACAAACCAAGAAACAGACTCTTAACTCTACAGAACAAACGGATGGTTACCAGAGGGAGGATGAGTGCAAACAGGTAATGGGGATGAAGAGGAGCACCTGTCCTGAGAGCACCGGGTGATGGAAGCACTGAATCACTATATCATACACCTGGCACTAACATAACACTGTATGTTAGCTAATTGGAATTTAAATAAAAACTTTTAAACAAATGAAAGGCACAGGAGATCTCACCCAGGAATCCAGAACTTGAGGACCTGAATCCCAATCACCAGAGACATTTATGAAGAGGGAAATTCTATCCACCCTCAAAAGTGTGTTTTTGTGCGTGCAGGTACACACACGCATAAGAGAAAGGGAGACAGAGGACATGTGGAGAGAAGTAAAAAGAGGGGAAAACAACCAGTGGAGAAAGAGGAGGAGGAGGGGAGGAGGGAAGAGAAGAGAGGGGAATTAAGAAATGGGGCAGAAAGGCAGTGGCGAGAAAGGTGGAGAAAGAAAGCTGTCCGGGGCCCCCTGCTACTCTGCTGTTTCTCATACAGATTCCTCCACCCTGAGGCCCTCCTCTCATGGTAATGGGTAACGGGGACAAGCTGAACAGCATTCTTCCAAGCAAGACTCCAAGGGTTGGGAGGGAATTTAGGAAAGGCCTCATCCCTTGGCATGCATTTGTCCAAGGCCATTGAGGTAGAGACCAGATGGTTGGATCTAGACTGAGTGGGCCCTGCCTTCATCTCCTGTAATCAGAGCCTCCTTTGCCACTTCAATGCCCTTCATCAGCCTGAGCCATCCTCCAGGAGGCAGAGTGAAGATCTGCCATCAATCAACTGTTAGGCAATCTGAGGGGCACCTGGAGGCTCAGCTGGTTGAGCTCCTGGTTTTGGCTCAGGTCATCATATCAAAACTGAGATGGAGCCTCACATTGGGCTCTGTGTGTATGTGTTTTTTTTTTTTTTTTGAAAGATTTTATTTATTTATTCATGAGAGACACACAGAGAGAGAGGGGCAAAGACACAACCAGAGGGAGAAGCAGGCTCCATGCAAGGAGCCCGACATGGGACTTGATCCCGGGTCCCCAGAATCACACCCCAAGCAGAAGGCGGTGCTAAACCGCTAAGCCACCAGGGTTGCCTGGGCTCTGTGCTTAACGGGGAGTCTGCCTGAGATTCTCCCTCTCCCTTTGCCCCTCCCCCTGAAATGAATAAATAAATCGTTTTAAAAAATAGGCAACTTGACAACCATAAGAGTACAGGAATACAATCAAACCCAAATTGTCCTTTGCTGTTTCTATTTAGTAAAATTTCTTAAATTAAACATATGGGAGGAAGGATACTCTTTTAATAATTTTTATGGTTAAAATTATACTTTCTCGTATTAACATTTCTTCCTGAATGTACTAAATCTGAGGTTGCCTGCACAGAGATGCCCTAGGGCCCTACAGCACAATCACTGGGCACTGTGGAATATTTTCAAATTTCCAGGGAAACACAGCAACACTTGTTAGACACCATACAAACTACCAGCTTGAGGCAACTGTACTACATTCCTTTCAGTAACATTATGTCTTCCCAAAGCTAGGTTTTGGCTGCTGCTGTGACAAAAAACCAGTACTGTAGAAAAAGAAATCAATGTGTCACAGGAAATGAGGGTGGCACTGTTCAGTAAGATTCCATGGTCTGATAAGGATGTGCAGTGCCTAACAGGAGCATACAACCTAATAGTGTGGTTATTTAAGATTGAATTAAAAATATTTTTTTCTCAATTAATGTATATCATTCTTTTTGGACAGCTACTAAACTGCTAGAGCATAAATATTAAGTTGCTTGGACCCAGTTGCTTAATAAATAGAACTTCTAGCTATTTCTTTTGGCCTAGGGGCACTATGACAAAATAACAGGCACTTAGGTGGTAGGAGATCAGAAGAGTTTGGGCACCTCTGTGCTCAATTCTCCCAGAGGACCATTCTGCATTAAAGAATCATTAGACATTTTCATATACATGCATGGGATTATGCTGTGGAGACATATTTCTAGAAGTCATACCCTCTGTGTTTTTGGCTTATTGTTTTATGGTGATTTTTGGTTTAGAAAATACAGCCACTCTCTATAAAAACAAGGTGTATCTCCAAAATAAACTGTATCTGCAAAAACAAGCTGTTTTACAAGGTAAGAAGACTTTCTCTTTTGTCACTTTTCTTCACTGAGGTGAGCTAAAATGAATCCGAACTGGTCTGAAAAGAGGAGAGAGAGGAGAGAGAGGAGGGAGTGGGGAGTGCTTCATTCTCTTCCAAAGAGATAGACACTTAAAACTACAACATAATAAAAGTTACTCAAGAAAGAATTCATAATCCAGAGAAGACACTTCTATGTACTTGCTCCTGGATTAGCGAAGTAGACTAGATGTCCATATGAGTTTGCTAAATGAGGCTTTGTCCAAAGAGGGGTGGCTTCACTTCTGTCATTGTTCTTGTCAAGCTTTTATTGTCAAAGTCCATTTGTAATTTTTCTGCTGAAGATTTAGACTTTCTTTTCATATGCAAAATGAAAAAGTCCAAATAGGTATTTACCAGAACTTAAGAGAAAGTCCAGTTGGTTGGCACAGAAGCACTCCTCCCCCTCACCCCACACTTGAAGGAAAGATTCCTCCCCTTTCTCTTCCCAGAGGACCTGAGGACCACGGAAGGGATGGCAAATGAGACCAGGGGCCACAGCCTTACTCCACATCACACCATGTAATATTCTCCCTCCTGTCTGTAGTTTACTTATAATGCAGTGATCTAGTGCAGAGCAGCCTTACAAATCTAAACAGTATTTGCCTCACTTCAAGTAAATAAAATTACTGGCAGGAGATGAGCCAAGAAGTTATTGTTTTGACCCTAATAAAACACCACATTAACAAACAGAATGAGCCACCACTACCTATTTTAATTCTGATGATTCTATTTTTACTGATCTAAATGGGAAAAAGCAGGAGAAAGGAAGTGGAAGGGAGAGGAGATAGAGAAACAAGACATGGCTTTTCCTAGCATCGTTTCAAGTTCCAGTAGTTCCCCTCTGTGTCCTCTGGCCCAAGTCAGGAACACTTCACACACTGAGGGTTTTCCATGGGTTAGACTCTACTAACATACTACCGAAATTCTAAGAACATGCCTTTTCTCAAAATACTTTAGTCCTTCAAATTGTTTGAAGTCAGAGAGACCTAGGTCATTGAGGAAAAGGACCCCTCCAATTTTCCTGTCATTCTTGTGCCCCAAATAATTTCAGAGAAAAGAAATCATCCCATATGTTAGACTCCACAGTAGTCACTACAGACTCAGCAAGAACTGGTATATCTTAGGGCCCTAAGAAGCTGAAATGGTGTTCAAAACTCTATTTCCAAACTTGTCTTCTTGCTAAAGCTTTGTTTTATGAAACCTAGAATGGGCCTCCGCAAGCTACAGCTAACATTTAGTATGAGGCAAATTAATAGCTCCAAAAGCAAAGCAGGTCCAACAGCAGCAGGTGTCTATGGTGTCTGGAAGGTAGAGGCATGCGGTGAGAAGAGGGAGGCTTACTAATCCTGTCCGGCTGGGCTTGCTGCTCACGGAGGAGGCCACTGAGCTCATGGAGCTGAGAGACGAGGCAGAAGGGCTGCGCTTCAGGCTGGCGGGCGTGGTCGCCATCACCCGCCTCACGGCAGCAGCCTTGGCTTTAGCTGGCGTAGTGGAAGGGAAACCAATCTTGGTCACTTTGTGCACAGGAGCAAACAAGCCGTATTTGGGTTGGCACTGAAAATACCTGTAGAAAATAACAATAAAAGCAGTGACAAAAACCTTAAATACAAGAAATAAGAACTATAAGCAAAGGCATCATTTTTTGGTTATAATTCATGACTGGTTTGCTGTGAATTCTATCAGTAAGCCAGGGCGATCAACCAGCATGCAGCATTCACATGTATGGGGGCTGATAACCCCAATAATGTTTTAGAAAACACACTAATGAATTACTTTATGATACACAGAGACAAAATTACTTATCTATTGCTAAAGTGCTCCTAAGGTACAAAGGGAATAAATATTTCTACTATCTGACATACAGTAGAAGGGTTCAGACTATGATGTGTCAATGTTGATTCAAAGGTCATAACACACACGCCACCTGGATGCAGGATGTGGATAATGGGGCTAGTCGGGGCCCCATTGCGTATACAGCAATTCTCTGTATCTTCCTCTCAATTTTGCTAGGAAACTATAATTTCTCTTTTAAAAAAGTCTTAAAAATAGGGATCCCTGGGCAGGTTTAGTGCCTGCCTTTGGCCTAGGGCGTGATCCTGGAGTCCCGGGATCAAGTTCCACATCAGGGTCCCTGCATGGACCCTGCTTCTCCCTCTGCCGGTGTCTCTGCCTCTCTGTGTGTGTGTCTCTATGAATAAATAAATAAAATCTTAAAAAAAAAAAAAAAAAAAAAGAACAGCTCTAATTCTAGTGGGGAAAAGAATCATAGGAGTCTTAGGAAACAGAAATGTAGCTCTTGGGGTGCATGGGTGGCTCAGTGAGTTAAGTGTGGACTCCCAGTTTCTCCTCAGGTCCTGATAGCAGGGTCATGGGATTGAGTCCCGCCTCAGGCTTTGCACTCACTGAGGAGTCTGCTTAAGACTTTCTCTCCCTCTCCCTCTGCCCCTCTACCCTGCCCCCCTCTCAAATAAATATATATATATTTTTTAATGCAGCTCTTGGTGAAATCTGTTTGAGCACCTTTACATGCAAGAGGGAGATAAGATTCCAACTCCAAACAAACCTGGTTCCAGCAACTGCCCCATCGTTCTTCCCAAGAGGCTCATCCAACTCCACACCACACCATTCCCCCTTGGCAAAGTCTGTCTCCCCAAGAAACCGGACTACACCAGCCTTGGTGCCACCAACCTGAAAAAAAAAAAAAGCACATGTAAAAATATAAGGAGATGGACATAATTCCATAGCTTAATCCTTTGTAGTTGCAATGAATAATTAAGTAGAAGACTTCACATTTCCCCCAACAGCTTCTCTTTACCTTCTCTTCAGCATTTAAAGAGTTTTCTCCAAAGATTGGTGAAGTTTACTGGGATGACTTACATTAAGAGTGATATGTCCCAGTAACAAAACAGCCTATGTAATATTGAGTCATTGTGCTGTCCACCAAATTAATTAGTCCCTTCCTTAGAAAACACTTTATTACTCCAGAGGAATTCTCCTGCTTCAAATTAAGTATTCGCGGCAGCCCCGGTGGCGCAGCGGTTTGGTGCCACCTGCAGCCCGGGGTGTGATCCTGGAGACCTGGGATCGAGTCTCACATCAGGCTCCTTGCATGGAGCCTGCTTCTGTCTCTCCCTGTGTCTCTGCCTGTGTCTCTCTCTGTGTGTCTTTCATGAATAAATAAATAAAATCTTTAAAAAAAAATAAGTATTCACTACAAAAATAAAACCCGTATATTCCCTGAAGGAAAACAAAATCCATCCATATTCCCCACACTGTACCACTGCTCTGTTTCCTCATCCTTCCTTTATGTCTTCATCCATGGGAAGTGACAACACACACACATTAAGGATAGATATTCACGTATCCACGTTTGGTTTTGGCCTAAGTGTACATGGCATGAAAACATAAATTCTCTAAGATAATTTCACTTTACTGATATTTTCCATTGTGAGGCTGTTTCCTCATGACTGTTAAGATTATTATTCTTCACATTTTATTTCACATGAATCTTCAAAGCTGTCTTTTTTAATGTGTAACTCTTTGTCCCCTCCGTTTGATGTACTATGCAAACATTACTTCCAAAATTACCCACCGCATCTATGTATTATTCCTTCTTTTGCCATTACTTTCTACTTCAAATACTCATTTTTCCAGAATCCCCTGGGCCCCCAAGAACACAGTGATGAGTGAGTCCTTCTACAGGTTTGAAAATTCAATATTTGCGCTACTGCCACGGCATTATTTGCCACAATTACTGCCACTTTGCAATCTGTGTCGTATCTGCTAGAGCTGGCTTCCCTTAAGACTCTACTTTTTTTTCTTTTCTTCCTTTTTTTCTAAACTTCCTTTTTCTTAATTGCTTCTTTAGAAATTGCCCCCCCCCATCATGAAGAGGAGTCACTGCAAGAACTTAAGAACGTTATAACCAAAAAAGAAATGTTTTGCCTGTGTTCTCAACACCCTGAGATAGCCCCTGTTTTCTGGTTCACTCTCCCTGACACGCTCCAGAGGTGGGCTAGGATTCCATGGCAGAGATGTACCACGATACAGGCACTTTCCTCACTTTTCCTTTGGGATGTTCACCTTTTTATTACTGATTAAAAAACAAAAACAAAAAAACCAAAAACAAACAAAAACCCTCCTTATACATAATGAACTTAAATTAATTCCTGAATAGCCAATGCATTCTCATGGTTCCAAAATTTTAAATATAAATATGCATCAAGGGGTGCCTGGCTGGAACAGTCAGTTAAGTGTCTGACTCTTGGTTTGGGCTCAGGTCATGATCTCAAGGTTTGGAGACGAAGTCCTGTGGCTGTCTCGGGCTCAGCCTAGAGTCTGCTTAAAAGACTCCCTCTCCCTCTACCCCTTCCACCGCCTCACTCCTATCCCCACCACCTCCCCTGTGTGCACACAGCACTCCCCCTCACTAAAATAAATAAATCTTTTAAAATAAATAAGTAGGGCAGCCCCAGTGGCTTAGTGGTTTAGCGCCGCCTTCAGTACAGGCCATGATCCTGGAGACCTGGGATCGAGTCCCATGTCGGGCTCCCTGCATGGAGCCTGCTTCTCTCTCTGCCTGTCTATCTGTCTGTCTGTCTTTCTCTAATAAATACATAAAATCTTTTAAAAAAATAAAAATAAAATAAATGTCAAGGAAAGCATCTCCTTACTGAACTCTTGTCCTAACCTACCCCACTCCCACCATGCAGGAAAGCACTGTTACTGATTTGGCCATGCATCCTTCCTCCCAGCATTTCTACATGCAGATGAAAGCAAACATCAATGTTCTTATTCCTCTCTTTTATTTTTACACAAAAGCTGGTGTTTTATATGCACTGTATTATACCTTGCAGAACACAGAGAACTTCCTTCTTTGTATTTGCAACTGCTGTTAATCTACCATATGGATGCATTCGTTTATCTAATCAGTTCCTACTAACAGATACTTAAGTAGGTTTATTTATTTAACCCATTTAAAAATCATTTTGGCTAATTCTGAGACCAGCGGAACTGTGTTAACTGTAGATTACCTAGGGAAGGTGATTTATTTTACTGATGTTAAACAGGAACCAGCTTGTAGATTTTTCCCTTTTGTGTTTGAGGTTCTCTATTTTCTCAAATTCACATTTTATCCTTACTATTTCCTTTTTTCCTGCTTCCTTTTGGTTTATTGTTTTTTCCTTCCTAGTTTCTTTTTGAAATTTTTTTAAAAATTTTTATTTAAGTAAGATCTAGGCCCAACTTGGGGCCTGAACCCACGACATTGAGATCAAGAGTCGCATGTCCAGCAACTAAGCCAGGGTCCCTCCTTCCTAGTTTCTTAAGACCAATGCTAAGTTTATTTTTTGTCTTGCTTTTTAATACTAAAGGCATTTGTTTCTAAATCTTGTATGACTATTGCCCTCTATGAATTTGGGATGACACACTTCGTTTTTCCAGTTTTAACCCTTTGTTGAAGATGGAATAACGTTAAAGCCTCAAGCCAATGTTTCCTCTGAAAGGGAAACTTACGCAACTGATTTAAGGAATGAGGGAAGATGGTTTAAGGTGTTGCTGGCAGGAAGGCCATGTAAGGGTGACAGAGGACAGGCAGTGCCAGGACATTACAGGAGCGCTCTGGTGTCATGACAGGTGTCACTGAGGCAAGACAGAATAGGAGGAAACTCTATGGCAAGAGCCTTGTGTCCAGCACCTTGACCTTCAATGTCTAGCACAGCAGACAGTTAACAAACGTTCACCAGATAAATGAAAGGTGACTTTCTCCACTGGCACTTACACAGAAAAGGCCACTTTCCCACATAAACCGACTAAAGGAAAAAGATCTCTCATAGCTGAGGTTGAATCTGATGTCTCAGAAGTGAGTAGAGGAAGTGATATGCTGAGATAGAGCATAGCTTCTAAAGTTGAACAAACTCAAATTCTATTGAGTCAGGTTGCTTAATGTCTTTTATTTATTTATTTATTTATTTATTTATTCATTTATTTATTTATTATAGTCACAGAGAGAGAGAGAGGCAGAGATATAGGCAGAGGGAGAGAAGCAGGCTCCATGCACCGGGAGCCTGACATGGGATTCGATCCCGCTTCTCCAGGATCGCGCCCTGGGCCAAAGGCAGGCGCCAAACCGCTGCGCCACCCAGGGATCCCGTTGCTTAATTTCTAAAGCTCATTTTCCTCATAGGTAAAATGGTGATAATTTTGGGACTGCTGGGAGGATGAAGTAAAATAATCCACATAAAATTGCTTAGAGCAGTGTGTGACTGTGGAAGAGTCTGATATATGCTAGCAGCTAGTTTGCCCACACTAACGGGAATCCTAGTTCTAGATCTGGCACATTTGACTGTTTAATAACTCATACTGGTGTTCAAGGAATCTATAATAGTCTCCTATATAAGCTCACTTCAGTTTTCTCCACCCTCCCACACCACACCACTGGGAACTGCTGGCTACCCAACATTATATAAACAGAACACAAGTCATTAAAGATAATGTGATCTCATCAGATTAATCTGTTGAATTCTTTGGGGTGCGTGGGCGGGGGGGGGTTGCTGAGTCTAAGTTAATGTCATGGCAATTGTTTTCGTAAGAGGTGTCTAACAGGCTGTGGTCAGTAAATAATTTGTCCAATCAAACCACAGGCTTCATTCAGAAGCTTTATTTTTAAAAAAAAAAAACACAAAATAGCATATAGCAGGCATGGATACATTGGGATTTCCAACAACTACCCTGCTGGACTGTCATGGAAGACTCGCCCAGAATACAGCTTATTTCAATGTGAAAATAAATATAATCACCCTGAGGCCATAGGATCCTCAAACTGAGATTTCCAGAATTCTTTCAGAAGAGAGAAGCTGGAATAAAAATCCCCGGATTCTAGGACACTACGGAAAGATTCACCTAGAGTGAGACAGAGGATCTATGAGTGTCAAGAAAGTGGAAGATCCTTCAGGCAAAATTCAGTCTTAACCTCATGTGAGAGAATACATACTGGTCAAAGGTCCTTTGAATGTATCTACTGTGGAACAGCTTCAGGGCCAAAGGCAATCTTGTTAAACATCAGTGAATACATGCAGTAGAGAAGCCCCATCAGTGCAAGGAGTATAGGAAAAACTTTTAGTCAACAGGGTAGTTTGGCCATTCAGGAAAAACTCCACACTAGGCAGAAACCCTAGGAGTGTGTTATCTGTCAGAGAAGCTTCAGGAATCAAAGTAACCTGGCTGTTCATAGAAAAGTTCACAGTGGTGAAAAGCCCTATAGATGTGATCAGTGTAGAAAAGCCTTTAATCAGAAGGAGGTTTCATTGTTCACATCAGAGTCTGTACAGGCCTGAAACCCTAGGCTTGCACACAGTGCAGGAAGTTTCCACACCAGGGGGAATTGTATCCTACCTGGAAAAACCCACACAGAAGAGACACCCTATCTGTGTGGCAAGTGTGGGAAAAGCTTACTCAGAGACGGAAGTCTGTGTAGCAGCGAAGCTAATCTTAAAGACTCACCTTCTGACCACTCTCTCTTATTAAGATTTTATTTATTTGAGAGACAGAGCATGAGCAGCTGGGAGAAGGCAGAGGGAGAAGCAGACTCCCTGCTGACAGGACCCTGAAATCATAACCTGAGCTGAAGGCATATGCTTAACCAACTGAGCCACCCAGGTACCCCCTGACCACTCACTTCAAAGGAAGTTCTCTTTATGAATTAAAAGTACAAAATCCTGGGGCACCTGAGTGGCTCAGTCGGTCGAGTGTCCACCTTCAGCTCGGGTCATGATCCTGGGGTCAAGCTTTGTGTCAGGCTCACTGCTCAAGGGGGAGCCTACTCCTCCCTCTCCTGCTGCTCCCCCTGCTTGTGCTCTCTCACAAATAAAGCCTTAAAAAAAAGAAAATGTCTTGTTTACTATTAAAAAATAAAAATTTAAGAATTTAAAAAACATCACCAACAGCAGACAAGCAACTATTTCTCTAAATGCAGGTAATAAAATATGCATTTACCCTGAAGAAAAAATATCAAGCCACAAAATTTATTTGAAATGGATGATTACCAGTTCCTAGGATGGGTGTTTTTTTGTTTTTGTTTTTTTAAGATTTTATTTATGCATGAGAGACAGAGGCAGAGACATAGGCAGAGGGTGAAGCAGGCTCCATGCAAGGAGCCCGACGTGGGACTCGATTCCAGATCCCAGGATCACGCCCTGAGCCAAAGGCAGATGCTCAACCACTGAGCCACCCAGGTGTCCCGGATGGGTGGTTTTTTATACTTTTTCTCCCACTAAACTCCGAACACTTGACTCATATGACAGTCAATATGCTTTCCCCCTTCCTGTAAAATATCATTGGTAGTTGCTCAAAATATCAACAGAGACAGGAAGTCACATTAAGTCCTAAAATCACTTGAATGCTTTTCTACTTAATCATTCTACAGTCAGATTTTTTTCTAAGCATTTAAACACAATTGTATAAAGTTAGTTTTACTTTTCAAATGTTCCAGAGATCCACAGTATTTTAGTATGTGCAGTTACATTAGATATAAGCCACAATTTTCAAATCTATGTTTTAGGTACAGATAGCAAGATTCTTTTTATTTTTTTTAATGTTTTAAAGATTTTACTTATTTATTCATGAGGGACACAGAGAGAGAGAGAGGCAGAGACACAAGCAGAGGGAGAAGCAGGCTCCACGCAGGGAGCCCGACACGGGACTCGGTCCCAGGTCTCCAGGATCACACCCCAGGCCAAAGACAAGCGCTAAACCACTGAGCCACCCAGGGGTCCCCTAAACAACTTTTTAAAAATATTTATTTATTTATTTGAGAGAGGGAGAAAGCATGAGTAGGGGGGGAGGAGCCAGAGCGGGGAGAGAGAGAGAGACTCTCAAGCAAATTCCCTGCTGAGCATGGAGCCTGATGCAGGGCTCAATCCCAGGACCCTGAGCTGAAACCAAGACTCGGCTGCTTAATTGACCAAGCCACCCAGGCACCCTAAGCATTATATTTATAAAAAGGTAAATGTGGCTATCTGGTATTTACCAAGTACAAATTTAGCCCTGACTTAAAACTTAATCAGCTATAAAATGAAGGTGCCAGCACAGGTATTTTTTATTAACTCAACTAGAGAGCCAACCCCATTTGGGCGCTTCTTCCAGGCAAGTCTCCCACAGACAATGGTAAAACCTTCCTGCCCTCTTTTTACACATGGGTCCTAACTACACTCTTGTCATACTTGACAATTTTACTCCTTCCCTCCCTTCAGTATAGCTGTGACAGCTATACTGAAAACTGTCTCATTCTTTAACAATCTTTAAGGGTACCTACTATGTGTCAGGCACTATCCTAAGTGGATCATGAATGACATACAGTCTCTAGATTTCCACGGAGCCTAAATTCTGGTCAGGGGAGAATGGACAATGAACATGGAAGTAACTGAAAAGAATGTTTTAAGCATTACAGAGCGCTAGGAAACAAAACAAAATAGGGTGATGGGACAATGCCTTTGGAGGGTCTTTTTCCCAGTTGGGGTGGCAGGGAAAGGATCCCTGAGGAGGTGACCTTTGAACCAAGGCTCGAATGACTACGAGGCACCAATCATGCAAAGACCTAGGAGCAATATGTTCCAAGTAGAAGAACCAAGAAATCTCAAGGTGCAGATGAGTCTGGGGTTTAGGAAACCGCAAGGAAGCCAGTGTAGCTGAGTGGAGTGAGGCAGGAGGACATGTAGAGAGAGAGAGGTTCAGAGAGTGGGCAGGGTCCAGATCATGTGGGCCCTGCGGGTCCCAGGAAGGAATTCAGATTTTTATTTGAATGTAATGGGAAGCCCTAATAGATAGAAGTGTGTTGGTTCTGGTCACTGCCAAACCTACAGCACTAAGAACAAGGCCTGGAACAGGGTAGACACTCAGCATATTTCCTGAACAGACTGGAGGGTGTTAAATACAGCTGTTACAAGTTCTCCAGGCTAAAGAAATGTAGTTTTTTTACTCCCTTTATGTCATCATTTTGAGTTTCCCAATCTATGACAGTAAGTAAACCCCCTTAGAAAATTAACAGGACAAGGGACACCTGGGTGGCTCAGCAGTTGAGTATCTGCCTTTGGCTCAGGGAGTGATCCTGGAATTCCAGGATGGAGTCCCACATCGGGCTCCCTGCATGGACCCTGCTTCTCCCTCTCCCTGTGTTCTGCCTCTCTCTCTCTGTCTCTCATGAATAAATAAAATCTTTAAAAAAAAAAAAAATTTAACAGGACAAATGCAGATGATGTAGAACAGATGCTCTCTCAAAAACTCTAACTCTCCTGAGAACAAACAGGTAAAGAAAAGATAACATAATCATGAAGACAATGTTAAAAGAAGAAAAAGTTATGCTTCATTTGAATGTTAACTCTTGAAATTCATCTTCCCTTCCCAGGAAGAAAAAAAAGGAGGGTGGGGATGGGCAGTTAATCTGTTATATCAGAGCAAGGGCACAGAACTACTGAATTTTTCACACAAGCTCGTAAGTACCAAAATCAGGACATTTGGAACTAGGAGCATGATTTCCTTTAATGAAAACTTAAGTTAATGAATAGTGAATAGATAAATAAAATATGGTATACCCCTCAAGCGGAATATTTTAGCCATGAATAGCAATGAACTACAACATGAGGAGCCTTAAAACATGTTATGTGGAAGAGACCAGACACAAAAAAACTATATAACATAATGGCACTTACACAAAATGTCCAGGAAAGGTGTAAGACAGAAGGCAGATCAGTGATTGCCTGGGGCCGGAGGTGGGAGTGGGAAATGACTTGCCAGGGGCAACAGAAATATTCTAAAATTGGACTGTAGTGACTGCATAACTCTACCCATTTATTAAAAATCACGGGGAACCTGGGTGGCTCAAGGTCCTGGGATCAAGCCCAGCTTCAGGCTCCCTGCTCTGTGGAGAGCTGGCCTCTCCCTCTCCCTCTGCCCCTCCCCAGCTCTCACTCTCTCAAATAAATAAAATCTTTTTTAAAAAATCACTGAATTGTATGCTTACAATGGATGCATATATTATACCTCCACAAAGCGGTCTAAAAACAAAATAGAGGGGATCCCTGGGTGGCTCAGTGGTTTAGCGCCTGCCTTCGGCCCAGTGCGTAATCCTGGAGATCAGTTCCACATGGGGCTCCCTGCATGGAGCCTGCTTCTCCCTCTGCCTCTCTCTCTCTCTCTCTCTCTCTCATGAATAAGTAAAATTAAAAAAAAAAAAAGTAGATACCAGCTATCCTTTATACCCACCTAAAAGACAAGTTCAGTTCAAAAGATGGTAATAGGATAATGGATGTATGTACAGCAGCAAAATGGGATTCCCTTAAGGAGCCAGCAACACAGAAAACTGAAATGCTGAGTGTCACATAGCATCTATTTACTTTTTAAAATAAAAGACATACAAAAATGTATAAAGATGCTAGTATGCCCAACCACCAGATTAACTGTAAATATTTCACTGTACCATTCACAGTATTTCTAGGATACTACCACAGGAAAGGAGCACACAGCTAACTGTGTGTGCATATTAAACAGATGTCCCCTGAAAAGGGTTACCTAGAAGCTAAAAGTTGTCAAACAAATCCACTGCCAACCTGAGAAGCTGCAAAGAGGATTTCTACATTTTTCCATCCCTATAATCCCCGATTCAAAACATTCTTTAAAAAAAGAATGTCTTTGCCCAAACTCCTGGGCCCTTAGATGGGCTCTAAGATATTTTGGTAATTCTGCTTAAAGATTTCATGAAAGCAATACCAAAAGTTAGAAGACGTGATCTAGTAACAGGCTTTTCAACATTCGACTCGTAGTCAATCTTTAATCTCTCTGAATCCCACAGTAGGACAGGGTGACCTGCGTCCTCGACCAGAAAACTCCTGAGTCCCAGGAGCCTACATAAAGTTCTCAAGGCTGGAGAGAGATCAGCTTTGATATCTGTAAGGTATCTTACATTTGCAAAAAAAACCTAACCTATACTAATTAGCCAGGCCCAGAAAACTCTCCAGGAGCAAAAACAAAACCACTGCTGCAGACACAGAGGGCACCACCACGGGTGTTATGCAGGACTAGCATAAGCAGATCTACATTTTAGATGCACCACTCTATGACAGTGTGGAGAACAGACCTGGGGAGAGACAGGCTAGTAGCATGGATAGCAGTGTGGCAGCAGTGTGATGGTCCAGGCAATGGTGATGTGGCCTACTTGAGCCTGTGTAGGACAACAGGGCTGGAGAGAGGAAAGGGGAAGCTGGAACAAGACATGAAATCTGTCGGGCGGATGGATAGTATTATGCATCCCTAGGCCTCAGAAGTAAAAGCACACTTATTCTACCCCCTCAAAACTGCGAGCAGTGAGCAGGAAGAGGGGCGTTTGCACCCACCATGAGCACTAAAATGGGGCTTTACCCACCCTGGCTCTGCAAAAAAGGCAGCAGCAGCTGGAGCCAGCTTCTTCCAAGTTCTCTGCATTTCCCCAAGAAGAATCTATCATGCTGGAAAAAAATCTCCATATTCAGACCAGGTCTCCAAAAGGAATTTTTTTTTTAAGATTTTATTTATTTATTCATGAGAGACAGAGAGAGAGAGAGGCAGAGAGAGAGGCAGAGGGAAAAGCAGGCTCCCTGCAAGGAGCCTGATGCTGGACTCGATTCCAGGATCCCGGGATCATGACCTGACCCAAAGGCAGACACTCAACCTCTCAGCCACCCATGTGCCCCTTCATAAAGAATTTTTAACATAATGTGAACATCTAGAGTCTTCTCAACTTTGGAGTATACAAAATAACAGATCTTTCTGCTAATAGCTACTGTCTCCTCAATCAAGGTACAGAGAGGCCATAGTAAAGAATAGTTTCCTCAGAGCACAGGAACCCGACCAGGCAGATGACAAACAAATGTCCCACGAAAGGGTGATGTCACAACCAGACTTGTAGATTTGGGGGTTCTCAGTCACTGGTAAGAGGACTGAGAAAAACAGAAGAAACCAACTTATTAAAAAGGGCATATTTAGGGACGCCAGGGTGGCTCAGTGGTTGAGTGTCTGCCTTTGGCTCAGGTTGTGATCCTGGGGTCCTGGGATCGAGTTCCACATTGGGCTCCCTGTGGGGAGCCTGCTTCTCCCTCTGCCTATCTCCCTGCCTCTCTCTATGTATCTCTCATGGATAAATTTAAAAAAATTTTTTTAAAAAAAAGAAAGGGCATATTTGTATGTCATTTGTATAAACCTAAAATGGTAATGGCTTTCTGGACCATAATTTGGCAATATGTTACAAATTTAAATGTTTATATATTCCTCTATGCAAACATTTCTGGGGAAAACAATGGAAACAATCTAACGTGTATAATTAAATTAAGTGCAGTACTTCCAAAGAGTGTGATACCAAACAGTAACTTATTATTATTTTTTTTTTGTAACTTATTATTTTAAATAGGGTTGTATTACCAGCATAGAAATGTCTCAAACCAAAAAAAAAAAAAAAAAAAAGAAATGTCTCAAACCTACAGAAGTATATTATGAAGAGGTGTTTACACAATATGACCCTACTATGAGTGTGTTTTAAATTAATAAGTTACAGATAAATCTCATAAACCTAACAATGAACAAATCAAGGAAGACACATGAAGGAAGTATATATAGTGGATGAACTACAGTTATTTAAGGTTCAAGCATAATAAATAAATAAATAAATAAATAAATAAAATAAAAAAGGTTCAAGCACACACAAAATAAATCTTATGAATGAAGGTATTTTTTAATTCTCAGAAAGACTTTTCTTCTTTCACAGTATCCAAAAGACCTACAGATCTACACTAAGATTCTTTGTGTTAAGAGCTCTGGGAGCAGCTCATAAGAAAATAAAGCTTGTCATTTTAAAAATAAAATGCTAGGGGCACCTGGGAGGCTCAGTCAGTTAAGTTTCTGCCTTTGGCTCAGGTCATGATCCCAGGGTCCTGCTCCGCAGGGAGTCTGCTTTTCCATCTCCCTCTGCCCCTTCCCCTGGTTTGTGCTCTAGTTCTCTCAAATAAATAAAATATTTAAAAAAAATAAAAACCTGGGCAGCCACAGTGGCTCAGTGGTTTAGCGCCGCCTTCAGCCCAGGGCATGATCCGGGAGCCCCAGGATCGAGTCCCACGTCGGGTTCCCTGCAGGGTGCCTGCTTCTCCCTCTGCCTATGTCTCTGCCTCTCTTTCTCTCTGTCTCTCATGAATAAATTGAATATTTTTTAAATAAAATAAAATAAAAATAAAAACCAAAAGAATAATAATAAAAATGCTGAAAAGTCTTCTTCTCATATACATCATAAGCTAAGAACTCAGCATAGAACACAGTCTCAGACATGGAGCCAACCATGTTGAAACCCAACAGCTGGAATTGGTCACCTTTCTCAAGAATCTGAAAGCACCTCCCTGAAATATCAAAAACACCCAACACAGCAAGACTATCTCAAAAACATTCAGCATGGGGGATCCCTGGATAGCTCAGTGGTTTGGCGCCTGCCTTTGGCCCAGGGCATGATCCTGGAGTCCTGGGATCAAGTCCCGCATCAGGCTCCCTGCATGGAGCCGCTTCTGCCTCTGCCTGTGTCTCTGCCCCTCTCTCTCTGTCTCTCTCATGAATAAATAAAATCTTTAAAAAGACAAAACAAAAACAAAACACCTCTGTTCAAAAAAAAAAATTTTTTTTTCAGCGCAATTAGCTACCCAAGAGGTTCCCAGTCTACGAGTTATGTGTCTCTCAAGAGTCCGGCAAACCACTGCATAAAGCAATCTTCAGTGAGATCTGCTGAGCCATCCAGGGATCCCAACAGCATTTTTCTTTAATTAGGAAAATCATAAATCAAACATGTTAGATGTCTAAACCTAATTTCCTAATAAATTAATCTTGAAGTAAAAATGTTTCATATTTCTAAATCAAAGATTTTTTCTATTAAAGCAGTATGTTAAAGAGAAAAAACCAGGAACTGGGACAAGAGGACACAGTGGTACATGTACACATTTATCACACACCTATACAACCTGAGGTAAGTTATATTTCTTCTCAGTATTATAAGCAAAAAAGAGGTGAAAAAAAAATTTGGTGATCTCAAAAGATTCTTTCCAGCTCTAAAATGCTGTGGTTCCGGGCACCTGGGTAGCTCAGTGGTTGAGCATCCGCCTTCCACTCAGGTTGTTATCCTGGGATTGAGTTCCACATCGGGCTCCCTGTGGGGAGCCTGCTCCTCCCTCTGCCTATGTCTCTGCCTCTCTCATGAATAAATAAAATCTGTTTTTAAAATAAAATAAATAATAAAATTCTGTGGTTCTAAGGTATTCCTTAATCTCTCCTAGAAATACTAACCAAAGGCAGTAAATAATTTTACTGCTTCTAATAACACACTCGTAAGACTTCGGATTCTCAGAGATTCAAATGAAATTCTGTTCCAAGTATGCTAGGTTTGAACATATCATTAAAATTTTCCTAGAAATACACCATTCAAACCTCTACAACCCAACCAACATCTGCAGATTCTCCTTCTCCCTTCCTACAAAAATGGAAGAAGTCTTCCTCTCTTAATCAAAGGCCAATTGATCCCCTCTGTATGTGAGCTTGGGATATCATCTTTTTCCAGGAACCTCAGTCCATTCCTAATTCCCTCTCTCTTCTGTGTCTTTAACCTGTCCTTCAGTTCTAGCTCAGTTTAGGTAGGATATAAATATTCCAGACCCTGCCATCTTTAAAAAAAGAAAATAAAGATTCTTCCCGAGACCCAATACTCCTCCAGCATCAGGCTGACCTCTATGCTCTCCTTCAACTTCCAACCTCTTCAAAGAATGGCCACCTCCGACCTGTTCTTATCTACCTCCAATCCACGCTTTACAAAGTAGCCAGAGTGGTCTTCCCAAACTACAAATCCAACATTACTCTTGTTCTTAATGAGAACACAGGCTGTCCTCATAGGTGCCATGTCACTTGGCCCTGCGGACCCCACTTCGTAACCAGTCTCATCTCCTGCCACACACTCACTGCATCTGGGGAAGGACACTGGTCTGTTCCTCAAATATGCCAACTCCTTTCCATCTCAGGGAGTCTGCCTTCCCTCAGCTAGAAGCCTCCCTCTCCCCACCACCACTTCCTTCTGCCAAGCCAGTTCCTTTTTTTTTTTTTTTAATTTTATTTATTTATGATAGTCACAGAGAGAGAGAGAGAGAGGCAGAGACATAGGCAGAGGGAGAAGCAGGCTCCATGCACCAGGAGCCCGATGTGGGATTCGATCCCGGGTCTCCAGGATCGCGCCCTGGGCCAAAGGCAGGCACTAAACTGCTGCGCCACCCAGGGATCCCCTGCCAAGCCAATTCCTATACTTCAGGTTCACTTTAATCATGACAGCCTTCTGCAAGCCTTTGGTCTTAAGTTAAACCAAGCTGATCTTGTCATTTCAGCTGTCTTAGCAGCCAGGCGGTATACTGCTGGACCAATACTTCAATCAGCTAGTTCTCACACTGGCTGATGGAAAGGGAGAGCTTCTTGTTTTAAAAGTGCCACATGCTTTCTCAAATGGGAAAGAAGTTGTTTACAGATAAGCACTTAAGACGGCACTGCATACAACTTATAATCTAATCTACAAAGCAGTCCTGTGCTGAGGTAATAGGTTTCTGATTTAAACAAAGCTTACCAGGTAAGCCTTAAAAATGTTTATGCACTTTAACCTAGTAATTCCACCTTTGAATTTATTCTATTAAAGTAAGGTATGTACACAGAAAAAAATTTTAGAGGCATTCATGGCAGCAATATCTATACAGCAAAGAAGAAAAACAAGTAAGCATCAGAACTCTTGGGTTTCCAGGTTTTGAGTTAGAGTCCCACAATGGGTATAGAGGTTACTTAAAAATTAAAAAAAAAATCTTTAAAAAAAAAAAGCATCAAAAAGCCTTTGTTGCCACAAAAGAGCAGCTGTCCCAAATATAAAATTGGTACAGCAAGTGAACATCAGCTAAACAAACAAGATATAGGTTTATCTGCATCACATGAAAATGCAGTCTTAAAAATGCTTTAAGTTCTGGTGCATCAACCTTTGAAATTCATGATGATTGTAACTGAAGAGGGAACCTACTGACCTGGAGCCTAAGGGATCCAGAAGGAAGCCCTTAAAGGCAGGAGGTATTACCAAGCCCCCACAGGTATGTGAGACCTCCTGGATTCATGGAGGTGCTATGGGCCTGGGAGGCAGAAGTCCTGAGTTCTAACTCTAAAATCTGCTGAGAACTCACTATGTGATTAGGTAGTCACACCTCATTTCTCTGGGCTTAAGCTTCCTTATCTGTAAGACAACAAAATCACAAAAAACACTTCCAATTTTACAACTATACTGTCAATCATCAGCTCTCCACAACAGGCACTGAGGTTTAAAAAAAAAAAAAAAAAAAAAAAAAACCGCTGAAATTGCAAGTCCACCCCAATTTGGGTTGGGAGCCCCTGGACTAGTAGGTCCCACTTTTCTAAGCCTCCATCTCATCAGTTCCATGGGGCTGCTCCAGAGCACTGTGGAAAACATAACATGAGACACACAGTACACAAACGGCTAACAGCTAACACTCTTCTTATCCTCCTGTGGCATCACTGGAAGCTGCCAAGCCTGGTGGAATTTTACAGCTGCTGAACAAATACAAGGAAAGGCAGAGCACAGGGTCAGAGACTTCATGCCCTAAACTGAACTGGTTCAAGTGTGGGAGGAGTGAAATAGTAAAGCTTTAAATTTCCATCAGTGAGAAGAAGAGCTACCGTTGCTTAAGTGTTCACTGTATCCCAGGCACTGCTAAGAATGCTATATGCATTATCTAATTTAATCCTTTCAATGATGCTAGGAGGTGAGTACTATTATCACCTCATTCTTACAGATGCAAACCTTGGACGTTAAAAAACTTGTTGAGGTCACAAAGGCAGAGATGGGGCTCAGCTTGTGTTTTTAGCACTGCACACTGGCCTCTTGTTTAAAATCAAGAACAAGCTGGGACACCTGAGTGGCTCAGTCAGTTAAGCGTCTGCCTTCGGCTCAAATGATAATTTCAGGGTCCTGGGATTGAGCCCCACATCAGGCTCCCTGCTCAGTGGGGAGTCTGATTCTCCCTCTCCCTCTGCTCCTCCCCCACCACTCCCCACTCATGCTCATTTGCTCTAATTAATAAATAATCTTAAAAAAAATAAGACAAAGAACAAATCACTGGCATAAGTTCAGAGATTCTAGAATGTACAGCATAAACCTTATATGTTGTGTTTCTAGCTTATTAGTAAATAGATACTACTGTACATTCCCTTCCTCTTCCTAAACCTAAACCTGATCATATCAAAGGCACAGAAGTTCTGAAATAACATCCTGTGATGTCTGAGTTTTTCAAGACACCTAAGGAAGTAGGACCTTTTATATACCCACACATCATCCTTACAGCAAAATTACAAACCAGGGTGGGGAAAACTTTTATAAATGTTGGTCCAAGTCCAATTCTAAGCTTGTTCTGTCAAGTAATAGTTACAAGAAATAAACTCAATATTCCTTTGGCTAAACTGGTAGATAAAATCAGAACCAACCACTGCAAACTTATGCTCCTACTTCACTCAGAGCCAGTTTCTAATTTGTTCCCTTCGTATATAAACTGAACACTAGAAAAATGGACTCACTTCTCTATAAATGAGTGGTCCCTCCACAGAACATACTCTGAGCCTGGATGTGTGCGTTTCAACCATTCATCAATTCAACGCAATGACCTCAGAGGGTCTCTGGACTCACCAGTACTCTGTCCCCAATTTTGAGCTCTCTTTCTCCTTTCTTGATTGAACCAGCCTCAGATAGGTTGGAGATAGATTCACTGGCAGTTTTTGTAAGGTTGCTGATCTGAGATGTCGTTGACGGTTCCTTTGCTGTAGGCTGGGATGATTTATGGGGGATATTTGAAGGGGCTCCTGGGGAGGAGGTCATCATGCTGGCTGCAGAGGTGGACAGAGGTGAAGTCGCTCTGGAAGCAGGCGTTGTCTGTAGGCCATTAGCTTCATCTTCCACCTGCACCTTCCTTGTCAACTTCGAAGGGCGGGTGAATATGCCCTTTAGAGGTTCACACTGGAAATACCGAACTCCTGCCACAGAACCATCGTTCTTACCTATGGGTTCATCTAAAACAATCCCGGCCCACTGGCCTGGTGCAAACTGGGTTTCTCCCAGAAACTGGATGAATCCAGGCTTATTCCCATTCACCCAAACTCTCTCCCCAACTCGAAAGTCATCCACAAATTCCTCTTGTGCCTCCGATGATGGTGTGCCTGATGCCTTCTCACTGGATGTTGTTCTTTCTACTGGAGCAACAACTGCAAACAGAAGAAAGGATCAGAAAAGGCTCATATTCAAGTAGACAACTCCTAACTGAATGGAAAAATTGGTGAAACTCCACAGCAACAGGAGCAGTCACAGCTCTTTTAAGTTTTTCTGTTCATCTGTCCTTCTGTCTTTCTTTTTTTTAAAAGCAAGGAGGCAAAAAGTCCTTGACCCATCGGGGTACCTGTCTGGCTCAGTTGGAAGAGCATACAACTCTTGATCTCAGGTCATGAATTCAAGTCCATGTTAGGTATAGAGATCATTTAAATCAATATAACTTAAAAAATAACAAAAACAAAAACAACTTGGCCCATAACTACCATTCTCAATGCTGTCAAAACTCAGTGAGTGGTGGGCTTTAATCCTTATTGACAATTAAAAATGGAAAAAGTCATAGCAAGGAGGGGGAGAAGTCCCTTTTCCAGAGCTCATAGCACAGGTCTGATTTCATTCTTTCCTCTACTCCTTGCCCTGCACATCATGAGTAAACACCCATTCGGATCCCCGGAGACGAGCTCTATTCCCACATGTGAGTTGTCAGGGAGGGATGACAGGTCGAGGACCTTGGAACCAGAGATTCACAATCACGCTTAAAGGAGGAGAAGATTCAGTGCCACAGCCCTGTTATCTCACTCCAAGACCACCAAATAAACCCTAATTCTTTGCTGGCAGAGAAGAAATCACAGCAAGGGGAAAAAGAACCTGGGCAAATTCCCTGTTAAGGCAAGATGACTTTACTCAATTTCAAGCATTCATTCAACAAGTATTTATTAAATATTTGGTATGAACTGGCAAAGAAAGCCCACATTCTTAAGCACTCTACCATTTAGTAGGCATATTGTGGTCTTAATATTTTACATGACCCCTCTGAGTTTAATTTCTTCTTAAGAATAAGGGGATAGTTGTATCTATCTCTCATTTCAGTAAATGAAATAATGTATTTATTCATGCTCGCCCTTTCTATGAGTGTCTACCACTCCAGCACTAGTCCCAGGCATTGTTCTCACTAGGGAACAAAGCAAGACAGCATAGTACATGCCCCTTTAGAGCCCAGAGCCTAGAGGTGGGGACACAGTCAGGAGACACACCAGGTAATTTCCGGTGATGTAAGTGCTACCGAGGAGACAATGCCCTTAGGCAGAGCAGTCACAGGAAGGCCTCCTAGAGGAATAACATCTGCCCTGAGGCCTGATCAACAGAAAGGGTGAACCACACGTAGACAGGGAAACAGAGTGGTCTTGCAGGCAGGCCTACAGGGGGTGCTAAACATCCCTTTCCCCTACACAGAAGAGGAGACTGGTGTTTCAATTTGTGAAGGGTTTTTGGGAGTTTTGTTTTTTGTTTTTTGTTTTTTAGAAGATAATAAACCTTCTCAAATCAAACAGATAATCTGCCAAAGACAAGTCAGCCCAGTCAGTTTTTTAGAATCTATTCCAGCTTTGTACATGAACAATTCTTTCTGACAAGGCACTGAAAGGACAAGTTTCTGAAAAACAATCTTCATAAAAGTACAAAAATGGGCAATGATTTCCTTTTAAGCATCTAAGTTTTAGTGTCTATAAACTGCTTTACTCAGGCAGCCCGGGTGGCTCAGCGGTTTAGCGCCTCCTTCAGCCCAGGCCCTGATCCTGGAGACCCGGGATCGAGTCCCATGTCGGGCTCCTTGCAAGGAGCCTGCTTCTCCCTCTGCCTGTATCTCTGCCTCTCTCTGTGTCTCTCATGAATAAATAAATAAAATCTTAAAAAAAAAAAAAAAAAAAAAAAGATCTTGGCCCTTCTAGAAGATCAATGAGATTTTATGCAAGAACCTGAAGGAGCAATGTAGGACTTAATTATTTTATGGTGGACACCTGACTGTCGGGAATGGCTGATAACCCATCTAAACAGCATATAAACCACATGAAAAGACCATAAGAGCAAGCAAGCATCAGATGCCCTCTCCTAACTCTCTTATTAAAGACTATCAGTGGTCACTATGGGCTGGAAGCTGAAATGGTGGAAGAGGAGACAGAGCAGAAGGACAGAGGCTGCTGAAGACAATCCAGGCCACCGCTTCATCTATGAAACAGGGACAGTCTCCTGCATAAGCTGGACTTCAGCCATCACACTGCTTGCTCCCTTGAAACCAAAGGCCAACTTTCAATCACTTAATGTCCTGAAATCTTTTAAGCCAGACTCGTCTTTACATTCTCCACACATCCCTAAACCCCAAAGACGAAGGCCCAGATGGGTTCAGGAAGACACAGAAAAACAAAATATCTTAATATTGTAAGGATTAAATACTGAAGTTACTTGACAACTATTTTAGGACCTTACACTAAATTAACTAAGAGCTCTTAAGATTTTTAAATCTATGGGGTGCCTGGGAGGCTCAGTCAGCTGAGCAGCCAACTCTTGATTTCAGCTCATGTCACCATCTCAGGGTCCTGGGATGGAGCCCAGTGTTGGGAGGGGTGGGGTCCACACAGTGCGGGGGTCTGCTTCAAGATTCTCTCTTTGCCCCTCCCCTCACACCCCCCTCTCTCAAATAAATAAATCTTTAAAAGAATATATTTTTAGGTGTAAAATTCCGTATGTTTTGAAAAGATTTATATACTTAAAGAGCAAGTGAGGGGATCCCTGTGTGGCTCAGCAGATTAGCGTCTGTCTGCCTTTGGCCCAGGGCACGATCCTGGAGTCCCAGGATCGAGTCCTGCGTCGGGCTCCCGGCATGGAGCCTGCTTCTCCCTCTGCCTGTGTCTCTGCCTCTCTCTCTCTCTCTCTCTCTCTCTCTCTCTCGAATGAATGAATGAATAAATAAATAAATAAATCTTAAAAAAGAAAAAAAAAGAACAAGTGAGAGAGAGCAAGCAGGGGGAGGGGCATGAGGAGGGAGAGAGACAAGCAGACTCCCGATGAGCATGAAGCCCAACAGACACCGGGCTTGATCTCAAGACCCTGAGATCACAACTTAAGCTGAAACCAAGAGTCAGATGTCTAATCAACTGGGCCACCCAGGTGCCCCCAAAATTCCATGCCTTTTAATTAAAACTTCCTCAAATATTTTAAAAAATATCAAGTTTCTTAAGGCTATCTTTTTAAATTTTTCAAATAGGGTTCTGGTTTAGATATAAATCATAGAGCCTTACCAGCAGCAGGTGTCTTCAAGGCTGTGCTTCCAGGCTTAAGGATCTTGGTAGGGGCCTTAAGCCCACTCGGTTTTAGCATACTCATTGTCCTTAGTATGTTGGAGCTGTTTTTCCTTTGCCTGTTGCCACTATCTTGCCCCAACCATTGATACAACTGTGGGTGTTTCTATGGTGAAGTCAGTCTCTGGGTTAAATCTGCAAGAGAAAAATATAAACAGAATTTAGAATCTAGGGGAGGAAGAAAGAAATGACACCTATTATTAAAGCAGCTTTCACAAGCTAAACTTTTCCTTATACATGATGACAAACTGTCTCCACACTGAACCTAGGCACATGAGAACCTCACATGATAACATGGTAGATAAAAACACAAAGATGCTGCTGAAATGGATCTAGAAAGCAATTTACTACCCTAAAAACAAGCAGTTGAACATATCAATACATTCACTTCTCTTTACCTAATATACCAGCTCGGGACAGTGTCTAAAATCCACACAGTCCATATAAGGAAGTTCTGAAAAAATGTACACCAAACTCAATGGCAGGAGAACAGACAGAGCTTTCAGTTTTTACTTCGTTCATTTCTATATTGCTGAAGTTTTATGACCACAAGCCTGCAGTAAATGCTTACTTTTTTATGTTCACAGAATTATACAATGCTCAATATAAAATAATTTATATGGGCAGCCCCGGTGGCTCAGCGGTTTAGCGCCGCCTTCAGCCCAGGGCCTGATCCTGGAGCCCCGGATTGAGTCCCACATCAGGCTCCCTACATGGAACCTGCTTCTCCTTCTGCCTGTGTCTCTGCCTGCCTCTCTCTCTCTCTCATAAATAAAATCTTCAAAAAGAAAAAAATATAATTTATATGTGGGATGAGAGAAAGGTTCAAACTGTAAAAAGCTGTATCTGGGAAGTGCCAAAGGAAAACTTTTTGTTGTTATTCTGTCCACAGAAACACAATATACTTCTGATTTACTCAAGACCAGGTATAAATCTACAACTTTGGCACTCAGGCAAAATAGGATCTTGTCTTATTCTCTTTAAGAAGAAAAAGACGCTTGATGTAATGAGCACTGGGATATTATTTGCAACTGATGAATCATTAAATTCTACCTCTGAAATTAATTTTAAAAATTAAAAACAAAAAGAGGACGAGAAAGACTGGGATTTTGGAATATGGGAAAAGATTTCCAGACGTTATACTTAAAAACAGAATAATTCAAAGAGAAAAATGCTTTTGATTCTGTCAAATGATTGTGTTATTACACTTTGCTGGTAGAGCTTGGATGATGAGGCACCAATGTCACACTGCCATTTACAAGAAATGACAAGGATAAGCAAAAAATCTGGCCAGGGATGACAGAGGAGGTGGCTATGGCCCCATGAAGTGGGATTAATGGTGCCAACTGCCCCCACCCCCAAAAATATATCCATCCAGAACCTATAAATGTGACCTTATTTAGAAAAAGAGTCTTTGCAGGTGTAATTCAGTTAAGGATCTTGAGATGAGATCATCTGGAATACCTGGGTGGGTCCTAAACCCAGTGACAAGTGTTCTTATTAGAGGAAGAGAACCCACCAAGGAGGCATGAGAAGATGGAGGCAGAGACTGCAGTGATGTGTCCCGAGCCAAGGACGGCTGACAGCTACAAAGAGTTTGGGGACAGGCATGAGATGAATGCTCCCTCAGAGCCTCTAGTACATAACCAACCCTGCCGACACACTGCTTTTGGACTTCTGGCCTCCAGAACTGTGAGAGAACACATTTCTGTTCTTTTAAGCCTCCCAGTTTGTGCTTATTTGTTATGGTGGCCTAGGAAACTAACAGCCATACTAGTTTTTCTTTCTTTCTTCCTTTTTCTTTCTTCTTTCTTTTTCTTTCTTCTTTCTTTCTTCTTTCCTTCTTTCTTTCTTCCTCCCTCCCTCTTTCTTTCTTTCTTTCTTTCTTTTTCTTTTTATTTATTTATGATAGACAGAGAGAGAGAGGCAGAGACACAGGCAGAGGAGAGGGAGAAGCAGGCTCCATGCCGGGAGCCTGACGCGGGACTCGATCCCAGGACTCCAGGACCACGCCCTGGGCCAAAGGCAGGCGCGAAGCCGCTGAGCCACCCAGGGATCCCCACACTAGTTTTTCTATTCAGAGATAATCAGAGTGAACAGAAATAATAAGACAGCTCCCTCATTAGGCTCCATTTGCAAATTCCCCATGCTTTTTTAAAGGGTTCAAAATGGTACAAAGTGTTTTTAAAAATGTCAAAGGTAAGTTATGCAGTTTTCAGAAGACTCTAACAGAGAAAGAACTGCTGTTCCCTGGAAAGCAGTGACTGCCAATCCTATTAATACAAAATTCCCAGGCTCCTTTCCATCACCACCATCATCATCCCCATCATGATAGTGACAGTGGGTGTGGGAATCTGTGTGCAGGTTGATTCAGGGTCAGGTCTGAAGGCACGAGCTTTACTGTAAGGCCCTCAGTGTACACAGCCTGTTAAGATACAAGTAGATTCACTGGCTCTTGCTACTGCCTTAGACGGGAGGGAAGGGCTGAGCCCCTCTAACCTCAGCTGAGAAAGACTATTTACATACATATCCAGAGAATTTGAGAAGGATGAAGGATAGGCGAAAGGCGAAGGGCAGAAGCTGCTGTGGGGCCTCATTATATCGTGCCTGCTCTTCACCCTGGTCCAACTTCATAAGGTCAGGTAGGTAAGAACAGAACAGAGGACAATGGGCCTGGGGAAGCAATGATGATGGTAAGAAAAGAGGATGACGTGCTCCTTAAAAAATTTCACTCAGGTAGAACAGTGAATTCTAGGGCTCTAGCCAAGCACTCCTTCCTAAAGAAAGATTTTGAAAACCACCACAATCAGCAACTCAGAAGCCTCAGCTAATTTCAAATTTTGCAGCTCAGTACCCTGAGCTCACAAAAATACAACCATCTAAAAACTCAGCCTAAGGAACAGTGCATGTGGTTACTAGGAACCTAAGAATAGCTATAAACCCAAAGTCTAGGACTTTCTGGTCTAACATGAATGCTTCTGTCCCTTGGTCCATCCAAGTCATTTGAATCCCAAAGCAGGGAACTGTGACCAAGATATAACAAAGGAGATACCTGGGTGGCTCAGCAGATGAGCATCTACCTTACCTTCGGCTCAGGGCATGATCCTGGAGTTCCAGGATGGATTCCCACGTCAGATTCCCCATGGGCAGCCTGCCTCTCCCTCTGCCTATGTCTCTGCCTCTCTCTCTGTGTCTCTCATGAATAAATAAAATCTTTTAAAAATTAAAATAAAATAAAATAAAATTTTAAAAGATAACAAAGAAAAGTCTAGTCTTTCTCAATTAAAGAATTAGGAGCACTACCAGCAATGGTGGGTTTTTTAATCTTCCAATTCAAATTTCTTCTTCATGTATTATTCACGAATGGCATGTCAGGCTTGCTTTAAAAAATCAATCTGCCAAAAAACAAAAGTTCGAAGTCTTGGTCATGACACCCACAAATTGTAATGACCCAGAAGCAACATCTCTGCATGATGTTTCAAGGTCAGTGAATGTCACCTTAAAACTAATCGATTCCAAAACACATGAAAAAGGAAAAAAACAAGGGTTCTTGCCTAATATGCTGAGCATAGTTGAATTTCTGATGTTTGTGCTTACTGAATCTCAAGAGTTTTGAACCTAACATAAGACAAACCACCCACTTCCTCTACCCTCCCAACATTTAAGGACCACAATACACAGGTTATAATCCACAAATAGTTTTTATGCAATATTATCCCATTTGAGGCTTAAAATTCTGTGGCTCAGCTACTATTATCCTTTCTTAATAAATAACGCCTCAGAAATTAAAAGATGTATTTCCTCATTTATTAATGACCTGCTGCCTGAAGTCACTTGGCTAAGCATCAGATATGTATGCAAACAGCAGGCCTGATTCCAGAGTCCAGGTTCTTTCCACTAAACCTAACATTCAAACTTAGGAGGGACTGCACACCACAATTAAAAGCACTAGGACTCATCTTACAAAAATGACCTACATGTGTTCAGTACCAAGAATATCCAAAGCACAAAGATAAAACTGTATTATCTGCATCTCAAAATAACTGTGAAGGTAGGTGAACTGTCATCATGCCCATTCACGGTCAAAGAAAATGGAGGTCTGAGTAGTTAAGTAGCTTTCTCAAGGTCACTCAAAGAAGTGGTGGCACTTTGTTTTTTGTTTTTGTTTTTTTAATATTTTTATTTATTTATGATAGTCACAGAGAGAGAGAGAGAGGCAGAGACACAGGCAGAGGGAGAAGCAGGCTCCATGCACCAGGAGCCCGATGTGGGATTCGATCCCGGGTCTCCAGGATCGCGCCCTGGGCCAAAGGCAGGCGCCAAACCGCTGCGCCACCCAGGGATCCCAGTGGTGGCACTTTGGAGCACCTAGGTGGTTCGTCAGTTAAGCATCTGACTCCTGATATCAGCTCAGGTCATGATCTCAGGGTCATGAGATCGAGCCCCATAGTGGGCTCCTTGCTGAGCGCCAAACCTGCTTAGAATTCTCTCTCTCCCTCTGTATTGTGTATGTATACACACACCCACACTGACTTCATATATATATTTTAACATTTAAAAAGTGAAAATACACCAAAATGAAGAAAGGTAATTAGGTGTTGCCAAACTAAAAGAAGTATAATCCAGGAAGTCCAGAAAAAGAGTTTAAAAGAAAATGTCTATTTTACAGACACTGGAAAAGGGCTCTCTGGAAAATAAACAAGGGGTAGTCTATGGAGGATGCATCAAGATTGCAAAAACTGCATGAAAACTGGAACTAAAGACATTTCAGACAAGGTTCCAAAATCCCATGCTGATTAAGGTTTGGGTTTCCAGCAGTGACCAAAGGGAATGGTGTCTTTTGGAATTTCTCTCACTATAAATATACAAAGTTACATTTTATAAACTATCATCTCTAAATTTATTATGATTCAAGAGTCTAGCCTGTGAGTAAATGGATTTTAAAAAATGAGTTTCTAAATGAGTGGGAAATATCAGGGAGGGAGACAGAACATGAGAGACTCCTAACTCTGGGAAACTAATAAGGGGTGGTGGAAAGGGAGGTGGGTAGGGGGTGGGAGTGACTGGGTGACAGGCACTGAGGGGGGCACTTGATGGGATGAGCACTGGATGTTATGCTATATGCTGGCAAATTGAAACTCCAATAAAAAATTTTAAAAATTAAAAATGAGTTTCTGAACTTACAGAGCAGAGGGTAAGCTCACCAACGTAGGAGTGACAGAGCTCTGCCATCCTACCAACTCCGACTTTGGTTACTGGGATACCACGGTTCTCAGAGTGTGGTCCATGCACTTCCAGGGCACCTGGAGACCCTTTTACGGAAACAAAACTATTTTCACGGTATTGCTAAGACATTTTTTGCCTTTTCCACCTCGTTGATGTTTACACTGATGGTGCAAGAGCCCTGGTTGGCAGACTGCAGGTACTGCATTGGGGCAATGGGAACACACCACACATTCTTCCCTGCGTTCTCTGCCATAGGTACATGCAGGAGAGGGGAAGCCACTTTCACATAATAATGTGAAGCACTTGATGTAGCAGAAAACCAAATCATTAAATTTCAACCTTTAAATATGTGGGTTTTTTTAAGATTTTTTTTTTTTTTAATTTATTTGACAGGCAGAGTGAGTGGGAGGGAGAGGGAGAGAGAATCTGAAGCTGACTCCACTGAGTACAGAGCCTGCTTTGGGGCTTGATTTCATGACCCTGAGATCAGGACCTGAGACCAAACTAAGAGTCAGATACTCAACTGACTGAGCCACCCAGGTACCCAAAATATGAGCCTTTTCAATACTCTTCAACAAATTGGCAAGCACACATGAAGCACTTCTGCTGAGCACCACTGCACCATGTCTCAAAGAAAAACGTATGCAAAGGGCAGACTTAATAACCACTTTTTTCATGGAACGTCAATTTTATTTGAAAAAAATGACTGATAAACTATGATTACTCAGGCTTGAGTGTCTGGCAGATATTTTCTTGAAAATGAACTATGTGACCCTGTCACTTCAAAGGAAACAACTATTTGTTGACAATGAGAGAGTTTAAGCATTCAAGAGAAATTTAGAATTTTGGAAAACATACCCTCCACTATGAGCTTGACAGCTTCCTAATACTAAAGACTTTTCTGATGAGATCAACAGTATTAACAAATGAAATTTTTTTTTATATTATATAATGAAATGTGTCATTAATGGAAATGTGCCACTTGGTGAATCAATATTTTTCTTTTTTTTTTTTCAATATTTTTCAACCTACAATGCAAAATGTTACAAAGTCATCAAAGTACAAAGTAGACCAATGGATTTTTATATGACAATAAAAGTTCAAAAAAAAAGTTCAGTTCCAGATGTCACTTTTATGAAACTACAACCTACCAAATTTTGGGAGTAGTATCAAAGAAGAAAATCCATAATTATCTGAACATGCTCTTAAAATCTTTTTTCCCTTCCTCTTCATCTGTGTGAGGCCAATTTTCTTCATGACCTCAATCAAACTTCTCACTACAGATCAAATGCAGTAGCAGCTGCCTTCTATTAAGCCTATCTTCTATTAAAGACAGATTTGCAAAAACAAAAACAATGTCTTCTCGTTAAAGGTATTTTAGAGAAACAGTTACTCATTAAAAATTGATGTAGGGATCCCTGGGTGGCGCAGCGGTTTAGCGCCTGCCTTTGGCCCAGGGCGTGATCCTGGAGACCTGGTATCGAATCCCACGTTGGGCTCCCTGCATGAGGCCTGCTTCTCCCTCTGCCTGTGTCTCTGCCCCCCCCGCCTCTCTCTCTGTGTGTGTGAGTATCATGAATAAATAAATAAAATCTTTTTTAAAAATCGATGTAGGTATCCCTGGGTGGCGCAGCGGTTTGGCGCCTGCCTTTGGCCCAGGGCGCGATCCTGGAGACCCGGGATCGAATCCCACATCGGGCTCCCGGTGCATGGAGCCTGCTTCTCCCTCTGCCTATGTCTCTGCCTGCCTCTCTCTCTCTCTCTCTCTCTCTCTCTCTCTCTCTGTGTGACTATCATAAATAAATAAAAAAAAATAAAAAATAAAGTTTAAAAAAAAAAAAATAAATAAAAATAAAAATAAAAATAAAAATCGATGTAATGTGTAATAGGTTTATAATTTGATGAATTAATATTTTCAGCTTTAATTTCTAATATGGTAAACATCAATAGATAAAAACCTAAGAAAAACTCAATTTTTAAGAATGTGAAAGGGTCCTGTGGAAAAAAGTGTGAGAACTGCTGCGATGTTTATTTTTACTTTACATTTAGAGTTGCAAAGGCTGAAAACCCCCATTCCCCAAGGGCTTCTGGAAGCATGTGCTTCTGATTCAGATATTTACAGATGAGGATGCCAAGTTAGCAAATACAGCATTTACTACTGTATTTCCACTGGCACGGCGCCGTGCTGGGGGGCTGGGTGAAATAACTGACAACCTGTGGGAAGACAAGAAGTATGAACATAAACCAAAAAGAACATACATTTGGGGTATTTATACACGTAAATCAGGCATTTCTCTATAGCAGTAATCAGATGGACTGTACTCTAAATCAGTAGTTCTCAAAATGTGCATCAGCGCCACCTGGGAACTTAGAAATGCGTGTTTAGGGGCACCTGGGTGGCTCAGTGGTTGAGTGTCTGCCTTCAGCTCAGGTCATGATTCTGGGGTCAAGTTCCGCATCAGGCTCCCTCGGGGGACCCTGCTTCTCGAACCTCTGCCTACATCTCTGTGTCTCTCATGAATAGATAAATAAAATTAAGAAACAAAAAAAAAGAAATGTGTGTTTATGGGGGCCCCTGCCCAGACTTACTGAAACTGGGGATAGGCCCATATTTTAGCCCTTCTAGTGATTCTGATTCAATAAGAACCATTCACTGCTGAATGATAAGAAAAGTCATCTTAAATTTATTTTCTCAATTATACGCACATGAACCATCCAGGTGTCCGAGTCCCCAAATACCACTACAGAGGCCTTGGCACTTCAGTCCCCTACGCTGTTGTTTTGGGCAGTTTGCTCCACCCTGAATGCCCTTTCCAAGTCTAGTTATCTCCATCTGCTGAAGCCTTACTCGAGGGTAAACTTAGGCATTCAACTGCCCCACAAAACCTCCCAAGTTCACCAGTAAAATTATGCCCATCCTGCAATTACCTATAGTACTGAGTCTGTACCTCTTCCTAGCACCTGGCACACTGAGTTGTGTGTGGAGTCTATGCATTCCAGCAAACTCTATAAGCACCTTGTAGTCATTGTTATATTATTCTCCATAGCACTTTATAAACGATGCTTATTCAATAAAATGAATGAGGAAAAGTCTCAATTGTTTAAAGGACTCTGCAAACCAGGTAGGGTGTATCAGTATTTTAAAAAGTCATACTTGAATGAATGAATGAATGAATGAATGAATAAATAATCATACTTAGGGGGCACCCAACTGGCTCAGTTGGAAGAGCACATGACTCTTGATCTCAGGGTCATGAGTTCAAGCCCCACACTGGGTGTGGAGATTACTTAAAGTTATACCTGGTGCTTGCTACAGGTCACTGAAAAATACATGATCTAGACGTAAGCTCAAGAAATTTATAATGGAAAAAAGGAAGAAAAGACTCACATATATATAAAAAATAACTAAGAATACAATATAATGTACAAGAAATACCAAGCCGTATGATGTTCCTAAAAGCATGTTTTTAGAAGATGGGAAGGTAAAATGGATTAAAGCAGAATGAAAAGGCTCCACGGTGAGACAGGATTTCTGCGAGGGCTCAAAGGAAAGTAATAGCGTTGTACAGGTGTTGGCAGTCAGGATTTTCACAAAGTAAGACTCTGGAGAAGGAGATGAAGGAGGAGGAAAGGCATAAAGCATGTGAATAAGACAGTGAGGAGCCTGATTGGACTAACATCAGAAGATTCTTGCAAGAAATCAAGGGAGACAAGTGCCTTAGAGTTCAATCTAAGAAATTTACTATGATCAGCTTTTTTTTTTTTTTTAAGATTTATTTATTTATTTATGATAGATAGAGAGAGAGGCAGAGACACAGGAGGAGGGAGAAGCAGACTCCATGCCAGGAGCCCGACATGGGACTCGATCCCGGGACTCCAGGACCGCGCCTTGGGCCAAAGGCAGGCACTAAACCTCTGAGCCACCCAGGGATCCCCTATGATCAGCTTTTACTTGCCTTTCACTTCAAGTGAAAAGCCTCCATTACTTCAAGAGTCTAGTGGTAGGAAATGAAAGATGTCTGGAGTTTCCTGTTAAGCCCGGAATTTATGTCAGTTGTTCATCTCAGTTATCTTAACCTGGCTACCACTGTCAAGCAAAAATTTAAACCAAGGGTTGGCAGTATGCCAAGTCTTCACCAACTCCCACTGTGGGTCCAAGTAACAGATGGGGACTGCCAGGGCAGGTCTTAAGTTTCAGGAAAGAACCATGAGCAACTGAAGTCAGTAATCAAAATGGAAATACAAAGGAAGATTCTCATCTCAAATCCTTCAGATAACACCTTAGCAAGGATAAATTTGGAGAGGCTATTAAAGATTAGATACCACCAAACACAAATGACAAATTCCAGCCTTCTCTACCACTTTGCACATGGGGGGTGCAGGGGAGACCAGATATCCCATGACCTACTCTGCCTTGATAATGTGAACATTTATGAAGGGAAGTTCACTAACAGAGTCAGGAAAGCTGTACCAGTCAAGAATTGTCAAGGACAGACCTCAAAAGAAGTGTCAAAAGGAAAGAATCATCAATTAGACGCCCCCAGTGGTTGAGTGTCTGCCTTGGGCTCAAGGCATGATCTCCAGGTCCTAGGATTGAGTCCCACATCGGGTTCCTCTCGGGGAGCCTGCTTCTCCCTCTGCCTATGTCTCTGCCTGTGTCTCTCATGAATAAATAAAATCTTAAAAAAAAAAATTAGGGGCAGCCCCAGTGGCACAGTGGTTTAGTGCTGCCTGCAGCCCGGGGTGTGATCCTGGAGACCCAAAATCGAGTCCCATGTCGGGCTCCCTGCATGGAGCCTGCTTCTCCCTCTGCCTGCGTCTCTGTGTGTGTGTGTGTGTGTCTCATGAATAAATAAAATCTTAAAAAAATAAAAATTAAAAAATTAAAAATAAATAAATAAAAATAAATTAATTAATTAATTAAAATTAAAATTAAAATACTACCCTTCCCAACTTCCTTCTCCATAAAATAAAGTGCTTCTCCTTTGTTGGACTAGCCTATGGTTTTTGCTATGGCTTGTTTGTTCCATACTGCAGTTATCTGCTATTCCCAAATCTTTTTTTTTTTTTTTTAAGATTTTATTTATCTAGGCAGAGGCATAGGCAGAAAGCAGCAGGTTCCCTGCGGGGAGCCTGATGCAGGACTTGATCCTAGGACCCCGGAATCATGCCCTGAGCGAAAGGCAAATGCTCAACCACTGAGCCAGCCAGGTAGCCCCCCAAATAAAATCACTTTTGCTGGTAAAATAAATTTTATTTTTAAGATTTTTATAGTATCTTACCATCAATTGCTCATACCAGCCTCTGAGTCATACTGAAAGCTAAATATTCTAGACCTGCACTATCCAGTATAGTAGTCACCAGCAACATGTGCTGCTTCAACTTTAAATTCTTTTAAAATGAAATGAAAATTCAGAGGCACCTGGGTGGCTCAGTTGGTTAAGCATCTCACTCTTGGTTTCAGCTCAAGTGAAGCTCAGCTGGAATCTGCTTAAGATCTTCTTCTCCTTCTCCCCAGACTCCATGCACACACATGCATGTGTGAGTTTCTCTAAGAATAAATCTCTAAAATGAAATAAAAATTCAGCTCCTCAGTCACATCAGCCCCATTTCAAGTGCTCAATAACCACAGTGCCACATATAAAACAATCTCTATCACCACAAAAAGTTCTATTGGACAGCACTATTCTAGAACCTCCTCCATCCAGGGAGGATCTACTTGCTAAATGCCATCTCCTGAGGAAATTTTAAGGTTATCTGAATTATACTGCTTTAGTCAAAATATTTTTTACTCCTCTTTTAGAATAACTTCAGAGATAAAGTTGTACTTCATTGGTGACCCAAAGTGGTGGTGGCCATCTCAATCTCTCAAACCTTTTCATTAGACTTGGCCCTTAAACACTACTGCCTGTTTCCAAAATTTGAATTAAAAAAAAAAAAAAAAGACAACCTTAAAATATAATGTGCAACCACTCACATAGCAAAAACCTATCCAAGGCACATATATAATTCTCAAAGTTCTAATTACTAATGGCTCTATCACTGTAATAAATGAACATTTCCCTAGATGACAGAACCTATGTTCAGATATATTTTTTCATTTATTTTTAAGAAACAGTCACATTTTTTATTCTCAATTTCCAAACTATAATATTGCAACACAGACTACACACTAACTCCAAGAATTCTGTATTTACATCACTGACTGACACCATAGTTCTAATATTTTTTCAAGCCAAGAACCATTTGTTGTTGTTGGGGGAAAGGGAGAAAGACAATTTTAAGCAGGCTCCATGCCTACTGCAGAGCCCAATGCGGGGCTCAATCTCACAGCCCCGAGATCATGACCTGAGCCAAAGGCAGATGCTAAACCAACTGAGCCTCCCAGATGCCCCAAGCCAAGAACCATTTGTAGAATGTTTATCTCTAAAACTCACTTCTGAATAGTCAAAAATAGCTACTATTTTGCTTGTACATTCTCAAATGGGAAATGCAGAGAGGGAGATCTAAGCACCAACTCCATACCAGACAGAAGGACTCCGGAATATATAGGTGGTTCAGCTGCACAATCCCTTCCTATTCTCTTCCTTCTCATTACAAGGTTTACATTTCACCTAACAGGAAGCTTTGTTGCTGAATGTCAACACTAGAGGAACAGAGGTTTTGGTTTTGGTTTTTTTCCTATGTAACCTATTGGTTTAAGAGACAAAAAAAGCCAGGCCTCAAATAAGCAAAAATTTTGAAGTAGATTAATATCCTAGTTTGTGATTAAACTCTGAAATCTGACCTAAATAAATTTTTTAAAGGCAAGATATTTATTTCAGGGAAATAAACAATCTTCGAAGACCTTCTTTGCCATTTCCCAAAAAAAGTATGCTTTACATTTCTTGAGAATGTCAGCTTTACGCCAACTTAAGATTCCAGAAAGTACAACTATTCTTCTCCACCCAACAAAAAAATGTGTTCTACCCCCTGGGAAGTCAAGATTTGGTACACATTTGTTGAGTGTAGTAGATACTCAAAAAGACCAGCATCTGGGGATGTTTCATGATTAGGATAATGTCAGTACACAGTAAGCACTCAAATAGGTATTATTTCTACGAAATCAAGCACCACACTTTCCTTTCAGATAGAACTTCCCTCTCTGCACAATATTTTAACAGGAAATTACATAGATATCAATCTCATGTTTTAAACAGATTTTCAGGGGTTGGGGTTACAGTTCAAGACTACACCCTTCTTGGGACAGCCCAGGTGACTCAGCAGTTTAGCATCCAGGGCCTGATCCTGGAGACCCCAGATGGAGTCCCACGTCGGGCTCCCTGCGTGGAGGCTGCTTCTCCTTCTGCCTGTGTGTCTCTGCCTCTCTCTCTCTGTGTGTCTCTCATGAATAAATAAAATCTTTTTTAAAAAAAGACTACACCCTTCTCAAAACAGAGAACATAAGCTTACTGCAGTTAGTCCTTTTAATAAGCAATCTATGTTTCATAAAGAATACTGAAAAAATTCAGAAAAGAAAAAAGCTGCTTTTACGAAAAATTCCAAGACCTTGGAGAAAGGAAAAATAAACATAAAAACATGACTCTAGTAAGGAATCTCAAAGTTGGAAATGAAGTCAAAGCCATCTAACACTATGCAAAGCACAGTGAGCAAGTGCTACTTCAGCTGACCCAGAAAACTACCAACTATCATTTTAAGATGCCTCTGGGATCACTCCTCCTCTGCTATGACCTGCTACCATTCCAACTCCATCTGGATAACCGTTTCATGAGAGATCTTGCAATGGGAATGGGAATTCAGAAATCAAAGATTCAGTTCTGTTCTCACTGCATAAGCATTTATGCTGAAAACACAGAAATGTGGGACGCCTGAGTGGCTCAGCAGTTGAGTGTCTGCCTTCAGCTCAGGGCATGATCCTGGAGTCCTGGGATCGAGTCCCACATTGGGCTTCCTGTATGGAGCCTGCTTCTCCCTCTGCCTCTGTCTCTGCCTCTCTCTGTGTCTCTCATAAATAAATAAATAAATAAAATCTTTAAAAAAAAAAAAAACAGAAATGTTTGTAACAATGAAAACTGATCTAAAATAGTTAAAATTCATTTGAAATTTGTAGTTTCAAATTTCTACAACTTATGTGTACAGGATGGCCATTTCTAAGATGTCTGAAAAACATGCCAGTTAAAGAGACACATTTGAAAAAGAACAGACCTAGTAGACCCATAAAGGGCTTGTAGTCTCAAAGAAAGTGAATGTTTTAAAACTCTAGGCTTTACATGTTTAAGAAAATAGGGACATATGACTATCACAGAAAGAAACACATAGGACAATATTTTAAAAAGAGATGTCTACTTCAAAAAATGGGATGTTGAGTCTCATACATGCTTTGTGGGCAGCCTGGGTGGCTCAGTGGTTTGGCACTGCCTTCAGCCCAGGGCGTGATCCCGGAGACCTGGGATCGAGTCTCACGTCAGGCTCCCTGCATAGAGCCTGCTTCTCCCTTGGCCTGTGTCTCTGCCCCTCTCTCTCTCTCTCTGTCGCTCATGAATAAATAAATATTAAATAATAATAATACATGCCTTATGAGAAAAAACAGTAACAAAACAAAAAAAAAATTTGGCCATTCAATAATCTCTCAACTTAAACTCACAGAATCAAATTTAGAAGAGACCGCTATCTACTTAAATAAAATATGGGAGGGGATAATTTATCAAGTGCTTATACCCAGTATATAAGAACACAGGGTAAATAAATAAATAAAATAAAAATAAAAAAAATAAAAAAATAAAAATAAATAAATAAGAACGCAGGGTTTTTGAAGTTTTTGTTTAAAGGAAGACAATCTTTGGGGCACCTGGTGGCATAGTTGGCTGAGCATCCAACTCTTGGTTTTGGCCTGGGTTGTGATCTCAGGGTGGTGGAGTCAAACCCCACGTTGGGCTCCATGCTCGGCACGGAGTCTGCTTCGGACCCTCTCTCCCTCTATCTCTCTGCCCTTCTTCTCCATGATGTCTCTCTCTCTCTCATAAATAAATGTTTTTTTTAAGATTTTCTTTATTTATTCATGAGAGATAGAGGCAGAGACATAGGCTCTATCTCTAGATAGAGGGAGAAACAGGCTCCTCACAGGAAGCCCAATGTGGGACTCGATCCCAGGATCCTGGGATCATGCTCTGAGCCAAAAGCAGATGCTTAACCACTGAGCCACCCACGTGTCCCTCTCATAAATAAATCTTTAAAAAAATAAAAACAGGGGTGCCTTGGTAGCTCAGTCGGTTGAGCCTGACTCTAGGTATCGGCTAGGGTCATGATATCAGGGTTCTGGGATTGAGTCCTGTGTTGAGCTCTGCGCTCAGCAGTCTGCTCGTCCCTCTCCCACCATCCCAAACCTATAAATGGGTAAATAGAATCTTTGAAGATAAAAATAAAAAATAGGGCAGCCCGGGTGGCTCAGCGGTTTAGCACCTCCTTCAGCCCAGGGCGTGATCCTGGAGACCCAGGATCGAGTCCCACATCAGGCATCCTGCATGGAGCCTGCTTCTCCCTCTGCCTGTGTCTCTACCTCTGTGTGTGTGTGTGTCTCTCTCATTAATAAATAAATAAAATCTTTTAAAAAAATAAAAAATAAAATAAAAAAATTAAAAAAATTAAAAAATAAAAAATAAAGGCCAATCCTTGAGGAAATTATATGTATTAATCATCAGAGACTACATTTTTGGACCTTTGTATGAGCCAACACTTTTTCTTCCAAATCCAGCTAAAACAGGTATAAAGAGCAAAGCAATATATTAAAAAAAAAAAAATGATAACAACTTCTCAGCTCTGATGCATCTGAATTTAGGCCTCTGGATCATAGACAATTTATACCAATGCTAACAACCAAGTCTCATCATTTCAAATTGTTACTTGCCCTAATGCTAAAGATATAATTTCAAAGAACAAAAATGTTAGATTTGCAGGGAACAGGTAAATTGATAGCCAATTACATAGCAAATAGAGCTACTAACCACATAGCCATTCACACAGTAAAATACTTCTGCTCTACTACTTAGTTTTCTGTTTTGAAATTTCCTGCCAGGAGATCCCTGGGTGGCTCAGTGGTTTAGCCCCTGCCTTTGGCCCAGGGCACAATCCTGGAGTCCCGGGATCGAGTCCCACGTTGGACTCCCGGCATAGAGCCTGCTTCTCCCTCCTCCTGTGTCTGTGCCTCTCTCTCTCTCTATGTCTATCATGAATAAATAAATTAAAAAAAAGAAAAAATGAAATTTCCTGCCAGAGGATATTTTAAAACAATAATTTTCTTACCATTATACAATCTTATGTAAAATATAGAGAGCCTAACATTAGTGTATTTTTTTAATCTACAGAAGTTGCAGGAAAGTTCTACCTGTACAATCTACCAATATGAAACAAACTGGTACCTCATGGTGTCTGTATTATCGGACCAGGCCTCAGCTCATATCTTGCCAAGAGCTACACAAACATTTTGAGCAACCCTGCCTACGAGGTCATGATGATGACATCACAAAGAAGAATTCTGAGGTGGGTCTGCCTCACCAACGTCACCACTTTAAAGAAAAACCAGGAGTGCCTGGGTGGCTCATTCAGTTAAGCATCTGACCCGATCTAAGTTCAGATCTTGATCTCAGAGTCATGAGTTCAAGCACCACACTGGGTTGCACGCTGGGTGTGGAACCTACTTAAAAAACAAAACACACACACACAAAACTCAGAAGGTTCTGTATTCCTGAATCTGGAGCTGATGATTCAAGAAACACATTTTCTCTCAAAGGGACATCTAAGACAAGCATCTTTCTCCACTGCTGTGACTGGAAAAAGTGATGCAGGTAAGCAGAGAAAAGTACATCCACCTAAGTCCTCACCTCACCACCAGAAACTTCTTTTTAGGTATTTCGAGCTGTCAAGTTTTAAATCTGGCTCAGTTTCAAACACTTTTTCTTAGTATTCTCTCCTGGGAAATTAAACAGTATTTAAGAATTTTAAAAGCTGAGTAGGAAGCAAACCAAAAACCTAAAATATTATCTCTGCCTTGCCAATCTAACTTCAGCCCCAATATTTACTCTATTTACTAAGAGGAATGAAGATTAAGACATGTAACCTAGAGTTAATTTCGAAAATGCAAAAAGCATAAAGCCTCATCATGACTCTGCAGTAGTGTATTTTTGTTAAGAAAGGGCAAAATTGCCAGACTATTGGTAACTGCTGTAGATTCCCCACTCAGGAGTTTTGGAGTTCACGAGCCAGCATAGAACAAGAACTAGTAAAAATTTATTATTATTTCTAAGCAGTTAAAAAGTCTTGAATTGGAAGGAAATGTAACAAAGGATTAATAATTATCTCCAGGTAATATGGGATTAGTGGTAGTTTTCAGATCTTATCTGTGTTTCCTTGGGTTTCTCAAATTTTATTTAAGGAACAATGTAATTTCTTGAGCAAAAAAAAAAAAAACAAAAAAACTGATTTTTAAGACACAGTAAAATGGCTTCAACCACAAAGAAAACACTCTACTGTGCTGTTTTCCACACAGGAACATAAACGCAGCAAACATGTCCAGCATGAGAAGTGCACATGCATGCAGGGTCTAGGTGTTTACTAACTGGATTTGGTCTTCCCGGAATCCCAGACATTTTCCAGCTCCCCTTGCTGCTCAGTACGGTCACGTGACTGGGTTCCAGCCAATGGCATCTGAGGGGTGTAGGCTGTGCACCAGGCCCAGGCCTAGCCCTTAAGACCTTCCCTGCGTGGCCCCCATGTGGGCCCTTCCATTGGCTTGATGGAGACCAACTGGGCAGCCAAAAAGGCATAGCTTTTGCCTAGGTTCCTGAATCACTCCTCCCTGGTCCCTCAATAGTAACAAACCCACCCTGAACTTTTCCATAACTGAAAATAAACTTCTACCTGTTTAAGTCAGCAAAATCAATAGGGTCTCTTAGGGCAGCTAGCTCTTCTTAGCTAATATGGTGACAAAGATAAAAACCTCAGTAGAGCACACAACTCTTGATCTCTGGTTTGTGAGTTGGAGCCCCATAATGGGGGTGGAGTCTCTTTCTTAAAGAATGTTAAAAAAGAAAACTATGAGGCAGCCCGGGTGGCTTAGCGGTTTAGCGTCGCCTTCAGCCCGGGGCCTGATCCTGGAGACCCGGGATCAAGTCCCATGTTGGGCTCCCTGCATGGAGCCTGCTTCTCCCTCTGCCTGTGTCTCTGCCTCTCTCTCTCTCTCTCTGTGACTATCGTAAAATAAAAAAAATAAAAAAATAAAAAAATAAATTCTATTAAATAAATAAAATCTTTAAAGGAAAAAAAAAAGAAAGAAAGAAAACTATGACTAGAGCTTTACAATCACCTCTACTAAGTCAACTGACAACATTTTTAGGATAAGCACTTGAGACAGAAATATGTCATACCATCAAAAGCATAATTACATGAATAATACAAGTACTGTATTTTTCTGGGTGGCACAGTCCGTTGAGTGTCCAGCTTTTGGTTTCTGCTCAGGTGGTGATCTCAAGGTTGTGATCTCCGCATGGGGAGATTGAGTGGGAGTGGGGCATGGGGCTGGAGTCAGCTTAGGTTTCTCTCTCCCTCTGCCCCTACCCCCTACAAGCACACACTCTATCTAAAATAAATAAATAAGTCTTTGGGGCACCTAGGTGGCTCAGTCGGTTAAGTATCTACCTCCAACCAGGTCATGATCCCTGAGTCCTGGGATCCAGCCCCATATGGGGCTCCCTGCTCAGCCAGGAATCTGCTTCCCCCTCTACTTCTTCACTCTGCTCCTGCTTTCTCTCTCTCTCTCTCTCTCTAATAAATAAATCTTTTAAAAATAAAATAAATAAATAAAATCTGGGATCCCTGAGTGGCTCAGCGGTTTGGCGCCTGCCTTCGACCCAGGGCATGATCCTGGAGTCCCAGGATCAAGTCCCACATTGGGCTCCTTGCGTGGAGCCTGCTTCTCCCTCTGCCTGTGTCTCTGCCCCCCCCCCCCATGTGTATCTTTCATTAATAAATGAATAAAATCTTTAAACATAAATAAATAAATAAAATCTTTAAAAAGGCAAAAAAACATTTTGCTGGCAAGGGCAAAATAGGTGTAAAAAACATACAAGTCTTAACTACAGCGCACTAAAATTTACATGAACTAAGACTGATGAATTGACAATGGTTCAGTTAGGTGATGGAAGTATTTTCTTTACATCTGTGCATGTTTGAAATTCTCCATCATGTAGTTTGTATTATATGAAGTATTTTAGTAAAATCTAAACCCTGCCTTCTCCCTCATAACCTAAAAAAAGCTTAAGAAATTTACAGAAGAGATTCCTCAAAACAAGCAGTTCCCAAAAATAAACATGGTATAAATCATGTCAAACAAAAGGAATAATGTTCTTCATAACTCCTCTCTGATTTTAAGGTTTTGTTTACTCATTTTGGTTTTGTATTTATTTACTGTTAAAAAAAAAAAAGTTATGGCTTACAAAAATATAAAGAAAGGCACAAAAGGCTAAACTAGGAAATGAACACCTGGATTCTATCCCAGCTGGATAACCCTGAACTAGCATTTAACCCCTTCCCAAACCTTGGTATCCTCAGTTATAACTGGAGATTACTGACTTAAGATCTATTTCCAACTCCATCCTTTTGTGGTCTGACTGTTTCTGGATTTCAAATCCAAACTCTCTTAAGTTAAAGGGCAAGGATCCAAAATGAAAGGTAAGCCACTGTAGTTCTAACTTTGCCAAAGTAAGAGAACTCTGCCATGTGTGAGGAGAGACGACTCGTCTGATAAGATCAGCTTCTTACAAGCTCAGCATCTCCTGGCATTCTCCAGTAGAGCACTGAATCCTCCCTGGCAAATCACATCCTCACACTTCACCTGGTCCTCTCATGGTCCATTTCGCCCCATGAGCAAAACAAGAATCCTCCTTTACTTACTAACTCTGGAAATTCTGTTGGGAAGCAAAGGAGAGTTGAAGACTCTGCAGTGCAATTAACCTGCCAGGAGAGGGAGTTTGGCACTGAGCCTCTGGAAGCCAGCTGCGTGCTACTGATGGCAGAGTGGCACCTGGAGACCTAAGTTTCAACTCTGCCCTGCTGGGCACCGTGAGGAAATCTGGCACCAAACACGTTACACGACTTACCTACAAACAGCCGTGCTCTGAGACTTCTGAGCTCCCTTGTAATTCTAAAATGATCAAAGTTCATGAACTTAATAACAGAAGTTCCAAAAGTAATAGTCTAGTTTGAGAGAGATGTTTCTGAGGCTCATCTTCAAGTCAAGCTTGAGAGAAAAATTCAAAGCCTGTGTTCTAATGTCATAGTCCAGAATTTGGGAGGTCCATTCACAGCTTAGTCCTGTCCCCTGGAGTCATGGTTATGTAAGTGTCTGTTGCATGCTATGTCACTTGCTGTCCCCCACCCCCAACATGGGAGATGCAGTGTAACCTGAGCTGGTCTGCTCCAGCCACTGAAAACACTTACACAACACTCTGGTAGCTTTCCAAAACTGACTCATGTTTCTACTAAAGAAGGGCAGGTTATTCGATTTTTTCCCTCTTTCAGCTTCTTCATATTCATATCTACGTACAGAAAAGACTGGAAAAGACAAAACGGAAGAGCATTTACATATTTTCTTCAACTTTACAAGGAAGGTCAAGTATTTCAACTTCGCTTGAGACAACCAAAACCCAATCAATAAGCTGACGGGCCTGCCTGGCTAAGCTGAGCTTACACTCCTGGGATGGGAGTGCACGGCCACATCTCGCCTCCTGAAAATAGGCTGTTTATACACCAAGACCTGTACTGCTTCACACCACACTTTCCCCTGCATGTGAGTTTCCGGGATGTTCTCTAAAAGAATATAAGCAGAGGCATCCCCTCCTGGCGGGGTCCTTCCTGGTGACTGTTTCTGCCCTAACTCTTCCTTCTCCACACTGCACTAACCACCATGCAGTCTCCTATTACTGAACGATGAATCACACGCCTGTCTTGTTTGCATAGCACGCGATGACTAAGTTCCTCATGGTCAGGGGTAAGATTTGTCTTTGCATCCAAAGAAGCTAAAAAAGTATTTGGTACACAGTAAGAGTTCAAAGAAGTTCTAAACTGACTCAACATCAAAACAAGAACCTGTAAAATGATGCAATACTACAATTTTCAAACTAAAGCATCAACTAACTCTCACTATCTCCAAAACATTGACAAAGATGACAGCAATAGATTTTCCCAATACAGGGGCTTTTTTTTTTTTTTTTAAGATTTTATTTATTTGACAGAGAACATGAGAGAGCAAGAACGCAAGCACAAGCAGGGGTAGCAGCAGGCAGAAGAGAGGGAGAAGCAGGTTTTCTGCTGAGCAAGGAGCCCAATCCAGGGCTCAATCCCAGCACCCTGGGATCATGAGCTGAGCTGAAGGCAGATGTTTAACCAACTGAGCCACCTAGGTGCCCTCAGGGAGCTTCTTTTTAAAAGTAGGCCAATGATGCTATGAGCAAACTGTTCAATAGCTACCGCCAGTGAGTGGTATGTAAGAGCTGCAAGTCTCAAGTTAGATCAATATCTTTGTTGACACCACCATACTTTATAGAACAGCACTGTCTGATAGAAATATAAGAAATATATACTTTTAAATTTTCTAGTAACATTTAGAAAATTAAAACAGGTAAAATAGCATTTTATTTAACTGAATATATCCAAAATAGTACTTCAAAATGTAATCAATATTAAAATTATTAATAGGCTGTATCACATTTTTTCCCCTACTAGGTCTTTGAAACCCACTGTGTATTTTTTTTTAAGATTTTATTTATTTATTCATGAGAGACAGAGAGAGAGAGAGAGAGTGAGTGTGTGTGTGTGTGTGTGAGAGAGAGAGAGAGAGACACAGGCAGAGGAAGAAGCAGGCTCCATGCAGGGAGCCTGATATGGGACTCAATCCTGGGTCTCCAGGATCACGCCCTGGGCTGAAGGCGATGCTAAACCGCTGAGCCACCCAGGCTGCTGCCCATTGTGTATTTTATATTAATAGCACATCTCAACTAGGACTTAACACTTTTCAAGTGCTAAACAGCCTTATGTGGCTTGTGACTATTGTACAGGACAGTACAGGTCTAGAATATATGTTTAAGGTACAATATAAATGAAGTGGCCTTCTTCTTGGCATCAGTAACAGAGTTGCCAGTTGCCCCAAATCCCCTTAGATATACAACATTCGTCTTTTCCAATTTTTTTTAACATTTTTATTTATTTATTCATGAGAAACACAGATAGGCATAGGCAGAAGGAGAAGTAGGCCCCCTGCAAGAAGCCCAGTGTGGGACTCGATCTCAGGACCCTGGGATCATGACCTGAGCCAAAGGCAGATGCTCAATCACTGAGCCACCAAGGCACCCCTTTCCAATTTCATTACAACACACATGTGAGGAAAAGGAAAAATATAGAATCTTGAATATGAAACTGTGGATAATTTAATCATTAAGATAAAAAGGGGAGGTGCCTGGGCAGCTCAGTGACTGAGTGTCTACCATTGGCTCAAGTCATGGTCCCAGAGTCCTGGGATGGAGTTCTGCATCAGACTCCCCACAGGGAGCCTGCTTCTTCCTCTGCCTATGTTTCTGCACCTCTCTCTGTGTCTCTTATGAATAAGTAAATAAAATCTTTAAAAAAAAATAGATAAAAAGGAGGGCAAAGTATTTACTGTAAGGGGATCTTTAAAATATCTATTTGAGGGACACCTGGGTTGCTCAGCTGGTTGGGCATCCAACTCTTGATTTTGGCTTGGGTCATGATCTCAGGGTCTTGAGATGAACCCAGCCTCGAGCTCCACACTGAGTCTGGAGCCTGCTAAAGATTTTCCCTTTCGGGAACACCTGGGTGGCTCAGTGGTTGAGCGTCTGCCTTTGGCTCAGCGTGTGATCCTGGAGTCCTGGGATCGAGTCCCACATCAGGCTCCCTGTATGGAGCCTGCTTCTCCCTCTGCCTGTGTCTCTGCCTCTCTCTCTCTCTCTCTCTCTCTCTCTCTCTCTCTATGTGTGTGTGTGTCTCATAAACAAATAAAATCTTAAAAAAAAAAAAAAGATTATCTCTCTTCCTCTGCCCCTCCCCCCTGCTTAAGTTGTGCATGCATGTATGCTTTCTCTCTCTCAAAAAAAATAAATATTTGGGGCAGCCCCGGTGGCTCAGCGGTTTAGCACCGCCTGCAGCCCAGGGTGTGATCCTGGAGACGTGGGACTCGATCCCACGGGCTCCCTGAATGGAGCCTACTTCTCCCTCTCCCTCTGCCTGTGTCTCTCTCTCTCTATCTCTCTCTCTCTCTCTCTCTCTCTCCTGTGTATTCTCATGAATAAATAAATCTTTAAAAAAAAAATATTTGACAAGGGATGCATAATGTATAAAGATGACCTGCTGGTAGCACAACGCACTGGCCAGTAAAACCGATAGCTCAACACTAAGAGTTTGAAAATACACCCACACAATACTCAAAGCAAAGTACACAGATTGAGTTACAGATGAAAATTTAATAAGTGTGTCTCAAGCTACACGAGAGGAAACAGAGAGTTAGTGACCGGCAGATTGAAGGCCAATGTAGCAGGAGCAGCATTTCAAGTACAAAGAGGGGCTGAGAGCATTATTGCCAGATACTCCACTCTAGAGGAGAGCAGCATCGTGCTTAGCTTTTGCTGCCTTTCCAACTGTAAGCAACCAAGGCAGAGGAGAGGAATGGCATAAGAGTATGTGGAAAGGCAGGCTCGGGACTGGAGGGAAAAGCTGTAGGAGAGTCAGAGACGCTAAAGGTTAACACATCAGTTGTTTCTTACTAATCTGATATCCCCCCACACACACTTTATTTTAGTAAATGGTCTTTGACTTAGAAACAACCTAGTGGCTATAAAATAAGACCCAGGGAAGAAAAAGCATTGTCCTACATTTTAACTTTTGAGAAACTTGCTGGTCTTCTGAACGAAGACACAACACTGGCTGGGGGATGGAGGGCATCTCCTCTAGAGTGGAGTATCTGGCAAGCACAGGAGGATCAGTCGGTATGAGTGACATGAAGCGGCCTCAAGGCCATCATTTGTTCTGGCCTACCAGAAGCTAGCCCCTTGAGCACAGGGAAAATGTGTGAGACATCACCAAACACAGTACAGGGCACAGGGCACAGATCCACTGCTTCAAATCAGTGCAACAACGAGTGAGGTAAACTAGAGAGAAGAGTAAGGAGAGGTCTGGAGCCATTTGGTTTCAGCAGCAACTAAGTTATTGGCTTAAAGGGTAAGAGGATAAAATCTTAAACCTGAGAGGTTAAGTCTATGATGACTGGTGCCCATAATGACAGGGAAATTCCAAATTGCCCCTCTGCTTCTTTATCCCACCATCTCCAACAGAGGATTAGAAGACTCAGGAATAATGAAAAGATCAGCCAGGGGAAAAGGCTATGCAGCCTAGTCAGAAATAAACTTCCACGAGAAGAAAACAACTTTCCAAAATGGAAAGAGGAGAAAGAGAATCCATCTTCCTAAGAGCTGACTCTGTCTTTCCAAGGCATATGCCTAAAAAGGTGGAGCCATGTCTCAAATTTTGATCAGGAAGCCAGAGCATCTGAAAATAGTGGTGTTCTTAACAGAATATCATGAAATATTGAGATAAGAGTATAAAAAATGTTTAATACATAGTAGCACGAGCCTAGAACTTAGAACAAACAAAATGCACAACACATGATATAGCTTTTTAAACAAGCCAGAGTCAAACAGCTTTAAAGTTAACACAAAGATTAAAAACAAAGTGCACATCTCTCGCAAGGACAGAGTACAAAAGATAAAAGAGATAAGTAAATATTGTAGTCACTGTTTAAAAGAATCAATGTGAAAAGCATATTTAGACACTAAAGGAGACAAGCCAGGAAGGGTCAGAAGATTAACTGACTTAATTCAAATGGTGCCCGAAAGCAGTTGCACTTCCAATTTCTAACTGGTTAGAGGCCTTACAAAACAATTTATAAAATCAGTTTACCAACTTAAGTGCTGGTTTGAGGATGTCTGTCATCCAGTAAGATACTGAAGGTAAACAGAAACTTTTACTACACACTCTAGCAAAATCAGAAATAGAATTTTAAGTGATTAAAGACTCAGTTCAGGATGTTTGCTGGATGAAGTCAGAACAGGGTATCAGTAGAAAGACATGACCATTTCAAAATTTCTATGCTTGAAAATCATGTTTTTAAGGCTCAGCGTATGACGTAGTGCAGAATACAAATTGTACCCAGAATTTCAAAGTCTATAGCAGTTTTAAAAAGGAGAAGGAGGGGGCTGAAATCCAACCAAGCCAAAGAGATCTGGAGCATTAGGCAATTTTTCTAGAAGATGACACTCTGCCATGATGCAACTGCCTGCAATTATGAATGTCTTTGTACAGCTAAGTTTGAAGATTTCATGTTCCTGCTACTTGGATAAACAGAAAATAAGCAGCCTCTCAAAGTTCATCCATCTGCAAAAGAATTTTTTAAAAAGGGAACATGGAAAGCTGAGTAATTTGAGCTATTTTGCTCATTTACACAAATATCTACAAAATTCTTGTGACTCTGTAACTCTAATACCACCAGCTGAGAGACAGATCTTAAAAGAGACAGAAATTAGTAGGCTGGTTAGTGTCTCCCAGAAGAACTTACTTAATAGGTCGACAGCAGTCAATTATACTAATGTGTCAAAAGGAACTAATGTGCTTAATATAGCATCATAAAATTTTAGAATCAGAAGAGACCTTAGCAATCTAGTTCAACTTCCTCATTTTACCACTGAGGAAATGGACTCTAAAAAGTGAAATCACTTGTTAAGGTCCCAGTTACTTAACAGTCTAAGACATAAAACCTCAATCTCCAGATTAAAGCCTCCTGACCCTAAAAGTGTGCTGATGAATAAAAGTTTCTGAGCTGTTATATACAGCAGTGAGAGGAGTCAATCCCCAGGCAAGTTAAAATTGGTGTCCCTTTCTGATCTTCACAAAGGAATAAAAGTAAGTATACTGTCTCTTCCCCTTAACAGTCAGACACTGCCGGTACTTAAAGCAAATACATACCAGATGTTTGTTCTGAACAAGAAAAGAGTACAAAGATAATTCACAAAACAGCTACTTACTTGGTTTTCTTTTCCTCTTTATAAAATCTCTCGTTTTTACTCAGCAAATAAGCAAATTTAATATTTGCTATATAAGTCTTCAGATCCAATGGGAAAGAGAAAAATCACTTCTCTATTTTTCACAGTACTGAAGGATACCTGGCTATTTCAAGAGAAAATACCACTCTACTCATTTCCTCACAAGTCTCTAAGATGCTTTTCTGTACAATCACCCTGGATACTATAAACAGAGACTAGGAAATGGTTTCATTTGGATCTTAATACCCAGCTTCATTGTTGGTTATTTTTTTCCTGCTTAGGTAATCTTCCACACAGACACAGAGCAGGTCCTATCAGACCTTAGAAAGAAAGACTCCACCCTTGGGGCGCCAGGCTGGCTCAGTCAGTAGGGCATGCAACTCTTGATCTCCAGGTTGTGGGTTCAAGTCCCATGTTGGGTATAGACATTACTTAAAATTAAAATCTTTAAAAAAAAAAAAAGAAAGAAAGAAGCCAACCTTACCTTTAGTTAAACCCTGGGAAATAAAACTCACAAACATACAAAAGAGCCTGAAATTTGGCAAGGCACAAGTTCTGACATGAGGAACAGAAGATGCTTTTCCATGCTGAATTTAACTCCTCATAAATTACAAGTTCTTCAGTGACAACTGTTCATTAAAAGTGTGCCCTTTAATAATGGCAAGGCACTCCTACTCAAACTAACATTCGAAAACATGGCCAGGAAGAAAGATTTTAATTTCCCGTACTGGTAGAAGTGGGTTTTTCCCTATTCTGACTTAAATGAAAAGAAAACTAAGCTGAACCTAACTTTCTAAGCAACAGGCAGCCAGGAAGACCCCAGGGACTAAATGGAAGGTGAGGAAGAATTCTAATGTTTACTGAGTTTTATGCACATTGCCTCATTTAATCAACATGGCAACTATGCAAAGTAGCTATTATCCCCAATTTACAGGAGAGAACACTGAGCTCCAAACGGTTAAGCAGTCTATAGGAGGTCTTCCATTAATTAACAGAGCCAGGATCTGCTGCCAGGCAAAGGACTGACTTCCATTACTAGCCCTGCATCCCCCTCCCAAGAGCAGAAGGTATGCCTGTTTTACTCAACTTTGTGTCTCCAACATCCGCACAGGTGCCTCCCTAAGGTAGGTACGCAATAAATGCCTGATAGATATATAAATTAAAAGGTAATTGGTAAACTCAACAACAACAAAAAACAGCTTAACAGTGGGCAAAGGATGGGCAGCCTGGTTATTTATTTATTTATTCATAGAGACACACACAGAGAGAAAGAGAGAGAGGCAGAGACACAGGCAGAGGAAGAAGCAGGCTCCATGCCGGGAGCCTGATGTGGGACTCGATCCAGGGACTCCAGGATCGTGCCCTGGGCCAAAGGCAAGCGCCAAACCGCTGAGCCACTCAGGGATCTCCAAATAAAAAAAAAAAAAAAAAAAAAAAAAAAAACAGTGGGCAAAGGACTTGAATACACATTTCTTCAAAGATCCACACAAGGCCAACAGGCATACAAAATGATGCTCAACATTACGAATCTTAAGAGAAATGCAAATCAGAATGATAGAGAGATACCACCTCACACCCATTACAATGACTACTACCAAAAAATTGGAAAATAAGTGTTGGCAACAATGTGGAGAAAGTGGAGCCCTGTGCACTGTTGGTGGGAATGTAAGATGGCACAGCTGCTGTGGAAATAGTACTAAAAAAATTAAAAAGAATTACCATATGATCCAACAATTCCACTTCTGGGGGTATATCCAAAGGAATTGAAAGCAGGGTCTTAAAGCAGTATTTGTACACCTACGTTCATAGCAGTCCTCATAATAGCTGAGACACAGGAGTGATCTAAGTACCCACTGTCGGATGAGAAGATAAGCTAAATATGGTCGATACACATCATGGAATAGGATCCCCTTATAAAGGAAAGAAATTCTGACATGTGCTACAACATGGACGAACCCAGAGGACATTATGCTGAGTGAAATAAGTCACCAACAAAAAGACAAATACTGTGTGATTCCACTTATATGAGGTAATCAAAGTCCTAGAGAAAGAAGGTAGAATGGTTGCTGCCAAGGGCAGGGAGAAGGGAACAGAAAATTAGTGTTTAACGGATATAGAGTTTCACTTTTGCAAGATGAAAAGAGTTCTGGAAAAGGATGGTGGTGGTGGCTGCACAGCAACAGGAATGTACTTAATGTCACTGAATTGTAAATTTAAAAATGATTAAGATGAAAAAAAATGATTAAGATGGTAAATTTTATGTTATATGTATTTTACCACAATAAAAACAATTGGGAAAAAAAAGATAGTATTCTTTTGTGTACTTTTATGCTAAACACTAACATACTAGTGGTTCTGCACATTGCTTTTACACTTAATATTCTTAAGGTCAAAATAAAAGATGATTGGTATATTCTCCGAAGAAGCTATACAAATGCTCAATAAGCACATGAAAAGATCTTTAACATCACTAGCCATGAGGCAGATGCAAATCAGAACTACCATGAGAGGGATGCCTGGGTGGCTCAACAGTTGAGCATCTGCCTTTGGCTCAGGGCATGATCCCAGGCAGGGGATCGATTCCCACATCTAGCTCCCTGCAAGGAGCCTGCTTCTCCCTCTGCCTAGGTCTCTGCCTCTCTCTGTGTGTCTCTTGTGAATAAATAAATAAAACCTTAAAAAAATTACAATAAGATACCACATTTGATCCTCGCTTGGATGACTGTAATTAAAAAACATAATAAATTGGCAAGGATGTGGAAAAAATGGAACCTCATTCATTGCTGATGGTACGACCACTTTAGGAAACAGTTGTGTGGTTCCTTACAAGGTAGAGCTCCCATATAAACCAGCAATTCCACTTCTAGGTATATACCCAAGATAAATGAAAACTTAAGTCCACTCATAAACACAAATGTTCATAATAGCGTTACTTGCAATAGGCAAAAAGTGCAGCAACCCAAATGTCCATCAGCGGATGAACAGAAAGTGGTATATCCATGTAATGGAATATGATTTAACCCTAAAAAAGATAAAGTATTGATACATGATGCTACAACACAGATGAACTCTGAAAACATTTTGCAGGTGAAGTCTTCCATACTGCATGATTCCATTTATGTGAAATGCCTAGAATAGGCAAGTCTAGAGAAACACAGAGTAGGGCTGGGAATATACGGTTTCCTCTTGGTGTGAAGAAAATATACTAAAATCGCTGGTGGTGGTGGTTGCACAACTCTGCATGAAAAGGATAGTTTACCCAGCAGTTTTTCCTGTTTACCACCTACAAGCTGGTATTTTTGGTCAAATAACAGAAAAAAAGACTTGCAGAAAACTCAGTGATTAAAATGCTAGATGGGATACCTGGGTGGCTCAGCGGTTGAGTGTTAAGTCTTTGGCTCAGGGCATGATCCTGGGATCCGGGACTGAGTCCTACATCGGGCTCCCTGCAGGGAACCTGCTTCTCCCTCTGCCTGTGTCCCTGTGTCTCTGTCTCTCTCTCTCTCTCTCTCTCCTTTTCTCTCTCATGAATAAATAAATCTTTAAAAAAAATAAAATGCTAGAGACCAGTGGGATGAACTCATCAGGGCCGGGAAACCTCTCCTTGATGTAAACCCAAACTTCTTAATTTCCTGTGACTTGCCCTCAAAATACAGAGCAGTAGACTATCCACTATTATCTCAAGTGCTACTTTTATGTCTCATTATCTTTGTTCAATCTGGCCTAGGATGTTTTACCTAAACTATCCCTGCCTCGGGGCACCTGGATGGCTCAGCTGGCTAAACATCTGCCTTCCGCCCAGGTCATGATCCTGAGGTCATGGGATGGAGCCCCACAGTGGGCTCCCTACTCAGTGGGGAGCCTGCTTCTCCCTTTCCTGTTCCTCCTGCTTGTGCTCTCTCTCACTCAAATAAATAAATAAAATATTTTAAAAATTAAAAAATAAACTATCCCTGCCTCAACACGCTAGATTTCCATCAATACCAAACACAAGAAAAGGAAAAAAAAAAAAAAAAAAAAAACAAGTGCTAATTCCTACTTGGGAAGCATTCCTGAATCTCCTCCCATATTCACACTCCCAACACTAATGAAGTGATCACCTTCCAGGGTCCCATCCCACCTTACTCACTGTAGCTGTCTTACCTTGTGAGAGACAGAGCTCCTTATACCTAGAAGAGTCTTCAGAACACAAGAGATATTTGATAAACTGGCATTTCTGGGGCTTTCTCCCACCCCACCTTTCTATTGGTTACATTCACCTGAAAAGCTTTTCTATAAACTTAACTATGTACAAAACAGGCAACCATTGTATGATACAGGACTGGCCCTTCCTTTGTCTTCATGTTCCTAGGCCAATTTGGCATTTGAAAGCACTGATTTCCTCTGCACTATGGTTACTACCTGACAAGGTTATCTAGAGCTCTCCAGTTCAACAAACCTGAATCCCTTCCATTAATACAGCAACCTCACAGGATGGAGCCGGCAAGTGTCACCCCCCACTTCACAGAACAACAAGCAGAGAGAGTTTAAACAACTTGCCCAGTCGAGGCTAAAGCAAATCCAGAATTCAAACTTCTGATAGTTCTGATATAATTCTGATTCCTCATGCTGATTTACTGAGAGTCCAGTGAAAATATTACACTTTTAATTACTTAAAAATATTAATATAAATTCAGACTTTTAAAAAAGTATTTAAAACACTGAAATGATTTTCCCTGGGCAGTAAGATTATGGCTAACTTGCCTTTTTCTGTGTTTTTGTATATGTTTGTTTTACACGTTATGCCTTGAACCTACATAATACAACTGATATATATTTAATGAAACATAAGGGCCACTGTCAAACCAGTATATAAGGAAAAAAACACCTATGAACCCCCAAAAATCATTACTTCACTGGAAACATTTTCTAAAGTCTAAATTTGAAACTAGATTCTCCATGTAACAACCTAAATAAGCCATATATATATATATATATATATATATATATATATATATGCCTTAAAACAGAAATCAGTAATATGGCTTCAAGATAACAGTTTTTTCTAGTCACCCATGTGTGAAGGAAACTTAGTGATAATAGTTTCCTTTCACTTAGGCCATAAAAAAAAATTACCATGCCTATAAAAGTTATTTATTCTACAGTCTGGAAAAGAACAGTCTAATAGGATCCCTCCTGCCTTAAGGTATTAGAACATAATGTCTCCAATACAAAATTATTCTTAGGAGTAAATCAGTTAAAGAGAGAAGGCAGGAGGTCAAATGATTTGATTACAAGATTTTTAGAAAAATATCCCTAATATCTCTTACCTTTCCTGAGAAGAGAGGGGAAAACATATGCCAAGTATTTCAGTGCACTACACGACTAGGATCTGTAGAATCCGGGGCGGGGGGGTGGGGGGGTGGAATCTCATTAAAGTTGCTTTTCCTTTATATACCAAATCCAAATTTCGGATGATTTGTATACCCTGATCATTTGGATCTTCGGGCCTTTAACTCCAAAGAAGATACAATAAATCAAGGACTCAGCAATTTTAAATGTGAAAAATGGGCAGAGTTCATATGGTGACCTGATCCAAGCTATATTTAGACATAAGGAGAATACAAATATCAAACTACTTAATTCAAGTGTCAACTGTATTAGACCTCATGGTCATGTAAAAATATTAGGGCAGGAAAATGTACTCTCATTAGGATCCCTGAGAAGAGGTAGAGGAGAATACGTTTCTCCAGGGAAAGATACCAAGGAGAGTTCCTAACAGGGATTCTGTAATAGGACTACTTCCTCTTTCCAAAGATTTTACAAAGCATACTTTTAAGATTTTGTTGCTGAACCAGTTAAAACAAACAATTAGAAAACAGACCCACCCACTGAGTTAGTGCTAGTGGAATCTGTCCTGGAAGTGCCAGATGGAGGTTGAGGGGAAAAAAAAGCTCTTTACTACTTGTGGCCAAGATTCCTTGCTACTTGGTGCCAGGACCAGGATATTAACCCAGACGTCCTAGCCAAATCCAAGGTTGGTTAATTATTATCTGCCAACTTTAAAAAAAAAAAAGCCTCTCTTCTGATTGAAACCTGAAGAGGTCGCTCTTACTTGGAATTCTTGTATAGTACCATCAGTATGTTTTCCCTTAAAAGAGCATTGTAACTGAAATGCCGATTTAAAGCATATGGATTCTCTGAGTTCCATCTACATGGGAAGCATACACTACATATATTAAAAATATGTAAGATGCTGTAATAAGTCTAAAGCCTCCCTAAACAGTTATCTAAAAAATTCACATCCTGGGCAATACTGACAATGCTTTCCAATTAAGATTGAAGAGACTTAATTGAAGATTTATATTAAAGAGAGATTTTGAACCCTGAAACTATTAAGACTAAAAAGGAAGGCTTTGCTGCCAGGAGCACAATTCCAGAAAAAACCTATATATGCAAATGTCAGTTACAAGGCCTCCCAGGGGGATCCCTGGGTGGCGCAGCGGTTTGGCGCCTGCCTTTGGCCCAGGGCGCGATCCTGGAGACCCAGGATCGAGTCCAACGTCGGGCTCCCAGTGCATGCAGCCTGCTTCTCCCTCTGCCTGTGTCTCTGCCTCTCTCTCTCTCTCTCTCTCTCTCTCTCTCTCTCTGTGACTATCATAAATAAATAAATAAATAAATAAATTTTTTAAAAAATATAAAAAAAAAAAAAAAAACCAAGGCCTCCCAGGGTTGAGCAAAGATCCTGCATACAAACAGAGTATACACTCAAGTCTGAGCATCAAGTACTGGTCTGGCTTTTCTGCCAGCCACTTAAGGCGCCATTGCCAACATACTCTGCGCATTGCTGAAGGTACCATAAAGTAGGGTTCAATTTCCAGCTCTGTATTCACTAGCTATGTGGCCTTCTGGGCAAGTTAGTAAAATTCTTTGAGCCTCAGTTCCCTCAATATTTAACTTTTTCTTCAACAAAGTCAATAATGTTACTATTCTATATCTTTCACTATTTTAAAAATATTTTAAGACATATTTTAAGGACTACAATCTACATAGCCTTAAACTATCTGCGCCCTCCCAGACTCCCACCTCAGGATCTTTGTACTTGCTGTTTCCTCTTCTACTATGCTCTTCCCCAGGGATCTACATTCCCTCACTTTCTCTAGATCTTTACTCAGGTCACATTCTCAGCAACCCTATCTAAAATATCTTGCCACCCTATCTAAAATATCTATTACCCTAACTCTTGCCCCCAAAAGGGCATATTCCCCTTTTCCTGACTTATTATTTTTTTCATACCATGTATATATCATGTCCAATATACAATAAATTTTATCAATAGGGTTATTGTAGGGATGCCTGGTTGGCTCAGCAGTTGAGTGTCTGCCTTCAGCCCAGGGTGTGATCCTGGAGTACCACATCGGGCTCCCTGCATTGAGCCTGCTTCTCTCTTTGCCTATGTCTCTGCCTCTCATTAATAGAAAAGAAAAAAAAAGAAAAGAAAAGAAAAGAAAAGAAAAGAAAAGAAAAGAAAAGAAAAGAAAAGAAAAGAAAAGAAAAGAAAAGAAAAAAGAAAAGAAAAGAAAAGAGAAAAGAAAAGAAAAGAAAAGAGAAAAGAAAAGAAAAGAAAAGAAAAGAAAAGAAAAGAAAAGAAAAGAAAAAGAAAATGGTTATTGTATTCCTCCCCTATTTGAAGGGGGAGGGGGGAGTCTAAGAGAACAAAGATTTCAGTTTTATTCATTGCTATACCATCAGCACCCAGAACAGCACCTGGCACACAGCCATGTTTAATAAATATTTGTTGAGTGAATACCAAAGGAAACTTAATACAGCCCACAGAGAGGTACACCATAGCCCCACCTGCTGCCTTTGGGGAGAATACCACAACACTTTGAAAATAATGTAAAGAACTATCAGCTTGTAACTACTCATCAACAACACCGTCCACTCTTCATATATGAAAAAAAAAAAACACTGAACCTCACACCTCATCTGTACAATAAAGAGAATTAAAAAGCTGATAATTGGGATAAAGTGGAAAATTACAGAGGGTAAAAAGTCTCACTTTAAACACTGAACAAAACTTCCTTTTAATGTTAAGAAATATTAAGCCATCTCCATGTAACTTTACTACCCAACTCTGTTTTCTTTAGCTTCGACCTCTATAAAACCAATCTTAAAACTTACAGACCTCATATTTGCAATCAACTAAATAACATTTACCAAATTAAGTGACATACAAGAGGTGCCTAGCTGGCTCAGTCAGTGAAGCATGCAACTCTCCATCTCACAGTTATGAGTTCGAGCTCCACACTTGATGTAGAGATTACTTTTTAAGAGTTTTTTAAAAAATGAAAAAGTGAAAAATAAAGTGAAAGGTCCTTACTATATACATTCCCAGAATGAAAAAAATGTGTGTATAGGCAGAAATATATCTGCAAATAATAAGAACACTAGGTGACCAGTAAGCGAAAAATTCAAAGATGCCTACCTTTGTAGGGAATACAAGAGGACCAGTTCATCTCTTATTAACCATCCACTGGGTTTAGAATCTCAACAGAGACTACTTAAAAGGGCCAAACATTACTGAGGTAAGTTCACATGTATTCATGTATGAGTCACATGGGCTGCAGCAGATTCAATGTTAGACACTGGGTACAAAAAAAAATTTAAGTAAAAAGGGCAATTTTTTAAGTAAGTAAGAATTCTAAACTCCTAGAGAGTAGAAACCAGATCAGCTTATGTTGTGCTCAAGCGCAACAGGAGCTTAAGCAATTCTTGAAAAGGTAGGGAAGGGCATGATCTTTATCTTCAGACAATACTTACAAGGGACCCCACCCAATTTCAGCTTTTTTACTCCTTTGAATGAGGGGGCCTAAGATGTACTTTACCACTTTCTCTGGACCTCAAAAACCCAGCACCAGCTGTTTGTAGCAATCATCTACTTCCTCTGGCTTAATAAAAGCCAGCCTTGCTCCTTGCCAAGGGATTCACTACACTAATCTAATAACTAAACACCTGGAGTCCATGCCTGAGCTCAAATCCTGACACCACCACTTAAGTTGTATGACCCTGGGCAAGGTACTTGACCTTTAAATGCCTCCTCTGTAAAATGGGGATAATGATAGCACCTTCATTGGGTGAGATGATTAATGAGATAAAACATAAAAGATTTGCCCAGAGCCTGACCAAAGGAAGCCCTCAATAAAGGTTAATTGTTATTATTTCCAGAGAAAAAAATGCCCCAAGGCTGAGGAGCAACATAACTGAGGATTTTTGCAAAAGGTTATCATTAAGCTCAAAAGTCAAACACATTTGTTCTCCTGACTTGAGGATACCACAGGTTATATATAGTAATGCTAATAAAATTGTAACACCAACCAGAATCATAACCACAACAGCAGCCACGCTAATACTGAGCTCTTACTGGCTAGGTTGGCACGGTCCTAACCTAAAACAGGAAGAAGGCAAGGTTGCTTTAAAAAAAAAAAAAAAAAAAAATCCAATGTCCTCTACCCTCCTTTTTTTTTTTTTTTTTTTTCTTAAGATTGATTTTATTTATTCATGAGAGACCCAGAAGGAGAGAGGCAGAGACACAGGCAGAGGGAGAAGCAGGCCCCACGCAGGGAGCCCGATGCAGGACTCAATTCCGGGACCCCAGGATCACGCCCTGGGCTGAAGGCAGATGCTCAGCCGCTGAGCCACCCGGGCGTCCCTACCACCCCTTTTAAATATGGTAACTGGTGGCCAAGTTTTGCCAAAAACAGGTATGTAGAAGATTACAGACTCGACGTGTAATTTCTTCATACCAAAGAGGTGGGGCTGTGAAGGGAGGAGGGGTGGTGCTCGGTTCCTGCCAGATGGAAAAGCCACACGAAGTGGAGAAAACAGCCCGGTTCAGGGTTTATCCCCAAATCAAAATCAGATTTCTGAAGCACAGGATCTGCACATTAACGGAATCCGAAGCCTCCCTTTTAAAATAACCTCTAAACAAGTGTCATCTGTCCTCCGAGCCAATCCGCTGCCAAGGGAGCGGGCTCGGGTTGCGGGCCGCGGTCTTATTTCAGGAATCGGGCCGAGCTCTCGCCATCCCCCTCCGAGAACCAGGACCCCCTGGGAGGACGGGGACAAAAGCCGCGGCGAGGCCAGGCAGGAGGCCACGGGGCCACCCGCCGAGCGGCGCACACGCCGAGGCCACGGCCGGGCGCCCTCCATTCCGGCCCGCGGGCACCGGGCGGCAGGGCCCAAGGGACGCTCGGGACACCGGGCGGCCGCGCCGGGGGGCAACAGGTCCCGCCGGGGCTCGGGCTCCGCGGGCTCCGCCGCTCCCGTCCCGGCGCTGCCCCGCGGCCGAGCGGAGCCGAGCCGGGAGCCCGCGAGGGAGCGACGCCTGGGGCGGCGCAGGGCAAGGAGTCCAAGCTCCATCTTGAGGCGGACGGAGGAAGGGAAGGCCGGGCTCGGCACTGACAGGGCCAGCCGCTTCCCCGGCTCCGGGGCGCCACCCCAGGGACCTCCGGCCTCCGGGGCCACCCGCTCGGGGCTGCTCGGGCCCCCTCGGGAGCGGCACCGCGCGCGGCCCCCGCGGCCCTCCGCCCGCCGGGCCCGGCCCCCGCCCCGCCCGGCCCGGCCCGGCGCAAGGGAAGGGGGGGAGGGCACCGGGAAGGGGACAGGCCGCGCCGCGCCGCGCTCACCTCCGCCTCGGCCGCCGCCGGTCGCCGCCACCTGCCCCACTGCAGCAGCAGCAGCAGCAGCAGCAGCCGCGCGGCCGCCGCCTCCCGCCTCCCGCCTCCCGGCTCGTCGGCTCGGGGCGGGGGAGAGCGTGACGCGCCGCCGCCGCGGGGCCGGGCGGGTGCGCGCCGCCAGGAGAAGACGCCGTGGCGGCTCCTCCCCGCGCGCTCGGCCGCCGCGCCCGCGCCCGCGCCCGCCCCCGGCCCGGCCGCCCTGCGCCGGAGGCCAGCGCCTGAGCCCCGCGCCGCCCCGGCCCCCGACCCCCAGCCCCCAGCCCCCAGCCCCCGCCCCGGCCCGACTCCGGCCGGAACCGGCCCCGCCGCGTCTTTGTCTGCGCCCGCCGCGCCCGCCGAGCAGCCCTCGGGGCCCGCGAGCACCGCGCGGGAGGGCGCAGCGAGGGAAGCCCCGGGGGCCTGGCTGAGCCGCTTCTCGTCGTTTCGGTTAGTTGCGCGTTTTCCGAAAGTGCTCCCGGAATGGGCCGGTCACACCCCAGAGCTGCGTTCAGTCCTGACCACAGCCCACCAGCCTGATTGATTTTTTTTTTTTTCTTTTTTCTTTTTCCCCAGACCCAGGGTGAGAAATCCTTGGCCACAAACGAGGAGGAGCTGCCTGCGGCAGGTTAAGTTCGGGGAACGTTGTCTCTGCTCCCCTCTCCCTCCGGGGGAAGACTCGGAGCGCACAATCCCTGGGAAAACCTGAAAGCAAGTGCAGCTCGAGAAGGACCATCTCTGCAGCCGCCTTGCCTCCAGGGGAAGACCGGGGGGTTAGAATCCCTGAAACGGGCCCAGCACTTGCTCCATTAGCTTGAGAAAAGCCCCTTTTATTCTCCCCAGCCGCTTGGACGAAAGCCCTGGGTGGTGTCCCTTCCTCCCTCCTCCCCGCGGGAATCTCCTTTAAAAGCTTTTGAAAGGGCCCGGAGAGGAGGCAGCCGCAGCCGGCCCGGGCCGCCGCCGCCGCCCAGGGCGACCCGCATTGCACTCTCACGGCCCATGGCAACCCCAGAAGCTTTGCAGGCTCCTGGGAGGAATTTGCAGCTGTCAGGGAAGCCCAGGGTTTTGCTGCGACTGCGAGGTAGATAAGGGGCCCCCTGGGCTTCCTCCTCCTGCGGGGTAGAAGAGAATAATCAGGAAGGCGACCCCTTTGCTGACCTTTGTTCAAAGCCCTGTGCTGCTGGACCGGCAAGCTCGCACAGAGCAAGAGGAGGGAACTGTGTTGGAAATGGCCCAAGTTCTGAATAAAGTGAATTTATCTGCTGGCCCCTCCCCTTGATTCACGTTTTAAATCACAAAAATTATATTTCTGAATTCAACACTTCCCTAGTTTGCAAGCCGCGAGGTCACAGTGGTGGGGGGCACCCCTGAAATCCAGTATCCATATTCCTAATCAGAAGGACTCACTTCCCTCATCCAAACACTTCAGCTCTAATAAGCAACCTATGTAATCATAGATGTCCTAACATGAGGTCACCGCTAATGGTGGGGTGCAACGTTTAAATGCTTCTGTTTTTATCTTCTCTACTCATTCTGCTGAGCCTGTCTTTATTTTTAAATGCTGATATTTTGTTCATTATAGAGTTTTTTTTGCATCAATTTCTATGTTTTAATATTGCATTAAAATAATTATTTTTCTAGTGTGTTTTTAGCACCCCTTTAAATTTTGTGATGAAGGCCTGTCCGCCATCCGGCCGAACATGGACTGCTCAGTCCCACAGAGTGGCCAGTGTTAAGATTGAAAAACATGCTTAGTCCTACCTCAAAGTAAGCTCTCACATCCCATTTTTAGATTTAGCCACAGAGCATTTTAAAATGTGTGTCTTCTGTAAAAAGTATTAGAACAGCTCAATTGACAAGACTTTGGAAAATGGAAAGAGGTAGCAGAAGTGGAAAGCCAGATAGATAGGGCCGGTCTCCCAGATCTTCATTTTACAGAGTGAGGATGTTGGTAAATACCTACAGGGGTTTTTTTGTTCATTTTCCGGAACAAAAAATAAAGGTGTAAAATATTTTTTAAGAACATAGTAGTCTCGGGGATCCCTGGGTGGCTCAGCAGTTTAGCGCCTGCCTTTGGCCCAGGGTGTGATCCTGGAGTCCCAGGATCGAGTCCCACATCGGGCTCCCTGCGTGGAGCCTGCTTCTCCCTCTGCCTTTGTCTCTCTCTGTGTGTGTCTCTCATGAATAAATAAATTTTTAAAATATTTAAAAATATATATAGTAGTCTCTGGGGAAGGTGGGCAGAACAATGTTGCTTTTCACTATAAACTGATATACTTTATTTTTTAAAACTATGTGCATGCATTACTTTGATTCCTGCCACCCCCTCCTCAAAAAAGTATCAAGATCCTCAAATAAAATGAGTAAAGAATACTCTGCAAATAAGACAAAATCAGAGAGGGAGACAAACCCTAAGAGACTATTAACTCTAGGAAACAAGCTCAGGGTTGCTGGAGGTGTGGTGGGTGGAGGACGGTGTAACTGGGTGATGAGCATTAAGAAGGGCAGGTGATGTAATGAGCACTGGGTGTGATATGCAACTGATGAATAACTGAATTCTACATCTGAAACTAATGATACACTCTGTTTATTTAAGTAAAATAAAAATTTTTTAAATTCTCTGCAAGGTGATGTTTGTGGCTTGTTTCTACACAGCTGTTTAGCATTAATTCTTTTTTCTGGCAGTTTTTCACAGTACTGCAGGTTTATTATTGTATTACCTGTCTTACTCCACCTCTACTGGAATGTAAGTTGCAAGAGAGTAAGGATCATTAGCTCTTTTTTTTTTTTTTAAGATTTTATTTATTTATTTATTCATGAGAGACAGAGAGAGGCAGAGACACAGGCAGAGGGAGAGGTAGGCTCCCTGTAGGGAGCCTGATATGGGACTGGATCCCAGGACCCTGGGATCTCCCTCCTGAGCAGATGCTTAGCCACTGAGTCACCCAGGTGTCCCGGATCATTGACTCTTATTAATTGCTCTAGTTGCATCCGCAGAATAATGCTTGATCCATACTAGATTATTAAAAAGGATGGGAGCCTGTGTTGGGCTCCCTGGTCAGTAGGGAATCTGTTTCTCCTCCCTCTTTCCCCCCGCCTCATGCTCTCTCACACACACTCTCTCTCTCAAATGAATAAATAAAATCTTTAAGAAAAATAAAAAAAGATGGAGTGTAAGGGTTCAGGTTCTAAATAACTGGGGGCTTTTCCTCTGTATTTTCTCTTTTTAAAGAAAACAATAAATGTTCATTACATAAAGTCAAAGCAAGCAAAATGAAGAAAACAAAACCCTTATAATCCCACATATCCAAAGGAAATTACTATAAATAATGGTTTTAAATAATTCATAACTTTAGAAATACTTAAAATGTCTCATTAAGGCCCTAATACTTCTTACTGCCATTCAAAAGCAACACTCATTATAGAATAGTGGTTGGAGAGTACTTTGTAAACTGCTATAAAGATGAGAAGATTTATAGAGATTTTTTTAAAGATTGTATTCATTTGACAGAGAGAGAAAGAGTGAGTGCACAAGCAGGGGGAGCAGGTGAGGAAGCAGGCTCCCCGCTGATCAGGGAGCCAGATGTGGGACTCGATCCCAGGACCCCAGGATCATGACCCAAGCCAAAGGCAGATGCTCAACCCACTGAGCCACCCAGGTGCCCTAGAGTTTTGAAATAGAAAGCAAAACAAAGGCTGTCAGAGCAAAAACATCCCTAAATTAAATTATCTTTTTCTTTCTCTTTCTTTTTTCTTTTTTTAAAGTTCCTGAACCATGATAAATAATAATTAAATTATATAATTATATAATAAACCATATCTAAAATATGACTCATAAGGGCAGCCCCGGTAGCACAGCGGTTTGGCGCCGCCTGCAGCCTAGGGCGTGATCCTGGAGACCCTGGATGGAGTCCCCACGTCAGGTTCCCTGCATGGTGCCTGCTTCTCCCTCTGCCTGTGTCTCTGCCTCTCTCTCTCTCTCTCTCTCTGTGTCTCTATGAATAAATAAATAATCTTTTTTAAAAATAATAAAATAAAATATAATTCATAAGAGATAGTCCATGATTTAAATAATCTTTATAAAGAAGACATAGGAATTCATTTTCACTATGCAATTTTTGAACATCTATTTTTACTAGCATTGTTTCAGAAACCAGAGTTAGTTTCATTCATCCCACAAATATTTACTAAACCCCTACACTGTCCCAGGCACTATTCCAGGTTTTGGAGGGGACAGCTGTGCGGTCTCATCCTTTAGCCTTGACTTCTACTGCTATCTGGTTTGCTAAATCAAGGTGTGGTAATCATTGTTCCATGCATTCTATTAGTTGTATGCCTGCAATGCATATAACGCACCAGCCCATGCCTCTTGCCAACTTCATTCAGCTCTGCTAAAAATTTAGAGAGAGAATTATAAAGTCAGATACAAGAAAAATATTTATGTTAACTTCGATGTTTGGGGGAAATGTTTACTTTCCTTGCAAAGGTAAAGACTTATAACTGGTTCATTTAATGAAAAGGTGACTATCCCATACATATATTGAATCATTATGTTGTACACTTGAAACTAATATAATGTTATACGTCAATATCTCCCCAAAAAAAGTTTATTGACTAATCCAAAGCAAGACAGAGTCTTCAACAGCAAAGAAAGGAAACAGAAAATAAATCCCACAAAACACGATGAAGCAGTCACAAACTATTTGGAGCTAAAGATTACTTTTATCACTGAAGTTAAGACTGCTGTATCTACTTTATACAAAGAATGCTAACAGGGGGTGCCTAGCTGGCTTAGTCGGTAAAGTGTGTGACTCTTGATCTCAGGATAGTAAGTTCGAACCCCACTTTGGGTGTAGAGATTCCTTAAAAATAAGACTTTAAAGAAAACAAAAACTAAAGAATGCTGGTGGTGGTGGTTTCATGGAATTAAAAAAAAAAAATGATGAAAGAATGACAAGCTAAATTTAAACTCCTAGCCTGATTTCTCAAAGGGAACCATCTTGTGACAACAAAAGCTGTATTGTACACATTGAGTTAACAATAAACAATATCAGTAGGGAGCCACACATCATGATGTAAACTGTATTTAAGGCCTTCTAAATAGACTGGTACTTTGAGAGTGTGCAGTTTCGTGATGAGGGGGTTGAACGAGATGACTTATCAAGTTCCTACCACAAACATTTTTAAGATTCTATGACTTTTCTCCAGTAAAGCAAAATATTTGTGAAATCAGTGGTTGATGCAGCCATTCAAACCTAATTCAACAAATATCTGTTGAGTGTGCAAAAAGCTGATCCTATCTTCAGCAAAATCAAGCAGACTCAAATACATGGTACACGTTCACAGCAGTGCTATTCATAACAGCCAAAAGGTAGAAATAGCCAAATGTCCATCAACAGATGAACAGGTAAACAAATCAAGGTACATAAACACGATAAGATACTACCAGCCAAAAGAAAAAAAAATGAAGTACTGACTCACGCTACAAGCTGGATGAATCTCAAAAATAGTGAAAGAAGATACTGAGTGAAAGAAGCCAGACACAAAAGGCCACATATTGTATCTCCATTTATATGAAATACCGGGAATAGGTCAATACATGGAGATGGATATTGGTTGCCAGAGGCTGGGGGGCCATGGGTGGTAGGGGAGAGCAACTGCTTAATGGGTACAGGTCTCCTTTTGGAGTGATACAAATGTTTGGAACCAGATAGAGGTAGTAGTCGCACAACATTGTGAAGATACTGAAGACTACTGAGGGGGGATCCCTGGGTGGCTCAGCGGTTTAGCACCTGCCTTCAGCCCAGGACGAGATCTTGGAGTCCCGGGATCAAGTCCCGCATCAGGCTCCCTGCATGGAGCCTGCTTCTGCCTCTGCCTGTGTCTCTGCCTCTCTTTCCCTCTGTGTCTCTCATGAATAAATTTAAATCTTAAAAATAAATAAATAAATAAAATTTAAAAAAAAAAAAAAAAGACTACTGAGTTGTATGCTTGAAAATGCCTGGGATGCCTCGATGGGTCAGTTGGTTGGGATCCGGTCATGACCCCAAAGTCCTGGGATGAGCTCCCTGTTCATCTGTTCATCTGGGAATCTGCGTCTCCCTCTCCCTCTGCCCTTCCCAGCAAGCCCATGTCTTTCCCTCTCTCTCTCTTTCTCAAATACATAAAATATTTTTTAAATGGTTGATTTTGGGGGGGCGGGGATCCCTGGGTGGCTCAGCAGTTTAGTGCCTGCCTTTGGCCCAGGGCGTGATCCTGGAGTCCTGGGATGGAGTCCCGTATCAGGCTCCCTGCATGGAGCCTGCTTCTCCCTCTGCCTGTGTCTCTGCCTCTCTCTCTCTCTGTCTCTCATGAATAAATAAAATCTTAAAAAAAATAATAATAAATGGTTGATTTATGCTATGTAACTATTATTGTAATAAAAATAAATATTAACATAAGTAAATATAAATAAATATAAATGAATAAAATAAATATTGATTTATATCAATCAGTCAGTATAAATAAATAAAGTAATAAATGTTCCCCCGAAAAAAAGTCAAGCAGAGAATGGATGATAACCAATTAGGTGGGAGATATGGGAAATGAATTTTTTTTAAAGATTTTTATTTATTTGAGAGAGGGTGAGAAATCACAGAGGGAGAGGGGGAGGAGAAGCAGACTCCCCTCTGAGCAGGGAGCACAATGTGAAGCTCCATCCTAGGACCCTGGGATCATGACCTGAGCCAAAGCCAGACACTTAACCAACTGAGCCACCCAGGTGGCCCAAGAGATTTTATTTTATTTTATTTTTTAAGATTTTAAGTACTCTATACACCCAACATGGGGCTCAAACTCACAACCCCAAGATCAAGAGTCACAGGCTCTACCGACTGAGTCAGCCAGGCACCCCTGGAAAAGAGATTTCAGACTGGGAGGCAGTTTGGACTAAAGTCCTTCCCAACTCTAAAAATTCTATTATTTTACAGACCCAACTCTTCTTTATGTGTTCAAAATGACAACTGGGGAGACCACAACTGTGTTGAGTCTGAGGTCTAACTGAACAAAAAGAGACCAAAGTTGAATCTGAACTATAAATCTAAGGAAAGGTGCACACAGAGTTGCCAGCCCCTGCCAGAGCTCAATAAAATGGCTCACTCTCATTTAGACACCTTCTAAAAAGCAAGGCTCAAACAAAATAGGCAAATTGAATACTATCCTCAGCCTACGTCCTAGAGATACCAGATAGCCTTTGTGATTCCAAGTAAAAAATAATACTAGGAGCACCTGGATGACTCAGAAGCTGAGTGTCTGCCTTTGGCTCAGGGCGTGATCCCATGGTCCCGAGATTGAGTCCTGCATAGGGCTCCCCGCAGGAAGCCTGCTTCTCCCTCTGCCTATGTCTCTGCCCCTCACTCTGTGTCTCTCGTGAATTAATAAATAAAATCTTAAAAAAAAAAAAAAAGTTAATATCAGAGTAACTAGTTTAACTCTGTAGTACTAAGTTAACTTCATTAACTTCATGCCTCACAGGTTGTGTGAGGAGATGTATGTGTTTCTGGGTGTACAATTATTACTCGTAAACAGGTCAGTTGGATACACTTGGGATACCCTTAATGGTTGTCAATGCAACTGGGGGAATCAGAATTTCCCGGGGAAAATAGAAAACAAAAAGAGGCAAAACAGTGTGCATGCCATGCCATTCTTTTTTATTTTTTTTTTCAGTTTTATGCCATTCTTTTTTAAATAAGAAAGAGACAGACATCTACATAAATGTTTAATGGAAGTGTTTATAGAAACAAAATATTAATGTGCTTTTCTTGTCTTTCATCATAGCTGACCCTGACCCTAGACAGCCCAAGCCATTCACTCGCAGTGACTGAGAGGTGGGAGTAAAAGTGAAGTTGTTTTGTTTTTAAAGATTTTTTATTTATTCATTCATGAGAGACACACACACACAGAGAGAGAGAGAGAGAGAGAGAGAGGCAGAGACACAGGCAGAGGGAGAAGCAGGCTCCATGCAGGGACTCGACCCCAGGACTCCAGGATCATGGCCTGGGCCAAAGGCAGGGGCTAAACCGCTGAGCCACCCTGGGATCCTCTGAAGTTGGGTTTTTACCCAAGAAGACCAGAGAAAAAGAAGGAATTAATATTCATGTTTTGACAGTCAAACTAGGATCTTTTCAACAGCATTATTAAGATATAATTCACTTACCCTACAGTTAACCCATTTAAAGTATATAGTTCGGGGCTCCCCAGCTGGCTCAGTCGGTTGAGCATCCAACTCTTTTTTTTTTTTTTAAGATTTATTTATTTATTCAATAGAGACACACACAGAGACATAGGCAGAGGGAGAAGCAGGCTCCATGTAGGGAGCCAGACGCAGGACTCGATCCTGAGTCTCCAGGATCACTGCCTGGACTGAAGGCAGGCGCTAAACCACCAAGCCACCCAGGCTGCCCAAGCATCCAACTCTTGATTTTGGCTCAGAACAGGATCTCAGGGTCATGATCTCAGGGTTGTGAAATCAAGCCGCAGGTTGGGCTCTGCGCTCAGCTGGGAGTCTGTGGGAGATTCTCTCTCTCTCTCTCTCTCTCTCTCTCTCTCCCTAACCCCACCCTCCCTCCCTCTCTCTCTCTCTCTAAAAAAAAAAAAATATATATATATATATACACATATATATATAACATATATAATTCAATGATTTTTAGTATATTATATTATTAATTTTTTTTAAGATTTTATTTTATTTACTCATGAGAGACACACAGAGAGAGAAGCAGAGACACAGGCAGAGGAAGAAGCAGGCTCCATGCAGGGAGCCTGACGTGGGACTTGATCCCGGGTCTCCAGTATCAGGCCCTGGGCTGAAGCTGGTGCTACACTGCTGAGCCACCTAGGCTGCCCATTATTAAGTTTTTAATGTAAAAAACCAAATGGAATTTGCCAGTTTAACTATCTTTAAGTGTACAACTCAGGACATCAGTTGTAGTCACAATGTTGTGCAACCCCAAATAGAATTTTTCAGAAAAAAAGAATGGCTTAATATTATTCCAGCATTGTCAAGTAAGAAAGGATTTTTTTTTTTAAGATTTTATTTATTTATTCATGAGAGACAGAGAGAGAGAGAGAGAGAGAGAGAGAGAGAGGCAGAGGGAGAAGCAGGCTCCATGTCGGGAGCCTGATGCAGGACTTGATCCCAGGACTCTAGGATCATACCCTGGGCCGCAGGCAGGCACTAAACTGCTGAGCCACCCAGGGATCCCCATAAGAAAGGATTATTAAAAACTCCTTTATCTCCCATTTGTGATACCGAGGGTCTGGATGACCTTTGAGTTTCTGCTGCGTTGTACAGAAGAGACTTCTGTCTAGCATTAAGGCTTCGCTAGGAGGCTGGAGATGGAAAGAAAGCGGTTGTGCCATAGAAGAAATATGAGAGAATGCTATACTTCTAGGCCTGGGAGCTGATGAGAAAGAATGAAGAAGAGAGTCAAGGGAGGAAGGCAGATCCACAGGTTGGGATCTGGGGCAGGGAAGAGGGGTAGTTCCCAGGACAGGAGATTTTTGTCCCCAGCCTAGATTTAAGAGTCTGGAAGAAAATCCTTAGGCAGAGTGGTAGCTCTATGTCCACACTGTCAGGAGGATGGTGGCAAGGCCAGGCATAAAGGAGCTGTGGTTGGTGCTTCTGGGCCTCACTGAGACACTGGGTGGCATGAACGGCTGGTTGAGAGCCCCATGTGCTTGCTCTGGGAGCCACTGCAGCAGCATGGCCTGGTGGCAGACTCGGAGATGCCTGCTGTGACAGCGGGAGGAGGCCCGCAGTTCTGGCTGAGCCAAGAAAGGGCCTAAGTTAGGAGCAAACACTGGGACAGGGCACCGGGGCAGCGGCGCTGCGAGAAGCCAGCCCTGGCTGACAGATTGCCTCCCCACGATCCCCGCCCGCTTCTTAACTAAACAAACCCTGACTATTTGGGATGTGGCAACGGACCCAACACTTTCTGCTCACTTGCTCAGACTTTCCCTAAGAACGTCGGCTAGAGGCATTTCTGGAAAAGCCTTTCCTTCCCTGATAACTGGGGGCAAACACAGATGTACTATCTGGAGCCGGAGCAGCTCTGTTGTTACCCTGGGGTAATTAAGGAACATAAAGGCAACAACTAACAGGCCAAAGTGGCAGAACAGAAAGATGGAAAGAACAGAATTCCTTGGGCGACTCCCGTGGCCCAGCGGTTCAGCGCCGCCTGCAGCCCAGGGCGTGATCCTGGAGACCCCAGATGGAGTCCACCGTCCGGCTCCCTGCACGGAGCCTGCTTCTCCCTCTGCCTGTGTCTGTGCCTCTCGCTCTCTCTCTGAATAAATAAATAAATAAACCTTTAAAAAACAAAACAAAACACAGAATTCCTCTCCTAGGAACAGACCTATTCATCTGGGGCAAAGATTTGATAAGAACCAAAACAGAACTACTTGGAATAGTAAAATATTTAAGGGCTAAAATAAATTAAAAATAAAAATAAATAAATAAATATTTAAAGGCTAACAGACTGGTTGAAAAGAAACGTTTTGAGGGAACTAGAAATGGTTACCAAGGATGTTTATGGGTTTTCTGTATGTTGGGCATTAACTGTATTTTACTCGAGATTTGTCAGAAAACGTACATCACTTGTTAATGCTTTGTGAATTCAAAATTTGCTTTGGGAGATGGCACAAAGTTCTGAGTCCTGCGCCAAGGTGGACATGAGTTCCAGGGAAACCAAAAAACTGCTTATAGGAGTTTTTTTCTCAGTGGACAGTCCTCAAGTGACACTTGCAGTTCTATAGCGTTATAACCGTGTATGAATACAACCACATGCAGTATTTTCACATATAAACCATCTCCTTGTTCTGGACTTTACTAGATAAGGTAGTTTATCATTTTTTAGACTTATTTATTTTATTTTATTTTAAATTTTTAAAAGACTTTATTTATTTTTATTTATTTATTTATTTATTTATTTATTTATTTATTTATTTATGAAAAACAGAGAGAGAGAGAGAGGTAGAGACATAGACAGAGGGAGAAGTAGGCTCCTTGCAGGGAGCCTAATGCAGGACTTGATCCTGGATCCCGAGATCATGACCTGAGCCGAAGGCAGGCGCCCAACCACTGAGCCCCCCAGGTCTCCCTGTTTATTTATTTTAAAGAGAGAGAAAGAGAGAGTGAGAGCAGGGGAGGGAGAGAGAGAGAGAGAGAGAGAGAGAGAGAGAGGAAAAAAGCAGACTCCTCGTTGAACACAGAGCCCAAAGCAGGGTTCAATCCCACAACTCTGAGATCATGACCTGATGATGAAATCAAGAGTCGGACACTCAACTGATGGAACCACCCAGGCGCCCCTGTTATATTTTGTGTTTAACCTTCTGCATACCTGGGTAGGTCTCAAATTGAACATTAATGCCAAGCATATGAATTATGCACTTTTTTCCAGTATCTTCAACCTACTTGTCTCTACCAAATCCTCATCAGCATGTAAATATATTCAAACTCCTTCATCTTTAAAAACAAAATAAAACAGAACAAGACCCTCTGTCAACACATCTTCACTTTCCCAGCCAACCTTCTTGAACAAGCTTTCTATGCCTGGTATCCCTGTAATCTGGCCACATTACTTAGCTGAAGTGGTTCCTGCCAATATCATCAATGAGCACTGGGTCATTTAGTGACCTTAGTGATGTGGCTATTATTTTTTTAAAAATCTTTCTCCACATTTTTAAAAAAGATTTTATTTATTTATTCATGAGAGACACAGAGAGAGAGGCAGAGACAGGCAGAGGGAGAAGCAAGCTCCCTACAGGGAGCCCAATTTGGGACTCGACCCCAAGATCCCGGGATCATGCCCTGGGCTGAAGGCAAGCACTTAACCGCTGAGCCTCCCAGGTGTCCCTGATGTGACTATTATTGATGACTCTGGCAATAGGCGTTTCAGCTGAGCAGTGGAGGCAAGAATTTCACCTACTTGATCTCTTAGCACCATTTTCACTGTTGGTTATTCCCTCTATGGTATATTGCAAAAAGTGGCTGCAATTATTCATGCCAAAATCCATGAGAAGAGCTACCTAGGTAACCCATAACTGATTGCAGTTAGAGATTATCCGGGAGCCCAACTAAGACCAGAAGAACTACCCACCTAAGCACAGTCTAAATTTCCAATCACAGAATTATGAGCTATGTAAATGGTTGTACTAACTGATACATCCCCTTCTCATCCTTTGTCTTCCTTCTCCTTCTCTGGCTAGTCCTCCATTTATTTTTCAGGACTCTCTCTAATGACTCCTTAATATTGATGTACCTGAGGAATCTATTCTAGTTCCCTCTTCTCTTCCCATCCATCATTTTTGCTCTGTATAATCTCACCAATTTACTTGTTTTCAATTATTGTCTATGTCTGAAGAACTCTCAAATCCACACCTCCAGCCCATAATTCTTGAATTTCAAATTAGTATGTAGAAATAGATGCTGGATATCTCCACTTCAATTTACTCAATAAATATTTATTGATTATGTTATAGGCACAGATTGCACATATTCAATACTGAACTTATAACTCCTCCCCTAGGCTGTTTAATTTGTTAATTCCTGGGAATCCCTGGGTGGCTCAGCGGTTAGTGCCTGCCTTCAGCCCAGGGCGTGATCCTGGGGTCCCAGGATTGAGTCCCACATCGAGCTCCCTGCATGGAGCCTGCTTCTCCCTCTGTCTGTGTCTCTGTCTCTCTTTCCGTGTGTGTCTCTTATGAATAAATAAATAAAATCTAAAAAAAAAAATTGGTTAATTCCTATCCACACGCAAGTAGGTCAAATTCTTGTAGTCACTAAGGTCTGTCAATTCTATCATATTTGTTAGAAATCCATCTACCCTTCTCTATCCTTCCTGCCATTCTTGTTTAGACCACCATTATTATAGGCAAAAAGTTATATCCTTCCTTCAACATGTGATTGTTAGTCTTCCTGACTCACATTATTGACCTTCAATTCCTTATCTGCCTTGTTATCAGAATGACCTTTTTCTTTTTTTTTTATTTTATTTCATTTTTATTTTTATTTTTTATAATAAATTTATTTTTTATTGGTGTTCAATTTACCAACATATAGAATAACACCCAGTGCTCATCCCATCAAGTGCCCCCCCTCAGTGCCCGTCACCCATTCACCCCCACCCCCCGCCCTCCTCCCCTTCCACCACCCCTAGTTCACTTCCCAGAGTTAGGAGTCTTTATGTTCTGTCTCCCTTCCTGATATTTCCCACACATTTCTTCTCCCTTCCCTTCTATTCCCTTTCACTATTATTTATATTCCCCAAATGAATGAGAACATACAATGTTTGAGAATGACCTTTTTCTAAGGCAAAGTTAATATAAGTCTCCTACTCAAAACTCTTCCATGGGACAACCAGACTTTATGTGGGTCTGAAGGTGATATAAGGACATAGCACCATCTATGAAGAATTCTCCCCACAATAATTGAACCTGAATCTAATCAAGGCTTTAAGGCTAACTTCTAGTTTTTAAGAGATGTAGGGGATAGAGGAAAAGTTAAATGACGAATTCTGAAGGCAGAACGTTCTATAGCACAACTGGCCCAGTTTATTCAGCTAATGAATAGCTTTTTTTCTTTTAAAGATTTACTTATTTTCAGAGAAAGAGAGAGAGCCGGCGGGGGAGGTGGTGCATGGGGAGCCTGATGTGGGACTCAATCAGGACCCCGGGATCACGACCTGAGTGAGCCAAAGGCAGACAGACATTCAACCACTGAGCCACCCAGGTGCCCCAATAAGGCAGTTTAATACTGGCACAAGGTCAAAAATACAGACCATGGAATAGAATTGAGAGCCCAGAAAAAACAAAAACAAAACCAAAAACAAACAAAAAAACTTATTTTTAAGATCAAATGATTTTTGCAGGGTGATCTTTTACCAAAACCATTCAAGAGGAGAAAGAATCATCTTTTCAACAAGCAGTACTAGGATAAAAGGAATACCTACTTGCAAGAGAATGAGATTAGACCCCTACTTCATGCCATATACAACTTAAAATGTGTCAAAGACCTAAATATAAGAGTTAAAATGGTTAAAGTCTTAGACGAAGAGGGGAGTACATCTTCATGATGTTGGATTAGGCAATGATTTCTTAGGCACAACAAAAGCATAAGCAACAAAAGAAAAATAGATAGGTTGGACTCCATCAAAATTAAAAACTTTTCTGCTTCAGAGGATATCCTTAAGTGAAAAGATAATGGGAGAAAACATTTGCAAATCAGATATCTACTAAGGAACTTGTATAAAGAACATATAAAAAACATTTAAAATGCAACAATTAAAATATATATAAGCTGGGGCTCAGTTGGTTGAGTGTCCCACTCTTGATTTCAGCTTCAGGTCATGATCTCAGGGGTCTTGAGATTGAGCCCTACATCAGGCTCTGTGCTCAGTGGGGAGTCTGCTTCTCTCTCCCTCTCCCTCTGCTCCTCCTCCACAGTTTGTGCTCTCTGTGTACCTGGGTGGTTCAGTGGTTGAGCATCTGCCTTTGGCTCAGGTCATGATCCCAGGGTCGTAGGATTAAGTCCCACATCAGGCTCCCCAAGGGGAGCCTGCTTCTCCCTCTGCCAATATCTCTGCCTCTCTCTGTGTGTCTCTCATGAATAAATAAATAAAAATAAATAAATAAAAGATATATAACCCAGTTGAAAAATAGGCAGATGATTTGAATAACATTTGTCCAAAGAACGTATACAAATAGCCAATAAACACCCAGAAGGACGCTCAGCATCATCATTCATTAGTGAGATGCCAATTAAAAATCAAAATGAGATATTGCTTCACACCCACTAAGATAACTAATATAAACAAGGTAGGCAATAGCAAGTGCTGGCAAGCATGTGAAGAAATGAGAATTCTCATAAAGTGTTGGTGAGAGCATAAATGATGCAGTTACTCTGGAAAATCGTTTGGTAATTCCTCAAAATGTTAAACATAGAATTCCCACATGATCCAGCAATTCCACTTAATGGGTAGATTCCCAACATAAAAGACAACAAATGTCCACGTGAAAACCTGTATACAAATGTTCATATGTTCATAACAACACTATTCACAAAATTCAAGATGGAAGCCATCCAAATGTCCATCAACTCATAAATGATATACAATGTGTGGTATATCCATGCAAAGGAATATTATTTGGCCATAAAAGGAATAAACTACAATACCTGCTACAGCAAAGATGAATTTTGAAAACATGATGCTAAGTGAAAGAAGCCAGGTACTAAAGGCCACAGGCTGTATGATTCCATTTATATGAAATGTCCAGAGTAGGAATTTACCAGTAGAGACACAAAGATGACTAGTGGTTGTCTGGAGCTGGTGGGGGGACGGTGAACGGATGTAACAGCTAGTAGGTAACAGAGGCTTTTTTGGGTTGAAGAAAATGTACTAAAATTGACTGTGGTGATGGTTTCACAACTCTATGAATATACTAAAACCACTGAATTGTAAATTTTGAAATGGAGAATTTAATTTATGACTTATATCTCAAAACATTATTAAAATTTTGCATAGAGCTACACACACATAAATGAGTATATGTATAACTGATGAAATCTGACAAACTTTCTGGATTGTACCAACATGTCTTTCCTTGATATTATGCTGTGGTTGTATAAGATGCGAACTTAGGGGAAACCGGGGGCGGGTTGCATGGGACTTTCCTGTACATTCATTTGCAACCTCCATGAATCTATAATTATTTCAAAACAGAAACTTAAAAACAACAAAAATCATTGTGGGGGGGGAGGAGTAAGTTGCTTTCAATTAAAAGAGAAAAAAAGTAACTAACAACCAAATATGTGAACTTTGATTGGATTCCTGATTTATTGGGGTATCCCGATGGTATGTGGTTACCTAGGGGAATGTCCTCATTCCAAGAAAATGTGGGACTTAATCCTAGGACCTTGGGATCATGACCTGAGCCAAAGGCAGATGCTCAACCACTGAGCCACCCAGGTACCCAGTGTATTTGAATAAATACACTGAAGAATTTAGAGGTGAAGTATCATGATGTCCACAATATAGTTATTTAATTAGATTTATTTGTTTATTAGAGAGAGAGAGAGAATATGAGTTGGGAGGGAGCAGAGGGAAACAATCTCAAGCAGACTCCCTACTGAGCAGAGCCTGATATGGAACCTGATCTCAAGACCCTGAGATCATGACCTGAGCTGAAAGCAAGAGTCGGACACTCAGCCAACTGAGCCACCTAGTGCCCCTACAGTTTGTTTTTTTAAATAAACTCTACCCCCAATGTAGGGCTTAAACTCACAACCCCAAGATCAAGAGCTGTGTGCTCTGCTGCCTGAGCCAGCCAAGTGCCTCCATGATGTTTAGTTTGACTTCAAATGGTTCAGCAATGTACACGCAAATATAAAACTAAGTGGCACACTATTAACAATTGTAGACAGCGCCTGGGTGGCTTAGCAGTTGAGCGTCTGCTTTGGGCTCACGTCAGGATCCCAGAGTCCTGGGATCGAATCTCACATCAGGCTCCCAACCGGGAGCCTGCTTCCCTCTGTTTATGTCTCTGCCTCTCTCTCTGTTTCTCATGAATAAATAAATAAGATATTAAAAAACAACAACAAGGATGACGAGAACAGGAGAGGTGTCAACAGTATATTTTCCTTTCCCAATGGTATATATTTGGCAGTTGGAAGGCAGATAAAATATCTTGCCTTTATTAGAATAAAGCTTAAAGTAACTTCAGAGGGGATACTGATAAGGGGCGAGACCCTAGGAAAGCACATCACTGAAGACACCGGGTCTGCATATGATAGGAATGAATTATGGCCTGGCCTCATGTCACTGGATGCTTGTGGCCACTCTTGAGTTTTCTGCCTTCTTGCTTCCACAGGGAATCTTTTTTAGCCATGCTTGGGCCTTTGTATTCCTTCCTCCAGGTTCTGAGTCCCAAGAGGTTCATCCAGTTGGCTCAGCCTGGGTCACAGGGCTGTGCTGCAGATGTTGGGGAAAGGGCACAACACTGCTTTTTTGGTTCTGTATTAGGAAAAGGGGCTCAGAACCTGTCTCATGATTCCCCAGATTGGAATGGTGTTTGGATTCTAGGCAGCAAAAAAAGGATAAATATTCACCTCCCCTTCTAAGAACAAAGTATTTCAGTTCAAAGCAGTCATAAGGGCAACTACTGGGGCACCTGGGGGACTCAGTGGTTGAGTGTCTGCCTTTGGCTCAGGTTGTGATCCGGGGTCCTGGGACTGAGTCCCACATCAGGCTATTTGAATAAATATCTCACCATCAGAATGGTTAGAGTATTTTGTCAACCTTCCCCAAATGTTAAGAATTCTCAATTGCATGTCAAGGATTTTCATTTTGTTACCTGCTAGAAGAGATTCCATCATTTGAGTTTAATGAGATTTTTTTCATTTCTTAAATTATCATTATTATATCAAAAATCATAAGCTGGGGGACCTCTGGGTGGTACAGTTGGTTAAGCATCCTACTCTTGGTTTCAGCGTGGGCCATGATCTTAGGGTCATGAGAAAGAGCACCGCATCAGGCTCTGAGCCCAGCAGGGAATCTGCTGGAGATTCTCTCTCTCTCTCTCTCTCTCCCCCTTTGCCCTTCCCTGCACTCGCACAAGTGTGTACTCTCTCTCTCTCTCTCAAATAAATGAATGAAATCTTTTGTAAAAATCATAAACTGGGGGCAGCCCCGGTGGCGCAATGGTTTAGTGCCGCCTGCAGCCCGGGGTGTGATCCTGGAGACCAGGGATTGAGTCCCACGTCGGGTCCCACGTCGGGCTCTCTGCCTGTGTCTCTGCCTCTCTTTCGCTCTCTCTGAATAAATAAATAAATAAATAAATAAATAAATAAATAAATAAATAAATCTTTAAAAAAAAATCATAAACTGGGATTAGAACTCATCACATCAAATTTTCCATTTCACTGTTGCCCACAGGGCCTTAGGACCCATGGCTGTGTTTGGCATCCTAAATCAGTTTTCTATATGTTGTGCCACAATGCTTTTTCACTTTGTAACTATGTGGACACCATAAATGCAAAAATTAGCACCTTTGGTGAGGAAGTTAATTTTAGTGTTGAATGTTCCTTTTGTCATTATGGAGCAAGGCTTTAGGCTGCCAAAGTTAATTCTCATTTCTGTGTTTACTTCAAGGAGCTTAAGTGCAAAGGGAAAATTTTTTTTTCCCATTATATAATCTTTATACAGTGCTTCTGGTTTGGCAAAAAAAAATACAAACAAAAGATGAACAACCAAACACACACACACACACACACACACACACACAGAGGCTTTAATGCTAAATGCACAAAATCATAAGGCAAATTTTATCTAATTGAATTTATTCACATATGACATCATCAGGAAACAGAAAACGAAGATGGTCAAATAGTATTGCTCAAGGGGAAGAAAAAAAACCTCTTCCCTGCAGAAAATTTGGCTTTCCAGCTATTCCTGCCTGTAAAGATCTGCCTTAGAAAACTGCCTGCCAGGAAAGCCAGCCACTTATATTTTCCATGTCTTCAAGCTAAAAATACATCCAGAGTACTAACAAGCAGTAATGCGCTGCTTTAGATCTCTGCATCTGAATAGCAATGGCTAATGACTTGTAATACTGTATTCTTCTGAGGATGAGAAGTAAAGTGTTATTATGCCCATTTCACAGATTAGAGAACTGAGACCAGGTAGATTAAAAGCTCAACACTACTGGAGTCAACCACGATCAAAACTCAAAGAACGCACAGACCTTCCTACATTCACTCTGCCTTCAGGCTCTTGTCAGCTGTTAGGTTGAACTGCATGAAATCGCCGGCGTTTCATTATTTTTGTGTACAAAAAGGCAACTTCATTTATTTATTTATTTTATGATAGTCACAGAGAGAGAGAGAGGCAGAGAGAGAAGCAGGCTCCATGCAGGGAGCCTGACGTGGGATTCGATCCCGGGTCTCCAGGATCGCGCCCTGGGCCAAAGGCAGGCGCCAAACCACTGCGCCACCCAGGGATCCCCAAAAAGGCAACTTCATTAAATAATTTATATGATTATACTGGGAGCTTAATATAATTTAACATTTCTCTTTAAGGGGGTGTCTTAGCCCATTTAGGCTGCTATAACAAAATGCCACAGGCTGGGTGGCTTATAAAACACAGAAATTTATTTCTTAAACTTCTGGAGGCTGTAAGTCCAAGATCAAAACACCTGCAGATTCATTGTCTGGTGAGGGCCTCCTTCTGGCTCAGAGCTGCCATTACTCTATGTGTCCTCATGTAGCAGAAGGGGCACAGGGGCTCTCTGGGTCTCTTTTATAAAGACCCTAATCCCATTCATAAGGACTCTACCCTCCTGACCTAATTGCCTCCCAAAGACCCCACCTTCTGATAACACCACCTTGGGGCCTCAACATATGAAATTTTTTTAAAGATTTTATTTATTTATTCATGAGATAGGGGGAGAGAGAGAGAGAGAGAGAGAGAGGCAGAGGGAGAAGCAGTCTTCATGCAGGGAGCCTGATGTGGGACTCGATCCGGGGTCTCCAGGATCACACCTTGGGCTGAAGGCAGCGCTAAACCGCTGAGCCACCTGGGCTGCCCCAACATATGAATTTGAAGGGGATATAAACATTCAGTCTGTGGCCAGAGATGATGATGACGATGATGATGACGATGATGATGATGATGATGATGATGATGATGATAACAATAATAACAACAACCCAGGTAAGTTACACAAGGCTAGAGGATCTTTTCCCAAGAGAGCTCACTTCCAGGTGCTGACAGGGCGCCTCTGATACTCGCCAGGCAAGCCTCTCCACAGGCTGTTTCTCTGTCCTCACAATCTGGCAGTTGACTTTCTTTTCTTTGTTTTAAGATTTTATTTATTGGGGATCCCTGTGTGGCTCAGCGGTTTGGCGCCTGCCTTCGGCCCAGGGCGTGATCCTGGGGACCCGGGATCCAGTCCCACATCAGGCTCCTTGCATGGAGCCTGCTTCTCCCTCTGCCTGTGTCTCTGCCTCTCTCTCTCTCTGTCTCTCTGTGTCTCTCATGAATGAATAAATAAAAAAATCTTAAAAAAAAAAAAAGATTGTATTTATTTGACAGAGAGAGAGAGAGCACAAGCAAGGGGAGGAGCAGAGGCAGAGGGAGAAGCAGGCTCCCCACTGAGAAGAGAGCCTGACACAGTGCTCGATCCCGGATCCCATGATCATGACCTGAACCGATGGCAGACGCTTTACCGACTGAGTCACCCAGGTGCCCCAGCAGTTAACTTTCCCCAGGAGGAGAGATCCAGGAGAGCAAGCAAGGAGGAAGCTGCCATGTTTTTTATAATCTTTTTTTTTTAAGATTTTATTTATTTATTCATGAGAGACAGAGAGAGAGAGAGAGGCAGAGACACAGGCAGAGGGAGAAGCAGGCTCCATGCAGGGAGCTGGACGTGGGACTCGATCCCAGGTCTCCAGGATCCCACACTGGGCCGAAGGCGGCACCAAACCGCTGAACCACCAGGGCTGCCCTGTTTTTTATAATCTGATCTGGAATTCATTCCATTGCCTTTACAAACCTACTTATTAGTAGTAAATCACTAAATCCAGTCCACACTCAAAGAAAGAGGAATTAAGCTCTATCTTAAGAGAGGAGAGAGGAGGTCTAAAAATTTATAGACTATTTTAGAACCACCACACACTAGGATGCCTGGGTGGCTCAGCCTCTCTGCCTTGCTCTCTCTGTGTCTACCATGAATAAATAAATAAAATATTTATCAATCAATCAATCTACCACACAGCCCAACTCAGACATTTTAAGATCTTTATGGAGCTCAGGAATTCTTTCTTGGAGGGGGCACCCACTACCCCAGCCCTCATATTCACTAAATAGGTGTCAACACTTGGGATTATCAGATGCTTAAATATCTGTACATTTGAAAGATATGAAATAATCTCTTGTGGTTTTAATTTGCATTTTCCTGATTACAAATGAGCTTGAGATTCATTTCATATGGCTACTCAATGTATCTTTTTTTTTTTTTTAATTTTTTATTTATTTATGATAGTCACAGAGAGAGAGAGAGAGGCAGAGACACAGGCGGAGGGAGAAGCAGGCTCCATGCACCGGGAGCCTGATGTGGGACTCGATCCCGGGTCTCCAGGATTGCGCCCTGGGCCAAAGGCAGGCGCCAAACCGCTGCGCCACCCAGGGATCCCCCTCAATGTATCTTCTTATGTGGATTGTCTCTTTATATCTTTTTTTAAAATTTTATTTATTTATTCATGAGAGACACAGAGACACAGGCAGAAGGAGAAGCAGGCTCCATGCAGGGAGCCCGATGCAGAATTCGATCCTGGAGCTCCAGGATCATGCCCTGGGCCGAAGGCAGACGCTCAACCTCTGAGCCACCCAGGTATCTGATCTCTTTATATCTTCTGCACTCTATTCTGTTGGACTGTCTTTCATTTTTTAAGTTGATTGTGGGGATTCTTAATATATTCACATTATATATGAATGATATCCTTTCCCAGTCTACGACCTATTTTTCTTTTTCACTTTTTAAAAAATGGTGCTTTGTGGGCACCTGGGTGGCTCAGTCCATTATCTGCCTCTGGCTCAGGTCATAATCCCTGGGTCATGGGATCAAGCCCCATGTTGAGCTCCCCCCTCTCTGCTTCTCTTTCTGCTTTCTGACCTCCCCCCTTCTGGTGCCTCACTCGCTCTCCCTATCTCTCAAATGAATAAGTTAAATAAATAAATAAATAAATAAATAAATAGGGACATCTCGGCAGCTCAGTGGTTGAGCGTCTGCTTTTGGCTCAGGGCGTGATCCTGGAGTGCTGGGATCAAGTCCCACATCGGGCTCCTGTGAGGAATTTGCTTCTCTCTCTGCTTGTGTCTCTGCCTCTCTCTGTGTGTCTCTCATGAATAAATAAATAAAATCTTAAAAAATAAAATAAAATAAATAATAAAAAAGATACTTTGCAAGTAACAGATGTTTTTAAAACTCTAGGTCATGGGATGCCTAGGTGGCTCAGCAGTTGAGCATCTGCCTTTGGCTCAGGGTGTGATCCTGGGATCTGGGATCAAGTCCCACGTGGGGCTCCCTGCATGGAGCCTGCTTCTCTCTATGCCTGTGTCTCTGCCTCTCTGCCTCTCTCTCTCTCTCTCTCTCTCTCTCTCATATGAATAAATAAATAAAATCTTAAAAAAAAAAAAAAGAACCCCAGGATCACACCCCGAGCCAAAGACAGATACTCAATTGCTGAGCCACCCAGGCACTCTTCAACCTAGGAAAATTTAAAACTCTTACTGGCTTTACTCAACTATTCATGAATTGGGCAGCATCCCACCTAGCAAGTAAGGTGCTCTGAGGAACTATACCAAATGGAAAGCTTTTATAAGCAGAGGGGGGCAGGAAAAGAAATTTTCTAGCAAAAAGTGCATTGTTTCAGGCAAGGTCACCTTCCTATGGGGGACCTCAGGGGTCTGTCCCGTAAATTACGTCACTAGTGCTGACCAGGTAATTCCGACTAAGTGGTTAAAGACTGTGTCCCTGGGAGAGGCTGAAACTGCAATCAGGGTGTTAAATTTTGGTTTGCTGACCTAGACTTAGCACAAGTGACTCCATTTAGGGCCTGTTGTTTCTTTTTCTTTTTTTTTTTTTTTTAGGGCCTGTTGTTTCTTATCTAACAATGTTTTATACAAATATATTTGTAAGATTCTTAGATTATAGATGCTAAATCTAAAGGATGTACATTTAAATTTCCTTTTAATTGCTTTCCAAAAAAGATTGAACCAATTCACTTCCCCACCAATGATGCATGAAAATGTCTGTCTCTCGGGATCCCTGGGTGGTGCAGCGGTTTGGCGCCTGCCTTTGGCCCAGGGCGCGATCCTGGAGACCTGGGATCGAATCCCATGTCGGGCTCCCGGTGCATGGAGCCTGCTTCTCCCTCTGCCTATGTCTCTGCCTCTCTCTCTTTCTGTCTGTGACTATCATAAATAAATAAAATTAAAAAAAAAAAAAAAAGAAAATATCTGTCTCTCCCTGCCCATGCTCAATCCTACACTTGAACCGTTCCTAAATACAAAACTAATATTCCTTCATCACAGACAGGCCATCAGAGGCTACCTGGAAATAACTATGCATATATGTCCTGCCAGATAAAGCTATTTTGAGTCCCAAATGAAATTCCTAAAGTGAAAAGAAGAGTTCTTAAATCTGCTGAGGCCGCTCAAATGTTCAGGTTCATATTCTTCTGTTCAAAAATTCTACATTTTAATGGAGTTTACATCAGTAAGCATGATTTCAGCACCTAGTCTAAGTGAGCCTGGCTTAAAGAATTAGAAAAATAATTAGCTCACAAAACAGGAAGTTTGAAGCAGGGTTGATCTCTGGGGTCGGTTGATTCAGTGACTCAGCAATTTTCTCAAGCACTCAAAACCTTTTCTTCTTCCCTGCTTGTAAGATGGTTGCCAGAGCAGTGGATATTATACATTTCCTTATTCATGTTTTCATATGGCTTTCTAAGCACACACACACACACACACACACCCTCCAGCATGCCTCTCTTTGCCTCTGACTGGCCCACATTTGCCCAGGTTCTGCCCATTCTTTTGTTGTTGTTGTTGAGATTATTTATTTATTTATTTATTTATTTATTTATTTATTTATTTTAGAGAGAGATAGAGCATGAGTGGGTGGAGGGGCAGAGGGAGAGAGAGAATCTGAGGCAGACTCCCTGCTGAGCATAGAGCCCAACATGGGGCTTGATCCCGGGACCCCAAGATCATGACCTGACCTGAGATCAAGCCACCCAGGCACCCCAGGTCTGCCTATTTTTAACATACTACAATCAGAGTAAAGTGAGTATTGCATTCATTACATTTGTTTGGTTTTTGGAGACCATCACAGAGAGAGTATGAAATGTCCCCCCTCAAAAGCCATTCTTCCCTGTTTCTGCACCTGATTTTTCCTGGCATACGGACATCCAGAATGAAGACTTATATTCCCAAGCTGCCTGTGTTATGAGATGTGGCCATGAGAGTAAGTTCTGGCCAAGCTGAAGTGGCCCATGTAACATCTGGGAGGGCTCTTAAAGGGAGAAAGTAACCCCTTGCCTTTCTTTTCTACTTCATGCTGACTGGAATACTGACATGCTGGCTGGAGCTGCAATCACCATGTTGACCCCAAATGAAAAACTATCTGTGACTGGCGGAGCAGTAGCAGAGGAGGATTGTGGGTCCCTGCTGGTGGAAGTCTGTAAGCATGGTAATCAACTAACTGTATTAATCTCCTGGGGCTGCTGTAAAAAGTACAATAAACTGGGTAGCTTGAACAACAGACACTTTATTCTCTCATAGTCTGGAAGCAGGAAGTTGGCAAGGTGAATTCCTTATGGGCTCTCTGAGAGATTATTTGTTCCAGGCCTCTCTTCTGCTTCTGGTATCTGCTGTCATTCATTGTAGACACATCCCACAATCTCTACCTCCATCTTCACATGGCCTCCTCCCTGGGTGTCTTTGTCTTTGTGTACAAATATTCTTCTTGTAAGGACATCAGTCATATTGGATTAAAGGCCCACCCTCCTCCAGTATGATCCTATCTTAACTAAATATAGCTGCAGCCACCCTATTTCCAAATAATGTCCGCCTTTTAAGCTTCTGGATCACGTGAATGTTGCAGGGAGGGGACACTATTCAATCCCATACAATGGGTCATGTCAGTGGTAATATCCTCAAATATAACTTAAACAGAATCTGAGTCTGGCACCAACTATGTGTATCCCCTCTCGGAATATCATCCAGGAATACAGCCCAGCCTATCTTGCACTGTATTATGGCTTTGGGAAGTTTAATCTTTTTCTGAGATTACTCTTGGGCTTCTTATCTCTATTTGACCTAAGTCAAGGGCATTCTGATTAGGTGGCAGTGTTCTCAGCCTACTCTGAATTTTCAGTGGTACTCTGTAGTGACCATAGGATGTCTACCATGTTCCACCTCGTCAAGTAGTTTATTGTGTGCTCTTTCTTCCAGGGACTAAAGGTCTTATTCCTCTCTGCATAATGGGGGCTCAGGGAAGTATGTTGCACATAGTAGGTGCTGCACAAAAATTCATACCATTTCCTATCTTTTTTTTTTGAGAGAGAGTGGGAGAGCACACATGTGCAAGCCAGGAGGTAGGGCAAGGAGGGGCAGAGGGGGAAAGAGAATCCCAAGCAGGCTCCACATCCAACAAGGAGCCAATATGGGGCTCAATCTCACAACCCTGAGATCATGACCTGAACCCAAACCAGCTGAGCCTCTCAGGAGACCATCTCCTATCTTATTCATTTGGATAGGATTCAATCTATGCCAACTATGAATTTTATCAAACTGATGACTATTAGTTATCACCAACCATATGATATAAAAATATATAACTTTAAAGTTAAATGTGGTACTTCGAGCCACATTTTTTTCCAAGGAATAAAACAATTCCTTGGAAGAGAGATCTGTTCTTGTAGGCCAAATGGATAACAGTAGAGAGTTTTAAAACTAGTGCACTGGGACGTCTGGGTGGCTCAGCAGTTGAATGTCTGCCTTTGGCTCAAGGCGTGGTCCCGGGATCGAGTCCCACATAGGCCTCCTGGCATGGAGCCTGTTTCTCCTCCCTCTGCCTGTGTCTCTGCCTCTGTCTCTGTGTCTCATGAATAAATAAAATCTTAAAAAAAATAAAACTAGTACACTAAAATTAGATTGGTTTATTAATATTACTATTTGACATGGTTTTAGATGTTAAATATTATCTTATTCCACTTTTTTTTTCTTTGTTCTGGAAGTTACCTATTTTTAATCTCATATATTTCCAAAATAGATGAGTTTCAAAATAATTTTAAAAGTCAGCATAGTTGGGACACCTGAGTGGCTCAGTTAACCAACTGAGGCATCTGCTTTCAGCTCAGGTCATGATCCTGGGGGCCCGTGATGGAGACCCATGTCAGACTCCCTACTCAGTGGGGAGTCTGCTTCTCCCTCTCTCCTCCCCCCACTCATGCTCCCTGCCCCTTTCTCTCTCAGATAAATAAAATCTTTAAAATAAAAATAAATAAAAGTTATCATAGTTGTAAGATTACAGATTGCACTAAATGATTATGGGATGTATGAGAATTCTCAAAGAACTGAAGAGACTTATAATAGTTTGCTTGAAATATACATAGTAGTAGATTTTGAAAAAGTAGCCACAGTATTTTGCAGCTCATTTCCTCAACAGGTGGGATTTGAGCTGATCTTGCCGACTTGCAATAGAATGTGGCGGGAGTGAGATGGCTGGGTGGCTCAAGGGTTGAGCATCTGCCTTTGGGATTGAGTCCTGCATCGGGCTCCCCACAGGGAGCCTGCTTCTCCTTCTGCCTATGTCTTTGCCTCTCTCTGTGTGTGTGTCTCTCATGAATAAATAAAATCTTCGAAAAAGAAAAAAAATTTGGTGAAAGTGACACTGTGTAAATTTCAAAGTGTAGGCCTCAAGAAGCCTTGTGGTATCTATTTTTGCCTTCCTGAAATGCTTTTACTACATATAAATAAGCTGTCTAGACTACTGAACGATGTAAGACCATATATAGAGAAAAGGTGCCCAGTTGACAACTAGTACCAAGGCCCCAGACATGAGAGTGAAGTATCTCAGCCCCCTGTCCCCAGTCAACCTACCAAATGAATGCCGTTTCATGAATGAATCTAAATAGGATGAAGAGAACTGCCCAGCCAATCTACAGAATCATGAGAAATAATAAATTTTTGGTGTTATAAGATGCTAAAATTTGGGCTCATCTGTCACACAGCAAAAGATAACTTCCACAGACACAATCTTTAATATATCATTAAACATGGGGCACCTGGCTGGGTCAGTTGGGGGAACATATGACTCTTGATCTCAGGGTCATGAGTTTGAGCCTCATGTTGAGTGTAGAGATTACTTAAAAATGAAATCTTAAAAAAAAAAAAGAAGTGAAATGCCCAGAAAGATGTTTGAGGTAAAATTAGTCAAAGTTAAAAAAGTTATATAATCAACTAAATTAGATAATATGTATGTAAAATTTAGAAATAAATTTATTAGGTTCCCTTTGCATGAATATATATGATCACTATATACTAGGAGTGGAACATACCCTTGCCCTTAGGGTTAATAATAACTCAGAATAATGAAAGGATAAGAAAAATGATTTTTTAAAAAATATGTTCAAGGATTATAAATTCTCAGATAATTGGATTACTACCCACAAACTCATTAGGTTCGGGCAGTCTCACTGAGAAGGTGAGATATTATCATACCGTTTCAAGACAATGAGGAATTTAGCCTATTTGTTTTCAGGAGAAAAACAGCCAGGCAGAGGAAATAGGCAGATCAAATGCCCTATACTGGCCTGAGAAATCTCTCCTCTGGGTGCTCTAATGCCAGCTTCTTGGAGAGAATTCGGAAGAACTTCACCTTTCTTTCAGTTATGAACGTATTCATGAAATTATGAACGCTGTATTCTGGGCTTAATTTTTTTTATAAATTTATTTTTTATTGGTGTTCAATTTGCCAACATATAGAATAACACCCAGTGTTCATCCCAGCAAGTGCCCCCTCAGTGCCTGTCACCGTCACCCCCACCCCCGACCACCTCCCCTTCCACCACCCCTAGTTCACTTCCCAGAGTTAGGAGTCTCTCATGTTCTGTTTCCCTTTCTGATATTTCCCACTCATTTTTCCTCCTTTCCCCTTTATTCCCTTTCACTATTTTTTATATTCCCCAAATGAATGAGACCATATGTGTTTTTAACTCTTTGAGGAACCTCCACACAGTTTTCCAGAGTGGCTGCACCAGTTCACATTCCCACCAACAGTGCAGGAGGGTTCCCCTTTCTCCACATCCTCTCCAACATTTGGTGTTTCCTGCCTTGTTAATTTTCCCCATTCTCACTGGTGTGAGGTGGTATCTCATTGTGGTGTTGATTTGTATTTCCCTGATGGCCAGTGATATGGAGCATTTTCTCATGTGCTTGTTGGCCATGTCTATGTCTTCCTCTGTGAGGAATATGAAGACTTTAAACCGGACAATGCAACAAACAGAATGGGAACTGGTTTAGAGAGCTACAGATCAGGACAGGCATGGAAGGCACGTGGTAGGAACAGAAAGAAACTTGTTAGAGCCTGTGAGAAATTTGCCCTGGGTCTAATCCCACAACCTGTCCTTTTTTTTTTTTTTTTTTTTTTCCCACAACCTGTCCTAATCCAGATTCATCTGTCATTCTCGCTTATGACTAATGGACTAGCCTCCACCGCTGAGAACACTAAAATCTCACTCTTTTATGATGTCACTCCTACAGAGGTGCAATCTCAGCTGTCTAGAATGATAGAAGGAGTTGGGGTTAAACCTCTTGCATTTTCTATAATTCCCTGTATAACAAAAATTCCAAATACAGCCAGATTGTTGATGGTAAATTATTTTAAAAAGGCATTTTTGATATCTAGAATTTGTGATATATAGAATTTCCCATTACCACATATAATACACATTTTATTAAAAATAAAACATCATAGGGATCCCTGGGTGGCACAGCAGTTTGGCGCCTGCCTTTGGCCCCGGGCGCGATCCTGGAGACCCGGGATCGAATCCCACGTCGGGCTCCCGGTGCATGGAGCCTGCTTCTCCCTCCGCCTGTGTCTCTGCCTCTCTCTCTCTCTCTGTGACTATCATAAATAAATAAATAAATAATTAAAAAAAAACCTTTAAAAAATAAAATAAAATATAATAAAAGAATTGGGTTCTTTTTTTGCATGATCTGTTCTTTCAGTTAGATTATAAAATTATTTTTCACATTTTGCTAGTCATTCTAGTTTTTTCATTTTTTTTCCATTTAATCCATAAGTGAAAAAATAATCCAATTCAGAAAGAAAACCCTGAATATATTGACATTTAGGGCATAATATGAACCAAATGTGGATAGGAACTAATAAATTTGTCTACATGAAAATAAACTTAAGAGTACTATAAGGAGAGACAGTCTTACTAATCACACAATTTAAATACTGGGGAAGAAATAATTTTTCAATATCAGTTTCAACCAATAACCCCATTATTGGATATCAGATGGTGAGTTTGCAAAACAAAAAATCTTCTGGAAAATAGAACATCACACCAAAATAGTTAATTCATAAAGGAAAAAATACAAAGATTTGACTTTTAACAATCTGAAAATTTCTGTACTACAAAAGGTATAAACAAAATATATATGACAGATTAAAAACATAATTTTGCAGTGTACCTAAGACATATAGTTTAATGAAGAGTTACTATATATCAGGACCCCTGGGTGGCTCAGTGGTTGAGCCGCTGCCTTTGGCCCAGGGCATGATCCTGGAGACCCGGGATCAGGTCCAGCATCGTGCTCCCTGCATGGAGCCTGCTTCTCTCTCTGCCTGTGTCTCTCCCTCTCTCTGTGTGTCTCTCATAAATAAATGAATAAAATCTTTTTTTTTTAAAAGTCACTATATCATTTAGTAAACAAATATTAGTAAACAAATAGAATGAACAAGGGATATGAAGACAATTTACAGAAGAAGTAAAAATTGCTTGAAACACCCATAAAATATCCAGTCTGATAACCTAGGAATGCATCCTATAAACAAGTTCCACAAATATTTAAGGTTTTACCTTTAATACTTTTTTTAAAACTATTTTATTTATTTATTCATAGAGACACAGAGAGAGAGGCAGACACAGGCAGAGGGAGAAGCAGGCTCCATGCAGGGACGTGGGACTCGATCCCGCGTCTCCAGGATCACGCCCCAGGCTGCAGGCGGCACTAAACCGCTGCGCCACCAGGGATGCCCCCTTTAATACTTTTTAAAAGCTTATTTATTTATCTTTAGAGAGAGGAAGAGGGGAAGGGAGTGTGTTCAAGTACAAGCTGGGGGAGGGGCAAAGAGAGAAAGAATCTCAAGCTGACTCCACTTGGAGCTCGGAGCCAACTAGGGCAAGATGACCCGATTACCATGACCTGAGCTGAGATGAAGTTGCAGGCTTTACCAACTGAGCCACCCAGGCACACCTTAAGGATTTATCTTTAAAAATGTTCACTGAAAGGGTGCCTGGGTGGCTCAGTCAGTTAAGCATCTGCCTCTTGGCTTATGACACAATCTTGGAATCCTGGGATTGAACCCCAAGTAGGTGGAGGGTGTTCCTGCTCAGTGAGGAGTGTGCTTCTCCCTCTCCCAATCTGTACTCTCTCTCTCTCAAATAAATAAATAAATAATCTAAAAAAAAATGTTCACTGCAGAGGCACCTGGGTAGCTCAGTTGGATGTCTTCCTTTGGCTCAGGTCATGATCTCAGGGTCCAAGGACTGAGCTCTGCAACAGGCTCCCTGCTCTGTGGGGAATCGGCTTCTCCCTGTGCCTCTGCTCTTCCCCTTGCTCATGCCCTCTCATTCTCTGTCAAATAAATTAATTAAATCTTTAAAAAAATAATAAACAATATTAAATAAATGAGGTATGCCACCATATACCCATTAAGAATAGTAACTGGAGGGGGGCCTGGCTGGTTCAGTCTGTGGAGCATGGGACTCTTGATCTCGGGGTTGTAAGCTGGAACCCCATGTGGGGTACAGAAATTACTTAAAACAAAAAAAAATCTTTTTTTTAAAGATTTATTTAAAGAATAAATTTTTTTTTAAGATTTATTTTATTTATTTTAGAGATACAGGGAGAGCCAGAGCATGACCAGGTGGAGGGACAGAGGCAGAGGGAGAAGCAGGCTCCCCCCTGAACAGGAAGCCCAACAATGGGGGACTCAATCCTAGGACCCCGGGATCATGACCTGAGCTAAAGGCAGACACTTAACTGACTGAGCTGCCCAGGGGCCCTTAAAACAAACAAAAAAAATATTTAAAAAATAACAATAACTATGGATGCCTGGGTGGCTCAGCAATTGAGCGTCTACCTTTAGCTCAGGGTGTGATCCTGGAGTCCTGGGATCGAGTCCCACATCAGGCTCCCTGCATGGAGCCTGCTCCTCCCTCTGCCTGCGTCTCTGCCTCTCTCTGTGTGTCTCATGAATAAATAAATAAAATCTTTAAAAAATAAAAAATTAAAATAAATGAATAAAATAACAATAACTAGACTTCAAATACTTATGAGTACAGCATAATCTCACTTTTATTGAAACACACTTCTACATATAAAACATTTTTAAGGGGATCCCTGGGTGGCTCAGTGGTTTAGTGCCTGCCTTCAGCCTGGGAGTGATTCTGAAGACCCGGGATCGAGTCCCACATCAGACTCCTGCATGGAGCCTGCTTCTCCCTCTGCCTGTGTCTCTGCCTCTCTCTCTGTGTGTCTCATGAATAAATAAAATAAAATCTTTAAAAAAAAAAAAAAACATTTTTAAAAATTCTTAGTTGCATGTATTTGCTCAGGAACAAGGTATACCAAACCATAAACAATGACTTTTTTCTCTGAAAGCTGTGATTATAAAGGGCTTTATACCATTTTGTTTAAATTTATAAAAACAAAACTGTATTACATTTATAATAAAAAAATCAAGACTTTCCATTTTGGGAAAGAAAAAAGTTTGGGGTTTAGAAAATAGGTAAAAAAAATAAATTTCTATACTGTATGAAGGAGAATGGTGTGGGTTTCCTTTATAGGAGATTTCCCTTTAAATTGATGGCTTTGGGGATCCCTGGGTGGCGCAGCGGTTTGGCGCCTGCCTTTGGCCCAGGGCGCGATCCTGGAGACCCGGGATCGAATCCCACGTCAAGCTCCCGGTGCATGGAGCCTGCTTCTCCCTCTGCCTGTGTCTCTGCCTCTCTCTCTCTCTGTGTGTGACTATCATAAATAAAAAAAAAAATAAAAAAAAAAAGATTTAAAAAATTGATGGCTTTGTTACTCCCTCTGCTTATAATTCAAAGTCAAGATTTTAAAGAAAAAAATCAAACCTCTCATTTTACTCTTTAAATAGTTATGAAGGAGTATAGTTGCAAATGGAGATTAATTAGAAGTGAAATCTAATGCATAGACATTTAACATCAACTAGTTAGAAGTGTATGGGATGTGAATTTTAGAGGACTGGTTTTCTAAATTACAAAATCCACAAATTCAAAATCCAAATATGAATGACAAATACATGCTCTGCAACTAATAAATAGGGAGCAAGGTCTTTCCACTTAATTTTACAGTCTCCTTCCATTCCCCCTCCCCCTCAAATGCAGTTATTTCTTTAGGAGCCTATATATATATAATTTTATATATATATTTATTTCCCTTTTAGACAGCTGTCACATTTTCCCTCCACTCCAATATTCCATAAACATTCTACCTAAATTGCTGGTGATTTGCAAAACATGCCCATTCAGAGACTTCCAATTTAATAGAGAAATAGCTCTGTAATTAAGAACAATTTATGAATGCTTCAACAAAATAATTTCATCCCGAACATTCTAAAGTGAATTTAGACCATTAAATCAATGCATACATTAGGTTAAAGGAAAAAGGACTTTCCTCACTTCTGAAGAAAAGCACAGGCTGTGTGTACATGTTGACTTCTTGGGAACTGAGTCATGCCTTACAAACCACCTGGGTATTCAAAATTGCTCCAACACCCTGTTGGCTTTGCGTGCTAATGACAATCTACAAAGTATGACACAGAAGGGCAAAATGGTTCCAGCAGAGAGCCTAAAGAATAGAAGCAACTAGGAGAAAGACTGTTGTTGGTAGAAAGCAGGCTCTTTTTGACCACCTAAGGAAATGCAAGCTTTCGAAAGAAGGAATCAGGTATTTGGCTTTAGTGAGGGCAGTGCCTTTTCCCACGCACTTGCCCAAGATGACAACTGGTCTTGTTTTAGCAACCTGTATTCCAATCCACATTCCTTCTAACCCAAGGCAAAGATGAGAAACCTGTCCCCAGCCCGGCTCCAAGTCCATCCTGAAGTACAAGTGTTTGCTTATGACCTCACCTGCCCACACCCGGAGATCTGTGCACCGACAAGTCCACACAACAACCTGTTGTTCAGCCCAGCCCTCTCCATAATACTCAGATACAGCAAGTAGAACAGAGTTTAAAAATGGGGCACCCTCCGAAGGCAACTACTTTCCATTTGGGGGAGGCTTCCTTCTGCGAAAGGTCTCCTCTCCAATTCATTTTCTCAATTCGGCTTTAGGATGCATCTTTTAAAAAATCCCGCTTGGACGATGTCACCCCCTCACTGAAAGATCTTTAAGCAGGTCCTTTTCCCTAATAAAATTCAAATCCCATAGTAAAACAATCAAGAGTTCTCAGTAGTGATGAGTCAACAACCCTTTTCAAAGTCCTTTTTTTCTACCACCCTGCATTTCTTGAGTGTTCCTGCTTGTTATTCATGCCATCATCTGTACATTTAACACTTGCTTTGTCTGTAGAGTCCTTCTACCTCCCCTCTAAGCTTTAGCTCAGAGCTTCTCTTTTCAGGAGTCTTTAAGTACCTTGCAAAAGAACACTTGGGCTCACAGTCCTATGAATTTGAAGCCAGTCTTCCCTATGCACTCTTCCCACTGCCCCAGGTGGTCAAAGAACCTTGTCCTCTTTCTTGGCCGCTCAGTGGACCTTGTGACTAAGAGGGAGCCACTGTCTACTGCTGGTATGTAGGCTCCTAGAAGCAGATCCTACCATTTTCTCCTTGCAGTGTCCCCAAGTACATGGAACTTACCTGTGTGTCTTGATAAGTAATTGAACAAGTAAAAAATAGAAGCCAATTTTGGAGAAACTAGTGCTTTTATAACGCTTTTTGACAAGGCGGCAGCACGGTGGTGAAAAGCATGGATGTGGGGGTCAGAGCACTCTAGAGTTAGGGTCACCAGGTGACTCACCAGCTGCGTGTCATAGGCACTTCCTCTAAAACATGAAGTTAACCATATCTACACCATGGGGATTACGAACATGGGGTAAAGCCATGAACACACTTTAACTTGAGACCTGTGGTTTATGCTAAGGAGAATGCCTAGGGATGGACGCCTGGGTGGCTCAGCGGTTGAGCGTCTGTCTTTGGCTCAGGGCGTGATCCTGGAGTCCCGGGATCGAGTCCTGCATCAGGCTCCTGCAGGGAGCCTGCCTGCTCCTGTCTCTCTCTCATGAATAAATAAATAAATCTTTAAAAAAAAGAGAACACCTAGGTGTTCCTCGCTGGTGCTCCAAGGTATCTTTATAGGGGCATTTTACTTCTACAACCTATCTTCAGCTGGAGACTGGCCTGTCAACAACCACTTCTTGCACTTTGACAAGTCCCTGTAACCTCTCAATGCCACCAGTTTCCTCAGGTTATATACATGTGGTGCTATTATACGTACCTGACAAAAATATTGAGCAAGATAACGTATATAAAACCACTATGGTAGACTAGGATTACTTTTATTATGTACTTCAACTCGGAGGGAAAAAACCAAATATTTAACATTTTATTCCATTTCTAGCACATTCTGTGAGGGCCTTGAAAATTGCCCCCTTCCTAGGATTTTCTTTCCTTTTCCTGTTTATAGAAGAGTGAATGTGGTTATTCAATTTCTCAAAATGAAAAAAGAAATACGGGACGCTTGAGTGGCTCAGTGGTTTAGCGCCTGCCTTTGGCCCAGGGCGTGATTCTAGAGTCCCGGGATCGAGTCCCACATCGGGCTCCTGGCATGGAGCCTGCTTCTCCCTCTGCCTGTGTCTCTGTCCCTCTCTCTCTCTCTGTCTCTCAAGAATAAATAAATAAAATCTTAAAGAAAGAAAGAAAGAAAGAAATTTGGAATGGTCTGGATTGGTTGTAGTTTGCTCCCTCTGCTGGCCTGAGGGCAGGATCACAATACCTGAGACTAATTGTTTAAGTCGTTTATTTTCAGGGATGCGACTGTTAACAATGTAATGGCATTCCGTTTAAAGACAACATAGTCCAGCTCTATCTCAAATAGCTGACAATTAAAAGCAACTTGTTTATGTTTACCTTTTCTTTCTAAGTATTAATTACCTTAGGGTTCAAATCTAGAAAGTCATTTTTGTACAAAGGCTAGCTGCGCCCCCCCCCCTTTTTTTCCCAAAATAATTACTTTAAAAGATTTTGCTGCAGTTAAGGCTGAAAGAACACTGAAAAATGCAAGTTTTCCTAGATTTTCTTTGCTACCACTAATTTTTGCAACCACATAATTCATGTTCAAACTTAACAAGGTTGTATACACTGTGAATCACTTTTTTTATATTCAAAGTCTTAGATAATGTATATGAAAGCTAATTTATTAAACCTTTGTACACAAAGATGAACATACCTGTATAGCAAACTTATATGAGGAATGAAGTTACAAAAAAGTAAAAGTGTTATTAAAATTGATGTGTGTAAATCACTTACAAAAATACCCCAAATGGGGTAAAGCTGCTCATCCCTGATTTTTTCTCATTTGGTTGTCAGAGTTGAAATATGAATTTAAAATGGTTAGAATTTTTTTCTTTTAAAAAATGATATATTAAACTTATATACAGGATAATTAGCAAAATGTAGAAAGGGAAAACAATGTACAAAAGACAGATAAAAACCATCAATCACTCTTGACAGACACAATCCAAAAGTAGTAGAAACCTTAGCAAACTATCTCTAAACCAGCCCGTACTTACATTCTCAGCCCCCTCCCACCCCAAGTTTTTATCAGTAAGAATAAAATATAGTAAACCAGCAAGCCCAGTCTTTCTGTTCTGTTCTTTAAAACAGGCCTGACTTCAGGCCACAATTAAGCTTTGGATAGGTTTTTACATGGGAGAGAAAAATCTGAAAACAATTTATCTCCAGTTGTTACTAATTAACAAAACAAAGTTATAGATAATTAAATAGCTCTTCCTGCTATGTCAAGCAGTTATTCGGAGGCCTTTTTGTTTTTCTGCTGGTTTCGGGGAGAGTTCTTTAACAAGTTTCTTATCCTGAGGTACATTCCAGTAGATTCGGCCATATTCTCAAATTCAAATGGCGTTATTCCAGTCGCGAACTTGCTCATGTCAGGTACAGGGCTGTGAATCTTCGTGGCTGTGGAAGGGCTGGTGTCCACATGGAGGAGCTTCTGACCGCCTCCGTTACTAACATCGCAGTTCGACACGCCATTGCCATTATCAAGAGCATCTTTAGAGTCGATCTGAACAGACTCTTCCTCCTCCTCCTGACAAAGCAACGGAGGCTCAGAATCTGGGCTCAGAGAATGTTCAACTTCCAATTTCTTTGTACAAACGTCTGGTCCCTCAGGTTCCTCAGGCCTCTGCTTTTCAGAGGGTTTCCCCTCAGGAACCGGGAGGTCTAGCTCATGTGGACAAGGAGAAGAGACAAGCGAGTTCCCAGTGAGAGGCGTGTCAACGGGAATATCAGAATCGCTGTTCACGCTCTCGGCCTGCTCAAGGGCCGCCCAGATCCGCCTCTGCTGTTCCTCAAGTTCTTCCAAAGTCAGCGAGTCCTCATCCATAGCTGCGGATGCTGCTCTGGTCTGGGGCGAGTCGCTGGGAGTCAGTGGTGGGGTGCCCTTGGGGAGTGGAGGGGTGAAGATGGGCGGAGGAGTCCCCTGTGGCAGGGGAGGAGGAGTGCCAGGGGGCAAAGGGGGCTGGAACTGAAAAGCTCCGCCTGGAGAGCTGTGTGGGACCTCCGCATCTGGAAGAGAACAGTTAAGAAACTGAAGTGGTCGCAGCATCTGCGTTTACCAACATTTCTCATTTGAACTCAGGTGCACCCAGAGAGTCAATGGCCAGATAAGCTGGCCAGGGAGGGGAACACCCCGGATGCTCAGGTACCATAACCACTGCCAACTGAAAAGAACACCTGTAGGGAGGGCTACAGGCTCTCCCAGTGCCCAGAACTTAAACAAAACCCCTGGAAATCCTGCTGCATGCTGTGTGCACCAGCTCAGAGTAAGGAAAAACATGAATGATGGCCTAGAGGCAGAGTGATTTCTAGGTGGTCTGTAGGCTCTGCAGATGGGGGCCTGGGGAGGGCAATGGCAGGAAACACAGGCTGGGTGGGCCGCTGCTGCAGGAGACCAAGCTGAGGAGGCAGGATGCGATACCCCCGGCCCTGTCTCCCGGTTCTGTACCTCTGGTCTAGACTGCCCACCTGAACTACGGGTTCATGGAGCTCACTGCCCACTGGTCCTCACCACCTAGAATATGTCCCACTCACAATAGATCCGTCCTGTCTGAAACAACAGATCTTTCCCTCAAAGCTGGACTCCATGCTGTTCTCACCAATGGTACCACGGGTGGTGTCTAGCTGTTCCCAAACTGGACCTGTTCATCACCTGAGAGTCTCTCCTCTCCCTCTGCCCCCCACCCCTGGTCCTTGGCTCTCTGGGGTCCATGCTCTCCTGCAGATTGTCACAGCCATGACATTATATTCAGAATATTGGAGTCATCCGTGCCTTTGGACTCATCTTCCTTATATCCACTGTCCAAACTATTCTCACCTTTGTAAAGCATCAATCTTTACAAATCACTAACCTTCCCACCTCATTAGAAACCCCTCAGTGCTGCCATCACTTACAGAACAAAGGCTGATCTGTGCCTTGGAAGGCCCTCTCTGACCAAGAATCCGCCTATTTCGCCATGCCATTTTTTACTGCTGGGTTTAAATCCCAGGTGTCACTCCTCTGTTGGACCAACCAGTGTGCCGTGATGTCTCATGCTCTGCATCTGAACTTCCCATGGACTCAAACGCCCTAACCTAATAGGTAAATTCTTGAATTTATCCCTAGAATGCAGCTCCAAGTCTGTCCTGATCAGGGTCTTGACCTCATCCAGCAGAGCAGCTCAGCTTTTCCTCAGTGACACCCCTACGGTCTGTAACCAGCTCTGTGGCTCTTTTATCACTACGGGCCACTGCATTTATACTAAAGTGACATTTAGACCTCTGCCCTCCCTGGGAGACAATACTGGAAACTTAAGGCAGTGCTTGTGTCCCACGAATCTTCTTGTCCTCAGGGTCTAGTAGAGAGGCTTAAATAGCACAGATTTTTAAAATTTGGCAACTTCAACTACCATGATCTCGACGGCTATGCAAAAACCAGTCTGAACTTTCTTGGCTGGGCAATAAGACCTGTGAGGTCAGTAACGTGCTGTCACTTAAATTTTAAGAAATCAACTTACTCAGAAACATAAAGAACAACTAAGGGCAGAAACGACACAAAAACACCAGTGGGGGGGGGGGGGGGCGGGCAGGGAGAGCCATCAGGAGAGTGGACCTGAACAAAGACGTTATTACTGAGGTACTGCTGGGATTTGCGGAACCAGCTAGAAACTGGGCCAATATGAAGGGTGGATGCACGTACATATGAATGGCACCTCTCAGTCTGGGACTCACGAGGACACCACTGGCACTCTTCACTACAACACACCACATAGGAGGAGGGGAAGAGCTCGCGGCAGGGAGGACAGAACTCTCATCAGAAGTCTTTTCTTTTACAACCAATGCACCTTACTCATTTAAGAACAAATCATTCCAAAGCCTAACCCGAGCTTCCTTTGCACAGAATATCATGGAGTGCATTCTTGACAGGAGAATGTCAACATCCATGGGGAAAAGACATGTAGGCAACTCTAGTTCATAATTCCAAACTAAATCACTAAACATGCATGTCTGCAACAGGGGATCCGCTTCACTTATATTCATCACTTGCTAATAAAGTTTTCCACAGGAAAATGATAGTGAGACCAACTCAATGCCTCTTCTTGGGAGTGGGCTGTCCACAGAGGCCATGCGCACTGCTCCTCCTTCTGGACTTCTGCCCCTGTAGGGCAGGAAGAGGCTGGATGAGAGCTGTACCGGGGGTGGGAAGGCCTGCCTCACTTAAGGACCACATACCTGGGTGTTCACAAGCTAGCACGGTTCAGTTAGTAGACCGTCATGGCTCTTGCACTAAGCACCCTAAAATCTGGTCCTGGTGACGTAATATATGATTACTGATCACTTAAAAGTTGTTCAGAACCTAGGTGGAAAAGTAGGTTGCTATTAAGCACTCTCAAAGCCCCTGACATCTGATGAGTAGAGGGGAAACACCAGAAATTTCAACAGAATGAAGGAATGACTGGGGATGGAGAGATGCATGGGGACACAGTGTGGTCAAGACATATGGCTTCAGGCCTTGAGCTTTAGCGTGTGGTCAGTGTTCTGATCCTGGTATTTTGTAGAGACTCATACTGGCTCATCTTTTAAGTCTGTGTTTTGGGCAAGCAAACCCTTGCCACATGGTCTTTTCTTCTCAGCAGGTGAGTCCACCTTATAGTGACTTCACTTATAAGCACGGTTTTTCTGAAGAGGCAGAAGCTTATCAACACATCCAGTTGCCACTGCCCATGGCAGAGGCTAGAGGGCCTTTAGCAAGTTGCCTGGGACCTTGAACCACACCCGGCAAATTTGTGCAAGCAGGCAGATGAGTACAGACACCAGCAGAGGCCCCATACCAGGCATCACTGAGGACAGAATTCTGTCAGAGACCACGGGGTGAGAGTGAGCTGGAGAGCTAAGGCATGGCTGACAAAGGGAGTCTCGGGGCCCTGGCTCAGCTCACCGTGTGGCATCACCACGGCTCAGGAGATGCGCCCGTGCCAGACCTGACTGTATGCTATGGAAATGACACATCTCAGGACTCTCATGCACAAGGCATAAATAATCTTTGTTCTGAATGGTCCCATTTGCCTTAGACATCCAGTGTTCTGTGAGCACTGTTGATCCCAGGGTTGTGAGGCATGCACATGGTCTTCCGCCCCAAATCCCACTCCAGCCTGAGAGCCGTAGAGGGAACATGGGGGAGTGCTTGGGTTCTCAAGACTCTGGCCTTAGGATGAAGAGTCTCACTTCACCATAGGGGGTTCAGGGTGGCTCTGGGCTGGTTAATGATTGGGGAGAGGGGGGAACTTCCCCTGGGAAGCAGGTTCCTCAGGCCTCAGCAGTTCCCCTAACAGGAAATAAATGATGCTCCTGTCACACTGGACTTAAAATACCTGCATGGAAGTTTGTGGACCCGGTGATGGGAGTGTGTCACCACAAATCCCCACTCTGAGACACAGAAACGATGTCTCAAAAGGTTCAAAACAGGCACCCGGGTGGCCTGGTCAGTTAAGTGTTGACTCTTGATTTCGACTCAGGTCATGATCTCAGAGTGGTAAGATTGAGCCCCACATCAGGCTCCATGTTGGGCGTGGAACCTGATTAAGATTCTCTTTCTTCTTCCTCTGCCCCCTACACTATTTTTTAAATATTTTATTTAATTATTTATTTATGAGAGACACAGAGAGACGGGGAATCCCTGGATGGCTCAGTGGTTTAGTGCCTGCCTTTGGCCCAGGGCGTGATCCTGGAGTCCTGGGATCGAATCCCACATTGGGCTCCCTGTGTGGAGCCTGCTTCTCTCTCTGTCTCTCTCATGAATGGATAAATAAAATCTTAAAAAAAAAAAAAGAGAGACACAGACAGAGAGGCAGACACATAGGCAGAAGGAGAAGCAGGCTCCATGCAGGGAGCCTGATGTGGGACTTGATCCCAGGACTCCAGGATCACACCTTGAGCCAAAGGCAGACGCCCCACAGCTGAGCTGCCCAGGTGTCCCTTTGCCCCCTACGCTAAAAAAGAATTTCAAAATGCCAAGCATAGGTGGCTCCTCTCCATAGATATTCTAAGTGCTCAAGACCAAAATTCACTTCTTGTGGGCGTTTCCTTCCAACCGAATTTAAGTCCACAGGTGGTGGAGGCAGGTAACTGGCACCGACTGGAATCCCTCAGACAGACAATAAGACTTTTGCCCTCCACTCGGAAATCTTGGCTAAGTGTTGGCCTCCAGGAATGTAATTTTGTCTGGGACAACTGCCTTTAAGCTTTGGAGAATTTGGCAGAGCCAAATTTCATGAATATGGCAAAGGCTGTAATAATTCTGTTATGAACTTGCCAACCTTGTGGAAAGCAAGATGGATACTGACATCAGTCTGTAGCTACTCAATGCCCTGTCTGTGCTCTCTATTCTGGCATCAAGAACTCCTATGGCTGAGACTAAGCGGAGCAAAACTTGTGGGAAAATGGTTGGGGGGGGGGGGGCTTTGATTTTGGACTTTAATTACCTTGGATTTTAAGGGGATTTATCTGTGACCTTTAAATTCTCCCTGGGAATTTAAAAATAAGGAGATTCACAAATTGGGGTGATCTGTATTGCTAGCCATCTTACTACTAGGGTAGGGTATCTAAATGCACTTCATCGGGACACCTGGATGGCTCAGTGGTTGAGCCTCCACCTTCAGCTCAGGGAGTGACCCTACGTCTGGGGATGGAGTCTCACCCATGTAAGGCTCCCTGCAGGGAGCCTGCTTCTCCCTCTGCCTATGTCTCTGCCTCTCTCTCTGTGTCTTTCATGAATAAATAAATAAAACCTTAATAAATAAATAAATGCACTTCATCTTAACATTGCCATCTGACATGCGAACAGGACCAAATAGCTGGGCATAATTTGGGATGGGAGCGGAGGGAGGGAGGCAAGGAAGGAGTTTTTCAGTCTTGGATTCAGAGTAGCTTCGCAGTCCTGATATAAAGTTCTGATTCATTCCAGAGCCTTCTAGGGGCAAAATCTAGACTACACACCAGCAGTCCCAAGGGGAAGTCCCAAAGACCAGTGGAGTGGTTGGTAGTAGGGATCGGAGACAGAAAAGTGGGTGTGTGCCTGTCCTGATCCACTGCTGAGGAGTGTCATGGTCCTGGCTGGCCATAGCTTCCATGCCTAAGCCCAGAGGATTAGGAATAAAAAGCCAGAAAAATATCAGAGGGCAAAGCCTTTGTTCCACTGTGGGTTTCCAGGACAGATTTTCCTCATGGCCTCTCTGTCCTGGGAAGGAAGTACAACTTACCAAGTTGGGGTACAAAGAATGGGAAGAGTAACTGGAAAAGCCTGGCTCAGCTCTGCCTTTCTCCCTCTTAGGATGGAGCTGCTAAAGTAGAACACTTTCTACCGCTTTCCAGAGCGCTGCCCCTATTTGGGGGGCAGTCCAGATCCAGGCCCACTGGGACGGGTAGGTAGGCTTGGCAGACTCAGGAACTCAGCTAGCCCCCTTGGTCCTCACACCAAGCTGTCTTCCACCTTACCTTGTATCAGTAGTAGGGGTGAAGTTCTCATCTCCAAGGATAAGATCAAAGCATTCTGCTAGTGCCATAAGCAGCCCCCCTTCCTAATAGAGCATTCGCTCTACCTTCTCGGTGAAATCAAGACCATGAGATGAAACCTACCGGAGTCAAGCTCCATATCTGCAGGCGAGGCTCCTGAGCTGCTTTCCTTCTTCTGCTTCTTTGGGCTGCTAGGGCTGGACTGGGACGAAGACCTCTTGCTGCCAGACCTCAGACTTGGCTGACACAGGAGCCAAGCCAAGCACAAGTTAGTGGGGTAAACAAAGAATGAGACACCACACCTTCCCTTCAATTCCATGCAGAAAACCAATCTGGAGCAAAGTGTAGGTTAATGGTGAATGTAGCTACCCTTGTCCTTGTGATTCATCAGAAAACACAGAGTACAGAGTACGTTACAAAGCCTAAGTGCAATAAGACGCTTAGGAGTTACAAAATCCCACAGATTATAGGCAATACATGCTTAAGAAGCTATTTACCGCTTGGAAGTTAGAAGTAAGGTAATTGGCAAACACGTCCTTCTGTTGACACGCCTGCATTGGTATGGACCCAAACATCCTCCATTCCTAATGAAGAAAAAAGAAGGGAAAAACAAGCCTGGATTTGGAAAACATCATACTTTTGATATATATAAATTTTTTAAAAGATTTTATTTATTTATTCATGAGAGACAGAGAGAGATAGAGATAGAGAGAGAGAGAGAGAGAGAGAGAGAGAGAGAGGCAGAGACACAGGCAGAGGAAGAAGCAGGCTCCATGCAGGGAGCTTGACGTGGGACTCAGTCCCAGGTCTCCAGGATCCCACCCTGGGCCGAAAGCGGTGCTAAAACGCTGAGCCACCGGAGCTGCCCATACTTTTGAGATTTTGTGAAGTTGAAGTCTCAAATTACATTTTTGCTTCACACATGACTTTTCCTTTTTAGGAGGATTAATAAAGATGATGGTGCACCCAGGAAAAAAAAAAACCCCAACCAACTCCACCTGCAAAATAATCTGAACTTAATACTAAACGCCTACCTGACAAAATCACCTGGCCCAAAAAGCTTCTACTGATTATAAGCAAAAGTTCTAGGCAGTGACGACGTGGCCTCCCCACCCCTCACATACTGGCCTGCTGACAGTGCCTTCACTGCTTATCTCTAACATAGTCAGGCACGCTGAGCTTCCATCTTCTGTTCTTTCCCTTTCTAAACCCAGCCTTCGGGGATCCCTGGGTGGCTCAGTGGTTTAGCGCCTGCCTTTGGCCCAGGATGTGATCCCAGAGACCTGAGATCGAGTCCCACATCAGGCTTCTGGCATGGAGCCTGCTTCTCCTTCTGCCTGTGTCTCTGCCTCTCTCTCTCTCTCTCTCTTTCATGAATGAATAAATAAATAAAATCTTTAAAAAATAAAAAAATAAACGCAGCCTTCATCCTTATGGTTCAACACCACTTTTCTCTCTCTCTCATCTCAAGAGCACATGCAACAGCAGTTCTCGAGGAAAGTCACTTTGGGCTCTTGTCAAATCTACAGATTCCAGGGTCAGATTAGTTAGATCTAAGGGTGGGATAGGTGGGATACAAGAACATGCATTTCTACTGAACGCCCCTGGTGGACTCTGATTTAGGGTGGGACTGGGACCATTTCCAGAGGCACTGATGGTTCATCATGCAATTTAGCCCTTAATTAATTACACACTTGTCTTCACATTTATTCGCTAGATGCTAAGTTCAGATCTTTGGCCTCTTTTCTGCTGCTCAGTTCCTAAGTACATCTAGAATGCATTTTTTTAATTGAAATTTATCACCACCATCATCACTACCACAAAAGATCATTGTTGAGTCTTAAAAACATAATAAGGAAGTTGGAAGGATTAAATGTAAAAAACTATTCTTACATAGAATGAGAAATTTTAGGGGCGCCTGAGTGGCTCACTCAGTTAAAGCATCTGCTTTTCAGCCCAGGTCATGATCTCAGGGTCCTAGAATTGAGTCTTCCATCTGGCTTCCTGCTCAGTGGAGAGTCTTTCTCTCTCTCTCTGTCCCTCCCCTGGCTTGTACTCCCTCCCTCCCTTCCTCTCTCTCTCTCTCTAATAAATAAATAAAACTTAAAAAAGAGAAATTTTACTTTAAAGAGAAAAAATGGGGGGGGAAAGGAATTTTAGCTTAGGAAAAGAAGTTATAGTAACTTAGATTTACTAAAGGCAAAAAAAAAAAAAAAAAAAAAGATTTACTAAAGGCAGAAATTTACTTTCCAAGTAGTCCCATAGAACTTACAATACTGCCTCAGAACCATCCCATGTTTTAAAAACAATCTTTTATAGGGATGCCTGGGTGGCTCAGTGATTAAGCATCTGTATTCTGCTCAGGGCATGATCCTGGAGTCCTGGGATCGAGTCCCACATTGGGCTCCCTGCATGGAGCCTGGTTCTCCCTCTGCCTATGTCTCTGCCTCTCTTTCTCTGTCTCTCATGAATAAATAATATCTTAAAAAAAAATTGGGGGATGCCTGGGTGGCTCAGCGGTTAAGCCTTTGGCTCAGGTCATGATCCTGGGACTCGGGATCAAGTCCCACATTGGGCTCCTTGCATGAGCATCCTTCTCCCTCTGCCTATGACTCTGCCTCTCTGTGTCTCTCTCATGAATAAATAAATAAAATCTTTAAAAAATATATTTTAATTTTAGTATAGTTTTAGATTTATAGAATCTAACCATTCTTTTTAGCTCCTTTTCATAAGGCATAAAAATAAAAAAAAAACTGTTGTTTTTTTTTTTTTTAATGAATACAAGATTTCACTTGAGATTCTAGTTAACATAGGGTTGCCTGGGTAGCTGAGTCAGTTAAATATCTGCCTTTGGCTCAGGTCATGATCTCGGGGTCCTGGGACTGAGCCCTGAGTCAGGTTCAGTGGGGAGCCTGCTTGTCCATCTCCTTCTGTCCTTCGCCCACACTCTTTCTCGCACATTCTGTATCTCTAATGAATAAATAAAATCTTAAAAAAGACTCTAGTCAACATAAAGGAAGTTACAAAACTAAACACACAAATGACACATCTACTTCTTTCCCTAACAGTAACTGCTACGTAAGCTAACGTTTTGAACAATCATTATAATAGTGTCCCATCCCAGAAGAATAGAAAAACTATATACTTACGTCTGAAATTCCTCTGGGAGTAGAGATATTAAAACCTGGATAGTTTACCAATTTCGAGAGATCATAGGTGACACTTTTGTTCTGTTGGGTTTCTCCGGCTTCTGCTTCCCCATCAGCACCATCTGTCACAGACCATCAGAGGGTTCATGTTACTGGACGCCAATTATCAATTCCTTTCCAGACCAAATGTAGACTGGGCAAATGCTTATATTCATGGCAACAGAATTATTCTGAGAATGGCTTCAATTACAATTTTTTTAAAATTTTTATTTATTTATGTATGATAGTCACAGAGAGAGAGAGAGGCAGAGACACAGGCAGAGGGAGAAGCAGGCTCCATGCACCGGGAGCCCGATGTGGGATTCGATCCCGGGTCTCCAGGATCATGCCCTGAGCCAAAGGCAGGCGCTAAACGGCTGCGCCATCCAGGGATCCCCCAATTACAATTTTTCTAAATCATTAAATTAGAACTTTTAAACAATGTAAACAGGATACTCTAATAAAAATAAATGTTGAAAATCTTGGAAACCTAGGTTCGTCCGTGGGTTGCTTAAAAGTCTAGTTTGCACTGATCTGATGATATGCCTGATGCTCTATTGCAATGTCTTTATTTTATTTAATATATAAATAATTCTTAGTATGTATCAGACACTGTTTTAAATGGTTTCCAAGTATTAACTGTTCATCTTCATAACAACTTTAAGAGGTACATATTATTAAAACCATTTTACAGATGACAAAAGGATATTTGGGAACCACTTCTATTCTGAAAACTACTAAATAAATCATGCATTTATTTTGCCAGTCCTATGATGTCTACATACATAAGGTAATCAGAGATGTTTCTCTTTAGATAAGTATTCTAGCTAATAAGCTAAGAAGTAACATATGAATGAGGATATAACCATTTTGCAACCCATCATTAACAGGTTTAGGTTTAGATAGGCAATGGTGGGATCCCTGGGTGGCGCAGCGGTTTAGCGCCTGCCTTTGGCCCAGGGCGCGATCCTGGAGACCCAGGATCGAATCCCACGTCGGGCTCCCGGTGCATGGAGCCTGCTTCTCCCTCTGCCTGTGTCTCTGCCTCTCTCTCTGTGTGTGTGACTACCATAAATAAATAAAAATTAAAAAAAAAAAAATTTAGATAGGCAATGGTCCTTGGTGACTGATTCCATTACAATAAATGGAGAACAGAGGAATATGCTACAGTAACACACCATGGGGAATGCAGTAGCAAAATCCTGAAAACTTGAAAGGACAAAATACAGTTTTGTTAAAAACAAGGGTAATCTATAGATTAAAAGAGAACCTAAGGAAACTGGCTTGAGAATTGACACTTTTTTATGTCGGCATGACTTGGGGATATGTTAAAAGGGCTGTCCTAAATAACTCTTTGGCAATAATTGAGAAGGGGTGGCTTGGTGAATAAACATATTTTTAATTACCTAATACACAGAAACATTTTCATTAAAAAAGATTTTTTAAATTTATTTATTTGACAGAGCACAAGTAGGGGAAGGGGCAGAGGGGGAGAGAGAAGCAGCATCTGCGCTGAACAGGGAGCCTGATGTGGGGGTCAATCCCAGGACCCTGGGATCATGATCTGAGTCTAAGGCAGACGCTTAACCAACTGAGCCACCCAGGCACCCTGAAACATTTTTATTTTTAAAAGATTTAGAGTGGGGCACCTGGGTGGCTCAGTCGGTTAAGCATCCAACTCTTGGATTTGGCTCAGGTCCGGATCTCATGGCTCCTGAAATGAGCCCTGAGTTGGGCTGCCCACTTAATGGGAGTCTGCTTGGATGTTCTCTCCTTCTGCCCCTTTCCCCACTCATGTACACATACATACTCTCTCTCTCTCAAATAAATACATAAATCATAAATTAATAGACAAATAAATGAGATGGTCAGGAAAGGTTTCTCTAGGGACGCCTGGGTGGCTCAGTAGTTGAGCATCTGCCTTTGGCTCAGGACATGATCCTGGGGTCCCAGGATCGAGTCCCACATCGGGCTGTCTGTGTGGAGCCTGCTTCTCCCTCTGCCTACGTGTCTGCCTCCTTCTCTCTGTATCTCTCAGGAATAAATAAATAAAATATTTTTTTAAAAAAAGGAAAGGTTTCTCTGAATCTGAACCCTAAAATCTAACCAGTTCTCAGTTATCATCTTTTATTTATTTATTCTTAAAGATTTTATTTATTTATGAGACACAGAGAGAGAGAGAGAGAGAGAGAGAGAGGGGCAGAGATACAGGCAGAGGGAGAAGCAGGCTCCACGCAGGAAGCCCAACGCGGGACTTGATCCCAGGTCTCCAGGATCAAGCCCTGGACTGAAGGCGGCGCTAAACCACTGAGCCACCCGGGCTGCTCCCAGTTATCTTTTAAAAATACATTTTACATAAACGTCCTCAGAAAAAAACATAGAGCACTGTTTCATCCATCCATGCAGATTCTTTCTTTGTTTTCTTTTCTTTTCTTTTTTTTTGATGTAAGATGAATGAAATCACTGGTAAATTAGGCAGAAATTCAGTACAGCACAGAGGTTTTGCCATGTCAGCTCACACAGATTCATTCCACTCTAACTCCTGTGAGAATTCCACAGCCCAGATCTACCATCATTTATTTAGCCATTCTTCTTTAGGGCCTTACCACTGTTTTTAAGTTTTCATGGTCATATTCAATGCTACAAAAATACGTATACATCTTTTCCTTGTGCATATGTGTGAATTATTTTTCTAGAGTAGATACCTAAGAGAGTTCTAGATCACAAGAGGCTTTATGTATTCTATATTTCTTAATGTATTTCCTGATGAACAGATTTCTGTCACTATTTCTTTTTTTTAATATTTTATTTATTTATTCATGAGAGACACAGAGAGAGAGAGAGAGGCAGAGATACAGGCCAAGGGAGAAGCAGGCTCCATGCAGGGAGCCCGACGTGGGACTCAATCCTGGGACCCCAGGATCACACCTTGGGCTGAAGGTGGCGCTAAACCACTGAGCCACCCAAGCTGCCCTCTGTCACTATTTCTTTTCTTTTCTTCTTTTTTTTTTTTTAATAGATTTTGTTTATTTATTCATGAGAGACATAGAGAGAGGGAGAGACAGAGGCAGAGGGAGAAGCAGGCTCCATGCCGGGAGCCTGACGTGGGACCCGATCCCGGAACTCCAGGATCACACCACTCCGGGATCACACACCGAGCCAAAGGCAGACCCTCAACCACTAAGCCACCCAGGCATCCCTCTGTCACTATTTCTAAGGAAGACAAGAGCTTATGAAAACCAGTGGAAGAGCTGATGCTCTGGCCTATGTAGTCACTGAGCTGGTCCAGATAATCATCTGGTAATTCTCAATGAAATTTTAGTTCCTTCCTTGTAAAACAAAGGAAACAGGGGTGCCTGGGTGGCTCAGGATTGGTTAAGCATCTGTCTTCGGCTCAGGTCATAATCTCAGATTCCTGGGATAGAGCCCCATGTTGGGTTCCCTGCTCCACAAGGAGCCTGCTTCTCCCTCTCCCTCTGCCTGCCACTCCCCGTGCTTGTGCACTCTGTCTCTCTCTCTCTCTCTCTCTCTGTCAAATAAATTAATAAATAAAATCTTTAAAAGAGAAAACAGGATGCCTGGGTGGCTCAGCGGTTGGGCAGCTGCCTTCAGCTCGTTGTGATCCTGGGATCCCGGATGGAGTCCCACATCAGGCTCCTGTGAGGTGCCTGCTTCTCCCTCTGCCTATGTCTGTCTGTCTCTCTCTCTCTCTCTCTATGTCTCTCATGAATAAATAAATAAATCTTGGGACGCCTGGGTGGCTCAGCGGTTGAGTGGTTGCCTTTGGCCCAGGGCATGATCCTGGAGTCCCAGGATCGAGTTCCACATTGGGCTCCCTGTGTGGAGCCTGCTTCTCCTTCTGCCTGTGTCTCTGCCTCTCTCCCTCTCTGTGTCTCTCAGGAATAAATAAGTAAAATCTTAAAAAATAAATTTTAAAAAAATCTTTAAATAAATAAAAAACAACAAAAAAATAAAGAAAAAAAATAAAGAAGACACCATTGAGATATTTTCTAGTTAACTCAGCACACACTGAACAAGCCAGTCATTCCTATCAGATATTACTGTAGTTCTCTTATTAAGAAAGAAAGAAAAAAGGTAACATTTAGGCTGACTCATCTAACCTAACATACTATACCTTTTCCATCGTAGAGTGCAAGCCCTGAGTTCTCAAGTTCAGCCTCTTTGAGCCACCCTGGTGGGTACCCCAGCTGGCGCATCCGATAAATAAAAGGCGGGAGGCTTTTGTCGGTCAGACCCAGCGCGTCCTGAAGTTCCTCACTGAGAAAGAACACAAGGGGAAGAAAAAATACAGGATTCTTGTTTGGATGGAAACACACACTGTCTCAAATGTTGTTTTTTTTAAAAAAGATTTTATTTATTTATTCATGAGAAAGAGAGAAAGAGAGAGAGAGAAAGAGAGAGAGAGAGAGACAGAGACAGAGACAGAGACACAGGGAAAGGGAGAAGCAGGCTCCATGCAGGGAGCCTGATGACTTGATCCTGGGTCTCCATGATCAGGCCCTGGGCTGAAGGCGGCGCTAAACTGCTAAGCCACCAGGACTGCCCTGTCTCAAATGTTTTAAAACAACTATGAGTCTTAGGTCACATATGGTGACATGGCGCTTAGCAGATCCACGGGTGAGATTCCAATGAACGTTTCTGAATGAACTGGTGCATATTCTCGAAAGCTGTGCTAGAGCACCCCTATATCCTGATGAGTACCCTCAAAACACACAGGATGCTCCAATACTGCTGACATGGAAATGATATTCTATGGGAAAATAACAGAGGTACCTAATGACTCCTGGCTTGAATCTTCCAAATCTTTCTTCCACCTCTTCTGCATGGTATCGCTGCTGGAAATTCTGGCTGTTTGTCTCGCTGCAGGCATCCATATACTCTTTTCTCTTTTCACTTATTCGAGCAGCATTCCGCGGCTAGATCACAGTGCATTTGAGAAGAACGGAAACAAGTAGTTTAGAAATATTTGAGGAGTTAAGTATACCTAAGCACTCTGTTTCAGGTCAAGCAAACAGATTATCCTAGTTTTAATATATAACAAACAAGTATAAAAAAAGAGTAAATATTTTAGAAAAATAAGCAAAGAAGCAGTCACCTTCTTACTACTCAATATTATCTTCCAATAAAATCAAGTTTTTAGAATAAACTCTAAAAAATAACTCCTGTTTCACTCATCTCAAACACAGAGCACTGTAATAATTCTTTTTAAAATCTAAGATCTTAAAATTTAAGTACAAATTTGAAAAGGTTTCACATTCAAGGACCAAAAGAAAGTTAACATAGCAAGTTTCTTTATCTAACGCAATGCTATAAATGTGTGGAAAACATTAGGAAGTTCTAGTTCAAAGATTTTTTTTTTTTTATATGAGAAAAATTTACCATTGGGCAATCTTTCATTTGATGTTCTTCAGAACCACAATTGAAACAGTGAGGCTTTGGCCTATTTGGTCAAAAAACAAAGATGTGCATAATGTAAATGAAGACATAAAAGCAAATCAATACAATTCTCTATGACAGCAAAAGTGTACCAGAGAGACAAGAATGCACGCAGATCCCAGATTACTAATATCTGCAGTCATGAGTACACTTTCACCTCCTGTACTCAGCAATTTAAATAAACAGTACTTTTAACCAACTCTTCTAACCAAGGACCCTTAGGCTCCCAAATGATCTGTCACCTCTGTGCTTTGTCAGTGGTTAATAAGAGAACAGAGGCAAACAGATTATATTTCCTTTAGGTAACTTGGGAAGGGGCAGGTCATAATAAAGACAACAACAACGACACCTTTCCACCCACCCGAGCAATATTAGGTGTGAACTAATGAATTCCAACAAATGGCTGACGGACTTACACATTTAATATGGCTATATATTAATATTCTAGCTTAATCTGTACTTTATTTATAGTAAGCCAGCAATGAAGAATATTAATTTTTCAAGCTAAAAGAGTTTATGGTTTTGGTTAAAAAAAAAAGTCTTAAAAAGAAGAAGAAAACAAAACAACTCCCCACACAAACCTTTTTGCCTTTACTTGTATTTCTTGCCCTTCTAGAGAAACAATGTGGCTGAAGACTTGCTGGTACCTTTAGTGAATTTTATTAAGGAATAGTTATCATACTCTGCAAAATTTGGTAAGTTTTTTTAAAGGTGAACTTAATAGCAAGATGCATAAAAGATCTTCATTCACTATGTAGGATACTTGGGTATTTCCCATCCTTCGGTAAGCTGAGGGTTTTCATTTAGTAGCGGTTGCCCCAATTTATCAAGGCAAAAATTAGTAAAATACAGGACACTTCCTACAACCTGCAGAAAACAAGTCAAAAAATATTGCTATTTAAGCAGGAAAAAAAAAAGACATTAAATTATGTAAGACTATGATTAATTGTTTTAACAATTTTGGAGGATATTATTAGAAGTCATAATCAACTCCCTAGTTAAAGAAGCCAGATTCTGAGGTGTAAGCAAGAGCTGCTTCTTTAAACGCCCCTGTATCTCCCAGGTCAGAGTTCCCCTCTGAGGAGATCATTACTATCCGCTGCAGTCTCCTCAGACTTTAAAAATAAAAACTTTGACTCTCATGTTTCCCTCCAATTCCCCATTTCTTTGTTTCCCTTTGGCAGCAAGACAATTCAGAGAAGTCATCTGTGTTTACGATTTTTATCCTCCCTCCCACTCCCTTTTTTTCCCCCCTCTGATTCTGGGGGAAATTTTCACATGGAGAAGTTGAAAAAAATGGTAGAGAACACCCAAGTACTTACTCTCCACCTAGATTCAACAACTGTTGGTATCTTCCATGTATGTGTGTGCCCACATGCATGTGTGCGCTCTCTCTCGCACACACATGCGCTTACTTTTCACTGAGTTATTGGAAGGAAAGTAAGCCACGACCATTAACTTAGTCTAAGCCAATATTTTCTCTCGCCTGAGATTAACATAGTAACTTCCTAACTGGTTTTCAGCTTCCACAGATAACCAGCCAGACTATTGTCATGACCCTTCACCTCTGAACACTTCAGGATGGATCTTCTGAGGATAAGAACATTCTTCTTGTTTTTTTTTTTTTGAACATTCTTCTACAAGACACAATACCACTGTCACACCTAAGAAAATTAATAAATCCTTGATATCATCTATATCCAATCCGTACTATTTTCCCAACTGTCCCCAAAATGCCTTTTTTTTTTCTAAGCCAGGATTTAAGGTTCATGTGCTGCATTCAGATGTTATGTTATTTTAGTCTCGGGATGCCTGGGTGGTTCAGCGGTTGAGCATCTGCCTTCGGCTCAGGATGTGATCCCAGAATTCCGGGATCGAGTCCCACATCGGGCTCCCTGCATAGAGCCTGCTTCTCCCTATGTCTCTGCCTCTCTCTGTGTCTCTCATGAATAAATAAATAAAATCTTTTTTTTTTAAGATTTTATTTATTTATTATTCATGAGAGAGAGAGAGAGGCACAGACACAGGCAGAGGGAGAAGTAGGCTCCATGCAGGGAGCCCGATGTGGGACTCGATCCTGGGTCTCCAGGATCACGCCCTGGGCCGAAGGCAGCGCTAAACCACTAAGCCACCAGGGCTGCCCAATAAATAAAATCTTTAAAAAAATAAGTCATTTTATTAGTCTCTTTTAATCTGGAATAGTCCTCCAGTTCTTTTTTCTTTGATCCCTGCCAATCCCTCTTGAACATCTATCTCCAGGAAGGCTTCTGTTCCTTTATGGTGTTACGTTCCCCAGTGACCCCCACACGGCCACATTCACTGGATAGCTCAGTCTTCGTCTCAACCTGTGAGCAACAATCGACACAGGGGATTCCTCCTTCCTCAGAGAAATCTCTAGGCTTCTAGGACACATGCTCCAGTTTTCTTCCTACCCTGCTGACTAGCCCTCCTCAACTCTCCATCTTCTGTGAGACTTGGCCTCAGTCATCCTCTCTAACCTGCACTCTCGAAGTGGTTGCCCAGGCCCATGGTACGAAGGACTATTACATGCTGACAACCCCCAGACATCCAGTTCTGCCTCCTAAACTCCAGTCTTGTATATTCAAGTGTCAATTGACAGCTCTCCTGGACACGTAAGAGGCATCTCCAACTCACCTACCTAAAATAGCACTGGGATTCCCATTCCCTTCCAAACCCGCTCCTCCTGCCAGTTTCCCATCACAGAAAAGGTGAGGACATTCTTCCAGCTGCTCAGATAAAAAACCTGAGTCATTCTGACTTCTGTTTCGCTTTCGCTTCTATACATCCAATTCATTAACACATTTGATCAGTTCTACTTTCAAGGTATACCCAGTTCTAACCACTTCTCACCTCCGCCACTGGCTCTTTAGACTGACTAACCTGCCATGTTCTCTCACCTGAGATCAATCTATTAACTTTCTAACTGGCTTCCAGCTTCCACATGTAAACCAGATACAGACTATCTTCCACAGAGAAGCCAGTTCTTCTAAAAATTCAAGTTGTATCATGTCACATTTGTACTTAAAATCCTCCAGTGGCTTGTCATCTCACTCAGAGTAAAACCCAAAGCCCTCACTATGACTTATGAGGTAACATAAAGATTTAACTATGTTCTATGGGCGCCGGGGTGGCTCAGCTGGTTAAGCATCTGCCTTCAGCTTGGGTTCTGAGATCCAGCCTCACATCTGGCTGCCTGCTTCTCCCTCTTCCACTGCCTCTCTCCCCCTGCTTGTACTCTCTCTCAAATAAATAAATAAAATCTTTAAAAATATATAAATAAATAAATCTATCTTATGTTCCAGGGTCAGAAGGCCTGGCTTTGTCGCTTACTAGCTAAGGGACCAATGGCAAGTTACTTAGCTTTCCATGTCTGTTTCCTCATATGTAAAATGAGAATAATAATAGTACCTTCATGAGCAGTGTCTGTAAAGAGATTAGAAAAGTACTTGACACATAGTGAGCAACCTCTAAGTGTCTGCTTCTGCCCCAGGGGTTTCCACTTACTTTTTCTACAGCCTGGAGTACTCTTCATTCAAACTACACTATAGCTCACTCCCTCAATTTATTCAGGTCTCAGCTCAGAGAGGCTGTCACCATCTACTCACTCTACAAACCAAATGCCCACAGCTACCCTCTAACTCCTTATGCTGATCTAGTTTTTTCAGAACACTGCTTTCCCTCATTAGGATGTAATTTAATGACAGCAAAGACTTAGCCCTTCTTTTTCATTGCTGTGTCCCTGGAATCCAAAAGGGATAATAATGATAATAATAATAATAATAATATAAATATTTATTCTTTATTAAAAGACTAAATCATACATAAAATTATCCCTTTCCAGGAAGGTGTCACCCTAAATCCCAGAACCCTGGAGTTAGATGGGACATGAAAAGTTATGTAGTTCAAATTTTTTCTTTAGGGATGCCTGGGTGGCTCAGCAGTTGAGCATCTGCCTTTGGCCCAGGGTTGATCCTGGAGCTCGGGATGGAGTCCCACATTGGGCTCCCTGCATGGAGCCTGCTTCTCCCTCTGCCTCTCTCGCTCTCTTTGTCTCTCATGAATAAATAAGTAAAATCTTTTAAAAAATTTTTTTCTTTAAAGTGCCTGAGTTTTTACAGTGACATGGAATTTGCTGGTTTTTTTTGTTTTTGTTTTTGTTTTTTTAATGAGACCTACTCCACTTCATTTTCACATCTCTGACAGAAATTTGCACTAAAATTTGAGTTGCAATGTGCCTGTTTGTAGTTCATCCAGTCACTGGTTCTGGTTCTGCCACCTGGCACTACAGTGATCTAAAATGACACCTTCTGCAAACAACAGACTTTATTACATTTGCAGAGATGTGATATCCCCTGTCAATCTCTTCAGCAATGCTGGGGGCTCTTCATCACCCCAGCAGCCCCATGTCTTCAAGACTGTGGCCTATCAATGGGGCACAATACTCCCTAAACATAAAAACTAGCCTGCCTTCAACAGAATCTAGGATTACATCATCTTCCTTAAAAAATCTCTAAGTTGCAAAATCACAGCACTCCATTGCACTGACAGTGAAATTCCGCCTAGGTGCAGAAAGGCCTAAATGTAGGCTTATCTCTGTTATGCTGCTTCTATTTTTCACCCACCATTTGAGCTTGTCAACATTTTTATCTATCTGCCATCTGTTATATTAGTTACTTATCCATCCCCTCTCAGCTTCAGCCATCTGTAAGTGCACCATGCACACATTCTAGATCATCATCCACATTCACGAACATCAACAAAATAAGGTTTGTCAGGACAAAAATAAAGTGCTCCAAAGTATGTCTATTGCATATGCAATAGGTATTAAAAAGCAAACTATACTATTTAGAGCCTGAAGTCTATACCACTGTTTATAACAAATTTCATGAAAAGATGGTGATCATTTGATGACATATGGCTATACCATCTAATCATTTCAATGCCACCCAAATGACACAGGATAGGAAATGTGTTATCTACAGAATTCAAAACTAAAATGTCCAAACTTACACTGAAAGCTTCCTTGTTGTTTTCAATGGCACAGGATTCTTCTACTTTATGGTCCTCTTCTAGCATAACACTAGATGGCTAGTGCAAAGAAAAACACATTACAAAAGGTAACCAATTTTTAACAACTTCAAATCTCAAATATTAGAAATTTAAATACACTCCTTTATCTTCTAATATATACCACTAAAGTATATAAAGTTTTTAATTCATCATTGTCATAGGGTAAATTTAGAGGCTAAAAATGTTTATGAAATAAATTTCACAAGCAGGAAAATTTAAAAATTATAAGACACAAAAGACAGCACCTTCTGAAGCATTAGCATACATTATGTTTTCATGTTATTGAATATTAATTCATTTATTAAATTTAATGAATTAAATATTTAAACTCTCAATGCTTAAATTGGCAGAATTTATCTTGAAATCAGATAACCAGAAAGATAAAAAAAATATGTGATTCTACATTACTGGTCAATATGGATAATATAACTCTCATAGAACTCACACCACTATAAAATTCTAAAGTGCTCCTTTAATAAAAAATTAGGTAATATTCAGTGTGGTTATTATTAAATGCATTGTTTCTTGAATCTTTAAAAATTGTATATGATACATGAAAACTAAAGGTGGTGAAAATGTAATCAGAACACTGTTCCCGAACCTGAGGATAAACAGCTAACAATCTTTATTTGAAGGACTCTACTTACCTTAATTTTGAATTAAAAAAAAAAAAAAAAAAAAAAACAACCTTCAAAAAACAAAGCCCGAAACCATAATTCTGATTTTTTAAATTTTTTAAATTTTTTTTTGTTTTTTTTGTTTTTTTGTTTTTTTGTTTTTTAATTCTGATTTTTTTTTAAATATAAATTCAGGGCAGCCCGGGTGGCTCAGCGGTTTAGCGCCGCCTTCAGCCCAGGGTGTGATCCTGGAGACCCGGGATCGAGTCCCAAATCGGGCTTCCTATATGGTGCCTGCTTCTCCCTCTGCCTGTGTCTCTGCCTCTCTCTGTTTCTCATGAATAAATAAAATATTAAATAAATAAATAAATAAATAAATAAATATTAAATTCATGCTCTAATAGTCACATAGTAAAATTTCTGAGATTTCTTTGGACATGCTACCGATTTTTTCCCAACCAATAGAAGGGGAAAAAAGAATGGCATGGGAACCTATTGGTTTTTAGAGAAAAAGAATTCATCTTTTATAAACTCCAAAAATAGATTTTTTTTTTTCTGGCTTAAAATTAATGTTTTGCCCCAAACCATGTATCCAAGTGAGGAAATGGGAAAAAAAAACTAATTTTGAGTGAAGCCAGGTCTGAATACAACTCCCCTGAGGAAAGGAGCCACACAGTGCAAAAGAAGCCCCTGTGGTGGCATTGGTCAGATCAGTGAAGGAAGCTGAACTGAAGGATGGGAAGAGAATAAACAATGTTAACAACCTTGTTATTTTTAAGTTATAGTTGACATACATTATATTAGGTTCAGGTGTAGGACATAATGGTTTCCATTTTATCATTTTCATTTTGATACAAGAGGATCCCTATGGTCTAACAATTGGCAGTGAAAAGCATAACCTAAAAAAAAAAAAAAAAGCATAACCTATCAATCTTAAAGTCTCTTAAGTTTGAAATACCTGGGGCAAAAGATTAAAGGAAGTCTTTTCCACATCATTTTTCTGCTGTTCCTCAAATCTTTTTACTAAATTTGATACAAATTCCTCTATTTCTTGATGATATTGCCTGCATGAGAGGACACAACAGTCAGAACCCAGAGTAAATACTGAAACAACTGCAGTCTTACACATTATTAGAAGATGTCAGGAGTAAATTCTGTTATTCTGTTCTTCAGTGATTTATCTAATCACTGACTATAACACTCAGAAACATATTTCTTAAGAAAAAACACACATTGTTGCTGAGTGAATAAAATGACTATAACCTCACTCAGTGTTTGGCATGTAACAGTGGCAAACATTTGTGCTGAGAATAGATAGATTTTATTTATAAATTTTACACACTTGAATTTTGAATACATAATCCATGTAAAACACAGTTCAAAATCCAAAAAAGTAAAAGGATTATGTAATGAAAAGCTTCCTTCCTGGCTGTGTTCTAGCCACCTATCTCTGCAATGCAAAGACAACCAACACAGATTCTTCCCTACCTTCCTCCCAGATACTCCCTATGCACATGTAAGAAAACACCTATATAAATGTTAAGCTGGGGGGAAAAAAATGTAATAGAAACACAACGTGAAGTAGCAAAACTACTGAGGTCCACCTACTCCAGCTTTCCAGGTCAAGAACTGCCTTCATCACATATTTGTTAATACTTGTTCAGGAGGTGCCAAAGGAGAGACCAGGTTAGGCTGCAGTGGGGCAGCCAACTTGCTCTTCACCAGACTTGATCTTTCAGGTCCCTTTAGCTCTGACATTCTAAGATTTCTGCAAGCAAAATGGTAGATATATGGTGCAGAAATGAGATTGCCATGAGCTACAGGAGATGCTGATTCAAATCCGATGGTGACAGCAGTGCTAGTGCCCAGTACCTTGCTACTGCCACACTCACTATCCAGCATCCCCACACCTCAGAGCCTCGGGTTCCACCTAGGCTGAGATAAAGTAAGTAATGGGCCTGCCACACAGCTAACACTCTATATATGGTTCCCATAACCTTCTTTACCTTGCCTAGCACCTAAGATAACAATAGATTCAGTGAGCCAGCAGAAGGGCAACCAATTGTCTGAAATGTCTAGGACCATGTTCTGAGGAAGACATAGGGCACAGCCTCAAACCATTTCAGGACATTCTAGCAAGCACTGCAGGAACGCACAGTCACCCTAGACCCAAGCATGCTGGAAGGCTTGCAAAGGTCTAAGTCTCACACTCACAAACATAAAATCATGTGGCTAAGTTTTAAAGAGAGCCAACAGGGTAAAAGTTCCTAATTTGGGGGGAAAATCCATTAGCATTACTTACTGCTGTGGTGGCAGTTGTCATGTTTATTAGAGGCTATTACAGGTGCTCATTTAGCTGGCTATCTAAGAAATAGTTATTATTAGTATCCTGTTTCCCATTAAGGGAACTGATACACAGACAGGGTTGTGACCTGCCCAGATTCACCATATGTAGAAAGTAGGGGCTCAGTTTCAAATTCAGGTTTACAGATGCTAATGTCCTTAGTCTTAATCATGATTCCCTAAATTTTAAATAAAGATGGAATTAAATACAAATGAAAACAGTACACTTATAGAAGACATTGTTTCATAAACATATTAACTCATCATATGTAGAAAAGAGAAAATTACTTACTTTGAAATAACATTGTTCATAAATAGAATCTGTAATAAAGGTCCATCTAACTTAGTATTGTTCACCAATATTCCACTAAAACAGAAGTTAAAACATATTCTTAGAAGATATTAAAGCTCATAAACGTATAAACACATAACTTTTTAAAGTATTAAGTACCAAAGACTACAGAATATTTTACAAATAAGATCAAGAACCACCAAGAACTCTTGTTTTCTCAAGAAAAATCTGTTTCAGGGACATCTGAGTGGCTCAGTGGTTGAGTGTTTGCCTTCAGCTAGGGTCCCCTGATTCTGGGGTCCTGGGATTGAGTCCCGCATCCGGCTCCCTATGGGGAGCCTGCTTCTCCCTCTGCCTACATCTCTGCCTCTCTCATGAATAAATAAAATCTTAAAAAAAATATATCTAAGTTTTCACAAAATTTTACCTATTTTAATGGTTTTACATAAACCTCTATGTAAAACCCTCTACCCCTTACATATTTTTAAAAATATTTCACATAAAATTTAAAACCACAGTTAATCTTTCAGTTTTCAAACAAAAAAAAAATTCCTTATCTAATGGCTAGTTCCTTTACAGACTATGGGAAGGGAGGGTCTGGATAAACTAGCAGATTACAAGAATATATTTCTAAAAAAATCAGAATGAATTTAGCTTAGGAATATATAGGAAAATGAAACAGTTTATAAATATATGGACAGCCTCTTAGAGCAGAGCACCTTCCAATATTCCAAATCCCAGATTCTAAAGCAGAGATATAAAAAGTATACTGTTCTTAGATTTGATTTTCAAATACTGGGGGGAAAAGTAGAATGTGGCCCCAAGACCTGCACAATATCCCGGTGGTAACCTGGACCAGCTGAGTCTCAGATTCCTCCTCTTCCCACCTGCCTCCTAGTCCTTTACCTACACAGTATGTGAAATAAATCAGTCTAAATTTGGAATTGCTTGCATCAAAAAACAAAATTAAATAATATGGAGAAGTTCAGAAGCTTATTTGAATTTGCACAAACTTCTCTTTTTAAAAATACATAATGTCTTGAAGTGCCTGGGTGTCTTAGTGGGTTTAGCATCTGAGGCTGCTTGATTTCGATGTCATGAGATTGGCCCCTTGCTGAGCTCCATGCTCGCAGCAGAGTCTGCCTGAGTTCCCTCCCTCCATCTTCTCTTTCTAAAATGAATAAATCTTAAAAAAAAAAAAAAAAAAAAAAAAGACTTTTTTGGGGGGCACCTAAGGTGGCAGAACTGGTTAAGTGACCAACCCTTGGTTTTGGCTCAGGTCATGATCTCAGGGTTCTGGGAATCAAGCCCAGGGAAGGGCTCAGCACTGAGGCACTCAGTGCAGGATAGGCTTAAGACTTTCTCTGCCCCTCCCCCTGCTCTCCTGTGCACTCACATGAGAGCCCTTGTGTTCTAAAATTAAAAACAAACAAACAAACAAACAAAAAAACCATGATGTTTTAAAAAACCACATGCAATTATTGTATGGTCCTTTTTTTTTTTTAAGATTTTTATTTATTTATTCATGAGAGACCCAGAGAGAGAGAGAGAGAGAGAGAGAAAGAGAGAGAGGCAGAGACACAGGCAGAGGAAGAAGCAGGCTCCACGCAAGGAGCCCGATGTGGGACTCGATCCCAGGATCCTGGGATCACGACCTGAGCCAAAGGCAGGTGCTCAACCACTGAGCCACCCAGGGATCCCCAGTTGTATGGTACTCGACTAGAGTCCAATTTGAGCGACCAGCTATAAAGACATTCAGTTGGGGAAATCTGAATATGGACTGAGGTGGGAATGTTATTTAAAAAATCATACCAGGGACACCTGTGTGGTTCAATGGTTGAGCATCTGCCTTCGGCCCAGGGCCTGATCCTGGAGCCCCGGTATCAAGTCCCACATCAAGCTCCCTGCATGGAGCCTGCTTCTCCCTCTGCCTCTCTCTCTATGTCTTTCATGAATAAATAAATTAAATCTTTAAAAAACAAAACAAAACAGGGCAGCCCCAGGGTGGCTTGGCAGTTTAGCGCTGCCTTCAGCCCAGGGCCTGATCCTGGAGACCTGGGATCGAGTCCCACGTCCGGCTCCCTGCATGGAGCCTGCTTCTCCCTCTGCCTGTGTCTCTGCCTCTATCTCTCTCTCTCTGTGACTATCATAAATAAATAAAAATAAAAAAAATAAAAATAAAAAAATAAAATAAAAAGAAATCTGTAAAACAAACAAACAAACAAACAAAAAAACAAACAAAACCAAACCAGTGAGCAGCCCAGGTGGCTCAACGGTTTAGCGCCACCTTCAGCCCAGGGTGTGATCCTGGAGACACAGAATCAAGTCCCGCGTCAGGTTTCCTGCATGGAGCCCGTTTCTCCCTCTGCCTGTGTCTCTGCCTCTCTCTCTCTCTCTCTTTGTGTCTCTCTCATGAATAAATAAATCAAATCTTAAAAAAAAAATCATACCAGATACTGTGATGGTGGTGGTGTGATTATGCATGATAAAGTCTTGTTTTAAAAAGTTACATGCTGAAATATTTAAGGTAAAATGTGTATGTGGGATGAAAATGAAGTATGGCCAAATATTAACTGTCAAATATAGTAATGAAAAAATCTGGTATTAATTGTAATATTTATTTTCCAGACATTTGCAACTTTTTTTTTTAATATTTATTTATTCATAGAGACAGAGAGAGAGAGAGAGAGAGAGAGAGAGAGAGAGAGAAGCAGAGGCAGAGGGAGAGGAGGGGAGAAGCAGACTCTATAAAGGGAGCCTGATGCCGGACTCGATCCCGGGAGACCAGGATCATGTCCTGGGCCAAAGGCAGGTGCTAAACCACTGAGCCACCCAGGGATCCCCACAACTTTTCATAATATAAAGTTAAAAATGTTTATTGCACAAAAAAGGGAGAAACTCCTGATCATGACAGTTCCAAAAATAAGGATTAAACCAAAAGGCTTGTGTGGTACAAATTTTACCTAAATAATTTTATTTCTTCTTGTTTTTAAGTTTCCTGTAGAATGTTTTATCAGTCTGACAACAAGAGCACTAATTCTAAAAAGAAAATTTTTTTCTTTTTATTTTTTAGAAAATTTTAATTTATTCCTTTTTTAGGACACTAATGCTTGCCTCGGGTATTGGCAAAGCCCACAATGCTATCATTTAAATGGGTGATTATAACCCCTTTATAAATGAGTATTTGTTTAAATTATCAACTCAATTAGAAAGTCTGCTTATCAGGTGCCTGGGTGGCTCAGTGTTGAGCGTCTATCTGCCTTTGGCTCAGGGCATGATCCTGGGGTCCTGGGATGGAGTCCCACAGGGGGCTCCCCATGGGGAGCCTGCTTCTCCCTCTGCCTATGTCTCTGCCTCTCTCTGTCTCTCATGAATAAATAAAATCTTTTTTAAAAAAGTGTTTATTTTTAAATATTTTAAAAATTATGATTTTTGAGGAATCCCAGTTTTATTCAATATATTTAATATCTAACCATAAACAAGTTTAAATCCACTAAGTACGCTCACATTGAGAAGTGAGGTAAGGCATACAGAGGCTTCCAAAATACATCTGAATTCTGAAATTTTAAACTTTTAGTCATCAGTGTAGCTGGTTACTTCAGCTGGTTCCAAAGACAAAAAACTCCATGTGACATTGGATCATGGGCCCCCAAAATTCTGAAAGCCTGACAATACTATTCCACATAATAAGGTTGTCCTTTGACAAATATTTTAGATTCATATTATGGGAAATGAGCATTTACTCCTTTTTAAATATTTTTTTGTTCTTTCTAAAATTTTTAAAAAGATTTTATTTACTTATTCATGAGAGACACAGAGAGCAGAGGCAGAGACATAGGCAGAGGGAGAAGCAGGCTCCATGCAGGGAGCCCGATGTGGAACTTCATCCTGGGGCCGAGGGATCACGCCCTGAGCCAAAGGCAGACGCTCAAATGCTGAGCCACCTAGGTGTCCTATACTCTTAAAGTCAGATGTCTGAATGCAAACCTACTCATTGTACTTTCTTCAAAAGCAGTCATTTCTCTTTTCCTAAAATGAAATCTTGTATCATTTCTATTTAGGAAAACATCTTAACCGTGTAAATAAATCTTCACCTAGTGTAATACTATAATATTAATCCTAGAATAACTCCAATATTTGTGGAGTAAGAACGGCTAGGTTGTCAACTTGCCTGTTCTGAATATTAAGTCAAAATTTTCTGGATATGTTTCACAAATATTTTTAGCCAGTAAGTCAGTTTAAAAGTTACTCAGGTATACAACATAATGGTTCAATATTTGTATATGTTGTGAAATGATCAGTGCAATAAAACTAGTTAACATCTACCCCGCAAATACCAATAAATTAATTTAAAATTTAATGCAGGGACACCTGGGTGGCTCAGTGGTTTAGAGCCTCCCTTCAGCCCAGGGCACAATCCTGGAGTCCGGGGGTCGAGTCCCACATTGGGCTCCCTGCATGGAGCCTGCTTCTCCCTCTGTCTGTGTCTCTGCCTCTCTCTCTCTCTCTTTCTCCCTGTCTCTCATAAATAAATAAATAAAATCTTTTAAAAAAATTAAAAATTTAATACAATTTTAGTTGTATTCAAATAAATTAAAAAATTCATATTTTACCTCCAGAAATTAAAAGTAAAGGATCATGACTGATTTTTTCAGAGTACACTGAACAAATAAAAACAATACAAAAATCCCAAATACTTTTTACAAAGAAATTGTAGCTACATATTCAATATTAATAAAGGACAATGATGTAAGTACAATATCTCATACCTTGGTCGAGTCAGAATGTTCAATTTTCTTTTAAGTTGTTGATGTTATTACTTGTTAAGGAATATAAGCCCTCATTAAACAGAATCACAAATATCATAAAACTCAACTACTCACTCCTACTTTACATGTCAGAATGTTAAAAGACCTGCAAATATTTTGAGGATGATACGCTTAACGGAGCTCCTATTTTGTTGTAGAACTAGGCATTTAAGCCTAAAAATTAAAATAGTTTTCTCATCTCTTCTAACTTAGATATTCTAAGGCAGGGTCATGTAGTTCAAAAGTGACTAACCAAACCAAAAACGTTATTCAGAGAGTGACACCCCATCAAAATTTAAACAGCAATTCATTTTAAGAAAAAGCAGCATGGGACGCCAGGGTGGCTCAGTTGGTTAAGCATCCCACTCTTGACTTAGGCTCAGGTCAGGAGCCTGCTTAAGATTCTCCATCTGCCTCTACACCCCCCGCCACTTGTGCACGCACTCTCTCTCTAAAAAATAAAAAAAATAAATAAATAATTAAATAAAATAAAATAATAAAATAAAATAATAATAATAATAAAAAGAGCAGGGGATCCCTGGGTGGCACAGCAGTTTAGCGCCTGCCTTTGGCCCAATGCGCGATCCTGGAGACCCAGGATCGAGTCCCACGTCGGGCTCCCGGTGTATGGAGCCTGCTTCTCCCTCTGCCTGTGTCTCTGACTCTCTCTCTCTCTCTCTCTCACTTGTGTGCCTATCATAAATAAATAAAATTTTAAAAATTTAAATAATAATAATAATAAAAAGAGCAGCCTGATAAGCGATAAAGTCAATATGGTAAAACAAAGTCCTGATGACAAAAGAATCCAGCTAGGATAGAATCTTTGGATGTTCACCTTACAATCCTTTCAACTTTCCTGTATTTTGAAATCTCACATATTAAAAGGTAAAAGAAAAAAGGCATCATGAAAAACAAACTTCAAAAACCCTTAAAGATGATTTACCAACCGCTTTTAGGGGTTTATTTTAAACGGGAAACTATGGGAACCCGAAATCACCCGCATATAGTTTCAAAAACAAAACAAAACAAAACCACTCTCTAAGAACGTAAATAAACATACTAACTAATCTTGCTAGAAAGGCTGTCATCATGTAACTAAGCCAAACGGAAACTTATTTGGCGCGTTTTTCCTAAAGCTTGGCAACGCACCTTCACCACGGAAGGTATTTCAAAGTTGAAGAACTTTAAAACGAATCCACCCAACTCTACCAGGCAATCGGCCACTCCTCTCTGCAGGCCTCAGCTCCTGGAGAGCCCCCGGCCCCGCACCCTGAGCACTGGCTTCTACCCCACCGTAAAGCACAGATCCACGCGAAGGTCTGGGCGGCCGGCTCTCTCCTATGGACAAACTACAAAATGACTGCATCCACTTGGGCTTGGCTGGAAAAACAAAACACAAAAAAAGGGAAAGCGGATAAGGACTTGAGAGAGGACAAGTGGTGGCCAGCCTACGACCTAGCAGCCTGGAGGCATCCGAAAAACCCAGCCCCAGCTTGGAGCTTGGGGGTGGGGGTGGGGGTGGGGCGCGGGGGGCGGCCGGCGAGGAGCACGTCCAGTCCAGGACGCGGACCCCGGGGCAGCGCACGCGAGCCGACTCGGGAATTCTGGCCCCCCCGGGATCTCCGCCGCGCCCTCCCACACAGGCCGCCACCGCACGCCGGCGAGCCGGCCCGAGCGAGCGGGAAGGATATTCTCGGCGCGGAGCTGCTCGATGGTCTCCTCGCACTGCCGAAGCCGCTCCCGTAGCTCCGCGTCGCCGGCCCCATGCTCGTCCTCCTCGTCGCCGTCGTCGTCCTTGAAGCGGGTGTGAACGGGCTTGGGAATCGAGTCCTCTGGGTGGTCAAACGCCTCGAACAGCTCTAGGTCGCCAAAATCCACCTCCGCCGCCATGTTGGGCTGTGGGAGAGATTCGAGAAGAGGCGGAGCTGGCCGCCGGCCCGGGGCGATGGTTGTAGGGCGGCACCGCTCGCTAGGGCTCGGACCGCGCCAAGCCACCCGGTAGATTTTCTCCCAACGTAGGCCGCCGCAGCTGCACAAGGGGCGGGTCAGCCCCGAGAGACTACAACTCCCAGAATGCAATGGCGACGCTCCGAGTCACTTCCGAGATTGCTAGGGAGCATGGCATGCTGGGACGCATGGTTTCTAAGCGACTGTTAACTCATTGTTTGCATTGCGTAGTGGGATTGTTCCTTTTTAAACGTGCAGAAAGCATGCCTGGATCAGAATGTGTTAAAACAATATACATTGTTCCTGTGATGCATCTAAGGCTGAAAAATCAGAGCGTGACGCACGTCTTATCACAGATTCTAGTGTGCGTGCTAAATTGCAACAACAGAATAAGGAACTCTAGTTTTGCCACAAATTTCCTCCGGGATCTTGGACAACCTATTTCAGTTCATTGGGCTTGTTGCACTTTTTCATGAAACACTAGCCAAATCAGACCGTTTTAGACTTGTGTGTTGCGGGTTTCCGTGGTTTCTCTCGTTCAATCTCTCATTCATTCAATAACATTTCTTTCCCACGTTCAAAGTGCCAGGCCCTGTTCTAGATCTCCAGGATGCAAGAGAGCAAAATAGAGAAATTATTGCTATGGTGGAACCTACAGGCTAGCAAAAGGAACAAACAACAACAAAACAAAAAATCCTAACTGTTCTTGCTCTTGGGACCCGGGAGATGTTGATGGTGTTCATTATATTTAAAAGTATATGAAATAGGGACGCCTGGGTGGCTTAGTGGTTGAGCATCTGCCTTCAGCCCAGGGTGTGATCCTGGGGTCCTGGGGTCGAGTCCCACATCGGGTTCTATGCATGGAGCCTGCTTCTCCCTCTGCTTGTGTCTCTGCCTCTCTCTGTGTGTCTCTCATGAATAAATAAATAAAATATTTTAAAAAAATAAAATAAAAGTATATGAAATAAAAACAGTGGGACGCCTGGGTGGCTCAGCGGTTGAGTATCTGCCTTCTGCTCAGAGCATAATCCCCGTCTAGGATCGAGTCCCCCAACGGGCTCCCTGCGAGGAGCCTGCTTCTCCCTCTGCCTGTGTCTCTCTTGAATAAATAAATTAAATCTTTTAAAAAATTATTTAAAAAAACAGCAAGTTATGGATATGTAACAATTTACTTTGACAGAATCTGTGGGAATCAATGAACTGAGGAACTGAGGTTTGAATTGAACACACGAAATGTTAGGAGGGCAACGTTGGTGAATGCACTGCGTGCAGACTTAAGAGCATCCTCCTTGAAGAAATCATATATGAAATGAAAAGAGAGTGGAGCACATGAGGCTGGTCACCTTAGGCCAGTACTCAGACCAGGTTAGGGAATTCTTTCTACACCCCCAAAATTGGGAAGTCATTTCAAAATTTTAAACAGGTAGTGAGTTCATGACCCACAAATTTTCATTTTGGTAAGATGGTCTTGATTATTTGATAGATAAACAATTCAGGGATGCCTGGGTGGCTCAACGGGTTAAGCGTCTGCCTTTGGTTCAGGTCATGATCCCAGCGTCCAGCATTGAGGCCCGCATCAGACTCCTTGTGAGGAGACTGCTTCTCCTCTGTGTCTCTGCCACTCTGTGTGTGTGTGTGTGTGTCTCATGAATAAATGAATAAAATCTTTAATAAATATATATAAAAAGAAAAACGATTGAAAATCCAGCAAAAGTAAAGTTCCGAGCCTAGCAGATTGATAGGTTTTTGTAGTCAAACCAATAAATGTTAGTTTGGATTAGGGTAGTAGAAATAATGGTGGAGAGTTGATATTTAGAAGTAGAAAATAGAACATAAAATTAAATCAACAGTTAATTGGAGAGTTGGATATAGCAAATGAAAGAAAATGAGTCATGAATATTTCTCAAGATTCTGACTTCAGAAACTGAATAAATGATCAATGACATGATGTGGATCAGGTTTGGCAGCAACAAGGGAAGTTATGCGGTATCTTGAGGCAATTTTATCCTCAGAAGCAATAAAGAAGCAACTGAAGGGGCAGCCCCGGGGGTCCAGCAGTTTAGAGCCGCCTCCGGCCTGGGATGTGATCTTGGAGACCCGGGATCGAGTCCCATGTCAGGCTCCCTGCATCCAGCCTGCTTCTCCCTCTGCCTGTGTCTCTGCCTCTCTCTCTCTCTCTCTCTCTCTCTCTCTGTCTGTCATGAATAAATAAGTAAAATCTTTTTTTGTTATTATTTTTAAAGATAGATTTATTTATTTATTTATTTATTTATTTATGATAGACACAGAGAGAGAGAGAGAGAGAGAGACAGGCAGAGGGAGAAGCAGGCTCCATGCCAGGAGTCCCACTCAGGACTCGATCCCGGGACTCCAGGATCGCGCCCTGGGCCAAAGACAGGCACGAAACTGCTGAGCCACCCAGGGATCCCAAATAAATAAAATCTTAAAAAAAAAAAAACAACTGGATTGGTGAAAAAATTTTTAAGCATTTGATATATTTTTCTTAAAGATTTTGTTTAGAGAGAGAGCCAGAGCAGGGGAAGAGGCAGGGAAAGAGCTTAAGGCAAATGCTGCACTGAGCATAGAGACCAACGTGGAGCTTGAACTTATAACCCTGAGATCATGACCTGGGACAAAAATCAGGAGTGGGATATTCAAGTGACTGAGCCACCCAGGGACTCTTACACATTGATATATTTAAGGTAAAATCTGAGCCCCAATTGAGATGTTTTCTAGGCAGCTGGATCTTTGAGTAAAGCTCTGAGAAAAAAGTCTGCACTAAAGGTTAACATTTGTTGTTGTTGTTTTTTAAGATGTATGAATTTTATTTTATTTATTTATTCATGAGCAACAGAAAGAGAGAGAGAGGGGCAGAGACACAGGCCGAGGGAGAAGCAGGCTCCATGCAGAGAGCCCGACATGGGACTCGATTCTGGGTCTCCAGGATCACACCCCGGGCTGCAGGCAGTGCTAAACCACTGAGCCACTGGGGCTGCCCAAAGGTTAACATTTGGATGCCCCACATTTTTAAGGACATTAAATATAACTACGGTAAAGGGTAATTGCATAATGAAGAATACAGAGAAGAGTCTATGATTGAGTCTTGAGACACTCAATGGGATGGAACTGACAAGAGAAATACAGAAATTGGTGGTGAATTGCCAGAGTGAGAGAACTAGGAGTGGATCCAATAGAAATTGTGTGTATATACAATTTTATTTTTGTAAATATTTGTTTTTAGAAGGATTTTTTTTTTAAGATTTTGCTTATTTATTCATGAGAGACACAGAGAGAAAGAGACACATCCCGATGTGGGACTTGATCTCAGGACCCTGGAATCACAACCCAGAGCCAAAAGAAGACGCTCAACCACTGAGCCACCCAGGTGCCCCTTTTTAAAGGTTTTTATTTATTTGAGAGAGAGCAAGCCAGAGAGAGAGCACAAACTGAGGGAGGGGCAAAGGGAGAAGCAGAGGGAAAGGGAGAAGTAGACTCCCTGCAGAGCAGGGAAGCCTAATGTGGGGCTTAATCTCAAGACCCTGGGATCATGACCCAAACCAAAGGCAGTTGCTTAATCAACCAAGCTACTCAGGTACCCCTAAAATTTTTTAAAGTAATCTCTATACCCAATGTGGGGATCAAACTTAAAACCCCAAAATCAAGAGCTGTGTGCTCTACTGACTGAGCCAGCCAGGCACCCATAGAAGTTATATTTAAGTATGCACTTTATTTTTTTTTAAATTTTATTTATTTATACATGAGAGACACACACACAGGCAGAGGGAGAAGCAGGCTCCATGCAGGGAGCCCAACCTGGAACTTGATCCTGGGTCTGAAGGCGGCACTAAACCACTGAGCCACTCGGGCTGCCCTAAGTATACACTTTAATCACCTTTTGACCTATGAAATGTGTACTTGGAATGATATATAAAACTTGTTTCCATCTTCTTGAACCAAGTTACTTCTTCAATGATACTTAAGTTTTCTAAGGTTCATGGAATAAAGATCTACCCAAGCTGGAAACCTCATCTTTGAATTTTTTGACACCCATACACAACTACCCAGTCTTTTTTTTTTTTTTTTTTTTTTTTTTTATGATAGTCACAGAGAGAGAGAGAGGCAGAGACATAGGCAGAGGGAGAAGCAGGCTCCGTGCACCGGGAGCCCGATGTGGGATTCGATCCCGGGTCTCCAAGATCGCGCCCTGGGCCAAAGGCAGGCGCCAAACCGCTGTGCCACCCAGGGATCCCCAGTCTTTTTTTTTTTAAGAGTTTATTTATTCATGGCAAACACAGAGAGAGGCAGAGACACAGGCAGAGGGAGAGGCAGGTTCCATGCAGGGAACCCAACATGTGACTCGATCCTGGGTCTCCAGGATCACATCCTGGGCCAAAGACAGCATTAAACCACTGGGCCACCTGGGCTGCCCCCACAACTACCTTCCAAGTTACTGTCAAAGCCAATTGCTCTCACATCACTACCACATCATTAAAATACCTCCTGGGGAGGGGTGGGGGTTGTCTGGGTAGCTCAGTTGCAACTTTCTTTAGCTGAGATCATGGTCCAGTGGGCTGGAGCCCTGAGTCCCTTCCTGCTCAGCGGGGAGTCTGCTTCTCCCTCACCCACTCTCTCCTCACATGGTCTCTCTCAAAAAAAAATCTTAAAAAAATATTTCTGGGTGTACCTCGGTAGTTCAGTCGGTTAAGCATCGACTTCTTAAAATTTAAATTCGATTAACATATAGTGTATTATTGGTTTCAGAGGTAGAGTTCAGTGATTCACCAGTCTTCCATAACACCCAGTGCTCAGGGCAGCCTGAGTAGCTCAGCAGTTTAGCGCCACCTTCAGCCCAGGTCCTGGAGACCTGGGATCGAGTTCCACATCAGGCTCTCTGCATGGACCTGCTTCTCCCTCTGCCTGTGCTCTGCCTGTGCTCTGCCTGTGTCTCTCATGAATAAAATCTTAAAAGAAAAAAAAAAAAAAAAAAAACCACCCAGTGCTCGTTCGGTCACACGCCCTCCTTATAGTGTCTCTTTTAATCTCAGCTCAGGTCTTGATCTCAGGATTGTTGAGTGGAGCCTACTTTATTTTTTTCTTTTTTTAAATATTTATTTCTTCATAAAATAAAGATTTTATTTATTTATTGATGAGAGACACACACACACACAGAGGCAGAGACACAAGCAGAGGGAGAAGCAGGCTCCATGCAGGGAGCGCGACACAGGGCTCGATCTCCGGTCTCCAGCATCAGGCCCTGAACCGAAGGCGGCGCTAAAACGCTGAACCACCTGGGCTGCCAGAGTGGAGCCTACTTTAAAAAATAAAGTATCTCCTGGACAGCAACCTACATTCTTGTTGCTTACAGGGATTAATCCTAACATATCCATCATGGAGTACAAGGCTTTGAAACTGAAAGCACAGTAATAGCCAGGAAAATGGGGGAAACAAAAGGTTAACACATAAAAACCACTGAATCTATCTCCCCTATAAATCAATTCCCAACTGAGCCAAGCAGCTCAATGATTTCCACCACCAAATCATTCCTCCCAACTAGGACTCTAAAAATTACTTATTCAAGTTAAATTATGTAACTTAAATTTATCTATATACCTCCCTCTAGATGTACACGGTCTAATCTGGTTGTCTGGCTACTTGGGACTGGCTATGAAGTAAAAATTGGGATGTACTAAAACACACTGGGTTTTAAAAATATGTAAAATCTTAAATTACTGATTACCTAATAATTACTGATTGAATTATTTTAAAGCACATGTTGTACGAATGAAGTTAGTTTCATTTGTTTAAATTTGGCTACTTGGGTGTTTTAAATTATTGCTCTAGAGGAGTGCAGGATGGATCATATCCGTTATAATGTGTGGTCAGCTCCTCAAATATTTTTTTTTTAATTTTTTATTTATTTATGATAGGAACACAGTGAGAGAGAGGCAGAGACACAGGCAGAGGGAGAAGCAGGCTCCATGCACCGGGAGCCCGACGTGGGATTCGATCCCAGATCTCCAGGATCGCGCCCTGGGCCAAAGGCAGGCGCCAAACCGCAGCGCCACCCAGGGATCCCAGCTCCTCAAATACTATAGAAAAACACAGGAAGCAGTTAACGTGTGCTTTCATTTCCACGTTTGTTTGTTTTTTAAGGATTTTGATAGAGCACAAGCAGAGGGAGCCCAACCTAGGGCTTCCTTCCAGAACCCTGGGATCAAGACCTGAGCTGAAAGCAGACGCTTAACCCACTGGGCCATCCACCTGCCTCTCCACTGCCTTTTAGAAGCCCATGAAAAAAAAATTTTTTTTTTTAATTATTCTTGAGAGACACATAGAGGCAGATACAGGCAGAGGGAGAAGCAGGCTCCCTGCGGAACACCCCATAAAGGACTCCATCCCAGACCCTGGATCAAGCCGAGCCAAAGGAAGACAATTGCTGAGCTATGCAGGCGTCCCCTGAAAAGAAATTAAAAAATATTTTTTTCAGTTGAGTGCACGCACGTGCAGGAACTCGAGACGGAGAAGCCAACTCCCTGCTAAGCAGGGAGGCCAATACAGGGCCCTATCCTATCCCAGGACCCTGACATCATGACCTAAGCTGAAGGCACTTAACCACCCATATGCCCTAGCCCATGGAAATTCCTAATTAAACTTATTTGAGAAGGTACAGAGAACTTGAAAATTTTGGTTTGGGGACACCAGAAGGAAACCCTCCCCCCCCACTCATTCCTCCAGAAACTTGACCTTGTCACTTAAGTATGAAGAGTCGTTTCTTTTTTTAAGATTTTATTTGATACACAGAGAAAGCATGTGAGAGCACAAGCAGGGGGAGCAGCTGGTAGAGGGAGAAGCAGACTTCTTGCTGAGCAAGGAGCCCGATGCAGGGCTTGATCCGAGGACTCTGGGACCATGACCCAAGGCAAAGGCAAACACCTGAGCCACCCAGGCACCCCGAAGAGCCATTTCTTCATAAAAGTATTGTGCTCTAGGAAAATGAGATTTAAACATTTACCAAAATACTTATACCTTATTTATCACAAAAACATGCCCAACAAGCAAGTTGGTCACTTATGAACTCATTTGAAAAATAAAGGTATAAGGGGTGCCTAGGTGGCTCAATGGGTGGTAGGACTCTTGGTTTTGGCTAAGATCACGATCTCATGGGTCCTGGGGATCAGCCCTGAGTCAGGGTCTGTACTCAGCAGAGTCTGCTTGAAGGATTCTCGCTCTACTCATGTCTACTCTTTCTCTCAAAGTAAGTAAAATAAAGGTAGAAGTTTTACCATTAAGTACACTTCCCTTGTATTGTGCTAATACATTGTGGAGTTGTAGGATTTTTCTAGGATAAGGTGAATCATGATTTTGTAGTAATAAATCCAAATGAATTACAAGTTTTGTAGTTCCCTCCCTCTACCAGATTTATGCCCTATTTAATTTAGTGACAAAGTATTTTCTAATATTTTAGTACTTTGTGCTAATGAAGACTTGTTCAAAGGGATAATGAGCAAAGGGCATACCAAGAACTTGTTATAAGGCACTTTATTAAAATAAAAGTGCTTACATCCCTTTAATGTATTAATCTATTTCCTGAATAACATATGGAATATTGAACAAATAACTGTACACCAATTCTGTTCCTTACAGTAGTAGGAAAACAGTATTACTGTAGTAGTTTGTTTACTCCTCCCAACTTAGCTTTTACATTTTTGCTCACCATGGTATTGCCTAGAGCATAGTTAATTGTTCTTAAAAGAAAAAAAAAAATTTCTTCCTAGTGTTCTCTAATAGCAATTGCAAAATGCTACAAAAACCATCAAACAAAATCAAAATAAGAATTCCAGGTAACTTAAATTAACACCAGTGTTGAGAAAACCATTTTTATTGTCATCACCACCCAGCATATTTGTGCTGGATTATGTACCAAATGGCCAGATCTTCTAAAGAACATCTACATAACATTTCTTTCATGTTTCAAGAGATGAAAATAACTGTACAAGGTTAAGTACAAAAGTACACAAGACAGCGGACACGAAATATCCATGTATGAGATTTTATCCCACCTGCAGCTTTTATATATTTGAAAAGTAGAATTCATGAACTAAAAAATATTGTCCTTCTATAGTCCTGTCAAGTTTAATGGAAGTGTGTTTAACCTGATTACAACACTAACACCAGTATCACTGATCTGATATTTACAAAAAATCGTATTTTTCAATAAATTAAAGTCAATGCAACACCCATGCAAGCTAGAATGCTAGCTGTTTGGTGAACAAGGACCTGACATCAGAACCAGAAGTCCATAAAGTCTCAAATATTAAGTCTGATCTCTTTCAAACTGCATCCATTCCTCGCATTGATGATGTGAAACCCAATCCCATTCCTCTTTGTGTGTGGGTTTGTGATCTTGCCATTTCATACTGAGCATCTAGGTTTCTAAATACTTCTTCCTGTTGCTTCAAAGTCTTGTAACTTTCTTCATCAACTGAGCTACATCCAGCTTCGTCTTCACTCTAAATATCAAATAAAAAATATATTATTAAAATAATAAGTGGAAGTGGGAATAAGGTGTTCTTTTCAATTGATAGACTGATAAATTACATTTTTAGCATATGTATTTGACCTCAATTATTTAGCTTCCATTCATTCAGCACCTATAGAGTGCAAGGCAATGCCCTTTCTAGGTATTGGGATTAAGCCAGGATATAACACGAATCAACTTCATATTAATGGGTATGAGAAGAGTATGTAGAACATACCTTTAAATAAGTAAAGTCTAGAAGAAAAGCAAAAAAATGCTATTTTCAAAAAGCAAGGGAGGGGATCTCTGGGTGGCTCAGCGGTTTAGCACCTGCTTTTGGCCCAGGGCATGATCCTGGAGTCCTGGGATGGAGTCCCGTATCAGGCTCCCTGCATGGGGACTGCTTCTCCCTCTGCCTGTGTCTCTGCCTCTCTCTTTCTCTGTGTCTCTCATGAATGAATGAATGAATAATTTAAAAAACAAGGGAGAAAGGACTCAAAAAAGTTGACACTTGAGCAGAGACCAAACCAAAGCATGATGTAGGGAGCTGAGGGAAGAAAAGAGGAGGGGAAGCTTAGAACACCTGGGTGGCTCAGTTGGTTGTGTCTGCCTTTGGCTCAGGTCCTGATCCCAGGGTCCTGAGACTGAGCCCCATATTGGGCCCTCTGCTCAGCAGGCAGTCTGTTTCTCCCTCTCTACCCTTCCCCCTCTGCTTATGCTCTTTCTCTCAAAAGAAATACAATCTTAAAAAAACAAAAAACCCCAAACCAAACAAAAACCAAAATAGCCAGCTCAGTGCAGCTTAGTTTAAGCCAATATCCCTTCAGTGAAAAACCAACTCCCTTAAGTAATAATACCTGAGTGTCTGTGAACTTTTCCAGGTTGGGTTTTTTTTTTTTTTTTTAATGTTAGGCTTTTTTTTTTTTTTTTTTTAAGATTTTATTTATTTATTCATGAGAGACAGAGAGAGAGGCAGAGACACAGGCAGAGGGAGAAGCAGGGATCCATGTAAGGGAGCCCCTTGTGGGACTCGATCCTGGAACTCCAGGATCATGCCCTGAGCCAAAGGCAGACGCTCAACTGCTGAGCCACCCAGAAGTCCCTCCAGGTTTGTTTGTTTGATTTATTCATTCATTCATTTTTTTTCTTTCTTCCCCTCCAGGTTTTTATATGAAATCTAGTACTGGAACTGTACCAACAAAGCCAAACAAAAAACACCAAGAAAAATAAAACCCAAAACCAAAAACCTACATCTTTAAAAAAGCTTGCTGGAAATTTTAAATATTGTGGTCTTACACCAAGAACAGTTAGCTTTAAATGAGATATTAAAAAAAATTAATTTCCATTTACAAGTTCATTTTTATTTACTTAGAAAAGCTTATGATGGGAAAAAGGTTCACCTAAGGTATAAAGTTATAACAAACATGTTAAATTGAATAATTTGTCTTGTCAACTACTGATAACATAATTCTGTCAAATTAATCTGAAGAAAAATCAAAAGAACACCAGAAAGTACCCAGGGTTCACACATTACTGAAATAACTTTTAGGATGACGACAAATGTTAACCTGAAAATGCTAATATGAATTCTAATTCAAAGTGTGTAACTTACCTTAATACCCATTAATTTCCTGAATTTGACATTTTGGTCCTTGTTTCCAAAATTCAATTTTTCCCATATTTCAGCAGATTGGGATTTATCCTGTAAAGAAACAGTGACTTTTACAATTCATAAAATTTAGCTTTATTAGGATATTAAATCTCTGTAATAAGGTCTAAAAGAAACAATAACATTTATAGCACTTTATCAGTGTTTATAATTATTTTTTCTATCACAAAATAATGAAGCAAAATAGAATTAAGTGCTTAATAATATATCCTTTATGAAAAAGTCTAAGTCAAGAAGCATCTTTCCCCCTTATAAACATATAGGAATACTGCTTTTCTTTGCATTAATACTGGTTTTCTTAGATTATAATTTTCCAACATTAATTTGTGTGGTAACTTAAAAAATATTATGATCAGATTTTCAGAAGAAAAATAAATCCAAACCAATCTTTTCCAATCCAAATTTGTTTTCCTAAACAACGGCTAATTAGGAATAAATGACAAAAGAGGGGAATTAAAAAACTTACCCCTTCTTTTTTGCCTTGCCAAAGCATTTTCCTTTTTTTCTCTTGTTCAGCAAACTTCATTGGATTCACAGCTGCTGGGTTATAATAGCTAGGTACAGCTATTCCGGTCTCTGCCAAAGCTTTAGCCTGCAGGGCAGCCATTTGAGCTGCCATAGCTATCTGAGGAGTTACTTGTGTTCCCGATGCCAACAAAGCAGCAACATTGAGAACAGAACCTCCGGTGGCTGCAGCTGCTAAAGAGGAGTTCAGCACAGATTTTACTCATTTTTTTAAGCACAGATTTTAAAACTAACCAAAGCAACGTCCTGATTTACATTAGTGTATTTATATTTAAGAACTAATCTATAAAAAAGCACCAACATCTTCAAAATAAATGCAGGTTTATAAAGCAATTAGCATTTTAACAAAATGTATTGTATATATTTGTAATAGACATTTCTAGATATGATTGCTTATATATACTAATACTTTATATGTCTACAAATATAAGAATTCTACAAATAGTAAAAAGATTTGTGATTTCAATGAAAATGGAACTACGGTACTTGTATCTAAACTTACAATAAAAACTATTTGTATGGTTCTTTAAAAGCTTACAAAATGGTTACTTAGACATTCATTTGAAAATCTTTCATTGGGCTCTGCACTTACTTAACAGGGAGTCTGCTTGGGATTCTCTCCCTCTGTCCCTCCCCCAGGCACATGCTTTCTCTCTAAAATAATCTTAAAAAAAAAAAAAAAAAAAGGGTTCCTCGGTGCCTCAGTCAGTTAAGCATTTGATTCTTGATTTTGGCTCAAATCAAGATCAAGGTTGTGAGACAGAGCCCTGCATTGGGTTCCACACTGGGCATGGGGTCTGTTTAAGTCTCTCTCTTTCTCTCCCTCTGCCCCTCCACCCCTAAAATTAATGAATAAAGGTAATTTGTACAATTTCTTAACATTTAAAAAAACATTTATTTTAAACTAATCTCTACACCCAACATGGGCTCCAACTCACAACCTTGAGATCAAGAATCGCATGCTCTACCAACTGAGCCAGACAGGTACCCCAATTTGTACAGTTTTAGATTTTTAAAAAAAATTTTAAGAAGATTATTTAGTCATGAGAGAGACAGAGAGAGTCTTTTTTTTTTTTTTAATTTGTATTTATTTATGGTAGTCACAGAGAGAGAAAGAGAGAGAGAGAAGCAGAGACACAGGCAGAGGCAGAAGCAGAAGCAGGCTCCATGCACCGGGAGCCCGACGCGCGATTCGATCCCGGGTCTCCAGGATCGCGCCCTGGGCCAAAGGCAGGCGCCAAACCGCTGCGCCACCCAGGGATCCCCAGAGAGAGTCTTAAACATAAAAAAAGGCAGAGAGAGAAGCAGGCTCCATGCAGGGAGCCTGATGTGGGACTTGATCCTAGGACTCCAGGATCATGCCGAGCCAAAGGCAGATGCTGAGCCACCCAGGCGTCCCAATTATTATTTTTTTCCCCAAAGATTTTATTTGAGTAGAGACAGCCTGAGCAAGAATGGTTGGAGGGCAGGGGCAGAGGGAAAGGGAAAAGCCTTTCCATTCTCCACTGAACAGGAGCCTGATGGCATAAATTGAGCCGAAGGCAGGCACTTAACTCACTGAGCCACCCATGTGCCCCAATTTTAGATTATTTCAAGAAATACCAATTTACTAGGAATGTCAACAAGCCAACAAAAAAACACCTTCCAAATTACATTTCATGCAATTCAACAAACTCTCTTTGATCACCTTTAGTCATTCAGAGGCAATGTTTGTGTTATGTCTAATAACCTAATTTCTTTTTTTTAAAAAATATTTTATTTATTTATTAATACACAGAGAGAAAGGCAGAGACACAGACAGAGGGAGAAGCAGGTTCCATGCAGGGAGGGACGTGGGACTCGATCCCGGGTCTCCAGGATCACTCCCCAGGCTGCAGGCGGCGCCAAACCGCTGCGCCACCGGGGCTGCCCTAAAAACCTAATTTCTTACCTCAGTTCAATCATCATCTTTAATAAACTGCATTTTCCCAAAAATCGTAACTAAAAGACATGTGCAGTCATGGTTAAAGTGTTGTATGAACAAGAACAGTGACTATTTACATGCCAAAATCATGTGCATCAACCAAGTAAATACACATGCAGGGACCCCTGGATGGCTCTGCGGTTGAGCGCCTGCCTTGTCTCAGGCCATGATCTGGGAGTTCAAGGATGGAGCCTGCTTCTCCCTCTGCCTATGTCTCTGCCTCTCTTTTGAACACATAAATAAAATCTTAAAGAGGGATCCCTGGGTGGCGCAGTGGTTTGGCGCCTGCCTTTGGCCCAGGGCGCGATCCTGGAGACCTGGGATCGAATCCCACATCAGGCTCCCGGTGCATGGAGCCTGCTTCTCCCTCCGCCTGTGTCTCTGCCTCTCTCTCTCTCTCTCTCTCTGTGACTATCATAAAAAAAAAAAAAAAAAAAAAAAATCTTAAAGAAAAAACAAACAAAACAAAAAAACCCACACATGCATGAAGTACTTATGAGGCATGAAAAGTTAACACTGAAAATAAAATGTTCACATTTCAACAATAACAATAATAAAGAGGTTTACAGTGCACTGATGGGTAGAGCAAGGATCATGGGTGATTTGCTTCCTATTATTTTCCTCAACTTTTTAGATTTAGATTTTCTACAAAAAAAGCCATACTTCCATAATAAAGAAAATAAATTACCTGCAGCTATTTCTTGTTGTTTTTGTTTTTCAACCATTTCTTTTTCTCGCTGTTCTTGTAATTTCTTTGCTCTTTCCAACCTATCAAAAGCAATTTCAATGCATTTAAAATAACACTCAATATAAACCAGTATTTATCTTTGTATTTCTCCAAATGTATAGACGTGACACACATTTTACATAGATTTTTAAATTAAGTTTAACACAATTTGGTATCTGTATGTGGGGGGGGGGAAGCAATTACTCTTAATACAGTTACTGTTAGAGAATATTTCAATACAGGTTTAAGAAAATGTTTTCCTTTTTAATTTTTAAAAAATATTTTATTTATTTGAGATAGAGAGCAACAGCAAGGTGAGTAGATGGAGAAGGAGAGGGAGAAGCAGGCTTCTCTCTGACACAAGGAGCCCAATGCAGGGGGCTGGATTCCAGGACTATGGGATTGTGACCTGAGCTGAAGGCAGATCCTTAACAGACTGAGCCAGTCAGGTGTCTCTCAATACTGGTTTTCAACATTTTAAAGTGGAATAGCCAAAAAACCAATCAATCAACCAAACAACAACAAAAAACCGGAAAGTTTTAAAACACAGTTCTCACAGGGAATTGTTTTAAAAAGTAGAAATTACTCAACCTTTATCAGTGGTTAAAGGAGTAAGGATAAAATTACATCTTGCAATGACATATTGAGATCTGAGAAAATCTTAGTAGAGTATGTTAAAAATATTAAACAATGTTTATAGAATTACCTACATGCTTCTTAGGGGAGGCTGATACAGGATAAGGTCAATCAAAATATGCCAATTATGACTTTTGTATCTAAACAGACTTTAAAGTTAACAAATATTTAAAAAGCCAAAAATAAAAAAGAGGCAGAAACCCTATCAGCCATTCTTTACAATCTAATAAAATGGGGGGAAAAAAACCCCTCAGTATTAGAGAATGAACTTTCAGCAGCTTAAACTCATCATTAGCAAAAGAACAGGACACATGAAACACAAATTCATCCTCAGACAAAATAAAAATTGTTCACACTAAATTTACTAATACATATACTAAATGTGCTGTCAAGACAGTATCTACTTCTTATACAACAAACTTTAAGTGATACCTTCGTGAGTTCCTGAAAGACAAATCCCTTTTCTTCAAGACCCTTTAACTCTCCAATCTTAAGTTAAAAGCAACTCCCTTCCTCCTTTAAAGTGTATAAAGGGGCAAAGATTAAGGAAAAGGTTTTTTATTTTAGGGCACTATGGGTAGTGAAATGGCATTGGCTTTAACAATGAAATTTACATAAAATGAATAATATAATTTTATTCCCTTTTACTAAGCACATGTACAAGAAAGACACAGTACTATGACTCGATTTTGTCCTTGAGAATAAAAGGTTCTGATTAGGGGTAACATTAAAATTTTGGCACACAAATATCAAAACTATTTTCAAAGCAGTTTAAAAATTCTGTCCTAAAATAAATAAATAAATAGAATAAAAAATAAAAAAAATTGTCCTTGTTAAAAAACAAAAAAGGAACAACAAAAATCAGTCTACATACTGTAGTTTATTAATAAAAGATCTCCCTTCAAATTTCAACTGTAGCCAAGGAGCAACGTAGTATTCTTAAATGAGTTATTTCATGTAAACTTATCATCTGAAAATAACTAAGTAGATTATTTTTCTTAAGTTTTAGAGGCTAGTAACAGCTTCAACTTTAATAAAAGCCAAAAATTAAAACACAACCAACTTATAATAGACTTTAGGGCTTAAAAAAATACTGGTCACACGTAACAGACCACTCATTATAATTTACTTCAAGTATTATTTAGTTCTGTTGAGTTTAGTTTCAGAAAGAAAATGATTGACTACTACTGGTGCATATTTAAAATGGCCATTGCAGGTTGGAATTAACACCATTCACTAAGGTGAATGGAATGAAGAAGGGGCAAGCTCACACCTTTGCTGCTGCTGCTGTTCAGCTGGAGTTTCTGCCAGGCTGGGTTCACAGGGCAGCAGCCCATCAGCTTACATTGTGATAACTGTATTTTTGTAATGAAAAAAAAATACAAACTCAATTTCATAAGGAAAAAAACCCCAAAATCAAGAGTATAGTTTTCAGAATATGGGAAAACCTGCAAACAAGTGCTTGGATTTTACTTTACTTCTTGCTTTTCTATATGAGGCAGTTCTTTCAAGGGTTTTGCACATTTTGGCCAGACAGCCCTGCTGTGTGTAGTCCCACCAATTACCAGAATATTTTTGAAATGCTACAGAATTAAAAGATACAATGATCTTGTTTTATCAGCATTAAAATTTACAATATCCGATAAATCACCTTGTAATGTTTATTACTTGCCACCTTTAAAAATAAGAAATCTATTGAGGGAATTGTTTCAGACTTCGTTTTCTTGATGAAGAAAAATAAAAGGGACAATGAACTTTCAGAGGCAAAATTTAAGATTTCTTGAATCAGATTTAAGATTTCTAAAAAAGTTTCAACTTCAAACCAAAAAATATTCAGGAGCTTAAATTTGATAAAAATGAATTAGGTTAATGAGGAAAAACAGAGAAACTGTTGCTGACATTGTAATCTTTCCAGTTGTACAAAGAGGCAAATGTTAAAATGAGAATTGACATACTTAGTTCTAGATCAGATTGGCACAGAATGTATCATGAATAGATTTAATTATTTGACTTAAACTCTAAAAGCATTTTTGTCCACACGATTACCTACTTCAAGTTGAAAAAGAAAAATGCATCAAATAAAAATATACCTACCTCCTAGCTAATGCTTCCTGTGCATCCATTGCTGTGTTTCTGCCTCTGAAGGGAGGTGGACTAGGAGTTCGGCTTAAACTTCTGCTAAATCTTCTTGGTTTTTCAATTCTCTTCTTTCTATCTCTGTAACAGGCATTTCACACATTGCAATATGGCCAAGCAAGCAGTAATAGTTTAATCCAAATCAATTATAGTTACATAGGTTGAACAAAAATGAAAATAGTAGCCAATATATTAGGAATCCTTTCCTCTCCACCTCTGTCCTCCAGCTTCCACAAAGTATGGGAAGTCCCTTGAAAATGCTAATTTTCTGTAAGTTCACTTAACCATCCCTGTTAGACATTTAAGATGTTTTCCAATATTTTGCTATTATGCCCACTATAACAAAGGCTAGCTTTATTTATTTTTTTTTTTTACAAAGGCTAGCTTTAATACACACATCAGTCATTTTATATTCATGTAGGTCAATATGCAGGATAAATCCCTAGTAATGGATCCATAGTTCAAATGTTCCTAGTACTTTACTCTACAGTGAATTAATTTGTAAAAAAAGGCCCCAAGCACATAATCAGGAAAACAAAAGAACTAGGAAAGATAAAAAAAAAAAAAAAAAAAAGCACTGACCAGAAAAAAATAGAGTAGCAGTGGTCAAAATTAGAAATGCCATAAATGATGTCCTACATTGCCCAGATGGAAAATAAAAAACTAATGATAATTAATGGTGAAATTATTATTTATCCTAAGTCGACTAAACTTCATAATTGGCAAAGCTCAAATTAATACACTACTAACTAATTAGGGCAGCCCCGGTGGCTCAGCAGTTTAGCGCCGCCTTCGGCCCAGAGTGTGATCCTGGAGACCTGGGATCTAGTCCCACGTCGGGCTCCCTGCGTGGAGCCTGCTTCTACCTCCTTAGGTCTCTGCCTCTCGTGAATAAATCCATAAAATCTTTAAAAAAACTGATAAACAGTAGCAGCTTTCTGCCCATGGGTCCTGTCCCTATGCTTTAATAAAACCATTTTGCACACACACAAAAAAAGCAAAAACCAATTACCTGATTAACAAGTGATAAGCTAAGTCACAATAAGTAACATAGTCTATATTTCAGTCTTTATAGACTAACCTGAGGAATAAACTAACAAAAAAAGCTTTAATTATTTAATATCAGTATCTGTGCATATACACTATTAACAATTGATGTAAGTAAATAGACTAAATATATTCCTAATTATTTAAAAATTTTCTGTAGTTCTCTTTATTGTACTTCCTGTCTCAACAAATTAAAGCTTCCTCTCGATCAAGACAGGTCTGAATTGGGCAGCCCGGATGGCTCGGCGGTTTAGTGCTGCCTTCAGCCCAGGGTGTGATCTTGGAGACCCAGGATCAAGTCCCATGTCAGGCTCCCACATGGAGCCTGCTTCACCCTCTGCCCCTCTCTCTCCTCTGTGTTTCTCATGAATACATAAATAAAATCTTAAAAAAAAAAAAAGAAAAAAAAAAAAAAGAGTTCTGAATTAAGCTCAACTTTTTGAGTACCTGAGATAGTATATACATGCTATATGTGTGGGTAAAGTATGTATATTGACTTTGCATTCAGACATACTTGGGACTTGATCCTGATCATTTAATAACTTTATACCACTTAATAACTATGATTTGAGGCTTTCTGGCCAAGTTACTTAAGCTCTCTAAGCCCAAGAGATCTTAACTCACAAAAGTTGTTTTGAGACTGACATGACCTAGTACATGGAAAAGAGTGTTGACATAACACATAGTGTATGGCGGATATGCAATACATGTAAGCTACTGTGATTATACAATTAACAATTCAACATTCAAAACAACTCAATTTTATTTTTTTAAAGAACAGAGGGAGTCTGATGTGGGACTCAATTCCAGGACCCCAGGATCATAACCTGAGCCAAAGTTACATGCTCAACCACTCAGGTGCCCCAAGTGAAATAATTTTATTTTATTTTTTCTGAAATAATTTTAATAGAGGATTATTTCTACCTGCACTTTAAAGAAGATCTGATTGATTACATATGCTATCTAAGGTGTTTAGATTTGTTATTGGTTAGAATGTTATTGAAAGAAGATAAACACTGGGCAGCCTGGGTGGCTCAGCCTTTTGGCACTGGCTTTGGCCCAGGGTGTGATCCTGGAGACCTGGGAGTCTCACATCAGGCTCCCTGCATGGAGCCTCTTCTCTCTCTGCCTGTGTCTCTGCCCACCCCCCGCCCCCGCATCTCTCGTGAATAAACAAATAAAATCTTAAAAAAAAAAAAAAAAGAAAAAGAAGATAATAAACAGACCCTGTGAGGGACCTATCTGATTTTATTCAAGATGATGAACACTTACCGACTTCTACTCCTTGTTCTACTCCTGCTTCTACTCCTATGCCTGTGTCTTGATCTTGAACGGGAACGAGATCGGATCCTACGTTTTCTTTCCCTGCTTCTGGATCGTGACTTCTTCCTCTCTCTGCTTCTGGATCTTGATTTCTTCCGCTCCCTACTCCTGGATCGAGACTTCTTCCGCTCTCTGCTTCTACTACGATGACGCCTGAAATTTAGGCACACAAATTTAAAGTTATTTAGTGCTGTGTCTCTTCCAATTACAGACATTATGAATTAATTATCTACAGTGTGTGCTGTCAAGCCAGGCAATAAACTGCTCTGCATTGTGTGTAGAAAGGATAATTGAGCCTTCTAAGGGAAGAAGTTCTAACAAATGAGCCTTTATTCTTGTTTGATGATGTCTGAGGGGCATGATAAAGCTACATGTCAAAAATGCAATGAACCCTAACTCAAGATTCTGTTTAACACTTTAAAGTTTACTAACTGCCTTACTGAAGTATTTATGCAACTTAAAGATGATATTGAAGTTAATCTACTACTGAAAAATTTTGACCCAATCAGATACATCATGTATATGTATTTCCACAGAAAACTCCAAGCATATGTTAAACATTGGCTTACTTTTTTGGGAAGATTTTATTTATTTATTCATGAGACACACAGACATAGGTAGAGGGAGAAGCAGTCTCCCCTGTGGGGAGCCCAATGCAAGACTTGATCCCAGGATCTCAGATCATACCCTGAGCCAAAGGCATACACTCAACCACTGAGTCACCCAGGCGTCCCAACATTGGTTTATTTAAATAAAAATTCCGGGAGGTGGCTCAGTTGGTTAAGTGTTTGCCTTGGTTTGGCTCAGGTCATGATCTCAGGGTCCTGAGATCAAGCCCCACATCAAGCTCCCTGCTAAACAGGGAGATTGTCCTCCCTCTCTCCCTGCTTTGCTCTCTCCCAAATAAATAAGCCAAATCCTTAAAAAACAAAACAAAACATACTTGCTAATTGAACAAGTTAATCAATCATAATCATCCTTTATCCCCTAGCCTTGAACACCATTTTTGCCTTTATCAGAAAATGCTCCAAAGATTTCAGCTATAAGCAGACATTAGTAGGCAAAGGACCACATTAGTGGTCAAGCTACCAAAAAAATTTCTTACCTTCTAATCTAATTAAGATTGTTTGGGTATCTCTGGGTTCATGAGTAGCTTTGCATAATATAGCTCTTTAAATGTCACTAACTTATAAACACCAAAAACTACTTACCTTTCACGAGACCTAGATCTTGAATGACTTCTGCCTCTTGATGACTTTCTTTCTTTGCGTTTGTGTCTGTCCTCGCCGTTTTCAGATGAATTTAGTCGCTCTCTTCCTTTATCAGAAGAATGTTCTTTATCATTATGTTCCTCAGACTTGTGTTTCTTAGATGATTTATCTTTGGATTCATGTCTTCTTGCCTGTTTTAAGAAGAAGTTGGTTCTTTCAGGAAAATAGTGCAACAAAGAGAGTTAGTATGGGTTATCAGTAGACAAAAATGTTGTGATGCAACATTAGTAACCTTAGGAGTGTGTGGCAAATAAAAAAAAAAAAGATCTAGTTTCACATCACCCAAATGTTGCTGATGAATATTACTAATCTTGTCTTTATAAATCTCAAAAATGCAGTTTCCTCCCCAAAATAACATAATTAAAACAATGATTTTCAATGTTGACAATGATTTTCAATGTTAAAATAATACTGAAAAACCCGTTATCAGAAAAAGAGGAATCCCTGATGTTTCTTTTATCTAAAGGAATAAGGGAAGTACATATATATCAAAACTTTCAAAATCTTTCAACAAACCTTTTAGAGAAACATCATATATACATATATACATCAACTTCTAAAACCAGAGTACATATTATTTTAGATTTAAAAACTTAGCAATAATGAAGATGATCAGGACACAAAGAAATGCACCGGAAAACGCATTTCAATTAGGTAGCTAAATAAGATTAGTCTTACTAATTATTAGTATTTTCTGCAACTTTAAATTACTTTACGCAGAGTTGAAGTGTCCTTTTTATAGCTATACTGCCACATCCTCTCTAAAAGACGGCTCTTGATTTTTCTCCCAAAGTCTAAACTGTGATGAAATCACTTTTCATCTTGCAATATCCCAACGAGCTTGAAGTTCTATTACATTTCATGTACCTAGGGCAGAAAATGGCAACCGTATCTGTTTTAATTTTTATGAAATCAAATTAGGCATAACATAATTAATCCCTAAATCATTATGCAATATATATTTCTTCCATACTCTGAAAGATTAAAAACCAAGGCTTTTGCTTTCACAACATATGCATTCAGAGACTGAGCTAAAATTAATTGCATGATCAAGTCTCCATCCTACACTCACGTACCAAATTAGGAAGTGATAAACTAGATCTCCTCATATTAAGTTGGCAAATCCAACTTTTAGCTAAAGCTTAAAATCCTTGACATCTCGAAATCACAATTTTAAAGCTGGAAGGAAACTCAGATCCTCTTAACTCCCCTTAAGTACAACTAAGATTTAAAGTCACAAAGCTACATGGTAGCAGCTGAACCCAGACCCCATGGTTCTTCCTATGCCCAGGCCACTGCTTTTCTACCACAACAGGACACTTAACTCATGTTTCCCAAAACAGGCCAAAACATTTTTCTTTCCACTCAAGATTAACTTTCCTTAAAAAACAAAAAACTTGGCCAAACATTTTGGAACATGCATGATATATCTGAAAAGAATCATAGAACGTTATTTAGTATTTTGCAGAACAGAGACCTGGAGACAGCTAAATTTTAGTTTCATTGCCAGTTCTCTATAAGAACTTACAAAAGTATTTCCTTGTTTTTGCCATATAGCGGCAAATTGGAAAAGCTTTAAGTGGTTCAACTTCCAAAGGTTTTATAGTTATTTCAAACCAGTTTTCCAAACATAACATTACTATTAATTAAAAAAAAAAAAAAAAACATTAAAACCCTTAACTGATTTAAGATATACTTAAGGGAAATAGGAGTTTGAATGACTAATAGTTACCTTATCATGAAGTAGGCTTATTATTTTGCTATCTGAGTCTGCAGCGTCTTCAGTTCAGTCTCTTCGCGCATTAGCACGCTGAGTATGATTTATTATAGAAATGTTATCATGTGAGCTAAACAAAATAGTCATTTTCACAAAAACTCTCCTAAATTAAAAATTTAACAGAGCTTCCATTAGGGGAAGAGGTGAAGTCCCTGCCCACATTTTTTTTAGGAGTCCCTTGCCCAGCCCCCATAAGACTCTTCTCCTCCCTTTTTGGTTCCTACTTCTGTTCTTCCTTGTTGGCTCATTCCTGGTCTTCTCAGGTGGGCAAGCAAGTTAACTCCTTTGCAATACAGGTGCTGCCTTTCTTTTTCCTCAAGTTTTGCTGTCACCGCCACCTTTCCAGCTGTCCCTCACAGACATTTTTATTTCAAAATTCAGCACTATTCTTAGGGAAACGGAAATGGCTGCTAATGAAAAGAGGACTCTCATTCTCTTCCATAAAGAAAAAGCCCACAGGTACCTAGGTTATTGCTACTTAAAGATGATTGCTATATGAAAATCCTGAGCAGTCGTCAGGTATAAGGAGACTCGGGACCTCAGATTAATGGAAGCTCTGTGTGACAGGCCTAAAAAAACCAATTATAATCTTCATATGAAATTTTTATTGTGAATATTTTCACAACATAAATAAAATTAATAGTTTTTGAATGAACTTTTCATATAAACAACTATCTTCTTGAATAATGATGAATCCATATCATGCTTATTTTATAACCCAATTAACCTTTTAAATTTCAAGTTTTTGTACTTACCTTGACAATATCATATATCACACAAACATTTCTACCAGATACTTTACAAGTATTTTAAAGTGCCTATTCACTACAAAGTGTTAATTACCTCTTTGCTTCTGCTCCGGCTCCTGTGTTTTCTTCCTTCGTTATCTGTAAATACACATAAAAATTCACCATAAACAAGATACAGAAACATCTCAAACACAAATTCCAATACTCAAATAAAGGACAATTTCCAACCCATTTTACTAAATTAAAATTCTACTTACTATTTTCCAAAGACTATTTTTTATGCAGGGTGAGTTTATTCTACCAAATACCACTGTGTGTGTGTGTGTGTGTGTATGAGAAACAAATCAAGCAATCTGAATAAACCAGAATATAACAGAGTAAGCAACCTGTCACCCCAAACCTTCTAAGGCAAGTCAAAAACAGATACTCTCTTTTCAGTTTGTCAGATTCTTAATTCACAAAACATACTGACTCTTAATTCACAAAACATACTGACTAGCCCATCTTGTTTTCCACTGCACAGAAAATTTATAAAGGGACATGTTAGAGGTAAACATGAACAAAGAAAACAAGAATGCAAGAAAATAAACAGTTTGAACTATATTTGGCATTAGTCAAAGGGTGCTATAGTTTATTTTTAAAAGATTTCATTTACTTATTCATGAGAGACACGCAGAGACATAGGCCAAAGGAGAGGCAGAAGCAGGCTCCCCTAAGGATCACACCCTGCCAAAGGAGAGGGAGAAGCAGGCTCCCCTAGGGATCACACCCTGAGCCAAAGGCAGAGCTCAACCGCTGAGACCTCCAGGGGTCCCAGGGTGCTATAGTTTATTTATTTAAAGATTCCATTTACTTATTCATGAGAGACGGATGAGACAGAGGGGGGTGGAGGGAAGGAGGGGCAGAGACACAGGCAGAGGGAGGAAGCAGGCTCCCTGCAGGAAGCCCGATGCAATCCAGGGACTCCAAGATCACCCTCTGGGCCAAAGGCAGGCGCTAAACCACTGAGCCACCCAGGGATCCCCAAGGGTGCTATAGTTTAGATGCTCAATTAACCTCTTCGTTAAATAGCTACACTAATTAAAAAAAAATACAGCAAAACATCTTACTTTCTACAACACATCAGTCTAATTCTTTTTCAAGTAAACAAATAAGAAACATCCCAAAATGCCCAAACCTCGTTTCAGAAACATTCTAACATTAAATGAAAAACAAAGTTAAAAATGTTCTTGTAACTTACATCAAAATGTTAAAACAATTCTGAATAATATATCACTGCCCAGACACATCTTTCAAAATATTTTGCCTATGTTGAAAGTATGAAATTTAAACATCTCAGGGTAAAAAACCTACCCCCTCCCCAAAATCTCAGGATACAACACAATTTTGCCTTTGGACAAGTTATAAAATTTCCGCATGAAGACATTTATGTTTCTCAGAACTGAAAAGTTCTCCGGAAAATTACCAATGTACTTTATTCATTTCTCAACTAGAAAGAATATGTATTAATTATATAAAAAAACTAAGTATGAGTCTTATACACACAACGACATGGATTTTAACAAATGCTGATAGTGGTAATTAGTTTGCAATAATTCATACCTGACTTTCGTTTTCTTTCTCTTGACCTTGATCGTGATCTTGAATAATGATGTTTTGAGGCTCTAGGAGAAACAGATACATCTGACTGCTCTTTTTTCTTATCTCTATCTGGGGATGTCTTTTCTGGGGCTAGTCCATCTCGCTCTGTATCACTAGCCTAAAAGTTTAAATAAAGAAAAATGATTATTAAGTTCTTAATCATATTTAAAATGTTTTTAATTTCTTAAAAGAGGAAGAGAATAGAAAATCATCTGAGTTCTACAAAATTAAAGGCCAATTTCTAAATAAATATTATTTGTACCTAATAAGCCCAAATAGATTGAAATGACTAACCCAATAACAAAGAGACTAATGTCCTTAACTTTCAAAAATCATTATTTTCATAACTTTCAAAACAATAGGGGGAGGGGAACAATCAGGGCTCCAAATATTTCCAATTAACTATTCAAGCAGAGAAAATATAGCCCATTTTAGATTTGTAAAGTCATTTACCTGACTTTAATGAATATTTTTATTTTACATTAGCAAAAGCATTTAAAAACCAACTGGTAAAATTTATAGAGACTTAAGTATGTAAAAATCTAAGAATAGCAGAGAATGCTTCTAGATTATAAAAGAATAAACAAAATTAACTTACCTATCTGAGAACCCAATCTTAATTTCATTAACCCTCTTTAATGAAAACAGCCCCTTGGCACAGTGCTGCTGCAAAATATGGTCTGCCTCTCCTCACATATGCTCTGGGCTATGGAAACATTAAGTTGTTTCTGCTTTAAAGCATTTTATAAATTTTCACAATGCAAATTTTGTAAAGTTAAAAAAGTACACATTCTTTCCAAAGAGTCCTTTAATTAAAAAGAGGTTCCTCCACCTAAATATCAGTTCCCTGTTTTCCAGTTTACTTGCTCATAACCAAGTACTCAGCACAGCAATCAATCAATAAATGAAGAAATGAATTCCTGTTAACTTGTTTTCAATAAAAAAAAAAAAAAAAAAACTTGTTTTCAATTAAAAAAAGAGGATTTCTGAGGCTCTGTTGAAATGTGTCGTCCAAATAAGAGTATCACAAAAAGCCCACTGATTTAAATGAGTCCTAGAAAAAAAGCTGTGAGAAGCTAAAACCTGATTCCCGAGTTGGATTTTGACAAAAAGGAAACAGTTTCAGTATGTGGAAGGTGGACTAGTTGGCTTTTGAACTAAGAAGGATTTTTACATTTTTGAAAGGATTAAGCAAGCAAGGAATGGGACAGAGACTCTACGTGATCCACAATGTCTAAAATATTTACTACTATACTCTTTACAGAAGAATCTGGATTGGATAAATAGGGAATCACTGTACATTTTCAGCAGGATAAATAATCACAAGGCAACGAACTCCTTTCCCGCAGGAAAATTAGTCCAGGGAAAAAAAAAATGAAAGGAAACTAAAAGGGGAGTAATTTAACAAAGTGTGAAGAGATTGCATTATCTCAACTAAGAATCACAAATGTGCCAAACTCAATGCTAGACTCAGAATAAAATGACAAAAAAGAGATCTACAAGTTTAGCTGGGATGACAGACATAAACGTGGTAAGCCTTTAACAATGGTAAAACAAAACAAAACAAAACAAAAACCCTCAACCAAGCACAGAGGAAGCAACTCATTACTGGAGAGGCTACCAATCAAGCATTAGTGCCTTCTCCAGTTTTCTATGTATGGGTGATTTCTGGAATTATAAAATTTTTTGTGATGAAAGCTTTCATCACTTATAATAGAGTTCAATTTTCTGATCTTACAGAGGAGATCCAGCAACATGACCTGCTTTCCCTTAAGATGGTACTTTAGCTCTTTGCTGTTTACTAATAAATAGTGCTGTATCACACAATCAAGGATAATTCTGATTTTCATCATTATCCTTACGAACTATTTCAGGCATGTCTGTGATGTTGTGAAGTGCTGGTAGAGCTTACATTTGGTAAAATAAAGCAACTGTGATAACTTAAGCACTGTTATCACTTCTTTCAGTGCATGAGCCTTTTCTGCAGAAAACCAGCATTCTTGAGCCACTGGCACAGCTCATTCACTTTTACAGAGATCATGACTAGAACTGAAGAAAAAATTTATCTGATGGGATGCCTGGGTGGCTCAGCGGTTGAGTGCCTCCCTTGGCTGGAGAATGATCCTGGAGTCCCGGGATCGAGTCCCACATCAGGCTCTGCATGGAGCCTGCTTCTCCCTGTGCCCGTGTCTCTGCCTCTCTCTCTCTCTCTCTCTCTCTCATGAATAAATAAATAAAATCTTAAAAAAATTTTTTCTCTGAAAATTTCTAAGCTTTACTTCGAATTATCAGGGATGTACATAGTAAATCTTAAATCTAACTGCAAAACTGTCCTCTATTTTAGCACTTTTAGAAGGCTACTACCATTACCTTAACATTTAGAATTTGTTTAAATCTGTAATAATGCTCACGACAGCACACAAATCTTTTTTTCCAGTGCAAAGAAGGTACCTTGGATTTAATACTAGGCCACTTCTCCAGGGGACTGTCTTTTTATTGAAGGAGGCACTGCAGGACCAAATGTCTGTTTGAACTGACTTCATTTTTTAAAACATTTGAGCCCAAGTAAAACACCACCATTTTTAAAATACATTAAGAGGCCTAAAACACCACTTAAACAGTGGAAAACACTACTTCGACTAGTTGCACAAACACCAAACAGCCCAGCTGTTTGAAACCGTAACAAAAATCGGTTAATTCAATTAGGTACTGGGGGAGGGGAGTGCAGAAACCATCTCGATTCCAGATAACCCCAATTTTTAGGGGGGCAAACTACAAATTTTTTCGGTACGTTTACAGTCCTACTTAGTTTTGAAAATGAATAAATAGAACTTCCTAGTCAGTGGAAAGGAACACAAAATGCTTGCGTTTTCCTTTTAACACGGGAAGAAAAATGAAGTAATCACAATAACGCGCGCGACCCACCGGAATTGGGCATCTTACACCCAAAGCATGCTTTTTAAAAAAACTGTAGTTCTTATTTAAAATTAAATGGGTCAAGAAAGGGTGCTTAAATTTAAAGAAACGCCAATATTAAGGCTTTATTATGCTTCTCAAAGATTTCAAAATGATTACATCACGAGCCGCTTCGGAAACGGAACAATCAGAATTCGTAGTTCCAAAGGCTCCTCGTAATTAAGTAGAATTTTTTTTGCTCCCTTTGAGCAACACCTTCCTCAGCTCCATACTAAGAAATAAACTACGGTTTTCAGAGACAAAACAATAATAATAAGGGAAAAAACTAAAACGTTACAAGTCGATTCTCTTCTCCCATTTTACCCCTTGCAGGCAACGCCTTTCTGACCCAATACTTTTCAAAGACCCCCCCCCCCCAAGCCCTTTTCTCTTTTCCTCAGTCCTTCTCCAACAGGAACAAATTCCCAAGCCCTAATTAACTCAGTATAAAAACGGCCAACAAGAGTAAGCTAAACTGGAGGCCGCTCTGTGGGTCGAACTGAATAGAGAACTAGGAAAAGAGAGGAAGAAAGTTCTGGAAGAAAAAAAAAAAAAAAAAAGACACTCCCTGCGGCTCCCCACCCCCACCAACACCGCCTCATTTCCCCCTCCTTACAGTAGGCAGCCATGATGGCGGGCGCAAAAGAAGGCCGCGACGCCATTTTGTCCACACACACGCGCGGACAACAGCTCTGGGAGCAGTTCACCCAGTCTTTGGAGGGTATCAAGAAAATATCCCTGGCTTTAAACTCAAGAATTGGCACCTACCGCCATAGTCCAGAGTCTTGGCCGCTAGGGCGGCGCCTCCACTTGCCGCTCTCAACAGTACCGGCCGCGCAGACGCTTCGCCACAGACTAAATCGCTCGCGCGAGAGACCCGGATGGCACAAAGGGGCTGAGGCCCGGCGCGTCGCGCAGCTTGCTGGGAAAAAAAAAGTGTCGATAAGAGTCTCTATAGCAACGCGATTCGAGGAGCTGATTGGTTGTTATTTTGAAGAGGGCGTGTAAGGCCAGGAGTGGGGCGGGGCCAAGAATACACCCTAGATTGTGCAGCCTGTAAATCGGAACGGGTGGAATTTAGGGTGGGTCAACGTCCTCTTTCGATTCTAAAGCAGTTTTGGCCCCTTCCGGCCGCTGTAAAAGGGGTTGGGCCTAGTGTTCTCCCGCCAATTTAAATCCGTGGGCTAGACCCCGAAGAGATTAGGGACAGTTGTGGGTGGCGGGAAGAGGAGTGATTTATTTGAGTGTTCTTCTTTAGGTTCTTCAGTTGCAGGTGAGGAGGGGGAAATGCGCTGCTGTAGAGATGTGGGGGGTGGGTTCAGATCGAAGTAACAGCGACCTCAGCTAAGTTTGGGTGTTTTCTCATCAAGACCGCTGGCGGGAGAGGGTTTGAAGTCGGTTCTTGCTGGTCGGTTGTCCAGCTGGGGAAGTTTGTGCTTGGGGGCCTGACACTTTCATTTCGCTTAATTCGCTCATCGGTTCTTCACCCAGCAACTCGCCTGATCTCAAATCGTTAACCAAATCAGGTCACTCGTGTGCTTAGTGTCTTTCCCCTGTAGCACCCAACCTTGAAGTCGACCATTCGTTTAGCTTCTTCATTATTCCATTTCTGCTGAGGCCCGGCAGCCGCCCCAAACTCGTTACAGCCTCTGAGCCTTTGCCCTCGGCTCGCATCTCTGTTCTCCGCGAACAGCTCTTGGAATCTTTCCTTTCCCTAACAGGTACTTCTCATGCGGCCCCCCCCCCCCCCCAAACTGAGCATCGTTTCGTTCAAAACCTTTGGTACTGTTTGTAATTATGCACTTATATAACAGTTAATAGGCGTGAATTTGAGTCTTCTCTATTGACTCGCTTTAGGTGACCTTGGCTATTTTTTTTCTTTTAAGACTTTTGTTTATTCATGAGAGAGAGAGAGGCAGAGAGAGAAGCAGGCTCCATACAGGGAGCCTGACGCGGGACTCGATCCCGGGACTCCAGGATCACACCCCGGGCCGAAGGCAGGCGCTAAACCGCTGAGCCACCCAGGGATCCCCTATCTTGGCTATTTATTTCATACCTGGCTTGTGTCTCTCTGCTTTTTTTTTTTGTGTGTGTGTGTGTGTGTGTCTCTCTCTCTGCTTTAAAATGGATTGTTGTGCGGATTAAATTAGTAAAGCATTGAAAATTATCTTGCATATTCAATACATATTAACTAATTTTAAAAAATTATTCATGAGAGGGGCAGAGACATAGGCAGAGGAGAAACAGGCTCCCTGTGGGGAGCCTGATAGGGTACTGGATCCCAGGCCCCCAGGATCACGACCTGAGCCAAAGGCAGACACTCAACTACTGAGCACCCAGGTGCCTCACATGTTAACTATTTTATTTGACTTTCCTAAACGAATATAATGATATTCGACCTTCCTAAACTTCATAATGATAAAGGCCTTTCTGTCTTCTGGGCTGTATTCCTGCTCCTAGAAAGAACAGTGCCTGGCACAAAGTAGACATCAATAAACATTTGTTGAACAACTGACTGTGACAGTACTTGAAGGTTGATAATATTTCTCTGTTGTTTTCAGATGTGGGACATAGAGACCCGTAAAAATTCACCCCAACCTGTCCCTCCTGTCTTAATTTCTTCCCAAATCCCACCCAAACACTGGCCACTAGAACTACTGTCTATTCTAACATTGTTTTGTACCCTTGCTCACATTCTTGGTAAGAACTCTTTTCCTATATTTAAAAACCTATGACCATAGCCTAAATGTTACTTGCTTCCACTAATGAATATAATAAATTACCTAACACTTAATATTGAGTGCTTGCCATGAACCAAACATTGTTCTGTAAATATTCAAAACTTATAACCTTTGCTTATAGGTACAGCTATGTTCCTATTACAGAGAATTAAGGAACGGAAAGGTTACATTGCTTGCTCAAGGACAAGTAGTTGTAAATAAAAAGTACCTTTCCTGTGCTGTATGTCCCATAAATTTTATTTTATTTTATTATTTTTTAGAGATTTTATTTATTTATTCAATAGAGACACACACACACACACACACAGAGGCAGAGACACAGGCAGAGGGAGAAACAGGCTCCATGGAGGGGGCCCGATGTGGGACTCAGTCCCGGGTCTCCAGGATCATGCCCTGGGCTGAAGGCGGTGCTAAACCACTGAGCCACCTAGACTGCCCTGGGCATATTCTTTGGTTCAATCAGAAACCAAATCCAATTCTTCCCCTTTTCCCGTACCATTTTCATTTACTGTACAATACTAGAAACATTAATGGATATTTTGAAAAGTTCATCTGGAACCTTAACCATCCTAAGATACCCCATATAGTCTGACTTTAGAGCTTCCACTGTTTATCTCTATATTGCTTAAAGGTGTATTTCAAATGAAAACGTTATAATTTTAAGCTAGGCACACAAAATACTGGAAGCTCTAGGATACATTGGTGACATCAGATTGGTCTGTGTTCCTAAACTAATACATTTTTCTCTGATGATAATTATAGTTAGTTCCATTTATCTTATTGGTTGAAGTATGTGGTGACTACTGAAATAACACAGAAAAGTCAAGACACAGAAAAGTCTTGACTGATGTGTGTATACATACATACATATATATATATATATATATATTTTTTTTACTAAACCTTTTAATTTCCCAAGGAATTGTATTCAATGCAACAATATAATTTGTTCTCTACATGTTGTCACAGGAAAAGTAGTGGTTCCTGGTTCAGGAAGACAATCTCAGAAATATGTGGAATGATATTGAGCTGTTGACAGGTGATGATACAGGAAGTGGGTACCTAAGTGTTGGCTCAAGAAAAGAACACGGAACTGCTTTATATCAAGTTGATTTGCTAGCAAAGATCGCCTCTGAAAAGGTAATGATTATTTATGATGCTGATTGTTTTCATTTACAGTACTTTTGCTGAGTGCTTAGTAAGCTCAGTAGTCACATAGTAAATGTTCTGTATATATGCATATAGCATTTTCTCAGGGAATCAAGGTTCAGTCTCAGATTACTAGAAATTTCCATCTGAATTCTCCCTTCATTGTCTTAAGATCATTATATTCAAAACTGAACATTTCATAGCTCTTCTTGATATTTGGACAAATAGAATGTAAATAAAGTGAAACAAAGAATAGCTACACCAGCTTAGAAAATAAATCATTACCACTAGACTTGAAGCCCCAATCCCATGTTCCCCCAGTACTCCACCCCTGAGTTAAGCATTCTGCTGAGGTTGATATGTATCCTTTCCATGCATTTCTTTCCACATATTAATTTTCTTCTTTTAACAATAATTCTAGGGATGCCTGGGTGGCTCAGTTGGTTAACCATCTGGCTTCAGCTCAGGTCATGATCTCAGGGTCCTGGGATCAAGCCCCCATCAGGCTGCCCGCTCAGTGGGAAATCTGCTTGTCCCCCTTCTTCTGTCCCTCTCCCTATTTGTGCTCTCTCTCTCTTTCTTTCTCGTAATTAAATAAATAAAATCTTAAAACAGTAATTCCATTCTCAGTCCAGGCTTGAAACCTTATTTTTTGCACCTTATAGAAAATATTACAGTTAGTTTTTTTTATCTTGGGTTTTCTTTTCTTTCTTTTTTTTTTCAAAGATTTTATTTATTCATGAGAAACACACACAGAGAGAGAGAGAGAGAGAGAGACACAGGCAGAGGAAGAAGCAGGCTCCATGCAGGGAGCCTGATGCGGGACTCGGGACTCCAGGATCATGCCCTGGGCAGAAGGCAGGCGCTAAACTGCTGAGCCACCCAGGAATCCCCTAGGTTTTCTTTTTCAGTAATTTGATAAATTTTTGTAAACAAAGGGTTTTTTGTAAAGAAAGTACATCTGATTTTTATTTATAGCATAGCCCAGGATCCCTTCATTTCCCTTAGCAAGTCAATGTAATATTTAATCCTCAATTAAGAAAAAAGGTTTCAATAAAAAGAAGCAAAATAGGGATCCCTGGGTGGCGCAGCGGTTTGGTGCCTGCCTTTGGCCCAGGGCGCGATCCTGGAGACCCGGGATCGAATCCCACATCAGGCTCCCAGTGCATGGAGCCTGCTTCTCCCTCCGCCTGTGTCTCTGCCTCTCTCTCTCTCTCTGTGACTATCATAAATAAATAAAAAATTAAAAAAAAAAAAAAGAAGCAAAATATTAGAGACAAGAGTTGTATCTTCTAGGGCTTGAAAGGAAGGGCCTCTTCTGAGGACCTTCTTCATAAAGGACCTCAAATGTAGACTTTTGGCTTTTTTTCAACTGAGGTTCTATATGTATTCAAAGAAACTAGCTGGTAGGATTTTTTAAAAATATACCATTCTTTACACAGCTTGCATACTGTTGGACTTTACTGCCTTAGTAGACTATGAATCACAGAATTTGTAAATGTTAATTATGAGTAGTACAAATAAATTATTTTCTTTGGCATTAAATTGTTTATTAAAAGCAAAAATTTTAATTTAAGGTATATTAAAAGTTCTGTAATGAGAAAATAGCATTTATATTTGAGTGTATCAGGAGCCTCAAAACATGGAAGTGGCCTAGGCCTCTCTTGAGCTCTGAGGACTCCTGTTGAAAAATAATAGTATGTGTGTATTAAGCTTCAAATTCAGCAAAGAACTAAAATTCTCTTATTAGCTTGGAGTATAACTCATCACTCATAGCAAATACTATGTTCAAAACCCTATGCTAGGGACACCTTGGTGGCTCAGTGGTTGAGTATCATCCCACGTCTAGGGATTGATCCCACGTCTGGGGATTGAGTCCTGTATCGGGCTCCCCAAGGGGAGCCTGCGTCTCCCTCTGCCTATGTCTCTACCTCTCTCTCTGTCTTAAATAAATAAATAAATTAATTAATTAAATCTTTAAAGGGGAAAAAAAAAAACCCTATGCTAAACACTTAGAATATAAGGTAACCTATTATCCCATTATTTTAGGATCTTTCCTTAAAGTGAAGCCAACAGGATACCAGCCATAAAAGCTACTTAGTTGTGCAAGTCAGTATATGCTAAATATCAGATGAATGTTACAGATATAAATGCAGTCTGAATTCAGAGGAAGGAGAGCTCATTGTGGGTGGGACAGTTTAAAGAGTCTTTCATAAAGAAAGTAGCACTTGGGCCTTTAGAGAAAGAGAAAATGGAAACACAACTTAACCAAAATTTGTGAAGTGCAGCAAACGCAGTGCTTATAGGAAAATTTATAACATTGAATGTATATGTTAGGAAGAAGAGAGATCTAAAATCAATAATTTAAATTTCTTGCTTAGGAAACTAGAAGAGCAAATGAAATCCATAGTAAGCAGAAAAGAGAATAATGGAACAGAAATCAATGAAATTGAAAACAGGAAATCAGTAGAGAAAAATCAGTGAAACCAAAAACTATTTCTTTGAAAAGATCAGTAAAATCTGTAAGTCTCTAACCAGGCTAACTTAGAAAAAAAGAGAGAGAACACAAATTACTAATATCATGGACATTAAATGGATAATCAAGGAATTCTAAGAGCAACTCTATGCCCATAAATTTGATAACCTCATGATATGGACCACGTCCTTGAAAGACATAATCTTCCAAAACTCACACAAGAAGAATTAGACAATCTGAATAGCCTCCTATCTATCAAAGAAATTATATGAGTAATTAATAACCTTCCAAAACCAGTCCCAGAAAGAACCAGTCCAAATCCCAGATGAGTTCACTGGTGAATTCTACCAAACATTTAGGAAAGAAATTATACCAGTTTTCTACAATCTCAGAAGATAGAAGCAGAGGGAATACTTTCTAACTCATTCAGTAAGCCCAGCATTACCCTAACACCCAAACCAGGCAAAGACGTTACAAGAAAACTATAGGCCAGTATTTCTCATGAACAGAAATGCAAAATTTCTCACAAAACACTATCAAATTGAATCCAATATATAAAAAGAGTTATATATCACAACCAAGTAGGATTTATCCCAGGTATGCAATGTTGCTTAAGCATTTGAAAATCAATTAATGTTTAGGTGATGGATGTATTAACTAACCTTATTGTGGTAATCATTTCATAATATATGTATATATTTTAAATTATTACATTGTACACCTTACCTTAAACTTACACAATGTTATTTGTAAATTATGTCTCAAAGCTGAAAAAATTAGTGTAATCCTTTACATCAACAGATTAAAGAAAAGTCACATAATCCTATCAGTAAATGAAAGAAAGCATTTGAAAAAAATCTAACAATCATGATAAAAACTCTCAGTAAACTAGGAATAGAAGGCCGCTTACTCCATTTGATAAAGAATATTTATAAAAAACCTGCAGCTGACATCATACTTAATGGGAAGAAACTAGAAACTTTCCCAGCAAGATCAGAACAAGGCAATGATATCCTTCCCACTATTCTACTCCTTTTCAACATCATACTGGAAGTCCCAGCTAATTCAATAAGAAAAGGAAATAAGAGACATACGGACTGGGAAGAAAGAAAACTGTCTTTGTTCACATATGATTGTCTATGTAGAAAATATGAAATAATTGACCAAAAAAACTCCTGAAACTAAAACAATTATAGCAAGATTGCAGGATATAAGGTTAATATGTAAAAGTCAGCTGCTTTCCTACATGCCAGATATGAACAAATGGAATTTGACATTAAAAACACAATAAAGGGGGATCCCTGGGTGGTTCAGCGGTTTAGCGCCTGCCTTTGGCCCAGGGTGTGGTCCTGGAGTCCCAGGATCGAATCCCGCGTCGGGCTCCCGGCATGGAGCCTGCTTCTCCCTCCTCTTGTGTCTCTGCGCCTCTCTCTCTCTCTCTGTCTATCATAAATAAATAAATCTTAAAAAAAAAAAACCACACAATAAAGGGGATCCCTTTATCCCCTGACTCAGTGGTTTAGCACCTGCCTTTGGCCCAGGGTGTGGTCCTGGAGTCCCGGGATCACGTCCCACGTTGGGCTCCCGGCATGGAGCCTGCTTCTCCCTATGTCTCTGCCTCTCTCTCTCTATGTCTATCACGAATAAATAAATAAATAAATCTTTAAAAAAAATAAAAACACAATAAAAAATAATCTTTGTGACCTTGGATCAGGCAAATCCTTCTTACATGTGATGCTAGAAGCACAAGTAACAAAAGAAAAAAATAAATTGGACTTCATCAGAATTAAAAGCTGTGTTTCATAGGACACAGTCCAGAAAGTAAAAAAGACAATTCACAGAATGGGAGAAAATATTTAGGGCAGCCCGGGTGGCTCAATGGTTTAGCGCCGCCTTCGGCCCAGGGTGTGATCCTAGAGACCCAGGATCAAGTCCCACGCCAGGCTCCCTACATGGTGCCTGCTTCTCCCTCTGCCGGTGTCTCTGCCCCCCACCCCCCATGTCTCTCATGAATAAGTAAATAAAATCTTATAGTAACTATAAAAACTAAACTAAACTATAACTAAAAAAAATTTATAGATGACAAGGAACTTATATCCAAAAAAAAAAATATGAAGAACTTCAAACCTAATCATAAAAAGACAAATAACTTAGTTAAAGAATGGGCCAAACATGCTCCAAAGTCATTGTCCGATTTCTCACTGTGATGATGAAGCATGGTTACATTGGCGAATTTGAAATCATCGTTGATCACAGAGCTGGGAAAATTGTTGTGAACCTCACAGGCAGGTTAAACAAGTGTGGAGTGATCAGCCGCAGATTTGATGTACAACTGAAAGATCTAGAAAAATGGCAGAATAACCTGCTCCCATCCTGCCAGTTTGGTTTCATTGTACTGACAGCCTCAGCTGGCATCATGGACCATGAAGAAACAAGACGAAAACACACAGGAGGGAAAATCCTGGGATTCTTTTTCTAGGGATGTAATTCATACATGCAAATAAAATGCCTCAATGGACTCTGGTGCTTCACTTGGTCGTTCTGAAGTTTACAGCAGAGTAGCAAGAGCATCTGCAGCTGTGTACAGCCTTCATGTTCATTGGGAGATGCTGTTTCCCGAAGTGAACAAGGAAGTCTTGACTTGTGATAACTCACACCATCATGCTCATGGTTCACCAGAGGAGGTTGTATCTATCTCTGAGTAGCTGAATCTGGGTTGAGGTCCAGCTGATGATGCTTTCCCTTCCAGGGTCTTACATTAACCCTGGAAGGAGTGATGCTGTTCTGTTTTTAACTTGAGAATACACATTTCATCCACTGTTGTTAACTGCCCTAAAAAATATGACCTGGCTACAGTTAACTGTGTAAGTGTTCATAAGGAAGCAGTCAGGAAGCAGACTAGAGCTCACAGCTCACTAAGATGCATCAAAGTACATTTGGCTGGCCTGTCAGTAACATTTTAGCAGTATGTGTTTGTAAAATGTCATTTAGAAAACTGAAACTTCTTTTAAAAACTTGTTTCACTGTAAACCTCTCACAAATGTATTCCTGGAATTGGGAAGAATTGGTTGCTCGGCCACTTTACCTGGGGGAATGCTTGTAAAGAACTCAGCCACCAAAGAGGGTAGGGTGGCTTCTGTGAAGTACACCAAGGCTTCCCACTCCTTCTTCGTAAGCAGTGCTGTCCAGTAATGTAACAAGAGCCACATGTAAGTAACTTTCTAGGAGTTACGTTAAATAAGTAAAGAAAAAAAAAGTGGGCCAAAGACCCTAATACACACCTCCCCAAAGAAGATATACAGATGATAAGCATATGAAAAAGTGCTTCACATCTTGTCATCAAGGAAGTTCGATTTAAGACAATCCTGAGGGGCACCTGGCTGGCTCATTTGGAAGAACACATGACTCTTGATTTTGGGGTTCTGAGTTTTAGCCCCATGCTGGGTGTAGAGATTACTAAAAAAATAAATTAAAAAAAAAGTAAAAATAAAACAGTCATGAGATACCACTGCATAACTATCAGAATGGCCAATATGAACAACACTGACAATCAAGATGTGAAACAACAGGAACTCTTATTCAGTGCTGGTGGAAATACAAAATGGTACAGCTACTTTCGAAGACAGTGGGGCAGTTTCTAAAAAAAAATGAAACATACCATACAATACCAACAAAGTGGTTGCACTCCACAGTATTTACCCTGAGGAGTTGAAACTTACATCTACACAAGAACCTGCATGTGGATATTTGTAGAAGCTTTATTTATTTATTTATTATTATTATTTTTTAAAATTTTTATTTATTTATGATAGCCACACACAGAGAGAGAGAGAGGCAGAGACACAGGCAGAGGGAGAAGCAGGCTCCATGCACTGGGAGCCCGATGTGGGATTCGATCCTGGGTCTCCAGGATCACGCCCTCGGCCAAAGACAGGCGCTAAACCGCTGCGCCACCCAGGGATCCCTAGAAGCTTTATTTAAAATTGGCATAACTTAGGGCAACCCGGGTGGCTCAGCGGTTTAGCACCGCCTTCAGCCCAGGGCCTGGTCCTGGAGACCCACGATCAAGTCCTACATCGGGTCTCCTGCATGGAGCCTGCTTTTCCCTCTGCCTGTGTCTCTCATAAATAAATAAATAAATAAAATCTTTATTTAATGTTTTTATTTTTTATTTTTTTATTTATGATAGTCACACAGAGAGAGAGAGATACAGGCAGAGACACAGGCAGAGGGAGAAGCAGGCTCCATGCACCGGGAGCCCGACGTGGGATTCGATCCCAGGTCTCCAGGATCGCGCCCTGGGCCAAAGGCAGGCTCCAAACCGCTGCGCCACCCAGGGATCCCTAAATAAAATCTTTAAAAAAAATAAAAAAAATAAAACTGGCATAACTTGGAATCAACCTAGATATCTTTCAGTTGGTGAATGGATAAACTTGGTACATCCAGACAATGAAATATTATTCAGCACTGAAAACAAATGAGCTATGAAGCCATAGGAAGATGTGGAGGAAACTTAAATGTCTATTACTAAGTGAAAGAAATCAATCTAAAACTATGGACACAGTGATAAGATCAATAGTTAGAGAAGATTAGAGGTTGAGGGGAAGAGGGACCTGAGCCCAGGATTTTTAGGGCAGTGAAATTACTCTATAAGAATGACAGATAAATGTCATTATACATGTGTTCAGACCCACAGAGGGTACAATAGGAATAACAAATTATAATGTAAACTATGGACTCTGGGTGATCATGTGTCAGTTGTAACAAATGTACCATCTGGTAGGGGATGTTGATAGTGGGGAAGACTGTCTATGTGTAGAGGCTGGGGATATGTGGGAACTCTCTATATCTTCCTCTCAATTCTGCTGTGAACCTAAAACTGCTCTTAAAAAATAGTCTTGGTGTGTCAGGGTGGCTCAGTTTGTTGGGCATCTGCCTTCAGCTCAGATCATGATCCTGGAGTCCCTGGATCAAGCCTCATGTCAGGCTCCCTGCTCAGTGAGGAGTTCACTTCTCCCTCTACCCCTACCCCTCCCTGCTTGTGTTCTCTCTCTCTCTCTCTCTCTCTCAAATAGTAAAATCTAAATAAAATGTTTAAAAAGCCTTTAAAAAAGAAGAGGAGGGGGAAGAGCTGTCCAAGCAGAGAGAACTGAATGGGTACTTACCCAGGAAAGTATAGCTTAGATCCTTCTCTCCAGTGGTTTGGTGTAACTTCTTATTATTAGAAGAAGCAAGTTAAAAAGTATAAGAGGCATCAGAATGTGGTGGCATTTTCAAGAATTTCACCTGGAGAAGTTGACTGTTGAAACAGGCACGAAATGAACTGACTAGATTAAAACCTAGCCAGGGAAGAATATTTATTTATTTATTTATTTATCTATCTATCTATCTATCTATCTATCTATCTATTTATGATTTTATTTATTCATGAGAGACACAGAGAGAGAGGCAGAGACACAGGCAGAGGGAGAAGCAGGCTCCAAGTAGGGAGCCCGATGTGGGACTCAATCCCAGGTCCCCAGGATCACATTCTGGGCTGAAGACAGGCACTAAAACTGAGCCACCCAGGCGTCCCTAAGAACATTTATTGAGCATATATTATATGTAGGGCTATCTTCTAAGTCTTTATCTTACAAGATATCTTCACACATTTATTGAGCATATATTATATATAGGGCTATCTTAGAAGTCTTCTATCTTCTAAGTCTTCACACAAATTCATTCATTTAATCCTCATATAAGCCAGCATTATAGGTATTATTTTTGTTATAATTCTTGTTTTACAGGAGAGTCAGTTGAGGCATTTGCCTCAAAATTACTCAGCTAGCAAGTGACCAAGCACTGTCATTAAGTTATACTTTCTCCAACTGCTTCAAGATACATTTGCGTGCAGAGCTCCAATTACCAGAAGCTGAAAACTGGAGATTCCTATTTGGCTTGCAGAGTATTTTTTAAAATACTGACTTGGCTGCCAATATTTAAAACTCAGAACGTTTCACATAAAGATGCAGTTTTCTTGGCAAATTGGGTGTGGCCATGCCAGGATTGCATTTCCACCAGGCATTAATCTGTTTCTGCTCTCTTTATTGTCTGTGGGGCTGTGAGCCCTCCAGTTCACATCCCACCCCCAAGCTCCCATCATATCTCAGACACTAAGACTTTGTGCCAGTCTCGACTCATTCATTTATTTTGATGCCTGCCGCCTCCTACAGGCCTAAGATCCACCCTTGCAATCTTGGACTGTTTCCCTATTTTGGACTCTGAATGGATTCACAATATACCATAGAAAGAAAAACTTGGCTAATTAGATATATGGACTAAAGAAAAAAGTTAAGTTTTAAATGTGGGTATTTGGGTGTATGGTGATACTTTTGGTAAGTATTGTTAAAAGTGTGTAAAAATGTTTTATTGTACTCTTGCTTTTCCCTCCCACAGGCCTCATTAAATCCAAAGATACAAGCATGCAGCTTAAGTAATGGGTTTATTATTGTAGTGGACCAATCAGTGATACTGCTTGACAGTGTTTGTAGATTGCTTCAACTGCATCTTGTATTTGGTAAGTCTAAGTACAATAAAATAAATTGGAAGTTTTTACTTCCAATAAATTTCTACTGCATAGCCTTTTCTTTACTCTGTTATTTCTAAGACTTTCAATTGGACTAATTTCAAGAAATTAATCTCAAGTGCCTTTTTTGTGCTGAGTACTAGATGCAAGGGATCCTGAGATGAGCCCTCTTCTCAGTAAATCTAAGGGGTATGTGTATGTTTAAGTACATATAAAGCAACAATTAACTCTACTTGCATTTTTTTTCAAGATTTTATCTGACACAGAGAGAAAGCACAAGCAGGGGAAGTAGCAGAGAGAGGAAGAAGCAGGGCTCCCTACCGAGTAGAAAGCACAGTGTGGGGCTCGATCCCAGGACTCTGGGATCATGACCTAAGCTGAAGATAGACACTTAACACTGATCACCTTAAGTGATCTGTGATCACTTAATCACCCAGGCACCCTGCATGGTTTTCTATATTATAATATTGTGGAATCCAGTTGAGCCCAATTTTGTTCAAGTTCCTGAGTCTTGTACATAATTTCAATATCAACAGATAATTTTTTTTAAGATTTTATTTACTTATTCATGAGAGACACAGACACAGAGACAGAGACATAGGCAGAGGGAGAAGCAGGCTACATGCAGGGAGCCTGACGTGGGACTCGCTCCCGGGACTCCAGGATCACGCCCTGGGCTGAAGGCAGGCACTAAACCGCTGAGCCACCCAGGCATCCCCATCAACAGATATTTGAATAATATTAGAATATATATAGCTCTCTAGGAGCACCTGCATGGCTCAGCTGGTTAAGCCTCTGACTTGATCCCAGAACCCTAGGATCAAGCCTCACTTCAGGCTTCCTGCTCAATGGGGAGTCTGCCTCTTCCTTTGCCCCTCCCAACTGCTCATGCACACCTTGTCTCTCTTGAATAAATAAAATAAATTAAATCTTGGGACACCTGGGTGGCTCAGAGGTTGAGCATCTGCCTTTGGCTCAGGGTGTGATCCGGGAAGTCCCAGGATCGAGTCTCACATCAGCCTCCCTGCCAGGAGCCTGCTTCTCCCTCTGCCTGTGTCTCTGCCTCTCTCTCTCTCTCTCTCATGAATAAATAAATAAAATCTTTAAACAAAACAAAACAAATATGGATGTACAGTTTAGGTATATGCAAATATGGATATAAGACTAAGGGAGGGGTCACTATGCTGGAAAATAGGTGAAAACATTGTGAACATTTTTTCTGTAATTTTAAGAACTTAGACAACAGAAGAGGAATCAGAAGGTATGCATGTGAGATGGCAATCTTGATTACAATATGGAGGCAAGGAACTCTTATTTTGTAGAATCTTAATGTATCTACCCTGAATGTTCTACAAGATTCAAAATTTCACCATGAAATAGTGGGCTGTGTTAATGTGTAATACATTTGTGGGAAGTCTTTGTTTATGCCTCACCTTATCCAGGGGGGCTACCCTGAGCACTCCAATTAGTGCTGTGCAATATGCATGGCTCATCCAAGCTATCTTTCCCTGCTCTACTTTTATGTTTTTTTCAGAGAATTTACCACCTTCTTACATGTCATATAATTTATTATGCTCTAATTGTTTGTCATCTATTTCTGCCTTGGGATTTAAGCTCCATGAAGGTGGGACTCTTTTGTTACTATTCTCAGATATATGCAAAAGGCCTGGAACACTGCCTTAGCATGTACTAAGTGCTCAGTAAATATTTGTTGACTAAATAAGAGTAACTTTTTTTTTAAGGATTTTATTTATTTATTCATGAGAGACACACAGAAAGAGAGAGAGAGAGAACGAGGCAGAGACATAGGCAGAGGGAGATGCAGGCTCCATGCTGGGAACCTGATGTGGGACTCAATCCCCGGTCTCCATGATCACACTCTGGGCTGAAGGCCGTGCTTAACCACTGAGCCACACAGGCTGACCAAGAGTAACATTTTAAAAAAATTTTTAATTACCACCTTTTGGACATATTTAAGAAAAGCTTGAATAGTTGAGTTTTAATGACCAAATTTACACATTTTTTTGTACTGAAAATAAATATTTTTGAAGGAAGCTTGTAACTTTGATTTGTAATTTTCAGATACCAAAGTGGATGTAGTTGGCCTATGTCAAGAAGGAAAGTTTCTTTTGGTTGGGGAGAGAAGTGGCAATTTACATCTTATTCATGTAACATCAAAGCAAACATTACTCACTAATGTAAGAAACTGTTATATTTTTCATTTTTGTCACTTAAATTTGAAATTACCTCTGAGAAAACTAAAACTGTAACAAACCATTATTTAATTTTTTAATTGAAAGAATAATATTCTTTATATTAAATTTTAAAATTCTACCTTATATGAAGTAAATGCAAAATTGAAAAATTAAGCTTTGGATATATTCCTACTATGTTTGTCCAAAATAGTTTTTCATTTTAAAACTAAAATATTTCGGATATAGGCAGAATTATTGCTAATGGTCATCAATAATATCCGTTTTGAAAAAATATAATCCTTGATTGTATTTTTCTGGGCTTAATCTTATCATTTGAAATGAATTTGCAATTAGGCTTTTCTTCAGAAAGCTAATGATGAAAATCAGTGTACTTACCGGAATCTTGTTATTGAGAAGGACAGTTCAAGTGAAGGTAAGTGTTTTGAATTTTTCTTTAATGTCTAGAGGACATATATACCCAATAAAAAAATAAGATTTATAGTTAAGAAATTATATGAATTCATCTTTATGCCTCCTATATTACTTATTATATATATATTATTTATATATATATTAAATTTTCTAGTGATTCAAGTAATATTATTATAAGAAATAAGTTTTTGTATTTTATTTTGTTTTAGTTTGTTTTAAAATTTTATTTATTTATTTGATAGAGAGCATGCACACACATAAGCAGGGGGAACAGCAGAGGGAGAGGGAGAAGCAAGGCTCCTCACTAAGGAGAGAGCCTGATGTGGGGCTTGAACCCAGGACCCTGGGATCATGAGCTAAGCCAAAGGCAGACACTTAACTGACTGAGCCACCCAGGTCCCCAAGTTTTTGTATATTAGTTCTTTTCAGGGGCTTATTTATTATTTTTTAAAGATTTTATTTATTTATTCATGAGAGACATGGAAAGAGGCAGAGACATAGGCAGAGGGAGAAGCAGGCTCCCTGCAGGAGTCTGATGCAGGACTGGATCCCATGACTCTGGGATCATAACCTGAGCCAAAGGCAGATGCTCAACCACTGAGCCACCCCGGTGCCCCTCTTTTCAGGGGTTTAAATGTACTTCCCTGAACTTAATATTCTTTTTTTTTTTAATTAATTAATTTATTTCTGATAGTCACACAGAGAGAGAGAGAGAGAGAGGCAGAGACATAGGCAGAGGGAGAAGCAGGCTTCATGCACCAGGAGCCCGACATGGGATTCGATCCTGGCTCTCCAGGATCGCGCCCTGGGCCAAAGGCAGGCGCCAAACCACTGCGCCACCCAGGGAACCCTGAACTTAATATTCTAAATTCATTTTTATAGTTTTAAGAGTTCTTTTTTTTTTTTTTTTTAAGATTTTATTTATTTATTCATGAGAGACAGAGAGAGAGAGGCAGAGACACAGGCAGAGGGAAAAACAGGCTCCATGCAGGGAGCCCAACATGGGACTTGATCCTGGGTCCCTAGGATCAGGCCCTGGCCTGAAGGCAACACTAAACTGCTGAGCCACTCGGGCTGCCCAGTTTTAAGAGTTCTATAGATTACCAAGGAGACATATTTTTTTAAAAATGTTTTTGTAGGTTTCAATATATTTATCATATTTTTATTTCAACAAATGTTAACTGGACCTTAATTTAATATATCTGAGGGATTTTTTTTCCTGTTAAGTGAAGTTTGGTTTATAAAAGTTTCAAAGAAGTTAGCATTATTTTTTACAAATGACTTACTTATTCTTTCTAAATAAGCTTTATCTGTGTCATTACCATATTATTTGATAATTAGAATTTAAGTGAGCAAATTGACATGTTTTTAAGGTCTTAAATTTTTTTTTTTTTTTTTGTCTTAAATTTTCTTTTTAAGATTTATTTATTTGCTTGAGAGAGAGAAAAAGAGTGTGGGAGTGCTTGAGCATGGTCGGGGGCGGAGGGCAGAGGAAGAGGAATAGAGAGTCTCAGGCAGACTCTGCCCTGAGTGTGGAGACCAATGCAGGGCTTGATCTCATGACTCTGAGATCATGATTTGAACTGAAACCTAGAGTCAGGCACTTAACTGGACGCTTAACTGACTGCACCACCTAGGCACCCCAAACACTTAAATTTTATGTCCATGCACCTGTTAGAGAAATTGGCTTGATTTTATTTCAATAGGTACCTATTATATGCTGCTGCTTACAAACAATGGATTTTTTTACATTACAAATCTTCAACTTTTAAAAATTCAACAAGGTAAGTAATGGATTTTTTTAATTATTATTGATTTGCAGCAATATTTCTTACTAGTTTTTTGGGTAAAATTTTAAATATTCTCTTTAAGAATATTATTTTAGTTTAATTAGATTCTATAATACTGCATATACTTTTGAGTATTCACATATTGCTTAATTTTCACTATTAAGGCTGTGACAGGATCTAAAGAAATGTACATTGTTTACAGCCTTCGAGAAGTTCATGGCTTAGTTGGGGAGACAAGATACACACTAGCAGAGTAAATGCGTTTTGATGGAATGAATGAACCTGGAAACTGAAATGATTATATAAACACGTTAATACAGGCGATAATCCATAGAATGTGCTAAGTGAGTGGTATGGACCATACATCCCTCTGAGCTGGGAAAGGTTGAGGGCATGTGTTCAACAAATATTTTTTCATAATCTTCGTGCCACGAATGTACAAAGTCCTGGGGATACCACCAGACATAGCTCTTCATAGTTTAATGAAGGAACCAGACAAGTAAAAGAGCTCTTCCAAAGTGGTATGCAAAGTGATGAAGACTTTACAGGTAGCACTTTAGAGCTTGAAGAAGAGAGTTGCATCAGGGAGAAGACCACCTTAGGAGGGAGAAATGTGGTAAGGGAAAGTATGGAGAGGCTCTCTGGAGCCTAAGATGCAGCCTGGCTGGTGCCCTGACCATGACATGTCACCGTTTATATCGGTGGTCAAGAGCAAAATTGAAACTTCGCCACTGCTTTGTTAGCTTCCGACTAGTGTTCCTCTCACTAGGAGAATAGTGTATGTAATTTGGCCTTGACACACAAGGGTGACTTGTGTGTATTTTATAGGTTAATACTATAACTTTAGTCTGCTTTCTCCTTGCATGCAGCGATTGAGAATGTAGACTTCAATACAGCAAAAAAGGTAAGAAAAAGCCACATTGTCCTCTTGAAACTTCTATTAAGAGAGTGTTTCTGGATATTGTCTAGTGGTTGATATTTTGGGAATTAGAGTGATAAAACATTTTAGTAACATTGCCATTTAAAAGTGCATTTATGGGGGCTGGCTCCTTCAGTAGAGCATGCAATTCTTGATTTCGGGGTTGTGAATTTGAGCCCCATGTTGGGTGTAGAGATTGCTTAAATATAAAATAATTTTAAAAAGAGAGATGTATTTAAAAATAAATAAAAATAAAAATGCATTTATAACTGATTGATTTAAACTAATTTTTGTCAATCTTTCCAAGGAATTTGGACTGTGGACCATATCTATGACATTCTTGTTTTTTTAATTTTGCAGTTACAAGGACAAATCAAGTCTAGTTTTGTTTCTACTGAAAATTATCATACCTTTGGTTGTCTCAATCTTGTGGCTGGAGACTTAGCAAGTGAAGTTCCCGTGATAATTGGGGTAATTTTTTCTATAAAATTTTATTTTATTTTGGTTCTGAAGTATTTCTTCATTAACACATAGTTTTGGTTAAATTGCTAATTAATTTGTATTGTATAACTTAAAGATAGAAATTGTAAAATTAAGATTTTGAAATTAACTCAATAAGTACACCTGAGTTTCTCTGTTGGAAAACATAGTGCATCTTTTTTTTTTCTTTAATAATTATCTTATGTGTGCTTAATTTGTCAAATATTTTTATTTTATTTTTTAAAGATTTTATTAATTTATTCATGAGAGAGAGAGAGAGAGAGGCAGAGACACAGGCAGAGGGAGAAGCAGGCTCCATGCAGGGAGCTTGATGTGGGACTCAATTCCGGGTCTCCAGGATCATGCCCTGGGCTGAAGGTGGTGCTAAACCACTGAGCTACCCAGGCTCCCCAGCATCTTCATTTTCACTCATTTCTACCTGAAATTTAGCATTTCTTTCAGTTATGAATCTAGGGAAAAATAACAACAAAAAATCTAATTATATTCAAGAAGTAGAAAATAATTCAATATAATTACAGCATTGACAACATTTTTACCTGCCCGATTTATATTTTATATTAGGAGACAGTCACATTTATCTATTCTGTGTATCTAGTTCAGTGTTTCACAGGGGTTCCAATGATTTAAAATTAATATTAAAAAACAAAATTAATATTTTTATTAATATTAATATTTTATTTGTTTCAAAAATTTGTGGATACTTTAATGAAAAACTTAACCAAAAACTGTCTCATCTTACTGCAGGAAGTCTTAAAGAGTTTACCCTGTATCTCTGGAGTGAGTTGCCTGAATGTGCCCGCTCCTTATTAAATATTCAGTGGTAATGGCAAATAGTCCAATTTGCTATCTTTCCATTCTGTTCTGTTGAAAGCAGACTAAGAGAGTGACTGGAAAATAAAACTTGGGCCTGAATACATACGTATATTTTGAAATACATATACGTGTACAACTTGGGTGTTTTTACTTGAAGGAGTCTTCAGATCTAACAAACAAATTTGCAGTTGATGTGCTGTTTCACCTCTGTAGGGAACTGGTAATTGTGCATTCTCAAAATGGGAACCAGACTCTTCCAAGAAAGGAATGACAATTAAGGATGTTCTTGATGCAGAGATTATTAAAGGTAAAATAAGTTAATGAAACTACTTGGGGCCATGACTAGTGAGTTTTAATTTTCATGTCAATATGTTAAGTCGAGTGAATGGATCATTTTACCTTACTGCTCTTTGAAAGAAGCCAGATTAGTTTGATAACTGTCCACATAATTGACTGTTCTTGACCTGTTGGAATTTTTACTCTTCATTTTGGGAGGTTTACATTTTAGCAGTCATCTAAAAATATATAGAGTCAGGAATATGAGAATGGAAACTTTTTGTTTAAGTGTGGTAGTTCTGCCTTTTCATAAATAATGGTAGTTTTTTATTTAAACGTGGCTGTCTGTGACACAGAAATGTAATCTTACACACCTCGATTTCTCTCTTGTAGGTGCCAAGAAGTTCCAGTTGATAGACAATCTACTTTTTGTTCTTGATACTGATGTATGTTTCTGATATTTCTGCTTCGTTGTTTTCATTTGGTATTATGTTAAGCAACAAAAATTTGTCAAACTTAAAAAAGACAAGGATTTTAGCTGGGGTGGATTACTATCTGGTGTGCTGTGCTTTATTTCAGTACCTATATCAAGAAATAGATGCTGCAGTGTAAGATCTTGAAATATCATTAAGAAGGTGTGTCTGAAATGTTTCTTTTTGCAGAATGTGCTGAGCATATGGGATATTTACACTCTGACTCCCATATGGAACTGGCCTTCTCTTCACATCGAAGAGTTTCTTCTTACCACCGAAGCAGATTCTCCTTCATCAGTCACGTGGTACATTATGACACTAGTAGTGATTTCCTTTCTGTTACAACCAGGTCTCTTGATCATTCATTATATGTTACATTCTAACTAACCCTGTGGACAGACTGACAGGGTAAGGACCATTCCACTGGGGTCAAATTCATTGAGAGCAAATAGTCTGTACCAACCTCCAAATGGTTGTGTTAGAGAGTGTCAGTCGGGGCCATAAACATGAAGAAATGAGGTTCAATGTCTTCTATGGGAATCAATTTTCACCTCTTAGAATATTCCTTTGACTTAGCTTATATCTAACTTGGCAAAGTTTATTTGAGTCACTTAAACCTTCTTTCCTCTTTTATTTAGGCAAGGGATTATAAATCTCAAATTAGTAGCTCTGACAACTACTACTAATAAGGTATTTGAAAATTTTATTTCACATTTGTCCACATTATGTGTTAGAAATAGCATAGCTAATATGAAAGTGGTTAAGTAGTGCCTATAGCATTTAGCTTTTTGTTGACACAGTCTTGACAAATCAAATATAATACCGCAGAGTTCTTTTTTCTTTTTTTTAAAGATTTTATTTATTTATTCAGAAGGAGAAGCAGGCTCCCTGCAGGGAGCCCAATGCAGGACTGTGTCCCAGGACCCCAGGACCATGACCTGCGCCGAAGGCAAGATGCTCAACCACTGAGCCACCCAGGTGTCCCTCTTTTTTTCTTATTAAAAAAAATGGAGGGACACTTGAGTGGCTCAGTCAGTTAAGCATCCAACTTTTTAATTCAGCTCAGGTCATGATCTCAGGGTTGTGAGATTGAGCACCATACTCAGTGCAGCCTGCTTGTTGCTCTCCCTCTGTTCCTCTCCCTACTCATGTGTTCTCTCGCTCTTTCTCTCCCTCAAATAAAGAAGTAAAATCTTTTAAAAATAAATCTCAGCTCCATGGGCAGCCTGGGTGGCTCAGCAGTTTAATGCCACCTTCAGCCCAGGGTGTGATCCTGGAAAGCCAGGATCGAGTCCCACATTGGGCTCCCTGCATGGAGCCTGCTTCTCCCTCTCCCTGTGTCTCTGCCTCTCTCGCTCTCTCTGTGTCTCTCATGAGTAAAGAAATAAAATCTTTAAATAAATAAATAAATAATCTCAGCTCCACACTTTAAATGGAGCATTGCAGGATTAAAAGTATCCGCAAGAAAAAAAAAAAATATCCGCAAGAAATGTTCATTAGAGTGACTCCTATTATTAGGAATTAATTTACCTTAAATATAAATTGTAGAATGAACTTCAGGTATATGGTTTTTCATTCAAAAGATTCGGAAGATGGAATAGAGCATAATTTCATATATAACATTTAAATAATACAGTAATTAACTTAGTTATGAAATTGTCTTTTGCATTTAGCCTTGTACTGAATGTTTTAATATAGGTCCTTGATAATGAAGTACTATCTTGGTCTTGTAGATTTATATGACCTACTATACTAATTGCTTTTCTGTTTTTCTTAGATGAAAAATCTCGTGGTTTATTCATTACCTACGATGGAAATACTGTATTCTTTGGAAGTATCTAGCATTTCATCTCTGGTCCAATCAGGAATTAGCACAGTATGTTGATGTATATTTTGTACTTTATAATAAAAACATTAAGCAGACTAAGCGGTGCCTGGCTGACTCAGTCAAAAGAGCATGTAATTCTTGATCTCAGGGTCATATGTTCGAGCCCCATGCTAGGTATAGAGTTTATTTAAATAACAAAATTATTATTATTTTTTTCTTTAAGCTAAACATGAGTGGAAACTGGTGTATGTAATACCTAGATAGGTCTCATGTTTACAACTATATTTATTATCACCAGATGCTTTCAAATACACTTGCCAAAGGCCAGTCTTCATGTAAGGAAAAGAAATAAGCATATTAATCAAATAAAACCTGAATCATCTACTTGTTCAGTTTTCTTTTGTCTCCACAGGAAGTATGAATGATAAATAGTTTGGGGGGAAGGTCATTGCTTTTATGGACTTACGTTTTAATTATAATCTTTTAAAAAAAACATTTATTACATTTGTCTCACATTGTCACACACACACGCACTCTCTCTCTCTCTATTTTTCCAAACCTTTGAAATTACTTGCAAGCACCATGGTGCGTTACCCCTAAGTGCTTCAGCAGATCTCTCCTAAGAATAAGGGCATTCTTCTATAACGCCATTATCACTCAGAAAAATTAACATTAATACAATACTATTATGAAACATACCATCCAAACCCAGATTTTACCAGTGGTCCCAATTACTTTAAAGCTTTTTTTTTCTTCTTGATCTAGCATCTACTCAAGCATCATGCATGGAATTTTGTTGTCATGGTCACACAGTAGTCTGCTTTAATCTGCAATGGTTCCCTATTTTTTTTTGTTTGTTTGTTTTTTTAAGACCTTAACATTTTCCAAATCCTAGCTTGTCATGTTGTAGAATGTCCCTCTACTTGGGTTGTCATAATTAGGTGCATGCTGAGCTTTCTTGACAAGGATACCACATGGGTAATACTGTATTGAACTGTGTCATATTAAGGGCCTCCAGTCCATTTGTCCTACTATTAGTGATGATAAATGTGATTACTTTGTTGGGGGCAGTTCTACCAGATTTCTCCACTGTAAGGTACTTTTTTCCCCCTTTATAATTGCTAAGTAAATTCTGTGATGTTGTTTGGAGACTCTAGGAATATTCTTTTCCCCAGTGGTTTTTTTGCTGTAAATTTAGGATCCACTGATGGATAATTCTCACCTAAATCAGTGTTTTCTTAGTAACTATAAAATGAATTATTTTTGTATTTCAATTTTAAACTTTTTTTTTTAATTGTTGTAGGATACCATATACCTTCTGGAAGGAATTTGCAAAAATGATTCAAAGTAGGTCATATTTTGTTTTATTAAATAAGTCATTAAATAGATAAGTTACAATTTACTTACTTAATGACAAATACACTTACAGTGCAAACTTTTTTCAGACTGTCTGAAGACTCCATCTCTCTTGTGGTACTCAGGTGTCTTACAGAAGCTTTACCAGAAAACAGGTAACTTCTTGTTTTCTTTTAAGCTTTACCCCTAAGTTCCCTGATTAATAAAATTTTTACTGAAATTTCTTATTTGACTTGTCAGATTGAGTCGATTACTTCACAAACACAGATTTGCTGAAGCTGAGAGCTTTGCTATTCAGTTTGGACTAGATGTTGAGGTAATTCTTTCATGAATTCATTTGTTCATCCAACAAGCATTTCTTTATGTAATAGAGACTGGGGAGACGAACACGTAAAGTGTAATTGGACTTTAGTATGGTCAAGCCTATAATTAAAATAAGACCAGAGAACACTAAGGATTCAAGGGAGAGACTGACACCGTACTGGGACGGAAAGATTTCCCAGAGGAGGTCATTTTTTGGTCAGATCTTTTTTTTTTTTTTTTTACAATTATTTTGAACTTTTATTTTTTTTAAAAGATTTATTTCTTTATTTGTTCATGAGGGAGAGAGAGAGGCAGAGACACAGGCAGGCTTCATGCCGGGAGCCTGATGCGGACTCCATCCCGGGACTCCAGGATCGCGCCCTGGGCCAGAGGCAGGTGCTAAACAGCTGAGCCACCCAGGGATCCCTTTTTGTCAGATCTTGAAGATGTTCCAGATAGTCCAGGAAGAGGAAGGGAATTCTAGGTGCAAAGACAGCATGAGCAAAGTGAGGGAGGCTTATGAGGCTTCTAGGAACTCCTGCTGACTAGGTAGGAGCAGAGAATAGGTTGTATGCACAAAGGAGTGAAAGGAGCTGATGATGGAGCAGTAGGTGGTCAGTGCCTGGGGAACTTGGTGTGCATCACAGAGGATTTAGATTGTAATTGACCAGTGATGGGGAGATGACTAGATTATGACTTTTTTTTTTTTTTAGATTTTATTAATTTATTCATGAAAGACACACAGAGAGGGGCAGAGACATAGGCAAAGGGGGGAGCCTGATGGAGGACCCTATCCCGGGACCCCAATATCATGCCCTGAGCCAAAAGCAGATGTTCAATTACTGAGCCACCCAGGTGCCCCAGACTATCACTTTGTAAAACTGAAGAATTGTTTGGAATGGTGCAGATTTAGGGGTGTAAAGACCAATTGGGAGATTGCACAGATTTCTGAGTGAGACCTGAGCCACTGCAGTGAAGTGAACATGTACGAGAGGGAAAGTCTGACACAAGAGGCACAGAGGAGGGAGAATCAGTGGGGCTAAATCATCACACCTAGGGAGGGACAACTGTAGGAGATGGACTGACAGGATTCTGGCTCGGCATACTCAGGGGATGTGGATGGTACTCCATAAAATGAGAAATATGTGCGGAAGAGCAGGTAGTGGGGAAAGATGAAGGGTCTGCTTTCTAAAAATTGCATGGAAGGGATCTTGTGAAATCAGACTGTCTAGTAGGAGATTGAGAGTGATGTTAGTTGAATCTAGAGGTAGGTTATGCTAGGTGACCACTCAGACCACTCCGGGCAAATGTGTAGAGTAGAGAGATCTCATCTTAGGATAAAATTCAGGGATAGCAGCATGTAGGAAATAAGGAAGAAGGGATATCTGCATATTTGGGAATGAAGGAGGAAAACCATAAGAATGTCTGATAGAAGATAGATGATATAGATAGAAGTCAAGGAAAGACGGGTGCCTGGATGGCTCAGTCAGTTAAGCGTCTGCCTTCGTCTCAGGTCATGATTTCAGGTTTCTGGGATAGAGCCCCACATTGGGCTCTCTGCTCTGTGAGGAGCCTGCTTCTCCCTCTCCGTCTGCCTGTTTGTGCTTGCTCTCTCTCTCTCTCTTGCTCTCTGTCAAATAATAAATAAACAAAATCTTAAAGAAAAAAAAAGTCAAGGAAAGAGAAACTTTAGAGTTCAGGAGGGAGTGATCAGCAGTTTCAAATACTACAGATAAGATCAAGTATTAAAACTGGGAGGTATCGGAGCAGCCTGGGTGGCTCAGCGGTTTAGCGCCACCTTCAGCCCAGGGCCTGATCCTGGAGTCCCGAGATTGAGTTCCATGTCGGGCTCACTGCATGGAGCCTGCTTCTCCCTCTGCCTGTGTCTCTACCCTACTCTCTCTCTCTCTCTCTTTCTCTCTCTCTCTCTATCATGAATAAACAAATAAAATCTTTAAAAAAATTTTTTTAAGTTTAACATTTTAAAACATATGAAATAATTTTGTGTGGTATTTGGAAAGGTATATGAGTAAAGACATAGAGAAGTTAATGGAATATTAAGCACCAAAATCAGTAATGGATACTTCTGGTTGAGACAAGGAGGATGATATATTAGGGATGCAGAGAAGAAATCTTAAGCTATATTGGTAATATTTACTTTTAAGTAGGTTGAGAGTACATGACTTATTACCTTTTTGAACATTTGAAAGTTTCATAATAACTTTTTTTTTAAGAGTAGGGATGTCTGGCTGGCTCAGTCAGTAGAGCCTGTTTACTTTTGATCTTGGGGTCATGAGTTCAAGCCCCATGTTGGACGTAGAGATTACTTAAGAAAAATAAATAAAATTAAGTGAATGGAGTGAATAATCAAGATCAGTAAAAGCAGTTTTCAGGGAGTATAGAAATACAAGTAGAGAAACTATACTTTCTTACCATTTTATTTGTTTATTTATTTTTTAAGATTTTATTTATTTATTCATGAGACATAGAGAAAGAGAGAGGCAGAGACAGGCAGAGGAAGAAGCAGGCTCCATGTAGGGAGCCTGATGCGGGACTTGATCCCAGGACTCTGGGATCATGCCCTGAGTAGAAGGCAGATGCTCAACCACTGAGCTACCCAGGCATCCCAACTTTCGTACCATTTTAGCTTTCAGAATTACAGGGTTATTGTCAAAATTAGCATTTTGCTTACAAAAAAGGAACCTGAAGTTTGGGATCTCTTTCTTTCTTTTCTTTCTTTCAAGAGAGAGAGTGTGTGAGCCTAGGGAGGGGCCGAGGGAGAGGGAGGGAGAGAATCTTAAGCAGGCTCCACATCCAGGGCAGAGCCCAACATGGGATTTGGGGTTCAATCTCATGACCCTGAGATCATAACCTGACCCAACACCAAGATTTGGATGCTTAACCACCTGAACCACCCAGGCACCCCATTTTGTGTATTTCTAACTCATGCTGTTTCTAGCTGCTAAAGAACCTTTGGCAGATTTAGGACATGAGATATGCACCATAACCCTTGGGCCATCTTTTACAAACCAATTCTGTCACTTTGGAACTGCATAGTTTCAGGTGCATTACTTACCCTTTCTGGAGTCTTGGTTTTCTTGATGGTATAACAGTAGTGTTAGTATTTACCCTGTAGGGTTATGGTGAGGCATAAATGCTTGCTCAGGTTTTTATGAGAATTAAATGAGGCAATTCACATAAGGCTCTTTTTTTTTTTTTTTTTGGTATCTATTTATTCATGATAGATACAGAGAGAGGGGCAGAGACAGGCTCCATGGGGAGCCTGATGTGGGACTCGATTCCGGAACTCCAGGATCACGCCCTAAGCCAAAGGCAGATGCTCAACCACTGAGCAACCCAGGCATCCCCATATAAGGCTCTTAGTACACTGCTTGACATGTGTAGTTCAGGATTCAATGGTCTCTGTAACTCTTAGCAATCTGGATTACCTTTGGGTGATCTGAGTCTTAACCTGATTTACTATTTATTCCTGGACCACATGAGGCTTCGCCTTTTTTCATGACAATCTATTGCCTGCAGCCTAACAAGTCCTGCACAGGCATCATTTTGCTTCAAGTTGCTTTAATGTGTCATGTTTATACTATAGCTTGTTTACAAGGTGAAATCCAACAATATATTAGAGAGACTAGCCTTGAGTTCTGCGGACACCAGCAAGCCGACTGAATGGCAGAAACTCGTAGATGAAGCTAAGGAAAATCTCCGTAATATCCAGGTGTGTTTTCCCTGTCATGTATGAGAGTATTCAGATTGATGGACTGGTGAATATTAAGTCGCCTTACTATGTCTGACATTTCTGAAACAGGACGATGAATTTGTGGTGAATTACTGCTTGGAGGCTCAGTGGATAACCTATGAAACAACCCAGGAAATGCTAAATTATGCCAAAACCAGGGTAAGTTTTTATAATGTCTATACCTGTTAGTTTGTCTCATGCAAAATAAACTGTCTCAAAAAAAAAAAAAAAAAAAAAGAATTGCAGACCTGTTCCAAAGTGCATTTTTGCTGTAGGTTCCCCTCAGTGAGCTATGGATACCATTGATAATTATATTCCTTAAAATCAAGGTGTAACAGATGGGCAAATCATTGTGAGCTGTTTTCATAAGATGCATTATTTTTTTATGATGTGTCATTTCTTTATTCACTATCTCAGTTCAATGCGATTTGATAGTTTTCCTTTCATGGAAAATCTATCTTCTTTCATGAAAAAAACTAATACAGCAGATATTCTAACATTGTTTCTCTTTGCTCATCTCAGCTTTTGCAAAAAGAAGATAAAACTGTTCCTACCTATTCTGATGGTTTAAAAGAGGTAATTACATTGTACTTAATTTGAGGATAAATGTACCTTTACAATATGTTTTTCAATTCAAGATAGACCTGTATTTTTTCAAGAGCAACTTATTTTAATTCTTGTTTCCTTACTGAAAAATGGGAATAATAGTACTTATGGGGTTATTTTGAAATCAGGTTAGATAATTGATATAAACCATTTTGTGTAGTGTCTGGCATCAGTTATGCACACAAATAAATGCTGTTATGATGACTATCATGGTTTAAATTCTTATTTCAAAGTAAATTTTTGGGGACACGTGGGTGGCTCAGCAGTTGAGCATCTGCCTTTGGCCCAGGGTGTGATCCCAGGATGCTGGATCGAGTCTCACATCGGGCTCCTTGTAGGGAGCCTGCTTCTCCATCTGCCTATATCTCTGCCTCTCTCTCTCCTCTCTCTCTCTCTCTGTGTGTGTCTCTCATGAATAAATAAATAAAATCTTAAAAAAAAAAATAAATTTTTGGTATAATCCAGCTAGATTTTACCATAAGGGCATTTTTAAATGAATGGGAAAACTAATTAATTTTGAAGGTCATCTATAATCAATGTGCAAATGCATTCTCTTCTGCAGTTTTATTGATTGAATATGATTGGAAATGTTTCCATTATTCCAAGGATTTTTTGGTCATATTTATGTGAAGTGGTATATGGGATGAAATGAGCATGTGTGTAAGACTTTGAAACAGAAAACCTAATTTGGGGTGTTTTTAATTTTAATTTTCTCACACACAATATTCAGATTGTGTTTTATTGTATTATATTTCTCACACACAATAACCAGGTTATTTCTTTCTAGGTTCTAAGGGCTCGTGCAAAATTGACTACTTTTTATGGAGCATTTGGACCAGAAAAATTCAGGTGTGTACACTCTTTGTTTTTCAGTTTTAGATGATGACTTAGGTTTTAGTCTAGAATGTCATAAAAGATAAAGTATTACTTTGAACGAATGTGTTTCTGGGAATTGAGTGATAGAAAATATTATTTTCCTACTAGGTTTTAGAACATTCTTCTACACTATCTATGGGAACTGATACATTTGAAAGGCAAATTTAAATGCACATATCTTTGCCTTAGCAATTTCACTTCTGGCAATTGATTCTATTAGATATACTAACATAAGCAACAAGAATATCATTCTCTACACATATGAGATATAACTATCTTTTTTTTGAGATAGAATTATCTTAAAGATAATACTAGTTTATTGTCAAATTAACAATAAATAGAAGTTTTATTTTTTTCTTGTGGCTAGTCAGTCCCCCTTCCTTGCTGTTTGCAGTGTTAGGCTAACAATCTGACATGCATTTGTCTATCTCTGGACTTTGTATTCAGTTGATTTTATATTATTCATTCACCAGTATCATGTAGTGGGTTTTTTTTTTTTAAGATTTTATTTATTTGTTTGTTTGTTTGTTTATTTATTTATTTATTTATTTATTTATTTATTTAAGATTTTATTTAAACAAACCTTTATCTGCCAAAAAAACCCCCAAGATTTTATTTATTCATAGAGACAGAGAGAGAAAGAGAGAGAGAGAGAGAGGCAGAGACACAGGCAGAGGGAGAAGCAGCCTCCATACAGGAAGCCCGACGCGGGACTTCCATCCCGGGTCTCCAGGATCACACCCCAGGCTTCAGGTGGCGCTAAACCACTGCGTCACTGGGGCTGCCCTATTTATTTATTTTTTTTGAGAGAGAGGAGTAAAGGAAATACAGGGATAAGTATTATATATGTATAAATATATATATTTATATACATATTTATATATATATATTTGTATGTTGTATAAATATAGCTAACCAGGTGATCTTATTATTTTATGTTTTTAAAATGAATGAGGGAGGATGCCTGGGTGGCTCAGCAGTTGAGCGTCTGCCTTTGGCTCAGGGTGTGATCCCGGTCCCAGGATCAAGTCCCACATCAGGTTTCCTGCTAAGCAGGGAGTCTGCTTCTCCCTCTCCCTGGCTCTTGCTCTCACTTGATTGCTTGCTTTCTCTCAAATAAATAAATAAAATCTCAAAAAAATACTTAAAATAGGGATCCCTGGGTGGCGCAGCGGTTTGGCGCCTGCCTTTGGCCCAGGGCCTGATCCTGGAGACCCGGGATCGAATCCCACGTCGGGCTCCCGGTGCATGGAGCCTGCTTCTCCCTCTTCCTATGTCTCTGCCTCTCTCTCTGTCTCTGTGTGACTATCATAAATAAATAAATAATTTAAAAAAATACTTAAAATAATTGCTTGTATATAGAGTGATTAAATTAGGAAGGACCTATAAGAAGAGATATGGCTCTCAGGGAGGAATGTAGGAGGAGGAAATTACTCTTTACTCTATAATATTTGTAACTTTTTTTTTAAAGATTTTATTTATTTATTCATGAGAGACACAGAAAGAGAGGCAGAGACATAGGCAGAGGGAAAAGCAGGCTCCATGCAGGGAGCCCAATGTGGAACTCAATCCCGGGTCTCCAGGATTACTCCCTGGGCCGAAGGCAGGCGCTAAACCTCTGAGCCACCCAGGCGTCCCCTTTTTTTTTAACTTTGAGGGGGAAAAACACTAGTTTATTTTATTTATTTTTAAAGATTTTATTTATTTATGAGAGAGAAAGAGAGAGGTAGAGACACAGGCAGAGAGAGAAGCAGGCTCCACGCAGGGAGCCTGATGTGGGACTCAATCCCAGGTCTCCAGGATCACGCCCTGGGCTGAAGGTGGCGCTAAACCGCTGAGCCACCTGGGCTGCCCAAAAACCACTAGTTTAAATGTCTAATAGTATCCACTTGTAACATATGACTTTAATTTTTTTTTTTTTAACTACTAACTTTTTTCCTCTGACTTTGCAGTGGTAGTTCTTGGATTGAATTTCTGAATAATGAAGATGACCTTAAGGATATCTTTTTACAGCTAAGAGAAGGAAACCTTGTTTGTGCACAGTACCTTTGGCTTCGACATCAGGTAATCTATTTTGCATTTTGTTGTTAATGGCTTCATGGAACCTAGGATCAGTGATTGAATCCATTGTCTACACATGGATGAAGGATGTCAGGTGTGAGTGGGAAATGGCATGTTTGATAAAATTATCCCAATGATATTAAATTAGAGGTGAAGATACCTTAGAAACGTGTTTTATCCCATTCAGAGTCTAATTTACTCCTAAATTTAGCTCAAAAGGCAACATTTTGGGTTACCTGGCTGGCTCAGTCAGTGGAGCATGTGACTCTTGATCTCTGGGTTGTGAATTTGAGCCCCACAATGGGCATGAAGATTACTTAAAAATAAAATCTTAAAAAAAAAAAAAAGCAACATGTTATTAAATGATTTATTGATGGGTTTCTTTTTTTTTTTTTTTTTTTAAGATTTTATTTATCTATTCATGAGAGACATAGAAACAGAGAGAGAGGCAGGGACACAGGCAGAGGGAGAAGCAGGCTCCATGCAGGGAGCCTGATGTTGGACTCCATCCTGGGTCTCCAGGATTAGGTCCTAGGCTGAAGGTGGCGCTAAACCACTGAGCCACCTGGGCTGCCCTATTGATGGGTTTCTTAAAAAGTATTGGAGAGGATGTTTCTGTTGTAGCTGGGATTGTGGTAAAGGATTGTGCATTAGCACTTCTGCTCTGATTGGGGAGATATTGTTAGCTCCAAAAAGTAACTTGGTGTGATGTCATTAATGGACCCATTGCTTATTAAGATTGTACTTTTGGGTGTCAGTCACTGGGTGACTGACGGGCACTGAGGGGGCCACTTGATGGGATGAGCACTGGGTGTTATTCTATATGTTGGCAAATTGAACACCAATAAAAAATAAATTTATAAAAAAAAATAAGATTGTACTTTCACCTCCTGTTAAGTTTTCCTTCCTTTGCCATTTCCATAGTCACTGTCACCTAATTGTTTAGTTGGTACTTGTTGCCCTGAGAGTTCATGGAATTTGTGGCTGTCAGCGACTCATCAGTACAGAGTAAATCACCCTTAAGTGCTCATAATTAAGTCAGTAATATATTTCTTGAAATGACTGCCTAACAGGTCTTACCTTTTGGGGAGGCTGTCATTTTTAAATTTGTCCAATAGATCTTAATTTCTCACTCTGTATCATTTAGGCAAATTTTGAAAGCAGATTTGATGTGAAAATGCTTGAGAACTTGCTCAACTCAATTTCTACACCAGTCTCTTTACAAAAGCTTTGTCCGTGGCTTAAAAATGATGTGATCCCTTTTGTGAGAAGGGCCATACCTGAAGGGCAGGTAAGTTACCTTCATTGTTTCTACTCTGGATGACTCAAATATAGCTTTTACCTTAGATCACCAAATAGTAAATGGCACCAACATCAGGTAGTTTGTTTAGTGTCTCTGTTGAAAGATTATCATGGGGGTTTTAAATTATTTCAGTGATTATCTGCTGAATATTGTATTTTTAAATGATATGTCTATTTCAGAAAATTCTTGCAAAATGGTTGGAACAAGCAGCCAGGAACCTTGAATTAACTGATAAGGTAATACCAGTATAATTAGCCCTTAAAAAACGTTTCATACACTCCCAGTGGCATATAACATTACTTTTAATGGTCTCTGTTACTCTTTAAAGGCAAACTGGCCAGAAAATGGACTTCAACTAGCAAAGGTGTTTTTTACAGCAGAAAAGCCAGATGAGTTGGCACTGGTGTCTTCTTGGCATTGGATTTCCTTGGTATGATATAGAAAATGAATTTTTAGGAGTAAAGCATTCAATTTATGTTAAATAGTTTGTTTACATGTGCTTAGAAATATATCCACTTCTTAAATTTTCTGTTTGTATGTTTTTTTGTTGTATGCTTTTAAAATTCACAAAAAAGGAAAATGTCCTTTTTTTCTTCCTAATATTCCTATCAGAACTTCAACCTATTTTAGTGCTTTGCTTTTCTCTATTGAACCAGCCAAACAGGAAACAATATAAAGCATACTCCTAAGTAGTAGAGTTGGGATTTTCTGCATTGGCAGCAGTTCACAGTCCTTTAAAGGAATGAAATTTAATAATGCATTAGGATTAGTTTTCAAAGATTGTTTAAACCAGCAAACTACTCCCAGTTCTAATTATATTTCCTAGGCATTTTGATAGCCATTATGGCTTAAGTACTAGCCAAATTTTTAAAAGATCAAATTTTAAAAAAAGTTCTGGGGGCAGCCCCAGTGGCGCAGTGGTTTAGCACCGCCTGTAGCCCAGGGCGTGATCCTGGAGACCCTGGATCGAGTCCCACGTCAGGCTCTCTGCATGGTGCCTGCTTCTGTCTCTGCCTCTCTCTCTCTCTCTGTGTCTCTATGAATAAATAAATAAAATCTTAAAAAAAATAAAAATAAAAAAATAAAAAAAGTTCTGGGAACTTTTTGACTGAAAAAAATTGCAGTGCTAGAAAGGTTACTAAGCTCAGGAATACTGATGTTATATTTGATGTTAATTTGAGGTTCATGAACTGAATTTATTATCTGGCTTCTACATTTCTTAAGTTAGGGGATCCCTGGGTGGCGCAGCGGTTTAGCGCCTGCCTTTGGCCCAGGGCGCGATCCTGGAGACCCGGGATTGAATCCCACATCGGGCTCCCGGTGTATGGAGCCTGCTTCTCCCTCTGCCTGTGTCTCTGCCCCTCTCTCTCTCTCTCTCTCTCTCTCTCTCTCTGTGACTATCATAAATAAATAAATTTAAAAAAAATAAATAAATTTCTTAAGTTAATTTCTTTTCCCCTTTAAGTTTCTAAAAACTAGAAAGCATTCATTATATTTGAAAAAAAGTACATTGTTGTATTTTTGAAAAGTTTGTCGGGGTGCCATAAATTAGTTTGTGAATTAATATGTGAGATACCCTGGTATGATCTCAACTCAAAAGTATTAAGGATAGGGTACCTGGCTGCCTCAGTTGGTTAAGCTTCTGCCTTCAGCTCAAGTCATGATCTCGGGGTCCTGGGATTAAGCCCCACATCTTGCTCCCTGTTCACTGGGGAGTCTGCTTCTCCTTCTGCCCCTCACCCCACTTATGTTCTCACTTTCTCTCTCTCAAAAACAAAAACAAAACCAAAAAAAACAAAAGTATTAAGGATTTAAGTACCAGAAGGTATGACCTTATATATGATCATAATATACATTATGAAATTACACCTATTCTTTAAATTTCTAGGGCCCAAAAATAAATGATAAATTTTCTCCTTCTTTCTTATATAGCAGATTCCTGCCAATAATTATACATACTGGTTTTACACTGTTAAAAATGAAACAGGAATTTTTTTCTATACTCTTCAAGCATTATATTGATAAATGTAATCAATATGTATTATATGATATGTATTGATCATTATAATACATCTTTCCATAGAAGAACTTTTTCCTTTTGCTATAAAATACTACTCTTTTCCCTGTTACTTGTCTTTATCAGTACTGAAAATTTTGTTCCTTGTATTTAAATTTAGGAAATGTTACAGCTTTATATCTGGTCTTGATTTATATAGATAGGATATTGAGGGCCATCTAAATGATGTTTTTGTAACTAAGTATAAAATACTACACTAACATTCAGGGGCACCTTCCTGGCTCAGTTGGTGGAGCGTGAGACTCTTGATCTCGGGATTGTAAGTTTGAGCCCCTCATCAAGTGTAGAGATTACTTAAAAAAATAAAATCTTAGGGAAGCCTACATGGCTCAGTTGGTTGAGCATCCAACTCTGATTTTGGCTCAGATTGTGATATCAGGGTTGTGAGATTGAGCCCTGTGTCAGTCTCCACATTGGGCGTGGAGCCTGCTTAAGATTCTTTCTCCCTCTGCCCAACCCCCAAGAAAATCTTAAAAGAAAAAGTTGTACTTACATTGAAGTTTTTATTTATTTATTTATTTATTTTTAAGATTTATTTATGTATTTTAGAGAGCACAAGCAGGGGGCAAGAGAGAGGGAGAGACTCCTCAAACAGAATCTCTGCTCAATTCAGAGCCCGACATGGGGCTTTAATCCCAGGTCCCTGAGATTATGACATGAGCCCAAATCAAGAGTCAGATGCTTAACTAATTAAGCCACCCAGGCACCCCTAACATTGAAGTTTTTCTGTATGTGTATATTTCTGTTTGTTTTGTTTTGTTTTTGAGAAAGTTGCTTTTGAATTTCTGTGGATTCTGATGTTAATTTGCACTAGTATTAATGAGTTAAAATTCTACAAAATTTGAAGACATTAGGTGCAGATTTCCTCTTATATGCATAATCATGGTCATTTTTTATTTTGTCTGAAATAATTCTGACTTCTTGTATATTTCCCCTCTCATACTTTTGTTTTAGAAGGATTATCAAAACACAGAGGAAGTATGTCAGTTAAGGACTTTGGTACATAATTTACAGGAGTTGATCACACTGCATAGGAAATACAACTGCAAGTTGGCTCTCTCTGATTTTGAAAAGGTACAAGCCTAGATTTATCAGAAATGTTATTATTTTCTAATCACAGCCACTATGACTAGAACTTAGACCTATGGCACTTTTCTCTTGGGATCCAGGAGAATACAACCACCATTGTGTTCCGCATGTTTGATAAAGTGTTAGCCCCAGAGCTGATCCCTTCTGTCTTCGAGAAGTTCGTAAGAGTTTATATGCAGGAACATGGCTTACAAGAGGAGGAACTTCTCCTGCTCTACATAGAGGTAACCACTTTAGATCTAGTCTTTTTTCCTTACATCTGTGTGTGTCATTGTATAAACGTTTAACTCTTTAAGGAATGTCATGCTTTACCGTGGGGCTTTATGCAGCATGTTGTATTGGTTAATGTGGCATAATCACTGCTGATTGACTGGTAACCTTGGGGAGAATGGAATAATATTAGGGCTTTCTCCAACTGGTTATTGTAAAATAATAGGAGTGTGAGCTCAACAAACGTGAGCAATGTTTTGTACACTAGTTCTATATGGTACAGAAAACTTGGTGATCCCTGGTGGCTCAGTGGTTTGGGACCTGCCTTTGGCTCAGGGCGTGATCCTGGAGTCCGGAGATCGAGTCCCACGTCGGGCTCCCAGCATGGAGCCTGCTTTTCCCTCTGCCTGTGCCTCTGCCTTACTCTCTCTGTGTCTCTCATGAATAGGTAAATAAAATCTTAAAAAAAAAAAAAAAAAGAAAACTTAAGGAAACATTCTTGAAGAATCTACAAATGAGATTATTGTAGTTTATTAAACTAATGGCCAAGGCTTTAGCAATTCTGTGGTTTTTGAGCATTATTTAAGGTTCATGGCTAAGTAGTTTTTTCCACATCCATAAAAGCTATTTACTTAAATGTGTTTTTACTGCTTTTTGAAAGTAAACTTTAAATTAAAACTTGGATTAAAATTTAAAGCTTTAAATTAAAAAAAAATGTTTATCTCCTTTTAGGATTTATTGAAGAGATGTAGCTCAAAGTCCACCTCACTCTTTGAAACTGCATGGGAAGTAAAAGCCATGGCAGTAATAGGATGTTTATCGGACACAGATGTAAGTAAATGGTGACCAAGTAGATGTTCCTTTTGAGCATTGCATCTCTTCTTAAAACTTTTTCTCTGATCACAAAAGCAACGTATATTTGTTAAAGAGAATTCGTGAAGTTTGGAAAAAAAGAATAAAAAAAATAAATAAAACCACCCAAATTCCATTTTCTTTAATTATAGAAAATAAGAAGTAAAAGTGTTCTCATTCCATCCCTAGAAGAACTACCATGGATGATTGGGTGCATATATTTCTAGGCTTTTCTATAATTATACAAACACAGACACATTTTTTGATATGTTATAACATACTTTTATTATGACTTTCCACTGTTACTGGTCACCATTATAAAGTATGAATAAAACCATGAAAAATATTTTTAAACACAGACTAGAGACTAGAAAAAAATAGAGCTATATGACAACTTTCAGCAGAGAAAATATTTTTTTCAGTTTTTCTAAATAACTGTTCTTTATGCGTGAGAATCAGAACAAACACACAATTTTACAGTCAGAGGAGATATTCTCAGAGTACTACACAGTGGATGTAAGACCTCTACTATAGATTAGGTTGTGTCATTAATTTGCACGAAACATAAATCCAAGGGCTCTTCATGGTCAGTATGTTATGTGTCTTTGTAGCTCATATTCGATGCTGTGCTTAAGATAATGTATGCCGCAATGGTTCCCTGGAGTGCAGCTGTGGAACAGCTGGTGAGACAGCACTTAGAAATGGACCATCCCAAGTAAGATGACAGTCTCCCAGATAGTTGTGTTGGATAAGCCTCATGTTTTCACTTGACATTCACTTGTGCTTTATGCCCTTTACTGTGTCCCTTAGTATTTCATTAAAAAAAAAAAAAAAGATAATCCATGTTAATATCAACAAATTTCTAGGGTGCCTAGGTGGCTTAGTCAATTGAGCATCCAACTATTAATTTTCACTCAGGTTGTGGTCTGGGGGTCCTAGAATCGAGCCCCATGTCAGGCTCCAAGCTCAGTGCAGAGTCTGCTTCTCCCTCTCCCTCTGCCCACTCACTGGCCCCCTCCTGCTCATGCAGTTGGCTTGCTCTCTCCCTCTCTCAAAGAAATGAATAAATAAAATCTTTAAAAATCATTTAAAAAATATCAACAAATTTCCTTTTAGAGTCAAGTTATTGCAGGAAAGTTACAAACTAATGGAGATGAAAAAACTTTTACGAGGCTATGGCGTAAGGGAAGTGAATCTCTTAAACAAGGAAATCATGGTAAGTACAGTAGTTGAAAAGTCTGAACCCTGCTGTTCCATTCTGAAGGCAGCTTGGGAAATGGAATGACGACTTTATATTCTTAAAGGCTAACAGAGCTAGGTTCTTCACCACTTCCCTTTTGTTAGAGCATGAATAGGTTGTTCAGGGGCGCCTGGCTGGCTCAGATCAAGAGCAAGCAACTCTTGATCTTAGGGTAATGAGTTTGAGCTCCATTTTGGGTACAGAGATTACTTATATAAATAAAAAAAATTAAATAAATACAGACTTCTTTAAAAATTATCCAATTTTTATTTATTAGAATAGTAAAGATAAATACACACGTAACAAATACATTAAGGGTAGCCTGGGTGGCTCAGCGGTTTAGCGCCACCTCCAGCCCAGGGCGTGATCCTGGAGACCCAGGATGGAGTCCCACATCAGGCTCCCTGCATGGAGCCTGCTTTTCCTTCTGCCTGTGTCCCTGCCTCTCTCTCTCTCTCTCTCTCTCTGTGTCTCTCATGAATAAATAAATAAAATCTTTTAAAGAAACAAAACAAAACAAATGCATTAAAAAGCTAAAGGAGTATATTAAATGATCACGTTGTACAGCTTAAATATATGCAATGTGGACACTTATATACCTCAGTAGACCTGGGAGGGTGGAGTGAGGAGAAGGTAGGCAGGACTGTCATAAAATTATGATAGTAGAATATAAATCATGTTTTAATTTTTCACACAACTTAGTTTTTTTGCTGCTTGATTTTATTGTGATGAGTACTTTGCCCTTGTGAACAAAGAATTTCTGGATACTCTGAGATTTCATAATGAAGAAATGTATATACGGTCTCTGTTTTAGAGGGTGGTCAGATACATTCTCAAGCAAGATGTCCCATCTTCTTTAGAAGATGCTTTGAAGGTGGCCCAAGCATATATGTTGCCCAGTGATGAAATTTACAGTCTGAGGATTCTTGACCTAATTGATAGAGAACAGGTATGACAATTCTGTATTGTCCTTTCTTAGGTTTCTTTGTTAAGTAAATCTGTAAAAGCTCAAATCAATAAAATCCGAATAGATTGGCACAAAAGAAAGCTATACCAAGATGAAAACATTGGACGTTAAATTGACCACATTCTTCATATTTATAGGTTCTTTAGAAGTATTTTGTGACTACTTATTGGGCTTTCATACTCTTTGGTGTTTATGAAATGTAGACTCCTGTTTTATATGCACTCCAGGAACTTCTGGTTCCAGAATAGGATGTGCGTTTTCTTTTTGTGTTTTAAATGTCTTTATTTTGATATTCTATAACCTTGAGCATACTTAAGAATTACAAAATACAAAGGGTTGTATTTGAATTTAATTTTTTTGTTTGCTGTCCTCAAAACCGGTTATTGGCTTCTTTAAAACGTCAGACCATATTGTTTTTTTAAGTGCTGTGTTTTTACCTTTAAATAGAAAAGCAAGAAGTAAGTCTAAACTGTCCTTTACAAGTACCAGCTGTTTTTTTTCTTTCAAACTCTGTCTATAGGGTGAAGACTGTGTCCTTCTGTTGAGGTCTTTGCCTCCTGCTGAAGCTGAGAAAACTGCAGAACGGGTAATCATATGGGCACGATTGGCATTACAAGAAGAACCAGATGATTCTAAAGAGGTGAGATTTTCACTAAAATGTAGATAAACCAAATAATTATGGATATTAATTAACAGGGTAGAAAAGACAGATAAGCAGAGAAGAAAATCTGTTCTTCTCACTGTTAGAATGTCCTTATGTAAAAATCCCTCTGTAAATTTACTACATAGGAGAGAACCACGTATTACTGCTTTGGAGCAGTGGCTTGAGCCTCCATTGAATAATCGAGGATCTACAAACCAGAAGGATTAATTGAAGTAGTTGTTGTACACAAAGTATTTTCTGTAAAGCTTTGCAATATGAAGTGCTTTGTGTTGTGTGGGACATAGTCATTACTATCAAAGAACAATGTCAGCCACACTCAGTTGATTAAGTATCCAACTCTTAGTTTCAACTCAGGTCATAATCTCATGAGATTGAGCCCCATGTCAGGCTCCTCACTTAGTGGAGAGTCTACTTGAAGATTCTCTCTCTCTCTCTCTTTCTGCTCCTCCCACTTGCTCACTCTTACTCTCTCTTTCTCTCTAAAATTAATTAATTAATTAAAAAAATAATGTCAGCCACAGAACCCATGGACATCTAAGGGATCTTAGAACATTGGAATTTAGGAATAGTTACAAGAGTGCTGGTTCTCTTCTTTAAAGAGGTGAGGAACTGAATACCTAATTTATCCAGAATAGTTGAGATTTTTTTTTTTATCCTTTAGAGGCATATATCCCCCCAATCTGCCTCGGCAGTCCAGTTCAGTAATTTTTTACCTTTAGATAAATGAGGGTTGGTTTTTAAATTTTTTTTTTTGGTATGTAATATTTATTATGCTCTTATGTTGGGGATCTTAGGTTAAATACTTTATTTTTTTAAAGATTTTACTTATTTATTTGACAGAGAGCACATAAACAGAGGGAGTGGCAGGCAGAGGGAAAGAGAGAAACAGACTCTCCAGTGAGCAGGGAGCCCGATGCGGGGCTGGATCCCAGGACCCTGGGATCATGACCTGAGCAAAAGGTAGATGCTCAATGGTCTGAACCACCCAGGCACCCCGAGGTTACATACTTTAAGAGAATTGTGTACATCCTCTTCACAACAAGGTTGTAAGATAGGTCCTGTTTTCAGCTCCTTATAAATCTTTTTTTTTTTTTTGTAAGATTTTATCTATTTACTCATGAGAGACAGAGAGAGAGAGAGAAGAGACACACAGGCAGAGGGAGAAACAAGCTCCATGTAGGGAGCCTGACATGGGACTTGATCGCGCGTCTCCAAGATCACTCCCTGGGCCGAAGGCGGGGCTAAACCGCTGAGCCACCCGGGCTGCCCAGACCTTGTACTTTCTAAGCGTTTCACCTACATCATGTCTTTAAAGCTTTTCCTTCTGGGGCACCTGGATGGCTCAGTGGTAGAGTGTCTGCCTTTGGCTCAGGGCCTGATCCCAGGATCATGGGATCGAGTCCCACAGTGGGCTCTCCTCAGAGATCCTGCTTCTCCCTCTATGTCTCTGCCCCTCTCTCTGTGTCTCTCATGAATATATAAATAAAATCTTTCAAAAATTAAAGCTTTTCCTTTTTTGACTTTTCTTGTCTTTTTGTTTGTTTTAAACTTGTTGGTCTGGAAGATAATGATTATTCCTTAGACTTCCATTCCCTAGGCTTAAACAACTTCAGTTCTTTTTAACTTTTCCAGAGAACTTTGCTAAATGTTTAGTCCGGTAATAAATAAAAACTATTTTAAAAAAATGAAACCCAACTGACTGTTAATTAAAATGTAGCTAAAAGGTAATTTGGGGGATTTGCATATTTGTGGTATTTCTAAATCATATATCCAAGCATTCATACTGGTGTTTTTCATGTTTACATTCTGTATAATTCAATTATGATCCATTTCTTGGCTGTCTTGACTCCCTCTAACATGGATCCATTTTTTTCAGCCTTTTTTACTATTTTTTTTCTGATATTGTGGTTTTTACGTATTTGTCTGTATGTGTACTAGTGAAGTGACAAAGGAAGTAGATTTCATTTTCTGTTTTTCTTTTTAGGACAAGGCCTGGAGAATGTCTGTAGCAAAGACATCCGTAGACATTCTTAAAATACTATGCGACATCCAGAAAGGTAGATTGTACCTCTGTGCTCTCTTCTTGGTTTTGTTTTGAAGCTAGCCCTTTTCAGAAAGGAGCATCAGTGACAGCCCTTGTCCTTACCCCTGGTTTTTTGACTTTCATTGTCTTCTTTGATCCTACCCATTTTCTTTTTTCATGAAATCTTCCTTGCTTTATTCTTTTGATTAGTGGTATGAAAATGGAAGCATCTAAAATCAACTTACCATTTGTTTATATACTTCAGTAAGCTATTTAAGTCTAGACTAGATTTCTTGTGTTTATTGCTCATATTTCTCACTTATCATTTGGTCATGATCAGGCAAAAACCTATTTAAACTTGAACTTAAGTAAAACATTAATAAAGTAACTCTCTTGGGGAAAAAAGCTGCAACTTGTTTCAGAAAAGTTACCATTTCTCTTACAAACCCATAAACTTCTGTTTTCTACCTTCAGAAAGAATAATTAGATTTCCTTCTGTACTTAAATTCTCTTCCCTCAGCTTCTGAAAAGACTTGAGATAAAACCATAGCCAATTGAAATTTTAGCTTTTGAAAATTCTGATAATATGGGAATTTGGATGTCTGTTAAAACTTTAAAAAATGTAATTACAGACAATCTACAGAAGAAGGATGAATATGAAGAACTCCTGAAACAATTTAAAGTTGTTGCTAGCTTACAGGTAAAGATGTTAAGTTATCCTGAATGTTATTTCTTTACTAATTAAGTTACTAATCAGTTAATTTGACATTAGTGATTAGTCTGTCCTTAAAATCTTCTGTACTAACCTTCAGGAATTTTATTTTATTATTTTATTTTTTTACTTTATTTTTTAATAAAGATTTTATTTATTTATTCATGAGAGACACACAGAGCGAGGCAGAGACACAGGCAGAGGGAGAAGCAGGCTCCGTGCAGGGAGCCTGATGTGGGACTCGATCCCTGGACCCCAGGATCACGACCCAAGCCAAAGGTAGACACTTAACCACTGAGCCACCCAGGCATCCCACCTTCAGGAATTTTAAATACAGCATAACTAGTTTTCCTTTTTTTTGTCTCTATCATTTAAAAAACATTATGGAGATATAATTCACATACCATACTATTCATCCATTTAAAGTGTATAATTCAGTGGTTTTGGGATATTGTCTTAGTAAGTTTTCATAATTGTGATAACAATATAAAATTTGCTATTTTAACCGTTTTCCAACATACAGTTCAGTGGCATTAGTTACATTCACAGTGTTGTATGACCTTCAACAGTATCTGCTTTTCATCACCTCCAACAGGAACTCTGCTTTTTATCTATTTTATCCATTTTTACCCATGAAGTAGTAACTCCTTGCTCCCCTTCCCCTCCAGCCCTTGTAATCTCTGATCGACTTTCTGTCTCTGAATTTGCTTATTCTATATATTTCATGTAAGGGGAAGCATACAATATCCTTTTGTATCTGGCTTTTCTCAGTCAGTGTGATGTTTTCAAGGATCATCTGTAGTGTAGCAGGTGTCAGTGTTTGGTTCCTTTTTATTGCTGAATCATGTTCCATCATATAGATGGACCACATTTTGTTTATTCCTCTATTGATGGACACTTGGGTTGTTTCTACTTTTTGGCTATTGTGAGTAATGCTGCAGTGAGTATATGGTAAGCTAGTCGTGTGAACCACCATTCAGAACCCATCTGTCTGACCCCAGTACCAATACCCTTGCTTATTCTCTTTGGCACTGTTTCAGCAGCAATAAACAGTTAAGATTACTGAAAGTTGGGGGCACCTGGGTGACTTGGTTAAGCCTCTGCCTTTGGCTCAGGTCCTGATCCCAGGATCTTGGAATTGGAGCCTGTTTCTCCTTCTCCCTCTGTTTCCTCCCTCTGCTCATGCTCTGCTTCCCTTTCTCTCAAATAAATAAAATCTTAAAAAAAAATTAAAAGATTACTGAAAATAGGGGCACTGGGTGACTCAATCAGGTAAGTGACTGCCTTTGGTTCAGGTCATGATCTCAGGGTCTCATGATCAAGCTTGTATCTGGCTCCCTGCTCAGTGCTGAGTCTGCTTCTCCCTCTCCCACTGCCCCTCCCCCCACTTGTCCATGCATGTTCTCTTTCAAATGAATGAATAAAATCTTTTAAAAAAAAGATTACTGAAAATAAAAATATGTGCCTTTAAAAGTCATGAAATATATTGGCTGTGTAGAAGCTGCATTCCTTTGGGAAAAGATGCACTTTGAAAAAAGAGAAACTTCTTGGTTTAATCACTCTATGTTTATCTTTGACTAGATTATACATGGCTGATACATAATTCAAAAGGTTTTAAAAATGGTAAAAATGGTAAATTTTGTTTGTATATTTTACCATGACAAAAAATAAACTTAAGTTCTGTACTACATGTTACAAACAATAAGGAATTAATTCTTTGATTTAAAAAGTTTAAAAGAATAGATAGTGAAAAACAAGTCTTCTTCATATCATGACACTCCATCTATCCAGTTTCCCTCATTAGGTACAACCACCATCACCAATTTCTTGTGTATTTTTTCAGATAGTCTATGGTTATATATAAGCATAAACATTTCTGTGGTTCCTAATAAAGAGGGAACTGTAACATATAATGAATAAAATCTCCCACAACTTATCTGTAGTAAATATAGGAAATATTGTCTGCCTGCCTGCCTGCCTTCCTTTCTAAAGATTTTATGTATTGACAGAGAGCACAAGCAGAGGAAGTGGCAGAGGGAGAGGGAGACGTAGGCTCCCCTTTGAGCAGGGAGCCCGATGCAGGTCCCAATCCCAGGACCCCCCAGAATCATTAACTGAGCCGAAGGCAGACACTTAACCAACTGAGCCACCCAGTTGCCCCTATTTATTTCCATAAATAAGTATTTCTACATTATGCTACCCTTTGGGAAAGATCACTCATATTTTGGGGAAAATATTATTTTCAAAACTTTACATTTTATAAATATTGACTACACCATAGGTTAAGTTATGCAACCATCAAAAATAATGTTTATGGTGGCGTTCCTGGGTGGCTCAGTTGGTTAAGTGACACTCTTGATTTTGGCTCAGGTCGTGATCTCAGAGTCCTGGGATTGAACCCCCAAGTCAGGCTCTGCTCAGCAGTCTGCTTCTTTCCCTCTGCACGCCAGCCCCCCGGCTCACACACACACACGCTTGCTTTCTCAAATCTTTCTACAATTATTATCATTATTTTTTAATCTATGTAGTGATGAAGAAAGGGGAAATGCCATGGTGTTAACTGGAGAAGGTAACATGAAATTATCCATGCGGCCACAAAATGCTGGTGAAAGAAACTGAGAAGAAATACCAAGCAAATGGTCACTGCTTATTAGGTTAACCAGTTCTCAACTGAGGTGCGTGTTTGCACCCAGGGGATACTTGGCACTGTCTGAAGATATTTTTGATTGTCACAAGTAGTGCAAGGAGAGTGCTGGTGGCATCCAATGGTAGAGGCCAGGGGTGCTGCTACAATGCACAGACAACCCCCACAATAAAAAATGATCCAGCAAGATTGAGAAACCTTGCTCTAAAGTGTGGCATCAAAACAGAAGGTCTAGGGGTGGTCTAGGGGTCATTTGGAAGAGCACCTGACTCTTGATTTTAGGATGAGCCCTACATGGGGTGTAGAGATTACTTAAAAAAAAAGGGAGGGGGCAGCCCGGGTGCTCAGTGGTTTAGTGCCACCTTCAGCCCAGGACCTGATCCTGGAGACCCGGGATCAAGTCCCACGTCGGGCTTCCTGCATGGAGCCTGCTTCTCCCTCTGCCTGTGTCTCTGCCTCTCATTGTGTATATCTCTCACGAATAAATAAAAAATAAGAATTAAAAAAAAAAAAAGAAAGAAAAAAGGAGGAAGAGGTCTGACTCACTATTTCTACCTCTTGGTATTCTTCCATGGGCCCCAGTGGGAATTTTTTATTGGGTCAGAAAAATAAATTCTAGGTGCAGAATTAGAGACCAATCAGGAATAATTACAAAAAGGGACAAAGCTGGGTTCTTCAAGCCACCTGAGTAGAATCACCCAAATCTAATACTTAATCTGGCCCTCTTGCTATTCAGGGCTCTGCCACAACAGAGAACCATCTAACACTGAGAAATAGTGTCAATAGTGCTGATGCTGAGAAAATCCTGGGCTAAAATGGTTTTTCCTCTTTTCCAAACTTTTTATAATGTTAGTTTCATAACTTAAAACATAAAGTCTTACATTGTTAAGTTAAAAGGGAGTAATCTTTGAGGGAGAAATGAGAGGTTTGAGACCTTCCAATGGTTTTCTTTTTTAAGATTTTATTTATTTATTCATGAGAGACACAGAGAGAGGGAGGCAGAGGCAGAGGGAGAAGCAGGCTCCCCACAGGGAACCCAGTGCAGGATTTGATCCCAAGATCATGGATCATGCCCTGAGTCAAAGGCAGACGCTTAACCACTGAGCCACCCAGGCCTCCCCTGCCAGTGATTTTTAAAAACAGATGAAGAGGGGATCCCTCGGTGGCTCAGTGGTTTGGCGCCTGCCTTTGGTCCAGGGTGTGATCCTGGAGTCCCGGGATCAAGTCCCACGTCGGGGTCCCGGCCTGGAGCCTGCTTCTCCCTCCTCCTGTGTCTCTGCCTCTCTCTCTCTCTCTCGCTCTCTCTCTCGCTCTCGCTCTATCATAACTATATAAATAAATCTTTAAAAAAATAAATAAAAAATAAAAACAGATGAAGGGATGTCTGGGTGGCTCAGCGGTTGAGCATCTGCCTTCTGCTCAGGTCATGATCCTTGGGTCCCAGGATCGAGTTCCGCATCAGGCTCCCTATGAGGAGCCTGCTTCTCCATCTGCCTATGTCTCTGCCTGTCTCTCTGCGTCTCTCGTGAAAAAAAAAAATCTTTTTTAAAAAAGTAAAAAGAAGAAACAACAGATAGATGAAGTAAACAGACGTGGCATGCTATCCTGCTTGCCTTGCTAGGAGAGCTTCAAGATCTTCCTGTCCTTCGGAGATTATAGCAATGGTTCCCTGGTCGCAGAGCTCCGCGAACAGTACATGAAAGCTTATGAAGTCACACAGAGCAAACACAAATCTTGGAGTGCCACAGAGCCTGCAGCCACAGAGGACAAGAGCCTTAGCGCTAAGTCCAAGCTACACAGACAGGTGCTGGCTCTACATATGTCCATGGAAGAGCAGGAGGCCGAGCTGACCTTGCAAGCCTTGAACCACGGGAATCTGGATGCAGCTCTGAGTAGGTGCAGGTGAGTCCCAGCCCTATGCTTGCACAGCTTGTCTCTGGAAGGAACACTTGCTTCCTTGACTTCTTTGGTGATAGGGTAAGGCCAGTGACATTTTCATTTTCACAGAAGTGTTCTTGGTTTCTCACTCAGAGCCTAGTGTGGACTTCTGGGTCAAAAGCCATATCATAGGGACGCCTGGGTGGCTCAGTCAATTAAAAGCTTCTGACTCTTGATTTTGGCTCAGGTCATGATCTCAGGGTCATGGATGGAACCCTGTGTCGGGCTCCACGCTGGGTGTGGAGTCTGCTGGAGAGTCTCTCTCTGCCCCCTGCCCCCACTCCCTCTCTCTTAAAAAAGAAAGTGGTAGCATAGAAGGCAAGTAACTCACATGGAGTCATTGGGTAACCTAATTGTTGAATTTAGGTTGCCTTTGTATTCTGACAGTTAATAGTGTCCCAAGTAAGTTGAATGTTATAAAGACATTTTAAATGATGGTGGTGGTCACATATTGACCCAAGAAAGGCAAATGCATTTGCTTTTGCTCTGCGTGCTCTACTTTCCAACACATCCTTTCTTCCAGAGACTCATTTAAATATCACTGCAATGTGGACACCGGGAAATTGCTGTTTCTGACATGTCAGAAGCTTTGTCAAATGTTGGCTAACGATGTTCCGATGGCAATACCTGTCGGCCTCAATCTTCCTTCTGAAATACATGCTCTAGCTTGCCAAGCTGCCACCATCTGTAGCCCAGGTGACAAGTTTTATAATATACATAGTTTTGTGTTCTTGGCTTCATTTCCTACTAGTCTCCCACATGCTATCTCTGTACAATTGGATGTTGTGGTGAGGACAAAAGATCCTCTCCATTTATAGTAAATTATGGGGATTACTGTTTGAAAATATTTACAGGTATTAACAATGTCATTTCCGACTGTTGATACTCACTTTGATGGGACTGTGAAATTCCTTGCGTCTCCATATATGATCTTATTTCTCAGCCGAGCTTAAGAAAAAAGTTGAACTGCATTATTTAGGGTAGTCATAGTTTTATGGAAGCTTTTCTCTCTACTTTGTGGCCTTTAGAATTTTGTATGTCAGTTACTGGAGGATTGTTTTCTTTATTCCAAAGACATGAAATATTTTTTTTTGACATGAAATATTAGTGTAATGATTTTTCTCCATTTTCTTTCAGATTTTTTACTAGATGCTTTAGAACTATGTAAATATACCTTAATGGCAGTAGAGCTTTCCAGACAGTGCCAAATGGATGACTGTGGAGTTCTAATGAAAGTAAATTGCTTTTGGATTTCTTTTCCTTAAACAAAACCCCTGCCCATCCTTTATGTACCACTTTTAAATCACTTGTGTAGTTTACAAAAATACCAAATCTGTCTCTTGTGTTTTCTCATCTGAGGCCAGAAAACTCAAGGGCATGAGACCTCTTTTCCAGTCTCATTTATTGGCTACTTTAAGTTGCACTGTCATTTAAAATGTTGGACCTCAGGCAGCCCGGGTGGCTCACTGGTTTGCGCCACCTTCGGCCCAGGGCGTGCTTCCCAGGATCGAGTCCCACATCGGGCTCCCTGCATGGAGGCTGCTTCTCTTTCTGCCTGTGTCTCTGCCTCTCTCCCTCTCTCTCTCTCTGTCTCTGATGAATAAGTAAATAAAATCTTAAAAAACAAAACAAAACAAAAAAAAAACGTTTGGCCTCAAATGAGGCATCTCTGGACATTGTCCTTCTTTTAGAATAACAATTTAATCTTAAATGACGTTACTATACTATAAGCCGCAGACCTGAAGAAACAAACTACACTGTTGGTTTTGACCATCAAAACTGTTTGGCTCTAATATATCTGATCCTGGGTTCTGCCTGGTGAAGGTGGTATTTGTGTTTTTGGAGTGTTTTTACTTGTGTCATTTCCATGTGATTTGGTGTTTAGACTTCCTTCGGAACTCACAAAGATCCATATGAAGAGTGGTCCTACAGTGACTTCTTCAGTGAAGATGGAATAGTTCTTGAGACACAGATGGTACTCCCTGTTATTTATGAATTGATTGCATCACTTGTGCCTCTTGCTGGTAATTGTCACTTGTGTTATTTTCTGTGTATTTCTGCCTTATACTAGTTTTGACTGTGGAGGTCTGGAACTAGAACTAAACACCTTAATATGGTGAATCTGGCAGGCATAATGTTGAGCAAAAAAGCTAGACACAAAAGAATGTCTGTGTACCATCTGATTTCATTTATATAAAGTACAAGGACAGGTTACAAGGAAGCCGTGCTGTTGGAAGTCAGGAGAGTGGTTGATTAGGTTACCCTTGGGGGTGGGCAGTGGGCTAGAATGGGGGAAAGAGGGGGCTTCGGGTACTGGTAAGGTTCTGGGTTTGTTTTTTGTTTTGTTTTGTTTTGTTTTTGGTTTGGGTGCTGTTCTGTGGATATATTCACTTTATCAAGTTGTACACTTAATCTATGTACTTTTCTGAATATATACTTAAATGGTTTTTTAAAAAGCGACAGTATGCTTTAAAACATTATTTGATAATAGCATAATATTTAAATATCTCTTGGAATATGAGTTGTTTTATTTAGTGTTAAATATTTTACTCTGTTTTGTAGAAAGCAAGAGATATCCCTTGGATTCTACAAGTTTACCATACTGCTCTATTAATGAAGGTATTTGACATCAGAAATGTACACTGTTGTAAATACGCCAATACAGAAATTCCTTGAAATCTTGGATACGAATCTGACTTAATGTTCTTGATATGGTTATTTAATTATTATAGTCCCAGTGTTAGTCTTCCAAAGGGTCAGGAGAGTGTGTTATTTGGCTCATGACATTAACGTTTATGAATCTGTTCATAAATTTTGCCCCCCGCCCCCCCAAAAAAAATTTGGCCTTCCCAATGGAGAAGTGGTGTTTTTTTTTTTTCCCAGCTAATGACTTAATAAGCATCTCAAAATAGACAAGTTATAATCATATTTAGTTATTTTCTGATTTAAATCAAGTCCATGTTAATTCTCTCATTTACTTACTTTGAGAACCAATTCTATGATCATCATCTCCACTGAAAACATAGGCTGTCCCTGGAAACAATTTTCAGTAATATCTTTCTTTCTTGAAAAAAATCTAACTGGATTAACATACTTTTCCTGAAATGAAACACTTCTATCATTTCACAGGAGACAACCTTATTTTACCTATTATAAACTCCATCTCTGCCCTGCTCCAAAACCTTCAAGAATCTAGCCAGTGGGAGCTGGCCCTAAGATTTGTCATTGGTTCATTTGGTACCTGTCTTCAGCACTCTGCATCAAGCTTAATGAATGACAGTCTGAGTGGAAAGGTATAGTTTCGAGAACAAATGCTTTCACTTTGGATGAATATAGATAAAAGTACTGCCAAACAAAGGAATTTGGAGTTCACATTTTCTCTTTTGACTCTGAAGCAAGGAAATTGATAATTTGTCAGAGTTAAGAAACAGTTGCTGAGCAGCTACTAAGATTCGGGTGTGGTTCAGGGTTCTTGCACACTCATACTCAATCTCAACAACCCGAGAGTCTCCATTTTGCAAATGAGGAAGCCAACTGAGGGAGGTGGAATTAGTTGGCTGAGGTTTTAGGTTGCAGTGATATGTCTACTTATTCCAAACTCAGTGACCACATTATGTCAAAACTCTGCTATTTGTTTTATTATGGCCCAAATTATTAAAATTGTTACCTGATGGCATCATTGAAAAGAGTCTAGAAGGGGTGCCTGAGTGGCCCAGTGGTTGAGCATCTGCCTTTGGCTCAGGTCATGATCTCGGGGTCCTGGGATCAAGTCCTGCATCAGGTTCACTGAAGGGAGCCTGCTTCTCCCTATCCCTAGGTCTCTGCCTCTCTCTGTGTATCTCTCATGAATAAATACATTAAAAAAAAATTTTTTTTAAGTATCTAGAAGACAAAGTACCTGTTGATAATGTTCTTGTGAAACTAGTCTCTGAGAGAATTGTATTCACTGCTATTCTATTGATATTTATTAAATACCATTTTTAATACCATTTTTTTTAAAGTTAACTTTATTTAGGTATAGCTTTCAAAATTGCACATTTTAAGTGTATCAGCCAATGTAGTCACCGTGTCACCAACACCACAATCAAGAGAGAGTATTTGAAATGGTTCCTTTTTGCTCCTTCCTAGTCAGTTTCACCACAATCCCCCCACCCATGCCCTCCGGCCTTAGTGATTTGTCATCATAGATTAAATGCCAATACAGGGGATCCCTGGGTGGCGCAGCGGTTTGGCGCCTGCCTTTGGCCCAGGGCGCGATCCTGGAGACCTGGGATCGAATCCCACGTCGGGCTCCCGGTGCATGGAGCCTGCTTCTCCCTCTGCCTGTGTCTCTGCCTCTCTCTCTCTGTGTGTGTGACTATCATAAATAAATAAATAAATAAATGCCAATACATTTTGCATATAATGACGAATTTCCAAAGTTCCTTAATATTTAAGAAAAGTTTTTAGAATGATGCATAGATTGAAGTGGGCCTAAAGATTCTTTTGTTCTTTTCTAAAAGTTGTTTGGAGAGGCCACATTAGTTAAATCAAAGCATGTTGTTACGGAATTGAAAGAGAAAGCCATTACATTTATCAGGGGAAATGCTACAACATTATTGTACAAAGTGAGTATCTGTTCTTGGTAAGCTCTCTTTTTTAAAATTAATTATTTTTCTTGCTCTCTTCTGGTTGCTTCTTATCTCTCAGTGAGGATAAGAGTTGGGTGGGGAGGGGGTGTTGGGGTTTGAAGAGAAGCTATGGAATTGTCATGTAGGGGAGAAGAAAGTAGGAGTTCTGTGACATAGAGAACTTGTTAGAGTTGTTTCCTTAAATTTATAATAATGATAAAGGATGTTAAAACTAAGTAAACAAGTTGCGACTAAGTTACTTTAAATAACTTTTCCTGAAACACTCTTTCCTAAGGTCTATAATTAAATTTAGTAACAACCTTCAGAAACCAGGTTCTGTTTTGATTGTAAAGACTGTCTTCTCTTGATGCTTTCTTCTGATAGGTATTTAATTGTCGCCACGTGGATCTTGACTTGGCGTTGGGTTACTGCACTCTCTTACCCCGAAAAGAAGTGTTTGAAAAACTCTGGAAGCTCATAGATGAAGCATGGCATAATTATGACAAAATTTTGGTATGACCGATGGAAGCACAGCTTCAGTTCTTGAAGTATTAAAAGATGTAGGGGAAGAAATGAAATTGGCTTTGCCCCCAGATCTTAAAGACTTAAGCAGAAGAAATGTCGAGCTCACTCACTTACTTTCTACCAGCTTTTCCTTGAGTAGTGGCACACTAATGAACTACATGCATGTTATAAGCATTGCTCAACCCCCAAAATTTTAATATTGTTTACTTATTAAATCTGTATATAGTCATAGATCTTCACTTATATTTACCTTAGTGTATTTGAAATCTTAGACATGAGCCAATACTTTTTTGTAGGACAAGCGTAATGGACACAAAAGTTCTCTCTGATGATATTTGTCTTAAAATTTGCTTTTTATGGGTGTTTTGTTTGCAGGGTAACCAAAATTTGGCCTTTTCTTTGAAGGAAAGCCAGACTAAATTTATGGTATCATACTACAAGTTGAATGACCTAATAATTGTATGAATAATGACCGTGTAGAAAGCAATATGTAACATTCTACACTGTTACCACGAAGAGAGGTTATGATTTTTATTGTTGGATTTTATCTAAAAGGTGTTAGAACATATTCACATATTTTATTTGCAATTGAATTTTATATTTTTATTTTTTTAGGCAGTATCTCTGGTGGGCTCTCACCTGGCCAGCCTCTATCAGGAAATAGAAATGGAGCTCAAGTTCTGCGAGCTCAGTACTGATGCCCGGTGGGGTATTCGTCTTGGCAAACTTGGTGTGAGTATTCTTTGGAATGCCATGAAATTTCATCCATTGTGATTATTTCCCTAGGAAAACAAAGCTCTCATTGCCCTTTCTTTGGAGAAGAATGTATATTGTAGACTCATAAATTTTAGTTATATTAAAATTTAATTGGTGTTTTAAAGAAATAAGGACCGTTTGCTTCATTTCTTTTTTCTATATTTTTAAGGAAATTAGAAGAGGCTTGATATTTTTGTCTACTTAGCTTTCTCATTTATAGAAATATATCTAGTATTAACATCCAAGGTGTTTCAGACCTGACCTGTAGCCTCATACTTTTGTGCTACTGTTTGGTTAAAGATAACATCAATGTATATACAGGTATGCCAAGAACTCTCACTAAGGAGGGACCACTGGGTGGCTCAGCAGTCTTCTGCTCAGGACTTGATCCTGGAGTTCTGGGATGGAGTCCCATATCAGGCTCCCTGCAGAGAGCCTGCTTCTCTCTCTGCCTGTGTCATTGCCTCTCTCTCTGTGTCTCTCATGAATAAATGAATAAGAATCTTAAAAAAAAAAAAAAAAAAAAGAATTCCTACTAGGGAAAATCATTTTTCACTTTGTAAAAACAAAACCCTATTTTCTTTATACTCTGAATGAAAAACATTTTATTTTATTTTAGTTTTTTTAAAGGTTTTTAAATTTATTCATGAAAGATGCAGAGAGAGAGGCAGAGACACAGGCAGAGGGAGAAGCAGGCTCCATGCAGGGAGCCCGATGTGGGACTCAATCCTGGGACTCTGGGATCACGCCCTGAGCCGAAGGCAAAAGCTCAACCGCTGAGCCACCTGGACTGCCCAAAACATTTTATTTTATACACACATAGTAAGGTTATCAAACGTGTAATCACTGCAGAAATGGTATGTGTTTTGATGCCTAAATCATATGCAGTCATGGGACTGGTTATCGCTAACAACCATGCTCAACTGATGAAGAGCCAAAGGTTAGTGTGACTAAGAGAGGTATTTGACCCACAGCCAAGTATACCTGAATCTTAGGGTGATGGTCAAGGTGGGTGGGATGATTTAAAAATAAAAGAAAAAAGAAAAAAAGAAAAAAAAAAAAAAGAAGATGGAGGAATCTAGAAAAATATTTCTCTATAAAAAGGATAGTAAAAAAGTAAATTACCATGGTGCCCTTTTTCTAGTACATTTTACTTTATTGGGTTTTTTCTTTTGCTTTTTATTTCTAGATTTCTTTTCAGCCAGTTTTCAGGCAACATTCTCTCACCAAGAAGGACCTCATGAAAGCTCTCATGGAGAATATAGATATGGACACAAGCGTCATTTTGGAATATTGCTGGTAATTCTTTAAACCTTAGTGGTATTTTTGCTGTTAGCTTAAAAAACAGGTACTCCTTACTGCAAGAAGATGATAATAAAGATGACTATGGTCCATGGACCTCTGATGTTTTCTTTTGTTCATCCCCAAACTGAGTAAATCTAGAACCAGATTAAATTTTCTTAAGTTATCATGTAACAGTGTTTCCCAGACTTGCCAAGTGATGAACATCACCTAAGTCACCTGATTTTAAATTATAGATTCCTGGGCCCTTCCCTTGTGGTTCTGACTCAGCAGATCTAGGCTGAGCCCCAAGAATCTGATCCTTAATAGGAAGGAGTTCCAGATGATCCCCATGTTTAGAAAGTTTGGGAATATTGTTATGAGCAATTGAACGTATAAATCAGATTAACTCAGGGGCAGGGTCATCTTAAGACATAATGAAAAGTATGATTTAGGGAGATTTTTTAAAAAATAATAAGTGAATAGAAAAAACTTAAGACTGAATGTTTTATTTATAGATAATAGTTCACTGTGATGAGTAGGAATAAATAATATCTCAGGTGTTTATCTAATAAATAGGATGACTAGTTTGGTGTCACATTGTCAGTTTCAAAGTGCTTTCTCATACACCATCATTTAATTTTTACAATTTTTATTGCATATTATCACCAGTTTATATACGAGGAAACAAACCCATGTTAGGCAACCTGCTCAAGGTCAAATAATAAGTGACTGCTTTAAAAATATTAAAGGTGCTATATGACCCTTATCCAGTTTGTGACAGAAGTTTGTGAAGTCAGAGTTAGTGTTATGAGGCTGACTAGCATAGAGGCACACAGGCCACATAGCTTTCAAACCAGGTAGGTACCCAGCTCTTCCTGTAGACAGAGAACAGGTTAGTGAGGACCCTGGCCATCACCATCCTGAACCTGTAAAGGCAACGGCTCTTGGCTGTTCATAGCTCTAAGTAGCTCTAACTATACTTTGAAATAACAAAACTATGACATTCTTCAGTTTGAACTGCTACACATCCAGACTGGGATGCCCACACTTTCTTATTTATTAATTTGAACTCCTGGTAGATTTTTGCATATTGTTTTAAGGGACTGACCCCATTTCTGAAATGTAAATAGTTAGAATAATGTCAAATTTATTTTACAATCTTACTGCTTGTGTGGCATTGATGATTTGTATTTGTGTGATAGTGACACTTTTACCTCAAGGAGTCCAGCTGAATAAATTTAGCTGGCCTTTGGAATTTCAAATAATGAAATTTTAAAATGGTCCTACTTAAAGCTTTTCTTGGTATTTCAGTTATTCTGTATAGCAAATTAAACTATCATCTGATTAATAGGACTTCAGGCATTGGAATTGTCTTTTTGTCTATATTAGCCTTATTCTTAATTTTTAAGTCTTTATTATTTTTCTAATTCAAATGGAACATTCTAGAATCAAAGTTCCACATAATCTCACCCTTCAGGAATAATCACTGTTAAGAGTTTGGCCTATATTGTTTTTTTTATTTCCCCTATGCACATACTAACACACATTCTTTAAATTTCTCAAAAACAGAACCATACTTTACAAACCACTTCGTAGCATACGTCATTCACTTAACAGGATGTCTTATAAGACTGGTACATATAGCCCTTCTTCATAGCTCTTGAACTCTGGTATTCCTTTGTGTGAATAAGTTATTTAACTAACTCCTTATTGATAGATGATTGAGTTCTTAATTTTTAAATATTACAAACATTTGGTGCAGTGGACATCCTTATTTGTGTATCTTGGCTACATCTGTGAAATGTATGAAAGTGGAATTGCAAAAATAAAATAAATAAATAAAAAGAAAGTGAATTGCCCTATTAAAGGAATTAAATATTTTCAATGTTATTACAAATTTCTCCCCAGTATTGTGTCAACACGGCCACCAAGAATAAGATCTGATTTTTAAAAGGCAGTTATTAACTCTGATGGCAGCTATACAATCTGATAATGAGGCTGGGCAATGAGAAAGTTATTGGAGTCCAGTGATGGGAATGTGTTAGGGAGAAATTGTACAGAAACACATGCACATGGGAAGTTAGTAATGTAATGGAATACTTCTTTTAGCACATTTCAGTTGAACTGCGATGCAGCTCTTCAGCTATTCATCGAAACACTGCTACACAACACCAGTGCCAACCAGAGCCAGGGAGACGCGAACACACAGTCTGCAAAGAAGCAGCACCCTGAGATCCTGGCTAAAGCTCTGGAAATGGTTCCTCTGCTGACAAGCACAAAAGATTTGGTCATCAGTCTTAGCGGAATACTGTATAAGGTAGATGAATGGGGAAGTGAATGTATTGGGTCACTTCAAACATCTCTCCTACCCTTAGTTCATTTAGATATGTAGAGTAACAAGCTGGAAATGTAAGTCCTATATTTTTAATAAATTTTTAATTTTGATAATTTTAGATTTCTATCTTTTTAATATAGTTTATTTTATAATATTTATTTGAGAGAGAGCAAAAGTGTGCACACACACAAGTTGGGGAGGGGTGGAGAGAGAAGCAGGCTCCTTGCTGAGTAGGGAGCCCAGCATGAGCTCAATCCCAGGACCCTGTGATCACAATTTGAGCAGAAGGCAGATGCTTAATCACTGAGCCACCCAAGCACCCCTCTTTTTTTTTTTTTTTTTATAATTTTTATTTATTTATTTATGATAGTCACACAGAGAGAGAGAGAGAGGCAGAGACACAGGCAGAGGGAGAAGCAGGCTCCATGCACCAGGAGCCCGACGTGGGATTCGATCCCGGGTCTCCAGGATCGCGCCCTGGGTCAAAGGCAGGCGCCAAACCGCTGCGCCACCCAGGGATCCCTACCCCTCTTTTTAATATAATTTAACATAGTAGTTTTCCTGTCTTTTTTTTTTCTAAAAATAGAAATAGCCTTTTCCAGATTTTTGAAGACAGCACATTCTTTGAAAAAGATCAAACTAGAGAGAAATATAAAATCAAAAAGTGAAATTTCTCTATAACCCCATGCCCATATCTATGTTAAAAATGTTAGTAGTTTGGTGACTATCTTAGGTTAAATATCCTATCCTATTACTCTTTTTTTTTCACTTAATATATTATCATTACATGTCAGTACACATATATCTGTCTCATTTTTGACAGATACATATTATTCCACAATATAGATGAAACACACTATATTTATTTTTTTAAAAGATTTTATTTATTTATTCATGAGAGAGAGAGAGAGAGGCAGAGACAGTGGCAGAGGGAGAAGCAGGCTCCATGGAGGGAGCCCAATGTGGGAGTCGATCCCGGGTCTCCAGGATCACGCCCTGAGCTGAAGGCTGAAGGCAGACACTTAACCGTTGAGCCACTCAGGTATCCCAAAACACACTGTATTTAACCAGGCCTTTATAGATGGACATTTAAATTGTTTGTACATTTCACTATTATGTTGTTAAAATGAGTATTTTCATATATGTATATGTACATATTTGCCCTCTTCGTTTGATTATTTTCTTAGATCTTCCTGAGAATTGGAACTTTTAGTATGAGGGATTGTTTCTTGGGGGAGTAAAAGTGGATAGAAGGGCGAGGACAATTATAAGACAACAAGAAATACTAAAGTTTTATATTTTGCGTGAAATTCAGCCAAAAATAATACAGACTTGCTCAAAAGTTCTAGGTAGTACAGAAATCATCTTCCGGGGATCCCTGGGTGGTGCAGCGGTTTGGCGCCTGCCTTTGGCCCGGGGCACGATCCTGGAGACCCGGGATCAAGTCCCACGTCAGGCTCCCGGTGCATGGAGGCTGCTTCTCCCTCTGCCTATGTCTCTGCCTCTCTCTCTCTGTGTGACTATCATAAATAAATAAAAATTAAAAAAAAAAAAAACCAAGAAATCATCTTCCCACTTAGTTCACTGTGGTTATTCTTGTGACTTTATTTGGCATTTAAGAAATGGGAAAAAAAAGTAATGTGTGGGCAGAAACAAAGAACAAAGAGAATACTTCCTTCTTTTTATGAACATATATAGGTGCCACCCAATTAATTTTTGCATTTCAGTATATGATTAGAGCCAGAATGGAATCCTTTGAGAAACTTTTTCTTGGAGGCCTCATTTCCAGTTACATCATTTCCACAAAAAGGTCCATTTCCTCCAATTGTACTTTTCCCATCTTTTTTTTTTTTTTTTTTACTTTTCCCATCTTAAATGGAAGACATAGAATTCTAAGTTAAAAGTCTTACAAGAGATGCCTGGGTGGCTCAGTGGTTGAGTGTCTGCCTTTGGCTCAGGGCCTGATCCTGGAGTCATGGGATCGAGTCCCACATCAGGCTCCCTACATGGAGCCTGCTTCTCCTTCTGCCTCTGCCTCTGCCTCTCTCTCTCTGTGTCTCTCATGAATAAATAAATAAAATCTTGTAATAAAATAAAAGTCTTACAAAATTTTGAAATTTTGATATATTTATTCTTTCTAGATTTTTAGTACCCTAGGAACAGCTTTCTTTTTATTTTATTTTATTTATTTATTTATTTATTTATTTATTTATTTATTTATTTATAGCTTTCTTTTTAAAGTTACTTTGGAAACATTTTAAAGAATGTTTATCTTCATAAAGAGCTAGTTTTAGAGATAAAAACATTTCAGATAAAAACATTTCAGTTTGACTTTTTTGTTTGTTTTTTGAGAGAGTACTCATGAGGGCATGGGTGGGGGGAAGGGCAGAGGGTGAAGGAGAGAGAGAATCTTAAGCAGTTTCCACACCCAGCATAGAGCCAAACAAGGGGCTTGAGGCTTAATTTCATGACCCTGAGATCATGACTTGAGCTGAAATCAACAGCCAGACACTTAACTGACTGAGCCACTCCGACTTCCCCATTTCAGTTCATTTTTATTTTTTTTTTTATAATTTTTTTTTAAATTTTTTTTTTATTTATTTATGATAGTCACAGAGAGATAGAGAGAGAAGCAGAGACACAGGCAGAGGGAGAAGCAGGCTCCATGCACTGGGAGCCCGACGTGGGATTCGATCCCGGGTCTCCAGGATCGCGCCCTGGGCCAAAGGCAGGCGCCAAACCGCTGCGCCAACCAGGGATCCCTCAGTTCATTTTTAAAACAATAATCTAACACCATAGTCCACTAAGATTTTATATTTATGATCTGTACTGATGACCATTATTGAATAAAACCATCTTTTGGCCTGGCATGATCTTAAGTTTTGATATTTTTAAATTTTTATATAGTTGGATCCCTATGACTATGAAATGATTGAAGTCATCCTAAAAGTTATAGAAAGAGCTGATGATGAGATAACCAACATCAATATTAATCAGGTATAACTAATATATTATACATTTAAAAATTACCTTTATGCTGCTTTTTGGATCATTTACAGAATTGCAGTCATGTATTATCTTTCTGGACTATCCTTTCTGCTCTGTATTTTACTCCTGTCTTCTTCTTTGAAAGGCATACAGAAGTAAAAAGACTTTTCATGCTTTCTATATTTTATCATTTACCTTAATCCTATTTTTGCTTTACTAAAGCAATTTAAACTTGTCCAAGGGCATGAAGTCACTGAAATACTAATTTGGAAGAATTAAAGCAAAATTTTTGTGATTCAGAAGAAGGGGAAAAGATGTATTGTGTGGGACCCAGAGTTCGATTCCACTTACTATATTAGTAGGTAGGACTGACTCAATTCTAGTGCTTTCAGTAGTTTCTTAGTCTTTTCTGAATTTTGGTCATAGTAGCTTTTATCTCTTTTTAAATTGGATTTTAAAAATTAAGAGACAATGTGTTGATTCAAAAGGTTTTGCAGGCCCCCAAAATATCAGATTTAAGCTAACAAAAAGTAAAGGATGTAAAGGGTTAATTTTAGATCTACTGCTTATGTATTTAAAATGAAACCAAGTATTTTTTAGATCTCTCATACTGTTGGGAGAAGGCATGGGAAACTGTCAAATTCACAAAGACCCCACCAACCACAGGATTCCATTAGTTTCTCCACACATAATTTCTTTAATCATTGTATAAATTATGGTTTTGGTTTAGAAGGATAACCTTAGAGGTGAAACTACAGAAGTTTTGTTTATCTTTTTGAAAACAAGACCACAGAAATGGAAATCCATGATGCTATCAAGCTAGACATTTCAGAAACAGGATTGGTTTAATCTCACAGGAAATTACATTTATATTTTAATATAGGCATTGAGTCTTCTGAAACATTTGAAATCATACAGAAGAATATCTCCTCCAGTGGACCTAGAATATCAGTATATGTTGGAGCATGTGATAAGTTTGCCATCAGCTGCCCAAACTAGACTGCCTTTTCACCTAATATTCTTTGGCACAGCACAGAACTTCTGGAAAATTTTATGTATGTTCCTTAATTTCTTATGACTGTTATTGAATAGCCAAAAAAAAAATTTCTTAACCAAATCGTATTTTTTCTCATTTCCTTTTTAGCTACAGAACTCAGTGAAGAATCTTTCCCAACACTGCTCTTGATTTCTAAGTTAATGAAGGTAAGACGTATCTTTATACCCTCTAGTTAACTTAGACCCCGTATAGAAGGATTTTGTGTGGCTTTCGGGTAAAACCCTTGAAGGTGCTCATATAAAACAGACTTTTCTTTTCCTCTCTTTGAAGTTCTCTTTGGACACTCTGTATGTGTCTACTGCCAAGCATGTTTTTGAAAAAAAACTGAAGCCCAAGCTCCTGAAGTTAACAGAAGCTAAATCCTCAACACTGATTAACAAGGAAATAACTAAGATCACTCAAACCATTGAATCCTACTTACTGTCTATAGTTAACCCAGAGTGGGCTGTGGCTATTGGCATAAGTCTTGCCCAGGATATCCCAGAAGGTATGGATTCTTCCTCTAAATAGGCTCAAAATGTTTGGCTTCTTGTTTTGAACTTGCAGTAAAAAAGAAAATGGACTTCTCTGTCTTTAAGGAGAGGCATTTAAAGCTATTGATGTTAGTTTAAAATGTTGTGTGTCCTGTTTTCACTTCACTGCACTTGGTGCATTGCTGACATTGTTAAAATTTGCTGAATATTGAAAAGGCTCCAGTCAATTCAGCAAGGGTCCCTGAAGCTTATCAGGCTGCAGAGATGTGGGCGCTCCTCCATCTTGTTGGTAGGGATAGAAATTGATGTTTCCTAATATCCACTCACATTTCTGGTGATGAATCTTTACATGTTCTTGCATAACCAAAGAACACACAAGCACAGGCACTTATTGCCATGTTTTTATTTATAACAAGTTGAAAATAACTTAAAAATTTTTTTTTAAGATTTTATTTATTTATGTGAGAGAGAAAGAGAGAACAAGTAGGGAGGAGGGGCAGAGGAAGAGAGAGAGAAGCAGACTTCCTGCTGAGCAGGGAGCCTGACTTGGGCTCGATCCCAGGACCCCCGGATCATGACCTGAGCCAAAGGCAGATGCTTAATAGACTAAGCCACCCAGGCACCTCATAACTATTTTTTTTTAAAAGATTTTATTTATTTATTCATGAGACACACACACACAGAGAGAGAGAGTCAGAGACACAGGCAGAGGGAGAAGCAGGCTCCATGCAGGGAGCCCGATGTGGGACTCGATGCCGGGTCTCCAGGATAAAGCCCTGGGCTGAAGGCGGCGCTAAACCACAGAGCCACCTGGGCTGCCCAACTAATTTTTTTTTTTAATGCTTATTTGTCAGGAACTTGTTTTAAAAAGAGAGCGTATTCATATAATGAAATACTGTGTAGTTGATTTGGAAAGATACCCAAGATATATATATATATTAAGTATATTAAGTGAGAACAGTGAACTCTACTACCTCTATGATCTTACCTCGTTTTGGTTAAAATGTGTGTATCCTTCTGTCCTATTTAAATTGTATTTTTACTCTGAGAATGCATTCTCGTTTTTAAAAAATAGTCTTTTTAATTTGACTCAAATACATTTGTCTTGAAAGGATTAACATTTGCTTAATTAAGGATCTTCGTCTTCTCAGGTTCCTTCAAGATGTCTAGCTTGAAATTCTGCCTGTATCTGGCTGAGAGGTGGCTACAGAATATTCCATCTCAGGTGTGTCTGAATTGCACAGTGGATGGTTCCTGTCTCTTTTCACTTAAATTGTGCTCCTCTGGTATACCTTCTCATCTTGTCCTCATATCGGGCATCTTTAAGGGTTGTATGCCTAAAATGAAGAAAGATTAGGGTTTATGTAGCTACGTAAGAATGTAACTTAAGGCAGGGAGGGACCTCAATTGACAAAGATAGATTCTTCATTTCACCTGAGGTTTAGAGCATGAGATTCTCTTTTTACCTGTGTGGGTTTTTTTAAAGGATGAAACACGTGAAAAAGCAGAGGCTTTGTTGAAGAAGCTTCATATTCAGTACCGACGATCAGGCACTGAAGCTGTGCTCATAGCCCACAAGCTAAACTCCACGGAATATCTAAGAGTGATAGGAAAACCAGCACATCTCATTGTCAGTCTGTATGAACACCCTAGCATAAGTCAAAGAATTCAGAACTCGTCCGGCAAAGATTATCCAGGTGAGGACAAAATGCCGCTTATCTTTCTGCTCAAGAACTATCATTTTGATTCTCAGTTATCTTTCATTGAAAACTTGGGTTTTTCTTTTTAAAATCCTTTATCTTGAATATCTCAGATATTCACACAGCCGCCAAAGAAATTGCCGAAGTTAATGAAATTAATTTGGAGAAGATCTGGGACATGTTGTTGGAGAAGTGGCTGTGCCTGTCCACAAAACCTAGTGAGGTAAGTCCATTCTCCAAGAGGATCTATTGTTACATCTGTTATCCCACACTGACAGAAGCTTCTAATTAAGAGCTCACACTCTTAGAACAAGGAACATTTGCTGCTTTTAATACCTTCTGTTATCTGATGAGTTATAATGAAGTTTCCTTTTTCTTTTCATTTAAATATTGTTTTGCAACCATTTTACTTTTTTAATTGGTCATTCCAGATGAACTCTTATATAAAAGAAGTGGCCTGTTCTTAGATTAATGTGACTAACTTTTTATTTGAAATAATTTTAAATATACTGAAAAGTTGCAATAGTTTTAAAGAATTCCTATACACCCAGCTCCTTCAGTGTTTAACATTTTGCCATATTTTCTTTGCCCTATAATATATTTACTTGTAATATCTTTCTGGACTGAGAATGAATTGCATATGGCATGCCTCTTTACACCTTAACAAGTTGATATTTCCTAAGAACAAGGCTTTTCTCTTACTTAACCACATTATAATGATCAAAATTAAATAATTTAAAATTGATAACACTATTGATACAACACAGAGCTCAAATCTGGGCAGGCCGGGTGGCTCAGCGGTTTAGTGCCTGCCTTTGGCCCAGGGTGTGATCCTGGAGACCCGGGATCGAGTCCCACATTGGGCTCCCTGCATGGAGCCTGCTTCTCCCTCTGCCTGTGTCTTCTGCCTTTCTCTCTCTCTCTCTCTCTCTCTCTCTCTCTCTCTGTGTGTGTGTGTCTCTTGTGAATAAATAAATAAAATCTTAAAAAAAAAAAGAGAGAGAGAGACAATCCTGCCTAAGTGGTATCATGTCCTTCTCAAGGACTAACATGGTTGTCCTATGCCTTTGGCTTAGGTCATGATCTCATGGTCCTGGATCGAGTCCCACATCGAGCTCCCTGCTCAGCAGGGAGCCTGCTTCTCTCTCTGCCTCTACCTCTGGTTCATGCCCCCTCTCTCAAATAAAATATATATTTTTTTAAAGTGTCTACGAAGAGAAGGACTGAGCTTTATTGTACCCAGAAGCATAGCTAGGCCACATAGAATCTATGGTTGACTCAGAAACCAGCATGTTTTAACCTCTATGTAAATTTGGAGAATTAAACTCAAGCACCTTGAGGCCAGGACCTGTGTCTGTATCTAGCATCTTGCACATGGCTTTGTAAGTCCCTGTAGCTCAATACTGAATTACTGACCAACTCATTTCTAATCCATGAAGTCTTTTCCTTTTAAAAGTTACCCAGTGACTGTAAGCACTGGGAGATAGGAGCATTTATTTTGTTCACTCGGGCAACCCTTGTTCTTGGAATTGTGCCTGGCACATGGTAAGTGCTCAGCAAATATTTCCTGACTGAATAAATGTGAGGAAACTCTTTTTAACTTTTTTTTTATTTTATTTTAATTTTTTTAAAATATGTGTAAGTTCCTTTTTTTTTTTTTTTAAAGATTTTATTTATTTATTCATAGAGAGAGAGGCAGAGACACAGGCAGAGGGAGAAGCAGGCTCCATGCAGGGAGCCCGATGTGGGACTCGATTCCAGGCCTCCAGGATCACACCCCAGGCTGTAGGCGGCGCCAAACCACTGCGCCACCAGGGCTGCCCAATTTATTTTTTATTTTTTATTCTTTAAAGATTTTATTAATTCATGAGAGACAGAGAGATTGGGAGAAGCAGACTCTGGGAGCCTGCTGCAGGACTCAATCCCAGAACTCTGGAATCACTATTTGAGCCAAAGGCAGTTGCTCAACCATTGAGCCATCCAGGTACCCCGAGGAAACCCCCTTTTAAAAGGAAAAATCTAATTTCTTCTCTGTAAACATAATTCTGTATATTGGGTTTTTCATCTAGTTGTGTTAGATAGTCAACAAACTTTTCTGTAGTTTTTTTTTTACCTTTTTTTTTTTTTTCACTTTTTCAAAGAAACCATCAGAATTATTTGAACTTCAAGAAGATGAAGCACTACGAAGGTACTTTTTATTTACTTACATGTGTCTGTATCTTATTGCCGAGTTGGAATCTTACAATAAATCTGTCAGAGGTTGGTTTTGAAAAGATTTTCTTCATGTAACTTGGGTCAGAGTCTCTGAGAAGAATCACTTCATTGATATATGGCCATGAGTATATACAACTGTCTCCAGTGGAATAAATAAACAACCAAGACCCAGAATTTCTGAAACCTCAGTGAGTCCCTACTAATGTAGAGGGTTCCTAGAATACCTTTAGCAGAGGATGCACCTCAAGCCAAGGAGAACTCTTTTATTTTCTGCAACTCTGGCTCCAGACCCCTATGTATTCTCTTACCCTGGAGAGCTAGGCTGGTTCTGATATGGGTCACCAGGATTCCTTTTACCTTCTAACCGAAGACTTGAGACCAAGGTTTCATCTAATGGGCTAAATCTGATTGGTCACGGCTTACCTACTATATCTGGACCTAAATCAGAAAGGATGTGGTAATCCATTAATGATGCTTGGCATAGGCATGGGGGAGGGATTGGTGACATGCATGCCAGCTTTTTGCCATTCCTGCTCTAGACCAAAAGTAGGTCAAGTCACCTGTGAAGCTCTGCATCAGCCTTGGAGATCTGATAGTGAGAAAGGATGTAGAACGACAAACCCAAGAGAAGAATTTCTCCTGGTTTGGGCAGAGCTGGCTTACCACCCCCTCCATTCCTTCCTTTCCTGTGGATTCTACCTTGTCCTTGCTTAGTCTTTTAAACACAGGGGCACCTTTGTCTAAGAAGCAAGAGGTAGATTCATCCTGCAATGTGTAACTGAATCAGTCACAATGGAAAGTCTTAGAGGGAAACCATTCAAAGAGAGAGAAGAAAAGAAAATCCTAGGGAGCTCCCAAAGGGATATTTCCTACCAATTTTGTAGCTTCTTGCCTTTTCCCACTGACAGTTCTACCCTCTCCCTCCCTCGTACCACACACACCCACCCTATCCATCTTACTCTCCTCTGGAGGGGGGCCAGTCAGGTCTGAGTCTAGAGGTTAAACATTTAACAGGTCCTATGAATTAAAACAGAATTCTCCATTATATTGTCCAATGTACTTTGTAGCTATAGTCTGTATTAATTTCTTTTTTTAAAAAATATTTTATTTTTTATTCATGAGAGACACAGAGAGAGAAAGGCAGAGATACAGGCAGAGGAAGAAGCAGACTCCATGTAAGAGCCCGACGTGGGACTCGATCCTGGGTCTCCAGGATCATGCCCTGGGCCGAAGGCAAGCGCTAAACTGCTGAGCCACCCAGGCTGCCCTATAGTCTGTATTAATTTCTTTTTTTTTTTTAAGATTTTATTCATTCATTCACGATAGACATAGAGAGAGAGAGGCAGAGACACAGGCAGAGGGAGAAGCAGGCTCCATGCAGGGAGCCTGATGTGGAACTCCATCCCAGGACTCCAGGATTGCACCCTGGGCCAAAGGCAGGCGCCAAACCGCTGAGCCACCCAAGGATCCCTATAGTCTGTATTAATTTCTTAAGTAGAATTTAGACTGTCAGAGATTGGGCAGCCCCGGTGGCCCAGCAGTTTGGCGCTGCCTTCAGCCCGGGGTGTGATCCTGGAGACCTGGGATCGAGTCCCTCATCGGACTCCCCACATGGAGCCTGCTTCTCTCCCTCTCCCTCTGCCTGTGTCTCTGCCTGCCTCTCTCTCTCTCGGTCATGAATAAATAAATAAAAATCTTTTTTAAAAAATTTAAAAATTAAAAAATAAACTGTCAGAGATTGATGAGCTGTTTTATAGATGAGAAGACTGAGGCCTAACATTTATTGTTTTTATCATCTTTAGCTATTATTGGAACTCACTCAAGAAAAGATTAAGCATCCATTAAGGGGAAAGGCAAAAATGTCTTTAACCCCAAACACTTCAGGCCCATGTTTGGGATGCCTTGTGACTTTTTCTAAGGACTGTAAAACAGGTCTGTTGTTTGGGTACTATATCACTAAATTAAAATCTAAATGTAATTTAAAATATTTTTCCCCAGAGTCTTGTATCTTCTTCTGTCTCGTCCGATTGATTACAGTTCAAGAATGCTGTTCGTGTTTGCAACATCAGCTACAACTGTAAGCCCTAGACATGGAGTCAAAACTCATCTTTGCATGAGAGCTCAACATTTTTTCCTGCATATTTACCATGCTTGGTATCATTAACAGATGTTTAAGATAATGCTCACTTACACACTTATTCAGAGTACTGCATATCTTACATTGTAATCAGGATTATAGTGTCAGCAAGCCCCATTTAGTGCTGGCTTCCATAACGTCCTGTTTGGCAAACTGAACCTATTGACAATTCCCATGGTTATCTACATTCAAAGTTATTAACTCCTTGGTTAGGCAACAATCCTACTACCAGGGGCCCTGCAGGACGGGCTGCACCCTCCAGCCATTCCTCCTTCTCTCTCCACTAGACTTTAGCTGGCTAAACTTTCCCTTTTATCTAAAGGCAACACCATCTCTTTAGCCTTCAGGCTTTTGTCTCTAGGAATGTTCTGAGGTAGTTGGAACTGAGGGAGAGAAAGAGTGTAGAGCTAGGAGGCAAATGGGTCTTGGATAGAAGGAAGGAAAGAGGGGAAATCAGAGGTTGCTGGTTGTATGTCCTCGACAGCAACTGAGGAGAAAATCCATTTTTCCCCCTTGCATATTAGTTTATCTGATAGTCATAGTTTCAAATAAAAATAGTGGTCTGTGAAAAGTGCCTAGTTCAGCTCACAGTTCATTCATACATGTGCTTTTCCCTGAGAAACCGTCAGTCCTGTAGTATGCTTTACATATGCTTCCCATTTGGTCACACAGAACATTGATGAATACATCTTAATTAATTAATATGTATTCAAGCATGAACTCAATATATTTAAGAGTTGAAGTTTCTTAAAATTAATTTTTACTGCTCCATCAAGAACCTTGTTAAGTGGAAGTCACTTTTGTTTGGCTGTAAAGAATACCATGGCTGCCCCAGCAAATGGGTGTTCCTACCCTGACTAGCACTGGTTGTTTTACCCATCAGCGCAAATATCACGCAGTCTAAAGGCAAATAACATCTTAGTATTATTGTGAAAGTAGTTTTGACCTTTTCCCACTTGAAAGAGTCTGAGGAAGGCCTACCAGGGGTTCATGGACCACGCTTTGAGAATCACTGGCTCCCTAAGGGAAGAGATTGACTGATTTTTTTTTTTAATGACATTTATGTTACCTAAGTTGAAACTCATGTACTCAACTACAGCATGCATGTCTCTGCAAACCTACTTTGGTTTTACAGACATTGGGTGTGCGCCGGTTAACTTTTGCCCACAGAGCACGAGCTCTTCAGTGTCTCCTGTATTTGGCTGACAAGGAAACTATAGAATCTCTCTTCAAAAAACCCATGGAAGAAGTGAAGTAAGTAGAATTTTTAAAATTGTGTTAATAAATAGGAAACACGGGTGCCTGGCTGGCTCAGTTGGTAGAACATGCGACTCTTGATCTTAAGGTCATGAGTTCAAGCTCCAAGTTGGGTGTAGAGCTTACTTTAAAAAAAAAGAAAAAGAAAGAAAGAAAAAAAAGAAACAGGAAATAGATCTGTTCTTTGGGAGCGTACACTTAAGCCCCTTACTTTGTAAGAGTGCATTAGAGTAGCTGTGTATATACCTAGTTCTGCTGTGTTGAATGTCCTTGCCATTTTAGCAAAGGGGACATAGGCCTCTGAAAACATTTTGTTCCCCTCGTTTTTTGAGGCACTTAGGAACTGAATGTTTTCTTGATCTTGCTCATATTGATTTCTTTCTAATATTCAGTGAATATATTTAGAAGCCTAAAAAATAGACATTTGAAAACAAGCAGGCCTAACATTGCCCTATGGTGGCGCTTTTTTTTTTTTTTTTTTTTTAGATTTTTTTTATTTATTCATGAGAGACACAGAGAGAGAGGCAGAGACATAGGTTGAGGGAGAGGCAGGCTGCCCATGGGGAGCCCAATACGGGACTCAATCCCAGGACCCTGGGCTCACGACCTGAGCCAAAGGCAGATGCTCAACTACAGAGCCACCCAGCTGCCCTATGGTGGCTTTTATCTTAAATGTAAATGTGGCTTGTAAGAATGATTCCCATAAATACCTGTTTTCCAGATCTTACTTGAAATGTATAACTTTTCTGGCATCATTTGAGACTTTGAATATCCCCATCACATACGAATTATTTTGCAACAGTCCTAAAGAAGGAATGATTAAGGGTCTATGGAAAAACCACAGCCATGAATCCTTGGTATGTACATGGAGTTGTCTGGGGTGGGGCCCCCATCTTCTCAGATGCTCTTGTATTCACTCAAATGCCTGAAACTGGAGAAACTCTTTATTCCTGAACAAGTCTACTGCTCTGAGACCATTTCTACTTTCCTAGCTTGACAGCTAACAAGCAACTTGGAGGCTCCCCTTACCTCTGTCCCTTAATGCTTAGGTCCTGATCCCCACCAGCAAGAGGACACTTCTGTAATCCCTTCCTAGAGCCTGTGTGTCCTCATCCGGGTGAGGAGAAGAGGCTGTCCCTATGCCAGGAGGGGTGTTGGTTCTCTTCCTCCTCACTGACTGTGGGAATTCAGTCTCTGAGGCAGTTGAAACCTAGGGCATAAAGATTATGGGGCCAACAGGCAAACCATTCTTGGGTAGAAAGAAGACAGCGGGGAAAGTCCAAAATGCTGTTTAAATTCATTTCAGCAAGAAGAATTTTTTTCCTTGATTTATTAGAGAGATAGGGGGCTTTACTGAAATCAGGCAATAGACACACCTAGATTATGAGTGTATTTTGTGTGTTAGCTGCCTACCTTTTCTATGGGTGGTTTCATTTCCTGGTATTTTGAAGCAGTATGATTTTGTTTTGTTTTGTTTTGTTTTTTTGTTTCTCTTCAGGCAGTCAGATTGGTGACTGAGCTTTGCTTAGAATACAAAATCTATGACCTGCAGCTTTGGAATGGACTCTTGCAAAAGCTCCTTGGCTTCAATATGGTAAGACTCCATGCCCTGGGCTGAGGGCTCTGTAAAAGCTCTTGCAGAGCAACTCTTCAGCATTCTGCACATACTTGTGATTGAACAGCTGTATGCTGCAAACATTCACTCTCCTTGGGTTTGTGCCAAACTTGGTGTTGGACCAGAGAAAGTGCTAACTCAAAAATGACATAAATTTCGCTGGAAAGAAATGGAAGCTTCCCTGATCCTTTTTGATATTTGTGATTTAGTAAGTGAGCTTCCCTGGTTGTTCTCATTGCAAATACATTTTACTGATACTTCTTTTGAAAATTGAAGAATCTGCTATTTCATGTTTAAGTTTTCCATTTTGGTAATTTCCAAACTGTATTTTTTTTTTTTCACAGATTCCTTATCTAAGGAAAGTTTTAACCTCCATCTCTAGTATCCATTCTTTATGGCAGGTATGTAGTTTCCCAAAGTAAATTTTGTAGAATTTAATCTTTAGGATCGCCTGGGTGGCTCGGTAGGTTAAGTATGGACTCTTGATTTTGGCTCAGATCTTGATCTCAGGGTGGTGGGTTGGAGCCTCTTATCAGGCTCTGTGCTCAGCAGGGAGTCTGCTTGAGTGCGATTCTCTCTCTTTCCCTCTGCCCCTCCCCCTGCTCAGACACACTCATGCTCTTGCTCTCTCACTCTCTCGCTCTTCCCGCTCTCTCTTTCTCTCTCTCAAATAAATAAATAAATCTTTAACAACAACAAAAATAATTTAATATTAATACTCAATGGACTTGTGGCACCCGGGTGCATTAGGTAAAGTAACTGGTTCCTTGGTAAAGAACGGAATCGATTTCCCATTAAGGTGGCGTCGGGACCAGGAGTACTTCGCTCAGAGGTCACCTCTCAGAGGACCTCACCAGCCCCAGCCCTCCAGGCCTCTGGAGCCACACCCTCATGCCCGCTCTCCAGACCCTGGTTCTACAGTAACACCTGTCTCAGTGTGATTTGTTTTGTTACACATTTGGCTGCCCCTCCTGGACTTGGAAGATATTTAAATCAGACACCATGTCATACTAATCTTTTCTAAATTTCACAAGTTGTGTACCACATAATCATTACTATGTATAATGATGTATAATGTGGAAATAAGTAATCTATTCTTAGCTTAACACATTAGAACAGTATAGAAATATATTGAGTAAAACATGAAAATTCTCCTTTACTATTTCCCATCAAAATTATCTCCCCAGGGGGGAAAAAAATTATCTCCCCAGAAATAGCTATTTACACGATCTTATGTTTTCTTCTAGAACTCTTCTATTATATAGGTATGTGTCTGTGGGTGTATATACATTTTTGTACATATAAATGCAGTGACATTCTAGATAAAGTTTTTTTTCCCATATAACATTGGTGCCTCGGAGACTGTTCCACAGAACACATAGAGACCTATTTTCTTTTTTTAATTGAGATACAATTCCCATGTAAAATGTACACTTCTAAAGCATAAAGTTAAGGGGCGCCTGGTTGGATCAATCCATGGAGCATGTGACTCTTGATCTTGGGGTCGTGAGTTCAAGCCCAACATTGAGGGTAGAGATTACTAAAAAAATAAATAAACTCTCAAAAATAAAGAAATAAAAATTGTACAATTAAGTGGCTTTTAGTATATTCATAATGTTGCTCAACCATCACCGCTCTCTAATTCTAGAACATTTTTTTCACCCTGAAAGTATACCCCAGATCCATTAGCAGTCACTCCCTATTCCTTCCTCTTCCAGCCCCTGGAAGTGTCTATGCTGGATATGTTGTATCAGTGGAATCATGCAGTATGTGGCCTTTTGTGCTCCCTTCACTCAGCATCATGTTTTCAAGGTTTATCTGTGTGGTCGCACGTTTCATGGCTTCATCCCTTTTTTCTAAACTAATGTTCACGGTATGGACAGACTCACATTTTATTTATCCGTTCATCAGTTGATGGGTTTTTGGGTTATTATGAATAATGCTGTTCCACGAACATTTGTGTACAAGTTTTTATGTGGATGTATGTTTTTGTTTCTCTTCAGCATATCCTTACGAGTGGGATTGTTGGATCTTAAGAGACCTGTATATTTAATGCTTTTAGCATCTCATTAGTTTTAACTCTTAATTTTTCTCTATAATAAGGAGTAAAATGTATTGTAAGTCACTTTACCCCTCCCCTATGAGTGGAAATTGATGTTGTTGCCTTATTCATTTTTTGAAATCCTTTCTCTTACATGCTTGTGCCTTTCCTATGGCTCTTACACAATGTTTGGCACACAGCAGTGTAAGTTTTGTTTTCTGGGTTGGTTCTGACACTTCTTTTCCTCAAATGAAACAATAACGAATCAGCCAAGATTGTATAATAAGATCTTGAACCATACGCTTATGAAGAAAATCATCCAAGGGCGCCTGGCTGCCTCAGTCAGTAGAACATTCGACTCTTGATCTCGGGATCATGAATTTGAGCCTCACACTGGGTGTACAGTTTACTTTGAAAAAAAAAAAAAAAAGAAAGAAAGAAAGAATACTATCCTAAAATCTAACCATTTCGAACAGAGAGATACCAATGTATGATTTTGGTCTTAGCATCCAGAACACAAGCTCTCAGTATAGTTAGTTCCGCGACTGCAGAACCTAGAGAGTTAGTGATACCCCAGGCTTGAATCCCATTGTGTTTTTGTTTCCCCAGGTTCCCTACTTCAGCAAAGCTTGGCAGCGTGTGGTTCAGATACCCCTACTTTCAGGTATTTTTCTCTCCCCTGAAACATCGACAGTAGCATTTTATAACTCTATACGTGGGAGTATGTGCACATTACTGTTGTTTATTTTCAGCATCTTGTCCTCTGAGTCCCAGTCAGTTATCAGATTGCTGTGAGAGTCTCGTCACTGTTCTAGAGTAAGTAAGATACTTGTTTTCCTACCCCCAAAAGTCCTGTGTGTTGCTTATAAAATTCATTTCTAATTAACCTCTCTTTCCAATAATTCATTCTGGGAAAGTTAAGCACACCGCTTGCTTTTTTTTTTTTTTTTTTTAGATTTTATTTATTCATCAGAGAGAGAGAGAGAGAGAGAGAGAGACGTAGAGACACAGTCAGAGAGAGAAGCAGGCTCCATGCAGGGAGCCTAATGTGGGACTCAATCCCAGGTCACTAGGATCACACCCTGGGCCAAAGGCGGCGCTAAACCACTGAGCCACCTGGGCTGCCCAATCACTTGCTTTTAAGATAGACGATCTTATATTTTTACCATGTCTGCTTTCCATATGCAGTGCAGCTAATAAACTCATGGTCAGTGAGCATTCTCTAAAATTAGTTTTAATGTATGTACACAGTACTTTTACAACTACCCTAAATTATGCAGTGTTACCTCATAAGTTTTGAGTCTTCTGAGAACACTCAGAAGACATGTATCTTTAGGCATGTGTAGGCTTTCAGACATAATCACAGCAGCAACCAGTACTCTGTGTTCCAGTAGGCAGGTTATTTTATTCCACGAAGAGTACAGTGAAAGACTCAAGTTACTCATTACTAAGCATATGTTATGCCCCAGCATAAATGTTTAAAATCTTTGAAAGCAGAGTCAGGTAGCAAATTAATTCATAAATTAATTTGATTGGTATTAACAAATTCATGTGCTCTCTTGAAGATGTCCAGTTTCAGATGATCTCGACATGATTGGAGTAGCAAGGCAGTATGTCCAGTTAGAGCTTCCAGCTTTTGCACTAGCCTGTCTAATGCTCATGCCCCACTCGGAAAAAAGACACCAGCAAATTAAGGTATCTCGCAAATTATTCCTCTGGGGCTGCCAAAGAAACAGAAAGTTTCATGCTGTATGTCCCCTGCAAAAGCATTGCATTTTCTTTTTACCAGACCTGTGAAGCATGAGTGCATCAGTGTGATTGGGGTGGGAGGTTTGTATGCAGGTTTAGCAGGCGATAAGCCTGAAAGATAGATCAAGAGCCATCTGAGGGATGCCTTCAGAGGGATTTGGACCTTTATCGGGTACAGGTGGGGAGGGCAATCACTTTTCCTGGAAGAGTAAAGTGAATTAATTGCTCAGGAACTGTTTTATAAGGAACAATCCATGGGCTTGATCAGAGGAGAGAGGAGGCAAGAAGAGATGAGTGAGAAGTTGTTGCACTTGACTGGAGGTGAATCTCACTTGATCCACACACAACAGCAGGGATGTGGATGGGCAGGGAAGGCTTGAGGGGATATGTCCCCAGAGTAGGGTGGTGGCAGTGAGAATGAACTGGATGGAGCAGCTTGACTTAGTGATTGGATGTGAGAGATAAGAGAGAAGGTTTTGTATGTGGGTGTCTGACAAAAGGAGCCATGAGCAGTTTGAGGACAGAACTTTAAAAAATAACTCATTCCCTTTACAACACAGACAAATAGAACAAAGCACTTGGGAATGTTTTGCAGTATTTCCCCAAAGGTAGATAAGCCAGTAGATAGAGAACTATATAAATAAACACACTTTTTTTTTTAATCTGTCGTTTTGTCTGTTCATTGCATTTTTTCACAGCCATCTGTGCTTGTCTTTGACTTGGGGTTTGTTCGTTTGTTTGTTTTTACTATTCATAAACTCATCCGTTGATGCTTTTCAAAATTTCAGTATTTAAATAGATTCCTTTTGGCACCTAGGATGACAAAATGCTTGTCAAACAGCTCTTACTATTACAATAGGTATTTGTAAAATGTCTTCTTCCTTATTTCCAAAATTTTTTGTTATATGATACAGGTGGGCTTTTTTTCCTATAATAGAAATTCCTAAAGATATTCCAAATTTAAAAATGAAAACCTTTCAGATTTGACAGAATAGTAATAATACTTTTCCATTAACTGTGTTTTGATTTTTTTTCCTCTAGAATTTTCTGGGGTCATGTAATCCTCAGATCATTTTACAGCAATTAGAAGAGCATATGAATACTGGCCAGTTGGCAGGATTTTCACATCAAGTAAGAGGCATTTTCTTCTTCTTTTCACTATGAAAAATTTGATATTAGAAGGTAATAATTTTTCCGAAATCAAAATTAAGCTGAAAACTACTATCTCTGTTTGGTAATATATAAAATCATTTTGCTTTTATTAAACCTTAATAAATCTTTTAAAAGACAGAGACATCATCTCTCTTATTTGCCGCCATGCTCAGTGGAAAATCTATAGCCTTAAATGCTTGTTGTAAGTAGATCTTCCTCATAAAAAGTCCCAGAGTGCTTAACAGTAATTACTTATTGATTTAATCTGTTACTAAAATGGGCCAAAACATCTCCCCTTCCCCAATCCCTGAAAAAAGAGGCTTAGTCACAATACAATGGTAATTTAACTTGTGATTATAAGAAATTTTGGGGTATTGAATAAGGCCTTGGAATTTTTTCCATTTTCCACACATTTTTTATATAAAAATACCTGTTATTCTATAGATCAGAAATCTGATTCTGAATAATATCATAAGTAAGAAAGACTTTGGGATTTTGGCAAAGACAAAATACTTTCAAGTGTTGAAACTGCACGCGATGAATACCAACAACATCACAGACCTGGTAAACTATTTGGCAAGCGAGATAAGGTAAGTTAATTAACAAGCTATGAAACAAAAATGCCTTACCATAGAATTTCCTTAAAATTTACCTTTATTTTGGAGGAAAAGATCAAACAGTTGCACAACTATTTGGTTGTAATGAAGGGCTCTGTGTATTAAGTTGTAGCATTACTACACATACCCAGAGGCTAGTTGTTGTATAATTCAATCCCTTCAAACATGAACTTGGAATCAGACAATCAAGTAAGCTTTCTGAACCCCCAAAATAGGTGATTCACAATCCTACTTTAAAACCTGAATTACAGCTTTATTCCTTAGACACTTGCTCAAAATTGGGGGCTTTTATGTAATATAATTTTTGCTAAGCTTGATTGTCTAATTTTCCCACATCTACAAGTTTGGAAGTCAGCTTCTTGGGATAGGGTTGGGATGGATTTAGAAAGTGAAAAGGAGAAGGGAGGAATGGCTAGTACTAAGGAAAGAAAACCTGGTCAGAACAGAAGTCTTTCCTGGGCCCTCACCACATTTAGTCTAACTGTGCTAGCCACTTGGGATGTGTCCCTATCTCATTACCATGACATGCATTTCCTTCTGTTTGTTTACCACTTGTGATCTAACCATAGATCATGAGTTGTTTATAAACATTATTTTTTGAGACATGGTATACACACATATATATGTAGGCTACACATATTTCAAATATGCCGTTTGATAAATTTTGACATATATATCCCCCCCGTGAAGCCATCACCACAATCAAGATAGCAGACATATTTATCACCTCCAAGAATGTCCTCATGATGCTTTTTCTTTCTGATTCCATAGTTTAGATGAAGCTTCAGTCTTTATAACTGAATATTCAAAGCATTGTGGGAAACCTGTACCACCAGATACCACTCCCTCTGAAATCCTGAAGGTAAAGCTGGCCCACCATTACTTGGGTTCTAACCTGGCACCATTTATATTTTTAGGGTCTTGATATTGAACCAACTTATTCTGGTGTTGTGGAGATAAATGTATTTTTATGTATAAAAATTTATAAATGTATTTTGAAATTTTGGTTTTTGTATAAGGGGGTCCTAGACCAGAAATCAAGAGGCCATGGTTCTGCTCTCTGAACAGTGTGGTCTCAGGCCAGTCACTCACTGAGCCTGCATGGAGTTTAATTTTGTAATTTGGACCACATGGTCTCTTGGGTGCTTTACAGCATTATGATTCCTCATAAAATCCTATTTTTCATATTGAAGCAAGTGAGAGACTCCTGGATGGCTCATGGTTAAGCTCTGCTTTCGGCTCAGGGTATGATCCTGGAGTTCATGGATCGAGTCCCACATCAGGCTCCCTGAGGGGAACCTGCTTCTCCCTCTGCCTATGTCTCTGACTCTCTCTCTCTCTGTGACCTCTCATGAATAAATAAATAAAGTCCTTAAAAAAAAGAAGTAGAAAAACTAAATTTCAAAAAGCATTAATTAATGTTGTACTTGGGCATTAATTGATTTTAATTCTTCTCCTTTTTAATTACCAAAAACATATGTTCACTATAGAAAAAATTTTTACAAGAGCCAAAAAAGCAACAACCCACAAAACCCTAAACTCTTGAAATCTCACTATCCAGAAATAAGATCACTGTTAACATTTTAGTATACATCCTTCCAAATGTTTTCATGTGTAAAATACACATGTAAACTATTCTTACTTTTATTCTTTTTTTTTTTTTTTTTTAAGATTTTATTAATTTATTAGAGACACAGAAAGAGAGAGATAGAGGGAGCTGAGCCATCCGGGCTGCCCTCTTACTTTTATTCTTAACTAAAATATGAGGTAAAAGTCTGCTTCTTTTTTTTTTTTTTTAATAATTTCTATACTCAACGTGGAGCTCAAACTCACAACCCTGAGGCCCAAGAGTCATCTGCTCCCCTGAATGAGCCAGCCAGGCACCCCTAATATTTTTTACTTTGATCACGTCTTGGTAGTTTTAGTAAACTTAATAAAGTTTCTGTGGAGGCTTTTCCTTCCCTTTGTCCAGATCAGGCATGTTAAAATAAGCCTACATTTCGTTAGCTTTCATTAATAACTTCTCTTGTTCACTTCCAGTTTGTTGTGTTCAATGGCATAGGATTACTTTTTTTTTTAAGTAGAGATTATTGATTCAGGATACAAATTTGTGGCCCCTAAAATATATCAGTTTTTCTCTAGTCCTATCTTATCTAAATGCCAAATAATTATATATGTAGCAGTTTAGCAATAGTTAAGTCTTAAATTTTATGGTTTATCAGACCATTTTCTATTGAAAAAACTAAGTGACACTAATGAAAATGCTTCTGTGTTTCTTCCCATTTAGATGTTTCTTAGTGGATCATAGTAGATCATCCAACCTTTTTTGAGAAGAACAGATGGAAGTCTGGAGTCTACTATTAACTAATCATATTTATTACAGATTCAAAATTGTGCAATTGATGTATTCTAACTTGTCAAATGTTAACCAACAAGTAACAGCTAAGGCATTTAATAGCAGTATGATTATCCCTTAAAGAACTCATGTCTTAAATTAATAAGTCTTTTCTTCACCAGTTACTTGCATGACTTACAGAGACTATCTTTTGCACCCCATATAAAGGAAACTATGCAAAAATATTTTGCTCCCCTCATAAGAAAAGCTACTGCTTATATCCTGTATCTTCATTTACAAATAAGAATAGTGTCAATATTTTTATTTATTTTTTTTAATTTTTTTTTTATTTTATGATAGTCACAGAGAGAGAGAGAGAGAGGCAGAGACACAGGCAGAGGGAGAAGCAGGCTCCATGCACTGGGAGCCTGACGTGGGATTCGATCCTGGGTCTCCAGGATCGCGCCCTGGGCCAAAGGCAGGCGCCAAACCGCTGCGCCACCCAGGGATCCCTAGTGTCAATATTTTTAATGTAAGTCTAGCAAATATGTATCTTAAGAAAAAAAAATATGTATCTTATGTTTTGCTGCAGAACGTATTAATAGCCAGCCAGAAAAATAGAAACCACTCTAGGTATTTCAGACAGAGAAGGATTGGATGCCAGGAATTGGTTACAAGGGTGTTGAAAGGACTGAAAGGCAAAGGATGGATAGGGGGTTTTGGCTAGAGAGGCAGCAGTGGGAGGGCCTGAGAGCTGGAGGCTGGGGGTGGTGGGGGAGCTTTGCAACCCTGAGCCTGGGGGAGCCGCTGCCCACAGCAACCCTCAGTCACCCCCAGCGATGGCTGCTGCTACCAGGCTACCCCCAAGAGAGAAAAGAAGCAAGTCTTTGCCTTTTTCAACCTTCTAATTTTCCTGCCAAGGCCAAGACCCCTGTGGCAGGGGGTCTGGGAGAGGCAGCCTCCTGGCTGTCATCCGCTGCAGTACGGAGGCTGGCCTGGGGGGGGGGAGGGGCAGTGTGGAGCTGAAACGCCCCGCCCCGCTGCCCCCCCAGCGTGCAGAGACCTCCTCGCACCTTTCTCCCCCTTGGCAATCTTTTTCTAGGTGTGTGTGTGTAACTTGAATAAATTGAATTTTATAAAACAGAATGAGTTTCCCTTTGCTTTTCCAGTTGGGAAAAACATTATTTCTATACAGAAAACTCCATGTAGCATTGTAATTAAAAACGTGGGTTTTGGGGGTAAAGCTAGTCTGGATTTGAATCTTGGCTCTGTCCCATACTAGCTGTGTGATCCTGGACGAGTTATATAACTTCTCAAAGCCTTAGTTCCCTCATTTGTAAAACCTCCTAAGGAGGTTTAAATGTTCCTCCCCTTGCTCTGTTCTGATTATTTAGACTACAACATTTTTCAAAAAGCTTTTTCTATATTTGGGATTATTTCCTTGAGATGCATTCCTTGGAACAGGTTGACCAGATCAAAGGGAATGAAGAACAGCTTAAAAGCTCTAGATACGGGTTGCCTGACTATGTGTTTCAAAAGATCTTTTTCACAAATGCCCCTTCCTACCAGCAAGAAGCATGTCTGCTTTACCTCTTCTCCCTAACATGGACCAATCTGACTTTTAAAAACCTTTTGCTAACATGATAGGTGAAAATGGTATCTCACTATTTACATCTGTATTTCTTTGATACTTCTTTAATTGATCCTTAAGAAAACTATCTGTATTTGAAAGCAGAACCTGGAATTGTCTTCCTGGGCATAACAAGTGAAAGGAAGGGAAGGGGTCAAGTGGTGGCACCAGAAGGTAACAAATATGAAATGACTGCATGCCTGATGGGCTCAAGGTAAACTGAATGATCCTTTTCCCAATCTTAACACTGGTTTCATTGTTTCAAATAAAGTTCTGATAGGCAGGGATACTTGGGTGGCTCAGTGGTTGAATGTCTGCCTTTGGCTCAGATCATGATCCCGGGGTCCTAGGATCAAGTCTCTGCCTGCTTCTCCCTCTGCCTATGTCTCTGTCTCTCTCTCTCATGAATAAATAAATAAAATCTTTTTTTTTTTTTTTAAGATTTTATTTATTTGTGAGAGACACAGAGAGAGAGAGGGGCAGAGACACAGGCAGAGGGAGAAGCAGGCCCCATGCAGGGAGCCCGATGTGGGACTCGATTCCAGGTCTCCAGGATCAGGCCCTGGGCTAAAGGCGGCACTAAACTGCTGAGCCACCTGGGCTGCCCCAAAATCTTTTTTTTTTTTTTTAAGAGATTTTATTTATTTATTCATGAGACACTCAGAGAGAGACAGAGACATAGGCAGAGTGAGAAGCAGGCTCCCCACAAGGAGCCCAGTGCGGGACTTGATCCCCGGACCCCTGGATCATGCCCTGAACCGAAGGCAGACGCTCAACCACTGAGCAGCCAGGCATCCCAAATAAATAAAATCTTAAAAAAAAAAAAAAAAAAAAGTTCTGATAGCCAGAGGGTTAGCTTTAGGTCTGCCAAGAAGTATTTTTTGAAACACATATATTTAAATTTATTTTCAGTTCATTTGAAGTTCAAATATACAATTAGCTGGGATCCTTGTTCTATTTATTATATTTTTATTAGCCTTGATTATTTTCCACTCTTGTCTCCATACAGCCATTATCCATACTGTTTCTCCTTAAAACAAGCCAGATCTTGTCTATGCCCGCCACACCCTTTTCACTGGCTTCCCCATTTCACTTAGCACAAGACCTAAGTTGCCAACTGAGGCACACAGGCACCTTTGTTCAAAATAGAAACAAACCCCTTGAGGAAGATGAGATGAATTATAAAAGCTCTCCAGGGGTGTCTGAGTGGCTCAGTCAGTTAAGCATCTTGATATCAGCTCTGGTCTTGATCTCAAGGTAATGAGTTCAAGCCCCGAGTTGGGCTCCCTACTGGGAGTGGAGCCACTTTTTTAAAAAAGGGGCTCTCCTAGTGCAGAAAGGCACTCCCTGGGAACAGTTACATTTGTAAAAAGCACTGGACTTAAAAGCTGGATTTCAGGGGCGCTGAGTGGTTCAGTTGGTTAAACATCTGACTTCAGCTCAGGTCAAGATCTCAGAGTTCTGGAATCAAGCCCCGCCTCAGGCTCCCTGCCCAGTGGCAGTGTACTTGTCCCTCACCCTCAGCCACTCCCCCACTGGTATGCCTACTCGCTCATGCTCTCTCTCTCTCTTTTTTAAAAAAAAGCTGGATTTCAGGGGATCCCTGGGTGGCTCAGTTAGGTTTAGCGCCTACCTTCAGTCCAGGGCATGATCCTGGAGTCCCAGAATCTAGTCCCACATCAGGTTCCCTGCATGGAGCCTGCTTCTCCCTCTGCCTGTATCTCTGTCTCTCTCTCTCTCTCTCTGTGTCTGTCTCTCTCTGTCTCTCATGAATACATAATAAAGTCTTTAATTAATAAATAAACAAATAAAAATAAAAAGCTGGATTTCAGTGCTTGTTGTTACCTGCCCATCCATACAGTGGCTTAGAAGGTCCCACCTACCTTTCTAGCCTGTATATCTACCACTTTCTCCTCTCACCAGCCTTCCCGACCAGCCAAACTAAAGTTGCCTCCCCTCCACCCCAGTCACTGGCTATGGCATTAACGTATTTACTTCCTTCTCTTTGTGTGTGTGTGTGTGTGTGTGTGTGTGTGTGTGTGTGTGTGTTTTGTATTTACTTCCTTCTCAATGCAATCCAGTTATCATGGTTGATGTGTTTTTTTTTTCTTGGTTGATCTGTTTTTTGATGGTCTCACTACTCATTATGTTGACCCCAAACCCTAGAACAGAGTCTCATATAGAAGATGTAATAAGGGATCCCTGGGTGGCGCAGCGGTTTAGCGCCTGCCTTTGGCCCAGGGCGCGATCCTGGAGACCTGGGATTGAATCCCACGTCAGGCTCCCGGTGCATGGGGCCTGCTTCTCCCTCTGCCTATGTCTCTGCCTCTCTCTCTCTCTCTCTCTCTCTGTGTGACTATCATAAATAAATAAAAAAATTTTTAAAAAGATGTAATAAATATGTTATGAAATAAATTAGCTATCCATTTTCAGGGTAAAATTCCTTCCATGAATGTGTCATGATCATGTGAACACATGACAGCACCTCATTACATAGAAAGGGGGAAGTCAACAACTTCTAAATAAGTAAAGGCACTACTATATTTAATTCTCATGACTCATGCCCATTCTTTCATCATCTCTTGCTGTGAATGAGATGGCTAAATTTTCATTGATTGACTACTTGGAATAGATAATTTTATTAGTGAAGTGTCCTCCATTCTCTTCTGGATAGAAATCCTGGCCTGGCAAAACATAAGATATTCAGTCTTCTTTCTACTGTCTCTTCTGGGGCCCAGAGATTCAGAACCTGTTGGCAGTGTTTATGTTAACACATTGCATCCCTTGAAATGAGTCTGAATGTTAACTCACAACAGCTAGGCCTTACCATAAACTCTACAAAACATTAGAGAAAGACAAAGTGGTGGTGGTGGTTTGCTTTTCTGGCATTCTTTACATATTTGAAAACAACTAGAAAACAAGAGCATGTGCTTCTAGACCAACCAAAGCTGAGTGTTTTCCAAAGGGATAAAAGAAATTTCTGGAGTATTCTCTTTGAACTCTCCTTCCAGTGTTCATAGTACTCAAGAATGTGACCTCTAAACTGACTTTCCCTTGGTAACTACTCTTAAAGCTTTTTAAAAAACAGCTTTATTGAGATATAGTCCACATACCATACAATTCACCCATTTAAAGTGTACACCGCAGTGGGGGGTTCCTGGGTGCCTCACTCAGTTGGTTAAGTGTCTGCCTTTGGCTCAGGTCATCCCCGAGGTCCTGGAATTGAGCCTTGATTTGACTTCCCTGCTCATCAGGAGCCCTGCTTCTCTCTCTCCCTTCGCCCCTCCCACCCACTCTTGCTCACATCCATTCTCTCTCTCTCAAATAAATACAATCTTTTAAAAAAAAAGTACACTTCGATGGTCTTTAACATACAAATATACACAACCATCATCACAGTCAATTTTAGAATATTTACATTACCTCTATTTTTTTTTTTTTTAAGATTTATCTATTTATTCATGAGAGACACATAGAGAGAGAGGCAGGCTCCTCGCCAGAGCCCGATGCAGGACCTGATCCCGGATCCCAGGATCTCAACCTGAGACGAAGGCAGCCACCCAACCGCTGAGCCACCCAGGCATCCCTATTTACATTACCTTTAAACAAAACTGTATGTCACAGCTTCATTCCTTTTTATGGTGTAATAATTTTATTCCATATTATAGATGGAATATTTTGTTTATTTATCGACTGATGGACTTTCAGGTTGTTTCTACCTTTTGGCTATTATGAAAAACTTCACTATATCCTATAGCTTTTGAACCACCTAGGTACTCTTAGGTTTTTTTCAATATGTATACCCAGACTTATCCAAGATATCAGATAAGATTCAATGATCAGAGTTTTCCATTCCCTACCTGTCTTGAGGAGCAATTCTCTGCACATACTATGCAGTATCGAGTCTTTGCTCCTTCTGTTTTGCCTAGTTGATGCCCCCATTCCTCGTTACATATTTACTCAGTATCCAAGTTCCTTGAATCACTTAAGAGAACATCTAATTTATGTGAATATGCACATGTATACCGATGAAGCATTAGGATATTCCTTGTAATCAAAAAGATAAGTGAGGGATCCCTGGGTGGCGCAGCGGTTTGGCGCCTGCCTTTGACCCAGGGCGCGATCCTGGAAACCCGGGATCGAATCCCACGTCGGGCTCCCGGTGCATGGAGCCTGCTTCTCCCTCTGCCTGTGTCTCTGCCTCTCTCTCTCTCTCTGTGGCTATCATAAATAATAAAATAAAAATAAAAAAAAGATAAGTGATAACCAGGAGAATCTCAAAACCAGAATTATTCTTTAATTAAAAAAAAAAAAAGATTTATTTATTGGGGCACCTGGGTGGCTCAGCAGTTAAGTGTCTGCCTTCAGCTCAGGGCGTGATCCTGGAGTCCCAAGATCGAGTGCCGCATCGGGCTCCCCGCATGGAGCCTGCTTCGTCCTCTGCCTATGTCTCTGCCTCTCTCTCAGTGTGTCTCTCATGAATAAATAAGTAAAATCTTAAAAAAAAAAAAAAAGATTTATTTATTTTAGAGAGAGAGAGAATCATAACCAGACTCCATGCCCAGCACAGAGCCCGATGTAGGGCTTGATCTGACCCCGAGATCATGACCTGAGCTGAAATTAAAAAATCGGACGCTCAACAGACTGAGCCACCCAGGGGCCCTCCCAAGATTTTTTAAAAAAGATTTTATTTATTGATTTTTAGAGAGAGAAAGTATAAGCAGGGGGAAGGGCAGAGGACAAGGGGAGAAAGAATTTCAAGCAGACTGAAGCTCAGCTCAGAGCCAGGTGTAGAGCTCCATCTCATGACCCTGAGACCGTGACCTGAGCTGAAATCGAGTTGAATGCTTAACCATGGAGCCACCCTAGTCCTCCTTGAAACCAAAGTTATTCCCAACTCATTTTTTTCTAATGTTCTTCGTATAGACTTGATTTTTAAGTCTTTTTTTTTTTAGTCTTATGATATATTACTCATAATCCATTCTATATTTCATACCTCAAAATAGTGTAATTTGGAGTTTGGGTCTGCGAGCAAACGGCCAAAAAGGATTCATGAGACATTTTCTGTGCAAAAAACGTGATTTTATTAAAGCATAGGGACACTACATGTGGGCAGAAAAAGCCAAATTGTAAGTGCGGAGTGACTGAATACATATTATCCTATGGAAGGGGAAGGTGACATTAGGGCTCCAGGAAATTGAGTCTCTATAGGTTTCTGGAAATCTGACTATTCTCAAGATTGTGTTTTTCTTGTAAATCATTAAGACAGTTACAGACTGATGGAGTTTTATATCCTTCATGACTGTGATTTTTATCAGTTGACCATTTGCTTTTTCCTTCCTTTGTTCTTGGGCAGCCATGAGTAGTACCTCAGAATGTCACATGTATTCCAGTCCACCTTGGGACAGGGGAGTATGTGGAGTGTCACGTTGCCTTTTGCCCTCAGCTTGCCCTCTGTTATGTCATCAAAAAGAAGAAGTAGTAATTTACAAAATTTCCTCCCCTCCTTCCCACTCTATAATGTCACATGTCTTGTAATTGCTGTTTCTATAGTCATAGAAGCCAGAATGTGTAGGAAAACTTCGTCATCAAATGATATGAGTGCATATGCTGGTGCTTCTCTTGCTCTCTTTTTAAGATTTTAAAATCTTAAAATGTGGGAGGCAGACATGCAGACTCTGTGCTGAGTGTGGAGCTTAACACCGGGCTTAATCTCACGCCCTGAGCCAAAACTAAGATTCAGATGCTTAATTGGCTGAGCCACCCAGGCACTCCCCTAGTTCTCTCCCTCTCTCTCTCTTTTTCTTTAAGATTTTATTTATTTATTCATGAGAGACACACAGAAAGAGGCAGAGACATAGGCAGAGGGAGAAGCAAGCTCCCTGCAGGGAGCCCGATGTGGGACTCGATCCCAGGACACCAAGATCAGGCCCTGAGCTGAAGGCAGACGCTTAGCCACTGAGCCACCCAGGTGTCCCAGAAGAGCATGCAACTGTTGATCTCAGGGTTACGAGTTGGGTGTATGGATTACTTAAACAAACAAATCAAACAAAAAAACATAAAAATTAAGGGGTACCTGGGTGGCTCAGTTGGTTAAGCATCCAACTCTTGGTTCGGGCTCAGATTGTGATCTTGGGGTTGTGAGATCAAGCCCTGCATCTGGCTCCGCATTTGACGAGGAATCTGCTGGAAATTCTTTCTCCCTCTCCCTCTGCTCCACATCTGGCATGCATGCGTGCTCAAATACATAAAATCTTTTTAAAAAAATAATAAAAATAAATTTTAAAAACATTTAAAAGACTCCTAACCAAGCCCAGTCTTCAACATTGAGTTCAATAAAAAAAAAAAAAAAAATTTGAGTTCAATCATTCACAAGTTTGCCAGGCAGACATAAGAATTCTGCATAGTCATGGATTAATGGGTCACCTTTTCTCAGAAAATGACATGCTTTTGGTTCAGTTTGGATTGCTGGTGGGATTTTTCTGCATTTTTATTTTTACTTCTGGGCTCAGAGGAGGAAAAGAGATGCTGACAGTGAGGAAGGAAAGAAAATATAAGTGGTGAGGGTCCTAGGGAGTTGAAGAGATCTTCAGCGTGAAGGAAGAAAGGCCCAGAAAGACGAAGGCCAGAAACCCGGCCACACTCTCACCGTGTCTTCTGCTGGCCTCCTGTGTTAGGTCTCTTGAAAGGCAGTGGTAGAAAACAGTTTCTCCCCAGTTTTGCCCTGAATGTCTCTTGCTTTCCAGGGCTGCCATAAAAATTACCATTAACTGAGAGCCTTAAAACAACAGGAATTGGGGATGCCTGGCTCCCAGGTTGTGAGCACCAGCTCCACAGTGGGCATGGAGCCTGAACAAACCAACAAACCAACAAACCAACAAACCAGGAATTTATTGCCTCACAGTTCTGGGGGCTAGAAGTCCAAAATTAAGGCATTGGCAGGACCATGCTCCCTCCAAAGGCTGTAAGGGAAAATCCCACCGTGTAGCTTCTGGCTTCTGGTGGCTCAAGGTGTCCTTAGCTTATGTTCCTTTTACTCCAGTCTGCTTCCATCATCACATGGTTTTCTCCCTGTGTCTCCGTATGTCCTTTTCTGTCTCTTAGGAGGACGCTTGTCATTGGATTTAGGGCCCGCCCTAATCCTGTGTGATCTCATCTTAATATTTACCCTAATTACATCTGCAAAGACACGATTTCTAAATAAGGTCACATTCCAGGTGGTCATTGATGAGGGAGCAGAAGACTAGCTGGGAGCGTAGCAGAAACCGACATCCTGCAAACCACACCCCCCACTCTGGGGTGGAAGCTGTGTGACCTTCCTTAGGCCCTCCTGGCTTCCCTAAACCTGAGGAAAGGAAAGACGAATGGTTAACTAATAGAGATCACAGTCCTGCAAGATAAGTCTCCCTCAAGTTACAAATGTCTTGGTGATTTACAAGAAAAAAGCATTCTTATCAAATAATCTAACTCCCCCAAAGAAATGTAGATAAAATTAAATCTCCTTACAACCTGCAGGCCATGGACAAATACTTCAGGGGGCAGAGTACAGCATTCCTCAAGGAACTTGAAACTGCCTTAAAGTTAATGCTTTGCCAGAAGAGAAAAGCAACCTTAGCTTGATGTTAGCCAGACCTCCAGGATCCTGTAAGTCTTCTTTAACATATGAAAATCCCTTTAGAGACTTCTTTTATCTCTGTCCCTCCCAGATGTATGTTAGCAATCATCCTCCAAGCATACAGCGCACTGATGTACGCTCTGAAGTCTCATGACTAAGGGTTTACTAGACAGTAAGTAAATGACCTTAACTTTTTTTTTTTAAAAGATTTTATTTATTTATTTGACAGAGAGAGAGAGAGAGAGAGAACACAAGCAGGGGGAGGGACAGAGGGAGAAGGAGAAGCAGACTCCCCCCTGAGCAAGGAGACCCACACAGGGCTCCATCCCAGGACTCTGAGATCACAACCTGAGCCACCCAGAATGACCTTATCATAACAGTAGCTAGCCCCTCAAATTCCTGGAAATCTTGCTTCCAAATTCTTTAGAGATTTACTTTCTTTCTAACCGCCACCTATAAAGTATATGAATCAGCTACCCCTCCCAACCCCAGTGCAGTTCTTCCTGCCTATGGGTCCTGTCCCCATGCTCCTTTAATAAAACCACCTTTTTGGGGGGTGGCACCTGGGTGGCTCAGTCCGTTAAGTGTCTGCCTTCAGCTCAGGTCATGACTCTGGGGTCCTGAGATAGAGCCCCACATCGGGAACCCTGCTCAGTGGGTTGTCTGCTTCTCCCTCTCCCTCTATGCGCACACTCTGTCTCTTATATAGACAGATTAAGCTTAAAACAAACAAACAAAACAAAAAAACACTACCTTTTTTGCACTGAAGATACCTCAGGAATTCTTTCTTGACTGTTCACTCCCAGACCCCAACATTTCACATGAGGAACCATCATTCTAAAGGAATTTTTATATGTTAAAGTAGACTTACGGGCTAAGATTGCCTTCTGCACTTAGCAAAGTATGAATATCGAGGCAGTTGAGTCTGTAGAGGAATATCCCTTTGCCTGTTTCAAGGCCTTGTCAATGTGCTTTGTCCTGAGCTAGTCCTCTGTTCCCTCCTCAGTTTTGGTCATGCGAACCAACATCATGTGCATTTTAATTATCCCACTACTGAGTCTATAAGAAAGCTAAGGAATCAACAGACTTAAAAAATGGATAACAGTAACCAGAAGGACAATTCTCAAAGAACAGTCTTTTAGGGATGCCTGGGTGGCTCAGCGGTTGAGCATCTGTCTTCAACTCAGGGCGTGATCCCGGGGTCCGAGATCGAGTCCCATATCGGGCTCCCTGGGAGGAGCCTGCTTCTCCCTCTGACTCTCTCTCTCTCTCTCCCTGTGTCTCTCAAGAATAAATAATTTAAAAAAAAACAATCTTTTATTTCTCTATCCTCTACCTTTCTTTGAAGCTGGTTCCTGGGCTAACCCCCCAGGACATCTGGTAGACTCAACTCAATATCCTCATGCAGGTAAGCCCTCTGAAAGGCAGCAAGATTTGTGTTTTGTTTCCTTTTATTTTAGCATACTTACCTATTGTTTTGTAAATACCTCACATTCCAGGAGATTCAAGACTCCTTGAATAAATAACTCACCTCTTTATAGATAGGACGCAATGACTATCTGAATTCCTAGCTTAAAAAAAAAAATTACTGAGTGAAAACAGGGAGGAATGTAATGCCATATCCCTGCCAAATATTCTCAGAGGGATAAAACTTAATTCATTTTCATCATGGCTAATTCCCTGCAACCTTTATAAACAAATGTAGCACCTTAATCAGCACAAAGGACCTATTTCCTTTAATCCAACAGCTGTGAAACAGGTTTTTATGGTAGGCAACTTAAGTCATTTATTTTCATAGTTTACACATTACACAACAATTTAGGACTAGGTGCCAAGAACTGTAGAAGAACCAGATCAAATCCAACAACACTTCAAGTACTAATCCCTAATATTAGCCCTTAAATGCCCTTATAAAAGTCCACCTAGCTGCATTATCCTTTTCTTGAAAGCTTTCTATGTGTGGAGTAGAGCAGGAACCTTTTAGGGTGGCGTTGCCAGGACTTTCCAGAGCAGTGGGAAAGTGAGAGAAAGGCAGTGGAGACAGGACTACTTATCTCCCTCTGCTTTCCCCTGTCACAGCCTAGTGATGCAGAAAAGTCAACCTGTCTTTGAAAAGGGAAGTGTTCACCTTCATTGGATAGATTGGACAGAGAAAGCCTGAGTTTTCTGTAATGCCTGGTCACATGTCAGTGTTAGATGCTATGCTCTCAAATCCCAAGAGAAGCCACACAAACTCCATGGCGTGGCCAGTGAATCCATCTCACCTATAGTATTCAGAGCCAACAACTCTATAATTATGTCAAGATTGCATCTAAAGCTAGTCCATCCTGTTTTTGAAATACTAAGACTGGCTAGAGACCCAGGGCGGATGAGATCTGGGTTCATCTTGAAGAGCACCACCACACATAGACACATACACAATACATTCCACATCTAACCTGGAGGATTAACTGCTCTCAAGAATTTGTCATCATTTGCTATTTACCTAACAAGCTCAAGAGGTATATATATTTCTTTCACGTTAGCCGTAACAATGCGTTATGTCATCTTTTCTCTCCCATGAGAGGACACTTAAAGTGTGTGAAGGTGGATGCTGTTGGTATTGCGATTCTTGCTCCCGTCTGGATAAAATTAATGCCTTTGCCTTGCTTTTTCAGAACCTTGAAATCTATACTGACTTTGGCTGCAAGTCATAGAAAACCCAACTAAAAGCAGCTTGAAGCAAAGAGGGCATTTATTTATTTATTTATTTGTTTTTTTAAAAGAGGGCATTTATATCTTACATAAACAGAAGACTGGAGAACAAGTTCCCCCAACTTGCTAATGACATAATCAAGGGCCCAGATCCTTTCCATTTTTTCCACTTGGCCATCCTCTACGGTGCTGGTTTGTCCTTAGTTTGTCTCCTCACAATGCAAAAGATTTCATCAGCTTCCAGCATGACATCTGTAGGCAAGAATTTCCAAAAATCCTTTTTTGTCCCCCCCAAAATCCTTTTTTTAAAATTAAGGTGCAATTCATACACGAAATTAACCTTCTTTAAAATGAATAATTCAGGGGCTTTTGGTACATTCACAGTGTTGTGTAACCATCACCTCTCTCTAGTTCCAAAATATGTTCATTTCTCCCAAAGGAGACCCCCATTCCCACTAAACAATCATTCCCTATTCCTCCTTCCCTGATCCCTGGGCAACGATTCATCTACCTTCTGTCTCTAGGAATGTGCTTATTCTAAATGTTTCATTAAATTGGAATTATACAATACGAGGCCTTTTTTTGTGGCTTTTTTCAGCTGGTCTAATGTTCCCATGGTTCATCCACAGTGTGGCTTGTAACATGTCATTCCTTTTGGTGATATTCTATTGTATGAATCCACCACACTTTGTTTATCCATGTCCACAGACATTTGGGTTGTTTCCACCTTTTAGCTATTGAATAATGTTGCCATGAACATGCTCGTACATGTATTTGTTTGAGTAACCATTTTCAGTTCTTTGGGGCATATACCTAGCAATGACATCGCTGGGACATTTTCTGAGAAGTATCCCTAGAAGACTAACCCTCACATCATACTGGTCAGAACTGCATCACAACCCCAGGCCTGCAACAATGTCTTTGCAAGGAGAATAAGACCACTATGATTGGCTATTGGCTAAACTCACAAGATTCACACCCTGTAGCTAGGTTTGAACCCAGTCACCTTGGAAGGACACGGATGCTTGGAGGAAGGCCATTTGCAGAAGGTGGTGACCATGAGCACAAACACCATGACGCAGGTAGGCAAGTTCTCTGCCAACCACCCCCTCAATATTATTAGAGTAATCTGTATCCTGTTCATGGGTGCGAACTTCTCTGTTCTAGTTGTCAAACAACCTTTCCTTTATGGATTGTCTATTCTATAAACAGTTGTCTTAATGAAGAAGTGTAGGAACTAGAGTCATAATAAATAGCATGCCAGTGGTTCAAAGCCATGTGAAGTAGAAGCTCTTAAAAAATATTGGAGGGATGACCCTGGTGGATCCAGAGTGCACTTTCCCTCTAGTACCCTCGCAGAGACCCTGGCGAGATGCTTCAAATGGGAATGTGCTTCATTGATTTAATTGTCTTCTAGATTTTGATTTGTGTACCCCGATTTGCCTTTGCCTCCACCACCATCATATGGAAGCCATTTATGCATCTATTCCACAAATATTTATTGTGTGCCTACTACTTCCACACCGTGCAAGGCACTGCGGAAGTGGTAGTAAGCCAGAGGCTCTTAGCTCCTGTCCTCACAGAGCTTACAGTGTGGTGGATGAGACTGAAACTAAAGGAATAGTCAGGCAAATAATTATTTAATTCACAGTGCGATAAATGCTGTGAAGAAGTAAAAATCCAGGGTACCATGAAAGTGCAGAAGAGAGGAAGGATTCTGATCAGATCCTCCCTGACAATAGATGGTTAGAGAGGCTGCAAGTGCTCCCTAACATGGTGGCTCCCGGGAAGTGGTTACAGCAAGGAAATGTCAAGGCTATCCTTCAAAAGGCCAGCAAGGCCAAGGGCAGGATCCAGGGACACTGCTTTGAGCACCACGGGCATGTATTTATTTTCAGCTTAATGTTCATGAGAAACATCAAACTAAGTTTGAAAATGAATGATTATTTTATATCCAGAAATTGGGATGCCTGGGTGGTCAGCCGTTGGGCCTCTGCTTTCAGCTCAGGGCATGATCCCAGGTTGGAGGATTGAGTCCCACATTGGGCTCTTGCAGGGAGCCTGCTTCTCCCTCTGCCTGTGTCTCTGCCTCTGTGTGTGTATGTGTGTGTGTGTGTGTGTGTCTCTCTCTCATGAATAAATAAATAAAATCTTTAAAAAAAAAAAAAAAATATATATATATATATATCCAGAAATAATCAATCAATCAATCAATCAATCCAGAAACCCCAGAGCAGGAAAGTTTTTAAAAACTGAATTGCAATCCCTCGTGCTGTTATCTCTGGGCTATGCTGAAAGAGAGGTCTATGGCTCAAAAACCATGCCACGTCACCTTTCTGGCCTCAGCTGACTAGAACAGCTATTGGTCTGCATCCCTAGGAACCATCCACAGCTGACCAGCAGCCCATGAAGTGGCCTGGTACATAAGTTTTGCTCAAAAAGGCACTCTCTTCTGGTGTATTTGTTTCCTAGGACTGTTGAAACAAATTATTACACATTAGGTGGCTTAAAACAACAGAGATTTATTCTCTCACAGTTCTGGAAGCCAGAAATCTGAAATTGAGGTGTTGGCAGGTCATACTCCTTCCAAAGACTCTAAGGAAAAAATCTTTCCTTGCCTCTTCCAGCTTCCAGTGGCTTCAGGCATTCCTTGGCTTATGGTTGCTTCACCTCACTCTCTGTCTCAGTCTTCATAGGACTTCTCCTCTGTGTCTCTCCTCTCTGTGTGTCTCCTATAAGGACACTGTGACTGGATTTGGGACCCATCCAGGTCATCCAGGCTGAGTTCATGTTCATATCCTAAATTTGATTACATATGCAAAGACCCTTTTCCCAAATAGATGATATTCACAAATAAGATGCCTGAAGTTAGGCTGGGGAACATGTCTTTTTAGGGGTCACCATTCAAGTGTAGTGGTCACCCATTACAATTAGATAGTGGCTATTACACTCAATAACATCCTCTGCTCATTAGAGATGATGCTAGACAGTGACAATAATCCAGTCGAGTCTTCCCTTTGTGGAAGTTTGAATGCGAGACATGCAGAAGTTAACACCTTCATTGGAGTCATGCAGAAGCAAAGAGACCCTGATGGAGACAGTTGGCAGAGGCTGTGAGTAAGCAAAAGCCACAAGGTAGGGAGGAAAGCAACTCCCAAGTCAGAGCAATAACGAAGAGAAGCCACCTCATGAGAATGGTGACATTCTAGAGTTTTTCTTTCCTGGCTTACCATTTTCATCAATAAAATAAATAAAAAAATAAATAAGATATTTGCTTTAAAGATAGCAAATTTTTAAAAATATTTTATTTATTTATTTGAGAGAGAGAGAGCACGCAAGCAGGGGGAAAGTCAGGCAGAGGGAGAAGGAGAAGTAGGCTCCCTGCCGCCCAAACATGGGGCTCAATCTCAGGACCCCGGGATCATGACCTGAGCCAAAAGCAGACACTCAACCACTGAGCCACCCAGGCACCCCCATTTTACCCATTTTAAAGTGGCATTAAGGGATCCCTGGGTGGATCAGCAGTTTGGCGCCTGCCTTAAGCCCAGGGAGTGATCCTAGAGTCCCATGTCGGGCTCCCTGCATGGAGCCTGCTTCTCCCTCTACCTGTGTCTCTGCCTCTCTCTTTGTGTCTCTCAGTCTCTCATGAATAAATAAATAAAATCTTAAAAAAAAAATAAAGTGGCATTAAGTACATTCAACCATGTTGGGCAGCCATTGCACCCTATCCAGTTCCAGAACGTTTTAGTCCCCTGCCAACAGAAACTCCTTACCAACTGAACAGTCACCCCCCTTCGCCCTCCCCCAGCCCCCTAGCGGCCCCTGATGGGCTTTCTGTCTTCATGGATTTGTCTGTTCTGGAGATTTCCTATAAGTGGACCCCTACAATACATAACATTTCGTGTCTGGCCTCTTTCATTCAGCATCACGTCTTCAAGGCGCATCCACATAGTGGCAAATGTCAGTGCTTTACTCCTTTCTATGGCTAAATCGTATTCTGTTATATAGATGGACCACATCTGTTTATCCGTTTTTCATTGATGGGTATTTGGGTTGTTTTTGCTTTTTGGCTATTGGTGTAGGTGAGAATATTGTGTTCAAGATTTTGTTTGAAGGCCTGTTTTCAATTCTTTTGAATATGTTCATAGGAGTGGCACTGCTGGGCCATATGGTACCTCTATGTTTGTTTGTTTATTTATTTATTTATTTATTTATTAAAAAGATTTTATTTATTTATTCATGAGAGACACAGAGAGAGAGGCAGAGACATAGGCAGAGAGAGAAGCAGGTTCCCTGCAGGAAACCTGATGTGGGACTCAGTCCCAGGACTCCAGGATCACCACCTGAGCCAAAGGCAGATGCTTAACCACTGAGCCACTCCGATACCCCTGATATCTCGATGTTTAACTTGTTGAGGAATTCCCAAACCGTTTTCCACAGCGGCTGCACCATTGTACATCCTACCAGCAACATAGCAGAGTGCCCATCCCTCCACATCCTTGCCAATGTCCCCCACCAACCCTGCCACCACAAAGTACAGCTACCACTACTTGTATTTGTTTATGCACCACGGCCCTATGGAGGGCAGGGTCTGCATCTAATGGAAATATTTCTAGGGGGTCACAGACTCAGAAGCCTGCAGGAATTTAAAGAAACACTGTTGGCTCATGAAAAACATATCTGCCAGCCCTTTGGGCCAGTGGGCTGCTATGTTGCAGACCCTGATTGATTTTATCTTACTGAAATGTATATAGGGTGGATATAACATAATTCATGCAATGGATTCTCTTTTTTAATGGGGATTCACATTGTGACAAGTTTTCTGCCACAAAAAACAATGCTCAAAAAAAAAAAAGGGATCCCTGGGTGGCGCAGCGGTTTGGCACCTGCCTTTGGCCCAGGGCGCGATCCTGGAGACCCGGGATTGAATCCCACGTCGGGCTCCCGGTGCATGGAGCCTGCTTCTCCCTCTGCCTGTGTCTCTGCCTCTCTCTCTCTCTCTCTCTCTCTGTGTGTGTGACTATCATAAATAAATAAAAATTTAAAAAAAAATCCTTGTCTTTAAGTATTAGTGTTTTTATTTCTTTGGGCCAGATTCCCAGGAGTGGGATTAATGGGTGAAAGGGTATGTTTAGTTTTAATTTTAAGAGATGTTGCCAGATAGCTTTCCCAAAAGGCTGCAAGCTTCACATGTAGAAGCGTGCCCTTTCCTCCACATTCCGGCCAGCATTTGACAACATCCCATTTTCTGTTTGTGTCAGTCTGGTGTCCTGTTGCTTCTTTAATTTGTATTTTTTTGACCACAGAAATTGAGGGTGTTTTTATATGTTTGCTAGCCATTTCATTTTGCTTTTCTCTAAATGGTCTATTTATAATATAAGTCTGTTCCTGTAGTGGTTGTTTGTCTTGTTCTGGTCAATTTGTAAAGCTCTTTATATAGCATCCACTTGGCTATTGTTTCCTGGGGAGGGCTGCCAAGGGTCACTCAGGCTCTGACTGGTCATGTGACCTTGGCAAGTCGTTTAACCTTGTCATGCCTCAGTTTACTCATCTATAAAGTAGTGATCATCAGGATGCCTGGGTGGCTCAGTCAGTTAAGGATCTGACTCCTGATTTTGGCTCAGGTCTTGATCTCAGGGTCCTGAGATCGAGCCCCCTATTGGTCTCCGTACTGCATGAGGAGCCTGCTTATGATTCTCTCTCTCTGGGGCACCTGGTTGGCTCAGTCAGTTAAGCATCTGCCTTCAGCTCGGATCATAATCTCAGGGTTCTGGGTTAGAGCCCCATGTCAGGCTCCCTGCTAAGTGAGCCTTCTCCCTCTCCCTCTAGCCCTCCCCCTGCTTGCGCTCTCTTTCTCTCTAATAAATAAATAAATAAATAAATAAATAAATAAATAAATAAAATCTTAAAAAAAAAAAAAGGTTCTCTCCGTCTCTCTCTGCCCCTGCCCCTCCCCAAAGGAAAAAAAAAAAAGAAGTGATCATCATTGTCAGCATCATTCCTGCTTCATAGCATTGCTCTAGACACAAGTGAGTTAATACCCTTAGAGTCAACAGAACAGTGCCAGGCACACAATAAGTCAATTCCAGTTGCTGACAGTTATTTATATTACAAATATTTTTCCAGCTCCATCACTTGAACTTGCTGTATTTATGGTATCCTTTGTCACACAAAACATTTTAATGTTTACATAGTCAAATATATCCATCTTTTCTTTCCTGGCTTCTGTGTTCCCTGGCTTGGTTAAGATCCCCATCTCTTCCATGACCAATTTCCTTGCTCCCATAATCAGAGGCACATAACTAACCACTTCCTTGATCTATTTCCTCCCTTTCTCCCACACCCAGTAGGATGAGACCTTTAGAACACTTTCACTTCCTTGTCTTTCCTTCCCCTGTTCCCTGCTGAGACCCATGACACTTTATACTTCCCTTCCCTCCATTGCTCTCTGAGGTTTGGCTGAGATAATCTAGTATTTGTTAGAAGTCCCTTAGAGGATGTTTGTTTGGTTTCAAGAATCCTTCCCTGTTCCACAAATTTCAGTCTATCCTGCTCCATTTAGATTTAAAATGTCACATGTGTACATTTTTAATGCTGTTTTCTCTCTTTCTTCCTCCTTCCTCAGTTTTCTTTGCAGGTTTACTTTCAGCTTGGCTAGGCTTTTCTCAGGTACTTTCCCAGACGGAGCACTGGGGTTATATTCTCTGAATTCTTGGGTCCCCTTGACCGCCTTCCTTTTGCCTCAATAGATGCAAATATTCTGACAACTGGAGAGTCTTGGGTTGTGGTCCTTTCTCTCTTCTGTGTAGATACAGTTCCACTGTCGTTGTCCACTACTGTCAATGAAAAATCTGATCCCAATCTGATATTCTTTTTTCTTTGTGAATAGTTTTCTGCTTTCCACATGACACTCAAAAAAAAAAAAAAACGATTTTATTTATTCAGAGAGACAGAGAGAGGCAGAGACATAGGCAGAGGGAGAAGCAGGCTCCATGCACCGGGAGCCCGATGCAGAACTCGATCCCAGGACCCCAGGATCACAACCTGAGCCGAAGGCAGATGCTCAATCGCTGAGCCACCCAGGTGCGCCTCCACATGACTCTTGTATGATTGTTACAGAATATGCTTCATGCTTACATACATGTCTCCTCTCATCAGCCCCGTCTGGAACTCAGAGAGCCCTTCAATCTGCAATCTTTGGTCTTTACTATTCTCAGGGAACTTTTCTTGGCTTATTTGTTTATCTGGGGCGTCTTCTCATCTTGGAGCTCCTACAGTGTGTGTTCATTCTTCTGGAGCTCTCCTCAATTCTATCTCCCCACAGATTTCTGTTTCTTTATAATTTTGTTTGTGCTTTGAGACATTTCTTGCTCTTGATCTCTTGGACTCCAGGGACCCGACTCACTTTTAACTCATAAGATGAGTTTCTTAATCTTGAAAATCATATATTTCAGCTCTGGAAAGTTCTTTATGTGGGCTGTATTTGGATTTGCTGACACATTCTTGTTTATGATGGTTTTAAATTTCGAGGCACGTCTGTCCTCTTCAGCAATGTATGCTCTGATTGGTGTATCTGCCCTTCTGTCTCTGGGTGCTGGTGCCCATTTAATGGGCTATTACTCCTCAGTGTCAGCTCGTTGGGGCTGAGCTTTCACTGTTGAGGTTTTCCTACACTGTGTGAGCTGGCAAAGCAGCCTCTACTCCTGTATATGAGTGATCTACTTTTACTCACAACACTTCTGACAAATGTGTGGGTTTTTTTCTCCATACTAGTCTATTCTCCAGCTCTCTGGACACCACCTGGGTGTCCTAGAATCCAGTTCCACTCTGAGACTAACTACTTGCAGTTAGTATCAGACCCCACAGATTAAGGGCTTGGTCCCACAAGACTGCCTTGACAGTTCAGATGCCAATTGCAAGTCCCAGGTTGCCACCTGTACTTCTGATCAATAAGCTATAAATCAGGGGCTTCCATGTCCCCTTCTCCTGTTGGATAATTTGCTAGAATGGCTCACAGAACTCAGGAAAGTGCTTTACTTACCATTACTGGCTTATTATAAAGAATATAAATGAACAGCCAGATGGAGAGGTACATAGATAAGGTTTGCAAGGGTCCAGAGCATAGAAGCTTCTATTCCTGTGGAGTTGGGGTATACCAGTCTCCCAGCATATGGATGCTTTACAATCCAGAAGTTTTTGGAGCCTCACATTTATTTTTTTTTTCTTTTTAAGATTTTATTCATTTATTTGAGAAAGAGAGTGAGCATAAGAGAGAGCATAAGCTGCAGGAGCAGCAGAAGGAGAGGGAAAAGCAAGCCCCCTGCTGAGGAGGAAGCCCAGATGTGGGGCTGGATCCCAGGATGACCTGAGCCCAAGGCAGACACTTTACTGACTGAGCCACCCAGGCAACCCTAAAACATATTTTTAGTACAAAAATGAAATGATCTGTAAAATCACAGATGTTAAAATATATCATAAACTGTGTGAGTGTAGTCCAATAGATGATTTGAATTAAAAAAATAATGCAACAGATATAGGTATACACAGCTCCACCAGAAAATGTTCCTTAAAGATAATGATTTCTTTTCTTTTTTTTTTTTAATTTTTATTTATGATAGTCACAGAGAGAGAGAGAGAGGCAGAGACACAGGCAGAGGGAGAAGCAGGCTCCATGCACCGGGAGCCCGACGTGGGATTCGATCCCGGGTCTCCAGGATCGCGCCCTGGGCCAAAGGCAGGCGCCAAACCGCTGCGCCACCCAGGGATCCCAAGATAATGATTTCTTGAACTTACAGACCACCAATCGCTTTCCAAGTTCATTGAAAGAGTTTGTTTACACTGAAATACCTAGATAATGAAGCCGATGGAAAAACTGGATACAAACTGAAGATATGTATGAGATGGTATACCCACTAGTTGAAGCCCCACTGGGTTTGAACTCTCCATCAGGTTGCCCGGATGATGGCAATGATGCTGTCGGCTCCACCAGCAAATGCTAGTACCATTCTCACACATCCTAAGGGTGATAAGCTCATTCACCTCCAGCTCAAGGAAGTTGAGAAGACCCAGAATGCTCATTTGAAGCCAAAGGAAGCTTCGTCCTAGAACCCACAGACCTGGAGGCTCTTCCCAGAATCTGCTATTTTCTGCCTGCTTTTTCTATCTATTGGTATATAATACATTTCCCCAAAACATAGCAGTGTAAGGCAACAATAATTACATATTATCTCTGATGGTTTCCCTGAGCCATGAATTCAGACAGGCACTCCTGAACCGTACACTTTAAATGGTGAGTTTTCTACTATAGGAATTATATCTCAATAAACTGTTAAGTGTGAAGAATTTCACGGTGAGGGACACCTAGCTTGCTCAGTGGTTGAGCATCTGCCTTCAGCTCAGGTTATGATCCTGGGGTCCTGGGATCGAGTCCCACATCAGGCTCCACACAGGGAGCCTGCATCTCCCTCTGCCTATGTTTCTGCCTCTCTCTCTGTGTGTGTGTCTCTCATGAGTGAATAAATAGAAATCTTTTAAAAAATAAAAAGAAAAAAAAGAAAAAAGAAATTAAAAAATAAAAATAAATAAATAAATAAATAAATAAATAAATAAATAAATAAATAAATAAAAAATAAAAAGAATTTCGGGGCACCTGAGTGGCTCAGTCATTAAGTGTCTGCCTTGGGCTAGGGTTGTGATCCCAGGACACAACCAGGTAGAGCCCCGTGTTGGGCTACCTGCTCAGTGAGGAGCCTGTTTCTCCCTCTGCCTATGTCTCTGCCTCTCTTTGTGTCTCTCATAAATAAATAAATAAAATCTTTTTTAAAAGAAAAAAAGAAAGAAGAAAGAGAAAGAAAGGTGTTAAGAATTTCAAGGTGCTGGGGTGCTTGACTGGCTCAGTCTGTAGAGAATGTGACTCTTGATTTCAGGGTTGTAAGTTTGAGCCCCATGTTGGATATAGAGATTACTTAAAGAAAAAAAGGGAAGTGAATTTCAAGGTACTGATGGCAGAGCATTAAAACAAAGCCTGGGCCCTTCTTACCATGAGACCCTGAGCCTACTACCCAGATCACATGCCCTTGAAGGGGGCTCTGCTGGCTGTGGCTGCTCCTGGCTGCGGCTGCTCGCTGTCAGCTCAGGATCTAGTTGGAAGTATTAGCCAGAGCAGTCCCTTGCGGCCTCTGCCTGTGGCCTGCGCTTCCACCCAATACGGTGTGCCAAACAGGGAAGAGAGAGAGAAAGGGAAGGGGAGAGAAGCTTTTAATGCTTAGCTTTGGAAGCACAAAGTAGCACTTCAATTACATCCCTTTTTTTTTCTTTCTTTTTTTTTTTTCAATTACATCCTATTTGTTAATAGAAAGTACAAAGTCTGACCTACATCCAAGCAGAGGAAAATTAGACTCCATCTTTAGAAGGGACGAGTGTCGAAGCACATGTGGACATATTTTAACCATCATACTGGTTCATATCTAGGTTAAGGGCCATTTTCTGGTCTCCTGTCCAGCCCCTCAGGAGTTTCCCACGAATACCCAGGAGAGCCCAAGGTCTCAGTTATAGCTGTTGGATCCAACCCCAGAACAAGCATCTAAACCAGGATAGGGGGAAAGAAGCCTTGATTAAGACATTTTCTCCTTCTAAATCCTCCTCCTCCAATTTTTCTTTTTGTTTTGTTTTTTTTAAGATTTGATTTATTTATTCATGAGAGACACAGAGAGAGAGGCAGAGACATAGGTAGAAGGAGAAGCAGACTCCATGCAGGGAGCCTGATGTGGGACTCCATCCGGGACTCCAGGATCATGCCCTGAGCCAAAGGCAGACGCTCAACCGCTGAGCTACCCAGGCGTCCCTCCTCCAATTTTTCTACCCTGTTATGGCATTTCTTCATTTTTTAAAGTAAGTTCTACACTCAGTGTGGGGCTCAAACTCACCATCCCAAGATTAAGAGTTGTGTGCTCCACTCACTGAGCCAGCCAGGTACCCCAGTATTTCTTCATTTAAAAAAAAAAGATTTTATTTATTTAAGAGAGCAGGGGCAGGTGTGGGGAGAATCAGAGGGAGAAGGTGAGAACCCCAAACAGACTCCACAATGAGTGTGGAGCTCAACGTGGGGCTTAATCCTATGACCCCTAAGACCACAACCTGAGCCAAAATCAAGAGTCAGACGCCTAAGTGACTGAGCCACCCAGACGTCCCGCCTTTCTTCATTTTTAAAAATATATAATGACCATAAAGACAGATAGTAGATTGGTGTTTGTCAAGGACTTCGGGAACTCTACAGGACTGCTAATGGGGATAGGTTTTCTTTTTGGGGATGGTAAAGAAGTTCTGGAATCAGATAGAGGGGATGGCTGCAGAGCACTGTGAATATACCAAAAACCACTTTAAAAGGGTGGACTTCTCATTTCCCGGCCTTTTGGCTAAGATCAAGTGTAAGTATGGTTTTGGTAGGTGTCCTGGGCTGGATGAAAGTTAAGAGCTTGATGCTGGGGTCGTTGACAGTTGTTGCATAACATACTGGCTTCTTGAAAAATGGCTTGGGTGGCTGGGAACCCCAGTCGGTGTGTCTGGAAGCCAGCCCTGACCGAGGGTACCTGGCCATAGGGGAGGACTTGCCTGTGGCTGCCAGAATCAGGACTGTCTCTCTCAGGGGTTTCTCAGGCTTCTCTCTGTCAGTTGGCTGGTTCTCCTCAATCCTGTCTTTATTTCACACTAAATAAGTACTGACCACTGGGCACTTGAGAAGCACAGGAAAGCACTGGCTGAGCCCATAGTGGGAAAGACAATGACCGGCTTTGATGTAAATTCAGATTTTTGTCCCCTGTCTGTCCTGACTCTCTCAGCCCTTCTAGGCATGTGTCTGCGTGTAAAAAAAATGTCCAGCACAAGATATTCCATAAAATAAGTGGCCTTTAAAAGGGTGTATTTTATAGTATGTGAACTAATCTCAGTAAGAAAATAAATCGGGGAGCTTCAAAAGCTGGAAAGGCCTTTTTCATTCTCTTCGTCCTGAGCACCTGGCTGGCGGGTGGTAAAGCTGGAATTTCATCCCAGGATCCTCTGATTCCAGAGGCCATTCTCCTTGACTTCCCCATACCACGCTGATACCGCATAGCCTGGCAGGGGAAGGCCATGCTGAGTTTGAATTTTATTCTGTTGATAATTGAAGGTTTCTTTTTTTTTTTTTTTAATTTATTTATTTATGATAGTCACAGAGAGAGAGAGAGAGGCAGAGACAGAGGCAGAGGGAGAAGCAGGCTCCATGCACCGGGAGCCTGATGTGGGATTCGATCCCAGGTCTCCTGGATCGAGCCCTGGGCCAAAGGCAGGCGCCAAACTGCTGCGCCACCCAGGGATCCCTAATTGAAGGTTTCTGAAATGGGAAAAGAGATACAATTCCATTTTTGTTTTTAGGAAAGTAATCATTAATAGTTTAATGTGAATATTCTTTGTTAGAAATAACAGCGGAGGCACGCCTGGGTGGCTCAATGGTTGAACGTATGCCTTTGGCTAGGGCATGATCCTGGATCCTGGGATCAAGTCCCACATGGGGCTCCCTGCATGGAGCCTGCTTCTCCCTCTGCTTGTGTCTCTGCCTTTCTCTGTGTCTCTCATGAATAAAAAAAAAAAAAAAAAAAAAAAAAACAGTGGATAAGAATATTGAGGAAGGCTTTTTTTTTTCTGGATTGACTATAATAATTTTAGTAGTTTTGTGAAGATCTATCTATCTTTTAAAGATTTCATTTATTAAAAAAATAAATAAAGATTTCATTTATTTATTCATGAGAGACACAGAGAGAGAGAGACAGAGACATAGGCAGAGGGAGAAGCAGGCTCCATGTAGGGAGCCTGATGTGGGACTCAATCTCGGGTCTCCTGGATCATGACCCAAGCCAAAGGCAGACACCCAATCACTAAGCACCCAGTAGTCCCCCCCACCTTTTTTTTTTAAAATGTAAGCTCTATACCCAACATGGAGCTTGAACTCACGACCCTGAGATCAAAAGTCCTGTGTTCTCCCGACTGAGCCAGCCAGGTGCCCCAAAATAGATACTTTTAAAATCATGACTGAAATGTCAGCCTCTACAGGAACTCTAGAGAGCCCTGTAACTTTCTTCTCTCATTACATTCTTTTAAATATGCATTTTAATAAATTCTGAGATTGATTTCCATCATTACACAAAGGGTGGATGAAGAGAAAGAAGCAGTTGGGCAATGTTTGCCTATGAAAAGTCCATCTGTCCTTGGTGTTATTCTACTTTTTCTAAAGTTGAATTTCTCTGCTGTGTAGCACAGCAGGCCTTATGTCAAATTCTTTTCAAATTTATAGGTGATAAGTGGTTTTAAATAAATATGTAGGGCATTCCAGCTAAGCTCTGTAGCCACTGGCTGAGTGAGTCTTTTTTTTTTTTTTTTTTAAGACTTTATTTATTTATTCATGAGAGACACACAGAGAAAGAGGCGGAGACACAGGCAGAGGGAGAAGCAGGCTCCATGCAGGGAGCCTGATTTGGGACTCGATCCTGGGTCTCCAGGATCATGCCCTGGGCTAAAGGTGACACTAAACCGCTGAGCCACCCAGGCTGCCCTGATGGAATCTTTTAAGAAGGTTGATCAGGCCTGTTCATTTGCTAGGGCCACCATAACAGAGGTCCACAGACCGGAGGCTTAAATAAGAATTTATTTCTCATGGTTCTTGAGGCCAGAAGTCTAAGGTCAATGTGTTGGCGTTATTTCTTTTGAGTCCTCTGTCCTTGGTTTGTAGATAACTGTCTTCTCCCTGCGGCCTCACGTGGACTTCCCTCTGTGTCTACCTATGTCCTAACCTCCTCTTCTTATAAGGACACAAGCCTGTGGGATTCGGGCCATCCTAAAGACCTCATTTTAACTTAATTACCTCTTTAAAGAACCTATCTCCAAAGACAGTCACATTCTAAAGTCCTGGGGCTTAGGATTTCAACAAAGCTATTCAGTCGGAGGCTCTGGCTCCATGTTGTGCTCCAAGGGGTTGTAAGAGTAAGGAAAACGTTTATATGAGAATTACCCAATCTAGAGTTTTCCAGCAATCACATTAGACACTGGGTCATACTTAATGCCCTGCCCTAACTCCACTTTCACTGTGTCTGGGACAGAGGTCTTGCCTGACTCAGGGGAGAACTGGGGACAGATGGAGAAGTGGGGGATGGGAGAGAGGATAAGCCAGAGGCAGGGACAGTTACTCCAGAGATTCTGCTCACAAGAGTTTTTTGTGTTTCAACCAGATGCAATTCACATAACACACAATCATTTTATTTTATTTTATTTTATTTTAAAGATTTTATTTATTATTTGACAGAGAGAACCAGAGAGCATAAGCCAAGGGAATGGCAGAGGGAAAGGGAGAAACAAGCTCCCCATTGAGCAGGGAGCCTGACGTGAGGATCAATCCCAGGCCCCCAGTATCATGACCTGAGCTGAAGGCAAGTGCTCAACTGACTGAGCCATCCAGGTGCCCCAAATTCAATCATTTTACAGTGAACCATGCAGTGGCATTTGGGTCATTCACAGGGCAGTGCAAATTCCACCTCTGTCTAGTTCCCATTTTCATCACCCCAAAAGGAGATCCCGTCCCATCAGCAGCCACTCCTCATTCTCCCCTCCCCCACCCCTGGCAGCCACCAATCTACCTTCTGTCTCTAAGGATTTACCTGTTCTGGACATTTCATATACGTGGAATCATACTGTATGTGGCCTTTTGTGTCTGGCTTCTTTTACTCAGCATTAAGTTTTCCACTGTCATTTTGTAAGAGTTTTTAATCTTACTAGTTTTTTTAATAAACAAGCTCATTTTTGGCTACCTTTTATCTGTTCCTCAAGTGGCTAGCCATAAAATCTTCAAAGCATAAACAGCATCTGGTGAGGAGGGATGCAAAAGAAGATGAAGAATAAGCTGAATCTTGTCAGATGGGGGCCTTGTCAACAGAATGGGTGGTAGTGTCTGCCTTAAGGTGCTGTCAGTTGACCTAAACATGCACGTGTACATGCACCCTCGTGCTCATAAAGAATAAAAATTCAGGATGCCTGGGCAGTTCAGCAGTTGAGTGGCTGCCTTTGGGTCAGGGTGTGATCCCGGGGTCCTGGGATCAAGTCCCGCATCTGGCTCCCTGCAGGGAGCCTGCTTTTCTTTCTGCCTATGTCTCTGCCTCTCTCTTTCTGTGTCTCTCATGAATAAATAAATAAAATCTTAAAATAAATGAATAAATGTTTTTTAAAAATCTGGGTGGTAGAAACGTGTTTTATGAATTTTTATTATTTTAAAAAAAGATTTTATTTATTTATTCATGAAAGACACACACAGAGAGAGGCAGAGACACAGACAGAGGGAGAAGGCAGCTCCATGCAGGAAGCAGGATGCGGCAGAAGCGGAACTTGATCCTGGGACTCTGGGATCACGCCCTGAGCCAAAGCAGACACTCAACTGCTGAGCCACCCAGATGTCCCTATTCATTTATTTTAAAGAGAGAGAGCAGGGACAGAGGCTGAGGGGGAGGGCGAAGCAGACTCCCCACTAAGTGCAGAGCCCCGTGTGGGACTTGATCCTAGGACCTCAAGATCACAACTGGAACAGAAACCAAGACTCAGACTCCCAACCAACTGAGCCACCAGGTGCTTCTACCACCCAGATTTAACAATTTTTTGTTGTTGTTGTTGTTAAAGATTTCACTTATTTATTTGACACAAAGAAAGAAAGCACAAGCAGGGGGAACCACAGAGGGAGAGGGAGAAACCAGCTCCCCATTGAGCAGGGATCCCAATGAAGGACTCTATCCCAGGACCCCTTTCAGCTCATGACTTGAGCTGAAAGCAGACACTTAACCAACTGAGCCACCCAGGCATCCTCAGATTTAACAAATGTTAGCCGTGTGTTATATTTACTTCAGAACATTTTTACTTTTTAACATTTTATTTTGAATTATAGACCCATAAATTGATAAAAAAATAGTATGATCCCATCTCCCCATTACCCAGAGTCCCCCAATGATGGCACCTTACATAACTGTACTAGATTACCAAAGTCAGAAAATTGATATTTCCCAATAAAATTAGCTAGTCTACAAACATCACTTGAATTTCACCAGTTTTTCCATGTATTCTTTCTTCCTCCTTTCCATTCCCTTTTCCCCTCCTTTCCTCTCCTCTTCTTCTCCTCTGTTTTTGTTATAACTCTATGACATTTTATTAAATACACAGATTTTTAAAGTAGGCTTGATGCCCAGCATGGAGCCCTATGTGGGGCTTGAACTCATGACCCAGAAAGCAGTACCTGAGCTGAGATCAAGAGTCTGACATTTAACAGATTGAGCCATCCAGGCACCCCAGATATACATAGATTTTGTATAATCACCACCACATTGAAGATACAAATCACTCTCACCCGAAAGAAACATCCTCATGTTCTACCACACCCTTTCTTAACCCCTAGTAACCACTGATCTGTTCTTCTTTATAATTTTATCATTTAAGAATTTTACATACATGAGATTGTACAGTAAGTAACTTTTAAGATTGGTCTTTTTCTCCCCACGCAGTATAAAGTCCTTGGGATCCATCCAAGTTGATGCATGCATCAATAATGTGTTCCTTTGTATTGCTATGTAACATTCCATGGTGTGGATGCACCACACTTTAATCATTCACCTGCTGAGGGTCACTTGCAGACCTTTCTTTTAAAATGAAGTAAAAGCAGGGTGCTTGGGTGGCTTATTGCTTAAACATCTGACTATTGATTTCAGCTCAGGTCACGAACTCAGGGTGGTGAGACTGAACCCTGTGTCGGCCTGGATCCTCAGCATGGAGTCTGCTTGAGATTCTCTCTCCCTCCCTCTGTCCCTTCCTGCCCCCATTCCCCATTCCCACTCAAGTGCTCTCTCTCTAAATAAATAATAAATAAATAAATAAAATATTTAAAATGAAGGGAACGCATTACAAATAGAATTGAGGTCTCCTTCCATCCATGTCCCACCCTCCCTCCCTACATCCATAGAACTAATCTATATCCTGTAGGCACTCTGCATCCTTCTCACCTGAGACTTTTGTTTTATTATATATTGAGTGCTTTCAAAAATCATGTTATTTTGTTTAGCATGTTTTATTTGCTTTTTAAAAGGATTTTATGTATTTATTCATGAGAGACACACAGAGAGAAGAAGACTCCCTGCAGTGAGCCCGATGGGGGACTCAATCCCAGGACCTCAGGATCATGACCCAAGCCAAAGGCAGACGCTCAAATACTGAGCCACCCACATGCCCCTGTTTAGTATGTTTTAAACATTTACATAAATGTTATCATATTGAATTTATTTTTTGACAGCTTGCTTTTTCCTCTAGATATTATGCTCAATATCAGTCCTACTGATACAAGGTACCTCAGGTTCATTTTTTTTCACTGCTACTTAGTATTCCATCAGGAGCCTGTATCCCTATGTATCTATTCCCTTACTCATGGAGAATTAGGTTGTTTTCTGTTTTTCACTATTATAAATAATGTTACAGTGAATATCCCTGAAATCTAAAAAAAGAAAAGAAAAGAAAAGAAAAGAAAACCAAAAATAGGGGCACCTGGTTGGCTCAGTCAGTAGAGCATGTGACTTTTTTTTTTTTTTTTTAGATTTTATTTATTTATTCACGAGAGACACAGAGAGAAGGCAGAGACAGAGGCAGAGGGAGAAGCAGGCTCCCTGCAGGGAGCCTGATATGGGACTCGATCCTGGAATTCTGGGATCATGTCCTCAGCCGAAGGCAGACGCTCAACCACTGAGCCACCCAAGCATCCCTCTTTTTTTTTTTTTTTTTTAGATTTTACTAATTTATTTGACAATGAGAGAGAGAGCACAAGCAAGAGGAGTCAAGGGAGGCAGAAGCAGAGGGTGGCAGAAGCAGGCTCCCTGCTGAGCATGGATGCACAGCTCAGTTTCCAGGATGCTGGAATGATGACCTGAGCCAATGGCAGATGCTTAAAGGATTGAGCCACCCAGGGGCCCTTCTTCTTTTTGATTGTATTAGGAACTTTATGTACTGTTCCCAATATCTGCTGATGGGAGTAAATCCCTCTGTGGGTGTGGCTAGAACACTGAGTATATCAATATTTGTTAAGAGTGTAGAAGTGCTTGCTTTCATTTGCCAGGGTCGTGGGATTGTGGACTATAGGTCAAGCCTGGTGTTTGTAATGCCACAGGCAAACCTCTTCTCCCTGAAGAGACAAGGTGGCCAAATCTTAAATTTGTGCTCCAAGAGAATAGCAATAACACCAGTTGCAAAAGGGTCATGCTTCATTTGTCGTAGAAGACACAAAACTTAGCAAACAGAACATCACGGCCAGGTATTCTCTTCAGTTAAGCCTGACAAAGAGTATGTCTTTTCCCCAACTTTATGAAGCAATATATAAAATAATGAAGACTTTAATTCTCCAGAAAGGCCTTCTGAAGGGCTCTCTGAATGGATTTGGAGCTTCTGAACTGTGTTGCTTCCAAAGGCCAATTACTTTTCTTTGGGACCACCATCTTATAACATGGCAGACATTTGGGCAGCAAGAGAATTGGGATCTGGGGATCCCTGGGTGGTTCAGTGGTTTAGCACCTGCCTTTGGCTCAAGGGCTGATCCTGGAGTCCTGAGATAGAGAACCACATCAGGCTCCCTGCATGGAGCCTATTTCTCCCTCTGCTTGTGTCTCTGCCTCTCTCTCCCTTTGTGTCTCTCATGAATAAATAAATAAAATCTTTAAAAAAAGAGAGAGAGAGAATTGAGATCTACTCAAAGTCCAAACTTACATGTATGAGTGGCATGGAAGGTGATTTGGAACGGTATCTGAGGAATATCTGGCAAAGGGCATGTCTTTACCCAAACAGTAATTTTTTTTAAAGATTTTATTCATTTATTCATGAGAGACACAGACAGGCAGAGACATAGGCAGAGGGAGAAGCAGGCTCCTCACAGGGAGCCCAATGAGGGACTCAGTCCCCAAACTGGGATCATGCCCTGAGCCAAAAGCAGACGCTCAACCACTGAGCCACCCAGGTGTCCCCAAGCAGTAATTTTTTAAAAAGATTTTATTTATTTATTCATGAGAGACATACAGAGAAAGAGAGGCAGAGACACAGGCAGAGGGAGAAGCAGGCTCCATGCAGGGAGCCGGATGTGGGACTCGATCCCAGGTCTCCAAGATCAGGCCTTGGGCTGAAGATGGCACCAAACTGCTGAGCCACCTGGGCTGCCCCCCAAACAGTAATTTTTAAATACCCTTTGCACAACTGCTGTGTGACTCTTCATGACTTCATCACTCTTTTATAGAGAGTGGCTTAAGACCCATCTGATTCTCTCGTGTGAGAGTCTGATTGGAGAGACACAGGTATGGAAGGGTTAAGTCACCTTCATGGCTAAGAGCTGAACCCAAGGGCTGTGAGCTGGTCCCCTGGAGTCGCCTGGCCCTGCTTAAACTCTCTTTCAGTTTCTGTAAGATAAGCCAGTATCTTCCCCGCCCCCCCCACTCTTTTTTTTTTTTTTTTTTTTTGGAGATTCCATTTATTTATTCATGAGAGACACACAGAGAGAGGCAGAGACACAGGCAGAGGGAGAAGCGGGCTCCATGCAGGGAGCCCGATGTGGGACTCGATCCCGGAATTCTGGGATCACGTCCTGAACTGCTGAGCCAACCAGGCATCCCTCTTCCCTCTCTTTTGATTTCTCATTTATTGCTTAAGCTAATTTGAAGTGTGTTTCAATACTTGCATTTATGAGGCCCTTGAGTTAAACAATTATAATAAGGCATCTTCTTACTACAATGGGGGAAAAAAAGGAATGTCCTTCTCACAAACTTGGCTGGTAACACGAACAGCCCAGACTCAACCATCAAAGAATTTTTTATTTATTTTATTTTATTTATTTATTTACATATTTTTTTAATTGGAGTTCAATTTGCCAACATATAGCATAACACCCAATGCTCATCCCGCCAAGTGCCCCCCTCAGTGCCTGTCACCCAGTCCCCACCACCCCCCACTCACCTTCCTTTCCACCACCCCTTGTTCGTTTCCCAAAGTTAGGAGTCTCTCATGTCCTGTCTCCCTCTCTGATATTTCCCACTCATTTTTTCTCCTTTCCCCTTTATTCCCTTTCACTATTTTTTATATTCCCCAAATGAATGAGACCATATAATGTTTGTCCTTCTCCGATTGACTTATTTCACTCAGCATAATACCCTCGAGTCCCATCCACGTCGAAGCAAATGGTGGGTATTTGTTGTTTCTGATGGCTGAGGAATATTGCATTGTATACATACACCACAGCTTCTTTATTCATTCATCTTCCTTTTTTAAAAAATTTGATTTATTTATTCATGAGAGACACAGAGAGGCAGAGACACAGGCAGAGGGAGAAGCAGGCTCCATGCAGGGAGTCCGACGACCCAGGATCGAGTCCCAGGTCGGGCTCCCTGCATGGAGCCTGCTTCTCCCTCTGCCTGTGTCTCTGACTCTCTTTCTTTCTCCCTGTGTCTCTCGTGAATAAATAAATAAAATCTTTAAAAAATTTTTTTCAGTTCTGCTTTGGAGAAGTTCCCAATTCAACCCAAAAGATAGGGGGAGTAGGAGATGACCCACAGCCCAGTTTGGTTGGTAAATGATCGATTTCTGGTGCTTAGTGACCCCACCAAATGCCCCCACAGCCCAAGGCACCATGGATAACCAATTCCTCAGCTAAATTCTGATTTACAGAAGCTAAGTCGGGGAAGAAAGGGGTCAGGTGGGCCTGATGCACCATATGGGAAGACAGCTGCTTGTTGTAAGCAGGACAGCCAACAGAGCGACAGATCATAATCAGGAAGGATGTTGAAAATGAAACAAGGTGTATTAAGGATGAGAATCCTAGGTGTGAGTTAGATCTTTCTCTTCAGGCAAGGCACCATGGGCCAGATAGACTAATAAATTTGGGAAGGTGAAAGAGTTCATCAAATCAGAAACAAACATGGGGTTTAAAGCCCCAATTTTATGGTTCTAGACTTAGGAGCAATCTCTTCAGGTTTGGCAGAGATTGTTTGGGGTTAAAATGAGGCCCTACTTTTTATATAATAAACTCATAGAACTCATGGCCCTCAAACTGGTACCCTGCAAAATAAGGAAGAAACAATGGAAAAATCAATGCATATATGATTATAACTGCTCCTTCCAGGAGTGCCTGGCTGGTTCCGTCAGCAGAGCATATGACTCTTGATCTAGGGATTGTGAGTTTAGGCCCCACACTGGGTGTAGAGATTACTTTAAAAAAAATTAAGATCTTAAAAATAAATAATTGCCCCTTCCAATATATGGACATGCACACACATATGTTGTACCACAGTTTGGGAATGAATGGGGCACACCATTGGTTTCTTCCAGAATAACATTACTTGCTCCCATTTTATTTTATTTTATTTATTTTTAAGCAAGTTCTATGCCCAATGTGAGGCTTGGGCCTATAACCCTGAGATTAAGAGCCACATGTTTTACCAACTGAGACAGTCGGGTGCCCCTGTTAGCTCCCATTTTATTTTATTTTTAAAGATTTCATTTATTTGTTTAAAAGAGAGAGTGTGCGCGAGTATGAGTAGGGGGAGGTGCAGATGGAAAGGTAGAAACAGACTCCCTGCTGAGCAGGGAGCCCAACACACGGCTTGATCCCAGGACCCTAGGATCAATACCTGAGCCCAAGGCAGACACAACTGACTGAGCCACCCAGGTGTCCTTGCTTGCTCCCATTTTAGATCAACATTGGTATTCCTCTGGACAGGGAAACAGAAGTATTTAGCAGGAGACTCCTTTCTTAATAAATATTATTAATGACCAAGGATGATGATGATGGTGTTCTTATTTTATAGACCTAACAAATTGTGATTTTTTTTTAAGATTTTTATTTCTAAGTAATCTCTACATAGACCAAGAGTGGAGCTCGAACTCATGACCCCAAGATCCAGAGTCACCTGCTCCACTGACTGAGCTGGCCAGGTGACCCTGTTATTTAATTGTTAAAACAACACATTTTTAGAAATAATTGCAGTGGTGATACAGCTCATCATGGACAATTGGAAAATACGGAGAAGTCCAGAAAGGAAAGGGAAAAGTATCTGTAATCCCAGGTAGAATTGCCTGGGTAGAGTCCAAGTTAAGGCTTTGATTTGTTCTCTTTTAGTCTGCTATTCCATGCATATATACACAGTTGTACATATTTTATGAGAATTGAGACCATCTTCTGTTTTGAAACGCTTTTTCATTTAATGTAATGTGATCTTTGTCTCAAGTCGTTCATTGTTTTCACACAACAGGGACTCTTTACCTCACCATGTAGCAGGCCCCATGTAGCAGACTGCATGTAGTAGGCCACCATGTAGCAGACCGGCCACATGGGACTCTTCTCTGCTGTAGTGAGTCGAATAGGGACCCAAGAGGTATGTCCACTTGGAATCTTAGAATATGAACTTATTTGGGACAAGGGTCTTTACAGATGTAATTAAGGTAAGGATCTCAAGATGAGATCATCTTCGACTGGGTGGTCCCTAAATCCAGTGGTAAGTTCCCTTGTACGAGCCAAAAAAGAGGGCATCTGGGTTGCTCAGTCTGTGAAACGTCTGCCAGCGTGGGTCATAATGCCAAGGTCCTGGGATCGAGCCCCATGTGGGGCTCCCTGCTCGGTGAGGAGTCTGCTTCTCCTTCTCTCTCTTGTTCTCTTCCTCTCCCCTTCTTGTCTCTCTCTCTTAAATAAATAAATAAATAAATAAATAAATAAATAAATAAATAAATAAATATTTTTTTCTTTTTTTAAGAGAGAGACAGAAAAGGAGATGACACAGAGATACTTAGAGAAGACAGTCACGGAAAATGGAGGCAGAGATTAGGGTAGTGCATCTTCAAGCCAAGGAATGCCAAGAATTGCCAATAGCCACCAGAAGCTAGGAGTGAGGGATGGATGGAACAGATTCTCCCTCATTGCCCCCAGAAGGAAAGAACCTTGCTGACACCTTAGTTTGGATTTCCAGCCTCCAGAACTATAAAAGAATAAATTTTTGTTGTTTTATTTAATTTATTTTTTTAATTAAAATCTTTTTTTAAAATTTCATTTATTTATTCATGAGAGACACACACACAGAGAGGCAGAGACAGCACAAGCAGAGGGAGAAGCAGGCTCCATGCAGGGAGCCCCACGTGGGACTCGATTCCGGGTCCCCAGGATCAGGCCCTGGGCTGAAGGCGGCGCTAAACCGCTGGGCCACCCGGGTTGCCCATTTTTGTTGTTTTAAACTGCCAAATTGGTACTTTATTATGGCAGCTCTAGGAAACAAATACAGTCACACACACCAAACTAATTCTTACCTCAGGGCTTTTGCACTTACCATCACCACTGACTAGAATGCCCTTCCTCCGGATTTTTGCAGATTTTGCAGATTTCTGCTATGTCTCATCTTTTTTTTTTTTTTAAGATTTTATTTATTTATTCATGAGAAACACACACAGAGGCAGAGACACAGGCAGAGGGAGAAGAAGGCTGCCCATGGGGAGCCCAATGAGGGACTTGATCCCAGGACCCCAGGATCATGACCTGAGCCAAAGGCACTCAACCACTGAGCTACCCAGGCATCCCTGTGTCTTATCATTTATGGCTCAGCTCAAAGTCACTTCTTCATAGAGACCTACCCTCCCAGTCATCTCAGACCCCTCTGTTTTGTTTTTTTTTTTTTAAGATTTTATTTATTTATTCATGAGGACACAGAGAGAGAGAGAGAGAGGCAGAGACACAGGCAGAGGGAGAAGCAGGCTCCATGCAGGGAGCTCGACTCGGGACTCGATCCTGGGTCTCCAGGATCAGGCTGTGGACTAAGGCGGCACTAAACCAGCACTAAACCACTGAGCCACCTGGGCTGCCCGCAGACCCCTCTGTTTTAAGTCTGCATTGGGAATATTCTCTAGAATTCTACAGAATATTCCCAACTATCCCTAGTTCCTTTTCCCTTCATTGTTTTACTTCTCTGCCGTCTGCCTTCCCACCTTGGATGTGAGTTCTATAAGAAGAGGGTCTTGGGTACCGTGTTCCTTCTTCTATCTCTACCAACCACCCAGAGCAGCATCTGGCCCACAGCACAAAGGCGCTGATGGAAGGGTGCTTGGTTGGTTTAGTTGGTAGAGGACAGAACTCTTGATCTCAGGGTCATGAATTCAAGCCCCACACTGGATGTAGAGCCTGCTAAATAAATAAATAAATAAATAAATAAATAAATAAATACTGACAGGACTCCTGAGCAAATGAATGAATGTGAATTAATTCTGAACAGATCAGAGTTTCACAGCTGAGTAAGCTTCCTGCTGACTCATGCATTTGAGGCTGAGGGACCTACTCCTTTCTTCTGAGCTCATCTCTGCCATCTTTTCCTCTTTGAGAAGGTAATCTCTGCTTTAACTTTCTACTTCTAGGAATCAACTGGAGAACAGGACAAGCAAAGTGCTCTGAAAACACTTCAATACAAGAACATCTCCATCTGTTTTTCATTTACTGCCATTCGACTATGGCTGGGAGTCTGAGTATCTGCCTTTCTTATCTGTATCTGAGTCAGGATGTCAAAGCAAGCCTCATCTTGCTGAAGAATCAAGGAGTGACAGGCTGGGAATGAAAGTGTAACAGAAACTTGGACTGATCACAGACTCAAACCAGTACATCTCCTTTCCATCCCAGAACTAGGAACTGAAACTTTTCCACAGGAAATTCTTTCTTCTCCCTCCCTCCCATGCAAACACCCAATCTGTCCTGATTCCTTTTTTAATATGCAAATAGTAATAGCAATATTCACCAAACTCTAAATAAAACATACAGGGCTCTTGTCACCCTGTCTATACCACCCTTCCAAATTAGATGATTTTTACTTATTCTCAGTCCCCTTACTCATCCTTGTCTCTCTTGATGGAGCTCAGTGTCTACTCCCTTTCCCTACTTGACAGTATTTGGTATTTTTCTTTTATTTTTTTAAAATAAATTTTATTTATTTATTCATGAGAGAGACATAGAGAGAGGCAGAGACATAGGCAGAGAGAGAAACAGGCTCCATGCAGGGAGCCGGATGGGACTTGCTCCTGGGACTTCTGGGATCACACCTTAGGATGAAGGCAGATGCTCAACCGCTGAACCACCCAGGCGTCCCAGTGTTTGGTATTTATATATCAGGACACAGTTAACAGCCCATAAAGGTCTCTGCTTAAGTAAGAAGTCCCTTTCTGTGAACCATCACCCAGACACATGCAACACCAGACTGTGTGTCTCATATCAAAATTTATTGAAGTGGTAGATTTCTTATAAGGACAGAAACAAGCGAACAAATGTGAAGGAACCTTCTCTCTCTTTACCACTGGGCAGCATTTCCCTTTTAATGACAAAAACAAGAGATGGGAAGGAGTTATCTTCTCTGAGGCCTCTAACTGCTCAGCCTTCGATTATTGTCAACAGGAGAGGAATGGATTAGCCACAGCACAAACACCTTTCCTTTCTCTTAGTAGGACTGTTTTGCTCAGTCCTGCCCTGGCTAATCCCTCTCTTATGACTACTGGAAACTCAGATATTAACCCAAGCTTGTGAGTCTGTCTGCCTAGTGCTTTTCTACTGAAGTGTGGCTGGAAGATTAATTGGTCCCATGGAATGTGGGAGAACTACTGGTTTGTCTAATGACGCCTGGCCTCCCTCCCGGGGCAATAACTCTCCTCCAGCCACTTAGCTTTTCTTATTCCATCTGGAGCCCACCAACAGGCTAGGTATCACCCCAGGAGCCAAGAACCATCCCTGTTTCAGGCAGGTGAGGGAAAGAGGCCAGTGAATCACAGGCGCTGATGGGCGTCTCGGTGGCTCCAACTCTACTCAGCAAAAGTATGGACAGTTATGCCATCTTCAGTTCCATGAGTGTCAGAAATTGAGCAGAAGTTTCAGAAGCTTTCCTCTCTGTTCCCCCAAGGGTCCTCTGGTGACGCTCCACAACCAGGCAGCCCACTCTGCCACTACCCTTCTCCAAATCTGATTCTCTGAATCTGGAAGTTCCAGGAAGCCACAGGCCAAGTTTAATGATGGTATCCTGTGCACCCAGGCAAACTGTGTATCCAGAGACCTTGGTTCTTGGTGACAAGCTCTCTTCTTGGCTTGGTTATTTAGCGAGAAGCTGGGGTCAGGTAAGATGGGTTCCATGGCTCACCAGAGTTGACCACTAAATTGTCCGGCACACTCCTGGTAGTATTCAGATCACCTGTGAGCTCCATGCTTGTGCTCTGGTTGTTATCCAACTCTTGTGGTGTCTTTTTCCTCAGGCAGCGGTTGATCAGGGTGGAGAAGAAGTTGGGGAAAGAGGGGCTGGAGAAGTAGTATACCAAAGGGTCCAGCATGCTGTTCATGTAGGTGAAGCTAAGGGTGATGAAAAATGCCAGGTCAACCGAGCGATAGATGTCACAGTTCTTCGTACCTGTAGTGTGCAAGAGCCAGAAAATGCGTATGCGCACGGCCACACTGGGCAGGAAACAGATGATGAAGACGATGGCCACCACCATGATGAAGTTGATGGCTCTCTTGATCTTGGCATGTCTGTCCATTTGTCGTTGGCGCAGACTCCAGATGATTCTGGCCGAGCAGAATAGGATGATGCCCAAAGGCAGGATGAATTCCAGAAGGAACATAGCATCATGCCACCTGAAGGTATGGCAGATGCTAAAGCTGCTGCACAAATTTGCATCTCTATTCCTGATCAGCATTTTTTTGTATAGGAGGTGACCCGTCAGGCCAATGGTGACACCCCACAAGAGGCAGGAAATGAGGGCCGCTGTCCTATTCGAGATCTTGTTCAGAGCATGGTGAGGATGGACCACCCGGAAGTACCTGTCCACAGCCACCACCGTGAGAAAGATGATGCTGCCCTGGCGGTTCATGGCCAGCATGAAGAGCATTAGCCGGCAAGGGATGTCCCCAAACCTCCAGTCCCACTTCCTCACATAGTTGTCCGTCAAGAATGGCAGGCAGATGATCAGGAGAAAGTCAGCCACAGCCAAGTTGAACAAGAAGATCCGGCTGGATTTCCAGGACTTGAGATGGAAGCAGAAAATCCACAGGGCAAGGCCATTGCCCAGAAGCCCGAACACAAACTCCAGCCCCAATACGGGTGGCAGCACATTGGCGATGAAGTCATCCCGGAACACACAGCAGTTCTTCTTGTCTATTTCCAGAAAATGATTCTGCTGCTGGTGCAGATTCATGAGTGGAACAAGCCGGTCCTGGGGAGCGCCTCACCTAGCGAGTGCTCAAGGAAAGAGGTGTGCGTGTGAGTGGCGAACCGGAGGTTCAGCTCCCGCCTTTATGTCATGTCAGGGTGTTGAAACTGGTGACTGAGTGCTTACCAGGAAACTACGAAATCCCTTAAAAAAAAAAAAAAAAAGCCAGCAAGACTCTTATGCAATCTTCTGTTTGCATAAACAAGTAATAAAAATCCCCCAGGGAAGACAGGAACCCACAAAATTTCCTAAATGTAAAGGATAAGTTTAGGCAAGCCGACTGTCACTTGTGAATTACTGCAAGGTGAAGGGTTTCCCTTCGGAAGTCGGTGCGCCGGCATACCAGACGCTCAGCATCAGGGAATCAATCCATGGTTGTGTAGTTGGCTCGCACAATGAACAAGATGACAATGGCAATAATAATTTCCTGTGCTAAACAGCATGGTTTTCTAGAAACGTTAAGAGTGGCTATGAAGTATTAGCATATATATGACTTAAGAAACAGTAGCATGTATGTGATTTCTTTGGAGACACCAAGGCAGTAACTGTCTATTTTATGAGGAGGGACGTGTTGTGTTTGATGCTTCCCTGCTGTCTTCTCTGTACAAACACAGATTGCTTTTCCCCACCAGAAATTGGCGATTAAGCTCTAGCTGAAGGGGAAGGATATTTGAGAACAGTATACAATTTCATAAGATGTTTGAAAACTTGAACTTGGCTTGGATTGCCAGTGGTATGTTACAATAAACTGGGTTTTTTTTGTTTGTTTGCGTTGGATCTTGATAGGTTTCTGTGCTCATTAGCAATTTATTTTGAGGTATGCGATTTTTATTTTTACCTTTTTAAAGATTTATTTATTTATTTGGCAGAGAGAGAGCAGGAGTGGGAAGGGCATAGGGAGAAGGAGAGAATCTCAAGCAGACTTTGTGCTGAGCGCACCCTGAGATCACAACCTGAGCTGAAACCGAGAGTCAGCCGCTCAACTGACTGTACCACTCAGGTGCCCCTGAAGTACATAATTCTTAAAAATCAATGTGTTATTTTTTTAGAGTTTTAGATTCACAGCAAAATTGAGCAGGAAGTACAGAGTTCCTGTATCCTCCTGTTCCCCCTTATACACACATAGCCTCATCGCACTAAGTGCATGATATTTTAAAAGCCTCCACTTTTGTAAAATTAAACTTAGAGGGATGGGACCCTTGAGGACTTTGAACTCCCCCTCACAGCAGATCACCATTTCACACATAATTTCTTCGCTTCTTAGTATAATTGGGTGTAACCCTAGAGGACATTTCTACCCTTTAATATTTTGGCTATGATCCATGCTGCATAAGAGGTCCTTCTACTTTGAGTTAAAAATCAGAAATGTGGGGCACCTGCCTGACTCAGCCACGTAAGCATCTGCTTTGGCTCAGGTCATGATCCAGGGGTCCTGGGATCAAGCCTCACTTAGGGGGGGGTCCCTGCTTGGCGGGGAGCCTGTTTCTTCCTCTCCCTTTGCCCTTCCGCTCACTCATGCTCACTCGTTCTCTATCTCTTAAATAATAAATAAAATATTTTTTAAAAATAGGAAATCTGGAGCACCTGGCTGTCTCAGTCGACACAGCACATGCAACTCTTTATCTCAGGGTCATGAGATCAAGCCCCACATGGGGCATAGAACTTACTTTTTTAAAAAAAAGAAAAAGAAAATTTATTTCTTCAGAGGCATGCCCAGCTTCAATAACAGGGATTGGTAGATGCTTCACAGTAAATGGGAGTCGAGATGATTGAATATTAGATTTCCATAGGAACCAGAGGACTCAATGATCAAGAAAATGATGAAGATGATGTTGGCTACACTAATAACAAATAAAGAGAAAGAGAAGTTAAGAAAATAATCCTAAAAAAAATAAATAAAAATAAAAATAAAAGAAAATAATCTTATTTATAATTGCACTCAAAAAGAATAAAATACCTAGGAATAAATTTAACCAAGGAGGTGAAACACTTGTACACTGAAATATAATACATTGATGAAAGACATTGAAGAAGACACAAAGAAATGGAGAGATATATTCCATGCTTATGGATCAGAAGAACAAATATTGTTAAAATGTACTACCCAAAGAAATCTACAGATTCAATGCAATCTCTGTCAAAATTCTGATAACATTTTTGGTAGAAGTAGAACAAACAAAAATTCCAATAACATTTTTGGTGGAAATAGAACAAATAATTCAATAGAAAAAAATAATTGTGTGTACAGAACCACAAAAGATCCCGAATAGCCAAAGCAATCTTGGAAAAGAAGAACAAAGCTGGAGTCATCATACTCCTGATTTCAAACTATATAAGAAAGTTATACTAACCAAAACAGTATGGTGTTGGCATAAAAACAGACACATAGATCAATGGACTATAACAGAGAGCCCAGAAATAAACCCATGCAAATACAGTCAATTAATTTATGACAAAAAATCCAAGAATATATACCAGGGAAAGCATAACCTCTTCAATAGATGGTGTTGGGAAAACTGGAGAACCACATGCAAAAGAGTGAAACTGGACCAATTTCTTACACTATACATGAAAACTTTCTGCTTTATGTCATGCATGATCTTATGGGTTGTGAGATGGAGCCCTACGTCAGGCTCCCAGCTCAGCGGGGAGTCTGCTGGAAGATTCTCTCCCTCTGCCTCTCCTCCCACTTGTGGGCGTGGGCATGTGCGTGTGCTCTCTCTCTCAAATAGATAAATAAATCTCTAAAAAAATTAACCTAAAATGGGTTAAAGACTTGAATGGCTTTCTGCCCCTGGACGCCACAGAGTAAGCATCGTTAAAGTCTCCCCTCCCACCGCCGTCATGTCTGAGTCAGAGTCTCCCAAAGAGCCTGAGCAGCTGCAGAAGCTCTTCATTGGAGGTTTGGGCTTCCAAACAACCGATGAGAGTCTGAGGAGCCATTTTGAGCAATGGGGGACGCTTCCGGACTGTGTGGTAATGAGAGACCCCAACACCAAGCGCTCCAGAGGCCTTGGGTTGGTCACATACACCACCAAGGAGGAGGTGGACGCGGCCAGGAACACTGGGCCGCACAAGGTGGATGGAAGAGTCGTGGAACCAGAGGGCTGTCTCCCGAGAAGATTCTCAAAGACCCAGTGCCCACTTAACTGTGAAAAAGATTTTTGTCGGTGGCATTAAAAGAGACACTGAAGAACATCATCTAAGAGATTATTTTGAACAGTATGGGAAAATGGAAGTGATTGAGGTCATGACTGACCGAGGCAGTGGCAAAAAGGTTTTGCTTTTGTGACCTTTGACGACCACGACTCTGTAGACAAGATTGTCATTCAAAAATACCATCCTGTGAATGGCCACAACTGTGAAGTAAGGAGAGCCCTATCGAAGCAAGAGATGGCTAGTGCTTGTCCAGCCAAAGAGGCCGAAGTGGTTCTGGAAACTTTGGTGGTGGTTGTGGAGGTGGTTTTGGTGGGAATGACAACTTTGGTCATGGAGGGAACTTCAGTGGTCAAGGTGGCTTCGGTGGCAGTCGAGGTGGTGGTGGATACAGTGGCAGTGGGGATGGCTATAACGGATTTGGTAATGACAGAAGCAACTTTGGAGGTGGCGGAAGCTATAATGATTTTGGCAATTACAACAATCAATCCTCAAATTTTGGACCCATGAAAGGAGGAAATTTTGGAGGCAGAAGCTCTGGCCTCTATGGTGGTGGAGGCCAATGCTTTGCCAAACCACAAAACCAAGGTGGCTATGGCGGTTCCAGCAGCAGCAGCAGCTATGGCAGTGGCAGAAGGTTTTAATTACTGCCAGGAAACAAAGCTTAGCAGGAGAGGAGAGCCAGAGAAGTGACAGGGAAGCTACGGGTTACAACAGATTTGTGAACTCAGCCAAGCACAGTGGTGGCAGGGCCTAGCTGCTACAAAGAAGACGTGTTTTAGACAATACTCATGTGTATGGGCAAAAAACTCGAGGACTGTATTTGTGACTAGTTGTATAACAGGTTATTTTAGTTTCTGTTCTGTGGAAAGTGTAAAGCATTCCAACAAAGGGTTTTAATGTAGATTTTTTTTTTTTTGCACCCATGCTGTTGATTGCTAAATGTAATAGTCTGATCATGATGCTGAATAAATGTCTTTAAAAAAAAAAAAAAAAGACTTGAACGTGTGACCTGAAACCATAAAACTCCTAGTAGAATACATTGGCATTAAACTCTTTGACCTTGGTCTTGGTGATGATTTTTTTGGATTTGACACCAGAAGCAAAGACAAAAAAAGCATACATGAACAAGAGGGATAATATCAAACAAAAACGCTTCTGCGCAGGGCAGACCGGATGGCTCAGTGCCGCCTTCAGCCCAGGGTGTGATCCTGGATACTGGGGATTGAGTCCCACGTCGGGCTCCCTGCATGGACCCTGCTCCTCCCTTTGCCTGTGTCTCTGCCTCTCTCTCTCTCTCTAGATAGTCTCTTATGAGTAAATAAAATCTTAAAAAAAAAAAAAGCTTCTGTGCAGCAAAGGAAACCATTAACAAAATGAAAGGCAAGATAATGAATGGGAGAAAATATTTGCAAATTATATATCTGATAAGGGGTTAATAGCCAAAATATATAAAGAATTCATATAACTTAATAGCAAAACAAACAATTTAATTAAAAATGGATAGAGAATCTGAATAGATATTTTCCAAAAAAGTCACAATGAATGACAAATAGGTTCACGAAAAATGCTCAACATCGCTCATCATCAGGGAAATGTAAATCCAAAGCACAATGAGATATCACCTCACACCTGTTAGAATGGCTATTATCAAGAAGACAAGAAATAACAAGTGTTGGCGAGGCTGTGGAGAAAAGGCAACCCTCTTGCACTGTTGGTGGGAATGGAAATTGGTGCAACCTCTATGGAAAACAGTATGGAGGTTTCTCAAAAAGTTAAAAAAAGAAATACCATACCACCCAGCAATTCCACTTCTGTTTATCCAAAGAAAACGAAAACACTAACTTGAAAAGATATGTGCATGTCCATGTTCATTGCAGCATTACTCACAATAGCCAAAATATGGGAAAGAAACCTACCTGTTCATAGGCAGATGAATGGATTTAAAAAAGTGTGTGTGTGTGTGTGTGTGTGTGTGTGTGTATGGAATATTATTGAACCATAAAAAATGATGAAATCATTGAACCTTAAAAAAGAATACAATCTTGCCATTTATGACAACATAGATGGACTGTGAGGGTATTATGCTAAATGAAATAAGTCAGATGGAAAAGAGTAAATAATACCATATGATCTCTCTTATATATGGAATCATAAATTAAAAAAAAAAACCCTCATAAATACAGAGAACAGATGTGTGGTTGCCAGAGGTAGGGGGTGGAGAGTGGGCAAAATTGGTGAAGAAAGTCCAAAGATACAAGGCTCCAGTTATAAAATAAGTCCTGGAGATGTAATGTACAGCATGGTGATGATAGCTAATAATTCTGTATTGCATGTTTGAAAATTATGAAGAGAGGAAATCTTAAAAGTCCTCAGCCCAAGAAAAAAAAATTATGTAGCTATGTACAATGACAGAGTTAACCCGACTCATTATGATGATCATTTCACAATATACACACATAGTGCATCTTTATGTGCACCAATATAATACTGTATTGGTTTCAGGTCAATTATTCCTCAATTAATAAAAAAAAAAAAAAAAAGCTAAGGTGCTGTTGCCACCTACATTACAGAGAGCTTCCAATATGCCAGACCCCATGCACAAATAAATGCTTTAACTACGTGATTGTGTTTGACCTTGACTATAGTCCACAAAGTAGGGCCATTACTGATTCTGATTTCAAAATGAAGGAACTGAAGCTCAGAGAGGTTGGTAATATTCATGCTACCCCAGCCAATAAGAGCAGAGCTTTGGGTTTGAATTTGGCAGTGGCTTCAAAGACTGTGTTCCTAACCACGAAACTACACAGACTCTTACTATATTACTGCCTTATTCATAAGGCTGCACTGGATTGAGGTCCTCTTATGTGGGTGTATTAAGATTCTAGTGAAATGGTTGGTATTTGTTTCCTGACCTTGCTGCCTGTGAATATCCTGCATCCTTCTTGGACTAATGTAGATTAGTCGGTGATATTTAGAACTAATGTCCTTTATTAACTGAGTCAGAAAAACTGATTATTAACAATAATTATTTATTTCCAGGAGCTGGAATGTGCAAGGTACTCTTTCTCTTTCTAAGTTTTACAGTTCTATAATGTGTGTGTGTTTCTTTTTTTTTTTTTTTTTTTTAATTTTTATTTATTTATGATAGTCACAGAGAGAGAGAGAGAGAGGCAGAGACACAGGCAGATGGAGAAGCAGGCTCCATGCACCGGGAGCCCGACGTGGGATTCGATCTGGGGTCTCCAGGATCGCGCCCTGGGCCAAAGGCAGGCGCCAAGCCGCTGCACCACCCAGGGATCCCTGTGTGTGTGTTTCAAACAACAGTCATTGGGACACCTGGTTGGCTTAGTTGGTAGAGCATCTGACTCTTGGATCTTAGGGTCATGAGTTCAAGCCCCATGTTGGGCATGGCGCCTACTTAAATAAACAAACAAATAAATAAAACCAAGTCATGGGTAAAATTAGGAATGAACAACAAATATTGCTAAGTTTGAAAAAAAAGAGAAAAACTGGATGCTTAATCTGGAGCTGTCATCAACCACCGTGAACCCTCTTGGCTTCTTCATGTGCAAATTGAGGGATTAGATAATCTACCAGCTCATTCTATGATTCTAACCGAAAGTTGACAACCACTCAGACTGAATATACATTCCGGTCTCCCTGGATTCTGGTGCCTGCTGTGGAATTTCCGGTCTTTCCACTGTGCCGTGGGCATGATTTGTCCTGTTTGTGTCCCTCTTTTATGTATTTATGTTTTTTCTTACTAGCACATGAGTTGTACAGAAACTTTTAATGAATCATTTCAACAGCGGAGGCAGTGATTCCACCGGGTTTTATGGAAATTCCACTTAAAATTTATGATTTTCACAATTAACTTGAATCTTTATGCCTAGTTATCACAGGTTGGATGTGTGCCACTGAACTGAACTGAACCTTTTTTTTTTTTTAATTAAAAATGATAATTGTAAGGTGTGCCTGGCTGGCTGAGTCAGTGGATGATCTCTGGGTTGTGAATTCAAGCCCCATGTTCTTTGGGTGTAGAGATTACTTAAGAATAAAATTTTTTTAAAAATGCTATCATTTATCACTGTCTGCTTTGTGTTAGGTATCGTGCTAAGAGATTTGTAGATTTAGCTCCATGATCTCATTTAATCCACACAAAAAACTTGGTGAGTGATATGCTCTGATTATCCTCACCATCATTTCCACTTTACAGATTAGAAAACTAAGGCTTAGGTCAAGGGATTCACTGTTTGTCTTTGGATTTACCTGGAATTTCTGTTTAAGTTATCTATTGCTATGTAACAAACCACCACAAAAATCAGTGGCTTGAAACAAACACCTTTGTATTATCTTTCCTGATCCTATGAGTTGACTGGGCTCAGCTGGCCAGTTCTTGTCCAGGGGCAGTTAGGCTCAAGTAGGACACTGGGACACCTGGCCTTTCTCTCTCTCTCCATATAGTCTTGTATCTGCCTGTATGGCCTCTTTGTGTGTTCTTTCCACAGGGCAGATTGAATTTACAAGGCTTCTCAAGGCTTTCAAAAAACATGCAAGCAGAACTTCTTGCTGCCTGGGCTCAGAAACCTCACCTTCGTCGTATTCTGTGGGTTAAAACGAATCGTAGAGCCAGTCCATATTCTAAGAGGGGTCACATGAAGATGGAAAGACAGGAAGCATTGTTCATTAGAAGCATTGTGGGAGATTTGCCCCCGTAGATGGTAAGTAACACTGAATTGGGACACTTGGGAGATAAGAGACCTCTGGACTTCTCAGAAAGATGAGGGAGATTAGAGACCTCTGGACTTCTCAGAAAGATGAAGGAGAAATTGAGAAGTAGTAAAGAAATAGAGAAGAGGTTGGCTTCCCTGGCTGACAGAGAAATATGAAAATAAAGGAGAAGAATATTTCAGGGTTTTGAAATACAGTGTGAAATTTCATGTAAAAAATCTAAGGGCAAATCAGAATAATCAAATAATCTTGAAAAAGAAGAAGAAAGTTGAACTCCCACTTCCCAATTCAAACACTTTACAGTCATCAATACAGTGTGCTTCTGGCATAAGAATAGACATGCAGAGCTATAGGGTATGATGAAAAGTTCAGAAATAAACTTTTACTCAGTTGATTTTCAACAAGGGTTCTAAGATAAATCAGTGGGGGGAAGAACAGTCTAGTGTTGCTGGGACAACTGAATAGCCATATGCAAGAGAATGAAGTCGGATCCCTTCTTTGCCCTGGACACAAAAGTTAACTCAAAATGGATTATAGACCTAAATATAAGACTCTTATATAAGACTCTTCTATAACTCTTAGAAGAAAACCTAGGAGCTCACTCTTAGGTTTGCATAACTTTGTCTTAGGCAAATATTCCTCTCCAAACACACAACAACAAAACTGGTGATTAGGTTTCATTGCTTTAAAAGAGTAGGGCTTTAGGTTTTTTTTTTTTTTTTTCAGTGTCTATTCTATGTTTGGCACTATTCCAGGTGCTTTATTTTTATTTTTTAAAAGATTTTTAAATCTTTGACAGCACAAGGAGGCAGAACCACAGGCAGAGGGAGAGGGAGAAGCAAGTTCCCTGTTGAACAGAAAGTCTGATGCGGGGATCCATCCCAGGACCGTGGGATTGTGATCGGAGCCGAAGGCAGACGCTTCACCGGCTGAATCACAGGCACCCCTCTAGGTGCTTTATATATCTAAATTCATTTAGTACTCAAAACAACCCTATGGCAGGTATTGTTCTTGTCCCCATTTTATAGACAAGGAAAGTAAAGTATTGAGAGGTTAAGTAACTTGCTAAAGCCACACAGCTAGTAAGTAAAAGAGATAGGATTTGGGTCCAGATAGTCGGGGTCCAGGGGCTATGCTCTCCAGCCACCTGTCCTCTGACCCAGCACTTCCACATCTCAGAATCTTCTGAAAACTCTAGCCCATGTGCCCAAAGATACATCATTCAAAATATTCACCACAGCACGATGGCAATAGGGGGAAATTGGAAATCATTTAAATATCCATTAAAAGGCCATGGTTGGGGCACCTGGGTGACTCAGTCAGTTGAGCGTCCAACTCTTAGTTTTGGCTCAGGTTGTGATCTCAGGTTGTGGATGGAGCCCCAAATCAGGCTCCACAATCAGCGGAGAGCCTGCCTAGGATTCTCTCTCTTGGGGGGCCTGGGTGGCTTGGTGGCTGAGCATCTGCCTTTGGCTCAAGTTGTGATCCTGGGGTCCTGGGATTGAGTCCCACACTGGGCTTCCTGCAGGGAATCTGCTTTTCCCTCTGCCTATGTCTCTGGCTCGCTCTCTCTCTCTCTCTCTGTGTGTCTCTCATAAATAAATAAATAAAATCTTTTAAAAAAAGGTACTTTATTCATGATAAAAGTACCTTGCAAAACTACCTGCCTGTGTATCCTGCTTCAACAAGATTCATCATTTGTGTGCAAGTGTGTATATACCCCCAATATTAGTCATCACCTCTAGGAAATGAGATTAAAGGGAATGCAGGGAAGACTCTTACTTCTTTATGTATTCATATGTTCTTTTGATTTTGAAGAAAAACATATATGCCTTTGATAATTAAATTTAATTCCTTTCCAAAATCAAAGAATCTGAAAGGCTAGTCATGAATCTTCCATCAAGAAGAGTTGTGAAGTGCACATGGTTCAGTTGGTTGAGCATCCAACTCTTGGTTTCAGCTCAGATTGTGATCTCAGGGTCGTGAGATCGAGCCCCATGGGGCTCCACACTCGCTGGGGTGTCTGCTTGAGTTTCTGTCCCCCTTCCTCTCCCTCTGGCCCTCCTCAACTCCCTCTCTAAAAAAAGAAAAAATAAATAAATAAATGTTGTGAACAGACCTTCTCTCCCCAGTGGATCTCATGGCATCACCTCTTACCAGATTGCCTCAGACCCCCAGGACTTTTCATTCCTGTCCCATTGACTGTCCTGCAGCTCCCAGGTAACCTGCTTTCTTACCACATCCTCTCTCACTGGGATACCTTTCCCCATTGAGTCATCTGGTTGCCTCCTTTGTCACCTTCAGGGCTAAGTTCAGGAGTCACTTCCTCTGAGAAGCCCTCCTCAGCCCCCCTCCCCCCCAGGTCATGAAGTCCTTGGGCTGTCCTGCAGAACCCTATTTTTACCACTTTCACACAGTTACCCTGAATGGTAGTTTGATTTTTTTCCTTGGTTTCTACAGTAGAACCCACAGGGTCAGGGGCTTTGTTTTCCATTTATGTTTCTACTGTGCCTGGTACAGAGTTGGTGCCTAATAAATGGAATGAGGGCAGCTCAGGTGGCTCAGCGGTTTAGCACCACCTTCAGCCCAGGGCGTGATCCTGGAGACCCCATGTTGGGCTCCCTGCATGGAGCCTGCTTCTCCCTCCGCCTGTGTCTCTGCCTCTCTCTCTCTCTCTCTGTGACTATCATAAATAAAAAAAAAAAAAATAAATAAAATAAAATAAAAAAAAAATAAATAAAGATTTTATTTATTTATTCATGAGAGACACAGAGAGAGAGAGGGGCAGAGACACAGGCAGAGGGAGAAGCAGGCTCCATGCACCAGGAGCCTGATGTGGGATTCGATCCCGGGTCTCCAGGATTGCGCCCTGGGCCAAAGGCAGGCGCCAAACCGCTGCGCCACCCAGGGATCCCAAATAAAATCTTTAAAAAAAAAAAAAAAAGGAAGAAAGATGGAATGAATGAGTGAATGAATGAACGAATCTTTACAAGGATAAAGTATTAACCTCTTCCCACTCCTACTATATCATCACTGGACAGTGAATATAGTTATCTGTCCTATTCCATCTCAAACCGTGTGTGTGTGTGTGTGTGTGTGTATAAATAAATATATAAAATTTAGGGCCCCAGCTTCATGAGTGAGCTCAAAAGGGGCCTGTGTTTACTCAAACAAAGCTAAATTCCTCTTCCTTACAATTTCTGAAGAACACTTGGTAAGATCTCTTTTTCATCACATTGTGAATTGAAAAATTGGAATCTGAACTGTGCTTGGGTTTTTCATTTTCCTTCTTTTTTGTTTGTTCTTGCTGGTTCTTAGTGAGAATCTCTGCCTACCTGAGATTCTGGATTTTTACACTACTTTCTTCGAAGCGTATGGTCTTAGGAGTCACACACACAGAATGCAGACTTTCTTTTGGAAACCGTCTTTATTAAAACGAAGCAACAAAGGAGCAGCCCAGGAATGAATTATGAGCAGGGATAGAATCAAAACCAGAAGTGTGGGGCTTCCACAGATTTCTTTTTGGAGGATATATGGTTCTCTGAGGCAGATAAGAATCATGCTTTCACTCCTCCCCAGGCAGCTGGGGAGTGAGGAAATTCAGGTAGTGACAGTACAGCAGTTACTTGGGGTGGCAAACTCGGAGGGAAATGGCTTCTATGCCTCATCATCTTTGTGTGCAAACTGCATTAATGTCAGAAGTCGTAATATTGAGTACTTACTGCCAGACACAGAACTTAATGCTCCATCTGCACTTGTGTATTGAGCACCTATGTGCGGGCACTCTTCTAGGCACTGGAGGCATAACAGTGAACAGAATCCCTATGCTTGAAGACAAACCATGAGAGACTCCTAACTCTGGGAAACAAAGGGTTGCAGAAGGGGAGGTGAGTGGGGGGATGGGGTGACTGGGTGACAGGCTCTAAGGAGGGCACTTGATGGGATGGGGAGTGAGTGTTATACTATATAATGGCAAATTGAATTTAAATTTAAAAAAATTTTTAAAAAGCACCCCTGTGCTTCGGGAGCTTACGTTCATGGAATCTGCCCACCAACCTCTTGACATCTACGTAATTGTTACTTCTGTTTGACATATGAAAAAAATGGAAGCTGAAGGTTTAAATAAAATCTGCCCTCAGGTGGGAATGTGAACTGGTGCAGCCACTCTGGAAAACTGTGTGGAGGTTCCTCAAAGAGTTAAAACTTGATCTGCCCTATGACCCAGCAGTTGCACTGCTGGGGATTTACCCCAAAGATACAGATGCAGTGAAATGCCGGGACACCTGCACCCCGATGTTTCTAGCAGCAATGTCCACAATAGCCAAACTGTGGAAGGAGCCTTGGTGTCCATCGAAAGATGAATGGATAAGGAAGCTGTGGTTTATGTATACAATGGAATATTCCTCAGCCATCAGAAACGACAAATACCCACCATTTGCTTCGATGTGGATGGAACTGGAGGGTATTATGCTGAGTGAAATAAGTCAATCGGAGAAGGACAAACATTATATGGTCTCATTCATTTGGGGAATATAAAAAATAGTGAAAGGGAATAAAGAGGAAAGGAGAAAAAATGTGTGGGAAATATCAGAAAGGGAGACAGAACATGAGAGACGCCTAACTCTGGGAAACGAACTAGGGGTAGTGGAAGGGGAGGTGGGCGGGGGGTGGGGGTGACTGGGTGACAGACACTGAGGTGGGCACTTGACAAGATGAGCACTGGGTGTTATTCTATATGTTGGCAAATTGAACACCAATAAAAAAATAAATTTATTTAAAAAAAACCTGCCCTCAGAATATACACCTAGTAAGTGGTTGAGCTGGGATTCAAATTTAGGTTCATCTGACTTTCCAGAGCCCATACTTTTCATTGCTGGGTATGGAGTGCCTCTGCAAAAGGAAATAATAAAGACAGCTGATAGGAGTGTTTCAAGGCCAAAGAACTAAAATCTGGTAAGGTCATCTGGGGCAGAGAGTACCCTGGAAATTTGAGAATGTGTAAACAAAAGAGCCAAGAATGACTTTCACCACTCTGTGGCTTGAGAACAGAGCTAAAGATGGCTTGGACTCCTTCCCCCTAATCCAGGGCCGGGGCAGCCTGTCATTCCATAGAATCATTCAGTTTTGAGGGCTCCAAGTACACGTGTGGGAAATTCATGTGCATAAGGGACATCACCCTTCCCACCCTTTAGTGTTTGTACAGAAATCTGAAACGAGAGGAACATACTGATGTTTGCAATGAACAGGTCTAGAAACTATACTCCCTGAGAGGTTAGTAAGAGAGAGAGTATTAACCTTTCTGTTTGCCTCCCCCCCCCCCCCCCCATACTTTGCTGTCACACAGGGCTTGACGAACAACCCTCCAGGTAAAAGGGAGACTAGCACAGTGCCCAGCATGTATATGAATTCAGTGGATACTTGGAAAATGAATGAATAAGTAATCTCAACTCGTAATCATATAACAAGCAGTCAGAAGCAATCACCCTGGGCTCAGCCCTTTGCAAAGGCCAATGGGATTTTTTTTCAAGCGCTCAGCTCTCCCTGGAAACATATCCCTCAGCACCTTCTTTGAAATGCAAAGGCTTGCAGAAAAATGCAGAGGTCAGAGAAGATCAGAGCAGATGGTTTTGCTGCCCTTCTTCTTGGGCTACTGAGAAATCAGAGCCATACAGAGGGGCCCTGTGAAGATGAAATTCGTCAGGATCAAGACAACTCCCTCGAAAGAGCCTCACTCAGCCTAATATCAAGCTGTTGACTTACTCTGGAATCTACTTTCCAAAACAAGTAACAACTTAAGGTCAGAGGATAGGAAATACTGCTAAGTCATTAAGTTCACTGATGCTCCCAGAAAAAGGATATGTCCGGTGTACATATTGATACCTATTTACTCAGCCACTGGAAACTGCCCCGGAACTGAGCTCTTCCCATAGCCCCACCCAATACACACATGCTCCGTTCTGTGCACATACTGTCCTGTCCTTGTAACTGGGTCCTAGAAAGGTAACCCACTCACTTCTCAACTGGAACCTTCCAAAAAGCCATAGTGACCTGGATTCCACTTCCAGATAGAGTGAGGAGGATACAGCTGAGGAAGGGTGGCATTTTCAAAGCCTTCTCACCCCCTTGGCATGAACTATTTCTAAGTCCGTTTGTCTGTCCTCCTTGGGTTTTGCCTGTCTGCCTGTTTCAGTGCCATTCCACACATTTGAAGATCCTGCTGCTCGTTGGATTGGCTCTGGAAGCTGTTTGCCACACGGACACAACTCTTGCGACAGAGCTTTGGGATTGGCATCTCTTCCGGCCTCTGGGTCTTGGAGTGCCCTGGACTCTTTGGTCGCAAACCGCGGATCTTGAGCTTGGTGTAGAATTTGGGGAATACAGGACTCGAAAAATAATACACCAGAGGATCCAGCATGCTGTTCATGTAGGTGAAGCTGAGGGTGATGTGGAGGGCTACGTGGACAGAGGGGTCGCAGGCACTCGAGGGCACCGTCCAGAGGAAATAGAGTCTGGCCGACACGCTGGGCAGGTAGCACGTGATGAACACAACCGCCACAACCATGATGAACCGGGTAGCCTTCTTCATCCGAGTCTGCCTGGCCAGCTGCCGCCTCTGCTTCAGACTCCAAATAATCTTGAAGGAGCAGAACAGGATGATGCCGAGAGGGAGGAAGAACTCCAGCTGGAACATGATGTCGTGCCAGCCATTGGCTGACTCCATGATGAAGCTCTCACAAGATATGGTCTTCTCATGCACGCACAGATGGTTCTCCATCAAAAGGTAGAGAGTGCCCAGGATGACCATGATCCAAAGGGCACAGACGATGCCAGCCGCAGTCCGGTTGGAGATGGTGTTCAGCACGTGGTGGGGGTGGACCACTTTGAAGTACCTGTCCACGGCCACCACAGTGAGGAAGATGATGCTCCCAGCCCTGTTCATGGCCAGCATGAAGAGCGCCACCCGACACGGAATGTCCTCAAAGGCCCATTGCCTGTGTCTCCAGTAGTAGTCTGTCCGGAAGGGCAGGCAGATCATGAGAAGGAAGTCGGCCACGGCCAGGTTAAAAAGGTAAATAGTGCTCGGCTTCCAGGTCTTCATGTAAAAGCAGAAACCACAGAGGGCCATGCCATTGCCCAGTGCGCCCAGCACGAAGGCCAGGATCAGCAGCGGTGGCATCACCTGAGAGATGGGGTCCCCCTCGATGAGGCAGCACGACCCGTTGTCCATGGTGGACAGTGGACAGGTGTCCCGTGTGCAGGGGTGGGGGGGCCCTGGGAGTCCCCACAGAGACACAGACGCTTATCTGAAGGCTACCACTCACCCAGCTGCTGGTTTCTTGACTTCTTCAGCCTGGGATGCAGGTACCGACTGCACGTGTGGGTGGACACAGCCACCGCTGGGAAGACAGAGACTTCAGCCAGGGGATGAGAGACTCAGGGAGGTCCTTCCTTGGCAGGCTGTCCCAGGCTACCTGTCTCCCCACCAGGTGAAGCATGGAGAAATGCAAGCGGTCATTTCTGGGCTGCAGGCAGGTCCGGTGAGATTCATGGAGCAGTTGCTGGGTCCAGCCCCAGAACGGTTTTTCTTTCCAGCCTCACTCTTGCTCTTCAGACTCCTGCGCTGGAGAGCATGCAAAGCTGCCCAGAAGGCACGAAAAAAGCTTGTTTGTCCTCCCTCCCGGTGGAGAAATACAAACATTTCCTGGAGCCGTTCTGGGCCTCTGCCCCTAACCTTTGCCTGACTGCCCCGTCCTCTCCCTATCCCATGGGGCTCTCCCAGGCGGTGCCAGAGAGGGAGGCTCTGCTCCACAGCTCCTCAGACCCATTTCCGCTGCCCACACTAAAAAATACAGCACTTAAAATTCAGAAGGGGCTGTGGAGGGGGGAAAAAAAGCTAGAAAAGCTTTATTCGAGCTTATTTTTAGCTAACAAAGCTAAAAGTAGCACTTGTTGGGTGTTAGAAAAACTCTGTGGAGTGCGTCTTCTTCCCTGCATTCACACCCCTGCCCTTTGCATCCTCCCCTGAACCCAAGTGATCCGTTACACAACTAGCAAGACCATGCAATGGAGCTGAAGTCACCTCTCATGAGTCTGTCTCCACGCAACAGCCTCTTGGGGAGCCGGTTCCTCTCTCTGCTGTTTGCAAAAGAGGATTTGGCTCTGAGTCTCCCACTGGTCGTTCAAAAGAGCCAAATACCAAATGATAGATATGCTTTTAATTTTAACTATGTGCTGAGCGCATTGGTGGGGCGAGTGAGGGTTGGGCAGTTGGTCAAGGAGTCTATCTCTAAAATAATCATGGGTAAAAAGAGACTGCACCCAAGCCCAGAGATTTTACTAAAATGTCCTATCCTTTGGCTTTAGAGATGATCTATCTGCCCTATTCCTTTCAGCTCCTAGCTTAGGAAAGGGGTGCAGGGGCGGGAAATACATTGAGAGAATGCATATACTCCTTCTTCCAGTTGGTGATTAAAGCAAAGTTCCTTCCACTGAATCCTGGACTCCAGATCAGCCACGACATCTCCCCCCACCCCACTGTGACTGCTGCCACCTCCCACCTGTAGAAACTATTGAGAGTTTCCTGACTGGTTTCCTTTCCTCTAATCTATTCCCTGTAATTCCTTTCCCACACCACCATGTGATTTTTTTCTAAAGCACAGATGGGATCATATCCCTTTATAAAAAAAAAAACCTTCATCTGCTCCCTTCAAGCTGCCAAGGTGATTGGTGTATGGCCTGTGAGCCATATCTGGTTCTAAAGCCAGTTGGTTTCGGGCCACATGTTTTAAGAACTTAGGACTGTCCTGGGGCGCCTGAGAGGCTCCGGTCGGTTAAGTGTCTGCCTTCGGCTCAGGTCATGATCCCCAGGTCTTGGAATCCAGCCCCACATTGAGCTCCCTGCTCAGCAGAAAGCCTGCTTCTCCCTCTCCCTCTGCCTGCTGCTCTGCCCACTTGTGCTCTCTTTCTCTCTGTCCAATAAATAAATAAAAACTTAAAAAACAAAACCAAAAAACCCCCTTAGAACTCTCCTATAAAAACCTGGATTTCCAGACTTTCTTGGAAAACTGGAAGATCTGGCTGCTGTGGGCCACACAGCAACCATCAGCTGGAGCTGAGAGTAGCTGCTCCCTGTGTCAGGGGCATTCTCCATTTTGCCCCAGTCCCACCACTCCCTATTACCTAGTCAGCTTCACTCATTTACGTGCCTGGTTTCTGTGGGATTTTAAGTTTGCCACATCTGCTCTAGGCTAAAAGTCACATTTGTCGGATTGGTATACAAGGCTCTTCACGGATGGGCCTTGTGTACCTTTCCAATGCCATCCTGCTACTTTTTCTCCTCACACCTTGTTAGTCTCATAACTTCTAATAAATAATACACCCATTGAACATGTCTGTTTAGCTCCCCTGCTAATCCAAGAGGTCCTTGGAGACAGAGTCCATGTTCTTGGTAAATACCTGAATACCATCAGGCTGGATTTTTCAACAAATGGAAAGTATTCCTCATTCATTTTTTTTTTTTTTTTTTTTAGTATTCCTCATTCTGTGCGAGCAGACACTGTTAGGATTCTTGTAAAAGCAAAGTGCTTCCCTTTTCTCAAATGACTAACACCTGTCTTTTTCCACACTCTTGCGAAAGCACCTTCTCTTTCTCTTTGCAGAATTCTACAGAAGGCAGAGGATTAAGGAAAAAAGAATAGGTTTCCATTTCCCTGAAAGTCTGCTATTGAGAATAGGAGAAGCTGTGCATGTGTGGGACTAGGGGATATGGGAACTCTCTGTATCTTTCCCTCAGTTTTGCTGTGAATATAAAACCTCTCTCTAAAAAAAAAAAAAAGAAAGAAATAGTCTGGGGTGCTGTGGCTCAGCTGATTAAGCATCTGCCTTTGGGTCAGGTCATGCTCTTGAGGTCCTGAGCTACACTTCGGGCTCCCTGCTCTACGGGAAGTCTGCTTCTCCTTCTTCTGCCCTTCCCCCTGCTGGTGCTCTCTCTTCCTCTCTCCCTCTGTCAAATAAACAAATAAAATCTTAAAAAATAATAATAAAATAAAGAAATAGTCTTGGGGATCCCTGGGTGGCTCAGCGGTTTGGTGCCTGCCTTTGGCCCAGGGCGTGATCCTGGGGTCCCGGGATCAAGTCCCACATCAGGCTCCTGGCATGGAGCCTGCTTCTCCCTCTGCCTGTGTCTCTGCCTCTCTCCCTCTCTATGTCTATCGTGAATAAATAAATAAAATCTTAAAAAAAAAAAGAAAGAAATAGTCTTAAAAAATGTAAACCAAATTTTATTATTGATCTTATTTTTACTCCTAGTTACTAATCACAGTGCCTGATGCAAATTGAGGCTTTTTTGACTTAAGAATGTAGATTGGATGAACCTCTAAGGTTGTTGCCTGATGCTTCAGATTCCTCCAAATGAGGAAGATATTATTAATTGTCTGGAGCTAAGTGTTTAGTGGGAAATAAAACAACTACATAAATAACAATTTTAAGAAGCACATTGAATAAGCAGATTGAGGTAATATTCTTCAAAATATAGCATACAGGGCGACCCTGGTGGCACAGTGGTTTAGCACCACCTGCAGCCCGGGGTGTGATCCTGGAGACCCGGAATCGAGTCCTACATCGGGCTCCCTGCATGGAGCCTGCTTCTCCCTCTGCCTGTGTCTCTGCCTCTCTCTCTCTCTCTCTGTAGCTCATGAATAAATAAATAAAATCTTAAAAATATATATATATATAGCATACACACCACAAATGATGTGTGAGGTTATTGTGGATGGTGTAATACACACATATATTTTGACTTCGTGGCTACAACTATATTTATTTATTTTAAAGATTTTATTTATTTATTCATGAGAGACATACACAGGGCGGCAGAGACACAGGTAGAGGGAAAAGCAGGCTCCATGAAGGAAGCCTGTTGCAGGACTCGATCCCAGGACCCCAGGATCACGCCCTGAGCCAAAAGCAGACGCCCAACTGCTGAGCCACCCAGGTGCCCCTACAAACTTATGTTAAAATGTGTTTGAAAAAGATACAACTGGTCCATGGGAGTTTTGTGAATGAGAGGAATGACGGAGAGCTATTAAAATTTGTAGGGGCAGAAACGGAAGGAACAGACATTCCAAACACTATGAAGAGTGTAGAAGAAGTGAAAAGCCAGGCATTTGAGTTTGGAATCATGGAGTCTGAGAATAGGCCACATAGCTCTGAGTGGACCTATCTTACAGGGGACTTTGAACTCGGAGGGAGCAGGGAGCCATTTCGGAGTGAGCAGCATCCTGAAGGATCAGGGGAATAGTTGAAAAAGAGAGAGAGAGAAGCAACAGTCTTTTGTTGCCCTCCCGCACCCCAATCCCACCCAGCCCTCCTGCCTGCTCTGGAGCCACAGAGCTGCCTGCTGTTTCCCTCAGGAATCCTGCAGGCTCAAAGCCCATGTGTTCTCTCTAGTGTGTTCTGCGGTGAGCCGCAGAGCGGGTATTTTTGAGGAATGAGGGCCTCCAGACAACTGAAGCCCACTCCCTTAAGTACCAACACTGAAAAAAAAAGTTTCTCATCCTCTTCTTCAGATTCCACATCAGATAAAGGGAACTGTTAGTGCCATCCACTTAGCACAAGCCCTAAGCTTGGTTCCCTCTTCTTCCTCACGCACCATGATCCCCAATTGGTCACCCACATGCCCTAATCTCTCTCCAGCCACATTGCTACCACTTCAGCTGGTCCAAGATTCTGGAGGAGTGTGGTAGTCTCCTGATTGTTCCTCCTGCCCCGCCCCTGTCTTACTCCTCCTCCAATCCATTTTCCAAAACTCAAATCTGATGATGCTACTCACCTGGTTAAATGCTCCAGCGGCTCCCGTGTTGTCCTTTGCCAGGAATTCAAGATGACTGGCAAGGCCCCGCAGAAAGGCCTGGACACCTCCCACAGCAGCTGTACTATGTTTGGTATCCAAAGGCTGTCTTATAGGGACTTCTGGGGAAATACTTCCTCCCACCCCCAGTCCTGGATAACTCCTCTTTTGTCAGCCTCAGCCTAGACCAGCATCTTCCAATAGAACTTTCTACCATGATGGAAGTGCCCTGTAATATACATGTGGCTACTGAGCACTTGAAATGGGGCTAGTAGAACCTGAATTTTCAATACTATTTAATTAATTTAAAGTTTAAAAGCCAGGTGCCTGGGCGGCTCAGTTGATTAAGTGTTTGCCTTTGGCTCAGATCATGATCTCCGGGTCCTGGGATCAAGTCCCACGGCAGGCTCCCTGCTCAGTGGGGAGTCTGCTTCTCCCTCTCTCTCTCTGTCTCTCCCCGCTACTTGTGCTCGCTCACTCTCTCTCTCTCAAATAAATAAATAAAATCTTTCTTTAAAAAAGTTTAAAAGCCACATGTGGTTTGTGGCTAGCACTTCATACAACTGCTGAGCCTTTTGTGAATCTCCCTCTCCAGTCTGGGTTAGGCTCTCTTCTTGGTACCATTTCTGGCACCCATACACTTACCACATGTTTTTATGATTATTATTATTTAAAGATTTATTTATTCATTTGAAAGAGAGTAAACTAGAGTGTGGGACGGGGCAGAAGGAAAGAGAGAATATCTAAACAGACTCCCAGCCTGCAGAGAGGAGGCCCGAACATGGGGCCTGATTGCAGGGACCCAAGATCACAACCTGAGCAGAAATTGAAAGTCAGGTGCCCAACCGACTGAGCCCCTCAGGTGCCCCCTACCACACAGTATTGTATTGATTTACCTGGTATTTCCCTCTGGCTCTGCCTCTGTTTCTATAAAAAAAAAAAAAAGCACTGGATCTGATTCAGCTTTGTGTGCCCAGAACACAGCCCAATGCCTGACCCCAAGGGGACACTCAGTATGCATGTCTTAAGTAAATGAATGACCCAGTAAACAAATGATTGTAGACCTCTGCAATTTACTTATTCTGTTGGCTGTAGGAAACACCTCTGAACAGGAAAGGCAGATTGAAAAAACTTCAGAAAACACCTATCAGACTGATGTGGTGTGAGCTTGGGGCCCTTGGGCCCTGTGTGACACCTCCCCCGGTGTTTTTCAAGATGATGTTATACTTTACAAGAGACAGGGCAGGAAGTGGACAATCCTGCAGAGGCCACCTGGCTCCTCAGTGGAAGGAGGAACCATCCACGTTGTGGGGTGTTAGAAAGACATCCTCTCCCTGGTTACCCACGATTTCTGTCTAATTTGATTACAACTTGAGGTTCCCATGATCTCTCTCTGGATTCGATCTTATGCTAAAGCAGCTAGTAGAACTCAGGGAAACACTTGCTTGTGTTTACCAGTTTGTGATATAATAAAGGATGTGATAAAGGAAACAGATGAACAACCAGAGAAGAGGTACATAGGGTGAAGTCTGGAAGGGTCCCAGGTACAGAAGCTTCTGCCATCATGGAGTTGGGGTTTATAGAGATCCACCAGCCCAGGAGCCCCCAAAAACCATTCAGTTGGGATTTTTATGGAGGCTTCATCATATAGACTGGATAAACTATTTTTTTAAGATTTTATTTATTTATTCATGAGAGACAGAGAGAGAAGCAGAGACATAAGCAGAGGGAGAAGCAGGCTCCTTCCTGGAAGTCTGACACAGTACTCAATCCCAGGACCCCAGGATCAGGACCTAAGCCAAAGGCAGATGCTCAACCACTAAGCCACCCAGATGCCCCTAGACAGGATAAACCATTAATTCCACTTACAGCCCCTTTCCCCTCTCTGGAGGATGAAAATTTTAATCATAGCTTGGTCTTTCTGGTGACCGGCCTCCATCTAGGAGCTCACCAAGAATCATCTCATTAGAACAAAAAACACTATAGGAAACTCCGAAGGATTTAGGAGCTTTGTGTCAGGAACCATGGGCAGAAAACAATATACATATTTCTTTTTATTTCACAGGTGGAAATCCAGGGGCCCTGCTTCCCCTAAATGACTTTCCTAGCTGGGGCCCTTAGTATGTGACCCTATTAGCTCCCTGGAACTGCTCTAACAAATTACCATAAGCTGGGGGGCTTGAAGCAGCAGCAATGTATTATTCTCTTCACTGTTCTGGAGACTAGAAGTCTGAAGTGAAGTTATCAGCAGGGTTATGCTCCCACCAAAGACTCTAGAACGGAGCTTGTATCTTGCCTCTTCCAGCTTCTGGTGGCTATCTGCACTCCTTGGTCTGTGACTGCATCACCCCAATCTCTGCCTCCAGGGTTACATGGACTTCTCTGCGTGCCTCTTATAAGAACATGTGCCATTTAGGGGCCAGATAATCCAAAATTATCTCATCTCAGGGTCATTAACTTAATTACGTCTGCAAAACTCTCTTTCCAAATAAAGCCATATTCACAGTTTTCAGGGGCAAAGGTATAGACATATCTTTTATGGGGGTGGCGACCATTCAACCCACAACCACAGCCCACTACCCAACCCACCGCTACTCATTGACCTTTCAAGTGTCTGCATCCTTGAATTTCTTTCTTTCCCCAACTATTTCAAAATGTCCTCTCTGGAAGGGAGGAGGAATTTACTGACCAAATTCAAGGACTGGATGATTTACCATATGTTTTGTTTGTTTTGCTCTGTGGGGCTGCAGCCTAGGAGAAAGCTGGGTGGGGGGGCCACACAGTTAAGCAGAGGGACATGGATTGCTTCACAGTGTGATGGGTGGGGAAGGGCTTCACTGACCTGACACAAGCTCTAACAGGAACTTCCTTGCCATTTCAAAATGAGTCTTAAAAATTGCAGACAATGGTTTTTTTTTTTTTTTTTTTCTACATATAAAGTGTAAGAAGGGCGCCTGGCTGGCTCAGTTGGTTGAATGTCTGCCTTCAGCTCAGGTCATGTTCCCAGGGTCCTGGGATCAAGTGCTGAACTGAGCTCCCTGCTCAGGGGGGAATCTACTTCTCCCTCTCTGTCTGCCTCTTCTCCAGCTTGTGTGCTTGCTCTCTCTTTCTTAAATAAATAAAATCTTAAAAAAAAAAAAATAAAAAGTAAGAGAAATTAAAGACAGAGGGAGAAATTATATATTCAAAGAGATTTAAGAGATATAGTAACCAAATTTTTTGTAATCTGGCTCAATTCCAACCATTGAAAATATGAGACATTTGGGGAAATCTGAACACTGGTTGGCTAATTAAGGAATGATTGCTAATTATTGTCAATAGTTTGGTTATGTTTAAACAAATAGCCACTAATCTTTTAGATATCCTGAAATATGTGTAGATAAAATGATATGATGTTTGGGATGTGATTCCAAGGAGTCCAACAGGAGGGGGCAGAAATAAAAAAGGAGACGTTATGAGTTTTTTATTGTTGTAGCTGGATTGTGGGGACATAGACATTCACTGCTTGTTCTCCCTGCTTGTATATATTTTCCCTAAAAAAAGGTAAAAAAAAAAAAAAAAACTGAGAGCAACTTAAATCTTTATTAGTGGGGAATGAGATAAAATTATGGTGACTTCACTCAATAAAGTACTTACTTAAAAAAGAAGAAGAAAATTGAACACCAATAAAAATTAATTAAAAAAAATAAATTGAATAGAACACAAATAAATGGAAAGATATCTCAAAAAGAAGAAGAAGAAGAAGAAGAAGAAGAAGAACACAAATAAATGGAAAGATATCTCAAAAAGAAGAAGAAGAAGAAGAAGAAGAAGAATAGAACACAAATAAATGGAAAGATATCTCAAAAAGAAGAAGAAGAAGAAGAAGAAGACTTGCTTCCTAGAAGCAAGAAGAAGAAGAAGAAGGAGGAGGAGGAGGAGGAGGAGGAGGAGGAGGAGGAGGAGGAGAAGGAGAAGGAGAAGGAGAAGGAGAAGAAGAATTCATTTATATAACAATCCCTTGGGCCAGGCGCTGTTCTCAGCATCTCTGCTATCCATAGAGAATGAGACTGAGTTATAAGTACTGACTCCGAAAGATGTCCAAGAAAGATTAAGTGTAAAACGCCAAAAATGCACCTAAATTTGTATAGCATAATCTCAGTTTTGGAAGTTAAAAAATAATAGATAGGCCCCTCATATCTTGCTGAAGGGAATGTAAAATCAATCAGCTACTGTGAAAAGCAATTTAGGACTTCCTAAAAAAGTTAAACATAGGTCTACCATAGGACCCAGCAATTCCACTCTTAGGTATATACTCCACAGAACTGAAAACAGGACTCAAATACTTGTTCATGAATGCTCATATCAACACTAATCACAGTATCCAAAATGTGGTATGATGGTTTCCTTCATATGTCAACTTGGCTATACCCAAATATTTGGTCAAATATTTTAGATGTTCCTGTGAGGATGTCTTTTGGATGAGATTAACATTTAAATTGGTGAAATTTTGGGCAGCCCCGGTGGCCTAGCGGTTTGGCACAGCCTTCAGCCCAGGGCACGATCCTGGAGACCCGGGATCGAATCCCACATCGGGCTCCCTGCATGGAGCCTGCTTCTCCCTCTGCCTGTGTCTCTGCCTCTCCTCTCTCTCTCTCTCTCTCTCTGTGTCTGTCATGAATAAATAAATAAAATCTTTTTAAAAAAATTGGTGAAATTTTAAAAAAAGATTTAATTTGTCCATTTAGTGAGAGAGAGAGAAAGAGAGCACTTCTGCACATGAGCAGGAGAGGGATAGAGGGAGAGGGAGAAGGAGAAGGAGAGAATCTCAAGCAGAATTCCCACTGAGTGCAGAACCCATTGTGGCGCTCCATCTCTCTATCTCATAACTCTGAGATCTTGACCTGAACCAAAACCAAGAGTCAGATGCTCAACCAACTGAGGCACTCAAGTGCTCCTAAATTGGTGAAATTTAAAGCAGACTGCCCTCTGTAATGTGGGTGGGCCGCATCCAAGCAGTTGAAAGCCTTCCTAGAAGCAAGAAGGCATTCTGCCAGCAGATGTCCTTCAGACTTGACTGCAATATCAGCTCTTCCCTGGATAACCAATCTGCCACCCTATCCCACAGATTTTGAGCTTGCCAGGCTTCATAATTACATAAGCCAATTCCTTAAAAATAAATCTCTCTCCAAATATATACACATCTTATTTGTTCTGTTTCTCTGAAGAACCATGACTAATGCAGATGGAAACAACCCAAGTGTTAATCAACACATGGGTAGATAAGCAAATTGTGGTATATGCCTACAAAGGAATATCATTCCACCATAAAAAGGGATGAAGTACTGATTCACGCTACAAAGTATGTGTACCTGGAAAACATTCAAAGTGGATAGGCCAGACAGAAAAAGTAACGTATTGTATGATTCCATTCATATGAAACATCCAGATTAGATAAATCATAGAGACAAAAAGTAGGTTAGTGTGTATCAGGTGCTAAATATGGGGTAAAATGGAGAATGACTGCTTAATGGGTACAGAGGGATTTTTGCAGGGGGTGATGAAGATGTTTTGGAACTAGATAGAGGCAATGTTTGCCCAACAATGTACTAAATACCACTGAAATGTACACTTTACCTGGTTAATTTTATGTGAATTACAACTCAAAAATATGCATATACATTTAAAAAATCTGGAATAATACATACTCTAGAGTTAGACTGTTTGGGTTTAAAGTTGATTTTCTCACTTTTTGGTTGTGAGATCTTACAAACTACTTCATTTCTCTAAGGTTCAATTTCTTCACCTGTAAAATGGAAACAATGTTACCCATATCATTCTAATACCAAGGCAAAATGAATTAATCTAGGTAAAGTGCTTAGAACAGTGCATGACACAGTATAGATGTTATATACAGTTTAACTAATATACCTACGATTATTATCATTATATGTACCAAACTGTTTTTTTTTTTAAAATTTTATTTTTAAGTTATCTCTACACCCAATGTGGGACTCAAACTCACAACTCCCAGATCAAGAGTCACATGCTCTACTCAATGAGTCAGCCAGGGACCCTCTGTACCAAACTGTTAACAGCACTCTGGAGAGGGGGAAACTTTCATTTTTTACTATAGACACTTCTGTATTGTTTATTTTGTTTATTTATTTATTTGAGAGAGAATGTGTGTGCATGCAAGCAGTGGGTGGGCGGAGAGAGAGGCAGAAGGAGAGGGAGAGACAATCTCAAGCAGGCTCCGCGCCCAGCACAGAGCCTGGAATGGGGCTCGATCTCATGACCCTGACATCATGACCTGAGCTGAAATCGAAAGTCAGGTGCTCAAGTGACTGAGCCACCCAGGTGCCCCAGTAATACTTTTATAATAAAAAAGAGATATATGTACATGTATTGTAACATGACTCTCAGAATGTCAAGGACTTTGGGCCCCTTCCATGAGGGAGAAGGGTTCCGGGGGGAGGGGTCTTTGGCTAGACTAAGCAAGAACAGGTTTCACTGAAAACTCAAAGCGCTGCTCATCATGGTAAAATTGTATCATCTTTGTAAATGAGTCTTCCTCTATGTTGAATATTTATGGGCCTTTTGTGGCAAAACTGGTTGTATCCCTTGTCATTCCTGCACTGCCAGAACAGATGATCTTATTAAACATCTGCTTTTTAGAGAAGCAGAACAGGGGATCCCTGGGTGGCGCAGCGGTTTGGCGCCTGCCTTTGGCCCAGGGCGCGATCCTGGAGACCCGGGATCGAATCCCACATCAGGCTCCCAGTGCATGGAGCCTGCTTCTCCCTCTGCCTGTGTCTCTGCCCCTCTCTCTCTCTCTCTGTGACTATCATAAATAAATAAAAATTAAAAAAAAAAAAAAAAAAAAGAAGCAGAACAGGTTGGTTTTCATTAACCCCTAGCATGCCTGCTCCTTGCCTGTTATCTCAGTCCCCTGGCCTCTTTCCCTTTGAGCAGGGCTTCTAGGATCTAGAGCTCACATGATGGGGTTCTGATATTCTGTTTCTGTCTTTCCAGCACCCATGTGCCCTCCTTTGGCATTAACACCCTGATTTCCTTTGGTGACTCATCCATCCCTGAGGTTTAACCATCTCTGAGGTTTGGAAGGATTTGGTTTCATCCTTTGGCTTGAGGAAAGCGCATGTGCCCCGTCCTGGCAAATCAGATCATTTCATTCCCACTGTGATTGGCTCAGGGACTTGAAAGGCTAATGGTTCACTGTCTCAGTCCATTTGGGCTGCTGTAGCAAAATACTATAGACTGGGTGGCTTGCAAACAACAGAAATTTATTTCTCACTGTTCTGGAGGCTGGGAAGTAAGATCAAGGTTGTTAGCAGGTTCACTGTCTGGTGAGGGTTTGTTTTCTAATTCATTGATGGCTTGTTCTTTGCTCTATGTCCTCACATGGCAGAAGGAGGAAGGGAATTCTCTAGGGTCTCTCTCTCTCTCTCTCTTTTTTTTTTTTTTTCCAAATACTTTATTTATTTATTTATTTATGAGAGGCACACAGAGAGTCAGAGACATAGGCAGAGGGGAAGCAGGCTCCTTGAGGGGAGCCGATGCAGGACTCGATCCCAGGACTCTGGGATCACGACCTGAGCAAAAGGCAGATGCTCAACCACTGAGCCATCCAGGTGTCCCTCTAGGGTCTCTTTTATAAAAGCACTAATACCATCATAAGGACTCTACCCTCATGACCCAATCACCTCCCAAAGGCCTGCCTCCTACTACCATCACATTGGGGTTAGGATGTTAACATAGGCATCTTTGGAGGACACACACATTTAGTATATAGCAAATAGTAACTTGAATTGTTTGTTACAACTGTTTGAAAAGATAATCTCTCTTTGGGGATCACTAAACTAGTGGAAACTAACCTAAGTATTTAGGAAATGTGAAGAAAGCATAGGGAAGAAGCCAAGAGATGAAAAGAGATAGCTTCCTTTTAAGAAAAAAATATTTAAATTTAAAATAATTTCAAACTTACATAAAAGCTGCAAGTTCAGTATGAAGTAAGTACCATGTATTTACCCAGAACTACCAAGCATAAACACTTTTCACATTTGCTTTATTGTTCTCTAAGAGAGGTATTCTTTTTTTTTTTTTTAAATATTTTATTTATTTATTCATGAGAGACACACAGAGAGAGGCAGAGACACAGGCAGAGGGAGAAGCAGGCTCCTTACAGGTAACCCGATGTGGTACCGGATCCCGGATCCCGGATCCCTGGATCCCACCCTGGGCCAAAGGCAGATGCTCAACCGCTTAGCCATCCAGGCGTTCCTAGGTTCATTTTTTTTTTTTTTTTAAGATTTATTTGTTTATTTTACAGAGAGGGAGCTGGAGGAGGGACAGAAGGAGAGAGAGTCTTGAGCAGACTCCCTGCTGAGCTTAGGAAGCCCTACAGGGGGCTTGATCTCAAGACAGTGAGATCCTGACCTGAGCTGAAACCAAGAGTCAGATGCTTATCCGACTGAGCCACCCAGGCACCCTGAGATAGATTCTTGAAGATGGGGCAGCCCTGGGTGGCTCAGGGGTTTAGCGCCTGCTTTCAGCCCAGGGTGTGATCCTGGAGACCGGGGATCAAGTCCCACGTAGGGCTCTCTGCATGGAGCCTGCTTCTCCCTCTGCCTTTATCTCTGCCTCTCTCTCTTTCATGAATAAATAAATAAAATCTTAAAAAAAAAAAAAGATTCTTGAAGATGTTGTTTTATCTTTAGAATCCAGCCATGCCTGAAATTGGGGAATCCACTCCTAGATTCTAAACCTGTTTGCACATCAAAGATCCAATTGCTTTTGAGAGAACAATTCTTGAAGGATATCCATCTTTCAGGAGAGAAAGAGGACAAATAAAAACTCTCTTTTAAAAAAAAAATTGTTTTTCTTTTCCAATTTAGACTAGGCCTAATAGATGAAGAATTCATTAGTTTTAAAGGTAGCTCATATGGCTTAGGAACAAACTGAACCCAATTCACTAAGCAGTTCTCTTCCGGGCATCTCAATCCACTGGTATTGAATTTTGTTGTACATATGGCACATGTCTGGTAATTTATTGCTAATAGATATGAAAGTATTAGAGTTTGAAATGTTATTTATTTAAACAAATGAGGTAGATTGAAGGTTAAGCTTATGATGTTTTTCTTTGGGCCAGCTCTTGTTATAAGAACTCTAAGAAGCCTTCTGGAGTAGAAGAGAAAAAAAAAAAAAAAAAAAACAACCGACTGACAGCCCATTGAATCTGCCATAGTTCATAGCAACCTATTTTACACATGAATTGTAAATAATTGTGAAATATAACTTTTTGAAAAAGTTTTATTTATTTAAGTAACTTTCACCCAACGTGGGGCTGGAACTCACGACCCCAAGATCAATAGTTGCATGCTCTTCTGAGCCCTGAAAATTATAAATTATTTTAATGCTTTACATCTTAGCCACCACTTTGGGGTTTCATCAAAATGTAAGTTTTTTTTTATGAGATTGTGCTCTGCAAGGGCATAATAGCCATCATATGTGTCACAGTGTTGGGAAACATTAGCTAGAATAGGTCTTTTTTTTTTTTTTTAATAAAGATTTAATTTGGGGGACGTCTGCGTGGCTCAGTGGTTGAGCATCTGCCTTTGGCTCAGGGTGTGATCCCAGAGTCGCAGGATCGAGTCCTGCATCAGGCTCCCTGCATGGAGCCTGCTTCTCCCTCTGTCTGTGTCTCTGCCTCTCTCTGTGTGTGTCTCTCATGAATAAATAAATAAAATCTTTTTTAAAAAAAGACTTAATATTTTTTGTTTGACAGAAAGAGAGACAGAACACAACCAGGGGGAGCAGCCAAGGGAGAGGGAGAAGCAGACTCCCCACTGAGCAGGGAGCCTGATGTGGGTCTGGATCCCAGGACACTGGGATCATGACCTAACCTGAAGGCAGACACTTAACTGACTGAGTCACCCAGGCACCCATAAAATAGGTCTTCATTAACCCCAATAAGGGCTTTTCTAGCCCTAAATACAATATTATTGTTCACCAGAACCAATTTGAAAGTGACACTCTGATTCAAACTGCTTAAGCAGAAATGATAATTTCATAACTGAAAGGTCCAGGATTAGAGCTGACTTCAAATGTGGGTGGAATCAGGGGTCAACATGCTGCATCTCTCAGCTCTGCTCTCCTTCATAATGACTTTACTCTCAGGCCATGTGGTGGCAAGATGACTGCCAGTAACTCTATTGTTCATCTCTGAGACTCAGTCCAGCGAGAAGGAGAGAACCTCTTTTCTAGAAGCTCCCTCAAGAATGTGCTGGAATTCACTATGATTGATCTACCCTTGAGTTATTTAATCATTATTACTAACAGAATATAACATGCTGATTGCCTTAAACCTGGGTCACATGCTCCACCTCTGGATGGGGAGTTGCAAAGGTTCATTTGGACCACATGGGTATTGTATGGAGGAGAGACAATCCCTTCCAAACTAAAATGGGCCTGTTATAGAGAGTGGATGCTAGAAAGACAATCAACAAATATCCATTCACCCCAAGTGACTATCTTGAAAATGCCCAGAAGGAACTAGTAGTAGAAAATATCTGGCTAAGGGCCAATCTAACCCCAAGATGGAAAAATAAAACCCATGACTTCTTGAGAAAATAGATGATCTTATGACAAGGTGTCACCTATGGTAAGAAGTCACTCCTAATCCAAGAAGCCCAGGGCAAACCTCTTTCATTCTCTTTGCTAGAGGACTTCTCAGAAAGTGTCAGAATGCCCCTTTGTCAATGCTTCATCCAAATGACTGGTCTTGCAACATTATTTCCCCATCATCCTTTAGCAAGGATTCACCTTTGTTCCTTTTTTTTCAGTCATGCTTTTCTTGACCACAGGTTTCCCTTTCATGCTAAAGGAACTGTCCCGGGGTACCTGAGTGTCTCAGTTGGTTAAGCATCTAACTCAATCTCAGCTCAGGTCTTGATCTCAGCGTTGTGAGTTCAAACCCCACATTACGTTTCATGTGGGGCTTACTTTAAAAAAAAAAAAAAAAAGGCAGCCCAGGTGGCTCAGCGGTTTAGCACAGCTTTCAGCCCAGGGTGTGATCCTGGAGACCCAGGACCAAGTCCCACATCTGGCTCCCTCCATGGAGCCTGCTTCTCCCTCGGCCTGTGTCTCTACCTCTTTCTCTGTCTCTCTCTCTCTGTCATGAATAAATAAATAAAATCTTTTTTTTTTAAAGATTTTATTTATTTATTCATGAGAGAGAGAGGGAGAGACATAGGCAGAGGGAGAAGCAGGCTCCATGCAGTGAGCCTGACATGGGATTTGATCCTGGGTCTCCAGGATCATGCCCTGGGCTGAAGGCAGGCACTTAACTGCTGAGCCACCCAGGAATCCCTAAAATCTTTTTTTTTTAAGTCATCTTTCTTTCCTCCCCTTTTTTCCTTCTATTTCATGCTTTCTGATGGTATAATTTAGGAATGTATTCTGTAGTATAATAGAAAATCCTACCGCATTGGCTTAAACTAAATGGGGTGCGGGAAAGCAGGGAATTTTCAAAATAGGAAGCCCTGGAAGGGAGGCAGTCAAGAACTGATATAGTAACTCAACAATGCTATCAGGAACACGGGCTTTTTTAGATATTTCCAGTCCCAAATCCTTAGCATAAGCAACTTCACGCTCAGGCTAGACCCTCGAGGTTGCAATATGGTTTATGTTCGAATACCAATCAGAAAGAAGAGAGAAAAGTCAAAGCTTTTTTTTTTTTGTTTTTTAAGATGTTATTTACTTATTTGACAGAGACAGAGAGCACAAACAGGGGGAGTGGGAGAGGGAGAAGTAGACTTCCCCACTGAGCAGAGAGCCCGGTGCAGGGCTAGATCCCAGGACCCTGGGATCATGACTTGTTTTTTTTTTTTTTTTTTTTTAATTTTTTTATTTATTTATGATAGTCACAGAGAGAGAGAGAGAGAGAGAGGCAGAGACATAGGCAGAGGAAGAAGCAGGCTCCATGCACCGGGAGCGCGACGTGGGACTCGATCCCGGGTCTCCAGGATCACGCCCTGGGCCAAAGGCAGGCGCCAAACCGCTGCGCCACCCAGGGATCCCTCGGATCATGACTTGAACTGAAGGTAGATGCTTAACTGACTGAGCCACCCAGGCACCCCACTGCCGTTTTTTTCTAAATGTGAGACCTTGTCCTTTTATTTGAGAAATATTAAATGATGAATTTCTAAAAGAATAAAAGCATGACTCTTACCTAATCATAAAATAAAAATGTGTCAGATATTTTACTTCATTTATTAAGGAAGTCAGTAAGATGTTAAAACCAATTCAAAGGAAAATTCTTGAAAACGTTCACACATAGGCAATCATATATACATAGACAGGCAATTGAGAATGCTATAATGAATGTACAAACAGATGGAAAACTAGGCGACAGAGAAATGATCAATTGCAGCTGCACCAGACACAATTCATTTGCATTTCTATGGACAAGAGCCGGTTGCATTACTATCAGTTTTCCACAATTTACAAAACCGTAAAATAGCTCAATGGTAGTGAAAGATGGAGATGACACCAAAGAGAGTGCTAGGACACCATGTATTTGTCCATTTAAAAATCTTTCACAATGTTCCTGACAGAAGGGATGCCCCTGTCACCACCTATCTATATCTCATTAACCAGAGCTGTGTCACATAGCCACCTTCGCGGTGAGGGAGGCTGGGAAGTGAAGCCTCTAGCTGGACACACTGCTCGCTTAAGCGAAGTAGTATTGTTAGTAAGGAAGTCTGCTCACCTATATACCCACTTGATGTAAGTGTGCTTGGGTTATTTAATAATTTTTAGCACACCTGAGTGTAAGAATGACTACAGTGGACATCTGTTGTTTTGATACTTTACCATCATTCCCTCTCATGGTCATAGTACCTCAAGGTTCTGTACTCTGTCTCCACTTCTAAAACACAGCTCCAAAGGTGGACAGTTGACTCACGGCTTGTTTAGTTATGGTGATTGATTTAGGATTGGATGCAGCTGGAGCCAGGCCAGTTAGATTCAATCTTTGAAATTTCATTGCAACAAAAGTGTGATTTACGTTAGGAAATATTAATATTTAAGTCAGAAAGATGTTTAGTCAATTTCCTGACAACGCTTGGTGCACAAGTGGAGTCCTATATTCTTTGCACAAATCACACTGCTCCTCAAAGAGTCTGTGGCTTCCTGGTGAGAAACTTCTGGGATTTTTCTTTATTTAGTATGTGGCTCCTGCTTTTAGAACTCGAGAGCTGATAGGCTGTAGCATGTCCTAGGAAGTACAAATCTGGGTTTGAATGCCAGCGGTGTCAGGCATAGTCTGCCTAGAAAATAACCCCATCTAAGTATTTAAAGCACGGGGGTTGGGGGTGGGTGGGAGTTTCATTCAAGGGATTGGTTACATGGGGGAATAAAGTGTTGGAAAGCTTAACAGAGGTGGTTGAGGCAATTCAGAGATTAGCAGCAACAAGAAGCCAACAATCACCGCTGCCAGGCTATAGATTAGATCCAGGGTATGTTACAGGTGCCCAGGTTCTGGGATTCCCTAATAATATAGACGGAGAACCAGTTATATCAGAGATGCTACTCACAAGGGTGGAGTGGATGGCTAGGGAGGTGGCTGTTCCTATTGCTGCCTCCTGTTGGCTAAACCTAGCTGGAAGCTCAGGAACAAGAAAGCCTGGGGATGTGGTCTCTGGGGGTCCAGCACCCCCTTGTTTACAAAGCAGAGCAAGAAAGGGGTGAGGAATGGAACTGAAGACATTGGGTCTACTACACTGGACTGGCCACTTATACATATTTCATTGCATTTAAGATGCCATTGATTATGAGATGCCATTATTTTATGCATCACTAAGAAAGAAAAAAGCTGCCAAATTAAACTATGACAAATGCTGAAATTTCATCCCTTGCAATGCATCTTGGTATGGGATATTAAAATGTGAAAAAATGTGCATCTTAAGACCCATAAAATATACTATTAGCTGTATGATCTTAGTCACATGTCAACTTAATTCATTTCCACCTTTGAGCTATGATTTTACCAATCTGGAAATTGAAGACAATACCTACCTCATAGGGTTATCTTTTTTAAAAAAGATTTTATTTAATCATGAGAGACACACACACAGAGAGGCAGAGACATAGGCAGAGGGAGAAGCAGGCTCCTTGCCGGGAGCCTGATGCTGGACTTGATCCCAGGACCACAGGATCAGGACCTGAGCCAAAGGCAGATGCTCAACCAGTGAGCCACCCAGTTGCTCCCTTATAGGGTTACTGTAAGGACTGAATCAGCTATCACTTTTAAGACTGCTAAATTTAGCAAGAGTAGGCACTTTGTCTCTTGTTCACTGCATCCCCAGTGCTTATGTAGGACAGTGACTGCATGATAGGAACTCAAGAAAATTTTGTGGATGGGACGCCTGGATGGCTCAGCAGTTAAGCTCTGCCTTTGGCTCAGGGCGTGATCCTGGAGTTCAGGGATTGAGTCCCACATCAGGCTTCCTGAGGGGAGCATACCTCTCCCTCTCCCTTTGCCTGTGTCTTTCATAAATAAAATCTTAAAATATTTTTTTTTTTTTTTTTTTTGTGGAATGAATCCACCTGGACTCTATACCCAAATGAGCAGGTTTTTGACACATAATGGCAGGTGGGTGTCAATAAGTGGAAGTTATTATTGGAATCGAAAGCTATTATTATTGGAATCAACCATGTTTGGGAACAAGATCTTCTTTCACTAGTCACACAGAATTGACTCTTCTGCAAGGAGGTTAGGGTGGAGACTCCTCTTTTATTTAAGAAAGATGTCAGAGTGGAGGCAGCAGTCACCGGTGAAAGAGATTATGCCAGATGGTTTTGTGCACGCATAAAGTAAACCGTGAGCAGAAAATGTAAGGATGGTGGTGGCGCAAATGAAGTCGGCCGGGAAGAAGGGGAATGAGGTGAAGGACAAAGCAACCTCCACCGCCTACCAAGCACTCCTTGGTCATCCTTTTCCTACCCCTCAGAGGTTTGCAAGCTCTGTAGCGTTGTTCCCATTTCACCTACGGGACTGGGAGGGACTCCGGCGGAGCAAGGTTAGGAAAGGATTTTCCCAGAAGGAAACAACTAGACGGAAGCAAAGCTAGGGCGCCCCGCGGGTGGTAGTGTCCGTCCGCCTGAGACCTGGGGGACTGGTAGTAAAGACGAGGATGGTGATGACAGCAGCTGTTGGGGTGGTGTGACATTACGGGGCGACTGGAACAATCTAAATAGCGTTCATATTATCTTCCCAAGAATAACTCAGTCAATGCAGGGAAAGGTGTTGAAATGAAACCAAACGCCTTTTCCAGGTGCCATCTCCCCGCGGAGCAGTGACTTATCCAACAGGCTGGAGGTTAGCCAGAACTCAGGATGCACCCCAGACTAGGGGCAACATCCCCCAGCTCCACAATAGGGAGTCACCGATGATTTCAGCGCACATCTCCTCTTCCCTCTCCGCGTCGGCTTCCGCTCCGCGCGCCGCCAGCAAACCGACCGTCCACCCTCTCCCCCGAGGAACGAGCACCGCCTACTGGCTGTCAGCCGCTCGGAGGTGTGGCTCCGCCCCCGAGCACAATGCGCATGCTCCCCAGTGCCCCTCCGCCTCCGCCTTTAGGCTTCTCGCGACAGCCTCCCAGCGGCGACCTGAATCTCGCGATAAAGGCTTATTGTCTCGCGGGACCGCGGCTAGCCGACGGGCTTTCTGGCGGCCCTGGCCGGGGAAGAGGAATTGCATGTGTTGCTTCAGCTGGCGGTAGTGGCGGGAGCGGAGGCGGCGGGGGTTGTGCGACCGCCTGGGTAACGACCCCTCGAGCCTCTCCCTCTTCCGAAGAGCTCGTAGAGAGCGTGGGGGGAAGCCGAGGTGCTGTCCGGCGGAAGGGGGCCGGGCCGGGCGTCTCCACACCCCCGCCCACATGGGCCCCTGTGGTGTCCCTGGGATTGCCCCTTCGCCTCGGATCTCCCCCTAACTCCTGGCCGCCCATGTCGCCCCAGTGCTCTTACATTCTGCCCCTTGCCGATTCTTCTGCCCCCATTTTCTGTCTTCAGATTCTGGTCTCCCCGCCCCCTCCCACTCCCATCGCTTCCCGGATTCCTGTGTCCCTCGCTTGGCGTTTAGCTGCCCCTACACCCTGTACTCTGGGCACCTCTGGTCACTCATCCCTTCTTCGTAGGCTCTTTTAGCCTCTTTTATTCTATGTGGCCTTTATTGCAGTTTGCATCCCTCCCATTTCATCCCCAGACCTTTTGCCCCCTCACTACGGATCATCCTCCCTATCCTATTACCCCATTGCGTCCTCTTTCCACTAGAGCCCCCCACCCCCACCCCGACCCATTCTTCACGGTGCTTTTTCTCCCGTCACTTGCTTCCCTGTAGACCTGTGGAGCTGGTTGGTGGTGCGCCCAGAATTGCTCACATTTTATGGATCCTAATGCAGCTTGTATCCTTCACTTAAGAACAGAATGGAAACATTTAGGGTTGAGGTATTTCCAGTGGGCGGAAGTGAGGCTACCTCTGAACACTGCTTCTTTGAGGTCTTGGTCCAAAATAGTGAAAATGTGTTATTTTCCTTGTTTGCAGGTTTGTGAGATGGCTGCTGATATTTCTGAGTCCGGTGGGCATGATTGCAAAGGAGACTCGAAGGGCAATACCAAGTTAGATGCAGACTACCCACTTCGAGTCCTTTACTGTGGAGGCAAGTGTTACAAAGCAGAAAATGGCTTTTGCTCACTTTGTTTTTATGCATTATGATTGTATATCACATGTGATCCTGTTAATCCTTTTCTCATCTGTCTTTGCTATTTGTGAAACCCTTAATTGGAGCCGCAAGGTTGGGGGTGGGGCACTGGTGAAGAGGAGGCATGGGTTTACAGATTTTCAAAACCTGTAATGACTTGTGTCTTGCTACTTGGCCTGGAAAAGCTTGCAGTCCAGTTGGAAGAGAGGCATGCAAATAGATTATTTCAACCTAATGTTACTTGCTGGTCTGGCTATTAAAGGAGGACTTCTTGGAAGATACTGAGTCTGAAGAGATGACAAGGACTGGATAAAGTGGAGAAGGGCATCCCAGATGAAGTGAATGGCTATGCAAGAAAAGGCTTGGTGGATGCACATCTGTGGAAAATGAAAAACTCTAGATTAGTATAGTGTTTATATTATAGGGAGGATGTCAGTAAGGAAAGAAGATGAGATTGGAGCGATGGGTAGTAGGACAGTCTTGAGAAAGTATTCTTGGTTTGATTGATAATATGTGTATTAGATTGAATCAGGATTTTTTTTTCCCTTCGAGTGTTTTTTCCTCATTTCTTTTCCCCTCATTTTCAATACAGAAATATTTGTGAGTTGGAAATGCTCTAATTTTATTAGTATTTTGGAAAGTTTGAAGGTCCAAGATAGCAAAAGAGGAAATAAATAATTTTTTTCAGGAAATATTTTTGATCACTTACTCTGTACCTTGCAGTGTTTTAGGTACTGGGGACTAAGTGAGTAAGTCAGAAAAGGCACTTGTGTTTGGAGACTTTACATACTGTGAGTGTAATAGAGACGTCATCTGGAGTTTAAGCACTATAGAAGCAGAGGGGATGTCACTGAGTTAAACAATTTTGTCAACTTGCCATTTATCAGATATCTTTGCTAATAAAATTATTATACCTCAGTAAGAGTATGGGAATTCAGTAAGAGTAAGGCACAGGAATTCTTTGTAGGGTTGATTGAGTTTTGTTATGATATTGGTCTTATATGGTCATCTTATTGCCTTTGGAGTCACAGACTGAGGTCTGCATTCTGACTCCAGCATTACCAGCTATGTGACTTTGGGCAAGTTACCTAATTCACTTAAGATTTAGATGTCTGTTTTTTAAGATCTGTACAATGGAAATGATGATTGTATCCTGTCAGGTGACTTGTATAAAGCTTCTGACATAGCAGCTAACACAGAAACATAGTACAATTAAGTTTTATTGTAAGAGAAGGACATTAGTATGGTTTATCTTTGTCAGATGTAGTTAAGAGCTCTTGTTCTTTATATGCTATTTCATCTAATCTAAGCCTCTGTTTTATAAGATTCACCATTATTTTATGTTCCACTAAGAAAAAACCTGTCAGATTGACGTGCCGTAATTATAAGATGCATCCCTATAAAAATGAAAAAAATTTAGAATTGATGAAATATGGTATATGAAAACCATCCTGTTAAATTGCTTATGTGACTGCTAAGGTGACTTTTGAATAACTGCACTAAATATGCAAACCACCCCAGTGGACCAGAGGTCCCTAACCTTTTAGAGAAAGGTTTATTTATTTCCCTCCCTAATTTGTATTGATAATCTAGGCATAAACTGGGGACGGGGTTACTTCCTCAAGGAGTTTATGGTCTAGTTGTAGAAGAAGCAATATTAGAAAATATTAAATGCTAAATTAAATAGTACTGATTATAATAGTGAATTAGGAGTTTAGGAAAAGGCATCTTTTTCAGAGGAAAGTAGGCAAATTTCCAAGGAAATGAGAAGGCTCAGACAATGCATAGAATTTGCAAGGAAAGGTGAAGGAATTCATAAGAACAATATGGTAGTAAGATTTAATACAGTGTCTTCAGGGGAGAGGGAAAAGAAAGGGCTGATTGGAACAGAATGCTGGTTCGCATAGACTGAGAAACAAGGTTAGGTAGGATGGGGTCATTTCTGGGGAGACATTTTGTCTTCAGGATTGTGACTTCAGACTCAATCTGAGTTTGAATCCTGACTCAGCCATCTACTCCCTTGTGTTACCTTGGCCAGTTTCCTCATCCATTAAAGACCCTACTTAGGAGAATGTAGAGAAGGAATAATACTCTTAAAGGCTCCACCTTCTAATACCGTCATGTTGGATTAGAGTTTAAACATAGTAGTTTTGAGGGGACACAAACATTCAGACCATAGCAGAAGATATCGTGGTTGAAGATGCCTTGTTCTTCATGTTGCGTTATGTCAGCAAGTACATAATGTCAGGTTGTTCCACTATTAGTGATGTGAGGTTTGATGGTAAATGCTAGATCTTTGTGTCGAAAAGCTATGGTTTGCAGAAAAGGAAATTGACTTTAAAAGCAAATAACCGTGAGCCCAAAAGAACCATCCAGATGTTTGCATTGTATTAGAATTTTGTCAAGCTGAATATTCTTTGAAATGATGTACAAAGTTTTATAGTTTAGCATTTGCTGAAATGGTATTTAACCTATAATTAAATTCTGAAAGTGTGACTGAATATCTGCACCTACTGTTCTTTTTTTTGTTGTTGTTGTTGTTTCAAGATTTTATTCATTCCAAAAAAAAAAAAAAAAAAAAAAGATTTTATTCATTCATTCATGATAGAGGCAGAGACACAGGCAGAGGGAGAAGCAGGCTCCATGCCAGAAGCCCGACGCGGGAGTCGATCCTGGACTCCAGGATCGCGCCCTGGGCCAAAGGCAGGTGCAAAACCACCGAGCCACCCAGGGATCCCCTGCACCTACTGGTATTTGAACTTGAACTGTGAGGATTGTAGAGGTCTTGGTTAACCAGGGAGAGCTTTGGAGGAGAGATCTCCACACTTGAAATAAAGAGATACTAGGTTCCAGTTTTCTTCTGCCACATACCATTTTTGTCCTTGGATGAGCTACTTAACCTTTCTTAGAGCATCATCTATAAAAAAATGATGGGGAACACCCGGGAGGCTCAGCGGTTGAGCGTCGGCCTTCGGCTCAGGGCATGATCCTGGGATCCAGGATTGAGTACCATAAACCTCTGCCTGTGTTTCTGCCTCTCTCTCTCTCTCTCTCTCTTTCTCTTTGTCTCTCATGAATAAATAAATAAAGTCTTTTAAAAAAATAGTGATGGTGGGATGAGGAGAAGGCATACTACTGTCACATGGCTGGCACACAGCTGCCCTACCTGTGTATGTCATGTAATCTGATTTTGTGGTTAAGAGCTTCAAAAACTGGGATGTCTGAGTGGCTCAGTGGCTGAGTGTCTGCCTTGGCTCAAGGCGTGATCCTGGAGTTCTGGGATGGAGTCCCACATTGAGCTCCCTGCATGGAGTCTGCTTCTCCCTCTGCCTATGTCTTTGCCTCTCTCTTTCTGTGTCTCTCGTGAATAAATAAATAAAATGTTTATTTAAAAAAAGCTTCAGAAACTGGCCAGGGTTCAAATCCTGTTCTGCTAACCACATGCAGCAGGTTACTTACCTATCGGTAATGCGATGTGGTATTTCTTACTTAGATCATCACAGGGTAGTGATGATGACACATAATAATGCATATAATGATAATTGCTCTGATGAGAAATGCTCTGCTTCCTCACAAATTTCAAGATAATTGAGCACACTGAACTACTCTATTCTTCACCTTAAGAGAACAAAATAAACAGTTGACCCAGTAACAGAATTCTATTTAAACAGAATTCTATTTAAAATCAGGAAACCTTTTGAGTTCTAATTCTTTATCTCATGCAGCCTGTATGAGGACAAGATTGAACCTACATTCCTTTTAGCTTTATAGGTGCTTAATCTTATGTAGGATAATATGAAAAAGGAAAGAAAACGTGTATTGCAAAGAAATGGTAGCAAAAGTGCTACTGAAGTCTATAAGTATGTTAGTATGAATAAAAACTGGTGGCTGTTTTGGTAAAACTATCAAAAGAACCAGTTCGTTTCAAGCTTTGTTGTATGGGGAATTGTTCTCAGCTTAGCTTCAGACGTATTAAAGTGGTTATGGTAAAACCTTAAGCTATGCAAGATAGTATAGTTTGTTGTTCCATCAACTGAGGGTTATAGTCTTTAGATTAGAAACAAAAAACTTCATAGAAAATTTCTATGAACCATGTACCTTTTACCTCAAAAAAAAGTGTGACGGGTCGTATTTGAAAAGTGGTACAGAATTTATAGGAAAATGTAGAAATGAAACATTTTGTCAGATTTAAAAGTTAGGATGAGCCTTGTGTGTTTATATATATATATATATATATTTAAGTTTTCCAATCTTTTTTTTTTCTCCATTTCCCCAGTCTGTTCATTACCAACAGAGGTAAGTCTTTTTCAAATTCTTTTTTTACCTTCTGCATTTGGGGTCATTGATTTTAGAGCTAGCCTGAGAACTTTTTTCTATTTTTCATATCTGTCATTTGGTAGTACAGTTTTAACTTTATAGAGAATCTTGGATTAGAATAATTTTATAGTCTTAATTGTTTTCTTAAGACTTTGTATCATATGTGTACATTGTGTACATCTCTTGCACCTGACTATACAGTTTGGACTTTGCTTGAAATTCATGAATAGTTAGCTAATAAAATAAGAGTAGCTTTAAAACCAAAATCTAATTTCTAAGCAGAGGAAAGCATAAATTAAAATTATGTATAAGATTTTCTGTTAATAAGCTTCTGAGTCAGGATCTGTTGGCAAGTCACAAAAATACTGAGACACCTGTGTGTCCAAAGCAAGAAATAAGCATGCTTGGTTTTGTTTGCTGCTTTTTCTAATGCCCTTCTGTTTGATGGGGGAAAAAAATACTACAATGAGGAAGTGTTTAATCCTTTTTAAATTCTAATTGCTTATGGAGCATTTCCTGGTGGAACACAGAATTCTTGTGGATAAGACATCAGTGGGAGTGGTTAGTTTCATCATTCTTAATATGGTAAATGTAGGGAATGACTTAATTAAAATGTATTGGTTGATTGAAAATGTTCTGTTGTGACTCAATTTGTTCTCCCCTCTAATCTCCCAGTACTGTGAATATATGCCTGATGTTGCTAAATGTCGACAGTGGTTAGAGAAGAATTTTCCAAATGAGTTTGCAAAACTTACTGTAGGTATGAACCTTTTTTTTCTTTCATCAAAGCTTGTGTATCTGAAACAAATGCACATAAGGCATTATTTTAAAGATAAGAAAGTGCTCCTTTATTTATATTTTTAAAATATTTTATTTATTCATGATAGACACAGAGAGGCAGAGACATAGGCAGAGGGAGAAACAAGTTCTCTGTAGGGAGCCTGATGTGGGCTTGATCCCAGGACCCCAGGAACACGACCTGAGCCAAAGGCAGACTCTCAACCACTGAGCCATCCAGGTGTCATGAAAGTGCTCCTTTAGTAGGATATTACAGAATTGTATTTATATCTATTAACTTTAAAACCATTTTACATTTTTGGGTTAAAACTCCTTATATAGAATCACACACAGTTTCATGTGTCTTAACTCTGAGAGAGTTCAGGATAACTTTCTTATAAGAATAATGGCTTAGGAGCAAATGTATTTTCAATCATTCATTTAACAAATTATTTCTTGTGAGTATACTATATACTACACATTGTTTTAGATGCTGGGGATAAAGTAGTAAACAAAAGATCTATTATTTGGAAATTATATTCTAGAAGAGGAGACTAAGTAAAATAAGACAAAATAAGTATGTTAAATAATGATAAGTAGAGAATGGGGAGATAAAAATTGTTGAGGGAGGAAATTGGAAATTTTGAGTGGTGGTAGGAAAGATTTTGCTGAAAAGACCACATTTAAACAAAGATCTAAAGGAAGTAAGGGAGTGAGTCATTTGGATATCTGGGAGAACATTCTAGGTGCAGGGCAAGTGCAAAGGCCCTGAGGTAAAAGCTTACTTGTTATATTCAGGAAATCTCAAGGAAGCCTTTGTGTCTGGAGCTTATTGAAGGAGGGGGAGAAGGGTCAGAGATGAAGTCAGAGAGGTAAGGCGGACCACACCCTAAAGGCCAAGACTTGGCATTTATTCAGGAGATGTGGAGCAGGAGAGCGATAAGGTTGAACTTTTGTTTCAACAGCATCTCTGGCTGCTGTGCTAAAGAACAGACTGAAGAGGGGCACAGGCAGTAAAGGGAGACCAGATAGGAGGCCGCAGCAGTAATTAGGCCAGGAGACGATGATGACTGACCAGAATGGTAGCAGTGGAGGTGGGGAGAAGTGATCAGATTCTCAGTGTGGTTTGAAGGTAGAGCTGACAGTTTTCTGGTATGCTGCATGTGGGATGTGAGAAAAGGAGGCATCTAGGGTTTTGGCAACCAAAAGAATGGAGTTGCTGTTGCCAGAAGAAAGAAGACTACAGAGAACAGATTTCTTCAATTTGTTAAAATTGTTGGCTGCTCTTACAAGATTGGTGGAAATGAAGACAGTAGCAGGAAGAAGGGAAAGCCTGGGCTCAGAACAGGCCTATCAGATGTACCCGGTGTTATTCCACCATTTGCTGCTTTGATTTTCAGATTGTTTTTAAGAAGCGCAACCCCTGAAACATATAAGGCCTTTTTGGATAGTAGCTACAGTCATTGTTGGAAAAGAATCCTACAGTTAGGTGTTGCAGTCTGCATGGTCATGGTCAACCTGGGACAGGACCTGCCTAGGACATGATAAGACCTGGGGAGGGAGTTGTCTTATTCAGGATGAGACCTCCTGTTGCATAGATAAGTATGTTTAGATAGGAAACACTCCTGCAGAGTGTGAGTGTTTCCTACTCCTTTCATGTGGGTGAAAAGATCCTAATCTTCACATATCAAAAACTTAGTTTTGTCTTCTGTCACCTTGCACTTGACCATAATGACCAGAATTAGACTTGATAGAAATTTAACAATATAATTGTTTGCTTTATAAGTGGCATGATCAGTTGTTGGCAAGATGCTTTATTTGTATACGAAGTTGCTCAAAGGTGATTTTTTTTTTAAGGTTATATTGAAGTGATGTTAATGCTTTTGGATTTCACTGTTACATCTAGAAAATTCACCGAAACAAGAAGCTGGAATTAGTGAGGGTCAAGGCACAGCAGGGGAAGAGGAAGAGAAGAAAAAGCAGAAAAGAGGTAAGGCCTAAATCCATGGCTTGATTTACATAAACACACTTTTCCTCTCTCAGAGGAAATAACATAATGAAGGCAGTCCTAAAGCCAGTAATATCTACCTGCTGATGTAATTCCATATGTGTACCCTACAGAGTGGTACAGAATCATATTCTCAGGATGACTGGATGCCATTTGATTTGGGCTTTATCAGTAAATTGGACCTAGGACAACATGCTTTAATTGCTCTGTGCATATGCAAAAAGCAACCAACCAGCTTGATGACTTCAAAATTTTGTTACCTTATTAAAATAACTATGTATCTTATGTAGAGTGAGGACATTTATAAAAGATTTTATTTATTTATTTATTTAAGATTTTATTTATTTACTCATGAGAGACAGAGAGAGAGGCAAAGACATAGGCAGAGGGAGAAGCAGGCTCCATGCAGGGAGCCCAATGCAGGACTCGATCCCAGGACTCCAGGATCATGTCCTGGGTCGAAGGCAGGCACTCAACTGCTGAGCCACCCAAGCATCCCTAAAAGATTTTATTCTCTTATTATGTTGTCAGCTCAGTTTATTTTATTTTTTTTTAAATAGCTGTCGCATATACCTGTTTACCTTTCCTAAAACGAATTCCTCTACTCTGGATTCTGTTCCTGCCTGTATCTTCTGCCTTGATTATTCTCCCCTATGACTAAAATTAGCTTATAAATAAGGACTTTGCCTCTTTCAAGAAAAATTCCCATGTCTTCATTTGCCTTATCCTTTGCCCTGCCCTTCTTAACCAGACTTTTGTAGTAAGACTAGACTTACTGTCCTTGGCATTTGAGCACGCCTTTCTCGTTGAAACTCTTGTACTTCCTTTGTTTTTGTGACAGACTTCTTTCTTCATTTTCCCTGTCACTCCTCTTTGGTCTTCTGTGCAAACTTCTCCCTTCTGTCCCTTAAAAGTTATATTTCCCAGGATCCTGTGCTTGGCCCTTTTACCTCCTCATTCTGCAGTTTTCTCCCTGAGTTTCACATTCTTAACTTCTGACATCACTCTACACTTGCAATTCCTACATCTATACCTCTAGTCCTAGCCTATGTCTCTAGACTGGCAATGTGCATGGTCCCACAGACACCTCAAATGCAGTATTTCCAAAAAAAAACAAACTAACAAGTCTTTTGGTTAAGCACAGCATGCTTTATCTAGTCATCTGAGCCAGGACCTGACTGACATGTTGGTTTTCTTTCTTTCTTCCTTTTAATCATTTTTTTTAATAGTCCCCTTCCGTAGTTTATTTAGTACTAATTCTTTTTTTTTTTTTTTTTAATTCCTTTTGATTAGTTCTGAATTCTGTTTTTTCTCCTCCTTACTCTGGCCTCTGCCTAGTTGCCATTACCTTTACCACTGCTTTGTTAGGTTTTGATATATTTCCTCCTAAACTACTATAGGAGCTCTCTCTTGGCCTTATTCCTCAAATTCACCTTCCATGCTATAGGTTTATCTCATAAGGCCTAATCTGGTTTTTTCACTCTTCTATTCATTCAGTGGCTTTTTTTTTCTTTCTTTTCTTTTTTTTTTTTTTTAAGATTTATTTATTTATGAGAGACACAGAGAGAGAGAGGCAGAGACATAGGCAGAGGGAGAACCAGGCTCCCTGCAGGGAGTCCAGTGCAGAACTCAGATCGGAAGACCCTGGGATAACGACCTGAACCAAGGCAGAGGCTCAGCCACTGAGCCATCCAGGCATCCCAGTGGCTTTTCTTCTGCCTCAGTATAAAATCAAATAACAGAGCTTGATGTGCTAGTCCTTTAATGACTGGTAGGTAATCTCTTGCTTTTCTGGCTTTATTTCCTGCATATACATAAACATCTTTCATCAGACAATTGTAGTTCTCAAGTATGCCTTCTCTTATCTTTTTACTTGTTCCCTTGTCCTGGGATATCCTTTCTTACCGGATCTCTCCAGTCCTTTTGCTTTCATCTGGACAGTTCTTCTACAGAACTAAGATGCCATTTCTTCTGTGAAATCTTTTCACAGAAGGTGCTCTTTCTTTTCTTTTCTGTCCTCCAAAGGGTGAGTTAGGCTGTTCCTCTGAAAGCTATGGTAGTACAGTATATGTGGATTCTGTTATAGTATGTACCAGTTGCAGTAATTAAACCTTTTTTTGTCTCTCTTCACTAGACTGAGAGTCCCTGGAGGCCAGGGACTATGTTTTCTTCTGTTCATCTTTGTGTCCTCAGCCCTTAGTGCAGTGCTTGGTACAGATTACTTAATAAATATTTATTGAATAACTCATGCATGTGTTTATTACTTTTGTATTAGAAGCAAAAACTTTAGAAATTAATCTTTGGTACCTTTTAAAAATTAATAAGCTTAAAGACAGCATTCTTTATATTAGACACTAAACAATTGATACTAAGCTCATTTTTTTCATAAATGAAGGTGGAAGGGGTCAAATAAAGCAAAAAAAGAAGACTGTACCACAAAAAGTTACGATAGCCAAAATTCCTAGAGCAAAGAAGAAATATGTAACAAGAGTATGTGGCCTTGCAACTTTCGGTGAGTTTTAAGTATGTTTAAAATGTGTGAACTATATTCTCTTTGTTGCTCTCTGCCTCCCTCTCTGTCTGTCTTGCTCTTTCTTTTTTAATCCGGTTTCATGAAAATTTCACAGGTCTGTTTTTTGCTAAGAATATACAAAATGAGATTTTGCATGTCAAACTATAGCTTCAAAATCAAAATTTGATGTTTAAATCGTGTATAACTTTTTCCTTTCCAGAATACCTGCTTGAGCACTTTTTATGGGGATTGAGGAGGGCTAGGTAGGATTCCTTGAAGCCTATCAATACTGCTCCTCTGTCCCTTCAGGCTTGATGGCAAAAGGCTGCAAAATGCCTCGCGCCCTCTGGGAATGATAGTAGAGGGTGAGGGAATGTGGGTTTCAGCAGAATGTCCTGCATTAGAGCTCTTTCTGGAGGCTTTGAATGAACAGTGAAATTGTAAACCAAGGTCCCTTCATGTGACAACACAGTTGAAAAGCAATCATTAGATAGTAGGTTTGTTTCCCTGCTGTAACTATTTCTCTTGTAAAAAGGGATAAACAAAAGAACTTCATTGTACTTGGAAATATATATGTAATGCTTGGAATTAATGAGTTCCTGGATTTATTTTGGTCTTACTGTAGGAGTTACAAATAGTATGAATGATGCCTTTTTGGGGGGAGGGGTGATAGGATGCATCTTTTATTTGTTTATTTATTTATTTATAAAATTCAGTTAATTAACATACAGTATATTATTAGTTTCAGAGGTAGAGTTCAGTGATTCATCAGTTGCATATAACACCCAGTGCTTATTACATCACTTACCCTTCTTAACGCCCATCACCCAGTGGCTCCATCCTTCCTGAATAATGCTAGTTTCATGTGCTGAAGCTTTATTTGACCTTGAAAATATAAGTTAATGGTTAAGACCACTATCTAGTAACTTGTAACTGTCATTCTGAAAGGAGTATGAAACCCATTAAGGTGATCTGTTTTATGAAATTAAGATGCAGATTGAATTTCAAAATGGAAAAATATCTTTGATATACAATTCCAGTTATAGTCTTGCTGTTTGTTTTTTTTTTTTAAACAGAAATTGATCTTAAAGAAGCACAAAGATTTTTTGCTCAAAAATTCTCCTGTGGTGCCTCAGTAACAGGAGAGGATGAAATCATCATTCAGGGAGACTTTACAGATGACATAATTGATGTCATTCAGGAAAAATGGCCAGAGGTGAGTAGATAGAACGTGTGCATCAGTGGTTATAAGTTTTTAAAGCAAGTTGTTTCCATGTTATTTAAAACCATAATTCATGTGATGTAATTATTTGTGTTTTATAGGTGGATGATGATAGCATCGAAGATCTTGGAGAAGTAAAGAAGTGATTTTGAAAATTTGTCTCTATTTAATGATCTGAACTGAGAGTTAATATGGCCAAAGGGAGAGAGGCCTTTTGAAAATATATATTTATCCTACAGTAAAACTGTAGACTACCCTCACCCTTGGCATTTTCACTGTTCTGTATAAGGCTGCTTGTTTTTTTTATTGCCAAAGTCTAATAAACGGGAGACTGTCATGCTTATGCATGAAATAGAATTTAGTCAAATAAAAATTTTTGGTCATTTGGTACTGACTTTTCTCTTTCTCTTTTTAACTTTTTATTTTTGGAAAAACACTAGATTTTTTTGTGCAACGCTTTTCTGTTTATTATCTTAAAAGAATCATGATTTGATGATATCATGATTTAAAGCTGAGTAATATTTTAAAGAATTTGAATTTTGGCTTCATCACCATTAATAACTGTCTCCTTGCTTCTTTGATGTGGTAATTTTGAGATGCTTGGGCATCTAATAGATTTGTGGTTGAATTTGCTTCATTGTTACCAACCAAGTCCACTTCGTGGTCACATTACTTGATGTTGGTAGGAGTTGTTCACGCTCTTCTGGAGATTATTTGGTAAAGTATATTAAAGCCTTAAAACCATCTGCAGTCTGACCCAGTAAGCCACTTAGTTGACATTATCCTAAAGATAGAATCATTCTTGCTTAAAACTGGGTGAGGGTGTTCATCACAATGTTACTCATAAAGATAAAAAAAATTGCAACTGAAACAAATGAACAATTGAGAAATGGTTGAGGAATGATAGTGCACCATATGGTAGAATATTATGCATATTTTTAAAAATATTTTTCCAAAATACCTTGGAAACATGTTTGGTGATGTTAAGTGGGGAGCAGACCTCCAATATTACCACCATTGTTTTGAGTGGAAGGCCATTCAGAGATGCTACCAAGTTCTTGTTCTGGCTATAAATTCTGGGAGTAAAGTTCTTCTAGCAAATTGGAAAGAATATACACCAATGCTCAATATATATATATATATATATATATATAGTCTGAGAAATAGCAGTTGAAATGAGTCTGTCTCACAAGAGAAACTGACAGTGAATTTTAATGAATGCAGTAAATGAATTTAAACTTTGTTTTTATAAAGGTATTTTAGGTGCTGCAAATTGAAAAAGAAGACTCCGGTATTTTAAATTGCTATAGACACCTTTAAGAAATTTAGAACCCATTGTTTATTGCCATGCAAATTACAACCTTGAATGAATGAGTGGTTTTTTTCAATATTTAAAATCTTAGAAAAAAATGTGTAGTAAGGATGCAAATTAAGAAAATGAAATTCTGCATTAACTGTGAATTTTACTAAATATGAGTGTCTGATGAAGCAAATTTATCCATCAAGACCATTTGGTATGTGTTGTGTATGTATTCTGTTGGTGCTGGAAGATGTCTCTGTGCCTGTATCAACCTTGTGACTCCATGTAAAGATTCTCAATGTTCACAGTTCTTGGCAAATGCAGTTTTAATCCATATAAAGCCAGCAGTGGATGTTACTGCAGGATAATGGAGGATTAAAATTGTCCTTGTGTATAACATGTGTGAATTTTTTTCTTCGACCTAAAATTTAAAATGCTGCATTAATCTCTGATTAAAATGTGCTAAGTCCAAGGATTGACTTTAATTCATATACTCTCTTTATGTATGTATTCTGTAAATGTTTTCATGGTCTAGTATTTTTAACAAAAAGAGTACTTAACCTTTAACAGCCTTATGTCATAATTGTAAACGATTTGCCACAATTAAGCTGGCAACTTAAATGCAAACCCAACTTTGATATGTAGTATTTTATTCTCTTAAAAAAAAAAATAGATACTGACAAGTGATTTTACATTCCGTTTTAGTTACTACATAGGAGCCTCAGTAAATCAGCTGTTGCTTAAGAAAATACATGGTAAGGGCACCTGGGTGGTGCAGTCTGTTAAAACAGGCGTGGGACGCTTGGTTTGGGCTCAGGTTGTAATCCAGGTGATCTCAGACCTAAGATCCAACCCCCCCCCAATTAGGCTCCATGCTCAGAGCAGAGTCGGCTTGAGATTCTCTCCCCCTTTCCCTGCTCTCTGCCTTTCCCACTTGTGCTCTCGCTCTAAATCTATTTATTTGAGAGGGAGGGAGGGAAGAGAGTCCCAAGCAGACCTGTGCTGAGCATATATTCTGTTGGTGGGGCTCCATTTCAGGCCCTTGAGATCACAACCAGAACCAAAACCAAGAGTTGGATGCTTAACAGACTGTGCCACCCAGGAACCCCATAAATAAATCTTATAAAATACATGGTAGCTTTGTCACTCTTAAAAATTGCAGAGCACCTGGGTGGCTCAGTGGTTGAGTGTCTGCCTTTGGCTCAGGTTGTGATCCCAGGGTCCTGGGATTGAGTCCTGCATTGGGCTCCCCTCAGGGAGCCTGCTTCTCCCTCTGCTTATGACTGCCTCTCTCTCTGTGTCTCTGAATAAATAAAATCTTTTTTTTTTTTTTTAAATTTTATTTATTCATGAGAGAGAGAGAGGCAGAGACATAGGCAGAGGGAGAAGCAGGCTCCATGCAGGGAGCCTGATGTGGGACTTGATCCCGGGACTCCAGGATCACACCCTGGGCCGAATGCAGGCACTAAACCGCTGAGCCACCCAGGGATCCCAAAATAAAGCCTTTAGGGTGATCCTGGAGACCCAGGATTGAGTCCCGCATCGGGCTCCCTGCATGGAGCCTGATTTTCCCTCTGCCTATGTCTCTGCCTCTCTCTGTCTCTCATGAATAAATAAAATCTTTAAGAAAGAAAAAAAATAAAAATTAAATTTTTTTTCCTGATAAATCACAATTTTAAAGAAGTCTACCTTCTATGTATTTGGTTTTTTAAAAATATTTTATTTGAGAATGCAAGAGAAAAAGAGCATAAGCAGGGGGAAGGGCAGAGGGAGAGGGAGAGGCAGACTCCCTGCTGAGCAGGGACCCTGATGCAGGGCTTGTGGGATCATGACCTGAGCTGAAGGTAGACATTCAACCAAGCCACCCAGGTACCCCACAGCCTACCATTTAGATCCTGTTTTTATTTTCTAAATTAGGAAATAAGGTAGGGAGACAGGAATGAGTCACTTTATCAGAGGAAGTGTAAAATCAGATAAAGTGTAATGCTTGGAGCTTTCATAAAACGTTTTATGTCATTTTTAAAAGATAATCTTTAAAGGTCTTTTCTGGTTTTGTTTTTGATTTTTTTGAGAAAGGGAGGAGCAGAAGAGAGAGAATCCTAAGCAGGCTCCAGGTCCAGGGCTGAGCCTAAGGTGGTGCTCAATCTTTTATGATCTTGAGATAATGACCTGAGCCAAAACCAAGAGTTGGATGCTCAACTGACTAAGCCACCCAGGTGCCTCTTTTCTATTTTAAAGTAAACCTGCGGGAGTGAACTTAAAATATTAAGTTTTTGATATGCAATTAATCGCCATATTCCTCTCACCACACTCAATTAACTAATCCATAAAACCAGCCTAAGTGTTTTAAAGGTTTTGAGAATGCACGAGGGGGAATGGATTAGGAGCAGAGGGATAAACAGACTCCCCATTGAGCAGGAAGCCTAATGTGGGGCTCCATCCCAGGACCCTGAGATCATGATCTTAGCCAAAGTCCGATGCTTAACTGAATGAGCCACCCTGGCACCCTTAAGATTGTATTTGTAAGTAATCTTTACACCTGATGTGGGGCTTGAACTCAGGATCCTGAGATCAAGAGTAGCAGCTCCACTGATTCGGTCAGCCAGTTGCCCTTGTACACAAATTTCTACAATGAGTGTTAGGCATGTGGTTGCCTGGTCGATAAATACCCCATTTTAACAATGGTGAAATTTGGGAAACCTGAATTGAAATGCTCCTTAACTGGAAAGTTAATATTCAACCACTTTCCTTTTTATCTTTTTCATTCCACGGAGACTTAACTGTACAGTCATCTACTGATAGGATTCTTTTAACCAGTCAGAATTTACTTTCCTGATTTTAAATCTTGGACATCATCTTATTGGTTCTCAAATAACAACCTTATCCTAAGGAGGCAAATGCCACCCAAATAAGTAATGCCTCAAAGCAAGAATTTTTTTTTTTCATTTTCAGATTGTCTTTTATGAACACAAGGACATGCTTTGCTTATTCATAGTCAATCAAAAAGTAAAGTTGATGGGACACCTGGGTGGCTCAGCGGTTAAGTGCGTCTGTCTTGGGCTCAGGGCGTGATCCTGGAGTCCCGGGATGGAGCCTGCTTCTCTATGTTCTGTCTCTCAGTGTCTCTCATTAATGAATAAATAAAGCCGGGATCCCTGGGTGGCGCAGCGGTTTGGCGCCTGCCTTTGGCCCAGGGCGCGATCCTGGAGACCCGGGATCGAGTCCCACGTCAGGCTCCTGGTGCATGGCACCTGCTTCTCCCTCTGCCCGTGTCTCTGCCTCTCTCTCTCTCTCTCTCTCTCTCTATCATAAATAAATAAAAATTAAAAAAATGAATAAATAAAACCTAAAAAAAAAAGTAAAGTTGAAATACCATCATACTATATTTGGTAATTTGTCTTGCCACTAATGCCATGTTATGGTTTAAACAGTAGGGGATCGGGGACCTGGGTAAATGTATTATCTTTTTTTTTTTTCATAGTCCAGTTCCTGTATAACAAGTGAAGAAGGATGACTATGAGGTAACACGAAAATAAGCTCAGATTCACCCCAGAATGTGGTAGATGTTGTCATGACCAAGTGCCAAAGTTCTCACTGCTCTTCCAAGAGCTTCAAGAATGAAAACACCATGCCCCCTCCCAATCTGTGATCCTTAGTTGCGAGCTGAGCTGTCTGCTAGACGGTCAACGGCTGCTCATTACCGGGGCTGGCGTTTGCGTCCATCCAGGGAGGGACCGTGCGAATGGCCAGGTGCGGTTCTCAGCACCCGGTGCACACAGCAAACAAGACCTGGAAAGGAGCGAACAGCTCAAAGGTCATAAACTGGGGTGATGGGGGAGAGGCAGAAACAGGCCTTAATCCGCTGCCTCGTTTTCCGGACAACAGTAAAGCACCGGCTCTTTACGGACCTCCCGTCCGCCCGTAAACCTCAGAAACTGCAGCCGGGCCCCGCACTCGCGCGAGAGGCGGGAGGGCGGCCTCCGACGTCTCGCGAGAGCCGGGCTGGCCCCCGAGGCGACGCCGTAGGCGGGGCGGGCGGGCGCGCTGCTCTGGGCGGGCGGTTTGGGTGCTTGCTTGGCCCCGCGGGGGGGGCGCGCGGGGCTCCGGGGTTCGGGGCTCGCCCCCGCTCCGGGCAGGCGCGCCTATGGCCTTTGTAAGGTGACGCTGCGCTCACCGGCTTTCTCCGGGGGCGGAGGAAGCACCCATGAACCCTTCGGCGGCCTTCCTCGCCGTGCGCCAGGTGAGCGGCCGCCGCGGGCCGGGCGTCCCGGTGGGTGCGTCCGAGTGAGTGCGAGTGGGCGGCGCGCCCCCGGCCCGGGGCGCTCTGGCCCAGCGCGGGTGGTTTTTAAGGAACGGTTTCTGCCTAAAATGTAAAGCGACACACGGTACGAAGAGGAGAAGCGGAGGGTCGCCTGTGTTCCCTTAGTAAGAACGACATTCGGCCCAGACAGTGGCGAGTAACTAGGTGCTCACTTAACGACGCTGGGCGTTTGGGGAGCTGCTTCTCTGTGCGCCACCTCGCTGCCTGCCCTTAATTCCCTTCACAGTAACGCGAGGGCGGAGGAGCACTCTTGAGTTCTACCGAAGTGTTGAAAGCGAGCTTTGCACTCACCACTACGGCCAAATGAGCTTTTCTCTTTTGCATGCTACGTTTATGGCCTGTTTTTCTGTACCAGAATTTGTGCACGCTCATGAGCGCATCACTAGCCACTTGGCGCTCAGCAATTATTTGTTCAGTGAATCAATGAATGAACGAATGGTTTACCAAGACTAGAAATCTTTTCTTTTCTTTTCTTCTTTTTTTTAATTTTTTTATTTATGATAGTCACAGAGAGAGAGGCAGAGACACAGGCAGAGGGAGAAGCAGGCTCCATGCACCGGGAGCCTGACATGGGATTCGATCCTGGGTCTCTAGGATCGCGCCCCGGGCCAAAGGCAGGTGCCAAACCGCTGCGCCACCCAGGGATCCCTCTTTTCTTTTTTTTTTTTTTAAGATTTTATTTATTTATGAAAGAAAGGCAAAGACATAGGCAGGGGGAGAAGCAGGCTCCTTGCGGAGAGCCCGATGCGGAACTGGATCCCAGGACCCTGGGATCACTACCCGAGCCAAAGGCAGACGCTCAGCCACTGAGCCACCCAGGCGTCCTCAAAGACTAGAATTTAAATCTTGTGATTTGGAATCACTTGATGCAAATTCTGTTTTCTGGGTTTAGTTACTAGTAAGTAACTCATTCATTCATTATTTTTTTTATAATTCTTTTCAGAAATCAGTAATGATATATATACGTGGGCCTCTGACGAACTTTTAACTTTTTTTTTTTTTTTTTTAAGATTTTATTTATTTATTCATGAGAGACACAGGCAGAGGGGGAAGCAAGCTCCATTCAGGGAGCCCAGCGTGGGACCTGATTCCGGGCCTCCAGGATCAGGCACCTGGCTGAAGGCGGTGCTAAACCGCTGAGCCACCTGGGCTGCCCTTAACCGTTTTTAAGATAGAATTCTTTTTTTTTTTTTTTTTTAAGATTTTTATTTATTTTTTCATGAGAGACAGAGAGAGAGGCAGAGACATAGGCAGAGGGAGAAGCAGGCTCCATCCTGGGGCTCCAGGATCAGGCCCTGGGCTGAAGGTGGCGCTAAACGCCGAGCCATCCGGGCTGCCCTGCGCTAGACTTTAAAATGACATATGGTGTGACTATCATAAATAAAGAAAAATTTAAAAAAAAAGGAAAACATTAAAAAAAAAATAAAATGACATATGCCTAAAGGGAATTACTGTAGATAATTTTATTATGTATGAAATGGCATCGTGATGATATAAAAAAATGTTCCTTTTTGATATGCATCTCAAATATGTAAGTGAAGTATAATTTTTTAATCAACAAAAAGAGAAAGGAAAATTGAAACAAATGGGGCAGAATCTTGATGATAGGACCTAGGTACTGAGCATAAGAGAGTTTATTGTACAGTTCCCTTCTCTTCTGTGTATGTTTGAAATTTTTCTTTTATAAGTACCTGTGTTGAGTTTGGCCCAATCACAATATTATGTTGTTCTTGGTAGATTGAATGTGTGTGCTAGATGTTATGAGAATTATTTACATTCCAACAGTAATTATTTCATGTTTTCCTTTACTTGAGTGATCCAGAATTGCTGGGGCACAGTATGGGATGATACTGTTGATTGATTCAAGGAATGGGTTGACAGCAAAGGGAAAAAAAAAAAAGCCAAAATGAGTTTGTGTTTAGCTAATGAAGCTTTTATAAATAGTCCCACTTTTTTTTTTTTTTTAAGATTTTATTTATTTACTCATGAGAGAGACGGAGAGAGAGGCAGAGACACAGGCAGAGGGGGAAGCAGGTTCCCTGTAAGGAGCCCGATGTGGGACTCAATCCCGGATGCCGGCCAAAGGCAGACGCTCAACTGCTGAGCTACCCAGGAGTTCCAACAGTCCCACTTTTTAAGAGTGGCATGTGTGGTATGACAAAATTATAGAGGCAGTGTGCACAATATGCATGAACTCATTTTAAATATACATACTTTTGATGCCATGTTATTACCAGTGAATAAAAGATAATTTAACTGTCTTGAATTGGCAGCAAAAGAAGATACAATTATTTGGAAAATTTGGCTGATTTATGTTATTGATTAGTTTTATTTTGATGTAAAACCACTTTCTTCGCTTAGAACATCGGGTCAGAAGTTGAGTGTTCTACTATCGAGAAACAACGGAAAGAGCTGCAGCTGCTCATTGGAGAATTAAAAGATCGTGATAAAGAGCTCAATGATATGGTCGCAGTACATCAGAGACAACTTCTTTCCTGGGAAGAGGATCGGCAGAAAGTGTTGACTTTGGAAGAACGTTGCAGCAAATTAGAGGGTCGGAAATACATTAGCAGTATCTGCTATACACTTCTGTATGCCAGCATATTCAAGGGCTCATGGGCTAGACATAAATGTTTTTACTTATTATTTTAAAGACTTACCTACTTTTATTTGAGAGAGAGGGAAAATGTGCTCTCAAGCAAGGAGTGGGGCAGAAGGAGAGGGAGAGAATCCTCAAGCAGACTCCCTGCTGAGTGCAGAGCCCAGTGTGAGGCTCAGTCCCAGGACTCCCAAGATGATGACCTGAGACAAAAGAGTCAGGTGCTCAACTGACAGCCACCCAGGCACCCAAGACACAAATGTACTTAAACGCGTTAGGGGGGAAAAAAGGGCTCACGGGAAAGATAAGAGAAAGAATATCTCAACACGATCCCTGCTGCCCTGGAGTTTAGTTTAATTGAAGATGGGAGGGTTTTATGAACACTTACAATCGAACAAAAATAATGTGAATTAAAGTTGGGCAGACAACTTAAATCTAAAAAGGATGCTTGATATAGCTCCAATTAACCTGGAGTGTCAAGAGTGAATCTGAAATTAGTTTTGAGCTAGAGTATGGATAGAGATGCCATAGGACTAGCCATTTCTGTTGAACTGACTCAAAAGATTTTAAGTTTTTGGTATTGAACTTGATATTAAGTATCTAAAACTGCTATCTTTTAAAATTATAGCAGTGTCAAAAATGGCTTGCAGAAATTTTCTTTGTACTGTTTTTGTCATCCCTTTAGTCCTGTCCTAAAGTCTGAATGTTTTAATGATACTATGTCAATAGCAGACTGTATTAGAAAACACTAGATTTGTGTGTGTGTGGTTTTTTTTTAAAGATTTTATTTATTCATTCACGAGAGACAGAGAGAGAGGCAGGCTCCATGCAGGGAGCCTGATGTGGGACCCGATCCCTGGTCTCCAGGATCATGCCTCGGGCCGAAGGCAGGCGCGAAACCGCTGAGCCACCCAGGAATCCCCAGATTTGTTTAATAGAAAGATAACTATATAGCATCTCCTTTATTTTCTGTGACACAAAGGACTCTGTAAACATGACAATCTAAATATGCATAATTTCCCATTTCTTTGATGATCATTTGGTTTGACTCTGACCGTACCCAGCCATACATATATACACGTGTTTGATTTGATTGCACATTAGATGTGATATACAGATATGTTAAATAATGAAGATGACGTTACATATAGACCACAGTATCTGATTTTAAAATAAGGAACTTGAGGGGTGGCTCAGTTGGTTAAGCATCTGACTCAATCTCAGCTCAGGTCTTGATCTCAGGGTCATGAGTTCAAGCCCCATGTTGGGCTCCACACAATCTTAAAAAAATTTTCGTTTGTATTAGTAACTAGGGAAATGCAAATTAAAACCATAATGAAAAAAAAACCATAACGTGATACCATTTGCACTTAGCAGACCAACAAAAATGATCAGGTATTGGTAAAGATACTATCAGGTAAATATAAAGGTGTCAGGTATTATGGAGCCAAGGGAAGACTCATTCAATGCTAGTGGGTAGCACTGAATTCAGTTGGTACAACTAGTTTGGAAAATCATTTGACAGTATCTAGTTAAAGATATATATATATCTCATGACCCAGCATTTCCAATTCTGGGAATATACCCACAGTTCAAAGTACACATGAATGACCTAGAGATCTTATTAATATGTAGATCTGATACAGTTGGTCTGGGGCCTGAGTCTGCATTTCTAACAAATTCCCAGGTGATGTCAATGCTGCTGGCTCAAGGACTCCATTTGAGTAGCAAGGCGCTACAGAAACTTACAAAAATGTGCCAAGATACATATATAAAAGTATTCAGAGCAACATTGTTTATAATAGCTGCAAAGTGGAAACAAGCCTAGTGGCCACCAATGGTAATAAATACACTTTGGCATAATCATATAATGGGATATTATGTAGCAACAATAGTGCACAAATGCCAGTCACAACAATGTGGATAAATCTCAGGATCATCATTTTAGGCGGGAGGAAAAAGGGACAGAAGAACTCATAGAGTATAATCCTAGTTATATATCGTTCAAATCAAATTGTTTTTAGGGATGTGGTCTTAGTTGGTAACACTATAATTAAGCAGGCAAATGATTAAGATCAGGATGGTGGTTGGGAAGGTGGGAATTAGATTGTGCTTAGAAAGTAACAGCCATTGGGCTTCTAGGTTGCTGATGTCTGTTTCTTGACTAGAGTATGGTATTGTGGATTCCATAATACATTCTTAATTATGCTTTAAAAATTATTTCGCACACTTACCTTTTAATCATGTTTAAAAATAATGCATTTTGAGCTTCAGATCTGATCAAAAGGTAATTACTGATGAAATTTTCTCAGGTGAACTACATAAAAGAACTGAAATAATCAAGTCACTCACAAAGAAGGTAAAAACCCTTGAATCTAATCAAATTGAATGCCAAGCAGCTCTTCAGAAGACTCAGCTACAGCTTCAGGAAATGGCTCAAAAAGCAACCCATTCCTCTCTCCTCTCTGAAGACCTTGAGGTTGGTTTTATTCTATGATAAGCTTCACTAGCCCAAATTCTGTTTGTGTTTCACGTATTGAAAAATTAGATTTAAATGTACCCGTTAAAATGCATGTATGTGTATGAAAGTCCATCCGTCCATCTACCACCATAGTTTTGTGTTCAGTGTATGGCTTTGGTTGGCTGCACAGTGCTGTGCTGTCTGGGAAATAAACTTCATTACCACCTTTATTGATTGTCAGCCATTCGGTCTAGGAGCATCTGTCACTTTATGAACAACGGGTCTTTTTAGAAAGCCTTTCTCACAGTCTGGGATGAGTAGCATCAAGTTTTGGTACCTTTGGGCAGCCCCAGTGGTGCAGCGATTTAGCGCCGCCTGCAGCCCGGGGTGTGATCTGGAGACCCGGGATCGAGTCCCATGTTGGGCTCCCTGCATGGAGCCTGCTTCTCCCTCTGTCTGTGTCTCTGCCTCTCTCTCTTTGTGTCTCTATGAATAAATAAATAAAATCTTAAAAAAAAAAAAAGTTTTGGTAGCTTTACATTATGCTTTTTAACTGTGCCTTATCTGATCTAGATCAAATAGATGTACACAGTATCTACATCAAGTTAGTGGCATATTGGGAATAAAATCTGTAAGATTGATTTTCATCTTTCAGTTCTAATTGGTCATCAGATTTTTTTTTAAGATAGATTTATTTATTTATTTATTTATTTATTTATTTATTTATGATAGACATAGTGAGAGAGAGAGAGGCAGAGACACAGGAGGAGGGAGAAGCCAAGCTCCTTGCAGGGAGCCTGGTGTGGGACTTGATCCCAGGACTCCAGGATCACGCCCTGAGCGAAAGGCTGCTCACCAACTGCTGAGCCACCCAGGCGTCCCCATCAGATATTTTTTGAATTCATATTTTATGAGAGGCACATAGAGCCATATTTTTGTTGTTATATCCTTTATATTATGCTTCTTTCATAATGATAAGGCCTTTTTAGTTTTTTCAGATTATTATTGTACATAGTTTATATCTATAAAATAAATAAAAACTATATTGATATGTTGAATTTAAAAATGGAAATGTAGGGGGCGTTTGGCTGACTCAGTCAATAGAGCATGTGACTCTTGATCTCAAGGTCATGAGTTCAATCCCCACATTGGGCATACAGCTTACTTTAAAAAGGAAAAAAAAATAATAAATTAAAAAAATAAAAAGGAAATGTAGGAGAGAGAATGAACAAGATCTCTGGTGTCTTGTCTTACAATGATACTAATCCCATCATGAGGGCCCCACTTATGACCTCTTTTACATCTAATTATCTCTCAAAGGAGCATCTCCTGTTAACACCATATTGGAGGGAGGTTAGGGCTTCAACATATGCGTTTGGGGGGTGGGGGATGCAATTCAGAGCAGGAAGATTTTTTGTTTTTGTTAAATTTTATTTTTTTAGAGCAATTTTATGTTCACATCAAAATAGAGTGGAATGTACAGAAATCTCTCCTATACCCCCTGCCTCCACCACCAAACACAGTCTTCCCCAGCTATGGACAGTCTGCACCACAGTAGTACATTTGTTATAATCAATGAATCTAATTGACACATCATTGCTACCCAAAGTCCATAGTTTACATTAGGGTTCACTCCCGGTGTTATATATTCCATGGGTTTTGACAAATGTGTAATGACATATATCCACCGTTGTGATATTACACACAATAATTTCATTGCCCTAAAAATCCTGTGCTCCATTCCTGTCTCTCTGAACCTCTGATAACCACTGACTTTTTTTTTTTTTAAGGGTTTTATTTATTCATAAGAGACACAGAGAGGCAGAGACACAGGCAGAGAGGGAGAAGCAGGCTCCCTGAAGGGGGGTGGGGTGGGACACAATGCTGGACTCTGATCCCGGGACTCTGGGACCAAGCCCTGAGCCGAAGGCAGATGCTCAACCATTGAGCCACCCAGGCGTCCCAAGGAAAAAAAATTTTTAAAAATACATATATTTGCATAGAAGTTCACTAATGCTGCTTTATTTCAGCAAAGGAAATCTTACTAATCCAGTTTTCATTTATTTTCTTTTTTGCCAACCTAGAATTATACGTAGAAGAGATTAGGAAATAGACATTTGTAAGCATAATCATTATGATTCAGTAGGGCAGGCATACGAATTAAGTAATGCTGGAGGTAATGCAGAGAGAGAGAGAGATTTGTATTCTTTTTGATGACTGCTTCCTTGGCCCAGTTTGCTACTAAATAAAAGTTAAAGAGAAGACAAAACAGAAGAATGAACACAAATTATGGCTAATAATAGTAATGAAACCTTTTAAATGACTCAATTAGTATTTTATGTGTTGTTCCCTTGTAGGCTAGAAATGAAAATCTCAGCAACACATTAGTGGAACTTTCTGCTCAGGTAGGACAATTACAAGCTCGAGAACAGGCTCTCACTACGATGATAAAGCTAAAGGTAATTCAAAATAATAATACCTTCATTTGTCAGGGCACTGTGTACTTTATAAAGTACATTCATATATATTATCTTACTTAAAAGTCCCATTGCAAATCAGATGGTAGAGCTACCAATGTTGCTGTCTTTTAAAATTCTCATTTTAGGGGCTTCAGGCTGGCTTAGTGGAGCATGGGACTCTTGATCTTGGGGTTGTGGGTTTGAGCCCCACATTGAGTGTAAAGATTACTTAAAAATAAAAAAATCTTAAAGTTTTACTGATTAGTTGAAACTTAAAAATCTTACAGAATAGTCTTTAAATTTGTTTTTGAGGACAAAGATATTATCGAGGCCGTCAATCACATTGCAGACTGCTCAGGAAAATTTAAATTATTAGAGCATGCCTTGCATGACGCAAAGATGGTGGAGTCTTGTATTGTGAAAGAAAAGCAAGATTATAAGCAGAAATTGAAGACACTTAAAATTGAAGTTAATAAATTGAAAGGTAAGGAAGAGACATCATGCATTTCATCATGGGCACAGACTTCTTCATTTGAGTTTACTTCATTATGTGATTGAGAGATCTGTTGCTGCACTTAGCTCCTACCATGAAATGTTCATTTTGTATAGAATTGTGCTGTGGTTTTCATGTTACAAGGTAAATAACAGAGTTAGCAGAAACTGCAAAATGCATTTTATTTTTAATATAACCTGCCTTTGCTGTACCAGTTAGCTATTGTTAATTTATGCTTTATAACAACCAACAACATCTTGGTGGCATGCAACCATAAGCATCTGATAAGCTCAGGTATCAGCCCAACGAGGACTGCCTTATCTCATTTGGGCCCGGCTGAGCTGCTCCTGTGGGGGTAGCTCCACTTCCCGTGTCTCAATTCTTTTTTTTTTTTTTTTTTTAAGATTTTATTTATTTATTCATGATAGAGAGAGAGAGAGAGAGAGGAAGAGACACAGGCAGAGGGAGAAGCAGGCTGCATGCTGGGAGCCCGACGCGGGACTCGATCCCGGGACTCCAGGACGGCGCCCTGGGCCAAAGGCAGGCACCAAACCGCCGAGCCACCCAGGGATCCCCCCGTGTCTCACTTCTTGCCATTAGGCAAGCCTGGGCATTTTGGTGAAAGCAGAAACTTTTTATCTTTATTTTTTATTTTTTTTAAAAGATTTTATTTATTTATTCATGAGAGATACAGAGAGAGAAGCAGAACCTCCATGCAGGGAGCCCGATGTGGGACTCAGTCCAAGGACTCCAGGATCACGCCCTGGGCCGAAGGCAGGCACTAAACTGCTGAGCCACCCGGGCTGCCCCTTTATTTTTTTTTAAAGATTTTATTTGGGGGCGGGGAGAGCATGTGCTGGGGGAGGGGCAGAGGGGGAAGGAGAAGCAGACTCCCCTCTGAGCCGGGGAGCCTGACATGGGGCTCGATCTCAGGACCCTGGGATCATGACCTGAGCCCAAGGCAGACACTTGCCATCTGAGCCACCCAGGTACCCCTCAAGGCAGAAACTTAACAGAAAAAGCAGGGGCACCTGACTGGTTCAGTCAGGAGAGCATGCAACTCTTGATCTCAGGGCTGTGAGATCCTCTAATGTTGCGTGTGGAGCTTACTTAAATAGAAGAGAAGAAGCAGAAAATACACAAGGACCTGACACACCCTCCATTTACTAAAGCATCATGTGGCTGAACCCAAAGTCAAGCAGGGAAGAAATTCTGTCCCTCTGTGAGAGGAATGCAAGGAAAGATGAAGGATTGCAACCAACGACACAATCTGCCAGGGTGGCTTTTTGGCGCATGTTTTATTTTTGAAAATTCCTTTTGCGTTCTCCTTTTCTATTTTCGTTCTCAGAGTAACTCCATGATTCATTTCCTTCTAAGTAACGTTATTTGAAGTTTTGTAATGAAAGGGAGGCTAGGTATACCAAATAGGACTAACCTATTTACTCCATTACCTACATCCACATGGATGTGGATGTAGGTAATGGAGTAAAAGCTTACTTTTACAGGGGGCATGTCCTCTGGCCTTTCCTCCACCCTGGGGCAGAGCAAATGGTCATGGTGTTAGACACATAGACTCCCACTGTGGAACAAGCAACCTTAGCATGACAAAGCTGTGTTTTGGTGGAAGTTACTGTTACCTCTGTCTGTAGCGGGTGCCTCATTGTTAGAAGGTAGAGAAAGGATAGTAAAGTACCCTTCAGACCAAGAAGGCACTTTGGGACTGACGAGTGAAGGGGGCCACTCCATGCCATTTACACAGAGTTTTATTCAGGGTAACTTACTGACAACCATGATCCTGGTGCTACATAGCCATAGCTACTCTCCACAAAGTCTGGACCTTAATCCACAGCTCTTATAGAGCAAGGGTGTTGTGGTAAGGTCAAGGGCATTGTGGTTATCTAAAGTGGGGCCATCTGTGCACTAGAAGGAAGATCAGAGTAAGCCTCCCTGAATCCCATTCAGGGCACACATTAACCTGCAAGGGGCCTGGAACATACCGGCTTCCAAGGGAGGTCATTGCACACACTTGAACAAGATGGAGTCGGTATTTTCAGCACTCCTAACACCCTCAGCCATTGAGTTGCTGTTGAAATTGTGAGAGTTTATTGTGGTCAATTTAAGACTCAGCCTTCTAAAATCTTGTTCTTATGATGCCCTGATTTGTGGCAAATCTTATGCTTTGTCTACATTTGTAGCTTCAGCTAAAACATAATCACACTATTTATCCCTTGACAGCAGGGACAGACTCTGTCATCTCTTAAGGACAAGATATTGGACAGTGGACTAGACAATGAGGAGAATCAATTCAGTTTGGGTGGCCTGGGAAGTTGACTTTGAGGAGAACATTTGAGCAGAAGTTTGGATGGTGGGAAGAACTGGAGATCTGGGCCCCAAACCTTCCAGGCAGAGGGAACAGCAAATGCAAACTATGGTGGATTGTGAGGTTGGGATATGTTCAAGGAACATAACAAAAGAAGGCGGAGAGTGATAGGCCAAGCCTGGCTATGCAGGGCTTAGGGTAGTGATTTGGATTTCATCCTAAGTGTGGTAGGAGGGCTTTTAGGAGAGAAGTGACATGGGACATGAGCAGATTTTATACTTTTAAAAGATTGCCCTGGGATCCCTGGGTGGCGCAGCGGTTTGGCGCCTGCCTTTGGCCCAGGGCGCGATCCTGGAGACCCGGGATCGAATCCCACGTCGGGCTCCCGGTGCATGGAGCCTGCTTCTCCCTCTGCCTGTGTCTCTGCCTCTCTCTCTCTCTCTCTGTGACTATCATAAATAAATAAAATTTAAAAAAAATTAAAAAAAAAAAAAAAGATTGCCCTGGAGTGCCTAGCTAGCGTGTGACTTTTGATCTTGGGGTTGTGAATTTGAGCCCCACATTGAGTGTAGAGATTACTTAAAAAAAAATTTTTTTTTTTTTGCTCTGTGGGCAATAGGTTATAACAGGAGTGGCATGGTTTGAGCAGAGACCAGTCAGGGAAAGGAAAGCCTGACAAGGTTATTGCCAGGGATGCGGTGAGGTGTAGATAGGAGACCTCTGTTGGCTGCAGCTCCAACAGGACTCACATTAATTGGAGAGGGTGCTGAGGGCATGAGATGTACTCACAGTGTATATTCTTCTAGGAAGTAGTATTTATTCAAGGACTTTTGTTTTCTTCTATTTGTGAAGAGGATCTAAATGAAAAGACAACAGAAAATAATGAACAACGAGAAGAGATCATTCGCCTCAAGCAAGAGAAAAGTTGCCTGCATGATGAATTGGTTTTTACTGGTAAAAATAATTAATTTAAGTGATTGAATAGTTCTGTGTTTACAGCCTAAACTTTCTGTGGTACAACTATGACAGATTAAAGGAATTATACCTCTCTCAATATAGTGGCTTTTTAAAATACCCTTTGAGGGATGGGGATTCCCCAGGTGGGGAATATTAAAGTTGTTATCATGCCTCCCAGGTAATCCTGTTTCCTCTTCTATGAAATGGGGAGCTTCCTTCCCTCTCTTCTAGCTTGAGTGCATGACTGTACTTCTCACTAAAAACATAACACATGTGCTTAATCCATTAAGAAAGGATCTTATGAATTGAAGAAGGAAGAATGTTTATACTTTGCAAATAGTAGGTAAAAATTAGGAAAGTAACAATTTTCCAGGTTTTGCAAATTCATCACCTATAATTATTACATTTGTGGGGTGCCTTGGTGGCTCAGTAGGTTAAACATCTGCCTTCCGCTCACGTCATGATCCCAGAGTCCTGGAATCGAGCCCCACGTTGGGATCCCTGCTCAGCAAGGAGCCTGCTTCTCTCCCTTCCCCTGCTTGTGTTATCTCTCTCTCTGAAATAAATCAAACCTTAAAAAAAAAATTACTACATTTGGAAAAATCACGAGTTTTGTTATATTGGCGTGACCCTGAAGTAATCATGTTAAGGATGAATTTTTCATGATTTTAAAATAGCAAATTCATCAATAGTTTGCCCCCTGCAGAGAAACATAAAAATTGCATTCCATCCTCCTAGCCACATTCTCCCACACTGTCCCCTACACACCCCACTAGTTTCTACTACTACAGACCTCTCCCTCTCATCTCCTGGTTGAGAATCACTGATGTATAAATCTTATCTCTGTCCCTGCCAGCCAAATTTTATGCAGGGCCTTGTAATTTGTATGAGGAAAATCATAGACTTGGAGGTGACGTTCCAAACAATTAAGTTGACATTTTGGGGATCTATACATACCTTCAATGCCCTTCCTTCTAGGAGAATACATTTCTATAAAGGGCAAAATGCATTAACATTTTTTCACATAAAATGGAATTTTTAATTTTCACGTCATGTGATAAGGATGGGGGAAATGCAGTTTTCTACCATTAGAGGTCACTATTTCTGTTATTTCTGGGATTGCTGTCTCAAAGATATTTTTATTAATATCTATTAATAAAAATACATATGTAAATATATTCAAAGATATATGTGTATATTTGTAGCTTTACAGTTGATTTACCAACAGTCTCTTTTTTTTTTTTTTAATATTTATTCATGAGGAGACAGAGAGAGGCAGAGACACAGGCAGAGGGAGAAGCAGATTCCCTGTGAGGAGCCCAATGTGGGACTCTATTCCAGGGCTCCGGGATCACGGCCTGAGCCAAAGGCAGACACTTAACTGCTTAGCCACCCAGGCGTCCCCTAAACTGATATTTTTTAAAAAAGACTTTTTGTGGGCAGCCCGGGTGGCTCAGCGGTTTAGCGCCGCCTGGAGATGTAGGATCAAGTCCCACGTCGGGCTCCCTGCAGGGAGCCTGCTTCTCCCTCTGCCTGTGTCTCTGCCTCTCTCTCTGTGTCTCTCATAAATAAATAAATAAATAAATAAATAAATAAATAAATAAATAAATAAATAAAATCTTTAAAAAAAAAAGATTTTTTTATTTATTTGAGAGAGAAAGAGTTTGTGCGAGTTGGGGAGAGGCAAAGGAAAAGAATCTTTAAATAGACTCCTGTTGAGCTTGAAGTCCCATGCGGGGCTCAGTTCCACAACCCTGAGATCACAACACAAGCCAAAACCAAGAGTTGGACCCTTAACCACTTGAGCCACCCAGGCACCCCCTAAGCTGATTTCTTAAACAACTTTTCTCTTCATAACCACTGTATCAAAGTAATTTTTGTATGTTACAAAAAGTGAATTAAGCCTAAAATGATTTTTTTTAAGATTTTTATTCATGAGAGACAGAGAGAGAGAGGCAGAGACATAGGCAGAGGGAGAAGCAGGCTCTGTGCTGGAAGCCTGATGTGGGACTCAATTCCAGGACTTTAGGATCATGCCCTGAGCCGAAGGCAAACGCTTAACTGCTGAGACACCAGGCGTCCCTAAAAATGATTTTAAAAGGCTTACCAAAAAAACAAAAAACAAACAAAAATAAAAGGCTTAACATAATATGCTGTCAGGTGCTCTGGCTAAAAATGTACACATTTTATTTGAAACTGGAAGATGTCTTAAAAATACACTTTTTTGGGGATCCCTGGGTGGCTCAGCAGTTTGGTGCCTGCCTTTGGCCCAGGGCGTGATCCTGGAGTCCCGAGATCAAGTCCCGCGTCGGGCTTCCTGCATGAAGCCTGTTTCTCCTTCTGTCTGTGTCTCTCTGTCTCTCATGAATAAATAAATCTAAAAAAAAAAAAAAAAAAAGATGAACTTCTTCACATGGGCTTAGAGACATGCTTCATTTGTTTGTGCATACCTGCTTATAAGAAGTTAGCAAATAAAGCGAGGATACCAGTTCACATTTCTGAGGTCCTGAAAGTCCTGTGAATGAGGCCCCGTGGGACGGAGTGATTGCCTCAGTTCTCCCAGGCTGGAAAAGATAATGCCTTGACCCAAATGTGGCGGCTGCAGACTTCCAGGCCCCTTCTCCCTGTCAGTCTTGTTTAGACTACTTGCTCAGGCAGCTGTCAGTAGAGTCCAATACCTCTTCTTTTCTTTTTCTTTTTCTTTTTTTAAGATTTTATTTATTCATGAGAGACACAGGCAGAGGGAGAAGCAGGCTCCATGCAGGGAGCCCGATGTGGGACTCGATCCCGGGTCTCCAGGATCACAACCTGGGCCGAACGTGGCGCTAAACCACAGAGCCACCCGGGCTGCCCTACCTCTTCTTTTTTGTGACCACTTTGTGAAAATAGGTGGACCCACTCCACTTTGCTCTCTCAGCTAAACCTAGCCATGTAGCAAAGTATCTTATCCAGGGAAACATTTGTGTTTATTTATTTTATTTTTAAAAGGTTATATTTATTGATTCATGAGAGTCACAGAGAAAGAGAGGCAGAGGGAGAAGGAGGCTATACCCAGGGAGCCCAATGTGGGACTCGATCCTGGGACTCTGGGATCATGCCCTGAGCCAAAGGCAGATGCTCAACCACTGAGCCATCCAGGTGTCCCGAAACATTTATATTTAGAGTGGAGTTGCTTCTTCTGCAATAGTAGATTATTCTGAAGTCAGAGATTAAAGCAAAACTTGAGGGGGTGCCTGGCTAGCTCTAGTCATATGGAGCATATGACTCTTGATCTTGGGATCATGAGTTTGAGCCCCACATTGGATGTAGAGATTACTTAAAAAGAAAATATTTTTTAAAAAGATTTTATTTATTTATTCATAAGAGACACAGAGAGAGGCAGAGACATAGGCAGAGGGAGAAGCAGGCACCATGCAGGGAGCCCGATGTGGGACTTGATCCTGGAACTCTGGGATCACACTCTGAGCCAAAGGCAGATGCTCAACTGCTGAGCCACTCAGGCGTCCCAAAAATAAAATCTTTTAAAAATAAAATAAATTTTCCCTTGAACTCCAAATAAAGTAGTTGGCTTTTGTTTAGGGGCCATACTGTATCCAAAACAAGTATCCCTGAACACTAGGAATTAGACCCAGCATGTCACAGTGCTGTTTAATAGAGACAGGTAAGACTGAGACTAGGAGAGTCACAGATGCCCTGTGGGCGTTACTTCTAATGTCAAAGTAGCTGTGATTCCTTTATTTTTTAGTTTGTGCTTATAATTGAATTTATGTAAACTAAATGCAGCTCTGCATAAATAATGCAAATCCATTACATATATATATTCTCTCATTATGGTATTGACTCATGTAATGCAAAGAAATAAATTCAGAATTGAATAGAAAAGATGTAGTAGTTTAAACCTGGCAACGTGGCTTTCACTGTGCTTCTCTTCATATTTTCAATTTGGTACACGAGGATTACCTTTGAAAGTGAGGTGATGCTACAGAGCCCCACCCCATTGGGAGGGCTGAGCATGAACCATATTGGGGGGGGTGCTGTGCCAGACCCCTGTCACTCTTCCCTCTGGTCCCCTGACTGCTGGCAGACACTGCAGAATGGCGGTCTAGTAGAGTTGCAGTCTATTGCAAAGCACATGCCTTTGTCTTTAATTGCTTTATGCGATGTCCACATGTAAAGTGATAATAAAAATTATTTTTAATCCATGAGAAAAAAATGCCATGTAAAAAGAGTGTTTTATGAAAGAACCATGTATAAATTATAAGTTTTTATTTAAGATTGCATCAGATTTACTTAAAATTGGTTCATGTAGAGGGTCATTTTATACATTTAGTTTGAACTTGGTTTTTTTTTTAAGATTTTATTTATTCATGAGAGAGACAGAGAGAGGCAGAGACACAGACAGAGGGAGAAGCAGGCTCCAGGCAGGGAGCCTGACGTGGGACTCGATCCCGGGTCTCCAGGATCACAACCTGGGCTGAAGGTGGCGCTAAACCTCTGAGCCACTTGGGCTGCCCCTAGTTTGAATTCTTACACAGATACTGATTTTTTTAAGTGAAGCATTTATTGTTGATTTCTTACTTTTGTGTGAATCACTTTATTTCACCTTAAGCATAATGTTAATGTTTTTTTTCTGGTATTAGTCCTGGTACAGCACTGTAGATTCTTTCCTTCCTGTGTGTTCTCATTTACCAAGTCCTAAAACTTTCTAAAACATGACTTTGTCATACCCTAACTCTAGTTAGTGGAGTGTCCATGTTTCAGCAAAGTGTTGATGGTCTTTGTAAAAGAATGAAGATTTTTTTTTTGAATGAAAATTTTTTAAAAATTATTTCTTTGCTCTCTTTTTTCACTAAGAAAAATTGAGTGTATAACTATGTGTATTCAAGAGAACTCGGAATCTTAATTACCTATAAGATAAAAAGTTTTCAAGAAATAGTGCTGGGCGAGTTTTTCTACTATGGAGGCACTTAACAGACTCAAATATCTTTGGTGTTTGGTCTGTGACAATGTATAGGAAGGGCCTAATTGTGAGATTGTATCAGATTGACTTCATATTAGCAAAAATCACGATTTTTTTTATTGTCCCTTATAATGTTCATTTTTTTTCTGTTGATAGAGGTAATATGTTGTTTGGATTTTTACAATGAAAATGTGTTCATAAGTTACTCATGTAATGTGAAAAAATTAAAAATTAAAGTAATATGTACTTTATTACACCCTCATTAAAAAGGAAAATAATTGTCATTAATCCTCCCATCCAAAAAAGCTTCTGTAATACTTAGATGTATTTGCTCTCAGACTTTTTCTACTTGTGTATACAAACATACAGTTGATACAACTCTGAATCCTTTTTTGACTCAGCATTAATTATATCACAAATATTTTCAAGTTTGGTGAAAGATCTAGTCAGAATTACAGATTTAAAGTTCTCAGCCGTGCATTGTGCAAATTTTAAGTTCAGGAACAAGGGGAAAACATGGTACTGAAACATTAAATTTTTGGGAATGAAGAGTTTTGTGTTGATATGGCTGATGAAAGTATTTTAATATTTGCTCTTAAATAGCAGAGAGAGAAAAAAGGAAAGATGAGTTACTTGATATTGCAAAGTCAAAGCAAGAACGTACAAATGCAGAACTGCATAATCTCAGACAGGTATGTCCCTAGTTATACTGCTCTTACTATTTGGGAAGCACTTATAAGCAAACATCAAATTAGGAAAAGTGTGTGTCTTTCAATTTTTGTTTATGGTGCTTTTGGAATCCTAACTACATTAAAGGTATATCATATTTAGCATTGCCGATAGGGTCTTGCTTATGATAATGAAAGGCTTAGAAATTAGTTATACTAAGAAATCTGAGTGCTCACATAGGAAAAATAAAAGCAAACATATTTAGCATATTTATCACTGTCTGATCTGTTTTAGCATTTCAATGTTGGCTCTATATAGTTTTGTTGTCACATCTTATTGATTTATCAATATCTACGGCAGATTTATGTAAAACAACAGAGTGATCTGCAGTTTCTTAATTTTAATGTGGAAAATTCTCAGGAATTAATACAGATCTATGACTCAAAGATGGAGGAATCAAAGGTTCTGGAGTCCAGGTAATCTTAGCAAGATGCTATTAGTGATCTTATGTTTTATTTTATCATCCAGTCTATTTATTAAGTACTTACTATGGGCCAGAATCTTCTATTATTCCCTATATGGTAGGGAATCAATATATATGAGCTAGTAATTGTCATTATAATCCCGGGAGACCTGATCTTAGAATTTTAGGCATGATCCTGATTTAGCCACTTGATAGAAGAAATTCATTAGTCTTATTTCTGTATCTGTTGTGTGTGTACAAGGCTTTGAGCTCAAGTAGAAATCACAGAGGTGAGTCATTTTCATGTGCACTCAGGAGTTTAGTGTTTAGCACTCACTGGGCTAGGAATGGGGAGAATAAAGATACATAGGACATGGTACTTGCCCAAGAGAAATAACACCACAAGGGTATAAATAACTGTAGTTGGGAGTTCAGCTAGCTGAGGGTGATCTCTGCTTTTACCTTGATTTTCCTGTTTTCCTTGTTAATAGAAGGAGACACATTTTCTTACCTATAAAAAACAGTGTGTGAATTAAATTGGTTTCTGTAAAGTTAAAATATAAATATATGAGGTGTGGTTTAATTTAACAGGCATATAACTATCCTACAGTTAAATTTAGTCTTCTTCTCCAAGCAGAAGTGTGACAGGAATTAGGGAAGTTCCCAAGCCGCTAGGTGTGACCATGAAACCACAAAGGTTGGCTGCCCGTAGTTCCTTTGCCTGGTTGTTAGTAGTTGCAGGAGCCGCTGGAAGGAGCATCTGTTGCTACAGTGTGACTGCTGTGCTTGCTTTACTCTTCTCTGGAAGCCTTCTCCTGGGGGGGGCGGGGGGGGCATCACACTCATGTTTTATGTCCCGGCTGCAATCCCTGCTGGTATACACCACACTGGGCCAGAGTGCTCTTACAGGCAAAAGCCCTATCATACTGGCTTTTCCCTGCTTTGTACTTCTTGCCCCTGGGAGGCGCTTGGCTGGATGAGTGAACTCACTCTTTAAAGAGTCTAAAATGACTTGTGCCCTTCCAGAAGGTAAGGGGTGAGTTCTCTGAGGGGTCAGAACTCTCCAGAGGAGAATACCTGAATATATGTGACATGAAGACAGTTGATTAAAAGGTTTATCACGTTTGTGTATATTATTAATTTTCATTTTATGCACACCTGTCATCCTTACTTTAGATCAGCTTGAGGATATCGCCATATAAATAAATCCAGCAGATATCTGGGGTGGTCATGAATACAGTATGGTAGATGCATTTGGCACTTTATCTCTGACCCTTGAATCTCTGTCCCCTTTAAGTGCTGGGTTTACCTCTGTTTACTATGAAACAGTAACAGTAACGGTGGAATTAGAGAGGGAAATAACAATCCACAAGTATTTACAGAACACTTAATGTCTGTGAAAGGCTATCCTATGGTTCTGGGAGAATTAAAAATGCCTCTACGTATTAAGAAACTTAACGAGTCTATTGAAAATACAGGATATGTGCATGAAAGTTAGTGAACAGTATAGTTATAATGGAAGTTTGCTGTGTGATTAAGTAGATAACGCACATAGTAAAACAAGGAGTGCAGTATAGGCAATAAGCACGGAGGGAGTTGAGGGGAAGGGGAAAGCGAGTGTGTGTGGGCTTGCTGGTCAGAGAGAGACTTCCCTGAAGTCAGGCTGAAATCTGGCTCTGAAAAAAAGAATACATATTCTCCCTTACGTTTTCATCTCAGACAAATGAATATTGATAGGTAGGATTTAGCTCAACAAATGAGGTTTGGGTGAAATATTTAGAATGACAGTATCAAGTGTATCTTATAACTTCTGGTTTTTTGTGCTGCCACCATAGCAGAGACATGTGTTTGTCAGACCTTGAGAATCACCGCCCAAAAGTCGATATTAAGAGGGAGAAAAATCAGAAGTCATTGATGAAACATCCAAAATTTGAGACCATGTTAGTTCAGCAAAATCAGCCAGACAGGGGCTCTTGTGAGGTGTGCAAAGAGAAGAAACAACAGGGTAATACCTCATTTGGGGAAAAAAATGTAATTGCTATCTCATCTGTATTTACAAAAGACTTACTGGAGAAGCAAAAGTCTTGGTCTCTGGGAGGAAAAATGCCAGTCGAACCTGAAAACAAAAGAACATTGTGCAAGATCCATGCAAAGTCACCAAAAGGTAATGGGATCGGGATTCAGAATGAAGAGAAACAACTCTCCGAAACATCAACATCATTATCTGATGAGAAACAGTGGCATGATGTCAATGTGTACCTGGGCCTGGCCAACTGTTCTGGTTCAAAACAACCAGAAAGGCTGGATGTTGAATATCAAGATGACATGGAAAGATCTGGAGTCTCTTGTTGCCATAAAAATGAAACCTGTCTGGGAGAGAGTGACATGTATGAATCGAAGTGCTGCCACCCAAGTAACTTCATCATTGAAGCTCCGGGCCACATGTCTGACATGGAGTGGATGAGCATTTTCAAGCCTTCTAAAGTACAAAGAATTGTTCGCCACAAATCTGTGTGTACTTGTTCAGAAAGTGCCAGTGGAAGGAAATACAACTCCTCCACGAGGTTAGTAATGATTCGCATTGGTCAAAACCCAGGGAGTCCACACGCTATGATGGGAAGTAGAAAGGGCTCCAGTAGCTACTGTGTAGGTACTGCTCAACGGAAAGCACTGTTTGTAAACAGAAGTCGTGTTTGAGACAGACTGGTTCCTCTCTTTATCAGCTTCATTGGCATGTAGACTGTTGAGTTTTTGATTGTATAGAGACTGTATTAGAGTCCAGTGAAAAGTTTGTACCTCAGACAGCTTCTGAGGCAAAGGTTTTGTTTGAAAACAAGGCTAGTTGTCATGAGTTGGGCAAATATGTTTTTCTTTTTTTTTAAACTAACAGTGGGGTCACTTTACAGAGTAGAATGTTGCTCTGGGGCATTCCTCAACTCTGGATCCAATGTGAATTGATAAGCTGTCTGTGCAGAGATCACATTCCCTAGACCCCAGATAAGAATTTTGCCAGCCACCTCCCCACCGTATCCCCTACCCCATTGGCATATTTACATATCCAACTGCTTCTGCCTTTGTGTTAACTTTATAATTCCCAGACTTTTTTTTTTCAATCATGCAAGAAAAAGACTATTTGTATGTAACAAGCTGGTGGAAGCTAATAGTTTTTTTAAGAGAAGAAAATGGATTAGTTATTAGCATATACTGCATTAGTCAGGCTCATCTTGTTAGAATTGCCAAATCGTGGTTGAGGGGTGCTATAATAATGTCTGCTATTTTTAAATAAAACCAGGCTCTTCAATTGTAAATTACAGAAAGGACAAAGTTGCTATATTGAGAACCTTGTTTTAATCATCACACTGACTTTCATAGGACTTTGTGATTAAAATTTCTTTCTGGGGACGCCTGGGTGGCTCCATGGTTGAGTGTCTGCCTTTGGCTCAGGGCATGATCCCAGATTCCCAGGATAAAGTCCCACATCAGGCTCCTAGCATGGAGCCTGCTTCTCCTCCCTCTGCCTGTGTCTCTGCCTCTCTGTGTCTTTCATGAATGAATAAATAAAATCTTTTAAAAAAATAAAATTTCTTTATGGTATTTTCATTATTTGGATTTTTCTTTGGCCCTTTGAGAAGCCTGAGTCATTTAAAAATCATATGAAAAAATTCAAATTAAATTTGGAGTTTTGTTTCAAGACCCTTTTGACCTCACCAGCTTGAAATAATCCAAACGACCAGTGCCTGCCAGCAGAGGCACATGCCGAGACATCACATGACAAATACGTGATTAAATAGAAAAGATAATTATGTTTTCCTATATTTCCTTAGATTATAAGAACTGAATGTGTACCTGTTCTATTATCAAACTAAAATGCTCACACTTGTACCACCCTTCCATTTGATAAATAAGGGTTTAGCTGTAGAGGGAGAAGCCATGGCAGCCTTCAAATATAGGGAACATGGGAGGAAGAGGCTCCAGTGCCTCTGGTCTGTTCCAGAACAGCTTTTGTGATTCTCTCCACTTTGAGCCCACACTTTAATAATTTACCCAGAAGCTTGGCTATATGTGTCTGTTCTCTGATACTGAGGATCTATAGAAGAATTAACAGCCACACAGTGCTGTTCTACTTTCACAAAAGGCCTTTTAAAAACCATTAGCAAAAACCAGCTTCACAAAACAAAAACTCAAAAATTTTCACAAGTTTAACCTGTGTCCTCCCTTTTGGATGATCCTGTCTCTTGAACCTTCTTTTTTGTTTTCTTGTTTTTGGAAGGGGGAGGGAAATTCTCTATTCTGTTGTTAACCCTTTAACTGATAATTCTGATTTAATACTGCAAAGGGTATGCATCAATTTATAATATTCTACTCAAGTATTCTACTCAAATCTATAATGTTCTACTCAAACTGGAGCTTCTTCATTAAAAAGAAAAACAGCTTTTTTTTTTTTGTCCTGTTGAGATACTTTTAAGTATAAGAATGTTGGTGATATATGTTTGATACCCTTTTAAGATGTCTGTTTCGGTTTCGTTTTATTATTTATAGTGAGCTAATTGCCATCCACCATTCCCACTGTTTGGGTTCTTCAAAATCTGTCACAAGAGAGGATGAGAAATTAATAGAGACAGAGCCCTCTTCTGATGCAAAGAACTCATCTAAGATTTTGTTATTCAACAAAGAGACACCATTGTCCAGTGAAAAGGTTTGTATTTTGCTTATAAATACCCAGCTTGGGACACTGGGTGGCTCAGGGGTTGAGCATCTGCCTTCGGCTTAGGGTGTGGTTCTGGAATCCAGATCGGGTTCCCTGCGGGGAGCCTGACTCTCCCTCTGCCTGTGTCTCTGCCTTTCTCTCTCTCTCTGTGTCTCTCATGAATAAATACATCTTTAAAAAGAAAAAAAAGAAAGAAATACCCAGCTTGTCTACAGCCATAACCACCCTGAACGTGCCCGATCTCGCCTGATCTCGGAAGCTAAGCAGGGTTGGGCCTGGTTAGTACTTGGATGGGAGAAATACCCAGCTTATTCAAGCAAGACTTCTCCCCAACATACTTTTAATTCTTCTGTAACTGCTTTTAGTGTGCTTAATTTTGGTCATTCTTCAGTTGGTTTTTTGTTTTTGTTTTTTTAATTACGGTATTTTGATGATACCATTTAACCAAAGTCAGAGTTTCCTTCTGTTTCTTTTTTTTTTTTTTAAGATTTTATTTATTTATTCATGAGAGACAGAGAGAGAGAGAGGCAGAGACACAGGCAGAGGGAGAAGCAGGCTCCATGCAGGGAGCCCATCCCGGGTCTCCAGGATCACCCCTTGGGCTGAAGGCGGTGCTAAACTGCTGAGGCACCGGGCTGCCGTCCTGTTTCCTTAAAATATTATCCTATGGATTGACTCTAGGCAAAATGTCCCTCAGTCTTCTAGGTGATTTGTAGATATATATTTTTTATTTTATTTTATTTTTTATTTTATTTTATTTTATTTTATTTTATTTTATTTTAACACATTTTAAACATAAAAAATGAAGGCTATAACAAGCAAAGTTCACCTACATTCAAATCTAACATGTTTATATTTTGCCATATTTGCTTTATTTTTCTTGTTTAAGAAATGTTACAGAGAAAAAAAAAAGAAAGAAAGAAATGTTACAGAGAAAGTGGTAGTCCCAAGCACTGTTCTCCCCACCGTCTCCAACTAATCATTATTCTGATGTTGCATTCATGCTTGTTCTTATACTTTTACTATATAAAAAGCATATATTTAAGCACTACATAGTGTTGTTTTGTGCTTAAAATGTACATAAATGGGGGCGCCTGGGTGGCTCAATTGGTTAAGCATCCCACTCTTGATTTCAGCGCAGGGTGACCTCAGGGTCATGGGATGGAGCTCTGCACTCAGTGGGGAGACTGCTTGAGATTCTTTCCTTCTGCCCCTTGCCCTGCTCTCACACACAGAAATGCATGCTCTCAAATAAATAAATCTTAAATAAAATATACATAGGTGGTCAAATTACTCTCTCTGTCCTTTTACAATATGATTTTTTCCAACTCTGAATATTTTGTGACATTTGATACTTGAAGACTTAGTCCCTTCATTTTGATTGTTGATGTGTAGTCCATTGATTGAATAAACCAGTGTGCTCACTCCCCTCCTATGGTCAGTGGGGTTGTTAGTACATTGTTACTATCATGAATGAGCCAGTCAGTGTGTTCACCATAAACAGGATCTTCATTGCAGCTCTTTCACAGAGGAAATAAGTTCAGATGAACTTACTTTGGGTGTTCTTTGGGGGAAGACAATGGGGTTTGAAACAGTTCCGAGTTCAAATCCTTGTCTTGCTTTGCCTTTGCTCAATGACCTGAGTAAAGTCATTTACTTTCTTTGAGCCTTGATTTCTTATGTGCAAATATACAATAATAACATTACAGTTGCGTGGTCTAAATGTGATACTGCTGGGCCTGGCCTCTAATGGGTACCTGATGAGTGTTATTCTCTTTGTTAAAAAATTGACTGTACCAAGTGCTGACTCGAATCTGGAGCAACAGAGACTTTTCATTCACTGGTGGTGGAAAAATTCACTTGGGAAAACTCTTTGGTAGTTTCTTAAAGAGTTATATATACACCTACCATATTCCAACTATTCTACTCCTAGAGAAATGGAGACATGTCATACAGAAACTTGCACGTGTGGGATCCCTGGGTGGCGCAGTGTTTTGGCGCTTGCCTTTGGCCCGGGGCGTGATCCTGGAGACCCGGGATCGGATCCCGCGTCGGGCTCCCGGTGCATGGAGCCTGCTTCTCCCTCTGCCTGTGTCTCTGCCTCTCTCTCTCTCTGTGACTATCATAAATAAATAAAAATTAAAAAAAAAAAAAAAGAAACTTGCACGTGAATATTTAAACAGATTTATTTGTATTAGCTGGAAAACTGGAAACAATCCAAATACACATCAATTGGTAGACAAACTGTGGTGTATCCATGGAATGGAGTACTCCTCAGGAATAAAAAAGGAATACATCACTTATGAATACCTAACATGGGTAAATCTCAAGATAATGATGCTGAATGAAAGATGCCAGATAGACAAAATTTTGAACGTGTTTATATAAAACTCTAGAAAATGCAAACTAGCCTCTAGTGACAAAACAGATGAGTATTGCCTGGGAATGGGAGGAGAAACTCGTGGGCAGAAATTCCAAAGGAGCATAGGTTTGATGAATAGGATCCCTATTCATTGTGGGTATCATTTCAGGTATTAGTTACCCTTTTTCAATGTTTGTACCTATTTTTCTGAGGCAAAATATGGCATTGCATGCTTACATTGTCATATATACATATATATTTAGTGGGTGTCTGTGCATGTGCACACAGATATCTTCTAGGTCAGTAGGGATCATCTTTGTTCCTGGAAAATCAGAATTAACTTTTTTTTTAAGCAGGCTCCACTACCAGTGTGGAGTCCAATGCGGAGCTTGAACTCACAACCCTGAGATCAAAACCTGAGTGGAGATCAAAAGTCAGATGTTTAACTGCCTGAGCCATCCAGGTGCCCCTAGAATTAATTTTCCTTAATGAAAAAATTAGTCTAGATACTTTTTAAAGATTTTCTTTCTTTATTTGACAGAGAGCGTGAGGGGGAGGGGGAGAGGGAGAAGCAGTCTCCCTACTGAACAAGGAGCCCGATGCAAGACTCGATCCCAGGACGCTGGGATCATGACCTGAGCCGAAGGCAGACACCCAGGCGACCTTTTTTTTTTTTTTTTTTTTTTTTTGATTTTATCTTTAATCTCCAAATCCAGTATGGGGCTCATTCACAACCCCAAGATCAAGAGTCACATGCTCTACCTACTGAGGCAGCCAGGCACCCTAGCTTACCTATCATGTGATTTTTATCACATGAATGTTAATTAGTTGTAAGTTCTGTTGAAGTCAAATTATTTAGCCAAGTAGGTCCTTTTTTTTTTTTTTTTTTTTTAAAAGATTTATTTATTAGAGCACAAGTGGGAGGGACAGAAAAAAAGGAGAAAGTATCTGAAGCAGGCTCCATGTTGAGTGCAGAGCCTGATCTGGGGCATGATCCTGGAGTCCCGGGATCGAATCCCGGGCTCCCTGCATGAAGCCTGCTTCTCATTGTGCCTATGTCCCTGCCTCCTCTCTCTGTCTCTCATGAATAAGTAAATAAAATCTTAAAACAAAAACAAGAGTTGGATGCTCAACCAATTGAGCCACCCAGGTGCCCCTTGCTAAATAGGGTCTAAGAAATAAATGGAATTTGGTTATTCTAGTTTTTAATGTCCTGCTTTGATATGTAAATACCTAAAGTCAGAGAAATATTAATGGGTTGTTAATATTTGTGTTTATAACATTGTACTTGGATCCCTGGGTGGTGCAGCGGTTTGGCGCCTGCCTTTGGCCCAGGGCGCGATCCTGGAGACCCGGGATCGAATCCCACATCGGGCTCCCGGTGCATGGAGCCTGCTTCTCCCTCTGCCTATGTCTCTGCCTCTCTCTCTCTCTCTCTCTCTCTCTCTGTGACTATCATAAATAAATAAAAAATACCTTTAAAAAAAATATAACATTGTACTTGTAACTATAAACATTTAAAAATGCTTCCTGATCTCTTGCTTACATTGTGCTGTCTTCCCAGGATGACTTTTCGCCCACAAGCAAGCTTCAGCGTTTGCTGGCAGAGTCTCGCCAGATGGTGACAGACCTGGAGCTGAGTACTCTGCTCCCCATCAGTTCTGAGAGTCTCAGGAGCAGTGCCAGAAATGTATGTGGTTACTTTTCTTTTGACCCTATCTGTGTATCTGAATATTCCACTGAGTACTCATTTACAAGTATCACTGGTTGACCATCCCTTTCTATTAGAAGGAAAGATCCTTTATGTCTCTGAGGCAGAGAGGTAGCACACTGGTTTTTAAAGATGAGGGGAAAAGCACACTCAAATGTCACTGTACCCAGACTTCCTCTTTCTAATTGCCTGGGCATATTAATATAAATTCTTGGGGATATAAAAAATATACATTTTACTATAGAAAATTTTAAATACAGAAGTAGAATATTACAATTACAGACCTTCAGCTTTCTGCTGTTTTTATCTTGCCCCTATCCATACTTGTTTTCTTATTAGCATTTTATTTTTAAAACAATTTTTTAAAGATTTTATTTATTCATGAGAGACACAGGGAGAGAAGCAGAGACATAGACAGAGGTAAAAGCAGGCTCCTTGCAGGGAGCCTGATGTGGGACTCAATCCCAGGGCCCAGGATCACTCCCTGAGCTGAAGGCAGATGCTCAACCCCTGAGCACCCAGGCATCCAGGGATGTATCCTTTAATGGGGCACCTAGGTGGCTCATTGGATTAAGCGTCTGCCTTCGGATCAGGTCATGATTTCAGGGTCCTGGGATCAAGCCCTATGTCAGGCTCCCTCCTCAGCAGGGAATCTGCTTGTTCCTCTCCCACTCTCCCCATTCCCCACTCATGTGCATGCGCGCACACACGCTCTCTCTCTCTCAAATACGTAAATAAGATCTTAAAATTAAAAAAAAATAAATTCTCTCTTAAGGGATACCCGGCTGGCTCAGTTGGAAGAACATGTAACTCTTGATCTTAAGGTCATGAGTTTGAGCCCCATGTTGGGTATAGAGATTAGTAAAAAAAATATAAACTTGAAAAAAAAAATAATAAAGTTTATTACTGACCAGTCCTTCCCCATCTTCCTTCTTACTTCCTCCTCTTTCTTCTTCTTCATTTTTAATGTCATTTATTTGTGGAAGAAACATTGGGTCATGTGTCCTATAGAATTTCCCACATTCTGGATCTTGCTACATGTCTTCACTGTTAATTTAACACATTCCTCTACCATCCATGATTCCTAGGAACTGGTATTTACATCTAGTGCCTTGATGAGACTTGGGATCATTTGGGGGTTTTGTTTGCTTTGGCATCACTACTTCACTGGTGATGCTTTCTGCTGCCTATTCCATCATATTAGGAGGACCCTAACATCTGGTTGTGCCATTTGTGGAAGTAAAGCTTGATCAGAAATTCAAGAGTTTGTCAGCCTGAGCTCATAAAGTTCACTTAATGATTTTAATGTTCTTTGATTATTATTACTTAGATCTGATATTTCATTAGGAATTGCAGAATAGTCGTTTTAAATCTATCATTTCTTTTTTTTTTTTTATGATAGTCACAGAGAGAGAGAGAGAGAGAGAGGCAGAGACACAGGCAGAGGGAGAAGCAGGCTCCATGCACCGGGAGCCTGATGTGGGATTCGATCCCGGGTCTCCAGGATCACGCCCTGGGCCAAAGGCAGGCGCCAAACCGCTGCGCCACCCAGGGATCCCTAAATCTATCATTTCTTCAGGGAGTGTTCTCATTGTTAATTTTAATTGCTTTTTCTGAGCACAGTAACATTTCAATAGCACTAATATAAGTTGCTTTGTGGATTTTATAGCCTTAACATAAATAGTGAAAACAATATTGAACTTGAAATCAGGATACTTGGGCTCCATTTTCCCAATCTGCAGAGTAAGAGCTTAGAGCTGATGCTTTATATTTAAGAGTTCAGGTGCATTGCTTGGGCATGCTATGTGCATAAAGATAATTTGAAAGCCATCAAACTAAACTCTTTTGTATCCCTGACTAAAGAACTAAATTAAAAAAAGATCTATAAGAACTCTGAAATACTTCTTTTAAAATCAACTTTGCCTGTAGACTTTAATGCCTATGTACTTATTCTTTAATGAAAAGTAGTACAGGGATGCCTGGGTGGCTCAGCGGTTGAGCGCCTGCCTTCGGCCCAGGGCCTGATCCTGGAGACCTGGGGTTGGATCCCACAGCGGGCTTCCTGCATGGAGCCTGCTTCTCCCTCTGCCTGTGTCTCTGCCTCTCTCTGTGTCTCTCATGAATAAATAAATAAAATCTTAAAAAAGAAGAAAACTAGTACAGATCACTAGTTCAGTAAGTTTAAATAAATGTATATACACTCGTGTAACCAATACCCCAGTCAAGATACAGAATATTTCCATCACCTCAGAAAATTCCTTCATGTTCTTTGGAGTGAACTCCTGCCCCACCTTACACCCACCCCAGGGAACTACCGATCTGATTTTTATCATGAGAGAATAGTTTTGCCTATTGTAGAACTTAATATAAATGCAGTCATATAGTATGTACACTTTGTCTAGCTTCTTTCAGTAGAATTGAGATTCATCCATGACAATATATGTGTTGGTACTTCACTTCTTTTCATTGCTGATTAGTATTCGGTCGTATGAGTAGACCACAGTTTATCTTTTTACCTGTTGATGGGGCATTTGGGTTGTTTCCAGTTTGGGCTTATTATGAATATAGCTGCTATGAACATTTTTATATAAGCCTTTTTTAATTAACATATGTTTTTATATATTTAACTTTTTAATAAACCACCATACAGTGTTTAAAGGTGGTTCACACCCTTTGTATCCCTGCCAGCAGTGTATGACAGTTGCAGGTGCTATGTGGCTTCACCAGCACTTGGTTTTGTCAGTCAGCTTGATAAGAGTCATCCTAGTAAATGTGAAGTGGCATCTGGTTACTGCTTAACTTGTATTTTCGTGATAACATAATGATTGGCATCTTTTCATGTGCTTATTGGCTCTTCACATATCTTCTCTTGTGAAGTGTCTGTTCAAGACTTCTGCCTATTTTAAATTTGAATTGTTCCCTCTGTTATTGAATTGTAAAAGTTCTTAATATAGTCTGCACACACAGCTTTTGTCTTTTGTCAGATATATTGCGACTATTTTCTCCCAGTTTGTGGTTTGCCTTTTTATTTTCTAAAGTGTCTTTTGAAGAGCAGAAATGTAAAATTGTGATGAAGTCTAGTTTATCAATTTTTTTCAAATGATGCTTTTTGTATCCTGTGAAATTTACCCCAAGGGTGTGAATATTTTCTCCTCCTGAAAGTTTTAAAGCCCTCTTTAGGTCTATGGTTTATTTCAATTTAATATTTGCAGATGGTATGAAATAAGGATCAGGTTCATTTTTCCTCACATAGATATCTAGTTCCAGCACCATTTGTGAAAAGACTGTCCTTTCTCGTTAAATTACTTTTGGCAACTTTGTTGAAAATCAGTTTACTGTGTATGCAAGGGTCTATTTTTGGACTCCGATCAGTTCTATTGATCTGGTTGTTCTTATACCACACTATTGATTATGTGACTATAGAAAGTCTTGAAATCAAGTAGTATACATGCTCTACTTTTTCTTTTTTTCTTTCTCTTTCTTTCTTTTTTTTTTTTTTTGCAAAATTGCTTTTTCTATCCTAGATCTTTTGCAGGTCCATGGCAGTTTTAGCGTCAACTTGTCTTTTTTTTTTTTTTTTTTTTTACAAAAATACATTCTGATAATGTGATTTCATTGAATTTCTAGATCACTTTGGGGAAAATTGACATTTTGAAAAGAGTATATCTCCATTTATTTGGAGGTCTTAAATGAAGGTCTTCCTTCATTTCTCTTAACTATATTTTGTAGTTTTTTTTTTTATTTTGTAGTTTTTATAGGGGTCTTGCACATCCTTTGTTAAATGTATTCCTGTTATTTTGTTTATTGATGCTATTATACGTGGTACTTATTATTTATCACTAATTATCTGCTGATGGTATAAAGAACTACAGTTGACTTTTGTAAATTGTTCTTAACTAAATTCACCTATTCTGGTAGGTTTTCTGTAGATTCTTAGGATTTTCTACATAGACAATCATGTTATTTGTGAATAAAGATTTTCTTTTTCTAATCTTTAGGTTATATTATAGGAAACTAATCTTTCTAATCTTTAGGTTATGTTAGGTTATAAGAAAAAGTTCTTACCTAATTGCTCTGGCTAAGACCTCCGTGTCAATGCTGAATAGCAAAGTGAGAGTGAACATCCTTGCCTTGTTCAATGAAATGCTTTCTGGTGGCATTGCTTGCTTAGCTCTCCATCATATTGGTATTTTATTAGATTCAGAGTTCCATGAAGCTGTTTTCATCAGACACAGATGATTTGAAACCAGAACATTAACCACTTATTTTACTATTATTCTTTAAAAGATTTAAATTTTTTTTAATTTATTGTTTGACAGAGAGAAAGAGAGCAAACAAGGGGAGCATCAGGCAGAGGGAGAGGGAGAAGCAGACTCCCCATTGAGCAGGAAGCCCAATGTGGGGCTTGATCCCAGGACCCCAGATTGCGACCTGAGCCAAAGGCAGACATTTACCCAGATGAGCCACCCAGGTGCCCCTTTTTAAAGGATTTTATTTTTGGGCAGCCCGGGTGGCTCAGCGGTTTAGTGCCGCCTTCAGCCCAGGGTGTGATCCTGGAGACCCGGGATTGAGTCCCACGACGGGCTCCCTGCCTGGAGCCTGCTTCTCCCTCTGCCTGTGTCTCTGCCTCTCTCTCTCTCTCTCTCTCTCTCTCTCTCTCTGTGTGTGTGTGTGTGTGTGTCTCATGAATAAGTAAATAAAATCTTAAAAAAAAAAAATAAAAGATTTTATTTTTAAGTCATCTCTGCACTCAACTTGGGGCTCAAACTCACAACTCCAGAGATCAAGAGTCACACACTCTACTGACTGAAGCAGCCAGGTGTCCCAAGAACATTAACCGTTTTAGAATCAGCACGCTCATTGCCATGAGCTTCAATAGGTGGTTTCAAAGATTACCTTCAAGAATAATGGGCTCCAGAAATAGGGATTTTTAATAGTTTATATACCATGTATGCCATATAAGCTTTTCAAAGTGGAAACCCTGATGGACTGTGTGGTGTTTTCTGGGAAGTTTTTTTTTTTTTTTTTCCCTCAACAAACTCTTTGAAACATTAGTGAAGTAATTTATTTACTTTGGGGCAGAAAGTGTTTTTAAGTGTTCGTAACATTTTTTTGTAAACAGCTTTATTGAGATATAATATACATACACCATGTGAATGTTCTTCCATGTGAAATGCACAATCCAGTGGTTTTAGTATATTTACAAAGTTGTGCAACCATCACAACAATCCAATTTTAGAACATTTTCATCATTCCAAAAGAAACCTCTGTACCTATTGGCAGTCACTCGCCATTCCCTCTCCCTAGCTCCCGGTGACTATTAATCTACTGTTTTTCTCAGTATTTGTTGGGCAGAGATTTTTTTTAAAGATTTTATTTATTCATGAGAGACACACAGAGAGAGGCAGAGACATAGGCAGAGAGAGAAGCAGGCTCCCTGTGGGGAACCTGATATGGGACTCAGTCCCAGGACCCTGGGATCATGACCTGTGCCAAAGGCAGACGCTCAACCCCTGAGCCACCAGGGCATTCTTGGGCAGAGATTTTTAATCAGACTTTGTTGAATAGAATTCAAGGGATCCATAAATTTTGAGAGTAATAGAAATCACACATAAGCTTATTTTAATCTAATCTCTAATTGAAATTTACCACTTCTTTTAATTATGAATATAGGAAACAAGCCATAATAGTATGTAACACCCATGACTTTGTTCCTAATAGAGATTACACATGGTTTCATATCACATTATAGTTATTGCACATATCTTGAAATATCCTTTATAACTTAGCACTACCTCAAAATTACAAAATAGTAGACTTGCTGCTAGGTCTTATTATTTAATGCTTTAATAATGAAGAGTACAAAGGCACCTGGGTGGCTCATTGGTTAAGCATCTGACTGCCCTCAGCTCAGGTCATAATCCCAGGGTCCTGGGATTGAGTCCAGTTTTGCTTTGCCCTCCCTGCTCAGTGGGGAGTCTGCTTTTTCCTCTCCCTCTGCCCCCTCCCCCCTTCGTATTCTTGCTCTCTCTCAAATAAATAAATAAAAATTTTTTTAAAAAGTGTAAGGGGGCACCTGGTTGGATTAGTCAGTGGAGTTTGCAGCCTTGATCATGGGGCAGCGAGTTTGAACCCCTCGTGGGGTATAGAGATTACTTGAATAAAACTTAAAAACAGAAAAAAAAAAAACTTAAAAACAGTGTATATTCTTATATCATAACCTTGTTTAATATTTTGATAACCATATTACTTCATCTGTAATACAACTTATGGATTCCTAAAAATGGCTGCACAGTGCAAAATGTGCAGACGATAGAAATACACAGCTTACAGGAAAAATGAGATTAGGAACATAACACTCAAACACTTTATCCGTGATACATTTTTCTTTTTTTAAGGATAGGAATATAATCAAAATGGTCAGAGTTTTTATATCTGTTAGGTGGTTAAGAAATACCTAACTACTGCAATAAATATAGCACTTCATCTTGAAAAAGACTTGAAGTTTGCATGTAGAATTGGGTGTCAGGGAGGTAGATGACAGTTTGTGATCCACTAGGAAGTGGCAGGAAGGTAATCGGATGGGAAAGCATAGCAGAAGATGTGGTTAGGTGTGGCTTATAACACACCTGGGAAGCTGCAGGGGCCAGCAGATGTTTGAGGGGCACATGTGTATGTATTCCTACATGCCATGGCTCAGTCCAGCTGGGTACAACTTAGCTAGTGTTTCTCATGGACAAAGTTGTACATAAGTAAACACAAACCACATTATGCCCAAATTGCTCCCTAATATGTCTGCTGTGTCCGAACAAATTCACATTCTCAAAACAAGTGTTAATAGCAGAACTATTGGGGAGCCCTGGTGGCACAGCGGTTTAGTGCTGCCTGCAGCCTGGGGTGTGATCCTGGAGACCCCGGATCGAGTCCCACATCGGGCTCCCTGCATGGAGCCTGCTTCTCCCTCTGCCTGTCTCTCTGCCTCTCTCTCTGTGTCTCTCATGAATAAATAAATAAAATCTTTAAAAAAAATAGCAGAACTATCTTTGAGTATGATCTACCTGATAGACCCCTACTCATTCTCATGGCCTCAGGCTCCTAATCTCTTCTTAGGATTGTATGTTAAGTTCCTATCTAAGAATCAATAGCTCCTTCACTTCTGTCCTCATGGCACAGCTATGTGTGTCTGTGAGCATGTAAGCAGACTACATGCATGATAGCAGACTGCGTGCGTTTCTTCCTGTCCTCCATGAGCATCTTCAGTAACCCCCCTTACTCATCTTGGCATTCCTGGTTGTAGCACATGCAGTACCTGCTACAGAGATTGTCAGTAAATACCTGGAATAGACCTGATAGGAAAAAAACAGGAAAAAGACAAAACAGTAACCTCAGCTACAGACTGAAAAAATGCTAAAGCTCTTGAAGTTGGCAAAAACTTGGTTTCAGAGAATTTTTGAGCTAGAAAGACCCAGAAGAGGTACGTAATCTCAACCTTACATCTCATGGGTGAGGAAAAGTGATTAAATCTCGTACTTAATGTGCCACAGCTGGAACTAGATAATCATTTGGAATTAGTTGGAAAAACAATACTGGCTTCAGATGTATTAAATTTTCCAGAAGATTATTAATTAATTCTGGAAATGTTGCAAAAACAATTCAATTAACAGAAATCTAGGGGCACCTGGCTGGCTCTGTCCATTAAGCATCTGTCTGCCTTCAGCTCAGATCATGGTCCTGGGGTCCTGGGGTCCTGGGATCCTGGGCATCAGGCTCCCTGCTCAGTGGCGAGTCTGCTTCTCCCTCTCCTTCGGCGCCTCCCCCTGCTTGTGCGCTCTGGCTCTCTCTCTCTCAAAAAAAAAAAAATCTTTAGAAAAACAACAACAGAAATCTACTTGGCAACATACTTAATGACTCCCTCCCTCTGGTCCTGTGAATGGGGTATAGCTAGTTAGAGAAAAAAAACAAATAAGCTGGATAAAGTTCTGCGTGGCCTGTTTCACCATTTTTGCCATCTGGCGCTGAGAACAAGGGTCTTATTTCAAAGCCTTTTTCTGAAATGCACACTTAGACTTCGTTGGGGGAGCACAGAGTGATTCAAACTTTCTGGCAGGGAACTTGGCACTGTTTCCTAAAAATTGCAGAACTGATCCTTTGATACAGTAGTGTTGCTCTGGGAATCTCTCCTATGAGTACATCCACATGTGTATAAAGTGGCACATGTACAAGTTTTTTGTTGCAGTGCTGCTTCAAAATAGCAAAAATTTGGAAACAATCCAAGTGTCCAGCAAGAAGGAACTGAGGGAGTAGCAATGGTATGTCCACCGGGTGGAATATTACTTAGCCATAAAACATAATGAGGAAAGTCTTAGAGTGGAAATACTTCTGGGATATGTTATTAAGTGAATAGAAACAAGATGCTGAAAGGTTCCTATGGTATTGATCACATATACAAAAAGGGGATGGGAATAAGAATATATACTATTTAATGTCAGTGTTTTAACTCTTAAAAAAATAGCCCCAATAATTTAAAAAAGAGAGAAAAAAGGAGAGAGTAAAATGCAGCACAGCTGACCATATCACCTTACCCTGCAGCAGGCTTTCTACTTACTTGAGGGGTGGGGATGGGGAGGGATTCAACTGGAATCTGAATTTGGACTGTTTGACAAGTACATGGGACTGCACATCCTCATCGCTAGTTTGAGACTGTTGGTGTTGTCCACCAGGATTCTTAACCTTTTTTTGTGGAAGGCTGGTAAAGCCTACAGATCCTCTTTGAATAATCTTCGTTTTGATATGTATTTTTTTTTAAGTTCAAGTTAATGTATGTATAGTATTGGAATTGAGTGATTCTTCACTTACATGCAACACCCAGTGCTCATCCCAACAGGTTCCCTCCTTAATACCCATCACCCATTTAGCACATCCTAATCCCACCCTCCTCCCCTCCAGCAACCCTCAGTTTGTGCTCTATAGTTAACAACCTCTTATGGTTTGCCTTCCTCTCTGTTTTTATCTTATTTTATTTTTCCTCCCCTTCCTCTATGTTCATCAGTTTTGTTTCTTAAATTCCACATAGGAGTGAAATCATATGGTATTTGTCTTTCTCTAACTTATTTCACTTAGCATAATGCCCTCTAGCTCCATCCACATTGTTGCAAATGGCAAGATTTCATTCTTTTTGATGGCTGAGTAATATTCCATTGTGTATATATACCACATCTTTATACATCTGTGGATGGACACCCAGGCTTTTTCCATAGTTTAGCTATTATGGACATTGTTGCTATAAACATCGGGGTATATGTACCCCTTTGAATCAGTATTTTTTTAAAAGATTTTATTTATTTATTCATGAGAGACGCAGAGAGAGAGAGAGAGAGAGAGGCAGAGACAAAGGCAGAGGGAGAAGCAGGCTCCAAGCAGGGAGCCCAACGTGGGACTCAATCTCCAGGACCACACCCTGGGCTGAAGGCAGTGCTAAACCGCTGAGCCACCTGGGCTGCCCTGAATCAGCATTTTTGTATCCTTTGCATAAATACCTAGTAGTACAATTGGTGGGTCATAGGGTAGCTCTATTTTTCACTTTTTGAGGAACCTCCATACTGTTTTCCAGAGTGGCTACACCAGTTTGCATTCCCACCAACAGTACAAAAGTGTTCTCCTTTCTCTACATCCTCACCAACACCTGTTGTTTCCTGAGTTAATTTTAACCATTCTAGCAGGGGTTGAGGTGGTATCTCATTGTAGTTTTGGTTTGTATTTCCCTGCTGATGAGTGATGCTGAGCATTTTTACATGTGTCTGTTAGCCATCTGGATATCATCTTCGGAGAAATGTCTGTTCATGTGTTCTGCCCATGTCTTAAGTGGATTATTTTTGGGGTGTCAGTTTTGATGAGTTCTTTATAGATTCTGGATACTAGCCCTTTATCATCTAGGTCTTTCACAACTATCTTCTCCCATTAGAATCATGTTTTTAAATTAATAAAATACATCAGATTATAAAATTCATGAGAAGGCTGCTTGAGCAGAGAGGAAGCAGCATGAATGAAAGCCCAGAGAATAACCCTCACTAGCTCAAATGTAGGTCCCAAAGGGAGGAGGAAGATTCTGAGGAGGTGGCTTATCCTGCAAGCTAAAGTTTACCACCTGAGTCTACCAGTGTCTTTCCAGGTATCTTCCTCCTCTGTCCTTTTTTTTTCTTCTTCTTCTTTTTAAAAATATCTCCCCAAACACCTGACAATGCTAACCAAGTCCTCAGTAGGTACTTATAATTTAACAGTGGCACTTAAGAGTTGTTCACTCTTATTGAGGACCACTGTCTCATTAAGGGCTCAACACAGTCCATGTTAAGGCTGTGATAAAGAGCCAGTTATATTTGGGCATTAGTTGATTGCCATTGTTTAAGGAATAACACACATTGTAAAGCAAACAAAGCCTTCCTACTAGGCAGTTAGAGACAGGAAAAGGGCTGCACACATGAATAGGAAATCAGTACCTCTTTGCTGGAAGGATGTTAGTTGTATGAAATTACTTCATTATATTTCATTAATTCTGTAAGGTATTTTAAGGGCATTTCTGCTGTATTTGTGTGTGTTTGTTTTTGTTTTGTTTTTTTTTAGATTTTATTTATTTATTAAAGAGTGAGAATGAGTAGGGAGTGGAGGGGCAGGGGGAGAGGGACAAGCAGACTCCCCACTTAGCAGGGAGCTCAATCCCAGGACTCTGGGATCATGACCTGAACCGAAAGCAGATACTTAACCAACTGAGCCACCCAGGCGCCCCTATATTTGTGTATTGTCTTAAGTATTGTCCAGTTTTTCTCTCCTGGATACTAATTTTGAAGTTGTTTTGTAGAATTTAGAAGTCTCAGAAGAGTCAGCTCAAAAAAATACTTTTATTAGTAATTGAAGAAAACAAAAGTCAACTTCACTATTCATTGTGGTCATAGGTAAGTCACCTTTGTTTATCTCCTCTTATAGCTATTTGATATTTAATAAGTAACTTGGGAACATTGATAATAGAGTCAAGGCCATGCATTTGTTTGACCTATAATCCTTTCTCTTGTTTGACCTATTTATACATACCTTCTAAATTTAATCAGTAAAAGTCAGTTGTTTGTATGAGAAATGAAGATCAAAGAGTTTTGTTCTCAATACCTAGAATTTTAAACACAAGGAAGTGAATACAGACAGTTTTCAAAGTCAGAATCTAACATTTTAGGAGCACCTGGGTAGCTCAGTCGGTTAAGCATCCAACTCTTGATTTCGGCTTAGGTCATGATCTCAGGGTCATGAGATTGAGCCTGGCATCAGGCTCCATGCTAGGCATGGAGCCCGCTTAAGATTCTCTGTTCCTCTCCCTCTGCCCTTCCCTGCTGCCTCTTTCTTTAAAAAAAAAAAAAAAAATCAGCATAATTTCATTTGGATGTCTTCTGGAAAGAAGTCTTTTCTGGGGTTTTAGGTTTTATAAAAAGGTTCATTGAGTGGGGTGCCTGGCTGGTTCAGTTCATGGAACATGTGACTCTTGATCTCAGGGTTGTAAGTTCGAGCCCTATGTGGGGTGTGGACATTATTTAAAAATAAAATCTTTAAAAAAAGAAAAAAAGATTCACTGATGTAGTAAGTATTTTCTTGATTTGTGTTTCCTTCTATCAAACCTACATTTCAAATACAAAGTTTCTTCAGAATCCAGTTTGGTAAGTTAAAAAGTATACTCATTTCAGATGCTTTCATGGTAAAAGAGAGCACGTCAAGAACTCTGTGAAAGCAGTGAGTGTAGGTAGCCCTCTTCCTCTCCCTTGTTCTTTCTCTGCTGAGAAGTTTTCAGATTTATGGTATTTTGCGTGACCTTAGGAAGATAAAAATCAAGACGTATAGTTAATTTTTTAGAGACTGGAATTTAGAGTACAGTACCCAATGCTCTCGACTCGATTTTTATTAACTCTGTGTTTCTTTCCTTCTTGCAGAAGCCAATTTCTCATCTTCGGAAGGCAGGAAGCGGACATCAATACCTAATACCTAACCTTGAAAACAAGAAGGGGATTGTAATCCTTTGTAAGCAACATTTAATACCCAAGGGAAGCAGAAACTGAAAGTTAATTTTTCAGCATCTATATTTTGTTTGTTTCCAAGTTGACCATTTTCATGTTGAAGATACATTTTTTTATGTGTAAGAAATTAGACCTTACTGTGTATTTATCTATATACAAACTTGGAATTATGCTTAGAGAGAAAAGGACTTCTCTGTAAAGATGTAGACTACAGTTAAGTACTAGAGAAGCTCTTTCAAAATGTGGACATCAAATAGAGAACCCCTGTATACAAAATGCTATTTTAACTATGATTTTTTTAAAAACCTGTGCTTTAAATTATAACCAACAGCTTATTAGAGTCACCTGCAAATATATGAGAAGTGGTATTCTCTTCTTTTGTGGCTTTAGCTCTGGACTTTGCTATGTAAAAGAGACATAAAATGATAGGATACAAAATATTTTTAACTGGAAAGTATCTCCTCTGTTACTGACAGTTGAGGTCCTTCTGTCCCAAAGCTGAACAGAGCCCCATCTCGTCTGGGTCTGTAATAGGTCCCATCTACTTACACAAACAAAAACTTGCAATTTTTGTAGGCATTTTTTTTTATCATTAAAGACTAAAACACTTCCCTTTTAACTTGTAATTTAATTTTTTAAAAGAATATACTATGTGCATTTCTGTCCCTTCTAAGAAAATTGATCAGCTTCAGTCAATAAAAAATATTTTTAATAATAAAAAAAATAATTTTCTTGGATTTCTTTTTATCATAAAGGAGTAAAAAAAAAAGGAAGGTTAGTTGCTTGAAACTGAACCTGGCAAGTTAATTTCCTTGGGAATGGGAATGTATTTTTTTTAAGCATTGCAGATATCAAGGTTCTATTGTGCTGTATAAATGCCCCTTTGTTGAAAGGTTTCAGTGCTACTTCAGAGATGATTTTCATGAGAGTGGAGGAGCCACCCCATTTAGCCTTTTTAATTAGGGTGCTGAAAAGAGAAATTGGGTGAGGTTTGGCTGTGTTCTTTATAAATGCTTGCTTTCTCCCTCAGGCATGGCTGGTTTGTGCAGAGGAAGTCTGAAAAAGGTACAGTTGATTCTGAACTGTTGGAAGCCTAAAATGTCCCTGGAGAGGCTGATTTCCAGTCTGAGAAACAAAATATGAAAATTTCTCCCTTCTCTTTATGCTAGGTTCGTGGCTACCTGTCAGCTTGCCCAGTGAAGAGAGAAGGAGAACACTAATGAGACGCTAATAAGTAGGAAAATTTCAGGGAACTAAAGGATGAAGAAAGTCAAAAGTTATTTTGTGGCTAAATATATTTGAGCTCATAGGATTATAGTATTTACAGTATCTATCTTACTCTATCACGTTGTGAATTATAGCACATACAACTAAAAAATAGGAAATCTTTATATTAATACCAATTTATCTCTCTCAGCCTAAGTTATTAAATATGTGAGCAGTTTCTGGTAGTGAGAGTCAGCCTCGGTCTGTTTAAAAGAGTTGCGAGATAAAAACTAAGCATTTATATTTTGTCATCAATACTCTTCCATACTCTTCCATCTTAGGAGGCAGCTAAATGGTGCTGTAATTCGCCTGCCAGAAATGATCTCAGCCATCAAGAGAGACTGGTGTTGTAAGGGTACTTTTAGAATTTGTGAACAGGTTTTCTAAAGATAAATACCCCCAAAGAAAGAAATTCTAAGTCAAAATAATATGTAAACATTAACAACAAACAGTTTTACCTAAAAAGCTGTAGTAGGAAAGCATGGTATTGAGAGGCTCAGTGGGGTAAGGTTGGTTCAAACTAGGAAACCAGATGAATTAATCAGGACCACAGCAGACAAGGTAGGTAGTGATCTTTGAGAGGAGTTTATCAAATGAGGAGAGCACATTAATCAGTCCTATCAAGGATGATTTCTGGGTTCTCAGCCAAATACACACTTAGGACATCTAACAACAACAACAAAAAACCTCAAAATAATTTGAACACACAGTAAGTACTGCTTGCTGGCGACACAACAGTAAGCAAAGCAGACTGAATCCTTGTTTACAGTGGAGACGGACCTTAATTAAATAATCACAAATAGATCATGAAAAACTGGTAAGTGCTCTGAAATAAAGCTTGGAGCTACTGTGACAACATACATCAGGGGCATAGGTCAAGGGCGGAGGCTTCAGGGAAGCTGAAAGATAAATAGATGCTAACCCAGCGAACAGGAAGAGGAAGAGCATTCCTGACAATGGTAACAGCAGGCGCAAAGGCCCTGAGGTGGAAAGGAGCATGATGCATTTTCAGACCTGATAGACTAGGATGGCACAAGATGAAGCTGGACAGGGAGGTTGTGACCAGATCATACACACATGTACCAGTGAGGCAGTGTGGGGACTGCAGCCCCATCATTTCAGTAAGCCTAATGATATAAATGCTGCTGTTCATCTTTCTTGGGTTTTCCTTAAAATGAGGCATTCATAACCCAAATTCTTTGCCTTTCTAATAGCCTGTGGGAAGCATGAAACCGTTCTGGAAGTACACCAAAATGGCGCCCTGATTTTGATGACCTGGAGAATCTCAGCCAACCAGTGATGGAACCAGTACTAGAACCAGGTCTCTTGCCTAACAGCATTACCAGAGATGAACCCCAGCAAATTCAGAGGGGGAAAGAAACATTGTGTCCTAGGCTGCTTATCTTATAAAACTAAGCCATATGTTGAAGTGTACCAAATTATGGGGGGTTATTATTATTTTTTTAATTCATGAGAGAGAGAGGCAGAGATATAGGCAGAGGGAGAAGCAGGCTCCCTGCAGGAAGTCCAATCCGGGACTCCATCCTAGGACCCTGGAATCATGCCCTGAGCCGAAGGCAGACACTCAACCACTAAGCCACCCAAGTATCCCTGCTATGGGGGATTCTTTACTCTTTCAACCCCGCATTTCACACACATTTATTGAACATTGCTAATGTGCCAGGCATCCTTCTAGACACTGAGATTATAAAATGGAGTAAGATGGGGTGCTCCTTGCCCTGGAGCTCAAAAGCTTACATACAAGCAGATAAATTATAATTCATTAGAGATATTTTAGTAAAGTGCTCTTGGGTCCCAGTAATAAACTGTTATTAAAAAGAGAGGTATGGTTCGATCCCGGGTTTCGGCACCAAAAAAAAAAAATAAAAATAAAAATAAAAAGAGAGGTAGTTGATTGCTGATATGAAGTCACTGTGGCAGATGTTCTAGACCTAGAGGAGTTGTTGCCTGTTTTGAAAGAAGATGCTGTGTTACATATAAAGTTCACAGGATAACTTGCTTTTGTTCATGTGGAAAAAGGAGTCTGAGAAACAGCTGGTCTGGAGCCAGCAAGCCCCTTTACTGTGGTCTTTATTTGGACACAGCTGTTGACCAGGGTGCTGGGGATTAAAGATGAAACAGTACATGTGAAGGATTTAGCTCAGTTCCTGGCAAATAATAAGCCATCAATAAATATTAGCAATTGTTATTCTGGTAAAGACACTTTTCAGGGATTAGAATTAGATAAAGCGTGGTTAGTTTATTTTTGGTGGAGTCAGAAGAGAGCCTTGTCAAATACAGTTTTCAAGTATCCAGTGTCAGTTTTGGGGCAAGCAGAGATTAATCTATGAAGTTTTGGAGAGGGAGACCACCTTCAGGGTTACGTAGGCATCACTCACTCTTCAAGGGGAGTCCTTAGTACCTGTACTGGGTGGTCTCATACCTACATTCTGAGAGGAAAACGGGATAGTAGAAACTAACCATTTGATAGCATACACTTGGGAGAACTGTGAGGTATATAGACACACTTTTTTTTTTTTTATTTCAGTCTTGGATAATTTAAAAAGCAAATCAAGAACAGTGTTTTGTAAAGTCTCACACGACCTCCTCCTGTGGCATCTTTTCGATGCACTTTGATGGTCCAGCGCCGTGTTGTGTTCAGATCTGTCTGCAGGTTGTCCCAGGCCTGGGGCCTCTGAGGATTCATCCCCCGCCCGCGGCGATGATACCTGCTGTTAGGTTAGAGATGCACAAAGGGGACGGCTTACTTGTGTGCCTTTTCACACATACATTAATATAAGATTAAGAAGGGAAAAAAATGTCTAGTTGTGCTTCCATTGGTCAGATTCATTAAGGCCAAGTTTCCTGCCGTTAGCCAGGTCCTCCTCCGGTGGAGACAGGACCTAGTGAATCCGGGGAGGAGAACGCGGGCGAGGTGTGGAGGGGCTGGGCCTCGGCCGGGGCTCCGCCCCCGCGGGGGCGGGGGCGGGGCGGGGCCGGGGCGGGGCGGGGGCGGGGCGGGGGCGGGGCCGGGGCGGGCGAGGGGAGGCCCGGGCTCCCCGCGGCCAGGAGCGGGGGCGGGGGCAGGGGCGGGCCGGCGGGGCGCCCTAAGGCGGCCTCGCGGTGCCTAGGCTGGGGCGGGCTGCCGTGACGCGCTCAGACGCTCGGAGCCGGAGCCGGGCCGGGACCGCGGGCGGCGGCGGCGGCGGCGGCGGCGGCGGCGGCGGCGGCGGCGGCGGCAGGATGAATAGCATCAAGAGCGTCCCGGCGCGGGTGCTGAGCCGCAGGCCCGGCCACAGCCTGGAGGCCGAGCGCGAACAGTTCGACAAGACCCAGGCGAGCGGCAGGGCCGCGGGCGGGCGGGGGGCGCCCTCTCTCCGGTCCCCTCGCACGCGCCCCCGCAGCTCGGGCTCGGGACGCCCCCGGCCGCCTCGCGCCCCGGCCTCCGCCCCCCCCCGCGGCCGCCCGCGCGCAGGTGAACCGGAAGCGCGCCGGGGATGGGGCGGAGAGAGGCCGCTGGGCACCGAGGTGGCCAGGGTGCGGGGGTGAGGGAGCGAGGTGGCCGGGCGGCCCGGGCGCGGGGGGCCGAGGCGGGCGGAGACCCAGGTGCGGGGCGGGGGGCGGGCGCGTCGGTGAGCCAGGTGGGGGCAGGTGCGCGCGGGCCTAGGCGCGCCTCCGGCGGGGCCTGCCTGGATTTCTCGGAGCTGGGCCCCCCCTTTGGCTCCAGCGGACGGCTCCCGCCACCGCCTCGCAGGCCGTGTGGGGGCTCCCACCTCGGGGCAGCCGAGCATTTCCTTGAAGGAAGCTCCCAGTTTCCTCCCCGCCCGAGTGGCCCCGGGCCGCGCAGTACCTTGTTATATGCCGAGCGAAAAGTTTCACGTACGTAGCCAGACTTGTTTGCCCGAGCGCCGGCCCACGCAGGGACGGTTCACACCCCCTTATTAAATACGGGCGCCCGACCCAGAAACTTCCTGGGGCTCCCTCCCTGCGCTTCCCACGCGCCTATCCTGGGAAGGTTATTTTCAAGATTCAGCCGCGGCGCGGGGGTGCAGGTGCGTGCGCTCCCGCCGGGAGCACCCCAGCGCCGCTGTGCTGCTGGTTTCCTGCTCCTTTTTATCTGACACATTCTGAGGTGTCCTTATGCCTGGGGGGAGGCAAGAGCGCATTTGTTTATTGGCCAAAATAAGTCAACCAAGACTGAAATAGCAGAAAAATTTTACTTTAGAAATTGAGGAAGTGGAAGGGCCCCCTCCTCCCTGTCTGAAGCGGAGTGGTGACCTCTGTGGCTGCTGTAGCAAGTCCTTCCCACCTGCCCCTGCCTACAGCAGTGACTTCCGCGGTTGCTTTCAAATCAAGTTACCTACGTGCAGTCTACTGCAAAAGCTTTCATTTTGAATTAAGGAAAACGCAGAGGGACCCTCTAACCATGGTGCTTATGATTAGCAATGAAAGGGATAATGAGATTTGGGGACACCAAGGCTTTATGAAAACCCAAGTGCTGGAACCAGCCTACCTGAAAATTATTAATTTATCCTGGGGATCCTCATCATCTGGCCTATTTTCAGCCCGGATAACCCATCGTAAAAACAAATGTGGTATTTAATTTAAAGTCAGTAATACATTAATAATTGTGGCAGGAATTTATGCAAGAATGGAGAAGAACATTTAATTGGCAGAGAGAATCTGGATGTTTATTCACTGATTTTTTTTTTATTCCCCCCCACACACACCCTGTGCTTTTGAGGAGGTATATAGAGGTCTGATTGTTACATAGATGGAATTAAAAGGCCAGCTTCACTAAGCTTACTCTTTAACTTATTATAAATCAAGGACAATCTCCTTTAACACCAAAGAGAAAGAATCTCTGATATAGATCCATGCATTTTAGTGGTTGGTTTGGTAAACAAGCAGGTGTTTTTTGTTTTATGGGTTTGTTTTTCTAGTTTCCAGGGTTTTTCTTAGAGACTGAGAGGGTTACTTAATAATGAATAACTGTGTAATGGGTGAATCTCATAGGATTTACCCTTTGCTGACCCCCTTTTTTTCCTGGATAGATGGCAGTTTGGGTTTAGCATCTAAGTTTGCTTGTCTTCAGAGTGACTTATTGAGGGATGGAGGATAAAGATTTTGTGCATGGTTAATATTTAATTAGCTCGCTCCCAGAAATATCTAGTGAGCTGCCAGCAAGGCCCTGTTGGTGGAAAGGAGCCAGAGAGCTGAGGTTGCTACTTACAAGTCTCCTTGTGGACAGAATAGCACATCTAGTTCATAGATTCACCTTCCCTTTGGAATATACTGCTCTGTCTTCATGTTGCCCACAGTGCCTGTGTTGCAGGGAAGCATTTTGACTTGCTTAGAATTTGTCATCAACCTTGCCTTTCTTCTTGGGCCCCTGGATCAGAAGCAGGAAAAATGCTTCCATATTAGTTTTCTTGACAGACTATACCCCATTTTGCAAAGGTGCTTTCCCCACCCCAGAGTGTTAAGGAAGAGCAGGCATGCCTCCTTTGTGTAGCTGGTACTTGTGATTGTTACATGGTGTGTGTGTGTATAATTCCAGAGAGAGTGTCCAGAAAGTCAGTCTATTCTTTACCACAACTTTAGCCCTTTTGGTGATAAAACCCCTTTTCAAAATGGAGATGACACAATAGTATTGGCTTTTCGTTGTTGTAACATTCTGAATACAGAATGTTAGAGAATCCAGTATATCTGCATTTTGAACCTGAAACTAGCCTGTTAAAAAAAAAAAAAAAAAGATATAAGGGCATCTAGGTGGCTCAGTCAGTTAAGCATCTACCTTCAACTCAGGTCACGATCTCAGGGTCCTGGGATCGAGCCCCACATCCAGTTCCGTGATGGGGAGTCTGCTTCTCCTCCCTCTGCCACTCCCCCTACCTCTGCCACTCCCACTGTTTGTGAGCATGTGCTCTCGAGCTTACTCTCTTTGTCAAATAAGTAAATAAAAATCTTTTTTTTTTTTTTTTTTAGATTTTATTTATTCATGAGAGACACACAGAGGCAGAGAGACAGAGAAGCAGGCTCCCTGTGGGGAGACTGATGCGGGACTTGATCCCAGGTCTCCAGGATCATGCCCTGAGTCTCAACCACTGAACCACCCAAGTGTCCTATAAATAAAATCTTAGAGAGAAAAATGATGGAGTATCATGCGACGCACTTATAGGCAGGTGGACCTGAGTGCTATTAGCCTTTGCCCCTGGGCAAGTTGCTTAACTCCTGAATCTGTTTCCTCATCTGTAAAAATAGAGATTCATTCCACCCGCCCCCTATAGCTGTTTTAAGGTATAGAGAAATGCTGTGGCAGGCTACCCCTCAAAGATGTCCACATCCTAATTCCTGGAACCTGTGAGTACTTTATCACACTTGGTAAGAAAATACTAATCAGCTGACCTTAAAATAGGCTGATTATCCTGGCTTTGCCAGGTGGGCCCAGTGTATTCCCAGGGCCTTTGAAATGTAGGAGGAGGGGGGCAAGGGAGGAGATCAGAGGGATGGTCTGCTGGGGGACTGCTGGCTGTGACTGGCTTTGAGGTGGAAGCAGGGGCCCCTCGCCAAGGAATATGGGCGTCCTGGAGAAGGCAAGGAGTGGAGTTGTCTGTAGAGCCTCTGGAAAGAAATGCAGCATTGCTGGCACCTCGATTTTAGTTCAAAGAAGACCTGTCTGACCTCCGAAACTGTAAGATGATAAAAACTTGTATTGTTTTTAGGCACTAAGTTTGTGGCGATTTGCTATAGCAGTAATAGGCTGCTAATAAACACAGAATGCAAAACACATGGTTCAGTGCTCTGCAAATAGCCATCATTCTCCCTTCCTTCCCCACCTCCCAGAAAAGCTTTAACACTTGAGAACTATTTCAGAACTTCCACTAGAGTAGAGACCCATCTTTGAGGCATATTATGGATGAGGACTCAGCAGATAGGAGTCATGGAAATGCTAAGCTTTTTGTTTATCTATGGGTGCTTGTGCTTCTCTGGTTCTGTTTCCTTTGCAAAATAGAAATAGAACGCAAAAGCTTCCTTTCAGGTTGGGACAGAGAGGGGCCACTGTGCTCCGCAAGCCAAGCCCAGTGGGTGGGCGTTAAATGGATAGGCACAGCACACCTGAGCGGCTCAGTGGTTGTGTCTGCCTTCGGCTCAGGGAGTGATCCTGGAGTCCTGGGATTGAGTGCCACATCGGGCTCCCTGCATGGAGCCTGCTTCTCCCTCCGCCTGTCTCTCTCCTTGTGTGTGTGTGTCTCATGAATAAATAAATAAAATCTTAAAAAAAAAAAAAAAAGGATAGGTAGGACCACCAAGGCATTGGGGCTTTTCCAGTAGGGAGGACACATCAGGTAGAAAGCTGTTCATAGGTCCAGTTTTCCAGGTCAATGACCCATCCCCACAGCACCCTCCGGCAAATTGAAATCTTGTAAAGAGTAATGTTTTTTGACATTCAGGACTTGCCAGCACTGTCCAGTAGAAACAGAATACACATCTCAGTGTAATTTTAGGTTTCCTTGTAGCCACACTACAAGGTAATTCATCTTAATCGTCTATTGTATTTAACCCAGTGTATCCAAAATACAGCCATTTCAATATGTAATCACTAAAAATTATGAATGGGGTATTTTACATTCTTTTCCTACTAAGTCTTCAAAACCTATTTGTGTGTTTGAGAGCACATCTGTTTGGGCTCGCACACTTCAGGTGCCACACTTGGGCAGCCACTACCTGTTCTAGAAGCAGGGTGTTAGAATCCCCTGGGGAGTGTCTTTAAAATATCTGTGTAAAGGTGCTAGAGATTAGTAGGAGTCATTTGGTCTGGATAAGCCCCAGGCATTGGTTTTGTTTGTTTTTGTTTTTTTAAGTTCCCTAGCCAGGAATTCTTTAGAGTCTCCTTGAAGACAGCCCACAGGACACAAACATGTGTTTGGGAACTTGAATTTGGGTCTGAGATTCAGTCCCAGATAATGCAGTATTCTTTCCCACTTGCATATTTGACATGTTGGTCCTTCTGCCCTGACTTCCTGCCCCACATGTGCCCATCACCCCCTCCATGGAGTCTCCTCTGGCCGAATTTAACACACGCCCACCTTTGTGTCTTCATTATTCCTTTTAAATGCTGTGGTATTCTAACACTCTAAGTCACTAACCCCTTTCTGGGCCTCATTAAATGTTTACCAAGGGAAGCTTGGGTGGCTCAGCGGTTGAGCACCTGCCTTCGGCCCAGGGCCAGGGTGTGATCCTGAAGTCCCAGGATCGAGTCCTGCATCGGGCTCCCTGCATGGGACCTGCTTCTCCCTCTGCCTGTATCTCTGCCTCTCTCTCTGTGTCTCTCATGAATAAATAAAATCTTAAAAAAAAAATGTTTACCAAAAAAAAAATTTTTCCCCTGGCCTCAAGTTTGGGAAGATACCTAAATCATGTGGTGGAGAGCCAGAACTCCCCAAGGTGGGTCCCAGCAATGTCAGGGCAGTGGGGGCGGGGGAGCGTGGGCATGAGGTCACCATGTGTAGGCATGGTTCCCAGCACCCAGTGCAGACAGGTTGAATGGCTGGAGAACAGAGGTGAGCCAAGGCTTTCAGCAAAGGAGGGAAAGAACCAGGCTCACAACCACACTACTGTGCTGCCTCACCCCTCCCCCAAGCTGCCTGTGAGCTGCTGCCTTGCCAGAGTCCAAGTCAGCTGGGGTGGGTCTTGGGTGGTGAGCTGTACCCTTTCCACTGTGTGCACTGCTGTTTCACACCAAGATGCCAGATGCCCTCTACTTGGTGACGCCCAGGCAGGCAGCTGACTTCCTGACTCCCCAGGCTGCCAGAATCCCAGAATCCTCTGCTCTCTGGGTGTCAGAGGATGTGTTGGTCCAGACTGAGGCGGGATGAGGCTGCTAGTCCATCCTTCCCCGTTGCCATCATTGGTGTACGCTTGCCTCCATGACACGTTCGTGAGGACCATTTATTACATGGCTTGTCTGGTGCTTTGGGGTGTGCCACAGGAAGGTAAAGACCACTCTCGTCCTCACCAGGAGTTTTGGTCTTCATGAAGGAGATGGCAGAGGGGTGAGGTGAACAGGAGTGCTATGGCAGAGCAGTTCACGGCAAGACTCATCTGCAGAATGGACATAATCATGCAGCCATCACGGAGGAGCCGTGAGGATTTGGAAGACTTCATAGTGTGGGGCTGCCTGGTGCAGAGTCAGTGCTGTGTGTTAGCTGTTTTGTTGTGTATGGAAAAGCAGGTTAGGCTGAAAGAAACAGAACCATGCCCCTGCTGGATTATTTCCCTGTGCCCCTAGTTTAGCTATCTGTAAAGGGGGAGCCAAGGCAGTTTGGAAGAGCAAGCAGATCTGCAGCAGGGGTGGGGGGAGGCAGGAAGGTAGGGAACAGCACCTTCCTGGGAGAAGGAGCCTGCAGGTGCTCATGCTCTAGAAGCACTCCTCCTCCTCCAGGACTGCAGGCCCCTGCTTCCAGGGAAGCCTCAGGGACGTTGGGGAAGCCAGCCAGCATCTTACTTCCTTGCCCTCAGCCCAGCATCCCAGCCAGCCCCAGGCTGGGCCCGTATGTGAATGAAACCCAACTGGGCGCTTATTTGCTCATTCCCACAGCTCTCAGTGGAAACTCTGGAGTCTAGGCCTGTTTGGCTGAGGCTCAGGGAAACCCAGTCTGCTAACCTGAGACACTTGGCCCAAAGGGTAGAGATGCCTTTGCCAGCCGGGCTGCGCTGTTGGCGATGCCCTTCCCCTTCACTTAATTTCAAGGTGGACTCAGGTATCACCTCATTTGTGAAACCATCAACCACTTACCCCCTGCCCAAGCCTTGCTCTGCTTCCCTAGTTCTCATGACATTCACACCATTTCCCTGTCTCCCTGTACGTGGCAGTTCAACCAGCAGAAGTGGGCAGCTAAGCTTATGCATTGTGTTTAGATCCATAGGAGTAGGGATTGTGTTGCTTCCCCCTCTGAGCCCCTAAGTCCTACCCACTGAACCCCAGGAGCCTCAGGCAGGATCTCCTTGGCTTCTCTTATGTCCTAGCACCTAGGAGCACATGATTTGGGGGACGCACTCATTGTGTATGCTGAATGAATAGATACCATGGGACCAGTGGGTCTCCCTTCTTTGACATTGCTACTTGGTGAGGCCTAAGCGACCCCCAGCACCCACTGCAGAAGACTGAGGCAATGGAGAAAAGTTTAATCCAGGCAGGATTGTTTCTTTTTTTTTTCTCTTGTTGAAATAAACACAATCATCAAACTGCAGTAGGCTTGCCTGCCAGGGGGTGACTCAGCCCCCTGGCTTGTGGGTCAGACAGGTCTGTGGAGTGATGTCACCAGGACCACGAGGAACGAAACCACCCAGGCTGGCTCCCCATCCATTCAGAAGCAGCCTGTGGAGGTGGGCCTAGGGGCTGTGTCATCCTCCCTTTGTGTCACCTGCAGAGCCCTGGGAAGAAGTGGCATTGGGTCAGGCTGCCACTGGTGAGAGGGAGGATCCTTCTCTGGCTTCCGCCTGCCCTCTGGAGGGGTAGGCGTCATCGACAAGGCCCTCCAGTTTCATAAACAGGATGATCATGGGACCCAGACTGAGTGGGGACTGGGGCGTATGAATGGAGAGAGCTGGCATTTGAAGGAATCAGGGTAGGACCAGTGTTGCTCCCCTGGCTTCCCATCTGCTGAATTACCAAACTGCTGGGTGCCTCCCCACTTTGCATGTGACCATATCCCAGTGCCTCCTTGGCTACAGAAATCCTGTGTTTGCTTTCAGCAGCGGCTTTTGAGATGGCAAACGCTTTTGAATGAGGTCTCTCTGTCCTTCAAACATCTCTTTGGAAACACTAAAGCAGAGTAACCCGCCTCTGTGCCAGTCCCTGTGCCTTGGCTCTTTGAAGGACGTTTTTGGTCTCTGTTAAGTGCCTCTGTTAAGTGTTGTGATAACGGCACAAGGAGGAAGCTTAAGTCTGATTCATTTTGGGATTGATTTTTCAGGATAGTAAATGTTTTATAGTTGCTTTTACTATTTAACCAGTAGTTAAATTATTAGCTGGAAAAAAACACTCACTACTCACTGCCTTGAATTTAACCAGAACGCATATGTGAAAGAGCTTTTGTTCATTCAAGTGTTCACTCTCATGCATCCAATAAAGATTTATTGACCACCAGGCACAGGTCTGGGGGCTGGAGATATAGCAGGAAGAGCAAAAGACTCACAGGGTCCCTTGTACCATGGGCATCTGTTTGGGGGTCAGAGGTAGAAGCCAAGAGGAAGTGGTAAACAAGATGGTTTCAGATCATAAACATACTGGGGGAAGTAAACAGAAGATGCTTTCTGAAGAGGGTGGTTGGAGAAGACCCTCCAGGAAGGAGCATCTGGGTCCAGAGCTGGGTGATGGGGGATGTGCCAGGCCTAGAGGTGGGACCTGACTTCCCCTCTAAGGAAGTAAAGGGAGGAATGTGTGGTTAGAACCAAGAGAGGAGGGATCCCTGGGTGGCGCAGCGGTTTGGCGCCTGCCTTTGGCCCAGGGCACGATCCTGGAGACCCGGGATCGAATCCCACATCAGGCTCCCGGTGCATGGAGCCTGCTTCTCCCTCCGCCTGTGTCTCTGCCTCCCTCTCTCTCTCTCTCTCTCTGTGACTATCATAAAAAAATAAAAAAAAAAAAAAAAAAAAGAACCAAGAGAGGTGCGATCCCTGGGTGGCTTAGTGGTTTGGCGCCTGCCTTTGGCCCAGGGCGCGATCCTGGAGTCCCGGGATCGAGTCCCGTGTCGGGCTCCTGGCATGGAGCCTGCTTCTCCCTCCTCCTGTGTCTCAAAAGAACCAAGAGTGGTGTTTTGGACATGCTTCGTACATGTTTGCATTCTAGAGGACCCAGGGCTTTTTCATTCCTGCTTCCCAGATAGGGAAGCCTCCATCAGGAAAGGGGGAAGTTTCTGAAGAAAGGCTCCCCAGTGATTTGGGATGATCTGTGACAGATCCTGAAGGCCGAGGTGCTGTAGCATCCCCAGTGGGATGGCTGAGAAGACCTGTCTTTATCCCCAGATGCAGGGGCTCCTGGCAGAGGAGTCCTCAAAATGAAGACAGCCAGGGTTGCATCCTCTACAGCCACTTAGCTCCTTGCCAAGGGTTGTGGGTTTCCAGAACAGTGTAATTGGTACTGATGAGCATTGGGCCAAAAAGCAATGGCTCTGTGAGATGCTCACAGTCTTGCTGTATCCTCAGTGACGGTCTCCTCCCCCTCTGCCCTCCCTGACTATGGCTCTGCCTAGGGCTCCTTTGCGAAGGCCCACAGCTGGTGGCGCGGAGGCTGAGTTGCTGTGAGCAGCTGCTGATTAGAACTTCTAGGCTTGATCATCAGGCTTCGCTGACCATGTCTGTGCTCTGAGGCCTGGCTTCTGTCTGGAGTCTGCACCGGGCACCTAGCCTCTCTGTACCACCTGCTGTGGCTCCTGCCCTGCCCTGGCTGCCTCACAGGGCTCCTCTTTCCTGAATCAGCACCTGCTGGAATGCTTCCTGGGGTGTGTCCCTGCCAGTTGTTCCTCTGGGGATGGGTGCCATTGGTGGCTTTTTCCAGCCTGGTCCTTGGACGGTCTCCTCTGGCTTCACTTGTCCTGGCTGCAGGACAAAAGCTGCCCTGGGGAGGAGCCAGAGTAAGTGGAGATGAAGGTCAGAGCCCTGCGTCAGATGCCCTTGCTCACAGGAATGGGGAACCCTGGAGGCCCATGAGCTTCTCCCTGCCATCCTGATGCTGTAATTACCCGAGGTTTTGAACAAATCCCTATTCCAGAATGTGCTTCCTGACTTGGAATCGGGCCAGTTGCTCCCTGAGCGGTAGTGGTCCTGGGGACGCTGGGTTCCTGTGGCGGGACAGAGAAGGCTGTCTGTTGACTCACTGCTCCCTTGGCCCAGCCTCCCACCTCCGGGACCCCGTGGTGGCTGAGAGGACAGCATCCAGAGCCAGGCAGCCCGGGCTCCGGCCCCATCCAGCAGCCTCCCTGTCCTTGTAGGCCGGGGAGGTTGCTGTGCAAAGCTCAGGTCAATATGCAAAACACTTAGAACAGTGCCTGGCAGGGCACAAGCTCTTGGTCAACATTTCATCATCAGGACCTTGAGCAAGTGATTACCTTCCATGAGCTTGGTTTCCTCATCTACTTCCTCCTAGGGTGACTTTGGAGATTAAATGAGCTAATACTAGTGAAGTGCTCAGCACACATGCTGAACGTGATAAAAATCTTTCTACTGTAAGATTATTGAGCCTAGTTGGCTGCTATTGTGGCTTGAAATGTCACTTTTGCAAGTTTCCCGGTGCTGGTGATTCTGATGGTGTCTCCAGAGTCTGCTGAAGCCTTCCCATCCCTTGGCCTCTGGCCACCCCCAGCATAGTACGCACCTCTGCCCTTCAGAAGGTCAGGTTGCTCACCATCCAGGCACCAGGTGGAACAAACTGCAGACTCTTGGAGGCAGGCAGGGTGGCTGTCCAAGGCCTGGGGTGTGGACTTGTTGACTTTTTCCACCACAGAAGGGGCAGCAGTGGCCTGAATGCCCATGAAACCATTTACTGCCTCAGGCTTGCTGGTCTAAGAAACCTGTCTCTGCAGACCTTTCAGCTCCCACCGGAGACCCCTGGGCATTCCTGGGGTCTCATAGCTGCCCGGGAATGCACCATTATCATTCTTGTCCTGCTTCCCTTCAGTGGGGAGAGCTGCTTCCTGACCCCCCATCCCGACCACTGGAAGGTCAATAGGAATCACTTCCCCCTCTTCCCCGGGAGTCCAATAAGCAGACAAGTCCCAAACTGGTTGCCTCCTCTGCTTCCTCCCACCCAGGCCTCCTCTCCTGCTCTGGGTTTTCCAGCCAGACACCAAGGCCCCTAATCAATCCATTCGACTTAAAGGTGTTTCTCTCCATGGCAATTGATCTTGCCAGCCATGAGGGATTACATTTGCTGTTGTCAGAGCTGTTGGGATAGTTCTGGCCTAGGTGGCTGTCCCAGGGCAGAAAGAAACCTTTTTGCAGTCTGGCAGGCTGTAGAGCACCCACATGATGGTGCTGGGCTCCCCTGTGACTCCCCCTCCTCCTTCAGTTTTCCCCCAGCCACCTGTTGGCCTGTTGTGAGGGTAACCTGCTGTGTGGACAGAATAAGTATTGCTGACCATCGGAGCTGTCTTGAGACTGTAAACACTAGGCGCTGAGCTATGTCACTGTTGCTCAGCATAGATTCTAGCAGTAAGAAGAAGAGCCCTGAAGCTCTCCCCACCCCTGCAGCCCACTTAGGACAGGCTAGGGCGTCCCTGGGACCTGACATCCCCTCATGGGACGAGGCTTGGCTGCTGTGCCTGGTAGGAGAAGCAAGGCCCTGTGAAGTGTGCACAGACTCCCTCTGTGTGAGCACTGTGCCTCCTTGTGAGGCTTCCTGACCCACACATCTGCTGCCCTGCACACAACGGGGCCGTGTTCCCTCCCCGGGAGGGACCCTGTTTCTACAGCCAGCCACAGGGAGCAGACAGCACTGGGAGGGCCGAGTGGGGGGAGGGAGGGAGAGGAGGAGCCTAGTGCCCAGACTCTGCCGCGTGCCTAAGTCCCCACATCTTCCGGGGCCTGGAGCCCCCACACTGCTTTTGGAAGTCTTCCATGTACCAGGAACCATTTAGGGGCTGGGGGTACAGCAGCAGCCAGAGAGGCAGAACCACTTCCCTCTTGGTGTTGACATTCAGGATAGGATGGATAACAGACAAGGAAAACGTCATGGTCAGGGGGCACCAAGTAGCTGAGTACACGGAGAGGAGTTAATCAGGGGAGACTGAAATAGGGTGGCAGCAGGAAGGGGACTGGTGAGCAGAGACCCATAAGGGGTGGTGGTGAGGGGTCCAGTTCCCAGCAGTGAGCGGGTGCTCAGTCTACATTTGGACCCAGGATGAAGTAAAGGCTGTCTTAGTGGCCTGTAGGGAAGGCTGGGAGAGGGCACTGCCCGACTCAGGCACCCCACCTTCAGCTCAGCAATGCACTCCTGGCTCCTGCTGCCCTGGCTGTATGGGGCCTCCTCCCTACCCCGCTCTGTTCAGGAAAAGGCGCCTTCTCAGCCACTCCCCTCCCTTGCTGGGCCCTGGTCAGCCCATTCCTTTAGGAAGTGTCTCTGCTTCTGCTCTCCAGCTGTAGACTCCAGGAGGGAGACCAGTTACTATGGAAGCCCCTTCCTGGCGTCTGCCCCAGGACTTGGGCAGGAGAGAAGGCCCACTCGGACTTCGGGCCCCATCTCTGCATCCACAGCTGCCTCCTGCACCTCTTCTGCATGTGTAGCTGTGCAGCTTGGGCTCTGCTCTTGCCCGGAATCTTCCCGATCAGGCTGGACCAGATGGCAGTCATCAGAAGAGCCAGCTCAGGTGTCAGAGCAGCTGGGGGATGGAGTTACACACCCTGGAGACCGGACACTCCTGGCTTATGAGCTGGCAGCTGCTTGCTGCTGGGGGAGGCATGGCCCCCACCTCCTTATCCTGTGCACTGCCACCTCTGCCTGGCCCTCCCAGCTCTGTGCCTGTATGGGAGAGAGGTGCCTGGGGTGCTGTATAGCAAACTCACTAAGGATACAACAGTCAGCTAGACCTGGCTTGGCCCTTAGGAGCTGCACAGACAGGACACCTAACCTCTCTATACCTCAATTTTTCTCATCAGGAAAGTGGGCTAGTAGCCATTTCCTAGGGCTGTTGCTGGAAGTGTGTGGCCTGTGCTTGGCACGTGGTAACCACCGAGGAAGTGGCAATTGGCGATCATCATTGTCACCACCACTGTTGTGGATGGAGTTTGGTCTGGGTGGGGTGTGGTTGTCACATGAGGCAGAGAGAAGTGAGTCCTGGGCTCGGCTGCTCTCCCAGTGGCTGCTCAGTGATGCTTCTTGAACAAAGGCTGGCACTGGAGCCTTAGGGAGGCTGCGCTGGCAGAGGGTCGGCAAACAGATGCCAAGGGAACGTCCCGGGTCTGGCTCCCTGAGGCTTTGGGAGTAAGAGAAGCCAGAGCCTCTCTGGATTTCTCCCAGGACCCTGGGATGGGATGCCAGGAGAGTGGCCCCCTGAGCAGCCCACTGTGGGGTATGCAGCAGCCCCAGCACTCCTACATCCTGGCAGATGGGGCCACCCTGGGCTCTGTGGGGGCAGGGGGCTGGGCTGGGTTCAGAAGCTGCATCTCTGATCAGAGAGGACTGCCTTTGCTCCCATGGGGTTGCTTTCTTACAGAGGAAGTCTCCCAGTCTTGCCAAGTAGCCCAAAAGTCCATTCATAGTAGACGTGTTCATGAGGTTGGGCAGTTACATTGTATAGAAGCCAGAGATGGCTAGCGCAGTGGCCTCCAAGCTAAGAAGAAAGCAAGCATCATGGCTGCCCCTTCCCACTCCTGCCCGAGTCAGACCACCATACCAGTGTGTCCTGTTGACAAGGCATTGACCTGCAGGCTCAGGTCCTGGCTGCAGGGTAAGCACATATGGCACCCCCACCCCATGCTCAGCCCATTGCAGGCTCTAGCATGGCCTGGGGGGTGGCCAGCCAGTGTGGGCCCCAGTAAAGGACCATCCTTCCCTGCAGTGGCATGGCAGGTCTTCTCCATCCACAAACACGGATGTCCTCAGCTCAGTGCTGAGCAGGTAGACATAGGCGTGTACAGTCTGCCCACAGGTGGAGAAGTAAAACCTATCCACAGGTAAACCCGGGGTCGACTATAGTTACTGGGTGAGTAGAGCCAGTAGCAACAGTAAGTGCCAGGGACCTTTGGTGAGGGAGTAGCTCCATTCGAGAAGCCTTGGGCTGTGCAGGCACTGAGCTAGGGGGAGGAGACAGGACCCCAGCAGGTAGAGATGGGAGAGGACCTCTGCCCAGAATGCATTGGCTGCTTGCTCAGGGCCCAGATGGCAGCAGTAGGTATGCTAAGTGGATCCCCCCACTTCCCGGGGCTCTAGTAGGGCCACGGTCACCATCTGCTTCAGTGAGGGTGGACGCTGAGTCAGGACTCATCCCCTCCCAGGAGGGAGGTGGCCTGTGTGACAGATGGGCCACAGGACCTGGGTTTGTCCTGGTTCTCAGTGGAGTGGCTGTGTGGCCTTGCCCTATAGTAATGTGTATGTGTAGGGGGTGACACGTATCTTCATGGGGTGTCCCGAGGGCTCAGGAGGGACAGGATAGAAGATGCCATGTTGTTGCCACTGGCTGCTACCCTGGGGCCCGGGGCCGGCCTCACCTTCTAGAGTGAGCTAACCATGTGCAGGTGTCCTAGACGTGTCTCCTGCAGCCACCAGCAGCCACCAGCCAGCCTCTGTCCTTACTTCGCAGCCGCCTGAAGACTCCTAGTGGCTTTTTGGCATTGAGCATTGGCTCCGTTTGAGCTGCGCATATCCCGCAAAGGAAAGCGTCTTCAGAGCTCTGGTTCGCTTAGGTTGAGAGAATAGCCCTTCCCTCTGCATCTTTACACCTGCCTCCTGCTGGCGGGGAGAATCTGTCCTGTGTGCCTCCTGGGGAAGTCGGCCTGGTGGGTCTCTGAACTGTGCCTCCTCTGTTCCCTTCCAGGCCATTAGCATCAGCAAAGCCATCAACACCCAGGAGGCCCCGGTGAAGGAGAAGCACGCCCGGCGTATCCTCCCTCTGGGTGCCGCGGGGAGGGGGGCAGTGTGAGGAGGGCAGGGGCGCTGCAGGTGGCCGCGTCTGCCCTCGCTGGGACTGAGGCCGGAGGAGGCGGGTGCTCGCTCCTGGTGCTCGCTCCTGGCTCCTGTGGCCTTGGGCCCGCCGGCCTCCTGCCTTGCCCCTTTCCTTTCAGATTCTGCATCCCAGCTGGGGGCGACCATTTATCACCTTTGGCTGTTGAGCCTGGTTAAATTTGCGAGGCTTGACCTTGCTTGTTTGCTTGACTTTGGCTGAAAGCCACAGCTTCCCCTGAACTGTGGCAGATGTGGAGGGAGAGGGGTGTTGGGAGAAGGTGCTGGACGCCATGGGCCTCCCCCTGCATCACGTCGCTGTACTCGCTGGGTACCCCAGCCTTCTTCCCACTTGAGCCTGCTTCCCGCACTTGGCCTTGACCCTGCTAGGCATCATTCTGGGCACTCACCACGAGAAGGGCGCCTTCACCTTCTGGTCCTACGCCATCGGTCTGCCACTTCCTAGTAGCTCCATCCTCAGCTGGAAGTTCTGCCACGTTCTCCACAAGGTCCTCCGAGACGGGCACCCGAATGTGAGTAGCCACTGTCCGCTGGTCCCGAGCGGGCAGGTCTCCCGGGCCCCCGTCTGCTGCTGCCCGAGCAGGCTGCCACCCCAGGGAGGCAGAGCAGCATGCCTCAGAAATGAGAGATTGTCCCCACATCTGCCTGCTGCCCGTCCCTCCACACGCTCAGCACGCTGGCGAGCACAGGGAGGGCCTCCGTTGGGACCCTGCCCATGCAGGTCTGCTGCTTCATCCTTGTCCCCTGTCCTGTCTCGTGCTGCAGGTCCTGCATGACTGCCAGCGCCATCGGAGCAACATTCGGGAGATCGGAGACCTGTGGGTAGGTGCGGGGAACAAGCACAGTGGCCTTAGTGCCTTGCACAGTCCACCGGGTCTGGAAAGTCCAGCCACCGTCCTGCTCGGTGTTCCATCCCCCTGTGGGGCTGAGCGAATGGCGCTCCCTGCAGGTGGGCGTCTCTTCCCTCTACCACATTCTACTTCCCGAATCCTGGCTTCTTGACCCACCCCAGGGTTCCCTGCCACAGTGGCTCGAGGGTTTGCAAACTAGCTTAGAGTTTTATAAAGGTACTTCAGAAGTTCCATTAGCATGTGAGTCAAATGTGCTTGATACCAAATCCTAACCCATTTCACTTCCCCCAGAGCAGAAGTTAGGATGTTATCTGGAGATGTTGGCCTTGCTTTTAAGGCCTCCTATAGGAAATTTCATTAACCAATGGGCACCCCCAGCTCCAGACCTGGAGCAGCCTTTCAATCGCTGTGAGTTGGGAAATTGTGGCGACACCCAAGTCTGGGTGTCTGACTGGCAGGTACAGCCAGTGTGAAGGGTACAGACTCCTTGCTGCACCTCCGACCTAAAGACTGGCTGCTTTAGAATTTCCAGATTAGAAACTGGGTTCAAAAAAACTCCCCAGAAGATTTTTGTAATTGATTTTTTAATTTAAACTCAATGAACATATAGTATATTATTAGCCTCAGAGGCAGAAGATTCTTCTCTACAGTAAAGTTTGAGAACCCCAAGAGCTTGTATTCTGGGTCCTCTTCAAGACCCTCAGGGAATTTGGGGGCTGCCAAGAGGGCTTCTGGCCTCATTTGTCTTCTGGGAGGACTGTTGGGAACTGACCAGAGGGAAGGCAGGACAGGGCATGGACTCCTGTTTCATGGATGTCCCTTGAAGTGAAAAAAACAGTGTCCATGGTGCCCAGCTGGTGTGACCACAGGGGACACGGTGTTTGGAGGTGACAGGGGAGGCAGCTGGGAGGATATGTACATGCCCCGGGCAGAATGTGCCTCCCTGGCTGCCACCAGCATTTTAATGAAGTGTCCCAGCTCAGAGTTGGCCTGCTGCCCCGGACAAAGAGCCCTCTTCTCAACAAGAGTTTCTTTGGCAAGAAGGACTAGGAGTAAGATTAAATTAAAAAAAAAAAAAAAGTTAAAGAGCTGTGAACAAAGAGTAGGGTTGGCGGAGGTCCTTAGGACGGATGCGTTGGCCACCTCTGGCGGGCTGAGCAGAATGTGCACACGAACCTCTCTGTCCGTGTGGCAGGTGAAGGAAGGACATCCCACTGGCATGCTGCCCCTTCCCACCTCCACTTTCTTGCTTGCCCCAAGGCGTGTCCTAGTCCTGTAGAATTTGTGGGCACGTTCCTGGGGTAGCAGACCCTCACCCTGGGTTCTTGTCTCCACAGGGACATTTGCATGACCGCTACGGACAGCTGGTGAATGTTTACACCAAACTCTTGCTGACCAAAATCTCCTTCCACCTCAAGGTAGTTTCCTCGGGACACGCGGGGCTGGAGGGAGGGACCTTGGGCTTTCATCTCTGAGACATCCTGGAAAGCCTCCAGGTGGGATCTCCTGTGTCCTGATCTTGACCTGAGGGGACCTTAAGAGTCTGAGTACCTTGAGGCATTTCCCGCTGATGCTGGAGGTGGTCTCAACCTTGCCCTTGGCTCTGGGCAGCCTCTGGCTCTGGTCCCTGGGCTCTCCTGTTACCCACAGACCCCCTCAGCCAGTGCCCAGGGCAACTGAGGGCATCCCCGGCCTCGTCTCCTGTCCTCAGAAGCCAGAACCAGTTCTGGGCTGGGGCCAGCAGGGGCCTCACCTGAGTCGGGGTGTTGTCTCTGTAGCACCCCCAGTTTCCTGCGGGCCTGGAGGTGACAGACGAGGTGCTAGAGAAGACTGCTGGGACTGATGTCAACAACATGTGAGTTCCTCCGGACAGTGCAGCCACCTGGTGCTACTTCCTTTCTCGCTCAGTTTCCCCGATGGTTCCTGCAGCATTTCACACTCCGGGTCCCACATGGGTGGGTGCTTGTCGTGGCTGGCTGAGGCTAGGGGTCCTGCTTCTCAGGGAGCTGGGGTTTATTTGGAATCGGGAATGTTTGGCTGCCCTCTGCAGAGGCATGTGGATAAACTCTGCTCCCTCTTCCCATCGGGTGGTCTCTGGGATGAGTCCCCTGCCCCTCCACTCAGCCCCCCGCCTTCCCCTCCATAGCTTCCAGCTCACCGTGGAGATGTTTGATTACATGGACTGTGAGCTGAGGCTTTCTGAATCAGGTAAGCCAACCGAGGAGGAGGAGGCCTGGCCTGCTAGAGTCCAGTGATTCTCGGTGCTCACTGCCAGATGCAAAGTTAGCCTAACCAACTTACTGTGCTCCTGGCAGGAGTGAGTAACAGGGGACTCCAGGTGCCCCCAGAACATGGGGAGACCTGTTCACTGCCCCTGCAGAGTGGCAGTCCCCAGGGGTGTGTCCCGGGCATGGCGCTGTCAGGTTCCTGACCCCGGCTACCCCTGCCCAGCCTTGAGTATCTACAGAGCCCACCCCGGAGAGAGTTCGTTTTGGTCATCTTGCCTGTGTCCTGCTATAAAAGGCCTGTGAGTCATGTCGGACTTCCCAGCCCAGGAACCTGGCTGCTGCTGGACAGGAAATCTCAGAGGGTTTACCTTCCTAGGGCTGCAGAGGGGATTGTTCTGGGCGGCAACTTCAGGACATCTTGTTGGGTAACTCAGTGCTCTTTAGAGGAGAACGAGCAGCAAATGCCTTTTTAATGGAAGATCTAGACTTAGAGGTGGGTCTGGGCAGCCTCCTGGCATTCCTGCATCTGGACTTAGAGCTGTGTCCAGAGGAGCCCAGGTCCCACCAGGGAGTGAGGCTGTCAGCCTATGACTGGCAGAGATGAGCCATGCCTCCCCCAAGAGGGAAGGTAGAGAAAATCCCTCAGTGGAGAAATGGTTTTGCCTTGTATAAAACCCAAAATGGTATTTTATGTGTGTTTCAGTTTTTACAGGAAAATGCACTTGATGTGACATGTTAAGGTTTAGAAAGGTGAAGGACCATCCTTAGCTGCTGCGTCCTCCTCATCCCTTTCCTCCTGGGCATTCTTGTGTCACTGTGGAGGTTTGCAAATGGTCCCACCCTGGGCCGTGTGAGCATAGGACCCCAGGGCCTGGGGCCCGACATCTGGAACAGCGTCCTGGCATCTGTGGTGTGTGTGGGCCATGCTGGCATGTGGTCTACCCATTGTCATTTCTCTCTCTGCCCTGGAGAAGAGGCTGATCACAGTGGGGGCAGCCTCATATTTGTCTCTTTCCCTCCTAGTTGGCTGATCTGATGAAAGGTTTGATTGTCAGGGACAGAGGAGACTGACCCCGGGTGCAAGTGAGGTTTTGGGGTCACTTGGGGTTTGCAGAACTGAGTCCTGAGCTGGCTGCCGTGTAGTTGACTTCTCTCCCCATAGTTATGAGGCACTTGGCTACACAGCCTTGAACCTCCTTGTTTCCCTGACACATAGGGGGAGCTTGAGGCCCATGGGTACAGGACCGTCCGAGGCTCCTTGTCTCTCCAGCCCCTTGGCTTGGGCGCACTGCGTAGAGGCTGTCAGGAAGCCCTGGCCTCACAGAGCTGTATTCTAATTGCCCGGACTTGCCATCGCCCTCGTTTGTGGGGACCCTGGGGCTCAGTCTGGGGCAGCCACAGCACAGGGGGCTCTCCTCTCCTAGCCCTTCAGAGCATGTTGGTGTCTAAAGACATGGGGCAGAGTTATCCTGCCTGGCTGGGACTGGCAAGGCAGGTACCCGGGCCATCACCTCCTGGGGTTGTTCTGACGATGCCCTGGGATGATGGTGTGGGGCCCGCAAGCCACCGCTGTTCTCTCGGTGGCTGTCACTGAGGCTGCATGGCTCCCTGTGCTCACGCTCCTCCCTCCACCTCTGTTTGCAGTTTTCCGACAGCTCAACACGGCCATTGCCGTTTCCCAGATGTCCTCGGGCCAGTGCCGCCTGGCTCCCCTCATCCAGGTCATCCAGGACTGCAGCCACCTCTACCACTACACAGTCAAGCTCATGTTCAAGCTGCACGCCTGTAAGTCCCCCAGCACCCTGCCGCAGGCCCCCCGAGGTTCAGCCGGAGCACAAAGGGCTGTGTTTAAGCAGCTTACGTTGATAGACATTTACTGCAGCAGAGATGAAAATAGAGACCGTTCTTAAATACTTATTAATTAAATGTAGCAACAATAAATTCATTACCCATTAATGTAACAGCATAGTTGTTACAGAAAATCACTGTTTTCCAACACAAAGATTTATCAAGAAGAGGGGCAGAGCTTTCCATGTTGGCACTTCTCTGAAAGGCCTGGCCTCTGGGGAGGCAGCGGGTGTCTGCGTTCAGCTGCCACGGCATCTCACGTCCTGCGACTGGCACAACGAGTCCAACATGGCCCATGTCCCCTCCTTCGTGTTCATGAGGGCTTTGGCCCTGGTGGACCCCCTGAGGAGGTCTCAGTCACCACATCCCGCTCTGAGAACCACTGGCCTGGGGTGTGTAAGCTGTTTGAATGCTGTCAGCCCAGGCTGGAGTCCAGACGCAGCTTTGCAGTGCGCCCACGGGCATGCTCGGCTTCGGTTTGCTGTGGTCAGGATGCTGACTTGCATGCACCTGTTCCCCTTCTCAAAGTTGAGAGCTGAACCCCCACAGAGGCCTCACATCACTCTCCCAGTTGGTTTGTGGGCCTGGACAGGCAGTAGGTGCTCTCTCCTCTCTGATGGTTTCTAGAACGTGATGGGGCAGGGTGGGAGGGGGAAGGAAGGATGTTGAGTCTTTGCAAGCTGCAGAGCAGGGGGCAGAGAGGAAGTCTTGTCGCACGTCACTGCCCTCAGGTCTCCCAGCAGACACCCTGCAAGGCCACAGGGACCGGTTCCACGAGCAGTTCCACAGGTACAGCCCGGGCAGAGAGGAGGCGCTGGGGCCTGGTGAGCTGGGGCTGCCTGGCTGGGCCTGGCTCAACCGTGACCTCGCGTCTTCTGCCCCCGCAGCCTCAGAAACTTCTTCCGCAGAGCCTCTGACATGCTGTACTTCAAGCGGCTCATCCAGATTCCCCGGCTGCCCGAGGTACCTGCCATCCTCCTGAGGCTGACCCTGGGATGTATCCTTGTTCCCTCTCTGGGCATTCAGAGAACCCTGGGGGGTCCCCACATGGACTCTGGGGATGGCTGAGGGGGGCTTCTTCCAGGCGCCACAGGCAGTTCCCAGACATTGCACCCCCCCACCCCCCAGGGACCTCCCAACTTCCTGCGAGCCTCGGCTCTAGCTGAGCACATCAAGCCTGTGGTGGTGATCCCCGAGGAGGCCCCCGAGGATGAGGAGCCGGAAAATCTCATTGAGATCAGCACGGGGCCCCCGGCTGGGGAGCCAGTGGTGAGGCCCCCCTCTTCCCATTAGGTGTTGGGCAACTGGGCCTCCCTCTGTGCCCCCTCCCTTGGCCTGGGGGTAATGGCAGTGGGTCACCATGCTTGTGTGGCAGGTGGTGGCTGACCTCTTCGAGCAGACATTTGGACCCCCCAATGGCTCCTTGAAGGATGATAGGTGAGGGCCCCGGGTGCTGCCTGCGGTGGGTGCTCTGTTGTCAGGACCCAGCTTGAAGGCCATTTGTCCCCAGGGATGTGCAGATCGAGACCCTGAAGAGAGAGGTGGAGGCACTCCGGGCAGAGCTGGAGAAGATCAGATTGGAGGTAAAGACGTGGGGCCAGGCTGTGTGGTACCCCCCGCTCCCCCACTGGTGGGCAGGGCCTCCATGATGCTGTCCCTCTGCTGAGCAGGCCCAGCGCTACGTCTCCCAGCTAAAGGGCCAGGTGAACACGCTAGAGGCCGAGCTGGAGGAGCAGCGGAAGCAGAAGCAGAAGGCACTGGTGGACAATGAGCAGCTTCGGCATGAGTTGGCCCAGCTGCAGGCCGCCCAGCGGGAGGGCGAGCGGAACCAGGGCCTGCGCGAGGAGGCCGAGAGTGCGTGAGCAACACAGAGTGCAGGGGTGCAGGGATGCAGGGCGGCCAGTGGGTGGGCGCCTGGGTCCACCGCCTCACCTGTCCTCTGCAGAGAAGGCCAGTGCCACCGAGGCGCGCTACCAGAAGCTCAAGGAGAAACACAGTGAGCTCATCAGCACACACGCCGAGCTGCTCAGGAAGGTAGGTGGGGGCACAGCCGTGGCAGCCAGTGCTGAGCATGGTTGGCTGGAGGACCGCAGGCCCCGGCGGCGGTGGTGGAGCAAGAGTCTGTACCCTACCTGTGCAGAACGCAGACACAGCCAAGCAGCTGACAGTGACACAGCAGAGCCAGGAGGAGGTGGCACGGGTGAAGCAGCAGCTGGCCTTCCAGATGGAGCAAGTGAAACGGGAGTCGGAGATGAAGGTGTGGCCACAGCTGTGGCGTCCCTTCCCCTGACCCTCACCCTGCCCCACTGCTCCCCGCCCCTCCCCGCCTTGACACCCTGTCCTGTCCCAGCTGGAGGAGCAGAGTGACCTGCTAGAGAAGCTCAAGAAGGAGCTGGAGGCCAAGGCGGGAGAGCTGGTGCGCACACAGGAGGCCCTGACCCGCACTGAGCAGGTATGGCTGCCATGGTGGGGTGGCCTCCCAGGAGCCAGCAGGACAGGAGTTAGGGTCCTCCTTCCTGTGAACATGGCCATGCCCAGATGTCCCTAGGTTGAATCAGAGCAGTCCTGGGGTGCAGCTCTGACTCAGCACAAGGGGGACACAGGAAACGGGCCCAGACTATCAGCAAGTTCTCAGTCTAAGGGGAGAATGATGACAACATGGCTCTCAGGAATTGTCTGTACATTCGGGTGGGGGCGAGGGGCGGGTGAGGTCTCCGGAAGCCCTACTCACGTCCCGGGCGTTCACAGAGCGGGTTGGAGCTGAGCTCGAGGCTGGATGCGCTGAGTGCAGAGAAGGCTGCGCTGAGCAGTGCTGTGCAGCAGCGGGAGGCGGACCTCCTGGTGGCCCAGGGCCTGGTGCAGGAGAAGGAGGAGGCGCTGAGCCGCGAGCAGCAGCGCAGCTCCCAGGAGAGGGCTGAGCTACAGGGGCAGCTGGCAGACAAGGTAACAGCGTCCCCTGAGCCCACTCAGCGGGTGAGGGCGCGGGTCCCAGCGTGTCCACACTGTATTTCTGGAACATTTTACCACTCTGAAAGGAAACTACCTGCTAAGCAGCTAATCCCCACCTGCTGCCATCAGTCCCGGCCCCTGGCATGCTCTCACCTGCTCTCTCTGGATTGACCTATGCCAGACATTGCTCATAGATGGGCCCGCACGATAGGACTGGCGTCTCCCACTGAGCAGTGTTTACAAGGTTCCTCCGTGTGCCACGGCTCAGTAATATTCCATCACGTGGACAGGCCGAATTCTGTTTATCTGTTCATTGTTAAGGAGCATTTGGCTTCTTTCTACCTTTTGGCTGTTGATGCCGCCAGGACCAAGTGCTGTGCCGTTTTCATTCCCGCCAGGAGTGGATGCGGTTTCCTACCTCCCTATATCCTTGACAGCACATGTTGTCAGTGGTTTTCCTTTTAGCCACCCTCGCGGGTGTGAGGTGGTAACTTATTGTGATTTTGCCTTGCATTTCCCTAAGGATTAAGGATGTTGGATATCTTTTGTGTGTTCGTTGTCTTTTGTGTATCTTGGGGAGAAAGGTTTGTTCAGATCCTTTGCCTACTTTTTAACTGGGGTGTCTGTCTTTTTATTGCTGAGCTGTCTCCTCTGCTCCCGAGGAGCAGCCCAAGCTCTGGGGTCAAGTGGCAGCTCCCCTCAGCCACCTCCCACACACACAGTGAGGGTCCCAGCCGGCCACTGCGGGTCTCTAAGCTGCCTCTCCTCTCCCACCAGGAGTGTCAGGAGGAGGAGCTGCAGCGGAGGCTCCTGGACGAGCAGTTTGCAGTGCTGCAGGGCACTGCCACCGAGGCCGAGCGCATCCTGCAGGATGCTGTGGCCAAGCTCGACGACCCCCTGCACCTGCGCTGCACCAGCTCCCCAGGTGAGGCTGCAGGGCGGGCACTCAGGCCATTGGGGCCTTGCCTTTCCTTCGTTGCCTGGATGGGTGCGCAGCCCACCCTAAGAGAAGTGGCATTAGGGCTCTGGGGCCCCTGGCAGGCTCCACCCCTCACCACTTCTCCCCGTGCTTGCAGACTACCTGGTGAGCAGGGCACAGGCAGCTCTGGACGCTGTGAGTGCCCTGGAGAAGGGCCATGCCCAGTACCTGAACTCCAGGTCAGGTAAGTGGGGCGGTGGGGAGACTGGAGGGACCCAGGCAGGCAGGGCAGAGGCCCCGGCCGGGGGTGCCCAGTCTGCTGGCCATGGCTGCCTCCTGCCACTGTGGAGTTTCTCCGAGCCGTGCCCCCATCCACACCCACTGGGAGCCCAGTCCTGCCCGCTCTGTGAACCTGGGGTCACTCAGACATAGCTTTGTTCCCTACTTGGCTGCGGTCTAGCCACTTGACTGTGGCCCCTCCGAGCCTGCCTCTTCTCCATAAACTGGAGCTGTGGCACCCATTGGGCTTTCTGGGCAGAGGACACAAGCAGCCTGCTGTAGGCCCCAGTCTGGGCCTTGCTGCGTGGCAGTGGCATAGGGTTTGTCTCTCCTTTCCACACAGATACCTCTGTGCTGGTGGCAGCCCTGACCCAGTTCTCCTACCTGGCTGCAGACACCATTATTAATGGCAGCGCCACCTCCCACCTGGCCCCCACCGACCATGCTGACCGTAAGTGTGTGCCAGGCTTTACTCACGGTGCCCACAGGGGACCCAGGGTCCTTGTGTCAGACCCAGTGCGCGGCCTTCTTCCAGGGCTCCCAGGTGCCTGGCCCCCTGACAGTGCTCTCTCCCCAGGCCTGATGGACACGTGCCGGGAGTGTGGGGCCCGGGCTCTGGAGCTCCTGAGTCTCCTGCAGGAGCAGCAGACTCTGCCCCTGGCCCAGCCCAGCCTGGTGGGGAACCCCCTACAAAGCATCCTTCAGCTGGCCCAGGTGAGGTGTGCAGCCATGGCACTGAACATGGGCTGGTGTCTGGAGGGGTGATGATCCTGGGGTGAGGCTTGGGTCCCCAATTTCTCTGCACCTCCTTTTAGTTTGGGCTGAACAGGTGCTCTTGTGCAGAGCTGGCAGCTGGAGGACACTGGGCAGGGACAGAGCACCGCCCCCCAGCATGCTGCTGCTCTAGCCTCTCCCAGACTCCTTCAGGAGTCCACCCGTCTGACTCCTACATGCCCTCTTCCCCAGGAGCTGAAGCCCAAGAGCCTGGATGTGCGTCAGGAGGAGCTTGGGGCCATGGTGGACAAGGAGATGGCGGCCACATCCGCTGCCATTGAAGATGCTGTGAGGAGGATTGAGGTGACGACTGGGGGCTGGGCTGGGCTGGGCCAAATGTAGGCTGTGGCCACCTCTGCACCCCTTCTGTGCATGGGCCGGTGGCCTCTGCAGGTCGCAGCTGGCTTTTCTGCCTAGAGCCGCCCCCTGCACCCCCTGCACCCCCTGCCCTGTCTCCCTCCAGCCTCTTCCTCCTCTCCCTCCCCAGCTGGGTGGTTGTTTGGGGGGTGTGGGGCTGGCCCAGCACCGCATCCCCCTTCCTCCCACACTGCCCCCTCCTAGCCTGCTCACAGCTCTGTCACTGGGTGTAGGACATGATGAACCAGGCTCGCCATGCCAGCTCCGGGGTGAAGCTGGAGGTGAATGAAAGGTGAGCCTCATGCCCCTCCACCCCCGTCCCCCCAGAATCCAGGGTGTTCTGTCCTGCTTGCTCAGCTCTCCAGAGGGGACTGGAAACAATCAGAGCACACCCTGCCCCATGGGCCCACCCTGCTGAGCACCTGTGTCAGGCCTGGTAGTTGTTCAGAGGTCACACTCCCTGGGGTCACCCTGTAGAATCTTTTCTCTCTCATCACCTACACCTGCTGCTTCTTCCCCTCAGGATCCTCAATTCCTGCACAGACCTGATGAAGGTGAGTGGCTGGCTGGGATCCCAGGATGGATGATGTGCCTGGGAAAGCCGCCCCGAGAATGACCTGTGCCTTGGTCTTGGCAGGCCATCCGGCTCTTGGTGACAACATCCACCAGCCTGCAGAAGGAAATTGTGGAGAGCGGCAGGGTGAGTGAGCGGGGCCCTTCCTGTCAGGCCATGAGGCTGGGCCAGCAAGGGCCAGATTCCTGAAATGGGCGTGACCTCAGAGCCCTCCTCATCCCAGACCACGATCCAGGATCCCCCATCCCCAGTGGCTTCAGCTGACCTCCGGGCTCCTTTGGGTATGGGCTTCCCGGAGTGTGAAGTGATGAGGACCCCCCCTCCCCAGAATGCACACAATGTGCCCAGGAGTCACACCTGCATCTCCCCCATGACCGAGCACCCCTGGCCCAGCCAGGCCCACGGATGGGCCGTGGCCCATGGCCCACGGATGTCCCCTCGTGGCTGAGGTGACAGAGGGGCCCCTGTGGGGATCCCTTGCCCCGTGACATCACTGACTGGTCCACCCTTCCCTGCCTTCCTGTCGCCACTAGGGGGCAGCCACGCAGCAGGAGTTTTATGCCAAGAACTCTCGGTGGACTGAAGGCCTCATCTCTGCCTCCAAGGCTGTTGGCTGGGGAGCCTCACAGCTGGTGTATGTCGCCCCAGGTGGGGGGGCAGCAGGGTGTGTGGTGCTCGGGGTCTCGGGGAGGGAGTGTGGCGGTGGCTTGGAGACCCAGGCCCTGCCCGGCTCTGTCTGCAGGGAGTCAGCGGACAGGGTGGTGCTCCACATGGGCAAGTACGAAGAGCTCATCGTCTGCTCCCACGAGATCGCAGCCAGCACAGCCCAGCTTGTGGCCGCCTCCAAGGTGAAGCTCTGTGCGTGGTGGCCTCTAGCCTCGGCCTCGACTCTGGGCTGTGCCAGGAAGTGCACGTGATGAGGGGGGGTGAGCCTGACCTGCCCCCACATGCCCCCAGGTGAAGGCGGACAAGCGCAGCCCCCACCTGAGCCGCCTCCAGGAGTGCTCCCGCACCGTCAACGAGATGGCTGCCAATGTGGTGGCCTCTACCAAGTCAGGCCAGGAGCAGATTGAAGAAAGAGGTGAGTGTGGGTCCTGGTAACAGCTGGGTGGGCGTGGGCGTGGGCACAGACACTCACCCCCTGCCTGCTCTGGCCGCAGACACCATGGACTTCTCTGGCCTGTCCCTCATCAAGCTAAAGAAGCAGGAGATGGAGACCCAGGTGCGTGCCTGTTCCTCTTCGGGGACTGAGCTCCGGGCGGGTGGGGAGGACAGGCCGTGAGGCTACCCTGAGTGGGCATGCGGGGCTGCAGGTCCGTGTCCTGGAACTGGAGAAGACACTGGAGGCTGAGCGTGTGCGGCTGGGAGAGCTTCGGAAGCAGCACTACGTGCTGGCTGGTGCCGTGGGGACACCCAGTGAGGAGGATCCGGGCCGACCCAGTGCTGCCGCCCGCAGCGGGTCCTCCAAGAAGCCACCCCTGGCCCAGAAGCCCAGTATGGCTCCCCGGCAGGACCACCAGGTGCCAGGCGTCAGCACTGGGGCAGGGAGGGGCCCTGGGGGTAACGTCTCTGTCGCTGCTCCCTGGTCTGCAGGGCACAGGGCCTTGGGAAAGTGGGGAAAGTTAGAAAACTCTGACGGGAGCAGAAATGCCGCCCCAGCAGCATGGGGCGGGTGGGAGGCTTGCCCAAGGGAGAGATGCAGGGGACCGAGGGTGGCTAGGGTGTCTGGGGCCTGGCCATGTCCACTGAGCCCCTTCCTTTGACTCTTGCAGCTCGACAAGAAGGATGGCGTCTACCCAGCTCAACTCGTGAACTACTAGGCTCCCGAGGGGTCCAGTGGGGAGGCTAGTGGGCAGGCCTGGGCCTCGTGTGGCTGCCCCAACTTGGCTGAGAAGCCTCCAAGGGCTGTGGTCCCCTGCCCCACGGCCAGGCCCAGCGTCCCCGGCCCCAGCCCTTGCTGAACCCAAAGGATCAGAGATAGGGATGGTTCTCCCGGACGTGAGTCTATCTGCAACAGGCACCCAGAGCAGCCAGGACCGAGCAGGCCTGAGCCACAGATCTTCAGGAAATCTATGGAACATTTGTCATATTCTGAGTTAGAGCTTTCCTTCATGAGTCTGTATTGTATTCACCCTGGGAAGCAGGGCCACTAGAGAGGGTGTTTGAGCAGGGCCTCCCCTGCCTTTTGAACTCAAGGTCTGAGGTTAATAATGGAGAGTGGGTCCATGCTGGCTGCCAGGGACGTAGGCAAGATGTCACCTATTTATAGCCTCGGAGATGGGCCTCGGATGGACTCAGGCAAAGACGACTGCTCCAGAGCAGCCTAGGGCTACTGCCCGTTCTCCTTGGGCCTCCCTCTAAGGCCTGAGTGATGGGAGCAGAGGGTGTGACCTTAGTGTGGAGAGAGGCAGGCCCAGCACTGCTGCCAGGCAGGGCAGATGTGGTGGCCAAGACCCCCACCCCGTGGGCACTGGTGCTGTGCCACCACCACTCCTGCTGACATCTGTGCTGACCCTCCTGTTTCCCTGTGTTCGTGCCCCTGCTCACTGCTCCTGCCCTGGAGGACCCCCCCACCCCGTTCTGCGTGTTCTGGTCGCCCTCCCCCCACCCCCCCTCCACCCTCTCCTCCCTCCTGAAGGCCTCCCGGGGAACTAGGATGTCTGCCTGCCACCCTCCAGGCTGAGGGCATCTTGTGCCCCACAGAAGGGGGCCCACCTGGCAGCCTAGCCACAACCTCGCCCCACCCTTGGCCTCCTGGACCCCACTTGGAGGATTTGCGAGACTGGGTGTTCCTTGAGCCCCCACCCCAACTCGGGGGAGTGGTTGTGGGGAGGGAGGGAGGGACCAGCAGCATAGGCTCTGCGAACTCTGCCTCTGCCCCAGGTGAGGCGGTCTGGTCCCTGCCAAGGTCTGCAGAGCAGCAGGGAGCCGGCTCTTTTGCTTTGCCTTTAGTATTTCCTTGTTGGAAGAGTCAGATTGGCAATAAAACTCACTTGGACTGCTGCCCTCCGGTGAGGGGCCACGCCCGGGCTGTTCCTTTCTCTGGGGCCAGGACCTGCCCCACGGGGTGGGGATCACTTAGTTTCTGCAGGTGTCAGAGCCGTTGGAGCCACGGAGGAGCTTGCTAGAGCTGCTGCTGGTTCTGCCAGGAAGCGCCCTCGCCCGTCTCCTGGGGGGTTTGGGACGGATGCCCGGATGCCCCTGTGGGGAGTCGTGGCTTGGGGCTTTCCGCCCTGGCCTCCAGTCACAGCTGAGCCCCCCTCCCCCGGGGGTTCTTGTCCCTGCTCCCCCAGGCTGCTCAGAAGCCACACTGCTTTGGGAAGGGAGGAGTGACATGGAGTCCCCGCAGTTAAGACCGGCCCAAGTCCAGGCTGGGCGCTGCCGACCCGGCCTCCTAGCTGGTCCCGACTGACCGGCTACACCCAGCCTTCCGTGGGGGCGCCTGACAGGCTGCGGGCACGCACTTCCCGGGGGGCAGCCCTGAGCCTGAGCGGCTCGGCCAGGCAGGCCTTTGCGCCCTGCTCTCAGCGCGCCCCCTTCCCCCGCGGTCACCAACATCTGTGGAACAGACTGTGCTGGTCAGGGCAGAAGAGGGTGGGTAGCCTGAGTCCCACTCCCTGGGCCTGGCTTTCCCGAAGGAGGGGATGGGGCCCCGCCGCCCCCCAGGCCCTCCAGGCCGGTTGGGAGGCGTGCGTGGGGTCGTCAGGGCTTTGTCAACTCCATGAAGGGGAGAATGGAGGAGCCGGTGTCTGGTTCTCATTTGTAAGGGAAAACAGCTTCAGAAAGGACGTTAAAGCAGATGATTGGCTCCACCCAATACAAACCAGTGAAAATTGGCAAGAGTTGACTGCACTCACTCATCCAAAGGAACGTTAGCCTGATTTGACACGACGTCCTCAGTGAGCAAACCTTTAGCTGGAAGCCCCGAGAAGCCCCTCGGTCTATCTCCACCCCCGCCCCCCCAGTGCCTCCCCGACCCTCCCAGAGGCGAGGACCAGACAAGGCTAGCGCAGCCCAGTCTAGCGCATGTCCCCACCGCAGGCTACAAATTTGGCTGGAAACTTCCTCAGCAGCTGCTGGAGAAAGAGAAACTATCTCAGATTCTAAGAAAAGCGTTTGCCTTCCTCCCGGGCCAGCCCCGCAGTCGTCCTCTGCGGGTCCTCTGCGTAGGGAGGTAGGGAGCGTACACTAGAGCGTACACAGGCTGTTCCCACTGCGCAGTGAGCAAGGCCCCTGCCCTCAGCCGGGGAGGGGGGGCTGGCAGGTCCTTCCCCAGCTTCCAGAGGGAAGCAGCACCTAACTCCCCCTGGGACTACTGCCTGGGGGGGGGGGGGGGGTCCCCGCTCCAGAACAAAATGTCACCCACTGACTTCTGAATTCCCAGGAGCAGTGCAGTCCATGGACTTAGGCCGTGGGCTGGGCTAGGGAGACACTGAGCCCAGAGGGCACCGGCCACCCTGTGGCCACCTCCTCACACAGGGAGGTAGCGGATGCCCTTCTGCCCTTCAGTCATGTCCAGGAGAAGCTGGTAAACAGCCTTTTAAGCTACTAGCGCCAGGTGAAGGCAGACACTTCAGCCAACTTGGGTGGCTTTTTAACGGACACACAGCTTCCCTCAGGAACCTCTGACCACTGAGAATCTAGAACCAAACACACCACGACCACCCCCAGGTAAATAAATGACAGGACCATTGTTGTTTCTCTATTTATTAAAAAGGGTCCTACAGCTTTACAACCCCGGCTCAGGCCTGGCCCTGCAGAGCCACGCAGCCAGCCTGGCAGCCCCTTCCCCACGTGGTCTGGCTGCGCCCCGGGCAGCACCCTCCAGGAGGGCGGGCAGCAGAGGGATCAGGGAGGGGCAGGGCAGCAGCTGGCCCCCCTGCAGCCAAACGCCCGGGAGGCGGCATCGCGGCTGAATACAAAGGTTGGCGGCCTCGCTCCCGGCCTGCTGGGGCGGACCCTGGTGGAGCTCTGCCTGAATTCTGGCACCTGGGCAGGTGAGACCCCAGAGGGCCAGGAAGAGCGGTGTTGGCACCCTCTGCTGATCCTGCTGCTGGCCGCCTCCAAGCTGAGATGCTGCTGGAGTCCTGCTGTCCCACTTCTGCCCCAAGGCCCCGTCAGGGGAAGAGAGAATTGGCTAGAGGACGGCGGGGACACCAGACTGCTTCCGCTTGGCAACTTCATGAACGCAGACAAGCCCTGCCCTGGGAACGTAAAGCTGCTCACGAGAGCTACCCCTCCACCCACCCAGCCTGGGGGCCTGCAGGAGAGCCGGGGCCGCACCCTCACTGGCACCAGGGGAAACTAAGGCACAGCACAGGCCCCCACAGGTGTGACCACACACTGCTTGTAAAAAAGGAAATTGCATTCACTTCTGTACTTCAATCTGCTCCAAATACTATGTGCATTTTTATAAAGTTTCCCTGAATGATCCTGTGTCCAAAAAGTTCTTTGCCAATATAAAATAGGAACATTACAGACGTAGTAAAAATATTGGAGTAGTTCTTTGTAGAAAGGCTCGGGGGCTGGTCCAGGCAAGAGAGAGTGGGGGAAGGAGCTGGGGACATCCTCTGCTGTGCAAAGTCCAGCTCAGACCCATCTCTGCCCCCCCTGGCTGCAACTTGCCCAGCCTCTGGACCTGGCGGTGGGCCCAGTGCAAACTCCACAGGGGCTTTGAAGCATCCAGGTGTGGGGGGAGGGGTGACGGGCACCCCCTGCCCACAGATTCAGGAAGCACCTTCCAGGCTGGTCCCCTGACCAACCTTGACCAGAGATAGCGGTGGGCTAGGCCACACAGCACTGTCTTTTGCTAACAAAGTGGAAACGATGGAGCATGCTCGTTAAACAAAGCTGCAAAGGAAGGACCACACTTCTAAGTGGGACGGGGAGGGGGGTGGGGGGGGAGGACACACTCTTCCCCCAAACTTAGGAGTCCATCAACACTACAAGACTTAGGGATCATACTGAACACATACACCAGTGCGACCATGGAGATGCCAGGCTGAAGCCTCGCACACACAAGCCCCTGGGGCCAAACCTGGGTTCTAGGTCTACTTACCACTGACCTACAGTTCTAAAATCAAATGGATGTGCTGCCCCAAGGCACCAGCGCCCTGGTCCTCGCAGCCTGTGCGTGCAGAGCCCTGGCCAGCAGGTGCAGCACAGCCTCCCAGGAGGATGGAGGCGGCTCACTGGAGGATGAAGCCTGGCTGGTGTGGAGGCAGCCGGGGTGGGGGTCTCTGGGGAAGAGCGGGTGGGTATGGAGACATGAACTGTGCAGAGAATCCTTGCTGGGGGGGCAGGCCCGTGCGGGGGGGCAGAGGAGGGCACTGTGATCCTGGGTACGGAAGGGTGGGTCCTGAGGCCATGGCGGTGGTAAATGGCGTGGCCAAACGTCCTGCAGGCACCGGGGGCGGTGGCGGGGGGATGCGCCGAGGTAGCACGGAGGGGGGCCCACTGGCCTCTGAGGTAGGGTAGGGCAGGGGGGCTGCAGGGGCTGGCTCGGGCACCCTGGGCAGCAGCGGGGCTGGCGCCAAGGCCTGCGGGAGTCTCTGCCCCTTCAGCACCAGCTCCTGGAGCTTCTCGATTTTCACTCTTCGTGTGTGGGCCAGTTTCCGCTGGCTTTGATAGACATCGATGAAGGAATCCAGAGGAAGCTCTCCATCGAGAAACTTCTCAGCCATGTTCTGAAAGAAGCAGGACAAAGCTGATTACAGGGACAGGTCAGCCCTTAGGGAAGGAAGCTCCCTTCACCACCCAGAGAGCAGCCACACCCAGTTTCCTTCTATCACCCATGCCCCACTTACCCCACGTGCAACACTGTAGACCCTGGCTGACCTCGGAGGAGCTCCCCACCCCCACCAACCCCTGGCAGAGAAAGGGACAGAGATGGTCATGACCACTCGCTGCACCCCATAAGCTGGACAAGGCAGCAGGCCTTAAGGGGGCCTGCCTGAGCGGAAGGGAGTCTCTCGGTAGCCCTGAGCGGCCGGGCTTTGAGGCCCAGAGGAAACCACTGTAGCCACTTGCCACCCTCTCACCAAGCCAGCTGGAGTCCGTTTCCTTCCTTCCACTGACTGCACCCTGACAGGCCCTGAGACCGGGTCAGCAGGAGAGCCACCCGTGCTCATGCCCTACCCAAGCCCGGGATGAATTCAACCACTGGTATAGAGTGGCAACACGCCACCCACCTCAATTTGCTACGTCTGCACAACTTCAGACCTTGATTCATGGCCTTACCTGCTTTGTGAGGCTCAAACCTTGAGTGCTCAGCAGGCCACCTCTTACAGGCTCTGCTCTGCCTGTAGCTTCAGAGCAGACATTAAGTTGGCTGCCTTGGGGCCGTGCAGACTCAGTCCAGTGCACACCCCTTGCTTGAGGACCAGACCCACCAGAGCCACCTGGCTGCCCAAAGTGGCCCCTACCCTGGTAACTGTGCTCTGGGGCACTGCGCCCATGTTGCTGTCTTTACCTCAGTGTCTTCCTCAATCTTGGCCCCTTCTGCCTGAAGAAGTGCCAGCAGGGTCTCCAAGGAAGCGCTGCTAGACTGCTTATCTGGAAGAAGCCATAGGCATGATGAGAGAAGGGGGCATCTGGGCACACACTCAGAAAGAAGCCATAGGCATGATGAGAGAAGGGGGCATCTGGGCACACACTCAGAAACCACCGAGAGCTCCAGCCCCTCAGAGCGACACGCTCCCCCAGACTCCTAGTTACCCTCCTTTCAAAGAAAGAGCACTTTAACTGGAAAGGTAATGGGAGAGTCACACCTGAGAGCTGGCTTTCCAGGAAGCTGAAAGTCAAGGCCTTAAAATCCAAGAGAGGAAGGCATACACAGGACAAACTCAGGGTGGCACTATGTATCCCACACCCCATGTTGCCATGGGCTCTACAGAGGGCTGTCACCCAACACAAACCAGCCCACGTAGATTTCCTTCATATTTTTGAGTGATAATTTACATAAATAGATGTAACTTAAGCCAATGACCTAAATCTTTACAAATGTATGAACCCCAACCCCCTCCCCATATCAGGATACAGAACATGTGCAGAGGCTCCCTAGGCCGGCTCCCAGAGACTCCCCCGATACCCAGTCCTGCCTGGTTCAGGACGTCACATGAGCACATCACAGAGGGTGTGCTCTTTGCTGGCTCCTTTCACTCCATACCGTGTCTCTGAGATGCCCTCGTTTCTTTTCAATGTCCATTGTATAGAGACCAGAACTTACTAACCCAACTTTATGTACACAGACATTTCGATGGTTTCCAAATCCAGCTGTTACAAACAAAGCTACTGTGAACATTCTGGGGCCTGTCCGTGGGCAGACGCAAGCACGCCCGGAGTGGACCAGCTGAATCACAGAGTGAGCACAAGTGTTGTTCAGGTAGGTTTTGCTCAACAACTTTTCCCAAGGTGATTTTTACCAATTTACATTACAATTTCCACCCTCCCTCCAAGGGAAGAACTCTGGCTGGACTGCCTGGCCGAGAGCTCTTACTGCAGTGATATGCAGAGGCAGAGAGGGAGACCCCCCACCCCCACCGGGTATCAGACCTCCCCAACAGGGGAGTCTCCCCAGCCTCACTGAAGGACAGAGCTTTTAACCTTTTCTTCACCACAGCTCCCTTGAAAGCCACCCAGAGCACTCAGGACTCCATGCTCATTTCCTCCAGCTCTTCATAATGACTAAGTGTGATGTTAAGATGAAATGTCCCCGTGAGGAATATTTCTCAGGACTAACCCCAAGGCCTTAACTACATAGGAGAAGATTTAAATATCATGATTCAGAAAATTACCTTTTCCTAGGCTGTTTAGAGAAGAGGAAATTTTGTTTAAAAAGTGGCCAAGTTTCTTTGCTAAATAGCTAAAATGATCCCGTATATAAAATTTTTCTTTGTGGCATTACTCCGTGTCTCAATCTGCAATTTTTCCATCACAATGCATCTTTCCTGATAGCCTAACAGCTTGAAAATGTGCCTTCCCTCAACTCTGTTATTGAAGGATCACCCAGAAAAAGTTACCTAACTTGGTCTTCTTTATCTGATAGGCTTCAAAGAGAACCTGGAGTTCCTGGTATTTTTGGGTCAAACGTGCTTTCAGGGCATCCAATTGGGGCTGGTACAGAAGGTTTCCTTCTGCCAGGCTCCGGTTGCTGGCGAGCGTCATTTCCTTGTTAAGCTGAACGTTCTGCGTCTGCAAGGAGCAAGGATGATGAGAACCAACAAGTGTTAGATTGCAGACCATCCCCCCCCCCACCCCCAGGTCCCTGTGCCCTGCCCTGGGAGCCGCCCCATTGCCACATCTGCTGGCCACATCTGCTTCTGTTTGGGCTGGTCCCAAGCTGGGACCACCTGCGGGCCACTCTCAGCCAGACTCCAGCCCCTCTGGGTTTCTAGGTTGGACACAGCTCCCTGTTCTTAAAAAGCAAAGCCACTTCCTCTCCAACAATCTGCAGACAGGCTTTGTCTTGTGACCTGTCAAGTCTCTGCTTCGATAGCTGCGCTGTGGCTGGTATCCCTTACTGCTGCCATTATGCTGGCAGGAATCAACAGCTGTAAAGATTTAGGGCTAGATTTGTTCAAAACCAGTTTCTGCTGCTCCACAGGAAGTTAAAGAATCACTTTTAACAGCAGAGGACCAGTTGGCAGGGTGTCAATTCTGGCTCAATCATAAGGCTTAGAGATCAAACACAAAAGCCTGACACCCCCTGGGAATGAATTCCGTTTACAGTGACCTTGCTCGCTCTCTCACGCCCACCCCCTGCTCCTCTGTGGCTGAGGGGGAAGGCGGGACTCCTCCAAGCTCCAGACCCAAACTGGGGCCCAGAGGCTTATCTGCCCCCCAGGGGTTGTTTGGGAGAGAAGCCCTGGGGCCCAGACCACAAGGGTGAGGGGGGAAATGGAAGGTCTGAAGACAAGGTAAGGAATTCCTAATGAAACTCAGCAAAGCTATGTTTAAAGAAAATCCCAAAACCCAAATACATGAGACACCATCCCTACTGGCTAGTGACAGTCCCCCACTATCACGGCCTGCCCACAGCAACCTCACTGTCTGGACCTGAAGTTTCCACAGCGCACAGTCCTGTCCTGTTAGTCTTTCCCTTGATATTTGCTGCCACCCCACCTAGGCTATTTTTGCCATGACTTCCTTCCTCTTGAGAGTCTGGGTGCAGATTTCCCACTGCACTGCCTCTGCTCTGGCCACACCCACCCAGGACGCCAGCCCAGCTCCCAGCACAGCTTGCATGCACTCCATGCACACACCCACTGCACCCATGTACCTGTGCACCCACTGCATACGTGCACGACTCACATGCACGCCTTCGTGAAGTCAGAGAACAAAGCAGCAGCCCTGGCCCCCAGGCTGGGGGCTCCCTACAGCAGACACATGGTCTGTGTCTTTGGCATCTAGGAGCTCAGCCCAGGACCCCAAAGATTCAACTCTCCTTAAAATGGAATTTAAATTAAGGATTTAAATTAAGATAGAAAAATGAGCCTCTAGCTCAACACTACAAAATTAGTGCAGCAGAAATACTCTCTCTTGCTGCTTTTAGCCGGCAGGGAGAATCTAGGGCCCTCATTCAAGCAGGGTTCCTGGCAGTGCAGAGTTCCAGAAGGGCCTCCCTCACCCCTCTTTTCCCCCACCACAGCAGCTCCCCCGCCCTGTGCATTGTATCCTGAGCTCCTGCACAAGAGTCTTTCCTTCCATTGTTTGTTCTTTCAAATGGCTTAACAAACAAACATAAACCTTTGGCCACTTGGGAACACAGCTCAGCAATTTCTTTTAAAACTAAACATGCAGGGACGCCTGGGTGGCTCAGTGGTTGAGCATCTGCCTTTGGCTCAGGGTGTGATCCCAGGATCCGGATTGAGTCCCACATCAGGCACCATGCAGGGAGCCTGCTTCTCCCTCTCCCTGTGTCTCTGCTTCTCTGGGTCTATCATGAAGAAATAAATAAAATCTTTAAAAAATATAAAAATAAACATGCAACTACCACGCGATCCAGAAATGTCCTCCTGGGTGTAGAGGCCGAGAAAAATCAAGGCCATTCCTCCTCAAGTTTAGCGTTAGTGCAAGTACAGCCATCTTAGGCCCCTGTGAATAAGAGCTGAACTTTATGGGAAAAACTGCAGAAAGTCCTCAATGTCCTCGGCAGGTAATCCCATATCAGAAAGACAACAGAGCCCACACCCATGGTAGAAAGTCCCCTGTTAGAATAAGAACAGAGCTCAATGCCCTTGAAAGCCCCATATAAAAATGTAAACAGAACTTGAGAAATTCCTCCACCCCTTCTGAAAATCCCCTAGACCAGCCCATAAAAACCCAGCAGTAACCCACTTCGGGATCCAAGTCCCTGCTCCGTTGTGTCGGGTACACTTGGACCCAAGCTCGAGCTTGCAAATAAACCCTCATGCGCTTGCATCGGTGTCGGCTCCTTGGTGGTTTCTCGGATTCGCAATCTTGGGCACAAGACTGGGCATTCACCCTGGGGAAATGCAAAACCCTGTCCATGAACGTTCAATGTGGCTTTATTTGTAACAGCCAAAAACCTGAAGCCACGCAGCTCAGTGGCGGACAGCTGAACCAAGTGCACCGCATCCACGCCAGGGAACACCTCTCAGTCTTAAAAAAAGAACAAAGTCTGACACCCATGGCAACTTGAGTGAGACTCCAGGGAATTATGCAGAGTGAAAAAAGCCAGGCCAAAGGGTCACACTCGAGGATTCAGGGTATACAACACTACTGAAATGACAGAGCCCCGGAAACGGAGACAGGTGAGCGGTTGGGGAAGGGACATCGGGACGGGGTGCCCCACTCTCCCCTATTCTGACCTGGGTCACTGTCCTGGCTGGGAGGGTTCCCAAGGGGTTCCCATGGGGCGGGGAGTGGGTGAGGGACACACAGGATCTCTGTTATTTCTTACAGCCACTGCGAATCTACAACTTCAACATTTAAAGTTTAATTATAAGTCAACAAACTGCTGATGAGTTTCTTTATACCCTCCACCCCCCACCAGTCTCATCTGCAGGCTGAGAAGGGGAAGGTGCTCAAGGCCCCACTTCCCTGCACCCCAGCCTTCTGGTTCAAGCTTAAGTCTTTGTTCAATAAACATTTACTGGGCAACTATTATTTGCCAGGCCCTGAGTTAGGCCCAGAGCACTAAGAGGAAGAGGAGCACTCCTATGGGCACATAAGCTCAGTCGTCATAAATGGAACAGACCTTAGCATATCGTGATCGCTGGGGCATCAGGTGACCTGGTCCCCACCTGCCCACCGGGGAATGTCTGAAAGCACTCCTAGTCCTTCCCTCCACTGCCTTGGAGCACAGGTTCCTTCCTGTGGTGGAGCCCCAGCATCTGTGTCTTCCCTGCTCATGGTCCCCCCCAACCGGAATACAAACACAGGCAGGATCTTGATGTGCCAAGTACCTAGCGCCTGTCAGCCACTTGGTAAGGATCTGCTGACTGAACCAGAGATCCTTCCCCACCCGCCAAAAGCCAGTCACTTGAGGCCAGGTCCAGCAAATAAGATGGATCACATAATGTGTGTAGGAGGAGGGGGATAGCTGTGTACGTCAAGCAATAAATGCCCCAAATCTCTTACGTAGACAGGCTCCCTTGAAAAAAGTCCTTTGAGACCAAGACTCCTGGTTGCAGAGTGGGGGAAGCGGGTCTCACATTGGATCTAAGACTAATTCCAAAAGCAAGATCTCCATAGGGACCCCCCGAAAGGTGCTGGCATCCTGAAGTGCATAATTGCAGTGTGCTGCTAGAGGACGGCCTGTCCTTCAGCTGTGCGGCTCCACTGCGGCCAGATCTTCAGATCACCTGAAGGAGAAGGGGTGCTGGTTTGTACCCACTACTCGGACCAACCCTGGGTCAGCCAGATTCTCCAGGAGGGGGCCCAGGCACCACCACTCCAGTCTCAGTGTAAAACACATCTACAAAAGAAATCTTATTCTTGTAGGGTCTAAATCAGGTCACAGAAACTCCTAGAAGAGAGCAGCACAAAGCATCACAGGCTAGAAGGGTGGTCTGTTTGCACAGGATGCATAAAGGCTGGCTTAAGCCGCCAGCCAGCAAAAGAGCCAAATACAACTACAACAGACGGCCATCAAAAGCAGTCTGCAATTTTTTATATCCTTTGGGTATTCAGATGTTTTTCCGTAAGTGAATATTGGAAAGTTCTAAGTGGTCACCCAGAGCACACCCACAGCACTCTCTGGGGAACCACAGCCAGGACAGTGTACAGAGGTGGGGAGCAGCTCCTCAGGCTTCTGATAAAGCAATCCCAACACTCCCATGAGCCTCAGAACTTACCTGGGATGCTGCATTAAGTGCAGAAAAAGACTCTTTCCTCCATAATATTCCTTTCCATTGCTCCAATTAGAAATGGGGAGGAAAGAGTCAGTCTTGTTCTATGATTTGCAAAGCAAAGGAGAGCTGGCCAGAACAGGCCTTGGGGCCCTCTGCGTGGGGATGGCGCACTGGGCAAGGTCCAAGTGGAAGCCACTCTGGGTGACACATGCCCGGCTCCACCTCCCTTAAGACCAACTCCCGCCTTGGTGTCTATGACTGAATCCATGCCATGACTCTGAAAATGCCTGCAGGGGCCACCATGGTTTAGAAGCCAGTCAAGGGCCAACAGATACATGAAATTGAAAACCCTGTTGCCAACTTCTTGATGGTTCTCATGATCCTTTTGCTCAGCCACAGAGAAATCCTTTCAAGGGACACCTGGGTGGTTCAGTAGCTAAGCATCTGCCTTTGCCTGAGGTCGTGATCCCAGGGTCCTAGGATCAAGTCCTGCACTGGGCTCCCTGCAGGGAGCCTGCTTCTCACCCTGCCTATGTCTCTCTGCCTCTCTCTGTGTGTCTCTCAGGAATAAATAAATAAATAAATCTTTAGAAAGAAAAAAAAGAAAGAAATCCTTTTAGGAAATAGCCTTGCTGTGGTAAGGAAACATTTTTAAATATGCACTCCAGTTTCTTTTTCTGCTCATAAAAAAAAAAAAAAAAATGAGACGCAGGACTGTAGCACATAGAGCGGGACCCCATTTCTACAGTTCTTTCTGCTTACCTCTGAATAATATATCTTCTTTCTTCTTGTACACTTGTAGTGCTTGATCCACTACAAGCATGTATAAGTTTACAGAAAGAGTATTATTTTTTAATTTAATACAACCTGTTAGTATTAGAACCAGAAGAGCAGAGGCTCTAGAAAAACAAGCCGTTTCAAAAAAGGGTGACACGGGTGAAGGGGATTAGGAGGTACAAACTTCCAGTTATAAAGTAAGTGATGGAGATGAAGAGTACAGCATAGCGAACATATATGTCATATATGTCAATAATATTGTAACAACGTGGGAAGGTGACAGATGGACTACACTTATCATGGTAGCCACTAAATCATCTACACAATTGTCAAATCACTACGCAGTCCACCTGAAACTAATATGACGCTACTGGTCAACTATGTTTTAATAAAAAATATAAAGGACCATTGACCACAAACACACACGGAGAAGAAAACAAAGTATTTTTTACATGCTTGTCCAGGCAGAAATGTGAAGACCCCTTATGTCTTACGATGCTTACATTAATACACGAAGTTCTCATAGCACGCACATGCTACCTCAAATGCATGCCAGGAGTTCTTAATTTGGGCCAGGAAGTATGGTAGATATAAACTCCCCTCTGGGGATGCCTGGGTGGCTCAGCTGATAAGCGTCTGCCTCCGGCCCAGGGCGTGATCCCAGTCCGGGGATCGAGTCCCACATTGGGCTCCTTGCAAGGAGCCTATTTCTCCCTCTGTCTATGTCTCTGCCTCTCTCTCTCTCTCTGCTCTGGGTCTCTCATGAATAAATAGATAAAATTTTTAAAAATTAAAAAAATAAACTCCCCTCTGGTTGACACATGCAATGGTCACAAACGAGAGGCACAGGGATGGGAGACTGCCTGTACTCTGCCAGCCAGTGCAGGGTCAGAGGTTTGAGCTTGTAGTGGAGATTTTCCAAACCAGACGCTTCTACAGTGTACAGTGGTCTGGAAGTGAATGTGAGAAGAGAAGATTACGACAGTGATTGCTCTGAAGCAAGACTCTGTCACCGCAGAGAGACAGATGACACAGAACACACACGGAGACACATTATACATGAGGGGGGGCTTCACATACACCTTCCCCCGCGGCTGACATTCAGCCTTCTCCACTGGGAAGGCAGGTCAGAATGGTACGATCTGACAGCCTTGAAGCCACTACAATCTACACATCTGTTTTAAAAAACACTCACAAGGGCAGCCCAGGTGGCTCAGCGCTTTAGTACCGCCTTCAGCCTGGGGCCTGATCCTGGAGACCTGGGATCGAGTCCCACGTCAGGCTCCCAGCATGGAGCCTGCTTCTCCCTTGGCCTGTGTCTCTGCCTCTCTCTCTCTCTCTCTCTCTCTCTCTGTTTCTCATGAATAAATAAATAAAATCTTAAAAAAAAAAAAAAAAACACTCACAAACTTCAGTACCTCGAGTATAGTTCCTAACAGCCACCAGATGCTCCAACACAGTGTTTGGTTGGTTGGTTCATTTGTTGTGTCATTTGTTCATTTGTTGTGTTGTTAGCACTTTTGTTGCTAAATTCTGGGGAGACAATAACCAAAAGAGTGTCCTCACAACCCTGAATGTAGGCAGGCCCTGTGAGCATCATGCTGCCCAACTCCAGGGGGCCTCAGGCCCTTCACATTGCAGTCCTGAACACAGACTGCATTTGCTCTTCAAATAAATGGCTCAAGAGAGAAAAAGATCAACAACAACAAAAATCCAAATAGATATGAACTTAAAGACTTAAGTTACTGGTGATGTGAAAACTTCACTTCTGTCAGCACCCTACATGTTTCAACAGTATTTGCTAAAATTTATTGAGCACTTACTGCATGCCTGGCATTGTGTCACTTTCTCTTCATGCACCTAATCCTCTCGGTGAAGGGGAGACAGATTTCGCCCCATTTTACCCAGAAAGAAATACAATCTCAGGGAGGTTTAAGAGATCAGCAGAGTCTCAAATGCCAGTAAGTAACTGCAGAGCCGTGAGGTTAAGTGTCAGGATATTCCGTCTCCAAAGTGCATTTCCAAACCATACATCTGCCATGTGGATTATGCCCTGCATGATGCCACAGCATCTGCCATCCACTGCGTAGAACCGATCTACTCTCATTTCTCTATTTTCAGGTTCCAGGACTCATCTAAATTTCCATTTATATCTTTTACTTACATTTTTATTGAGGATATATATATATATATATTTTTTTTTTTTTTTTTAATTTATGATAGTCACACAGAGAGAGAGAGAGAGAGAGAGGCAGAGACACAGGCAGAGGGAGAAGCAGGCTCCATACCGGGAGCCTGATGCGGGACTTGATCCCGGGACTCCAGGATCGCGTCCTGGGCCAAAGGCAGGCGCCAAACCACTGCGCCACCCAGGGATCCCTATTGAGGATATTTTCAAACACAAAGAGAAAAGTAGGGAGAGAAGTATAACGAGTTTATGGACCTTGTCCAGGGTTTGACAATTAGTGACATTTGCCCATTCTGCTTCATTGAGATACTCCCCAAGTTTTTTCAAGTATTTTTTTTAACATTTTTTTATTTATTCATGAGAGACACAGAGGGAGGAGCACAGACACAGGCAGTGGGAGAAGCAGGCTCTATGTGGGGAACCCGATGCAGGACTCGATCTTGGGACTTTGGGATCATGACCTGAGCCAAAGGTTCAACTCCTGCCACCCAGGAGTCCCTCCTCAAGTATTTTAAAGCAAATTTCAGGCATCCAATCATTTCGCCTTCAACTTTAGTATGTATCTTTAATGGGGAAGAGCTTTACAACTATAATGCCATGGTCACACTTATTAAAATTAACAATACCTCTCTAATTTCAACTTCTGCATGTGTTGGCTTCAATTCCTCCTGTAATGAGCTTCTGCCTATCATGGTTGACCATCTGAAATCCTTTACATAGGAAAAAGAGGATAACTGTTCCTACAACACTACCCACCCAGTGCTGGCACCTCAGACCAACTTTTAGAAGACTGAGTTAAGATCAAGTAACCTCTGATAATGAATAATAAGCTTTGGCGGGGGTGGCATCATTATTAAGTAATGGATTTGGTTTTTTTTTTTTTTTTTTTTTTTTGGTTTTCAATTAATTGCAGTTAGTCATCTTCCTGATGCTCAAACTACCCACGGCCAGTTGGAGACACTTCAAGCACCCTCCATCCCCAGGGCTGGACAGCTTCCCTGTTCTCTAGGAGAGCAAGGTGTCCCAGACCCACATGTACATGTAGTACATTTGCTGCCCCGATCTGGACCAGCCCTTCTTGAAGAAATACTGGCTCCTGGGCAGCCCCGGTGGTGCAGAGGTTTAGCGCCGCCTGCAGCCCAAGGCATGATCCTGGAGACCCTGGATCGAGTCCCGCATTGGGCTCTCTGCATGGAACCTGCTTCTCTCTCTGCCTCTCTCTCTCTCTCTCTGTCTCTATGAATAAATAAATAAAATCTTTAAAAAAAAAAAAAGAAAGAAAGAAAGAAATACTCGCTCCTTTTGGTAGAAAATTCGTTTTAATTTTTATATTTTTCCTCTCCAAATAAAATTAAATTGAGAACTATCCATAATACAAAGATGAGGAATAAAATAAATCTTAGCTTTTGTACTTTCCTACCACTAGAAAACATTAGGTTGCATTAAGACTCTAAATACAGCAAGCTTATGGATCAGGTGACCAAAAGGTTGGCATACATTCAGTCAGGTTAATCTCTCCTTTTATTGTACTACACTTGATCTAGCTCACAGATTAATCTCAGGGTAAATATCACCAAGGTCATATGCAATTTGAGTGTAGGCTTTACTGTTAAAAGTTAGGTTATTAAAAAGCCCAAATTCATCTTCCATTCAGTGAAGACCTTGCCAGTGACAAACTCCTCTCTCTCCAGTTTTCCAAGTAAACTCGGGCTTTCAGTGGAGCCTGTAATCCAAGTCCACAATATCCCTGAGGTGTGCTGCAAACGTGGCTTCATTCAATACAAAAATGAAATAACGGTTGCAGGGGATCCCTGGGTGGCTCAGCGGTTAAGCGCCTGCCTTCGGCCCAGGGTGTGATTCTGGAGTCCCGGGATCAAATCCCACATTGGGCTCCCTGCTTGGAGCCTGCTTCTCCCTCTGTGTGTGTGTGTCTCTCATGAATAAATAAAATCTTAAAAAAAAAAAAAAACTTAACGGTTGCAGAGTTGGACTGGTTAACATGTTAACAAAATTAAAGATCTGAAAACTCAAAACTACAGTGAAAGAACTGTAGAACATTATGAAACTGTCCTAAAATACAACCACCTCGTGGGTTGTGTGAAACCATCTCCAAGGCTACAGCCTACTCAGGAGAGAAAATTTACCAGCTGCTTATCTAACATTCCACCAAAACAATCCACTCAACAGAGACAGGATATCAGATTAATAAAGACTGTTATTTTTGATTGAAGATGTCAAAATCCTTGTTGAGATTAAACTTACTATCTTCAGAAACTAACAGGCAGGGACACCTGGGTGGCTCAGTGGTTGAGTGTCTGCCTTCAGCTCAGGGCATGACTCTGGGGTCTGGGGATCCAGTCCGGCATTGGGCTCCCTGCGAGGAGCCTGCTTCTCCCTCTGCCTCTGAGTGTCTTTCATGAATAAATGAATAAAATCTTTAAGAAGAAGGAAAAGGAAAAGGAAAAGGAAAGGAAGAAAAACTAATAGGCAATGGGACGTAGACTAGAAAGATCCCTTCCAAACGAAACTGACTTCCATCTTAAAATTAATGTTACTCCGTGCAACTAACCATAGAAATGCAAAAAGCTAGGTTTGAAAATAAATGGACTATTCCCAGAGAAGAATTAAATGGTCTCAGGGAAACACAATTAGATAGCTTTCTAGAAAAAAAAAAAAAAGATAGCTTTCTAGTTCTGGCAGGTTCAACATACCAGGGTGCTTTTGTTTCCCTCAAAGATTTACTTCCTAACATTCACAGGGGTGGGGGATGATCTCCCTACTTCCTGGACTTATGTAGATAATGATGTCAATAATAAAGAAATATAATAATAGGTGTGACCAGTTCTGATAACTTGTCACATGCTACAAAATGTTCCTTTCCTAGTATCACAACCTTTTAATTCCTGAGTATTCTGGGCAGAGGGAGGGAAGAACAGAAGGCAGGACAAGAACATCCAAACTGATGAAAATATTAACTGCCTTTGCCCCTAGTCTCCTAAGGGCAAGGGGCTTGTCACCCTTGGTCCTACCGAATCAATCTTGGCAGGTGAGCCAGGGAAGCCATTGAGAGGCCTTCACTCCATGTTATCAGAACCAATTAGCTGCTGGTTAGATGAGCAGTTTGGTTAAAGCCATAAACCAATAAACACACAAAATTTTAAAAATATACATTTGTCCATTTCTTCATGTAAGGCAAAGGTCTTTTCCTAGAGAAAGGGTCCATTAGCTTGAGTTCCAGAAGTTCTTCATCATTCAGACCACATCCGTGGATGTGGAGGGCTTAAAGACTGGACAAGCAAGATGAGTGCAGAATCCTGAAATTCTTCCATTTTCTTGCAGCCTGGTCCACACCTAATTTGCTAGCAAGTTTGTTTCTAGTGCACAGCCCTCTATTTATTAACTCTTTCCAAAGCACTCAGCTCAGTTTTCTCACCTTGTCTTTTCATTCATGGCTCATCAGTTGCTACAGTACTTAATGAAGTAAGTTAATTAGTGTAAGAAAACCAGAACAAACAGGTCCTCAACTCTCAATAAGTATCCAACTGCAGAGTGGGAGCAGAAACATCCAGATACCTGATCATGATCATGGGGGGCATCAATCAATCACTATATATGATGGTGGGAAACACCAATTACTGTAACACTCCAGAAAAAAAAAAAAAAAAAAAACACTCTAGTTAAGTGGAAGGAGGTCAATTAATAACTTCTACCATAAATTTAAATCCAGAATACTCCTTCCTTCCCCAAAAGAAAGAGCCTATGGAAGACAGAATCTCTAAATTCTGCTTTTCTTATTAGCAGTTTCTAGCCAGGACAAACCACCAAAGTAATAATTTGTTTAGTAAGACCTGAAGGGTTTTTTTCCTCTTCTCTATTTTCTTTTAACCTCAATTTACAAGAAATGCATATATGAGAATCTTCTGGGCTAGTCTTTACACAGGTGCAAATAAGAAAATGCCTAACCAGATGAATCTTGGGTTACCTGTATTAAGATTACAGCTTTTGACTATTTTGCTTTTACGTTTAAAATATATCATGACACAAACTTTCCAAACACCTGACTCAAGAATTAAGTTTAGTGGATAAAACTTACTCTCACATGACTAAAATTATCATCTTTTATTCAGTATGAGAAAATGCTATTCTAATAGTGGGATTTTTTTAGTACAAGATAAAGAGATTAGTCAAAGAAGAATCAGTTACCTCAAAATTATTATACTTAAATTTCATAACAAAAAATACCTGCAATTTTACATGATGTAGGGAATTTGATGTTCTACCTAAAAACACCTACCTAGATACTTAAGACTCAATCATTTTTTAAAAATTGATATTTTAACAGATTTATGGTCAAAGATATTAATAGCAATATAAGATAGCGAAAAAAAGCATCTAAATATCCAATAATAAGGAAATGGCCACATAAATTAGGATATATTCACATGATAAAGGATCAGGCAGCTATTAAAAACACTGTCATAGGGGCACCTTGGTGGATCGGTAGGTTAAGCATCTTGACTTCAGCTCAGGTCATGATCCCAGGGTCCTGGGATCACTCTCTCTCTCTCAAATAAATAAATAAAAATCCTTTTTTGTGTTGTTTTTTTAATAAAAATCTTAAAAAAACAAACAAGCAGGGCAGCCCCAGTGGCTCAGTGGTTTGGCGCAGCCTTCAGCCCAGAGCGTGATCCTATCCTATGTCAGGCTCACTGCCTGACTGCCTGGAGCCTGCTTCTCCCTCTGCCTGTGTCTCTGACTGACTCTCTCTCTCTCCACCCAGTCCCCGTCCCCCCCCCCCCCCCCCCCCCCCCCCGTGTCTCTGACTCTCTCTCTCTGTCTCATGAATAAATACATTTTTAAAAATCTTAAGCCCCACACTGGGTACTTAACAGAGAAAAAAGAAAAAAAAACAGAGAGAGAAAATGCCCAGGGTTTAAGTTAAAACACATGAGTGCATGAGCACACACATACACACAGCAAAAAACTATACAAAATGATCCTGAGTGGGGGGAAAAAACAGGAAAAAAATCCACAACAGTATTTCTGTCTGGGTGGTGGTACTACATGTGACTATGTGTTTCTTCTTCAAAATGTTCTGTATTTTTTAATTTTTTTATTTCTATAATAAAAACAAATATTTTTAAAGATTTGATCAGGATCCCTGGGTGGCGCAGCGGTTTGGCGCCTGCCTTTGGCCCAGGGCGCGATCCTGGAGACCCAGGATCGAATCCCACATCAGGCTCCCGGTGCATGGAGCCTGCTTAGCCCTCTGCCTATGTCTCTGCCTCTCTTTCTCTCTGTGACTATCATAAATAAATTAAAAAAAAAAAAAAAAAAGATTTGATCAGTTAGAATCAGAAATTTGAAATACTACTCAAAACAAATAAAATACCACATACTCCCTGTGTTCTTTAACAGAGTATGTGAAAGCAGGCCAGCCATTGAGGACACAGAGCTGGCACCATTGAACATCAAGTAACTACGGTACCATGTGTGAAACAGAAGTACCCACGGGGAGTGGAAGCAGATGGCACATTTATCCCCTAAATAAGCAGTTGCCAAAGCATGCTCCAGGGAAGCAGTCCCAAGAGCTCCATGATCAAGTAAGTTTGGGAAATGCTGCAATGTCTGTCCCTCTGAAGCTGCATCACACACTCTAACAGTTAAGAACCAAACAAAGCAAAGCAAAACAAAAACCTTTTTAGCACTGATTTCCCGAATTTCTTTACCATGGAACTCCTTTTAATATAACCACCACTGACATCCACAGAATTAGGACCCCAAGCACAGCTAAAGGAAATACTACCCTGAACCAAACAGCCCCAGCACCTTATTAAAACTGCCACGGCTTCTATCTACTGGGCACTTCATACTGGCACGGCAACATGCTCATCACCTTACAAACATCATCACGTTCCTATAACAACTCGACTAGTAAGGCTGCTCTTATAATGCGCTCATTTTTTTTTTTTTTAAGATTGTATTTATTTTATTCATGAGACAGAGAGGGAGAGAGAGGCAGAGACACAGGCCAAGGGAGAAGCAGGCTCCATGCAGGGAGACCGACGTGGGACGCGGGATTCCGGGTCTCCAGGATCACACCCTGGGCTGAAGGCGGCGCTAAACCGCTGGGCCACCCGGGCTGCCCAATGCTCTCATTGTAAAGAAGAGGGAACTGACAGGAAGGGTAACGTGCCCAGGGTTTCCTAGCGACCCAAATCCCATCTTTAACCACTATGCTTAAGAACTGACCTTACATTTTTTCTGAGGCTTTTTATAACTTTTGCCTCCTCTTTTCATTTATTTCCGGATGGTGTTACAGGCTCTGTTAGTTTTTCCCGATACCCTTCAAACATCTGCCACTGACAGACAAACCATATGACCAACCATGTTCCTATTTGAATTAGGTACAAAACAAGACTCCAAGGACCTGGCGTGTAAGTCAGTGACTTTGGCTGCCTCCAAAGGCCTTTGTTATCAACCATCTTTCAGCCTTCTAGCTCATCTCCGTGCTTTCTGGTCTTATCCCCTCAAATCAACCCTCCCACCCCCCTGGGTTATCTGAACCATTCATTTAAGTCCCAAATGTGACCGCAGTACTCCTGTGGCTCCCTCTGCCCTAGAGGATCAAGCCATCTGGCCTCTCCTGCTTCTCTGGCCTCTTCCTCTGCCTAGCCCTGTCCCAGTACCTCCAGCAAGGCTGGAATATTACTGTTGTGAACACCCCTTTAGGCTCTTCCTCTGTGTCTGTTCCTGCTATCCACCCCCATGCCTAGAAGCCCTTCTCCCTCATTACCTGGTCAACTTTTCCTTTGAATCACAGCTCATGAGTCATCTCCTTCAGGAAACATTCTCTGCAGATCTCCCCCACCCCTGTAAAAGCTTGCTGGGTGTCCCCCTCCCCGTTCCCCTCCCCCCTAGTGTCCCCATCACTACTGTTTCATACATCCGATGTTTGTGAAAACTGACTTTTGTACACCTGCTCAATCCTAAAAGAGGAAAATGAAGTGGCTTAGTGGCTTCTCATCTCCAGGGTGCTTCATAAAGGTTGAGTAATGAATAAACTTGCTCGGCCTCAGCTGTGTTCACACTAAGGAAAGCTGCTGTCTGATGGCAAGCATTAATTAGCACTTACTCTGTCCTTCTGCCAACCTAGGCACTGGGCAATGGATAGGAATAGAACCTTGAGGTGCCACTCATGGTGGCACCACCTTTGGTGATAATGAAAGATCTGACTCTAAAGAAACATCAACTATGACACTGTTGTAATGTAACAAGCTATGCAAATAACTGCTTTTCACATTAATTCTTTGGCAGAATAATGAATAATATTCCTCATAATTCCAAGAGAAATGCTTAAAAGTTTTCTCTTGACATACTGCAACATAACCTATGACAACAAAGCTACATCTACCTCTACTTTCATTCTTCTCTATGAAAAATTTTACAAAGAACTTTCCTTTGCCTTTTTCCCACTAGGTAGGACAGTTTTCCCTAATAATGATAGAATCTGAAAAACTCACAGAACAGAGGGAGGAAATAAACCATCTCTTGCCTCAGCATGTACTGAGAGTCAGTGATTACGTCCGTGAACAGTGGCTGACACACAGGTCACTGTAGAAAACCCTGCAATGCATACTTGGCATATTCGCCACAGCAACATTCTGCTACAAATAGTGCGATAAAAGCCAAACATAGATCTTCCTTAACTTACAATGGGATTTCATCCCGATAAATCCATCATAAAAAATACCGTTAAGTCAAAAATGCATTTAATACACCTAATCTAGTGAACACCACAGCTTAGCCTGGCCCACCTTAGGCTCAGAGCACAGACACGAGCCTCCAGTTAGGCAAAATCATCTACCACAGATTTTATTTAATTGTAAATATGCTCTATGCCCAACATGGGGCTTGAACTCACGACCCTGAGAACAAGAGCTGCCCCAACACAAAGCCTATTTTATAATGAAGTGTTGCCTATCTCATGTAATTTACTGAGGATGCACGGCCAGTGACAAACAGAACGGCCGTGTGGGTGCAGGTACAATCTGTGACCCTGGTGATCACATGGCTGACGGGGCACTGTGGCCGCTGCCCAGCATCATGGGAGAGGATGGGACCACAGATCACGAGCCCGGGACAAAACAAATTAAAAATTCCAAGTACGGGGATCCCTGGGTGGCGCAGTGGTTTGGCGCCTGCCTTTGGCCCAGGGCGCGATCCTGGAGACCCGGGATCGAATCCCACGTCGGGCTCCCTGCATGGAGCCTGCTTCTCCCTCTGCCTGTATCTCTGCTTCTCTCTCTCTGTGTGTGACTATCATAAATAAATAAAAATTTAAAAAAAATTCCAAGTACGAAAAAAAGAAATTCCAACTATGCTTCCTACCGAAGGTATATCACTTTCACATCATTGTCAAGTCAAACAGTTGTGAAATTGAACCATCATGAGTCAGGGTCATCTACAAACAACAAAATTGGCTTAGCTCAAGAGCACATCAATTCCGCTTGACAGATGAGGCTCAAACAGTTCAGTCTACTTCTAGGTTCCTCTTTCGACTGGTCTGAGGCAGTACAAGCACGATGACAGGATGTCAGCTGGTCTGTAAAACACCAGGCTCGTTTCTCGCTGTTTCTCCCAGCCCACTAATTACTTCTGGTAGCCTTTCAAACTTTTATATTCTTCCTGAAGGAAGCTGACCCCCAAATCTGTATCTCAGCTGACTGTTCCTCTGAGCTTCAGAACCGTATTTCCAACTGCTGCCGGAGGTGCCATGTAACTATCCTCCCTGTCCCCTCACTCTCAGGCTGGCAGGGTCTCAGGGAGCCCACTCTCCCCTCCTGCCACTCTCACTCATTTCCACTTGCATCCAGTTGGCTCCACTCACTCAGCAACACCCACATGCCAGGGACACAAAGATGAACATGACAAAATGGAGCCCCCAGACTAGCCAGGGATACAGGGAAATAAATGTGACTTACAAAATGTGTGCCAAGTGCCACACAAGACATGTACAAAGAAGCTAAGGGACTGTGTGTCTGTGACTGAGGAGGTAGGGAGCACATGGCAGGCAAAGCTGGTGAGGTTGGAATCCCCTCAACACTGGTTTCCTCCAACACTGGTTTCTTCTTACCTAAACTTCCACTTCCACCTTGGCCTTTCCTGAACCTTCCTGCACCCATGCAGCCCATACTCTGCTGCCACGTTAACCTTCCTAAAGTGTACTTCTGATCATATTGCTCCTTCTGCTCCAAACAGTCATGGAAACTCACTGCAACCAAATGAACTGCCTTCCACTCACACACTGGTACTCCGCCCTCACTGGCCTCTGTCCCCATCATTTCCCTACTCCCAGGCAGATCTGATCTGATTAAAGTAGATAGATGGTAACTCACCAAAGTCTGTCCTGTGCTTGCTTTCCTGCTCTGGGCCTGTGCTCTTGCTGTCACTTCTTCCTGATTCCCCATGTTTCTCTCCCAAAACCCTACTTAGAGAAATAAATATCTGATTCAAGACAGTGGCTGGGGGTGGAGTGGGGTGTCAGTCTCAGGATGGAGCACAAAGAGGGCTTTTCACTGGATTGACTGTGTTTACTTCCTAAGCTGGGCGGCAGGTGCACAGATGTTCCTTATACATTATCCCATACCCTCTCAGGAGTATTATCATATTTGATCATTTTCTTAAACCTTACCCACCTGTCAAGTCCATCTCTTGCACTAGGAATCTAACTACTCTAGACAGAGTGCCCCTCTTCATTTGACCTTCAAGGTCATTTACAATTCACTTGTGGCCCTTCTTCTTAGTCTCTCTTTTTAAAAAACTGTGGTAAAATATACCATAAAATATATCATTTTAACCACTTTCAAAGACCACTTTTAAGTATATCCCCACTGTTGGGTAGCCACCATCCTCCATCCTCAACGTTCATCTTCCCAAACTAAAGCTCCCTACCTCTTATTCTCCCTTGCACTGTTAAGTGCCTGCATATTTGGCTTCTTCTTCAAATTATAACATGGGGATTATGCCCTCCCTATTCATGTTTCCATCCTTTTTTTTTTTTTAAAGATTTTATTTATTTATTCATGACAGACACACAGAGAGAGAAGCAGAGACATAGGCAGAGGGAGAAGCAGGCTCCAAGCAGGGAGCCCAATGTGGGACTCGATCCCGGGACTCCAGGATCATGCCCTGAGCCAAAGGCAGACGCTCAACCACTAAGCCATCCTGGCATCCCATCAGGTTTCCATCCTTAAAATGCCTCACATGCAGTGAGTGCTCCACAGCTATTGAACCAAAGTGGAATCTTCTTGAAATGGCAGCAAGGATATGAAGCCTTTTCATTTTTGCAGTAACAGCTAATAACAATTCCCTGAGTGCTCACTGCACTAGGTGCTATACTAAGCATCTTATACACTTACCTCATTTAATCTACCCAACCAACCCAATGAAGTAGGTTACTGCTGTCATCCCCTTCATTTTCAATGAGGAAGCTCCACTTGGAAAGACAATACTTGCCAAAGGTCGCATGGCAGTATCAAAAGTCAGTTCTATGCTATACCACACCCACTGCACTTCTAATCTATGCAAAAGTAGAGAGCAATTACATAAGTGACCAGATTTCACCAGAGCCAGCCAAACAATTCTGAAAATCTCGCAAGAAAGGGGGAAGCCCCCTCTGTGCCAAGTACTGCCTTCACCTGCTATTACATTGGGCTTCATAAAACCTGCATAAAAACTACCCTCACTTTACAGTGGAGGAACCAAAACACAGAGAGTTTAGCTGAAATAAGGTCACACAACTCTCAGCTATGCTCTTTCCACAAAATCTTTGTTTTTTTTAAGCTTTACACCCAACATGTGGTTTGAACTCACGACCCGGAGATCAAGAGTTGCATGCTCTACCAACTGACTGACCAGCCAGGCACCCCTTTCCACAAAATCTTTTTCTTTTTTTTTAAGATTTTATTTGAGAGGGAGCGTGCGCGCACACACAAGGCTGGGGGGAGGGCGGTTCAGAGGGGAAGCAGACTTCCCTCGGAGCAGGGAGCCTGACTCTGGCTAGATCCCAGGACCCCGGGATCATTGATCTGAGCAGAAGGCAGATGATTAACCAACTGAGCCACGCAGGCGCCCCTCCACAAACCTTAACGCCTCCTTTAAAAAAATTAATTTCAGAAAATATTCTGTCACAGTAATTTTTTACTCGAGTTATTATAATAAGTCCATAGAAGAGAAGATTCAAACATAAAAGTTGAAGCCTTTGTATACACAATGACTGCACAACGTGAACAGAAACAAACTCCAGTAGCAGACACTCCAAGAGTTTAAATCTTAACTTCCAAAAACCAGTCCCACCAGCGCTCAGCGCCGTGTTGAGGAAACAGTCCCTGGGTTTAAAGCAAGGTCAGTACATTTGAATGAGCCATTATGATTCATGCAGTAGCTTTGCAGCCCCACACAAATCACACCAGAACACGCCTTAGGGAAACAGCTTCTTCCAGACCAGACTCTGCACAAAACAATCTGTTTTTTCAGACCCTCAGCGTTTTTGCATGTGGGCGATTTCATTTGCCAAAGAAACACGGACCCTGAATCTGAATCCTCAGTTAGGTGGAATTATTAGTTAACACTAACCAAACCACATCCCCTCAGAAAGCACATTGGGAGACATGACCCAAGAGGTGGGGTTTAGCTGCCTTATCCCCTAAGCGACAGTTCCTTTTAAGGGAGTGTCCCATAAATCCAATGGGGTTAATGTGGACAGAGAGAAGGGCACATTCCATTGCCATGTAAAAATAACTTTAAATAAAAATAAAATGTGTGTATATCAAACATCAGCCCACAGGAAAGGAAAGAGCAAAGATCACTGGGGATGGTACATTTAGGGAACTGCATTATGGACAGGAGGAACAGGAAAAAATAAATACATAGGCACTGAAAATGGGACCATCTATAGCCGCTACACGATTTTAATGTCTTGAGCTGCGCTAAGGCTCACACACCGCAATTAAAACAATGTAAGTGAAGTATAGTGCACAGCTATATTCAAACCTAACAGTGAATCCTTCAAAACCTAGCCACGCTTTCCAGTCGCCACAAAATATCCCCTCAGGCTTAAAGAAGTCTTACTCTACAATTTAAAACACTTCCTTCTGCCAATTAAAGGGGAAGAAAAAAAAAAAAAAAGCCTTTGGTTCAGTTTAAGAGATTCAATGCCCGAAAAGGCCTGTTTCATTTATGGTATCATCTTAGACCTTCCGAGATACATAATCATTTTGACCATAGAAAAGTAAAATGTTTCTTAAGCTAACGGCAAATAAAAATTTACCTAACATTCTTGAAATAAGACCCCATTAACTTGTTGGGACGATGTGCTATTAGTGGCTGTCAATAACCCTTCTAAAAAAGAACGAACCAGATGATTATTAATAACTGCAATTACTGGGGATCCCTGGGTGGCTCAGCGGTTTGGCGCCTGCCTTTGGCCCAGGGCATGGTCCTGGGGTCCTGGGATCGAGTCCCACATTGGGCTCCCTATGTGGAGCCTGCTTCTCCCTCGGCCTGTGTCTCTGCCCCTCCCCCCCTTTATCTGTGTATCTCATGAATAAATAAAATCTTAAAAAAATAACTGCATTTACTCTTTATTGAGCACTAACTACATGCAGTGCTAACATGCACTATCTCACATAATCCATGAAATATTATATTAGCCTTCTCCAACAGATGCTCAGAGAAGTGGATTAACTGGCATGGGAAATAGCCAAGTCCAACCTGGAGTAGATGATTCCAAAGTCTCTAAGTTCCCTTTTTTCAAGAGAGGAAAGTTCACAGAGCATTTTTTTCCTGTGTCTCATAACCACCCCGAAATAAACCAATGCATAATGTTAAGAGCTCAAAGTACCATGGCCAAAATTTTAGTTATTCATGTTATTCTTGTTCCTACAGAACCATGCCACATGTGAAAAGGGGAACAGGATTTGCTAAGTGACTGTAGCTAGGTGAGCTGCTTGGCTAAAGTATTTTGGTTTTCTTGATCATTTCCTTGTTTTAAAAGTGCTACACCCTGAAGAACAAACTGCTGTTGACTAAGTTAACTTGAATTACGTGGTCAAATCAAATGCAGTGGGTCAGTCCTCAGTCTTTATATAGGATATTCTGGTAGGAAGGTCATCTTTTTTTTTTAATATTTTATTTATTTATTCATGATAGACAGAGAGAGAGAGAGGAGAGGCAGAGACACAGGCAGAGGGAGAAGCAGGCTCCATGCCGGGAGTCCGACATGGGACTTGATCTTGGGACTCCAGGATCGCGCCCTGGGCCAAAGGCAGGCGCTAAACCACTGAGCCACCCAGGGATCCCCAGGAAGGTCACCTTTACCAAAAAAGGCAATCAAAAAAGTTTTGCTAGGTTAACTGCATTTCCCTTTATGTAATAATCTTCCGTATCTTGGGCAGAGGAAACAAGTGATGCTCTCCCTAACAGCCTTGGAATCGGGAGAATTACTCGACTCTTTCCACTCCACTAAAAGGCGGCTTATCTCTATTAAGGTAGAATACAATCAATCTAACTACACCAATATAAATACAGTATTCTGTTCTTAGTGAAACAGAATAGTCACAAAGCAAAATAACCTAGTATTACACACTAGAAAAATATACCTGTCATTTTATTATTAAACTAGAAAGATGCCTGCTGACATACAACAAAAGGTCTCCCTGCCAACTGAAAGGCAGAGAAACGAAGCAAAGATTTTATTTCTTTAGAGATGTGAAACTCCTTCAGTCAAGAAAGATAGATTTTGTCACTTATTATTCTCTAAAATGGCAAGTGCCACACGGAGACCATAAATGAGGGAAACTGCATCTCGGAGCAACGTTCTATGTGCCAAGTTACAAAGCTCGTGAATACAAGGGGTGTATTAATGGAGAGACTGATACCATCTTACTACAGTGGCCTCTCTGTAGCTCAGGACAATAATCTGTTGAGGGTTTTCCAGTGATTTTGAATGTGCAACCTCCATACAAGCCCCCTTTTAAGGAAGCTGGCTCAGTGCTGAACAATCCCTCTTCGGAAAGAAAGCCAAAAGCCCCCACTCTGGCTTCAGGGTGAGAGGCTCAGCCCTGTAGGCGTGGGAAGGCTCAGACTTGGAGACAAAGAAGTAGGAGTGGTAAATGGGCTAGGGAGAGCTGGGATCAGCTTGGGTCCACCTGCCTGGAGGAGACGCAGCCCTGTAGGATGGGACATTCAGGGAAAGAGTCCAAAAAAGCCTGGGAAAAGGAGAGACGTAAACAGCGCAAATCCAAGCGTGAAGTCGGTTACCCAGGAGAGCAAATCATGCCACAAGAGATGCAGTAAGATAACCAGAAACAGGGTGGCCATATGCCTTCCAGAGGCTGGGCAGGACCTTGACTGGGGGGAGGGGGGGGGGGCCTGTCATGTCCCTAACCCCTTTTATCTCCCCCCCCCCAAAAAAAAAACCAGCTCCAGGAACTTCCTCTGGCCCCAACAGGGTAGGACATTGTGGGGCAAAGCCACCACACTAGATTCCCACATTCCCTTCTTTCACAGAAGGGGGCAACTTTATGGAGAAAAGGATTCCTGCTCCCACCCACAAAACCAAGGAGAAAAACCCCCTAGGATGGCTCTACCAGAGCCACATCCAAATGGCTCCACGGGGCCCCTCCAAGTCTCCCTGGAACGTTCAGATACACAGACCCCTCGAATCCGCGGCCTCGTGCCTCCCAACCCGAGACCCGGCCCAATCCTAAGTCCAGCTCAGATCTACCGGCCCCACAAGCCCGTCCTGGAAAGGGCGATCCTAAGACTCCTATCCAGCTAGCCCCCTCGGCCCCTGAGCAGCTGCTCGCAGACCCCACGACCGCCTCGGTACGCCTGTGCCTCTCAGTCCTCTTCTCGAGCCCCATCCTCTGTCCAGACCCAGCCCTCGGCGCCCTCCTTCCGGTCACTCCTTGTCCTCCTCCGAGCCAGTCTCGTCCCCCTAATTCCCTCCTCGTCCCACCAGACTCAGCCACAGCCCCCTGGGTCCCCAGGTAGCCGTTCCCGGCTTCGTCCCCGGCCCCGGAGCCTCAAAGCCTCGCTTCGAACGCGCTCAGCCCCCGAGCCCCGTCCCCTCGGCTCGAGCCCTCGGCCCAAGTCCAGGCTCGGCGGCCGCCCCACCTCGGGCCACCTCGGGCCCCGGCCCCGGCCCGCACGCCCCTCCTCGAGGCGCCGCCGCCGCCCGCCTCACCTCCTCCATCTTCTGCACCATGTCCGTCAGCTGCCCCTCGTCCTCCAGCAGCTCGTTCAGCTGCATCAGCGACAGCCCGGCAAACCGGGCTTCGCTCCCGGCGCCCGCCATCCCCGCGTCTCCACCGCAGCCGCCGCCGCCGCCGCCCGGGCCGCCAGGCTCCGCCAACCGGAAGCACCGCCCTCCAGGCCCGCCCCCGGTGGGGGGGGACGTGACGCCAGCTCTGGGGCATGACGTCATCACCGCGCGGGCGGGCGGACGTAACGCCGCAGGCTGGGCGTGGGGCGAGTCGCGAAGTGGGGTTGCCCGCGGGAAGGTCGGGGGCTTCTTGGGGAAGCAGAGTTGCTGCCGATGGATTTGTGACGCCGCGAGAGGCGGTAATGACGTCACTGCGGCACAGAAGACGTTGTGATGGCGTGAAAGCGTTTACCGTCAAGGAAAAGAAAGGTCTAGATCCTGAGAAAGCAGGCGCTGGGAAAGAAGTCACCGCAGCGGAAGCCCAGCCTGGCCGCGGGGAATTCCAAAACGGGTATTTTATGGGGAAGCAGCTTTAGATGCCTTCGGCTCCTCGGAACGGTGGAGCCATAAAGTCGTTCGTTGAACAGATGCTGAGACCTACTATGTGGACTAAGCCTTGGGCGCACGGTTCCGAACAAACCAAGCAGCACCCCTGCCTGCTGGAGCCAACAGATTGACAGAGGAAGCAGACAAATAAGTAAAAGCTCCAGATTGTGGGAGTGCAAAGAATGAAACGGATGCTGAAATAAGAGGACAGAGAAGAACCTTAGAGAGAATGACCCACTCAGAGAAGCGGAGAGCTAAGGAAATCTAAAGGACGAGAAGGAAGAAACCAGCCACCATTCCCGTGGGAAGCCCAATGCGGAGAGACAAGCATGTGCGGAGGCCAAGAGTACACTCAAGGAATCCACAGAAAACCAGTAAGGCCAGAGCATCATGAACAGAGACCCATGCATGTGACCCCTTTGCACCAACCCTGAGGAAGACACCTAAGCATCCAGGTGAGCCAAGCTGTGCTCTTTCAGAAACACAATTTGGGGTGCAAACATTCAGTCTCCCCAGCTACGGAGAAGACTCTCAAGATCTAGGAGACTATGAGCTCATTATCCTCTCTTTGGGAATCTGTGACCATTCTAGTTGGAAGAAACCTAAGGGCTGAGGTTAACCACTACCGTCTCCTAATTTTACACATCAAGAAACTGAGGTCCTGGGAGGAGAAAATTTGATTTCTTTTTTACCCCCAAAATCCAGTGATTGGCAGGTCTCCTGGCTCTGTCTAGCACTCACGAGGCTGGCATCATACCACATTGACCTCACGCATAACTGAGTACTGAACACAGTTGAGGCATTCAGTAAATGTTTATGGACTGACTGATGAGCTTTGTGTATGAAGATGATGCTTCTGCTCGAACATCCGTAGAACATAAGGTCTGAGTTCTCCACCCATGCATTATGCTGGGCTCCACTGACCCTGTTCTCACTCTCCTTCCAGCCCCTTGTGACAAAAGGCACACACTTGTAGAAAAATTAGCATAAGTATTTAATATTACCTGTAAGCAAAAGGTTTTATTGAGTTCAAAAGGAGCACTCCATAGTTTCTTTTGAATTCGTTATACTTTGGTCCCAAAAATTTGGCCTTGAGGAGGAAAGTCCAAGGTAAGGAGGAAGGGGATTGTCAAAGTCAAGTTATGGGAACTCCTGGGTGACTCAGCAGTTTAGCGCCTGCCTTCCATCCGGGGCATGATTCTAGAGTCCGAGGATCCAGTCCCACATTGGGCTCCCTGCATGGAGCCTGCTTCTCCCTCTGCCTGTGTCTCTGCCCCCCCACCCTCCTCTCTGGGTCTCTCATGAATAAATAAATAAAATCTTAAAAAAAAAAAAAAAAAAAAAAAGTCAAGTTATGGTCAGGGTACCAGGTCAGTGTTTTTTTGTTCTCTCCAGGAAAAGAATGGACCTACCACACTGGAAATAGTTGCTGTATTTCCAGGAAATTCTCATCCACGAGGCTTAAGATATTATCCAGAAGTTTCTCAGTCCCCACAGGAGAGAATAAGGTTAGGAGCTCAATCTCATGACCTGAGCCGAAATCAAAGAGTCTGACACTTAACCGATGGAGCCGCTCAGGTACACCTTGCCTGGTTCTTTTATAATTCTTCTCAAACCTGTTTTCTGCCACAGACCTATTCGTGTCAAAGACAGTTTCCTTTGCCAAACAGGGCAAACCATACAAACATCTTGTTTTCTGCTGCTCTAAAAACTTCTCATCACTCTTGAAAGTGGTTGAAAGGAGGAGAGGAACATTAGAAAATCCTTGACATTAGTGTCAAGCCTGTTAATGTTAACGTGTGGGTGGACTTGCACATTTTGGCTGACGGATATTTGGGTTTCTTTACACACCTACGTCTGCCTGTAATATTTGTGGGTTAACTAAGATTTTATTCTGGCAAACCAGGAACAATATATGCATGTGCCAGGGCTGCTCTCTCAATGGGAGCATTGTTACCACCTGAGAAATGAATCTCCTGTTACACAACATAAGCAAACATTTGGAAAGCATACTTTAAAAAAAAAAAAAAAAGTAGCCTTCACATAGTTGAACCTTAAAATCTTCTAGCCTTGAGATTAGAATTCTTTCTCTTCAACACAAGTTAGATTTTTTTTTTTTAAGATTTTATTTAGGGATCCCTGGGTGGCGCAGTGGTTCGGCGCTTGCCTTTGGCCCAGGGCACAATCCTGGAGACCCGGGATCGAATCCCACATCGGGCTCCCGGTGCATGGAGCCTGCTTCTCCCTCTGCCTGTGTCTCTGCCTCTCTCTCTCTCTCTCTCTCTCTCTGTGACTATCATAAATAAATAAAAATTAAAAAAAAAATAAAAAGAGATAATATTATAAAAAAAAAAAAGATTTTATTTATTTATGAGAGACACACAGAGAGAGAGAGAGAGAGAGAGAGAGGCAGAGGGAGAAGCAGGCTCCATGCAGGGAGCCTGATGTGGCTTGATCCCGGGTTTCCAGGATCAGGCCCTGGACTGAAGGCAGCGCTAAACCGCTGAGCCACCCGGGCTGCCCCAACACAAGTTAGAATTATTCATACATGTTTTCAGTTGGAAGAGCTGGGAAAAAATGTGTTGACCCGATGACAAGGTATCTATAGCATATGCTATGCAGCTATGTGTGGACAGAAGAGGAATTATTTCCCAAGGCAACAGGTGAAGCATACATGCTCCTCTCAGGATGCAGAGTCTGACCTCACCATCATCTACTAATATCTAAGTGCACAGCATTACCTAAGTACCAGTCATCAAAGAAAAAAAATAATCTTAAGACACAACTGCTCCTTTGGCAAGAGAAGATCTAAAGACATAGAGCAGTATTTTTAAAATTATTTTTAAGCTTAATATTCTTGTGTTATGAAGGTGGAGGGTGAAAAGAGGTTGGTTATTTTGATTTGAGGTTTGGCTCTTTGGGTTTTGAATTGTGATTTTTTCCCCCTCTTATTTTTTTGCTACCATGTGCAGTGTAATAAATTATTTCAGGCACACACAAACAGAGAAGGGGGAGAGAACGAGAGAGAACAAGAATATAACAAACATTCATATGACCAATTTAGGAAATAGATATCACAGACATGGGATGCCTGGGTGGCTCAGTTGGTTAGGCATCTGCCTTCAGCTCAGGTCATGATCCCAGGGTCCTGGGATCGAGCCCCATGTTGGGCTCTTTGCTCAGGAGGAAATCTGTTTCTCCATCTCCCTCTATACTCTTGCTCTTTCTCTAATAAATAAAATCTTAACCCCACCCTCCGACACAATCGAAACCTATATATCCTTTCTCCTTGATCTCATTTCTTTATTCGCCTCTCCAGAGTAGCTTCTATCCTCTTATTTTACCTTATATGTATATATCCATGAATAAAAATATTTATAGGGCAGCCCCGGTAGCTTAGCGGTTTAGCGCTGCCTTCAGCCTAGGGCCTGATCCTGGAGCCCAGTCCCACGTCAGGCTCCCTGCATGGAGCCTGCTTCTCCCTCTCCTGTGTCTCTGCCTCTCTCCCTCTCTCTGTCTCATGAATAAATAAATAAAATCTTTAAAAATGTATATGTATACACAAGTATCTTTCTACTACTTGTTTTAAAGTCAACATTAAGTTTTAGATGAATCCTTGCTAGCTAGATTAGTTTGAAACATCTTTTCCTCCACAATCATATGGTGTCCCATTATATACATTTTTGACCGTTTATGAAATCCTTTCTTCTGTTTTCGGGAAGGGGGGTGGTCATAAGGTATTCACATCTTCAATTTTAGCAGATATTGGCCAAATTGTTCTCCAAACTGGTTGTTCCAAAGGTGTTTTATCATGATAAGATACACGTAATGTATCATTTTTTAAAAGATCTTATTTATTCATGAGAGATGCAGAAAGAGGCGGAGACATAGGCAGAGGGAGAAGCAGGCTCCCTGCGAGGAGCCTGAATGGGACTCAATCCTGGGATCCCAGGATCATGACCTGAGCCACCCAGGTGCCCTAAAATATATCATTCTAACCATTTTTTGAGTGTACAGTTCAGTGGCATTAAGTACATTTACGTAGTGCAAACATCACTACCCTCCATCTCAAGAATGGAAAACTGAATGCACTAAGCAGTTACTCCCATTTTCCTCTCCCTCCAGCCCCTGGCAACCACCATTCTATTTTCTATTTCTATGAACTTGACTATGCTAGGTACCTCACATAAGTTGAATAGTTTAGTATTTGTCCTTCTGTGAATAGTTTATTTCAGTCAGTTAAGGTCTTCAAAGGTTCATCCATGTCCTAGAGTATCTCAGAATTTTATTCTTTTTAAAACCTGAGTAAGATGGGCACCTGGGTGACTCAGTGGTTGAGCATCTGCCTTTGGCTCAGGTTGTGATCTCAGAGTCCTGGGATGGAGTCCTGCCATCGAGCTCTCCACAGGGAGCCTGCTTCTCCCTCTGCCTTTCTCTGTGTGTCTCTCATTAAAAAAAAATAATAAATAAAAGATTTTATTTTTTCAAGATTTTATTTACTTATTCATGAGAGAGAGAGAGAGAGAGAAAGAGAGAGAGAGGCAGAGACACAAGCAGAGGGAGAAGCAGGCTCCATAGGGGGAGCCCGATGTGGGACTCGATCCTAGGACTCCAGGATCACTCCCTGGGCCAAAGGCCGACGCTCAACCACTGAGCCACCCAGGCATCTCTGAAAAAAATAAAATCTTTAAAAAAAAAACCCATTGTATGTATATACCATATTGTTTATCCATTCATCTATGATGGACTGGGCTGTTTCCACCTTTTGGCTGTTGTGAAACGCTGCCTTGAACAATGGTGTAGGCATAGCTGGCTGAGTCCTTGCTTTCAGTTCTTTTGGGTATATATTCAGAAGTAGAATTGCTGGATTATATGGTATTTTTAACTTTTTGAGGAACTGCCAGACTGTTTTTGGTGACTGCACCATTTACATTTCCAGCAGCCATGCAAAACAGTTCCTGTTTTTTCATATCCACACCAGACTTTTTTTCTGGTTTTTCGGTAACAGCATCCGGGGTTGAGTTGTTGTCATTGTTAATTAGGGTTTCTTGTGCCAAAAGAATGAGCTTTAAAAGATAAGCATCACTTCATTTCTTACTCAGTACAGGTCAGATGCAGGAGGTCTGAAAAGTTCTGGAAACCAGTAATGATTATCTGTAAAGAGAACTTACCTTTTGTGATTCCTACAACCCAGGAAGATAGAGTTTGGGATGCAGAGAAAATTGAATGTTTCTGTATAGAAAGGATGTGACTAATTGTTCCCGTAACAAAGGTCTTCTTAAATTAAGACCTAGAATATGAAAGCCAAGAAAGGAATGGGAAGCAGGTGGCTAGAACTTCAGAAGGCACCTATGGCAGTCACCCTGTTAATACACATGCTATTGAGTAGCCCTTTCTTAGGTCACATCAGGGTTGGTCTGCGTGATCAATAGACTATGGCAGAAGTGATAGTACATCACTTCCAAGAGGAGGTTTCTAGGTTTCCCTCTCCTCCTCACAAGATGAGCTTTGGGGGATACTGACTATCTTATCTTGCAGACATTTAAGCAGCCAACAGAGAGGCACACATGAACTGAGCCAACCCCATTCAAGCCTCAGATGGCCTCAGCCCTGGCCAACATCTTGACTGCAACCTCCTGACAGGTCCCAAGCTAGAACCTCCCAGCTAAGCTGCTTCCATATTTCTGACACCCAAAAACTATGTGAGATAATCCATGTCTGTTAAACCGCTAAGTTTCAGTGTCATTTGTTACACAGCAACAGATAACTAATGCAGTATTTATACAGTGGTCATGGGAAGGAAGGATGAACAAGTGACCATTATTAGGATAATTTAAATGACCAAGGGATGGTTAAGTAAACTGTGGTAAATCTGATTCATGGTATGTTTTCCAGTCATTAAAATAAGAAAAAGGGGATCCCTGGGTGGCTCAGCGGTTTAGCGCCTGCCTTTGGCCCAGGGCGCGATCCTGGAGTCCCGGGATTGGGTCCTGCGTTGGGCTTCCGGCATGGAGCCTGTTTCTGTCTCTGCCTCTCTCTGTCTATCATGAATAAATAAATAAATCTTTAAAAAAAATTAAAAATAAAATAAAACAAGAAAAAGACGATGAAGCAATATGCAAAATCCAGTATGAATTCATACAGAGGTACAAAAACAAAATATAAATGTGTGCCTATGCTGTCTGTGATTATAGCCATGAACAGGTCAGGTTTGTCTGGGAACATAGAAACAAAGTCTTTAGGGACACCTGGGTGGCTCAGCAGTTGAGTGTCTGCCTTCAGCTCAGGGTATGAGCCTGGGGGTCCGGGATCTGAATCCTGCATCAGGCTCCCCACAGGGAGCCTGCTTCTCCCTCTGCCTCTTTCTCTGTGTCTGGAATGAATGAATGAATGAATAATTCATTGTTCATGAATAAATTATTCATGAATAAAATTTTTTTAAAAAAGAGAAAGGAAACAGTCTAAGTTGTTGATGATAACATAATTCAAAACAAAACAAAACAAAACAAAAAGATTACAACAGAGAGGGGTATTGATAGTGAAGATGTTTGATTTGCTTTTTGTATCTCTCACCAAAAGCTTTCTGTTTAGTACTGTTATTTCAAATAAAAACAAGAGAATGGGACGCCTGGGTGGCTCAGTGGTTGAGCGTCTACCTTCAGCTCAGAGCGTGAGCCCGTAGTTCCAGGATCAAGTCCCACATCAGGCTCTCTGCATGGAGCCTGCTTCTCCCTCTGCCTGTCTCTCTCTCTCTCTCTCTGTATCTCTCATGAATAAATAAATAAATAAATCTTTAAAAAGAAACAAGAGGTAATAGGCTATTTTTATTTCTGTTGCTCAATCAACCCTATTTCACAGAGAAGGTCTATAAGACTAGGTAACTTTTGCTTCCCTGAAGAGCAATTCACAGGCCATCCCTGGGGAAGACCCCAAATGTTTTCAAATGCCAGGATTTTGTTTGCTTCACCAAAATGCCCCTTAGAAAATGATCCTTCAGGGGCACCTGGGTGGCTCAGTCAGTTAGGCATCTGCCTTTGGCTGAGGTCATGATCCCAGGGTCCTGGGATCGAGTCCCAAGTTGGGCTCCCTGCTCTGCCTGCTCATACACTATCAAATTAATGTATAAAACCTTAAAAATCCTTCAATATTTCAGAACCGTTTTGCCTTGACACTGAAGTTCAACCAGAGTCCATAAATAGCCTGTTCTGTCCATACATTGCAATAAGCACAACTTCCTTGAGAATATTAGGTTCATGCACCCAAGAAATTCAGCTCTAAATTTCACTTGCAGCCCTGACAAGATTTGAAAACACAAAGAAGTGGTTAGGACACTCGAGTTGCTTTACACTTAAGTAAAACTAGAGAGACAGGATTTCCAGGCACTGGGCTTACAAACCCTCTAGGGAGAAACTGAAACTCTTTCAAGGTGGTATTTAAATAGGAACCTTTTAGGGTTTGGGGTTTTGTTTTTAGTCATAGAAGTAATTTGTATCTTTCATTTCTTAGCTGGATGAGGAGTTTAATATTCCCTATTTGCTTAAGCCACTCTAGAATATTTCAGAAGAATACATACAAAATAACACTCAAATAGTTAAATATTTATTGTAAAAACTGTCCTAACATTAAAGATGTAAACTGGAATGTTAAAGACAGCAAATCCCACCACCCCCCAAAAAAAGACAGCAAATCCAACTGATCTCCTATCCCTGAGGGGTAACTACAACAAACCATTCTGTGTTTCTCTTCCTAGAATTTAAGTCTAGAAAAAACAGGCACATGTGAAATTTTTCATTTTGCAAAAGTGGGATCTCAGTCCTGTACAACTGGCAGGTCAGTCATTTTAGCCAGATCACAATTCTAACTGCTATAGGGTATTTTAAAGTGCCCACCTTGGGCATTTAGGATTTTTTTTTTTTAAGATTTTATTTATTCATGAGAGACACAAGGAGAGAGGCAGAAACATAGGCAGAGGGACAAGCAGGCTCCCCATGGGGAGCCTGATGCAGAATTTGATCCCAGGACCACGGGATCATGACCTGAGCCAAAGACAGACACTCAACCACTGAGCCACCCAAGCATCCCATTTAGGATCCTTCTTGTCCACATAGGACGATGTAATGAGCAGCCCTATATACAGGTCTTTGTGTAGCTCTGTGCATATATGTAGGATAGTTCCCTCAAAATTTAATTGAGCCACTTAGTTTTTTATGGAACGTTTTTTAGAATGGTTTTAGATTTACGGAAAAATCAAGTAGTTCAGAAAGTTCCTATATACCCCCTCACCCAGTTTCTCCTGTTAACATTTTACATTAATATGGTACATATGCCCCCAATGAATGAACCCATATTGATACTTTAGTTAGTAACCAAGTAATCTTAGGTCTACTTGTTTTTGTTTTTTTCTCTTTAATGTCCTTTTTCTGTCCTGGTATCCCGTCCAGGACACCATGTTACATGTACTCCTCCTGTTTCCTCAGGCCCCTCTCAGTGTGGCAGTTGCCCAGGCTTTCCCAGTTTTTGATGACCTAGACAGTTGTAAGGGGTACAGGCAGGTGGTCCTCTAGTGGGATTTGTCTGAGGTTTTTCATCGTGATTAGACTGTGATTATGGGTTTTGGGAAGGAAGACACGGGCCATTATCATCATGAGTATCCACCAAACATGATCGATCCCTTTGATGTTAACCTTGGTCACCTGCAGAGGTTCTCAACTGTGAAGGGACTCTCTTTCCCTCTGCTTTTCCATACTGTGCTCTTTGGAAGGAAGTCATTCTGCACAGCCCACACCTAAGGAATGAAGAATCATGTTTCCCTCACTTTGTAATTTTTATAAGTCATAAAACAGTATAAAATAAAATTAAAATGGTAGAGAAGGGGGAGTAGAACAATCATCTTCATTAGCAGCTTTTTGAGCTTCCTTCCCAAATACATATATATGTTAGAAAAAAATGTTATATATATATATATATAGTTGTTGTTTTGAGAGGGAGAGAGAGGGTGGGGAGAGAGAGAATCAAGCAGATGACACGCTTGGCACAGAGCCCCATACAGGTCTCCATCTCATGACCCTGAGATTAGGACTTGAGCCGAAATCAAGAGTCTTAACTTACTGAGCCACCCAGGCACCACCCCCCTCCCAATTTTTTTCAATGCATAGTCATGCAACTTTGTACATCTCCACCCTGCCACCCACCCTCTCTCTCTCTTTTTGAAATCATATTCAACTTCCATGGACTCTCTGATTTTGAAATCACGTCACTAAAGATGAATAGATGCAACTCCTTAACATGCTCGGACCTTCAGATAATTTCCAAAAGCACGTGAAGCTCCCTTAAGAGACACTGCCCAAGCTCACACTGCCTCTGTTAGTACTGAAATAGCCTGAGTCATTTTATTCTTTAAATTCTATGCATTTTTTAAAGTGAAGATTCTTCTCAGCAGAAGGTGTTAATGCAGGCACTAAATCGGGACCATTCTGAGCACTGCGAAATTTTGCAGATCTAATCTTAGGCAGAAGAATGTGTGAAGATGCGAGTTTATTTTGTGAACACCTTTAGTTCCCCAGGCGGCTGCAACATGCTAATCGCCTCCCGACACCCCCCCACACACACTTCAGGCATGTCTCCCCTCAACTCCTAGGCAGTTCCAGAAACCCACCTAGCTCACTATTCTTTTGCGGAGGTGGGGGGGAGGCGGGGGGACTGCCTTACCTGACCTGCCCCAGACCTGCTCCCTCCTTCTGTGTCTCTCGCCTTTATTTATATACCTTCCATGATGTTTAACTGCACAAGTGATTACATGAACCCATCGGTGTTTGTTTCCTATACCTCTTTAACAAACTGCCACCAGCTCAACACAAATTTATTCTCTTACAGTTCTGAAGCTCAGGAATCTGAAGTCAAGAAATCCTAAAGCGAAGGTGTTGGCAGAACAGGTTTCTTCCAGTTTCCTTCCGGAGGCTGAGGAGGAGAAGCTACTTCCTTGCCTCTCTAGCAGCTTCCAGAGGCCACCTGCACTCCTTGGTTGGTGGTCCTTTGTCCTCCAAAGTGCGATAGCAGGAAACCTTGCTTCCGCTCCCACGTCTCCTTTCTGACTCTCACCTGCCTGCCTCCCCCTTTAAAAGCACCTGTGGTTATGTGGGCCACCTGGATAACCCACCCCACCACCGTCTCTAGCTGAATCACACCTGCAAAGCCCCTTTTTCCTTGGAAGGCAACACTGACAGGTGCTGCAGATTAGGATGCGGACTTACTGAAGGGGGTGGTGCTATTCAGCCTGCCATGCCACCCTCCTTTAAGAACAAATAAATTAGAACCTAAGACCCCCTGTGACGCCTGGCTCTGTTTTCCAGCCTTTCCCACAGGGGTGACCACTAATAACTCTACGGGGTGCATTTCTCCAGACCATTTTTATGATTTACCGTATGTACATATGAATACATAACATATTTTTTAGTATTGGTTTGGGTGGAGTTTTGTAAACAAATGAACCCCCCTGCCCGCCACCAAATGATATATTATGTGACATGCTTCTTTTTCTGTTCTAGGAGCCAGCTCTGCTAATACATATAGAATAAGTTCAGGTACATTTAAAAAAATATTTGTGTATCATGCAAAATATACATAAAATAAAATTTGCCACCTTAACCATTTCTAAATCTGCCATTAAGTACATTCCCATTTCTGTACAACCATCACCACTATCTGTGTCCAGAACATTTTCTTTTCTTTTTCTTTTTTTTTTTTTTTAATTTTTTTTTATTTATTTATGATAGTCATACAGAGAGAAAGAGAGAGAGGCAGAGACACAGGCAGAGGGAGAAGCAGGCTCCATGCACCGGGAGCCCGACATGGGATTCGATCCCGGATCTCCAGGATCGCGCCCTGGGCCAAAGGCAGGCGCCAAACCGCTGCACCACCCAGGGATCCCTCTTTTCTTTTTCTTGAGAGAGAGGGAGAGTTGGGGAGTGGGGAGCAAAGGGAGAGAAAGAGAGAAAATCTCAAACTGACTCCTCCCCTTTGAGCTCAGAGCCTGACCTAGGGCTAAGATTTCACGACCCTGAGATCATGACTTGAGCCAAAATCAAGAGTGGGATGCTTAACCAACTGAGACACCTAGGCGCACCTCCAGAACTGTTTTGAACAGAAACTCTGTCCCCCTAAACACTAAATCCCATGTCCTCATCTTCTACCCTCTGGTACCTTCTATTCCACTTTCTGAATTTGCCTGTTGTAGGTACTTTAGGTAAATGAAATCATTCAATATTTGTGCTTTGTAGCTAGGTTCCTTAACTTTGCATAACTTTTCAGAGTTCCTCCAAGCCATCCCATGTTATCTGTACTTAATTGGCAACCAAACCCCGTAAATCTCCCATTTGCGCTCCATCGACCCATACTTGTATTATCTTATGTAAACTGACTGAAACCTTTTGCACCTTTTCCACCTGCATTTGATCTGTCTGCCAATGAATTAATCCAATTTCCTACAATCAGGAAAGTCAGACAGCTGTCCACTGCAGAGTCTGGTGGCCTGCTTTGAATTTGACAAGAACTTGATTTGTGGTGGCAGGTGATGATGCACAGTTTCAATGAGAAGAAACAGCCTGTGGGGATCTCTGGGTGGCTCAGGGGTTTGGCACCTGCCTTTGGCCTGGGGCATCATCCTGGAGTTCTGGGATCGAGTCCCGCATCGGGTTCCCTGCATGGAGCCTGCTTGCTTCTCCCTCTGCTTGTGTCTCTTCTGCCTCCCCACCCGCACCCCCGGGTTTCTCATGAATAAATAAATAAATAAATAAAATATTTTTAAAAACAAAGAAACAGCCTGGTCTGGCCAACCAGAGAAACTAGTTTCTGGCAATTGAAAAGATGAGCTTTGCTCATCTAAAAGATTTAGATTTGCTAATCTAAAAGATTACTTTGCTTCTTGGACCTCAGTATTCTTTTCTGGAAAATGGGGCTGATACCTGTCCCAGCTCCTTCACCATGAAAACAACGCATTATATTCCTAGAAAAGCATGCATGGGGCCAATTATGCCACCTTGACCAATTGGCCCTCTGGCAGCTTGGTCCAGGTCGTGTGCAATTCCCCAGATGCCTGGCAGGGGCTCAGCAGAGGGAATGAGAACTATACGAACCTGTTCTCACCCTTTACCACCACCACCACCACCTCTTGCTTGGGCTACTAGGACTATTTTTCTGGGTTCAAAATCTTTCCTTTTGTTCCAAGAGGAAAAGACTGCTAAGCAGGTTTAGATGTTCCTTGTCCCTGAGGGGAAAGTTTTGAGGATCTCTGGAGTTGCAAGCTGGGCTTGTCTCAGCTCAGTAGCTGGGCAACATTCCTCTCCCTGCCTGTCTATTTTAAAACACACAGATAACTCGGGAGGCGAGGCAAGACAACAAAGGCTGAACAGTGGGTGAAGGACATTTGGCAGGAATCGCTGGCAGCAGGCTGACAGATTTCCAATTATGTGGACTGGCTCCCACTGTGTGCAAAGTTTTGGGGAAGAACACAGGCATTGGGGGAGGGGGCTGCTTTCCATGCACTGCAGCTCCAGCTGGAAGGGGGAGGAGGGGCAGGGCACGCTCACCAAGGAGTCTTTCATTCCTACTGAAAGATGTTGAATCATTCATTCAACAAATATTTGGCCTCTTCAAATCTGTAGGTTGATGTGTTTTCATCCATTCTGGATTATTCCCAGCCATTCGTCTTAAGAAGATTCCTTCACCCCACCCTCTGTCTGAAACTCCCAACAAACGCCTCACAAAACATCTTGCAGAATCTCCAGTCTCATATTCTCTCTGGTATTATCTTTTTTGTCTCTCTGGGTGGCATTCTGGATAATTTCTTCGGATACCTCGTTAATCCTTCTGCCTGTGCCCAATCTTCTATGAAATACAGTCGAGTTTATTTTTTTTTATTTTTTATTTTTTTTTAATTTTTATTTACTTATGATAGTCACACAGAGAGAGAGAGGCAGAGACACAGGCAGAGGGAGAAGCAGGCTCCATGCACCGGGAGCCCGATGTGGGATTCGATCCCGGGTCTCCAGGATCGCGCCCTGGGCCAAAGGCAGGCGCCAAACCGCTGCGCCACCCAGGGATCCCTACAGTCGAGTTTATGATCATTTTTTAATATCTCCAGTTCTGTTTTGTTCTTTATCAAACCTGCTTTGCCACTTTTTATAGCTTTTCTATTCCTTGTAAACACTTTCAAGCTTGGTGAATATTTCTTTGACAGGGCAAGAAGAATGGTTTTCGAATCTGTTGGAGAATTCTGGTATCCAAGGTCCATGTGGGTCTGTGGTCTTGGTTTTGTTTTTTTTTTTTTTTTTTTCCCTCCTGGTGCCTTGTTTTCTCGTGGCCCGGTTTTCTTCAACTATATGTTGGTTGTTACCCTTAGAAGATTACTTGCAGGGATTCTGAGAGGCTTAGGATTAATGAGCCGTGCTCTGAAGGAGAGTTGTGTTTGCTTCTGCCAGCCTCCCAGGGCAGCACTGGGCAGGGCCACCTCCCATCAGGCTCCCAGCTTCAGCATCCTGGGTGCCCAGCTGAGGCGTTATCTGTGGGTGAGCTATGACAGCTTCTTAGGAATTCTCTCTTCCTGTTCCTTCTTCCAAGTTGTTCAGCATCTGCTCTACCATCCCCTGGGACTGGGGTCTGTGATGTGTGTCAGTGGTGTCTGGGTGAATGTTTAGCCATCAGGGAGAAAAACCCTGATTTGTAGCATTGCCTGCTTTCCATGGTATAAATGCCCCCACTGTGTTTGATTGCAAGCAGCTGGTGTGAAGTCATGAATGTGGAGTTTGGGAGACATGATGAGCCCAACTGAGCCTCACAATTCTATATGACTCATAAGTTCTCACACATTTCCATTTGGGTTCTGCTTTGTCTTGGCAGCTCCCTCTACAAGGCCACCGCACTGCCATCTGAGTGCACAGGGTGGCCTATGCCCTTGGGAAAGAAAGCCTTTGGTGAGCCCCCATAGGACTCAGGGTTTCCCCCAGGATTTGCCTGGATCCCCAAGGGAGGTGACAGAAATCCAAATGAGGAGGAGCCTGCCAGGAGAGGACTAGGGGGAAGGGGATGCAGACAGACGGAAGAGCCTCACACAGGCCCAGAAGTGAGGACAGACTTGGCATTTTGAGGAAAGAAAGGGGATAGGATGGCTGGAATGGTGAGTTGGGATGGTGGAAGAGATGAGTCTGGGATGGGGCAGGGCCAGGCTACCCAGAGCCAGGGGTGGGGGCAGGGCTGGGGATCAGCTTTATTCCAGAACAGGAAACCTCATCCTAAGGTTTGAACCAGAGGAGTAAGAGGATAGATTCACAGTCTTAATGACGTTGATGATTCCTACTCCTTAGGTGTAGGCTCTTCCTAGTGATTTCCTTCCAAAAAACACAGTATGGTAGAGCCTGGCTGGTTCAGTTGGTGGAGCATGTGACTCTTGATTTCAGGGTTGTGGGTTTGAACCCCATGATGGGTGTAGAGAATACTTAAAAATAAAATCTTAAAAACAAACAAAAACCAAACAACACAGTATGGAAAAGGGGGGGGAAGAGTCCCTTCACAGTGGAGAAAACTGACAAACACTACCTCCACAGGTGATTGATCAAAGTCAGTGTCAAGAGTGAGCAATCATGTTTGGTGGATACTCATGATGTGATGTGCTGATGATGGCATGTTGTCTCTGCATCTTCCTTTTCAAACCTATAATCACAGTCTGATCCTGAGAAAAAATCAGACAAATCCCAATAGAGGACAGCTTACAAAGTCCGTGACCAGTGCTCCTGAAAACTGTCCAGGTCACCAAACACAAAAAAATATTGAGAAATTGTCACAGGCTCCCAGAGGAGCCTAGAATATGTGGACTATACATATAACATGGTGTCCTAGACAGGATCCAAGACAGAAGAAAGACGTTAGGGGAAAAACTAAGGGAATCTAAATAAATTATGGACTTTAATTAATAATAACTAAATCAGTATTGGTTAATTGGGGTAAATGGACCATACTAATGTAAGATACTAATAATGGGAAACTGATGAACAGGTTATGGGAACTCTCTGTACTACTGTTGCAATTTTTCTATAAATCTAATAAAACGGGTCTAGAAAAGTCTGGGGGCACCTGGGTGGCTCAGTGGTTGAGTGTCTGCCTTTGGCTCAGGTCATGATCCTGGGGTCCTGGGATTGAGTCCCACATCAGGCTCCCCAGAAGGAGCCCGCTTCTTCCTCTGCCTGTGTCTCTGTCTCTCTCTCTGTGTATCTCATGAATAAATAAATAAAATATTTTTTAAAATAAATAAAAAGCAAAGTCTGTTAATAAAAAAGTTATATCTGACTAGTGACTATGGAGAATGGGTTTTAAGGGTGGGGCAACGTGGGAGCTGGGAAGGGAAATTATCGCAGCCCTGCATGTAGGATGTGGCTTGGATCTTGGTGGGAGATGGAGAAAGAGAATCCAGCTCAGGGGGTCTGACCCCTGGATAGCCTGGCAGGCCTCATCAAGAGGTGAATTGTAGGGGACAGAGAAAGGGAGGAGTCGGGTATGATGCCTAGATATTTGAACCTGAGCAACTGGTGGATAGTGTTATTAACTAAGATGGCATGGACTATGAGAAAAATAAGTAAGGGAGGAAAGCCTGGGACTGCATTTCTTTTTTATTTAAGGATCATGGCCTGAGCCAAAGGCAGACGCTCAACCACTGAGCCACCTAGACATCCCTGGGACTGCATTTCTGCCTCAATGCATCTGAGGGGCCTGTGGAACATCAGAGAGGAGATACCAAGTAGTCAGGGAGATGCAGGAGTTTGTCTTGTGGTTAAGGTTCAAGCACCTAGGGACACCTGGGTGGCTCAGTGGTTGAGCGTCTGCCTTCAGCTGAGGGCGTGATCCTGGGGTCCCAGGATCGGATCCCACATCGGGGTCCCTTTGGGGAGCCTGCTTCTCCCTCTGCCTGTGTCTCTGCCTCTCTCTCTCATGAATAAATAAATAAAATCTTTTTTATTTTTATTTTTTATTAAGATTTATTTATGATAGACATAGAGAAAGAGAGAGAGAGAGGCAGAGACACAGGAGGAGGGAGAAGCAGGTTCCATGCCGGGAGCCCGATGTGGGACTCGATCCCAGGACTCCAGGATCGTGCCCTGGGTCAAAGGCAGGTGCTAAACCGCTGAGCCACCCAGGGATCCCAATAAAATCTTTAAAAAAAAAAAAAAAGGTTCAAGCACCAATTTATGAGCAAGGAGCATGCCTACTATGTGGAGGATCCAGGTATGAAAAGGCTTTAAGAGACTTCTAGTATGTTCAGTGAGCAAGCAACATGCCAGGGAAGCCTTGACAGGTTCAAGTCAAAGAGAATGGAGGAGACCAGCTGGGGTAATGGGGAGTCAGGGGGCTGCCCACAGGCCCTGGGGCACAGCGGATGGCAGCCATCTCCCTGCTCTGGAAAAGCCTGTCCTTGACTGAGGGCAGCACACATTAGTCCTGGTGTCCAGCCAGTCTCCCTTTGGAAGAAAGCCCTCCCTTTCTCCAGGCTGATATCCAGGATAGCCAGATAACTGAGGGTCAGAGGCCAGGAACTCGCATCTGGCAGCTGACCAGGCCTGTCAACTGAAGGGCTTACATAACTGCCAAGGGGGGTGGGGTGGGGGGGTGTCACGGAGTCTCTAACTGCCTCTGGGCGTGTGCTGTATTGCTCAGCAGCCGCCAGGAAAGGTGAAAGGCCTCTATTGTGTATCTACCCCAGGGCCCTAGCTGACCATGGGGTTTTTTGGGGGTTTTGTCACATATAGAGCAGAAAATTCTTTGAAGTGTTTTCTGAAAGTGATCTCAACTCACACAGCTCTGACCCCTTTGGCTATAAGTAACAGCAGGACGTCCGGAGTAAGGGTTCCCCTAGAAGGCTACCGAGTGGGGTGAGCCCAGGCCTGGCTGCCCGGGGTGTGTGTGTGTGAGGTGCCTTACTGCCTCTCCTGGACCCCGTCCAGTTCAGCACGTTTTCCACACCCTGATCAAACCCTCCAACACTCTTGGTAGAGTAAGTCAACCACCTCCTAGAAGCTGCCGGATCAGTCCTGTCCCTCCTTCCTCCCTACCTTCTCCACGCTTCCCTGTCACTGCCCATTTCCTGCTCCACAAATTCCAGCCTTCCCCCGTTGTGATCTTTCAACTTGCCATTCCTTTGCCCAGATCAATCTTTCTAGACCACTTTTTTTTTTTAAAATAAAATGAAATCCACATAACATGCAGTTAACTTTTTTCAAATGTGTGAATTCATTGGTATTAGTGTATTCACGCCAGGCAACCTCTAGGTCTCTCACGCTTCAAACTTTCTCATCAACCAATAAAGACACATCATACCCATTAAAGCAGTCACTCCCCATTTCTCCCACCTCCATGCCCTGGTCACCTCCAACCTGCTCTCTGACCATAGATTTGCCTGTTCTGAATATGTCATAACAAAAGGAATCATCCCCATGTGGCTTCTGTGATTGGCTGCTTTCATTAGCATGAGGTTTCTAAGGCTCATCCACGTTGTAGCGGGTGTCAGAACTTTGTTCCCTTTTTATGGTGGAATCACATTCCAGTGTACGCATACACCACCATTTGTTTATCCCTTTGTCACGTTATGCACAATCCAGTTGTTTCCACCTTTGGCTATCATGAATAAAGCGGTTATGAACATTTATTTACTTATTCATTCATTCATCTATAGATTTTATTTATTCATGAGAGACACACAGAGGGAGGCAGAAACATAGGCAGAGGGAGAAGCAGGCTCCCATGGGGAGCCTGATGCAGGACTCGATCCCGTGATCCCGGGATTACAACCTGAGCCAAAGGCAGACGCTCAGCCACTGAGCCAACCAGATGTCCCTGTTATGAACATTTATGTACAAGTTTCTGTGTGGACATGTCTTCATTTCTTGTGAGTCTCTAACTAGGAGTGGAATTGCTGGATCATATGGTTACTCCATGCTCAACACTCCGAGGACCCACCAGATTATTGTTGACTCATTCTCTCCCCCAGACACCTGTGGCTGACCCCTCACCTCACTCAGCTCAGATGTCACCTCCTCAGAGGACCCCAGCTCAACAGCACCCTCCCCCAAATCACCCTCCTGTCTTTTCACTGTTTGAGGTTCATGATCCATTAGAATGTAGGTGACCTCGTACTTCAGACATTCTGTTGGTGACTCACAGTCTAGCACAGTTCGTGGCACACAGTAGGCACTCAATACATCCTAATCATTGCTGAAAGACTGATTTCAGGTGGTCTAAGGTAAGGAGCAGCAACAATGTGAGGCCTGTCTTTGTCATCTGAGGTTGCTGTTGGGACCACCCAGGAGTGACTCATCTGTTTAAGTGGACTACTTCCTCCTGCCCCGAGGAGGGAAATACTGGTTATGCTGTTTCTTCATCCATCCCTGTTAGTGACTCAGCATGAATACCTTGTCAGCAATTCCCAGTCCTTGGGCTGGAATGGTAACTCTTAATGATTCATTAAGTAACTCTTAATGACTTATTGCAAAGGTAAAAAAAAAAAAAAAAAGAAAGAAAGAAAGAAAAAGAAAAAGCCACGAAGGCGGAAAAGAATTTGGGCAGAGAATTGGCTAGATGAATAAGGCTGTGATTAGCCTGGTATGCTTCCAGCTCTGGGTTCAGGTGTTCAGGCTGCCTGGCTCAGGTCCCAGGTTTGTCACTTAGCTTTAGGACTTTTGCAGGTTGCTTAAATCTCAGTTTTCTGGGATCCCTGGGTGGCGCAACAGTTTGGCGCCTGCCTTTGGCCCAGGGCGCGGTCCTGGAGACCCGGGATCGAATCCCACGTCGGGCTCCCGGTGCATGGAGCCTGCTTCTCCCTCTGCCTGTGTCTCTGCCTCTCTCTCTCTCTTTCTCTATCATAAATAAATAAAAATTAAAAAAAAAATAAATAAATAAATAAATAAAAATTAAAAAAATCTCAGTTTTCTTGTTTGGAAAAACAGTTTATAGTACTTGCTCCCTCATGGGCTTGTCTTGAAGAGTCAAAGAATGAATATCATACCAAATGCTTAGTGTGGCATTGGTGCATTGAAACATTTTATACGAGCATAGTTGCCAGCATCACTGTCCTCATCTCCCCGTCTGTCCTGGTATCTGCAGGCTGGCCATTCAGTTGGAAGGAGATAATGAATGTGTTTTCAAAAAGGTAAAGGAGGGACACCTGGCTGGCTCAGTCAGAAGAGCATGCAGCTCTTGATCTTGGGGTCTTGAGATGGAGCCCCATGCTGAGTGTAGAGGTTCCTTAAGTAAATTTTAAAAATTAAAATAAAATAAAAACAAAAAGTTAAAGGAAAAATTGTGAATGTACTTAAGGCCTCTGGGTGACACAATTTAAAATGGTCAATTTTATGTTATGTGTATTTTACCATAATGAAAAATGCAAACATTAAACAGTTAACTTCTTTTTGACTCCCCTGCCCAACACCCCCCAAAAAGTTAAAGAATTTGTCTGTGTTATTATTTGAAATATAGTAGCTCTCCTACCTGGGGCTAGAAATAACCAACCTCTGCTGTAATGAGTGTTTGGGTGCTGAGTCTCAGAGTCCCTGCTCTGTGGTATTTCTAGAATTTCAGACCCTAGAGAAGTGCAGGATTAGAGTGAGGTTGTCAGGGAGGGAAGAGGATGCAGATGCCCACTGTGACCTCTCAGGTCCAAGAGAGAGATGTCTAGACAGGCTGCTCACTTTTGAGCATTTAACAACTTCTGTTTTCAGTAAACAGAAATCAGAATAGCTGCCTTCCATCTTATTCCGGAAAGTGTGGGTGGGACCCATCAATGCTTAGCACATGAGAGTTGATTTACTTTGTTTTGAGTGTTCCATTCCCCCATCCCTGGGAAAAATCTTATTTTATTTTTTTAGATTTATTCATTTAGTTGACAGAGAGAGAGAGAGAGAGAGCAAGGACACAGAGGAAGAGTGAGAGAGAGAGAGAGAAGCAGACTCCCCACTGAGCAGGGAGCCCAATGCAGGACTCGATTCCAGGACCCTGAGATCATGACCAGAGCTGAAGGCAAATAAATCCTCAACCAACTGAGCCACCCTGGAGCCCCCTTGGGGAAAATTTTAATACTCAGAAATGTACATGAGGGCACCTGGCTGACTCAGTAGGTGGAATGTGTGACTATTGATCTCGGGGTTGTGGGTTCTAGCCCCTCATTGAGTATAGAGATTACTTAAAAATAAAATCATGAAAAGGAAGAAATATACATAGAATATAACACACATGTGCCCAACACATAGAACCAAACATTGTTAACATTTTCTTCTATTTGCTTTGAATTTACTTTTTTTTTTTTTTTTTTTAAGATTTTACTTATTTATTCGAGAGAGAGAGAGCGCGCGCACAAGCAGAGGAAGTGGCAGAGAGAGGGAGAAGCAGACTGCCTGTCAAGCAAGGAGCTTGATGCAGGGCTCCATCCAAGGACCCCGAGATCATGACCTGAGCTGAAGGCAGACACTTAACTGATTGAGCCTTCCAGGTACCCCTGAATTTACTTTTATTCTTAACAAAAGTGCATCTGTTGGTGCCCCTCTTATCTAATCTCAAGACAAACTCCAACATGAATGAAGTGTATAACCTCTCAGCTTACTTTTATTTATGTATTTATTTTTAAGATTTTATTTAAGTAATCTCTACACCCAGCATAGGGCTCAAACCCACAACCCCCAGATTAAGAATGGCATGCTCTACCAGGTGAGCCAGCCAGCCAGCTGCCCCCTCAGCCTATTTTTAAACTTTACACACATGGGGATGGGGGAAATAGGTGATGGGGATAAAGGAGGGCACTTGTCCTGATGAGCAAAGGGTGATGTATGGAAGTGCTGAATCACTATATTGTATATATACAATCACTATATTGTACCTGAAACTAATTACTCTGTTAACTAACTGGAATTAAAAACTTTAAAAAAAGGACCCCTGGTGGGGGATCAGCCCAGGTGGCTCAGCGGTTTAGTGCCACCTTCAGTCCAGGGCCTGATCCTGGAGACCTGAGATCGAGTCCCACGTCCAGCTCCCTGCATGGAGCCTGCTTCTCCCTCTGCCTGTGTCTCTGCCTTTCTCTCTCTGTGTGTGTCTCTCATGAATTAATAAATAAAATCTTTAAAAAAAAATTAGGTTTAGAAAACATGCCTCCCCCAGCAATTCCATCTGAGAGAACTAAAAATGTATGTCCACACGAAAATATATACACAAATGTATATATACACGGCAGCTCTATTCACAACCCACATATTCATCAACAGATGAATGGATAAACAAGATGAGGTCCTGCTATGTAACCAAATATTATTCCACCAGAATATGATGGTGCATGATTCCATTTAAATGAAGCACCCAGAACAGGCAAATCCATAGAGATGGAAAGCAGATTAGTGGCTTCCAGGGGCTGGGGGAGGAGGGGAATTGGGGCGTGAGTGCTTAATGAGTACGCATGTCCTTTCCAGAGTGACGAGAATGTTCTGAAACTAGATTGTGATGATAGTTTCACAGCATTGTGGATTTACTAAAAGCCACCGAATTCTATGCTTTAAAAAAAATGGTTTGAATGGTGAACTTTATGTTCTGTGAATTTTACCATGATTAAAAAACATTTTTTTTAATTTATTCATGAGAAACACAGGCAGAAGGGAGAGACACAGGCAGAGGGAGAAGCAGGCTCCCTGCAGGGAGCCTGATGTGGGACTCTCTTGGATCATGCCCTGAGCTGAAGGCAGGCACTCAACCGCTAAGCCACCCAGGCGTCCCTAAAAAACATTTTCTTTTTTTTTTTTTTTTAAGATTTTATTTACTTATTCATGAGACACACACAGAGAAAGAGTGAGTGCGAGAGCACTAGAGAGAGAGAGGCAGAGACACAGGCAGAGGGAGAAGCAGGTTCTATGCAGGGAGCCCGATGTGGGACTCGATCCTGAGACTCCAGGATCACACCCTGGGCAGGCACTAAGCCGCTGAGCCACCCAGGAATCCCCTAAAAAACATTTTCTAAAGGCACTCCTCTAAGGCACACAGAGGGCAGAACTATGGGTTGTACAGTTTGCTCATCTCAACTTTGGTTGTCCTGATCTGCACTCTTGTGACCCTAAATGAGAATTTCTATATCCCCACACCCACACCAATACTTGGTACCCAAGAGAAAAATAATCTAGAAAAATAATCATGGGGCACCTGGGTGGCTCAGTTGGTGAAGCGTCACCTTGGGCTCAGGGCATGATCTCAGGGTCCTGGGAGGGAGCCCTGCCTTGGGCTCCCTGCTCAGTGAGGAGTCTGCTTCTCCTTCTCCCTCTGCCTCCACACCCTCCATGCCCCACTCTTGACTTCTCTGTCAAATAAATAAAATCTTAAAAAAAAAAAAAAAAAGGAGGATAATGGATTTCTGAGCCCATGAGTTATGGAAATTTCCTGAGGTAGGGAAGGTCTCAGATTTGGAGACAAAAGCAGATTTGGGGGACACCTGAGTGGCTCAGCGGTTGAGCGTCTGCCTTTGGCGTGATCCCGGGATCCAGAATCGAGTCCCACATCGAGCTCTTTGCAGGGAGCCTGCTTCTCCCTCTGCTTGTGTCTCTGCCTCTCTGTGTGTCTCTCATGAATAAATAAAATCTTAAAAAAAAAAAAAGAAAAGAAAAACAGATTTGGGAGCTTGCGGTGGGGTGAGAGCCCTGGCGCTGCCATTGGGCAATGGAGAGAGGGACGATCCTTCCTACGACCCAGGTGAGGCTGCTTGGCCCCACAGAGCCTACCTTCAGCATCCTCTCCAGCTCTCCAGCTGATGACGAGCATCTTAAGGTACTGGCTTTCTGTCTCCGGAGCTGTCAGCTTTGACTGACCTCAAATCAGATTAACAGCCTCCTCCCAACATGTATACTCTGGATCAGTCTGCCGAGACCAGCTGTTTGGAAGAATTCATCTGCTGCCTACTGTACTCATTCAGCTTCAGGGATCAGCTTGGAAGAGAGAGGAGGCAGCAAGAGGGGAGGGGTGACCTCTAGCAGGGGTTCAGCAGGTGAGAAATGCCCGGGCTAAAAAGAAAAAAAAAAAAGAAAAAGAAAAAAAGAAAGCCCTCTCCTCCAGATGGTAAAGATGCAGCTGGGTATAGAGGCTTCCCCAGACCCCTGCCTCAGGCTGGGATAACTACCCAAGACAAGCTACAGAATTTGCAGGCCCTGGTGCAAAATGAAAATGTAGCGCCCCTTGTTCAAAAATTTCAACATAAGTTGCATGTCAGTGCAAAGACAGCCCTGCCTCTGTCCTCTTCTTGGGTCCTTACACCAGGACTAAGCCTCCTCTGGGTCCCCACAGCCCCTGCGCCCATCTCCATATGGTTTTCCCTGATTGCCTCGCATGGTACCTGGGACAGAAGAGCTCCACCATATTTGCTCAATTAATTACAAAGGAGAAAAAGTCTACTTCAAAAATCATGGCTCTCCACTTCAGACCCACCAGGATGACTGCAATTCAAAATTATAAGTAAATGAAAACAGAGAATAACAAGCATTGGTGAGGATGTGCAGAAACTGGAATCTTACTACTTTGCTGGCAGGAATGTAAAATGGTGCAGCATGGAGATAGTTTGGTGGTTCCTCAAAATGTGAACCAAAGAGTGACCCTATGACCCAGCATTTCAGTCCTAGTTGTCTACCTGAGAGATATGAAAACATAAATCCACACAAAGACATGAATACTCACGGCAGCACCATTCGTAACAGCCAAAAGGTGGAGACAACCCAAGTGTCCATCGAGAGATGAAGGGATAAACAAAATGTGGTCCATCCTCATAATAAAGGACAACTCAGCGATAAAGAGAAATGGAGAGTACTGACACCTGCTACAACCTGAATGAGGCTTGCAAACAAGATGCTCAGTGAGAGAAGCCGGACACAAAAGGCCACATACTGTATGATTCCACCTGTAGGAGATGTCCAGAAGGGGCAAATCTACAGACAATGCACTGGTGGGTGCTGGGGGCTGAGGGAGGGGGCTATTAATGGGATGGGCTTTTTTTGGGGGGAAAGGATAAAAATGTTCTGGAACTAGAAGCTGCTGATGATTGTCCCGCACTGTGAAGGTACTAAATGCCATTAATTTAGGCATGTGTGTTGTGTTGTGTGTATTTGTTATGTTGTGTGTATTTTACTAGAGTAAAAACAATTTTAAAGAAATCTTTAGGGATCCCTGGGTGGCACAGCGGTTTGGCGCCTGCCTTTGGCCCAGCGCGCGATCCTGGAGACCCGGGATCGAATCCCACATCGGGCTCCAGGTGCATGGAGCCTGCTTCTCCCTCTGCCTATGTCTCTGCCTCTCTCTCTCTGTGATGACTATCATAAATAAATAAAAGTAAAAAAAAAAAAAAAAAAAAAAAAAAAGAAATATTTAAATGCAATGTGTCACCCTAAATTGGATCCTGGAATAACAACAACAACAAAAAACCCATCGTTAACAGGAAATTGGTGAAATAGAAAAAAAAGAAAGCTTGGAGTTTATGGACAGTGACAGGCCAGTGTTGTTTTCTTGGTTACGATAAGTGTGCCGTGATCATGTGAGATGGGAACAGAAGGGAAATTGGCTGAGGGCTATATAGGAACTCCTTCTGCCTCATTGCAAGTTTTCTGTAATACTAAAATTAACCCCGGGGCACCTGGGGGGCTCAGTCAGTGAAGTGTCTGCCTTTGGCTCATGTCATGATTTCACGGTCCTGGGACTAAACTCCACATTGGGCTTCCTGCTTGGTGGGGAATCTGCTTCTCCCTCTGCCCCTTCCCTCACCTCCCCTTACCCATCCACCCACTTGTGCTCTCATATAAAAAAAAAAAATTTTTTTTTAAATACTAAAATTAGCCCAAAGTAAATCATTTATTTAAAAGATCATATCTGCCTTCTAAAAAGCAGCTTGCTTGGCTTCTGGAAGGTTCTTTTTGTCTGCATGGGCTGAGAGAGGAGCATGGGCTGGGGTGGGGCTGGGCTGGGGGCCTCTGGCAGGGGGACACTCCTAGAGGAGGAAGCTCCAAGGACTCTGGAGGACTAGGATGTCCAGCATAGAGATTGCAAACTGGTGACCCCAGCTGAAGTCTGCCTCGGGTTTTTTGGCCCTGGGTTTTGTAAAACTAATTTGAGCCAGTCTATAAAAAGCAGTCAATCTCACATTAAAACTAGAATTTCCAGCTTCTCCAAAAATCTCTGCACATCTGCTAAGTCAAGGTCACCTTCCTGCATGGCCTCAAGGGGCTGTAGACAAGTCCCAGCCATTCCCACCAAACAGGTACGAGGCCTTGGCTGCCAGTTATTCTCAGCCTTGCACTGTATTCTCTCATTTTTTAATTTTTAAAGATTTTAGGTATGTATGTATGTATGTATTTGAGAGAGAGTGTGTGCTGAGCAGGGAGCCCAATGCAGGGCCCAATCCCAGGAGCCTGAGATTATGACCTGAGCTGAAGGCAGATGCTCAACTAATTGACTGAGCCACCCAGGCGTCCCTGTACCTTCCTTTTAATGAAACAGAAAGGTGTCTCCGCTCCTTTGCAAAAGTGGAAAAGCAGAAAAGAAACCAAGAATGCAGTTGTCTGATATTTCTTACACCTGGCTGATTTCACACACTTCTGATACCTACCTGGTTCCTGGAGGCACCTCTGTTTGAGAACTTGTTCCAACATTTGACCTAAGGTCTTTGCTGTGAAGTCAATACCCTCTCCTCGACCTGTGCCTTAGAGCTCCACTCTTACAGGTGTTCCGTGGTTGGGATCAGACACACACACCTGCTTCTCGGGTGTGAAGCTGGGCTCTACCGCTTACTAGCTAGTGGTCTTGAGTAAGTAGGTTAACCTCCCTGTGATTCAGTTTTCTCAAGCCCCTGAGATGAAGCAGGAGACTTAGTCACTGTTTAGGTCAGTTATCTGGCAGGAAGATGGGTTTATTGAGCTGATATATGTAGTGTGACTATACCAGTAGTTACAATACTGGAGATACTTCTCCAGCACTTGGTAAATAGCCACTGTCCCCGGCCCTCTCCTAGGACCCCAGACTTCCTCACAATCCAGCAAGTAAGAATAACCACCACAGGACTCTTCCTGTGTCCAGTCTTACAACCTCTTTTCTGATTGAGCTGTTAGGTAAGACTTGTTGGCTCCATGGGGTACTCGGTCTCTGATGGAAAAGAACAGGTGGCATTTGCCGGATCTTGGCTTTCCTGGGAGGCACAGAGGTCCCGTGGATTTTAAGGAAACGGGTGTCTTACCCTGAACAAGCCCCATGGAGACAGATGGACAGACATGAATAATTCATCTCTGCTGGAGATCCTGGGGACATGAAGAGCACAGATAGGGGGCTCCCAGACCCTGGTTGGCAGCAGGGGGAAGGCGCTATACAACCCAAATCTTTCAGGCTAGGTCTGATGGAAAAACCTAACTAGGTGATGGGGCAGAGGGCCCAGGAAGAGGTTAGAGGTCAGGGATCAGAGGTAGTACACTTTATTGACCGGATTCTTCCAACATCTTGCAATGCTCCCCCACCCCCACCCCTGCAAAGCCAGAGCCTGAGCTTTGCCACTGTCCCGTCCACCAGACAGGGAAGAGAACGTGTCTCTCAAACATCCAACATCCGAAGGGCCTCCGAGCCTCCGAAGAGCAGAGCAGCAGGGGTGGATGTGGGAGAGGTGGCTGCCGCTGGAGGGGGTATAATGGGAGCAGGGGATGAGGCAGGATCAAGGGGCTCAAGCTGGGTGCAGGGCTGGGGACACCCTGAGGCTTTGTCAGGCCTGGCCAGCCCCTCACTCCCCCCCAGTTAAGGTTAGTTGTGGTTCACAGTGAGACTGGCTTAGATTTGGCAGGGCGGCAGGGACCATGGGCAGACTGGTGCTTTCCACTCTCGCTGCCGACCCTTGGCCTGACTCACGGAGGTGGGAAGAGTGAGAGAGAAAGTCCCCAGAAGGGACAGGGAAGCCCCTTCTCTCGAGGGACAGAGGCCTCGTTCTCCTCTGACATCCCCCAGGCTATTAGGATCTTTCACTCCTGGCTCAGAAGTTTCTGGAACATCTCAGTGACCTTGCCCATCATTACTCCCAATTAAAAAAATGTTTTTGAAGTCTAAGAGTTGACTGGCACCCATGAAACCAAGCAGTAAAAAACCTGGTAAGATCTTGGTTTAAAAAGGTAGCTCTACCTTCTCTTAGAAGTCTTGGGAGACCAGATGGAGACCAGCATTGTCTCCGCTGCCCCGAATGGAGGAGGTGGCTCATGGCAGTGGGGAAGGGGGGGTGTGGGCTGGCGGTGGCCCAGCGGACAGGGTGACAGGGCAGGAACGGGGGCAAGATGCAGGAAGCAGTGACACGTGGGACATGGCAGGTTGCCCTCCAGTGTCATGGGCCTGGGCTCAGAGGGCAGCAGGGTGGCCCCCATGGGTACATGTGCCAGGCAGGCACCAGGGCATCTGTCCCACTGTGAGAGGCAGGGCCCGTGGTCAGGCCTTGTGACCGCCGCTGCCCAACGGCTCCTTGAGGCCAGCCGAGTAGTCCGAGGAGGGCTCGAGCCCCAGCATCTGCCGCTGCACCAGCTTGGCATAGAGGCCACCCTGTGCCAGCAGCTGCTGGTGGGTGCCCTGCTGCACCACGCGGCCCTTGTCCAGCACCACGATGAGGTGTGCGCGCTCCACCGTGCTCAGGCGGTGCGCGATGATGAGCACCGTGTGCTTCTGCAGGTTGCCGTGGATGGCCTGTTGGATCTGGGGAGACAGGAGGGGGCCGGCTTTTGCGGGCACCGCCCCAGCCACCTACAACTCTGCCTGGGCCTGGCCTGGCTCCCAGATCCACCACATCCTAGTGAAGTTTAATCTCTCTGAGACTCAGTTCCTCATTTGAAAGGCCAGGGCTTGCACATGACCAGCCTCCGGGGCTTCAGTTCACGGGGGACAGAGCTCAGTGCAGGGCACAAGGAAGGTGCTTGGCCAGTGACAGGCAAGCCCTAACCTGGTCGCCTCTGGTCTTCCTGCTCTTCTACTAACCTTCGCCTTGGCTATTGGTCTCACCATCAGCCCCAAAGCTCAAACCAGTGAGACATGGCCCTCAATTCCTCTCATGCTTGGCTCATCGTCCAAACCCAACTCATGCACAAATTCTGCAGGTGCCATCTCCCCAGTTCATCTCGTTCTTTTTTTTTCCATCTCATTCTTTACATCCTTCCACTGCTACCAGTGTTACTGCTCCCTGACCGCTGCAACCTGCCATCCACCCACCGCCCTGCGCCCATTGCCCGCATGTATTTAACATTTCAATCAGGAGCGCTTAGTGGCTCAGTGGGTTGAGCACTTCAACACTGCCTTCAGTGTCTGCCTTCAGCTCAGGTCATGATCTCAGGGTCCTGGGATGGAGCCCCATGTTGGGCTTCCTGCTCAGCAGGGAGTCTGCTTCTCCCTCTGTTCCAACCCCTGCTCATGCTCTCTCTCTCTCTCTCTCTCTCTCTCACTCGCTTTCTCTCAAATGAATAAACAAAATCTTAAAAAAAAAAAAAAGAATAAAATCCAGATGCCACATGACATTCTGCACTTGTCATAGACAAGAGGGCACAACATGAAGAGTGACCCTAATGTAAACTATGGGCTTAAAAATAAATAAACTACGGGCTTTAGTTAGTAACAATGCATTAAAACTGGCTCATCAGTTGTAACAAATGCACCACAGCAAGATGTTAATAATAGGAGAAACTGCCTGCAGGGTAGAAAGGAGATACATGTGAACTATCTGCAGTTTTTGCTCAATTTTCTTTAAACCTGAAACTTTGGGATCCCTGAGTGGCGCAGCAGTTTGGCGCCTGCCTTTGGCCCAGGGCGCGATCCTGGAGACCCGGGATCGAATCCCACGTCAGGCTCCCGGTGCATGGAGCCTGCTTCTCCTCTGCCTATGTCTCTGCCTCTCTCTCTCTCTGTGTGACTATTGTAAATAAATAAAAAATTAAAAAAAAATAAACCTGAAACTTTTCTTCAAAACAAACAAACAGGATCCCTGGGTGGCGCAGTGGTTTGGCGCCTGCCTTTGGCCCAGGGCGCGATCCTGGAGACCCGGGATTGAATCCCACGTCGGGCTCCCGGTGCATGGAGCCTGCTTCTCCCTCTGCCTATGTCTCTGCCTCTCTCTTTCTCTCTCTCTCTCTGTGACTATCATAAATAAATAAAAATTTAAAAAAACAAAACAAAACAAAACAAACAAAACAAAACTCTAAAAAAATAATCCAAACTCTATAACTAAGGCCTGAGGAGGCCCTGTCTCCCTATGACTCTGTCCTCACCTTACTTTGTCAGACTCCCACCAGCCTGACATGCTGACCTTTGGGCTTGCCTGTGAACTTGTTCTGGGCCTTTGCACCTGCTGCCCTTGGATGCTCATCTGGCTCCTCTCTTCCTGGCTCTCGGCTTAAATGGCACCTGCATCTGCTTCTACCCATGAGATGGCCACAGTCCACCAGGACCTGGTCTCTGGGATGACCCAGCTCCCCTAAATGCTCAGTGCTGCCAGGAGAATTGACTGTTCTAGCCAACACCTGATTGTAGGCCCCTGATCTCCCTTTCTTAGAGCATTTAATAAAAAGGGCTTATAATTGTAAATCCTTATTCTGTCCCTTTCTCAAGCACCTGAAGGCCATTCCTTTTAAAAATAATCATCAGGAAGGACAGGCCTCAGTCTCCCAATCTCTACAGAGGACAGAATTCTGGCCAACAGTTGCCAGCCAGCAGACACCACTGCCTTATCATAACCACACTGATCAACCTTTCACGGGCTTTCCAGTGAGCCCCGCTCCTTCTGTCTTCCTTCTCTTTTAAAATGCCTGTCATCACTGTCACCTCTGTACCAATTAGAATGGAGCTCAGCTCTTTCTCCTACTGTCAGTAGGTACTGAATAAAATCCAGCTTCCATATCTGATTATGAGAGGAGTGACCTGTCTTATTCTCTCTCTCAGATGACAGTTTCGTGGTTTACGTACCATAGGCCACAGGTTGAACTCATTCTTGTCTCCTTGTTTATTATGTTTCTCCCCCCTGGCATGGAAGTGCTATAGGGGCTGGTGGCTTGTGTGTCTGGTCACCTACCACTGCAACCTCGGTGCCTGGGACAGCGACTGGTGGCCAGGAGGAGCTCAGTGAGCACCTGTGTAATCAATGGCTCGACCTCTGGAGGGGCCAAGGTAGCTACTCAGTGACAAATACACTCTTTAGCAATGAAAAGGGGGCTCAGAGAGTGGGAGACACTGTCTTTCATGATGAGCTGAGGGCAGGGCCTCGAATCCAAACTGCTATCATGTAGTGTCAGCTCTATATGAGCCAGTGAGCAGGTCTGGCCCTGGGGTCCCCTACCCTGACTCCTCGCCTTTGGCCCTCAACACCCCAGTCTGGAAGGCTGACACCCTGAGAGAGCTCCTATGGCATCTCTAAGCCTTTCCTGGCTCCTGTTCCATTCTCTGGTGTCACCCCGCCACCCCGCAACTCACCAGGTACTCGCTCTCTGCATCCAGGGCGCTGGTGGCTTCGTCCAAGATGAGGACAGGTGGGTTCCGCACCAGAGCCCGAGCCATGGCCACGCGCTGTTTCTGGCCACCTGATAGCTGGGCACCCTTCTCCCCAGTCTCTGCATGACAAAGGGACATAGGTGAGTGAGCAGGGGGTAAGGCTGGGGCAGCTCTAGGGAAGAGAGAGAAGACCTCTTCCTCTTCCTTTCCCTGCTGCCACGGGAGCTATGATCTCCAGGAAAAGGGGCCTGTGCCACCAGCTGGGACCACCAACAGTCCCAAAACTCCCCAAAGGATGCTCTCCCTCCCTGTTCATGCAAATTATGACTACATTCAGTTGGTACTAAGTTACCACTTTTTACTTATTAGTTTGGCAAAAATCTCAATGTCTGATACTGCACTGTTCAGGTGTGGCTGTGGGGAGACAGGCACTCCCCCATCTTCCTGGGGCAAGCACCTTTGGGGTAACTGTGTAAATGTATGGATCACAAGTACAAGTGTACAACCCTTGCACCAGCAAACCCACCTCTATGACTCTTTCCTACAGGCTGACTTTCCATGCACAGTACCAAAAGGCACATGTTGTCCACCACTCACAGCACTACTATTGCAAATAAAAACAAAAAAATCTACTCAAATGTCCATCAGCAGGAAACTGAATTTTTTTTTTTAAGATTTTATTTGTTTATTCACAAGAGACAGAGAGAGAGAGAGAGAGAGGCAGAGACACAGGCAGAGGGAAAAGCAGGCTCCATTCAGGGAGCCCAACGTGGGACTTGATCCTTGGACTCCAGGATCAGGCCCTTGGGCCCAAGGCTGAGCCAAACTGCTGAGAGCCACCTGGGCTGCCCAGGAAACTGAATTATTTAAGCAAATTAGCATAAGCCCTGAAATACTATGCAACTATTTCTTTCTTTCTTTCTTTTTTTTTTTTTTCAATGAAAACAATTTTTTCTTTTTTTAACAAACCCTTATGTCAAGGGCTAATTTTCAATAGATCACAGCAAGGGAGCTGCTCTGTTACATACAAAACCCTGACCCAAAAGCAGGTCATCTACAAATCATTTAGTACCAGGTTCCCCACTATGCAACTGTTTAAAAACAGAGCAGGTCTCTAAGTGACAATATGGACCAATGATTAAGACACTGTGTTAAGTTAAAAAAAAAAAAAAAGAAAGAAAGAAAGAAAGCCGGGTGCAGAATATAAGGAGCTGGTTTTCTTCTGTAAAAGGTCAGGAGGAAATAAAAATATACATTCCTATTTGCATAAAGAAACTCCCAAAGGGCATGTAAGAAGCTAACATAAGAAATTTTGGTGGGGGGCAGCCCTGGTGGCGCAGCGGTTTGGCGCCGCCTGCAGCCTGGGGTGTGATCCTGGAGACCCAGGATCAAGTCCCACATTGGGCTCCCTGCATGGAGCCTGCTTCTCCCTCTCCCTGTGTCTCTGCCTCTCTGTGTGTCTATGAATAAACAAATAAAATCTTAAAAAAAAATTTTTTTTTGGTGGGCCAGGAGGAAACAGGGGTAGAGAAAGGGACGGGATAAAACTTTTCACTGTATAGCATTTCACATATATTTTTAGTTTTGAGTCATGTGAATAGCTCCTTTACAAGAATTAAAATTTTAAGTATATTAAATAGAACAAAATATATAAATTAACATATTGCTAAATTTAATATATTAAATATTATATAATTAATATATAATTATTATATGATTAATAATTAATATATTAAAATGTAAAATTAGGCTATATATATAATTTTTTAAAAAAATAAAAATAATATCCTGGGGTGCCTGGGTGGCTAAGTAGATTAAGCACTGACTCTTGATTTTGGCTCCAGTCAGGATCTCAGGGTCTTGAGACCTAGTCCCATGTCGGGCTCTGTGCTAGGCTTGCTGGGTGGAACCTGCTTAAGATTCTCTTTCTCCCTCACCCTCTACCCCTTCCCTGCCCACGCTCTCATGCTCTCTCTCTCTCTCTCAAAAAAAAAAAAATGTTTTAAAACTAAATAGAGGTGGTTGGTTACATGGTACTGTAAATGTACCAAATCTCACTGAAATGTTCACTTTAAGATGGTTAAGTGAATTTCACCTGAAATAATAAAGAGCAGCTGACAGAAAGCAATGCTTAACTCACAGGGTTGCATCCCTGAGGGTTGACCTTTAGGCACAGTGAAGGTGATGCTCCTGGGCTGCATACCTGTATTGTAGCCATCCTGAAGCTCCATGATGAAGCCATGGGCATTTGCCTTCTGTGCAGCTTCCACCACCATCTCAAAGGGCACGGTGGGCAGACCGTAGGAGATGTTGTCTGTGATGGAGCGGGCAAATAGCACTGGCTCCTGGCTCACCAGGGAGATCTGTGCAGGAGAAAGGATGGGGCATGAAAGGCCAGGAACACATCCATCCAGCTGTCACCAGGAACCTCGCCAGCCCCAGGCCTTTTTGATGCCAGGGGTCTTGGGTTGGAAATCTGATCAGGGCCTGCGCCCAGCTGCTAAGCATCAGCTGCCTCTCTTCTTCCAAAACAATAGAGTCTACTTTCTGTACAAGTTTCAGCTTCCTCTGACCAAAAATCTGGGGTCATAGAATAAGTTGGCTGCTCTGGGCTAAGCCAAATTCCTTGACCTCCAACAGAGCTCGCTGTCTGCCCATGTCCTGGGGGAGTTGAGAGGGAAGAGGGGCGCCTGGCTGGCTTAGTCAGTGTACCATGCATGTGCCTCAGCTCAGGTCATGATCCCAGGGTCCTGCGACTGAGCCCCACATTGGGCTCCCTGCTCAGTGAAGAGCCTGCTTCTCCCTCTCTCCCCTGCTTGTACTCTCTCTCTCTCTCAAATAAATAAAATCTTTAAAACCAAAAGAGAGAGAAAGAGAGAAAGAGAGAAAGAGAATGTAGAATGTAAGTCTGTCCATGCCAGAAGACAAGAAGCCACAGCAGGCCCCCAGGCCATGAAGTCCTCCCAGATGCCCCCTCCCTTCAGAGAGAATAATTGAAAGAAGCTTGTCCCATGATTTCAGTATCCGAAACATAGCCTACAAAAATGAGAGTATAGAGGGTAACACTGCAACATTACACATAGAAAAAAAAAATCAATTTTATAAATTGGGGATTAGCTAATAATCACAGTGTACCCATAAAATCAAATACATACACACAGCATGACTCTGTTTTTGCTAAAAAACAAACAAATATATGTAGGGGGGACCTGGGTGGCTCAGCTGGGTAAGCCTCCAACTGTTGATTTTGGTTCAGGTCATGATCTCAGGGTGGTGAGATCAAGCCTCATGTTGGGCTCTGTGCTGGCTGTGGAGCCTGCTTAGGATCTCTCTCCCCTCCCTCACCCTCTGCCTCTTTCTCTTTCTCCCAAAAAACAAAAAAAGCAAAAAAAAAAAAAAAGTATATATGTGTCTTTACATATTAATGCATTTATATCAAGATAGAAGACAGGTTGGAAAGGATATTTACTAAACTGCTAACAACAGTTACCTACACGGAGTGGAATTTAAAAGGTGAAGTGGAGGGGGACTCTCACATCTTAATTCCAAAATTCTCTGAATATATGGGAATGTGGTTAGATTGTTGCATTTTACTGTTTGGGGCTTATGAAGATTACAATTTTTAATTTGAACTAAAAAGAAGGCATTCACAGAAGAGGAAATCCAAGTAGTAAACCACATGGAAAAGTATTTGATATATTTAGTTGTTAGGAAAATGCAAAAGACTGCTATGAACTACTTCTACATGTATACTCACCAGCTGGCAAAAACAGCACTGTCAATATTAACTGTCTGAGAATATTACAAGTCTGAGCATATTAGCTATTGCAAAGCCTGAATGGCTCTGCCTAAGGGCCACTTCCAGAACTCTGGTGGGCAGAAGCCTTGTCATCATACACCTGGGACCACTGCTCAGCCATCTACACCTGGTTATGTGCAGATGGGTGGGCAGATATCACAATGTGTGGCCTCTGCAACCATCTAGAAAATGGCTAGGAGTTCTGGAATCTCTGTGCCAACCCTTAGGCTCTCCTATAATTTAATGTATGTTGATGATGAAAATGGTGCCTTCCTGATAGTTGGTTTTTCTTGTATTGTGTACCACCTGAACAACCATCCAGGGCATCCCTGTTTTTAGAGCTAGCACAGGATCAGGTGTTGAGGATCCCTTTCTAAAATAATTACCAAAAACTATATGGTCATGAATAGCCTCCTTTAAGTATTAGAGATGACTTAGATGTGGAGCAACTGGAACTCACACCCACTGCTAGTGGGAATGTAAAGTTGTATGACCACTCCAGTGACAATAGCTACTAAGTGTAAAGTGGATACTATGTATCCACTCTGGGAGAACATACATACCTGTGTACACCAGAAAACATGGACAAAATTGTCTATGTCAGTAAAAACAGGAAACAATCCAAGCATCCATGAGGAGCAGAATGCACACATAGATTGTGACATGTTTACACAGGAGATTATCATCCAGCAACGAAAATGAATGAACTACAACCAGAGCCTCAAGCTGGATGTCTCACAAATAAGGCTGAGTGGAAGAAGCAAGACACAGATGAATGCATGCATGCTCTACGATTCCAGCCAGGTGAAGTTCAAAAGTAGGCAAAACACAGCTCTGCTGTTTGGGGAGACATAAGGCGATGGTAAAACCAAAGAAAAGGAGAAGATCATAAAAGTCAGGGAGATGTGGCTCCTGGAGGGAAGAGAAGGGACACATGGGGTGGAGGAGTGCTGGAATGTTCTGTGTCTTGACCTGGGAGCTGGTGCACTGGTGAAACCCTCTGAGCCATACATCTACCTATGTCACTTCTCGGTACGTGTGTTACAGCTCACAGGGGTGAAGGTCAGACAAAGAAAGTGCGCGGGATAACAAAGGTCCATTTCCGTACCACTCGGTGCAGGTACTTGTGGTCATAGGCACTGATGGGCTTCCCATCCAGCAGCACGCAGCCCCCCTCCAGGGGGTAGAAGTTCTCCAGGATGTTGACGCAGGAACTCTTCCCACTGCCTGAGGGCCCCACGAGCGCGGTCACCTTTCCTGGGGACAGGCTGAAGGAGACATTCTGCAAGGAACACGCGGACACCGTGTGGGGCCACTGGCTCAGATGCTCTGGCCTCGGACACGGGCGGGCACCATTCCCAGCTCCCCTGTGCTCTTTGCCATGGTTGGGCACTGCCAGCCCTCAAAATGCTCTCCTTTCTAGGATTTGGCAGCAGCTTGATGCTCATTTCCACTGCCTGGGTGCCTCTTCCCCTTGCTCAGGACCCAGCTCAAATGTCCGCTCCTCTGAGAAGCCCTGCTTGACTGTTATCACCATCCCTGTAAACTACCTCGATCACACCACCCTGATTTACTGCCTTCCTAGCACTTTATCTGGAATACTCTGTTAATGGTCTGCCTTCCCTGACTACAGCCCAAACTCCACGAGGACAAGGACTCCACCTTACGTAATCCTGGCTACACTGCAAGGCCTGGTGTGTAGGAGCTGCACCCAAGATGGGATGAGGGAAGGGACGATAGGGCGGGCCTCAGGCACCCCTCTCTCACCTGCAGGACTTGGGTGTGGGGCCGAGTGCGGTAGGTGAAGGTCACGTTCTCAAAGTCCACCCGGCCCTCCAGGCGCTCAGGGGCCAAGTTCCCGTCATGCACCATGGTTGGCTGCCGGTCAATGAACTCGAACACCTTTTCGGCGGCCCCCACTCCCTGCATCAGGCCGCTATAGACGGAGCCCACGGACTGCGGGGGGAGGAAACGCGTTCCTGTCTCACTGATACCCCAATGTTGGGACACCCCCCCATGGTGCCAGAAAGATGAAGGCAGGCCAGAGAGAGCAGGGACACAACAGCCGCTCTGGGGGGTGGCCAGAGGACGCTGCCAGGGTACCCCACCAGTGCAGCAGATAATGACAACACTGACAAAACAAAAGCAGCAAGAGGTGCCTGGGTGGCTCAGTTGGTTAAGCGTCTGCCTTTGGCACAGGTCATGGTCTCAGGGTCCTGGGATCGAGCCCCACATCAGGAATCTCTGTTCAGTAGGGAATCTGCTTCTGCCTCTGCCTCTGCCCCCCACCCCCTGCTGGTGCTTTCTCTCCTTCTCAAATAAATAAGTAAAATCTTTAAATTAAAAAAAATGAGAGCAGCAATAAATAATATTGAGCTGTTAGAACACATTAGGAGCCAGTGCCTTGTGGCCATTACAGCTAAACCTCACCCCATCCTGCAGGGTGGATGTTATCACCTCCCAGAAGAGGAAACGGAAGGGTAGGGAAGTTACATGAACCAGCCAGAATGTGGCAGAACAGGGCTTCCAAACAGAATTACTCTCTTGGCTGCCACAGCAATTTTTAAATTTCGGTTTTATTTATTTATTTTTAAATTTATTTTTATTTATTTATGATAGACGTAGAGAGAGAGAGAGAGGCAGAGACACAGGCAGAGGAGAGGGAGAAGCAGGCTCCATGCCGGGAGCCCAACGCGGGACTCGATCCCGGGACTCCAGGATTGCGCCCTGGGCCAAAGGCAGGCGCGAAACCGCTGAGCCACCCAGGGATCCCCTAAATTTTGGTTTTAAAAACTGCTCTTAATTCATGCAATCCATACTCCTTGGGTAAGAACGTACACGACATAAAACATGAGTGATACCAGCAGCTCATTTAATGAGCCCTTTGTGTATGTGTAGGTCCTAGCATTATCTTGTCTTTTGCTGATGAGGAAACTGAGGCATAGAGAATTCAAGTCACTCCCCCCAGGTCACACAGCTGGGAAGTGGCAAAGCCAAGACTTGAACCCAGGTATGGCCGGGTCCTGAGTTCAGGCCCTTGATCAGTACTGTGATCAAGGGGCCTGATTGGGGAATCCAGCACAGCCAGGACCTGCATCACTAATATCAAGATATTATCACTGGTGTTAAGGTATGAGCGCCACGGAGATGGTGCCCCTCCTGCCTCCTCCACGAGGAGGCCCCAGGTATCCACATACTATAGTTTTCCAGTCCTTCCTCTGTGCGTTTACAAACACATGCACATATTTGATAAATAATTGTGAGGTTGGGACTCCTGGGTGGTTCAGCAGTTGAGTGTCTGCCTTTGGCTCAGGGCGTGATCCTGGGGTCTGCGATTAGTCCCACATCGGGCTCCCTGCATGGAGCCTGCTTCTCCCTCTGCCTATGGTCTCTGCCTCTCTCTGTGTCTTTCGTGAATAAATAGAATCTTAAAAAAAAATTTTTTTAAATAAAAATAAAAACCATGACCCTGGCCTCAGACTCTTTCTACTGCTTCACGGCACATCTCAGGGTCCCCTGCACACCAGTATGTACAGATCCACCTCCTATCTATAGCTGTTGCCTCGTTTCTATAGCACAAACGTACTGCTTCTGGAACATGGATGTGCCATATCGGCCCAATCCCTGACCGGTGGGCAGCGGAGGATGCTTTGACTTTTCAATAGCAGAAACGATGCTTCGCTGGGTGTCCACACACCTCTGCCCACCAGTGTGGGCATGTCTGCAGCCCAGGGTTCCTAGAGGCAGAACTGCTGCATCAGATGACAGGCAGGTGTGACTCTAGCCAATGGGAAGTGCCATCCACAGCCAATGCTAACACCCTCTTCTCATGCACTTCCTCAGCTTTATCACTGGAGGACAGAGGCCCAAATTCGGTGCCAGGGACTTAACGCCCCCACTCCAAGCATCCTCAAACAGCAACTGGGGGAGGCTTGGGCATGGACACCCCAGCTCCCTGTCTCAGGGTCTGCTCCTGGGGGAACCCAAATTGAGGCAATCTAAAACAAGCCCTGTTTCTTCTTTAAAATGTGTTAAAGTCAGACCCATCTGGCTTTGACCCCGGTTCCCCCCCAAACGTGATGGGCCAGTCCCTTAAACTCTCTGAGCCTCAGTTGCTTTTTCTGAGAAATGGGAGGCAGGACAGTACTGAGACCCCTCACGGTCTTCTTAGAAGCATTTCCTGAAAACGTCCTTGTCCCTGCCAGTTTGCTCAGTAAACAGAGCTATAGCAGCTACTCAATAATATTACTGTTATTGTTGGTAGATGTTCTCTCCTCACCTACCTAGAAATACCCCATCCATCAGACCCTGGTGCATCTCCTACCTCTTAGACCCGCTTTCCCAACCCTCCAGTTCCCCAGGACCCCCTCCCCCAGCCAGCCCCTCACCTCCATACAGTCTCCCAGGACAAATTCGTAGATAATGAAGGAGATGAGGTTGCCGCTGGTCATCTGCCCCGAGATGACGAGGTGGCCCCCGTAGTAGAGGATACTGACCTGGACTACCAGCAGCGTGAGCTGGGGGCAGAGGGAAGGGGGGACCTGGGTCACGGGGGAGGCCTTGGCTCAGACCTGGCCCTGCCCCCATGCCCTGCCCCCTAGGCTGCAGGGGCAGGTGAGAGTGGGTGGACTGTGCTCTCCCAGCCACAGACAGACTCCAGCCAGGCAGGGATGTCCTCCCAGATGCTGTCATTCATGCCTGCCCACTTCCCGGCCCTGGACTTGGTCCCCACAGAGGCCCCCAGCTGGAGGCAGCCAGGGACCTGGCAGAGAACAAGGCTTTCTTTGTAAGGCCCTGGCACACACACACACACACACCCAAGGGCCTCAGCCAGGCCAGGCAGGAGCTATTAGTTTTCCTCCTCACTGGAAAGAGCATGGCTCAGGGAGTTTGGTCCACTGGCTGAGGTCACACTGCAAGCCAGGCAAAGCAGGATGATGGGGTCTGTTTCCTATCCCCACTAGGTCCTGTGAAGGAGGGGCTGTGTCCAGGGGAGCCCTGCCTCCCACTGCCTCTAGCACCTGAGAGGTGGGAGAGGAGTGGAATCTGAGTACCCATGACAACCCATTCGGGCTCCATATTTGCCTCTCCCCACTCTGAGCCCCTGGTTGGGTGAGACCGAGATTGATGGATAGTTAGACCACAGTACCTTTGTGCAAGGGACAAAAGGCACCCATGCAGGGGTCAGATTGCTGAGAGGCTTGGCTAGCTGAGTTGGATTTCAGGACCCTTCTCCTGGCTGAGTACTTTTGAGGGGTGGCCTGCCCTGTCCCCTGGTTGATGATCACTTCTTTTTCCCCCAGAACTCCAAACCCTTTTCATACCTACCCCAGCTACCCCCCAAAATGCCTACTTCCCAGATGTGGCCAACAGACTGCAACAGGCTCCAAGTGCTCCCCGTTCTCCAGGGAGGTGCTATGACTCATCCCCAGGGAGTGAGTGACCCAGACACTCTAATGGGGTATGTGTGGTTGTGACGTCGGACCTGCCAGACAGTGCAGCCTAGGTTGGGTCCTGCTGGCTTCGAGGTGACTCCCTTCTGGGCCAAGGATGTTTCCCCATTTGAGATGTTTCCCCTGCCACCCTACACCCAGGTGAGAGGGAAAGAGGAGGTGCCCCATGAGGACATTCACTGAGAGGGTGCATTCTTTTCCAGAAAGATTTACCTGTGGACAGGCAGAGTGAAGTCAAGTGCAGCCAGCCTGACACCAACATACGGGGACTCAGGCTCACGCCCTGCTCAAGGGATCCCCCATCTATGTGTCCCGCCCCCCAACAGTCAGACTTGCCAGGGCCAGGGGCACATACCCCGCTGCCCCAGACGTAGTACGTGTAGGCTGCAGCCTCCTTCCTGTTCAGCTTGTACACCTGCTGCAGCTTCCGAGAGTACACCTCTGCCTCCTCCTCCTCGTTGGCAAAGCTCCGTACTGTCTTCATGGCACTGATGGTCTCCTCGGCTGTGCTGCTGGCCCTTGCCAGGGCATTTTGGACCTCTTTGGAGAGCCTCTGTGGACAGGAGTGGGGACAAGAAGGAGACCCCAAAACAGGCAGTCTCACCATCTTTTTTAAATTTTATTTATTTATTCGTGAGAGACACACAGAGAGAGAGAGAGAGAGGGAGGGAGGGAGAGAGAGAGAGAGGGAGAGAGAGGCAGAGACACAGGCAGAGGGAGAAGCAGGCTCCATGCAGGGAATCTGATGTGGGACTCGATCCTGAGACTCCAGGATCACACCCTGGGCCAAAGGGAGGCATTAAACCACTGAGCCACCCTGGGATCCCCCCAGTCTCACCATCTAACAGCCCTTCGGCCTCTCCAGGTTTTTCTACCTTCTTTTTTTTTTTTTTTAAAGATTTTATTTTATTTTTTTTAAATAATTTTTTTTTAATTTTTATTTATTTATGATAGTCACACACACACACACAGAGATAGAGAGGCAGAGACACAGGCAGAAGGAGAAGCAGGCTCCATGTACCGGGAGCCCGACGTGGGATTCAATCCCCGGTCTCAGGATCGCGCCCTGGGCCAAAGGCAGGCGCCAAACCGCTGCGCCACCCAGGGATCCCTTTAAAGATTTTAGATTTTATTTATTTATTCATGAGAGAGACACACACACACACACACACACACACAGAGGCAGAGACACAGGCAAAGGGAGAAGCAGGCTCCATGCAGGGAGCCTGACGTGGGACTCGATCCCGGGTCTCAATGATCACCCCGGCCCGAAGGCAGGCGCCAAACCACTGAGCCACCCAGGGATCCCCTCTACCTTCAATTAGTACAGCTCTCTGCACAGAGTTCCAAGGACAAAAGGATGAGACCAAGCTCCCCATTCTTCCCCATTGCTTTCTAGTTCTACCTGACAGATTCAGAAAATAGACTCTAGCTGGGTTCTTGGGGTGAGCTCCTAAGGTTCCAGCTCCTGAGGGATGGGGGTGCTGATCACTAAGTCTTTTCTAGTACTTAAAGGTGGTTATTCATAACCAGACAGTTTTTGGTAATCCTCTCAGAAAAGGAACCTTAACACTTGATTCTATGCTGGAATAAGACAGGAATGCCCTGGATGGTTGTTTAGGTTGTACACTATACAAGAAACACCAACTATTTAGGGTGTGCCATTTAGATTATCAATATACTATAAATTATGGTAGGGTCTGAGGATTGGCACATAAATTCCAGAACTCCTAGCCAAATTCCAGATGGTGGTGGGGGGCTGTGAAATCTGGCTGCACACTATGTGTGTATGACCAGGTATAGATGGCCAAGAAATAGTCCCAAGTGTTGGAGCACCAGGCTGCTGTCCACCAGAGTTCTAGAAGCAGCCCCTGGTCAGAGCTGTTCAGGCCTTGTGAGAGTTAACATGCTCAGATTCTCAAACCATTGAGGAAAGCTACCAGAGAGGCCAGGTCAGGATCATGCCTGGGCCTGTCCCATAACCTTTGAGTCTTGCTGAGGCCATCGGAAGCATGTGGTGTGTTCTGGCATCTTGGGTGGAGCCATGCCATGTCCTGAGTCACGTCTGGCCATGGGCAATGTGTGTGTGGCTTGTGGTGATGACTTGGTGGCTGTATTCAACACAGTCAGGTACCAGCAAGAGAGCTAAAGAGAGCTTCCTAGCGGCCTCGCCCAATTGACCTTGAAGGCGGGACTTGAGGGGTAAGGGGCTGATGGGGGAAGCTCCAGGGTTTCCTGCCCTGTCCCAGAGCCTGGCCAGAAAGCAGGAAGGGCAGAGTGGGGAGTAGATTGAAGGAAATGGCTCTAACCCATATATTTGCTCTTTCTACTCAGGGAGGAAACAGAGGCCCATGACCCAGAATCATGGGGGAGAGGACCCTCCTGGGCGCTAGGCTCTGCCAGAAGGAGCCACAGTGGTTGTGGGGAGTGGATGCATTTTGGGGCTGGCCTCAGGCCACGGGCACCAAAGGTTCTAACTGAGCTGGTCACTCTGCTCAGGAGGACCCCTGTCCCCTCAGGTCTGGTCCCTGGGGAAGAAGCCGCCCACACCTGTCTAAACACAGCCTCGGGCCCTGACAGCTCAGGAACACCCACCAAGGTGGGGAGCAGGAGGAGGGTGAGCAGGGGTCTAGCTCATCCGGCCAACCCTCCTGACAGAGGCAGTGCCAGGAAACAGCCAGTGAGGCCTGCAGCCTTCCCAGAGCTGCATCGTGGGTGAGGGCCTGGTTCATGGGGCCTGAGCCGCCCCCACATAAACATACACTCCAGAGAAAGAGAGCACACTTGGCACTCAGTGTACACCAGAGTTCTTGCAAAGGCCTCAACCGGACTCTCCTTTCCTTCCTGCCCTCATTTCCTGCCCTGTCCCCTCACTCACACTCTAGCACCACTGGCCTCCCTGCAGCTCTTCAGATATACCTGGCACCTTTCCACCTCAAGGCCTTGGCACTGGCTCTGCCCTCCACTGGGAAGGCGCTTCCCGGAGATGTCTCTCTTTCCTCACACGTCACCTTCTCAGAAAGACCGATTTAAAGTGGCAGCCACCTGCCATGCTCCCCATCTCTCTCTCTCTCTCACTCCTTTTTTCTCGTTAGCACTCACCATCTCATCATATTACATACTGATGTTATTATTACTGTTATTTATTGTCTGCCTTTTCCACTAGAGGATAAGCCCCTTGAGGGCAGAAGCTTCTCTGTGTCCCTGATGGATCCTGGTACTTGGGAATAGGAGGAGCTTAATGACGATCCCCAGAATGACTGAAGCCATGGGTGAATGAACATGGACACAGCCACAGGATGAGTCCTTTACTGCTCCCCTACCTCTGGGTGGCGCCCCCAGACCCTCCTGAGGCTCTTCCCTCCCTCAGAAGCCTTGGACGCAGACCCCAGCAGGGACAAGGTGGGGCCTACCTTGTAGTACTTGCCGTAGATGTCAGACACCATCATGATGATGGGGAAGCCCATGAACGTGACCAAGGAGAGCTGCCACGAGAGGCTGAACATGAAGACCACCACGCCTGTGACCTTGACTGTGTTCCGTAGGAAGATGTTGATGTTCTGGGAAACCAAGTCGCTGACCATGGTGGTGTCCGAGGTGAGGCGGGAGATGAGGTCCCCTGGAACACAGGCAGCTCAGTTCCCAGTGTGACAACGGGGCCATGCTTGGTGGCAGGGGATGGGGGGGGCACTAAGGTGCTTCCAAGATAGGCACCAGGGGGCGTGGGTCTTCCTGGCCTTCCAGGTGGGGAGTGGAGGGGAGGGAAGAAGACATCCCTCCAGGGCTGCTCTGAGTCCAGCCCTCCTTACTAGCATCTCGTGACACCACATCCCACAGTCCAGGAGAGGCAGCAGAGGTTCAGATAGGGAAGCTTCAGGTAGCACCCCACGGTCTGTCCCTGATGGAGCCAGAACCAAACCCATATCTCCTCCCTGTCACTGGCATAGGGAATAAATCCTCTCTTACCCATGGAGAGAAACAATCATCTAGGTTGGGGGTGGAGAAACTTTTAGCTCTCGCTGGGCTAAGAGCTTCCCAACTCCCCCTACTAGCTCCTACAGCTGTTCCCATTTTAGAGATGAGAAAATAGAGGCTCAGAGAGGTTAGGTCAGGGAATGGTGGAATTAGGGCTGAGACGTGGGCCAGCTGGTCTTAAAATCTGGGATCTTGGCCGGACACTGTACTGCTCTCCCTGTTCTGCCCTGTACCCTGCCCCTCACCCCTCGCCAGAGCTGAGCCTCTCAGGCCACAGGCTTGGCTAGTCCTGGCCCTGTGGTTTCCAGAGAACAGCAGAAAGCAAGGCTTTGGCTCCTGCATAGATCTCGGGTGGCCTGGCCATGGTCCTCCTGCAGTGGCCACAGCCCATACCCAAACCTCAGCCAGCAGGCCAGCTTCCCGGCCTCAGGCAGGGCCTCCCGGGCTGCTTCTATCCTGAACAGGAGAGCAGGAAAAGCCAGCCATCTAGTCCCTCAATGTGAGACAAGCCCACCCTGGCTTGGCCCCCCTGGAAGTTACCCCAGACCGCAGGAGGACCAACCTGTGCGATTCTCATCAAAGAAGCTCATCTCCTGGGACACCAGTGAGCGGAAGAGACGGTTTCGAAGGCGAATGTTCAGTCTGGCAAATATGAGGGTAAAAATGCCACCCCGAATACCTGCGGCAAATGAGCTAATTGCAGATAAGAGATGTTATATATAGCACGACGTCCTTGCGACAACCAACAGTCATAACCCGGCTGCCCCCTCCCGCTGCTGGCAGGCGTGGGCTACTTGCAGGGCAGAGACAGGGAGGGACCTGACCTTGAGCCCCTTTCTAGGGCTGGCACCACCACACAGTCTCCCTTGTTCCCTAATGAGTCCCCAAGATGAGGGCAAAGAGGACTGCGTTTACTGGGGACTAGGGGTCTGATTTTGCCAGCCGGACCCCTCTTCCTTCCAGAACAGCACAGACTGTTTTCTACTTGGAGAGTAGCCAGGCAGGGTGAACGGGGTACCCTCGAGGACCAAAGCCAATTTTAGGGGCAAGAGGGTATGGCTTGAGGGGATTGTTCTAATCAAGTGGATATGGGTTCTAAGCCAGTTTGGTTGCTGGTTACCACGATGACCAGCTGAGTGACAGGCTCACCTGGGGCATTTCTTGGGCCACCCTGACCTATTTTCCCTTAGGAGCTGGCCCCTGACCTCCCTCCCCTGCTGCGGGCCTGGAGGGGCAGGGCGTGGGGTGTGAGCAGGCTACCTGCCGATAGCCAGCAGACACATGACAATGACCGCCGTGCTGAACTGCTCCATGCTCTTCTGGATGACGATGCCATCAATGGCCCGGCCGGTGTAGTAGGGAAGGAAGGTCTCTCCTGCCAGGGGACACGGTGGGCTCAGGGGGCATCTGCAGCAGGGGGGCCCATACCCTTCCTCACAAGCCTCTGGAAGCCTGCACACCACCGGCTCTGCTCACTCCACCGAAGGGGTTTTCTCTCTTGGCAAACTCTTGCTTCTCACCATGGCAGGAGGCAGGGTGGGGGCCCATACTGCTTAATGCCCCCCTCTTTTGAGAGAACAGGAACACAGGAAACAGGGTTATTCAATCTATACAGACTGGCTCAGTCCTGTTAACAACGCTACCAGGCCTGAGCACACAGCCGTGAGACTCCTGTGCGCTGTTTCATTCCCTCTGCAGGACTCTGCAGCTGGTCCCATTATCACTCCATTTTACAGATGAAGACAGCGAAGCTGAAAGATGAGGCGATGCTCACTGGACCACATGGCCAAAGTTCACTTCCTTCTGACTGGTGAAGGGCTCAGAATCCAAATTCTAGAACCTCAGAATATGTGGATATTCTGGTTCCAAGCAATGCTGGAAGTTGCCACCCAGCCCCTCTTGGTGGAGTGCCTTACAGTTTGCCATATTATTTCGTACCCATTTTTCCTACCTTATCTTCAGGACAATGCAGGCTGGGTGGGGTAGGAAGAGGGGGCGAGTAGGACATCATCCCCATTTCAGAAGTGAACGGAGACTCCGAGGCTGAATAATTTGCCTGAGGTCACACAGCACAGGGTGGTAAAAGGAAGGGCCAGGACTCAAACCCAAACTGGCCTCCCATTTGGGGGCTCTTTCCTATCCCTTCCCTCCCAATAATCCAGAAGGCTTGCTCTCATCTTGTGGGAATGAGGGACATGGATCTGAAGGTGGTCAGACCAGGCCGTGTCCTCACGGTCACTACAGTTCTTTCCGTGGGCACAGCCTGGCATACAGTAGGCACTCAGTAAGGGTCAGTGGATGAATCCTGGGCAGGTCTTGCCTGCCCCTTCCTGGCCAGGTGTGCGCGACCGGCTCTGCCTTCTGTGGGCTTCTGCTGCCCTCTGCTGGTCTTGGTGCAGGGACCACAGGGTGGGAATGTAGAAAACTCGGTCCCCTCAGTCCTCCGCTAGGTGGCGTCTTTCACCTCCACTGTGGAGTCCACCAGGGCTAAAGTTCAGCCTCAGTTTACCCGAGGAAGAAAAGGCGAGCTCCAACACCCATGATAATATTATGCACAACAGACACTTAACGGAGCCCTTCCTGGGTAATGGGAACTGCACTGAGCACGTGCGCAAACCCTTGCTGAATCTGCACAAGAATAACAGGAAACTCCAATCCACTGGCATATTCTGTGGCTTCACCTTCAAAATACAGTTGACCTTTGAACGACTTGGGTTTGAATTGTGCAGGTCTGCTTACACGCGGGTTTTTTTTTTCCATAAATATGGTACAGGACTGTCAATGTATTTTCCCTATGATTTTTCTTAGTAACGTCTTTCCTGTAGCTTCCTTTATTGTAAGAATAGGGCATATAATACATAGAACATATAAAATACATGCTAATCTCCTGGTTTATGTGATCAGTAAGGCTTCTGATCAACGGTAGGCTGCTAGTAGTTAAGCCCTGGGGGAGTCAAGTTAGATGTGAGGGTTTCAACCACTCCCCGCATTGTTCAAGAGTCAACAGTATCTCCAGAATCCAACAGAAACCAGTCTATTTTCCACTCGACACACAGCAGGGCCCCATGAAATCCAGGTCAGACCTTGTCACTCCTTAGGCATCCATCTCATTCAGGGTAAAAGCCAAAGCCCTCAGAGTGGCCAATGGTGCACTACATGATCAGGCACCTGCTACTGCCTCGACTTCATCTTCTACTCTCTTTCTGCTTCTTCCACTCCCTCCACACACATCCCTCCAGCTACACTGGCGTCTTTGCTATCCCCCTACCCCCTTTCTAAGATTTTATTTATTTATTCATGAGAGACACACACACAGAGAGGCAGAGACACAGGCAGAGGGAGAAGCAGGCTCTTCACAGGGAGCCCGATGTGGGACTAGATCCCCGGATCAGGATCACACCCTGAGCTGAAGGCAGATGTTCAACTGATGAGCCACCCAAGCATCCCCTCTTTGTTATTCCTTTCGCAAGTAGGCACCTTTCTGCCTCAGGACCTTTGCACAGACTGTTCCCTCTGCCTAGAGCATTGTTAACCTGGGTATCTGCTCCCTCATCTCTTCCAAGACTCAAATGCCCTCCAACAATCCCATAGGTGTGGTATTATCATTCTTCCCATTTTAAAGATGAGGAAACCAAGGCTCAGGTTAAGTCACTTGCTCAAGGTTTTCTACTGGGGTTGCTGTGAAATCCATATAAAAGAATTTCAATTAAAAAAAAAAAGAATTGGGATCCCTGGGTGGCGCAGTGGTTTGGCGCCTGCCTTTGGCCCAGGGCGCGATCCTGGAGACCCGGGATCGAATCCCACATCGGGCTCCCTGTGCATGGAGCCTGCTTCTCCCTCTACCTGTGTCTCTGCCTCTCTCTCTGTGTGTGACTATCATAAATAAATTTAAAAAAATTTTTTTTTTTAAAAAAAGAATTTTGGGATCCCTGGGTGGCGCAGCGGTTTAGCGCCTGCCTTTGGCCCAGGGCACGATCCTGGGGATCTGGGATCCAATTCCACGTCGGGTTCCCGGTGCATGGAGCCTGCTTCTCCCTCTGCCTATGTCTCTGCCTCTCTCTCTCTCTCTCTCTCTCTCTCTCTGTGTGTGACTATCATAAATAAATAAAAATTAAAAAAAAAAGAATTTCAATTTAATAGGAGATGCTCATGGGCAGCCTGGGTGGCTCAGCAGTTTAGCGCCGCCTTCAGCCCAGGGTGTAATCCTGGAGACCCGGGATCAAGTCCCACATCGGGCTCCCTGTAGGGAGAGCCTGCTTCTCCCTCTGCCTGGGTCTCTGCCTCTCTCTCTCTCTGCCTGTGTCTCTCATGAATAAATAAATAAATTCTAAAAAATAAAATAAATAAAAATAAATTATAATTAAAAAAATAATAGGAGATGCTCTGCACTAAAACTAACCTTTTGTCACAATGGGCAGTTTTCCTTTTAGATTAGGAGGTTTCAGAAAAAGCTGGCCCCACCTGGGTGCTTGTTGTTGGAGAATAATTATCCATAGTCACAGTCCCTAACCTGTGTGGAGCAGCATGCTACAGCTTACCCAACTCTCACAAGAGCCCAACAAAACCCCACTTTTGGGATGAGAAACGGAGGTGTGGCCAGGTTCACTAACCTTGCTTCAAGTTATCAGTATAGTTGGGGGCCTGATCTCAAGTCCAAACCCTTAACCTCGCTGCAATCCTACAGGCTGGCAAACTCTGCCAGGCTGTATTTTAGGACATCTTTATTCCCCGAGCTCACAGCAGCTGACAACAGGGCCCCAGCAGAAGGGGGGAAATGAGGTCATGGGTGACATCTGCCCACATAGGCAGGATGGTCATGTGTTCCTTCATTCAGTCAGCATGCCTCTGTGCCAGGTTTTGGTGGGGGGACTCCAAGGGCCTCAAAGCCTGGTAGTGGAGGGAGGACAGTAGGCACATCACCAGTGCTACAAACAAGGTGCAGATAAAAGGTCACAATCAGTAGACTCCAAGAAGGCTTCTCGGAGGAGGAGACAATTTGGACCTTGAGACATGAGTGGGAGAAACTATCTTGTTAAATGAAAAGGGGTCATCCCAATACCCACAGTCACTACAATTTATTGGGAACTTTCTATGTGCAGGACCTGTCTGCAGTGTCTTATTCATATTAACTTATTGAACCTCATAAGCCCCTATTGTGTTGGGTACTTTTATGATGCCCATTTTATAGATGAGGAGACTGAGACCTAGCAAGATTAAGTAACTTGCATAAAACCACACAGCTGTTGAGGGGTTGGGGCTGAGAGGGCAGAGGGGCAGCTCTGGGGCTTGCCTGTCATCTCTGAGAACATTCTGGCTTTGGGACTGCTCCCAGATGCTGTCTGTTAAATATATAACAACTCAAAAAGGCTGACATTCCTGAGCAATTGCTGTATCGTACCAAGCTCTGTACCTGTCCTTCTATATGTTTTATTCAAGCTTTCCAATGTCATGAAACATGGATGATGCTAACAATCCCTATTTCACAGAAGCAAGACTCTGAGAGGTCCAATTACTTGCCCACAGGCACACAGCCAGGTAAGGAAGAGGACTACAATGCATGTCCAGAACTTGTTGCCCCTCAAACCCATGGCATTTTGACCTTGAGATGTCACCTTCCCACCCGCCTTGTCCAAGCAAGTGCTCTCACACTGTTTGGGCCAGAGCCATAGAAACAAATACATTTTACATGACAAACCAGGACACACGTACATAGAGAGGCACATGTAGCTAAGATAAAAGTTTCACCAAACAGTACTTACTCTTACTACAGACTACATAGTCTGACAATCTCTTGTATATTCTGCTTTGTTACAAAAAATGCTTTGACCCAGTGATGCCACTTCCAGGAATTTATCCTACAATTATACCCACATTTATACGTGTATGGACAACATTATTTTACTGCAAGAGAAAGGACTCAAAATGACTCAAGGGGCCAATAAAAGGAGACCAACTAAATAATCTTTGATATGGCCTTATAGTGGACTATTATACAGCCAAATAAAAGAATGAGGCAGTGATTGGAAATTTCTAAAATATATTGTTAAGTGGAAAAAAACAGACACAAAATACCATGTGAGAGGTAGTGAGATTAACAGGTTTGTTTTCACCTGTAGCTTCCATTGGAAACACTGGAAGAATATACAAGGAATGAATAAAAGTCGTCTTCCACCCACGCGGAAGCTTCCCGAACACTTTCCTGTAGTTAGCCATAGGCAGGGAGATCAGGGTGGTCAGAGGCAGAATTAGGGATGAAACTCTCAATATTTACCTTTTCACACCAATCTGATGTTTCAACCATGTGACTAAAACGTTAAAGATCTGAGAGGAAGTAAGCGGTGGTTAGGGCCTCCTAAATCACTTTCCTGGGTACGTGCCAGGCCCCCTCGCTCCCCACTTACCCAGAGCCGCCACGATGAGGAAGAAGGAGGCCGCCACGAGGAAGGCCACATCAGGCTTGGTGTAGGACAGCAGCTTTTGGAGCGTAGCCCCAGATGCCTGCTCCCGTGGGGGCCGGTCCTCCCCAGGGAAGCCCTCCGCCTCAGCCTCTGTCCCCGGCTCCAGGGCCTTGGCGTCCGGCCGCACTGTGGACAGCAGCCACCAGAGCAGGAAGGACGCAGCGAGCGAGACGTACGTCCACACGAAGAGGGCCCAGAACCACGGGTCCCGGACCGGCTTGCGTACCTCGGAGAAGAGCAGCAGCTTCACCATGGTATAGATGCCCACGAAGAGGCATACGAGGGCAATGACTGTCCAGGAGGCCCGAAGCCGCCGAGGCCCCAGGGCGCTGTTCTTGGCCACACCAATGGTGGCTCCCAGCAGCAGGCAGCTGCGGTACAGGCAGGCTGCCCAGAGGTCCAGTACTGAGTCAAAGATGTTGAAATGACGGATGTCCTCCAGTAGGCTGCGGTCCAGGTGGCTAAGGATGTAGATGGCTGTGGTCATGCCGACATCCATGCTCATGAAGGCCAGGGTCACCACCACTGCCTTCCACAGCTGCATCCTGCTGGCTGGCGGTGGGCAGGTGCTGAGGAGTGGGCTCTAGCTCATGGGGGCAAGGCCATTGTCCATGGGATGAGGCCAGACCTATAGGGGCAACAGGGCAAGGAGTTCAAGTTTGTGACTTGTTAGCTGTGTGACTGTGAGCAAGTCACTTGAACCTCCGTGCCTCGGTCTCATCTGTAGGATGGCAATGACAAGGGTACTGAAGTCACAGGACTGTTGTGAAGATCCCATTCATTTAAGGAATGTTTACGGAGTACCAATGTTTATTGGATGGGCCAGACTTTATTCTTTGTTTTGGGACTTAACAATGAATAAAACTAAAGATCCCTGATTTTGTGGAGATGATACACCCGTGTCAGAGACAGAGAGACATAATAAGTAAATGAAACGGTATGTTAAGAGATAAGGGCTAGGGGAGGAATGGGGTGCAGGGGATGGGAGGTGATAGGTAGGTAAGAGCAATTATAAATTGGGGGTCCAGGGAGACCTCACTGTAAAGATAACACTTGAACAAGATTGAAAAGAAATGGGGCGTCTGGGTGACTCAGTTGGTTGAGCGTCTGCCTTCGACTCAGGTCATGATCTCAGGGTCCTGGGATTGAGCCTCACATCGGGCTCCCTGCTCAGTAGGGAGTTTGCTTCTCCCTCTCCCCCTGCTCACGCTTTTTCTCAAATAAATAAAATCTTTAAAAAAGAAAAAAAAAAGCCTGAAAGGAGGTGAGGGAGTCCACCACGTGGTATCTGGGGGGAAAGCATCTGCTGGAGGAACAGATGGTGCCACAGCCCTGAGGTAGGGTATGCTGATGTGCTTGAAGGAGGCAAGGACCCCATGGGGTCAGGGAGTGGAGGGTATGGGCATCTGTAGGATTTTTCAGATGAAATAGAGATAAGCAAGAGGGCAATAAATGGTCACTGCTTTTACTACTAGTATTAGCATAAGTTGTACTACAATACATCACTACTAATTCCTCTGAACCTGTTTCCTCATTTTTAAAACAGAATGAGTTTCAGTGCATGAACATGTTCTGGGCACAAAGCCTGGCACATAATAATTGTTGATTGTTACCACTGTATACAGTGGGTGCTTAATAAATGTTTGCTTACTTCTCTCCTCCCTAAATCAGGCCTTGGGGACAAATGAACTTTTACTTTCTCAGACCAAGATAGGGGGTGGCTGCAGGCCCTGGAGCAATCCAGGGACTTTTGCATCTGCCTGGAAGTTTCCAGAATATCTTCCTTCAGCCCAGGCTGCCCTTCACCCCCAGACTAAGGCCCTTTTGGCTTTCTGGAGCTTGATGTCCACTTTGTTCAAACCCTCCACATTGGGCCCTCTGGTACTGAGCCAGTGCCTAGGAGACCCCAGAAGCTGCAGGTATACCATTGGATGTGGGCCTGGTGGCAAGTTTGGAAGTGGGGTCTATCCAGGGCAGGATGGAGACTGGACTGCGGGTGCACCACTGAGTGCTACCTCTTTACTTGGGTCCATCCCTTTTCTTCCTGGGGTCTTTGTCTTCCCATCTGCAAAGTGGGCAAAGTTCTGGAGTCCCCAAGTGGAGAGGGGTAGCATGGAACACCAGGAGCAGTCACTCTGGGTAGTGACTGGGAAAGGGTCAGCTCTGGTGCCCAAAGGCTATTGGCTCATGTTCTGGAATGACAGAAACCCCACACATCCCATGAGGCAGTTGTTTCCACATTCCCATATATAGTTGGGGAAACTGAGGCACAGGGAGGTTAAAGCATGTGCCCCATATCACTCTGCCAACAAAGGCCCAAGCCAGGACTTGAGCCAGTATGTGAAAGATCCCACCACCTAACTCTCAACCTCTGTACTGCATGCCTGGCACACATCAGGTGACTAATAAGTATAAGCAAACAGTTATGTAACACAGCCCTTCCTGTGGGCCTGGCCTTTTTTTTTTTTTTTTCTTTTTAGATTTTATTGGGGGACGTCTGGATGGCTCAGTGGCTGAGCATCTGCCCTTAGTTGAGGGAGTAATCCTGGGGTCCTGGGACAGAGTCTCATATCGGGCTCCCTGTAGGGAGCCTTCTTGTCCCTCTGCCTATGTCTCTGCCTCTCTCTCTGGGTCTCTCATGAATAAATTTTATTCACCCAGGCATTCCATGGGCCTGGCCTTTTATATAATTAAATTTTTTTTTCTAAATAGCATTTTATTTATTTATTTTTATTTTATTATTTTTATTTATTTTATTTTTTATTTTATTATTTAATTTAATTTTATTTATTTAATTTTTATTCTATTCTATTCTATTTTTTATTTTATTTTATATTTTATTTTATTTTTTTATTATTTTATTTTTTTATTATTTTATTTTTTTATTATTTTATTTTTTATTTTATTTTTTATTATTTTATTTTATTTATTTTATTTTATTTATTTTATTATTTTATTTTATTTTATATTTTATTTTATATTTTATTTTATATTTTATTTTATTTTATTATTTTATATTTTATTTTATTATTTTATTTTATTTTATTTATTTTATATTTTATTTTTTTATTTTATATTTTATTTTATATTTTATTTTATTTTATTTTATTTTATTTTATTTTATTTTATTTTATTTTATTTTATTTTATTTTATTTATTTTATTTATTTTATTATTAAGTAGGCTCCATGCCCAGCATGGGGCTTGAACTCACGACCCTGAGATCAAGAGTTGCATGCACTACCGATGGAACTAGCCAGGTGCCCCAGGCCTGGCCTTTTATATAGGCCTTGCACTTATATGTGTTTGCTTATTTAATCCTTGCAACAACTCGTGAGATTTGTACTATCGTCATCCCCATTTAGCAGATGGAGAAATTGAATCCCAGAGAAGTTACAGACTTGTGCAAGATCATACAACTGGTGAGTAGCAGAGCTAGGATTTGAACCCAGAGCTTTCTGGCTCCAGAATCTGTGCTCTACACTATTAAGCTAAAACACTTATCAATATATCAAGTCCTAGGGCACGTGGACAGCTCAGTGGTTGAGTGTCTGCCTTTGGCTCGGATCATGATTCCGGGGTCCTGGGATCAAGTCCCACATCAGGTTCCCCACAGGGAGCCTGCTTCTCCCTCTGCTAGTGCTGATAAGGAGTGTTTGTCAAAGGAAAATAGAATCTGCATCAGAGGCAGAGTGGCTGGCATCTGTGATGAGTGTAACAGTGACAGCAACAGTACCAGTCACTGACCCTGACTGATGTAAACGTGTGTTTAACACTGTTCTGAGTGATTTAAATGCATAAATCGGGATCCCTGGGTGGCGCAGCGGTTTGGTGCCTGCCTTTGGCCCAGGGCGCGATCCTGGAGACCCGGGATCGAATCCCACGTCGGGCTTCCGGTGCATGGAGCCTGCTTCTCCCTCTGCCTGTGTCTCTGCCTCTCTCTCTCTCTCTCTCTGTGTGACTATTATAAATAAATAAAAATTTAAATGCATAAATCTTCACAAAAATCCTGTGAGGTAGGTTTTCTTATTATCCCCATTTTACAATCAAGAAAACTGAGGCACAGAGAGGTTAAATGAACTGTCCCAGATCACACAGCTAGGAAGTGGCAGAGCTGGGATGTGAACCCAGGCTGTGAAGTTCCAAAGTCTGTGTTCTCAAATCCAAAGCACTAATGCCTCAAAGAAGCCTCTCCAGGGGTAGGCAAGACCCTCTAATGATGCTCCAGGTGGGCGGGTCTGAGATGCAGAAAGGACCCAGGGGCGTGACAGTCCCCAAACCTGGGCCCGCCTAGAGCCCAGCACCTCCAGGTAGACTCAAGTCAGTGCCAGAGAAGGCTCTTTTGTCAGCAGCTGCACCCTTCAAGGGAAGCCAGGGCCGAATGGACCAAGGGCAGGGGATGGAGCAGGGGTGGGGATAGGGGAAGCAGACACCACCTGCCCGGTCCCTTGTTCTACCCCAAGCCCAGCTGGGCTGCTAGCAAAGACTCCAATCTGCTGCAATGCAGAGGCCTCAGGAAGCCAGCGAGTAGGTGAGTCTGAGTCGGAGCCCAGGGAGGGATGCTCCTGGCCCGGTGCCGCACCAGGCCTCCTGGCCAAGCTACTGCCTGCTACCCAGGCCATGCCAGCCACTTCGGCTGTTACTCACCTTTTGGTGGGCACAAGGAGTTCTTTGGCCCTGGAAGGGAGCTGGGGGTTCAGATGTGGGACAGGAGGCAGTTCTGAAAGAGACCAGCTGAGGGACTTGGCCCACACTTCCTGTCCCCACACCCCGTCACTGGGGGAGTTCCTTTCCAGCAAACACCCCTCCACTTGGGGTAATGTCAACCCCATTTGACAGCCACCAACATGGGGACCTCAGCTGTTCATCTTCACTGGAATAAGCAGAGTTTCACACTCCAGTCACACCACAGACTATCTGAACCACAGCATGCAGATGGAGAAACTGAGGCACAGAAAGGCAGTGAAGCCTGTCTGCAGTCACCCAGCAAGCTGAGGACAGAGCAGCTAGAGCACCAGGGTCCCATATTCCCAAGTGCTGAGTCCTTGTGCTCTAGTCTCTGATGGAGCAGAATCCAACTCAGCTCAGGTTACAGCCCTCAGTAGGGACAGGCGACTCTGTTATTTTTAAAGTTACTGAGCAGGACGGTGACGGGGACAAGACCACCAGCCAAGACTGTGAGGAGGAGCTGCTTGGAGGCACATCCTTGCCTGCTCTCCCGCTGCCTGACCTGGAGGATGCAGCTGAGCTCAGGCAGGTGGAGCTGGAGGACAAAGTGTGAGCACATGGGTGACAAGAGTGGCCTGAGGGACAAGGACAAGGTGGTGGCCAGAGGCCAGAGCAGGCACTGCCCAAGATGTGACAGGCCCAGGAAGACAGGGGCAACTCATCTTGCTCCCAGATGCTAAAGAATGGCACAGAGTTAGCAAATGACCCTATCCCCACAGGAGGTCCTGCCAAAGGCTTTTAATCTCAGCAGAAATGGTGGTTGGGGCACCTCTGGCTGTCAGCTGCACAGAGGGAAAGTCTGCAACACCCAGGAGGTAATAAATGACAATTATTATTACCATCATAACAGCTACCATTTATGGAGTGCTACAAACCGCCACACAATGGGCCAAGTGCCCGGCACCTCCCATTCCAGTTCATCCTCGCCACTCTTGTGGGAGGTCCTCACCTAATCACCCCCACTTTGCAGATGGGCAAGCGGAGGCCTGGGGAGGTTAGGCGGCATGCAGAGAAAAGGCAAAGGCAGGACTGAAATCTAGCACTGGACCTCCTGGGTGGGACGTGTCCAGGCTACTTGGGAACCACGACAAAAGGGTCCTCAAGGATCTAGGTGGCCCAAGCAGCTTGGTTCACGCCTCACTTGGTAAACTTTTCACCCCAAAGTTGCTATTGCCCAGCCACAGAAAGGCCCATTCACTGCTCAGCAAACACTGGCTAACAGAGGGTGGTGTCATCCTGAGGCTTGCAGACGTGGGGCCAGGACTGGGCTGAATCCACTTTGTTCCAGCCTGACTCCGGCCTTGCTCAGCCCACCACATCTCATGCTGGCACCTCTCAGAGACTTGGGAAAGTTGTTTCAGGTAACTCGTGGCTCTAGGCGAAGGCAATCTGGGGGAGCTACCACGGCCTTCCTACAACCCTCCTCCCATCACCAGGCACCTGCCCTCTGAAGGGATGGAGGCCACTCTATCTCCAGGGGGTGGGGCAGAGGGTAGAAGATGCTGAATCCTGTCACACCAGCTAAAAGCTATCTTAAATGGCATCAGGCCTGGGAAGGGGGCATCCTGTTTTAACACGGACCCAGAAGTAAGGGAGGAGCCTCTGGAAGCCCACAGGCCTTCTGCCAGGGTGGGTGCGTGTGGAACGTCAGCCCACTGGCCCACGCGGGAGACTGAGGGGAAACGTTGGCCAAGATCCGCAGGCCCAGGTCGCATCCCCACCCCCACCCCCGCCGCCTCTGCCACACTGCCACAGCCAGGGTGCTCAGGATCCGTGGGCAGGCGCCGCTGTGGAACGCGCCAGTCCGATCCTGGGGGGCACAGCCATCCCAGGATCCTCCCCAAAAGGCACTCTCACCATTTTCCAAGAGGCAGCGGCGCGTGAGGAGTTAAAAAAAAAAAAAAAAAGGCAACATTCGCCCTGCGGGCGTGGAAAGGATGCTGCTGCAGGGATGGGGGGCTGGGGCCGCAGCCGAGGGCGCCTGGGGACAGGGGCAGGGGCCAGGAGGCTCCCAGAAGGCTGCCACCTTCAACGGTGAAGCCTACTCTACCTCCGAGGCAGGGGTCCCAGACGCCCCCTGCCTGTGTCCGGCTTGGCACCCCGGGCCGAGAACGACCTGTTCGGGAGTCCCGGGGGCCAAGCTCTTACCTGTTACCTTACCTGACACCAGGTGAGCCGTGGGGAGGGGGCGCAGCGGGCTCGGGTCGTCAGGGGCGCAGGTTCCGTGCAGCTCATTGGAGACTGCACCCGGCGCTGCACTCGCTCCCTCCTCCCGCCGCTCCTCCCCGCCTCTCACCCGCGCTGCGCCGCTGCAAGGTCGGAGCCGAGCGGGGCGGGCGCCGGGGCCAGCTGACGGCTGGGGCGGGGCGGGGCGGGGCCTCCCGGGAGGGCCCAGAGTTAGCGCCCGCCCACCTGCGGCGAGCCCCGCCCCCGGCGGCCGAGCCCCGCCCCGCCCCGCCCCGCCCCGCCCCCCAGCTCTGTGCTCCACGGTCCGGAGGCCCGGGGCCCAACCTGAGCCGACGGAAATGGCCTGACCTGGTGGGGGCGCCAGCTCTTTAACGGGTCTTTTCCTCTGGAGGGACAACTTGCCAGCCCATGAGGGTGGGGGTTATGATCTTTCCTTCTTTCCTTCCTTCCTTCCTTCCCTCCTTCCTCCCTCACTCCCTCTTTGAATTTCTCCCTCTCTCTTTCTTCCAACAAACATTTGTCCAGCACCTACAATGTGCCTTGTGCCATTCTAAGCTTTTGAGATGCAACAGTGAACAGAACAGAATCCCTGCCCTCCTGGAGTTGGCACTCTAGGGAGGGAGTCAAGCAATATATTATAATAAGTAAATTACACCTGTTGGAAGGGAATACATTTTATAGAGGAAAAATAGAGCAGGATGACAGGGATTGGAAGAGGGGAAAGAGCAATACCTCCTGAGTGATTGCTAGGTTCTGGGTGCTAGGAATAGGCTGAGTGTGAAGAAAAGGAAAACTCCCGTCCTTTGTAGGGTAGAGGAGACAGGAAATCAACAAGTAAACACACAAGATAATTTCATTAAGTGCTAAGTGCCATAAAGGGATAAAACTGGGTGTGGCCATGGAAAATGACACAGGGCTACTTGAGCTGGGAAGGGCACTCTGGGAAACAGTGAGCAGGCTTCTAGGCAAAGGGTGTGGCCTGAACCAAAGCGGGTAGAGAGTATAGTTCAAGGTCCAGCGGGGAGGGAAGTAGGGCAACATATCACCTCCCCTCTCCATCCTTCAAAGGCTTAAGGCACTCTGAATTTATTTTTTATTTTTTATTTTTTTTAAGCACTCTGAATTTATAATAGCCTCTGCCACTCCCGTGGGACAACCTCCTTCAAGGAGAATTTGGCAAAAGTCAGACTTTAAAAAACGTTATTTGGGGGAAGCCAGTAGGAATTTCTTCTATAGATAAAAGAAGACTGGTGGCGTCTGGAGCAAAGATAGTAGTTTGCGGATAGTTACTGTAGTAGCAAAACTCTGAAAATAACCTAAGTACCCTTCCATGGGGGAACAGGCCAAATCATTACAGAGCACGGCTCAAAAGAACCACCCTGTGGCAGGGGAAAAAACAGTATATGTATGTATGTATGTATTCATCTGTATACAAAGGTTATATAAAGGTATGGAATGACTTCCTAAATTCATTGAAAACAAGGGACAAAAAAAAGAAAGAAAACAATGGACAGAATAAAGTTGGAGTATGTTAATGTTTTGGCAAAAACAGAAGCAAATATATGATTGTACATGAAGAAAATATCCTGGATGGACTATCCACGAGTCAGAGTGACTCAGAGCTGGGTCCAGATCCAGGCTCTGTTATTTTTGCTGTGTGAAAACAGCCAATACAATATTGAAGGAGAAAAAGAAAGGCTGAGGACTGACGCTACCCAACTTCAAGACTTACTATAAAGCTACAGTAATCAAGACAGTGTGGTTTTGATGAACGAATAGACACATGGATCAATGGAACAATATAGAGAGTCCAGAAATAGACTCAAATATAGTCAACTGATCTTTGACAAAGGAGCAAAGGCAGTACAATGGAACAAGCACAATCTTTTCAACAAATGATGCCTGACCAACTGGACACCCATGTGCAAAAAAAAAAAAAAAATCTAGACTCAGATTTTACACCTTTCACAAAAATTAACTCAAAATGGGCCACAGAACTGACTGTAAAATGCAAAACTATAAAACTCTTAGAAGATAAGATAGGAAAAATTCTAGATTTTGTTGGTTCTGAAGATGATTTTTGGGTGCAACATCTAAGACATGATTCATGAAAAAATTGATAAGCTGAACTTCATTACAATTAAAAGCTTCTGCTCTGCAAAGATACTGTCAAGAGAATAAGACAAACCATAGACTGGGAGAGAGTATTTACCAAAAATATATCTGATAAAGGTCTGTTATCCAAAATATACAAAAATATTTAAAACCCAACAACACCCAAAGATACTGATGCAGTTTTGAAATGCCGGAACACCTGCACCCCAATGTTTATAGCAGCAATGTCCACAATAGCCAAACTGTGGAAGGAGCCTCAGTGTCCATCGAAAGATGATGGATAAAGAAGATGTGGTTTATGTATACAATGGAATATTCCTCAGCCATTAGAAACGACAAATACCCACCATTTGCTTCAACGTGGATGGAACTGGAGGGTATTATGCTGAGTGAAGTAAGTCAATCGGAGAAGGACAAACATTATATGGTCTCATTCATTTGGAGAATATAAAAAAATAGTGAAAGGGAATAAAGGGGAAAGGAGTGAAAATATCAGTGAGGATGACAGAACATGAGAGACTCCTAACTCTGGGAAACGAACAAGGGATAGTGGAAAGGGAGGTGGGCGGGGGTTGGGGTTACTGGATGATGGGCACAGAGGGGCGCAGTTGACAGAATGAGCACTGGGTGATATGCTATATGTTGGCAAACCGAACTCCAAACAAACAAACAAACAAACAAATAAATAAATAAGAAAGGGAGAGCAAAAGCAAGGAGAGGGGCAGAGGGAGAGAGAGAAGCAGCCTCACTGCTGGGCAGGGAGCACCATGTGGGGCTCGATCTCAGGACTCCGGGATCATGACTTGAGCAAAGCCAGACACTTCACCAACTAAGCCACCCAGGTGCCCCTGGTAGTTTGCTTTTTTTTTTTTTTTTAATTTTTATTTATTTATGATAGTCACACACAGGGAGAGAGAGGGAGAGAGGCAGAGACAGAAGCAGGCTCCATGCACCGGGAGCCCGACGTGGGATTCAATCCCAGGTCTCCAGGATCACGCCCTGGGCCAAAGGCAGGAGCCAAACCGCTGCGCCACCCAGGGATCCCCTAGTTTGCTTTTTTTAATGCTATAAATAATGCGACCTTTTCACAAAATATAACGTAGTAATGATGATAGGGATTCTTGGTGGGGTCTCAGCAGGAGTTGAAAGTACTGGCCTGTTTTGTGGGTCTTGTCTCCTTGTGAAACATCGGTTTCTCAGAAAGCCCTTCTTATTTTAAAAAGTGATTTTAGAAACCAAGATCTGGGCACTAGGTGTGGTTGTTTCTCCTGGGGCATTGTTGCCTCTAGGTCGGGTCAGCAATAAGTGTGTGTATGTTCACCTGTGTATCTTCATTAAACTAAATATGAGTTCAAAGAAAAAAAAAAAAACCAACAACAAAAAAACCCACCAAATTTTAAAAAGAAGCAAAAGACCTGAACAGACACCTCACCAAACAAGACATACAGATGGCAGACAAACATATGAAATGATGCTCAACATCATCATGTCATTAGGAACTTGCAAATTAAAACAATGTGGTATCATTGCCTATCTAATAGAATTGCTAAGATCCAAAACACCGACAACACCAAATGCTGGTGAAGATGTGGAGCAACAGGAATTCTCATTTACTGCTGGTAGGAATGCAAATGGTACAGTTACTTTTGAAGAGCTTAGTGGTTTCTTATAAAACTAAACATATCCTTACTGTATGGTTCAGCAATCATGCCTCTAGGTATTTATTTACCCAACTGAGCTGAAAACTTATGTCCACATAAAAGCCTGAAAGTGGATGTTTATGGCAGCTTTATTCATAATTGCCCAAACTTGGAAGCAAGCAAGATGTCCTTCAGTAGGTGAATGGATAAACTGTGGTACATTCAGACAATGCAGTATTATTCAGTTATTAAGCCATGAAAAGACACAGAGGAAACACAAATGCTTATTACTATGTGAAAGAAGGCAATCTGAAAAGGCTATACAATGATACAATTCCATGACATCGGGATCCCTGGGTGGCGCAGCGGTTTAGCGCCTGCCTTTGGCCCAGGGCGCGATCCTGGAGACCCAGGATCGAATCCCATGTCAGGCTCCCAGTGCATGGAGCCTGCTTCTCCCTCTGCCTGTGTCTCTGCCTCTCTCTCTCTCTCTGTGACTATCATAAATAAATTAAAAAAAAAAATTAAAAAAAAAACACAAAAAAACAAAACAATTCCATGACATCTGGAAAAGACAAAAGCATGAAGGCAGTAAAAGGATCAGTGATGGTCAGGGAGGAGGGAGGGATGAATAGGCAGGGCAGAGAGGATTTCAAGGACAGTGAAACTATTCTGTATGAGACCCTGATGATAGATACATGTCATTCTACACTGTCAAAAAACACAGAATATACAACTCCTAGAGTGAACCCTCGTGTAAACTATGGACTTGGGATAATAATGTTGTGTCAATGTGAAGTAATGCATTGTGACAAATGTACCATTCTGGTGAGGGATGTTGAGAGTGGGGGTTAGGCTGGGGGTGGGGGGATGGGGCATATGGTCAATCCCTGTACTTTCCACTCAATTTTGCTGTGAACCTATAACTGTTCCAAAAAGTAAAGTCTCTTTAAGAAATGGTTAAAATGGGGATGCCTGGGTTGCTCAGCAGTTGAGCATCTGCCTTCAGCTGAGAGCGTGATCCCAGTTCAGGGATTGAGTCCCACATCAGTTTTAAGGAGCCTGCTTCTCCCTCTGCCTGTGTCTCTGCCTCTCTCTCTGTGTGTCTCTCATGAATAAATAAATGAAATCTTAAAAAAAAAAAAAAAAAGAAATGGGGGATCCCTGGGTGTCGCAGTGGTTTGGCGCCTGCCTTTGGCCCAGGGCGCGATCCCGGAGACCCAGGATGGAATCCCACGTCGGGCTCCCTGCATGGAGCCTGCTTCTCCCTCTGCCTGTGTCTCTGCCTCTCTCTCTCTCTCTGTGTGTGTGACTATCATAAAAAAAATAAAAAGCTTTAAAAAAAAAAGAAATGGTTAAAATGGTCAATTTTATGTTATGTATATTTTACTGCAATAAGTAAATTACAATGTTCCTAGCAGCTTCATTCATGACATCTCTAAACTGGAAACAATACAAGTGTCCTTCAGTTGCAGAATGGCTCAATGGATGGAGTGGTCACCTAGTAGAATACTAGGCAGCCAGGAAAAAAACATAAGCTGCCCCTACACATGACCACATCAATGAATCTCAAAAACAGAATGCTGAAAGAAATAGTATGCAAAATAATACGTAGTCTACGATTTTATTTCTATCAAAATCAACAAGAAGCAAAACTAATCTTTGCTTTAGGATTCAGGGTAGTGATTAGCATTGGAAGGTAAGTAGTGGCTAAGCAGGGACATGGTGGGGGCTTCTGCAGGCTGGTATGTTCTATCTTGGGATCTGGATGCTGGTTACATGGCTATGGCTAGTTTGTAAAGATTCACCAAATGTATACTTGAGATGTGCCCTTCTATAAAGTGTGCTGTATATGAATTCAAAAGAAGGCAGATAGATACATATATAGAAATAAACATATGTGCAACATGCATATACACATGTACATAGACATACGCTCCCCCCCCTGAAAAAAAAAACAACACACACACACACACACACACAAATACACTGTGGAACCAGATAAAAGGATAAATGCTGTAATTCTGGTTCTGCCACTTACTAGGTTTGTGACCCTAGACAGGCCCCTGTACTTCACCAAGCCTTATCTGTAAAATTGATTTATTAATACCTCAAAACAGGGGTACCTAGCTGGCTCAATTGGTGGAGCGTGCAACTCTTTGATCTCGAGGTTATGAGTTTGAGCCTCACACTGGGTGTAGATTACTTAAAAAAAAAAAATCTTAGGAGCACCTGGGTGGCTTAGTTGGTTAAGCCCCTGCCTTCAGCTCAGGTCCTGACCTTGGGGGTCCTGAGTTTGAGCCTTGCATTGGGCTCTCCACTCACTGGGGAGTCTGCTTCTCCCTCTCCCTCTGTCCTGGCTCTTGCTCTCAAATGAATAAATAATTTTTTTTTTTTTATGATAGTCACAGAGAGAGAGAGAGAGAGAGAGGCAGAGACACAGGCAGAGGGAGAAGCAGGCTCCATGCACCGGAAGCCTGATGTGGGATTCGATCCCGGGTCTCCAGGATCGCGCCCTGGGCCAAAGGCAGGCGCCAACCGCTGCGCCACCCAGGGATCCCCTGAATAAATAATTTTAAAAAAGATTTGTATTTATTTGAGAGAGCAAGAGTGAGAGAGTACATAAGCACAGGAGAGGAGTAGAGGGAGAAGCAGGCTCCCCACTGACCTGGGAGCCCAATGTGGGACTTGATCCCAGGACTCTGGGATCATGAGCCAAGCCAAAGGCAGATGCTTAACCAAACAAGCCACCCAGGTGCCCCAAATAAATAAAATCTTAAAAAAAATAAAATAAAAATCTTAAAAAATATACAATACCTCACACAGACAACAAACACACATCAGTGCTGGTTGGGAGCACATGGATACGATACTTACTATTGATATTCCTGGTGCTGTTTGCTTTGGTGCTGGAGCCCAGGCTGGGGCAGAGTAGGAGTGGAGACTGCTTCCAAGGAGGAGGGGGGCCACAGGGAGAGCCAATCTAAACTGAGAACCTGCTCATCTTGTAAACTGCCTCAAAGGGAGAAATCTAATCGGGGGGACACTGGGGTGGGGGGGGGATCCGTGGACCAGGCCTGCCCTGGGCCTCTGGGGGAGGAAGGCAATTCAGGGGATAATGAGCACACAACTGGGGAAATGGATCCTTTCCTGGACAGCAGGGCCCTTCACTATCACTGGGCAATCAAGACACCTGTGAAAGTTTAAACATCTTCTCAGGCCACACAGTTCCAGGCTGGAGGAGCCGGGTTGTTGAAGGGGAAGGCGACCCTCGAAGGTCATTCTCCCCCCCTTGAGGAAGCCTGGTACCTCCAGAAGTAATAGGGCTAATAACCTAGATGTATTGTCTGAGGAGGGGAAGGGGCACCGACGGAGACAGAAACAGACTCCTGTTGCATTCTAGACTCCAATACTTGTGAGCTGTGTAGCCTTGGGTGGGCCATTCAACCTCTGTGATCTTCTATAAAGTGGGGATAATTCCTCCCTCATAATGTTTGTTGTGAGAATTAGGCAGCTTCCCTCCACAGGTAGAGTAAAATCCAAAATGTTAACAGTGGTCTCCTAAGCTCAGTGATTTGGTCCGAATACCACCCTGGCCTCCTTCCCTAGGGCTTACCCTCTTGTGTGCCTTGCTGTTCTGCAAGCACAGCAAGCTCATCCCACTGTAGGGGCTTTGCACTTTTAGTTCCCCTGCCTAGAACCCTTTCCTGCCAGATCTTGCTGCGGTGGTTGGAGCTCAGCTGAAATGTCACTCTTTGGGAGGCTTTCTCTGGCCATCCTGCCTCAAGTGGACACCTCCAGGCACTCACCATCCCGTCACCTAGCTTGTCTTCCCAGTGCTTAGGACTGAATGAAAGTAACTTGATCATGGATGTTTCCTTGCTTACTCCTGTCTCTGCACCTTGACTGAGCTTCAGAAGAGTGGGGACCTTAATTGTCACTTCACAAGCTCACATGCAAAACACCCACACTCAGGATGGTCCTGCTGCCCCTGGCCAGCCAGTGTGAGAGCCAATCGGGCTGGTGGTGTAGGTTTTGCCTGGAGAGCAGAAGCCTTCTCCCAGCCCCCTGAGGTGGTGGTGGGAGACTTGGACCCCCAAATATGCTGGTGGAGACACCGGGAGAGGATGGCCTGACATCACTGCACAGGATGTGAGGGTTTCTCATCTCCCTCTGGGGCCCTGGGGCTTCAGCAGAAGCAAAAGGCAGGTCTTGGGGCTGAATTCACCACAGAGCTAGGAGGAACCGGGGCTGCGCTGGATGTGCGAGCGCGGTGGGTGACAGGTGTGTGCGGGTGCACAGGAGTGTGTCGGGTGTGTGAGTGAGCATGCGGCTGTGACTGCACGTGAAGTGCTGGGTATGAGTGGGTGTGAGTGTGTCAATAGTATGACAATGCCTGTGATGGTGTGTGAGCATGTGTGAGCACACAAGGGTGTGTCTGTCTGAGTGTGTGGGTGTAAGCCTGTGTATACACCCCGGGATGTGGAAGCATCAAGAAAATAAATGCTAACAAGCACAAAGAGAAAATCCGCATCCCGCATCATCCAACCACTCAGGGAACCCCTGGGGCGGTCGCCCCCCTCTCTGGGCCTGTTTCCCCATCCGTAACAGGGGGGACGGAAGAGGGCCTCGCTGCGAGCTGTGCCCCACGGACCGACGGACGGACGGAGACAAGCAGGAGTCCCCTCCATCTGCGGTCACCTGGTTATCCCGGTGTTACCCCGGCTCAGGGCTGGGGGCTCCAGGCCCGGGTCCTCCTCCCCACCCCCGTCCCCGCACTTGCCGAGCCAGGGGCGGAACTCCCAGGGCGGGGGACACGACTTCGTCCCCGACTCTGAGCCTCGGGGTTCTGCCGCCCAAGCTTCCTCCGGGGACGCTGCGGCCCGAGCCCGCGGGGTGCGCGGCGGACCAGGTGGGGGCGTCCCCGAGGCCGGGTACGCAGCAGCGACCCCGGGTCTCCCCGCGGGAAGGGCGCACGCTCCGGGAGCAGCACACCCATCCCTCACCGCGGCCGCGCGGACCCGGCCGCCGCCAGCCCGCACCCCTGCTCCCGCCCCCACGCGAGTCCTCGGGCACGGCCCCCGGAAGTCACGCGGGCCGAGCGAATCCAGGTCGCGGCGGCGGCCCGAGAGCGCCGGACGACAGGGACCCGGGAAGAATGCCAAGCCCGCGCTCGGACGCACGGAGCGGGATGGGCGCTCGCGGGGGGACAGGCGGGAGCCCGGAGAGGGGAGGCGGCATTTAAGCACGAGGCCACGGCGTCCCAACTCCCGACCTGTCCTCGGCCGGGGAGCGGGCACTCGGGTAGCCTCTCCGTGCACTGAGCGTGCTAACCCCGCCGGCCGGACTGGGAAACTCTGAGGCGGAGCCTCCGTTCTCCTCCGCGCTCGGGAATTTAGGACGGGCCCTGGCCGGCGAGCCCCGCCCCGCCCCGCCGGCCCCGCCCCGCCGGCCCCGCCCCGCCGGCCCCGCCCCGCCGGCCCCGCCCCGCCGGCCCCGCCCCGCCGGCCCCGCCCCGCCGGCCCCGCCCCGCCGGCCCCGCCCCGCCGGCCCCGCCCCGCCGGCCCCGCCCCGCCGGCCCCGCCCCGCCCCTCCGGCTGGGGCCGCGCCGGAAGTGCCCCTCCGGAAGCCGGGGGGCGGCACGCGCCTCCTCACCATGGCGACGGCCCGGGCCCCGCGGCGTTTCTGCCGCTGCGCCTGCTTCTGCACCGAGAACTTGTACGTAGCGCGCTACCGGCTCCACGTGCGCTTCCAGGGCGAGCAGCAGCTGCTCCGGGACTACGGCCGGGTGAGTGGCCTCCACGGGCTGTGCGGAGACATCGTGCTGCTCAGCTCCGACAGCGACGGGGACGCGTCCTGGGCGCCTCGGGGGTTTTCCGCCGTCGCCGGGGACGGACAGTAGTCTCTCCTTAGTGGGGCTGTCGTGACCACACATGCAGGGTGCTTAGGGCGCTCTGGCTGCGTCAGCAGCAGCAGCTGGGAACCCTGCTCCTCGAGCCTCTCGTCTCCCCCTCACCGAGGGTAACAGGCCCAGGGACGCTCGGTGACTTGCTTACGCGATCACACAGTCGGGCTGACTGGACCTTCTGCTCTCAGATCCTGCGCAGCCGAGGGTGTGTCAGCCCCAAGGACTTCCAGGAGCTGTTGGGAGAGGTGACATTCCCCAGCCTCCACCATCCCTCCGCTCGCAGCCGGCCGCCGAGCCCCGTCCTGCCAGCCTTAGGCCTCCCCTTCCCGCTTCCTGTGCCCCTCACTGCAGCACCAGGAAGAGAAAGCCGAAAGTGCCAAGGTTTCTCAGCAGGTGGAGCTGAGCTCCCGCCCAGGACTGCCAGGCTCCCGCCTCTTCATCTCTTCACCCACCCCCCCTTTGGCTGGTGCCAGAGCTGCTGCTGCCCATCTTGTCTCCTTGCTCACGGGGGTGGGCGTGGGGTGAGGGGAGTGGTGGTGTTGGTTTGGGGAAACTTCCTAGGTGAGCCCCCTGCAGCCCCTGGATCAGGAGACTTGGCTGGGATTCTGTTCCCCGTATCCAGGGGCTCCCATCCCAGCCAGGCTCTGAATGGTGGAACCCGGAGAGGGATGGGCCCCCTTGCAGGAGGTTGTTCCTTCAGCTAATAGCTTGGCACTTGCAGTTTACCCTGATACACTCAGGTTAGTGTAGGGAGGCTTAGCTTGCAACCCAGGCCCTGCTTTTGCCTTCCTGAGCCTCACTTTCCTCTTCTGCACAATGTCCTTGGTGGTGGGGGGGATGGGAGGACCCATCATGGTAACCAGGCCCTGTGCTACCCCAGCTTGAGCAGGAGGTAGAGCGGCGGCAGCGGCTGGGGCAGGAGTCCGCCGCCAGGAAAGCCCTCATTTCGAGCTCCTACCACCCGGCACGGCCTGACCTCTACAACACACTGCAGGTACCTGGCAGGGGCAGGTTACTGAAGGAGGTGGAGGCATCCAGGACTGGGGGCTGTGTGCCCCACAGCTGGTGTGTTCTGCCTACAGGATGAGGCTCTGGCCCCTGAGTTTTTGGCTGCAGCTGAGTACAGCTCATCACCAGGTGCAGACCTCGAAGGCCTTCTCCAGCGGCTAGAGACGGTGTCTGGTGAGGTCTTGGCTCCGTCACCTAGTAGGACTAGGACAAGGGGGCAGGGCACTGGGGTCCCTCCTCTGCCATGTCTGCCTCCAAAACCCAAACTGGCAGAAGCTAGAAGAGGTGGTGGGACTGACCTGCCAGGAGCAGGGCATCTGTGTTCACCTACTCACTTGCCCAACACATACTCAGTACCTGTGTCAGGTGTGAGCCTGCTGGGGGCAGTAGGGGAGGGCACTGAAGAAGTTAGGGACAACTGAGACCCGTGTGTGCTGAATTCATTGGTCAGCAGGGAATGGGGAAGGACCCAGGACTAACAGCAGGGTGGGGAGCAGACAGTCCTATCCATAGACCTGGAGAAGTGGGCAGGAGTGAAGTTTCTAGAACCTGCCACGACCTGGAGCTGTGGGAGAGAGGCTGCTAGCTAGCTGCTGTGGCCTTGAGCAGAGGCACAAAGCCACGCCAAGCTCAGAAATGACCCATCTCTCCTGCCTGTGGCTCTCCTACTGGCTAAGCCGAGCAGGAAGTGCCAGCCCTCCCAGATTCCTTAATCTCTGCCTCTGTGTCATCATCTGTGAAATGGGAGCACAAGTAACACCCGTCTCTTAAAGCGTGATTAAGTGACATAATATGCCTAATGGGCTGGGTGCATGGTGTGCAGCAACGGTTTTCTTATCTTATGGTTGCTGTTATTCCTAGGTCTGGGGGTCCTGTGGGGAGATGGCTGTACAGTGTTGCTTCCCTTGTGAAGCTTGTGCCTCTTGTGAGGCACAGGATGGAATGTGAATGAAACCTTCCCTCCCAGCCTGGGGGCGCCCCTCCTCATTCCCACCCACTTCCCAGCAGTGGAGATTGTGTGGAGGTTGTCCAGGTGGGGCTGGGCCAGGCTGTGAGTTGGCTGATGTGGGGGCCTACAAACCCCCTACCCCAAGGCACTGGTGCATCTGCCAAGAAGTCTTTGCATTTCCATCCTGAGCCTGGCCTCTCCCTAACAGGGCCCAGCAAGGAGGAATGGCCCCCCTCAACCTTCCTATGTGGGGAACAGAGGCTCTAAGAGGCACGTCAGTTGGGGTGCACTCATGGGGAGCCATGCAGAGAAAGCCTGATGCTGGCTCTGTGATCCCTGCTTGGCTCCCATCACTGGCCTGCTGGATGTCACATGGCTAATCCCTTCCCATCTCTGGGCCTCATGAGAACTCACATCTGAGTCTAGAGGCTAGACATGTGGGCACCTGTGGAAGCAGGATGAGAAGCCCCAGGAATGAATAAGGGGGCCCAGGAATAGGCCTCCCTTCTGCCCACACATTCTGTCAGTAATGGTCACAACAGCCCTGAGAGGTGGGTGCCCGCGTTATTCCCATTGTGCAGGTGAGGAAACTGAGGCTGAGGGAAGTCACAAGGCATGCCTAGGCTCACACAGCTTATGAGGAGACAGCCGCACACGGGAGCTCCTAGCCAAAGACTTTCCATCCCTTTGCAGGGGAGAAGCGGATCTACCGGCTGCCCGTGTTCACAGCACCATTCTGCCGGGCCCTGCTGGAGGAGCTGGAGCACTTTGAGCAGTCAGACATGCCCAAGGGAAGACCCAACACCATGAACAACTATGGGGTGGGTGAGGCAGGGACCCTGGGGTCTGAGGGGCTGTACCTGTAGTGCTGGAGAGGTGTTGGGCCCTGCTGGGTGTCTCAGCTTCCCCATCTGTAAAGTGAGGTCATGGCAGGATTATTATGAAATATCTGCAAAACACAACACGTTAACACTGTCCTTGGTAAGAGATTCCCCCAGGGACCCAGGGGGAGGCCCTGTCAGTTTCCCTGCTGACCCTCTGGGGGTGCCCCCCTCCCAGGTGCTGTTGCATGAGCTAGGCCTGGATGAGCCTCTGGTGACACCACTGCGGGAGCGCTTCCTGCAGCCACTGATGGCGCTGCTGTACCCAGACTGTGGTGGGGGTTGGCTGGACAGCCACCGTGCCTTCGTGGTCAAATATGCACTTGGCCAGGACCGCGAGCTAGGCTGCCACTATGATAATGCTGAGCTCACCCTCAACGTGGCCCTCGGCAAGACCTTCACCGGGGGTGCCCTGTACTTTGGGGGCCTCTTCCAGGTTAGTGTGTGTAACCCACGGGGCAGGGCCTGGGGCAGCCAGGAATGCCCAGGCCTCAGCCCAGCTGTCTGCAGGCGCCGTCAGCCCTGGCCAGGCCCCTGGAAGTGGAGCATGTGGTGGGCCAGGGCATCCTGCACCGGGGCGGCCAGCTGCATGGGGCCCGGCCCCTGGGCACAGGTGAGCGCTGGAACCTTGTCATCTGGCTTCGGGCCTCTGCTGTGCGCAACCGCCTGTGCCCCATGTGCTGCCGCAAACCCGACCTGGTGGACGACGACGAGGGCTTTGGTGATGGCTTCACCCGCGAGGAGCCCACTGCTGTGGATGTGTGCATGCTGACTTGAGCCAGGTCGGGCCACGTGGGGGTAGCGTGGCAGGCCAGGGCTCTGCCTCCTAGGGTTGGGTGGGACAGGAATAAACTCCCTCAGCCCTCAGGCACTTTTTGGTTCAAAAAGACACACAAGCTTCTGTGTCATTCTTTCGGCAGACAGGCTGTCTTAGGTCAGGTTTGTTGGAGTCAGAGCCTGAGTCAGGGATTCCTGGGCAGGTGGTTTGTTGAGGGAACACCTTCAGGAGGAGGAGGACAAGGGTGGAAAGGAGCTAAGCCAAGATGTAGTTTCAAAGGGCGGCCAGCCTCAGCTTAATCCCAGGGAGTGCTCTGGGGCACAGATCTAGCAGTCTGTGCCCTGCATCAGTGCGGCCACAGGGTGTGTCTGGGCTGGGGGGTGAGGAGGTGGCAGTCACTTCCCAGACCTCCGTCTCCAGGGCAGGTGGCTCCCAGTGGCCAAGGGAACCTTCCAGAGTACAGGAGTGAGTTAGCCTTGGGCACCATGGTTGGGTTGGAGGGTGTCTGTCTATAAAGGGAATTTCAGTGAGACACTGACTAGCAACTTGCAGTTGGTGTTAAGGGCTTCAGAGCAGGGACCCTGGAGCTAGACTGCCTGGGTTCAAGTTCTAATTCTGCTGCGTCCAGGGGTGTGATTGTGGGGCAGCCACATGACTTCTCTGTGCCTCAGTTTCCTCTCCTGGAAAGTACTTCTCTCCTAAAGCTGTTGTGAAAGTCAAATGCCTTAACGTTCATAAAGTGCTTTATAGCAGGCCTCTGTGTTTGCTGTCATTGTTACTGAAAAATCTGCAACTGGGCAGCCCCCAAATCGGATGAAGGGTGCAGCTGTGCCGGGTTTGGGTTGTACATTTGCAATCCAGGGGTTTCCATTCTGCAATCTTGAGTTCTGCCTTCCCTGGGAGGGTGGGAGGATCTGGGAGCAATCAGCTGGAGCGGAGCCTCGGCTGCCCCTCTGGACAGGCCCGTGGGGCACTCATCACGGGGGTCCCCGCCCTGGCTCTATGGGAGGTGGGGGTGCTGCGGGCGCGCGGGGAGGGCGACCGGCGACGAGGGCAGGCTGCGGCAGAGGCCGGGGGCGGGGGAGCCAGCCTGGATCCCCAGCTTCCCTCTTCGGGAGGTGCGCGAGCCAGACTCCGTTCCTGGGGCTGCCCGGGAGACGGAACCCGGGGCTTCAGGACTCAAGGCGGCGGCACCTCGCTTCCCAGCCGGACGGCCCTGCCGCAGCACTGTCCCGGCCGGAAGTCACCTCGCCGCCGCTTCCGCACGGCAAGGCGCGGGGTGGGTCCCAGGGTCCCGCCAGATGGGCGGCTGAGGAGGAGACGGAGCAGCTGCGGGGGCCCTCCCTGGGGCGGCGAGGCCGCGGAGGGTAAGGGCGCCCAGCCACGGGGTCGGGACGCACCTGGCAGCTGAGAACGGCGGCGGCTCCTCGGCGCGCCGGAGCGTCCGGGCGTTGAGAGGCCGTGCGCAGGCGTGGAGCGGCCGGGCGGGGGCGGGCCCTTAAAGGGGCCGAGGGTCCCGGGGGGCGGGGCCGAGGGTCCCGGGGGGCGGGGCCGGGCGGGGGCCCGCTCAGTGCCTGCCCAGGTGCCGATGAGTGCTGGGCCCCCGAGGGCCAGGCCCCGAGAGGAGGCGCCGCCGTGAGCCCCCGTTTGAGCGTGTGTGCCGGTCTCCAGCCCTCGGCGCTATGGCTCACGTCAGCTCCCGCAAGCGCTCGAAGAGCCGAAGCCGCTCCCGGGGCCGAGGGTCGGAAAAGAGGAGGAAGAAGAGCAGCAAGGACGCTCCGAGGAGCTGCTCGGCTTCCAGATGCCAAGACCGCAAGGCCATCATCGCCTCCTCGGGCGCGGAGGGTGAGGACGCAGGGAGTGGGAAGGCGGTGTGGGAACTCTGCGGAGGCAGCTGCAGGCAGCTGAGCGGGCTTCCCGGGGTGGCGGTAGTCAGAGGAGTGCAGAGCGCAGCACCTGGACGTCTGGATTGAAAGACACTCAGATTCCAGAGGCTGGGCCAGCGCACGGTGTGCGGATTGAAGGGAGCAGTAATGATGCTTTTTGTGCAGCCGGAGCTGAGATCTGGGGGCTGGCTGCCCTGCTCCTGGCCAGACAGCGATTGGGTGAGGCCCAGAGAGTGCTCATCCCTGCTCTGGAAAGCCCTACCTGGAGGGTCTCTCCCCCAGTAGTCCCTGTATGCCTGCCAGAGGCCAGAGCAAGGGAATAAAGGTTTACTTCTTCCCCTCCTGGCCTTCCAGCCTCACCTTCTCCCTGCATCACAGAGAGAAGCAAGCACAAAGCCCGGAGGAGACCACGATCCAGTTCCTCCTCCTCTTCTTCCGGTTCTTCTAGCTCTTCTTCCTCTTCGTCCTCCTCCTCTTCCTCCAGTGGTGACCGGAAGAAGCGGGGGAAGCACAAGGACAAGAAGAGGAGGAAGAAGAAGAGGAAAAGGAAGAAGCACCTGAAGAAGAAAGGCAAGGAGAAGGCAAAGCTGCAGCAGCAGGGTGAGGCTCTGCCGGGACCCTCGCTGGACCAGTGGCACAGATCTGCTGAGGAGGAAGAGGATGGTCCAGGTACTGTGCCACCCAGTGTGCGGGAGGGAAGGGGTCCCCTCCCTGAGACCCAGCTGCCAACTCCCTGCTGTCTCCCCTTGCAGTCCTGACGGATGAACAGAAGTCCCGCATCCAGGCCATGAAGCCCATGACCAAGGAGGAGTGGGATGCTCGGCAGAGCATCATCCGCAAGGTGGTGGACCCAGAGACAGGACGCACCAGGTGGGCAGTGGGGCGAAGCTCAGCCCCACACACTCTGAACGCTCAGAGAGAGGGCCAATGGCTGCTGGCTGTATAAAGCCAGAGACCAGAGAAAAGTAGTTACTCATTTATGGGACTTCTCAGGCTGTTCTTACTGCCCAGAGCAAGCAGTTGCAGGGGCTGGAGGGCCTTGAAGAGTGTCTTCAAAGAGCCAGTTGGTCAGTCTGATGGCAGAGCCTCCCCAGCTTTTGTCAGTGCCTCAAGGGTGGGGGAGAGGGAGGGGGGAGTGCCTAGCTTCTGGCTGCTCAGGGGAGGGGGCCTGAGGCCTGGCATCTCTGGGTCCGCTCTGGCATCAGAGGCTCAGCGTCCTCTCCCCTCCGTCCCCAGGCTCATTAAGGGGGACGGCGAGGTCTTAGAGGAAATCGTAACTAAGGAACGTCACAGAGAGATCAACAAGGTGGGTGTCACCCCTTTCCCCGGGGTCCACGCCCAGCTCTGGTTTCTGATGTGTCCCCTTCTTGCACTTTCTTCTCCAGCAAGCTACCCGAGGGGATGGCTTGGCCTTCCAGATGCGAGCTGGGCTGCTACCCTGAGGGCCCTGCTGGCTAAGTGTTGGTGGCATGGCCTGGAGGCTGGCTTCAGGGTGGGCAACAGGAAGCCCAGTGGGTATTTGCCTTTCCTCCTGTGGCCTGGCCTCTGGCCCAGCTTCCTCTCAGATGCAGGGGGTGGCGGACAGGGTCACTGGGCTAATCAGTTCCCCCATCTCCTGAGAGCATAACTTCCCAAATATTAAATTTTCTCTGATTGGAAACTTTCCTTGTTGTTGTTTTGTGCTGAAGGGAGGGAAGGTTGCTAATGAACTTCCAGAGGTAAAACAAGGGCTCCAGGAATTTGGGGGGAAAGGTGGGGTGTGCGTCGGTGGTCATGAGCACAGGCCTACCAGCCACTTTTGCCTGTTCATCCTCAGATCAGCCTGCCTACACCAGACCCTGACCCTCACCCCTGGCTGCATCCCAGACCCAGACTTGGCTCTTATACCTGATCCCCTCAAACTTGCTCTTTATTCCGCAGATGACAACTATTCAGAGTCCTGGTGCTGGGGCCAGGTGGCCAGGGTGGGAATCCTGGCCCAGGTGACTAGTGGTGTCGTCTGTAAAGCAGAGGGGCTTTCTGCATCCACCTCACTGGGTGGCCTCGGAAGGGGCTGGGAGAAGGCCCAGGGCAGGGTAAGGCTTGTGTGACTGTATCAGTATTAGCCATGGCGAGTGCAGTGGGCACTGTTTATCAGGAAAGACAGCCTCTCCCCACTACAGTCTTAGCTCCAGGACAGGCCATGCCCCCATCCTGGGCCCACATCCCCAGCTGGTGATCTGCAGTTGCTGGTGCAGTAAAGAGACCAGAAGGAAGCCTTCCTGCTTCTTTAATTGGTGTAACAGACAATGACACTGTATACAGAGCACACTCAGGCCCGAAGGTGCAGGGGTGGCAAGGGTGGATGGGGCGAGTCAGGACACTGCTCACACATGGCCCAGACAGAGACAGGAGGGGGCTGAGACGTGAAGACTGCGACGAGGCGGGCGGGTGGGCGGGCAGGCAGGCAGCTCAGATGAGCTGGGAAAATTGGGAGTGGGGTCTCTGCTGAATCCCTCTTTAGAAATCAAAGAGAAGGCAGGTGGTTGGATCTGGAGTGGTAGGCTGAGGCTCAGTCCTGGGGTTGGGGTTGGGAATGGGGCTAAGGCTTCTACTCTAACAGGCCTGGGGTGGGGGTGGCAGTCAGCAAGGCCTGCCTCACCCTTTGGTTATGACTGGTCAGGCCTGAGCCCTGCAGCTCAGCACCCAACGCTGTAAACATTTTTGGTATTTTTAAAGGACTCTGCCCTCCCTCTCTAAGTTTCTGAAAAACTGGTGCTTCCTTAAGAAGAAAATGTGCCAAAAGGAATCTTAAAGGGAGGCAGGAAGCAGACCTGGATATAGAAGAGATATGTCAACGGGGAGGGTAGGCTGCCCATCTCACCATCTATGGCTAAGGGCCGCTGGGAGAGGCCCAGGGGACTATTGCTGTTGTCCTTGGCATGGCTGGCAGCTGGGCAGGGAGTGCAGAGCTTGGGGGAGCTGCCTGCTGGGAGAGGCCGAGCCCACTGCCCACATGGCCTCCCCGGGCCAGGAGGCTTCCCAAGCCTTTATTGCAGGCGGGCCCGAGACTCTTCCAGGTGCTTCTCCGGATGGCTGGTCACCGAGGCGGTAGGCAGGATGGGGTGAGGTGGGGCCGACAGAGGAGGAGGCACTGGCCACAGGGGCCCCTCGCCGGGCTGTGATTGTCGGGCCGAGCGGTTTCCCGCCGGGGAGCGGGGGGGTCAGGTATTGCACTTCCATTGCAACACTTACATTAAAACTTGGTCCATAAAATAATCGTTGCTTTATACATAACGCCTGAAACAAAAACAAAAAGCTACATCTTAAATATGAACAAACCCTGAAGGTCCTATCCCTCCAGAAATTTTTCTCTGCACAAAATAAATAGCTTTCACTCTGTATAAACCCACTTTTGCAGAACGTTTACACGACCCTTTGGCTGTACATATCTACACACAAGAAAATGTTAACATCAATCTGTGTACCTCCCCGTCCCAGCCCATGAGGCCCTGAGGCCATATCCAGGTTGGCAGCAGCTTTTCAGAGTCGGAGCCTGGCCAGGCAGGCTCCCCCATCTTAAGTAGAAGGAGGAGGAGCAGCAGAAGGGCCACCCGGAGTCAAGCATCACAGCTGAGATCCGTGGTTGGTTCTGGGGAGGGAGGGCTGATGCTCAGACCCAGCGTGCAGGACATTGTGGTCCTTACCAGGTGGGGAATGGAGTCATGGCTGCCTGCCCTTAAGCTAACGAAGCAAGTTGTGGCTTCTTAGATTCGGCATCAAAACGGAATTGGCATTAAAAAAACCTAAGTGTGTGCCCCACTCACCCCAAAGTAGAAATTCAGTGGAATTAATGGGGGTCAGGTGAGGCAGGGACCCTATGCCCCACTGTGTGGGCAGGGTGTAGGGCCCCGGGACCCAGAACCAGGCTGGACTCCGTCACAGTGCTGGGTGTTTTCATGTGGAGGGGCTGCGCTTGGTACTGAAAGAGTTAAGAAAAGGAAGCAGCCAAGGATTGCTCTTTTAAAAAAACCTCATAGAAATCAGATTGGAGAAGTAGAAAGGTGTAGAAACGCAGGAGAGCCAAGGCACATGGCCTTGACTGGTGGCGGGCGAGGAGTGGAAGAGGAGGCTGGGCCTGGCTAGGCCCAGGAGCCCGAGGCATGGCTTCTCGGGAGCCGGCTCTGGGCCTCACCAGCCTCGCCGCCGGACTGGGTTCCAGGTGGGGCACGTGGACAGGTGGGCAGGGGTCCGGGGCTGCCACAGCGCTGGCGGGCCAGGCGGAGCTGCAGAAATTAAGATATGGCCTTTCTCTCCTGCTTGCTCAAGGATTTGCCGCCCTGGAGCCTTCTGTGTGGCTATAGGTCCCAGATTAGCGAACGCTGGATTTTCATGCATGTCTGTAGCCACAGGAGACGGTAATGGATCTCCACTCTCAAAAATCAGTGCAAAACCAGTGAGGTTGAACAGTTGAGTAACTCGAGTTAACAAGAAGCAGGCTGTCCCCCAGTGGAGCTGCTACCAAGTGGGAGGGGACCTGTGGGGGTCAGGGTGAGCTAGTGGATGGGAGGTGACAGGCTGGGCCCAGGCCCAGCGTCAGGATGCTGGGAGGTCAATGCAGGGCAAATGTCTAGGAGTGCCTTGTGGGCCAGTTCGCATGGGGAGTCCTGGTCCCTCTGTCATCCTGGGACAGGTCTTCCTGCAAGCTGGAACCCCTCAGACCCTAGGACATGAGGCAGGGGTGAGAGGGCTGTGTGGCACGGCCTATGTCCTCCGCCAGGCCCTGGGACAAGCTTGTCTCCAGTCGACATTGTGTGCCCAGGCCAAGCCTCCTGGCGGGGCTGGCCGCCCTGGTCTAGCACCATGGAGACCACAGCGCCTCACTAACGGTGTTCTACTTGGGGCCCGCGGCTGCCCCTGGCTCAAGCCGGCCAGCCATGGTGCGGCCCCAGCAGCCAGCTGCCACACTCATGCTGCGCTGTCCCCGCTGCTCGCCATCTGCCTGGCTCTGTGTCCGATCATGCCGGTGGCCAGGCCCGCTGGGCTGGGCTGAGATGGTGCGGAGCAGGTGGTTCCGGGAGCGCAAGAAGTCACCCTGGCCTGGCAGGCCGAAGCTGCCTTTCCGCAGTGCCATGCGGGTGGCCGCGTTGCGGGCCGGCCGTGCCCGGTGGTTGTACTTGAGCTGGGCCAGGTGAGCCGCATAGCCATCCGTGATGAACTGCAGGGAGGGGGCAGTGAGGAAGGTGGACGTCACGGAGCCGGGCTCTGGGAGGCTGGCCGCCCGGGGCCGCCCACCACGGCTTGCCCGCTTACCTGGCACTGCTGCTGCAGCTTCTTGGTGGGCCGGCCCACGATGTAGATCTGCATGGGGGACAGGCTGATGGAGCTGTAGACTGCCACGTCCTTGGTGGAGCCGTAGGCCGCGTGCACGCGCAGGTGCAGCTGTGGGTGAGATTGGCGTGGGCACGGGCACAGCCCTCCTGCCCCCAGCCCTGCCCCAATCCCTTGCGCCTGGGACCCACCTCAGAGATGAGCAGCTTCAGGAAGTTGGCCTTATGCCGTAGCGGGTCATGCACCAGGCCATCACAGAAGGACACCACACCGTGGGGGAAGTTGTGCTGGGCCAGCCATGCCACCACGCGCTGCTTCTGCATGTCAGGCCGGCCCGTCACATAGATGATGAGGTAGCCCAGGTCCTGCCAGTGCCTAGGGCGGGGGGTGAGGCCTGGGTGTCCCATGGTGGCCCCATCCTCCCTCCTGGGCCACCCTGTCTCCTTGCCCAGCCAGTCTCTACTTGAGCCCTTGAAGAGTGCATCTTTGGGCTAAGGAGAAACATTAACAGCCACGAGGACAGTCACCCAGGTCACACAGTCCCCAGGGATGCCTTCTACAACAGGTGTCACTGTCTTGTTAGGAGTCCCACTTCTTGGGTGAGCAACTCTGTGAGCCCCTGCCAAACGTCCCCTGCCCTGGTGCCCAAAGTCCTCCCCAGCTTGGCCTCTGGGAGCTTCCTGCCCCTGAGCCCGCCCACTGTGCCCCTTGGGGGTCACTCACCGCACCACGTCCACAGCCCCAGCCCGCACTTTGGGGTCGCTGCCCATGATGGACACGCTGGCGGCAAAGGAGCCATCAATACTGAAGACCACAAACTCCGTGCCCTTGGGCAGCACGGTGATGTAGCTGTCAGCAAACGTGTGGTCTCCCCTGGGAGAGGGGAGCGCATTAGAACCCCTTAGACACCTTCTTCCTGCCCCAGAGGCAGGCGGCTTGGGTTGCGCACTCCCCAGAGGCACGTACCTGACCACCATCTTGATGGGGTAGACGCCCACACCCAAGCGGTGGGTCTCAGGGATGGTGTAGGAGACCCGCCCACTGCTGTTGGTCACCAACGTGTCCAGGTACAGCCACTCGCCCGAGGGTGGCTGCATCATGATGTGCACATCCACCTGGGAGCGGGCAAGCTGGTCATGAACGGGCTGGGCCCCAGGCCTCCCTGACCCCCTACTCCCCAGCCGGAGGGAGGCAAGGCAGGGGCTCCTGTAACTTCCCCATGTCCTCACCTTCTCTCCAGTCAGAGTGACCATATCCAGGGGCCCATACATGAATCGGCCCGTCAGAACCTGTGGGCCATCCTCGTTGGCGACTGCGTCATTGATCCGGTGGTTGGCGGTCACATTCTGGGGACACAGGGAGTGAGGCTGGTCAGGGTAGGAGATGGAAGGAGGGCCGGGATCTCCTGGGCCTGGTGGGTGAGCATGGGCTGAAAGCCAGATGGCCCAGGTTCAAGTCCAGCTCAGCCACCTGACCTGCATGGCCTTGGCACACTTCCCCGTCCATACGTGGGGTAAGAGCTCCGATCTCACAAACTGAGGGTTAAGTATGAGCATGTTTCTCGGTGACTTGGTTTCCTTGTCTGTGACAGGTTGTCTTGTGAGGATTCAGTAGGACAACAGATGTGGGGCCCGCGAGCCTGGACGCCTCCTTACCCTCAGCTTCACGTGGGTCCTCTTGCGCTGCCACTTCTCTCTTGGCTTTGAGGGGGTGAACACTGAAACCTCTTTGCCATCCAGCTCCAGGATGCTGGAGTTGTCATGCCTCATGACCTGGGAGGGGAAGAAACAGGCCATGGGACACTCTCAAGCCTGTGGCTGCCTATTCTAGTGGCCCTAGGGGCCAGAGACAGCAACCTGTGAGGGGTTGGGGGACACTCTTCAACCCACTCCACTCCACCCTCTGGTCCCCCCAAATTCACATGTCTTCTGAATGCACACAAACGTTCACCCCAGCCCGGCACCTGCCAGGGTTCCTCCGTCTTGCTTGCTCTGTAGTCTGACGCGCCTCCCCCCCTCATCTATGATGTGGGGCCATGTCAGCAGTGGTGTCACCTGGTCCTTGCGTGAGGCCCCAGTGCTGCTGGCAGTGGGCCCCAGGGTACCTGTCTCAGCAGGAAGGAGACCACATCTGTTGACTCCCAGTAGCTGGCGTGGAAGAGGTGGGGCAGGGCCACCGTGGGGAAGGCCGTCAGGGCGTCAGGGCAGTACAGGGCATAGTCGATCCGCTTCTGACCCCACCATTTTGCTGCAACTGCCAGGAGGAGGGCCTTGACTGGGTTGGCCCTCAGAAGGTTGCCAGGCCCCTCGGGCTCAGCTCAGCCCAAAGGCTAGACAGTCTCCTGGTCATCTGACCAGGAAGAAGGGCTGCAGCCAAAGCAAGCCTCCTCCCCAGCTGCGTGACAGGAGGGAGCGGAGAGGGCACAGGACTCCAGGATAGCATGCGAACAGCCAGGGGCCCTGGGATGAGGGCGGGGAGCCTCCGTGTGTGAACTTAGGGGGAGGAGACAATCCTGGCTTGGAAGCAGGTCTATCCCTGGTCCTGTTGCTGATCCTGGTGACCCCCTATCCTGCCCTCCACTGCCCCCGATGTCCTCTCCAGGCCTCTCCTGCTCCCGCTCTGCCCTGCAGGCCTCAGGCTGGTGAAAGGCTTTGTAGGGGTGAACCCCAGAGCAAGGCCTGATGTCCCCTCAGCACCTGGGAGCTTGCAGCCCAAGTGTCAAGGCCTGGGTGTGAATCCTAGCTCCTACTCAGGGCTGGGAAACCGCCCCGGCTCCAGACAAGGGTTAAAAAGTGCCTTTCTGATGGCTGCATGCAAGAGATGCTCAGCAAATGGTGCCTGATGGGGGTCAGGGCTCTCCTGTGTTCTGCTTGAGGCCTGTTTGCTGCGCAGTCCCTTGGTCCCCACCCTCAGGCAACTCCCAACCCCTCCACCTCCTCCCCAGATCTGAGTGCTCCCAGCTCAAGCCTCTAGCTCCCTGGTTAGGCCTCAGCGGACAGGGCCTGGTGGTGAGATGTGCCTGGAAACGGTGAGTGACCCCGGTTATAGGTGGACAGCGTGTGTGGGCAGAGGCCACATGACACCCAGTACCTTCTCTGATGTCCAAGTCAGGGAGGCGGGGGGCCTGCTTCAGGCTGGGGCTCTCTTGCCCGGCCTGTGGGTGGGAGCCTGGGGTAGTGGGGGAGAGAGGGGGCAGGGCGAGCAGAGACAGGCGCCTGACGCTGGGGGTATGGCTGAGTGATGCCGGGGCCTCTGGGAAGCAAGAATAACAGGGCAGGGGTCAGCCATGCTGGGGCCACTAGGCTGTCATCAGAGGCCAGGAAGGATGCTGGGAAGAGTGCCGGGATCCCAGGCCCTCCTTACAGAAGGATACTCCTGCCAGCCTCAGCTCAGGCACCCCTGCTCAGCCAGATAGGCACCAATCACATGGCCAGGGAGGACGGAGGGGCAGCTGGCCCTGGGGGCTAGAGAGGGTGACCTGGGCTCTGCTTCCAGCTGCTGAGAAGTTTCTGAGGAGCCAAGCAGTGGAGGAGGCCATAGAGGGACAGCCACGGTGAGTTCTTGCCTGCCTGGCTCCCCTTAGCTGCCCCCCTCCTGGCTTGTCCAGAAATGGCCCACAGCTTTTTCCTCAGGAAGCCCCAGGGTGCTGGGGCTAAGACCCCTCCTCCCAGGCCCATGGCCTCCCACCTGAACTTGGCTCCACTGGGGTACCCCTTCGAGTGCTCCCTCCCTCCAGAGTCCTCTATGGACGTTTGGGGCCCTTGTAGGTATTGAGCAGCAGCCCTGGTCATGACCCACCAGTGCCCACAGTGTCCTTCCCAGCTGTCTCTAGACACTACCAACTGTCCCTGGGTTGGGGGAGTGTGTGTGTGTGTGGGGGGGTGCAGACCCCTCACTGTGACAGAAGGGAGGGTGCAGGGAGGGCAGGACCCTGACACCACTTCACTCACTCTGGGCAATGCTGGATGCTGTGTAGCTCTCGGCCATGCCCGACACCTGGCTGGCAATGCTGATCTCACTGGCTCGGCGGAAACCTCGGGTGGTGGGGGCGGCACTGGGCGAGGAGGGGGCCACATGCTCTTGAAAGACCGTGTTGTGGGTCTGGAGTGCATCTGCTGCAGGTAGACAGGGACGAGACCAGCAGTAAGAGAGGGCCCACCCCAGCCCAGCCCCCCCACGGGCCTCCGGCCCCCCCGACCCCCCCGACCCCCCGAGCAGCGGGAGGTCGGGCCCCATGTGCCCCGGGCTGGGCGGGCCAGAGCTGAGGCTGTGCCGGCAAGGCTGACACCTCCAGCTGCAGATGAGCTGTGGCATCTGAGCACAGCTGGCAGTGAGGACGGGACCAAGCGTGCCAGGACCTGTCTGCTCAGGGCCAAGACGGCAGGGCACAGAGCTGAGGCAGGAGGGAGGGAGGGCTGGGGCAGGGCTGGACAGACAGACTGACACAGATACAGTAGGTGGGGAGGCAAGGCGGCCAGGCTCACGCCCCCCCTGGCCACCCATCTTACCCAGCACACAGCTCCTGATCTTGGCTAGCCCTCCCAGCCTCAGCCTGGCAGGGTCTGACTACAGCACACTGTGGCTGGGTTGAGGGGTGCTAACGGGAGGGCCTCAAGTGGCCTCCGGGGGATGCCCAGTGCTGGGGACTGAGGATGAGGCCACATCCCTGTACGGCCCTCACACAGGCCACACTGAGCCAGCTCTGAATGGGTGTCTGCGGACAAAGGCAGGGAGAGTGGGGCTCGGCTAGAGGGCCAGCGTGCAGAGGGGGCGCGTGAGGTGCTGGACTCCCTCAGGGAGGGAAGGAGGGGGACCCTGGGATCCACCCCTCACCAGGATCAGAAGCTTCTCCTGGGGAGATGAGATGAGGCTTGAGGCCTCACCCGTGTCCTGGCTGCCCCCACCAGCCTCACAAGTGGGGGACAGAGCCTTTGGAGTGACAGCCATGCTAGGTGACTCTGGGGTGACCTCTCCTCTCTCTGGGCTCCTAGGCTCTCGGTGTGCAGAGAGGGGGCACCAGGGCCTGATCCTGAGGACTGGTCCTGTCTGGTCTCTGTGGGAAGCCACGGTCCCACAGACTCCAAGTGGCCAAGGAGGGCATGGAAGCCCCTGAGGACAAGCAGTCAGCCAGCGAAGCAGACGCCACCACGAATGAACGGGGGTGTTACAGACACTCAGCACAGCCCGGGCTCGGGCGGGGCCCGTCTTGCCAGGTGAGCGCGGGAACAGGGATACTGGTTTCCAGGAAGCCGTCCCCTGGGGGGAGAGGGGCCAGGGGCCCGCCCTCCAGGACCAGCTCAGGGTTTCTCTGCACTGTCTCGACTGGAGGCAGATGGGAGAGAACAGACAGGACAAGAACAGACACTCGCGCGGGCAGTCGGGACACGCTCCTCCGACACAGACACATGGGGCTCCTCCGAGACCAGGATGGATAGGACGCCGGGACACACTCCAGGGTGGGGGGATGGGGACTGCCCGGGAAAGGCCAGGAGTGGGGCGATGGGCAGCCCTCGCACAAGTACCCTACTCTGACCCACTCTGCAGCCCCCCGGTCCTGTGACCCCTAGCCGGCCGCTGCCACCGTGGGTCCCCATGCAGAGCCCCACTAGGTCCTCGGCTCTGCCTCAGGCCACAGGAGGGGATCCTTCCCAGTCTGCCACCTGGCCCCAGGGGTGAGGCCCCGTCATCCCCCCCTTGCCGGGGTGCGTGGGGCCGATGTGCCCGTACTACACTGGGTGTCCAGTCTCCAAGAGGAGCTCAGTGCAGGCTGCCCCCTCCCGCCTGCGCGCCCCACCCGGGCCCGGGGCCCCCCGCCCCCAGCGCCTCTCACCCAGCAGCGTGGAGCAGCCGTCCCCCAGCGGGTAGCGCTGGTAGCGGGGGATGCTGAAAGGCGGCAGGGCGTGGAATCTCCGCTCCAGCAGCGGCTCCAGGCGAGAGGCCGACGGGTCCGCGGGGTGGAAGAGGTTGTAGACTTGCTGGCAGGCTGGCCGCAGCTGGAAAACTGAGGGTGGGGGGCAGGTGGGATGGCAGGGCCTAAGGAGGCGGGGTCCACAGCAGGAGGAGTGGGGTGGGGCAGCCGAAAGTGTGCCCCTAGGATTTGGCATCAGTCGGTTTATTCACCAGAATGTTTAGAATTGAGTGGAGCCCTTGGCTGTGCGATGGGGCTGCTACTCTGAGCACATTGTGGTTGTTGGGGAGATTGGGCGAACGTAAGGATAAACGAGCAGTAACAGACGCCTCACTTTTAAACACACACACATAGGAACAGGTGCTATATGTTTTGAAATCCCCCCGCCATTTAACATAAAAATATGGACCAACGCTTTTACTTCTAGTACACTCCATCGTGCACCTTGCCAGGATTTATTCAACCAGCGCCGCCCCCCGCCCCCGTCTGTGGACGGATGTTTCTTTTTCTTTCTTTTTTTTTTTTGTGGACGGATGTTTCTAGTGGTTCTGGTTTTTCACAATTAGAGATGATGTCGCCATAACATCACTGTCCCTGAGTCTTTGTCCACTTATATATAAGCCACCACTTACTTGCCCTTGGACAAGTGTCTCTGAGCCTCAGTTTCCCCCTCTGTAACCTAGAGATGTAACTCGGGCCCTGCACGGCTCCCTGGGCCACACTGGCCGATCCCAGGGGACCTTGCAGGGACTGCTGCTCTAACAAGCTGCTCAGCTGGCACGTCACACCTCCTTGTCCCTGTGGCCATGAGGAGGGTCCCTGGAGCAGCGTGGCTGTGGCCCTTCTGGGACTGGAAGGCCAGACACCTAGGAGGATTTGAGGGTGCCCAGCTTCCAATCTCTTCCTTATGGGAAGACTTTGGGCCCAGGAGACAAGGTGTGTGTGTGTCCATCTGATATCAGACAGCCCCTTCCCTTCTGGACCTCAGCTCCCAGAGGTACCTTGAAGACTCAGTGGAGCAGCAGGGGTCAAGAGATAAGGGCTAGACATTGAGCTGCTGGAGTTGGACCAAAGGAGAGCAGAGAGCCTATGCTGGGGGCGGGGTGGGGGGTGCAGGGCGGGGGCAGTGCAGAAATGAGGCTGATGCACGAGGGGCCTGGGATGTGGCCATGGCCTTGTGACAGGGATCCACTGAGACCCTCAACCCAGTACATAGGCCCCCTGCCCCGTCCCACCACTGTAGAGCTCTCACCATCAAGGGTAGGGATGACGGTCTTCCTCAAGGCCAGGACCAGCCCCAGCGGGCACCCAAAGAGGAAAAGATCTGCGATCTCAAAGTCAAATTTCCCCACGGCCCCTGAGCCATCCAGCATGGTGGAGCTGCTCGAACGGCGGGAGCTGGGCTCGTTCCTCAGCACACTGGCATGGAGGCTGCAGATGGGGGTCACACCACACACCCTCTCAGCACCAGCCTGCCCTCAGCCTTCTAAAGGAAGCCCCCCAGTGGTCACCAGGCCCAAACGAGACTTGGCCCCTGTGTTGTCCTGCAGATGTGGCTGCCCAGTGCCCAGTGGGACTCCTGGGGACAGCTGGTCCCAACCTCTCTTGGGGTGCCACTGCCTTTGGAACAGCCACCCCTGATCAGTTCTGTCCCCTGGCTCTGCCCAATCCCCGGACAACCTGTTCCCTTGGGCTCAGGGTGGCCTTTGGTGTGTAAGACCCCTGCTGCAACCCAGCAAGCACTTGCTCCTGGATGAAGAGCCATGGGCTTGTCTGGGTCTCCCAGGACCTCATGTTAGCAATCGGCGTGACCTGGTTCACAAGTCCCCCTTCTCACCTGGCCACAGGCCTCGTGGGCTGACCCTCAGGCCCCACGGACCCCACCCACCTGGATAGGAAGGCCTGGTGCTGTTGGATGGTGTCCAGCTCATAGGTGGATGAGTCGCTCCTCTTTCGGGGCCACTGCCTTTTGGGGTCCTCAACACCATTGCTTCGGGGAATATCAATGTTGCTGCGGCTCAGGTGCCGGCTGCTCTCCAGGCCACTGCTGCCACTGGTGCCATGTGCCGCATTGACCAGGGTGCCGGGGGACAGCAGGTCAGTTTCCTGGAACAGCCCCATGCAGGCTCACTGCCTGGTGGCCACTGCCTGGCCAGCCTCTCACCCACGCCAGAGAGGGCAAAGCCCTGTCCCCCAGGTGCCCCACTGTCCTCCCGGACCACTGCCTGAGTCCCAACAGCCTTTGTGCCTGCCTGAGCTGGCTACCTGGATCTCTGCTCTGATCTCCCACTGATCTCACTGCCTTACCTGGTCCACCCAGGCCATTAGCTGCTCTGCCTCAGAGGGACCTCAGATCCTCTCCTGCTGGGAAGTGCAGAGGGGCCAACCCACTACACCTCCCAGCATCAGACCTCAGTCTGGGGCAAACCCTGCTGAAGCTTCATGTACATGAGGCTGTGTCCTGCTACAACTGCTCACCTGCCCCACACACCTGCCCCGTCAGCTCTGGGCACCTGTGCTCCCCCCTTCCCTTGCTGGGGCTAAAGGGTTGATATAGTTCCCGTCCTGGAGTCCCCTGCCCTGGGGGCCGTGGGAAGCTGGTACCTGCACGCTGGCCACGCTGCCCCGACGGCTGCTGCTCTGACTCTCAGACACTGGCTGGCTGCTGTAGCATAAGGCATCGAATGCCAGGATGCCTCCCACACAGTCCCCAATGAGGCAGATCTAGAGAGGGAGAGACCCCAGAGGCCTGAGTACCTGCCCTGCTTGCTGGGGTGCTAGCCAGGGAAGGTCATCACCCCCTGCCCTGCAGGGTTTCCTTCTTCCCTTCCCCACCCCACGACTCACCTGCCCACTGAAGGTCATGCCCTCCTGGGACTTGATGAAGTCCCCGTAGGCAAGGTTGGCCCGCTGAATCACTGTGGCAATCGCCTCCTGGTACTGGGGTGAGGAGGTGGCCAGCAGGGGCAGGGCAGCCAGGGGGATGTGGTCCTGGCTGCTGGACAGACAGCCTTCATCGTGGCTGTAGGGGCTGAGGCTGGGGGAGGGTGCTCGATCAGGAGAGGGCAGACAGCCTCAGCTCAGCCCAACGGGCCCTCTCCCCAACCAGAGCAGCAGGCCTGGAGTTCCTGCCGCTTGAGAGCCTCAGGGGTGACTCGGCAAACCTCATGAGGCCAATTCTGGGCCAGGCCCTGGAAGCCTGGGTAAGAGGGCCGGGGAGCACAGCCTTGTGTCTCCAAGGCAGGTCAACACCCCCCACATCACAGATAGGGCAACTGAGGCTCAGTCTTGGGCCTGGGACCCCTCCTCTGTAGGTTCTGTCACCTTTGGACAGAATGGGCTGGATGGTAATTGCGGACATGGAGATGGGGGCCAGTGTTGGGGGAGTGGCCTGACCCTCAAGGGTGGGTGGTCTGGGTGTCATGCACTCACTTGGAGACAAGGGCGAAGGCATCGGAGCAGATGGGCGGGCAGGGCACCAGGCGGATGGAGAGGCGGCCCAGGGCACTGGGGTAATGCACACGCATGACGGTGTCGAACACGGTGGCAATGGTGTTGGCGTCGCCCTGCTTGGAGCTGGGGTCTCCAGTGCCCGTGTCCAGGATGGTCCCTCCATGCAGCACCAGCAGCAACACGTGGATTGTGGAGGCCGGCGCAGCCAGGGGTGGGCTGACCTCGTCCTGCGCAGGTTGGCGGGGCGTCAGCTCCCCGCTGGGCCCCTGTCACCCCAGAGGGAGGCCCATCTGGCCCATTGCTCCCTCTCCGAAGGCCCATTTCAGTTCCTCAGCTACAGGGCCGGGTGCTGGCCATCTCGACCCCTTCCCCTGGGGAGGCCGAGGTGGTTTCATCCTCCCCACGAGCACCCTGCTCCCATCAGCCAGCCTCCAAAGCAGATTCCACTTCCCATCAGGGGGCCCAGGCGGCAGATTCCAGCCTTAGCGAGGAGGCACCAGGCCATCCTACGTGGGCCTCTGCAGCCTGCCTGCCCTCCGTGCATCTGTACCCAAGGCAGCTTCAGTCTGGGTGGGCGGTGACCCCGGGCACTGGACCTGCAGCTCTGAGCTCCCGCCATCCACACGGGGCTTCTCTTTTACCCTCTGTGCTGCTATTCCCAGATCCTCTCCAAGACCAAGGTCTCCAAGCATCTTAGAGCAGAGAGGGAATGCAGGTGTGCCTGTCTGAAACCCTGTAATTTGGGAGAGGTCAGTGATTTCACTTCCTGCCGGTCAGGCCTGCATGTGAGGTCAAAGTCAGCCCTGAGCCTTGCACACATTTGCACGGGGTATGGAACTGTTCCATTATAGCTGAGGTGGTCGTGGCCAGAGAGTTCAAGAGACTTGCCTGATGTTACACAACACATCAGTGCCAAGCTGGACTGGAACCCAGAGCTTCTGCCACCAGTTCAGTTGTCCTCCTGCCAACCCTGGCTGTGGCCCCATCCCCAGGAGTCTTTCTCCACCTTAACTTGTGGTATGTGACTAGGGGAACTAGGACCAAGAGAGGCCCCTGCTGAGTACCTGCCATGCCCATATTATGTCCACGTGTGTGGAGCACAAAGAGAAGGGCTGAAGACAGAGGCCTATCCCTAAGGAACCAGGGAGACAGACCAAGGTGCTGAGGCCATCTGGAAGGCCCATGTAGGGACAACCAGCTCTGACCTAGCCATGGATGGTGTGCGGGGGTGGGGGCAGCAGTAGCACCCAAGTGTCAACATAGTCCAGGCAAGGAGTGGGCAGCACAGGCCCTGGGCTCAGGGGCTGGTGAGGCTGCCAGGAAACGCAAGGGAATGGGCTGGCCCAGGAGCCACCGAGCAGTGAACAAGGCCGGCAGGCTGGTGGGTGGTACTGGGTCCAGAGCCAAGGCAAGATGGGCTGCCTCCTCCCCGAGAGGCGGCCAGTCATTGGCCAGCTGTGGGCCCTGGGGCCTGGGCAGGAACACATGCCCAGCCGAGTGTGGGAATGATTCCTGTCTCCACATGAGGACTGCCCACCACTGGCCCTCCTGGGCAGGGCAGGGCGGGGCAACCAGCTGCCCAGATTAGCAGCCAGGAGGAACTGCCACATTGTCCCAAGGGCTTGCTTATCAATAAGGCTGGGGAGGGCCTCAAGGAAAGAATATCTCAGGGCAGTCTCACCATCACTCAGTTAGACAGAGGGAGCCTAGGACGGGCTAGGGTGGGGAGTGAGAGCCCTGTGCCTGTCTTCCGAGACCTAGTGCTAGAGTTTGGGATTGCTCTGGGACTCCCAGAGGCCAACTGGAGACATGGCTCTCCTCCCATTCATGCCTGCTACCGGGGCTCGCCCCACCTGAGACTCAGACTAGAGCCCTGCAGGAACAGACTCCATGGAGGGTGGAATGTGGCAGTGGGCCTGAGAGCCGTGGGGCCAGCTCTGGAGAGCCAGGGGGTCCCTGTCAGTGTCTCTAAAATGCCGTACCCTCTCCACAACGCTGGGAGAGGAGGCTCCGGTTTGGGGGCTATTGCAAGCCAAGGGATCTGACTCTGGATGGCGGTGCCCCAGAATCAGCGCTGGGTTCCAACACACATCCCGAGGCAGATTTCGAGCCCGAGGCCCCTTCTGCTCCTCCCAAGGGGGCTGTCAGAGCTGTGTGCACCCTAGGTGGGGAGGGGGCTCCTTTGGCTTTGTCTCACCATCAGCCAGCAATTGCAAATCAACTCCCCTCATCCCGGTTTGCCTTCTAAAAAGCCCACATTGACCTCAGACCTCAAAGCTGAAAACCCTGAGCTGGGGAGGGCGGTGTGGATGCTGCTTCCTCTCCCTGGCACCTGCTCCAGGCTCCCCAGGGGTCCCAAGTTCCCGAAGGTGCTGTCTCCACCTTGGGCAGCTTGAGGCCAGAGCAGCACAGTGACCACTGCGTGTGACAGCCCCGCCCCGTGCAAACAGCTCTGACCACCCACAGCTGGAGGAGGACAAGGGGCGTGAGCTCTGTGCAAAGAACCCCCGAAGCGGACACAGGCGCTCTACAAGGCAGCTTTATTGGACACTGAGAGCCCTGCGAGTCCCTGGCGGGGCAGCGGCCGCCAGCCGCATCACTTCTGCCTAGATGGTGTTCGCTTCCTCCCCTTCCATCTGATTTTCTTCAGCAAACGCAGAAAGGCTGGGTACAAGGTGAAGATCTTTTTTTTGGTCTGGAATTTACAAGTTTCTCATTTCACTTTCCACAGGTGGAGCTGGGTCAAGACCTTCTCTGGGGGCCGTCTGCAATCCCTGTTGGTTCTGGGGGATGGCGGGGCAGGGAGGGAAGGAGGCCCGGGGCCTCTCTCTGATGGCACCCAGGCCACTGCAGTTATGTGGCAATGAGGGCCATGTTCTGCCTCGGCGGCCCCGCATGACCGCAGCTCCCTCCCTCTGCAGCCCTGGGGGCCATGGGCAGCACAGCCCCTGGCCCTCTGTCCCCGGGGCACCCACCTCAATGATGTTCAGCTGCTCCACACTGGAAGCCACCCTGAATTCAGGGGCGCTCTGGCGGTATAGACCGTCTGCAACACAGAAGCAGTGGGTGCCGTGAGCAGAGGAGCAGCCGGGCAGCGCCAGGCCCATGGGGCAGAGGCAGTGACCCTGACAAGTGGTGCCCTGGGGACTCCCAATCCCCCTGGATGCCCAGCACTGCACAGGAGCTGGGTCAGAGAGAAGAGGCCTTGCCTCTGCAGCCCACCCCCCCAGCCACCCCCAAGTCAGGTACCCTGTGTATCCTCCGGCTCAGGACTTTCAATTTTGTCCATGAGGTCATTGGAGCTCCACTTGGTGATGTCCTTGGGGAATATTTCTTCTGAATCAGACAGGTCCTCTGGGGAGGAGAGAGGAGGGCTTCAGGACCCACTGGCGGGGGGCCTGAGGGGGCCTAGCTGTGGCCACTCTGGGGGCTCCCGCGCTTCTCTGGCCTGTGTACGCTTCCATGCTCGCTTCTGCCCCTCGCCCCCTCCCTTCCTTAGCAGGGCGGACCCGTGACCGACGCCCTTGGCGCTTCTGTCTGACCTTTTCTAAAGCTTGTGATAATGTTCACACAACATAAAATTCACCAACTAAACCACTTTAAGGTAGCATTTAGCACATTCACGATGCTGCACAACCACCACCTCCGTCTGGTTCCAGAACATTTCCATCTCCCCGAATGGAAACTTTGTACCCATTAGCAGTCACTCCCCACCCGCCCCTCCCCCAGTCAGTCCCTGGCGACCACCGATCTACTTTCTATCTCTATGGATTTGCCTGTTCTGGACATTGCACATAATGGGATCAAACAATGTGTGGTCTTTGGTGTCTGGCTTCTTCCACCGAGTGCCATATTGTCAAGCTCCATCCACGCTGTGGCCGGTGTCAATGCTTCCTTCCTTTTTATGGCTGAATCCTAGTTCACTGCGTGGTAGGACCACGTTTTGTTTCTCCACCCATCATCAGCTAATGTTCCTGACTCTTTTCAGCATCGACAGATGTACAGCCTAGACAGAAGCGTTGCTGTGAACACTTCCACCCGTTACTCCTCTTGCTGCTTTTATGAGAACTTCAGCCTGCTGGGCTGGAGGCAGCTGTAGGGGCTCTGGGTCCCTCCTCCAGCCATGCAGCAGGTTGGTGGGTGCTTCCCCGGCCATTGCCCCTCTGGCATCTCCTGCTTCATTAATTCTTCTCTCTTCCTGTTTTTTTGTTTTTTTTTTCTAAAGTTTTACATTAGATGTATATTTTCCTCCAGTCAGGGACTCACAGCCAGGAGAGGGTGCCCTTCTTCCCCTGGCTAGGGTAGGGTGGGATGCCCAAAACAGGTTTCCTCACCCTTGGGGAGGCCTGGAGTAGAGAAGGCAGCTCTCGATTCCCATCTCAGATCCCTTTTGCCTGGACACTGAGTTGCCAGGTTCCCCCTTGAGGACCAGCAAGTTAACTAAAATACCATAATCAGGTGGCTCCTCTGTCTGCTCTGGCCCATGGCTGCCACGTGAGAGAGGGCTCTAGCCTGCCCCTGGTCTGCTTAGTCCTGTGGGCAAGACTCTCCCCACTTCTGAGTCTGTGTGCTGGAAACCTATCTCTACAGACCTGTCTGCCAGCCAAGAAGAATGGCCAAGGTATGAAGCAAGTGAGAGTTCAGTGCAGCTGACCTTTGAACAACACAGGCTGGGGCACCAATCCCCTCACATAGTCAAAAATCCACATCAAACTTCTGATTCCCCAGAAACTTTACTAAGTATAGCCTATGTTGGCCAGAAGCCTTAGTGGACACATAAAGCGTCGATAAACACATATTTTGTGGGTTATATATACACACACACACACACACACATATGCATATATATTATATATCGTATTCTTACAATAAGATGAGCTAGAGAAAAAAAGTTATTAAGAAAACCATAAGGAAGAGAAAATACGTTTATGGTACTATGTTTATTGGAAAAAAAAATCCACATGGGAGTGGACTATGCAGTTCAAACCCGTGTTGTTCGAGGGTCAACTGTACCCACATCTATCCAGCAAAGGCATGTGATTCAGCAGGCTGTACGCTCACTGTGCTTATTTTGGGATTAGTGGGAAAATGGATGCTTTGCATATTTCTTGCTTGTTTGCATATGCAAAAGTTTCTACATTAGATGGACATCCATTTAACCAAGAAAAAAACAAGGTCATTGCAAAGATTTAGAAAACTATAAGGGGCCATGTTTTTGTAAAGTTTCTTGTGGAAATAAACTCACATGTGGAACAAAGATCCCGTCTGAGTATAAATCCATTTGGGGGAGGGTGCTCCAGAGAACAGTCCCTACCTTCCAGGCCCAGTTTATACCCAGGGTGAGCCTGAAGCCCCAACTCCTAGTGATTCCTTTTTTTTTTTTTTTTAATTTTTAAAATTTTTATTTATTTATGATAGTCACGGAGAGGGAGAGAGGCAGAGACACAGGCAGAAGGAGAAGCAGGCTCCATGCACCGGGAGCCCGATGTGGGACTCGATCCCGGGTCTCCAGGATCGCGCCCTGGGCCAAAGGCAGGCGCCAAACCGCTGCGCCACCCAGGGATCCCCTCCTAGTGATTCCATCTCATCCTCTACCCGACCCTCTCAGGTCCTCCCTCCAGGCCCCCGGGAAGAGCCCCGTACCATGAGCGTCGAAGTACTCGTCGTCTGAGCTCTCGTCTGAGTCCCGGGCGATACTCTGCATCCTCCACTCGGAGATGCTGTGGCGGGAAGGGCTGGCTGGAAGGCAAAACCACAGGTTGACCAGCCAGCTGGGCTGGGCTCAGCAGGCAGAAGGCAAGCAGAGGTTGATGGTGCTGGAGCAGGGCCAGGAGGGTTTGGGAGAGAAGGGAGGAGTGAGGGGCACAGTGACCCTGGCCCATCTCGGTGGAAGCTCCTGGAATGTTCAGGATGATCCCTCCCAGACCACCTGGCACAAGATAGTTGTGTCCCAGGGAGGACAAGAAGTAGGAGGGAATCCGGTTTAAGGCCAGGACGTGCAGGCACTCAGGCCAGGATCCGCTCCTGTGATTTGACCAGGATGTGCCCGGGAGTGAGTCCCTTAAACTCTCCTGCAGCAGAGCAGGCAGGCAGGCTGCGAGTGCTCTGTCAGGAGGGGAGCGCCGTGAAAGGTATCGACGTATACAGCCGCAGACCCCTGCAGCATGCAGACGGGCAGCCTGGTGTGGGGAAACTGGATTTGCAGACGGAACTCCTGGTTCTACATGGCATACCCTGTTTTTTTCCAAACAGCCACAGCACTTTTCCAAAAGTCCTCCCAACAAAGGCCTTTCTCAGAATCTAAAGGTTTTCATTCTCCTTCAGCCTGGCTCCCACCACAGGAGCAGAGACGCCTACTGGATGTGCTGGCGGGACCTACCCCGACTCTGTCTCCTCCTGGGAACTCTGACTCCTGAGAGCTGTAGCTGTCTGGGCCCTAGGAGAGGCTGGGAGCTGGGTTCCCACCGGGCCAGCCTGTCTCACTTGGCCCTTGTAGGTGAGTCTGGGGGTACCTGCTGCGGGGAGGGCACCCTGGGCTCACTCTGAGCTGGGGTGCTACCTACCGGCAAAATGATTCTGATGCCCTACAGTGTGGCCCACAAGGCTGGGAAGCAAGAGTTCGTTTCTGGAATCAGAATTATCTGGCAGTGGCAGGGGTGAGGGCTGTCCCTGAGACCCCCAGTGCTCACCTCCCCGCTTAGATGACCGCGAGGACTTGGAGGATGTAGACCACTGTTTCTTGAGGCCCCGGCCTGCCAGGGGCTCCCCGCTGCTACTGCTGGGCTGGGGGGGCTCCCCAGGGGCCTGGGCCTGGCTGGCTTCGTCCTTGGCCAGTTCGGCAGCCTCTTCATCATCTTCATTGAACTGGGCCATCTTGCGGGACAGCATGAGCTGCGCTTCTTTCTCCAGCTCCCGGATGTTCTCCATATTGAGCCCGTACCACTCGTCCTGCCAGCACCAGGCCTGCCGGTGGGCCCTCACCATCACCTTCCGCAGGCCTGCCCCCAGGTGGTGGCGGTGGACAGGGGTTGGGGGGTGGGGGGTGGAGGGAGAGAGACAAGAGAGATGGGCAGGGTTAGCCCCCAGGGCTGGGCGTGGGGCTGGGAGGCACCCCAAGTTTATACCCATTGTGTGGCTGTGGACAAATCACTGCCCCCTCCATGCCTCAGTTTCCCCATCTGCAAATGAGGGATCTGGCTGACAGATAGCCTCACGAGCTCTCAGTGATTCTATAACCAGAGCAGAGGTGCCTCCCGAGGGAATGTGCCCACTCAGAAGCCACACTGAATTTTTGGGGGCTTCTGGCCCCAGAGGATGCTGAAGGAGGACTCCCTGACAACCTTCTCCCCATTACACTTTTCCTGTCAATTTTCCACATGGAAATCAAGTTCTAGTTCAAAGTGGGTTAGTCTTTTTTTTTTTTTTTCCCAAACAGAACATGTATACATATAAAATAAGATACAAAATAAGACAAAGTAAGTTATAGAAGACTGTATCATGCATATAAAATAACTAAAATGAGATCACTTTCAAGGTATGAAGGATAATAAAAGAGCTTTAGGGACAGAAGACAGATGGGGGTTGCCTTGGGCTGGGGGTGGGCGTGGGGGTGACTGTGAACATGAACAAAAGACTGGGGTGATGGAATGTTCTAGAACTGTGTGCATGACTCGGAATATACTGCCACTTATAGAACTGTCCTCTTACAAAGGGTGAATTACATGGTATGCCAAGTTAGACCTCAATAGAGCTTGTTAAGTAAACGTTAAGAAGAGGGGTGCCTGTGGCTCAGTCGGTTAAGCATCCGCCTTCAGCTCAGGTCATGATCCTAGGGTCGTAGCCCTGCCTTGGGCTCCCTGCTCAGTGTGGGACCTTGGGGGGACTGTTGCCACCTCTCTCTCTGCCCCCCCCTACACTTATGCGCACCCCCCTCAAATAAATAAATAAATAAAATCTTAAAAAGAAAAAAGAAAAAATTTAAAAGAGATAGAACATCATCCCTATTCACCCAGGGAGGAAGCAGACGCGACCAGAACCAGGGAGCCCTTGGATGGCCCTCCTGGACACATTCTCCTCTTGCTTGTTCCATCCTCAATTCTGCATCACTTACTTTTCTTTCCTGTTGTAGCACACAGATGTGTTTTCTTACACAACACGTTAGGCTGGTTTGCGTGTTGTTGACATTTACATCTATGTGTCATGCTGTGTGTTTTTTCCTGCCACTTGCTGTTTTGGGTGAGTCTCAGGTTTGCTGCTGTATGGTATTTATTTGTTTGCAATACCACATTTTATTTATTCCTTCTTTTGCCATTGGGCCTTTGGCTCACTTTCATCGTTTGTCCACTTGGCTTTTTATAAATTTGCTACTCTGAACATTCTGGAATGTGTACAAGAGTTTCTCCAGGGAGCAAACCTGGGAGGGATGTCACTGGGTCTCAGGGCATCCATTTTTCACTTTCCTAGAGAAAGTGGAGCAGCCTTCCAAGTGGTGAGGCCATGTCATGTCCTCAAGCTGGTCTCTGGTGACCCTTCCACCTAGCTCAGGCCACTCTGCTTCCCCAGCAATCTTTCCTAAATCCCTTCACCCTCTGCTCCTGGGAGGGCACCCTCCTTCAGCCAGGACTGTCTATGTACCCCAAGGTCCTGGGCTGAGGCTTCAGGAAAACCACCCTTAGGTCCCACATTGAATAGACCATCTGCTTAGATGTCCCGGTTTGCTACTCCAAGAATGTCAGCTCAGATCTTGGGCAGCTGAGAGGGGAGATCTGGGGTCAGGCCCAGCACTGGGTCTCCACTTCCTCCTCTACAAGTGGGGGTGACATGGCTATCCTCATTGGTCACTGTGGGCTGATATGACACACGTGATGCACACTATCAATAGTGTGACTCTGTTCACATCTAAACTGAAGCCCTGGTTCTTGGAATCAAAAGATGTTTGCCGAGATGCCACTCCTAAATCTTGAGCCTTGGGCTGGGCCAGGCCCTTGGTCTTGATCTCATGCCATGACCTGGGGGGCAAGTAGGAAGCTGGGGGTGCTAGGAGAGAGAGGAGCCCCATGTTGGGCCCATTGGCTCATCTGCTTCCCTGAGCACCTGCTCCAGGCCAGGCTCCACGGTGTTCAAGACCCTCTGCCCCTGTAACATCCAGCCCATGGGGGACTAAGCAGCAGGGAGTCTTCTCTTGGGGCTGTTCCCTCTCAGGGGTCCGTACTGGGTGCTCTAAACACAATGCAGCCCAGAGTGTCTGGGGGCAGGCCTTCGGGCTTCTTAAGGGGACAACCAACATACACTGCCTGTCATCTCTAGGTGCTTAGCAAGTGGTCGAGATAAGCCCCGCAGGAAGCTGCACATGGGCTTTGGGTCATCTTTAGGGAAGAAGAGGGAAACAGAATCACGAATAGGCACGGAGAGAGGCAGCGGGAGAGGTGAGCTCACCCGTGTCATGGATGAACCTCTCGATCTTGGACTGCATGCCCCAATAGCGGAACTCCACCTTGCAGAGCTTGTAGGCACACATTATGGGAAACACCTGCTGCTTGTACTCCTCAATCCAATTGTCAGACAGGGGCCCCCGCTGTGTCTTGATCGAATGGAATAGCTTGGGGTCTTCTTCCATCTTATACTCGTTGGGGGGCACAGGGTCTTTGACGATGTCGATGAAGTCTGTGGGGAGAGCCCACCAGTGGTCACTTCTGCCCCATCTCTGCCCTAGAGCCCCTGTTAAGTTCCCTCCCCATGTCCCTGCCACTTCTAGATCCTCACAGGCCTCCAGGGCTCATAATGCTATAGGAGGAGACATGGGTTTGGGGTGCTGCTCTGGGCCGCTCTGGCCTTGAGCATTCCCAACCTCAGGGCCTGTCTCCTCCCACGACTCTAAGCAGATAAATAAGGTGATGAACTGAGGGGGCATGAAGAGATGGAATTTCCATGGAGGACGTGAGATAGGTAGGATGGCAGGGCCGGGGGTGGGCGGGATGGCAAACAGAAGAGAAGGCTCATGAAAGCTTCCCAGAAAAGGTGGCATTTCAGCTCCAGGAGTGGAGCAGTGAAGCCAAGAAGGTCCCAGCAGCACGGAATGGAAGAGTTTGGGGAGCCTCTGGAGAGTGTGGGGGTGGGGAGGGGAGGGGATGGAAGCTCTTCTCAGCAGGCTGGGTGCCCAGAGATACCCTGGGGTGGAAGAGGCACAATAGTCTACTTGTGGCTTTATACAGTGGCTTTATATAAAGTCATAATGGCTTTAGGGCGGGCTGGTCTGCTAGGAACCCCTCGTAGGTCAGAAGGGAGGAGACGGGCAGGAGGTGTCAGACTCCAGCTGGTCCTGAGAAGAACGGGTGGTGGAGGCCACAGGGCTGGGTGTTGGGAGACAGAATGAGGGGCTGGTGGGACCTGGTTGGGTGTGTGGTGGGGAACACGGGGAAGAGGATTAGCAGCAACTCTGGGAAGGACTCGGCCGTCTCTTGTCCCACACTGCTTCCTCCTGCTGTGCCAGCTCCCAAGGCACGTGTGTGTTGCACAGGGTGGGAGACACAGTTGGGGTACATAAACTCCAGTATAGAGTTCGAGGCTCAGAGAGCCCTTTCCTGGGTGTGTGGGGATGATGGCACCCGGAGGAGGGCCGCTCTGCCCTGACCAGGCTCTGGCTGTCTCGTCTCCCCTGCTCGCCGGCCTGCACTGAATCCACGCTGGAGTTTGCAGACACAGATGTAGGCTCCACTGAGACCAGTAAGGGGTCAGGAGCGGCCCAAGGGCAGCGGCATCCGGGGAGGGGCAGATATCCTTTCCGGAGCAGACCACGTGGTGGCCTGTGTGGGCAGCCAGAGGTCACGCAGGGCTGGGATGCGGATGAGTCCCATCACAGAGACTCGGGAACCACCCAGCAGGTGACCTTCAGAGGGAGCCCACGGAGCTCAGGCTGCGTCTGAGGCTGGCTGGACCTGGGCTGGCAGAGGACCCCTACCATGCTGGGCCCGTCCACCCTGCTGTGGGTAGGACGTCTCCCCCCTCCAAGTCCAAATTCATGCGTTGGAGTCCTGATCCCCCAACTTCCTCAGAATGTGGCCTTATTTGGAGATAATGCCTTTAAAGATATAACCAAATTAAAATGAGGCCATGAGGGTAGGCCCTACTCCACTGTGACTAATGTACTTAATAAAAAGGGGAATTTCAGACGCAGACCAGCACACAGGGAGGATGAAGGAAGATGAAGGAAGAGAAGAGAGTGGCTTTAGGGTGGGCTGGCCTGTTAGGAACCCCTCGTAGGTCAGAAGGGAGGAGATGGGCAGGAGGTGTCAGACTCCAGCTGGTCCTAAGAAGAACGGGTGGTGGAGGCCACAGGGCTGGGTGTTGGGAGACAGAGGGGGGACTGGTGGGACCCAGATGAAGATGTGAAGATGAAGATGAAGATGAAGGAGAGATTGGGGTGATATGCTTCCAAGTCAAGGAACGCCACACATTGCCAGCAGCCACCAGAAGGCGGGGGGAAGGGCATGGGACAGGTTTTCCCTCCTCAGTGACCCCAGAAGGAGAAGATCCCGCTGATACCCTGACCTGGGCTTCTGGACTCCAGACTGTGGGACAAGCCCCCCCCCCCCCCAATCTGTGGTACTTTGCTGTGGCAGGCTGGGCAGACTGATACAGCTCTCAAACCCTGGCAGGGCCTGCAAAATCCAGCAGGAGGGAAGAAGGGGCCAGGGGAGGGGTCCCAGAGAAAGCCCTTCATGCCCATCAGAGGCTGCCTAAGAGCATGATCCCAGGGCACTAGCAACCACCTCTCCAACGATGGCTGTGCACCTGCCTGAGCGCCTCTGCGGTGACTCACTCTACAGGGCCTGGTGCCCACTGACTGCAGACCAGTGAGTGGCTGTGGAGATGCAGATGGCCCGCAGATGTGGTTTGTTTGGCCAGCATAAATTTATTTAGGAATTGGAAGAATTTCACATGCAAATCCTGATTTCTGGCCTCTCTTAAAAAAGATTTAACAAATGAGGCTGTCTCCTCATGGAAGAGTCAGCTGGAGGGCAGGGGAGTGAAGGCTGCCTGCCATCAGGGGGACACAGGCCAGACTGTGTGCCCCAGCTCTCACAGGCCCACTGTACTCACGCACGGCTGTCAGCCTGAGATGCATACACGTGCATTCTGGGGAGGCTTGAATGGGAAAGGCAGCTAGCCTCGGGATGCATGTCGGGGACATGGGGCCAAGGAGGCTGGTCCTGCCTCCTCGAGCCTTCATGCTTGTCCAGACTCTGACCTCCCTGCCCAAGACAGGAGCCAGTCTGGAGCCTGCTGGGCCTGGAAACTAGGGGCAGAACCAAGGGGCACGGGGGCAGGGCAAGTCAGGGTGGGAGCACCTTGGTGGAGGTTACCGATTGTCAGCTGGTTCTTCTCCACAGGAGACAGGCTGAACACATTAGGGTTTTCTCCAGCATCCGTTTTATAAAAAGTTTCGATGTCAATGGAGAATTTCTCCACAAAGGGGCAAGTGAACCTGCAGGGAAGGAGAGCAAACATCAGGAATGGCAGCTTGTGGCAGTGGGTGTGGGAAGGCCGGGCTAGGGCCTGCTGAACCCCACTGGGCAGGGGAGGGAGAAAGGGCTAGAGTGGTCAGGCCAAGATTCACCAGTCCCATCCACCTTGGGAACCTTCCCCTTGTCTCAAGAATGGCCAAGGCCAGGCTGGGGGGTAGGAACGTGTTCAAGGGAAAGAGGGAGACATGACAGGAAGCTACCAGGCCATCATTCACATGTGTAAGGCATGGCATGGACAGAGGGATGCACAGACATGCCACAAGCCAGTGGTGTGAATCCAGCAGGCTGAATCCAGACTAACATTCTGTGACGTGCCACTTCCAAACCCCCTGCCCCTAAGCCACCAGGTCTGGCAACAAGGCCACAGCCCCTCTCTCTTGGCTGGAGATGAGCTCAGAGGAGGAAAGTGCCTCTGGGAAGAGAAAAAAAACCTCAGTAGATCCTCTGACAAGCCCCAGGTCCTCACCTTGTAGGGGGAGTGAAGCCCCAGGAGACTCATGGGGACCCCACCTGCATAGCAAGTGGGTGGCCAACTGGGAGTAGCCCCCTATCTATTCTACGCAGCTATGCTGGGCAGGTGAGGGTGGGAGCATGGAGGGAAGAACCTTCTTTCTCTGGATTCCCAAGTGGAATGTAATAAAACAATGTCACAGGCGCTGAAGGTCTCAGGGTTGGAGGGAATCTCTGGACCACATCTGGTCTATCCTTGGTTCATGTTTCTTCCTAGCTGGCTGGTTAATGGTCCTGCATTGTCAGGTGATCCTTAACATGAGTTTGTCTTCCCTGAGCATTCCCAGATGGTAAAGGGGTCTCATGTGGCCCTTGCTTGCCTCCTGCCTTCCCAGACTCCCTGGGGCAGGTAGAATGGTATCTAGGGGTATACCCTCCCCTCGAGACTGGGCTCCTTGGAGTGTGGAGGGTGAGCTTGCCACCCTGGGCTCCTTCCCTGCCAGACAGCTCAGGGCTGTGGGGAAAGCCTCACCTGGTTCGGGTATAGGGGTAGGCGTTCCAGGATTCCTCAACCACCCTCAGGGCTGCCTTGGGCAGGATGGAGCGGAACCAGCTGGGGATGTGCATGCCCACATGGTACACCTTGTGTGTGTACTGCCCAGAGCCGCCGGGGCCGTCTGTGTACGGCCGGTTCTCCAAGATCTCTACGCCACTGCCTTCGCCATACGTTTCGTTACGGCTCTTCTTCTGCGGGGACAAAAGCACTTGCGATGTGTTGGGGCCAGAGCACTCTGCAAAAGGGAAGGGGCTTAAGAGACCAGGCCCAGGGGTGTTGAGAGGAGGGGCTTTGGCCAATCAGGCGGGCTTCTCCTTTGTCATTTCTGGTTGCCCCCAAATCCAGACCCAGACTCCACACACCCCAGCACTCCTACAAGAGACTGAGCAGCCCATGGTTCCCCTCCGACTAGTACTAGTACTAGTACTCCATAGGCAGACTCCTCTCTCTGACTCCCATCAGTCCCAGGATTGAAAGTGTTCTCAAGATCAGAAACAAGATGACAATGACCACTCTCTTCCTTCTATTCAACATTGTACTGCAGGTTCTAGCCCAAGAAATCAGTCAAGAAAAAGAAATAATCAGAGGCACTCATATTGGAAAGAAATATGTAGAACCATCTCAATTTGTCAATGACATAATCTACAGAAAATCCTAAAGAATTCCCCCAAATCTGTTAGACATACTAAATGAATTCAGCAAAGTTGTGGGATGCAAAATCAACACACAAACATAACCAATGCAGAAAGGAAATTAAGAAACCACTTCCATTGATAAGAGCATACTAAAAATAAAATACGTTGCATAAATTTAACAAGGTGGTAAAACACATGCTAGAACTATAAAACAGTGGCAAGAGAAAATAAAGATCTAAATCAATGGAAAGACATCCATGTTCATGCACTGGAAGATTTAATATTGTGAAGGTGTCAATATTCCCCAAAGCAATCTACACATCCAATGCAATCCCTTTCAAAATTCCCAGTGGTCTTTTTGGTAAATATGGAAAAACTGATCCTAAAATCAGGAAGGAACAGTGAAGGATCTCAAATAGCCAAAACAGTCTTGGAAACAAAACAAAGTCAGAGCATTTACACTTTCCTACATAAAATCTTGCTACAAGGGCAGCCCGGGTGGCTCAGCGGTTTAGCACCACTTTCAGCCCAGGGCCTGATCCTGGACACCCGGGATCGAGTCCCACATTGGGCTCCCTGTATGGGGCCTGCTTCTCCCTCTGTGTCTCTGCTGTGCGCGCGCTCTCTCTCTCTCTCTTTCTGTATCTCTCATTAATAAATAAATAAAATCTTTAAAAAAAGAAAAAAAATCTTGCTACAAAACTACAGTAATCAAAACAATGTAGGATCGGGGGATCCCTGGGTGGCTCAGTGGTTTAGCCCCTGCCTTCGGTCCAGGGCGTGATCCTGGAGTCTCGGGATCAAGTCCCACATCGGGCTCCCTGCATGGAGCCTGTTTCTCCCTCTGCCTGTATCTCTGCCTCTCTCTCTCTCTATGTCTCTCATGAAGAAATAAATAAAATCTTTTTTAAAAATGTAGGATCAGGATAGGATAGATCTAAAGAAAAGGGTTGAGAGTCTAGAAATAAACCCATATATCTACATATTACAAGTAATGATTTTCAACCAGAGTGCTGAGATCATTCAATGAGGTAAAGAATAAAGAAGTCTTTTCAACACATCCCAGTATATACTGCTGGGACAACTGCATACCCACGTGTAAAATAATGAAGTTGGATCCCTACCTCACATTATATATAAAGACTGACCTAAAATGGATCAAAACCCTAGCTGTAAGAGCTTAAGCTATATAACTCTTAGAAGAAAACATAGGAGTAAATCTTGATGACCTTGGATTTATAATGTTTTTTTTTTTAAAAAACATGTTACCCAAAATACAAGCAACCAAAAAAAAAAAAAAAAAAAACCCAGAAATACTGGATTGTATTAAAAATTTTCTTTCTTTTTTTTTTTTTGTATTAAAAATTTTCAACTTTTGTGCATCAAAGGACAGTATGGAGAGAGTGAAAGGACAACCCAGAGAATGGGATACAATTCTTATAAAAAGTATATCTGGGGGTGCCTGAGTGGCTCAGTTGGTTAAGCATCTGCCTTTGGCTCAGGTCATGATCCCAAGGTCCTGAGATTGAGCCCCATGTCCGGCTCCCTGCTCAGCGGGGAGTCTGATTCCCCCTCTCCCTCTGCCCTGCTCCTGCTCTCACTCATGTGCTCTCTCTCTCAAATAAACAATTAAAATCTTTAAATATATATCTGATAATAGTGTATCTAAAATATTAAATAATTATTACAACTCAACAACAAAGAAACAATCTAATTTAAAAAGGCCAAAGGAATTGAATAGACATTTCTCCAAAGAAGTATATAAGTGGTCAACGAGCACATGAAAAGACGCTCAACATCACTAGTCATTAGAGAGAGGCAAATCAAAACTACAATGAGATACCACTACAGACCCACTAGGATGGCTAGACAGACAGACAATGACAAGTGTGAGTGAGGATGTGGAGAAACTGGAACCCCCCTGTACTGCTAGTGGAAATGTAAAATGGTCCAGCAGCTGTGGAAAATAGCAGTTCTTTAAGAAGCTCAACACAGAATTGCCATATGACCCAGCAATTCTGCCGCTAGGTATACATCCAGGTAAAGGAAAACGTGTCCACACAGAAACTTGTACACGAGTGCTCACAGCAGCATTATTCACAAGAGCCAAATGGTGGAAACAATCCAAATGTCCGTGACCTGAAAAAATGGATAAACAGGGGATCCGTGGGTGGCTCAGTGGTTTAGCTCCTGCCTTTGGCCCAGGGTATGATCCTGGAGTCCTGGGATCGAGTCCCACATCAGGCTCCCTGTGTGGAGCCTGCTTCTCCCTATGCCTGTGTCTCTGCCTCTCTCCCTCTCTCTCTCTCTCATGAATAAATAAATAAAATCTCTAAAAATTCTTAAAAAAATGGATAAACAAATTCTATGCATACAATGGACTATGATTCAGCCCAAGAAAGGAAGGAAGTACTGACATCTGCTACAGTGTGGATAAGCCCTGAAAACAATGTGTAAGAGGCCCAACACAAGAGGCCACAAAGTGTATAATCCCACTGATATGAAACATCCAGAACAGGAAAACCCATAGAAACAGAGGACTGGTTGCCTTGGGATGGGGTGATAACAATGCTCTAAAATGGTGGTGATGGTTTGACAATTTTATGAATTTGCTAAAAACCCCTAAACTCTACACTTTAAATGTGTCAATTGGGTGGTGCACCACTTGCATCTCAATCAAGTTGGTATAAAACAAAACAAACAGAAACTGATCCTGTGTCTGTACTCACTAAGGTTTCAGAGGATCAAAGCAAAGGATGTAGTGAAGGGATCCTCATGGTGCTGCCAGAGAGAGACGCAACTCCTGGAGTCACCTCTAAGTGTCTCTCTGCCACAAATGTTGCTCCCCGTGTCCAAAAGCTCAGGTTTCTGCTTATGCAGAAAGGCTCATGGTCAAGGGCCTGGTGACTTTAAGCCCAGCATCTGTTTCCATAGTGATGTGACATCACCAAGGCCATCTTCAGTCAGCTTCCTGAACAGCAGGTGTGTGCCTGCATGAGCATGTGCACACACTCCTAAGTGTACACACACTACTAAGTGTACACAGCCACGCACACACACAGTACACCCAAGAACATGGCCTCACCCCTGAGATACAAAGAAGTGCTATATTTCCAGAGCAGCTGAGTCTCCTTCAGAAGAAAAAATTATAAAGACCCTGGCTGAGGGCACAGATGGGGTCAGTGAGGACACGCCATGCCTCGTTCTTTAAAGGAGTCTCTGGAATATGGCCTAGATTCTGTAATGAAAGCAGTGACCATTCCCCAGACACTCTGTAAGCTCCTGCCTCTCACGGTAGCTTCGTTTGTTATGGCTGTGCCAAGTACTTTCTTTGCACGTACTTCCTCCTTCAGGGATGGCAAAACCCCTCAAGGAAGGTGCAGTACCGCTCCTGTCCCCAGTCTGCAGATAGCAAGGCAAGTACTCGGAGAGGCAGAGTGATCTGTTGGAGGTACACAGTTTCTTTTTTTTTTTTTTTTTAATTTTTTATTTATTTATGATAGTCACAGAGAGAGAGAGAGAGAGGCAGAGACACAGGCAGAGGGAGAAGCAGGCTCCATGCACCGGGAGCCCGACGTGGGATTCGATCCCGGGTCTCCGGGATCCCGCCCTGGGCCAAAGGCAGGCGCCAAACCGCTGTACCACCCAGGGATCCCGATACACAGTTTCTAAGTGGTGGAGCCTGACCTGAACTCCAGATCTATTGGACTCTGGGGCCCACTCTGCCCACAGCATGAAAACATCTTGGTACAAGGCAGGTACTTGATATTTATTGAGCAAATACATGCATTCTAGTCCCAACTCTGTGACCAGCTCCCTCTCATCCTGGACAAGTTGTTTCTCTCTGGTCTCCATTTCCAAAATTCTAAGTGGAGCTGACTATCTGCCCAAGCCTTGGTGCTTGGTGTAATGGGTTGAAGCCTCCCCACCCTGGCCCCCTGCTAATTCATGTCCACCCAGAACCTTAAGAACATGGCTTTATTTGGAAATAGGGTCTTTGCAGATATAATTCGTTGAGGTCATACTGGACTAGGGTACATCCTACGTCCAAGGGCCATGTCCTACCATGTCCTTATAAAAAGTGAAGACAGAAGCACTGATGGGAGAGACACAGCCACAAGCCCAGGAACTCTGACAGCCACTGGAGGCTGGAAAAGGCAAGGCAGGAGCTTCTGCTAGAGCAATCGGAGGGAGCACGGCCCTGCTGACACCTTGGTTCTGGACTTCTGGCCTCCAGAACTCTGAGAGAGCACATTTCTACTGGGTGAAACCCACCCAGTTTGTGGTGCCTTATTATGGTGGCCCCAGGAAATGATCACATCTACAGTTTGGGTTGGCTCAGTGACAAGAAGACATGCAGTTAGAGAGAGGGCTGCATGGAGTGTCTGAGGGCTGAAATGGGTTACCCGGCCTGCCAGGAAGCCAAGAGTGGAGAAGAGACAGTAACAGGGAGCAGGGATGGGGAGGGTCCTATCTGGCCTCAATGGGACTGCACAGAAGCCTCTGCCCATTCAGGTGATGTGAGCCTAAGCTGTCCTCAGACGCCTTGCCCCAGAAAGCCAGCATGTCCTCCCAGAAGCTCTCTCCCGAGACTCTGGGGGAAGGATCCTTCCTTGCTTCCTCCAGATTCCAGGGGCCCCAGGTATTCTTGAGCTTGTGGCTGCATCACTCTGCTCTCTCCCTCCACCATCACATGACCTTGCTCACCATGTCTCTCTCTGTTGTCTCCTCCTCTTATAGGGACAACAGTCATTGGATTTAGGGCCTGCTCTAAACCCAAGATGATCTCATCTCGAACCCCTTAAGTAATTACATCTGCAAAGACCCTGTTTCTAATGAGGTCCCAGTCTAAGGTTCTGGGTGGACATGAATTTGGGGGGACACTAGTCAACTCACTGAGCAAGTGCTTATGGTTACTTATGAGAGATGGATACTACAGGCCATTCAGGGTCACAAGGACCACAGTTAGCAGCGCCAGAGTCACAAGGACCCACACTGGCAGTGCACCTGTACTCCCTGCACCGTAAAGATGAGTTGAATGAACAAATGGATTCTGGTCTCAACTATCACCAGTTCCCTCTGAGCCTGAGCACCTCCCCCAACTTTGGAGTCAACACCACAAAGGGCTGACCCCTGGCTCCCCTCTGGTAATGGTATCAGGGGGCGCCCAATCCCCTGTGCAGCTGAGGCTTGACCTATGACCTCCACCCACACAAGCTGAGTGAGGAATCCCCACACACACATCCCATGGGGTCTGGGGGCTGCACAGGAGGGGCCTGAGCTACCAAGAGCCGTGCAGAAAAAGCATAGACCCTATGAATGGTGAGGATGAAGGACTCAAAAACCAATAATGCTCCCTGGCCCCCACCAAAGGAGCAGCCTCAGAGCTGTCCAGGGTCCTGGCCAAGCCACTTCTGATCATTCCCTCCAAGGCAAGTAGCTGCCGAGCACTCATAGGTGATGGAAGGCTCTCTCCCAGTCAGACCAACTTTTTAAGAAATATTTTATTTATTTGAAATAGATAGAAAAACAGAGAGAGAGAGAGAGAGAGAGAGAGAGTATGAGCAGGGGGAGGGGCAGAGGGAGATGAAGAAGCAGACTCCCTGCTGAGTGGGAAGACTGATGACACTTGGGGCTCGATCCCAGGACCCCAGGATCATGACCTGAGCCGAAAGCAGATGCTTAATGACTGAGCCACCCCAGTGCCCTCCTCCTCCTCCTCCTTTTTTTTTTTTTTTTTTTTTTTTTGTTGTTGTTGTTGCCTTGAACAGCATGTATATTGAGTGCTGGTCAGGCACAGCACAAGGCATCCCACAAGGCATCCCACCTTATTCAGGACCCCATGCAGGAGGTGGCAAGTTCAGAAGGCAGGCCTGTTGCTAGCTGCCACCCCAGCTGGTAAGTGGGGTCAGGAGCAAATAAACTACACGTGCTCTTCTTTCCACAGTAACACTATCCACCTCGTGAGGCCCAGTTCACAGTGTAGGCACTCCCAGAGCTCTGGCCCAAGGCCCATGCGAACGTCTGCTGCCCATCTCCTGGCCTATATTCGGTAGGCTGCAGGTGCATCCACCTCCTGGAAGGCACTCCTGGGGAGCAGCAAGCACTTTTCATTCTTTTCTGTAACCCAGCCCTCAACCCTGGCTGGGTGCAGAAAAGTCTGCATGTAACTTAGTGTGAGGCTACGGGATATTTAACATCAATAGGAAGCATAAGGACAGATGCTTTAAAAAGAACAAAATACCTCAAAAAAGGGGGTGAGGATGGCAGGTGCTTCTGAGGAGCCCAGTCAGAGGTGATCACATGCTCAAAGAAGCTGTGGGATACCTAGGAGCTAGAAGTGAGTCCTTGGATCCCAGTGTTCACCCTGCCAGCTGGCAGGCACAGTGAGTGGAGCTAAGGGGAGGCCTGCCGCAGTTTGGGCTCCCCTGGCTTGGGTGGGAATGGGGGAGACATAGGACAAATAGCGACCTTGAGTAGGCTAAGCGATTCCCAGAGGGCTCAGAGCTGGGGGGCCAAGGAGGGTCCCTTCTCTTCTCTCCGCTCTCTAGGAATAATTATGGGGTATGTGGTTCAAGAGGGAATTGAGTGGCACTTTGGGAGCAGCTTGGAGCCAACAGCCGCCCAGAGAGGCTGGTTCACTTTCAGTTCTCTTCCTGGTCAAACTCCTAATGCTAGGTATACGGGATGCTGGTTGAACTCTGCTAGCTTCACAGGGCTCCTCTCAGAAAGGACTGGGGGCCTGGGCTCTGCAGAGAGCTCCATACTAACTCCCTAGACCTGGGTCTATGGGTGAGTGCCCAACCAAGCAAATCCAGGGGTGGAGGTAGAGCCCTGCTAGCTGGGGCTCTCCCTGCACCAATGGCCTCATGTGACACCATGGTCAAAGGGCTGCACCAAAGCGTTCATATGCCTAGAAGAGCAGAGCCAGGTGAGAGCAGGTTTGTAATCAGACTCCCAACTGGGAGGAAAGCTGTGGGGCCGGGCAAAGGGACCACCAAGGATGAGCAAGATGCTGGTAGGGCAGCTGGGAGGAGGACCCCAGTCAGTAGGAGCATGGTGGTCTCATCTGAGCCATGAGCAACCAGATCCCAGGTCTCCCCACTCCATGTTCCAGCTCAGCCAGGCCCTGATTTGGGAGGTCAAGAACGTCTGGGTGGGGCTGGAAGGGAGGCGCATGGTATTTTCTGGCTTGTCATGGGTATCTGTCATCCTGAAACTCATTTGCAATCGCCAATCAGCCACAGAGCGGACACTGCTGTCTTGCAGGCAGCCTAGGGAACCAGAAAATAGGCCAGGTGCTCCCTGGCAAGTTGTTTAACTTCTTTGGCTCACATTTTCCTGTCTGTTAAATGGATTGCTATAGGGTGAATTTCTGTGTCCCTTCCAAATTCCTATGTCAAAGCCCCTAACCTCCAATGTGATGGTACCTGGTCAGGCTTCGAGAGATTATTAGGTCATGAGGATGGGGCCCTCCCAATGGGATCAGCACCCTTACAGAAGAGACCTCAGAGAGCTCCCTCACCCCTTCCACCATCAAGAACACAGTGAGAAGGTGGCCATTTGCAAGTCAGGAGGAGATCTCTCACCAGATGCCGCTCTGTCAGTACCCTGACCTTGGGCTTCCAGCCTTCAGAATGCTGACAAATAAATGTCTGCTAAGCCTCAGCCTGTGGTCTTTGTTATAGCAGCTCAAGCTGACCAAACATGCCGATAATATCTGAATCAGTGAGAGGTTGGGTACTAAACGCAGAGTGTGAGTACCATCAGCGCAGTGAATACAGTGCTGGCAAGACAAGCCAATGCCACCAACATCCACAGTGCTCTGCTGTGTTCCTGGCATTGCACTGGGAAGCCAGAATGCCAGTGCAGTTCACACATTTACCAGGAGCCTACTGGGAAGGCCGCGATGCCACCCCCACCCCCCTAACCCCACTCAAAAGTGTTGAGAGCCATCTGTGTGTCTGGCATGGCCTGCCTGGCCCCATGACCCACCTGTATCATGTACAGCTGGGCGATGCGGTACTCCTCCACGGTCATGGGCAGAGGAATCCGATATTCCTTAATGATCATCTTGGAGTCCCCAAGCCTTCCCGTCGATGGGGAAATGTGTGTTGGGACTTCTAGGCGAGCTTCCTTAAATAACCATGACAGAATTCACCGAAGACCCCTAAGAGAGAGAGAGGAGGAGAGTCACTTCCTGAAAGGCTAGTGGGCAAAACAGCACAGAGGGGCCTGGTCTCAGCTCCGCCACGAGCCTATGGCATGACTCAAACAGGTTCCCTCACCTCCCCAGCCTTCATCTTCCTTATTTGCTATGCAATCTTGTAGAAGATGGGTTAACCCTGATCGGCCACAGGGAAATAAAGAATTATCAACCCACTAGTAAGGGCTGGGCAGAGGGAGGGTGTCGCACCCCCTGGGAGTGAAGAGAATGGCACTCTCATTTATATGCTATTCCAGCAAGTTGCCCAGTACTCTGAGAGGTCACTAGGGGTAGACATAGTGACCACGGCTAGCCACAGGAAAGAAGGGAGGACAAACAAAAGCATGAAAAAAACCACATGAGAAATTTAAAAATCAGCAGCCTGGGACTCTTTGGTGTTGGGGCAGTCAGTTCTGCTCATGCCACCAGGCAGAGAGGACATGGCTGTTTCCTGGCAGAGGATCCCGATTTATCCAAGACAGGTGATCTTAAGTGTGGTTCCAGCTCAATCCAAGGACTATTTATTGACACCTGTTCTATTGACAACACCAGACTTGGTCTTGGAAGTAGAAGAGACAAATAAGGTAAATGGGCGGGCTGCATAGCATGTGAATTATACCTCAATAAGGCTACGGAAAAAATAAACAATGTACTCATAACAGCTTCTATTTAAAATGACAAAGAATACATCTGATGATGATTTGCACCAAAAACAATAAAATTTAAAAACAAACAATGCTTGACGAGGCATGCTCTTAGTGATCTGGAAAATGGAATTATCTGTCATAATCCATCCCTTGGATGGTGGAGGCTTTGCTGTAAATATGTGTGGTTATCCCCCAGAGAGGTGGCACACTGCTAACTGGAAGGTGAGTGAAGTCTTCCAAGACAGGCAGTGGCAGAATCAGGATAGCATTTTAGAAGGACCACGCTGGGGACAGCAGTCAGTGAAGATTCACGGTGACACCGGCTAAGTGATAAGAGCAAGGGTCTGACCAGGCAGGCAGCCTCCCTGGGGCACATCTGTCTGAGCATCACCCAGGCACTAAGGCGTTAATGGCTATCTAATGAGGTTGAGGGAAAAGAATGCACCAGAATGCTTGGGACAACTGGCAAGTAGAGCTGGAAGAAATTCTTTAATAAACCACCTAGGGAGAGAGACTGAGGGGTGGGGGATGTTATATAAATAAGCCAGAGATGTGTTATTAGCCTAAAATGATCCCCGTGTTATTCATGTCTGCACAGCAGGTAGGATATTAGCCCAGAGCCCCCAGCACTAAACTCAAGCTCTCACACATCCGGTTGTTTTAAATACAATCCAAATAAATATCTTTTTATTTTTTTAAAAAGATTTATTTATTTATTTTAGAGAGAGAGAGACAGAGACAGAGAGAGAGACAGAGAGAATGTGCACGAGTGGGGAGATGGGCAGAGGGAGAGGAGAGAGAGAATCTCAAGCCGACTCCCTGCTGAACATGGAGCCTCATGCAGGGCTCAATTTCATGCCCCAGAGATTGTGACCTGAGCTAAAATCAAAAGTCTGACACTTAACGGACTGAGCCACCCAGGTGCCCCCTAAATAAACATCTTTTAGCTAGAGTTCATCTACTTTACATAACCCACAAAACTGCATCTTACATTTGCTAGCCATAGATAAGACAGACCCTGAGGCATGAAAGACCCCAAATGAGGCAGTTCTGTGGCCCAGAGACTCCTCATCATGCTCCTGAGAGACATCAATACACACATGAGCCCCCTGTCTGAACCCCCCCCCCCTTCTGGGTGGTGGTCGCATATCACGGCATTTGGAAGGTCTCTTGCTGGGAAGGACCTTCCCTCTTGAGCAAGCTGTCCAAATGCCACCACTTATACTGCCCCTCCTGGTCCTGTCTCTTGCATGATCAACCCAAAGCCCTGAACCTACCACACAGGGGAGGGGCTGAACTCTCCAGAGGCCATGCTCAAGTGCAAACAGACCATCACTGACCTTCCTTCAAGGTGGGTCTAGCCCACAGCTGAGAGGGCATGTGGGTTCGGGCCCAAGCTGACACTGTGCAGGAGAAAACAGAGGCCGTGGGCTGCCCCCTCTTGGCTCTGAGACACGCCTGCCCCGAGGCCCCCATGTCTTTGCTCAAGCCTGGCTGGAAGCTGAGGCAGAGGAGATGGTCCAGAGCCTCCAAAGCATCACCTCCTCCCACGAGAGACTGGAATCAGCCAGGTGGCAAGACATCCAAGCTGACGTGTGGATGAATTTCCACCTGGTTGAGAGGGTAGGGCAGGCACCTCCTAGGTGATTTGGGGAACCTCCTGCTACAAAGGAGAGAAAATTGCATGCTTGGGAAAAACTCAGTAAAATGAGTGTTGGAGACCGAAGGAAGAACAAGGTTCCATGAGGGCCATGCTTCTGGAACTTTTCCACATGGTCCTCATTAAAGCCCCAGGATCACCTTGCCTGGAAGGTACTAGAAGCCTGTCACAGAAGAGGAAGCCGGATGCTAGGTGTCAGGCACTATACCCTGCACGACACAGTTGCACACACACCTATGTCTGTGGGGCCTCAGGAGTACTCTTTTGCTTACACAGGATAAATGCAGTGATATTGGCCAAGTCCCATCATCGCCTCAATAACAAAGAAGTTAAATGCAATCCCTCAAAGTTCTCAAGAAACTCTAGGAGTCTAAGCAATTTGCCCTTGGCAGCCTTACTGGCTCCACGGAAAATGACCTGCCCACGCTCGCCTGTACAGAAGTCTGGCCAACTGTCCGTTCAAAGCTGGGGGTGAAGCCTAGGGCTGGCCAAGGGTGTCAGCCCCACAGTGGCCGGGAGACCAGCAGACCCCGTGATGCTTAGGCTGCAGCTCCATCTGCCTCTGGGTGAGAGGCTGTGTTTCTGCCCTAGAGTCACCACAGAGCTATACCAGGAGGTACTCAGAAGAAAGAACAGAGTACTGCACAGTCAGGGCATATGATGACCAAGAACAGGAGGGAGGGATCAGAACTCTATGAGCGACCACATGAGACAGCATGTCATGGGTAGTGCTCCACTCTGGATCAGGACTTCAAAACCTAACAGAGCCTTTGTTAGCCATGTGTACCCCAGGACAAATGGCTGTGCCTGCTGAGCCTCGGTCTCTCCACACAGGAAATGGGGATAACACCACCTACTTTTCAGTGTTACTGTTACCAGTGTCACTGAGATGAGAAAAGTGGACCAGCCAGGGGTGGTGGTGTCTTGTCAGTGCAGAGGAGACTAGGGAAAGGCTTCAGGGAAGGTGGAGCTTTCAAGTGATGTGAGCGGGGCTTCCTGGGACCTCAGGACCCCTGGGATCCCTCAGCAGAGCAGGTACGAGGAGGACATGCTCCAGGAGAAGGAACAGCACAAGCTGAGAAAAGGCCTCAAGGCACAAATGTGCCATGCTGTTGAAGGGACTTCCAAGGGGTGTCCCTCCAGTACTGTCATGCCCCATCCCAGGTTTGGGGCTGGTGTGAACATATGAGGCCACCTTGTAGCCACTGGCCATAGGAGAGGATGGTACTCAAGGCTGAGACCCCCCCCCCCCCAAAAAAAAAAAAAGGCTGAGACCCAGTCATTCCCTGGCTGAGCACCCATGAAGTTCAGTGCCAGGGGTGGGGCAGGAGCAAGGTGATAAGAGCTGGTCACTTGCTTCCAGGAATGTGCTCCTTCTGGGGGCGATGAGACACATTCCCCAGACAAGGTGTGACCATAAAGCATAAAGGTCACAACCAGCATTTCCACAGGGAAGCAAATGTTAACCTTTGAAGCAACCCCCATAAAAGGCCAGTGGTCCCCTGTGCCTGCCAGAACTCCCCTCTGGGATGCCTTCAGTGCTCTGCACACATTCAGGAAGCTCCCAGGGAGAGAAGCAGAACTCACATAATAGCCATGGGTGATCTCTGAGCACTGGCCACCTTGGGTGTTGTCTTTCACGGTGACCACTCTAAAGAATTCTCAACAGGTACCAGCATTTTATTTAGTTTGGAAAATCAGGCCTGTTTCTTTACAACTACACCCATGCCAGTGGGTTTAACAATCCATCCTGACTTCCTGTTGAAGAAGGTGGAGTAGGACCATTTCCGTTTTACTGCCCTCCTTCAAAAACAACACCAACTACAGTTACAGAGAAGTCACCACGGCTGATGAAACAAGGAAACTGCTACGCCCCCAAGCCACAGACACCACAAAGTCTGAACTGGAAGAAAGTTATATGCTGAGAGCATCATGTACCTCCTCCTTGGACTCCCAAGTAAATATAACTTCCTGAAAGTCATGGCCATGATCCTCTTGCTGGAATGAGGAACTAGGGCTGTGGATGTCACCCCAGGTAGGAAACAACTTCTCCCTGGCTTTTGATTTCCAAAAGGAAAAAAATATTTTTAAATATTTTATTATTTTATTTGAGAGCAAGAAAGAGGGACAGCATGAGCAGGGGGAAAGAGGTGGGGAGAGGCAGAGGGAGAAGCAGGGTTTCCATCCCAGGACCCTGAGATCATTACATGAACTGAAGGCAGATGCTTAACAGACTGAACTATTCAGGCACCCCTCAGAAGAAAATTTTTAATTAAAGTATTACAAACATACAAAAAAGTGCATCTAACATAAGTATAGATATATTTTCACAAACTGAACACACCCATAGGACCAGCAAGGATCAAGAAGCAGGAAATTAACAACCCCTGAAGCTCCCCATGTGTTCCCTTCTAGTCATATCTCCTTGACTGTAGACAGCCATTTGCCTGTTTTGCACTTTATATAAGATTGAAGCCGATGAATTGCTATTCTCCATCTGTCTTGAGCAATTTCATATGGAATTATCCTGTATGTGCTCTTGATTCTGGCTTCCTTTGACCGACATCATGTTCACAGCATTCACCCAAAGTGTTGCATGTGGTTGTAGACTGTTCTCATTGCTGTCTAGTATTTCATTGGTGGAGGTACTAAAATCGATCCAACCATTCCATTGTTGATGCGCATATGCTGACGTGGATAGCGCTGCTGTGAATAATTGAGTACATACAGAGATGCAATTTTACACTGTGGAGTGGAAATGGGTGGGAATTGATGGGAAATCACACCAACATACCATTTCTATGACAGAATCTCATTTTCCTGCTAAGGGAGGTATTGGGAGTGAAGTGAAGGTGGGGAGAGCAAAGGGGCAGTGAGGGGTTGATCCTAACACAGATAGCCAGTAATAGAAAGAGCTTTGTTCAGAACCATTATGACCATATGAACCCTGAAGCCTGAGAGAGAGAGAATCCCTAGGCAGAAAATAAATAACAGCTCAGGGAGAGAGACTTTTGGACAGTAAGTAAGTCCATAATGCAGCTGCAGAATGCTCTGGACCACTCCCCACATTTTCACAGGCTGCTATTTAGAAGGTAGCTAAAGAATAATAATCACAAAGGAACTCACATGGGTCCTAAGCATTAAGAGTGGGGTGGGGGGAAAATGAAGGACACACAGCATGAGGAGTCATCCAGAGAAATACAGAAAGACTTCAGAAAAAACAAATCACAGACCTGAGAAATTACAGATATACTCTCTTAAGAACTGGTAGAGGCAGATGGGTGGGAGAAAAGAGACACCACAATTTTAAAAAGAGATTATTTGACAACAGAAAGAGATGAAAGCTGAAAGGTGAGTTAGCAGAGCTCAGGGGGAAATGAGAAAGAAAAATAAATACATCACTTATTTTTAAAAAGCCATGTTAAGAGTAATGAATAAATGACAAAGCAGAGCATGAACAACTAACTAGAGATGTAGAGGGTGGGCTGCAAGAAATCACACAAGATTAAATGCAGAAGACTAATAAGACAAAAATGACACCATTGGAGGCAAAAGGAACATATACATAATTGGTGAAGAAAATACAATAGTGGAACAGGGGAAAAGTAAACCATATAATGGAAAAATCCCTGAAATTAAAAAAAAAAAAAAGACTCTACAAATTAACTACCATTCTGTGTCCCAGGAAAACTTGATGGTGTGATTAACACCAAGACATCCTTAAAAAGTTATTGATCTCAGGGCGCCTGAGTGGCTTAGTCGGTTAAGTGTCTGGCATTTGGTTTTGGCTCAGGTTGTGATCTCAGGGTCATGAAATGGAGCCTCATAAGGCTCCATGGTCAATGTGGAGCCTGCTTAAGATTCTCTCTCTGTCTCCCTCTGCCCCTCCATCAAACCACCAGCTCTCTCTCTTTCCAAAATAAATTTTTAAATCTTTTTTAAAAAGTTACTGATCTTAAAGGATAAAGAAAGAACCATATAACTAGGGGAGCAGAGAGGTGAACTGAAGAGAATCAGAAGCCCCCACAGCAACCCAATTTTGGAAAACAGTGAAGCAATATCTACAGAGTTGTGACTCAGAATTTTATACCCAGCAAAGCTGTCCCTTGAGTATAAAGTTAATGGAGGGGCGCCTGAGTGGCTCAGTGGTTTAGTGCCACCTTCAGCTCAGGTTGTGATCCTGTCTCTCTCTGTGTGTCTCTCATGAATAAATAAATAAAATATTTTAAAAAAATAAATAAAGTTAATGGACATTCTGTAACATAAATTTAGAGGCTTAGGCATTTATAAGGTCTTAAAAAATTACTTGATGCTGAAATCCAATTAATCAAAAGAAGTTCATCAGTGGAGGAATCCTAGTGAATACTGAATTAACATTCTTGAAATTGGGGCAATTATCTTATTGCATAGAATATAAAAACCTTGATGATGCACACAAATTATAATATAACTAAAATTTTTCACTAAATTGAAACTGGAAAAAGCAGAGGCAGAAGGCATGAAAGCTGGTCCATTATATAGATTAAAAAATTAATGAGGAAAAAAAATTAATGAGGGATAAACAGTGGGAGCACAGGGATTTTTAGGGCAGTGGAACTATTCTGTATGATACTACAATGGTGGGCACACATCATTATATGTTTGTCAAAAGAGAATGTACAACACAGAGTGATCCCTAATGCAAACCATGGACTTTGGGTGATAACGATGTACCAATATAGGCTTATCAATTGTGACAAATGTCCCACCCTGGTGGGGGATATTGTTAGGGGGAGTGATTGTGCATGTGTGGGATAGGGGGATATATGAGAACTCTCTGCACTATCCTCTTAGTTTTGCTGTGAACCTAAAACTGCTTTAAAAAATAAAGTTTGTTCATTTAAAAAAATGATTCCCACCTATTAAAAGTTTTTCTTGCAGAAAGTAAATTAAAGGTTAACAGAGGCTGGGAAGAGAGGGAATTGGGTAGGCATTATTTACTGGTTGTAGAGTTTCTATTTGGGGAATAAAAAGATTTTGGAAATAGTAGAGGAGGTAGTGGCACGATATTGTAAATGTATTTATGTCATGGAATTGTATACTTAACATGTTTAAAAGGGCAAGTTTTCTGTTATATATTTACTACAATTTTTTAAAGATTTTATTTATTCATGTTAGAGAGAGAGAGAGAGAGAGAGAGAGGCAGAAACATAGGCAGAGGGAGAAGCAGCCTCCATCCTGGGAGCCTGACGCAGGACTCGATCCCAGGACCCCAGATTAAGGGGGGGGTCAGACATCCTGGGCCAAAGGCAGGAGCTAAAGTGCTGAGCCACGCAGGAATCCCCTACTACAATTTTTTAAAGTAATAATGTAGTATACAAAACCCCAAAAATCTTGTGTTATTTCTGAGTTGTGCACTTGAAATGAGTTAATTGTATAGTATGTGAATTGTATCTCAATAAAGATGTTTAAAAAGTTCTTCTCTTAAAAAAAAGTTTTTCTCTTTTCTGCATTAACTTTAAGGAACTTTTAGGAACTGTTATCACTTAAAGATGAAGAAATGTGTTTCTGAAGTTTAGCAATTTCCTTCCATTTCAAACACATGCAAATGGATTTGTCTTCAGTTAAATTTAAGAAAATTAAATTTGATTTTTATTTTATTTTTTAAAGACTTTATTTACTTGACAGAGAGAGCAAGAGAGCACAAGCAGGGGGAGCGGCAGAGGAGAGGGAACAGCAGAGGGAGAGGGAACAGCAGGCTCCTTGCTGAGCAAGGAGTCTGACATGTTGCTCAATCCCAGGACTCCCAAGATCATGACCTGAGCTGAAGGCAGGCGCTTAACCAACTGAGCCACCCAGGTACATTTGATTTTTTATTTTAAAACTGCATGCTGAGTAAGACATTTTTTTAAAAAGTTTATCACCACTCTGTATGTGTCTGTATAGAGTCTGAAATAATGCTCACTGGATGCTGGTGAGGGTTATTTCAGATCGATGGAATTTGGAACAACTTTTATTTGTACTCTTCTTTATTAGTTGACTTTTTATAAGGCAGCAGCAAGTGGAGTTTGAGCCCTAGTCTGAGTACCAGCCAGAGAAGGACAGTCAATGCAGTTGTTAAAAATCATGCACTTTGAGTCAGCCAGACTTTCCACCACCTCCCAGCTGTGACTGTGGACAAATTGCTCAAACTCTTTGATCTTTCATTTGATCTTCTACAAGATAGCAAAATAGTAGGTGAGAATAATAGCACCTGCCCTGTCGGACTGTCTTGTGGATTAAATGACATAATGCACATAAAATGCTTAGCTCACTTCCACCCAGTACTCAGCTAGCAATTAGGTGATGCTACTGTGCTTGGCAGGGTCAGGAATGCTGATGCCGAGCCTAGAGAGCTCTCTGGCTGTGCTGCTTACCCCAGGTGTAGACAGTAAGCCCACTGCCATCAGGGAAAGATAGCCTAGCACTCAGGGCACAGATGTCCAAAGGACAAATGACCCCTTGGCAGGTCCTGGTTGGCTTTAGAGATTGAACGGGAACCTGGTAGGCATGACAGGGTCCCCTTGCTCTCTTCCTGGTTGAGCCCGAAGCAAGAGAGTGCAGGCGGGCCCCAGGCCCCTAATGAGAGAAGGCAGTGTGACTTGTGTGTCTGCCTGTCCCCTGAGCCCCCTTTAGCCAGCAGCTGAACCCGCAGACAATCTCATTATACCCACTCCGGCTGCCTGAGCGCGTGCGAGACACACATTTCATCTCTGTCCCTGCTGCAGTCATGATGGGTTAGACAAAATTATATTTTACTGCTTTCCACAGGGCAGCTTTCAGTGCCTGGTGCAGTGAGAAGAAAGAAAGAAAAACACATATCTCCAGAGGCCTTTCTGTGAGGGAAGCTGGGCGAGGAGTCTGGGTGACCGCTGTGCCCCAAACGGACTCATATGCACATGCCCCCAGGCCCTCTGCAGGGAGGATAGGGACGGACCTCCCAACGGGCCTCATACATGGCACTTGGCTTTCCAGAACCCCTGCATTCATGACCTTAGAAAGGACCCCAGCTCCCATGTACACCCGTGTGTTAGAAGAAACAGGAAGGTCAGATGATATCAGAGCAAGAGCCAGCTGGCATAGTGATCGGGGATGAACCCTACCCCGGAGGAGGCACATGGCCCAGACTGCTCCAGGCCAGGGCTCTGGCACAGGCAGACGGTGGGAAGGGATGTCATCCGCTACCCCCACCCCCCACCTCCCCAGGTAGCCTGTCCCATCAGAACCCATATGAGGAAGACAAAAGAGGCCTCCAGGTGACGAGGAACCTGGTTCTGCAAGAGCAGTCAAGGTCAGGACATGTCTCAGGGCCTCCTAGGTTGGGGGCCCAAAGGTTCAGGTATTATGGGGAAAGGCGCAGGGTGGCCACGCTGGAGGAACTTGGGTAAAGCCTGGCAGGTTGCTGGGGTTGGGCTCAAAATGGTGGGCAAGACCCTCTTTGAGCGAAGGGCATGGTGAGACACCCTGACTGGGAGGGGAAGAAGAAAATTGAGTTTACTGAACTTAAATCTGTTTTTCCATGATTAGCTGGGGGTTGACGTCACAGATGGAATTTAGGAGCGAGGCTGTGCGGAGACAGCGGAGGATGGAATCTGTCCAAACACAGTGTTCAGCTTCATTCTGGCCATTAGGTCTGGAACCCACTCTGAGCCAGGCCATCAGAGGCTGCCTAGACGCTTGTAACAGTGTGGAGGGTGGCGGGTAGGTAAGAGAGGGGCTGAGGAGGCCCCTGGTGCAGCTGGAACATCCCTGCTGGGTCTCTTGGGTCTCTCCTCCACATCCTCCAGGAAAGTCTCCTTCCTCTGCTCTGGGCTCTCCAAGTTTCCCCTTCCTAATCAGAGGTCAAAGTAAGTAACAGGACCTCATCGGCCCCTACATAGGCGGCTCTTCCCCCACCGTCTACATTGAGGGAAGGCTAGCTCCAGATGAATGGGGGTAGTACACAGAGGAAAGAAGCCGTTCCTTAGGCCCCAGGTATCAGCCCCATCAGGGGTAGGGGAGTATGCACGAAGTTGGCACCCACTGCCGCCCATCAGCTGCCTCTCTGTACCCTGGGAGTAGAAGCAGGGAGGCAGGCACATCCCCTAGGAAAGTCTGAGCTGTAAGGAGCTGGGGGAGGGGGATCCAAATCCCTGCCGCTGAAGTGTTCTGTCTTTAGCTGGTAGATAGTAGACTTCCACCAAGATATCTCTGGAGGAAATGGTAAAGACCCCCACTCCAGTCTAACAGTCACCTTATAAATGAGACTGAGGGGCACCTGGGTGGTTCAGTCAGTTGAGCATCTGCCTTTGGCTCAGGTAATGATCTTAGAGTCCTGGGGTTGAGTCCCATGTGGGGCTCCCTGCTCAGCGAGAAGGCTGCTGCTCCTTCTCCCTCTGCCCCTTCTCGTGCTTGTGCTCTCTCTCAAATAAATGTATAAAATATTTCAGAAAAATGAGATTGAGACCTGGATTTCAGGGATGTGAAGAGCTGGAGGACCAAGCTTCAACCCCTGCCCTGGCTTGAGCAATGAAGCAAGGACTCCTAGAGCCTCAAAGCCCTGGGCCCCCCTACCGTCACTAACATCCCAGGGAAGGCCATAAATCTCATTGGTTGTGTGCCTAGAGTGCTGAGCTGGGGACAACTGCCAAGCCACTGCAGGGCTTGACCATCAAAACCCATGGGACAGTGGCTTCCTTGGGGCATGCACTGCTCTGTAGGGCTAGGAACGTGGGTGAGGGGGCAGGACCCTTAGAAAATGCTTGAGGGTTTTGTAGCTTTTCTTCTGTAACACCTCAACCCAACCAGCAGCCAGGGGGCTTCATGGGAGAGCTTTTCATTCCTATGATGCAGAGAGCAAGGTAGGCCCAGAGAAGGTAGGTGCTGTGCTCAAGGACAGCCAAGGGCGATCGGCACCCCAAGTTCCTGATTCCCACACCCTTGCCAGGTCTGTAAGTTCCTATCTTGTCTGTCGGGGAAAAGGGGAGAGATTTGCATGTGAGGAAGTTAAAACTGAGAGCCAGGTCCTCTAACCAGAACTCCCCTCCTGCTCTCTACTCATTGTCCTTCAGGGACCCTGCCGGTCACTGCTGCTGTGGCCATCACCACTCTGGCCTCTAGGGGGTGCTCCCCGCAGCGAGAACCCACTACAGCTCAAACAAGCCTGCACCATTTAAAGTGAATGCCCTGCATGCTTAGACGTGCTACAGGAAACGCAAACCTAGAGGGACCTTGCCCAACAGCCTGGTTGTGGGCTGAGGCTCACACAGCCATTAGCTGGAGAATGCTCAGGGGCCTTCCACCCCGTGGTCACCTCCCCTCAGTGCTACCACTTCAGCAGCAATACACAGATCATTCTATGTCAGCAGAGCACATGTCACTCACCTAAGGTCCTGTGTCTAGGCCTTCCAAGAGCATGCTGGTCTTGGAGAGGCCACACCTCTGGGGGAAAATGCTCCTTAGCTACTGAGGTGGAAGAAGGGGGAGTAACGCCAGAAGTCTGAAGGTGAGGAGCACCTCCAGGCATGTGGGGCTCTGGTTACGTTGGTATCTGGCACAGAGCTTGGCTCATCAGCAGGCATTGGTTGCGCTGTGGGCACTGCCCCAAAGCACCTCCACTCATCAACCCATGATGAAAACAAAAGCTTTAGGGCACCTGAGCTGCTGAGGGCAGAGCTGGGATTTTTACCAAATCTGGTGATGACCATAATGACAGCGTGATAATAACATATACTAAACATCAGTGACAAATGAAGCTAACCAGGCTGAGTGCTTACTTCTTGGGCCAGGTGGGGCTCAGGTTTTGATGGGACACGTCAGGTGGGCTCTTCTTGGGCCACCCGGCAAGCCTGCTGCCTATTGTGTACCTTATCTCTGATCCTTGTCTTTCCTCAAATTCCCACCATCGAACCCAGCAAACCTGCTGCCTCTATTACAGTGGCTTCTGCGGACAGCTGACCTATCATCAGTTGGTGCCTCTCTACCAGAGCCCCCACATCAGCACACAAACATGCAAATAACAGCTCACAGGTTTACAAAAACCAAACAAAATCCCACAGCTCTCTTAACCCCACTCTCTTCTCATGGTACCACCTCCTTTCTCTGCTCCCCCTTTCACAGCAAAAATCCTCATAAGACTTAGCTACACTTGTGGTTTCCGTTTCCCAATCTCTTTTCAACCCACCACCCCACTGTAACTGCACTGGTCAGGGCCCCAGAGTGGCTAAGCCAATTCTCAGTCCTTGTCACATCTAGACTTTCATTAATTCCTGTATTTAATACCCACTGATGGAGCATGTGCAGGTGGTAGGCAGGTAGCACAGCCCTCGAGTAGATTTCTGCCTGGACGAGGTTCTCTTAGCTCAGCCAACTCACCCACCAACAAACCAACCATGTATAAGATTCCAGGTGGGCTCCAAGCTGATCAGCCACTGGTTGCAAATTATGCTTTGCTTTTTGGAACAAAAAACACAGCTGGTATTGTGCCACCTGTAAAACCCACTGTGGGGCTGACATCAAATCTAAGGGAGCATAGACCTCATGCTGGAGCTTAGAAGCCGGTGTCCCTACTTCTGCCCCGCAAAGCCTACTACACTCATGGGATCCCACGGCTCCTTCTGCAGCTGCTACAGCCCAACAAGGTACAGGTGCAGCAGAGCATGAAAGCCTTTAGCTCTGAGAAACACCCCACAGCTCTCCATGGTGTCTGAAACCGTGGCTCCCAAACTTGCCGAGCCCAGTAACCAGATGGAGTGCTCTTTAAAAAAAAATTTTTTTTTAAAGATTTTGTTTATTTATTCATGAGAGACACAGAGAGAGAGAGAGAGAGAAAGAGGGGGCAGAGACACAGGCAGAGAGAGGGGCAGAGAGAGGGGCAGAGACACAGGCAGAGGGAGAAGCAGGCTCCATGCAGGGAGCCTGATGTGGGACTCGGTCCCAGGTCTCCAGAATCAGGTCCTGGGCTAAAGGCGGTGCTAAACCGCTGAGCCACCCGGCCTGCCCATGGAGTACTCTTTAAACATACACATTGGAGGGGTGCCTGAGGGGCTCAGTTGGTGAAGCGTCTGCCTTCGGCCCAGGTCATGATCCCAGGATCCTGGGATGGAGCCCCATGTCAGGCTCCCTGCTCAGCAGGAAGCCTGCTTCTCCCTCTACCTCGGCCGTTCCCCCTGCTTATGCTCTCTTTCTGTCAAAATAAAATCTTTTTTAAAAAAAAGATATACATTGTAGAGCATCTGAGGGGCCAAAGCCTACCCTCCCTGCCCGCCCTGCACGGCAGTCTCTCGTGCACACCGGGAGGAGAATGCAGGAGGAAATGTCCAGTCTGTCCAATGCTGATGCTCCTGGAAGCCCTACCAGGCAGGGGCTCATCACACCCCATATTCCAGCATGTGGCAAGCCAGACTTTCTGCTTGGTCCTTTGGCTTAGAAATCCCTTCAACCATTTTACATTGTCAGGCTACGTGAATAAATGAGTCACTTAACCCTCACGAATGCCTTGCATGAGATGTATTATCACCATTTATTGATTTCATGGAGATGCAATTCATACACCATACAGTTCACCCTTCTCAAGTGTTCCATTCAATGGCTTTGACAGGTTGTGCAACTATCCCCACTATCAAGCTCCAGAACATCTCCCCCGCAAAAGGAGACCCAGTTCCCGTTAACATGCACTCTCCGTCCCCACCCCTGCCCCCACCAGCTCCCTGGCTCTCATTAATCTGCTATCTCTGTGGACTTGCCTATTCTGGACGTTTCTGATTTTCCACATAAATGGGTTCGTGCAACCTGCGGCCTTTTGTGTTTGGCTTTCCTTCACTTCACGTCATGAGGCTCATCCATGCTGTAGCACGGATTAGTGCCCCCTACCTTTTTATAGCAGAATAATATTCTACTTCATGGCTACTATGCCCTTTTTTATAGCTGAGGAAACTAGTACCTCATCCTCCTGTCACTAAGTATTGGAGTCAAGATTATCTTTTCGGGCAGTCAAGGTAGAAACAGCTTAAGAACTGAAGAATCATCACCTAAATTGACATCAATTTATATAAATATATGCCCTTGGTATGAAAAATAGCATTTTACAGTTTACAAAAGCTTTTCACTTCATAGTCTCACTTTTTCAGATTAATCCTCCAAGGTGGAAAAGACAAGTGTGTCCTGGTTTTGGAAGGAACCAAAATTTTATTTATTTATTTATTTTTAAGATTATTTATTTATTTATTCATAGAGACACACACAGAGAGAGGGGCAGAGACACAGGAGGAGGGAGTAGCAGGCCCCATGAAGAGAGCCCAACGTGGGACTCGATCCAGGGTCTCCAGGATCACGCCCTGGGCTGCAGGCAGCACTAAACCGCTGCGCCACCCGGGCTGCCCGGAACCAAAAATTTAAGTGGCGTGTTCAAGGCCAGAGATATTTACTGATGGATTAATGGTGGCTGCATCAGACTCAGGATACAATGGGAGCAAGCAGGATAGTGTCCATACTATCTTTTTATACCATCTTTTTATAAAGATGTCATGATTTATTTTTTTAATTTTTTTTTTAATTTTATTTATGATAGTCACAGAGAGAGAGAGAGAGACAGAGGCAGAGACACAGGCAGAGGGAGAAGCAGGCTCCATGCACCAGGAGCCCGATGTGGGATTGATCCCGGGTCTCCAGGATCGCGCCCTGGGCCAAAGGCAGGCGCCAAACCGCTGCACCACCCAGGGATCCCCATGATTTATTTTTTTAAAAGATTTTATTTACTTATTGAGAGAGAAAGAAAGAGCGCAAGCAGTGGGAAGGGCAGAAGGAGAAGGATAAAGAAGCCCAACCAGACTGTCGGCTGAGAGCAGAGCCCTGAGAACTCAGAGCTCCATCCCAGGACCCCGAGACGAGGACCTGAGCCGAGATCAAGAGCCGAATGCTTAACCGACTGAGCCGCCCAAGACCCCTCAAAGATGCATGACTTAGAAAATATTTTTTTCTATTTTGGATTAGTTTGTAGTGAATGCAAACCCTGGAGCCAAGGGAAAACCCGTACAAACTCCATCCAGTATTTACTTGGTTTTAGCTTAATATTTCTAACCAATCTTGGAAATGAAGGTGGCTATTTCTTTCAAAGTACAGACTCCCTGGTTCCAGCCCAAATCTACTGTGTTGCCAAGGAGGACAATTTGGACGATTTATTGAGGTTAAAATCTCAACTTCATTACTTGGCAGAGAAGGTCATTAAATTCTAGTCTCAACAAACCCCTCCAATCTTGCCTCTCAGCAAGAAATCTCATACCCGGGCCCCTCCGAACTGCATGCATCCAGCCGTGCTTACTAAGCCAGATGTCAGGGTCTATACAGGTGTTAGGGGTCCAGAGGACCAACACAGAGCCCCCAGGGAGTCTCCAGGCCACACGAGAAGACAGACATGGCCTGAGTCATCAGAGACCTGCCGGGGAATATTACTCATCCTTAAAAAGGAAGGAGATTCTGACACCCCACCCCGCCCCAGGCTGGCCTGCCAGCCTCACCCTGCTCTAGCCACCCAGCATACTTCCTTCTCTTGGAATGAGCCAGGCGAGTTCCTGATTCCAGCCGGTTAAACCCCCATACCCCAGCCTTGGCACAGCTGGCTCCTTGTCGAGATCTGGGCCTCAGGCCAGATGCCACACCCCCTGGGGGGCAGGGGCCTGCCACTTAGTAGGTACTTGAGAAGGTTTGCTCGGTAAATGTTCCCCAAACCCCTCTTCAGGCAGATAATGCCACTAAGCAGCCAAAGTGCTAATTACAAACTGCTCTGTTAGCTGTTCCTCAGAGCAACTAAAGGATTCTCCAAGAATAGCGCGCGATCCTTGCCACGTCCCTGGAATAACAAACCCAGTTTCTTGACAGCGTCTGTGACTCAAACTGTTCACCGAGCCAGACTTGCCTTCCCCCAAGAGTGTGTGCAGGGGTATAAACTGGAGATAGACAGAGGGCTGGATGCTGTTCTCCATGGAGGTCACGGGAGGCATCCAGGGCCACCTAAGCCCCCTTCCTACGGGGTAGGAGGGTGTTTGGAAGAGACAAGCTTGGCCCCAATGAGATTGGCAACGCCGGGTGGGCCAAGTCACCTGAGAGCAGCTGCCACCCCCCTCAGATGTGCACAGTGCATGCAGTTTATCATGCTAGGCTGCCATGTTTGCATTAGAAAGTCAGTGCTTGGAAGTAGCCACAGAAAGGTAGGAAGAGGAAAGCCCAGAGAGGGACTGAGTCATTCCAAGGGGCCACATGGTGAGTCTAGGGCAAGATGGAACTAGAATCCAGATTTCCTGGCCTGTGATCCAGGGCCTAATCTATGGTGCCCTTGGGTAAGCAAGGGCCCAGGCGCCTCAGGCTACTGACAATGGGTCCGAATACTCAGCTCAGTAGGAAGCAAGCAGGCCAGGTTGGATCCTGGGCCAAAAGGCCTGGCCGGTGTCCCCAGGGGTAGCTGTGCATGTGTGCACATGCAAATTCATGTGTCTGTACAATTCTGCCCAGGCTTTGCTCCATCTCACTGAGTAAGTATGTGGCCTTTACAGCCAGGCCTCCCAGGGCTGCCGGGGAACACTACATGCCTGGAAAATTTCCCAGCTCTTCTTTGCAGAGCTATTAGCTTCTCTTCATTGCTCCATAAAATCCTTCTGGCGATGATGGATGCCATCCCATCATGGGAGGGAGGGAGGAAAGAAAACACAAAGGACAAAAAAAAAAAAAAAAAAACAAAACCCTCTGGTGAAACTTGGAAAACCCCATGGGCATATAACTCGGGAAAAGAAGGCATCAGAGGTAGTTGGGTTGCCCAGTTCAGCTGCACAGGCTGTGTACTGCCCAACTCTCACAAGTGACATTCTCATGGACTACAAGATTGGTGGTCCCCTGAGTTGGGCAGTGTAGAGAAAGGACCCTGCTTGATTTGGGACAATGTTTTCAAGATTCTCAAGGTCCACTCCTCACTGATACCTTGTCCTAGCACAAGAATCCTTCATTTCTCACTCAGGGTAATAATGAGTGGGTAGGAAGAACTGACCCAGATTGGAAAGGAGTCAGGGAAAAAAAAAAAAAAGGAAAGGAGTCAGGGTGATGGGCTGGCCATCTCCTGAGTCATTCTGGGAGCAGGGCTGGAATCTTGCACTAAGCCCTGGACCTTAGAGACAAATTAGCCATCTTTCATGAGCTGAATCTCACTTACTTCTCCAGCATTCTCCTTCCTCTCTCCAAAGCACTCCTCATTCCTACTTCTGTCTTTCATCAGTTCTGAAAATTTCTCAGCAATTAGTTCTCCCAAACATGGCCTCTCCCTTATTTTTCTCTTCCCTCTGTGGAACTCTAATTAGATGAAAGTCAGGTGTTCTCCTTGTCCATGTGTCTTATCTTCTCCACAGTTTCCTATCCTGGCTGGTTTCTCCATGTCTGGCTTCCAGTTACTAACCCTTTCTTCATGACTACTCTCCTATTAAAGTTCTATTTGGTTCTCTTTCAAATCTGCTTCATCATTTTTTATGGCTTTTTATTCCCCGCATGGTTTTTCAAGTATGTCTTCTATTTATTTAAATGCATCGAACATTTATTTTCCTTGTTCCTGCCTCAGTATGGCCATATCTGAGGTCCTAAGGGTCTGTTTCTGCTGTAAATTGTTTGTGCTGACTCTGGCTCTGGCTCATGTTGCCTTCTCTCTTCTTAGGCGTGGCTTACTTTTCTTTTTTGACTCTGAACTGCTCATTCTCCGTGGAAGTTGTGTGTAGAAATCCTTTGAGACTCAGTACAGGGGTCTGTTCTTTCTGAGAGGACTTAACTGCCCATCTGAGAACACCCCCACTGCCAGCTAGCAGTCAGTCCGAACCACCTGGTGGTTTGGGCTCACCCTTGCTACCCTTAGACTCTGTTCCACCTCCAGGATGGATAGCAAGTGTATTTGTTTCCTGGTGCTGCTGTCACAAAGCACCACAGACTGGGTGGCTTTAAATAATACATTGACTTGCTCGTGGTTCTGGAGGCCAGAAGTCTGAAATTAAGGTGTCAGTGAGGTTGGTTCCTTATTCCATGCCTTTCTCTTTGTTTCTGGAAGTTGCCAGCCATCCTTGGCATTTTTTGGCTTGTGGCTGCACCCACAGTCACAGGGCATTCTCCGTGTTTGTCTCTGGGTCTCTGTGTCTTTACATGGCCTTCTTATTAGGATGCTAGTCAGTGGACTTAGGGCCTACCCTGCTCCAGTAGGACCTTAACCAGATTACATCTGCAAAGACCTTATTTCCTTTTTTCTTTTTTTTTTAAGGTTTCATTTATTTATTCATGAGAGACACAGAGACAGAGGCAGAGACACAAGCAGAGGGAGATGCAGGCTCCCCACAGGGAGCCTGATGCAGGACTCGATCCTGGGCCCCAGGACCACAATCTGAGCAGAAGCCAGGTGCTCAACCACTGAGCCACCCAGGTGCCCCCATGACCCTATTTCCAAATAAGGTCACAGATACATGGGTGGGGTGTGAAGACTCAATTCAAACCACGCTCTTTCCATCAGGGTTTATGTATGTAACCTCTCTGAACAGCTTAGACCTTATAAAGGCAACATTTTCTTCACAGCCTGGCCTGGCTTTAGAATTTTTGCTCGACTCACTACAGCACATTGTCTTCCTTCTATCACCCCCAATAAAGGGGACCAGGCTCCCTGCAGCCTCACCTGTACCTCCAGGGACAGTACACAGGAAAGAACACTGTGACAGAGTTCTCTCAGGACTCCCTCAGCAGCAAGCCAAAGGCATGTGTCCATCAATTCTATGAGAACAGTCCTAAATTTGAATGACTTAAATACTTAGAAAAAAAAAAAAGTGAACAGTCAATACCAGTAAATTACATGAAAAGGTTTTTTTAAATAATAAATCTTCCTTCCATTCTTGGGATAAATCCTACTAGATCATGCTTGTATTCCTCTTTTCGTATCTGGCTGAATTAAATTTGCCACTATTTTTTTTTCCAGAAAGATCTTGGGTTTCTATTCAGAAGTGAGACTGGCCGGTGGCTTGGCTGAGTTATCCTCTGATTTTGATACCAGGGCTCCTTGAAAGAGGACTCATAACACGTTTTTTGTGTGCTCTGATACAACTTCCATAACGTGAGAACTGTTTATTTCTTGAAGGTTTAGGAAATTTTACCCCTATATTAGGGGCAAATTTATTTTCTTGAGAAGCCAATTTTGGAAGTTTTGATTTTCTTAGAAAGTCCTATATTTTGCTTAGATTTTCAAATTAATTGGCATAAAGGGTCATAGAATAGTCTTTTAAAAATCTCCTCTGTAGTTATATTCTCTTTTTTTGTTTGTTCCTTCTGCTTTTTTTTTTTTTTTTTTTTTTTTTTTAAATCAGACTTGCCAAAGCTGGGTCTCTTCTATAAGTCTTTTTGAAGAACACATTTTTAAAATTATTGATGAATTATATGCCATTCTCTGACTTCATTTGTAACAATATCCTTTTACCTTCTCTAAGTTTATTTTTCTAGCTTCTTGAATTGAAAGTGAACTTCAATAATTTGTATAATTTTGTCTTCTCTGCCTCTTAATAAATGAATTTAGGGCTACAGATTGTCCTTTGAGTAGTGATTTGGCTTCATTCTGTAGGTTTTTATATTCAAGGCTCCTACAGCTCATTTAAAACACTGCAGTTTAAATTTTTCACTCTGACTCCCTCGTCTAACCTAAAAGTTATTCAGTTTTTTGTACACCTATTCCTCTTGAAGACTTTTCTTGTCAATTCACATACAGTTGTAAGAAATAATACAGGGAGATCGCTTGCACACTACCCAGTCTCCTCCAGTGGTAACATTTTACAAAACTATAAGATCACAAGTAGGATACCCACACTGACAAAATCTACAGATTTTAATCACATTTCCCTAGTTTTCTTTGTACTTATTTGTGTGTGTATTAAATTCTATACAATGTTATCATCTGTGTGCATCTGTGTAGATACCTTGGTGACTAAAGCTCAACATCTTTGAGCTCAAGACTTTGTCCCCTCATAATACCATCAGTTTCTATTTACTGTATTTGAGGCTACATCGTTAAGTACAGAAAGTCCACAGCTTTTTTTTTTTCAATTTTTTTATTTATTCATGATAGACATAGAGAGAGAGAGAGGCAGAGACACAGGCAGAGGGAGAAGCAGGCTCCATGCCGGGAGCCCGATGTGGGACTCGATCCCGGGACTCCAGGATCACGCCCTGGGCCAAAGGCAGGCGCTAAACTGCTGAGCCACCCAGGGATCCTCCAAGTCCACAGCTTTTAACTTCCTGGTGGAATATTCCTTTTACCAGTTTAAGCAATTTCTCTATCCCTAATATATTTTCATTTTACTTCCCTTTCATCTGATATATTAACATTGCTCATTTGCTTTCTTTGCTCTATTTGTTAGAAATTTCTTTCCTCATCCTTGTATTTTTAAATTCCATAAGTTTCATTTTTTCTTTTTCAATCTCATTCAAAAAAAACTTATTTAGCTTTTTTTGAGAGACTGTCTCCATTCTCAATCATTGTACTTACTGATGTTTAGACTCATTCTTTCCATTTTCTGTTTACTATATTTATTTCCTTTCTTCTTCTTCTTTGCTCTCTATTGGATTCATTTTGTTTTGTTAGATATATCTCTTTTTTTTTTCTATACCATATTGGACACTTTGTGTAATTTCATTTTTCTAGACCAGGATCAGCAATTTTTTCCATTAAGGGCCATATAGTAATTATTTTAGACTTTGTGGGTCATGTAGTCTCTGTTGTAACTACTTAGCTCTGCCACTATAGCAGGAAAGCGGCCACACAAAATATACTAACAGATGGGTGTGGTTGTGTTCCAATAAAACTTTATTTACACAAATAGAGCACGGGCCAGATCTGACCTGCAGGCCATAGTTTGTGGACTCCTTTTCCAGGGATCCTCTTTAAATATTTAAACCCAAATACTTAAACATATAATTCTCTAGAGGGCCCAGATTTAATAAAGGTCCACCTCTCCTTCCCCAACAAGAAACTTAATGGCTGCATTTATTCTACTTCCTCATTTACCCACCAAACTGTGTAGGTCACTTGAGAACCCCTTCCTGGTCCTTCTACATCACATCTAGGCTTGGAGCACACCTAGAATCTTCTCTCCCTCCTGGGTACAGTTTGACCATTGTTTCCTTCCTCAGTCTCATTCTGTTTTCATTCCATCTTTTGCTAACTTCTCGTGGTTTCTTATGCACTAAAAAGGCATCTCTTTGCCTGCATGGATATTTAATAATTATTCTATCACATGGAAGGATCTGGAGCAGGAAGGGAAGGCTGCAGTGTGCCCTCAACCTGCAAACTGTGATCATGCCTCTGCTTAAAATGCCAGGGACCTTTTTTTAAGCCTGGGGTCAAAGAGAACATGAGGTGGTCCTTTCCCTGGTGGCAAAGGAAAAAAGGCATCAGCAGCTGTATCCTCTCCATGCAGCCAGTCTGGGACAATGGAACCGAACATGAGTACAAGTCCTGGTGGCATTTGGATCTGCAAACCCAGCTGCTGCAGAGGCTGGCTGTCCTGTCCTCCCTCTATGGTGAAGTGAGCAATCTTAGCAGGGCCCCCTATCACTGGAGCTAGCTCAAACTGGACTTCTGTTATTAACAATCAGAAAAGTCCTGACTAATCATAGAATGATGCATCTTCTTTTGACCTTCTGTGTGGTTGTTCACTTGCTGAGTAAACCTTTTCTTCTAAGAGGGCATTAAGATTAATTTCACCCTACCCTATCAAAAATGATCACAAATTTCTAATCAGCTAAGGTGTTTTCCTTGGTACAATCATTCTGAAATCTCACAATCTACCTCCTGAGTCCACTAAGTCATGGGGAGGTCATCTGGTTAGGGGAGGACACAGCTGGATGGGGTGGAGGGCAGACATGGGAGAATGTAAAGTCCAGTGTTCTGGAAGTGCACTGACTTTTCAACATCTGGAGACTTTATCCTCGAAACATGGACACTTTCTATAAATCTGGGAAGTTGCTCTGGGCTTCTAACAAATCTGGGCCCACCTGCACAGGGCCTGGAACTACCTCAAAGGTTTCTCCCCTCCCGGAGGCGATAACACCACCAGCTCGGCCACCCAGCGCGTGCACGGCACCACATGGGCTTGGTGCTAAACAGATACAATAACTTGGTACTAAAATAAAACCCAGCTTGGTGACATCTTGACACAGCTTTGCAGGAACAGCAGGCTCCTGTGTACACAATGTCCCACTCTGCATGCCTATTTGTAAATTAATCACACATCACTAGACTTTGCTTAGATTCACATGTTTCTGGATCACTTTGAGGGTAGATCAGGCTACGGGATCATCTGATCAACCTCAAAACCAGACCCAGCCTTTCTTTCAACAGATCCTAGATGGAAAAATATCCTTCTTGCCAGCCCCTAAGCCACCCTCATCTTGCTCCCCTTCCCTGCAGAAGTATACTGCAGGGGGAGCCAGTGTTGGGGGCTCCCCATGAACCCTGTCTACATAATTGTCTTGGTATGTGACTATGATGATTTTAAGACAGATACAAACATACACGCTTGTGAATGTCAGTGTAAACAGTATGAAAGCAGGATTAAAAGAAGTAGAGAGAAGTTAATCAGAGAGGGACACCTTTTAATACATGTTCATGCCCCCCCGCTAGCCATTGTGCGGCCCCCCGCCCCCGACTCTCCCTGGGGCTCTTCACTGTGGTGTTAACCTTACACCACTCTGCTCCCAGGTCCATCTGGCTCCTGGAACAACATCGCCCAGTCCCAAGTTCTATCATGCTTCCTTGAGTCAGCTCTGAGGTCCTCGAAGACTGAGTCCCAGACCCTGGCCCTCAGGTCAAGGTGGTAGTAGAACGTCAACGGAAAGAACATCAGGCTGAGCTCAGCCACTTGTATGAGTCACATAATCCTGGACTGTGCTTATTCGTCTGAGAAGGAGAGCTAACACCTGAACTTTGCCAGGGCTCTTGGGCCGTGCTGGGTACCCAGGTGGAGCAGTGTAAGCTGCACCTCTTGTTCGTGTTGCCTGGGAGACAAACTCTCGATTTAGAGCTTCCCCAGAGTATTCTGTGCCAGCCACTCACCATGAAGGCTTTACTTGAGTAGAGAGATGTAGGGACAGTGCCACAGTGGCCCCTCACCCTGGAGGGTGCCCTCAGGGGCCTGGTTGGCTTCTCTGTGCCAGCAGCTCCTGCCAACACCAAGAGGCCCAGGACCATGCTGCTGCCTCCTTCTGCCAGACTTCGAGCATGGAAGAATAGAACTGACTTGCTCCCCTCTTCCAGCAAGTCCTCCTGGGTTAGCAGAGAAAGGCTCAAAGTCTTTCTGCTCTCTCTCAATCCTATGGGCCACTGGACCTTGTCCCAGTCTGCCTTGGCCTTGGGCCAGGTGCTGGGGTAACCACCTACCACTTAGGCCTCGAGATCTGGCTCTCTCCACATTCAGCCCAATTAGGGGTCACATGCACTTGGCTGCTCCCTCAGGATTTCATTAAGAATGAGGTCAACAACCAGAGAGTAGAGCATGTGTCAAAACTTCCCCTGTAGGGCTCTGTGGTTCAGGAGTTCATTGTTCACTGAGCTCCAGTCCTTGGCCTTGAGTGGAGACCAGGCAGGTATGGACTGGTCATGCTGGCCTTGGGTAAGTCGAGATGCTCTGAAGCCTCAGATCCCCAAAGTGGGAAGTATGTGTGTTAATCCTTTCCTCACAGGAACATTGGGAAGAGCAAAGAAAGGACAGATCCTAAGAGCGAAAGTGGTCTCTTTAATCCTGCAACTGTTTACCAAGTGCCCTAGACAGACCCTGCGTGGAGTCAGGGGCAGGTGGAAGGTAGGACCAGCACTTTCTAAGGATCCTCTCCACCTCCACAGGCTGATGGATCTGAAGCTGGGGTGCCCCGGGGCCCATTGAGGCGATGGGTACTGGCAGTGAGAGCTCAGATACCCAGACACTCGGCTAACTGCAGCCAGCCTCCGAGGCTCCTCCGACCCTGTACCCACCGGAGCTGAGGAACAAGCCCCGGGAGGCTATGCAAGAGCAGGAAGGAAAAGAAAACAGAGCCATCTGCTTGTCCTGAATTAACTGGTAGAGGGGGGTGGGCAAGGCAGTGGGCCCAGGTGGGAACCTGGTGTTGGGAAGGGAACTGGGACCCTCTGGCTGCACAGACCCAAGGGATCCAGGGTTTGCAGGAGCTGGGCCATGAGCCCTCCTGTCAGGGCAGCAAAACCCAATCCAGGCTCATTCCCTGGTTTGCACTCTTTCAAGTAGTTATAAACCCAAACTACTCATTCCTTCCTTTTGGGCGTTTTGCAGAAGAGTGAACCAAGGCTGGGCGAGATCAGGCAGGTCAGCCAAGGTCTCACAGTGGCTAAAGAACAGGTCTCCTTGGGACGCCTGGGTGGCTCAGCGGTTGAGCATCTGCCTTTGGCCCGGGGCATGATCCTGGAGACCCAGGATCCGGTCCCACTTCAGGCTCCCTACATGGAGCCTGCTTCTCCCGCTGCCTATTTCTCTGCCTGCCTCTCTCTCTGTATCTCTCATAAATAAATAAATAAAATCTTAAAAAAAAAAAAAAAAAAAAAAAGAACAGGTCTCCAACGCCCCGGTCCCTCTCCATGGGTCTCACGTCACCACACAGAACCAGGGACTCTATCTGCCCCATCTATTGTCCTGATTCCATCTTGCCAGGGCTCTCCTTGGTGGCAGAACAGCTGCCCAACTGCTCCCCACGCTTCCAGTTTGGGTCCCCTCAAACCCTGCTAGAAACTGTCAGAGTGTATCTGACCACATCCGACAGCTCCCTCCAGGGTCAGAGGCCCTGCTCCCAACATCCCTCAAAGCCCTTGTGTCCTCCCACCTGGCCACCCTGACTCTCTAGCTCCATCCGCCCTTCTGCTGTGCCCTGAAGCCACGTGGCAGGCAGCTTCCCCCCACCCCCAGCACCCCAGCTTTGAAGCCCTCAAGGGCAGTGCTCATATCTTCCACCCAGTCTCCAGCGTCTGGCACACAGTGGGAGATCCCTCACTGTTGCCTAAAGCGTTTGCTGCGATTCACACTTGCTGCTCCTTCTGTCAAAAAAGCCCTTCCCCACCTGGTCTCCATGGCTAAGCCCCAAAGTGTCCTGCAAGACTTGCCTAACCAGCTCACACTGTACGAGCCCTCGAGCCCTCCTAGACCCCTCCAGGAGAAGCTGGGTGTCCAGGGTCCCTCCACAGGCACCTCACCTTCTGTTCTCACACCATTCCCATCGTCTATTCCCAAACTTCAAGGCCCAAGGGCAGTGCCCATGTCTGGTTCACTACTGTCGTCAGTGCTGGGCACGCCACAGGCCCTCTGCTGACCTCTATAAATACTTGGCAAGTGGGGGTCAGTGATTCTGGACAGGGAGAAGACTGGCCAAGGTGGATGGCAGGGCACAGGGACCCTGGGTATTTGCAAACAGAGAGAGGGTGCTTTTGGTCATAGCCGGGAGATCTTCCAAGGAGCAGTCTTGGGGGATAGCAAGTTGAGGAGCTACCTCTCCTGTAGTTCAGCTCCTACCTCCTTATATGGTGGCCATTGAGCCCCTTAGCCTGAGTCCTGGTAGAGTGTCTACAAGGCGGAGTGGTGGGCACGAGAAGGCCAGGAACCTGCCTGGGCCCCTGACATGACCTGTAGTGCTGTCACTTCTGGAGCTGGGTCTGAGCTCTCTCCTGTTGGGGGTACTGTCTCGGCCTCATAGCCCTCCACAGAATCAATGCCCCCTCGAGGGCAGAAGAACTGCTTCTCCAGCAGTTTCCGCTTACTGCTGACTGGTTTGTCTGAACTTGCCTCCTGGACAGGTGCAAGGCTAGGAGCTATAGCCAGGTTGGACACAGGGCTGGCCTGGGGGCCACAGAACTTAAGGATAGGGGGCAAAGGAGAACCAAAGTCAGGACAAAAGACCCCTGGCATTTGATGCACGTGTGATTTTGGTGACGTGATGATGTTGAACCGGCAAATCTGTGGAGAAGGAAGTCAGAGTGGTGGCTGCCAGGGGCTGGGGGAGGGGAGATGGGGAGTGACTGCTAATGTTTTTGGGATTTCCTTTTGGGGTGATGAGAATGTTCTGGAATAGACAGAGGTGGCAGTTACACGACCACAATCTTTTTTTTTTACGACCACAATCTAATACATTGTGCATGTGTTAAATGCCACAGAATTGTTAACACAGTTTTATGTTATATGAATTATATCTAAAAAAAAAAAAAAAAAAATTTTTTTTTTTCAGGAAAAAAATAAAAAGTCAGGCCAGACTCCAGTTTATCAGTTTCCCTTCTAATGAGTCTAACAAGTCCTGGCAGCTGCCTCTTTTTCAGTGAGCCAACATCCCAGCTCCTTATCCCAACCACAAGGCCTTAGGGCTCAGCATACCAATAAGACGTGAGTTCTGACTCAATCTTTGTTTCTTGACCAAAGATCCCCAACATCCTGTAAGAAAGGAGAACTGATTGGGTCCCTCTTCTGCTTAAAGATCTTCAAGAATTCACCTTTATTCACCAAAGGACATCCGGGCTCCTGACCCTGGCACTCAAGCTCTAGCATGAGGGGCTGACCAGACAACCCCACACATCGAGGTTCCTGGCCAATCTCGGTGTCTGCACTTGCTGCCATCATCTGGGTCCCCACCTCCCCAGGGATATCCTGCCTAGCGAACCAAACCCCAACAACATCTGCCTTGTTGATAGAGCTGTCCCTGGCCCACAGTATCCTTGGCCACAGCTGCCCTTCCCTCCGCCAAGCTCTCTGTGCACGAAGGGGGTGTTTTACTGTGCATAATGCTACTACACGCCTGTGCTGCTTTGAGATCTTACTACCCCACAAAACTATGAGTTCTTGGAGGAATGGGGGCCATGTATCATCTGCCATGGATCCCAGGGCCTCCTGCCACCGTAGGGCTGCCTAACTCCAGAGGGTGCTATTTCCTTCCACATAACAACACTTCCACCCACTGATCCCTTGGTGGGTCCTGCTGGACAGACATACACAGATAAACAAATGGCTCTGTCAAAAACAAAGGTCAGAAGAAAGCACAGCTGCACCTCCAGTTAGAGAGATGTGTGGACACAGAGTCTGACAGCACACGCACAGGCAAAAGATGAAAGCTGGAGTTGCGAGGCCCAGGGAATGCCCAGTGGGAATGGAGAGCAAAGCCAAGATAGGATTCCAGAATCCCAGGGCACAGTTACAGTGTCCCTTAGAAGCGTCTGGGGTGAAGCAGGGGTCCTTAAGGGCGCTAGGTTGACACAAATGGAATTACAGAACTCAGAAACTGAAGGAGAACTTGTAAACCAACACTGTCATTGCAGAGATGGAAAATTAAGGCCCAGAAAAGGGCAGAGAGTTGATCTGTTCATCAATCTGTCAGTGCATCTATCCACCCATCCACCCATGTGTACATCCATGAATGCATAAGACCATGCATCCACCCATACATCCACCTATCCACACATGCATCGATGTATCCGTCTATGGACCCATGTAACTATAACTATCCATCATGCATCCATCCATCATGTATCACATATTCATCCATCCATCTCTCCCCTCCCTCTAGGGGCTGAGGGTAGAGGTGGAACTGGAGCCCAGAGTCATGGCCTCTCAACCCAGAGCTCTCTACCAATGTGCCACAGTTGCCTTTTTAAAGCCGATGGCAGCTCTGAGAAATTTTCTGACCCAACAGGGGTCGGCAAGAAAGTCCCTACTGGTGTGGCTCCTGCCAAGGTATGGACACCCCAGGCACCTGCCCTGAAGTCAGCCCCTGACAGCTCTGTAGATATGCAAACTGCAGCCATCACAGGGTCCTTCTGGTTGCCAAGAGCATACTCTACCTGTATCATGGCACTGCAGGGCAGGTATGCCACAGGTGGGGGCTGCGAGGTGTTGGGGGGGCAGGAGGCTGAGCAAAGGCTGTGAGGCAGGACTCCACGGCAGGTGGCAAGGGGTCCTTGGGTTGTCACAGGATGATTGATGGAAGATGGGTGGGAAAGAGCCTGCACACTGGGGGGGCATGTATCCGTGGGGGCTTCAGAGCCCACCAAAGCCCAGATAAAAAGGAGCCCCTAAGGTTGTGGGGAGGTGGTCCCCAAGAACAGCAGGCAGAGGGGATTTAGGGAAAGTTTCCCCATCTCTCCGAGCACCTAGGGCTTCAGTGAGTACTGCGAAGAAGACCCAAGGGCGGGAGCAGATACAGTGCAAGCAGCTGCCAGCTGCTGGGAACAAGGTGGGGAGGCGGCACAGGTGCTCTTATAAAAGGGACTATCCAAGAAGTGGGGAATTACAGCAGGACGTGGGAGGTGGGTCCCCAGGGAGGCCCGGCAGCAGCACAGGGGCTCCTGCTTCTCCCCCACCCCTCCTCCCTGCCCAGGGAGGGGCCCGACACACATCTGCCTGCTCCCCTCCACGTGCACCTGGATCTCTGTATGCCTCCTGCCTCCCGGTTTCAACATGCTTTGGCTACAAATCCATAAGACACATTGCTGTGTCCCTAGACTCCCTCCGAGAGAGGCAGCGAGACAGAAAGGCAACCCCAGCAGTGGCCGTTCTTACCTCTGTCCTTAGATATGATACTTAAAACTGAGCCTCTGTTTACTCGTTTGTAAAGAGAGGTGGTGATACACCCAGCAAGGGGCACAGACATGAGTGTGGACAGTACCCTATGCCATGCCTGGCAGTAAAGATGTATTGCATCTCCCATGGTCTTATTAGAAATATCTAACTGCTGGGCGCTGCCAGTGGTGTGGGCTGTGGGGCTGGGCATGTGGGGTAGAAGGAGATAGTCCTGTAGGCACACAAGTGGCATCCTCCGTTCAGCTGCAGGGATTGCAGGGGAGGGACACTGTGGGTGTCTGGGAGCAGAGGCTATTTGCAGAAGGCTAAAAGTAGAGGTCTTACCCCTGGGGCCAGATGTATTTAAAAATTCAAAACTCCCCACATTTAGACGGCAATACTGCATCATTCAGCAGCCTCCAATAATCAAATACATTGACATTTCTGCAGGGAAATACGAGAATGGAGAATACATAATGGCTATAAATAGCCTCACTTGGACTATAAATAGCCTCACCTCGGTTCAGGCGGGATTTTGTGCCAAATGAGTTATGAAAAAGCATTTGGTTTTCTGAGCTTGCTGGATTCTGGAATTGAAGCTAAAGAATTATGGGTCTGCATTTTAGTGTTTCTTAATGGGGAAAAACTGCGTGTCAGCCCTGGTTCATCCCACAGCCGATGCAGTCCAGATGATGAGCATCACACAGACGCCACCCCACCAATTTGCCTGGGCCCAACCCCAGAGCACATAGTGCAAGATTAGTCACAAACCAAAGACAGCTTTGCACACACACATAAAAACACAGAGAAATGTGTGTGCATATAATCACATCAGCAAACAATGATGGGAGCCCTGCTCTGGGGATGGAACCCAGCCTTGTGTAGCCCCAGTGGCCGCAGACGCCTGCTCAGGCTGATCCCTGCCCACGCTGCTGAGCCACACATGTCTCCAGGCTCACATCTGGACCAGAGGAAGAAGGGGTGAGAAGGAGGAACAGGGTTGGGGCTTGGCAGCCACAGGCTTCCCATTCCCTGGATTCTGGAGGGGCAGTGAGAGCCCCGGACAGACTGGTGTCTAGTCCTGACACTGCCACATAGGAGCCGGCAACCTCAGTGGGGTGGCCTGACCTTCATACTGAGCTGCATTTCTTCACCTGCCAAGTCTAAACAATTGGGCCTCCCTAGGTTTGTGAGGTGCGTGCATGCAGGTTCCTCCAAGGGCCTGGTGCTTGTGAAATGCTTGCTGACTATTCTGTGAAGTTGCTTCAATGTACGATATAAAAAGAGCAGCTTTAATGGGGCAGTTTTTCATTTCTGGAGATGCCCCCACATCCCCAGGATTCTCTTGAGGTAAGGCCCTTGTGAGCTTCTGTCCTTTACCAGGTTTTCCATGTGAACGTAGACAGAACCTTCTGGCTGCTCTGGCTGCCAAGGGGATACACCAAAGGACTGGGCTCAGGGTCTACAGAGAAAAGCTTAGAGCAGAGACCAGCTTACCCTGGAGGAGGAGGTAAGACATCATAGGCACAGGCTTTGAAGCTAGAACAGGGTTCCCATGGCTTCACCTTTCACCTGGTCTTAGCAAGTTACTCAAAATCTCTGACCCTCAGTTATTTATTTTTATTTTTATTTTTAAAGATTGATTGATTGATTTTAGGGTGAAAGGAGGGGCAGAGAGAGAGGGAAAGAATCTCAAGCAGACTCCCTGCTGAGCACGGAGCCTGACCTGGCGCTCAATCTCACGACCTTGAGATCATGACCTGAGCTGAAACCAAGAGCTGGACTGTGCCAGCCAGGCACTCCGGTGACCCTCAGTTCCTATGTTTATAAAACTAGGTCCAGTGCCATGTGCATTCAAAGGGCAGTTGAGGGGGATTAGGTTAAGGGACAGTGGAACATAAGATGTGCAGCACACAACACCCGAGAAATGGTCACCGCTGCCGTGATTGCTATGATATGACCCCATATTGGAACGACACGGCTAACGGAGTGCTTCCCTTTGAACTGTATCCTCACATTCATAACAGGGTTAGGATGACTTGCCGAGATCATTATTACCAACCTTCCCACTGCCTATTTGGGTCCCTTGCCGCCACTCTGTCACTCACCCCCACGGTAACACCGGGCAGGTGTAAGGATATGCCTTTCCCACCTCCACCTGCAAGCCTGAAGCCCAGGGAGTACTAGGGAATTGGTCAAGGTCACTATGCAAGTCAGTCACAGGGAGGAGACGAGAGTCCATGATTCTAGGTCCCAGACTATCCCAAATCCATCCCAGCCTTTCAGCACTCTGGAGAGAAGAGCTGCCTAAGGGGGCACAGGTGTGTTAAGGAGCATTCGGTGGCCTGGGTTAGGGGAGGCATGGGACAGGGGAGCCCAAGGGGAAGGGGTGACTGGGTGCAGGAAACAGAGTCATCCTCTACTGGCCCAAGACCATCGCACACAGTCTGGCTCTTCTATCTTTGGCGGGGAGCCTGGGGCTATTTTGGGAAGCTCTGCACACAGCCCGCCACTTCCCTGCCAGGCTGACTAGGTCAAAAACAAAACCAACCCAGCAACAGCCCCATGTCAACAGGGTGGGAAGTGAGGAGGCACTGAACAGCCCTGAACTGAACAGCAGGAGCGGGGGAAGTTGGGGGTGGCGGGGGCAAGTACAATCCTCCCACACTGCCCAAAAAAAAAAAAAAAAAAAAAGGTGGCAGGAAACAAACAAACAAAGCTAGCTGGAAGCAGCAAGATGCAGTGGGAGAAACTAGTTTTGGAACCAGGCAGACCTAAGTTCAAATTCAAGCTTCGTTTTCAAGAAGTCCTTGAACCACTTCAGGCCTCAGTTTACCCAATCATCTACCTTACAGGGGTGGGTGGGATTAAATGAGATAACATTGAAGCCCTGGGCACATAAAAAGGGTGACCCCTGCCCACCTTCTTGACATGTCTTATCATCCCTCCGGGTTGCTTAAAGCCACCTCTGCTGGGTAGCCCCCTATAGCCTTCATCCTGCCCAAAACAGGTGCTCAGCAAACACTTGTGGACAGAATACACCAGGGAATGGGGCTGGCAGTAGAGACGGCAGGACAGAGGGGACATTTCCGAGGAGCCCAGCACCTCATGAGTAGCTGACATAAGTCACCATGAGTTCCTTGTCTCTGATCACTGCTCTTCAGACGAGAGACAGGGCTCAGAGGAGACATGCCCAAGGTCACCTGCGAGGCAGAACTTCAGGAGGCCAGCAGCCTCCAATGAGGGCTGAGGTCCTCATCATGCTGTGTTCTGGTCTTTTCTTCCAGTGACTGGAAGAAAAAATGTGGGCTGATGGGCAGCAAAGGCAGTGTGGCTCGGAGAGGAAGGTACAGGTTGGAGGGGGGCATTCTGGAATGATCATCTTTCCCTTGGGGCCTGCACTCAGAGATTGAGCTAATTACAGATTAAGAGGCATGTTCCGGAGAGGTGACTCACCCAGTCTGACCCCTGGCCTGTACTTTTCTCACTAGACTCTCAGAAAGCCCAAGGGATGGAGTCACAATAACCAAAAGATGGAAGCAACCCCAGCATCCATGGATAGATGAACTGACAAACAAATGTGGTCTATCCACACAATGGCATGTCATTCATCCTCCACAGGGAAGGTAACTCTGGCACCTACTACACCCTGGATGATCCTGGAAGACACAGTGCTGGTGAAATAAGACAGGAAGGACAGGTACTGTATGACTCCACTTGCAGATGCTATGCATCTGGAAGTCAAATTCACAGGGATAGAAAGCAGGATGGGGGAGCCATCCTGCTCCGGGGGGGATGGCTGCACAATGGACCCTTACAAATGGTTAAAGTGGTAACTTCTGTTACAGGTATTTTACCACAATTAAAAAAAAAAAAAAAGCGAGGGGGATCCCTGGGTGGCTCCGTGGTTTAGCACCTGCCTTCAGCCCAGGGCGTGATTCCGGAGACCCAGGATCGAGTCCCACGTCAGGCTCCCTGCATGGAGCCTGCGTCTCCCTCTGCCTGTGTCTCTGCCTCTTGCTCTCTCTGTGTCTATCCTGAATAAATAAGTAAATAAATAAAATCTTTAAAAAAAAAAGTGAAGGTAAAAATAAAAAAATAATAAAAAAGCTCCAGAGCTCGGTACAGAGTCTTCTTTCCAGGTGATAAAAATGTTCTGAAATGAGACATTTGCACAATATCTCAAACATACTAAATGCTACTGAATTGCTCACTTTAAAAGAGTTAATTTTATGCTGTATGAATCTTACCAAATAAAAAATACTTTAAAGCCTCTGGGTGTGAGACAGGCAACTCCTGTGAACAGGTACCCTGAGAGAGGCTCCTGGGGTGGGGAGGGGGGACGGCGGGCAGGATGTAGAGCCCTAAGACAGAACAAGGGGAGGGAAGACCTAGCCGCTGGGCACCTTTGGCACAGGGCTCTGTGGGGGCAGAGGGAGGGGGCTGGGCCTGACAGAGGAGTATCATGATGGCCTGGGTACTGGGGGGTACCCCCACCCCCACCCTGCAAACCCACCAGCCAGCCAGAGGGAGGGCCTGGGGGGTCCGAGACTGGCTCTGCCACACTCCTTGGCTGCCCTCGGGGGAGTCCCTAAGCTTTTGGATGGAACCATCAATCCCTGAGACAAGTGCAGGCACAGAGCTCTGGGAGATGGGATGCAATGTCCACCCTGGAGGGCTGCTAGACCACCTCCCAGGACGAGATGCTCATCACCCACAAGGTACTGCCAAGAAGTTCATATGCTGTGCGGTTTGCCTCCTGAGGACTCAACCTAGGGTCTTGTTTGGCTCTTCAGAGCCACAATCTGCTTTTCTTCTCCAGAACACCTTAAAATAGGTGTCCAAATGTCACACCTATTTCCAGGATAGCTCTCCAGGATAGCTGTCCCCTCGGCCACCAGCTCCTCTGCTCTGGGGTCTCTGATTCTATTAACAGAGTAAAATCACCCTAGCTGATGACAGAGCCGGAGGATGCTAAAAGCCCCAGATCTGTTTTCTGGGACCAGCTGCCAGCCTGCTGCTCCCCGGTCAGTGCAACAGACCTGCCCTTTACCTGGTAACACTCTGCCTGCTGAGTGAAAATTCTTGTCCATGTGGAATCTCAGAATGTGACCTTATATGGAAGCAAGGTCTTTGCAGATGTAATTAGTTAAGGATTTCAGGATAAGATCATCTCAGATTTAGGGTGAGCCCCAAATCCAATGACGGGGGTCTTTGGAGAAGAGGGGAAGAGACAGAGGGGCTGGCCAAGTGCTCACAAAGGCAGACACAGTGATGCAGCCACAAGCCAAGGAACACCTGGGGTCACCAAAAGCCGGAAGAAGCAAGGGAGGATACATCCCTAGAGCCTTCAAAGGGATCATGGGCCTGCAGACACCTTGATTTCAGATTTCTGACCTCCAGAACTGTGAGACAATAAAGTCTGGTTGCTCTAAGTGCAGCCTACAGTCAGTCAGGCGTAATGGCAGCCCCAGGAAACTACACTGGGTTTGCGGCACTGGGAAGCAGGACACTGCCCAAGCTGATAACACAGACAGTAGCCAGTGTCCTCATCCTGTTCTGGGCGTCTGTAGAAGAACCAATGGTGCCCTGACAGGGAGGTCACACCAGCACCCGGTCAGAACTGAGCAAGCCTGTGCCTGTGACCAGGTTGTCACCAGGGCTGCTGCCAATTAGCTTAGGGCACTTGAAGAACCACCAAGAAGCCCTTCTGCATCCACAATGAAAACACTCAGAGGAAGTGGCCACTGGATGTGCAGCCACCTGGCCTCCTCGTCTTCCCTGTTTCCCCTCACTGGCACCTAGACAGCCTTTCCTAGGCCCCTGGGCCTGGTCAGGCTAATCCAGCTCAGCCACAGCCCTCAGGTACACCAGCCCTAAGCAAGTAGCTGGGATACTCCCTGGGGGTAGGTCCTAACCCAGGGACTGTGGGTTTCCCTGAAGAGAAGTACTCTACTCCCACCCCCCACCCTGACCTTTGGCTCAGCATCTCCTACCTGTCTCTATTTTGGGGGAACCTCTCACTGGGGGTAGGAAGCTGGACAAGGATTTTTGAACAATTCAGCATCTACAGACCCCAGGGCATGCCACCATCCTAGCTCTGTGGATGCCACCAGACCTAGGGACAAGGTTAGGACCATCTTAGCTCACAGGACTTTGAGAAGCTGAGCCCAGCATTTCTCAAACTCAGGGTCAGGGATGAGCTGCTTTAGAAACATTTAGTGAGCTTGTTCAAAATGTAGAAGGCAGGCCCTTCTCCCAGGATCAGAACCAAATCAGAGCCTCTGTATGAGAGGGCCAGGACCCAGCATCTTATACATGTTCCCCAGTGATATCAAGAAGCCTACCAGAGGTGAGACCCCAGGTCAACTTCTCTGTGCAGGTGGAGAGAGCAGACACAGGACAGGGCTTGCATGAGGATACATGGCAGAGCCAACCTGGCTGGTGTCCCTCTGGGCCAGGAATCAGATGACTGAGCCCCCCATGCTCAAGGAGCCCTATTCCCAGATAAGGCTCCACTGAGACTGCTCAGCTCCCTGGGCACCTGGCACAGACTCTCCTCTTGGCCCTCATAGACTAGTGTCACCACACGCTGGCCTTCGAGCTCAGACTGTATTGTGTCATGCTTCCCGGAGCCTGGCCAGAGCAGTTGCTTGATAAAGGCAGGTGCCTGGCAAACATTTGTTTGGTAAATGATGTGGAGTCCACACTCTGCCTCAGAGCAGCTGTCTGACTTTGGGCTATTCCTTCCACCTCACTGCTGCTCTACAGAAAAGATTCTGGTCATCCACCTTGACCATTTCACAAGGCCACGGTGAGACTCAACCAATAGACCAGATGCCACATGTAAGCATGAGCTCTGCACACCAGCTTTAACTCAGCCATCAAGTTTTCACTGACTAGAGATGAGCTGGAAGCCCAGGGAAGCCAGGCCAGCCAGGAGATGCTACAGGTGGACAGGGCAGCAGGAGAGGGCCTAGTGGGACAGGCCTGTCTCCCACAGTGAGACAAACTGCCCACTGAGCAGTCCACTGCTCTTGGGGCATAAGTCCTGCCCTGGTCCCATACCCTGTGGGTCCCATATCTGACTGGGCCCAGGTCCTGAAAGCCATCAGGCCACATTGAGGAGTGCTATCAAGGCCCGGGGGGGCGGGGGGCGTCTATTTCCCAGCTGAGCAAAGATTTGACCTTGGAGCATCTCCAAGGACCATGGGGGCAGTGGCTCTGTGTTCCGCCCCCACCCCCAGCCTGCTGGTATTCCTCCCAAAGCCCTCTCCTCAGAGTCAGGCTTCCTGGGGCAGCCAGGCAGGAGCCCTTCCCACTGGCTGCCACTCTCGGGTCCCATGCTGCCCAGCAGAGAGCAGAGCTGCCCATCAGATGGAACATGCTGCTCAGGGCACAGGGCAGCGCCTCTTCCTCCAGCTGTATGCAAGACTGCCACTCAGAGCCCTGCCTTCTAAATGACCTCACAGGGACCAACCAGTTCTTCAGCCTGGGCTGGGCTAGTTGTGGGGGGACACTCCTATGCACCCATATGTCCCTTCATGTATCAGGTTAACCCAGGTCGACTATGGGGTGAGAGCTGGGGCAGAGAAGGCTAGGACATGGGCCAGCGCTGTACAGAAGAAACATCACCATGTCCCCAGCATGGGACTCCCACAGCCAGTGGGGAGAGGAAGGTGGACTTCATTCTGCCTCCAGAAGCCACCCAGCCCAGCATGGCTCTGGGTGGCTCAGGAAAGTTCCTCTGGGTCTCCCTTCCAGTCTCCCCACCTGCCAGGAGTGATCTGGAATCCCAGTGTGCTGCTACCTGCGAAGGCTGAGGGCTAGGTGGTGATCCAAGCATCAATTCTGGCCCCAGCAATCTTTGTGCGTTTGGTTGGGGGGCCCTTGTTGGTGCTGTGGCCAAGAGCAGCTCCAACTGGGGCACACCCCTGTGCCTTGGTTTCCCCGTTCAGCAACCCTGCTGTGTCATGTGAGCTCAGGTGGCTGGCAGAGCCCAGGCTTCATCTTCCAGGCCACGGGCAGCTTCGTGACCACGCCTCCTGACAGAAGGTCCCCCTGGCTGCAACGCTGCACTGGCCTTCCAAACATTTGAGAGGATGAAAAGCAGCAGCTGGCCTGGCCCTGATCATAAGAGGACAGTCTTTGATACAGAGTAGCTATTTGAAACCAATCCATTTTTAAGTCCTGTGCTGGAGGAGAGCCCTGAAAAGCAGTCACCCCGTCACCGTACTCCTGCGGGCCAGGCAAGCACAGTCTCACGTTCTTGCCCCACAGCCCTGTTCTGCACAGAGGGAATCTAAGGTTCCTGGGATTAGCAATTTCTGTAGGTCACAGAAGATGAACTCAAACTCCAGCCCATGGCTAACAAGCCTTGCTCTTCTGGCCATCCCAGGTCAGCCCCTACCTCCCAGTCTCCCCATCCCAGGAGCCTGGAGTCATGGGGAAGGCCTTCAGCCATGCAGCTAAGCATGCAAAGCCAGCAGGCAAATGCATCCAGGTGGCAAGAGTGTTTTAAAAATTAACCATCCCTGGGTTCCCTGTCTGTGCAGCCTGCCACAGCCGTGACAAAGCTTGATCACAGACACAGGCTGTGATAATGGTGTGCCCATGCCTAGAAAGCTGTGAAGTGCTTCACAAGGGCACAAAGTGACAGGCCAAGAGGGGATGCCGGCTTGGAACACTGTGCTCGGGCTCACACCATTCCTTTGTCCTTCCCAGTCTCCAGAGGGCACGTGCTGTGAACTCTGTTGTATAAACCAGGAAACTGAGGTTCAGAGGGGCCAAGGGGATTCTCTAAGGTCTCACGGCCAGGCTGATGGCAGAGTGGGGGTCAGGACAGAGTCTTTCTGACTTGCTTTCACTCTCTGCTCTCCTCCAGCGCCAGGTATACAGCTCAGAGTGGGAGACAAGCTTGAGGTGGCCTGATACCCCAGCACTCCTCTGGGGTGCCACCTCCTGTTCTCCCTATTGCCCTCTGAGCTTTCAGAGAGGTGATGGGGACTTGGTAAAGAAAGTTTCTCTCGCTATGGCAACAAGGAGGGGAAAATCGAGGCACACACTGGGCAGCTGCTGCCAGGCTGGACTGAACAGAGCACGTCAGGTGCCTGGCTCATTCACTCCCACCAAGCTGGGCTTTGTCGGGGAGATGATGGAGGCATGGAGAGGTAGCAGGGGCAGGACTGGAGGTCTACAGTCTCTCCCCACAACTGCCTCAAGGATCAGAGGATGGCCATTTACTGCAAGGGGCTCTCAGGAGCCCAAGCGGCTCAGAGAGCCACAGGGCTGACATAATGGGCACATTTGCAACCACAGGTTAAACCAGCATCCCATCAAGAAACCATCAAGAGTTATAAACAATTTTCTCTGGGCCTGGGGCAGGCAGCAGGCTGTATCCTATGGAAGAAGAGACTAGAATCACCAGGCAGGGGCTCTGGGGAAGGCATCCCAGCCCGGTGCCCCATCACAGAGCCCAGGGAGGGAGCCAGGGAGGAGCCTGACTTCAGAGGCCCTCCTGTCCAGGACCGCTGCCATGGCCTAGAAGTTTCACCCCGATGGCTCTCTCTCCTCCCAGCCATCGGGCTTATCCATCTGGCTTCTTGTGGGTCCCTGAGGTACAAACCCTCCTCTGTTATGTCACTATTCCATCTACCTTTGGGGAAAAGCCCTCAAATTGCCTAAATCTTTTTTTTTCACATAACTGTTAACTTACAGAAAAGTTGCACATATAACGTGAGAATTTTCATATACCCTCACCCCAGCACCACTGTTTAAATCATTTGCTTTACCATTTGAGCGCTATCTGCACATCTATATGCATACACTCTATCGCTATAACTGACACTCACAGTCTGTTCTGAACCGTCAAGTCCAAGGGCATAATCACAACCCTACCCCTGTCCCCCATGCCCATTCATGGGGGTCACCACCAGGCACCCTCACACCCACCTCCTGCATGCTGAGGTGTGTGAAGGAGGAGGAAACTGAGGCTCGGTCTCCTGATATGCAGGGCTTCTCCTACTATATCGAGCCACCCACAGCTAAGTTCTCAGCATAAAACAGACAGACCCTGCTCTGCAGACTGGGTTACCGATGATGATGTGATGATGCCAGAAACATTATTAAAAGAAAGCAAAATAAAGAGCGGGTCTGGACTAAGTGATGGAGGCTCTCTACGGTGCATTGTTGGCTCTCGAGTTCCAAGCAGGAGTGTGCGTGGTGGGGGCTGGATGGCCGGCAGTGAGGGGCTCCCCACTCAGGCCCTGGGCTGCCACCCCCTTCAAGGTCTGCTCTCTGCTTCTTTCTTTTTCCTTTCCTCTCCTCAGACAACTGGGATGGATGGACTATTATTCTTCATCCAAAAGTTTGGTGGCACAGGACCCAATGAATGAATGAATGAATGAGTCTGAGTTCACACTCCGACTTCCCTGGGTGGGTTACTCAACCCCTCTGAGACTCAGTTTGCTTGTATGTAAAATGGAACCACACCACTTTGAAAGTGGCTGAAGATTGTTAACTTAGATGAGATTTGTGGAGGTGCCGGCAAGGGTGGGGGGACAGAGTCTGCTGAGACTGTGTTCTGAGAAATGAACCAGAAATGGGGAGAACATGGGAAGCAAAGCCAAGGAAGCCTACATATGAACACTACAGAGAGCGGATACATGTGCACACACAAGGCCTTGCTCAGTACATCTTCAGCTTAGCAGTATCTCTTGACAACTCCCCTTCCTTTTGGCTTAAGACACTCAGAGGCCCAGGATGGAAAGCTGGCAGCCAGGGGCTTTCCCTGGAAACACAAACGTGCCAATCTCTGTGATACATCTGACAATGCAGCCCAGGGGCGCATGGGAAGGAGGAGCAGTGAGAGAGGGAGGCATCTCCATCCAGAAGTGGGTAGGAATGGCCTGTCTCACTCAGGTAAGTCACAGAGCTACAAAATAATGCATAAAAGGGACAGCTGTACAACCCTAACCATATCAGGGCCGTTTGTAGGAGATCACACTATCACAAGCAGAATGTCAACTGGTACATGCAGCCCCGACGGTAGAGGGAGAAAATGTATCTGTGTGTGTGAGTGTGCACACATGTGACTGTATATGTGTGTGTGCATGAGGGTGTGAGTGTGAATGTGTGTGACTGTGTATATGGGGGTGTGTGCATATGTGTGGCTACACATACGTGTGCATGTGGTGGTGATTGTGCACGTGTGTGATTGCCTGTGTGCAGACAGTATGTATGTGTGTATGAGTGTACGTGTGTAACTGCATGCATGCATGTGTGTGTGTGTTAGGGAACATCACAAGGCAGATCGGGATTGTTAATATTCATGAGCTTTTCTCCTGCTCACTTTCTTAAACCATTTGTGTCATGCATATCAACAGCCACCGCCAACAGATTTTCTCCAAGCTGGGCACAGAACTGGGCTGGGGCATCAGCTCAACTTCTCAGGTGGATGTGGTCCTGAGTCCTAGAATCCCTGACGCTGAGCCAGTGCTGCCATCCTGCCTGGCACAGCCTGGATGGTGGATGCCAGCACTCAGAGGAAAATAAAACAAATTTTCCTCTCAGAGCCTCGGGAGATCTGTCTGAACCACCAGGCTTCCCACGGAACCCTTCCCTGAATCCCAGTGCTCCTGTGGAATTAAAGAAGAGAGAGTCACTCACCGCCTGAAAGCTGGCCAATGGTTGATTATTCCACTTTTCCTGGAATGAGCTTTCCACGCTTTCTCTGGCTGGAGCATCGGCAGCCAGGGCTCCCACCTCTCCGACCTGCTCTCACACCCTCTACAGCTCTTTACAAAGCTTTCAAGTAAGTCACTGCTACGTGAAATTACACTAAGGAAGGAGGCTGGCTCATTGTGCTGGGGGACCCGAAGGAGGAGGCTGGCACAGAGCGCTCAGGATTCACTTTGGATGAAAGCAGGTGGGTTGGTGGAGCAGACCTTCCCTCCTCCAACGCCAGCCCTGCCCTTGCCAACCAAACACACATGTGTATCACTAAAGCAACCCCCCCCCACCCTGAATGCACAGGAGAGACCCCAGGGCAGGGTCACCTCCACTGCAGCACACGGGGGGCCAGCCTCCCATGGAGGCTGAGAGCAGAGACAAGAGTGGATTGCCACCACTCATGGGGCAGACCTCTTTCATGTCGCATCAGATACTCGATTCGCCAGCAAACCAAAAGCAAACCAAACAAAACCAGCACACTGCCTCCCCACCCATCACACAACTCAGAAACTTATCAGAATTTACAGCGAACTGACAAGAGTCCAGACTCGGGTAATGTCATTAAGAAGCCTGCACAGCACCCAGATGCCAGGAGGGTCTCGGTGACAGACTCCAGGCTCAAAGCGAAGGGAAAGCAAGACAGCACAGATGTCTGCAGACACAAAAGCATTCTTCTTACCCAGCCCAACAGGAACCAACCTGATTATCAGAGGGAAGCACCCAGAATTCGGGAGTCCGGGGCAGCCTGGGAGAAACGGGGCTTTCGGGGATGCGCCAACACGGTTGGAAGAGACCTGGCCACAGAACCAGACGGGGAGCCCTGTGTCGGGCCACCTTAGAGGCTGATTTGTTATTAAAGCAACTGTCAGAGAAGACACTGAAACAGAATACATAACCCGCCAGACGCCCGGGAACCTGACTTAAGGCACATACCTGCCGGTGTAGTCCCCCGTGTGAGGCGCCACCTTCAGGGTCTCGAGCTTTTTTCCTCATACCTGCACCGAACTTTGAAGCTTCCCCGTGAGTCAGACAGGCCACTTGGCGCCGCTTTCTATTTAAAGATAACACAGGGCTTCGCAGACACCATTCAGCCCGTGGCTTCTAAGGACTGGGCGCTAAAGCCATTCCCTTTGGGCCTCACTTTCCATCGACATAGATGTTCTAGCTGACAATGGGAGGTTCGTCCCTCCACGGTGGCCAGGGACGGAGCTGCCTGCCCCCCCCCCCTCTCAGATCTGAAGAATGCCCCAGGGCACCTCAGCGAGTCCCTCCAGGAAAGCCATCCAGAAGCCATCTGAGCACTGAGGCTGGAAGTGGGGAGGACAGGACAGAATGCTGACCCACTGGGCAGAGGTCTTAAAACCCCGTGTGAAACAAACTCTGCCGAGGGACTGTCCCAAACAGATGGCGGCGCTGCCCGGGACGCCTGTGCTGCCAGGAGCCAGCCAGCAGATGCTCCTCGCTGCACCATCCTCTCGGAGATTCCGGGTTACGGGGACAAAACATTCCCCCACTGAACTCCGTTTTCAGGTGAGAGTGAACTGGGCAGAGACAGGTAGCTGGCCAGGGCCCCTGGGGAGCCTTGCCCCATCTGGGGTGCGTGTGCGTGCCCCAGCACGTCCCCTCCCCCGGTCGGACCAGGTCCAGGACAGCGCACTGCCTGTGCGATGTTGCGCTTACATGGGAAAAGCAGCAGCAGGACCAAGCACCAGGAGGCAGGAGCCGCCTGGGGGCCCTACACCCCGCGTGTGCCGAGCGCCCTCCCCGAGGCAGGCAGGCCGTGCCTCTCCCTCCCGGCTCGCTCCATCCCAGCTACTCGGAGAAAACAAGCAGCCCACGTGATCACGCGGAGCTTCCCCGCTAATAACCCGTCCTGAGGCTGTGGCAGTTTTCGCAGGAAATTACCTTTCAGGAAGAAAACGTAAGGAAGGGGGAGAGAGGGGACAGAGTGTGCGAGCTGAAGGCCGGGGCTCGTCCCGCAGCCCCCCGTGTCTGTGAGGTCTGCCCAGCTCCCCATGCTGCCGGCCTCAGGGCGCCGCCCCTGGCTCGCAGCCCCGCCGGCCGCCCATGCCGGTGACGGGGCGCCCCTAGGCGCGGGCGCGCGGACGGACGGACGGACGGATGGACGGATGGACAGCCGGGCCGGCAGGCAGGAGCCCAGGGCTGGCAGGGACGCGGAGGAAGGGCGGCCAGGAGGAAGAGGTGGGGAGAGGAGAGGGAGGGAGGGAAGAGGGAGAATTGGTTCTCTCTCCTCCACTGGGACCACTGAGCTAAGTTGCCATGGAGAAGGGGGAGCCGCTGGCAGAGCCTGAGGCGGGCGGAGGAGCCATATGCCGGAGGAAGGAGGGAAGGCGTCAGCCGAGAGCCAATCCCCACCCTCCCCAGGCGCAGCCGCCCCCAGCCCGGGCCTCGGGAGAAGGGCCTGGGGCTCCTGCTCGGTCAGCCCAGTCCCGAGCTGTACCCTCCTCCTGCCACGCCACAGGGCACCAGAGCCCCTCCGTCAGCTTGCACAAGGCCCAGAGCCCTGGCGTCCCCGGAGGCACGGCGGACCCGTCTCCCCATTTCCAAAAATCAGAATGGCCCGACCCTGGGTCACAGGCCTCAGGGGTGTCAGCCGTATTTCCCACTCTCAGGAACAAGTGTGTCCCCTGCAGACGGCCCCTTTGCCCAGAACCAAGTAGGCAGAGGGACAAGGCCAGGGCGGGGCCGGGGTGGGGGTGCACGGAAAAGGAACTCTCCAGAACACCTGCTCCTGCCTGCCTGCTGTGGCTCTGCTGCTTCCATATAAAACCCAACTCCAGGACTAGCCTTTGCCACTGACTTGTTCATACTCCGAGCAGCAGAAATGGGGTTGGGGAGAGAGCTAGGAGGCCTGGCTTGGGGTCTCCTTGTGGAGATCACGTGGCAGGACAAGTCCAGCTGTGTCTCTGGGCCTCTGTTCCTCATGATGAAGCAGGATGATCCCACCACCCCCCTCTCCCAACCTGCACTCCCAGGCACTGGGACACCCCAACGGCCAGGGACAGTGAGGGGGTGTGGGCACTGGGAAACACTACCACTTTGGGGAGCCCCGTCCCCACAGTGGGCACACCACCTAACACCCCTCCTCTACTTGCTCCCTGGGATCGACTGGGATGAAGGCTCTCCAAAACCTGAAGCCAGCGCAGAAGCCTTGGCTTCACTGCTCTAACACAGATGGACCAAAGGGTGGCCCACGTGGGAGTCCAGCCTGACGGCCACAGCCTTTACATTCTCCCTTCGGTCTTTTTATTTATTTTTAAAATTTTTATGTACATAGGTAAGTAAATAAGCAAGCTCTAGGCCCAACGCAGGGCCTGAACTCATGATCCTGAGCCAGTCAGGCGCCCCTCCCTTCCCAGTCTTGTTCTCACTTTCCCCCCCAACCCTTTATTATGAAGATGTTCAAACATATGGCAAAGTTGAAAACATTTTATAAAGAACATCTATGCACCCGCCAGCCAGATCCTGCCATTCTGTCTCACTTTTTTAGTTTGGCAAAACACATATAACCTAAAATTGACCATTTTAACCATTTAAAAGTATATGATTCAGGGGCATGTGGTACATTCGCGATGCTGTGCAATCATCTTCTTTAGTTACAGAACATTCTCATACCTCCAAACTGGAGAGCCACTTGCTCTCCCTTCCCCGCCTGCCCAGCCCCTGGCAACCATCCGTCTACTCCGTCTCTACATATTTACCTATTCTGGACATCTCAAATAAATGGAATCATATGTGGCCTTTTGTGCCTGGCTTCTCTCACAGAGCATCATGCTTGCAAGGCTCATTCAGGTAGTAGCAGGTGGCTGAATAATAGCCCATTGGATGGATGCGCCACATGCATTCACCCTTTGAGGGATATGTAGGTTATTTCCACCTTTTGGCTATTGCTCTCTCATTTTTATTTTTATTTTTTAAAATATTTTATTTATTTATTCATGAGAGACAGAGAAAGAGAGAGAGAGAGAGAGAGAGAGAGAGAGAGAGAGAAAGAGAGACATAGGCAGAGGGAGAAGCAGGATTCCGAGGGGAGCCCAATGTGGGACTTGATCCCAGGATCACGTCCTGAGCCAAAGGCAGATGGTCAACTACTGAGCCACTCAGGCGGCCCTGCTGTCTCATTTTTAAAAAGAGTTTCTCGGGGGCACCTGAGTGGCTCAGTTGATTGGGTGTCTGCCTTCAGCTCAGGTCATGATCTCAGGCTCTCTGCTCAGGAAGGGGCCTGTTTCTCCCTCTCCCTCTGCCTGCCTCTCCCTCTGTGTTCTCTCTCTCTCTCTCTCTCTCTCTCTCTCTCTCTCTCACACACACACACACACACACACACACATAAATAAATAAAATCTTTAAAAAATAATTGAAAAAAAAAAGTTTCTCCATGACATCTCCTAAAGCCCCTTGGTCTCAAGCGTACAGGCTAAGGAGGCTCCAAACTGCATATTAATCCCTGATTTCCCTTTTTGTCAAAGATTACTCCCCACTGAGTAACAGAGCACAGGAGGCAGGGGTCCCAGAGCCTGTATGAGGCCAGCAGGTGAGCCGTGGCCTCCTCTGTCCTGAGAAGCAGCATACTGGGCATCAGGATACATGAGCACACCAACCCCACATTTGTCTTTTGAGACCTGATAGACCTGGGCTCAAGTACTCTCTGGTGCCCACCAGCTATATGACCACAAGCTGTTCACTACACTGGGCCTCAGCTTTTTCATCCATAAAATGGAGGCAACAGTCTCCATTGTGGGGGTTGTGCTATAGAAACAGGACAGGCACTGCCCCATGGAACTTTCCTCTGTGACGGACATGTTCTACGTCTTTACTATCTCATATGGCTGCCACCAGCCCCACATGGCTACTGAGCACCTGAAGTGGGGCTCCTGCGACTGGGAAACAAAAATTTTAATTTCATCTCACTTTAATTTAAAATTAAAATTGAGTAGTCACATGGAGCTCGTGGTGATTGTCCTGGAGCGCCCCAAGGACTGATTGAGATGGGATGGTGGGACACCTGCCCAGACGAAGCACCTAGCTCCAGAGTCTTCCTCCTTCATTCCTTCTTTCCCCTACTTACCCCACGCCGCCGTATGGGTGGTAGAGAGGCTTCTGTCTGCAGCCTGGCCCCCCAAGGCTCCCTCTAAAAGGACAGAGGGCAGGTGGTGGGGCTCTCAGGGAACAAAACAGGCACCAGCTGGGGAGTGGGCTCAGTGGACTCCATAATGACGTGGATCCTTGAACCACTGACCTCTCCTCCTGCCCCTACTGGCCTCAGACCTCTATTCTAGAACCCCATCTCCTGCCGTTTCCCCCAGCAACTCCTGAGGTCATCCCTGGAATGTCTGGGCCAGTGCTATAGGATTGGAACAGACCATCCCCCCATTCCTAAAGTAACAGCAGGGACCCCTGCAAGAATATGCAGAAGGTCCTCGGTCCCAGGCTGGGCTGGGGCTGGGCACCCAGGGAGACTTTCCCATATGTGCATGGAAGCTCTGGAAGGCACAGAGGCTGGACAAGAATCCAGACCAGAATCCCATCCGACCTTCTCACTTTGCAGAAGCAGAAACCCAGACTCAGCTAGAGGAGCACAGGCAAGGCAGGAAGAGTTGAGGGGCTTAAGCCGAGCCCCCAGATCTGCCCAGTCGGCATGGACCTCCTCAGAGGACTCTGGAGCAGCCCTGGTAGGAGGGTCCCCACACTAGGGCAGGTCAAGGGCCCAGGGATGGAAGGAGCTATGCAGCTTCAAAGCCTGAAGAGCAGCAACTGAAAGCTAGCCAGGCCATACCACTCCTGTCCCTGACCTGCCCCAACTTACCCACACTGAGGGGGGGAGAAGTGACATCTGCAGACCAACAGGGAACATCCCAGAAAAATTTGTCACAAAGAACCACAGCTCCTGGTGTGAGCTCACAAACAGGTGTGGTCACCTGGAGCTGGGAAATGCTACTGAGGACAGGGACCCCCAGCCTGTCTCCATTCCCTGCCCCAGCAAAGCCTTCTCTTAGCTTCCCAAGAGTCCCCTGCCTCCCCCAACAGAATGGCCAAACCTATGCCCTCCAAACCTATGCCCCAAGTGGCCTGGTCTCATCCACTCAGGCGCCACACTGACTGCGTCCGGCACCAGTACCTCCCACATCAGCACTTCCCATGTCAGTACCTCCCATGTCAGTACCTCCAGCATCAGTACCGGCCTTCCCTCTGCCTCCCCTCTTGCAGCGTTTTGCTCTGGGCCCATTTTCACTAAGGCTGTCCTTGACCTTAACCCCACTCCTGCACTCCCCTGACCCTTCTCACTTACATCACAGCTTCCATCCTTTTTTTTTTTTTTAAGATTTTTATTTATTTATCCATGAGAGACACAGAGAGAGAGAGAGAGAGAAGCAGAAACAAACAGGCAGATGGAGAAGCAGGCTCCATGCAGGGAGCCCAATATGGGACTCGATCCCAGAACCCCAGGATCACACCCTGAGCTGAAGGCAAACGCTCAACCACTGAGCCACCCAAGAGTCCCACAGCTTCCATCCTTATTAAAGACACCACCTATTTTCTTTCTTGCTTTCTTTCTTCTTTCTTTGTTTCTTTCTTCTTCTTTTTATTTTTGTTTTTTTCAAATTGTGGTAACATACATAACATCAAATTTACCATCTTAACCATTTTTAAGTGTCCAGTTCCGTGGCATTAAGCATACTTATACTCTTATGCGGCCTCTACCGCCGTCCACTTCCAGAACTCTTTCATCTTACAAAGACTGAGGCTCTGTCCCCTTTTACCACGAACCCCTCACTTTCCCTCTCCAGCCCCAGGCACCCACCCCTCTACTTTCTGCCCCCACAAATCTGACTCCTCTGGGTATCTTATATAAATGTAATTATATGGTATTTGTCCTTTTGTGTCTGGCTTATGGTGCAGTACATTATTTAAAAAAAAAGAAGGGGGATCCCTGGGTGGCGCAGTGGTTTGGCGCCTGCCTTTGGCCCAGGGCGTGATCCTGGAGACCTGGGATCGAATCCCATGTTGGGCTCCCTATATGGAGCTTGCTTCTCCATCTGCCTGTGTCTCTGCCTCTCTCTCTCTCTCTCTCTCTCTGTGACTATCATGAATAAATAAATAAAATCTTAAAAAAAAAAACAAAAAAACAAAAAACCTCTCTCCCACTGCAATGAGGCTCTGTAAGGGCAGGAATTTGGGTTGGTTGTATTCTGTACTCCCAGGGCCTATAAGAGCACCTGGCACCAAGTAGGCACTGAATGAAACTTCTGAATGAATGAATGAATGAATGAATGAATGAATACTCTGTAGAGGTTAGTCATCTATAGGTCTGGGCCTGCTCCTCCCATGACTGTGGCCCAACTCCCAGGGATGGTGGCCCCTCCCCACACTGCTCCCCTGCAGTCTCATGACTACCATTCTTGGGGGTGGGTACTGTGGGACTACCCCACTTAATGGGCTTTCTCCCCAGATGTGGCACTAGGTCTATGGGAGGATCGTTAAAGGGACAGGCTGAGTGCCCCACCATGGATGAGACAATTTGCTTTGAAGCTCACAACAGCTGGTGCAGTGCATGGGAGTCGGGAGAGACAGAGGTGAGCAAAGGCCTGGAGCATCCAGTTCCTCCAGTGGACCAGGGAGGCTGCCCCCCAGCAGGGCAGCTGTTTCTGGCAGGGATCCGGGAGACCTGGGATCCATCTGGGGCTCACAACCTTGGTGGTCCTTTGCCTTTCATCTTCTCCACATCTTGCCTATTTATAACCTCCTACTTTCTGAGAACTCATTTACCCAAGTTCTGGGCCAGACAAGCTTGGAAAATGGAAGTAAGGCAGACCACTCCATACATGCAGCAAGCCTGAAGGGGTGACAGGCAGTGTGGGGTGGGGGGTGTTCACCTCTTGCCAGACTCAGGCTGCCCCAAGGCAGGAGGTGTCTGGGAAAGGGCAGCAGCCAAGAGCCCATGGCTCAGCCTCAGTGCCCGCCAGACCTCAAGCAGGTCTAGCCAGGTCACTGTGCTGGAAGACAGTGACCCCAGAAGAGCCCCAGACCACGTCAGTGCTCTTCCCAGCTCAGGAAAAACAAACAGATTGGGACAGTGGAAAAACAGCTGTACCTTTAAGTTATTTGGCCCACAGATATGAAAAGTATTTGCGTGTTGAAGTTGTTTGCATGTTTGGTTATTTTTAGGGTGAACCCAGTTGCCTCCCCTTGGAACCGGATGGAGCCCTAGAGGCACGTAGTCCTTTTTCCCAGACGGGGGTCCTGGTCCTGTGTTCCTGGGAATGAGGGCCTGAGGATGAGATCCCTGGGGCTCTTAGGCATCAGGGCCCCCAGCAGGACATGCCCCAGAAGCCAAGCCAGGTCTGCTGGGATCTCTAAGATGTGTCACTACAGATGGACATCACGGACATCACAGCCACCCACCTGAGTCCACAGAGAGCCCCTGTTCTCACTCAGAGGACAGAAGGATGTAAATGAAGGAAAGAAAGCTTGGTGCCCTGACTCCACTCATGCCAGGCCCAGCTAATGGGAATATTTTGCTGACATATTTCTAGAACAAGCAGCAATTAGAGCAGATTTTTCTCTTCCACTCCCCCTCCCCAAAACAGGAATAAATCAGTTCTACCAATTTCCCAGTTAATGATTTCCTCCATTAAATTAAAAAGAAGAATAAGAAAATGTTTTTTTAAATGGATTACCAGCCCTGTGCTTTCAGAGACCATGTGACCTGTCAACCTCTCTTAAGTCCTGATACATCAAAGTCCCTTAATTAATTTTTAATAAATAAAAAAGCTATAGTCTAAGAAGTACTGCTCCTCCTCCTCCTCCTCCTGCCCCTGGTCAGCCTGGCACATGAGGGTCAGGTCCAGGCTGGCTAGGGCTTCAGCCAACTGAATGAGGTCAAAGGGGACTGGAGAGTCAGCACACAAGATCCAGTACACAGAGGAGAAAAATGAGCCTGAGATGGGACCCACCTGGCTGGCCCAGGACTCAAGTTGTCACATGCACTGTGGAGGACTAAATACTAGATAGGGGCCTTGGTTTTGAGGTGCACCCACATGGAAAGTGCAGACAGCCAAAGCCTTTGGGCACAGGGATGATGTGAGTTACTTTATCCAGGGCCTGCGCTGCTCTTTCCCTTTCCCCTCTGTACCTCCCAGGGCAGGGGCAGGCATGCAGCTGCTAAAAAGTCCACCCCCAACAGCATGGGCGAACCTTGAAAGCGTTATGCAAAGTCAAAGTCAGCAGACATAAAAGGACAAATTCTTTATGATTCCACTTCTAGGAGGTGCCTGCAATTGGCAGATTCATGGAGATGGAAAGTAGAACGGTGGTGATGGCAGGAGGGACAGTGAGGGGGTTAGCGCTTCATGAGGACAGAGTTTTTGTTTGGGAAAGGAAAAATTTCTGGAGAGGGATGGAAGGAAGGAGGAGGGTAGAGGGGGTAGAGGGAGAAGCCCCAGGCAAGCAGTAGTAGAACCCCCGCCAGCTGACTCAGCTCTGACAAACTACGTGTGTCCCTGGGAGCTGGTGGTAAAGTTCTCAGGGCAGGTCCCTCAGGGAAGCCCACAGCAGGCTTGCACCGGCCTGGTTTCTCTTAAAGGTCTTCAAGGTCAAGTCCAAGATCTGCATACTTTCTGCTCAGACAGCTGTGGTGGTCAGCACTGGAGCATGCAATTAAGCCCCTCCAAACCCAGGGTGGGGTGCAGCGGAGGGGGGGAGGGAGAGGGAGGAGTATCTCCACACCCTGGCTCTGCCTCTCCCAGCAGCTCAGAGACCCAGGAGACACCTGAAGGCCCTCACCCTTCCAGAGGGACATGGGGGCCCTGGTTGGTGGGGGATTCTCTGTGCACAGCAAGGGATATCCTTCTCAAAGGCCATTCACTCCCCTCTACACCACTTTCTTTTCTCGTGGAGCCCAATGTGGGGCTTGAATTCACGACCCTGAGATCAAGACCTGATCAGAGATTAAGAGTCAGGTGCTTAACTGACTGAGTCACCTGTGTGTCCCTTCCCACCACCACCGCCACCTCACCACTTTCTAAAGAATATCTCCAAACCTCTAAGTCACCAGAGGGGTAGGCTACTGCAGACTGAATCTGGTCTCCCTGCTGCCACTCCAGGCTCCACAGGGAGGCCAAAGTGAGCTCTGAAAAATGTAAACAGAATATGTCACTCTTCTACCTCAAACCCTCCAGCAACTCCCTTTGCACTTAAAGTCAAGACCAGAGTCTCTACCATGACCTCCAAGTCCTCCAAGATCAGGCCCCTGACTCTCCATTGCCTAGTACCTCCCCTCTCTCCTGCAGTTCCAGACACCCTGGCTTCTCCACTGTTCCTCAGACTTGCCAACAATACTTCAACCTCAGGGCTTTTGCACCTGTTGTTCCCTCTTTCCAGATATTACATGATTTGTTTCCTAAGTTTACACATGTTTCCGTAGAGAGGTCCTCTCTGAACATGCTATCTCAAACCCCCTACCTCTATCTACTCTATTCCCTTCCTGGCATTTAGCACCACAGAGCAGTGTATCTTTTTTTTTTTTTTTTAAGATTTATTTGAGAAAGAGAGAGAGAGAGAACGTGCAAGGGGACAGGCAGAAAGAGAGGGAGATAAACAGGCTTTCCACTGAGTGGGGAGCCTGATGAAGGGCTTGATCCCAGGACCTGAGCTGAAATCAAGAGTCAGATGCTCAACTGACTGAGCCACCCAGATGCCCTAGAGCAGATCTTAAGAAGGGATTTCATTTCATTCACAGTTGAATCTCCAGTATTTAGAACAATGCCTGACACATGAATGGTGTTCAAAACCTGTTGATGACTTTAAAAAAAAAAAAAAGCTCTGTTGAATGAATGAATGCATCAGGGATAACCAGACAATGAAAGATGTACAACAAAGCTTCTTAAAGGCATATACAGACTCAACAAGATGGAGCGGACCAAATCAAGCTGAACACAGTGCTCTCTCTCCTCGTCCCACCCCCAGTCACCTCCATTTTTCTGGAGACTGAGAAGGTAAGAGACAAGTCCTTTGGGACGTGGCAGTCACCAGGACCTCAGTGAGGCACCCTACAGGGAACAGCTAGAGCTCCTTTGGGCAAACTTGGACAAGTGAGAGGTTGTAAAACTGTCTCCACTCCCACCTGCCCAGCCCAGCCTGGGCACTAGACATCAGGTTGAGTCTGAAATGCACCACCTTGAAACCAGCCATCAAGGTCAGTCTGTGTGTTTGGTGCCAGCAGCAGGGGCATCACTGGCACAGGCTATGAGCACACACTGCCATCAGGCCAGGGCAGTTCTTCTGACTGACCAGCTGGGTGGGCTCCCACAAAGGAGGCCAATTGCACCCAAGCCTGGTGGCCCGGCCTACACCTTCCCTGCCTTCTTCCTGTGGCCTTCTGATGCTTGGCCTGCTTCCAAAGGGTGCCCTCACCACCCCTGCTGCCAGTCCAAACCCCTGTCCTGCCAGACCAGCAGCTGCCCTCTATTCTCTGATGGGCCCAGCAACTCACTCTCTGCAGACCAACCCAGGGGAAAGGGAATCACTCTAATCTCAGGTGGTCTGTAAAACAGAGCCAAAGGAAGAGAAAGATAAAGACCGTTGAGGAGAAAGAGAGAACACTAATTTTTTTCTTCCCATCCTCAGAAAAATTCTAGGACATCCCTGCCTCACCCTAGTCGAAAACACTGACAAGAAACTGGAGAAACTCCAGGCCAGGCGACAGGTTGCATCTTCCTCTGCCTTTCCACACCCCCATGGCCTCCCTCCTCAGCCCCTATCACCTCCCTCCCTGCCCCTCATCACCTCCCTCCTCACCCATTGCCTCTCTCCCAGCACCCCCATCACCCCCCACACACACATCGCCTCCCTCCCTACCCCCCATCACCTCCCTCCTCAACCTCCCATCACCTCCCTTCCCGCTCTCAGGCTCAGGCCAGAGGCAGCAGGTTCCAGGTACCAGAACTTTTGGGTTCTGGAGGTGCTAACCCACAGTGCTCTGTGTAAAGGTCTTGCTACTCGCCATCAAGACCTGCAATTATGAGGGAGAGCCAACAAATGGGCATCTCTGCAGCTGGTGGGAAGACAATAAGATTTGCCCCATGAACAAAGATGACTCAGAGGAACAGAAGGGAAATAACATTTATGGCACTTAGTATTTGTTGTCTATGGTTGTGTGACAAATGACCCCAAACTTTGTGGTTTAAAAAAATAAACATGGGGTGCCTGAGTGGTTCAGTGGTTGAACGTCTGCTTTGGCTCAGGTCAAGATCCTGGGATCGAATCCTGCGTTGGGCTCCCTGCAGGAAGCCTGCTTCTGCCTCTGCCTATACCTCAGCCTCTCTCTGTCTCTCATGAATAAATAAAATATTTTTTAAAAATAAAAAAATAAACATTTGTGGTTTCATCCTATTTCTGTGCATGGAAAATCTAAGAGCAGCTGAGGCCAGTGGTTCTAGCCCCAGGTCTCTCGTGAGGTCAGTCATGATGCCAGTGAAGGTGGCACTGACATCAGAAGCTCTGACTGGGGCTGGAAGAGCCACTTCCGGGGAAGCTCACTAGCAGGACCCGTACATTAGTGCTGGTGGTGGGCAAAGGGCTCAGCTCCTCCCCACATCTCTGGACCTCTCCAGGCAGTCGCTGGCCAGGCCTCACGACAGACCTGGGAGGCTGGCATGTCCTTCTTCATTCCACATGTGTAGGAACTGGAGCTTTGGTGGGTACTCTGTCTTGCCCGGGGACCCCAAGGACTGCCCCCTTCACTGGGCAGGATGGCCTAAAAAGGAAGTCCAAAGCCAGGGTGGTAATGCCCAGCCATGTCACCTCATCTCCCGGTGTTTCCACATCTATAAAGTGAGGCTAATAACAGCACGGACTTCATGGGAGTGTTGCAAAAATGAAATGAGATAATGTGAAAGAAGCATCTAGCACAGGCCCCAGGGTAGAGCCACACTGAGTAAATATCAGCAGTTGCTCTAACATTTCACAAAACCCATGTTAGACTCGAGGCTCCTGCAGGCGCACCCGCCCCGCTTCCTCGAAGCAGGGAGGACAGATTGGCAGCTGGCCTGTAAAGATGTGGCGGGAAGCTCCTAGGAGGAAGGAGGCTTGCGTGAGAAGCAGCACAGGGCTGGGAGGCTCACACGGTCACCCCTTCACTGATGGGGCCAGGCCACCTGACACCAGTTGCCTTGCAGAAACAACAAGGAGCATTTCCTCACTTGGTCCCACCACCTCGCTCCTGCTCTGAAGTGCCTGACTTCACGGCAGGATGGCCATCTGTAGCCACTTCATTAGGAGGCAGGCTTCCAGAAGCACCCAAGTGATGTGTGACCCCAGGATCAGCCACTCCGAGGTGGGAGGACACAGGTGAAAAACACAGTGTGAGAGCTGCCTTCTGCCTCATGGTAAAACCCAACCCAGGCTTATCGGTTTTACCCACTTTGTTCTCACCACCACAGATGGTGGGGAGGCAAGTTATTAAGTTCATAAATCTAACTGTTCCAGGTAGGGTCGATGGTTCTTGATGCTGGCTCCCCTTCCTCTGCATAGACGTGGGTGGAGGTGAGCTTGGGAGTCAGGGGAGACAGAAGCCAGTATCACCATTGGTCTGAGGCCCACATGCAAAAAGTGCCCACTGCCACACAAGTCCAAGGGTCAGCTCTGCTGATATATAATTTTAATTATAATAAAATTATATATAATTTTAATATTTGTATTTATTTATTCATGAGAGACAGAGAGAATGGCCCAGACACAGGCAGAGGGAGAAGCAGGCTCCCTCTGGGAAGCCCGATGCGGGACTTGATCCTCAGACCCTGGGATCACGATCTGAACTGAAGGCAGATGCTCAACCACTAAGCCACCCAGGAGTCCCTCTGCTGATATATTTTAAAAGACAGTGACATTATAATCCTCAGGCAGGCTGTCCCCCAGAGCCTACAGGCTGTTGAACCCAGAAGGCCTCACTCCCCACTGTCCTGGTGACCCCATTACCAGCCTGACCTGGCTCTGAAGATCAGGCCTCCTCCCTGGGCTGCCCCATTGTATACAAAGACTCCAGTCTTGGGGAGTGACAGCTGTCCCCATCCACTTACAAGCTCTGAGACCTCCCCACACAGACATGTCCTCATCCATCACTCCTGCCTTGCAGGCCTTGATGCTGAGAGGGAAATTAAATAAAGTGTACAAGCCTCCAGCGGGGCACCTGCCTCTGGGAGACAGTACGGAGCTGTTTCTCTGTGCCTTCTCACCTCGTACTTAATTTTGGAACCTGAGGGGTCCCTGCAGTAAAGTGGTTCAGTGGAGAAATCCCCCAGCTGGTGTTCTGCATGCACACTTTGTGGAGAGTGAGACAGGCCCCACCTGCTACAGAATCTTCCCTGTGACCTCTGGTTGCAACCTCAAGAACCAGCCATGGCTCAGGTGTGGCCTGCAGAGAGCCGAAAGGTGTGGTACCTCTGAATACAGGACGCTATTCTCCAGAAAGCACTGCCACACCACAGCCTTAACCAGGATTACTAGTCACTGTTTGAAAAGAGGAGACAATTAGAGCAAGATTCAACAAATGCTTAACGGCCCTCCCCCTAATCCCTCGGTTGTGATAAATCAGGCAGCCTCTAATCTGGGCTCCTTCTGGATCAGCCCGTAAGGCTCCTTAAGGTCTTAGATGTCACCTCAAAGCAGGGCCTCGGGACATACACGCTCCAGGGTTCCCATGAGACCCAGGCCTCCTTCAGAGACCACTGCCATGGCTGAGGCTTGACGCTTTCCTCATCAGCAGGCTCAGAATCTCCCTGTCTCACGGAAAGAGGAAAGAAAAATTGCCAGGACACCTGAAACAGACCCTCCCTGTCCTGGTCTCCTAACTCTTTCTTCTACCTCTGCAGCAGCTGCTCAGAGAAAGAACACCCTCTATCCTCCAAAGTGCCTCTTGGAAGTCATGGTTTATGTGGTTCACATTCTCTATTCAGTTGTCCCTCGATCCTCTCAGCAGCTCGGAACTGTACTAGAGATGGAAAATCACTTTTTAAAAATTCACTCATCAGGGGCACCTGGGTGGCTCAGTGGTTGACCATCTGCCTTCAGCTCAGGTTGTGATCCCAGAGTCCTGGGATCGAGTCCCACATCAGACTCCCCGCAGGCAGCCTGCTTCTCTTTCTGCCGCTATCTCTGCCTCTCTCTGTGTCTCTCATGAATAGATAAAATCTTTAAAAAATAAAAAATAACTAAAAATGCACTCATCAGGCTCCTGGGTGACTCAGTCGGTTGAGTGCCTGGCTCTCAATCTCAGCTCAGGTCTTGATCTCAGGGTTGTGAGTTCAAGCCCCATACTGGGCTCCACGCTGGGCATGGAGCCAACTTAAATAAATAAATATGCACTTGTCATCAACAGATAAATGGAAAACCAAAATGTGGTCCATCCACACAATAGATATTATTCAGCCACAAAAAGGAATGAAGTTCTAACATGCACGACAACATGATAAATGTGCAAACATTACATTAAGTGAGAGAAGCCAGTCACAAAAGACCACACAGGATGATACCATCTATATGAAATGTCCAGAACTATTCTGGAGGCAGAAAACAGATTAGTGATTACCAGGGGCTGGGATTCAGGGAGCAACGGCGGGGGTGGGGGGGCGTGACGTCTGGGAGTGATGAAAATGTTCTAAGATTCCTGGGGGTCAGGGTGACAGATACCTGTGAATATACAGTTGACCCTTGGACAACACAGGGATGAGGGGGCTGCCCCCATGCAGTGGTCGAAAACCCATGTATGACTTTTGACTCTCCAGAGACTTAACTACTAACAGCCTACTGTTGACAGGAAGCCTGGCCGATAACGTAAGCAGTCAATTAACTCGTGTTTGGTATGTTCTCTGTATTAAATACCATAGTCTTATAATAAAGGAAACCAGAGAAAAGACAAATTATTAAGAGAATCAGAAGGATGAGAAAATACATTTACAGACTTGTCCTGTATTTATAAAAAAAAAAATCCACATGTATGTGGACAGTTCAAACCTATATTATTCACAGGTCAACTGTACTGAAAACCATTGAATTGTACATTTTTTTCTTTTTAAAGATTTTATTTATTTATTCATGAGAGACACCGAGAAAGAAACACAGGCAGAGGGAGAAGCAGGCTCCATGCAGGGACTTCAGGATCACGCCCTGGGCGGAAGGCAGGCGCCAAACCCCTGCGCTACCCAGGGATCCCAAATTGTACACTTTAAATGGATGAATTGTATGGGACGTGAATTACATCTCAATAAAGCTGTTATTAAAAACATGCAAAAATTAGACTATTTGGGGCTTTAAGAGCTATTTATTTACTTATTTATTTGAGAGAGAGAGAGAGAGAGAGCATGCGAGTGGGAGAAGGAGCCAATGGAGAAGGAGGGAGAGAATCTCAAGCAAATTCCCTGCTGAGTGCTGAGTCCAACCTGGGGCTCAATCCCAGGACCCCAAGATCATGACCTGAGCTGAAATCAAGAGTCAGACACTCAACTGATTGAGCTACCCAGGTGTTCCCAAAATAAGACTATTTGTAAACAACTGAGTAAGGCTGCTGGAGGAGGCTCTGAAGTGGAGGGTCCCTTAGTCCCTGAGCCCTGGTCCCTGCCCACCAGTCCACAGCCCCCCACTGGGGCAAAACATAGCTCAGGGTGCTATCCCAGTGGGGCCAGTGCTGGGAGGGAAAACAAGGGGACACAGCTCTCCCCACCCTCCCAGGATCCAGAGGATAGGTGGTGGCCCTGGGCAGAAAATGCTAACCTTGGCCAACCTTGAGGCCAAAGGCATCAACACATCAACCTCCAGTTGGTTTATGGGTGAACAGGGGCTGACTACAGATGGTGGTGCCTCAAGATCACACTTTGGCTAAAACAACAGTGGCAATGGGACAGCAATGATGACACGTCATGCGAGAGGAGCCAAAGTGTATGTTATTCTTGGGCTGGGGGCCACCACCCCAGACCAGCACCCCCACTGCCAGCACTGGGTGTCTGAGAATCCCATGGTGGAGGACAGTGGCCAGAGAAGACCAGGGTCCATGGTGAGGAATCTGGAGTTTGCAGAGGCAGAGCCGGATCCCATCAGCACCCCCTGTCACGTCAAGGACAAAGCCTAGGACCTGAGAAGGAGATCACTGCAGGCTAGGGTCTGAGGCTGTGGCTGGGCCAGTGCAGACAGGGTGACCGTGTGAAGGCGAGTGGGCCCTACATTTCAGGGGCCCACATTTCACAGGGGCAGCCTCAGCTCAGGTGACCAGCTAGGGGGATGGAGCTGTAGGGCGTGTGAGGGCCAGGAGCAGAGAGGAAGCCAGTTAGGCCTCTCTGAGAGCCCCCCTCCCATCCCCAAGCTTCACTTTGCTAGCATCTCCTTTGAAGGTCAGTGAAACAAGCAAGTAAGGCAATCAACGTGCGTAAGCTGGCCTGCCTCAACTCATTTTATTTCATCCTCCCTCAGGCCCTAGGAGGTGACATTTTATAATTCCTATTTTGCAGAGTCTGACTGACAAGGCTCAGAGGGTTACAGCACCTAACAGAAGAATCCACATGCATTGCCTCGAAGACTCAGGATGGACCTCCACCCCGCACAGACATGCTTTCCAGACCATGTGAGGTGGGCACAGACCACCTGTCCTGCTTAGCTCAAGAGACCAGAGGGAAGGCAGGTAGGTGAGGGAGCAGGGCTGAGCCAGGTCCACCAGCGATAGTTGGACAGGACAGGGAACAAGGCAGGACAGAGAGGTACAAGAACACCTGTGGGCGGCCTCGAGGGCCAAGCAAGTGCCTTCAGCTTTCCATCTTCCTGGCCAGGAAGGAAACGCCTTCCACAGGTGCCAGGATAGACCCCAGAAGGGACCTAGCGGATCTGGGTGTGGCCCTGGGAAAGAGTAGGCTCTGTTCTGAGCCCCTTGTGTGCCTCTGAACACGTCTCCACACCCAGCCTCCTCAGGGATCAGTTTCCCCATGACCTTCCGATATAATAAAAAATATATATTTGGTCTTAACTTCCTTTTCTGGACACAGAGCTCCTAAAACTCTTGTGATTTCCTGAATGATAAGAGTGTCTTTTGTACGCTAATGAGCGAGAGGCTGAGCTCCCCAACCCCAGGAGGGGAGAAGGGGCTGGAGACTGAACTAATCACAGTGGCAATGATTGAATCATCTGTGCACAAAAACCCCCCTAAACAGCAGGGCTCAGAGAGCCTCCAGGCTGACGTATGCATCCGGGAGGGTGGCATTCTCCAAAGTCCATAGGACAGAACCTCCTGCACTTGAGATCCTTCAGACCTCACCCTGCACACCTCTGCATCTGGCTGTTCACCTGTATTCTTTATCACACCCTTTACAATAAACCGACAAACATCAGCAAATGTTTTCTGAGTTCTGTGAACCATTCTAGCAACTTAATCAAACCTGAGGAGGAGGGAGGGATGTGTGGGAACCCCAACTTTGTAGCCATGTTGTCCAGAAGGGTGAGTAACCTAGGACCCACCACTCCAGATTGGCATCTGAAATGGAAGGCATCTGTGGGTCTGACTTAACCTGTGGGGTCTGTACCAACTCGAGGTAGCCAGGGTGAGAACTGAACTGACACACGGGATACCCAGTTGGTGTCCACAGGTCAGCGGAGAATTGCTCAGTGTGGAAAACCCACACACATGGTGTCAGAAGTGCTGCTGAAGGGCGCCTGGGTGGCACAGTTGGTTGAGTGTCCAACTCTTTGTTTCCGCTCAGGTCATGATCTTGGAGTCGTGGAATCGAGCCCCATGTCAGGCTCTGTGTTCAGCTTGGAGTCTACTTGAGATTCTGTCTCCCTCTGCCCTTCATTCCACTCATTCTCTCTCTCTCTCTCTCTCAAATAAATAAATCTTAAAAAAGAAAAAAGGGGGGGGGGCAGCCCGGGTGGCTCAGGGGTTTAGCGTGCCTTCAGCCCAGGGCGTGATCCTGTAGACCCGGGATTGAGTCCCATGTCAGGCTCCCTGCGTGGAGCCTGCTACTCCCTCTGCCTGTGTCTCTGCCTCTCTCTCTCTCTCTCTCTCTCAAATAAATAAATAAAACCTTTTAAAAAAAAAGTGTTGGGGCGCCTGTGTGGCTCAGATGGTTGGGCGTCTGCCTTTGGCTCAGGTCATGATCTCCAGGTCCTGGGCTCAAGCCCCACGTCAGGCTCCCTGCTCAGTGGGGAGTCTACTTCTCCCTCTGCCTCTGCCTCTGCCTCTGCCTCTCCCCCTGCTTGTGCTCTCTCGCTCTCTCTCTCTCTCAAATGAATAAATTAAAAAAAAATTTTTTTAAAGTGTTGCTGAGTGGAGAAACAATTTCCTTCCATGCCCTGTCAGAAAAATAAAAGACGGGCCTGTGTGGCCTCAGGAGCCGCCTGGCTCTGATGCTCTCAGTCCCTGCAGACGCCAGGGCTCCAGGGCAGCAGGGGGCCTCTGACTCACCCACTTGGTAGCAAACATCACACCCTCTCCCCAAAGGTAAGGTCGGGACTACACAAACTCTCCTGTCTTCTATCAATATACACTCGCAGAATCACAGACACATAAAAATATTTACATGACCAGATTAACTTCTAGGTCCTGCGGCTCGCTTAAGCAAACATGTTTATCTTTCTGTCAAACAACACATGTAGAGTCGTTTCTTTTTGGGGGTGCTAGGACTCACTGAGCACTTGGGTGAGAAGGCAAAAGTAGCGGGTGGGGGGGGATGCTGAGGGCCACACACCAACCTCTCTTTACAGCCAGCAGATCCAGGGTGAGAGAGAACCCCAGGTCATGCGCTGACCCCTGTGCGAGTCAGTTATCTTGGCTCCAGACCCAGGCTCTGCCGGTGCCCAAGCCTGCTGCACAAAGTCACCCCTCCAGTGACAAGGGGAGCCAATGGTGGCATTGCACTGGTGCCGGCCGACAGCAGCTCAGCACTGCCATCTTGAGAAATCCGGGCATGCACCCACATGCCTACGTCCTGGTTTTGCAGGCTCAGTTAAAAAAAAAAAAAATTCAGGTATGCATTCGACATCGTGATGTTGCCATCAGCCTGCCCCCTCCTCCCCCCGCCTCCAACCTGTCATCCACATGAAGCCAGATGAAGCCTTTTCTAATACCCACATCAGAGCGTGACATTCCTGTGAAGGCCTCTCCGGGCTCTCCCTAGGCTCTCAAGAGGATATCCACACTCCCAGCCAGCGCATGACCCCCCACGCACCCCATTAACCAGACTCATAGTGGAACCCACGGTGCCTCCTCCATGCCTTTGGGCAGGGTGTTCCCTCTGCAAGGAAGGCCCTCCCCGCCTACACCAACCCCACCCCGGCTGTTGGGTGAACTAGGCATTGTTTGCACAGGGTGAACTCAAGGGCCCGGCCCCAGACCTTCCTCCCCAGGCTCCTTGCCTCTCCCCACAGGCAAGGTATCATGGGCACCATAAGCCCTACAGACTCTGTCCTTTCCAGGGGCCGATCAGCTCCCAAGAGTGGGGGCCAGACCCGATTCATCTCAGCTCCCAGCCCACACTCAGGGTTAACGCTGATCTGCACACAGGCTGCCGGCTCTAGGATAACGTAGGGCGGGCCACAGACCCCTCCTCCACAGGACCAGCAGCCCTATGCAGCAGCTGCCCACTCCCCATCTGCAGGTGGCAGGTATGCTCGGCGGCGCTTATGCACTGGCCTTATGCACTGGCCTTCGCTAGGTGTGACTTCTCCCTGCGCTGGCTTTGCCTGTGCCCAGCTCAGTGATGACAATACTTAATTCACAGGGAGCTCACAGGATTCTTGCCCAGCTCACTGACTTCTATCCCCATTTGGGGAAGTGTCTCTTGGGCCCATGTCCTGTTCCTCGCTCACTGCCAGCCAGGTGCCTGCTCCAGCCCAGGAAGAGGCAGCGGGAAATGGGCAGGACAACTGCAGTGAGGAGGGGAAGGGACGGGGAGCATCTGGACCCCTCCTCTGCATCTCTGGCCTACACACGGGTCATTCCCTTGGCCAAGTGGTGAGGACCTGAGAACCAGAAGATAAACAGCTGTGCTCTTGTCAGGAGGATGGATCCAAGCAGGGAGGAAGCAGAAGTGAAGACAGGCTTAAGGCTTGAGAAAGCCATGCTGCCCCTTGGGCCCCGGAACCAGTTGGCCCTAGCCTGTGTCGGTGGGCCGCTTGGCAGCAGGAGCCAGGCCTTGGGAAGGGAGATTTCCCTGAGGCTGAGGATGCTGAGTGGGGCCACGGTTCTTAGCACAACACTGTGCCTCCATGTAGTCGCCCTGGGACTCCCGCTGGGGCCATTGGCCATTCCCCTTTATAAACTACTCTAGGGAGGGATAGAGGGCTGCTACTTCCAGAAGCCAATCCTTCTGTGCAAGGGCCTAACAGACCGGTATCCTCCCTCCTCCCTCTTCCACTGCCTGGGCCCCCAGGCACACGTGGGCTCTGGGAGGGAGTCGGCAAGGAAATCTGTCTTTCCACACACGGCTGGTGGCTGCGTGGCTGGGGAGGTGTTCTAACAGACTTATTTATAGCCAAGCACCCCGTCCGCACTCTCCAGTACGTACCGCCTGCCTGCCTGCCTGCCTGCCACTGGGGCTTTTCAATTTGCATCTATATTTATCCTCCGAAGCCGTTGGGATAATGGCGAGGCCAGAAATAGCCTCGAAGACATTCACGTGAAAATGATGGGCAGGTCCCCAGCTCCTGGGCTGACCTCGCCCCCCACATCTGCTGCTTGGTAATGGGGAACAGCTGGATGGGCCCGGCAAGGCAGCTGAAGCCAGATGGGGACAACATAATCCCTCTCTCCCTGCCAGCCACAGCCCTCTGTAGTGGTGCAGCAGACGAGTCCAAAACCATACAAAAGTGATGTGATCTCCTGACGGACGTTAGCACGTTAATCAGCTCAGAGACAGAATGGAGACTCAGAGGGAGCAGGCACGAGGACTCTGCTGGTTCCTGGACACACACTCAAAAAAAGCAGGTCACCCACACTCCAAGGTTGCAGGGATATACCCTCCCATCCTCCCCCGTGCACACATACCTGAACACAGGGCACAGCTCACAGTGGAAGGGTATACACGGTCTCCTGCTTCCCCAGCCACATGCCCCCCTCCTGGAAGGGAGGACAATGCAGAGACAACCTGGCTAATGGGAGAAGCAGCAGCAGTACAGTTGGGGGAAACAGGGGGCCTTTCCTGCTCCTCAGTTTCAGTGTTCTGGAAGAACTGATCGTCTGAGAGAGGGGGACAGGCTCTTACTGGAGAACCTGGTGTATTAATGGAGGAAGGCACAGAACACAGCTGGAGGAGAGAGAAGGCACCAGTTGACTGCCTGATGGGCAGGATTTCATAGAAGAGGGGGCATTTCGGTTGGGTTTTGAAGGATGCATAGGAGTTTACCAGGAGAGAAGGGGTTAGGGCACAGGGAACAGCATGAGCCAGTGGCTTTAGCATTCAAAGGGCAGGATATGTCTGGGGAATGGCAAGAAGTATCAGTGGCAGGAGTGCAGGGTCAAGGGTGGGGAGGTGAAATCAGGCTAAGAAGAGGGCTGGGCCCTATCACAGATCTTGGGAGCACATGGGAATGAGGAGACTCACGGGCTCTGCCTATGGCCTGAGCAGGGTGTCCTCTGACAGGGACTCTGAGCTGACCTCTGACACCTCCTCCCTACCTGGATCATTATCCCCTGGTCCTGACTTTTGTCTGACCAGCCATCCCTCCTTCCCAGGAGCTCTGGCCCATTCTGGGTCTCCCCAGGAGAGCCCAGGGCCCTGTTCCCTCAGGAGCACCTCCCTATAAGAAGGGAAAGAATCCTCATTTGTGGGGTGACCACACAGTGCCAGATGCTCTCCTGGGAGTACCCTACACATAATCCCATTTAACTGTAGTCACCAGGCAGGGTAGATGTCACAAACTGTCCATTTCACAGATGAAGACGTGAAGCTTTGAACCCCTGCTCAAGACAACTGGTGATGGAGTCGGATTTAAGATGAGGTTTGCCTCAACTCTGTGTTGCCTGGACCTTTGCAGGGCCTAACTGCCTTTACCCTGCCCTTAAAAAAAGCTTTTTAAAGAATGGGAACCCCAGGAACGCCTGGGTGGCTCAGTGGTTGAGCGTCTGCCTTAGGCCCAGGGTGTGATCCCAGCATCCTAGGATCGAGTCCCACGTCAGGCTCCCTGCATGGAGCCTGCTTCCCCTCCCTCTGCCTGTGTTTCTGCCTCTCTCTCTCTCTCTCTCTCTCATGAATAAATAAAATCTTTTTTTTTAAAGATTTTTATTTATTTATTTATTCATGAGAGACAGAGAGAGAGAGGCAAAGACACAGGCAGAGGGAGAAGCAGGCTCCATGCAGGGAGCCTGATGCGAGATTTGATCCCCTGGTCTCCAGGATCTAGCCCTGGGCCGAAGGCAGGTGCTAACCTGCTGAGCCACCCAGGGATTCCTCGAATAAATAAAATCTTAAAACAAAAAACAGAAAAGAATGGGAATCCCATACCAGGACTCCCTTTGGCAACTGAGGCAAACGACAGGCCCAGGTACTCTCTGATGCTGCCTCTGTCTGGGCAGGTGCTGGGCTGTGTCAGTGGCTGAGGAGCTTCTGTTCTGTCAGGGCTCCAACGGGGTGAGGGAGTAGGCCCTGCTCTGCACTGGGGGACTGGTGAGGCCTAGGGACTCCAGGCACATCTGCAGCACTGGGGCCTCCGAGGATGCTTTCCAAGCACTGGGCTGACTGTCCATGGGACTCCTGGTGGGGATTTGGTCTCCTTCCTAGTGGTGGATCTCAGAGCAGGAGCTGGGGCACAGAGAAGAACAGGGGCCACTATCATGGGGTTGCATCTTGTCTCCCCAGAACAGCTGTTTCTGAATGCCCAAACCACTCCTGAATCTGAAGTCCTGACTTCAAGTGCTCCCTGGGTGCCTGAGCTCAATGCCTCTTAGAGCTGCAGCTGCTCCAGGGCCCACTCATAACAGCCGTGCTGCCCTACGCTGGCCCCTCCAGGTGAACAAAGAGATTCCCTGGGTATAAGACAGTGACAGCCAGGGATCCCAGGGTGGCTCAGCGTATTTAGCGCCTGCCTTCAGTCCAGGGCATGATACTGGAATCCTAAGATCAAGTCCCACGTCAGGCTCCCTGCATGGAGCCTGCTTCTCCCTCTGCCTGTGTCTCTGCCTCTCTCTCTCTCTCTCTCTGTGTCTCATGAATGAATGAATAATATCTTAAAAAAAAAAAAAAGACAGTGACAGCCGAGGGAGGGCTTTTCCCAGGGGTGGTCAGAAGAGAAAAGGGGATACAGATGCAAATTCTGTATCCTTGAAAACATCCCTGACAGAGCACCTACTATGTGCCTAGTACCTACTGTGTTCCCAGCAATCACAATCTAGGGAAAAATCATTATAACAGCTAACAGAGACACAACCCTTACTGAGCACCATACAGAAGTCACTTGTCTACTTCCCAGGGCAACATGCAGTAGGCACTACTATTGCTCCCATCTTACAGATGGGTAAACTGAATCTTAGAGAGGTGAAGGGACCTGCCCTGACTAGCAGCCAGGATCTGAACACAGCCCTTTGCTCTGGAGTCAATACCTGACTCTCCATGTCTATCATTATTTAAAAAATAAAAAATATGCACTGTAAAATGGGACAGTCACTTTGTAAAAGTCTGGCAGTTCCTCAAAATGTTAGAGACAGTTACCATAAGACCCAGTGATTCCACTCCTGGATACATATCCAGGAGGAATGAAACAGAAATCCACACAAAAACTTGTATATGAACATTCACAACGACATTATTCATGATAGAAAAAAAAGAAAAGAAAAAGAAAGAAAAGAAAGAAAGAAAGAAAGACCCACCTACTGTGGTGGGGAGAAAATGTAAATATCTATCAACTGATGAGTGGATCACCAAAACGTGCCTATCCACGCAACAGCTGGTACTCAGCCAAAAAAACAGTAAAGCATTGACACCTGCCACGACATGGATGAACCCTGAAAACATGATCCAGAGTGAAAGTAGCCGGTCACTAAAGGCCACACCATGTTTGATTCCAGGACATGAAATGTCCAGAACAGGCGAGTCCACAGGGACAGAAAACAGATTAGTGTTTGCCAGGGGTGTGGGAGGGGAGTGAAAGCCAAGGGTATGGGTTTCTTTTTGGAGTGATAAAGATGTTCTAAAAATTTTCTGATGGTTGCATAAGTCTGTGAATATATGAAATAACATTGAATTGTATACTTTAAATGGGTGAATTGTATGCTATAGAAATTATATATCGGGAAAGTTGCTAAAAAATCACCAAGCTGTGCAAAAGCAGAGGTGTGCAAGCTCAGGGTACTCGGGGAGACAGAGCAAGGGGAGTCCCTTCTGCCTGTGGCAGGAGGGACCGGCTGGGCAGCCGTGGTCACCACACTATGGCATTCTGCTGGCTTGCCACTTCTCCAAGCCAGACCTGTCTCCAGCTTCCTATGTCACACATGGACTTAGGAGCCAGCACGGCAGGTGCCATTCTTTTGTAGGAGAGAGGACATGGGCCGCCTCCCCTGGGACAGTTCCAGGGTCTCCAGTTCCAGAAGCCTTTTCTGGCCTCAGGGACAGAAGGAACCATTCGCTTGTGTGTCCTGAACCCCACACAGACATGCATCAGGGAGCTCTGCCAACTAGGGGCACAGCCATTGTCCCCAGGCAACTACAAGCCTTGGGATCTGTGATTAGCTCAGATTGTTTGTGTTAGGCAAAGGATGTTGATTAATTGAGCACCTACTAAGTGCCAGCCACCGTGTGAGACGCTCTATACTGGTTTTCTCATTTGCTCTCTTTCCTCTGGTCAGTCTTTTCAAATCCAGGCCATCTTTGCAAGATGCTTTAGTGGTTAAAGAAAACATGCCCCTGCCCTCAGATGTCCCCTTGCAGCAGGAGAAAAGCATAAGTCATGAGGTGGGCTGGCCCTGAGGCAACCCATGATGTCAGAGATGCCCTTCCTGCTGTGATGCCATCTCGTCTCATCCTTACCTCACCCACTTGGTTCCATTTAATAAACTTAGGGTAAAGTAGCAGGAAGTGAGTGCGCCGTGTTTCCCAAGAGTATTTGTAACTTGAAGAAGACCCAGAGAAGGCACAGCTCCACTAGAAGGAAGAGGGGGGCCATGGCTCTCCTTCCAAGCCCCTAAGCACAACTCAGATCTATTTTTGCTCTAGCACACAGCACAGCTCGGGCATACAGAAGGTGCTTAATACACGTTAAATGATGGCCCAACCTAAGGCCGTGCCTCCCATCTGGCCTAGAAAACTGCTGGGTGAGAACAAGCCTACAAACCCCCTTCTGCCAGGGAGACTGAGCCCAGAGGGGAGGTGCGAATCCCGAAACCCACCAGCAGCGTGTGCGAACTGCACCCACCCCCACTCATCCTGGAGAAGGGATCTGACCATGAGAAGCACCGCAGGACTGCTAGGAGCTCCCCAGGCATGCTGTGTCCGGCTGCAGCCCAGGCCGGGCAGACCAAGGGACAGGCTGCAGCCCACAGTAGGGAAGGAAGGCACTCAAGAGCATGTGCCTGGGTTTCTTTGCTGTCCACCTCCTCTAGCCTCGGAGGAAGACACCAATCAAAGGACAGAAGCTGGCTGGACACCCAGCCCAACGGGCCTCACACCTCTCTTCAGCATCCGGTGGATCTCCCACCTGGATGCCGTGTTCCTGCCCCATGGTCACCTGTGGTCCCAGGGCACTAACCAAAGCACCATCTCCGTTTCTGGAGACAGCCGGAAGTCAATCAATGGAATCAATTTCCAAGTTGTCATTCCCCAGTCATACATTTATTGTGACGGGGACAGGTCAAGTGAAAAGGCTGACAGAAAAATCAAACTGGATTTCCCCTCTTTGGCCTTAATAGGTTCAGCTTCTCCAAGGACAGCCACGACAAAATCTCTTTACCTTCCCCAGCAACCTTTGCACTGAGGAGTCTAAAGTCCACACCCAATGGTCCCATGCAGAGCTGGGAACCTGACAAGCCTTGTTCTGTATCGGGAAGGTCACAAGTGACTTAAAGCCGGTCATTAGAGCAGACTGGCAAAGTAAAAACAATGTCACCAGCCCATTCTCCACTCAAAAAGAAACACGCAGGAAGGAATGCCTGGGTGGCTCAGCAGTTGATGTCTGCCTTCAGCCCAGGGCATGATCCTGGAGTCCTGGGATTAAGACCCATATCGGGCTCCCTGCATGGAGCCTGCTACTCTGCCTATGTTTCTGCCTCTCTCTCTCTCTCTGTGTTTATCATAAATAAATAAGTACAAGAAAGGAAAGAAAAAAAGAAAAGAAAAAAAGAAAAGGTAAGGAAAAGAAAAGAAAAGAAAAGAAAAGAAAAGAAAAGAAAAGAAAGAAAAGAAAAGAAAAGAAAGAAAAGAAAAGAAAAGAAAAGAAAAGAAAAGAAAAAAGAAAAAGAAAAAGAAAAAGAAAAAGAAAAAGAAAAAGAAAAAGAAAAAGAAAAAGAAAAAGAAAAAGAAAAAGAAAAAGAAAAAGAAAAAGAAATAAACACACGGGAAGTTCCTGCAAGGCCATGCAAGGTTGCCTCCCAGTGAGTACAGTCAAGGTCAGGATGAGTACAATCAAGGTGACTCACAGTTCAAAAAAAATCTGTTCTAGGTGACAGCTGTAGTAGAGCAGTGAGATCCCAGCCCCTGCCAACCCTCCAGGCCTCCAGTACTATAAAAGATGGACTAGGGATTTAACCAGACCCCCAGTGCCATGTGGATGGCCCCTGGCTTGTGTTCCCTGGGGCATTCTGGAGGGTGCAGAGGCTGTTCAGTGCCTGACCTTTGATCCCCTGGGCATGTCACAAGGGTATCTGGGTTCACTTGTCTGTCTCCCCTGAACTATTAGCTCCCCAAGAGCAAGCACATTTTATCTCTGGCCTGGCACTTGGCAGAAACTCAATGAAGTCTTCAATGAAATGCGTGGGAACATTGACCTACCCCAGAGCTCAGACGTGGCCATCAAGACCCCTGCCCAACTGAAGTCAAAACACTGGCCCAGAGAGAGCACATGAAGGCCCAGTCAGTGCACCCAGGACTGTCAGCTTACAAATCCCCAAATTCCTGCCCAGTGGAGTCTGCCAGCATCCCATACTCCGCTACCATGTCTGGAGCCAGTCCTTCTTCCCTGAGCCCTCAGCCCACAAATCCCTGCACATCCCCCGCCCAGAGCTGTCTGTCAGTTCAGCTACAAAAACACCTGGACATGGGGCTGGAAATCCAGGTCTTGGCTCTGCTGCTCACCAGCTTGCCATGTGACTTTGGGTAAGAACTTCCCTTATGGGCTTAGTTTCCCCATAGGTTAAATGAAAAGGCTGACATCCTGAGTCCTTCCAAGTCTGTGAGAACCTGTATTCTAGGAACTCCTGGTTCCTAGTGATCCCTTTAGGCTCTACCTTTAAAACATGCCTGGAGCCCACCTCCCTCACTCCCTCTACCCCTGCCGCTGCCGTGCTGGCCCAGCGTCCAACACCCACCTCAGGCCATTAAAACCATCTCCCTGTTGGTCTCCCCACTTCCTCCCTCAACCCCATCCAGTCCCTTCTCAGCACAGTAGCCAGAAACCATCCTTCTAAAGTTGAGTGGGATCCTGGCCCTCCTTTGCTCAAACTCCTCAGGATCACTGTGTCTAGCTCAGGGTCAAAGTCTCAACAAGACTTGCATGGCCCTGCTAGATGTGGGCTTTCATTACTTCTCCAGCCCCTTTCCCTGCTTCTTCCCCTCCCTCCTTCCCTCCAGTTTCTAGAACATCTTAGACAAGCTCCTGCCTCAGGGCCTTTGCACAGGCTGTCTCCTCTACCTACAGGCTCCTCCTCAGGATAACCTCCTGGCTCTCTCCTTCCCCTCCTTCAGGCCTTTGCTTAACTGTCTCAACCTAAGAGGCCTTCTTATTTATTTTTTTAGCATTAATCCCCATCTGACAGTCTTTGTTTATTGTATGTCTACCCATACTAGACAGTAAGTCCAGAAGGGCCAGGATTTTAAATGTTTTTTCACTCTTTTATACCCAGCTCCCAGAATAGTGGGTACTCAATGAATATGGAATGAATACATTGAATACAGTGTATTGAATGAATATATTTTGATCATCTGCAGGTTGGATCATGCTGTTAAAATGAACAGTCTGGGGTCATATAATCTCCAGCTGAATGGCATCATCTTAGGATGATCATCTCTGTCCTGAGAATCCCAAGCTCTGGACACCGTCTCCAGGGATCAAAGTGATTTTTCTAGGCAGGTGTGATGCTCAGGAAGTGTGTGGAGAACAACGACCCAGAGAACACTGACTGGACCTGGTCCTGGGAGATCTGAGTGTTAGGTCATAAGCAAGTGCTTCCAGATGCTTCCTTGCTAGGCAAGATGGGGTTATAAACATGGCCTCTGTTCGTGCACTGGACATCACCCGTGGGGACGTACAAGAGACTCCAGCAGTGCGCTCTCCCTCAGAACAGAGGGAAGGCAGAGATGGGGAAAGAGGGAGCAGGAGGCAGCCAGAAAGGAGGACCTGTGGGCAGAGCTCTAGGGGAGCCCCAGCCGGGACAGCAGTGGGTGAGACAGAGCCACTGGCCTCGCATGGCCTTGTGTGGCCGTAGGGAGGCTGAGCCAGCCTCCCCCGCCCTGCTAATCCCGGACTGTGTGAGCTGAGTGTACTCAAGCCTGGCTCTCAGAGAGCCATGATGCACCTGTGTGAACCCCAACAGGTGACCAGGAGCAGGCACCAGAAACAAAGCCATTGGAATGCACTTCTGCCACCCGGATGAAAATAAAGTATGCTCTCAGGAAGACGTGCGTAACCTAAGTCAACAGGCAAAGTCAGGGAATGGGCACCTGGAGGCCCCTGAGATGCGGAAGGACAGAGGCTGGAGAGCCAGAATCCAGCAGGACACTCTGTATGTGGGCGGGGAGAGCCCCTCCACAGGCCACCAGCCCAGGTCCTGGCAGGGCCGGCTGCATGTCAAAGCATCACAGGAAAAAAAGAATCACTGGCTGGGGAAGTCAGGAGGGGACAGGAGGGGGACTCAGATCCCGCCCAGCTCCCTCCCAAACACTGTAGGGGACAGCGAGGGAATGTGGCAAGTGGGCGGTGTCTCTGCTGTAGCCCTGCCTCCAGACAGTGAGCCTGGGCCTCTCCATGCTCAGGAGCACAGCCTCGGATATGCCCAATGTGCCCATCCTCCCGACCAGCCCCCGGAGGGACGTATGCCGCTCTGCCCTCGGAGGTTGGGGTGCCTGCGCAGGTGAGGGAGAGAGGCCCACGCCGGGCCACGGCCTCCACTCTGGGCCAAGGGGAGGCTGGGAGGCCGGCATGCGCAGTAGGGTCGGAAAGTGTGTGTCAGCACTGCCGGGGGTTGAGGGCTGAGGTCCTGCCGGAGGCATCAATTCTCTTCCTCCTCAGGAGATAGTGACCTTGCTGAGGCCTCACAGAGACAATGGCAGGAAGCGCCCCTCCCTGAGAGAGCAGGGGAGTCAGGAAGGAAGCCAGGACCCTGAGCCTCTGCCTGCATACCCTCCCCTCCGAGGCTCGGCTGGAGGCTCATGGTAAATGCTAGCAGCTCTGCGCACTGGATCACAATAGTGAACATCTTTATCTTCCACCCTGGTTGGGGCCCCCCTCTTTCAGGCAGACCCTCTCTGCGGGTGGCCCTGAGCCCAAGCCAAGCAGATGCAGACCATAGCCAGGCTGCCCCCTGCCCTGCGCCCACCCCACCCCCACTTCCTGGATGAAAGGGATCCTGTTCCTTTGGAACAAGGAGCTCCTCTAAAAATAGACCCTACTCCTTAGCCCTTTCCTTCCTCACCCCCCCCCCCCCCCCCCCCCCCCCCCGCCGAGATGAGGTTGGGGGCGGGGGGACTTCACATTCTCGGTGGGGAGGGGTTGCCTTTCCCCAACCCCTCCACATGCAGGCCAGCCAGGGCCCAGCAGTCCTGATGCCCAATGCCCGCCAGAGCCACAAACTCCCAGGTGGAGCTCAGAGGAGGGTGGGGGGCAACCATGATCTTCCCCCCTGCCAAGCACAGAGGTGAGACTGGAGGGTGGGCGATCTGGCCACACCTGGGTAGAAAGTCAGGTGGGTGGGACTCCTGTCTGTTCTGTGTGTCTGGCACCCAGATCCGTACCTGGTTCAGCCTCAGGACGCAGTACATATTCACTGGATAAATGAGTAAAGCAGAGGAATTCTGAGCACAACTGGGGTTAACTAGGGACCCCCCAGATAAAGTGGCCACAAGGCCACCATCTCGAAAACCACCTAACTGGGGAATGCTGTTGTTAGGAAGGAAAAAAACTGCCTTCTGGTAGAAAAGGAAACAGGAAGCAAAGGAACTGCTATCAGAACTCAGGTCTGGTGGGCAGAGAAGTGCTCCCCAGGGCCCCTGTGGCCAGCAGGACAGGGGGCAACCTCACCAGCCCTCAGGGAGGCTCAAGGGCAGGCCTGCGTTCCATACCAGCCTTCCCCCATGCCCACCCCAGCAGCTGAGACTCTGAGCCTCTCCGAGAGTGAATTAAAACAAGACAACAAAACAAAAATACAACAGAGCACTCTCTCTTCTTAGCACTTGGAGGCCTTTTTACAGCAACTGAAAAGAATGAGCAATTATAGAGAAAACAGCCCGCAGTGCCAACATGGAAACACGGGGGGGGGGGGGGGGGCACCCGGCTGAGACCTTGTCTGCCATGTGGTTCCCCAGCAAGGAAGGGAGGCCAAGAGGAGGCCAGGGGCTGACCCGGAGCCAGGAGGCAAGGGAGGGCGGGGCCTGGACCCTTCCTTTGGGAAAGCCAGGGCCATATTTGGAACATCATGCCATGTGCTTCAGAGTTCAGACTTGGGGTCCAATCCCAAGCTCACACTGACTAGCTGTGTGACCTTGGGCCAGACACTTGCCACCTCTGAGCCTCAGCTTTCTTGTGTAAAATGGGATCATAATGGATCCTGTGCACTTAGCAGAGCCAGTGTGTTCGCAGCATGTTTAGAAACACTAATGCTACCACCAGCCTCTTCCCCCCATTAGGTTAGTTTCTCCAGATGGAACATCTATCCTCCTTATCCCCAATGTTCAGACTAGCTGAGTGGGGTCCAGTGAGAGGGGTTGGTTGGGGGTTTAGAATAAGAAAAGGCAATACCGCTTTACCTACTCTACCCACCAAAGGCCTTGGCATGACAAGAAGGGGACAGGGTGAGGCCTGTGCCAGAGACACGGGGGCAGGAAATGGGATGGGATGGACAAGTAGCCCAGGAGGACCCAGGGCAGGAGAGAAAGAGCTAAGCAGCAGGAGTCCCACCAAGGCCCCCACTGACTCCACAGAGGACCTCAGACACACCATGGCCCCCCACTCAGTTTCTCGTCCAGGGAAATGCTTACATGAAAACACACACTTTTTTTTTTCCCCGTGTCACTGACCACTGCCAAGGCCTAAGAGTCCTGAAACTCCTGTCCTGCCCTGTTTACTGGGAATGGGGAGCCCAGGCTGGGACAGGGACTCCAAGGGAAGAGGAGAGGGGCCCCTCAGGGCAGTCTCTATAGCAAAGAGTCACAAGGGCCACCAAAGGAGGTTGTATCGTATCTGGAATCTAAAGGAACCACAGACAGAACATCAGTTCTACCTACTTAGTGAAGAGCAATCAATATTTGCAAGAAGCAGGATCGATTAATACAATCTATCCCATTAATCAGATAAAGTCAGATGTTTAAGGGAAAAGAAACAGCAAGAGAGCCCCTGCACCCCCAAACTCCAAAGCCAGTGGGTTGTCCTTACCCGTTGGTCCCTGTGAGACGGCTCCCTCGATGTCCTGCCACAGGAGGAGGGACGACTCACTAGGCACGCAGGAGGGTGTCAGGGACCAGGACACACGTGTCAGCATCCTGCAGGGAGAAGCCGGGAGGAAGGAGGTAAGACAGACACCAGCCACTTTGGTCACTCAGAGCAACCTGGCAGGGAAACCAACAGGGCCCGGCCTCATCCTGAGCAGCGCCAGAGACCGGAAATCTAGCTCGCCAAGGGGTGAGGACGGGGGATGCTGGGCTGGAGTCTGCACTGGATGAAGGAACCCAGTCTGGAATGCAGTCCCCGAGGCTGATGCCCCCAACACTGCCCAAGGCTCACTCTGCTTCAGAAGAGAACCAGAACCCACACCCCCAAGCACGCATGAGCTTTCTCAGCACAGACACCCAGCTCAGAGCTCTCGGCTTCAAACCTGAGATTTTTCACCTATCAACCTTTGGGACTGCAGAAGCCCAGGCTGCAGAAGGGCAAACAGCAGCCTAGACTCCTTGGCCACCAGCCGGGAGCATCCTGGTGGTGCCCGGGGCAGGGTCACAAGCAGCGTGTGATACAGACAACACTCTCCTTCCTATCAAGTTCCTGCGGTTGGGCAGTGTGTAACTGGAGACCCACCTCCGCCAAATATCCGGAGGCCAGAGATGAACACTGATGGAAAAGGTGGAGAAATGGATTTCTGGGGAGTCCCGGGTGCATCTGCCTCTAAGACGTCAGAAAAATTCACAGGCACTGCTAAAACCGCCACTGAACCAGGGGCTCCCACCATGACCCACACTTACAGCTCAACACATTCCTGTTTGTCTCATGCACTTGCCAGACCCCATACTGAACCCGGGGAGGGGGCAGCAGCCCCCAAAGCCTTCTCCTGACCATGACCAGAAAGCAACCCTCCCACTACACCCCACCACACCCCACTTCACACTGGAAAGCTGTAGAAGCATGGCTCTTCAGGAACCAATTCTCAGCTCCAGAGAGACACACCCCCCACCACCACCAAGGGCTGAGGCCAGGCATCTGGTGGCTCCAGGGACACCAGCCTATGCCCCCAAGGGGCTAGCAGTCTTGACAAAGGTAAAAGTAAAGTGAGGGGCATGTTGGGGAGGCTCAGGATAGCAGAAGTGATAAACTGCCAAATGAGGGCACAGGCAGTAAGAGTTGAGAGGAGGGAGAGAATCTAACTGGGGACGGCACAGCAGTGGGAGGTGAGGCCGCAAGCAGTGGAGACCAGCTTTTTTACACGCCCACCCACCGCACTGCAGGCCCACATTTCTGGAGAAGCCTCAGCCAATTCTGCAAAGTCCTCTTCGGGCTGGGCCTGCAGGGGCTGAGGCTCCCTCTTGGCCATGCACCTGCCCCTGCCCCTCCTGTCCGTGGCCGCGAGTACACCCCCACAGACACGCTGGACCCCTAACAAACAAAATGTCTTGAGGGCCCGTCCCAGGTTCCAGGCCCCCCACTGCACATGCAGGGGAAGGTTGGGGAGGGGCTCCAGCTTCTCTCCTCCACATTCCCCTGTATTCCACATCTCACTGCACACACATGCCCTGCCTCTGTGTGGTTTCTCCGTTCTGTTTCTTCGCTTCCACCACAAAACCTCTAAAGCCAGTGTGAGGTCAGTGTCAGTCTCCCCAGTTTCAGAGGTGAGGAAACCTGCCAGGAGGGTAGGGGGTTTGCCATGGTAACACACCAGTCAGTGGGGAGCTGGATTCTGAAGGCCGGGCCCTCTCCACTCCACCGTGACGCCTCCCATGGGTGAGAAGGTCAACTGTGACTCACACCCAGCAGAATGAGATCTGCAGGGGCTGCGAGAGAAAAACGCAAGCTCCTTACAGAGAGGCACACTGTGGGGAAATCATCTTTCTGGCAAAAAATTAAAAAAAAAAAAAAAGCATTTAAAGTCCAAAAAGTGAATGCAAGATCTGCTACATGTCTGCTCTTCAGGGAACCTCTTGGGACCCGGGGGGAGCTGGCGGGGGGTGGGGTGGGAGGAGGAAGGTGGGGACCAATCATCACTGGGATGAAACTGGAAGATACTGCCAGGCGAGTCAGTCTCCTCCCGTGACCCCTCACACAAAAGCCGAAAAGCCAACCAGCTCCCAACCTTAGGGAAGATGAGAAACCACAACCCAAGCCGTTTCTGAGAGCTGTTGGATGCACATTCCACACACACCTGTCACGGGGTGCAGGGACTGGAAACTGAAATACACGCTGGTGTATTTGTCGCCGATGGTCAGGAACAAAAACAAAACACGTTTGTGCCTATAAGCGTTTCTCCCTGGTTTTATTGAGATACGATTGACAAAACGGTGATATATCTAAAGTGCACAACGATGGGATATTTTACACCCAGGAGCGGATTCCCATCATTGAGTCAATTAGCATATCCATCATCACCTCACAGAGCTACCCTTTTTTGGGAGGGGGTGGTGGGTGAGATCACGTGAGTTCCATCCTTCTAGCAAATCTAAGTTATATGATACAGTATATCATCAACCGTACCTGTCGAGGTACAGTATTAGAACCTCTCTGTTACGTTTCAAAATTGAAATCTTCACTATACCTCTTGAATGATGTGGAAAACTCCGGGGGGGGGGGGGGGCAGGAAAAAACAAATAAATAAAGCCCACCTTTTGGAGGAGTCAGAACCCGCTTTCCTGAAAATTTTTCAGATCCCTAGCTAATTTCAGGGGATCTGAAATTCTTACTAATTCAGATGAATTAGTAAGTGAATCTGTTTCTCTGTACAACGTCTATTAATAGGATTATCGGTCTCTTCTCATCCCCACTAAATAAATGTCAAACAAACACTTAAAGAATACCGGTTTGTGGGGTGCCAAATTACTAGCTTGCCCAGACGTCTGCATGTCTCAGGCTGGCCCTGGTTGAAAGCATGAGTTCCAAACGAGTGGGTGGCACAACCGAAGTTAAACACTGTGGTTTCCGTCCCCCGTTGACATGGAGACAGTGAGGCAGGTGGCAGGAGAGCGTGCACAGAAGGACAGATGCGAATACTGGGGGCACCACGGCAAACCGCACTGGTTGCTGGCCTCAGCCAAGGTGTCACCACGTTTGATTTCATCTGGAGGCACGGCTCCTCGTTTTTTGTTTTATTGAGATACAATCTGCATGCCATACAGTCACCCTTCTGAAGTGTATACAATTCAGTGTGCTTAGCACATTCACACAGCTGTGTGGCCATCCGCACTCTCTATTTCTAGAACACTTCCTTCGACCCCAAAGAGAAACCCATATCCATTACTAGCCGCTCTGTTCCCACTCCCCCAGTCCCTGGCAAATGCCAACCTGCTTCTGTCTCTATTGATTTGCCCACTCTGGGCATTCCATAGAAATGGGCACATAACACAAGGCCTTCTGAGTCTGGCATGTATTCAAGGGTCATCTGTGTTGTTTAGCAGGTGTCAGTGCTTCCTTCCCTTTTATGGCCAAATAATATTCCACTGTATGAACACACCACATCTTATTTATCCGTGTGGGTTGCTTCCACTTTGGGGTCATTATAAATAGAGCTGCTATGAGCATCCACATACAAGCTTCTGCATGCAGGTGTGTTTAATTCTTTGTGGTCTATACTTAGGAGTTCTTAACTATTAATAAAGTAACTTAAAACAAGCAATATATCTGTATTTTTGAAAAGATAAAAAGGGTGCAAAGTAAGCATGAGTTTTCATCTTGTCCCTTTCTCCAGCAACTGCTCCTCTCTTCAAGAAGCCAATACCAATTCTGAGTTGGTTCTCCCAGAGGCAACCTAAACACACACACACACAACACACACACACACACACACACACAAACGCACGCATGCACACACGCATGCATGCACTAGGAAGAAACCAAGCGACCAGATGAGGCTGGAGTCAGCCTCGTATGCTTTGGAAAATGCAGCACAGGTGCAGTGTGCCTCTCATCCAAAGCTGCTGAGGAAAGAAGAGGTGACAAGGCCAGGAGACAAAGGGGAGGGCTAGGGGTGGCAAGCTGTGCCATCTCTCAGCTCGGTGACCTCCAGCAACTTAACCTGTGTGCTTAACCTAATGTCCCTAGGACTCAGCTACTTTATCTGTAAAAGAGCGCTGAGGCCAGCACCTACTTCATAGGACCACTGTCAAGGGCCAATGAGCCACCAAGGGCCAGTGCTAGGCTCATGCGCGGCCCACGCTAAGTGCTGTGGTGTGTTTGTTGGGCTGTGGTTACTACTGCTGCTGCTCATCCCTCTGACCTAATCCTCAGTTTCCTCATCTGGAAAATGGAGGTAAACACCTCCCATACATAATTATGGGGTGGAACACAAAAGACCCCGGGGGAAGGGCCCAGCGTGCTATCATTGCTGATTAGCCCTTCAGCCACGCACTCCCACTGTTGGGAGCCAGGTCCCTCCCCCTGCTCCATGCCTGCAGCTCCTTGGGTCACTGGACTTCTTACTTCTTGTCCCTTCCCCCCCTCCCCCACCCTCCTTCCGGAATCTTCTCTCTGCTTTCTCAACAGATGGGCTACCCTGGAGCTGAGCTTCCTTCTCTGAATCCCAGACTGTGGAGGCAGCAGGGAAACCCTCAAGGACCTTCAAAGTTGAGAGCCCTCAAGTGAGGAAGGAAGCATTAGCAAGACCATCAGAAAGCTGTTAGAAGCAATTTTCCTCCCAGCTGGCAAAAGGCAAAGCAGAGCTGGAGGAAGAAACCCGGACCTGGGAAGGCAGAACAGGGAAGAGAAACTGAACAATGCTCCCTTGGGCATGCAAAAGTTCACTGGGGAGAAAACCAGCATGCACGCACGCGCGCGCACACACACTCACACGCTCACAACAAAAAGGAGAAATTCTTAGCCTGCAGCAGTTGGTAGCATTATGTAAAATTCCAAGCCCACAAAAATATCATTTGGATGATAAAAAGTTAAATTTAGCTAAGTACAGAGTGACTAATACTATGAGGGACAGGCGGCACCCCCAGTTGCCTGGAGCTGATACAGCTGGCTTCTAGAAACTTTTGACAAGTAACCAAGGCCTGGTGCAGCACAGAATAACAGATTATATAATAAGAGGCACAGCCATTAGCGATACAAAACAGACAGTGAGTGCTGCAGCCTCCTGCAAGGGAGGGAGGGGATGGCTGGGCTCGGGCTTGAGGTTCTCCAATAGAACCTTGCCCTGGATGCCCAGGCCACAGGCATCTGGCCATCCAGAGGCATCTGCCAGGGGAGCCAGGTCCTGGAGGGTGTCTGTGGGCAGGCCCACCCGCCTCTTCTGCAAGGATCTTTTCCCAGAGTGGATGTGGCACATGGTTACCATGGCGGACCAAGGAGACTTGGCCTTGTCTCATGACCCATGTTAACCAACAGAATGGGCTGGAAGTACCACTGTGCCAGGTTCAGACCCAAGCTCTAAGGAAGGCCTAAGAACTGAAGGCAGAGACTCAAACAGGTGTTTGCTGTGTTCATTGTGGCACAGTTCATGGTAGGAAAAGGTGGACGCAACCCAAGTGTTCATCCACAGATGAATGGATAAACAAAATGTGGGCCCTACATGCAGTGGCATATTGCTCAGTCTTAAAGAGGGAGACAATCATGGATGAGCCTGGTGGACACCACACTGAGTGAAACAAGCCAGGCACAAATGAACAAATACCACATGATCCCACCCATCCAAGGTGCTCCCAGGAGTCCTGTTCACAGGGATGGAAAGCAGAAGAAGGGTGGGCACCAGGGACTGCAGGAGGGGAATGGGAAGTTGTTGTGTAATAGGGTCATAGCCTCAGTTTTGCAAGATGAAAGAGTTCTTTTTTTTTTTTTTAAAGACTTTATTTGAGAGAGAGCGGGTGAGAAGAGAGCACAAGCAGGGGGAGAGGGAGAGGGAGAAGCAGACTCCCCGCTGAGCAGAGAGCCTGATGTGGGGCTCGATCCCAGGCCCTGGGATCATGACATAAAGCCAAAGGCAGGTGCTTCACTGACTGAGCCACCCAGGTGCCCCAAGATGAAAGAGTTCTGGAGGTCGATGGTGGTGAAGGCTGCACAACAGTGTGAATGTCCACTGAACTGGACACTTAAAAATAGCTAAAGTGGTAACGTTTGTTATATGTATTTTACAATAAAAAATGAAAAATAGGAGGAAAAGGAGGCGGCCTGCACACTTCTGTGTTTGCACTCTGGGGCGGGGGAAGCAGCCACCATGGAAGAAGCCCACGTAAGATCACTGAGCCATGAGAATCCCAAGCCAGTGATGGGGAGGGGTGATGCGGAGGGGAACCACTGTCCCAGCCAAGAGCCCCAGCAGATAGAGCCAAGTGCCAGCCCTGACTTACAACCATGGGAGTGGGGCCATCCTGGAAATGGATCTTCCACCTCCAGTCAAGCTGTCCCAGCTGACACCAGCAGAGCAGAGATGAGCTGTCCCCACCAAGCCCTGCTGAAACTGCCATGTTGTGAGCAAATAAAATGGTTGATGTTTTAAACCACTAAAGCTGGGGAGCACTTTGTTGCACTGATGGATGTCTGACACCGTGGTCAGGCTCTCTAATGGCTTTGGAGGGAATCTCTGTTCCTAATGTGAGGCCAATGGAGGTCTTTCATGCCCTCATAGGTGAGTCACGGAGACAAAGCAGTGCCTGAATAAGTCTCAGAAAGAGACTCCTTTTCTACTCTCCAAATCCCCACACATACTGAAATCCAATAGCTGCTGTGAAGGCCATGGGTTTCTCCATGGAGCAGCCAGGCCGTCTATCAACTGTTTCAACCATCCTGTCCAGAGCAGGAATGTGTATGCTGAGCACAGAGATGTGTGTGTGGGGGCTGTGGGAATGACCCAGGGGTGAGATTGAGACCACAGTTCTCGTTGAATGGACTCTGGGTCGGTCAGTTCCCTTCTCTAGGATCCATTTTTCCACATGTCCTATGAGGAGGCTGACCTCTAAAGGACTTCTCCATTCAGCTCCAACATTCTGTGAGTAGAGGAACATACACCCCTTCCAAGCCTGGCCCCTAAAATGCCCACATGACCTTCAATGCCCTCGGTCTTCTCTCACCAAGCAGCTGACAGCCTAGGTCCCATGGAAGACCCCAGGGGAACCCCAGCAGATGGCAGAAACACCACAGGAAAGTAGGCTGAAGCCCCGAATCACTACACGGAGGCCACCCCCAGAGCATTCAAGTCAACTATAAGAAGTGAGAACAGTCTTTACTGGGATATGTTGAGACTATAATAACTGTTATAGCAGCTAGCATTACTTATCCTAACTAGTACATGCACCAAACTGTTACTACACTTCCATCATGTGAAGGATGCACAGGAGAATCAGGCCCAGGCCTGATCTTGACCCTCCTGGCATCACCAACCTTGTTAGCAATTCAGGGAGATCAGATACAGGACACTTCTGCACCCACCAATCACACACTAAGCACATGATGAGAGTTTTTCACATATCCAAGTCTCACTCCAAAAACCTTACAATATAGGTTCATCTACCTGCTTCCAAAAACCTTATAATGTAGGTTCACCTCCACAAAACACTAGAAGAGTAAAGAAAGAATGAAACCAAAATGGAAGGAGAAACCCTATCCTAAGACTCCTGAGGATAATCTATAAGCAAATGAGTAAAAAATAAAAATCTTGGGCAGCCCGGGTGGCTCAATGGTTTAGCACCTGCCTTCAGCCCAGGGCATGATCCTGGAGACCTGGGATCGAGTCCCACATCAGGCTCCCTGCTTGGAGCCTGCTTCTCCCTTTGCCTGTGTCTCTGCCTCTCTCACTCTCTCTCTCTCTCTGTGTGTGTGTCTCTCATGAATAAATAAATAAAATATTTTTAAAAATAAAAATAAAATAAAAATCGTAACCATGTGCTTCCTGGTAGGCAAAGCAAAGAGGGAAATATGCCAGGCCACAGAGCTCTTGCCAACAGTGAAAAACATACTGGTTCAGGCCAAGAATCAAACTTTTCCTTGATAGGAGCTCTAAGGGAATGCTCCCCGGGGTCTCTAGGTGAAGGATTCGGTGTTTGGGCAGGAGGCAGCAAGAGTAGGCCAAGCTTGCCCTGGAAGCTGTCCCCTCCATGGCACAGGGCCAGTCTTGCTGCCCTGCCTGTGGCCCAACTGGCTATTCTGACTACAGCAAGTTCCCAAGTAATTCCTCCTGCCCATTCATGTCAACATGGGCAGCATGTGGCAATGATGGAAAATAGTTACATACCATACCACGGATGGGTTGTTTACACCATCTGGGCTACTAGAGGCAGTAACTATTGTCAGACACATGCCAGGCCACAAATGCTGTGCCTCAGTACCGATGGCAGCTGGGCTGGGGAATACAGGTAGCGACCTTCAGGCCCCCATATGCTCCCAACCATGGGGGCCCAAGAGAGGGGTCTGCAGTCTTGGCTAGCCTGTTCCCAGCTGGCCTCGGCCCCTGCAGGCTAGAAGCAGAGCCCTCAAGCTCCCGCCCTCCTCTCTAGGCTGAGCAACGATAATAACAGTCTCACTTCCATCTATCAAGGACTCCTTCAGGACTCGAGTGCTCCAAACAAGACTTTGCTCAGCAAGACATCTTGACTCTACAGTCACCTGAGGGATTTCTCCAGTGATCCCGTGCTGCAGATTCTCAGGCAGATCTGGCACTGCTGGCTTGCATTTGAAACTGCTTCTCCTGAAGCTTTGTCATGATCAGGGGTGGGGGAAAGGACAAGGACCCAGTATCACAGCTCCAGGAGGATGGAAGGGTGGCAGCCTTAACCTTACCCCAGTGAGAACTTCTTCCTTCTGGCCCTGTGGCTCTGCTGAATTATGATACCAAGCTGAATTTCTGGGTTGACATTACATTTTTTTTCCTTTTTTAAGAAACTCGGGGTGTTGGGTGGGTTGTTCTATTATTATTTTCTTAATTTTAGTAAAAGCAAAAAAGTTCCACTGTTCAAAAGTAGCAATTTTTTTTTTAAGATTTTATTTATCCATTCATGAGAGACACACAGAGAGAGAGACAGGCAGAGACATAGGCAGAGGGAGAAGCAGGCTCCCTGCAAGAAGCCCGACGTGGGACTCGATCCCGGAATCCCAGGATCACTCCCTGAGCCGAAAGCAGACGTTCAACTGCTGAGCCACCCAGGCATCCCAAAAGTAGCAATTTTCTTAATGGGAAACATACGCTTGCCACCCACATGAGCAGCTATGTCAGCTCAGCAATCACAGCAGCCTGTGAATATGGTAGGTCGTGTCACCTTCTTGACAAATGTGAGTCAAATGGAAACTCATCACAAGTGCCCACATGGCCTCCCATGGCAGCTTCAAGCTCTGACAAGGCTTTCAGGTGGGTGCACCGTAGGGAAGGTAGGGCTGTGTTTCCATCAACTCTGAACACACAGTGTTTGGGGCTTTTTCCCAACTGACACCCTCTAAGACACAAAATGCCCCAGAGTGTCCAGGGCCTGGGTAGCACATGGTTTGGGCTCCAGTGCCATGTGGCCACCTCGCCTCCTGGAATCTGAGTTTGAGCTGTAGAACGAGGGATTGTGGCTCGAAGCAATCATGAACGGGCTGTCGAGTCCCAGGGTAGCTAGGATGCACTGGTCTATATCAGGGGGCTCTCTCTGGTCTTGGTCCTGCTCTTTCCTGGGACTAGTGTTTCTCTCTCTGCAAGTCGGGTGAGAACCAAGGACCCACACATGGATGGATGACCTTAAGAAAGCCATAATGCACGGCCAGACCGAACACGAGGCCCATTCTCCACAGAAGCAACGCCGCCTGACTGCGAGTCAGCTCACGCACATACCTACACCCTCTAAAAGCAGAGACTCCACACGGCATGGGTTTCCTGATGATCATTCCAGCTTGGGATGACAACTGCACTGGTAATACATTTCAAACACCTCAAGGAAGCTGGTGGCAGTGCAAAAGCCCAAGTGACATCTCTGTGAAGCTCCTCCCTCCCGGTCGGATCCCCAGAGCCCCAGCATCTACTCTGCACCTCCAAGCAGAGCAGTTTCAGACAGATGTCTGCTCCACTCCCCAGCTTCTAGGTGGGACTGGGCAAATGCTCTTTTTGCAAAAGTTAGATAAGCTACTGGGGACACAGGAATATGGTGATGAAGATCACACCCAGTCATTGCTTGCCAGATTCACTCATACTAGACTAACAAAACACCCAGCAGCAGGCCAGGGGCAAGCTTCTTGTCTCATTTCTGAGATAACACCTCAGGATGGGGAGGTCAGCCTCAGGCCCTCACGTCAGAGAAGGGATCTTTTCAGGGACCACTGAGCCCCTAGAGCCCAGCCAATCTCCTTGACCAGAGAGATCTCTATCTCCAGCCCTCAATGCCTCCTGAGTGGCTCTCACACCTCAGCGAGTGGCCAGCACCAGGCACCACCAAGCTCTTGCCAGATCAAGATGAAATGAGACCATGGCTAATGGGGCAAGCTGCTCAGAAAGCCCTGTATATTCTCTTTTCACTCTTAGAGTAGACCTTTCCTATTTTTTAGTGTTCTCAGCTCACGAGAGGATGGCTACCGTGAACTGTTGCTTTTCTCTGTGTTGTGTTAATTATACAGGACATAAAATTTACCATCTTAACCATTTGTACAGCCATCACCACCATCTATCTCCAGAAATGTTTCATCTTCCCACAAACAGAAACTCTGTACCCCTTAAAACATACTTCCCATGGCCCCTCCTCCAGCCCCTGGTAACATCTGCGAGTCCTGTAGCTCTTTAAAAATAATGTCCTTACCTTGGCAAAATTATTTTGTCATTTCACAGGTCTTGGTGTAATTTTAAAGCATCTGGTACTTCTCAGATCCTTGGTGATGGACAAGCTGACAGAGGAGGGGAACCCCCACTGGGAAGGAACCATTCAGGCAACTCGCCCACAGGAATCAAGGGGTCCCCCCACCCCCACCAGCGTGTGCAAAGTGGCTTCTAATAGGAACCAGTATCCTCAACTGGCTGTGCCAGGAACTCAGCTAGAGCTGCACTTTGCGGTAGAAAAGGCTCTCGCATGGTTTTCTCCAGATTTTTCATTTTACTTAAAAGCTCTTCCTTGCCTGGGGTTTTGAGGTTAAAAACCACTGCCTCACACTCACACATTTTAAGTGGGAGTGTAAATTGGTACTACCTTTATGGAGAGCGCTTCAGCAACAGCTATCGAAAATAAAAGGAAAACACGCCTTGACCTAGCAGTTCTACTCCTGGAAATTTATTCCACGGATATGAGAGCATATTTGCATGAATACCTCCATACCACAATACTCGCTGCGGCACTTTTTGCTTCCAGGCTTCTGCCATTACAATACAAAACTCCATGAAACAGATTTAACTAATGATGATAGATCCATCAGCTGAAACTAAGCCCATCATTAAAAAAGACCCAAGCAATCTAAGTGAGCCAACGGAGGACCACCTCCAGGATTTATGAATTGTTAAGTCAACACAGCAGGAGCACAACAGTAGGCAGCCATTTGTGGGGATTTTTCCTAATATGTATTCATGTATGCAGAGAATCTTCCTGAGAGAGTACACATAGGCACAAAACTGAGCGATGATAGTTGCCCCTGGGAAGGAAAATAAGGAGACCACGGACATGGGTACAAACAAGTCAGCTTGGTACCAAGTATAAGGTCTTTACATATCCAATGTTTTTCATATCAAGTACAGCCTTGACCCTCTATTTTATTTTAAGTAACCACTATACTCAACATGGGGCTCGAACTCACAACCCTTGAGATCAAGAGTCACCTGCTCCCCTGATTGAGCCAGCCAGATACCCCATCCTCTTTTTTATTATTTCATTGTAACCTATAAGTTTTAAGTTCCATAAATCAAAGAACCTATCTAATTTATTTTTAAAACCTTGCTAAAAGGGGCACCTGGGTGGCTCAGTGGTTGAGCATCTGCCTTCAGCTCAGGTCGTGATCCTGGGGTCCTGGGATCGAGTCCTGCATCTCCCTTTTGCCTATGTCTTCTCCCTTTGCCTATGTCTCTGCCTCTCTCTGTCTCTCTCATGAATAAATTAATAAAATCTTTAAAAAAAGCTCGCTAATGTCTCACATAACATCATGTACATATTTTTTGTTTTATGATTTTTTTAATAAGTGAAAGAATAAGTGGATGAATAAGTGAATGAATAATGAAGAAAAGCATTTGAAACATTACAAATATTCTTTAAATACTAGAAAGCTCTGAGTCTTGAGTTGTCAGGGAAGGAAGACGTAGAGTGGAAGCAGACACTGGTTGAAAAGTGATTATCTTGGTAGAAAAAGCAGACTCATTAAAGGAAGATACACATCATGGACAGTACAGTTAAGTTGATGTTAGAAGTTTATTGTACAAGAGGGCACCTGGCAGGTTCAGTAGCAAGAATATGTGACTCTTGATCTCAGGGCTGTGAGTTCAAGGCCCATGACGGGTGCAGAGATTACTTAAACAAATTAAATTTTTTTTTAAAGATTTTATTTAGGGGATCCCCGGGTGGCTCAGTGGTTTGGAGCCTGCCTTCGGCCCAGGGTGTGATCCTGAAGTCCCGGGATCAAGTCCAACATCAGGCTCCCTGCATGGAGCCTACTTCTCCCTCTGCCTGTGTCTCTGCCTCTCTGTGTCTCTCATGAATAAATAAATAAAATCTTTTTAAAAAATAAAAATAAAAAATAAAGATTCTATTTTTTCTTGAGAGAGAGAGAGAGAGAGAGGCAGAGACACAGGCAGAGGGAGAAGCAGGCCCCATGCATGGAGCCCAACATGGGACTCAATCCCGGGTCTCCAGGATTATGCCCTGGGCTGAAGGCGGCACCAAACCGCTGAGCCACCCAGACTGCCCAAATTAATTTTTTTTAAAAAAGGAAATTTAGGGATGCCTGGGTGGTTTAGCAGTTGAGCATCTGCCTTTGGCTCAGGGTATGATTGATTCTTTAAGAAAATAAAAAAAATAAATAAATAAAGGAAGTTTATTGAACTTTAAATTTTTTAAATTTAAATTTTAATAACTATGTTTTTTAGAAAGCCAGCATTTCATGTTTCTTTTTAAAGATTTTATTTATTTATTCATGAGAGACCGAGAGAGAGAGAGAAAGAGAGAAAGAGACAGGCAGAGACACAGGCAGAGGAAGAAGCAGGCTCCTCACAGGGAGCCCGATGTGGGGCTCGATCCCTGATCCCGGGATCATGCCCTGAGTCAAAGGCAGACACTCAACCACAAAATCATCCAAGCGTCCCTATGTTTCTTTTGATATAGCAGAATGCAAAAAAAAAATAATAATAATAATAATGGGTGGTCTAAACGATTTTTAAATATTTTTTTAAACCACATTCCAGTCCACCTGTCAATTCCATGAACCACATATTCCTAAAGAATCAGAGAGAAAATCAAAAAAGCCATCACTTTCCAGTGAGGCAATAACAATTGTTAAAAGCTCTCCAGGGATTGGTGCGAACTCAGCTTGGCCTCTGGCCCTATTAACCTCCATGACCCTGCCTGCCAGCTGGCAGCAACCATGACCCTTTAGAAGTGGGCTGACCAGCAGAGCAAGGCCACCAGGCTGCCAGGAAAAAGCTGTCACAAAGTCCAACAACTCAGTCCTTAGGAAGTTACAGCCCCCTTGGGTGGTCGTAAACCACCATGGCTCAACTAATTCAAAAAATTCATAGCAGCAAAACCACATCAAGGAAAGAGGGGGAAAAGAAGTGGGACAGAGGGAAGGCTGCTTAAAAAGAAGTTAGTGGGAGCTGGAGGGTTCAGCCTGAGGGCTGTATGGCCGCCACACCCCATCCCACCCTCGGAGCACAGCCTTGAGCCAATGACCCGGGCTGCAGCCTCGAGGTCCTGCATGATTCAGCAGCAGCCCTAGGAGACTGAATTATGCCTAATGTCCAGCATGTACTCAAAAGGGGCAAGAAATGCCTTTGAGAAAGAGCTGGAGCATTACCAGGGCCACGTGAAGACTTCCTCGGCCCTGAGACTAATGAGGTGACCTCATCCAAATGACCATGATGTGGTCTCATCTGTGCTCTGGCTTCTGACACTCGGACTCTCCTCACCAGCCACCTTGGGGATCCCTGTGAGGGGATGTGCGACAAGGTGACCGCTCGCCCTGGAGACCATACTAAGGTCCATCTAATATGTTCTGCACATTGCATCCCTGGTCCAGGGTTGGTGCTGATCTTAAGGCAGTGGACTCCAGCCTCTGTAAGGACAGCTTAGTGGCCCACAAAGGGGCTCAAGACCTCAGAGATTCCTCAGGGGAAGCCTGCGAGGATGGCTTTGTGTTCCGTCTTTCACAGATGAGGAAATTCTGTTTCAGGGGGTTACGCAGCCCAGCTGAAGCCCTACAAGCCAGAAAGTGGGACTTTCAGACTCGGGATGCAGGTTCCCAACTCCAGGCCACATGTCCATAACCCAAACGTTGGACAGGGAGCTTGGCCCCAAGAAACAGTCTCGATCCGACCCCAGGAGTGACCTGGAATGCTCTGCATTGCATTACTGTCCCTACATTTCCCTGGGATTCTAGGCTCCAGTGAGGCAAAGGAGATGCTGCAGCTGCCTCAGGCTGCCTGGGAGCTACCCTTATTTCTAACCAAGAAAGGAGGCCACTGGTTTGTTGACACCAAGCAGGACGCCAGAGGTGATTCTTCCCATCAATCCACCAGCCTGTTATCTCTGGCACTCAGGAAAGCCATGACAGCTGTGCACCTGTTTTGCAACTTGGCCACTATCCTGTCTTCCTATTTCTTTTTTTTTTTTTTTTAAGATTTATTTTTTTTGTTCATGAAAGACACAGAGAGAGACAGGCAGACACAGAGGGAGAAGCAGGCTCCATGCAGGGAGCCTGACGTGGGACTTGATCTCAGGTGTCCAGGATCATGTCCTGGGCCAAAGGCAGCACTAAACCACTGAGCCACCCGGGCTGCCCATGTCTCCCTATTTCTAATTACTTTTTGGTGTGTCTGCTTTGAAAACTCGAGATGAACATGTATCCATTTCAAAATATTAATTCTGCAACCTCCTTTCAGTTCTGCTCCACTTCCTTTTCCTAGCCTGTTGGCCTGGCTTCAATCTACAGAAACATTTAATATTGATGGCAGAGGGTAAGCTTGTCTCAAAGGGATGCCTCTTGCAGCAGGGGTTTCTAGACACTGTTGTGACACAATCTGCAGTAGCATTCTATGCCCCTCAAACAGACTTTGGAAGATGCTGCCACAGTGTTTTATTATTAAGGAATAAGTTGCTACTGATTGGCGACATTCTTTATCACATTGCACTCTGTCTATCCCTCAGTCTCTAGGTTATTAAGAGTAATGGATGTTGAACTTTATCAAATGCTTTTCTGGAATCTATTGAAAGCATCCAAGTGGGTTTTTCCATCTTCTTTCTTTTAGTACATCTCCTAGTAAATAATCATCTGCTTATGTTTTTGAGACTGGTCCACACCCAGTGTAATGAGCCCTGTGCTGAGTGCTGTTCTTGCAAATAATTTCCGCCTAGAGAAGAAAGAAAGCGAAGGAAACATGGAGAAGAGCGTGCATGTGTGTGTGTGTGTGTGTGTGTGTGTGTGTACCCGTGTGCACTGCATACCATCTGAACAGCAAGCTAGTATTGTGAATTCATGTGTCACACACAGGGCACACTGAGGACCAGAGGAACTACACATGAATTGGGATAATCACAGAGGGCTTCCTACAGTAGGGCGGCAGAGAAGACTCAGGAACATCTGGATTTGAGTCCTGCCTCATGTAGAGCCCAAAGGCATGCTTTCCTAGCCCATAATTTTCTCTGTAGTAAAACAGAAATAATCATAGAGCAAAAGAGCCCTTCAGAGGCACCCAGCGCAGCCTCCTTCATCTGCAGACGGAAACAGGTTCAAGGGGTGAGCTGATTTGCCCAAGGCCACAAGCCACCCCTATAGCCTTTCTTGGCTCCATGGGGAGGGGAGAGAGAAATAAAGAGAGCTTTGAGATCTTGGGCAAAAAGGAAGGAGAGAACCCCTGGTGCATCATGACTTTCCTGTAATAAACATTCCTCTTGCTACCTTGGGAGGGTCTGAGTCAGGAGGCAGCCGGAGGGCTGGACTCAGGGTGTAGAGGGCAGTGGCCAGAGCCTCTGTGGGGGAGAGGGAATGATCCTGGAGCCGCCCACTCACACAGCCAGGTCAACGGGGATGTCCCTACCTTCTGTACCAACACACCTGAGCAGGTGCACTTGACTGGATTTTGGTGATCATTCACTCATTCATTTGACCAGTATGGAGACCACACTGGGTTGAAGGGTGTGCCTCCAAAATTCATGTTTTTCTTCGAGCCTCAGGATATGAGGTGAAGCCCGTGACCCCTCAGTTCCCACAGCAGTCTGTGGCAGGGCCACAATCCACACCCACGCTGTCTATATGAGCCTCAACCTCAAGTGGGGTCCATTCCTCTGCACACCCCCGCCTGGCTCCCCCAGGGCCTGCAGCACCTGCCCTCAGTGGAGCCAGCTCCCACTCGCTTTGCAGCTGTGGATGCCAGGGACCCCATGCAGATGGCATCTGCTCTTTGAAAAGGTATTTATCTTTCCACTCACTGAGAGCAAGCAGAGCCATAAAAGGACATGCCCGACGTCAGGTGCGCAAGTGTTACATAGAGACAGATGTCGTTCACATGCAGGGATGGGGCTGGGCCATTAACTGCCAGGAACACCATCCCCAAAGATCAAGAGGACCAGTACACAGGCCTGCACTGAGCTGGGAGGCCTCAGCCGGATCTCTTCCGATGTCTGGGGAAGCCAAGTGCTCCATAAAAGTAAAAGCAAGGTGGGATCCAGCCCAAGTCTCACCTGAAGTTCTAAGTTGTTGGGGTTTTTTCCTTCCATTTTAATTATTTTTAAGTGCACCATTCACAGGACATTCCCAGTGTTATAAAACCACCACCATGATTTCCAAAACATTTTCTATCATCCCAAGCAGAAGCTCTATACCCACTAAACACGAACTCCTTCCCTGGACCCCCAGTAACCACCATTCTACTTTGGTTCTCTCTCTTTTTTTTTTAAGATTTTATTTATTTATTCATGAGAGAGAGAGAGAGAGAGAGAGGGGGGCAGAGATCCATGCAGGAAGCCTGACTTGGGATTCGATTCCGGGTCTACAGGATCAGGCCCCGGGTGGACACCAAACCACTGAGCCACCCAGGCTGCCCTCTACTTTGGTTCTCGATGAATGTACCCATCCTGGGCACCGTGTATAAGCAGAATCATGCAATACCGTTCTTTTCATTGACTGGCTTTTTTCACCCACCTTAATGTTTCTGAGCTTCACCCACACTTGAGCACATGTCAGAACCTCCCTCCTTTTTTTGTTTTAAGGATTTATTTATTTATTTGAGAGAGAGAGCTTGAATGCAGGAGGGGCAAAGAGAGAGGGAGAGAGAAAATCTCAAGCAGACTCCCTGCTGAGCTCGGGGGCCTGATGCAGGCAATCCCACAACCCTGAGATCACCACCTGAGGCAAAATCAAGAATTTGCCTCTCAACCAACTGAGCCACCCAGATGGCCCTCCCTCCTTTCTTATGGCTCAATGATATTCCACTGGATGGACATCCGTGTTTGTCCGTTCATCGGCTGGTGGACAGTTGGGTTGTTTCTACCTTCTGGCTGGTGTGAATAGTGATGCTAGGAACATGGGGTATAAACATCTGCTCATGTCCCTGCTCTCAATGCTTTTGAGTAGAGTAACCTAGGAGTGGAACTGATGGGTCACAGGGTGATTCTGTGTCTAACCCCCAGATTGTTTTCCACCTCAGCCACCCATTTTACCTTCCCACCAGCAGTGTACAAGGCTTCTCATTTCTCCACATCCTCATCAACACTCCTTATTTCCTATTTTTGGATAGCAGCCGAGCCTGAGATTTTAAAAGGAGGAATTCAAAAAGAGTGGCATCTTCCCACTTTATGCCTGCTATTCTGTGCGGAGCCGCAGAGAGTGCCGGTTTTAGAGTCAAGAGAAACTAGTTCCTACTCTGGGGCTTCTAGCTGTGCAACTCTGGACAAGTACTTTAGCCACTCTGAGCCTCAGTTATGTAGGAACTGAGGTTGTAGGAACATTGTAGGAACAGAGCTACGGTGCCAAGTGTCACTTCCTACCCAATGCAAAGCAGTGTATTTGCCACAGGAATGGAAGAGAGGATTTTCATAAACTCTACAGGATGGCATATAGGTGATAGGAAGAGGGGTTGGTTTTAATGTCCCTTAATATAGCTTTTATGATAATGTATGGAAAGGATGGGGCACCTGGGAGACTTGGTCAGTTAAGCATATGACCTCAGCTCATGTCATGAGCCCAGGGTCCTGGGATCAAGCCCTGCCTCAGGCTCCCTGCAGTAGGAGTCTGCTTCTCCCTCTGCTTCTGCCACTTGCCCAGCTTGTTCTCTCTCTCCCTCCCTCCCTCCCTCCCTCCCTCTCTCTCTCTCTCTCTCTCTCTCTCTCTCTCTCAAATAAAGAAATAAAATCTTAAAAAAAAATGTATGGAGTGCAGCCCGGGTGGCTCAGCAGTCTAGCACCACCTTCAGCCCAGTGTGTGATCCTGGGGACTTGGGATCGAGTCCCATGTCGGGCTCCCTGCATGGAGCCTGCTTCTACCTCTGCTTGTGCCTCTGCCTCTTTCTCACTGTGTGTCTCTCATGAATAAATAAATAAAATCTTTAATTACAGGAAAAAGTAGCAAGATGAAGGAGCAGGGAAAATTCTAGATAATCTGCTGAGGGTGGCCTTGGCTCAAGATAATTACTCGACACGCTCACACACACATGCACACATACTCATACCACTTGAACCTCACCATAGACTCAAAGTTTGTCCCACTCGATTATGTCACCAGATCCAAAGAAGGGACATCCCAACCTGCCAGGTGAGGAAATGGCATCCCAAGGGGAGGGAAAAATCCCACCCAGGGTCACACCACACAGCATAAATGGAGCCCCTGGTGTCCCAGTGCCATCCAGCCAAAGCACAAGATAGCTGTGGACACTGGCCTCCACGCAGGGCGGGTCCCACAGCTAGCCCTTCCTCATCATAAGCAAGCATCTGTCTCTGTCTCTCACACACAGACTGAGGTATCAACCGAGAAGCCAAGGCAGCCCAGGGAATCAAGCCCCAAGAAGGAAACAGGACCCTCTTTCTTCGCTGGCAGAAGAAGCGTGGAGCTTCGTGGGCCCCAGCCTGGTATCTCCATAGTGATAGAACCACAGAGGCTGTGAGGCTAAAAATAAAACCTCTACCTCCTGAAACCCCCCATCTGTTCAGCTCCAGCTGTGTGTGTGTGTGTGGGGGGGGGTGTTGCCAAACCTTAGTGACACTGGGTGGCCAACATCTAAGCAGCAAAGAAAAGCCCCCCCAAGCCGTGAAAACAGGGAAACAGTCCACCCAGGTCACTGGTACCATAAATTACCATCCATGACACTGCCCTGGAAGAGCCAGTGAAGACTGTCCCCCACAGGGTCCCAAATGGGCTCTGTGTGGGTAAGTGCCAGCAAGCAAAGAGGACCCTGCCCTCTGGGCATGAATGTTCCAGCATGAACAAGTACTCTTTCATGCCAGGCCTTGGGAGGCTCCATGTAAGCCTTGGAAATATGAAGTGTTTCTTCTCCAAGTGCACCTTGCAACAAGTTTGCCCACTGAAAAAAAAAAAAAGTTTACAACAAGTTTGCCCACTGAAAAAAAAAAAAAAGTTTACATAATGCTTAGATTCCCAAGTGGGCTCTCAAAAGCCTACCTAGCTCCCAAATGGGTCCATGATATGGTAAACTATCTAAAGTAGCAGTGCAGCCTAGACTTTCAGGGCCAGAATGCCCTACCAACTAACTACATGTCCTTGGGGAAGTCACTCTTCCCCTCTGGGCCTGTTTTCTCACCTATACTGTGAGGTTAACTGCAGGAGGACTGTAGGGGAGATGCCTTGAGAACTTAGCCACTTGGGCACCCGGCAGGTGGTCATTCTGTTGGCAGGCTAGCCCGATACCCTAACCACTGAACTTCCTCCCACTAGCCACTAGCCGGCAGTTTGCATGAGCAGAAACCCCCTCAATCTCAATCTGCATGAACTTCCACAGTTCAACCCTCTGCCTCAGTTTATATTCCAAGTCATCTGCAACATGGACCACAACTTATGATTCCTAGTACGATCTTAACTATATTACAGCTAATCTTAAAAGTCCTTACCTTTCTCAAATAAAGCACCATGAATGCCAGCCCTCATTAGCCATCCAGTCCTAGGTTAATAATTAAGCACCTTTAATTGGCGGATATGGAAATATACGGCACAGCTTCCGAGGCACCACTGCACACGAAGCTAGCCCTAGGATGGTAATGGATTTCTTAAATCAGCTCATAAAGCTAATTCACATCGAAAGTTAATTAGCCTAATGAAGGCAAGTGTGACTTAGTGAATTCCAGACTGACTTTCTGCTCTGACTCAGCCACCCCAGGAGGCTGCCAATGTCATCCCCTTGGCTCTGACTTCCTGGAACACTGAAGGAGCGGCCCAGGGGACAGTGCTTCGGGAGGCCATGTGTCTCCTACTGTTGATCATCAGGCATCAGCAAATGCTCTGAAGGCTGCCAAGAGGCAGGACACACGGCCATCACCTTCTCCTGGGGCTGGCTCTGAAACCTCTGCAAGGGAGAGAAACTTCCAGCAAGTGGAAGTCACAGATAAGCCCAGGTGGACAGAAGGCCAGGCACCACTAGGCCTCATGTCATCACCGTGCAGGGCAACTGGGAGTCCACCAACCACCCCCACACACGGCATCCCTAGAAGGGAGCATCTCTCTCTACCCCGCTGGATGGATACAGAAACCAAGACCCAGAAAAGTGCAACTGGCAAAGGCCACACCCCTTGGAAATGGTAAAATTCCTGCCTATTAGCTCAGCCATCTCTCACTGTCCCCATCCAGAGCCAGCATCTCACTGGCCCAGAAACAACCCAAGTGTCCCATCAATAGATGAATGGATAAGCAAAATATGACCTATCCATACACTGAAGTATGGTTCAGTCATTTAAAAAAAAAATGCAGTTCTGCACCTTGAGGGCATTCTATTCAGTGGAATAAACTGGTCACAGAAGGACAAATACAGTATGACTCTATTTACACAAGGGACCCAGAGGAGTCACACTTCATTGCAATGAGAGTGGAAGGGTGACCGCAGGGGTTGGGGGAGGGGGAGAGAGCACTGGTACTTCATGAGGACAGGTGAGAATGTTCTGGAGGAGGATGGTGGTGGTGGCTGCACACCTGTGTGAACATGCTTACCGCCACCAACCTGTACGTTCAAAAATGGCTAAGGTGGTAAATTTGATGTTATGTGTATGTTACCTCACACAGAAAAGGGGATGAAACATGGACCTCTCCCTGCTTCAGTGTGGATGAACCTTAAAAACATTGTTTATGTGGAAGAGGCCGGAAATAAAAGGTCACATATTGCATGACTCCCTCTATATGGGACACACAGAATAGGAAAATCCAGAGACAGAACGTAGATGAGTAGTGACCAGGCATGGGGCGGGGGGTGGGGGGGTGATGAGGTGGTGATGTGTGCGTGACTGCTAATGGGTGTTTCCTTCCGGGGGAGATGAGAATATTCTGGAAGTAGCCAGAGGTGGTGCTCGCACAGCACTGTAAAGGTACTCTATGATACTCAATTGTACACTTCAAAAATGGTTAATTTTATGTTTTGTGAATTCCACTTCAATCTATAGGAAGGAAAGGACATCCAGCGGCCCTCCCCGCCTGTTCCCCCACCCCATCCCATGTGCCACATAGGCTGGAACCTCCATTTTCCCTCTGCAACCGGCCCTGAACATAGCCAGAGGCTGGGAATCCTTCTGGGTTATTCCAAACATCAGTCAGGAACAAGCAAGCAAGCAGCCACCGAGGCAGGCAGGTAGGTGAGGCCACCTTCCCATTTCCATGCACTCGGAGATTTCATGAGGCCCCTTCCCAGGTCCACAACCGGGCGAGACACTCCAAGGAAGACCCCAAACACACACACACAAAAAAAGAGAGATAACTCGGCCTCTGCCCTTGGGAGCCCCACCTGTGGCTGGGTCATCTGGGCCCAGGAGCCGCCCCAAGGTGACAACTGTCCAGGAAGTGGCTTACATAATAGTGTGAGGAGCCGGAGGGATGCATCTCTGTCTGGACCCAGGACCCAAATCCCCCACTCCGGACACATGCCTCTAGGCCGTCTGGGAAAAGCAAACCCTGGAGCACTTGCTGAAGGGACCCTGAGCTAAGCCAGAGGCTCCATATAGGCCCACCTGCACCATGTGCTCCTCGTGACCTGGGGCCACAGGCCTTGGGCTCTCCTGCTTCCAGGAGCCTCGATAAACTAGGATAAACTAGGAAGTCAGGCAACCGTGGTGCAGGTGGGAGACACAAAGCCTGTTAACCCCCTCCTCTTCCACTGCCTTCCTGCTGAGCTCCTAACAGGGCCGCTCTGGGTCCTCGCTCTTGCTCTAATGAGCCTCAGAGTGAGGACAGAGCAAAAGTGGGACAGGAGGAGGGGACAGACACAGACCAAGCTGACCCAGTCCCCGATAAGAACCCAGGGTGGGTGGTAAGTGGGACCCCCCCCCCCCTTCTAGACAAGCTCACTCTGAACTGAACTGTGCCCTTTAAAACACTGCCTGCCCACCCCTACAGGCAGGGGTTGACTGGACCCTATTTGCTGCTGGTAGGAAAACCGCTCTCATTTTAGGGGGATAGACAGAGGCAGGAGACACAGCCAGTGGCCCTGGGCCCCACTTTGTGCCTCTAATTGTGAGCCTCCTGGGTACACAGCTGGCAGACTTGACAACAGGACCTGAATCTGGCCCCAGAGTCACGTACACAGCCAACCCTGACCTCAGAGCACGCAGCCCCGTCTTGGGGACTCTGCTCTCTAAGTTTGTGGAGCTCTTTGGCCTCTTTGGAAAGCAAAAGCTACAGAACAAACAGAAAAGGAATTCTGTTTTCCCCTCTGGGGAAAAAAAAACCTAAAAGAATAAAAAAAAAAAAAAAAAACCACATACAAACTCAAACTGAGAAGTATCAGATGCTGTTCAGACTGAACCGGATCAGGAAATACTGATGCAACATAACACAGCACAGGTGTGTAAAAGACATGACCAAACGTGAACATAACTGCAGAATCGGGATCGCGTGAGGTCAAGAGTGAACGTCCTCTGGGGCTGGCCCAAATCACGACCCCTGCAAGTTATGGTGTCGACCTGTGTGAAACAGGGCAGGTGAAAGCACTGGGTGCCAAATCACGACCCCTGCAAGCCCACGTTTCCTCACCTGTAAAATGGGCACAGCAGCATTTATTTGGGTTAAATGAAACACATGGGGCAAAAAACTCTCTGTACCAAACGGTATTACAAAAAGGTGGACAATTGAGAAAGGGCCCTTCACCTCTGGACCTCTGGTCACTGCCTCTCCCAACATGGTCATCAGGCCCCAAATCACCACCAGCCACAGTGCCGCTGGGCCCTGGAGATTCGGAGACAAACAAGCCAAGGTCCCTCAGCCTGAGGAGCACCTGGGCCAGACCAGGTATTCACCCTGTGGCTTGGAGAGGAAAGAGCTGGCTTCTCCTGGCACAGCAGTCTTGGCATCTGGAGAAGTCCATAATCAAGAGTCAACCTAGTTGGGCATGAGACGTGTGCCGTCATTCGCCTAAAGCCTCCAAACAGCCATCCTTCAGCTACCAGGTCACCTGGACAAACCTGAGTGAACTGGATCGGGTGGCCCAGAATTTATAAGCCGGGCTTCGGGTTCACTGCTGTGCCCTCGAGTCTCAACTCTGCTCCATGCCCAATCCTGGGACCTCAAGGTTTCAGGGAAATGGAAAGTCATCCCTCCCTAAGGAAAGGTCAAACCCTTGGACTTGGTTTTTTCTAATGCTCCTTCTGGCTTGCGGGTCTCCCGTTCATAGGCTTCTGAATTCCTTTCTTCCCCCCTGCTGGAAAGTCAGGCGGAACATTCCTCAGGAAGGAGACTTCCAGCCAGGGGGAACAAAGAGGTGAAAAGAAAAATAAGCGAGCGCTATACCCCATGGTCCCCCAGCAGAGCAGGGCGGGCTGAGCTGGTCAGTGACGGCTCCTGAGAACTCACGACGCTACAGTGAATCACCGAAGGCCTGGAACCAGAATAAAACCCGCCTTATCTATCGTGGTCCCTGTCCCCGACGGGAGCTCAGCTGCATACTAATGCAGGATCTGTTAAGCGCCTCCCTTGCTACACTCCCCACAGCAACGGCACAGACGGCGCTGCATCCAGCTACAAATTAATGAGCTCCTTTCCACACTGGGTTAATACAAATCGTGCCCTGGACCAATTAAAGAAGCCACTTCAGAACTTCGCTTGGCTGTCTTGGAAAATGTCACACACACGGGAGGAAAAATGAGGTCTCTGGTGATGCACGTCCAACTGATGGCCGAACGAGTGAGCGTGCTTTCAGAACTCTTGAGGCTTTTGTTATTAATGGTGTTTTAGTGTTGGGTTCTTGAACACATCAAACAAATTTCCTTTCAACTAGTAGTTACCGACTGCCATTGGGGAAGGCTGCAGGCCTCTCCCACCTCCCAGATGGTTCAACCACAATAAACGTTTGGCCCGTCAGATGCACAGCACTGGCAAACTAATTGAAATATGCTGCAACAAGCAAACCCAAAATAAATGGGAAGGGATCGACACGGTAGCTGCCGAATTGCCTCCATGTCTGGGCGTCCGATGAATGCCCCCCTCACCACCACCCCACCCCCGTCTTGGTGATATGGTTTCCAAAGGACTTAAATGTTTTTTTCCATTGTGATTACCCAAGAGGGAAAAATCATAATTGCAGAAAATGTTTGGGTTTTTTTACCCACCTCTCATGAAAACACAAGTGAAAAGTCAACTCTTAGAGTGCCAAGAAAAGCAACTGATGCACCCTCCAGTAAGACAGAGGAGGGGAAGGAGGACACAATCACTCAACTGGCCCTGACCGAGTCTTCAGACCTGGCAGGGAAGCAAGCCTCTGCCTCTTGGCCAACCCTGTGCCCATGGAAGCTGTTCTCCATGGAAAATGGGAATGGTCATCTTATTTCTACCTCGACACATTCCCACCCCCACACCTCCCTTAAGATGGCTTTTGAAAGGACTACACGGAGACAGCTTGGGGACAGCTCACAAGCACCCACGCTGCTGGCCCTCCCTCCACTGGCCTTACACAGAATCCTGGGGACCAATGAGCCCCCCCACGCCTCCCCAGGAGGGGCCAGATTATTTTGTGGACCAAGGCAAGGTGAGCCCAGCAGGCTGCAGAGCCTGACTCAGTTCTGGCGGGGCAGCCTTGGGGAAAGAACTGGCAGCCTGCTTCATAGCGTAGCTGATGAGTCAGCCAGACCCTCCAGAGGCCTTGGGGGAAAGCCCCCAGCTGCCAAAAGAGAAATTTCTGTCCATCACCAGGAACTGCCTCTGCAAGGGGAAACAGAGCCTTGGAGAGAAAACTGAGCAATAATCTGTATTACCTATGTTCCAGCTCTTAACGGGGCACACAAGGCAAAACATTTTTGGAAAGGTTCCCAGGAGCAAGCAGGCCAGGATTTAAGGCCACAGGGAGCCCCACAGTGGCCTGAAACGCCTCCCTAAGTGGATCATTCCTTTGAGATCTCTGGGCTACCTCTGACTCCTCTCAGCAAAGAGCAGTTAGAGGGACCTCCATGGGATGCTGACCCTTCCTTGTGTGTGCTGGGGAGGGGGCACAGGCATCTCCAGCCAGCAGGCTTGTGGACAGGAGAGGTGAGTGCCCTTCTAGAAGCAGGCACAGGGGATCCAAAGGATGTGGACCTATGCCGAGAACTCTTCCTTTCTCTGGCACTCTGGTACCCAGCAAATACCAGAATCTGCAGCCCCAGCCTCCATTCCCCACCTAGATACTGAGCACCACTGAGGTGCCCTGTGCTAGATGCTGGGGACACCACAGGAATAGACCCGATGACACAGATAGCAGACAAGGTCTCTGCACTGGAGAAGACAGGAGGGGAAAAGAATCTGACCGCAAGGAGGGCCACAGATAAGGAGTAAGAGCCCCGCTGGGGGCCAGCCAGGGGTGGGTGCAAATCCTGGCCCTGCTCAGTAGCCTCTGCGCGCTCGAGCTGGTTATTACGCTTCTCTGACCCCATCTCTTCTGTACAATTCGGGCAACAGTCCGTCATTATCTCTGAGGAATGCTGCGGCATTCAAGTTGAAACAAGTCATTGTGGAAGTGCTTTGCACATACAAGTTGGTCCTCATTATTCATGGACTCCATATTTACAAATTCCTTACTCACTAAAATCAATGCCAACATGTGCAGGGCAGTGAAAAATTTTGAGTCATCCTATGTGTGTGATCCCAGCTAAGGTTGAACAAGCTGACACCGCCTTTTTCTTTCAGCTCTCAGACCGTAAACTAACGTCCTTTTGGGGTTCTGTTTGGTGCCACGCTTTTCATATTTCTTTGCTTTTTGTTGGTGATTTCACCCTTTGAAGTGGCCGAAGCACCATCCCCTATTTCTACCAGGGATGTGTGCCTTGCAGAGGAAATACCTGTGTTCGATAAGCTTCCTTCAGGGGTGAGTGATATACTACTACTGCTGTTGGCTGACTTCAATGTTAATGAATAACAGTATCTATTAAATAAAGCATCTTAAACAGAAACATAAGACAAGGTTACGTAGTATTGATCGACTGGGAACAAATGTGTGAGCAGAGGCTAGCAGGAACCTAACCCTGTACTTCCCCTAGGACAGTGGTTTTGTGCTCCCTAATATAGTCATTGTGGTACCTTATAGCTGGGTGCACACGTGCCCTATGATACATTATAACTGGAAGTCTTCTGCTCTGCAGAACTAGCATTCCCACGGCTGTAGGTAGGCATGTCTACACCCCATCTATCACAGGGCTCTGAGACAGGATCAGTCTCTGGGGTCCCAGAGTCCCACTGCAGTTTCGGTGACTCTCTGCTTCCCGCTGCACCCTGACTCGCGACCACATTCCCACCACGGGAAAGCTTTGTGAAGGATGAGGGACTTCAGCCAGGAGAGGATGGGAAACTGCTTTTTCCGTGCTCTCCTCCAAGGCTATGGCTTGGGATTTTGATTTGTCTGTTAACAGAACCCTGCCTGTTGGTTAATTTTCTTCCCGTCCTCTGGCAAGGGCAGTTGTTAATATGAGTAATGAAAGCAAATGCCAGCTCTCCTCTCCAACAGTGCTCTCTATGTCTTTGGCCATAAAGCTTGAGCCTGGCTTTGTCATGGTGTTTGCTGGGCTGGGTGTGAGGGAGTCGGTACCCTTATAACCATTTTATGGGAGGAAAAGGCCAAGGTGCAAGCCTGCTGCCATCATCCTTGGTGTCAGGAGAGAGCACTGGGCTGGTAATCAGTGACCTGGGTTCCAGGCTGAAAGAAGAGTCCTGGGCAAGTTGCTTCTCTTCTGTTGGCCTCAGCTTCTAATCCTCACGAGGGTGCAACCCTCCCAACTCCAGCCTTCTCAGGCACTGTCAGGGCTGGAGACAATGTGGAAAAGCATCACTAGCCATCCCACTTTACCCTCCAGACCAATCCTCTCCCTTCACATCAGAACTTTTCTGGTTCTTTACCAGAAAACACCTTTACAGGTGCTGTGGCCATCAAAACTCCACCCATTCAAGGCCTTGTTCAAATACCACCTCTTCCAGGAAGTCAGCCCTGAATGACTTACCCAGAAAGGGCATCTCCTCCTCTGAACTATGCCTGCCATTTAATTTTTTTTTTTTTTTTTTTTTTTTGCGGGGGGACACCTGGGTGGCTCAGTAGTTGAGCGTCTCCCTTTGGCTCAGTGCGTGATCCCAGAGTCCTGGGATCGAGTCCCACATCAAGCTCCCGGCATGGAGCCTGCTTCTGCCTCTGCCTATGTCTCTGCCTCTCTCTGTGTGTGTGTGTCTATCATGAACAAATAAATAAATAAATCTTTTAAAAAAAAGGAATAAATATGCTAACCATGAGGCTCAGTGAATATAGTTACTAGATGGAATACTACATTGTGCACCAATCACCCTGGAAGCCAAGAAGAAAAAGTAACCATGATCCCTCAGAAAGACAGTGTGGGAGGGAAGGGGAGAATCGGGCAGAAATGGGTACATTTCTTTCTCTGAGAAAATGGGGGAAGAATACTACCTAACCTGCAGAGCGCGAGGCAGCCCTGTGCACACGTTGCGTGTGCAGAGTATACACACAATGCATGTCTTCCTTCCCCACCTTCCTTCTCATTGTCAAAAGAGTAGCAACCTAGTTTCCTGCACGGGAGGCAAAGTTTGCCTGGCCCTAAATTCGAAGAGAAATTTTTCCTGGAAGACTATCCAAAGCCTTGAGCAGAGGGTGCAATGCCACTGTTACAGTTTTAGAGCAAAACAGACGTGGCTTTGCCATGGCTCCATTTAATAACACCCCCGGGGACCCAGCAAAAGCTTAATAAAGATCAATGGAGCGAGCTCCAGACGCAATGCCCAGACCGCTTAGCTGCATCCGTGTCCAGGGCAGGGGATCCTGTTAAGCTGGTTTCAGAGTGGCTGTCTGCAAAGGCATTGATCTCATGTAAGCAAGGCTGAAGTGGCGTGCAAGCCCATGACTGCTGACTCTGACCACCTCTCCCGACCAGTGCTAAGACCTCAGGAGCGAGAGTCTGCACCCTTCTGATGCAGAGCACATGGCCTGTGGCATCTTTTTCAAAAGCATCAAAGCAATGATCTTGAAGGACCAGACGTTTCCTCTTCTAATCTCTACAAATGAGTGCACATTCTCCATGACTGGCTCTTCTCAGAGACCAAATGGGAAAGGTTTAACTGGTTGGGATGGTTAGGAGATCTGCTTGGTTTTTAAAACTGGCCTCAGAGGGCAGCCCGGGGGGCTCAGCGGTTTGGCACCGCCTTCAGCCTGGGGCGTGATCCTGGAGAACCGGGATTGAATCCCATGCTGGGATCCCTGCATGGAGCCTGCTTCTCCCTCAGCCTGTGTCTCTGCCTGTCTCTGTGTGTCTCTCATGAATAAATAAAATCTTAAAAAAAAAGAAAGAAAGAAAGTTGATAAGAGAGAGCAGAGGAGGCCTGGCCCAGATCCAGAGGGGCCTATATGTCCAGAGAAATTTTCTTTCAGATTCCATAAGGACCAATCAAGACCAAGAGAAACCAAGTGTCTTAGTGAAGCTCACACAGACACTGTAGGACTGCCAGGCTGGAACCTTGACCTGCGTGGCCCTATTCTCTACCCTACAGTTTCCCTGCACATGGGGAGTCTCAGGAGGCCAGAGAGAAGGCCCATTCCACACTCACCACCCGGAGAACAGCAGAGCATGTACTGTCCTAGTCATTTGGCAAGTCACTCCCTACAAGAAAAACAGCCGTACCTAACTCATAGTGTTTCTTCTGCAAAGGGAGAGGGATGGGGAATCTCATCAGGGCACACAGTTTCTCAAGAGCAGAAAAATAACATAACTGCAAACGTCCAGGAGCCAGATGAGCAGAGGTCCCGGTGGCAAGCTGGGGAGGGGGCTTCTGCTCCATCTGGATGCTGCTGACTATTCAGAGGGTGCCTGAGCCAGGGCAGGGGACTGGGGCTGAATCAAAATCCAGGCCTCTCCTCCCTCCAGGAGCTCACAAGCCAGCAGAGAAGATAAGCCAGGCACAAAAAGTAACTGTAACATAAGGCAGACGGTGGTAAGAGTCACACAAGAAACATAAAGTGCAGTGACACTTCAGAGCAGAGACAGTCATGCTGGGGGCCTGGCTGCTAGTTCAGGTCCAGATGAAGGAGAGGGCCCCGTCCTAGGAGCTGCAGTGACTCCCAGGTGGGGCTCGGGTGAGAGCTGGTAGTGGACCAAGAAAGACGCTCCGAGGAGGTCTCCTTTGAAGAATCCCACTTCTGGAGAGGGTGAGGCGGGCAAGCCTGAGACTTTGCACAAGTGCCACCCCCTGCCCCCCCCAGCCCTCTCTATTTCAGAGGTAGGGAGAGCAGAGTAGGATGAGGAATCTTAAATTCCACATTCTCTACAGGGGCAGCAGGTCTGCTCAAAGGGGACAGAGCTAGAGGACTCGCCTTGAAATGACATTTGTCTAGCAAGCACACTGTTTACTCAGTATGTCGATTTGGGGTTCCTTGGGGGGGGGGGGGGGAGGAAGTGTCCCCCTGTCCCTCACACAGCCATCAGACCTGCCCCTGGCAAGAAAGGATGCGAGGCAGGGTGGAAGGGGAAGGCTGGAGCTCTCAGAGGCCGGCACCCAGGTGGCACAGGACGGGGAGCCGCTCCGGACGGGGATGGGCCAGGTTTCCCTCCAGCCAGAGGCGTCCCTGGGGAGCTTCTCCCAAGTTGAGGTCTCCCCAGGGCCACACCCCGTGCTCAGGCCGCCGCAGGGCCGCAGGGACGCCCGCCGGGCTGGTCGGGCTCGGGCTGTGCCCACCGCAGGCCCCGCGCGGCGCTCGCTCACACTCACCTGCCCCGGCCCGCGGGGACGCTCGTCTTGGGGGAGGGGGGGGAGGGGAGGGCGGGGATTCGGAGACGAGCCTGGGGGCCCCGCGCGCCACGCCCTCCACGCCCTCCGCGCCCTCCGCGCCCCGGCCCCCCCCCCGGCCCCCGCGCCCCCCACCCCCCCCCCCCGGCTCCCCGCGCTCGCACTCACCCCGCTCGCGCCCGCGGCTCCGTCCTCTTCGGCCGCCCCGGGCCGCCGCCGCCGCCTCACGCCGCCGGGGAGGCGCGGGCCCCGGGAGAGCGGCGGGGCCCCGGCGGGCATAGCTCCCCGGCCGTCGGCGCGGGCGGCGGGCGCACGTGCCGGCCCCGCGGGGGGGCGGGGGGCGCGGGGAGCCGGGGGGGCGCGGGGCCGGGCGGGGCGGGGCGGGGCGGGGGCGCGGACCGGGGACACAGCTCTACGCCGCGGCGCCGCCGCTCCCCGCGCGCCCCAGCGGCCGCTGCTGCCCGCCTCGCCCGCCTCGCCCGCCTCGCCCGCGCCCGCCGCGCCCGCCTCGCATTCCCCCAGGCGGCGGCGGGCCTGCGCCTCCGTCAGGCCGCGCGGGGAGCGGCGGCGAGTCCCGGCGAGAGGGGCCGCCCCGCCCGCCCGCCCCAGGGCTGGGCCCCGCCGGAAGCTCCCGCACGCTCGCGGCCGGCTCGCCGTCTCCCCGTCTCCCCGCCGGAGGGGGCGCCCCCATCCCCCAGCCTCGCCAGGGGCCTTCTAGAAACGGAGTTAGGGAGCAGGACAGCGCTGGAACACGCCGCACCCCGCGGGGCACTCGCCACGTCACAGCGGCCCACGAGGCCCACCCCTGCGCGCCGGAGCCTCGCACCGGGGACCAGGCTGCGGCCGGCAGCGAGCTCGAGCTCGGAGCTGGCCCCGAAGGCCCCGAAGGCCCCTCGGTCACCGGTACCGCGAAGGCGTGTGCGCGAAGCTGCAGTTCCCGACCTCCAAGTCCAACTGGGAAAGGGTCAGAAATAGCTTTATCTTGTATTCCCTCCTGACTGGACTCTCCAGCGGCCCACAAGACCGCCGAGGGGGCACCGGGTGACACTTAAAACAAATCGTGAAGCACGTAGTATTTACATTGAGCAAAAATGGCCTTATTTGCCAAGATCTTCTGAAGTAATGGAACTAAACAGGGCACACCTAAAGCCTAGCTCGCATATCACCTTCGATGGGCGAGGAGTGCTTTTTCCCCCGGAAGGGCAAGTGCTAAGATTAAAGCAGTCCAAGGCTGTCCAGATGCAGTCAGAGATACAGCAAAACCACCAGAGGCTGCTCACCCCTGTGGCTACAGTCAGAACTAGAAGAGGCCGCCAGGAAAGCCAACAACTCTCAAAATACCTTTTTTTTTTTTCCTAAGATTTATTTATTCATAGTGACACAGAGAAAGAGAGGCAGACACGGGCAGAGGGAGAAGCAGGCTCCATGCAGGGAGCCCGACGTGGGACTCCATCAGGGGTCTCCAGGATCATGCCCTGGGCTGCAAGCTGCCCTCAAAATACCTCTTATGACAATTGGTGAGAGAAGTGAAGGTGTCCCAACAAATACGAAACCGAAACCCCCACCTTCCTCCATCCACCAAGTGCCTTAAAGCCCACTAAGAGAGGTTTTGGGGGGCATACAGAGAACTCCAGAGTGAGGCTCTTTGTCCACCCTCCAGAACTGAGCACCTGGATGATACCATTTTAACCCTGCCATGACGGCACTCAAAACTTGGAGGCCTTCATTCGGTCAAAGAGCAGATCCCACAGTTACCTGGTAAGAAGAAATACACTAAGATCTCAAGACAGTTCGTATCCACAAATATTTATTGAGTGCCTATATGCAAGAATGAAGACATGATGGTCCCTGCTCTCACAGAGCTTACAATTCCATTACTCCAATACTTGCCTAGATTTAAAAACAACTGCAACAAGCACTTGTCTTTGCCTAACCGTCAGCAGCACTGGAGGAAGCAAGTTTTCACATTATACTGGTCACTGTTACAGTGCAACTGTGAATAAAACAATTATCTTTGAAGTCTGTAGTCACAGGGATGACATGGTCTATCACGTCTAGCAAATGCAAATTTATGGCTTGATTCCTCCTATTTGAGAGGCAGCTATTGAAATAAAACATAAATCAGAAGGAGAAAGCTTTGTAACACAGGTCCTAAGAATACTGATGTAGTTTAATATATTATCAAACTGCCACAGAACTCTTGGCAAAACATTTTTTCCTGCAAAATTTGTGCAACATAATTGGTTGAATCAGACCTGTACATATGACCACACACACTCACTCATGATGGGTAAACATGATTTACCTGTACGACTCTTAAAGGGCGCTAGGTGTGCACTTATGTTTTAAAGCTTCTTAAAGACTCACAGACCAAGTGGCACATTAAAATTTAGTGAAAACTGCTTTCGAGATAAGTAAAATGACAAAATGTCTAATTATTACATAAGTGCAGAATTTAAACTTAAATAGCATTCAGCAAAGCACCTGGTTTTTCAGAGTTAAAAAGGAGAACACATTTTGGCTGTTTGTCAAACTCTAAAAGCCATCAGTATCTTCATATGGCTCTTCTGATGCCCGGTACAGGTGTGACCTTCCCACAGTCCTGCTTTACAGGCCATCAACTACAGAGATCTAATTCGGGAATGTTAAAAGGCGCAATTATTTTGGTTACATTGTCAACATTTTTCATTTTTTAAGGAAAACAACTTAGATTTACATTAAATTACCCCCAAATCACCTATTTATAATGCCTCTGAACATAATACCCAACAGATTACCAGTTTTAAGTCACTTGAAGAAACAAAAAAGCCACCTCATGCCAGAAAAACCATTTCAACTCCAAGAAATCTTTTTTCTGCAAAAAAGGTGGAGAGAACATCTTAGACCACCTAACAGAAATGTCAACCAACCCAAGGTAAATTTTAAGTCAATTGCTAGGGGCACAACCTACTTTTCTATTTAAAAAGTACTAAATCACACACACACACACACAAAGTACTAAATCACTACTTCAAAAGCCTCTGTAACTCAGAATGAATCTGACTTGTGTACTTTTGTTGAAAAGTTACTAAGCACCAGGTAGTTTACATAATCTCTTTTAAAATGGAAGGAAGCTTCTTATTGCATCATTTTATCTCAAGCTGCAGAGGCAGACAGGCCTAAGCCTGGTGGTGACCCAGGTTCCCCGGGCTCTTCTTCCCCAGCCCAGCACCCCTGCACTGAGCCACCTCGACTGCGTCAGCATGAACACATCTGGTGCCTTGAGGCACCGGAAGGGGAGGAAGGGGGCAGAACCAGGTGAAGATGGAGAGTTAATTCTATTTGCATTTAAAAAGGTACTTCCTAGAAGTGGAAGATGCACTCCGGTTGTTTTTCCTCTGCAGCTCAGCCCCACCTGGGAGCAAAGTAGTTGACCTCCCAGGGACACCAGCTGCTTTCTAAGATTGCCACCTTTGAGGCAGAGTTGTTTTTAAGTTGAGCATTCTGTGTTCGTAAATTAAGCACACAAAAAAAGGGAAGGATGGCTGAAAAGATTTTCCTTGGTTCTCCTCTTCACAGTTATGAAGAAAAAAGGTTTAATTTTTAAATAAGTGACTGATACTTCCCATCTATTATACATTTCAAGAATCAAAGCATATGTTTTCTAAGAGGCACAGAAGAGGTTTTGATGGGGTTTCAGATCTTTCTTGGGATAAGCCAATAGCGACTACTAAGACAAAACTCACTCTTTTGAAACCACAATTCCCTATTCTTCTGAGGTAATGGACTTCATGATAAAAGGAGGGGACAATGAATATCCTAGTAAGTTTCAAGTTTTGTGTAGGAACATAAAGGGAATACCATCAGTAAAGTCAATCCCTTTACTAGGTCTTGACACAGCTGTACTGGAGCTTGATTAAAATTAACTTTTTACTATAAGTAGTTGACTTACAAAAAAAAAAGGCTAGAAAAAAATAACATGAATAAAGGCACTTATTCTGTTGATGATTAACTGTGATTAGCCAAGGTCTTCAACTAGTTGCAGGATTTGGAGCAAAGATTCAATTCTTGGATAGGAACAGGAGAGGCAGGTGTCAGTGGCCCCTCCCTACGGAGAACCCCCCTCCCCAAAGCTGAGAAGGGAGCACAACTGGGCATCAGGCCTGGGGCTCAGCCAAGAAAGCTTTGGTGAAGGGTGCTCAAAGACAGTTTGAGATCCCTGCTCAAAGGCATACATAGACCCTAGTGGAGTAATGGTTGGCTTGGTTCATTAGAACTACAAGCTATTTAAGAGTCACATAAGAAGAAAAAGCTCAAAAGAAAACCAAGCTTTAAAACCTGAGTATTATCAGTGGGAATCAATTTTGAAAATTTAAGGATGAGTCTATTGATCAATACATACATGAATACGTGGGCTCTGGATTCTGACCAGCCACCAAAAAAGTGGGCAGTGGAGCAGCCCAGACTTGACTACCTGCTAGTGATGCTGACCAGAGCACAGCCTCCTGCCTACATGCCACATCCAAGAGTGAAGAGGTACTACCAAGGCAGTGAGCTGGAGCCCTCCAGCAAGGCCAAAGCTCCACCCACACACATTCCCTGTCCAGGAACAAGCAGGGTAGGGTGCTCTGATCTGAACCTAGCAGCCTTACAGCACCTACTATGGCAGCAGTTGGGGTTTTGTTTCTTGTGGGATTTTTTGGCAGGGGTGAAAGTGTGGAGCGGGATTAAAAACATCTGCATGGTGACTCTGAGAGCTGAAGCCTGACACAGAGGAAACCAGGGCTGCTCTTATAACCTCACTGGGTGGTGGCCTTTCATCAAAGCTTCATCCATCAACTTCTTGCCACTGGAGGGACACAGTTCCACCCAGAATGCTGAACAGAAAGCTACAGCTCCCCAACTGCTTGCCGCTTTCTGAAAAGTACTACATATATGACATTAAAGAATTACAACTCTCATTTTTCTTTCTTTATCAACAGTAAAGTTCAAGGGAAACAAAATGAGTTATTCATAATTTTCAAAGCTTTCCAATATTTCATTATTTCCAATATTTCCACTATTACTATTCTAATATTCACTCTAAGACATATTCCTAAGAGAAACTGCATTGCCATTAAGAAAAGAATTTCAACACAGCTAAATTTCCAGGGTATGATGCTTTTTTTTTTTTTTTTTTTTTACATTCAGCATGTATTAGTCTATCATTATGGAAGCTGTTCTTAAGCATTTATTTTAAGAAAAGAATCATATTCACAATGTAGGACAAGTATATAAAATTAGTGTGCAAAGTTAATTGTAAAAGGATAACACTATTTGTTTAGAAACAAGCTGCCTCCCCTGTTTACATTTTCTTACTATTGATATAAACTGGAGACTGATACTATTTAAAAATAATACTTTTTAAATAGTAAAATATACAAGAGATTCCTGAGCATAACAAAAATATCTTGAAAATATGTGGCCATTTGAAGTATAAAATAGCAAGTGTAAAGAATAGCATGATTGTAAAACTACTATTTGAAGGCTTATAAACAGTACAAAATAGTTTGCCATTTCTGAGTGCATAATTATACGTTAGTGCAAACAAAAACATCTCAAAATTTAATGGGTACAAATCTCAGAGATTTGCAGAGGTGCGCAAAACATGAAATTTCTTTAATGTCATTCGAACTGAGCCCAGTTCTCGATTAATCCTTTCCAAACGATCTTCCAGAGCTTCCTGAAGGAAAATAACAGGAAAAGTTTTGTTAGAATTCTACATCAAATTCGCTGGTTCTATAATTACCACCAAATTGACCTTTCTTTCAGCAAAAAAAAAAAAAAAAAAAGGAGCAAGTATAAACATTCAAATCACAGTTACTTTTTTTACACACATCTTGTTTATTTCTTTAAATTAACAACGCGAATCCACTTTTCAACCATTCAAAACAACCCTGCACCTCAACAGAGCCTCAGCACACATGCTACTTGGAGTCTAGAAATTCCAGCAAGCTTGATACAAATAACTGCAAGAAGCTAGTAAGTCTCTGACTCAGGCTGAACCAGTCAAGATGGTACTTCACACTTCAGCAGAAGAAATGGACACATGGACTGGGGCCTATCCCACTTAGGCGTATGCCAAACAAACTTTCTTCTGACAAGAATTTCTAAGTTAAAAAGAAGGGAACAAGCTGGAGGAGTTTTTCCAAGAAACAGATTTCACAACACATCAATGTAACAACCGCTATTTTTAAATAAACAGTACTATTATTAAATAAATAGTGCCTAGAATATAAATTTATCATTTTAGATACTTTACTCGGTATTAACTCCAGTGGTATTCTGAAATAAAACTTTAAAAATTCCTTTTAAACAACTTTAATTTTAAAAAAATCATATAAGGGGTGCTTGGATGGCTCAGTGAGTTAAGCTTCTGCCTTCAGCTCAAGTCGTGATCCCAGAGTCAAGCCCAGGAGTTCGGCTCCTTGCTCAGTGGGGAGCCTCCTTCTCCCTCTCCAACCCCTGGCTCCTTCTCTCTCTCAAATGAATAACGAAATTCTTTAAAAAATAAATAAAAATTAAAAATATAAGGATCAAATGTTCAAGATAAAAGTTAGAAAACAGAGTAAAAATAACCAGTTCTTCTTTCCTGTTTTTTTTTTCTGTAGATATTCACATCATTAAGAAGAAAAACAAAAACAATGAAATTGTTTACTTCAAAACATTTTTCAACTGAACTTTTGTTATGAAATATCTTTCTAGGGATCCCTGGGTGGCGCAGCGGTTTGGCGCCTGCCTTTGGCCCAGGGCGCGATCCTGGAGACCCGGGATCGAATCCCACATCGGGCTCCCGGTGCATGGAGCCTGCTTCTCCCTCTGCCTGTGTCTCTGCCTCTCTCTCTCTCTCTGTGACTATCATAAATAAATAAAAATTAAAAAAAAAAAAATTGAAATATCTTTCTATATAATCATTTGAAATTAATGTGTATTAGTCCATTAGGTTTAACCAAAGATTTTTTAGTAGAAATTTAGGTTGCTTCTAATTGGATGCCATAAATAATGCTGCAATAAATATTCTTTAAAAAAAAATTTCTTAAAAAAATAAAAAATAGGGATCCCGGGGTGGCGCAGCGGATTGGTGACTGCCTTTGGCCCAGGGCGCGATCCTGGAGACCCGGGATCGAATCCCACATCGGGCTACCGGTGCATGGAGCCTGCTTCTCCCTCTGCCTATGTCTCTGCCCCCCCCCCCCTCTCTCTCTGTGTGTGACTATAATAAATAAATTTTAAAAAATAAATAAATAAATAAAATAAAAAATAAAAAATAAAAAAACATTTCTTTGCAGGCAGCCTGGGTGGCTCAGTGGTTTAGCATCACCTTCAGCCCAGGGCATGATCCTGAAGACCCGGGATCAAGTCGCACGTCGGGCTCCCTGCATGGAGCCTGCTTCTCCCTCTGCCTATGTCTCTGCCTCTCATGAATAAATAAAATCTTAAAAAAAAAAAAAAAAAAAGATTTCTTTGCACACATCTGTAAGTACTGCCTTAGGAATCATTCCCAGGGATCCCTGGGTGGCGCAGCGGTTTGGCGCCTGCCTTTGGCCCAGGGCGCGATCCTAGAGACCCGGGATCGAATCCCACATCGGGCTCCCGGTGCATGGAGCCTGCTTCTCCCTCTGCCTGTGTCTCTGCCTCTCTCTCTCTCTCTCTGTGACTATCATAAATAAAAAAAAAAAAAAAAAAAAAAAAAGGAATCATTCCCAGAAGTAAAAATGCTAGGTCCAAAGAAACAAGTATTCTAAAGCTTTGGATACATGTTAAACTATACTCCAGAAAGTTTGTTTGTGACAATTTCCTCTTCTACCTGCCATATATGAGAATATGCTTTTCTCCATCCTGGGTATATTTTCGTGTGTGCGTGTGCACACGCACACACACATTTAAATACCTGCCTATGTAATAGTTTTTTGTTTGGTTTGGTTTTAAATGATGCTTTTGGAGGCAACTGGGTGGCTTAGTCCATTGAACATCTGCCTCTTAATTTGAGGTCAGGTCACGGTCTCAGGGTCATGAGATCCAGCCCTATGTCCAGCTTTGAGCTCAGTAGGGAGTCTGCTTGAGATTCTCTCCCTCTGCCCCTTTTCTGACACATTTGCATGCCCTCTCTTCTCTCTCAAATAAACAAATCTTTTAAAATGATGCTTTTGTTCAAATTTGTATTTTTTTTTACTCATTGGTGAGGCTGAATATTTTTCATCTTTTTTTGCCCAATTTTACCTTTTTCACTTATGAATCATAAATAAGCATTCTCAAGTTCCTTTTTCTGTCACTGGTCTCCTTACCGAACACAAACAGCTTTGACATGTATGAATAAAATCTACTGCCTTTTGGGATGCTTCGGTGGCTCAGCGGATGAGTATCTGCCTTTGGCTTAGGGCATGATCCCAGAGTCTCAGGATCAAGTCCCACTTCGGGCTTCCTACATGGAGCCTGCTTCTCTCTCTCTCTCTGCCTATATCTCTACCTCTGTGTGTGCGTCTCTCATGAATAAATAAATAAATCATAAAAAAGAATCTTAAAAGCCTGCCTTTTAAGTTATTTTAAGAGCTTACAACCATTACATAAAAAATATTAAACAAATGTTTCAGATAAATTTAGATCTGAATATCCAGAAGTTTTCCTTCTGTCTTCCCAATAAGGAAGAAGAGCTTCATGTGTTGAGTCTTATATTGAGTAGACTTTTTTTAAAGATTTTATTTATTTACTCATGAGAGACACAGAAATAAAGGCAAGAGACACAGGCAGAGAGAGAAGCAGGCTCCATGCAGGGAGCCCAATGTGGGACTCGATCCTGGGACTCTAGGATTATGCACTGGGCCGAAGGCAGGCAACCGCTGAGCCACCCAGGCATCCCAAGAGACTTACAGTCTTAAGAAGTTAGGATATAGGCCCTAGGAAAAGACCGCTGCTGTTTCCTTTGCATTTTTTTTTCCTTCTGGTATCACAGACCAATCTGAAAATGAACTTTTCCTGAAATTAAAGCACTGAAAGGCCAAAACACGCAGTGATATAAGAGACCTATCCTTGCTATTATGCTTAAAATGTTACAAAAAGGGCAGCCCGGGTGGCTGAGCGGTTTAGTGCTGCCTTCAGCCTAGGGCATGATCCTAGAGACCCAGGATCAAATCCCAAGTCAGGCTCCCTGCATGGAGCCTGTTTCTCCCCTTTGTATCTCTCTCTCTCTCATGAATAAATAAATAAAATCTTTAAATTAATTGATTAATTAAATGTTACAAAAAGTGATTTTGTAAGTCCCATGGTTTCGTGTATTTTAGTTCTCTCTGAAAAGCAACTAAAAGAAATGCACATGACCCACTTCACCTGCACCATCTCCTGCTCAGTAATGGAATCACATTTCTCTTTTTAACCTCTACAGCGATTCCAGGTGCAAAGCACAACTGTTTCACGTATTTACTAAACGGAAAGGGACTGAGAAATAAATTAGATATTGGGGAGGAAAAAATGAATACAAAAAGGAACATTTTAATGTGAGAGGATTAATTTAATGTAAAATCTGTTTGAAGGCATATCGCATAGTGGCATGAACGTCTTTTTCATGGGTATAAAGGTAAAAATCACTTTTTACCCCCGAAAGTCAGCATGCCATTCTAAAATATATTATAGGGGCATCTGGGTGGCTCAGTGGTTGGCTGTCTGCCTTTGGCTCAGAGCGTGATCCCGGGGTCCTGGGATCAAGTCCTGCACCAGGTCCCCCACAGGGAGCCTGCTTCTCCCTCTGCCTATGTCTCTACCTGTGTGTGTCTCTCATGAATAATTAAATAAAGTCTTAAATCACCAAACACTTCCTAAAAGGTTAACCGTTTTGCCCAATTGCTTTAGGATGCCTAAATTAACATCATCTTAGAAAAATGGTGCACTAGCCAGCGTCACAAAGCTAATCCAGATTCAAGCTAAGACATTTCACCTGATTCAATCTCGTCTGCAAAGTGATCCGTCCTCCAGTAGAAGGCATTCGACTCAAAGCCGCCTCAATCTATTAACACAAAAAAAATTAAATGAAAACAGAAGAATTCTGATTCATGGCAGGGAAGTCTGCAACAGAATGGAAAGGACAGGCTTCAGCCTAGTATTCTCTTGTCCAGCTTGCCTTCATATAAATTCATTTAAAACGTCCTAACCAGCAAGGCCAGCTCAGCTCTGGTGTGCTATCCACAGTAACTTCCTGAGATGGCTGGCCTCAATAATTCCCTTCTGACTATTCCTCAGACACAAGCATTAAGGTCAGAAAAAGGTTTAAGTTTTTGTTTGTTTTTACCTGGTCTTTTTCTTTTGTAAGTTCATCAAAAAACCGCTCCGTTTCAGCTAGGGTCCTAATTTTTGCTGTATACTCAAAATCATTACCATGTGGTGCTACTGATGCAGGCTTACACTGTTCATAGCTAACTGATTTATTCTTCTCCCAGGCTGATCGCACAGACACTTTCTTCACTCCATTTGGCAACAGTTCGGGAGAAGAGCTATGATTAACATGGATGTCGGTGGCTGTTTCTGAATATTTTTTTTCTGTCGAGAGAAAAGAAATTTCTTTTTTTTTTATCAATTTTCCTAATAGATCATATACATAACTATCTAAATTATCTAACTTCACTTTCTGGAAAGGGCTGCCACATACCCAAAAAATGGAATGGAAAGAGACACAACAATCATATTTACTCAGTGCTTTTTCTCCACAGAATTCTACAAGCTTTGCCCTCAGTTTAACAATATGTATAACTTCCCTAAATGAAGGTGTGTGAACTTAAATGAACTATAAATAAACTTGAAGGAAAAAAAAGTTAAATGCTAAACACTTGTCTAGTGGACACAAACCCACACCAATGGAAAAGAGCTAGCATGTCACAGGGCCTGCCCAAGTGGGTCACATGCATTCTCTTGTAACTTTATTCCAAATTTAAAAAGATAAATGAGAAAAAAGAGGGCAGCCCAGGTGGCTCAGCAGTTTAGCGCTGCCTTTGGCCCAGGGCGTGATCCTGGAGACTCGGGATCGAGTCTGATGTCGTGCTCCCTGTTTGGAGCCTGCTTCTCCCTCTGCCTGTGTCTCTGGTCTCTCTCTCTCTCTCTCTGTCTCTCACAAATAAATAAATAAATAAATCTTTTAAAAAAAAAAGAAAAAAAAATCACCTAACGCCTAAGTTGCACAGAAATTACAGAATATAAGAGAAAAACTGAAGAGTATGGCCCCAGTAAGTAGTAACATTAACATTGCTTGTCAGTGAGAACAACATTGACACATAATATGAGCATCACGAATGCTCTTTTTAGAGGTCCTTGGGCAGAAATTATTTAAGTGCAGGATATTAAAATATTTAGGACCTTGAAAAGATACCAGAAATTCACAAAAAGAATGACTATACCCATAACTAATAATTTTTTTTTAGGAAAAAGATACCTTCCAAGTCATCTAGAGGAAGAAACTGGAGTTGTTTCCTTGGATTGGTACGTTGTAACGCAGACACAGGAACAGTATCTAAATCATCCAAAAGTATATCAAATCTATTGAACGAAGCAAGTTGCTTGTGAGAAAAAAATGTTAATTGATTTTCCCTATCTCCACTAGAAAGATGAGCTGGCATCCAGTTAATTCACATATTCACGTATTAAAAAAAAAAAAAAAAAAAGCTGGTCATATAATTTTCTAAAACTGAAATTTAATTTATATTTCCTAACACAAAATTACATTTACATATTGGAGACTTGAAACATTTACCCACACAGTAGCTCTTTCAATCTTTTTAACAACCTTATAAAATAGGAGGGAAGTACTATCCCTTTTTATAGAAGGGGAAACTGAGGTTCAATGTGCTTTAAGTCATTTCTCAAGAGCCTGAGGGAGCCAGGTTACCAGCTCTCACACTGCAGGTGTCCAAGGCTTCCCATGGCAGCTTGCACTGCAGACCTGCTTCAGAGAGAGAACAATTTTTTCAGGCACCCAGGGAAACTTACGTGTACTGACAGGGCCATACCAGGACAGCCCACTTTCTTGTACAAATGGCTCAAAAATTTCCCTGTATCATAAACCTTTTCAGGAAAAGAAACAATTATCATTTATACCCAAAAGCTGGAGGGACTCTGAGGCAGTTTTTAAATTCAGTGGTAGCAGTTTACATAGTTTAAAAACTGTTTTCATGTATTATAGTACTTTATTTTCAGTATGACATTCATTTAAATGGTTTAAATCCATAGGGTTCCCACTGGCAACTGAAAAATCAGTGATAGCTACAGGCATAAGCAGACACTTAAAAGAAAAAAATCAATAATAAAATATTTTATTCTACTATTTTAGAGAACTTACCGAGTTGGACTGCTTTCATTTTTGCTCAGTAGATGACTAAATCCTGGGGACAAATTTTCTTTAGGAGATCGCTTTGGACTATAAGCCACAGTCACTGGTGTTAACATAATCTCTCTTTTTGCTACAGAAGAAAACAAAGAGGAAATATTCTTTTTTTCCTACATAATACATTATATTGCAGAACATACTTCCCTTTTCAGTACTTTTTGGTAACTTTAATGGAATTCAATTTTATTGCAAAACTTTTTGAAAGATAAACAAAAGCATCCAAAATAAAAATAATTCATAATCCCAACACCTAGAGGGAACCACCGTCAACATTTTAGTGTTTCAGACTGCTGTGTCAGCACTTGAGACTCAAAACTGGTTTTTCAGGATTTTAGAAATTGACTGGAAATAAGATGGAAACACCAGTGCACATTCCTGTAACACAGGTACATACAAATATCTTCAGCCGTTCTGAAAATGGAAATCAAGAAAACAGAAACCTAATGCTTAACCTTTAAAACCATAAAACCATAGCTATAACTGCCTAAAGAAATTGAAGGTAAATATATAAAAAGCAACATCTTTTTCAGGCTAGCTTAATTTGTTTGAACTAATATTTACTTAGATAGTCGTCAATAATCTCAAAAACTGTCAAGTGGAGTGAGCTGCAAAAAAAATTTTGCTGGACACACACACACACACACAAAATCTCATTGTAATATATCGTGATAATTTCTTCACCTGTAGTCATAGTATCTGTGCAATCAAGTGATATACTACTATTGAATAAGATCCTATTTAGGGACCCTGGGGCTCAGAGTAGTCTCTAGTAGGTGCTAGAGAGAAAACATGAGGCGTGTACGCACAGCTTGGATGCCCCTCCTTTCAGCCAGGGAGATCTATGCATCTAACTCTTACTTGGAGTATTCAATTTACGAGTTGAAGGTGGTAAAGATGATGATCTCTGTGAAGCAGAGTTAAATCTCTTCTGTCTTTGGGCACATTTCTCTGGGGACCGATTTGTACTGATTGATGTTTCAGTTTGCCGAGGATTCACTAATTCTGTAACACACAAATTGTTAAAAAGTAAACAGAACAAACCTAGCTTTGATTACCTGCCTCTATTAACAGATGATTACACCAAGCAAGCAATTCTTAGTATCCAGGTAAGAATGATTATTGCAAATACATAAGGATGAAAAAATGTTTGAAGAAAATGTGGGAGCTTATAAAGAATTCATTCTGGCTATCTGTTGACAATTGTCATTCAAGGCGATTTTTCACAAGAGATTATTTTTAGAAAGCAAGTCACTAATTTATTTACTAAGAGATACCGCCTTGGAGATGCAATACCCAAGATGCTAACATTGTAATCAGCAGGCCCCATCAAGTGAGTACAGGAGGGCAAGAAGATGCAAATACTTACTGACTTGCACTTGCGAGAAAGACAGTATTAAAGATACTTCTTGGGCAGCCCCGGTGGCTTAGCGGTTTGGCGCCGCCTTCAGCCCAGGGTGTGATCCTCGGGACCCGGAATCGAGTCCCATGTTGGGCTCCCTGCATGGAGCCTGCTTCTCTGCCTGTGTCTCTGCCTCTCTCTCTCTCTGTTTCTCATGAATAAATAAATAAAATTTAAAAAAATAAAATAAAGCTACTTCTTGGGGCCTCTGGCTGGCTCAGTTGGAAGAGCATGTAACTCTTGATCTTGGGGTTCTAATTTGGAGCCTCATGCTGAGTGGAGAGATTACTTTAAAAAAATCGTTTTTAAATATTAAAAAAAGGGATCCCTGGGTGGTACAGCGGTTTGGCGCCTGCCTTTGGCCCAGGGCGCAATCCTGGAGACCCGGGATCGAATCCCACGTCGGGCTCCCGGTGCATGGAGCCTGCTTCTCCCTCTGCCTATGTCTCTGCCTCTCTCTCTCTCTGTGTGACTATCATAAATAAATAAAAATAAATTTTAAAAAATTAAATCTTAAAAAAAAAGATATTTCTTGTCCTGCGAGATGCTCAGTAACCAAGAAAAGGACAGTAGAAAACATTACATCTTACTTTATGAATACCAAATGTCTGTCATAACTTTCCAATGTGAGACAAGACAAACTCATGTAGAAATTTTCCAAATATTTTTAAGAATGCTGCATAGGGGATCCCTGGGTGGCGCAGCGGTTTGGCGCCTGCCTTTGGCCCAGGGCGTGATCCTGGAGACCCGGGATCGAATCCCACGTCGGGCTCCCGGTGCATGGAGCCTGCTTCTCCCTCTGCCTGTGTCTCTGCCTCTCTCTCTATCTCTCTGTGACTATCATAAATAAATAAAAAAAAAAAAAAAAAAAAAAAAAAAAGAATGCTGCATAAATCTTTACTAATCAGAAGTAATATGCAGTCTGCTTTGTATAAAAGATATATGTTATGTCATGACTGTGATAAATTATGAGCTAGAGGACTTAATAAGGAAGGTGATAAAACTGGGGGCAAAGAGGAAGGTATCTATAATCTATTATCTCTATATCAAACAAAGGAAAAATGCTTACTATTTGAGGTGTCCTCTTTCTCTGTCTGTGTGCCCCAATTTTTAAATATTTTTCCTTCATCAAGTTCTTTTAAAGCTTTCATGATTGGTGTGTCTGAAGTCTCTATTTGTTTTTTTTTCAGTAAGCTTCTTGGTGAACTTCCAGGTGAAGAATCCTTTTCCGGAGGAGAATGATACCTTAAATAATAATTGTAAGACACACTGTGCTATGAAGTGAGTATTTCTGTCCCCCTGAAAACCTCGCATGTTGAAGCCCCAATCCTCAGTGGATGGTGTTAGCAGGTTTCAGCCTTGGGGAGGTGACTAGATTTAGATGAGATCATTAGGGTGGGGGGCCTGGGATAGGATTAGTGCCCTTATAAAAAGAAGAGATCCAAGAACTCTGTCTGCACGCATTCACCAAGGGAAGGCCATATAACCAGGAAGAGGGCTCTCACCAAGAACCCAACTGTGCCAGCACCCCAATCTTGGACTCTCAGCATGCAGACCTGCAGGAAGAAATGTTTCTTACTCAAGCTGCCCAGTCTATGGTGATTTAATACAGCAGCCTGAGCTAATACAGAATTCACCAGCTTTGTTAGGGGAATAACATGAGAGCTAACAAATACACTCCACAATGAGGATGTATTCTTTACAATGAAATAAACTAAAATTGAACCTGCAGGTTCAATAGACCAGTACTTCTCAATTCTCTTCACATCCTTGCACATACAGAAATACTATAATTTTGTGGTGCTCTAGAGTAATAGTTGCTTGGGCTGTCCAGAGGGTAAGAGGATCAACAAACACCTTATCCTGATAGTCCATGCACAGCACACCACTGTGTTGGGAACACAGGGCAGGGGACGCTCTGCATAGTCTTTGATAGGAAAGTATCCTACACCCATTAGCTTTTCAAAGTAAAATAAAAATCTGGTCCTCAAAAGTAAGACATTGAGGCAACAGAGAAGGCTCTTTAGACCTTCCTGAACATTTAAAAGCAATTGAAATGTAAATGAAACCATTAAGAAATCCTAAATATGACCTTTGACAAAGCTACCTTACCCAGTAGTGCAGGTTTCCACCAGCTGGTTATCCATTCTATCATTCTGGGTATCCAAAGGCTGGCCAGTAAAGATAGAATACTCTGCTCCTGGTATCAGCCACTTGCGTCTGCTGACGTCAGAGGTGGCCAGTGTGCTAGGACAATGAGAAATGATCTAAGGCATTATGGGCTCATACTTCAGGTCAGGCCCAACACATACAGAAAACAACCTGCTTTGAAACGTTATATACACATCTGTACAGTAATTCTAAAACTGCATAAAACAACCTTAATTTTAGATACATGAATTCTATTTTGTGGTTTTCAGATCCAACCAAACTGTTATTTTAGGTTTCTGTTATTTTGGCATATTTCTGCATCTCAGTCAAGGTATCCTTGTATCTACACAGCTCTGAATACCCCCAACTAACTTCCTATGCTTCATCCTCAATCCACAGCTCAGGCTAAGGAAGTGCAGCAAGAGTGCCCTTCTCATTCTTCCCAGACCAGCACTGCCCAGGAGAATTTTCTGTGAAAAAAGAAACTTCTTCTATCTGCACAATAATACAATAGCCATGAGTCACATACTGCTATTGAACGCTTGAACTGCGGCTAGTGAAATGAAGAACCAAATTTTAAATGTTATTTAATTTTAATTAATTTACATTTAATAGCTGCCCATAATGACTGGCACTAGTATATTAAGTAGTACAGTTCTAGGTTAGTACTTCCCCCATCTTATGGAAACCATGCCCAACTGAGACTCATACATCATGCAAAAACAAAACCAGGCATTCAGCAGACATTAGAATGGTTCCCACTTTCTCCAGCCCTCCTAACTTCAGTGTCCACACAGAGGAGCTACCCTGGACCTCTCTCCAACAACTGGGCTCTACTCGCCTGCTTACTCGCCTCCTCCACCAGAGAATACTCACTGGACTTCATCATCACCAGAGAACATACCCTCTTAAGAAATCACAACTCAAAAAAAAAAAGAAAAAAAGAAATCACAACTCCAAAGATTCTTCTGGCTCAGGTGCTCAAGTATCATCAAGGCACTGTGACCCCAAGGCCTGTGATCCCTGGCCTGACCATTTTCTTCCTCTTCTCTCTTTTTTTTTAAAGATATTATTTATTTAAAAAAAAAAAAAAAAAGATATTATTTATTTTTTTGAGACAGAAAGTGAGCGAGTGAGGGAGAGAGAGCATGAGTTGGGGGTGAGGCAGAAGGAGAAGCAGACTCCCCACTGAACAGGTTGACGTGGAGCTTGATCCCAGGACCCAGAGTTCATGACCTGAGCTAAAGGCAGATGCTTAACAGACTGAGCCACCCAGGCTCCCCTGGCCTCACCATTTTCTACATATCAATCCCTCTCCTAGCTTGACCAGTTCCCTCTACCTACTCTGTGGTGCACACTTACTACCTTGACCCCCTTTCCAGCACTCACCTTCCATTACACCCATCTGGCAGCAGAGACCTAAGCCTGGAGTAACACAGTGGTCTCACTCCTGAATGTCTACAATCCTATACTTGGGCTTTGCTGGAAGCAAGCCACCCAACCGTGTAGCCCGTGTTAACATTACAGAGTCACTATCACCATCTCAATAGACACCTAACACTGGCTGACAACATACCTTTCTGTAATCAACGAGCTCCGGTTCTCCAACAGGACTCCCTTACACCTTCTCTGCTCTCTCAAACTCTCACCCAGCCCTGCCAGTCAGCTGATAACCTCACATCACACTTGAGAGGGAAAAAAGAAACCAGGAGACAACAGGTGTCTTCCTCTCTCTGCTCCCTTCCACAGCCAAACTTCTTACAACTTCCCTTCCTCATATTCAACTCCCAGTCACTCCCTTTTTCCCTCGATTTTAAATTAAGAAACATCCCAAACATTCTTAGAAAATTACAAAGACTACTACAAGCACTCACAAGTACTTAATTTTAACAAATGCTAGTATCTTACCAGATTTGTTTTCAATAGTAAGAGAAAAGATAATGTACATATGGCCGTTTGTATTTTTTAAATTATGTCCATATTATGCTGAGTGAAATAAGTCAATCGGAGAAGGACAAACAGTGTATGTTCTCATTCATTTGGGGAATATAAATAATAGTGAAAGGGAATATAAAGGAAGGGAGAAGAAATGTGTGGGAAATATCAGGAAGGGAGACAGAACATAAAAACTCCTAACTCTGGGAAACGAACTAGGGGTGGTGGAAGGGGAGGAGGGCGGGTGTTGGAGGGGAATGGGTGACGGGCACTGAGGCGGACACTTGACGGGATGAGCACTGGGTGTTTTTCTGTATGTTGGTAAATTGAACACCAATAAAAATTAATTTTAAAAAAAAAATAGGGGAATCTCTGGGTGGCTCAGCGGTTCGGCGCCTGCCTTTGGCCCAGGGCGTGATCCTGGAGACCCAGGATCGAGTCCCACATCGGGCTCCCTGCATGGAGCCTGCTTCTCCCTCTCCCTCTGTGTGTTTGTGTCTCTCATGAATAAATAAAATCTTCTCTATATGGCTAATAGAATTGAAAGGATCATACCCTGGGCCGATGGCAGGTGCTAAACCGCTGAGCCACGCAGAGATCCCCTGTTTGCTTTATTTCAATAAACAACAGAATATTACAGGTACAATTCAAGTCCCCTGTGTACCTCTCCAATATCACTCCTCTGATATCATTACCCTAGTGTAAGTGCTAAGGTACCACTTTCACTAAATTTGTATTCAACATTCCACACATGTTGTTATGTATGAACCTATAAAATATGTTCTGCATGCCAAAGTCAATATAAATAGTATCCTACTTCTCCTGCAACTGGTTTTATTGTTTCAAGTTGCTTTAAAAAAAAAAAAAGCTGGGATCCCTGGGTGGCGCAGAGGTTTGGCGCCTGCCTTTGGCCCGGGGCGCGATCCTGGAGACCCGGGATCGAATCCCACGTCGGGCTTCTGGTGCATGGAGCCTGCTTCTCCCTCTGCCTGTCTCTGCCTCTCTCTCTCTCTGTGTGTGACTATAGTGAATAAATAAATAAAATCTTAAAAAAAAAAAAAAAAAGTTTATGGGGGATCCCTGGGTACCTCAGTGGTTTGGCAACAGCCTTTGGCCCAGGGTGCAATCCTGGAGTCCCGGGATTAAGTTCCACGTCGGGCTCCCGGCATGGAGCCTGCTTCTCCCTCTGCCTGTGTCTCTGCCTCTCTCTTTCTGTATGTCTATTATAAATAAATAAAATCTTTTAAAAAAATTTTTATTTATTTGAGAGAGAGAGAGATCACGCCACACGTGAGAGGGGGGAAGGGCAGAGGAATGGGGAGAAGCAGACTCTCCACTGAGCAGGGAGCCCGACATGGGACTCAATCCCAGGACCCTGAGATCATGACCTGAGCAGAAGGCAAATGCTTAACCGACTGAGCCACCCAGGTACCCCATGTTGTTCCAAATTATGTTCTTAAGCTTAAACTACATTGGGGCATCTGAGCTGAAACAGTCAGTTAAGCATCTGACTCTTGGGTTCAACTCAGGTTGTGATCTCATGGTTGTGAGACCAAGCCCCACATTGGGCTCCACATTCAGAATGGAGTTTGCTTGAGAGTCTCTCTCCCTCTCCATCTTGCCCCCCCACTCATGTTCACTTTTTCTCTCTAAAATAAATAAATAAATATTAAAAAGAAAGATTAAATCACGTGAACAATCAACTTCAGTGGCTGGCAAATTTTCCCCATAAAGCATCAGATAATAAATAGGTTTTTTGTTTTGTTTTAATAAATAGGTTTTTATAGGCCAGATGGTTCTCTGTTGCAAGTACTCAAACTTGTTGTTATGCAAAACAGCCAGCTAATAGGTAAATGAATAAACTTTATTTTTGGACACTGAAATTTAAACTTCATATAATTTTCACATATATGAAATACTATTCTCTGATTTTTCCCAAACATTTAAAAATACAAAAACCATTCCTTGCTCATACGCCCTACAAAAACAGGCAATAGGCTGGATTTGGGCTGGGGGCTGTGCTCATCAATTCCTGATCTAATGTATGCACTGTCACACTATATAGCATCATTCATAAATATATCACAATATATTAGTTTTTTTTAAAGATTTTATTTATTGGGGGATCCCTGGGTGGCTCAGCGGTTTAGTGCCTGCTTTTGAGATCGAGTCCCGCATCAGGCCCCTGCATGGAGCCTGCCTCTCCCTCTGCCTGGCTCTTGCTCTGTGTCTCTCATGAATAAATAAATATAATCTTAAGGGATCCCTGGGTGGCGCAGCAGTTTAGCGCCTGCCTTTGGCCCAGGGCGTGATCCTGGAGACCCGGGATCGAATCCCACATCAGGCTCCCGGTGCATGGAGCCTGCTTCTCCCTCTGCCTGTGTCTCTGCCTCTCTCTCTCTGTGACTATCATAAATAAAAAAATAAAAAAATAAAAAGATGTTATTTATCCATGAGAGACACAAAGAGAGAGAGGCAGAGACACAGGCAGAGGGAGAGGCAGGCTCCATGCAGGGAGCCCGATGCGGGACTCGATCCAGAGAGTTCAGGATCATGCCCCGGGTGGAAGGCAGGCACTAAACTGAGCCACCCAGGGATCCCCAGTATCACAATAGATTAAATGTTCCAGCTGTTAAACATATAGGTTGCTTTCACTCACTCTATACAACATTCTCAATGGATGTTCACATTTGCTCCTTCATGCAAACCACTCTCCAGGCCATCAAGCCCTAGCTGGCATACGTAAGGGTCGCCAGTCCCCTCACCTGCCCTCTCAGCAGTGTCCACACCACTGGCCACCATTAGGGTTCCTCCTAGCACCCTGGCAACTCTTTCTCGGGTTCCTGTGCCTAATCCTTCTGCCCCCAACATCAAGACATCAGGGCTCTTCAGAGCTTCATCCCACACAACCTATCATATATCCACCATACACCTATCATATATCCCACACTCAAGCACTACACAATGATTATTCTAAAATTTCTAACTCTAGCCTAAGACCTTATTTCTGAGCTCCAAATGTAAATTTATAATCACCTGCCTGATTCCCACTTGGAATTCGTATGAATCTCAAACTAAAATATTTGAAATGGAAATTCCAATCTTTATATCCCATGGTCTACTCTTCTCAATTCTTCCCTAGTTCAATATATAGCACCCTGAGTTGCTCAAGACAGAAACCAAGATGTTATGGGACACCTTCCTTTCTTCTCTTCTTCTTTTTTTTTTTTTTTTTTAAGATTTTATTTATTCATTCATGAGAGAAAGAGAGAGAGGCAGAGACACAGGCAGAGGGAGAAGCAGGCTCCATGCAGGGAGCCCAACATGGGACTCGATCCCGGGGCTCCAGGATCATGCCCTGGGTTGAAGGTGGCGCTAAACCGCTAAGCCACCCAGGCTGCCCCCTTTCTTCTCTTCTTAACCAAGTTCTACAGATTCTACCTCTGGAATCTTTTTCAGACCCTTCTAATCTGTCCATTTCTATGGCCTCCACCCAGCAAACACCATCTCTCCTAACACTACAATTGCCTAGTTATTTAGTGTGCCTGCTTCTCCTTTTCCTCTTCATCTCTTCCCCATGGCAGGTGCATTAAAAAAATAGAAATCAGGAGTGCCTGGATGGCTCAGTCAGGTAAGCATCCAACTCTTGATTTCAGCTCAGGTCATTATCTCAGGGTCACAAGATTGTGCCCCACATTGGGCTTTGCACTGAGCATGGAGCCTGCTTAAGATTATCTCACTCCTTCTGTCCCTCCCATCCCGTTCACACACTCTCTCTCTCTCTCTATAAAAAGAAAGAAAAAAGAAAATAAGAAATCAGATGACCTAATCTTATCACATAAAACCTTTCAAAGGTTTCCCAAAAGATTTAGGAGTAAAATCCAAACTCCTGACTATGGCTTAGAAAGTAATATATGACCATCCATGATTTCACCTGGAGCTACTTTACCCCTTGCTGGCAATATTCAGGCACACAAGCTTCCTCCAGGTTCTTTAAACATGTTAAGCCCTTTCCTACTTAAGGACATAATAAAGCTCATTTCTCTGCCTGGAACATCTCCCTCCCTCATGCCTCCCCCCACCAACACATCACAGGGCTTACCTCCTTGCTTACAAGTTACCTCCACAGAAAGGCCTTCCCTGACCCCAATTTCACCCCACTCTTGTTCTCTCTCAAATGTTCAATTTCAGTAACTTATGAAATTTTTTCTTTAAATAATTCACTATGTTCTAACTTGTTAATGAACAAAGATCTAGAGAAAGTTTCTCATTTGACAATTATGACTTAGAAAGGTTATAATTTAACAATCTTTCTGATACACATCAGTATTATGACTTTATGATCTACTCATTTAATATACTTTATAAAATCATAGTAAAAACTAATACAAAAAAACCCTACTCTATAAATGTATCAAGATAATGCTCTGAGATTATAGCAAAGCTAATTTTGAATAACTAAAAAAACTAAAATGAAAAATCCATACAACCTAATGAAGATTTGTCTTCATAGGTCTGCTCATTAACATACGAATAGGGGCACCTGGGTGGCTTAGTAGGTTAAGTCACTGCCTTTGACTCAGGTCATGACCCAGGGTCCTGGGATCAAGCCCTGTGTAGGGAATCCCTGCTCAGCAGGGAGCCTGCTTCTCCCTTTCTCCCTGTTCATGTTCTCTCTCTCAAATAAATAAAATCTTAAAAAAAAAAAAAAAAGGAATATTATTTCTGGAATTTTTGGGCTACAAGACCTTCTGAGATATTCTAGCCCAATGTCCTCGTTTTTACAGATAATAACACTGAACTCCAAAAAAATTAAGTGATTTGCCTAAGGTCACACAGCTGGGTAGAGTCAACAAAGAAAACATTTCAGGTCTCTTTACACCCAATCTGATTCTATTTCCGCCTTTTGGCAAATGCTTCTGCATGAGAGTTTTTATGATATCTAATAATTAGGTGGTTTTTTGTTGTTTTCTTAAGTAAGCTGTACATCCCTCGTGGCGCTCTAACTCACCACCCCAAGATCAAGAGTCTCACGCTCCACTGACTGAGCCAGCCAGGCGCCCCATAATTAGATGCTTTTACATATATAAGTTCTATAATGACACTTAACTCTGACTTCCTTATGACTTAAACAATAAAAGGGTGCACCTATTTCTAGCTTTATGGAGATTAAACAAAATAACTTACTTGGCATGTGAGGATCTCATGGGAGTTTTAGAATTATGGCGAAGACTTATCATATTTTCATGCTCCACTTGCTTGACCTGAGCTTCAAGTTTTGAAATTATTCTAATTCAAAAGGAATGAGATAAATTAAGTACACAATAAATTTAGAATAGCCTAACTACAAATTACTTATCTAACAGACCCTTCTAGAAAAGGAGTGACAAAAGAACTGCTGGTTGGTAAACCTGCTTTCATAATAAAATGCCCCAATAATCGTTAAAAAGCTGAACAAATTGGAACATATACTGAAAGGCAAATACATTAAACTCTACAAAGAAGCATTCCATATACTACAACTGAAGGAAAAGGAAACAACAAATGGACTAGTCAAGTTTAAAAAAAATGTACAAATCTGACTACAGACCAAAACATGTGGTATAAATTAAATTTAAAAAATAAAATAAAAATAAAATAAAAAATAAATAAAAAATAAAAATAAAAAATAAAATAAATACAAGTATTCAAATAAACTGCAATTCTACCATGTTTAATTCTAAATATGGTAGATAATGTTTTCACAAAAAAAGGGAGATATATATTTAATATAAGAGCCAGTAAAGACTTCCTAATTTTTAAGACACAGAGGCTAAACTATCCTGAACAGCTATCTAGAGGCAGCTTACCTCATCTGTGCTATGCACAGAATAAAAGCCTATTTTCAAGTTTACCCACAGAAACTAAGACTCTGGCCAATTAATTGTTTTGAGGTTAGCTGGCATTCTTTCTGTTTTTTAGACTTTGCATATGTCTTTGTCTCATCTTTTAAACTCAAATTCTTGCCTACCCTGCTGCAAGGAAGGTTTGAGAACAGCTCTAACAGGCTGACACTTTATGCCAATCTCATAAGGAAGCTATCATAGAAAATGCATCACAGAAAAGATCTGAGCAAATAAGAAGGCCAGTGTTCACACTCTCCCCAGTGGGAAGTCCTGAGGAGTGCAATAAAATCTCCAAATAAGGACACATCTCCAAATACAAATACAGAAACATGCTCCAAAGCCAATTAGAAGTATTCAACCATTTGCATAGGGACCATTTATGACTCTGGTTTTATCTAAGTAAATCAAATCATGAATATAGTCCCCAAACCAGTTTTTAAGAAAGTAGATGATCATAAAGTTGGTGTGAATGCTGTTTTCTTTTGGGAGCACAAATATAATTCGGTGAACTAGACTGCTTCTTAAAATTCTTTTTTTTTTTTTTTTTTTTTTGGATTTTCAATGGTTTAGTATCATTTAGATTTTGCTATGATGACAAAACACAGAACATCTCAGGGAATGCACACTTCTCAATACAACCACCAAAATAATCATTTAAAAATCTTCTTTGGCTAAAATCAAATGTATTTCCAGGTCAGGGGAAGGTTAGCATAAAATATGATCTCTAAGTGCCTAAAAATCCTCAAGAAAAATTTTCTGTTCATTGCGTTCAGTATGGACATATACTTAAATGCTAAAAGGAGGCGTAATTACCTTATTAGTAAGATAATACATTTTACCTTTTCAAGTCAGAAATCTGAGTATGTGCATCAAGCAATTTGTTCTCAGTTGTATTTAATGTATCCTATGAAAATAAAGGAAAAACCTTAATAACTGAAATATTCAGGATGTATTCTTTTAAAATACACAATATGAAGCAAATCAAAGGCCACACCAGGGGCAGCCCCCATGAATTAGTGGTTTAGCACTGCCTTCAGCCCAGGGCGTGATCCTGGGGACCTGGGATCAAGTCCCACGTCAGGCTCCCCGCATGGAGCCTGCTTCTCCCTCTGCCTGTGTCTCTGCCCACCCCCCTGTGTCTCTAATAAATAAATAAAATCTTAAAAAAAAAAAAAGGCCACACTAGAGAGCTACACAGAAAATTATGCAGATACTCAGCAAATATAGCATCAACCACGGGAGAGAATACATAATTCAAGGGGAAAAAATGAGAGCAAAACTCTGATTTATACAAACAGCCATACATACATCCTTGTCAAATAGGTACAGCCTACTATGCCTTGTTCGATTACAAGCAATCCAGTGTTAAAACGGACATGTTTTAGCCACAACTTGCATAAAACTTTAGTAAATGGCAAAACAGATACCTGGCCAGTGAGATGTGCTGAATGGCTCCTGAGACCCCAGCATACACACATGCCCACCCACTTGCCCAGCTGTGCAGGCCTGTATGCTGTGAACAACCACAACCTTTAATTTTTTTTTTTTAACACAACCTTGAATTTTATACAACAGAAATACTTTGGACACCACCTACAGCATTACTGTGGGGTTTCACTGAATTCAAATATGTAGTTCCCAAACTTTCATTAAAAAAATCACACATAATCAATAAACTCAAAAAACCCCACAAAAAGCAAATGCTTAAAAAAAAAACTTTATAAAAAAAAACTTTATATTTAAATATTATTTAGTAATTTTTTGCATCAGTATCATACCTTATACTCTTCAAAAATTTCATCTCAACTCATCTCAAATAGCCATTCAATATTTGTTAACATATCCAAAAATTTAAGACTTAAGTGGGCAAATGTTTGAAAAGAAAGATACTGATAGAGAAGATGAAGTGAGTGATCTAACTCAAGCAGCGGGATGGAGGATGAGAAGAACAGAGGGGTATAAATAGCACAGGTCAGCCCTCTTCATTTCCAACCCAGTGTTTCTGCCCCTCCATGAAGCTCAGAACATGAATCATTATTACCTTTACTCTTTCATGTTCTTTTCCAAGGGATTCATATTCTCCTAAGAGCTACAAGGAAAAACAAAGAAATGTACCACAAAATTAAACATTATAATGTCAACTCAGAGACAGTCTATAAAATAGCTGCCTGTACTCTTCAAAAATTCTAAGGTCTTGAAATAGGTTAACACTGTTCCAGAAGGCGACTAAAGAGGTAAAAAGAGTGTAAGTCATGAATGTAAGGCATGACCTTAGGTTGGATCCTGGACTGGAAAAAAAAGTGCTATAAAATTATAATTTGGATGTGAATTGCATATTTGATTTCTTTATTTGATTTGTTCTGTGACTATACATGGAAGACCCTTGCTCCTAGGAAATACATACCAAAAAAAAAAAAAAAACCCACACGTGTGAACATACATATATGGGAGGTGACAAAGCAAATATGGCAAAATGTTAACAACTGTGATCCTAGGTAGAAGGAATAGGATCGTTCTTGCAGGTTTTCTCTCAGTTTGAATTTGTTTCAAAATAAAGACAAAAACTAGTATCAATTAAGACCTTTTGGGCAGCCCCAGTGGTGCAGAGTTTGGGGCTGCCTGCAGCCCAGGGCGTGATCCTGGAGACCCTAGATTGAGTCCCACGTCAGGGTCTCTGCTTGGAGCCTGCTTCTCCCTCTGCCTGTGTCTCTGCCTCTCTCTCTCTCTCTCTCTGTCTCTATGAATAAATAAAATCTTAAAAAAAAAAAAAAGACCCTTTAAGTAAGCAGTATTTTAAAAGATTAAAGTTTACATTCTTTCTTGTATACTTCTTTTTGATAAATTAGTTCCACAGAGTAAAGGCACAATTCTAAGTCTAATATAATTAGGTCATTTATTTTAAAATACATATATGTGAGACTTCTTATTAAAGAAGACAGATTCAGGGCAGCCTGGTGGCTCAGGGGTTTAGCGCTTGTCTTCGGCCCAGGGCCTGATTCTGGAGACCTGGGATCGAGTCTCGTGTCGGGCTCCCTGCATGGAGCCTGCTTCTCCCTCTGCCTGTGTCTCTGCCTCTCTCTCTCTCTCTCTCTCTCTCTCTCTCTCATGAGTAAATAAATAAAATCTTTAAAAAAAAAAAAAAAAAGAAGACAGATTCAAAGAATTTTCTTTTTATCCCAAGATCCCACTAAATTAATAATGAGGCAGATATAAATCAAGAGGTAAGCATAATAGAGATCTCAATTAAGACATAACAAGGCAGAGGAGGCTATAAGCTTCAGTGCCTACATCAGGCCTGAATACAGAATGCTAATGGTAAGCAGGCTGGTATCTTTGTAACCCTGAGAGGCTCAGCACTTGAATCTTAGGTTCAGTAGTAAATAGATAGGGTAGAAGGACAGGCTGACCAAAGGGAGCTGGTTAAAGGTCCTTAAGTTGAGTGGTTAGAGCCCAGACAGCAATGGGCTGCCCAGCCAGGCAACAGGACACTGGGAATGTGAATGAGAGACAAATGCAACTCTGGAAACCCACGTATAACAGGTGAGGGAAGCAAATGGATAAGGAATGATAACTAAGGAAAGTTCAAAAATAAATAAATAAAATTGGCTCCCTATCCCCAGCCACCAGAGCTTGACTGTAAAGTCCCAAAGGAGAGACTGGAAGACTCTTCCTTGGGAAAACCAAACAATCCAAGAAAAAAAAAAAAAAACCTCTACATAACCACATCTGGAGGTTCCCTAGCCAAACAGCTGGTCCGTCACTCTACAATCGCTTTTAAGTAAAGGCTACCAGAAAATAGGTCCCATCTGTACACGCAGGCTCTCCAAATGGCTTTTGACTGCCTGCCACTTAAAAGTGAGTCTATAGGAAAAGAACCAACGTTAAAAAAAAGCAAACATACTCATTATGAACCTGACTTCAAACTGAAAGGTTAACTCAGAAGAAATAATAAGAAATAATAAATCAAAACTAAAGAAAGTATTAAAAGAAAGCTCTTATTCTCAGAGAAATTAGTGATATATTCATAAAACAAAACCAGAAAGCAATGAAAACCTAGCAATTAGAGAGCAAGGAACAGCTATTAGAATAACTAAAAATGAGGGATCCCTGGGTAGCGCAGCGGTGGGATCCCTGGGTAGTGCAGCGGTTTGGCGCCTGCCTTTGGCCCAGGGCGTGATCCTGAAGACCCGGGATCGAATCCCACGTCAGGCTCCCGGTGCATGGAGCCTGCTTCTCCCTCTGCCTGTGTCTCTGCCTCTCTCTCTCTCTCTCTGTGACTATCATAAATAAATAAAAATTTTTTAAAAAAAGAATAACTAAAAATGAGACAGAAAATAAATATAATACTAAAACAAGTAGATAGAAAACAAAGAGGCCATGATGGAAACTAAACCATACATAAGCCTTTGAAAATCAACCCATGCAATACAACATCTACTGGTGAAAGTTCCAGAGAAAGAACAGAAAAGGCAGGAAGGAAATCAGCAGAGAAATAACATTAGCAAGTCTGTAGAACCAAAGGACACTGGTTTCCAGATTGGAAGAATCTACACCTCCAACAATGAATGAAAAAAAGACCTATATCAAGGCACATTGTTGGGGATCCCTGGGTGGCTCAGTGGTTTAGCGCCTGCCCAAATTTGGCCCAGGGCATGATCCTGGAGTCCCGGGATTGAGTCCTATGTCAGGCTCATGGCATGGAGCCTGCTTCTCCCTCCTCCTGTGTCTCTGCCTCTCTCTCTCTCTAGGTCTATCATAAATAAATAAATAAATTAATTAATTAATTAATCTTTTATTAAAAAAGGCACATTGTTATGGAATTTAAGGACACCATGGATTAAAAAAAAAAATAAAAAGAAGTTAAAACTTCCAGAAGGAGCTTTGAACTCATTCTTAAGGAACAAGAAACGCATTTACTAAATGCAATGTGCGATTCTTGTAGTCTAAATTAAAAAGCAAAAACCAAAACATCTACAATGGACATTATCTAGACAACCAGAGTAATCTGAATATAGACTGTATATTAGATACTAGTATACATCAGTATTAAATTTAAATTGTGGGAACGATGTTGAGATTATGTAGGATAATGTCCTTATTCTCAGGAGACACCTACTGAAATATTGAGGAGTAAAATCTCAGTGTCTATAATTTACTCCCAAATTGTTCAGCCAAAGGAAAAAATTTAAATGTTGTGAAAACCTAAAGCAAATGTGGTAAAATATTCACAACTGGTGAACTAGACAAGGAATATACAGAGGTTTTCATCATACCATTTGTATAATTTTTCTGTAGGCTTGAAGCTTTCAAAATAAGAAAAATGGGGGAAAAGAAGAAAAAAGTCACAGGACTGGGACAAGGAGAGAAAGGAAGAGAATCATCAGGCATATTCTCATAGCAACATAAAACAATGGAACAAAATCCTTAAAATCTTTAAAAATCTGTTGGGAAGAAAATATACCCCAGAATTCTATACTCTTAGTCAAATGATGTGTGAAACCTAAACCTTCATTCATGAGAATTATGGATAATGTTAAAAAATCAAGATATAGGAGTACTTGGCTGGCTCAGCTGGAAGAGCATGTGACAAGGTACCCCTGCTTTGTTTTAAGTAATCTCTTCCTCCAAAGTGGGGCTTGAACTTACAACCCTGATATCAAGAATCACATTCTCCACCAATTAAGTCAGCCAAGCACTCCAAAAGCAAAGTAGCTGTTTGTTTGTTTGTTTGTTTTTTAAATAAAATGTGATAAGCCAACAGTAATATTTACATGAAATAAAACAGGGTGAAAAATTGGCAAAAATAATTTTTAACGACAAAAAAAAGTTAAGGAAGCACTATATCAAAAATCAAAACTCATTATAAAATGCTAGTAATTAAGATGATAAATTCAGGGACAAATAAACAAACCAATGAAACAGACAAGGGAGCCCCGAAACAGACTCACCTAGGAAAGATATAATATATAACAAAAGTGGCATTAAAAGTCGGTATTGGGAAGGGGCACCTGGGTAGCTCGGTTGGTTAGGCATCTGCCTTTGGCTCAGGTCATGATCCTGGGGTCCTGGGATCAAGCCCTGCATCAGGCTCTCTGCTCAGTGCAATGAGCAGAGAGCCTGCTTCTCTCCCTATTCCCCTTGATCATCCTCTCTCTCTCTCTCTCTCTCTCAAATAAATAAATAAAACCTTAAAAAAAAAAGTCAGTAGGGAAAGAGATACTCTATTTAAAAAAGGTGCTGTCAGGGGCGCCTAGCTGGCTCAGTTGGTGGAGTATATCGTTCTCAACAATGGGGTTGTGAGTTCAGGTCCAACACCGGGTATAGAGATTGCTTAAATAAATGAGCTTTAAAAAAAAAAACTGATGCTAAACAACAACAACAACAACAACCTGATGCTATGATAATTGGCTAATCATTTGAAAAAACAATCAAGTTCAGTATCTATCTCACACCACATATAAGAGGCAATCTGTGGTCGTAAGACCTAATTGTATAAAGCAAGGCTATATAATTTTAGAAGGCAATATGTAAGAGATTAATTTTCTGATTCTTGAGTAGGAAAAGATTTTGTAAAACAAGACATAAAAGAGGGCAGCCCGGGTGGCTCGGCGGTTTAGCACTGCCTCTGTCTCTCTCATGAATAAATAAATAAAACCTTTATTTTTTTTTAACATTTTTTTAATCTTTATTTATTTATGATAGTCACAGAGAGAGAGAGAGAGGCAGAGACACAGGCAGAGGGAGAAGCAGGCTCCATGCACCGGGAGCCCGATGTGGGATTCGATCCCGGGTCTCCAGGATCGCGCCCTGGGCCAAAGGCAGGCGCCAAACCGCTGCGCCACCCAGGGATCCCCTAAATAAAACCTTTAAAAAAAAAACAAACAAGACTATATTTTGGACATTAAAATACGAAACTTGTACCCTATAAAAGATAACACCAGATGAAATGCAAATCAAGCAAAGAGAAGTGAACTGCAATACATATTAACCACTTCACATCAATCAGACAGCAAAAATTAAGAGGTCTGACAATACCAAGCATTGGAAATAATTTAGAAAACAAGAATTCTCTCACATTACTGGTGGGAAAATGAACTGGCACAACCATTTCAGAGAGCAATTTAGCAATACCTAATGAAGATGACAGTGCTCATATTCTATGTCCCAGCCACTGCACTCATAGGAACACAGGCTCATGTGACAGACTAAATCCCAAAATGGGAGCAGCAATTTGTGCTCACACAGGGTCTTCCAGAATCTTGCCACTCCCATCAAGAGGTGGTATCTCAAAAAAAAAGAAAAAGAGAAGTGGTATCTCTTTCTTCTTCCCTTAAACCTGGGCAGTCTTTGAGATTATGTAACAAATGGAATATGACAGAAATGACGCTGAATGATTTCCAGGGTTGGGTCAAAAAAAGGCAGTATAGCTGTCAGAATACTCTTTCAGGACACTGATCCATGGCATTCAGGCATCATGCCTCAAAGAAGCCAAACTAACCCAAATGGAGAAGGAATGCAGCCTTAGTCGATAGCCACCATCAACAACCAGCCCCCAGCCTTTGATTTTCTAGCCAAGGTCCTAAATGTTGCATAACAGAGACAAGCTGTCCTGCTGTGTCCAGTCCAAGTTCTGTGACTAATGAGTCCATAAGCAGAATATGTCCAGTTTTGGGGTCATCTGTGTTGAGACTCTGGTAACTAGAACAATATCCTAGAGGTACCTGCACAGGTCTGTGTTAAGGAGACCTGTTTAGGAATGTTCATGGCACTGCTGCTCTTAATGGCAATAAAAAGAAACTGGCAAGAGGAAAATAGATAATTGGGGAAGATTCACAGAGTGGAGTACTACACAAGGATGAGAACAAATGAAATAGTGCTAATGTATCTGCTTGAATAAATCTTACCAATGAAAAAAGTTGTAGAATAGTAAATTCAGTGTGACAGCATTTATAAAAAGCTCCACAACATGTCAAACAAGGAACACCTGGGTGGCTCAGTGGTTGAACGTCTGTCTGCCTTTTGGCTCATGTCATGATCCCAGGGTCCTGGGATTGGAACCTGCCTCTCCTTAGGTCTCTGCCTCTCTCTCTGTGTCTCTCATGAATAAATAAGATCTTAAAAAAAAATGCCAAACAACACTGATTAAGCATACATACACATGTAATGGTATGAAAACACAGCCATGGGAAGACATTCACACTGTTCAGATTAGTCACTCCCTGGAAGGCAGGGATGATCAGAAATGGGGCACTGGGGAGGCAGTTGAATAGAAACTGCATATATCAACATGGTAAATCTTAGAAACAATGCTGCGAAGAAACAGGTTGCAGGAGGGGCAGCTGGCAGGCTCACTGGTAGAGCCTAAAACTCTTGATCTTGCAGTCATGAGTTTAATGCCCATGTTGGACATGAACCTACTTAAAAAAAAACAAGTTGCAGGAAAATATGTGGTGCAATACAATTCATATATAATTTAAGGACACATCAAATGTTACTATGTATTGTTTTCAGCCACATGCATGTGGAGCAAAAGTAGAAATGCATGGGGAAAACCAAGAGTATATTCAGCATAGCAGGTAGGAGAGAAAGGAATATAGTAGGGGGTATTTCAAGTGCTTTTACACACGGTGGCATGTGTTTGTTCTGTATATTACTCTGTATACTTTTGCCTATGCTTAAAATATTTGATACGATAAAAGCAAAGGAAGAAAGTGTTATAAGTGGCAACATTAATATAATTTCAGCTCAAAACAGCATTCCGGGGACATCTGGGTGGCTTAGTGGTTAAGCATCAGCCTTTGCTTTAGGGTGTGATTCCAAGGTCCCAGGATTGAATCCTGCATCAGGCTCCCCAGAGGAAGCCTGCTTCTCCCTCTGCCTATGTCTCTATCTCTCTGTCTCTCTCATGAATAAATACATAAAATCCTAAAATCCAAACAATGGTATCCCCGTGGCAATGAACATACCCAGTGCTAGACATTCATTTATAAATATCATTTTCCACTTAAAGGAACCAGGGCTCCTTGGAAAAAATGACTAATTTAGGGCTGGGATTGGTAAATTACAAGATGAGCCTGGAATACCTTGCTACAGAATGTTTAAAGAATGACAAGAACATGTCCAAAGGATACAGGAGTCACCTGGCAAGGCCAAAACTAGGACAATGCAAGCATCGAAATAATAATAGCAGCAAAAAGAACTTTAACTCACTGAACAAAATAAGAATTCATGAGTCCACACTGATATAAACAGAGCAGAGAACTCCTCCTTTCCTTAACATGTAGAAGGAGTAATAGAAGAACCACCATTTGGCAACCACAACAGTAATCGCTTGTTTCAGGAAAGACTCTTCAGTGGATGGTACAGCTAGTGGGTAAAAGTTGATGAGAAGAAGATGATTTACAAAGTCCTGAAATATCCCCTAATACTTAATAATTCCAAATGGGGAGACAGAACTTTACAGTGGAGACACTTGGCAGACACTACCTTAGCCAAGAGATCAGAGTCAATACCACAAAGCTGGCATGTGCCTCCTGATAAGAGGTGCTAAGAAGGCCTCAGCTTCTTTCTGCAGTATTTCTGTGCATTCTAAGAATCTGAATCTGACTCTGCAAAACACAGACCCAAACTGAAGAATGCTCTACAACAGTGCTGTCCAACAGAACTTTCTGCAATGCCGGAAGTGTTCTCTATATCTGCACCGACCGAAGGGACAGCCACAGGCACATGGAACCACTGAAAGAATGATAAAGCACATATTGTTAAATGTTAAGACTTAGAATTGAGAGGCACCTGGGTGGCTCAGTCAGTTAACCATCTGACTTCAGCTCAGGTCATGATCTCAGGGTCCTAGGATCGAGCTCCAAGTGGCTCCCTGCTTAGCTGGGCATCTGCTTGTCCTTCTCCCTCTGCCCACTGGCCCCCCAACAAGTGTGTGTGTGTGTGTCAAATAAAATCTTAAAAAAAAAAAAAAAAAGAATTAGACTCAGGATGAAAGGTATATGGAAAGTTCATATTACTTTTCTTTTTTAAAGATTTTATTTATTTATTCATCAGAGAGAGAGAAAGAGAGAGAGAGAGAGAGAGAGAGAGAAAGAGAGAGAGGCAGAGAGACACAAGCAGAGGGAGAAACAGGCTCCATGCCGGGAGCCCGACATGGGACTCGACCCCAGGTCTCCAGGATCACATCCTGGGCTGAAGGCGGCGCTAAACCGCTGAGCCACTAGGGCTGCCCTGTATTACTTTTTTAAAAAAATATTTTATTTATTCCTGAGAGACACAGAGAGAGAGGCAGAGACATAGGCAGAGGGAGAAGCAGGCTCCTCACAGGGAGCCCGAGGAAGGACTCAATCCCAGGATGCTGGGTTCACGACCTGAGCCAAACGCAGAGGCTCAACCACTGAGCCACCCAGGTGCCCGGATATGGAAAGTTTTTATACAATTTTTGCAACTTTCTATAATTCTGATATTATGTCAAAGTAAAACATACAAAAAGTCTTAAAAATCAGGATCTTATCATGTACTCACACACAAAAAGTATCACTGTTAATACACAAGAACAGAGTAACCAAACCATATGAAGTTCCAATCAAATATGACATACTGAACAGTGCTTATATCCATTCTCTCCTGACAGGAAAAAAAAAAAAAATCAGGCTTATTGATATGATTTGTTGAAAATGGTACTTTACTTCTGTGATTTTCCTCCTAATACCCATAACTACAGTCTAAGCATGAGAAAAACATCAGATAAATCCCAAGGACATCCAACAAAATCCCTAACCATCCTCCTCAAAACTGTCCGGGTCATCAAAAATAAGGAAAATTTCAGAACCTGTCATAGCCAAAAGAAGCCTAAGGAGACAGGATACCTAAATGTAATATGGGATCCTAGAACAGAAAAAATTAGGTAAAAGCAAAGGAAATCTTAAAAAGCTATAGAATTTACTTAATAATAATGTATCAATATTGATTTATTAATTGTAGCAAACATACCATACTAATACAAGATGTTGACAAGGGAATTGTGCAGGTATGTGGGAACACTGCACTATGTTCTCAATTTTCCTGTAAATCTGAAACTGTTCTAAAAAATCTAATATATTTTTTATTTTTATTTATTTTTTTAAATATATTTTATTTATTTATTTATGAGAGACACAGAGAGAGACAGGCAGAGACACAGGCAGAGGGAGAAGCAGGCTCCATGCAGGGAGCCTGACATGGGACTCAATCCTGGGTCTCCAGGATCAGGCCCGGCTGAAGGCAGCGCTAAAGCACTGAGTCACCTGGGCTGCCCCTAATTTTTTTTTTTTTTCCCTAATATATTTTTTTAAAGTGTGATGGCAAACTACAAATGTTTTCAGATATGAAAGGCTTCAGAATTCATCTCCCATGTATTCTTTTTTTCAGGAGATATACTCTAGCAAAACAAAGAATTAAATCAAGAAAGAAGACACAAGATGCACACAAAACAAGAGATCCATGGGATGCCTAGGTGGCTCAATCTGATTGGTTGAGAATCTTTTTTTTTTTAAGATTTATTTATTTGTTCATGATAGAGAGAGAGAGAGAGAAAGGCAGAGACACAGGCAGAGGGAGAAGCAGGCTCCATGCAGGGAGCCCGATGATGTGGGACTCGATCCCGGGACTCCAGGATCATGCCCTGGGCTGAAGGCAAACACTCAACTGCTCAGCCACCCAGGCATCCTAAGACTGCCATTCTTCATTTAAGATTTGACTATTTAAACCACTTACATGTATTATCTTCATGAAAATAAACGTAAAAAAATCAAAGAAATGACAACAAAAGTCAAAGCAACGATAAATTAAAGCTATCAGGAAAAAAATCCAACAGCTAAAATACTTTCAGATTTTTTTTTATGTACCATGACAAAGGATATTAAGAAAAACCTGAGGAGGGCAGCCCCGGTGGCGCAGTGGTTTGGCACTGCCTGCAGCCTGGGGTGTGATCCTGGAGACCCGGGATCGAGTCCCACATCAGGCTCCCTGCATGGAGCCTGCTTCTCCCTCTGTCTGTGTCTCTGCCTCTCTCTCTCTCTCTCTCTCTCTCTGTGTCTATGAATGAATAAATAAAATATTTAAAAATAAAAAATAAAAATAAATAAATATCTCCTAATTATTAAAAAAAAAAAACCTGAGGGGAAAAAAATACAACTCAAATCCCAATGCAGTCTCAATGTTACATAAAATCCAAATTTTAAATGACAGCAAAATTAAAAAGTTCAATCAAACCTATTCTAAATCTGGTTCATTTTACCTATCCAGCCATACAGATGTTGATTTAAAATACCTCAAAAGTTGACCTGCTAGAGGCGGAAAGGTGTGGGAGTGACACCACAGCTCTGAAAGCTGACTTCCTGCTTCAAGGTAAGACTCAACTGACTCAATCAAGACAATATATATTTGTAGCTACAGCAAAGTTACATAAAACAAAAATAAAGTTGGAAAAAGTCATAATTGCTTGTAAGAGCATAATACCTAAAATTACTTTTAGCCTACGCTGTCATTAAGTTTCCATTATTTGTCACTTACATCTTGAAACATTTTGTTTTCTTGTTTTAGTCTCGCTTCTTTATCATCTGAGAGTTTGTAAGCATTCTCAAATGCTTCTTCTAAATCCTGCAGTCGAGATTTTAGTCGAATGATGGTATTGTCTTTTTCTTTATTACTTGTTCTCATTTCCTCAATCCGTTCCTGCAAAATTTTGGAAGCACTGCTGGCTGCATTGAAGCGTTCTTTGAAATCACTCTACAAAATAAAAACAAAGATAATAAATTGTTTTAATAATAAAAAAAAAAACAGATGTTTTAGTAGCAGTTAACAAATTGTAAAAAAAAAAAAAAATTGTAGATATTAAACTGCAAAAGTAATCAAATAAAACCTACAAAAGGGAATCAACAAATTCAATATTTTGTTAAGTCTTGGCATGAAGACTAAAAAGGATTACTCTACTAAAATAACAGCTTCAGGGATGCCTGGCTGGCTCAGGCGGTAGGGATTTGACTCTTCATCTTGGGGTTTTAAGTTTGAGCCCCACATTGGCTTACTTAAAAATAAAATCTTTAAAGTAAATAATTAGGGACACCTGGGTGGCTCAGCGATTGAGAGTCTGCCTTTGACTCAGGACATGATCCCGCAGTTCCCGAGATCAAGTCCCGCACTGGGCTCCTGCACAGAGCCTGCTTCTCCTACCTGTGCCTCTCAAAACACAGCTGGAATCTGTTGCCCCACATTAATATTTAGGGAAGAATAAAGCATTTCTTACCCTGTTCTCTCACTAGGAAAATAAAAGACAAAATTCAAAACACATCTGATATGTTAGCATTCATTCAATAATCATTTCTTGAATATCCACTAGGTGCCAGGCACTACAAACAAGACCCTGACTTTGAGAAGCTTTTGGTTTGGGGGACATAGACAACTAAAATTACATCAAAGAAAGACCAAGAGTCCACAGAATGTTAACTGGCATCTTCCATCAAAACGTTACTTATAAGGTTGTATGTAGAAGAATAAAACTTGATAATACATAAAAAAAGATTTTTTTTAAGTTTAAGCTTTCCAGTTATACATCCAAGAAAATGAAAAACAGAAGTATGCATAAAATCTTGTATACAAATATTCATAGCATTATCATTCATAATGCCCAAAAAATGAAAACCCAAACTTCTATCATCCCTGATGAATGGATAAATATGGTATACCCAGGGTACCGGAATGGCTTAGTCAGTTATGTGTCTTGTCTGCCTTCAGCTCAGAACATGATTTCGGAATCCTGGGATCAAGCCTTCATCGGGCTCCCTGCTCATCAAGGAATCTGCTTCTCCCTCTCCCGTTCCCCCTGCTTGTGCTCTTTCTCAAATAAAATCTTAAAAATTAAATTTGGTCTATGTATAAAACGGAGTATTATACAGCCATAAAAATAATGAAATATCGATTCATGCCACAACATGTACAAAATTTGAAAAAAATATGCTAGGAATGCCTGAGTAGCTCAGGGGTTGAGCGTCTGCCTTTGGCCCAGGGCATGATCCTGGAGTTCTGGGATCGAGTTCCATATCAGGCTCCCTGCATGAGGCCTGCTTCTCCCTGTGCCTATGTCTCTGCCTCTTTCTGTGTCTCTCATGAATGAATAAATAAAATCTTAAAAAAAAAAAAAAGAAAAAGAAAAAGTCATGCTAAGTGAAAGAAGCCAGACACACCAAAAGTCATTTATATGATTCCATTTACACCAATGTCCAGAATAGGCAAATCCAAAGAACAGAAAGTAGGGTAGTAGTTGCTAGGAGTTGGGGAGAGGGAGTTTTAAGAATTAGGAGGGAAAGGCTGATGGTTAAAGGGTTTAGGGCTTCTTTTTGAGTGAGAAAATATCTAAAACTAACTGTAGTGATGGTTGTACAAGTATGCAAATATATTAAAAACCACAGAATCATATACTTCCAAAGAGTGAGTTTTATAATATGTAAACTATATCACAATAAAAAAATAGAATTTTAAAGTGTAAAAGTTTATCAGATCATATGAAGCCAGTTTTTTTTTTTTAAGATTTTATTTATTTATTCATGAGAGACACAGAGAGGCAGAGACATAGGCAGAGGGAGAAGCAGGCTCCTCACAGGGAGCCTGATGTGGGACCTGATCCCAGGTCTCCAGGGTCATGCCCTGGGCTGAAGGCAGGCGCCAAACCGCTGAGCCATCCAGGGATCCCCGCCAGTTTATATTCAAAATAAAAACTTACTTAACAATGAGACAACCTAAAAAAAAAAAAAAAAAAACAGAAACAAAAAAAACCCTCACATACCCAATGTTTTTATAAAACTATTAACTTGTCTTTAAAGTTCAGTTAACAAAAAGGCTTCAATTTTTATTTTTTTATTTTTTAAGATTTTATTTATTTATTCATAGAGACACACGGGGTGGGGGTGGGGGGAGAGAGAGAGAGAGAGGCAGAGGGAGAAGCAGGCCCCATGCAGGGAGCCCGATGTGGGACTCGATCCTGGGTCTCCAGGATCACACCCCAGGCTGCAGGCGGCACTAAACCCCTGCGCCACCGGGGCTGCCCCAAAGGCTTCAATTTTTAACATTAAACCACTAAACAACAGGAGTACTTACAACTTCTATTTCCAGTAAGTTATTCTTATTTTCAAGTGTTCTCACACGACTAGTAGCTTCACTCAGAGCACTATCTAATTGGCCACATCTAAAAACCAAAAATTGAAATGAAAAAATTAGAAGATAAAATCCTTTCCCTTCAAAGAATTCTATAAATCTGATTCTTCAATATGTAGCATAAAACAAATTCTCCAATGTTAGTGAACACTCAGGATGTCATTTTAATAAATACATCCCAATAAACTTGATGATACTATTTTTCAGAAAAAAACAATATGAAAAGATCATATAAGTTAAGTGACAAAAGCAAAATATAAACAGACATTTGTACACCCATGTTCATAGCAGCAACATGCACACTAGCCAACAGATGGAAGCAACCCAAGTGTCCAGAAGGATAAATGGATAAACTAATTGTGGTCTATCAATCCAATGTAGTAGTATTCACTCCTAAAAAAGATGAAATTCTGGGGCACCTGGGTGGCTCAATTGGTTAAGCATCAGATTTTTTATTTAGGTTCAGGTCATGATCTCAGGTTGGAGAGATCAAGCCCCTTATCGGGCTCCGTGCTGGGAGCATGGAACCTGCTTGAGATTCTCTCTCTCCTACTCCCTCTTTATTTTTATTTATTTTTTTTTTTTTGGAGAGACATACTGTGTTGTTGGGTTTTTTTTAATTTTTATTTATGATAGTCACACAGAGAGAGAGAGAGAGAGAGAGAGAGGCAGAGACACAGGCAGAGGGAGAAGCAGGCTCCATGCACCGGGAGCCCGATGTGGGATTCGATCCCGGGTCTCCAGGATCGTGCCCTGGGCCAAAGGCAGGCGCCAAACCGCTGCGCCACCCAGGGATCCCCTCCTACTCCCTCTAAAAAAAAAAAAAGGATGAAATTCTAACACCTGCTACAACATGGATGAACCTTGAAAGCAATGTGCTAAGTGAAATAGGCAAGGCACAAAAGGACATGTATGATTCCACTTATATGAAGTCTACCACAAGTTCATATGAGGCATCAAATTCATAAACAGAAAGTAGGATGGTGGGAGACAGAGGCTGGGAGGCACCCAACTCTTCCTTTTGGCTCAGGTTGTGGTGTCAGGCTTGTGGGACTGGGCTCCACGCTTAAAACTCTCTCTCCCTCTGCCCCTCCCCCTTTCTCTATTTCTCTCTCAAATAAGTAAATAAATCTTTTTAAAAAGTTCTGGAGATGGATGGCAGCAATGGTTATACAACAGCATGAATGTACTTAATGCCAGAGAACTGAACTGATCACTTAAAAATGGTTAACATGGGGAGTAGAGCCAATTAAGTGTCTGACTCTTGGATCTGCCTCAGGTCATGATCTCAGGGTTGTTAGATCGAGCCCCATGTGAGGCTCCACACTCAGTGCAGTTTGCTTGGGATTCTCATGCTCTCTCCCTAAAAAACTAATAAAATCTTTTTAAAAATGGTTAGCATGGTATATTTTATTCTTTATATTTTACATTAAAAATTAAATTAAAAAAATTAAATTTAGAGGGACACCTCAGTGGCTCAGTGGTTGAGTGTCTACCTTTGGCTTGGGGCGTGATCCAAGGTCCTGGGATTGAGTTCTGCATTGGGTTCCCTGTGGGGAGCCTGCTTCTCTTTCTGCCTATGTCTCTGCCTCTGTGTTTGTGTGTCTCTCATGAATAAATGAATAAAATCTTTTTTAAAAATTAAATTTAGGGGCGTCTGGGTGGCTCAGTGGGTTAAGCATTTACCTTCAGTTCAGGTCATGATCCCGGGGTCCTGGGATGGAGCCCCACATTAGGATCCTTGCTCTGAGGGGAGCCTGCTTCTCCATCTCCCTCCCACTCCCTCTGCTTGTGCTCTCCACCCCTGCCCCATTAAATAAAATCTTAAAAAAATAAACTTAAATTTAAAAATACAGAAGACTGCATAAAGTCTTGATCTTTGTTATGAAAAAAACCTATATATACATCTGTGCATTATGTTTTCTAAGATATAAAAATGAAGTCTGGAATGTAAACAGAGGCTGGGTAGAGAAACTTTTCATATTGGATCCTTGTGTACTTTTCCAAACTAGCATGAATGTGTTATAATTAAAGACCTTCTTCGTAAAGTTAATCATCACAGAGCCTCAAAACTCACAAAATACACAAGAGAATTTAGTTATCATTCTGACTCAGTGTTAATGAATTGTGAATAAAAGCTAACATTTACTTGGTACTGATTATATGCCATGTGTTATGCACTTCACAATCCTCACAATCCTATGAGTTAAGACTATTATTACCAATTTATAGAGGAGAAAACAGAGAAGCTGAATTCCTCCAGGGTTGTAAGCAATCACATGGGGATTTGAAACCTGGCAGAATAGTTCCAGAGTTCACTCTGGACCACTGTGCATTAATGCCAGGCAGAAATCAAATACTAATATAACTGTTGTTTTTTTTAAGATTTATTTATTTATTCATGAGAGACACAGAGAGAGAGGCAGAGACACAGGCAGAGGGAGAAGCGGTCTCCTTATAGGGAGCCTGATGCGGGACCCAATCCCGGGACTCCAGGATCACACCCTGAGCCAAAGGCAGACAGACGCTCAACCACTGAGCCACCCAGGCATCCCTGATATAACTGTTTTTGAAAGAAAGAGCACCAAAGAGTCAAGTGTAGGTATATATGTTAACTATATTTCTCTACTTTAACTACCACACTGATTGTAGTATGAGACTGTGTGACGTAACAATCTGGTATCACAGCTTGCCCACGTTGTTGTGTCAATGGCCCCATTTACAGTACCAGGGGGATTCTCCCACTTGCAATTTTTTTTTTTTTTTTTTTTTTTTTTTTTATTTATGATAGTCACAGAGAAAGAGAGGCAGAGACAGAAGCAGGCAGAGGGAGAAGCAGGCTCCATGCACCGGGAGCCCAACGTGGGATTCGATCCCGGGTCTCCAGGATCGCGCCCTGGGCCAAAGGCAGGCGCCAAACCGCTGCGCCACCCAGGGATCCCCCCACTTGCAATTTTAAGTTTGAAAAAATCTGATGCATATGCTGACAACTTAAAATTGGTTTTTGTCTTAGATGACTCTTTTCTCCAGTTCCAGATGACCGCAACTACTGCTCTGCATTTGCATGCTCTCCATACACTTACTTCTATGCTCTCCCTGCTGTCACCATTCTAACACGGCCACTTCTCCAAACCCTGACTTCCAGTCCAACCCCCCTACACTGCCTCATCACTCTGTGGCTCTAGCAGCTTCTAGACAAAAAAGGTGCTTTACACAGCTATCATTCACTAGGCACCTTCTCTGGAAGCCTATTTTTAACCTAACGAGGTCTACTGATGGGCTTCTTTCATACTTTCGTTTTTCACAAGTAATACCTACAGTCATCTTTGTCTTCTTAAAAACAAACAATGACAAAAGAACAAGAACCAACTTCCCTTAGCCTCCCATCTACTCTTTTCCTTTTATCCTAGAACACTTAACTTGGCTTTTTTTTCTGGCTTTTTTCAAACTACTGCTTTCTACCACTGCAACTCCAGCCCCAGCCCCACCCCTACCTGCAGCGCCACTCCCAGCAGCACAATGGGAGCTGCAGTAACTCTCAGCAATAAGACTACAGGCTAACTACCACACCAACCACAAACTAGTATAAAGGCTAGTTTTCCTAGAATTTTACAAGTTAAACTATTAACTGGGCCAAAAGATTTCAGTTCCCTCCTAATCTTTTTTTCAAGGGGCTTTGTCTTCTTGGCCTTTGAGAAAAATTCTTTGCTATTTCGACCTAAACAGTTTTCAATCTGTTTGTTATTTAAATGTAAAATATGTTGCAGGCATGCTGTTATTAATACCAGTCAGAGCATCAAATTTTGTTAATGATTCTCTCTCTAAAACAGGTATACAGCTATCCTTAACATAACTGTCCTCTGTGTCTCCATGTTGGTTTCTTTTTTGAACAGGGTAACTGCTTCTACAGGTTCATGACTGTCTGGATTAAGTCATGTGCAATCTGAGTTTAAAAAAAGGTCAAGAATTGCTCAAGGACATTAGTTAGAGATTTCCAAGGAAATCTATACATAGTACTAATCCATCCACAAACAATATTCCATTACATATACAAAATCTGCTCAACTATTTCAGTATTTTGTTCGTAAGAAACAAATGCCCTCACATCAGATATCAGTGTGCTCTAAAAGACTGGTTTAAATCTATAAAAATAATTACTTAGGCAAAAATATCTCTGTTAAAATTTTTAAATTGAAGCATATTTTCAAAGTCTTTTATCACACTATAGTACACTTTGGAAAAAATGATATAGCCAAGTTGGAGAAACACCAACTTTACAGTTGAATTATAAATTTTACCTGTCTACAAGAATTTGATTGGTTTTCTTCCAATCTTCAGCTGCTGAAATTTCCTTTGCCTCCAGTTTCTGTTTCAAACTATTTATTTCTGATTCATAGTAAGCTCGAAGATCTGCTATATGTCGAGCATGCTTTTCCTTTAGGTTCTGCCTAATTCTGTTGTTGAAGGCAAAAAAAAAAATTTAGGCAAGCGTTTCCTCACTCTCTATCCCACAAGAGAAACCGGTAGCACAATCTTTCTTATAGCAAAAGTACAGCCTTTATTCCTGTGTACACCCACAGAAAACATAATAAGCACATTGATGACCAATTAAGCAAAAAAAAAGACATGGATTTTTAGATGTTCTACCTTAAAAATGCTGCTAACTTTTTTTTTAAGATTTTATACATTAGGGAAGGTCAATAAAAGTCATTTTCATTATTCAAGTAGATGTCATACGAAATCTATTAACATTACAAGCCATGCACTGAAATACATACTTCGACAGTATCACAGGATCTTCCAGGGAAGTCAATGAGATGCACTCTGGGACACTGCTGACTGTCCCTGGAAGCTGGGACTGGCTGACTGAAGCTGAGGTTGCCATGACAGTGTTTTCTTCATCCACAGTGTTGACTGAGATATCATTACTAGTAATGGTATAAACTGAAGGAAATGTGGAACTGGTCCTACTTTCATTTTGGAATCCATGATTCTTCCAAGAGTCCACTGGTAAAGCTTTTGTATTTGAAGGATATTTTGGGAATCCAGATAACTGAGAAGCGATATTACTTGCTTGTGAAAATGAGTCTACATCAGAGTGACTAGACATACTAGGTTCAAGAACAGAGTCTGGTGAAAAGGATATTCTGTCATCAAGGGCATTCAAAAAGCCTTGTGGCTGAATCCCTGAAATCTGATTTGGCTTCATGTGTAACGTTGGATCTAGAGTTAGTACCTAGAAATAAGACAGACAATAGTTAAGCTTTTGCCCCCAGTACTCAGGGTTTGTTTTTGAGTAGGCTTTAGATCTCCTAGGGAATATAAAGCTTAGGATAAAAGTTCAGAGTCACGCAGCATCTTTCATTTTCACTCCACAGAGTGTGGACAATTTACCTCTGGTGGATGATTTGGGTTGGAAGCAGAAGTGAGATTCCGCTCAGGTAACTGCTTGTTTTCCCTTTGTTTTTTATGATAAATATCCTTCAGTGATGGCAGCTTCATCTCATTACTAGTATTTGACTTAAAGATATGAAACAAAATTATTTAAATGGTATTATCAATGATGAAAAAAGTTTTGATATCAAGATCAGCACCACAGAAAGATTTCTGAAAGATTTTAAATGAACTGAGACTCTAAACTTGTCAGTTATAAAACATACTTAGAAGTCCTTACCTGTTAATTACGAGTCTTCTGCAGAATGAAAAAAAATTAATATCCCCTAACAATAAATATTAAGGTGATAATCTGAACCTAAGTTATTCAGTAGCCTAAGAATACTTCCAAAGAATAAAAAACTTTGGTAGTTCCCCTACTCAAGATAAAAATCAAGTTTTGAGGTAGGAAAGACTTCATCATGAATGACCAAAGCAGGAGGGAAGACCTCTGGCTAAATTAATAACATGTGACTCAAGGGGACAGGTATATATAGAGATTTACGTAGTTATTTTCCTTTTTTTTTTTTTTTTTTTTTTAAGATTTATTTCCTTTAGAGGGGAGGAGAAATGAGAGAGCGCACACACACAAGCATGGGGAAGGGCAGAGAGAGACACAGACAGAAACCTCAAGCAGACTCCTAGCTAAGTGAGGACCCCCTCCACCTCCTCACCCCTGCTAACACAGGGCTTCATCCCAGGACTCTGAGATCATGACAGGAGCCAAAATCAAAAGTCAGATGCTTAACTGACTGAGCCATCTAGGTACCTCTTCCTATTTTTTTAAGAGTTGGCAGACAAGGGCAGCCCTGGTGGCTCAGCGGTTTAGCGCCGCCTTCAGCCCAGGGTGGGATCCTGGAGACCGGGGATCAAGTCCCATGTCAGGCTCCCTGCATGGAGTAGAGCCTGCTTCTCCCTCTGCCTGTGTCTCTGCCTCTCTCTCTCTCTTATGCATAAATAAAATCTTAAAAAAAAAAAAAAGAAAAAAGAGTTGGCAGGCAAAAAAAAGTATTAAAAAGTGTTAAGAATTTATCCAATGGAAATAAGCCCCTTTTAAAAACTCATAAAATGGGGTACCTGGGTGGCTCAAAGGTTGAGCATCTACCTTTGCCTCAGGACATGATCCTGGGGTCATGGGATTGAGTCCCACATCAGGCTCCCTATGAGGAGCCTGTCTCTCATGAATAAATAAAATCTTAAAAAAAAAAAAACTCGGGATCCCTGGGTGGCGCAGCGGTTTGGCGCCTGCCTTTGGCCCAGGGCGCGATCCTGGAGACCCGGGATCGAATCCCACATCAGGCTCCCGGTGCATGGAGCCTGCTTCTCCCTCTGTCTGTGTCTCTGCCTCTCTCTCTCTCTCTCTCTCTGTGACTATCATAAATAAATAAAAAAAATTAAAAAAAAAAAAAAACTCAAAATAAGAAGACATATTTCTACAGTTTGAAATTAGGGCTCTGCCACAATGGAAATGTTGCAAAGAGGTTTAAGCTTCAAACATTAAAACCTCAGGCTTAAATTACTTCAAGGTGAGATCTATTGTAGACCATTTAACCCTGAGCCTCAAATTTAAACTGTGGACATTCTCTTAATGAGATTATAGATTCAGCAAGAGATCCACCGAAACCATTACAAGAATACAACCACATGTAGCTTTAACTTTGTGTTCCCTACACAGGCTGCAGAATACCATGAATTAATATTTTTTTTAAAAAACTCTCTAACTAGCTTGTGAATAAAATAATTAAATTTTTGTTTGTGCATGGGCACCTGAGTGGCTTAGTCAGTTAAGTGTCTGACCTCAGCTCAGGTCGTGATCTCAGGATCTCAGGATCCTGGGATGGAGCCTCACCTTATAAGGGTGGGGGCAGGTCTCCACTCAGCAGGGAGTCTGCTTATATCTCTCCCTCTGCCCTTCCCCCTGCCTGTCTCTCAAATACATAAAATCTTAAAAAATACTGTGTGTAAAGGCATTGATTTGTTGAATGTAAACCCTTACAATTTACCATAATTTCTGTATTCCTACTTTAGAATTTTACTTTTTATATATGAACAACCTAAAGGCCCTATCAACTCCTAGTCCCTAACACGCAGAGCACTATGGATGGTGGCCTCAAGCCTGAGGAATCCCTGCCTGTTGGTTTGGGTGAGCAGCTGGAATTCCTCTTTGAGAACTCACTGTACAAGGAACTATTTTTCACCATTTTCTACTTCTATGATTTCTTATTTTAACATCTCTGAAGTGAGGATGCCTCTTATAATTAATAGCATCTCATACTGCTTTTGGTCAAGAAGCAACTGTGGCATAATTGTCATTGCCTTCTCATAAGCAAATATTGAAGACATCAAAATTGGCCAAACAGGGGTCAGGAGTCTAGAAGAAAATCCTAAAGACTACACTGGAACCCATGAGAACCAATATTTAAGGGATGGTGAATCCTGTATGTTTAGCAATGTTCCCCCATCTGGGAGCAAAATGTAGGCCAGTCCCATATAACTACTAAAGCCAAGTAAAAACTCAGCACCAAGGCCTTTCCTCCTTTTTTTAAAGAAATGCCAAATCCTCAAAGCTCTTTGACGCTCAAGGAAAACTGTGTGGGAAAACACAGAAACCAACACTGAGTTGAAAACAGTGTAAGCCTCTGTTGGTTAAGAAGTTTTAACAAACATTTCACTTATATTGTTCTTTTTAAGTGTGTATAAGAGTTCTTTGATAAAAATCAATGTTTAATTAGGTCTACAAGCTCTTTTAATAAGAATAAAATATAAATTCTACCTTATCAGTGTTTTCTTGGTAATTTTGGGGGCTTAGAATATGAAACAGAAGTCTTAAAAGTGATAGTATCAGGCAGCCTGGGTGGCTCAGCGGTTTAGCGCCGCCTTCAGCCCAGGGCATGATCCTGGAGACCCAGAATTGAGTCCCATGTCAGGCTCCCTGCATGAAGCCTATTTCCCCCTCTGCCTGTGTCTCTACCTCTCTCTGTGTGTCTCTCATGAATAAATAAATAAAATCTTAAAAAAAAAAGTGATAGTATCTTAGAATCACCAATATATTCATTTACTGATGGTGCAGATTATGTCACACGCACACACAGTGAGCCCTGTAATCACAAAGCCCACTAAGCCTTGGCCCTTCATAATCTCACTTCTCAGCCTTCCTCTGTTTCTCTCTTTTTCCGCTCCTTCCCTGAAGAATGGAATGCTGGTTTCTGCCCCACTGTGAGATTGATTTGACTGATGCACATGTGGGGTTTCTGCCCCACACATACGCTGTTCCCCAATGCCCTACTGATGCAGGTCACTCATGCTTACAGCTCTTCTGGTTACTTTCACTGTAACCTCTCCTTTTCCCCAAACTACCTTCTACCCCACCTGACCAAACAAAATACAGAAGTGAGATATGTACATGGATATACACAAGCTAGTTTTAATTTATTGTTCCGAAACAAAGAGAATATTTATATCTCTTGCTCAAAGAAAATTACTACATCAAATTAAAATACTCAAAATTATTATACAAATAGGTTAACAGGAGGGTGCAATAAGATGAAGAATCAAAACCAGGTGTAGGAAGAGGAGAAGTAGTTGTCTGCAGACCTACTGTATTTAGAATAGAAGGCACAAAATCATGTCATTTAATTTTACAACACATTATCTGGGCACTTTTAATTCCACTCTTAAGTAACTTTCCTATGGCCCTATAGGCAATGAATGAGAGACCAAATACGAAAGCAGGTGTAATTTAAAGCCCAGGCTTTTGTCAATATATCAGAAATTGGAAAACACAAAATTTATAATGAAATGGAGTATTTAACTACAATTGTATAATGCAAACACACAATGTGTTTTTAAATTACCTGGCCTGGTGACATATCTGTGGAGGAGGCCGGTACAAACGTCTTCTCTAAAGTTTCAGGCAGGGAGTGATACATGTCCTTCTCTTCCAACTTCCAGTAAGTCAGTCCTATTGTGCACAAATACAAAGAATAGAAGACTGAGGAAAGAAAACAAAAATGCTAAGTGCTTTCTAGGGTAAGTTATTTTTACATTTCTAATTTTCTAAAGAAAATTAAATATGAGAAGTAACTAGTTTTAGGCTATCTGGATGTGGGAAGTTGAATTTTGATGGCAAAGACTCTCTTAAATGCCTTAGCATGTAATAGTTCTGATTTAAGGTTCCAAATATTTAAGACTGAAATATATTATTACAAAAAGGCAAGATATTTTTCTGTATGTTGGTAAATTGAACACCAATAAAAATTAATTAAAAAAAAAAAAAAAAGGCAAGATATGGGGTGCCTGATTGGCTCAGGCAATAGAGCATGCAACTCTTGATCTCAGGGTTGTGAATTCAAGCTTCACGTTGGATATAGAGATTATTTTAAAAAATAAAAAAAAGTCAAGATAAACTAGTGCAATCTAAAATATATTTCTTAAAATATAACAATTTCTTTATGGACAGTACAGAAGAAGCAATATAAAGAATTCAATGGTTCAAATACATATTGAGTGTTGACTATGCCAGGCTGGGGAGCAAATGTGAGACATGAACAGTAAGTAAATCACAAGGTACCCAGTAAGTCAGAAGGAGTAAGCACCCTAATGGTAAGATTTAAAAATCAAGTAAAGGGGAATATGTAGTGTGTGTGGAGGGGTGTTCAGAGTTTGATTCACTGCAAGGTAACAAGACAGAGTAAGCATTTTAGCCATGTATGAGGGAGGTCCCCTATATAAGAGGTGGGGAGAACATTTCAAATATAGAAGCAGCAAAGGAGAACATATCTGGCACATTTAAGAAAACAGCCTCTCTGCTGAAGCAAAGAAAGGGAGTAGCAGAAAATGAGGTCAAACAGAACAAGGCTAGGTCTTGCAAGGCCTATGAATGCCTATAAAGACTCTGGCTGTTCTTCTGAGGGAAAGAGCACAGCAGGGTTTTGAGCAGAGGAGTCCCATGATCTGACCCATCTTTAAGAAGGATGGCATAGGCTACTGTGTTGAGAACAGATGGAAGGCTGCAAGGGTGCAGGCAGGGAGGCTGGGCAGGAAGTTGCAGGAACCCAGGTGACACGCAATGGGAGCTCTATGAGGGTAACAGCATAACGGTGGTTGAATTCTGGCAATTTTCATCCTGCAAAGCCAATTCATCCTGACAAACTGGATGTGAGACTGTAGGGAGAAAAAATCAGTATATTACATCATTAAAACTAAAATAAGCTTACCATGGAGAGTAAAGAATGGCTCACAAAGGGTTTGAATTTCTTAATTCATTCTGGAGTACCTGGAAAATCCTGATATGACTTTTGCAACAGTTTGAAATAACTCTTAAAGTATTTTTCCATCTATCTTTCAAAATGCATAAAATAAATTAATGCCAAGTAAGGAAGTCAGATTTAGCAGAGGCACAACATAACATGTAACAGATTTACAGAAACCATTCTGATACACTGTATAGAATTATCTTCCTATTAGAAATGCAGATACGTTGTTATAAAAAATAATTATCATACCTGTTCCTGAATCAGACATCCAAGAATCTGGACTCTCATCCGGTCTATTGAGGTAAAAAGCATGAGGATGCTTAGCAGCAGTGAAATTAGACTATAATGTAAGAAAGAAAACAATGAGTTGACAGCTAAAAATCATTAGGCACGAACTGCTGACCCAAGGAATGAGAGCCAAGTGTCAAACACAGGCACAGAGAAAGGGGGTTCATTAAGGGTTCATTAAGAAGAAAGCGGGCAGCCCCGGTGGCACAGCGGTTTAGTGCTGCCTGCAGCCGGGGCTGTGATCCTGGAGACCCAGGATCGAGTCCTACATCAGGCTCCTTGCATGGAGCCTGCTTCTGTCTCTCCTTGTGTCTCTGCCTGTGTCTCTCTCTGTGTGTCTTTCATGAATAAATAAATAAAATCTTTAAAAAAAAAAAAAGTAAGAAAGCCTGGTTTTCCACACGATTACAAGAATGCAAAATGACAGGGATTAACTGTGAAGGATTTTCTTTTCCTGTATGTTTACAAAAGTTTATTTTGCTTCTGTGGAATTGGAAGAACACTGGGAGCTGGTGCTACTTAAAGAGTTTAGAATGAAAATGTATTTATAATTTGCCAGCTACATCCAAAAGAAATTCAAAGTGCCTGGAATTGAAGTCATATAGTGTCAAAATAAATGTGAAAGCCATAACAATTCATCTTTATCATTAAAAGTACAATAATTCAAACTCTGAAGACCTCATTCAGTAATTAATATGCACTGCGAGTAGTAAACTATGTCTTACATATAGACAACTGGTTACTAATCCCAGAAAAAGCTCGAAATGCTTATCATCAATTCTAATAAAAATTCTAAGCTATGGACGCCTGGGTGGTTGAGCGGTTGAGTGTCTGCCTTCAGCTCAGGCGTAATCCTGTAGTCCCGGGATCAAGTCCTTCATTGGGCTCCCTGCATGGAGCCTGCTTCTCCCTCTGCCTGTGTCGCTCATGAATAAATACATAAAATCTTTTTTTAAAAAATTAATAAGGGGATCCCTGGGTGGCGCAGTGGTTTGGCGCTTGCCTTTGGCCCAGGGCGCGATCCTGGAGACCCGGGATCGAATCCCACATCAGGCTCCCGGTGCATGGAGCCTGCTTCTCCCTCTGCCTATGTCTCTGCCTCTCTCTCTCTCTCTGTGACTATCATAAATAAATAAAAATTTAAAAAAATAAAAAATAAAAAAATAAAAAAATAAAAAATTAATAAAATATATTTTTTTTAAAAAACTCTAAGCTGGGATCCCTGGGTGACGCAGCGGATTAGCGCCTGCCTTTGGCCCAGGGTGCGATCCTGGAGACCTGGGATCGAATCCCACGTCAGGCTCCCGGTGCATGGAGTCTGCTTCTCCCTCTGCCTATGTCTCTGCCTCTCTCTCTCTCTCTATCATAAATTTAAAAAAAAAAAAAAAAAAAAAAACTCTAAGCTGGGCAGCCCGGGTAGCTTAGCGGTTTAGCGCCACCTTCAGCCCACCTTCAGCCCAGGGTTTGATCCTGGAGACCCGGGATCGAGTCCCATGTCTGGCTTCCTGCATGGAGCGTGCCTCTTTGTCTGCCTGTGTCTCTGCCTCTCCCTCTCTCCCTCTCTCGGTCTCTCATGAATAAATAAATAAAAATATTTTTAAAAAATAATAATAATAAGTAAAAAATTAAAAAAAAAAACCTCTAACTGTTCCTCATAGTATCTCTGGAATTATCACAAGAAATCTGTTTCCAGAGATGTAAAAAGACTATTTTTAATCAGAATTTTTCTTATCAGTTTCACCATTATCAAACTTTTAATTCCCATTAAAAAGTATTTAAGTTGCATTTGCTTATAATCATCTGTGGACCTATAGCAAAGGTAAAGGGATACTGAGGGGAGGGACAGCACTCCACCTCAGCCTCCTAAGATACCATTCAGTCTCTTGTTCATCAAATGAAAAATTCCTACGTCATCTTTTGTCTCTTCTAAAACTCCTACCTGTTCAAATTTCTGTCAAATCTCAGTATTGAACAGATCAGAAAAAGCTGACAGCAGAAGACTAAGTGAAAAATACCAAGTAACACATTTTGTCTTCTTCCCAACTCTGCCGTGCCAAACCTTCATGCATTCAGCCAACAACAGTGGGCTGGGAGGCTCATCTTGCCCGCTACCGCTGCTGCGGTACTGAGCACACCAGGCCTGGCTTTTAATGAGAAAGAAAAGTATGGAGCCATGAAAAGTCCTTCCCAAGAAGCTGGCCAACACCTAGCATAGAAACTTTCAATAATGGCAGCAACAGTCCAGTTGTCCATCTGAGAAGCCACTCCCAAGTCCTGCTGCCCCAGAAATGATAATGTCAAGTCTGTCCCCAAAGAAAAGCATAAGGATGCTAAACAATAGCCATTTCAAGATGTGCTTCAAAATAGTACCCAAAAGAAACTGCCATTGCAGAAAGAGAAAACTGGACCCCAAGAGAATTCTGACAAGGATTCCCTGATTTAGACTGAAACTAGAAAAAAACTAGAGAAGAGGAAAGATGAAATAGAGTTCCAACTTGGTGAATCCACAGAATTTAGTTCAGAATTATGCAGGTAAGAAAAGTATTTCAAGTGTGGAGCCTGGATTCACCAACTATCATTACCTGAAAATCTTTTAATACTCCAGTATCAATGAAACTTGATTTGCCACAATGATTTATTACCAAAAATATCACTCGTCACTCACCTTTAAAAAAAAAAAAAAAAAAACAAAACAAAGAGGCACCAAGGTGGCTTAGTTGGTTGAGGGTCTGACTCTTGATTTTAGCTCAGGTCATGATCTCAGGGTCCTGGGATCAAGCCCCACATCAGGCTCCAAGCTCAATGGGGAGTCTACCTAAGACTCTCTCCCTCTGCCTCTGCCCATCCTCCAGTGTGGGCATGAGCGATTCTCTCTCTAAAATAATTAATGGATGAATCTTTTAAAAATTAATCGATTAAAATTTAATTAAAAAAAGGAAAAACACAACTGGTTCAAGAGATGATTAAAGAGGGATCCCTGGGTGGCGCAGCGGTTTGGCGCCTGCCTTTGGCCCAGGGCGCGATCCTGGAGACCCGGGATCGAATCCCACGTCGGGCTCCCGGTGCATGGAGCCTGCTTCTCCCTCTGCCTGTGTCTCTGCCTCTCTCTCTATCTCTCTGTGACTATCATAAATAAATAAAAATTAAAAAAAAAAAAAAAGAGATGATTAAAGAAAAGGGAAAGCTCAAAGGGAACTATCTCTGCCCTGCTGACATTAGAGGCAGAGCATTCCACCAGACAGGACAGACTTATCCTCAAGGGCATTTCTCAGGTGATTCTCCACCGAATCCAGGACAATAGACTAGGCCAATGATTCCCAAGCTTTGCAGCACTCAGAATCACCTGAGGAGCTTTTACACTTCCCAATGCACAAGGCACACCCCTGCCTGAGGAAGGCAGACCACCTGGTGGTGGTGGCCAGGCATAAGCAGATTTTTCTAAGCTCTTCAGGTGACTCTGTCAGAAGAGTTTGTTCTGTCTTTTGTTTTTATTTTTATTTATTTTTTAAAGGATTTTATTTATTTATTAGAGGCACAGAGAGAGGGGCAGAGACATATAGCAGAACACCCAGTGCTCATCCCATCAAGTGCCCTCCTTAGTGCCCGTCACCTGGTTTTTTGCTAGCCTCCCCAAAACTGAGTTTTAGTTCACGTAAAAACAGAAGAAAAACTAGTATGTATGAAAACATTTTCAGGCAGCCCAGGTGGCTCAGCGGTTTAGCGCCACCTTCAGCCCAGGGTGTGATCCTGGAGACCCGGGATCGAGTCCCACATCAGGTTTCCTGCATGGAGCCTGCTTCTCCCTCCACCTCTCTCTCCCGTGAATAAATAAATAAAATCTTAAAAAAAAAAAAAAAAGTGGCCAATTTCTAAAGGTATCAAGTTTTTTTTTTTTTAAGATTTTTTAAGATTTTTTTTATTATTATTTATTTATTCATAGACACAGAGAGAGAGAGGCAGAGACACAGGCAGAGGGAGAGGCAGGCTCCATGCAGGGAGCCCAATGTGGGACTCGATCCCAGGTCCCCAGGATCACACCCCAGGCTGCAGGCAGCCCCAAACCGCTGCGCCACCAGGGCTGCCCTAAAGGTATCAAGTTTTCAGAGAAACAGGATTTTGCAATTTCAATATATCATATTTAAACAATGTTACTCGATAATAATTTAGGCCAAAAGGGCTTCAAAGATGTTTAAAACTTACTCAGTATCTCTAACTCTTTAACAAAAACAGCTGCTAGATTAGCAAAAGGGCCACAAAGACTTTAAACATTTAATCTCTCATAATTTGGATTACAAATGGAGTTGTCTTGAAGCATTCACACATATGGTGCTACTTCTTACAACTTAATAGTAATACAAATTATTTGAGGGTTTAAAAAAAGTTAAATGGATTACTCTCTGGCTAAATAAATGTAAACAGCTGCAGTACAAAGAGAATTAGGACCTTTACAAAATGTTTTTCATATTTTGTAGTACTTTATCCCTCATTAGTTTTGATTTCCCGACTACTAAAGAACCAGTTCATAGAGCAAATCATTGCTTCCAATCCTCTGAGACACCCAAAGGGAGACAAGTCAATGGAACAAATTAATGCTACAAAAGAAAAGGCAAAAAACTTATATTGATGAGCTTCTAGTAAAGCCAATACAATTAATTATCAGTAGCAGAAGCAACCCAGAATAAAATGACTTATCACCTACTTTCTCAACTGGTGATTTCCTGGCTTGCTCATTTCCTTGCATAGATTTTGAACACCCTTCTTCTGTAAGCGCTCTCTTTGGCTGGTTCTGCTTCAGCTTTTGTGCCCATGATGTTATAGATTTGCTATTCAAAAAAAGAAAATCGAAATTATGCTCTTTAGATGCTGTCCTTTACACATAAAACTAAAAGACACTGGCCAGTGGAAAATACTTTGGAGTTTTCTAAAAGCAGAGAAAGGATGGATTTTTATCAATTCACCTACACTTCTTTTTACATTTTTTTATTATCAAAGGCAAAGCGAACAAGACTAATGGTGATTAATAATACATACAGCTGTAGCCACAGAATAAAACAAAACTGATCATAGTGGCCCATTCAAGTACTCAATATATCTCTACAGCAAAAGCTTCTTTATTTACAAAGACTGTTAATTATACTCATAGGTACACTAGATCTGTGTTGCTATAACTACTTATTTTAGAGGACACATTTTCAAGTATAAAACTGAACATTTAGGGTAAATGACATAATTTTAAATGATTATTTGCTTTACAAATATCCAGCCACAGTTGTCATTAAACTTAGAAAAGCTCCTCTTATATACAAAAATGAATGAGTATGCTTGGTATGATTTTTAGTTCCAAATTACATGCATAGGAGTGACAAAATTCCACTGTTGATATATTTCTATACTCTAATTTTTAGCAGGTTTATAGTGACCAGAAAAATAGGAACGGTATTTTTCTGGCAAGGCCTCCCACCTTAAGAGGTTAGTAGTCCTACAACATTGCAAATGGAAATAAAGTCAGATGTTGGTAATACATAGTATGCTTTATTTCCATTTGCCAAAGGCAATAAATACAAGACTTTGGTAAAGCTAAGCGTTCAAATACATCTCATTTTATTCTCAAAAAGGAGCTTGATTTACTAGATTCTAAATGTAACAAACAAGTAAACCTCCCTTCAAATGATAGAGAAATTCTACTCACCTATTTGTTTTTCCACTGTATACTTCCGAAATCTTATTTTCGCCAAGAAAACTGTGTTCAAATTCACCAGGAAAAATGGAAATATCTTCCTTTAAAGATGGACAGAACTCTTCAGCGGTGTGTATATGAAAACTCTTGTTTTTTACACCATCTACAAGTGACTCTGTCTGCCCCAAAGGTGCACCAAACTGTCCTTCAGAAACCTCTGTGTGCTCCATGAACTCCTTAGAATCCTTAGATTTGTAGGTATTTAATTCAGAGACACAAAAGGTACCATATCCACTGCTCACTGAGCTACTATCCACATTGCAGTCTGGTTGTGACGTGGATGTTTCTTGCTGCATTTCGGATTCGTTAGACTTAGGATAACTGATAATAGGTTCATTTCTCTCACTGTTTTCAGAAAAAAAACCCATTTGACTTTCTGAAGAAAACTGTTTGCTTAAAGAAGTATCATAGGAAGCCCAGGAAGCATTACTGGTCTGTAACTTGACTAAATTTTTTATCTCCTCTTGTATACGCTGAAAATAAAATTACAGATTTGGGTAAGAAAGTATACTAAACCTCATATTTTCGTAAATACTATGAGAATATTGCTTAAAAATATGAGCTATTACTCTATAGAGAATGTTTTAAGTAAAATAAACAAAACTGGTATAAAGTATTAACTGCTGCTTCTTGCAAATCTTAGTTTTATAAAAAAAGAATCAATATAAATAACAACTTACTTGAATTTGGTTGTGGAATTGTTCCTGCTGGGCAACTATCTGTTCTTGGCATTGTTTTTCCACCAAATTGAATAGCTGTAACCACCTGGTCTATTAAATTAAAATTAAAATTAAATATTTTTAGTTAAAAATAATTTTTCATGTAATATTTCACAGAAAAATCCTCCAGTGGGAAAGAGCCTTTTTAAAATCTATTTTTAATGTAAAATGTATAAGCTGAATTAAATAGTTATAAAGCCATATTTAATGCAAAAATACAAAGGCACAGGCGTGATCACTTCTTTCTTATGTAACCTATAGTCTGGGTAAATTTGAAGGTGTGGGTAAATCTTTTTTTCAAATGACATCTTAATTTGATGTCATCTGCTATCATTTTGATTCATCAAGAATTGGCAGTTCTACTTTAGATTTGTCTTAAATTTTTCTTCCTTCCCTGGTAATAAAGATTTTCTTAAATAATTCTTAGAGGGCAGCCTGGGTGGCTCAGCGGTTTAGCGACACCTTTAGTCCAGGGTGTGATCCTGGAGACCTGGGATCAAGTCCCACATCAGGCTCCCTGCATGGAGCCTGCTTCTGTCTCTGCCTCTTCTCTCTCTGTGTCTCTCATGAATAAATAAAATCTTTAAAAAGATAATAATAATAATAATAATTTTTAGAAAACAGAATCCCACACCTTAAAACAAGAAATAATTTAGTATTATAGGAATTAAATCCCCAATTTGTTATTTAAGTAAAAACAAAAACAAAAAAAAGTTTTCAAGTCAGATACTGAAGTGTTTTTTAAGCACTACAGCTGAAAAAGGAATGAAAAATTCACTGTGAAAACCCATGGAACTGTCCTAGCATGCCCTCCAGTCACTTTTAGGTCCTGATCCAAAGTGACTCTCAAGAGGAGTCAGTACTCATAACCAGACTACAAAAACATGGCAGAAAAGGAGGCAAGGAGATCTCCAGAGGCTAAACTCAGTCTCAAGGTGAGTGTACTTTCAAGGATGACTGGGTGGCTCAGTGGTTGAATGCCTGCCTTTGGCTTGAGGTATGATCCTGGAGTCCCGGGATGGAGTCCCACATCAGGCTCCCTGCATGGAGCCTGCTTCTCCCTCTGCCTGTGTCTCTGCCTCGCTCTCTCTCTCTCTCTGTCTCTCATGAATAAATAAAATCTTAAAAAAAAAAAAAAAAAAGGCTAGTGTACTTTCAGTAACAGACTTTATGCAATAATACACAACGTGAATAAATAGCTAAAATGAAAAATAGCTTCCCTGTTAAAACCTTTCAACTGAAAAAAAAAAAAAAAAAAAACTTTCAACTGTTTTTCCACTCCTGTCTTCCTTACAGGGCGCTGAATGAACTGGCCTGTGCACAACTCCCAATCTCATCCCTCTCTTTCCCTCTCTCAGTGCACACCAGCCTCACTGGCCTCTACCTTTTCCCTAAACATGCCAAAACTGTCTTCCACCTCAAAAGCTTTGTCACTGTACCCTCTACCCAGAAAGTTCTTTGCTCTTATGCTTCTGCCTTTCTGCAATTTCAGCTTAACTGTCACCTTCTCAAAGATAGCTTTTTCCCCAAACCATTCTACAGTTGCTCTCTGTTATCCTGTGTATTGCCTTCATAACATTTACCACATGAGAGAGCATCTTGTTCACTTTGTTAACCTGTCTTCAGCATCTAGGACACAATGCAAGGAAAGAATGGGCAATCAGACAGTCTGAGTGTATAAAAATGGAATTTCAGGGGCCCATGGCTGGCTCAGTTAGTAGAAAATGCAACTCTTGATCTTGGGGTCCTGAGGTTGGAGCCTCACGTTGGGGATAGAGTTACTAAAAAAAGGGGGGGGGCAGCCCAGGTGGCTCAGCAGTTTAGTGCTGCCTTTAGCCCGGGGCCTGATCCTAGAAACCCAGGACTGAGTCCAACATTGGGCTCCCTACATGGAGCCTGCTTCTCCCTCTGCCTGTGTCTCTCTATGTGTCTCTCATGAATAAATAAATAAAATCTTTAAAAATATTGTGAATTTGTAGCTGATTTTTTTCCTGGTACTACAGACTACAGAATCTAGAGGCCCTTCAGATTAATGCTGAAAGCCAGTTCTATAACCACAACAGAGCAGAATTAAGTTGAAAGCTATATAACAAGAATGCCCGGGTGGCTCAGCAGTTGAACATCTGCCTTCAGCTCAGGGTGAGATCCCAGGTCCAGGAATCTAGTCCCACATCAGGCTTCCTGCAAGAAGCCTGCTTCTCCCTCTGTGTCTCTGCCTCTCTCTGTGTGTCTCTCATAAATAAATAGTTTACAAAAAAAAAGAAAGAAAGCTATATAACAGTATTAAAGAGAAGTAAAAACTCAGGATTGGAAAAGGAAACCTTCAGGGCAGCCCTGGTGGCTCGGTTTAGCGCCGCCTTCAGCCCAGGGTGGGATTCTGGAGACCCAGGATCGAGTCCCACATTGGGCACCCTGCATGGAGCCTGCTTCTCCCTCTGCCTGTGTCTTTGCCTCTCTCTCTCTATGTCTCTCATGCATAAATAAATAAAATCTTTAAAAAAAAAAAAAGGAAAAGGAAACCTTCAAACTGAAATAGAACAGTACTGATAGCTAGTATTAATTCTAAATCACCTAGCTTCAGGTTAAGGTAGACTATATCAAATTCAGATCCTTATCTTCTCAATTTATCTACAACATGAAGTAAACATGAAGTAACAAGAAATCAGGCAACAGTTTTCTTATTAAGTTACACTAACTTAAGAAATACTTTAGGCATAAAAAAAAAGAGAGAGAAATACTTTAGGCGTTATTTTAACCTGATAAAGTTATTAGTAACACAGTATTAAACTACAACAACAACAAAACAAAACTACAATGACAGGGGATCCCTGGGTGGCGCAGCGGTTTGGCACCTGCCTTTGGCCCGGGGCGCGATCCTGGAGACCCGGGATCGAATCCCACATCAGGCTCCCGGTGCATGGAGCCTGCTTCTCCCTCCGCCTGTGTCTCTGCCTCTCTCTCTCTCTCTCTCTCTGTGACTATCATAAATAAATAAAAAAAAAAAAAAAAAAAAAAAACCTACAATGACAGACTAACATACATAACCAAAAAAATATGGCTTCATATTATGTGACACACTTAATGTTAATCCCATCCTTATTATCATTTTCTTATTTAGGATACAAATGAATAGGGCTTACCCAGGATATAAACTGGTAGAGAAGATTTTGTTCTCCTAGTCAGATTTCATAATATTCTAATTTTCAATAAACATATTTAAGAACATTATAAATGCAGCAAATAACATTACTCACAGAATTACTATTATTCATTTCTAACTAAAATTAATTATATGACCTGCAATTTACATACTTTTGGAGAATTTGAGCATCTAATTAAAGCTTTCCCCTGCACACAGCTTTTGATGCTATTAGCCTAAATGGGGTTGCTGTAGTCTGGCCTCATAAGTATCCCATTGGCTTTAACATCCTAGGGATTCCCAGCCCTCCACTAATAAACTATGTGGTCTTCAACAAGTAAATTTCACTTGTGCTTCTTATGAATTCATAAAACGGGGAGAGTAATACTTCATAGGTGGCTGGGAGGATTAAATTTTAAATTCAAACATGATGCATGTGAAGCAGTGATCTCAATGGGGGAACTGTATTTTGAAAACCTGTGAGGTCATGACTGTCACAAAGATAGTGAAGGCACTACCAGCACTTAGTGGGCAGTCCAGGGATTCAAATCACAGGACAGTCCCCAACAATGAAAAACTGTTCTGTGTCCATTTTATATTATAAAAATACCATGTATTTTGCACAGCTTTCCAATCACCAAATTGTCTAGGAATCCAACCACAAAGATGTTAAAGTTTGTCTCAGAGCTTGATCAGAAATTGATCACCATTTCAGAAAATCAAGTCACACACACACACACACACACACACACAAAAAAAAAAAAAGAAAAAGAAAATCAAGTCACCAAATGCCGTGCTGGATCATCAATACAATACAGTTGTATCAGTCCATGTCTGCAGCTGCTGCCGTCATGGTGAGTCTACATACAAACCCCTGACTGTGCTTCATTTTGTCTTCTAACGTGGATGTACCTGAGAACTTATATACTGAAATATGTGTTTTGATATTATAAATAAGTTTTTATTCCTCCTCCATGTCACAGTTAAGAGGATGATAGTTTTTGAGATGGGTACATGCAGGATATATTTGTGAAGTTCACTTCAGGATAATATAAGCTGATGTTATTTTTTAAATTGTAAAATGTATTTGTAAATTAGTAGTTTAATTGTAAAATTATAAAATGAGGGCTTTGGGTCTAATGAGGTTGAAAACCACTGACAAAAAGTGTTTACTGCTTGGCAAATAGATAATAAATGGTACACTTACAGTAACTATTACCATATAACCATTGCTCTTTCATACATAATCAGTAACCCTAAGTGCTAAAATAATGAATTAAAACAAATTAGCTAATAATGTGCTTTAAAAATTTACCATTACAGAAATATTAGAAACAGCAAATATTTAAGAATATATTAAATTCTATGTAAATGTGTTAAAAATTATTCTCCATTCTCAAGGTTAAGCAACAATAAACTTAAGAATTCCAGGAAAGAGGGGATCCCTGGGTGGCTCAGTGGTTTGGCGCCTGCCTTTGGCCCAGGGCGTGATCCTGGAGCCCTGGGATCGAGTCCCACGTCAGGTTGCATGCATGGAGCCTGCTTCTCCCTCTGCCTGTGTCTCTCATGATTAAATAAATAAAATCTATATAAAAAATAAAAAAAAAAAGAAAGAAAGAATTCCAGGAAAGAGGTTTTAGAAAGAAATTCTAAAGAAATCAGATCTCCAGAGCTCTGATCTCCACAGGTTTTTTTGTTTTGTTTTAATAACATAGATTTTCCCTTATAAATGGTAGAAATCAGAGAAACGTTACTATTTCTGAAATGAAGATGAAAGCACGAAATTTAGGGAAGAGTCAGGAATAAGACTTGCACAACCCTTAGCCTTCCGATTCTTCCTAAAATGGTACACACTAAAACATCAGAAGATTTTATTTTTTTTGTATGACACAAAACACACTAATACACTGTGGAAATTCCACTGAAATGACTAGAAGGATATTTCACATTCTGTCAAAGTAACAAGTATCTTAAAATATTGAGTGGGGGGCACCTGGCTGTCTCAGTTATACATCTGCCATCAGCTCAGGTCATGATCCTGGGATCCTAGGGTAGAGCCCCAATGGGCTCCCTGCTCAGCGGGGAGCCTGTTTCTCCCTCTGCGCCTCCCCACTACTTGTGCAAACACAGGCACAGTCTCTCTCTCTCAAATGAATAAATAAATTTAAAAAAAACTATTCACTGAATAATCAATTACATGTCTACATTACAAAAATTAAGTAGTCAATTATTATTAAACATAATAAAATAATAGTATTGTATCAAAGCTGAAGGAGAAGGGGTATATAGAAACTGGTTCAAATGTTAAAGTGTAAGTATCTGGTTGGAATCCTGGCTTATAAAAATCTGGGTTTTTTTTAGGTTTATTTATTTATTCATGACAGTCAGAGAGAGAGGCAGAGACATAGGCAGAGGGAAGAAGCAGGCTCCCTATGGGGAGCCGAATGCAGGACTTAACTCCAGGACCCCAGGATCACAACCTGAGCCAAAGGCAGACACTCAACCACTGAGCCACCCAGGTGCCCCAAAAAACTATATCTTAAATTCACAAATATATTCTGAAACTAAGATGCTCATTTCAAAGTACTAAAAGTAACATTTTCTAATTAAACTGTGAATTTGCCGGCAGCCCCGGTGGTGCAGTGGTTTACTGCTGCCTGCAGCCTGGGGTGTGATCCCGGAGACCCGGGATCGAGTCCCAAATCAGGCTTCCTGCGTGGAGCCTGTTTCTCCCCTCTGCCTGTGTCTCTGCCTCTCCTTCTCTCTCTCTCTCTCTCTCTCTCTGAATAAATAAATAAATCTTTTATAAATAAAATAAATAAATAAACTGTGAATTTGCCAGAAGAGTAATGCCTTATTTTTTAAAAGCATGCTAATACAGGTTCATAAACTAATGAGTAAGTATATTATGGTAAACATTTCACAAAACATTCCATTTTTAATTACATCATTTTATAGGTCTCTTACTTTAGCATATACTGATTATCATACGGAAAAAATATAAAAATTGTACAGAACATAACTGAATTTTCTTAAAGTCTTCAATAATACTTGGTCATAAAAAAAATAATAATAATAATAATACTTGGTCATTTTTATAACTTCAATGATTCTGGATAATGAATACAAATAATTATACTTAGGGGTGGCTCCTACTGAACCCTTAAACCAAGGGTATTCCTTCATTCCGTGTATAATACATTTGGAAAATAACATAAATAATGATTTTAAAAGTATGATAAACATTTAAAATCTATTGTTCCCTAAAGAATTCAATAATAATAATGTTTTATACATTTTTATAAAGCATTACCAAATCTAGCCTTGGAAAAATATAACTAGTGCATTTTTCTGTAAAACAAAATTTATGTATTCTCTTAACTGTTAAATGTTTATATCACAATTTAACCTATGGACCAAAAAAATAAAAAATAAAAAAAAATAACCTATGGACCAAAGAAAGAACTACCGATATGAAAAATCAACATAATTCAATATATCACAACTACATGTGATAAGGCATTACTAAATAGACACCTTAATTTAGAAGTAATCAAAATATTTCAAAGAGGATTTGGGTTTTTCAAAACGATAACAATTCTGTATGAATTACTTAAAACATTAGAATTAGTAACAGTAGGGCAGCCCAGGTGGCTCAGCAATTTAGCACAGCCTTTGGCCCAGGGCGTGATCTTGGAGACCCAGAATCCAGTCCCACATTGGGCTCCCAGCATGGAGCCTGCTTCTTTCTCTGCCTGTGTGCACCTCTCTCTCTCTCTCTCTCTCTTTCTCTCATGAATAAATAAATAAAATCTTTTCAAAAATTAGTAACAGTATTAATAATACTGGAATTTTCACTTCCCTGAACAAAGCTAGCATTTTAGTTGACCTTTAAAATATAAATTACTGGGACGCCTGGGTGGCTCAGTGGTTGAGCGTCTGCCTTCTGCTCAGGGCGTGATCCCGGAGTATGGGGATGGAGTCCCACATCGGGTTCCCCACAGAGAACCTGCTTCTCCCTCTGCCTATGTCTCTGCCTCTCTCTCTCTGTCTCCCACGACTTAATAAATAAAATTTTAAAAATAAAAAAATAATAAAATAAAATATAAATTACTGAGTCTAATCACCAATATTTGTTCAAACATACTTTTGATCATCTTTTTTCTTATTCGTTCAATGTTGCTCCCCAATTACTATATTTGATCACTTTATTATAGCAATAATATCATACTCTTTAACATATAAATTTCTATTAATTTAGAGTTTAGTGGAGGCACATTTACAAATATATTTTTTAAAATTCCACAAATAAAACAAAACTAGATACCTCACAGTTTTTCCAAAGTTCCAAATCAGTCTTTCCACTGTTTTGTAGCTCTTGCATTAAAGAGGTGAGGACTTCAAGTGGACCTTGAATTACAGATGGTCTGGTCTTCCCTGAGAAAGAGGATACCCCATTTGTACTAAGGTGGGGACTACTTCTGTTGAAACATAAATAATTCAAATGGTTTTCTTCATTCTACAAAGTGTTGAATAATTCAGCAGTTCAAGTTTAGCAGAGTAGTACAAAACCACTGATATTTAATCCTTCTTAAGGGCACCTCATTTGTTTAAAATCTGATCACATTTGTCCACAAAAGGAAAACAGCAGTAAAAAGACAGCACATATTTCTTTAAAGAACCCCACAGAAAGACCTCCAGAAGTGAGAGAACACTCCAAAGCACTAGCAGAAAAAAGAAGTTTCTGCTATACAATAATAAAAAGGTCCCAGCTTCTCCAATCTCAATCATTCCAGAGGATTATTTCACTCTACTGTAAGAACAGCCTTTTTTTTTGTAGTGAAGATTCTTTCTCTACTGGCCAGACTGTAGTCAAGTCTTGTTAATTGGATCCCCCAAAGTGGGCTTGATAAGCGGATGCTTATCTTTGAACTATCTTTGAATAAAAGCTGTGCCAAGCAAATTAGCAGCAAATATTCAGGACTTAGCCTATTCATTGTGTAAAACAGCACTGATTCTTTCCAGGAAGACTGCTTTCCCAAACTTCAGAGGAAGTTATTTCAGATTTGCTTTATAAAAACACAAAGCATAAGTAAGGACAATAAACTCTGTTTAAAATCCAGTCTGGGGGCAGCCCCAGTGACTCAGAGGTTTAGTGCCACCTTCAGCCAGGGGCGTGATCCTGGAGTCCGGGGATCGAGTCCCACATCGGGCTCCCTGCCTGGAGCCTGCTTCTCCCTCTGCCTGTGTCTCTGCCTCTTTCTCTCTCTGTGTGTGTCTCTCATCAATCAATAAAATAAAATCTTAAAAAAATAATAAATAATAAATAAATAAATAAAATCCAGTCTGGGGGTAGCCCCGGTGGCACAGCGGTTTAGCGCCGCCTGCAGCCCAGGGCGTGATCCTGGAGACCCTGGATCGAGTCCCACGTCAGGCTCTCTGCATGGAGCCTGCTTCTTCCTCTGCCTGTGTCTCTGCCTCTCTCTCTCTGTCTCTATGAGTAAATAACATCTTAAAAAAATAATAAAAATAAAAAATAAAAAAATAAAATAAAATAAAATCCAGTCTAAGAGGTCATTTTCATTTATTTATCGATACCCTACATTGTTTCATAAAGAATTCATTAAAAAGGGGATCCCTGGGTGGCTCAGCAGTTTAGTGCCTGCCTTTGGCCCAGGGCATGACCCTGGGGTCCTAGGATCGAGTCCTGAGTCGGGCTCCCGGCATGGAGCCTGCTTCTTTTTTTAACAACTTTATTTTATTATTATTATTTTTTAAATTTATGATAGGCACACAGTGAGAGAGAGAGAGAGAGAGAGGCAGAGACACAGAGAAGCAGGCTCCATGCACCGGGAGCCCGACGTGGGATTCCATCCCGGGTCTCCAGGATCGCCCCCGGGCCAAAGGCAGGCGCCAAACCGCTGCGCCACCCAGGGATCCCCCTCTGCCTGTCTCTCTCTCTCTCATGAATAAATAAAAATCTTAAAAAAAAAAAAAAAAGAATTCATTAAAAAAACAAAACACCCTCAAGAAAATAACAGAAAAAATAGCAATGAGGAAGATCAGAGAAAGATTAATAAAAATTCAAGGGAAAGAACATACATGTTGTCCATAATGGGTTTAACACGGTTGTGTAATAATCAAGTCTAAATTTGACCGGTTTAACTGCCAGTCACAATGAAAAGAGAGACAAATTCAGTTATATAATTTCATTAGAAGGACACATTTAGGGGGCATCCAGCTGGCTCAGTTGGTGGAACACATGATTCTTGATTTTGGGGTAGTAAGTTCAAGCCCCATGCTGGAGGTAGAGATTACATTTTAAAAAAATTTTAGGGGTGCCTGGGTGGCTCAAGATGTTGAGCATCTGACTTTGGCTCAGGGCATGATCCCAGGGTCCTGGTATCAAGTCCTGTACCAGGCACCCTGCGAGGAGCCTCTCTCTGCCTGTGTCTCTGCTTCTCTCTCTGTCTCTAATGAATAAATAAGTAAAATCTTTAAACAAAAATAAAAAATTTAAAAAAATATATTTTTAAGGGGGGGGGGGCCACCAAGTGATACAGGAAAAAGACTTTCACTATGTGGGTATAGATTACAAAGGCAGACATCTCTCCTGGACCATTTCCCACACACATTTCCCCTGCTTTCACTCTGCATTCTTGTTTCATATGTTCTTGTAAGCTACTTTAAATTCCTCCAAAGGAGGGAAGAGAATGAACAAACTTTTTAAAGAATTAATGCATTTAGGGAAGCCCAGGTGGCTCAGTGGTTTAGTGCCGCCTTCAGCCTAGGGTATGATCCTGGAGACCTGGGATGGAGTCCCACATTGGGCTCCCTGCATGGAGCTTGCTTCTCCCTCTGCCTGTGTCTCTGCCTCTCTCTCTCTCTCTCTCTCTCTCTCATGAATAAATAAATAAATTTTTTTAAAAAACCATTAATGCATTTAGGAGTGCCTGGGTAGCTCAGGTCACAATCTCAAGGTCTCGGGACTGAGCCCCAAGACAAGCTCTCTCGTCGGTGGAAAGCTGGCTTCTCCCTCCCTGTGCTCAGGCTCTCTCTAATAAATAAAATCTTTTTAAAAATCTTTTAAAAATTGGTGATCCCTGGGTGGTTCAGCGGTTTAGCACCTGCGTTCACACCCAAGGTGTGATCTTGGAGTCCTGGGATCAAGTCCCACATCAGGCTCCCTGCATGGAGCCTGCTTCTCCCTCGGTCTGTATCTCTGCCTCTCTCCTCTCTCTCTCTCTGTCTCTTATGAATAAATAAATGAAATCTTAAAAAAAAAATCTAAAAAAAATTAATGAATTTATTTACTATACACAATTTCTTTAAGATCTATTATGGTTAGGGACACCTAGATGGCTCAGCTGGTTAAGCATCTGCCTTCAGCTCGGGCGGTGATCCTAAGGTTTGTGGTCAAGCCCCACATCGAGCTCCCTGATGAGCAGAGTCTACTTTTTCCTTTCTCCCTCTCCCCCTGCTCAAGCTCACTCTAACACATAAAGACATCTGACCCTTTACCAGTAGGCCCCAGACTGCTATGTTGTTTGCTTCATTGTACCTGCTTGTTATAGCTGGTCTCCTCTCTGCCTCCTTACTGTTTTTAAGTACCAGAAATTTAGAAATCAAATAATCACATTTTTTAGATTATGTACAAAATGAGAGCAAATAGGCTCTAAACAAAAACAAATCAAACAAGGGATGCCTGGGTGGCTCAGCAGTTGAGCCTTTGCCTTTGGCTCAGGCCATGATCCTGGGTCCCAGGATCGAGTCCCATATTGGGCTCCCTGCATGGAGGCTGCTTCTCCCTCTGCCTATGTCTCTGCCTCTCACTCTGTGTATCTCTCATGACTAAATAAATCTTTTTTAAAAAATGGGATAGTTTAAAACGAAAATGCAAGGGACACCTGGGTGACTGAGTGGTTGAGTGTGTGCGTGATCCTAGAATCCCGGAATCAAGTCCTGCATCAGGCTCCATGCAGGGAAGCCTGCTTCTTCCTCTGCCTCTCTGTGTCTTAAATAAATAAATAAATAAATAAATAAATAAATAAATAAATAAATAAATAAATAAGCAAGCAAACAAACTGTAAAAAAAAAAAGAAAAAAGAAAAAAATGCATAAAATGCATTGTTCGATAGCATCTATTTTTGTCCACTAAGGTATGTTTTTTTGCTTACTTCCTAGTATTCAACTTTGCTACTTTCCCACATAGGTGAGGTAGTTCTGAAATATTAAACATTTAAAATGTAGAAATATTTAGGCAACTAAATTTTAAAGAAATGCTATAATCTATCAGAAATTTTTAAAAGTAAAACTATTTAAAAAAAAAGAAATTTTAAAAAGTGTAAAGAGAACTAGAACTAGGAAAATTTCTTTTTCACAATGTTTCCACACAAAAGGACATGGCCTCTGGGATAAATGAAAAACAGAGAAAGACTGAAACTACTCTTAACTTAAACAACTTATCCCTGAACAGTTCCTGGTCACCAGCTGTTGTTGTTATTTAAATGGGAACAAAAAACTATGACACTATTTGGGTAAATTATGCAAATAAACTTATTTTGATTTGTTGTTACATTAATAAAATAAAAATCTACCTATCCCATTCTTACCTATTAGTATTTAAGTTCAGTCCAAAAGGGGGAGAATTTTTTATATCAGATTCTACAGAACATGAAGTTTTTCGTAAGGATTTCACCAAATCAAAATCTTCCATAGTGTACAGAAATTGTTATACTCTCTTATTTGAAAATGTAGGTTCTTTCAATGTTTGAAGAAACTGAATCCGAGTCATCTTCAGATGCTTCATCGTCTACAGGCATTTTCAGTTGCTAACATTCAGAACTGTGAAATATTCTAAGCTCCCAAGAGTCTGAAAATGAATGGAGGAAAAAAATACTATAAAAAGCCACTAAACCTAGCAACTGTCTTTTCACTACTTTGGAAATCTTCATCCTTTTATACAAGTCTACAGTAAGAAGAGCAACAGTTTAATAGTCAAAATGCAAACAGCCCACCTGTTCATCAATTGATGAACAGAAAAACAAATGTGCTGTATTATATACATAAAATGGACTATTTCTCAACCATAAAAAGGAATGAAATAGGGGTGCCTGGGTGGCTCAGTGGTTGAGCATTTGCCTTCAGCTCAGGTTGTGATCCTGGGGTCCTGGGATGGAGTCCCGCATCAGGCTCCCTGCAGGGAGCTTGCTTCTCCCTCTGCGTATGTCTCTGCTTTTCTCTGTGTTTCATATGAATAAATAAAATCTTTAAAAAAAAAAAAGGAATGAAATATTGATACATACTACAATGTGGATAAACACTGAAATGTTATGTTTAAGTAAAAGAAACTCAGTAAAAGATCACATGGTGTAGGATTCCATTTATGTGAAAAATCTAGAATGAGTAAATCTCTTGAGACAAAAAGTAGATTTATGGTTGCCAGAAGTTGGGGGAAAGAGACAACAGAAGTGACCAAAAATGGGTATGGAGTCTACTTTGGGGGTGATGAAAAGTATTGGAATTATATAGTGGTGATGGCTGCATAACCCATCTGTGAATACACTAAAAACCTATGAATTGTACACTTTAAAGGGATGCATTTTATTTATTTTTTTTAAGATTTTATTTATTATTCATGAGAGACAGAGAGAGAGAGAGAGAGAGAGAGAGGGGCAGAGACACAGGCAGAGGGAGAAGTAGGCTCCTCGCAGGGAGCCAGATGTGGGACTTGATCCTGGGTCTTCAGAATCACGCCTCTGGGCCAAAGACGGTAGCCACTGGAGCCACTGGAGCCACTCGGGCTGCCCAAAGGGATGCATTTTATGAGGTGAATTATATCTCAAAAATCTACAATAAGGATCATTTGCAAAAAAAAGTAGCATCATCTTTTCCCTGTAGTATTTCAGAATTTTATGTGTTTAATTATTAAGTTTCTAGACACAATTCTACTCTAACAATTGGAATACTTATATGCTTTGTTCATTTGTTTATTAAGTTCTACCAAGGATCCATGCTTGTTGATCTACACCTCAAATAGATAAATCAGAACGACTTAGTATTTAATTTGGTATTCAACACAGCCAATCAAATGGTTGTTTCTCTATTGGCTGGAAGGTAGGGGTGGAAGAAATGCATTTTGCACTCTAAGCATGTATTACTTGTTTAAAAACAATCTGCCTGGTCAGCTAAAAAAAAACCTGATTAATTGATGCAGGCTAACTGATGCTAGGTGTATGGAGGCAAACTGGCTATAACAAATCAAACACCATGCTTCCTTCTTAGGGAATTCATGTATTTTTTTAAAAAGTGAAGGAACAAGTGCCTGGGTGCACTCTCAGCAGTTGAGAGTCTGCCTTGGGCTCAGGTCTTGATCCTGGGGTCCTGGGATCGAGTCCCACAGTAGGCTCCCTGCTGCCTATGTCTCTGCCTCTGTGTGTGTGTGTGTGTGTGTGTGTGTGTGTGTGTCTCATGAATAAATAAATTCTTTAAAAAAAAAAAGTGAAGGAGCAAGAGAAAAACAAAAATCTATGCCTCTTACAAGATAAAAAGTTTAGAGAGTGCAAGAGAGGAAAACCACCTAGTATTCTGATTCCACTTCCTAGGGACTAGTTTTATAAAGCACAACCTTAAAAAAAAAAAAAAAAAGTCACTTCATAAAAGAACCATTTCCTTCAGGGAGATAAAGGTTTGTGAAAGCCAAGGGTAACCAGACCTACCTAAATGGATTTCTCCCCGGGGGCTCAGCCCATCGCCAACCACAAATGGGGTATTGAAAAAGTCTGGAGCTGCATCTTCCAACTGGCAACGAAAATACCTGGATTCAAATCACCCTGCTCTTCTACTGGGAAAACACGAGCTCTCCAGGGACCTGGATCTGCAACCCCATCTATTATCCTCCACCACCTCCAGCACCGCCAAGATAATCCGGATGCGGAAGATGCACAAGGAAAACCACTTGAGATGCAAAGATGCTTCTCCAGCGGCGGAGGGGGTGGGGATGGGGGCGGGAAGGAAGAAGGTGGGAGGGGGGGGGAGGGACCACGACATAAATGCGAAATTCCTTTTAAAAAGACAATATAAAACAAAACTCGATGGACAATTGATATAAACACAGGAGACATTTTTGTATGTCCCGGTAACGAAATGTTGTGCTCTTGGTCCCCATGACCCCAGGGTGGGGTAAAGAAAACAAAAGACCAAATCGGGGTCTGCGGACCCTAAGGAAGTGAAACCGGCGCTGCGCTTTGCTGGAAGCCCGGGGGCGGGCAAGGAAGAGAGAATTCCAGAGATTTTGAGGCCAGATCCCGACATCCTCGCGCTCGCAGGCAGCCCTCAACGCGCCTGGCGGCTCTCGGGTCAAAGGGGGATGGCGAGGGAGAGCCACCGAACGCAGCCGCCTACCCCGGGGGCTGCGGGGAGGCGGGAGGAAAAGCCACCGCTCCAGTAACTTCTATCATGATTCCCAAAGTAAACTAAGGAAGACCGTCCAAAAAAAAAAAAAAAAAAAAAGAAGAAGAAGAAAAATCCCACAAGCCTCCGCCCCTCGGGAAGAAGAGCTCTGCGATTGGGCCGCGCGGGTGTCACTCAAGGGCACGGAGTCTAGAAAAGGCACCGGCCGCGGGCGAAGCCCCCACACACCGCAGGGATGAGGTGGGGGTTGCGCGGCGTGGCCGCGGCCGTCGTCCTCCCCCGCCCTAGAGTCATCAGGACACTTGGGTTCTTCCGAGGCCGCGTCTTCCAAGCCTCGTCCGGCGACCGCTTACCTGGCCGCTGCTCCCACAGCCGATGTCAGGGTCGGGCAGCGGCCTCTCGCGGCCGTTAAACTCCAGAGAGCGTGCGCGCGCCCGGCGCCCCGCCTGCGGGATTGGCTGCTGCAAAGGGGGCGGAGACGGCCGCGCCGCGACGCGCGCGGCGACCTCCCCTCCCCCCCCGCCCCTCACGCCAGAGGGAGGTCCGACGCCTGGGAAACGAAAGGAGGCGGGGCTTCTGCCAAAGTCCTCTGATCTGTTTGGTTGTCCGCAGTGCTACGGACCGCACGCGAAGAGAAGTGCCCGCCTCCCGCATGCGCAGTTGGCAAGAATGAGCCTGGGGCGAGCGGGGGCAGCCACGGCGGAAGGACTGCGCGTGCGCAGACGCAGGACCGCGCCTGCGAGCTACAGGTCGCAGTTCGCTTTGCCCCAGACGTTGCGGGTGGGAGGCCAGCCCTGAGGCCAGGTAAGCGTCCGCAGAGAAGCCAGCCAACCCCTACGGTTGCCCACGAGTGTCAAGGGCTCTGGAGAAAGGACTGGACGTTGGGACGACCCAGCACGCGACCCGAGTCGCACAACCAGTTGACCTGAAGCCCCGCTGGCGGTGAGGTGCAGCTGGCCCAGACGCTAAGCTAAGTTTTCTCTGCACTTGGTTTACCCTAGACTGCTAGGAGTCGGCCCTGGGGTTCTTCCGGGGCCTGGGTGAGGAGGGGAGGGCAGCCCGCTGGCCTGGAGAAAACAGTTGCAACTGAGGCCCACGAAGAAACGGAACCACCTTCATTGCCTTTGTTCAGCAGAGTTTTATGGAGCTTTTTGCACGCAGCAGGTGCTGTTTCAGACTGGCGTATGGTAGGTGTCAGCATTGCTCTTGCCCGGCCTTTGGAAAGACCCCAGAGAATCCGTGTGCCTCCGTGTGGACCCAGGCCTTTTCATCCTCTCTGTTCAGTTCACATTCTCAAGACTAGTTAAGCTTTAAGGCCAGCTCTTGTATTGCCCCCTCCAAGGGTCCGAAGTAAAGGACCTTGGCTGGCCCCGTCGTGTAGAAGTGGCTGAGAAGCCAGGACACACGCGATCTATTGGCAAGAATGACAGATCTGCAGGGCATTCCGTGTCCCCTGAGCCTCCTAGTAATTAGGTCTCAAACAAAAAAATTCAGCCTGTATCCAAAGCCCCATCTGTGTATGAAAGATTTCAAGCTTAAATAAATTTAAGCCCCACCCCGCCCCACTGTGAGTCCCATCCGTCAATACTATGCTCATATAATACCTAACTGAAATCAAACTGATTTTAAGCACATGGCTCTGCTGCTGATGTCACTGACCATGTTTCAAGCCCACCAAAAAAAAAAAAAAAAGTCAACACTAATTTCAGTTAGTCACAAAATCTATTACTTGAGACATCATAGAATCTTTTACACTCAGAAGAACTGAGAATTGTGAATTACTGAGACATCCCCAAGCAGACAGAGTTGTATTTCCTTACAAGAAAAATATTAACCCCTAAATTGAGTACTAGCCATTATTTCCTAACCATGCAAGAGGCAGGAAATGTTCACTTTTGGCCACAAAGTCAGATGGGTTCTGTTCAGTTTAAGCATGTGGGCTTTTGGTTTTTTGGTATTGGTTGTGTGGTTTTAGATAACTTTTTATCTATTAATGTCTTAATAAGACAGTATAAGAAGAGCAATATTCTGGCTAACCAAATTATCTTGTTAATGTGGTGAAATATTTTGATAAGGTTGCTCATACCATATTTTATGCTAAGCTCTTTGGATGGGTCTTAAAAAAAAATCATTGGAAATTGCCTTTGACTCTTTGGACTAAAGAGAAAAAAACACCTCTCTCAAAGCTTTATAAACAGCTAAAAAGGTAGTTTTTAAAGTCCAGAGACAGGGCAGCTCCGGTGGCTTAGCAGTTTAGCGCCGCCTTCAGCCCGGGGTGTGATCCTGGAGACTGGGATGGTTGGGTTCCCTGCATGGAGCCTGCTTCTCTGCCTCTGTCTCTGCCTCTCTCTGTGTCTCTCATGAATAAATAAATAAAATCTTTAAAAAAAAAAGTCCAGAGACATTATTTCTGAATATAGGAAACAGAAGTAGGAGGCTTGAGAAATTCCAGTAAATGCATTAAGTGTAATAGCTATTCATCTAATCTAAACCATCCTAAGACTTTAATCCCATCCTAGAGACTTTGCACTACTTGTATGCAAACTGACACCACTATTTTATGGCCTTTATGGTGATATGGTCACTATATAGTTTTATTTTTAACATCAAATTACTGAAGTATCTCTTTGACCTTGAAGGCCTCAAACTGACTTTTGAGTGGAGATCTTTGACTTGATGGGGATAAGACCATGCTGTGTGGCTTGTGGTATTTAGTGTCTCTTAACCCCAGCATTGCTACTCTTTGGTGGTTATGTCCAAACTGTCATAGGGGCTGGGAGAGGGGGGTACAGTTCTTCACAGCAGAAAAAAAAAAAAGAGGAACTTAAAACTTTAAATCTAGTTAAACATGAAATCATCAGACGTATATTAAAATATAAACTTTGTCACCTTTTTGTCTTTCACGATTTTTCTTACTCTATCAGATAATTCCTAAAGATCTCCATGTTTAAGCCAGGACTTGTTGGATGAAGGTGGTGATTTATCTTTCCATGTGAGCCTGCTAAGGAAGTCAAACTGTATTCTTGGCATTATAATTATCTCCTTGGCACCTGATTTCATAGACCACAATTATGACCTCACCAAATAGCACATCTTTGGTCATTTCATGGTTTTCAAGTACTAATCTTAAATTGAACCATACCAGATGAAATAATTTTCAGGTCACCATTCTAGATGCCTTTCACTCTGTGCCCTAAAACAAGTCTATAGGGCAGCCTGGGTGGCTCAGCAGTTTAGCGCCGCCTTCAGCCCAGGGCCTGATCATAGAGACCCCGGATTGAGTCCCACATCGGGCTCCCTGCATGGAGCCTGCTTTTCCCTCTCTGCCTGTAGTCTCTGCGCCTCTCTCTCTCTCTCTCTCTCTCTCTGTCTCTCTGTCTCTCATGAATAAATAAATAAGAAGTCTACAAAGGGGTGCCTGGCTGGCTCAGTTGGAAGAACATGGGACTCTTGATCTCCTGGTCATGAGTTTGAGCCCCACGTTGGGTGTAGAGATTACTTAAATAAATTTTTTTGTAAAAAGCCTATGAAATAATCTGTTTCAGATTAAGTTTATGAGATAAGACCACAGTTTATGTGGTGTGTTAGTCAAAGGCTCTTCAGCTTTTAGTTTAGGGATCCAAAGTACTCCTAAGGGTTCTACGTAGTAGAGACATTACTTTTTCTTCTCACCCTAGGTGGTATTTTACAGATGAGGAAATGTGGCCAAAGCTGCACAGTGAGTAAATCATGAAGCCAAGAGTGACTACAGAGCAGTGTGGCCTTTTAGGGACAAAAAAATGAGAGGAACAGTCCAGAAAAAATTGAGGAAAATGAGCTAATACTTAAGGAGCTGGGAAACGACAGATCTAGAGATAACCATGAAAGCTAAAAGTAGAAAGGATAAAAAAGCTGTAGAAATGATAAGTTTAGTTTAAAAAATGGAATAACTGATGGGAGCAGCACCTGGGTGGCTCAGTTGGTTAAGCATCTGCCTTCTGCTCAGGTCAGGATCTCAGCTCCTGGGATTTGAGTCGCACTCAGCTGGGAACCTGCTTCTCCCCCTCTCCCTCTGCCACTCCCCCTGCTTGTGTGCTCCTACTCTCTCTCTCTCTCTCTCTCTCTCAAATAAAATCTTTTTTAAAAATGGAATACCTAAGGTTCTTCCAAATCTACCTGAGATAATCACTTTTCTTTATCTTTGTCAAATACGATAATGTAGTTGAATGTGCTTTGATAGCATTTAGGTCCTAAACAGGGCAGCCTGGGTGGCTCAGCAGTTTAGCGCTGCCATTGGCCCAGGGTGTGATCCTGAAGACCTGGGATTGAGTCCCGCGTCAGGCTCCCTGCATGGAGCCTGCTTCTGCCTGTGTCTGTGCCTCTCTCTCTCTCTCTTTGTGTGTCTCATGAATAAATAAATAAAATCTTTAAAAAAAAAAAAAGTCCTAAACAAATATCATAACGCCCAGGTGGCTCAGTGATTGAGTGTCTGCCTTTGGCTCAGGGTGTGATCCCGGAGGTCCAGGATTGAGTCTCCCATTGGGCTCCTTGCGGGGAGACTGCTTCTCCTCTTCCTGTGTCTCTGCCTCTCTCTCGCTCTGTGTCTCTCATAAATAAATAAAATCTTTAAAATATATATATATAAAATTTAAAAATTATATGTATAAGGAATCATTCATGATAATAGATTCATTCATCATTATCATCCAAAATAATACATTGTCTGAAAATTTAAGGACACATAGAGTGTTATTACTGCTGCTTTTTCTTGTGTTTCTGTCTTAATTTAACTGTGTAGTTGATAAAATTATAAAGTTCCTGTTAGATGCCATAAATAGAAGAAAATCACAGCGATGCACACAAATAGGACAGGTGTAATTCTCTGTGGATTCAGAGTTTTCTGTTTAAGGAAGAAAAAAACACTGAATGAGATGTTAGTGTTGTATGAATTGAAAGCTTTTCTCTTCATCTACTTCGTTAGTTGTCTCTTGAACTCTGCTGCAGGGAGCCTATTAAATTGAGACCAGAACCAGACCATTCTTCAATATGGCATTTCCTGCTCAATCTGTTATGTTTGTCTTGTTTGAGAAATAATTCCCTGCCAACACTTCCTGTGAGTGAAAGGTGCTTTATCTTCAGAGGGAACCCCCAAGCCCAGGAAAGGACATGGTCTGTTTCAGGCCTCAGCCGTAGCCCCCAGATGTTCCATTCTGGGAGATGCTCCAGCCCTGGAAAGGACTCCAGACAACCAGCCCAGGAGGATGAGCTAGATGGAGTAGGTGGGAAAGTAGCTGCTTTAACTCCCATTTTGCAGGGAACAAGCACCAAAAATGTATTATGAAACATGAATGATGCTTAAGCCTTTCTCAGAAAATCATCCTCTCACTTGGCTTTTGATGCCATCAGCTGGCCATTTGTCTCTTTAAAGCTGCACCATTGCACATCGGCCTGGTCAAGTTCACTGTTTGGTCCTTCACCATTGATTAGATCACTGTTTTGAGACCTATCACTTTATTTCCTATTGTGGAAGGGAAAACAGGACCATGACCAAGCAGGTAACCTGCACTCCAGAATACTGGCCTCAACTTCTTAAACATAAACATAAGAAACAACAGCTTTTAAAAGTGTCCTAGCAGCTGGAAGAACTTGCTGGTTCCTGTGTTCTAGTACAATGTTTTGGGAAAAAAATAAAATAAATAAATAAGTAAAATGTCTTGGGAGTCTGCGCCTCTGAGTCACCTGCAATTTTTTTTTAAGATTTTATTTATTTGTTTGTTTGTTTGTTTGAGAGGGAGAGAAAGAGAGAGAGAGCACAAGCAAGGGGAGCAGCAGGCAGAGGGAGAGGGAGAAACAGGCTCCACTGAGCAGGGAGCCCAACTGAGGCCTGATCCTAGAACCCCAGGATCATGACCTGAGTCAAAGGCAGACGTTTAACTAACTGAGCCACCCAGATGCCCCTTACCTGCAGATCTTAATAAAATGCAGGTTCTCATTTAGGAAGTCTGAAGTAGGGCCTGAGAGTCCACATTCCTAACAAGTTCCCAAGTGGTGCTGTTGCTGCTTCTAGACCATAATGAGCAAGATTCCGGAGCTACATGGTCTGATATGAGCATTGAACACACCCCAGGTTTTGAAGACATCATATAAAAAGATATCATAATTTTTATATTGATTACATATCAAAATAATATTTTGGATACCCTGGTTAATATTTATATTATATTTATATTAGCCCAGGTGGCTCAGCAGTTTAGCGCCACCTTCAGCCCAGGGCGTGATTCTGGAGACTTGGGGTCGAGTTCCGCATCGGGCTCCTTGCATGGAGCCTGCTTCTCCCTCTGCCTGGGTCTCTGCCTCTCTCTGTGTCTCTCATGAATGAATAAATAAAATCTTTTTAAAAAATAAATAAATAAAATATTTTTTAAAGATTTATTCATTTGAGAGAGAAAGAGTGCATGCATGAGCTGGGGGAGGAGGAGAGGGAGAGAGAACCTCAAACAGACTCCCTGCTGAATGCAGAGCCCAACTCAGGGCTTGATCTCACGACCCTGAGATCATGACCTGAGCCAAAATTATGAGTTGGACACTTAACTGAGTGAGCCACCCAGGAGCCCTTTTATTAACTAAAATGCATTGAATATATATCTTTAAAATATATTAACATTAATTTCATCTGAAGGTTCTTTTTACTTCATTTTTATTTCATTTTTTAAAGATTTTATTTTAGGGGCACCTGGGTGGCTCAGTGGTTGAGCCTGTGTCTCTGCCTCTTTCTATGTGTCTCTCATGAATAAATAAAATCTTTTAAAAATAACAAAAATAAAAAATATAGATTTTATTTTAATTATTTTAAGTAGATTCCATACCCAGCTTGGAGCCCAGCTTGGAGCCCAGCTTGGGGCTTGAACTCACAACCCTAAGATCAAGATCTGAGCTGAGATCAAGAGTTGGACACTTAAAAAAAAAAAAAAAAAGAGTCGGACACCTAACCAAGTAAGCTACCCAGGCACCTAACAATTTTAAGTCATCTCTACATCCAGCGTATGGCTTGAACTTATAATCATGAGATCATGAAACACATGCCCCACCAACTGAGCCAGCCAGGCGCCCCTCATTTGACTGTTTTTAAGGTGACTACTAGAAAATTTAGAATTTCACATGTGGCCCACATGTTCATATCAGACACCGTTCTAGAACACTAATGTAATAAAAACATTATTGGTGTTCTTTTTTTCAAAAAAGATTGTGTTACTTATGAGAAAGTGAGCAGGGGGAGAAGCAGACTCACCACTGAGCAAGGAGCCCAATGCAAGGCTTGATCCCAGGACCCTGAGATCATGACCTAAGCCAAAGGCAGATACTTAACTGACTGAGCCACCCTGGTGTTCTTTTTCAGATGACCCTTTCTCAATCTTTGTTTCCATTTCACCTTCTCTATTAGCTCAAATTAATATTCTTTTTTTTTTAAGATTTTATTTATTTATTCATTCATGAAAGACAGAGAGAGTGCAGCAGAGGGAAAAGTAGGCTCCATGCAGGGAGCCCAATGTAGGACTCGATCCCCCCTCTCCAGGATCAGGCCCTGGGCTGAAGGTGGCGCTAAACTGCTGAGCCACCCCGGCTGCCCAAATTGATATTCATTTAATTATTTTCTCTGAATGTTTGCCTTTCCTGCCATTACTGTCCTTCCCCTATCTCCATTTTTGCCATCATCGTTCGGGAGCTCCCATCCAGTAGCCAGGCAGTCCTAGGAGCCACCGTACAGGCAAGCACCTTTGCTCAAAGTTTTTGGCTATGACACTCCGTGGTTTCTGAAGGCCAGAGCCTCACTTGGGAGCTGGTTAGGGACGCAGGTCTCTGGCCCCACCCGAGACCTATTGAAATAGTATCATCTCTAACAGAATCTCCATGGGGTATGTCTGCTCAGGAAAGTGTGCCACGGTGAGAGCTTTACCAATCATCTTTCTTAAGGCACCCCCATTTCAGTTCATCACCACATCTGTTCCTTCAGTTGGATTTGATGAAGTTTCTACGAGGTTGAGATACCATGAAAGTTGTTGCCAAGAGAAACTAGCACTCTGTCTCTCTAAAAAGATAGTGAGGCAGTGACTTTTGGGCAAATGGCATCCAGAAGGTGAGTCCAGAGATTGAAATCCTATGACTTCCTGCAAACAGACTCAAATATCCTTATCTCTCGCAGAGACATCACCATCCCCTTCCCCCATCTCCAGAGCATTAGAGCTACTAGTGAAATGAGCCTCACCTTGCTGTGTCTAGTTTACTTCTGATTGTTTGCTGCAGTCCCAGGCCACATTGCAGAGCTCAACATACCATCCCTGCAGCCAGACATCTTCCTAGGCATGGTTGACTGTGGAGGCCCGAGGAGGAAATTCATGGCAACTGCTCCAGGTCAGGAAAGGGGGCACCTAACAGAATGCAAATCCCAGGTTCCAGTAGCAAGCAGTCCAAGTGACATGGGAGCACAGTCAAATCCGAGAACCACTGCTCTGTAGCACATTATCCATCCTGGGCTATGCCATCAATAGTATTGGGAGGGGGGCATCTTAATTTCTCTTTTATGCCCCACTCTCCTTGGGCTCCCCAAGGCTCATGTCTGGCACATAGTAAATGTTGAAAACATTCATTGAACAAATTAGCATTCCCTTTTGGAAAGTCCTGACACCTATTATCTCTGACTTGACCAAGTGGGAAGGGACTGGGACAATGAGAGGCTTTAAGCCAAACTGCAATCAGCTGTTGAGCGGCAGAAGCCATCCTCAGAGGAGAAACAGGGCTGAGGGGAAGTTGGGGTGGAGAGCCAGCCCTGAATCGAAGCGCACACCCACAGAAAGGAATTAGGGCAAGCTGTCATGACTCCCGGTTTCCCCTTACCAACACTCCTTGTCACCATGTCACGATGAGCTCTAATTTGAGCTGCTTTTATTGTTCCCCAAAGACTTTTGCGTTGCTCTGTGGGTATCACAAAAACTGAAATCCAATCCGTATTCTCTGGGCTTTGGGGACGTGGAACCATGGATGTGTTTTGTCATTTTTAGCAGTCATTGGAGCAGAGCCAATGCTCCGGAGATACTAAAAGTATTTAGAATCGTCCGATTGGCTGTTGGAATTAGCCATTAAACAAAGCAGCCAGTAACCGAGCACGGGGGACCTATTTAAACTCCATTTGGGTGGGAGACCTTCCAGGGTGTGTGTCAGCTCCGAACTAGGACAGAAAGGTAGATTTGAAACACAGCGGGCCAGTGACAAAGCAGCTGATAAAAGCACTCTCCACCCTTTGTCTGGGAGTTTTGCCTCGTCTCAGACTCACTTCCTTTCTTTGTCACTTGCACTCTATTCCAACGCTGTCCTGCCTGGTCAGATTTACTAACTAGCGGAAGAGAAACCCCAAAGGAGGCCCTGGGCTCATGTTCTGTAATGAATCTGATCCAGGGACTAGATGCTGTCTGGTACACAAAGGAATCTTGTTCTGCAGATTGAAAGCAGAAATAAGGGAAGGGAAATTTTGGACATCGGCTTAGTCTCATTCACTCAATCATTTGCAGGGGAGTGGGCTCTTTGTCAGAGTGATTTCAGAAAAGTGCCTGTGTTTATCATTCATCTTCTGAGTGTATTTCTGAAAGACGTGACACACAATAAAACCAGTTTTTAAAGCGCGGCTTTCCCTGGCACGCTCTGTTTCAAAATCTCGCCCTTCACAGCCACAGAGCATCCTACCAACACCACATTAATTGTCACCCCCTGGGACTGACACACATAACTGAATGCCATACTTTTCAGAAAGAAGTTGCGAGTGTAGACCATCCTGTCAGTCACAGGATTGAAAATTAGCATGGGCACAAGGCCCGAAAAGTACATTTCATTATATTTATTTTCCATAGAGAGATTAAGAGTACCGTATTGTCGTTTTAAAGAGGACCAGCATCCTCTCAGGGCCAGTACTCAGATACATGTAAAGTAACAGAAATGTACATATTTACGAGGCAGCAGTGCCCAGTAGCATGCGTCTGCAGTAAGCGTCCTCAAAGCTTGTTAGAGGCCAGCGTGGGCTCAGAGAAATTAGCAGCCTGGACTGACAGGGAGCAAAAGGTAAATGAGCTGAGAGCAAATCTCCTGAAATTATTTGGTGCATGGTGAAGCTACTTTTGGCTTAGGGCATTGGCTTAGGTATCCACAGCTTCGTACCTATGTTAGAGACCAGTGGCCATCAGCTAGAATTTACAAGGTTTCAAAGGGTAAAAGCAGCTATTTAGAGCTTCAAAGGAAGCAGTTGTTAAAAAGGGCAGTGCATCTGTTTTTAGCACCTACATCATCCTGGATCAAGAATCATGAAGCAAGTGGCACGTTCATAGTTCCCATAATCCACCTAAGCAACAGGAATTTTGCTAAAAATCAGTCTCATGCCTTCAAAGGTAGTCAATAAAACTCTTTGCAGAAGTTTTTTTCCCTCTGATCTTTAATCCTATGCAGGATAGGTGTGGAGAAGGGCTTAGTCACCCATTTTCCAGGTAAGAAAACAGGCCTACATTGTGACGTGTCCCTATTCGCATGGGAAGGTTACCCATCTTTGAAAAGAGCTAACACCTGTCAGCTCATTCTGCCTTCCTCCCCTGGAAGAAAGCCAAGGCCTGTGGGATTCACCACGTCCTGGTATCTGTTACTCTTGATACCATTCACTTGTCAAACAAAGACATTTCAGCCTTCTGCTACGTCTGGAGTAGCTATTTAAATATAATGGTTAAATACTGCTTTTTTAGCATCTCTCCCAACTAGACTCTAAGCTCTATGAAGACAGAGGCTCACTCCTTCCCACCTTGCATCGCTCACTACGCCTCATATGGCATCCTGAACCATACAGGCACCTTAATAAAAATCAGTTGATTTGATGGTTCCAGGGATGAGCACCACTTGGATCATGTTATTGGCAGTGCGACTGAAGGAACAGATGTTCCTATTCAAATCCATGAAACTGGAAACATTAAAAAACAACAATCATGACATTGATTGATAGTGATATTTACTGTGTCAGACCGTGTAAGCTCAGCTATAAAATAGGCTCGCCTAATGTCGTCTTTACATTTTGATTTCAAAGATCCTCAAACGTTGAAATAATGTCGCTTGACTCAGATCCTGAGTCTTGCCTGATGCACTGTTTAGCGTTTATCGAATAACAGCCCTGTTCTTTTGTGTGTCACATTCAAAACCTTTCTTTCCTGAGAAAACAGCACCTCTGGGTGCTTCAAAGATATTTTCAATCTGTTGTAAGAAACTATTTCTCGGGACGCCCGGGTGGCTCAGTGGTTGAGCCCCTGCCTTTGGCCCAGGGCGTGATGCTGGAGACCTGGGATTGAGTCCCGCATCAGGCTCCCTGCATGGGCCTGCTTCTCTCTCTGCCTCTTTCTGTGTGTTTGTGTGTCTCATGAAGAAATAAAATCTTTTTAAAAAAAAAAGAAAAAGAAAAGAAAAAGAAACTATTTCTCAGCTGAGAGGGCACAAGCCCTGAGATCACAGGAGATGTTCCAAGGCTGCAGTGGGTTATGCATTGCTGTCTCTGCTAACTTCCCAAATACCCCCACTTGATGGCTGGGTGGCCATTGCCTGAACCGGTTCATGAAAGGTGGTCCTAGAACCTAAAGTATAATCTTGAGAGTGAATACATCTTCCTGAAAGGCTCTTTTTTTTTTTTTTTTTTCTCCAACTCAGGTCCCAAGCTAGCAGAACTCCTCTGCATGAGTACCTCAAGTTTCTTTGGCTTGCCTGCACGACTGGCCAGACTATGCACCATGCCACGGGGCCTTGGACCTCAGGCAAAGCCAGTGCTGTCAGCCCCGAGAGTGGCAGTCACTATGGTCCAGGCGGCAGGCAAGAAGGACCGCTCTGCTCTGCCTCTCCTGGATGAAAGTGAACTGGAAGAGCAGTTTGTGAAAGGACATGGTCCAGGGGGCCAGGCCACCAACAAAACAAGCAACTGTGTGGTGCTGAAGCACATCCCCTCGGGCATCGTCGTCAAGGTAGAGGAGGAAGACTGCTGGGGGTCAGCGGGTTTCAGACGGCTTACAGGGCACCGTGAGTGACCGTGGTGACCGGCTAAAGTGTGTTCTCGTTCTGGCCCGGGCAGCGGCAAGCATCACAGATCCTGACTCTGGGCCCTGAAGCAGAACCTCCTGCAAAGCCTCAGAGCCTCTGTCCAGGGTCCCTGGGAACCAGGGGCCGCCTGCTGGCCTGGCATCTGGCAGGTGGCACACTTGTCGCAGAGCCTCTGGGCGTGGAGAGTTCCGCGGCAGTGCCTGGGCTCTGGTCCCCAAGCATCACACCAACCTGGAGTGTCTGCCAGCAGTCCCAGCCCTCAGTGATCTGCTGTATCCCTCCGCCCCCTCTTTGGTACATGTCAGTGACACCTGTCCTTCTGAGAGGGAGGTAACACAGGCAAAGCATTTCTAACCCTCAGAACAAAAATGCGATATGTGGCGCTGGCACCTATAGGAGTCTTCCTTCTTTACAGAAAAAAAACATTTCTGATCAGAGAGTCACCAGCTCTCAACACATCCTGAGCCCTTAGGAAATACTGAAATGCTCTGTCCCATTTCCACTACTAACAGATAGTGGCCCTGCTGCCTCCCAGTGGAACCGCCAGTCCATTCTGTGTCGCCAAAAGGCCCTAAGTGCTGCATGAGCACAGGGCAGAGAAGAGATGGCAAGGCAGGTTCTCCACATGCCAGAGACTTGTGTCCCATAAATACGTGGTCAGCACTGGTCTGTGCAACTATACCCACAGCCCGTCTTCATCCTCACAAGCCCTTAAACCTTATCTTCACGGTACCAATGTAGAATCAGGCACAGAGAGGTTAGTTAACTTGCCTGAGATCCCACAGCTGCAGGTATCAACCCAGACCAAGCCCAAAGTCTGTGCTCCTAACTGTTCTTCACTGCCAAGCATTTGAGCCAAGAGCCTATCAGTTAAAACCTCAATCAGTTTTGTTTTCCTTCTTGAGAAAAAAGTGTCATTCATGAGCAACAAATAAAATTCTGAAACCTGACCCGATTTTTAACTATTTTATAAACTTACTGCCCATTTGCTTTTGGTACTCTTCTTTCGTTCTAATTTCACACTTTTTTTAAAAAAAAGATTTTATTTATTTATTCATGAGAGACACACAGAGAGAGGCAGAGACCTAGGCAGAGGGAGAAGCAGGCTCCATGCAAGGAACCTGACACGGGACTCGATCCTGGGTCTCCGGGATCACGCCCTGGGCCAAAGGTGGCGCTAAACCGCTGAGCCACCCGGGGATCCCCTCACAGAATTTTTTATCAAATAGCTTTGCAAGGCACTTGCCCTTAATGATTTAGGTATTAATCAAGGTTATGGCTGACTAATAATAAAGATGTTATCTTCCTCCTTGAGACAGAATTTTACGTTTATTTAAAAAAAAAAAAGAATTTTACATTTATAAATGGTGCAGACAGGGGGCTTATTCCCTGGCCACAACCTAGACATATCAGCTGATATTTTCAAAATTATTTGAGAACTTTAAATTATCAGAAGGCTATCATTGTTTCCAAACAAAGCCACACTCTTAATTATAAAACGATCGTGGAGAAAGCCACATAATAAAGCGGGGTCGGGGGCAGAACGAAGCCTGAAAAAGGCAGGAGGGCGGATGGTCTCCGCTCTGTCATAGACTCACTGGGACTCTTGGCGAGTGGCCCATCCCCATCTGGAGAGTTACTAGGTTGAATCCGCAATTCCTGAGGTCCTGCCCAGAACAAACTTTTTCTCATTATGAAATACTCTCTTGCAGTGCCATCAGACAAGATCAGTTGATCAGAACAGAAAGCTGGCTCGGCAAATCCTACAAGAGAAAGTGGATATTTTCTACAACGGTGAAAACAGTATTGTTTACAAAGAAAAACAAGAGGCAGAGAAGAAAAAGCAAGAGCGGAAACGAAGAGCAAAGGAAACCCTAGAAAAAAAGAAGCTCCTGAAAGAACTCCGGGAATTAAGTAAAAACGTCCACTGAGAAAGAAATGAAGATGCTTTTTTTGTTGTTGCTTTGTTTTTAAGATCTCTGCACCCAAGGTGGGGCTTGAATTCACAACCCCAACCCCGAGATCAAGAGTCTCCTGCTCTTCCAACTAAGCCGGCCAGGCACCCCTGAAAAAACTGCAGATTCTTTTTTTTTTTCCTTTTAGATTTTATTTATTTATTCATGAGAGACACAGAGAGAGAGAGAGAGAGAGAGGCAGAGACACAGGCAGAGGGAGAAGCAGGCTCCTCGCAGGGAGCCCGATGTGGGACTTGATCCTGGGACTCCAGGATCACGCCCTAGGCTAAAGGCAGACGCTTAACCACTGAGCCACCCAGGCATCCCAAAACTGCAAGATTCTAACTAAAGAACTTGCCAGAGGCAGGGTGCCTGGGTGGCTCAGTTGTTGAAGTGTCCCATTCTTGATTTTGGCTCAGTTCATGATCTCAGGATCATGAGATGGAGCCCCAAGTTGGACTCCATGCTGGGCGTGGAGTCTGCTTGATTCTCTCTCTCTCTGCCTCCCTCCCACCCCCAACCTGCCCTGCTCATGCTCATGTACTCTCTAAAAAAATAAAAATAAAAAGGGGTCGTCATGATAGGACACTTGGAGGAGCCATGGATGGCTGACAAAGTTCTTTCTGGACCTGGGCAGTAATTAGAAGGATGTCACCATACTTTGTTAAACTACACATTTGTGTGATTGTATCTTGCTTTATTACCAAAGGTTAAAAATAAAACTCTTTTGAAAAAAGCATTACTAAGGAAGGTCTTTTTTTCTTTTTTCTTTTTTTTGAAAACTGGAATGGAGTCAAACATTAGTGGCATTTTTGGAACACTTAGCTGGCTCAATCAGTGGAGTGTGGGACTCTTGATCTCAGGGTTGTGAGTTCAAGCCCCACATTGGGTGTAAATTACTTAAAATCTTTGTTTTTCAACCATTTTATTTATTTGAGAGAGAGCACAAACAGGGAGAGGGGCAGAGAGAGGGAGAAGCAGACTCCCCATAGAGCAAGGAGCCCAATGTGGGGCTCAATCTTGGGACCCTGGGTTCATGAGGTGAGTCGAAGGCAGATGCTTAACCAACCGAGCCACCCAGACACCTCAGAAATAAAATGTTTAAGAAAAAAACCACATACACATTATGGCATTTAGTGCCACCATTCATCTGCTGGGAGGTTATTGCTCAGCGATACTTAGACATCCCTTAGCTTAATGTCAGACTAAGAATAAAAGAAAAACAAGGCAGAGAAAAGTAGACACATGAGTATGCTAACCTGCCTGTTTATCCCATTAACTTAATAGACTGTGCTTTGCCAAGTATCCTCTGTGATGTGAAGACACAAGATGGGCGCCTGACTGGCTCAGTAGGGAGAGCAGGCCACTCTTGATCTCGGGGTCATAAGCGTGAGTCCCATGTTGGGTGTAGAACCTACTTTAAAAAAATACCCACGACATTCCCTATATGTTGATTTACAAGTAAATTTATGAGTTTCCAGAAACCTGATTTGTGACAATTGTTTGGGGTTTTTAGGCACAGGGTAATAGCTTGGCTTGTCAGAACACATCAGGTATTCACCCATAAAACAGGTAGGGGAAAAAAACCCTGAGGGGAGACAGCCCGTCAGACAGGGTCTGCAGGCAAAGCTAGCCCATTCTGCAGCCACAGAGCGCATGCCCAGGGCATGTGTCCCAATAAATTTACCTTTAAGGCAGCCAGCGAAGGCTCTTCTCACCTTGGAGTGAGCTGGATTAGAAGTTCCAGCATTGCATGCAAGGCTCTGGAGACCTGGTCGCAGCATCCAGGACCCTTCCCTCTGTGGACCTCCACTTAGAAGGTAGCCAAGCACCTGGAAGGGTCCATGACAAGTGGGTAAGGGTGGGAAGAGAACTCTGGGAGCTATGGACAGGAGGGACAGAGGCTTCAATCTGTCTCCTCTCTTGTACCTTTTGGGATTTGCTGTGAGGTGCGTGAAAGAGATGCAGACAAGCCTGCTCCTCAGAGCCGACTCTTAGCAGCCCTTAGACCTATTGTGGCTGGCCCTCACCTCCTGCCTGCAAAACTGACCACTTCCCTCATTTGTTTCTGTCGCCTGCTCACCACAGTGAATCCTCACCACCTGGGGATTAGTGTCTAAGGAATGTGGTAAAAACCACCACAAGATCCCTTTGGAAGGCGCTGCTGGGGACCAGCACTCGGGTTCTCCACACATCAGCTCAAGCAGCTCTTCGCCAGCACCAGAGCAGGGGATCCTTCCAGTGAGCACCAGATGTAGCCAGCTGGACTTTAGTGGCTGCACATGAGAAACACATGCCTCCTGCACCCAGAAATGCTCCCAGGATAGATAAGCACATGAAAGCCCAGAATGGCCTCGTTGTGGGCAGGCAGTGGATGAAACCACTGACATTCTTGTTTTCTCCCCTGGTGACACTAAGTCTGCTGCAAGTAAAATGCACCAGAATGCAGCCTCATGTGACCCCCGCCTTCTGACTTAAGCAAACCCGTTCCTTCCTCAGCCCACAGTGGTTACAGCATTGCATACAACAGGTTTCTGGAGCTCGGCGGGCAAACATTCTGTGACCGGGAGCTCCCATCTCATCAGAGCTGTTTTTTGTTTTGTTTTAAAGATTTTTTTTTTTTTTTAAAGATTTTATTTTTAAGTAATCTCTGCACCCAAGGTGGGGCTTGAACTTACAAGCCCGAGATCAAAAGTTGCCCCTCTACCTACTGAGCCAGCCAGGTGCCCTGAGAAGCTGTCTTTTAAACTATCACTTAAGGGGCACCTGGGTGGCTCAGTCAGTTAAGTGTCTGCCTGCAGCTCAGGTTGTGATCTCAGGGTCCCGGGCCAGAGTCCTGCCTCAGGCTCTCTGCTCAGAAGGGAGTCTGCTTCTCCCTCTCCCTCTCCCTCTTGTGCTCTCTCTCTTGCATGCGCTCTCTCTCAAATAAATTAGTAAAATAAAATAACTAAAATACCACTTGAAAAATAATACCACTTAAGGATTCAAGGAACCCACACCTTATACAAATTGTTAATGAAAATAAGCTTTATTACATCAAGTAATAAATACATACAAAGATGCAAACAGTTTTAGTCATTTTCTTCCAGATGTTTGGATCAACTTACAGGAAAAGCAGAACTGAAATCCACACAGTCTTAGTAGGAAAATTTTGGTAGGGGAGGGGGAGTTCTTGTTAGGTTAGGTTTGGTAGGTTGCTCTTTCTTCTGTATTTATAACTTGTGCATTTTTTAAATTGACCTCAAAGCACTAATAGTCATGCAAGCAAATGCTTAATTAAGCTCAAAAGAAGTTACATTAAGCAGAATCCACACCATGTGGCAAACGTATGCACTCAAAACAAAACCCTCAGAGTTGTATTAGCTTATGAAAGATCATGTAAAACAATCTGAGTAACTTAAGTGTACTCCAAAAAGAGGATGAAAGGAGCTGGGATATCTGCTGTGAGACAGGGATCCTTTACGTGCATCTTTTAAATCAATGCTTAAAAAAAAAGAAAACAAAAAAATAAAAATGCTTAAAAAAATAAAAATAAAAATAAAAACAAAAAACCCTGGGTAATTCCTATTTAAAATGTAAATCCTAGTCAACTGCAAAGTATTTCTCAATCTCAGAGCCTCATGAACCATGGGAGGGACACGGGAAGGAGAAACCAAACTGTTACCATTTTGAAAACAAGAGTTTCATCTGAACATGGGAGATGAGCTGTAACTTCTGGTCTTGGAAGAAGATGGAAAACCTTCCACGCTGATAGGCAGCTAGGACCTGGCATTCCGTTCCGTCTCAGCCAAGCACTCTCGAACCAGTCCTCTGGCGTGAATGATGCCTGGAAGAGAAGAGGCTGAGAATCATCCAGCAGAACCCATTCCAGAAGAGGAAGAGGGCCCCCCCTTCACAACTCAGCTGAAAAACCCTGGCCCTGGAAAGAACTCAGGACCTGCATCCAAACCACCCGGGATTCCAGCGGTTTGGAAACACACCAGCATCTCGTCCCTCCTGAAAGGCCCTTGCCTCCTAGCCAAAACTCCTCTTCATGGCTCCCTAACAATCCCTTCCTGCACACAAAGGGACAACCAGCAAGCTCTCTCTGCATGTCATGCTGTCAGAGTACGGAAAATGTGTCTCCATCCACTTTCGTTAGGCCAGACCCACTCTGGAGAGTCCATGACTTCAAATCATATTTTTCTCTGGCTTCTTCATATTCTAAGTTCTAGAAAGGGCTTGTCCAATGTCCAGGCTGCACAGCTAGGATGCAAGACTGCTCACCTAGGAGTGCCTGCATGGCTCAGTTAAGTGTCTGCCTTTAGCTCAGGTTATAACCCTGGGGTCCTGGGATTGAGCCCCACATTGGACTCCCTGCTGGGTTGGGAGCCTGCTTCTCCCTCTCCCTTTGCTGCTCCCCCTGCTTGTGCTCTCACTTCCTGTCAAATAAATAAAATCTTAAAAAAAAAAAAAAAAAAGGACTGCTCATTTATGTTCAACCGTATCCATTAGGACATTGCCCTCCAGGTGCCTAGAGCATCTTCTGCTCTATTACTCCCCTACCCATATTTTCTCTCTGGTTTGGTTGTTGGGTTTGTTTGCTGTGTTTTTTTCTTTTTGTTTTTTGTCATGGCCTTTAGTGAACGCCATGAGATACTTATCTCATTTTAATAGACATCAGGGACGCCTGGGTGGCTCAGCGGTTGAGCACCTGCCTTCAGCCCAGGGCATGATCCTGGAGTCCCCGGATCGAGTCCCACATCGGGCTCCCTGCATGGAGCCTGCTTCTCTCTCTGCCTGTGTCTCTGCCTCTCTCTGTGTCTCTCATGAATAAATAAATAAAATCTTTAAAAATAAATAAATAATAGATATCAAAAATCTATTCCCTCTAAGAGATGACTGCCGGAGGGCACTGTGAATGACATCCCCAAAGTCACGCAAGCATCCACATCTCACAAATCTTATCTCTGAGCTTCAGAAGACTTTTTTCTGGAAAGGGCCAAACAGTAAATCTCAGGCTTTGCAGGTCACATGGTCTCTGTCACAACTACTCAGGCAGCCATTATATAAGCAATGGGTGTGGCCATATTCCAATAAATATTTATTTATTTTATTTATTTTTTTTATTTAAATTTACTTATGATAGTCACAGAGAGAGAGAGAGGGAGGGGCAGAGACACAGGCAGAGGGAGAAGCAGGCTCCATGCACCAGGAGCCCGACGTGGGATTCGATCCTGGGTCTCCAGGATGGCGTCCTGGGCCAAAGGAAGGCGCCAAACGGCTGCACCACCCAGGGATCCCCAATAAATCTTTATTTATGAACACTTAAGTTTGAATTTCAGATAATTTCCACCTGTCACAAAATCATTTTCCACGATTGACAACTAAAAACCAAGGACGCCTGGGGGGCTCAGCGGCTGAGCGTCTGCCTTCAGCCAAAGGCGTGATCCTGGAGACCGGGGATCAAGTCCTGTATCGGACTCCCAGTGCAGAACCTGCTTCTCCTTCTCCCTATGTCTCTGCCTCTCTCTTGTGTCTCTCACGAAAAAATAAAATCTTTAAAAAAGAAAACGACAAACTAAAAATCATTCTTGGCTTACCAGTTACTGTTTGCTGACCTATCAACAATGCACCTGAGTCCATCATACCTTTTACAACTCTTCTTCACCTTGTTAGGACATAAACTTAGCTAACTTGTACTTGGCTACTAGTTAGCGTGACTGGGTGACATGGGACACATGTCCCAGAGTGGTCATTAGACATATCCATAGGCTAACCTGAACCACTGGTTCTTTTTGGTGACTGCAAATCGCCTGTTCGACTTCAAGGTCCAGTACCTTTTTTTAAAATTTTTTTTAAAGATTTTATTTACTTATTCATGAGAGACACAGAGAGAGAGGCAGAAACAGCAGAAGCAGACTCCATGTGAGGAGTCCATTATGGGACTCAATCCTGGAACTCCAGGATCACGCCCTGAGCCGAAGGCAGACGCTCAACTGCTGAGCCACCCAGATGTCCTAAGGTCCAGCATCTTTCTGGGGGTTCTCACTCAGGTAACCAGGACTCCAGGTGCCAGGACTGTCTTGTTTCCCCTGACTCTAAACAGCAGCCCAGATGCAGAGTGACGCCCACCGGCCCCCCCAGGGGTGGGTCGGGGTTAACCCCACCTCTATCAAGCCCTCTCCGGGTCCAGCCTCTATCTGTCAGCTCCCCTCCCCCACACCTGTGCCCGTAAGCACCCGGCCGGCCAGCCAATCTGTCCATGAAAGCTTGGTAAACAGCAGCAAAGCCCACTGCTATGGGCAGGAGCCTTGCCTACCACTGTGGGGTCACAGCTTCCGCAGCAGCCCCTCTTTACATCCCAGGTTAACTTCAGACTTGCCTCTCCAAACTTCTGAATAAACGCCAGATCCTTTCTGGAATTAAATTCGTACCTAGGCCACTGCAGCTCCGAATTGCCACCTTCTAAAACAGAAATCATCTTCTTCCCTCCACCCCATTTACTTCCTGAGGTAGCAGCCGATTTCACCTCCCCCTGGAATCAGCTGGTCAGTCACATCTTCACATGAGTCACTGGTTTTCTGTGACACCATATTCCTGCCCTCCCTTCCATCCTCAATCATGAAGGAATTTCAGTGTTCCTGCTCTCCCTCCCCAGACTAAGATAGACCCATTGGCCCCTTGGGCTCCGCTCCAAAGAGCTGACAACAGAGGGCAACACAGGACCCAGGACCTGGCTACTCCTTGTCCCTGACCCACTCAGAGAAGGAAGCCTGGTGCATTTGTCCTCCTGCGGCTCCCTGGGACCAGTACCAGTCAACAGGAGCAGAGCAGGCAACAGACAAAGCTACAGGATCTGGGCTGTAAAGATTCTGTTCTTAAAGCACATGGACCTTCCCAAGGAGCACGCAAAGCCTTCCCATCAGATCCCAAGGACAGTCTACACCCCATGACCGGCCCATTCCTGCCCCTGCTGATGCCTCCACAGATTAACCAAACAGGAGCCCCACAGGGCATAGAGCACTCGCGCCCCCCTCTGGAAACCTCTCACAACAGTTAGCACCCAGCAGGGAGGCAGCACCCAGCAGGGGGTGTCTGGATCCCGCTACTTACCTCGTTTTAGTCTCTCCATGGCGCTCTTGCTCCCTGCATAGGTAGGTCTAATCTCTTTCCCCAACTCTTCAATGATGGCCAGCAGCTCAGCATATTTGCTTTGGGGTACCTGGCTGTTCCCAGTTCCCTAAAATCAGAAGAAGTTTAAATGGATTGAACCCTATCCTGATCCTAAGGCCACAGTCAGGACCCTACCACATGCCAGCCACGGCGAGGGCAGGGCACAGGGAGAAGCCCACCGAGAGGCAGTGGCTGGAGGCAGGGCAGCCTGGCCTAGGTTCCCAGAGCTTCTGCCTCTGCTGGAACCGGCCACATGCTGAGAGATAACCACTGACCAGAAAGCTGGGCCTCTCTACTGTCCTCCTACACTCAAGGAAACCACTAGCAGCCTCCAGAAGGCTTTAATCATCTTAAATGAGTAAAAGGACTGGTTTGTCTCAGCAAGTACTGGGTGCTTCCTAGGATCCAGGTGGATGCACCATCCCAGGGGAATGACAGTGGATAAGCTGTGGGCCATACCGTGGGGTCTGGAGAACTACAAATAATTGCCAAAGACCATCTGGACAGAATGTGTTTCCACTTACCCATCCTCCCCCTGCCAGCAGGGCCCACCCCAAAAAATCTGTTTTTCTATAAGCCCTCCCCCTCCACGGCCCAAGTATGCACCCAATGAGTGGGGGGGGGGCTGCTGGGTCCCCACAGCCCCCCCACAAGGCCCTTGCCTGCTCCTTCCTCCTCTGTTGCCTCTGTCTCCTGGCCTCCAGGGCCTTTCTCCTGTCCTTGCCCAGCTCCTCAGTGCCCTCCCAGTGCCGCCTCTTGGCCTGGTGGTCTTCCCGCCACCGCCGCTTCTTCTGGCGCTCCCGCTCCTGGGACAGCAGGGCCTGGTGGGGCATGGCCAGCCGTCCCCCACTCCCAGGGACAGCCTCCATGGCAACCTCAGAAGGCGGCCACGTTCCAATTGTGGCAGAGAACCCCAGGACAGCCATGGCTGGCAGGCACTGAGGCGGGAGCCTGGCCGGGTCCCTCCACCCATCACAGGCAGTGAGGCCAGGGCCAGTGCCGACCCCACTTGCTAGTGAGGAACAGATCTCTGCAAGGCTGCCAAGCAGGGGTCAGTCTTGTAGGTAGCAGAACCGTATAGAGTCCCCTGCAGCTTGGCTCCAGGGCCACCAGTTCCTGACAAAGCCCATCTGGGCTCTGGAAGAGATGGGCCCTGTCCCCCTCTATGCTGGGGCGGTGACTTTGTGGGGAGTGAGTGGGAACGGGGCTCCCCTCTCCTCTGCCCTGGCTCAGATCCAGGCCCAGGTCAGGCCTTACCTCCTCAGGAATGCGGTACAGAGACCCCCATTGCCCCCCACCACAGGGACACATGTGGGTGGTGGCCCCAACAGGACCTGTGGCACTCAGGTCTCCCTGTCCCCCATCTCTTGGTGTCCCCATGAAACACCCTGCCACTCCTCTGTTCTGATGCCTCAAGGCTTGAACATGTACCACCCAGGGCCAGAGCTTCAGGAAGTTCAGACACTGTTTCATCCCATCACCTCTACTCCTTGGTTGTTCTCACCAGCTCTCTCCCCTCCCTGGAGGGTGGGAAGCATGTCCCCTCCATGCCCAGACCAGCCCCAGAGCCCCCCAATTCCCGCCCAAGGCCGTACCTGGGTATAACCTAGAGATGGTGGCCCGTAGTCACTCAGCAGCTGGCGGTACTGGGAGGATGTGGCCATACTGGTGGAGGGCGGGTGGACACTCCCAGCTGTGGAGGAGAAGCAAAGCATCAGGGATCATGTAGTTGTACACAGAGCAGAGCCCCCCTGCCTGGGACCCACGACAAACAGCAGCCTTTCGTCTTCATAGGACGGAGACCCTCTCCTGTCCTCTGTTTGGTGATGGCCGATGCTCAGCCCAGATGATAGTAAAAGGGAGCTAACAGGTCACTGCTCTTCATATCCACCATCACGGCAGACATCGCTCATCAATCACAGAACTCCTCCCCATCTGCGCAGTCAGGACTGGTAGCAACGATGAAGTCTACTGCTGTTCTTGGCCTAATCCTTGCTAGTCCCTTCTCTCGGGGTCCCGTTCCCCAGAGATGGATGACCTGGACCCAAATCACTGCCACAAGAGCCCACCTGCTACTGAGGCTGCTCCATATCCTCTCCGCCCAAATCTCTGCCAGGCATACGGTAAGAAGACAGGGCGTTCAGAGCATCTGAGACCTAACCCTGGCCAGAGACTGGTTCACTGGACACGAAGTCAGGAATCTGAAATATATCACAGTCTCTCGGGGGTCCTCAGGAGCCTCTCAATCTCCCTGAGCCCCTCCAAAGAGGCGACGGGATTCTGGACAGTCGGATTCTATGCCTGGATGGATCACATCCAAAGAGGGGTGGGCTAAGGCCCCGCTTAGGGACTGCACTCAGACACACCATCCCTCAGCTGTGGGGGACCATATGGGGACAGGGCCCGGCTAAGAACGGAGTCTCTTGGATGGGGGTGGGGAGTCACCAGCAGGGCATTTCCCGGCTCCAGCTCAGTAGCTGGAAGCCTGCAGACCCATAATGGCGTCCAAGTGGCCATTAGCGGGTAGAGGATGTCCTGCAGAATTACAAACAGCGGTAACCATGGAGAATTTACCTAGCCCTCCTCAGCAGCCGCCCGCCTGCCTCCACGCCCAGTCGAGGAGCAGCTCCCCCTCTGCCTGCCGCCCCCAGAGCCAAACGGTCTCTCATGCACACGGCAGACTACGCAGACTTGGCCCTGGGGATGGACAGCTGGTGCCAGGCTGGCCAAACCGACCAGCTGCTCATCTGGTGTGAGCAGGGGAGGGGAAAAGGAGGGAGGAGGCTCGGGAGCTCAGGCTGGTGGAGTGGAAGGGCCCTAGGGGAGCCTTGGAGCCCCTCACTGTAAAGACACAGTCTGGCGAGGGTGGGTGTTCCCCTGAGCCACATGGCACAGAAGAGGCTAGCACCCCGACAGCCATCCCTCTGTCCAGGAGCTGGGGACAGCTCGTACCCAAGATGTCTTCCTTGCTTTCTTTCGGGGCCTGTCATGGATCTCACCTCCCCCCACTCCAACCCAGGACCCAGGTTTAGGATCAAATAGGGAGTGCCCAGCCAGGAACAGGGATTTTGCCAGCCCGAAGTTGGGAGGTGGGCACACCCCTGGGGCACTCTGAGCCACAGACAGCAGGCCTTGAAGTGGGGACGGGAATATACCTGTGCTGCAGGGGCAGACTGGTCAGCATGGGGAGGAACTGGGAACACATCTGTGACCTCCCTCCAAAACAACCTCAGATGTGCAGTGGCCAGAGCACAGGAACGCAGCAGGGTGGGTGCCCCCCCAAGCACCCCTCACCACAGCGGCCAGACCCCAACTCCCTGCACCTTGTGATGAGGGCAGTGAATGTGGTCTTTGCAGCCCCAGACCTGGGTTCCAGTCCTGACCACTCCAAGATATCACACCTCTCTGGAAGGCCAGGCTGCTGAATGCAAGAGCAGGGGAGGAGTATGCAGCCCTGCACAGCACCAAAGTGTCTCGGAGATTCCAGTTCCTAGGCAGGAGGGGAGCAGGACTCAGGAGTGCATTCCCTGCACCATCCTTAGCCCTCACCTCTTGTTGCTTGTCACGGTTTCTTGCCTCCCTGCCTCCCAGTCCCATCTGAGCTCCTAAAGACAAGGGCGTGGACCAGAAGCCGGTCTGGCTGTGCCACTCCTGGCTGTGTGACCTTGGATGAGGCCTTTCCCTCTCTGGGCCTCAGTTTCTCTCTCTATCTGTTTGGGGCAATGATTCCCAACACAATGTCTCAAGGCCTACATCCCACTCTTCCATGGGGCAAGGGTTAGGTCTTGCGAGGCCAAGGGAGAGGGAGGAGAAGTCTCCTGGTTTGGGTCGGGTAATAGCTCGGGGCTTGCCTTTCCCATCACCATGTGATGTGGTAGGTGACCCCAATTCCGTGTCAGTGCCAGTCCCTTACTCTTTGTTGAAAAGGAGGGGGGAGATGTGGCCCTGGAGAGAGATGGCAGAAGGGCCCTGAGTTCTACTCATGCCCACGCACTTCGGCAGACACAGGGAGGGCCAGAGCATGAGGCTGCAGGAGGCCAGGGAGAAAACCAGACTGGGCGTGAGCACGACAGTCTCTGAGCATCACAGACAATGCACGCAGTGTGCAGGGACCAGGGAGGGCCCGAGCCGAGGGAGGGATTGGCAGAGGCCAGCAGCTCCTGGGGCCAGGCGCAGCTCCCCGCCCCCACGCCAGACAAAGAGCGGCCTGGGCCTGGGGAGCTGGCGGCCTTCCCGCCACTTGGGGCGCCTGGGGGGGGGTGTGCTCTCCGGCGGGGAGGCGGGGGCTTTGTCTAACTCCGCCACTGCCACCGCCGGCCAGGCCGCGGCTTGGCAACCCGCGAGCAGGAGGCAGGGCTGGAGGGCGTGAGGGATGATGACAAGGAAGCCTGAGGAGCGGCAGCGGAGAGTCCATCTTGGATGCAAATGGCAGGGGGAGATTGGGGCTTTCTAAAGGGTCCGTGGGGAGGGGCACAGCCCCCCTCCAAAAAAACCACCAGCTTCTGGGGACCTCGGCAGTACTCCTGGAAATCACCATAGAAGAAAACCCATGCGCAGGTGCCAGCCAGCCCAGAACAGGGCTTCAGGGGTCCTGAGCGGGTGCCCCTGTCACTTGACCCCAATCCCCAAAGGTCCCAGCGTAGGGCACCTGCCTCCACTATACCAGGCCAGGCCTGAGATTTCCAGTGTCCGGGCTGGCAGGAAGACCTTCCGCTCTGCCCCCTGAGAGACAGATGAAGCAGGCAAGGAGAAATCCTACCTGGGCCACAAAGTCTGCCTCTCCGTAAGGTCTGCAGACCCCAAAGGAGGTGGAGAGAACATGTGAGAAAACAGTGGCTGCGTGTTCCCGGCTCGCTGATCCCAAATTTAACGAATTCAACTATACCCTCAGCGGCACCCTGAATCTTAACTCTTTCCAACCCCCAAATCTGTGTCCCAGTAAGTTAAAATACATACATTATATATATATATATATTTTTTTTTTTTTTTTTCTGGGTCCCTCTTCAGATTTTTGGGATTCTGGAGTTAACGTTTGGAGACAAGGCCCAAAACTTGCGGCCAACTGCCAACGTGGCATTTCTGACCAGCAAGGCCAATCCCCTCCCCCACGAGGCCTCCCCCTCCCCCCTCCAACGCGCCGGCTTTTTGGAAGTCTATTTGCAGCGCAGTGTCTGAAGGGGAAAGAGCCCGGCCAGGGGCGACGCGGGTCCCGCCTCACGTCGCCGACTCGCGTCCCCTCACGCAGGCCTCGCTGATCCCTGGGGCGAGCCCCCGGGCACCGACTGAAGCTGGCTGACAACTTCGGGAGGAGTTTCCTGGGCTCGCCCGGCTCCAGCCCCGGAGAGGGAGAGGACGCCCCTGCAGCCCGGCTCCCGCGGGGGCTTCCAAGCCCACAAGTGCGGGCTCCGAGGCGCGGGGTCTGCGCTGGAACGCGCCCGCCGCTGCCCGCGGGGCTCCGAGCCCCCGGTGCCCTCAACTTCTGTCAGCCGCCGCGCGCTGGGGACCTCGGCGGGCGGCGCTCTGGGCCCCGCGCCTGCGGCTGCGGCTGCGGCGCGCCGCCCGCGCCCCCGCTGGCGACCGGGTCCCCCGCAGGCGCTGACCCCCGCGGCCCCGCGCCCTCAGGGCGCCCGCAGCCCGCGGCCCGCCGCTCGCCGCCCCCGCCCCGCCCCCGCCCGGCCCCCGCCCGGCCTGGCCCGGCTCGCACGCCCCCGCCGGCCGCCCCCCGCCCGCGCCCGCGCCCCGCGCCCCCCGCCCCGCGCCCGCTCCCCAAGGGCGCCCCGGTCCCCGCGCCCCGCGCCCCGCTCGCGGCGTGGCCCGGCTGCTCCCGACTCCCGCCGGCAGGGGCCCTCGCCGAGCCGCCCAAAGCCGGAGGAACGAGCAGAGAAAAGCCTCCCCCGCCCTCGCCCGCCGCGCTCCCCGCGATCCCTCGGCCGCCGGCGTGGGGGGCACCCGCCGCCCGCCCGCGCCCCCGGCCCCCGCCGAGCCCCGCCGCGGCCCCGGGCGCCCCCGCGAACTTTGGCGGCGCGGGCGCCGGAATCATGGCGGCGGCAGCCGCGCTGCTGCCCCGGGCCGGGACCCGCTGCCCGGCGCCCCCGCCACCGCGGGCCCCCGAGCGCCGGGCCGGGCCGGGCGCGCCGGCCCCCAACTTGGCGGCACTTGGGGCGCGGCGCGCGCGGGCCGCGGGGCGCACTCACTCACCGGCGCTGAGGGAGGCGGCGGGCATGTGCGCGGCCAAGTTCGGTTTGTAAGACATCCCCGCGAGCGGCGGGGCGCGCGGGGGCGCCGGGGCCAGGCCCGCGGGGGCGGCGGCGAGGCGGCGGCGAGGCCGGGCGGCGGCGAGGCGGCCCCGGCGTCCGGGCGCCCGTCCGAGCTCCCGCCGCGCTCCCGCGCACTTTTTGTTGTTGACGGCTCGGGCCGCACCGGCAAATATGGCCGTCCCTCACCCTGACACCCGCTGCAGTATATCACCCATACATCGGGCGGGCGGCGCAGGGGCGGCCGCAAACTTTGAGCGGAGCCAGCGGGGCCGGCCCGGGCCGGGAGGGGGCGGCCCGGCGTCAGGGGGCGGCTCCGCCCGCGGCCGCGCCCCGCGCCTCGGGCCGCGCTCGGCGCCCGCAACTTGGCAAAGTTTGGGGGGCTGGGTCCCGGCGGCGCCCGCGGCCTCGTGGGGCCCTTTCCCCCCGGGGCGCGGCGCCCGCGGATCCGCGGCCTCGCCGCCCCGCCTCTCCCCCCCCTGTCCCTGATGGCGAGGTGGGGTTTCGGAATTACTTTTCTTCCCCCTGGACTGTGGGGGCAGGGATGGAAAAGTACCTGGAGAAAATGGTGGCGACTGGTGTTGCTCAGCGCGTAGATCATTCCAGATGCCCAGGTCTGGCCAGTCCCCAGAGTAAGAACAGCCAATGCTCGGCGTTGATCTCGAATGAATTTCGTGTCCCTGTCTGGATTAAGCGGGTTTTGCTTTTTGTTGTTGTTGTTGTTGTTGTTGTTGTTCTGTTGTGGGTTTTTTTTTTTTTTTTTAACCCCTCGGGGGCCTACGAGGCTCCTCGGAGATTTACAAAAGCCAAAGGCCTCCTCCCTGGAAAATTAACTCACTCTTGCATCCACAGAACTCTACCTCTCAACTCATTCAGATGTGTAAGAAGCTACTACTTCGTGCCTGGCACCCGTCCAGGCGCCAAGGATAGGAGAATGCACTTGACCAAGTTTTCTACTCTCCTGATGTTTGCATTACAGTTTTTTTAAAAGAAGATTTTATGGATTCATGAGAGTCTCGGAGAGGCAGAGACATAGGCAGACAGAGAAGCAGGCTCCCAGCTGCCAGCGCGGGATGCAGGACTCCATCCCAGGACTCTGGGATCACCACCTGAGCAGAAGGCAGATGCTCAACCACTGAGCCACCCAGGTGCTACCCCCCCCCCCCCGCCCCCTGCCTTTTTTAAAGATTTTATTCATTTGAGAGAGAGCACAAGTGGGGGAGGGGGGAGCAGAGGGAGAGTGACAGGCAGACTGCTGAGTGCAGAGCTCAATGTGGAGCTCCGTCTCACAACCCTGAAATCATGGCCTGAGTGGAAACCAAGAGTTGGCCGCTCAACTGGCTGAGCCATCCCAGTGCCTAGCATTACAATTTTCTATGCTCCTTCCACCCCCACCCCTCCCGCCCATCCTCAGGTCTGACTGAGACATATCAGCAAATATATGACTTTGATTAGATGACTAAGCTTTTGAAGGTAACTTTTCTTGGAGTTCCACTTAAATAGTAAAGTTTGTCAAAATACAAAAGATATGGGGGATCCCTGGGTGGCTCAGCAGTTTGGCACCTGCCTTCGGCCCAGGGTGTGATCCCGGGGTGCGGGGATCAAGTCCCACATTGGGCTCCCTGCGTGGACCCCGATTCTCCCTCTGCCTGTGTCTCTGCCTCTCATTCTCTCTGTCTCTCATGAATAAATAAAATAGAATAAAGAAGGTACAGGTGATAAACCCCTTCCCAGCTTAAGCAGAACTACCAATGATCAGCTTTAGGCTTGCTCAGCCAAGGATGCCAGTAAAATTTTATTTTGTGAATGAATTAATACCAAGCTCTCCTACAATGCCCCAGGGGCTCAAATACTCTAGAGTCGCATTGTCCAATAGAAATATAAAAGTGAGCCCTATGCATAATTTTAAATTTTTTAGTAGTTTAAAAAAAAATAAAATAAATAAATTTTTTAGTAGTTTAGAAAGTAAAAAACTGGCAAAATCGATCTATTTAATACAATATATATCAACAGTATGATTTCAATATATAATGAACAGAAAGAAATTGCGATACTTTATATTCTTTTCGTCCTACAGTCTTCAAAGCCAAGTGTGCATTGCACACTCACTCACAGCACATCTTAATTCAGACTAGCCACTTACCAAGTGTGCAATAGCCCCAAGAGCTAGTGGTTTTCCTGTTGGACAGCGTAGGACTAGAAGTGCAAGCAGAGAGCTCATAAGGCAGACACACCTAACTGTGGCTCCACCCATTAACTATTTGCCTGGACCTGGGTTTCCTTGATGCAACCATCAGAATCTCAGGGACCTGCCCCATACCTCCTACAAATGGTCTGGGCTGTTGTCTTTGGATACTGATTTTTTTAAGATTATTTATTTATTCATGAGAGACACACACAGAGAGAGGCAGAGACACAGACAGAGGGAGAAGCGGGCTCCATGCAGGGAGCCCGATGTGGGACTCGATCCAGGGTCTCCAGGATCACGCCCTGGGCTGCAGGCGGCGCTAAACCGCTGGGCCAGGGATCCCTGGGTGGCGCAGCGGTTTGGCGCCTGCCTTTGGCCCAGGGCACGATCCTGGAGACCCAGGGTGGAATCCCACATCAGGCTCCCGGTGCATGGAGCCTGCTTCTCCCTCTGCCTATGTCTCTGCCTCTCTCTCTCTCTCTCTCTCTCTCTCTCTCTCTCTGACTATCATAAATAAATAAAATTAAAAAATAAATAAATAAATAAATAAATAAATAAATAAACCGCTGGGCCACCAGGGCTGCCCTAAAATGTGCACTTTTAAAATATGCAGTTACTCCTAGCTTTAGGCAACTGCTACTCTACATTCTGTCTATGACTTTATCTATTCTGGGATGCCTGGGTGGCCCAGGGGTTGAGCGCCTGCCTTCATGCCCAAAGTGTGATCCTGGAGTTCCAGGATTGGATCGAGTCGATATATATACATATCTAGCTCGATCCCGGGACTCCAGGATCACACCCTGGGCATGAAGGCAGAGGCTCAACTGCTGGGCCACCGAGGCGTCCCTCATATAATAGAATTAAAAAATATGTGAACTTTTGTGCCTGGCTTCTTTCACTTAGCACGTTTTCGGGGCTCATCCATGCCATAATACGTATCAGTACTTTGTTCCTTTTTATGGCTGAATAATATTCCATTGTATGGATAGACTACATTTTATTTATCCATCCACCCTTTGAGGGACACCTGGGTTATTTCCACTTTTTGGCTATTGTGAATAGTACTGCTATGAACATGGGTGTGCAAGTTTTTAATGTGAACATATTTTTAATCCTTTGGGATCTATACCCAGGAATTGAATTGCTAGGGCATATAGTAACTCTGTTTCACTTTTTGCAAAACAAACTGCTTTCCTTTGTGGCTGTACCATTTTACATTCCCACTGGTGATGTAAAAATGTTCCAATTTCTCCACATCGTCACCAACATTTTTAGTATATATTTTTTGTTGTTTGTCTGTTTGGGGAATTGGCATCCTAGTGGATGTGAATTGATATCTCATGGTTTTGAATTGCATTTCCCTAATAAATAGTGATGTTCAGCACCTTCCCATGTGTTTAGTAGTCATTTGCAGATCTTTGGAGGTATATCTATTCTGATTCTTTGGCCATTTTTTATGTTCTTTTTTATTTTTATTTTTATTTTTTAAAAGTCTTTATCTATTCATGCAATACAGAGAGAGAAAGAGAGAGAGAGGCAGAGGGAGAAGCAGGCTCCATGCAGGGAGCCCGACGTGGGACTCGATCCCAGGACTCCAGAATCATGCCCTGGGCCAAAGTCAGGCGCTAAACTGCTGAGCCACCCAGGATCCCCTGTTCTTTTTTTTAAAGATTTTATTTTTAGGTAATCTTTATACCCCAACCTGGGGCTCAAACTTACAACCCCAAGATCAAGAGCCACATGCTCCACAGACTGAGCCAGCCAAGTACCCTAGTCCATATTTCAATTGAGATTTCTTTTTCTTAAGTTGTAAGAATTTTTTTTTTTAAGATTTTACTTATTTATTCATGAGAGACATACAGAAAGAAGCCAGAGGCAGAGGGAGAAGCAAACTCCCGGTGGGGAGCCCTATGTGGGACTCCATCCGAGGACCCCAGGATCACACCCTGAACCAAAAGTAGACACTGAGCCACCCAGGCATCACTGTATGTGGTTTCTTTAGGATTTTCTGTATATAGCGGTCCCTGGGTGGCTCAGTCAGTAGAGCGAACTCTTGATCTCAGGTCCTGATTTCAACCCCCATGTTGGGCCTGGAACCTACTTTAAAAAATGGGGTGCCTGGGTGGCACAGTTGGTTGAGCATCTGACTCTCGGTCTCACTCAGGTCATGATCTCAAGATTGTGAGATTGAGCCTCATGTCAGACTCTGCTTAGCGCAGAGTCGGCTTGGGATTCTCTCTCTGCCCCTTCCACCTCCACTCCCCGACTGTGCTCACTCGCTTGCTCACTCTCTAAAATAAGTAGAATCAGGGATGCCTGGGTGGCTCAGTGGTTGAGCGTCTGCCTTAGGCTCAGGGCGTGATCCTGGATTCTGTGATCGAGTCCCACATCAGGCTCCCTGCAGGGAACCTGCTTCTCCCTCTGCCTATGTCTCTGCCTCTCTCTGTGCATCTCTCATGAATAAGTAAATAAAATCTTTAAAAAAAATAATTAAAATCTTCATTTTTAAAGTTTATTTATTTATTTACTTATTTATTTATTTGACAGAGAGTGAGCACAAGCAGGCAGAGCAGCAGGGAGAGGGAGAGGGAGAAGCAGGCTCCTCATTGAGCAGAGAGCCCAATGCAGGGCTCTATCCCAGGACCCTGGCGACCACGTATCTAGACAAAGGCAGATACCTAACCAACTGAGCCACCCAGGCACTCCTAAAGAAAATCTTTTTAAAAAAGAAAAGACTTTGTTATATAAGATCATGTCATCTGTAAAGAGTTTTACTTCTTCCTTTCCAAATAGGATGTCTTTTATTTCTGTTTCTTGCCTAATTGCCGTGACTAGAACCTCCAGGACAATTTGGGTAGAGGTGGTGAGAGTGGTCATCCTTGTCTTGTTCATGATTGAGGGGTAAAGATTTCAGTGTTTCACCATTAAGCATGATGTTCACTATGGGCTTTTCATGGATGCCCTTTATCAAGAGGAGGACTTTCCCATCTACTGCTAGTTTGTTCTGGAGTGTTTTTATCATGAGAGTTTGGATTTTATCAAATGTTTTTTCTGCATCTAGTGAGAAGATCATGTGGGATTTTCCCTCCTTCTATTTGTTTTTTTAAAATATTTTATTTAGGGATCCCTGGGTGGCGCAGCGGTTTGGCGCCTGCCTTTGGCCCAGGGCGCGATCCTGGAGACCCGGGATCGAATCCCACATCAGGCTCCAGGTGCATGGAGCCTGCTTCTCCCTCCGCCTGTGTCTCTGCCTCTCTCTCTCTCTCTGTGACTATCATAAATAAATAAAAAATTAAAAAAAAATAAAATATTTGATTTATTTATTCATGAGAGACACACAGAGAGAGGCAGAGACATAGGCAGAGGGAGAAGCAAGCTCCTTGTGAAAGCCGGATGCGGGACTCGATCCCTGAACTCAGGATCAAGCCCTGAGCCAAAGGCAGTTGCTCAACTGCTGAGCCACCCAGGCGTCCCTCCCCACTTCTATTTAACAAATATTTGTTTAGAGTCTTCTAAGTGTCAGACAGTATTCTAGGGTCAGCAAAGGAAGACAATCCCCATGCTCTCATGAAACTTACTGTTTTAGATATGGGAACCACATTTAGCTATCTATCGCCCTTTACTCCACTACATCGGAGTCATTACCTCACTCCTCACCTCCTACTATTTTTTTTTTAAGATTTTATTTATTTATTCATGACACAGAGAGAGAGAGAGAGGCAGAGACACAGGCAGAGGGAGAAGCAGGCTCCATGCAGGGAGCCCGACTCAGGACCTGATCCCAGGTCCCCAGGATCACACCCCAAGCTGAAAGTGGCACCGCTGAGCCACCAGGGCTGCCCTCCTATTATTTCTTATTCTTCAGGCCAGACTGGATTGTGAGCCTGGTTCTTGTTCATTCCCCACACCTAAGACTTCATTACACTAAACTTGCCCTTGTACTCCAGTTGGCAAACTCCTGCTCATCCATCAAAACCAAGTTCAGGTATCCCCTCCTCAGAGAAGTCTTCCCTGGAAGGGTGCCCTCTATTAATGCGTACTATGATTGCATTTAATCGGGTCTGTCTCCATCATAAGTCTGAGCTTCCCGAAGAAAAGAACTGCATCCTTGAATGTTCTAGTTGGGCACACTGAACATTTAATAAATGGCTTCAACGTGGTCCTAGGAATGAGACAAAGTGTGATCAGTTCCCCTCTGCAGGAAGGGCTCCAGCTCTTATCTTTTTTTTTTTTTTCTTTTTCTTATCTTTCTTTTTGCTCACAGCTCACTTCCCATAACCGAGGTGTTCATGTCCTCAAGCTCCCATAAACTACCAGGAATTTGTTGGCTTAAAACAACAGAAATTTATTGTCTTACAGTTCTGGAGTCCAGAAACCTGAAATGAAGGTGTTGGCAGGCCCATGCTCCCTCCAAGGCTCTAGGGAAGAATCCTCTGGTCTCCCAGCTGCTGGCAGCTCCAAGTGTCTCTTGGCTTGTGGCCGCATCACTCTGATACCTGTCTTCATACAGCCTTCCTACTTGTCTTCTCCTCTTCTAATAACACTTGGCATTGTAGGATGATCTCATCTTGAGATCCTTAATTACCTCTGCAAAGACTTTCCCCCTCCAGAACGTCATATTTAATGATTCCAGGTAGACTTATCTTTTAGGTCACCATTCAACCCACTACAACAGGCTTCTACAAGGATCTAGATTTTTCCCTTTTTCGCTCTTTTTTTTAAAGATTTTATTTATTTATTTATTCATTCATAGAGACACAGAGAGAGAGGCAGAGACACAGGCAGAGGGAGAAGCAGGCTCCATGCAGGGAGCCCGACGTGGGACTCGATCCAGGGTCTCCAGGATCACGCCCTGGGCTGCAGGCGACGCTAAACCGCTGCACCACTGCACCACCGGGGCTGCCCTTTTTTTTTTTTTTAAAGGACAGCTTCTTTTTTTTTTTTTTTAAGATTTTATTTATTTATTCATAGAGACACACACAGAGAAAGAGAGAGAGAGAGAGGCAGAGACACAGGCAGAGGGAGAACCAGGCTCCATGCAGGGAGCCCGACGTGGGACTCAATCCCTGGTCTCCAGGATCACACCCCAGGCTGCAGGCGGCTCGAAACTACTGTGCCACAGGGGCTGCCCTTTTTTAAAGATTTTATTTATTTATTCATGAAAGAGGGACAGAGAGAGGCAGAGACACAGGCAGAGGCTCCCTGAATGGAGCCTGTTGTGGGGACTTGATCCCAGGACTCCAGGATCAGGCCCTGTGCTGAAGGTGGTGCTAAACCACTGTGCCACCCGGGCTGCCCTTCTCTCTTCCTTCTGTGACTGAGTTAAAACCCCTGGAAGGGAAACAAACATTCCTAGTGACTCCACTAAGAAAATGTCTGTGATGCAACTCAAAAAAACATCTTTAAGAAAAAATAAAAAAAGATTTATTTGAAAAAGGGACAGTGAGCAGGAGGAGGGGCAAAGGGAAAGGGAGAGAGAGAGAGAATCCCCAAGCAGACTCTACTGAGTGCATAGCCTGACACAGGGCCGTATCTCAGGACCGTGAAATTGTGACTAGAGTGGAAACCAAAAGTCATACTCTCAACCGAATGAGCCACCCATGCACCCCAAATAAGCACTTTTTAATAAGTGGTTTTAGAATGATCTAGAATGAGGGATGCCTGGATGGTTCAGTGATTGAGCATCTGCCTTCAGCTCAGGGCATGATTCCGATATCCAGGGATCGAGTCCCACATCGGGCTCCCCGCTGCATGGAGCCTGCTTCTCCCTCTGCCTATGTCTCTGCCTCTCTGTTTCTCATGAATAAATAAATAAAATCTTAAAAAAAGAAAAAGAATGATCTAGAATCGTTCCTTATTAGTTTATTGGGCATTTCACAGATTGGCTTACCACGGAGGACAGCAGATGAACCAAGGAGACCAGAGAGCCTGATAGAAAAGGTTAGCATTAGATCAGGAGACAGTTTTAGCTCTGGATCCACCATATGCTTCTCCGTAAGCTTCAGACAGCTTGTTTAACCTCCGTGGGCCTTGGTCTCATCTGCAAGATTAGGGATGTTTGATGGGACAGGGCTCTAAAAATTCTGGAAACTAATATCCTAAGAAGGCAGAGAGACAACACACAGGCCATCTTCTCTAATTTTCATCAGCCCAGAAAGGCCTTTGCACTGTTTTGGAGCCATTTCCATCGTCTGCTCAAAGTGGGGTGCACCTGACCCAGGTGAAAGTAGGGGTACTCATAGGACTGGGGGAATATTAGAAATTCTATTTATGTGGGATTTACTGTGTACATATTATAAAAACAGCGCCGGTGAGCCTGGGTGGCTCAGTCTGTTGAGCGTCTACCTTTGGCTCAGGTCATGATCCTGGAGTACTGGGATCGAGCCCCACATCAGGATCTCCACTCAGGGACACCTGGGTAGCTCAGCAATTGAGCATATGCCTTCGGCTCAGGGCATGATCCTGTGGTCCCAGGATCGAGTCCCAGATGGGGCTCCTTGAGTGGAGCCTGCTTCTCCCTCTGCTTGTGTCTCTGCCTCTCTCTCTCTCTGATGAATAAATAAAAATCTTTTTTTTTTAAAAAGGATCTCCTCTCAGCAAGAAGTCTGCCTCCTCTTTTGCCCCCACGCCCTACTTGTGTTCTCAAATAAATATAATCTTTTAAAATTTTTTTTAAATTTATTTATTTATGATAGTCACAGAGAGAGAGAGAGAGAGAGGCAGAGACATAGGCAGAGGGAGAAGCAGGCTCCATGCACTGGGAGCCCGACGTGGGATTCGATCCCGGGTCTCCAGGATCGCGCCCTGGGCCAAAGGCAGGCGCTAAACCGCTGCGCCACCCAGGGATCCCTCAAATAAATATAATCTTAAAAAAAAAACCCAGCAGTATACACAGAACTTACAAATAACCTAATAAATAGTAGAGGTATGCTCGGAAGAAAAAAAATTCTTTTGAAAAGAGAGAAGGGCAGGGAGAGGATTTTTTTTTTTTTAAGATTTTATTTATTCATGAGAGACAGAGAGACAGAGAGAGAGAGAGAGAGAGAGAGAGAGGCAGAGACACAGAGGGAGAAGCAGGCTCCGTGCAGGGAGCCCGATGTGGGGCTCCATCCCAGGTCTCCAGAATCACACCCCGGGGCTGATGGCGGTGCTAAACCACTGAGCCACCGGGGCTTCCCAGATGGATAGAATCTTAAGCAGGGTCCACGCCCAGCTTGGAGCCCGATGCGGGACTTGATCTAACAACTCTGAGATCATGACCTGAGCCAAAATCAAGAGTTGGATGCTTAGACAACTGAGCCACCCAGGCACTCCAGAAAAAAAACAAAAAACTTTTTAATTATGTGACTAAAAAGTTTGGAGACCACTGATTTAAGAAACTAGTTGAGTAGACAAACCCAACAGTTTGAGCACCAAAGCTGTGGGTTGCAGTTTCATGATTAGCTCATCACAGTTAGTACTCTAACGTGGTTTATGTCCTCAGAGCAGCAAAACCATACTTGATTTTAAGTCAAGTTGGATTTTGATCAGGTCTATTTCCAAATTTATTAATTTGCCGTTATGTTTCTGCTATTACTTCTGATTGTAGGCCAGAAACCAGCAGGGTGCTCCTGTAAAGGGTCAGATAACAAACTTTTTAGGCTTTGCCATAGTTTGGCCACATAATCTCTTTAAGGATGCAACTCTGCCACTGTAGTGCTAAAGCAGCCTTACAAAATACATAAAAGGAATGGCATGACTGAGTGCCAATAAAATTGTATTTATGAACACTGAAATTTGAATTTCATGTAATTTTCCCATGTTACAAAATAATCTTTTCCCCCCAACCATTTAAGAATGTAAAAACCATTCCTAGCTTGCAGGGTCCTTCAAAAGCAGGTGATGCGTTGGTTTTGACCCGTGGACTACAAAAGTTTGTTTCTTAAGGCTTGATTTCCTATAGGTAGAAAACTAAAAAAATGGGACATGCCAACATTCAAGGATATAATGAGCTTATTTTCACGTTAATACCTCTAAACAAGAAACACATGCAAGAAAAAAAAGCTGTAGGAACACAAAGCTAAACAAAACCTCAGTATTAATGTAGGAATTGTGAGAAATGTATAATTTATCTTGATCTTGGATTAGAAGAAAATGGGAATTCTAGGAGAGTCTTACTGCGCTAACCAGTGGGCACCTTCACAAAACATTCAACTTTTTAAGGGTTCGTTCCTACTGTTAAATTTCCTAATTTCCTACAATTATAATTTATTCCAGTTTGGATTTCTCTAGTAATTAAGGGCTCGCACATCAATCTTTGTTGAAAGCTAATCTTGCCTGGAACCAAAGGTAAACAACAGAAGCTTGAGCATGTTGCTGTTACCAAAAAAATTTTCCTTGTTCCCCAAGAAGGAATACTGAAGAAACTTGGTTAGGCTGACCACTTTGAAATGGTGGAAGAGGAACGGGGGACCCAAGTAGTAGAAGTGGAAACAGTGTTTGCTGTATGTTCTCATCTGCTTATTGACTTCAGTCAGGTGGTGTCATTGATTCAAGAAAAGAACTAATCAAAAACGTTAGATGTGTTCCAGACTAACATCCACCTAGTCATCCTACCTTTGTACAGTACTTTGGGGTGATTCTTAAATTATGATGTGGTGATTTGGAGCCCACAGCAAGGCACTTGCCTCTCCTAACCCAATAATGCACTTGGTGCCCAGAGTGGGCAGCTTTCAGAGGATGAAGCCAACATGCCAAGAATTGGACTCTAAAAATAAGCATTCTGCACATTTCTTTTAGCCTCCTTTCTCTCCATAAAGGCCTCCACAGATGGCTTCTTTACATCATGCTCTCAAATGACTAGCTGTTAAATATTCATACTTATGGAAATTGTACTGTACATACTCCAAACCCCCCGCCAGTTAACATTTGTATTTTCCATAGCTCAGAGCCCTTGTTCATGGACCTTGTCCTCTGTAAAACAAACTCACGCACACATACACACATCCCCATCATAGATACTAACTTTGTGCCTCTTTATGACTAATTTGCCTAGGACAGTAGTTCTTAACCAAGGATTGGGTGATTTTGGGACACCTGGGTGGTTCAGCAGTTCAGTGTCTGCCTTTGCCTCTGGAATTCTGGGATCAAGTCCCGCATAGGGCTCCTGCATGGAAGCCTGCTTCTCCTCCTTCTGCCTATGTCTCTGCCTCTCTCTGTGTCTCTTGTGAATAAATAAGATATATTTAAAAAAAAAAAAAAAAAGGATTGGGTGATTTTGCCAGTCACAGGACATTTGGCAATGTCCAGTAACATTTTGGGTTGTCAAAACCTTGGCAGGGCGGGGGTGCAGCATGGTTGGGTGTGAGAGGAGCAATGTGTACTACTGGCATCTAGTGGGTAGAGACCAGGGATGCTGCTATGCATCCTATCATAAACAGGACAACACCCCAAAAGGAATGGCCTGGCCCAAATGTCAATAGTGTGGAAGTCCACACTACTGGAGATACATGGTGAGGCTGAAAGGAGACGTGAGTGCAGATACAACGCTGAAGGAGAACAAGGTCAAAGCAAACTGGAACTCACAATTTGGGGATGATGAACGTGCTAAATGAAGGTCAGATCCCTTGATTTCTTTTTTTTTCTTTTTATAAGATTTTATTTATTCATGAGACACAGAGAAAGAGAGGCAGAGACATAGACAAAGAGAGAAGCAGGCTCCATGCAGGGAGCCCGATGTGGGACTCGATCCAGGAACTCCAGGATCACGACCTGGGCCAAAGGCAGACGCTCAACCGCTGAGCCACCCAGGTGACCCGAGGTCTCTTGATTTCTTATTCAGATTAATACTCTAGTTATTCAGGTTATACATTTAAAACTCTAAATTTGGGATCCCTGGGTGGCGCAGCGGTTTGGCGCCTGCCTTTGGCCCAGGGCGCGATCCTGGAGATCCGGGATCGAATCCCACATCGGGCTCCCGGTGCATGGAGCCTGCTTCTCCCTCTGCCTGTGTCTCTGGCTCTGTCTCTGCCTGTGTCTTTGGCTCTGTCTCTCCTTCTATCTCTCAAGAATAAATAAATAAAATCTTTAAAAAAAATAAAACTCTAAATTTCCTTTCAGTATTTAAGCTCAACTTACAAATTTTTAAAAAAGATTTTTGGGGGACATCTGGGTGGCTTGGTCAGTAAAGTGTCTGCCATCAGCTCAGGTCATGATCCTGGGGTCCTGGGATGGAGTCCCATGTTGGGCTCCCTGCTCAGTGGGGAGCCTGCTTCTCCCTCTCCCTCTGACCCTTTCTCTGCTCATTCTGTCTCTCAAAGTCTTTATAAAAATTTTTAAAGTAACCTCTCTACTCAACATGGGGCTCGAACCTACCACCTCAAGATCAAGAGTCACACACTACCAGCTGAGCCAGCCAGATGTCCCTCAACTTACAAATATTTTATTTATTTTTATTTTTTAAAAAGATTTTTATTTATTCATTCATGAGACAGAGAGAGAGAGAGAGAGAGAGGCAGAGACAGGCAGAGGGAGAAGCAGGCTCCATGCAGGGAGCCCAACGTGGGACTCGATCCTGGAGAGCCAGGAACACGCCCTGGGCTGAAGGTGGTACTAAACCGCTGAGCCACCCAGGGATCCCCAACTTACAAATATTAAAAAAAATGTTTTTAAACTCGCGCTTCATTAAAAAAAATCATTTATTTATTCATGAGAGACACACACAGAGAGGCAGAGACACAGGCAGAGGGAGAACCAGGCTCCATGCAGGGAGCCCGATGCGGAACTTGATCCCGGGACCCTGGGATCACGCACTGAGCTGAAGGCAGATGCTCAACCGCTGAGCCATCCAACCGTTGAGCCACCCAGGGATCCCTGAAAGTTTTAGTTAAATGTGAAACATCCTTTCGCTTGTTCAATTAATATGCAATTTTCTCATGTATTTGACAGATTAAATTCCCTGAAACATTAACACCATTTACAAATTTGATTAAAGTCCTTTAAGAATTTTAAGCTACAAATTACGATTCTCTTAAGCATTTCATTTTTTTTTAAATTTATTTATTATAGTCACACACAGAGAGAGAGAGAGAGAGAGAGAGAGAGGCAGAGAGAGAAGCAGGCTACATGCACTGGGAGCCCGACGTGGGATTCGATCCCGGGTCTCCAGGATCGCGCCCTGGGCCAAAGGCAGGCGCCAATCCGCTGCGCCACCCAGGGATCCCTCTCTTGAGCATTTCAAATCCCACAAAGACTCACAAGCCATATTCCAAACATTAAAAAAAAAAAAAAAATCCATCCATGCGTTCCCATCCTCCTCTCCCTCCCTCTGCCTTTCTCCAGGACAGCAGTGCCAACTCCTGGCCCAGGCCACCTAGCCTGGACGGAACCCCACCCGTGATGGCTCCAGATCTGTGCTGGTCTCCACACCTGTAAAGTGTGAGGGTACTCAAACCTTACAGGGGAGGTAATTCAGCTTTTTGTGGTGTCTCCCCTCACGTTTATTCTGTTCTCTGGCTTCCGAAGGACAGGGCGAGGAGCTGACTGGACTTTCTGGCCAATCCTTATTTCACAATCAATGAGCCCCAGAGCTCAACAGTAGCATGAGATTGTCCACTTCCTTCTCCATTTACTCCAGCTTCCTTATGGCAACAGTTGGTCACCCCTTAGGCTCAGGCACACATAGCATTTCTGAGGTTTTAACACCCAGGACTGGAAGAATCCTATCTGCTTACTGGTTTAGTCCTTGCAATAGCCTAAGTACCCAGCATGTGACCCAATACTAGACACCTAGCAGTTACTTATCAAACCCTTAATAAATACAGGCACCAATCTTGCAAAAATGAGAAATGAAACTTTTTTTTTTTTTTGAAACGAAACGCCTTTCAAACCTTATGAACAAAGTGACTTCATCTGAAAACTTTAAGGCCATGGAGAGGGCTATGGAGAGCGCTCACAGCGACTGGCAAACAGCACACACACAACACTCCCTGACAGTTTTCTAGTTTATTTTTTTCGAAACAAAGCTCAAATCTTGGATTCCCAGCCTGGGCGGTTGCTCAACACCAGGAATGATTTTTACAAAGGAGCCTTGTGGCCCCAAGTTCTCTAATACTCATGGCCAGCCTTTTGTGGCATCTTGTGGGGAAGACACTCCAGGAGGGGAGTCTCAAGAGCTGTGGCAGGTGCCAGGATCTCTGCCCAGACCTACAGAACTGTTCATATGTGTGGTAGTGTGTACGTTTCTAATCTCAAGAGTGCTGGGTTCCATCCTACCGACATCATGAGAAGTCTTCTATAATTCACACCAAATAAAATGCCAACATTAAAAAAAGTCCAAGCCCCCAAAGAAAAGCTCTCTAGGCGAGGATGGTGGCATGGATACAGCTCAAGTGGGTGCACAGAACCCAAAGAAAACACAGAGAAAAAACATATTAGCCAGTTTAATTTATTTAAGAATCTTACAAAAAAAGAAAACAAAACAAAAAACACGACAACAAAAAACTAAATACAGAGTTTGTTATGCTTCATGGTTGATCGTTTTTTACTTGCAAGGGTAAACCTCGCTAAACGCAGCCAACACATTTTTATTGCATGAAACCCAATTTTTAAAGTTACATATCAAAATGGTTGGAACAATCGCTTCTGGACACTTGGTACTGAATTAACCGTGGAAGGCTGAATGAAGCAGTGCAGTATCATCAGAACAGTGCGTACCCTTCATACACTAACGGACATTCAAGACAGAGGAGCAATATAAAAAGGGAGATTTAAAAAAAGAGAACCAAATAAAAACAACCAAGAGTTTATATCCACCTTTGTTTCAAATTGTCTTTGGATTCCATCACACGTTGTCTCAAGATGCACCAAGTCAGATCAGTAAAGGAGGAAGATCTACGCCTACATATAAAAGTATCCTTTGCTCAGCAGAGGTAGAACCTGGCAGAAGTTTTATTGCAGAGATACAGCGTACCTCTTCCCACCTCTCATGGTTGATGATAGATACAAGTGGTTATTGAAAAATAATATCAGTAGTTTGCAAATTCAGTATAAACCATGAAAAGGATGGTTTTTCTCTAATGGCGGTGAGACTACAATATGCTACGTGGAAACAAGCTCTCTGTCCCTAATGTGTAAGTCAGAAAGAAGGCTCAAGCTTCTTTACCCTCTTCAGTGCCAGATACTCTCAGAGCAAGAAAGGCTCTCAGGGTGGGGAGGAGGAAGAATGGGGTGTTCTCAGGGCCTGTCGATTGACGTTGAGACCGGAGGAGGCCTGTGCTGCAAGCAGCAAGAAAAACCGATTTTGCCAGGCTGCATGCATCCCTTGTTGGGCCTGCCTGACGAGGGTGCTCTCCACTCTTTGGATACCAGAGGGAGGGAGTGGGCAGAGTGGGTCTAAGCCCGGATTCCCACTGTGACGCATCTCTGACAGGCCCTAACTTAAGATATGTTAAGTTCCCAAGGCTAATCTATATGCGGACAATTCATAAATTTTCAACAAGTCTAACAAGTTCAATAGGTAAATGAAACATGTATGTGAGTGAAAGGCCCAAGAAATGCTCACAGCAATCCTTCCTAAAAGTCATGGAGGAACATTTTCTTCAACGTTCAAAGTCTTTAAGTAAAAAACACAATGTTTGCCTCCCAGCTGATTATTACTGCCATTTTCATGAGCCACCCCTGTGTCTTCCCTACTGGCAACACTAATCATCAAAAATGCCTTAATCCAGCTCAGCAATGAGGCTTGTGGCTGATCTGTCCAGTCAAGGTCAACTCACCAGTAGCACACTAGTGGTGAGAGCGGCTCAGGGGATCCTGCTGGCCAGTCCACCCACAGCTAACTGCCTGTTTTACCCTCAGCACAGAATCAGCCCATGAGATGAAGGCTTGTGGAAGCCTCCACAGCAGTTGTGTTCTCTGTCTGGGAGGACGATTGTTCCTTAAAATACACTCTTTATGGAGACCCACACATACCAGGCCAGTCTCCCCATCTGCTATTACTATCCTTAACAGGTGAGAGCAGAAGCAGATTACCTGTGCTCACTGCAAAGTAAATTTCTGATTTATTATTTGTAGGTTAAAAGTATAGGCTTGATTTCTTTAAAAAAACACAAACTTTGCAGTAGCAGCAGGCCATCAATCACCATTCAGATCTGCAAGATTTTCTTCTCAGCTGGAGAGCCACACAGATGGAGGATTTGGTACAGCCCTGAAAAATTGCAAGGGTAGGAGCAAGTCGGGTTACTGAAGAGCTACATCTGATCCCAAATGCACTGAAGAAGTTAGAGGAGCTTAAACAAAGTCTTGGGTAAAAGATTTTTTATGTGAAAACATCAGGCTCACTATAGCTTCCAAAGAGCAACATAAATGAGCATAACTAGTCATATAATGACAGTATCAGAAATTGCACTCAAATACATTCCCCCCAATTACAATGCATTGCACACAGTAAAAATCTGTAATAAAAAATGCAAACACAATCAGGCATGTTGAAAAATATTAACACAAAATAGACATAGGAATTCTATAGTAAAGATGCAAAACTGAATTCTAAAATATATGAACAAATTCAACTAAGAAGTTTTTCATACTTTTTTAATATATATATATATAAAAAAAATTGTAAGATGCCCCATATGGGAAGTCAAGAAAAGAATAAATAGGATTGAAGGGAGGAGGGAAAGGAAAAACAAGTAGGTGGGGTCCCAATTTACAAGAAATATTTACATTCAGAATTCAAAAGAACTCAACATTTCTATATATACACATTTATGTACATATATATAAGTACAGCATAAAATCAGAAGGTGGGTTTTGGATTTCACCTCAAGTAATCAGAAAAAAAAAATTACTAGCTAGCTTGAGTTGCAGGTATCTAGATGTGTTTCCTTCACTTATATGCCCTTAAAAGATATTGCATCTATATTGGATAATTGGCATCCCATGAGGAATTTTCACAAAGGGTTTATGCTCGCAGCTAGCTATAGCCATGGTGTGGACTACTTGCTGCATTACAGCAGCAAAGCATGCACAGCCCTGTGCGTGGGAATGTGGTTAGCGAGGGAGACCCTAGATACAGGAGGGGTAGTCAACAAAAGCCTATCATCACAGTGGTTGCCTTTGCCATTGGGATGTTTGAACCCACCCAACATCTGGCTAACTAGATTCCAGCCTAACAGCGACCCTTATGTAGCACCACTCTTAGAAACTACCAAATACCACTCAGGTATGTTTTTAAAATAAGAATTTTTAGACCAGGACCTTCCTCTTAATATCTTACCAAGGAGAGGACTGAAGGGGAAAATACTTTTCCCCTGCTCCTATTTTCATCAACTGAAATGCATCAATCACTTGCAATCTACTGCTCTGGCCCCCATGCTAAACTGGGAAGTAAAGAGCGTAGGGTAAAAGGCTCCCATTACACACAATCATAAATGCTGTCCTGGTGCCCTTTCTGGTCATGCCTGCTAGAGGAGTTCTACTAGCATCACATGGAGGCTAGCAAATCAATGTCCCAGGGACTGCAGACACAAAATTATACCTCTAAGGTGTTATAGTCCCCTGGAGCCTGGTAATCTGAACCTTTATCTTTATAGGTGAAGCACACTAAAATGAAAAGGGTTATTGTTGCAGTTCAAAAAATTTTCTCAAGTGCTAATTAATTGGACTGGAATAAATATATGTACACAAACACACTAGTACATTGCTTTGGATGCAAGTTCTTGCTAACTTATATACAGATGTAAAGAAAAGTTATTGAAAAGTCTATCTGCAATATAGCAGCAAAAAGGGAAAATTGCTTAATTTATTTTTTGATCAAGTTGCGTTTAAAGAAATACTCAGTTAATACACTGAGGAATCACCGATGCCTATCTGGATAATCCCACTAAACTGCAGACAGAGACTTGTGGCGTGGACTGCTAAATGAGGGGAACACAGATCCCCCCCGAGATACCATCTGAGCAGCTCTGGACTCAGAGAGTGGTTTTCAGCACAACTGACATTGTAAACTTTGAAAACACGAGCACAATTTACAATCAAATCTTTGTGCTCAGAGCCATATTGCTAAAAAAGGGGAGACAAGGCATTGCAATGGCCAAATGGACTCCCATCTGGTTCAACAAGGCCCTGGGGTCAGATGTGGCATCAGATCCTGACATACATGGATCTGCTGTACACAAGTTAGCTGTTGTTAAACTTGATTTTTTGAGAGGAGGACCCTGAATGCTGGGTTTTCCCAAGCTGGCCAACCTGAACTTGCTGACTTAGATAAGGGCACAGTGTAAAGGTCCTACGTCCAACCTGCAGAGAAGGGGATGAACAGCGGGCTCTTGATGCTCACACACATCCTCCTTGATGGGCAGGGGCATGTGGCACCTCAGGTCCTCTCCATTCACCCCGGTTGCCTTTCTGAGGTCTCCTTGAAGAATTTTCAGAGGCCTTATTTCTGGACCTTCTTTATAAAACCAAAACAAAGCTATTCCTCAAAGAACAGAACATACATATGCCCTTTTGCATCAGAATAGCAGTTCAAAATGCAAACATTACATAAGGAATTGTGGGGGTCAACTAACTGCATGCTACAGAAACCTCATACCAATGCTATTTGGAAATAACCGTACCCTACAAAAAGATACCCCTAATGCCCAAAAGAGGGAAGTTGGGCCCACAGCCCCTAACCCTGCCATTTTGCCTTACGGAGGGGAGCAGGTCTGCTGGGGTTCCCTTCTCCAATCTTCACCTTAGTGTGTTGATAGGATGCTGAGCAGGATACTGGTTTAAAAATAAAGGAAGTAACTGAGAAGTTTTGCTGCAGGTGGAACAATCTGCTCTTGGCTGCCAATTGGGTCTGGTGGCCCTAACAAGGAACACTGGTTGATATACAGATGGATCACTGCCTGAGAAGAAAGCCTAGACTTGAGGATAAAAGTTGCATCCACTTGGCAAAACATGCCAACAAACAAAAATTATTCTCAATGTGTTCTTCTAGGTATCAAGAATAAATAAATTCAAAGGAAACTTACGGTAAACTTGACATAAGCAAACTCAGGCTTAAAGAAACACAGGAAGATGAAAACCCTAGCTTTCCATCACTGAACACATATCCCACCTGATTCTGTGAGAAGTTTAAAGAGTAACAAGCAAGAACAATTCAACTTGAGCAACATTCAAAAGTACTATCATTTCACCCCTTTCTCGACACATCTCAATTTTGAGGGGCAAGTTTTAAGCCCAAATATAAGGCTACCTGGAATGCTGAGCAACACACAAGTTCTGCAGAATCCCCATCACAGACTGCTTCTGAAGGTGTTAAGGGCCTAAACACGAGTCCACTTCTGGTTAGTAGAATAACTTTTTATTTGACATCTACAAGATTGTGGTATCTTGTAGCTTTTGACCAGGTTTATACAATCTCAATTTTTCAATAGTGCAACCTGTGCAAGCAAAAAAAAAGGGAGGCGGGGGTGGAAGGAAAACAAAAGGAAACAAAAAAACCCCAATTGTCCCCTCACTTGTTTTTATAAACATCTATTATAGGCGAAACAAAACTTACCCATATTATAGATAAGTGTCTATTCACATTTGTACATTACCATTTTTAACAGCTTGAGATAAACTCTACAATGTCTTACAACACATTAAACAATATTCAAGTTACTGGGTAACAACAATAACAACAAGAAATAAACATACAGCAGAAGCCTCAAGTGTCTCCTCATTGTCTAGTTTACAGCTCAAGTATGGTTTCCTTTTATATGAGTGACAAATTAAGATAATGAAGTAAAAAAAAAAAAAAAAAGATTGTTTGCAAGATGGAAGCCAATTTGTACTTCTTTCTAAAACTATCTTTAAGTTAAGGAAAATGTAATTTTAAGAAAAGCAGGCTTGTAGCCATTTTTGCAGCACACATTAGGAATACTATTAATACATTAAAATTAACTTTTTAAGAGTTTTACCACAAAAAAATGTATGTACTCATTACCTTGACAAGAAACCTGGGGCAGGAATAATGGGGTGGCAGGGGTAGGGGGCGGGTGCTGGGGATTTGCAGGGTGAGAAGCAATACCCAGGTATAAACACTATAAAAATGCAATAACCAATGCTGTACATCTACAAATGTTTCTCTCCATTACTTGACTTGTTTGAATCTTGTTTACGCATGCTTTCAAAGACATGCACTGTCAGAACAAAACTAGAAAAGAACCTGAATGCATGATATGCAACCTTTCATTTCATGCTTTAATAAACCTATTGTTTATTAAGTTGGAAAAAGAAACCAATATATATTTTCTATATTTATAGACTCAAAACACATGCATCTGGGGATAACTCCCACAGCAATTGCATGGATGTACTGCATTAACCCTGAGCACTGTGTAACATAAAAGTAAAGCCAGTTTGGGAAGTTCCAAGCATTGTTAAACCAATTGTGGTTTGTAGCCTTTAATAAACTCACAAACAAACAGACACGCACGCGCACATATCCCTCTGCTCACCCAAAGTAAAAGCATATGGGAAGTACCATGGGAAAAGCAAAGGAAAGACATATGTACCACCATCGGCACTGCTGATTTTCAGTTTTGCTATCTATTCCAGGTTTGTCCTTATTCCCAAAAAAATTAACTAGAGAGAGCAACAACTGAAAAAAATTATAATTCTTTGGAAACTGTCCCTGATTTTTATGCAAATGATATGCTTCAACAGCATTTCAGATACATCCATGTCGAAACCTGTCTGTTCTTATGCGTTGCTCAAGTTGGCGATGCTCTGCGGGTGACGCTGCTGCCAGAGCTGTTTCTGTTGGACTGCAAGCTGTTGAGACTGGTCTGAAGTTGACAGGAGATTTACAAGAGGAGACACACAATTTGCAGGAATGATCAAACCTGCAATTAGAAACAAGAATTTATGAAGGCTGCTTCCAGGAGAAATCATACTGTATTTTATTTACTTTTTTTTGTATTTTACATTTTCATAGCACATTCCAAATGAAGCATACTATTAAACGTAATGAAGAAGCCACACAAAACTAAATGAATACCTAATAATTGAAATGGCTTGGCCCCTTTAGAAGTAACCCAATTCCTCGGCAGTGTTACCCACAAAAACCTAAACCTCTGGCATGTCTACTGCAACACCATCTTCTTGGTTGTAGAATAGAAGGTCAAGTATGGTATCTACTTACTATCTTCGCACCTCCACAAATGCACATGAAAACAACCTTCTATGTAAGTACTAATGTACCAAAAGGACTACGAAATAGTGGTTGCAAATTCCAATGCTGACTGAAGCAGGTAACTTCCAAGTGGGCACAGTGCAGATGTTATCAAACTGTGGAAAATAATGTCCTACGTAAATGAACTTTAACCCCTCCTATCTGGGAAGAGGGGCTCAATGTTTCACATAAACTGGTGTTTGTAAGTGCATGCACTTTTTTGAGAAAAAAACCATGCTTTTGATTTTTAAATGTTGGCAACTAATTCATTTCTTTTTTAAAGATTTTATTTATTTATTCATGAGAAACACGGAGAGAGGCAGAGACATAGGCAGAGGGAGAAGCAGACTCCTCGCAGAAAGGCTGATATGGGACTTGACCCCAGGACCTCAGGATCAATGACCCCAGCCAAAGGCAGACTCTCAACCACTGAGCCACCCAGGCGTCCCTTGGCAACTAATTCAAATGCCAACTTGTAATGACCAAAAGTATTTGAGGGTCGAAAAAATGTTCATGGACTGACTTGGGCCCACAGGCTGCCAATCTGCAAACCATGATAAAAAAAGATTGTGGCAAATGAAGCAAACATGAAGCAGCAGGGAAAGTGCAATGACTGAATGGCTCCCTGTAAAGCCTTGTGAGTGAATGGTGGGTGCAGTTAGCCTGGTCTGCCTATGCTCTGCAAAACTCCAGGCTAGCCTCTGTGCCCAGTAACGTTAGTTCCAGTCTTAACTTGTCTCAAAGCGTATAAAAACTGCAATATTCAGGGAATCCTGGGCAAGAGACTGGGCTTAGTGTCTACACCGGGGAGGCCGCACAGACAGCAACAGTGAGGAAGGGGAGCAGGAACAACTTAAGAGCAGCATAAAATGACATCATAACTTCAGCCAGAATAAAAAATGTCCATTCAAAGGCTTAACTTCCATTTAATCCTTTAAGAAGATATAAAGCAAGCTCTATTCCATTCCTGGAATAGGTATCCAGATTCTAAGAAGGATAAAAAAAAAAATCTGATTTTTTTCCTGCTCAAATCCTCAAAACTTAGACTTACCTACAATCCGTTGTCCATCCTCTGTCCTTAGCCGAACTATCTGCATCTTCACATTTGTGCCACTGACAGATGCTAGAACACCCTCAACTTTTGTCCAGACACTCAGCACGGAGCCACATAATACATAGTATGTGCGGCAACGAAGACCTATTTCACAAACTAATCCCAAGCTGGCCTTTTTGCAGTTGCCACGCCTAGGATAGATAAGGGGGAAAATATATATGTATACATACACATACACACACACACTTTAAAAGCTCACAAAGTCTACCTACATTTCAGTGGAAAATGTCCTAGCATTATTTCCCTTTCTTTACTGACAATTTCTTAGATTACAATCTTTTGACATATTGGATTATACTTTCCAATTTAAGGTATCATTGCCAATTTTTAAAAATTTCTAAGATTTTAGAAAATACAATTTCTGGGGCTCAACTCCCTTATGCAAAAGGGATGACTTACTGGTTCTGATATCCAGTTAAAAGGTCTATCATTTTAACATCCATTAGTTTACTATATTCATGCCAGTTTATAAAATAATTCTGCCAGTTCCCTCTAAAGTATTAAACAACACATTCTAAGATAACTGGGAAAGGCCTTGGCAAACCAAAATAATAAAACCAGTAAATTTTTTAAAAACTGTAAAAAAGGAAGACATGGTTTATGGTTAAAATTTACACAATTCTTCAATAAAATTATCTTTCGAATAGTAATTTAGGAGAATACACAGTATTGAGCACCCTTCTTGCTAATACTCAAAGCAAATGTTTTAGAGAGGCCCTTTTAACTTTAAAAATATTTTATCTTGAAAGCTTTTCTTAATTTCCAAAAGCACGAATTTCCTCTCAAAATGAAAACAAATGATTGCTCATATCAAACTTACCTACCTGTGTCTAAATAAAACCTAGCTAAAAACTCATCTATATTCTATATTCCTTTTCATAAGATGGGCTGAATACCCTATTGACTGTCTAATGGATAAGAAAACAGTGAAGACCCATATAAGGCCCTGAAAAGAACATTATAAGTGGTATTTATTACGTAGTGACTTGAAAGAACACCCCTCCAGCCAACCTAGTAGCATAGCAGGATCAGTTCCCAGGCTCAACAACACCGTTTTCTGGTGCTGTCAGCAACCCTTAGTTTATTTTATTTTTTTTTAATTTTTAATTTTTTTTCTTAGTTTCCTACAAGTTCCCTAACCCTTAAAAATGAAGCTGATTTGGGACACTAGTAAAGTTTTTTTTTCTTTAAAGAAGGGGAACAAAATAAATAAAAAAAGAAGGGGAAAAAAAATAAAGGAAGGGAAGGAAGAAGAGGAGAAAAAGTCTTAAGAAGAAGAATGACAGTCAAGTCCACATTGGCAGACAACAGTTGGTTGAAAGTAACAAAACATTAGTGAAGAACACCTAGAGTGTATGGTCCACAAACATACAAGTGTTTCTGACTGAAGGAATGACACCTAACAGCAGATAAACTATTCATAGACTTAGAGAGACAGACAGCTAAAGGGCGAAGGTGTATTTAAATTAAATATTGATTACATTTTGGAAAATATGGTGAGAAACATAAAAATACTAACCAATAAGCATGAGTACAAGTATCTGCAGATGAATTATACTGATCTAACCAGTGGATCAGGGCATCATCTGAGACTACCTGTGAAAATAAGACAAAAATTCCATTGAAATAGTATTGTTTTAAACAAACTGGTTGCCTTCTTACGGTCTCTAAAACCAACTTATAATCAATCATCTCGATACAGAAAATCTTGCCCTCGCTATTGGCTGTATTTGAATACCATTCATAAAATTCTGTGGTTAGGTTCCTCCCACATAATGTTTCAAATAGCTAGTTTAATTATAATTGTTTACAAGTGAAACTGGGTAGGAAGAATAGTAATATAGAGTAATACTAAAATTTAATAGTAATGTTAAAAAATGCAGTCACTGTTTTTCTATAAATCATTGCAAAATAGAAATACGGCAGGTCTTATTTGTGTAGTTAGTACTGCAAGTTTCATTTACTGACAACACAAGCTGTTTGAAATAGTCATCTTACAAGCTTCTTAATGGTTGATACATTACGAATGGGATGTTAATGTAAAAAAAACTGACATGTTTTCAAAAAACAATTTTCCAGTAAACAAAGAGGAAAAATTGACCAAATAATTTTGTATATGCACACATAGCTCTCCTATAGTTTCAATATATTATTTTTTTTTCAATATATTATTATAAAACAAGTATGCATAGATAGTATAAAGTACAAATGAAAAAATACCTTCTTATATTTCTTTTTTAGATCAGCATAAATTTCTAATTTGAGCTGTTTCCCAGTATTTGGTCTATAAACTAAGAAAAGCTTCTTTTTAGGGTTCACTTCTTTAACTAAGATGGCAGTTTTCTTGTTGTTCCTTATCTAGTAAAAAAAAAAAAAAAAGTGAGAAAGTATAAAGATTTGAGCTGCACACTTTAAGATAAACTTCATGTTTGTAGCATCACATTAGCAAACACAATTCTCTGAAAGACTTGTAATGCCCAGTCAGCACATGAATCTGTAACTAAGAAGTATGGCAGCTAAGAAGTATGGCAGTTGCTCATCTCCTTGAGTTTTACAAGGCCTCACCCAAACAAAGGCTCTTGGATCCTAATTCTGAGGTACAATGAACACATATGTTGCGGGCCAAAATACTTAGAAGACCCCAAGATCACACCCTGAGCCAAAGGCAGACACTCAACCGCTGAGCCATCCAGGAGTCCCAAGGAAAATCCTTTTAACTCTCTATGTAAAATTTTTCCTAATAAAATGTAAAAAAAAAAAGTTCTTCTTCTTGAAGTTACAATGAAACATTGAGCTACAATGAAACAAGATAATGATTTTGATAACCAGCAGGTCCCTGCACTCATGTAATCCATCAGGGCTGTCTCTCTCCTTATGGTTGCCATTAAGAGTGAGGTGAGACGTCACATGATCTGTAAATAGTAAAGCTATGACAGGAAAAAGCCAAAATGCTGGGCAAATAATACATAAATATGTATGTAGAAGTGGAAGAAATGGATGCATCAGACAAATAATGGAACTTACATATATATATTTTTAAAGTTGGACTTATGGCAGAAATACTAAGAGGAGGAAGTTATTAAAAGGCCCATTAAGCTCAAGGAAAATTAATATCTCCTTTATTTTTATTTATTTATTTTTAAAGATTTTATTTATTTATTCATGAGAGACAGAGACAGAGAGAGAGAGAGAGAGAGAGAGAGAGAGAGAGAGGCAGAGACACAGGTAGAGGGAGAAGCAGGCTCCATGCAGGGAGTCCAATGTGGGACTCGATCCTGGAACTCCAGGATCATGCCCTAGGCCAAAGGCAGGTGTTAAACCACTGAGCCACCTAGGGATCCCCTAGTATCTCCTTTAAAGAATGGTGAACAATTTCTAAGCAATCATGTCTGGAGCAAAACTGAAGGAAAATGAAAAGTTTCAAAGTAAAGATACTTTGCCACTTCCTCTACAAAACAAATTGATCGCTGAGCTACCAACTTTTTATATTAAGGTAATTCTTACACTGATAATAAAAAAACAACTTAGTATTTTACTTTTCACGGATATTAAAGATTCTTTCTTTTACTAGTTTCAAGTGATTTGAAACATTATTTAGGTAATTACTACAAAGTCAATGAAACCACAAGGTAAAAATTACATTTTACGTGTTTTTATCACTTGATGTGAAACATTCAGTAAAATTATTATAGAGGACAGTGTTTAAAAAAGCATGTAACAGTGAGCTCTTTTTTTTTTTTTTGAATAATAAAAAAAAATGGGGTGGATACACAGTGTCAAGGTAATTCATTATAATTACAAAATAAATCACACGACAGTGGAAATAAAAGTAATTCCAACATGGTCTTCCTAATGTTAACACATGGTAAACATTATCAAGCATGTCCACTTATTTTTGTGGAGTTTCAAAGATAAATACCCACACCTTTCTGGAAGAACGCCCCCTCCAAGGCTGCCTCTCCTCATATCCAACTACCTCTGCCATACATAAAGGAAAACAGGGCCAATATTATCACATCCTTTCACTCAAAGGAAGGTGAGGATCAGCACTTTCCACAAAATCTACCAGTTGTAAATTCTGGCAATAATTTGGAGTAAAAAAAAAAAACCAATAAACAAGACCTTAATCTACACCAATCACAATCCCATGTAAGGGAGAAATCTGAATAAAATCTGGTGAATTATGTAACAGTGATATAATGCTGGTTTTGATATGATACTATAGTTTTCTAAAATGTTACCATTGGTGATATGGGTGTACAGGACTTACTCTGTAATCACCTCTCATAACTTCGTGTGAATCTACGAATATAAAAATCTCAAGATTTTTTAAGATTTTACTTATTTTGGAGAGAGAGTGAGAGGGAGCATGTGTGCAAGCAAGCCGGGAGAGGGGCAAAGGGAGAGAATCTTTTTTTTTTTTTTTAAGATTTCATTTATTTATTCATGAGAGAGACACAGAAGCAGAGACGTAGGCAGAGGGAGAAGGACGCTCTCTGCAGGGAGCCCAAAGCTGAACTCGATCCCAGGACCCTGGGATCACTATCTGAGCCAAAGGCAGATGTTCAACTCCTGAGCCACCCAGGAATCTCGAGAGGGAGAAAATCTTAAGCAGACTGCACTGAGTGCAAAGCCAGATGGGGCTCGATCTCATGACCCTGAGATCATGACCTGAGCTGAAACCAAGAGTCAGACACACAACCTACTGAGTCACTCAGGTACCCCCCAAATAAGATTTTTTTAAAAATTAATTTAATTAGGAGACATTTAGTTTGAGAGCTTTCCTCTTGAATCAGGGACCTGTAAAATCATGACTGTGACCAAATTGGGGCAGAGGCTCTTAAGCTTAAGAAAAGTGGGAGGGAGGGAGAGGGGTGAAGGAAGGGAAAAGGAAGGAAAAAAATAAAAATAAAAAAGAACAGTCAGTAGAAACTAGACATGGACTACAAAACCTAGAGTATTTACTATCTGACCCTTTATAGAAAAAATTTGGGGACACTTGCTCTAGATAGCTTATTTATGGTCTCACCCTGCCTCTGGCATCTTTTATGCAGTTACATCTTGAACCTGGTCTTTATATACAATTGTTCTCTTCACAAATATGGCAAATTAAAAAAAAAAAAATGGGGCGGATACATACACACACACACACACACACACACACACACAATGGAACACTATTCAGTCACAAAAATGAAGCACTGGGGCACCAGGGTACCTCAGTCAGTTAAGTGTCTGACTTCACTTCAAGCCATAATTTCAGGGTCCGGGGATTGAGCCATGCGTTGGGTTCCGTGCTCAGCGGGGAGTCTGAGATCCTCTCTCCTTCTCCTGCTCAGGGTGCAGGTGGGCACATATGCTTTTACTCTCTTTCAAAAATAAATTTAAAAACAACCAACCTCAGGAAGTAATGCTCCCAACACACCCTTCTTGAGGATTCAGAACAGACTTCAAACAAAATGATTAGAGATGGCGATGCCTGGGTGGCTCAGTGGTTGAGCGTTTGCCTTTGGCTCAGGGCATGATCCCGGGATCAAGTTCCATATTGGGCTCCTTGTGGGAAACCTGCTTCTCCCTCTCCCTGTGTCTCTGCCTCTCTCTGTCTCTGTTTTTCATGAATAAATAAAATCTTTAAAAAAACAACAGAGGATCCCTGGGTGGCTCAGCGGTTTAGTGCCTGCCTTCAGCCCAGGGTATGGTCCTGGAGTCTCGGGATCGAGTCCTGCATTGGGCTCCCTGCATGGAGCCTGCTTCTCCCCCTCTGCCTCTCTCTTTCTCATGAATAAATAAATAAAATCTTAAAAAAACAAAACAACAAAAAACCCAAAACGATTAGAGATGTAACCGAAGGATGAGTGAGAGGTGAACACTAAATGTAAATTAATTACCTATAGAGCTAAGATTAAGCATTGAAAGAAAAGCATACTATAGAAGTACCATATGCTGACAATGCAGAATTAGTTGAAACACCTATGTTTCAACAAAATGAGAGAAAGGGAGGAAGGACAAGCAAAAAAAGTTTATGCTTTTTTCCCAAAATTATTTTCAGGAACACTGGGGTATAGTATCAGTAGTATTTCATCATCCTGTGTGCCATTAGAGAATAAAGATTAGGGATCCCTGGGTGGCGCAGTGGTTTGGCGCTTGCCTTTGGCCCAGGGCGCGATCTTGGAGACCCGGGATCGAATCCCACATCAGGCTCCCGGTGCATGGAGCCTGCTTCTCCCTCTGCCTATGTCTCTGCCTCTCTCTCTCTGTGTGACTATCATAAATAAATAAAAATTAAAAAAAAAAAAATTAAAAAAAAAAAAGAGAATAAAGATTATTTCTGTAGAAGAAAGAACACACAGATAAATATCACAGAAAAGGGGATATAAAAATTCTGTAGTCTTTAACAAGAAAATTCAAGATATTGCACCATGGTCATGGATGATTATATATATACACATACACTGATTTGTGGATGTGCCAATGTCTCTGTGTAAATGTATTTGTATGTATACTTCCATCTCCTCCTTAGCTTTACCACAAATACTAAAGAATTATTTACAATAACTAAAAAACGAATCTTTCAGATATGAAGCGTACTAGAGGCCTACAGAACTAAACAATGAACGTAGTTCTTGATCTAGGCCTAGAGAAGGTCACGGCACCATGAAACAAAGGGGTCCAATTAACTAAGAGTATGTAATAATCCGTAACTCGCAGCTAATAAACACCCCTCAAAATACATTAAAAGAAAATGTCTATTAATTTGATGATAAATTATCAAAACAGAGAAAAGCTAAACACAATTGGAAAACTGGCACAAAGCGGACAGACAATTGCACTGCTGGCAGTGATGATGCATTATATATATGAACAATTAACATCCCAAGGAGACAAGTCTTACTTGCAAAGACAAGTAAAAGCCATCATCTGGTCCTGTCAGCTCAGCCCAAATCTTGGTAGCTTCCTCCCAAGACATTCCCCTCTCTACACTAATCTGTAAAAGAAAGAATACAACTTAAATTATACTCATTTCTGTGAGTGCCAATCACAGGAGGTCACACACATACATGCACATTTCCTGAACTTACAGTGTATAACTCTACGTGACCTGAGGTGGAATATCCTGGAGTCAAAAACTTCTTAACATCACTTTTCCTCACTTTTTCATCTCCAGAACCAAGATCTTAAACAAGAAAAAGCAACATAAGAATGGAAAAAGAACATTTTATTATGAATAAACAGGACATTTTCAAAATTTCTCTACTTACCTAAAATTCCCATATCATATCTTCCATTTTTTTTGGCATTTTGAACAACTGCTGTAAGTGTGTCGGCAAAATACTGAAATAACGCATTCTGCTGATGCACTTCCATGCCCAAAATTCTATTTAAGAATTTTCCTATGTTGTTATAATCTGCAAGGACAAGATTATAAGAAAGATTTAATGCATTCAAATGGCAAATAAAATCCACTCACCCCTGGAATTAAACCAAGTCTCACTTCCTCCTCCATGGTCTTCCCTCACACCCACAACCTTGTACTGCTCCCAGAACAGAGCTTTAATTTGACCATTTCTATCTCTAGCAATTAGCATGACCACATACATGTGCTAAAGATGGTTGTTTTATTCATTTTTTGCAACTTCAAATTCACTTACTGAAAGTATGAAAACCATTTAGTACATGAAAATGTCCTCCAACATGAAATCTTAGCTCATAAAAAGTTCTAAATGCTGTAAGTCTGTGAAACTCAACTTTGGCTGCAAAATTAGAAACTTTGGAACCATGGGAAATCACCAAAGTTGAAACCTCACCTGTAGTTTCAGTACTTTTTAAAAGCTTCACAGCTGATCATTTATGCAACCGGGGTTGAGAATTGATGCTACCGGGACAGAATAAAGGTTTAATCTCTTTTATTTTATTTTTTCATATGTTATTTCTTTGTTTTTTGAAATATTTACTTATTTAAGTAATCTCTGCCCCAACATCATGGGGCTCAAACTCACAACCCCGAGATCAAGAGTCATATGTTCTTCATTTTTTTTGGTATTTTTTTTTTATTGGAGTTCAATTTGCCAACATACAGCGTAACACCCAGTGCTCATCCCATCAAGTGACCCCCTCAGTGCGTCACCCAGTCACCCCAACGCCCCGCCCAGCTCCCCCCTTCCACCACCCTTTGTTCATTTCCCAGAGTTAGGAGTCTCTCATGTTCTGTCACCGTCAGTGTTATTTCCCACTCATTTTCTCTCCTTTCCCCTTTATTCCCTTTCACTTCTTTTTATATTCCCCAAATGAATGAGACCATATAATGTTTGTCCTTCTCCTACTGACTTATTTCACTCAGCATTAATCTCTTTTAAATAACAAAACCATCCTGAGTGAATTTATGAGCATTCAGGAAGAAGGGATTGAATGCTACAAACTTGAAGCTTCACCTTCAAGTTGACAAAAGCATAAACAAAATGGTCTTGGGCTGTAATGATATAGCAATAGTTGTATCTATATACAAAACTCATACTCTTACCTTTATCTAGAGTAAGAATTCCCGAGCGATCTTCTACATTTATTAGGCCAACTCCTATCAGTCCTTGTCGAACATCTGTCAGGAAATTTAAATACCTTAAAGCCCAAATGACTCAATGAGCTGTTACCTGACTAAACAAAGTAGATCAAGTTCTAGCATTAAAACACTGCCTAAGAGGGACGCCTGGGTGGCTCAGCGGTTGAGTGTCTGCCTTCGGCTCGGGGCGTGATCCTGGGGGTCAGGGGATTGAGTCCCGCATCGGGCTTCCTGTGAGGAGCCTGCTTCTTCCTCTGCCTATTTCTCTGCCTCTGTGTGTACTTCATGAATCAATAAAATATTTAAACACACACACACACACACACACACACACACACACACAAAACCCACAGTCTAAGATATCTTTCGTAGTTCCTATTTGCTGAATTAAATCGAACTCACAATCCCCAAATGACGTTTTGGTATTCTGAAACAATACAGTACTCAAACTTCACACTATATTTTTTCTAATAGCAGTCTTTGATGGTAGACCTCTTTGGTTATGCAGTTATCACCTACAGAATATAAACAATTTTGAATATATAAACTAGTTGATTAAATAGTTGCGTAAATAAGCTATTAACCTTGTTTCCATTCAAAACAATATCAATATTGACAAGGTGCTGCAGAAGCAATATGTAAAACAGTTAACTTGTTCTGCATTATGTTACTATGAAGGCAGTTTACAGAGCATTTTATAAAAAGATTTTATTTATTTGATAGAGAAAGAGCGAGTGCATCCGCACGCGCAGGATGAAAAGTAAAGGGAGAGAGAGAAGCAGAGTCCGTGCTGAGCAGGGAGCCTGATATGGGGCTCAATCCCAACAGCCTGGGATCATGACCTGAACTGAAGGCACATACTTAACCAACTGAGCCATCTAGGTGCCCCTATACAGCTCTTTAATACTATTGTCTAGGCTCTAACCCAGACTTACAGAATAAGGGTGTAAGAGAAAAGAGCCAAAAGGAAGCATGATTATATCCTATTTACACATTTAATAAATCAGCTAGTACTCTGCTACATGCACAAAACTGTCGTAAATTATGCAGGTGACAACTGTGTAGCCAAAAATCCTCCTTTTGGAAACCAATCTTATGGAGGAAAATCTGTGCAAAAGGATAGCCATAAAATTTTAGCATTGTTAGAGATGGTACCAAAACAAATCAAAACCATTTGAATACCAATAAAGGAATCATGGGGGAAAAAAATGCTATATAAGCCAGCTGCAAAATACTGTGCAACTGTTAAAAAAAAAATGCTAGTGCAATAGCTATGAAGTTGTAGGAAGTGTCTGTCTAGGAGGAGGTATTAAATGAGAACAGGATATCAGAAGTAATATTAAAATAATACTAATCACATTTAAAAGAAAAGTTCTTTGTTTAGATGAAAACGGAGAAAAGATGTGGCAGGCTGCCCCCGTTCAGACTATCAACATTTGTTTGTTTGTTTTTTAATTTTTATTTATTTACGATAGTCACACACAGAGAGAGAGAGAGGCAGAGACACAGGCAGAGGGAGAAGCAGGCTCCATGCACCAGGAGCCCGACGTGGGATTCGATCCCAGGTCTCAAGGATCATGCCCTGAGCCAAAGGCAGGCGTTAAACCGCTGCGCCACCCAGGGATCCCTCAGACTATCAACATTTGTGACCTCAGCAGGTGAGAATGGAAGGTGGAGATTAAGGGGAGAGCATGGGGTACACCTGGGTGGCTCAGCGGTCAAGCATCTACCTTCGGCTCAGGTCATGATCCCGCGGTCCCAGGATCGAGTTCCACATCGGGCTCCCTGCATGGAGCCTGCTTCTCCCACTGCCTCGGTCTTTGCCTCTCTGTGTCTCTCATGAATAAATAAAGAGCATGAACTCGTTATTAAATATTTTCCCCATTACTTATAATAAGTAAATAACATGTAAATTTTTTTAAATTTTATTTTTAAGTAATCTCTACATCCAACATGGGGCCTGAACTCACAACCCTGAGGATCAAGAGTCACATGTTGTGCCAACTGAGCCAGCCAGGCACTGCAAGTAACATGTAATTAGAAAAACTTAGAAGTAAATGAGGGAGCCATTTTAAACACAACAAAAAAAGAAAAAAGAGAGGGAGGGAAAGAGAATGGAAGGAAATAAAAGGGGGAGAAGAGGGAAACATCTTCCTTTTTTGCTTTGTTAATGCCATCAGTGATTATAAGCACCCTTGACAGTATATCAATAGGGCTTGTACCAATACTAAACACTGGTTTCCAACTAGAAAAGACTTTCTAGTGAAAAATCCTAACCCTATAATGATGTTTCATGTATCTTACATCTACGTATTTTCCAAAATGTTTTCAGAGCTTCCTGAATTATATAATAAATTATCAAAAATTAAAACCATGTAGACTACTTACATTTATGGGCAAAATACAATCTACAGATTTGAGAGTTAAGTCAGAGTTTCTATAGCACTATGCTGGACTTTTTTGTTAACATGGAAATTTCCAAAATCATACAAATGTAAAGAGAACGTTCTATAAGTCACATACATATACCCATCACACAGTTTTAATAACTATGAATACAGAGCCAATTTTGTTTTATCTATACCCTATGTCAACTTCCAATGATTATTTACCTGTATTTTATTTATTCATGACGGACACACACAGAGAGGGGCAGAGACAAAGGTAGAGGTGAGAAGCAGGCTCCATGCAGGGAACCTGACGTGGGACTCAATGCTGGGACTCCAGGATCACGCCCTGGACTGAAAGCAGTGCTAAATTGCTGAGCCACCTAGGCTGCCCTACCTGTACTTTAAAATTAAATTTTAAAAGCTGTCTGGCATAGTGATTTTATTTTATTTTTTTATTTTTTTAAAATTTTATTTTATTTATTTATGATAGGCACACAGTGAGAGAGAGAGAGGCAGAGACATAGGCAGAGGGAGAAGCAGGCTCCATGCACCGGGAGCCTGACGTGGGATTTGATCCCGAGTCTCCAGGATCGCGCCCTGGGCCAAAGGCAGGCGCCAAACCGCTGCGCCACCCAGGGATCCCTGGCATAGTGATTTTAAATTAACCTAACAAAACCACTTCCTCTACTAATCTAGTATTAACATGCAATAAACTGTCAAGTGCACAAAATACTTTATATGAATGAAATTTACTAGTCTGATTATAAGATGTCAACTTAGGTGTCTATTAACTTTTAATTTCTAAATTTTTATATAGTTTATGTGCAAAAACAATGAAAAATAACAGCATATGTCAGAACAGGTATTGGTGCCTACTTTGTACTCATTTTCATTTGTTGTGATTATTTTTTAAAGTTACCTTTAAAGAATTCTCCAGGGTAGTCTGGAGGTGGTGATACCATAGGAGAATCTAGGTTGACAATGGATTTCATGACAATTTCTAAAGCATTTCTTCCATACTGCAATAAAAAAAAAAAAAAATTTTAACGAGTTTCAGCATTTGGATACACTTTAATCACACCACCAACAGAACACTATAAAAACTATTATGGTACCAAAGATTCACAAACACAGCTGTCTGGTAAATAATTTCCTTTATTTCTGGAAATTCACATTTGATTCCCAGTATTTATTACACTTCTATTTCCTAAAAGGAATGAAAATAGGATTATACTGCAGAATTTATCACCAAAGATCTGATATGTGAAAATCTGTCTCTTATTCCATACTATCATTTTACAGTGAAACCATAAGAGGCAGTTTTAAGTTTTAAACAGTAACCACTTTCCCTTTTTGTTCACCAGATACACACTACCACAAAATCTCAGAGATACTGAAAGCTGAAATGTACCTTATTATCAAAATTGAACCTGCTCAGATCTCTAGATTCTGTTGCTCTTCTGTCACCATGGGTAAGTGCTCCCTATCAAGACAGAAGATTTCCAATCAAGGCACAGAAAACAGGTTGCATTCACCATCTTTTACACACAACTACACAGCCCAAGAACTTACCAAGCTCTCAAGTCTTTTAGCAACAATAGAAGCAAATCTTTGTTCCCCTGCCAACTCAGAAATCAGAAACACATACTCAGGAGCAGTAACTTGGTTTGATCTATGAGTTCGTCCTGTAACGACATTAAAAATACAGACTGTGCAGGAAATGACAGATGTTGGCAAGGATGTGGAGAAAAGGGCATCCTCTTACACTATTGGTAGGAATGCAAGCTGGTGCAGCCACTCTGGAAAACAGTATGGAGGCTCCTCAAAAACTTGGAAATAGAACTACCCTATGACCCAGCATTTTTTTGTTGTTGTTGTTGATCACTGCCCACTCCACCAAGGCATAGCAGAGCCCAGTGGTAGGCAAACAGGTCTTTATTTCTGGGGCTAAAAACATGTATCTTCCCCCCACCCAGCCAGTGCTGGTCTGACTCCAGTGCCCAACCCAGGCCCAAGCCTATAGCACTGAACTTGGGAGTCCCAAAACCTCCATCCCTGAGTTGTGTGTGTGTGTATATACGGAGAGGACTCCTGGGTGACATCTGGAGGCAGCCCAAGGGTATGGACGTTCTCACAAGTGCCTGGTCACAACCTCCAGAGGTGAGTAGTCTTAGCCTGGGAAGCAGCGTGGTCAGAGATTACTAGGAATTTACCTCAAAAATACAAATATAGAAATCTGTAGGGGCACCTGCACCCCAATGTTTATACCAGCCATATCCACAATAGCCAAATTATGGAAAAAGCCCTGATGTCCACTGACAGATGACTGAATAAAGAATACATGGTATATATTATATATAATGGAATATTACTCAGCCATCAAAAAACCCTGCCATTTGCAATGACTGGCTAGAGCTAGAGAGTATTATGGTAAGTCAAGTAAGTCAATCAGAAAAAGACAATTTTCATATGATCTCACTCCTATGTGGAATTTAAGAAACAAAGCAGGATTTTAGGGGCAAGAGGAAAAAATAAAACAAAGTGAAATCAGAGAGGGACACAAACCATAAGAGATTCTTAATCACAGGAAACAAAATGAAGGTTGCTGGAGGTCGGGTAATGGGGTAACCAGGCAATGGGCATTAAAGAGGCTCACGATGTAATGAGCACTGGCTGTTATAGAAGACTGATAAATCACTGACCTTTATCTCTGAAACCAATAATACATTATATGTTAACTGAATTTAAATAAAAAAAAGATTTTAAAAAATATGGTGTTCACTAGATAAGTGTATTCTGAGATCTATTCCTACCATCTTAATACTAAATTGGTATTCAGAAATTCTTAAGAGAAAAAAATTAAAGAACGTAACAATTACTGTAATTCCACTAAAGGTAAAAAATAAAAAAACTCTCATTGCAATATCCATATTCAGAACAATACTCAATGGGGAGCCTGGGCGGCTCAGGCAGTTAAGCACATGCCTTCAGTTTAAGTCATGATCCCAGGGTTGTGGGATAGAGTCCCACATTGGCCTCTCTGCCCAGTGGTGAGGTTGCTTCAACCTCTCGCACTCCCCCTGCTTGTGCCAGTCAAATAAATAAAATCTTAAAAAAAAAAAAGAAAAGAAAAGAACACTCCTCCTTACAAAAGAACAGAAACTGCCACAAAACAATCAATGATAAACAGATTAATACTTCTGCCCCACTTGGGTTAACCACAATGTTGAAGTACCCGCTGCTCTGGATTCTTCAAAACCAAAAGTTTTTACAAAGATTTTATTTTAAAGAGGGAGTGCACGCATGATGGGGAAGGGGTGGGTGCAGGAACATGCAGAGGAAGGGAGAGAATCTGAAGCAAACTCCACGCTAGCACGGAGCCCAATGCAGGGCTCAATCCCACGTCCTGGAGATCACAACCTTAGCTGAAGAAATCAAGAGTTGGACACTCTAACTGACTGAGCTGCTCAGGTGCCCTTAAGCTGTTTTTTTTTTTTTTTTTTTTTAAAAAACATCAGGTCACAGGGCCATGAACACGTAAAGCTAGGGAAAGAGCAATATGCCCTCAGTAAAGCCACCGAGGGCTGAAAAGGATATGAGGTGGCAGCTGCTCTGACACAGACCACATACATTCTGAAAATCGATGATGAAGATACTCCCGAGGAACCCATTTTTAGATATAATGACAGAAACTCCAATGAAATCCAACACAGATCTTTTATATTTCTTAAAACAGGTAAAAAATGGATTCCATGTAGTCTACATTTTTAGATACAATACACAAACAGTTCCAAAATATACATGTCATGTTTTAAGATATCTGACATAAATTTAGGTTTTGATGTGTGCACATTTCCCCAATGATTACTAGCTATCAAGTGAAATTCAATGTAGGAACTTACCAAATTGCTGAATTGCTCTATCTGCACTCCAGGGTAATTCCAAAGTCATATGAACTCTTCGTCTTTGATTTTTAGCTCTCCGATCTGCTTGTAATGAAATACCTGAGCTGGCAGCTTCTGAGATGATAGCAATATTCTGTATCAAAATATAAGGGGGGAGGGGAGAGGTAAAAGATCACCTTTGCAAAAAAACAAGTAGGCAAGTACCCTAAAATAAAGTTTTTAATTAGAGTACTAGTGGCCGGCCCACCAATACCTACTCTCCTCTTCTTCCTAAATTATAGAACCCCCAGGTTTAGATAGGTGCATGCCTGCCAAGAATCAAGACTACATTTCTCACTTTCCTTCATAGCTAATTATGAGCACACTCCAGTAGGGTATAGGTGATATGTACATTTAAGAGATGTCCTTTAAAGTCAAGAATATGGGACACCTGGGTGGTTCAGCACATAATCCCAGATTCCCCCAATTCCCCAGAATCCCAGATTCCCAGATGTTGAATCCCACATCTGGCTCCTTACTTAGAGCCTGCTTCTCCTCCCTCTGCCTCTCTTTCTATGTCTGTCATGAATAAATAAAATCTTAAAAAAAAAAAAAGTCAAGAATATGCTCTTCTCTTCTTTCCTTCTTTCCGCTAGATGAAATATAGAGGTATAATGACTGAATGTGAAAACGAAGCCTCACATGTTAAAGGAATAAGACAGAAGAGACATAGTCTTCAAGGAGGCATAACAGCTCTGGTCTACCTACTCGAACTTGTATGTGGGAGAAATTACCTTCTACCTTGTTTAAGTCAACACGATTTTGGATTTTCTGTCACTTAACAGCTAAAGTTAATTCCAATGAAAACAATTCTTTTTATTATTTTTTTAAGATTTATTTATTTATTCATTAGAGAGAGAGAGAGACGGGGGAGGGCGGGGCGGGGGCAGAGACTTAGGCAGAGAGAAAAGCAGGCTCCTTGTAGGGAGCCCGATGTGGGACTTGATCCCGGATCCCGGGATCACGCCCTGAGCCAAAGGCAGGCGCTAAACCACTGAACCACTCAGACGTCCCTCAATGAATACAATTCCTAATGCACATCGGCATAAATTCATGAAACAAACTATGTAACACAACTGAAAATACTTCTACCTACAATTTTTAAAATACGTAACATGAGGGGTGGTGCCTGGGTTGGCTTAGTCCGTTAAGCGTCCAAATTCCTGGTTTCAACTCAGGTCATATTCGTAGGGTCATGAGATCGAGCTCCATGTTGGGCTTTATGCTCAGCAAGGAGTTTGCTAGAAAGTATCTATCTCTCCCTCTCCCTTTTCCTCTTCCTATGTTCTCATGCGCACACTTTCTCTAAAATAAATAAATCTTAAAAAAATACATAACACGAACTATGAAATATATTTATAAGAGACAACTGTGGGGGTGCCTGAATGGCTCAGTTGGTTAACCATCTCAATACAGCTCAGATCATGATCTCAGGGTCCTGGGATTGAGCCCCATATCCACATCTGACTCCCTGCTCAGTGGGATCTGCTTGTCCTTTTCCCTCTGGCCCTCTCCCCCTCTCTCATGCTATGTCTCGAAAATAAATAAAAATCTAAAAAAACAAAACAAAAAAACCCCAAAAATATAAAATAAAAAAATAAAATAAAAAACCCCACAACTTTGATGGTGGGTAACTATCCTCTATTTTTATAGCTGCACTAAAACTCGCTGAAATATAAAGAAAAATATGGGTAAACAGAGATTATTTTTTTAAAGATTTTATTTCTTTGACTCAGAGGGAGAGATCCAGAGAGCACAAGAACAGGAACCGCAGAAGGAGCAGGAGAAGCAGGCTCCCCATCAAGCAAAGAGCCCAAGAGCCCAATGCAGGGCTTGATCCCAGGATACTAGGATCATGATCTGAACTGAAGGCAGATGCTTAACTGACTGAGCCACCCAGGCGCCCAAAGAGAAGATTTTATTCTACTATTTAAAGTAAGTAATTAAAGGGTGCCTGGGTGGCTCAGTCAGGTAACCATCTGCCTTTGGCTCAGGCTGTGATCCCAGGGTCCTGGGATTGAGCCCTGAGTCAGGCTCCCTGCTTGGCGGTGAGCCTGCTTTCTCCTTCTCCTCCCCACTCATGCTAGATCTTGTTACTTCTGTCAAATAAACAAAATATAAAAAAATAAGAATAAAATAAATTAAGGAATTACATTTAAGTGGTACTCCTTTTTTAAAGCAATTTCATCAGCAAATGCTTAAAGCAATTCCAAGTAGATGGGGAAGAACTAGTCTGAGAATCTCAAAATTGACTAACATTACTCAACAGTAAGAGGCTACACGAACAGCCTCTGGAGGCAACTGAGGCCTCTACAGTGGTGAGGTACGTAAGCCAATTTGCAGGTCTTTCAGCGATCATCCTAATACAACACAGCATGGCAATAAGAAATTCAGCAAAATGAAAGGACACTAGTAATCTGGGTATGCTTAAATATTTCTAGAGGCAAAATTAGACACCGCAGAGTAGCATTACATGTGAAGCCACTAAGATGACCTGAGAGAACACAATATTTTAATACACTGATTAAAATTTTAAAAAGCCAGGACGCCTGAGTGGCTCAGCGGCTGAGTGCCTGTCTGCCTGCCTGCAGCTCAGGGTGTGATCCTGAATTCCCAGGTTCGAGTTCTGCATCCGGCTCCTTGCATGGAGCCTGTTTCGTCCTCTGCCTGTGTCTCTGCCTCTATGTCTCTTGTGAATAAATAAATAAAATCTTAAAAAAAATTTTTTTAAAAGCCTCAATTTTTAAGAACCACATCTGATTCTGTGCACAATATCTTACTACATTCAATTTATAAGCAAATAATGAAAATGTGTAAAGTGTTCAATGATTATGTAGTCACTAAAAATTAAATAACATTCAACACAATTCATTTCTCTTTAAAGAAAAAAAAAAACCTCTAAACATCAACTTAAATATGTAATTATACTTTTCATTGAAAAGCATTTCAGAAAAACATACCTTATCTCCATCCATAAATCTTTGTTTTTCTGTGATATTTAGTATTTCTACAGGGACATCAAGTTCAGATCTTGATTCATAAGATATGCTTCCATCATCGTTGCTTACAACCCTCCCTTTGCGACCAGTCATCTGCAAAGCCAAACAGTGTCACTTATAGTTAGGTCCCTGATTAAGGAGCAGGAAGCATCCGACCTCTGCATTGAAGAAACTTGGTGGGAGAGCAAAGCAGATGATGAAGCCGACACATAGGGGCGCAGCCTAAGCTACACCAGGCAGTGTAAGGGAGAAAACACTGCAACACAGTTTCTGGTTTTGACAAGTTCAAACTCCAGCAGAGAAAGCAGATGTGTGGCAATGATCAGAGGCCGCATGACAGGTATAGTAACAGATCAGTGTGTTGAGTAAATACTGAGATACTAAGGACAAGAATTTACTGACACTAGGGTGACAGAGAACAAAGGTTCTAAGATCTAAGAGAAAATTAGACAATTATGTGATGACATCCAAAATATCACGCATTCTGCAGGGTTTTAAGTGGCCAAAAAAAGGACAAAGACACAGCCTTGATCAAGTCATATTTACCTCAGCAACATTCTCAGGGCCACCAAGTTCATCAATAAGTTCATCCAGGGTATTAGGAGGGAGGTCTTCAGCTAATTTCTCTAGTTTATCAAGGAGGTCTTTCTTCATCTGCTGGGCCCTTTCCACAGCATCCTGACTTGTTATAAGGCTATTGTTACTGTTGGTGTTACTGTTAGCTAGATAAAATACATTAGTTAAAATTCAGTACATAATTTAAATACATTTCACTTCAAAGTACATTTCACCAGACAAGCAAACTTCCCCATAGATACCTGGTGCACTGTTAGGAGCAGGCAAAATTACTGGTGTAGATGAAAAACTAGGTCGTTTTGATCCAAGACCTGATGCTAATAAGGCACTTTGAATAGAATCTGGATCTATACTTTTCTTTTTTTTTTTATCTTTGTTTTTCTTATGATCTTTTCTGATCAACCAGGGATCTGAAAGTTAAGGAAAGATGTGGTCAAATCATTTGTAAAAGAAGCAAATATTCAAAGGAAACCAGCCTTGAATTTTTTTAATTGGTAACTTATAAATCAAGGGTCCCCAAAATCAGGGGTCCTGTACATCCAACACACTAAAAGGTACAATTACATAGCTTGGATGGGTCAGTCAGTTTGACTCCTGGTTTTGGCTTAGGTAGCGATCTCAAAGTTGTGAGGCTGAGCCCCACATGGGCTCCATGCCCAGCACAGAGTCTGCTTGCCCCTCTCCCTCTGCTCCTCCCCCTACTCTCCTCTCCCAAATAAATAAATAAATCTAAATAATAATAATAAAATCACTGCACAAAATTGAGGCCACTATCTCACATAAATGAGCTAAAACACCAAAAGACAGAGCAGCTTGGGGATTTCTCCACCAAGCAGACTAGATTCTGTGCAATGATGTGTACTGCACCAGGAAAAAACAGGTTTTATTAAAATATCCCATTTCTAACACAGAACTATCTATCCTTTCAGTATTGTTTAATATAATGAGGTACTTACCATCTTCATCATCCTCACTAGACTCATCTCTGAATGGGTTGAAATCATCATCATCTCCGGAACTCATGTTTTTAGAGCTCTCATAGTCACTTTCTTCATGATCAGATGCATCAGATTCACTTCCACTATCATCAGAACTGCTACCAGTAAGAGCACCTACTTTTCGTGCTTTTTTGGCTTCTCGAGTTATTTCTTCACCTACCCTCGAACCCCAAACGAGACAGTTAGTCCAAACACACTGTTCTAAAGATCTAGAAGAATGTAGTTCATGCATTCTTTAAATGAGATATATACAGAAAAAACATTTTTTTAAGTATATAAATTTCCAAGCAAATGTTAACCTTTTAGATTCCCAAAAGAAATCAGGCTATACTCAATTATTAAGAAGAAATTAGACATGTAAATACAAATTCTAGGGATCCCTGGGTGGCGCAGCGGTTTGGCGCCTGCCTTTGGCCCAGGGCGCGATCCTGGAGACCCGGGATCGAATCCCACATCGGGCTCCCGGTGCATGGAGCCTGCTTCTCCCTCTGCCTGTGTCTCTGCCTCTCTCTCTGTGTGTGACTATCATAAATAAATAAATAATTAATTAAAAAAGAAAAAAAAAACAACAAATTCTAGATTGCCTTTAAGTGCACGTTTTAAAATAAATTCAGGATAACACAGAACCTCCAGCATTTTCACACTTTGTGAATGAGGCTGAGAGCAGAGACCTAATAATTACAGGTTTATAGTATATATAAAAATTAAAATACTTTAGGGATGCCTGGGTGGCTCAGCGGTTTAGTGCCTGTCTTTGGCCCAGGGCATGATCCTGGAGTCCAGGGATCAAGTCCTGCATCGGGCTCCCTACATGGAGCCTGCTTCTCCCTCTGCCTGTGTCTCTGCCTCTCTCTCTATGTGTCTCTCATGAATAAATAAAATCTTAAAACAAAAACTTCATTTGTAAAAGTCAAACAAGGTGCTAACTTAAATTATTTTAATGAGCATTCAAAAAACACATGGGCTGGGTGGTGGTGGTGGTGGTGGTGGTGGAGCCGGTGCCTGGCTCAGTCAGGTAAGTGCCTGACTCTTGGTTTTGGCTCAGGTCATGATCTCAGGGTGGTGCCTTGAATGGGGCTCCATGCTATGCTGGGTGTGGATCCTGCTTAAGATTCTCTCTCTCCCTCTACTCCTGCCCCTCCCTATCACTCATGAGCACATACTCTTTCTTTCTCAAAGGAAAAAAAAAAAGAAAGGGAAACAGGACCATGTGACCATTTAAGATAACCATTGATTCTACAGTATTACTTTTTGTGCCATTTTTTGTGCCACTACAATAAAAAATATTGTCAATTAAAACAACCAATCCACTTTCAAGCATATTAAAAATGTAAAAAAAAGGGTGCTTCTAGAACAGATTAAACAAGGTTAAAGTGTCAGCCACTGTGTTTAGAAGACACAGCATCAGTCGTTCCGACAGAAGTTATCGCTGTCTTAAAGAGAGCCTGAGAAGTTAACTTCTGAAAGCCGAACAGGTTACTAAGCCTCTAAACACAAACCAAAGTTTGCATATTATAAAATGTCTAAGAAGAACTGAGTGTATTCCTAATAATAAAATAACAAATGCCTTTTTAAAGACTATAAAAATACCGTATATGTCTACATGCATATGCAGCTTTGACAACAGGAAGGCCCAGATTTTGCTTTCTATATATCACCCACTAGCTTTGTGAACCTAGGGAGAATCCTTAACTTCTTAATCTTTCTGTGCCTTAGTGTCCTCCATCTCTAGAAAAAGTAAATAAACAAAACAAAACACAGACACACACAAAAAAACAAAAGATCTATTTTCATATGGATCCCTTATGGGTTAAATGATGTAAGGCCAATGTTTAACATCATGCCTAGCATTAGTCAAATTATTCAAGCCCTAATTTAAAATAGGGAATCACTTGTGCATTCAAAACTACAAAAGCAACAGCAAAAATAAGCAAACACATGCCAATTTAAAAAGCAGCTCAATCCTGGGCAGCCCAGGTGGCTTAGCGGTTTAGTGCTGCCTTCAGCACAGGGCCTGATCCTGGAGACCCAGGATCAAGTCCCATGTCAGGCTCCTTGCATGGAGCTTGCTTCTCCCTCTGCCTGTGTCTCTGCCTCTCTCTGCCTGCCTCTCTCTCTCTCTCTCTCTCTAATAAATAAAATCTTAAAAAAAAAAAAAAAAAAAAAAAAAAAAGGCAGCTCAATCCCAAAATATAGTTGTTTCAAAATGCTCAAATTTATACTCTTTTCAACATCATTTAAAGAACTCACCTTTCCGCTTCTTTACTTTACTTTCTTTACAAGGACTATCTCGTGGTGAACTGTTGTTACTTGGAGCTGTCAAATCGATTCCTAGCAAACTATAAAGTTTTTTCCGGTCTGGAGCAGGGAAGTGTTTTTCAATAAGTGACTGCAACACTCCTCTATTTACATGAGAGGAAAAGTGACAATTAGTGGTTGAGTTTGCAAAATAACTTATATACGAAATCTTATTAAATATATTCTTAAGGGGTGAAGGGGTGCCAGAGTGGCTCAGTTGGTTGAGTATCCAACTCTTGGTTTCAACTCAGGACATGATCTCATGAGTTTTGGGATCCAGTCCCCTCTCAGGCTCCATGCTCAGTAGGGAGCCTACTTCAGATTCTCTCCCGCTACCCCTCTCCCCAAGCATGCTCACATGCTATCTTAAATAAATAACACAAATCTTAAAACATTAAGAATATATACATTTTTTTTCTTAAAATATACCTCTTAAAAGTAAATAAATTATTTAATATAATAAAATACTGATAATCCAGGTGAAATAAATTTAACATTCTAGGCTAAGACAGCTGAATTGAAATATAGTTCAAGCCCAGCCAAATAGGCATTTTTTTTTTTTTTAAAGATTTTATTTATTTATTCATGAGAGACACAGAGAGAGACACACAGAGAGAAAGAGAGGCAGAGACACAGGCAGAGGGAGAAGCAGGCTCCATGCAGGGAGCCCGACGTGGGACTCGATCCCAGTTCTCCAGGATCATGCCCTGGGCCGAAGGCAGTGCTAAACCTCTGAGCCACCCCGGGCTGCCCAATGTGCAACTTTCTAGTAGCTAGGTTAAAAAGTGAAAGAAAGGGGTGCCTGGATGGCTCAGTTAAGCATCTGCTCATGCTGTGATCCCAAGGTCCTGGGATTGAGCTCTGCATCAGACTTCCTGCTTGGTGGGGAGATGGCTTCTCCCTGTCCCTCAGCCCCTTCCCCTGCTTGTGGTCTCTCTCAAATAAATAAAATCTTTAAAAATAATAATGTAAATTAAAAAATAAAAAGTGAAACTGGAGAAACATTTTTAATGATATATTTCAGAAAAAAAAATGATATATTTCAGGATATAGGCTAGTATCATATACCAATGTATCACACACAATCAGTGAGCTGTAAAACATTACTTTAAGTCTTTAAAACCTTGTATTTTATATTCACAACACATCTCAACTTGGACTAGCCACTGACACGCACATGTGACAGTTCCTATCATTTTAAACAATGCAGTAATAGTCACACAAGTATAGGAAAAGACGTTAGGAAGTTCATGTTTTGCTTTTAGAAGCAGTTTTGAATTATATCCGTCTTAAAAAAGAGCGACCTGAATGTATCTCTTAACACGAGATAGTATAGCAGGGCAAAGGTTATTTTTGTTAATTTTACTATTAGAGTTAAAATTGGCAAGGCAGACAAACTGAAAAACATCTAAATCTTTCTAAAACTCTTTTTGAATATCTCATGACTCTGTGCAATTTTTATACTACATATTACTAAATTTGGGGAAACTACATGTAATGCTCCTCTGCATAATGGCAATTTCAAACACATAAAACTGAAACTAATCCAAGATGTCACAGATCTCCAAGACAAAAATCACACCCTTCCGTTGGTCCAAACTACTGGGCACAATATTGTCAAGATGCTTAACAATCAAGCACTTCTATGTTACTATTTTCCAAGAGATATATTGTGATGGACATGCACAGAACAAAAACTAAGATCAGAAAAACTTTAATGATTATATACATGAATCAAAATTTTTGCCTACAGGACATTTAAACTGATCTAAATAAAAACTCAAAACCAAAAACATTACTTGGCAGTTGAAACAAAATCATTCAATTCTCCTCCACCCTCTTCCAAGGCTTCTAACGTTCTAGCTTCTCCTGTTGACTGTAGACCAATTACAACACACTGGAGAGAAAAATAAAATTGTAAATAAAACTATGCATGCTACGTGTAAAAAACTTAGCTAGGAAACAGGATCACAGCAGTGAACATCAACTGCAATCCCTGCCTCAATTCTTTGTGATTTAAGTAGATATATATGTACTGCTAAAATGAAAAAACATGTATGGCAACCTATATCCCACACATCAGCAGTAGTTCTATCTATGGATGGCCAAATGATAATGGCTTATTGCTTTATATATTTTTGAGCTATCTAAATTCTTCATTTTAAACAGGCACTGCTTTTAACATTTCTTAAAAACATAGATTTTAAAATCTTATTACTATGTGATACCTTAACAACTCTCTCAGAAAAATCAGGCTTTGCAAGCAGAAAGCCTAAACACCCAAAAGACTAAGAAACATGACCAAATGTATTCAACTTACTTTTCCATTCTTGATTTCTTCTCGAGCTAGTTGCACAACCCTTTTAACTTTGGATGCTATGCACAAGTATTTGAAAAACCTCTGGTGTGCAGACCAGAACTGACCCCACATGGATTTCTTCATGCGTTGCTCAGCATCAATCAGATCTGCAGCTTGCTGAAACCGCTCTCTGGCAATGACCCACTGAAGACACACAATCAACATTTTAGAGATTTTATCTATGAGCGTGAATTATTTAAAAATGATTGATTGAAGCAAAATAATGTTAGGTGCAAGCTTACTTACTTAACATCAATTAAAAAACCATTTTCAGTAACTTGGGAATCTCTAAACAAATGTTTTTTAGGATGCTCACACAGAGTTGCCCCTAAATTCTTATTACATAGTAGAGTCATTTCAGGGAAGAATTACATTGTAATTTTTTAAAATCATGCAACTTAAATAAATGGCTTTTATTTTTTTAAAGATTTTATTTATTCATGAGAGACACATACCGGGGGGAAGGGGGCACACAGAGACACAGGCAGAGGGAGAAAGAGACTCCATGCAGGGAGCCGGACATGGGCCTTGATCCCGGGTATCCAGGATCAGGCCCTGTGCTGAAAGTGGCGCTAAACCGCTGAGCCACCTGGGCTGCCCAATAAATGGCTTTTAAAAAAAAGTTTCAGTTATCTTTACACGTAACATGGGGCTCAAAAACATGACCCCAAGAATCAAGAGTCTAAGAGTCACATGCCCTCCTCACACAGCCAGCCAAGTGCCTCATTACAAATGGCTTTTTTAGGGATGACTGGGTGGCTCAGTGGTTGAGTATCTGCTCAGGGCATGGTCCTGGGGTCCCAGGATCGAGTCCTGCATCGGGCTCCTTGCAGGGAGCCTGCTTCTCTCTGTGACCCTGTCTCTGCCTCTCTCTCTCATGAATAAATAAAATGAAATCTTAAAAAAAAATAAACAAAACAAGAAATGGCTTTTTATTTTTATTTTTTATTTTTTTAAAGATTTTATTTAGTTATTTATTCATAGAGATGCAGAGAGAGAGAGAGAGAGAGAGGCAGAGACACAGGCAGAGGGAGAAGCAGGCTCCATGCAGAGAGCCTGACGTGGGACTCGATCCCGGGACTCCAGGATCATGCCCTGGGCTGCAGGCGGCGCTAAACCGCTGCGCCACCGGGGCTGCCCAAGAAATGGCTTTTTAAAAATAAATTAACAAAAAGAAAGCTTAGAAAATTAGGAAAGTAAGGATCTGGTGATTTATGTGTTGTTTTATAGCAAAATATATTCTTGTGGGCTGAAAGACATTAAAAATACTAGGAATTAAGAAAAAACTTCTCACCAGCTTGACTGCTTTGTTATACATTTTCACATAGCTCTGAGAAAGAAGAACTTCCTCAATTTTGAAGGTCACTCCAGTAAAACTCAGCTGTCGAGCAATGTACATTCCTCTAAGCTTCATATCCATAGCAACTATTTCCATGGCACCAACACCTCTGAATAAAATTAAAACACACAGTAACTATCATTAAATATAGTAGGGCTTTAATATAAGTGGAAAAGGTTTTAGCAATAACACCTCTTTTAGACTGCAACCGAGAACAAATAGTGTATACTGTAAACTGCTTTACCTCCGTTCTACTGCTTGGATAAAATCACTAAATTCTCTAAATGGAGTTCCTTCTCCCCATATTCCAAGACGGTTCATATAAGCCATGTTTCGTGGTTCAGAAGCACCTGAAAAATCCCAAAACGAAACATTTTATAGCTGAAAAAGTAACCTACATATCTTTCAAATAAAATAACAACTTACCAGTGGCACTAGCATAAACAACTCTGGCCTTTGGCAATTTGTTCTGAAGCTCTAAAACTGCTAAGCCTGTCTTGGTTGGCTTTGAAGAACCAACAGGACATAGGTTTTTTGCTTTATGACATTCATCAAACACTATCTGTACAGAATGAATTAAGGAACATATCATAATAGCAAATATCTCTAATCCTTAAGGAAGATTTAATGTTTATTTCAAGGCCCTGGGAAACTATCCCATATTTCTGGGGTGGTAGAGTGGGCCAAATTCAAGACAATTGGGAAGAGATGGTGCAGATTATAAAACCCCTGAGCATTAACCTTGTGAAGTAACACCAACATACCCATCAAACCCATCATCAGGCTTTGTGAAACCGTAACATTTTATGTATTTGCCTCAGATTTTCTTTTCAAGATTACAAATGTAAATGAAGCCCACTATGTGCCTCTCCTTGAGATCACCCCTCCCTCTCAAATCTCAGAGGCAATCACTGATTTTGATATTTATATTGACCAGATATCTAATTCTTAATTAGAATGGAGAAAGGATCATTGTGGCAAGGAATGTCAACCACATGGATAATTTTGGCCAATTCTCAAAGTACAATTGGTGACTAATTTAATTATCATTTCAAAAACATTCCTCATGCATGACAATGAACGCTGCTAGGAGCAAATAGGTTTGGAAATCACTAAATTCAGTTTTTCCCCTTAGTCTTCTCAGGCACCTTTCTATGTGAGTATGTAGTGTGAATTACTGAAAAAGTAATATAGTATTCATTACTTCCCACACCTATTAACATTTTCCTAAACCAGGAGCTTAAATATTGGCCTCTTATATGACAGGAACAAAAAAGAATCTCCCTTAGACACAGATCAGCCATTAAAGCTCTCATCCCAGCAATTTCAGTTAATCTCAGGATTATTCTTACACTTTTGTGTTATTAAAAACAAAAATATTTGTTGTAAAGGATACCACTCCATCGAAGTCATCACCGCACCAATGCAGAAGTTGTTTTAATCTAGTTTTATATTTACCACCAGACTGACTTTCACCAATAAGGGAAGAATAGGTAGCAAAAATAACACCCTTTTTCACGCTCCCATTATGTTTGGAAGAAATTTTTCCATATTTAAACTAAAAAAGAAAAAAGAAGAATAAATACACTTTTCTCTGAAAAATTTATCCTATCCAAACTTCTACAGCAGGAACCTGGTGGGTCCATCACAGGTTTTAGGGAAGTCAAAGGACCCCCTAAGACCACACACAAAATTTCTTCTACATATGTATACACAGACACACATGCATGCATACACTCACGTTTACATACAACTTCATGATACAAGGATCTAGCTTTCAAAGTCTCAAAAAAATTCTATCAATAAAAAGATTACAAACACCCCTCCAAGAAAAAAAGTCACGATATTCACTCTACAAATATTTATTGTGCGCTTACTATATGCCAAGTCATTATACTTAAGTTCTAAGGCATATATAAAGAATTATGATTAATAGTTAATATATCCTTCTTCAATTACACGGACTAAGAAATCAAAAATATTTCTAGATGCCAGTTATGTGTTTTTAGTTTTGAGCTGTAAGGGGTCATTCAAGACAAAGTACTTTACCTACCAATCTACTCAGTCATACCCACCCAAAAATGCCAGTGAGGAGCAGGGCAACATTAAACCAACCTAGGGCTCACATGGAAAGCAGATTTACTTATTTTCAAATGGCTAACAGGGAGGTATCTGAAGGAACTCAGTCTGCCTATTCAACCCTTGTAACTCCAGCTCTTGGTGCACAGGAAGTCAGTAAAGATTTGCCAAATAAACATTAAGATTCTTATCACATTAAACTGTGCTTTAGATATCGAGACACATTTTCTTCCATTTGACAGGACTGTTTTAACATAAATACAGATACAGATTTACAAACTCAGTGGATAGACAAAATATCCAAATCAGTATCCAAGCCTCAACAATTATTTATGTGCTAGGACTACCAATCCACACAGCTTTACTACAATGCCTTATTATGCTCAGTTAGGAATTAGCTATATAAAGTTACCCCAAAAACAAAGACAAAAAGAACACTGAAGACTAGAATAAACTCCATACCCAGAGACAAGGCTATTTTGTTTGCCACTACACAACCATACCCGGCATAGTACTTAATGCATAGTAACCCACAAACCAACAAGAGTAGCTAGCACTCACAAATACTTTCTATAAAATAATTCATTTAATCCTCACAACTCTGTAAAGTAGAAACTGTTATTCCCATCTCATAGTGGAATCTATATTTACTGAATGACTAACTGAATAGAAAACTTTCATACCTTATTTAATGAATGAACCAAAATGTTTTTTGCTCCAATATCCCTCAAATCTCTTTCAGCATCATACTTCAAATCATTTGAAACACTGAACCTGCCACAAAAAAAAAAAGAAAAAAAAAGAAAAAAAATTAAATGCAAATTCCATCAGTCTAGCAGATTAAGGATAAATAAACCAGGGCTTGACACTTAAAAAATAAATAAATAAATAAATAAATAAACACCTACTCATTAAAACCCAACTCCCACAATGAAGTAACTATTCACAAAAGAAAGCTTCCATAGCCAGCCTTTGGCACTTACCATAATGCTCTTTTTCTACTCAACAAATAATTTTCATAGATAATTCCTGCTATCGTCCTTCCTTTTCCTACACCAGCACCATCACCTATTAAAAAGCCAGCACGATCTCCATTAGGTAGGAATGTTTCATGTTGCTGAAAAAGAGAAGGCTGGTAATTAATTAATCTCTTTTAGACTGGTGATCAGACTTTCAAACACTGTTGTAGGAATATATTAATATGATCTATGTGTATACAAATGACACACAGTTTGGCTCAATATGGATACTTTCTTTATACTTATCTTCCTGGCTACACTCACATGCACCAAATAACTGAAATCAACAAATTGGTGAGCAATCACACAAAAATATGAAGGATGGTTAGCTGTTTGGCCATTACATATTTTATAGAAAGGGAATACAACAGAAATCCTCTTAAGACAACTCGCATAACTAATTCATGGTTTTGAAAGCTGGTACAATACCCATACAGTAATACCACAGTTCATTTAAACACCCACCAGGGAATGGGCTTTTCTATCCTTTCAGCAGCATTCAGCTACCAGAGTTAAAAGAGATGCAACAAATAGCCCCCCATCCATCCAACTATCTTCTTTATACACACACACACACACACACACACATTCTTAATCTAACAGTTCTACCAGATAGACTCCCAATAACGGAACTGTCAGGTCAAAGGATATACTTATCTTTTTTTTTCAAGTAAGCTCTACATTTAACGTAGGGTAACTCACAACCTCAAGATCAAGAGTCACATGCTCTAGTGACTGAGCCAGACAGGAGCAGTAGAACATACATATTTTTAATTTTTTTAAAAGATTTTATTTATTTGAAAGAGAGAAAGCAAGCAAGAAAGAACATGAGCAGAGGAGAGGGGTACATGGAGAGGGAGATAAAGAACCTCACTGAGCAGCAAGCCCCATGCGGGCTTTGATCCTAGGATCCTGGAATCATGATTTGAGCCGAAGGTAGCCACTTTACCAACTGAGCCACCCAGGAGCCCCTTAATTTTTTTTTTTTTTTTTTTTTTAAGAGGAAAGGCACATGCACAAGAGCTCAGTGTGGGGAGAGGGAGAGGAAAGAGAAAATCTGAAGCAGGCTCTATACCCAGCATGGAGCCCAATCCAAGGTTCGATCTGAAGACCCTGAGATCCTGACATGAGTGGAAATCAAGAGTCTGACGCTTAACCAACTGAGCCATTCAGGCACCCCATCTTTTTAATATACATTCCCACTGAATTCCAAAAAGGTTATAACATTTGTCATTTCTTCTTTTTTTTTCATTTGTCATTTCCAGTAGAAATGTACCTCTTGTGTCCATCTTACCCTTTTAATTTTTTAACACAGGAGGAGCATCTGGGTGGCTCAGTTGGACATCCGACTCAGATCATGATCTCGGGGTAATGGAACTGGGCCCCCACGTTGGGCTCCACACTCAGTACAGAGTCTATTTATCCCTCTCCTTCTGCTTCTCCCCCTGCTCACATGCACTCTCTAAAATTAAAAACTTAAAAATAAACCAAAAAACAAAAACCCAAACTCCCAAAAACCAAAAGTAAAAAAAATAACTAACACATGAAACTTCTATAAAAGTCACATTCACAAGTTTTTCATGCAAGGAAAACTTACCTTTGTATGAATGCAATTATATTATAGGGACTAGGATTAAAAGATAAGTATTGTATGTAGTTACAAAATATTGCTTACCTGGGCTGCATAAGTAATTGCCTCAAGCTGTAATGCTGATAACCAGCCATTATCAATGGTTTCTTCAGAAATGGATGTTTTGTACCAAACATCAGGAGGAGTAACACTGGATAAAGAACTAGTTTCCACTACAGCATCTGGATGACGTAGGCCAATTTTTACTAAATGAAAATTTTAAAATACTTCATTTTAATTTTTCTAGGTAATAATGAACCCAGTTTTATTCTATAATATTGCCATAGTTTTTTCTATCATAGAAAAAATAGAAGTAAATAAGTAACTATACACTCCAGGATTCTACAAAGGCACTGATAAGGTTTGGTAAATTACTATTTAAATTTGACTAAAGGAAAAAAAATTTTGACTAAAAAGATCTATTTATCAAATATTTATGGTTTAAATAGAGATCTGCTGATTAAAAAAAGATCTAAAAAAATAACTTAGTATCACCAGGTTCTCCAGCAGCAACAGAACATAATCCTAGATGTGGGAATTTATTGAATGAATCATTCACTTGAATCAATAAGAGAGGGTTGGAATATAATTTTATTTTGAAAGTTATTTTAATGGAAATCTTGGCTATAAAATTAAACAGCAACTAATTCCCCCAAATGCATTATGTGAATAGTTTTATTTTTTTTTATTTTTGTGAATAGTTTTAAATAAAGGTCAGCACAATTTTTCTATAAACAGTCAGACAATATTTTCAGCTTTGCTGAACATCTGCTCTATTATTAAACACTGCCAATGTAGCAGTGTAAAAGCAGTCTTAGCCAATAAACAAACTCATGAAAATGATTATGTTCTAATAAAACTTTATGTAAACACACAAGGTTCCAAATTTAGTTTACTGACCTTGGTTTAAAGAAGGGCCATTGATAAGCTTTCAATCTTTTTATGAGAACTATTATGGGGGTGAGAGATCTACCCTTTTCAGATACCACAACCTAAAGTTTAAAGTTCATTTTCAAAAAATTTATGTAGGGGCACCTGGGTGGCTCAGTGGTTGAGCGTCTATCTTTGGCTCAGGTCATGATCCCAGGGTCCTGGGATTGAGTTCCACATCAGGCCCCCGCAGGGAGCTTGCTTCTCCCTCTGCCTATGTTTCTGCCTTTCTCTGTGTCTCTCATGAATAAATAAATAAAATTTAAAAAATAAAAAATTATGTATGTATTTTTAAGTAGGCTCTACACCCAACATGGGTCCTGAACATACAACCCTGAGATCATAAGACCCCAAGATTAAGACTCACATACTCTACACCAATTAAGCCGGCCAGCCACTTCCTAAAGTTCATTTCAAATGACCAGAAAATTATAGGATCCTCAAGTCAATACATAGTTAGTAAACAGCAATTTTTAGTTCAAGTGGTAATATTAGCAGCTTTTTATAGAAACTCAAAGTACATAAAAGATTCTAGCCATACTTTTTCATTTTATCACCCCCATACAGTGAAAAAGTCAACATTTTTATTATCAAAGCTAAAAACTATTAATTTTCAATTTGACATAATGGCCGCTAAAAAAAAAAAAAAGGACTGTTATGGAAAAAAGAGTAGAAGCATTAATATACACCCCTGAAATAAATAACACATTTTTAAGATTCCATGTTTTTATGCTTTGTATAAAGTATATAAAGCTAAGATACAGATTTATATCTCTGCAATTTACTATGATCTTATAATCACTGCTGATATGAGTGAGCAAAATTAACTTGAAACAAAATAAACCCTAAGCTTTTCTAGTTTTAAAGAACTTCAACCCAAAACACTTCTAAGTTTGTGTAGGCAAAATAATCCATAGTAAAGTTTTCATGTAGGTATTTTAAAACATAGTATAATTTAAAACATATTACAAAGCTCTTGTCAAATTCTGAGGTATCCAGTATTAACAGATTTTTTTTTAAAGATTTTATTTATTTATTCATAAGAGACACACACACAGAGAAGCAGAGACACAGACAGAGGGAGAAGCAGGCTCCATGCAGGGAGCCCGACGTGGGACCTGATCCCCGGTCTCCAGGATCAGGTCCTGGGCTGAAGGCGGCGCTAAACCGCTGAGCCACCCGGGCTGCCCCTATTAACAGATTCTAATAGATAATAACTTAAGTTTAAGAAGAACCCAGAAGTCTTTCACTATTTTCACAGTTCTGAAAGACATACATTTTATTGGCATATACTCTGCATAAGTTTCTGCATGACCCATTTCTTCTTCATCTTCTTCCTCTGGTTCATCTTCCTCTTTCACAACAGGGACCTTCTGTAACACAAAGGGAGCGTAATCAGAGTCTGAAGGCTTAGCCAACACACACAAATTCTTCTGCAGGAACACTAACAGTCTTCAATCTTGGAAACATGACATACATCTATATTCCCTAAAATCTGGGTCACATTTTGTGTCTTCCATGCTTCTCCAATGAATACAGCTAATCCATGACCTACTCTCATCCCTAACATACCACTGGGTCACCACAGGGCTCCACCATCCTTCCAGCTACCATAATCTCAAACTACTTTCCCCTTCAATATTGCCTACCACCCTCCCTGATGCCCAGAACTGAAACCTTAGTCCTCAGTCTTCATTTCAATTCCAGGAATAGAAAGACTAAAAGAATTGGAGAAAAGCTGATGAGCCCCAGGAGCTTATCCTACAATGTCAATGGCAGAAACTCTGTTGAAGTCACACATCCCACCCCCATTTCAGTGCACCTTCATTTCAGCTGTCTTCTTTCCACTGGACACTGAAACTAAACCCCCAGAAAAATCTGGATTTAAAAGTTCTTCTGAAGGAGACAGAATCTGTTTCAGACATCTATGTCTTCAAATGCAACAATAATCATATGTAAGAGCAATAGCACTTACTCTCCAAACTCTGACACACCCAAAGATGCAATGGGGAGCTATTAGTAACTATACCAGGAAAACAGGAACGATGCCAAACACTTGAGTGAATGGTTACTAGTCACATGTTTCTTTGTTTCTTTACAGACTCTTAGAAGGGTGAAATAGGGAGGAGTAGGGGAATAGAAAGACCCAGCACAAGCCTCTTTTCACAAGTAAAACCATCAACAAAGCTTTATTAACGTGCTTGTTCAAGAAAAACTAGAGAAAGCTGTGAAACCCAGTATATCTAGAAAAGGAGAAGAAAAAGAAACCAGTCAGGAACTACAAGCAATGCCAAGGACAACAAAGCCTTGAAAGGTAAGGGGAGGATTTTCAATTGCTTTTATTTAGTCTGTAGTACAATGGCACATAGATGCTCAATAAAAGTGGGAAGGAGAGAGAAGATAGTAAACATCCAATCAACATTAATCCAGGATATCCTCAAGAAAAAATCCAGAACAGCTCTGAATGCTCTTGGAAAGCGTGCCCAAATGAAACTGATTTCAGAAGCTGTAAACAAAGTTGGGTTGGCCAAAGAAACAGATGTAAATCCCCACTGGGCTGTTATTTGTGTGGCCTCAGGCAATCACTTAAATTCTGAGTCCTCCCCATCCCCACCTTCACCTCTTTCCCCACCTATCAAATAAGAACGCATACTAAATGACCAGCCTCCTTCCTTCTCTATCTGATCTTCCCATACCTGAATTAAAAAAAAAAATTGCCCAGAGTGTAATTGGAAGATAAGCTGATGACACTGTCTGGTAACAAAACTCAGGGAGACAAGTAAATTTCTAAGCTATTAAAATGGCAATGGAGGGATACCAAGTTTAGGGTCAAGAAGATAATTATGAGGGGAAACAGGGAAAAATTGTGGTACCTGGGGAATGCCTGCCCAACACACAAAACAAGTGTTCACTACTCAACTGGAGGCATGTTTTACTAGGTGGGGAATGCGGACCCAGGGTTGTCAAGTACTCCTATTTTTCAGGAGAACCTGGAAATCAGATTTTTATTTAGTAGCAACAAACACAAAATTTTTCAATATATCATAGAAGCCAAACAAAACACATCTATCAACTGGCTTTGATGTAGCCTACCAGTTTGTAATCTGTTAGAAGTTTCTTTTATTTTCTTTTTAAAATAAGATTTATGCCCAACTCAAGGGGTCCCAAATTCAAGACTTCAAGATTAACAGTCACATGCTCCATCGACTGAGCCAGCCAGATGTCCATTACAAGTTTCTTTAACTGCAAGGACAACATAGAACTTTTGGTGTATTATGGGCAAACATGGGTTAGACTGGGAACCTGAGGACTACGTACATTTCTTAAAGAAAAACACAATCTGGGCAGCCCCAGTGGCCCAGCGGTTTAGCACTGCCTGCAGCCCGGGACATGGTCCTGGAGACCCGGGATCGAGTCCCATGTCAGGCTCTCTGTGTGGTGCCTGCTTCTCCCTCTGCCTGTGTCTCTGCCTCTCTCTCTCTCTCTCTCTCTCTCTCTCTCTCTCTCTGTCTCTATGAATAAAATAAAATCTTTAAAAAAGAAAAAGAAAAAAAGAAAAAAGAAAAACACAATCTTACTTTCTAAAAATCAACTTTCATGTAAGTTACTGACACACAACCATTAAGTAAAACTGGGTGCTGCCAGCATTCATTCTCCTGGTCTCTATTCTATTTGTTTCCTATTCTATATTCCATCCCCAAGTCTACCAATCCTTTGGTATTATTATATGCAGTCACCTCATATTTTCCTTTTTTTCCCTTTCCCCTTACCTTTTCCCAATTCTCCTTGCAATCTCCCAAGTTTAGTCTCTTAATACCTCCCTTCTGGATTACTTAACCAACCTTTCACCCTCTCTTCCCCATCCGACTCATCCTGAATCACTAACAGATCTTCCCACTGACGCTGCACCAAGCTTCACAAAATGAAGTCTTCCCAGGCTATTTAAGTCCAAGGAGAACTCTTCCTCCAAATCCATAACCCTGAATTTTAAGTATCTCCATGTATCCTTTGCTGTACCCGATGTTACTACTTAAACAACGTGCTTGTCAAATTGTGTGACTATGGAAGGGGGAGCCATGTAGTATATACCACTTGTACAAACCCATCACATACATGCAGTTATACACAGCAGTTATGAAACAAATGTACTGTTAACCCAAGGTATTTCTAAAATAGAAGAAAAAAATTACTTAGAACTAGAACATTGTATGATCTGACAGCTCATAACTACCTGTATAAGTTCAATCCCAAAATGGACATAGTTATCAAATACTTTTGGTTAATTCCATTGTCTTTGTCTCTCATTAGATGGGATTCACAATAAAATGATGTCAGTACTGCATGTAATACTAAATATGCAAGCTATAATCACCTTTTTAATATGTTTGTTAGATATTTAATGCTTACTCATTAGTTCATGCCGTTTAATAGCCCCCCTTCACCCCAAAAAAGTTTTTTTTTTGTTTTTTTTTTAAATTTTTTTTTTATTTTATTATTTATGATAGTCACAGAGAGAGAGAGAGAGAGAGAGAGAGAGAGGCAGAGACATAGGCAGAGGGAGAAGCAGGCTCCATTCACCGGGAGCCCGACGTGGGATTCGATCCCGGGTCTCCAGGATCGCGCCCTGGGCCAAAGGCAGGCGCTAAACCGCTGTGCCACCCAGGGATCCCAAGTTTTTTGTTTTTCAAAGATTTTATTGATTTAACAGAGAGAGAGAGAGAGAGAGAGAGAGAAAGAGCACAAGCTTGTGTGTGCGCAAGAACACACCCAAGAGAGCACAAGAGGGGGGCAGGGGTAGAGGGAGGGCAGATTTCCCACTGAGCAGGGAGCCTGACTCAGGACTCTCGATCCCAGGATACTGGGATCATGAATGAAACCAAAGGCATATTCTTCACTGGCTGAGCCACGCAGGCACCCCCCCAAAGAAAGTTTTCTAAGGGTTGTTTTAGAGCACTTTTAGCCAACCGTACTTCCACACCAAACACAGATGTAGCTTTTGAAACTCACCATGGTTGGAGAAAAACTCCTCATTTTCATGTCGTTTATCCATATTCTTGCTACTTCTTTATTAGAAGACTCTTTCTTTACTGTACCATTGCTTACATCAGCTGAGGGGGAGAGTTATTAGATTTTAGAACAAAATCAGTATTTTTTTGGTAAAAATTTTTGCTAAATTCTTTTTAATTGAGGTTTTAAAAACATCTTATTTTGTTTTTAAAGATTTTATTTATTTATTCTTGACAGACACAGAGAGAGAGGCAGAGACATAAGCAGAGGGAGAAGTAGGTTCCCTGTAAGAAGCCTGATGTGGGACTTGATCCCAGGACCCTAGGATCATAACCTGAGCCAAAGGCAGATGCTCTGGGAAGCCTGGGTGGCTCAGCGGTTTAGCACCACCTTCAGCCAAGGGTATGATCCTGAAGACCTGGGATTGAGTCCCACATGGGGTTCCCTGCATGGAGCCTGCTTCTCCCTCTCCCTGTGTCTCTGCCTCTCTCTCTGTCTCTCTCATGAATAAATAAATAAAATCTTTAACTAAAAAAAACAAAACAAAACAAAACAAAAAAACCCAAAGGCAGAGATGCTCAACAACTGAGCCACCCAGGTCCCCCTTAAAAAAAAATTTAAATCTAAAAATTCAATAAAGCTTACTCACTTCACAAACCAAAAATATAAATCTGCTTATCACTAACAAATTAAGCATAAGAATGAAAACATTCAAAGCTGTATGTTATCATGGAGATAAGAATTAACCTTAGAAAACAACTAACTTAAACAGAGTTGTGTGTACAGGAAACTTGAGAACTAGTTATCAGAAGGACACCTTAACCAGAAGTGTTTCATAGTTTATTTCAATACAAATACCAACAGCCAGCATTACTTTGGGACCTTTCACTTGGTTCATCAAAAACAAAGAAAACACAGAACATGTTATCACCAAAACAGAATCAATCTCACCTGAGTTGGTGATCTTTACTTTCAAGGCAAAATAATTTTTCTTGGAAGGAAAAAATATCAGGGAACTCTATTTTCCACCTCTTCATAGAATAAAGATCCAAACAATGAATCTTTTCTTCTTCTATACCAGTGGTTTACAAACTTTTTAGATACAGCAAGAGATTCCCTCAATCTGAATATCAGGCCAAGTAGAACTGCTTGACTGAATTGTCTAGAGCCCCTGTAACCAGTCTGCTTCCCTGAAGCACTCACTTCAGGGACTCGGGATTCTGGAGATCAGTGTGAAAATCACACCAGGACGACTAATTAACATCTTTATCTATTCTACCAAAACACAGGGAGTGTTTGGGAGACCTCCCACTTGGGACTCCAAAACGACAAAGTGTTAACAAAATAAGGAGGCTGGAACAGAGATAACAAATTTAAGTGTTCTGTTTAACTGTGGGAGAGCCAGTGAACAGTTTGCAGAGTTACAGAACTGGACCTCATGTGAGAGCTGCGAACGCAAATAGCCAAAAGGCTCAAGGCTCCAGAAGGGTCAACACCCATAGATAAGTGAGAAAAGAGCTTGCAAAACCTTGCTCTTTGCAGTTTTATACATTTAATGTTCTTCCCTTTCAATAAAAAGATGACCCTTTGCTACAACACAGAAGTATGCTTATCTTCAGCATTCACTTACATGTTTCTTTCTTAGCCCTGGTCTAGTCTGACAGTTTCTCAGTCTTCCACACAATGACGGCCTTGATTTGTAGTCTTTTTAAAATTACTCTACTGGATATGGGAGATGTTACTGTACTAAGCATTACTTGACCAGCTCTAAACTTATCCTATTTTGTTTTGCTTTCTAAACTTACCTCACAATAGCACAGTCTTTTCCTTTAAATTATGAGAACATGTGCTGATTTGAGGAGTGGAATGCTCAGAAAGTCACGCACATAAAAATAGTAGGATTTCTCCTCAAATTCAAAGACTAATGAAAGCTGCTTCCACTAACTACTGATCATCCAAGTCTCCCAGGAGTCATTATAGGTGGGCCCTGCCACCCCAGCCAGGTCAGGTCCATGGGTTCTGCTCTCCAGGGTGGAGCAGAGTAAAAATCAGTCTTAAGGCGGTTAAAGTGACCTCTCAATGGGCATCTAGCTGCCAGACTGCAGTTAGTTCAGGACAGTGATCTTGAGAGTAAACTATAGCCATAAGGACACAATGGTACAGACTCAAACAAAAGATTATCTGATATTTTTTAAATTACATCTGTCACTGAAGACATAGTTCTACGTCATCCTACAAACACTCCTTGACTACTGCTTTAGAAAAAAGCCCCTGCCCTCTACTTCACAAACATAAGCACAATTTCCAAGCAGTCCACTCTGCCACAAGATTATATAATGATATATATCAGGTATTAAAACTTAACTCCCGATATTAGAAATATAAAGCAGCTATTTGGAAAGAGGAACTATTTGCTTAATACCTATCAGCTCATTCCAAAACCCTAATAAAATGCTATTTGTGTGTTTGTATAAATTCTCAGGAACCTCCATTCTATTCCCTTGATCCAAACATATCCACCCAAATAAATTTACTTAGGAAAAAAAAAAGGCACCCATCCCTACACTGAAACTATAAAATAGCTCAGAATATAACTGAGATCAGTTACAATTTCCAACAGTGCCTACCATGGTACTGTTACATAACAGGCACTCAAATACACTTCAGCTGAATGTAGAAGGGCAGATTAGCCCTATTAAAGAGTTTATCTTTTTCAGTTTCCAGAACTGTACTACTACTAAAATTTGATGTAGCCAATTAAAAAACACCTAATAATTTCATGTTAACCTTAAAAATTACCTTACTAAATATGAAGCTTCCTCTGAACACTGCACTTAAAACTGTAACCTCTTCCTGCCCCATATCTCTTTCTGTTTCTCTCCATAGCGCTTATCCCTGTAGGACACACTATATAACTTTTTTTATTATCTGTCTCTCTCCACTAGAATGCAAGCTCCAAGACTGCAAAGATCTCAACAGTTTTCTTCCCAGCCATAGCCTCAAAATCCCAGAAAAGTGCTTGGCACATAGTCAATACTCAAATATTTTTTGAATATATGAGCAGTAACAAACACTCCAAAGAAAAACTAACAATAAAATCTGTATTATTTTTTTTTAAAGATTTTATTTATTTATTTATTCATGAGCAACAGAGAGAGAGAGAGAGAGAGCGAGAGCACGCGCGACAGAGAGGCAGAGACACAGGCAGAGGGAGAAGCAGGCTTCATGCAGGGAGCCCAACGCAGGACTTGATCCCAGGTCTCCAGGATCAAGCCCTGGACTGAAGGTGGGGCTAAACCACTGAGCCACCCGGGCTGGCCCGAAAATCTGTATTTTTTATCCATGAATAAGCTCTTTAAAAAATGTAGGGGGATCCCTGGGTGGCGCAGCGGTTTGGCGCCTGCCTTTGGCCCAGGGCGCGATCCTGGAGACCCAGGATCGAATCCCATGTCGGGCTCCCGGTGCATGGAGCCTGCTTCTCCCTCTCCCTCTGCCTATGTCTCTGCCTCTCTCTGTCTCTCTCTCTCTGTGTGACTATCATAAATAAAATTAAAAAAAAAAATGTAATTAGGGGGATCCCTGGGTGGCGCAGCGGTTTAGCGCCTGCCTTTGGCTCAGGGCGCGATCTTGGAGACCTAGGATCGAATCCCACGTCAGGCTCCCGGTGCATGGAGCCTGCTTCTCCCTCTGCCTATGTCTCTGCCTCTCTCTCTCTCTCTCTCTGTGACTATCATAAATAAATAAATAAAAAAGAAAGAAAGAAAAGAAAAGAAAAGAAAAGAAAAGAAAAGAAAAGATGTAATTAAACTACTGTTAAGCTTTTCCCTTTAAGAAAAGAAAGAAAGAAAAAGAAAAAGAAAGAAAGAAAGAAAGAAAGAAAGAAAGAAAGAAAGAAAGAAAGAAAGATGTAATTAAACTACTGTTAAGCTTTTCCCTTTAAACCTTATCCTTAGGGATCCCTGGGTGGCGCAGCGGTTTGGCGCCTGCCTTTGGCCCAGGGCGCGATCCTGGAGACCTGGGATCGAATCCCACATCGGGCTCCCGGTGCATGGAGCCTGCTTCTCCCTCTGCCTGTGTCTCTGCCTCTCTCTCTTTCTCTCTCTGTGACTATAATAAATAAAAATTAAAAAAAATAAAATAAAAAAATAAACCTTATCCTTAAAGGATGAGCTCATGGTGACACTTTAACAACCCTGAATATACTAAAATCCACTCAACCGTATGGTTTAAAAGGGTGAATTTTATGGTATATCCTATACATCTCAATAAAGTTTTTTTTTTTTTAATAAAGTTGTTTTTAAAGAAAGGATTATAAGTGGGACCCCTGGGTAGCTCAGCAGTTGAGCGTCTGACTTTGGCTCAGGGCGTGATCCCAGAGTCCCGGGATGGAGTCCCACACTGGGCTTCCTGAATGGAGCCTGCTTCTCCCTCTGCCTGTGTCTCTGCCTCCGTCTCTCATGAATAAATAAAATCTTAAAAAAAAAAAAAATTGTATGAGTGCTTGTTCTAAAATAAAAACCACAGCGAGGGGCACCTGGGTGGCTCAGTTGGTTAAGCATCTGACTTTGGCTTAGGTCGTGATCTTGGAGTCCTGGGATCGAGCCGAGCTCCACTCAGGCCCCATACTCAGTGGAGAGTGTGATTTTTTCCTCTTTTCCTCCTCCCGCTCATGCTCTCTCTCAAATACGTAAATAAAAACACTTTTTTAAAAAGGTGAATTATTTTATAATGAAAATGTATGTATTTTACATATATATTTTTAAAGATTTTATTTATTTACTCAGAGAGAGAGAGAGAGGCAGAGACACAGGCAGAGGGAGAAGCAGGCTCCATGCAGAGAGCCTGACGTGGGACTGGATCCAGGGTCTCCAGGGTCACGCCCTGGGCTGCAGGCGGCGCTAAACCGCTGTGCCACCGGGGCTATCCTTAATTTTTTTCTTTTTTAAGATTTTATTTATTTATTCATGAGAGACACAGAAAGGGGCAGAGACCTAGGCAGTGGGAGAAGCAGGCTCCTGCAGGGAATCCAATGTGGTATTCCATCCCAGGATTCTGGGATCACGATCTTAACCAAAGGCAGATGCTCAACCACTGAGCCCCACCCAGGTGCCCCTGTATTGTAATTTTTTTTTAAGATTTTTTATTTACTTATTAGAGACAGAGAGAGAGAGAAACAGGCAGAGGGAGGAGCAGGCTCCAGGCAGGAAGCCCGACGCGGGTCTCGATCCCCAGTCTCCAGGATCACGCCCTGGGTGGAAGGCGGCGCTAAACCACTAAGCTACCAGGGCTGCCCTGTAATTTTTTTAAAAAGGTTTTTCTTGGGCAGCCCTGGTGGCTCAGCGGTTTAGCGCGCCTTCAGCCTAGGTCGTGATCCTGGAGACCTGGGATCAAGTCCCATGTCGAAATCCTTGCGTGGAGCTTGCTTCTCCCTCTGCCTCTTTCTCTGTCTCTCATGAATAAATAAAATTAAGAAAAAAAAAGAAAGAAAAAACATTTTTCTTTATTTGAGAGAGAAGGGCAGGGGGAAGGACAGGGGGGTAAGGCAGAGGGAGAGGGAGAAGGACAAGCAGACTTTGCATGGAGCACAGAGGCCCCACAAAGGTCCTCAATTTCAGGACCCTGAGATCACGAGCTGAGCCAAAATCAAGAGTCAGACACTCAACCAACTGAGCCACCCAAGCACCTCAAAAATGTATGTATTTTAAAAGAGAATTTACTAAATATATGACTACCCAAAAGCAATTAAGTCACTGACAGGCAAAGTAATAAACTGTAAAAGTCGGGATCCCTGGGTGGCGCAGCGGTTTGGCGCCTGCCTTTGGCCCAGGGCGCGATCCTGGAGACCCGGGATCGAATCCCATATCACGCTCCCGGTGCATGGAGCCTGCTTCTCCCTCCGCCTGTGTCTCTGCCTCTCTCTCTCTCTCTGACTATCATAAAAAAAATAAATAAATAAAAATAAATAAATAAATAAATAAACTGTAAAAGTCAGAGTTAAAGCAGTAAAACAGCCCAGGTGGCTCAGCAGTTTAGTGCCGCCTTCAGCCCAAGGTGTGATCCTGGAGACCCAGGATTGAGTCCCGTGTCGGGCTCCCTGCATGGAGCCTGCTTCTTCCTCTGCCTGTGTCTCTGCTTCTCTCTCTCTCTGTCTCTCATGAATAGATAAATAAAATCTTCATAAATAAATAAAAATAAATAAATAAATAAATAAATAAATAAAGCATTAATATCAGTTTAAAGCCAGTTACTTCATGCATGGTCCAAGGACCACCAGTAACCCCCACCACCTCTGAAAAGCTGGTTAGAAATGCAAAATCTTGGGCCCTACCGTAGACCTACTAAATCTGATTCTGTTTTTGAACAAGATCTCCAGGTGACTCATAAGCACATAAAGTTTGAGAAGTACTGATTTAAAGGACTGAGAAAATATTAACCAGTTACTCCCAATATATAAAACTGAAATCTCATGGTGTTAAGTAATGTAGTTACCTGGTAATTCCACACTTCATTTCAAGATAAACGTTAGGGCTTCTAAATTTCTCCTTCCCTTGAATTGTACAAATGCTATAATTGTACAGAGTCATACATATATGTCATTCATAGCCAGTTCTTTTAAGACCCAAGCAAACCCTTAAAAACACACCGACACATCTTACCAAAGGGAGTCAGCTGACAAGACTGAAAACGGACTTACTAGCTGCTGTTGCAACTGGCTGAGCAATATTAGCTGGTGGCTTCAGTTTCATGAGTTCATTCAGACTATTATTTTTTAGTAGGTCCTTCAGCTGAACCTGGTCTTTTGAGGGTGCAGAGGTCATGGCATTTCGTACTGCTGGTGCTGAGACTGAAGGGCGTGTGTTTGCAGTAGTCTGGATAAACTTTGTTAAAGTGATGGTCTGCCGATTTGTTGTTACAGGCGGTGTTTTAGTCATTACAATTGTAGATCCCAAGGTCGGAAGCTGATTTATTTGATTCAGCACAAATGTTGTAGTAGATGGAGGCTGCTGCTATAAAAGAAAACATAACATATCAGACCACTGAGAAGTACTGGATTCTCTAATGTGGCCTAGATCTACAAATAAAGGAGGCCATTTAAACCTCAAAAATGGACTTTAATTCTTACCTAAACATTAGCACTGTATTTTTAATTAAATATGCCTAAATTACTAAGTTAAAACTACCACTTTGACAGGAAAAAAAAGGTATAGTAGTAGTGTGACATTTTCTATAACTGCTGGGGTTGCAAGCATAAAATGGGACTATCCTAAGCAAGCGGTGATGTGTAGTAATGTGTATTAACATAAGGACTAGAAACAGAAAGAATTTCTAATCCCAGCACTGCCCCAACTAGGTTAAAAACCTTAGGCAAATCACTTCACCCCCAGAGGCCCAGGCTCTCTGAGGTCCATTTTCCATTGCTAGCATTTTATGATTCTTGTCCAATGTTTTGTTTGCTACCATACCAACTATACCAATGTTTAGAACTTAAAATATAAAACCACTAGAGTTTTAAATACCTATGTTGCATGAATGATCCAGCCAATCCACCAATGTCACATACTGCTGATAATACAGGTACTACCTTTAAGCCTAAGACAAAGCTACATAGCATTTTCTTTTTAATAGCTTGGGCCAGGGGCGGCATTAGGAGTCGGACAAAAATGCAGGGAAAAGGGGTCAAAGATTAGGAGGATGACAATGTGGTCTGTGACTATAATGGACTGAAGTACAATCAAGGTATTTTTAAATTTTAGTCTATGTCTATGTCTACTTCCTTTCCTCCTCAAAGTATTTTTTCCGTGACTCATGTAACAAAAATTTATGGATTACCACTTATCACTTTATTTTTTAAAGCAGGCAGCTTTGGGGTACCTGACTGGCTCAATCTTATTTTTATTTTTTTTAAGATTTTATTTATTTATTCATGAGACACACACAGAGAGAGGCCGAGACATAGGCAGAGAGAAGCAGGCTCCATGGAGGGAGCCTGATGCGGGACTCGGTCCCGGGCCCTGGGCTGAAGGCAGACACTAAACCACTGAGCCACCCAGGCGTCCCTGGCTCAATCTTAGAGCATGCAACTCCTAATTTAGGATTGTGAGTTCAAGCCCCATGTTGAGTATGGAGTCTACTTTAATATAAAAGCCTTTTTTTTTTTAAAGAAAAGAAAGATTTATTTATTTATTTATTTATTTATTTATTTATTTATTTATTTAAATAATCTCAACACTCAATGTAGGGCTCGAACTCAAAACCCTGAAATCAGGAGTCACACGTTCCACCAACTGAGCCCAGCCAGGTACCACTTACAACTTTTAAATAAAACTCACAATGATTTATCATATGTTAGAAAATTTTTAACTAGGTTGTCCAATAATTTTATATCACTAGGCTTAAGTTAATAATTGCTATATTAAAAGCAAAACCAGAGGAATTCTGTATTTAAAGCATAAAAATCACATCTACCAATGGACAAAAGCTGAAATCAACAAGGAAAAATGAAATGTGTAGTGGGGTAACATGTAGCTCATCTTTACTTCATAAATTTTCTATCATTTACAATAAGTAAATTTTTAAAAAGTTTTATCCTAACTACCTTTTGATCAACGTAACTATGAGATGAATGAAAGAAGTGTTTTTATAAAGTAGGAGGCGAGAGTAGCATATTGGAAAGAAATAGTAAAAACAGGATTGGTTTAATAACTTTATATTACAGGTTATTTTCTTACAATTCAAAACCATTTTAGTAATCATGCCAAATGTAAATCATTCTTACTCTAACATTTAGTAGTGCTGGAGTAGGTACTGTCTCTGGTTCTGGCTTAACAGGAACTGTTGCTTCAGTCTCCAAACCTAGTTCTAATGCACTAAGTGGCACAGACTAGAGAGAAAACAACAGAGAAAGAAATAAAAAATGACAGCAGTAAATTCTGTTTCAAGAACAAAAGATGTATTTATTTTATTAAAACAAAAAATGTTAAGTTTTACACTAAGAATGTAGAATCTCTGATACCAGGTATGAAATAATAATCTTTACAAGTACATCTTCACAAAACGATACTAATACCAGAATCTTTTTACTTTCGGAGAATCTGTATAGTGAAACCTCAAAAGAGGATCCTCATAAAGTACAAAGACAACTAGTAAGGAGATAACAAACCTCCCACAAGAGCTCTAAACAAATCATCTTTTACATACGTACATACATACACACACACACATATATATATATATATCAAAGCAGAAAATGTCTTGATTTTCACTGCAAATATTTTCTATCTCATGAAGACTAATAATATAAAAATAACATACACATGCTTATTTAAAATTATGTCTTAATAATGCCTGTCTCTAAAAGTAGAAATTAAAATTAAACAATCCACTTTTTACAGAGGCTTTGGAAAACTCTTACCTGCTGAACTGGAGGAGTAGCTGTTGGAGTTGCAAGCCCTGCATCTCCCCCATCAATATCAAAGAGGTCATTCGGACTAATTCCACTCTCACTCAAAGCAGCAAGCAGTAAATCTTGCCCTGGCTCCACCATCTTTAGAACAAAATATTTAATATTAACATAAAAAACTTAAAATGCCAATTAACTCTCTTCTAAATACAAACCAACATCTTCTGCCAGATCCATCTATTTGGTATTTATGAAGAATCTGCTACATATCAGGCAAGAAGGATAAAAGAGAAAGCCTCTGATTCCAAAAATTTCACAATAAGATGAAAAGGACAGAGAAATATGTAAATCACAGCAAGAGTGTATGTATACAAAATGCTGTGGGAACAGAGAAGGAATGCTGCTGAACTTTGCCTGGAAAAAGGTTACAAAGATGACCGTGGAACTGAGTCTCAAGGAAGAAATCACCAGGTGGATGAGAATATTCTGGACAGTGCACTCAAACTTATGGAGATATCAAAAACATTGGTGCTCTTTAAGAACTATGGTTAGAGTAATTCATCACTGGTATGGAAGTTCAGAATAGAAAGCCTCAGGCAGGTGATGACAAGAGAGGAGGAAGTTATCATCCACAAACTTTTATACCATGCTAGAGAGTTCACTTAATCCCATGGGTAGTAAGGGTCACGAAAGAGTTTTCAGATAGAGGACTGCAGGACATAGATTTGTGACTTAGAAAGGTTACTTCGTAAAAGTATGGAAGCAAACTGAAAATGGGTAGAGTAAGACTAGAAGCAGGGATACATTTGAGGAAACTGCCACAGCAGACCAAAGAGATTATATGCTATAATACAGCAGGGCGTGAAAGAAAGAGGGGGATAGATTCCAAGATATTTACGAAGCACAATCCATAAGACTAAGTTTATAAAAAGCTCAAAAATGAAAGAGAATATGAAATACACAAAAAGCATGAGTTGATGGATGATTAGAGTTAAGCCAAGACACTGAAAAAACACTGAGTCCAGAAGACCCCAAAATGAATTATACAGAGTTTAGTGGGGGGAAATACGTATTTAGGAGCAAGCAAATACATTTAATTAAATATTTTATTTCTTAGATGGGGGAGGGCAGAAGGGGAGGCAAAAGGAGAGAATCTCAAGCAGACTCTTTGCTGAGTGTGGAGCCAGAAGCAGGGCTCGATCCCACAACCCCAAGATCATAACCTGAGCTTAAACCAAAAGTCGGACGATCAACTGACTGAGCCACCTCGGTGCCCTACAAATACATTTTAGATTTAGGTTTTCCAAATGTACTCTTAATACAATATATCAAAGTACGTCACCACCAAAATGAATTTTTATCCATTTTGTAAGGGGAAAAAAATCTTAACTTTTTCAATTTTTAACATGTCATTAATTTATCTGAAATAACCAATTTATATACATAAACCTGAAAAGAGACTGTAGTTGTTTTTCCCAAAAATCTAATTTCATGTTACATAAATAATACACTAATCTTTAGCTAGTTCGTTTGTTCTCAGGCCGCGCCAAAGAATTAAATGTCAATATTTTCATTATGTCCTACAAAAAAGAAATGCGTTAGCCACTGTGACCATGACTTCCAACATATAAGAACTACTGTTTCAAATAAAAGTACTTCACAGAGAAGTCCTCTACTACGTAGGTCTATGCCACATGAGCCTATATATATCATTTAGAAAAAAGTTCTAACAGAAACATGAATGAGTTTAGGGTCCACAGATATCCAGAAATGAAACTCAAGACATAACCACTGTTTAAAGGGAGTCTAGAACAGCCCCAAGGAAGAAGAAATAGCCCAAAGGAGATTTTTCAGAGAAAGGAAAAGTCTGTGGAAGAATACATTTTGGGGCCTTGGGTGGCTCAATGGGTTAAGCATCTGCCTGCAGCTCAGGTCATGATCTCAGGGTCCTGGGATTGAGCCCCATGTTGGGCTCCCTGCTTAGTTTGAAGTCTGCTTCTCCCTCTTCCTCCCGCCCCCCTGCTCATACTCTCTCTCAATCTCTCAAATAAAATCTTAAAGATAAAAATATACGTATAAATAAAAATTTTTTTAAAAATTATTTATTCATAAGACACAGGAACACACGCAGAGGGAGAAGCTGGTTCCCCGCGGGGAGCCCGATGCGGGACTTGATCCCAGGATCCTGGGATCACGAACTGAGCCAAAAGCAGACACTCAACCATTGAGCTACCCAGCCCAGGCGTCCCTAAATAAAATCATAGGAAAAAAAAGAAAAATGCATTTTGAGCAGAAGGAGAAAGGTAAGGGAATTGACAGTGACTAAGTATCTTTTACAAGTCTAACAAAGTGTTAGGCTCTTCATACACTATGAGCCCACAACAACCCTGAAAAAGACAGGTATTTTTAAAAGTTGAAACCGAGGCTCAGAAAGCTCAAATTACCTACAGTTACCCATATCTAGATTATTCAAAATCCCAAAGCCCATGCATTCTCTTTCTAATAAATAGATAAGTCGATGTTGCTAACCTAAATTTTGATACTTTGGAATAAATGCCAGTCTGAGATTAAAACCGGTAGGGAGAGAGATCACTGGATAGCAAGATGGAAACAGTACAAAGGGACTGAACAGGGGAGACAAATATGAAAAATGTCCCAACATGGATTTAAAATAAAGTTAATCGGGCAGCCCTGGTGGTGCAGTGGTTTGGCGCTGCCTGTGGCCTGGGGTGTGATCCTGGGGACCCGGGATGGAGTCCCATATCCGGCTCCCTGCATGGAGCCTGCTTCTCCCTCTGCCTGTGTCTCTGCCTCTAAGAATAAATAAATAAAATATTTTAAAAAATAAAATAAAGTTAATCATTTTTCTAATCTAGACACAGCTGACCATGCTTTACAAATTACCTTAATAGAGTACAAACATGTACCAAGATAGCTAAACCAAGGCTTTATTTTTTTTTAAGATTTTATTTATTCATGAGAGAACAGAGGGAGAGGCAGAGTGAGAAGGAAGCTCCCTTCAGGTAGCCTGATGTGGGACTTGATCCCAGAACCCCAGGATCACGCCCTAAACTGAATGTAGACGCTCAACCACTGCGCCACCGAGGAATCCCTAAACCAATCAATGCTTTAAAAACATTTCAACTGTGGCACCTGGGTGGCTCAGTAGACCATCAGACTCTTGATTTTTGCTTAGGTCATGATCTCAAGGTCATGAGATCAAAGCCCCTGTCAAGCTCCATTCTCAGTAGGGAGTCTGCTAGAGATTCCCTCTCTGTCACTCTGCCCCTTCCCACTAACATGCATGTGCCTTCTCACACCCTCCCTAAAATATACATATATAAATCTTAAAAAAACAAAACAAAACAAAAAACCATATCAACTAACCAAATACTTAAGACCACTGACCTGTGGGAATAGGAGTGGTCTTGGCCTGCTTGCTATGGGTAATCCTGACCTAGATTAATAGAACTCCAGAGACTATCAAAATGTCATCTTTTTTTAGTAAATACTCAAAATTATGATTCATTTACATTTCAAACCAAAACACATTGTTTTAAACCAATGACTCCTTTTTTTAAAAAAAAGATTTTATTTATTTATTCATGAGAGAGACGGGGGGGGGGGGTGCAGAGACATAGGCAGGGGGAGAAGCAGGCTCCATGCAGGGAGCCCAATGTGGGACTCGATCCCAGGACTCCAGGATCACGCCCTGGGCCGAAAGCAGGCACTAAACCGCTGAACCACCCAGGCGCCCCTAAACCAATGACTCCTAAACTACAGACCAAAGAATGCTTGGAAGCCAAAGGATCCATTAATCCATTAAATGCACACCAAGCCTTTTCTAATTCTACTAAAAAGTACAGAAACATCATTAATGAAAGCAAACAAAAATCACTGAAAAGCATTAATACATGAGAGTTCTTTGAAATATATTTTCTAAACAATGAGCATTGCAAGTATAAAAATATCATGGAAGGGAAGAATTTGGAGGGAATCTTGGTATTTTTACAAGAAATAACAGCACAGTTATAAATAATACTATCACTAACCCTCTGAAAATTCATTCACAGGAATCACAATTTGAGACCTCTGATCTACATAGTGACTTAGTAATAACATGTCTTTTGCAAGCTATTAATGAAAAAGATTTTAGGTTTATACACATAATATACAAAAACAAAAATCTAGGGATCCTTTCTTAGCCAAATGGAAACAAATTCTCTACTTGAACTTTTCTGCAGTGAGAAAGGGGGCAAGGGATACAGAGGAACATCTCTGCCTTTCTCTAGTTCCATTAGGCAAACCCCTTAATATTTAATCATTTTCCTATTCTGAAACTATTACAGACTCACAATTTCAGTGTTCAAGCTAACAGAGCCCTTAAAAGGTTATATTAATCAGTCTTCTTCTCACCTTACAAGTAAGATTTATTCTTGAGAAAACATTTTTGCTTTGAACCCACTAAATACAATATGAATGCAAATACTGTTAAAGTGTAAGAGAACTGTGTTACAGTGTGTCTACAAAGGATTTCATAGACCTTAAGAAACATTTAACATGTAGCAATCCAACAAACCCCAAAGTAACCAATCCCAGAATGATTCTATCTCAAACAAAGGACAACAAAAAGGTTCCATTTGTATTATAAATACACTGGAAAATATCACCTATTTCAAAATAGTACACCGATGAAAGTTTCTATGATAAATAAGCAAGGACACAGTAGTAGAGAGAAACTAAGAGCCATCTTTGGCAGGAAGAGAATCCTGAGAAACAATAGCCAATCAGAAGAATGAAAGGATACAGTTCCCACTGAGAATACCAACACTGAAACCTATCAACCAGGACAAGGTTCCTCTTGTTGAGACCTAAAGCACATCTTTATAGCTCAGGGCTACAAGATACAAGGGATCTATCTGCAGCAGTGACAGCACACCACAGAGGCTGAGTAGACTATGGAGTCAGAGTATCTGGGTTCAAATACTGGCTACATCATGCACATGTAGTATAATATAGTCAAGGAATAACTTGTGTGACTCAGTTTCCTCATCTTCTTATAGGAATAAAAATAGAACCTATCTTATAGGACTGCTGGTTGAATAAACACTATGCTACTAGCTACTACACATTGATATTAGTATCACGTCAAAAAATAGGTTTTCTCTCACATCACTAATACAATTTCCCAGAACACAAGTTTTATTTATTGGCAATCCACTCAATAACTTCCAAATTAGTTCTATAAAATATTAGTTCCTTTTTACATATAAGTGTCACATATTCATTTTATCCAGGTAATTAGCTAGTATGTCTAGAGGAAACTGGTAGTCCTCTTTATATGTGCAAACATATCATTTATCAAGTATCATGCTAAGATACTTAGCACTTTTCTTTAACAGCACTAAGTATGTCCTTTAACTCTGATTCAACTTTGCTTTAATGCAGCCCAAAGGTGATAACTGACATTTAGTTTAGTAAGTTGAAGGATAATGATCCTCTCAGAACTTAGCTAATATAGTTCATTAACAAGGTGTTTATTTAGTGTCTACTGAGCACTGGTTCCTTGAGAACATCAGGTAGTATAAAAAAGTTCACTAACAAGGATTTTCATTACCTAGAAGGGTATAATCTAATTTTTAACAGCTATTTTTCAAAGGAGCAATTGCTCAGTAAAACATGCCTCCCTCCATTCTCACTGCAAAACTTGTAAGAATGGATTCCCAAAAGAAGGTGCAGATGACAGAGTTTCAAACATGCTTTGCAAAAAAAGTACATGAAAGAAGGGGGGAGTGTTGTTAAACAACTTTCTTGGTTACCACCACCAAATTCAGATCACTAGTCATCTTGAGATTTACTATAGGTTTGGATTTTTTTTCTCTTTTAACCCTCAAGATAACTTCCAAGTAAATACTACATGTTATTCCTTTGTCCCAGATGAAAAACTGAGGCTTAGAGAGATGAATTGTAACAAGGTAACAACAAAGCAATTGTGGAACAGAATCAGAAACTCAGGAGCTCTGACTGCCACATCCCAAAATTCTGTATTCTTAACCCTATACCATATTTTTTAAACTGGTGGTCACACTACAGTGAGCTGTCAAGTCAATTCAGTGTATCATAACCAGAATTCTTAAATATTTCAGTACAGAAGAGAAAACTAGCAAAGAGCATGTGGAGATGATCGTTATTTCATGATGAGTTTTTCAGTTCTATGTGTGGATATGTAGGTCACAATGTAAAACATGTCTTACCAAGGGATACAATAAACAGGTTTTAAAAATTTTTTAAAGATTAATTTATTTATTCATGAGAGACACACAGAAAGAGAGGCAGAGACACAGGCAGAGGGAGAAGTAGGCTCCTCGCAGGGAGCCTGAGTGGGACTCCATCCCGAGACTCCAGGATCATGCCCTGAGCTGAAGGCAGACGCTCTGACCACTGGGCCACCCAGGCATCCCATAAAAAGGTTTTAAAATCATTGCTCTGTGCCTATACCACCTCCCAAGATTTAATAAGCAAGTTAATTTGATGGGTTTTGTACTGTACTTTATTTATAAAATTAAAGTCCCTGCTCTTCAAGAGCCTATCCTTTTCATCTACAGTAAATTTCAGTGGTATCCCAATTGTCCTTAATATTTAAGTTCAACCACACTGAAGTGGAACTGTCAGCATTTAAAAAAAAAAAAAAGACAATTGTAAAATCTTTAGAATTACACATCATTTTACTAATTAGCTATATAATGTGAAAGTAAATACTCTCACAAAGTATCTTTACATCAACTTCAGGCAGGCAAAGCATGGGAACCAAGAGACTCATGAATTCAGGTTACTTGATAAGACCAGACCTCAGATCTGACTGTTTACGACCTTCACCAGAGGCATGTCTCAAATCAAAGCTCAATTTAGAAACTAAGAAACATCAAAATATATCAGTAGCTATAGTCTTTGAAATGAATCATTTTTTAAAAGCATGTAAAGAATCTTTATACTGCCCATTTTTAAGCACTATGTAAATTTCAGCAAAACCTTTAAATAAAACTGCCTAAGTTAAAAGCATTTAATGAATGAATGGACTGTAAGCCAGCAAGTAAGCCTTCCTTTTTGATACTTACCCAGCAGCTGAAGTAAAATTTACTTAAAATCCTATAGACAATTATATGGAATTAAATTAGATTGGGAGATAAAAATGTAGAAGCTGAAGGGAAAAAAATAAAAAAAAAATTTTCTGGGAAGGTAAATTTTGGATACAACTTTTTTAAACATGAAAATTTCTCTTGCAAAATTACTGTCCCACGCAAGGCAACAATAGCAAATTCTGCATTTTATCCTAGAAATTCTATACAAATTATCTTTTGGCCAATGATAACGGCTTTCCCAACAGCTAAGGAAAAAAATCACTTCTTGACTGAAGTAAATAACCCGGGGAAAAAATGGATTCCTTTCACACTGCTGACTGGTTTGTATCTCAGTCAGGTGTTAATAAGTCTATTTCCTCTAGAGCAACTCCGGGTTTGACAGCTTTCTGGACCCTCCTGCCCGACTCTGTAGAAGCCCCATTCTATCTCTAACCGTGGTTGTCTGCATTAAATAAAACATTTAACTCAACATAAACCGCTAATAATCAACTTTCAAAGGTCAAAGGTGACCCAGTTTTTAACCTTCCCTCAGCAACACGTGTTTAGTACAAACTTCCGGGTGCGGTTACAATTGGGTGCGCAATTCAATGGATAAAAACGTTGCTTTATTTGACTCAATTTTCTTGCCCGTTCTTACCCTACGTTTCTCAACCAGCAACTCCCCGAAACAAAAGCTTCCTACAGTAAACGAAGCCCGCACATAAAAAGGGCTTCTCTGTGCGAGGATCAAGTTAGTGGTCCGCAAACATTAACCAAACAGCAGCACAAAGCCGGGGTGGAAAGGGGAGGAGCTGGATGCCAGGGTCAGGAAAGAAACAATCACAAGGGTTCAGGAACATCCAAATCTCCTCAGCGGTTAAACCGATCCCAAACCACTTCTGGGAAACCACCAGCATACACTGGTTTGGGGAACTTTAGATGCTCGTTACGCTAAACACTCTTAAAGTAACCAAATCCCCCATCGCCTTTCTCCACATAGATGCTTAGGGTCCGGGAGGAGAGGGAGCTTGAGGCGAAATGAACCTTATCACCCGGTGAGGCTTGAAGGTGGCCCCCACGTGTCCCACGTACCGCCTCGACGCCCTGTGGGCGAGGTAACCAGAAAACTGCAGGTGTGGGGTCCAGATTTAGGGCGCCCCTATCTCCCCCCGCCCTCGCCCCAAACCGGGAGCAACCTCGAGCAGGAAGACTTCTGAAGGATTGCGGAGCTCACTTTCCTGCGGGTCCGGGACGTCGCCATCCCCGAGCGGAGCAGGGAAGGCAAGGGGGGGCGACCCGAGTGGAGCCGGAGCCGGCGTCCGCAGACCCTGCCTCCCCGTCCACACTGAGCGCCTCCGGCCCGGGACACCGGGGGCCCCCAGGGTCCCAGAGCCCCCACGCGCAGCGACCTCAGGGCCCGGCGCTGACGGGCGGAGGAAGCGAGCGCGGCGGGGCCGCCGCCGGGACCTTGCCCCCGAGAGCCCTGGGGCGCGCAGCTGAGGGGGCGGCGAGGGGCGAGGGAGGCCCCGAGCCGGGGTGAGGTGGCTGCGCCCCCCCCAACCCGGCCCCATACGGCCCCCTGAGGAGGGTGGGAGTGGGAGGCTGGCTGTCCGGGAGGAGGAGTGTGGAAGCAGAACAGGGCTGAGGGAAGGACTTACTTTCCCTGCGGGATCCGACGCCGAAACAGCTCCTCCCGGGTGGCGAGAGCTTGAAGAACTAGAGGCGACTGGAGCGGAGGCGGCGGTGGCGGCGGCAGCAGCGGCGTCCGGCTCTGCCTACCTCCCCGCCGCCATCTTGACGCCCCTCCCCCCAGCCCCCCCGCCCCGCCGGAGGGGAGGGGGTGGGGCGACGGCTGAAGCGCCGCGCGCACGCAGCGCGCGCCGCGCGCCCCACGTGACTTCCTCCCCCCTCCCTCCGCTCCCCAGCGCCCCCCTCCGCCCCGCCTCCCACCTAGGTGAAGGAAGATGATTTCCCCCCCCCATCTTGACCGCCCCCTGCCTTCGCTGCCAAGCACGGACTCCGCCGGCTCCAGCCGACCCGGTACCAGTGGTTGGATCCAAGAGAATTCCGGAACCCAAACGGTCCATTACCGCGGCTCCGGGGTGGGCGAGGGGTGAGGGGGCCGGGTTTCCGAGAAGGGGGAGGGGGGAAGGCGAAGGCCGCCTAGAAGAATCACGTGTCTACTGCTTCCGCCGGCGCTCGAAAGACCTCGCGAGAATTCCGTTCCGCCTCCCTTTCTGCCCCGCGGGCTGTCGGGAGGAAGGTCTGTGCTCTGCCTTGCCACGAGGAGGTCAGCCGGTGGCCCGGACGCATGCGTCCCACACCTGCTTTCAAAGTCGGGCTAGGAGGGGCCCGGAGCTATTTTCAAAACGTTTTTGGTGTGTGTGGCTTCGGTCCAGGAAGTTACCTAGTGGCGTCTCTTGTCACTTTGGAAAGCTCTTCATTACCCAGTCAGCCGTAGAAAGAAAAATATTCGCGGATTCACTGCTTGTTAGTCTCGCTCAAAGCACTTTAATCAGCATGAAACCGCAGTATAGGGCAGCCCGGGTGGCTCAGCGGTTTAGCGCCGCCTTCGGCCCCGGGCCTGATCCTGGAAACCCGGGATAGAGTCCCACGGCGGGTTCCCTGCATGGAGCCTGCTTCTCCCTCTGCCTCTCTCTCTCCTCTCTGTGTTTCTCACGAATAAATAAATAAAATCTTAAAAGAAAAGAAAAGAAACCGCAGTATAACTCGGAGCTCCCAGGCTGGTACACTGCTGTTACCATACCCTAAGGATGTGACAGGGTCAGCCCTACTTGTTTTTTTCTGAACCAACTATTGCTCTCAATTAATGATTGTTCCAGATAGGTCTGTCCCTACCATCTCTCGCCTCCCTAATTTCTTCTCTACCTCCTCTTCCTTTATATTGTTATTATTAAATGCCCTAACAGAATAAGCAAATTAACTTTTTGGTAACCCTTTTGTAAAGTCATTCTGAATGCTGTTTGACTCCGTTGCTTAGGTAATAGGGACGCCTGGGTGATTCTTGCCCCCTACTGGCGGCGTGTCCCACTGGCCTTGTGCTGAGCGAAATCCAAGTCTCCAAACGCTTGGAGGTTAAAGTGTGAACTTTTCAGGAGAAAGTAGAGGCAGAGGGAAGAAGAAAGAAAATAAAAGTCATGGCAAGATGATTACACATCATTCAACTCGAACTCAGCGTTTGTATGTGTAAGTATGTATTACATGTGTATTTTCCTATAGGTGAACATTTTAAATAGCAGACTAATCAGTTTACTTCCATTATCTCATTTCTCCTTATGCACCAAAAAAAAAAAAAAAAAAAAACTGGTAAAGGTTAAAATGATAAAAACTAGTTCCAAAAGAACAAGGCCCTTATCTGTCTTGTTCGCGGTAAGCCACTAGACTAGTTTATGGTCTAGTGTAGATGACAGCAAATAAGCTATTACAGATCTGTCATGCTGAGGAAGGATGCAGAAAAAAAAAAAAAAAACACCTAAGACATTGTAGGTAATGCTTCAGTGTCTTCCAAGCTTGGTTGATACAGTTCTGTTTCCAAGGGGCCCTCAAACTCTTGCTGCACACTAGGACTACATAAGTACTAGATTCTAACAGTGGAGGCCTGACCTGCAAACTCCCATCCTTAGAGGTACTTTGATCGCAGATCCTTGCTGCGATCTCTGCATAATCTTCTTATCTGGGACCCAAGTAAAAGGTGGTGTTGCAGGTGATACTTGCAATATAACCGCACATATGCACACACGTCATGCACAAGGTTATTCCCTGCAGCACTATTTGTAGACTCAGAAGATGAGAAACAGCCTAAATGCCTTTGAGGAAAGGACTGGTTATCTAAACTATGATACTTCCCTACAGTGAAACAGTTGTTCAAGAGAATGAAGTACTTCTGTCTGTGAGAATGTATAGTACTATCTTTTGCTGGTATGTACACATAGAGCATCTCAGAATGACAACACGAGTAGCAGTTGTTATCAGGGGATGGGAATCAAGCTATAGAGCATCAGAAGCAGGAGGAAGGCTTACTGAGTACACTCAGAACAGAGATGCTAATGGAAGCAGATGATTCAAAACAAATCCCTTTTAACGCATGGTATTGACTTCCCAGTGGCTGTGATAGCGGCACTTTTCCCTCCATTCAATAAGTATTTATTGAGTCCTTGTTATGCACCAGGTACTATGTTAGAGGTTAGGGGCACAAATTTAAGAAAACCAAATGAAGGGAGAGACAGGGATTGTCCCTGGCCCATAATGTCCTTACAGTCTAGGGGTGTCAATCCAAAAATTACACGAAATGTAAACTTCTTTTTTTTTTTTAAGATTTTATTTATTTATTCATGAGAGACAGAGAAGCAGAGACGTAGGTAGCGGGAGAAGCAGGCTCCCTGTAGGGAGCCTGATGTGAGACTCAATCCCAGGAACCCAGGATCATAACCTGAGCCAAAGGCAGATGCTCAACCACTTGGCCACCCAGGTGCACCCAAAATGTAAACTTGTAGGGACACCTGGGTAGCTCAGTCAGTTAAGCATCTGCCTTCAGCTCAGGTTGTGATCCTAGGGTCCTGGGACTGAGTCCCGCATCAGGCTTCCTGCTCAGTGGGCAGTCTGCTTCTCCCTCTCCTCCTGCCCCTTCCCCTGCTCTTGTTCTCTCTCTCTCAAGTAAATAATTTTTTTTTTGTAAATAAAAAAAAAAATGTAAGCTTGTAACTGTCACATTGCTACAAAGAAGCTAAGAGCCTATTACAGACGAATTTGACCTCATCAGGGAAGTCAAGGAAGGTTTCCTTGAGGAAGTGATAACTGAGCAGAGATTTGAAAAATAGGTATCATGTAGGCAAAGAGAAGAGGGAACTGCCTTTCAAGAAGGGAAACTGCCTTTCAAGAAGGGAAACAGTAAATGTCCTGAAACAGGTGGAAGCAAAGCAAGAAGGGACAGTAATGGGACAAGGGCAGTGGTTGTTAAGATACTGTCTCTTGGCTCCAAACTCAAGCTTCCAATTTGTAAAACTACATTCTGTTTTGCCAGCTGTTTCAGTGTTTGTTTCTGCACTAGGGAGTGCTGGAGGGAGAGGACAATACTGTGAACATCATTCCAACAGCGCTTCTTCACCCTGGCAGCTGCATTTCCTCCCCATAGCAGCAACTCTGCTCACTTTTCCCCACACCTGCAGAACTAGCCCTTTAAACCCTCCTCTCGACAGGAGGACCAGTGGGAGCCTCCCCAAGGTCATTCTGTAAGGTCAGAGACATTAGCACCAGCTGAGTACAGCCCCCTTCTTGAAGTTTAGGTCTTGGCAACATGGGGCCTCTTTTACATTTCCTAGTGACACCAACCCCTTACCTCTCCCCCTTAGCTTGAGTGTTAAGAGCTGCTTCCTGCAGTTGCTACCTCTGTGATGCCGTAAAGTTCTCTTTTCACCCTTTCAAGTTATCTAGTTAAGCAGTTTAGATTTAGTTAACATTTTTTAAAAGATTTTATTTATTTTGAGAGAGGGAGAATAAGAACTAGGTGCAGGGGAGGAGCAGAGGAGAGAGAATCTCAAGCAGACTCCCCACTGAGCACAGAGCCCAACATGGGGCTCAATCTGATGACCATGAGATTCATGACCTGAGCTGAAATCAAGAGTCAGACACTTAACCCACTGAATCACCCAGGTGCCCCCTTAAATTAATTTATCTCTGTTCAGAACCTAGTATAGTTTCTGCCTCCTGTGTGAACTTTGATTGACATAACGAGTAACAAGGAATTATCAGTAGGATTATAAAAATAGATGAAGGCCATTCTCAAAGAGCCTTTTGTAACTGAGTTTGAACTTTATTCTGGAAACTCAGAAGCCTGCTATGCAGATAACTGCTGTGGTTGGATGTGCATTCTAGAAGAATCACTCAGGAAGCAACGTACCAGATGGATCCTAAGAACTGGACTGCAGGTATGAGGAGTAGACAGAAGATAAGAACAGAAACTGAAATGGAGCAAAATTGTTAAACAATAGAAGAAGACCAGGTTCAAGAAATACTAGGAGGTAAAGCCAACAACACACAGTGACTGGTTGGATAGGGTTTATGAGGAGAGAAGAGTCTAGAATGAAGCCTCAGTTTCTCACTTTTGTACCTAGGTAGATAACAATGCCATAGCTGAAACTGTGACCTCAGGAAGACAAACAGATGTGGAGAGGAAGACAGTAATATGGAAAGTTTTGCGTATCTATTTTTACGTAATAAAGAACCCCTAAACCTAACAACTTAATGAAACAACCATTTTGTTACTTCTTATGATTCTTCAAGCTGGGCTGAGCTTAGCTGGACAGTCCTGCTGGGCTTGCTAATAGTCACTTGTGTGACTATAACTAGGTGGGCTCAGCTAGGATTCTTAGACAGCTGTTATTGCTCTCTTTGCATGTAGTCTCTCTAGTTGCCTCATAGTTCTTACATGGTGGCTCTGGGCTCCCAAGAACACAAAAGCAGAAGCTTCTAGACTCTTGAATTTTAGCCTTGCAACTGACACAGTGATGTTTCTACCGCATTCTATCAATTAAGGAGGCGACACAAGACTCAAGGAAAGACAACACAAGAGTATGAATGGAGGGGGGCACCTGCCTGGCTCAGTTGGTAGAGCATACAACTCTTGACGCTGGTGTTGTGAGTTCAAGGCCCATGTTGGGTGTAGAGATTATTTAAAAATAAAATGATCTTAAAAAAAAAAAAAAAATGATCTTCGGGCACCTGGGTGGCTCAGTGGTTGAGTGTCTCCCTTTGGCCCAGGTAGTGATCACGGGGTCTTGGGATTGAGTCCCGCATCCTCGGATTCTGGGATCAACTCCCTGCTGAGCAGGGAGCCTGCTTCTCCCTCTGCCTGTGTCTCTGCCATTGTCTGTGTCTGTCATGAATAAATAAAATCTTGGGCAGCCTGGGTGGCTCAGCAGTTTAGCACCACCTTCGGTCCAGGGCCTGATCCTGGAGACCTGAGATCGAGTCCCACATCAGGCTCCCTGCATGGAGCCTCTTTCTCCCTCTGCCTGTGTCTCTGTCTCTCTGTGTGTGTGTGTTTCCGATGAATAAATAAAATAAATCTTTAAATAAATAAATAAAATCTTTTTAAAAATTTTTTAAATAAAATCTTAATAAATAAATAAATAAACTTCAAGTGAAAGTAAAAAAAAAGAGCAGGGGCGCCTGAGTAGCTCAGTTGCTTAAGTGCCTGACTCTTTTTTTTTTTTTTTTTTTTTTTTATGATAGTCACACAGAGAGAGAGAGAGAGAGGCAGAGACACAGGCAGAGGGAGAAGCAGGCTCCATGCACCGGGAGCCCGACGGATTTGATCCCGGGTCTCCAGGATTGCACCCTGGGCCAAAGGCAGGCGCCAAACCGCTGCGCAACCTAGGGATCCCCTAAGTTCCTGACTCTTAATCTCAGCTCAGGTCTTGATATCAGGGTCATAAGTTCGAGTCCTCCATTGGGCTCCACACTGAGCATGGAGTCGCCTTAAGAAAAAAAAAAAAGTATGAATGGTGGGAGGAGGTTTTCATAGGAGGCCATGAAAGTAAGGCTATCATGAGGAATTTTTTTTTTAAGATTTTATATATTTATCCATGAGACACAGAAAGAGAGAGAGGCAGAGACACAGGCAGAGGGAGAAGCAGGCTCCATGCAGGGAACCTGATGTGGGATTCGATCCCAGGTCTCCAGGATCATGCCCTGGGCTGAAGGCTGTGCTAAACCGCTGAGCCACCCAGGCTGCCCTATCATGAGGAATTTTTTATTTGTTTTTTTTTTTTAAGATTTTATTTGTTTATTCACAAGAGACACAGAGAGAGAGAGAGGCAGAGACACAGGCAGAGGGAGAAGCAGGCTCCATACAGGGAGCCTGATGTGGGACTCGATCCCGGGACTCCAGGATCATGCCCTGGCCTGAAGGCAGGCTCTAAACCGCTGAGCCACCCAGGGATCCCCATCATGAGGAACTTTTAAGGGGCCAATGAGACATCCAAGTGGAGATATCTAGTAAGCAGTTAGGAGTCTACAGCTTGAGGATCCAGATGGGGATTAAAACACGCGCAAGGGCAAAACTAGAGAGAAAAGCAGGGGGCCAAAGGTAGAAAGTTCTATATCTAGAGGTGAGCACTCAACAAGCCTCATGAAAGAGGTCAAAGCAGAAGGAGGGACAGATTATGCCATGGAAGCCAAGGAAGTAGTTTCAAGGACTGCGTGGTCAGCAATATTTAATGCAGCAGATAGCACCAGAATACCAGAATATAACTAAAGCATCTATAGGCTTTATCACAATGGCAGACATCATGGTGGACAGAGGTTTTTGATGTTTTTTTTTCCTTTTTGAAGACTTTTTTTTTTTTAGATTTTATTTATTTATTTGACAAAGATATAGAGAGCACAAGCAGGGTAGTGGGAGTCAGAGGGAGAGGCTCCCTACTGCGCAGGCCCCATGTGGGGCTCAATCCCAGGACCCTAGGATCATGACCTGAGCCAAAAGCAGATGCTTAGCCAACTGAGCCACCAGGCACCATTAAAGAATTTTTTTTTTTTTAAGCAGTTGTATATTCACAACAAATTTGAGGGGAAGGTATGGAGACTTCCCATGTACCCCTAATTCCCACACATGCACAGCTTCCCCAATTATTAATGTCCCCTACTGGAATGGTATATTTGTTATAATTGTGCTAGATCCACCTTGATGTATCATTATCACTCAAAGTCCATAGTTTACCTTAAAGTTCATTCTTGGTGGTGTATATCGTATGAGTTTAGACAAATGCATAATAACATGTATCTATCATTATAGTATCACTATCCTAAAAATCTTCTGTGCTCTGGAACACGTTGTTTTTTGCTACCCAAAGCCATCTTTCTTTCTTCAGATAGTGACACCTTAATTTTATCTCTCTTTGTCTCTCAAAGTCTATGTGGTTTGGAAAGCACTAATCATCTCCCATACACATTACTCCAGAGTTGAGCATATAATTCAGGTCTGGCAAATTGGAATGCTGGATGCACATCCAGGCCACATTGATAGATTTAGTGCCAAGCCAATGAGTTTCAGTTTCAGAACTTTACATTTTAAAAAGTAGGAAAAAAGAGGTGCCTGACTGATTTAGTTGGTAGAGCATATAACTCTGGATCTTGAGATCATGAGTTCAAGCTCCATGTTGGGCATATAGCTTACTTTAAAACAAAACAAAACATTATAAAACGTAAGACATCAACTGAAAGAAGTAGGAAAAAGACAGTATCTTGCCACTGGTGTTGCTAAGATAGCACTGCGAAGTGAGGGCAGAGGCATGTAGAATGAGACACCAGTCTGTGAGGCCAATCTAGACAATGGTAGGGCAAAGAAGCATATAGGGAGGGACAGACTAAATCCAGATGACTTTCTTCAACCCCCTGGGTCCTGTCAAGCCTGAAGTTACTCCTACCCTTGAACTTTTCTGTTACGAGCAAAAATAGACTTCATTTCCTTGAGCCAGGTTGAGCTGGGGTTTTTTATTTTTTAAAGAGATATCCTTTTTTTTAAGATTTTTATTTATTTATGATAGAGAGAGAGAGGCAGAGACACAGGAGGAGAGAGAAGCAGGCTCCATGCCGGGAGCCCGACATGGGACACGACCCCGGGACTCCAGGATTGCGCCCTGGGCCAAAGGCAGGTGCTAAACCACTGAGCCACCCAAAAATTAAAAAAAAACTATTAAAAAAAAAAGAGAGTATGGACATTTTTAATCCACATAAGAGTATCTCTTTAGGAAAGGGAAGAACAGAATGGAAGAATGGCAGACAGATGAAGGCAAAGACTTTGGGTGTAGCCCGTCAGGCCCAAGTAACAAGAGTTGACTTTCTTGCCTCTAAACATATCAAGTATACGGGAATTGTTTTTTTTTTTTAAGATTTCATTTATTTATTCATGAGAGATACAGAGAGGCAGAGACACAGGCAGAGGGAGAAGCAGGCTCCATGCAGGGAGCCCAATGTAGGACTAGATCCTGGGACTCCAGGATCACGCCCTGGGCCGATGGGAGGCACTCAACCACTGAGCCACTCAGGCATCCCGTTACCTGTTTCTTAATACAGATTTTCAGGGGATCCCTGGGTGGCTCAGCAGTTTAGCAGCTGCCTTTGGCCCAGGGCGCAATCCTGGAGTCCTGGGATCGAGTCCCATGTCAGGCTCCCAGCATGGAGCCTGCTTCTTCCTCCTCCTGTGTGTCTCTGCCTCTCTCTCTCTCTCTCTCTCTATGTCTATCATAAATAAATAAGTAAATCTTTTAAAAAAATACAGATTTTCAGAATGTTCTGACAACTCTTTGTACATAAAAAGTGTGTATTGTCATTATTTGTTAGGGTCATTGCTGTAACCCGTCTCTACCTTCTCTAAGGCATTCTAGTAGCATATGCATAAACTAGCGCTGGAACGGGGAGTGAGATTAAGGAGAAGAGATTCTGTTTGTTTAAAGTTTTCACCCTATGTGTGTATTAACTTAATATTTTTTTAAGATGTTATTTATCAGAAAGTGAGAGTATGCAGGAGTGGGAGGGAGGGGCAGAGGGAGAGGGAGACAGAGAAGCAGGATCCCCACTGGGCAGGGCTTGATCCCAGGTCCCCAGATCATGACCTTAGCCAAAGGCAGATGCTTAATTGACTGAGCCACCCAGGTGCCACAGTACTTTTTTATGTTTTTACAATGGATGCTCTGCTATTCATTTTTATAAATTTCCCTTAAAAGCATCTTTTTAAGATATCTAAATTATTAAACACAGACACACTATTGTCATGGACTGAATTGTGCCCTCCACGAATCCATAGATCAGAGTTCTAACCCCAGGACCTCAGAATGTGACCTTGGAGACAGGATCTTTATAGATCAAATCAAGTTCAAATTAAGTCACTAGTGTGACCCTTCATCCAACATGACTGTGTCCTGATGAAAGGGAAATTTGGAGACACAGGGAGAATGCTGTGTGAAGATGAAGGCAGAGGTCAGGGTAATCCTGCTAGAAACCAAGGCATGCCTAAGTTTGTCAGCATACCACCAGAAACTAGGGGAGAGTCACAGAACAGACCCTTCCTCACAGCTCTCCATAGGAGTCAGCCTTGCCAATACTTTGGGTTTTGTACTTCTAGCCTCTAGAACTGTGAGGCAATATGTTTTTATTGTTTAAGCAACTCAGTTTATGGTGCTTTATTATAGCAGCCCTAGCAAACTAATCTATTATGTATATCTCTCAGAAAGAAAATGATGTGTATTCACCCCTTCAAACCCACAAATTAAGGGTCTAACCAAGAAACGAAAATAAAAGCCCAAGCAAAAAAAAAAAAAAAAAAAAAAAAAGATTAACAAAGCACATAGTAAATTGAACAGTTTGATCTGTGCTCTTTAACCATCTTTAAGCTGACTTTTCAAACAAACACCCTTACCTATCAAGATATATGTTCTCCATTTGCTTTTTCAATAAAATGATAATTTTTGAAGAATTAATCCCCAATCAATGGAAGAACTAGTTTATAATACCTCTTCTTAAAAAGATATGTGAGGGGTAATCCCTGGGTGGCTCAGTGGTTTAGCGCCTGCCTTCGGCCCAGGGCGTGATCCTGGAGTCCCGGAATCAAGTCCCGCGTCGGGCTTCTGCATGGAGCCTGCTTCTCCCTCTGCCTGTGTCTCTGCCAGTGTCTCTGCCAGTGTCTCTGTCTCTCTCTCTCTCTCTCTCTCTGTCTCTAATGAATAAATAAAAATCTTTTTTTTAATTTTTTAATTTATTTATGATAGTCACACACACACAGAGAGAGAGAGGCAGAGACACAGGCAGAAGGAGAAGCAGGCTCCATGCACCGGGAGCCCAACGTGGGATTCGATCCCGGGTCTCCAGGATCGTGCCCTGGGCCAAAGGCAGGCGCTAAACCGCTGCGCCACCCAGGGATCCCAATAAATAAAAATCTTAAAATATATATATATATATGTGAGGAACACCTGGCTGGCTCATTTGGTTAAGCAGTTAAGCATCTGACTTTTGATCTTGGCTCAGGGCTTCATCTCAGTGTCATTAGTTCAAGACCCAGACTGGGCTCCAACACTGGCTGTGGAGCCTACTTTAAAAAAAAAAAAAAAAAGAAAAAGATGTGGGATGGAAAGAATACATACCCATTAACAGATGAGAAAAAGGACTCAAGCAAAAAAGCTATTGGCTCTATATCATCTGATACCAAATTTTGTGCAATAGTCATCATTTTTGTGTATTCTCTCCATGCTCAATAACAGGAGTCTGACCACAGAATCCTCTCTTGAAATGCTACTTAATAGATAAGTTTGCCTTCCCTCTGAGGACACCAAGAGAAGAATGGAGATAGAGAAGAAAGTGTTAATAACCCACATTATAGCAATTCACTAAGATGCAATTTTATAACTTTATTTTAAGTCACTGCTAAATGGCTACCATTTCCAACTCCTACATCCCCATATGCTTTATATTCATTCTCTCATTTAATCCTAACAATAAGCCTATGAGGTATAGAGTATTGTTTTACTGCCACTTACTTGAGTTCTAAATATATTACATATATTATATGTAGGGCAGCCCGGGTGGCTCAGTGGTTTAGCGCCACCTTCGGCCCAGGTTGTGATCCTGGGGACCCAGGATCGAGTCCCACCTCGGGCTCCATGCGAGGAGCCGGCTTCTCCCTCTGCCTGTGTCTCTGCCTCTCTCTCTCTCTCTCTCTCTCTCGCTCTGTGTCTCCCATGAATAAATAAAATCTTTTAAAAAATTAAAAAAAATATATATATTATATGTAATATACGTTAGTATATGTGTTTATATAGGGGGAAGTTTTATATATTTATATATGTGTATCCATCCATACTTACATATAAATTTTATATACATATACATATATGTATAGTAAAAAAATACACGTGTATGTTTATAAATTACAAATATTCACAGAAGAATGGGATGGAGTAGATCATAGTGGCCACCAGCTATGGAACTTTAGGATACACATATCCCATCTGATAAAAACTTACAAGAACTGATGCTAACATGAAATATTTGACAATAGCAAAAGCCTGGAACAAATACAAATGCAAAAATAACACTAGAGTAAGAAAAGTAATCTTAGTACTGGTATGATTTCACCCACATGATGTAACCATCTTAGCAAAGTGGGGATCATTAAGCAAACATTCCAGAAACATGTCACATTATTCCGAGATTCCAAGCTTCAAAATAGATTATTGTAATTTATGTAACTATTTGCAGTGAGTAATTGTTGAGATTCACCAATCTATCCTTGGCTTAAAACCATTCAGTGATTTCCCATTAGACTTGGAATAAAAATCTGAGCCCTTACTATGATTTTCATGTTGGTCTGGGTCCAGAAAAACAGAATTTAAAATAGGAACTTCATTAAATAGGTGGTGGGAACACTAAGGTAACTAAACTGCAGGTAACTTAGCTCAGCTTGATGGAGAACAAGTCAGAGAGATTAGGGCTAGAAGGATCAGAAGGGGAGCCTGTAAGAACCTGGAGACTGAACCAGTTGCCTGTGTGTGAAGCAGCGTGTCCTTGCCTAGGTAACCATGATGAGTATTGCAGGCACACAGGTGTGAGCAAGTTCCTTCTCCCTCCTCTTGCCTTCCAGATACATCGGATCCTCTCCTTCCAGTGTTAGACAAAACCTAACACTGACAAAGGAGCAATATGGTTTGCGGCCCCAGTATTGCAGAACAGAATGCAGAAATCCGGATTTGGAGCTGAGAGGCCAGCACAGCCGTCAAGGACCTAAGTGATCCGGCACCTCCCTGTCTCTTGTTTCATTCCTCCATTCTCCCCACCATGTGCTCATTTCCAGTGACATCAGGTGTCTTTCTTCCCAATCACACGAAGCTCATTCCGGCCTCCATACATTCACACATGCTATTCTCTCTACCTAGAAGTACCTTTTCCCTTCAGTCCTATTTATTTAGAATTTAACTTAAAGCCACCAACCAAAGAGAATTTCTCTGACTTCATCAAATCTATAGAAGCAACCCTCTCCCCACTCAGGTTCATTTTCATTTTACTCATAGCATTAATCACTATTTAAGATTATCTTTTGGTGGGGGGGGCACCTGGCTGGCTTGGTTGGTTAAGCATCTGCTTAGGTCATGATCCCAGGGTCCTGGGATTGAGCCCCACTTCCAGCCCCCTACTCAGTGAGGAGCCTGCTTCTCCCTCTCCCTCTGCCCCACCCCCATGCTCTCTCAAAGAAATAAAATCTTTTTTTTAAAAAAAGATTATCTTTTTTTTTTTTTTAAAGATTGTAAGTAATCTCCACACTTAACATGGGGCTCGAACTCACAATCCTGAAATCAAGAGCTGCATACCCCACCAACCAAGCCAGCCAGGCACTCCTAAGATTATCTTTTTTAAAAGTAGGGTTTTTTGGGGCAGCCCAGGTGGCTCAGCAGTTTAGCGCCGCCTTCAGTCCAGGGCATGATCCTGGAGATCATGGAGACAGGGATCGAGTCCCACATCAGGCTCCCTGCATGGAGCCTGCTTCTCCCTCTGCCTGTGTCTCTGCCTCTCTCTCTCTCTCTCTCTCTCTCTCTCTGTCTCTCATGAATAAATAAATATTTTTTAAAAGTAGGGTTTTTTGTTTCTTCTAAAAAATATGAGGAAGGATCTGTGTCTTATCATCACTGTATCTTTGGGGGTACCAAATGGTGCCAAGCATACAATTTACTAAGTATAAAAAAAAGAAAAAACAAAAACAAAAAACAATTTACTAAGTATAGAATAAATGCATTTTAGAGAAAACAAAAACTTGTATATCTTTGTGAAAGCTGGAAGGAACATTGAAGAGCACAGCCCTATTCTCTCATTTGACAGCTGGGGAAATTGAGGTTCTGAGAGCTGAAATGATATACCAAAACCATACAGTGAGTTAGTGACAAATGTGTCACTCTTGGAGCACCTGGGTGGCTCAATAGGTTGGCATCCCCTTCTTTTTTCTGCTCAGGTCATGATCTCAGGATTGGTTGTGAGGTGGACCCTGTGTGTCAGGCTCCCCACTCAGCAGGATTCTGCTTGAGATTCTTCACTCCCCACCCCCACCCCCAACAAATCTTTAAAAAAATAGTGTCACTCTCTACTTTTCCCAGGGCTTTCACATACATCACCTTATTTACCTTCACTTCATTTTTTTTTTCGTGCAATGGTAGGGTCCTTGGGCAATGGCGAGGTTGCCAAAACGTTTTGGGGGGCCAAAGAGAGACAGTGGATGAGTGACCTCTGCCTACATCTGTAGGAGGGACACATAGAGAGGAGCTGTAACTGGACACCTTACCTGTGTTCAAAGCAAAGACTCTCCAAGACCTACATTTTTCTCTGGGGACTTTACTGATGGAGCCCCCTTCCCCCCTCCTCCCCTCGCCTTGGGGCACAGGGCAAGGTTGTTTCCCTGGTAGCCATCTAGTATTGGAGTCACACGACTGATCAATGCCCTGCAATTAAACTGCTGGGTGATGGTGGGCAGCAGTAAGTTACCTGGTCCCTCTGGTCACCTCTCCTCCATCTGTAAAATGGGTAGATAACGTGGGCTAGGATTTCTGAGGTTCTGGGAGGCTCATCCTCTGATCCATTTAGTTGGTAGCTGTGCCAGCTAGTTTTGGATACTGTTAAGAATTGACCCCGGAAACCTTTCAAACTTGGGAATGAATGAATGAAACTGCTGGAGGAGTGAAGGTACTGGAGACGCCAAACTGCTGGGAGAACTAGGGTTTGCAGGTCCTAACGGGAGGTCGAGGGGTCAGAGGTCGGGTTCCGGTCAGACCCGAGAAGAACCGGAAGTCCCAGATCCGGTCCACTCTGAGCCCGGGCCTCCAGCCGCGTGACTACACCTCCCGGGGCGGAGCTTCAGCGCGGGGAGAGGGCGGAGTTTGGGGCCTCCCAATGGCAGCGCGGGTGTCCTCCCAGCGCAGCCAATCGACGCGGGAAGACGGTACGATTTAAACCCCCCTCTCTCCTCCCCCGCCGGGACCTGCCCCTAAAGCGCCGGTGGAAAGTGCTGCGGCTTGCCCCGCCCCCGCCGGGGAGGCGGGAAGGAGGGCGGGCTTTCCCTGCCGAGCTCGCCTATCAGCGCGGGAAGCGTGGGGAGAGGCGGGCAGCCGCGCCAATCAGGGAAGCAGCCTGAGCGCCGCGGAGCAGTTGGCTACAGTTGTTGCAACTTTTTTCGAAAGCTGCGTTTCCCGGGAGATCCTAGGCGGTGACAGAGCCGGGCCATGGCTAGAGGTATTTGCCCAGGTGGTCGGCGCTGGGGCGGCCGAGGTGATGGGTCGCGCTGGAGGGGTGGCGGGGTGGCGGGAGCGGCAGCGGGGAGGCTCCCCACTGCTCCGACGGAGCGCGGAGACTGGGCGGGGGGGCGGGGGGCCGGGGGGGGTTGCGGAACCTTCCCCGACCCACCCCCACAAGTCTCCAGGAAATCCCACGCCTTGGCTTCCCCTTTCTAAAGTGCGGGCACCCGCTGGCCTGCCTCTCCAGGGACGGCGGATCCATATGTCAAAGCTCTTCGGAAACTAAGGCGCAGGGCACCTCCAGGGAATGGTTGTTATTGATACGAGGAGGTGGGGAGGGCGAGGTTTCGCCCGTTTCGGGGCGCTCTCAAGCTGGGAAAGGAGGTGAGTCCGAGGCCAGGGCGCAGATGGATAACCTCCAGTGTGGGGAGCGCGTCGGAGCGGACACCGCAGCAGGCGCCTTTCCTCTCCACGCCCTGAGTCAGCTCTGCGCCGCCGGGGCGGCGACCGGGCCCCGCTGGCCTACTTTGGGGTGAGAGGAGTTGCATGGCACCACCCGGGGCGGCCTTAGTCCTGCAGCTGCTCAGGACTCCTGCCCACGGGGGCGGCTTGGGTGGGATTGCCCAGCCGCGGGAAGCATGTCCCTGCATTGAGTCCTGTACACACTTAGTTTGCTGTCAAGACAGTAAGCCCCACGTTATGCGGCAAAGCGATCTCCAACCGCTGGTCATTTCCTAACGCTGTGTCTCCGTGCAAAAACTTTGAGCATGATGGTCGAGTAGAATTATCATTTTAGAAATAGGAGCTCAGGTTTGACACTTTTTTCCAAATCCCAGGGCAGTACACGTTAGTAGGAATTTGCCCTAATGCAGTATGCTCCGTGTAGCAATAATAATGAATACAAAAAAAGGATTCATTCAGCAAATATTTATTGGGAACCTTTGTTTTCAGGCCCTGCATCCAGTTGCATCCTTTATTATCCTGCAGTCTTTTTAGGGTCTTTTGGAACAACCCAAGATTCTGATTAAGAAAGGAGGCAAGATGAACTTCAAGTTAATGAGCTTTATACCCCAACGCACAGAGAAAGTTAAGACAAAGATACTGTTTTCAGAAAAGTGTTAAGCATCTAAAAGTATATTTAATAGTATCCGACAAATCTTAATAAATCTGTGCTTCCCTGGTTCACTTTTCCAGTTAGAGCAAATCATTCAAGCTGTTTCAACAGTAGTGCCTTTAAAAAAAAAAAAGATAGCTTGTTTTAATTAATCAAAACTAAGCAATTTGCCATTGAAAGATTTAAATACTTAATATAGGCAAATAATAATTACCATTGAGGGCCAGGCCCTCAATTATCTCAGTTAATCTTTACAAATTGTTGTATCCATTTTTCAGAGGTGGAAGTTTGAAGTGCAGAGTCACTGTCTAGACTCCGGCCATGCCGTGCCTTTGCTTGTTCCCCTCTATTTCCCTTAGCCGAAGTGAAGACTAGTGTTCCCAGGTCTCACCATGGCAGGCTTACAAATCACCTTTGTAATTTATTGGTTAGTGATTCTCACTATCTCTCCTGACCTGCAAATCAGTAGTTACTTATTCCTTAAGGCCTGGTTACTCTTGTAGATTATTAAATGGGAAGTGTAAATATCAAATCATTTGTAATACTTCAAATGAAGGGTCAGTCTTTTTCTTCTAGAAAAGCTGCCTTTGTTGAAAACTTGTAGTTCATGTTGAGAACCCTGCTGGGTCACACAAACAAAATGTGCAGATACTAGGCAACTCCTGTCTGGTTTTGAAGTTTTACAATCATGCAAATATTTTCAGCCTTAAGTATATTCCTTTGAGGAGGATTATCTCCTTTTTTTTTTTCCATTTCTGCTGCCATGGCCAGATGGCCTCCTAATTGGTCCCCTCTTTCCATTTTTTTTTTTGAAAAAAATTTTCTTAAAAAGATTTTATTTATTCACGAGAGACACAGATAAAGAGGCAGAGACACAGGCAGAGGGAGAAGCAGGCTCCATGCAGGGAGCCCGATGTGGTACTCGATCCCAGAACTCCAGGATCACGCCGTGAGCCAGAGGCAGACACTCAACCACTGAGCCACCCAGGTGTCCCTCCTTTTTTCCACTTTTACCATTTCCAATTTATTAACCCTCAGCTGCTAGAGTGGTCCCCAAGAACACGGATTTTTGTCATGTGACCACTCCTCCTCCCTTCCTCACTGTTCTTAGATCAAATCCACACTCCTCACCATGGCCTGTAGGGCCCTGCCTCCCCCTCTGGCCTCCATGTCCTCCATCAGTCTTTGTGTACACTGTTGTGTCCTTAGCAAGGGCCTGGAAAGAAGTAGGTATTAAATAAATGTTTGTGGAATGAATAAATTGCTATTTTTGTGTCTGAGTTTAAGGGAAGCAATATACATTCTTTAGATAAAGTACCCTCATATGACAGCACTGGCTGCAGATCTCAGCTCTATTACCACTTTCGTCATGTAATCCTTAGTCAGGTGATTCCTTGAGCCTCAATTTCTACATTTGTGAAATAGGAATAGTACCTTCTCATAAAGGGTTGGGAAGGTTAAATTAAATAGTGTACAATTATAGGGCTTAATACAGAAACACTGAATAACTTAGCTATGCATATCATTCCAGTTGAATTCTATTTCTAGGAGATCTTCGACAACATTAAGAGTTTTTATTTCTGCCTACAGGTATATTTGTTATATATACATGAACACCTCAGAGACAGGAAAGACTGTTTTGAAGCTTACACTGAATGATTTGTATTATATCTTCTAATACCAGAGCTGCAGAGTTGAGGAATGGGTGCTAGACTTGGATCTTAATGTATGTACCCTCTGCATTGGAGGGCCGCAGTAGAGAAAGCTGTGGCCCTGAGCATGTGTGCGTAGGTGGGGTTGGGGGTGGGAGGATGTTGAAATAGTATGTGAAGTAGACAAGATGATCTGAGAGGCTGCTTCCTGTTCTCAAACCACGATTCCCATGATAGTTTGGTGACAAACTGCAAGCCCTCTCTGCCCTGGAGATGTAACACACAGTTTCAAATGGCTTGACCTGGGTGTCAGAGTGTCACTTTAGAATTCTCTTTCACTCTCTGCATAGTCTCTTGGGTATTCAAGTGGGCAGAGTATCCCACCCTACTGGAGTTAGGGTTGGGGTGGGGACTGCAAGGGGTATTGGGGGAGGGGTGTAGGGAGGAGGTACTCCCTAGCCCCGCCCGGGATCCCGCCCGGGATCCCGCCCGGGATGCTAAAGATGAGCTGATTTGGAAGACATCATTCTGAGCCTATTCCTGCCATTTAATCCTACTTAGTCTTATCCCTGGGGAGGTAGCAACTTTATGTGACAGCTGTTTCTCTGTGGGTGTTGGAAGGTGCCCTGGGTGGGTTAAGGAATTCAGGGTTCTTGGTTTCTATCCACAAGGACGCTGAGGCCTACTCCAGGGAAGTGACTTGGCCATGGTCATAAAGCACCTCTGGGACAAATTCAGGGAGAGAAACCCAGTGTTTGCCTCCCAGGCCATGACACAAGCTGTAGGAGCTAGATGCCCTGAGATGTCTTGTTTGCATCTATGACTTAGCACAAATACAGTGACTCTTGGCTGTGGGCCCTCAAACTCTAATGGCTTCGACACAGTGGTGCAGGGCAGTGAGCTCTGCCAACACTAGACACAGGACTGGCTGGAACCCCTGCCTTCCTAGGATATCTTCTCACGGGGATGGACAGAAGAACCAGGTGACTTGCTAAATGGCTTCTGCAACAGCATTTGTCCCTCCCATTCTTGAATTTCCTCATCGGTGGCTGGGAGTGCAGGCTCTGGGTCATTTGGCCTGGAAATCCATTCTTAGTTCTGAGAATTTGGCCAAAGCTCCTCGCTTCCCTGATGTCCGTTTCCTCATCTGTGGTGTCTACCTTTACAGGGCTGTTGTGAGGTCTGGATGAGATCCGGTGGGCCGGGAAGCACCCCACCGGCCTGACATCATAACCCCTGGGCTCTCTCCCCGGGGCAGGTGCAGGCCGCCTGAGTTTGACACCTGACCCCATCGCTTTCTAGTTGTGCGGCCTTGCAAGCGTCTGCACCTCCCTCGAGCCCCCGTATCCCCATTTGTAACGGGTTTGCCACAGGACCTGTCCCCCCGGGCACTGGCGGGGACGCCCGGGGCGCAGGCTCGGGCACACGGGACGACTGTCGCCTGCGGCGCTCACCGCTGCTGACGGCGCCTGGCACCCACCGGCCTCCCAAAATATCCGCGGGGCCAGCGCGAGCAGGAGCCCGGCGGCGAGAGCCCGGCCGCCCCCCCGCGCACCTCCTCCCCGAGCGGCCGGGGGCGAGCGAGAGGGGGCGCCCGAGTCAGGATTCGCGCGGCCGCGCGGCCCGCCCACCTCCTCGCCTCCCTCCCCGGCGCCTCGCAGCGCCGCCCCTGCCAGCCCCCTCCCCGGGCGGGAGCCGGACGGTGGGCGGCGGCGGCGGCGGCGGCGAGCGGGCGGGCCGCGGAGGACGCGCCGCCAGCGCCTCCCTCCCTGCGTCCTCGGTCCCGGGCCGGCCGGGGCTGCCGCGGCGCGCGGGTGCCGGGCCCTGCGTCGCAGGCCATGGGGGAAGGGGGCGCCGTGGGGCGCCGCCGGCCCTTCCCCGGGGCGCCGCGGCGGCGCTGGTGGCGGCGGCAGCAGCAGCAGCAGCGGCAGCGGCAGCGGTGGTGGCCGGGCCGCGGCGGCGGCGGCGGCGGCGGCGAGGGCGCGGGGCGCGCCGCCATGGGCCTGGCCGGGCTGCAGGTGGGTGTGGCGGGCCCGGCCGCGCGGGGGGCGGGCGGCGGGCGGCGCGCGGGGCCCGGCCGGGCCGGGCGGCGGGAGGGCGACCCGGGCCCCGGCCCGGCCCGGCCGGCCGGCCCCTGCCTCCCGGCGGCGCGGGCGGCCACCACCGCCAGGCCCTCGGAACATGGCTGCGGCGGGAGGCGCCGCCGCGGCGCCCGGCCCGGGCGGCCCCGCTCCCCGCCCCGCCGCGCCCTGAGCGCCCCCTCCCCCGCTTCCCCCGGGTCCCCCTCTCCAGGCAGGAAGATGTCCAAGCCCCGCGCGGTGGAGGCGGCGGCGGCGGCGGCGGCGGTGGCAGCGACGGCCCCGGGCCCGGAGATGGTGGAGCGGAGGGGCCCGGGGAGGCCCCGCACCGACGGGGTAAGCAGGCTCCCTCCCCGCACCCCCAGCGCGCCCGGCCGCCCCCGGGGGCCCCGCGCCCCGCGCCGCGAGCACGTGCGCGCGCCCCGGACCCCCGCCCGCGGCCCTGGGCCCAGGGGCGGAGGGCGGAGGGCGGGGGTGCGGGCGTGCGGGCGGGGCAGCTTCCTCTGCTGCTGCCTGCCTGGGAGTGGCGTCCACACTGGCTCCGCCATGACCCTGGCGATATTTGACCTCGGAAAAGTTGGTGTCTTTATGGCCTTTCCGCACCCCAAGGCCCGGCCACCCCGCGGGGGCCGCCTTCCCAGGGCGTGCTGGGCCTGCCCGGGCCCCTCAGCGAGGTCCCAGGTCTCGCCGACTTGGTGTTCAGAGGTTCCCCAGGCAGAAAGCCCCTGGCTTGTTTCTGGGAAAGGTCCCCTCCGTCCTGTGCTTACTCAGGAGAGGCCACACGCCCAGAGACGCCAGCAGTGACCTGTACCCCCCCCCCCCCCCCCCCCCCCGCCTGCCCACCCTTCTCCTCCTAATGCCAAGATGCCGTTTGCAGTAGAGTGGCCGCCCTAAATGAGCTGGCTATTTAGGCTCTGCTTTTATTAGGCTCGCCACCCCCAGCCCCACCCCTCCATCACCACTGCGGTCTGGTCCTGGGAGGCTGCTGGGCTGCGTGAATTTGTGAGGGGCCAGGTTTGGGCACCCAGAAGGCTCAGGCAGTAATGACCAGTCCTACTGGCTGCCTTCAGGACCAAGAAGTGGCTAAGCAGCTTTCCTGAGGCCTGTTTCTGTGCTAGAGCTCCTGGAGCTCCTGCCAGAGGAGTTAGCTCCTGCACATAGGCCAGCCCTTTAAATTCTGTGATTGTTCAGTCTGGGTCATTCTGACCTCTCTGCTATTGGTAGGTTGTCTGCTTCTGTACACCTGGGTATGCAGCTGGCTTCCTGCTGGCTAGATGTGCCCTTAGTGACCAGAATTACAGACCACGATGAGTTTAGGAAATCTCCTGACTCGGACCCAGAAGATCCTAAACCTCCCACTGTTCTCCAGGGGCTGGCAGTTCCTGGTGGCCTGCTTTTGAGACATGGTGTCTGTTTCTGGTTTTTGTATTCCGATTGCCCTTCTCTGCGATTTGCTCTGGGATCTTCTTCTTCAAGCCTCTTTCAGAACATGCATTTGTCGTTTTAGGAGAATGTATTTACCGGGCAATCAAAGATCTATTCCTACATGAGCCCCAACAAATGCTCTGGAATGCGTTCCCCCCTTCAGGAAGAGAACTCAGTTGCACATCACGAAGTCAAATGCCAGGGGAAGCCATTAGCTGGACTCTGCAGGAAACGAGAAGGTAAGGCTCTGAAATGGCCCTGTTCTGACCACAGCCGGTCCGGTTGCAGAAGCTCTTTTTCATTCTTGTGCACATATAGTAAATGTTTATCCAGCCTTTTCGAGCCATGTTCTGTCTTGCTCCTAAGAAGCGGACAGGAGTAAGAGTAGCCTGTCCCAGGGTGTGTGTCCTGTTGGTCTAACAGGTTTTCCCTGCTTTCACAAGAGTTAGCATGTCCTTCAAGCTTGACTGTGTTGCCAAGTTGCAAAAATAACACCTGACCCTTACCTGCGGATAGAGAGACTTACAGTACCTAAAATACAGAAGTTATGAATCTGGGCTGTACAGACCATGTGTTTACAGTCCTACCTCTGTAGGACTGTGCAAACGTAGGGAACTGACTTCCTTCCCTCTTTTGAGCTGGCCTTAACCTCATTTCTGAGTTTCTTCCCCTCAAAAGTGCAGTGCTGCTTTCTGTAGCCGCATACTCTGTGATAAAATTTGGAGTTGAAATATCAAACGAGAAGATATATAGTTACTGAAAATTCTGTTCGGCCTCACAAAACAAGCTGACACCTCTGGAAATCTTGCGGTCTTCCAAATATTTCCCCTTTTAAAGCTGCAGTGGGGAATATAGCTTTCCCCAATTCACCAAGCTCCCTTCTAATTAAAACCTGCCTTAATGAAGCAGAACTCTGGCTACCAGCAGCTCCATATGAGGAAGCTTTGTAATTCATTTATAGGAAGTACCATAAGTGATGGTTAGGCCAGTGTCTGGGGCCAGATCTGAGAGGCAGGGGTGGGGAAGCCCAAAACCAGGGGCAGGAGCCAGACCTCAGCTTGATTCCCCGCCCAGGGCAGTGGGTGATACTATTTCTATCAGTCTTCAAATGAGTTGGGTTCTAATCCTAGCTCTGCCACTGACAGGGAGAGGCTGGGGCAGGTTATTCTACTCTGAGCCTTAGTTCTTTTCCTCTTTGAAGTGAGAGGGAGGATTCCTACCTCGAAGAGCTATTCTGAAGATTGGTTAAAGCATGGATAGGAAAAAAAAAAAAAAGCATGGATAGGTGCAGAGGGCTTTTATACAGTGCTCCACACTAGCAGCTCTTCCTCTGCTGGTCTGCTCCTCCCTGCATTGGCGACACCCAGGATCGCACCTACCGCATAGGGACTGGGAAAGGGGCTCTCTCTCAGTGCTGGTCAAGCAATCTCCCATCCCTCCTGGAATAGGGTGGGATGTAAATTATCCTAAATGGTGATGTGGTGCCCAAGCTAGCTTATTTGGCTTACAGTGTCATTAAATGGCAACAGTTAGAATTTGGGGCCAGATATACTTTGGAGGAGAGCCCAAGGGCCAGACTTTTGTCCTTGATTCTCACCTGTTTTTCTGCTTTGACTCAGACTCGATGTGGTTGGTAGCTGACATTCACAGGCATCAATGCACTCCTGGGGTTATTTTGCATGATGTCCTAGACTTAACTCTCTCTGGTCTACTTAGGACGTGTAAGGGAGTGAGAATGGCCTGGATGGATTGTGACGTATTTAGTTTTCTATTTGTAGCTTATTTATTGAGCTATAATTCACGTATCATAATGGCCACCATTTTAAGGTATACAATCCAGTGGTTTTCAGTTTATTCACAGATAGAGGCAATCATGGCCAACTTTCTAATACCAGAACATTTCCCACCCCAAAAAAGAAACCTCGTACCCATTAGCAGTCTCTTCTCATTCCACCTCTCCCCCCAACCCCTGGCAACCACTAATCTACTTTCTACCTCTATGAATTTGCCTGTTCTGGACATGCCTGTAAAGGGAATCACGCATAATAGGTAGCGTTCGGTGTATGGCTGCTTTCACTCAGCATCGAGTTTTCAAGGGCAGGGGTCAGGACTTCTTTCTTTTCTGTGGCCGAATAATATTCCATCACATGGATAGACCACATCTCATTTAACCAATTCAGCAGTGGATGGACATTGGGCTTGTTTCTACTTTTTAACTGTTGTGAATTAGCTGCCGCAAACATTCACATACAGGTTTTTGTGTGGACATGTGTTTTTAATTCTCTTAATAGCCGCCTAGGCGTGGAATTGCTGGGTCATATGGTAACTTCATGTTGAACTTTTGAACAACTGCCAGACTCTTTCTAAAATGACTGCGCCATTTTATGTTCCTTACCAGCTATGCATTATTTACTTATTTTTTTTAAAGTAAATTATTAAAAAAAAAAAAAAGTGACTCATTCACCCACACTGGTGCTTCACAACAATTTTTAGTAACAAATCATTTTTGACATCCCTCCCAGTGCCATGCTGACCAGTGTTGGGTCACTGTCCTGAGAACCACTGTGAACCTAGGGCTTTGGCCCCTTTAGAAAAGAGGGAAACCTTTTTTTTTTTTTTTTTTTTAAGAGTCTGAAATGAAGCATGCCAGGCAGCTCTTGGAGGAGAGGTTTTTGCTAGGGAAGAAGTTTCGCTTTATTTACCCTTATTCCTGTCCACCAATGCTGGCCTACTGTAGGATTTAGCTTTTTTTCTGGGGTCCACAGCCCCCTTCCAGAAAGCTCTAGACCGAGTACCTCCACTGCTGCTGCTGCCTGTTGTGGGTCCGCTTCCAGGGCTCTCCCTGGTCCAGGTACAGAAGATCATTAACTAGGTGGGAGCAGTCCTTTCACGACGTAGATCAAGTCATCATGATGTGTACTGTAAATAGCTTGCTATTTTCTTTGTCAGCAATACCTCAATAAAGCTGAAAAAAATTTTTAAAAAGATGCAGAGGAAGAGCTCTGCCCAAAGTCTGGGTCAGAAAGTGAAGCCACATGCTCCTGCTGTGGAAGCCATCATTAGACACCAGGTTTAACAAACGGAGGGCACTGCTGCCTGACACATCGAGCTCCTCTCTCTTCTAGAAGCCTGTCTTAGAATGCAGCCAATGGTCTAGAAATGGGGAGGCAGAGAGTCTAGACTAAAGCTCTGTCTTTTCCCCACCCACTGCCTGCAGAGAAAAGAAACAGTGGGAACGCAGTACGGAGCGCCATGAAGTCTGAGGAACAGAAGCTCAAAGACGCCAGGAGAGGTCCCCTGGCACCTTTTCCAAACCAAAAATCTGAAGCAGCAGAACCTCCAAAAACTCCGACCTCGTCTTGTGATCCTCCCATTACGGCTATCGCCAAGCAAGCCCTGAAGAAGCCCATCAAGGGCAAACAGGCCCCTCGGAAAAAGTAAGTGCCTTCTGGAGCCCTTCCCCTGATGCTGAGCAGTTTGGTTCTTGTGACCCCGGCGGACACCACTCAGGTGCCAGCTAGGGGAACGCAGTGCCCCCGCCCTGCCTCTCTGTCATCAGGGCCAGGGTTTCCTGAGTCACCATAGGGACACCATTACTTGTCACCATCTCAGTCTGTTGTGAGTCCAGAGCTCACGGCTTCTCCTTCCCCACCCCCCGCCATCACTGAGAGTAGGTAGCCTGTCTTGACACTCTGAGGCCCCCTTGGGCAGGTGAGCCCACGTGGCCACGGACCCCAGTGGACAAAGGTGTTTAAGTGACATTTTTGCTAAAGAGCCACCTCCCAAGCAGTTAGTTGTGTGCCTCCTGGGTGTGAGTGGCATCAGTGCTAATACTTGTTTTCTCTTTTACCCTTCCCACCCCAGAGCTCAAGGAAAAACACAACAGAATCGCAAACTCACGGATTTCTACCCCGTGCGAAGGAGCTCCAGGAAGAGCAAAGCTGAGCTGCAGGTAGAGTCATGCGGCTTTAATTCTAGCTTTTGGAGGGTCAGCGTGGTCTAGTGGGCAGCACTTGGCGACCAGGACCGTGTTGTTCTGGGGCAGATCTGCCTCTGTGGCCTTGGTATTGTCCTTGGCCTAGTGAGGATCATCTTCACGTTTGGGGTCACGGTGAGGCTTGGTTAAGACGCTTCTAGGAAGGAGCCTTATAAGCTGTAGCACGTGGCGTGGAAAGTCTGGTGTTCCCATTACAGTGTCTCCCCAGGACTTGCTGGCAGGGCCAGTCAGAGCCTGGGACCTCGGGCAAGGCTGTGTGTTTTTCTGAGGCTTCTCTGTCTGCTCTTCACAGCTTCCTGTGCTGGGTCTCAGGGTGGTACAGAGTAGTGACTTGGAAGCCACTTACTAGTCACATGACCTCAGGCCAGTCATTTAACTGCTCTGTGCCCCAGTTGCCTTATCTGTAAACTGGGATAGTAATGGAGTATCTCGTCGGGTTGTTGTTGGGAGGATTAAATGTGTTCATGCACAAGGAACTCTTGAGAACTGTGCCTGGCACCCAAGAGGCGCTGGTTAACTGTTACTATTGCTCCCTTGCTTCCCCATTGTTGTCACTTCCTGAGGCCCCTCTCTCCTCTCTTCCTCGCAGTGATGGCCCTAGGATCATGTGGAAAGCAGGCAGGATGGCCGCCCAGACTGCAGGCCTCCGCCCGCTGTGTTTGCAGAGCACTGAGTGGCAGTCAATCAATATTTGATGCAGTGAGGTGTGGTCATTGGCGTCTGTGGAGGAGATCCAGGGCGTGGTCGGTCTGCCCTGCAGCCCTCTGTCCTCCCTCATCCTCAAAGCCACGTCAGGGCAGAGGAGCAGTGCTCAGGACTGCTGCCCCCACAGAGAGGCGGGGGAGTTCTGTGGATGCCACCCGTCCACACCCCTTCCTTAAAGCCTTGTCAGTTTTAGTATTTCATTTTTTTTTTTCTTTAGTTTTAGTATTTCAACTTGAACTAGATTCCTTCAGCATTTTTTATGTTAAGTCTGTAGATACAGATAGAGTAATTTAGCATTCTCTTCCTCTACTTATTTGAATTGATGAGCTTTCCTTTAAAATAAATGAGAAAAGGGGTCCTCCCTGCCCCACCTCCAGAGAGAAGCTTTGGCTTTATTTCCTTAGAAAGGCAATGTCTTTCAGCCAAGAACAAGCTGTTATAAAATGTTTGCCTGCAGTGGGAGGCTGTGCTAGGTCACTCTTAAAGACAGCATTGCAGAGGGCAAGGAGGTGCCAGGTCCCAGAACCCAAAACACCTCCCAGCTGAAGTCGGGGCTGCAGTGCACTCTTGGGGAGTGCTGGGGGTTGACTGGGGCCTGCAGTGGACTACAGAGTGGGGGCAGCTGATTTTGCCTTTTTAATAAAAAAGAAGGGCTTTTCTGGCTGGAGGAGGGAAGGCTGCAACAGGATGTGATGCAGGTCTGGTAAATGTTGCAGCAGATGAGCAGAAGTGAACAGACACTCGCTTCTCCAAAGCTTGGTCTGCAGTGTGGTAAAACTCGCCATGTCGATGGACAAAGAGCCAGTTGCAAGGGAGAGCCATGCTGTGCTCTCATTGTTTGCGTTGGCTCTGCTGAGTGAACACCACAGCCAGGTGGTTGCTGGCCAGGCAGTTGCTGGCGAGGCAGTAAGGTAGCTGTTGGCTGGGGTGGTGCGGCTGTGGCTGGTCAAGGCGGTGTCTTCTCTTGACAGGTAAAACTCAAGGGTGGGGCATCTGGGCCTCATTGGAGGGGTGAGGTCACTCCTGGCCTGTCTGCCTGCCCTTCGGGGCCGGAGAAACCAGAGCCCCAGCACATGGGGAATGAGAGAAGGCTGGGGGTAGCCTGGGGGGAGAAACTAAAATCAGAAGCTTGGCAGATACTTAATTGAGTTTGAAGACAGAGAGGCCTGGGCAAGAGGGCAAAAACTGGGCCTCGGAGAGATACCCTGACCCCTTGTTGCTTTGCTGCGGGGCACCTCAGCTGGCTGGCCGGTTGTGGTCGGGTGAGAGCCCACACTGGGGCAGGAACTGTGCCTGTTGGCAGTGCCCTGGCTTCTTCCTCCCCAAGCCTGGTGTGCAGAGCAGCCTCGACCTAATTCAGACCTTGCTTACCTCCCACTCGGTCTGCCTCCACACACACACCCCACCCCCATAGGCTGCTGCCTGAATTCTTTCAGAAGCTTGGAGCTGGTTGATGCATGCCCCCAAGCACCGAGCCTCCAGAAGGAAACTCAAACTGTGGCTCTGCACTGGGGCATCTAGCTCAGGCCCAGCCCCTCGTGCCACATCCAGTCCTGGCAGGTCGATCGCTCCTGTTTAGAATGTACTGTGCTTCTCACTGGTCTGGTCTCTGCATACTTAGAATTTTTCAGCAAGGCAGATGGTATGTGATGTGTGTGTGTTAACGTTGCTGTTGTTTTGAGGGCTTACTATGTGCCAGGCACTGTTCTAGGCCTGGATATTCCACAGCATACAAGATCAGGCCCCTGTACTCAAGGAGCTTGTATTCAGGTGGTGAGTGATTAACGATTAAGGAAAAAACAAAGAAGAAAATAATTTCGGGTAGTCCTTTGACATTAATTTAAAACCATATTTGAAAGTACGGTGAGGCTAAGGCTACTTTAGCTATGGTAGTCAGGGACGTGTCACAGAGGGAGGTGCCTTTTGAGCAGAGCTTCGAAGGAAGGGAGGATACAAGCCAGGTGAGTGGGGAAATGAGTTGGGGAAAGGGTTTTCTAGGCAGGGGGGAAGAGCCCATGCAAAGGCCCTGAGGCAGAAACAAGCCTAGCCCTGTAAGAGAGTCAGCCAGTGTGGCCAGAATGTGGGAACAAGGGTGAAGATGGCAGATGATGCAGGAGTGGTGGGGCTGGGATCCTGCAGAGCTTCATAGGCCATCAGAAGACTAGATTTTATCTCCGTAGCAGTGGGAAGGTATGGAATAGCTTTTGTTTCTCTCTCTCTCTCTCTCTTTTTAAAGTTTATTTATTCATTTGAGAGTGAGAAGGGGAGGCACAGAGGGAGAAAGAGAGTCCCAAGCCGACTCCCACTGAGCACTGAGCCTGATTCAATTTCACTACCCTGAGATCACGACCTGAGCCAAAATCAAGAGTTGGACACTCAACAGACTGCACCACCCAGGCGCCCCAAGCCTTTTCTTCTCCTTAAATAAACTTTTTGTGGGGCACCTGGAGGGCTCGATGGTGGAGCATCTGCCTTCACCTCTGGGCATATTCCTGGGATCCCGGGATCAAGTCCCACATCAGGCTCCCCTCAGGGAGCCTGCTTCTCCCTCTGCCTGTGTCTCTACCTTTTTCTCTGTGTCTCTCATCAATAAATAAATAAAATCTTTTTAAAGATAAATTAATTTTTTATTTTGGAGTAATTTTAGATTATAGAGCATTTGCAAAGATAGTACAGAGCATTTCCATAGATCTTTTATTCAGTTTCCCATCATTGATACCTTACATACAATGTCTTGGTACATATGTCACACTAAGAAACCAACACTGGCACATTGCTATTAGGTAAACTTCCTGGAAGGCTTTAAGCGGGGAAATCACATGATCTTATGTACATTTTTATTTTATTTTTTGAAGATTTATTTATGTATCTGAGAGTGAACGAGAGAGTGAGGGGTGGGAAGGGCAGAGGAAGAGAAAGAATCTCAAGCAGAGCCCCCACTGAGCGCAGACAGGCCTCGATCTCACGACCCCAAGAGATAATGACCTGAGCCAAAACCAAGAGTTGGATGCTTAACTGAGCCACCCAGGCAACTCCTTACTACATACGTTTTTAAAAGACCCCTTTGGCTGCTCTGCAGGGAACAGAATGAAGGGGGTGGTCAGAGCAGAAGCCAGGAGATCAGCGAGGTGGCCTTGGCTTGTCTAGAAGGTGGCAGTAGACGAGCAGGTATATGGGCTGGATCCAGGGGTGTCTGGCACAGCTTTCAAGCAGTGTCTATAAACCTGCAGAGACCTGGTCTCTCCTGTCTTGCCACAGGCACCCAGCACTGGAAAGTCCACATACACTGCAGGCTGGGACCAGTGTCCTGAGGCCTCTGTGGGCAGGAGCTGTGTTCAGCTGTGTGGGTGAAGGCCTCATCTGTGGCACAGCTAACACATGTGGCAGCTGGGAGAGGGCCTGGGCCTCTGCTCTGCTCCCCATGCTTCCCTGCAGTCCTGTGCCCAGACAGAGCATGGGACTTGGATCTTGGAGGGGCCGGGGGGTGGCAAGAGGGGTGGCCCTAGGGGCAGGTGACACTAGGAGTGTCCATTCCTGTTCAGCTTCTTTGTTTGGGATGGTATTGCCTTTTAGGGGTGAGAGGCCCTGTTCTCATCCTGGTGTCGTAGAGACCCAGGTCAGGGTTCCTACAGGGGCCATCAGACACGAGGGATGGAGTGCACAGTCGCCCCTTCAAAAGGGCACATAGCCTTTAATCTGCCCTGACTGGTCTTATATGAAGTCAGAACCCTGATTTTTATGTGTTGGCAATTTAGATATTTTCAAAAACACTGCCTGTGCGAAATAGAACATAGCCCCCCCCCCCGCCCCCCAGTTCTGCTGCTGGGCCAGCACTGTGCCCCTCCTGGTTCATTTGAGCCCCAGGTGGCAAACTGCCCACAACAGATGGGCAGTGAGAAAAGGACGGGGGTGTGGGGACTTGGGCGTTTCTGGGGACAGATGTCACAGAGGCCAACCGCAAGTGATCCTGTGGGGGGTCCAGGCTGCTAGGCTCCCCAGAATGGCCCAGGAGAGAATGCTGAAGCACTTCTTGTTTTTCTTCCCTTCACCCAGTCTGAAGAAAGGAAAAGAATAGACGAGTTGATTGAAAGTGGGAAGGAAGAAGGAATGAAGGTAAGGGCAGTGGGGCTGCTGCTCGGAGGCTGAGGCTGGACGGTCCCCACCCGCCCTGCTCCCCAGCTCCCAACAGCCAACAGGCTGCCATAACCCACAATGGTCACTGCGACAGACTCAGACTCTTAGGTTGTCAAGGGGCCAAATGCTAAATCTGTTCAGGGAACATCTCAGGAAGGGAACATCAATGGCCTTTATATGGGAAACATTAATCCTGAGGAAAGTTTTTAGAATCGCAATAAAATACATATACCATAAAATGTACTATTTTGACCCATTTAAAATACACAGTGCAGCATCATTAAGTAGTCACAGTGTTGTGCAACCATCCTCCCTATCTAGTTCCACAACTTTCTCATCGTCTCAAATGGAAACCCTGGACCCGGTAGCTATTACTCCCCCCTCCCCCAGCTCTGGCCACCACTAATCTGTTCTGTGTCTATGGATTTGCCTTCCCAGGACATTTCATACAAATCGAGTCATAGAGTAGGTGGCCTGTTGTATCTGACTTTTCTTTCGTTTACATGAGGCCTGGGGAAACTAATACATTTTTTCTAACTCTGTTTTCCTTTGAAATAACAAGGCCCAAGAAATGGCCTTTTCTGTTCATGTATTACAAACACATGAGGTAGATGAGAGGGGCGCACCTATACAGTGGCAGCCAGGGGGTCTGGGCTGGGACTCCAGGGTCATAAAAAGGCTCCAATTCCACCCACTCATCCAGGAGAACCCGAACTCAAGTCTGGGCCCCTCAAGCAGTCACCCTGCAGCCCCATTTATAATGGATTGACAAGAAGCATGGGAGGGTAAATTACAGAAAATAGGAGACATTTAGAACGTGGGGTCCTACCACTTCCCAGAAGAGGCCATGTATGTGGCTGTGTGTCGGGCTTTACCCCTCCCAGCCATGTGGCCTTGGACATGGTTCTGCCTCTCTGAGCCTCCATTTTCTTGTCTGCATAATGGGGCAACATCCACCCCAGATCTCTCAGGAGGATCAGATGTGACAATACTTTGCAAAGGGCACAAGGGATCTTTTGGGGTGATTGTGGCAATGGTTGCACAACTCTATACGTTTAATAATACTCCTTGTGCTGTGTATGTAAGACGAGCAGGATCTAGGACATAACTCAATAAAGCTGTTAAGAGAAAGTGAGGCAAGCCCAGGCATCCAGGCAACCAGCCACACGTGGTGTTAGGAAGCAACGCTTCTCACCTCTCTACAGATTGACCTCATTGATGGCAAGGGCAGGGGTGTGATCGCCACCAAGCAGTTCTCCCGGGGCGAGTTTGTGGTAGAGTACCACGGGGACCTCATCGAGATCACCGATGCCAAGAAGCGGGAGGCTTTGTATGCACAAGACCCCTCCACGGGCTGCTACATGTACTATTTTCAGTATCTGAGCAAAACCTACTGGTAAGTCCACTGGTGCTTCAAGTGGCTTTTCCACATCCTGGCAGAGAGGACAGGCCTAAGGGCTGAGAGCCACGAGAGCATCCTGCTTCTTTCTGTTGCTCCTGCTTCTTGTTATGTTATTTTCAAAGCTGTGAACCAGCTCTCCCCCACTGGCCCTTTGAATATTTGGGATTGGAGCTGTTCTGCTGCCATCTGACCAGATGAGAAGCAGAAGTGGACTAGTTGGTGAGAGCCTGCCCTGAGGCTTACCAGGTCGCTCCCTCTTGTGGCATTCAGCCAGAGCTCTGGAAAACCCTGACTGCTCCTTTCCCCATATGGCCAAGGCACTTGGTCGGGTTTTTTTAAATAGGTTTTATTTTTCCAAGCAGTTTAGGTTCCCAGCAAAATTGAGCAGAAGGCACGGAGAGTTCTCAACACTCCCTGCCTCCTCAGATGCACAGCTTCCCCCACTAGCAGCAGAGTTGGTTTTTATTCATGTATTTATTATGCACTTGCCTCTGGGGCCTCCACAAGGAGCCTTTTGCACTCCAGTCCCCTCCTACCCCTCAGCTAGCTCACCCAATGCCTCCCTAGGCTCTTAAGATGGTTTTTTGACTTGAATTGCTTTCCCCAAAACGTGGCTATAAATTGACATCCCACCTGAGTTGAGAGCTGGCTGTGACTGGGATCAAAAGCCTCTTTATCAATCTAATCCTCTGTTACCCTCCCTTCTGCCAGCGTGGATGCAACTAGAGAGACAAATCGCCTGGGAAGACTGATCAATCACAGTAAATGTGGGAACTGCCAAACCAAACTGCACGACATTGACGGCGTGCCTCACCTCATCCTCATCGCCTCCCGAGACATCAAGGCTGGGGAGGAACTCCTGTACGACTATGGGGACCGCAGCCGGGCTTCTATCGAAGCGTACCCCTGGCTGAAGCATTAGCCTCCCGGCTCCCCCATCCTCCCTTCTTCCATGGACAAAGTGCCCTCAAAGGGAATTGATTTTTTTTTTTTACACACTTAATCTTAGCAGATTACTTCAGATGTTTTTAAAAAGTATATTAAGATGCCTTTTCACTGTAGTATTTAAATATCTGTTACAGGTTTCCAAGGTGGACTTGAACAGATGGCCTTATATTACCAAAACTTTTATATTCTAGTTGTTTTTGTACCTTTTTTGCATACAAGTCAAACGTTCGTGCTTCCCGTGCATGCAGTCAAAGACGCAGCACAGGTTTTAGAGGAAAGAGTGAACATGAACTAGGAAGCTGGGTGACTCCCACCTCCCGCCGAAGAGCCAGGACTCTCCTCCCCACACCCCTGCCGGCGGGCCGTGCACGAGTCCCAGAAGACGCTGCTGCCCGAGGCCCCAGGCCTGGCCAGGGGTGTTCCCAAGCTCTTGTTTTCCTGACGTCTGGACAGGCGCACATATAAGTGTATGAATATTTTTTAAAAAGGTTTTGCAGTAAGCTAGTCTTCCCCTCTGCTTTCTCGAAAGCTTACTGACCCAGTGGCCCCCGGGTGCGGGCCGGGCCTCGGTTTACTCTTCCATAGGCTGCCGCTTTTCCGGGCACCTTGAAGCATCAGGGCGGGTCATCAGAGTAGATGTGAGCAGGGAAAAAGCATTGCTTGCCTCGCCCTGCCAGGGCAGGATTTCCCAAAACTGGGTTGATTCTTTATAGAAATGTGAACACTGAATTTATTTTAAAAAAATAGTAATAATAAAAATTTAAAAATTTAAAAAGACAAAAAAAAAAAGAAAAAAACCACAGTAAACAACTTACATGTATATAGGTCTTGAAGTGAATGAAGTGGCTGCGTTTTTTTTCTTTTCTTTTTTTCTTTTTCTTCTTTTTTTGCTTTTGTTTTTGTTTTTGTTTTTGTAGAAGAGATTTGAGATGGTACTCTATTCTAATCAAAAAAGTTTTGTAGCGGGACCAGAAATTACTTAACCCATGACCCACCCACCCCACCCTCTACCCTCCCCACCAGATTCCAATTGGTTGAAAGTTCCAGACCTGCTGTCAGGCTTTCTGTTTGTCAGACCACCTGGTGTCCTTCCTGCAAAAAAATGAAGATGCAGCCATGAACCGAAGGGGGAGCCTGCAGACCCGAAATGCAGGGCCCCCACCCCAGCCGCCGTGCCGGGTGCCTTGCTGGGTGCCTTGCTGGGTGCCGGCTACCAGCGGAGTGGGCAGGCCCAGCAGCCCAGGGATCAAGGCTAAGCGTAAAGTCTTCACCTCGGACGGTGATGCAGGAGGAGTAGGTAGCTTCCTCCTCCCTCCTGAAGGGGGACCTATTCTCACTCTATTAACCTGCAGTCCAGGGGGCCGCGGCTCTGGAGCCTGGACCTGGGGTCTCCCAGCCTCCCCTGGTCCCAGGTAATGTGAACAGAGGCAGGTGTGAGAGCCTGTCGTCACCTTGATGCCCCCGGCCTCACCACGGTGCTACCTAAGAAAGTCTTCCCCCCATCCCGCACTTGCCTGGTCAGTGATCAGAGAATTGGAGGAGGATCCGACGGAGTGTGTAAATGTGAGATAAAATGTCTTGGTTGTACCTGTTAGTGGTTTAGCTTTGTATTTAAAAAAAAAAAAAAAGGAAATAACTTGAAAATTATTTGTCATCATAAAAATGAAACAAAAATTAAAATATTTATTGCCAGGCGAGGCCACCTGTGTGTCTTGTTTTGTTTTGTTTTTTTCCCCACAAGGCTCAGATAGAAGATTGGATTTTCTGCTTTGTTTCACAAAAGGTACCCAGCAGGGGCAGCCGGCTAGCTCCATAGTGCACAACTCTTGATCTCGGGGTTGTGGGTTCACGCCCATGTTGGGTGCAGAGATTACTTAAAGATAAAATCTTTTTTTAACAAAGAGGTTACACAGCAGTATGTGTATTTTGGTGAATGTCTTCCTAGTGGACAGACACCTCATTTGTACAGTGGGGTCATACGTGCGGGAGAGGATTAAAAGCTAACGGGTGTCAAGTTCCTACCTTAGAACGATACCTGGCACGTAGTGAAGCTTAGATTTTAGCCTCTTTTGTTGCCACTGTTTCTGATGTAGATTGGTTCTCAGGTAGGAATCTGTCTTGTGTGGGAAGCCTCTCCTGCCGGTCCAGATCTCTGTCCCTACCTCACAAACCCCACCAGCCACCCTGGTTCACTCCCTCTGCTCCGGGCACTTAGGGCAGATGGGGACACTGGTTGGGGTCCTTGGTTGACAAGCAAAAGATCTAGCACCAGCACTGGCTTTAAGTGTCTGTCAGCCTGTTCACCTTGCACAAATCCCTTTCCTTCTCCAAACCTTGACCATCAAACAAGGAACAGCCTCTGCCCTGCTGACATGCAGGCATGTCCTGAGGATTTATGGATTACTACATCTTCACCTTGGAGGGAAGGGGGTGGCCTGGTGGCCGAGTGCACTCAGCTCTGGAACACTCAGCCCTGTGACCTCGGACAGGTGACAGCTCCGTGTGGGCCACTTCCCTCCTAGGCAACATGGAGCAGTACTGGTTTGTGTATGCGGGTGATTGTGTCACAGGAGTTACTGCAGGCCTTGCACATAGATAATCCTCAGTCACGGATGTTTGCTGTCATGACGGAAAGTTTGCTGCATTGTTTCAGGGCGCCTGCGTGGCTCAGCTGGTTAAGCATCTGATTTGATTTCAGCTCAGGTCATGATCTCAGGGTCCTGAGTTCAAGCTAGTGTTGGGCTTTGTGCTCAGCAGGGTGGCATGTGCTTCTCCCTCTGTTCTTCCCCCCCTTCTGCTCATCCTCTCTCTCTCTCTCTCTCTCTCAAATAAAATCTTAACAACCACAACAACAAAACTTCGTATTGTTTCTACCATTCCTTTTTTACAAGTGCCTGGAGGCTGATAGCTAAGAGCCTCCAAACTCTGATATTTTGTTGCTGTATTTACTTTTTCATTTTTTATTATTTTTATTTTATTATTTTTTAAGATTTTATTTATTTATTCATGAGAGACACAGGGTGAGAGAGAGGCAGAGACACAGGGAGTAGCAGGCTCCATGCAGGGAGTCCGACGTGATCCCGGGTCTCCAGGATCACACCCTGGGCTGAAGGCCGCGCTAAACCACAGAGCCACCGGGGCTGCCCTACTTTTTCATTTTTTTAAAGATTTTATTTATTTATTCATGAGAGACAGAGGGAGAGGCAGGCTCCCTGCAGGAAGCCTGATGCAGGACTTGATCCCAGGATCACACCCTGAGCTGAAGGCAGGCACCAAACTGCTGAGCCACCCAGGCGTCCCTATTTCATTTTTTAAAGATGATTGCTACAGCAACCACTTGTGCCTAGTGAAGCCTGGCTTGGAGACCCATTGCTCAGTGGGTTCCTCCCGGTGCTGGGTTTGCCGAAGGAAGCCCGCAGTGTGGGAGCAGCTTTAAGCAGTTTCAGTGATCACACTGGACCCCAGCTCCAGGAGAAGTGCTCCTGGGACATACCTTCTGGAACTCTCACACCCTACTGTCTGATTTTACCAAGAGTTGGTAAAGTAAAAAAAATAAAATAAAATAAAATAAAAAAAAAAAGTTGGTAAAATCTGAGCATTCTTTACTGTCAATTTTTTAGTCTCTCCCAGGATACATAGGAACCAGGGCTGTTTTACCTTGACATTTCTCTCTGGGTTTTTTTTTTGCCTTATCTATCCCACGAGGGAGAAAGAGGCAGCTGAGCGTTTATACAGGGGAACCCCCAGTCTGGAAATCAGGTGATACATGTAAATGGCTTACAGGCAGCAACACACAGTGATCTTCTGTTTGCTTCTAAACTTTCTGGCTGTCCTGTCAGCCTGGAGATGGGAAACTGAAGCAAGAATGGCTCAGGTGCAGGGACGTGGACTGCCAGAGTTGGGACTTCAGGATGGAAGGCTGGTGCGTTGGAGGATGGACTCTAAGTGTCATGCCCAGGAGCTGAGTCTGCTGTGCAGTCCTGTAAAAGAGACAGTGCTCTCCCTGTCACACACACACACACACACACAGACACACACACACACACACTTGTGTGGTCTCCCTACCCCTGTGTGCGGTCTCTGCACAGCGTCTGCAGGGGCTTCAAAGTCAGGATGTATAGATTCGTTTTCCCAGCCAGCTCTCACCTCCAAGGTACAACAAGCTTTCCCCTCCATCTCCCCTGTTAAGAGGGGAGCACCCTGTGAGGACTGCAGCATCATCTGGGGTTAGGAATCAGGAGCCCTTGATCTAAGGAAGACTCTGCCAACATGGCATTCTGGAGCTGCCTCAGTGCAGCAGCATTTCTGGGCAGGCAGCGTGGGTGAAGCCTGGGCTGTGGAGTTTACATCTGGGTTCAGGTCAGACTTCTACCACTTTCGAGCTGGGGCCCTGGACGAGATCCTCAGCCCCCCTGTGCTGGGTGTGCCACAGGGATGGTAATACCCATCCCACAGAGGTACAGAGAGGCAGTATGCAGAGGGTCTTCCGAGGGGTACAGTCAAGACAGACACACCTTCATTATTAACATTAGTGCTTTTTGGAGAAGAGGGGCACATTTCACTTTGCAGGTAGGATCCCAGGCCTTAGAATCAGGCCCACATGTGCATCTTGGGCAGCCACTGACATGTGTAGGGTACTTTCACCTTTTGGAGTTTCACTTTCCAAATCTGTAAGCTGGGGTGTTAGTGCCAGTCCCCACCTCCCTGAGGTGTGACAGGAATAAACGAGGTAAGCCGTGCAGCAGGTGGAACATACAGTGAGCCAGGGTCGTTCACCAGGGCGACCGGCTCATAGGACATGTTCAGCAGGCCCGTTAGTTTCTTTGCAAAGTCAGCCAGCCAGCCGTTCTCTACGGACTGTATTTCACTGAATCCTAAATGCATTCCCCCCACCCCCGGCACACACATTTTAACATCTTTGAAATCAGGATGAGCCTTAAAATCAATAGCATCTTAATGTTATAATTTGTCCTGTTTCTTTAGCACCATGTCTGCCTTTTTCTCCACTGTATATTCTTGCCTCCTTTGTCATAGATCAATTGACCATATAAGTGTAGGTTTATTTCTGGACTCTCTATTCTGTTCTATTGATCTATGTGTCTATTTTGGTGCCAGTACCAGACTGTTCTGATTACTGCAGCTTGGTGGTAGATCTTGAAATCTAGGTTTGTAAGACCTCTAGCTTTCTTGTTCTTTCCCAAGATGCTTTGGTTATTTGGGGGGGCGCCTGGGTGGTGCAGCTGGTTGAGCATCTGACTCTTTGGTTTCAGTTCAGGTCTTGATCTCCGGATTGTGGGATAGAGGCCCATGTCGGGCTCCGTGTTCAGTGAAGGGTCTGCTTATGATTCTCTCCCTCTCCTTCTACCCCTCCCCACCATGTTTACTCTCTTTCTCTTCCTTTCTCCTTCTCTAAGATACATAAATAAATATTTAAAAAATAAAAAAGATGTTCTGGTTAGTTGGGAACTTTTCTTTTTAATTGGGAACTTTTATATATAAAAAAAGAATAATAGGGGCACCTGGGTGGCTCAGTAGATTAAGCATCTCACTCTTGATTTTGTTTTTTGTTGTTTTGTTTTTTAAATATGTATTTATTTATTAAAGATTTTATTTATTTATTCATGAGACAGAGAGAGAGAGGCAGAGACATAGGCAGAGGGAAAAGCAGGCTCCATGCAGGGAGCCCAATGTGGGACTTGATCCCAGGTCTCCAGGATCACGCCCTGGGCCAAAGGCAGATGCTTAACCACTGAACCACCCAGGCATCCCTGATTTTGGCTCAGGTCATGATCTCAGGGTTGTGGGATTGAGCCTTGATTCAGGCTTCATGCTTATGGGGAGACTGCTTGAGATTCTCCCTCTGCCCTTCCCCCTGCTCATGTTCTCTCTCTCAAATAAATAAATAAAGATTTTTAAAAATTTGCAGCATTTTTTTTCTCTCTCATAGCAACACACAAAACACTGGTGTATCACTTAGAGTCGCTGGAATATATATGCCGCATATATGCACCACCACATAAATATGCATATAATACATACATACAGTATATACAGATTTGGAAGCCGAGACTCTGAAAGGCTGAAGCACCTTATCCAAAATCACATAACCCCAGAGACCACTCTAAAAACACTCAGAGAAAGTATAAAAGTCATTTCACTTTAATACAAAGTCATGTAAAGAAAATCATGTTAGCAAAATCATATGTTCCCTAAATATCTGTGAAATCACCACTGGAGTGTCAATGCCATCCTTTCCTGCATTCTCTCCCTCCCCTCTCCGTTTGGGCTCATGAATTTTGCTGTGACTACATGGTAAAGGCCCAGGTCACCTGTGAGACCAGACAAGCAGAACACACATCTGCACACTGGAGACCCCTCCGGGGTGGCTGATGTGGAGCAGGAAGTGGGCCTCGTTTCACTTTCCTTCTGATTTCTTGATTTCTCTCTGCTGCTTCCCTTGCCCTGGCCAAGCCTTCCGGGGTGTCCAGTTCTGCAGCCAGGGGAGAAATGTCCATGAGAGAGCCTCACCTCCTTTCTCCTTGGTGCTTTCAGGGGAAACAAGTGAGTAAATCCAGTGAGTATGTGTGGCACCGAGATGAGTTTGGAAGTCTTGCTGCATTGACTTCTTGAGTCTGAGAACCTCTGTGTGAACCACGGCTTGAGATCTATGTCTACTTCCCTGATCGGAAAGAGAACCTGGGTATAGAGAGAAAAGGGTCAGGGGGCACAGATTTTTTTTTTTTTATTCATTCTTTATTCAGAGATACACACAGAGAGAGGCAGAGACACAGGCAGAGGGAGAAGCAGGCCCCATGCAGGGAGCCCGACGTGGGACTCAATCCTGGGTCTCCAGGATCAGGCCCCGGACCAAAGGCGGAGCTAAACTGCTGAGCCACCGGGGCTGCCAGGTCAGGGGGCACAGATAGAACAAAGCTAGGCCTGCAGAACGCTGCCGAATCTGTAAGAGGCTCTTGTAGGCCGTTGACTCAAACGTTTGCTCTGGGCTCCTTGGGGGCAGGCACTGCTCACGGGCTTTCTATCTATCAGCTCATTTCACACTCATAACACATCGACAAGCTAAGTGCCATCAATATCCCTATTTTATAGACTAGCAAACTGAGGTCCCGCAAGGTTAAGTGACAGGCTGAAGGTCACACAGTAAGTTGCGGAATGGAAAGTTGGATCCAGAGCCCCTTATGCACTGTGCTGTGCACAAAGATGGTGTCTGAACCCCCCCCCCTTTTTTTTAACTTCAGGAGGTATTATTGTGAAGGAGCATCCCTGTTACCTACAACTATAAAATGGATCTTTGCGATGAATAAAGATTGGCATGTAAATTCTTGGATAAAACCTAGAAATCTCCTGAGACATGAACACCCCATGTTCAGTGTTTCTCCCCATCGTATACAAAGTTTTGAAAAGAGAGAAAGCTATCTGGGGTTGATCACAACGTTCAATCTCAGTGCTAGTTCCAGCTATGAGAAAGTCCCAGAGCTGGCTGGTGGGTTGTAAAGCCAGGGATGGGGACTGGGCTTGTGCTTCTTGTTGAAGACAACTCCCTGCCCCAGCAGAGCACGGGTTGGCAGCTCTGCTGGCAATGGCTGTGGCGGGCCCCTGACTCGTGTTTGTATATAGGCATGAGGGCTCAGCCATCCTCCCATGAACCTCTGCATACTGCCTTCACCCACCAGTTCCCTGTCTCAGGAAGTGACATCATCCCCTGCCTAGTCATTCATGCCAGGAACCCGGGGGTTGTTCTCAGCTCCTCCCCACCATCTGCTACATTTTAGTCATCACACCCCAAATCTGTTCCTAATCCTAACACTTTTCATTTCCTCCACTGCCACCCCCCAGTCCAAGTCACTGTGATGAGCACAACAGCCTTCCCGCCACCCCTACAATCCACTCACACCATGGCCAGAACGACCGTATCACTATAGAGAGCTACATCATTCCTCAGCTTAAAACCCTCCATGGCTCCCCACTGCCCTCAGGATAAAGAAAATCCTTCTAGCATGACCTGCTTCTTCAGAAGATTGTTCATTCATTCATTCACTCATTCATTCATTCTATTAGCTTAATAAGCTTGTCTGACCATGAAATTATGGCCTTGTGCTCATTAGACACAATACCTCAGGCTGGCTTGTGCACAGAACAAACATTTTATTTTTTGCCACATCAAGCCCAAACTCTAAGGGGCCTCTCCTCGAAGAGGCAGAGAAACCAGTAGCTTACATCTCCTGGAAGCCTTATTTACAATGGGATGCCCAGCCAATAGAAGTGCTGAACAAATGTCTCCAAGTGCCCCACCTGGTGTGGCATAGAGATGCTCTTTCCTTCTTACTTTACCTCAGGAGAACCTTCCTTGTGAAAGAAACACTCCCCCAGGCCATGCTCTGACTTGTCCTCCCACACCTCCTCCACAAAACAGAGGGAGCTTTTACATGTAAATATGGTCATGTCACTCTCCAACCTAAAACCCTCCAGTGTCTTCCCAAAGTGTTCAGAGTGAAACTCAAGGTCTTCACTGGGACCCCCTGCCCCCTGCTTTGACTGATCTCAGGCCTCTTGGCTGTTCCCTCCACCAGGAATGCTCTTCCCTCAGATCTTTATGATCTTTCAGGGCCCAGCTTGACTGCCACCTCCTCACAGAAGCCTTCCAGGACTTACCCCTGTCAACTTCTCTCTCCACTGCCTATTTAATGGATAGCTGAAGATGAAGTGTTAATATACTTCCTTACCTGCACACTCTTTGACTCCCCTGCTAGAGTGTAAGCACCATGAAGGCAAGGGCTTCATCTTGTTCACTGCATCCCCAGGACTTAGAAAATGCCTAGCACATGGCAGGCCCCCAGTAAATATTTGTTGGAGGGATGAATTATTTTGGTTTCATGTAGTCTTGTTTGACAGAGCAGTTTTCCATGCAGGCATTCCAGAAAGTCTGGCAACACTTAACTGAACTATGTATGTGCATATTAAGTGGGCTGTGTGCCCCTCAGATTCAGCTCATCCTTTCTCTGTCCCCTTGTCTACTCAGGAGAGGCTGAGCTCAGTGGATGAGAGCAGCAAGCCAATGGGAAGTGCCAGCAGGTGCTGGGAAGATAGGGAGGGGAGGTGTATTTATGCCCCAGCTCCTTCCCCACCAGGCCTGGTCTTACTAGTTGCTATGTCCTTCTATGGACACCCCCCCCCATCCCTTTGCCTCACAGCTCCCTGGGCCCACACTGCCATGCTGGAGTGCTTCTGTATCCCTTGATGGTTCCCTTAACCCTGCTCACGTGTCTGTAAGATGTTCCTTCTTTAAATCTTTTTATTCACTCCTTTTTTTAATTTTTAATTTTTAAAGATTTTATTTATTTAAGGGACACCTGGGTGGTTCAGTGGTTGAGCATCTGCTGTCAGATCAGGGTGTGATCCCTGGGGTCAAGTCCTGCATCGGGCTCCCTGCAAGAAGCCTGCTTCTCCCTCTGCCTGTCTTTGCCTCTCTCTGTTTCTCATGAATAAATAAATAAAATCTTTAAAAAAAAAAAAGATTTTATTTATCTATTTACTTATTTGGGGGAGAGAGAGAGAGCATGGCCACAGGGAAGGAGAGGAGGGAGAAAAGAGAAACAGGCTCCCTGCTGAGCAGGGAGCCCGATGAAGGACTTGATCTCAGTATATGTGCTGCCAAAGCGAGCACAGGACTTGATTTCAGGACCTCGAGATCATGACCTGAGCTGAAAGCAGATGCATAACAGACTGAGTTACACATCACTCCTTTTATTTATTTTTTAATTTTTATTTATTTATGATAGTCACACACACAGAGAAAGAGAGGCAGAGACATAGGCAGAGGGAGAAGCAGGCTCCATGCACCGGGAGCCCGACATGGGATTTGATCCCGGGTCTCCAGGATCGTGCCCTGGGCCAAAGGCAGGCACTAAACCGCTACGCCACCCAGGGATCCCACATCACTCCTTTTAAATGCACTATTTGTTTCTCTCCAGGACCCTGGCAAATGTCTGCCCCTCTATCCCTCATCACTCACCCATATTAAGTGCCTGGCCCCCAAAGGTATTTGAGATCCTGACTGAGGTGGTTTCTCAGCTCTGTCCAAGAGGTCAGGGGCTGGTAACTGTCACCAGGCCAGACATTCTTGGAGCAGCAAAGGCAAACGGTGTTTGCCTCATGGAGGGGTGGGGGAAAGGCATGCCTCATTGTACTGACACCTGGAGGCTGAGAAGGCATCTTTCAAAGTGTAGTCCAAGGCTTCTCCACATCAGAGTTGCCTGAGGATTTTATTAGAAATCCAGATTTTGGAGTGCCTGGGTGGTTCAGTCAGTTAAGTGTCTGCTTTGGCTCAGGTCATGATCTCAGGGTCCTGGCACCTCCCCACTGACCAGGGAGCCCAACTCAGGCTGAGGTGCCAGCAAATGCCGGCACCTCAGCCTGAGTTGGGCTCCCTGGTCAGTGGGGAGTTTGCTTCTCCTGCTCCCTCTGCCCCTCCCCCAACTTATGCTCTCTCACTATTTCTTTCCCTCAAATAAATAAATAAAATCTTAAAAAAAAAAACAAAAAAAGAAATCCAGATTTTTTGGCTTCATTGTAGACCTGACTTCTGAGAATCTGAATTTTACCTTATTTTATTTACTTTATTTATTGTTTGGGAATCTGCATTTATTTATTTATTTATTTATTTATTTATTTATTTTAAAGATTTTATTTATTTATTCATGAGAGACACACACACACATGAGAGAGAGAGAGAGAGAGAGAGAGAGAGAGAGAGGGAGGGAGGAGAGGCAGAGACACAGGCAGAGGGAGAAACAGGCTCCATGCAGGGAGCCTGACATGGGACTCGATCCTGGGTCTCCAGAATCAGGCGCTGGACTGAAAGTGACGCTTAAACCACTGAGCCACCCAGGCTGCTCTGGGAATCTGAATTTAAACAAGTAACCCCACATTCTCTGGTTTGGGCCTTAACACCCAAAGAAATGAGGGATTAACAAGGCAGCATAAACACAAGGGGGGTAATTAAAGGAAACTGTTGTGTCCCAATGATGGGAGACATAGGGTCCACTGAAGTTGGAGGTAAGAGAGGTAATGAATCAGCCCACCCCCATCCTTTTTTTTCAGTAATCTCCACACTCAATGAGGGGCTTGAACTCATGACCCCAAGACCAAGAGTCACAAGCTTCTCCAACTGAGCCAGCCAGTTTATGGGACCATAAACTCTAGTAATTATTGTTATTTTTCTTGTTGTTGGAGTAGTAGGTTCAAGTCCTGACTTCACTATTCACTATCTGGGTGACCTCAGGCAAATTACTTTGCCTCTTGGTACCTATTTCTCCAATGGAGATGATGGTAGCTCCTACCTCACAGGGTCACTATGAAAAGTCAATGAATTAATATATGTCAAGTGCTTAGACTGCTGCCTAACAGGGACACCTGGGTGGCTCAGTGGTTGAGTGTCTGCCTTTGGCTCAGGTTGTGATCCTGAGGTCCTGGATCAAGTCCCACATCAGGCTCCCTGCATGGAGCCTGCTTCTCCTTCTGTCTATGTCTCTCCTTCTTTCTCTATGTCTCTCATGAATAAATAAATAAAAAAAAAAAAAAAAAAAAAAAGAAGATTGCTGGGATCCCTGGGTGGCTCAGCGGTTTAGTGCCTGCCTTTGGCCCAGGGCATGGTTCTGGAGTCCCAGGATCAAGTCCCGCATTGGGCTCCCTGCATGGAGCCTGCTTCTCCCTCTGCCTGTGTCTCTGCCTCTCTCTCTGTGTCTCTCATGAATAAATAAATAAAACCTGAAGAAGAAGAAGAAGAAAAGGAAGAAGAAAAGGAAGAAGAAGAAGGAAGAAGAAGGAAGAAGAAAAGAAGAAGAAAAGAAGAAAAGAAAGAAGATGACGACGACGACGACGAAGAAGAAGAAGAAGAAGAAAACGACGACGACAACGATGACTGCTGCCCAACAGATCTCATAATAGTCCAGCTCAGATTTTCCTAACAGTGGCAGCATGACCAATCAGGATTGTGGAGCATTCCCACCTTGGGTAGCTAGCCAGCCTCCTTGGGCCTCCACTCCATCCTTCAACAATGATTTAGTGGCAATGGGGCAGCAAGTAACTTACAGCTTCCTTATGATTGTCTTCTCCTCCTTGTTACTGCTGGCATTGCTGGTCCTGGAGACAAGGGTGTCTTTTTGTCTTCTTCCTCCCAGGCCTTCTCTTGGAGGAATCAGACCACTGGGGAAAAAGGGAATAAATGGGATGTTTTATTGCAGACCTTCTGTCTGTGAAGCTCTGAAAGTGAAGGGTCTTAATAATCATTATCACATTAATAATATTATCATTGATAGCTAGAGTCAGAGAGATTCTGCTCTTAATAACAAGAATCTCCCCCTGCCACCTTTCCAATATTGATACCTCTTCTTACTTTCTCTTGTCTAACTGCACTGGCTAGTAACCCAAGCTTCTCCACTTTTTAGGAATATGACCATGTTTCAATTCTCTAACTTAAGCCTTGATTTTCTAATAAACCAATGAGGATAATAAGAGTAACTGCCTCCTAGGACTGAGTGATTAATGATAATCATCATTAGTGAAATAATACATAGCACGTGACACTATAGCAGTGAACAAAACAGACAAAATTATCTCCTATCATGCAATTTCTATTTTTCCAACGGGGAAGGAAGCAATCAATAAACAAATAAATTAAGTGAAAATTTAAAAGTATAGTAAGTCAGATGGTATGTAGAGTTAAATTGATATTGATTGATAAGATATTGAGATCAGTTGACTTAAAGAGAACTAGAGTTATTTCCATGGATTTGATGTATAGAAGCTGGAAGAAAGATGTTCTTTCTCATTTGTTCAACTGGCATTGCCAGCAACCACATTTCCTAAGACTCCCAGAAGGTGTGTCTACAACACAAGATAATGAGGCCAACAAAGCGGACGCAAGGAGGAAAGAAAGAAGCAACAAGTCTCTGGCTTCTCCAACCCTGAGGCCTTGACTGCAGTTTTTTATTTCTGAAAACAGCCCCAAAATCCAAAATCCTTCCCAGGTATGTGGGTTAACAAATTCCTTTTTGTACTTAAGCTAGTTTGAACTGAATTTCTGTCACTTGCAACCAAAGGAAGCCTGACTACAATGCAATATTTCAATGCCTGACCTGGTATAGCTTGTGTATCCACTTAGGTGTTTTGCTGTGGCACCTGCTTGCTACTTTATACCTGTGGTGCTTCCCCCTTCCTACAGATTGGATTGTGTCCCCCAGAATTCAGATGTTGAAGCCCTAAGTTCCAGTGTAATGGTATTTAGAGATGGGGACTTTGGGAGATAATTTTTTAAAAAATTTTTATTTACTTGACAGAGAGATAGACTGAGCACAAGCAGAGGGACAGGCAGATGGAGAGGGAGAAGTAGCCTCGCCGCAGAGCTGGGAGCCCAACATGGGGCTCGACCCCAGGACCCCAGGATCATGACCTGAGCTGAAGGCAGATGCTTAACCTACAGAGCCAAACCCATCCCCAGGAGTTTAGATGAGGTCATTAGGGCAAGGCCCCCATGGTTGGGTTAAAGCCCCTATAAGAGGAGATGTCTGAGGGCTTGCTCTCTCTGCTGTGTACAAGAAGCCACGAAGAGTCAGAACTAACCATGCTGGCACCCTGATCTTGGACTTCTGGCCTCCAGAATTGTGAGAAAACAAAAAATTCTATTGTTTAAACTGCCTAGTCTGGGTGCCTGGGTGGCTCCAGTCAGTTGAGCATCTGCCTTGGGCTCAATTTGTGATCCCAGGGTCCTGGGATCCAGCTCAAGTCTGAGTCCAAGTCCGAGTCAGGGCTCCCTGCTCAGCGGGAAGTCGGCTTCTCCCTCTCCTGTAGCCCCTCCCCCTTCACTCGTGCTCTGTCTCCCACTGTCCTCTTTCTCAAATAAATAAATAAAATCTTAAATAAACCCAGTCTATGGTATTTTGTTATGGCAGCCCAGCAGACTGACACCTCTTGAGATATGAGTCAGAGAGCACGATTCATCCTTCTCTCTCCTTGGCAAAGAGTGAGCTCTTATTAATTTATTATTTATATATTACAGTAATAATATTAATACAGTATTTATTTGTTACCAATAAACCCCCTTTTCCATGGCCTATTGTTATGTAATACCCTAAACCACATGAGTTAAAACAATGAAGATTTTTTTTTAAAGATTGTATTTATTCATGAGAGACACAGAGAGAGAGGCAGAGGGAGAGACACAGGCAGAGGGAGAAGCAGGCTCCATGCAGGGAGCCCGATGTGGGGCTCAATCCTGGGACTCTGGGATCATGCCCTGGGACGAACGCAGAGGCTCAACTGCTGAGCCACCCAGGCATCCCATGATTTATGATTTCTCATGATGGCTCCATTTCTTATTGCCTTGGTGGGGTATGTGGGAGGTAGGTCACATTTGGGGCTGTCAGCTGGGGTACCTCTCTTCTTCGTGTGACCTCTCCCTGGTACTGTATTGAGCTTCCTCACAGAACTATGGTCTCAAGCATTCCACAAGAACAAAAAATTCTACGAGGACAAAAATGGAAGCTGCAACAGGTATCTCCTAACCTCAGAAGCCAAAGAGTATTGCTTCTACCACATTCCATTGGTCAAAGCAAGTCACTGGGCAGCCCAGACTCAAGGAGAGGGAAAATAGACTCTACCTCTTGAGGGGAGGGAAAGTCTCATTGCAGAAGGCATGCAAGATGGTAAAACTCGTGGCCATCTTTGGAAGCAGCCTACCACATCTGCCTCAACTCAAAACAATCACTGGGATGATCTTGGACCTCCAAGCTGATGCAGTTGCTAAGAGAGTATCTCAGCTGACATGCTGGTTCCTCTAGAATACAGAACCCAAGTGAGTAAACAGAATCTTGCTGTCAACAGGCCTGTACCAGATGGCAAGTGCACAGCTGCTGCTCTCTGGGAATTCAAAACTGGAAATAAAAGTATGTCGCTCTATTCGCTAACGAGCTGCTCAAGCCTCAGCAGTTCAGCCGTTCCTGTTTTTAACTACCTGTGTCTAAAGTACTTATTAAATGAGAGGAAGACAAGTCTTTCCATTAATGTGGTTCCAACTTCAGCAGAAGGAAGATGATTAAATTCCTGTTGGCAGGGAAGCCTGAGTGGCCCAGTGGTTAAGCATCTGCCTTCGGCTCAGGGTGTGATCCTAGAGTCCCAGGATCGAGTCCCACATCGGGCTCCCTGCATGGAGCCTGCTTCTCCCTCTGCCTGTGTCTCTGCCTCTCTCTCTTTCTGTCTCTCATGAATAAATAAAATATATTTTAAAAATTCCTATTGGCAGAACTCAGCCCTTTTGGATTTGGTTTGCTAGAACATTTTTACTGTACTGCTGCCCCCTTAATGACTTTATATTGAATGAATTTATGTTTTTTTAAGATTTTATTTACTTGAGGGCAGCCCGGGTGGCTCAGCAGTTTAGCGCCACCTTCAGCCCAGGGCGTGATCCTGGAGACCTGGGATTGAGTCTCACATCAAGCTCCCTGCGTGGAGCCTGCTTCTCCCTCTGCCTGTGTCTCTGCCCCTCTCTCTCTCTGTGTCTTTCATGAATAAATAAATAAAATCTTAAAAAAAAAAAAAAAAACTTTCCAATGACTTCTCATTTCACATACAATAAAATTAGAGAAAAAAAATTAGAGGTCCTTCCTGTGGCTCATAAGGCATACCTCTCATCCTCTACCTGTGTTCCAACTTCTACCATGTTGGGTCTCTTAAATTAGCCAAGCTGGTTCGCATACTCTGAGCACTTCTCACTCTACTCTTGCCCTACGAATCTTTACATGGTTGGCTGCTTCTTGTCATCCACCTCAGAGGGATCTTCACTGACCACCCGATTAAAAATAGGCCCATCTCCCACCTCCAGCATTTTGCGTCATATGTCATCTTGGTTTTTTGTTGTTGTCATTGTTGTTTATTGAGGGAGAGAAAAAGGAGGGGGGAGGTGCAGAGCAAGAGGGAGAGAGAAATAATCTTAAGAAGCCTCCATGCCCAGTAAGGAGCCCGATACAGGGCTTAATCACACAACCCCGAGATGATGACCTGAGCCAAAATCAAGAGTCAGACACCCAACTGACTGAGCCACCCAGGTACCCATGTCACTTTGTTTTATATACTTTAGAGCACTTACTACCATTATGCTGTGTGTTATTTCAGACTTCCTTATCAATTGCCTATCTTCCCCCTAGACTAGCATGGCTTTCTCTGTTTTGTTCACTACTATACCGGTGCCAGGAATAGCACCTGGCATGTAGTAGGTCTTCAATAAACTGCCTGAGTGAACATCAGAACAAATACATAACATGTCAAGGATTTCCAGGCAGGGTCTGGCTCTGCGGTGCAGGAATGCCCAAAGCAGCAGAGCCCCACCTCTTATAGCACTGCAGCTCTTCCTGCACCACCATTAGCTGGGACTTGAGTTTGTTGCGCTCCTGCAGCACGTCCCTCAGCTCCTGCAGAGTGAAGCGTGGTCGGTTGGGATCTGTCAGGTCAACCACCATTTTGTCTGGTCCCAGGTTTACCTGTAAAAAAAAGACGTTGGTCGCTTATACGGTTTCCCTTGTGAAGATGGACTGTTCACCCCAGAAAGGAAAATTCTGTTTTATTACTCCCAGGAACCCTATCAGCTGAGACACTGCCTGTTGGAAGCATCTGGTTAATGCGAAAGAAACAAAAGTTCTAAGTACAGTTCTCCAAGAAAAGAACCACAGCTCCTTGGAGAATGGCTGATTCCAGGTCTGGAATCAGGGAAAGCACGAGATGAACCTGGAGCCTTTCCTTGTGTAAGGAATGGAGACACCTCAAAATGACAGTTTGAAGGAGCTCCCGCTGGCCAGACTGAGATACTCAATTTGAGCATAAAAGTGAATAATAACAGGAATGGACAATAACACTCCACATAAAAGGAGAATTCAGGAGTTCATACTTAAAATTTAAAATTTTAAATTAATTAATTAATTAATGGGGATGTGACGGTTAAGTTTATGCGTCTACCTGACTGGGCTAAGGGATGCCCAGATAGCTGGTTAAATGTTATTTCTTGGGATCCCTGGGTGGCGCAGCGCTTTGGCGCCTGCCTTTGGCCCAGGGCGCGATCCTGGAGACCCGGGATTGAATCCCACGTCGGGCTCCCGGTGCATGGAGCCTGCTTCTCCCTCTGCCTATGTCTCTGCCTCTCTGTCTCTCTTTCTGACTATCATAAATAAATAAAAATTAAAAATAAAAAGAATCAGAACAAAAAAAAATAAATAAATGTTATTTCTTGGTGTGTCTGTGAAGGTGTTTCTGGAAGACATTAATTAGCATTTGGATTGATGCAGGGAGTAAAGCAGATGGTCCCCCTGATGGGTGGGCGGGCATCATCCAATCCACCGAGGGCCCCAATAGAACAAAAGGTGGAAAGAGGGTGAATTCTAGCGGGACATCCTCCTTCTCCTGCCCTCAGACTTTGACACTCCCGGTTCTTGGGCTTTTGGTTCCAGACCAGGACTTAACCATCAGCTCCCCAGATCACAGACTTCCTGGTTCTCCAGCTTGCAGCCTGCAGATTACAAGACTTCTCAGCCTCCATAACTTCATGAGCCAATTCCTCAAATAACTATCCTCTTTATATCATAGCTATATCCCCTAGTGGTTCTGTTTCTCTGGAGAACTCTGATTAATACAGGGAAGGAATGGGCAGCCCAGGTGGCTCAGCAGTTTAGCACCGCCTTGGGTCCAGGGCCTGATCCTGGAGACCCGGGATCGAGTCCCACGTCAGGCTCCCTGCACGGAGCCTGCTTCTCCCTCTGCCTGTGCCTCTGCCTCTCTCTCTCTCTCTCTCTCTCTGTCTCATGAATAAATAAATAAAATCTTAAAAAAAAAATACAGGGAAGGAAATGGGGAATTTATAGCAAAAGGCCAATTAATGGACGTAGAAGATGAGAAAGTTGAAAAAATCATCCTTTTGGGGCACGTGGCTGACTCAGTCGGTAGAGCATGAGACTCTTGATCTTGGGGTTGTAAGTTCAAGCCCCATGTTAAGTGTAGAGATTACTTAAAAATAAAGTCATTCATTCATTCATTCATTCGAGAGATCAGAGAGCACAAGTGGGGAGTTGAGGAAGGAAAAGAGGAAGAGGGAGAAGCATACTCCTTGCCAAGCAGGGAGCCTGATTTGGGACTTGATCCAGGACCCCGAGATCATGACTTGAGTTGAAGGCAGATGCTTAACCGATGGAGCCACCCAGGTGCCCCAAAAATAAAATCTTTATCCCCCCCAAAAATCATCCTTTTTTAAACCAACTTAGTAATAATTGATTCAGCCAGGACTAATGAATGGATCTAAACCTTTTGGGTAAAAATTTGTTGGGGGAAAGAATATTTTGCAGTTTCAAATTATTTTCCCACAACCACTTATGAATGATAAAGGAGAATAAAGGCACCTATACAGTGCAGAAATCTAGCAGACACCACATTAGCTAAGTGATCAAGTTAACAACACCAATAATGGCAAAGTGAGTCAAATGTCTCCTGATACAATGCACTGACTAGGACACAGAATCCCTTCAATGGTATTCCTGCAAAAAAAAAAAAGAAAATTTTAAATGGTATTCCTGCTAAACATGTATCACTTGAATTTACCCATAACACATTGGAACAAACCCAAATTGAAGGACATTCTACAAACCAACAGATACATAATCATCAAAAATGTCAGGGTCGGGATCCCTGGGTGGCGCAGCGGTTTGGCGCCTGCCTTTGGCCCAGGGCGCGATCCTGGAGACCTGGGATCGAATCCCACGTCAGGCTCCCGGTGCATGGAGCCTGCTTCTCCCTCCGCCTGTGTCTCTGCCTCTCTCTCTCTCTCTGTGACTATCATAAAATAAATAAAAAATTAAAAAAAAAATGTCAGGGTCATAAAAAGACAAGGAAAAGCTGAGGAACTGTTCTAGATTCAAGGCAACTAAAGACATGTGTCAACCAAAAGTACTGTGTAGGGATGCCTGGGTGGCTCAGCAGTTTGGTGCCTGCCTTCAGCCCAGGGCAAGATCCTGGGGTCCTAGGATTGGGTCCCATGTCGGGTTCCTTGCATGGAGGCTGCTTCTCCCTCTGCCTGCATCTCTGCCTTTCTCTCTGTATCTCTTATGAATGAATAAATAAAATCTTTAATACAAAACAAAAGTACTGCGTAACCCTGGACCGGATCCTGCACCAGAAAAAAAGATGCTGTAAAGGATATTATTGTGAATTTTGAATAGGGATAGTATATTAGGTCTTTGTATTCTATTCACCTTTTTCTGATAAATTTGATCATTTATTTGTGGCTACGCAATAATATGTCTTGTGAGATACCCACTGAAGTATTTAGGGTAAAGGGCCCTGATCTTTTACTAATCCTACAACTAACATAATGTCCCTCAAATAGTTGAGAAGGGGGCACCTGGGTGGCTCAGTGGTTGAGTGTCTGCCTTTGGCTCAGGTCATGATCCCAGGGTCTTGGGATTGAGTCCCACCTCAGGCTCCCTGCTCAGTGGGGAGTCTGCTTTTCCCTTTCCTTCTGCTGCTCCCCCTGCTTGTGCTGTCTCTCAAGTAAATAAATAAAATTTTAAAAATAAAACCAAAACAGATAGTTGAGAAAAACTGAATATATAATACAGATACATATTATTTCTGTATATGCACATATATATTACATATATGTGGTTTTGTGTGTATGTATAAATACTTTGGTGTATATCTTCTTTTTTATTTAAAGGTTTTATTTATTTGAGAGAGTAAAAGAGAGCATGAGGTGAGGGGCAGAGGGAGAGGGAGAAGCAGGCTCCCTACTGAGCAGGAAGCCTGACATGGAGCTGATCCCAGGACTCCAAGATCATGACCTGAGCCAAAATCAGAAACTTAACCGACTGAGCCACCCAGGTGCCCCTGGTGTATATCTTCAAAGACACACTACACATACACAAAACTGAATACAACACCTGAATCCAGGTGAAAGGTATACAGGTGTCCCTTGTGCTTTTCTTACAACTCTCCCGTAGGTTTGAAATGTTTTCAACCTAAAATTTAAGCAAAGGTTTGAAAACAACTTACATGTCCATGAATAGAAACCCAGTTAAGTAAAAACTAAGGCACAACCACACTGGAACGTTCTGCAGGTGACAGAACAAGGTGCAATATAAAGAGAAACATAACAGTGACCATGTTCCTCTTGTCAGACTGACAAGGATCAGTGTTGTAAGGGCTGTGGGGAAGCAGACCCCAGCACTGATTGCCAGAAGAGTGGGTCTCCTTAGCCTCTGTGAAGTGCAATTTAGCATTACATATTATCCAAATTTCAAATGCTCCTTCCCTTTAATCCAGTGCGTCTGGTCCCTCTAGGCATTCTCCCTCAGGAGCCAAATGTTAGGATTTTCTGTTAGGATTTTTTGTTGTTGTCTGGAATGTGATGGTTGCACAACATGAATGTACTTAATGACACTTAAGTATGCTCTTAAAAACGGTTAAGGTGGTAAAATTTAAATGTACTTTGTCACAATTAAAAATAATTTAAAAAGAAAAAGAAAAAAAAAATAAGGTGTATTTTTATGAACTGCCTAGTGGCACTAAGCACTCAATTCTTTCGGCCCTTTACCCCACCCCTGCTCTTAAGACTGCAATTTGGGAGGCAAATGCCATCTCATCTGCTGGCTGATAAAGCTTGTCCACTGAGCCCCATACAAAGAACTCACCCAGCCTCTGTGCAGAGTATGCTGTACACAGTCTGTGGCGGGGCTCCCTCCACATCCTTGTTCCTGGGGTTGGAGGTGGCAGGGATGAGCTCAGAATGTGAGCTGAGCCATCCTGAGCAAGTCATTTAACTTCTCTTGAGTTTCAAAAGCCAGGCTATAAATCATGATACTCAACTATCTCGTATGACAGACACGGAAGTCGAACTGTATCTACAGAGACAGTTGTTACCAGGATGAATGAGTAGGTGAAATAAGTGCATAAGGGAAGTGACCAGAAACCCTCACTCTTTTTCCCCTGTGAACGTCAGCGACTCTCTTCCTGTTGTCCTTTCCTGGCACACTTCTCAGCTTGTGATCTTGTACTGTGGTTCTAGAGGTATGGGAGTCTTACCTCTCCCACTAGACATGAGTTTTGTGAAGGCAGGGTCCTTGACTAATGTATCACTTCAGCCCCAGGGTCCAGCACCATGCCATCACTCATCAAATGTCATTCCAACAAATAAGGTCAAATGTATATTCCATGTGTGGTAGGCTTTTTAAAAAAGATATTATTTATTTATTTGAGAGATACAGAAATAGCAACAGAGATAGAGAGAGAGAGAATACAAGCAGAAGCAGGCTCTCCACTCTGTCGGGATCGATCCCAGGACGCTGAGATCAGGACCTGAGCTGAAGGCAGATGCTTAACCGACTGAGCCACCCAGGTACCCGTTCGTGTGTGGTGGTTCAGACTGGAATCTCTGACTTTCAATCCTGCCTTCACCTCTTACATGCAGTAAGTCCTCTGGCAAATTATTTAACTGTTCTATGCATCCATTTCTGTAAAATGGATATACTAATAGTAAGAGGATTAAATGAGATAGTCCACTTAGAACAGCTTTGTTTTTTAACTGTAGCTGGAGACCCATCAGTAATTCATATTGATTTAATCTATTGCAACAAGAATTTAAAAACTCACAAAAATGGAATAGGCAAGTATGATTCTGCATCATATTTAATAAGGGTGAGTTAGGATAAATTGTTTCTTAAAACTTTTGTTTCATCAATATTGGAAAGTGATATAATGGGTAATTTTGTAAAATGGAGGTATAAAATACATGCATTAACCTTGAGTTTATAGCTTGATGATTTTTTTAAAAAATTATTTATGTTTTTTAAGTAATCTCTACCTTCAACGTGGGGCTCGAACTCATGATCCCCCAAACCCACATCAACAGTCACATGCTTCTCTGATTCAGCCAGCCAGGTGCCCCTAGCTTGGTCACTTTTTAAAGATACTTTATTTTAGAGAGAGAGCAGGGGAGGAACAGAGAGAAAGGGAGAGGGAAAAGGAGAGAATCTTCAGCAGACTTCCCACTGAGGGTGGAGCCCCCACCAGGGACTGGGTCCCAGAACCCTCAGATCACGACCTGAGCCAAAACCAAGAGTCTGGCATTTAAGCCACCGAGCCACCCAGGCACCCCTTGATGATTTTTAGCATAGGTGTACACCCATGCAATCACCCTCCTCCCACTCTCCCTCCCTGGGGTTACCATCAATCCATCTTCTATAAATACAGATTATTTTGCCTGTTCCTGGATTTCACATAAATATATAGTAGGCTCTCTTTTGTGCCTGGCTCCTGTCTCTCAGTGTAACATCTGTGAGAGTCATGCACACAATTGAGTGTATCAGTTCTGCTCTTTCTCACTGCAGTGTAAGTATTCCACTGTGTGACTATACCACAATTTTAAAATCCATTCTCCTGTTGTACTTACTACAGTTTGGCACAGTTCTGGATAAAGGTGCTCTGAACATTCTTTTTTCTTTTTTAAGACATTAATTTTTTAATTTTAATTTTATTTTTTAAATGATTTTATTTATTTATTTCTGAGAATACACAGAGAGGAGAGAGAGAGAAGCAGAGACACAGGCAGAGGGAGAAGCAGGAGCCATGCAAGGAGCCCGACGTGGGACTTGATGCCGGGTCTCCAGGATCAGGCCCTGGGCCGAAGGCGGCGCTAAACCGCTTGAGCTACCCCAAAGACATACTTTTTTTAAAAAAAATTTATTTATTTATTCACGAGAGCCGGGGGTGGGGGGGTGGGCAGACATAGGCAGAAGGAGAAGCAGGCTCCCCATAGGGAGCCCGGTGCAGGACTCGATCCCAGGATTCCGGGATCAGGGGACCCGAGCTGAAGGCTAACCCGCAACCACTGAACCACCCAGGTGTCCCTAAAATTTATTTCTTACTCTAAGTCAAGATTCTCGAAATCTGACGGAGCGTGTTGGAAATGCAGATTCTCAGGTCCCACTCCAGACCTGCTGAATGAGAAACTCTGGGGCTCGGGCCCACCAGTCTGTGCTTTAACGGACACTCCTGGTGGTGTCCCTGCACGCCGAAGCCTGAGAGCCGCTGCCTTAGGTCAGAAATGCTGGAGGCCCCCGATTCGGAACAAACGCAGCAAGCGCTCAGCACCTAGTAAGTGCTCAATAAACGGACCCTTAAGAATGCTGCAAATCTGAGGGCTGGAGCGGCGCTGTGGCTGTTGTCGGGGGCTCGGGGCCGCCGAGTGCGTCCTCCCAGCCAGCCCAGGCTGCTCCCGCCGGACCCTGGCTCCCGCACTCACCTCCTGGACGGCCGCAGAGCCCTCGGTCCGCAGCCCCTCCACCTCCTTGCGGAGGCTGTCCCTCTCCATTCTCAGCTCCTCCACCATCAGGTTGCCCTCATTGACCAGCGTCTCCAGCATCTCCAGGACGCGGACGATCTTGAACTGCAGCTGTGTCACCCGAGGGTCGCTGCCCAGGGCCATCAGCTCGCGGCCGATCACGTAGGAGATGTCATACACGTCCTCGGCGGTCAGCTGGAAGGGGCTCTTGCCCAAAGCCCCCTCGGGCCCACATTCGTCCCCTTCCTCCTCCTCCTCCTCCTCCTCCTCCTCCTCCTCTCGCAAAGGGGGCTCCTCCATGGCCACCCAGACCGCTCAGCCACAGGAGCCGCTTTCTCAGAATCTCCAAAGTTACAACTTCCTCCCGGCGCAGAAAACTTTCCGCTGGGTTGAGACCCTGCCTGCTCGGGGCGGGGGATGGCCGGGAGCGGCCAATCCGCGGCCGAGGGGTGGGCCCGGGGCGCAAAGGCCGCGCTCGGAGACTCCCAGGCCCGCACGACGGGTGCGCCCGCCCCGCTGGGTCGGCGCAGGAGGGCGGGCTCCAGGATGTTGTCTGGGTGCACGAGAAGACAACACAGAGGGAGGACGGGCAAGTAGAGGAACCGGGAGGTTAAAGGGTGAGCGCGGTGACCGCCGGCTGGGAGCGGTTGCGAACCGGGTGGGGGAGGAGCGGCCGCTGAGCCCCGCCCCCTGGTGACCGCGGCCGCCGCGGCCGGGTTTCCATGGAGACGGGGGCGGAGTTTCCACGGGGAGTCCCGGAACGCGGGCAGCAAGCGCACCGCTTTCTCCTTTCTGTGCTCAAGCTTTCCAGCCATAGATTTTGCATTCTCCGTGGAGGAAGATCCGGGTCCCTGTTTGGCGGGTATTTTCAGAAGCTTGCAGCAAAACAGGACAGCGGTTGGTGTCTGCGCGTGGGAGTCAAGAGACCTGGGTTGCACAAGAGTCCTGGGCCCGTTGTCGCCGGTGGCCTCTGCCTCTCAGTTAAATGGAGAATCCCTGCGCGATGCCCCTTGCGGACTCCTGGGTCTCTCTCCTTAGCGTTGCAGCCTTGCAACGTTACTTAACCCTCAGTTCCCTGCTCAGTGAATAAAAGTACCTACGTGGTAAGGTTGCTGCAGGAACATGCGAGGTCATGAGACAATGCGTGTGACAAAAGCACTTCGGGAGTTACCCAAAACGGTGCTCGCTTCGGCAGCACATATTCTAAAAATGGGAGTTACTCAAAACATGTTAGCTGGTGTTCGTCGTCCTGTCCTCCAATAAACATGGAACTTGTGCGGGAGATACGTGGCACGTGGGCTGGGGTGGAAGAAGTAATAAAACAAAAATCATTCTCTGCTTTGAAAATTAGAAAGCATTATACAGACAGGGTTAGTAAGAATATTAGCAGTGTGGATTACAAAACCGTTATTTTAGGTTTGATTCGAACTTTGTGATAGTCATAGGCAGAAAACTTAGCAGTGGAGCTTGCCCTTTTCCCAGGAATATATTGCTAGCTTTCTTTGTGGTAGGTACACCTGATTTTCTCTACACTGAGGTTCTAGCATCACTATGTTGAGTGGCCAAGGATTAAAATAAGCAAAAAGCAAAGCAGGCAAACAAAATAGACACCATTTTCAGAGGGTACAATATTCTAATAATCAAAGCCAGGCTTCTGGGCTCAGTAATCCATAAATCAAGCAGATATGACTACACCTAGTCATTAAATAAGGAGATAAAATGTTAGGCTTGCCATAAATAAAATATGGTATATCCATACAATGGAATATTATTCCACCATCAAAAGAAATGAAGGAATAGAATAGAGTGCCCAGAAATTTGGTCAGTTTTCAACAAGGGTTCCAAGACCTTTCTTTGGGGAAAGGACAGTCTTTTCAATAAATGTTGTTAGAAAAATTGAATACCCACATGTAAAAGTATTAAGGTGGACCCTTGTCTTACACCATATATACAAATTCACTCAAAATAGATCTGAAACATAAAGCTATAAAACTCTTAGAAGAAAACATAGGAGAATAGCTTTATGTCACTGGATTTAGCAATGATTTCTTCAAAAGCACAGGCAACAAAAGAAGAAATAGATAAATGGGACTATGTCAACATTTAAAACTTGTGCAACCAAGACCACAATTAACAGAGTATAGTGAAAAGGCAACTTGCAGAATGAGTGAATATATTTGCAAGTCATATCTTTTAAGGGATTAATATCCAGAATGAATATATATATATATGTGTGTGTTATAGGAGCGTACAGTGATAAAAAAATGATTTTAAATAAATAAATAAATAAATAATGTACAAAGTAAAAATAGATGCAAAATCGTCAGCAGGATACTAGCAAACAGAATTTAGTACTACCTAAAAATTATTATATACCATGACCAAGTAGGGTTTATTCCAGGGATGCAAAGCTAGTTCAGAAGACAATCTATGAAATCCACCATGTTAACAGGATAAAGATCACACACACACACACACACACACACACACACACACACACACAACTATTAGAACTAATAAATAGCTTAAGGTTACAGGATACAAGATCAATATACAAAAACCTATTGTGGGATTCCAGGTGGCTCAGTTGGTTAAGTGGCTGCCTTTGGCTCGGGGTGTCTCTAGGTAATGGGATAGAGCCCAGCAACAGGATCCCTGCTCAGCAAGGAGTCTATTTCTCCCTCTGCCCTTCCTCCCCCATCCCTGCTCATGCTCTTTCTCTCTCTCTCTCTCTCAAATAAATAAATAAATAAATACATACATACATACATACATACATACATAAATAAAATTTTCAAAAAGATTTTATTTATTTATTCATGAGAGACACGCAGAGGCGGAGACACAGGCAGAGGAAGAAGCAGTCTCCACCCAGGGGCCCTGATATTTTGTAGTTTTCAGTGTGCAAGTCTTGTTCTTGTTTTGTTCAATTTATTTCTAAGTATTTTATTCTTTTCAATGTCATTGTAAGTGGAATTATGTTCTTCATTTTCAGATTATCCCTTGCAAATGTATAGGAATGCAATTTTTTAAAAAAATTTATTTATTGGGACATCTGGGTGGCTCAGCAGTTGAGCTCAAGGCCTGATCCCCGGGTCCCAGGCTCAAATACCATATTGGGCTCCCCGCAGGGAGCCTGCTTCTCCTTTTGCCTGTGTCTCTGCCTCTCTCTCTGTGTCTCTCATGAATAAAATAAAATCTTAAAATAAATAAATAAATAAAATATTTTAAAAATCTACAAAACATCATTGAGAGGAATTAGGATGCAAATAAATGGAAAGACATCACATGTTCATAAATTGTAATAATATGGTTAACATGGCAGTGTTCTCCATCTTACATTTCCAAATGATCTTCAGATCAGCACAATCCATATCAAAATCTACATACAGGGATGCCTGGGTGGCTCAGCGGTTGAGCACCTGCCTTCAGCTCAGGGCATGATCCCAGAGAATCCTGGGATGGAGTCCCACATTGGGGTCCTCACAGAGAGCCTGCTTCTCCCTCTGCCTATGTTTCTGCCTCTCTCTCGGTGTCTCTCGTGAATAAATAAAATCTTTTTTAAAAAATCTGTGCACAAAACTGTTAACATAGAGGGCCTGGGAATGCTATCATTTGAAAATCCTGCTTCCGAGGTTGGCCCTTGGCTAGGATCAGGGAACTTGTGTTTGGGGAGGGTTCCTACCACCCCAACTGATAAGGGTAGATCAGTGTGCCTTAATTGTTTATGCAAATAACATAGTTTACTGGCTTTCTTGTTGGGAGTATGGAATTTTGGTATGCACTAGGCAGAAGGTACCTGCATGACAAGCTCCCTTAGAAACTTTTGGCACAGTCTCTAATGAGCTTCTCTCATAGACAACATTTCACAGATGTTATAAATCATTACTAGGAAGTTATGCTAAGTCAAGCCAGTTACAAAAGACCTCCTATTGTATGATTCCATCTACATGAGATGTCCAGAATAGGCAAATCCATAGAGACAGAGCATCTACTATATGCAAAGTCTGTAGTGTTGTAGTCAATGAGGCTGTGGAGTTAAGCAGTCTTTGACCTGAACCTCACAATTACTACTTGCTGGTACATAAGTTTGATCAAGTTCCCTAATTTCCCCAAATCCAATTCTTTGGTGTAAACTGGGAAAAAGAAAAGTATTCTCCAAGGGTTGTGTGAGGGTTAGATTAAGATAATGCATGAAAAGTGCCTAGTCCAGGGCCTACCACATAGATGCTGTCTATTATGGGCTATTATAATAAAATGCTAATAATCTTAACTCGTAGACATCTCATAGAATTCAACAATCTGTTGAGAACTAATTATGATCCTTCTTTCTCCATTGGAAAATCATGAAAACAATTATGAGTTACAACAGAGATTTTTACAGTGTACTCCCCAGAATGCCAGCATTGGGATCACCTGGAAACTTTTCAGCAATGCAAATTCTTGACCCACTGAATCAGAGACTTTGGGAATGGGCCCCAGCAATCTGTTTCCACAGCCCTCCAGATAATTCTTTTTTTTTTTTTTTTAAGATTTTATTTATTTATTTATTTATTCATGAGAGACACACACACACACACAGAGGCAGAGACACAGGCAGAGGGAGAAGCAGGCTCCGTTCAGGGAGCCTGACATGGGACTTGATCCCAGGACTCCAGGATCAGGCCCTGGGCTGAATCAGGTGGCGCTAAACTGCTGAGCCACGCGGACTGCCCACTCCAGATAATTCTTCTTAATAGTAAATAATAGCACAGTATTTAAAGGGGTGGTTTCTAGACCAGATCACAAGCGTTCAGATTGTGATTGACTCTGCCACTTGCAAGCTGTGTGATGTTAGGCCAGTAAATTGTGCTTCTACGCCGCAGCTCACTTTTCCCAGCTATAATACGGGGATAAGGATAAAATCTAGTTTGTGAGATTGTAGTGAAGTGCTTTAGAACAGTGTCTGTCAAAAAAAATAAATAAAAGGGGAGGGGGACACCTGGGTGGCTCAGCAGTTGAGCATCTGCCTTCAGCCCAGGGCATGATCCTAGAGTCCCGGGATGGAGTCCCACATCGGGCTCCCTGCATGGAGCCTGCTTCTCCTCCTTCTGCCTATGTCTCTGCTTCTCTCTTTCTATGTCTCTCACGAATAAATAAATTAAATCTTAAAAAAAAAAGTCTGTCACATAGTAAGTGCTCAATATAGATGTTGGCTCTTATTACCATTTTAAAATATTTTATTTATTTATTTATTTATTTATTTAGCACAAGTGGGAGGAGGGGCAGAGGCAGAGGAAGAAAGAGAATCTCCAGTACACTCTGTGCTGAGCACTGAGCCTAATGTGGGTCTCTATCTTACAACCAACCCTGAGGTTACTACCTGAGCCAAAATCAAGAGTTGGATGCTCAACTGACTGAGACACCCAGGTGCCCCTATGTCAGCTATTATTATTATAAGCTATTTTTATTATAAGCTACTTTATTACTATTATAAGCTACTTTACTGAATATGAAATATAAGAAATTTCCCAAGTTCATATAATAATTGGGGAACAAGATATGGAAAGCTGGATTAGCAATGTAGAATATGTTTACTTTTTTAGTCATGAGATATATCATTAGACAAAGATTTATTTATTTATTTATAAATTTGTTTATTCATGAGAGATACACGGAGAGAGGCAGGGACACAGGCAGAGGGAGAATCAGGCTCCCAGTAGGGAGCCTGATGTGGGACTCGATCTTGGGACCAGGATCATGCCCTGAACCAAAGGCAGACGCTTAACTGCTGAGCCACCCAAGCGTCACTATACAGTTTTAAAAATAATTTTTAAAATATTTATTTATTTATTTATGATAGACATAGAGAGAGAGAGAGGCAGAGACACAGGAGGAAGGAGAAGCAGGCTCCATGCCGGGAGCCCAACGCGGGACTTGATCCCAGGACTCCAGGATCGCACCCTGGGCCAAAGACGGGCGCTAAACCACTGAGCCACCCAGGGATCCCCTAAAAATAATTTCAAAAACATTCTTCCTCTGAGATTTAAGACCATGCATGCATCTGCATTCATCCTCCCACCCCCCTGCTCCTTTGAATAGAAACCAGACTGCAAAAGCCCATAAGGTCATGCCTTATGGTTAAACAAAGGAAAAAGTGACGTGGAAAACAAAAGTAGTGGGTGAGTCACACTTAATAAAAAAGGAGCTATAAATGTTTGCAGCCTAATGCCCCCAATAGGAAGGTTCCATTAGCAGCACCTGGCTGGCTCAGTTGGAAAATTGTGCAACGCTTGATCTTGGGGTCATGAGTTCAAGTCTCACATTGGGTGTAGAGTTTACTTAAGTTAATAAAACTTTAAAAACAAAGAAGAGAGATCCCTGGGTGGCGCAGCGGCTTAGCGCCTGCCTTTGGCTCAGGGCGCGATCCTGGAGACCCGGGATCAAATCCCACATCGGGCTCCCGGTGCATGGAGCCTGCTTCTCCCTCTGCCTGTGTCTCTGACTCTCTCTCTCTCTCTCTGTGACTATCATAAATAAATAAAAATTTAAAAAAAAAAAACAAAGAAGAAAAGTTCCTTTAAAAAATATCTGGTGGAAAAAAATATCTGGTGGTCTTATTGATGTAGTTTTGGTATATAGGTGAGGTCCAGAGCCGATGGCCAAGAAAGAATTCTTGAGACGTCTTTGGTGCAAAGAGATGGTTTTATTAAAGCATGGGGACAAAAAAAAAAAAAAAAAAAAAAAAAAAAAAAAAAAAAAAAGCATGGGGACAAGACCTGTGGACAGAAGGAGCTGCTGCCCCGGAGTTCTGAGGGATGATTGATTATATACTCTGGAGTTGTGGGGGAATAAGGAAAAGGGAGGTATTCAAAAGAATTTTTGTATGCTGAAGAAGACCTAAAAGATATTGGAGGCCTTACCATTGTCAAATTAAGATTGTCCCTCTAGTAAAGCATAACATTAAGACAGTTGGGATTTTCCTTCTGAAAGTTAGGTTATTGATCTGAATGCTTTTGTTGATAAGAATGTTTTTTGGGGGGCCACTGGGTGGCTCAGTTGGTTAGGTGTCTGCCTTTGGCTCGGGTGGTTTTTTTTTTTTTTTAATTTTTAATTTATTTATTCATGAGAGACACACAGAGACAGAGGCAGAGGGAGGAGAAGCAGGCTCCATGCAGGAAGCCTGATGTGGGACTCGATCCCAGGACTCTGGGATCAGGCCTGAGCCAAAGGTAGATGCTTAACCACTGAGCCACCCAGGCATCAGACTCAGGTGTTGATCTTGGGATCCTAGCATTTGAGCCCCGCACAGGGCTCCCTGCTCAGTGGGGAGTCTGCTTCTCCCTCTCTCTCTGCCCCTCCCTCTACTCATGCTCTCCCTCTCTCTCTCTCAAATAAGTAAATAATCTTAAAAAAAAAAACTGAGTGCTTTTTTTTTCTTGTAAATCACTAAGACATTTTGTAAACTCAAGGAGACTTGTCTTGCAGGACTATGATCTCTATTAGTTAACCATTTATTTTTCCTTTCCTTAGTTTTAGGGCAGCCTGGAATGCCTGAGGAAGGTCACACAGGTCCCACCTAGGAGTGGGGGAAGGAAGGTAGTCAGGTGTCAGCTTGTGCTTTGTCCTCAGCTTGCTTTTTACTCCCTCATAACTATTTTGATACATCAAGTAGAGTAAGTCTTTTGCTCCTTCTGAATACCTGTGGCACTATTTATTTTCTGAGTGGTACACTCAGTATGGCTTTCCTCCTGTTCTCCACATTATTTTCAGGTCTTATTATCCTTAAATAATGCACCAAAACAGCAAGGATTTTGGAGATTTTCCAGTTTGGCTTAAATGCCTGCAATCCAGGGTCAGTGACTTCATCCCTAGGAGTTGGAGCTCTTTAGAAAAGAATCTGGTTGCAGGAAGAGTGGAACCCTGGGCACTAGTTTTGAATCTGTTTGCTTAGGAGCATACTTTTTTTTTTTTTTTTTTTTTTTTTAGGAGCATACTTTTTAAATTTTGTTTTGTTTGAACTTAGGTGAAATGTTTATTCATGATAGTGAGTGGGTCATGAAGAAGCATTAAAGGAGATTTTCACGGAAGGTAATACAATCCTCCACCACACCCTTCAGGCCAGCTCTTGTTGTACTCTGGAATGTAAAAATATACTCCTTAAAGAGTTGTTGAGACAATGAAATGAGCCTAGCTCAGTGACAGGGAGGTTTGCTTTATGATTCTACTAGTGTGGGATGCCTGGGTGGCTCAGCAGTTTAGCGATGCCTTCAGTTCAGGGTGTGATCCTGGAGACCCAGGATAGAGTCCCACATCTGACTCCCTGCATGGAGCCTGCTTCTCCCTCTGCCTCTGTCTCTTTCTGTGTGTCTCTCATGAATAAATATTTATTCTAAAGATTCTATTTATTCATGAGAGACACACAGGCAGAGGGAGAAGCAGGCTCCATGAAGGGAGCCCGACATGGGACTCGATCCTCGGTCTCCAGGATCACACCCTGGACTGAAGGCATCGTTAAACCGCTGATCCACCTGGGCTGCCCTAAATAAAATCTTTATTTTTATTTTTATTATAAGTTTTTTTTAAATTTTTATTTATTTATGATAGTCACAGAGAGAGAGAGAGAGGCAGAGACACAGGCAGAGGGAGAAGCAGGCTCCATGCACCAGGAGCCCGATGTGGGATCCGATCCCGGGTCTCCAGGATGGCGCCCTGGGCCAAAGGCAGGTGCCAAACCGCTGCACCACCCAGGGTTCCCTAAACAAAATCTTAAATAAATAAATAAATAAATAAATAAATAAATAAATAAATAACGGATAGATAAAATCTTTAAAAATTTTTTTATTAGTGTGCAACTTCCTCAGAAATCTCAAGTAGGGTGGTCCATGCTGCTGCCCAGATCTTCTGCTTGGTTTGTAAAGTATTTTGTTATTAATTTTATTTATTTATTTATTTTTTTTTTTTACGACAGTCACACACACAGAGAGAGAGAGAGAGAGAAAGAGAGGCAGAGACATAGGCAGAGGGAGAAGCAGGCTCCATGCAGCGGGAGCCCGATGTGGGATTCGATCCCAGGTCTCCAGGATCGCGCCCTGGGCCAAAGGCAGGCGCTAAACCGCTGCGCCACCCAGGGATCCTTAACATATATTTTGTATGTTACATGTATTATATACTGTATTCTTAGAATAGCATAAGCTAAAGAAAATAAAATGTTATTAAGATCATAAGAACAATACATTTAGAGGACTGTACCATACTTATTGAAACAAATCTGGGTGGACCCACTTAGTTTAAACCCATGTTACTCAAGAGTCAACTGTCTTTAGACTTGGCAGTCAGGGAGATGTCTTTCAGAAGACCCTTCATATGCCAAGAAGTATATGAAAAGCATAATCACTAAGTAGAGAAATGCAAATCAAATCATAAGTAGTTAACACCCTGCACAGCCACTGGGATGGCTATTATTAAAAACAAAAACAAAGCCCAGAAAGTCACAAGTGTTGGAGAGGATGTGGAGAATTGGAGCTCTCCTGTTTTTCTGGTGGGAAGGTAAAATGGTATAGCCAATGTGGAAAACAGTATGGCAGTTCCTCAAAAAATTAAAAATAGAATAACTGTATGATCCAGCAATTTCACTTTTAGGTATATATCCGAAAAAACTGAAAGCAGGATCTGGAAGAGATATTTGTACAGCCATGTTCATAGCAGCCTCATTCACTTCTAGCTGAAAGATGGAAGCAACCCAAATGTTCTAGCAGCAGATGAATGGATAAGCAAAATGTGCTCTCTCCATATCGTGGAATGACTTTCTGACAATTGCTACAACATGCATTAACCTGAGAACATGCTTAGTAGGCCTGAGTAGATGCTTAGCGAAAGAGGCCAATCGCAGGAGAAATATGCTCTGTAATTCCACTCATATGAGGTGCCCGGCATAGTCAAATTCACAGACAGAAAGCAGAACAGTGGTTACCAGGGGCGGGGGGCTGGGGATTGGGAAGTTTTATTTTATTTTATTTTATTTTATTTATTTTATTTTATTTTATTTTATTTTATTTTATTTTATTTTATTTTATTTTATTTTATTTTATTTTATTTTTGGAAGTTTTATTAAATGGAGATGAGAGTTGCAGTTTTGCAAGATAAAAAAGTCGGTTGGTAATTGTTTGCACAACAATGTGAATATACTTAACTCTATGGAACTGTACACTTAGAAATTAGATGGTAATTAGAATTTAGATGGTAAATTTTATGTTTAGTTTGACCACAATTAACAATTTAAAAAAAAAAAGGAAAGAACTTGCCAGCCAGTGGGAGGCTTGCCGTTTGTTGCTGGGCCTACTGCTAGAGCAGCTCTGGCTTCTGCATAGCATTCCTGCCAGGACGCTCCTGGCTGATAGCTGAGCATAACGGGGAGGATAGGACCACGACATTTGCGTACAACGTGATACAATGCTAATGGGCAATCTGCTCTGGGACAACCTACCCAGGGAGGGGGGGCGTCAAGTCTATTCTGCAGTCTGAGGCTCTTGTTTCCTGTTTCTTTCCTTTCCTTTCTTAAATATCAAAAATATTTTTAAGAATACAGTATGTGTTAATTAAGTTGAATTTATTTACTTATTTATTTTTAAAGATTTTATTTTATTCATGAGAGACAGAGAGAGGCAGAGACATAGGCAGAAGGAGAAGCAGGCTCTCCCCAGGGGAGCTCAATATAGGACTCAATCCCGATCCCGGGACTCCAGGATCACACCTTGAGCCAAAGGCAGATGCTCAACCGCTGGGTGATTCATACAACATCCAGTGCTCATTATATCACGTGTCCTCCTTAATGCCCAACGCCCAGTTACCCCATCCCCTCAACTCCCTCCCCTCCAGCAACCCTCAGTTTGTTTTCCTAGAGTTAAGGGTCTCTTATGGTTTGACTCCCTCTCTGATTTCATCTTATTTTATTTTTCTTTCCCTTCCTCTACGTTCATCTGCTTTGTTTCTTAAATCCCATATATGAGTAAAATCATATGATATTTGTGTTTCTCTGACTTATTTCACTTAGTATAATACCCTCTAGTTCCATTCATGTTGTTGCAAATGGCAAGATTTAATTCTTTTTGATGGCTGAGTAATATTCCATTGTGTATAGAATTTCAAGTTGTAACACAGTCAAGTTGTAATCTACCCAAATAGAAGCACCTATCAAAAAAAAAAAAAAAGAAAGAAAAGAAACATAACATAACCAGAATACATATACCTATCCATTCTACAAATATTTATTGACCACATGGTTGTCTCCTCCCTTCCACACACGTTTTATTTTATTTTTTTTTAAGATTTTATTTATTAATTCATGAGAGACATAGAGACAGAGAGAGGCAGAGACACAGGCAGAGGGAGAAGCAGGCTCCCTGCAAGGAGCCTGATGTGGGACTCAATACCAAATCCTGGGATCACATCCTGAGCCGATGGCAGAGGCTTAACTGCTGAGCTACCCAGGCATCCCAAATTGTTTTGTTTTGTTAAGATTTTATTTATTTATTCATGAGAGACACACAGAGAGAGGTAGAGACATAGGCAGAGGGAGAAGGAGGCTCCCCACAGGGACCCTGGGATCATGACCTGAGCTGAAGGCAGATGCTCAACCACTGAGTCACCCAGGTCCCCACAGACAAGTTTTATTTGTTTGTTTGTTTGTTTGTTTATGTTTTAAAATATTTATTTATTCATGAGAGACACACAGAGGGAGGCAGAGACACGGGCAGAGGGAGAGGCAGGCTCCCTGCAAGGAGCCTGATATGGGACTCGATCTCAGATCTTGGGATCACACCCTGAGCCAAAAGCAGATGCTCAACCACTGAGCCACCCAGGTGTCCCCAGACAAGTTTTAAATCTGAGCTTCTTAACCATGACTCTAATGGCAGGAGTCTTTCAGTATGCTTCATTTGGGGACTTGCAAAAGATACAAATTTCCAGAGATTCTGAGTTCACAGATCCCAGTGGGGCCCAGGAAATGGCATTTAACAAGCTCCCACATGACTCTAAAGTCAAAGGTCCAAGTTCAATTTGAAAAGCTATTTTGCTTGTGTCAAAAGCGACTTTATTAAATCTAGGGGTTCAGAAAATGTACAAAATTTTATGTTGTTATAGAAAAACTTCAAGAGTGACCCTATGAGCAAGGAAAAAGAAGAGAAATCTTTATTTAGGTTCACAAACCAGGAAAGACAATCCAACTCAGTTGGTGTGCCTGTCCAAAGAGGACAAGAGGAGGTGGTATTTTTAAGACTTAAAATCATAGCAAGGGAGAAATTTCAGTTGGTATGGGTCACCTGGTGATTGGTTGATCTCTTTTGCTCAGATTTGTGAGATAGGTAGAACTTCCCAGGTTCATAAACCTCAAGACATCTATCATGATTCCAGGAATTAGCTGCTCGTCGGCGAACTCCACAAAATGGTGCCTGTTGTAAGATGGAGTCAGGGTTGTTAAACCTTCCCTGGCCTCTTCTCTTCTTCATTTCCCTATTTTGGTCACTGGCATGTGAAATATTAACACTGGATCAAATATGGTGGGGGAAATTCATTACAGTGAAGTCCTTCATTGCCCAAGGCTGCTGCTCATTGCCATTGCCACTGGCTGCTACTTGGGGTCCATCTAGTCCCTCTTATGAGTCATCAGGGCATAGGGTTGGAGCAGTACATACAGAAGGCTGACACATAATAATTAGCTTAGGAGTGGAAGAAGAGAAAGAAGCAATTCTGGAAATAAGCAGAGGGTTTTTTTTTTTTTTTTAAAGTAGGCCCACACCCAGCATGGAGTCCAAGATGGGGCTTGAACTCAGACCCTAAGATCAAGACCTGAGCTGAGATCAAGAGTCTGATTCTTGGGATCCCTGGGTGGCTCATGGTTGAGCACCTGCCTTTGGCCCAGGGAAGGATCCTGGAGTTCCTGGATAGAGTCCCACATCAGGCTCCCTGCAGGGAGCCTGCTTCTCCCTCTGCCTGTTTCTGCCGTGCTTTCTCTGTCTCTGTGTCTCTCATGAATAAATAAATAAAATCTTTTTTTTTTAAAGAGTCTTAACCAATTGAGCCACCTAGGAACCCCTAGAAAGAGTATTTTATATAGCAATCAGACGCTTAATCCCCAAATTAATAATACCACACAGTACTGTAGTCCAGATTTTTTAAAGATTTTTATTTTTTAAAAGATTTATTTATTTCAGACAGAGGGGAGAGAGGCAGAGGGAGAGAGAATCTCAAGCAGACCCCATGCTGAGCTCAGAGCCCAATGCGGGGCTCTATCCCAGGACCCTGAGATCACAACCTAAACTGAAATCAAGAGTCGGATGCTTACCTGACTGAGCTCCAGGCACCCCTTAAGATTTTATTTTTAAGTAATGTCTATACCCAACATGGGGCTTAAACCTATGACCCTGAGATCAAGAGTCGCATACTCCACCGACAGAGCCAGCTCCTGTAATCCAGATTGAAGGATATTTCCTATATTGCCAGGACACCAACTAAAGAGATAAGATAACAGTAGGTAACTTTTTGTGTGATGTCAAATTTCACTGGAGGTCGGGGATCAACATCCCCTTTTACAACATATTGTACAGCCAGAAGGCTTGTATAAAAAAAATTATTGAGGTAACTGGATGGCTCAGTCAGTTGGGCATCTGCCTTTGGCTCAGGTTGTGGTTTCGGGGTCCTAGGGTCGAGCCCTGCATCCAGCTCCCTGCTCAGGGGGAGTCTGCTTCTCCCTCTCCCTCTGCCTCTCCCCTCCCTGTTCGCTCTCTCTCTCTCTCTCTCCCTCTAAAATAAATAAATAAATAAATAAATAAATAAATAAATAAATAAAATCTTTAAAAATTTTTATCTAGTTCAACTTTTTTTTTAAAAAAGATTTATTTATTTACTTATGATAGACAGAGAGAGAGAGAGAGAGAGAGAGAGAGAGGCAGAGACACAGGAGGAGGGAGAAGCAGGCTCCACGCCGGGAGCCGGATGCAGGACTCCATCCGGGGTCTCTAGGATCGTGCCCTGGCCAAAGGCAGGCGCCAAACCCCTGCGCCACCCAGGGATCCCTATCTAGTTCAACTTTGGAGGAAATATTTATCAAGGTGCAACAAGAGATATCAGCATCTGGCAGTGCTATTATTTGATAGTCTAGGACTACCAAAGCAAGGGAATCCAAGAATAATTAAGTTTTGTAGGGCTAAAGCAATAGTGGGATAATTCTTCTACAGAAGGTAACTTCATGATAAGCAAATTCTTCCCAGGGGCCAACATGCCTACTGTCAGACCAATTCTAGCAATTATCATACCTAAAGCCCTTTTGGTTCTATGAGGGACCATCGGGTTTGTGGGCAGGATATAGACAAATGGGATTCTTTTTTAAAGATTTTATTTATTAAAATAAATAAATAAATAAATAAATAAATAAAAAGATTTTATTTATTTATTCATGAGAGATAGAGGCAGAGGGAGAAGCAGGCTCCATGCAGGGAGCCCAACATGGGACTCGTTCCCAGGACTCCAGGATCATGCCCTGAGTCGAAGGCAGGTGCTAAACCACTGAGCCACCTGGGAATCCCCGACAAATGGGATTTTATGAATCCTACCATGCATTGTCTAGTGACCCAGGCTAGGCTTTGGTTAGTTAATTTTCCATAGGGTTACCAATATAGGGAAGATAAATAATGGGGCTGCCACAGATGAACATGTACCCTTCAGAAGCACACCAAGATTGAATTGTTCCCATTTTGTTGTCCAAAGTGGTGCTATTGATGATTGGGAAAGAGGTGGCATGGAGGGAAGATAGGGTTCCTGCAATGTAAGGTTTACTGAGATCACAGTAAGCTAGAATTTAGTATTGGTTTGATTATAGCAAAACCTCTTCCAAGGATTCCAGTAACAGAGCTTTCTATGAATAATTCCTCTGGAGATTATTGGACCCAAGCATTAAGTTTCATTATTTATCTTCTGCTCTGAGATGATCTCGTAGTGGGCAGTGGCATTAGGGGAGGTGGATGAGATATAGTTGCAGCTTGACAGATTATAGCAGTCAGCTAACACAAAGGTGAGATCTACATTTGTAGAAACCACACTAGGTCCCAGGTGGACATATCTTACACAAGAAATGAAATTATGGACATGAATTATTTCAAAATAGGCAAAGGAAGTTAAAGCAAATGAGGTTAGGGTACTTCTGGGGTGGAGGAGCAGTGGTGTTTGATTAAAGGCATTGCACATAATCTTAATCTGTGGGGCTATTTTGTTGAACAGAGGGGAGGTAAGAGGAAGCATTTTGTATTTGGTGGGAGGGTGTGTCGTGACACACCCAGCAGTTCTTTAGCTGGGGGGTGGGGTCTCCTAGGCTATGGCTTGGGATAGTTTAACAGTAGAGCTGATATTCCAATCAGAGGGGGTTCGATGGAACATAGTAGTAAGAATAATGTTAACTGCTTTTTCATCTTGAATTTGCATAGGAGTTGAGAACAAAGGGTAGAGACTATAGTGTCAAGTCTTATTATTATTTTTAAAAATATGTTATTTTAAAAAGTAATCTCTAACCCAAGATGGGGCTCAAATTCAGGACTCCAAGATCAAGAGGCACACATTCCACTGACTGAGCCAGCCAGGTGCCCTGGTGTCAAGTCTTATTAAAGCCTAAGGGTGGGCAGCTCGGGTGGCTCAGCAGTTTAGTGCTGCTTTCAGCCCAGGGCATGATCCTGGAGACCTGGGATCGAGTCCCATGTCAGGCTCCCTGCATGGAGCCTGCTTCTCCCTCTGCCTCTCTCTCTCTCTCTCTGTGTCTCTCATGAATAAATAAATAAAATCTTTTTAAAAAATAAAAAAGTCTAAGGCTTAGTAAGGAATTCTTCAGTTAAGAACTCCAACCAAGGGAGCAGGCAGAGATGGATGACTTTGGGCCAATGTTGGGTGGCGACAAAATGAGACAAAAGGAAAAAAATGAGAATTTAAGTAAAAGGAGGGTTCTGATCTGGTCTGGAACCTTCAGTATCAACTGTTGGCTTTAGATGTTGTCTACTTCAGTTCTGGGTCTCCAAAAGGGGAGTGACTCGCCAGTCATTTTCAGGATGTAGAACCCTTTTTTATTTTTATTGATTTATCTTTTTGTAGAACCCTTTTAAAATGAGAAACATGAATCCATGCATGAGTGAGCCCCTTGTAGCTGCACATGAGGTAGTTAACAATATCTGATAAGATCATTTTCTTTTTTTCTGTAAAGAATCTTTAAGTTGAGGGGCACCTGGGTGGTTCAGTGGTTGAGCATCTGCCTTTGGCTCAGGTCATGATCCCAGGGTCCTGGGATCGAGTCCCTCGTCGGGCTCCCTGCATGGAGCCTCCTTTTCCCTCTGCCTGTGTCTCTGCCTCTCTTTGTGTCTCATGAATAAATAAATAAAATCTTAAAAAAAAAAAAAAGAAAGAATCTTTAAGTGGATATGTCTTCCAATATATTCAATCTCCTCTTATGGTTGTATTTTCTTCTCCTGGGGGCATTATGTTAAAATGAATCTTTAACAAGTTTGGCTTTTCATATATATTTTGTACTGGAGAATTTCTCCTTGTAACAAAGTAGAAGACAAGTGACCCTTGACTAGGTTCATAGGGCACCTGGTGATGATTTTGAAGGGAGACAACTGAGCCTTTCTAGTATAGGCGTAGCTCTTAGATTTAAAAGGACAAGCAGTAAGGCTTTGGGCTGGAGTAGACCAAAGGCAGTGGTTGGTTTGGCCAACTGAGTTCTGATTATAACATTAGAGTATTTAACTAATCCTGAAGTTGAAGATGGTAGGTGCATGAAAATGTTGAAAGATGGTCAGATTTTGCAGACCTCCCAGACAATTTGTCCAATAAAATGGGTTCCTCAATCATAGTGTAGCTGTCAAGGAATAACCCAATTGGGAGTGATTTTTTTTCTAAAAAGTTTTTAGCCACTGCTTTTGCTATTTCCTGCCTGTAAGGAAATGCCTGTCCTGTGAGAAAACATACAGATCATTACCATTGAGGAAACTGGATGAAATCAATTTGTCAGATGTTAAAAGCCCCACTGGGAAGAGGAACTTGACCTAACACAGCGTGATATGGTTTCCCAGGATTGTGCAAGGGAAAAATTGTACATTTTGAAATATTAGTTGGGCAACAGTTGGAGACGGGTTCCAATATTATTGTTGTGCCCATGTGACCATTTTGTTTGTGCTCGATGTGTCATACAGATGAACATTTGTTTTTGTTTTTTTAAAGATTTTATTTATTTATTCATGAGAGACACAGAGACTGAGAGAGAGGCAGAGACACAGGCAGAGGGAGAAGCAGGCTCCATGCAGGGAGCCAGATGTGGGACTCAATCACAGGTCTCCAGGATCACGCCCTGGGCTGAAGGCGGCACTAAACTGCTGAGCTACCCGGGCTGCCCACAAATGAACATTTGTGAATCAGAAGCTTGAAGTGTCTTGACGGGAGGAGCACTGGATGTTATTCTGTATGTTGGTAAATTGAACACCAATAAAAAATAAATTTATTATTAAAAAAAAAAGAAAAAAAAAGAAGAGGGGATCCCTGGGTGGTGCAGCGGTTTGGCGCCTGCCTTTGGCCCAGGGCGCGATCCTGGGGACCTGGGATCGAATCCCACGTCGGGCTCCTGGTGCATGGGGCCTGCTTCTCCCTCTGCCTGTGTCTCTGCCTCTCTCTCTCTCTCTCTCTCTCTCTCTGTGTGACTATCATAAATAAAAAAAAATAAAAAAAAAAAAGAAGTTTGAAGTGTCACATCTTTGGTGGCCTCATCAGCATAACAGTTGCTCCTGGCTTTGGGGGTATCAAGTTTGAAATGGGCTTGAGGGTTCCCTGGGTGGCGCAGCGGTTTGGCGCCTGCCTTTGGCCCAGGGCGCGATCCTGGGGACCCGGGATCGAATCCCATGTTGGGCTCCCGGTTCATGGAGCCTGCTTCTCCCTCTGCCTGTGTCTCTGCCTGTCTCTCTCTCTCTCTGTGTGACTATCATAAATTAATAAAATTAAATTAAAAAATAAAGATTAAAAAAAAATGAAATGGGCTTGAACTTTTATAACAGTTAAGTTGGAGGGAAGAAGAATAGAACCAAGCAGTTTTAATAAATGTTTTTTTTTTTTTAAGATTTTATTTTTAAGTAATCTCTATACCTAAGGTGGGGTTCAAACTTACAACCTGGGGGGACACCTAGGTGGGTCAGTAGTTGAGAGTCTGCCTTTAGCTCAGGGTATGATCCTGGGATCTGGGATCAAGTCCCATATCAGGCTCCTTGTAAGGAGCCTGCTTTACCCTCTGCCTATGTCTTTCTCTCTCTCTCTCTCTCTCTTTCTGTGTCTTTCATGAATAAATAAATAAAATCTTAAAAAAAAAAAAAGAAATAGGAAGTACCTCTTAAAAGAAAAAAAACTTACAACCCAGAGATCAAGAGTCACATGTTCCACCGACTGAGTTTTATTTATTATCAATTGGCATGCTCTTACTAGAGCATGTAATTATGCTTTTTGGGACACATGAACCTTTGATAATTTTTTCAGTGGATACTAGAGTGTCCTGCATTGTATTTTTCTTGATCATTTAAAATATATATATTTTACTTATTTGAGAGAGAGTAAACATGAGCAGGGAGGAGGGGCAGAGGGAGAGGGAGAAGCAGACTCCCCACTGAGCAGGGAGCCCCATGGGGAGCTCAATCCCAGGATCCTGAGATTATGACCTGAGCCAAGGGCAGACGCTTCACCGACAGCCACCCAGGTGCCCCCTGATCATCCTTTAGTGATCAATCAGTAAACCAAATAAAGTCTGGATTTTTGAAGGGAATTTTGTGAAAGTCTAACTGAGGGGTAAGTAATAAGACTATCACAAGGATGAACTTGTGCTCAGCTGAGTTTTTTTTTTTTTTTTTAAGATTTTATTTATTTATTCATGAGAGAGAGGGAGGCAGAAACACAGGCAGAGGGAGAAGTAGCCTCCATGCAGGGAGCCCGATGTGGGACTCGATCCTGGGACTCCAGGATCACGCCCTGGGCTGAAGGCAGGCGCTCAACCACTGAGCCACCCAGGGATCCCTTAGCTGAGTTTTTAATGAGTAAGGGAAATAAGATAGCAGGATTGAGAGGACTATGAGAGACTGAAGTGTTTGAAGAGGAAGGAAACTGTCATTCAAATTTTTTAAGTCAACTGGCAGATAGGTGTTGGGTGTGGTGGGAGTCTAAGAGTTTTAACAGCATGTGGAACTAATACCTGTAGGGGAGAATCTAGTATTAGTTTTTCAGTGATAGTAATGAGGATAGAGGCAGATTGCTAGGGCATGGAGTTAGGGAGATACACCTTTGGCCTTGGGGCCTAATGGAAGACTATAATACCCTGTGACTGTTGTAGGCCTCCAAGCCTTTGAGAAAGGATTCCCAGATGGACAAGAAAGAAGGGCAGTTGGTAATTAGGGTGTCCTAGAGTTGTGGAAGAGAGCTGTTTTTTGTTTTTTGCTTTTGTTTTTAAGATATTAAGGTGAGGCACTTGGCTGGCTCCATCAGTTAGTGAGTTCATGATCTTAGGTGGTGAGTTTGAGCTCCATGCTGGGTATAGAGATTATATAAATGAACAAATAATCTTAAAAAACAAAAAAGATATAAAGGCATCTTGGGCCTCCTGAGGCCATGGGATCAGGCCTGGAGTGGAAGGCACAGAAGGGTTGAGCTGTGAGGAAATAATTGGGAATGCAAAGGTAATAGTACCCTGCAAGACCCAGAAACCCTGTAATTGTCGTTTAGTCTGAAGGAACTGGGTGAAGGTAGTAATTCTCTCTGGTTCTATTTTTAGCCCATCCGGCAAAAAGTGGCCTAGGAATTTGAAGCAGAACAGAATTGTAATTTATCTTTAGATCTTTGTGTCCTTTGTTGGCTAATTGTTTGAGAAGGCATTTAGCGTCAGTGGGACAAGCCTTGGGGTGGGAGGACACAGTAATAAATCATTTATCTATTGTAAAGTGTAGAAATCCTAGGGAAATCAAGATCTTTTAGGTCAGTATGGAGGGTTTGAGATAAGTAGGACTTTTAGCATATTCCTGAGGTAGGACTATCCAAGTATATTGCTGACTGTTGCGTGTAAAAGTAAAAAGATACTGACTTTGGGGGTTGATAGGGATGCTGAAAAAAAGCACTGCATAAGGCAATGACAGAAAAAGTAGTGGTTTCAGCTGGTATATTAGAGGAAGGTATGAGAGTCAGGAACAATAGGGTGGCAGGGTGTGACTGTATTGGTAACTGCCCTAAGGTTACAAAATGCCTTCCTCTATCATGGGGTTTTTTAGCTGGAAAAAATGGGGTTAATACAAGGATTAGTAGTGAGGATGATCAGTCCTTTGTTGATAAAGTCTTGAATAATAGGAGTTATTCTTTTAATGGATATAGGGCTTAAAAGGTATTATGTAATACTGGGTAAGGGTTTTCTTTAATGGATCAATTTGAATAGCTATTGGGGGAGCCAAGGTTATGTGTCCCAAATTGTTGGAGAGGCTGCCCACAATTGATTAGGGAGCGTATTTAGGAATGGAGGGCAGTGGACTGCTTGGAGGGCAGTACTGCGCAGATATTGGTAGAATTAGAAATTTTGAAGATTGAGGCAGATGTAACTGCCTTTCATTTTTTTTGGTGAAAGGAAATATGGGCCTGGGAAGTATACAAAAAATTTCTTCCTAACAAAAGGGCTGGGGTGGGAGAAGTGTGCCTGGCTGGCTCAGTTGGTAGAGCATGCAACTCTTGATCTTAGGGTCCCGAGTTTGAGCCCCACATTCAGCATGGAGCCTACTTAAAGAATAAAAGAAAATGCTGGGGATGAGGGTACCAATAAAAGGGAATTGTTACCTTGTCGAGTGCCAAGAATGAACTCTAGGGGTTCAGATGATGGGACAGTTGGTGGCTGATAAATGACTCTGATCATGGTTAAGTGCTTTTGTATTCTTGAGGCAAGGGACTGGAAAATAAATCGGGGGTTGAGGATTGAAGAAGTTGCTCCAGTATCTATAAAAATAAAATCATCTTAGGGGTGCCTGAGTGGCTTAGGGTCTGACTCTTGATTTTCATTTAGGTGGTTATCTTGGGGTTGTGGGATTGAGCTCTGCATCAGACTGCTCAGCTTGGAGCCTGCCTGTCCCTCCCTCTTTGCTCCTTCCTCTGCTCGCACTCTCTCGGTCAAATAAATTAAATCTTTAAAACAGATTTTTTTTTTAAAATTTTTTATTTTTATTTATTTTTTTATTTTTAAAGATTTTATTTATTTATTCATTCTTGAGAGATAGAAGGAGAGACAGAGCCAAAGACACAGGCAGAGACAGAGCCAGAGACACAGGCAGAGGGAGAAGCAGGCTCCATGCACCGGGAACCCGACGTGGGATTCGATCCCGGGTCTCCAGGATCGCGCCCTGGGCCAAAGGCAGGCGCCAAACCGCTGCGCCACCCAGGGATCCCTAAAACAGATTTTTTAAAAAATTTATTTGACAGAGAGATAGTGAGCACAAGCAGGGGGAGCGGCAGGGAGAGGTAGAAGCAGGCTCCCTGCTTAGCAGGGAGCCTGAGACAGGCTTGATCCCAGGACCCTGAGATCATGACCTGAGCCAAGATAGATTAAACTGACTGAGCCACTCAGGCGCTCCAAATTAAACCTTTTTTTTTTTTTTTTAAAGAATAAAACCATTTTCATTCTAAATTGTTATGGGAGTTTCTCCGTTGGTGTTTGCTAGAAGAATTGAAAAAAATCCCTCTTTTGTCCTTGGAGCATCTCTAATTGGAATGAAGGATTGTTTTTGAGATTTTTGTTTTTTAGAGAGTACACACACATGCACATGCACGTGAGTGGAGCTGAGAGGGCATGCGCAGAAAAGAGAATTTCAAGCAGGCTCCAAGGCTCAGCACAGAGCCAGGGACCCTGAGATCATGACCTGAGCCAAAATCAAGAGTTGGACACTTAATTGCACTGACCAGGTTTCCCAAGATTTTTGTTCTTTTGGAGCTATCTTTTATGTTTCAAGCATTTCTTTTTGAAAGATCCAGGGTTTGTTTATTTATTTATTTATTTATTTATTTATTATTTATTTACAATCCTGAGGTCTTTTATTTTCTTTACAGTTATGATGCCATGAATTCATAGGGAATGGGTTCCAGCAGTTCAGGCTCCTTTCCATTGGTTCTCACAAAGTGTGCTTCTCTGGGTGGGGCAGGCTGGCGCTTCAGTTGGACCCAAGTACCTTTCTCTTTGGCTTCCTTCTTTTTCTGATCATTTTCCTTCACACGCTTCAGGAAGCTATCTCGGCTCTTTGAGTGTTTAATATGCTCAATGAGGACATTAATTCTCTTGGCAAGAATCTTGCCCTTAACTTGTTTGTTTACAACAATGCCAACAGCATGCTGAGTAACATTGTAGACCCTTCCAGTTTTGCCATGGTAACATTTGTGGGGCATTCCTTTTTGAACAGTGCCCATTCCCTTGATGTCCAATATCACCTTTCCTATAGATTCGCATGTATGTGGCCAAAGGAACAACTCTATGTTTTCTAAAAGGCCTAGAGAACATATAGCGGATACCTCTCCTCTTTCCCTTTGTGTTGGTCATTTTGGCGAATTACTGGAAGATGGTGGTTCCGTATAATTTTTTTTTCTTTTTTTATGATAGTCACACACACAGAGAGAGAGGGAGAAGCAGAGACACAGGCAGAGGGAGAAGCAGGCTCCATGCACCGGGAGCCCGACATGGGATTCGATCCCGGGTCTCCAGGATCGCGCCCTGGGCCAAAGGCAGGCGCTAAACCGCTGCGCCACCCAGGGATCCCCCGTATAATTTTCTTTTTTAAGTAGGCTCCATGCCCAACATGGGGCTTGAAATCATGACTCTGAGATCTCGAGACCCTAAGATCAGGTGAACTCTCCTGAATTTCAGGTGAATTCTTCTGAATTTTCTTTTGGGTTAGGAAAGTCTTTTGCAAGATTTAGAAGTTCTGTTTAGGACCAGGGGATGAAAGAAGGGGGACCAGATTATTGTAATTTGTACCAGTAACTTTGACTTTGAAAGATGCTATGACTTTAGTTTTGGGAAGATGGATGGTGACAGGGCTGAGAAGGAGACATTTCAGAGGAGAAAAAAAGAAGTTTGGAAAGATCTGCATATAGCAGAGGAAATAGAAGGGATGCAGTAGGAGACAGAATTGGAAATGGAAGATGTAGAATAATTCTTGATTTGGTGTTGAGTTGTTCTGTTTTCATCTTTCTTTGACTTTTGTATTTTTTTTTCTTTTGTGGAGGCTATGACTGAGTAGGTTCTTTTGGGGGCTTCTAAGTACCAATTGAAATAGGCTTCCACTGACTTTGTGAAGTATGATGGCTTCACCTTTCCAATTGTGCTCTTAAATATACCAATTTAGGGATATCAAAGGTGCCCCAATGAGGCCAGTGAAGTTTTAAAAGATCTTTAGTGATTTGAACCCAGGTTGAGGAAGCATACAACTCCCTGGACCATTTTTAAATTTTTTTATTAGGATTTTATGTATCTGTTGAGAGAGGGAGCAAGCACAAGTGAGGGAGGGCAAAGGGAGACGGAGAGAAGCAGACTCCCACTGACCCAGGAGCCCGTCACAGGGCTCCCTCTCACAACCCTGAGATCATGACCTGAGCTGCAATCAGACCCTTGGCCACCCTGGAGCCCCTGGGCCAGTTTTTAATCTTTGAGACCATGGTATCCATTCTGTATTGGAGGAATCCCCTGAACTGATATCGGTTCTGAAGTGAGGAAATCTCCCTTCCCAAAGTCTCAGGGTGCCTGACTGGTTCAGTTCGTGCAGCAGGAGACTCTTGATCTCAGGGTCATGAGTTCGAGCCCCAACTTAGGTGTAGAGATTTACTTAAAAGGGGGGGGGGGGGGGGGCAGAAAGAAAAGTCTCCTGAGCTATACCGAGGTGGGAGGTTGGGGATGTGAGAGGACCATGCCGGTCACCACCACCCCCAGTTATAGGAGCAGCCCTAAGAGAAGCAACACGGGGCTGCAGTGCTCACTTGGGCAGGTCCAGAGGTCCACGGGAGGTGCCTGAGGTGGCTTCACATCTTTTCTTTGGCTGCTCCAAACTGCTAAGGAAAAACCTCAGAAGCGTGCCTATGAGCGAGGAAGAAAACAACTATTTAGGTGGGAGGCACAATCCAATTCAGTTGTGTGCCCCTCCCCAGACGTGAGCTGATGTGGGCCGCGGAGTGGTCGGTTGACCTCTTTAGGTCAAGTCTGTGAGCCGCCGAGTACATTCCAAGAGGCCGCTGCCCTTCCGCGAACTCCACAAAATGGTGGTTGACGCAAGATGGAGTCAGGGTTGTCAGCCCTTCCCGGCTCCCTCTTCCTCAGTGTGAACTGGCTCACGCACCCTCTGCAGACTCTTCCATACAAGCCGATTCCCAGAGTGAGTCTGAGAACCGACACTCCCACAGCGCTGACAGATCCCTTCGCTCGGGAGGGTGATCCGGCTCCTCCCAGAGCACTAACCGCACATTCGATAGTCTTTCAACTCAATCGTTCAATTTAGGAGTTTGTCTTCGTGCAAAAAGCTAGAAAAGCTAAAAGCTCATTCTCTTCGGAGAGGACATACCCTGGAGGTTCAATACACATGGATTTTTTTTTTTTAAGTTAAAAGAAAGAAAGAAAGAAAAAAAAAAAAAAAACCCCAAACCACTGCTCGCGGCGAATCTGCTTCCTCCAATGTAAAGGTCTACTCGGGCAGGCGCGAGGAATCTCCCGGCGCTTCGAGTCCGGGGAGTCCGCTGGCCTCTGTGGAAAGGGAAGCCCGAGCATTGCCGAGGTGAGTGGCAGCGGCTTGGCGCCAGCAAGGCCCGCTCCGGCGGGAAGGACGAGGGAATTGGGCCGGGACCCTGCGTCCATTCGTGTAAGGGCCGCCATGTTGAAGCCTGGCAAAGGGGGAGCCCTTGGAGGATTTGTTGCGGACAGCGGGGGCGATAGCTCGGTGGAATTAGGGCCCCTTCTCCCCCCAGAGGGTGGGAGAGGTCGGGGGGTGGGCAGCCTCCAGGGCCATCGGTCAAAGCTGGGGTGCTGCGGGGCTACTGGCAATATGGGCTCTTCTACCCAGACTTCCGGCTTCGCGGCCGCGGGGCCACTGCGCATGCTCGGGAGGTCTGCGCATGCTCGGTTCGGCGGGTCTGATTTCAGGTCTATTTCCCTTTTGCGGGCGAAGCGCGGGAATATTCTAAATTCCGGGGATTCAGTAAGGGGGGGGGGGGGCATGTTTTCTTGGATGGTTTCTTAATAGCTGATCTGTATAATAACTTAAAAAGCACTTTCACGGACACTGTCTTATCTAATCTTTTTAAAATGATTTTTAAAAAGATTCATTTATTTATTCATTAGAGACACAGGGAGAAAGAGGCAGAGACACAGGCAGAGGGAGAAGCAGGCTCCACGCAGGGAGCCCGACGCGGGACTCGATCCCGGACTCCGGGATCACGACCCGAGCGGAAGGCAGATGCTCAACCGCTGAGCACCCCCGCGTCCCTGTCTTAATTTTAACAAAAACCTAGTGAAGTGGCAGGTAGTTAACATTTTACAGATGGTTTAAATTTTGCCAGGAGAGGACTAGGTCTTAAACCTGGTGTTCTGTCTCCAGGTCCTGTGTTCTCCTGCGCTTTCCACACTTTTTTCTTTTTTTTTTTCTTCTTTTTTTTATATATATTTTTTATTTTTTTAAATTAATTTTTATTGGTGTTCAATTTACCAACATACAGAAAAACACCCAGTGCTCATCCCGTCAAGTGTCCACCTCAGTGCCCGTCACCCATTCCCCTCCAACACCCGCCCTCCTCCCCTTCCACCACCCTTAGTTCGTTTCCCCGAGTTAGGAGTCTTTATGTTCTGTCTCCCTTCCTGATATTTCCCAACATTTCTTTTCCCTTCCTTTATATTCCCTTTCACTATTATTTATATTCCCCAAATGAATGAGAACATACACTGTTTGTCCTTCTCCGATTGACTTGTTTCACTCAGTACACTTTTTTCTTTAAGGATTAATTGTTGCATTCCCCCACCATTCATCTCTCATATCTCATCCTCATGTATGAAATAATGATACGAATCTAAAAAATCCAAAGGAATTGTAGGAAATCTCAACATAATTCTGCAATGGGAAGAATACTGTGAATGATGAATGAGAAGCTGTGATGCCTGCTGCTGCTCTCTTGGCATTTAGTTTAAGAGTTTTTTCCCCCCCCCCTTGGCATTTATTATTGACAGGATACCACCAATGAGGAGAAACAGAAAATTCAGATTATCCCTTAGTAATTCCCTTCAGATTTTTAAAAAGATCTCTTCAGATTTTTAAACAAGATTTTATTTGTTTATTTAGAGAGACAGATAATGACAGAGATCACGAGTGAGGAGAAGGGAGAAACAGGCTCCTGGCTGAGCGTGGAGCCCAATGAAGGGCTCCATCCCAGGACCCAGGGATCATGATCTGAGCAGAAGGCAGATGGTTAACCGACTGAGCCACCCAGGCATCCCTAAAGATTTTATTTATTTATAGAGCGAGTGAGAGAAAGAGTAGTGGGGAGGAACAGGGAGAGAAAGAAGCAGACTCCCCGCTGAGCAGGAAGCTCAATGCCCAATGCCCCAGATCATTATTTGAGCTGAAGGCAGATGCTCAACTGAGCCAGCCTTGCTCTCTGTATAATGTCAGTTTTATTTGATGGATCTTTTATGACCTGTTCTTGTTGACTGGGGAAGGGATTCTTTCCTCAGCCTCAAAAACCCAGACTCCTTGTAGGATTTTGTTTTTTTGCTCTTCCCATCTCCAAAGTTTCATATTTTATGACAGCCATCTAAGGAAATACTGTAGTTAAGAGCTCAAGTTCTGGAGTGGTAAAAGCCCTTGAATGTGACTACCTGGCAGGGCTACTTCTTAGCCTTGTGATTTGCAGCTAAAGAAAGTTTTGTGTATCTCCCTCCTCATCTGAAATGGCACTAATTGTAGAACCTATGTCCCAACAGTGCTGAGAGGTGAGGGTGTTACAGGATTTTTTTTTTCTCTGTTGGTGCAGAGAGCTCTTGGTCACACTCCTTTGAAGAATGAAGAGGTTAGAGCAGACAAAGTCGTGGGCGGCAAAGCAAGGTTTATTGAGCAAAAGCAAAGTGATAGTACAAAGCTCCCAAGAAGGGGCCTGAGAGGTTGCCACCAGAGTTCCTAAGTCTAGGGGGTTTTATGGGCTTGTTAGCTGGCTGTTTTAATCTGATTAACCCTCCCTGAGCCTGTCATACAGTTGGGTTTTTGTCATCTATCACTTGGTGGAGAGCTCCTTCCAGGGTAGTATAAAATCCTTTGAAGGGTGGTTTCCTCTTAGGGTAGGGCCCTTGTCCCTGCCTGTCTTCTAGCTATCCTTCATCAAGAGGAGTTAAGTGCTTAGCATAGTGGCAGGCACCCCCTAAGTCTTCAGTACAAGTTAACTATAATTATCATGGTCCTCATGTTTGTGGGTTTTTGTGTTCCCCCTGGCAGCCCTGTGATGGAGGATAGGGAGTGCGGTCTGGACTGTTAGGGCCAATAAGGATGGAATTGTTAGATAATACTAGAGCAGGAAGAGAGTCAAACAATGTAGTGTGAGTTCTCTCTCTCTCTCTCTTTTTCACGTGGACAAATTCCATGAAAGAGAAGAGATACAAAGTGAGTTAGAGACAGCACCCAGACAGGACTGAAATCCTCTCTTGTCTTGTTTCTCCAGCTGTTTATCATCCTTCTACCGATAAGGATATTAGAGTTGCTGGTTAACAATGACAGGCATAGATGCCCTTCTTTTACGGGGTGGTAGCAGACAGTATCATTGTGCCCAAGATTGTGAATCCGAGGAACCACCAAGGAGTCGACACTGATGCAAGCGCACGAGTGTTGATTAGCAAGCTCGAGCTTGGGTCCAAGTATACCCGACACAGCGGAGCAGGGACTTGGACCCCAAAGTGGGTTACAGCTGGGTTTTTTATAGGCTGGTCTAGGGGATTTTCAGAGGGGGTGGAGGAATTTCTCAAGTTCTGTTTACATTCTGATATGGGGCTTTCAAGGGCATTGAGCTCTGTTCTCATTCTAATATGGGACTTTCTACCACAGCCGGGCTCTGTTGTCTTTCTGATACCGGATTCTCTGCCTAGGGCAATTCTGAGCTCTGTTGTCTTTCTGAGATGAGATTCCCTGAGGAGGACATTCTGCAGTTTTTCCTATAAAGTTCAGCTCTTATTCACAGGGGCCTAAGATGGCTGTACTTTTGCTAATGCTAAACTTTAGGTGGGATGGCCTTGATTTTTCTCAAGGCCTCCACAAGTATAAAGTTGTTTTGCCTATCAGTTCGCAATGAAGTCATCCTTTTTGTCTGATTTGGACACAAAGAACTTCACTATATTTTGATTGGAGTTGGTTTAGTTCCTCAGTATTTATCAGGAAGTATCCCAGAATCTGGAGATACAGTAAAGCATACACTAGACTGAAGAGTGTTTACTGTGTGTTCGGGGAAGATGAGATTGGTATTACAGAAGCCGTGAAGCTGTGAGCTGTAGGACAGATTAATTTGCTTCACAGGGAGGTTGGAAGCTGGGCTTGGAAGGACCAATAGAATTTCCATACGTGGAGATGTGGAAAGGAAGAGGCTGTTCCCAGGAGAGGAAATCGCACAGGGTAAGAACCAGAGCTGGGGAATTAGGGCACATTTAAGGAGTGAGAAGCAATCCTGGGTAAAACAGATTTTGCAATGGCATGTGGTAAGAGGCTAAGTGATGCTCAAAAGGTCTTGAGTGCAGTGCTGTTGACTTTGGATTTTATTGTTTTGGTGTTTTTATTGGGAATATAATTTCACAGTGTATCCCATAAATAATCACTCCTCTTACATAACCCATCAACTGAAGAAAAACAAAAGCAAAAAGATCCTTGAGGAAAATATGAGTAAGAGGGTAATTACAGATATTTTAATACCATGGAAAGATGTAATGAATGAGAGTACTATATAAATTGGACAGAGCCCTGGTTTGTTAATTAATTAAAGTAAGCTCTATACCCAACGTGGGGCTTGAACTCATGAGCCCTAGATCAGGAGTCGTATGCTTTGACTGAGCTAGCCAATCATCTGGAGTCCTGGTTTTAAGGTAACATATTTTGATATTGGCTGTAAATTTTGCAGAGATGGTCACGTGAGCAGTACCAGTGTCTGAAATGTTGGCAGACACTGTATTCTAGCAGAGTCACCAGAATGTGAATCAATTACCATGTTAACTGCCTTTCCTCTCAGCTTAAACTTTCCCACCCTCTTTAAAAAAAAATTATCCTGTATCAGAACAAACGACAGTTGGAGTATGCTTGCGGGATAAAATTGCCATTGCAATCAGTTCCCATGCCATAAGGCACAAACAGATTATCAGCCAGGGGATTGAGAAAAAAATCTCATATTCCTTTTGAATCAAAGAGCCTGCTGCTGCTGGGTCACTGTAGTTTTAGCTTTGCTACCTATGCAAAATACTACATCAAAAACGCCATTTTCGGGATCCCTGGGTGGCGCAGCGGTTTAGCGCCTGCCTTTGGCCCAGGGCACGATCCTGGAGACCTGGGATCGAATCCCACATCAGGCTCCCGGTGCATGGAGCCTGCTTCTCCCTCTGCCTGTGTCTCTGCCTCTCTCTCTCTCTCTCTCTCTCTCTCTCTGTGACTATAATAAATAAATTTAAAAAATTAAAAAAAAACACGCCATTTTCCCTTATAGTTTTGTTTTTCTAAAAAAAAAGTCCTTATCTTTCTTATCTTTTAATAATGCATACCAAAACATTTACAGATGAGCATGTAATAATATCCAGAATTTCCTGCAAAGTAATCTAGGAGTGAGGATGTGAGTGGGGCACCAATGAAACAAGACTAGCTACATGTTGGTCAGTCAGGTGATGAGTCTGTGGAAGGTTATGCCATTCTCTACGTGGTACATGTTTGAGGTTCTTGGTAGTAAAGAGTTTTTAAAAACACCAATTTTCATAGCAGTTCCGAGGCTTGTCTTCCTATGACCATTTTAAAGTCTGAAAGGTGAGCCTGGATTCTGATCCATGTTGCCACATTTTAATGTGGTTGGTAAGTGTCCTGATGGGACTAAATTGGATGATACACAGATGGATCAAACCCAGCAAATTGCCCTGTGCTTCTTCCCGGGATGGAGGGTTGAGCAGTTTGTGACAACATCTTGGAGCCCCACTGTCTGGCTTTGATATTGTCCCACCCACTTTGTAGCTGGAAGGCCTCACGCTCTAGGTCCTTTCTTCCCTATTGAAGAAAGAGTGAATAATAGCATCTATTTCTCAGGGCTATTTTAAGGATTAAATGAGTAGCTCATAGTAGGTGCTACATAAAGGTTTGCTGTGATCCTTCCTAGAACATGAACGATTGGATGCCCATCGCCAAGGAATATGACCCCCTTAAAGCTGGCAGCATTGATGGCACTGATGAAGATCCACACGATCGTGCTGTCTGGAGGGCAATGTTGGCCCGATACACTCCCAACAAGGGCGTCACAGGAGACCCCCTCCTCACCCTGTTTGTGGCAAGACTAAACTTGCAGACCAAGGAGGAGAAGTTAAAGGAAGTATTTTCTCGCTACGGGGACATCAGGAGGCTTCGGCTGGTGAGGGACTTGGTCACGGGTCTTTCAAAGGGCTACGCCTTCATTGAATACAAAGAGGAGCGTTCTCTGATCAAAGCGTACCGAGATGCAGACGGCCTGGTGATTGACCAGCATGAGATATTTGTGGACTATGAACTGGAAAGGACCCTCAAAGGGTGGATCCCTCGGAGACTTGGAGGAGGTCTGGGAGGGAAAAAGGAATCTGGGCAGCTGAGGTTTGGGGGGCGTGACCGGCCTTTTCGAAAACCTATTAATTTGCCAATTATTAAAAACGATCAATACAGAGAGGGAAAACGGGAAAAGCGGGAGCGATCTCGGTCTCGAGAAAGACACTGGGACTCTCGGACGAGGGACCGAGACCATGATCGTAGCCGAGAAAAGAGATGGCAGGAGAGAGAGCCAAGCAGGGTGTGGCTAGAAAGTGACTGGGAGAGAGAGAGGGACTTCAGAGATGACCGAGCCAAGGGGAGGGAGAAGAGGGACCGAAGTAAATAGAGGCTCACCAGCATCGCCAGAACCCAGACCCAGCATAAACAGAAGCACAGAGATCTGTGTTGCTTTTATATAGTATGTGTGTCCAGTGCTTGAGTAAAGCTTGCTAATGGTGGTGGGGTCTGGAGTAAGTTTTCTTTCCGATCTGGAACCCAGGTTCCAGCTGAACATGATATTATGAACTTTTCTTTATCTCTCATTATTTAATAAACTTGAGAAACAGTTTTGTCTTTGCCAGCATCTACACAGAAGGGCAGGTAGCAGTAGACAATTTGTTTTTGCAATTTTGATTGTCTCCTGCCTGTTGGAATTGACCATTTGGGGGGCTTGGCAAAATGAGGTGATGACCGAAAATCATTTGCAATACTCTCAGACTCTTGGGAACCTGAATATGGCCAGAGTAAGCTGTATCTTTTCCATCTTTATAGTGTAAAGGCTTGGCAAACTGAAATAAAAATGATATAGGGCAGTGAATTCAGGGATAATGTTCAGAACTTCATAGCAAAGCCAGTGTGTGCAGTAGCCTGGGTCAGCAACCAGCTATTCTCAAACAAATGTAACTCCATTCTTGAGCCAAATGCTGACTGCCTTTTTTTCCTCCCTGTTTTTGGCAGGGAGGCTGGCATTTAAAGTGAAAAACCAGGGATGCCTGGGTGGCTCAGTGGTTGAGTGGCTGCCTTCGGCTTAGGGTGTGATCCCGGGTCCAGGGATTGAGTCTTGCATCAGGCTCCATGCAGGGAGCTCCCTCTGCCTGTGTCTCTGCCTCTTTCTCTGTCTCTCTCATGAGTAAATAAATAAAATCTTAAAAAAAAAAAAAGAAAGAAAGAAAGAAAATAAAAGAAAATGAAAAACCAAAGTTGCAGGGCTCTGAGGCTCTGGTCTGTGAAGCTCTAAAGAAGTGATCATGAAACGGCGAGAAATCAATGAAAGAGGCTTCTATGTGGTTCTGATGGATTGATTTGTCTTCTCCCTCTTGGACATCCGGCCTCCCATTTGTTGGAGGGCTGGATATATTGACGTTAACTTTTAAGGGCTTTGAAAAGTACCATGCTGTTCCCAGGATTTTCACCAAAGTGACACTTAGCATTTTTGTTTTATTAATGGCTGTATCTTTGTAAGCTCAGCTTCTTTAAAATTCAAGATGTTTCATGCAAAGTAAATGATTTAGTATCAAGACTCAACACATTCACGACCAGGTTTTTGCATTTGGGGTATGAATCTCATTATGCTATGTAGGGAATCTGTTCTATCTTAAAACTATTAGGACAGTTTTAGAAAAATAGGTTCTTTCCTTTGTAAAAAAAATTTTTTTAAAGATTTTATTTATTCATGAGAGACATAGACTGAGGGAGAGGCAGAGACACAGGCAGAGGAAGAAGCAGGCTCCATGCAGGGAGCCCAATGCGGGACTCTATCCTAGGACCCCAGGATCACACCCTGGGCCAAAGGCAGGCACTAAACCGCTCAGCCACCCAGGGATTCCCCCCTTTGTAAATTCCTAGCGCAGAATTTTACCATCTCCTATGTCTCAGAAAACAGCCATGCAGGTGTACACTCTTCTGACTTCATTCAGGTTTTGCAAAGTGCTCCCTGTTACGACACCAAAAGTGTGTTATGGGCTAGAGTTGGCAGGTACTTCAGCTAAACAAGCTCTCCACATTAGGGAAGCTTGTGTTGTGAGACAACAGCAGAAAAAAGAAATCCAGTCATGGTGTTTACATTATCCACGCTAGTGGTTAACCCTGGGTACCAGAATATAGATGGATTAAACAAATATGCACACATAGATCCCATCCTTGACTTTGAAGCTTCACATTGTATGGACCCTGGTAACTAAGCAAAACAAAAAAGTTGGTATAAAGCCCCCACAGCAGGGACCTTAGCAGTAGCCACATGACAAAGGCATAAACCCTATCACCTGGCAATTCTAGTTTATTCTGCAGACTGACGTGTGAAAGTGTACAGTGCTGTTTTAGACAGTAAAAGACTGGAAAAGAAGTTGACAGTGTAACTGTCAATATGAACAAATTATGCATCTACATGGTACACCAGGGGTCCTCAATCTTGCACTATTACATCTGGTGCTGGGAGACTGTTATGGGGGCACTGTTCTGAGCGCTGTGGGATGTTGAGCAGCATCCCTGGAGCCGACCCACTGGATGACAGCAGTTCTGACAACCAAAACACCAAAAATATTTCCAGACATTGCCAAATGTCCCTGGGGGACATTGAGACCCACTGTCTTATGTACTGATGTGGAGTCATCATCTCCAGGGTATTCTAAGAAAAGAAAGGTACAGAATAGCACATATATCGTATGCTGCCATTTATGAAAAAAAAGGAAAAAAATATTTTGTTACATAACTGCATGTATATTTATAAGCTCTTTGAAGACATTCAAGAAACTCGCAACATTGGTTACTCCTGAGAAGGCAACTAAAAGTGGCCAGGGGGAGTGGGATTCCTTAATACACTTGCTTTTATACTCTGAGAATCAACTGATAATTCTTGTGGGCAGTCCGGTTTGAGAATCACAGTGCATAAGCAACATTATCCTGTCTGATCATTCTTTTCTGCAATCTGGAAACAGAGTCCCCATAGACTGTAAACCAACCTGATGGTTTCTTAGCAAACCATAGCAGAATGTGTAGTGGACTCCTCAGATGTTACTTGAGTGTTCTGCTAGCAAATGCTACCTCTCTCAATCTGTCAGCACCCAGCCTGTGCCCTGAGGTGTCCTCTGTGGGCAGAGAGAAAGACAGTGCTATTTGGGCAAAATCTCAGCTCACCAGATACAGGTTTCTGCCCCTCTCTGTGTCACCACAGCCCTGTGAGTCAGCCAGACATGCAGTCCCCAAGCAATCTCTTCACCCACTGCCTTCACACTGGCGAGTCTGTCCCCCCCACCCCATTTCAAATCCGCTCTGGTACATTGGTCTTCTTTATAGGAGACTAAGTGTTTGATGTATTGAAAGATAAAAGAAAGAAGCTGAGGGGAAAAAAAATACAAACAAGAAATGAAAAGGGTTGCAATTTCTCATCCTTAGCAACTTTGGTTAGTACTGCATAACTCACAGCCGATTCCAAGGCACTCGTTACGTGCTCTAGGCAATATCAGTAACAAGGTGCAAAAGAAAAGAGAACCACTGGCTCTTGCAAAGTCATCTCCAGTTTCTGGGTTAGGAGGACCATATTTTCTGTTGCCTCACATCTAAGTGGGGCCAGCTTGTCTGGTGACTTTGGAGGCTTATCCTGCTTATCTAATGGATGCATCCTATGTACTGTGCTACCACCACAACAATTTCATGAGAGATATAAGGAAAATCTACTGCTTCCCTGCCTCCCACTTCAGTACGACAAATGTGTTAATAAAACCCCTACACAGAATTTCATACAAAGTAAGTCAAACAGCAATTATAGTGGCATGTGATGTATTTGGCTTAAAGAAGCTTGTGTTACTGAAGTTAATGCAAAAGTCTGGCCTCTGCTCATGGTGTTATTAAATATATATCCTAAGGGATCAGTCATCTATTATAAACGATCATAGCCCTGGGTATAAATAAACATTTCTTTAGAGTTTGGCATCAGTTTTTCAGTGTGCTTCCTCAAAGCAGTTTGTTTGAGGGATCAGTTCTAGAGGTGCATCTGAACCGAGAGGTGTGCAAGGTAGCAACACCTGAAGCTGCCAGGTCCCACTGCAGGCGCTGGCGGTGGATAATTCAGGTCCCAGGGTGGAGGTGGGCTGTGGTCACAGGTGCTGCAGGGCTTCCTGTCCTTGCTCCGTGTAACTGTCATCACGGTGGGAGTTGGCCCACTGGCCAAACGACTCCTGGATGTGCACGTTCCTCTGCGTGTTGGCCAGACGCTTCTTATCTCGGGAGAAGAAGCTAAACCTTTTGGAAGGAAGAGAAGGAAATGAAAGCCAGCCCTCTGTGCACTTTAAAGATTTTTTTTTGCAATGCCAGGACAGACAGCAGCAAATGTAGAAGGAAGCAAATCAATTCAAGGTGTGAAAGAAAAAGTGGGGGTGCAAGTCAAAGTTATTTGAGAAAGCAGCAGGGGATTCTGCATGTCATTGTCACCAAACCTGGGAGGTGATACAGTGTGAACAGGGCAGGTACATATGTGATGTGTGATGCATCTCATCTCTTGGTTAAGCACTGGTGACAGTCTTTTCCCATTACCAGTGGAAATAAAAACCAACTAGAGGGGCACCTGGGTGGCTCAGTGGTTGAGCATCTGCCCTTGGCTCAGGGCGTGATCCCAGGGTCCTGGGATTGAGTCCTACATCAGGCTCCCCTTGGGGAGCCTGCTTCTCTTTCTACCTGTGTCTCTCATGAATTAAAAAACAAAAAACAACCCGACTAGAAATACACATCTGGAGTTTCTCTACCCTAATGATGCAGAGAAGGTAATAACTGAAAGCCACACAGAGTTTAAGATGATTCTGACATAAAGAGATGGATGTTTTTAATTTACGTTATGTAATGTGAATCAGGAAAGTACATATGCAGCACATCAAAGCCCAGATTTCATGGATATTACTGCTAGAGATGAGCTGAAAGTAGGTATTTTAGAAAAATGAGACAATTAAAAAATAAGTAATAGCACACATGGTTCTGTCATTATATAAACACTAAATATTATATGCAAATGAAATTGGGGAAAACACCAATTTACAGTGTCAAAAATTGATTTGAGGGCAAAAGCCCTTAGAAGTCAGCACCAGAACTTGCTACATAGCAGCAGCTAATGTAGACCAAGAGGTCTTTTTAAAACATCTGTGATTACTGGGGCATCTGGGTGGCTCAGGTCATGATCTCAGGATCATGAGATGGAGCCCTGTGTCAGGATCTGCTGAGCATAGAGCCTGCTTAAGATTCTGTTTCTCCCTCTCCCTCTGTCCGACCTCCCTTTATCCCTCCCGCCCCACTCACTCTCTCAAAAAAAAAACAAACCCCAAACCAAAAATAGCTGTGACTACTGATCATTGATCAAAGTGAACCATCTGATGCCTGAAGGATGAAGGTAGAAATCACAGGCAAAAAGCTTATAAACTGGCCCATTTAAAAAAAGAAAAAAACTTAAAAAAATTTTTATTTTAAATAGGCTCCACACCCAGTGTAGGGCTTGAACTCACAAACCTGAGGTTAAGAGTCACACGCTCTGGGTGTCTGGGCGGCTCAGTTAATTAAGTGTCTGACTTGATTTCAGCTCGGGTCATGATCTCAGGGTCTTCAGATTGAGGCCTGTGTTTGGCCCTGTGCTGGGTATGGAGCCTGCTTAAAATTCTCTCTCTCCTTCTCCCTCTGCCCCCCACCCAACCCCTGTGCCCTTTCTTAAAAAAGGGGGGGGGGGGCACACACTCTGTGGACTAAACCATCTAGGCACTCCTAAACTGGCCCATTAATTTTTTTTGGAGGGGGGCAGGGGGAGAGGGAGATAGAGCATCTTAATCAGGTGCCACGCCCAGTGCAGAGCTCAACACAGTGCTTAGTTCCACAACCCAGAGATCATGACCTGGGCTGAAATCAAGAGTCGAACCTTTAACGGACTGAGCCATCCAGGTGCCCCAAAACTGGCCCATTTACAACAAGGTCTGCTTTAGCTCCAGCTCCAAAGGCCAGGACCCTGGCCAGTAAACTCGAAGTGGCCCACTTTTAATTTCCTCCAAAAACCTCTCCTAACCTGCTCACTGTCCTTTGATACTCCTACTTTCTAATGAGATTCATTCTATTCTCACTGAGTTGTTACTCTTGAATTTTGGTTTCTGAACTTGGTAAGAGAGAGAATAGCTATGTTATGTTTCCCAGGGGCAGGAATAGAAATGCACCGCTGAGAAACTGAAGCTTCAGAGCAACTATTTTTACTTCCCTCTGGCTGTTCACCTATTAGTCTTTTTTTTTTTTTTTCCCTACAGTGCTGTGGCCTATGGAGTTAGTTCCATTTTAATCACATCTGGGTGAAAATGATTTTACTATTCTGTGCCAACTGGATCCTACGATCACCTCCTACCAGGAATAAAGTGGTTTTTCATTGTAAAGTTGGGGCAAGCCACGTGTATCTGGAGAAATTCTCCCTCCCAGTGAAAGTTTCTTTTCTCTACAACAGATATGTATACTGATAAATGAAGGCACAATGTTCATACCGGGTTATTTGTGAGCCCTTTCCATGGTGAAATCAGGGCAATTAGCTGGCCAAAAATACAGCTGCCACACATCACTGTGACATTTCACCTCTACCTGACTCAAGCGGGAAAGCCACATGCCACTTCCTGTTCAAGGGGACATAGAGAGAAAGAAAGCGCTGGTCCCCTCTTCTGCTCTTCCTTTTTTTAAAAGAAGACCAAATGGCTTTCCAACACTGGCTTGGCGAAACAAAGCGGTTTAGAAAGCTAGGGCATGAAAGTCAAAAACACAGCGTTAGTGTCACTCTGAGGGTGAGGGTCCATGGTGGAGGGAGGGGGCGGGCACAGTGGGCGTTGATTACTGACCCGTCACTTAAAGGACCTTCTTTACTGGATCATGGACAAGGTGGTTTTTAGGATGGAAACAGAAAAAGACAAAAAGAATTATCGGTGACAGAGCCGAGAATTGCACGGCATCACTCGTGCAGACCGAGACTCACGAGTGCACGTTTGAAATCACACTCGACACCCACTTCACATGGCAACACGCAGGTGATGGCCATGCAGCTAAAGTGGCCAAGGAAGGCAGGCCAGCCTCAGCAGAGTCGCAGCACACATTCCAAAGGCACAGCTCAAAACGAAACCAGAAAAACACAGTGCCTACAAGGGCAACAAGTCGTCGGATGGGCTGCAGTGTGGGGTCATCTATGATCAGTCCAGCTGCTACCATGGGCATTATGGCTGTAAAGATCCTGGTTAGAAAAGTACAGATAGACACAGAGAAGATAAAAACAGGGAGGCATGAAAAATAAACACATTCCACACATACCAGCTGAAGGGTTTGCTTCTGGTAGATGTCATGGGTGGAACTGAATCTCCCTCCTCAAAATCCTGGTGAAGCCCTAACCCCCGCACCTGAGAAAGCGATTGTATCTGGAGATAGGATCCTCGTAGAAGTAATCCATTAAGATAAAATTATACTAGAGAAGAGTAGATCTTTGTAAAAGGGGAAATCAGGACACAGGCACACACAGGAGGACCGCTACGTGAAGATGAGGGCAGGGGTACAGGCGATGCTTCTACATGCCGAAAAGGCCAAAGATTGCCAGCAAACCACTGAAACTGGGAGAGGCACCAAATGTTCTCTCTCACAGACCTCGCAAGGAAGGGACCCTGCCAACACCTGGATCTGGGACTCCCCGCCTCCAAAGCGTGGGACAAAGGCTCCCAGCTGTGGTCCTTGACGGCAGCAGCCCCAGCACACTCACACAGCCCGAAGGGAAGACATGGTGGCCCGGGATTTGGGAAGGAAGGAGTCAAACCTGCCGTGGGTTAGTGGTGACACCCTCGGGTGTCTTCTAACACATCTCCCCCAACTGCCATGCACTGCAGGCTCCATGCCCCAAAGGCAGCCAGGGGGCACCCAGGAGAGAAGAGGCGGCCAGGGTGGGCTGGGCAGGAGAGCTGTGGCAGGGAGCCTGCATGAGCCACCCTCCTGGCATAAGTCAGAGCTGACAGTCCCTTGTTTTGACAAGGAAAATGAAGACAAGACTCCAGTCAAGCCACCAGAGCTTATTTTCAACAATTTTGATTTTTCTTTTTTAGATGCTGGCTGGGAAAAGAGGAATGACTGTTTCAGATGAAGTTTGGGATTACCTGTGTTTGGATTTACCTCCAATACACTTCACGGAGTAGCTGGAGAGTTGGCATATTGGCAGAACCACATAGGTGTCTAATCATGGTGATGACAAAAGGGGATACCTTTTGTCAAACAAATGGGCCCAATCCCCCAAGACCAGGCTGTCAGGCACAGCTGGCTTTCCAGAGGACTCTGAGCCACATGGTTCTGCTCCAACCTCTGCTGGACCCCTCTCGGCCTAACAGGGACCCCCACCAAAGACACAAGGTGACATGTTTGCCCACCTGGAAATGCTGACTTCATGTGAGGTCCCATTAGGGGTCAGACCGGTACCCAAGGGCCCTGGGACACCTGGAGAGTTCTGGCCGAGTAACTGAACTCCCGGCCTTATTCCAAGTGCCTCCCTGCAGGGACCACTTCCTTTAGAGGGGCAGCCTCTTCCTCGAAAAAAGACTGGCTTATATCAGTCAAAAGTTTATGCTCTGGATATGGTGTAGCTGGTTTTACCTACTCCCTACCCGCTGTTGGTTTCCAGAAGACTAAATCCAAAGAAGTGGTGACGGTGGCATTTCAGGCGGCACAACAGGCAGCTGTGAAGAAGCTATTTCTGGGCTCAAGTGAGGAGGGCGGTGGGTAGGACAGGGATAGAATGCACTCCTGCCTCTGATGCTTCGGGGGCCACCTACTCTGAAGGCCGACCTTGCCGGTGTGTGTGACCAGCTGTTCTGCTCCATAGCTTCCTTGGCTGTCCCTGTGTCCCTGCTGCCTGCTTCCCGCCTCCCGGGTCAGCCCCCCCACCCCTGTTCAGCAGAGAGCTGCTGTGAGTCTGCAGGCCTTTGATTGAGGAACGGATACCACACAAAGGGGGCGCTGGTGCCTGGTGGCCATGGAGGACAGCGCTGGAGTCACTCAGCGCTGCCTCGTGACCTTCCCAGGCGGTGCCAACCTGGACTCTCCAGCCGGCAGCTGCTCAGTCACAAGCTATTCTTGGACCGTCTTCTGGGCACAGTTTGGACCGGCAGCAGGAGTTTCTGGTTCCCTTCAGCAGCTCAGAAATGCAGACGCTGATGTCCCTGGCTCGTGGTGCACTTGAGAGATAAGGGAACTGGGCAGTCAGCCCGCAGCTGGTGACTTGGCATGAGCTGAGGGGAAGGGGGCCGGGAGGCAGAAGGAACGGGTTCGAATCCCAGCTTTGACCCTTTCCAATCGTATGATCTAAGGGGAAGTCAACGGGCTTCTCCAGGCCCATTGACTCATCTGAGAAATGGGGCTAATCATCCCCACTCTGAGTCTCTGACAGGGTGGAAGATGCCTTAAGTGGTGTGAGCTGATGAAGCTGCTTCAAACCTCCGTGGTAGTTACTGTTCACGAGTTGGTGGATGGAGGAAACTGGTCTAGGGCGTGAGGCTCAGCTGGAAAGTAGCCACAACCTGTACCATAGAGGCTGTGCAACCACTATTCCACAAAAGCAAGGGTGAAGGGACAGGTGGACCCATCAGGTGCCAGAGGTGTGAGGGATGGAAAGGGAGGTAGGCATGAAACTGTCTTAAGACTTGCCAGTCCCTGCTCCAGGCCCCAGGGAAGATGAGTCCCTACCCTTGGCTCTGGGATCATGGGCCGCACTGATGCGGCTCCCAGTCAGCAGCCGAGATGGACAATGGCAACCAGTGTCCTGCCTGGGCTGGTAAAAAGCCTTTTGTGCCAGTCTGATCCTCTAATCATCCCCTAGAAGGCTGGGGTGGCCACAGGACTGGCCACTGCACCCTCTCGATGGGGGATTCTGAACTCCCTCCCTCTCTGTTTCTGTCTCTCTGGCTCCCCAATTCCAGCTGCTTCTCCTACCAGGCTCAGAGCCCCAGGTCTTGCTGAACAGTCAGAAGCCACACTAAAGGGGAAAAAAAGCCCAGGATCCTTTGTGGAACAATCTGGAAAAGAGGACTCGACACCACAGCCTATTCAGGTGTGAGTAGAAGAACCAGTGGGAAGAAGATTGTTGGCTACTTCTGATAACTTTCCTCTGGATTTTACCCAGTTTGGGATTTGTAAAAGCCAACTCTTAATTGCCTGTCTTTGAGGAAAGTGGACCAGAGCAGAAAACTGACCACAAAATCAGGGCAGCCCAGCTTTTGGAAGGCAGGCTCAGAAATGCACACGTCTCAGAATTACAGTGCTGGAGGTGTGGTACATGCAACACACAGGAAGATGCTAAAAACTGACTTTGAAAGACCTGGCAATGAACTGTTCAAGGAAGCCCAGGGCTGCTCTCTTGGTTCCGCCCCTCCTCAGCCCAGGGGCAGACTCTGTGGGCTCATGGACTCTTCTCTGCTCCCCCCAGCTTTTAACCCAAAGCTGTACTTTGAGTTAAAACACAGAATCGATTATGCTTGACCTTACCTGTGCGTGGGGCTGGCAGGTGGCTCAGAGTTTAAGCAAAATCAATCGCATTTCTTAGCACTGGATGAGAAACCCTACCCTAAGGTGAGAGTTTCCCTGGGCACCGAGTACATCATAGATCGATACCAAAGGGCTCCCTCTCCATAAGGCTACAGCGGATGCCCATTCCTTCTGTCTGCCAAGCCCTCTGATCTGCCTGGGGCCTGTCCTTCCCCTAATTTCCATCCATCTGAACGAGACCAAGTTAGAGCTATCCCAGGCCCAGGCATAGGGAGAACTGGATCTGTCCGATGGATGCACTGCCCTGTGGTTGGAATGTGAGGTCATGTGACCCAGTCTGAGCCAGTAAGACTCAATTTCATGACTTCTGTGGAAAATTCTCTTCCCACTGGAGTTTCAGACAAAAGTAGAAGCCTGAGCTGATGTCTGCCATGTTGGCATCCTGAGGGACAGTGTGTGCAAGAATACAGCCCACATAAAGGGAAACCAAGCCAGAGGTAGAGGGAATGAGGCAGAGACCTGATGACAAGGCCTGGATCCAGCTGAGCCTGAAACCAGCATGGCCTGGGAATTTTGGATCCCTTACCCAACAGTTTTTAAGTTAGAGTTGAATTTCAATTGCCAATGTTAGATTACTAATACATGGCCAAATGGTGTTGGGATTCAGAGGAAGGCTTTCTGGTTCCAAGCTTCACTCCCAGTAAGTACGGATCCCTAACCAGAACCAGAGATTCCATGCAGAGATCGAGGGGCAAGCAAATAAACAATGTGAGGCTGGCAAGAGAGGCTGGAGAAGGAGCTATGGGTTCACGCACACACTCTATAGGGCAGCCACCTCTTCCCAAGAGTAGAGACTCCAGCAGCCACAAAGCTGCACACATTCTGCATTCCCCTTCTGGTCCACCACTGCTGAGCATTAAGTCACTTCACAGGGTAAGAGCTAGCCAAGAATTTCCTAACGTAACTGGTTTTTAAAGGTTGACGCACCCAAGTAATATCCCAATTACTCTCCACACACTCTCCTAGTGGCTTTCCAACCCAAGCTTCTGCCAGAGTTTGGGAGAAAAAGAGGAGGTCTCTTCTGTAATAAGCCATGGGTACAGCTGGAAGGTCAAGAGCCAGGAAGACCCTCTTGGGAGAGATAACAAGGCTACAAGATGACAGTGTGAGGATGCACACCCTTCAAATAGCTGGAAATGTGGGCTGTGGAGCCAGGCTGCCTAGGTTTGAACCCTGGCTCTGCCTCTTAAGAGCTGAATGTCCTTAGGTAGCTGCCTCAGTTTCCTTAACTGTAAAATGGGAATGACAGTGCCTCTATGACACAGGGGTATGGTGGGGACTCAATGAGATCACCTATCTGCAGGAATGGTACCTGGCACATATAGGCTCTTAGCACATATTAGCTAACTAGACCACAGGTTTTCACCTTTTATCTGAAGGGCTGCAAAGGTCAACAAACCTGAAACTGTATGTGTGGTTTTTTACCCCCTAGGGAGGGTCTACAAACTCTCAGACTCTCAAAGGGATCTTCTGATAAAAAGAAAGACTCAAGTAGCTTAAGGTCTTGTTGAAGGAAAGGCTGAGTTCTTTCTTTCTTATGTGTTGCCCACAGCAAGCAGGGCCTGGCTCTGCATGTATTATTATGTAGCAAAAAATACTTACTGGGGAATGGGGGCGTGGAGGAATCATCACAGAAAGGCACAGATGAGGTGGACCAGGGGCCATTGCAGATCTTTGCAAGCTGGGGTTGTAAATCCTTTGGATGCATGAATCTCCCCCACCAGCCTTACTTGCTGCTCAGAGACATGCTCCACCTGACACACTCAAGCCCTGAACTTCAGCCACAGACCCCATCCCCCCTTTCCACCCTCTCAGCCTTACCCAAACCTCTCTGCCTGGGGACCCCCAGGAGGAACTCAGCATTCAGGTGTGAAGATGAACTCAAAGTTGAGGGCCAGGCCCAACATGCTTCAGGGGTTAAGCCTGTCTCAGCAGAGGTGGTTAGTGACAAGCCTGGCCCTGGAGCAGGTGCCTGGAAGTAAGAGGCTATGTGAACCACCAGGTCAGCCATGAGTGAGCAGCCCCACACTCTGCAAGCACATCACTTACAGTCGCTTGATCCCAGACTCCGGCTGGGGGGACATTCTCGGGTGGACGACTGGTGGAGGTTGGGGTATTCGATTTTCCTCTTCTATTTCTTCACTGGAAGGAGTTGAGAGGCGTGAAATAAGAGAGGCAAAAATTCTGTGAGAGCTGGAATATTCCAGAAGGGTGTTGTCTGATGGTCTGATAGGGCTTATACTGGGAATAAGGGGACCAAGGAAGATGGCAAAAGTGGCCTGTGCCCCAACAGTCTCTTCGCCCAGGGAACTGGCCTCTTAGCAATGGCTATGGCCAGCTAAGAGAAGGGGTCAGCCCTGAAGGCAGTGGACATAGGTACCTATGGTCTCTTTGGTCTAGTTGGTCAAATGTGAAGAATTTCAGGAAAGGAACCCACATCTCAAAAAGGCAATTTTCAGTTTCCTTTGAAGACTCTAGCCACATAGAAGTACTTCCTGTTTCCTGACCTTGCCAAATGTTGTCTCCATCTCTTTGTGGTCTCTTCCACCTGGAATATGGCTCTCCCATACCTGGACTGTACCCGATCCTTTAGGGAAAGCTCAATTCAAATGCCATCCCCTCCATGAAGTCTTCCTGATTTCTACCCCCACCCCCATCCCAAGAAGTGGTCTCTCCCTTTGAACAGCCAGTTCACACAGTATCAGTAAAACTTTCTTGTGTGCCAGGAGTAGAGTGGGTTTTCTTTTTTTTTTTTTTTTAAGATTTTATTTATTTATTCATAGACACAGAGAGAGGCAGAGACACAGGCAGAGGAAGAGAAGCAGGCTCCATGCAGGGAGCCCGATGTGGGACTCGATCCCAGGTCTCCAGGATCACACCCCGGGCTGTAGGCGGCGCCAAACCGCTGCGCCACCAGGGCTGCCCTAGAGTGGGTTTTCAATAAAAATATGTGGCACTGTATTTTCTATGCACCTCTTATTTTCCCTACTGGATCAGGGACCACACCTGGTGCATCTGTCCTTCCTTCTGGCTTCCTGTTCAAGAGGTATTTGTTGTGCACCTACTCTGTGCTAAGCTCTACTCTAAGACTTCAGAACTTAGCCATGAGCAAGACAAATACGGTTTCTAATCTCATGTTGTCATAGCCTGATATGGAAACAGACAATAAAACAAGCACATTAATGAACAGGCTTGAAATAAGATGGTGAAGGGCCATAAAAAAAGTAAAACCAAGTGAAGTGACAGTGACCAGAACAGGGCATTCCTTTGGATGGATGGTAATGGGGCAGGGAAGCCTCCCTGAGGAGGTGACCTCTGATCTGAATCCTGAATGACCAGGAGTGAACCATGGGAAGAGCCAAGGGAAATGTTTTCCCAGCTACAGGACCAGCATGTGGAAAGGTCCTGAGGTAGAAACAAGTGTGGTATGTCTTGAGAAACCAACAATAGGGGTAGTGTGTATGAAGCTGAATGAGTATGTAGTGAGTACACCTGAGGAACTGGATTTTATTTATTAATCTTTATTTAAAGATTTTATTTATTTATTCATGAGAGATATATATATAGAGAGAGGCAGAGACACAAGCAGAGAGAGAAGCAGGCTCCATGCATGGAGCCTGATGCAGGATTTGATCCCAGGACCCCAGGATCATGCCCTGGACCGAAGGCAGGTACTCAACTGCTGAGCCACCCAGGCATCCCATAATTGGATTTTGAACTTTATTTTAACTTATATAAATGTAAATAGCCACACAGCTAGTGGCTACCATATCAGACAGTGCAACTCTAATAAATGCAAGGAGCTCACTGGCCGTGGGCTGAATGAACACACACTAAGGCTGTACAGCTCTACCATCTCTTATCTGCAATTCTAAAATCCAAAAAGCTCTAAAAATGAAAATTCATTTTTGGTCATTCATTTGGTGGCAAAACCTGAAATGAACTTTCCTGAGCCTGATTGTAATGGTTATCCTATTTGGTATGAATATTCACATCTCTCACTGTAAAAATATTAACATGTTTGATTTGGGGGAGTTGCCCCGGACCATAGTGGTGTATATCACGTATGCGCAGTCTGTGGACGATTCCTTCCTAACGGCCGGGAAGTTCTGAATTATAAAACGCACCTGAACCTAAGAGTTTCAGAAAGGGACTGAGAACGTGTGTCCAAGTACTTCAGGCCAGACAGGAGCCCCAGAATGGAGACAGATGCAATCCTTGTCTTCCCAAGACTTCGTACAACCCCAGAAAGGAGCCAGCCTGGGAGCTCCCAGACACTCACCTCTTATAGTACGCCAGCTCCTCCTGCAACAAAAACACTTTGGACTTGAGTTCATTCCTCTCATGGAGTACGTCCCGCAGCTCCTGCAGCGTGAACCGGGGGCGGTTGGGGTCCTTGAGATCCATGGCCACCTTCTCTGCCTCGGAGATGCTTTCCTCCCCGCCTGGCTCCGTCTGGAGGAGGCAGAGATGCTGCTAATGAATTCCTGGCGGCCACCACCGGCACCCACTCCACATTCTGCCACAGCCCAAATTTCCCACCCTCCCGGGGCCTTTGCAGCTTGCCGAGGGCGCTATTTTAAGAAGTCGAAGGCGGCCTGTGCTCACGTTCTGTGCAGTCAGCGTCCCTCTGGAGATGAAAGCCACGGGCCACCTGTTCATTGTTCGCCTTCTCAATAGCCAGACCTGCAGTCCTGGTGCCTCCCCACCTGCCTCGGGATCTTATTACAAATAACAGGACAAGGACTCCAAGGAGAAGAAACAGCACGACTCACATGCTGCCACCCTCATAAATCTGCTTTCTTTTGCCTACATTCTCTTCTGATATTCTTACTAAGCCCACTGCTAATAAGACCATTGCTTGGGCAGCCCGGGTGGCTCAGCAGTTTAGCGCCGCCTTCAGCCCAGGGCATGATCCTGGGGTCCCGGGTTCGAGTCCCACACTGGGTTCTCTGCATGGAGCCTGCTTCTCCCTCTGCCTTGTGTCTCTGCCTCTCTGTGTCTCTCATGGATAAATAAGTAAAATCTTAAAAAAAAAAAAAAAAGACCATTGCTACTTTGGCCAAAGTTGTTAAAATCAGAGCTTAAGTACAATTTTTTTCTTCCCTTTTCATCTGACATTAAAGTCACATATGTTTTCCCATTTGTTACTGGCCCTCTGGTCAAGCCCTCTCCTCCCCAGTGGCTAAGGGCACTGTGCACTGGCAGTCTGTGGGAGCGGGGGTGGGGTGGGGTGGGGTGGGGTGGAATGGGGTGGGTGGGCATGTAACATCCCAGCAGGTGTGCAGATGCAGAGCATTTCTCTTCCATGCAGGTCACGCAGATGGATCCTAGCATGCTAAGTCACTGCCCCAGGCCAGACCCAAACCCTATCCTCTCTCCCTTTCTCACAGCAAGGTGTTTTTCTTTTTTTTAAACAAAAAGAAAAAACAAAGAAACCAAAACTATAATAATATACACTTAAAATCGACCATTTAAAAATATACAATCCAGCAGCTTTTTAGTACATTCACAATGCTGTGCGGTCACCACCTTTGTCTAGTTCCACAACATTTTTTTTTTTTTTAGTTCCACAGCATTTTCATCACCCCAAAAGAAACTCCATAGCCATTAACGGTCACTCCCCAATTCCCTCTTCCCTTGCCCTTAGCCCCTGGTGACCACCATCTGCTTTCTATCTCCACGGATTTGCCTTTTCTGGACATTGTGAATAAATGGAATCATTTGTGTTCGCTTCTGTTACCTAGCGTCACGTCTTCAAGGCTCATCCATGCTCTAGTGAGTCAGTGCTCCATTCCTTTTCATGGCTGAATACTATTCCCATGTGTGGATATGCCACGATGGGCATCTGAGCTGTTTCCACCTTTTGGCTAGTGTGACTAGTGCTGCCGAACATCTGTGTATGAGGATCTGCCTGATTGTCTCATCACCTGCTCTCGTGCTTTTGGTTGGGTGTACACCTCTGGGAGCAGCTGCCAGGTCACATGGTGACTGTGTGTAACTGTCTGAGGAACCACCAAACCGTTTTCCACAGCAGCTGCCCTACTTTACATTCGGCCAGCTGTGTGGGAAGGTCCCACTTCTCCACATCCTCACCAACACTTGCGTTTTTTCCATTTTTTGAAAGCAAGGAAGTTTTTGCAAGCTGCCCCCAAGTCAGCTGGCCAGATGTGCAGGTGGCCTGTCCTTTCCTGGTGTTCCCAACCCCCTTGAGCCCCCAACATCCCATCATCCACTAGAAGGGGTGGACATAAGTTCAGGACAACAATGGGGGAACTCTAGAACGGGGAAATGGGATTGAAACAGAGACCTTGGGCAGCCTTGGTGGCTCAGCGGTTTAGCGCCACCTTCAGCCCAGGGTGTGATCCTGGAGACCCAGAATTGAGTCCCACGTCGGGCTCCCTGCATGGAGCCTGCTTCTCCGTCTGCCTGTGTCTCTACCTCTCTCTCTGTGTGTGTCTCTCATGAATAAATAAATAAAATCTTAAAAAAAAAAAAAAAGAAACAGAGACCTTCCTCCACCCCCACACTCCCCAAAACCCCCACAGCACTACCGGGAGGAAGGCATTCTGACCCAAATGGAGACGCCAGGCCAGGATGTTGAAGGACCCAGGACGGCAGAGCTGAGAGCCTGTGTCCTGGGAGAGTCAGGACGGGCTGTTCTGGGAAAGGACACTTGAAAGGAGACACCACCCAATAGGGAAGATCAGGTGACAGAAGAGTCACCCAGCAGGCACAGGTGGGGGGAGTGGGCCTGAGCAGGAGCCGGCAGGGAACAGGGGAGGCACCTGGCTGCAGCAGAGAATGGACACCTAACAGATGCCACCCCCAAGTCTGGACAGTGGGTGGGGCAGTGGACTCTACTGGGCAGTGAAGTGGGAGTAGGGAGTAGGGAGTAAATCCTGGACGATTTAACTTCCCAAAAAGGTATTCCAGGCATCTGCTGATGCCACACCTTCAGGTGAGCTGTGTCCTCAGGGTACGTCTTCAGCATCTACCTCCTGCAGAGCCACACAGCTGGATGGTGTCCTCTACCCAAGACCCTGCATAGCAAGGGGCTGCTATATAGCAGGCACTCACTAATGCCAGTTCCCTTCTCTTACCCTGCCCAGGTTAACTACGAAGCATCCTTGAATGTCTATAATTAATATTCAGTAAATAAATGGATTTCTCGATAAACATTCAACATTCATTGAACATCAACTCTGTGCCTGCTGGGCACTAAGTAATGAGATGAATCAGGTAGGACTGGAGGGAGGTTTACAGGGTCGTATAATAAGAGGTGCAAGGACATCAAAGTCTAACTGGGAAGGATCATGGGAGATGTTACTATGGACGTAGTCTCGGGCAGCCCCGGTGGCGCAGTGGTTTAGCGCCGCCTGCAGCCCAGGGCGTGATCTGGAGACCCTGGATGGAGTCCCACATCAGGCTCTCTGCATGGAGCCTGCTTCTCCCTCTGCCTGTGTCTCTGCCTCTCTCTCTCTCTCTCTCTCTGCATCTCTATGAATAAATAAATAAAATCTTAAAAAAAAAAAAACTATGGACATAGTCTCTGTGCATGGGGTCTTGACGAATGCATAGGAGTTCACCAGGAAGTTGGCCTTCCCCGAGCCCCTTGTCCTCTGCCCATTTTGTTTGGCATTTGGCCTTCACTGTGTTCTAAAACATTTTGGAACTAGTCCCCAATGGATTTATATTGACAGATTTCACACAAGTTTGGGACTTGGGCTTCCTTTTGGAAAGAATATTGGAAGACTGGGTCACACTGGGCCACATGGTAACACTGGGCTGGTTCTACATGGCAGCTATTGCCTTTTACACATTCTTTCCATGCCTGCTCAGCCCCTACCCCTTTTTCTTTCCGTGCCTGGACCCCATAGGCACTGGCAGCCACTGCCAAGGACCCAAACCTCAGGCTCCCGCCCTCCCTCTAGCCCCTCCCTTCCCAGATAACTCTGGCTCTGCCCGGCCATTTACTGGGGCAAGTCTGTGCCTCTCTGTCTCCAAGAGGGACCATCTGGAAGGGATCCACACATCCTGGGGAAGGCATAAAGCTCTTCATGAGAGTTCCCAAACCCTCACTTCCCAAAGAGGCCTTTGGGCAAGCAGACTGATCCTCTCTGGGTCTTCATTTCCCCATCTAGCCCCTGATAATCCAGTAATATAACTAAGGGCCCTTCCCACCCAGACACCAGAGATTCCTCCAAACACATGCTCTTCGGACACAGCAGGTTCCCACTCACCCCCACAGGCTGTAAGCACCCAAGACACCAAAGGGTTTCCTCAGACCGGAGTTCTTTTTCTCTGGAGAAGGGATGGGCTCTAATCAGGGTAGCAACCTGATGCATTAGAGCTTGGGGGATTCCCAGACAGAGGCATAAAAAGTCCTGACTGCTGGGGCCACTGCTTGGAAATGCAGAAGAAGGAAAGCCTGGGGCTCCAGCTTTTCTGGAGGCCAGCAGGTGCTCTTGGATTGGCCTGTCCTGGGAGAGAGACTGAAACGGTGCTTTTCAGCATGGAAATCAGGCCCATCAGCAGCGGTTCTTCTAGTTTTACTCCATGAGGGACAACGGAGGTGCCTGGGGTTATCAAGGATTGTCTGCTGGTCCCTGGAGGCACTTTGGACACAGTTGAAGGATATGCCCTGAGGCACTGAGTACTCCCCAGAGAGGCCTGAGAGGCCTGCTGACAAGCAGTAGGACCAGAGTGGCCTAAGGGAGGTTAACATCCTCCACCCGGGTCCTGTGTCCTAAGGCCCGACCTCCTAGGTCCACTCCCTCTGCCTGGGCACATCAAAGCCACTATGCTCCCGCAGCCTCTCGAACATGCTTGTGAACAGCCCCTAGCCCAGCAAAGGGGAGTGACTGTGCCCTGGTCACCCTCTGTAACTCCTATACCCACTGAGCATACATTTAGCCAGAAAATCTGGCTTCACCCACCTGCCATCCGGCCCGTTTCCCTGCGCACTTAAATAAACATTTGTTAAGATATCAGAATCCATAAGGCAGAGGTGTCAAGTAGCTAACTATGAACTTTAGTTTTCTTTTTTTTTTAATATTTTATTTATTTATTCATGAGAGACACAGAGAGAGCAAGAAAGGCAGAGACACAGGCAGAGGGAGAAGCAGGCTCCATGCCGGAAGCCCGATGTGGGACTTGATCACAGGACCCCGAGATCACGCCCTGAGCCAAAGGCAGACGCTCAACCGCTGAGTCACCCAGGCATCCCTAACTTTAGTTTTCTTACTGATTTTATAGGAAATCCTTGAGACAGGGAGCCCACCATATCATTTTCTTAGGGGTTTTTCTATGTCTACCTGTGAAAGGCAGGAAGCCTCCAGTGAAACCATAAGGAGCTAGATGAGTTAGAAAACACACTAAGCAGGGATGCCTGGGTGGCTCAGCGCTTCAGCACCTGCCTTTGGCCCGGGGCGTGATCCTGGAGTCCCAGGATCAAGTCCCATGTTGGGCTCCCTGCATGGAGCCTGCTTCTCCCTCTGCCTGTGTCTCTGCCTCTCTCTCTGCTTTTGTGAATAAATAAATAAAATCTTAAAAAAAAAAAAATTAAAAAAGAAAAAACACACTAAGTGAAGAAGCTGCTCAGACCACATGTCCCCACGACTCCATTTCCCGGAAATGTCCACAAGAGGCAAATCCATAGACACAGAAAACAGATTTGTGGTGGCCGGGGATGCGGGAGACAGAGATGGCGATTAGCTACTCACAGGTATGACCTTTCTCTTTGGGGTGATGGAAATGTTCTAGATAGTGGTGATTGTACATACAAGACAGTGAATATACTAAAACCTATCGAATTGTATACTTCAAATAGTTGAGTTATATGTGAGTTATATTTCAATAACTGTATTATAAAAATGTATCAAGAGCTTTGTTTACTGGAGATCAGAGTGACAGAGCTCAGAAAGGACTGCATGAATCTAGGGGGTAGAACTGGAATCATCAAGGCATGAATGTGAACTGACTCCTCCCCAGCTCTAGATCCCTCCATAGCTCCCATTTTCTTACCAATCCTGTGCCAGGATTAGCCCACGACCCCAGCCACGCCTGTTCTTTCTCCAGTCTGGTTCATGCTCTTCCTCCTGCCTGGAGTGGTCTACCCCATATTCTACCCCAGACATCCTACCCATCCCATAAGTCTTGTCTCCGTGACTTGAAGACCTGCACTGCTCTCACATCCCGCCAAGGATTCACTATGCCCTCTTCAGATCCCATGGCCCTCTATCCCAGCCACACTATCTGATCTACTGAACTGAGTCAAGCTCATCCCCCTCACTTATGAGACAGAAAACTGAGCACCAAAGTGATGCATAAGCCCCAGGTCACACAGCAGCAGGTGGAAACCCACTACCAGCTGTGGCCTCCCTGTCTGAATGGCAAGCATCTTGAACTCCACCCAGCTCTGAGGCAGGGAGTCAAACCCAGCAAAGGCTCCCAGTTTGGGAACAGACCTTGCAAAGCAGCTTAGTGGGTTAGTCCTAACTGCTACCTGATGTTACTCCTCCATTTCTGTCCCACCCCCTTAGTGCCAGCCAGCAAGAGAAACTGAAACGCACAGGCAGGAGGGCCAAGGAGGGGTGACATGTCCCTGTCCTCATTGCTAATAGATCTGGAGCAGGGCTCAAGGTCTTGTGCCCAAGGTGATATCTTCAGGGGCCTGCATTTGGACCTAGCCCTGCCTGCCCAGGAGGAGACAGGCCTGAGCTCTCGTGGGGCACAGGAGGCCAGAAGGGGTACACCAGAGGAGGAGGGGGTAACTGCGCCCAACGTCACCTAGAGGCTGTTTTTGGCATCTGCCTCATCCCCTTCATCCCACTGCCATAGACTCGGTCCAGCCCTCGCCTTCCTTGTCTGGACTATTGCAAAGGGCTCCCTACAGCCATGTCTGTGCTCAGCTCCCTCTTGATCAAACTGTCCTCCATCAACTCAGAGCTCATCCTATCACTCCCCTTCTGAACCCTGTGGAGGGATCCACATTCCCCACCACTCCGTGTGGCATTCTGGGCGCTACAGACGACAGCTGCCATAGCTGCCTGCCCTGCATCTGTTTTTGTACTTTTCCTGGCTGAGTCCTTGCAGGTGTCCTCTGGAGAAACTCTGCTGGCCCCACTTCCACTCTGCTGGCATGGACGGGCACACAAGGGGTAGCCATATGACTCAAGAATGGACACCATGCATGTTCTAGACCTCAGGCCACAAGAGCCTGCCTGAGAACAACACCAACACAGAGGAAAGCAAAGGTGAGAGATCTGATGGCATCATTTGGGCACCTGGAATCAGCTATACCTGAAGCCATCCTTAATTCAAATCTTTTAGCTATACAACCCAAAATCCCACTTTTTAAAAAAAAATCCTTAAACCACTTCAATTTAGGCTTCTGTCACTTTTAGCCAAAAAATAAGCCCTAACCTCTCCCTTTTAAGATTTTAAGACTTCTTTCCCTTACCTCCCTAACTGTATCCCAGGTTCCTGTCCTGCAGAGAGCCTAGAAATGTCTGGCCTGAATTCATAAGATACCTAACAACTGTGCTGGCACTTGAGTCAACCTGATGGTGAGCTCATCTGGCTTACCTCTTCCACCTGCAACCCAAGAAACTAGCACAGTGCCTGCAAACCTGAAACAGTCAAAAAACATCTGCTGGAAAAAAGCATAAGCCCTAAGCTTTTTCCTAAGAGTCCACTGTGTTTTTCTGAAGCAGCACATCTACCCTCTACATCTACCTATCAAAATCTCAGCATTGTTCACACACATTCAGCCAAAGGAACAACTCTGCCATGAAACTGCATGCCACCCCCATCAGACTTAACTGTTCTATCTCTCTGTCGCTGGCACACCCCCTGGGGGGGGGCTTGTTTATGGGTGAGACACCTCTGGCACCCTGTGTCGCAGCCCTGGGCCCATCTGGATTATAGTTGCAGGTGTGGTGCAGCCCCACCCATGTGGACAGGGCCCCATGTCAGGCACACACTGGGTATCTTTCCACTCGTGCCCTGAGGTCTGCTCTGTAAGTTCTGCCCAGGAATGTCAGGGAGATAACACCCCCAGGAGCCACCCTTAGCTAATCAGGGGCAGGTGCATGTGGATAAATGCTCCAAGTCTTTCTGCTCCAGAAAGACGGTTCTGGGACATGTTCTACATGCTTCTGAGAGATCCCAGCAGGACTGAATTCCCACTGCAACCTCAGTAACACACACTCAAATTCACTTCTCCTTCTTCCCTGTCTCAGGCCTCTGATCTTTGGGATCATCATCCACATAAACCTCCTTCCTATTTTCCTTTTCTCAAGCTCTGTTCCAAGGAACCCAGACAAAGACAATCTCTTACCACTAAGACAATCCCTTTCCACCTTAAGTGTGGCTGAGGGTATCCAAGTCTGTCTCCTGCATTGGGTTGTTAACTCTTTGAACCTCAATAGTACTCAGCACAGTGCTCTGAGGTAGAAGACCACACTCTGCTCTGTGGTCTACCTGATCTACAGGACTGGCCCCTGCCTCATCTCTCTGACCTCATTCCAAACTTCTTCCTCCCCCTTACACTGCATAGCAGCCATTCTTGCCTTTTTATCCTACCTTGATTGCACTACAATTTCTCCTACCACAGGGCCTTTGCATGTGCCATTCCCACTCCCCGTTCGTTTACTCTCATTCTTTTAATCACCTCCTTAGAAAAGCCTTTTTGACTCCTCCAGATGATAATGGTAATGATAACAACAGCTAACGCTTTAAATGAATTAACTCTGGGCAGCCTGGGTGGCTCAGCGGTTTAGTGCCACCTTCAGCCCAGGTCCTGATCCTGGAGACCCAGGAATGAGTCTCATGTCAGGCTCCCTGCATGGAGCCTGCTTCTCCCTCTCTCTCTCTCTCTCTCTCTCTCTCTCTCTCATGAATAAAATCTTTAAAAAAAAGATAAAAAAGATTTTAAAAAAATAAATGGGTTAACTCATTTAATTCTCATTATAATCTAGGGTTAAGTACTATTATTATTCCCATCTTAGACACACGGAAACTGAGCCACAGAAAAAGCTAAATAATTTATCCAAAGTCATAGAGGTAGTAACAGGCTAGATCTGAACCAAGGCAGACCAGCTCTAGGGCCCACGCAGTTAACTACACAGCATACCTCCTCCCAGGTTCCTCCTACACCCCTCAAGTGTAATGGGGGAAACAAAGCAGCCTTGCCCACCTCGAGCCAGCTCATAGCCCTACCTTTCCATTTTGCTTCAGCGCTGTCTTCCCACTTACCTGGGGCTCCTCCTCCCCATTCTGGCTGAGTTCGCCCTGCAGCCTCTCTCTCAGCTTCCCAAGCTCTGCCCGCAGGCTGCCCATCTCCTGTTCCTTGGTTTGCAGATCTGCCTCTAGTTCTACCTTCTGTTCAATCAGGGCCTTCCCCTGGGCCTCCACCACTGTGACACGGTGCCGGAGGTCGTGGTTGATCTTCATCAGCCGAGTCTGCTGCTGCTGCAGCTGGAGAAAGAGAAAAGCCATTTATGGGGCTGCTGCATACAGTAGCTCATGTTGTGGACTGCACAAGGGCAAATCCTCTACAGGCATGCCATCATATTAGAGACATCATGATTTGTTTGAAGTTTGTTCACATTCTTATAACTGTTGACGCAAGGGATGGGCAATTTGTATATTTACTATGACGATTATGACAGATGGAAGGTAAGTGTTTTGTCAGTGTATCATGATGATTTCCCAACAGATGGAAGTAACATGCCTTGAGAAAGGAGTGTCTTTTTCTAACTCAGGTGGAGACACCGTATGGGTTCCTGAAGCAGACTGGACCATGCTGGCCTGCTCAGAGAAGGGCACGAAGATGGTGGGTTAGAGGAAGCTGCAGGGTCAGAACAAAGCCTGGCTGGGTCTTGGCATCTCCCCAAGGTGTAGAAGAAGCAGGGCAGTGCCCTGACCTCCCCCTGCTGTTACAATGCAGACTCAGCTGAGGGTCCTCCCCACAGCTGCGGCTCCAGTGTGGAAGCTGCCAGACTTCGTGCAGGAACCCCCACCCCACAGGACGAGACCAAGGGAGAGAAGGGGAACTGTTCGTGGGGAGGATCTGATCTCCCTGTTGGTATCTCCTGGTTGGGAGGGTGGATGTGGGGTCGGGGGCTCGTCACTTACAGCCTCGACATCCTCATTCTTCAGACCGAGCTCCCGGTCCTTGGCGCGGATCTCGTCGCGCTGCTTGTCCACCACCTCCTTGAGCTTCTTCATTACTTGCCGCTCGCGCTCGGACATGCCTAGGGTGGGGCGATCAAGATCAGCAGGGGAGCCCTTCGCCTTCTCCGCCTCACCTACCCGCAGCTTCCCGCGGAGATGCTGCTGGCCCTGGCCTTCTCTACACCCTGTCCCCCAGAGCCAGCACCTGCTTCCTGTTTTCCGGGTCCCTCTGAGCTCATCCCCACCGCAGGGCACCAGGTGGGCAACTCCCTTCCTTCCAACCTCCCCTGAGGCTGACTCCCCTTATGTTTCAGGCCTCGGCTCAACCATCACCTCCCCACAGAGACCCTTCCCTGCTCCCCTAAACTAGCCCCCCACCCTATCTACTACCTTCACAGCACTCTTTGCAGTGATCGTCTCATAGGTCTTATCATCTAACAAAAGATGATTTAGAGCCAAGGCTCTGAGCGCAAACACCGGTTCTCCCATTTATGGTCTATGTGGCTTCAAGGGAGCCTCTCTGTGTCTCAGTTTCCACATCCATAAAATGGGAATAACAGTACCTACATATGGTTGTAGGTTGTGAGGATGAATTTAGCTCACACACAGGAGGCACGGATGATGATGCCTGGCACGCAGCCAAGGAGTGGTGTCTGTTACCTACGTGCTCACTGTTCCCTGCCCCTGGTACACTGTCAGCCCCGGGAGGCATGGCCTTGTCTGATCTATTCACTGTGTATGGCCTTGGCTAGCACCATGCCTGGCACCCAGTAGGGGCTTGCTGGGTGATTTGGTGAGTTAACAAACTGTGCTAGTTTCATGTGGCTGCTGTAGTAAATGACCAACAAAATCTGAGAGCTTGAAACATCAGATTTAAGATCTTGAGATGGGGGGTTATCCTGAATTATTCGGGTGGGTCCTAAGTGCAATCAAAGTGTCTTATAAGAGGGGGGCCCAGAGAGATTTGACACAGATAGAAGAGGAGAAGGCCCTGTGACCAAAGAGGCAGAGACTGGAGTGATGAGGCCACAAGCCAAGGGACACTAGCAGCCACCAGAAGCTGGAAGAGGGAAGGGACTCATTCTTGCCCTAAAGCCTCTGGAGAGAGGACAGTCCTGGCAACATCCTGACTTTGCACTGATTTTAAACCTCTGGCTTCCGAAGTATGAGAAAATAAATTTCTGATGTTTCAAGCTATCAGATTTTGTTGGATGGACCCAAATAATTCAGGATAACCACCCATCTCAAGATCTTAAATGAAATCACATCTGTAAGGATTTTACCATATAAGGTAACATTTGTAGGTTTCAGGGATTGATATTTTGGGGGACCATTATTCTAGGGCTTCCCACGTGGTAGACGCTCCAGGCTGATGGACTAGGGACTGATTCCTCCTCCTCACACACACATTCCCAGAGCACAACTTGCTCCCACTATGCCTGCTAAGGACAAGTTGCTTTATATCCCTGACATTAGTCCAGTGTCATTTCCAGCCACCGGACATGGGTATTACTATTATTGTTGATTTTTAAAAAGATTTTATTCATTTATTCATGATAGACACAGAGAGAGAAAGAGGCAGAGACACAGGCAGATGGAGAAGCAGGCTCCACGTAGGGAGCATGATGCGGGACTCGATCCTGAGACCCCAGGATCATGCCCTGGGCCAAAGGCAGGCGCTAAACCGCTGAGCTGCCCAGGGATCCCTCTATTGTTGGTTTCTTTTTTTTAACATCAGTCCCTTCTTACAGATAGAGAAAACTGAGGCCCAGAGACAGACTTGTTTAATGATTACAGCTAAGCACTGGCAGAGCTGGGACTCAAACCCTGGTTTTTTCTTTTCTTTTTTTTTTTTTTTAACATTTTATTTATTTATTCATATACACAGAGAGAGAGGCAGAGACACAGGCAGAGGGAGAAGCAGGCTCCACACAGGGAGCCTGATGTGGGACTCGATCCCGGGTCACCAGGATCATACCCCAGGCTGCAGGCAGCGCCAAACCGCTGCGCCACCAGGGCTGCCCTTCTTTTCTTTTCTTTAACATTTTATTTATTTATTTATGAGAGACACAGAGAGAGAGAGGCAGAGACACAGGCAGAGGGAGAAGCAGGCTCCATGCAGGGAGCCTGATGTGGGACTCGATCCAGGGTCTCCAGGATCATGCTCTGGGCTGAAGGCAGGCTCAACCATTGAGCCACCCAGGCGTCCCTCAAACCCTGGTTTTCTGCCTCTAAGTCCCATGTCCTCTCCATGACGCCATATTGCCTCCCCACTGCAGAACCAGACTCAGAGGCTCGGCTAAAGTCACTAGAAAGTGTCACCATGGGGCAGACTCTAGTCTATACTTTGTTTCACGGGCCACCAGCTTGGAGTACCCTTACATCTTTTTGCATGTACACATAGGCATACACTCATACTCATACATACACACAGTGTATATTCCGTGTCTGCTGTGTACCTGATACTGAGCCAGTAGTCACCAGGGTCATGATGGTCAATGAATGAAACACAATTTTGCTCTCACTGACTTACAGTCATCAGACAAGGATGGTGTCATTACAGACCATGACAAGTGAACATGGCAGATGCAATGGGGCCTGAGAGAATTGTGAGGGGACCCACAGTAGACTGTGGGAGCAGAAAACCTTGTTGTTGTTTTTTAAGATTTTTATTTATTTATTCATGAGAGACACAGAGAGAGAGAGAGAGAAAGAGGCAGAGACACAGTCAGAGGGAGAAGCAGGCTCCATGCAGGGAGCCCAACGTGGGACTTGATCCTGGGTCTCCAGGATCAGTCCCTGGACTGAAGGTGGCGTTAAACCGCTGAGCCACTGGGCTGCCCAGAAAGCCCTCTTGTAAGAGCCATTTACACTGAGACCCAAAGGACCAAAGGGCAGCTGGTGACGAGGACAAGCACTGCAGGCAAGCAAGTACCAGCAGGTGCAAAGGCCCTGGGGAAGAGATTGCATGTCTGAAGAGCTGAGTGGCAATGCTGGTGGCCAAAGCTAGTGGCCAAAGCAGAGTGGGCAAGGGGCAGCAGGATCTTGAGCTGGGAGCAAGCCTAGACCACATAGGGCCTAAATGCCCAGGAAGAAGGTTGGATTTTCCTCTGAAGGGACAATAAGAGCCTCGAGATCTCTACATGTAGGGCCTGCATGGAGCAGAAGGAGGATCAGGCCAAGGAGACCAGGAAGGGGTGCCAGAGAAGAAAGCCATACTGCACACCTACAGGAGGGCAGGTGTGCACGATGCAAATGAGGCAGGCCAGAGGGAAAGGAATTATAACAGAAACCCTGATGACTGAGTGACTGGGAAGCTCCAGAGAGTAAAAGAAAGATGAGCTGGAATGTCTGGGTTCCAACAAGGCACATCACTTATAGCTCTGGAAGCAACATTGACCTCTCTCAGCCTTCACGTGCTCACCTGCATGTTTTCTACATTCCCACCTCTCTAACAAGCTGTGCATACAACACACAGGAGGAAATCACATGAGCCCACAAAATAGGATCCTTCCCAATGGGCAGGCCTGGGACCGAGACCACTCAGCTTCCTCCTTGACCTGCCGGAGCCACTTTGAAAACCAGGCGCTCCCTACCAAAGCTGCTACACACATTCCAAGCATGGGCAGCCACATCCTGGGGGTACCCCCAACAGGTGTGCGGGCCCAGGCTTGTCAGGAGGGCGGCTCCACAGGTGGCAGGACAACCAGACGCTATGAGGCTATTTAAAAGTCTAAGACATACTGGTGACTGGAAAAGGAAAGTGACAATCTGTACAGTGCAAGACACATACAAAAATGTTCACAGGAGCTTTATTCATAAGAGCCCCAAACTGGAAACAATTGAGATGTCCATCAATAGTAGAATAGAGAGAGAAAGTGAGGTACTAGCACGCAGTGGAATACTACACAGCAGTGAAGAATGAGCTACAGGCTCCACTTGGAGCTCACCAAGTCAGTTACTTCTCCGGCTCTCCTCTTCCCTCTCCTGCCGGACCTGCGGTGAGGTATCACAAGACCATCTGGAGGTCCTGGGCACCAGGCGTGTGCCCCTGCAAACATCCCACAGCCATGTGCAAGGCAGGGCATGGGCTCAGCTGCTGGGACGACAGGATACCACCAATGTCTCCCAAAAAGGCATTCCTTAGACACAAGTGTGTGCATGGATGTGTGCATGCAGGCTGGGACTGAAATCAGGTGGCAGTGGGATCCGAAAGAGACACAAACACATTTGCTATTTGCTTTCTGAGCACCTGTCCTGTTACAGGCTCTGGGCCAGGGCATCAAGACCTGAGTTCATTTAATCCTTGGTGGTAGTAGTGGCAGGGACAGATTCTGCTCCTAGAGAAAACAGGTGGAAAGAATGGTGTGAGGGACCGGGGAGCGTGGATCTGGAGAAAAGAAATCTACATCTGTAACCCAGCCACATCGTTCCCCTTTGGGGTGCCCCTGGCTTTAACATTTAAGCCGGAGAACAAAGTGGTCAAGAGCTTGGGCTCTGAACCCAGATTTCCCAGACTCATTCTCTGCTTTGTTGTTTATCTGCCATTGACCTTGGGTCTGTTTTCTCACTTGCAAGACGGGGGATCATGTGCAGCCTTCACGGCTCTTATGACGGTAGAGGGGCTAATCTATGTGAAGTGCTCATAACAGGCCTGGCTCAGAGTAAGAGTTTCCACATGTTAGCTGCCATTTTATCCACACAATGGAAATGTCAGTCCTCCGTGTTCCAGAGGATGGTGCTAAGATAAAGTACAAGAGTAGTTATAAAAGTGTCTGGAGAACTCAAAAGAAGGTAATGCACTTTTAACAGATCCACAGACCTTTTAAAATCTGGAAGAGTTCTGAGCAAATGTAGCTACCTGGCAATCCAGGATCCTTGGATCTAGATTCTCTGGAGCTTGTGTTTGGTCAAGGGCAGGAAGAAATAAGTCCAAGGTTGGTCACCGGAGCAGAGAAACGGTTAAACAGATAAGGTCCTTCCACACCATGGGAAACCATGTACTGCTGGCCAAAAGGCTAAACTACAACTGTTAAAAAAAGGTAAGTGACAAAGTCATAGCAGCATATTCACAATGGCGCAAAGGCAGAAACAGCCCGAATGTCCATTAACTGCTGAATGGATAAACCAATTGTGGTCTATCTGCAGGATGGAATATTAACCACCCGTACAAAGGAGTGTAGCTCTGACAACCTGCTACAATTGAGCAAGGTTGTGATTAACCTTGAAAACACAAGCTAAAAGAATGAGAGAAGCCAGACACAAAAGGCCACACAGTGGGTGATTCCATTTACAGGACATGTCCAGAATGCAGAGCACATTGGTGGCTGAGGGGACAGACAGGTGAGTGGATGGAAAATGACCCCTAACAGGTACAGGGTCTCCTTCGGGAGTGGTGAAAATGTATTGGAACGAAATAGAGGTGATGGCTGCCTAATGCTGTGAATAAATGATGTACTAAATGCTACTGATCTGTACACTTTATTATTTTTTAAGATTTTATTTATTTATTCATGAGACACAGAGAGAGGCAGAGACATAAGCAAAGGGAGAAGCAGGCTCCATGCAGGGAGCCCGATGTGGGACTTGATCCCGGTACCCTGGGATCATGCCCTGAGCTGAAGGCAGATGCTCAACCACTGAGCCACCCAGGCGTCCTTATATTAGTTTTTTAAGACCCAACAACTAGGGTGCTTGGGTGGCTCAGTTAGTTAAGCATCTGCCTTTGGCTCAGGTTGTGGTCCCAGGGTCCTGGGATCAAGCCCCACATCGGGCTCCCTGTTGTGAGAAACCTGCTTCTTCCCCTCACCGCCTCTGCTGCTCCTCCTGCTTGTGCTCTCTTGCTATCTGTCAAATAAATAAAATCTTAAAAAAAAAAAAGACCCCACACACCCATACTGTCTGCACCTGTTAATCTCTAAAGACAAAAACGTCCCAAGAAGACTGAGGCACTTGCTCCAAACCTCACTGCTAGTCTGTGGCCACATGGGAGCTACATACAGGTGTCCTGATAGCAGACCAGCATGTTCTTCACCCCATGAAAACCAGAAAGGTACTTTCCATACTGGATGAGGATGACCGGGATGGCTAGCATTTACTGAACATGGGCAGTGACCGGGCTGAGTGCTTATAGGGGGACGATGCTGGCAGGCAGACACCCTCAGGTCCCTGTGTCCACCTGCACCCCTTTTCAATATGCTTTTGCCACTGACCAGGCACCGGGGGGCCATTAGGCTGGCAGGCTTTAAGGGCAGGAAACTGAATGTCACTCACACTCCAGGGCTCACAGCCCTCCACAGGCTCTGCCCGAGTCCCACACCCTTGCTGCACTTCCCCCTTTCCCTGTCCTGCTTCCTTGACCCCCCAACAGTCTCCTCTGGGGGTGCTCCCTTAATAAATCACCTGCATAGGAACTGTCATCTCAGATCTCCTTCTGGAAGACTCTAATCTAAACTGTACTTAGAAAAAAAAAAAAACTGTACTTAGTTCCTTGTATCCTCAGAATATCTCATGAAATCGGATTCCTGTTGTCCCCACTGCAGAACCGAAGAAATGTGGGTTACTCAATAGCTAGTTGACTGATGCAAGGCCACCCAACTGGTTAGTGGCACTACCAGGACTCATACTCAGTCTTGGCTGCAGAGCCCACTCTTGCAACCACTGCCATGCCACTTGCCTCCTGTGGCCCAAGATTCTTATGTTATCAGCAAGTATACTGGGTAGAACAGCATCCCCCCAAATTTATGTCCACCTGGAACCTCAGAATGTGATCTTACGTGAAAACAGGGTCTCTGCAGATAGTTACGATGAGGTCACGCTGCATGAGAGTGGGTCCTACTCCTAACACTGGTGTCCTTATAAGAGAAAGGAAAGCTTCAGACACAGACACAGAGGTGGCCACATGGCAGCCTGAGAGTGGAGAGGCTGGAGGGGCACAGCCATAAGCCAAGGAACCCTAGCAGCTGCCAGCAGCTGAGCAAGGCAAGGCAGGAACCTCCCCTAGAGTCTTTGCATGGAGCATGGCCCTGCTGACACCTTGATTTTAGAGTTTAGGCCTTTAGATCTGAGAGAGAGCACATTTCTGTGGTTTCAAGTACCCCGGTTTGTGCTGCTTTCTTAGAGCAGCCCTAAGAAGCTAATCCATCAACCTTTGGAGAAAGGCCCAGAGAGGGTACACAGCCAGTTTTTTACTGAGCTAAAATTCATACCAGTCACTTTTGGCTTCCACGTAAGGTTTCAACTAGGAGGGAGCTCTCTTACTGGACAGCGGCAAGTCTGATGCTGTAGTTAGTTTTCCCATCAACAATCCTGGGAGCCAGGAGTTGCCAATCCCATGCACAGGTGATGGAAGCGGTTAGTCTCCTTCCCAAGATGACCCGGTAGGTATGGGTGGGGCTGGGACTGGTGCACTCAGGTGCACCTCACTGCACTACTCACTCTCCTTACAAAGGGCTGCTCTACCCAGCAGTCTCAGAACACACTGCCTTGTATTTTTTGAGACACTGCTGTTCTAGGCTGCTCTTCAGAAGGTGGGTATGTGGTCAGTCTCCCTCCTCTTCTGGTGACAGAGCCCAAGAGCTGTTTCCAGACCCCTGAACATAGCCCCACACCCCTGTCTCCCCAGTCCAATGGCTTTGATCCCTGTGAGTCACTTCTACATAGGTGAACCAGTAGCGTTTCACCTTGCCCTCCAGCTGACAAGACAGATTTCCAAAAATGAAGGACAGAGATGCACTTTTGAATCTGTAGACATCCAGGGAGCAGGATGCAGCAGATGGTTGAAGGGGCTCTGAGCGCAGCATCCCAGCCCGTACTGGTCTATCGATCACAGTGGTACGCAGGGCCAGCCCCCTTACATAGGTTCCCCTGGCCCATGCACCCCACACCACACAGTGACGCCCCTCAGTGTGCAGTCAGGCCCTGGCACGCTGCTCAAGGTGGTACCTAGCACAAGGTCTAACTTCTTGGGCTCCACCTCTTCACAGGGACCCCTCTGCCAGACGTCTGTTCCTCTCACAGGTGGAAGAAACACTTTTGTCCTTGCTGTGTTCCCATGGTTTCCCATGCAAAATAAAAATAACCGTGAAAGGCATGCCTGGCATCTGCCCAGTCTCTCCACTTGGGTGGGGGCTGGTGCTGACTGGGAAGCCCAAGTCTCCCTGAACTAACCCTTTGGGAGCCTGACCCGCGCTAGGTGCCAATTAAGTGTGTCTCAGATGGTGGCCGTGAGGGCTGTTTCATGGTAAGCCAGCAGGGATCTGGAGAGCTGAGGCAAAGCCCTCCCACATGGAGCGTGCTGCACGCACACAGAAGCAATTGTATGCAGAGGGGCAGGCCTGGGTGCTTGGGGCCATGGCCCAAGGTCCCTGAGGCCTCTGTGGTGGCACTGGGGCAGGAAAGAGGGTTCCCAGGTCACCCTCAGAGGCCACGGGGTACCTTGCCGAAGTGTCACAGGCAGACAGCTGTGGATTCTAAAATATATTCAATGTACTTCCCATACGACCCAGCAATTACACTCCCAGGTAGATACCCCACAGCACTGAAACCACAAGTCTGCACAAAAACCAGTACTGGAATGTTCACAGCAGCACTATTCACAATAGCTAAGAGTTGGAAACAACCCAAGTATCCATTGATAGATGAATGGGCAAACAGAAAATGTGGCCTCTCTGTGCAATGGAGTATCATCCAGCCACAAAAAAGAATGAGGCCCTGGGACGCCTGGGTGGCTCAGTAGTTGAACAATCTGTCTTCGGCTCAGGGTGAGATCCTGGGATCCGGGATCGAGTCCCACATCAGGCTCCTTGCAGGGAGCCTGCTTCCCCCTCTACCTGTGTGTCTCTCTCTCTCTGTGTCTCTCATGAATAAATAAATAAATCTTAAAAAAAAAAAAAAAGAAAAAAGAATGAGGCCCTGACACGTTGTTAACAATGTGGATGAAGCGTGAGGACACCATGCTGAGTGAAAGATGCCAGATGTGAAAGACCACATGTTAATCAATTCCATTTATGAAACATCCAGAACAGGCAAATGTACAGAGGCACAGAGTGATTGCTTGTGGCTGAGGGTGGGATGGCAGTGGGAGGGACTGGGTAGTTGTAATTAAAGGGGATGGTGTTTCTTTTTAAGGTGACAAAAAAACATTCTAAAATTGTGATGGTTGCACAATTCTGAATATACTAAAAGCCACTGAATGGTACACTCTAAATGGGCGTGGAGATATCTCAATGAGGCTGTTAGAAAACAAGTAATGGCCAATGTTTATCTAGTGCTTACTATGTGCTAAGCACTTTACATATATTAACTCATTTAATCCTCATAATAATATTCATATTTTACAACTAAGGAAACTGATTTATGTTAAGATAAATAATCTGGCCACAGGTGGAATCCGGTGGAGCTCAGATTGGACTCAGGCAGTCTGGCCTCTGAGTTCATGGTTTTAACTCCAATGCTCTACTGCCTTCATGTTCTTTATTAAAAATTAATTAATTAATTAATTTAGAGAGAATGCACATATGAGTGAAGGAAGGGCAGAGGGAGAGAGAGAGAGAATCTTAAGCAGACTCGATGTCCAGCTTGGAGCCCAATGCAGCTTGATCTCAGGACCCTGAGATCATGACCTGATCTGAAATCAAGAGTCAGATACCTAACCTACTGAACTACCCTGCCTTACTGTTCTTACAAAAGGAAGGAACAGATCTATACAAATATGGAAATTGTGCAAGATATAGTAAGTGAAAAAAATCAAGGAGCTCTATATGCAATGTGGCATCCTGAACTGGATCCTGGAACAGAAAAAAGGACATTAATCTAAAATATGGTGAAATCCAGACAAAGACTGCGGATTGGTTAATAGTAACATACCAATGTGGGTTCCTTAGCTGTGACCCATTACCATGGTAATGTAAGATGTCATTACGAGAGAATACTGCCAGGAGCATTATGGGAACTCTCTGTATTATCTTTGCAACTTTTCTATAAATCTAAAATTATTCCAAAATAAAAACGTATGTTAAAAATATAGAACAGGGATCCCTGGGTGGCTCAGCGGTTCAGCACCTGCCTTCGGCCCAGGGCGTGATCCCAGAGTCCTGGGATCAAGTCCCACATCGCGTTCCCTGTGTGGAGCCTGCTTCTCCCTCTGCCTGTGTCTCTGCCTCTCTCTCTCTCTCTGTCTCTCATGAATAAATAAATAAAATCTTTAAAAATAATTTAAAAATTAAAAGTACAAATGTAAAACAAACAAAAAAACAACAACCAAGGTGTGGAACAGTCTAGAATATGTTACCATTTGTGAGGGGGTGAAAAAGGATATTCTCCTTCTGCATTTGTGTAAATATATACATTCAAACATGCACAGAAAATCTGCAGAGAGTAGGGGGTTTCTAGGGTACCATCTAGGCAGACTGCTTGGGAACAGGAAGGAATCAGGAGTGGAAGGGAGACCAAGCTCTTCACCATAAATACTTTTGCATTATTTTATTAAAAAGAAAAAAGTAACATGCGTGCATCTTATTTTTTACTTTGAAAATTTTTCATTATTTTTTTCTCTAGAATGTAAAACATTGGAGAAATTGCTGTCAATGTCCTCAAGTCTTGAGGCTGGACACTGGGGCTTCAGCTGTAGAACTGCTCAGGTTCAAGCTTCCTTTAACAGGAAACATTAACTCAGATGCTCAAGTAATTTTTTCTGCTATTCAGCTTTCCAGCTGTATGCAATTTTTTGAGAGCAAAAACTCAGATTTCGCTCCCACCTGAATCCAGATCTGGGGCCCTCGGGCAGGTGTGCCATGTGTGCAACCATCCTCAACTGCTTATGTCTACCTGCTGGAGCAGGCTCATACCTTCAGATTGTCACCTGCCTCACATCTCCCAGGGCTCACTGGGCCAGGAGCTGCAGGGTTGGGGCTGGCCTCTCCTCCCCTCATACATGGATATGGCTTTACTAACCCACTGGTCATATTCTAGATATTTACTGGGGTTTTTTTTTCCTGCTTTATTCTATCAATCACTGAGAGGCATGTTGAAATCTCCCACTATGACTGTGGATGTGTTTTTCTTGTTTACTTGTCCACTTTTTATTTATTTATTTTTATTATTATTTTTAAATTTATTTATTCATTCATTAGAGACACAGGGAGAGAGAGAGGCAGAGACACAGGCAGAGGGAGAAGCAGGCTCCACGCAGGGAGCCCCATGTGGGACTTGATCCTGGGTCCCCAGAACCAGGCCCTGGTCTGAAGGCGGCGCTAAACCACTGAGCCACCCGGGCTGCCCCACTTGTCCACTTTTTAAATGAGTATAATAAAAGTATACAATTTTGGTGGTTTTTAGTATGTTCAGAGAGTTGTGCAACTGTCACCACTATGTTTTCATCAACCCCGCAAAAGTAACCTCATACCCATTAGTAGTCGCTCCTCTTTCCTGACCTCCTTCCAGCCCCTGGCAACCACTAATCTACTTTCTGTCCATAGAGTTGCCTACGCTGGGCATATTTCTGTTCACTTTTGATTTATAAACTCTGAGGCTAAATTATTAGGTATGCGGAAACTGAAAATAATATTTTCTTGATGAATTGAACTTTTTATCATTATGATTTGTGCCTTAAAGTTTATTTTGTCTTATATCTGTATAGCTACACTAGCTTTCTTTTGGTTAGTGTTTGTACAGTATATCTTTTCTCAGCCTTCTGCTTTCAACCTTTACAAGAGAGGTATCTTAGAAACAACAGAGTTGAATTTTTAAAATACTTTTTGACAATCTTTATCTAGGACTTTTAGTCCATTTATATTTAATATAACCTCCAGTACAATTGGTTTAAATCTCCTATCCACAATCTACTCCTTTTCTGCTTTGTTACACTTGTTCTGTTTGTTTTTTGCTTTCATTCAAGAGACTGAGTGTGTACCATTATGCCATTGTGATATTGCAATATGGTAAGAAATATATATATTTTTAGATAACATGATTGAATATATATACACATGTACGTATATACATGTGGTCTTTGACCTATCTTCTTGGCACAGAGTTCCTAAGACTCTTGTGATTTCCTGATAGGGATGAGAGGAGTGTCTTTTGTTGTCCTAACAAGCCTCTTTCCACCGTATCTGAGTTTATGATAATGAGGTGACTCTTGGTGGTCTCCCTAGAGAGCTTCAGGATGGGGTCTGGTTACCAGAGGAACAAACCATGTGATGAGTGATTAGAGGGCTAGAACTTGCAGCCTTAACCCCTCACCTCTGAGGAGGGGAGGAGGGGCTGGAGGCTGAGCTAATCACCAATGGCTAATGATTTGATCATCCATGCCTACATAATGGAACCTCCATCAGTGTTTGGGATTTAGAGAGCTTCCAGGTTGATGAATGAATATACCCATGTCCACAAAGGGTGCTGCACCCTAATTCCACTGGGATAGAAATTTCTGAACTTGGAAATTTTCCAGAGACCTCATCTATATACCTTTCTTCTTCTGGCTGTTCATCTGTATACTTTATAATATTCTTTGTATCCTTTATTAGTCAGTAATAGTGTTTCTCTGAGTTTTATGAGCCATTCCAGAAAGTATTAAGCTTGGGGTCTGGAGCTATGGGAACCTCTGACTTTGTAGCCAAGTTAGATAGATGTGAGTATCCTGGGGACCTGTTACCTGCCAACTGACACCTAAATTCAGGGCAGTTCATTGGACCGATCCCATAACATGTGGAATCTGATGCTAACTCCAGGTAGATGATGCTATGCGCCAAATTAAATTATTTGTGCCTGGAGAGTTGGAAAATTGGTTGGTGTGGGGGAAAAAGAAACCATCTACTTGGTGTCAGAGTGTTTTAAGGAGAAGGTGGAAAGGAGCTCTTCTGCCACTGTGGAAGGGAGATGCAGGCCCTAGCACGCGCCTCTTAGCCTCCAACCTGGCAGTCCAGAGCACCAGGCAGAGAGCAGGCACTTCAGTGATAAAATGAGTTTATAAAGGGCCAATGAATGAGCAGTGTTCTGTCTGGAATCATTAGCTCTTAGGTGCCAGAATAACACAGTGGCCCATTTGTGGGGTTGGGCATGATTCCCATTTGGTAGCCCCAGATCAAGGGGTCTCAGAGAGATACAAGCCTTCCTTCAGGGGGCTGACTTCAGCAGACCTGAGCTCCAGTCCTGACTTCACCACTAACTTGCTCTGTGACCTTGGACATCCCACTGCACTGCCCCTAGCCTCATTTTTTCTCATCTGTTCAATAAGGAGGCTGGACTGAATAACCAAAAATTCAGTAATAACAGTTAACACTTGCTGCATGTATATACCAGGTACTAATCTAAGTGATCTAGATATTAATTCACTGAATCCTCACAACAACCTTATGAGTGACACACGGTTATTTTTCCCATTTTTATCTGGAGAGGAACTTAGGCACACAAGGTCAAGTGACTTGATCAAGGTCATTTAGGAGGTAAGTAGTGGGTTACTTACCTTAGGAGGCCTAGCTCTGGAGCCAATGCTTGCAACCACTAAGACTTTTGCTTTCATTACACAGATCACATGTAAACCAAGGAAACCCAAGGAAAACATAATTCCAGCACCTACATCAAAATATCCTCTTTTCTCAGTCCTTACAGTCCTTATCAGTATGCTACTTTAGTCTTACAGAGAAGTTACTATGGTTCTGAACTTCAGTTTCCATGCAAGCCCATCTCTCACCCCATTCAGCAGGAGGAGAGGGCTTATGTGGGGACCCAGGGAGTTTCTTCAAACAGGAGACAGAGGTCTGAGATTCCTGGGGCAACAGGCAGCCTCCGATTGGGAAGGAGGCTGTGAGGGAGAAAAGAGCTGATGCAGCCCATGGGGCCCAGGCTAAATCCCATTCCAGTCTTTGCTTCCCTGAAACCAGCAGAGGGCCTGGAGTAAAAGTTCTAGATAACTGTCTGCAGGATGAATGACAGTTCAGGGGTTCCAGTGCCATTCTGATCTGGTTTACCATCCTGGGTTGCTCACTGTGCAACATGGGCCTCTGGCAGGAGTCCAGTATCTTTCCAGCACACTTAGAATAAAATCTAAACCTTGGTCTCCAAGGGGCACGTGATCTGACTCCTGCTGACCCCTCTGACCTCATCTTTTAACCACATTTGGCCCCGATCATCTTCTGTTATATTGGCCTTCCTGGCTTCATATAAAACTCCTGCCTCAGAGCCTTTGAACTTGCTTCTCTCCCAAGATATTTGCATGGCTCAGTCCATCACTTCGAGGGTTCAAATGTCACCTTATCAGAGAAGCCTTCCTTGATCACTGTGTCTACAGAAGTCCCCTACCAAATCACCTCTATCATATCCCCCAGTATGGGTCCTTCCAGAGCACTGGTCACAAGCTGGAACCATGCCATCTGTTTGTTTACATATCTATCATCCTGCTCCTCCGCACTAGAACATATGCTTCATGAGGGCGTATGTTTCATCCACTGGGCATTCCTCATGCCTATGATCACAGTGGGAGCAGCCTTCTCCTAACTTCCCAGGCTGGCCCCTCCTCTTACCTTCATGCTTCTGGAACTCCTCCTCAGAGAAACTGGCATCCTTGTGCGAGAGGTTGGTCATGAGCTGCTTGTTCTCCTCCTGCAGCTGGGCGATCTGGGAAAGGAGGTCCTGTGCCTCCCCCCGCCATACATCCTCCACCAGCTCCAGCTCCTGTGAAGGCGACGGGCCAGTGTGTGGTGGGGGGTCATAGCTTGCCCAGGGCAGCAGCCTCACCCCCCTGACCCTCGGGAGCTGCTTGGACCTGCCAGGGCTTTGGGATGTTCCCTTCCCCATGAGGGCCAGCACACCAAGAAAAGGCCACCACTAGTCCATGTGGCAACTCTGAAATAAGTAAGAGGTGTCCTTCCTCTGGGCATAGCCTGCATTTGTGCTTTAGGACTCAGCCACATTAGAACTGCCTCAAGAGCCACAACTGTAAGGTCACGGCTGGGCCACGGTGGCCCTAGCATTCCCAAACTCTCTGGAGAGGTCAGAGCCCTGATCTGTGGACAGACCCTGAGTCAGGACCAACTTGTCTCCAAGGGAGAAAGAGGCTTCAAAGACCCTGGGGAGGGCAGCCCAGGTGGCTCAGCGGTTTAGCGTTGCCTTGAGCCCAGGGCCTGATCCTGGAGACCTGGGATCGAGTCCCATGTCGGGTTTCCTGCGTGGAGCCTGCTTCTCCTTCTGCCTGTGTCTCTGCCTCTCTCTCTTTCTCTCTCTCTCTCTCTCCCTGTCTCTCATGAATAAATAAATAAAATCTTAAAAAAAAAAAAGACCCCCAGGAGGCCACCTAGCCCCAGTGTTCCCTATATGTCTGACAAGACATCTCTTTAAGCGGTCTTGGGCAACAGATTCACTTTACAACTCTGAGCCTGTTTCCCTTAGTGGGGGAGCCATAATATAAAGACTCACAGGGCTGATGTGAGGATAACTAAGATCAGTCTATTAAAATTATTTTGTGGATGGGTGTAATCAAACAAACAGAAGTGTTGACAAGGACATGAAAAAGTTGGAACCCTCAGGCCTTGCTGGTGAATATCTTAAAATGGCACAGCCACTGTGGGAAACAGTCTGGCAGCCCCTTAATGAGCAAAACAGTTGTGATCAGCAATTCCAATCCGGGGATCTGCCCAAGAGAAATGAAAACACACGTCCCCACAAAAACCTGTATGGGAATGTTCATAGCAGCATTGTTCACAGGCACCAACAAGTAGAAACCACCCAGATGTCCATCAACTGATGAACAACATTGATGGACCTTGAAAACATAATGCTAAGTGAAAGCAGCTAGGCCACACAGTGTAGGACTCCAGTGATAGGAAATATTCACAACAGGTACATCCATAAAAAGTATGGTGCTGGGGATCCCTGGGTGGTGCAGCGGTTTAGCACCTGCCTTTGGCCCAGGGCGTGATCCTGGAGACCCGGGATCGAATCCCACGTCGGGCTCCCGGTTCATGGAGCCTGCTTCTCCCTCTGCCTGTGTCTCTGCCCCCCTCTCTCTCTCTCTCTCTCTCTCTCTGTGTGACTATCATAAATAAATAAAAATTAAAAAAAAAAAAAAGTATGGTGCTTGTCTAGAGTTGGAGGGTTGGTGGGGGAATGAGGAGTGGCTGCTCATGGCTATGGGTTTTCTCTCCCAAGTAATGAAAATGTCTAAAATCGATTCTGGTGGAAGTTATACATCTCTGTGAATAGATCAAAAGCCACTGAATTAGATGCTCTAAATGAGTGAACGATATGGTATATGACTTATATTCAATAAAGATACCAAAAAAAAAAGGGAGGGTGCGTTTTGTAAAACCAGAAACTAAACATAGCACAACTGCTATTGCAATCAGGACATAATGCTGGTTTTTAAAGCATAGATACTGGAGTCTACTGACCCGAGTTTGAATCCTGTCTCTGCCACTGACTAGCTGATCCTGTAGAAGTTATTCAGTCTTTGGATGCTTTGGAAATGTGGAAAATAGTGTGATACCTACCTCTGAAGGCTGTCATGAGGATTATGTCAATGTTGGAATAGTGCCCAACACCCAGAAAATGCTAAGGATGTGTTTGCTGCATTCTGCTCCTCCTACAGCCTGTCACTAGCTTGCCCAGGTGGCCGGATAAACACGGCCTCCGTTCATCTTTTAAATAAATTCCTAAATCCCCATCTCCTTTGTCAGGAAATCTGCCGCAGTGGGGAAATGAGAGATAATAACTAAGTATTCACACAGCTGGTTCAAGGTCACCAGGCAAGGTGAAGGATCTGACCAGAGGGTGGAAGTGCTGGTGGCAGGATGGTGCAGGTGTGTGGCCCTCACAGTGGTGGGCTGGAAGCAGAGGCAGGCTATTCTATGTTGTTCATCTCTGCTCTCATCTGGCAGAGGCTGAGCACAGAAGTCTCCAGGGGGCAATGGTTGAGTGTAACTGACTGTACATCCTGCTCCCTGGAACCTGAGGCTATGTGACCTTACATGGGAAAGGACCTTGGCAGGTGTGACTCAGTGAAGGACCCTGAGATGGGGAAGGTGTCCTGGGTTACCCAGGTGGGCCCAATGTAATCACAAGGGTACTCGTAAGTAAAGAGGGAGGCTGGAGGGTCAAAGTCATAGATGATGTGGTGACAGAAGCAGAGGCCAGAGCTAGTGATTTGAAGATAGCAGTCTGGGGGCACCTGGGTGGCTCAATGGGTTAAGCGTCTGCTTTCAGCTCAGGTCATGATCCCGGGGTCCTGGAACTGAGCCCTGCATCGGGGTCCCTGCCAGCTGGGAGTCTGCTTCTCCCTCTCCCTCTGCTGCTCCCCTTGTTTGTGCTCTTTCTCTCAAAAAAAAAAAAAAAGTAGTCTGCTGGCTGTGAGGATGGAGGAAGGGGCCCCAAACCAAGGAATGCAGGTGGTGTCCAGAAACTGGGAAAGGCAAGGAAGTGGATTCTCCCCTAAAGCTGCCAGAAGGAATGAATTTCCTGACATTTTAACCCAGTGAAACCTAGGTGTAATTTTAACCTGCAGAATTTTATCTAGTTTATCTATATTGATGTGATCCATAAATATCATACTCTGCATTATCATAATAAATGTATGTTACTTCGAGCCAGTAAGCCATGGTAACTTGTTATGCAGCAATAGACTTTAACTCTCAGGGTTTCTTTTTTACTCTGCCCTAAAAAGGGGTGGGGTTATGTGTGATTCTTGCCTCTGAGCTGACCACAGCGAATTTATTCTAGCCTCCACATCATCTAAAAAGCTCTTCCAGGAAGTCACTCCTGATTGATTACCTCCTTTGCCGTTTTCAAACCCCTTATGCTGGCCTACAATGCTCAGGATAATCAGATCCCTGCATCTCCCTGATCTCACCTCTCACCTCTATTCCTTATATGCTCTATTTTAGCCACATGGGCCTTCTTTGTCTTCCTTTTTTTTTTTTTTTAAAGACTTTATTTATCTGACACACAGAGAGACAGAGAGTGCACATGGAGCACAAGCAGGGGGAGCATCAGAGGGAAAGGGAGAAGCAGATTCCCTGCTGAGCAGGGAGCCCAATGTGGGACTTGATCCCAGGACTCCAGGATCACGACTTGGGCCAAAGGCAGATGCTTAACCCATTGAGCCACTCAGGTACTCCCTTGTGTTCCTTGAACACACCAAGTACATTCCTACCTCAGGGCCTTTGCACTTGCCATCTGCTTAGAATGTCCCTCTCCCAGCTCTCTCTGTGGAGGGCACCACACTTGATTCAGATCTCAGCTCAGATACCACCTCCTCAGGGAAGCCTTCTTTGACTAGCCCCATCTATTAGACCCCCATCTTGGCCAGTCTCCTTCATATCCCTCTGTTTTATTTTCTTCATGTCATTTATCATAAGCTGAAAATTTAAATACTTTAAAAAAATATCTATCTCCTCACACCAGAATTACACCATCCAACAGAGTAGTCACAAGCCACATATGGCTGCTGAGCCTCAAAAAGTGGCTGGTCTAAACTGACACTTGCAGTAACGATTAAACATGTACCAGACTGGGGTGCCTGGGTGGCCCAGTCAGTTAGGCAGCTGCCTTTGACTCAGGTCATGATGCCAGGGTCCTGGGATCAAGCTCTATGTCAGGCTCTCTGTTCAGTGGGGAGTCTGTTTCTCCCTCTCCCTCTGTCCCTCACCCTGCTAATGCTTGTTCTCTCTAATAAAGAAATACAATCTTAAAAAAAAAAATATGCACCAGATTATAAAGACATAGAAAAAAACGCAAACTATCTCTTTAATAATTTTTTAGGTAGTTATGTGAGGTGATGGATGATAACTAAATTCACTGTGGTGATCATTGCACAATATATACAAATATCAAATCATTATGCTGTACACCTAAAATTAATACAATGTTACATGGCAATCATCTCTCAATAAAAAATAATTTTGTATGTTGATTATATATGGAAATAATATTTTACATAGACTGGGTTTGTTATGATATTAAAATGAACCTCATCTGTGTCTTTTTATTAATGTGACAAGCCACATATTTCTGTGGGACAGCATTGCACTAGAAAGTCAGGTCCATGAGGGCAAAGACCTCATCTGTTATGGTCATTGCTATCTCTCCAGTGCCCAGAACAGTGCCTGATACATAGTAGGTGCTCAATAAATATATTTGTTGAATGAGTAAATGAACATATACTGTTAACATTAGAGAGAACTGTATCTGCATAGCTGTCACTTTCTAAGCCTATCTGTAATTTTCCTGTCTTTCCAGGTACCTACCCACTATGCAAGATGAAGATCCAGCTTTCCCTGTCTCTGCACTGCCCACATCACCTGGGAGTGCATTCTGTATGCTCTGGCCCATCAACAGGGTTGCAGACTGAGCAACCAGATAGAACATGTTATGATTGTGGCCTGAGTCTGTGTGATGAGAAGAACTGAGTCTGGGGGTGTACCTGGGGGAGGGGCTGATGGAAGACAGGGTGCATGTTTTACTGGAGCCACATGTGCTGAGAGAGAGTGAGAGAGAGGGAAGGAGGGAGGAATGAACAGACAAGCTGATAAGACCAAGGACATGTTCAGAAGACTTTTGTGGAAATAACACCGTGAGGAGCCTTTGAGACTACAAGAAAAAAAAAATCAGAGGAGTCTCTCTCGATCCTAAGAATACCAAGAAAAAGGGACCGGGGCTTGGATGGGAAAAGGATTTTGTCTTCTGATTTATGAGAAATCATCCTCCGTATTTACAAACAAGGCCTGGCTCTGAACACGCTGGGGTTTACTTCCTGGCTGATAGCATTCCAGAAGTGATAAGTGCAGCTGGCTGGGAATTCCATCTGACTCCAGGCCTAGTGGCCTCTGATGGCTCCCAAGGGTGTCTCCCAGCCCAGGTGCTAGGACTTCTAAGTGACCCGGGCTAAGCCCCTTGGCCCGAGTTAGTAAGAGGCAGCCTTGTGAGAGGATTTCAAAGATCCCTTCCCCCTGTTCTCTAAGAGAGAACGGGGGTGGGGGTTGGGGGGTGGGGGTGGGGATCTGGGGTAGGAGAAGGGATGCTGGAGATGGGGGTAGGATCTCCAATTTCAGCCTATGAACACCTCACTGAGAGTCTCTCCAGGCCTAAAGACAACAGTTAACACTCCTAAGGCCCTCAAAACCCGCCACGCTCTGTCCCAAACACTTGATATAAGTTAACCAACCCTTTTCACCCCAACCCGAGGAGATGAGTGCTATTATCATTCCCATTTTACAGCTAAAGAAACTGAGGCACAGAGAAAAGAGGTGACTTGCCTAAGATCACAATGTCAGGGTTTGTATATGTGCTGCCGAAGCGGGCCCTCACAGTGGCAGGGTTTGAAACCAGGCTGTCCATCTCCAAAGTCCCTGCTCCTGGGAGCTTGACATTAATTACAGGGCTGGGGCATTTTCAAGCTCCTAGTAGGATCCTGGAAATGTTGCCTCACACTCGGGAGCTTGGGTTTCCTTCCTGACCTCAGGGCATAGGGACCTCTGAGGACAAACACCTTGGAACCTCACAACACTCTTCACAGCTCTGCCCCCAGGTTAAGACCACAGACACAGCCCCTGAGGCTATTTTCCCTGAAACACAATAGGTTATGGCCTGCCAGGGAGCTTCAGAGAGGCCAAGTGTATTTCCTGAGGCCACACAGCAAGCCAGAGCCCAGGCAAGCACCCTGATTCCTCCAAGGAAAGGCGTTTCCTCCTATTCTCTGTCCAAAGGGTCTCACAGAATCTTCCCTGGGCTGAGGTTGGGGCAGGAAACCACACATCTCCCACTTCCTTTTCCCCAGGCACCTTGTCTAGACTCCCAGCCCAATAGGGAGGCCCTGATTCATGGGCTCCAAGGGATTCCTGTTCACAGGGCAGAGGCTTAGATTGAAAGCTGCCCCAAAGCACGTCCTTCCCCCAAATCAGGGAAAAAGCACTAGAGGTACTTCCACTAGGGCTGGGATTCTCTCAGCACTGACTTGGGACAACCCTCCCCCCTCCATTTTCTTCATCTTCACATGAAGATAATTCCTGCCTCACAGAGCTCTGTGAAGATTAAAGATAACAACACCAAGGAGGGGAAAACACCTCAGGTCAATAAACTAGAAGAAACCCTGGAAAACATTTTGCAAACAGAAATCCGAAGATCGGGGGTCAGTGAGCTGGGTGGCTGGAGGTCCCATCCCCTTTACTCTGGGGGGTTCTGGGGTGAGAAGAAAGGGGCTTGACGTCACATCTTCTTGGGTAACACTGAAGGGCAGAGAGGGCTTATTTCATTTCTGGAAAATACTCTTATCCAAGCACTTTAGATATATCACACCTTAATTCTTCTAAGGTGGGTGTTACCACTATCACTATTTGACATGCCAAGAAATGAAGCACAGAGAAGTTGAGTCCCCTAGCGAAGATCACACAGCCACTACGCGGTGCAGGTAGGGCTGGAACTCAGATCTGACTCCAAAGAACACCTTGGCGGTCGGTATATGCCAGGTGGCGCTGGCTGGACCATAGAGGGCCGGGGGCCTCGCTTCCTCCCTCTTCCATCCAGTGGGGTCTCTTCCCAGGAGTCCCCGCGCGCACAGGTGTGCGCCCGCGGCGGCCCGCAGCTCCCGCGGCCCCATTGCCCGGATGCGCACGCCGGGGCCGCCCGCTCGCCACCCACCTTCTGGTGCTTGCGCTCCTTCTCGATGCGGTCCATCCTCTCCAGCCGCAGACGGTCCAGCTCCAGGCGCAGCTCGTCCAGCTCGGGCGCGACGTGGTGGCGGCTGACCAGCACCTCCAGGATCTCCAGCACACGCACGACCTTGGGCATGAGGCGCGCGATGGCCTCGCAGCCGTGCTGGTCGATGACCCGCTCGAACTCGTGGCCCACGAGCGACGCGATGTCGTACACGTCCATGACGGTCAGCTCGGCCACGTTCTTCTCCAGCGCCGACTCGGCCGCCGGCGCCGACCCCCGGTCCTCCTCCATGGCGCCCCGCCCGGCCTCTCCGCCACCCCGCAAACTCGTGCAACTCCCAAACTTGCGGCTGTCGAGGGCCGCGCCGGGCCGGGCCCAGCTCGCGCCGCCGCGGGCGCCGCGCGCTCAGGGGGCCCTCGGGCGGGGGCGCACCGGGCTGCGGGCGGGCGTCCGCATGGGCGGGGGCGGCGGGCGGAGCGCGGCGGCGGCGGCGGCGGCGGCGGCGGGGCGGGGCGGGGGCGAGCGGCGGCTCGGCTGGGCCCGGCGCCTGCTCCCCTGCGCCCCTGCTCCCCTACTCCCCTGCTCCCCTGCTCCCCTGCGGGCGGCGGCGGCGGCGGCGGGCAGGGCGCGCGTGCGCAGGCCCGCGGCGCCTCCCAAGTTGGGAATCCGAGTTGGGCGCAATGGAGGCGCGGAGTCCGGCGGGAGCGCGGCCGCGGCGCCCTCGGAAACCGTCCCGCCCGGGGGTCGCCCCCTCGCCCGGGCCGGGGAGGAAGGGCGGCCGCGGCTCCTCCGGGAAACTTTGGCGGCGGCGGCGAGGCCGGCTGCCCCGCCCCCCCCCCCCCCCCCGCGGGGATGCCGCGCGCCCCGCCCCGATCCCGGCCTGGCGAGGGGCGCGCCCGGCCTCCGCCGCCCGGGGGCGCCCGGGTCCCCGCGGGCCCCGCACCGCGCCCCCGCCGACCTGGCAGCCCCGCGCCCCCGCGAGTCCCGGCGCGCCGCCCACTCTCCTGGAGCGGCCGGGTCCCGGCTCCTCCTCCCCCCGCCGCCGGGGAGGGGTCGCGGCCAGCCCGGGGGCGGGGGCGGGGGCGGGGGCGGGGGCGGGGCGGGCTCCGGACGCCTGGCGGCGCCTGCGGGGGGCGGGGGGCCCCCTGCGTTGGCGACAGCCGGGGGGGGGGGGCGCGAGGGGGCCTCGGGGATGGGGCCCATCTTGGGGAGGGGGCGAGCCCCGCCCTCCGCCCTCCAGCCCGGTCACAGGCGGAGCTGGCGGCAGGGCCCTGCGCTCCGGTGCCGGCGCCGGCGGGGCAGGGGGACGGGTGGCGGGGTCCCTTGGCCCCCGAGGCCGCCTGCGCTGCCCCGCCCGCGGAGCCACGTCCCTCGGCAGTGCCTGTGACCTGCGCCGCTAACCAGAGGAGGTGAGGCCGGGCTTTGGCTCTGGGCACCGTCGTCTGTCCTGTCCAAGCCCGCGTCCCTTTGACCTGGCGAAGCCCCCTAGTGCACAGACACCCCGCCCCCAGCAGAGTCTCTCCTGAGCCATCGAGTCCTCCCGCCCTCCCCAGTCGCCAGGCGGGGCTTAGGGACCCTTCTCTGCACTGGCACAGCCCGTTGCCTCCTCCCGTGGAAGCGCGTCTCCTACGCTGAGTTCTAGCCGTGGGGGCACACACACGCCTCCCCCAGGAGGCCGGGAGCTCCCTGAAGGCATGAAAAAACTTTAGCGCCCTCATAGCGGTGAAGCCCAACCAACCTGGTACAAATCGACTAAAAAAATTTCAAGTTGAAAATGTACTGGACATCTATTTTATATTTAATTCTCGGTGCTTTACAAATAAATACTGACTCATTTAATCTGTACTCCATCCGCTCTCAGAGTGTGGCCTGGTGATCACTGGGGTGCTCCAGTACCCTAAGGGTCCCTGTGAGGTTTTCCCTCTTGCCAGCTTTATATCAGTATGAGGCAAGATGTTCTTGGCGTATTTAACACAGAACAGCATATCACAATAGATTGAACATGCAGAAGCGATGTGAGGATCCAGCTTTCTTATAATGAGCTAGACAATAAGGAGATTTGCAAAAATACAAAACAACACCGCTGTTCTCAGTATTTTGCTGGTTTGGGAGCATAGTTGTTTTTTTGTTTTTTTAACAAAAATATGTGTGTTAGGGCTCCTGCGTGGCTTAGTGGGTTGTCTGCATTCGACTCAGGTGATGATAGAGGGTTCTGGGATTGAGCTCCCTCCTTTAGGCTGGAGTCTGCTCCTCCCTTTCCTTTGCCCCTCCCCCCCACTTGTGCTCTGCTCTCTCATACTCTCTCTCAAAAAAATAAAATCTTTAAAAAATATATGTATGTTAAAATGCAATATGTCTGCTTTTGAATCAATCAATATTTTTTTAAGATTTTATTTATTTATTCATGAGAGACGCAAAGAGAGAGAGAGGCAGAGACAAAGGCAGAGGGAGAAGCAGGCTCCAGGCAGGGAGCCCAACCTGGGACCAGATCTCCGGCTTCCAGGATCACGCCCTGGACCAAAGGCGGCGCTAAACTGCTGAGCCACCGGGGCTGCCCTGAAGTAATCAACAGTTTTAAGAAACAGTTTAAATTTCTAGTTATAAAAAAAATAAAATAAAAAAAAAATAAATTTCTAGTTATAGTAGATATCCATAGATATAACCCACCTAACAAAATCTCCTTAGCATCTTCAAGTTTTAATTTTTAAAAATTTTATTTATTTATTCATGAGAGACAGAGAGACAGAGGCAGAGACATAGGGAGAGGGAGAAGCAGGCTCCCTGTGGAGAGCCCGAATTGGGACTCGATTCCAGGACCCTGGGATCATGACCTTAGTCGACCTGACCTCAACCACTGAGCCACCCAGGTGCCCCTAGAGTCTTCAGCTGTTTTTAAGAGCAGCCTTGGAAAAGAGTCTCTGAGACCAGAAGATTTGAGAACAGCTGTGTCACAACGTCCTAAGAAGTATTATCCCAATTTTACAAATAAGCAAACTGAGTCACAGAGTGGTCAAATAGCTTGCCCAAGGCTTGGCAACTTGTAAGTGCTAAAACCAGAGGTCAGATCTGCGCACAGCAACCCAATGAGGTGGACGTGTGACTATCCCCATCCTGAATCAAGGACAGTGAGAAATAGGGAGGGGCATTAGCTTTCCATAGCTAATGTAAAAAATTGCCACAAACTTGGTGACTTAAAACAATAGAAATGTATTCTCTTGACAGTCTGGAGTCCAGAAGTCTATAATCAAGGTGTTGGTAGCATTGTGCTCACTCTGACTCTTGGGAGGATCTTGCCTTGTCCCTTCCAGCCTTGGGGATCCTTAGTTTGTGGCCATACCACTCCAGGTTCTGCCTCTGTTTTCAGGTGGCCTTCTCCGTGTGTGTCTGTCTTCTTCTTCTTCTTCTTCTTCTTCTTCTTCTTCTTCTTCTTCTTCTTCTTCTTCTTCTTCTTTGTATGTGTGTGTCTGTCTTCTATATCTCTTATGAGAACACTTGTCATTGGATTTAGAGCCCATTTGCACAATCTCAGGAGATTCTTGACTTAACATCTGCAAAAACTCTTTTTTCAAATAAGGTCTCCAGCTCTGGGATTGGGACATGGAAGTATATTTAGGGGCAGGATGGCACCACTCGACCCACTGCAGGAGGTTAAGTAACCTGCTTAGGGCCCCACAGCTGGGAAGGATGGAGCTGAACCCAGTGGGTGCCCATGTTAAATGAAGGAATAAATAATGTGTGCTCAGATTGGGGCAGTTTTGCCCTCAAGGCAGCAAAGATGTATTGAGCATCGGCTGAGTGATACAGGGATTGAGGAATGGAGGGCCAGCCTGAAGCCTGAACTTGAGACCGGGGCAGGAAAAGGGTGGGAAGGAAAGGGGGAGGCAGAAGTCTGAGGTGATGTGACACCTGCGTGGCTCAGCGGTTGAGTGTCTGCCTTCAGCTCAGGGCATGATCCCAAGGTCTGGGAGTCAAGTCCCACATCGGGCTCCCAGCGAGGAGCCTGCGTCTCCCTCTGCCTATGTGTCTGCCTCTCTCTGTGTGTCTCTCATGAATAAATAAAATCTTTTAAAAAAAAAGTCTAAGGTGATCCCAAATGGTGATTCTGTGTGCCTAGGAGAAGGGCCACAGTCTTAAGTCAGGAGAGCCCATCAAGTTTGGTCTGCCAGAGCCTCTTCACATCCTAACCCTGGTGCAATCACTGCCGAGGTATGTGACCTTCGGCAAGGCACATGATGTCTCAGGGCCTCAGCTTCCCATTCTGTTAAATGAAATCACAGAGGATAATTGTTATTATCAAACAAATCAACATATGTGCTGGCTTCACTCAGTGTTATAAAATAGTTTCTGTCATCATCACCATCATCTTTGAAGATAACTAGAGGAGATATCTGTCTGGGTGTAGATGTAGCTGTTGAGTTGACAGCTGGGTATGTGGACCTGGAACTCAGGACTAGAGCAATGTTAAGACCTACATTGACGTTCATTCGTTCATTCAGTATTTTGCTCTTAATATATTCCAGGTGCTATGCTAAACCTGTGGGATGTGGCAATATGCAAGAGACAGGATTGCTGCTCTTGTGGGGAACAGACAAGAAACAAGTAAAACCAAAAATCAACTCATTTCAAATAGAGCAAGAGAGTGTTGAAAAGGGAGAGGAGAACCAAGAAATTAGTGTGTCCCCAAAACCAGGTGTGTTAGTACAATTCAATTGGAGAAAGAGTCCCCCACACTGTATTATTTCAACTATGAGTATTTTATTTTATTTTATTTATGATAGTCACACACACAGAGAGAGAGAGGCAGAGACACAGGCAGAGGGAGAAGCAGGCTCCATGCACCGGGAGCCCGACATGGGATTTGATCCTGGATCTCCAGGATCGTGCCCTGGGCCAAAGGCAGGCGCTAAACCGCTGCGCCACCCAGGGATCCCTCAACTATGAATATTTTAATCTGTATTTCTGAAACACTGAAACCATGTATGCATATTATTATCACCCTTGAGAAATTAGTAACTTATTCATATCAAATATCCACAGTGTTCAAAATGTCAATTGTCTCGTCAATTTCTTTTTACAATTTTTGTTTGACTCAAGATCCAAATAGTATCCACATATTGCAATTAGTTGATATGTCCCTTATTTTCTTTTAATCTTCCATCTCTTTTTTCCTTGTTACCCTGAAATTTTTTTGAATATCTATTTTTAGAGAGAGAGAGAGAGACAGTGGAGGGGAGAGGCAGAGGGAGAGAACCATCAAGCAGACTCCCTGCTGAGCGCGGAGCCAAACATAGGACTTGATCTCACCACCCACGAGATCATGACCTGAGCCAAAACCAAGAGTCAGATACTTAACCGACTGAGCCACCCAGGCGCCCCCTCTGAAGAGTATTTCTTTTTTTTTTTTTTTTAAGATTTTATTCATTTACTCACAAGAGACACACACAGAAAGAGAAAGAGAGAGAGGCAGAGGGAGATGCAGGCTCCTCGCAGGGCGCCTGATGTGGGACTTGATCCAGGTCTCCAGGATCACGCCCTGGGCTGAAGGAGGCACTAAACCGCTGAGCCACCTGGGCTGCCCTGAAGTGTATTTCTTGATGAAGCAGGAGTGCTTGTATTGGGAGATGCTGTCTGAATTTTGCTAATTTCACCACTATAAAGTCCTTTAATATGTTTGTTGGGGTGCCTGGGTGACTCAGTCGGTTAGGTGTCCACTCTTGCTTTCGGCTGGGGTCATGATCTCAGGGTTGTAGGATGGAGCCCTGCATCAGGCTTCACTTTGGGGAGTCTGCTTGAGATTCTCTCTCTCCCTTTCCCTCTGCCTGCTCCCCCTGCTGGTTCACGTGCTCGTTCTCTCTCTCTTTCTCTCAAATAAATAAATAAATCTCAAAAAAAATTAAGTCCTTTAATATGTTTGTCCCTGATATTTTTCTGTAGACAAGTAGTTGGATCAAGGGGTTTGATCTGATTTGGGTTGTTTATTTGGTGGTGGTGTGTTGTAGCATTTCTTTTTTGCAGGGAGGGCGATGAGACTCATTTTTTAATGTTTACTTAGATATGAGTCACATGCAATAATGTTCACCTTTTTAATGTGTACAAGCCAGTGGTTCCTAGTATGTTTACAAGGAGCTATAGCCTTCACCGCTCTCTAATTTCGGAACATTTTCAACAACCTATCCCCAAAACCTTGTTCCATTAGCACTTGCTCTCCGTTCTCTCCTGCCCCCAGCCCCTGGCTACTACTTGTCTGCTTTCCGGGTACATAGATATGTATATTCTGAACATTTCATATACCGTGTGGACTTTGTGCCTACCTTCTTTCACTCAGTATAACGTTTTTAAGCTTTATCCATAACATGGTTGGACATAATTCCTCTTCATAGACTAATCTCCCATTGCATGGATGGACCACATTCTGTGTATCCATTTATCCATTGATGGACTTTTGGGGTGTTTCTACCTTCCCTGTTCTTTTGCCTGTGATAACATGGAAATTTTCTTCTGGAAGCTCAGATCACTTCATAGAAATGTTTCCTTCTCCCAGAACTCCTTGTTCCTAGGAGATGAACCGGGCTCCAGAAGAGAGTAGAAAGGAAAAGGAGAAAGAGCTTTAACCAGCCAGGAGGCTCACAGCTATCGCTCCTTTCTGCATGCCAGGTAAAGCAGGCAGCCCTGCAACCTCCAGCCTGCTTTCTGTTTATGGATTTGCTTATTCCAGACATTTCAGATAAGTGGAATCATAGCTATGTGAGGGAAGAAGAGAAAGCCACAAACCATGTGTGTGAGGCCCCGGGGAAGAATGGGCTCTGTTTGTGTGTGAGTCAGCAGACTGACACGGGACTGGGTGGGGGCAAGTTGGGGAATGGTGTGAAACAAAGTTGAAGAGGGCATCAGAGACTGACTGTGGGGTCAAGTTTATAGTGGATGGAGTAGGGATATTATGTGACATCTGACGAGTCATTGACTCTGACTCTGTCTCAGTTTATTAATCTGCAAAATGGGAATAATCTCAATCCCACTTCCCTCTAGGATGTTTGTGGACATTGAATAAGTTAAAATATGGCACATAGTAAGAGCTACATTAACACTGGCTGTTACTAGTCTTATTATCTGGCTTGTGTTACTATTACGTTACCGTTGCCAGTGAAGCATCCCATTCCGAGCAATGGCATCATGAAATCACCACTGCTGTCTGACTGTGGTGTGAGGAGCTATTAGAAGAATGAGGAATTAGGGCCACCAAGTCCCCTCAATTCCTTTTTTTTTAATTTTTAAGATTTTATTTGTTTACTTTTGAGAGATAGCATGAGTGGGGGAGGGGCAGAGGGACAGAGAGAATCTCAAGCCAACTCCACACTCAATGTGGAGCCTGATGTGGGGCTCAGTCTCATGACCCTGAGATAATGACCTGAGCCAAAATCGAGTCGGACACTTAACCAACTGAACCATCCAGGCACTCCTCTTCTTCCTTCGAATCTGTTTTCTGCACAGCAGAAATTTTGCACCGCCAGTAATTTTGATAAACACATGCATTTTATTCCGCCAGATGTCAATACCAGGCTACAATAAAACCCAAAGCCCTTACAGTGGCCAGTGCAAACTTTCATAGTCTGATCTGTGGATCTTACATCTTCATCTCACACATAAGCACCAGCCACTTGCTATTCCTTTAGGTCTTCTGTGTGCCATGATGCATCTCCCAACTCAAATCCCTGATGAAAACATCCACATGGATGACCTGCTGTCACAGCCTGTACCCTGAGATCAGGGAAAGCAAGAATTTAACTTTTTCAGCTACTGTAGAAGTCACAGAACTCTACTTTCACCAGGAGTCACACAGGGATAGACTGCCCTGCCCAAACTTGGAAAGGTGGTTCAGATGCTGAGTGGGAAACAACACACAACCTGCTGATGCAGGGGTGCAAACGTGGACCAGAGCTGAATGGCTGCGAAACACCAGGGCATTCCAGGTCACTCTAGAGCCTTTTCCTCTGTCCATCTGCTTGGCACCCAAATCCCCTCTCGATAACTCGGGATTTAAAGACTGTGGGCTTGGGAATCCCTGGGTGGCTCAGCGGTTTGGCGCCTGCCTTTGGCCCAGGGCATGATCCTGGGGTCCCGGGATCGAATCCCACATTGGGCTCCCAGCGTGGAGCCTGCTTCTCCCCTCTGCCTGTGTCTCTGCCTCTCTCTCTCTCTCTGTCTATCATGAATGAATAAATAAAATCTTTAAAAATAAATAAAGACTGTGGGCTTGTTGAACTATCTATGAATAAAATGATACAATGTCTGTGAATTGCTCTAAAATAACCCACACTAGGAGGGTGGGATAGTTGGGAATGTGGATGAAATGAAGACTGGCATTCTGCTAATAATTGTTGAAGCCGAGTCATGGCTTCAACATAGAAGTTCATTATATATACTCCTTCCTTCTGGAATATTAGAGAATTTTTAATAATAAAACAACTTTTAAAAGAAAGAAGGCTAAAATGGGCTAAAAGGAGTGGCAATGGGGGGCACCTGGCTGGCTCAGTTGCTAGAACATGTGACTCTTGATCTTACGGTTGTGAGTTCAAGCCCCACCTGACACAAAGAGCTTTTATTAAAAAATAATTTTAAAAAATTAAAGAGGTGGCAAAGTGTTAGCTTTCCTCTGATCATCACACCTGTTGCTTCAGCTGTAGGTGGGACAAGAAAGATCTGGTGCTAAGAGGAACTAAGAGGAACGGATGATCTGGAGTGGGAAGAAAGGGCGAGTGGGTGCTGGGGACGACACACGGGCAGACGTTTCCTCTCTCTGTGAGTCCAATGGGCTGGGCACACGGCAGAGAGAAGCAGTGATTATGTGGAAGGAGAAGTCACAGCTTCCTGGAAAATCAGGCCACAGGGTCCTGAGAAACCACACAGGGCTCAAGAAGCAACTTCAGGACATTTCCTTGTCCTGTTGCCATAGACTGCAATGGACCGAATGCCTATGTCCCCCCCACCCCCTGCCCAAATTCATGTGTTGAAATCCTATCCCCCAAGGTGATGGTATTAGGAGGTATTGTTAGTCCCTTTATAAAAGAGGTCTGAGCACTCCCTTGCCCTTCCACCTTGCGACGTCTATGAACCAGGGGAGGACGTTATTGCCAGACACCACACCTGCCAGATCCACCTCTGTCTTGGACTTCCAGACTTCAGAACTGTGAGAAATAAATTTCTGTTGATAAAGAGTCCCGTCTATGGAATTTTTGCTATAACAACCCAAGCTGACTAGGACAGAGTACAGTTTTATGAACATTCCTATTTTTCAGGAGTCTGAGTGGTCTCCCACACAACTCTACTTCATTTGCCCTGTAACTTGAGCTCCATCCCAAGGGCTGACAGTCTGAAAGAGCCTCATACCCCCTCCTCCACCCACGCCACCCTCCTGACTTACCATGGTTGCTGTTCTGACTTCTCACCCCCCTCCTTCTCCTCCTTCTTTGACAGACTTGAGATGATCATGGACAATTCTGATGGCACCATTGTATCTAAGCACTGGCAATGTCACGTGAGATGCACGGTCTGTTCTGCATTGATGCTGCTTGATAGCCAACCTCCCTCCAAGGACATTGTATAGAAGATTACACGCAGGCTCCCAAAATCCATCTTGGAAAACAGGATGATCAAACCCTAGCAACGAAATTCTCTAAAGTGCATTGCTCATACTCTCAGAATTTCAATATCTATTTCTACCTAAAGGGAGGTTACCTGGAAATGCTAGTCTGTGTAGATTTTCCGTTATGTTGAAATGACCTGGTGAGTGCTTCTGTGCTTTAAGGGTCTCATCCACTTAAATTTTTGGGTTCTTAATTAAAGAAAATATTTAAAGAAGAAATATTAACAAAGTAGAAAACCACCTATTGCCTTCGATTGGGCTCCTTAGAAACAGAGCTTGAGGTAAAGTTTATGAGCTAATGCTTTGTTGGAGGGGATGGTACCAGGGAAGCAAGTGTTGAGAGAAGAGAAGTAAGACAGATAAGGAGGGAGAGCAGATTCAAGGTAGATTATTATCAAGGTTGGCCAGACTTTGCAAGAACACTCAGCTGGTTGCTTAGTCTTCTGACATGTCCCTGGGGAGGCTGTGTGAAACCACTGGCTCCCAGACTGTCCATCACACGGAGTATAGTACTGGGTGCATGGGGAAAGGTTATGTGTGGGTCAGTGAGCAATTTATCTTCCTACTTCTGTGTATCTCTCTTGACTCCTCCCCCTGGGGCATTAACCTCCTCCCATTTGCAGGTGGACCCCCTCTGGTTAGGTGGGCCCTGGATGCTGAGGCAATGACAACCTTTGCCCTTGTGGGCATCTGTGGCCATCAGAAATGTTAGGAGCTAAGGGGACTATGGCACTGTGCACAGCTTTGAAGCCACAGGAACAGTGTGACAAGTGGCTGATGCCGTTCATGCTGGAAAGCAAGGCAAGTATAACAGATCTGGGTCTGTCATACCCATGATTCCACCAGTGACAAAATTATGTATTTAGTGGAACTCCCTCCATTCCATTTCCACTCCTAAGTAACTACTGTTGATACTTTGCTCCATGCTCTTTTTGACTTTTTCCCCCTGAGAATATGCACATTATATTTTTCTAAACATGCATTTACTTTTTAAATGGAAGCATGACATACACATTAGTATGCAATTTGTTTTATAATACCCTATAATCATTTTTCCAGCTCAGCATATATAGACCAACTTTAATCTTTTCTTTTTAAGTAGACTCCACACCCAACACAGGGCTTGAACTCACAACCCTGAGATCAAGAGTTGGACACTCTACCGATTGAACCACCCAGGTGCCCTTTCTTCTCCTTCTTTTTCTCCTTCTCCTCCTCTTCCTCCTCCTCCTCCTCCTCCTCCTCCTCCTCCTTCTTCTTCTTCTTCTTCTTCTTCTTCTTCTTCTTCTTCTTCTTCTTCTTCTTCTTTTCTTTCTTCTTCTTCTTTTTAACAAATAAATCTGAATCCTAATAGGCTTTAACTCCTGACATACACATTTTAGTAGCATTAGTTCTCGTTTTTGTTTTGTTTTCATTTTAATTGCAGCATAGTTAACATATGTTAGTTTCCGGTGTACAATAGAGTGATTCAACACTTTTATACATTACTCAGTGCTCATCATGATAAATGCATTCTTAATCCCCATTACCTATCCTCCTCCCCACCCTGGAATCATTAGTTTGGTCTCCATAGTTGAGTCTGGTTTTTGGTTTGTCTTTTTTCCCATTTGTTCACTTGTTTTGTTACTTAAATTCTACATATTAATGAAATCATATGGTATTTGTCTTTCTCTGACTTATTTCACTTTGCGTTACACCCTGTAGATCTATCCATATTGTTGCAAATGGTAAGATTTCATTCTTCTTTATGACTGAGCAATATTCTGTTGCACATGTATACTACATCTTCTTTATTCATTCATCAATTGATGGACACTTGGGTTGCTTCTGTATCTTGGCTATTGTAAATAATGCTGCAATAAATATAGGGGTGCACATATCTTTTGAATTAGTGTTCTTGTATTCTTTGGGTAAATACCCAGTAGTGCAATTGATTACTAGATCATAGGGCAGTGGTATTTTTAATTTTTTGAGGACATTCCATACTGTCTTTCACAGTGGCTGCACCAGTTTGCATTCCCACCAACAGTGCATGAGGGTTCCTTTTTCTCCATATTCTCACCAACACCTATTTCTTTGATTTTAGCCATTCTTCAGTCTTTTTTGTAGATAATATTTGCTTCATTTAAAAAATGTATCATTTTTTGGTTTATGGATTACTATAACTTAACCTGGTCATATCTCCTTTGATAGACATTGGCAGGATTTTCTGGTTTCTTTTAAACAACATTGCTGTGCAAATGGACACAATTTTTGTTTTTTTCAACTTTACAAGAAGTGAGTGGCCAAAACATGTTACATCCTCATCTGCTCAGCACCGTCCATTCTTGCCTCTTAAGTCAGGCATGAGGAGGAAGGCTGGAGGCCACAACTACCATGCAGACAGCAAAACCCCTGGGCTGGTGGTATATGCCTGCAGTTCCACCCTGCAGTCATGAATCTTTCTAAAATGCAATTTTGCCCATGCCATTTTCTTACTTAAATTTTTTGCATGATTTCCATTGTTCTTTGGGGGCTGGGGCAGGGGTTGTCTAGCCCTTCTTTATTCTCCACATTTTTAAAAAAAGATTCTATTTATTCATTTGAGAGAGAGAGAGAGAGCATGAGCAGGGTGAGGGGGAGGGCAAAGAGAGGGTAGGGGGAAGGGGGAGGGCAGGGGCAATGGGGCAAAGAGACTTTGAGTAGGGAGCCCAACATGGGGCTCCACCCTGGGACCCTGAGATCATGACCTGAGCTGAAGTCAGATGCTTCACTGACTGAACTTCCCAGGAGCCCCTTTACTCTCCACATTTCAAGGACACTAGACCTGTTCTAGTTTTCAGATTTGCCAAGGTCAACCCCTCAGACAATGCTCTTAGTAGTATTTGTGGAAATGATGCTGGAAAAGAGGCAGACTCTACTAAACCTGAACATATGCCTACTCTGTGACCTAACAGTTCCACTTCTAGGTTTATACTCAACAGAAATGTCCATATTCTTTACTCAAAATCATACATTACAGGAGGTAAGCTGAATGCACCTTTTTTTGGGTCCAGCTTCTTTCCTCAGCATAAGGGTTTTAAGATTCATTCAAACGGTGGTATGTATAACTAGCTCATTCTTGGGACAGTTGGGTGGCTCAGTGGTTGAGCGCCTGCCTTCAGCCCAGGGCATGATCCTGGAGACCTGGAATCGAGTCCCACGTCAGGCTCCCTGCAGGGAGCCTGCTTCTCCCTCTGCCTGTGTCTCTGCCTCTCTCTCTTTCTGTGTGTGTCTCTCATGAATAAAAAAATAAAATCTTTAAAACAAAAACAAAACTAGCTCATTCTTTTTATTGCTAATATTCCACTCTACAGTCATAGTAAATTTGTTGGTCTATTTACCTACTGTTGGACATTTGGGTCATCTCTAGTTTTTGCTTCATTCAAATATTATGAATCTTCACATGGAAGTCTTTCTGGACACATGCGTTCCTTTCTTTGGTGCAATAGTGCAATAGAAGTGAAATAATGTCTGGGTTACATGTTAAATGTATGTTTAACTTTTCAAGAAACGCTTAACCATTCTCCCAGATCGTTGTGCTATTTTACATTCCTACCAGCAGGGATGAAGTAGAACAGGCTGGGACTTTGTACTCTTATCAATATCCCTGGGTGATTCTGCTGCTCACCCCAGTTAAGAACCATTGGCTTAAACATGAGAAAATGCTCCACATCACTGGCCATCAGGGAAATGCAAATCACAATGAGATACCACCTCACACCAGTGAGAATGGGGAAAATTAACAAGACAGGAAACAACAAATGTTGGAGAGGATGTGATGAAAGGGGAACCCTCTGCACTGTTGGTAGGAATGTGAACTGGTGCAGCCACTCTGGAAAACTGTGTGGAGGTTCCTCAAAGAGTTAAAAATAGAGCTACCCTATGACCCAGTAATTGCACTGCTGGTGATTTAACCCAAAGATACAGATGCAGTGAAATGTTGGGACACCTGCACCCCAATGTTTATAGCAGCAATGTCCACAATAGCCAAACTGTGGAAGAAGCCTCGGTGTCCTTTGACAGATGACTGGATGAAGAGGATGTGGTCTATATACACATGGAATATTACTCAGCCAACAGAAAGGATGAATACCCACCATTTGCTTCAATGTGGATGGAACTGGAGGGTATTATGCTGAGTGAAGTAAGTCAATCGGAGAAGGACAATCATTATATGGTCTCATTCATTTGGAGAATATAAGAAATAGTGAAAGGGATTGAAGGGGAAAGGATAGAAAATGCGTGAGAAATATCAGAGAGGATGATGGGACATGAGAAACTCCTAACTCTGGGAAACGAACAGGGGATAGTGGAACGGGAGGTGGGTGGGGGGATGGGGTGACTGGGTGATGGACACTGAGAGGGGCACTTGGCAGGATGAGCACTGGGTGTTATACTATATGCTGGCAAATCAAACCTAAATTAAAAAAAATACACACAGACACACACACACACACACACACACACACAAAAGAACCACTGGCTTAGAGGGTGATGGAATTGGGGGGCTTTTTCTTCAGGAGGTGACATTGGAGCAGAGACCTGGCTAGAGTGAGGGAGGAAGCCAAGAGAAAACTTGGGGAGGGCCCTGGATGGCTCAGTTGGTGAACCATCTGCCTTTAGCTCAGGTCATGATCCCAGGGTCCTGGGATTGAGTCCCAGATCAGGCTCCCTGCTCAGTGGGGAGTCTGCTTCTCCTTCTCCCCCACCTGCCACTTCCCCCTGCTTGCCCTCATGCCCTCTCTCTGTCAAATAAATAAATAAAATCTTAAAAAAAAAGGAAAATAAAACTTGAGGGAGGTGGTTCTAGGCAGGGGGAACAGGAAGTGCAGAGCCTCTGAATCAGGAGCGTGCCTGGTGAGGTGGAGGACCAGCAAGGGGGTCTATGGGCTTGATTGGCTCTGCAAGGGCAGGGGCCACAATAGACAGAGTGGAGGGTGGGGGCCCCCAGAGAAAGATAGTTTCTATGGTCTTGATTCTGAATGATTCTGGGAGCCACTGTAGGGTTTTTGAGCAGAAGCATGACATAAAGAAGCATGTAGGAGACGAAACTGAGGCCCAGAGAGATGATTAACTTGCCACAGGTCACACGGTTAAGTGGCTGAGCTGAGATTCAGGCCAGGTCTGTCTATAGCCATAGAGCATGTGATTGACCTCTGTGTTCTCTTTGAGCTATCTTTGCTGTAAAAAACAAAAAACAAACCATAAAAAGCAGATGTTTACAAGCTGTCAGTGTCTTCCAGCCAAAGACCACGAGGAACACACTAGTAGCTAAGCCAGTTGGATTTAATGCTCATTGAAGTGTGGGAGAATGTATACCATGGGGAATCGTGGGGCATCGCAGTAAGAGAACGTCGGGGTGTTAGAAAGAATGGTTTGTAGGATTTGGACTTTGGTTGGCTGATTCTGGGGAGAATTTAAGGACCTAGCAATTTTGCTCTAGAGCGCGTGCTGTCAGGAAGCAGGGATCATTCTAGGACTGGAGCTCTGAAATCTCATCTAGATGGAGGACAGACTAGAGCCAGGCTGAGACTGTGTTTGGTAAATTGGCTGTTACTCATATTAGCCAAGAGAGGGAGATGTTGGGTATTTCATGGCCTGTACCATGCTCATATTTTGTCACATTTCATCATGTCACAAGGTGGCCTTGTCTGATGTTGGTGTTCTGTGAAACTGTTATTTCAACACAAGAACACAGAGTCCAGCAGTCAGGGCCAGGCCAGCTCCTGGATGTCTCCTCTCTCTCGAAGTCATGAAAGCGATTTGATACTCCTGGCAGAAATATGGTCCAGGGAGAAACTAGCTTTGGAGCATGATCCTATCTGGAATTCATGGCTTCTGGCTGTCCTTTCTGCCATCTTGCTCTGCCATCTTACCCTGCTGGCCAGGCTGCTTCTGGACTGTACCTTGGAGGATGAAAACTTCTCTATGTGCGTGTTTGTTTCAAACAGCTTGATTGAGACAGTTCACATGTCATGAAAATCCGCACATTTAAAGGATACAATTCAAAGATTTTTGGTATATTCACAGATACATACAATCATCACTACTGTCTAGTTCTGGAACATTTTCATTGCTCCAAACAGAAACCCCATTAGCTATGACTCCCCATTTCCTCCCTACTCTGACACATGGCCCGAAGTAATCATTAATCTGCTCTTGGTCTCCATGGACTTAAGTATTCTGGATATATCACGTAAACGGAATCATGTAATATCTGGTCTTTTATGACCAGCTTCTTTCACTGAGCCTCATGTCTCCAAGGTCCGCTGTAGCATGGATCAGGGCTTCCTTCCATTTTTATGGCTGAATCATAGTCCACTGTATGGATGGACCACTTGTATATTACTTCATCAATCCAGGGACTTTTTTTTTTGTTGTTTTAAAGATTTTACTTACTTATTCATGAGAGACACAGGCAGAGGGAGATGCAGACTCCCTGCAGGGAGCCCAATGTGGGACTCGATCCTAGGACCCCAGGATCACAACTTGAGCTGAAGGCAGGCGCTCAATCACAAACACCCAGGTGTCCCAATCCAGGGATTTTTGAGTAGTTTCCACCTTCTTGTTGTCTCTTGTAAAAACAGTACCTCCCTCTGAAAGCTAGGATCACTTTGTAGGAACCTATGTCTCTTCACAGAACTCCTTGTTTCTGAGAGATGAACCAGGCCCCAGAAGAGGGTGGGGTGGAAAAGAGCTTTCTCCAGGCAGGAGGCTCACCGCCATTAAGAATTTGCTGTGGGCCAGGAGGCACTCTGGGAATGCAAAGAGAAATTCGGAAAAGAAAAAAAAAAAAAAAAAAAAGAAATTCGGGCAGAAGTCCCTGCCCTCAGGGAGCTCACAGTCCAGTGACTAGAATGTGGGTTCTCCCTCCAGAATCCATCTCATTTTAATGGTCTTCTTCAGGGGGACCACTCCTGCCCTTCTCCCCAGGAACCCTGGGCCATACTGAGGTTGTCTGGGGAGAGCCAGCCTGAGTAAGAAGGCAACAGAAGGAAAGCAGGGCTTAGACATGGGAGAGCAAACTGCAACCCAGTGAGTGATGGAACTTGAGCAACTGGATCAATCTGTGCCTGTTTTTTTTTTGCTACTTTTAGGCTTTTCAGCTGCATAGACTATTAATCTTTAAGAATAAAAAAAAAATCAATTGTGGTGATGGTTGCACAACTCTGTGATATAACAAAAACCATTGAATTGTATAGTTCAAAAGGATAAATTGTATGGCAAATAAATTATATCCAAATAGTAACAAATAACACAATTAAGGACCATGATAGCACTACGCAAGAATATTATTGAAACCCAGAATAAGAGCAACTCACTCAGTCTGTGAAGCAGACAGTAAGCAGCCGTCCTGAGGAGACAGTAAGTACTCCATTTTACGGTGAGGAATCAAAGACACTCCTGGAAAAGGAATTGAGTATGAGCCTCTTAATGAGTGACAGGGCTAAGAATTCTATTTCTAGAGACCTGGCTAGCTCAGTCCATAGGCCATATGACTCTTGCTCTCAAGGTTGTAAGTTCAAACCTCATGTTGGGTATAGAGATTACTTTAAAATCTTAAAAAAGAGAGGGAGAGAAAAAATTATATTTCTAGACCATAACCTAGTTTTTGAAAACAGAATCTTTCCTTAGGTACTGTTCAAAATGTCTAAATCATGCTGCCAATTAATTGACTTAAATTATTTTAAAGCATTTGTAGCATTGAGCCTGCCTACCATGAGCATCTCCAAACAGACATGAGGAAGTCTGTAGTTATAATGCCTCTTGTTTTGGGTTTCTGGAGTTTGTCAAAGTCTTTCACAACTCAAACTGGCTTACACAAAAAGTTATACAAATGAGAAATCCAGATTTCTCATCAGGCACAGCTGGATCCAGGGCCTTAGTGATAGCCATGTCATCTGACTTCTTTTGTTCTCTGCCGCTCAGCTTTGGGTTTGCATAATGTTGACATCACTTTCATGCAGGCTATCCACACATGGTGGCAAAGGTGGTCTCCAGGACATGTATAATAATAGATAATTCAATGAATTTTCTTTAAAAAAAAAAAAAGGTTTATTTATTTATTTATTTATTTTTTATTTATTTATTTATTTATTTATTTATTTATTTATTCATTCATGAGACACACACACACACAGAGAGAGAGAGAGAGAGAGAGAGGCAGAGACACAGGCAGAGGGAGAAACAGGCTCCCTGCAGGAGCCTGATGTGGGACTTGATCCTAGATCCCGGGGTCACGACATGAGCCGAAGGCAGATGCCCAACTGCTGAGCCACTCAGGCATCCCAATTCAATGAATTTTCATTGCATATCACTGGCTCAGCTTGGGACACGTACCTACCCCTAAACTAATCACTGTATTTATGGACATGAAAATTGTTGATTGGAGGCACCTGGGTGGCTCAATGGTTGAGTGTTCACCTTTGGCTCAGGTCATGATCCCAGGGTCCTGGGATCAAGTCCCACATCAGGCTCCTTGCAGAGAGCCTGGTTCTCTCTCTGCTCATGTCTCTGCCTTCTCTCTGTGTGTCTCTCTTGAATAAATAAAAAGAATCTTTAAAAAAAAGATTTTATCTCTAAGTAATCTCTATATCCATTGTAGGGCTTGAACATACAACCCCAAGGTCAAGAATTGCATGCCCTACCTATTAAGCCATCCAGGTGCTCCTCCAACAAAAAGGTTTTAATGTTGGAAATTGGTTAAACACACGCATTAGTTATCTATTGCTGTGTAATAAGTTACCCCAAAACTTAGTGGCTTAAAACAATAGTCATCATTATCTTTCATAGTTTCTGTAGATCTGGAATTTGGGAGCAACTTGGCCAACCAGTTCTGATACAGGGTCTGTTGTAAAGTTGTAGTCAAGTTATTGGCAAGGGCTGCTGTCATCTGAAGGCTTAACTGGGGCTGGAGAAGTCACTTCCAAGATGGCGCACTTGATAGCTGTTGGTGGGAGGCACTAGTTTTCCTCCATGTAGATCTCTCCCCGAGCAGCTAGAGTGTCCTTATGACACGATAGCTGTCTTCCCCAGAGGAAGTGAGTCAAGACAAGGTAGAAGCTACAATACCTTTCATGACCTAGCTTCAGAAGCCACACATCTGTCACATCTGCCACATTCTCTTAGACAGAAGTGAGTCACTAAGTTAGTTCTCCCTCCCAAACCAGAAGAGGGGAATTAGGCTCCACCTTTTGAAGGGAACAGGTCAAAAATTGTGTGTGTGTGTGTGTGTATACAATTATTAATTTATAAATAATAAATTGTATATATACAATGTATTAAATTTGAGATTTTATTTCATTTTTTTATCTTAAATTTTTAAAAAGATTTATTTATTTATTTATTTATTTATTTATTTATTTATTTATTTATTCATGAGAGGTATATAGAGAGAGGCAGAGACATAGGCAGAGGGAGAAGCAGGCTCCATGCAGGGATCCCAATGTGGGACTCAATCCCAGATCCTGGGATCACTCCCTGAGCCAAAGACAGATGCTCAACCACTGAGCCACCCAGGCATCCCTGAGATTTTATTTTAAAAGATTTTATTTATTTATTTGAGAGAGAGAGACAGAAAAAGAGTGAGAGTGAGCACGAGCAGAGGGAGAGACAGAGAGGGAAGGGGTGAGAGAGAATCTCAAGCAGACTCTGCACTGAGGACTGAGCCCAATATGGGACTCGATCCCATGACCCCAAGATCATGACCTGAGCGGAAACCAAGAGCCTGACACTTAGCTGACTGAACCACCCAGGCGCCCTGAGTTTGTAGATATATTTTGAACACATCACAACAGGTGATGATAGAAATGAGGAGCCAGGCAAGAGATGGTGAGACAGCCCACTGATAAGCAGTAGCAGAAAGAGACTGTTCCAGTTAGGACTGGAAGGGATGAAAGCAAGTGTGGAGTTACCAGAGTCCAGGAGCTAAGACTACCCAGTGAAACTGGAACTTCAGGGGAGCTGGAGCCTTGAAGATGTAGTCACCAGTGGAGTTGCTTCCCAAAGCAGAGAGATGTACTGGCTTCCTCCTTCCTCTGCCCTTCTGTCAGCTTCTGTAGCTGGCCCAACATATCAGGAAGCGGAGTGCAAGGGAGCCTGGGAGATGTAGTTCCTTGTGATTCGAGGGGGAGCAGAGAGGGCTGCCAGGGTCTGAGATCAAATGGACAGAGGCCTAATACGGAGTCCCCAGATGGCTGATCTGATTAGGTGGTATTACAGTAAAATTTGTCTTCATTTCTGATTATTTTAGCATATATATATGCATATATAAAATGTATATGCCGTGCTGGGCAATAATAAGTCAGGGCTCCAACTCACAACCCTGAGATCAGGATCTGAGCCAAGATCAAGATCAAGAGTTGCACGCTTAACTGATTGAGCCACCTAGGCACCCTTGATTATTTTAATATATTAACATTATTCTCAATGAAGTGACATTTTAAAACTGAAAGTGAAAAAAAAAAGAAAAGAAAAGAAAGAAAGAAAGAAAATCCCTTTGTTTCCTTTACTCTTCCCTAATTTTAAAACAGATTTCTGTGGCACTAGAAGGGAAAGGGTGTATTCATGCCCAGACCAGCAGAAAGCTGATCTAGCCTTTCTGTGGAAACAGCTCTTTGTTATTGTTTAAAACTTGCCAGCCTTTGACAGATGTAACCAAAGGACACCCCTTTTTGATTTCTAATCTGATTTCAGAGTCCCTGCCCCAACAAGCTTCTGATTCCAAGCAGAATTTATTTTGTCTGCTCTAGGTATATACCCCAGAGAATTGAAAACATGTGTCCCCACACAAACGTGAGTGAACAGTCATAGCAGCATTGTTCCCTGTAGCCAGAAAGTGGAAACAACTCAAATGTCCATCAAATGACAAACAAAATGTGGCCAATCCACACAAAGCAATATGAGTCAGCCATAAAAAGGAATGAAGTTCCACATGGAAGAAACTTGAGAATATGATGCTAAGTGAAAGAAGCCGGACACAAAAGGCCACATATTGTATGATTCATTCCAAATCCATAGAGACAGAAAGTAGATTAGTGGTGGCTAGGGGCTGGGGACTATGGGGAATGAAGAGTGACTGCTAAAGGATACAAGTTTTCTTTCAGAGATGTTGAAATGTTTTAGGATTAGATAGAGGGAATGGTTGAACAACTCTGTGAATAATGCTAACAACCACTGAGCAGTACATTTGAAAAGGGTGATTTTGCTCTTTTCCTCCCTGGCTGCATGTAGCTTGGCCGCCATCATGAACGTCACAGTAACTACCCAGACCAAGAATCATGGCCAACCTATTACTTCAGCGGAAATAAGTGGTCATTGGTGTTCTTCACCCTGGAAAGACAACAGTACCTAAGACAGAAACTCTGGCGAAAACTAGCCAAAATGTATAAGACCATATGAGATGTCATCTTCGTATTTGGATTCAGAACCAATTTTGGTGGTGGTGTTGCTGGATCGAGAGAGGTGGTCAAGAAAGAATTCTTGAGACGTTTTATGGTGCAGTTTAGTAACTTTATTTAAGCATCAGGATGACAGGACCTGGGGACAGAAAAAGCTGCCCTTTTGCTGTTTGGAGCTGGTGGTTATGTGCTTAGTGCATGGGGTGGGAAGATGTGGAGAGGATTAGGTCATAGATGTCTTCTTTGAATTTCTACTCAAAAACTACTTTTGCAAGAGTTCACTCGTGCTTATCATTCAGTTTGATATGAACTGTCCCTAAGAGGTCCAGGCAATCATGAGACCCTGTAAGAATGTAGAAACCAGTACTTATTTGATCCTTATCGAAACCATGCAGGCCTACAGGTCAGCCTTCTGGGCTGAAGGTGAACATTTTTCTGCTTCTTTCTCTTATCAGTGGCAAGACAATTGGCTTTGGCATGATTTATGACTGCTTGGATTATGCAAAGAAAAATGGACCCCAACAAAGACTTGTAAGACATGGTCTGTATGAGGAGAAAAAGACCACAAGAAAACAGTGAAAGGAACATGAGAACAGAAAGAGAGTTAAGGGGACTGCAAAAGCCAGTGTTGGTGCTGGCAGTGAGCTGGAGATCGGACAGCAGGAGGAGTAAAGATTGCAGTGACTATCTGTGGTGATTGTGCAGATTTTTCGTGAGAGGAGTACCTAAGAACTGTTCTGGGGGAAAAGGGTGGTTTCATGGTATGTGAATTAAATATCAGTAAATCTGGAAAGAAGGAAAGAAGGAAGGGAGGGAGGAAGGGAGGGAGGGAGGGAAGAGGGAAGGAAAGGCCTGATTTTGTTTTTTTAATTACATCTCACTGACTACCAGTAACCACCTGGTAGGTTCTGGGCTAGACCCCAGTGGAGAGATTCATTCATCATCCATCATATAATTATTAAGTACCCACTATGTGCCATCTTGCTGTGTTGAATGTATTCAAGGACAGATGGCACATAAGCATATGCCAGTCTGTGCTGAGGACCCTGAAAGTGTACATTTACTTTGGGTGACCTGGAAAGTCTAGAGAGCCTGTCTTCAGATGTTGAAATAATGTTGAAAGATGCTTGATGAGTCATTTATGGGACTGGTGCTATAAAGAAAAACCTGTATGAAAAATGAACTATGCCAAGCATTTGACAATAATTATTTTAACGTCCTGTGATTAGAGTTACTTTAGTCTCTTTTCCAATTTTTAGATAGCATAGTTAATTACTTCTTAAAAAAAAGTTTTATTTATTTATTCATGAGAGACACACACAGAGAGGCAGAGGCATAGGAAGAGAAAGGAGAAGCAGGCTTCATTCAGAGAGCCCGATATGGAGCCTGATCCCGGGACTCCGGGATCATGCCCTGAGCCAAAGGCAGATGCTCAACAGCTGAGCCACCCAGGGATCCCGTTAATTACTTTTATAATAGAAAAAAAATTCCAGATGACTTCTGGATGCATTTTTTGTTTGGCCACCACTGTGTTTTCAAACATTGGAGTTAACTCTATCTAGATACAGTATCTATGCTCCAATTTGCCACAGTCCTTCCCACTCCCTATTTCCTCCAGCTGATGCCATCTCTCATTCACATAAAACTGCCTGATCCCTAAAGTCATTTTAAAAAAGATTTTATTTATTTATTCATGAGAGACACAGAGAGAGAGAGAGAGAGAAAGACAGAGAGAGAGACAGAGACACAGGCAGAGGGAGAAGCAGGCTCCATGCAGGGAGCCTGATGTGGGACTCGATCCCAGGACTCCAGGATCACGCCCTGGGCCGATGGCAGGCGCTAAACTGTTGAGCCACCCAAGGATCCCCTCTAAAGGCATTTGAATTTGGGTCCCCTGATTTATATAATAAAATACCCACAATCTACAATTCATTATGGTTCACCAAGATGATAAATGTTCACATTTTAAGTCCCTGATACGTGGATTTAGAATACTTAATCAATATGAAAATGGAAGTTAACATTTGATTTCTGGTTAAAAACAGAATTGTTCTTTGCACTTTTATATGAGGTTCAGTGGCTTGGGAAGTCAAAAAGGCTGTTTCCATCAGATTAATTCAGTTTATAGGAAGCTATTGTAGGTATTATAATCAGAAAGAAATTTAACACAGGGAAATGGAAGCATAGAGTAGGTTAGTGAGGCTGGAGAAACAGGCTCATGGCTCTTAGAATAACACTACAGAACTGACCTGCCAGGAGAAGCAGGGCCTTTGCCAAAGTCTGGAGAATGGGGAATCAGGGGACTATTACTGGAACAATTGAGTTCAGTAACACACTGTCATAGCAAAGAGGCTTCCATCGTTGTAGCAGCACCGGTTTCTTGACACCTGGAGCGGGAAACTGGATTTTGGGCCAAGACTGCCCCCTATTGCCTGAAGGTCTTTCAAGAAATAATTCCTCAGAGAACAAAACAAAACAAAACAAAACAAAACACCAAAACAAAATTTAAAAAAGAAAAAAAGAAGAAAAAAGGAAATAATCTTTCACATTTGCACAGCACCTTCACAGACATGGTGTCATCTCATCCTCATGATAACAAGCAAGGCATGAGGTGTCACCCCCTCTTTACAGGTGAGGAGACTGAAGCTCCAAGTTGATGGAACATAATTAAGGACACACAGCTATGTGTAAAGCCCGAGTAACCACCCAGGTCTCCTCATCCCCAGGCCAGGACAATGAGCTCAACTAATATGTGATGAATGAGGTCTTTTGTGGCCCTGTGGTGGGCTCCAAGAGCATGACATATATATGTCAAGGCTGGTGGCTCAGGAGTGTTGCAGACTGGTAAATAACTGTAACTCTGTTGCACAAATCTGCCTGGAAAGCACAGAGGATGGGGAGATAGTGTTTGGCAGAGGTATATTTAGGGACGTTCTAGAGAAGAAAAGAGGTGACATTTGAGTTGAGTTTTGAGGTCTGAGTAGAAGCATGTCTGGAAACAAAGTGCAAAAAATCGTTCTAGCAGGAGGCAGGAGCTAAGTGGGCCTGATGTGGCAGCAGCACTTTAGGGGAACTGAGAGAATTCTAACTCTGGAGGATTTGAACAAGGTAAAAAAATATTTTTGTAGTTGAAGTATTAATATACATACAGCAAAATTAGTTTCCTTAGTCTTATGTATATATTCTTCTTGATTAAAAAAAAATAATAAGTAAGCACTAGGTGAAGATATAAAACTTTTCCAATATCCCAGGAGGTTCCCTTGTGCCCCTTCCTGGTCTACACCCACCTCCAACCTTCCCCATAGGTTTCTGTGGGATGAGGGTGTTTCCCAAGTGGTGAGTGCTTTCCTGCTCAATACCGTAGCCAGGTAACCAGTACTGGATGGCAGGCAGGCAATTCATCCCATGGCCAGAGAATGGAGAAGTCGGGCTCATGCTCTGAAGGCATTTTCTTTTCCCATTAGAACTCATGGTCAGGGGTTCTGGGGTTAGGGTGGAAGGAGGAGCTGGCGTGCAGATTGGTGGGGAGGTTTTTCCCAGAAGGGACAGGAGGCTTCTCTGATTCACAGACTCCTCTGATTCAGCTCCTTAAATGCGTAGTGGGATGGATGTGTCAGCAAGCTGGTAGGTGTGTTTTTCAAACTAGATTGAGGGGCTCCTGGCTGGCTCGGTCCATGGAGCACCCAACTCTTGATCTCAGGGTTATGAATCCCAGCTTCACCTCAGGTGTAGAGTTTACCTAAAAAATAACATCTTAAAAAAATCACAAATCAACAAAACAGCTAGATGGTAATGATCTGGAAGGTTAACAGGCATCTCAACTGGATCAAACCGATGGAAAACTGGGTAACTGGAGGCCTGTTTGATGCTGGTTAGGGAGTTCCTGGTGACAGGTGGAGGCCGACAGAAAATCTCAAAGCTCTTGGCATGAGTCCTGTCTCCTTTTACTTCAGGTTTATTTATTTATTTTTGAAGTATTTGTTTATTCATGAGAGACACACAGAGAGAGGCAGAGACACAGGCGGGGGGAGAAGCAGGCTCCCCGCTTGGAGCCCGATGTGGGATTCGATCCCGGCACCCCGGGGTCACGACCTGGGCGGAAGGCAGAAGCTCAACCACGGAGCCACCAAGGTGCCCCTACTTTTTCTTTTTCTTTTTCAAGACTTATTCATTTATTTGAGAGAGAGAGAACAGGAGGGGGGTAGGGCAGAGGCTGAGACTGTGCGTGGAGCCCCACAGACCGGATCTCAGCATCCTGCGGTCCCCACCTGAGGCCAAATCGAGTCCCACCTAACTGGCTGAGCCACCCAGGCATCTCTCTCCTCCCACTTCTCACTCCTAGTGCTGCGTCCAGATCTTTCGCCATGTCTTTGGACAATCTGAGGGAGATGCACTACGGGGAGGAGGCTTCCTTCCTGACACTGTCGCTTTTTAGTACCGTCCACGTGAAATGCTACGTTGCGCGGGAAAGAGGAGAGAGGTGGGAGCAACGAGGTTTGGTCCTTCGGAGCCACCGTCCGGGCTCCGGTTGGGCGGAGCCGCCATGTCCCTCGGCGGCCGCCGTGCGTCCGTTACGTGGCAGCTGCCGGCGCCCGCCAATCCCCGGCGCCCGCATCAGCCCCCTCGGGTGGCGCAGCCGGAAGGGGCGGAGCTGAGGCGGCGGCGGCTGAGGAGGCAGCGGTGGCGGCGGCGGCAGCGGCGGCAGCGGCGGCGGCTCGGGAGGCCGCGTTCCCGGTCCTGGCTTCGGCCCCTGCCCCACCATGGTGACGCTCGCCGAGCTGCTGGTGCTCCTGGCCGCTCTTCTGGCCACGGCCTCCGGCTACTTCGTCAGCATCGACGCGCATGCCGAGGAGTGCTTTTTCGAGCGGGTCACCTCGGGCACTAAGATGGGCCTCATCTTCGAGGTGGCCGAGGGCGGCTTCCTGGACATCGACGTGGAGGTGCGGGCACGCTGCCCCGGCCTGAGGCGTGCTCGCAGGGCCGGTCGGGGGTTGGCGGTGCTGGGTCCCCGCGGGGCCTGCCGGGGCGCGGGCCGTGGAGGCCGCTGTCCGAGTGCTGGGAGGGGCCCAGGCCGCCGCCTGGCCCCCGCCCGGGCGACCCCCTGACTGGCTTTTTGTCCCGCGGCCGCCCGGCTTCCGTGCCCCGGATGCCCGCCGGTGCGGAGCCGTTGCTTAGTCGCTTTGGGTTCTCGGCTTGAACCGCGGGCACCCGGTGGAAGCTGTCGCCGAGCTTTGTCGGCCAGGCACCGCGTGTCCGCTCCGGGCCCGCAGGGCACTTAGATGCCGAGGTTAGCCGAGGGCAGGTCCCCATTGCGTCTTCAGCTGCACTCCGTGTTGTTTCAGATTAATGTTGGGGCATGACGTGGAAACTTCAGGGAAAAAGTAAAACGAAAGCTACTGAAGAAGGCCGGGCGGGTATTTGCGTTGTGTTTTTTTAAAAATGTTTTCATAGAAAGAGCCAGAGCGTTTAACCTATTTTTGTGCAAACCTCTAGATAGCTCCGTGAGCCATCTCTGACGAGGGGGAAGGTGGAGTCGGGCCATTCGATTTAGGGGTGATGACTGCAGATGGATTTGTGGAGAAGACAAATTATTTCAAGAACCCACAGTCCCTAAATTTGCTCCTCTAGTTTTATTTTAAATTAAGAGAATGATTCGCTTTTATTTTTTATTTTTATTTTTATTTTTTTAGGAAACCAGATGTAACTAATACTTTAATTCACTTTTAACATGATCGTTGGACAGTGAACTGCTGTTGGCACAAATTATACAGTATAACAGAGTTGGGCACAAATTATACAGTACAAGTGAGTCCAAAGATAAGGGGATAATGGAAGGAATGACTGGTAAAATTAGTTAAGGCTTTAGAGATGAACTATTTCAGTCTCCCAAGTTTTGCAGATTTGACAAGCTTTCTAAGAGGAACTAAGTTGACCAAGGCCTAATAGCTGATTGTTAGCAGATGGATGAGAACACAGGTCTGTTGGTTTTCAGTCTAGCCTTTTTTTTTTGTCAAGTCTACTGGCATCTCAGATAAAGTAGATTCTTTCACTGGTTTGCAGCAATCAATTAGGAAAACCTGAAAGTGTAGCTTGCTTAAATTTCTTAGTTTTTAAGATATTTTTTTCATATTTTGATATTAATATTTAAGTTTGTGTGTTGGTGATAGAAAGTCAGTTGGAGACCATGTGTAAGGTACTATTTCTGTTTCTAGGGGTTCGTATTTACGTTGGACAAATAAAACATGTCAGAATTGAAAGACGTTTTAGCGAGGATATCTAGTCCAGCCTTGTTTCACAAGTGGGAGAACTGCAGCCCAAAGAGGTTACTGTCACTAAGTGAAAATTACATTTTCTTAGTGAATATCCTACTGCTAGTAGCACTTACGAAAAGTATGATTTTAAATCTTTTGTGATGTGCATTTCTTTCCTGCCTCCAGATTACAGGGCCTGATAATAAAGGAATTTATAAAGGAGACCGAGAGTCCAGTGGAAAATACACATTTGCTGCTCACATGGATGGAACATATAAATTTTGTTTTAGCAACAGGATGTCTACCATGACTCCAAAGATAGTGATGTTCACCATTGATATTGGGGAGGCCCCCAAAGGACAAGACATGGAAACAGAAGGTGAGTTGAACATTCAGAAGATTTTGTTACATTTCAAGAATTAATATTGTGTACATTGTTATTCATCTGAATGGAGTGTTTATTTGGATTTCTTATTCTAGGTTCATTCACTGTCTTTAAAACCAAAAACTTTTGTGATACAAATTTTTTATTTCTCTGGGACCCTTAATTAACAAAAATAAGTTTCTGGAAGATTATGTTTTAGTTCTTTACAATTGCCTCTTCTGACAACTTTTCGTAGTCACTCTGCTTTTGTAGGTTATGTGTGTTTTAGGTTATTATGTTGATTTGCTAATCCTGGTTATATCCATCATCATTTGCTCTTTTATACATGACTAGTTTGGTTAAACTTTGTTCTTTTATTTTTGTGTGTGTTTATATCTTACACTTTTCTTTAGGTGGTGGAGATACCTGGGATGGTAGGTGGATGGCTTCTTGACAGCATCTTGTCTTGCATAATTTTGTTTGCTGCTAATTTCTGCTTTTTTTCTTTCTAACCTCAGTTTGTTAGCATGAGTGTTTTTTCTTTTAATTAAAAAAGACCCCTACAACTAATTAGAGTTTTAGAGTGATTGTGTTTTGTGGTTTTTATTTGGTTGACGGGAGGCATAGGTTAGGTCACTTTATTTTATTTTATTATTATTATTTTTTAGATTTTATTTAATCATGACGGGGGGGGGGGGGGGGGGGGGCGGGGGGCGCGCAGAGACGCAGGGAGAGAGAGAAGCAGGCTCCATGCAGGGAGCCGGATGTGGGACTCAATCCCAGGTCTTCAGGATCACACCCCGGGCCTAAGGTGGCGCTAAACTGCTGGGCCACCATGGCTGCCCGGTTAGGTCACTTTAAAGTAATGGAACTGGAGGGATGCCTGTGTGGCTCAGTTGTTGAGTGTCAGCCTTCGGCTCAGGGCATGATCCTGGAGTCCCAGGCTCCAGGGAGTCATCAGGCTCCCTGCAGGAAGCCCAATTCTTCCTCTGGTTGTGTCTCTGCCTCTCTCTCTGTGCCTCTCATGAATAAACAAATCTTTAAAAAAATTAATTTATTAATGGCACTGGAAATACAGTGATTGACATCTTAGTAGTAGCATCATACTTTGTTTCTTTTAAATGAATGCTGAGGGTTGGAAAGATTGAACTGTAACTGGAGGAGTAAAAGTTCTACTTGAACATAGCTAATGGCAAATGGTGCTGTTCACTTTGTAGGAGGTATTTTGCTGGCTTGTTATCATTGAAATTTCGTAACTTGAAACTTGATTGGATGTGAAATGCAGTTCTAGCAGCTGTATCTAGATACCGTGACAGAAGCTCTTTCATCCATATGTTGTAGTTCGATTAATTTTTATTTCTCCACGGACTAGCAATAAACTTGAATTGAGCCTGCTGGATACATTACTTACCAAGTACCAGCACATTTGTGATTGAGGAAGTGGCGCACAGTGTGTGTACATCAGTGTATGATTTGTGGAAACCAGCAGTTCATCACGTTTCTTAGTACTAACATGGTAATATTTGTCCTAAATATTAAGCAGTTAGTAGAGTATTACATCATAAATATTTGTTAGGTTTTGAAATTTGTTAGGTTTGTAGAATTTAGAGAATCTTGGTACTGAGTAATTCCTGTACTTGCTTTTCAGGGCCATTTACAGCGTAGGATTTGGCTAATTCAAAGAGAATTTGGAGTTTTGAAGGAGCTTGTGTTTATTCATTTTCTGGAAATTAGTCCTTTCTAAATAGTTAGAAAATGTTGGCTGATGAACGTGACTGTTGAACTATTCTTAAATAATCCTGTAATATTTAAAATTCTTGTTTGCTAATGTCAGTGAATGGAAGCTGTGAAATCAAACCTTACTCTGAAGCAGTGATCCTCAGGTGAGGACAGTGTTTGCCCCCGAGGAGGACATCTGATAATACCTGGAGACTTTTTGAAAGTAGGCTCCATACCTATTGTGGTGTTTGAACTCAGACCCTGAGATCTTGAATCACATGCTCTACTCACTGATCCATCCAGATGTCCCTATCTGGAGACATTTTAGATTCTCATGGCTGGATGGAAGATCCTAAAATGTACTGAGTGGCCCCTCACAATGAAGAATATGTATTCCAAAATGTCAACAATGGCATTCCTGAGAAAGTTCACTCCTAAGGTTTCACGCTGTGCTTTGGGCTTCCCAAGTGAAGCTAGTGAGGGATGGTTTGAGATTCCACATTAACATGGGTAGGGGGCCCTCTAATGGGAAGCTTTCCTTGTGGTACTCTTTTCCTAACTATGTTCGTTGTCATAACATAGCACTGTCTAGAAGCATATGCTTTCTCTTCAGAACTGTTATGTTAGTTCACCTTGTATTAGTTCTTGGCTAAAATTTAGAATATCTGATTTCAAACCTTGTGCAACGGAGAGCTTGTCTTTTCACTTATGATGCCTGCCATTCCCCACTGTAGTGAAATTACTGCTTTGGTTTCAATAGAAGAATGTTTGAGTTTTGGTGTGGATTTTTTAAAGAATGTCTTGGGTTTTTCTCTGCTCAGCTTCATTGAGATTAAAAAGTCTGTTTTGATGTCGCTCTTAAATTAACATTAGGAGTTAAATGATTCTAAAGTGTAAGTTTTGATTTTCATTTAAATATTGTTATAGGATTGTTGTTAGGAATTTTGTTTTATATATTTATTGTGTTTCCTCTTTTTTTTCCCCCTGTCTTTTTTTTTTTTCCTTCTCCAGTTAGCAGTCAGTTCCTTAGAGACAATTTCTTAGGGTTAGTTATTTTCCTTGAGTTAGTAAACACTATATAGTATGTGTCCCACTCTGAATGACCTTTCTGTTCTGGGAATGGACGTTTAAAAAAAAAATGCTTTGAGAATTAAATTGTCATCAGTAGTCCCATATGATGTCCGAGCCATTTCTTAAAAGCTCCTTTTATATGTCTTCTCTAAGGAATATTTTGAGGAATATTGTTTTATGAGTATTTTTCAAAAGGAGATTGCCAAATATGTGCTAATCTGTTTTTACATTTTTCTGTAGCTCACCAGAACAAGCTAGAAGAAATGATTAATGAGCTAGCAGTGGCGATGACAGCTGTAAAGCATGAACAGGAGTACATGGAAGTTCGGGAGAGAATACACAGAGCGAGTAAGTTCGTGCTATAATTTTGCACCAGTGGTCTGGTGGCCGTGAAATCCTAAAGGTGTATTACCCTACAGCTTCCTTGTATTTTCCTCATTTGGGTATTTTACAACATTATCATACTAAAGTATTGACTTAAAACACTTATGCAAAGACATTTTTTAAGTATGTGTTTATAGAGCTTTGTACTGGACTAGTTTATTATTGAAACATTCATTCTAAACTGAAAAATGCTGTTAAGATTAAGCATGAGCTTTTAAGAGTTTTTAAAAAAAACAGTGGTCTACTAAGGAATAAACTAATAGTTTTCCCAAAGCAGGAAAAATGTTATTAAAAATTTAATAACATACTTGACATTTCTGTGCCAATGTATTAATATTATATGTTAAGATTTAGCTTTTTTCCCCTCAAATGGAAGGTTTAGGTTCGTTAATATAGGCAGTTACCAGGTGAAGCTCGGCTTGGGTTCCTGAATCTGTAAACTGGGAGCAGGGAATGTATTTTGGAAACAGTGATTCCCTAACATGGGAATCCCATATTAGGTTGCAAAAGCCTGTTTAGCCCATGATGTAGCCTTAAGTATTACGCTTTTGCATGTAAAATTAAGAGGTACCATTATGACACACAGACCATTTTAGACCCAAGTCCATAGCTGTGGTTCAGTGTTTTTCATTCTCCAGATAGTTCTTGGGGATAGATGTCATGGGAACAAGCTCGTCTGTGAATGCAAAGTGGTTTAAGTCAGGAGTCTTTGTTCTGAGTTTGGGGTAGGGAGTAGAAGAGTGACTCCAGAGAGATAGGCACAGGCTGAACCTCTTCCAGATGTGCTTCCTGTTCTCCTTATCCTCTTACATCTCTTGCCATGGATGGAATGAGCCTTCAGGACCTAGAGCACACACTTTGCCTTTCTCTGGGAGAGTAATGAGTAAACACAACAGAATTGAGAAGTGGGAGCCCCTGTTCTCACTTTTTGGGGTGGAGTGAGGTGGACCACGGCTTGTATACATGTGCTCCTACCTCTTCTATCATGATTCCTTCTCTTTACCTCCACTGGTAATCTGTTCACTCTCTGGGATCACCACTTTCTCTTCCTCAGGGTGGAGACCCATTTGTTGATTACCGTGCTCTCCAAGGGGGCCATCCAGGGAGATGAGAAGGGCACTGAGCAGAGTCTGAGAGCCAGGAGCTTTCATTGTTTTACATTTTAACTGGTTCAGACCAGATGGCTTTACATTTATAGGAGGTTTTTGGGACCGCAGCAGAGGAAGATCTGTCTGCCCGTCTGTGGGGCATCCATCCAGCCTTACTCTTTCTTACACTTAATTTGAACAAGGATACTCCTGTATTTCTTTCACAAATAGAATTTTAGGCATTCTGTTTATTTTTGCAAATCAAATAGTTCCCAAAATGTTTGTTTTTTTGTACATCTTTCTACAGCACTTATTCCTTAGAGATGAACATAATAAGACATTTTTCCCCTTTACTGCAGTGTTGTGATAATATTGTGTTACTTTTGATCTGGCTAATGTGTGAATAGTGTGAGGACAGGGTCTTATATACACATTTTCTAGGTAAAGTGAAGGGAAAAAGAAATACTTTTTACATGATTTTTTAAATATTTTGAAGCGTTTACTCAGCCATTCCCCTTTCATTTATTTATTTATTTATTTATTTATTTATTTATTTATTTATTTAGTCACAGAGAGAGAGAGAGAGGCAGAGACACAGACAGAGGGAGAAGCAGGCTCCATGCACCGGGAGCCTGACGTGGGATTCGATCCCGGGTCTCCAGGATCGTGCCCTGGGCCAAAGGCAGGCGCCAAACCGCTGCGCCACCCAGGGATCCCGCCATTCCCCTTTCAGACACAAATCTTAAAATGCTAGTTCTTCAGTTTTGCTGGATATTGGTTACTAAGTTTTCAGGAGAAGCAAACTTGATGCTATGGAATTAGTATTAAACATTTCAGCTTTGAAAAAAAAAAAAAATTTCAGCTTTGGTGATTTTTAGGGCTCTAATTAATAATATTCTTGGGTGTATGTCTCTTATGGGGGTGAGAAGGAGGCGGCGGCACCACTCCCCCAGGTGTGCGTTTCTTCTTACTCTGGGGGGAAAAAGCCACACCTTCTAGTAACTAAGTTATCTTTTTGGGAACATGTTAATTGCTTTTCATTTCTTTCTGAGTGCTTATTAATCCAGTAGATATTATAACCTCGTTAATGTTCTACAAATGATATAGATATAGTTAAAATATGGGACTTATTTATTTTGCTGATTAATATCATTACTATATTGCTAAGTATAACTGTTTCTAATATTGGCCATATGTAGAAAAATCATAAACTACCTAGTAATTTTAAAAAGTTAAGGCTGTAGAATTTGATCAGAAGTTGAAAGAATGTGGCATAGATTGAGCAGAATAAATTACAGGGGTGGTCATGGCTGTTGCTTTAAGGATCACATCGTTAGCTTAAGAGTGGGATAGATCATGAGACTGGTTCCAGTTTGGTAGTGATTGCCAGTATTGATTGGTCCCGGAGACTGAGAAACCTCCTCCATCTAGAACAGCTGCCAGACACCTAGTAGGTGCTCAATATTTGTTGAATAAATGTTTAAGGTAAAAGGCACTTAGATTGACACATTTTGACCAGGTAGGTAGTGCTTTTTAGGTAGCTGTATGATTTTGAAATAATCTCCATTTTTTAAAAGTCAATTTTCTGATTTAGCAAAAAAAATTATAGTGTAGGAATATTATGATGTGAGGGAGAAAGAAGGTTGTAATGGGTTTTAACCCTAGAGGTTAAAGTCACTTGGGCAGCTGGGCAAGTCACTTTTCCTCTCTGCTCCCCATATATAAGCAGAGCAGGCTTGACCATACCCCATGAGTCTTTAACGTCTCATTTAAGTCTAAAATTTTCTGTTTCTAAGTTTGTTGAGTTGCTTGGGGACAAAAGAAAAAAGTATTGAGTACTATGAATGGTGTGCAAAAATTACTTTCCTAAAGATTAGGATGATTTATGATGCCTATGCTTTTTTTTTTTTTTTTTTTTTTTTTTTGGTTAAATTTTGTTTGTTTGTTTGTCCTCACAGTCAACGACAACACAAACAGCAGAGTGGTCCTTTGGTCCTTCTTTGAAGCTCTTGTTCTAGTTGCCATGACATTGGGACAGATCTACTACCTGAAGAGATTTTTTGAAGTCCGGAGGGTTGTTTAAAAAGCCTTTTCCTGATCTCAAAATCATAATTCACTGTTTACCAAACATCTTGGTGATAATAATGTCATTAGTTTCTACATTTTTATTTTTGGAACTGTACATTCACAGCTTATGTTTCTTTGTGATTAATAGATACTGGGGGAAAACACCTTTTTAGGAAAGTTAGAATGAAAATTTGACACTTGATTGGCATAATTTCTTATTTGAATTCTGCCCCACTATACAGGTCTGTCAGAACTCCAACACTGTAAATGAGATACAAGCATATAGTCCCGATTATATCTTCTTTTTGTTTTCATGATAAAGTACGGTTCAGAAAAGTACTTCATGGATAGTACTTAGTGCACTAAAATGACTGCATTCTTTGGATCTTTTATCCTGCAGTTCAAGTCATTAAAGATTCTTTTTGTTGAGTCCTTATGAGAAAAAACTGAATCTTGGCATTTACTTCCCAGCCTACTGGCAGAGCTCTGACTGGAGTGTTACCAGGTTGGTACTTTTATATACTTGTCTAGTTTTGACTTTAAAGATAAGACTTAACCCAACCACATTTCCCCCCTAAATTTGTGTTTTGAACCTTAGGACTCAATCACCTCCAATTAAATTGATGACACAAGCAGCTAATAACCATTTTTTGGTTTCTGCCTAACCTTCTAAGAAGTCTCTACTAAAGCCAGTTCTCTGGGTGTTGCAGCCAATGGTAGCTCTTTTCTTTCTATGCTGGCACATCCACTTTCTCTGCTCTTGGCATGTAGGAAGTATGCATTCACATAATTGGAAAAATCTGGATTTCTGATGCCAAAGGGTTAAATAAAGCCTCTTGGATTTCATTGCAATGATATACAGCCACTATTTTATTTTTGATCAGTGGCATTTTAGCCGCTGTTTAATTAGGGTACTGAACGTCACTGTCAGTACTAGGGTTTTGTTTTTGTTTTTCTTGGGTCTTTTTTGGCACATGTGGATTTTGTTTTGTATAAAATGAAATGACTTTTTCTTGGTCTCTGATGATGGGTTTAAAATTAAAGGAACATCTGGTCGTGGTGTGGGGGTGAGCCAGCATTATGTCGTGACTGATGTATATTAGTTACTTGTACTTTTTTTTGGATCTTTGCAAGGGGAAAACTACAAGTAACGAGTTTTATATAATTAATTTAAATTTGTTACAGGTTTTCATGTTCAGGATAAACAATTTTTCAGCCTTGGGTGAAAATACTTGCAACAGTTTAAGGTGACTGTATTTTACCTTAAGACAACTGTTGCAATGCCAATTTTTTTTTTTTTTTTTGGTGTGTGTGAAAACACTTCAAAATTAAAAGATGTACATTTAAAATTGGTTGTGTATCTAATCTGCCCCAGGTTCAGTAAATAAACAATTCTTTTTAAAAACAGTATTCTGTGTTTCATATCAATGATTAATTCACATTTGTTAAATGCCAACTTTCTAATCCTGTATGAAATGAGATCTGTCCTCCGTGTTTTCTGAGTTACATACCTGTTATAGATGTCTGTCACTTTGTAAACTTGAGGACAGTGAGTAGGAACCCCATATTAAGTTTTCCTTGTGTGGTTTCTTTTGATGATTCAATGTTAACATCTGAAGTATTTCTTTTCATTTGGAAAAAAGAGTTATTTTAACTCCGCTGGTGGTGTATGGATGTGGAGATAAGTTTAGTAGGGATTAAATGATTTGTTCAAGGCCTTCAAGTGAAGATTGGTGGAATCAGAAACTAGATCTCTGCTTTTAGAAACTGTTAACACGAAGGGTCTGCTAGTAATAAACTACCATTTGTTGAATATAGTGGAATGTCCTGGCACTATGCTAAGCACTGTATGCAGTCTGTCTCATTTATTCCTCAAAACAGCCCTTATCTTGGGTGCTATTATAATCTTCATTTGGAGATAGGTTAAAGAGGTATGGAAAGCATCCAAGGGTCTGAAAACTACTAAGTAGATTCTCAAATGCAAACGCAGGTGTGGCCCTTTCCTTCCACGTTTGTTTTCAGAACTGTGGAAGTCCCATTTTATAAAAATGTCAAAGGTATTTTGAGACGTGATCTCATTTCAGTGGAAACGTCTCAGGCTTTTACCTTTCACTTCATTTAGTTTGAGATGACTGGAATCTGTATGAGTACTATTCCCATTTATGCATCTCAAAGATATTTGAGTGACTGCTGTGTGCTGCCAGTTGTAGCCACTAGGTAAAGAAATTAAAGAAAAATCCCCATTGTGGTAGGATTTACTTTTAGTGGGGAAGACGAACCTAATTTGTAAATTGATCGGCATACTAATGGTAAGTGCTGTGGAGGAAAAATACGCGGTTCTAGATTTGGAAAGGAAGGCCTTCCTGAGATGATACTTGTAAAGACCTGCTGGAAGGACGGGAACAAGTCGTGGGCGCAGCAGCAGCAGCTCGGTGCCGACGGCGCCCAGCGTGTAACAGGTGGTCAGTGAGAGCTTGCGGCACGAATGCGTACCTGGACGGAGTGGCCCAAGCCAATGGGGAACACTAGGGCGGGAAGCTCTGGTACTCGCTGGGGGCTCTTTCTCGGAGGTAAACTCAGGGGTGCCCACCGTCAACCTTAGTGTGTCTGTTGACCTGGAGCTCCGCGGCTGGGGTACGTTTCTGTCCACTCCCTCCAGATCCGCTTGTCCCTTGGCCAGGTCTTGTGCGGCCACCTGCCTCCGATGGGCGCCGACAGCGAGCGAGCCGGAGCACAGTCCTCCGCCCAAATGCCTGCTCTCGAGGGACGGGCAGCCGGAGCCCAGGTGGCCGCGCGGGACGGACGGTACTACTCGGGCCTGGCCCCCGCCGCCCGCCGTCACTGTCGGCGGATCAGCTCTTCCGGCTCCCGCCGCCCCGGCGTTTTCCCCGCCCTCCGGAACCTTGCTGCGAGAGCGCGGTTGCCGGCGGTCCCGAGGGCGGCCGGAAGCGGAAGTGCTCGGCGGCGGCGCCCGAGTGGCGTCCAGGCGGCTGGGGCCCAGGCGGAGGGGTGCGCCATGGAGCACGTGACAGAGGGTTCCTGGGAGTCGCTGCCGACGCAGCTGCACCCGCAGGTGCTGGGTGCGCTTGGGCAGCTGGGCTTTCCGCACATGACGCCGGTGCAGGTACCGGGCAGGGAAGGGCCCTCGGGCTCGGGGAGGCTCGGGGCGGGCCAGGCCCCCGGTGGTCCCACGCGGCGGGTGGGCGCGAGGTGCCTGCCGCGTGTCCCTGAGCCCGGTGGGCGGGGGCGGCGCACCTGCGCCAGGGCCCTGACTTCGCGACCCCTCCCCCGGGAGCGCTGGGGCCTGAGTACCTGCTGCCTCTGGCTCTAGCTGTGTGACCTCGGGCGGGTGACTTAACCTCTGTGTGCTGCCTTCCGCGGCAGATGCGGTGCCTCGTCGGGGTGCTGTGGGACCTTATGGGCACCTTACGGGAGCTCAGTAAATGTTTCCTGCTGTTGTTACTACGTGGGCTAAGTGAAGGTTCTGGCCCAATTTATTCATTTACTCAAAAAATCTTGAGGATATACTGTGTATCCGGTTTTCTAGGCTCTGGGAATTTTGCAGTGTTGGTCTCCAGGTATGGGCCTTATCTTCTAATGCAGGGGAGGGAGAAGGAGTAGAAGAATACGGTCATTTCAGTAGGTGATAAGTGTCCCTGAGGAACTAAAACACACCGATGAGACAGTGACAGTAAGGCCCCGGACTGGAGGTTAAGATGGTGTGTTAGGGAAGGCCCCTCTGAAGGTGTCACTAAGCTGAAACTGGTATGATTGAGGAGCTGGTTGTGGGGTGATTGGGGTAGGATATCCCAGCAGAGAGCACTGTCCGTGTAAATGTCCTGGGGTTGGAGGTGACCTGGGAGGAACAGAACGAAGGCCTTTGCCGGGAGCATCTGGAGTAGCATAAGAGTTGAGCGAAGTAGGGTCTTGGAAGAGTTTGAATTATATTTAAGTGCAAAGGGGAGCTATGTAGGAAGGGAAGGGAGGTGACTGTGCTTTAGAGAATGGACTTAAGGGACTTTGAGAAGCAAGAGGTCAGGGGGCTAGTGTTGAGTGAGAGGTGGTGGGGGCTTGGAATGGAGAGGAAGCAGTGGCTACTGAGAAGTGGAGTCTGAGATAGCTTTCAGATTGTTGGGGGACCAGATGGAGGAGTTAGAAAAGAGAGGAATCTAGAGGGAATCAGAGGTTTTTTGTCTCTAGCAGCTGCGTGGATGGCAGTACCTTGTCCTGAGATGAGGAAGGTGGGAAGAGGTAACACGTTTCCAAGGGAAATTCAGGAGTTCTGTTTTGAAATGCTGAGTTGAGATGTCCATCAGATCCTCAGGAAAGATGTGGAGAAGGCTGGAGATGAAACTTGGGGATGTAGTACTAGCAAGAAGACTCTGCCCCTGCCATCAGTATTGGCAGTCAGGGTCTGTGCCGTCTACTGTGGGAGTCTGTAGATACAGGTGGCTCTTGACACTTGAAATATGGTGAGTCTAAAGTGAAATGTGCTCCAGATGCAAAAGGTACAATGGATTTTGAAGACTCCGTATGAAGAAAGAATGGAATGTAGCTTGTTAACTTTTAAATACTCATCACATGTTGAAGTCACAGTAGTTTGGATCTCTTAGGTCAAATAACATATATTAGTAAAGCTCATTTTATGTGTTTCTTTTTCCTATAATGTGGTTACCAGAAAATTTAAAACCATATATGCGGGTCACATCATATTTCTTTTGGACAACAGTGGTCTAGAGCAGAGTTTCTCGGTCTTGGCACTCTTGATATCTTGGGCTGGCTGATTGTTTATTTTGGGGAACTGTCCTGGCCATTGTCAGCTGTTTAACAGCATCCCTCTCCTCTACCTACTACGTTCCAGCAGCATGCCCTCTCCTCTGGGTCTCCAGGCATTGTTGTGTGTTTCCCAAGGGCATAGAAATCATCCCAGCTTGCTGTCTCCTCCACACTGTCTGTAGACACTGTGGCTGTACCCCTGGGATACCTTGTGGTGACTCTACCCAGAGTCTGCATTGTGGTGGGGTCCAGGGTGAACCAGGCCACCCACTGTGTTCCTAGGTCTTTCTGCCACCTCTGTGAAGTCTGGGATTCTCTAACTGGTGCTTTGCATCTCTTTCTCTATAGTCTGCAACCATCCCTCTCTTCATGAAAAACAAAGATGTCGCTGCAGAGGCGGTGAGTACCTCCTGGAAATGCAGCTTGTCCTCCTGTTTTCCCCGCAGAATGAACTGTGAGGAAAAGCAAACCAAATTTTCTCCATCTTGGCAGGTCACAGGTAGTGGCAAAACGCTCGCTTTTGTCATCCCCATTCTGGAGATTCTTCTGAGAAGGGAAGAGAAGTTAAAAAAGAATCAGGTGAGGATAGCTCAGTGTCTTATTTTTACTTAGTCCTTATAGAGTTCACAGTTGAAAGAAGTGGGTCAAAAGATTGGGAAAAAAAAATACCCTCCCTATTTGCAGATATTGTATTTGTGAATTTTCCTACTTGTTAAAAAATTTATTTGTGGCTCCCCAGATCAATACTGTGTTTTTTCCCTCATTCATAGATTTGTGCAGAGTAGCAAAAAATTTGAGTCACCTGCTGTGCACATTCCCAGCTGAGTCTGAACAAGGCAATGCTCTGCCTAGTTGTTTGAGCTCCCAGATTGTAAACAGGCATCCTCACTGTCTGTTTACTGTTGTGATATTTGCATTTTTTGCTAGTTATTTCAATGTTTAAAATGGCCTCAAGCGTAAAGGCAACTGGCAGCGAATTCAGTGTTGATAATTCAACTCTATATTAATTAAGGTGTCTTTAAACAGAAGCACAGGGTGGCACTGGGTGGCTCTGTGGTTTAGCGCCTGCCTTTGGCCCAGGGCTCAATCCTGGAGTCCCGGGATCGAGTCCCATGTTGGGCTCCCGGCATGGAGCCTGCTTCTCCCTCCTCCTGTGTCTCTGCCTCTCTCTCTCTCTCTCTCTCTGTCTATCATAAATAAATAAATCTTTTAAAAAAATAAATAAACAGAAGCACACGTAAAGCCAGCCTGCTTATGATCGACAAAACATGACCAGAGGCTCTTCGGAACCTGACTCTGCATTTCCTACAGGAGAGTGTTTCAGTGTTTGAACTGATTGTGATTCAGAAAAGTCGTTGATAAGCACTGTGACTGGCCGCTGAAGAAGCCCAGGAAGTGCTGTTCCTCTGGGAACTTGGCTCTGCGAGGGGGATGGTCCTGGTGTGTGTGTTCAGCTCTGTAAGTCCTGTGCTCTGCTCACTGTTTCCTTCCCCCAACATGGCTAGGTCGGGGCGATCATCATCACACCCACCCGAGAGCTGGCTATTCAGGTAGATGAAGTCCTGGCGCATTTCACAAAGTCCTTCCCACAGTTCAGGTAAGTTGGATGCAGTGTCCCTGTTAGCTGTGGGCTGTCTGACCACTTTGCCTGACCTGCTCAAAGACCCGTTTCTTGTTTTAGCCAGATTCTCTGGATCGGAGGCAGGAATCCCGCAGAAGATGTTTCCAGGTTTAAGGAACAAGGGTAAGTTTGCTTCCACTCCTTTCCTTGCTTGTTTTTGGCCCTGAACCCAAGAGGAGGTGATACATGGTGTAGGCCTAATGGGGAGCACTCCCTTCGGCAACCTGCTCTCCCCAAAAGTTTGATTCTCTAGGCCAACTTTGAATTTTGCCTGCTGGCCCTTCCCCTAAGGCCCTGATGAGCATTTCCCGCTCAGTGAGTCCTGCCCTGCAGAGGAGAAAGAAGTTGGGGTGTTGCCCCCCCCCCCCTCCCCCCCCCACCAGGCTGACTGACTAGGCAGGCCTCAGGGCCCTTGTTTTTCTCACTCAGGGCTCTCTAAGTGGTCTCATCTCGCTCCTGGTGGTCCCTGACCTTAGCCTTAGCTCCAGACCTGCAGGCAGCTGCTTGTCTGCCTGGCATCTCCTGGGCATTTCCCTGCTGTTGCAAGTGTGTCTGGAATGGCTGATTTTTGTCCCCAAATCTCCATGTCACCTGGAGTTTCCTGGTTGTCCATCTTTGTGCTTCTCCTGAAGTCTGGGAATTGGCCTTGATACCTCATTGTCCCTTCTGTCCCCGCACGCCATTAACCATCACCAACATCCTTTACATGCTCCCTCCAGAGCACACATCTCTAGCCCTTTGCTTCTTTCCCTCGCCACCTCTTCCACTCTGATCTAAACCACCCTGTGTCCTCTGTGTTTCTCCTCTTGCCATCTTATAACCCACTTTCCACAGAGCAACCCAGGTGGCCTTTTCAGAATGTCAGTTGGGTCATGTCACTCATTAGAAACCCTTTAGTGGCTTCTGCTGGTCCTTAGGAAGGATACTGATGTCTGTACAGGGCTTGCGAGACCACCATTCTCCACTGCTGCCGCCTCCCCACGAGCTAGCTGCTGCACAGACCTGGCTTTCTAGAGCACTGTGTGGGCCAGCATCCCTGTGTCCTCAGGCAGGCTTCTAGGTCAGGGTGCTGTCCCACAGCATTGTATCTGCAGAGCCTTGCTTGGTGCTGAGCACACACAGGTGTTTAATAAACATGTGGATGTTGGCAAATGTGGTGGCTGTCAGCCCTTTGGATTTTTTTCCGTCCTACCATGAATAAGATTTATAATGGGCAGTGATAGATTTTGTGGCCAATTTCTTGGAAAATCTTAATAGAATTGCTTCTATTGAGCATTTGGTATGTTTGGGTGTCCCATGAGATGCGTTTCAGCAGAGGTCAAAAAGTCCGTTCCTGCAGGGGGCAGAGGATAACACCAGTCTTTGAGAAGGGGTGGGGATGGGGTAGGAATTGCCCAGTACCTAGCCGAATACTCAGCTCTAGCTGATAGCCTTGCAGGGTTCTGGGTTCAGTATTGTCAGATTTTGAATTTTTAAAAAGCAAATGGAATTCCAGATTTTTATGTGTTAGCTCGAGACTTCTAACCATTGGCATGTAATTCATATTAAAAAAGAGAAAAAATACTTCTTGGGGCACCTGGCTGGCTCAGTGGTGAAGCATGCAACTCTTGATCTTGGGGTTGTAGGTTCAAACCCCAAGTTGAGTATAGAGAATACTTGAAATTTAAAAACAAAACAAAACAAAACCAACTTCTTGTATGTCAGTCAGTGTGTAGGGGCCATATTTGGTGTTTTGTCTGTTGTGATCTTTATTTTTTATTTTTATTATTTTTTAAAGATTTATTTTTATTTATTTATGATAGACAGAGAGAGAGAGAGAGAGAGGGGCAGAGACACAGGCAGAGGGAGAAGCAGGCTCCATGCCAGGAACCCAATGTGGGACTCGATCCCAGACTCCAGGATCGCGCCCTGGGCCAAAGGCAGGCGTGAAACCGCTGAGCCACCCAGGGATCCCTGGTTGTGATCTTTAATGTAAAATTTTTTCTAATTCTGTTAACATTATTTTTTAAAAAAGATTTATTCATGAGAGAGAGAGAGAGAGGCAGAGACACAGGCAGAGGGAGAAACAGGCTCCATTCAGGGAGCCTAATGCGGGACCTGATCCCGGAACTCCAGGATCACGCCCTGAGCCAAAGGCAGATGCTCAACCGCTGAGCCACCCAGGGATCCCTAACATTCTCATTTTATAGATGAATTACCAGGGGTGTAGAGTGGTTGAGTAGCTTGTTCTAGGTCAGGGGTCAGCAAACCTTTTCTGTAAAGGAACAGATGGTAAATATTTTAGGCTTGTGGACCACATGGTTTGTCACAAGTATTCAGCTCCACTGTGGTAGTGTGAAAGCCACCAAAGACCACTTATGAACGAATGAGTGTGGTTGTGTGCCAATGACATGTCACAAAAACAGGTGGAGGCCAGATGTGGCCAGTGGGCCAGCGTGTGCTGACTCTGACCTGGCTTTTGGCCCAGAACCCATCAGTCTCCTTCATGGTCCTGGCTTTTGCCCTTAGCCCTCTATCCTCATTCATGGCTGTATTTCCCCTCCCTGGAACTTAGATGACTTTGGGGGTGGAGGTTACAAAATTTGGTTTTTGGAATCACAGATATTCCCAAGATCCAGAGAGTATGGCAAATGTTTACTGTGTTTTCAAAGTGGGAACATCATTGTGGCCACTCCAGGCCGCTTGGAGGACATGTTCCGGAGGAAGGTGGAGGGCTTGGATCTGGCTAGCTGTGTGAAGTCCCTGGAGGTCCTGGTGTTGGATGAAGCAGACAGACTTCTGGACATGGGGTTTGAGGCAAGGTACTGGACTATGGGCTTCGCTGGCTTTGGGTTATGGTGGGCAAAAAGGAGAGCAAAGTGGAATTCCTTTACCACTTACTGACTGCCCTTATTGGCCTCATTTGAATTTCAAGTCATTAAGTTGTTTGATCTTTCAAATTTTACCACACAGTTTTAATTCCATTTCTACTTCTTAAGATGCATTTTCCTTCATGATTTCTTTTGAAGTTGTGTGTGTGTGTGTGTGTGTGTGTGTGTGTGTATGTTGGTATTTTGAATAGCTTTATTGGGATATATTCCTATATCATACAGTTCACCTACTTAAAATGTATAGTTCTGGGCAGCCCAGGTGGCTTAGTGGTTTAGTGCCACCTTTGGCCCAGAGTGTGATCCTGGAGACCCAGGATCAAGTCCCGTATCAGGCTCCCTGCATGGAGCCTGCTTCTCCCTCTGCCTGTGTCTCTGCCTCTCTCTCTGTGTGTCTCTCATGAATAAATAAATAAATAAAATCTTAAAAAATATATATAGTTCCATGGTTTTTAGTCTCAAAACTTTTTTTGTTATTTTTTTTTTAAGATTTTATTTATTTGAGAGAGAGTGTGAGTGCTCAAGCAGGGGGAGGAATAGAGGAAGAAGGAAAAGTGATTCAGGGCTTGATCCCAGGACCTAAGGATCATGACCTATGCCAAAAGGCAAATGCTTCACTGACAGCCCCCCAGCCCCCCACTCCCCCACCAAAAAGTTTTTTGTTTTACCTTCATTCTCTCCTTTTAATTGTCTCACATGATAAAAGTATAATTACGTGTTAACATTGGAGAAAACTAAAAAAAAAAAAAAAAAAAAAAAAAAAAAAATTGGAGAAAACTTAGAAAAATGAGAGTATAAAGAAGAAATAAAAATTGTTCATAATTTTATCCCCTGGTTAATGTCTTTTTTTTTTTTTTCCTGTTTAATGTCTAGTGTAAATACTGTGATGGCTTTTTTTCCCAATTTTTAAAATACCTGTTTAGTATCATAAGTGGTATTTGTTGATGATGCTGATAAACAAAGGGTTAAGTTGGAGTCCTCTTTTTTTAGCATCAACACCATCCTGGAGTTTTTGCCAAAGCAGAGGAGAACAGGCCTCTTTTCAGCAACTCAGACACAGGAAGTGGAGAGCCTGGTGAGAGCAGGCCTGCGGAACCCTGTCCGGATCTCGGTGAAGGAGAAGGGTGTAGCTGCCAGCAGCACCCAGAAAACTCCTTCCCGCCTGGAGAACTACTACATGGTGCGCACTGGATGTCCTTACTGATTCTGCCGTTTAGTGATAATGCTGACTAGGGTCTATCATACAACGTGGTACTGCCTCTAGGGCAACTGCCTCGAGGGTGGTGTTGAAATCCAGCAGGCTCACCTGCATGGGGCGTCATCCTTATTGCTGACAGTTCTGGGCTAGGCTACTAAAGGAGCCTGGCCTTTCCCAGCCAGAGGGAGGGGTCTGTAGGTAATGTGCATCACTAGGAGCGAGTGTTGGAGCAGGACCGCCCAGGACAAAGCCTGGGTGCACATCTTGGCTTTGTCCCTTACTAATTAAACTAGATGCATGTACCTGTAAAAAGAGTGCTCCAGTACTACCCACTTCATAATTGTGATGAGGATTAATACACATTAGGCCAGTGCTTAGTACATAGTAAGTACAAATAACTGTTAACTTTGGACACCCACTGTGGCTCTTGTTGCTTTCTGCTGTTTTGTATTCATTTCAGTGATTGCATTTAGAAAGATGGAGGAGTGTGTGGGAAGAAATTCCAGACTGAGAATTTGGTTTTGGTAAAAATAGAAGGAATACATGCAGATGGGTTTAAATGTCTCCAATTTAGGGGCCTCGATGGAGTACTTGATTATATTGGGACTGGAGTCTGTCTCCAAGGAGGTCTTTCAAATTTTGTACATTCCTCTCTGGAAACCTCTGTTCATCTTCGTGATTTCTGAATATGGAGCTGTACCAGAATCTCCAGGGGGCTCTTAAATAATATGAATTCTTGGGTCCAGTCCTAGACCTACTGAATTTATATGCTGTGCCCAAGAATCTACATTAAAAAAAAAAAAAAAATCTACCCCGGGGGGGGCATTTGGATGGCTCAGTCCAGAGAGTTTGCAACTCTTGATCTTGGGGTCATGAGTTCAAGCCCCATGTTGGGTGTAGAGCTTATGTAAAAAACAAAAACAGAACAAAAAAAACTACGCTGGGTATAGCTGGTCTGGTCCCTGTCTGTATACTGGGATTTGGGGACGATTGCATTAGATGACTGTGTGTCTCTCAGTTCCATGACTTTGATTTTTTTTTAGTTCTTTTTTTAGTTCCATGACTTTGTGACTTACTTTTGTCAGCACCACCTGTTCTGATCTAGGCAGGGTGATTAACATACTGAAGAAAGTGTATTCGATTAGTGGAGAGAATCAGATTCCTTAACATTTAAGGCTAAATATGAAAATAGCTAAAGAGATTATTATCATCTATAAATTTTAAAAATCTTACTGGTTTTCCTTTTAACTTTGCAGGTATGTAAGGCAGATGAGAAATTTAACCAGCTGGTACATTTTCTTCGAAATCATAAGCAGGAAAAACACCTGATCTTCTTCAGGTAATCCTTCTGGGTCCTGTGGTAGGAGAATCGGGTTCAGCCACATCTGGAGTGCACAGATACATGTAGCCCTAAGGTTTGGGATTTTCTCAGGAATGTTTTTTGTCTGCAAATAACTGAAAACAGAACTTTCGTGGCTCAAGCAGGAGGAGTTATTTTCTTTCTGTAGAAAGGAAGCCAGAGGTTAGGCAGGTCCTGACATTGGGTTATGTCTCCCCAGTGTCCAGGTCTGTGTTGCTGTGACTGTCTTGGCCTTTTATTCCTGTTTGTCCCCTCATGGTCTGAAGATGGCCAGTGTCATGCCTGCTTTCCCATCTGCACTGAAAACAGAGAAAGGAGAAAAGGCAGAGGGAGTGGGAAGGGCATTCTTCACATCAGAAGATCAGAAAGCTTTCTCAGAAACCCCTCCTCCCCAGCTGACTCAAGCTTTATCTTTAGGGGCCAAAGGTGAGTCACTTGGAGCCACTCACCTCCGGAGAGGCAAGGGAAATGAGTGTGCAGCTAGCTGGCCCAGCCTCTGTTGTTTGTACAGGGAGGTTAGGGAGGAGGTGGCTGGGAATTGCTTTTAAAGGCAGCCAGCCCAGCATCTGACATGGTGGGGTTTTGTCCTGGGGTCAGAACTCCATAAAGTTTCAGATTTGGAGTTTAGTGTGGATGCTGTTGGTAGCTATTCTCCCAGAGGGGATCCACTCATCTCGCTACTTCTGGTGCTCGCCACCTCCCTCCCCTAGCACTAGGGGACCCTAAGTGGCCAGTGACTCTGAGCCTGCTGTCCCCTCTCGGCAGCACCTGTGCCTGTGTGGAATACTACGGAAAGGCCCTGGAGGCCCTGGTGAAGAGTGTGAAGATTATGTGCATTCACGGGAAGATGAAACACAAGCGCAATAAGATCTTCATGGAGTTCCGCAAATTGCAAAGGTGGGTTTGCTGCCTTGGAGCTCACTGTATGCTTTGGCAGGACCTTGCGTCTCAGCCCTCCTGTAGGCTGTGTTCTCTGCCTGCAGCCCTCTTTTCCTCTGACCAGTTATCACATCTGCTCTGTGTGGCCTGCGGGGGAGCCCATGTCCCTGGCCTGACCCCGTCATGCTGTGCTGCACTGATGTCTTTAGTTATTGCCAGCTTCGCTGTGAGATCGTAAGCTCTGAGAATACGGACCTGTGTGTTTTGTTCACTCCTGGATTTTCCAGTAACTGGCCCACTGCCTGGCTAGGGGGTTTTGATACCTGTTGTTGAATGGGTGGAGAGTGTGGAGAGGAGCAGCTCATTGAGGTCTTGTGGGTTGTTGTCAGGTCACTGCACAAAGACCATAATTGATTCTGTGTGTAGAAGTCACACTTCCCTGCTTTTCCACTGAGCATCCTGGCTGTATTGTTAAATGCACTCTTCTAGACAGTGTGATAGAATGGACTGTTACACCTCAGGATTAGATTTCACTGCAGTTTTTTGTTTTATTTTATTTATTTTATTTTTTTTTGTTTTAAATATGCTAATTTAAAAAATCCTTTCCTGGTCTTTTCGCTACTTCCCATTTCCATTGGAAATTGGGAGAGTCCTAAAGAGCCTTAGGAGGTCAAAATGTTATTACTGAATGCTTGCTTCTGCGAGAGTTTCTGAAACTGTGTGTTATTGTTATTGTACAGAGGCCAGTAAGAATTGATGGTGATAACATTGGTGGCCCCCTTGCTCAGAACGATGTTTTCTCAATTTCTAGTGGGATTTTAGTGTGCACGGATGTCATGGCTCGAGGAATAGACATTCCTGAAGTAAACTGGGTTTTGCAATATGACCCTCCCAGCAGCGCAAGGTACAGTGTGACAGAATGTGACCCTCCCTGGCAGGAATGTGGCCCCACAAATTCTGAGGAAGATCTGCATAATGATGTTCATCAATATGTTATTTTTTAAAAAGATTTTATTTATTATTTATTTGAGATAGAGTGCCCATGTGAGTGCACAGCAGGGGGAGGGAGAGGGAGAAGCAGGCTCCGCGCTGAGCAGGGAGCCCAACACAAGGCTCCATCCCAGGACCCCAGGATCATGACCAGAGCCAAAGGCAGATGCTTAACTGACTGAGCCACTGAGGTACTCAAAATGTTACTCTAAATAGCAAAAATGGGTGAACAGGTGAACTCTCATTGGTGTGTCAAATTAGTGATGCCATAGTATGCAGCAATTCATTATTTTCACCTGCTTTTTAGAGGTCTTGCATAAATGTATCTTACAGATGCTTAAAGGAAAGCGACACACAACACCATATATGAAAGTCTCCTTTGTTCTCCCAAAGCAAACATATATTTCTCATAAATGTTTCCAAACATAGGAAAATCCAGGGGAATAGGCCTCCTGAGTGGTAATAATTGTTACTTCTTGGAGGGCTTACAGGCCACTTTCCTGTACTTTTGTCTGCTAGTTTTCTACTAGGACTGTGTTTTACTTTTGTTATCAGATAGGCATATATTTGAAAGTTTTGTAGTTCACATTAAGTGTCTTGCAGAGTCCTACTGGTTTGCATCTATGTTTACCTGCCAGCTCTTGTGTTTGTGACCCTAGTGAGGGGCAGGGATAGGGCTGAGCCATGGAGTCTGGTGGCCCTGGGTCTGTGCTCCATCCCACTGTTCACATGGTGAACATGTTCCCATCCTGCATTCACAGTGCCTTTGTGCATCGCTGTGGCCGCACAGCCCGCATTGGCCACGGTGGCAGCGCGCTCGTGTTCCTCCTTCCCATGGAAGAGTCCTATGTCACTTTCCTTGAAATTAACCAAAAAGTAAGTGGTCTCTTTTTTTCATATAGAATGCCCAGTGACAGGAGACTTGGTGTAGAGTTCTTTTCTAGCAAGTGGTCCGGAAGTTAGGGGGGTAGTTTGCAGACTCTCAGGGGCCAGGTGGTGATGGAAGGACAGGGACCACGCTGGCCTAAAGGCCATGGGGAGGCATGCTCCATTTAAGGTGGCTCAGCTTCAGCTGTCAGTACTTGGGTTGGATATTTTCCGACTAGAAATCAGGATTGTTATGTAAAACTTATTTAAAATTTTCTTTAAAAAAATATCAGACCAAACAAAATACTTGGGAATTTGGGCTTCAGTGCCTCTGATTAAAGATTACAGTGAATTGTTTTGCCTTTGGTTTTATTGGCACTGGTTCTGATGGGGTTTTGGAGGTGAGCATGTGGTCTGTGTGCAGTGTCCCCTGCAGGAGATGAAACTCCAGAAAAACACAGGAGATCTCCTTCCAAAGCTCAAGTCCATGGCCCTGGCCGACAGAGCTGTGTTTGAAAAGGGCATGAAGGCCTTTGTGTCATATGTCCAGGCTTATGCAAAGCACGAATGCAACCTCATCTTCAGATTAAAGGGTAAGGTGGACTTCATGTAATACCTGCAGGCCTTAAAAAATGTTAGGCACGTATCAGGGTTATTTTCTAGAATTTAAAAGAAGTCTTGCTAGGGTTTGTGTGTAGACAGAACAAAGTGGCTGCCAAGTACTCTTTTTCAGCAAAAATGTAATTATTTTAAATCTAATTGAAATGAACCCGATTAGCTCATTTGGTCAGAACGGCGTCTTCCTGGGGTTGGAGCTTCTGACCTTATTTTGGGTGTGCTAACTCTGCCATTTTGGTTTAATTAGATCTTGATTTTGCTAGTCTTGCTCGAGGGTTTGCCCTGCTGCGGATGCCCAAGATGCCAGAACTGAGGGGACGGCAGTTTCCAGATTTCGTGCCTGCAGATGTTAACACAGACATCATTCCATTTAAAGATAAAATTAGAGAGAAACAAAGGCAGAAACTACTGGAGCGACAAAGAAAAGAGAAAAGAGAAAATGAAGGGAGGAAAAATATTATAAAAAATAAAGCTTGGTCAAAGCAGAAGGCCAAAAAGGAGAAGAAGAAAAGAATGAATGAAAAAAGGAAGAGGGAAGAGGTACACTTTTTATTACTTGAATACTCAGCTGAGAAATCTGAGTGAATTTTATCAAGGTAGCATCTTGTAGTAGCTGCATGGGGCTCTCTATTGCTGTATTCCTTTGTGACTCAGGAGGGAGCATGGTGTGTTTGTGGAAGCTGATGTGAGAGTGTGTTGTTGCTATGGGAACACATTGCTAAGAAATGTGCTTTCTTGCTCTGCACTTAGGGTTCTGATATCGAAGATGAGGACATGGAAGAACTTCTTAACGACACGAGGCTCTTGAAAAAGTTTAAGAAAGGCAAAATTACTGAGGAAGAATTTGAGAAGGGGTTGTTTTCAAGTGGCAAGGGAACAGTCACGACAGCAGATTTGGGGATCTCTGATTTGGAAGAGGACTGCTGATGCTGGCTCTGGGGCATGTAGGAGTGCAGGGAATACAGTGAAGAGGCCCCGCACCCGGCACGGCTCACACATGCTTTTGTTGAGTGCCAGACAGTTCTGGCACTGGGACAGAGGGGAGGCTTCATGCTCATGAATATTTTATTCCGACCTCATTGGCCCTTAGGTCCAACAGGAGAGTGTAAGACTAAGTGTAAATAAATAGATGTTGAATATTTATTTTAATGGGTTACCTATAACTTCAAGCTTTTTCTGTGGCTATTTTATACTTACTTTTTAACCTAAACATACTGAGGTATACTTGATTTTTGGCTTTCTAAGTTTCCTTAGTGTTTTCAGGCACCTGATCTTCCTGAGTGTCCTCATCCTTGGACTTCAGTTATTTCTGAGGAACTGCACAAAACACTTGCATGGGGTGGCTGATGTTGCCGGGGTGTTTCTTCTTTTTGAAGAATAGTCCCCACCACCATTTTATGGGGGGGTTATCTAAAAAACCAAGGAAGCAAGTCATATTCTGGGAAAAAAATTATGCTTTGTGTCGAATAAACAGTTTCCTTCCAATTGAGTCTAAAGTGTGTGAATGTGGCTGCAGAGTGTCTTCACCAAGATGACTAATACCTTTGGGCCTCAGGTAGCACTCAGTACTGATGCAACACCATATCAAAATATTTCATATAATTTATTTGAAAAGATGCTGAATTTGTACCCAAGTATAATTTTTAAAAAGCTGTTCAGGATCAAAATACTTCATATAATTTATTTGAAAAGATGCTGACTTTGTACCCAGGTACAGTTTTTAAAAAGCTGTTCAGAAGCAGAATTTAAGGGAAATTCACATCTTTCACAGATACAGAATTTCAGTGTGCAGATGTTTTGGAAGGTCTTCATACATGATGAGCCACACATTGCTACTCCTGCTAAATGCTGTCTCTAACTTCCTTGGGTTCTTTTGGTGATTCCCATTCTGTCTGTCCCAAGCTTGATGATGGGACGGCAACTCTGGGCTTGTGGTCACCACCGGAAGCCTCCTGTAAATTCAACCTGGGTTTCTGGCCTTTCTCATAAGGCACCGTTTGTAACATGTCCTGGGCAGTTGTTGGTTCCTGTAGGGGTGCCTGGGTGCAGGCAGGAATGTCTGCTTTTTCAGGCAGGCCTGCATTTCTTTCATCGATGCTTTTGGCAATTCAGTCTGGAGTGCAGGAAGAAGGGAGGTGGGCCTGGGCATGTCTTTCATTGGTTAAGTAGCCAAAAACTTAACTTGTATTTCTGGACACTGGAAAGTGTCTGGAAACCATAAACACAATTCAGGTTAGGTTTTAGGAAAACCATGAATACATTTTAGATGGGCTAAACTGGATAAAATATTCTCCAGATCTTATTAGGGTTTTAGGTCCTTAGTCCTAAGTCTTCATTTAAAAAGAAAAAAATCAGTTTTAGGGGTGTCTGGCTGGCTCAGTCAGTGAAGCATGTGACTCCTGATCTCAGGGTGGTGAGTTCGAGCCCATGTTGGGGGTAGAGATTACTTAAAAATAAAATCTGTAAAGAAAAAAATTTCACTTTTGGTCTGGCTCATGGAGGGGTCAAGAGGCTACTCACCTTGCCCTAAGTATGTTGGCTGTGCGCCGGCAGGAGGATCCAGCGCTTACAGATACAACTTGATGAGCTCATCGCTGACTGCTGAGGGTGTCAACACCCCCAAGTCTGTAAACAGCAGTGTTATTAAGGAAGGGGAGGTATAGTCGACCCATGGGTGCTCCTCTTTGAGATCTTGTTCCGTCTGCACAGTCTTAAGAGTATCTGCCTTATACTGAGGAGACAGGAAACACATGTTGGTTTTCCCCACACACCCAGGGCTCAGATGTGACGTGGGCTTGGCCTGTGTAATCAGTGTACTACTCCCTGAACATGTTCTGTGTTCCCCAGAGGTGGGGGAAGCCAGCTATGCAGCATATTGGCGAGGAGGGCACGGTGCTGCAGGGGAGCCAGAGGATGGTGGCCTTTGGGCTGACAGCCTCAATTTAATGATAAACTGTCTGCCCTCACTGCTGTGCTGGAGTCACTGCTCCAAGCTTCTTGAGATAACAATTTAGAGTGTACAGAGTGCTTACTATGTGCCTGGCACGTGCCAAGCTTTTCTCCAGGATTATCTCAGAACTGTCAGATCGCTCAGCACTTTCATCTCATTTTAAAGATGACTGAAGCCCAGAATGTAAAATGAGAGTGCTTGCCCCAGGTCACATGGTCAGTAAGCGGTGGAGATGGGGGCTGGAGCCTGGATGACTGACTCCAAGGCTTGGACTGAACCATCAGTTCTCCCTGTATCCTCCCAGCCCCTTCTTGTGCCTGAGAGAGACGGAGAGACTGAAGTTCTGGGGACAAATGGGACTCATTCTGAGCTCAGCCAACAACTGATCTTTGTATCCCAAGTGTTAGAGAAACTAGTGATGGGAAGGGAGTAACTTACTGAAATATTCTTACACTGCTTCTTCCCAAAGGCTTCAGTTTAGACTCAATAGCCCTGGGCAGCCCAGGTGGCTCAGCGGTTTAGCGCCTGCCTTCGGCCCAGGGTGTGATCCTGGAGTCCCGGGATCGAGTCCCACATCGGGCTCCCTGCTTGGAGTCTGCTTCTCCCTCTGCCTGTGTCGCTGCCTCTCTCTCTCTCTCTCTCTCACGAATAAATAAAAATCTTTATAGACTCAAATACCCCTTCAAATATGTAAAAAAACTCTTGCCTTAAACTTATCTGGGACATCCTGCTGGTTTAGTGGGAAGAGTCGTACAAACTTGAAACTTTCTGCAACGACATAAAAAGGCTTGTTCTGTGCTTTGGCGCACACGGCCATCTGGTTGGTTCCAATCTGGAGACACAGAGAAAATGAAGGATGAGACCTTATAGCACATTCAAAAGCATGTGAGTGACTATATAATATATGAAATCTGGCTTTAGAATTAAAGAAGATCTTTCAGTTTTTTATTTTTTTAATTTAATTTATTTTTTTTAAAGATTTTACTTATTCATGAGAATACACAGAGAGGAGAGAGAGAAAGAGGCAGAGACACAGGCAGAGGGAGAGGCAGGCTCCATGCAGGGAGCCCAACGTGGGACTCGATCCCGGGTCTCCAGGATCACGCCCTGGGCTGTAGGCGGCGCTAAACCGCTGAGCCACCAGGGCTGCCCTCTTTCAGTTTTTTAAATGCTTATTTGAGAGAAAGAACACAAGCACAGAAGCTGAGAGAAAAGCAGGCTCCCCGCCAAGCAGGGAGCCCAACATGTGGCTCGATCCCAGGACCTTGAGATCATGACCCGACCAAAGGTAGATACTTAACCAACTGAGCCACCCAGGCACTCCTAAAGAGGATATTTTTAAAAAGAGGACATGGGATGCCTGAGTGGCTCAGTGGTTAAGCGTCTGCCTTCGGCCCAGGGCGTAATCTGGAATCCCGGGATCGAGTCCCACATCGGGCTCCCTGCACGGAGCCTGCTTCTCCCTCTGCCTGTGTCTCTGCCTCTGTCTGTCAGGAATAAATAAATAAAATCTTAAAAAATAAAAAGAGGACAGAATAGACATTTCTCCAAAGATATACAAATGGCCAATACACACATGCTCTAAAGATGCTCAAGATCCTCAGTCATCAGGCAAACGCAAGTCAAAACTACAGTGAGATACTACTTCACACCTATTAGCATGGCTATACATTAAAAACCAAAATAACAAGTATTGGCAAAGATGTAGAGGAACTGGAATACTTGTATATGCTGAGAATGGAAAAAGGTACAGCTGCTGTGGAAAAGTCTGGTAGGTCCTCAGAAAGCTAAACATGGGGCAGCCCTGGTGGCTCAGCGGTTTAGCGCTGCTTTCGGCCTGGGGTGTGATCCTGGAGACCCGGGATCGAGTCCCATGTCAGGCTCCCTGCATGGAGCCTGCTTCTGCCTCTGCCTCTGCCTGTGTCTGTGCTTCTCTCTCTCTCTCTCTCTGTGTCTCTCATGAATAAATAAATAAAATCTTTAAAAAAGAAAAGCTAAACATGGAATTACCATGACTCAGAAGTTCCACTCAGATACATACCCACAGGAACTGCAAATAGGAACTCATAATTGTGCACCTATGTTGGCAATAGCATTATTCACAATAGCCAAAACGTAGAAACAACTCAAGTGGACAGGAATGGGTGGACAAACAAATGTGCTATATGCCTCGGTGGCTCAGTGGTTGAGCATCTCCCTTTGACTCCGGGTGTGATCTTGGGGTCCCAGGATGGAGTCCTGCATTGGGCTCCCTGCATGGAGCCTGTTTCTCCCTCTGCCTGTGTCTCTGTATCTCGTGAATAAATAAATAAAATCTTTATTAAAAAAAAAAAAAAAGAGGGATGGAGGTGACACCTGCTATCACAAGGATGGGCCTTAAAAACATCATGCTGAATGTGGGGCGCCTGGGTGGCTCAGTCGGTGAAGTGTCTGCTTTCAGCTCAGGTCATGATCTCAGTGTCTTGGGATTGAGCTCCATGTCAGGCTCCCTGCTCAGTGAGGACCCTGCTTCTTCTCCTTCTGCCCCCACTCATGTGCTCTCCCTCTCAAATAAATGAATAAAATACTTAAAAAAAGAAAATATCCTGCTGAGTGAAATCATGCCACTGAACGCTAAATGTGAAAACTGTATGTTATGTGTCTTTCACTACACACAAGAAACAAATGATCATGAAATCTTCCCATGTTAGGCAATGGGCAAAGAATTTTAATACTACTTTATACTGATGTCAAATATGCTCGATTTAAAAAAAAAACAACCAATAGTCAAACTCAATTCCAGTTAAAACATGTTTTGAAAAAAGATAAACTGTATTCCCATGATTCACAGAGATCAAAGAAATGTGACCAAAATTGGCCACTGTAGTGACCTCTGGGGCCAAGGAAACCATTGGCTGTGATGGTGACATATGGAGACTAAGCAGAATGGAAGAGTGGATGCCAGGATGGGGGTCAGCAGCCCGGGTCCACGTCAGGGGCAAGGAGCTATACAGAACTGATGTTCTTACCTTGTTGATAATCCCCCCGTTTTCAACAACTCCTTCAGCACCAACGATGACCAGATCCACTTTCTCCATGATATAGCTAAAAAAATTAAAGCAAAAAAAAAAAAAAATTAAAAAAAAAAAATTTTACTTATTCAGGAGAGACACAGACAGAGGCGCTCCCCCATGGCTGCTGGCACATGTACACAGGTGTGGTGACCGATAATGAGGATTTCATGACCTGATGTGATCCTTGCTACTTGTGTGGTACATACTGTTTTCTGATCTACTTCAATACAAACAGAACAAAAATTTAAAAGCCTGTTGTGATCTAAAGTTGGAAAAGAACATTATGTAATTCAAGAATCTTTTAGCTAAGGTAAAGGCCAATTTACCTTTGAAAATGAACTAAGGGAATTCTTCAAAATGTTTTCTTCTGAATGCATTCTTAATTTCCTTATCAGCTGCTTTCTGTGTGTTTGTGTTTTTCTGAGAGACTTTCAGTCCTGTTTTCTTTTGTGAGGTACACTGACAATTCTCTGAACACCTGTCCTCAGTTTTAGGACCAAAGTTGCATGAGTGAGTCACAGAATCCCAGAGTGCCACTGAGGATAGCTAGCCCATGCCTTCCTGTAAAGAGGGAGCACTGATGATGTGTGCTGATCCTAACCCAACTTTTGCATTGTGCTCTTAAAATGCACCATAAAACTACATAAACGACTCTCATTCTCTGCAACACCCTACAGCTTGTGTCCTGCATACACTCTTAAGACCTTATAATGAGCTTGCTGGATTAATGCAGCCATCAATTCAAAGGCAGGATGTTACCCAGTGAGGTTTTATCAATCTAGAAACCCTGCTCCAAGGCAAACCTGGGAGTGGGTGAGGAAAAGCAACCATGCTCAGGGAAGATGGGAACTTACCCAACAGCAGCATCCAGGACCACAGTGACAGGGACGTTGAGGTGACAGAGAGCTTTGGCCATTTTCTTACTGGAAAGTGACATTTTGAGAACAGAAAAAGTTGAAGAGAGTCCCATAATGATGTATAATGAGTCACTTAATTTGGACAGTGGTCAATCAAATTAGCTTGAAACTCAGTTCACAGGAATTAAGGGCCACATCCCAAGACTCTGGATGAAAGAAGTAAGAATTTGGGTTCTTTAGAAGAAAATAGGTATTTCAGGAAAACAATATTCTTGGGGAGTCTGGGTAAGAGAACCAAATTCAGAAAAAAGGATAAGGCTTCTTCTTTCATTATCTTCTATTTTTTTTCTTTTTAAGATTTTATTTATTTATTCATGAGAGAGAACAGAGATACAGGCAGAGAGAGAAGCAGGCTCCATGCAGGGAGCCCGATGTGGGACTCGATCCCGGGACTCAAAGATCACGCCCTGCCCCAAAGGCAGGCGCTAAACCGCTGAGCCACCCAGGGATCCCCCTTTCATTATCTTCTAGATGGATATGTGAATTATCTAGTCCTTGATAAAAATCTTTCCACTGATGTATCTGTTGCTGTTCCTCTGATTTAACTACTAAGTAAACAGCCTAGATCCTGTACTGTGGCTACTGCCAATTCACAGGGATCTTCCTTCAGGGGCAGGAAGACACCCAAAGGCAATGCTGGGTAACTGGCCACTCGGGGACATGTTCTGGGGCTTCCCACACAGGTTTTAATCCTCAGTTTGCACTTTAGAATGACTGCTGGGCCCAGAACCAAATGGAATGATACTTGCCCTGATAAATCAGGCTGTGACTCTGTAATGTACACACTGAAACGCTTCTTGGCCGCCACGGCTGCCTCCAAAACTCTCAGGACCACTCTGGAGTAGGCGTGAGTTAATATTCTCTGTGGACCAAGAAACCTCTGTCAAAAGGGCAAGCTTAGCAGCGATCACCTGCACTCTGCCCCGCTAACGCAGGCTCCCAGTACCCCACGGCTTCTCTGTATGCCTTCTCACAAACCAACTCATCAGGAAGGAGATCCTCGATGGCACATCTATTGTGGGTCACCTCTTCCTACAGCAAATGCGGGAGTGGAATCTCCATGTGGTGTTGCTCACAAGATACAAAAGCCTTTCTGTCCGAAGGCTCTGTTTAGTTCCTTTGGGCTGGCTTTCCCATTTCTAAGACATGGTTTGCACACTCAGGTCCACAGGCATTAGGCAGGCTGCATAAAGAAATGCAGCAGCTCAGGCAGGGCTAGCAGCAAAGAGGAGAGGCCAAGTTCCAGCTGCTGTCATGTGGTCTCACAATTGCCAGAGCATCTGATATTTTCTTGAAAATCCAAGACATAAGGGTTGGCTACTTAATTTTTAAAAATTAATAAATACCATTTGGGGTAAACACAACCTATCTGTGGGCTGGATACAATACGCAGACACTCACTTCACCTTTGTTCTAATGAACAGACTAAATGGTTCTACATAATGCAAAATGGATGCACAGAGCACCTTAGCTCCTTTCTGGGCCTCCCCCAGGAGCTTGTTAGCAATGCAGATTCTCAGCCCCACCCCAGACCTGCTGAATCAGAACGTCCCTGAATGAGATCCCAAGGTGGTTCATCTGTAGGTTTAAATGTGGGCAGCTCTGTTCTGAATTTAGCCTAAAGTCAGTGCTGATGCAGGTAGGTATTAACAAGTTCAAACACACCAGAGCAAATGAAACCCGCAGAAAGCTGAGTGCAGGAGTTTGGTGGAAACAGAGGGGCCTTAGCAAGAGGCAATCCTAATCTTGCCTCCATTTGCCCCAAAGCAGCTTTGTTTGCAACTGGCTTTTGTACAAATTCCACTCACAACTATTACATCATTTATTGAATAACACACTTCAAAGGTTGGGAAGGGGATAATAAAGCAGGACAAGATTTCAGAGTCAAAAATGCAAGTAAATAATTTTATGGTCTGAGGCTGGGGTGGCAGAAGAGGGACGCCATGGAAGAGATATCATAAAGGTTTTACTGCCCCTTTGCTGGCGGACTGGCTTAACCTGCAGCTCCTGTCTTCACCTACAAACACTTGGCAGCTCTGCATCTCTGAAATAGCACTAGAGATGAAATTAAAGACAACACCCCAACACAGTGCTAATCTTCCCTGGAAGACAGTATGGAAGACAGTATGAACCAGTGCCAACAGCTGTTAGGTGGTGATTTGGGTTTAGTACGTAACCAGTAATGAAAATACTTCTTTGGTAAAGACATCTTATTAAACCAAGAATCCATGCTATCCCAGTGGTTTTTCTCTTCCTGTTTATTTAAAGTTTATTTATTATTTTTAAGTAATCTCTACACCCAATGTGGGGCTCGAACTCATGACCCCAGAGATCAAGAGTCACCACTCTTCTGACGGAGCCAGCCAGGCGCGCCCCTGCCTGTTTAATATAATAGACTCTGTAATAACATCTACACATTTCTTTAGTGCTTACTGTGTGCCAGGCATAGTATAGGGTCCTTAGGTCATCTCATTGCCTCCTCCCACAACCTGATGAGGTGGGTGCTGTTGTTACCTTTATTTAACAGATGAGAAAACTACAGCACATAGAGGTTAAGTAACTTGTCCAAGGTGACACAGCAAGTAAGTGGCAGAGGAGAGATTTTACCCCAGGAGTCTAAGTCCAAAGTCTCTGCTCCCAATTACTGCACATAAGAAAATCTACTCACCGCCCCATCTTTGATGAAAGTATGGCAGAGATCTGCAATTTTATTTCTTGATAGGGATGTTCTCCTGAGAAAAAGTTCTCCTCGCTCTATCATGATCTTTTTACATTTAGAGTAATCCTTAGAAGAAAAGAGAAAAATGTGGAGGAACTGAGATCCAGGTAAAGCAGCCAAACAAAGAAGTAGAAAGGTAACCCAAGGAAGGCAGGGCTTACAGAGTATTCCAGGGAAGTAAGGCTGATGAAACGCAGGAAGAGCTTCCCGCCGGAGGACACGGCCACGGAGGAGTCCACACCACACAGGGTTCCTATGGCACTGGTAAGATTGGCTCGCAGGCCCTGGATCGTCTCCCCTGGATTGATCACATGAGGAATGTAATGTTCAGTTTATCATCACAGCCCCTTGGTGGGTATGTGATGCAAACATTTCATTTGTTCAACCAGTGTTTACCGAATGCATCCTCTATGGCAGTGGCAGATCAGCGAGCAGACAGACAGGGTCCCTGCTCTGATAGAACTCTCTTTCTAGTGGCAAAAACCAAGCACACAAAGAAATACACAAGTTACAGACTGAACGAGGAAAGAAAGCAGCAGCATGTTGAGAAGTAAGGGGCTACTTTAGAAAGCTAACAGGGATGGCCTCTGAGTGGAGGCCATTTAAACTGAGACCTGGGTAAAAAATGATCCAGCCACATAAAGATCCAGTAGGAAGGGTGTAGGTGTAGACTACAACACAAAGATCCTGAGATGGAAACAAACTTGATATGACAGAGAGGCCACCGGGGCTGACACACAGTTTAGTGAGGGACGGCGTGGGAGGAAATGAAGAGGAAGTGGCAAGGTGAGGTCTGTGAGGTGGTGTAGGCAAGGTTCAGGTATTTGGGTGTTATTGTAGGTACAGTGGGAAGACACCATGGCTTTAGGCCAACCCTTCAAATTAAAGAAAGCATTATTATTACTATTACTATTGTTGTTATTTTGCTTATAAACGATGTCATGCTCTACCAACAAACTTACATTTAGGATGCCTGAACAAGTAGGCAATCCCAATGAATGACATGAATACTAGAATTCTGGGATACTCTGTATCAACTGCACAAATTCTGGCATAAGTCAGAAGCTGCATAAAAACTTGCAAAGCTGAACTATTGCTATAATTTAAGCTTCATGGTTAACTTGATATAACATGCTCACTCTTGATTCAAAGTGTATCTCACTTATGAAAGGGGACTCATTTAATGATAACCAGTGGGCTCTTTCCAAGTTAAAAGGAAGACTGACATGAAGGAGAAGCTGGACTTGGAGCTGCATTACCTTACGAGCGCTGGACACAGTCTTACTTCCTAAACTTCTGACAGTTACTAGAGGTCTTCCCTAACACCCAGAGTGTTCAAATATCACTCTCTTCACCTTTATCTCTCTTCAAGAACTCCAGCAAAGTCCGGATGGCAGCTACTGCTGAGGCCATGTCAGGATCTTCTTTCATCTGAGACTTAAAGTATTCAATTAGCTCTGGGGAGGGAGAAAAAAGTGATTAATCAAATTCATTTAGTAGGATGTAAGACCAGAGAGCTTTTCAATGACTGCTGACCTTAACAAGCAAACTGATTTTATTTATTTTTTTAAAAGATTTTTATTTATTTGAGAGAAAGCACACATGGAGTGGGGTGGGAGGGGGAGAGAGAGAGAAGCAGATTCCAGCTGAGTGGGAAGCCTGATGCCGGGCTCGATCTCAGCACCCTGAGATCATGATCTGAGCTGAAGACAGACATTTAGCGAACCGACCGAGCCACCTAGGCACCCCAGAAGCAAACTGTTTAAAAAAAAAACCTTTCTTTTCAGGGTGTTTGGCTTCAGGGGCATTATAAATGCTGATAGGAATAGAGATGACACCACTTTAGTATTTACGAGCTGTCTTTTTCACTCTTTAAAAAAGATTTATTTACTCATGAGAGACACAGCGAGAGAGAGAGAGGCAGAGACACAGGCAGAGGGAGAAGCAGGCTCCATGCAGGGAGCTCGATGCGGGACTCGATCCCAGATCCTGGGATCATGCCCTGAGCCGAAGGCAGACGCTCAACTGCTGAGCCACCCAGGCATCCCTGTCTTTCTCATTTTTTTTTTTTTTTTAAAAACCTATCCGTGCACAAAAAGCATAAAATTTAAGCACCACCCATGATAACAGAAGGTCATCCTCCCTCAAATCCTTGACTACAAGTCCTAGGAGAATCCCAGAGTCAACCACTTCATCAATTTACCCTCCACCTGTCCAGACAGTCGATGCCAATTCTAGCCTGTTCACCCACTTACACACACACATGTATATGCAGAAGCCCATCCCGCTCTTATTTCTTTTAAATGAGAAATGTAAGTCAGTTTGCCCTTGTGTTTCACTTAATGAACCATCCTGATAATCAGATGAGCGCATCAAAAACGTCTTTAAAAAAAAATTCTAGTACCAAATCCAAGAAGGCGGGGAATCACAACGGCGGAGATGTGCACACCCAGCCTAAGTCTCCCTTTTTTGGAGGTGGGCATTGGGAAGCGGCGGGAGAGGAAGGTCTGGGGATACCCTGAAGACCCATCCCCCGAGACAGGGGCAGCGGGAGGGACTGAGCTGCGACTGGAAGCAGCAAACACAGCCCAGCAGCCAAGCCTGCGAACGGATTTCTCGCAGGGCCCCGCCCGGCGTGCCAGGTGGGGGGACCCCTGCGGGCTCCGCTTCAGCTCCAGCAAGCCCGTCCATTACGACTTACCCTTGTCGTCCATGGCGCCCTCTGGATCGCACAGCCCGAGGGGACCCGAACAGCCCGCGCTGCTGGAGGGGGTCCCGCCGCCGCAGGCGCTCGCGGCCACAGGGACTGCCAGCACGCAGCACGTCTCCGCACCCCACTTCCGGCGCCCTGGGGGCGGGGCCCTGGGTACGGCGCGTGGCCTGCGTCAAGCCGCTCTTGCGTCACTCGGCTGCGCCGGAAGTCGGGGTGTGCGGGATCCGGGAGGAGCGTTTGACTGCTCGCTGCCTCTGCGTTGGGGGATCCTGGCCGCCATGGTGTCAGACGGTGAGGGGTGTGCGGGGAGGGACCCCCACCCCGGGACTGGGCAGGACCACCGAGATGGAGCATTATTTGGGGGGCTGGGGCAACCTGTCTGGTCTTTAGAGGAGTAGCAGATGAGTGATTTTATTCAGTAAATAGTTTCGAATGGTCTCCGGTGTGCCAGGCGTTGTTGTATGCGCTGGGGAGTACAGCAGAGACCATGGCAGTCAGGGCCTTCGTGGAGGCTGCAGTCCAGTGGGCGAGGCAGACGGTAGTTAAGTAAATAAGGATACTTTCGAAGGGTGACAAGAGCTGTGAAGACAATACCCTGGGATGCCGCAGTACTGTCATTAGGGGACGACCAAGGAGGAGCTATGTTTAGATGAGAGTCCAGGTACTGAGAGGGAGTCTCCAGTGAGTGTGCAAAGGCCCTGTGGCGAGTTGAGCCGTTACATTACACTAAGAAATGGCGAGCTTGAGGGTAGAAGAAGATGGAGAGACTTTCATTCATACATTAAACTACCAGCTATAGAGCCTGCTGTCTTTGTTTTTTTTTTTTTTTTTTTTTTAAGATTTCATTTATTTGAGAGAGAGAGTGCGCGCACCCGTGAGCGGGGAGGGGGGGGGTGAGGGGGAGGGAGAGGGAGAGGGAGAAGCAGACTCCCTGCGGAGCAGGGAGACACATGCGCCACTGGATCCCAGAACCCTGAGATCATGACTTGAGCTGAAGGCAGAGCTTAACCAACTGAGCCACCCAGGCATCTTGAGCCTGATTTTTTAAAAAATTTTCTTTATTAGATGTTGAGCAAGAGCGAGGATGAACATGAGCAGGGAGAGGGACAGAGGGAGAGGGAGAAACAGGCTCCCCACTGAGCAGGGAGCCCAACATGGGGCTGAATGCTAGGACCCTGAGATCATGACCTGAGCTGAAGGCAGATGCTTCACCAGTTGAGCCATCCAGGTGCCCCTAGCTTGATGTCTTGAATCAAAAAGAGACCAGGGTGGTGGGAGTGAGGTGAGCTAAAGGAATGAGATCAGAAGCTAGGCAGATGCATGGCCCTTGTGGGTGGTGAAAAAAGAGGTTGAACTTAGTTTTTAAGTGTAATATGAAACCATTGTAGGGTCTTAAGCAAAGGATTGCATAATTTAATTTATTAATTTATTTATTTTAAAGAATTGCATAATTTTATTTTTTTATTTTATTTTTTTAAGTATTTATTTTTTTTTACTTATGATAGACATAGAGAGAGAGAGAGAGAGAGGCAGAGACACAGGAGGAGGGAGAAGCAGGCTCCATGCCGGGAGCCCGACGTGGGATTCGATCCCAGGACTCCAGGATCGTGCCTTGGGCCAAAGGCAGGCGCCAAACCGCTGAGCCACCCAGGGATCCCCAGAATTGCATAATTTTAAAAGATCACTTTGGCTGCGGTGTGGATAAGGGAGCAAGAGTGGAAATAGGGAGATCACTTCTTTTTCAACAGTCCTGTGAGAGAGGCAGGCCTGGCATGGGCCTTGTCTCCAAATGATGGTGTAGAGACTCAAAGAAGGAAGTTGACCAGGCAGTCCGTGTGTGTGGGTACTCATCTCCCCTGTTAGGCACTACTTTATTTTTTTCTCAGGCTTCTGGGCAGTAGCAAGGACTGGCTGACCCTAGAGTTGTGGGGTGGGGCTCATGGAGAATAAGGCCAAAGGATTGTGGGCTTGTGGGTAGAGGAGTGAAAGACACAGTTATTAAATGCTGCTTCTGTGTTAGGCATTTTTGTGTGTGTGATTTGCACTTTGTGTGTGAGTGTGACTTGCACTTGTTATTTCATCCCAGGATTCGCAAAAATCCTCATTCTGTAATGAGGCCACAATCTAGTGGACTAGTTTTAGCAGAGCTGGCAAGAGAGATCAGAAAGACAACTAACTGTAAAATGAGATGATTCATCCTAAGAGGATCAGAAGTGGACAATGGGTTATTGAAAAGCCAGTCTTTATAGTCAAGTAGATCTGTCTCCATAGCAGGGAGTTTTGCCGCTTGCTAGCAAGCCATGTGACTTAGAGCAAGTTACTTTCATTTGAAAATAAGAATGCCATATTTGTGTCATCTAAGTTATCTAAGACAGTATCAATTATGAGATCTGTTTTTGTTTAGTGTGCCACTAAGAGACATGCTGCTAGTCTTAATTGTAAGACACCATCCTGATTTCAGCAACTGATAAAAACAAAGAGAGAGTCCCTGTCATAATTGATGGAAGATGACAGTAGTATTTCCATCAGTAGTTTGTTGTCAGCATGAAATGGGATTACATATGCTGATGCAGACACATTGCTGTTCTCAGGTGGGGGAGCTGTTCACATTGCTGTTCTCAGGTGGGGGAGCCAGGACCTGTTGGAAGTCCTGGGGAGGATTTTTGGAAGAAAGAAGTAGCATTGGTTTGGTGCTTTGTAGAGGACATAGGATTTGGATTTGAGAACAAATCTACGATGGAGTGGGGATTATCTGATGTAGGAGGTGGGGCTGCAGGAAGGAAGGTGTGGGGGCAGGAAATACATTATTGCTTTTTGCTATTAAAGGAGCATCCTGGGTTTTTCTTAACAGCTGTGCTTATAGGTTCATATATCTGTCACCTCAGTTAGAATTTAGACTCCTTGAGGGCTTGAACCCAGTATCCCCAGCTTCTAACACTGGTATTTAGCCTAAATGTTTGTTGAATGAATTAATGTGTTGTTAGCCTGTACAGTTGTGTCTAACTTTGGAGAGTAGTCTATTCCTTTTCACAGTAAAATCTTTACATAGCAATTGCTTTTCTCTCTTTGGTTTTCACCTTTTAAAAAGTGGTTCCTGATCACCATTGGCCTTGCTGTGAGGTGGTTTGATGGGCTTGAGGCTAGACTTATTCCTGTGTCTCCCTTCAGCCTCCTTGTGTCCCTAAAATTCTGCTGTTGAATATTAACTGGCTAGTCTGTGCATTCTGTCCTTGACTGCATTTAAAATGTGAATATTTGGGTGCATTTAATAGGTATTTATTGAGCATCTACCTCATGCTGGGTGGTTGTACCAGGAGCAGAAGATAAGCAATGATAAGACAGACAAGATCCTCCCCGCCCCCCGCCCTGGAGCTTACATTCTAGTGCACGAAAGATGTGGTGGTACAGAAAGCAAGCAAGAGCCTGCTGAGGGCCCAGAGAGCTTTCAGTCATTAAAAGCACTTGGCCTTTGGTTAATTTCAGGATTATAGGATGGTAAACATCTAAAGGCATGCGATGGTTCTTGCTGTGGTTATAATTTACAAATTGGGATGTTGGATTGCCTATGGTTTCATGAGGTTAATGTTTTTATTTTTTGTTAATATTTTTAGAAGATGAATTGAATCTTCTAGTTATTGTCGTTGATACCAACCCAATTTGGTGGGGAAAGCAAGCCTTAAAGGAGTCTCAGGTAAGATTACTTGAGGAGGCCTTTGGATAATTCTCGTATAACTGTATGTTAATATTGCTTTTTAAAAAGTCAGCTTCATTAAAGAAAAACAGCTTTATTAAGTTATATTTTATATACCATAAAATTCATCCATTGCAATGTACAGTTCATTGTTTTTTTAGTAAAAATCACAAAAAGATCGTGTAACCATTGCTGCAATTTCATTTTAGAGCATTTCTATCACCTCAGAAAGTTCCTTCCTGCCTGTTCAGTGTCACTGCTTCTACCCTCTAGTTGCAGGCAATCACTGATGTTTTCTGCCTCTATATTGCCTTTTCTGGACATTTAATACATGCTACACAATATGTGATCCTTAAAAAAAAAAAAAGTCTATTTTGAAATGTTTTATTTTGAAATAATTACAGACTCCCAGGAAATTGTTAAAAAAAAAGGTAACAGAGGGGTCCCATAGCCTTGTTCCAGCTTCTCCTAGTGGTAACATCTCGTGTACCTAGATTATAATAGCAAAACCAGGAAATTGACATCAGTATACCCTTGAGACCTTATTCAGATCACAGAACTTTGCATGCATTTGGGTGTACATGTGGTGCTGTGCTGTCTGTCGTATCTTGTGTACAGATGTGTGTCACCACCACCACAGTCAAGATGGAGAACTGTCCCGTCACACGCAGGAGCTGTCTAGTGCTCCCTTTATAGTTGCTACACCTTTGTAGTCAGTCCTTGGTCCCTAACTGGGGTAGACACTGATCTACTACGCTGTTCTCCAGGGCTTTAGTTCTGGTATGGAAATCGATCATATAGGTTTTTTGAGGTTGGCTTTTTTCACTCTACAGATCGGGTTATTCCCTGCATCCATGTTTGCGCTTTCTATTGCTGGGTGGTATTCCACAGTACGAGGTACTAGTTTGTTCTGTCACTTACTAAAGCTTTACATTTGGGCTGTGTTTTCAGTTGTTGACTATTACATAAGAAGCCACTCTGAGAATTTGTGTAGACGTGTTTGTGTGGATAGAAGTTTTCATTTCTGTGGGATAAACGTCCAGGATTGCAACTGCTACAACATACGGTGTAATCGTGTAAATGTGTGTTTGGTTTTATAAGAAACTGCTACACTCTTTTCTAGAATGGATTTATATTCCCACTATCAAAGTGTGAGAGAGGGAGTCTCTCCCCACCCCAGCATTTGATGTTGGCACTTTTTTATACTAGCTGTTTTAATACATATGTAACGATCCATTATTTTGGTCTTGATTGCATTTCATCAATAGCTGGTGACATCACACAGCTTCTTCTAGGCTTGTTCACCATATAGATAAGCCTCCTGAGATCTCTTTTCATGTCACGTGTCCATTTTCTAGTTGGATTGTTGGGTCATGTTTAACCATTGAGTTTTGAGATTTCTTTATGTATTCAAAATATAAGCCATTTGTCAGATAATCTTGCTTGCAAGTATTTTCTCCTAATCTTTTATTTTTTTTATTTGTTTTTTATTTATGATAGTCACACAGAGAGAGAGAGAGGCAGAGACACAGGCAGAGGGAGAAGCAGGCTCCATGCACCGGGAGCCCGAAGTGGGATTCGATCCTGGGTCTCCAGGATCACGCCCTGGGCCAAAGGCAGGCACCAAACTGCTGCGCCACCCAGGGATCCCTCTCCTAATCTTTAGCTTGTCTTTTCATCCTCTTCTGGTGATCTTTCACAGAGCAGAAAGTCTTTAATTTTGATCAAGTCTAGTCTCTTGATATTTAAAAAATATAGCTTGTGCTTTTGGTGCTGTAAGAATTCTCAACCTTGCTCTAGGTCGTAAAGATTTTTGCCATTGCCTTCTGTGAAAAGTTTTATATTTAAATCCACAATCCAGGGATCCCTGGCTGGCTTAGTAGAGTGTGCAACTCTTGATCTCAGGGTTGTGAGTTTGAGCCCCTGATGGGTGTAGAGGTTACTTAAAAATAAAATCTTAAAAAAACCCCACAATATGTTTTGAGTTAATTATTTAGAAAGAGAAAGAGAGCACACACACATGCTGGGGTAGGGGCAGAGAAAGATGGAGAGAGAGAGAGCCTTAAGCAGATTCCGTGCTGAGTGTGAGACCCAAAAACGGTGCTTGATCTCATGACCCCAGCTGAAACCAAGTGTCAGTTGCTCAACCGACTGCACTACCTAGGTGCCCCCATTTTTTAAAATCTGTGAAATTTAGGTTGAGGTTCATTATTTTGCCTATGGATAATCCAGTTGCCCCAGCACCATTTTTGAAAAGTTTACTCTTTCTCCACTGAATGGTTTTCATATCCTTGTCAAAAATCACTTGGGTGGGGCAGCCCTGGTGGCTTAGTGGTTTAGTGCCGCCTTCCACCCAGGGCGTGATCCTGGAGACCCAGGATCCAGACCCGTGTTGGGCTCCCTGCATGGAGCCTGCTTCTCCCTCTGCCTGTTCCTCTCTCTGTCTCTCTCTCTCTCTTTCTCTCTCTCTAGTAAATAAATAAAAAAATCTTTTAAAAAAATCACTTGGGTATACATGTGTGGGTTTATTTTTGGGTGCTCTTCCTAACGCATTGATCTATTTCTGTGTCTCTCCCTCCACCCATACCACAGAGTCTCGTTTTTGATAGCTAGATAGTAAGTCTTGGGTTCCAGCAGGCTGATCTCTCTCACTTTATTCTTTTTCAAAATTGTTTTTTAACTATTCTAGTTCTTTTGCCTTTCCATATAAATTTTAGAGTGAGCCTGTTTATGTCTACGAAAGATCTTCCTGGAATCTTGATAGGAATTCTGTTAAACCTGTTCATCAGTTTGAGGATATACTCTGCATAGCTCTACTATGTTAAATCTTCCAATTTACAAATATAGTACATATCTCTATTTTTTAGATCTTGATTTTTTTTAAAGATTTATTTTTATTTATTTATGATAGAGAGAGAGAGAGAGGCAGAGACACAGGCAGAGGGAGAAGCAGGCTCCATGCTGGGAGCCCGACGCGGGACTGGATCCCGGGACTCCAGGATCGCGCCCTGGGCCAAAGGCAGGCGCGAAACTGCTGAGCCACCCAGGGATCCCCTTAGATCTTGATTTTTTCATCAGCATTTTATACGTTCTAGTTTGCTTAGAGATTTTTTTTTTTTTTTTAAAGTAGGCTTCAGGGGCACCTGGGTGGCTCAGTGGTTGAGTATCTACCTTGGGCTCAGGTCATGATCCCGGGGTCCTGGGATCGAGCCCCCTTTGGGCTCCCCACAGGGAGCCTGCTTCTCCCTCTGCCTGCATCTCTGCCTCTCTCTCTCTGTGTCTCTCTTGAATAAATAAATAAAATCTTAAAAAAAAAAAAGTAGGCTTCATGCCCAGTGTGGAGCCCAATGTGGAGTTTAAACTCATGACCCTGAGTTCAAGACCTGAGCTGAGATAAAGAGCTGGACGCTCAACTGACTGAGCCACCCAGGCACCCTGTTTAGGTATATATATATATATATATATATATATATATATATATATATATTAAATCATGAATGGCTGTTAAATTTTATCACTTGCTGTTTCTGCATCAGTTAATGTTTTTCCTTCTTTAGCTTCAAAATGGTAGGTTATGTTGATTGCTTTTCAAATATTGAGTCAGCCTTGGATAAATCTCATTTGGTTTCAATTTGTTAAGATTGTTCAGGATTTTTTTTTTTTTTATGTTCAGGAGAAGTACTGACCTATAGTTTTTCTTTTTTGATCTGTGTTTGGCGGGTTTTGACATAAAAGTGATACTGGCTTCATAAAATGAATTGGGAAGTGTTCAGTTTTCTGGAACAGATTATTTAGATTTGGATGTCCATTCTTTAAATATTTGGTTCAGTTCTTTAGTGAAATCTTCTGGGCCTGGAGTTTGCTTTTTGGGGAAGTTTTAAACTATAAATTAAACGTTTTTATTAGTTATTAAACTATTTGATATTTTCATATTGGAGGAGTTTTGGTTAGAGGTATTATTTGGTTTCATTTGATTCCACTTAACTGTAGTATTTTTGAGGTTCATCCTTGTTGTAAAATGTATTGGTGGTTCCTCTTGATTACTGAGTAGTATTTTATTATGTGGATGTACTTCTTGTTCATCTATTCATGATCATTTGGATTGTTGCCGCCTTTTGACTATTATGAATAATGCTGATCATTCTCAAACAAGTCTTTGGACATATGTTTGCCTTTCTCTTGAGTAGATGCCTGTGAGTTGAATTGCTGAGTCATGTGGTGGGTGTAAATTTAACTTTAAGATGCTGCCAGCCTAAAAAGCGGGTACGCCATTTTCCATTCCATTGAGCAGTGTGCGAGAGGTTCAGTGTCTCCACAGCCTTGCCAACACCTGTCTTTTTTATAATCGTTCTAGTAAGTAGGTAGTGCTATCTCACTGTGGTTTTAATTTGCATTTCTTTAGTGACTATGGATGTAATATATATCTCTTATGTATATAACATATGTTTATAAGGTGTCCCTTATATTTTCTTAGTTGAAATGCACATTTGGTTTTTATGCCCAACTTTTAAATTCGGTCATTAGTTGTCTAATTACTGAGTTACAAGAACTCTGTGTATCCTGGATACAGGTCTTTTCTCCTGGTCTCTGACTTTGGGGCTTGTCTTTTCATTTTCTTAGTGGCGTTTTTTTAAAAATCAGCTTTATTAAGGGGCTCCTCACCAGCTTAGTTGATGGAGCATGCAACTCTTGAACTCAGGGTTGTGAGTGCAAGCTCCACATCAGGTATAGAGCCTACTTAAAACAACAACAAAAACAAAAAAGAAAAATCCAAGTTAAAATTAATTTTATTGAGATATAATTGGCATGCAGGGCATAGCATATACTTGAAGTGTTTGGTTTGATATGTTTTCATATATGTATACATTTGTGAAATAATCACCACAATCAAAATAATGAACGTATAAATCTGTCACTCCCAGAAGTTTCTTTATGTTCCTTTGTAATTTATCCTACCCATTTCTCTCTTCTTGTCCCCACCCCCAGGCAACTACTGATCTGTTTTGTCATTGTAATTTGCATTTTCTAGGTTTTTATATAAATGGAATCAAACACAGTGGGATTTCTTTTAGTCTGCATTCTTTACTCAGCATAATTATTTTCAGATTTCTCCATCTTGTTACAGTAAATCATTCCTTTTATTGCTGAATAGTATTCCATTTTACAGATAGAACAGCAGCAGCACTGCAAATTACCTACTCTCCAAAAACACTCTTTTGTTTTTTAAAGATTTTATTTACTTATTCATGAAAGACATAGAGAGAGAGAGAGGCAAAGACACAGGCAGAGGGAGAAACAGGCTCCATGCCGGGAGCCCAATGCGGGACTCGATCCTGGGACTCCAGGACCATGCCCCGGGCCAAAGGCAGGTGCTGAACGGCTGAGCCACCCAGGGATCCCCAAACACTGTTTTTCATTTTAACTCTAATCAGTAATATATGAGAATTCCGTTTTTTTTTTTTTTTGAATCCATATGAGATGCTCTCTTTCCTTATTTTATCTTTTGCCAATATCATGTACCATAAAAGTTACCTCAGTTTACTTTTTTGTGTTTTTGATAGTTCTTTGTATTTTTTACTTGGGGCATTGCCCATTTTCCTCTTTAGGTTTTTTGTTTTGTTTTGTTACTAATTTGTGGACACTCTTTATATTAGAAAGTTAACCTTGGGGGATCCCTGGGTGGCTCAGTGGTTTGGCGCCTGCCTTTGGCCCGGGGTGCAATCCTGGAGTCCTGGGATCGAGTCCCACGTCGGGCTCCCGGCATGGAGCCTGCTTCTCCCTCTGCCTGTGTCTCTGCCTCTCTCTCTCTCTCTCTCTCTCTCTCTGTCTATCATAAATAAATAAATAAATAAATAAATAAATAAATAAATCTTAAAAAAAATAGAAAAGTTAACCTTTTGCCTGTCATATGTTGCAGTTATGTTTTCCCAGTTTGTAATTTGCCTTTTACTTTTGTTTATAGTCTTTTTTTTGCCATATAAAAATTTTGAAAGGTTTTTACTTTTTTTTTAATAAAGTGGAATTTATCAGTGTTTTATTTGCTGCTGAGAGTATTCTTTTCTTTTTTTTTTATTTTTTTTAATTTTTTTATTTATTTATGATAGTCACAGAGAGAGAGAGAGAGAGAGGCAGAGACACAGGCAGAGGGAGAAGCAGGCTCCATGCACCGGGAGCCCGACGTGGGATTCGATCCCGGGTCTCCAGGATCGCGCCCTGGGCCAAAGGCAGGCGCCAAACCGCTGCGCCACCCAGGGATCCCGAGAGTATTCTTTTCTTAAAGAGAAATGTGCTTTGAGACACCTGGATGGCTCAGTGGTTGAACATCTGCCTTTGGCTCAGGGCGTGATCCCAGAGTCCCGGGATCAAGTCCCACATTGGGCTTCCTGCATGGAGCCTGCTTCTCCCTTTGTTTTTTTTTTTTTTTTTTTCCCTCTGTCTATGTCTCTGCCTCTCTCTCTCTCTGTGTCTCTCATGAATAAATAAATTAAAAGAATCTTAAAAAAAAGGAACGTGCTTTATTCCAGGATTATAAAAATATCCACCTCCATTTTTTAGTAATACTAGCATTTGTCAGAATGTAAGCTCCACGAACGAAGGGATCTTTGCCTGACACGTTACAGGAACTTAGCATACTTAGTGAGAGAATGAATTGAAAACTTTTACAGGGATAGCTGGGTTCCTCAGTGGTTATCTGCCTTCAGCTCAGGGTGTGATCCTGGGGTCCTGAGATTGAGTCCCGCATACGGCTCCCTGTTTAGTGGGGAGCCTGCTTCTTCCTCTGCCTATGTCTCTGCCTCTCTCTTTCATGAATAAATAAAATCTTAAAAAAAAAAAAAGAAAACTTTTACAAACCACTAATGTAATCAGTATTTGTCATCTACTCTGTGCATAGTAATAGTTTGCTAGTAATTTTATCGCAGAATATGTGACGTGTTTGCTTTCCTTAAATGTTTGCAGAGAACATTCATGGAATAATGCACTCACCATAGAAATCATTTCATATAAGTAAAACTAGAAAACTAATTTTCAAATGTTTTTGCTTATGACTTTGGAGGAGGGAGCTCCTGAGCAAAATTTTAACAGTGAATAATGGTCTAAAATTTAAATGAAATCTTTATCATTTCAAGACCTGACCTAGTTACTTGGATAGCTACCTTACCTTTTCTAATGTTTTCTGTTTTTCAACAGTTTACTTTATCAAAATGCATAGATGCTGTGATGGTGCTGGGAAATTCTCATTTATTCATGAATCGTTCCAACAAACTTGCTGTGATAGCAAGTCACATTCAAGAAAGGTATGACCTGGGGTGTCTGGGGGGCTCAGTTGGTCCTGGGATCAAGCCCCATGTCGGGCTCTCTGCTCAGTGAGAAGCTTGCTTCTCCCTTTTCCTGTGCCCCTACCCTCCCTCCTGCTTATTATTCTCTCGGGCGCTCTCTTTTTCTCTCTCTCTCAAATAAATAAATCTTAAAAAAAAAAAAAAAAAGGTATGACCATAGTGATTACCTATTCAGTGCTTAACAAATGTGAGGTTTGTATACCATTTGGCACGTACTATCCCTATTCTGTGTTGCAAAAAAAATCTTTTGTAGCATTGAACAAGACCAATAGCATCAAGAATCAGTACATGTACATTTTGATAGGATTGGCTGATACCTACTAAATTTGCATCATGTGCACATTTAACTTACTTGGCTTTAACCACACCCTCCAGGCAAAAAACAGGGAGAAATACCAAGGGAGGCAGGCAGCTCTTATCACTGTTCTGTGTGTGGGTCTGCCCTAGGGGGCAGGTGAAATGGGAGGTGTGATTCCACCTTCTCTCAGCCAGCCTTGAGCCCTGCATACAAGGGATAGTGGTTCACTGCTCTGTGTATGATTCTGGTGGTTACCGATAAGGGTTTTTCTTGTTAATTGGGTTTTAACCCAAGCCAACTACTCCATCTGGTGCTGAACTGAAGAAACGGACCTTTTCTTTCTTTCTTTTTTTTTTTTTTAAAGATTTGTTTACTTATTTATTCAGAGAGAGTGAGAGAGAGGCAGAGACACAGGCAGAGAGAGAAGCAGGCTCCATGCAGGGAGCCTGACGTGGGACTCGATCTGGGATCTCCAGGATCACACCCCAGGATTCAGGTGGCGCTAAACCGCTGCGCCACCGGGGCTGCCCGAAACGGACCTTTTCTAACACATGTGTAAACACTGGCTGTGTTTGAGTCTCTTCAGGGTGGGTACATAGGTGTGCAGCTACTCTGCAAATGTGACCATGTATATGATACATATTTTCACGATTAATTTTGACCATATTATGTGTACGCTGGCCGTGGAATCCTATTCCCCACTTACAACACAGCTCTCCTATGTCTTGATTAAATATTATATCATGGTAGACATGACCCTTGTTTACCAACGTATTTCATATGAGGTCAGTGGGTAGTTTTCAAATTTCTCATTTCTTAGGGCTGCCTCTTTGGTGTGTTGAAAGAGCCCATAGGCCACCAAGGAAATGCTCCTGCTCCCATGATCACCATGCATTTTTCTCGGAGTTGAATGAAAAAGATGACACTGATTTGGTTAAGATATCAAAAGAAAAACTATACAAAGCAAAATGTTAGATTTTTAGAAAAATCTAATATGTGTTTTTATGGGATTCTTACAAAAATCATGAAGCACTGGGAGAATATTTTCAGGGACTCTTAGAGCATATTTTTATTACTGGGGTAGATAAATATACCTTAAATAATAAGCTAGTCATAAGTTAGGATTTGGTATGATTCTCTTCCCAGTTGGCATCTGAGAAAGTAGAATGAGAAACACGCTGAAGCATTTCAAGAGACTGGGACCTAGCACTTTATTTCCTCTCATTTCTGGGTTCATTAAAACATTCTCTGGTGGTAGACTCATGTTTGACAATTTACTTGTTTTATATACTTTGTTTTTAAAGATTTTATTTATTCATTCATGAGAGACCCAGAGAGAGAGAGAGAGGGAAAAGCAGGCTCCATGCAGGGAGCCCGACATGGGACTCGATCCGGGGACTATAGGATCACACCCTGGGCCAAAGGCAGGCGCTAAACTGCTGAGCCACCCAGGGATCCCCTATATACATTTTTAAAAAATGAAATTTATCGTAGGATCTTGTGAGTCAGAATTGGTGTGATGGTTTCTCTGCTGAATTTTGTCTGGATGTTGAGTGAGGACAGAATCCTGATATAATTCATTGTTTTCTCCCCCACTCTTTCAGTCGATTCTTATATCCTGGAAAGAATGGCAAACTTGGAGACTTTTTTGGAGATCCTGGCAACCCTTCTGAATTCAGCCCCTCAGGGAGCAAGGATGGGAAATATGAGCTATTCACAGCAGCAAATGAAGTTATTGTCGAAGAGATTAAAGATCTCATGATCAAGAGTAATGGATTACTGTCCCCATTATTGTTATTTTACAATTGCAGTTGAATGTGGAGATCTTTGAGGCCTTAAGCCCAGAGATTTGGAGTTCTTGGGAATATTTACTTGTGTTCTCTCTTTTCTTTTGTAAAATCATTTTCATCAATACCTGTGCCTTGTTTGCCTGTCCTCACCAGCATTTCACAGTCTCTGCCAGCCTCTACTTCTTGAAACATACTCTTGGCATCTAAGACTATATCCTTTTGACTTGTTTTTCTTCTTTTTTGGACCATTCTTCCATTTCTGACTTTTCCTTCATCTTGTTCTGTAAAAAAAGAGGTTTTTAAATTCTGCACATTATTTTCTTATTTTTTTCTTCCTCTGTGTGTTTTTACCCACTCTTGTCTTTAATTATCATTTCTATGTGAACACTTCCCAATCTTTGTCTCTAATCCAGCCTTTCTTTCCGTAAATGTCTCTCCTAGGTGTCCCACAGTCTGGCTAACACTCCCCAGACTGGTTTCCCTAGCTCTCCTCCCAGTTATACCACCATTGCCACTCCCAGTTTCTGCCACGCTCATTCACCTGCTTTTTCAAATTCAGAGCTTTCATTTTTGACTCCTTTCTGTTCACATTCAGCATCTAATCAGCTACAATATCCTATTAGTTTAACCTTAGAAGTACCTCCAAAATCTGACTCTTAATTATCCCATCTAACTCAACCCCAGCACCATTGGCATTTTAGGCTAGATAAGGGACTGTCCTGTGCTTTGGAGGATACTTAGCAGCATCCATGCCTAGACCCATTAGATGTCATAACATCTCTCAGTGGTGACAACCAAATATTCCCTGTAGGGCACAGTTGCCCAAGTGGAGAGCTGCTACTCTGGATCATTGTAACTGCTTCTGCCTACTGACTCCTGTCTGTCCCCATTCAGGTCTTTCCTTAACTCTTTCAGAGTTAAAATACAGAGCTGCTGTTTTGTGGCTTAAAGGCCATTATGGTTCCCTGTTGCTTGTAGGCTGTGGTTTTTAAACTGTAGCCTGTGTCAGAGTCACCTGGAAAGAAAAAGCAACTCTGTAGAGACAAGAAGTAGGTTAGTGGTTTCCCAGGGCAGGGGAGGAGTGGGCCCAAGTGATCTTTTGGGGTAAAGGAAATGTTCTAAAACTGGGTTGTAGTAATCATTTACAGCTCTCTAAATTTACTAAAAAAAAACATTAAATTATTTACTTAAAAAGAATGAACTTTATGATCTGTCAGTTGTCTCAATAAAGCTGGTAAAAATCATCTGGAGGGCTTGTTAAAACCAAACACCGTGTCCCACCCTGCAGTTTCTGATTTAGTGGTCTAAGGTGGTCCCAAGAATTTGTGTTTCTGTCAAGTTCCCAGGTGACGCTCCTACACCTGGTTCCAGAATCACACTTTGAAAACCATGGGCCTCCAGGGTAAAGTCCCATCTTCTTGTGGTGTTCAGATGTTTCCTGGTCTGACCTCACCCATGGGTGGAGGTATCAGTGTTCCTGGACCAACTATAGGCCCTGTTCACACCACATGTCAGTCTGGGCTCTCCACTCTTTCAAGCTGCTTGACTTTCTTCACTCAAGGTTCGGACAAGTTGCCAGCTTTGTCCCTGCTGGCCACAGCCAGGGGGCTTTCTCTGGTCCCCTTTCCACCAGTGAGAGACAGGAGGTAGTGGGAAGGAGGGAAGAGAGGCTCAGAGTGGACGTGACCTTTTATACCACTTAGATCACTAGCAGACCTGAACCTTTCCAGATAACACCAGGATATTATTAATTGCAGTAGAATATACATAACGTAGGGGGTGCCTGGCTCACTCAGTCAGCAGAGCACGTGACTCTTGATCTCAGGGTTGTGAGTTCAAGCCTCACATTGGGTGTAGAGATTACTTAAAAATAAAATCTTAAAAAAATATACATAAAATTTACCATTCAAGCATTTTAAGGTGTACAATGTAATGGCATTAAGTAGATTCACACTGTATACAGACGTCACCACTATCCCTTTCCAGATATTCCAAACTGAAATTTTGTACCCCCTTATCCCCTAACCACAGGATATATTAAATTGAGAAAATGTTGAAAATTGCTTATTTAGGCCTTACTGAGAACAGATTGCTATCTATGTTTGTAAACCTGGTTTGGAAATGTCAGCTGATTTTTATTTCGAAGAAGAATGCTTTGAAGATGATTTTAGTTCAAGAAAGCACCTAAAAATTCTCATTAATTTTTTTTTTTTTAATTTGCAGGTGACATAAAGGGTCAACATACAGAAACTCTGCTGGCAGGATCCCTTGCCAAAGCTCTTTGCTGTATCCTTGGTGTCCTAGTCATTCAGAAGGTGTCTTCTGTATTAAACATATCTTTCGGGATGCCTGCGTGGCTCGGGTTGAATGTTTGCCTTCGGCTCAGGGCATGATCCTGGAATCTGGATTGAGTGCTTCTCTCTCTGCCTGTGTCTCTGGCTCTCTCTCTGTGTCTCTCATGAATAAATAAATAAACATATATATATATTTTTTAAGATTTTATTTATTTATTCATGAGAGACAGAGCCAGAGACACAGGCAGGAGGAGGAGAAGCAGGCTCCATGCCGGGAGCCCAATGCAGAACTCAATCCCGGGACTCTGGGATCACACCCTGAGCCAAAGGCAGATGCTCAACCACTTAGCCACCCAGGCGTCCCATATTAAACATATCTTAACTTGTGATATTTTTTAGAACCTTGGGCGTCCATATTAATGAAAGGCATGAGTATTCTAAAGTGGTGGGTAATCAAAAAATAGTTTATCTTGCTATGGAATGTTTTTATTATAGGGTGTAAAAACTTGAAATGTAAAGAAAAAACTAGTTTTTCTAGTATGTCCTTCTCACAACAAATTCTTCAGGATGCTTGTATCTTGTTGGATAAATTGGGGAGGTGTGTTAGTTTCTTCCACCTTCCTTATGTTAAAAGCAATGTATTTGGTTTTAAAGCCATTGACTGATCCTGAAGGATAATAAGTGAGTGGTTTCTCCACAGGCCCACAGGTTATTTGCACTTAGCATAGAGTGAACAGCACCGTCCTGAGCATGTTGATGTTCTCTGTGTGTTCTCCCAGTCTTGTGTGATTTAATTTCTTTGTTTTGGAAAGATTTGATTGATTCCTGTGTCCTAGATGTTGGGGATGCCTGGTCCTCTGTGTGTGGTTTTCACATTTGTTTTCTGGCTTATTGATTTACCTGTGGTCCCAGTTTTCAAATCTAGGATGTGGTGGATAGACACAGAAGGATAAATCATGGTAATTTTAATTTTCTGGGGCACAGATCATGTTTCGGTCAGGTTACAAAGCTCAGTTGATTTCAGTTGGTAATTGGAAACCCCCAGTCACTCTTGTGTGTTTATCATGGGAAATAGAACATTTCTTTTTTCAGCTAGGTGGATGGTGGATGTATTTAAAATTTGAGGTTACTTTTCTGTTTACTATAAATATTTATGAAATTAATATTTTAAAATTCCTTAATGCTAAAATAATTAGACATTCATAGAATGAACAAAGAGGTTAAAGGTAAGAAGCCTGTGGGTTTTTTTGTGTGTGTGTGAGATCTGGAATCCTCATTTTACTGCTATAATTTTGATGGACTGTTTAAAAAATTTGGTTAGAAAATCTTATGTTTAATAAGATACAATTAAGTTATGATCTGTTTTTATCTCTTTACAGATAATCAGGAAATGAAATCAAGGATTTTGGTAAGATTAAAAAATCAGTAGTATGTTTATATACCAACTATAATCATTTAGAAAGCATAATGGAAGTAAGGCCCATTTATAATAAATATGAGTATTCAGAATAAATTAATAAGCAATGTACAAAATTTATTATAATGAAAAACTAAAATTCTGAGAGATATAGGAGAATTGAATGAATGGAGAGCTCTATTTTATGTCAGTTTTTTCCGAAGTTAAGCTAAATTCAATGCAATCTCAGAATTTTTTTAGAGATTTTATTTATTTAGAGAGAGTGCATGCAAGTGGTGGGGATGGTGGGCAGAGGAAGAGGGAATCTGTAGCAGACTGCTTGCCATGTGCAGAACTCGATGCAGGGGCTTGATCCCGTGACCCTGAGATCATGACTTGAGCCAAAATCAAGAGTCAAATGCTCAACCAACCTAGCCACTTAGGCACCTCTGCTATCTCAAAATATTAATAAGGTTTTTTTTTTTTTTTTTTCCTGGCAGGGTTGGGGGCTTTAAGAAATTCAACAGTAAGGAGCACTTGGCTGACTCAGTTGGTAGAGTGTGTGACTCTTAATCTAGGGGTTATAAGTTCGAGCCTTATGTTGGGTGAGGAGATTACTTAAAAATAAAATCTTAAAAAAAAAAATTCAACAGTTTATTTGGAAGAATAAACCAATGAGAATAGCCAGGTGCTTTCTTTCTTTTTCTTTTTTTATTTTCTTTTTTTATTATTTTTTTTTAAATGAGTTTTCTTTCTTTCTTTTTTTTTTTTAATTTTTATTTATTTATGATAGTCACACACAGAGAGAGAGAGAGAGAGAGAGAGGCAGAGACACAGGCAGAGGGAGAAGCAGGCTCCATGCACCGGGAGCCCGACATGGGATTCGATCCCGGGTCTCCAGGATCGCGCCCTGGGCCAAAGGCAAGCGCCAAACCGCTGCGCCACCCAGGGATCCCTCTTTTTCTTTTTTTAAAATTTCATTTATTTATTCATGAGAGATACAGAGAGAAAGGCAGAGACACAGGCACAGGGAGAAGCAGGCTCCATGCAGGGAGCCCAACGTGGGACTCAATCCCGGGTCTCCAGGACCATGACCTGGACCGAAGCCAGCGCTAAACTGCTGAGCCACCCAGGCTGCCAGCCAGGTGCTTTCTGAAAGAGAATAATAAGCAGGAACTTGCTCTGTTAGGCTTTAAAACACATTACAGAGCTACAGTAACTGTGGTTCTGGTGCAGTAGTAGGTGCAGAGTAAATGGGAAAGACTAGACTCCAGAAATAAAATCAGGCCCACAGAGGAGTTTGATTTGTGCTTAAGTTAGTGGGAAGAAAATGAATTATTCAGTTAAAGGTGCTAGGCAAATTGGTTGGCCATTTGGGGGAAAACAAAGCTAGATCTCATTGCTCACATGTAATTAATTCTAGTAAAGGTCAAACATCACTGTAAAAATTCAAGTTATAAAAGTGCTGGAAGAAAATAGCTGTTTAGGTTAGGGAGGACCTTGCTAAGCATGATGTGAAGCTTAAGACCTCAAGAAAATCAAACCCCTCAAAACAAAGATGAAAAACTATTAGAAGTATTTTCTGCATAGCTACCTGATAGAGTATTTTTTTTTTTAAATTTTTATTTATTTATGATAGTCACACACACACAGAGAGAGAGAGAGAGAGAGAGAGAGGCAGAGACACAGGCAGAGGGAGAAGCAGGCTCCATGCACCGGAAGCCCGACGTGGGATTCGATCCCGGATCTCCAGGATCGCGCCCTGGGCCAAAGGCAGGCGCCAAACCGCTGCGCCACCCAGGGATCCCCCTGATAGAGTATTAATGTAATAATCATAGAATGAAAAAGAAGGGGCCTGGGTGGCTCAGTTGGTTAAGCTGCTGCCTTCAGCTCAGGTCATGATCCCTGGGTCCTGGGATGGATCCCCACATCAGGCTCCCTGTAGGTCCTGGTTTTCCCTCTCCCTCTGTGTGCTGCTTTCCCTGCCTGTGCTCTCTCTCATTCTCTCTGTCAAGTAAAGTCTTTTTTAAAAAATGAAAAAACTCAATTAAATTTTATTTTTTATCTTATTTATTTCTTTAAGCAGGCTCCATGCTGGCTGTGGAGCTCAACTCGAGGCTTGAACTCATAACCCAGAGATCACAACCCGAGTTGAGATTAAAAGTCGGATGCTGGGACACCTGGGTGGCCCAGTGGTTAAGCGTCTGCTTTTGGCTTGGGGTGTGGTTTTGGGGTCTTGGGATTGAGTCCAGCATTGGGCTCCCCGCAGGGAGCCAGCTTCTCCCTCTGCCTATGTCTCTGCTTCTCTCTCTGTGTCTCTCATGAATTAAAAAAAAAAAAAAAGTTAGATGCCTAACTAATAACTGAGCCACCCAGGCACCACCTCCCTTATCAACTAAATTTTAAAGGTTAAGGTTTACTCTAAAGAACTAGGTAGAAAACATAAGCAGTCTGCAAAAGAAGAAATGCAAATGGCCAGTTACCATTTGAAAATACATGCAGCCTTACTAGTAAGCAAAGAAATAGAAACATGCAGTAACAGGTTTTTCATTGTTTGCTTCTTGCTCAGTACAAATAGGCAGTTCCCAGGGTTGACGGCAGTGTGGGGGATTGATTATTCTCTTGCATTGCCAAAGAGAGGATACAACTTTTTTGGAGGAAAGTTTGGTAAGCTCTATCAGGATTAAAGGTGCATATATTTAGCAATTTCCCTGATTATTTTAGGAGCTAGTCAGAGAGTTGTGTAAAGCATATATGAGGGTGTTCACTAGAGCATTGTCTAAAACGAGATTGGAAGCTGCTTCAGTGTCCTCTATAGATTATTGGTTAAGTAGTGGAATCTATGAAGTTAACACAAAGGATGATGTATATCCAAATTCATTGATAAAAGATTTCTGCCCCCAGATATTGTGGAACCAAAAAGCAGGTTGCAGGGATGCCTGGTTGGCTCAGTGGGTAGAGCATGTGACTCTTGATCTCCAGGTTGTGAGTTCAAGCCCCATGTTGGGTGCAGAGTTAACTTTTTTTTTTTTTTTTTTTTTTTTTAAAGCAGGTTGCAGAGCACTAGGTAATCATCCTGGGATGTGTGTGTGCCCGCATAGGTGCTGTCTAGAACTGTTAACAGGGACTATCTCTTGGAGGGTAGGATCTGGGGGAGGTTCTTACAGTCATCTTTATGCTGTAGGTATTATTTAATAGTGGTAATTAGGCAGGCAGATTAGGAAGGCTGCATTGGTTGTTTTGCAGTGATGACATGTGCATGAGAAGTCGGATGTGTCTGAGGTTTTCATGTGGATATGATTTTTAGGTGATTAAGGCTGCGGAAGACAGCGCACTGCAGTATATGAATTTCATGAATGTCATCTTTGCAGCACAGAAGCAGGTGAATTGGGAGCATCTTTTTTTTTTTTTTTTTTTTAGTCTTAAATTCCAGCATAGTTAACATACAGTGTCATATTAGTTTCAGGTGTGCAATATTGTGATTCAACACTTCCATACATCACCCAGTGCTAATCACAAGTGTGCTCATTACTCCCCATCGCCCATTTCTCCCATCCCCTGACCCCTGCCCCTCTGGTGACTATTAGTGTGTTCTCTGTAGTTAAGTGTCTGTTTCTTGGGTTGCCCCCCTGCCTTGGAAGCATTCTTTTTAGAGAATATTTGTTTCATAATGAATTTTATTTTTATAATAACCTACATACAGAGGTATTTTGACTAAATGGCCTTATCGGTAGATGAGGAATCTGGGATTCATATTTTGTACGAGTCATTTCTGTTTTGGGTCCTGGACCCCATGAATCTTATGGGTCCCCCAGAAAAAGGTACACTGAAACACAGTTTTGCATATAGTTCCATGGTATTTGTGTAACCCTGTTTAGCCCATCCTAGGACCTCAGGCTGAGAATCCCTAGTTTATAATTTGTTGCATACCTTGCCTCAGTTCCTTTCTCTATCTCTTTGCTTTATGGAGTTCGTATCAAGATTTGATATTTTTACTTCATAAATAATTGAATGAATTTACACTAATTCAAATGAATTTTCACTAATACATTTTCTTTGATATGTTAAAAAAAACTTTTTAAAAACTTCATTCTTAACCCAGAATATTGCCATATCCTATTATGCCTAATATTCTCTGTGTTGGACTGGCAGCATAATGTAGTGATAGCACTGTCTCGTCTCCAGCTCTGTGACCATAGCCTGGCCAAGGCCTGGGGGCTTCAGCTGTAAAATACAGATTGAATATCTACCTTGTAGAGTTTAATCTGCATATCAAATAAGCCATTATAAGAATAGTCTAAAAAAAAAAGTCTAACCCATAGTAGGTTCCCAGAGTAAGACACTCATTATTTCTATTTTTCCTATAATGTTTTCGGAATGTTCATTTCAGAATATTTTGATTGATGCCTGTGTTTTAGACTCGGATTCAGGACTCCTCCAGCAGGTAAGTGTTCAATGGAAGTGTGGTTTTGGTCAGGGGTGCATGGTGTATTCTCTTACTAAATGCTTTTCACCAGCCTTCATACATGTTTAGGGATTAGCCTGTATGATGTTATCACTCAGAGCACTAACATCTCTCTTGTTCTTATTTCTTTATTGAAGTACAGTTGACACAAAATGTCATTAGTTTCAGGTGCACAACTCTCTGGTTCCTTTAAAATTTTCATTTATATTCTATATAGTGATTGATTCTGTAAAAGTGATTCACATATTGAAATGAATTCAAGCAACACAAGAAAGTATTTTTTAAAGGGGTAAAAAAAAAAATCCCTTCAAATCCTATCATCTTAAAATTACCATTGCTAATATTAGGTGAACAGCACGACAGATCTCTTGGTATAGGTATGGATGGAAGAATGAGTTGCTAAGCAGAGAATTTTATAAAGATTGGATCACATCTCAGATCTGTGCTGTCCTGACCTATATGATAGTTATATGGCTGTTGAGCTCTTGAATTGAGATGTGCTGTTAAGTGTAAGATACACACTGAATTTCAAAGACTTAGTATGAAGAACAGAATGTAAAATAAAGATTTTTATATTGATTACATGTTAAGATGATAATTCTTTGGATATGCCCAGTTAAATAAAATGTTATTAAAATTAATTTTATCTGGGGAGCCTGGATGGCTTAGTTGGTTGAGTGTCTGTCTGCCTTTGGCTCAGGTCATGATCTCAGAGTCCTGAAATTGAGCCCCATATAGGGCTTTCTGCTCAGCAGGGCATCTCCTTCTCCTCCTCACTCTCCCTCTCTGTGCCCTTTTTCTCTTTCTCTCTCCCACTCAAATAAATAAAATCTTAAAAAAATAAATTAATTATATCTGCTTTTTTTGGCTAGAAAATTTTAAGTTTTGCATGTTGCCCACATTATGCTTCTGTTGGACAGCACTATTAGATATTGCTTTGCAATCAAATGTATGAAACTGAAATTTAACCAAATAAAGGGAATAAAGAAACAAATAAGACAAGAAATTGCCAAACTTTTGATAAATGTTTTTTTCAACCACAAGAAATATTATTTGCTAAAAGATCAGTTAAAAGTATGAAACTCGAAAGCGATGAGTGTAGGTTACTCCTGAGGACATGGAGTGGCAAGGGGAGATTACGATTAGAACGTATAACAGCATCAGAGGTTCCAAATTGTCCTGTTTCTTAAGCTTGATGGTAGGTACATGATGTGTGTTTTATTTAAACCATATTTACAGGGACACCTGGGTGGCTTAGTGGTTGAGCATCTGCCTTTGGCTTAGGCCATGATCCCAGCGTCCTGGGATCAAGTCCTGCATCAGGCTCCCCATAGGGAGCCTGCTTCTCCCTCTGCCTTTGTCTCTGCTTCTCTCTTTCTGTCACTCAAATAAATAAAATCTTAAAAAAATCATACGTACGTGTTACGTATATGTACTCTTGCACATATGGTTATATTTCAGAATTAAAAAATTGAAAAGGTTGAATAGATTTTTTAACTATGTTTCAGTCTATATAGTGTCTGCTAACTCCTAGAAGATCTTGCCTGTGCCGTGAGTTTAAATACCTCCTCTGCTTCCCCGACCCTCATGTTTCTGTGTCTGGACCAGATGCAGGCTCTCTGCATTCCAGACTTGCATAATCTCCTGCTCATGCACATTTCCTCTTGGACATCCAGTGGCATCTCACTTAACATGCCTGAAACAGAACTCCACACTACCTCCAGGGGCCTCCCCATCTCAGCAAGTGGCAGCACGATTCATCAGCCCCTCAAGCCAAAATCCTGACTCCACCTTGTTTCTTTTCTTCCTCTCCTTTCCATCCCATTAGCAAATCCTCTTCACTTGATCTTTGAAATAGTCCCTGATTCCCACTGTATGACTTCCTCCTTCATTGCTACCACTCAAATGGAAGACCGTAGTATCTGTTAACTGGTCTCTGTTTCTACACTTACCTTGCCCACCAAAGTTTGTTCTTAACATGATAGAATGAAGCTTTCAAAATCGAATCAGATCTTGTCACTCACTCACAACCCTCCCATTGCATGCCCTCGCACATAGAGTAAAACCTGTTCAGCCATGGCTGTTCTTACTCCCTGCACAATATCATCTCTGGGTATCTCTTTGTCCCTGTGGAATCTCAGTCTTTACTCCAGGCACATTGGGCTCCTTGCTGTTGCTTTAAAACTACAGGCCTGCTGCAGTCTGAAGGTTTCTGCATTTGCTCTTCCCTCTGTTTCTAAGGCTTTTCATTAAATATTTGCATGGCCTACCTGCTGCCCTCATTTGGGTCTCTGCTTCTGTGTCACCATCTCAGAGAAGCCTTCCCTGACCATCCAGTGTCACTCCTTGTCTCTTTACCCAACTTCATTTTTCTTCATGGAATCGATCATAACCTGTGACATTATTTCTGCATTTACTTAACTGATTGGCTCTTGTCTTCTCCCCCACTTGCACTCAACTGTCCATTAGGGGGTGAATGAGATTAAATTGTGGTATAACTATACAGTAGAATATTATTGGTGTTAGTACTGATCTGTGCCATGATGTGGATGAACCTTGAAAACATGATGCTAAGGGAAAATTGTACAAGTTACTTTATATGAAATGTCCAGAATAGGCAAATCCATAGAGATGGAAAGTGGATCACTGGTAGCCTTGGGGCCAGGGGTTGGGAGTAACTGCTGATAGGTATGGGATTTCTTTTATTTTTTTTAAGATTTTATTTTTTTAATTTATTCATGAGAGAGAGGAGAGAGAGAGGCAGAGACACAGGCAGAGGGAGAAGCAGGCTCCATGCAGGGAGCCTGACGTGGGACTTGATCCTGGGTCTCCAGGATCAGACCCTGGGCTGAAGGTGGTGCTAAACTGCTGAGCCACCCAGGGATCCCCAGGTATGGGATTTCTTTTTCGGGTGAGGAACTAGAGAGTGGAGACAGTTGCACATCTCTGAAGACAGTAAAAAGTAGTGAAGCACATACTTCAAAGGGTAAGTTTTATGGCCTGAGAATTACCTCAAAGCTTTTGTTAAAAAAATATAATGGAAATGAGTAAACATGGCCAGAATAAAAATGTCATCAGTAGCAAACACACAGAAGGGGCATGTACTGTGCTACACTAAAGGCTTTAAATGGTCAAGGAGTGTGGTGACCTGGGGGGAAAAAGATAGTTGAACACCTGAGAGGTAGGACATTTCTGGTCCTCGCACTCTGGGTTAACATGCCCTTTGGTTGGCCCTGTCCTATCCTCCTCTTCTTTGGAGACCTGAAGGCTTGCTGGTGAGAATTCTATCCCTCTAGGAAAGCTAAACACGTGCTGGTTTGGCAGAGAGCCCTCTGAATGTCTTGTAGGCCTGTGACATCACGGGGGGACTGTATTTGAAGGTGCCTCAGATGCCCTCTCTTCTGCAGTATTTACTGGTAAGGAAACATCCGCAGTACCCTAACGCCTTGAGCCTGAGTGAGCCCGATTTCCTGGGGAGTGTAGGGGAGCACGATGACTGATGCTAGTAAGTGGGAGGAGGGGGAAATGGGGGGTCCAGGGATTTTGAACATGGAAGGGCACACTTGGGATAGTCTTTGAAAGCAGCAATGTGCAGACTATTATAAGACTTCACAGAATAGCGGCTGCATGTCGAAGTGCTCAGTGACTGTTGAATGAATAAAAAAGCATTTCTTGATAAACATTTAAGGAAAATCCTGATTTATTATTATTCTTAGTATTCATTGGCTAATATGATATCTGTGGCCTAACTTCTGTTTATTTTTCCCCATGGTTTAAATAAAATTTCCTTGCCTCCCCCCCCCCCCCTTAATTTACAGTGGGTTTTTCTTCCTGATCAAGATCAAAGATCTCAGCTAATCCTCCCACCCCCAATTCATGTGGACTACCGGGCTGCCTGCTTCTGTCATCGAAATCTTATTGAAATTGGCTATGTCTGTTCTGTGTGTTTGTCAAGTAAGTTGGAAGTACAGAGTTTTCTGTGTTGGGGGTGGAGGTGGCAGAAAATAAGTCAACTGTGTGGTTTTTCTTTTCATCATTCTGTATGTTTTGTTTTTCAAATCTATAGTATTCTGCAACTTCAGTCCCATCTGCACAACGTGCGAGTAAGTATCCCTGAGGTGGTGTGGCTGGCTTGTGTGGGAGAGATTCAGGGCTCTGAAAGGTGTCTTCCTTTCTGTGTTGTTGTTACAGGACAGCCTTTAAGATTTCTCTGCCTCCGGTGCTCAAGGCCAAGAAAAAGAAACTGAAAGTGTCTGTGTGATCATAAGATTCCTGCGCCCCTAGAGCCTATTACTAGGAATTGTGTGGTGGGATCTGTGTTTGGAGGCCCTGAAAAAATACAGTGCATATGAAATAATTTTGAATGAAGTTTCTTACAGGAAGGATTTCTAGACCATTATCCTCATGCTGTGCTTTTGGGGCACTGTGTTATTTGAGGGAATCATTCTATGCAATCTTTTCAGACTGGTTTTTGCCCACAGAAGAAGAAAGCACAAATTAGTGAGTTTTTTTTTTTTTTTAATAATGGGGTGATCATTTGTCAGCTTGGCCTGCCTGATTACCGGCTTTAGACTCTTACCCGTCTCTGTTGGGTTCTGCCTGTGAAATGTATGACCAGTGAAATTTGAGCGCAGTTTTGGAAAAAGCAAACAAGCGACCATGCAGTAACAGCATTAACCAAGATAGACCATCTTCCTTGAACCAACAACTGAATTTGACAATAGTCATGTCAATAAAATCTGTATTGTCTAAGTTGAGATTTGGCTTCATAGACTAGCAGGTAGTTTTGCTTTTGCCTGACATCACTGATATCACATGTGTGTCTGGACACAGTCATCCACATATTAACTGTCAATCAGTACAAAGTCTGATTTTAAGCGAGGGAGGAGGGGGGTGCAGTACTCTGGCAGCAACTTTTTCTTCAGAGATAGTTGTGTGAAGAGCTTATATGTGAAAGCCAGTGTCTGGGTTTGAAGGGGGAATTTCTTGGTGGAGAATTGATTCTTTACAATTCAGTGTTGTCCCCCAGATAGAGTTCTCTCCTTTTGTAATGAGGGGGAAAAAAGCATTAATGTTGGAGAACTATTCTCTAGAAGCTTTGGATTTACTACTGACAAGTGCTATAGGTTGAAAAGAAAAATTATTTGTAATTTGAACAAGAAAAAACTTATTTTTGTATGTAACTTTGAAAATATTAGGAGTCTTTTTAAATTCCAGTACAGTGTATGAAGGGTTTTCAGGAATGGTGGCTGGTTTGGTTTGTTTTTAAACGTATATTGATAAAAACAAACATTCGTATATTGACAAAAATCCATTTGTGTCCACAACCTTGTATGTAAATAAGATTTTAATTTTCTCTTTATACCGTCTCAGAAGCTGAGTCTCATTTAAATAATTTGTTATTTGGCTAGATGATTTCAGGTAGATTTTGTACTTTGTGGATTTATAATTTTGTTAAATACACACAGGTTTTGGTGGTCACTTGTGAAATACTGATCCTTGAGTTTGAAAATTTTTTTTTTTTAAATTTTTTTATTATTATTTATTTATGATAGTCATACAGAGAGAGAGAGAGAGAGAGAGAGGCAGAGACACAGGCAGAGGGAGAAGCAGGCTCCATACACCGGGAGCCCGACGTGGGATTCGATCCCGGGTCTCCAGGATCGCGCCCTGGGCCAAAGGCAGGCGCCAAACCGCTGCGCCACCCAGGGATCCCGAGTTTGAAAATTTTATTTGTCTTTTAGAAATAATATTTAATATTTCATGCCTTAGTGTAGGAAGTCTAGGAGTCATCAAATATCTAAAAGATGAATAATTTCAAAGAAGCTGGTCAGGTTCTTGTTGCTACTTTTTCATTTGTTTACTGGCTTAATTCTGTTTAGGTTTTATTTTTTTTAACTGTTTATGGTTTATATAAATTTTTATAATAAAATAATTTAAATTTTCAAATTTGCTCAAGTTATTTTCTCTTACTCATTGTTTATCATGCTAAATCAACTTACCTTCAAATTTGTACTTTAACAAATGTCAAGTTTTTATTCAACTCTGAAGAGCTTTTATTTTTTTAAGTAAGCACTGTGCCCAATGTAGGGCTTGAACTGAGAATCCCAAGATCAAGAGTCACATGCTCTACTCAATGAGCCAGCCAGGTGCTCCTGAAGAACTTGAATTTAAAATCTTGCTGGGGCACCTGGGTGGCTCAGTGGTGGAGCATCTGTCTGCCTTTGGCTCAGGTCATGATCCCAGGGTCCTGGGATTAAGTTCTGCATTGGGCTACCTGCAGGGAGACTGCTTCTCCATCTACCTGTCTCTGCCTCTCTCTGTGTGTCTCTCATGAATGAATGAATGAATGAATAAATAAATAAATAAATAAATCTTTAAAAAAATCTTGTTAAAACTATGTGAAAATATTGTTACAAATACTGCATAATGATAGATTGGTATGAAGTATATATGTATGTATTTATTTATTTAAAGATTTTATTTATTCATGAGAGACACAGAGAGAGGCAGAAACATAGATAGAGGGAGAAGCAGACTCCATGCAGGGAGCCTGATGTGGGACTCGATCCTGGGACTCCAGGATCACACCCTGAGCCGAAGGCTGATGCTCAACCACTGAGCCACCCAGAAGTCCTGGTATGAAGTAATTCATACAGAGTTTCCAGTATGAAATTATTAGAAGAAAGATTTGGTGTTTGCTTGTAATTTTATATTGGGAGCAAAGTTAGCAAAATTTAAAGTATTTGGTATTTTATTGGATAGAGCAAACTAGAATAACGTATATTTTGATGTCATAAAAGTAGGAAATTTATTGTCTCATAAGAATTAACTTTAAAGCCATGAAATTATCCTCCTATAAATAAATAGTTACAACTACCCAATCTCCGGTTCTAAAGGCAGTCCCTGGGCAGCCACGGTGGTGCAGCAGTTTAGCGCCGCATGCAGCCCGGGGTGTGATCCTGAAGACCCGGTATTGAGTCCCACATCGGGCTTCCTGCATGGAGCCTGCTTCTCCCTCTGCCTGTGTCTCTGCCTCTCTCTCACTCTCTCTGAATGAATAAATAAATAAATCTTAAAAAAAAAAATAAATAAAGGCAGTCCCTTGGGCTACTTTTTGTAGGTAAATCTACAAAAAAATCCCTGCTCCCCTGCTTTTTAAAAAACATTTGTTTTTCAAATAATCCAAACATGATTTGTAAGACTGTTAGTAATTCCTAGAAGAGAACATGGAATGTTTCCAGCAGTAATGGAGAAGAGAGTAAATACAGGCCAATGACATTTTTATATGAGAAGTACAGTATTAAAAAAATTTGGGGGATCCCTGGGTGGCACAGCGGTTTGGCGCCTGCCTTTGGCCCAGGGCGCGATCTTGGGGACCCGGGATCGGATCCCGCGTCGGGCTCCCGGTGCATGGAGCCTGCTTCTCCCTCTGCCTGTGTCTCTGCCTCTCTCTCTCTCTCTGTGACTATCATAAATAAATTAAAAAAAAAAAAAAATTAAAAAAAAAATTTGGACCTTTCATTAATAGTTGAATTGACGTATTAATAGAACTGATTACAAATAATTTTAAGGAAAGTTATCTAATTTTTTATAGTGTCATTGAGTACCTCACAAATAGCATATATATATTTCTTTTGAAGCTTTTTTTTTTTTTTTTTAACTGTAATGCCCTAGAATTCCATAGTTCATTTCACTACTGGCTAAATAGCTTAATGCGACCAAAAGCAGAAAATAAAAGCATACTGTTAATAAGTACTATTCTGATTAGAACAGAAAGTAATTACATGCAGTTTAAAGAAAAGAAAATATGCAAAACTAGGGGGAAAAAAAAAGAGAAAACCCACTTTCATCATCCTTTCTCCACCCATCAGAACTGGGAGGGTTAGAGAAGCCCTGTGAATTACAATCTGGTGCATTTCTTTCCTCTTTTTCTTTCTATTTATTTACTTAGAGCACGCAAGGGGGAGGGGCAGAGGGAGAGAGAGAATCTCAAGCAGACTCCTTGCTGAGCAAGGAGACCCCCATCAGGCTTCATCCCATGACCCCAAAATCATGACCTAAGCTGAAACCAAGAGTCTGATTTTTAACTGGTTGGGCCACCCAGGCGCCCCGAGTAGGAGTACATTTCTTTACCATAGCAGGATGTCACAGCTGGAAGTATTGACAGGATTATCTATGGTTTGGTAAAGGACAGGTTTGGCAGCCTGGGGGGCTCAGCGGTTTAGCACCGCCTTCAGCCCAGGGCCTGATCCTGGAGACCTGGGATTGAGTCCCACATCGGGCTCCCTGCATGGAGTCTGCTTCTCCCTCTGCCTGTGTCTCTACCTCTCTCTCTGTCTATAAATAAATAAAATCTTTTTTTTTTCCCTAAAAGGACAGGTTTCCACTGATGTTAAATAAAAATGTTCTTATTTTGAGTGTCTGACAAGTGACATTTGCTAATACAGGTAACTTTGGTACTAACGATTCCTACCTACAGTATGTGACAACATGGCAATAATATATATTTTTTAAGATTTTATTTATTTAGGATGAGCACTGGGTGTTTTTCTGTATGTTGGTAAATTGAACACCAATAAAAATTAATTAAAAAAAAAAAGATTTTATTTATTTATTCATGAGAGACAGAGAGAGAGAGGCAGAGACACAGGCAGAGGGAGAAGCAGGCTCCATGCAGGGATCCCAACATGGCAACAATATTAAGGTCTAGCAAAGTAGAACTCAGGATAAAGAGTCGTACTATATTTAAAACAACCCCCCCCACATTCATTTGCATAAATTATTTTCTCATATTTCCCCTAGATGTAAAATCATTTTGACCCAGGGATTACAAGTAATTCAATACAATTTTCCTCAATGAAATACTTGTTACTCTTTTGTCAAGGAATAATTAATAAATGTCTGTTTGACAACTCTCCTAGTTCTCCTAGGCTTTATTCTCAGATACTAAGATATGAATACTTTGCAGTCCCCCTAGAGGAGCTGATGTGGGGGGTGGTGGCTGGGATTTCATGCCAGTGTTACAACTGCACAACTCCACTACTATGTAAGAGTGTTAAGAACAAGGCAAAGCTCAGTGCAAGGCATGTGTAGAACTTCAACTTTCAGATTGCTTTCAGAATGTTGGGTCTGTTGACCAATGAATATGGCATTTATTTTGAGTGTCTGACAAGTGGTATTTGCCAATACAGGTAACTTTGGTACCTGTATTTGGCATTTGCTGTTTGTCAGGCATGGTGCAGACGTAGATCTTCTCAGCTAACAGGTACATACCATCCTACTGAGAGCTAACAATGAGTGAACATTTATTGAGTGCTTACCATATGTCCGGCATTAGTCTAGACTCATTAATATGAGATACCTCATTGAATCCTCACACAATCCTATCAGGGAGGGACTGTTCTCTCCCTTCTACAGATGAGGAAACTCAAATTCGAAGAGGTTAGGTGAGCTGCCCCAGGTCACCCTGTTGTGCCCAAGATTGTGAATCCGACAAACCACCAAGGAGCCTACACCGATGCAATCACACGAGGGTTTATTTACAAGCTCGAGCTTGGGTCCAAGTATACACCACACAGCAGAGCAGGGACTTGGACCCGGAAGTGGGTTACAGCTGGGTTTTTTATGGGCTGGTCTAGGGGATCTTCAGAAGGGGTGGAGGAATTTTTTCCATTCCAATATGGGGGAAAGGGTGGGGGAGTTTCTTAAGATCTCATATGGGATTCTCTGCCGAAGGCGTTCTGAGCTTTATGGTCTTTCCGATATGGGATTCCCTGCCTAGGCCATTCTGCAGTTTTTCCTGTAAAGTTCAGCTCTTATTCCCAGGGGACTAAGATGGCTGTACTTGTGCTAATGCTAAACGTGAGGTGGAATGGCCTTAATTTTTCTTGGCCTCCACAACCCAGTCGCGGAAGGAGGGAGAAATCCCACAGTGATCCCATAGCCTGCACCCCTAGTCGGGTTACAGTAATATGGCGTGAGATGCTTTGAGGCTATTGACATAGCATTCAGATACTTTGGCAACCGTCCTAATGCTGGGCAAAATACTTTGTGTTCTTTGAAAAGATCTGCCAATGGGGAGACTTGGTGGCTCAGTGGTTGAGCATCTGCCTTTGGCTCAGGTCGTGACCCTGGGGTCCTGGGATCCAGTTCCGCATCGGGCTCCCTGCAGGGAGCCTGCTTCTCCCTCCGCCTGCGTCTCTGCCTCTCTCTCTCTGTGTCTCTCATGAATAGATAAATAAAATCTTAAACCTGCCTACAAGCGCTTATGGCTCCGTGCGGCAAAAACAAGCAACACAAAACTCTTCAAAAAACTGGGAGGATAAAAACAATTCAACAGCGCTGCAGTTACAGCACGGCAGCCCCAGCCCCTTTTTTGTCCTCCCAAAGTGCCCATAAAAGTCAAGTTTATTAAGGAGCTTCTCCGGGAGCCAGCGCCCGTAGGCTCGCCCCCGCCGAGGGACTAGCTGGAGGCGCGGGGACCGCTTCCCTTTCCCCACCCCCGCGTGGAGGCGCCGGGGCGCAGGGCCTGTGGGCGGGGCCCTGAGGCCCGCTGCTGATTGGTGGTTGCCATAGCGCCGGCTGGCTTCACAAGATGGCGGCCGCGGGGCGGCGCGGGCCCCGTCTGCCGAGCTCCCGGGCTTCCGAGGTCGGCGCGGTTCCGTGAAGCGAGCCCCCAGGCCTCAGGCATGGGCTTGCCGCCGCCGGCCCCCCTGCTCCTGGGGCTTCTCCTTCTGCAGGGCGTCCTGAGGCCGCTATGGGGGGACCTGGGTGTGTACCGCAGCGCCGGGGCCTGCAGGCCGGCGCGGGGGCAGGGTTGGGAACGAGGCGTTTAAGGGGCCAGACTTGGGACCCCTCACGGAGTCCTTGCAGCTGGTAAATCCACCCTTCCCCTTCTTTCCCGCCTAGTTTTCATCCCAGCTTTCATCCGCATGACCGGCCCCGCGGCCAGCGCGTCCCTGGTCGGACGCACCGAGGATGTGACCGTGACCCTGGCCCTGCTGCAAGACCAGGAGGGTAAAGAGTCCGGCCCTTCCTGTGGGGAGGGTGGGGGCTGGGCGGTCCACGGAGCCTGGCCACGTGGCACCCTGGGAGGTGGCGTCCTCGCGGCGCCGGCCGTGGGAACAGGGATGGGGGGCCGCTGCGGACCACCGCTGGCCGACCAGGGTTCGGTGAAAGCGAGCTTGGGGCCGCCATGGCTAGCATCCACTGAGCTGTCTGTCCCCTGTGCTTTACGTGCATCACCGTATTTTCCTCGTAAGAACAGTAATATCCTTTCATGTCCTTTAACAAATGAAGACACTGCAGTTCAGAGAGGTTGTCACTTGTCCAAAGTCGCACAGCTTATGAACGGCCCAATCCTCATTCCCTCCTAGGGAGCCTGAGTCCAGCATGCACCCCCTTAGCTGCTGGGCAATCCCGCCTTGCATCCTAATCTTCTCTCCTATAGGGTTATTACCGGTTCCTGCTTGTGGAGTGCTGACTAATGAGACAGGAGAATGGAGCTTGACTGTGACCCCTAGTGTGGTAAGGTCAGAGGTAAAATGTCCTCGGTTAGCACTCATGGACACGTGCAGTTAGTGTTTCTGCAGGGCTTTCTTGGTTGGTCAAGATACATAGTTTTCCCTCTGCTTGGAACTACCATGAAACTGTAGGTTATCAGTTCCAGTGGACACCCACCCAACTCAGTGGGGCTCACCCTAGATTCAGGGATCCTTGGACGAGTTTCAAGAAGTTTGTGAACCCTCTGAAGTTGTCTGTAATGTTATTTGTGTGCCTGCATTTTTCTGAGGAGAGGGTTGCCAGCTCACATCAGATTATCAAATGGATCCATGACTCAAAAATCTTCATAAGCCACTGGCCTCACCCCGCTCTGATCTTACATGTAAGAATACTCAAGCCCAGAGGAGTTAAATATCTTCCATTTAATAAATGTTTTATTGAGTGCCTAGTATGTGCAAGACATCAAATCTGGAGATAAAGGCTGAGAAAGGCAGACTTTGCTTATACCGCAGGAACTAGGGACTGTTTTCATTGACTTTTGTGTGTATTTCATCTGCTGATATGCTGGTAGGATGATAAAGTCGCTAAAAAGGTGCTGGGCATACTGAGTTAATTTACCTGACAGACCTATGCTTAGGCTTCTCTAACTCTCCAAAAGTTGCTTGCTTTTCTGTTAAACTGAGGATTAGGAATCAGGGCTTGCATATTGCCCAGGTTTACAGGGTAGGATCAAACAGAATGATGTGATCTTTGTATATAGTTCTCCTTTTGTCAAGTGAACTGAAGCTGATATGTAATTTTATTGTGTTTTCCATTATGTGTTCTTAGAATTATTCGTGCTATGTTGAGTCACTTTATTTATTTATTTATTCATTTATTGTTGAGTCACTTTAAAAGGGACAGCACGTTTTCCTTTCAGAATGCGTTGGATGTGACAGTGAGGTTGAAGACGGGTCTGCAAAGGTGTTTCTCTAATGAGACGGATTCCTTCTCAGAGTCCCCGTGTATTGTCCAGACTCTTCTGGTTTCAGCATCTCGCAATTCATCCTGCTTAGCACATCTGCTCATTCGAGTGGAAATTTATGCCAACTCTTCTTTGGCCCATAATGCATCAGGTTAGTAAAGTCTTTGAGAATCAAAACATTCATGCCAGACATTATCTGTCAGATTATAAGCATATGACATGCAGTCTGTGCACTCTGCTCTTGAATCAATTTTACCTTTCTAAAAAAAAAACAAACAAAACATTTTACCTTTCTAAACATACTTCCTTTTTGCTTAATTTTCTTATTTTAGAAATTTATAATTTGTACTATTTTACTTAATTAAGACCTATTTTATTTTGTGCTATTGTTCATATCCTTGTAGATTACCTTCAAGGGAGAAAGAGAAGTTTGTTTCTGTGTATTGATTCTTGTGACTCCATCTTAAAACCAAAAACAACAACAACAACAAAAAAGAAATGAGGGAAAGATTAATGAAGTTTACAAAACAAACAGAAAACCCACAAAAAATTTTCAGTCAAAGTTGCCTGCCAGCTCCCTTTTCAGAGGCAGCCTCTTAATTTCTGCTTATGGAGGCATGTGATATTCTCTTGTTTTTTTTTTTTTTTTTAAGATTTTATTTATTTATCCATGATTGACACAGAGAGAGAGAGAGAGAGAGAGAGGCAGAGACACGGGCAGAGGGACAAGCAGGCTCCATGCAGGGAGCCCGATGTGGGACTTGATCCCAGGACCCCAGGATCACACCCTGGGCTGAAGGCGGCACTAAACCACTGAGCCACCCAGGGATCCCCTATTCTCTTGTTTAAAAGCAATACATACACATGTACTAATAACATGCAATTTACTATTCTATTCTATACCTTTTAAAAATAAATTCCATATAAATGTAGGTTCTTTTTTTTAAGAGCTGCATAGTATTCCCTTGTGTAGTGATACCATTGTTTGACTAGTCTCTTACTGATGGAATTTAAGGCACTTCTAGCTTATGATGTATAACTAGCACTATAGCAGATATCACATGTTTTTGGACATTAACATGGCAGTGTTCTGAGAACAAGAGAATGTAGATGTGCCAATGGTGCCATCGCCATGTTCCCTATGTCCTGCAACCACCTCTAGCATTTCTTGCCTTTATGATCACCCGGAATGAAGGGAGATGTGTTCCTCCTTAATAGCAAAGGTCTGTCACTTTGAGACTCTCACACTGGTACTTCCATCACCTCACTGTGGTCCTCCTGGTGATTTTGGAAGTGGAGGAGGATTAAGTAAGTTAAGACAGTGCCATTCAGCTGGCTACTCTGCCCTCATTGTGCCAGCATGGAAAGATCTCCAAGATAAATCTCCAACTGTGGAAAGCAGATACAGATGGGTACATTTAGCATGGAGTAAGAATATATGTTTATATTTGCATAAAGAAGTTCTGGAAGGCTATCTGAGAAGCTAACCATGTGGGACTGTTTTGGAGAGGGATGTGGGAACAGGAAGGAGCTGGCTGTGAGGACTTCATTGTGTACCTTTTTTAGATCCTCTTTTTTGGACATGTGAATCTGTGACCTAATTAAAGGTTTAAAGCTTTGTTTTTATTTTTTATTTTTTTAAAAAATATTTTTATTATTATTATTTATTTATGATAGTCACAGAGAGAGAGAGAGAGAGGCAGAGACACAGGCAGAGGGAGAAGCAGGCTCCATGTACTGGGGGCCCGATGTGGGATTCGATCCCGGATCTCCAGGATCGCGCCCTGGGCCAAAGGCACACGCCGAACCGCTGCGCCACCCAGGGATCCCCAAAGCTTTGTTTTTAGAAGAAAAACATTTTCTAATATCTAAAATTCAAAACAAAACAAAACAATAATATTCTGTGAGTGCTTAAAACTATGGGAGGGATTAGCTATACCATTCAAAGTAGCCTTTTTTCTTTTAAAAATATGCTTAACTATATTTAGGTAATATCTCAGAATGTCTTTGTACAAATAGCCAAACTTAGGAAAATTAGAGTCTTTGTATATTAGTAATTATGAGATGTCTGCTCTGACCCCATGAAGGTATGAAACATTTTGCACCCAGTCATACAGAGCTCAGAACAAGAACAAGGATGGAAGGACAGATAGGAGGTATGTGGTATGCCTAGTAACAGTAAGCTAGCAAATGGCATAGGAGACATATAGATAGATATACAGGCATCTATCTATATATCATATAGTAAAACCCTACTCTAAAATGCCTTGTTTCTGTCCCATGGGTTTGATTATACTGATGGTCAGATCCTTGTCTGGCCTGAGTAACATAGTCTGTTACTCAGACCTTCTCATTCCTGACGCATTGACTTACTGGGGTTCTACCATTATATAGCATAGACTATGTAATTAGCTGATCTTTAGATGCTTCAACTGTCACATTGAAGTTAACTGTTACATAGAATCTGAAGAAATAATTGCTACTTGGTTTTTCAACATGTACCAAATCTTGGGGCAAAAGTGAAATTCAGGGGGCACTTGGGTGGCTCAGTTGGTTAAGCATCTGACCCTTGATCTTGGCTCAGGTCTTGATCTCACAGTCGTGAATTTAAGCTCCACATTGGGCTCCATGCTGGGTGTGGAGCCTACTTTAAAAAAAAAAAACAAAACACAAAATTCAGCAGACTTAAAATTTTACCTGATAAATTATTGCAGAGAAACTAGAAAGATTACTCTCTGGATTCTGAGTTAGGAGGTTGAAATGCAATATAACATATTCCTTTTCCAATCCATGTAAAAATTATTAATTTCCCCTACACTTTCACACTTGAACCAGAAAAAGGATGTGAAGAGTTGGGTTTGTGGTGCAATGGCACATGAGGCTGAGCAGGTAGCATGATTAGATATAATCTTATGGCCAAATAGGCCCAGATAAGCTGTCTGAAATGTCACCGTGGCTTTGGTTTTATCTGCTGGAAGGGGTAATGAATTTGAAGGACTCAATGCTTAATGTCAGTCCGTGTTATGAAAAGTGATTCTTCAGCATGTTGAAAAATAAAACCTGCGTTATATTTATCCCAACTTGTAAATTTTAGTCACTTAATTATCTTTAAGATCAACCATGACTTTCCATTTATTGTAACTAGCCTATTTTCCTATATTTGGGTCTTTGTTGGAGTAGCAGATAACAGGCCTCAGATAGGGTTTACACATAGCTCAGGGATTCCTTACTGTGTAATATTTGGTCCTGGTGATTAGTAAAACAATGGTTCAGCTTTCTTTTGAGTGTCAAAAAAATGTGGCAGTGCTTCGTCAGTGTTTCATAGCTGATGCAGTGTTTCTGTTGTTGTACTTTTCAGAGAATGTGACTGTTATTCCCAGCCAGGTGTATCAGCCCCTTGGTCCCTGCCCTTGTAATCTGACAGCCAACGCCTGTGACGTTCGCTGCTGCTGTGACCAGGTATGCCCTGCCAATGACTGATACAAAAGTTCTGATACCCGAGAGCATGTGGACAATACCAGCAGTTCCCCACCCCCAGCTTTTTGATGGATGGGCTGTGAAAACTCAGATTGTGTTTTGTGCTGCAGATTGTTTTCAAAATGAGTTTTCTTACCTAGTCCCATCAGTCTAGTTTTGGAAGCAAAAAATGTATCTCTTTGGATAAAGTCACAATTGAGATGATTATACCGAGAGGGTGGTATTTACTATCTTATTGAGAAGCCTTTATGGAAAGATCAAAAGGAAGGAAAAGATACTGGTTCAGTGATTTTATTTTTATTTTTGGTGAATGTGTAGAGGTAGGTGTACAAGCCTCCCCATGACCTAATTTGAGAACATTTCCATCATCCCAAAAAGAACACTTTTGTCCTTCTGCAACTTCTGTTCCCAGTGCTCATCCCCGGGCCACTCTTCATCTGCTTTCTGGCTTATGGATTTGCCTGTTCTGGACATTGCATGTAAATGGATTCCTACAGCTGGTAGCATTTTGTGTCTGGCTTCTTTTACTAGGCATCTGTTTTAAAGGGTTCCACGTTGTGGCAGGTGTCAGTGGTGTGTTCCTTATGGCCAAGTCACACCCCATTGCAACCCTACTCTAAAATGCCTTGTTTCTGTCCCATGGGTTTGATTATACTGATGGTCAGACCCTTGCATTGGTCTATCCATTGCATGGATAGACCATACATTGCCAATCCGTGTTTCAGATGATGGACATTTGGATTGCTTTTGCTTTTTGGCTGTTATGAATAAAACTTCTGTAAACATTTGTATGCAAATTTTTATTTGGACATGTGTTTCCATTTCTCTTGGGTATAGTACCTAGGAGTGGGATTGCTCTGCTCTATGGCAACTGTATGTTTCACCTTTTGAGGGACTGTTTTCCAAAGTGGTTCCTCCATTTTACGTTCTTATCAGCAGAATGAGGTTGCAATTTTTTTCCCATGTCCTCACCTTCATTTGTTATAATAATCTTTTTGATTACAGACATCCTAGAGGGTGTGAAGTGGTATTTCATTATGATTTTGATTTGCCTTTTCTTCTTTCTTTCTCTTTCTTTCTTTCTTTCTTTCTTTCTTTCTTTCTTTCTTTCTTTCTCTTTCTTTCTTTCTTTCTTTCTTTCTTTCTTTCTTTCTTTCTTTCTTTTTTCTTTCTTTCTTTCTTTCTTTCTTTCTTTCTTTCTTTCTTCCCTTTCTTTCTTCCCTTTCTTTTCTTTCTTTCGATTTTATGTATTTATTTGACAGAAAGGAGTACAGTGTTTCTTTTTTTAAAAATTTTTATTTATTTATGATAGTCACAGATTGAGAGAGAGAGAGGCAGAGACATAGGCAGAGGGAGAAGCAGGCTCCATGCATTGGGAGCCCAACGTGGGATTCGATCCTGGGTCTCCAGGATCGCGCCCTGGGCCAAAGGCAGGCGCCAAACCGCTGCGCCACCCAGGGATCCCGAGTACAGTGTTTCATAGCTGACGCAGTGTTATGGGGAGCAGCAGAGGCAGAGGGAGAAGCAGATTCCCCACTGAGCAGGGAGCCTGATGTGGAACTCGATCCCAGGACCCTGAGACCATGACTTGAGCCTAAGGCAGCCACTTCACCAATTGAGGCACCCAGGCGCCCCTGATTTGCATTTCTGTAGTAGCAAGATGATGTTGATCATCTTCTCATGTGCTTCCTGGCCATTCCTTATCTTTGAAGAAATGTCTATTGTAGACCCTTTGCCCATTTTTAAATTGAGTTGCCTTTTTGTTGTTAAACTGTAAGAGTTCATTATACCTTCTGGTTATTAGTCCCAAATCAGGTATGTGATTTGCAACAAACGTCGCCTGTTGGGTAGGTTGCCCACTTTCTTGTTGGTGTCATTTGAAGCCCAAGAGTTTCTTAATTTGCTGAAGTCTGATTGATCCATTTTTTCTTTTGTTGCTTGTGCTTTTAGTGTCATATCTAGGAAACCATTGCCCAATCCAAATACATCTTTCTAATCCTTCTTTGAGGTTTAAGAGATGCAAAAGAGGCATGTTTGCTGGGGCCCTAGTCACCCCCATTTATGGTTGAGTGCAATTATGTTGTGGTTGGTTTTACAAAACAGAAAAGGAAAAAGCAGAAAAGCAAAGTTTAGGGCCTTCATTTATATTGTAATTCTCATACTAAGAATTATACTTATAATAACAATTATATTTAATTTAAAAATAAGGAACATCATAAGTCAGTATTAATAGAACTGTTAAAATGGTGTTCTCTTCCTCTTTCTTCCAGACTGCAGTACTGTGTCCTATTTCTAACTTCTTGCATGTTTGTCCTATTTGGTATCGATGTAGACAGCACCAACCACTGGCATTGCTTAATCTTCTGGATCAGTGATGTCTTCGGGTGGCTGCTACTTACTGCTTTAAACATGGTCAATTTTTTAATTGAATTGTTCTTATTTAAAATTTACTTTTCTATTTCAGTAAACAAGGGATTCAGGACATAATTAACTTTTAACTCTCAATCCTGTATGAAACAAGGAAGAATATGGATGAACAAGGATGAATAACAGAATATAGGAATAAAGTCACTTCTTGATCACATTGATTGGGTTGTGTTCTGATATGGCGAGGGCCTTAGTTAAGGATTTTATAGAGTATGGACTATTTGCCCCAACATAAAGTTTCTTTAGGATTCTAGGGATTTGGATGGTGATGACAATCAAAAAGAAGTTTACTCTGTTTTATTCCCCATTTGGAGTCTATTCCATATTCTCTTGTCGTCTTTTTTTTTTTTTTTTTTTTTGGTGGACACATACTATGTTCCGAGTAAGGATGTGGTTCCCTGGAAGGTTTGAAATTCCTGACTTGGAGGCTCATAGGGAATTGATGAAGAAATTCCAGCAGGAGGGACGCCTGGGTGGCTTAGTTGGTTAAGCTTCTGCCTTGGGCTCAGGTCATGATCCCAGGATCCTGGGATCAGGCCTCACCTTCTGCTTCTTGCTCAGTGGGGAGCCTGTTTCTCCTTCTCCTGCCTGCTCATGCTCTCTCTCACTATCTCTGTTTCTCTCTCTCAAATAAATATCTTTTAAAAATAGATTATAGCAGGATTTTACTTTCCGTGAGCACAAAGCACCAGTACGCTGGATGGAGATTTGTTCTGTACTTCTTCAGGGGTGTACTGCTCTGCCAAGAGCTGACAACGGGCACTGCAGAAGCTTCTGTCTACTCACTGCTGCTCTATATTTCCTCCTAAGGAATGCTCGTCAGATCTAACAGAGCTGTTCAGAGAGGCCTGTTTCACCGGCGTCTTTGGAGGTGACGTCAATCCTCAGTTTGACCAGCTGTGCTCTGTGCAGGAGCCCTACCGGACCCCGGGCTGGTTCCCGTTCCTGTGTGTTCAGTCCTCGCTGGCCAACTCACCCTTCCTGGGCTACTTCTATGACGGCTCTGTGTGCGTGTTGGGGCGCAGCCCTTGGGTGCTCATGACCTCTCCTGGGCCCATATAGCCCTGACTTCCTCAATTCGCCATTCAGTTCTAGAGTTCCATTAGCAGGTTTATTTTGTATTAAGTATTTGAAAGAATTGGGCCTTACTGATAATAAATTGGTTGATACCGCCAACAGCTAATAGTGATTATCTGGGTTTGAGAAAGGAGTGGTGGTCTCCCGGGGGTCTTGATTCCCTTTCTTGTACCTTTCCATAATGTTGAAATTTTACCACTTTACTATTATTATTGTTGAAGTAGAATTCATGTAACAAAATTTGCCACCAGCCACTTTCAAGTGTACAATTCTGTGGCTTTTAGCCCACATATTATTTTTGTAATTAAAAAAAGTAAAACAAAAATTAAAAGAAGAATTTTTCCTAGCTGCAAATATTAGTGATAATCCTTCTCATTGATTTCCAGTTCCTCTAGGCAGCATATTGCCTTTGAAGTACATCTGCATACTGATTACAGAGACTTTTCAGACTTCGGTTACAAACAAGGAGATCCAGTCATGACTCTAGACAAGGCATATTTGACCATTCCGCAGGTAATAATTTCCATTTTAATGTGCTAGAGTCTTTAAAATTTTTTCCCATCCTGTTTAACTTATACTGCTCTTAAAAATGTTAACCTAAGTTACTTATTTTTCTCCTGTGGACTTCCCAGGGACTCAACTCTTTATGGTCTGTGGATTTTATTTTTAACAGTCCATCTTAGATTAGCCACCATCTCTGCTACATCTCAGAGTGAACTCACCAACTAAAAGACATTCTATAAATTTCCATGGAAATAACTACCATTCTGAACTTCTGTTAGTTTTAACAGCCAATTTTTAGTAAGCTAGAAGTATATTATTTAATATTCCACAACTTTGAAAAATATCTCAAGGCTATAGAATTTTATATGAAATCTTTTTTTTTAAGTCCAAAATCATGAGGAAAAAATATTTGTGGGAAGAAAACATAAGAGTCTAAACCATCTCTCTTCACTGTTCAGGGAATCCATTTTAATGGTTTTAACAAAAATCTGGTTGTCCCAAGGGAGAGAAAGATTAAGTTGAATATAATCATGTTTCTGCAAAGTAAATGGAGCAGGGTGTTTTCTTTGTTTCTGTTAAATATTTCTGCTCCTCAACCAGTAGCTTTCAGAGTTTGATTAGCAAATTAACTAAATATTTTATTTGTTGGCCATCTAGTCAGTGAACTCATTATTGTTGAAACTAACCCAGCAATAGGAGAAGACTGCAGAAAGAATGCCTGTATAAGACACTGACCTATATTTTATGCTTTGAAGAGAGGTCATAGCCCTGTTGGGATTTCCCCTCACCCAGGTGTCCCTGGCTGGGCAGTGCATGCAGGATGCGCCAGTGGCATTCCTTCAGAATTTTGATGTTCTGTGTGCTACTAATTTGGAAGTATATCAAGAGCAAGATGATATTATCAATGTGAAGATCAAGAATGGTGCCGTAGGAGGTATGTTACATTGGTTTGAGAAAAGAACACAGGGCGCCTCATTCGGTTAAGTGACTGAGTCTTGATTTTGGCTCATGTCGTGATCTCACGGTCCCGTGATAGATCCCTGCATCAGGTTCCCTGCTCAGCAGGGAGTCTGCTTCTCTGTCTCTGCCTCTGCCCCTCTCCTTGAGTGTTCTCTTTCTCTCTCGAATAATGAATAATGCTTTACAAAAAAAAAAAAAAAAAACAAAAAAAAAAAAAAGAAAAGAAAAGAACACAGACCCGAGTGTCTGTCTACATAAACTGATCTCATGAGGATATGAATCACTTCTGCTGGATCAACTTTAAATATTTCAACTGTCAATTGAGGAAAATGTTTTCTTCGGAAAAAGTCCAGTTCCTTAGGGCAACACATTGCATATTAGTTCTTTAAAAATGGAGGTAAGCTTCATATAACATAAAATTAACCATGTTAAAATGTATTGATAGTGGCATTTAGTACCTTCACAGTGCTGTGCAACTACCACCTCTGTTTAGTTCCAAAACATTTTCCTCCCCTAAAGGAGACCCTGTACCCTAACCCCTAGTGACCACTCATCCCCTTTCTGTCTCTATGGATTGGCTTGTTCTGGACTTTCCATAAAAAAGGAATCCTATAATATGTGGTCTTTTGTGTTTGGCTTTTTTCACTTAGCATCATGTTTGCAAGGCTCATTCTCGCTGTGGCATGGATCAGAACTCCATTCCTTTTTATGCCTAAGTCCTGTTCCATCCTGTGAATATATAGGCCACATATGTCATCTGTTCATCCTTTGTTGGGCATTAGGGTTGTTTCCTGCTTTTGGTAGTTGTGGTTGTGCTGCTATGAATGCCCATGTACAAGTGTCTGTGTGGGCACCCATTTGCATCTCTCTTGGTTGTATCCCCAGTTGTGGGATTGCCAAGTCATGTGGTGAGGAAACTCCAGACCGCTCCTAAAGCAAGCACACCGTCTTCCATTCCTGCTGGCAGTGGACTGCATATTTGTTCCTGTAGGAGAGTAGCTCTCCGGGTCACTGTCACTGACTTTGGAATCTCTTCCTCAGTCATTACCGGATGCCAGGAACAGTGGGATTCCCATGATTGGCATTTTGGGAGCGAGAGAGTTTTGTAGCTGGCACATAGGTCAGACACAATTACTGTATTTTCCTAGTAAGCTTTCACTTGAATAAGTAAATATGATCGTGTTGGGCCATGTTGTCTTCTGGAGGCTAACTTCTTTATCTTTTTAGGCATCGTTCAACCAAAAGTAATCTATGAGGAAGCAGCCGACCCAGACAAATTCATCACCAGTACAGGTATTTGAATTCATGCTTTTATATTACTTCTACAGAAATATGTAGTTCATTTCCTCTAAGTAATATGTAGTCCTAGAGGGAAAATACATTTTTATTAGGAATTTACAGAGGTTCACAACAGTTAGAATTTTGTCTAATACACATTTTATTTCTTCCCTGTTCCATTTTGCCTTGTTTCAGAGCAATATCTGTGCCCTGGAGCCAGCTCCTCATAGCTGTGAGTTAATGTGGACTCCAGGGTCTCTGCTAGTTTTCAGGGCCTGTGAACATTTTCTGAAATATTTTCAGGGAGCCAACATTTATGCTTCTTGCTCTCTTTTCTTCTTTTTCTTATTTATTTAAAATTTTATTTATTATTTATTCATGAGAGCCAGAGAGAGAGAGAGAGAGAGAGAGAGAGAGGCAGAGAGGCAGAGAGACACAGGCAGAGGGAGAAGCAGGCTCTACGCAGGGAGCGTGATGCGGGACTTGATCCAGGACTCTGGGATCTTGCCCTGAGCCAAAGGCAGATGCTCAACTGCTGAGCCACCCAGCATCACCCCCCCCCCCCTTTATTTAATAACTAAACTTTGCAGTTTTTTTTTTTAAAGATTTTATTTATTTACTTGAGAGAGATTGAGAGAGCACGAGCAGGGGGGAGAGAGAGAGAGAGAGAGAGAGGCAGACTCTCCACTGAATGGGATGCCCAATGTGGGACTTGATCCCAGGACCCTGGAATCATGACCTGAGCTGAAAGCAGATGCTCAACCAACTGAGCTACCCAGTCACCCTAAACTTTGCGTTCTGATGCAGCTAAACAAGTTATTCAGAGTTTGACTAATATTACCAAGATTTTTGTTGTTAATGAAAGATATTTGTGTTTCTTTACAATGTGTCATAATTCTCAAATTTATTCATTTATCAAACCTTAGCGAAGTACCTACAATAAAAAAAAAAGTACCTACAATATAGTAGTGAGCTACATAGCAGGCCTCTGCTCTTAAGGGCCTGACATTCTGTAGTCCTTCATTTTTGACCTTCTTTTGAGTGTGTGCTCTGTGCTCTGTATTGAGCTATGAGCCACATTCTGGGGGTACAGAAATAGAAAGGAAGGGCAGACCTCACCCAGGATATTGTGATGTTGTAGAGGAGGTGGCCAATGCTGATTTGATGGGGCCAGTAATAAATGGCCAAGGAGGGTCATTAATTTATGAAAGCATTTTTTATTTGTAGAAATACTTTTCAGGAATGAATCAACCTCCAGAAACGTGAACGTGGAAGAACATTATATTTTCAGATGGAATAATAATACAATCAGTGAAATAAATGTCAAAATTATTAGGGCAGAAATTAATGCCCACCAAAAAGGTAACTTTGTTGAGGGCAGTGGGAATGTATTCAGTTTAAAACATTTTATTCTTTCTTTAAATTTCTCATAATTATTACATGTAAAACTAAGTCAGACTTATTTCTTATTTGTATTTGTGATTTAAGAGAACACTTTTTTTCTTTTGCATGTCAAAATGTAATTATACGGTAAAGAAAATAACACTGTGGGGGATAATTTCTCTTCCTAGTGAAATGGTGCACATTATATTTTTATTTTGTTTTATTTCTAGGGATCATGACACAGAGATTTACAGTAAAATTTTTAAGCTATAATAGTGATAATGAAGAGGAATTTTCTGGAAATCCAGGTAAGACAGTATATGTCAACTGCTGATCCTACAAACATATTTCGATTCAATACTCTTGTACTACTATGATGATTGTTAAGTAACTCTCTACAATTTTAGTTTGTGACTCTAACCTTTCTCTTTGTTTTTTGTGACACTGTATTCTTTTTCTGACAACAACTTTTTTTTTTTTTTAAGATATTACTTATTTATTTGTGAGAGACATAAAGACAGAGAGGCAGAAACATAGGCAGAGGTAGAAGCAGGCTCCATGCAGGAAGCCGGATGTGGGACTCAATCCCGGGACTCCAGGATCATGCCCTGAGTCAAAGGCAGACACTCAACTGCTGAGCCACCCAGGCATCCCATGGGTTATTTTATTTTATTTTTTTATTTTTAGGATTTTATTTATTTATTCAAGAGAGAACTAGAGAGAGAGGCAGAGACATAGGCAGAGGGAGAAGCAGGCTCCATGCAGGAAGCCCGATGTGGGACTCGATCCTGGGATTCTAGGATCACGCCCTGAGCCGAAGGCAGACACTCAACCCCTGAGCCACCCAGGCATCCCTTTGTGTTGTTGTTTTACATGAAGTGTCCTAGATAGTTACAAGTTGTTGTAAATGCAAAACATTCTTTCTCATTAGGTACTAGTCTTTTTGGGGGAAAAAAAAGTAATTCTTTTGAAGTGTTGGTAAAATTAGCCTTTTTAAGGAATAAGAAGCTATGGAAGGTGAATTCCTAACCTGGGATCCATGGAAAGACTTCACTGGGACTGTGAACAGTCATGCTGCACATTTTGTAATTATGTACAAATATAGCATCACCGGATTTGTTGTATGTTTGTTTGCTCCTTTAATTCACTGTTGCCTCCTCAGCTCCTAAAACAGTAGGGAGAACTTCATACCCAACATGCCAGCTGCTAACCATGCAATGTGGCCAGTGGCATATATGGAAATGATACTTGGATATATTGAGTTGAATAAAATATATTATTCAAATTAACTTCATCTACTTTTTCTCTTTTTTTGATGGGGCTACTAGAAACATTTTTTTAACGTCTAAAAAATTCTAAAAATGTGTCATATTTTAAAATCACATATGTGGTTTGGGTTATATTCCTGTTGGGCAGCACTGACTTAGACCATAGTAGGTGTTCAGTAAATATATGTTGGATAAAGTATCATTGTTTTTTACAAACTTGTCCCTTCCTGTTTTTCTTTTTAATCATTTTTTTTTTCACTTTATTTATTAATGAGAGACAGAGAGAGAGTCAGAGACTTAGGCATAGGGAGAGGCAGGCTCCATGCAGGGCGCCTGATATGGGACTTGATCCCAGGACCCCAGGATCACCCTCTGGGCCAAAGGCAGACGCTCAACCGCTGAGCCACCCAGGCTTCCCTTGTCCCTTCCTTTTTACTATTCTTAATCAGGCAGTAAGTAACCACAAAGGAATAACTTTAAATTTTTCGTTTGCATGATTTTTCAGTCTTTGTATAAATTGATATAATAATGCATGACCCATTTTATATATATATATAACTTTTAAATAAGATTTTAGTGTATTTGTTAATGTGGAGTTTTGGGTTTTATTGTTGGATTTCAAAGCAGTCTTCTGGGATGTAAGAGTTTTCATTTCATGATTTAATTTCACAGGATTTCGGAGAAACACCATCAGAATATGTGAAAAATGTTGATGCCCTTGTCAAAAAAGAATAAGTTGATTACAAGCCAGAACTGATGAGCTTGTGAAATAGTTTGTGTGTATATACAGCTATTCATTCTCTAGCACCTTCTGAGGCAGGAAGGTTTTTAGGAGGAGTATACAATGTGGGGCTTATTCTCAAGGAATTAACTCTCTGAATTGGAAAGACAGCATCAGGTCATAGAAGCAACACAGAACAATACAAGATAATAAATGAGTGCTGGGCAATGGATGGATACTCTAGAACTTCAGAGAAGTGGAATGTTGACCATCCACCTAAGCTTCCCATTCTTAAGGACCTGTGTTAAGTATCTAGTACTGCTGGTTCTGATCTCAGAAGTGCTGGAGAAAAAGCAGAGTTCTGCCCTCGGCAAGTTTCTATTTTGGGCTGTGTGGAGGAGATTGTACCTCGGGAAGTAGATAGTGTGGGCTGGGAACAGGAATAACCCGGGGGCGGCCAAGGAGGCAGGAATGAGTCCCAGGAGGAGGTGGGCAGGCGCAGAGGAGCAGCCTATGGGGGAGGCCGCTTGTCCAGGAATGCTGAGAGGTAACGTGGGAAACATGAACACCATGCATGAACCCTGATTGCATCTTGGTTTGTAGAAATAGCTCTAAAACAGGTTTGGGGGACATGAGGAAATAGAAATATGAGCTAGATATGATTTGATTATAAGGAATTATTAATTTTTTCAGGAGAAATACTGGTATGATGGTTATTTAGAAGAATAGCCTTAATTTCAGGAGACTATGTGTTGCTTAATTTCAGGAGCTTTTAGAGGTGAAGTGTTAAGTCTACAACCTATTTTTAAAAGGTCTTGCTAAAAATAAATATGTATGTAGATGCTTCTGTAATATAGAGAAGACAAATATGGCTAGATATTCATGGTTGTTGATTGTGGGTGGTATTCCTTTCAACTTTAGTGTATATGTGAACATTTTCATAACAAAAAGGTGGAAGCAGTAAGGCAGGTAAATAGGAGACAACGGGAATAGGACCTGAATCAGACCAGGGGTGGAACTGATTTGCCAGTGAACCACCGAGAGGTTGCTTTGGTCTAAGTCTCCTTTCAAAGCGCCTATGTCCAGTAGTAGTGATCACTCAGGGGGGTACCCTGGCCTGCTCTGCAGCTGATTCCCTGGTGTGAGGGGCCTAGGACTGACTCCTGCCTGCTCCTTCCTTTTCAGATTTTATTTTTTAAATTTTTCTTAAAAAGTCACACAAATATCTTTGTTAAAAAAAAACAAAAGAAAATGAATGAAGATGGTATCTTCTCTCAAGTGTATTCTGACTTTGCTTTTCCTGTGTGTTTCCTTTCGTTGTGTATTCCTCTTTTATACTATCTGACGAGGTAGCACTTGCTGTGTTAGGTTAACTTTAGCTACTTCTCATTATTGCCTTTGTCTAGGATACCAACTTGGCAAGCCTGTTCGAGCTCTAAATACCAATAAGATGAATAATGTGACAACTTTATACCTTTGGCAATCAGGTAATCTGGTTTGGTAATATGATTTGCTCTTTGATAAACTAGAATTGAAAATATGGCCTTATTTTGAATCTAATCAAGTAGTTAATCACTTTAAATTCCAGTTGGTTTATTTAGCTGGAGTGGGGGTGGCAGGGAGGGTGGAGGGGATCATGCTTCTACAGCTTTTTTTTCAGGTTTGTTTTTAACTTTGACATTGTTTGCTCCTGAAGTGATGGTTATTTGTAAGAGAGATTTAAATATGGAGTTGGCTGGGGCACTTGGGTGGCTTAGTTGGTTGAGCATCTGACTTCTTGATTTTGGCTCGGGTCATGATCTCAGGGTCATGATCTTAAGGTTGTGAGATCAAGCCCTGAGTTCTGCTCTGCGATCAGGAAGTCTGCTGGAGATTCTCTCCCCCTCTGCCCCTCCTCCCGCTCATGCTCACACTCTCTCTTTCAAATTTATATATATATATATAAATGTATAAATATATATATAGTTGGGTGGAGAGTCTCTTGTCATTGTTGCCTGTAGCCCAAGATGGCACTAATTGGAGATATGACCATAGCTTTTGTTCCAGAGTATGGAAAATCTTTGCACTGGTGGTGATTACCTGCATCTGCCACAGGCATTAACTTTCTTGCTCAGAATAAACCATTGATCCTGGTCCAGGTATTCTGATACAGAGAGGCACCTTTGTTCAGCTTTGAAAGGATTAGAGTAACAATGACCTCAGTTCTCTAGAAAACTGGGAGCTTTATTTCTGCTGATTGTTTTCTGTTTTCCAAGAAAAACTTTGAAGTAATCCTTAACTTTAATTTACCAAAAATAGTAAGAGGATAATCTTTTCATTTTCTAGCTGGAAGGGGTTTGTGTACATCAGCAACTTTCAAACCCATTTTATTTGGAGAAAATGCACTATCTGGATGTCTTTTAGAAGTTGGGATCCATGAAAACTGTACTCGACTCAGGTGAGCATTGCTTTGGTGAATCTCCCTGCATTCTGAGTGGTTTGCTTAAAATGAGTTCACCGCATGAATACTAAAGACAACATGAATGTGAAAAACTATAGTCTGAATAAAAATCTTGTGTAAAAGTGGTAGTGGATAGGAAGGACAGTTTCTTTCTTTCTTTCTTCTTTATTTATCCATGAGAGACACACAGAGAAAGGTAGAGATGTAGGCAGGAGCAGAGGCAGGCTCCCTGTGGGGAGCCCAATGTGGGATCCCAGGACCCTGGGATCACTCCCTGAGCCCAAGACAGGTGCCCAAAGGACAGTTTCTTTAGAACTGATTCAAGGGTGCCTAGATTGTTCCGTTGGTTGAGTATCTGAATCTTGATCTCAGCCCAGGTTTTTTTTTTTTTTTTTAAAGATTTATTTATTTATTTTTATTTGTGGTAGAGAGAGAGAAAGAGGCAGATACACAGGAGGAGGGAGAAGCAGGCTTCATGCCGGGAGCCTGACGTGGGACTCGATCTCGGGACTCCAGGATCGCGCCCTGGGCCAAAGGCAGGCGCCAAACCGCTGAGCCACCCAGGGATCCCTCAGCCCAGGTTTTGATCTCAGGGTTGTGAGTTTAAGTCCAGTGTGGGGCTCTATGCTGAGTGTGGACCCTATTTAAAAAAAAAAAAAAAAAAGAATTGATTCAAACATCGGTATAAGGGAAAATAGAATTCTTTCTTGGGACTAAAGCCCTTCCATCCATATTTATGCGGTTGCTCAGCTGAAGTCTATTCATTGTTGGAACCCAATACTCCTAGAAACATGAAAAAGTCATGAGGCAGATATAATTGGTATGATTAATATGTAAAGAATACATAAGCCTTGTTATATAGTGTATAAAGAATTTTGCACTTAATTGTTTGGGTGGCATTTGGAAAGTTTTTATGGATATGCATATGCATTTTTTAAAAAATTGAGCTGAAATTCATATGACATAATTAATAATTTTAAAGTAAATAGTTCATGGGGGACCTGGGTGGCTCAGTCAGTCAGCTCAGGTCATGATCTCAGAGTCCTGGGATTGAGCCCCCATGTTGGACTCCTCGCTCAGTGAGGAGTCTGCTTCTCTCTCTCCCTCTGCCCCTGCTTGTGTGTGCTTTCTCTCTTTCAAATAAATAAAATCTTAAAAAAAAAAACCAATAAATTTAAACAGTTCAGTGGCATTTAGTGCATTCATAATGTTGTACAACCACCACCTCTATTTAGTTCCAAAACATTCTCATCTCTACAGAAGAAAGCCTGTACCCATTAACTCTTCCCCTCTCCCCTTCCCCAGCAGTCTGTGCTCTGTCTCTAGGGATTTACCTGTTCTGGCATTTCATGTACATGGAATCATAGGATAGGTGACTTTCTGTGTTTGGCTGCTTCCACTTCACTTCATGTTTTTGAGGCTCATCTGTGTTGTCGCAGGTTGCTCCCTTTTATGGCTGAATCCTGCTCTGTCGTGTGACTGTACTACACTTTGTTTATCCACTTGTCCGTTAGTGAACATTTGAGCTGTTGTCATCTTTGGCTGTTGAATAGTGCTGCTGTGAATGTTCCCATACCACTTTCTGTTTGAGTCCCTGCTTTTAGTTATTTGGGGCATACACCCAACAATGGAATTGCTGGGTCATATAGTAATTAGGTATTTAATTTTTCAAGGAATCACCACATTGTTTTCATTGGCTGCACCATTTTATATTCCTATCAGGAGCGTGAGAGGGTTCCACTTTGTCCACATCCTCCCCAACACTTATTGCTTTCTGTTGTGTTTTTTTTTTTTTCTTTCTGTTGTTTTTGATAGGAGTCATCCCAGTAGGCCTGAAGTGGTATCTTGTTGTGGTTTTTAAGTATATACATTCTTACACCCATTTCATCTATAACATATCCTGAGTAGTGTAGTCCTTTGGGAAGCAGGGAAAAGATGGGGGAGGTAGTAAGCAGGGAAGTAGACTGCAGGTGTATGTTACCAGCAAGGCTCCTGATCATGGGGAATAATGCTGGAGTCCACAGAGTCTCCCCTGCAGTTTATAAGGTTTGTACCTGCCAATGACATTATTGGAAAGGAGGGATGGTAAATACCCATTCTTTTTTTTTTTAAGAGTGGGAGAGAAGGTGGGAGAAGGAGAGAGAGAATCCCCAGGAGGCTTCACACCCAGCTGTAGGGCTTGATCCCATGATCCTGAGATCATGACCTGAGCCAAAATTAAGAGTCTCATGCTCAATTGACTGAGCCACCTAGGTGGCTGCTAAGTTCCAATTCTTAATCTTCATTTAATCTTTATGGCTCAAAATTCTAGCTGAATAGTTAGGTTCTTTTGCTCTTGGATAACTCTGGCCCATAAAATTATCCTAGTAACTTGGTATGTGATTTATCTACCTCCCAAGTTTTAAAAAACTCAATGGAGTCTGTGAACTATATGATACCACCATAGGTTACTAACATTTAAAGTCCTAGAAGATTGGTTCTATAGGTCTTCCCCTGGTGGCTTAGGTTCATCCTGGAAAGGCCATCGAAGAGAATGCAGATGCCCCACCAGCTTTTAATGCCACTTTCTCTGGCAGTTTTTATTTGGGCACCCCGCATGCATAACCTGAATACTCCCTGGCAAGGACTTTAGGATAAGACCTGCTGGTCACATGCTGAGAAATGTCTTACTCTCTTATAGGGAGAATGCTGTTGAACTACTTGATTCATTAATACAAGCAACTCATGTTGCAATGAGAGGCAACTCTGATTACAATGATCCTAGTGACGGCTGGCTTGAAATAATACGTAAGTCAAAGCTGTAGAGATGTGCAGCTAACTTGTTGCTGAGAGTATATGGTGCTGGCTGTATGTGGGAGCCCATGCAATGGGTCTTTTTCCTTCACTGTGGCTCAACTGACATTTGTTTAGAGGTTAACCGTCCAGGCAGCAGGCTCTTCTCATCTTTTACCTCTTATTCATTATGCTTTTTTTTTTCTGTATTTTTTTTCCTTTTTTGTTTTTTGAGACGAAATCCACATGAAGTTCAAATTACCCGGTTGTTTTATGAGCTAACAGTCTTTGTAAAAGTCTAAATGAAGATTGAAGATTTTCAGTGCATTTCAGTTTGCATTGCTGATTTTGATTGCTAGGAATATGAGCAATTGAGACCGGAGTTTGTAATTTATAAAAGCAGTGTTGTTAATATAAAATAAGGTGATTGGGACGCCTGGGTGGTTCAGCAGTTTAGCTCCTGCCTTCGGCCTGGGGTGTGATCCTGGAGTCCCAAGATCCAGTCCTGCATTGGGCTCCCTACATGGAGTCTGCTTCTCCCTCTGCCTGTGTCTCTGCCTCGCTCCCTGTGTCTCTTATGAATAAATAAATAGACTCTTTTTTTTTTTTTAAAGGTGTTTGGGGGCACCTGGGTGGCTCAGTCAGTTAAGCATCTGATCTCAGCGTCCTGGGATTGAGCCCTGCGCCAGGTTCTCCGTTCAGTGGGGCGTTTGCTTCTCCTTCTCACTCTCCCTCTGTGCTCTCTCTCTCTCTCTCTCTCTCTCAAATAAGTACATAAAATCTTAAACAAAAGAAAATAAGGTGATTGAAAACATGATGGTGAGTGAAAGAAGCTACAGAAATGATCACTAACGACACATTGCCATGGATACAAAATGCCCAGAACAGGCCGACCTGTAGGGATGGAAAGCAGATTGGTGGTCTCCAGTGGCTGGTGCACTTGGGAGCAAGTGAGGAGTGACTGCTAATGAGTAGAGGGTTTTTTTATGAGGCAATAAAAATGGAATTTGGTGATGGCTGTGCAACTCTGTGAATATACTGAAAACCATTGAATTACACACTTTAACTGGGTGAATTGTATGGTGTATGAATTGTCTCTCAGCACACCTGTTAAAATAGAAAGAAGTTAAGGTGTAGCAGATAAGGACAGCATGCACCACCTAGGCCAGATTGAAAGACTGGAGTCCTGTGCCTTTGGGCTGAGGCATTTGCAGCTTTGGGCTGGCGGGGGATAGAGTGCGAGGAGGTAGAGTGTGTGTGGCATAGGCATTGGCTGTGCCTTGCCACAGCAGGCTCGAGTTCACATTCCGATCTAAAACATCTGTCTGGCCATTGAGCTCCAGCTCACTCAGCTTGTCAGTGCAGAAGCTCCAGGGCACAGTTTGTCATGGTAGAGCTGGAGCCAAACCCAGCATTCCAGTCTCTTTGCTGTCTTCCCAGCCGGCAAATCAGGGGAATCTTGATTGTGTAAATGTGCTAACGGAAGAAAAACTGCTTCATTGCCTTGTGGGGCCAGAAAGAGTGAATTGGTTCTGCAGTATCTGCTTTCCTAGTCCCCTCCTGTCACTGAGGATACTGCTGTGCCCCTCAACTCTGCCCAGCTGGTGGTATGCGGCTTTTTGGATCCTGCTTCCATACCCCCTTAGGTCACTTCCACTCAGCAGCCTGGAGTTCAAACAGAGGACCATCTAGACACGTACCTGTGCTCTCCTCACCCCTTGTGATTTGGTTTGGATCATTATGACACCCTGGTCCCCTGCCCTCTTTAGGGGGTGAGGGGATCATGTAATATATCTGTGGGCCAGAAGGGCCCCATATCACTTTCTGACTTTGAGAGGAGTCCTGGAGGCCATGGGGTTCTCAGGCTGTGATTTACTGATCCTCCTGTGCCCCATGCTCAAGTCACTAGGCCCAGAGTTAGATCTTCATTTGGAAACAGAATCCAGAGGTTGGGGCCTCTCAGTCCCTGGGCTTTGCCACACAGACCAGCTGGATGGCTGTGGAATGCCCAAGGGATGGAGGGAAGGAGTCAGTAAAGTACCTAAGTAGAAAGAATGGGGGGTTTGAAGATGGAGAACCCAAGGTGGTTAGGTAAGAAGGTTGAGGTGATGACATTTGACACCTCAGTGCCTTCAAAGTGGATGCAGTTGTCTTCTCTGTCGTGTCTAAGCCAAAATCAACCCTGATCCTGGTTGATAAATAGAAGAGATGTTGAACACGTGCATTGAGGAACAGGAAGTTGGGAGTCACAAAGAAACTGTCACCGACTTCCAAGTCTCTCCAGCAGCCCCTTACAACTTGCCCCTACCTCCTGTAGTTGGCATCACTGTTTTTCCCTTGAAGGGCCAGTTTTCAAGATGAATGAAAATTAATTTCTTACTCACTTTCATTCTCTTCCATTGGGTTACCCTATGGCAACACAATAGGAAAATTCTTCTTCACTATTTAATCCGTACTCACTGAAGTTGTTAGCAGGGCCCTTAAGTGTCTTAAAGGCTTGTACTAGAACAGTGACCTCATGGACTCAGTCTCATGGCGTTTTACTGCAACTGTGTAGTATTTCTGTTAAAACCTTCGAGTGAGCTTGGAGCTTGGGAACTGAATTAGGATTTATGGTTTCATGATGTGGGTCAGGGGTTTTAAAATTCCAGTGATTGACTTACCATACAAGGAAACATTCTGAACATGAGGGGTGGTAACATAGTTTTGGAGTGACAATACCGAGAGCCTATTAGGGTTGAAAGACGTGTTCCTGTGATTCCTAATATCCTAATAACATTTCCCACTTTCCCCCCATATCATGGCACTGTAGGTAAACTGTTATTATTCTTTCCAAAATGCACTTGACATTTCTGTAGGTGTGGATGCCCCTGATACAGTAGATCCGTCTGTTGGTGCGAACGGCAGCTGCATGGACATTCCCACCCAACTGCACATCCGCATCCTCATCTCAGATGCTGGTGCGGTAGAAGGCATTACTCAGCAGGAGATACTTGGCGTACAGACAAGGTAGGAATGCATCTTGGATAAGTGTAGATTAGAGAGTCAGCAAACTTGTAGGTACTCCAAAGAATAAGGAGATGCAAATTTACAATCTGATTGTATATTTACAAACTCTAATTATCAGCCACATGACTGTACGTATAAATGAACTGTGTTATCATCTGTGTGGATATAATGGTGACTTGTTCCCACAGGGATCTATGAAGCCATGTGTAAGGGATTCTGCACAGTCTTCAGGGGGTGCAAAGATGAAATCCAGGAATATAATGCTCCATGGATGCTGAGCAGGGAATATTGTGGGGAGGGGACTTCCCGAAGGGGAGGAAGAAAGGGGATGGCAGGCTAGGTAGGCAGAAACGGCAGATGTTAACCGGCAAACACAGCAGATAGGACTCTTCTGAGAGTGATGATGATGATGTGTGTGTACATGGTGTGCATGGCTAGCTCTTGTTGTTCTTATACTACTGTTTACTGTTGTAGCGGGGTGATTGGCCTGTGAGGTTCACCATGCTACTCTCTCTCCTTGTGCACACAGTGGGAAGTTTACATTGTCAATGGGGGCAAAAGCACTAGTAGAATTTGAACCTTCTTTACGAGAACCCCAGTTTATACTGTTGTGGGCAGTTACACCTGATGCCCTTACCAGGCTAGAAATGAAGGCTGGATGTGTTAGCTACGTGATCTGTCCTCCCAGGTTTTCCTCAGTGAATTGGCAGTTCCACTGCGGGCTCACCTGTGAGGATAAGGCTGACCTTCTCCCTGTCAGTGCTTCTGTCCAGTTTATTAAGATACCTGCACAGGTACCCCGCCCACTGTCAAGGTAATCCAGTTGACAACCTTAATTGATGTTTTTAGGAAACAGAAAAATATGTACTCGGAAAACGTGTTTTGTTGTGCTGACTGTAATCTTCTAAAATGTTTCATAGATTCCAGATCAATTTTACAGAGTATGACTGCAACAGAAATGAGGTGTGTTGGCCACAACTTCTATATCCACTGACCCGGTATTATCAAGGTAGGGTAAAGCTGATTTCTGGAAAGGTTATCATTATGTTTTGCCAACTAAAATATTTTTTAAAAATACATACATGTCACAGAAACTTAAAACACATAGAAAGGGTTTTCAATGATTTACTAATAAGGTTGTCACTTAGAAATTATCACTATTATGGTTTGGTTTATTTCTACCTAAATAATTGCCCAAAAAGTTAAGAAATAAGAATTTTTGCTTCATTTTCTTGCAGGGGAGCCTTATTCTCAGTGTGTGGCCAAGGGCTTACTATTGGTATCCTTCTTCATATTAGCTGCATTCCTCAGTAACCCCTGGACCAGAACATGTAGAGCTTGAAATTTACTACCTGGCTTCTTACAGACACCACAGACTTTCACTTCAGTGATTTGTCCTACTCCTGTGTGCCTCTCTATAAAGTTGTAATAAATGCAGTGCTTTATTTTTGTAGAATTCTTTTTTTTTTTTATCAAGTGCACTGTGACTTTAATTCACATATGTAACTATTCAGATGTGCAGGGCAATGCAGAAGAGACATTCTCATTGCTGGACCAGACTGAGCAAAATGCACAAGAGGGTCAACTGTGTAAATAAATGTTATTAGAAGCTTCACTGTATCACAAGTAACTGAAGTCACAGGAGTTTCGGTCCACATGTTATTCTTACCTTAGAAAGTTAGTATTTTTTTCACATTTTTATATATTTTTGTTGAACTTGTTGGTTAATTTTCCCTATTCCAAAGAAAGAATTAAAAATTCATAAAGCCTTCAAAATGTATATACTATAAAATGTATGTATTATTTTGTGTATATATATATATATATACACACACACAAAATAAATGGATGAGGAAAGATGTGGAGGCCGAGGGAGGGGAAGTAATATTGGGAGGAGAGTGAAACAAAACCAGGAGAGAAAAGAAGCACATACCAAAGACCTTGCATATAGCTAGGGTAGACTCCTAATTTAGTAAAACCCAAGTGTGATTACGTACAGGAATCATAGGTCCATGGATTTAAAATAAACTGGTTTTCAATGAAGGACAGTTTTTCCTAGTTGAGGCTTGAGAGAAATTCCTCCTGTGGCTCCTTACTAGATGCAGGGGTGGGTCTGGATGAATGGATGTCTTCAACCACAACCCGATCATGGCCACATGGTAAACCTCTGCGTTTTCTTTGTGGACCAGACAAATTTAGTCATGTTTCAGATGAACTTTTTACACTGTCAGTAAGCCTAATTTTGAAAAGTGACTGTCTTCCCTTTCACACTCTGATGGAATTCCTGATGGTGCCTCCTGACTTCCCGGACACATCAAATGTGTTGTTGTATTTTCTAGGGTAAATCTGTAAGCCTAGTTCTATTTTTTACTGATTCATATTAAACATGTAACTAATGACATAGTTTTCCCCTCAAGTACCACTACATGCACCGCATTGAGAAATACTAGATTCTTCCCCTTCTGCTTCTCTTTTTCTTTGATTTGGATCTCTGTGGTCCAAGTGATTACACCCTATAGGACGGAGTAAAATAATTGTCTTTTGTCAAGGAAAAGGAAATACCTGCTGACCAATTAATTGTAGTGATTCAGGAAGTTTTTCTGTGGCAGTTAATATTACTGGAAAATTCACTTCTGGAAAATTCACTTAAAATTTTCAAATGACAGGTAACTGAGCCTGATTTTGTGGACTTTGTTAGGATGACTTTTGTAGTTGAGGGGGAAAAGCTCACCTTGGCAGAAGAATGGGATCTGAGGGATCTGCTGTCTGGTTTTAACTTTTCTAGGTTTATACATTCATATATGCACCTGAGAGGTCTTTACTGAGCGGCTACTACATGCTGAGCCCTGGAGATGCCGCGTCAATGTCCTTTGTCTAGTGGAGCTTACATCCTAGCAGAGGGGGAGACTTGCCATAAATACAGACAAGATCATTTCAGACAGTGGTAGGTGTGGAGAAGAAAATAAAACGGCTGGGGTGGGAGATCACCTTAGCTAGGGGTCTGGGACAGCGTTGGGGGCAGGGTGTTCCGGGCCGAGGCAGGACCTGTTCAAGCGCAGCGACCTGAGAAGATGAGGCCGGTGCGGCTGCAGCAACCAAGTCCCGGCAGGCGGCGGAGACGAAGGGGGCCAGGCCCTGGGGCTCCCGCTGGCCACCGTCGCGAGCTTGGATCTTGCTGGGGAAGCGGTGGGAGAAGCCGGAGGATCCGAAGTGGGCCCCGTGAGCTCTGCGTCCCGTCAGGACTGTAGGTGCGGTGCGGGGATCAGCCGAGGCAGGTCGGGTCGGCGCCGTCAGCCGGCGGTCGTCTGGGCGGTCGTCTGGGCGGCCCGTGTGGCCCGCGGGGTCACGGGGCCAGCGGCAGGAGCCAGCGGCAGGCGCGCTCGGGAGGAGCAGGCCGGCCGGCGGGTCGGCGGTGTCCGGGTCGCCGGCGCCCAGGGGCCGTCCTTTCCGGGAGACAGGACGATGGCTGCGCACCACCTGTAAGTCTACTAGAGAATTCAGAATCGAGTACCCAGGCCGGGTGAACTTTATGGCACAAACTCAATAAAGTCCATTTTCGAAAGCTCTAAAGACTGAGGGAGCGGCCGTCTCCGCCGGGAGCCTCCGCCGGCGCCGGCCGCAGCTCCGGGCGGCCATTGGTCGGGCGGCGGGGGTGGGGGCGGGCACAGGCGGGGGGCGGAACCGGAACCGGCTGTCGCCGGGGGGCGGGGCCTCGCGCGCGCTGTGGCGGCCGCGGCTGGAGCGGGGCCGCGGTGGCAGGACCGGGGGCGGCCGCTGCAGCCCGGAGCCCCATGGTGCGCGGCGGCGGCCAGGCCGTAGGAGGACCCCGAGGCCCCGGCCGCCCCGGCTGACCGCGCGGACCCGAGCGGCCCGGAGCCGCCGCCGCCCGTCGGGCCCCGCCGGGGCGCGGGCTGGCCCGCCATGGGGTCCCTGTTCCGGAGCGAGGCCATGTGCCTGGCGCAGCTGTTCCTGCAGTCCGGCACGGCCTACGAGTGCCTCAGCGCCCTGGGCGAGAAGGGCCTGGTCCAGTTCAGAGACGTGAGTGTCGCCCGGGAGACGCGGGCCGCACCTGCCCGCCCCGCGCCGCGCCGCGCCGCGCCGCGCCGCATCCCGCCTTCCGCCCGGGCCTCCCTCCGCGGGCTCCCGGGCAGGGGCGCGCCGCTGCCCCCGTTTCGCAAGCGGGAAAGCTGGGGACCGGCTTATCGGCCGGAACTTCCGCAGAGCGGGCCCGAGCCCCGCGGCGTCTGGTCCGCGGCATCTTTGGGCAGATTAGTTAGAAACGCCCCGCGTCGTCTTCACCAACTTCGGGGGGTGCCATCGGATGCTCCGGAGCGCCGACCCGGTGCCGGGCGCTGGGCTGGCGGGCGGGAGGAGACCTTGGAGAACTTATGGGGGTGGCGGGACAAATACCCGCAAGTAAATACATAAACATAATGTGTTCGCCGTGAGGGTAGTAAGAAAGGAGGATGGTATGATGGTGACTCGAGTCGGAGTGGCCAAGGAAGGTACCTCTGAGGAGGTGACGTGTGAGCCGGGATGGGGCCTGAATGGGAAAGAGCTGGCCCTGGAAGATCTGGGGGAACAGGAGGAGCCCCCAGCCCCAATCGAGAAGGAGCTTGGAGTGAGCGCCTTGAGGGGAAGGGGCTTTTGTCGCCTTTGTTCACTGATGTATGATGTGCGTCCCGTCGCCGACTAGGGGACTGTCTTACTAGCAAGGAACGATAAACACCTCTTGCTTATTATCTGTTTACACCACGGACTGTCAACCCCAGGGCTCGGGCCTTCTCACTCCTGATTCCCCAGGACTTAGGACGGTGCCTGCCGTTTGTGGGGATTAGTAGGCATTTGTTGAGTGAAGGGATGAGCCTTTATTGACTACTTGCTCTCCAGATAGTGTTTTTAGTGCTGGTGACTCAGTGTTTAAAGAAGGTGGACAGGGTCCTTAGGTTCTTGCTGTGTGCAGCCTTGGAGGAGACAGAAAAACACACTCTGTGGCCCGGAATCCTGAAGTGCTGTGAAGGGAAAGAACAAAATGTGAAAGGGGAGTGAGTGTTCAGCAGATTGAACTGAAAGTCACTTCAGGGGAATGTTTTATTTCCTGGGCCCCAGCTTTCATTTCCTGGCTGTTTCCCTTCATCGCTTTGAGGGGTCCCTTAATTTTGAAAGGAAACACCCCTCCCCAAGATCTGACATCAATGTCCTTGGGTGGACTCCAAAGGGATTGCAAAGTCAGGGAGAAACTCCTGAGTGACAGCCGAGGCTGCGGGGAAGGCCCACCTCTCTTCCTGTTTCCTGGAGCCACTTGGGCTTCGGCTCCTGGTACCCACTTACCTGGTAGGTGCTTTGATCAGCTGTGGGAGCACCCGGGAGATTCAGGAAACAGGAGAGAAACAGACTGCCTTCTTTGTAACTGGCAGATTTGTTCCATCTTGTTTGTACTCCAAGTGAGAGACCTCACGAGCTTAAATCATAGAGGTTTGTATGAAGGCTCTGATCACCACGTATTTGCGTTTCACGGAGGGCTATTACATTAGGTAGTAGGGTATACTTGGGATCCTTCGTAGCTGAAAACCAGTGAAAGAGAAAGAAAATGAAGATAAAGATCTCAGCTGTGTGTTTTTGGGTTCACACTCCAGCAGCATGGGTGCCAGTGCAGAAAGCTCCATAGCATCTGGCACTTTTTTCTCCTCTCTTCTGGAGTTCCTTACTGACTTTGCATTCACAGGCTGGGCTTTACTAACATTAGTCTTTTCTAGTTTGCATAGACCGGATGATTTTGTCCCTTTTAGCACTCCTTATGCGGGAAAGCAGGCAGGCCCAGGGTTTCTGTAGTGACATCCAAGGAGAAGACCTGGAGAAGAGGGTTGTTCAGCTGACCTACACGATGGGGCCCAGAGAAGGGCAAGTGCGTCTCACTGTTGTGAGGGTCTACAGTCTAAGGACAGTATCACCATTAGCCCTTCAGCGGCTGGAGTGGGAAGATGACTGGTGTGGGGATCAGTAAAACCAGCACCAGGTAGCCTCTGCTGGCTTTTCTAGCTTCAAGATTAGTCTTAAAATGAGTCTACAATAAAACGCACTGTGGTTCCCTCTATTTTCTGGGATGTATTCAAGATCCCCAGTGGATGCCTGAAATGACAGATAGTACTGAACACTAGAGGTATTATGTGTTTTCCTGCACATGCATGCCTGTGGTAGAGTATAATTTACAAGTTAGGCACAGTAAGAGATTAACAGTAGAACAGCTCTAATGAAATACTCTAATGAAGATTACGTGAATACCTTTGTGAGGCTATATGTGAGTTACTTGTCTCTAAGTGTGTTGTATTATCCTGTATTCACCCTTTGGCTTTTGATGATGTGGGATGAAGTGAGGTGCATGATGTAGGCACTGTGCCATGGTGCTGGGCTGCTGTTGACTTGGTGATGTGCTGGAAGGGGGATTGTCTGCTTCCTAACCTTGGTGGACCGTGGCATGCCTGAAACTGGGGACAGGGGGCACTACTGTGTTTTCATGTCATCAGCCTAGAAATAGGGTGACGTAGCCTCCCGAAAAAGAAAAACGAAATTTTGTAAAAGAAACCACAGGACAGAAAAAAAAGCAGCTAATAGCTGTGAGGCGGTGATGGTGGCCTATGTCACACCCAACGGTGTTTGTATCACTGCCGCAGAAATTTGGCTCCTGCTGCGAGAACCATGATGTCCACATAGTATTCACCAGTGTTTGATGTTGAAGAACAAACCCTGAAACTGGGCAGTAGTGTCGTGTGTAGACCACTTGTGATGCATCGCTTCCTTCTTACTGTTCTGTGGATCATACCTATATCATCATGAGCTTGAAAGTGGTTACTTGAGATTAATTTGATCCCAGAAATGAATGTGAATGTGACAAACAGAAGTGAAATTAGAATTTTGGTCTTATTTCTGGTTAATCCTTAAAAATAAAATCGAAAACCTGAACAAGAACTGAGACCTTGGGGTGGATGCTTCTCAGGTTGGGCAGCTTCATGACAACGTCTTGTCTGATTGTGGTTTCTGAGACAGCCCAGTATCAAGTGATGGGGTGGAGGAAAGATAACCTTCTTGCCTTAAGTACCTCTCAACATGAGTGATTACTGTAATCTTTTTTTGTTATAAAATAATATTTGGCTGTTGTGGGGAATTTGGAAAATGTAACAATAAGATAAACTCCACAATCCTATTACCTAGAAATAAACTTTTTTTTTAAAGAATTTATTATTTATTTGACAGAAAGAGTGCACGTGTGTGCACACAAGCAGGGGTAGCTGTGGAGGGAGAGGGAGAAGCAGCCTCTACTGAGCAAGGAGTCTGATGTGGGGTTTGATCCCAGGACCCTGGGCTCATGACCTGAGCTGAAGGCAGACACTTAACTGACTGAGCCACCCAGGTGCCCCAGAAATAAACACTGTTAACATTTTGGTTAATATCTGACATTATTTTTCTAATAATGTTTTAAAATGTACATGTATGTTTTCATATAATTGAAACCACACTGAAAGTGTCTTTAATTTTTTCCAGGCACAAATCATAACTAATTTCCTCATTTTATTAAATGTTTTTTACAATTTTTTTTTTTATTGTTTTAAGCTTTGTATTTGAAGTAGAGAGAGTTGTGTGTGGGAACAGTAAACTCCCTTGTACCCATAATATAGATTCATGGCCCCTCATTCCAACCTTTCACCTCCAGACAGAATCTGTCCCTCCCCTCTCTCAGATAAGATCATTTTGAAGCAAATCCCAGATGTATAATTTCTTTCATAAATATTTCAACAAGTATCTCTAAAATGTAAGGACGCTTAAAAATTGAAACCACAATATCATTATCATACCTAAAATTTTTAATGATAATTTCTTAATCTAATACCTTAGTCATTTTAAAATATGACTTTTAATAAAGGAATAATAATCAGATATATGACTGAACCATAATTTTTATGCAACTTTATTATATTTATTATATGTATTATAAAATTCACCCATTCATTGATTTTTAGAAAATTCACGGAGTTATGCATCCTCCACCACAGTCCAGTGTTAGAACATCATATCCCCCTAGTAAGTTCCCTTGTGCTTACAGTTAATCGCCATGCCTGCTCCAGCCCCAGGCCATCACTACTCTACTTTCTGCCTCTAGATTTGTCTTTTTTGGGCAGTTCATGGAAATGGAACCACACAATATGTGGCTTTTTGTGTCTTCTTGAAAGACACACTTGCATTGTGTTTCCAAGAGTCCTCCACAGTGTTGAGTGTGTCAGGGGTTTGTTCTTTATTTCTGGGTAGTGTTCTCTGGATGGGGACTATTTGTTCTTAAATCAGTTTTCTATTGTTAGTTTTTCCTGTATCCCTGAGGTGGATGTTCTTCTAAGTTTTGTCTGTATCCAGTTTTTTCCTTAAGTTAATTTTCCTCATGGGATATTTCTGGGACAAATGATATTTTTTGATAACAGTTGCCAAGTTGCTTTCCAGAAAAGTTTCATCTGTTTTTATTCCCATCCAGTAGCATGTGAGGATGTGCTTTTCCCTAAACCCTTGCCAATAATACTTTATTTTTAAAATTACATTTACATTTAAATTTTGGAAGTTTCACAGCAAACTTTTCCTCCTTTTCTCAGCTCAACCAGAATGTAAGTTCCTTCCAAAGAAAATTTGTTGGTGAGGTGAAGAGGTGTGAAGAACTAGAACGAATATTAGGTAAGTTTTATTTTATTTCATTTTGTTTTGTTAGTTTTAGGGGGATAAGTTTATTTTAGTAACATTTTTAGAAACATTAGAAAAAAAAAGAACTCACTGTTCCTCATCTTTTTTACTGTTCATCTTTAAAGGAAGGATTCACATACATAACGATCAGGTTATGTAGTTGTCAGCTCTGTTTCTCACTCTGGTACTTCCTGCGGCATCTTCTCACATCAGTAAACAGATGGACCCAGCATCATTTTTAATAGCTGCTCAGTATTTTGTGAAATTAATGAGCTGTAGTTTATCTAGCCAGTCCCTTGTAGTTTATAACTTAAAAACATTATGTACATATTAACATCTTACTTAAAATTATGAACAAGAACAGGGAAGGTAGGAAATGGCAGATAGATTGATTGGCTTTGTTCTTGAAGGTTTTAGATCAGGTTATTTACCATCAAAACTCAGTAGCTCAGGACTACTTGTTTTATCTGTAAATTTTTTAACATCTTTAGCCTGTGATAGTCATCGTTCTTAGGTCAAGCCTGGAAGTTATGACTGAAATAGGGGAGGGAAGGGATGATCTCAGACAACTGACTGAAGTACAAAACTTAATAGGATAAATGGAAAAACAACGGGGTGAGAGAGCCAAGGAGGGGCCAGAATATGACTTTTGGAATGATTTCTCATAGCTAATATTAGGTAGAGGGAGAAGCAGGCTCCCTGCAGGAAGCCTGATGCGGGACTCAGTCCCAGGACCCTGGGATCACGACCTGAGCCAAAGGCAGATAGATGCTCAAACACTGAGCCACCCAGGTGCTCCCCCAAAGACCGTTTTTAACCATCTATTCCTTTGCATATTGTTTGAAGTCCTAGTTACTTGTGTGGATAATGTGCTATAGAGTAACATCATATTCCTGTCTGTAACGTAATGGGTCATTGGACAGGTCGTGTATTAGGAATGAGGTTTTTATTTTTATTTAATTTTATATTTTAAAACGATTTATTTATTTATTTATTTATTTATTTATTTATTTATTTGAGACACAGAGAAAGAGAGAATGGCAGACATAGGCAGAGGGAGAAGCAGGTTCCATGCAGGGAGCCTGATGTGGGACTTGATCCCAGGATTCCGGGATCACTCCCCTTGCCCAAGGCAGACGCTAAACCACCGAGCCACACGGTGTCCCTAGAGTGAGGTTTTTATTTTTTATTATTTTATTTTATTTTTTATTTTTATTTTTTTGGAATGAGGTTTTTTTTTTTTTTTTGGAATGAGGTTTTTAAAGGCAGTGACAACACTTTAGACATGTGCAGGACTTTCTGTAGCTTGAATTGTTTCAAAAAGCATACAGACTTAAAAAAAAAGAAGAATCTCCCAAATAAACGAGGTTAAATTGGTGAAATGATTTGTATCATTTCCAGAAACCTCTTTTATTTTATTTTTTTTAAGATTTAATTTATTTATTCATGAGTGACACAGAGAGAGAGAGAGGGGCAGAGACACAGGCAGAGGGAGAGGCAGGCTCCATGCAGGGAGTGAGATGCGGGACTTGATCTCTGGATCACGACCTGAGCCAAAGGCAGATGCTTAACCACTGAGCCACCCAGGCGTCCCTCCAGAAACCTCTTATAACCGCATGCTTCCTTTGCTATCCTATTGCTAAAGACATCCTCACTTTTCTTCATCATTCTTTATTATTATTATTATTTTTTAAAGATTTTATTTATTTTTTCATGAGAGACAGAGAGAGAGGCAGAGACATAGGCAGAGGGAAAAGCAGGCTCCATGCAGGAAGCCCGATGTGGGACTTGATCCCAGGACCCCGGGATCACGACCTGAGCCAAAGGCAGACACTGAACAGCTGAGCCATCCAGGTGCCCCTTGTCATTCTTTCTTAATAAAATAACTAGTAACACTTCTCCAAAATGTTATATCTAGTAATGACTTCACCAGTCCTAAGGACAAGGATGCTTCATGGACTGAAAATATAAACTAAAGAAATTCAGTTAATTTGACTTGGCTCATTACCAGTTTTATGGATCTGGTTTTTGATGGGAGATCTGGTTGTTACGAGACAGAACAGCCTGGCTGACTGGGAATGCTCAGGAAAGCCTGGCTTTCTGCCCTGTGTCTCTCAGGATGCCATGTGCTGATAGAGGTTTTGCTCTTCTAGATGGATACTTCTTTCCGCCTAAGGGCGTCTGCAGGGAAGGCACGCTGCTGGTGGAGGTGGTCTACCATTGGGTTATTCCTGGACTTCCAAGTGTCTCCTTTTTTAACCTTCTGCTTCAGCTATAGGAGCAGAAACAGGTGTGACTCCAAAGTTCTTTAGTGACAGTTTCAGAAATAAAGAAAACTTGGGGAATTTCCAAAAGCATTTATCCAGTTATTGTTTATTTTTGCCACTGCATGCCAAGCTCTCTAGGTGCAGTTACGTTGCAGAAATCTTCGGAAATGAGGTTGCAAGAGGCTTTTTCTAAGTTCGTTAGAACAAGCAAGACTTTTGTGTGTTAGGATGTTAATTTTTAGGTGACGCAGGAAAGGTTGGGATGGAAAATGTCCTGATGGGAATGTCTTAGAGTGAGTTTTTGTGTCTAATTTGTTTACCTTTTCCTCCCACAGCATATTTGGTGCAGGAAATTAATAGAGCTGACATTCCCCTCCCTGAGGGAGAGACCAGTCCTCCTGCACCACCTCTTAAACAAGTCCTAGAAATGCAGGTAACTTATTTCTGAAGACGCTGTTTAAAGTCATTGATCTGAGATGCTGCTTGTTTACTTTATGTTGTCTAGGGCTTTTCGGGTTTTCCTCTCAAAACCATGGAATGAAAACTGAAGAACAACGCTATGGTTAGCCCTTAGTATTAGGTTACCTGGGATGTAAGATGCAAGCTCCTTTTCTGGGTGGTGGTGAACTGGGGCTAATGAAAATCAGGTTGAGAAATCTGGTGCTTTGTCATGTAATGTTTCTGAACGTTCTTTCTGGTACACGTAAGAGAAGCTGTAGGCCAATGCCGTTTGCATTCTCCCAAACTCACTGGCCTCCTTTCTCATCCTCGGAATTTAGTGTGAAGGTGATGAGGTGGTCCGGGTGGACAGCAAACACAATTCCTCATCCCCCAGTTTGGCATCTTGGGTGTTGGGGTTACAGCGTTCCCCCTGTGAGAACCCTGGTTGGTGTTCATTAGCACCCCTGGGAATCATCCACTGAGGCTTGGGTCTGATTCTCGGATAGTTCATTGCACTGAGAAAGACTAGAGCTCCTGACACTGAAACAGTCTAGACTAGAGCCAGGACCATTCCCCTGGCTCACTGCTCTGTGTGTTTATCTGGTAGGAAGTCACTTAACATTTGTTGTATGAGTGGACTTGAGAGAGAATTGTGCAATCAGATGAGTAGAACGCAGTCATCTGGTTTGGCCTGTTTGGGTTGATTGTGATAGAATGATGACCCTAGTGATTACTGAGTGTTTATAGTTTTTATAAGGTGGAACATAAGTAATGAACGTAATGTGTCAAGGGATTTGTTTGCATACAAGTTTTCATTGAATGCTTTGTTTTACACATCTCTGTTTCTGCTGTTTGAATACTTAAGTATTGTAAAGACAAAACGCTTGCTATGTAATTGCTTATTAAAGAAGACTTGTCCTCAAGGATTCTTCAGCCCAATTAATTGTATAAGTGCAACTGTAAGCAGACTCTTAAGGTAGAGGCCTGGGGTATATATGCTTAGCAAAGATTCCCTACATTATTGTGTTGCAAATAAAAGGAAATGTAGACTTGGTAGAGGAAGACTCTTTGATATGTGACAGTGGATAAACAGATGAAGGAAAGCCCAGAACAGTGGTAGGAGTGGAGATTAGGCTCCGGCAGCCTAGGGCACCTCCATTCGTCGGAATGCCTCCCATTGTGCATGCCGTGAGCTTCATAGGAGTTCCCAGAGTCAATAGAAACTGTGAATGATGGACCTGGAAGATCTCTGTATGTTCTCATGTCCCTGTCAGACTGTCAGGTTCTGGCTTGTGAAACCCTCCTGGGACTTTAATGTGTTGTAAAATAATTTTTAGAACTATACTTTACATGAGCCTGTCCTCTTAAGTAACTGGCCATTTGTTTTAGGAGCAGCTGCAGAAGCTTGAGGTGGAGCTGAGAGAAGTCACCAAGAACAAGGAGAAACTGAGGAAAAACTTGCTTGAGCTGATCGAGTACACTCACATGCTGAGAGTGACAAAAACCTTCCTGAAACGGAACGTTGAGGTACTGACCACACCCTTGGGGAGGTGCATTTCTTTCGAAAAACTCGCTCCCATAAGGTTTCCAGTTTGCTTATCGATGATCAAGGAGAGGTACATTTTGATCATAGCTTTATTTTTCAGTCGGATTATATAACATTAAACAAAGCACGAGCCTTTTTAGCAAGAACAGTATTCCCTATTTGTAAAATGCTTTAGTTTGTAGTTGAAAAATAGCTTTTTAGGATCATGGGAAAGAAATGCGAAAAGTGGAGTTTGAGCTCCAAAATTTAGGTGTTGTCTCCCCCCCCCCGCCCCCCCCATCAAATTGCTAAGAGTAAAGGAATTAACAAAAAACCCTCTAGTTTATCAGAGTAGAAAGCATTTGTGCATTAGCTCTGCCTTCAGCTGAGCCTGGAGGGGAGAAGTCCCTCCTGCTGGAGCCGTTCCTTGGTGGTGTCCTCTGTCTGAGCGCCCTGTGTCCCACTGAGGCGGTAACAAATTCTAACTCTACCTCTGGTAACTGACTTCAAGCAGCTTATAAATAAGGGATGGGGAAGTGATCTTTTTTATTTATCAGAGCTGTCTCCTATGTCTAAGTTATGTTGGGGCTTTGGCACCCAGCTTTGGCACCCAGTTAGGAGGCCCTACAAACTTGTTTGGAAATGTGACTTGGGATATAACATGCCCAATTTGTAATGAGACACACTTGGTTTCATATTTCTTTGTAGTTTGAACCCACTTATGAAGAATTCCCTCCCTTAGAGAATGATTCCTTGTTGGACTACAGCTGTATGCAGAGGCTGGGAGCAAAACTGGGGTAGGTGACAACTGCCGGGGGGCTGAGCATCACATTGTCCTTGTTGTCAGAGGAGGGATGAATGCTACCATTTGAAAGCCTGTGACGGAATGAAAGAAAGTCAATATCTGTTTGAGAAAACACTGTACTCCTGTATTTGCTGAGTGGAGTTATTCAGCTGTATTGACTTTTTAGCTAAATACCATGGGAATTTCTTCTTCTGGTATAATGAGCTGGAAAGAAGGAACACTTATGCCATTCAGTGTTATTCCAATAAGCCTAAAATAATTGGTCAGTGAAGCGCCAAGTCGTGTTTTGTTTAGTAGAAGCACAGGGGCTAAACTGAGTTGGTTAATTTATTAATTGTATTTTAAGGATCTCTTTCTGCTGTTAATCCTTTTTGTTTACTTGAACCAATAGTAACTTATTTCCTCATGTGATTTGTGACTTCTTTTTATTATGAACATCTGTTCCTGTGTTCCTTATCTGTAGGAATCCAATGATATTTAGTTTCGGGATGTATTCCTTCAGAGAAATCTGTTTTTACATTTGTCAAATACCAGGGAGCATTCTATCAACCTGGAATCATTTTAAATTAATTTTCTCAGCTTGAGTCCTATTTTGATTTTTTTTTTTTTTTTAGCTATGAAAATAACGTGAATTTAAGCCACAAATCTGAGTGAATTTTAACCTATAGTTATAAATTCTCAAGGCCGGGGAGCCTGGGTGGCTCAGTTGGTTAAGCATCTGTCTTTGGCTCAGGTCATGATCTGAGGGTCCTGGGATCAAGCCCCATGTCATCCTGCTAGTGCTCGCTTTCTCTCTCAAATAAATAAAAAACCTTTAAAAAATAAATAAATTCTCAAGGAAGACTTTTTCTTTTCTATCTAGAACCAAAACTTTTTCTTTTCTATCTAGATCTATTTCTAAACTTAAATAATAAGTTTATTTGAGCGCTCCTTTGTAAGGTGGGTTTTTTTTTTTATGCCCATTCCCTAAGGGGGAATTAGTTCTTCAAGCTGCTTGAAGTCTTTGGGGTGAGAAGGTGGGAGTCCCTACTTTAGAGAGGATTAGGAGAGATTCAGTTTCATCTCCTCACCTTATATAGACCTAGTGCCCATCTCCTGTCTCCCATGCTGACCTTGAAATTAAGGGTCTTAAGATACTGGGTCAGTAGAATACATCAAGGCAGCTATAAAGTCCTGATTTACTTTTGGATTCTAAGAATTCCTCTTAATTATAGGCTCAGCTCTATACATTTAAAAGGATGTTTCAAAAATAATTTTTTTTAAAGATTTATTTATTTGAGAGAGAGCTGGTATGCATGAGCAGGGGTAGGGGCAGAGGGAGAGAGAAAAACCTTCAAGCAGAATCCCCACTGAGTGTGGAACCTGACACAGGGCTCGATCCCCTGACTCGAGAACACTGCCTGAACCAAAACAAAGGGTTGGATGCTCAACCAAATGAGTCACGCAGGTGCACCCCCCAAACTTTTTATCCAGCATTTTATATATTTTGCAGTTGGAGGACTTTTAGGATATCTTCACCATTTTGCCAGAAATGAAAGTCTTCATTTCTCCTTTAATGTAATCAGATAATTCATTGCTTTCAATTGACTTCCACTTATCTTCATTGTCTCATAGATTTGTATCTGGCCTAATTAACCAAGGAAAAGTTGAAGCATTTGAGAAAATGCTGTGGAGGGTCTGCAAAGGGTACACCATTGTGACCTATGCAGAACTGGATGAGCCCCTTGAGGACCCTGAAACAGTGAGTCCATGTCACGATCACCTTTCAGCAATGATAAACTGACAGTAGATTTAGAGGCGTGGTGCGCAGGGAGCCACTTGAGAGTGTTCACCTGATGCCTTACCATACTCCAGTACATTTGGGTGTAGCTCCTAAAGTCAAGTGCTCTCCCCTGGATCACAGCCAGGAGATTAAGGTAGATACATCGCTACTCTCCGAGCCTCAGACTCCATCCAGGTTTCACTGGTCATCCTGTACTACCTTTTATAGTGGAGGGTCCAGTTTGGAATCAGAGTTTGGATCTAATTGTCAGATCTCAATAGCCTTTTTTTTTTAAGTGTATTTATTCATGAGAAACACAGAGAGAGAGAGAAAGGCAGAGACACAGGCAGAGGGAGAAGCAGGCTCCATGCAGGGAGCCTGACATGGGACTCGATCCCGGGTCTCCAGGATCAGGCCCTGGGCTGAAGGCGGCGCTAAACCACTGAGCCACTCAGGTGTCCCTAATTGTCAGATCTCTTTGGTCTCCTTCATTCTGGGACAATTTCTCAGGCTTCCTTGACTTTCATGACCTTGACATTTGAAAATTCTTACAGGTCAGTTTTTTTGGTAGACTGTCCCTGCATTTGGGTTTGTCTGATGTTTTCTCATGATTGGATTCAAGTCATGTGTCTTTGGCAGAAGTCTCCTCACTGCATTCTGTCAAGCGCTCAATTCAGTTTGTCCCATTGCTGGTAACATTCATTTTGATGATTTGGTTGAGGTGGTGATGCTTAGGCTTCTCCACTGGGAAGTCATCCTTTTCCTTTGTAATTAGTAAGTGTTGTTGGAAGCACTTTGAAACTAGCTGTGTCATTCCTCCTCATCAGATTTTCTTTCTTCTTTTGTTTTCCTCCCTCCCTTCCTAGAAAGAAAATGGAAGAGGTGGAGGTGGGGAGGGGCAGAGAGGAGGGAGAGAATCCTCAAGCAGACTCTGCCCTGAGTGCAGGGCTCTGTCTCATGACCTGTGAGATAATGACCTGAGCCAAAATCTAGAGTTAGCCACTCAACCTACTTAGCCATGCAGGTGCTCCTTCATCAGATTTTTCAGCTCACTATTTCCTGTTTGATTCAGTGAGTTATACTCTGTTACTATAATTATTTTGATATTCAGATTCTCTAGATTTGGCCAGTTGGAGTCCATTCAAGCTGACTTTTACATCCTTTTATATGCTGCCATCATTTTTTGTGCCATCCATTTATATGCTTGCATAACAAGATGTCCAGATTCATATTGTAATTTCCCTCACACAACCCTGGAATCAGCCTAGTTCACTTTACTGGAGAATGGTATTTAGAAGCCAAGGTATCTCGGGACGCCTGGGTGGCTCAGTGGTTGAGCGTCTGCCTTGGGCTCAGGTTGTCATCCCGGGGTTCTGGGATTGAGTCATTCATCGGGCTCCCTGCAGGGAGCCTGCTTCTCCCTCTGCCTGTGTCTCTGCCTCTCTCTGTGTGTCTCTCATGAATAAATAAATAAAATCTTTAAAAAAAAAAGCCAAGGTATTTCTGGGGGTGCCCATTGTTCCCTGAGGTGTCGCTCTTCCCTGGCTATGTCACTGGACAGCTCTGGAACACACACACACACACACACACACACACACACACACACAAGACCTTAATTCTGTACCTATGCATATATATTGAAAACTGTGAATTCACATCCAATTCTAGTCTAGTATCATAGATGTCAGTCTCACTTTCTCCATTTCTCTTTTTCTAGCTTTTTTCTTTGATGATGAGACACTCCGTTCCTTGTTGTTAATATTTTTACTTATTTTTTTTAAAGATTTTATTTATTTATTCATGAGAGACACAGAGAGGGAGGGAGAGAAAGGCGGAAACACAGGCAAAGGGAGGAGCAGGCTCCATGCAGGGAGCCCGACATGGGACTTGATCCCAGGCCTCCAGGATCATGCCCTGGGCTGAAGGCAGGTGCTAAACCACTGAGCCACCCGACTGCCCTATTTTTACTTATTTTTAATCTTCTTTTTAAAATTTTTTTTATTATTTTTTATTTTTAATCTTTTTGCATGTAACCAGTCTCCTGCCAGTTTCCCATCTCTGCCTCCTCTTCTCCTTGCCTGGAGCCCTGCATTCCCCATTTGAGGTGAGCCCCTGGTGTGCATGCCCTCCTTACCCCACCTGGGCTGCTCCCCTGCAGGGATGCTGTCATCACCTTGCTTGAGTTCTGACTTTGCCAAGGGCCACTGTGGGTCTTCCCTTTCTTCTGGGTTCATCCCTGCACCTACCCATAAGGCTTTAGGACTATTCAGGAAGGGAGGCAGAGGGACAGGAGAGAGAGAGCCATATCACCTTTGTAAACCTGTGATTTTTTTTTTTTTTTTTAGACTTTACCATAAAAATAACTATATTGTTTTAACTGAGGATGAGCTGATCTATTAAAGGTAGAAAAAGGGAACTTAGGCTTCTTAATTTTGAGGAAGGTGTTTGTGTTTGTTTGTTTTTTTCTAAATTTGCCTCAGGAATTTTGCTGCAAGATGAATATATATATCCCATAGTAGTTTTGACACGTAAAGAGGAGTTTGGCTGTGAAGTGGATTTTCATAAGGTTTCACCCTGAATAAACCACATGTATTTAATCTAATGTGTGAAAATTGAATCAGTCAAGCTGTTCATTAACCATATACCTATTATATTTTCTACTCTTTTATGGCTTCTGTAAGTGCCAGCAGCCATCTGTTAATTGTCCTTCAACTGTGACCCTTATGACCTCTCTATGTACAGCTGAAGATAGAAACTGTGTTGCAGTAGCATTTACCTATTCTGAGCTTTGTCTTTATCAAGAAAATCTATCAGTCATTCTTATACAGAACATTTACTCAAGTTAAAAATTTTTTTCTGTATATTTCTAAGCTCTTTTGTGCAGTTTCTACCACGTATGTGAAAGGGCACTAAATGTCTGAAGAAATACAGAGAAACAGTCTAGAGAGATACATCTTGAAAACATGACAGCTAGCCCCTAATTACGAATGAAATGTATGCTTGTTGAAGAAAATTAGGCATAGTATTGAAAACAATGAAGGAGAAAATCAATCCCCAGTGAGAGCCACTGTTAACATTTCAGCGTGTGTCTTCTAGTGCTTCTTCTGGAGAAGATACGGGTATTTGATTTAGCAGCTTCTACTCAGGTTCTAGGATTTATTTATAGTGTCAGGTTTAGTGCCTTTTGTGCTGAACATTTGATCCCTTACCGTCATTACAGACGCCAGAGCATATTTTTCGCTATTTCCCCCGCTGGTCTTATTTCTAGCTACTGACCACTCTGTATGGAAGCTACACTCAGGCCATTTCACTTGGTTTTCTGGCATGTATTGTATATTGTGTGCTGTCCCTGTTCCCTCTTATGCTGGAGGTGGTTGTGTTCCTTGACACAGTACTCTTTTTAAAATTGTTCTGAAGTCTGGTCAGGTTCACTGTAAATGCCATTTCTTTCTTCCCCCAATTCACTTTCTTCAGTAACTGATTTTGAAATAATTTCAGTTTGTAGAAAAGTTGCCAGAAGAGACCAGAGCCTTGTGTCCCTTCACCCAGATTTCCTGGTCGTTAACATGTTCCCACATTTACTTTGTCACCCATGTGTTCTCTCCGTGACTCTGTCCCTATTTCCACTAGGCTCTTTGCACACCTGGTGAGAGGAAGCCATGATGTGGTAATGACCCCTGAGTTATTCCTGTGTTTGTGTGCCCCCAGGCAAGGACACCCTTATACAACCACCACAGCCTTCCCCCCACCTCCCCATGAGAGAAACCAGTGTGGATGTGGCACCTTTGTCCAACCCAAGCATACTCTTCCCATCTCCGAGCAGTTCTCCTTCCTTCCTTCCTTCCTGGTCCAGCTCCCTCCCTGGGCTTGTAATGGCGTCTGGAATAGGCAGCTCATCCTGTGGGCTCACCCCCACCCCTCTGGGCCATTTGGTGTTTCTTCATGACCAGACTTGGGCCACACATTCTTGGCAGGAACACCTTGGAAGTGTGGCACTGGCTACCTTGGCACTTTCTACCAGGTGACACGTGATGTCCACTTGGTCACGGTGGTATCTGCCAAGTGTCTCCACCTTCATGTCACCATATTGCCCTTTGCGATGGACTGGTAACTTGTAAGGTGGTATTCCAAGTTGTGCTGGTGTCCTGTTCCTTACCAACCTGCCCACTAGGCTGAGTGTACATTGATGACTCTCCTGAATCCATGACCTCTGTCATCATTGCCACGTGGTGATTCTTATGTCTGTCATTCATTCTGTGCTTCCTAGCGATTCCACAGAAGTCAGTGCTTCTCCCCCTCTCACATCCACGGACTCATAGATTTCCACTGTATTTAATGACCTGTAATTTACTACGCTCCTTGTTTATTTGGACACTCAAATTGTCGCTGATTTGGCCACGAGGGTCCCTTCACGCATGGTCCTGTGTCCTTTGGCCTGTTGTCAGCATTCACCAAGCATTCCCATATTTTCCAGCACCCTAAGATGCTTCAGCTTCATCTTGGGCTCCAAGGACCTCTGGTTCCTTTTAGTGGCAGACGGTGTTTACAAAGATCTGGGTGCTCAAGTGCTAATTGTGTCCTGGAGCATCATTGCTTCTGGGCCTTCTGAGCAGTCGGAGCATGTGTGTACATGCACGTAACCACTTCTGTGGCTGCCTGTACTTATAGATTATAAAACTATGTGCCCAAACTGTAACTTAAAATTCAGTTCTTTCTAGATTTAACCTTCCTCTATGTTTTTTCAGTCTCTTTTCTGACAGTAAGGAATCTGGCTTCCGTTATCCTGAATATGCTTCATGAATTGTGCAGTTAGTTTGCTTATGTACTCAATGTGACTGATCTCCCAACCACATAGGCCATCTCCTCTACACTGCCGCTCCCCTTCTCCCTCGCCACTGCTCTGTGTCCTGCCTTGAGGACCCACCTGCCAGTGCTTGCCTGAGGCTCCCCCACCTATTCCCCATTTCCTGTGGTCCAGGGCTCAATTCTTGGACTGCTTCTCCCCTTTCTCTGCCCTTAGGGATCCTGTATAATTTCACAGCTTTAAATACTGCCTCCCAAATGTTTATTTCTAGCTTGGATCTCTCCCCACAAAAACAGACTTTTGTTATTTAACTGGCTACTCCAGGTCTTCTTTTAAATACCTAGAAGACATTTCCACCTGATGCCTAAAACTGGACTCTTGATCTTTCCTTCCAAACCTGCCCTGTGAGGTTTACACTCATCTGGGTAAGTGGCACCTTGGTCCTGACTGCTCAGGAACCCTGGGGATCATCCTGACTCTACTCTTCTTCCTCATACCTCACATTTACTGATAGCCGGGTGATTTGCCATGTCTTCTAAATAGGAAGAGATTCTGGTCTGTCTTATCACCTCCGCTGTCACTACCATGCTCCAGGAAATGAGTACCCACGCTTCAAGTACCTCCATCCTATAGAAGTCTCTGTCCTGAGTTCCTGCCCTGACCGCTGCCCAGTTGTGCTCTCTCCTCCCAGCATCTAGAATGATCCCTATAAGACTTCAGTCAGATCATGTCACTTCTCCTCTTAAAACCCTCCAAGTAGCTTCCTGTCTCACTTGGCAAAACGCCCAGAGCCTTATACTGTCACCTCTCGTGGGCCTTGTCACATGACTGACCTGTGTTGCTACTCTGCCCTGCCCGCACCCCTTCTGTGCACTGGCCTGCTTTCCCTGGGGACCTGCTTCTCTGCAAGCTCCTTGTCCCTCAGAAGGCCCTTCTCGCAGCAGCCATATGGCTTCCTCCCCTCCTTCACTCCTTTAAGCTCCTGTGTCCCCTTCTCAAGGTGGCCTTCCCTGGTCATCCTGTTTAAAATTACAGCCTGAGTCCCCTTCCCCTTCCCCTTCACCTCCTCCAACTTTGTTTCCTTTAGAGCACTAACACTTTTCTCCTTGTGGTAGACCATGTGTTTTCTTTGTGTCTCTTGCTGCCAGCTTGGATACAGGCTCCCCACCTCTCCCAGGCCAGGGTTTTTTGTCTCTTTCATTCGGTTCTGTATTCCTAGTACCAAGAACAGTGCCTGGCACATTGCCCAAAAACCTACTCAGTGTTATTTGTAGAATATTTCTCTGGATTTATGGTAGTTCTGTATGGTTTCCATGAACCCTTGAATTTAGTGATACTGAACCAATGTCATAGGGGAAATAAAGGGCTAGGTATTTGCGAGCCTCTGCTCACATTTTTGTCCACCAATTGATAATAACCTTGTTTCATGTGTGTTTCTATTTAATACGTATTACTGATTCATTAACGCTGAACTTTGCCAGCAGCGCTATGACTCATGCCTGAAGGAAGCTTCTTGACACATGCATTTTCTTTAAGGCACATCACTGTCTTCTTGGGCTCAGGATCACTGGTTAGCACTTCAGCATTATGCCTGAGGATCATTTTAAATAGTGAAACCACCGGGATGCCTGTGTGGCTCAGTGGTTGATCCTGGGGTCCTGGAATCGAGTCCTGCATCAGGCTCCCTGCAGGGAGTCTGCTACCCCTTCTGCCTGTGTCTCTGCCTCTCACTCTGTCTCTCATGAATAAATAAATAAAATCTTTAAAAAATAATAGAAAATAAATAGTGAAACCACCAATATGAAGCACAAAAGTGTGAAAAACACAACCAAACCATGAAAAGGCCCATTGTTTACAATACAAGATGGAACCAAAAGGCAGAGAACCACCCTGTTTGACCTCAGCTGGAATATGCATGTCTGGGGACTCAGACTTGGTGCTGCTCTGCATGTCTGTAAATGACCCCACACCACTGCCAGGATTGATGGTAGGGTGCTGAGTATTTTGTGGCTGGGATGGGTGAGGTGCGGTTACAGAGTCTGTGGGGCCTGTGGGTGGCCGCAACTTTTGGGAGAATGAAGGGGCTGACTTTGTGATAGAGCTACCAGACTTCTCAGGGTTCTGAGCACAGGACTAACAATGATCCTCATGTATTCTTCTAGGGAGAAGTCATAAAATGGTATGTGTTTTTAATATCCTTTTGGGGAGAGCAGATCGGCCACAAGGTTAAGAAGATATGTGATTGGTAAGAACAAGAAACATTTCATCTCTTTGCTTGTATTCAGTGGCCTCTAGTTTTCCCTAAATATCCTCTGTGTTTGAGGGGAAAATACAGTACGCGTGAAGGTTGCTGCATTTTGTTATATATCTTTGCTGTATTACCATGTTTTTAAACATTTAATTAGTCACCTCTCTTGCTAGCGTTCTGCTTAAAACAGCATAGAAGTAGAGACTATTTTTAATAACATTCTCAGGTTTTATTTTCTACTTGGGAATCAGGGCTTAAAAATAATTGGAGAAGGAATCAAATTTTAGTATTTTGTACCTTCCCATTGCTCTGAGCTCCACAGGGGCCTGTCATCATGGAGCAGGTGGTTCATCTGGGGCCCTGGGAGGAGGCTTAGAGAGTGGTGAGCAGTGAGGGCCCTGATGGCCCTGATTGGGAGCCTGGCTTTGCCACTCACTCACTGGGCCAGGCGGTGAGCCAACAGCAAGCCACCATGTCCAGGCTCCCTCTCTCATTGGGCTTCAGGGCTGAGGCAACAGAGGCAAACGCTCTCAGCTCCCAAGCTGACCTTCCACTGCCACCAGTAGCCACCAGTCCATTCTGAGGAGTGTCGCCATGAGACTCTCACTGTGCCTTGTTCTCATCAACAGTGGAAAAATAAGCAAAAGTCAAACAAAAAAGAACACTTTTTTAGATGACCTAGCTTCCATGTGGGGGTGAGGGTGGGGCTGAGGTATTTCTTTCAGGAAGTGTTTCCCAGAGGCTGATACTTAGTTACTGGTGGTCTGGGAAGCAATTTTAGGTATTACATGGATGAACTTGCTGTTATTTTTATTTATTTTATTTTTTTATTTTTTTTTGTTATTTTTATAAATATATATTTATTTCAATGTACACGAGCAAAACTGTAACCAGTACATAAACACATGATTTTGTTGCTTAGGATAAAGCTAGAGTAAGTAACTTTAATAGTCAGAACTTGAAATGTGAAGTATGGCATACAAATGTCAAGGTGGATGGAAGATTGCAACAGAGAAGGCACAGTTTCTGCTCCCTCTATGTTGGGGTGCCTTGCACCCCCGAGAAGATGGGCCCTGGTCGGCCAGGGAGAGGTTTACTCTGCTACGCTGCAAAAGTGGCTGCTAGGAAACCAGAGCTTTTTTCATCCCCTTCCTTTATTTTCTTTCTTTTAAAGGTAATTACTGCTGTGTGTTTTTTGCTTTTGTGTTTCAAACTTGTTTAATGGTTACCAGCCTGAGGATGGTGGTGAATTTCAGAAAGTTGAAATTGGGGGCAATGGAGGACAGGAATGGAAGCTGGAAAAGAGAGTTTGCTAAATTTGCAAAACTTTTTTGTTTTTGCGAAACACCAGGGGCTAGTGTTTGCTTTTGCACCTTTTTCTTCCAGAGGGCTGCTTTTATTCCATTTTGGAGGGAGCTGTGCCCATGTGGCACACTGAATTGAGTTTTGGTGTTTGGGTTAGCCTTTTCTGGTCCCAATGGATGGGAGACTGTTGGATTTTGTTTTCTAGTTACCACTGCCATGTTTACCCCTACCCAAATACTGCTGAGGAACGAAAGGAAATCCAGGAGGGGCTCAATACCCGAATTCAAGATCTTTACACTGTGAGTAGACTGGAAGCCATAGTCACCATATCCAAGGTGTGAAACACAAATCTGATTACTTTATTTTTTAATATGGAAAATTTTGGTTGTAGGCAAATGAAGATATTTTAGGGAGATTGGCATGTCACCTACCTGGCTTCTCTTCATGCGAGTTTTATTTAACAGCCTTTTAGAAATCTAGGTGGTGTCGGTGGGACTTTAGAGCAGATTCTTGGGTCGTCACAAGACATAAGCATCCTGTTTAAAGTGGTGGCTACTATTTTGCCTTCACTACTGTAATGAATGTTTCTTTTCTTTTTTAATTAATTAATTAATTAATTAATTGTTTATTTATGATAGAGAGAGAGAGAGAGGCAGAGACACAGGCAGAGGGAGAAGCAGGCTCCATGCCGGGAGCCCGATGTGGGACTTGATCCTGGGACTCCAGGATCACGCCCTGGGCCAAAAGCAGGCGCCAAACCGCTGAGCCACCCAGCGATCCCCTGTAATGAATGTTTCTGCTTATAGTGGCGAGAGTTCTTGGTGGCAAGAGGTAGACTCTGACCCACTTAAGCAAAAGGGGGTTTCAGGTCAACTGTGATAGTTGCTCTCAGGGTTGACGGAGATGGGCTAGGGCTGGGAATGGCAAGAATGGGGGTGCTCTATGGGCCCCACCAGGCCTCTCTGCTGCCACCCAGCTGGTGATGGTGACATCTCACCACTTCCTGTCTCCTCAGGGCTGTGTCCTGGAGAGCATCAGATTGGCAGGACTTAGGTTTCTGCCTACTTCCTGTTGGTCCTGGGGGTCAGGATGAGAAGGGATGGGGAGAGGCAGGTCCCCGGTGGACAGCCACTGAAAAGTGCCCACAGTGTTGAAGCCCATGTTTGTTCCTCCCCAGGTGCTTCACAAGACTGAGGATTATTTAAGGCAAGTGCTGTGTAAAGCCGCTGAGTCTGTCTATAGCCATGTCATCCAGGTGAAGAAGATGAAAGCCATTTACCACATGCTGAACATGTGCAGCTTCGATGTGACCAACAAGTGCCTCATCGCTGAAGTCTGGTGTCCCGAAGCTGACCTGCACGAGCTACGCCGGGCGCTCGAGGAGGGGTCGGTAAGGTGGCTGGGACCAGATGGGAGGACTGGAGCTGCTATGGGGAAGTCCATGGACCCACAGAGAGAGCGGGAGTGACTGTTGTCTTGAACCCAGGTTCTGGAGAGTCAGCCATCTGCACTGTGCTCGTACATTTTTCATTTGTACTTTGAGTGAGGGATGGAGGGTCGTTGTTAAAAGTAAAGCATACACATATAGAAAGTAAAAGATACAGCAAAGTGGCTTCCTCTTGCCCTGTTGCCTCAGAGATAACTTATTTTCTGTCAGGTCTTGGAGTTTCTTAATTGTAGATAAGCACAAGTATGAATTCCTTTTAATACATATGAATTCCTTTTCTTTACAAAAGGTTGCATGCTATTCATACTACTCTCTTCATTAATAAAACTCCTCTACTTTTTATAACTATTGAATATTCCACTGTGTGGATGTACCATGGCTTAGTTCACTGGTTCCCTGCTCGGTGGTGGTCTGCAGTGTCACCAACACTGCCATGCTACCTGGCACGTGACCCATGACACTTCATGTGCACAGATCTGTCCACAGGAGAAAGTCCCAGCTGTGGATTTGCTGGATCAGTTCAGTAGATAGTACCAGCTACTGTCCTTCTCTTATTTTGAGTGAGGTTGAAAATCTTTTCTGTTTAGGAGCCATTTGAATTTTCCTTTTTTTGTGAGCTCTATGTTCTTATGCTTTGTGCATTTTATGCTGGGTTATTGGTCTTTTTCTTATTCATTTCTATTGACTCTTTATCTGTGATACGAGCAAAAATATTTTCCCCAATTTGTATTCGTCTTCTGATGTGTCTGTTTGCTGGCTTGTTTTGGTCATGTGGAAGTTTTTTGTGAAGTAGAGTTGAGCTTATCAGTTTGTTCTTGCAGCACATTGAACTTTGGTGTAACTTTGAAGACTAGGCTTTTCCCCCTCCAGGGCTACAGAGTCAGTTTCCCATGTTTCTGGGAGGGCTTTTCTACATCAAAAAATTCTTCGTTTGAAATAACAGGTTTACATATTTCAAGTGATAGTTAAGGAGACAAGTTTTCTCTTTTAAAATTAAATTCATTTTAAAAATTTATTTATTTATTTATTTGATAGAGACAGAGAGTATAAGACAGGAGAGGTAGAAGCCGACCCCCATGCTGAGCAGGGAGCCTGATGTAGGACTTGATCCCAGGAGCTGAAGGCAGATGCCCAACCATGTGAGCCACCTAGGCGTGCCCCTAAGTTTGTTTTATTTATTTATTTTTAAATTTTATTCATTTATTCATGAGAGACACACACAGAGAGAGAGAGAGAGAGAGAGAGAGAGAGAGGCAGAGACACAGGCAGAGGGAGAAGCAGGCTCCATGCAGAGAGCCTGATATGGTACTCCATCCCGGGTCTCCAGGGCCAGGCCCTGGACTGAAGGCAGCGCTAAACCGCTAAGCCACCCGGGCTGCCCCCTAAGTTTGTTTTTTAAGTAATCTCCACACCCAACGTGGGGCTTAAACACATGACCCTGAGATCAAGAATCGCATGCTCTACTCACTGAGCCAACCAGGCACCCGTGGAAACAAGTTTTCATATGGGCTTTTTTATTGTTGTTGTTAGCCTCCTTGTTTCATTATATAATTCTTTTTTTTTTTTTTTTTTAAGATTTTATTTATTTATTCATGAAAGAGAGAGAGAGACAGAGACACAGGCAGAGAGAAGCAGGCTTCATGTAGGGAGCCTGACGTGGGACTCGATCCCGAGACTCCAGGACCATGCCTGGGGCGAAGGCAGGCGCTAAACCACTGAGCCATCCAGGAATCCCCCCATTACATAATTGTTTGATGGGGCAAATGGACTTCTAGTTTTCTTGAAAAAGGGCTGGCTTTCGTAGGCATATATAACCAGCCAATTATAACCTTTCCGAGTGTTGCTGAAAACCAGCAAATCACTCTGCATCACAAGAACCTGTGGGTTGACTGATGTCTACATGCCTTTTGCTGCCAATGCTTTGATGGGAACACACAGCAGTCCTGGTGTGCAGAGCCCTTAGCAGTACCATGCTTCTGTTGGGGCATTTTGGAGCTTGTAGCCTACAGACCACCAGATTGATGCCAGCGTCTCTTCCTGTCGTTGTGGCTGTCCGAACCATGTTCTCCAGGAGTCCTCAGCAGGGCCCATGGGAACAGCACTCCCTGGGTTCTAAAATGTCAATAATAGTGTGTCTCCTGCCTTTATAATTGGAGGTTCATTTTTTGGAAATAAAATCCTTGGCTCATGTTTTTAAAATTTTTGTTTTTGTTTTCCATGGGTATCTCAAACATGTGAATCCATTTTGTTCTGGCATGGTGTTGATAACAAAAAGCCTGATAACTGAATTTTCCTTAGAAATTTTGTACTTTTTTTTTTTTTTGCCTATGTGCTGAAGAATTTTTTTTCCTTTAGAGACCAATAGTTTTATTAGAATATGTCTTGATATGGCCATATGCAGATAGACAGTGTGTTCTTTTAATATGTAGTTTTAAAAAAGGTTTCACAAGAGAGTTTTGAACTGTGATTTTTAGTATTTATTCTGTTTTCTTACTCTAGCTTCCTCCTTCGGGATCTGCTGTTAGTTTCAGCTGCACCTTCTTTGCTTATCCTCAGTGTTTGTCACTTTTTCTTGAGTCCTTTTTGTCTTTCTTTACTTCTTTTTTGATTTTTAAAAATTTCCATTCTTTCATCTATTCTCTTAAGGTTTCTTTACCTTGGGAGTTCCTTCTAGTTTTGTTGCTGAATGTTTTCTTTCATTTCTAATTCCTTTCTGAGTTCTCTTACCTCATTTCTGACTTTCTAACTCTGCTTTGTGTTGCTTTTTCTCACTATATTATTTTTGTAATTTTTTTTTGCTTATTTTGAAATAAGTTAAATTCTTATCTATTTTGTGGATGTGTCTTTCTGGCATGCTTTCATTGTCCATAGGGATGTGGTCTGCTCAGTCTTTTCTTACTATAACTTTATATAAGGTTTGACCTCCATCCTTTTGATCACTTTAAAATGTAATTAGTTTTCTTTTTTTTTTCCTTTTTTTTTTAAAGATTTTATTTATTCGTGAGAGACACACACACACACACACACACACACACAGAGAGAGAGAGAGAGGCAGAGACACAGGCAGAGGGAGAAGCAGGCTCCATGAAGGGAGCGCGACGTGGGACCCGATCCCAGGTCTCCAGGATGAGGCCCTGGGCTAAAGGCAGCACTAAACTGCTGAGCCACCCGGGCTGCCCTCTAATTAGTTTTCTGAAAACAAAACATGTTTAAATGCTCAAGGAAATTCAATGTTAAACATAATATATATTCATATTTATGCATATATATTTAATATACTAAAGGGAATCATATATATAATGTAAGTACATAATCTATTTCTACCTTAGCTTTACAGAACATGCTTAAGGTACTCAAGGGATTTGGGGCACCTGGGTGGCTCAGTGGTTGAGTGTTTGCCTTTGGCTCAGGGCGTGGTCCTGGGGTTCTGGGATGGAGTCCTATATCAGGCTTCCTGCATAGAGCCTGCTTCTCCCTCTGCCTGTGTCTCTGCCTCTCTCTCTCTCTGTCTCTCCATGAATAAGTAAATAAGATCTTAAAAATGATACTCAAGGGACTTTTAAAAGGGGGCAGATTCAGGATCACTTTCCTTAACTTCACAGAATTTTTTCCTTTAATACTTTTGAGCAGGGATCAAAAATGTGTTAGCTCCTGGACCTGAGGCTTCCTCTCTCCCTCTTTTACCTTGGCCTTCTCTTTCCTTATCTCTTCTGTTCCTGTCATGCTCGGTTTTGATCTCATTCTCAGGTCTCTCATCAGTGGAAGGCTCCTGTGGTGGGAAGGAGCCCTGGCCAGACTGTTCGGCGAGTTCAGGGCATGGGGGCTGGACTGCTGTGGCCCCACAGACCTCTCTTCCCCTGGGCCCCTTGCACTCACTCACTTTGGGACTGCACAGAACCAGAACCTTCCCAGTTCCAGCTGCTTTTCTTGGGTTGGCCTCCTGTGCTTGCCAGGGAATGCTTTTCACTTCTTTGGGATGTTTCTCCCCCAGTGACTCAGACACCAACCACATTGCTTCCCTCGCTTCCTCTGGTCTGGAGGCTGTTACTGTGCTGGTTTCGTCTCGTCAAGCGGTTTGTCCCCACCCATTTGCATTTTGTGGCCTGTGGGGACATGATTTTGTGAGAAATACAGTCTGTGGATTTTGGTTTTGCTTTCTGGTTGCCCTTTCTGCTCTTCAGGGGATTCAGGGAGTTGAGTTCAAAACCATGCTGCCATGTGAAATTTTCCCAGAATCCCCTTCCTTGCAAGTGTTTTAAGAAATAATTTGACTGGAAAATCTACTTTTCTGGGAATAGCCTGTTTTATTTTATGCATTTAAAAAGGTATTTCCGGGATCCCTGGGTGGCACAGCGGTTTAGTGCCTGTCTTTGGCCCAGGGCGCGATCCTGGAGACCCGGGATCGAATCCCACATCGGGCTCCCGGTGCATGGAGCCTGCTTCTCCCTCTGCCTGTGTCTCTGCCTCGCTCTCTCTGTGTGACTATCATAAATAAATAAAATAAAAAAAAAATAAAAAGGTATTTCCCCCATTATATATCAGTATAATGCATTTCTGAAGAATTATAAGCACTGAAGGAAAAAGCTGTATATATGACTTTGTCATACTAATGTTGACATTTTGATTTATTCTCATCTATTTTTTGGTTTTATTAGCTAACATTGCAGTTGTTTCCAGATTCCTTTTGAATGTTTTTAAGAGATGAAAGATTAAATTTCAGTTTTATGTTGGTAATTCTGAGGCTGCCATATGCATATATATATATATATATCCCCATCATTCTCAGCCCCGCTGTTTGCTTTCCTGTCCTCGCAGCCTGGATAACATGCTTCCTTCTGCAAGACTGGACCCCCATGTGCTGCCCCGCCAACTCTTCCCTTCCTGGTGGTGGCTCTCATGTCCCCACGGGCCATGGCGGAGCCTTGCCATCACAGGGAGTCAGTGTTTATTGAACGAGCTCTTGGATAGTAATTTGTTTTTTCTTTCTTTTTATGTGAAAGAGAGAGAGCGGTGCTACGATACCCTCATTTATGAACACAATCCCAACAAAAGAAACACCCCCAACTCTAATCCGCACCAACAAGTTCACCGAGGGGTTTCAGAACATTGTGGATGCCTACGGAGTTGGCAGCTACAGGGAAGTGAACCCAGGTCGGAAGTCTGAATTTATTAATCCTCTTCTGTATGGTTGCTGCTGTTTCTCCCTGCAAGGATGTAGTAGACGTTCAGGAAAGTAGGCTCATGGCTCCTGTTGTGTCATCTTCCTTAGTGTAAAACGCTCATTTTAACCTGTCTGTTTTCTTCTGGGACTTCTGGGGCAGGTCAAGTGTTTGACTTAACCAGAGTTTTCTGCCTCTGGTGAATCAAGTCTCTTGCTCTCCCTGTAGCTCTCTTCACCATCATCACTTTCCCCTTTTTGTTTGCTGTGATGTTCGGAGACTTCGGCCATGGCTTTGTGATGTTCTTATTTGCCCTCTTGCTCGTGATAAATGAAAACCATCCCAGACTAAATCAGTCACAAGAGGTAAGAGCATAAACCCTTCAGCTTGTTAACATCTTGGGTAATTAGTAGTAATTACCTTCTTTTTGACCAGAAAAGAAACATTTCTTAAACGTTGGTTTTTGACAGTACGCATCACTGACTGAGCTGTAAGAGGTATGGGCCTGTGGTCTCTATGTGAGGTAGACCCTCTCATCGGCCCTCAGAGACACCCCCTGGGAGGAGCGGTTCAGAGCAGGCCCAGACAGATGTGGGCTCTCTTCCAGCATTTTCGTGGTGGTCCTCCTCCTGCTCATTGCACTCTGCTTTCCACAGATCATGCGAATGTTTTTCAATGGCCGATACATCCTCCTGCTGATGGGGCTGTTCTCTGTGTACACGGGCCTCATCTACAACGACTGCTTTTCCAAATCTGTGAACCTGTTTGGCTCCGGGTGGAATGTGTCTGCCATGTATAGTTCCAGCCATGCCCTAGCTGAGCACAGGAACATGGTGCTCTGGAAGTAAGTGTGTGCCGCCCAGCAGTGTTTGGGGGGAAGCGCATTTCTCTGAGATCCCTGTCCTTCTGTCCCTAAGCCTGCTCACTCTGTTTCTTGTTGCAGTGACACCATTGTCAGGCGCAGCAGAGTGTTGCAGTTAGACCCCAGTGTTCCTGGAGTGTTCCAGGGTCCTTATCCTCTAGGCATCGATCCTGTGAGTGCACTCTTCCCTCACTGTTATCCCAGCTTCCCCCCCCCCCCCATTTCACTGTCACAGTGCTTTCTCAGACTGCTGGGCATGGTTCCCGTGGTTGCACCTGATTGGGGGGGGGTTGTTCCCTGGGGGGTGTCTGCCTGGGCAGTCCTGGCCCATGTGCATCCCAGTGAAGTTGGTTTAGAGATGAAGCTGAGCTGTCCATTTGGGAAGCCAGAGTCTGTGCCCAGACAGGACGGGTGGGCAGGTGGAGCTGGCCCTTCAAGAGCCATGAAATGTAGCTGCTTCCTACATTTCTTCTTTGTATATGGGGATTATGATTATTTTTTTACCCTTCAATCTAGAAAGAAATTGTATGGAGTTTTAGAGCTTGAAAGGGAACTCAAGGTGATCAGGGTGCTTGTGGAGATAGTTGTTTGAAATGGGAAGTGATAGGAGAAAGGAAAGGAAGACGCAGCTGCAGGGGGCCAGGCCTGCTGCGCCCCACCCCAGAGCAGGCACGCTGCACAGCGGGCCAGCCCCACCCTCTGGCCTTCACCAGACTCCTTCCCCTGGACCTTCTGCCCACTGGGCCCTTCCCCCAACGGGCTCCTCCCACCAGGCCCTCACCTCTACACATCATTTGTGTAAATCGGTGGTATTGTCTTTCATCTTCATATAATTGGAAATGTGAAAAAAGTTTTATAACAATTCTCTTAAGGCATAGCATTTTGAAGCCCGATTCCCAGTAAATGTGGCCTTACTTTAAAGAAGAAATGTTTCTGAATAAAGGCACCAAGGAAGAAAGTTCAAGTGGGCGTTTTGAGGGGGAGGAGGAGACTGGGGCATGGTACTGCTTCTTTTTGCTACAATTTAATTTTAAAAATGGGCATTATGTTCGTAAAGCTCAAATATAGACCCACGCATATACTTTGCATGTGTCCGAGATCCAGCTCTTTTGAAAGGTCTCCTCAAAAGAGGAGACCTCTTACTTCCTCAGTCCCCTTGCCTTCCACCTGGCAACCACTGGGGTCAGTTTCTAGTGTCTCCTTCCAAGTTCGCTTGTTTGTTTGTTTCTTTTTTAAAAATTTATTTATTTATTCATGAGAGACACAGAAAGAGAGGCAGACACATAGACAGAGGGAGAAACCTCCTTGTGGGGAGCCTGATTGCTGAACTCTATCCCTGGCCCTAAGATCTGACCTGAGACAAAGGCAGATGCTCAACCACCCAGGCATCCCTCCAAATTTCTTTATGAACGTACCAATACATCGTTCTCTTCCTCTTTTTTGTTTAAAAGATCTTTCTGTACCCAGTTGCTTTTAGCTTAGTGATCAAAGAGGGACTTCCATGTCATGCTTGGCTATGTTATGCTGTTGCTAGTTTTCCTACATGCCACGTCCCTGGAGTGACCACTGCCAGCAGGCTATTCCGTGGACCCAGACAGTCAAGCTTAAGTTAGCCTTAATATTTCTCTCTAAACTCTTATTTTCACTTAAAAAAACAAATCTTTCTGTCCAAATAGGCCCTTTTCCCTTTTCCTAATCTCCCTGAGTGAATGACTGTAAGAATTATTTTTTCGAGAGTGAGAGAAGCAGTCGCAACAGGACCCGGAGAGGCTGGGGCAGGAGCCCCTAGAAGTTCAGCTAGAGTGCCCTGGGCTTTATCATCAGCACGCTTTGGCCATTTGTTGCACTTCTTCCTTCCTTCCTCTCTCCTTCCCTCTTTTTTTCTCTCTCTCCTCCTCTCTTCTCTTCCTCCTCTCTTCCCTTCGTTTCTATTAAACTTTATCATAAAATGCACATACACAAGAATGTATAAAACATGTATGTTCTGCTATAATGTGCATATTTGTATGGCCCCCACCCAGGGTAAGAGACCCCAGGACCTGGAACGTGCCCTGCTGGCATCAGCTCTCCCCAGAACGAAGTTTCCACTCCCCTACTCTGTGTTACTCTTTCTCTTGCCCTTTCTTTTAGCATTGCCTCAGAGGCACAGATCCCTAGACATGATTGTTTCATTTGACGTCCTTTGAACTTTATGTGAAAGAGTTGTTTGTAATAGTCTGTGCCCCTGGTTTAAGAAAATTGGGTTCTCAGATCAGAAGTGTCAGGAAGAAAGTCTGAATGTTGCTTTCTTTTTAAATCTATAGCTGCGTTTCTATTTAAAGTAGGATATTTGTCGAGTGTCATCTGTGTGTCCTAAAGCAGTTGAAGGAAGTTAAAGATGTCTTGTTTTGTTTTTGTCTTCAGATTTGGAACCTGGCCACAAATCGTCTCACTTTTCTAAACTCTTTTAAAATGAAAATGTCTGTGATTTTAGGAATTATTCACATGACTTTTGGAGTCATTCTGGGAATATTTAACCACCTGTAAGTACAGATTTTTTTCTAAAGCAGTATTTATAAGCCAAGTTTGGTGTTTCTTATACTTTGCTTCTTGAGGGTAGGCTGTATGGGTCTTAAAGGCAGCTGGTGTGGGTGGTGATATGTTGGTTTGATTCTGTTTTGATGATACAGGTTTGTGACTCTTTCAGTGATTTCATTTATTTAGCAGATATTTATTGAGTGTATAGTATATGCCGGGCCCTGGTCTAGGCTCTGGGATCGAGTGGTACTGAAGACAGAGACAGAGAACTCCTCATGGAGTTTGACATTCAAGGGAGGGAAGCATTTGTTCATTCAGATCTATTTCTGGAACTAATTTTTATTATACTCTTTTTGCGTTTTATACATTAGAGAACTTTTTGTTTGTTCACTAGAACTAGTGTGTGAAGAGGAAGAGGTATATTTTCTTCCTATCACTGGGCCTGATGGTAAAACACCAGCATTTTCACTGTGCTCACATCTCCTTTCTTCACGGACGTATCTGAATCCCGTACAAGTATCAGAATACGAAGGATGTTCTGATGAGATAGGCCTTGTCACAAAGAATTGAAGAGTAATTCTTTTTTTTTAAGATTTTATTTATTTATTCATGAAAGAAAAAGAGAGAGAGAGAGAGAGAGAGAGAGGCAGAGGGACACAGGCAGAGGGAGAAGCAGGCTCTATGCAGGGAGTCTAATATGGGACTCCATCCCAGGACTCCGGGATCACCCCCTGAGCCGAAGGCAGACACTAAACTGCTAAGCCACCCAGGCATCCCAAAGAGTAATTTACTTTTTATCTCAGTCCAAACTTGCTCATGGTTTGATCGATTCCTTTTTTTTTTTTTTTCCTTAGGCATTTCCGGAAGAAGTTCAATATTTATTTGGTTTCCGTCCCAGAACTTCTCTTCATGCTGTGCATCTTTGGATACCTTATATTTATGATTGTCTATAAGTGGCTGGTTTATTCAGCAGAAACCTCCCGAGTTGCTCCCAGCATTCTGATTGAATTTATTAACATGTTTTTATTTCCGGCTAGTGAAACAAATGGTCTTTACTCAGGGCAGGTAGGTAATGCTCTCTTCTACTCTTAGGAACTTAAAGGAAGTCCTTCTAAGAGCCTTGTTGTATTGATGATTGGAGGTGCTTTCCACAGGCTTCCCCAGCATGTAGGGGCTTTCTGTTTCTATGTTAGAAGACTGTGCCACCTGCTCTGAACGCTGTGCTGGGGCGGGGCTCCGATTGGACATTATAACCTGAACTTGTTGCCCCTTGGTAGCCATCAGAACTGCTGGGAAGAAAGTATTTCTGGAGGGTTTCTGAGGGTTGGCGAATTCCCCTGCTTTTTTAATTACTTTGAAATTAATCCCTAAGTCAGGACATCATGGAATCAGCATCTGGACCAGAACACATTGGCCCTCTCCAAAACTGGCTTTTCTAGAATTGTGTGTTTGTGTAATGCCACCTGATCCACACTGTGGCATGGTGGCAGAATGGGGGCTCAGGTGACCTGCTTGTGATCCCAGTGCTGTCACTTCCCCAAAATGGAACTGCAAACACATGACTAACTCCTTCATGCCTCAGTTCCCTCATCTGTAAAATGGGAGTAAAAATAAGACCCAATTTAGAGCATAGAGTTAATCCTATCAAATCCTTAGAAAATTACCTGGCCCCTGCCGGTGTTCACTAAATGTGAGCTTGTATTGTGATTATGTTGAGGGTCTCTGAGCTGTGTGGAATGCTACAGCATCCCTTCTGAAGGATGCTGCTGTAGATACTGTGTTCCCCGTTCCCAGCATCTGTGAGGTAGTGGAGAAATCCTCCCAGTCAGTGTGTCACAGCCTATATTCTCTTGAGCTGTAGATTTTGCTTTTATTTTTTAAAAATCTTGTTGATTCTGCAAATGGAGCATCTGGTTTTGTTTTCCACATTCTGTGGACAGCTAAGTTTTAAGTCAGATTTGAAGTGCATCTTGAAGCACCAGGGCTTCATGGTGAGTTACATGCATACTTCCTTTTTGAATTATTTGAGTTTTCAACTCTTATTTATATTTCTCCTGTTTGTGGTTTTTAAGTTGTATTTAGTTGTTATTTTGTAGAACCTTTATAGAATGGAATAGATAAAGGCATAGCAGGGAGGTCAGTGGGGCACAGGTGGCCTGGTCAAAGATCATCTCCTGCATGCCTGAATATATGCTTCCATGAATATTCTTTCTGAACTCAAAATAGCCCTTGAGGTAGATGGCATCATCCCAGTGGCTCAGTGCAGACCTGGTCACTCAGCTGCCAGGGGAGTCCAGATTTTAACCCAGTCTGATTGACTTCATAGCTCTTGACTTCTGATAGGACTCTGCCTGTGAACCCCACTTGTCTTAGCATTTTGGGGGCTGATTCATGTTGGTGGTGTGGTATGAGATACTAACACATAGCTACTACTAGCTCATACCCATGTAGTGTGCACAGCCCTGGGAATCTGTGTGTCACGCGGGGATGGCCACAGAGGAGGGATAAGCCATGGACAGTGTGATGCCTGGTCATTTGTTTTCATAGCCACTTACAGATCCCTTAAAACCATGCAGGCCACAGTGATTATGTTAGTGTGAACATGCTTTGCTCTCTATTTATTTTTAGGTAACTAGATATCTCTCTTTTTTAAGAAAATTCTTTTAGTTTTGTTTTGAATCCTCCTTTGGGATTTTTCTCTTGTAGAAGTGAATCTACTACTATGTGCTCACTTTCCTCAAGTAGTCTTTATAATGATGATAATAAAAAAAAAAAAAACAGAACAAGAATATAAAAAAAATGAAGAGCTTGTGTTTGTATTCGCCCTCGTACAGTGTTTTCAGAAAAGTATTAGCTAGAATTTGACTCTGTTGAGAATTTTCTTATTTCATCCTTACAGATCTGAACAAAATGACACTTTTCCCCCTCTGTCAGTAGTGTTATTCATCATTCCAGAATTCCACTAGGAGTTTAGGGAAAGATCTGCTGGCAGATATCATTTGACTTGTGTCTATCTTCTGTTCCTTGTTATCGTGAAGAAGGAGACCTGGTGTTTGGTTTTCACTCACTGAGTGCACCAGCGACCCTTTTTGCAGGTCTTGTGTCTTCCTTGACTTCCTTCCCTTCTGCGCCCACAGGAGCATGTCCAGAGATTGCTGCTGGTCATCACAGCTTTGTCTGTGCCTGTTCTCTTCCTGGGAAAACCGCTCTTCTTGTTGTGGCTGCACAATGGGCGCAGTTGCTTCGGAGTAAGCAGGGTAAGCATGGGCTTGGATGTGTATTTGTAGGTGGTGAGCAGAGTCTGGTTTTGGTTTAAAAAGAGGAGTCCAGAAAACACCTTTTAGAGGGTCTCAGTGTTTTGATTTAAAGCCAGAGCCTCCTTTATTCAGCCTCTGGTATTGCTTGTGCTGCAGAAGCTTTACCGCAGTTGGCCTGCTATATGTGGGCGTGTGGGAGTGGCTCCCGCCCAGTGAGCCACAAAGCTGCTGGGAGCTTGAACAGAGTCCTTCAGCACTGCTGTCATCATTAAAGGATTTCTGTTTTTAGTTTAAATAATATAACTGAATGATAGAAAACATGGTACGTAGAGAAAATGGTGCCCTCTCGTATCCCTCCGTTATAACCGGGGTTCCATTTTGTTAGATTTCTCTCTAGACTGTTTGCCAGTGTGCCAGCTTTCTCATTTAATTTCTTTAAAAATAATTGTGATAAACTGTACGTGAGCTGTGTGGAGTGCTACAGCATTTCCATTGTAACTTTTTGAGTGTATAATTCAGTGGCCTGGAATACATCCCCACAGCTGTGCAGCCGCTACCAGCATCTGTCTCTGGAACTGTTTCATCCTCTCAGACTGAGACTCTGTCCCCAAGAAACACAGACTCCCCATCCTCCTCCCCCAGACACTTGCAACCACCATTTTATTTTTTGTTGTTCTGGTTCGACTCCTCTAGGCACCTCCTATATGTGGACTCATACAGTATTTGTCCTTTTGTGATGGGCTTGTTTCACTGAGCACCATGCCTTCCAGGTTCAGCCATGTTGCAGCAGGTGTCAGAATTTTCTTCCATTTTAAGGCTCAGTAATACTCTATTGTATAGCCTGACCACATTCTTCTTAGCAGTTCATCCATCAGCAGATGCTTGGGTTGGTCCTTTTAGCTATTGTGAATAATGAATGCTACTGTGAACACAGTTATATAAAAATCTGTTCAGGTTCTTGCTTTCAATACTTTTGGATATGTACTCAGAAATGGAATTATTGGATTACATAATAAGTCTGTGTTTAATTTTTTGGGGCCCCACCACTCTGTTCTCCAAAATGGCCACACCATTTTATATTCCTACCAGCAGTGCACAGAGTCTTCTGGAACAGAGTGAACAGAGGTTCCAGTTCCTCCACATCCTAATCGATACTTACTTTTTTTTTTTTTTAAATAATAGCCATCTTAGGTATGGTATGTTTATGTTCTTACAAACAACTTTTTAATTTAATTTTTTTGATTTCAAGTGTTTATTTAAATTTTAGTTAGTTAACACATATGGTAAAATTGGTTTCAGGAGTAGAATTGAGTGATGCATCACTTTCATACAACACCTAGTACTCATCACAACAGGTATGCTCCTTAATATCCATCCCCCATCCACTTCCCTCTGTCACCCTTCTGTTCTCTGCCGTTAGGAGTCTCTCATTATTTATGTATTCTCAAAGAGCTGAATCATTAAGAGAAAGGAAGGGGCTCTGACTTTGTATTTGTCATGTCCTTGTGATTTTAAAGACAATGACTCTGTTCTTTTGGTTATTGTTAGAGTGGTTACACGCTTATAAGGAAAGATAGTGAAGAAGAAGTTTCTCTGCTGGGAAGCCAAGACATAGAAGAGGGAAATAACCCAGTGGAAGATGGATGTAGAGAAATGACATGTGAAGAGGTAATCTTCTCTGTTACTAACAATTTGCATTAGATAAGAAGCCAAGCTCTCCGGGTGCTTGACTGGCTCAGTTCGTAGCTCTCAGGAGTGAGTTCAAGCTCCACATTGGTGTAGAGTTTACTTAAAAAAAAAAAAAAAAAAAAGAAAAGAAACCAAGCTTTCAGAGAGGTAATCACTGTGAGAACAACAATAATAATGATCTTTAAAAAATAAAACAAAACCCGAAAGACCTGTCACACAAAGCTTCCCAGATGCTGCTCTATGGTCATCTGTCATAAGGGCTGTCATTTTGTTTTTTCAATTTCACAGTGGGATTTATAGTGTTAACATGACCTGCTGTCCTATGAAGTGACTTAAGGTGCCATGAACATTGCTTTCAGAAGATTCTTCTCTCAGTCAGAACTTTGTCATATTTGCAGGAGGAGACCTGATTCATACCACTGGCTCATTTCAGGCAGGAACAGTGTTGGCCTCAGGGTGATTGGTTTCTAGGTCTCCAATTTCAAGAAGTATGGGTTGGTTTTTCTTAGTTGGTTTGTTTTATGTTTTGAAGCCAGCCGGCCCCATGATTGTGGAACCTTGGTCACAGATAGCCCTGAGCTTATTTTTTCCAATCTTTTGGTCAGAGAGAAAAGCACTATTGGCTGATTGTTCTATTAGGAAGAATCCTCAGGAAGCACTGTGATTGCCTGGCTAGGGTCACTTGCCATTCCCAGACCAGCATCTGCTCAGTAGCCTGCGTGGACACCATAACCACAGACTGGGTCTTAAATGACAGATACTGACTGCTAGAGGTCCAGGTTTGAGCAGGTGGAAGCACTGGTTTCTCCCAAGGCCTTCTTTCTTGGCTTGTGAGTGGCTGTATGTGTCCTCACCGGGCCTTGTCCTCTCTTCTAAGGACACTTACCCTTACGACCTCCCTTCACTGTAATTACTCCCTTAAAGGCCCTGCCTCCAAACACAGTCACACTGGGGGTTAGAGCTTCAACCCATGGATTTGGAGGGGGATGCAGTTTAGCCCATGACAGCTGTGGCTGGGAGTATGGGGTGAATGGCAGGAGAAGCAGATCCCCCCTCCTTTTTTTTTTTTTTTTTAAATGTTTTATTTTTTATTTTTTTTATTTTTTATTTATTTATGATAGTCACAGAGAGAGAGAGAGAGAGAGAGAGAGGCAGAGACACAGGCGGAGGGAGAAGCAGGCTCCATGCACCGGGAGCCTGATGTGGGATTCGATCCCGGGTCTCCAGGATCGCGCCCTGGGCCAAAGGCAGGCGCCAAACCGCTGCGCCACCCAGGGATCCCCCAGATCCCCCCTCCTGAAGGGCGGGCGGCACAGTCCTGGGCAGACACAACTGAGCCATTTCTGCTACTCTGGTTTGCTTTATTTTCTTGAAACTTTATTTGGTCTTCCAATAAGGACTAAACAAAATTTATTATAATCTGCATTTTATAATTATGTAATTTAATGTTTTAATTTGGGACTATTAATAATTCATAGGATCATAAAAAAGATCAAGAAGCAGAGTTGGAAAGAGTGTTAGAGTCTTTTCCAGTGTTGTACAGCCTCTTTGCTGGCAGGGGCCCCGTTTCACAACTTCATTGTGGTGGGCTTGCATTTACCTGTTGGATGCACACATTTAGCCAGGGTCTCCAGGCTCGTGTCTGGGAAGCATCTGTTTTCAACTGGTGTTTTGTGGTTGCAGAGATGAGCTCCTGAGTCACATTGTGCCATCTGTGAGGGACAGTTCCAGGCCAGGTGCCAAACAGGAATCTGAGGCCAAGGAACTGGGATGGTGTGCTCTGTAGGTCATAGAGCTGGCTGTGGTGGAGCTGTGAGCAGAGCTCAGATCTTTGACTCACTGTTCTCACACTCCAGCATGTTCTCCCCAGAGTCTCAGAGGCCAGGTCTCTGACTGAGAGCGACGGAGTGACTGTGGACGAGATGTGTAACCTGTGAGAGCATGTAGGCAATATACAGAATCTAACACATATTGTGTCCTCTCTCCCAGTTTAATTTTGGAGAAATATTAATGACCCAAGTGATTCATTCCATCGAGTACTGTCTGGGATGCATCTCCAACACCGCCTCGTATCTGAGGCTCTGGGCTCTCAGTTTGGCTCACGCACGTAAGTTTTCACTTTTCACTTAGACCCAAACTCTATGCTGAGACACCCCATAGTGCCACAGTGAACCCCCAGGGAGCTGCTCTGGGACATTTTCACATTTCCAAGGGAAGCACGGTACCATCTTTCAGATACTGTGCCAACTAATATCGTGCTGGGGATAGAGCCAGCCTGACCTTGGTTTGGGTCAAGCTCTCTCCCTGGGAGGCAGGCCTCTGATTTTTCTGGCATGCCGCATCTTCCTCAGGGTTTGAGATGATCAAGGGCAGGTTAGCTTTTACACAAGAAGCAGATTACTTTTGAATTATGTAGGTGTGTATATTATTTTGTGGATAATAATTCAGAGTCATCAGAAGGAGACCCAGTTCCACTAGCTAATTGTGGTGACTCAGTGAGCATTAACAGAAGTGAAATCTGCTGAATGCTTCACCTGCAGAGTTGTCTGATGTCCTGTGGACCATGCTGGTGCGCGTGGGCCTCCGAGTAGACACCACTTACGGAGTCTTGTTGCTGCTGCCAGTTATTGCTCTGTTTGCAGTTCTGACAATTTTCATCCTTTTGATCATGGAAGGCCTTTCCGCATTTCTTCACGCCATACGCCTCCACTGGTGAGTTTGAAAGTTAACTTTGGAACTGTTATTTAAAAAAAAAAAAAGAACCCCTTCCCCACATGTATATATAACCCCACAAAAATCTGGCACTTAATTTAGGCTGGTTCTTCCCTTCCCAACGCTGGGATCTATATTCAGATCCCTTCAATTAAAATTGTATTTTGTTTCTGAAGTATTATCACTGACAAAGCAAGTTTATGGTTGTTGAATAACAGTATATTTAATAATTTTAATTCATTTGGGGTCTGACAGATTACTTTATCTTACTGTAAAATAAAATTCTTACATGTTTCTTAATGGTTTATAGTATATGTCAGATTACTTGTCTGTGTGTGAAGATACCAATGTGGGGAGAGAGATTCTGAATATTCATGTGTCTGTTTGTAGTGTGTGAGGTGGTGTGACGCTTCGTGTTTCCATTACACATCGAGAAAGGCAACTTGGGGTAGAGTGTGTGCATGTGTAGATTTTATTTAAGTAAAAACATTTGTGCCAAGAGAGCATGTATGGAATGGAAGCAACTTTAGCACAGGAAGCCACCTCCCCCGCTTTTTTAAAACTTATACGTGTTGTTTGAAGAAACGTAGGAAATGTTCTTCACAATCTTTCATTAATAAACTGAAATCTGGTTTTTTTTTTCTTTTTTTTTTTAGGGTAGAATTTCAGAACAAGTTCTATGTTGGTGCAGGCACCAAATTTGTTCCTTTCTCATTCAGACTACTCTCGTCCAAGTTTGGTGATGACATGGCATGATCGCATTGCTGTATCTGACAAGCTGTCAAATTTATGGAGAATTATCATGTTACAGAATTTCACTTATGTCAGATTTACAATAGGAAAAATTCCGTCTTCATTGATTGCCTTATGATATAGCCAAATAATTCTGTAAGATATACCTCTTCCACATGTTAAATATTTTGTAAAGTTTATCAATTTCAGATATATAAATTTCTTTCAGTTTTTATGATGAGCAAATAGATGTTAATGCCAAAAGTTATGTTAAAGATATTTTTAAAAATAGAGGCTTGGGGGAGAGAAGCGGTTTTGAATGGTTAATTGAAACTGGTCTTAGATATTCAGTTCCTTTTCACCTTATTAAAACAACAAAGAGGTAGTCTGTCACTTGACGTTGTCAGATAATATTTTCCAACTGCTGAAGTTAAGTATAGTTTTTTAAAAAAAATTTAATGACGGATAATCAAAAAGATTCACATTCTGGTTAATTAAAAGTATGTAAACATTTTTTTATTGTATGCTATCTAGAACTGCAAGTAAGGGATTGTTTCTACAATTTTGTCTTGTTTTAATAATTGGGGAAAATGGGATGAAATAATGTACAACAGATGGTTATCCCACTTGTATATTTTTAAAACTGTTCTTCCTGTTATCCTTATGTAAAACCGATTATGATAATTGTATGTTTGAGAGGTAAACTGTATACTGAGCCTTAAAACCCAGTATGACTGGAGAAGATACAATATGGATGTGATTTGAACTTAGAGACCAGCTTGGCTAATGTAACTGAACCAGAAGGGGTTTATACTGAGTGAAAGGAAGATAAAAAGTAGTATTTTGTGTATTTTTATAACAAAATATAAATTGAGTATTTTAAAGAGATTGCAGCTGTCCTTGAGAACAGTATAATTTTTTACTTTCAGACTAATTCTAAATAAAGGTCTCATAAAGGTATTTAGAGTTAATTTAAACTTTCAAACACTGGATCAATTGAAAATTAATTCTTAGAATCTTTAGTTTAAATCCATCTATTCACTTGAAATATAGTTTTGAATAAATATAGGTCCGTCCTAGGGAATATTTTAATTTGTGCAGACAGTCCTTGACTTCAATGGTTTAGTTTAATGAATTTTGAATTAATGATGGTGTGAAAGTGATACTGCATTCAGTAGAAACTGTAGTTGGAATTTTGAATTTGACTTGTCCCGGGCTCGCGATCTGTGGCCCCATCCTCTCCCCTGATGCTGGGCAGTGGCTGCAGCACTCCATCAGCCACATGGTCACGAGGGTCACTGACCACTACCACCTGTACCCAGCACTTCATTATAAAATAGGCTTTGTGGTAGAGCTCACGTTGGTGCTCTGAGCACGAGTAAGGTGGGCCAGGCTAAGCTGTGTTGTCCCATAGGTCAGTTGTGGTAAATGCATTTTCAACTTTGAATATTTTTAACTTATGATGAGACCCCATCGTAAGTCGAGGAAGATCTATTGTCTTGTAAATTATGTTCATTTTTCATATTTTACTGTAACTGATTGTAGATAATTATTTTCAAAAAGAAATCTGCTGTGTTCTCACTTTCTTAACATTTTTGAGAAACTTTCGAAAAGGTCTGTCCGTGTACTCTTTCACCTGACTGGTGGTAATGTTTGGAATTTTCATTCTAGCTGAGCTTATGGTAGCATTGAATCTAAGTGTATCTTTTCAGAATGTCAAGACCTGTTTGCTGAGAGGCACGAACTAAGCACCCCGACATAATTGGGACTCTCCCATTACACCTTTCTAAGTGTAGGAGGAAATGTTCCATGCTGCTCTTCTGTGAGCTGTTACTGAAAGCCAGCCTGGAGTTACTAGGTTTTGTCCCTCATATTACAGTATCAAGCCTAAACTATGCTGATGAGACTCTGGGATGTGATTCTGCTCTCAGGGTTCATTTTCCCTGGGAAAGTGTAATGTTGGTTGGACACTTCTGTTGGGAGAAATGCAAAATCTCAATAATGCTGCCGAGGTTGCAGACTTGTCCCTGAAAAGTTGGCATCTTTATTACTTTACTCCCAAGTATCTGTGGTAATAAAAGGGTAACTGATTCATCCCTAGGAAAACCCTGATTTCAGAGCACCATTAACTGATTAGTAAACAAGAGGCATGCAGTGTCTGCTGAAAGTTTTTAGGGTCCCCTTTGGTGACTTGTTATGGTCCAGTTTGTAATTCTAAGTAACACCTCTTATCAGGATATAGAACAGAGAGGGAAGAGTCATTTTTTAATTGAAACCTATGCAATAGTTATGTATCCTATGTAATTATATAAAAAAATGTCTTAGCGGTCCTAACTTTTATGAAAGAACTCTGTAGAAATAGAGTTCGATGGTGTCTTTTAGGCACCAGGGGAAATTTTATTTTTTTCTAAAGCTATAGGTTCCAGTGTTATGTTACCAGAGCAGTTGCTGTGCTTTGTTTTTAAGCTGTTTGGTAGAACTATTACACATACAATTTTTAAGACAGACTTCATTCCCTTAATAGCAAATATCCAGAGGCAAAATGGTCAGTTATCATGGTGATGTTACATATCTGCTTATTTTCCTGCAGAGAACGTTCATGATAAATGGCATGATGGCCACATTTTCTAGTTTTCATCCAGGTGTTCACTCCATGTGGAATCCTAAAATAAAAATCCAAGGGATTTCCTCAGGAAACAATTTGATTTCATCCTGCAAGGCTAAGGATGAGTATCCTTGTGGTGACATAATTGTGATAAGGAACTCAAGAGGGTGTTCTGGTGAGGATCATGGTGAGCTTTCCATTCATTGTGGATAGGACCTTGAAATGAATCACCTTTCACTGAATGTCACTCTGCCCTCGTTTGTGGAGTAGGTATTTTTATAAAAACATTCTGTTTTGTTTTCATTCTGCTGTAGTTTAATAAGCCATAGAATATAGCATAGGTAACTCAGGATGTTTATGAATTAAATATTCAGACGTTTTAGGGCCTGATTCATTTTGGAAAACAAAAACAAAACTTCTATTAACTGTTCTGCAGTCTGCATTTAAAAACAGTAAATTTCCTCTTAAAATTTTAAAGCCAAATTTGCTTGCATGCCATCTAGTGTATCTCCAGTAACGTTATTAAGAATCTTAATTCAAGATGATGAAAGTGAGGCAGTGCCAAGTAATAGTTTTCCAACAGCTAGGTCATTGATGCTGAGCTTTGGTTTAGAATTGTAAGAAATACTTCGAACATTCCACTTGTTCCTTGATGGGAAAATCCAGTGGGAAGGCTAGGTTCTTAGGGTCGGCCTTTTTCTAAAGACTCAACTCTGTGAGGGGGAAACCACAGTCGCTAAAAGTGCCACAAATGCACAAAAGGACAATTTTGCATCTTCCTATCAGTACTGGACTTCTTTTACTAATGAGAAATAAATATATTTTTTAAAACATGGGTGTTTGCTCTATTACGCCCTGGTTTTGGCTGGAAAGCCAACGCACTTGGCCCCTTTCCTGATCGCAGACGCCAGAAGTCACTTGTCGCTTCTCGGGTCTCCCTCCTTCTGATGCCGCGTGCGAGGAGGAACCTGCCCCCGGGAACTCCAGGCGAGCTCTTGGCTCCTCTGAGGCCCCGAGATCCACAGTGCTGGGGGCCCCGGCGGTCGGCCCCGCCGCGTCCGTCACCTCGCCGGCGGCCTCGGCCTCCTCAGGGGCGACACGGGCGGGACAGTGGCCCGGGGTGGAGGGGCTCCCGGGCGGCGCTCCCAGGTCCGCAGTCGGCGGCCGGGAGGAGGGCGGGCGCGTCCGGGGGGGGGGGGGCGGGAGGCGGGACCCGGCGGCCGTTGACCCGGCGCCCGTTGGCAGGGGCGTCGTTGCGGGACGCGGCCGGTCTCCGGGCTCCCGGGGCGCCGTCGGGGCTGCGCGGCCATGGACGACCTGCGGGTGCTGTGGATGCGCGACCGCGTGTACGCGGCCTTCGGCCTCACAGACCCCGAGCTCTTCGAGGAGCTGCTGAACCGCGACGACGGCAAGGTCGAGGACCTCATCCTGCACTTCCTCAACCAGACCAGCGATGAGGAGGCCGCCTCGACGCTCTTCTTCTACCGCAGGGCGGGGCCCGAGGAGGCGCAGGCGGAGACGGGTGAGCCTCCCCGCGCAGCCCGCTGGGTGCCGCGCTCTGCGCCGCGGTCGCCGTCTCCCTCCCCAGGGGCCCCGGGTCCGCTCCTGGACCCTAAGGGTGCTCGGGAGTCCGCTTGGCCTGCGACCTGCTTCTGTCTCTGACGCGCTTCCCCTTCCCTCCCCTGGGGCTCTTCTCACCGTCCTCCCGTATTAAGACACTTGGGCAGTGTTAGATCCTTTGCACAGGGCCCTGGTCTGTCGCAGGACCTGGAATGGGGCCAGTTTCTATTTCTGTCCCTGCCCCCAGGCAGGACTTCTCTCCTCCCAGTTAAAAATTATACGAATGCAGACAAATAGATGCTGGCGAGGGTGCTGGTAGGAAAGAGGGTGCTGGTGTCTGCAACTAGCAGCGGCAAGCCCAAGATGCTGTCCTAATAGCTAAGCCCCTATTTCTTGAAATAAGAAAATGCAATCATGCTGTATGTATTATGTAATCATGACTCATTACATCTTACGTCATGACCTTAAATTTTATTTATTTTTAAAAGTTTTTATTTATGTATTCATGAGAGACACACAGAGGCAGAGACAGACATAGGCAGAGGGAGAAGCAGGCACCCCTTGGGGAACCCGATGCGCGACTGATCCCAGGGCCCAGGGATCCCGACCTGAGCCAAAGGTAGACACTCAACCAGTGAGTCACCAGTGCCCCACGACTTTAAATTTTAAAAAATGACAAGTATTACTGAAGGGCATTCTTTTAAAAATTCACATGACATAGAATGATATAAAGTAAAAAGTGGAAAAGCAAGCCTTCACCATACCTTAAGTCCTCCTCCCACTCCTTTACCCTTTCCAATAGGTAACCACTATTGTTAGTTTGTTGTCTATCTTGCCAGATCTTTGAATCAATCAGTCGATCTATCATCTCTCCCTACATATATATAACGCTAATACATAGAGTTTCTAAAATCAATCATAACTATCTATATATGTATTATTTTGTGATTTGTCTCCCTCAAATACATCTTGAGAAATTTTCATGTCAATACCTATAGATCTACATACCTTTATAGGTTTTAAGTATATCGATAGACCATGTTTTATTTATCTATTTCCTATTTACCTTTCCATAGCATTTTTTTCCCCACAAAGTAACAATGCACACCTGTCTTCACACGGTGTATCTCTACAGTGTAGGTTTATAAAAGCAGAGTTGCTGGTTTCCTAGGTGTGTGCATTTACACCACAGATAGGCTGCCAAACTGCTCTCTAGAAAGGCCCTGCCAGTCCACACCCAGCAGTGGCCAGGCTCCTGTTAGCCAAGGGTCTTGCCAACCCTGGATACTGTCAATCTTTTTAATATCTGGTGATCCCACATATGAAAGGGGGCTGCACTTGCTTGATCTATATTACATTTTTAATAATAATTAGTGGAGTTGAGCCTCTTTCTTAAGCTGGTTGGTCACTTATATTTCCAGGGGGGCTGGTGGAACCATCCGATCACTCTGGGACCTTGACCTTCATCTCCTGGGGGAACTTGGTGTCGCTTAAAGCTGTCTTTGGCACCTGGAACACTTCGGGATGACTGTGTTGGTTCAGAAGTTGGCGCCAGTCCACGAGGGCAGGGAGGGGTGAGCAAGGAGGCAGAAGGCTCCAGACGGCAGGTGGCAGGTGTAACAAGCCCTAACAGGCCCGGGAACTCGCACCTGAGGAGCAGGCGCCCCTTCTCCCTCCCCCGCCCGCCAGCATCTCAGGGTCCTCAGGGTCCCCGGAGCTCCACCCAAGGGCGGGCCTCCCGCGTCTCCCCGCGACCTCCCCCGGGGTCTCGCGCGGTGGGATGGACGGACACGTGTCATTTTTGTCTTCCCTGCTCGCGGCGGTCAAGAGGGCGACACGCCCGCGGCGGCAGCGGAGGGCGGCGCGGAGGAGGCGGAGGACGCGCCGAAGGAAGAGACCGGGGGTGAGTCAGGCAGGGGTGGGGGCGCTGGCTGGGGCGGGCTCCGGGTGAGGAGGGGGCGGGCTGGGCGAGCGGTGCGGAGTGGGGTGCCTGCTGCGGGGGGTGGGGTCCGCACACTGCTGCAGCCAGACCGCGCCCTCACACGGGGCAGCCGCCCTAGGCCCGGGGCTGCGCTGAGCGGCCGTGCGGGGGGGACACGTTCCCCTAGAGCATCCGCCTGGCTTGACGCGCACCCCTGCCTCTCTGCCTCTGGGGGTCAGTCTTCCAGCCCGTTCTCTCGTGGAGGACGGCCACGGGGAATAGGGGCCAGCCTCTCCACGACCTCTGCTTTTACATACGCAAGACCCTCTTCCCAAGGAGAGTCCCGTTCCGAGGGTCTGGGCTGCGCGAATTCCGGGTGCACTGTTGCACCCGGTATAGCACAGGACGCGGACCCCCCATCACTGTGCAGGCACCGGTGTAGCACAGGACGCGGACCCCCCCCACATCGCTGTGCAGGCGCCGGTATAGCACAGGACGCGGACCCCCCATCACTGTGCAGGCACCGGTGTAGCACAGGACGCGGACCCCCCCCACATCGCTGTGCAGGCGCCGGTATAGCACAGGACGCGGACCCCCCATCACTGTGCAGGCACCGGTGTAGCACAGGACGCGGACCCCCCCCACATCGCTGTGCAGGCGCCGGTATAGCACAGGACGCGGACCCCCCATCACTGTGCAGGCACCGGTATAGCACAGGACGCGGACCCCCCCCCCATCACTGTGCAGGCACCGGTGTAGCACAGGACGCGGACCCCCCCCCCCCATCACTGTGCAGGCACCGGTATAGCACAGGACGCGGACCCCCCCCCCCCATCACTGTGCAGGCGCCGGTATAGCACAGGACGCGGACCCCCCCCCCCCCATCACTGTGCAGGCGCCGGTATAGCACAGGACGCGGACCCCGCATCACTGTGCAGGCACCGGTGTAGCACAGGACGCGGACCCCCCCATCACTGTGCAGGCACCGGTGTAGCACAGGACGCGGACCCCGCATCACTGTGCAGGCACCGGTGTAGCACAGGACGCGGACCCCCCCATCACTGTGCAGGCACCGGTGTAGCACAGGACGCGGACCCCCCCATCACTGTGCAGGCACCGGTGTAGCACAGGACGCGGACCCCCCCCCCCCCATCACTGTGCAGGCACCGGTATAGCACAGGACGCGGACCCCCCCCCCCCCATCACTGTGCAGGCACCGGTATAGCACAGGACGCGGACCCCCCCCCCCCATCACTGTGCAGGCACCGGTATAGCACAGGACGCGGACCCCCCCCCCCATCACTGTGCAGGCGCCGGTATAGCACAGGACGCGGACCCCCCCCCCATCACTGTGCAGGCGCCGGTATAGCACAGGACGCGGACCCCCCCATCACTGTGCAGGCACCGGTATAGCACAGGACGCGGACCCCCCCATCACTGTGCAGGCGCCGGTGTAGCACAGGACGCGGACCCCCCCATCACTGTGCAGGCACCGGTGTAGCACAGGACGCGGACCCCCCCCCCCATCACTGTGCAGGCACCGGTATAGCACAGGACGCGGACCCCCCCATCACTGTGCAGGCACCGGTGTAGCACAGGACGCGGACCCCCCCCCATCACTGTGCAGGCGCCGGTATAGCACAGGACGCGGACCCCCCCATCACTGTGCAGGCACCGGTATAGCACAGGACGTGGACCCCCCCATCACTGTGCAGGCACCGGTGTAGCACAGGACGCGGACCCCCCCCCCCATCACTGTGCAGGCGCCGGTATAGCACAGGACGCGGACCCCCCATCACTGTGCAGGCACCGGTGTAGCACAGGACGCGGACCCCCCCCACATCGCTGTGCAGGCGCCGGTATAGCACAGGACGCGGACCCCCCATCACTGTGCAGGCACCGGTATAGCACAGGACGCGGACCCCCCCCCCACATCGCTGTGCAGGCGCCGGTATAGCACAGGATGCGGACCCCCCCCCATCACTGTGCAGGCACCGGTATAGCACAGGACGCGGACCCCCCCCCCCCCATCACTGTGCAGGCACCGGTATAGCACAGGACGCGGACCCCGCATCACTGTGCAGGCACCGGTGTAGCACAGGACGCGGACCCCCCCATCACTGTGCAGGCACCGGTGTAGCACAGGACGCGGACCCCCCCATCACTGTGCAGGCACCGGTGTAGCACAGGACGCGGACCCCCCCCCCCCCATCACTGTGCAGGCACCGGTATAGCACAGGACGCGGACCCCCCCCCCCCATCACTGTGCAGGCACCGGTATAGCACAGGACGCGGACCCCCCCCCCCATCACTGTGCAGGCACCGGTATAGCACAGGACGCGGACCCCCCCATCACTGTGCAGGCACCGGTATAGCACAGGACGCGGACCCCCCCATCACTGTGCAGGCACCGGTGTAGCACAGGACGCGGACCCCCCCCCCATCACTGTGCAGGCGCCGGTATAGCACAGGACGCGGACCCCCCCATCACTGTGCAGGCACCGGTGTAGCACAGGACGCGGACCCCCCCCCCATCACTGTGCAGGCGCCGGTATAGCACAGGACGCGGACCCCCCCATCACTGTGCAGGCACCGGTGTAGCACAGGACGCGGACCCCCCCCCCCCATCACTGTGCAGGCGCCGGTATAGCACAGGATGCGGACCCCCCATCACTGTGCAGGCACCGGTGTAGCACAGGACGCGGACCCCCCCCCATCACTGTGCAGGCGCCGGTATAGCACAGGACGCGGACCCCCCCATCACTGTGCAGGCACCGGTATAGCACAGGACGCGGACCCCCCCATCACTGTGCAGGCACCCATATTAGCACAGGACAGGAAACCCCCGTTGCTGTGCAAGTAGTGTTGGGGTCAGGCAGTCACGTGGTGGACATTCTGTTTTGTAGCCACAGCTTCCTTCTCCGTGTGCAAACCACTTGCACCATTTCTTTTGGCCAGTGTGAGGCACGAGTGGAGGATTTTTACTACTAATCAGTGGAAATGCCTGAGCTGGAGAAGTTGCTGTAAATACACCTGAGTGTGCCTGACACCTGCTGAGTCTCTGCAGGCTCTGGTTCTCCTGGAGTGATGGAGTGGCTTTAGCTTCATGTTTTGTCCCAGTTCTCCTGCTGGCAATTTTCTTTTTCTTTTTCCTTCCTTTTCTCTTTCTTAGATTTCTTATTTATTTATTTTTTCATGAGAGACAGAGAGGCAGAAACATAGGCAGAGGGAGAAGCAGGCTCCATGCAGGGAGCCTGATGTGGGACTTGATCCTGGACCCCAGGATCACGCCCTGAGCCAAAGGCAGATGCTCAACCCATGAGCCACCCAGGCATCCCTTCTCTTCTCTTTTCTGTTGTTGAGTGATTTCATTTTTTAAAAAAGATTATTTATTTATTCATGAGAGACATAGAGAGGCAGAGTCATAGGCAGAGGGAGAAGCAGGCTCCCTGCAGGAAACCTGATGCAGGACTCGATCCCAGGACCCCAGGATCACACTCTGAGCCAAAGGCAAATGCTCAACCACTGAACCACCCAGGTGCCCCTTATTTCTGGTGGATTCCTACTATTGACCTCTAACTGAATTGTCTTTTTGTCCTCATTCCTGAAACTGTTTATTTTATCCTTTTTTGGGCAGTTGCATATATTTTTTAAAATTTTATTAAGTTTTTAGAATTTGAATTTCAGTATAGTTGTTATATTAGTTTCAGGTGTACAATATTGTGATTCAGCATCACCTGGTGCTCATCAGGCTAAATGCCCTCCTTAAAATAAAAAAAAATAAAAAAAAAAATCCCTGGGTGGCGCAGCGGTTTGGCGCCTGCCTTTGGCCCAGGGCGCGATCCTGGAAACCCGGGGTCGAGTCCCACGTCGGGCTCCCGGTGCATGGAGCCTGCTTCTCCCTCTGCCTATGTCTCTGCCTTTCTCTCTCTCTCTTTGACTATCATAAATAAAAAAAAATAAAAAAAAATGCCCTCCTTCATCCCCATCACCTATTTCCCCCATCTGCCCACCCCCTTCCATCTGGTGACTGTCACTGTGTTCTCTGTAGTTAAGAATCTGTTTCGGATTTTATCTTTCTTTCTTTTTTCCCTTTATTTTGTCTCTTAAATTCCACATATGAGTGAAATCATGTGGTATTTGTCTCTTAACATGTATTTCACTTAGCATAATATTCTCTGCCTCCATCCGTATTGTTGCAAATGGCAAAGTTTCATTCTTTTCTATGGCTGATAATATTCCATTGTGCATGTCGATACACCACATCTTTATCTATTTGTCTATTCATAGATACTTGAGCTGCTTTCATAATTTTATTACTGTAAATAATGCTGCAATGAACATAGGGATGCATCTATCTTTCTGAGTTAGTGTTCTTGTATTCTTTGGATAAATACCCAGTAGTGCAATTGCTAGATTGGAGGGTAGCTCTTTTTTTTAATCAATTAATTAACCTATAGTGTATTATTAGTTTCAAGGGTAGAATTTAATGATTCATCAGTTGCATATCACACCCAGTGCTCATTCCATCACATGCCCTCCTAAATGCCCTTTCCCTAGTTATCCTCTACCCCCACCTCCCCTCCAGTAACCCACAGTTTGTTTTCTAGAGTTAAGAATCTCTTATGGTTTGTCTCTCTCTCTCTATTTTTAACTTTTTGAGGGCCCTCCATACTGTTTGCCAGAGTGGCTGCACCCGTTTGCACTCCCCCCAACAGTGCATGGGGGTTCTTTTTTCTCCACATCTTCACCAACACTTGTTGTTTCTTGTGTTTTTTATTTTAGCCATTCTGACAGGTGTGGGTGATATCTCATTGTGGTCTTTTTTTTAAAATTTTTTAAAAATTTATTTATGATAGTCACACACACACAGAGAGAGAGAGGCAGAGACACAGGCAGAGGGAGAAGCAGGCTCCATGCACCGGGAGCCTGACGTGGGATTCGATCCCGGGTCTCCAGGATCGCGCCCTGGGCCAAAGGCAAGCGCCAAACCGCTGCGCCACCCAGGGATCCCTCATTGTGGTCTTGATTTGCATTTCCCTGATGATGAGTGATGTTGAACATCTTTCCATGTGTCGGCCATCTGTATCTGGGGCAAGGGTTGTTAACCAGGGGTGACTTGGGTCCCCCATAGGGCATTTGGTGAAGTCTAGAGACATTTTGGTTGTTACCATTGGTGGATGGGTGCTGCTGGCATCTAGGAGGTAGAGGTCAGGGATTCTACTGAACATCCTAAAATGCACAGGACAGTGCCCACCACAAAGACTGATTTGGCCTCAAAAGCCAGTAGGGCTGGGCAGCCCCGGTGGCTCAGCGGTTTAGCGCCACCTTCAGCCCAGGGCGTGATCCTGGGGTCCTGGGATCGAGTCCCATGTCAGGCTCCCTGCATGGAGCCTGCTTCTTCCTCTGTCTGTGTCTCTGCCTCTCTCTCTCTGTGTCTCTAATAAATAAATCTTAAAAAAAAAACAAAAAAAAGCCAGTAGGGCTGAGACTGAGAAAACGGTGCTCCAGAACATGCACATACCCAGCAGAACTAAACGGCCCCCTGTGCCACACTTATCCCATGATACTTCTGCCCTAACAGGAACGAAACCTGTAGATTAGACATATCACTTTCACAAGATACTGAATATTTGAAAATCAGAGGGAAAGGGGCTTTGGCAATGGGCTGTGTCTCTGCTAGTCATCCTTATCTTCTCAGAAGTATTTGTTTTTAACCAAAATGTCCTCCCCTCTGTAGTACAGATTGCAGGGCCAGGATGCTGAGATCAGAAACACAGGCTGCCTGTTCTCAGGAAGGCTAGTTAAGTTTTTTAAAAAATATTTTATTTATTCATAAGAGACACAGAGAGAGAGGAAGAGACATAGGCAGAGGGAGAAGTAAGCTCCCTACAGGGAGCCTGATGTGGAACTTGATCCCAGGACTCTGGGATCACGACCTGAGCCAAACAACCACTCAGGCACCTAGGTGCCCCTAAGTTGGGTTTTGATAAGAGGGATGGTGGGTATGGGCCACAGCCATACTTAACTGTGGGGCTTCATGAAGACACAGTGATTAACCTCTAGACAAGAAAGACTTCCGTGGAAGGAGACTGCTTGGAGAAAAAGATCAGGGAAGTCTTCTGGGCAAAGCAAATTAATGTTACTTCCAAGTCTATATTTAAGTGTATTTTTTCTTATTGTGGTAAAATATACATAACATAAAACTTAACAATTGGAACGACTTCTAGGTGGACAGTTTAGTGGCGCTGCATTCACTTGGTGCATTTCTAAGTGTGTTTTTGGCAACAGGCTGTTGGGGGTGCTCTAATGATGTTGGTACTGCTGGCTACAGACTATTTCCTCTGCCAGTCAGTGTGTGTGCCAGGCACCGAACCACACCATAATCAAATCATCTGGAGTCTGACCACTAGATGTTATTGTCTCCATTTTATGGGTGAGAAAACCAGGAGTAGACCAGTAGACCCCACACACTGATTTGATTCCAAAGCCACACTGGCTTTGTATGGCACCTTTTGCAGTAAAAGCTGAACTGTTTTTGGGAAAGCTCTCCCTTCTCTGTGATCACTGGATTTGTCAGTAACTCTTGGGCCTAGGACCAGCAGGTTCTGAGGTTTACAGATCTGTATCGGTAACAGGAGACTTGAGAGATATATGTATTCATTTTACTTAGGTTACTTTTCTTTTAATCCCCCACAAGTTTTGAGTTTTATAGAGAAAATAGAATAAATGCTGATATGTGAGCTATAATTCCTGTTCTTGTGATAAAACTCCCGCTTAGGTAAAAATCTCAGGAAAGTCACTCATTGCATGTGGTAGCTGGGACATGCACACATGCACACATACACATTAAACTTCCAACTGAGAACCCACCCATCAGACAAAGACTCCCATCATTATAATGTACATCAAGGCTATGACAGGATTCATTTGTGGAAAACGTATGTGTTGCTTTTTGATAACATGCCTATAGGATGAAATATGCTGTTGTACAAGATGCAGACCTGCTCTTGATGGTAAGAAATCTACTTTTCTGATCATTTCATTTTGCACACTGAATAATGTTTTGCAGCTAAGAATATGCAGCTGAGAAACAATTCCACGTATCCGCCTATACCTGGCATAGAGAACGAAGAAGTGGACAAAGAGACTTTTGAAGACCTCCCTGTCAAGGTACGCTGGGCTCTGTCTCCCCCTTGATGGGATAATGGGAATTTCATCCTCTCCACTGAGTCTGGGTAACTGATAGTTCATGCAAGGCAGAGAGATGGAAGGATCCTATGTTGGGAGTCCCCACAGCTACCCTCGGATGGAATGATTTGCTAGAATGACTCACAGGACCCAGAAGAACTTTTATACTTGTGGTTATAGTTTATTTCCATCAGAGGATGCAGAGTGGATTCAACAAAGAAAAAAGTATATATGGCAGAGTATGGGGGAAGGAGGGACCCAAGCTCCCCGAGGCTGGTGTGGACATGTTGGTTCTCTTGGTGACTGTGTGCAAGAACACACAGGAAGTTTTCTCAGTCCGGGAATCTCACCCAAGCCTTGCTTTCCAGAGTTTCTCCTGGGTTCAGTCTCTAGCCTTTTGGAAGCCAAACTGATATCATGTGACCAGGGCCCCAGGCAAACAAAAACAAGCATTGACCATTGATCACATTGCTAGTGTAAGACCTGGCATGACCCAAGGCCCCAGGCATACAGAGACACATCAGGCAAGCTGTTCCAAAAACAGAAGTTATCACCGAGGATCTGGCTAAGGACCAGCTTGAAAGCCTTTGGAACAGGCGGGGTTTGGGCAACCTAGGCCTGCTGAGGTAACCTTCTAAACTTCACAAATCCCAGTGGTGGAGTTTAAAGCCAGGACATAAGCAACTAACCTGGGCTGTGCTAAATGAAATTCCTTTGAACTGCTTCATGGATATAGTCCACTCCTGAAAGCAAATTCAAGCCTATTTGTTGCAATTTACAGCCTAGGAAAGCTCCATCTAGACTTTTCCCAGGTCTGCTGATTCAAATGTGGCTGCGTTGGCCAGTTAATAGGAGTCGGGCTGAGCACTCAAGTCTGGGTGTGTGTGTGTGTGTGTGTGTGTGTGTGTGTGTGTGTGTGTGTGTGTGGTCTGCTAGGGCCCGTTGTCAGCCAGGGAGATGAGAAGGCACAGAGAGGAGGGCTCAGGTGTGCTTGAACGTTAGGTCGTCTGAGTGAGTGGGCATCTCTCAGCCTAACAGTTTCTTGTCCCCACATTTCAGAGAACCGTGAGGCACATTGTGGAAAAGACCTATCTCAATGTGCTATGTACTCCTGTTCCTGAGGAGTTTCTGGACCAGAATGTGGTGTATTTTCTCAGAAACACAAAAGGTATATTCTGTGTGTGTGCATGAGGGTGGCTGTATATGCACATGGCTGTGCATCTGTGTGATTAATAATTTTTACATTTTCTTGAGAATACAACTTTTTTTTTCAGGACAGGCAATCCTCATTATTTGGGGGTTCCATATTTCCAAATGCACCTACTCACATATTTTCATAACCCCCAAATCAATGCTTGCAATGTCTTGAGGTCATTTGTGGATATGCATAGGATGGGGAAACATTGGACTTTTTAAAGATTTTATTTATCTATTTATTTAGTTAGTTTCAAGGGTAGAATTTAGTGACTCATCAGTTGCATATAACACCCAGTGCTCATTACATCCCATGCCCTCCTTAATGCCCATCACCCAGTTACCCCATCCTCCCATTCTCATCCCCTCCAGCAATCCTCAGTTTATTTCCTAGAGTTCAGCATCTCTTATGGTTTGCCTGCCTCTCAGTTTTTCATCTTATTTTATTTTTCTTCCCCTTCCTTATGTTCATCTGTTTTGTTTCTTAAATTCCACATATGAGTGAACCATATAATTGTCTTTCTCTGATTGACTTATTCCACTTAGCATCATACCCTCTAGTTAGAGGGATTTCATTGCAAGATTTCATTCTTTTTGATGGCTGAGTAGTGTTTCATTGTATATATACCACATCTTCTGTATCCATTCATCTGTCGATGGACGCTTGGGCTCTTTCCGTATTTTGGCTCTTTTGGACACTGTTGCTATAAACATTGGGGTGCAAGTGCCCCTTCAAATAAGATTTTATTTTTAAGTAATCTTCACACCCAACATGGGGCTTGAACTCATGACCTGGGGATCAAGCATTGCGTAATCTACCAACTGAGCCAGCCTGGGTGCCTGCCTCTTAATGGGGAAACATTTGAGTCACTGAATGTGTGTGTTCCCAAGAGCAAACACAGGGATGCATTTTAACTCTTGTACTGTAAACAACTGTCCTTAATGTGGTCTCTTCAGTGCCATGATTTTCACATTTTTTGTGCTTTTTGTTGGTGATTTCACTAAAATGGCCTCCAGCATAGTACTGAAGCACTGTCTAGCGTTCCTGAGCACAAGGAGGCTGTGACTTTTCTCACAGATGACGCAGATGTATTAGATGAACTTAGTTCAGGTGTGAGTTATTGTGCCAGCAGAGTTCAGAGTTAACGAATCAACGATATGTGTTAGATTAGTTGTCTTTATTTTTAAAAGATTTTATTAATTCATGAGAGACAGAGAGCAGAGACACAGGCAGAGGGAGGAGAAGAAGGCTCCATGCAGGGAGCCCGACATGGGACTTGATCCCAGATCCCTGGATCACACCCTGAGCTGAAGGCAGATGCTCAACCCCTGAGCCATCCAGGCATTTGGAGATCAGGCTCTTTCTTTTGCATTCTGGGTTCTTATGTACTTTCCCTTTGAAACAAATTTATTTGAGTAAAGAAGAGTTTGATACACAGAAGCGTATTGAAGACAGAATAAGGTTGACACAGAGGTGGGTCCGAAGCCAGTGAAATAACTGCCTTCGCTGATATATTTGTGGCATTTCTATTTTATTTCCCAAGGAGGCTAAGGGAAGAGCCCAAGTGACCTTCAAAATGTCTACTGTGCTCATCAGTGTTTGGTCGGGTGGAATAAAGACATGTAAAATAAAACCCGGCCCCAGAGTAGGCTGTTACCAAATCTGTCTTTAAAAATATTCCTGACTCAGAAGGGACTCTGGCAATGAATTGGGCAGGTGTTACCGGGAGTGGGGACTCAGGCAAAGCAAGGAACCTAGCAAACATTTCTAGAAAACACAACTGTGTCTATCCTTGTCTGGCTGTAAACGCTGAGGCCAGGTCTGCTGGGCGGTGCAGCTATGTAGCACTGTTTGTGGGGGCCCCGGGGACCACAGCACTCGGCTTACATCACTCGGGCCAAAGGATTCGTCTGTATAGACATCAGCATAATTTTTTAAAAAGATTTTTACTTATTTTTTTTAAAGATTTTTTATTTATTCATGATAGACACAGAGAGAGAGAGAGACACAAGCAGAGGGAGAAGCAGTCTCCATGTAGGGAGCCTGATGTGGGACTCGATCCTAGGTCTCCAGGATCACACCCTGGGCCAAAGGCAGGCACCAAACCGCTGAGCCACCCAGGGATCCTCCAAGATTTTACTTATTTATTCATGAAAGACACAGACAGGGAGAGAGAGGCAGAGACATAGGCAGAGGGAGAAGCAGACTTCCTGCAGGGAGCCTGATGTGGGACTTGATCCCAGGACCACAGTATCATGACCTGAGCCAAAGGCAGAAGCTCAACCACTAAACCATCCAGGTGCCCCAACATCAGCATAATTTTGAGTCTGTGCCTGAAACGTTCCTGGGTAGCTACTCGGGAAGAAGGAGCAGATTCCTGGACACTTGGAAGAGTTCACTGCCTGCCACCTCCCCAGGCGACTCATTCTCTGAATCTTTTCCCATGCAGAGATGATCTCTGAAGCTACAGACATGAAGGAAGCCATGGAGATCATGCCTAAGACTCTGGAGTATGGAATTATCAATGCGAATGTGCTTCATTTTCTGAAGAATATCGTGTGTCAGGTAACTGTGGATTTTGTAAGATTCAGGCCATCTGATTCATTTACTCCACAAAGAAGGAGTGTCCAACAACTCTTAGGTCCCAGGTGCCACTGGGTACCCTGAGGGTAGAGCAGCAATTGACATGGACTAGATTTCTGTGCTCTAGGAGCTGATCTCTGTCCTCTAGGGGGAAAGACATGAAACACAGGTTCATAAGCTGGAAAATAATCAGGTGGCAGCAAGTGGCATAGGTTATATAGACCCTAGTAATGTGATAGACATGGACTGTGTGCATGCACATGTGTGTGTGTTTGTGTGTGCAGGAAGTGGTGGTAAGGGATGGCCTCACTGAGGAGGTGATGTCTGATAGACAAACAATGAAAAAAAACCCATTCATGAACATATTAATTCTGCTAATGATAAGTTACTAGGGAAGTGTCACAGGGTGGGGCTGAGGTAGTCAAGAGAGACCCCTCTGAGGTTGTGACATTGAGCCGAGACCTGAATCAGACATGTGAAGATCTGGGGTTCAGGGGGTGGAGAACATAACATCCTGGGCAGAAAGGATAGCATGCCCAAGAGTCCTGAGGCAGGAGCAGACATAGCTTGGTCCAGGAGCAGAAGGAGGGTCAGTGCAGCTGGAGAAGAGTGGAGAAGGTTAGAAAGGAGGGTAGGTTTTTGGTAGGGGAATAACATGAGCTAGTTTGCATCGTTCCTCTGGCTGTTGTGTGAAAATTATACCATGGGAGCTGGGGAGGGAGGCAAAAAGCTGAAGGGAAGAATAGACCAATAGGAGGCTGTGGAAGAGTCTGGAGGGGGACTGGAGTTCAATCAGGGGAGGGAATGGGAGGTAGGTGGAGCCAAGAAGATGTTCTGCTGGGGAGAGGACATGTTGGATGTCACTGTGAGTGTGTGGTCAGCAGAATCCAGGCTGTGAAACCAGGGGTCAAATATTGTGGGTTCTTTTTCTTAAAGATTTTATTTATTTATTCATGAGAGACACAGAGAGAGGCAGAGACACAGGGAGAGGGGAGCCCGATGCAGGACTCGATCCCAGGACCCCAGGATCACGACCTGAGCAAAAGGCAGATGCTCAACCACTGAGCCACCTAGGTGCCCCTAGATTTTTATTTATTTAAGTAATCTCTATGCCCAGCGTGGGGCTTGAACTCACAACCCCGAGATCAAGAGTCGCATGCTCTATGGACTGAGCCAGCCAGGTGCCCCATCCCCTTCTTTATTTTAACCCTCGCATGAACTAGCCCGGTGCTGAGCCAAGTCGGTAACACCTGGTTCTCCTCTTGTTGGTGCCATAGTAACAGACCCAGCAGCCTGGGGGCTGGGGGCCGATGGCAGCCACAGAAACGCAGTATTGTTTCCTGGGTAGTCTCCTCAGGCTTGGCTCAATTCTTATCCTGGGATCATTTTAGGTCAGTTGATCTGTCTTCAGGTCTGTGCTTCAGGCTTGAGTAGTTTCCACTTTGTAGTTATATCTGTGCCTCCTCTGACAGAATATTCGAAGCCGGAGGCAGTGTAAGTGCGTGACCTTGAACACTGTGGGATTTGTTTCAGGTTTTCCTGCCAGGTCTGTCCTTCAATCAGCACAAGGACGCGTCCATGGGATTTACATCTGCGGAAATCTCTGAGTCTTTTGAGCATGAAATGGATCTACCCAACATGCCTGGGGAAGCATATCACAGCATTCAGTTAATACGAGATGAATTTTTAATGAACATTCAGAAGTTTGCAAACAGTATTCAAGGAACAATGCAGCAACTTGAAGGTAAGGCTTCCGTTTGCTCCCATTTAGTGAAGCATGATGCATTTCCTTTAAGAAGGCAAGTTAAGAGTCCAGGAGTCTTTTGTTTTAATGTGTAATCATTCTTGAACATGACAATGTTTAGTTGCATTCTAATGGGAGGAAATGAAGTATAGATAGATCAGGATAGATCAGGATAGATCAGGATAGATCAGGATGTATTAGATCTCACTGTACTGATGTCTGGAGAAAAGAACCATCTGATTCACTTGAACACTATTGTCTGTTATCATTTCCTCCAAACTAGTGGCTAACCGACCATTTCTGTTCTACTAGGTGAGATCAAGTTAGAAATGCCAAGCATCAGCTTAAAGACAGAGGTGTCTGAACTGGCCGCTAACCCGGAAGTCGTTGAAATCTTAGAGCAGTGTGTGATAAACTGGTTAAATCTGATATCTGCCACTGTTGAGGGCCAGCTGAAAAAGACTCCTCAGGTAACTCAGGCGATGCCTTTGCAGATTCCCTGACAGTTCACGCTGGCCACTGGAGAAAGAGCCAGGAGTCTGGGAATCTCTTTGATCCAACTTCTTTTCTTACTGTTTTGTGACCTCCTTAAAAGTTCAAAGCAAACATATCCAAGCTGTCATTCTTGGGCTTTCTGATGTTAGCATGTTGCCAGATCATACCCTGGATTGACAAAAATAATACTGTATGTCAGTCAGGATGCTGGGGCTGCCCAAAACAGGAAACCTAATTCAGCTGGCTTAAACAAGAGACAATTTGTTGGTTCACATAACTGAAAAGTCCAGAAGCGGGACTGATTTCAGGTATGGTTTGTTTCTGCTGTGTTTCTCTCGGAATCCCTCATCTCATTTCCACCCTCCTCTCTGTGGGGGCTTCCTCCTCAGGCTGCTGTCCTTCATGGTGGCAACTTGTTCATCTCCACATCACATTGGAGAAAGGCAGAGTGTCTTTGTTCAATATTCTGAGCCAGAGTCCTGAGATTCACTCTGATTGGACCATTCTGGGTCAAGTGCATGGATTGGTTCCTATTTGGAGCAGCTGGGAAGAGAGGGAGGGATGCTGTAGAAGCAACCACAGGTGTTCATGCCATGCCAATGGTGACAGTTTGTATGTTCATGTCACCTCCTCTCAGGGTAATGGTCCTCTGGCCGAAATTGAGTTCTGGCGGGAAAGAAACGCAACCCTGAGTGCACTCCACGAGCAAACAAAACTTCCAATAGTCAGGAAAGTCTTGGATGTGATCAGGGAGTCTGATTCTATGCTTGTGGCTAACCTGCAACCGGTCTTAACAGAGTTATTCAAGCTCCACATGGAGGCCTCAGACAATGTGCGGTTCCTGTCCACCGTGGAGCGCCATTTCAAGGTACTCTGGGCATACTGCACTTTGGAAAGTCAGCTCCGTGACTTAGATCTCACACGGATTTAGTTTCCTTTTTTTTTTTTTTTTTTAAAGATTTTATTTATTTATTCATGAGAGACACACACAGAGAGAGGCAGATACACAGGCAGAGGGAGAAGCAGGATCCATGCAGGGAGCCCGACGTGGGACTCAATCCCGGGTCTCCAGGATCACGCCCTGGGCTGAAGGAGGTGCTAAACCGCTGCGCCACCTGGGCTGCCCAGTTCCCCTTTTTAATTCAGCATTTAAGCAACTGTGGTAGCATGCATGTGACATGGATTATTTTAACTGTGTGTAAGTGGGTAGTTTAGTTGCAGTATACACATGCGCGTGCGCACACACACACACATACGATGTTGGGCACCCATCCTGAACACCTGTAAGTAAGCATTTCATCACGTCTAACATAAATTATGAACCCCTGACCTAAGTATTCCCCTCTCCTGGTACCCCTGGTGACCTCTATTCCATTCTCTGTCTCTATGATTTTGCCCATTCTAGGTATTTTCTGTAAGTGCAAGCATTCATCTTTTATGCATAATAAACTATCTCATTGGGATTTTGACTTACATTCCCCAATAACTAATGAGGCTGAACACTTTTTTCATGTGCTTCTTGGGCCATTCACATATTTTTTTTTTCATTCACATATTTTTGATAAAATGTCTGTTTTAATCTTTTCCCCATTTTTGATTTGTCTTGTTGATTCAGGAGTTAAATAAAATTTTTTGTTTGAATACAAGATCCTTATCAGATATGTGATTTGCACTATCCTAGCCTGTGGGCTTTTTCACTTTCTTGATGACAAATATTTTCTTTGTCTTCCCGTTTTGTGGGTCAGGAATTTGGGGAGAACTTAGCCAGGCAGTTCATCTTGGCTTCAGGTACAACAGCTTGGGTAACCGGGCTTCAAGACCCGCTTCCAAATGGCTTCTTTGGCCACATAGCTGGTACCTGCTTGCTCCTTGGCCTCTTTCTCTCCATGTGGTATCTCATCCCCCAGGATTTCTCCATGTGGTTTGGATGTCTCAAGTCTGGTGGCTTTAGGGTAACAGGACAGTCACACTTCTTACCTGGTGGCTGGCTTCCAAGAGACCAGAAGCAGGCTAGCTAAGGGCTGTGCTCAGAAGTGGTACAGCATTACCTCTGCCATATTTTACTGACTAAAGAAGTTGACAGTCTGTGTAGATTTGAGGGGGTGGAGAAGATGATGCCATCTCTTAATGGTGAGGGGACACAGTCAAGATGTTGTTGTGGCTGCGTTTGGAAAATACAATCTGCTGCATATAATGTGTACTGGGCATGTATGTGTATACTCAATAGATACACAGATGTATTCTTTTTCTGTATATTTCTTTTTCTTACTCTCTCTTTACCTATATGTATACTCACACATACTCATACTTGTGCAAATTGCTTTATTTGCTTTCATTTGTAAATCTTATCTGTCTTTCCACATCCATGCCTCCAGACCTATTTCAAATGTCTTTTTTTTTTTTTCAAATGTCTTTTGGTAGTGAAACACTTCCTCCCATAAGAAGCATATATGTTTTTTTTTTTTTTTTGACTTAGGGAGAGTGAAATTTCCTGTGGAAATTTCCTGTGTTGCTTTTATGAAACTTCTTGACCCCAAGGCTAAGGTCACTTGCTCTCTTCTGTTAGAATATAACCCATGGATCCAGCTTTCACGTCGTCTTGGAGACAATCCCCTCCATGATGAGTGCACTGAGGATGGTGTGGATTATCTCCCGACACTACAATAAAGATGAAAGAATGATCCCACTCATGGAGCGGATTGCCTGGGAAATTGCTGAAAGAGTCTGCAAAGTGGTCAATCTGCGCACTTTGTTCAAGTAAGAAGTAACGACGCTTTATGTTTTTTTTTCTTTAAGATCTTAAATAGCCTTTGGGGCGCTGGAGTGGTTCAGTCAGTGAAGCATCTAGGTCTTGATCTCAGCTCAGGTTTTGGTCTCAGGGTTGTTTGAGCCCCACACTGGGCTCTACAATGGGTGTGGCACCTACTTAAAAAAAAAGATCTTAAACAACTTTATTGAAACAAGATTCACGCACCATACAATTCACCCATTTATGATGTACAATTCAGTGACTCCTTGATGGTATTCAGAGTCATGTGTCCATCACCATAATTGATTGTAGAATATTTTCTTCAATTCAAAAAGAAACCCCATACTCTTTAGCTGTCATCTCTGGTCTTTCCGACTCACCTGGCCTTGGGCAACCACAGATCTACTTTCTACCTCTGTGGATTTGCCTATGCCATGGAGTCATCCAACATGGGGTCTTTTATGATGGGCTTCTTTCACTCAGCATCATGTTTTCAAAGTTCAATGGTGTTGGAGCAAGGGCTAGTGCTTCCTTCCTCTTTATGGCCAAGTAATACCCTGTTGTGTGGATTTATAGGTTATTTTATTTAATTTAATTTAAAAAATATTATTTATTTTAGAGAGAGTGAGAGAGAGTGTGTGTGAGTTGGGGAGGAGGGGTAGAGGGAGAAGCAGACTCCCTGCTGAGCAGGAACCCTGAAGTGGGGCTCAATCCCAGGACCCTGAGATCATGTCCTGAGCCAAAACCAAGAATCTGATATTCAACTGACTGAGACACTCAGGTGCCCTGTAGGTTATTTTATTTTAATCAGGACCGTTTTCCTTAGTTATTCTGGGAGAGACCAAGTCCCAGGTCTGGACCCTGGTCCCCTGAGGTGGGAGAGCCTCTGGGATCAAATGTGAAAGGAGTTGTAGATGTTGTAGATCTTCACTTTCTTAAAAAAAAAAAAAATCGGGCACCTGGGTGGCTCAGTGGTTGAGCGTCTGCCTTCAGCTCAGGTCATGATCCTGGGGTCCTGGGATCAAGTCCTGCATCAGGCTCCCTGTGGGGAGCCTGCTTTTCCCTCTGCCTGTGTCTCTGCCTCTGTGTGTGTGTGTCTCATGAATAAATAAATAAAATCTTAAAAAAAAATCTATACAAGTGAAATAGGTACTGAAACCTTGGTATTATCTCTTCACTCTTTGGCCTTCTGGCCTGGAGCCCAGGGCCGCCTGTTCCCTTTCCAGCTCAGGCAGACAGCTTCTTGGGGAACCTCAGCTCATGGGTTGAGTGGGCAGCTGTCGCGGAGGTCAGCCTGAGGGGTGATTTGCAATCCCTGGCCTTGCAGATGCACAGGGGTGTTGTGCCCTTGCAAAGTGGGGCAGAGCAGCAGCCCGGCCGTTAAGCTGTCCCTGAGGTTGTGAGACCAGGCGAGCCCTGCTCCTTGGTGAGGAGTCTGCTTCACCTTGTGGTGTGCGGCTGGGACACACTGAAGCTCCACCTGTCCCCATCGCTGCCTCTCCTTTTCTTCACAGAGAAAATCGAGCCAGTGCCCAGCACAAAACCTTGGAGGCCAGGAATGTCCTGCATATGTGGAAAAGGGCCTATTTTGATACCCGGGCCAAGATTGAAGCTTCAGGGAGAGAAGCTCGGTGGGAGTTTGACCAAAAGCGGCTGTTTGAGAGAACGGATTACATGGCCTCCATCTGCCAGGACCTCTGTGACATTTTGCAGGTGGGAAGGCTGGCACAGCTTTTCTCTGTTGCACATGCAGCTGGCTGGGGTGGGGACTTGCCTGATGGAAAGCAGTTTGGCTCTGGCACACCTTCCATGTAAGGGGGAGGGCAGGAGACAGGGCCTGGAAGACGGAAGCAGTTGAGAGCCCATAAAATGTACCAGAATATACCAGAGCCACATCAGACCTTTTGTGCCTTTTCCTTGTTTTCTGTGACACCCCTCCTTTTCACCCTGCTTTTGGCTGTCCCTTGGCCTCCAGCCATTCTTTCTCAGTGTCTTTTGCAAGATCCCCCTCCTTGGTCCTCCCATTAAGTGTTGGAACTTCTCAAAGTTCAGTCCAAGGCTTCTCTTGTTTCTCTCCTGAAGGCACCTCATGCTTGCTCACTGCATCAGCTGCTGACCATCTGCCAGGGACTCCCCATTTACCCGATCCCTCCCTCTCCGAAGTGATTGTAAAAGGGCTTACCGGCTGATTGGATGAATTCCACCCATCCATTCATTCTTAATATTTGTTGAGAACTCATTTGTGCCAGGCGCCTGTGCTTACCCACTAGAGACACAACGGGAGCAAATCCAGGGCCGGCCACATAACCCGCAGCGCCCAGCGCAAACAGATGTGGGACCCCCTGGTTCAAAATGCAGGAAAAAATGCTATTAAAAGCATTAAAATAGGGATGCCTGGGTGGCTCAGTCAGTTAAGCATCTGCCTTTGGCTCAGATCATGATCTCAGGGTCTTGGGATCGAGCCCCATGTTGGCTCTGCCTGCTTGTGCACTCTCTCTCTGTCTGTGTCAAATAAATAAATAAAATCTTTTTTAAAAAAAAACATTAAAATATAAAGCTTTTCCCTTTCTTCTGATGTCTCTCGCCTCAGCAGGCTTTAGTTTTTGTTTGTTTGCCATGGTTGTGACAAAGAAAAGAGAGTAAAGGGAAATTAAACATTTATATTATTCCATGAATTTTACTGTTCATCTTTAAATTGTGCAATGTTGGCTTAAAATGCAAATTCAGGGCATTTAGCGCATATGTGGAATCACTGAGAGGATACAGTTTGTACTTTGTCACCCGTGGGCACAGACGTATGTCACTGTTGCCAGAGCAGTGGCAGCGCTGCACACAACAAGCTCAGCTGGTTTGCTCTTGCTTCTCGGTGTGGCACATTCTTCCAGGCTTCTCTACTCCTGGCTTCTCTACTCCCTGCTTGGTGACAAGTGAGGAAGAGTGGGGAAGGAGGTGCTATCTCTGCCGCCTGTCTTCTGCCATCATTTCAGGGTGTGCAGTGGGCTAAGGTACAGGAGTAAGAAGGCATATGGTAGGTTTCCTATTCAGGCATGTTTCTCAGAACGGTTCCCAGCCTCCTGTGTTTGAAGCAAAGTGTGGTTTGAAGGGAGAACGTGGTGTCTCAGAGCAGCTGCTGTCCTTGTGCTTGTTGATGTGACATGAGAATGTCCCAGAACTGCTGTGCGTGGTGGGCCCACTGGAATCCTGTGCTTGTGCTGCGTCACACACTCTATGTGGCGAGGAGCAGGGGACACGCAAATCCCAGTGAGCTGTTTATGTGTGTGCACAACTGTCCCATAAGCCTTCCTTTATAAAACACACGTGGAAAAGATAAAATTTTTAAAAAAGATTATTTATTTATTTATGAGAGACACAGAGAGAGGCAGAGGCACAGGCAGAGGGAGAAAGCAGGCTCCCTGCAAGGAGCCCAATGTAGGACTCGATCCCAGGACCCTGGGATCACGCCCTGAGCCGAAGGCAGATGCTCAACCACTGAGCCACCCAGGCGTCCTCAAAGATAAAATTATTAAGAATTTCAAGAAGGTGATAGCAGAGCCTTAAACCCAGCACAGGGCCCTTCCACACCTGGAGCCCTGTGCACTTGCCTGGGTCACAACGCCTCTGAAGCTGGCCCTGGTAAACACATATGTAGCCTATGGCTTCATGGAGCTTACAGTCTGATAGCAGAAAGATGGTAGATATAATAATCACACAAATATGTAGCTATGGCTGAAGTGAGTGCTCTGAAAAGCACAGTCGAGGGGGCTCTAGAGTGTGTACCAGGGCCTGATCTTTTCTAAGGGGTTGGACGTGACATAGTCATAGTCAATGATGAGTAGTAGCTAGCTAGGCAATTTGAACTGCAAACAAAGGTGCTGTGACAGAAAGGAATGTGGAACTGAAAGAGGGTGGGGGTGGCTGCAAGGAGGCAGGATGGGGGGAGCAGCATTGGAAGGGGTTGAAGGGAGGATGTGTGGGTCTGAACATACAAATTTTGCAAACTATGTCAGGACATCTGGATCTTGTCTTACATGCAATGGGCATAGTACCAGAGGTCTTAGACTAGGAGAATGTTATCTATATGACATGATTTTAAAAAAAGGATTTATTATTTTAGAGTGAGAGAAAGGGAGAGAGAGAGTGCATGTGCGTGCTGGTGAGTGGAGGAGGGGCAGAAGGAGAGAATCATCAGCAGACTCCCTACTGCAGCAGAGCCTGAGTTAGGGCTTGATCCCATCCTACCACCCTGAGATCATGACCTGAGTCAAAATCAAGAGTCAAGATGCTCAACCAACTAAGCCACCTAGGTGCCCCTGTGTAACATGATTCTTGCCCTCAGGCAAATCTGGACATGCAATCCATTTGTAGTTAGAGCATTCATGAGAAAACTGAAAGGCAACTCCCTTGTGTTTTGTTTTTTTGGACAGGTTATGGAGGAATTTTACAATATATTTGGTCCAGAACTAAAGGCAGTGACGGGGGATCCCAAGCGTATCGACGATGTCCTATGCAGGGTGGACAGCCTGGTCACCCCCATGGAAAACCTGGCCTTTGACCCTTTCAGTATTAAGTCTTCCCAGTACTGGAAATACGTGATGGATGACTTCAAGATTGAAGTTCTGGCAAGTAACACATCTATCAATTTAATCTCAGAAGCAGCTACCACATTTTCCCCATGTTAAGTTAGTTTTTTAGCTATGCTTGGAATTTTTTTTAAGTCATAAAAAGTAATACCTGCTTTTTTTTGTAAAAAAGAAATCAGAAACAATATAGAGGAATATAAGGCAGAAGTAAACATTCCTTAATTTTCCTTGTCCCCATTCCTATCCCTAGGTATAAAAAGGTTAAATCAAGCTGGACACAGTAGCATTTCTCAAAGATGGGTTGGGTGTATAATTGGAGAGGACGTGGGAGGGTGATGTATGAGACTTAGTAGGCAATAGAGAGCCACTGAAGGTTGTTGACCAAGGGGGTGAGATAATCAGAATTATTGTTGAGGAAAGTTCTTCTGGTCACAGCCTAGGCTGATTTAGGCTGGGGAATTACAGGAGATGGGGAGATGATACAGGAGGGTGTGGCTTGGGGTGTAGGGGAGGCAGAGCTGTCAAAGAGAGACTGTAGCTGAGAATATCGTTTCACTCCATACGGCATGATAGGATGGTGTATGGTTCATCATGCATACCTTCTCAGCTTCATGTGGGAAGCACACCAGTAGCATCCCCATTTTAGGTCTTGAGTAAATGTTTTTATAACCCAGAGCATCTTTTTGTATGGACAACGCCAGAGAATTCTTCTTGGGTTATCTAAACACTTCCATTTCTTAAAAAATATTTATTTGTTGTAGAAAGAGTGAGTGAGCACACGAGTACAGGGAGGGGCAGAGGGAGAGGGATAGAGAATCCTCAGCCAGACTCCCAGGTGAGTATGGAGCCTGATGCAGAGCTTGATCTCAGGACTCTTACATCAAGACCTGCGTGAAATCGAGTGTTGACTGCGTAACTGACTGAGCCCCCAGGGGCCCCTAAGCATTTCCATTTTAATTGTATCCAGTTTATTTTCAGCTTCTGTTTTATTTAAGTGTTATTAATTTTTAAATTGAACTTTTCATTAAAGTCACTTTACTAAGTAATGCTAAAAGGCTAATAATAAGAAAAAGCAACCCCATGCTAACCCCTTTTCATTCCCATTCTTGCTATCATTTTTCATAATTTTCAGTTTTTTTTGTTTACCCTCCTATTTCCTAAGAAACATGCCAATGTGATTACTTTGTGATTTATCTAATGTAATCAGTTTTAGATACCTATTAACTTTTCAGAGTAGATATAGACTTGCCTGTCCTATTCCTACCCCTATCCCCCTTTGTCTCTTTGTCATCTAACATAGTTTTATCATAACTTTTGGTTAAATTAATGGTTAGTGTTTACTCATTATATCTGTGCAAATATTGTTCACTGGTGAGCCAAGAAGCCCATCATAACCACACCACCTTTCTTGTACAACCCTTTATTTTTCTTGAAGTTAATCATTGCTTTTATTTTTATTTGCCTGGTTTTTTACATACTTGTTGTTTTTTCCCATCTGCTCTAACATCTCTGCCACATATCTATCAATAATGGGTTCAATCTGCTCAAAAATATCAGTACTCTTATTTTCCTGGAGGCCTTTATCCCATTCTGCTCCAGTGTAGATTATTTGCTCTTTAGACTTATTGCAAAACAGTCACCCTAGAACTTCTCATCTTTTCTAATCTGTGTTGGATCCTGTTTTCTAGATTTTATATCTTCCTCTTTCCTTATTTAGCTCTTGTTTTGCTGGAGCACATTTTTTAGTAGCTTCTGAAGAAAGGTTTCATGGGACATATATTTTTTGAGTCTTGTATGCATGAATTCTGAAATGAAGTTAGTTACAGAATTTAAGGTTTAAATAACCTTTTTTAAAGATATTTGAACTTTTATTTAGATATTTGATCATTGATTTATAGCTTCCAGTATTATTAGAACTCTGTTGTCATTTTTTTAAAAAGAGAGACATAGTGTGTGCATGAAGTGGGGGGCCGAGGGAGAGGGAGAAAGAGGATCTTAAGGAGGCTTCATGTCCAATATGGAGCCCAACATAGGACTCGATCTCATGACCCTGAGATCTTGTCCTGAGCCAAAATCAAGGGTCAGATGCTTAACTGATGGAGCCACCCAGGCATCCTTGAACTCTGATGTCTTTCTGATTTAATTTTTCTAGAACCAACCATTTACTCTTTGTAGAGTGGGGTGGGATGAGGGTATAGAGGATGCATAGTAGTCTGGCTGTGCAGGGTGGAGAAGGGATCCTGTGTTTGCTTCTCACCCTCCTGGTGCCTGGTGTCTCCAAATGTTCAGCCTCTTGGAGGTTTCACAGGGGAGGAAATGAGTGCCCGCCTGCTCCCCCATTGCCAGCAGGTTGTAATTCTCTGCTTTCTATGAAGTTATTTACTTTCCGTCCGCCTAAAACTTCTGAACTATCTCTTCTGCTTTTGTGTTGTCTTTCATTTTCTTTGTTTATATGAGTTAACACTTAAAAAAAATTTCCTTTGACCTTTTTGAACTGAATGAGAGGAGGTAGGAGAAAGCCAGTGCATCTAATCTGCCATTTTTAACTGGACACCAACTTCCTCTAAAGCACAATGGAAATCCATCTCAAGTCATGAATATGTTTTTTGCTTGTTTCTTTCCACTTTGTTTTTCCAGGATAGTTAGTTATAGAGACACGAGGGCTGTTTTCCTTCTTTCTTTTTTTTTTTTACTTTTTGTTGCAGGTTATTGAGAAAAAGGCAAAAAGTTTTATCGATGAATCTTTTAAGACACTTCGATCAGCTGAAGCAGCATTTGATATGCTTTTAAAATTTAAGCATATTCGTTCACGAGAAGCTATCAATCGACAAATGATGATGAAGTTTAATGATATTCTTGTACAGTATTGCAAAGAGGTAATTGATAAATCTATAGGTGCCGGAGCAGTAAAAGACACTTGGCAGTATGTTAAGAATGGAATCATGTTATTATCTGTCTCTCCCATCCAAATCCAGAGAAACTGTGGAATTTTCACAGATAAGCATGTCACATGCCACAGGTAGCCAAACAAAATGGGTTTGTTTATTTAGTGAAGAAATTCAGTAAGAATTTATCAAGTCCAATGTTATATAGCTCACATTGTGTTGGGCTCTGTATGAGTTAGGAGTAGAAATAATCACATTAATCATTGCAGAAGTCCTAGCTAACCATATATGTATTGATATGTTCAGAAAAATGTTCCTGGTGCTCACATATTCCAAGTATGAATGTTAAGCACAGAGATAGAGAGATGAACAAAACATAGAATATGCCTTCAAAGAAGTCAGTATCTAGTGGGAGAAACAGACCAAAAAAATGCTTATCATTTTATTTAGAGGATAAAATGAGAATATGTGACATAATTTGGTCAGCATCAGTTGGTGTGACATAAAGGGATAAAGTGATCTTCAAATGTATAGTTTCCTTGCTGCTGTTGTAACAAGGTACTGCAAACTTTGTGACTTAAAACCACACAGACTTGTTATCCTACATACTGTTCTGAAGGTCAGAAGTCTGCCATGGTCTGATTGGGTTGAAATCAAGGTGTTCTCAGGGCTCTAGTTCTTTCTGGAGTCTCTAGGGGAGAATTGATTTTTTTGTATTTTCCCCAGCTTTTAGATATTCCTTCCATCTTCAAAGCCAGCAACAGCTAGTCCTGTGTCCATCACTCTGACCCTGTCCTCTGCCTCCTCCTTCCTCTTATAAGGGCCCCTGGAATACATCGGGCCCACCCAGATAATCCAGGGCCATCACCCTATTATATAAGGTCAGCTGCTTGGCAACCTTGATTCCCCTTTGTCATGTAAGGTAGCTATTCACAGGCTCTAGGGATCAGGACTGTTACTGGGGCACTGGAATTCTGTCTCCCACATCTGATTACCCACATGCGGGTGTGGAGATGCTTCTTTTATTTTTTTTTTAATTTTTATTTATTTATGATAGTCACACACAGAGAGAGAGAGAGAGAGAGAGAGGCAGAGACACAGGCAGAGGGAGAAGCAGGCTCCATGCACCGGGAGCCCGATGTGGGATTCGATCCCGGGTCTCCAGGATCGCGCCCTGGGCCAAAGGCAGGCGCCAAACTGCTGCGCCACCCAGGGATCCCCGAGATGCTTCTTTTAAAATGAAGGTCCAGGCCACATGGTCCAGCAATTCCACTTTTGGGCATAGACCCTAAAGAAGTGAAAACAGAGCCTGGAAGAGATATTTGCACACCCATGTTCACAGCAGCACTATTCACAATAGCCAAAATGTGGAAACAACCCAAATGTCTATTGGTAGATGAATAGATAAACAAGATGTGGTTTATTCATACAATGGAATATGATTCAGCCTTAAAAAGGAAGGACCTCTGGGATCCCTGGGTGGCGCAGCGGTTTGGTGCCTGCCTTTGGCCCAGGGCGCGATCCTGGAGACCCGGGATCGAGTCCCACGTCGGGCTCCCGATGCATGGAGCCTGCTTCTCCCTCTGCCTATGTCTCTGCCCCGCCCCCTCTCTCTCTCTCTGTGTGACTATCATAAATAAATAAAAAAAAAAAAAAAAGGAAGGACCTCCTGACACATGCTACAGCATGGATGAACCTGAAGGCATTATGTTAAGTGAGATAAGCCAGTCAAAAAAAGTCAACTACTCTATGATTCCATTTACGTGAGGTACTTAGAGGAGTCAGATTCATGGATTCAGAAAGTAGAGTGGTGAGTGCTAGGGGCCGGGGCAGGAAGATGGGGAGCTAGTGTTTCATGGGGACAGTCTCAGTTTGGGAAGGATGAAACAGTTCTGGAGATGATGGTGGTGGCAGTTGTATGACAGTGTGAATGTGCTTGCCACCGAGATGCACTTAATGATGGCAAATATTATGTTATGTATTTTTTACAATAATTTTTAAAAATTACATAAATAATTATAATATTTCAGTGGTATGTTGTCCCTGCATGCCACACAGACACACACATGCACGCATGTGCACACACAATGCAAGCCTGGTCACTAGTCATGCCTAGAACAGATTTCAGAATTTCTTTTTTTTTTTAAGATTTTATTTTATTTATTCATGAGAAACACACAGAGAGAGGCAAACACATAGGCAGAGGGAGAAGCAGACTCCCTGTGGGGAGCCCTATGTGGGACTTGATCCCAGGACCCCAGGATCACACCCTGAGCCAAAGGCAGATGCTCAACCACTGAGCCACCCAAGCATCCTGATTTCAGAATTTCTAATAAGTCAGTGAAATGATTCTACACAGTGTGTAGTAATAAGGCATTTGGAGCACTGCATATGTTAAAGCAAAGAAAAGAACTGCTGGAGTATAAGAAAAAGTGGTAAAAAATGAGTAAGTGGTCAAAAGCACAATTCTGTATCTCATTCACTCTCTGACATTCCAGTGTTCATTGCTTTAAAGACACAAATCCCAGCTTTAGTCTTTTCTGGCTCACAGGTTGGTGTGTACCACTTACAGAGTGCCTTTGATTGCTTTTCAGATCGACGTAGTTAATAAACTCTTTGTTCAGAACCTGGACAACCCACCCCTGTATAAGAATCACCCTCCGGTAGCAGGTGCAATCTACTGGGAACGGTCCCTGTTCTCTCGGATCAAGCACACCATCCTCAGATTTCAGGAGGTGGAGGAGATACTGGACAGTGACCGAGGAAGAGAAGTATGTTGCTTTTGCTGGAGTTGTCCCCTTGTACGTCTCACGACTATGTGAGGAGCACATTCATGCCTGTAACTTATAACGTCTTTCCCGTGGTCCCTGATTTCAGGCTCAGGTTTAAAACCACCTTTTGTGTCACTTATCTTTGGTATCTTAATGCATATGACATCTTCCAGGTCACAAGCCATGTAGGCTTTTTCCTGACCTTGTTCTTCTGCTTCTCTGGAAGGTGACCCTCTTTCTGATAATACTGTCCCTCCCCCACCCATGGGTTTTTGTATGTTATAGGGCAGGGGTTGACAAACCTTTTGTTTAAAGGCTCAGAGAGTAGATGCTTTAGGCGTTTGCAGGTCATACAGTCTGTGTCCCAACTACTCAACTCTGCTGTGGTAGAGAAGAAGGTAGCCCTAGATAGTGTGATGATGAACATGCAGGGGCTGCATTCTCATAAAACTTCCTTTACCAATGCTTAAATTCTCATTTCATATACTTTTCACATGTCGCAAAGCACTGTCATTCTTTTTGATTTCCTGCTAATCATTTAAAGATGTAAAAGCTGTTGTTAGCTCTTGGGTGACATCAGATGCGGCCCACGGGCTGAGGTCTGCTGATCTCTGCCAGTTGGTGTGGATTTCAAGCCATAGCATCTCAAACACGCCGTCTAAAATTCGTGAAAATCTGGATGCTTCCTTTTGCAAAATGTGCTAACAGATTTTTTTCTTTTTGAGAGAGAGAGAAAGAGAGAGAGAGAGAGAGAGAGAGAGAGAAGTGTTATTTCCAAGGACAAACTGACAGTTGCCTGGGTTCTTTGACAGGTGAAACAGAAGTACTTGGAAATGGGCAGGACAATGAAAGACTTTGAGGACAGAAAGTACGAGCAGTGGAAAGAGGCCACGGAGCTGGTCCTGCCAGTTCTTATGAAGAAGAGTCTGCTTACCAAGGTGTGTATCTGCAGATCCTTGCCCAGACCAGGGCGCTCAGGGTCGATGATGGCGTCTGCTGTTTTCCTGAGGTTCGATGCATTGACATGCTTGCAGCTAATGGGTATTTCCAAAATCAAAGGCTAAGAAGGGCCAGGTTGACAGGGGAGGAGAGGAGAGGCACAAAGAAGGGGGAGATGGAGGCAGTATAATGTCATGGTTAGGAAATGTGGCAGAGTCAGGCAGCCCTACTGACTCCATGAGCAAGCAGGTTCAGCCTCAGCTTGCCCATTTGGAAAGTGAATCAGGTCTAATGACATCAACACACAAAGTATTGGTTGAGCTATGTGTGAAATTGTTGGCAGTCGACCTCCAGAAAAATGCCATTTCCTACAATTCACCCTTAGCCATAGCACTTAGCCACATAGAGCCTGATCCACAGCAAACGCTCAGTGAAGTGCTGAGCGTACCCCTGCGAGGGAGGAGAGACCTGGCTGAGGCGGCTTCAGAACCGTGGTCTCGAAATCCTGCAGTGGGCACCAAAATGAGCTCAGAGGGCTGGATGGGAACTGGACCACACACGTCCTATCAGAAGGGGCAGCTGCCGTCTTCCCCAGTCTGTGCCTGCCCTACCTTCTCAGCCATTCTAAGTGTTTAAGAAGCCATAATTCTGGAGTTTGACATGCAGTTGACCAGTTTTTTAACATGAGCGGCAATCGAATTCTTTAAAAACCGTTCACTAAACAAAATATGTATTCAAGCTAGCTAGGCAGCTGTCCAGGCTGTCAGGGCATCCAGGGCCCTATACTGATTGTTTTCCAATTTACGTTTAACTGGGGCTGTACGGGCTGCGTCTTGGACCCGCCTTGCCATGCTCATGAGACATCTCTTCCACAGACTTCTACTGTTGCTGATGAGGCTGCTAACTCTGACAAGGGAGCTATATTTGCAGTCAATTTTTCACCTGCTCTCAAGGAGATTATTAGTGAAACGAAGTACTTGGAACAGCTAGGATTCTCTGTCCCCGAATTAGCAAGGAATGTTGCTCTCCAGGAGGACAAATTCCTTAGGTAAAAAGATTCTTCTCTTAAATCAACAGTAACATTTTTGATCTCGGGACCCCTTTCCATTCTTAAAAATTAATGTGAACCCCACCCTCTCCTGTTTTCTCTTTAACTACCAGTATTTGCCACCTTAGAAATGAAAACCAAGCAATGTTTAAACTGTGTATTTATCCATTTATCTAAAAGTAGTGATAACAAACCTATTACATGTTAACATAAGTAACACTTTCTAATGAAAATAACCAATATTTTCCCAAAGAGAAACTTAGTGGGAAGACTCAGCATTGTTTTCAATTTCTGCATATCTTTCAATCAACGCTTTAGCCTGAAGGCAGCTGGGTTGGGTTGCTCAGTCGGTTAAGCATCTGACTCTCAATCTCAGCTCAGGTCTTGATCTCACAGTTGTGAGTTCAAGTCTCCTTTGGGCTCCATGCTGGGTGGGAAGCTTTCTAAAAAAAAAAAAAAAAAAAAAAAGAATAAAAAAGAAAAGAAAAGACAAAGCTTTAGTCTGGTTAATGGTCTTTTGTAACCTATCTAAAAGGTCAAGCTTTTTATGAGCTGCATCGTACATCCTCATATCAGTGACTTTCCTGTTTTGCACAGGTACACAGAAGGAATACAGCGTATGTTGGATCATTATCACATGCTCATAGGAACGTTAAACGAGGCAGAGTCTCTTCTTCTCGATGATCATTCTCAGGAATTAATAAGAGTTTTTAGGTCTGGATATAAGAGGCTAAACTGGAACTCACTAGGTAATATGATTCATCTACCTATTTATTGCCTTTTAGACTGTGTTGCAAAATAAATTTTTTAGATTGTTTTAGCTGAATTATAATTTTTTTATGTGTGTAGATGTCACTAACACCTGAGTTTTGAACATTAACCATTTATACTTGATGGAACTTAGCACTAACCTCAAGGCTTTAGTTGGGACTGAAGACCAGATGGGATGCCATTTTGACACTCTGCTGGCCCTACCCTTTCTCTTCCAAAAATAAAGTATCTTTTGCTTTTTTTCCTAATATTTTTCTATTCTTTTTCTACTATTAAAATTTTAATTTTGAAATCATTTATAGATTCACACCCAGTGAAGAATTAATACAGAGAGGTCCTATGTATGCTTTACTCAGTGCCCCCCCACCCCATGGTAACTTCTGCAAAACTATAGTATAGCTCACACACCAGACATATTGACATAGGTATAGTCAAGATGCAGAGCGTTTCCATGCCACAGTGATAACTCATATTGCCATTTTAAAGTCATATCTACTTCACTTCCTTTCGTAGCCCCAACCTCTACAGCCATGAATCTGTTCTCCTTTTCTATAATTTTGTCATTTCAAGAGTGTTATGTAAGTGAAATCATATGTAACCTTTTTGGGTTGGGTTTTCTCTGCATAATTCTCTGGAAGGTTTTCCAAGTTGTTGCATGTATCCATAGTGTGTTCCTTTGGCGGTTAGAATCGCATGGCATCAATGTGCCCTCATTTAGCCATTCACCTGCTAAAGGATACCTGGGTCATTTCCAGATTTGGCTAAGATGAATAAATGTTTGTGCTAGAAAAATATTTGTGTTTGGGGCTTTATGTGAACACGAGTTTCATTTCTTTGGGATAAATGCTCAGGGGTGCAATTTCTGGATCCTATGCTATTTGCATGTTTAGTCTTTTTAAAAAATTATTAATTGCCATTGTGTTTTCCAGAGTGGCTGTGCTATTCTGCATTTCCATCAGCAATGTATGTTCTATTTTTTTCTAGGTCTTGGCCAGCATTTTGGCATTGTCACTGTTTTTAAAGTTGTAGTCATTGCATAGCTATGTAATGGTCTTATTGTGGTTTTGATTTGCATTTTTGTATTGGCTAATGATATTGAGCATTGTTTCACTGCTTCTTTGCTGGCTGTATATATTCCTTGGTAAAATGTCTTTCTGTGTCTTTTGCCCATCTTCTAATTATACTGTTTGCTTTTTTTACTTTGAGTTTTGAGAGTTCTTTCTATACTTTGGATACTGGCCCCTTGTTGGATATGTGGTTTGCAAATATTTTCTCCTGCTCTGTAACTTGTGTTTTCATTGTCCTAATAGCATCTTTTGCAGAATGAAAGTTTAAAATTTTGAGAACCCAATTTATCAAGTTTTTATTTTATGGATCATGCTTTTGGTGTCAAGTGTAAGGATTTTTTTTTGCCTAGACCTACATCCCAAAGACTTTCTCTTATTTTTTCTAAATATGTTATAATTTTATATTTTGCAGTTAAGTTTGTGATCAATCTTGAGTTAATTTTTTGTACAAAGCGTGAGACTTGAAATTTATTTCTCCCTCATCTTGTACTTCTTCCTCTTCTTCCTTCTTCTTCTTGACTATGGAAGTCCAGTTTCTTTGGCATCATTTGTTGAAAAGGCTTTTTCCATTAAATTGAGTTTGCATCTTTTTAAAAAAAGCTTTTATTTATTTATTTGAAAGAGAGAAAGAGAGCGAGAGAGCATGGGCGGGGGGAGGGGAGCAGAGGGAGAAGCAGACTCCCCATTGAGCAGGGAGCCCAGGGTGGGGCTCAATCCCAGGACCCTGGGATGGTGACCTGAGCCAAAGGCAGACACTTAACTGACTGAGCCACCTAGGCACCCCTGAGTTTGCATCTTTGTAAAAAACTAGCTGGGTACATTTGTATGGGTCATTTCTGGATTCTTTATTCTGTTCCATTAATCTATGTGTCTGTTCCTCTGCCACTATCACACTCTTGATTACTGTAGCTATATGGTAAGTTTTGAAATTAGTAGACTGATTCTTCCCATTTTTTTCCTTAAGCAGTTATTTTGGCTATTCCAGTTCCTTTGCTTTTCCATATAAACTTTAGAATAATCTTGTCTATATCTACCAAAATATGCTTTCTGGGATTTTGATGGGAATTATGTTATCTATATATCAAATTTAGGGAAATTGATATCTGTACTATGTTGAGCTTTGTAGTCCATGAACATGGTATATCTTTACACTTATTCAGATCTTTGATTTTTTAAAAAAGATTTATTTGTTTATGAGAGAGAGAGGGGGGGGGAGAGAGAGAGGCAGAGACACAGGCAGAGGGAAAAGCAGGCTCCATGCTGGGAGCTGGACACGGGACTCGATCCTGGGACTCCAGGATCGCGCCCTGGGCCAAAGGCAGGCGCCAAACCACCGAGCTACCCAGGGATCCCAGATCTTTGATTTTTTTTCATTAGCACTGTGTAGTTTTCAACATACAAGTTTTGTACATGTTTTGTTAGATTTATGCTGAAGTATTTAGCCTTTGGTTGAAAGGTTGTAGATGATACTGTGTATCATCTAATTTTGGTCTACATGTTTGTTGCTCGTCTATAGAGATACAAGGGGATCCCTGGGTGGCTCAGTGGTTTAGCGCCTGCCTTTGACCCGGGGCATGATCCTGGGGTCCCAGGATCGAGTCCCACGTCGGGCTCCCGGCATAGAGCCTGCTTCTCCCTCCTCCTGTGTCTTTGCCTCTCTCTCTCTGTCTATCATAAATAAATAAGTAAATCTTAAAAAAAATATATATATAGATACAGTTAATTCTTTTTATGTAGTCCCATCTACCTCCAGGCCTTTTCTGATACTACCATGGCAGGCATGAGAAGCAGAGGGGTTGGGATGCCTCATCACAGTATTATGAAGATGGAAGTCTAGGCTGCCCCAGCTAATCCTTACTGGCAAGGGTTTGAGTGAGGTCATAGTTTTTGTCTATGGTGTTTGACTAGAGTAGAGTATTTGCTGTGTAAAATTTTCTGTCTTTCCAGAATGTCCCTTCCCTGGTCCTTTGGCTAGAGAGTGCAGACTTTTGGGGGGCTTTGGCATTTATAGATCACCGGCTTCTTAAGCTCTAAGTTTGAGATATAGAAGGAAAAGGAACCCAGGGAACTCATTCTTCAGATCCCAAGGTCCTAGCCAGTTTGCTTCTCTTCACTTTTTAGAGTCTTATATTTGTTTTATAGATTATGTGCAGGGTTCTTAACTGTGTTTGGCAGGAGGAAAAAGGAAAAGCATGTCTACTCCCTTGTCCTGGAAGTAGAAGTTCCCTTTACTCTTTTTAAATAAACAAGGCCTTTTTGCCTTTTTTCCCCTTTCTTTTCAAATCTTCTCCCCTCTTTTCCTTCTCTTTTTCTCTTCTCCTTTATATGGAGAACATGTCCATTCAGACTTTGGCTCCAGAGTTAAACCCTTGAGTGAAAAGTCCAGCTCTACCCATGTGACTCAACCTTGTGTAGGCTCAGTGTCCTCATCTGTAAAGTCAGCATAATCTTAGTACCCAATTCACAAGATTGTTGTAAAAATTTAACGACATAATAACATGCTTAGACTACTACTTGACCAATCATAGGTGCTTAATTCAGGTTTACTATTCAAGTTATTGCTGGCTACGTTTCTAAGCAACAGGTCGAAGGAGACTGGCGGCAGGGTAGGTTAGAGTGGAGGGTTCAAGTTGCCATGGCAATGAGAAGACAATAGAGTTGGACCTTCTCTTTCTCCTCACAGTGCTTAGATGATGGTTTGCTAAAATCTGAATCGAGAAAATGTATCATTTGGTTGATTCTGAGAACAGGGCTCCTTGTCCTAGTCCTTAAGGGTGCTAAGTGGATGTTTGCTGCCGCAAAGACCCAAGATTAGATGAGCAGGGTCTTTCCTTTTTTTTTTCTTCATGTTTAAGTATTTTACTATTTCCAGGTGATTCCACAATATTTTACAGGTAATAAGAGTGGTTGGGCAGCCCTGTTGGCTCAGTGGTTTAGCGCCGCCTTCGGCCCAGGGTATGATCGAGTCCCACACCGGGCTCCCTGCATGGACCCTGCTTCTCCCTCTGCCTCTGTTTCTGCCTCTCTCTCTCTCTCTGTGTGTGTGTCTCACGTGAATAAATAAATAAAATTTTTTTAAAAAAAGAGTGGCTGCACAAATGAAGTCCCTTTTTTCACATTTTCTCATGGTTAATAATTTTATTCCTGTTTGTAATGAAGTGACTGTGCTTTCGTATCCTGATCGGTTGCATTCTTTATATACATACTTATTGGAGTTCGATTTGCCAACATATAGTATAACACCCAGTGAGCAGGGTCTTTCCTATGAAGGGATGCCAGTATTAACATTCCAGATGTTGATGGGCAGGGTATGGAAAGAAAGAGTTGAAAGCTAAATATCTTTCTTTTTTTTCTTTCATTCTCTTTTTTTTCTTTCATTCCGCCCCTCAAAGGTATTGCTGACTACATAACTCGGTGCAAACAGGCCATTGGGAAATTTGAGTCCCTTGTCCACCAGATTCATAAGAATGCAGATGATATTTCTTCCAGGCTTACATTAATAGAGTCTATAAATCTCTTTAAATATCCAGCACCTAAAAGTGAGGATGATCTCCCAGGTAGATACAATTTCTTGTTTCTCTGATTACAGAAGAAATGAAAAAACCTGTTGGTTGTGATTGCATGTATGCAAACGCAAACACAGAGACATTTATTCCATGAATGGAATAAAATCATTGCTAAAGGTCTCAGTCATTTACTTGAAACCATCATGAGTAATTTTTGCTTTTTGCCATTTTTATGTATTGCTTAGACTGTTTTACAAATTCCCAAATCTGTGAAAACAGTAGTACTTTTGTCAATACCTTTGTAACAGTAGATTGTGTTTTTATGGGCTCACATTTACTTATTTAAATAAGGTATTTTAAGTGGTCTTAGACTAGTCAAAAAACAATTTAAGAAAAGCAAGAATGCCCAAAGATATAAAAGTCAACTTTTGTATGCAGTATGCTTTGGCATGCACAATGGGCATTCCCATGTTGCCATTTATTTATTTATTTATTTATTTGCCTATGGCATGTCTTGGCTTTTGGTATTGACTTATTTTCTTCTTTCAATCTACAATAGAGGTTGTTCTTGTATTTCTAAGATATATAGCTCATGTTTGGATTGCTTGTGAGTAATGTCCTTTCCCGCATCCATGAAGAATTGTAACAGATGTCTTCCTCTACAGGTGTAAAGGAATTCTTTGAGCACATTGAACGAGAAAGAGTCAAGGACGTGGACCACATGGTCAGGTGGTATCTTGCCATTGGGCCTCTGCTGACCAAAGTCGAGGGTCTGGTCATCCACACCAATACGGGCAAGGCTCCCAAGCTGGCCTCCTATTATGAATACTGGGAATATAAAATTTATGAGGTCTTGACAAAGCTCATCCTGAAGTAAGTTAACCTTGTTGCCTGTTTTAAAGACAGTGTGCATAGATTAAAGTAGTCTACATATATGAATCGTTAAAGGAAGGGGTTCACAAAGTGCAGAATAGAAATCATTCGGACAGTAAGTCTGCTTTCTGGTTGAAGGGTGCTCACAGGATGCAAGGATGCCTTTCCAATTTGGCTCACATTCTTGTTAAGCCCCTCAACGTTCAGAAAAGGAAATTTCCACTTCAACTATCTGAAAGACATACATGCATCTGTGTTCAACTGGCAACAGAGAATCCTAGGTGATGCCCTCCCCTATTGAGAGAGGCTGATTTGAAGGACCTAAGACCCATTTGTTCTCCCCAGTGGTCCACAGTAAATCCCTGACTACCATGGGCATCATATATGTGTTTAATGCCTGTAATGCCTGTTTAATGCCTGTAATGCCTCACAATAGACAAGGCTCTCCCATCCCTCCTAGAGTTCTAGACCACAGCCAAGCACCTCAGCTAGATCAGCCAAGAGCTGAATGCCTAGGCTTCATTGCATGGACTTAGGATCATTCTAGGAAGCCAGCCTAGGAACTTCATACCTTCATGTTGTCAAGGGTGGTGTTCATTTCATCACACAACATCTTCTTGGTAATGAACCCCAGAAGAAATTTCTCTATCGTCCCTTCTGATCTTAGCCTCTTGAAAAAGTATTTTTATTTTTGTCTATAATTTTTTTATTGTTTTGTTTTTAAACTGTGTGGATACTTTGAACTGTTGACTTCATGTCTTCCCTTTTCTCCTTGGTTGCTGGGAAACTCAGAACCAAATTTGTAGCCTAAATGCAGCAAGTGTATAGGTATTTTTGTTTGCATTGTCTCCTTCTTGACATTCTCTCTCATATATATATATATTTAAAGCTAACATGTATGACAGCTTACTCTCCACCAGGTTCATGTTACACCCTTTACAGTTTCATCTGCATTTTTCAGACACAGACTGTTGAGAGGATAGGTGACTTGCCTAATGCCACACATACATCTAGTAAGAAGAAGGGCTAGGATATGAACCTGGGCCTCAATCACTTAACTAAATATCCCTGATTAGTGTCTATTTCCTTTCTTATTTTATCCCACTTAATTTTAGGGTTTTTTATTGCAGTTATTCTTGTGAGCTGCTAAAACTCACTTAGGAATAAGACATTAATAAATAAAATAAATACCTTGTCTTGCTTCCTGGACCCAATTTGACAAATTTTACTAAGCTTATCCTTTACAAAAATATGTCTTCTACAAAAGATTTTATTTATTTATTCATAAGAGACACACAGAGAGAGACAGAGACATAGACAGAGAGAGAGAAGCAGCCTCTCGGTGGGGAGCCTGATGTGGGACTCGATACCAAGACCCCAGGATCATGACCTGAGCCAAAGGCAGATGCTCAGCCACTGAGCCATCCAGGCACTCTACACATTTGATTTTTTAATTATTGCTTCTAAGTTAGATTCCTGCAGCATCCCCTTAAATATGGCACCTCCTGTAGTATTTCCCTTTCTAAAATGCAGTGTTTTCTCTGCATCCATATATCCATCCAGTCATCCATCCATCCATCCATCCAGTCATCCATCCATCCATCCATTCATCTATCCATATATCCATCCAGCCATCCATCTATCCACTCATTCATTCATTCACAGGTCTTTTAGAGCCTGCATGAGGCAGACACTGGACCAGACAGGGCCCCTGTGCTTCTGGAGCTTCTCCATCTTCATAGGAGAGATACAAAACACAAGGAAGCAAACATAACCAAGATGATTTCTGTGAAAGAAATAACACAGAATAGTGTTCTGGGGGAGAAAATGGAGCAGCTGTTGTAATTAGGTGGTCAAGAAAGGCCTCCAGAGGCCACATCTGAGCTGAATCCTGAGGACAAGGAATGACAGAGCCAGTGTGAAGACCATTTTTCCTGAACCAAGTGGAACAGCTTCTGGAAGTCATCACTGTTATTTAAATGTCTTCCAACTAATAGATATTCACTTCCCCAAAGTAGAAGTGAGCTATTTAAAAATATGGGCCCAAACAGGAGTACATAATAAAACTCAATTCACACTGTCTGTTTCTGCATGTGTTCTTCCTCACAGCAGATTTTCACATGTGACTTTTGTGATGCTAGCTGTTTCCATCGAGTGTTGGATGTACTTCCCTCCAGTGAGCTCTGGGTCTCTTTTGTTAACCCCCTTAGGAATTTGCAGTCTTTCAATTCTTTAATCCTTGGAAATGCTCCTTTGTTTCAAACGGACACCATTCTGACAGCTCCTGAGATCATCCTTCATCCCAACGCAAATGAAATTGACAAAATGTGCGTCCATTGTGTCCAAAATTGTGTGGAGATCACCAAGGTAAGGGCAGACATGTCTTTGTGGACTCACTGGGGACTTGTCACCACTGACGCCTGGCCGACAAGCTTTGGGAAGCAAGTTGCTGAGGCTCTGGAGAACTTAGGCTCTGCTCTGCCCCTTGTCCAGACCATTGCACACCTTCCTGGTGCCTTCTCTAGATCTTTAGAGCCCAGGTTGCCTCATAGCTTGATTCCAGCTCCCTTATCTCCTCTCTGTGTAATCATGACCAATCTCATGGCTCTTAATGCCTCCTCTCTGGAGATGACCACCCATGTCCATCTCTAGTCCAGACCTCTCTATTTTGAGTCACCTGCGTCCTTGATATGTCCCGTCTGACCTTAGTCTTGGCATGTCCAAGGTGGAATTCTTGACTTCCCGTCTTGCAACCTGATCCTGCCCCAGGTTTTCCAATCGTGTGAGCCAGAAACCTAGAAGCCAGCTTTGATTCCTCTGTGTCTTCCCATCCACCCATATCTTGCCCCTTGGAGGCCTGGTTGACTCCCATGCATCATCCCACAGCTGGACTATAGCTGTAGCTTCCATAATCCGTTCTCCACCACAGGGGGTCAAATATTTTCTATTTTAAAAATATGAATCACTTCTCGCCAGATCTCTTGTACAAAAACTCCTGATGACTTCACATTGCATTAGAACATAATCTGAACTCCTTACCATGGTCATAATCCAGCACCTGCATGCCTTCCTTTTTTTATTTTTTTGAAGATATATTTATTTTTAGAGAGAGAGGGAGAGAGAGAACATGCAAGCAAAGGGAAGGGCAGAGGCAGAGAGAGAGAAAGAGAGAGGATCTAGGCAGACTTCCCACCAAGCTCAATCTCATGACCCCAAGATCATGATCTGAGTAGAAATCAGGCATCAGATGTTCAACCTACTGAGCCACGCAGGTACCCCACCTGCCTGCCTTTCTGATCTCCATTGCTACCTGTCATGCTCTGTCATGCTCCAGCCTAATGTACCTCCAGCAGTAGCACTAGATAGATCCTCCTTGACATGATTACAGTTAACTGTTCCCTCTGCCTGGAAACTTCTGCCCCCAGACTTTTACTTAGTGGCTCCTTATTGTTCTCTATCCTGTCACCCAATTCCTTCTTCCTGTCATTTATCACTATCTGACCTTTTCTTTCTTTCTTTTTTTAAATTCTATTTATTTATTTGAGAAAGAGAGAAAGCACAATCAAGGGGAGGGACAGATGGAGAATGAGAAGCAGACCCCCCATTGAGCAAGGAGCCCCACAAAGGGCTCGACTGCAGGACCCTGAGATCATGGCCTAGGCCGAAGGCAGACACTTAACTGCCTGAGCCACCCAGACACCCCACTATTTGACCTTTTCTTATGTGTTTACTTGCTCATCTATCTACGACTTTCTGGTGCCACTAGAATGCAAGTTGCGTGGGACCATGGACTGTGTGTGTGTCTCTCCACTTTTGAGTCCTTAGCACCCCCAGCAGCATCTGGCACATACTTGGCTCTCAACCATGTAAATGCTTTTCAGATGAGTGTCTATGGGCAAATAACCCATAGTTTATGTCTCACCCACAATGGTAAAAGAGAGCCATCTGAATCACATCCCCTCAAGACACTAATGTTTCCTTTTTACTTGGATTCCTTGGGAAGTCTAGATGTGTTTCAGACATTTGATTTAGGCATTTTATAAAGCATAAAACTCAGTATAGATATTACAAATCAGGAATTTTATTCTCTGTATTTGGAAATTAATGATCAGCTGCTTATATTTTTAGAATCTACAAGTGAAGTTATTCATTAAACCTCAGTTTTTAAAAATTCTCTTAAGTTATAGGTGTTATATCACTGCATCTTTAAACAGGGAAACAATTTCCAAGGGGTAAATCAATAGGAAAGACGCTCTGTGAAACATTGTGAAAGTGAGTTATGACATTTTATGCAAGCTTAATGCCCCGCCTCCCCGCCCCCCAACCTGGTCTCCACCAACAGATGGATCTGAGGCTTTCAGTGAAGCCTGCATTATCTTAACTTTCATCAGTGCTTTCTTTCAAATAAAAATAATTTTTGCCGATCCTTTTGTAAAATGCTTAACAAAAATCTCTGCAAATCAACATTTATGCCTTGGTGACTCACTGTGTCTTCATGACCCCTCTCTTTGAGCTCCAGGGTTTCCCATCTCAAAACTGAAAGCAAAATAAGCAAAAGTTTCTTTCCTTTTTTAAAAAGATTTTACTTATTTATTTATTCACAAGACACACACACACACACACAGACAGAGACAGAGAGACGGAGAGACAGAGAGACAGGCAGAGGGAGAAGCAGGCTCCATGTAGGGAGCCCGACGTGGGACTCAATCTGGGTCTCCAAGATCACACCCTGGGCTGAAGGCAGGTGCTCAACCACTGAGCCACCTGGGCTGCCCAAGCAAAAGTTTTTAACCAGGATGTTAGCAACCTCATTTATTACAGATGCAGTCTGCCCTCTAGGGCTGTTAATGGGATTAACTTTTGTAATGTGTATGGAGAGCTTGGCATGGTGCTTGGCAGTTCGTGGTTCCAAACAAACTTTGCCTACAAGGGCCAGTGCTAGGAATGCTCCCAGTACTTCATGTGGTTTCCATTTCACATACGGAAAGGAGTTGTGTGTGACACACCCAGGCTTTGCTGCTATGAGCCACAATTGGTTAAAGGAAGAGGGAGTCTTGACTGTGCGGCAGGGGGTATCCAATTCATGGATTTGTTCTGGGGCACTGGGGAGTTCATTTTCCTGACTTTCTGTGTCTTCTCCACCTGTAAATATAGAAGCTTATGTTGTTTTATTCATCCCTGCTACAGGAGGTGGGTGGCTATTGTTATTTTATTTTTTACAGATTTTATTTATTTTGACAGAGTATGAGTGAGAGAGAGCACAAGCAGGGGGAGCAGCAGAGAGAGAGGGAAAAGCAGGCTCCTCACTGAACAGGGAGCCCCATAAGGGGACTCAATGCCAGGACCCCAAGATTATGACCTGAGCTGAAGGCAGATGCTTAACAGACTGAGCCACCCAGGCACCTTCTATTGTTATTTTAAGAGTTAGCTTTTCCCCCCCTTTCATAATAAGCTACTTTAAGTCCTAAAGGCTTGAAACAATAGCTGTCTATTTAGCTCATGGGTTGGGTTCTGCTGAGAGGTTCTTCTGATCCTGGCTGTGCTCGGTCACATGTCTGATGACCAGCTGGCTGTTGGCTGGGGCACCATGGTTCTCCTGTGCGTGATTTACCATCATCTTCTAAGCTAGCTGAAGTGCATTTATCTGGTGGCTGTAGGATTTTAAGAGGATTTTGGATACTAACCCTTTGTTAGACATGTTCTTTGCAAATATCTTCTCCCATTCCATAGGGAAATCAATATTGCACTATATGTTAACTAACTAAAATTTAAGTAAAAATTTTAAAAAGTCAAACTCATAGAGGCAGAGAATAGAATAGTGGTTGCCAGGGGTGGGGGAGTGGGAGAAATGGGGAGTAACTACTAATAGGTAATTTAGTGGTAATGAAAAACTTGTAGAATAAGATCACCATAAGGGTTGTACAGCATCATGAATGTACAACTGAATTGTAAGTATTTTAAATTACTAAAATGGTAAATTTTATGTTATGTATTTTTTTTACCACAGTAAAAATGCAAAAGGGAGAAATAATAGTGATTTCCATTACTAGCAAGACTTATTCCTGAATATGAATATAGGAAGCAAAATAAATACTGAAGTGCTGTCTTTTTCCTCTGATTCTTCTTTTGCCAGCATTTTGTTCGATGGATGAATGGCAGCTGCATAGAATGCCCTCCTCAGAAGGGGGAGGAAGAGGAACTTGTTATTATTAGCTTTTATAATGATATTTCCATGAACCCTCAGATAATTGAACAAGCTGTTATGATCCCTCAAAACGTCCACAGGATTCTGATCAGTCTTATGAAGTACCTCCAAAAATGGAAGGGGTATCGACATCTGTGGAAATTGGACAAAGCCATTGTGATGGAGAAGTTCGCCTCCAAGAGACCTCCTTGTGTAGCGTATGATGAAAAGTTGCAGTTCTATTCCAAGATAGCCTATGAAGTCCTGCGGCACCCTTTAATTAAGGATGAGCACTGCATCAGGCTCCAGCTAGGGCCGCTGGCAAACACAGTGCAAGAAATTGCGAAGTCCTGGGTGACCTCGCTTGGAAAGCTTCTAAATGAGTCAGCAAAGGAGGAGCTCCTTAATCTCAATGAAGAGATGAAGGTAGCAGATCACCGGATTTAATGAAACTGCTTCTCACAAAAGTTAGGTCTTTATTTGGGATTGTTTTTTCTAGGTTTACTTAGTGTTCCTTGACCTCTCTTTTGTAGACTCTGGCCAAAAACCTGAAGAAGAGCCCCAGTACCCTTGAAGATCTCAAGTTTGTCCTTGCAACCATTGCAGAAATTAGAAGTAAATCTCTGGTCATGGAACTGAGGTACAGGGATGTCCAGGAGCGATACCGCACCATGGCAATGTATAATGTCTTTGTGAGTGAATGATTTTCTTAAGCATTTTATAGTTGGGTTGAATTCTAAGACCCTTTTCAGAAATACTTCTCAAATATGAACTTAAGTAATAAGACTTAAGTGTAAAGCAATCCCACAGTTATTTAGGTTAATGAAAACAGATTATTTCTTGATCTGGCATGACTCAAGTAGTATTTTTTGTAGCTTGATCTGTAACGGCACACCATGTCAATTCTCTTATTTTCACTTGATGTTAACTCCCTTTAATAAACAGGCTTTTGCAAAAATAATAAGTGAGGGAGGGAGAGGCAGAGAGAGAGGGAGAGAGATAGTGTGATAAAAGAAATGAGTAGAAGATAAATAGTTCAATTGTCTTTATTTGGGGTCATTCAGGGTGATTTCAAGGACCTTTAGAGGTCCATGGAAGAATTTTAGGGGGTCTGGGATCTCCATGAAACTGCATGCAAAATTTTGCATACTGTGCATCACATACACTCAGAATCAGCTGGAAAAACAGACTAGAAGAAAGAAGCAAATAGCTATTGTAAGTCTGCATTTGCATAAAACTTGTGTTTCCGCATTTATGTTGCTTGACTGCTTTGGATACCTTCATTGAGCAGTAGCCCAAAAAGTTAGAGATACTCTCCTCAGAAAAATGCACAGTATGCAAAATTTCTATATTTATGATTAAAATAAAAGTTTTCAATGTTGTCTTTAGTTTCCTTTATTAAGTAAAATTATTTAAAATTCTATGTCTTAAAACTCCCTTATGGTCTGCTTATAGTGTCTGTGTGTCTCTTGGTTTCCTTCAAGTCATTTTGATCCTTACCCACCTCTTATTTCTGATTGAGTTCTGGATACCACACATAACAAATTTGTAGAGAGGATAGGAGGCTCCAGTTGTTATATTACATCAGAGGAGATTTGTTGTTGCTTCTGACAGCACAGCTGGATGTATCAGCAAGCTAAGATAACCTTATTTTAATTAGAGATTAAGTGTATATGAAGCTGAGTTTTAGTTTATGAAGGGCTTATCTCTCTAGGTTATCTCTCTATATTATTTACTTATTTTTTAAAAATAATTTATTTATTTATTTGAGAGGGAGACAGCGTGTGTGCAAGTGTGAGGGAGAAGCAGACTCCCTGCTGAGCAGGGAGCCCAGCAGGCTGAATCCCAATCAGGACAAAGGCAGAAGCTTAACTATCTGAGCCACCCAGTCACCCCTATCTACTTATTTTTAAAAATGATTTTATCCTGATTTTTTTTAAATTAATTTTTATTGGTGTTCAATTTACCAACATACAGAAAAACACCCAGTGCTCATCCCGTCAAGTGTCCACCTCAGTGCCCGTCACCCATTCCCCTCCAACACCCGCCCTCCTCCCCTTCCACCACCCCTAGTTCGTTTATCCTGATTTTCTTTTCATTATAAATATATAATTTTTTTTCTAATTCAAGCAGTTATTTTTTGTGGGTTCAAATGACCTAGCCTGCTATTTTCAGAAGCAGAAATCCCTGAGAAGTAGTTTTGACCAGAATTTCAGTTTCAAATTACAGATTATTTATTGTTTGTTCTTTTTTTTTTTTTTAATTAGCCTTCTGATGCAGAGAAAGAACTGGTTGACAAGATTGAAAGCATGTGGTCAAATCTGTTTAATGAATCAGTGAATGTGGAGCATGCTCTTGGGGGCATAAAGAGAACTTTCACAGAGGTACCTTTTAAATTTTGTACTTTCTGAGTAAAGATATTGACAAATATCTATTGGGATAAGTGAATGCAACCCTGCCCTTCTCAGATTACTCGAGGTGAAATATCAAACTACAGACAGCAGATAGAGGATTTTGCAAAGCGTTTTTATCGTGAAGGCCCTGGTTCTGTTGGTGATGATCTTGATAAAGGTAAGACTATTCCCATTGGACTTATTGAGATACTTGAGTATGTTTTGCTTAAGAATTTTATGGGATGATGGAATAGAGCAGTGGTCTAACCTTGCCTGCACACTGGGTTCACCTGAGGATCCCAGATCTGAAAAGTCTGATCCCAAGATTTTTAAAGCTCCTATGGGATTCTAATGTGCAGCCCAGATTGAGCCCACTTAGAGGGATAATGTGAAAGAGACAGAATTTTCTTTTTCTTTTTAATTTAAATTCAATTTAACACCCAGTTCTCATTTTCATCATGTGCCTTCCTTAATACCCGTCACCCAGTTACCCTGTCCCCCCTGCCCCCCACCTTCCCTTCTGCAACCCTTTGTTTATTTCCCAGAGTTAGGTGTCTTTCCTACTCAGTTTCCCACCTTCCCTTATGGTCCCTTTCATTATTTCTTATATTCCACATATGAGTGAAACGATATGAAAATTGTCTTTCTCTGAATGACTTATTTCACTCAGTATAACACCCTCCAATTCCATCCATGTCTACGTAAATGGTAGATATTCATCCTTTCTGATAGCTGAGTTATATTCATATATATATATATATATATATATATATATATATATATATATATACCACATCTTCTTTATCCATTCATCTGTCGAAGGACATCGTGGCCCCTTCCACAGTTTGGCTATCGTGGACATAGCTGTTATGAACATTGGGGTGCAGGTGTCCCATTGTTTCACTACATCTGTATCTTTGGGGTAAATACCCAGTGGTACAATTGCTGGGTTGTAGAGTAGCTCTATTTTTAACTTCTTGAGGAACCTCCACACTGGTTTCCAGGGTGACTGTATCAGGTTTCATTCCCACCAACAGTGCAAGAGGGTTCCCCTTTCTCCACATCCTCACCGATATTGTTGTTGTCCTGTCTTATTAATTTTAGCCATTCTCACTGGTGTAAAGTGGTATCTCACTGTGGTTTTGATTTGTATTTCCCTGATGACAAGTGATATGGAGCATTTTTCCATGTGCTTATTGGCTCTATGTATGTCTTCTTTGGAGAAATATCTGTTCATGTCTTCTGCTCATTTCTTGACTGGGTTATTTGGTTTGGGGTGTTGAGTTTGTTAAGTTCTTTATAGATATTGGATACTAGCCCTTTATATGCCATGTCATTTGCAAATATCTTCTCCCATTCTGTAGGCTGCCTTCTGGTTTGGTTGACTGTTTCCTTTGCTGTGCAGAAGCTTTTTATCTCTATGAAGTCACAATAGTTCACTATCGCTTTTGTTCCCTTGCCTTTTTAGACATGTTTTGTAAGAAGTTGCTGTGGCCAAGTTAAAAAAGGTTGCTGTTGTTCTCCTCTAGGATTTTGATGAATTCTTGTCTCATGTTTAGATCTTCCAACCATTTTGAGTTTATCTTTGTGTATGGTGTAAGAGGATGGTCCAGTTTCATTCTTCTGCATGTGGCTGTCAAGGTTTCCCAACACCATTTGTTGAAGAAACTGTCTTTTTTTCCTTTGGGTATTTCCTGCTTTGTGGAAGAGGAGTTGACCATAAGTTGAGGGCCCATTTCTGGGTTCTCTATTCTGTTCCATTGATCTATCTGTCTATTTTTGTGCCAGTACCATACTGTCTAGATAATCACAGCTTTTTTTTTTAATTTTATTTTTTTTTAATTTTTTTTTAATTTTTATTTATTTATGATAGTCACAGAGAGAGAGAGAGAGAGAGAGAGAGAGAGAGAAAGGCAGAGACACAGGCAGAGGGAGAAGCAGGCTCCATGCACCGGGAGCCCGACGTGGGACTCGATCCCGGGTCTCCAGGATCGCGCCCTGGGCCAAAGGCAGGCGCCAAACCGCTGCGCCACCCAGGGATCCCGATAATCACAGCTTTGTAGTATAGCTTGTCATCATTGTGATGCCTCCAGCTTTGATTTTCTCTTTCAACATTCCTCTGGCTATTCGGGGTCTTTTCTGGTTCCATACAGATCTTAGGATTATTTGTTCCATCTCTGTGAAGAAAGTCCATGATATTTTGGTAGGGATTGCATTGAATGTGTATATTGCTCTGGGTGGCATAGACATTTTCACAATATTTATTCTTGCAATCCATGAGCATGGAATGTTTTCCCTTCTCTTTGTGTCTTCCTCAATTGCTTTCATAAGTGTTCTGTAGTTTTTAGAGTATAGATCCTTTACTTCTTTGGTTAGGTTTATTCCTAGATATTTTATGGTTTTGGGTGCAACTGCAAATGGGATTGATTCCTTAATTTATCTCTCTGAAGCTTCGTTGTTAGTGTATAGAAATGTAACTGATTTCTGTGGATTAATTTTGTATCCTACCACATTGCTGAATTGCTGTGAGTTCTAACAATTTTGGGGTGGAGTCTTTTGGGTTTTCTATGTACAGTATCATGTCACCTGCAAAGAGGGAGAGTTTGACTTCTTCTTTGCCAATTTGAATGCCTTTTATTTCTTTTTGTTGAGACAGAATTTTCTAACTTGAGAATTTTGTTTATGTACCTGGCCCTCTGGTTTCTGTTGGAGTGATGGAGAGATGAAGTTGTGGTAATTCCAAATGTGACTTCCCAGGCGATTTCTGTGGATAAAAAGATAGTTTATGTGCATTGCCTGTAATTTCTTACTCCATTTTGTGTACCTTGTATTTTTATGCACTCATTGATCTATTTATGTACTTGTTCCCCAGGAGTAGAACTTTTAGCCACTTTTGAAAAGGAGCTCACGAAACACGAGAAGAACCGTCAGGAATTGGCTAATGCTGAGAAACTTTTTGATCTTCCAATTACAATGTACCCAGAGCTGCTCAAAGTGCAGAAGGAAATGAACGAACTGAGGACCATTTATGAGCTCTATGAAGGACTAAAGGTAAGTGTCCAGCCACAGACTCCACTCACTGGGGGCAGTGTGAGACCTAGGCCCAGTGGATTGTGAGGCTGCCATAATAATAGGCCTGGGGAAATTTTCACAGAAGCTCTCTCTTTGGTTCTTTTTTTTTTTTTTTTAAGATTGTATTTATTTATTTGACAGAGAGAAAGAGAGTGAGAGCACAAGCAGAGTGGGGAGCAGGCAGAGGCAGAGGGAGAAGAAGGCTCCCTACTGAGCAGAGAGTCTAATGTGGGGCTCAAACTCAGGACCCCGGGATCATGACCTGACATTTTCACAATTTTCACAAGTGTCTGTCTGGAGGCAGACACTTAATAGACTGAGCCACCTGGGTGCCCCATCTCACGGTGGCTCTTGGGAAGAAGTAATGGGGAGCAATTGCCAATGGATCTATGGTTTCCATTTGGGGTGACGAGAAAGTTTTGGAACTAGATGGTGGTGATGATTGTACAACATAGTAAATATACTTGATAACACTGAATCGTACATGTAAAACTGGTTAAAATGGCAAATGTGTGTGTATTTTACCACAATAATAAAAAAGAAAACTCTCCTTGGTGGTTGAGGCTTGGTTAGGGAGTGGGGTAAACCATTTAGCTGGAAGTGGAAATTAGAAGTAGCAGATATCATGGCATTTGGATGCCTCTCTTGAGAGTATGTTCCCCATGCAAATTCACACCATTCATTTCTTTATTACTCATCCATTCACTCTGTTCGGTACAGCCCAGCACCATGCTGCTTGGAGAATAGGGTCTGGAAAGGAGTTGCATCTGCCCATTCCATTCCTGCCCTCTTGAGGCCCCAGGAGAGATTGACTGTTGTAGTCTGGTTCTCCTGAGAAACAGAACCAATAGGCACCAAATAGACTTTTCTCTCCCTAAAGTAATCTCTCTCCCCAACATGGGGCTTGAACTCAGGACCCCCAAATCAAGAGTTGCATGCTCTACTGACTGAGCCAGCCAGGTGCCCCACCAAAAAGATTTATTATAAGGAATTGACTCATATAGTTATGGAGACCAGAAGACCCAAGATCTGGGGTTGGCAAGCTGGAGACCCTGGAGAGCTGATGGTGGAGTGCACATTCAGGCCCGAGCTAGAAGGCAGGAGAAGACTGCTGTCCCGGCTTGAAGATAGTCTGGCAGAGAGACAGTTCTGTCTAACTCAGATTTCTTCTCTCTAGTTCTTCCCACCCACAGTGGGGAGGGAAATCTGCTTTGCTTAGGCTACTGATTCAAATGTTAATCTCACCCAGAAACACCCTGGGAAGCATTGTCCAGAATCACGTTTAGCCAAATATCTGGGCATATGTGGCTCAGTCAGGTTGACACATAAAATTGATGATTACACTGAGCCACAAACAAATCACCATCCTGCTCTGATTTGTAATAGGAATACAGTAGCTAGAGCACCATGGGGCCCAGAGGAGAAAGGATGTGGCCTAGGGAGGGGCATTTGAGCAAGGCCTTGAACCAGGAGCAAGTTTTTTTTCCTGGTGCAGTCATTGGATTTAGGGCCCCCCTACTCCAGCACAGCCTCATCATGATTAATTACATCTGCAAAGACCTTATGTCCATATAAGGTCACATTCTGAGGTTCCAGGGGGATATGAGTTCATGAGAAGGGGCACTCTTCAGTCCAGTACACCTGGGGCTGGGGTACATGGAGGAGGAGAACAAAGGGCTGAGCCTGGAGCCCTCCAACATCAAATACCCCAAGACGATGCCCCCCAAGAAGAAAAGAGAACAAGGAGTGGCCTAGGTGGTAGGAAGATGTCTTGGAAGCCAAGTGGAAAAAGCCTTTCTGAGGGCGTGTGATCCAACCACACCAAATGCATCAGATCAAGTAAGAGAGGAAGTGTGGAATAACCACCGAATTTCACATCATGGAGGCCACTGTGACCTTGGAAAGAAACATTTTGATGCAGTGGTAGCTGTGGAAGCCTAATTAGAGTGAGTCCAAGGTATTTGCCCCAAAAGAAAAGAAAGCATAGATCCCTCCAAAGACTTTTACTTGAATGTTCACAGATATTTTATTTGTAATAGCCCAAACTAGAAACAACCCAAATATCCACCAAGTGAACAAATAAGGAAACTGTGTTACATCTAGTCCCATGGAGTGCTAGAAAGTAGTAGAAAGGGTCAAACTATTGATGTACTAGGGCAGCAACATGGATGGGTCTCAAGATCATCTTGTTGAGATACCAAAGAGTACATCCTGTATGATTCCATTTGCATAAAGTTCTAGAACATGCCAATGAATTTATCATGGTGGAAAGCAGGGCAGTATTTGTCTAAGGGTGGGAGGGGGTGTAACAGTCAGGAGGAGACTTTTGAGAGCTATGAATGACTTCACAATCTCAACTGTGGCGATAGTCTTGTGGGTGTGCACACATGCCAGTACCTAGCAAATTTGGCACTTTAAATATATCCAGTTGTATATGCCAGTTAATTCTCAATAAAGATTAAAATAGACAAAGAGAATGGGAAGAGAGGAATCAGAAACGCCAAATCTAGACAGCTTTCCAAATGTGTTTTGTTGCAAAGGGAAGCAGAGAGATGAGGAGTGGTGGGTGGAAGGGATGTGGGGTCAGGATGGGAGAAATTACAGCAGGAGTTTGTATAGTCATGGGAATGATCCAGTAAGGAGGAAACACTCTGTGATCGGAGACAGAGGGGAGGCTTGCTTGAGGGATGTCTGATGTCCCTGAGCAATAGGGAAAGAATGGGGTCAGCATATGGCCCGGGTAGGAGGCAATAGGATCATATGGGGAAGGCAGAGCATATGCGTAGAGATGCTTCTAGTGGGAGATGTTGAACGTTCTATTCTGATTGCTTAGGGAGGTGCACAGCAAGGTCGTCAGTGGAGAGGATGATGAGCAGGGAGGTTGGCTGGTTGAGGATGGTGGAGCAGGGGTGAGGTGGTGGTGTGGGAAAGAATGTCACAGCAGCTGGGCCCCAAGGGAAAGCAGCCTTAGGGCCCTGGATTTAGACTGAGGCCTGTGAATGAGGATGAGTGTCCTCAGCCATCGTGGTTGGCTGCCCAGGTGTAGGTGTTGAGCACTGATGAATGTCAAGGAGTGGATTTAACCACAGTTATGGTTTTATAAACTAATCAGTGAGAGAGGGGCGGGGAACAGGGTGGAGGGAGGAAAGGCCCTTTAATCACAGACAGGCTGCACGTTTAGGTGTTGGAACTCCCAAGAAATACTTTTAGTTTCTTTCTGATTCATCTCATTAAATTTTTACAAAAAAATACAGTAGTGAATCATGGATGTCATTTCAACATAATCTAAAAAGTTATTTGAGCTTTTAATATCTTTTTAGAAGACAAATGAAAAGTTGTAAATACATCTTAAAGTCATTTTCATCTGAGTCAAAATTACCATATGTATATTTCATCAATCAACATAATATTCTGTTAAATATGTTTTGTGACTGGAAGCAACCCCATTGAGCCCAGATGTCACAGGTTGCAAATAAATGCAAAGTATCCAAGATGGTAAATTTTATGCAAGATTGTACTTTTTATGTTAAATCTCAGGAAGCTACAGCACAAAAAGCCTTTTCTGTATGATAATTGGGCAGGATTATCCAAACTGTAAGTATTTTGTAATCTTAGCTGCTTTTGTTGGGAAAGAGAAGCACATTAAGACGGAACCTGAATGAAGTATATGCCTTAAGTACGAAGTGGCTCTGTGATTTAAGAGAGAAGGCTGTTAACTGATTCTATACTTCTCGCTTTTCATCTGTGGAAAGGAAGACATAATTTTGGATTCTGCACCTCCTCAGGAGACAGCCTTATTTTGTCAGGGCCTTGAAAAAGTTGGAATTCTTTTGTTTGTAGTTTTGGAACCAGTAATCCATACTTCCTTTTGTGAATTTGAGGTTTTTGTAGGTAGATGGGTGATAATATTTGCAAAGAAGGGAGCATGACCAGGGATTAAGCACTGGCTCCCCTGGTCAGAGGGTCTTATTGATGGGACTATTTCTCATCCATTTCCAGGTTGCAAAAGAAGAATGGTCTCAGACCCTTTGGATCAACCTGAATGTTCAGTTCCTCCAGGAAGGAATTGAAGGTTTTCTCAAGTCTCTTAGAAAGCTACCCCGGCAGGTCCGAAACCTTTCAGTGGCCTACCATTTAGAAGCAAAAATGAAGGCATTCAAAGACTCGATTCCTCTACTTCTTGACTTAAAGCATGAAGCACTAAGAGACAGGTTTGTTTCATCCTGTTACCTGTTGTGTAAGGGGGAGGAGTTTTAGTCTAAAACATGTCTTTGCTTAGATCTGATGACAAAATCCAAAGGTCACATTTCTATGAAATTGTTTCCGTGTGAAGCTTGTTTGTTTCTTTTTAGATTTTATTTATTTATTCATGAGAGACAGAGAGAGAGATTGAGAGAGAGAGAGAGAGAGGCAGAGACACAGGCAGAAGGAGAAGCAGGCTCCCTGTGGGGAACCTGATGTGGGACTCGATCCCAGGACCCCAGGATCATGACCTGAGCCAAAGGCGGATGCTCAACCACTGAGCCCTCTGTGTGAAGTTTCTATACAATGATCAACCACAAGGATTCTCCTGTTTTGTTTTTTTTTAAACAAATCCTGCCAGATGTAAATGGGCATTTGTGGTTGCTTCATTCTAATGTTTAAAATATTATAGCAGGGGATCTGGGTCAGTACCATCCAACAGAAGTACATGACCCAGATATGTAATTTAAAATGTTTCCATTAGCTGTTTTGAAAAAGTAAAACAGGTAAAAATAATTTTAGTAATATATTTTATTTATATTTAGTAATATATATATTTAGTATAATATATATTTAGTAATATATTTTACCTAACCCAATATGCAAACTAATCCAATATACAAATCATAGCGCAGAGCTAGGAGCACAATAAATATTTACTGAACACACGACAGCTCACAACTTACACCAGGGTCTCCAACAGGCTGAGTGAAGTGACAGAGGTCGAGATCACTGGTCTATGGGACAGAAGTAGGTTCCAAAAAGTTAAAAGCTTCATATTCTCTTGGGTGGCCGTGAAGACTAGCCATCTAAGAGCATATCTTGCTAGATGTTGTTTCCTGGGTTTGGTTCTGGAAACCAATGGGATTTTGGAAAACTTTGGAACTGTAATTCCAATGATGTCCTCATTTATAATGGGATTTGCCTTGTGATTTAAGCAGGAATAATTAAATTCATCACTAAATCCAGGAAGCATGAAGTCTTTATTTTGGATCCACTTTCAGGCATTGGAAAGAGCTTATGGAAAAAACAGGTGTATTTTTTGAGATGACAGAGACGTTCACCTTGGAAAACATGTTTGCTATGGAACTTCACAAACACACGGATGTTCTCAATGAGATTGTAATGGCTGCTGTCAAAGAGATTGCCATTGAGAAAGTAAGACTCTTTTTAGATATAAAAACAGTTTAGGGGCAGCCCTGGTGGTGCAGTGGTTTGGTGCCGCCTGCAGCCCGGGATGTGATCCTGGAGACCCGGGACCGAGTCCCACATCGGGCTTCCTGCATGGAGCCTGCTTCTCCCTCTGCCCATGTCTCTGCCTCTCTCTCTCGCTCTCTATGAATAAATAAATAAATCTTAAAAAAAAATAGAAATAAATAAAAACAGTTTAGAAAAAAAGAGAATTATTTTTATTTCATTTAAATTTCAGTACAGTTAATACACAGTGTCGTATTTGTTTCAGAGAATTATTATTATTTTTAAAGATTTATTTGAGAAAGAGAGAGAGAATGAGCTGAGGGAGGGGCAGAGAGAGAGGGAGAAGCAGACTCTCCATTGAGCAGGGAGCCAGACTTGGGGCTCATTTCCAGGACCCTGAGCTCATGACCTGAGCTGAAGGCAGGTGCTTACTCAACTAGGCCACCCAGGTCCCCTAGAGAATTATTTTTTTTTTTGGGCAAAGACAAAATGTTTGTTTTGGTACTCATTGTATTCAAGTAATAAAGAATTGTTTGCTCTAGAAATAGGATTTCTGCTTGGTTAAATTTTTTATTCTAAATTATGGTTTCTCACTTCCAATGTATTTATTAAATGTATCAATGGATGTTCATGGTAGAAAACTGAGAAATCACTTATAATTCTACCACCTGAAGATAATTATTCGTAACATTTCAGTGTATCTCCTTGAATACTTAAAAGTGTGTAGACACATGCTTACGTATACCTCTACACACCTACACAAACTATACATAGTCATACACAAACATGTATAAACACACATACATGTATATATATACATGTATATAAATGCATATACCACATATACATATGTATGCAATATACACATATATGGATCACATACACATAAATATTGATACAGCTGTTTTTTGAAAATCATTAATAGGCATATTACTTTGTGATCTGATTTTCTTTGCTTAATGGTAAACATAGGGGTAGGATCGCACAGGGAGCAGGGAGGTGGACTAGGAAATTTAGACCTTGGTTCTGGTGCTGAGTGACCTGACCAAGCTCTCTGAGCACCCAGCACCCATCTCTATAAAATGTGGGTAATAATCCTTATTTCACTAAGCTGCTTTGACAGAAGGCAATCCAAATGCAATGTGCTTACCTGGCACACAGCAAGTGCTTGGTAAGTGATGCTGGGGTCACCATGACAGAGTTTCTACTTACCGGAAAACTGACCCTGACTCTGGGTTGAGCAACTGACCAAAGGCAAGCTCAGGGAGTTGCTATTGGGTTGGAATTTTGTTTTTCCAATGTCTGTGCCCAAACTTCTCTTTTTTATATTCCTGACCAGGCTGTGAAGGAAATCCTGGACACGTGGGAAAGTATGAAGTTTGTTGTGGTCAAGTATTTCAAAGGCACACAGGAGCGAGGCTACATTTTGGGGTCTGTCGACGAAATCATCCAGTGTCTTGATGACAACACTGTCAACCTGCAAAGCATCTCGGGAAGCAGATTTGTGGGGCCTTTTCTTCAAACTGTTCACAAATGGGAAAAAACGCTTTCTCTGATAGGGGAAGTCATTGAGGTGAGAGAAAAGCAGGATAGCACTTTCATAGGAGAATATTTTGTGCTCAGTCCCTGGTGATCCTCCAACGTACTTTTTCTGGCTTGATTTATTTTGGGGTTGTATGTGCATGATTAGAAGAGTCAATCTGAGGTTTAATTTCAATGAATGCATTTTTAACTTCCATGATTCTTAATTGGTTCTTTCTTGTATGTCCCTATTCTTGTTTAATACTATCCTGTTCTTGTTGCCAGGATACTTTCACCTCCTTTATCTCATTGACAAATTTAAACATATTTAAAGCTTTTTCAGATTTCTCCATATTTATTCTTTTCTCAGGCCAAAATTTTCCTTTTCTTTTAAAATCTATGTGTATGTGACTATCTTTCATGATAGTGGGTTTTTCTCTGATGTATTTATTTATTTTTAAAATTAATCTTACATAAATTTTTTTTTGCCTGTGCTTGCTTCACTTCATCATGTGTTTCTGTAGTTTTTCCAAGTTGGCCTATCATAGTGGACAACACCAAACCAGGTCTTATATTAGGTGGCTTGGGGCTTTCTTCTTCTTCTTTTTAAAAAAGATTTTATTTATTTATGAGAGATACACAGAGAGAGGCAGAAACATAGGCAGAAGGAGAAGTAGGCTCAATGTGGAGGCCAATACAGGACTTGATCCCAAGACCCTGAGATCAGGACCTGAATTAAAGGCAGATGCTCAACCACTAAGCCACCCAGGTGCCCTCTTCTTGTGGGAAATACTAGTCCAGACTTCTTTGGGCAACCCAGGCTCATCTCACCGTTTTTGTGTGGCTGCCTCTTTTCCCTCCCCAGACCACAGGGGTTGTTCTAGGCCACAACTTGAGTTTTGGGTGGGATGATACCAACACTGGTTCACTGCTAGGGATGTGGTCCAGGCCCTCACCGCTCTCAAGCATGGGCTTCCTTTGCTTGCTATTTTTTGTCTATTACTTTAAATTAGGTTTTGCTTTTTATTTTATCTTTGATTTTCCTTCATTATTTTTTATTTGATTTTTCTTCGCTGTTTAAATTTTTCTCCATTACTTAAAAATATTTTTATTTTTATTAATTATTTTTCTTTTTTCTTCTCTTTTCTTCATTAAAATTAAAAAAATGGATGTGAAATTTACATAACAAAATTAATCATTTTATTTATTTAAAGATTTTATTTATTTGAGAGAGAGTGTGTGTGAGAGAGAGAGAACACAAGCAATGGAGAGTGGTAGATGGAGAGAGAGAAGCAGACTCCTCACTTAGCAGGGAGTCTAATATTGGACTCACTGGGATCATGACCTGAGCTGAAGGCAGATGCTTAACAGATTGAGCCACCCAGGTGCCCTATTTTATTTATTTTTTAAAAGATTTATTTATTTTAGAGAGGATGAGAGAGGCAGAGGGAGAGAGAGAATCCTCAAGCAGACTCCCTCCTGAGCACAGAGCCTGATGTGGGGCTCAGTCTCACGACCCTGAGACTGTGACCTGAGCCGAAACCAAAAGTCAGACGCTTAACCAACTGAGCCACCCAGGTGCCCCTGTCTGGGCTTTTTTTTTTTTTTTTTATGATTTGTCCTTTGTTCCTCTGGGTTATAGGGCTCCAACCCTGCTTACAACTAGAAGCTTCTTCCTTGTCCTGGGCTAGTGTGGAGAGTTTTATTTTGCTTTTGAGTTTTCTTTTGCTTTGTATCTCAAAATATTTAGCTATGATTTCTCTATTGTTCTTATATATTTGGAAAGGAGTGTATGCACTCACTCTGCCATCTTGCCTGGGAAGACTTTTGACCTGTGTTAATGTGACTCCGTCCCCTGTTAGAGTGGGATTTTACTATACGTACTTTGAGGTACCTGTGCTAACATTAATGTTGTGCATTTCCAGATATGGATGTTGGTTCAGAGGAAATGGATGTATCTTGAAAGCATTTTTATTGGTGGAGATATCAGGTCACAACTTCCAGATGAGGCAAAGAAGTTTGACAACATCGATAGGATATTTAAAAGGGCAAGTGATTGGCTTCTATTTTAGTCACGAAAGCACAGTTATTTGAGATACTTTTACTTATGTTTCTGCATGTAATATTTTGTCTGTTAAGTAGCTTCTGGATTTTTTTAAGTTTTTTTTTTTTTTAAGTAATCTCTACACCCAACACGGGGCTTGAACTCATGACTCTGAGATTGAGTTACATGCTCTTCTAACTGAGCCAGCCAGACACCCCGAATCCTGAACTTTTAAAAATCATTACATATGACTTTAATCTGTTCAGTAGAAATTTCTGTTTGGTTTCAAGCCACTGGCATATGACACTTTAACTTTTTTATACTTATTTTTTATTATAAAAGAAATACTTGCTTAAAAGCTTGGAAAATGTAAAAAGGTAGGGAAAAAAATGTGTCTTCTAGACTTCCATCACCTCGATGTGACCACTTCAATATGCCATATATTTCTTTTGTCTTTTTTTTCTGTGTACATGGGTTTAAACACACAATGTTAATAGTATTGTGTATAATTTTTTCTAATTTTCTTTTAATATGAGAAAGGTATTTGATATTATGAAACTGAGAAAAGATTTTAATGCCTTTATATAATGTTCCAGTGAGTGGTTTGACATTACTTTAGTTGATTGTTATAACGAGGCATCTTGTTTGAAGAGGAGTTCTTTGCTTTCATAAATAATTTATGGGCTTGTGCCTTGTGTCTTTTCATTTAGGATGAATATCTTATGGGAGATTGTTGGAAAGTAAATTGCCTGTGAAGAAATATTGCCCATTTTAAAGTCCTTTTTGGAAAGGGTTGTGCCCGTCATCGCTGCCCTTAAGCCATTAGTGGGATGAAGGTCTTAACCCAGAGCTGCCTGCCCTCATTTGGGTCTCCTTTATCCATTAGAGTTGATAATATTTCCTTATTCATTTGCATAAGCTTTTTTTTTGAAACTTAAGAAAAAAATCACACAGTGGATATTTATTATAGAAGGATTTAGAAACTATAAAAAAAAAAGCAAAAAAATACCTATAATCCCACACCCAAGATAACTGTTTTGACAGTTTAACATATATATTTCCAGAATGTGTTTATTCCTGTGTCAACATATAAATAAATATTCCATAAAATAATATCATTCTTACCAATATGATAATTTAAAAAATATACATCTTTTTAAAAAGATGTTATTTATTCATGAGAGACACACAGAGAGAGGCAGAAACATAGGCAGAGGGAGAGACAGGCTCCCTGTGGGGAGCCGGATGTGGGACTCTATCCCAGGACCCCAGGATCACAACTTGAGCCAAAGGCAGACACTCAACCACTGAGCCACCCAGGGGCCCCTGACATATACATCTTTGACATTACATTAGTTGATTGTTGTAAGGAGACACCTTATTCGAAAAGGAATTCTTTGCTTTCATAAATAACTTGTGGGCTTGTGCCTTGCAAATAAAAAAAATATTATATTTGACATAAACATCTAAATTATCACTTTCAGCCAAAGACTGACCCAGTTTCCTATTGGATGTTTGGGGTATTTCCCTTCCCATCACCTGCCTCCTTGTGCCCCTGTAAAGAGGGCTGGAGTGAATATTCCAGGACATGCAGGTGGCCCTAAGTGGTGTTGCAGGCTTCATTCATCCCTGAAGGTTGACGGAGGGCCTTCTATGTGCAGACACTGTTGTTGGCCCATAGGGCACACCAGTGAGCAAGAGAGATTATAAATCCCTGCCTCAGACAGCTGACCTTCTAGTGGGAGGATGGAAAAAATTAACACCAGAGATGAGTAAATGATCTAAAGTTCTCTTGCAGGTGCTAGGGACCTTTATGCCGCATTGGCCCTCCAAAAGCTGTGGTTCAGGGGCTTGTTGGTTGTTTTCTGTTGTGCTGGGGGCTCTGGCCACTGCTCACCCCAGGGGCCAGAGCAGTTGCCCACCCCGCCCCCACTTCCCCAGCCTGGCCTGACAGCTCCCCTCTCACCCTCCTCCAGATCATGGGCGAGACCTTAAAGGACCCCGTGATCAAGAGATGCTGCGAGGCCCCGAACCGCCTGGCCGACTTGCAGCACATCAGTGAGGGCCTCGAGAAATGCCAGAAGAGCTTGAACGACTACTTAGATTCCAAGAGAAACGCTTTCCCGAGGTTCTTCTTCATTTCTGACGATGAGCTGCTCAGCATCCTGGGGAATAGCGACCCACTGTGCGTCCAGGAACACATGATCAAGGTAGGTGCCTCCTGTCCCGCCCCCACCCCCACCCAAGGGAGCAGCTGCAGATGCTGTCACTGTGTCACGTGATCTGTTCCATTCCACGTCTCTGCGCAGTTGGCTTGGCACTGGGAAATGCTGCTGGGCTTTTATCAGAAACTTAAATGTCATGAAATCCACTTAGTCTGAAATCACACGAAGATTCCACTGTTATTTGTTGCTATTTATTTTTCTGTAGTCCAAAAACATTTTTTTTAGAAACTAAAAAGAAGATAGTAATATACAAAGACTAATATAATAAGCTGGGAGGTGATATAGTATAGGGCTTCAGCATGAGGACTCTGGAGCCAGACTGCCTGGGTTCAAATCTGGACCCCACACAGATTTGCTATGTGACTTTTGGCAAGTTACTTAACTTCTCTGGGCATCAGTTTCTTTCTCTCTTTCTTTCTTTCTTTCTTTCTTTCTTTCTTTCTTTCTTTCTTTCTTCTTTTTCTTTCTTCTTTCTTTCTCTTTCTTTCTTTCTTTCTTTCTTTCTTTCTTTCTTCTTTTTCTTTCTTCTTTCTTTCTCTTTCTTTCTTTTTCTTTTTCTTTTTCTTTTTCTTTCCTTTCTTTCTTCTTTTCCTTCCTTCCATCTGTCCTTCCTTCCTTTCAAGATTTTATTTATTATTTGAGAGAGAGTGACTACACAGAGGGAGAGGGAAAAGCAGGCTCCCCACTGAGCAGGGAGCCTGACATGGGGCTTGATCCCAGCACCCTGAGACCATGACCTGAGCCAAAGGCAGACGCTTCACTGACTGAACCACCCAGGTGCCCATCGGTTTCTTATATCTGTATGGGGGTAACTCCAATAGTTACCTGCTTCAGTGGAGTTGTTATTAAGATTAAATGAGTTTGTGTTTGTAAACTACTTAGTACCAGCCCTAGGATGTTGGCTAAATTACCTTATCCACCACCCAGAACTCACTGGTAACCAGCTTGTTACCAGTTAGTCCTGTTTGCTCCCCCCACCAACCCACCGTCTTTGTGAAACAAGGCTGTAGAGAAAAAGTTGCTATACTCTCTGTCCCTTCTCCCCATCACAACTCTCCCTCCCCTTTCAAGAGGCAGCCACTAGCATGAATGTGTTGTGGTTCCTTCCAGCCCGTGATTTGCATACTTGGACACAAATGTATGTGTATCCGCAAACAGTACTGCCTGGCGGGAAACAATAGACAAAACTGTCTCTGGTGATACCAGCCAGAGCATGGCCAGAATGAACCTTCGATCTGCCGGTCAAAGCTCTATATTTAGTGTCAGCCTGGGCCAGGTGTTCTCCACCTTGGCCATGTTGGTGGTTGGGTCAGATATTGCTCGGCACTGAGTGTGGATGTGTGGGGGCGGTGGGGGGCCACCCTGTGCACTGTATCCTGGCCTCTACCCTCAGGAAGCCAGGAGCATTGCTCTCTAGTCACAACAACCAGAAGTGTCATTGCTGACACTGACATTACCCTAGTGTCCCCCCCCCACCCTGTGGGGGCAGAACCACTGTGGTTATGAATCAGCATTGTAGAAGAATCCCTTTATTCTAATAAACAAAGCATTTGGGATTAAGGACATAGCTCCATTACTTTCCCTTTAGTTAATACTGATGTCCTTCTTATACTAAAATTCTTGTTTTTGGTCATATGTGTTCCTTTCTTAAAGTGAAGTTTTATATTTTGCTTCTACTTTTGTAAGCAAATATTTCACTGCTTTAGAAAATCATGTGTTAGGAGCACTTCGTTTACTGGTAGCCCTGGTGCAAACTTCTGGTTTTCTCCTTGGAAGCCTGTTGCCTTCGCCTTCTCTGACTTGCAGAGTGCTTTGTCTTCTATCCTGGGTCCTAAAAGACTCATTTTTCTGAGTATCGTCCTGATGAATAACAGCAACGATGGGCATGTGTTTGCCATGCCAGCGACCTTTGCCGCACGGTGTCTGCTTTGACCCTCCCAACCTCTTCTTGTAAGTGCTGTAATTATGTCTGATCCAGGATGAGAGAGGAGAAGCAGCTTGCCCCAGGTCACCTGGTTGGGCCGTGGGGGGCTTCAAGTGCACATCTAACTCCTCTGCCCCTGGGGTGTTGAATCTCACCGCCGGTCTGTGTCTCCTGGGTCCAGATACCTCTCCATAGCCGCATATGCTCCAGAATCTCAAGTGTAGGGGGGGGAGCATATCTTCTTTTCCTTCCTTCCTTTTGAACCCCAAACAGACGTTTGTGCACTGCAGATAGACGCAAGCAGCCGCTGTATGTCCCTGTTTCGTGCTGTGTCCCTGTGGCTCCTGTGTGTGACAGAGCGCTGGCCACAGGCCCTTCTGTGGGCCACTATCCTGTGTTGTCACAGGGTGGACTGTCCCACTGTATTGCAGATGTATGACAACATAGCTCTGCTGAGGTTTAACGACGGTGAGAATGGAGAGAAGCTGGTGTCTGCCATGATTTCAGCAGAAGGGGAAGTCATGGAGTTCCGCAAGATCATCCGGGCCGAGGGGCGTGTGGAGGACTGGATGACGGCCGTTTTGAACGAGATGCGGAGGACCAACCGGCTGATCACCAAAGAGGCTATTTTTAGATACTGTGAAGACAGAAGCAGGTAGGGTGGCGAATGTGAACACCTGTCACTGTATCATATCATGTATGACATCATATCATCATAGTCATGATGGGTTAATATTAAGGGCTTGGAATAGATCAAATGACATTCTGAATGAAGTTTTCTTTTCTTGCAATAGCTAAGCTAGCCTGTGCATTGTCTGTCTTTAAAAGATCACCTAGTTCAGAACTTCTCAAAGTGTGGTGGCATCTGGACCAGCAGCATGAGGGCCCCTGGGGGGCTTGTTAGAAATCCACATGCCTGGGCCCTCCCCCAAACCTGCCTCACCAGAAACTCTGGGGGTGGGGCTGCCCATGTATTTTATAAGCCCCTCCCCAGGGATTCTGAGTACACTCAAGTGTGAGAGTCACTGACCTGGTGACTGGACAAGAACCAGGTATTCAGGAGGGTTAATCTATGTTAAGGAGTAGAGTTGTTTCTAAAATATTTAGCGATCTCAATCACACCTTGATTTTTGTGGCCTGAAAAGCATCTAGGCACCTGCTTCTTTATTGCCAAGAGGGCAGGTTTTATTATTTATTTATTTATTTATTTATTTATTTATTTATTTATTTATGATAGACAGAGAGAGGCAGAGACACGGGCAGAGGGAGAAGTAGGCCCCATGCCAGGAGCCTGATGTGGGACTGGATCCTGGGTCCCCAGGATCACACCCTGGGCGGAAGGCAGGCGCCAAACCACTGAGCCACCCAGAGATCCCAAGAGGGCAGGTTTTAATGTGCGGTTGAGCACCAAGTACATAAAGCATCTTTGGATAATGTGTTCTGTTAGATTTAGATGGGATTATATTTAGCAGGCCTTTATGCAGATATAAAACCTCTATTATTATTTTAGGAATACTATCCTTTTGATTTTATACACTACCTTTTTGGTTTTATAAACTGAAAACATCTATTTAATAACTTATTAGAGAATAGCATTATATTGGTAGGATTATGAGCCTTCTATTTTTAGGTACTGTAAGAATTGGTTTATATCCTTATGTAATTAGGTATATATAGATCTGTTCAGTGGTGTGCAGGTAAAGTGGATTTCTGAAAAAAGGGAAAAAAAAAGCTTTGATTTAGAGAATTCATCAATATTCGTGGTGTAAATATTCCCACCATGGCTGGTTTCAAAGTTAAGTGGAATAATGGTAAGTGGTTTGAACATCAGACTGCAAAATTCTTGACAATTTGAAAGTGAACTCTTGAGAACTGATAGGAGGTGGCTCTAGCACATTATCAGCTATATTTATTGATTGAACTAATATTTATCGGATTCCTGCTATGAGCTAATCACTGTGGTATATGCCCTTACAAAGCTGAACTAGATAGGGGCACCTGGGTAAGCATCTGCCTTTGGCTCAGGTCATGATCCTGGGGTCCCGGGATTGAGTCCCACATCGGGCTCCCTGTGGGGAGCCTGCTTCTCCCTCTGCCCATGTCTCTGTCTCTCTCTCTGTGTCTCTCATGAATAAATAAATAAAATCTAAAAAACAAAACAAAACAAAAGAAAAAACAACAAACAAAAAACCCCCAAAGCTGAACTAGACAGAAATCACCAGCCTCTGGAAGTAGTGATCATTGAGTATTTTGAAGTCTCCTTCATGCTTCCAGACTAGGTGAATTTTACACCAACATTAGTTTTATCTACATCATAACTACCACCTTGCCAAGGCATTGCTGTGTGTCACAGGGTGTGGTTGGCAGGAGACAGAGTAAGAGAAAGTACTGCGAAGTGTCTGTGCCACCCTGTTCCTCCCCAAATTACCATGGGATCGAAAAGAGTAGAAGAGAGTAGTGAGTAATACTTAGGAAGCTATAACAAAGCAACATGGGTGGTGTGGTCAGAGATTATTTAGTTTTTTGTTGGAATTTTTAAAAAAGATTTTGTTTATTTATTCATGAGAGACACAGAGACAGAGAGAGAGGCAGAGACACAGGCAGAGGGAGAAACAGGCTCCATGCAGGGAGGCTGATGTGGAACTCGATTCTGGGTCTCCAAGATCTCGCCCTGGGCTGAAGGCAGCACTAAACCGCTGAGCCACCCGGGCTGCCCTTTTTGTTGGAATTTTTTAAAAATGTAAAAATTCTTATAATATGCTCATAATACTAAGTCACTCTGAACATCTTTACAGGCATATTTTAGAAGTCATCTAGCATCTTTCTGCACAGTCACCTCTACCTCTGTTGTGTGTGCATGTCGCCGGGCTTGTATTTTCCTGTCCAGTGGAAGAGTTACTGTCATTTGCTTACCTAGAGCCCGTATGTTGCCTTCTCCATTACAGATCAAAGAAACACATTCTGACGGCAACCAGTATCTGGTGTCGGTCCCTGGTACAAGATCTCAAACAGGCGTGCTTTTTCCTTTAGAGTCGACTGGATGCTCCTATATCAAGGGATGGTGGTGCTGGCCGCCAGCCAGGTGTGGTGGACCTGGGAGGTGGAGGACGTCTTCCACAAAGTGCAGAAGGGGGAGAAGCAGGCCATGAAGGAGTACGGCAAGAAAATGCACCAGCAGATTGATGAGTTGGTCACTCGGATCACCATGCCCTTAAACAAAAATGACAGAAAGAAATACAACACGGTTCTCATCATTGACGTGCATGCCAGAGATATAGTCGATTCTTTCATAAGAGACAGGTCGGGACCTGTGGGGAACGGGGCGGGGGGCAGCATGTCCCAGGGCGTCCTCCACCTTGCTTGTTTTCCTCGACGTCTTCTCCCACGTCTCCTCCTTCCAGCATTCTCGAGGCCCGGGAGTTTGAATGGGAAAGTCAGCTGCGGTTTTACTGGGACCGGGAACCGGACGAGCTGAACATCCGTCAGTGCACGGGCACATTCAGCTACGGCTATGAGTACATGGGCCTGAATGGGAGGTTGGTCATCACGCCGCTCACAGACCGGATTTACCTGACTCTCACCCAGGTGATGGGCTGTGGTCATTCGCCACCTGTGGTTATGGGTTGTTCTCTAAGCATGATTAGGGTGACTGGGGATATCTCTACTGGGTTGGCCAGTGTCCCTCCCTTCCAATTCATGTCCACACTAGGAACCTCCGATGTGACCTTATTTAGAAGTAGGGTCTTTGTAGATTTAATAAGTGAAGGATTGAGAACATCCTGGATTAGGGCCATAAGTCCGATGACTAGTGTCCTTGGAAGAAGAGGAGAGGACAGAGAGGCAGGAAAGGTGATGCTAAGACAGAGGTGGGGATTGGAGTGATGTGGCCAAAGCCAAGGAATGCTTTGAGCCACCAGAGCAAAGAGAGCCCCCCCTAGAAGCTTCAGAGAGAGCACAGCCCTACCAACACCTCCATTTCAGGCTTCTGGCCCACGTTGCTGTGAATGAATACATTTCTATTGTTTTAAACCCCAACTTGGTGGTAATTTGCCAGGGCAGCCCCAGGAAACCAGTGCCAATATTAAGGGACATTGTTTAAAATTCGTAAATGAGTTTCAACTCAGAACATGACCTACTTGCCACCTTTTGGGATTGGGCTATTGCAGGTTCAGGCATCTCCTAAAACCACTCTCAGGCTTAACAATTTGCTGAAAGTGACTCACAGAACTCAGAAAAGCCAGTATGGTCATAGTTGTGGTTTATTATAGCAAAAGGAGATGGATCAAAATTTGCAGTGGGAGATGGCTGAGGATGGGGTCCGGGAGAGACCAGGCTGGGAGCATGGTTGTGCAGATGGCATTATCTCTTGTAGCAACTACACATGGCTGCAGGCAGGATGTATTGCCACCCAGAGAAGCTCACCAGAGATGCTTGGTGTCTAGGGTTTCAGCTGGGGACTGGTCATGTAGAAATGACTGGTCATGCTTGGATTGCTGACTTTAGTTCCTAGCCACTCCGGAAATCAAGCCAATACCATGTGGCCCAAAATCACTGTTCTCAGGACATTCCAAGGGCTTTGAGGTCAACTTCTAGAATTTGGAGACAAAGGCCATCAAACCTTTCCTTGGGGAGGACTAATCCTTTACTAAACAGATGTACATGTGTCCATGAGCCTCAATTCTGGGAACTCCTGGTACATTGTCTTCAGGGTAGGCAGATTCCAGCATGTTGCTAGAATCTGATACCCTGGTTCCTATATCATGGCATGGAGGTGGTCAGTAGAAGTTAAAGGAAAAACACAGAAAAGAAATGTTAAAAATGTGACTGTCAGAAAAGGTGAGCATTAACTGTCCGTTGCCACATGTATATTCCACATATATCGTCACAGTGCTTTGGGAAATGGCACCTGTTTCCTTGTGTGAATCAGACAACATAGGCTTTGTGGTTTGGCTCCTTAACAGGCGCTGTCCATGTATCTGGGAGGGGCCCCCGCTGGCCCAGCAGGTACTGGCAAAACTGAGACCACCAAGGATCTGGCCAAAGCCCTGGGCTTGCTCTGTGTTGTGACCAATTGTGGTGAAGGCATGGATTATAAGGTATGACCTCAGTGTCACTCCTGGTACTGCTACTGGACAGAGAGCAGAACATGGGACATGGTAGGAAGGCATTTCACCCCATATTCTTCCATGAAAAGACATGGAGACAGCTGGAGGAAGAGAGCAGATAAATCTTTCACCCTCGGTCTCAGAGCTTGTGTGTGTCTGCTTGTTAGCAACATGTAGGCTAAACATCGTAAACTGATTTATGAGAGAGAGAGAGAGAGAGAGAGAGAGAGAGAGAGAGGCAGAGACACAGGAGGGGGAAGAAGCAGGCTCCATGCCGGGAGCCTGACGCGGGACTCGATCCTGGGACTCCAGGATCGCGCCCTGGGCCAAAGGCAGGCGCCGAACCGCTGAGCCACCCAGGGATCCCTCATGTTCCAGTATTTCAAGAGAAGCCAGGATTCTGGAGTTTTTCATAAAATTCCTTAATTTATAAAGTCCTGTGAATGGGAACTGGCCCAGGAGGATCCTGGAAGTCTTGCCAGAAAGATCCACCAGTGGGGTGATTGGCTGGCTGCCTCTCTGGCAACCGGATACAAGCTCTCTGTTTTAACTTAGGGAACATATTTGTAAATATGTCACTTGTGATTTTAAAGTTAAAAATTGCCCTTGTCCTGACATTTCTTTCACTCTAGGCCATTGGGAAGATTTTCTCTGGCCTTGCCCAGTGTGGGGCTTGGGGCTGCTTTGATGAGTTCAATCGAATCGATGCCTCTGTGCTATCTGTCATCTCATCTCAGATTCAGACGATCCGCAACGCTCTGATTCATCAGCTAACCACGTTCCGGGTGAGCATGAGTGTGAAGTTGGGCCTGATCACACTCTTCAGGGTGGAAACTTTGCTGTGTTCCTTTTGAAACATCAGATGAAGGCTTGACAGATTTTTGCTTTTGAATTGAGTTAGTTGGGTTTCCCAAAATTATCAGCATCTTTGAGAATTAGAGACTGCAGTATTCTAGAACTTCAAACTAATTCCAGACATAGAAGTAGTAGTAGCTATAGACAAGTAAGGCAGTGTTCTCAAGTAAGTAATGTCCAGAGCCCCCTTTAAAGAAAAAAAAAATTCTTGGTCACTTCCCAAGTTTGAGAGGGAAAAAAAAAAGCAACCTTAAAGATGAATGTTCCATTCAATTGAAATGTCTTTCAATATATAGTATTACACAAACAGAAAATTTTGCCTTCTGCCTCGTGAAGTTAGGGCATTAAAACGAGCTGGATTTTTAAGGTTGTCATCAAAATGAAAAGGCAATTTTGAAAAAAATTTTGAGCATCACTGATTTCTGCCCATCCAAGATTATATTTGCAGACCCAAGCTGGTAAGTCTGCAGTAAGTTATAGCTGATGATGCTGGATCAGAATTTGGAAAAAAACGATCTTATTACATGATTTAGATAGTCCCAAAGTTGGTTCTGTGACAAAGGGGACCAGAGTGCCTGGGCCATGTCCCTGCACCGGGGTCCCCTGGGATCCTGGCGTGCTCTGATGTACTCCCTACCCCCTGTGTGCCCCCACATTCTTGTCACCTTATGCCACTTGCCTTGAGGGCACACTGGGCCCTGTCACAACATTTTTGTCCCTGTCTGCCTAGGATTGTCCTTCCTTCCCTTGTGCCTGAAAAACTCCTATATATCCTCCAAGGCCCTACAGAGCCTCATCGAGAGGGCTAGTGAGGATTCGCTTGTGGGTCCCTCTGTGCCCCTGGCACCCCACCACTCTTTCTCTTAGACCACAGTGCAGTTCATTGTCAAGAGATTATGGAAACTAGATACTGTTAAACATTTTCAGGATTCCCATAAAGGCTTTGGATGGATTTTCTCTTAATTGGTTCTCCTGGGCCCCACATGGATATAAGGGAGTGGGTGACGGTGAGCAAGTGAGCAGGCTTGGGAGACAACATAGTGGCCTCCTTCCTCAGGGAGCATCAGCTATCTGCTGGACGGCCCTTTTGTTCCTGAGGCAGGCTGTGCCTCATAAAAATACTGTTTTCTATCTTTTATCTGTCCAGTGGACCGGTAAAAGAAATAAAATGGTGAAATCTTAGAGGAAAAAAAGTTGAGACAGGTGAAAGTTGGCTGTAGGCTAAAGAAATTCAAAACAGAGATTTCTGTAGTTTGTGGGTCCCTGAGGTGCCTGGAGGAATGGAGGCTGGTTTCTGGAAGGATGCTGGGGTGGGTTTCTGTGGGAAGAGTTGGTGCTGGGGTGGGGGGGGTGGAGCCAGAATGGGGGCAGGGACCAGTGACATGAATGAGAATCCACTTTGTGCAGAGCGTCAGACTGGGTGCTGGGGCACAGATCGATCGCCTCATTCGATCGATCACCACAACCTTGCAGAGAAGGAGACTCACTCAGAGAGGGTAGGGAGCCTGTCCAGGCTCACAGAGTGCCCGCATACTCCCCACGCTGCACTCCTTCCCAGCACCTGCTGCTTCTCGAAGTGTGCAGACTCTGGATTTGGATCACAGTTTGGCAGGGGCAAAGCTCATCACCTAGGACCCTTAGGCGAGAACCACAAGGACAACATTTGAGGCCTGGAAACAGACAGGAGTCAAAGGGTGGTGTCTTCCTTGTACCATGAAGATGAATAGCCCCGTGGCTCTCTCCGTCCCTTTTCCCTGGTGGTGGGCCTGCTGGCCTCATACCCCATTCTTTCCTGTCACCCTCCAGTTTGAAGGGCAGGAGATCGCCCTGGACTCGAGGATGGGCATCTTCATCACCATGAACCCGGGCTACGCGGGCCGCACGGAGCTGCCTGAGTCAGTGAAGGCTCTCTTCAGGCCCGTGGTGGTGATCGTGCCCGACCTGCAGCAGATCTGTGAGATCATGCTCTTCTCCGAGGGCTTCCTCTGGGCCAAGGTGATGTCTTGTTGGAGCCCTGCTCAGCCGTCCTGGGACCCCACCCTGCCTCTGCTTTCAGGCTGGGACTTGGGAAGTTTGCATTCTGTGTGGCTTAATTGTGTGTGTGTGTGTGTGTGCTTTGTCTCTCTCCACCTCCTGTCTCTTTTTAAAATTGTAAGTTTTATTTTCAAGTAATCAGACTCAACAAGAAGTGGGAACAATAGAGCAGAGTTCCATGTACCCCCTGCCTCCCCTGGTGATGACAATTTATACCCCCAAGGCAGGTTGTCAAAACCGGGACCGGGAGATGGGCATGGTGCTATTATCTCAGGCACAAGCTTTATCTGGATTCCATTAGTTTTTACATCTCCCTGTCTCTGTGGTATGTTTGTTTGTATATAGTTCTAGAACACTTTGTTGTATGTGTGGCATAGCCAGTGCCACAATCAGGATACAGAACTGGGCCATCACCACAAAGAAACTCCTTCCTGTCATCTCCTGGTAACATACCCTCTCCTTGGCCCTAACTCCCAGCAACCACCTCTCATTCTCTAACATGACAGTTGGTCACTTCAAGAATGTTCTGCACTTGGAATCCATACATATGTAACCCTCTGAAATGGACTTCTTTCACTTAGCCTCATACCTTGAGAATATGTGGCTTTAAAACACACACAGACACACACAAAATCTCCTTTATCATATTTTAAAATATGTATAAAAAGTATGCACCTATGTTTTCCCAGAAGGTTGTGAAAAGTATATTTAAATAGCAAGTGCTTTCAACACAAAGGGTTGTGAGGTCTCTTTTCTGTAATTTTTTAAAAAGGCTCTTGCTGCTTGCATGTTGTCTGGTTTTTAAACAGGAGTGGTGGGATCTCTGGTTCTTAGTCCTCATGCCATCCTTAGGGAGCAGCAGGCTTTGAATCATTGATGTAGTCGTCAAGATCAGTGGCTACATCAGTAGTCTGTGAGTGGCTGACTCATCTTGAAAAATGAGTTACAGGAGAAGCTTTTTTAATTTAAAGATTTTATTTATTTATTTGAGAGAGACAGAGATTGAGAATGAGAGAGCAAGAGAGAGGGAGAGAGAGAGAGAGAGGGAGAGCGAGAGCGAGCAGGAGTTGCAGGGGCAGGGCAGAGGGAAAAGGAGAAGCAAACTCTCTGCTCTATCTCAGGGCCCTGAGATCATGACCTGAGCCAAAGGCCGATGCTTCCCCGACTGAGCCATTCAGATTCCCCCAGGAGAAGATTTAACATGTTCAGGTCTAAATAAGAAGGAGGCATATTTTTGGAGTGTGGGTGCTATGATTTAAAAAGTGGGATGCGTTTTATTCTTAAGCTAAGGCAGTGAAGATCATCCTCAGCTTTCAAAGACAGTCCTCAAATTTTAGCAAGACTGGCATTCTTTGAAATTAGTTCCTAATTTGTCATCATTGAAAACAAAGGACCCATCCTGGTGTTTCTCTTAGAGGCAAGGGTCTGCTTGTTTATAGAGCAGTTCCATTGAATAATTTTATGTCCGTTTTCTTTGTAGAATGACGTCCTGTTGCTTTTAGGTCATTTTCTTTCCTTGTTTTTCATTATCTTTGATCACAAAAGACACTGTCCAAAAAGATGACTGTTCTGTATAAGTTGGCCCGGGAGCAGCTCTCCAAGCAACATCACTATGATTTTGGACTGAGAGCCCTGAAATCCGTGTTGGTAATGGCTGGAGAACTGAAGAGAGGCTCTTCTGATCTCAGAGAGGTAGGGACCATGGACACCGATGTTCTCCAGGTCTTTATCTGGTTCACGTGTACCTAACAAACACTGGGACATGATGATGGACTACAGCATAGTGTTCACAAGAAAGTTTTAGTTTTAGCTATCACTTCATTTACTTCATTTGGCTGCTGGCCTTAATTGGATCTCTTATTATTTATTAGTAGTATATGCTTTTTTCCCCTAATTTGACTAATTACCATAAGTCAAGTTGAATGTCTTCACAACTCTGATGCTTCAGTGGTAATAATCAATCCATAATTGCAGGATGGTGGGGTGGAGGGATGGGGATAAACCCAGTTCTCAAGAAAGCATAAGAATGATTTTTTTGTTTTTGTTTTTCTGCTTTGCAATAAAAGCACAGAACTCACTCCAAAGCAGACTTCTCAGTGCTGCTCTGTGGGCAACAGGCTCACATGTCTAGAGACTGTACTTTCAATGTTTTATGTCTTACATTTTATATGAAATTTCATTTTATATTTCATTAGAGGATTTCTATACTAGTCCCTGGGTTTTTCGGAAATAATCCTTAAAGACATCTGTTTCGTTCTGCCCCAGGATGTGGTGCTGATGAGGGCCCTTCGAGACATGAATCTGCCCAAGTTCGTATTTGAGGATGTCCCTCTTTTCCTTGGTTTGATTTCTGATCTGTTTCCTGGACTAGACTGCTCGCGTGTTCGCTACCCCAATTTTAATGATGCCGTGGAACAGGTGCTGGAGGAGAATGGCTACATTGTCTTACCTGTCCAGGTAAGAATGGTGCAAAATGTGAAAATGAATTCATAGGCTTCTTCTGGGTTTTTGGTCTTTCCATCTGAAAAAACTAAATGTGGAAAAATACACATAACATTTACCATCTTAACCATTTTTCCCTGATTTTTTTTATTGTGGTAAGGTATACATAACAAATTTTCCCTCATCTTACTCATGTTTAGTATAGTTTATTATATATTGTTACGTTTATCTATATTGTTGTGAAACAGATCTCCAGAACCTTTCCATCTTGTAAAACTGACACTCTATCTCCATTAACCAACACCCCCCCCTCACCCCTCCCCCACTTCCTCCCTCCCCCCACTCCTGAGGCCTGATGCCCACCTGGCACCCATCCTTCTGCTTTCTGTTCTATAAATCTGGCTCCTCTGGGGACATTATGTAAGTGGAATCTTGCCGTGTTTGTCCTTTTGTGACTGGCTTTTTTCATTTAGTGTGTTTCATAGTTTATCCATGTCATAGCAGGTGTCAGAATCACCTTCCTTTTTAAGGCTGAATAATATTCCACTGTACGTACATACTACCCTCCAGTTGTTTTTGGCATCATGTGATAACTCCAGTATTTTGTTTTGGGGTCCAGCTATCTAATATTCTCTCCCCACCCCACCTTTTTCTTTTTCCAGAGTCACACTTACAAGGAAAATTAAATTAGATGTTATTGATAAAGTGTTGATCATCTGAAGTCTGTAAGGTTGTATATGTTGCCAGAAAGCCATAAATTATGGCCAAAGTGTTCTGCTGAGCATATAAATGCCTAAAGCTGCACAACCAGGGTGGCCGCCTTTGGTTGGGGTATCTCAGGGTATCAGGCTACCCAGAAGCCTCGAGCTGGGGCAGCACGTACTGGCTGCAGATGAGAGTGCTCTCTGCGCCTTTCCTGACTCTGACATTTTCCTCTGGAGGTGGTTGTTTAAAAAGGGAATGTAAAATGGTATAGCAGCTATGAAAAAACAGTCCGGCAGTTCCCCAAGTAGTTAATCATACAGTTACCACATGCCCCAGCAATTCCACTACTATGTATCTACCCGAGAGAAGTGAGAATATATGTCCACGCAAGAACTTCTACACAAATGTTCATAGCACCGTTATTCATAAGAGCCCAAAATAGAATCAATACAAATATTCATCCATGGATGAATAAACCAGATGGGATCTTGCCACACAGAAGAATAGTATTTGGCCACAAAAAAGCATGCAGTCCTGACCCACGCTGCAATGTGGATGAACCCTGAAAACATGCGAGTGAGAGTAGCCAGACACAAAGGCCTGCATAGACTGTGTAATTCCATTTACGTCACTCTGTTTCTGTGTGGAGAATGGGGAAATCCATGGAGATAGAAAGCTGATGGGCAGTGCCAGTGTCTGGGGGCAGGGTTGGGAAGAGGTGATTAATGAATGCAGAATTTTTTTTGGAGGATATGGATGATGAAAATGTTCTAAAATTGAATGGAGTAATTGGTGCACATACTAAAAACCCACTGAATTGCAGACTTGAAATGAGTGAATTGTGTGGAATATGAATTGTAGCTCAACAAAGCTGTTTTTTTTTTTTTTAAAAAAAGGTGTGTTTACTGTAGCTACTAATCTTTGCCCCACAGGTGGATAAAGTGGTTCAGATGTTTGAGACCATGTTAACCCGCCACACGACCATGGTGGTGGGGCCCACAGGAGGGGGCAAGTCTGTGGTCATTAATACTCTGTGTCAGGCCCAGACCAAGTAAGTATGACCCTGAGGTAGGGCCTGGTTGCCAGGGTGGTTTCCTGGTATGGTTGTTGGTGGTATCACCAAGTCCCCCTTGGTTTCTCAGTTCCTAGGAAGTTAAATTTGTTTTAAAACACTGCTTTGTTTTTTAAAGATTTTATGTATTTATTTAGAGAGAGAGTGGGGGAGGGGCAAAGGGAGAAGGGGAGAGACAATCTCATGCAGACTTGTGCTGAGCATGGACCCTGACATGGGGCTCAATCTCGCGACCCTGAGATCATGACCCTTGCAGAAATCAAGTCAGATGCTTAACCGACTGAGCCACTCAAGTACCCCAGAACTGCATTTTTTTTTTTAATTTGTGAAGGCAAAAAAGTTCATTCATGTTTGAACTGACATATAGCTACCACAAAGAAGACATTTCAATTCAGGGTGGAATCCAGTTAGAAAGGAACACAAAACGTTTTTAATACGTTAGATGCATGGCCATCAATTATTTTCATGACCCAGTCATTTTCAGAATTGCATACAATACAAAAAGAAAGAAGGGAGGGGACCCATTATTCAGGGTAAAATATTCAGTCCTAAATACTGAAATATGAACACATCAGTGTCCTACGGTAGACTCAGAGCATCTCTACTTGTTTCATTGCTGATTTGCTATTTTAGAAGGCAAAACAATGACCCTTTCGTGCATTAGACTGTGACTGGGTTTATCTGTGAGAGGAGTATTTCACAAACAACCTTATAAGGATATTTTGAAAATTAATTTGTTAAGTTGTATTTTCTTGGTGTTCAGGTTGCTCCTTCAAAGTAAGTCAGGACACTCATCATTATGCAACACTGTTATAGTATCAGAGTGGCCAGAAGCAGAGTGTTATCTCACCAAAGACTTTGTTATCAGCAGCCCAGTGGGAGCAATGCTGCTCCAAGGGAAAGGAATCTCACACTCCAGAATACAGGATATTCTGGAGACTTGTGAACTGTAGTGCCTATCCTTATACTGAAATGGATTTTCTGATTTCTCACTTTTCTCTTAAGCAAGAACTAGATTCCAGAAAGACTTTACTGCATGTTAACAAAAATCTAAATCAATTTATAATCTTTGTGACTTTAATAGTTCTAGATAGTCTATAAAATCTGCTGAGTAAGTGACTGTCACTTTTTCTTATTTCTTCTTATGTTTCTTATGAGAAAACCAGTGGACAGTGGCTTACTGATTTTAAGTGGGTTATGCCTTGGCCATCTTGCCTTTTATTCTTTAATTAATTTATTGTTAAATAATTGATAGAACTATTATATACATATGTGTATACATGCATGCACCATTATTTTATTTACTTATTCAGTTAATCATGAACTGCTGTTTGTGTGAAGTCTGGTTTTCTGCAGATGAATTAATTCCATAGTGTTGCAGGAGTTTGCAGGCATGAAGGGTGGCAAATGCCCTGTCTACACAATTTATAAAGTCAGCAACACAAAGTGGATATCCTGTAAATATGAGGATTGAATATTAGTAGTCCAAGTGTGTTGTCTTGGATAACTATGATCTCTTATATACTAGTTATGAAATATTTACATAAATTGTTGTAGGCATGAATATGTAACTTAGTTTCTCGATGCCCTCAAAAGGCAAAGCTGTGCTTTCAGTTCAGCTGAAAGCACACTTGTGTTGGGGCCACATTTTTGGTGAAACATGGTTTCCTTGCATTTAGTGTAAACCATTAACAGTAAGCAGGAAGCCCATAGGAGAGTTTGTGTGGGTTGCATTTTAAATTCTGGATTGGATCCAAAACATCGAATCCTCACATAGGTGGTGCAGACTGTTTTCCTAATGCATTTAGGCCACCTGGACCACAACTGCAGCCTCTCATTTGATTTAGGCTTGGGCTGATGACAAAGCTGTACATCTTGAATCCCAAAGCTATGAGTGTCATAGAGCTCTATGGCATCCTAGACCCCACCACCCGAGACTGGACAGATGGGGTGCTGTCAAACATTTTCAGGGAGATCAACAAGCCAACGGATAAGAAGGAGCGAAAGTGAGTACCTTTTTGAGTTAGGAGGGAGCCTGGGTTAGTTCATGTTCATTATTTAAATGTTATGGATGAAAAAGACAATGTATAGTTTTGAAGTTTCATTAATGGATGCCCACAGAATTAGAGACAGATGTCAAGGGCCCTGTTCACAAAGTGCCAGGTGCAATCTTAGTTCTCTATGTGTTATCTCTGCTCAACTGGGAGGAAATTCTCCTCTCTGTAAGGGCACTTGTCATTGGAGAAGGGCCCACCTGGACAATTCAAGATGCTGTCATCTTAAGATCCTTAAGTACATCAGCAAAACCCTCCCCCCACCCCCCAATAAGGTCATAGTCACAGTTTCTGGATGAACATATCTTTTGGGGGCCACCATTTCAACCTGTTACACATGGGCATATGAAATACTTTCCTTTTCTCCTGACTTTACCATAAGAAAACTTGGTATCAAAACAAGTGATAAAGAGTTGTTGATATTCAGTCTCAGTTTTAAGAAAAGAATGAGATAGACCGTGATACTGTCCATCCCCATGGACAGCTGCTACTGAGCTTCAGCAGATTGTTCCCGTGCAGGAATGCAGGTCTGTGTTGGGAAGATTCCAGTTTCCAAGAGAAGCAAGACATCCAGATTTTTGTGTTGTTTTTAAATTCTTCAGGTGGTGATGAAGAATTGATGATGGTGACTGACTCAAACAATTTTTTTAAAGATTTATTTATTTATTTGAGGGAGAGAGAGTGTGAGTAGGGGGAGGAGCAGAGGAAGAGAATCCCCAAGCAGATTCCACACTGAGCACTGAGCCTGAAGTGTGGCCTGATCCCATGACCTGTGAGATCATGACTGGGCAGAAACCCAGAGTTGGACATTTAACTGACCAAACCACCTGGGTGCCCAGACTCAGTTTTTATGTTTGCTTTTTTTCCCATTTGATTTTATGGGTCAAACTTCTGGAACAAGTTGGGTGCTCAGTCTCAGGTCCTTGCTATGAAACCCTGAGAACAAGACATCAACATGAATGGAGAGGTTCCCTACGAAAGCTTGGGTTATTTTTATTTGCTACAGGTATATTTTATTTGATGGGGATGTGGATGCTCTGTGGGTAGAAAACATGAATTCTGTGATGGATGACAACAAGCTGTTGACATTGGCCAATGGGGAGCGCATTCGGCTTCAAGCACACTGTGCTCTGCTCTTTGAGGCAAGTAGTAATGAAAAATAGTTTTAATATGTCTTTCTTTTCAGTAAAAGTTTAAATGTTCATTAAATTGATAATAAATATAGATGACTAAAGAAAACCCAAACAGTGCAGAAGAGTTTTTATGATGACCACAACTCAGTATTCCCCCTACTCCTCTTATCCCTCTTTACTGAATTCCAGAGGTAACTATTTTTCACTCTTGAGTTATTCTTCTGATTATTATCCTGGTGTCTGTAAACAACACACTTAGCATGCTATTATTTCCTGTCAAGTTTACACAGTATCTATGCTATAACTGCTATGAAAGTGAGAGTTCATCTCATACCACTAGTTCACTCCCCTCCTCAGAATAATATATTGCTAAATCAGTTGAATCAGTAAAACCATATTTGCATTATTATGAATATGGAAATATTTACTGTAGGGCCAGCTAGTATACTGCTATTATGTTTACTTCCTTTTAGATCCTTTTTTTCTTTTTGGCCTGAAGTTTGTAGTTGCCTTCTTTTTTCTTTCACACTATTTGCCTTTAACTTTTCTTTGTTTTTTCAAACTTTTTATCGTATCCTCTGAACTTGTTTCACAGAAGTGGCCATGAGATTTGCTTTCACTTTGGCGTGATGTCAATGCTGTTTCTAACTTGGCCTGCAAACTTTGTTGATGCATGGGTATTTGTGCATATCATTATGTTATTGGCTGACTGAACTGTCTTTTCTTTTCATAGGGAGATGGATGTGTTAATATTGTTGGTTTAGATGCATACATACTCAAGAACAATGTTTATTTCTTGGTGTTGGAATTTTGAATAAGTTATTTTCTCCCCTAGAGTTTTCTATTTTTGTCAAATATTCTAAATCATATTAATTTTCACATTAATTTATAGTAAAAGAAAACTTTAAAAGGTACTATATCAGAAATGTATTATCTTTCCATCATAAACCTGTGTTCAATCAGAAGCCTCATGAAGGCTGTTAATCTAGGAACGACGTGGATTTTATGCAGTTATAAAAATTTGCACAAAGCAAAGGCTTTTAAACATGTAGTCCAGTTGTCTATAGCCATAGACATGACTGTTTTTTTTTTTTTATTTCTCCAGGTTGGTGATTTACAGTATGCCTCTCCTGCAACTGTGTCTCGATGTGGAATGGTGTATGTGGATCCTAAAAACTTGAAATATCAACCATTCTGGAAAAAATGGGTTAATGAAATACAAAACAAGGTGAAAATTATTTCTAAAATGAACTTAAAAGTTATTAGTACTTGTGGCTAGTTGGATAAACATAATCCAAAGGGTTGTTTGTAGTTAAAGCCATGACCTTGACCTTGATCTACCTATGATCTTAAGTACTTAATGTTATCAATAAATTGGATGAAAACATGGAAGACACATTTTCTAGATTTCTAGAAAATTCCATAACTCGTAGGATAGGTAATGATTTCAATAGTTTAGATCAGAATTTCTTCTGGAAGGGGAGGAGGGCGGGTGTTGGAGGGGAATGGGTGACGGGCACTGAGGTGGACACTTGACGGGATGAGCACTGGGTGTTTTTCTGTATGTTGGTAAATTGAACACCAATAAAAGTTAATTAAAAAAAAAAAAGAATTTCTTCTGTAAAGAGATAGAGAGTAAACATTTTAAGCTTTGTGGGCCATATGGTTTCTTTTGTAACTACTCAACTATGCCATTGTGGCAGTAAAGCAGCCACTGTATGTGATTGGGCATATCTATGTACCAATAAAACTTTACAAAAAAAAAAATCTAGTGATGGGTCAGATTTGGCTTGCGGGTTGTTGTTGGCAACTCCTGGTCCAGGCAAGCCCAGCTACTGAGAGATTTGTCTTTAGAGGGGCTCAGCTTTTGCTTAATTGGATGAATTCTGTGTGTGAAGGACTTAGCTTGTCATGTAATTGAGTTCTGATGGTTTTAGTTGATCTCAAACCATGTCATGTGTCACATGGCTGCTAAAGTATGTATTGTCATAACAAAAAGGCTTCATTAAAAAGTGCAGAGATAGGTATGATAGTCATGTGAAGGCTGTGGCTTGACCACACCCAGGATACCATGACCACATTCTCAAAGTGACACAAGTGGTTTGGGCGTATCACCAGAAGGACCACGAGGCTGATGGTAAATTGGAAATTGGGACATAATTATCCCAGAGAAGAGAAGACCAAGGGAAACATGATAGGACCATTGGAGCCATTGTTGTAAGGGAGAGAGAGTGTCTAAGGCCCACCCAATCTCTGGTGGTCCTCAATGCCTTGATAGGGATAGAGGCCTTCCATGGCTTTGGACTCTTTGCAAGATGACTGTGGCCATGTAACTTGACCTCAAAGATAATCAGCCCCATTTCTGTCAAATGGGACCTGCTATCCTCCCTCCCCCCCTCCCGGGTGGTGGGGTAGACTCTATGGCAGTGAAATAAAATGCTTCATGACAAAAGTGCACTGTAGAGGACCAATCTCTCTACAAATATAAGACACTGTTATCAGGGTTATTTGCCTGCCAGATTTATTCATCAAAAGACCTTACTCATCCCTTTTTTGTCAAGGTCAGCTTTCCACTAACTTCTATTTAAATAAAGGAATCCTTGAAAATGCATTGGAATTCTGCTCTTTTACAGGCAGAGCATGGCAATTTGGAGACTCTCTTTGAGAAATATGTGCCCTCTCTCATGGATATGATAGTGGAAGGGATAGTGGATGGAAGACAAGGCGAGAAGCTGAAGACAATTGTCCCTCAGACAGATCTAAATATGGTGAGAAATTATCTCTGTCAGCAATGAGAAATTCTTCCTTAAAGGTGGACCCACAGTCCAAGGGAAACAGAGATGCCAGAGGGATAAGTTGTAACATTGTAGGTTACTGTCAAGAAAGACACAGCACTTCCTGTGATGACCCTGTGCAGGACAAGATGACAGGCTCTATCTGACTGAACCAATATGGTGGGTTCGTAAGCTTCCATCACTCTGGGACCTGCTATCCCAAGATGTATGACCAGAACTGACCCTGGGCTGGCAGGGGAGTGGAATATATGGGCTCATCAGGGATTTTCCTGTGCACTAGGTAACCCAGTTAACCAAGATGTTGGATGCACTACTAGAAGGAGAAATAGAAGATCCTGACCTTTTGGAGTGCTATTTCTTAGAGGCTCTGTACTGTTCTCTGGGTGCTTCTCTGCTCGAGGATGGAAGGATTAAATTTGATGAATGTATTAAACGTCTTGCTTCTTTGCCTTCTGCTGATATGGAAGGGGAATGGGCCAACCCTGGGGAATTGCCAGGTAAGAACTGAGTGTCACCTGCTTTTCCCACTCAGAGTGCTTTTGGGGAGGATTTTAGAAGACGCGATCTTGCTTTTCCACGTGTATGCCTGTGTGGGTTTTCCAGCTCCTTTGTTTCTGTAGACAATGGGCAGTGCCCCTGGTGTGTCCTCAGAAGTTCCAGTGTGTGAACTGCTGTAGCAGAAGCCCCAGTGGCTTTTCATGTTGAGTCTAAACCATTTCCCCCCTGAGACTTAGGCATTTGATTTCCTCCCTCCGTTTAAGTTTTTATATTTTTTCACACATGATTCCTTTGATAGCTCAGTTGGTAGAGCACAGGAATATAAAATTTTTCACACTGTGCATGATTTTGAGTTTCTTTTCCACCTATTTTTTTAAACCACCTCTCTAAATTTCCACAATTTAATTCACCTGCAGTATTCCTGAGTATTTGCACAGTAGGCGATCAAGTGTGGATCTGTGGTCATTCTTAGGAGATCATCATATTAAGGTTTTAAGTTTGTGTGTGAAAAAACGCATGCTCCAAGAGCTATATTCAGTGAAAATGTGCCTTTTTTCAAGAACTCTATGTAACAGCAGGATCTGTCTTTGTTTCCTGATGATGTTTGAATATGACTTGGCAAGTAGACATCTTTCCAAGTCATATTCTATCATCATTACCTGGGGTGTTCTTTTCAAAGTGCAAAGTAAAATGGCCTCAGGTCTTTCTAATGGAGCATGTTGAGCAAGTAAAAGATGTTTTACAAGTCCCTGCTCTTTTGGGTGGCAGTTGGCTTATGCTTTTCCAGCGCGGCATGCCTCCTTCGGGTGAGTGCTTCCCAACTGTGCATGCCATGCTGGCTTTGTTTGGCTGTCATCAGTGACCCCCCGCCCCACCTCGGGGCCCCTGGTGTGCTCTAGTTCTGGGCACTCGAATGGCTCAGTAAACATCTTATTTCCAGATGCCTTCTGCACTCAACTCCAGCAATGGGTCCCTTGACCTCAGGCTAGCTCTGAACACCCAGTGCTGTTTTATGTCAGCATCATCAATGTGCTGCTGGTCAGCCTCTGTGACTCTGGCTGTACCTGTTGGTACTGGCCTTGTGGGGACCACCACCCACCTCTCTTCCTGTCTCCTCTGTAACCCGACCCTGTGCTCCTTGCTTTCCTTTGCAGTTGGCTTGTCACTTCACCCTCTCTTGCTCCAACCCATGGCCCCCTTGCCCTGTTGTCCTTTGTTAAATGCCTGTGAGGAGCTCTGAGTCTGTCTTCTGCGCCTCTCTGGGGCTGAGTGACACTGAGAAAACCACGAATTCAGACCACGCCTCCGTGAATGCAGATATGGAAGAGAGAAAGAGGAATGAGCGAGGCAGTGTTGTGTGAGAGGTGCTGCCTCACAAGGCTGTGTCCCTTGGATGTTTATGTGTCCAGCTGTATTTTTAATGAGCTACTGGCTCCTCACAGGCAGCGTATCATTTTCCTCCCCAGACCTCCACCCAACCCTCTGCAGAAGATCCTTCTTCTTGATTCAACAGGAAGAATAGAAGGCATCATACAGGGTTTTCCTGCGCACAGACGGGCCCGCCCGTTGCTCAGGTGCCCACTTCCTTGCTGGGCTCCTCTTGGGTGGGCTCTCCTGTCTCTCCCCTGCTGACCCCATACCAGCAGCTTTTGGACCTGCTTGGGTGAAATCTTCTCAATTTTGTCTCCTTCCAGAGGTGTCTCTCTGCCTCTTTCCTTTTAAGGCCACACATCCTTGAAAGGTTGGCTGCCAGCTGTGTCCTCTCATCCCACCCACTCCTCAGCCTGCAGCCACACACAGGCTCCCTGCCCAACAGCTGGAAGGTGCCTCCAGCAAGCGCACCCCCTGGCCTCCCCGCCGGAACCCACAGGCCTTCTTGTCCTCACTGTCCTGGCCTTGCCCAGCGTCCGATGCGGCTGACCACTCCCTGTCCTCCTGAAATGTTCTTCCTCTGCCCCGTGGCTGCTCCTGCCCCTGTCAGCGTGGCTTCCTCTGCCCCTTCCTCACATCTTCGAGCCTCCTTTTGTGCTTTGAGTCCTCGTAGAGCCTAGGCCACCTGCTCACAGCTCCTGCCAGCTTATCTCCTTCCCTTCTGCTCCTTCTCCTGGTGCCCTAGCTCAGTTCTATTGAAATCTGTCCGTCTGTCTATCTATCCATCATCATCATCATCTCTATCAATCACCTGTCTGTCTGTCTCTCTGCCTTGCACATCAGTGACCTTGATACTTTCTCCTCCCAAACCTGACATTTCAGTCTGACGACCCCACGCCCACCACTCTGGGGAGGTGCTCCTGTCACTTCTGCATCAGGCAAGGCAGAAGCCTCAGAACAGATCTCCGTCTCTCCTTACCTCCTCCTGCGTGTTTTCCTTTAGGGTCACACTGGTCTTTGCACATGCAGATCTGGCCACGTCTACCCCTGGAGGCTAATGTGGGTGACTCCCCGGTACCTGGAAGGTGGAGAGCCAGCACCTGAAATGGTCTGCCGGGCTCTTCATGCAACAGTCCCACAGCCCTTCAGGCTTTTCCTCATCTGCCTGCTCTGACCACGACCCACTTACTCCCTCCTGTTCTTCCAGCCACCCGCCATGCTCTCTTCTCCCTCAGACAGAGTCTCCTGGAGGCCCCCACTTCTTCTGGCTTGGGAATGCCCAGTCTTTCAGGTCTCAGATGAGATGACTTCTCCTCTGGGAAGGCTTCCTCCCAGTGATAGCTGCAGAGGTTGGCATTGCTGAGGCCTGTGGGTGGCAGTCTGTCTGGGAGGAGGGGCATGAGGGAGCTTCCTTAGAGCTGAGTTTGTGTATCACCCCTGTGATTGGTGAGGGATGTATGCATGGGCCACAGAGGGACATGTGTGCGGGGGAGGCCCAAGGTGCCCTCCCTGTGGCACCCGGTGCCTCTCAGACCTCTTCTCTGCCCCATCCTAGTTAGACACCCTCGCGGGGTGCCCAGTGCACCTGTTCTTGCCCTGTAGCAGATTGTAGCACCCCACATTGAAATTGCCTATTAACTTGCCCCCATCTTTCCTACCCTCCCTCTTCCCCCCTCTCTGGCCCACCAACACCTGTAAGCCTAGGAACTACCTAGCATCTGCCTCCCCCTCATGTTCCCAGGGAAGGGACTCCATGCTTCTTTGTCCAGTGGGCAGGAGTGTTCATTCAAAGTACTCAGTTAAGTTGCTGTCCAGGGAACAAGTAGCATTAGTCCATCTCCATGTGCTGGAGCTAATTCTGTAGTTCCATGTCTATGACGAAAGTGAAGTTAGACCATTATTCCCTGCAGGTCACCTCCCAACCTTGTATGACTTTCATTTTGATTCCACACGGAAACAATGGATACCATGGAACAAACTGATTCCTGAATATATTCACAGCCGGGAGAGGAAATTTATTGACATCCTGGGTAAGTGAGAACTGAACCTCTATACTTGGTTTAATAGTGGAGGGTTCTCATTCCATGAGGAAGTAAGACAGACCTGGTGGGCTCTGTGGCACCCTGAGTCCCACCCAGAGAGCTGCTTTGGAGAAACTGAAAAGAACAAGCCATGGGCCTTGCCAAGAAACTGGCATTCCTGATTCTGTTTCTGTGCTACTGGCTCTGAGCATCTGCAGATGTGTGTGACTCTCAGCTGCCACCTGACAGGTGGGGTGGTGGTAGAACGGGCTGCCCTGCCTCCCCTCACAGTCCCCTGGCAGCTGGCTGGCCAGGGGAAGGAACCAAGGAAGAGAGAAAGAGGAATGAGCGAGGCAGTATTGTGTGAGAGGTGCTGCCTCACAAGGCTGTGTCCCTTGGATGTTTATGTGTCCAACTGTATTTTTAATGTACTCCTCTGGCTATTTAGAGAATAGTGGCACACGGCTGGTGTGGGTTCTGGTTGGATGAGATGTACTCATTTCCTCAGGAACCAGTCAGGATTAAAAACGACCAGTGTAGGAGTGAGCTGGGCCTGGCTTCGTGGTTTCATTCTCTCTTTAGAGGAAGTCGTCGGGCAGGAAACCAAACCCTGAAGGGATGTGGCTGATGTTAGCAATGGGGAAATGGAGTTTTTAATATCCTGACTATAAATCAGAATTGGATATTAAAAACAGTTTGGGTGCTCTAAATCTAGACTATGGCAGGGATTCCACAGCTGTAGAAATGTGTCAGACTCACCAGATTAGACCCTTAAAATGGGTGAATTTCATGACATATAAGGTATACCTGGTAGAGCTATTAAAAATAACAGGAGGTGCCTGGGTGGCTCAGTTGGTTAAGCATCTGCCTTTGGCTCAAGTCGTGATCCCAGGGTCCTGGGGTTGAGCCCCATGTTGGGTTCCCTGCTCAGTGGGGAGTCTGCTTCTCTCTCTCCCTCTGCCCCTCCCCTCTGCTCTCTCTCTCAAATAAGTAAATAAAATAAAAAAAATTAAAAATAACGGTTGTGGTAAGGAGGTTCTCCTAAGAAGACTGCACCCATCCATGCATTTTCAAGGCCATGTCTTGGGTTTTTGCTGATGCTTTTTATGAGATGTTTGGGATTCCGTGAAGCTCCAAGTTCCCACCTGCTCACCCTGTGGCATTTCTATGATGCTCCTGTGCTTTATCATGTTCCTTAGTTCATACGGTGGATACAACACGTATTACCTGGGTGCTGGAAGAAATGGTCAAGATCAGGCAACCTATTCTCTTGGTCGGCGAATCTGGCACCTCCAAGACAGCCACCACACAGAACTTCCTCAAAAATCTGAATGAAGACATCACTGTAAGTCACTGTGCTTGTCCATTGCCTGCTGCTGCATAGCAAACGGCTCCAAGGCATAGCAGCTCAGCACCACAGATGCTGCACACCTCCCCCTTCCCGCAGGCCGGGAATCCGTGAGTGGCTCGGCCAGGTGGCTCTAGCTTAGGCCCTCTGCGGAGCAGCTGGCCAGCAGTCAGCCGGGGCTGTGGGCATCTGAAGGCCTGATGGGGGTCCCTTGCAGATGCCCACCGGTGTAGGCCCCCCACACTCTATCGAGGTGATTCACAGGGGTTCCTGGGTAACCCGTGCAACGTGGCAGAAGTGAAGGCAGAGGATGTCCCAAGTCATCAAGGGTGGTGTTGCATCTTATTGACTCTCTGCCTTGGACATTCACTCTGGCAGATGCCAGCTGCCATGCAAGAGGTCACCCAGCAGCCCTGGGAGGGGTCAGTGCAGGGGGAGCCAAGAACTGCCACCTTGGGGGAGGTGTTAGAGGCTGGCTGTCATGTTACTCATCTCTGGTTTGTGACTTTGAAAACCGGAAGGTTTTTCCTTCCTTCCTCCATCTCTGCGTTAAATGTGGGAGTGTCTGACATAGGTCAGACGCTGGCTAGCCAGGTGCCATGGAGGCAGACAGCAGTGACCCTGCAGTCAGGTCTGGAGGGACTCGCAGTCAGTGGGGCAAACTTGAAAATGAACCCGTGAAACATGACAGTGCAGAGTGAGCCAGGGCTCCAGATTAGGAGGGACCACGTCAGTGCTCCTCTCTGTACTCAGAGTTGCCCCACGCAGGCCACCTGCTCATCATTTCAACTGTCCTGGCCTAAAACAATTTTTATTTAGTATTTTAATAACTGAGAAAAGACTCATGTCTCCTCCAGGAAGCTGCCTGTGGTTCTCACGATATCCAGGTATACTTGACCCAAATCCACTCACTGGCCCAGTGCTAGTTTTTGTTAATATCCATTCATCATTTAAGTTTCCAGTTCCTGTTTTGGCCTTCTGGAACTTCCAAGGGGAGCAAAGTTTCCTGCGGCTTTCCTCCCTGGCTTTCATACTTAGCTTGTTGCCCGGAAACCACGTGGTCCTCTGGGGCAGGGAGTGGTCAGCCAAGCTTGGGCATAGGCATCACGTGAGGGATGTACACAGGACTGGGCCAGACTGCCTGCAAGTGGTTGAGCCCACTCACACGCTGGCGTGTGGAAACATGGTATATTTAGCTTTAAGGATGTCATCCCAGAGGGTGCAGAGGGATGTTTACCACCAGAGGGACCTGCAAGTTTGTGGGGTCAGGCAAACAACAGTGATGTTCAGAAACCCCCACTGTGATGTCCTTCCACTGGGACTCAGCAGCTGGTGCTTATCCCCCCAACAGGCACATTTGAGCATATTCGTTATAATGAGATGCACATTCACCTTCGACATGTTGGGCTCCTGTGCAGCTGCACCAGTGAGCCCCTTAGAAGGCAGTGTTAGCCACGGTGGTGGTTCTTAAGGGTGGTCCCTAAGCCAGCAGTATTGCCTGAAAATTTGCTTATACTACTCTAGACCTATTGAATCGGAAACTCTGAGGATGGGGCCCTGGGAGCTGTGTGGCACTAGACCTCCAAGTGACTCAGGGGCACAATTATGTGCGAGAACCTCTGGCCAGTGAAGTCTCAGTAATGCGCTAAGAAGCGCAATTGGCTGGCCCTGGGTACATTCTGTGCATAAGGACATGCTTTCTGCACAGGGACTGGGGGACCTCCCTCAACTTTCTCTCACGGGGTCAGTTCCACAGGTGCTCTCTCAGACTTACTTATTAAGATGCAGCAGGCATGACAGTCACTTATGGTTGAATATTATTACCTTGTCATACTGAAAATACCTTTGTGGACTTCATCTCCTGTGATAAAATCACCCCATGACGTAATCCAAGCAGGTGTTATCAAAATTGTCTTACAGATGTGAAAAATGAGGCTCTAGAAGGTTAAACCTAATTCTGGAGGTTCCCCTAGCCAGAACTATGCAGAACTAAGAACACCCCTCCCTGTCCACAGGCACCCAAGGCCCACACGCAGCAACTCACTGTTGCCTCATATAACCTGCCAAAGGTGAAGAATGAAGTACAGACAGACAGTGGATTATAGAAAAGTTCAGATCCCAGTGAATTTGCAAAATTGATGGTAGCTCACGGTCCAGCATTTCCCGCTGGTACTGTGAAGAAACAACCGCCTTCTGGAATGATCCCTCTCTGTTCCAGATTGTGTTAATGGCCAATTTCTCCTCCCGCACCACCTCTATGGATATCCAAAGAAATTTGGAAGCAAATGTGGAAAAACGAACCAAAGACACATATGGCCCACCCATGGGGAAGCGCCTCCTGGTGTTCATGGATGACATGAATATGCCGAAGGTAGCGTCAGGGCTACAGAGTGGGGAGCGATGGGGCAAGGCTGTGTGCTTGTGTTTGTGTTGCTGCGTATGTGTATGGCATTCATGAGTGGGAGAACATGTGTCTTCATTCTGCATAACACCTGCAGGGTGCTGGCTATGGGGAGCCAGCTTAGGAGACAGTGTTACTGGAGTGTTCTTACACAGAGGGACTTTTCCCTACAGATTGCTCTCCTTGCTTTCTTGAAGGAGTAAGCAGGCAGCAGGCAGCCTCCAAACTCTTTACAGCATGTGTTTGAGTAAGTGATTTCCCAATGAGCCTATAGCTTAGATGATAATATTGTTCTCAGTCCCATATACATGGGAAGCATAGGGCCTAGACACTTCTCCGGGGTTCCTCTGGAATTACCAATGAAGGGAAACTTTAGCATGCATGTGGAGTGTGTTTCTGGGGCTAGAGCCTGAGAGGTGTGAGGTTTTCTTTGTACTGAAATGTAAATTTATGTAATTCCTGCAGAACCATGTTTTTTCCTCTGAAAATCTATCTTCCAAATAGACTGCAAAGCCAGGATCCACCCATCCATCCGTGCACGCACGCATCCATCTGTTTATCTAACCATTCATCCCTGTATCCACACACTCACTTATGCATCCATTTATGCATCTGTTCATCCATTCATGTATATATCTATCCATGCATGCACCCACGCATCCTTCTATCCATCCATCTTTCCAAGTGTCTTTCCATCCATCCATCCATCCATCCATCCCTCTATCCACACTCATCCGATTGTGCATCTATTCCTATATATGCATGTACCCACACACCCTTTTATCCATCCATGCATCCATCCAATTAGCATATATTTATTGAGCACCTCCTATGGGTCTGGTGCTGTGCAGTGATGAACAAAACATAGTAGTCCCTGCCCTTATGGAGCTTATAGTCCAGAGGGGGAAGACGGATTAAAAAAAATTACAAATGAATATATAGTGGCAAACCTTCAGAAACCCTATGGAATGAAAACCAGAGTGCTCAGAGAGAGGAAGAGGAAAGACGGGAATTAGTTTAAATGGTCAGGCATTTAAGGCATCTCTGAGTTCTGTTTTATGATACTACTGTTATCTCTTTTCTTTAAAAACAAAATCAAGGTGGATGAATATGGCACACAGCAGCCAATCGCCTTGCTGAAACTGCTGTTGGAAAAAGGCTACTTGTATGACCGTGGGAAGGAGCTGAATTGTAAAAGCATTCGGGACCTCGGCTTTATTGCTGCCATGGGAAAAGCTGGAGGAGGCCGCAATGAAGTTGATCCGAGATTTATTTCACTGTTCAGTGTCTTCAATGTACCATTTCCTTCAGAGGAGTCTTTGCATTTAATTTATTCCTCCATCCTGAAAGGCCACACTTCGGTAACTTGCTTTTAATTACCAGTCTAACCTGGAGGACCTTGTGTTGGGGAGAAGTGTATGTATGGTTGACTTAGGCATGAGGCACAGCAGGCACAAGGCCTGCAGTACTTTTGGGGGTCCATGAACGTACTTTGACTTCTTTTAAAACCAGAAGAAAAAAGAGAATATAATCTAGCCTGGATTATATTCATCTGTATACCAGTGCAGTCATAAAATATAAAGTCATATATTTTTATGGAGGATGGGGCCCAGAAGGCAAAAGTGTCTTGGGTGCACAGAAGTCATGATGTAGCCCTGAGTTACATGTGCCACATTGAGTTGAGTCAGTGAATCAACTAGGGGACCAAGACCTGGAATCAGGTCCCATTCTGCTCCCTGGGTAAGTCCCTTGAGCTCTCCTAGACCTGGTTCTCATCTGGAACAGGGATAATGATGGTGTCCACCTCACTGAGTTTCTGGGAAAATGAAAGGAGAAAAGGGCACATAAAATGTGTGGCACAGTGTCTAGCACACAGAAGATACTCATTAGATACTAGTTACTGCTCTCATTATGATGATTTAACTTGGCTACCCCTCCCCCCACAAATGGAACCTATTCACTTAAATGATGACCTTCTGGTCCTGCCATTTCCCTCCTATAATGAGATTTGTGCACACAAAGCCTTGAGGGGCAGGAGAGGTAAAGATGTGGGATGGTGAGGTGTGATCCATAGGAACTGTGGGCACCTGGCATGTTTGTGCCCTATCATAAGCTATTCAGTGTCAAAACTGTGAGTCTACACTGGTCAAATCAAACTCTAACCAAGGACTGGTTTGGGTTTTGGTTTCACATTATGTTGACTTGTCAATGTGAAAATCTAGGGAAACAAAGCAAATCAGATGATGTTTCTTTGGCCTTCTTTTTTCTCTCAGAGAGAGAGAGTATGTGAATGGGGGTGGAAGGGGCAGAGGGAGAGGGAGAGAATCTTAAGCAGGTTCCATGCTCAGTGTGGAGTGTGACTTAGGGCTCAATTTCATGACCTTGAAATCATGACCTGAGCTGAAATCAAGAGTCAGATGCTCAACCAGCTGAGCCACCCCAGTGCCCCTTTTTATCTCTTCTTTAAAATTTATGGTACAATTCACATAGTGTAGCATTAGTTATTTTAACCAATTTAAAGTTTCGGCATTGAGTACAATTCCCAATGTTGTACAACCATTACCACTACCTAATTTCAGAATATTTTTGTTACCCCAAAAGCAATCACAATCTCCCATCCTTCAGCCCTTGGCAATTGCTAATTTGCATTCTACCTTTGTAGATTTCCCTCTTCTGGATATTTCAGACAAATGGAATCATACAGTATGTGGTCTTCTATGACTGGCTTCTTTCTTTAGCATCACATTTTCAAGATTAATCCATTGGTAGTGTGTGTGTCAGTACTTTGCTCTTTTTTTTTTTTTTAAAGATTTTATCTATTCATGAGAGAGAGAGAGAGAGAGAGAGAGAGAGGCAGAGACACAGGCAGAGGGAAAAGCAGGCTCCACGCAGGAAGCCCGACGTGGGACCTGATCCCAGGTCTCCAGGATCAGGTCCTGGGCTGAAGGAGGCGCTAAACCCCTGAGCCAACCAGGCTGCCCAGTACTTTGCTCTTTGATAGGGTCAAATAAACATGCCACTGTATGGATAGACGACATTGGTTTATCTGTTCATCCACTGATAGACACTTGGGTGTTCTTTTCATTTTTCAGGTGTTTCATGAAAGCATCCTGGCTGTGAGTGACAAGCTGACCTTCTGCACATTGGCGCTTTACAAAACCATTGTGCAGGACCTGCCTCCCACCCCATCTAAGTTCCACTACATCTTTAATCTTCGGGATCTCTCCAGAGTTTTTAATGGTCTTGTCCTCACTAATCCAGAACGGTGAGTTTGTTTTGTCTCACTAACATGTGGCCCATTGGTATCATGATGGTTTTTCCTATTCTTTTAAGACAGAGGACTTGTCAATGAATTTGATGAATCAGTGTATCAATGAATATCACCCAATGTCTTTTTGCTTATGTTAAATGAAGAAATGAGTTAAATGTATGGTTAATGCCTGATGACTTGTTAAGCCTGTGACTTGAAGACAGGTAGAGCCAAGAAAGGCAGATGTGTGGACATGTAGACAGGTGTACTTAGCCCTTTGGTGGGATTGCTCTGCTGATCATTTGTTCCTCATTCTGAAGTTACCTTTTTATTCTGAGTGAAGTAAGTCAATCGGAGAAGGACAAACATTGTATGTTCTAATTCATTTGGGGAATATAAATAATAGTGAAAGGGAATATAAGGGAAGGGAGAAGAAATGTGTAGGAAATATCAGAAAGGGAGACAGAACATAAAGACTCCTAGCTCTGGGAAACGAACTAGGGGTGATGGAAGGGGAGGAGGGTGGGGGGTGGGAGTGAATGGGTGATGGGCACTGAGGGGGGCACTTGACGGGATGAGCACTGGGTGTTATTCTGTATGTTGGTAAATTGAACACCAATAAAAAATAAATTTATTATTAAAAAAATGAAGTTACCTTTTGCTCAGGCAACTGAATTGTTAGCATTTGCTAATTGGTTATATTATGTGTGTCTGTAGGAGAAGTAAGCACGGAGGATAAAAGGATTTAAATCTAGGTATAGAAATTTTCTTTTTGAAACTAGGCTTATGTATTTATGTTAATGTATATAGATTTTCAAGCATAGTCCGATTTTGTGGATTCATATTGAGTCCACAAAATATTGAAAAGTGAATTAGTTGATGGCTTTTCATATACCCAAACTTATTCTCAGATCTCCATGAAGGGTTTGGAATGATGGTTTAGGAGAAGACAGCTCCAGTATGTAGGGGAGAGTAAGGGCTCTCTGTCAAAAACCAGAGAAAGTTCAAGAACTAGGGCCAGATGGAGCTGGCTCTTAAAAAAAGAAGCTGCCAGTGGCCTTGATGCCGATTTTAAATTCATGAGCTCCAGCAAGTAGGAGCAGTGTCAGGTTCTCATTTTATGTCATTTATGTCATTTACAGATAATGTTCTTTTTCTTCCCAATGGAGGATAAATTATAGATGATGATTTTATGGTCTTTACACTTAATTTGTTAGCTTCCATTAAATTTCATTAATGTGAGAACAGGGGGAAGAAAAGGACTATAGAAATGTTGTCCTTTTCCATGCTCTGTGTATCCATCTGAAAATAGTAGCATTTAGCCCCCCTCTCTCTAAATGACTTCATGACTCATTTTGCCCCTTCTATCATGTAGGTTCCAGACAGTGACCCAGATGGTGAGAGTCTGGAGAAACGAGTGTCTGAGGGTCTTCCATGACCGATTAATCAACGAAACAGACAAACAGCTGGTCAGTACATCAAACTATACCAGCATATTAAAAACTAACCACAAAATTCTTCTCTGGGTGAAATACACAAGTGTAAACCCCTCCCTTACCATCTATATCTTTTTTTTTTTAAGATTTTATTTATTTATTCATTCATTCATTCATGAGCAACATACCAGAGAGGCAGAGACAAAGGCAGAGGGAGAAGCAGGCTCCCCATAGGGACTCCAATGCAGGACTCGATCCCTGGACCAGGATCATGCCCTGAGCCAAAGGCAGATACTCAACCTCTGAGCCACCCAGGCGTCCCATCCTGCCATCTATATCTATCTATATTTATAGTTATAGCTATCTGTGTCTATATATCTATATCTACATATCTATATCTATCTATATCTATTTATGTAGTTCACCAATTGGGGAAAAATACATTAATAGAAGTTGAAAGATAAGGGAGGGTGGATTATTACATACCTTGTAGCAGTTGGAAAAAAGAATTACTTCAGATAATCTTAGCATGTGTTCTTTTTTCTCATGAGTTTTAGCACATATATGTTGTCGAGTTTGGGTCCTTAAATGATCTTCTGTCAAAAGGTACAAGACCACATAAGAGACTTGGTTATGGAACATTTTAACGATGATGCAGAGGTGGTGATGAGGGATCCCATCCTGTTTGGAGACTTCCGGATGGCCCTGCAAGAAGAGGAAACACGCATTTATGAAGACATCCAGGATTATGAGGCAGCCAAGGCCTTGTTTCAGGTTTAGATGGCGTTTACCTTCTCCATAGGCTCACTTTTCCTGGGCGCGCTTCTCAGGGGAGTCAAGCAGTGCAGGGTGCTCAGGAGGCAGAGCTGGGAAGAATACCCGTGCCTCTGTCTCAAGGTTCAGAATGTAGGTTTGTGTCCAGGGGTGATTATCACGTCCAGGGGTGCATAGAAAGACCTGAAGAATGTGTTAAACACATGGACCCCTGGGCTCGCCACTCTGAGTTTCCTTCCTTCAAGTCCATGTCAGGTCCCAGGGTTCCAAAGCACAGTCAAGTTTGGGAACCACTCAGCTGACTCTGATATTTATTTTCATTTTAACTCATGACTTGAACCTGCTCACTGCAGGCCGATCACAAGCCAAGAGATCAAAACCTTAACTGTCAACACTAGATTTAGTCCCGTAAACCTAAATGATTTTAATTATTTCAACCGCTATAGATTATTGAAAAGAAAATCTGTTCTCCATTCTTAATTCCTCCTGGACAAAAGGAAAGAGTCTCTTAGAATCCAGTGATCCTTTTAAATTTTTTTAAATTCAGGAAATTCTTGAGGAGTATAATGAAAGCAACACCAAAATGAACTTGGTTCTCTTTGATGATGCTCTGGAGCACCTAACCCGTGTGCACCGCATCATCCGAATGGACCGTGGCCACGCCCTGCTGGTCGGGGTTGGAGGTTCAGGGAAGCAGTCTCTTGCCAGGTTGGCCGCCTTCACAGCTGGCTACGAGGTAAGTCAACCTCCCTTCTTAGAAATAGGTTTGTTATACCAATTTCAGCCATTGGTAGTTCATGCCATGTATAACAGATCATGACATGATGTTTTCATAGAGTGTAGAATTGTTTTTTTTTTTTTCCCTTGTTACTATTTTAACTGAATGGCTGAAGAATCTAACTTTTGTATTATTTTTGGAATGGAGACTATGTGAAATCAAATTTGAAAGTCAAATATGAGCAAATCTTGTGGTTTGTGGCACATACTCATATGGAGGAGGGATTGGCCCAAACCTCCATGGACCCAGCCTGCAGGTCAGCAATTTGCCAGCTGCTGTATGCTGTATCTGCACAACCAGCCCTCACAATTCTGGGCCATTCTTAGAATCTCTTTAAAACAAACAAACAAAAAAATCCCCAAACAACAGCTTTATTGAGATATAATTCACAGGCCATACAATTCACCCATGTGTGATTCAGTGCTCTTTGGTGTGTTCACAGATCACCATAGTCTATTGGGGGACATTTTGTCATCACCCCCAAAAGAGATCCTACATACTTTAGCTTTCTGACCCTCACCCAGCCCTAAAAAAGCACTCATCTATTTCCTGTCTCTACGGACACCCTATCCTGGATTCTCATGAATATAGAATCATAGAGTTCGTGATCTTCTTTGACAGCTTCTCTCAGCGTAATGCTTTCAGGTACCATCCATGTATCAGCAGTTCCTTCCTTTTTGTAGCTGAGTCATGTTCTGTTGTCTAGATTGACCACATTCTGTTAATCCATTCATCTGTCCATGGCCATGTGGGTTGTTTCCACCTTTTGGCCATTGTGAATGGTGCCACTATGAACGTTTACATATAAGTCTCTGTGTCAACAGGTGTTTTCATGTCTCTTGGAGACACACCTCACGGTGGAATTGCCAGGTCATACACAAGTCCATGTTTAATCATTGGAGAACTGCCAGATTGTTTTCCCAAGTGACCATATCATTCCATAGTCCCACCAGCACCATGGCGGGGGGGGCGGAGTGGGGGGAAGTTTCCTGTTTCTCCACCTTATTCTTAGAACCTTACAGTGAGCCCCTGCTGTGGCCATTGGCAAGTCACCTGCAGGGACCTCTCCAGGTGGAGATGTATACCATACCACACAGGCAGGCCCAATTGTGAAGAGTCATCTCCACAACTCACTTGTTTATTTTTGCTTTTGTTGCTTGTGATTTACTGTCATATCCAAAAGGTCATTGCCAAGACCCATGTATGACAACATGGTTTCTTTTCTTTTTTTAAGCAAATATCAAATATAGGTATTGAGTACCGTGGCATTATGGTTGGTTTGTTCATCCTGGTTGGTTTGTTCATTTAAATGCCTTAATTAACTACCAGTAGTAGCCACAACAAAGGATTATACTGATTTATGCTACTGGTAATGTCCATTTCTCCCTGTTCTTGCCAACACTGGCTATTATCAATCTGATATTTGCCAGTATTGTAGGCGAAAAATAGTGTAGTTTAAATAAGCACTTCTTTCATCAATTCATAGTGAAGTCTGAATATCTTCTATGTGCTCATTGGACATTTGTCTTTTCTCTTTTGTGAGTTGCCTTTTTATGTGTTTATTGATTTGTGAGAACTCTTTATATAAAGAGCAATTGTGGCTAGTCCAATGAATCTGGCTTGCGGTACTTCTGACCTTTTATTTAAAGTATTTATTAAAAAAGTGAAAAAAATTTGGTTGATTTACCTTTAAAATCTGATAAAATATGTAGGGATACCTGGGTGGCTCAGTGGTTGAGCATCTGCCTTTGTATAAGGTCATGATCCCAGGATCCTGGGATCGAGTCCTGCATCGGGCTCCCTGCATAGAGCCTGCTTCTCCCTCTGCCTGTGTCTCTGCCTCTCTCTGTCTCTGTGTCTCTCATGAATAAATAAATAAAATCTTTTTTTAAAAACCCCAAATCTGATAAAATATGTGATCAAGGGGCACCCGGGTGGCTCAGTTGGTTGAGCACCTGACACTTGATTTCAGCTCAGGTTGTGATCTCAGGGTGGTGGGATTGAGCCTGTGTCAGCTCTGTGCTCAGCAGGGAGTCTGCTTGGGATTCTCCCTCTCCCTCTGATCTTCCTCCTGCTTGTTCTCCCTCTCTCAAATAAATAAATAAATCCTCAAAAAATATGTGATCAAAATGTAATTGTTTTATAATTGAACATTTTTCTAGACAAGTTGGTATTTTCTGTCGACCAGCCCTGGTAAATCGGACATTCCTGTGAGGTAGTGGTCATGCATCTTGGCCTTGAGGAATGGTAAAGGATGTACAAGGGGTGGAGGCGGAGGATGAAAGAGTGCTGGGCTGTTGCTGGGCCCCAGGGAGTGGAGGGGAGGTTGGGTAGTGGGATCACAGTGAGCCATTCATGCCTAAGTGCTGTCAGGAGCCTTGGAAGGGATGTAGGGGGCTGTACTCAGGGAGGATGAATGGGGTCTGCCAGCATCAGATGGAACTGCAGGCCGAATATTTGGTGGCAAGTTATCTGTGTTGCCTTGAGTGAGTGAGTGAGTGTGTGTGTGTGTGTGTGTGTGTGTGAGAGAGAGAGAGAGAGAGAGAGAGAGAGAGAGAACTTGAAAGTATGTGCGACCAAGGGAGTGTGAGCTTGTGAGTGTGAGAGTGCACAGAATGCCATGCAAGGTATGAGCGGGACAGAGGTTGCATGTGCCCTCGTGCGTGGGCGTGCATTGGGGTTGAAGGGAGGCAGAGGGACCAGGATGTTTAAGTCACTTTAAACTTTCTGAGCAGTCTCAGAACTGAGGTCAGTAGCTTGTAGCTTAGTTCATGCCCTGAGGCCAAAAAAAATGAACAGATGAGAGGACTGAAGTTTGTGTCCTCATTTACATTTATGTCTACTTAGTGAGATTTTTAAATTTAAGAATTTAAAATGGCTTCTTACTTAGTTTCCCTACATGTCTTCCCACAATCTCTTTCATTTTCAATGAACTCTTAATGGGGGGGGGGGGGGGCTTGCACACACATTATGGTTGTACTTGTGTATGTGTGTGTGTGCTGTTTCTGGCCCATCTCTGCTCCCTCCCCTCACCCCCACCTCCATTCCGGCTGTCCCCCTACCCTGTGACTCAGATGACTCATTTAACAACCGAAGGTGTCCTTTTCTCTGCCATACTCACGTGATTCCATCTGCACAGACCTGTGTCCCCTGCGTACTTGTCACCCCCTACACATGTGTGCATGTGCAGCATGTCCGTCACAGCTCACTCAACACCAAGGGATGTCATAGTTTCCTGAGTCTTGGGTTTCTCACTCAACAGTGTTTGTGAAAAATGGCCCGGGTCATCTGGTTTTGCTGTCACTCATCCCCCTTAGACAGCTGCACAGTCTGACCCTCTCTGGGCTGGTTGTCTCACCGCTGTTGTGCTCTGTGTTGACAGGTGTTTGAGATCCTTCTGAGCCGTGGCTACTCTGAGAACAATTTCCGGGAAGATCTGAAGAACCTTTATCTCAAACTCGGGACTGAGAACAAAATGATGATCTTCCTGTTCACGGACACCCACGTGGCCGAGGAGGGCTTCCTGGAGCTCATCAACAACATGCTGACATCAGGTACCGTGGTGGCTGCTCCCACACGGGGTGCACCGGCTGGATACAAAACCAGGTGAAGGGGACCCTCAGCGCAGGCCTGGTGGGTCACGTCCAGCAGATTAGACGTCACTTTCTGGGCAATGATGTGGTCCAGGCTTATGTTTTCACAGGTCCCTCTGGATGCCCTGTGGAGTCTAGATAAGAGGGAGATAAGAATAGGAGAGGGTGGCAGGTGACAGATGACCTGGGTCTGGATGGGGTGGAGGGGAAGTGAGAATGGAAAGAAATGAGTGGATTCCTGAGATATTTTGGAGGTAGAGCCAATAGGACTTGTACAGATTGGATGAGGGTGAGGGAGGGAGAGCCCACCCAGGGTGGCTCCCAGTTCTGGCTGGAGTGAGTAGCCCTGTTGCTAGGAGGGGGAAGAGTAGATGTGGGTTTGTGCCGCTAGGAGGGTGTGGAGTGTGCTACACTTAGGAGAAATCCAAACGGGAGGTCAGGTGGTATATTGATTTGCTAGGGCTGCTGTAACAAAGTACCATGAAGTGGGTGGCTGAAAACCACAAATATTTGGGGCACCTGGCTGGCTAGGTCAGTGGAGTGTGGGACTCTTGATCACAGGGTTGTGAGTTCAAGCCCACGTTGAGGGTAGAGATTACTTTTAAAAAAACCTAAAACCACAAACATTTATTGTCTCACAATCTGGAGGTTCCGCATCAAGGTGTTGGCAGGGGTGGTTCCTTCTGGGGTTTTGGGGGAGAGTCTGTCCCAGGCCTGTCTCTAGCTTCTGCTGATTTGCTGCCGGCTTCTGTGAATTCCTTGGCTTGTGGATGCATCACCCTGGGTCTGCCTTCATGTTCTCCCTGTGCGTGTATATCTGTCTCTGCACCCACATTTCCCCTTTTTATATAATAAGGACACCAGTTGCACTGGCTTAAGACCTACCCTGATGATCTCATTTTAACTTGATGACTTCTATAAAGACCCTTTTTCCAAGTCAGGTCACATTCTGAGGTCCTGGGGACTTCAACATCTCTTTTTGGGGGGAACACAACTCCACCTGTAGCAGATGGGCTACGGGGGTCAACTTGTAGGGGTCTGGTTCTCAGAATAGGGGCCCAGGGTGGAGATGTCAATTTTAGCATCACTAACAGGCTTGGAGAGCCACCATCTATGGGGAGAGTGTGAGAAATCAGGTGAGTACAGGACTGGGTTCAGGGAGAAGGCGGGGAGTGAGCCAGAAGCGGAGATGATAGGAGGAGAACCAGAAGCGAGTTCCTGTGTCTCTGGCAGTACACACAGCTGTGATCTAATTACAGCAGGACACGAAGCACCATTAGCAAAGGGGAAGAGGCACATGCCGGGGGAGGTCTGGGGAGCCAGGCACAGGCTTCCAGAACCCTCTTCTATGGCAGTAACTATGGCAGTCACATAGGACATGTTTAACTCCTCCCGCATCTGATTCTGACAACCTTTGTGAAGTGCCATCTCCTGGGAAAGCCCATTAGAAACTCAGAACCCAAGGGTGTTCAGTGGGGGCTGGTCACGGTGGGCACCTGCTGCCTGGCACCAACCCACATTCCAGAATCCCAGAGGGGAAGCAGGTGGTCAGTATAAACCACACTGTGTGCAGATGAGGCACTCTGATCGATGAATGGTGGTGGGAATCCTCCCCAAGTCCAAGTTCCCGGATGCCAGCCAAGGGCCACCCCGTAAGCAGGCCTCTGTAAGGCATGCAGCCCCAGGCCTGCTGCGTCAACTTGGTTCTGTACGGGAACCCATGGGATATTTAATAAGAATGCAGGCTACTCATTTGAAATGGTGTAGATAGAGTGAGATCAATGGGCCTGAGCTAGCGAGAATCTGGCAGCTCTCCTGAGCTCAGGGGGCTCTCTCTGTGCCTTCCTGCGAACCCCATTATTCTAGAATTTTCATTAGGCCTGAACCGCGGAGTGTGTCCCCTTTTGACCTCTTCCACATTTCATCGTGCTTTCTCATGTGTTTCTGGAACCTGTCCCTTCCTCGGCGTGCCCTCTAGCCTCCATCAGAGCCAGACCCTTCTCATGTCTGACCTCAACTCTTCACTCACGTCTGCGCTGATCTTGGCTTCCTAGAACACCGCCGCCCGTGCACGGCACTGGTTCCCTTTCTCTGAAGCCTCCAGTGCTCTGGTCTCCGCGGACTGCCTTCTGTTCCTGCAGCCTGCGTTCTTTCCGCCTCCTTATTTGCCGTCCTGTCCTGTCCTGCCCTGCTCCTGCCGGCCACTCTCTCCCTCTCTCATCAGCCTCCGCGGTTGCAGGTGCTGGCAGTGCAAGTCAGGCCGGCTTAGCGAAGTTCAGGAAGAGTGGAGGAGTCAGGGCTGTTTCACAAGACTGAGAAAGCCCAGAGGGCTTGGTTGGGCCCAGGTGCTCAAAAGATTGTGGCTACGGGTTCATCCCTCCTGTGCCCCATCTCGGCTTTACCATTTTTCTCTTGTATTTGCATTTTTGGATTTTCCCAAAGTAATTAAAACAAACAAACAACAACAACAACAACAAAAAACCAAGCCCCAAACAAGCTCCACCTGGAGCTCCAGACCCGCATCGTCCTGGCTTAGCCTGGGTGAATGAGACCATCTTTCCCAGACGTGGGGGCCAGGCTGCCTGGAAGGGCTTCCATCAGCTGGCTCAGCTTATGCACCCACGCCCGAGCCAACTGCCTGGGGCTCTGATGGGGCCGCCAGCCCACCCAAAGCCTATGCAGGTGTATGAATGGAGGAGAAGTGATTCTCCAAAGGGAAGAGGGACTGGTGGGCCGGAAAGAGGGGACGGGCAGGGACGGAGGGGCACAGATAGCAGAACTCCTTTCCAGACTAATATCAGGTTCCATGCTTCCTCCCAATTTTAGCTCCAGTGCCCTGCATGGCCTCTCCCCTCCCCCCCAAAGAAGCCCCCTCCACGGTGGCAGGTTCGTGGGTCCGGGATGCCCAGGCACCACAGTCCAGCTCCCGACACGGCATTGAGCACACGCTTCCTTGGGTCGGCATCAGACTTTCCGCACATGGGTTGCAAGCGTGTGAGCAGGGCTAGAAGCGTCAACCCGTCCTTTTCTGTGTCTGTAACCCCCGCTGCAGGGCTGGGGTATATATTCTGTGAAGGCTGAGAGTGCTCCAGGGAGCCTCACTTAATAGCTCCCCGGATGGTCCAGGTTACTTACTTTCTGAAGCCCTTACACTGACTTGGCAGCAGTTTCTCATCCCTGGTCCTCATGACATCAGTGGCAAGCGAGTCTTTGCTGCGGGCCTGTCCTGGGTATTACACGCTGGCTGGCAGCACCCCTGGCCTCTCCGTGCCTGATTCCATTAGCATCCCCACCCCCCAACACACACATAAGCTGGGGCAACCGAAAATGTCTCTGTACATTGCCAAGTGTCTCTTAGGGGGCACAGTTGTCCCTGGTCAAGTACCCCTGCTTTGCTGCTCACGATCACCCCCCACAAGGTATGCGGGAGGCACTTATTCCTCCCATTTCACTGATGAGATTGAGGCTCAGAGGGATTCACCCTCAGTGCATGAGCCTGGGGCCTCAGAGTTAGGGCCCCTCACCTTGGCGTCCTCTGCTCCTCTGGTGATGCTGTGCTCCCGTCATTTCAGTGCCTAGAGGAGACGATAACCCCGAGGCTTGAAAATCCCATCATGTCTCTGTTTTCTAGGAATCGTACCCGCACTTTTCCCAGAAGAGGAAAAAGAGACGATCCTCAGTCAGATCGGACAAGAAGCCCTGAAGCAAGGGACGGGCCCGGCCAAAGAGTCTGTGTGGCAGTACTTTGTGAACAAGAGTGCAAATAACCTGCACATCGTCCTGGGCATGTCGCCGGTGGGGGACACCCTGAGGACCCGGTGCAGGAATTTCCCAGGTACCCCTGAGCTGAGCCTGCACATCCTCTCCCCCCTTCCGCAGGGCAAAACAGGAGACGGTCACTGGGCAGAAGTGTGGTCTCTGCTGTGTAGTGTGGGTCCCGCTCTGTCCCCCACAGCTGCCGGCAGGCTCTCGGGCTGCCCACAGTGGGTGCTGTCCCCTGATGCGAGGAACGCTCATGGGCCCCAGTGCCCAGCCCCTAGTGAGCTCTCCGCTCTCTTCCATCTGGAACGTTTTGCCAGCCTCGTGGAAGGTGCAGTACCTAGACCTCTAGAGTGGAGATTCTGAATTTATGGAGTGATTTTACTGGCTCCCACTCAAGGACATTTGTCAATGCCTGGAGACAGTTTTGGTTGTCATGCTGGGTGGGGCGTGTCCTACTACAGTCCAGCTGATGGAGGCCCAGGTGCTGCCAAATATTCCATGCTGCATAGAGAGCGCCCTTCGCCCCCCTCCAGAGGATCATCCAGCCCAATGCCAGTCACGCTGAGGTTGAGAAACTCTGCTTTGAGTGAATTATTCCTGGACTCGTCCAGCTCTTTCACCAATGTGCTGGGTGCTAAAGACCATGTCGATGTCCTCAAGCATCTCAGGGTTGCCAACTGGTCATCTCTTTTGTCTCTCCTTCTTTTCAAGGTCTTGTGAATAACACTGGTATCGACTGGTTCATGCCCTGGCCTCCTCAAGCCCTGCACGCGGTCGCTAAGTCATTTTTAGGTACGTCCAACAAAAATGACTTGTTGGCACCTTTCTGACTTTGAATTTTGGTCCAGTGGATCCTGTCACCGTTCTCCCCCAAGGCCATAAATCGTTTTTAAGTTTGTTAGCATATTTTTGGTTTACACTGTGTTTTGATCTAAAGGGATTTCAAAGGACTGGGGTGCCTAGGTGGCTCAGTTCAGCGTCCAACTCTTGATTTCAGCTCAGGTCATGATCTCAGGGTCCTGGGATGGAGCCCCACAATGGGCTCTGCACTCAATGGGGAGTCTGCTTAAGGATTCTCTCTCCTGCCCCTGCCCCCACTCATGCTTGCATTCTTTCTCTCTCTCTAAAATAAGGATGTTCTAAAAAATAAAGGGATTTCTGGGAACTTACAAGGACAATTTAGGATAAAATTGATCAGATACCATCAAAGCAGGGGTTGGTGCACCAATTGTGACCCATAGCTTGTTTTGGTAAATAAAGTGTGATTGGAACACTGACTCATTTGTCAATGAACATGGTGGCTCTGGCTGCTTTTAAGCTTCAAATTGCAAGGTTGAGGAGTTAGAGCAGAGACCACATGGCCCATGTAGCTTGAATATTTACTGTTATGCTGATCCTTGCCCCGAAAGATGCCCAAAGGACCTTTTAGTGGACTGATTATCAGTCAGTGCTGAATTTTCTCAGAAGTTTCAAACACTTAAGTCCTTGATTATTCATTTTAATCTTTGAAATAAGAAAGCAAGTCAATTTATCTTTAGGGAAAAAGCTTTTTATCTGCAACTAACTTGAGCAGATTGATGGCAAATGACACCGGATGGCCTTGTAAATAGTTTCCACCTTATAAATATGTATTTAGTAAATAAATAATTTGTCCCTTTACACAGGGAGCACTCATAATTTTAACACACAAGGGAAAGGGGCTAGAGAATGGCTCTGTGCTGACAATCTAACTTAGGAATCAGCAAACTTTTTCTGTAAAGGAGCAGATGATAAATATTTTCAGCTTTGTGGGTCATACAGGCTCCATTGCAACTACTCCTGCCACTGAACCATGACGGCAGCCACAAATAATGTGTACGGGAGCAGGCATGGCTGTGTTCCCATGAAACCGTGTTTACAAAAACAGGCAGTGGGACAGATTTGTCCTGCATGGTCTGCCAACCCCAGTATAGATAGATGCACCTGAGCTTCCATGGGCACACGAGCCATCCCTGCATGTTAACAGCACTTAGGTTTACTTTCAGCATTCAGTGGCTCTGTGTCGTGAATAACCCCACATGGAATTCGCTTAGAATTTTTTTTTTTTTTCGGGCAGCCCGGGTGGCTCAGTGGTTTAGTGCCACCTTCGGCCCAGGGGGTGATCCTGGAGATCTGGGATAGAGTCCCATGTTGGGCTTCCTGCATGGAGCCTGCTTCTCCCTCTGCCTGTGTTTCTGCCTCTCTCTCTCTCTCTCTCTCTCTCTCTCTCTGTTGCTCATGAATAAATAAAATCTTTAAGAAAAAAAAAGAATTTTTTTTCTTGGAAGAGAGTCCCTGGCATTGGGCTAACTGTGCCCCAAAGTATGGATATTTGTAAGGCAGAGTTTTTCACAGATGCCATAAAATAGGCCTGTAGGCTGTGGTTTCCTGGTCCCTGGTGTAACTTAAGGTCAAATCCACAGCATCTGGCTGAATGGTTACTTTTGGCCAATCTTTTCTTCCTTCATTTTAATTGAAGGCACATTCTGCTTTGCAGTGAGTGTGTTTTGCCATCTCTCAGATAGTCCAAGGGACGTGGGTTTAGCCCTGGAAGAGATGATTGATTTATTGCTTTAACAGACTTAGAGGGAGGCCTGCTTTGCATACACTCTGTGCTGGGGACAAGGGACACAGCAAGGACGCTGGGTGTATTTCCCTCCTGAGACCTTGAGCCCCCCTCCCCGAGCAGCGTCACGGCCAGAGGAAGGGAAAGAGAAACTGCCAGAGCATGGACGGATCCTGTGGTCCAGAAAAAACACCAACCAACTGGCAGCTACTCTTTTCCTTTCTCTATTAAACAGTTTTAATACCACTTTTTTTTTGTATTGTGGTAAAACATCTATAACATAAAATTTGCCATTTTAACCATTTTGAGGACTGAAGTTAGTGGCATTAGGTACATTCTTATTGTGCAGCTGCCAGCACCATCCAGCTCCAGACCTCCTTCCATCTTGTAAAACCAAAGCTGCTCCCCATGAAGCACGAACCTCCCATTCCTCCCATTCCAGTCCCCCAGGACCCTCTCATCTACTTTCTGTCTCTGAATTGGCCTGTTCCAGAGATTTTGTGTGAAGTCTAGTCATGTAACATTTGTCCTTTCGTGCGTGGCTTCTTATACTCAGCATGTTCTCAAGGCTCATCCACATTGTGTCCCACGCGGCAGAGTTTCCTTTCTTCATTGAATGGATGGACCACATCTGTTTATCTGGTCATTTGTTGGTGGACACACAGGTCACTTTCAGTTCTGGCTGTTGTGAGTAGTGTGGCTGTGTGCATTGGCCCGCAGGAGTCTGCTTGAGTCCATTTTCAGGTCTTTGTGGGTCTGCACCTGGGAGCAGAATTGTTGGGTTGTACAGGAATTCCGTATCTGACTCTTTGGGAAACCTGCTCTTTCCTGTTGTCTAAGAGGCATTTTTCCCATCCTTTCTCTTCAGGGACAAATCCGATGATTCCGATGGAAAACATAGACAGTGTGGTAGAGCATGTTGTTTTGGTCCATGAATCCGTGGGTGAATTCAGCAAACAATTTCTCCAGAAATTGAGGCGTAGCAACTATGTAACACCCAAAAACTACCTTGATTTCATTAACACATATTCAAAATTGCTGGACGAGAAAACCCAGTATAACACGGGTAAGACATGGGAATGGGATGGTGAACAAGTGAGGATCCAAGGGCTGACCTTCTCTTTAAGTAGGTGTTTTATTAGCAAGACCAGACACATTCCAGATTGAGACAAAATACAGCATGTTCTGGATATTACATCTTAGAGTGAGTCTTCTGGGTGGGCAGAGGCCTGGCATGCTCTTCTATTCGTCAGTGTTGGGTCCTGCACTTTGTAGCTCTACCTCTTCACTGCTTAGAGATATGATCTGATGGCAGCAGCATGCTCTGTTGGAAAAACGCTTTTGAAAAAAATTCTTGGCTCCAGCCATTGGCCAAGGGAAACATGGTTTTCAGAAATACATTTATTTTGGCCGATGTGGTCCCAGCATGTCAGTGGAGGTACTGAGCTATGCTTGCTTGACATCTCATGAAGATGACTTTCTTAATTGAGCCCCAATGGGATGAATCACAATGAGGCCCCTGGAGCGCTGGGAACTGCGCCTACCCTGGTGATGAGTACAGCTCCTCTCTTTCCTCAGCTCAGTGCAAGCGTCTGGAGGGTGGGCTGGACAAGCTGAAGGAGGCCACCATCCAGTTGGATGAGCTGAACCAGAAGCTGGCCGTGCAGAAAGTGGTGCTGGCGGAGAAGTCTGCTGCCTGTGAGGCCCTGCTGGAGGAAATCGCCACCAACACAACCATTGGTGAGTGTGGGGCCAGCTCTGGGGGCGGGGACTCCCCCAGGTAGGACAGGGAGACATTCCTGAGAAGCCGCTTGTCAGCCCACTGTTCTTTGTGCTTGATGACCATTCTCGCACGCAGGTCTTTTTGGGCCCCTCCTGCTGGTTCCATGCCGCAGTGAGCTCCGCTACAGTTATTCCAGCCTCCTTCCCACCCGTGCTGCTCTGTTCCATCTCCTCTGGGATACCTTCCCTGCAGACCCCTCTTCTCATCACCCTGACAATTCTGAGGGTTTCACGGTTGTGACCTCACCTCCTCCTTCCCGTGTGTGTCTTCCCGCTGCTCCAGCAAGAAACTCCTCCAGGGCCAGGATCCTTCATAGTGACAGGGCCTGTACACACTCTGAACCCTACAAACGCTCAGGCGATGCTTGACTGTGGATATGACTCCCTAGGGAATACCGGATCAGAAAACACAAGGGCGTCTGGCATACATTTATGGAGTACCCACTGTTTTAGTTCTCTGGGGCCATTTCCTGAAGCAAAGTCAGCATGAATTTTAGCAGCACCCCGGAGTGCACAGGAAGGCGAGACACCAGAGTGGTTACAAGTGTGGCCATGGGTGCTCAGGCCATGGGCTCCAGTCCTACTCGGGTGCCCTCGGACAAGTGACAACATATTCATTTCTTAGAGCTACGCAAACAAATGACCCAAGTGTGTGTGTGTGGGGGGGGGGTTTCAAACAACAGAAGTTTAGTGTCTCACAGGTCTGGAGGTCAGAGTCTGAAATCAAGGTGTCAGCAGGGCCATGTTCCCTCCAAAGGTTCTAGGGGAGGACCCTTCCTTGCCTCTTGCAGCCTCCGGTGGTTTGCTGGCAATCGTTGGCTTTTAGGTTCATCTCAATGTCTGGTGCCATTGGCACATTACCTTCTTCCCTCTATGTCTTTGTGTCTTCCTGCAGTCTTCTTATAAGGACACAAGCCATTGGATTTAGGACCCAGCCTAACCCAGTAAGACCTCATGGGGACTAATTAGATGTACAAAGACCCTCTTTCCAAATAAGGTCACATTCTGAGGCTGCGGGTGGGCCTGGATTATGGGGGACACTGTTCAACACAGTCCACCTACTGTGAACTGAGCCCTGTTCTAAGCATTGGGGTTCCAGCCCTTGGGGAGATGCCTGCATTCTCGTGAGTGGAATCAGACAATCAGTGAGCCAATAATTAGGTGAAATGCCAGATTTCTATCAGTGTCATGAAGCAAAGAGAGCGGTGAGATCGAGAGTGATAGAAGGGACAGGCCACCTTAGGAGGGGTGGCTTTTGTGTGGGGCCTGAATAAACCTAGGAAATGGTGATGAGAAGCAGAGAGAACTCTGTCTGTTTCTCTATCTGCTCCAGAAGGACAGGGCAGCCCTGGTGTCCTCAGCTCACACTGGCCAGCAGGGTTGGGGGCTGGCCTATGAAATGGAGTGGTGGGACATGGGGGTGGCCAGTCAGAGTCAGAGCAGTGGTCCTGGTGTTGGAGACCCCATGCCCCGTGAGGACTTCTATTCTAGTAGTAACACCCCAGGCCATCGTATTGGCCAAAGTGAGTTAGATCCCCTGACAGCCCACCACTGAACTGGGAGAGCTATGTGCCACTTTGTCCCAATGGTTGTGGCCTCTCCTCTCCCTGCCCAGTAGCTGCCCTAACCTGCCCCTCCCCCCACAGCTGAGGAAAAGAAGAAGCTCGCAGAAGAAAAAGCCATTGAGATAGAAGAACAAAACAAGATCATTGCGGTGGAGAAGGCTGAGGCCGAGATGGCCCTGGCCGAGGTTATGCCCATCCTAGAGGCCGCCAAGCTGGAGCTGCAGAAGCTGGACAGATCAGATGTGACCGAGATTAGGTAACTGATGGCAGTCTCCGAGTGTGTCGCTCCTGACAGCAGCTACTGTCATCACAGCAGATAGGCATTTCTAGAGCCATACCGCAGGCTGACTACTGTGCTATAAGCACTTCCCTGGGTGGGTGCTGGCATTGCTGTTATCATCCTTGTTTGAAGATGGGGAAGGTGGGGCCCAGGGTGGTGAGGTGGCTTGCCCCAGGTGCCCCCAGTCAGCAGGTCGTAGGGCCTATTGCCTTTGAACCTGGGCTGTCTCACAGAAGGGGACTGAGTTCCGGAGTGGGGTGTGCAGGAGAGGTGGGGCTTCGCAAGCCGGTGCTCTCCTCAGGAAGCCCACTACTGTCTGCCCTGAACACCAGCCAGGCACTTGGTGCAGGGGGCAAGCGCCCTGCTGAAAATACTGTGACAGCTGCGTCCCTGACTGAGGACTGATAGGGGATGCTCTCATTCACTTCGAGCCAAGCCGTGTGCATGTGGGGAAAGTGGCTCCTCATTGTGGCCCCAGGAATTTGGCAAGTCAATCTGTGAAATGACTGCAGCTCCCACAACCAGAGGCCTCCCAGGAGAAGGGGCCCGGGATGGCGCCAGCAGGGAGCTTTCTCCCCACGTTGTGTGGTCTGACCCTAGGGTGCCCCTAATAGAGCTCACTGGTAAATGTAGCACCAAGACTGAAGGCGGGAAGGAGCACTCCCCTGTGTGCTGGCCCCACACACAGCTCCCCACTCCCCGGTGACCCCCTCAATCCCTCAACTCTCCCCATCACATCCTCACTTGCAGGAGGGGTTCAGTCCCTCTGGCCCCACAACCAGGTCTCATGTTAGAGAGACTCCTGCTTTCAGGTCAGGATCAGAGGTTGACTTTCCATCTTGGGCTCTGGGAAGAATGAGGCCTGTTCTCTATGCTTCTCGCTCTTACTGAGGGCTGAGCAGCCTTCCTTTGCCCTTGTTGTTTGCTCGGTAGTGAAACATGGGGATTTGAACAGAATCTTCAGCTTGTTCCATGGCAGAGGACCCAAGCAGTTCTTGGGAGGTGATCTGCAGATGCTCCTGCTCATAGCAAGAAGGCATTGTTTCAGTTTTCCAAAGTGGGGTTGAATGAAGGTATAAGGACAGTCGTATGTGTCAGATGTCCGGACCAGGGCCTGGAACAAGGCAGAAATGCTTACCAGCTTGTGCTGTAGGATAGGCCATCAGCATACACGTTTTCAAGGGAAATGGCCAATCACCAGTTACATGAATTTTGGGCACCACTCCCAGGTCAGCAGCATAAAAATACTGCGAGAGCATAGAGCTGGGGAGGAGTTTTGAGGGCGGTTTATTTGGAGAGGTGGGACTGTGAGTCCCCCATCAACCCAGCAAGGAGGTGCAAAATGGGGCTATGGGGTTTCTACAGAAGTAAACAGAGAGCTTGCTATGTCCCCTGCAGTGAGCAAGGGATGCCTGCTTCACACCCAAGGCAGGTGTGAGATAGATGCTCAGCTCCTTTCTGAGAAAGTGGAAATGGCCTATGACCTAAAAGGAAAAATTTTTTAAATTTTAAAATTAAAAAAAATTTTTAAGTAACTATTGGAATAGATATGCTCATGCATGGCTCTGTCTCTTATGGGCTGTGTGACTTTTGGCAAGTCACCTAGCCTCTCTGTGCTGCAGTTTCTTAATTTGTAACATGTGGATGATAACTGTCCCCATGGCATCAGGGCGATGTAGAGGATTGACTGAACTATTATATGAAGAGTTCTCAGGATTGGGTTGACCATGCAGTCAGTGCCAAGTAAGCATGAACTAGGATCATGGTTCCAACATAAAAAAGACATTTGAAAGCCCCTCCCACAAGCCCCATCAGCTTAGTACCCCTCCTCCCACACAACAGATATCCATTGCCTTTCAGTTCTCATGTATCCATCCAGAGAGTTTTTATGCAAGATCAAGGCAACCAGGTAATACATGTGTCTCTTGAGTTCCCAACTTTAGACTCTGAAGTTAGTAGTAGAACGAGGGATACCTGAGTATTCTTTTTTCTTCCCTTTTTTTTTTTTTTTTTTGGTGTGTAAATGTCTGCACACATTTTCCTATATCTTGGCTTCTCCAGTGTACAATGCATTTTGGAGATCTTTTGCATGTTGCTATAGGATGAACTTCCTCAATATTTCAAAAAAGCCCATCATATTTCACAGTGTGGTTGTGCCATTATCTATTTAACCAGCCCCAGTTTATGAATCTCTTGCCAGTCTTTTGCCTTTATGACTTGCATGGCAAAGCATAATCCTGACTATACTTAATTCTGCAACTGGGTGAGTCCACTGGAAGGGCACACTTCCAGAGATGGAATTGCCGAGCTCAGGGATGTGTGCGTTTATAATGTCTACAGCTACTATTTAATGCTCTCCCTGAGGGTGGAACCAGTTTATCCTCTACTTACAATCCATGTGATTTGCCTGCTTTTTCATAGCCTCACCAACAGAGAACATTATTATACATTTGAATTTTTACTCATTTTGTAGATGAAAAATAGTATTGTGTAGTTTTAATGTGCATTTCCCTATTGCAAGTCAGGTTGGCCTTTATTTCATATGTGAAAAATGTGTGTAAAGGTTGTGTGTATTTCCTTTTCTGTGAACTGTTCATATGCTTTGCCCATTTATCTGTTGAATTGTTATTATTGCTTTTTTCCTCCTTATGCATTTCTAGTGGCTTTTTTTAGGTTTTTTAAAAATTTATTTTTTAAAAGTTAATATGTGCATAAAAGGAAACTGAAAAACACAAGAAGGAAAGAACAAAGTCATCCATAATCACAAGCAGTTTACAGTTTGACTTCTATGTCCCGTGTGTGTATCTATCTACACAAGTAAGCATTTTAAGTAAGGTCGTACAGTTATGTATCATGCTTTTACACGCCATGAATATTTATCATGTCGAAGTCCCCAAACTATGAGTATTTTGATAACCAAGAATACACTACACCAACTCCATCTGAAAAAAAAAATGTAATCCTGCCTTTCTTGGCGACAAAAATATAAAAGACAAAAATGGCAACAGGCCTCTAGATAAAGATATTGGCAGAGTTACAATTAAAATACTGCATTCCCTTAATGTTCAATTAAAAACTGAGAGGGATCCCTGGGTGGCGCAGCTGTTTGGTGCCTGCCTTTGGCCCAGGGCACGATCCTGGAGACCCGGGATCAAATCCCACATCGGGATCCCGGTGCATGGAGCCTGCTTCTCCCTCTGCCTGTGTCTCTGCCTCTCTTTCTCTCTCTCTCTGTGACTATCATAAATAAATAAAAATTAAAAAAATTTTTTTAAAAAAATTAAAAACTGAGACATAAAGTAACAGAGTACACAACATATAATGCTTCTAAAAGAATTCATCATCCAATCTATAATTGGATGATTATTAGCAAAGAGGTATGTTTCCATTGAATCACTTAATGTATTTCTATAGTACAGCCAAAGAGACTAATACACGTTATCATTAAAATGTAAATATGAAAACATCCGTATACAACCCTCCCTCTATACTTCCTTCTGCCCCTCTGCTGCCAACCTAGTAAGTTCTGACATTTCTCAGAGACAGTTTAACAATCTCATGTCCAAGATGCTTCTTTCCTATCAATGGTAACAAAGAGAAACTTATAAACTAGTGGTTTTTTATGTGATAGGGAGATCAGCTTTATATCCATGATGTGAGTTGCAGATATTTTCCCCAGTGGTTCATTGGCCATTTGACTTTGCTGGTGAGGTTTGTGTGTGTGTTTGTGTTTGTTGTATATAAAATTTTTATTTTTATGTGGCAGACTTTAGCAATATTTTATTTTATGGCTTTTGGATATAATGTAATACTTAATAGGCTTTAAAACTGCAGGATTATAAAACAATTTCCCCATGATTTCTTCCTGTACTTTTACAGTTTAATTCTATACAGTTAAATATTTGATCTTTTGGATTTTACTGGAGTTCAGTGTAGTTCGGATCCAATTTTATTTTTTCCAGATGACTATAATCTGGCTTTCTTTAGGTTGTTTGGATGTTAATTGTGGTGAGCCAGCACTGACATCTTGACAATTTAGCACTTTCTTTCTGTAATGTTCAATCCCCTTTGTAGTAGTCATCAGATATTAAGGCAGGAAGATTAGGAGTCATGAAGATTAAAAATGGATGATCCTCTGTAGTATAAATGCTCCCTTTGTTACTGGCTTGAGATTTTCCTTTTCTTCCTTCCATTCATTTGGTAGTCTTTGGGTGCCTACCACACACCCACCCTGTGCTGGCACTGGGGCTGAGCAGCAATGAACCAGGCAGGCAGAGTCTTCACTACATTCAACTGACACTCTCAGGAAGGCACAGGCATTCATTCAGGAATCCTATATGTTCAGTAAAATCACCCAAAAAGTTAAACGAGAAGGTCTTTGCTGCCATGACTGTAGATAATGGGGGAACTTAACCTAGTCTGGAGGATGGGAGGCTGAGGAAGGTATTCCTCAGGAATGACATTTATTTTTTATTTTTTAATTTTTTTTGACATTCATTTTTTAAAGTTTTTTTTTATTTATTTGAGAGGTGGGGAGGGGGAGGGGGAGAAGGAGACAGAAACCCAAGCAGACTCAACACTCAGGTTGGAGCCTGATGCAGGGCTTGATCCCAGGACCCTGAGATTACGACCTGAGCCAAAATCAAGTGTCTTATGCTTAACCAACTGCATCACCCAGGCGTCCCACTCCCTTTGTCCCGGGAAGTGACATTTAAACTGAGATGTGACTAGAGAGTAGGGATTCACCAGCTGCAGGATAGAGGCTAGAGGGGGGACCCCCTCTGAGGCTGGAAGGAGCTTGGGCCGAGGGAAAAGCAGACAGAGAGTCTGGGTTAGAGTGAGAGAAGGTAGGGAGTGTGGTTTGTGATAATTCTTCCCCTCCAGGGAGGACAGCATCTTATCATCATCATCATCATCATCATCATCATCATCTCTCTCTCACACCTGAGCTTGTTTTGTGATAAGAGAAAGGAAATGAAACAGAAACGTTTCTATTTCCCAGACTGACAGCCTCAAGATTATTAACACTTCAGTTATCCCGTGTTATGACAGTGATATGTGCTGGTAAACGTGGTTCTAGGTCCTAGTTTGTAAGCTGATAGCAGAGAACTTCACTTTCACAGACTCACAGAGTTTTGGAGCAGGAAGGTCTGGTTCTGCCTCCCCATTTTACAGATGGGAATATTGAGAGCCCTGGATGGTTTATAGCTTGCCCATAGGCTCAGGACCCTGCATAGAGGCTGGGTTTTTTTCTGTCTTATATCTGAAAACATCTTACTGATTTTTTCCTTCTCTGATTATTCAAAGATCAGTGGCCTGGGCCTGGCCTTCGTCAACCCCAAAGGAAACCTTTTAAAAACAGTTGACAGCGTTGCCTGCTTTCGTAAGCGCCTAATGCCAGTATAATTGAACCTCTCCCTGGTGACTCAGGACCATTACTTTAATCATTGGTCTTTGTGCTGGAGTCATTGCCTCTGCTTGTCCTTACACCGTGTGGCTCCTTCTCTCCTCTCTTGTCTGCAGGCAAGTGGGTGGGGGTCTTGGGACCTGGGATAGGGGGGCACTTGCCCAGTATAGACAGTCTCCATATTGCTGTGCTGGCTGGGTTGTTCCCACTCTCTTGTTCTCTCTCCCCCTCCTGCTCGCCTCCTGGTCACTCTGGGCTCCTGGTGGACTGGCTGGGGTTCCACCTCACCCTGCTCCTAGACTGTCTTGTGCCCTTCAGGGGCCTCTGTCATCTCCGCCTCTTCTCTCCTCCTTTTCTTTCCTTCCCTTCACCTCTTCTTCATCATTTTCCGTATGCTTCTGTCTCTCTTCATGATTTTGATGTCTGCAGGACTCATGTGTCTTTTAGAGACTTTGCCCAGCAGCAGACAGCCAAGAGCCCCCCCCCCCCCCCCGCCGGGTACAGTTAACATGCCACCCATTCCTTCTTCTGTCTCTACCAGGCCTGCTGTGCTGTGTCCCTTCCCTCGAGTCTCAGTTCCCTGGAAGGTTGAGGGTACTGGACATCCGAGTGTTTGGAGCAGCAGAGTGATGGTCTGGTCTCATCAAAGACAAAGGAAATGGTGAAGGAGTGACATAGCCTAGAAGGAGCCCAGGATGTAGGGATCCCAGACCCCATAGGCTGTGTGAACATGGGCAGGCCATCCAAATACTCTGAGTCCTGTACCTTCATCTAATAAATGGAAAATAGGATGATGACAAAGAGGAGGTGGAGGATGGCAATAATGCCAGTGGCTACATGAAAGAGTCTGAGGAGCCACCCCAGGGCGTAATTAGAGACAGATTCTTAGGCTCCACCCTGGCCTACTGACTCAGATGCTTGGGGTAGCCTGGGTTTGCATTTAATGGTCCCCGCCCCCATGATTCTGATGCCAGTCAGTTTCGAGGAGCCTGATCTGGCACCTGATGGCTGAGACCAGTCCCTGCCCTGGGAGAAGCGCACCCAAGGCACCCCAGTCCATGTTGGGATATGGCTTTCTCTGCTTCCAATCAGTGTCACCTCTAAGAAATGACTCTGGGTTGAGCCATTTTTTGTGGAACTCTCACTCAGGCTAGATCCCGGCCACTTCTGGGTCTGATTCACACACGTTCTTGTTTCTCACCAGGTCCTTTGCTAAGCCCCCCAAACAGGTGCAGACCGTGTGTGAGTGCATCCTCATCATGAAAGGGTACAGAGAGCTCAATTGGAAGACTGCCAAGGGCATGATGTCTGACCCAAATTTCCTGAGATCTCTGATGGAGATTGATTTTGATTCAATCACCCAGAGCCAAGTGAAAAATATCAGAGGTGCGTACGGACAGACACAGGGATAGCCAGGGTTGATCTTGCAGCTCAGGCTTTGGGAGCAGGGATGGAGAAGACAGAGGGATACTAGTCCCAGACTAGCCCTCCTGTTGTGGTCAGTTGTCACTGTGACCCTACAGACCCTACAGCCCAAACAATCATTCCAAAAGGCAGATGGAGGGCTGTTGTGTGAAATGGAAAGGCTGGATGCTAGATGGGCCATAGCAGCCGATGCCCTCTGAACATTCAACAGCAATCGCTCTGGTGTTTCCCATTAGGAAACAGGACCTTCCTATGGACCCCAGGCTGGCCTTGTCTTCCGTCCGTCTTGTCCATTAAGCATGGGGGTGCAAGAGGCGCTCTAACCCTGACTTCTCCTCTTGCACCTCTTGCCAGTATAAAGTCTTCTATAGGTCTCTGGGAAATGGGTGAGGAGGGGCTGGCACCACAGCCAGCCTCCCCATCTTCAGTTATAGAATGCCTGCTTTCCCTTTGAGTCTGATGCCTGACCGGCCTAGATGCTTAGCCAGTGGGGATGAGGCTTTAGTCTTTGTGAAAAGTCATTCAAATTCTTAGTGTCACTGTTTATCTTCATGGTTTGTTCAGAACGTTATTATCAAATGCTCTTTCTCAGCCACTCAGAAATAAAACTGAGTGAAACACAAAGGATAACAACTGTAAAAGCCCAAGAACCTCTCTTTACTTGAGTATTGACTGGATGGGTTTCTATTCATGTGAAACCTCTTGAGGTAAGGGTATGGGTAGAGGTGATGGTGACCCATCATGGCATATGAATTTCAGCTAACTCCCTGCTCTGAGCCACTGTGATGCAGTTGGGGGTCCCCATGGATACCATGGACATGCATGTACCTGGATCATAGGATGTCCTGGGCAGTAGTAACCTGTGCCTCTCACTCACATCTGAAGTGTCCACCTACACAAAACTCATTTAGTGACTCTTGTCCATCGACAGTTTATTTCCTATTTTACTTCCCCAAGATGAGGCTAGTCACTCATCGAAATTATTGCACCTTTGACCATTAGGCCTCTTGAAGACCCTCAATACCACAACCGAAGAAATGGAAGCTGTGAGCAAAGCAGGCCTGGGGATGCTGAAATTTGTTGAAGCTGTAATGGGCTACTGTGATGTTTTTAGAGAAATCAAGCCCAAAAGAGAAAAGGTATTGTCCATGTGTAAGACCTACACACTGCTGCCAAGAGAGCAACCTGGAGTCAGAATTATTACATCCACAACTTTGCTGGAAAAATTCTGGCAAAGTTCCAATTTTAAATCACATAAACATTTCCCCCTCCACCACTAATAAATGATAACCTTGAATTATATAACTCTCATCTGGACAGTGTGAATGAACTGGCGGAACCAAAGTCTGGAAGATTTCAAATTTTGTGTGAAAAGAGGAAGACTTATGGGTAAAAATCATCCTCTATAACTAAAGCAGGATACTCAGCCTCGGTGCTAATGACATTTGGGGCCGGACAGTCCTGTGTGGTGGGTGCTGTCCTGTCTGATGCACTACAGGCTGTGTAGCAGCATCCCTGGCCTCTACCTGCTGGATGCCATTGACCCTACCCCTCCGTTTTAACAACTAAAAATGTTTCCAGACGTTGCCATATGTCCTCTGGGGGTGGGAGCAGGGGTGGTGGCAAAATCAGCCCCAGATGAGAATTCCTGGGTCAAGTAACATGTGGAACACACAATACAAAGAGAGTTATAAGGTGACTTGATCATTTTGAGACATGTTTTGACATTGCTTTATAACTCAGAATTTTGTTACTCAGGAAATTTGGAATCAGGTGTCTGGGACTGTTTTCAATGAATTCTTTTGACTTTTTGATTCAGAACCACAGTGTCATTTTGCTGTGACCTCAGCACACACAGAAATTAAGCTATCTGCCAACTTGGATGCAGGATATCTTTTTTTCCAATGGGATTAGTGCTTTTGCAGCCAATGGTGGAAGAGGTGACTAAGAAAAAGAGCCATATCCCTAAGCAGGGCATATGGTGGCCCCAAAGAGTGGGAACATCATTAGAGATGTGGTGTGGACACAAGCCCAGGGGTGAGTCTCTTTTATCCCTGCCCTACTATAGCACCTTTCCCCACCTTTCTGTGACTTGTCTCCACTTAGGTGGCCAGGCTGGAGCGGAACTTTTACCTCACTAAACGTGAGCTCGAAAGGATCCAGAATGAGTTGGCAGCCATCCAGGGGGAACTGGAGGCTCTGGGGGCCAAATACGAGGCAGCCATCCTGGAAAAGCAGAAGCTGCAGGAAGAAGCCGACATCATGGAGAGGCGGCTGATCGCTGCGGACAAGCTCATCTCTGGGCTGGGCTCTGAGAACATCAGGTCAGCACCTAAGGGACCCCTCCAATGAGAGCTCCGAGCCAGAAGGGGTCTGTGAGTGGACATCAGCAACCAACTTTCTTGCCATGTCGTCTCAACTCCACGTTGCAGTTTTACCTGAAAACAGTGTGGGAAATTCTGATTTTGCTCTTAACACATTCAGGGCAGCTAATACCATTTTACACATTCTGTGGTTTATTAGATAATTATTAAGGGTTAAGGAGGCAGTGCTGCTGTGGAGACAGGGAGGCACCAGTGTCTCTGGTAAGGTGCCGTCTGTCCTGGAAATGTTTACTTCTTGGAGACCTTTAACCCTGAGTGCCTCCTGGGTGAGTCTGGAGGAGGAGTCCACCTCTGTTGCTGGACAGATGCCTTCTAAGGGCTCTTGTGTCTGGCTTGGTCCTGAGCTTCAATTTTAAGCAGGTCGGGCTGGCTGGCTGATGCCTAGGGGCAAGGCTGTTTGGCCATAACTGGTCCACTGGATGTGAGAGTAGTTCCTAATCTGGTATCTAGAAAGTGGTATGGAAAACACTAAAAGATACTGTTTGCTTATGGGAAATAAACCATTTTCAGTATTTCTAAAACCTAGAAGACTGGGCCACTTAGCAGAAGGGGCCAAATGAAACATCTACTTCCTTTTATCTGGGGTAGAATTTTGTCACCCAAGCAGGACCAGATCTCATGAGTTCTACTGGGAGTGTCTTTAAGTTACTGATTAAAGCATTCAGAAACAATGTGATTACTGCTTAATAAATAGCTTTGAGACTAGATGCATCCCGCAAACATTTACCCAGCCCACTAGATGCTGGGTTCTGCCCACTAGATGCTGGGTCCCTGCAATTGAACATGATCTTCTAAAACCCTGGGCTTCCTAGGGTAGGAAGTCCCAAAATGACCTGGCATTCTTTGTTTCTAAAAGAAGAGACTGTCTCCAATGATGTTTCCTTCTGGCTAGCCCCATTAGCAACGTGTCAAAGCATTTCTTCTAGAATGTTCCTTCTGATTGTGCTAGGAGATAACAGCTTACCGTAGCCCTTATCTCCTGTGCCAGGTGGCTGAGCGAGCTGGATGAGCTGATGCACCGGCGAGTGAAGCTGCTGGGAGATTGCCTGCTCTGCTCAGCTTTCCTGAGCTATGAGGGCGCATTCACCTGGGAGTTCCGTGACCAGATGGTCAAGCAAGTTTGGCAGAATGATATCCTGGAGCGGGAGATTCCCCTGAGCCAGCCTTTCCGGTTAGAAAACCTGCTCACTGATGATGTTGAGATCAGCAGGTGTGTGTGAGCCTGAGCCCAGAGGACAAGGGTGCCTGGGGTGGGGGTGGGGGGGGCGGGGGTTGGTGAGTGGTCCACGGGGGTGTCATCCCGGTGCAGGAGAGTGAGGAGTGTAGCTGATTTGTGTAGAAATGGCAAGGTGAGCTGCAAATCCAGCTTCCCCGACCCTGAGGAGAGTTGAGCAGCCTGGGGGCTGGTAGATTGTTCTGGAAGGCTAAGCCTGTTACTCTTAGCACCCGGTTACAACTTGACAAGAAAAATAGATTTCCCTGTCACTGTCCCTTCCAGGTGGGGATCCCAGGGGCTGCCCCCCGATGAGCTCTCGGTTCAGAATGGCATCCTTACCACCCGGGCCAGCCGCTTCCCCCTCTGCATCGACCCCCAGCAGCAGGCCCTCAACTGGATAAAGAGAAAAGAGGAGAAAAATAACCTGCGGGTATGACCAGCTCTCCCTGGTGTCCTCTGTCCTCACTGCCTGCTCCCGGGGCACAGCCTGCCTCTCTCAAGGTCTCTAGCTGGCAGCCCCAGGCCCTGGGCTGAGCTGACATATCACTGTCCTGAACATCTGGGTAGAGCCCTCTCCATCCCTGCACACCCGTCCTGTTGAGTCTTTGAGGGCAGCATGGCCTGCCTTGCGCTTTGCTCTCTTACCTGTGCTTTGCCTCGCAGCTATGAGTGACTTGAAGGTGGAGATCGTGCTTTCCTTATCTTTGCATCCTCCTTACCTGCACAGAGCTGAGTGGCCTGAGATGCTCAATCTTTATTTTTTTTTTTTTGAACGAAGGAAAGATATCTCAGTATCTTCTAGTTGAGATGTAATTCACATACTGTAAAATTCACCCATTTAAAGTGTACAATTCAATGATTTTTAGTATATTATATACAGTGTTGTATAACAATCACCAGAATCAGTTTTGACCACCCCCAAAAAGCAATGCTGTGTGCTTTATCCATCACCCGCCCCATCTTCCCATCACCCCCATCTCCTAGCACCTCTAATATATTTTGTAGGTTCATCTCTTCTCAACAATCTCATATCAGTGGGGTTGTCATACACTATGTGGCCTTTCACGTCTGGCTTCTCTCACTGAGCATCATGTTTTTGAGGTTCATCCAGGTTCTAGCAAGTGTCAGAGCTTCCTTCCTCTTCACGGTTGAATCATACTCAATTGTGTGGATAGACCACCTTTTATTTTGTTTTTTATTTTTATTTTTAAAAAGATTTTATTTATTTATTCATGAGAGACACAGAGAGAGAGGCAGAGACATAGGCAGAAGAAGGAGCAGGATCCCTGCCGGGAGCCCGATGCAAGACTCCATCGGATCCTCTAGAACCCCAGGATCATGCCCTGAGCCAAAGGCAGACGCTCAACCACTGAGCCACTCAGGTGCCCTGATAGACCGCCTTTTACCATCCATTTATCCGTTGATGGACATTTGGATTATTTCTACTTTTTGGCTATGATGAATAATGCTGTCGTGAACATTCCTGTACATGCTTTGTGTGTGTGTGTGTGTGTGTGTGTGTGTGTGTGTACATATGTGTTTAGTTTTCCTGGGTGAAATTGGTGGGCTCATTCACTTTTTGCTAAACTACTTCACAAACTCATGATTTTCAGTTTTGCTTTTTCCTTTTTTTTTTTTTTCTAGTCCCTGCTTCTACATATGTACATGCTGTTGGGGGAGGGTCTGCTCTAAAATAGACACCCAGCTACAGTGAAACAAATATTATTAATGTGGAGATGGCCCTTGACACCCTCCCACCCCAGCCTGCCAGGGTCCTGAGAGGGCCTGTCCTAGCCCCCAGCCCTGCTCCCCCTACCACCTTCTTCATATATATATACACATATATATATATATATTTAATTTAAATTCAATTTGCCAACATATAAAACCCAGTGCTCATTCCATCAAGTGCCCTCCTCAGTGCCCGTCACCCAGTTACCCCATCCCCTCCCCCGCCTCCTCTCTCTTGGCAGGAGGCTCCGTTAGTGAGCAGAATAAAAGAGGGCCCAGGGAGCTGGAATTGAGGAGAGTTTTTTCAGACATTTTGAGGAAAGAGGTATCAAAGCTGTCATGAGCCATCATCAAAGCCTCCCACCATCATGGTGGGAGGAGAAGTAAAGCTGTGAGGGAGATAAACATTCCTGTGGACTCTGTGTTGGATGCTCTTGAGGTCTCCTGCGAGAGGTCCTGACACTGCTATGGTTCCTTTGGCTGCTCAGAGCTTGACCGTGGTGGCTTTCTGGCTTCTGTGGGCCTCCTGGCCTCCCTTGAGGCTCCCCCCAGAGGCGCTCTCCCCATGTGTGTGCCGAGGACACAGCACCCTGTGCCTACCACCCTGTCTTCCAGGTGGCTTCCTTTAACGACCCTGACTTCCTGAAGCAGCTCGAGATGTCCATAAAGTATGGGACCCCTTTCCTGTTCCATGACGTGGACGAGTACATCGATCCTGTGATTGATAACGTCTTGGAGAAGAATATCAAAGTCACCCAAGGACGCCAGTTCATCATCCTGGGGGATAAGGAAGTGGATTATGACTCAAATTTCCGACTGTACCTAATCACCAAGCTGGCCAATCCCAGATACACCCCATCTGTGTTTGGGAAGGCCATGGTCATCAACTACACGGGTGAGGATGTCTGTACCCTCAGTGGCAAATGGGGTGGTCAGCATGGAGACCACAGTCAGCAGTCAGGGCTTCCATGGGGCACTGTTTGGTTTGCTTTCCCCAGGTACCTCAGGTCATGCTCTCAGGGTCATGTCTTCATTGGTTGGTTCTTAATGATGAAGGTTTGGGTGCCCCCTAGGGAGGCAGGGAGATGCGTGGCTTGGGGGCTGCTGAGTCTGGGCCATTGCTCTTGGAAACGCACACTCGGAGTAGGGTGAGACCCCACTCTGCTGGGGCAGGAGGTTATTCTGGGTTTGAATAGGTGGCATGATTTCAGATGCCCCTTCTCCTTCCTCCCAGCTTAATTCTGTTAGGAACCGGTGCCACTTTCTAGGAGTGTCCTCCACCTGCTTAAATAGGTTAAGTAGGTTGGGTGTGCTTTCAGCTCAGGCTCCCCAATGTGTGGGAGCCCCTGCACGATTGTTGCCCACCACTCTGTAAAGGAGCATCTCTGTGTTGTTTTGACGGTTTTGACCTGTTGGCTTTAGAGTGATGGCAGGAGCAAGTCCTCGAGTTCCCGAAGTGCTGGCTCAGTTGCACCCTCCACTTGGCCCAGGCACAGCGTACAGTGGGCACGGAGACGTGGGCTGCCTGGCAGTGATGGCCTCCCCTTGCTCCCCATAGTCACGCTGAAAGGTCTCGAGGACCAGCTGCTGAGCGTGCTGGTGGCCTATGAGAGGCGAGAGCTGGAGGAGCAGCGGGAGCACCTCATCCAGGAGACGAGTGAGAACAAGAACCTGCTGAAGGATTTGGAAGACTCTCTGCTTCGGGAACTGGCCACCTCCACGGGGAACATGCTGGACAATGTGGAGCTGGTACAGACCCTGGAGGAGACCAAATCCAAGGCCATGGAGGTATAAACTGCATTGAGCTGGGAGTGGTGGTAGTGGTTCCTGGATGTGCCTTTGGGGCGCCAGTGCCCTCATCTGCTCAAGGAGAGAACTGGACTTGGTGATCTCAGGGCCTCATTCCTGGGTCTTGGAAGCAGAGGCATAGGGGTACGGTGGGGGTGGGGATGGCCAACTGTGCTGGCATCAGTTTTGAGCTCTTAGTCATCCAAGGCTTTGCCTGATGAGAACAGGCCACCTCTATTTGGGTGTTCTATGAGGAGGGAGGCCCTAGAGGTGTTTCCAGGGACCCTTGTGCATCAGATCAGCCTCTTTGAGTCAAGAGTGATCGAAAACCCAGCTCTACTTAAGTGAACAGGGAATTTATCTGCCTAGAATGTGGAAAGTCCAGGGATGGCTTCAGGTAGAGCTGGATCTAGGACTCTAAACATATCATTAGGGCTCAGTTTCTCTCTGTTTCTGGGGTGGGCCTTTTGTTGAGGCAGCTTCATTCTCTGCCTCCCTGTGAGCCAAGCTCCCCCTCATGGTCAGCAGGTGGGCATGGCCTCATGCCCCCCTCAGGTTCAGGTCCAAAGGGAAGAGTGAGAATCTTTACCTGTCTCTATCATGAAGGTCCCGAGAGTCAGTTCAGTCACATACCCACCCCAAACGAATACCATGGCTGGGAGTGCTGTGTGTAGACTGGGCCTGGGTCACACGCTCCTCCGCTGGAGTTGGGGTGGACCCAACATATGGAATGAGAGGGGGAAACTGGAGTCTCCAAGTTAGAGTCAGGGACTGTTGTTAGAAGAACAGGGCACAGGTACCGGGGAGTCCAGCCAACAAGCATCCACTACACGTCACAAGAGGGTGGGTAGGTGCTCTGCAAAGCTCCACAAGCATTGCATGGATTTCTTTGCTGCTCCCTCCTGCTCCTGCTGTCTGCATTCCTTGCTTTCTTGCCCATTTTGTAAGTCATTCTGATTACGGTGTAAGTCTCTCCATTTCCACGGGGTGCGCACCTTTGCTTTAGGTATCAGAGAAGCTCAAGCTGGCGGAGAAGACGGCCTTGGACATAGACAGGCTGCGAGATGGCTACCGGCCGGCTGCCAGGAGGGGGGCCATCCTGTTCTTTGTGCTGTCCGAGATGGCCCTGGTGAACACCATGTACCAGTACTCCCTCATCGTCTTCTTAGAGGTCTTTGGCTTGTCACTTAAGAAGTCCCTGCCTGATTCCATTCTCATGAAGCGATTACGGAACATTATGGACACGCTGACTTTCAACATCTATAACTACGGTTGCACGGGTGAGCGCCTCTCTGCCCTGATTAGGACAGACATGCCCCGTGCATGTGCCCCTTTGTCTGTCTGTCTAGATCTCTTCTGTTTAGGATGTGAGGCTCAGTTTCCCTTCATTCCCTCTTTAAAGGCCCCTTCTCCAAACATGGTCACATTGGAGGAACAAGGGGTCGTGTCAGAGGTTCCACATGTGGATTTGGGGGGGGACATAATTCAGCCCCTACCAGTAGGGCAGGAACAAGGTTGAGGACTGTTGTCCCTTGCAGCTCACAGAAGGTAGAATTCGAGTCACAGATGTTGACTTACACAGTTTTTTCCCCCAAGAACACATTTCTTCTGTTTCTTTTTTTTAAAGATTTTTATTCATTTATTTATTTGAAAGAGACTGAGAAAGAGCACACACAAGCTAGAGGGAGAAGCAGACTCCCTGCTGAGCAGGGAGCCCAATGTAGGGCTTGATCCCAGGACCCTTAGATCATGACCTGAGCTGAAGGCAGCTGCTTTAACCAACTGAGCCACCCAGGAGCTCCCATTTCTTCCATTTTTTTTTTTTTAAAGAAGAAGAACTTTAGTATTTAGCATCCACCATCAATAAAGATATTGGTGGAATGTGCTTGCTCTGCAGTGGAGGTTGGCACACCGTGACCGGCAGGCCACTACTGGCCCACTGCCTGCTTTTGTAAATAGCGTGCTATTGGAACACGGCTATGCCTGTTTGTCTCTGTGTCATCTATGGCTGCTTGTCTGCTGCAGGGGCAGATGAGTAGTTATTTTGGAGGCCACCTAGCCTGCAAAGTCAAAAATATTTCCTATCTAGCCTTTTGCAGGGAGCTTCTAACACCTAGACTATACCAGGCAAGAACTCGCACTTAGGCAAACGACCTATTTTCCATAGAGAAAGCAGCTCTGGACTTCTATCATACTGTCCTCCAGTCGCTTTTGGACCCTGTGCTGCGCTTCCAGGCAGGTGGGGTGGGTGCCGCTTTGGTCAGGGCTGCTGCAGATGCACAGGAGTGAGTGGCACCACAGGCCAGTTGGTGGGCTCCGGGTGCAAACTGAGCCCGTGGTGTCTGTCCCTAGATGTGGTGTCTGTCCTTAGATGCCATAGACGTGGACAACTGTGCAGCAGAGACTGAGTGCCACCGTGCTGTCTGGAATTTCAGTTCTTCTCTCATGTTTGAGCTTGTGCATAGGAAACACCACTTTCAAAGTGACTTGACTCTATCAGTGCCCCTCTGATGTTTCCCTCCAGGGTTGTTTGAGAGACACAAGTTACTCTTCTCTTTCAATATGACGATCAAGATAGAACAAGCAGAAGGCAGAGTCCCCCAGGAAGAATTAGATTTCTTCTTAAAAGGTGACAAATGTGCCTCCTTTCATTCTTCCCCACTCCCTTGGCCCACGTTGCACTTGTTCGTTGAAACAGCATTACCAAAACTTCTCCTTGGAACTTGACTTCTGATGGCGCTGCCGTACCAAATATTTCAGTTGGCAGTTCCAGCCTCAGAAATGGTTCTGGTCTGGCCCGGAGCAGCCAGGTTGCTGCCCACAGGCTCCCTGAGGCTGGAAGCCACATTGACCTGCCTGTCTGGTGTCCCAGGCAGTGGGACAAGGCAAGCCGTGTATCTCTGTCTGTCCAGTCCCCTCTGGAGATGCAGGTTCTCCCAGGAGTGGGAGAAGTCAAAGTACTGAGCTGCCCGCTCCCATCGGCATGTGGCTGCCGGCTGTTGACTTCCCTTCTCTTGTGATTAGGAAACATTTCCCTGGAGAAAAGCCAACGGAAAAAGCCCTGTGCTTGGTTGTCTGACCAGGGATGGGAAGATATCATGCTTTTGTCAGAAATGTTCTCAAATGACTTCGGGAACCTTCCTGATGATATTGAGAAACACGTGGCTGTCTGGAAGGAGGTGAACCCATGTTCTCTGCCTCCGCCTTCCTTTCTCTGTCAGGCATCTTGAGATTTAAATCATGGCCTTACCCCTTGTGAGTGAGAAGATACTCCAGAGTGACCCATTCAGAGTGTAGTCAGTGCCTGCCAGCACCCTTGATCAAATTCTCCTTTATGTACCCCAGCTAGTGTTGTGGGAGAACTGTCCATCTGTCCATCCATCTGTCTGTCCATCTGTCAGTCCATCCATCCGTCTGTCCATCCATCTCTGTCCATCCATCCATCCATCCATCTACTCAGAAATGGGCACCAACCACCCTTGATGGGCACTGGGGACTGAGCAGTCAAAAAGACTCAGTCCCTCCCTCCCCGAAGGTCATAGTTTTGGAAGGGGAGGGAATCGAAAATGACAGATCTGACCGGAAGTGACCTTGAGGTCATACTTCTGTAGGTTTCATTCCTTTACAGTGACTTTTGGGACCTTCCGGTAAAAATGGGGGCCTGTTTGGTTTCTGAGTTGATGCCACCACAAAAATACTCTTTGCTCTTCCCAGTGGTATGACCTGGACTCCCTCGAGCAGTTTCCATTCCCTTTGGGTTATGATAACAACATCACCCCTTTCCAGAAGTTGCTTATTTTGCGTTGTTTCCGTGTGGATCGGGTGTATCGGGCGGTGACCGACTACGTGACTGTAACAATGGGAGAGAAGTAAGTGCATTGTTGAGTTTGCTTTGCCCTTCGGTGGGGTCACTGCCCCCTGCCCTGCACCCCGGACTGGTAGACAGCAGTGAGCTTCTGAGAGAGCCACCACTGCCCTGGCTTTGAGCAGTGTTTGGTGGTCACTCTAGTTCTGCGCTATCTGGGAGAAGTACAGAGTAAACCACGTGTGTGAAGTCTTCTAGTAGCCACATTCGGAAAGAAACAGATAAAGTTAAAATTAATAATATTTTACTCAACACATTAAAATATCATTTCAAAAAAAGTAAAAAATAAAATAAATATCATTTCAACATGTAATCAATACAAACATTGAGATATCTCACATGGGGTCTTAAAATTTTTTTGGTATTATATCTTCAAAGTCCTGCCTGTGTGAATTTACCCTTGCTGCCCATCTCAGCTTGGACTGGCCACACTTCACATGCTCAATAGCCACACAGGTCTACTGACCTTCCATACTGGACAATGTGGCTCCAGGACTGAGGCCAGGCAGATGACTTGGGCTTGCAGACTCATGCTCAGATGGCAGCGAGTGAGCGAGGCTGGGTGGGGACTGTGACAAATCGGAGCAGTCGACCCTGGTCCACAGGGTCGTTCCTGTTCACACCAGTGGGCAAGGGGGACCCAGAGTGGCTGGATCCTCTGACTCTTTGAAAGAAGCTACAAATTTGGGGTTCTACATGAAATTGCTCAAGCCTGATGTGTTGGCAACTCATTTTCAAAAATCTTGAGAAGTGGGCCATTCAGGACATACCTGTGGAGTTGTTGGTGTGGAACCTCTGGGCTGTGTGCCAAGAGGACGTCCACCTTGAAGGGCCCCTGTCAGGAGGCATCCCCATGGATGTGCTGGGTTGTGCTAGGGGATGCAGTGGGGCCCCTGTCCCCTAGGACTTCATCCTCTCGTGTGTGATTGTGCATAAACACTGGACTCACCTATGCAGAGCTATAGCAGAGGAACAGCCAGAAGGTTCTGGAAAGGATGAGGCAAGTGTGCTGTGGCTGTCCTCCATGAGGGCCCCCATGTTTCCCTCACTAGGTATGTGCAGCCCCCGATGATCAGCTTCGAGGCCATCTTTGAGCAGAGCACGCCAAACTCGCCCATTGTGTTCATCCTCAGTCCCGGCTCCAACCCTGCCAGTGACCTTATGAAATTAGCTGAGCGCAGTGGTTTTGGAGGAAACCGCCTCAAATTCCTTGCCATGGGTCAAGGTCAAGAAAAGGTAATTAGTTGTTGGAAGGAACAAACTCTAAATGTAGGTGATGTCACTGGCCTCCATTAGCAATGGGCTAACATCTGGTTTCAAGGGTGCTGCTCCACGGTGAGCTGGGTGCATTTCCAGTCCCTTGAGCAGCACTCGGGTACCAGGATGATGTGGGACACTAGGATGGTTCTAGAGTGGGCATGCTGTCACTGCCCGACCTTGCCTGGACGTTGTGCTCTGTTGTTTCCAATGTCTGTCCACACATAGTCCATCTTTCCTCCAGTCTTAGTGACATCCCTGTTTCTAATTAGGGTTGTCATTATCCCCGTGGCATGGCCATGGGGGTAGTCAGGGCACCGCTGCAAATGTCCCAGAGAGCCTGGAGCTCCAGGCTGGGACCAGCCTGGTGGCCCAGTGGCCCTGAAGGGATTCTAAAAGATCAGTTCTTTGAAGGCAGCCTCTGTAGCTCCTGGGTCACTCATATCTTCGTGCCTTCTGCTGGAGTGGGCTCTTTGTTTTCTCGGGGCATGGAGTGGGTCTCTGGGAGATCACAGGGTCGGTGTGACTTTGGGACACTGACTCGTTCCTTCTCTCCCCATCAATGCAGGTGGCTCTGCAGCTGCTGGAGACCGCGGTGGCTCGTGGGCAGTGGCTGATGCTACAGAACTGCCATCTCCTGGTCCGGTGGCTGAAAGATCTGGAGAAGTCCCTGGAGAGGATCACCAAGCCCCACCCAGATTTCCGCCTGTGGCTCACGACAGACCCCACCAAGGGCTTCCCCATTGGAATTCTGCAGAAGTCCTTGAAGGTCTGGCTTTAGGACAAACACCCCATCCCCACAGCCCCGTGCCTCAGATCACCACCATTCTGCCGTGTGTGTGCATGTGTGTTCGTGTGCGTGTGTGTTTGCAAATAAACCTAGGACACAGCCAGACTCTCTTGGCCACCCTTCCCACTTCAATCTCTTCCTTTCTCTTCAGAGATAAGCAATGCCCTGCACTGGGTGAGTTTTGGGGGGGCAATTATGACTCTCTGGCCTGCCTTTACCACTTCCGCATGTATCCAAAACAAGATCTAGGTTCGTTGTCCAATACTTCCCATTTATTAAACCTTCTTTTTATCTCTAATGATAGGCCCACCCACATCTAGCTCTGGTGTCTTACATGCCCCATTGAACTTACTCTTCAGAGAAGTTCTGTTTGGAAATGTCATCTGTCATCAGGGGCAGGTAGAGGGAAAACTTTACTACTCCCATTTTGCATTTGAAGATTCCATGGCCCAAAGAAGCTCAAGAACCTTCTTTGGGCCATTTGATGAACAGGAGCCAGAACAGTATCTAGTTCCTTAACTTCTTTGGGTCCTTAACAAGAGACTTTTGCTCTCTGGGGAATGGGAAAGGTGGCCACACAGAGGTGAAGGGAAAGCCTGAGATGTCTACATTTTGCACGCTCTTCCAAGCTGGACTCAAGGGCCTGTGGTTTCTGTCATGATTTACCTTCTGGCAGGTTGTTATGGAGCCACCAAACGGGCTGAAACTCAACATGAGAGCAACTTATTTAAAGATCTCTCATGACATGCTGGAGCAGTGTCCGCACCCCGCTTTCAAATCCCTGGTCTACGTGCTGGCATTCTTCCACGCAGTGGTGCAGGAGAGGAGAAAGTTCGGGAAGATCGGGTGGAACGTGTACTATGACTTCAACGAGTCTGACTTCCAGGTGAAGACATGTGGTTGCTGCTCCTCCTGAGGAACTTCCTCCTCAGCCAGCTTGTCTCCCCCCCACCCTTTCTGCAGCTAGGACGGCTGCTCCTGCCTGCACTTCGGGAGAGGGGCACAGCTTGAGCGACTTGGTGGGCTGGACGATAACCAAGCCTGTCCCTCCTCTCTTAAGGTCTGCATGGAGATTCTGAACACATACCTAACAAAAGCCTTCCAGCAACGTGACCCTAGGATCCCGTGGGGCAGCCTCAAGTACCTAATTGGAGAGGTAGGAGCGTCTTGGGGGACCTTTCATGGGCTGCCTCCCAGGGCTGGAAGTGGGCTGTGGCCTGGTGCCCTGTGCATGACCTCTGAGCCCTTGGTGACTTCCCTCTTGCTTCTGCCACCTATCAGCTGAAGGCCCTAGGTCTCTGAGGAATTCTATTGGCTCACCACCTGGTTGTCTTTCTTCTAAGCGGGTTCCATCCACATGGAGGTTCTAGATTTATCACTCCTGGGTGCTGTGTTCTCTAGGGGTCGGCAGTTCCCCACCTGGCTATGCCTTGGGCATGTCGTTGTAATCTTGCTCCTGTTCAGTAGGCACGGAGGTCCACACTGGGGACCATGACTTTATACAGGCCTCCCTCACAGCCTGCACATGGCTCACACAGGGACATCACCAATTCCAAAGACCAAAGTGGCGGCTGGCTTCTTTAGTTGCTCTGTGGTCTGTTTACTGTGTTTGGGTATTTTGCAAATGGCATACAGGCTCCCAGCACTTCACGAGGGCTGCATATCACCTGGGGCACCTGTTTACACCATGGGTCAAAAGGCATGTGATCAACATGGTTTGAGCTGCACAGTGGCCAGGCCAGCAGGAGTCTCCCCGAGGGCACCTCAGGTCTCAGGGTTCCCCTGGCGGGTCTTGGGTTCCTGGCCAGCTCTCGCTCCCCATAACTTAGGTCATGTATGGAGGACGGGCCATCGACAGCTTTGATCGACGCATCCTGACCATCTACATGGATGAGTACCTGGGAGACTTCATTTTTGACACTTTCCAGCCATTCCACTTCTTCCGGAATAAGGAAGTAGACTATAAAATCCCCACTGGTGATGTAAAGGAAAAATTTGTCGGTGAGATTTCTCAGGCATCAAATATATGTTAAAAGTGTTTTCTAAGGGAGATCCACCATACATTTCAGCTGTTCTGTTTTCTATGGTAGCCTTGTTGGCTCTTCTGACCTCTCTGCTGGTGGGGATCCTTGACGGGTGGGCCTGCTCTGTTACATTTTTTTTTAGGGGGCCCAGCAAGTCCTTTATAGCCTCAGTGCTGATGGAGTTAGTTCAGATTTCTTGCCTGGAATGATGACAAATACGTCAGATTCTGCCCAGAAGGGCAGAGTGGCCTAGGAAACTCCCTGAGCATTTTCATAAATGATTAGTACACAGCTGGAGTAGGGTATGGTGGTATAGATTTTTTTTTATTTAAAAACAGGTCACCCATTAAGCAGTGGAAATTAGTCTTGCATATCTGGGGATGCTGAGGCTGTGGGACCTCAGAAATCGAGGGTGGTATTACAGGGTATTCTCTGTTCTGATTACAGAAGCCATTGAGGCCCTCCCACTGGCCAACACACCTGAAGTGTTTGGTCTTCATTCCAATGCTGAGATCGGCTATTACACTCAGGCAGCTCGAGACATGTGGGCTCACTTGCTAGAGTTGCAGCCTCAGACAGGTAAAGTCTACCGTGGAGGACTGAATTAGTTTGGTTAGGGTGGAAGGTGTTGGCACAAAGTGCTATTGGTTCTTGTAGTTTCTATATTGGTGATGCCATTCCAAGAACTAGAAGGCTCTGGATGCCCCAGTCCTAACACCCAGATGCCATGCTTTTCCTAAAAAGTGTCCTGGTTTTAGGGGAATCCAGCAGTGGCATCAGCCGAGATGATTACATTGGCCACGTTGCCAAGGACATAGAAAACAAGATGCCTAAAGTCTTTGACTTGGACCAGGTCAGGAAGCACCTGGGGGTGGAGATCTCCCCCACGTCAGTGGTACTTCTGCAGGAGCTGGAACGCTTCAACAAGCTTGTTGTAAGGATGTCCAAGTCCCTGGCTGAACTTCAGAGGGTGAGCATGCTCCTAATGTGCAGACCACGGCCTAGATGCTCTACCCACTTCTCTGATAGTCATGCCTGATTGCTCTCCATTCTGTGCACAGGCCTTGGCTGGAGAAGTTGGAATGAGCAACGAGTTAGATGATGTAGCCAGGTCTCTTTTCCTCGGGCAAATCCCTAGTATCTGGAGAAAACTTGCCCCTGACACGTTGAAGTCCCTGGGAAACTGGATGCCTTACTTCCTGCGGCGGTTCAGCCAGTACACATTGTGGGTAAGTAAGATGCAACAGGCTCTTCATTGGTTCAACGTTCAGCCTGGACCCACCTGACCACCTCAAGCCCCTCTCTAACTGCAGTGGTGCCTTCTGTTGGCAGTTGATTGGGTGTTCTAGAAATGGTCTTGGACTCTACAGGCATATCTGTATCTTTTTTGTCCTTTTCGTTTTGTTTTCAAGACTTTGAAGCATATTATGCACAATCTGATTTATTCATCTCAGAGTCCATCTTGGCCAAATGTACTTCCTTTAAGAACATATACTTATTTAAAGATTTTAAATTTGGGGGAATCCCTGGGTGGCTCGGGGGTTTGGCACCTGCCTTTGGCCCAGGGCGCGATCCCGGAGTCCTGGGATCGAGTCCCGCGTCGGGCTCCTGGCATGGAGCCCGCTTCTCCCTCTGCCTGTGTCTCTGCCTCTGTCTCCTCTCTCTGTGACTATCATGAATAAATAAAAAATAAATAAATAAATAAAGATTTTAAATTTAGAGACACCTGGGTAGCTCAGTGGTTGAGTATCTGCCTTTGGCTCAAGGCATGATCCTGGGTCCAGGGATTGAGTCCCACATCAGGCTCCCTGTGAGGAGCCTGCTTCTCCCTGTCTCTGCCTGTCTCTGTGTGTCTCACATGAATAAATAAGTAAAATCTTTTTTAAAAAGGTACATGACTCAAAAAAGGACATTACTTGAAAAAAAAGATTTTTAAATTTATTTGACAGAGAGAGGGGGCACACAAGCAGCGGGAGGGGCAGAGGGAGAGGGAGAGGGAGAAGCAGACCCCCCACTGAGCAGGGAGCCCAACGTGGGGCTCAATCTCAGGATCCTGGGATCATGACCTGAGCTAAAGGCAGAAGCTTAACCACTTGAGCCATCCAGGTGCCCCTCTAAGTACATTTAGATCTACTTTAGTCTTTTTTAAGGGGACCCTGTTTTATAGATGTTCCGTGTCCTTTCCCCTGATGGACATTTAGGTGGCTCCATTTGGGGTTTTTTCTTTTTAGTCAGTGTGGACAACACTCTGGCGCACGTGTCTTTGCATTCTCACACGAGTCTATTTCACGGGTAAATCCCTCCAACAGCAGAGTTGGGTCCCAGGGTGTGCACTTTGCATTCTGATAGCTCTTGTCAGACGGTCTTCTCGACAAGTAGAAACCACAGTGAACAAATACGATTATTTCCTTCCTCTGCCGCACTGGCTGTTCTTAATATTTTGGATCCTTTCTCCCTGATAGGTAAATCATAATATGTTAGGATAGGTAAATAATACTATGTTTGGGTGTGCATTTCTTTAATTATGTTGAGGCAGAGCATATCTTACATACACGTAGATACCTTCTTTTCCCGTGAATCTTTTTGTGTCTTGATTTCCTTTTTATCCAGTTCTCTATCTTTTTAAACTGATCTTTTAGAGCTCTTTGTGTAGCAAGATTGGCTCTTTGTCTGCCAGTGTTGCATTTCTCCCAACTTGTCATAAGTCTTTTGATTTTATGGCATTCTTTCCGTTAGAAAGTTTTACATTTTTATTTAGTCAAGTGTATCAGTCTGTTCTTTTATGGCCTCTGGGTTTTGCATTCCCAACTCCAAGATCGTGATGACATTCATTGGTGATCTGATCTGGTACTTTTGTGGTTTCACTTCTTTTCTAGCTAAATCTTTGTTTCCTCTGGAATCTAGTGGTTCAGCTTGTTTTCCCCAGCAGGCTGCCAGTTGTTCAAATACCCCTCTTTTTTGCCTCTACTGTGAAGTATGCTTTTATCATGAACTAAACTTCTGATCAGCTCCAGCCGTGGCACTTGATGGTGGCCCCGGGCTCCTGCCAGTTTCCCTCCCTCCCCTCCAGGTTACTGAGAGTGAGCCCAGTGTGATGTGGCTCTCGGGGCTGCACATCCCAGAATCCTACCTCACGGCCCTGGTGCAGGCCACCTGCCGGAGGAACAACTGGCCACTGGACCGCTCCACCTTGTTCACGCAAGTGACCAAGTTCCAGGATGCAGATGAAGTAAATGAGCGGGCAGGACAAGGTACAGTCAGCTTGCGGTGGAGTGTCCCTCCTTGGGCCACCCCCGATTCAGAGGAGCAAGAGTATGTGGGCCAAAATGGGCCAGGCCATGTTCAAAAACGAGCTAACATTGGTTAACTGCCGCTAACATTGGTGCTGTGTGTGTACTAACCGTGTCTTGACCTCTCTGAGGGTGAATACATGGGCTTCTCTTCCAGTTTCAATGCCGAGACCTGGGGTTGATGTCATAGGGACCTGAACCATGTTCACCCTGCTTGTTTGTGGGAGTAGGCTCCTCAGTCAGAATTAGATCCTTCAAAGAACTGGATCCCTGAGGGCTTCTCTGGAAACCCTGAGGGGCCAGGGGGGTGGGTGCAAAGAGGGCAGGTCAGACCAGGTTGTACCCGTTAAATTATAATGTCAGGTCCCTTCAGCATTGGTGACTGGTGCCACAGACTGGCTGGGAGCTGCCATTTCCCAGGGCTGTGCCCCATAGAGGACCTTTCACTGTGAGCAGCAAGAGCCCTTGAGTGAGCTTGGAGTTGGGGTTCATGGTGGAGATTCAGGGATGCTCACTGTCCCCATAGCACAAGGCCAGCGAGGTTTCAGAGGAACTGGCAGGTATCAGGGCCACCACACTCTGTGGGCGAGCGACTGTCCTCTGCTACTGTGAGAGTCTGCGTGTTCTGCTCCCCAGACACCATTTTCTCTGCCAGGCTTTGACTTTCTACTCCCACTCCCTCTGGCTCAGGAGGGGTTTGGGATTGCTGTGGTACCAACTGGTGCTTCTGTCTTTATAACCTGGGGGCCCAAGCGGTCTAGGTCTGTGTGCCTTGAAGCAGATTTCTGTGAGAGGCAACCACCCCTTGTCTCCTTGGCCAAGGCTGGGGCGGGGGGGGGGGGGCTCCTGAGGTCTACAGAGTGTCCTTTCTGGGATGTCCCTCTATAAAAGAAGAAAGGACGACCACCTCTTCTGGAAAATGGCCTGGGCTGTGTCTGGGGGAAGGAAAGCCAGCTAGTTGCCTTTGTGTGTGTGTGCTACCGACATCTAGTAGAGCTGCTGCACAGCAGCATTGCTGGTGCCTCCATGTCAATCCTGGTCTCTTCCTGGTATCTCTAGGATGCTTTGTTTCAGGACTGTATCTAGAAGGTGCTGACTGGGATGTAGAAAAAGGCTGTCTTATCAAGAGCAAACCCAAGGTGCTGGTGGTTGACCTGCCGATCCTGAAGATCATCCCCATTGAAGCCCATCGCCTCAAACTGCGGGTAGAAGGCTGACGCCTGCTCCTGTGTCCCCCCCTCCCCCACTTCTTAGCGTCGGGTCACACATGGGGTGGTTCAGACAGTCTTGCCCTTTAAAACACGGGGGCTTAACCTTTTGTGGATGGGGGAAACCTTGAGACAGGACAGAAGCTTGGAGCCACACATGTGCACTTGTAAGCAGAGACTCCCTGGGCAGCACAGCTTCAGGCGCAGAGCTGTGATCCGGCCTGACTTCAGGAGAGACTCCTCCCTTCCCATCACATTCTGCGGACATTGCTTGAATCTTAAAGTACTTACATCTGGCATGGCAGCAGGCGCCTCCTGCCTGGCCTCGAGCCCAGATCTGCTTTTAATGTGTCTGTGGGAAGCCCTGTCCGCCTTCAGTTAGCGGAGGGAGGCTCGCAGAGCCTCGGCCACGGCTTGTAGGAGGCACACTGCCCTCGGCGCTAAGGTGGAGTGGCACATTCCCCTGGGCCTGAGCTCCTGTGCCCTCCGTGGGGATCTCACATACGGTTTCCTTTGCAGAACACCTTCCGGACGCCAGTCTACACCACCTCCATGAGAAGGAATGCCATGGGAGTCGGCCTGGTGTTTGAAGCTGATCTCTTCACCACGAAGCACATTTCTCACTGGGTGCTGCAGGGAGTGTGCCTCACCCTGAATTCCGATTGACTGGGCAAAGAAACCCACCCTGTGAGCTCCATCTGGGCTGGCGGTTGCAAATGGGAATTTGTAATAATGGTCATGTCCCCGGTCCCCTCTTGGGGCCTGGAAAGGCTGGAGGTGGACTCTTTCCATATAAATTAAGCTGATAGTTTTATTTTTCAGCTATTTCTAAGGATTCTGCATATTTGAAAAGTAAATACTAGAAAGCATTTTAAGGTATGTTGTTTTCTTTCCGTTCTCAGAGGAGACGTGTGATTAGGCAAAGATGCCGGGCTGCTGGGTGGGGTCACCAAGTCCTCTTCCAGGGCCCATAATACTGCCCAGAGCAGGGATGGCCACCCCTCCCACCTTCCAGAGCTGGACAGCTGGGGGTGGGGAAGGACCTTCGGCTGGTGTGTAATTCCCACCACCTGGCCGGGTCTGTGTGGCACCGCGTGCAGACTTAGAACAGCCCGCTGGCTCCTGGGCATCCCTTCCTTCTGGCACCCTGGGGCCAGGCCTGCTGGAGGGGAGGAGTGGCTTTACTCTCCAAGGATGGAGCAGGGTGGAGCATCAGCAGGGTAGAGGGGCAGGGGCCAGCCATGGGCCTGAAAGCCTACAATCTTCATAGGGGCAGCTCTGGACAGTGCCGTAGAATAGGGACTCCACTTTCTGGAAGACAAACTGCCACCACTGGGCGGGAGCCCTGGCACATGACACAGGGTGAGAATGCAGTAGTGACTGAGGGGCCAGCTGCTTCTGCCCCTCCCACAGCCTCCCTCCTGCCCCCACTCCTCCCTCGGATAGCTTAATAAAAGACACAAAACAGAAAGAGGCAGGTTTAGAAAATAAAGTTTGTTGGGATCTTGAACATTTTGGATAAAACTAACAAAAACTATGAACACACATTCAGATTGTGGTGATATGAGAAGTAACATCATCTTATTTAGTTCCTGTGATATACACATACAGCTGGTCAGCTACCGGTGCTGCCCTGGGCAAGGCTTGTTGGGAGGTTACAGGGTCTCCAGGTGGGAGCAGGGGCTGCTCCGGACGGGCTGCCCTGGAAATTGGAGCGAGAGGGTCAAGGTCGGTCGGCATGTATTGCTCCGACTGCATAATGAGGCGTGTGACTATCTGATTTCATTAACGCTGAGTAGTGATGCAGCCTGTGGCCTGTGCTTTGTCCACGAGCGCACGGAAGTTACACAGAGTGGGATTAAAAGCAAGCGATTCGGCACACAGGTGTTTGGCCACAGCAATTAGTAAATACATATTCTGCAGCAGGGACACGATCATATTCTGGTGTCAGTGAGAGGGCAAGAGGAGCAGGAGAAGAATCTGTTGACAGGTCTGAAAAAAATTTGGCATGCATGGGAATTAAAAAAAAAAAAAAAAACGTGTGGATGAGTTTTTCCTAGTAGCAATCACAGTGCATCGACAGCCAAGGGTGAAGGGTTGCCTGGAGCAGGCCTCACACAGTTCTGTCCGTCCCTGAGTGCTTCCTCACAACCTTTCCTCCATTCACCTGGTCGACTGCCAGCGTCTCCAACTCAGGCTGGGTGTGTGGTGGGGCAGCATGGTGGATGCGATGGGCCACCCCCACATGAGCCTTGTGTTGCTGCTCGCGGGCTGGGCTGTGCCGCTCACTTGAGCCGCGGTCGGAGGCGATGGGGGGGATGACCAGAGGCCTCTCCTTGATGAGATGGGCCTCAGCTGACTCCCTGGCCAGCAGGAATGGGGTGGGGTCAGGCATGGCATCCACTGGCTCCCGCAACAGTAGTTTCCGGCTCTCGGCCCCAAATCTGTAGACCTCTTCAAATTCCGGGTGCAGAGGGGCTGAGAGGCTCTTTTTCATGCGGCGGCGGGGCGTTTCAGGCAGCTTGTCCTTGGGGGGCGCCGGCTTGTAGCCAGCCGGCACAGGGCTCCCCGATGGGCTGCCATCCGAGGTCCCACTGGCGCTCATGAGCTTTCGCTTGGCGGCGTGCAGTTGGGCAGTCAGGTAAGCGATGGTGCTGGCGCGCTGCTCCAGCTCGCCGGACAGCATGTTCAGCTTGTGGCTCTTCACCTTGAGCTCCTCCAGGTACTTCTTCTCCCGCTCCTTGACGGTGTTCTCCAGCACCACGATCATGGCGTTCTTCTGCTCCAGCTCTTTGAGCAGTTCGTTGTTCTCTTCCTCCTGCAACTTCAGTTGGGCTTCCAGTTCTTCACATCTTCTCTTCAGCTCACTGCTTCTGGAAGACCCATCTCCTAGAAAAGCAAGCCGAAGGATGGGTTTAAGACACCCCCTCCCACCCGCCGCCACCACCCCAAGCAGAGGCAGGGAGTCCTCCTGTCTAGGCTGGCCCCTCTCCCCAGCACGGGGATGGGTAAGAGGGCTGCCAGGGGCCACGGGCATCTTGCCCCTGCCTCCATCACTCTCCCTTCACCAAGGTGGGGACCCAGTGCCCTCTGAGTTCCTTCCAGCTCTCGGTGCCCTGGCTCATTGCACAGAAGAATGCCTCCACACTTCAGAACTGCTCAAGTCACAACAGGCAGTCTCAGGGTATTGGAACAGTGAGCAGATCCCTGTTTGCTTGGGCAGCATTTACTAAGTGCCTGCTTCATTTGAAGCACCATTTTGAAAGACAACTAAGCACAAACTCTGAAGCTGCAGAGAGAGAGGGGAGGCCGCCACCTTCCCTGCCGCACAGGCCCTCTGTCTCAGCATGTCTCAGAGTGGTGGGTATCCCTGTGCCTGTGCTGGGGCTCTGCCTTGGCCCCTGACCCACCCCATGTGTGCCCACCACCAGCCGCTCATGGATGCCCCCGGGCTGCGGGGGCCTGTGCAGGACAGGGAGCCGGCATCTGCGGGCACCTCTCACATGAGGTAGTGGTGGGGTGAGTGGGGACCTGACTCCAGGGCTATGGACCGATGTTTATTGGCTCCCAATTTGGATCTCTTCCGTCCACCTGTCCCCGCCTCCCTGAGACTCCAGAGAGCTGCTCTTTAGTTCCCAGGGATCACCACCTCCAAAGTGGCACCTCTGATTTCCACTCTTCTATAGGAAGCTCTGCTCTACCTCCTCCACCTTTCTAGAAGTTTCAGTCTTTCCCCATAAAAGCTGCATGTGCACTGAGCTGAGGCAGCAACTGCTCTTTATCACCTACAGCCAGACTCCCCAGCTGCCCAAGTGCTCAGTCATAGTGTCACTTTTTAAGAAATAAAAAACCTTTTTTTAAGTCACCAAACATGGGGCTCGAACTTAAACCCCGAGAGATCAAGAGTCACAGGCTCTATGGACTGAGCCAGCCAGGTGCCCCTCACTGTAGCATTTTTTAAACACATTCTCAGGTCCCCTCCTTGACCCTTGGAATCAGAACTTCAGGAGAGGGAGTCCAGGAGCCTGTATCTTCACCCTGGGTCCCTAGACTGAGCAAGTTCTTCAACTGCTAACATAAAGCAGTGATTTCCAGTGCTGGGAGGGGGAGCTGCCCCCACCAGGACCAGCTGAGAGCTCTCCAAATGCCCCCACAGGAGACACGTTGGACACACTGTCACCTTGGGCCCCTGCTGCTGCTGATGGTGGGTGTGTGGCCTTGGGATTTAGGGCTGAGAACCTCGAGGGGCTCTCTAAAGGCCAGGGGAGGAGGAATCAGGCATATGAGCTCCTTCCTCCTGTATGTAGAGGGCTCAGGGCAAGAATCATGCTTCTTCTGAACAGCCTGGCCAGGACGGGGCATGGAAGTGAGGACACCCTGATTCCTGCAATGTGGATGGCAGGGGTGCAGGACACCCTATTCTCCTGAATCCCTGGAAGCCCACATCCTGGCCCAGGGATATGGGGGTGAGGGGGGAGAGAACCTGGCAGCATAGGGTAGGCTCTGGTCTCCAGGCTCCTCCTCTGCCACACAGACAAAAGGACATCTGGGCCCCTGAAAGGTATCCTTAGGAGACTGTAACCTGAGTGCCACGAATGGAAAAGTCAGTGCTTGGTCATGCACTGAGACCCATGGAAAGGTCTGTGTCTGTCACTGGGACTCGGACACACTCATGAATAATGACTGCCGTTGTGCAGCCTATTTAGGAAAAGGCATCTTGACTCCAGTATGGATTCTGCACTTTCCAAATCCTCACTCAGTTCCAGGGAGCAAGCTATTTGTTGTTGGACACAGAGGCCCCAGTTCTAGCTCCTCTGCCCCAGATGCCATCAGGATGTTATCTTTGGGGCTCCCTGAGGATTCTGCTTGGGGGAAGAATTTCTGGGACTGCAGTCTATATAAAGGCATTCACGATCCTTTGGGGACTGTCTAGTCATTTGGTGGCTCATTCAACCAGTGTGTCAGGAGTGCCCGCTCTGTGCCAGGTCCTGGGCGAGGCTTGAGGGACAGAGGAGGAGGGACCCTGCTCCTTCTCCTCTTTCTGGCTTATCTAGCAAATACATTTTCTTCTAAATATGTAGCTAGTGAACAAATGGCACCAACATGTGCCATAATGGGAAATACTATTGTTAATTCACTTTTGGGGAGGACATTCTTACCTGTCTGGTCTGAACTTTTGACGGTCAGCTCATATGTTAAATCTAAAAATGAAACCATATACATTAATTTTGTATGTTTACAGTAGGTTTCAAAGCCTTTATCAGCTCTGAAAAATGCAGAACTGATTCCCATGATCAGCCTGCGAGTTCTGCCCAGACAGAGCAGGGTTTGGCAGTATTAGTGGCAGGCGTGCAAATGGCAGGAACCACCCGTGGCCACTATCCTTCGTAGGGCTCAGGGAGACCCTCCCTTCCCTCAGGCACACCCCAGCATCCATAGTTAGCAAGCAGCTTGCTCTGTATGTTACACTTTGGTGATCAGTTCCAAAATGCACTGTAAATCCTAACCATTGCATTTTGATCTTCTAAGTCCTCAGTATGCCAAGAAATGGCTTTGCAGCTTTACACTTGGTGCATGTCGATTAGGCAAAGAGATGAGGGAAGACACTGGAATGGATTCCAGCAATGGTGGGCTTAACCATGTCAGAGAGAAGAGTGAAATCCCTTCTCACTCCACTTCTAAATGAGTCTGGCACAGCTCCTGAGCCAACTGCTGTGTGAGACAGTCCCGACAACGGGCCCTGCTCTGCTCCACAGCCCCGGCAAGCCTGGAGGCCCTGCTCAGGAGGTCGTGTGGGGCCCTGGTACCTGTGCAGTGTTGCTGCAGCCGCCTGATCTCGGCGTGCAGCCCCTTGAGGGTGCTGGCGTGTTCCCGCTGAAGGAACAGGAGGTTCTTCTGGGCACTGTGCAACTGGTTCTCCAGGTTTGTGGCTGCCATGGTGACATCCAGATGACCTGCGAGAAACAGACCCTGGTGGCTGTCCCTGACAACAAGGGTTGAGGGGGCCAGGCTGGAAGAGGGTGCTGCCTGCAGTCTGCCCTCCTTGGCTTTGGGGAGTTGCAGGCAGCATGAGGCTGGGCTCCAGAGGCAGAAGAGGTACATCAGGCCTGGGCTCCCTGGTTCCAAATCCTAGTCTTTCCACATGCCACTGAGTTTCAACAGACTGTGACCCAAACTGCTAGACTGCCAAAGATTTCCCTGACAGTGTGGGTACATGCTGACAGCATCCTCACAGGAAAATCGGGCACCTGGGCAATGAGGTGAACATTTCCTCAAAATGGTATTGAGAGCTGGCCAAAGCAAGCAGCAGAAGGAAGAGGCGTGGAGAATTCTAGAAGGAAGTCCCTGGATTTCAGAGCTGAGAGGAGCCCTACATCTTTCTTTGGGAAAGGGCCATGTGGTGACTATGGGAATCTGGAGTCTGTCCCTAAAACCTGCCTCCCACCCACGGTGGCTTCAGTCATCAGCAGCTCACTCAGGGCCTCATATTCTTTGCCTTTACTGTAACTTGAGAAATGTGGTGAAGTCAATTGGGCTTTCTGGAAAAGCAACTAAAGAAATTCAAGACGCCTTGCACAGCACTGAAAAATGCAAAAGACTAAATGTGGATTATTTGCTCAATTATTCTTGCAAATGCAGAACCTTAGAGGGCATTTTTCCTCATTTGCTATGCCAAAGAGCCCTCCCAGAGGAGACACCACTTCTCAAAGGGCTTCCAGTCTGTGAACGGCTCTGGTACTATCACCACATTGGGTGACACCCATCACTGGGATTTGCAAGTGACATATTTACACCCCAGCTATGGAGCTAAGAAAAGTTCATAACTGGAATTCAAGATATGTGTCTTCACTCACAGAGAAGCTTCCTGAGATGTCCTTGGGACCCAGGCTTTGCTCCAAAGGAAAGTTAAGGAGGAAATAGAGTGCGGCAGGCAAGCCAGAAAGAGGGAGAGTACAGGGAACAGGTACAGAGGAACAAAAGGACATTCTGGGGGGAGGGATGCAGTGGGGGGACACAGCACAGCACAGCATCTGGTGGCAGTGTTAGCCACTTCCCCTTGGCTGGGGGCAATTTGGCAAAGTCTGTCTAGAGCCTGGGAGTATATTATCCCTATGACTTTGCAATTTCATTTCTAGGAATCGACCAAAGGACAAGATTTATTTTTGTGTGAAAAGAGACAGCCATGACAATGGCCATTACAGTGCAGTTCACAGTCAGAAAAGACCGGAATCAGAATCCAACAAGAGAGAACTGGCTAAGTAAATTATAGCGATCGTTCTAGGGAACAAAGATGAGATTTCCCAGGCCTTTAACTTGACTTCAAGCTGGCTACGGCTGAGGCCAGGGTGGAGTTTCCATCAGACAGAGTTTTTCCACTGGGAGCTGTGAACAGCCTTCCAGTTTCCACCACGAAGGCAGGTCTCTGCTGCAAGCACAAGGGTTCCTGGCCAGAACCTGGGCCAGGCAGGGACATATACCTGGGACCCCAGAGTTCTGGAGAGCCCATGTCACTGGCCAGCATGTGGTCTGGAGGCAGGACACTGACTCTAATGCAGGAGCCAGCCAGGCCAAGGAGCAGAGGGGGCAGGCCAGTGTGCTCCTGTGAGAAGGAGCCCCCTCTGCCGTCCTGCTTGATGCTAACTTTATAGGCACGCCTTGCTCAAAGAAAACAGGAAACACTGAAATTTCAAAACCTTTGTCCAGCACTGATAGTACAAGATGATATGTGCCCATAACCTACCAGAGGGGGCAAGGCAGGAAGTAAAAATATAACCTCAGTGGCCACCCCGTTCCAATGATGGTGTGGTACTGCATTTTATTTGTAACACATTTAAATCTGATGTAAATAAGCCTTCACATTCTAATTGCCTCAGTGAATCAGCAGCTTTGAATTGTACTAAATCTGTAATTTGGGCAGCCCAGGTGGCACAGCGGTTTGGCGCCGCCTGCAGCCCACGGCGTGATCCTGGAGACCCCGGATCGAGTCCCACGTCAGGCTCTCTGTATGGTCCCTGCTTCTCCCTTTGCCTGTGCCTCTGCCTCTCTCTCTCTGTCTCTATGAATAAATAAATAAATAAAATCTTTAAAAAAATCAATCTGTAATTTATTAGTTCACCGTGGCAAGCACAGAAATAAGAATGTGCCCTTGAAGCTTTCCATTGTCATGGGCAGACAGTCTTGGGAAGACACACAAGGTGAACAGGAAGACTGTGACCATATAACATGCAGAGCTGGCAAGGGAGCCATGGTGACTCCATTTGGGGCCGTGACAGTGGGAGGACAGGGGTTTTCAACCCTGTAGCACTTCACCTGACTGGCACTCTCTCCTTCTCCACATTCTGCTGATGTAACAGGCCTGAGTGAAGAGACACTATCCGTGCAGGGCACCCTCCAGCTGTAGGATACATACCAACAGCGCAGGCCCGCTTAGGCCCAAAGAAACAAGTCACGTCTCCAAATGGCATCCAAGCTACTAATCATTTTCCATCTGCTCAAAAGGCTAACAGTATCACTGACTTCTCAATGACAAGGAATTGCTGGAGCTTACCAGAAAGCCATGCTTTAAATTTCTTATCCTTAGCTCTTGTGACATACAATTCCGTGTCATGACCTAATCCTTCCAGTAAATTGTCAAGAATGAAGCTACGGAAGCCTCTTGTTTAGGCTCTGGAGACACAGCTGAGAGGTGTGGCTAATTTGGAGGAAGAGAGGAAAGTGGTCCTGGGAGGCTTAATTCAGAAGCTCTGAGACACTTGGGGAGTCAGAGACATGAAGGAGCATTCATGACGCATCCCTGAAAAGGTCAGCATGATCGATGAACATAAAAACACAGGGCATCTACTACCCATGAATAATGCATCTTGCTTGAGCAAAGGCATTCATCCTGTCTCAATGGTGTGTCAACCAGTAATGGAGGGCGACACTCACAGAGCACAGCTTTGCACAACACTGCACTTTCTGTGTCAAAAGGGCATTTGCTACAAATTGTGGGTTCTCTGTATTGCAGGTGTTTGTCTTGAGGAATCCGATTTCATTTCCAAGCATCACTGGGAGCTGTCAGCAATTTCAGTTATTGGCTCAGCACGGCCTTGACACTGCCCCCCCTTTCTGCTCAGAGATACTGTCCTTAGCTGCAGATGATGGGCTTCCACGTGACTGGCATTCCAGGACCCAGCCACAGGGTTGGCCAGAGGGCAGGGCCCACGCCCAGGGCGTGCACACCTCTGCCAGGAGAACTCCAGCCAAAGCAGCGGGCACAGGCATCTCGGAGGGAGACCTGTTGAATAGGCCACCTTGACCACAATTTGGAGGTTAAGCCACATATGCATTTTTTTTTCCTGTGGTAAATTCACTAGGTAGTAAATTTCTGTTAATTTGCTATTCATTCTATGTGTTCAGCAAATGAGTGCTTGACAAAGGCTTGCTGTTCTGAATTCTAAAGACAGGTTTTAGAGACCTGGCCAAGACTGCCTCCTAGAGCGGGGAAGGATGCTGACACCATCTCTTGGTGATAACACGCTTTTAATGAAGGTCCTTGGAGAGACGTCAGCTCCGACCTCACTGAGGCTGCTCTGTGGCAGCATGAGGACAAATAGCCTGTCAGTAGCTCGAGTCCAATTCTCATCCTAATTCAAAAGTAATGTTCTTTCCTCTCTTACAGGGCATTAATGTATAAATGATGATATGATAATTTTATTTATGGGCCATCTCCACTTGTACAAGCACAAAGTGCTCTCCTATCACTTACGTTGTTTGTTCTTGTAATACTCCCCTGAGGAAAAACAGGAATATCCCACCAACAAGGGAAAACACAAATCAGAGAATGCTGCATCTGAGCCTTGCAGCTTCTCTGGGCCCTCAGGCTCTGTGGGCGAGAATCTTGAAGATGGAGGTAGGTCTCAATTCCACACAGAAAATCAGACACTTTTCCAAATGTGTGCATCGCTAATACTCTGACACGGCGGGGAAGTGAGTAGGGTACCTCACAGTGGCCTCTCAGCACGGGGAGTACACTGTTCCTCCAGCTGCACCAGACCCGGGCAAAATGACAGCCTGCTACTGGGGCCCACTAGGGCTCACCAGGGCCCACAGGCTCTCTGCTCTCCAGGTTAGACAATGACCAAAGGGCACTGACCATCCAGGATGGCAAAAAGGCTCGCCAGTGAAGTTTTCCAGGAAACTGGCTAAGGGCAGGACATTCTGGGCCTAGCTGGAGCCTTCATGAAGTGGCTAAGTCAGCTTGGGGAGGAAGAAGGCACACACAGCATTGCATGTGTGTCCTGGTCCAGGGGGTCCAGCCATATACCTACTCCGAAAGCCAGGGCCACACTCCCTCTTCCACTGAGGCTGACTTAGCAATGAGTCTGTGCAGGGCCAAAAAGCCGCACCTTGGTCCTGCTGCCAGGAGCAGCTTTGGTGCTACCATGGGGAGGAACTAGAACCAGACTTGCTTTTGCCACCTTTTAAACACCTACTTTTTCTTCAACATCCCTCCTAAGCGTACACACAGATCTTACCTACATCTTCATCTGCAAACACGGCTCTGATCATGTTGCATCCATGCAATGCTCTTGGGATTCAGCCTCCATTGCCAGAGGGCCTGCCTGATTGGCCTGCTCTCCCCAGCCTCACCCCACAATGTCCCCTTGGGGCTCCACACTGTAGTCCTCCCTGACTTGGTCTGCCACCCCTCCCCCAACACAGAGACTTTGCTGGCTTGTTCCCTCCATCTGGAACTCTCCTGGAAAACTATTCCCCACCCTCTTGCCTAATGAACTTCCATTCTTCCTTCACATCTGAACTCATGCATTACAGACCAGCTTCAGATAATCTGACAAGGCTTCCTAATGTTGCGAATGGAGGTCTCAACAAGAATTACATTGCATTAATCAAAAAGCACGGCAGCACTGGTTTGAACATGACCTCATCCCATAATTCCTTGAAATGCCAGAAGCAATATTTCAAAGTGTGCCTGTACCACATTTCTTAGACTAAAAGCAATGTAGTGGCTTTGATACGAAAGGGTCACACCATTTAAAAATGGGAAACTTCTATCTTCCTGGGCAATCAAAAGCAGACTTATCTTTTCGCTCAACACACAGCTTATGGAAACAGGGTAATAATTTTAGAGTCTAAAAAAATAGCACACTAGCACTCACGTGGTAGCTGTGAATTAGTTATAAGAAGCTATTTTAGATTCTAGTCATGAATAAGTTATAACCCATTCACGGTAGGTTCTCTCATGCCACAAACGATCAGAACAGCTGTAGCCTGTCCCGCCACCCTCTCTTGTGCCTTCAGCAAGGCCTGTGACGCGACAAGAGCCACCCAGCTCTGAACAGACCATGGCATCCCAATGCTCTGTGACAGGGCCCTCTGTGGCCTCCTGGGGACTCCGTGGGTCGCTTTACCACAGGTCCTACAGCACAGGCACTGCCATGGAGAAAATGGAGGTTGGCCAGTGGTGAAGGCTATAAGCATCAACATTCAATGTAAGAGGAGGAGGGGATTTCTAGCAGGCAGGTGGTTTTCTAGGCAGATTCCTGGACTCAAAAAGTTGAGGGTGAAAGAAACCTTCAAAAATCAGCTGGCTATTTCAACCCCTTTTATTTCAAGATTAAGAAACTGAAGCCTGAAGAAGATCTGAACATAGTAGGATAAACAAGACCAGAATGGACAAGCCCTGAGAAGGCAGACAGTACCTGGGATTAACTCTGAACCCCATCTTGTCACTGAAATCACCGCATTATCTAACTCATAGCCTTGTTTCAAGAGCAAAAGGCAATCATGTACAGTGTCTGGGTACGGTAAGCACTCAATAAATGTTAGCTACATTGTTTTTATGTAAATACTTGCCAACAGTTATGCAAACATTCACCCAAGTTGTTTACTGAGTCGTACCCTCCAGTATTTACAGAACATATTCTAAGTATGGAAATGAGAGAGCAAAGAAATTCTAGTGACCTCCAAAGACAGAAATATAAAAGCAAACAGAAGTGTTTTCTGCTGGCCTTTATCTTCCATGTGCACTGAAGAGAAGCATCTGAACAGAGAATAGAGTTAGGCAGAGCAAGGCACCCTCAGGGACAGTAAAGCCTACTTTTTACTTAGAAACAATATAAAATACTCTACAAGAAGCTAAAAGAAGGTCCAAGACTAATTAGGCCATCAACTCTCAATCCAAAATATCCGCTTTGAGAAAGGAAACTTGCTGTCTCTGAAAATGAATACTGACATTATTCTGAATTCACAACAGTCCTAGATAAAAAATTGTTTTATGTTGTAGGACCTGACTATTTCTACTGATACATGTATGTAAGAAATTCAACTGGTAAGTTGAGAATCTCCAAGAATTAGGGCACCAGGAAAAACGACATCATTTCTAGGGAGTGTAAGCATTCAATAACCACTCCAGAAGTAAATAAATAAATGTTTTAGTTTATTTATTTATTTGACAGAGAGGGAGAGAGAGAGGGAATAAGCACAAGCAAGGGGAGCAGCAGAGGGAGAGTGGGGAAGCAATGGGGAAGCAGGCTCCCCACTGAACAGGGAGCCCGACATAGGACTCAATCCCAGGATTTGGTGATCATGACTTGAGCCAAAGGCAGACACTTAACCGACTGAGCCACCCAGGCACTCCTAGAAATATTTTGGTAAAGAGAATGAACACTATGACAAAGTGGAAGCAAAAAGGGGGCACTTGGGCGGCTCAGTCGGTTGAGTGTCCAACTCTTGAATTCTGCTCAGGTCATGATCTCGGGGTCATGAGACTGAGCCCTACATTGGGATCCATGCTTGGCATGGAGTCTGCTTGGGATTCTCTCTCCCTCTCCATTTTTCCCCCCTCTCTCCCTCTCCTTATGGCCCCAGTCATGCTCTAAATAAATAAAATCTTTTAAAAAGCCCAAAAACCAAAGTAGAAACAAAACAAAAAGTGCAATTATTTTTGAAAGTGACAGAAAATCTTATTAATCGTTTTCAGAGAATTAGGACTTTTTGGAAAGATTTATTTATTTTAGAGAGAGAGAGAGAAAGCACAAGTGTGAGGGGCAGAGGAAACAGAGATGAATTGTTGGGTCCTATCTCTGGCTGGATAGGTAATACATCTTTTAAAATAGGTATGTGTAAAAGCTAAAAGAGGAAAACTAGTAGAAAGCAAAGAAAAAAAAAAGCATCTTCTTTTTTTGAGAGCTAGCCATCTCACAAAGTAATCTGAATGTCTGCCGATAAAAGGTTAGCATGCTACATGTAAAATCTTCAATTACCACAAATGATAAGGTAGATGTGTACTTACTGATAAGGAAATACTCCAATAGGTTAAGTCAAAAAGCATATTAAAAGCTGTATATATAATGTCATATTTTTGCATTTATATAAGTAGAGACAAAACCTAAAAGGGTATACAACAAAGCGTTAAAAGCATTTATCTCCAGATGGTGGATTGTGGATGATTTTTACTTTTTAAAAATTCTATTTTAATACTCCCTAAAGCTGCTTTAATGATGAACATATATTATAGTCAGAAAAAAATTATAAAGTGATTTCTCTTAAAAAAAAAAGATGCAAAGATGCAAAGCAGTATCACATTTTAATTATTTTGTTCTAGGGTAATCTTGGGTTGCTAGAATTGTGATTAGTTTACCAGAACCAAGAATAATTAACGGGAAGGCTGTTTTTACAAAAGCAACAATTCAGTGTCCCCAAGACATGCAGAAAGTGATCACAAGGAGCACTTGAGTATTTCCCTGCTCCCATGCATTATACATTCCGGTAATTCTCTGACATTATCCATCATAAAATACAAGGCCTGTCAACAATTCTTTAGACACTAACAGCCATTTCCTCCTGAAAGCATGTACAGCCTAACATTAAAGTTGTAATAGATGTGATTAGAGAGATTGGCAATTAGACATGGGAATGTGATATGTGGCTGTCTGGGAAGTCGGCACTCACTAGGGGCCTACATGATGGATTTATTAACCAAGTTTCTCTGCAGTCTGATTATCTCATACTTTAAGAGTTTCTATTTGGCCATGTCAGGTGTCTTTATACTGGTAGGGGCTCAGCCCCTCCATCTGAAAACATCTCAGGAAGAAGCAAGTCTGTATTTCAGACTGAGAGTGTTGCCAAGGTGGGCAGATGCATGAGCTCCATGGTCTGAAATCACATGGTACCTTTTGGGAGTGCACTGGGCCTCCCAGAACACTGGACCACTTAAAAGCCAGAATACCCACACCCTTTAGCAGACCCCACCCCAGGAAGCAGGCACACCAGCATCCCCATCTCCTGGCTTGGGATGGGGTGGGGTAGATGTCCAGGCATAATGACGGTACAGACTCAGCTCAGCACTTTCTACTTCAAAGAGGAAGTGTTAAAGAGAGGTTGCCTTTAGGAAAAGAGATGGCCAAGTGACCAATGGTCTGTGGTGGCTCTGCTTGGCCCTTCCCACTCTCCCTATGTCCTCCTCCTAGCCTTCTGCACAGCATCCAGAATGACTGTCCTCTGGGGACCACCCTGGGAGCCTCATTTCATAGACGAGAGATGAAAACATTCACAACTCAGTAGCAATGCCACTTGTGAACTTCTAATAAGCTTGTCATTTACCAAGATGGTCCTGAGCTAACAATTTAGGGACATATAAGTCTCACAACTTACCACACACACAGTTCTACCCAGTGACATTTTCCTTTAATGGAAGGGAAAATAAGCAGGTCATATCTGATTAGTGTTTCCATTTCTACACTGACTGTGATTACTGCAGATTTTAATTGCCTTTTGGTTGATAACCTAAAAGATGTAGTGACCCAAATGCAGAACTGCCTCTTCACAATAATGAAAAAGGAGATTCTCCTTAAATCTTAGCACTTAGTACTTTGATCACAATCTAAGTTGTATTTCCTAGGCTGAGAAGACATGTTCACTTGCTTTAAACTTCTCTGCCTATGGTTTGCCAAACAGATGAACCGTTTCAACTGATATAACTGATAGGGCTTCCTTTATCCATCTTGTGGACCTGCCTAATTATAGTGTAGATTTCAAGGAAAGAAAGGTATTATTAGCTGACGCCCTATACACTTTAATTTAGCCAAACTTTTCCTTTATTGTTTACAAAAGGTAACATAGTCAATTGTTTCATTAGTGCTAATGGAACATATTTAGCCACACCCTTCTGGGGCATCTGGGTAGATTTTCACTTACAGAAAAAAAGAGACCTAATCCTTGTGCTTTAGGGGGAAGAGCTCTGTCTAGTCCCAGCTACATCATCTTGGACAGCTTCATAATTTGGCTCAGCAATCAAGCAAAAGTAAGTCACCTCCTCTGACTTGCCCTTCTGCAAAATGGGCCCACATTAATTACCTGAGAAGAGTTTAAACAGGGTAAACAGTAGATATCTTTAAGATTATTAAAATAGCCTAACAAGGGATGCCTGGGTGGCTCAGTGGTTGAGCATCTGCCTTCTGCTCGGGGAGAGATCCGGGGTCCTGGGACCAAGTCCTGCATCGGGCTCCTGTGGGTGGCCTGCTTCTCCCTCTGCCTGCGTCTCTTCCTCTCTCTGTGTCTCTCTCATGAATGGATAAATAAAATCTTTAAAAATAAAATAAAATAGCTCAACAATAGTCAATTCAGTAACCAAAGTCACAGTGGCCAGGCATTTAAGTGATTACATATCCTCCGATGATCACTAATATGTTTTTTTTTTTTTTAAGATTTTATTTATTTATTTGACATAGAGAACACAAGCAGGGGGAGCAGCAGGCAGACAGAGAGGGAGAAGCAGGCTCCTTACCGAGCAGGGAGCCCTATGTGGGACTTGATCCCAAGACCCTGGGATCATGACCTGAGCCAAAGGCAGACGCTTAACCCACTGAGCCACCCAGGTGCCCCTAAAATATTTGTTTTTATTGGACACTTATTTCTATGAAATAACATAGCTCGAGTACCAATAATTTTAAAAGATAAACTTGGTCTTTTAAGGAGGTATTTACCTAGATCTTCATCTCCTATCACTTTTTTTGGATGGCTTTGTGGCCCTTTGACTCTCCATCCGGTCATCTGACAGTCCTGACCTAGGATTATTCAGTTCCTTCAAAGTTTCCTTTCCATGAGCTTCCTGTGCTGTGCAGAATAAATGAGGCACATTTACTGGTGGCATTTCAGGCTGACTCCCATAAAGTTCTTTCTTCTCACAATGAGCCTTTATTATGTCAGGTCACGAGATAACTCCCAGGATCCCACACTTCACTTCTTCAGTAAATTGTGTATTAGGTTCCAAAGAAGAGGACAGCCCTTCACAAAACCTGGATCCACTGGGAAGGTCTGTCCCTTAAACAGGCAATGCTGAGAGCCAGATGAAGCTGATGAGCTCCAGGAGGCTTCCAGGTGCACAAGTGCTGTGCGTGCCATTGCAGGGCTCGTCTTTGCAACCTAACTTGGATCTTACGAGGTAGACGAGCCATCAGTACAGTAGCCCAGTGGAAATAAAGGAAAACAAAGAGAAGTAAAATAAGAGGTAGGGTGGCTGCATTTCATCGATGAGCTATCAGCCATGGGAGGAGAGCAGAAGAAATTGGGTAAACATCACTGTGTCTTGTAAGGCATTTTAAAAGAATGGAACAGAGTTCAGTATTCTTATTGAACTTTACCTTTTTTTTTTAAGATTTTATTTATTTGAGAAAGAGAGAGACAGAGCACACAACCAAGTGGGAGAGGCGGAACCAGAGGGAGAAGCAGACTTCCCGTTGAGTAGATAGCCCAACATGGGCTTGATTCCAGGACCCTGAGATCATGACCTGAGCCGAAGGCAGACGCTTCACTGACTGAGCCACCCAGATGTCCCCCATCCTTACCATTTAAAGGTCACAATTCTTTCACACTTTTGTCACTTTTTCCAGCTGTCTTTTGTTGCTTTCTTCTTGTATTTGACCCCATGCTCCCACATTGGGGTTAACTAGAATGTTGGTTCATGACACACTCTTTCAGGGCTCATTTCTATTTAGATACTTTCAATAATGTATAATTATTTAGATACTTTTAATAATGTATCCAATGTATCCACATCTTTGGAAATCAGCAATTTTGGCTTAGGGTGCCCAGGTTTTCCATTTGAAGTCCCAAATTCTTAGGTTGAGTGTTTCAGTGTCTTCTGGTTCCTCCAACTCTGGTTAAGGTGTCTTGGTCAGTTGGGAACCTGCGGGTTTGTTTTTCCTTCTGCTTTGCATCCTGGGCAGGGTGGTCACCTCAGGTCATGCAGGTGGACATTTCGCTTGCAGGGTGTGGGCGAGTGTCAAGCAACTTCTACCTCAGACCACTGCTTCATGTGTGCCCCACAATGAATGCCCCTTCAGCTGGTTTTGCCCTGATTTTCTAGGGTTCAGACACTAATTTACAATGTGCTAATGGTGATGGTGTTGGATGACAATCTGTTCTGTCTCTGCCCTTAACACAGCCTCTGGGTCAGTCCATGCCATCTGGGCAAGAAAATACTCAAAGACATTTTTTTAGTCATAAGCTGAAAATTATTCACAAGTGTTAGTAATTATGGCTATTATTTACCAAGTGTCAATGCTCCAGGCTCATAGATAGATGATCATTTAATTACTGAAACTACCGGGCAAGATAGGTATGATTATGACCACTTTTTAAGGAACGAAGGCTCAGAGGAGTAAAGACACTTGCCTCAATTTACAAGCACTGTGTATATGAACTAAATGTAGATTTGTTTCCAAAGGGGACAAAGGGGACATCTTCTCTGCCCCAGGCCTTCCTGGTGTTCTTTAATTCCAGTGTACGGTGTTTGGAACCAGGTTTCATGGCAGTTCCAGGAGAAGGCGTCACCATGCACCATGGAGCTTCCCACCCCAGTGGCCATTGGAGAATGGGGCAGGCATGATGGTGGTGACAGCTGCCGCTGCTCACCTAGCATAACAGGTGCTGGGCATTGTGCTGAGTGCCATCTATGTCGCACCTCACCAGATCCTCACAAGTCCTGTGGAGTGAGTACTGTCTTCCTAACTGTTGGGAAACAGGCACCGGCAGCTTAGATGATCTGCTCTACAGATATCACACATTAATCTGGTATTATCTAGCTCCCTCTTTTCTTCCAAGGAAGGAGTTGTGCTAATACAAGCCTACATTTTACAGGAAAGACCTAGCTCTTGGCTCAGAATTTCTTTTCGATGAGTCTTAAAGCATCCAATGATGCGATTTTTACCAAGGTTTAACCTCCTCCACCAGTTGCACTCCAGTGAAAGTGGACTGCATAGAGGAGTTCCAGTCATCTAATGAGCCCCAGCGATGCAGCAGGACAGTTAATCTGAGGATTAATTCTCAAATGGCCACAATTTGAATCCTAGCCCTGTGTGCTTTAGACAAGCCATGCCTAGCTCTCTGTGCCTCACTATCATTATTTGCAAAATGGGAAAGCAGTACCCACTTTATCAGGGTTGCTATGAAAATGAAATGAGCTCCTCCGAGGAGGCACTATCCAACAAAACCTAGGGCGATGATGGAAACAGTCTATTCTCTGCTGTCCAGTCACTAGCCACAGTGAGCATTTGAAATGTAGCTGGGAGGTCTGAGAAATAAAATTTTCCCCTTGTATTTACTCTGATTTAGTTCAAATTTAAATAGCCCCATATGGCCAGAGGTTTCATACTGGGCAACAGAGATGTAAAACATTTAGAACAACACCTAGAACTATAGGCTTCCTACCATTATTACTACAATGTGGAGAATCACCCAAACAGGTTTCCTGGGCACCCACAGACACCATTATAGGCCTGTTCTTGCTTTGCACTGTCAGAATGATTGAACAGTTTTACTGTTCTATGTCTCCCTAGCATTTATCACTACCTACAATTCGGTCATTTATTTATCTTCCTTATGTTACCAGAATGTAAACTCCATGGGAACAAGGGCCTTTCTGTCTGTTCCCTGCTATATCACTAGCACTGAGAATAATGAATGCCTCCCTCTAGTAATCTGAGCTGGCCCTTTGGGAAAGAGTTCTCTCTAGTTGGGAATTAGTGGTACTCTCAGCCAATCTCTGGTCTGACACCCTTTCTCGTTAGGTAGTATATCTTAGTATTGGTGAGTTGAGAGGATGTGGAACTATTTCTCCAACTGACATGGGAATAAGGCAAAGGAGGGAGGGATAGCTAGTTCATGCATGCCTTTGGGGGAATCTCTCAAATAAAAAGACCAAAAAACTATCAGGCCACATAAAAATGAAAAAAAGTTGAATTTCAGCAGGAGGGAAAGTGTGGGCCTGTTCAGGGTATTCTGAGGAGTTTTTGACACTCAGGATCTTGTTGGGGCAGCTTATTTACCTGTGGAAAAGCTACTTCTGTTATGAGCCACCATGTCAATTTTTGGTGCTGACACTGGCATGGCGTCAAACTTAGGATGTGGCTGTGCCACCTGCAAGTCAAGGTCTTAGTTCATGCCGGAGGAACTTTTCAGAGGAGTCAGAGACTTGGAAATGATGAAACACTAAAGGCAAGCTTCAATGAGGCTTTTCTTGGTCTGCAGGAACATGGGAAAAATGTGGACAATGCAGCAAGTTCTCTGTTCACAGGACAATTCTTTATTTCTATTGTGAGATTTCCCAATTTAAAAATGCATTGTTACAAGAGTTCTAAAACCCTGAGAGCCATTCGAATCACCAAGAGGTTACAGTGAGTGCCAGCAGCTGGACATCATCATAGGTTCATAGGTTTGTTTTTTTTTAATCTTTTGCAGTTGACAAGGCCTGTTAGAGTAGACCAAGCAACCCCTCCTCCTTTTAAATGTGCACCTAGAGGTTAAATATCAAGACAACATATGCTCCTCAGGGCCCACTGTGTCTTCAGTCTCATGCCTACCATTTACTGGGGTTGTGTGACTCAACCACTTAAAGTACAAAGAAAACAAAGTTTAATGAAATCCTTATGAGGTACATGCCAAGTACAGGGACCAGGGGAAGGGTAATGCATGAACATCACCTATCACACAGCCTGAAGTGCTTTCTTAGTTACCTGCCTGTCTCCCACACAAGGTGGGATAAAGCCCTGGGAGGTCTGGTCCTGGTCATCTGGGCATTGCTGTCCCATGAGAAGGTGCCTTGTGAGCGCTGAGAGGAGGACTGCCTGGGCAGAGATGGTTTTGTTTTGAAGAGGGGACAGGTTCACAAAGAAGAGGACGTTTCTGATGAGGTAAACTTGGAGTTTTAGGAGCAGCCATGAGGCCATGTTGAACATGGAAAGAATATTCTGGGGAGTTGTAGAAAATAAGGTTAGATAGAAATGCCAGGGCTGGATTTCAGTTGCTTATTAAAAGCCTCTCAGAAAAGTAGAGATGGAAGAAGAGAAAGTGTGGGAAAACTGAAATTTTATCCAACAGAGGCAAAACCTTGGCTATAGAGTGTTTAGTCCGGTGGGGCATGATTATGGAAGGCAGGAGCCCTGAGAGCACGTCCTCCTGCTCTGGGGAATTGGGTGTCCCACAGAACCACCTGCATGGAGTGCTTTCACGCCTTTTGCCAAGTGATGCCCTTTTTACACACTCTAAGGAGTAGACACTATTACCTCCGTTTTACACATTCACAAACAAGCTTCTACGGGTTCAGTAACTTCCTTGATGTCACAGCTAGCAAGTGGCAGGGCTGGGCTTCATCCCCAACCGGGATGACTCCAAGACCACGTCCTTAGCCACGGACTCCGCTACTCAGCCTAGATGAAGGCAATAACCCATGAATGCTTCAGAGTGTGTTTCCTGCAGAGGCAGAACATCACCTGCCCTATGTTCCACTTGTCCAAAGTCCTCTACTGCCCTTTTCCTTCCCCATATTTTAAGTTTTAAGCTTCTCAGTTCTATTCTTTTTTTTTTTTTGCTTGATGCTAACTAGAAGTCCAGTGCTTATTCTTGAGGACATTGCTCATGAAAAAACAATACCAGAATAAGAGAAAATATTTCCTTCCTCCTAAAGCTGCAGAAAAGCAGACACTCCTTTGTATCTGGGTTCAGAAGCTAGTTCTGTTAAAGATCTACAATCTTACTCTGCCCTCCTGTGTAGAAATGTACACTTGTTTCACTACCAAACAAGTATTTTAAGACATCTGGACTTTAGAGGTTATTGCTAATTCACTTTAAATATAACTTTTGATTTCTGAAAGTTTGCTTTTCTAATTGGTTGCCTCACTGATAATTTATTGTTTTAATAATACAATTTAAAGTGACATTTCTTATGTGAAGATATAGAAACCTTTCAGGTTTTCTGGTTAGAGAGGGGCCTGGGATTTCTCTCTTCCTACAGAAGATTAAAATAAATGTAGATGCTGACAAATTCCTTGTTCGGATGGAGTTTGACTGTGTCCATCCACATCAACAGTCAGTGTCACACTCAGATGGCTAAACAGAATGGGGGAGTAGAAAGAGGGTGTATCCTTGCTGAGGCAAGTATAACCCAGCAGGGAGTGGGAAAAGTGGTGTGCATTTGGGTCTTGGTGAAGAGCTGGCCTGGTTCTACAAATTGGACTCTAACCTATTCTCCATAAGCAGCTTTTGTTTAAACAGTCGTTGTCTGGTGGCTGATGCGTGTATGAATGTTATGATTTGAGACAACTGTAAGCAGTCAGAATTAAAGGAAAAGCACAGGAAATTCCATCCTCTTGATTGACTCCATTTGAGAGTGTGACCCAGTTAGAGCAGTGGTTCGCGCCTGTGGACATTTTGGGTTTTCACAATCAGGTACAGGGCATGTCTGGCATCTAATAGGTAGAGGTCAGACACGCTGCAAAATGGCCTACAATACACAGGACAGCCCTCAGAACAGAGCATGATCCAGCCTGAAATAGCAGCTCTGTGGTTGAGAAACCCTGGGCTCCAGTCAATTTAATTGGAGGCAGGGCTTTTTTCCCTTTTGACTGAGGTTTACTCTGCTTTCCTTGGGTCTCCTGGATTGCCAGTAAACTGGGTGGATGGAGCTCTTAGGAGGGACAAGCTTAGCCATCCATGTGTGGCATTCTTTCCGCAACATGCCCTGAAGGAAAAGCAGCTGCAGTATGAGATGACTAGGGCATCTATGTGAGTGTCTTCCCCACATCTTCAAGCTCCTCCAAAGAGGTGGTGCTTCACCCGCCTCACCATGCTAGTCAGAAATATCCTTTCTTCCTTTTGCTTGGAAGAAAAGGGTTGCATGTAAACTCCAATTTGCCTAAGAAGATAATAATTTTCCTCTTTTTATTTGGCAGTCTAAGATATTGTCTTTTCCTATAAATGCTTAAATGACCTGAGAAGTGGAGAGGGTGAATGTGAGAAATTTCTGGAACCCCCAAGTAGGGACTCCAGTATTATGCTTATAAAAATGATATTTTTAGAAATGATAAATGGACATATCAAAGTTGACCCAATATACACTTTCCATGGGAGTACTTTGGTCTAGAACAGTTAGTGAATCTCTAGGAAATTGTGATGTTTGAAGGATTTAACACTTCTTGAATGTAAAGGAATTCCTGTTTTTAAGAAGACCGCTAAATGCTTATATGAATCCTGAAAGGATTTTAAGGACTCCAAAGAAATTTATAAAATCATGCCAAAACTCCTAATATTTTATGTATAGTAGCACTTTACAAAAAGCTTTCCAAGCTGGGAAAAATGAAAGGACAGGCTCCATGATTACCAGGAAGTGCTGTTTATAAAAAGAGCCATAATTTAAACTTCGTTATTTGCACAAATGTATTGGAGAAATTAAAGAAATTAGTGTTGAGCTGGTAAATCTTAAAATGGTTTTCTACTTGGAAAAGGTCTCTTGCAAAGTACAAACAATTGGGTTTTAAGAATCCCAGTTTAAAAATAAAATTTGAAGATACAGGTGCAAGTTGAAAAGCTATTTATCAAAAAAAAAAAAAAAGAAAGAAAAGCTATTTATCTCTTTAAAAAAGCTTCTATATTAAGAACAAGAATAAAGTATTTCAAAATAATGTGGAAGATTATAAAATGGAATTAAATTCTTCAAGTGTCCTTAGTCCTTGAGGCAAATCCTCTCACACAATGTTTTGTAATTTTGGAGGTGTAAAGGAAGGTCCTATTTTCCTCAGGGGAGGGGACATATAAAGTATCACACTTCATTCTTTCAATAAGGGAAACCCCCTTCTCTGAGTACCTCTAAGCCAGGCACCAGGAAGGACATTGAAATACACCAATGAATAAGACAGATACAAATCCTGCTGTCACCACATGCTAGAGTGAGGAGGGACAGACAGCCCTGCACATACTAATTCATACAGAAAAGCAGGATTTTTGCACAAAAGCTAAATTAAATTGTACTTCATGAATCCCTACACTTGTCATACGGATCAGCTCATGGTCTTCCAAACCATCACTTAAGAGTTAGTAAATTTGGGACGCCTGGGTGGCTCAATGGTTGAACATCTGCCTTCAGCTCGGGGCATGATCCTGGAGTCCTGGGATCAAGTCCCACTTCAGGCCCCCTGCATGGAGCTTACTTCTCCCTCTGCCTGTGTCTCTGCCTCTCTCGAATAAATAAAATCTTAAAAAAAAAAAAAGTTAGTAAATCTAAACGAGCACACAACTGTAAGTGAATTACAACTTAAGAAACTAGTATAATTTGCTTTTAAAAATCTTAGACATTATTATGCTAACTTATAAAGTTACTCCACTTCCATTAGCTGAGTAATGTTCTATGATACCGTATTTCTCTGACAAATTCTTAGTCAACAATTGCGTTAATGTTAATGTAAACTGTCCATGTTTTCTAAAACCCCTAATTCCTTTTGGACTAGAAGAGCACTGAGGTAATTAGTTAATACTCTATATTGACCTGAAGACATGTAAAGAAACTAAAATTAAAATGGGAAAAACCATACCTTATCTCCTCACAACCCCTGTGGGTCATCTACTGGATACTTAAAAAAAAAAAAAAAAAAAAAAAAAAAGATTTTTTTATTTCAGCAGGGGGAGGGGGAGGAGAAACAGAGAGAATCTCAAGCAAACCCCTGCTGAGCAGAGTTGGATGCAGGGCCTGATCCCATGACCCTGAGATCGGTCCTGCCAAAACCAAGAGTTGGATACCCAACTGGCTGAGCCACCCAGGCACCCCATTTTGAGCACTTGTTCATTAACTCAAATTAAGATGGTAAAATCAATTGATGTATTATGGAAATCTGATACATCCAATAACATTTAAAACCCACATTGTCCTCACTGGAATATGCAATCCCACTAGTCCTTCTCACTTTTTTTCTGACTCTCATTCTGACTCTGGACAGTTGCGAAAATAGTGAGCCTCCTGACTCGGTAAGGAACTCATTTTTTTTAAAGATTTATTTGTTTTTATTCAGAGAGAGAGGAAGAGAGGCAGAGACACAGGCAGAGGGAGAAGCAGGCTCCATGCAGGGAGCCCGACATGGGACTCAATCCTGGGTCTCCAGGATCACACCCTGGGCTGCAGGTGGTGTTAAACTGCTGCGCCACCGGGGCTGCCCAAGGAACTCATTTTTAATGGTGCTCATATTACCCTATATTGGTTGCTTTAGAACTACTTTTCTTTTGGTGAATAATGTGGTCACAGCTATTTATCACCACTCATCCTTTTCAGACTGACCAGTTTCCTCTGGAAGCTCTACCCCATTGCTGTCCCTGTCCCAGACCAGGCCCTGCAGCAAAGGGCGTCTTGAGTCTAGCAGGGAGTTTTTCCAACCAGACCATCTGCTAGACAGCTCCTTGGTGGCTCCAAAGGACTGAGTTCCCTCATCTTGTTTCATAGCCTGGTACGCACATGGAAAAGGATGCTAGGGATAATTAGACACAAATTGTATGCTCCAAATTTTCCACCGTAGCTCAACAGTATTATATGAGCTATCCTATTTGTCAGGCTCACATTGTGGGCGTAGAGGGGGTGGGAGAGAAGAACCATAAAGACAAAGAGAGTGGCTTATCTGTCCCTTTGGAGGGGGGCATTTGTAAACATATATTCAAATTAGATGGGGCACCTGGTGGCTCAGTCAGTTAAGCGTCTGCCTTCAGCCCAGGTTATGATCTTGGGGTCCTGGGATCTAGCCCTGCTTCTCCCTCTCCCCTGTCCCTGCTCATGTTCTCTCTCACTATCTCTCTCAAATAAATAAACTCTTTTGGAAAGCAAATTAGATTTATCCAAATGAGTTAAATGGTTTTAATATGAACATTTTAGCAATTATACCAGATGTAGAAACTACCCACATACAAAGACTGTCACAATGACTGTCAAAAGGACTTCTGAAATATTCTATGTCCAGACTTGGCATAATAACTGTGTCTAACAGGAAACCACAATTCACAGGTCAGATATAGTGCTCTAATGCCCTACGTACTCATCAAGGCCTTTGGCTGTATCACCCAGAATAAAAAGAGGTAGTGAATTATCAAGATGAAATGGAAAGAAATGACCTGGCAGGATTTTACAGAAATTGGACTGCTGTGGCTGGATAGATGTCCTACCTATGGGTTATGAACACAAGAGTTTTAACAAACAAAAATCTGGGACTTTCGCCCAAAAAATGAGTAGGCTCATAGGATTCCTGGTTACCCTCCAATGCATAAATATTAGTATTCTGGATGGATCTGGGTTTTACGAGAGGGAAGTATAGATAAAGGGTGTCCAAGTGCTTCAGTTATAGGTGCTGGAAGCCCGGCTAACTGGATTTACATCAGGGATCATCAGTCCACAGTATCATTTCAACTTTCCTACAGGGACTTGCAGTTCTGTGGGGTTAGTGGTACTAATGTGCTGGGGACTCATGGAAGCTCTGGTAGGAAGATACCAACCAACTCAGCCGTTTAACAACTTCTAAGTGCACTTAGTGCTCCTCCAAGGTCCAGGGATGGGTCATATCTCCCATATAAGCTTCAGACATGGTATGATAACCTGCTCAGGAAGTTCTTGGTGGTGTCCTGAATTTCCTTTGAAAAGCACTCTACTCCAGTCATAGCCTACTAGTGGGTAGAATTCAGTCCATTGTTCTAGAATTAGCTAATGATGGGTCCAAACTGCTCTGAGTTCCATTCTACAACCATGGACGAGACCAGAGAACACCTCAAACAGACAGCACTCAACCTACCTGTCTCCAAAAAGCCCTCATCTGTGGCTTTACTTGTTCTTTCTTAGATGTTTTGTCTCAAAAATAAATAAAATAAAATAAAATAAAATAAAATAAAATAAAATAAAATAAAAAATAAAAAAAGCCTTTGCTCTCAACAAGGTTTGACTTTGCTCGTCTCTGAACCAGGTCCTAATACCACAGCTTCACCATACTGAGAAACCTCTGTCAAAAACTAACTTAACCACTTTTTGATGGGAATGAATTCTTCACTTGAAAGCCATCATAGAGGCTGAAGAGGATTACATATCCTTTCTCCCTATCAAACAAGACTGTGTTCCCCTCTCCCCTGGGGCAGTGCAATAGGGCATCTCAGTGGGCAAGTACCTCACTGGCTAAACTTTCTGGTTTGGTCACCAGGACTGAACCAAAAAGATAAAGGTGATTCACTGCCAAAGACAAAAACTGGCCCCTCTTTGGAAAGAATAGACCATACCTTGTAACCCCTGCTATATATTTATGGCACCATAAAAGTAAAAACCAATCAACCTTTCTACATCTCTTAGCAATGTGCAAAACAAGTATTTCTAAAAACTGAATCTACGGGTGCCTGGGTGGCTCAGTTGCTTAAGCGATGGACTCCTGTTTTCAGCTCAGGTCATGATCTCATAGGTTGTGGGATCAAGCCTCAGGTTGGGCTCTGTACTTAGTGGAGGATTCTCTTCCTTTACTCCTCCCCCAACTCATGCTCACACTATAATGAATAAATTAAAAAAAAAAACAACAACTGGATCTGCTCCCACACGCCACAAACTAGAGAAATAACACCAGTGCTTTTCACCTGGATTGACAGGTGTGACAGTTGGAAGGGGTTAAAACAGCCTTCTTCACTGTTCAGGGAATGGCATCAGCCTAACCACCTATATTTGTTCATCCTGATTAGAAGTCAACAGAAAATATGGCATTCTTGGATTATTCTGCTACACAGTGATGGAACTGTAACTTGGAGAATCAGTGTTTTTAGGAATGGATAGGACAGGGTATACCCTTTCAGGGTATAATATAATGTCATCCACTGCTAGGTGAAATGTGCAACTTCAAAAAAAAAACAGAATTGTAATAATACAATTGTCCAGATTTGTATGTACCAGTAATTATAATTTGTATGTACAAGTAATGCTTATGCAATTTTAATAAGAAAGCGGGCTTAAAAGATTGCCTCACAAACCCTCCTACCTATACTAAATAAAAAGAGCACAGGGTGCATTTAGAAATAGGTTGGGAAGGAAATCTGAAGAGCAAAATTAGTGGATCATATGCAAGTCTAAATTTCACATCTTAAGTGTCACCAAGGAGGCAACAAAGAGAGAAATTGTAGTAGCAGAGTACTATGTGCCTCAAATTCCATTTATTAAAAGTTCTCTGTTGTTGGTTTTTTTCTCTCTCCCTTATTGTCAGATTTAATCATTTCAGGCTTGTTCTTTTGTTTGGTGCTAACCAAAGGAATTCCACTGCTCAGTATTGAGAATCTGGCTAGTAGAAAGAATCTCGATAAAAGGAGAAAACATATTCCCTCTTCCTTTACAGCTACAGGGGAGTGGACACTTCTTGCTTCATAAAACTATTTTTGATAAAATGGTAAACTGAGGCTAATCACAAAGATGTGTAACTTAGTCTGCTCTCCAGTATGGAAACCTGCATCAAATATACAAACTCCGGGCAGCCTGCGTGGCTCAGTGGTTTAGCGTCGCCTTCAGCCCAGGGTGTAATCCTGGAGACCCGGGGTCGAGACCCGCATCAGGCTCCCTGCATGGAGCCTGCTTCTCCCTCTGCCTGTGTCTGCCTGTCTCTCTCTCCTCTCTGTGTATTCTCATGAATAAATAAAGTCTTTTTAAAAAAATATACAAACTCCAATTTTCTAGTTAACAAAGGGGTTTTTAGACAGCTGTGTCATGGCCTCAGAAAAAGTGGAGAGGAGCTCCAAAAGGCAACCTTTGACCTGTAAAAAGGGTGCTTTCAAACTGGGTGCCTTACTTGATAATTTGCTGTCCTGGTCATAAAATTTAAAGTAGCACCTGCAATTTTTTTTAAAAAAGTACTAAGTATTCATAAGGCTTTCTTATTTTATTTTTTTGGTTGGCCACAAGAACTTGATATTCTTCTCTTTTTCCTTTATGCATGAAGTATAAATAATGTAATCCAGTTTCAAACTTTGGGTCTTTGTCTTATTTAAATGATCATACCCAAATTCAGCTGGTGGATAAACAGACACAAAAAGCATGAGACAAACTCATCTGCTAAAGAACAAAAGAGAAAAACTAAAAGGGTTTTTGAAAGAATAAGCACATGTATACATTAATTCAGGATTGTTTTTCCTTCTAACTTCCTCCTCAAACTGGAGGGTGTCAGACACTGGTTTAACTCAACTGGCCAAGTTACCATCACACTTCACTTAAATCCTTGTGCAGAGAACGTTTGGGTAACTGCTCTGCTCTACTCCTTGGCCACAGACAGAGTCCTAACCCCACCAGCCCACTTAATACACGCATCATGACTATCAGGAAACAGTCACCTAATCTTTCTTATTTTGGGTAGATCATCACCCTATTGTTGATAAATTATCATTCCCAGGATTGGCTTAGCACAAACAGGACACATCTTTTTCTTTTTCAAATACAAAGCTCCGATTCACCAAGTCTTTTCAGTACATTGTAACTGTATTTCTCCTCAGTTGTGTTTTACCTTCAGCTGCCAACATAGATTTAAAACCAACGCAGACATACTGGAAGAACATCCAATGCAACTTACTGTAGGTGGATATGACTGGATTTTTTTTTTTTTTGCTGTGAAATTTGAGTCATGTTTGAGTAATGAAATAAACAAACTAAAATGCAGAGCAAGCATAAGAATCAGCCCTTAATCAGTATCTTTTAAAAAAATAATTTCAGCTAAGAAGAAAATCTATTCACTTTTACAACCTGCTGACTCTGAAAAAAATGACTGACATCATCCCATTTTTAAAAAGAGCTTTAAAAAAAAGTCTCTTCTGTTTGCCTTCATAGAAATGGCTAATTTTCCTCTTAATTGCTTATTGTAGAAAATAAAAGCCAAAGGAAGAAATACAAATCATGAATAATTAGTCTTTTAAAAGTCTTTTGAAAGTGAGAGCTCTTTATTACCTGGGAAGCCCCATACAAATGCAAAGTAGGATTAAAATCACCTCTGATACTAGGCTGGCCTCTACACTGGTACAGATCTTCCAAGGGCTCAGGCACATTCTCGGGAGTCCTTGCGCCCACAGCTGTAGAAGCTCCCCCCCCCCCATTAAAAAAATTTAAAAAGAGCCACAAAGCCCTTTAATCCACGGCCATGGGAATCCCTAGACACCCATCTCACACCCCATGTGCTATCTCCTACTAGCCAGTACCTGTTGGGGTACTGGCTAATTTGGAAACTGTGGGGAAGGAGCAGCCCCTTCTTTACAATGCTGGAGGTTCCAATCATAAGCAACTTTTGTTCTTATGTCAAAGTGAAACGTTTTCCTATAAATACTACTTGGCCTCTTCTGCACTTGGGAATTACTCTAAATACAGACACTCCCTTTGCTGCATGACAAACCTTAAATATCTGAAAACAATGAGGACACGTTCACTTCTCTGCCCAAATCTTTCTGCACGTTTAAACATCAAAGCTGGAGATGTGAAAATTGGTGTTGTTAAGCTAGCACCTACCTAACTAGTCTGGAACTTCAATATGAGCCAAACATTTATTGCAGCCTTGGTGTGTGAAGCATAGAGGCACCTAGTTGCTGACCTTTAAGGATCCAATCCAGTAGATGTAATCAATCTCAATAAACATGTGTGCCCATTATATATCAGGAACTTTTTATGGCTGACCTTGTTCCAGATAGAAGAAAAAGGCCCACGTCTTTTCTTGTTAGAAACATGAGAGAATGCTTTACAAGTATTTCTTAAAAGCATCAATGTTGTTAACACCAGTATTGTTGCAAATGCTCTCTGCCAATTAAGTGATGACATTGAAATGAATTTATCCAATGAATCATAGATGAAAGAGTTAAGAACCCAAGTGATCTTCCATTGCAAGTAAAAGGACTCACGTGTTTTTCAAAAGAATTAATATTTTCTAAGAAACCTGTTAGATTGATGTATTTACACATACTACAACAAAAACCTGATACAAATAATTGTTTTGTACTTTGGATTTTAAACATACCTAAACTAAATTCACTGAGTAATTATAACATGATACAGAGAAATAATAAAAACTACTTTAAGGTTTTTCAATAGCGTGTATATGTAAACATACATATATACACATATGTATATACATATACCACAAGCCTTAATTAAACCCTTTCTCAAAAATATTTCACATAAGACAAACACTTAACCAAAAGAAATACTTAAATTTAAAACCTCTTAGGGCATAAAAGTCACTTTAGATGTTAGCATCTTTCCCCTTACACTCCAATGGGAAGAAAATGCAGGCAAATTCTTGACAGTGCAAAAAAAAATTTAATAAAACAGTAACAATGCTCTTTACATAAATCTCAAACTTAAAAATATCTTATATATATATATATATATGTTTTTTTTTTTTTTTAAAAACCGCAATTCTAGTTTTACATTCTTACAGGTAGGTCTCTGGAAATGCGTAATACATCAAAGCACGTTTTAAAATTAAACCTCGGAGCTTGTTATTTTTGCAATAACACCTATTACCGCAACCTAAATTTCGGAACACAACTGTATTTTCTCTTAGGCCACGTCATTTTCATTATTGGAATAGATCATACAGCTAAATATCAAAGCTTGAATTTAAAAAAAAAAAAAAAAAGCAGGTCAGCATGGAGACGTTAAGTTAGATAAACTGGAGTAACTCACTAGCAGACCGCAGCTCGGCAGGCAAGCCTGGAGCTCTACTGCATATTTGCATTATGCTCAATTTCATGAATTACAAGCAAATTGTTATTCGGGGTCGTCTAAAGCCCACATCAAAGCTTCAGAAAAGGGCTGTAAGGTAGAGTACTTACGCAAGGGTTATCAGGACACGAGACAACGCAACTTATCAGGGAGGGTCTCTAACGTCCAGGGGGTGGTAAAACGCATTTAAAAAATCGATGTGGATTCAGACGGCCGCCTCCCCACACCCCAGACAAAGCAGGGCCAGGCCCCAGGGTGCTCCTGGTGCACCTGCAATGCGGATCCCTCACCCTACAATCCCACCCCGGGGCTGGCAGGGGCGGCCCCTGGGCGGACCGCTCCGGCCCCGTCCGGCTGGTTTGGGTGCGCGGTGCGGCGGGTCCGCAGCCTGGACTGGAGCCCGGGCTAGGGCATCCCCTCCCCATAACGGGCTGATACGGGGGAGACGGCGGCGCGGTCGGGGGGCGCTGCGCCTCACTCCTGCCCTCGCTTCCACCTCTTCGTGTCTCTGTCCCCCCCCCCCCAGCTGTTTCCGCACGGGGACCCCCTTCCCCACCGCCGAGCCCTGGGGGCGAGACGGGAGCACCCCCGCCCCCTGCGGCCAGGGCTTTTACAACCATCTAATTCCCGTCCCGACAGGTGCTCCCCCCCGCCGGCGCCCGCAGAGCCTCCCCAGAGGTACCGCCAGGTGAGCGGGGCTGGACTCGGTCGCACCTCGGGCCCCGCCTCACCTGCGGGCGCGGCCGTCGCGGTCCTTCAAGCGGCTCCCCCCCTCGGCGCGGTCCTCCCGGCAGGCGGCTGCGGGGGCCGGCGGCCCATGGGCGGGGCGGCGGGCGGGGCTGGCTCCCGGCTCCGGCCCTGCGCCGGCCGGGCGGCCGAGGGAGGTCAGTGGGCGCCGCCCGCCGAACGCATCTCGCCGGCTCCCACCCGAGCGCTCGCCGCGGTGCACGCCGGGAGCGGGGGCCGGGGCGGCGAGGCCAGGCCGCGCTGACCGGGCGGACGGCTGACGCGCCGGCGCGGCGGCGGCGGCGGCGGGTCTGTCTGCGGGGCGGGGCGGGCGGGGGAGGCCGCTCGATACTCACTTCGCGGGGAGGGGGCGATGCCCCCCGTCCCCCAGCTGTGGCGGGGCCGGGGACGGGACCGAGGGGCAGGGAGGGTCTGGCCGGTGGGACGCAGGCGCAGAGCTCAGGTGCGGCCGCACTGCGGTTGCCCAGGGTAACGCGGGCCCGGGCGGGGCGGGGCAGGAGGAGCGAGCGGGCGAGCGGGAGCGCGCGCGCAGGGCCGGGGCTGGGGGGGTACCCGGGCCCAGCCTGGGATCGGGGGGAGGGCGCGCGCGCGGGCGGCCGGCGGGGGCGGGGGCGGGGGGTGCCGGGGCGCGGGCCGAGCGGCGCGCATGCGTGCGGCCGCCGCTCCCCCGGGGCTCGTCGGCCCCGTGCGTGCGCACGCGCGCTGTCCCCCGGAGGCGTCTGGGTGTGCGGAGCGCGCGCGCGCGGCTCGGAGGCGCACCTGTGAGGTGTCCCTTGAGGAGAGGGAGGGTGGGTGCGCGGAGTCCGCGGCCTGGGGCGCTTCAGCCCCTCACTTGGAGTGAGTTGTCTGGCGGCCGGGCTGCAGTCTGTTTCTTTTCGGGAACGAGGCGGGGGCAGGGGCAAAAGGGGAGCGGGCTCGGGGCTGGCAGGACGATGAGTGGGTTGAAGAAAAGAAAAACAACCCATCACTCGGGATGGGCCTGGGGCCGGGCGGCCCCGGGGCGTCGGAGGGGAAGGCCGGCGCGGCCCCCCCGCAGCCGGCCGGCCCTGCGGCCACCGGGCAAGGCCCGCGGAGGGCGAGCCCCGGCCTCGGGCCTCGGAGGGCCGCCGTGGGCCCGCAGCGCCGGCGGCGGGGCGCGGGGGTCACAGATGGCGGCCGGCGGCGCGGCGAGGGGTGGGCAGCGGCGGGGGCGAGGCCGGGCGGAGGCCCCGCGGGAGCCGGACTCCCGAGCCCGGGCTCCATTGTTGTCGGAGCCGAGGGAAGGGGGAGCGAGACGGCCGTAGGAGCCCGTGGAGCCGCGCCTTGGAGCCCTTCCAGGCAGGTCCCCGGAGAGGCGGTAATGGCCGCGCCGTGGGAGCGGGGAGCGGGGAGCCGGGCCGGGCCGGGCCGCGGGGGAGCCCGGCTGCAGGGTGTGCTGTTGTGTCTCCGTAGAGCGCCCCGCGTCCCGGCAGAGCCCGCCGAGCATCCCGCCAGGTGATGAGGAGCCCTCCGCGCACCCAGCGCAGAACGCCGCTGCCGCTGGACGCCTCCATTGTTTGACCACAATAAGGGCCGGATTCTCACCCAGGTAAACTGGATGGCCGCGCAGCCGAGCTCCCTCTCAGCTCCCACATCCAGAGGAATCCTCTCCTCTTTCAGGACCTGCCTTCAGTTCGCTTACTGTCCCCCGCTTCCGATTAACTCAGTAAATCCACCTCCCAGACATTTTCCCATCTGGATTAATCTTCCCGCATCTCTCTGCCAAGTCACCTCTCATTTCCCTCAAAACTCGGCTCCTTTGTGAAACCTTCCTTGCTGAACTCTAACAACTAAATTTCTCTAGGAGGAGCCTGCTCCTGCTCCGCACATTTCCAGGGGCTAGTTTGTGGACTGGTTGTCCTACCGCAATAAAGGAGACTAGGTACTAAAAGATAATTTAAGTTACTGATCTTTTAAAGGAACGTTTTGTGACAGTTAGACAGCTTATTGTTTTTAACGGGATTGAACTTGGGTTTTTTTTTTTTTGTTTTTTTGTTTTTTTTTGCTGTTGTTGTTGTTGATATATTTTGCCCTCTCTTTTCGAGAGCCTCCGACTTCCTTTATAGATGCATAGCTTCTAGAGCAGAAAAAATGATTTTTTTTTTTTTGTTTAACCCGCAGGTTAACTTAAATTTAAAAAAAATTAATTTTGAATAGATAAAGTAGTACATTTTCTTTGTAAAAATTAAAACACCACAGACATGTCTGAAGTCTTTCACTACCAACCCCAGAGATGGTAAACTATGCTATGTTCCGTGTGTATCCTTTTAGATCTTTTAAAATGTTTTTTCCGTGTGTGTACTTGTATTATCTTTGACTGTTTTAACAAGTACTACTGTACTCTTATCTTTCAGCGTATAATGCGTTAAGTCGTTTTGAAGAACTGCTGCATCATGTTCCGTAGTTTGGGTATACCATGGTTTATTTAGCTATTTCCCAGATTGGCGTCGGTTTAAATTTTAACTTTATACTTAAAACCGCTCTTTCAGTGGTGGTTCTCTGACGAAATGAATTTTCAGTGAAGGGAACGCAAATCTACACTAATTAGAGTAAACACAGGCCTTTAGGGTGGAAGTTCTCTTTGGTTGAGAAATTCACATGTGGGACCTCTACCCCTCCCCCAATGTAATTATGACTCTAGTACTTTCCAGCCCTTTGACCTTGAGGAGGACAATCACTCTAAACCTCAGTTTTCTTTTCTATAAATGCTGATAATACCTGTTCTGTCTACTCCACCGACTTCAGCAATATGATGTATGTGAAAGCGCCTTGCAGATTGTAAAGTGGTATGTAAATGTTGATTTTATTAGCTTTTGTGATCCAAAAGGACTTTTTATTTGCAATGTAATTTATACATTTTTGACCAGATGTGTCTATTACAGAATAATAGATATCACCAACTTTGAATGCTTCTTAGTTTGTGATTTTTGCTATAATTTTCAAGTATTGTTAATACATTAGATTTTTTAAAGAGTATTTGGCAAAGACATTTTTCCTAGTGCTTTACATGCTTTAAAAAAATAAGTTAGTTGATTTTGAATGAAGTTTCAACAAAATGAATGCTACGTAAAACTCACGTATTTAAACAGCTTATTTCCTAGTGACATAATGCATATATGTATTTTCCTGTGGCAACATCAGATTCAGGTTAGCTGTTAGGTCCTTGGGGTGAAATGTGTTCTTACTGAATTTGTAGGCAGTATCAGAGTTTTAACAATTTAAATATTGACTGATATGATGGGTATTGTTTTAAGATGTCAGAGATACGTTAAGGATTCTGTAGGTATTTTTATTTCATTCCAATATATATGAATGTGGCCAGCAAAATCAATTTGTTCCTGTTCTTTTGGAGTTCATAATCTCTGGTGGTAGAGGTAACCAGAAATGAAACAATCCCTACTGCACGTATAATCACAAGTGGTGGTATCTGTTAGAAAAGTAGTACTGGTTATCAGAGAGTATAAAAAGGGGAGCAAATTTTAGATTCTGAAAAGAAGACCTGGGAAAGACTTTTTTTTTTTTTTTGCAAAAATGAGATTTGAGCTGAGATCTGAAGGGTGAGTAGGCGTTAGCGTATAGTGATGGGGGATAATTTTCCAGGCAGGGGAATGGCATGTGGGAAGGCCCTGAAGGGGGAGAACTTTGCCCATTCCAGGAACTGAAAGAATGACTTGTGGATAGATTCTGGTGGTGAGAGGGAAGTGTGGCTAGGCAAGGGGCCAGATCATGTAGGGTCTTGTAGGGCAAGTTAAGGATGTTTTATTTTATTCTGAGTGAAATGGGAAACCATTGCAAGGGTTGGGTTGGAAGCAGGGGAATGACATAATCAGATTTGCATTTTTAAACAGCTACTCCAGCTGCTACATGCAGAATGTGGGGGTGTGGGGGGGGGGAGAGTAGAAGTCGGGGAGACTAGGTAGGCCATTTCAGAAGTCTATCTGGAAGAGAGGTAATCTTTCCCTTGGAGTTCACATTGAGTTCAAAATGCCACCTAGACTATAGGCAAAATAGATGTTTGATTAAAAAAAAAAAAATCCTTGTTTCTTATTTTTAAAAAGTAAGCACTTTTTATGCTAAAGTTCACATAAGTGTTAATTATCCACTATACTTAACAGAATGGTATCAGAGTCAAATTAAAAATTGGGGTATTATTTAACATGATTTTTGTAAGTTTTATTAAAGAGGTAATACATGAAATAGAAGTGAGATTAAGGATCCAAAACGAGAGGAAGAGTAGTATTTGTAGCTGCTATTGGCTACAAAAAGGAGAATAACAAAACTATTATACAAAGAAAAATTGAGGAAGTGACTGGGTACACAATGCATATATAAAACTCATAGTTAAAAAAAAAAAAAACTCATAGTTTTCTGAATACCAAAAATAATTTGGCAGAAATTAAAATGGAAAATAAAGAAACCAAAAAACAGGCTCTGATCACAATGTAACGAAAACCATAAAACATCTAAGTACAGCTTTATCGAGACAAGTGCAGTCTGCATGGAGGACATCATAAACTATCCTGAAAGATAGGAAAGAATGTCTTAAATGAAAAAACAGGCTGTCTTCCTGGATATGATGTTTCAACATTGACCTATCCATTTTGGGGTGAACTGGACAATAATTGAGTAATGAGGTGGGACAAATTCTGTCTCATATGAAATATGTTATAGATCTCTGTTCAAAACGGTGTCATACTAGCTTTATAATATCTGCACAGGTTACTGGAACCTATTCAGCACCCCAAAAATATATGTGGAAATGTAGTAAATGATAAGTGGGTTCTGTGTATTGAGATGGGCAGGACAAAGATTTGGTAAATCAGACCTGAACTAGAATCTTCTAAGTGAGGAAAAGAATACCTGCCATGCAGGTGTTTTAAGGGAAAGACATCTAGGTTGTGGCACCTCTGGGGTACTCGGATCTGTTATTAGTTAAAAATCAGTGTATTAGACTACAAAAAAATTTAAGACTTCTTAGAAAACAAAACCCCAAGATTAGAAGCCAAACCACAAAGTAGGAAAATATTTGTGACAAACATAAGTGAAGGCTTAATATATTCAACATGTAAAGAACTCAAATCAATGAGGAAAATAAGAAAAATCTGCACACAAGTGGTTGCAGGATGTGGACAGACAGTTCACTGGATAGAAGTATAATTTGTTAAACATGTGGAAAGATGTGTACTGTCACCAATAATCAAATAGTTTGTAATTACTCCTCCAGAAAAGTTAGGTTTGATTCTGAAGAGCTACAGAATTAGAAGATGTTTAAAAATGAAATAAATGCAGAAAAGCTTTGTGAAGAAAAACCTTTACCTGAACAATTTAAAGGCTAACCTAAATAAATGGACATTATATGTGATTGGAAGTGAAAACATCATTGTAAGCACAAATATTCTACGAATTAAGCTGTAATTTTAATGTAGTTTCACATAAAACCCAGTGAGAATTATTTCTAGACACTTGATAAATTGCTTCTAAAATTCACCTGGAAGAGGAAATGTGCTAGAATGGCCAAGAAATTTTTGAAATGGAAAAATAGTGATAGAGGATTTGCCGTATCAGATATCAGAACATACTGTAATGCTGCATTAATATAAATGGTGATTACAAGCATAGACAAATTGCTACCTGGAACAAAGTAGAATCCAGTAACAGACCCATTTATATATAGGAATTTAGGGTAGAATAAAGTTGATAATTTGATACAGTTGGGAATTCATTGTTCGATATATTATATAGGGATAAGTGACTTTGGGAAGAAAGATTTTATTTCCCCCACATTCAAAATGAATTTTATTTGATTCAAAGAACTAACTCAAAAACAAAAGTGTAAAAATATTAGAAGAAAATAAAGAGAATTCTGTTGTAGGATATATTATGTTGGAAAATATTCTTTCATAGACCATTTAGGCAAGACTAAGACCCACAATCATAAGGAAAAGAGTGATAAATTTGATTACTATCAAAGTTGATATTTCTGTGTGACAAAAGGCAATACAAGGTGACAGACTGGGGAAAAAGTTTGTAACGTGTATAAAGAGGTAAAGAATAATAGTATTGACACAAATGAATGGAGGATAGGAATAATTCTTAGAAATGAGTCAAAGCAGTGGTGGGGAGGATTCAGTGTCACTTGTGGTTAGGGAAATGAAAATTAAAACAACTAGATTTTTTCAGTGGGGTCTATCATGCAAAAATTAAAAAGCTAATTAAGGGTGTGGAGAAAAAAAAGCACATTGTTGGGAACACAGAGTTGGATCTACCTTTTTCAAATAACAATTTGGCAGAACCTATAAAAAATTTTAAAAACCTGCTCGATCTATCCCCATTAGGGATATTACAAGATAGTAGGAGCAAAGTCTGTTTATAATTTAAAAAAAAAAAAAGGAAGATAACCCACAAATTTTGGTATCTCTATACTATGGAATGTTATGTAGCTTTTAAAAAAAGAGATTTGTATGCATTGACATAGCCTGGATGATTTCCTAGAATATATTATTGAGTCAAAACAAATTTAATTCCATTTTTTGGGTAAGATAAAAAAAAAACCCAAAATATTCGTGTGTGTGTGTGTGTGTGTGTGTGTGTGTGTATGTGATCTAAACAAAAAAAAGGTCTAGAAGGATACATGGAAAATATTTAACTGTGACTACTGAGGGAAAAACAGGAGAAACTGATTTTTTATTTCACGTGTTTTTGTGTTCAGTTTTTTTACAATGAGTATTTACTTTTGTAATTAAGATGTTAGAATTTCTCACTTGCCAATTTAACAGAAGCCTAAATTAAGACTAGAAAATTATAATACCTAGTACCTAGGAAGATGTGGGGAAAATGTTATGTTATGTTGACCTTGTATATCAAGAGCCTTTAAAAGTGCTCATATTCCTTGATGTAGCAGTTATCTAGGAATTGATCAAAGGCATATTTTAAAATACAGAACAAAAGATGTATATCATAGATTTATTTTTTAGGGCTCATTTGCAGAATGATTAAGTTATGGTATATCCACTGGACGATAATATGGCCATTAAAACGTTTATGAAGAAAATGTATTAAAATGCTATGACAGTGTTAGTGGGAGAATATCAGAATACAAAATTGCATATGTAACATTCAAACTCTTAATCAAAAATCCCAATAATCCTCCACAAAAACCTATGATGGAAAAATGTCTAGAAGAAATTAGGTGAAGATCTTAAAAATTGTAGACTTTCGGTGGTAGGTCATGGGTGATTTAAAATTTATTTTTTTATATTTTCCAAGATTATGTGTATTACATTTTGTAATAGAACATTTATTTTTTAAAAGTATATAGGACATATGTTAGCTGTATGGCTTATAGGTATCTGTACTTCTAGAAATAGGTAAGCCCTATCGTATGTTAAAGCATACTCTAAAATGTACTCTAAAAACTAATATCTAAACATTTTTGAGTGATGCATTTGGAATAAATTTGAATGAATTTTGTTGCTTTCCGTATTTGGAGGAAAATTGCTTCTAGCAATATGCACAATAAAATTAGTTCTCATTTCTAATTTTATATCTGTAGAATAAATGCAGAAACTTAAACATGGGCCATGGGATTTCTTTTCTTATTAACTCGCTCTGTTTCGAACACACAGATTGGTCATAGAGTAAGTTGCATTAACTGAGTCTTTAGGATGAGGAGGGCTTAGCCAGCTGAACCACAGGTAGAAGAATTAAGAGCATGGTTGTGCAGAGCCTGCATGTGGGTCAGCAGCATGGAGCTCAAGGTACCTGGGGCTGTGTGGTATAAGTGAAGCTATCATCAAGGCACGTGGATACATTTCCTTACTAAGTGTTATTGTGAATCTGCAGTAGATGATGTGGATGTGGAGTAATGTGCTTTAGCAGATAAATCCAAGTAAGTGATAGATACATTACAGGAGCACACGGGAAGACATCGCACATCATCCAAATTTGAGGGTGGAGGTGGAAGTCAAGGAACGCTTCCTAGAGAAAGTGATGTCTGAGGTGAGCCCTGAAGGTAAACAAAGGGAACAACGAGTGTAAAGGCCTGGAGGTAAAAGGAGTGTGGGGAGGAGAAGGTAGTAGTTGAGGCATAATAGCAAACAAGACCTGGGGAGTTTGAAGATGTTTAGTTTGGCTGGAACTAGAATTGAAATGGGCAGCGGTGAGAGATGAACCAAGAAAGGTAAGTAGGTGCTAACACTGTTCAAAGTTTAAAAACCGCATGAATGAATTTGGAAATTACACTGATAGTGGGACCTTTTGCAGAACTTTAAGCAGGGTATTAGCAACCTATTTTACATTTTAGAGAGATTACATTGTAGTGGATAGTGAGTTAGAGAGAAGCAAGACTGGATGCTTTTGTAGGGAAGGATGACAGTGGCCTGAATTATAGCTGACACAGGGTAGATGGGATGGGGAATAAATTCAGGAGGTAATGAGATAAAAGTAGACAGGACTTGGTGAGAAGGAAGGAGGGTGGCTGATCACCAGGTTTCTGGCTCAGGCAGCTGAGAGGCTGCCTATAGTTGTGAACGTAATTGGCTTTGGTGAGGAGATGACTGATTGGGTTTTTGACATGCTGAATGTAAAAGGCTTATAGAAGAGATGTATAGTTCTTGAAGAGGATTTTATGTTGCAAATACATACTTTGTTATATGAATGGGCACTGTGCGCAAGTCCATTATTAAAATCAGTATTTCTACGTAGTAAATTTTTCTTAGAGTATAATTACAGTTATAAGTTGTTTAAGATTAGGGAATATCTGTCTAGCTTAGACTGGACTGTTGATGCCTTTTATAAGAAGTTATTTAAGATTGCATGACCCTAACTTTGGGTGATTTTGTAATTGTCTTTTGAACTAGATTCTGCCTCTCTGAGCAGGTGGTGGTTTCTCTGAAGAGCATTAGTGTTCTTTTGTTGGTACCACTGATGAGACTGATAAGAATGATTTCTGTTGATGACACACTGGTCCCTTCCACATAGAGGCAGGCCTGGACATAGGCAGGGTGCTCACATGTCTGCACCCATCTGAAAGTACCTACCTCACCATTAGAAGTTGTCTTAGTCCATTCAGACTGCTATAACAAACTATCATAGATTGGGTAGATAAAACAACAAGCATTTATTTCTCACAGTGCTGGAGGTTGGAAGTCCAAAATCAAGTTCTGGAAGATCCATTCTGGATGAGGGCCCACTTCCTCATTCATTGGTGGCTGTCTTGTGTCCTTGTGTGGCAGGAGGAGTGAGGGAGCTCTCTCTGGGGTCTCTTTTATAAAAGGGCACTTATCTCATCATGAGGGTTCCACCCTCATGACCCAGTTACCTTCCAAAGGTCCACTCCTAATACTGTCACATTGGGAATTGGGTTTTGAGACATGAATTTTGGGGGGATGCATTTAGTCTACAGTGTAGAAAGAGATCTGAGAATACTTCACAGTATTTATTAGGGAGGAAGTAGGAGGTCTTAATCAGAGACCCATTTGGTGGTTGAAAGAAAGAAACCCAATCGAAATGGCTTAAGTATAGGGGGATTTCTGTGGGAGGCCTCCATGGCATCTAAGGTAGTTTCTTGGCTAGAGCCCACTAGCATCTGGAAAGTTGACAGGAGTGAGCACAGCTGCTCTCTCTGCCTTGGCTATTCTGAGTTTGTAGCCCCTGCTAGTTCATAGACCCAGTCTCTCTGCTTCCCAATTCTAAATTCTCGGGGAAGAAAATCTGAGAATTCGCTGTTCAGTATTGCAGGGTCAGCGGAGCAGATTTACCTAGCTGTGTGTTTGAACCTGGTGGGCTGCCCAGGCAGTGGGTACAAAGGGTACTCGTGAGAGCACAGAATCCTGGCAGCTCAGGAGGAAGTTCCAAGAATGGCTGAGAGCATTTTAAATGGCTCAGAGATACAATAAAGGGATAAGGAGTGAAACTAGGTTTGGCAAATTGAAGTCATTTCGCCTAGGTTTAAAGAATTTCCACAACAGATCCTAGAAGATGACGCACAAGATGGATAACCAATGGCTGTAGTCAATGATCATTTGTATAGAAATTGGAGGAAAAGAGATTTTTTAAAAAATGAAATTTAACTTTGGAGTTGTGTCAGAAGGATTTAAAGTTTAATTTTAAAAAGCAGTAATTTATATTGCTTTCTAGCACTGAAGCATTTCTATACTTCTAACTCTGGAATTTGCAGTCTCTTGTGTCACTTGATATGTTATAAGAAATTCAGTAAAGCTATTCTAGAGCTCATTTATTTTTCATATCTGCAAGTTCATAAAATAATCATAGCTTATTTCCACATCTTATTTTGCAGTGCCTTCCATGCTATTGTGACAGATCTTTTGGCCCTTGTTACGGCCAGAGCAAACCTCTGTCCCAAAGATTATAAATTCTGCCTCATTGGTGAATGATAAAACAATTCATAAAAAAATCTGAACCCCTTTTTATTCTGTGAGTAAACTCCATTATGTCCCTCTTGCTTTCAAATTATTTTTAGGGCACCCCCGGTGGCGCAGCAGTTTAGCGCTGCCTGCAGCCCGGGGTCTGATCCTGGAGACCCAGGATCGAGTCCCGCGTCGGGCTCCCTGCATGGAGCCCGCTTCTCCTTCTGCCTGTGTCTCTGCCTCTCAGTCTCTCTCTCTCTCTCTCTCTCTCTGAATAAATAAATTAAAAAAAATTATTTTTAGATGTCCGTTTCAAACATGTTAGGATTAAGGTTGATAGGATTTAAGAGTATTTCACTGATTCATAGGGCTTGGCATTGGCTAGCAAACATGTCAGGTTTCCCAGTTAACGAATATTCAGTAACTTATTACTGCATCTCTGTGTTATGATAGGATTAGGGCCTTGTGTTAAAGCCCTCAGACTCAGAGAATCAGGGAACCTGCAAGTTGTACAAGTCTTTATGGTGCTTGGCATCTAGTTAAAGGTGGTAATTATCCACTGTGAGATTCACTTCATTTTCTAATACTTTCATGTAAATATCCATGAAAATTTCTGAGCCAGGTGTTTGAGTGCCCTCTGGAGGCATTATGAACAGTTAAAAACCAGACTCCTAACAAGGTTTTCTTGAAGAGCCTCAGTGGAGAACCAGTGGTCTAGATGGTTGAACTGGGGTGGATATAAATTGGGAATAGAGGAGAGTTGGGCTGGAACCCATGGGGGTACTAGTATTTATGGAGGAGCAGGAGCTCTCCAGGCTGAGTATAAGGGCTATGTGGTGAGAGTAGAACCCAGAGGCAGAAGGAGCCAAAGGAATGTGGTTGGTGGTACTCAGTGAGGAAGAAAATAACAGATGCCCTTGAGTTTAGCCAAGAGGAACTTTAGTGGTGTGGTGGTGGGTTGAGGAATGGGAAATGAAGCTGTAGAAATCAGGGAAATAAGTCTTTAAGGTGCTTCTCTAGGGAAATGGGGGATAAAGAGTGTATGACAGCTAAAGAAGGGATAAAAATTGAATATTGGTTTTCGTTAGAGTAGAAAAGACTTCATATGTTGCATTTAAATGCTGAAGGAAAAACAAGCAGAGGGAAGACAAAGTTGAAAGATATGTAGAGATTGGGAAGAGGAGAGAGCTGGCTTTAAGGTTATTAGCCTGAGATAGTTGTTGAGGGAGGATAATGCCTTTTATAGGGACATGGGAGATGGTGAATGGTTTTCAGTTCATTGGGGAATAATAGGGCGATATTCCTTAGGCAGTGGGAAATATAGGTAAGAAGACAGGATTGGTTATAAGAGAATGTGGAATTATCATGGAAATGGTCCTCATTGAAGCCAAGCAGGTGATTGAGCTAAAAAATAATATTTAGGACATACCTTTAGAGGATACTTGTTTAGCCCATAGGACTAAGAATGGTCAGTGCCCTCAGCAAGGCCTGAGCAGAGGTGAGCAAGTGCCAGCCTCTGGGACCAAGGAGACTTGTATGAACCAGGAGTCCATGAATTTTGAGGAATGGCCCAGTGGTTTAACAAGGAGGAGATCACCACTTTGAGACCAGTTTTGTAGAAGTAGTGCAGCCTGGTGGAGGGGAGTAGGGTGGGGAGAGGAGGGTACACAGGAGTGGAAACAGAGGTGTGGGTGTTCTTGGGGAGGCTGAGCAATGGAAGTGAGGAGAACTAAGCAGGCCAGGGATGCTCCAGAGAGCAGATGGAGGGACTTGCCTGTGTTTAAGCAGTAATGGCCATGGCACAATGACTATAAAAAAATCATGTTTTTAGCTTTTACAGGTATGACATTTAAATTTATATGCCACCTCCTATTAGAAAATGGATTTGAGAATAGATTGAGAATCTAAATGGGAGTGAATGTTTAGGCCTGTGACATTTCAAGGGGGCTCTTGCACAAAGAAAGAAAATAAATGTGACCAACTTCGGATTTTTTTTTTCAACTTTTGATTTGTTCTGAAAAATGTCAAAACTTAAATCCTTTAAATGTGTAGGACCGTTTCTAATCATTAATATCAATAACATCTTTTCCCTTTTTGGAAAAACTAGTAGTTTTGTAAAATATATCATTAAGGAAAGATAGTAGAGTCCTAATACCAGAAGTGCTGAATTAACAGTATGTTTAAATTTGAGGGGAGAGTGATTTCTAACTTCAGAGTACTCAGTTCTGAGTGGTAAGGCATAATACTTAGTGTAAGGATATACAAGGTGTAGGGTGTGCAGGTCCCAGTTTAAGCCCAGACATGTCTGCTGCTGTTGTTTGTAGACCAGGGAAGGCCTCCTCCACGCTCTTCCCCTTGGTAGTCTTTACCACATAATATAGCAGACATTAAAAATGCATCCATGTCCCACATAAAATTAGCTTTTACAGAACTGGGAGTTAAGCTTCGACTAGTTGTGGACATTAAACATTAACTTTGATGTTATGATTTCCTTTTCATATTTTGCATCCAATATTTTTTTTTCAGGTCTCAGCACTTCCATAGGCCCATGAGATGTTCATAAGCCCTAGGGACTATGCTGAGGGTGCTTAAGGGATGAGACACCGCTGTTGTGCTGGGATGTCTAGGCACGCCTGGCAGGGTGCACTGGCCAGAAGTCTGTTTGTTGGAGGTACCAAATTCCCCCCTGGGAAAACCCCATCCTCTGGGGGAGATGAACTGTTTCAAGTTAGCTGTTTTTTGTTGCAAGGAGCAGAGATCCATTCAGACCATTTTATAAAACATTGCAAAGATGCACGTGAACCAGAAAACCAGGACCTCAGGCAGCTCAGAGACAAGCCATAGTCTTTGCCACAGACATGGGGCCGCTGGATGCGGCTCTCTTTTCTTCGTGTCTTTTCCTCTTGCTGCATTTGGCTTATTCCCTTCTCTGTTTTTGCTCTGCCTTACAGAGGTTCTGTTTCCTCATGACCTCTTCTGGTTCCTTTTTACGTTTTAACCTTTCAGCTGTATCTCTCATGGCTAATCACCTCGTTCTCAGTATTTCGCTTCCGGAGAAAGAGGCTGGGAATCTTTGTTGTTGCCTTTATTGTTACAAGCCACATCAGAGGTTAAGCTCTTGGGTCAGGTGTCTGTACTTGGTCTAAGAGGCCATGGTGAGGTGAAGAGGTCTTGGGGTCCACAGGGGCCTGGGCCTTCCTTGAAAGTCAAGACCATTCCTGTTAGTAGGATTTGCAGGCTCATAGGCACCATGATTGGCATGTGTAGTTCAGTATGGAAGAAAAAACCTGGCCCAATATCAAAACCACTTGAAATTCTTCCAAATGTGTTCCTGCCCTTCAAAGCTCTGTTAACAGCCTTCATTCTACGTCAGCCCTTTGTTCCCATAGAAAAACTAAAATCCCTAAGTATATTGAAAGCATTTTCACTTTTCCATTTTCTTCCTATTTTATTCAGACTCTTGACATTGCAGGGTCACTCAGGGTGATCTGCAGGATTCTATTTCTCAAGTTAGTGATTTCTGCTGAAAATGATATAGCTATTTCAGATAGCAGTTAGCAGAGCTGAGTAATTCTAATCTCATGTCATGCACATAACTTCCTTTCCCCCAAGGATCTGGGAAGCATAGTCTGTAGACATAGAGTAACTTAGCACCATCCCCTGACACATGAAGTTTAGAACTGCATCTGAACATGGCAGCAGTTTGTTACCTAGATGCCTTTAATATGTCATTAGACTTCCCAGGGAAAACTGATGTTCCCCAAACTTAAAAATAGGTGTTGAAATCAAACTGCTTGTAGCAGCTATATAGCCAAGGGTTGGGGGTGGCGGGTGGTGGTGGGACAAATAAAGTAACAATAATGATAGCTTTTATTTTGTTGGGCCCTTGAAAATTTTCAGGGACTCTTTTCTGTACTTGTCATGTATTAACTTACTTAATTCTTAAACTACCTCAAGAGATTACAAGGTCAGCTACCTTTTTTATCCCTGCTAGTTGCATTTTTAATCTCTTAGGTGAATGTCACAGAGCTAGTGTGTGGTAAAGCTAGGGTGCCAACCTGCTCAGCCTGGCTCCAGGCTGTGCCTTCTTCAGTGCTCCTCTCACTGAATAATGGTTAAAAAACTAGTACTGATCTTAGACCTACTTGGCTTCCAGGTTGTTCAAGTCACTTACATCCAGTATTCAATATCTGTGAACCTAAGATTCAGTTTGGATAAATTCCTGTCAGGAGACTAACTGTGATATCTTGGAGTGAACTTGCACAGACTGGATTTTTCTTTCAAGGGTTTCTCAGATTTTCCCATCTTCTCTTTGACCATATATACCTCGAATCCCATATATTAATTTAAATCCCATATATAAGTGGGGATACCTGTATTCTGAGCCAGTTCTTCAAAAAACTTTGTGATCCAAAATTTTTCATAAGGTAGACCTTCTACTTTTTCCTTGCATTTCCCCAACCCAGCAGGATCCTAAGGTGGCCTTTCAGCCACCTACTATGGCCCCTTCTCTGTCTCTCTTTCTGGAATGTCTTGGGGGTTTTGACTCCTGTCAATGTGGTAAGTTTTCTGCTTGTTTCACTATTTTTTCTAGGTGGAAAATCCCCCTCAAGTTTTTCAAAGCTGTCTCTGGAGTTTTTTTCTAAGCATGTGCTCTTTGGGCTCAACAAGGAAGTAGATCCTCCAGCCTCCTAGTTTCCCCTAAACTCTTCCCTCTATCTGGCTTTGAGTTTCCTAGACCTTGGACACCTTCCTTAGATCTAAATGCAGTAGAAACACCTTTCTCCCATCTGAGTTTTGTTCCTCTGAGGTCCAGCTTTCTTCTCACATAGTCTAGCTGTACTGTGTCCTCTGCTGTCTTGGAGGCCTCTGGCCCAGAAACCTGAAGCCGTCTTGTTTTTCTTTACCACTGTTTCTGCGTTCACTGAGATAGAAGCAGTTGTTTTTAAGTGGGGCTTGTTCTGTAAGTTTCTGATGTTTTTCCCAAAGCCTGAATAGCAATAGTCTTCTTTTTAAATACGGTTTTCTGAAGTCTTCTCACTCTGGATTTATGGTTTTACGTCATTTTCTGTGCACAGTTGATTCTGAGAGTCATTGTTTCCAACCAGGCATTTTTTTTCTTTTGAGCCTTTGGATTTGTGATAATTTTTTAATAGCTTCTTCCTCTTCTTCAGCCCGACTCAAGACAAGGACAAGTTATTTGTTCGTCTTTATTTAGTCATTGCTGAAATTCAGAATATTCCAGTGGAACATGCAGTCTGGATCCCTGTCTTCCCTGTATGTGGTTACTTTGGCTTGTCAGATAACACAAGTTATGGGTTGTGAGTCAGGTATGAAAACAGCCAGAATCTGAGATTTCTAAAGAAGTTCAATACATAGAGGCAGAAGGTAGACTGGTGGTTACTAGGGCTGTGGGGAGGGGAAAGGATTGTTGTTTGCTGGGGACAGAGTTCCAATTTGTAAGATGAAGTTCCCAAGACCTGTTTTGTAATAACGTGACTATCCTTAATACTACTGAGTTGTTCACTTAAAGATGGTTAAGGTGGTATATTTTGTTATGCATCCTTTACCACAATTAAAAAAAAAAGTGTTTACGAAAATAGTTAGAATTCCAAATCCAGAACTTTTTGATGGCCACACTTCCAATCCTGGTGTCACTGGGGACAGTCCTACTGAAACCACGTTTTATTTCTGTTGCAGTCTCCTGGGGCCAATCTATCTGTGTCCTTACAGTAGTTACCCAAGGTGCGCCCTGTGTGGCTTTTAGGCATTCGTTTCCTTGCCTTTCCTGGAGGGTGGCTTGAGCTTTCCAGTCTGTTCCATTTTCTCCTGGGCGTGGATTTTGTACCTTTGGGTCTTACTATTCCAACAGTACAGGGAGGAAACAAGGTTAATAGATGGAGTCATTCCCACCTAGTGTTTGGGCCCTTCTGACCTGAGCGTTCCGTGCTGACTTTCCTGCCCACGGCTCTTGCTTCCCCTCAGAGCTGGAGTTGTCCCTGGGTCCCTTGAGGAAGACAGATCCAATAGAAACAGCCAAGGGGGAGGGGCAGGGAGAAGCAGATGAATCAGGCAGGTGTATATTTGCTTACTCTCCTTGTCATTTAGCTTTGACTTTCTGTAGGCGTCTGTGTTGTGTCCTGGAAAGATAGCACTTTCTCTCAATGCCCCTGTTGGTGTTCCTCCTTTCTGAGGGTGGCATGTAATCCCTGCGATTTGATAGTGAGGGGGAGCATGGCTTTAACACTTCACCGATGAGTAAACTGAGGCTAATGACATTTGGCACACTGTCATTTGGCCACACTGTCATTTAGTGTCAAATCAAGAATTTGAACTTAGGACTTGCCTGCACGTCCAGTGTTCTACCCACCAAACCATTATGATTCCTATTGCATGTATATGTTACACATTGACTAGATGGATAAGATAAACATGTGCCTTGTATGTGGTATTCCCTTAGGGGCCATCACTGGAGCAGGCCACATTCTGTCCCATTGCTCCATTGTTTCTGTGTGCAGAGTTGAAGAGCAGGAAGAAAGTATGCTCCTACTGTGAAAAAATGTCACTAAAGTCCGATGCATTTTCTTTATTTACTTGACACAGAGCATGGGTGAGAGAGAGAAGCAGGCTTCCTGCTGAGTGGGGAGCCTGACATAAGGATCAATCCCAGGACCCTGGGATCATGACCTGAGCTGAAGGCAGAAACTTAACTGATTGAGCCACCACCCAGGTGCCCCAGTCAGGTGCATTTTAAAATAGTCCTGTGAATCAAGGGTCAAAAGGGAAAGGCTGTGGGACAGAAACCAAGGAGAAAGGGGAGACACACACTGAGGTGAGAAAGCAGTGCTTGGCTGTGAACAGAGGAGCCCTAATTACAGAGAGGCATCCCTCTAGCCTCAGGGAGCCCCCGCCCGTGAGGTGGTGCCCTTGGCAGAGACTGATGTGTCACACGCTAATGAAAATAAGGAAGATAAGGAAAACTTATATTTATTTAGCCTCAGCTATGCTGTGGGCACTCTGATAGGTACTTTCACATTTATTATCTTCTTTAATTCTCACAGCAAAGCATTGTATACATTATTATCCATATTTTTACAGATCAGTCTGAGATCAGACACATGATCCCCTAGCAAGGGGCAGAGCCAGGGCCTCCACCCAGTTGTGTCATTCCAGAGGTCATTTTTGTGGGAAGACTTGGCTGAAGGAAAGCTGGGAATGCATACCTGTATCCTCCTTTATCACCTTAATGACACATGGTTGTTAACCCTTCTCAGAAGAAAACCCGGTATCATGTACCTCCACACACTCTGTTGCCCTTCTGTGGACCTAATTTTATTGTCGTTGTGGTGCTTTGAGTTAAAGAAAAATCACACATGGCTCCTTTTGTCTTTTATCTTTTCTCCATTAGGAGTTAGGCCAAGTCCTATGAAAAGTAGTTGTTTGGGGGACAGAGTGAAAACCGTTCTATTCCCTGTATCTCATTTAAACAGAGAGCCCACATCATTATTAGCTGTTGAACTTTGTGAGGGAGAGGTCAAGGAACCTCAGACTTCTGGCATGTGGGGCTTGTAGAAGTGTGGGCAGAAATAAGGGATGAGGAAAGAAGGGGGGGGAAAAGGAAGTGGGGAGCTGATGTGCTTGGAGGCCCAAGTATGGAGAGTGGCCAAGGGTAGGAACAAGATGGCCTCCCTGGGAGATACTGGGTGAGAGGCAGAAGGTGGCCTCTCCAGGAGATAGTGGTTGAGGGGCCAAAGGGGCCAACTGTCAGAACCCCTAACAGTTCTCTCAGTGCTCAGGAGTCACACGGGATTGGAGTCTTTTCCAGCCAGCTGATGGCAGGGAGGCGAAGAGGAGGGCATCAAAAGTAACAAATTCTACTACTGTCAAGGCTTTCAATAACAAAGTTTGACCTCGTTCCAGAGAGGAGAAATGTAGACCTTGGCTGATATTAGTTGGCAAATCCTGCCCAGAAGCAGAACTGCCTTTGACCAATTTTAAAGTTGAATTCAGTGTTTTTAGGGGAAATTATTCTGTAAACTATTTGAGGTCATTGATTATCAGTAGTGTATTCAGGAAATACACTACTCCTGAACACCAGGTAGAGGGGCATTTTAATATTAGTTGAACACCAGGTAGAGGGGCATTTTAATACTAGTTGGGCATGTAATGTAAATGGCAGCCAGTGGTCAAAGACTGATGGACTTTTGAAGATCCTACTTTGAGGTCATTCCAGTTTTCGAAGCACATGGTATTCCAGCAACTATGTGCCATACATATGTATCTGAACAGGCTTTTGTGGTGAATAGAAACCTGGAATATGTCATGAGCCTGGGCATTCTGATGTGGAAGGGTGTAACCATAAGAGATTGAGACCCAGGAGTTATGGGTGACTGCGTGGCCTGCTGTAAGTGAAGTCTTCCCCCTCAGCTTTGACCCTCTACAACTTCTGATTTCTGAAGGAAAGGAAGATAGGAAGTTAAGCCCATTGTTCACTTCTCGGAGTGAGAAGCACATCTCAGAAAAGTGGCCTGGCAGTCGGGCCTTCTGGGGTGTTGTCACCTAGGGCTGACAAAGAGGTATGAGGAGCAGACTGGCTAGAGGCCTTACTGACTAAGGGAAACCAGGTGGGTCCTCCTTCAGAGGCTGAAGCCTCTTTCAGGGTAGGGCTTCACTGACTGGTTACCATTGAGGTGGCCCAGGGCTCAAGCAGAGGGACTGTATTGAGGAAGAACAACTCTAGTATCTGCAACAGGAGGTACTAGAAGTGTGGGGAATATGAAGGGTCCATTTGGGACTATGAGCCTGCCCTGGGTGGTCAGAATGGTGTCTTCAGGCCACCAGTATCTTCTGTTCCAGGACTGATGGTGATGGTAAAGCTAAGTAGAATGGGTTTGGCATTCCACAGTCCTAATCAATGAGTTCTGAGTGACTGATGTAAGTGAGTGATTCTAAGATAGCTAGGGAAAGGAAACGGACTGGGTCTATGAGTAACTTGAGTAAGTCTTCCTATAGCCTGGTAATGTATATTTTAGACTGGAATTTCTGGAAGGTATAGTGGAGATTAGTGAGGAGGTAGATACTGCTTCTGTTGTGTGCCCAGTCTCTGGCCTTGAACAGAACAAATCATCTCTTAGCCCTGTAACTTGGCAGCATGCAGGCACCAGGGACCTAAATGGCCTTTCCACTCATGTTTTGTGCCAAAGCCTGTAGAAAAAGATTAAGCAGAGCTGTCCCTTCCCTTGGAGTTGTATCACTGCCAAATTAATATCTGATTGAGTTGATTTCTGGTATTTCCTGATAACTTGTGAGGAGGAAGAGTTCCTAACCAAGCTAGGAACATGTTCTGTGTTCTCTATCCATGAACAAGGGCATCCATTCTGTCCTGGGGAACGAGATGATAGAATTTCGTGGCCTTGGACCTGGAAATCTGGGTTTTACAAGAACACATTAGTGGATTGCTGCCTAAGGGCATAGTTTCTGAATCCTTGATAAAGTGCCTCTCTGGGTAGAGAGTTCTTTCCTGTGGTGTTCATCATTTATTCCTCTTGTATAAAACTTGACTTTGGAATTATTGTGGAGGAACAGGGTCGGGAGGGGGCACTTTTTCTTCAATAATAACAGTGGCTGATGATGGAAATTACTAACATAAGTGTCTATCTTACTGTTCACATACTTTTAGGCTTTAAAATCAAAGTGTTTAATGTGGAATCTCAACTCCTTTTTGGTCTCTGGATGCTTTTACGCTTCAAAAAGTGTTTCTAAGGACCCCAAAGAGCTTTCTATTTATGTGGATTACAGGCATTGATATTGACAATAAATAGAAATGAAAACTAAAAATTTTCAAAAATATTTAATTTATTTAAAAATAATGATAAACCCATTATATATTAACACAAATGACATTTTTATGAAAAACAGCTATTTTCTTAAAACAAAACAAAACAAAACACATTTAGTGGGAAGAGTAGCAATTTACATTTTCACAAATGTCCTTAGTAGGAGACTTAAATGAAAGACCTCTCCTGTATTCAGACTCTGAGTTTGCTGTTTTGGTTGAAGTAGCTGAAGACATTTGGTCTCACACAGATAACATAGTTGGAAAAGGGATTTCTTTATAGCCTTTTCAGATAATTATGAGTTCATTTGTGGAACAGCACTAAAACTTGACAAATGGTTTGTAAAGGTTAGTTGTAACATCAGTTGAAAACCATATCAGCGAACTTTTTGTACTCTAAGTAGAGAAAAATCCATTGGTCTCTCTTACACTTTGAACAGATCTTTTACCTGTGATGATTTTATTAACTCCCACATTGGTCATTTGGAAAATATTGATTTGCTGAGTTACATGGATCTTGCAATTGTTCACACATTTCATTATATGTAATATCAAAAAAAAATCATGTTCTTTTTTTTAAATAAATTTATTTTGTATTGGTGTTGAATTTGCCAACATACAGAATAACACCCAGTGCTTATCCCGTCAAGTGCCCCCCTCAGTGCCCGTCACCCATTCACCCCCACCCCCCGCCCTCCTCCCCTTCCACCACCCCTAGTTTGTTTCCCAGAGTTAAGAGTCTTTATGTTCTGTCAAAAATCATGTTCTTTAAGATTACCGTCAGTCTTACTAGAAAAGTCTTCAAATATTGGAAAGCTATAGAGCTCATGGTTGGCAGACACAAGTTTCCTGAAATCCAGTTTTCACTTGATAGTTTGGATTTGACCATTGACAACACATACCATCAGTAGTTTCCTGTTATCTGGAATGTCTTCCCAACACCCGAGTTTGCCATGACCAGTTTGCCAATCATTCTTTCAAGTAAAAAATGTTCTGTCAAGAAAAAGGTTAGTTGAGCCTGCAGCTCAGTTATACAAGTGCTCTTCTTTGAGCCAGCCATTGTACTTTGCTTTGCAACCTGGTATATCTCCCATTTAAACATAATATGATATAATCAATAGAAGTTTTAAAAATATGCCTGTGTATATCTAATACAAATATATTTAACATAAGTGTAATGTGTCTAGATTTAATAAAATTAATTTTTATTACTTTTTCAAGGATATTCTTAAACGAAGCTTTTATTTAGTTTTAAACTGAGTCTGTAGAAATGAAAAATATAATTGACTACTAGCACTGTTTGGTGCCTCTGTCTTAGGATTTCATATGAGGAGCCTAAGGAGTCCACAGTTTTACCAACAAATGCTTTTGCATCCTCAGCTCAAATCTCAACACAGTGAAAAAAGCAGTATCTTAGCATTATTTTGAAGATCATTTTGATCTTGTTTTGTAAGGGTTTTGGAAGTCTGAAGAGTCTTCAGACAATATTTTAAGAACTGTTGGTCTAGGAAAATAAAAGAACTGGAAAGAACTGAGATTACTTTTTCTAAGAGTTTGGGCAAATTGTTCAGTATCCCATGCTCACAAATTAGTTTTTTTTGCTTTTTGTTTTTGCAGGAGTCTCAACTTGTGGCTATTGGCCTGATTTCAGCCTGTTGGTGTCTTATTTGTAGGAATTTGAATGCTTTACTTAAAGGGAGAACAGCCAGAAAGGGCCCACTAGACCCTTATGTCTCAAGCCAGACAACTGCCCATATTTATATTACGTGTCTGACCCCCAAAAGTGTTTGACATCATGCCCCTTGCTGGAGTACAGTTCTGTTTAGGATGAACCAGGCCAGGTGTTAGGCTCTCAGCATGTTATATTAAGAGCTTCAGACCTGGTGTGAGTCAGGAAACAATGGGAAGGATGTGTGTGGGTAATTTAGAGCATACTGTAAAAATTTCTGTGGATGGGAGGAAGGAGATGGCAGAGTTAGAAAAAAAGGAAGAAGAGGTAGATACCACAGCATACCTAGCTTATTCTAAGCTAGGTATTGGGTAAAAGAGGAGTCTTTAGGGAAAGGAATTTCTTTGTTATTCTGTAGCTGATATTTATTCTTAGCATTTTCCCTAACTCAGGAAAGGATCTAAATAAAATCTGAAGCCATTTAATTGGACACCCACCTGGACAACATTTGGCTATGTCCTGTGAGATAAACATAATGCTATATGCTTGTAACTCAGCAGTTTTTGCTTTTGCTCAGTAGTGAGCAAAATGGACCCATTCCCTGCCTTCATAGAGCTCTTGTCTGGACGAGTGTTAATCAACAGAGATGATTGCGAGAAGCATGTTGAAAGCAAGGATCTAGGTCAGAGAGTGCTGAGCTCATGTAGTTAGGAACTACATGACCTGGGAGCATAACTAGGGAGATGAAGCATACCTGTTATGGTGAAGGCAGTGATGGCAGTGGACTATTTGCATATCCAGGGATCCAAGTAAGGTAGGTAGTACAGACCTATTTTACAGACAGGAAGCTGGTGCTCAGGTAGTTTAAGAAATGGTCTGAGAACACACTGGTAACATCAGGAATAGAATTTGAGCAGTGATCTGTGGGCCTACTATGTATTTAACCACAGTGTAATATTGCCACAAGCCCTGTCCCCTTTTGGGGAGTTAGAAGTCACGTAGGGTGTTTTTGTTTTCTTACAGCTTACAAAGGATGTTTTCACATTCAGTATGAGACATTAATTAGGCACTTGAAAAGAACTACACTGATCCTTTGGATCACTGCTTCACAAACTTTCCTGTGTGTTAGTCTCAGGTTATAATCTCCTGGGGTTTTTGCTAAAATGCAGTTTCTGAATAAGTAGGTTGGGGCGGGGCCTGGGGTTCTGCATTTCTGACCAGCTCCTAAGGCTGATAATGCTGGTCTGTAGGTCCCTTTTTGAAATCAGGTTTCCAGAGCCAATTTTCCTTTTCCACATGGTCTGTCTTCATGATGTGAATGTTGATCCCAGTCACTTTAAGCTTTGGAGAGGGAGAACTGAAGTGGTAGTGGCTGCTTAGAACCCTTTGTCAGGGACGCCTGGGTGGCTCAGCGTTTGAGCATTTGCCTTCGGCTTAGGGCATAATCCTGGAGTTTCAGGATCTCCCAACATCAGGCTTCCCGCATGGAGCCTGCTTCTCCCTCTGCCTGTGTCTCTGCCTCTCTTTCTGTGTCTCTCATGAATAAATAACATCTTAAAAAAAAACCCTTTGTCAGTTAGGGTTGCTTATTAATCAGCAGCAGAGAAGGGCTCTGGCTAATTTAGGGTAAGAAGGGATTATAGAATTGAAGACTAGGTGGAAGAGGCTAGTAGCGTTAGAGGGTCATGATAGTGCGAACTGCTCGAACATATGTCCTGGGCCATCACTGGGCTGCCTGGAAGAGCTCCATTGTTTACTCCTCAGGGCACTAGGAGAGAAGGTCTGGGGTGAACTTAGATCCACTCCTGGCCCCATGACTACTGAATAGTGATGAGGAGTCCTGGGGCCTGGGCTTTGACCATGGGGAGGATAGGGCATCCGAATTTATTGACCCAGCAGTGCTGCTTAGGAGGGAGAGGTGTAACCCTAGCAGGAAGCGACAGTGCAGTTTGGAAAGGGAGTGGCAACTGGGAGGTGATTAAGGGACTGTGTTCAGTGTGAGTTCCTGAAGCCGCCTCAGTTAGCAGTGCAAACTCCCTGTGTTTAGCAGGTAGGCAGATTGAGGAAAGAAAAAAGATAGTATTTACTGAGCCTTGTGCATTGTCTTCCTTCGCTTTTGTGACGACCTTAGGAGATAGAGATTTGAGGAAATTGAGTCTCAGGCTCGGATAACTTGCTTAAGTCAGACTGTTAGAAAGTGGAAAAGCTGCAAATTATGTATTTAATGTAACCAAAGTTGGTAGAAACTGCTACTTCTTGGGGGAGAAGGCTGCTTTAAATGGGCTGAGCATTTTAAGGGGTGGTGGAATTTGGCGAGATCGTGTATGGATGCAGGGAGCTGAGGTGCTTGGTGTTTCAAGATCTCAGAGGTAAAATGCTTTCAAGAACAAATTGCTGAGTTGATGGTAGGTTTTTGTGGTTTGATGTATATAGAGGAAGAGTGGAATCTTTTTTCCTTTTAAAATACTTTCTGGTGATCAGACCTTGTGGGTTAGACCTGAGCTCTTTCATACCCTCGGTCCCCTAGAGGGCACATAGTATTAAGGATCTCTGCTGGGTGATTCTTTGACAGGGTTTATGGTGATTTAGGAGATGTTAATATCATTGTTGCTATGGAAAGGGAAGTGGCATGGCCAAATGAATGGGTCTTGCATACACATACCATGAGATGCCCCAGATTATTCCAGTCTATGGCACATAGGCAGCCTTTGTCTTGGTTATATAGGGATGGGCCTTGTTCCTTTACTGAACAGGCACTAAGGAGAGGCTCCTGCAATTGATGGCCAAAGCAGAAGCTGTGCTTCAATTATAAAGTTTTCCCTGACTAAATTTTATCTTATTTCCAGATGGAACATTTCTTTTCCATTCCTGCCCACTTCCCTTTGATTTTGGATCTTAAAATTTTATTCTAAGAAAGTATCCTTTCCCATCATACACAAAACCATAATTTGGTAGAGCCAAGAAAGGCTTAAAGCTCTTCTCAAGGCCACAGGGGTCACAATAGATACAGGCTACATTTTAACTCAGGCCAGTCTGCCGTGAAATCTGTGCTTGCTCTCTTTTTACCATGTTGCCCACCGTGTGTATGTGTGTGTATGTATGTAAGTAAATAAGTATATATGAGACTTTTGGTGGGAGTTAAAGACTGTATGTACCATTTATGGATTTATTTCCCCTGGAAGTTGGAGCAAAGAGGAAACTATTGGGAAAGAAAGGAAAAAATTAAGATTTTTCTGTAAGATGTAATCTCTTGAGTAAAAGAATGTAAATGAAATGCGTAACTTGTATTCTTCTAAAGTAAGCACAAGTGAAATGACTCCAGGTTTTTATAGAGTGAATAGGGTTTGGATCAGTGTGAAATACGCATGCCAAATTCCACATCCCACATCCCAGAAGAATAAACAAATGTCCGTGTGTGTGTGTGTGGGGGGGGTCCTGACAGAGATCAATGGGGGGAGACGTTACTGTAAGCATCCATGTCCTTGTGTTAGTTTCTATAGCTAGCGGTTTCTTGGGCTGTAGCTTCCGATGGCTCTAACAGTGTGCCACCAGTTGAGTGACTAAAAACAGCAGAAATGTATTCGATTCTGGAAGCCAGAAGTCTGAAATCAAGGTGTCAGCAGGGTATCAGCAGGCTTGTACTCCGTCTGAAGACTCTAGGGAAGAATCCTTTGCCTGTTCGAGCTTTAGGTGGTTGCCAGCAATTCTTGGCTTAGCTTGTAGACATGTCTCTCTAATCTTTGCCTCCATCTCCCCACCTTTTTCTAACCCCTGTGTACCTATGCTTGTCTGAATTTCTCTTTCCTTTCTCTTATGAAGACACCAGTCATTGGACTCAGGGCCCACCCTAATCTAGTATGACTTCATCTAAGTAATTACATCTGCAAAGACCATATTTCCTAATAAGATCACACCCTGAAGTTCTAGGTGGACATGAATTTTTGGGAGACCGTATTCAACCTAGGACACTTTGTTCTGCAAATTTCTGGTTAACCCAACCTGACATTGACAAGTTCATACTGGAATGAATTTCAGCACTTGGTGCTGCAATTTAGAAGATGGGGTTGTGGCTGTTGATTGTCGATTGGAGTACAGTGGAAGGGAGACTCAGAGACAGTGTGGGTTTCTGAGGGAACAGACATGTTGAGTGCAGTAAGGACTTCAAGTTAAATCTTTACATGATTTTTAGAAACCACATTAGAAGAGAGTGTTCTCTAGTCCAGAAACTGAACTAGCATTTCCAGGAGGAGTGTTTAAAGGCCAGATTCACCTCCCACTAGAAATGCAGCTACACCCCAGCCCACTCAGGAACTAATGTCCTCGTGGAACTTGGTTTCCCACCTCCAGTGGGACCTTTACCATACTTCCCATCCCCTCCCATGTGTGTATGAATCCCATCCTTTCTTCACTCTTAGGGACCTTGGTAGTCTCATGCCATCCTGTTTTTCTTAAGATGGAGTTCTGGCTTTATAGGAGCCCACTACTACATGGGTGTCTTGCAACTGAAATGGTTTTATTTTCTCAAGAATAAGTCCTAAAAAAAAAAAAAAAAAAAAAAGTTGTTAGCACTTAAAGTGTTCCTCTTACTAAAAAAAAAAAAAAGTGTTCCTCTTACTTGCAGGATCCTGTTGATGTGTGACTCCTGCTTTTGCCCCACCTTCTGCCTTATACATGCTGAACTTTCACTTCCTAGGGTTTGTCATTCTGTCTCTAGACACCTGCCATTCCCTAGGCTAGAACCCTTCTGCCCTTCTACTCTTTGTGGGTAACCCAGTTTGTCCTTTGGATTTCAGTGTAGAAGGAGAGTCTACTAAAAGTCTTCCTTGTCATGCTGAGACTAGTTAGGATGTCCCTTGTGTAGGCAGCTGTGTCCACAGGACACATATAGAGGCTCTAAAAAGCACAGTTCACATGATAGTGGGCCTGTCACCTTCCCCTCCTAGTTTGTAAACCACATGAATGCAGAAGCCATGGCTGTTTTGTTCATCATAGGATTCTTTAGAGCTTAGCCCAGTGCCTGACAAATATTGGAAACTAAATAAATGTTTGTAGAACTTATGCCTATGGGTCTATATGCTTTGACCCTATATCTAACTGCTCAACGTCTAGGATGGCTGCCTCAGTAACACTTTTCTTGTAGGTCTGCTTCTGGGTGGAGAATTACTTACATATCAGACACTAAACATGGCACAAGCCAACATGTATTAAGGGAACTGGGAACACAAGTTTCTTATAAAACACTTCCTAGTAATTAAGGAACCTAGAAGTTGATTTGGATTCCTTACATTTCACAGTTACTAGTCTAGTGCCTCAGCATCTGAGCTAGTGCTGATCATCTTTGTTGGAGAGCCTTCTCCAGATCCCCTGACACACATGCCTGCTCTGCACATGTGAGGAAGATTAATCATGTGGCCACTTCAGCCCATTGCAGTTGGTGGTGGTTATTTTTGGGTGAGTGTGTGGAGGCATAGACATATCTTCTTCCCTGTTCTTCTTTTGTTTCAATCCTTCCAAGAAAGTGTGCCTTGTCCCTTGGAGGGAAAAAACTATAACCTGCATGTTCTGACAGATCTAGTTCTGGATGGGATGTTTGTTTGATCTCTGCTGAAACAGATGCAACCCACAAATGAAAGAGTCTGCTACTACAGAGTGGGATTATTTATACTTTATACTTCATGTTCTATAGGAAGTCTTGCAACCCTAAAATTATAGAAAGACCAGTAGTACTTTCTAAGTTTCTTATAGTCGGAGTAGTTGTATTTTCTCAGAAACAAGAAAAGAGGTAATTCTTATTTGAGTTTATGACAAAATAATTGCGTAATTATTTTCAATGACTAGATTTCCTGAGCCAGCAGTCTGAATTTCAGAGAATACATTCAAGATGAGAAAGAAAAACTCAGTCGAGAGAGGAATGGTGTAGAGATGCACTGTGAACAGGATCATGGGCACTTCTTCCCCTGGAAAAGGAGAAAGAAGCGGGCCTGGGCAGTGTGTGTGCATTTGAGCTTTGGTGGTGGGAGGGAAGGGAATGCTCTGATGCGCTCTGTCTTCTCCCTGAGAAGTGGTGATCTCGGGACCATCTGCTGGGAGGGAAGGGAGAGGTGGAGTCAGAGGGAGGCTGCAGGCAAGGAGGGCTACTGGCATTCCAGCAGCCCTCAAGGCTCAGTTGAAGTTGTTGATGGGAAAACCTTGGTGGTTTTATGACTTTACCTGTCAGCATTCAAAGGCCAAAATTTCTTTTGGAATAGGCAGTGATTTCTTGCAGGTAGACAGCCACATTGTCCTTTTATCATTCCCATTTGGCTAAAACCCAGTCCTGCAGGCCCTCATCCATCTACCTTCCTTACACAGCACCTGAATGACAAGCCCATGACCGCCTCCCATGCTTCTCTGGTCACTCCACTCTCCTACTCTGCACACAACCATTTCAGACCCTCTCTGCACTCCCAAGCTTCCGAGCACCCATTTACCCTCTCCTTCTCTTTCTGCAGATGGCCTTGCTTCCTGCTCACTGAGCAACTTCCCGCTCTCTCCCACCACTTGCCTCCTCCCTCTGCCAATGGAGGGCTGGCTTTCCCCCTCTCAGGTGGACTCTCTGATTCTCCACAGGCCTTTCCAGGAATTCTTTTCTCCCATACTTTGCCTTTCCCTTTCAGTGGAATTCTTCCCATTTCTGTTTCTTTCCTAAACTTTTCCTGGAAGCATAACTATAGACAGCCCCAAACTGCAAGGGATAGCTTGATGAGTGTTCACAGCTCTGAAGTAAATACACCTGTGTAAACCAGCACACAGCTTAGGGAGCCATGTGGTCAGGACTCTCGAGCTCCTTTACTCCTTACCAGTCATAGCTCCTCTGCCTTCTCTGTTCCTAAGAGGGTAGACTAGCTTTGCCAGTTTTGAACTCTGTAAGTGGAACCATGCAGGATGTACTCTTAACCTTGGAGGGTCCTTTTCACTTCTTACCTGGCACTTTCTCTGGAGGTGACGTCATTCCAACCTCTGCTTCAGTTACCCTCTACATGTTAATGGCTCACAAATTTGTATTTTATAAAGTGCTGACATCTTATCAGAGTGCCATTTCTGTCCATCCAGCAACTGTCCTTGACATCTGCTCTTGGATATTATAGATGTCTGAAATTGAAGTCATGATCTTAATCTCCAAACTGAGGTCTTTCCTGAGTTTCCTGTCTTAGTGAATGGCTCCACCTCCACCCAGTTATTCAAACAGAAAACCTAGGGGTCATCCTTGGCATTTCCTTTTTCCCTCACTCATTGTATTCAGTTCGCTAATCTGACCGATTTTTCTTTCCTAAATATGCCTTAAAATCATCCGCTAAAATCTTTTTATCTCTACACCACTGCTTTGATGCAGGTTACCATCCTTTCTATCCTAGGCTACTAAGTAAGATAATCTCTAGTGTGTTCACCCCCAAGTACCCTTGCTTTCCTCTCATTTGTTACTCTTAACGCCACTGCTTTGGGGTGGTCTTCTCTGACCCTCCTGACCACGTCAGCCCCATCGTCCTTGCAGTCATGGGTTCTCAGAGCACCGTCCAAGGCCGCTTCACAGCACTTAGCATAGTTTGGGTTTACATTTCTTGTGGACATCTTTGATGAGGTCTGCCTCCCTGCTGGACTGTAGTTTCTACATAGGAGGGGTCTAAGTGTGTTCATGCTGTTGAGGGTACTCAACATACTCGCTAAACGTTTGTTGCTTGGTGCTCCATGGAAGACAGAAGGAGTCTTAGATGTTCACTAAGGTCACTGGTTCTCTACAGTTGTTGCTGGTTGGGAGCTGGCACTCGAGACTGGGCGAGGAAGACAGCAGACAAGGAAATGCATCCCTGAATACACAAACTAACTCAGGCAGCTGTCGGTAAAGGACAGTGAAGAAAGTCCAGCATAACCCTGTGCTGGGAGAGCCTGCAGGGTAGGAGGTGAATCAGTCTAAAGTGGTTGATGGAGCACCGCCCTCTGAGACGCCCTAACTGCTGAGAAGACGCCAGCTCCCAGAGGATTGGGGAGATGCGTGGGCAGGGGAGCATTTGAGGCGCTGAGGGGGAGCAGGCTTGACGAGTTAGAAGACTGGAAAGGGAACCAGTGAAGTGATGTGTAGTGTGCAAGAGGGTGTGGGGGTGAGATTGGATATCCCACATGTGCCCTGGAGAAAGGAGTGTGCACTTTAAAGAGCAGTGGAGGGCTGAAGCAGGGCGTGGCGTGGTTTAAAACAGTGGGTTGACGACTTGTGGAGGCACAGGAGTAAAGCCGAGAGATGGCCGATTGAGCAGCTGTGGGCTTTGTCTGAGATTGGTTGAGGTTGGCTGTTGTGGCCGTGGAGACAGGGCCAGGCAAGTGGACAGAAGTCGTGGAGGGAGGTAGATGCAGGGAAGAGGAAGTGAGAAGAGCTCCCTGTGTGGACACCCCTGGGCTGAGAGAGTGAGGAGGGAGCAAGCTGAGGGCTTGGGTTTGGGGGTGCTGTTTGTCATGTAATCCTGGGCTGGAAGTAAAACTTGGGAGCCAACCTCAGGATGGCATTTTAGCTCAGGTAACTGGGTGAGACTGAAAGCTTGAAGAGAAGTTATAGACTTGGAAAATAAGGGAGGCCCTCATTAGAGCCCTGTAGCACCCCTCCATTTTAGAAGTTCAAGCAGAGGAGGAGTGTCCAGTAAAGGAAACAAGGAGTGGCTAGTGAGGGAGCAGGACAGCTGGCAAGGAGCCATGATACAAGCCACAGAAGTTATGTCATGTGGTCCCACCTAGTAGACAAGGACAGTGCCCATTGGATTTGGCGATGTGGAGATTGCAACAGCCTGGATAAGAGTGGTTTTCAGGAAAGAGTACAGACAGAAACCTGATTGAGAGAATGTGAAGCATGAAGATCCCGAGAAGTTTTACCGTGAAAGAGAGTGGGTATTTGGCTGATAGGTAGGGTAGGGCTGTGGGATCACAGAGAAGTTTGTTTCAGGAAGGGGGATCTAGAACATTTTTGTGTGGGAATGGACCACTATGTAGGATGAAATTGTTGATGGTAAAGAGAATCATCACAGGATTTAATTTGGAGAAGGCCTCAGGAGGTGCTGACTGCACCAGTGGAAGGACTGGCTCGTGAGGAGCAGGGCACTCTGCTGCAGGAGGCACGTAGGTGCAGATGCAGCCAGCTCCAGGATCACCTATGGCAAAATGAGGACACTGCTATCAAATTGCTTCTGTTTTCTCAATTATTGTGGCAGGTTCTCAGCCCCAAGAGAGGGAGGTGGAGGAGGTATAGGAGATTCGAGGGAAAAAGAAGGTACCAGGGGCATTGCTGTTACAACTGCAAAGAAGCAATTGGTAATACTGGGAAGTGTGAACTAGAGACTTACAGAGGAGTTTGTGAAGGCCTAGTGCCTATTTGAGGTTTGTCATCATGGATTCAGTAAAGGCTGGCATCATTTAGCTGCTCAGGTGCCTGCACGGACAGGTGGAAAACTGGATTTAAGAAGGTTGGGGTGTTACTAAAATGGTATAACAGGGAGAAGGTGACAAGAGAGCTAGCAGTGAATGCAGGAAAGGAGCTCTCTCAGTGGACGGATGGGGAGGGAAGCAACTGATGGGAGAAATGTGGAAAGGTTAGTGCTTGTGAATCTCCAGGCAAAGGATCCAGTTAGCTGGCAGGGGCCAAAGCACCGGGTGGTCAGAGTGTGGGTAGCTTGAATGGATTTTAGAGATGGTGGTATTGTTACTGGTGATGACAGAGCTGAGGTATGGTTTTGGAATGGTGGTGCAAGAGAAGGGTGGCCAGTGAGAGGGGTGGGGCCTCAGAGTCTGCGCCAGAAGAGGAAATGGGAGGAGAAGGCAGACAGGGTCTGATTAGTGGAACAGAAAACCATGAAAAGCAGACTGGAGGTCCTCTGGGAACAAAGGAAAGATGCTGTCGGATTAGCAGAGTCAGAAAGCTGGAAGGACAGGGTATTGTGGTCAAATGATAGGGTTTCCCTAGAGACGGGTCAGCTGCTAATTCATGTGTACGGGAGCATCCTTGTCTCCGTGCAGGGATGTGCCTCTGGGGTTCCTCGGGTTAGTGATATCCCTGCTGGCAGAATCAGTGTAGCTCTGTGATTCCACAGGCTGGTGTGTATCTGTCTCCTGGCTTCAGATCTTCGTTACAGGGATCTCATAAGCAAAGGCTTACTGGTTTTCTTTCTTTTTCTTATGGGAAATTTCAGATAAACTTAAAAAGTAAAGAAATAACAAAATGTACCCCTGTGTGTACCCTTCACCCAAGTTCAAACCCATTGTTGTCTGCTGTTGTTGCTTCATGTGCTCCTTTACTTCTTTGTTCACATGAGAAGCAGCCTGTTACCTGAGTTAGGTTTTGTGGGTGACTCCATATTGGGTATCAGCATCTCACTGGTAACATAGCACTGGTGCAGCCAGCATTTGAGAAGGAAGAATGTACATAATACAGATGTCTGTCCTTGGCCTCCAAACCTCTTGCTCCTTCATATTTTGACTGACTGATGGCATAGAAAACTCTTTGTGTGTGTGCACACGTGTGTGTGTGTGTGTGATAGGCTAGTGTATCTACATTATCCTGATTTAAATAATCAGTTGCAAAATTGTGCCTACTATTCTAAGACTAAGTAGAAATATACTTTTAAATCCCTTCCATCCTTTGCGTTGAACTTCATTCACACAGCGTCTGCCCTGCATCTTCATTCCCCAGTCTTTCCAAGGCAACCTGTCCCATCCCCATACCAGACCCTCTCCCTCACCAGCGCCCACCCTTGCTCTGTTGCCACCGCTGAGAAGACGTGGTCCTCAGGCTCTCTGGCTCTGGGCTGCTATCCACTGGCATGCCTTTCTGGAGGCCAATGTTCTCATGAGTCTGGCTGGGAGGTTTTAGTGGCTCTGCAGTGATTGTCTCTCCATTGTCACTGGTGCCACTGCCAGCTGTCTGTGTCTCTGTAGTTCCTGTGTCACAGCCTCCTCCAGAACAGCACCACAAAGTGCTATGCAGCATCTGGCCTCACACATGTGTGCAGACTGCTTGTTCTTGGCTGCTTGTTACTGTAGGAACAGAACTAGATTTTTCTCCCTTGCTGAGTCAGTGTATTAGTCTTGATTTTATGTCTAGCTTGTATGGAGTATGGTCCAGCCTTCTGGAACATCAGTCACAGTGCCCCAACCTTCCCCTCTGTGGTTGAATGGCTGGCATTCCTCTAATGCCTTCTGTCTTCTTGGCACCCAAGGTCCCTGTGGGATGCTTTCTGTCCATGTGTCACAGTCATTTGCATCTCTGTTCTCCAACACCTGCTCTGTGGAGACTGGGTCCTTCTACTTTGAGTTCTCAGATTACAACCATAGGATCATTTTAACAAGAAATTCATGAAAAACTAGTGCACTCTCCCCCCCCCCCCCCCCCCCCCCCCCGCCCAGGCAAAACAGCATTTTTTTTGGTCTGCCGTATAAAGAAGAGTAATACATGGAAGAGGTGTATGCAAAAGTGTGTTTAATCTCGCTTTTAAAATACACATCCACTCCTCCCAGCAGAGCATCATGAGCTTCTTCTAGGGCCAAAGGACTGTTTATCTGTATTCTGCTTCAGACTCAGGCTGAAGTTTGGGAAGAAAATCAATGTCCTCTGTCCTTCTTCTTGACATTTGCCCCCTGCAGGTGTGACCAGAGAGGGCTCCTTCCGCCACAGTACAGGGGTCCTGTGTGTCTCCCATGGCCTCCGGCTGTGGTTCAGTGTTAGCATTGCCTCACAGCCTAGGTTGAGGAGTACTTGTCCTGAACAACCCTCAAAGGGAGCCAAGCTCTATCCTCCCAGCTATGAATCCTGTACCTCCACCTACAGATGGCCCTTCCCAATGCCAAGCTCAGAGCTTCTATGCTATCAGGACAATTTCTCTGTATTTAGGACTCATTTTGTACTTTTTCATATCTTAGCATCAGGTATTTTTTTTTATTTTTACTTAAATTCAGTTTGCCAACATATAACACTCAGTGCTCATCTCATCATGTGCCCTCCTTAGTACCTGTTACCCAGTTACCCCATGCCCCCACCTACCTCCCCTTCTGCAACCCTTTGTTTCCCAGAGTTAGGAGTCTCGCATGGTTTGTCTCTGTCTCTAATTTTTCCCTACTTAGTTTCCCTCCTTTCCCTTTTGGTCCCTTTCACTATTATATTCTGCATATGAGTGAAACCATATGATAATCATCTTTCTCTGATTGAGTTATTTCACTCAGCATAATATCCTTCAGCTCTATCCACGTTGATGTTTAAATGGTAAATATTGTTTCTGATAACTGAGTTATATTCCATTGTATATATAGACCACATCTTCTTTATCCATTCATCTGCCAAAGGATATCGTGGCTCCTCCACATGTTTGGCTATTGTGGACATTGCTGCTATGAACTTTGAGGTGCAGGTATCCCATCGTTTCACTACATTTGTATCTTTAGTGTAAATATCCAGCAGTGCCATTGCTGGGTCATAGGGTAGCTCTATTTTTAAAACAGCTCCACACTGTTTTCCAGAGTGACTGCACCAGCTTGCATCCCCACCAACAATGCAAGAGGGTTTCCCTTTCTCCACATCCTCTCCAACATTTGTTGTTTCCTATCTTGTTAATTTTAGCATCAGGTATTTATTTACTGATCCCTCATTTTTAAAAAAAGATTTATTTATTTATTTATTCACAAGAGACAGAGGCGCAGACACAGGCAGAAGGAGGAGCAGGCTCCATGCAGGGAGCCCGATGCGGGACTCAATCCCGGGTCTCCAGGATCATGCCCTGGGCCGAAGGCGGCACTAGACCGCTGAGCCACCCAGGCTGCCTTGATCCCTCATTTTTAGCTGTAGTGACAGGTTAGTACTGATTTGGATATTCCTTTTTGTCACAATGTTTAAATGAGGCAGAGATTCTAGTGGATATAAGAAACCATATCATATGGTTTTAATGGAAGATGGGGACTTCATGAACTAAATTGAAGCAGTTTTCTCTCAATTCTCAGCAAACTCTTCCTCTTTGAGCAGCTCTTCCCCACTGTAGGTTGAATCCCCATACTACTGGGGGGCACTCCTGAGGTCTCATGGAGAGACTAAATGTTGCCCTGAGCAGTGCCAGGAGACCTCAGGGCAAGGCTCCTTCCTCTGGGGTCAGAAAGGTGGTCCTGTGGTCTTACAGTCTGTCCCTTTCAAACCTCTTCTGGGATATTGGCTATGAGACATGTTTTGAATGAGAGAATCTTGGCAACACGTACATTTGTGATTTGTAGGATTTTGTAGCTCATATCTGCTCCCTTACTTTCTAGTCTCCTTTATACGTATGGGCGCAGTGGGGCAAATGATGTTTAGGAAGGTTAATGGCAGGGATCCTTTTTACTGTTGTTTGTCCTGCTGTTCTTTAGTTGGTAACATGAGAAATTGGCTGGAGTTTATCTTGCTTTATCTTTTTTTTCCTTTTTCCTGCATAGTGTAGGTTACCCTACACCCACTCCCACAATGGGGTAAGACTTACAGGTATGTCTGAGCATTTTTACCTAGAAGGAATGGTAATTGATTCCCCCTTGAGGGAAACTCTGGTGGGAGTTCATGTAGGAATTTTGTGTCCTGGAACTTCAAGGTGGAGTTTTTGCCCTCTGAGCAGAGTCTGTCTCTCCTGTGACCAGTCTCGATGGATGCCCTGACCCTCACTGCTTCATTTCCAGGTGAGGCGAGCCCTGTAGTGTCTGGGTTGGCTGATGAGGGACGGAGGGTGGAGTGTGGCACTGTGCCTTTGTCCTCCACTTGTCCCTGCCCTGAAGCCATGGACTCCTCTCTCCCCAGGAACATCTGTGATGCTGTGCACATTCTTATGTGCTCAGAGTTGGTTAGAGAAGTTAGCTGTTTGGGAGATCATATTTGTTTAGTTCAGTTTCCTGTCTATACAGTGTACCTGGTTCTGGTTGCAAGAGGAGCAGGAAAAGACTGTCTTCTTGATCTTTTCATCTCCTGTATTCTCTAATCAGTAGTGCTTCTCAGCATTAACCGATTTTTTTTATCCTAAAAAACTTCAGATACATACAGAAGTACATTTTATTTATCATTTATCCATCATTATGTATCCATTACTTAGCTTTAATAGTGACCATGTTTTTGCCACATTTTAGTGTCCTTTTTTTAAAAAATTTTATTTATTTATTTATTTTTAGTGTCCTTTTTTACTTTTTTATTTTCCTGAAGCATTTGAAGACCCAGCGCCCACCCATCTATTGTCACTTCATTCCTGCAAACGTCATTATACATCTCTGAGAACACTGACATTTGTTTATATGGTTCTAGTGGCATTAGCATGTCTAACACAGTTGGCCACATTTCTTGTACAATGTGATACCCCATCCCTAATCATGTTTCCTCACTTGTCTCCTTTCAGCAGCTGGCTTATTGGAATCAGATGCCAAAGAAGGTCCTCATGTTACATTTGATTGTTAGGTGTTGAGTCTCTTTGGAGTAGCTCTCCCTTAGGCCTCCCCGTTTCCAGGCCATTTACTTATTGGGACAACAGGCAACTGTCCTCTGGACAGGCTTTATACTTTGATATTTTTCTGCTTGATTCCTGGCATTTTTTTCTATCCTTCCTTACTCCCTTTAAATAAAAATAATGTCTAGAATCTTGGTTAGGTCCTGGTTCAATCTTTTGGCAAGAATATTTTAGAATGATGCTATATGTTTCCTATCACATTGCACTGGGGGCACACAGGTCTGGTTGCTCCTCTTTTGAGTTATGCTAAAATTGGTGAGTGGGTTTAGGTGATAACAGCCTGATCCTTGCAATGTAAAGTTCCTGCTCATGGTCAGGTATTTCATTAGGATTATACATTTACTAGCGGGGTTGTGCATTACCTCAAAAGATAGTTCACAGAGGGGTGCCTGGATGGCATAGTCAGGCATTTAGCTCTTGATTGCAGATCAGATTGTGATCTCAGGGTTGTGAGATTGAGCCTTACATTGGGCTCCATGCTCAGTGGGATGTCTGCTTGAGATTCTCTCTCTTCTTCTTTCTCTGCCCCTCTCCTCCACCATCGCTCTCTAAAATAAAGAAATCTTTTTAAAAAGTTCTTAGAGTAAAGATAGGATGGAGGCATATTTCTTTCCTCCCAAATGCCAATTTTTGTAAAATTGGGTAAAAAGTAGCCTAGTTATTTCCAGTTTTGTTCAATGCCTTGAATCTTTGTCCCTGTGTATGTCTGTCCTTCTCTTTCTCTCTCTGCTCTCCTCTACCCCCATTCCTCACCCCTGAGATCATTGTGAACTCCTGAAGTTTTGTATATTTAATTTGTTTCAGTAGATTGGGTTCATTATTCCTTTTGTTGGTCAGTTGTCCCATTTTTGGCCAATGGGAGTCTTTCATAAATTGGCATTGGTGTTTCTTTGGCATGACTCTCTTGCTCTCTCGCTTTCTGGAATAATGAGATGTCCTGGGCTTATTTTGTAGAATGCTGTTCTGGCCTTGAAATCAGCTGCTCCTCCAAGGATCCCTGTGTCTTTTGGTGGAGAAGGGTATTTAAGGGAAGGGTGTTTTCCTGTTGGTTGTCATTGCTACTAAGTCTTTTTAGTGGATAGAGCTAAAAAAGGACATGAATTCAAACTGATAAATCAACTTTTATGTTGGATGATTTTTTTCCCTTAACTTTGATTTTATGTTTGTATTTGGTTTGTCTTATATTGACTTTTTGTTCCTAACAACCTTAACAAAATTACTTATTACTTAATCTTAGTTTATGAACACACCAGTGTTGTTATAGCTAACAGACTATTGAAGGAAGTTTGATTTCTTTGCAGCTTTTTTTGTTGACAGAATATGTCCTTCTATATATAGCATGCTGTCCTTAGATGCCATTTGTGGATGTTAACAGCTTAAAAATTAATTTTCTTCTCTTCATTTGTTTTAAGATTCTACTTATTATTCTCCTGCTTTTGATTTTATTTTTGGAATATATATAAACATGTTTCCAAAGCCAAAACTACATAACAAGGTACATTCAGAAAAGTTTTACTTCATCTTTGCTCCTTTATCTTCCACAGATAACTGCTTACGTTTGGTTTTGTGTTGTCCTCCTTGGGAATTTGTGCACGTCATATGAACAAATACATACATTTACATTTGCATCCCTGCTTTGTCCAAAAGTCAACATATTATATATATATGCTGTTCTGTCTTGTCTTGATCCCTACATGGTAGACTGGGGTTTGCTCCACTTCATTGCAGAGTGTTCTTCCTCATTCCTTGTTTTTGAGCAGCTAAGCAGCATTTTACTATGAGGAAGTACTAGAGTTGATTGGAGTCCCCACCGATAGGCCTGAGTTAGTCTGCAGTTTTGCTGTGACAGGTTCTGCCTCAATGAATTACTTAGGACATCAGTCACTTCCTGTTTTTGCTAATGTATCTTGGAATGTATCTCTAGAAGTGTGGTTATAGAATAAAGGATAAGTGCATATATAATTTTTCTAGCCACTGACTATATTTTTGCTGAATTTTGGGCATTTCCTTACATTACCAGGAAATGTAATCCTAACATTTCCACTTAAAAGCAGTCCAATTTATTTTGCTACTTTAATGTTGAAGAGTTCTCCTCATTTGCTCACTACCCTGTCTTTATATGGAACATACTATTGAAAGTGTTACTTTAAGAAGGTCTGTTGATGTCATTTAATTAATTAATTGAAGTATCACTTACTTACTGATTATAGCATACAAGAGATGAAAAGATTGTTAAAATATAGTCCTAAACCTCACAGGAGTTCAAAATAGAGTATTTTGGGATTTATTTTATTTTCTGATCATTCTATTTGTTGTATATTTCATCTCATGTTAGTTGTCAAAAGACAGGTAGTAGGGCACTGGGAAATGTGCCTTTTACCAGAGTGAATGAAGCATGATATGTCTGCTGGAGGAGAGAGGGTGTCCTAAAATATTCTGTAGATGCATTCAACAAATATTAATTGAACACCTCCCTTTCACTGAAATGGAACAGTGAGCAACATACAGAGTTCCTTCCTCATGGCATTTACATCCCAGTACAGGAGATGTGTCAAAGACCAAGGAACAATAAGATGATTACAAGTTCTATATGCTTCGAAGGAATCAAGCAAGAAATTAAAATAGTCTCAGCCAGGGACCTTCTTCAGGTAAGGGAGGGGCAGCTGACACAGCAAGCCACACACCAGGTTGGGAAGAAAGCATTTCAGGCACCAGCTTGAGGTGTTGAGGACTGAAACAGAAGGCACAGCAAGGTGTGGGAGAGAGTGGAGACAAGGTCATGCAGAGCCTTGGGTTTTCGCTGAAGGGTTTGGAATTTAAGTACCTCAGGAAACCACTGAGGATAATACAGTAAGGGAATGACATTCAATACCAATATGTCATATATTTATTCTTTCTATAGATTGGAAGGCTACTCAAATGGGATGTTTTAGTTCTAAAGCAAACCTTGTCCTTTCTGAAATTCAAAGCAGATACAGTTTCCCTTCTTGCTCCTTTATGTAGGACAGCTAGCTGCTCCTCATATTCAGGTCTTCTGAGTATTTCTTTTCTTTTTCAATAATATTCCCTTGATGTTGTTTAGATAATTACAATAAGTGGTTATGAATGGATTATATATTTGGGCTATGAACAGGAGCATGATATCTACAAATTCTCTTCTTCAGACCTGCAAATCCAAGAGATACATCTCTCTGGACGATAAGAGAGCTTCTTCCTCAAGATCAAAAAAGGTCTGTATTGCTTGCTGTCACATTTATATGAAATTAATTATGGAACCAATACCAATTTTCTCTAAAAGAGGCATTTTCAACATATTTACTTATGTTTCTGTTACAGGAGACTGGAGTGAGATCCATGTAGGGAATCCCCAGGAGGAAGGATTGGCACACCTGGAACCCGAGGAGCTTGCTTCCTGGGAAGGCTCCTGTCTGATGTGTAGGAGACAGAATGTCCTACTGACTCTTCAAAGGGAGGCTCCAGGGGATCGAGACCAACACGCAGTATCTCACTCTCCACCACTGGGGACACTGTACAGTCCTTTTTCTAGAAGTGGAAAGTACGAGATTGTTCTACAAGAGGAAGATTCCAGGGGCTTAAAAACACAGAGGTTTGCACCTTGGGAGCCCCTTGGAATGTTGACAACTCAGGATCTAAAGGAAAGTTCTGTGTTAATGAGTTACAGAATTCACGTGGAAGTAAATGTCACTTTATGATCAATAATAATACTGAGTGAGGAGCACTATGCAGGAAGAAATCTTCCATAGAAAGACAGGCAGGGAGAAGCTTAGGCCAACCTTAGACCTACCTAATAGAGCAAGCTTGAGATAAACTGCCAGAATGGCCAAATAAGAGACTCTATGAAATAGCAATCCTGTAACTATAATAGTCATACAGAAATTTTCTCCTCTAAATCACGATACCAAATAGGAAAAATGATCTACAAGTGCCCCATGTGTAGGGAATTTTTCTCTGAGAGAGCAGATCTTTTTATGCATCAGAAAATTCACACTGCTGAGAAGCCCCATAAATGTGACAAGTGTGACAAGGGTTTCTTTCATATATCAGAACTTCATATTCATTGGAGAGACCACACAGGAGAGAAGGTCTATAAATGTGATGATTGTGGTAAGGATTTTAGTACTACAACAAAACTTAACAGACATAAGAAAATCCACACAGTGGAGAAGCCCTATAAATGCTATGAGTGTGGCAAAGCCTTCAATTGGAGCTCACATCTTCAAATTCACATGAGAGTTCATACAGGTGAGAAACCCTATGTCTGTAGTGAGTGTGGAAGGGGCTTTAGTAATAGTTCAAACCTTTGCATGCATCAGAGAGTCCACACCGGAGAGAAACCCTTTAAATGTGAAGAGTGTGGGAAGGCCTTCAGGCACACTTCTAGCCTCTGCATGCATCAGAGAGTTCACACAGGAGAGAAGCCCTATAAATGTTATGAGTGTGGGAAGGCCTTCAGCCAGAGCTCGAGCCTCTGCATCCATCAGAGAGTACACACTGGGGAGAAGCCCTATAGATGTTGTGGGTGTGGGAAGGCCTTCAGCCAGAGCTCGAGTCTCTGCATCCACCAGAGAGTGCACACTGGGGAGAAACCTTTTAAATGTGATGAGTGTGGGAAGGCCTTCAGTCAGAGCACCAGCCTCTGCATCCACCAGAGAGTGCACACAAAGGAGAGAAACCATCTCAAAATATCAGTTATATAGAGCGTTTTGCTAAGATTTAAAAATCTTGAAACCCATAAGTGCCACTAGGAAGGAAACCCTGTAAATACCTACATTGACCCAAGAAATTTTTGCAGCAAGCCCCAGCAGGACATTCTTTTTGAAGAGGCATATGTGAGGTTGGGTTTTTTTTTGATTCATGCCACGTGTGTTCCACAACTTGACTTTAAATCTGGAATCCCTCTGAGTGTCTGCCCAAGATGGGCTGTGAGTCCCAGTCATGGGTGTATGTTTCCTGGGATTTGGGCATGATGCCTCAGTAGTGGGAAATGACACAGGAAACTATCATTGCCTAGCCTCCTGAGTCACCATCTGTCTACACTTTACCTAAACCTTACCCCAGACATCGCCCCCTTCAGGAGCTCATGCCCTTCCTTCTCTCGATTCAGGCATACTGGCTAATGCATTTGAAATGCAAAGCTCCCACAAAGACAGTGTTCTGGTATTTCTGAGCTTATTCCGTGGTTCAGCTCCTACATATTGTTCCATATATCCCATTACTTCTAACCCCACTTTACCTGTATGTCTTCACAGTACCCGTAAATATCCACCCCTTCCTAGATGGCATTAAATCTCATTTTAGATTTTAGGTGACTCATAATTTCCATTCACTTGGCCCATCAGAGAAATCACTGGCAGACATACATGCCCTTGAACTTTTCTTGAACTTTGTTTTAAACATGTTGTGGATTCTACTAATCACTGTGTCTCTATGTTAGACTTCATTTTCTAGTGGCTACATCACATATTTTTAACTTGAATTTTTTTGGAAATAGCTGAATGTAAATAGGAAGAAGCAAGGAAGCAAAGTTGGAACTTCTCTCCATCCAGAACTGCCCTCTTGGGCTCCTTTTGCATGGAGCTCCTTTTACCAGCTAGGGGAGACTGTAGGAGAAGATGGTGGGAGGAGTCACTAATATTTAGTCTCTGTTTCTGTAATTTGGGGCAGTAATGTGTGTGTAGGAGTCCTCGATACCTTCATTGAGGATTATGTATCCCTTCATTTTTAGGCATGAATGTCTATGTCACTCACTCTCTCCTTTCCTTTCTTCATTCATTCAACAAGTATTTATTGAACACCTCCTATGTGCCAGGCACTGTGCTAGGTGCTGGGAATACCACTAAGACAGACAAGGGCCCTACTCTCATGGAGTTTACTTCTGGTGGAGGAGACAAAGGATACGCAAGTAAGCAAATACATAATGTAGTTTGAGATAGTGATTAAGTGCTATGAAGAAAATAAACTAGGGTGATGATTTAGAGTGGGGGTGGGGTGGGGGTGGGGCATCATTAGCGGTCAGGGAAGGCCTTTCTGAGGGGGGCATTGGAGTGAAGCGCACAAGGCTGGGAGCATTGCTGGTCAGCCCTGCTGTTGTGTTTAGGAGCAGAAGGCGGCCCGGTGCTAGGGTGGAGCGAGCCACAGGGAGGGGAGAGATACTGAGCTGCTCAGTATCCCGTCGTTTATAGGCCCCTTTTTTTGTTTATAGGCCCTTTTTTCTTTTTCTTTCTTTCTTTCCTTTCCTTTTATTTCCTTTTGTTTTCTTTCTTTTTTCTTTTCTCTTCTCTTCTTTTCTTTTCTTTTCTTTTCTTTTTTCTTTTCTTTTCTTTTATTGTGGCTAGATTGATATTAAAAACTCATGTGGAAGAACTCAAGGAATGTATAGAAGACCAAAAGTCCCCAATGACAAGAACAAAAAGCAACTAATTTTTAACTTTGTTTCTCTTCTCATTCCTGTTTCCATTGATTCCCACATGTAGTCCTTATGCTCAGGAAGTCTTGGGGGAAGTTAAGGATCTTTGAAGCTCTGAAATGGGTGAGCAGGTTCATGGTGTCTGTCAACTGTCTTAAGAGGTTGGGAATGAACTACCCTAAATAGTCATCAAAATACTGAAACAAAGCTTGATTTTCTCTTCATATTTGAATTAATTTCTTCTGTTTGACTGGAAGGGGTTTTTGTGTACCTGAAACCTCAAGGCGTAAAGGAGATTTAAAAGGAGCACATAATTTAAAGGATGGGCCACGAAACTAGAGATGGGCTTTGGGGATAAATGTGTTCCTCTCTGGATTCTCATCCAGACAGCTATGTTCACAGCCTTTGGGAAGTCCCTTCTCCTGCGTGTCCTCCTTGACCAGGAGAGGGCCAGCCTAGTTCCTGGGTGAAGCCCCTTCCAGGCCTGACGCCCTCGACTACGATTTACTGTAGTGTCTTACCCTCGTCCATGTCACGGTAGCCTGCGGCATTAGAGAGCCGCCTAGACTTTTAGTTGGTAGAGAGACAGCTGAAATATCATCAGTAGGATTTTAGTTTTAGGAAAAATCGGTTTGATTTCTAGCTTTATTACTATTAGGTGTGTGAGCTTGGGCAGATTGCCTAATCGTTGAGTCTAGTTTTCTCACAAAATGAGGACATTAGGCTAAATGATTTCCGAGTTTCCAGCTAGTCCTAGAGTTCTATATTTCTACATAGTTGAATTATTTTATCATGCTGTTGCTGGGGAATATGACTAACACTTTTGAAGCTACTAATTTTATGTCGAGCTTTAAAGTCCATAATTGTTATCTTCGGAAAATATTATTTGACCTACAGTATGTCCAAATCAATTTAATAAAATCACTTTATAACAGGGTTCTGTGCTTCACATGTAGTTGTGTGAATTCAGGGGTCATCTGTGTGTGTGTGTGTGTGTGTGTGTGGTTTGGCTTGTGTATTATGCCTAGGGTGACCATATAATTTAATGTCCAACTGGGCTTTTAAGAGTAAAGGGGTGCTGTTAATGAGGACCGCAGGCCTGAACTGGGAATGTCCCAATGAAGCAGGTTGTAAGGACACCCCGGCCCAAGAGTCACAACCCAGGCATGTAAGAAATGACTAAATTGCACCATGAATTCTTCAGAGGAGTTGCGAGGTCTGTGGCAAATGGGAAAGCGTGCCTAACTGAAGGGATGGCCCTACTGGGCTGTAGCTGTTTATCTCCATGGTAGAATATAGGCCAGAAGTTCCCACACATTCTGCTCATTTAAGGGAAAACCAGCAAGCTGGATTTTTACATAAAGTTTAGGGATTTTTGAGTGTTGGCAACAAATTCACATTCCCTATGCGACCCATCTTGGTCATTTGTATTACCTGCCTCGTGCCTGTAGGCTTTTATTTCACTTTGCAAAGACCAGCTCTGGTCCTCTGATCACTGTGGGCCGCCTCCTGGTAAGGTGTTAACATAATTCTTGGGTTTAGCTGTGGTGACCGTATTCCGTGCCACAGGCTTCAGCACGGGTTCTGGCGTCTGCTGGCTTTGAGGGGCAAGTCTACATCCTGCTCCCACATCAAGGCAGAAGCAGTCCAAATTGGCCTTTCTGACAGGTTTTGGGAAGAGAGGTCACATGTGAGCTCATGTGTCCCCCATTGAGTCACTCTGGGTGCCTGCTAAGATTCCACAGTTTCTGACTTGGGACCCTGAATACATGGCAGATTGCACCTCTAAGAACTGTCAGATCAAAGAGCCACAAACATCCAGATGGTCTGCTGTAGGGACCAGGGGCACCCAGGCCTGTCACAGACCACCTTGAGGAAGTTGTCGGATTCTTTAGTGTTGTGCGAACCTGGACATGATGCCTTCTGAGGGACTTCCCAACTCTTGGTTCTGTTATCCTAAAAAATGTTCAGTTGTTAAACAGTTTTTCTGTACAGCTTGCTATTATTCTCAGGCATTTGAAAAAAACAGGTGAACAGAAAGCCAAAAGTCAGAAGGCCTCAATGGTGGAATCAAGCCTGAGGGGAGAGGTGGGGGAAAGGTTGCTGCCATCACTGGCAGGAGCCGAATATAAATAGCATCGCTAAGTTAAGATAGAGTTAGCGAGAGATGGGGAGAATGACGTTGGCAGAGCTATGACTCTGTGCCTTATGCAGCTTCCTAGCTTCCCCAATCCTCAGGTTTCTTACCTATAAAATGGTAAGTTGCATATTACCTAACTTGTAAAGTATTTGGAAGGACTAAACAAACCTACATAAAGTGCCTAGTATGTAGTAATACAAGGGGAGGAAAACAATTCCCATTGCCTATTAAGGAAGATGGGTCCCCTTATTTGGAGTTCTCTTGTTCTGCTGAACCACACTGTATTGGGTTTGGACATCTAAATTTGGGGGTAGATCCTAGAGAGAGCTGAATTGCTTCATGTGAGTAGAGCCAGCAGAACATGACTCTCCCAGGGTAGTATGGAACAAGAAAAGAGAGGATCCCTGGGTTTAGCGCCTGCTTTTGGCCCAGGGCGCAATCCTGTAGTCCCGGAATTGAGTCCCGCATCAGGCTCCCGGCATGGAGCCTGCTTCTCCCTCCTCCTGTGTCTCTGCCTCTCTCTCTCTCTCTCTCTCTATGTCTATCATGAATGAATGAATGAATAAATAAATAAGTTTTTAAAGTTTAAAAAAACAATAAAAGAGAATTGGAAAGGTAATTGAAAGAGAGAGACCTAGAGGTTTCATAGATGAACCCTTCTGACCTCAGAATCCCTCCTTAAAGTCTTGGGATGCTTGGTCGAGTGGATTGCTCAAGAAACTGGAAGGACCGAGTGCTGTCTCCCAGCTGGAATGGGCTACAGCATCTGTACTACAATAAAAATAAATGTTTGAGCCAGAAGAGGGTAGCCACGAGACCAGGAGCTCCAAGGGGTGCAGAGAAGCCTTTAGGAGAGTTTTAAGCTGCCATAGGCTGTGTTTACCCAAACCCTGACAGGGTGGGGAGGCCTCTAGGTATCTTTGTTACTACTCGTAGTATGCATAGGTAGAATACTTTGAAGATCATGAGTAAACTGGGACATATTTTTATTTAATTTTTTTAAAAGATTTATTTGTTTATGATAGAGGCAGAGACACAGGAGGAGGGATAAGCAGGCTCCATGCCAGGAGTCCGACGTGGGACTCGATCCCGGGACTCCAGGATCACACCCTGAGCCAGAAGCAGGCGCTAAACCACTGAGCCACCCAGGGATCCCCTAAACTGGGACATATTTTTAATCATTCCCATAGTAGGCACACGAGCAAATCCAAAGATGCCAGGGCCTTGTGTTTATGATCTACATCAGGGAGAGTTTGGCGTAGATCTCAATGGAAGGTGACCGTCATACCAAAGCACTTTTGTTGCTCAGATTTAGGCACATGCAAACGAAATACAATGTTAAGAGTAGAATAATAGCATATAAAGATTGCTTTTATTGGTTTCCAGGTGAATTTATGCATTTTATAGACTCTGTCTTATGTGTACCTTGCCCGTTATATTTACTAAACAATCCTTCTGAAAATGAGTTCACTTAGAGGCTTCCCCTCCTCCTCTGGGCTGGTCCTGGTCCAGGTCATCTCTGCATCATGAATTACTGTGGGAGTGTTGTGTTTGGAGAGATTTTAAACCTGGTATCTATAGATGAGTTTCAGAGAGGTCTCAAACCTTCTTAAGTTGTATGCAGAATTTTGCGTATATGTGGGTATATGCATTTTTCTAGGAAGAGGGGCTTTCCCAGAACGTGTGACTCTAATCTAGTGTAAAGTGTAAGCTAGTGTAAAGAGCACTAGTTGAGGAAAACTATCTGATTTAGCCATGTGGTTATTGGCTGCTCAGTCGCCATAGGGGAAGGAGCTTCAGAATTCAAAACAGAGGTGGGTCCACTGAAACAAGTCGAGAACTTTGGGTATGATAAATGGAAGAAAAAATACCACACAGTGCTGTGTTGTAAAAAAGGAGAGAAGGCCTTTGGCATCAGACAAAAGATACATATGCGTGTATTGTTGCACTGGATATAACGGATCAGCTGTGTTATGGTATCATGTAATGTGCTTAAGAGAAAAGTTCTGTGAGCAGTGTATGGAAGGTGAGAACCATGAGGGGTTTCAGAAGCTGGAAGGAGTTGGCTGTGTGGAAACCCCGCAGCTAACAACAGAGTTTGCATCTTGGTTGCAAAGAAGGTCATTCTTGCTGTAACAGTTGGAGTGAGGTCCCCAGTGCTGGTGTGGGTTGTATTTAGATTCTCAAATAAACCTAATCTGTCACTTGGTATTGTGTTCTCCATGTTTAATTTCTATGTCCCACTTGCCTACAGTACAGAATTAAGGTAATACGTCTTTGTTAACATTTAAGTCTGTCACCTCGAGCCTTCATCCTGTCTCCAGAGTGTCCGCCTTACACCTGGCACTCCTCTGTCCTAACGTGCCACCCTCCTCCCTTTCTGAGGTAAGCTTGAGACCCACAGGGATTAGTCCAGAGCATAAGTCCTGTCTCTGTCCCATGGAGAGCGAGCAGGAGGTTGTGACTAGGGTAGCAGCCTGCCATGTTTCTCTGTAGCTGTCATGGCCATGCCGTTACTGCCAATGACCACTTTTGGAGAAAACCAAATTCTCTGAGTTACATACCAGGACAGATCAAGAGCACAGTGTAAAACAAGATGGTAGGAGTAAAATTAAACACAATACTAATCATAGAAAACATGAATGGGTTAAATTCTACCCTTTACAGACATTTTCAAGTTAAATTAGAAGCTTCACCACAACTATGTGAATAGGTTGATTTTAAGAGACCACCTGTAGGAAATGACATGAAGCCTGAAAGAATGGAAAAACTCCAGAAAAGCCTCACAAAGAGGACACAAATGGTGATAGCATTGTCCATCAAAGTAGAATGCAAGGTAAATGGCATCGATTTATGAGATTTGTCAAGAAGATAGTTAACTGTGCTTTTTATTTTGTTAACATAGCTTTGAGAGATAGTTTATGTTTTTAGAAATATGATGAAAAAGTTAGTATCCCTAGTGGCAGTAGGCTCTATTCTCAGAAATCTGCAAATCAACTAGATTAAGAAGGATCTAAGTCCTCGATTGGCTTTAACAACGATCTGTCAATTGTGAACTGTATGCCAATAAGCCTTCTTGGAACATTCATGAAAATTGACCTCACCAAATTCCAGAATGTGGAATATCCCCCAGGTCACATTCTCGGACTATAAAACAATTAAGCATCAAAGTCGCTGAGAAAGAGCCAAAAATCCTGTCCACTTGGAAATAAAGCACAACAGAACATTCTCTTCCCTCTCCACATTAACAGAGTCTAAATCAAAGCATGTCCACATTATCAGAGACGAGTTACCATGATGGCATCACATAATGCATCTTGGTAGATGGGACCAAGATGAGTGAACTGTTCCTTTAAATTCTTTTATTAGGGCAGCCCGGGTGGTTCAGCGGTTTAGCGCCACCTTCAGCCCAGGGCGTGATCCTGGAGACCCGGGAGGGAGTCCCACGTGGGGCTCCCTGCATGGAGCCTGCTTCTCCCTCTGCCTGTGTCTCTGCCTCTCTCTCTCTCTCTCTCTCTCTCTCTCTCTCTCTCTCTCTCTCTCTCCTCTCTCTCCTCTGTGTTCTCATGAATAAATATTTTTTAAAATCTTTTATTAGATAAATAGTAAAACTAAATTTTCAAACTAATAAGGGCCTTTATCAAGATTCTCATCTGTTCTGCTCCTATCACCTGTTACTGTACTGAGTCATTTTGAAAAATAAGGATAGAACACTTTTATCGGTCATCCAATTTTTGAAAACACAGGCATATAATCTTAAGAGGTTCAGTTATGCCTTCTTACTTAAATGATTGAGTAGTTTTATTTTTACTCTTTGTTCTAGAAGAGATTACATAGCACATAGATTAATAACTATGTCCTTCTCTGCTTGCTGATAGAACAAAATTAAGGCGACATCTGATATTAATGTTTCAATCAATCATTTGAGCTTTGAAAGTGTAATACAACCCATACAACCCGTTAGATGGATTCTAGGGGTGGGGCTTACCAAGTGTTGACAACATTGTTGCATTTTTGCAGGAGTATTCAGATTTTCTCCCTAATTAAAAAAAATTTTTTTTATCTGAGAGAGAGTGCACGCATGAGCAGTTAGAGAGAGGGGCAGAGGGAGAGGAACCAGCAGACTCATGAGCAGGGAGCCCGATTCGGGACTCGATCCCAGGACCCTGAGATCATGACCTGTGCTAAAGGCAGATGCTTAAACAACTGAGCCACCCAGGTGCCCCCACTGATGATTTCTGGTTTCCCAGAAAAGTCATCTTGTTTTTGGACATCTCATTTTAGAGATGTACATGACTCTTAAGTTCTTAGCTGTCACTGTGATTAATAACCTTTTCTCATACCTCCCATTGTGTATATTTTCTTTTCTCTCTTACTATTTGCCCTGTATATTATTCCCCGCCCCACCATCCCTCCTAAGAAGTGGACATTGACTCTGATGATCAGTTGTGCTGTGTGTATTCTGTATTCTTACTGATTACTCTTCTATTATCATCAATCACATCCTCTTCCTTAGTTTTATTGTGGTGTTCTTTTTCTAGTTTTTTGTTAGTCCAATGCTTCACTTTGCTTCTTGTTTAATAATAAATATATTAAAGCTATCCATTTTCCTAAGAAAAACACTTCATTATATCTGTCATAATGAAGCTGGCATTAGGCTGTGGTTTCTGTGTTTCAGTCTTGACCAGTAGCTTCTGGTTACATCCCATAGATCTTGAAAATGCTCACCGTTTTCTAAACAATATTTAATTTGCAGTCACTTTTACCTCTTAGGTCTGAGAATTATTCAGAGGAGTTTATCGAATGTTTTTAAGTTGTATTGTATGTCTTTCTCATTCATCATTATTAGAGAATCTGGTCTGTACAACCTCTGCTTTTAAGAACTGCCACAGCAAAAAACAAAAAACATGGAGTCTTTCCCTGGGGAAAGTTGCAGAAGGCACGCGTGTGCACATACACACACATACACATACATACACACATCAACAAAAAAACCCGAAATTACATTTCTGTCATGTGGAATCTTGTAATAGAATTTTCAAACTCTTAACTCAGAGAAGTAAGGTTATCTTCTGTGCCAACCTGAGTTTGCATACTGAAATTCATACCTACCACACAAACTGGTCTGACAGTGGGTTAAGGAGGAACGTGGTGGCTTTTTTGCTACTCTGGACAAATCAATAAAAACATGAAAAGATACTTCTAGAAGCACCAGCCTGCCTCCTTTGACAAAGCGAGATGCCCACAACCTTGTGTCTTTGGGTTCGGGAATGCTTTGCCCCTAGAGAGAGTGGCAGTGTCCTGAGAGGTGGGTGTCCTCAGAGCCAGGGGCTGAGGATCGGATGGCTGGCTGTACGGAATCCTGGCTGCCAAGGACTCAGTGCTGTACTCTTGGGATTAAGACAAAGGTCCACATGCGAGCTCCACTTCGGGGAGGGAGAACGGGCCCTCACAGCATGTACTCGATTTCATGGGCTTGAACAGAGCAAATCAGGGCCACCAGGTCAGTACAGAGCAGAGGCCTCCCCAGAGCAGTCCTGGTCCCTCCTGGGAAGCCAACCCTGGCAAGAGTGGGTCTGAGTGGGATTCCATTTGATTCAGGCAAAGAAATGGGGAATTTCTGGCACGCGAGAAATTATGAAGTGATCAATACCTTTAAACTTAATTTATTGTATTATTCAAATCCTATATACTATGTTTACTTGTTTTTACTTGATCTAGCAGGTGTTTGAGGGAATTATTTTTCACTACGATACTGGTTTGGTTAATGTCTCAGTAGTATTTTTTTTTTCCTCAGAGGTATTTCTAATTCTCTGCTGTTCATTGTATAACAAATGCCCATGATTTAGTTTTCAGTTGTTCCCTCTATGGAGGTAAAAATGCCAGTCTTTGATCTTGCTAAATGGTGTTTCTTTGAGTTCTGTGTCAATACAGTTCTCCTCATATATACTAACGTATATGTGCGTGTCCTGCTTTTTCCAGAGAAATGATCAAAATCTGTATGTGTGCTGTAGTGTGATTGATTTGCACTTAGCATATGCTTTAGTGGCTGCTCGATATACACACATTCATTATGTGCACCTTTTAATGTTTTAACGGCTCCATCTGTTTTAATGGATATTTCCAACTGTCCTCTGATCATGGAAATCTCCCCCATGTTTTTTATGCCTTTTTTTTTTTTGAAATGTGTAAATCTTTGATTTAAAATTTTTTTTAATTTTTTAAATTTATTTATTATAGTCACAGAGAGAGAGAGAGGCAGAGACATAGGCAGATGGAGAGAAGCAGGCTCCATGCACCGGGAGCCCGACGTGGGATTCGATCCCGGGTCTCCAGGATCGCGCCCTGGGCCAAAGGCAGGCGCCAAACCGCTGCGCCACCCAGGGACCCCTGATTTAAATTTTAAGTCTTTGGTTTATGTAAGGAAGGTGGTAAAGACTCAACTTAAAAACAATTTCTCTGATGGCTGGCTAGTTATCCTGTCACTATTTATTGAGTCTTCTCTGCACAGATTTGAAATATCAACTGCATTACAGACCAAACAACTTTTTTTTTTCAAACTTCTTATATATATTTGGTCTCTTTATATTCCATTCAAATGTTTTTAATTACTATATATCTATTATATGCTTTAGTGTTTGTAAGGCCCTCTCCCCTTCATTACTCGTGTTGTCCAGATTTTGCCCATCTAGTCCGGAATGCTTGATCAGTGAGTGACCTTTAAACCTCAGTGTCGGGGCACCTGGGTGACTCAGTTGGTTAAGGGGCTGCCTTCAGCTCAGGTCTTGATCTTGGAGTCCTGGGATCAAGCCCTGAGTTAGGCTCCCTGCTCAGCGGGGAATCTGCTTCTTCATCTCCCTCTGCCTCTTCCCCTACTTGCTTTCTCCCTCTCTCTCAAATAAATAAAATCTTTAAAAAACAAGACAAAACCTCAGTGTCATTTTTGTGTTAGCTGTGCCTTGCAAATAACATAAGATCATTGGTTTTGGATTGGATGTTTCAGTAAAAGACACACACATTTTCTTTTTCATTTTTTTTTTAATTGTGGTGCATTTATGTGTCTTAAGTTCACAGCCTGTGCCGCTGTTTTGAGTTCTCACTCCCAGCTCTGCAGTTTGACTTTTATGGACTCCACTGGCCTGCCTTTTATTATCAAACCCCACAGACTCGTGCTGTGTGTGTGTATGCATGTGTGCCAATCTGGCATAATCTCTTTCTTTACATCTATATATATCCTATTGGTTCTGTTTCTCTGGAGAACTCTGAATAATGCAGCCTCTAATGTGTTTTGGGGCTTGGGCAAGAGTACAAATAGAGACCCATGTCTGTTGAAATGGAAACCCATATCCATACTGAACACTTTGTTAGCTTGATTTATGAGTGTAAAAGTTATAAATCAAGCTAACAAAGTGTTCCATAAAATGTTCTGTTCTCCTACTGGAAGGCTGCCCAACTTTGGACCACCAATGACCCTTCAGTGTTTCATGCTGGTCATGGTGGTCCAGGAGGGTGGACACCCCCGACCACAGTCCAAAGACTGGTCATTCTCCACCCCCCACCCCACAGTGGCCCCTTGGTTGGTCTTCAGGCTGGAGTGTCTATACCAGTAGCTGGCTCTTAAGTGAGGGCACTGGAAGAAGAGGCTCATGCAGGCTGTTTGGCAAGCAACCTCCAGGGCAAGGAGATTGGGAGCCTGGCATAGAGGCAGGGCTCCAGGTTGGCTCACCCCTTGGCATCTGCAAGGGCCAGACTGGCGGCCCCTCTTGATGAGGTCAACGGGAGTACAGACTAACCATGTACCATCAGAGTTTTAGTTAGCAAAACTATTGGTCGAGACCAGCCCAACTGAAATTTCTGCCTCCTATGAATAAACAAAATTAAATTTATCCAACAGTCATTTTGAGGAAAGAAGGAAATAGGAATCAAAGCCCGTGATCTCTCATCTTCCCTCACACATCTTGGGCATTAGCAAGCCAGTGTTTTCGGGTCTTTTTCTGATTCCTCCAGGGTGCTGGCTTTTCACATTACAAGTTATTTTCCGTTTCCCAGAGTGAGTGGCAGGAGGGCGCATGAGTAGCTCTTCTCTGTGTAAGTGTTTCTGTCTCAGTGTAAGTGCTAATCAAGATCCTCAAGAGATCCTTGGGCTGCAGGATGTCTGGGAGATATGGATTGTTGTCGACCTCATGTGCTCAGTGCAGGAAATTCTTAAAGATTTAAGAGGCCACTCAGGGACCTCTGTGGCAAAATGGCTTGTGTTCCTCACCAGTAGCTTAACACCAAGGAGTATAGGAGTATCTCTCCTCTGCTCTTTTTCTAACACTCACAAAGAAAATGCATGGAATAGCTTACAAGTTCCCCAAAGTCCTCTGGTCCCTCTGATTATTGCTTCTGTGTAGTGACATAATTTTAATATTTGATTTTAAAATGGAGCAAAGCAGTGGCTTGAATAATCCCCACAAGTGTGGAATAACAAGATAGATATGTTGCTTTGGAATTAATTATGTTTTATTTGCCTTTGTGATTTAGTTTTGAAGGACATAATTAAATTAGTTTACATTCCTTGAGCAAAGGCAAGTTACATGTGGTTGGGCAAGAGCCAATGATTTGGGGGATAACCCACCTGGGGTTCATTTTTTTTCCTTTGTGATGAACAAGAATCTAGAAGTTGCTGATTCACTCATGGAGAGCAGACTATTAATCATATATGAAAATGTATATATTCTCCGTGCAGACCATGAAATAGTGAGAGATGTCTTCTTTTACAAAACACACAAAAAAAATCCTTTAAGATAGAAGAACAATTTACTTTGTTACTCAGTTTTTACTGGAAATAGTGTTGCTGTCACTTTTATTAGAGTTGGTACATTTTAAAACTAAGGGTATCTGGGTGGCTCAGTCAAACATTTGCCTTCAGCTCAGGTCATGATCCCAGAGTCCTGGGATCAAATCCCACATCGGACTCCCTGTTCAGTGGGGAGTTGGCTTCTCCCTCTCCCTCTACCTCTGTCCTTGTGTGCTCTCTCTCTCTCTCTTTCAAATTAATAAATAAAATCTTTAAAAAAAACCTAACCTAAATAAAACAAAATCCCCAAGGCACAGTTTATTAGTGTGGCAGACTGAAATGCCAAAGTTATTTTACATAGGGAAAGAAGAGACACTGAACATCAAAAACCGGACGTTCTATGTCACATGGTCAAAGAGGCCGAAAATTAATACCTTGGTTATTTTGGGGTGGGTAATTTGGAATCATTTCTCTTTGGGAAGATAAAGTGGTGGTGTGGCTTGAGATGAGTGGATTTGCCCCCTTCAGTGGTCACAAGGGGGCACCTGTCCTACAAGTTCTCTGTGATTATCCCTCCCAGTCCCCAATTTCTGCAAATTTCTAAACATTTCTTTTTCCCTTATGAGGTTTCAGAAGCTGTTCACTTGCTCTCTGAATTGCTCTTAAAACATTTTTTTTGTCCATAAAACGTGTTTCTGGCTTACCATAAATGCTGTGAAAACAACCACTGTGCGTGTCATAAACCTTCATGGTGCCATGTTTTCACCCATTCTCTCTCTACTTTATGCCTTTCTTATCTATTTTAAATTCTGAGTCTCATGCCCCAAATGCATTTACTTTGTTTTATATTTTCAAATTCTCTGTTAATTCTAAGTTCTATTAACTATGTCTAGGCTTTAATTGATCACTCATTCAAAAGATTAAAAGGATGTAATTAATAATCACTCATTCAAAAGATAAAAAGCTATAACTAATAATAATAAAAGATGTGATCAATACTTTTTTGCAAGAGGTAGCATTATGTTAAGAAAGCATGATGTGATTTTATCAGGTCATTTCTTTGGGATAATATAAAATGAAAATTGATTATCCGGTATATATACCTTTAAGTTGCAAACCATTACTTCATTTGTGCTTTGGATTGATGAAATAGTTTCCATCCAAGGGCTCAGACCATTGCACATAAATCAAATGACAGTGTTTTTTTAAAAACTCTGAACAGTGCTTCATGGAACATGCCAAGAATCATCACTAATAAGACAGCCTATTGATAGAGCAGTTCTTTGGGGCTTTAAAATTCTTGAGCACATGTGTCAGCAGATTAATATCCTCTCCCTTTTTCTTTCCTGTGGGGGTCATCCAAGGAGAGCTCTGCTAAGAATAAGAATATTAGAAAGGGAAGGTTTTTAGCAGCACAGGAGTACAGACTGTTGCCTACAGACCAGACACACTGATGAACTTATGAGTGGTTAAAAAGTCCTTTCTCCTCCTTGAGGCAACTATAGGTGGAATTTATAAACTACCTTTACATTTTAGAATTTGAGATCTCTATTTTAATGTACTTCTTGTAATGGTCATAACAATCCAGAGGGGGAAAGGGTATTCTATTTCTGTTTTATGCACAGGATGCTGAAAAGAGCATTTGGTGACATGCAAAAGTGAGAGGGCAAAGCTAACCAAAAACCCAGGTATCCTGAAATTACTGTCAGATCCAGAAATCCCACTTCTCAGTACATACCCCAAAAGAATTGAAAGCAGGGACTCTAACAGTTATTGTACACTGTGTTTATAGTATTGGCTAAAAGTAGCCAAAAGGTGGAAACAACCCAAGTGTTCCATTGATGGATGAACAGATAAGCAAAATATGGTCTAGTCACAGGATGGAATATAACTCATCGTTAAAAAAGGAGGGGGGTGGGCGGCCCGGGTGGCTCAGTGGTTTAGTGCCTGCCTTCGGCCCAGGGCATGATCTTGGAGACCTAGAATCGAGTCCCACGTCGGGCTCCCTGCATGGAGCCTGCTTCTCCCTCTGCCTGTGTCTCTGCCTCTCTCTCTCTCTCTGTGTCTCTCATGAATAAATAAAATCTTTAAAAATAAATAAAAATAAAAAATAAGATAAAATAAAAGAGGGGGAATTCTGACATACATTACCATATGGGTGAACCTTGATGATATGCTTAGTGAAATAAGCTGATCTCAAAAGGACAAATACTGTATTATTTCACCTATATGAGAGACCCAGAGAAGTCATATTTGTAGATAACAGGTAAAATGGTGGTTGCTAGGTCTGGGATATAGGGAGAATGGGGAGTTAATGTTTATGGGGGACACAGTTTCTGCTTGGGAGGAAAAATATTCTGGAGATTGATGGTGGTGGTGGCTGCACAACAATGTGAATATACTTAATGCCACTGAACTGTTTGCTTTAATATGGTTAAAATGGCAAATTTTATGTTATGTATATTTAATCACATTGAAAAAAAGTGGGGAAACAAAGGGGGCATCTTGGAAGAATATTTGGGATGCAGAATCAGAAAAAAAAAAGCATCATAATAGGAGAAGATTTTGAAGGCACTTTGCCTGGCTTTGATACCAGTCCCCTATTTACAAGCTGTGTGATTTTGAGCAGGTTACTTGACCTCTCTGTGCCTCAGATTCCTCATCTGTAAAATGGGAGTGATGTTTGTACTTATTGCATACGCTTGCCATAAAACTGAAAGGTGATGATGCAAGTTAGTGTTTAGTAGAGGATCTTGCACAGAGGGAGCATGCAATAAATACTGGCAGTCATCATCAGAGAGGTTAACCTGGCTAAGGACTCGCTTCTCGTAAATAGCAAGTTGTACTTCCTGCAAAATCACATCAGCCTGTCTCCAGGGCCATCCTTCTTTACCATTATGCCACACATCATGTTATTATTGAATTGGATTGAGGGTCAAGTGCTACAGTCTTGGGGAGGAAATCCCTACATATAAAGATGATCAGAAAATTCAGTTAAGAAATTTAGAGCTGTCAGAACATTGTCAATACTTCACTTCCTATAGATGAAGTGGAAAGATGGGTATATATGATCTGCAAATGAAAGAATTTAAAAGTATGTGTAAAGAAAACACCAGATATCGTGAATCTGAAACCAGTGCTTTGTTAATTAGAGAATTTTATCCTTCCTCTTGACAACCAGCCAAGCCGCCAGTCAGTTCAAGTAGGTGAACTTTCATTGAGCATCTTCCTAAGTGAAAGCCACCTTGCCAGGGGCTGAAAATACAGAGGATGTTATCAGACATGCTCTTTGCTACATGGGTTTTACCTAGTGGGAGAGAGACTTCTAAACAAATAATTATAGCATGAGTCCTAAGAACATCTATAATGTGTGATCAAGATACAGGATCTCTAAGAGGTGAGCATGAGTAACCCTATCCAGGGCCATGAGGCAGGAAAGGCTCCTTACAGGAGGGCTTTAAGGGATGCAGTTCACTGGTGTGCAGGCTCACAGGTACAGTGAGGAAGCATATTCCCAGCAGAGGATGTGGTCTATACCAATGGTTCCTGAAATTAAGTGTGCACCCAGATGGCTTGTGAACACACAGATCACTGAGCCCAACCCCACATTCCTGACTCAGTGAGTGCAGTGTGGGGCCTGAGAATCTTTGTCTCTGTCAAGTTCCCAGGGGATGCTGAGGCTGATGCTGTTGCCCTAGGGATCCCACTCTGAGAGCTGCTGATTTGCATGAAGAACTGAAGCATAAAGTCACAATGCATGTTGGGGGAACCATAAGTAACTCAGTATTGCTACGATTGGAAGTGCCTGAGCAATAATGTTGGCAAGTTAGAGAAGGGGACCTGATTGCAAAGAGCAGCGGGCAAGAGAAATAAACCTGTTTGTGTATTCCAGCAGCACCAGGTACTATAACATCATGTGCAGTCCTGACAGCAACTGAGGGGGTAGATGTTATCATGCCCATTTTACAGATGAGACAAGTGTGGAGCACAGGTTAGCAGACTGGAGGGAGAGATGTAGGAGGTAGAAGACCCCAGACTTTGTGGCTCATAGGATATGGGTGAGCAACATCTAGATTCTTAAATTTGGAGACAAATACTGAGTGATACCAATGACCAGAACAGGAAGTTCAGGAGGGGCAGGTTTGTAAATATTCTGTCCAGGTTATGGGAACAGGTAAACTCCCTCTTTTCCAAACTTAAAACTCCTTTATCCCTCTCTCCACGGGAATTGGCTGCTTTTGTTGGGGATGATGTGCTGCCAGCCATGTCCACGAGGGGTCGCTTGTTAGCTTGGAATGACTTAAGTTCGTCAGGCTCAGTGAGGTCAAGATACAACGTTCCTCCAGAAAATAAATCTTTTAAGATTTCCCCTCATTGTTTTCCATTCTATTGAATTTCCATTCAATTGTTCAGTGAATATTGAATATGCACCATGTTAAATCCATCGTGGGTGGCAAAGAAATGGAATGTTTTCCTGGTTGGTGACTCTCATGACCTAGTAGGGAAGGGAAAGCAACCATAACACATCTTGCTTGAAGTCAGAGGGAGTGGAATAGACAGGGTGCGAGCTCGCATTGGGACATTCCAGAACGACGATGCTGTCAAGAGCAAGGGCAAAGAGCACTGGAACATAGGATTTGTTTAGGGAGGCTGAGAAGCTGGGAACATAGTCATGGTTGTGAATGCCACAGGGGAGTTACTGGTGAAGATGAATTGGAGATGGGAGAGGAGGTAGGGAGGCTGAAGGTGACAGGGTCTGTACTAGGGTGATGTTGGAATAAGGACTCAAAATCGCCTCTGAATCCCATGGAGTACAAGACCACCTGGGAGAGGAGAGAAAGAAGACATGTTCTGGAATGCTCTCAGAACACCTTATTTTGAATAATCGTTTTTAAATTCTATGAATACTCTTTTACTCAGATGCTTTCAAGTAGGGCCAGTGGTGAGATGTTTTGCCTGTTAAAGAATAAATTATTTGGGGCACTTGGCTAGCTCAGTCTATGGAGTGTGCGACTCTTGATCTCAGGGCTGTGAGTGTGAGCCCCATGTGGGGCAGAGAGATTACTTAACAACAACAAAAGAATAAATGATTTTGATATTTGTTAAAATAGCAGGGAAGACTTTATTCAGGACTATTTCGATAGGTGTCAGGACAATTGTAGTTGGGGTGACAGATCAGGTGACTCAGAATACTGCAAAGACAGCCAGGGATTTATAGTCAGTGGTGAGGAGGGCCAGTGGTTGGGAGACCCCTGAAGGATTCTTGCTAAACCAACTCTTACTGGAGACAGGACAAGGTGATCTGGTTTCAGCGACGGGAGAACTAAACTGACTAGCAGGGTTGTTGCCCCAGCTGGACCTGGTGGAGAAGCAGGTTCACAGGAGCCCCACACAGGTTTGAGAGAGGAGACTCACATTGCCTCATTCATTAGCCAGGTGTTTTATAAATGCACATTTCAATGCTTACAATGGGACCTAGGCAGATTATTTAAATGGGAGCACGATCATGGGAACATGGATAAACGAAACCCCTAAATCATTTTTATACAAATATGAAGCTTTGTTGAGATTATAAGTCAGTGGGAAAAGTTTGTGTGATTTGCAACAATGAATGAAGTGGCAGTAAGGAAATGATTTAAGTGTTCTTCTATTTTTACTTTTGCTGAAAGAGATGGTGTTAGTAGGTCAAAACATTTATAAAATAAAATGAAAATAGGAAGTGATCTTGGTCCATTGAAATAGGAGATATTTTTGATCATGATAAGGCTCCCAGGTGATAGGCTGATTGCGTACATGCACCCTGACTCACATAAATACTGAGCCTTACACTTGTATTTTCATAAAGTCATGTTTATATTTTTATAACTTATATTCTATAATATTTTAATTTTTATAACATTTATACTTCTATAAATTTATATTTTTCTTCTTTTCCCATTCTTCCTTAAACTCCCCTTTCATTACCAAGGGGTAGTTAAGTGCACAGGCTCTGGATTCGCATGCAGCATCTCTCCTTGTAGCACAGTGCCTTCTGTTTATCTCATTATATAAAAGGGCTGAGACTGGCCCAGCCTCACAGGATTTGATGAGCAGGTGCCTGGCATCTGCTCAGTCACTACCCATGCATATGCATGCTTCTTTTTTTTTTCCATGCATGCTTCTGGCTGACATCACCTTTGACCCAAGTTTGCTGCTGTAAGATGAAGTCCAGCCCAACTAACTCTGCTTTGTGAATTAAGAGGGAAATAGTTTTTCCGACTTGCCTCTGAAGTTCCCGTATGTCCCCAAACTTCTTGTATCATGTGGTTAAGAATGAGTTAGCAGCACTTACTTGATCCACGAAAATTCAAAAGACCCTGTTCATGCTTCTCTTCTATGGGATTATCCAACCTTTAAAATCTATTTCTTGGGGTGCCTGGGTGGCTCAGTCAGTTGAGTGTCTGCCTTTGGATCATGGTCTCAGAGTGCTGGGATCAAGCTCCGCATCAGACTCTGTGCTCAGTAGGGAGTCTTCTCCCTCTCTCTCTGATCCTCCTCCCCAACTGTGTTCTCTCTCTGTCTCAAATAAATAAATAAATAATTTAAATACAAAATCCATTTCCTCTTATATACAAACCCCCAAGGAAACAAGTTCCGTCTTCAACACAATCCTTGCAGAGACAGAATTTACTCAGAAACAGGCTGGACAACTCGGCACTAGAGCTCATGGTCACAGGTGATTAGCGATGGTTCGCCTCTCCACATCCATGACTCAGTGGCCCCGTGGTTTATCACTGAGTGTGTCTGGAGTAGGGAGAGAGCAGCCTTATCCTCCGGAAAACATCTTCAGGGACGCCTAGGTGGCTCAGCAGTTGAGCATCTCCTCTGGCTCAGGGTGTGATCCCAGATCCTGGGATAGAGTCCCACATCGGGCTCCTGTGGGAAGCCTGCTTCTCCCTCTGCCTGTGTCTCTGCCTCTCTCTCTGTGTCTCTCATGAATAAATAAAATCTTAAAAAAAAAATCTTCACCCACAGGACAGTTCCTTGGGATGAGGAGGGAATTGGAATGAAAAACAAAGGTAAATGCCAGTAACCAGATTTTGTTTGCTCCTGGTGGGGCAGGGAAGTGTAGTCTTATTTTACCTGGGATGGTACTTTGATTCAACTGAGGGTTTTAGCTGAGAGTTGCAGGTGTGATCCTCCAGACAGCTATAGAGACTTCTTTTTAGGAGGGTTTTCCCCAATTAGTTGTGTCTGTCGTAATATACATCCTGATCACAGGTAACTAGTAATGAAGTATTAACATCTTTTTATTGACTTAGTTTTTTTTTTTTTTTTGTTTGTTTGTTTTTGACTTAGTTTTTTTTACAAACATTTAGCCTTAATCAATTCAAAAGCAAGATTAGCTGGTTGAAATCTTGACGGAGCAGTGTAAATTGGCTGAGACCAAATGTGGGGTTTGCAAGGTAGAAGCAGCAAATTCTGCCCGAGTCCCTGCCCCTGACTTTTTGGTGATTAGTGAAAAGGTGAAAGGCATGGAAATGGTCTTCTATCCACTGTGAGGTATGTTCCTATTAGAGGGACATGTAGCAGGGGCATGACGTCTCTGCTCATGGCAGAGCGGCAGCAGTGACGCTCATGTGCTGTGGCGGCTCCTTCTGGTGGCCATGCTCGTTGAGTGTCTGTGATCCTGTGATTAGTTTGGCCATCTACTCTTCTTGCTTCCATCCCTGGTCTCTATTTTTGACTCTGAGACTTTCAATAGCGTTTCCATTTATATCTTTGATCTCTCCTTATTCATTATATCTCTCCTTATTCATTAGCATTTGAATTTTTTAAAGAGCTTTCATACATACAGCCATCTTCTTAAAATTTCTCGTCTTTGGGTGAAGTCGATAAATGTTTAAAGACATAGACAATTCTTTTTTATTATTATTAAGTCTTTAATTTTAATTCCAGTTAGTTAACCTACAGTGTAATAGTTTCAGATGTACAGTACAGTGATTCAACACTTCCATATATATAGTCTATACATCACCCAATGCTCTTAGGACAAGTGCCCTCCTCAATCCTTAAAACCTATTTCCCCCTCCCTTGGCCCTCTCCCCTCTGGTGAGCATCAGTGTGTTGTCCACACTGAAATCTGTTTCTTGGTTTCTTTCTCTCTCTTTTTGCCCCCTCATATGAGTGAAATCATATGGTATTTGTCTTTTTCTGACTACTTTATTCACTTAGCGTGATACTCTCAAGCTCCATCCATGTTGTTGTAAATGGCAAGATTTCATTCTTTTTATGGCTGAGTAATATTCCATCATGTCTACATATATATTACCTCTTCTGTATCTATTCAATTATGGATGGACACTTGGGCTGCTTCCATATCTTGGCTATTGTAAATAATGCTGCTATAAACGTAGGGGTGCATGTATCCCTTTGAATTAGTATTTTTGTATTTGTGGGGGAAACCCAGTAGTGTGATTCCTGGATCGTAGGGTAGCTGACATTGACAATTCTTGAGCACATCTTAAGATACAGTATTAAAGTCAAAACAGATGACACATATGGTAAATTACACATTGTAGAAATTATAACCTTGATTTTTAAAGATGCAAAAATAAATAAACATTCAGAAATGCATACAATTTTAACAACACTCATTAACTGCCCATTGCTGCCAACATGGATGAATTCATGGCCAGGATCACTGCCTGCTTGTGATCCTGGGTTTGTGGAAACTATGTCCAGCTGGAAGGCAGAAAAACACCCCCTGGCAGCTGCTCAGGGGGTCCTACGTGTAACCCACTGGGCAGGATGTGGTAGGACACCTAACCGTGCTGGTTATTTTCCAGGCCATGGGCATAGGGAGCTGGCTTCCTGAAAACACAAGTCTGCAGGTCTGTCCTTACAGTAATGCCTGTGGCACAGCTGAGCAAAAGGCTAAAAAACAAAACAAAACAAAATCGTAAGGGAACCACTCTCCCGTGTTCCCCAACTCATATTTTCATGGTAGCCATCTCAGCCCTCAAGGAAACTTAAATATTAGGAGAATAGCAGAATTAATCCCACCAATATCTGAAACCAGGCCCTGCTGCAGATTCCGTGGAAAGAGAAATGAACAAAATTGCTTCTCGTGGTGCGCTCCACGTCTGGCCACGATGAGTGTGGTGTTGTTTGTAATGATACAACCTTGTGCTCTGCGGCTCTCAAATTGCCACGGGGCTTCCAGCTTGCTGACATCCCTGGTCCCCTTTCCTCCCTTCTGCATGGCTTCACACCCTGCATCCTTAAAGACCAGGGGACACATGAGTCAAGCAGAGTTTTGTGCCTATTGAACCATTCTGGAAAGGGCCATGGGTGCTGCTTATGTCCCAGGGACAGAAGAGCTCCAGGGACAACAAGCTGGCCTCCGTTCATGACCCTAGAGGAGAAAGTTTGTCTGGGTGTGAAGGGGAGGCAGAGCGTGCAGGCTTTTCAGTGTCCTCTGGGAGCGGGTTGCACCTTGGAGATTCTCAACACGTGGTTGAAGGATATAAATGTGGGACAATGTCAGAGATGCCTTTCAAGGTGCTGGTTTCTCTCCTGGTAGCATCTGAAGGACCTTATCTCCTGGTGACTCCTTCATTGTAAGACTGAAGAGAGATGGATAGGTCCCTGTGTAGTTAAATTAGGTTTGAACCTTTGTGATTTTATGTCATGAACGTGGAAGTGATGTGGCTCCCGTGGTGGATCTCAAGTTTTTGACAAGTGAATGCAAGGAAATGATAAGCACCCCTTCATTGTCATGCCCCTTCTCCTAGCCCTGTAGCTCCTGGGGTCCAAGGGAAACCAGCTAAGCCTAGGCAAGGGGGATGGTCCATGACAAGCAACATGTTGGGGGGGTGTCTATGTCCTAGAGCAGCATTCTGTGGAGTGGACTGAAAGCCAGTTGGTGGAGGGAAGCAGAAGGAAAACACACAAACTCCTGTTGCTGTATTTTGTATCATATCATTATGAAATTTTAATTTTTCATGTGCTTGTAGGACACATGATATATGCCATAGCAGCCCATGTGTTGTATATATACACACACAGAGAGACACATAGACAGTCAGATACACACACACAGAGATGTATGCACACACAGATAAACACAGACACACACAGACATACACACAGACACACATGGACAGACACACACAGATACACACACATAGATACACAGCACAGATATACAGATGTACACATATGCAGAAACACACAGACACGCAGACACACACACACACACACACACACACACCGCGATGGTAGAGGCAGGCGCTCAGAACTCCCTTTAAGAAAGCCCATGTTCAGCTGCCAGGAGGACAGGGATCTGACAGCTTCCAGCTGTAATATGTGCCTTGAGGTCCATCCCAGTGTCAGAGCAGAGGCAGCCTACAGCCAATGGTGAGCATGTCAGGGACACAGGGCCTGGCCGTCTCTACCTGGCATGGGACCTCCTGGCGGAGGGGGCAGCAGGGGAATTGGCAGGGGCCTCCCATCTGCATGGGAGCTTGTGCTCTGGCCCAGCCCTACCACCTGTCCCCATATCCTTCACAGCATTGCCCCCAGCAAACCTCTTGCCTCCTAATGCCATCTGTGGTCTGCTTCCTGGAGGATCCAGATGACAGTACAAATCAGTTCTCCTAGGGACACATGGTTGAAACTGCTGGGAGGCCCCGTGGCAGAAGGGACAGTGGAACAGTTTGTGAGGGAGGACCGGGTGTGGAAAAGAATTTCTGGCTCCCAGGCGGCCTCATTTATTCTCCGTGGCACACCCAGGTAGGGCGAGGAGATGCATTCTCTCCTGCTTTCCAGATGGAAAAACTGAGAGCTCAGAGATTTTGCTGATTTGGCGTTGTACTGGCTGGGAGGCAGGGAGCCCACCTTGGGATTCAGGCTTGGGGAATTAGTGAACGAAAGAGCAGACTGGCTGGTTTCCAAAATGGAAATTATTATTTTTTTTGTAGACCAGGGTCCCCAAAAGGATGTCAGCAGGCAGAGGAAAAGGACTCTCTGTGTTTCCATTCCCCTCTGGTGGGCCTGTGCCCCTGCCTTTGCAGGAGCCACAGCGCAATGTAAAAGCCTTAGGCAAAGACTGGTTCTGCTCCATTTGCAAAGGTGTGCAGGGGGCCAGCTGCCCCCGAGAAAAGCTTTTTGAAATGACTGCCCTCCCCAACTCACACCTGAATTGCTTTTCCTTTTAAAAAATCTCCACTCTTCATCTTCTGTTTTAGAAGTTCATATGAGGCCAGTCAAAGGGTCAGGAGAGCCAGACTTCTATTCCCTTCCTTTCTGGCTTTTTCCCCGTGTGGTAATGCAGACCTTTCATGTGATTTCTGAACCGTCTGTGCTACATGAGCCCTTGGCTTCATCCCTTTCATCCGTGATAGCAACAGGCCTCCTCTGAAGAGCCAGGAGGTCAGTTGAACATCATTCCATCGTTCCCCTGGGACACTGCCCTGAGTGTCCCCAGAAAGCTGTATGAGCTCTGATCCCTGACACCATGCTATAACCCAAACCCACTCCCCAGTCAAAGTTCCCTCATTAATAGCCATGATTTCTTCCTCCTTGCTAATCCCCAAATCCCTATTTTGTGAGGTTGGCCAGTGTCCAGCCCCAAGATGAATCCTGAGTGGTGGGTAAAGACACCAGCTGGGTGTCCTCCAGTGGAACTCAATTCTGACACTGTCTACCAGGAGAGACTATCAGGAGCCATGGGTCAGGGCCTCCAGCCCACAAGACTGTCCTCTCCCCGACCTTCAGATGCCAGTCACAAGTCCAGATTGTCACTTGTGGTCTGGGCTCCTGGCTATATCAATTGGAGATTCCAATGATCCCTTCATTGGGTTTGAGTAATTTGCTAGAGCAGCTCACAGATCTCAGAGAAACATTTTTCTTATTAGATTACTGATTTACTACATAGGATATAATTCAGGAGCAGCACAGGGCAAGGTGGAGAAGGGGGCGGAAGGGCATGGGGCTTCTGTGCTCTCTGAGCATCCACTCTCCCTGCATCTCTTTGTGTTCACCAATCTGGGGGCTCTCCTAAACCTGAACACCAACCTTTTGCGTTTTTCTGGAGGCTTCATTACACAGGCATGATTGATTCAATGGATTCAACCTCTTGCCCCTCTCTTCTCCCTGGAGGTTTGTGGGGTAGGACTGGGAGTTCAGCCTTCACATCATGGCACCGCTGCTTCCCCTGGCAACCAGCCCCAACCTAAAGGACTTTCAAAAAGTCACCTCATTAACATAACAAAGGTCACCTTTATGGCTCTTATCACTTAGAAAATTCCAAGGGTTTCAGGAACTCAGTGCCAGGAACAGGGATGAAGACCAAATATGTGTGTGTGAAAGCTGAATCCCAGTCCTGCTCTAACAGGATGGGTAGACTTTGGCATATGATTTACTTCCTGTGGACTCAGGTTCTTTTCAAGTGGAAAAACATTTGCCCTAGCATCATGTAAATACCAACTCCAGGTTAGAAAGCTCACTTCAAGTCAGAGATCCCCTCACCCCCCCACCCCCATCCCCAATGCCCATCTCTGGTTGGGAGTCCATTCACAGAGTAGATTCTGCAGTCCTGCTTTTTTGTTAAGAATCCTTAACAGAGGGATCCCTGGGTGGCGCAGCGGTTTGGCGCCTGCCTTTGGCCCAGGGCGCGATCCTGGAGACCCGGGATCGAATCCCACATCGGGCTCCCGGTGCATGGAGCCTGCTTCTCCCTCCGCCTGTGTCTCTGCCTCTCTCTCTCTCTCTGTGACTATCATAAAAAAAAAAAAAAAAAAAAAAAAAAGAATCCTTAACAGAAGATCTGAAATAGAGAGATTGCCAGGATGCCTGCCCTCCAGAAGAGTCGTGTATACTATAGATTCGTCCCTCCCAGGGGCACCTGGGTGGCTCAGTGGTTGAGCATCTGCCTTCCCTCAGGTTGCACTCCCGGGATTGGACTCCCCGCAGGGAGTCTGCTTCTCCCTCTGCCCATGGCTCTGCCTCTCTCTCTGTCTATCATGAATAAATAAAGTCTTTAAAATAAAAAAGATTCTTCCCTCCCAGCCCTAAAAGTCACTGTCCCCAGCACCAGGAGGCCGAAAGGAGACATGTTTTCAGCTTAGAGGGGCAAATAGAGGGAGAGCTTGCTGGCAAGAGAGTAGCCTTGAGTAAAAACCCTTCTCTCAGCAAAGCAAATGCAGGTTACAGAGGAAGAGAGAAGAAGAGCACCGCACGGCCTATGGTGACCGAGGAAATAGAATGGAAAGTGCTCCCGTGATCCTTCAATTGAGAATAAAACTGATCTGTCCACATTCTTTCTCATCCTCTCCCTTGGTACATATTTCCTGCACAGACAACTTCAGGAGGGATTTCCTGTGAAGGCTATTTTTTTTCAAAGCTTCTATGTCTCTGGCTCCAAGATGAGGCTGGTGACATGATCGTTATGGAAAGCGTCACCAGGGGGCAGCCAAGTACAACATTCGAAACAGGGGTCCTTGGCTCTTCAACAGGCAGGAGAACTTCCTCTGAAGAGTCCTCTCTTTGTTTTTTCTGGGATGGAGAAGTTTCCTGTAAGACATTGGCCTATTTTATGATCCATTTTCCATTTGCCAGGAGTAAAGAGTGGAAAAATATAATGAATTGTGGATAGAAGTGGAACATAGGTATAAATGTCAGTGATGGGGTTTTATAGGCACATGGAAATCTCCCCTATACAAACCATTGTGACTATTTTTAGATTTAGGATTGTTCTCAGGGTGGCCCGAGAGAGAAAATGGAAAAAGGACATCCCGACTTCTACTTTATAGTTCAAGCCAGTGGTATGTTTGCCTTCCCTGATTCAACAAATAAATATGTTGACCACCTGCCATATACGAGAGTTGGAGCAGATGCCATGAGGGATACTAAAGTGACATAGTCAGAGCCTGTGCCCAAGTGATTTGCATCTGATTAGTGGGTGGGTGACTGATTCACAAATGGTTGTGATGGGAAGCCCAGCCTGTCAGTCGCCTGGAAAGCACATGCAGAGTGTGAAGAGGGAGAGATGGCATTCTTTTGTGGGGGGCTGGGGAGTCAGGAGATACTTCATCGAGTTGGTTCAGCCAGTGACACATATCACTTTGACATGTAGATGGTTGGCCAAAGCAAGTCACGTGGCCAAAGCTGTCATCAACCGGGCAAGAATATACAGCCCTCACTCAAGGAGAGACAACAGACATTTCAGAGCAATGATATAGTTGGCCACGTTGGTGTGCAGAGAGAACTGATTATGTAGGTTGAGTTTCACCTGCTGTTTTGTAAGTGCCAGCTGACCTCCTCACCAGGGGCTTCCCGATGTCCTGGGGACACCCAGTCATAAGTTCACCAGGAAAGCAATGGGCAGACCTAGGGAAGGTACAGTGTAAATAAAAGTCAATAAAGGGATAGAAGAGAGGTTGTGGAGGTAGAATCTGTGAAGCTGACCAACCTATGAGGACTTTAGGAACTTGACAAAATGATTCTGAACCTCATGAGGAAGAATAAATCAGTAAGAGTAACCAGGAATTTTTGATAACAGGAGTGAGTAACGGAGGGGATCTACCCTACCAAATAGTGAACATATTAGAAAGCTATAATGATTAAAGAGAATGGCATTAAGTCAAGAATAAACCGGCAGAACAGAGAGCTCAATAATATATCACTTAATATGTTTAATTGCATTAAAGGAAGCACATCCACAAGATAGAAGGGATAGCTTGATTAATAAATAGCTAATAAATCATTTGGAGGAAAATTTGACCCTTAAAAAAATCAGTCAAGAGTCTCACTTCATCCTGTATTCCAAATAAATTTTAGTTGCATGAAGGAAATATGTATATGAGTAAAATCATGGATAGATTAGAAGAGCAAATGAGTGATGCTATCTAGGTGCTCTCTGGATAAGTTCCTTCCTTCCAAGTGTAAAACAATAGGAAAAAAATCCACGAGGAAAGAAATTCATAAATTCACCACTTAAACAATTTTAATTCCCCCATATATATTTTTTTCCTACAGAAAATGAAAAGCCAAGGATGGACTATGAAAATAAATACTTGTCTATATACATTAGAGTCATGTCCTTAAATGCACAGAATACTCACACTAACTAGTAAGGATGAGGGGAGGATCCTAAAAAGAAAAATGAGCAAAGATGCGGGCCAACGATTCAGGGAAGAGAAAATGTAATTGGACAATAAATAATTGCAAATGAAAAATTGAACAAATTGTCAACCTCAGCAAAACTAAGAGAAATGCAAGTGAGCAGCAAGAGGCACCGTGGTTTGACTTAATAAATGAGCAAGGGTTGGAAACATGCAAAGCCGGGAGTGGCGTGGTGTAGGATACCCCTTGGCCTCTATGTTCATGCCTTCTACAGGTTCATAATCTTCTACAGGGATACTGGGTACCAGAGATGGAGCCTCTTTGATCCAGGAATTCACTTTGAGAAATCTGTCTGGTGGGTCACTCTCAGCTCTTTTGCCTGAAGAAATAATCAGAGATGTGGTCAATGATCTGAGTACAAAAAAGGTTGTTAGGACATTCTTCTCAGTGTCAACAATGTGGGAGCAGAGAAAAAGTCTAACACCTGCGATTTGATCAAATAAACTGGGGCCCAGTTAAGAAGAGAACGGTATATGGCACATGAAAAAAAATCATATTTTTAAAGAAAATATCTCCCAAAGTTTGCTTAGCAGTGAAAGGCAGGGCATATAGAATGCTGTACTTTGAATAGATACGCAGTTCAAGAATTAATCATTTCCCCCCAATACAGTACAGAGTTGGTCTCTGCCCCTCCCCTATCCCCAGCCCCCCTAGCCCTTTCCAGAGGCAACCAACACATCCATGTTTTTATCACCCTTCCAGAGATATTCTATGCCAGACTATTAGCTGGACAGGAAATCTAGGTCAAGAGATGTGATTCCTGGATAGAAAAGGTTCGAGGATGTTCTCAGCGGAACGAGAGAGGTTGAAGAGAAAAGAGAGGGATCATCCATGGCAGTCCACCCAGGAGAAGGGAGAAGATAGTGTTGCAATTGTTACTGCTTTTAGGTTGGTGATGGAGGCAGTGTGGGGAGAAGATGCAGAGGAAGTTAACCATAAGGAGGCTGATAATGAGGCTGTGTCGCAAGGTTAACATGAGAGTGGCTCTGCACACAGCAGGGCATCCAGGTAGAACCTGAAATACTACCCAACAATAAGAAGGAGCACACACTGATACCCACAACAACCTGGCTGATCCACCAGAGAATTACACTGAGTTTACATACTGTATGATTCCATTTATGGAACATGATTGAAGTGGTGAAGTTGTAGAAATGGAGAAGAGGCTGGTGGTTTCCCAGGTGAAGGAGGAGATAGGAGTGGGAGGGAAGAGGGGTGAGCAGGGGGTCCTTGGGTGTCGGAAAGATTCTGTGTGTTGATTGCATCAATGCCAATGTCCTGGTTGTGATATCTTACTATTGCTTTGCAAGAAATTACCATAGGGGAACTGGATAAAGGGCATAAGAGATCTCTGCATTAGTTCTAATGCACTTGAATCTACAATGACCTCAAAATAGAAAGCTTAACTCAAAGATTTAGATGTCAAGATCAAGGCAGATTCTTATACCAGTTTTGAAGTTGGAAGCTTATGTATTGGTTGTTTTTTCATCACAAGGTTATCTCCTTTCCTTGGGGGACATTTTTCAAAGGACTGGGTTCTTTATCCTTTAATAGCAGTGGCCCTAGAGAAAAGTGTCTCTATTCTTTTCTTCTGTTGGCAGGAATACCATGAGCCCCTGCTATCCCAAGGAAATGCAAGTCCCTGAGAACGAATGAAATCCTGTTCACAGAGGGTTTCCCATCTTTTTTCTACTCTTTTACTTTTAAGACACAGATGTTGAAACGTGATAGGGTAGAAACAGAACATGAGTGTCAGGATATGAGAATCTGGGTTTGTTGCTGATTTTTTACTTAACTAACTGAACAGTGTCCACCTCCCCAAGTCTTGGTTTCCTCATCTGTAAAATGGGGTTAAACGTAGTACCTACCTACCCATCATTGAGAGGATCTAAATTAGGGGTTGGCCAGTGGTGGTCTTTGGGCCAAATCCAGCCTGCCCCCCTGTTTTGTGGATGCAGTTTCATTGACACAGAATCTGTGGCTGCTCTCACACCACAAGGATGGAGTTGAATAGTTGTGACAGTGACTGTCCCACGGAGCCTTTTAATGTCTGTCCCTGTACAGGAAAAATTTGCCAGCCCTGATCGAAATGATATAACATGTGTGAACATGTTTAAAAATAGTAAAGTGCTGAGTACAGTTGCTATTATACACCTTTAACAATAGACCTTTGTTTCCCTGAAAAGACAAATCAGATAGACTGGCCCACATTGTCAGTGAGAACAGGTGGATCTTAGCACTTGGATAGCATGACCCCTGAAAAATCTCATGCCAGATGTTATTAGTAGTTTTCTTTGCAGTAAATAGAATTTTATATATATTTTAAATTTATTTATATGTGTGTATATATGCATATATGCACATGTATATATGTGTACACATATGTGTATATATGCATATATAAAAATATATATGTCATCCTGTGAGACAGACAACACTTTAAAAAAAAAAAGATTTTATCTATTTATTTGAGAGGAGTGAGAGAGAGCATAAGCAGGGGTAGGAGCGGAGAGAGAGTGAGAAGCAGACTCCCTGATGAGCAGGGAGCCCAATGCTGCCATGTGGGGCTTGATACCAGGACCACGGGATCATGACCTGAGCCAAAGGCAGATGGATAACCAACTGAGCCACCCAGGTAACACTTTTTTATTACAAAACATTGAAATTTGAGCTCCATATATTTACCAGCTGGATTTAGCAATTGCTAGCATTTTGCCATATTTATTTTGTCATTTATCCATCTATTGATCTCCAGATCTGTGTATTGATCTCCAGATCTATTGCCCAACCATTAAAAGCAACTTAAAAGCAACTTATAGACATCATGACCCTTCACCCCTAAATACTTCTCCAGCACTCATCTCCAACAAGAACAACTTTATCTTATGAAGCCACAAAACTGTCATCCATCACATCTGCTGAAAAGTAACAAGAACTCCCTAATATCACCAGATTAAACTTTCTCCAATTGCTCATACAGTGTGTTTCTTATCTCTCTTTTTTTTTTTCAAACCAGGGACCAAGGAAGTCTCCCTTATTGTATTTGGTTGTTTGGTTTCTTTTCATCTAGCCTCCCCACACCTTCGTCCCCCTCACGACATTGACTTTCTTGAGGAGACAGTTGCAGATACATCTTTAAAATAAACAGTGGACTCTTGGCAAGCTAGGCAATGTTCATGTTTCTTCAGTGTGACCCTGAGTATTTAGTACCATCACATATTTGGAGCCGAAAAGATTCTCTGGATTTACTGATTGTGCTGTGCAAGGTGTGCTCTGAACAAAAGGGGAAGCCCTGCTTCCATGCAACTCACTAATGAACCTTCACTCCACCATTAAGTGGTTACCAGAAGACATTCAGGCTTTATGCTGCTGGTCCTGAGACCAGGGCTTAATTTCTTCCTTGCCCATAGCTGATAGGACAGGGGACTTGATTTGATCTCCTATTCTGAGGACAACCCCAAGACTTTTGCCCTCAGGTAGCTTAACAGGTAATGGCCAGGTCACAAGGTGTGAAGAGTGGAGAATGTCACACAATGCTGCTGAGGAGGGGGCTGCAGATGGATGGGCTCTGGAACAGTCTCTCACCTTGACATCCTTGCTTGGAGCATCTTTTGGTTTCAAACTGGACCTAGGAAAAGCCCCTCCCTCTGCTCTGGACCTTCCCTTTTCCATCATCCAGTGTTTTCACTACTACCACTTTTAGGATGAGGACTTCTGACTCCCCTTCACTTTCAGAGGGCTTATGCAGATCAATGATCTTGGTCTGCATGTGAAGAGAAGCTACTCAGGCCGGTGGGAGAGTTTGGGATCTCTCTCCAAGCTCCCCTGTCTTTTCTTTTTTCTTCTTTTTTTAAATCTTTTTTTTTTTTTTAAGATTTTATTTATTCATGAGCGACACAGAGAGAGAGGCAGAGACAGGCAGAGGGAGAAACAGGCTTCTTGTGGGACTCTATCCCAGGACCGCAGGATTGTGCCCTGAGCCAAAGGCAGATGCTCAACCCCTGAGCCACCCAGGTGTCCCTCCCCTCTCTTTTCTGTTGCCATGTTTGTCTTTGGTCACTGTGTTTTCCTGTTTAGAAGTTTGCCTTTGGGTTCTTCTCTTATGTTAATTAAACATTCCAGGAGACTTAGGGATGGTTCCAGGAGGGAACCCTTGGATATCCCATGGTCTTGTCAACAGTGGGGAACATCTAACATTATTTATTTGAAATCTTATAACACACAGAATTAGCATTGCATATTTTCAAGAAAAAAAAATCTTGAACATTTTGAGCAAGAAAATGAGATTTTTGGCTCAGTGTGCTGAGCCCAAAGCCCCTGTACTTCCTGCAGCCAATAGTCACTCCCTCCTTCCTAGAAGCCCCCAGCTGAACTGGTTTCCAGCCAGGGGGGTGATCTTGAAATAGACCTTTAGGTGTAACATAGAAGGAAAAAGCTGAATTTCTGGGAACTTTGGAAGCACAAGGGAATGCTATCTTGATTGAAACAATTACAGAGGGATGGAGAGAAAGCAGAGCAAGGATATCCGAGTGGCCCAGGGCTGTGCATCCCAGAAGCGTTAGTCTCTGCACAGCCAGAACTCATGAGGTTACACACGACTCAGAGAAAGAGCCAGATTTTAAAATTTATTATTATTATTATTATTATTATTATTATTATTATTACTAGTATATTTCTTTCAGATGCCTAGCTACCTAAGAATCTGGAGCACTTTTACATATTTTGTAGCAACACCCATGTTTCTGTGATTGCAGTAACAAAAGTATCCTTCACCAAAAACATAGCCCATTTTCCAACTTGGACTCTCGGCACTCCTGCCTTTCCTTCTGTCTCCCTCCTAACATCTCTCAGGTCAGCATCCCCTTCTCAGTAGCCATGCTCCATCCCTCAGACTAGGGAAATCCCCCTGATCTGGAAGCATCTACAACCCGTGACAAGTTGCAAAGTTGCCATTGAATGTCTGTTTGTCCTCCTGGCTGTAAACTGTGGGAGCAAACATCGACATCCCTGGGCCTCCCAGTCTGCCTGGCAAAGAACAGCTGAGCTCACTTCAGGACTATTTCAATGAATGCACAAGACTGGAAGGGTTAGAGATGCACCAAGACTTCCTCATGGAAGTGAGCCAAGAATATGGGCAGATCCCTGATCAAGGAGGCAAACATAAACCCTGGAAAATAGGGAAAATTGATCAACTGGAATTGACTCAAAGAAATGCAAATTAAAATAACCTTTCCCCCCATCAGATCTGCAGAGAAGAAGATCAAATCATATGCAATGCTGATGCCATGAAGGAGATTCTAGTGGAAGCCTGCGTTTGTTATAAATCCTGGAAATAATTTAGCAGTGGGGTATGGGAGCAGTGGTGAGTCTAACAGCCATGATGATAACGTTCCCACTCACAATAGTTCACTTTTACTGAGGTTCTACTCTGTTATTGTAACATTTCATGTATATTGTCTCATTCAGTCCTCATAATCTAACAATCCTATGAGTAGGCCTGTTTTATCATTTCCTAAATATAAATCTAAGTAAAGATTCCTGCTGCACACATAGATACATAGAAGCACTATTTATCTGAGATATCTATTCCACGGATTATTTTGTTGTCATTTAAAAGCTGTTTATGATGGACACAAAATACCATGAAGAATGTTTTTGATGAAATTTTATGTGGTAACAAACTCAAGCTCATGCCTCATAGGACCTCAAATGGCACGCCAGCCACCCTGGTCATAAAACTTAATCTGAAAGCTATAATGTTAAGGGAAAAGAGCTAGATCCAAAATTAAATGCACAGCACGACCAGATAGGTGTGAGAATCCTACACAACGATGCCTAGAAAAAACTGGAAGGAAACCCACCAAAATGGTAACAGTGATTTGGCTTGGGTACTGAAGCAGTGGGCAGTTTCCATTTCTTCATAGTACTTTTCCATAAGTCTCTGTTTCTTTCGCAAACATCTTTACTTTTATCAATTTTAAAACATTTTTTTAAATCAAGGGGAACAAGGTTTGTGTGAGGAGCCGTGGTTGGGGGGAAGCAGGAAGGAAGTATTTCCTTGGAAGAAAATGGATTTATGGATTTTTTCAAACTACGCTGAGATCCAAAGAGGTTGAGAAGAGGGTGGTCTCACTGAAACATGGCTCCAGAAAGAGATTCGGGTCCCATCACCTGCACAGGTCTTTGTGTCTTGAGCATTTTACCTTCTGGCTGATGGCTCAATGCTGTGTCCAGGAGGACTGACGCTTGGGAGAAATACCCCAACAGTGAGAAAAGCCAGGAAAAACTTCTTCCCTCTATGCCACAACTCTCTCCCTCCATCATTTTCCTTGTTCCCTTTCTAGCCTTGATTTGGAACATATTCGGGATGGCTAAGTGTCCTCTTCCTAAGATATGCCCACGCCTCTGGGACCATGCAGTAGAGGTGTGATTGTGGGGAGGCAGATGCTGGGATGCCTCAGTGTTCCCTAACCATCTTCACACCGGATGAATCACTCTGTCACCTCTTTGACAAAGTGTCCCGAGTCATCTCCCACTTAGAGATGCCTTCCTTGTGTTTCTCTTGGTCTTCTTCACCCCTTTTTATACCCTGGTTGTATTGCACCAGAATCTGACACATGCTCACTGTCTGTGCATGTCCAGGTTTGGTGCCATTCATCTAGGTTTTATGTGGAAAACACTCCATACATGCTTGTAGCAGAATGACTAAGTAGGTGAAATCAGCTAGCAAAGGAGGCTAGCCCCTGGCAGGGAGCTTGTGGATAGCAGCATTTTCTGGTGACTCAGAGGCTCCAGAATTGGGATTCTTTCTGATACTGTTAGATCCATTTTAGAGGTATATCAGTGGAGGTTTAGCTTTCATGGAAGGGGTATTCTGTGTTTACTCTGTTATGCTCCACAGATTGTGGTAGTGTTTGATTGCAAAGCCTACAGCATAGGAAACCTGTCTCTAAGTATGATTTTCAGAAAAGAAAGATGTATTAGTTATTTATTGCCATAACTAGTGCTGTGTAACAAATAGCCCCCAACCCCCTGTGGCTTAAGACAATTAGCTACTTATGTAGCTCATGGGTCTGTAGGTCAGTGGGATGGTTTTATTGGCCCTTGGCTGGGCTGGCTCATGTGCCTGAGGGTTGGCTAACTGTTAGCGGGTCTGGGAGGGTGCCAGCTGGAGTGCTTGGGACACTGCTCTGCTTTATGTATTTTTTATTTTTTTGCCTTCTAGCAGGCTAGCCCAGGCATGTTCTCATGGCAAGGAAGAGGTGTAAAGGCAAGCAGAAATGCCAAGCACTTTTTCAAGCCTCTACATGTGTCAAGTCTGCCAACATCTCATTGGCCAAAGTGAGGCACTTGGCCATGGGCAGAGGCTGGGTGGGAGGGTTCTGGAAGGTTACAGAACTGAGCATGGATGCTGAGCAAGCAATGATGTTATTACTACATCCATCTACTAGAGAAAGGAAGTCAAACTTGCAATATATACTTTAAACTGCAGCCTTATTGGCATTTAAGCTCTGATGGAGCTCATGGAGCTATCTCAGCCTGATTTCCTCTTTTTTATTTATAAAGCTTTTCCTCCTTGGACATGCCAAGAGGGGCAAACAGACCACTTCAGAAGGCTGATATTTTGGAAGACTGTTAACCCTGTTAATAGTTAATAAAGAAAGGTGTCTCATGTGTCCCCTCCTATAACTCCCCACATGCAGGAGAGAGATAGATTTATCCAGGAAAATGTAATACAATATGGCAAGAGCCATTACAGACATTGTTCAGAGAAGATTATTTTTTTAATATGCAGGGCATGGTATTGTCATTGAAGTCTTCAAGTGGTCTTAACAGACAATTGGGCCCTCCCTGTAATTCTTTCCAGAACATATCAGGGTAGCATTTAAGCTTTTTTTTTTTTTTAAGCCAGTGCTTTTAACTTTGGTAGATATTGTTCAACTTTTAACAGGCTAATGAATACTCCCCTAGAGTAGGTCATGTGAGTTAATGCATTCATTGTATAATTTGTAAGTTGTCTTGGGAGGGCACATGGCTTGTTTGGGTTCCCCAAACACAGATGCTGAGACAGGCATTGGAGGCAGGTAGTTTATCCATAGCCTGATACCGGGAAACACAGGTAAGGGAGAGTGGGAAATGTGAGCTGGAAAGGGAGAAAATTCAAAAACTGTGGGCAGCTGTGGCTCCATCCCATCAAGGGTGCCCTTTAGAATTATTATATGGACCAGGGCAGCCCCGGGTGGCTCAGCAGTTTAGCACCACCTTCAGCCTGGGGTGTGATCCTGGAGACCCGGGATTGAATCTCACATCGGGCTCCCTGCATGGATCCTGCTTCTCCCTCTGCCTGTGTCTCTGCCTCTCTCTCTGTGTGTGTCTCTCATGAATAAATAAATAAATAAAATCTTAAAAAAAAAAAAAAGAAGCAGAGGCAGGCATCTGAAAAGAGGAGTCTTCTGTGTATACAGAAAGTACTCACTGCAGCTGCCAGCAAACTGGGGCAGGCCAAGGGGCTCATGGGCAGGACCTCAGGAACACGGTGATCCTTCATAGGGAAGCATATACCTCCGTGCTGAGCTGTATACCAGGGATTTGTTGAGACATTGGGTTTGGATGTGTGGACCTTAAGAAATTTCTAGGCTAAAATTAGTGTGGCCATCCTCAGTGAAACAGATGTGAGCTTTACAGGGCTCGTTGATCTGTGCTGAGTGGGATGCTAAGTTATTTTTTAAGGATAAACTTGGCACTTCTCAGCAGAGCAGAGTTTTCCTATGCAGGCACCTGTCCTTGTCAGGGATTCTCAAGGTCAACCCACAATGTTGGCTCAGACATGTGATTCCATTTATAACTGTCAGTGTCGAACAGTGCATGCCAGGTACTTGCCAGGAAGTATAATCTTAAACTCATTCCTGCACCACATCTATCGGGAACTTGGCTGAGAACAGTCTTTATGGAAGGCTGACCTGAAGGGCATGCAGCCCTTCCCTTCTTCTAGACCAGGATTTCATGCTTTTGCTATAAAGAACCAGATGGTAATTATTTTAGGCTTTTTGAGCCAGATAGTCTGTTGCATCTACTCAACTCCACTGCTGTATCTCAAAAGCAGCCACAGACAATACATTAAGGAATGGGCATGGCTGAGTGCCAATAAAACTTTATTTATAAAAATGGGATATGGGCTGGATTTGGGCCATGGGCCACAGATTGCAGACTCCTTGCTCTAGAAGGTCTAAAATCTTTCTTTTAGTTTAAATTTTAGTTAGTAAATATACAGTGCAATATTGGTTTCTGGAGTGAAATTCAGTGATTCATCACTTACATATAACATCACAACAGGTGCCTTCCTGGGCAGCCCTGGTGGCTCAGCGGTTTAGCGCCACCTTCAGCCCAGGGCGTGATCCTGGAGACCCAGGATCGAGTCCCGGGCCAGGCTCCCTGCATGGGGCCTGTTTTTCCCTCTGCCTGTGTCTCTGCCTCTGTGTCTCTCATGAATAAACAAATAAAATCTTAAAAACAAAACAAAACAAAACCAAAACAGGTGCCTTCCTTAATGCCCATCCCCTACCCACCTCCCTCCATCAACCCTCAGTTTGTTCTCTGTCATTAGGAGTCTCTTATGGTTTATTTCCCTCAGTCCTTTTCTTCCCCCTTCCCATATGTTCATCTGTTGTCTTTCTTAAATTCTACATTTGTGTAAGATCATATGGTCTTTGTCTTTCTCTATTTCACTTAGCATAATATACTAACTCCATCCATGTTGTTGCAAATGGCAAGATTTCACTCTTTTTGATGGCTGAGTAATATATTTATATTTATATATATGTGTGATATATATATATATATCTCACATCTTTGTCCATTCATCAGTTGGTGGACATTTGGGCTCACTCCATAGTTTGGCTATTGTTGATAATGCTACTCTAAGCATTGAGGTGCATGTACTCCTTCAAATCTGTATTTTTGTATCCTTTGGATAAATACCTAGTTAGTGCAATTACTGGATGTAGGGTAGTTCTATTTTTAACTTTTTGAGGAACCCCTATACTTTTCTTCAGAGTGGCTATACCAGTTTGCATTTCCCTTTCTCCACATCCTTGCCAAAATAGAAAGTCTAAAATCTAACACTGGGTAGATTAACACAACAGCACAGAGTGCCGGCCCAGGACTGTGGTGTGTCAGACCCTGTAGAATTAACTCACGTCACCTAGTGCAGAGGTTACTATTTGTTAACCTGTAATTAGTTGTCTTGACTGAATTGCAAGGAGCAACATGCACTGGACAATGATGGGATTGATAGAGAAACTGCCTTGTCAAAGTCGCCCTTGTGTCCAACTTTAGGATATTTTGGGAGATGTCAAGCTTGACATCTGAGCAATCAGCTCATATTTTGCTGGGGACACTCTGCTTCCAGCTGTATATCCAGATTTTCATTTTCACTGTGGCTTCTAGAGAACTCTGAGTCACATATGACAGGGCAGTTTGGTCTTGAAGGAGCCTCACCCTTGGACAGGGTCTCTTTTTTATCTTCTGATAACCCATCATGATGAATTATAGGTCTTCTCATAAGCTGCTTCAAATCCCTTTTGGAACAAGGCAGGGAAGAAAATGAGAGAAGGGAGGGGGAGGGCCAAGACATGACTGAGTTTCTGGGCTCGGATTCTGTTTCTCTCAGGTGTCTACATCGCCACAGTTTGAGTCCTATTTGCTTTACCTGGGAAATCTCTTTTACTTGCTTCCTCATCCTACCTATTTCTGGGAACTTCCAAGGAGTGTTCCTAAGTGCTACAAATCCTTCCCTGCAGACTCTGGGTCTCCCTCCAAACTGGGGCTCTGGTCTGTAGCAGTCTGCTTCTTGCCATCTCCTGACCAACAGGACCTACAGGCCCATCTTTTGATGCCCCAGAGCCCTGCTAAGACCAGGTGATAGTTTATAACAAAACTTTACCTCAGATCTGGGGGTAGTGAGGGAACCACAATGCAGGAAGTTCAGACTAGCTTGAGGACACTTTGAAGAGCTTTCCATGATAGACTGGCAAACCAAGGCTTGTGGGACAAGTCTGGCCCCTGCCTATTTTTGAACAACTCTGCAAACTAAAAATAATAGGGATGATGGGGGGGGGGGATCAAAAGAATAATCTTTTATAACATGTGAACATTGCATGAAATTCAAATTTCAGTGTCTAGGAATAAAGTTTTATTAACACACAGGCATGCCCATTCATTTACATATTGTCTGTGGCTGCTTTGCCCTGCAATGGCAAAGATTAGTTTCCAGGGAGACCATTCACCTACAAAGCCTAAAATATTTCTTACCTGGCCCTTTACAGAAAATATTTGCTGACCCCTACCCTAGACCAGGGTCTTCTCCTGAGTATCTCTCTTATTACCTGGTGGTTTCTATTTCTAGGGCAGGAGCTGTTTTAAGTTCCTACCCTGTTTGCACCTGCTGTTCCCTCTGCCTGGAGGGTCCTTCCCTCCTGCCTCTCCAATCTGCTCATCATCTGCACATGTTCTTGACCTTCTCGACTGGGTTAACTTCTCATCTTGGCTTCATAGCCCTTGTCACCTTCTCAATTTTATGCTTGTCTGGGCAAGAATTTGATTAGCATCTGTCCTGCCTCTAGACAGTATGCTCCATTCTCCGAAGCAACGTAAGGCAGTTTAGAGGGAAACATAAAATACTGCAAAATAAAAATGCAGGTGTCTGTTTTTGCTCAGGGTGCCCTCAGCTCCTCACCAGGATCTGGTACCTGGAAGATGCTCAACAAGTGTATGTGGGCTGACCGAATGGAAAGATTGGATGTGAAAAAGAAGGAAGATGAAACAACAGCTTAAAGGGGATTCAGGGTCAAGAAGAGGGCAGATGGGGGGTACTGGAGATGCAGTCTATATACACTGCTCAGACCTGGAGGCTAATGGTGGGCTTTGGATTTTTGGCTCTGTCACTAACTAGCTGTGTGATACTGGGCAAATTATTTAACCTCTCTGGGCTTCATATGTAAGATCGGGATCGTAATAGTACTTTCCTCAGAGATGTTGTGTGAGATCTAAACAGATGAAGTGCTTAGCATAGAGTCTGGTCCATAGAAAGTGTGCATTGTTGGTTGTGAATTGTGTTCCTCAAAAGATATGTTCAAGGCCCAACCTCTGGTAGCTGTGAATATGACCTTACTTGGAAACAGGACCTCTGCAGATGTAATTGAGTTGAGATCATACTGGATTAAGGTGGGTTCCAATCCAGTGACTGCTGTCCTTATGAAAAGAAGGAAATCTGGACATTGACACACAGGGGAGAGGCCACATGAAGCCAGAGGTAGAGGCAAAGTGAGGTGTCCAAGGACTGTTGGCAACTAAGCTTGGAGAGGGTCATGGAACAGCTCCTCCCCTACAGCCTCTAGAGGGAGCACGGCCTTGCCGACACATTGGTTTTGGACCTCTAGCCTCCAGAACTGTGAGGGAATAAAAGGCTATTATCTCAAGCCCCATAGTTTGTGGTCACTTGTTATGGCAGCCCCAGGATACCAGTACAGTGCTCCCTAATCCTTAGGCCATCATTGTTCAAGGAGAGCTTATGGCAAGGGAGAGGATGGTGGATATTGTAGGCGCCACCTGGATTTTCTTGGGCTTTTAAGTCCATGCATGGATGGCACTTGACTCTGGGCCCCTGTGATGTCCTGCCTGAGAGCTTCCTTCTCCACCGTTGGGACAATTATCCACTGAGGTGTATATGGCAAGCCAAAGAGCTGGTGCCCCGGCTGCACCTCAGCCAGTAACAGATGGGGTTTGGTGGGTGAATGTCCCAACTTCCTCGCTCCTTGGTTGGCTCTGGGGGACATGGCTTCCTAGGATGCCCCAGCTTGGAAATCCTTTATGGGCTGGCCTCCACATCCTGTCTCATTTCCCTGCTCCCCACCCAGTGCTTCCTGGGGGTGCTTTCCAAATACACCAGTTCCGGTCACCTGCTGGTCTCAGCCTCTGTTTCTAGGGGAGCATATGCTGAGAGGGAGTTTGTAGGTGGTAAGTGGACAAGGCTCATCTGATGGAGTAAGGCCCCAGGAAGGGCTGGAGAAGGTTTGGGGTCAAGGGCAGGTGGGCGAGTTGCCTTCCCTTGAGGAAGACAGGGGATGCTGGAAGTTGGAGAACAGAATGTAAAGATGGTTGTAGATGGTAGTAACTTCAGTAAATGAGAAAACTGAGCTAAGAACCCGTAAGGAAAGAAATCCAATGGGATTGACTTCTTTACCCTCTTCTAAAAAATTGCTATCAAAGCAATGTATGTGCATAATTTTTAAAAAATCAAATAGTGTAGAATAGTGTTCTAGGGGTGAATGACAGCTCCTTGCCCCATCCCCCTCACCTCCCTGCTCCTGGCCCTGGAGCCAACCTCGATTGACCAGTTTTAGATTTTAGCTCTGGTGGGTACCCCACACCTCCAAAAGACAGGCTGATATGGTTGATTTTAGGTTTACCCACTTCAGGCATTTCCTGTTTGCTTGCGGCTCTGCAGGATGGTAGAGTGTGGGCAGAATTACAAGATGGCCCCAGGATTCCAGCCCCTGGGTACACACACCTTCTCCCAGTCATTCAATTTAACACTATTCTGTGGTGGGGGGGAGGTATGAGGGAGTGGAGCTGATATAATTAAGGTTTTATATAATAAATAAATAATTTGACCTCAAGATGGGGAGATATGAGCGGGGGGGGTTCTGCCCTAAACACAGGAGCCCTTTATATCTGAGTCTGGGGGTCAGAGACAGGAAGTCAGAGATTCAAGGGACAAGGGGGATTTGATGTTTGAGAAATATTCCACTGCTGGCTTGAAGATAGGGCCACATGGCAAGGAAACCCAGGTGGCCTCTGGGACCTAAAGCTAGTCTTCAGCTGGCAGCCACATAAGGACCTCAGTCCTACAACCTCAAGGGACTGAATTCTGACATAGCCGTGTGACCTCAATAGAGGTCCCTAATCTCAGATGACAGCGTGGTTTTCATTTCAGCTTGGTGAGATGCTAAGCACAGAACCCAGTGACACTGTGCCCAGACTCTGACCTACAGAGCTTTGAGCTAATAAACATTGTCGTAAGCCACTAAGTTGTGGTAAAGTTTTACAAAGCATAGATAGCGAGTACAGCCAGTGTGAGGTGGCGTGAGGATTGAAGCTATGTCGCACCACTCGTCACCATCCTGTGCCTTCTGTCAACTTGCCTTCACTGCCTTAGACTCTCCACTGACCACCTGAGCAACTCCAAACTATGACCTTCCATGGCTTTCCTTACTCCAGCCACCACAGACAGTACCATCTTGGCTCCCTATTTTGTAAGCTGGAGACATTTTCAGCTTTGTGGACCATGTGGTCTCTCACAGCTACTCTGCCATCATAGCGAGAAAGCAGGCACAGACAATATATAGAGAAACAAGTGTGGCTGTGCCAATAAAACTTTATTTACAAAAGTAGGCTGTGGGTCCATCTGCCCTGCAGACCTCATTCCACCTCCCATTCTCTGTCCAATGGCTCACTCCTCTCACCGGATCAAGGCTCCTAACTTTGGCATTTTCTTGGCCCAATCCTTAGGAGTCTATTTTCAATTTCTAAAAAGCAGCTTGATGTGTAGTAATGGGAAGTCTTGGGAATATCCAGGCTTATCTCTGCTTGTCAGTGACTTTTAAAACAGTTTGCTTCTATCCAATTCCATTCAAGTGAAAGGAAGAGACCCCATCGAGGATGAAGTTGGAGACCCAGATCCATCCTTTATAAACAAGTTGAGGCCTGTACAGCCCATGCCTTGCAAGTCAGGGGTCACAGCTGGAAGCATTTTCCTGGGAAATTCAAAGTTGTCAAAGGCATTTATCCGGTATTTTATTGTAATTGGTTAATTTATGCTTTATTTACCTTTTGGATATGATCTGAAAGTTAATGCTGGGGTAACCGCTGCCTTTTTCTGTTCTGTGTTGTCAGGAAGATGTATGTCTCTTTAGCTTAACATTTTTAAAAAATGAGAAATGGAGCTTTGGAATAAATTTTCCACCACTCATGACGAGGAGCCTCCAGGCACCATGGTCTGTGTTCTTTTAAGTCAAATAGAACTAGTTTCAGCGGAGAACATTCAAATGTTTCACTGTAGGCTGCAGAATTTGGAGCTAATCTTCCAGGATGAGCGTTGCTGGAAGTCCATCCAGGAGCGATTGGTTGGAAAACGCAGATTCCTAGGAGGAAAATAATCGAGAAACCCGGTAGCGTGGCTGCCTTGCTGACCGCCTGCGCCCAGGCCTGCACTTCTCCCTGCACGTGGGTGCACATATGGGATATGCATCCCGTCCCGCCTCAGTCAGGCAGCTGCCAAGTAGAATTCACATTTAAAGCTGCTCATCATTTCCAATTGTTCTCCAAATAAAACAGGCCCCAGAGCTGAGGCAAATGCCTTCGAAGGCATTTTTCTACTGGATATGGGTCCGGAATAGGTAATAAAGAGAAATCTGCACCTCCAAGCACATCTTGGAGATAGCTTTTGATTCAGACCAGTCGGAAGCCACTGATGCGCACAAAATAGAACAGGCTGGACCAAAAACAAAGTTGGTGTGCTGCCTCGGCTAGCTTTACCAAGGATTTAGCTTTTTTATCTTAAAAAAAAAAAAAAAAAAAAAAACTTCTTATCTTGTAATGATTGTAGACTCTACAGTAGGTTGCAAGAAATAGCATAGCTAGTCCTCTGGACTGTGCACTCAGCTTCCCCCGAGTTAGTCTTACACAACAATGGTACAGCAACAAAGCCAGAAGTCCACCAGGCACAGCGTGTGTCCAGTCCTATGTTGTTAAGTCCTTCATCTTTGAATGCTCCCTTTTTTATATACATTTATTACATTTTTGGCATTCACAACTTGCTCAAAGAACACACACCAAGTATTTTTATGATTCCAGAGAAGGGCCCGCTCTCTTCTCCATCAGCATCCTCCCATAGCATCTGAGTGGACCTAGGGCCCCCTGCCAGTCATGCCCACCGGGGAAGGGGTTGTCTGGAGCTGGCTTCCTGACCTTGCTGGCCATCTTGGGAGGGGCTTTCACACATCTCATCTCATTCAGTCTCCACTTATTTTCATTTAATAAGTAGAAAGAGATGGAACCTAAATGAGCCCACCTTGCTCCTGGTGAAAAGCTCTGGTTACAGATTTGATGAAAAAGCCGTTCAAACCCTGGCCTGAAATGAGTTTTGTGGGCAATGTGCGCAAGTCAGTCAGGCGGGCAGTCTCCCGTGACATGGGTAATTGCAGTCAGGGGAAGCTCAGACCGGCCCTGGGGTCAGAGGGGGATGTGCTCGGAAGCCAGGAGGTGGCCGTGCGCTCTCAGCACTCACACTGAACATGCCCGTGATCAGATGTGTGTGGGCTTTCCTGCCACCGAGCAACTGTCTGATGGCAGCTGGGGGTCCTACAACTTTTTTTTTTTTTTAAGATTTTATTATTCATGAGAGACACAGAGAGAGAGAGAGGCAGAGACACAGGCAGAGGGAGAAGCAGGCCCCCTGCAGGAGCCCGATGTGGGCCTCGATCCCAGGACCCCAAGATCACGACCTGAACTGAAGGCAGATGCTCAACCACTGAGCCACCCAGGTGTCCCATAGGTCCTACGATTGAATTCAATTCTGACACTGGCTTCCTGGAGGTAATGTCATCCCCACAGGTTAAGGGCTCAGCCACCCAAAAGGCTGTTGCCACTTCAGACACTGGTCACAGGTCCACACTGTCCCCTGTGCTTCTGACCCACTGGCCATAACCAGAGGTTGCCACGACCTCCTCCTGGGGTTCAGTTAATTTGCTAGGACAGCTCACAGAACTTGGGAAAATAGTTTCTTGACCAGATCACTGGTTTCTTATAAAAGGATATAACTCAAGAACAACCAGAGGGAAGAGAAGCAGAGGGTGAAGGCTGTGGGAAGAGATGCAGAGCTTCCAGGCCTTTCTTGGACGTGCCACCCTCCCAGCACCTCTATGTGTTTACCAGCCTTGAAGCTTTCTGAATGCCATCTGTTATGTGTTTTTATAGAGGCCTTGAGTTGTAGCCACAACTGATTAAATCATTGGCCAGTAGCGATTAATTCAACCTCCAGCCCCTCTCCCATCCCGGTGGGGTCAGTGCTGGGGTTGGCCCCACTGGTACCCAGCCCTGTCCTTAGGGCCTTTCCAAAAGTCATCATGTTCATAGACACTCAGATGTGGTTTAAAGGGCTTGCTAGGAATTGCAAGAGACACCTTTATCTCTCTTACCACCTAAGAAATTCCAAGGGTTTTAGGGGCTGTGAGTCAAGAACTGGGATGAAGACCAAATATATATTTCTTATTGTAAATCATAATATCATGCGATAGAATCCACCTCTTACATTCTGGTGAGGAAAAGGTGGGTCTGTGAGTGCTCAGGAATCTGAGTGAGTGGGCAGCTTCTGGCTCTTTCGACCTATAGCACTGAATCTGCTTCCAATTCCTCATGTTAGAATGAGGTGTGGGGCCGTTGGTGAGGTGACCCAGACTCAGGACTGGACCTGTCAGTCAGGGGGATTCAGGGAAGGTGCTGGGCTGCTCTCGGCTCTCTTTCCACCATCTCTGTGGTTTTCACGGAATTAGCTGGAATTAGCAGGGCATGAGAGGAGCGCATCTTTCATCCATCTCTCTGCAGCTCAGGGGGCTTCTGAGCAGATGGGTAAGGTTGGTCTGGAGAAGACTGCAGGACTGTATTTGTCCCAAATTAACCTTTCTGGAACATTTGGATGCAGTGGGTGAATGGACTTGAGGTTTTCTTTCTCCAGAACAGACGTATATGAAAAATGGAGGAACTTGGCTGCTAGGCAGGGAGGGTGCTTAATGATCTGAAAACAAGCCTCGGTGTTTTTCAAGGCTGGGGTAGAGAGAATGGTTACCTTGATTGGAGCTGGACTTTCTGAGGCACATTTCAAGTAAGACTGCCCTTGTTAAGGTGAGGCAAAGTTCTGGAGGACAATTTTTTTTTTTAATTAAGTTTCTATTCTTAATTCCAGTAGGGTAAACATACAGTGTTATAGTAGTTTCAGGTTTATTTTGTAAATAATAAATCCTTCTGTACATCACCTGGTGCTCATCACAATGGGTGCACTCTATATCCCTATCACCTATTTCCCACATCCCCCCAACCCCCCTCTGGAACCATCAGTGTGTTCCCTATAGTGAAGAGTCTGTTTCTTCAAACAATCCAATCATGAAATGGGCAAAAGACATGAAGAGAAATCTCACAGAGGAAGACATGGACATGGCCAACACGCACATGAGGAAATGCTCCGCATCACTGGCCATCAGGGAAATACAAATCAAAACCATGAGATCCCACCTCACACCAGTGAGAATGGGGAAAATTAACAAGACAGGAAACCACAAATGTTGGAGAGGATGCGGAGAAAGGGGAACCCTCCTGCACTGTTGGTGGGAATGTGACCTGGTGCAGCCACTCTGGAAAACTGTGTGGAGGCTCCTCAAAGAGTTAAAAATAGACCTGCCCTACGACCCAGCAGTTGCACTGTTGGGGATTTACCCCAAAGATACAGATGCAGTGAAACGCCGGGACACCTGCACCCCGATGTTTCTAGCAGCAATGTCCACAATAGCCGAACTGTGGAAGGAGCCTCGGTGTCCATCGAAAGATGATGGATAAAGAAGATGTGGTTTATGTATACAACGGAATATTCCTCAGCCATTAGAAACGACAAATACCCACCATTTGCTTCAACATGGATGGACCTGGAGGGTATTATGCTGAGTGAAGTAAGTCAATCAGAGAAGGACAAACATATGGTCTCATTCATTTGGGGAATATAAAAAATAGTGAAAGGGAATAAAGGGGAAAGGAGAAAAAATGAGTGGGAAATATCAGAAAGGGAGACAGAACATGAGAGACTCCTAACTCTGGGAAACGAACTAGGGGTGGTGGAAAGGGAGGTGGGCGGGGGGGTGGGAGGGACTGGGTGACGAGCACTAAGGGGGGCACTTGACAGGATGAGCACTCGGTGTTATGCTATAGTTGGCAAATTGAACTCCAATAAAAAAAATTTTTAAAAAAAGAGTCTGTTTCTTAGGGATGCTTGGGTGGCTCAGCGGTTGCATATCTGCCTTTGGCTCAGGATGTGATCCCGGGCTCCAGAATGGAGTCCTGCATTGGGCTCTCTGCTTAGAGCCTGCTTCTCCCTCTGCCTATGTCTCTGCCCGTCTCTTTTTGTCTCTCATGAATAAATAAATAAGTCTAAAAAAAAAAGAGTCTATTTCTTGGTTTGTCTCTCTCTCTTTTCCCTTAGTTCATTTGTTTTGTTTCTTAAATTCCACATATAAGTGAACTCATATGGTATTTGTTTTTCTCTGAATGGCTTACTTCACTTAGCATAATGCTATCTCCATTCATGTTGTTGCAAATGGCAAGACTTCATTCTTTTTATGGCTGAGTAATATTCCATTGTATATATATAAACCACATCTTTTTTTTTTTTTAAAGATTTTATTTATTTATTCATGAGAGACCCAGAAAGAGAGAGGCAGAGACACAGGCAGAGGGAGAAGCAGGCTCCCCACAGGGAGTCTGACGCAGGACTCGATCCCAGGACCCCGGGACCAGGACCTGAGCTGAAGACAGATGCTCAACCACTGAGCCACCCAGGTGTCCCAAACCACATCTTTATCCATTCATCTATCAAAGGACACTTGAGCTGCTTCCATCTTTTGGCTGGATATGCAAATCTAGGAAATAACAGCTGTGAACAAGCCTGGGGTCTGGAAGGAAAAGTTCTGGCTAGTGGCTAGAGTCTAAGACCACAGAGCCTGTATCAAAGGAGTGACAGACTTGAAAATACATCAAAGATTCAAAGTCAGTGGGATCTACAGCTCTGTGACCTTGCATGAGTTACTTAACCTCTCTCTTTCCTCATCTGAAATGGGGTTTGAGAGGCAGAATAATCCCCCACCCCAGATGCTTATGTCCTAATCCCTGGAATTTGTGACCATGTTAGATAACATGGTGAAGAGGAGTTAAAATCACAGCTAATTTGAAGATAGATTATCCTGGATTATCTGCATGGACCCAATGAAGAAGGAGTCAGAAAAAGAGATTGGAAAGGATGATGCGGAAAGAAATCAACCCCCTGTGGCTGGCTTTGAAGATGGAAGAAGAGGTCATAAACTAAAGAATTCAAGTGTCATCTTGAAGCTTGAAGGCAATGATATGAATTCTCTCCTGGAGGCTCTAGGAAGGGATGCATCCTGCAGACACTTTTTAAAAAAAGGTTTATTTATTTGAGAGAGAGATAGAGAGAGAATGAGCGGGAGGGGTAGAAGAGGGAGAAAGAGAGAATCTGAAGCAGATTCTGCACTGAGTGCAGAGCCTGATGCAGGGCTCAATGGCAAAACCCTGAGATCACGACCTCAGGTGAGACCAAGAGTCAGACGCTTAGCTGACTATGTCACCCAGGAACCCCTCCACAGACACCTTGATTTTACCCCAGAGAGACCCATGCCAAGCTTCTAACTTACAGAACTATAAGATAATACATTTCTGTTGTCTTAAGCTACAAGTTCATGACAATTTGTTACAGCAGCAAAAGGAAACTAATACATGGGGACAACATAACACCTACCTCCCGGGGAAGCTGCCGAGAGTGGATGAATTATTACATGACAAGCACTTAGAGCAGTGTATGGCTCAATACGATGATGATGATGATGCAGAAGATTGTTACTACCATCATTGACAAGAATATGCTTATCTTGAGTGATGCCCAGATTTGGAATGTTAAGAGGAGGGGAGACCAGAGCAGGAAGAGGGGTGCAAATGGAGATCCAAAGGATGCAGGGTCTGGAGCACGGGAGGGAGAGCAGACAGTGGTGGTGACTGCCATCCCCCCCAAGGTCAAGGGGTGTAGAAGGCAGGAAGGATAACAGAGACTGGAGAAGCACCTTTCAACTCAGCATGGTGGAGAGAGCCCTCCCTGGACCAGGACTGGAGCCATGCTGCAGCTCTAAAGCTGGGCTGATCAGCCTGGCAGCCACCAGCCAGCCACAGGTGGGTATGGAGCCCTGGGGATGAGGCTAGTCTGAATCTGATGGGCTGCAATGCAAAGACACACTGGATTTCCAACACTCAGGACACAAAAAGAATGTAGATGACTCATGAATAATGGATATATTTTTAAAAGATTTTATTTATTTATTCATGAGAGGCACAGAATGAGAGAGGCAGAGACAGAAGCAGGCTCCATGCAGGGAGCCTGATGTGGGACTCGATCCTGGGTCTCCAGGATCACACCCTGGGCTGAAGGTGGCACTAAACCGCTGAGCTACCCAGGCATCCCGAATAATAGATATTGATTCCATGTTGAGCTGGTAAGATTTTGGATAGCCTGAGGTACAACACCTATTTGTTAGATTAATCTCACCTATTTCTTTTTCCTTTTTAAAGATGCAGCTACTAGGAAGTTTAAAACTGCATCTGTGGTTCATAGTAACGCTATGTGTGTGGGTGTCCCCTCTGGGTTGCTGGCACCTGTTTATAAAGCCAGGACTGCTTAGGGCATCTGGGGTTAGGGGACCAGAAAATTGCAGGGAGCACAGATAAAGCTATGTCATCAGAAAGGCACATTGTAAGAAGGGGCATCCGGATGGAAGCCAAGGCCAGGACCGCCTTTTGGGGAAAGTAAGCAATGCAAGCCAGGAGGGCGATGGGGCTCAGGATCATTATTCATGTTCTCACAGAGACTCGGGCAATTTATAATCCAAGGAGAGGGAACTAATGTAGAGGGAGAAATGAGATCGACAGCAGAGAGGGTGAATTGATGGAGGAGCCCTCATCAAGGGAGGCGAGAAGAAGATTTAAGAGCTGGGCAGGAGTTGACCTTGGAGGAGCCAGGAGAGGACAAACAGGTGAGAGATAAATGAAACAATCAGCACACTTAGCCAGAACCGTGCCTCACAGCGCAAGTGAAATAGAGTGAAATAGATTTGGATGAGACCACTCACTGGGGCTGTGAAAAGTCAGGAAGGAGATGGAGGAGGGGAGTATTTGCTGCAGGAGGGAACACCAGCTGGTGAAGGAAAACCCGTGCGGTCGGGCAGGGCACACAGAGGAGTGGGATGTACAGGCCCTATGCACTAGGAAAGGTCTAGAAAAAGTCACCGCAATCCCAACTCCAAAGAAATGCAAATCAAAGACAAAAATAAGCATGTCTTGCTCTCTGATAGAAACCAACCTATTTCTCCAGGGTTTGCCCTGCTGACGCAGCAAGGATTCATGCCCTCTTCATTCTCCCCTGAATCTCTGGGGGCTGGAGCAAGTCCTGATTCCAATACCAGGCAGGAGAGGTACACCAGAATCCAACCCCCAGCCAACACATGGAGAGAGATTTGGGTCTCCTCTTTGAAACCTTACATCCAGGGATGCCTGGGTAGCTCAGTCCGTTAAGTGTCTGCCTTTGGCTCAGGTCATGGTCTCAGGGTCCTGGGATTAAGTCCTACATTGAGCTTCTTGCTCAGCAGGGAGTCTGCTTCTCTCTCTCCCTCTGCCTCTCCTCCTGCTTTGCTCTCTCTCTCTTTCTCTCAAATAAATAAAATCTTTAAAAAGAAAGAAAAAACCTTACATCCTGCCTCACCTCTTAAGTGTGCCCTGAGAAATCATTTCTCCTGTGTCGTCTCAGCTTCAGAAGCTGGGACACATTGCCTTCCTATTTTTTTGACTGCATGATCTGCTTCTCATGAAAACAGGTGTCTGCAGCCCACCTGGAGGGAGGAGGGGCTACGCCCGTAAACCTTGGGTTTATCTAATGGGATAAACTGGAGGCCGCACAACCTCGAGTGACTGGCTCTCCCATCCTCCAAAGTCTGTCTCGGATCCCCTTCCAGCCTGCCGGTTGTTCCCCTTCATATGCCCATCATTCCCAGCCTCAAGCCCATCCTGCCTTCCTCCACCAAGAAAGACGGCAAGGAGGCAAGAAACACCAGCCCTCTTTCTGCTCTTCAAAAATCCAAACCCCATCTTTCTCCTGTTGCCACCAAATCGAGGACAGTCTGTGTTCTCCTTCTGATTTCTGGCCCATACCTCTGGCAAAGATCTTGGCATTCCAGGGGCCAGACATGGGAGGTTTCTTTTCTCCACCTCCCCACCACCAACTTAAAAAAAAAAAAAGTCAGTCTCCGAAGTGTTGATTTTCCTGCTATTTTTAAGTTCAATCAGATTGGATTTCATGACAGGAAATACCTTCCCATTTTCTCCCTCTCTCCCCACTGTCTGCGCTGCACTACAGAGGTCCACAGTCTAACTGAAACAATATAGGATTTGGAGCCAAGCGTCTAGAATGAGGACGTTTGAGCACAGGCTCTTCTCTCTCCAAATAAACCTCAGTGCCCCCAAATGGAAAAACCCAGCTCTCAGAACACAAGCTGTTGGCAGCTCATCTGAGTGAATAAAAGGACGTCTTTTATTTTGCAAAGACCACATTCTCTTAGAGGGTGACTCTATCCTCCTGTGGGGCCACTGTTTTTAGTTGGACGCTGGGGGAACAAAGGACAATCCTAGCAGCAACACCTGCATTTGTAATTGTTGATGGGTTATCTCAAAGGCTCTGATGTGCCTTAACCCCTTGAATCCTAACACTGGAAGGAAGCTGGGCCGGGGAGAGGTTAAATGCACAGCCTCACAGGATGGCAGGTGGCAGCCAGCCATGGCCTTGGAGCTCAGGGCTTCTGGTCTGTGGCTCACGTGCACACTTCCTCCACCAGCCAGGGCCACCTCAACTCCTGCATTGGAGAGGAAGAAAGGAGAACATCTTAGAGACCCGGCGTGTGGAATCTGGGCTGAACACTCCGGCCCAGATTCCCCCGGTAGTTCACTTAATCATATTTTGGTACTGCTAAACTCCAGTTTAGCCCAGAGGCATCAACAGGCAGGGATTGCCAACTGGCCTTTGCAATGTTTGCTTTCCCCTCCTTAGTTGCTGGCTCTGTGTATGGGTGGGATATCCATTTTAGATCTTGGCTCTGGCTCTCTGATGTGAGGATAAATCTAGTGTGTTTTTATCTTTACAGGAGGGATAGGGCTGTGTTCTTCTTACCAACTGGCCAGGGCTTTACTTAGGAATAAAGCACGTTGAGCATCTGATAAACCCCCCACATAATGTGCAAGGCACCCTGTGCTCCTCTGTGGGAGGTGAGGTGGTTATACTCAGAACTGCTGACCCATCGCTGCAAATTTCCCATGTCCTGCTGCATTGAGGCCCTTTCTCCTCCGACCATCTGCTTGAATCAAGTCTTGTCCTTGCTAATGAAGCCAAAGGAAGTCCCATATTTCTCATCTGTCTGCTTCTCTCGAATGGCTGATTCTGGACAGTTCTGGAATGTGGACTGTGCCAGTGCTCTGGGCCTCCTTGCAGTTCACTGTCCTCCATACGCACCTTCTCCCAGGACAAATACGCCTGACTCTTTGCCAACCTCCCCTTCTCTTTGCCACATGACCTTGCCTTCAGGATAAATATCTCTGGATGACAAAAGATTGATGCCTCTATAAAGACTTCCCATAGCTCACATGATGTCTCCTTTGTGGGAAGTCATGTTCTACCTCAGGGCAAGGGTCATTGAAACTGTACTGCTCCTTGTTGAGACAGTAGTCCCCCAACCACCCCAAAGCTTTCAAGAAATCAGGATTCTGAGCTGCTGGTGGTGCCTGCTTTCCCACTGAGTTTCTGCTCCGAGCTGGCTGCCACTGAAGGCTGCTTGGACTGAGTCCAGATTGGGGCCCAGATCTTGGGCATGCCAGCTCCTTATGAAAGGGTCTCCCTAGAAAGGCTATACAAGGCACAGTCCCTGATTTCCTAATTCGGAGTCAGGAACTCCCACCCCTATTAGCCTCAACTCTACTTAAACTTCCAATGACACACACAAATTGGACAGGTTGATCCGCCATCATGTAGCCTGGTCCTTAACATCCAGACAGGGAGTTGGGGCCATCGGGTCTCCATTTTTCTCTGGAAAATGTCTGATGTACGATTCACCTTACAGACTACCAGAAAATTCCCTGAGGGCCTTTGTGGTACTGAAGGACCAATTGTATGGGCAGGGGAAACGTGCCACCCTAGTGCTGGGTCGGGCATTGGGGCTCAGAGATAAGATGCAAGAGAGCAGAAAATACTCACCAAATTCCTCCGCTTGCCTGAAGTGTCCTTTGGGAGCTGGATTCCGTAGGAAAGCAGACTCTGCTTCCACCCCCTGAAATATTACATGTCCCTGATCAGTTGTATAATCATTTCCTGATTACAAAGCTCATATGTGCTCATTGCAGAAAATTCAAAGAGCAGAATGGAAGGGAGAGAATGATAAAACGCAGCTAGAAGTTCCTCATCTATCGCCCCTCCCCTTAGCGATACCCACTATTAATTTTTTTCAATCAAAGGGAAATTCACATGACATAAAATTAACCATTTGAAAGTGAACAATTCAGTGGCATTTTGCACATGTCCAGCGTTTGCAACTGACACCCCTATCTAGTTCCAGAACATTTCCATCACCCCAAAATAAAACCTTGTACTATTAATGCTGATATATTTCCTTCTGGCATTTTTCTACTTTAATACAGTATTTCCAAATTGTACCCTAATTTTGTCCCTTGGTTAAATTTTATTTTATATCAACATTACTGGACTATAATGTACATACAATAAGGTATCTAACTTAGATGTGCAGGGTGATGGGTTTTGACAAATGTGTATGTTACAAATGTATACACCTATGTAATCTCTACCCCAGTCAAGATGTAGAGTATTTCTAGCACTCTAGAAAGTTCCCTCGAATCCTTTGGGGGGGTCATTCTCTCCTTTCTCCATCATAGGCAACCACTGTGTTCATTTCCATTTCTATTAATTCTGAAGTTCTAGAGCTTCACATAAATGGAATCATCCAGTGTGTTTTCCTTCCTACCATCTTTTCAGTCAGCACTACCTTTCTTAAAAAATATTTTATTTAGAAAAGAAAAAAAGAAAAAAATTTTAGTTAAATTCAATTTGTCAACATACAGTACAACAACCAGTGCTCATCCCATCAAGTGCCGTCCTTAGTAACCGTCACTCAGTTACCTCATCCCCCCACCCATCTCACCTTCTTCAACCCTTTGTTTGTTTGCCAGAGTTCGGAGTCTTTCATGGTTTGTCTCCCTCTCTTATTTTTCTTCACTCAGTTCCCTTCCTTTCCCTTATAATCCCTTTCATTATTTCTTATATTCCACATATGAATGAAATCATATGATAATTGTCCTTCTCCAATTTACTTATTTCACTCAGCATGATACCCTCCAGTTCCATTCATGTTGAAGTAAATGGTAGGTATTCGACCTTTCTGATGGCTAAGTAATATTCCATTGTGTGTGTGTATATAATATATATATGTTACATCTTCTTTACCCATTCATCTGTTGAAGGCCATCGTGGCTCCTTCCACAGTGTGGCTATTATGGACACTGCTTCTATGAACACTGGGGTGCAAGTGTCCTATTGTTTCACTACATCTATATCTTTGGGGTAAATACCCAGTAGTACAATTGCTGGATTGTAGGGTAGCTCTATTTTTAACTTCTTGAGGAACCGCCACACTGTTTTCCAGAGTGGCTGCACCAGCTTTCATTCCCACGAATAGTGCAAGAGGGTTCCCCTTTCTCCAAGCACTATGTTTTTGAGATTCATCCATGCTGCTGCATGAATCAGCAAATTTATTCTTTACTGTTGCTAAGAACTCAAGTGTATGAATAAATAACCAATATGAATATAAAATTTTAAACAAATAAGCAAATAAACAGTTCATTCACTTGTTGTCTTGATGGATATTCCACTGAGTTCTATGACAAATCTTCTCCATGTTTTTAATAACTTCACAAACAACTTTCAACACCTACCTCATGTCATTAGTTGGGTCTAACAATTTAACTGAGCTGCCTATTATTCATGGGCAGCTAGGTTTTGTCTATTGTGATGAACATCCTCATATACAAACTTTTGTCCAGTGCTTGGAAACGAATGATGAAATCTGAGTTAAGAACATTTTAAAGGTTCAAAAAAAAAAAAAAAAGGAACATTTTAAAGGTTCAAGACATATGGCTACATTTTTCTCTATACCCCACAGTCTAAATGAAGAGCCCATGTATAGGGTGATCATATGACTCAGTTCTGGCTAGTGAGCCCTAAGTGGAAATCCAATGGAGACTTTTGGGATGGCTTTGCTTTCCTTATATATGTACCACTCTCCTTTTCTTTCTTGCTTCAGCCAGGCACAGAAGGCTGGATGTGGAACAGCCATCACAAGATGGCTGGATATACCCCATTAAAGATGGAGAAGTAGAACAACCTATCAGAGAGGCTGAGCATATTCTACTGGCTTCAGAAGCTAGATTTGGGACCAACAATTTGAAACTTCAGAGAAGAAGATATTAAGTTATTCCAATTTTAGTAGTCAGTGAAATTCTTGTCAACAGAGGTAGTCAAACAGAATGGAAAGCCTATTTAGGGGAATGTGGAAGGCAGAACAAGCATAGGATAGGGTAGCCTGTGAGAGAGATGATTGTATGATTCAACTCTAATGGGCATATTTTTGCCTTTTGATTCTGTCCAAGGAAGGTGGCCATATGACTCCATGTGTCCCTCTTCATCTTAACAAGGATGTTAGAATCCATCTTATTCTTTAAAAAAATATATTTTATTCATTTATTAGAGAAAACATGAGCAGGGTGAGGAGCAGAGAGAGAAACAGGCTCCCCACCAAGGAGCTCAATAGGGCTCTGGGATCATGACTGGATCCGAAGGCAGATTCTTAACCTACTGAGCCACCCAGGCACCCCCATCTTGTTCTTTATAAGATTCCAGAAAGCTGGTTGATGTATCCTTTAAAACTATGCTCAGATCCTCCACTCTCAGGCACACACTCATCAATCTCCTTCTGTGGTTTTATTAAAAGGTCTTTCATGTGTATTAAAAATGCAAAATATCTATCTACCTATCGCCAAATTCCAGAAATGCACAAATATGAAAAGGTTTGGTTTTTAATTTTTTTTGATTACAGCTGCCACAGTGGTCATTAATATGTAAATTCCATTGGCTAAGGAGGTTGACTTTTAGTCATAAATTTGCCTCTTTCCTCTTGATAATCCTGTCTGACTCTACAGCTGTCTAGACAATGGAAAAATTAACACCATGAAACAGAGTAGTTTAACAACCTTTGGAGCCAAATACTTTCTTTCTTTTTTTTTTTTTTTTTAGATTCAAAATCCATGGTGAGAAATGTGAGACCAATTAGTTAATTATGCAAGGAATCCCTCTGGAGTACCAACCTTGAATAATAATAAGACCTTTCATTTGAATAACATTTTAATACTTCGAAAAAGTACTTTTCCATGCATTATCCTCTTTGATCCCTTGGAATGTGTGATTTTATTCCTATGACCATGCTCCAAGGTTGTAAAGACCACCAAAATGCAACACCTAAGCTCTGTAGCATTTCTATCACATTCTCTTCTTTAGCAAATTAATTCCTTGCGAGAAAATGCAAGCTCAGCTCATTCAGATAGGTCAATAGTGACTTAGTTGAGAAAAAAGAAAATTACTTATAAATCCTTAAAAAAAAAACTTTTAAAATCCTTCACTGACTTTCCATTGCTTTTAGATCAAAACCCCCCAAATTTTACCAGGATTACCAAGACTGGCCATGATTTTGCTACGGTTAACCTCTTCCCAATCTCATGTCTTGCTAATTTCTCTCCAGCCTTCTTCCCTCTGTCCAAACTGAGCTTTTTGAAGTTCTTCCAACACATGATGCCACTCTTCAAGCACTCCTTCACCTGGTTAGTACCTAGTGATTCAAAAGTTACTTTCTCAGAGAAAGACAACCCCCACATTTTCTCCATATATTAAAGCAGATCAAATGTCTTTGTAATACATCTTCAGAGAATAATGTTTCTTACCTTTAGAAGTAGAGGTAAATAAACTACAGCCCTAGAACCAAATCTGGCCCTCCCCCCTGTTTTTACAAATAAAGTTTTATGTGTACAAGGCCACATTCATTTTTTATGTATTAGCTATAGCTGTTTTCTTATTTTAAATTTTTTCCAGCTTTACTGAGGTGTGAAAAACCATATATACTTAGGTTCACAACATGATGTTTTGATGGATGTATACATTGTGAAATGATCACCACAACCAAGCTAATTAGCCTACCTATCATCGCAGAGTCAATCTTGTGTATGCGTGTGTGTGTGTGTTTGTGTGTGTGTGTGGTGAAAACACTTGAGATCCACTCTCTTAGCAGATTTCAAGTATTATTATTAACTGTAGTCATCATGCTGTCCATTAGAGCTCCAGAACTTATTCATCTTCTAACTCAAAGTTTGTACTCTGACCAATATCTCTGCTTTTCTCCTATCCCCTGGTCTCTGGTAACCATCATTCTGCTCTCTGTTACTATGAGTTTGACCTTTTTTGTTTTTTTAGGCTTTTTTTTTTAAGATTATAGATATAAATGAGATTGTGCAGTCTTTATTTTTCTGTGTCTGGCTTATTTTACTTAGCATAATGTCCTCCAGATTCCTCCTTATTGTTGCAAATGACAAACTTCCCTTCTTTTTAAAGGTTGAGTACTATGCTACTGTATTTTGTGTGTGTGTGTGTGTGTGTGTGTGTGTGTGTGTATACTATACATATGTGGGATATACACACTATATTTTCTTTATCCATTCATCCATTGATGCACACTTTTGCTGTTTCCATGTCTTGGCTACTGTGAGTAACGTTCATGGCTGTTTTCTTGCTACAATGGCAGAGCTGAGTGGTTGCAACTGAGACCATATGGCCCACATAACCTAAAATACTGACTGTCTGGCCCTTTGTGCAAGAGTTTGTTGATCCTTGCTGCAGAGCATTGATCTTAGTTTGCAATGATACATTGGTCATTAAGATGATGTGACTATCTGTTACCAATTCTAGACTGTGGGCTCAGAACTTGTCAGTAGTTCAATAAATATTGTTGAATGAAAGGAAAAATGAATGGGAAAAACAAAGAAGTCACAAAAAAAAAAAAAAAAAGGAAGAGAGAGAAAAAAGGAACCATGCTTGGGCATTATGATTATCTATGATGTTAAGAATTCTGATCTTTTTTTTTTAAAGATTTTATTTATTCATGAGAGATACAAGAGAGAGGCAGAGACATAGACAGAAGCAGGCTTCTCACAGGGAGCCCAATGTGGGACTCAATCCCTAGACCCAGGATCATCCCCTGGGCAGAAGGCAGATGGATGCTCAACTGCTGAGCCACCCAGGCATCCCAAGAATTCTGATCTTTTGAGTTGAGTAGACATGCTCTGTTTTCATTAACTCTCACCCAGTGTTTCTGGCTCTTTTCTGAGCTTGATACAAAGCAGATAAAAGGATAGAGTGAGGCCAGAGATGGAATTAAACACCAACATCTGGGGCACCTGGGTGGCTCAGTGATTGAACATCTGCCTTCAGCTCAGGTTGTGACCCTAGGATCCTGGGATTGAGTCCTACATCAGGCTTTCCAGCAGGGAGCCTGCTTCTCCCTCTGCCTATGTCTTTGCTCTCTCTATGTGTCTTTCATGAATAAATAAATAAAAATCTTAAAAAAAAAAAAACCCAACCAAACACCAACATCTGAGTCTTGGACTGAGCATGGGATAACTGCTACCCATCTTGGTGGGGCCTATTTTCAGGAACCAACTTACCCATCACACAGATTTTTCAGGGATTTAGCTTATCGTGTATTTCTTCCACCTGGAAAACTATAAAAAATATTCAGACTGGGCTGTGGTGTGCTAGGTGAATGTTGTCTTATCTCCCTGAAAGACTCGCTCTTAGTTTGTAGAACTTCCAACCCATAATGGGCAACAGAAGATGGTTAACACTGTGGGCTGCTTTTATTTTTATTTTTTTTTTAGTATTTTATTTATTTATTCATGAGAGAGAGAGAGAGAGAGAGAGAGAGAGAGAGAGGCAGAGGGAAAAGCAGGCTCTATGCAGAGATCCCAAAGTGGGACTTGATCCCGGGACTCCGGGATCACGCCCTGGGCAGAAGGCAGGTGCTAAACTGCTGAGCCACCCAGGGATCCCCCGTAGGCTGGTTTTAAAACATCCAAAATGCTCTGACCCTCCTCCCATTGAGAGAGGCAGTCCATAACTATGGTGAAAATGACTCCATATGATTTCCAAGGCTAGGTCATAAAAGGACATGAAACATCTACTTTCGTCACTGGAACACTTATGTTTGGAGACTAGAGCCTCTGTGAAAGGAATGTAATTATCCTGAGCCTGCCATGCTGGAGAGGCTTCAAGTGATTTTCCCCTTGACAACTGCTCTGAACCCGGCCTTCCAAGGTACTGGACATATAAGCAAGGCCATCTTGGACTCTCTGAGCCAGCCTATCAGCCAGCTGAGTACTACTGAATGATCTCTGTGGACACTGTAGAGAACAGAAGAATCACCAGGCCACACTCTGCCTGCACTGCTGACCACAGCATTACAAGTTATAATAAAATGGCTCTTACTCTAAGTTATTATGCTTTGGATTTGGTTGTTACACAGCAGCAGCAGCAGCTTACCAGAAAACACTACAACTGAGAGAGTGAAAAAAGGTATTTCATTAAGGTGGGTAGTATATGGTAAGTCACTGAAATTGCCCAGTTCTGGGCAAACATTTTTATGCTCAGTTTTCCAGATGAGGAATCAACACAGGTTGAGTCACTTCAACAAATGTGTAGAGGACTTACAACTAATGCATTGTTTTGTCACTGTAGAAACTACAGTGGTGGGGAGAACATCCAGAGGGTGGGTCAAATGAATCTTTTAAAATCTGTCTTGGGGTGTCTGGGTAGCTCAGGTCATGATCCTAGGGTCCTTGGATCAAGCCCCAAGTCGGGCTCCCTGCTCAGCGGGGAGTCTGCTTCTCCCTCTCCCCCTGCCCCTCCGCCTGCTTTTGCATTCATGCACTCTCTCTCTCTCAAATAAATAAATAAAATCTTTAAAAAAAAAAAAAAAAGATCTCTCTCTGTCCAGGCCAGGAAATTTGTAACTTGCTAACATTCAAGTAGAACACTGAGGGTGTTTTAAATGAAGTTTCCAAAGACGGCACAGGACTGTATTCCTGGCAGTGGCTGCCAGGGAAAGCTTGATGTGGAGAAGGTTGAGTTTGACAAATATATGGAACAACATTAAGGAGCCAAGCTTCTGTTCCAGAAAATGGCAATCGTCAGTATGGGTCCAGGTTCCACCCTGACCTTCCCTGCCTCCACCTCTTTCTTCCCTCCAAAAAGACTCTTTTCCTATGTTGTATTTTTAAGGAGGAAATGTTTGGCATGAAAAGAATTACGCCTTTTCCGTTGTACACTTGTCTTCTGAGGAGGAGAAGCCAGGATTCATCACATAGACATCTTCTTATTGAGATACCCTGGATGGGTGGATGTGGGGGTGGGGGGGTGGGCCATGAGGGCCAGTGGTTGGTGGTCTATGGGGTGAAGACTGGGGTTTTCATAAGGGGATGTGTTTGGAGGTTTATGAAGTGTGCTCTATGGCCTCAGGGTGTGAAACAAATGTAATAATTCACATTGGGGTGTCCATATTTCCTGTTCTTCCCCTAAAACATAACACCCTTGACATAATTGATTCTGGATCCCTGGCCCACCAAGGGACAAATGTGTATATAGTCCCTGGAACCCTGGACATCTCCATAGAAATTTATACACCTTAGGCCTATAAATTGTGTGGAAGACATGTTACCACAGGCACACAAGCAACAACTGAAGCATCTGATGGAAGACTACTGAAAGGTGCAGGCATTGTGAATTCCAAACAGAAGGATGATTTTTGCCTTCAGTTTGGAGCCTGAAGGAAAAAAAGAAAAGAAAGAGCTGGAGTTCAACGCATGGGGAGCTGGCAGGAATGAAAGCATAAAAATGCAACCAGAAAAGGCCACTGGAGTTTTCCAGCCAGAGAGAGATTCAGAACTGGAATGAATGAACCAGAACTAAAAGTCTCCATTTCCTCCCCGCGTTGTAGGAAAATTGAAAATCTCAGTCCTCTCCGGATTCCAGTGGAAATAACTGCTCCCTTAAAAATGGCAAAGCAAAGATCTGGGCCATATTATGCCAGCGTGTTTCTCTTCTGGGTCTTCCTGTCCGCTCATGGTGGCCGGTTCCAGCCCAAAGGTTCCCCCCACCCCCGTTGTAATCACCCTCCTTCTTCACTGTCACAGGGCAATTTTGTTTTGAGTCCTGTGAAAGTGACTTTAGTATTTGGCTTGGAAAAATGGCTTCTTTAACTCAGTTTGTGCCTTCCCCAGGACAGCCCATTAAGAAGTGCCATTAAGAAGGCAGCTGAGGCCTCTGTCTCGGCTCCCCCAAGCAGCACAGTCCTGCCCCCCTCAGATACAATAGTGTGAGCTAGAACCTAGACCCACAGGACGTGAGATCTGGGGTCCTCTCTTCTGACTGTTGTGTAGGTAAATAAGGTTGATAGGCAGAGGAGTGAGCTTCACACTCCCAGGAAGGACAGAATTTTACAAACCCAACATGCCGGCGTTAGCTGCATTAAGGCAGGAACAATGCACAACAGACATCACCCCTGCTCCCATCCCTTCCTCCTGAGAATGTGAGGCCCTGTCAGACCAAAGCTGCAGAGGGCTCCTTCCCAGCTGTCTAAAACGTCTTGGGGTGACTGGTCAGAGGCACTAGAGGAGCAGATCCCTGAAAACAGACTGGGGTAGAAAAGGTTATAATGCTTCTCCCCGACTGTTGATGAAGCCCTGGAAAACACAGTGTGCCCCTGCTTCTGAGGCCCGCTGTGACAGAAGCAGCTGAGACTCTATTTTTCCGAGTAGCAGGAAACCGCTGTGCCCCATGTGCCTGGTTCTGAAAAGCACTGTTTGGGAGCCCAAAGGGAGGGCTGCTTCTGCCCAGGCAACTAAAAATAAAGCTCCTGGGAGGGGTATTTTGGGGATGCTGTGGGGGCAGGGATTGACATGTGTACTTTAGGGCTGTGGTTTCCAAACTGTGTTTTATGAGGGCCCTAGGGAGGAGGATGGCGGGGCCTGGGGGCCCAGCAAGGGGGTGGCTGCCCCAGGCCTCTGCTTTAGCCAGCCTGCCCTGGCTGTGCCCCAGGTCAGGGAGTCCACCCGGTGAGAAGATGTGTCCGTCCAGCGCTTACAGTGGCCTCAGTAGGCCCACAGGCGATATCAGGGAGCCCGAGGGGCAAAATTTAAGGAGGGGCCACTTTCAGCGGAAAGAGTGAAGGGGTGGGCCTGAGGGTGAGCTCCCCTGTCCCTAGGCAACTTCTGGTACCTGGGACCCCAGAATCCCCTGCTAAAAGCGCCGAGCCTGGGAGAGACCACCTTGCTGGCGTGTGTGTCCCCAGATCCGAGGGTGCCCAAGAGGCAGCTTTAAGGCGCCGTGGGTGGGGCTAGATTTGCAGGCTGGGGTCGATCGGAGCATGCACAAGGCTCCCGGCAGGGCAGGGCGCACGGTGTCCACTTAGCCCCCGTGCAGGGAGGGACACGCTGTGTGCCGGGTACCTGCGCGCGAACACGTGTCCACACACGTGAGCACACGCAGCCCTGAGCTGTTCCAATTTCTCTTCACAGCCCCCAACATCACCCATGAGGCCATCCTGGAGGCGGAAGAGCCCATCTCATCCCCTTCCTCCTTTAGGGCCTGGGGTCCAGGGGGCCCAAGTGCCTCCTGAGTCAGGCTCCGGGGCCCCTGACTCCCACCCGGAATCCCTCAGGACCCCTCAGGCTACACTACGCGGCCAAGCACCATCGCAGTAGCAGCTTTTAATCTTCTATGGCGCCGCGTCGCTCACTTCCTGGACAGACTGGCTTATGTCTCCTTTAGTTGGAAGCGACAGAAACCCCAACTGGGTTAAGCACTAAAAATAATTTATTGTCTCATTTGACCACAATTGCCGAGTCCCAGTATAGGTGGGATGGATATGGGCATCTGCACAACGTCATCAAGATGCAGTTTCTAGGGACACCTGGGTGGCTTGGTGGTTGAGCGTCTGCCTTTGGCTCAGGGCATGATCCTGGGGTCCTGGGATCGAGTCCCGCATCGGGCTCCCTGCGTGGAGCCTGCTTCTGCCTCTCTCTGTGTCTCTCACAAATAAATAAATAAATAAATAAATAAATAAATAAACAAACAAACAAATAAATAAAAATAAATTAAAAAAAAAAAAAGATGCAGTTTCTAGCTGAGTCCCTTCCTGGGCTCTTCCTGGAAGCCACTGGTTGGACCACACTTGCTCCCCGGGCTTGCAAGATGGCGGCGCCCAGGCTTTAGAGAAAAGCCGGCCAGTTCCTTGTTCCCAGCATGCCTATCAAAATTCTGTGGCCTCTCATTGGCTCTTGCTGAGTCACATGACAAACATGAACCAATCGCTGTGTGCCTGGGGTCCCTGGAGCCCTGCTGCCCTGGTGGATCCTGGTCAGAGCCAGTCTCAGGGTTATGTGGGGAGGCTGCCCAGAGGGCGGCTGAGCTCCCCTTCTAGAAGAAACTAAATTTTTTGCCAAGACTTGTTATCTATATAAAAAAGAAAGAAGGGGCACCTGGGTGGCTCAGTGGTTGAGCATCTGCCTTCGGCTCAGGTCATGATCCCAGAGTCCTGGGATCGAGTCCTGCATCCGGCTCCCCGCAGGGAGCCTGCTTCTCCCTCTCCCTCTGCCTGTGTCTCTGCCTCTCTCTCTGTGTCTCTCATAAATAAATAAAATCTTTTAAAAAAGTTTTTAAAAAAAGAAAAAGTGAACGGATGCTGGGCAGGGAGACCAACAGATGCCTGCTTGGTCAGCAGATCTTATTGAGATACAATAAGGATACTAAAGACTCTGAAATTCGTCTAGAACCGGAGGTACATCTGTGGGAGTGGGAGGACCCCGTTTTTTCTAGGGCCATAGGTTGCTCCCCTGTCTCCACATTCTTTGAAATTTATAAAACCTTTTCACATCCAGGGTGTGGCTCAAGGGTGAAAGAAAAGAAGAAAAAGAAAGAGTTGCTCTTTAATTAAATAAATTACTTAATACTCTAAAGCTTTGTGATGATGTAAAGTGCAAGTTTTATATACAGGGCACAAGAGGTTTTAATAGATTCCACTTGTGTTCCAAATTAAAACAATGTTAAAAGCCTTAGTAACCCTAGCAGAGAAGAAAAGAAAAAAGGAGGGGGAAAACCCACCCCTCTTATTTCCAAATCACTACCAGTGGAATTTTAAAAATTATTTACACACTTCGCCGTGAGTCCCTTTATACATGACAGGTTTGGCAGGAAACCCTGAGGCAATAATTTAAAACAGAGGTTGGGAGTGTTTAAAGAACTCCCCCCACCCCTCTTTTCCAAAATAAATGTACCATCAGATCCTCAAAAGTGGTGACTTTTCCTAAGAAAAGGCTGTAGCGTTAGGAGCTGGGGGCCTGTGGGTGCCATATGAGGTGAACTGACAGCACAGTGTGGTTACTTTCTGTGGATTCTAGAACATACTGAGCCATACGGTCCTTGAAACCTGGTGGAAAGAAAGACCAGTTCCTTGACACAGATCATTACATCCCGATTTAGGTCGAACTTCTCTGCTCAAATGGAATTATGAATGCATGGCAGTGTGTTTTGGTTTTGGGTTTTGTTTTTCTATATTCACTCGTCATCATCTACTAAACTCTGTATGGAGTTTTGTTCAAAGTAATACCAGGAAGACTCCACTCCCCACCTGCTAATGTGGACATTCCAAAGGTGACAAAGAAAGCATCATTAGGGTGAGGGATAAATCTCCAGGTCCCGCCCAGCAAGGGAAGGGGTCATTGTTGAACAGTTGCAGTATATGTGGGTTATGTGGAAATGCATTTGGAAAGGCTCTGCCAGTGGGGAAGGAAGAGATGAAAACTAATCCCAAAGCCTCTCAAATGTTGCTCAGCTGCCTTTCAGAGGGAGCCCTGGGAGATGATGCTCGTGTCGGGACCCCCCTCTTGAATTTCTCGGGTGGTCATTATCTGCACTCAGCTTCCAATCACCACAGCCTGAAGCCTTTTTGGAGGCCACTTTGGCCACCCAGGCAGGCAAGAAGTGCCAGGGATTGATTACCACTCACCCACCAAACCCTCAACCAATGGCTCTGGGCAATTGTTGTCTAAATCTCCAGTTCACTCACCTCTTTGGGGGCCTAATTCTTCTATCAAAAAGTAAATTTCTACATTTTGGAATAATTTTAGACTTACAGAAGAGTTGCAGAATAGCATATAGAATTCCCAGGCACCCTCCCCTCAGTTTCCCCTGATGATGTAATCTGACACATCCAAAGGACAATGATCGAAACTAGGAAATTGACATCGATGTGAAACTAGGAACTAAACAACAAAGCCTTATTCGAATTTCACAAGTTTTTCCATTAATGTCCTGCTGCAGGGGCCCAGGGTGCAGTTAGCTATCACGTCTCTGGTTTGTTCCCATCTGTGGCAGTTTCTCAGCCTTTCCTTGTCTGTCCTCCCTCACCCTGACATTTTTAAAGAGCACTGGTCAGTGACTTCTGAGAATGACTTTAGATCTGGGTTTGTCCGACGTTTCCCCATTTTTAAATGAACTTATATATTTCTGGCAAGAATGCCCCAGGGTGATGTCGGACTTTTGTTTTGATGACATTGTAGCAGGAGGCACATGCTGTCGATAGGGCCTTATTCCTGGTGATGTTGACCTTGATCCCTTGGTTAAGGAAATGCCTGCCAACTTTCTCCTTTGGAATAGTAACATTTTTCACTTTGCAGTTACCGCCCTTGGGGAAGATCCTTTGAAACCTTGCAAATATCCCATTTCTCCTCATACTTTGGCTCTCTGATTTCGGTCTCCAGTGGTGGGTCTTATCTGCCTCTATGCATAGTGTGCTGTTTGCTTAATGGTGATTTTATATCTCTCTCCGGTATTTATTTGGAATTTACTAATATAGCTTACTTATATTTATTTACGTAGTTATTTCTTATGTAACTTATTACAGTTATTAATTAGAATGTCACTTTAAGGAAGAGCTAACCCTGTTGGGTGGGGTTGTTCTGGGGCACATGCTTTGCTCCATTGCCTGGAGGGTTACTGAGAGGGTGGGCTCCATTGCCCACAGTCACAGCGGGAAGTGACGGATACTTCCCTGGCTTCCTTCCTTTTCCTGCCTCACTTTCTACTCCCTGGTACTGCCTGCTGCAGCTTCCAAGTAGTGTTCCTATACTTAAATCCTGACTGAAGGTCTGCTTTTGCAGGACCCCAAAGTAAGACAGCTTCTCTCATGTTAAAAGAACTTCCTCCCTACTTAATAGGGCAGGTGTAAAGACAGGTGACCCCAGGGAGCGCTGTGGTTAGATGAACAGCTCTGAAGTAAAATCAATTGGGGTAAACTTACAAACTCTGAATAAAACTCTGAGCTCCACTTATTCCCCAGTAGCCCATTTTTTTTCTCCAAATAATCTGGTTAACTCAACTTTTCCTTGTATTTTGCTTAAATGAATACAACCTAACAGATTATATTTTAGAACCTTTGAAAGACACCCAACAGAATGTTCCAAAGGAACAGGATTATTTTTGCACAGCCAAATGGTAGCATAAATTCAACTTCCTGTGGCCAGCCCCGGGTTCCCACACAACCCGAGGCTAGGCTGTTTTCTAGAAGAATCAAGGGTGTCCAGCAGAGACAGATGGCATTGGGAATAGCCAGAAATGCCACCTTCTGTTACATTTTGGGCAGTCAAGTGGCTGACAGAACTAAGGCTTTGGAGCTAAATGGTGGCAGCAAGGCCCTGTGGCTGGCTGGAGGACCAATGGGTTTACCAGATTTCCGAATCAGGCCTCTACTGCTGGTGTTGGGAGACACGTGGTGTCTTCAGTTCTGGTTTCCAGGAAACCTGGCATGGAGGAAATGAGTATGACAAGTGTCGAAGATTGTTTGGTTTGGTACGTCAACACAGATGACACTGACTCAGAGAGCCCCCCACCCAGCAAGCTCCTTGAGTTGGCGACAGCTTAGGTCAGGCTCCTCACTAGAAAGGGGTGCAGGGTACGGATAAAACACCAGCTGACCCAGACTTCCCATTGTACCTTTTACCAATTTTGAAACACACATCATTTTAAACTACAAATGTTACTATTATTTTTAACGATTTTATTTATTCTTGAGAGACACAGAGACAGAGGCAGAGACACAGGCAGAGGGAGAAGCAGGCTCGAAGCAGGCTCCATGCAGGGAGCCTGACGTGGAACTCAATCCCAGGTCTCCAGGGTCAGGTCCTGGGCTGAAGGCGGCGCTAAACCGCTGAGCCCCCCGGCTGCCCTAAACTACAAATATTATTGAGGGGATATTATTTGTTCAATTTTAGGTTGCTAGGAGAACAAAGAGAAGGAAAAGGAAGATGTGACGGGAAATGCAAATCTAGTGCAAATTCACAATCCATTGTTTAAAACCTTTATGTTACCCAAAATCAAGTGTGTTGAAGGAGTCAGAATATTTTTGGAATTTTGGCAAGTAATCTGTTGTAGATACTATGTGTTACGGAACACCTTGTGGGGTTTAGGGGAGAGCTCTGGGCTAACACATTATTTTCTGTGGGAAGTTGTGGGAATATTCACACTAAAATGGATAAGTAAGGACTTTGTCACCTTACAGCCAGTCAGTCCAGGTTTTGCTGCCAAATGAATGATGAGAAAGCTTCACCAAGCAGAATCTGGTACAAACGTGGCTGCTCTGTTTTTTGGAAACAAAGCTGTGCTTTGGGGAGAGAAGCAGAATGCAGATGACCACATGAGGACTTTGTGGTAGAAGTTGATGGTGAACAGGAGAGGCATGTAATAGAAAATCGTGGCTTTGCCCTCCCTCCTCCCCAAGGTCCCACCGGATTCCTGGGGGCTGGCTACAACCCCCACCCCCGCCCCGCCCCTCTGTCATCCCTCAGGATCTGTGGCATTAAAGACACCCGAAAACAGCCCTGTTTCCTTGGCGGTGCCTCATTAAAGGAGAAAAGTTTGGCAGAGAAGGAGATAGTGCACTGGAAGGGAAAATGTACACGCACTGGCAGTTTATTTCCATTTAGCCCCACCGTCTTCCCGGGGTTGGAGGGGGCATGGAGGACTAGAAATTTGCTCTGCACCATTTAGAGAAGTACTGAATTGAAACGTATGAGTAGGGCTTTGAAAGCATAATGGAATGCAGATCCTTTTCTTGAAAAAAAAAAAAAAAAAAGACATTTTAAATAAGAAATCTTTCAGGCTCCTCCCTTCCCTCCCTATGATTTATAGGTTTGTAATTAACCATGGCATTGACCAGTCAGATCCAAAGCCTGTACTGCTGGGGTTCACCGGGGCCAGGCACCCGCAATCCTTTCACAGAATCAGCAAGTCAGTGCTTGTATTCATTTCCTGTTTCTGTTACAACAAATTGCCACAAACTCAGTGGCTTCAAACAGCACAAATTTATTATTTTGCTCTTCTGAGGTCCCAGGCCTGAAGCGGGTCTCACTGGGGTAAAGTCAAGGTGTTGGCAGGATTGCGTCCTTCTGGAGGCTCTAGGGGAGAGTCCTTTCCTTGTCTCTCCAGCTTCCAGAGACCACCCCTCTCCTTGGCTCATGGTCCCTTCCTCCATGTTCAAAGCAAACAGTGGCCATTCGTGTCTTTCTCAGGCTGCAGCTCTCTGGCATTCTCTTTTCCAGCTCTTACCAACTTTTGTGATTACACGAGGCCCACCTGGATAATCTGAAATAACTTCAGTCGATTAGCAACTTTATTTGTACATGTAACCTTAAATCCCCCCCTTGCCATGTAACCTAACATACTTATAGGTTCCAGGGGTTAGAATGTGGACATCTTTGAGGTGGGGGCTGTTATTCGGCCTCCCACGGAGCTGATTCCCAAGGTGGAGTGAGCTAGTCACACAAGAGGAAATGGAAGATGTGGGCAGGAGGAGACTACTGTGGGTCAAATAAAAGTAATCATAATAGCAGCTTTTATTACATGCTTACCATGAACTTGGCCCATTACATTACTTTTCCTCATTTTATTCTATGAGGTAGATCCCATTAGTATGCTGATGATATAAGGGAGGAGAAACAGGAGCTTCTACAAATTAATTAATTAATTAATTCAATTATTATTATCATTTAGAGAAAGAGAGAGTGCAAGTGGGGTTGGGGAGGGGCAGAAGGAGAGGGAGAGAATCTTAAGCAGGTTCCACGCTCAGTGTGGAGCCCAATACAAGGCTCAATCTCATGACCCTGAGATCATGACCTGAGCCGAAATCAGGAGTTGGATGCTTAACCGATTGAGCCACCCAAGCGCCCCAATTAATTCAATTTTAACAATCACATGTGGCAATAGGCTACCATAATGAACAGCACAGTTCTGTTAACTAAAATTAACAGTTAAGATTAGTTATTAATTAGTTGAGATGTGGGCTAGCTAACATTTCAAGTGTTCAGTACACAGGTGGCCAGTGGTGACCATGTTGTACAGCACAAATACAGACCATTTCTACCATTGCAGAGAGTTCTGTTGGACAGTGCTGTGGTAGGGGATAATATCTTTCCCAACATCACACCGTTAGAAAGTGAGAGAGTCAGGGTTTGAACCCAGTGCTTTGGTTTGAGAATCTAAACTTGGAACCACCATATTATATAGATGTCCCTGAACATCTACTTCTCTAACTAGGTCTAGGGGCATTGAAATATAGCTCATGTTGGTAAAACCATTCTACATCTTGGTCACATTTTCCTCATTTTAACCCCTTTTTAGGAAACACATGGGTTCTGGCATTTGCATTTAGCATTTCAGTGCTTGTACCTTGAGCCACAAGCAGAAACCAGATGCTGGTCCCCTAAGCCCTTCTGCCTCCCGTTAGCTGCATGGCACCAAATGGACATGACTGTATTGCGCCTGCTCTTTCATTTGCCTCCCAAGGGTGGGTGGAAGCCCCCAAGTCATCCAAACAAGTAAGAAGGGGAAAGAGATAGAGAGCCATGAGTAGTCAAAACAAAGAAAAGGGCACGTGTTTATCAAATAGTTTCCTTGTCCTTCAGGGTTGGGTAGATCAGAGATGCTGGTCTACTGATCCCAACATGGAAATGCATCCGATTTTCCTCTGACTTTTTCTGCTGAAGATGGCCAGCTTAACTTTAATGATGGTGACAGCACCTACATTTTCAACCCCCAGGGCATGCCATTGTTCTAACCACTCCCGTGTATTAGCCCATTACCCTCTGAGGCAAGGACTATTGTTCCATCTCCAGTTCACAGTTGAAGATGCAGAACATTTCAGCCCTTCCCTAGGGCCACCCAGCCAGGAATGGTGGGGCAGGATGTGAACCCAGCAGCCTGGCTCTGGGTTCTGGGCTCTTTACCTCATGCAATCTCTCCTCCTCTGTGTCTTGCATGTCAACCCAAGGGTCATTTTCTTTCCTTTTTCAATTGCCTGTGTCACTTGCTGATGGAACTAGAAGGCCAGCCTGCCTGGTGTTAGAGAGAGCCTTCCCCATGAAGGTAAGCCGGGCTACAGAAGGTGTAGCAGGTGAGTATAGGCTTGTGTGCTGTCCCAAGAATGATCCCCAACCCGTCTCTGCTGGGTCTCAGCCTTGGGCCCCTCGAGGTCTGGCAGGAGTAGCCTAGTCTGTGCCAAGCTCCGACTTCTAGGGAATGGAAAAGAAGTGTTTTTGGAACCAAAAAGGGAAACCAGAGAGAGGAGAAGTGTGAGAAAACCAGACTATGTCCACCTAGGCCCGATTATCCTCAGAACTGTGGACAGATTGGGCTCAGGTATATGCAGACCTCACCAGGGAGCTCCCCAGGCTGGGCCAGCTCAACCCCAGGGCTACCCTGAACATAGCCCTGCACCTTCATTACTTAGATGACAGGCATGTTAGCAGGCACCTCACGCTGTTTTGGCTACTGGCTTCATTACCGGTCACCTGTTCTCCAGGGCCTTCTGGATATTTCTCTTCACTCTGAGAAAGCTCCTTTTGTGCGGCTGTGAAATCCCAAATGCAAAGGGCAGTGTACAGAGCAAACAAACCTGCTAGAGGCAGACAGAACTTTCCAGAATTCCTGGCCTGGCAAAACCAGCCTCCTCCTGAGCAGTTTGATGTGTGACACATTTCACAGTTTATAGAATGACTTAAAAAATTTTCTTTTTTAAAATTTTCATAAGAAATTTTTCCAAGGAAGCTTTGAGAAAGATAAATGATGCTCTTGTGCAGTGACTCAACATTAAATATTCACCCAACTTTCTCAGTGGACCCTTGGGGGTCAAATGGGGGCCGGCAAGTCCAGCCTGTAGAAGGACAGTTGTCCAACCTGCAAGGGAAAGTTTCCAGTTGCCTATGGGGGACTGAAATGCTGCAAGGACAGAGCACATATTTATTTTCAGCCTTGGGCAAAAATTTTAAATTCATAAATGTATGAATTACAGGAGTCACTGAAGCAAAGTGTAAATCATTCAGGACTGTCTGCATTCTGTGAATTGATGGTGCATTAAGAATGTGAAAACCAGAATGATAGGAATGAGAGATATTTAGTTTATCATAGAATTGTAATGCTAAAAAAAGCCCCAAACACCGGAGAACTTCAGGGCTGGTTGAAATAAACACAGCGTTCCACCATGCAGGCCACCTGATATTTACTCCCACTTTGGTTTCTGCTTCTCGCTCTTGCCACATTTTGGCTCAGCATCGATTTCTGGTATTTTCTTTCAATTTATTTGCTGTTCAAACAGCCCTGGATCTACAGGTTATTTTCCACATTTGACTTTAACCCTTTCTTTCCTCCCATCCAACAGACAGAAAAGTGCTTCCTTATTGTCCTTTTCCATTTATATTCAGCTGAATTTGTAAATCTTTAACAAATATATTTAGCATGTCAAGAGATTTTTAGGAACTGCAAAAAACTAAGAAGAAAACGGATCAACAAAGATGGTTGATATAAACCCTAAATCTTTTAACACTTGGAAATTCAAACAGTACAGAAAAGTACAATGCAGAAAATGAATTCCCTTTCCTACAGACCCTCCTTTTTAGGGCTGCCACATTTGGCAAATTAAAATATAAGATGTCCAGTTAAATTTGAACTTTAGCTAAACAAAAACATTTTTTTGGTGTAACTATGTCCCACATGTTGCAGGGATATACTTACACTAACTTCTATACCTATATCTATATCTATCTATACTTATACTAATATATATATATGCATTGTTTAATCTGAAATTCACATTTAACTGGTGTTCCCTGTTGTGCCTGGCAATCCTACCCTTTCCCCACCTGGGTTCTCTCTCCAAAAATAACCACTGTAAGTACATCTGTAGGATAAATCCCCAGTGGTAGGATCGAGGATCAGAAGAATCTAGCTGAATTTAGACTGGGTTGGAGGAATTTACCGGAGTAAATAAAACACTATAGTAAGCTCCATACCACCGGTCTTCTTGAGGAGCATTTTTTAAAGTGCTGGCAAAAGGTGGATCCTCACAACAAAGGAAACGATCAACAGAATGAAAAGATAGTCTATGGAATGGAAGAAAATATTTGCAAACCCTCTGTCTGATAAAGGGTTAATACACTGACTATATGAAGAACTGCTATGACCCAATAGCAATAATAATTTAAAAAAACCTGATTTAGAAACGGGCAAAGGACCTATAGACATTTTTCCAAAAAAGACAAACAAATGACCAACAGGTACATGAGAAGATACTCAATATTGCTCATCATCAGGGAACTGCAATTCAAAAGCTGATATCTCACCGCAGTGAGATATCACCTCGTACCCATTAGAATGTCTTTTATTTAAAAAACAAATGTTGGTGAGTGCGTGGAGAAAAGGGAACACTTTCGCACTGTTTATAGGAATGTCTGTTGGTGCAGTCACTATGGAAAGCAGTATGGAGGTTCCTTACAAATTGAAAACAAAACTACCATATGATCCAACAAGCCCATGTCTGGGTGTATATATCCAAAGCAATTAAAAGCAGCCTCTTGAAGAGGTATCTGCACTCCTATGTTCACTGCAACATTATTCACAATAGCCAAGATATGGAAGCAATTTAAGTGTCTATGCAAAAGAAAATATGGTGTACACACATACACATACACACAATGGAATATTATTCAGCTTTAAAAAGGAAGGAAATTCTCCCTTTTGGGACAACACAGATGAACCTGGAGGATATAACACTGAGTGAAATAAGCCAGATTCAGAAGGACAGATACTAAATGATGCCACTTATATGAAGAACCTAAGAGTCAAACTCAGAAGCAGAGAGTGGAATGGTGGCTGCCAGGGGCTCAGGGGTGAGGGAGGGAAAAATGGAAAGGAATTAGTTAGAGGGTACAAAGTTTGGGTTACACATAGTAAATAAGTCCTAGAGATCTACTGTACACCACAGTGCCTATAGTTAACTACATTGTATTGTATACTTAAACATTTGCTAAGAAGGTAGATCTTATGTCAAGTGTTCTTATAACACACACTAAATAATAATAAATAAGAGTGTAGGAGGAAACTTTAGAGGTGATGGATACATTTATGACGTAGATTGTGGTCATGGTTTCATGGGTGTATACTTATTTCCAAACCCATCAAATCGTGGACATGAAATATGTACAGCTTTTTAAAAAAAGAGAGATGGATTTTTGATCTCCTGCCTAACTGGGCTTCTGGGGATTGAGACCGAGCCAGTGAAACGGGAAGATGGAGAGTCACAAGATGGGCAGTGTTTCAGGAATGGATTTCATTCAGAATTGAAGGTTTGAATGACACTGGCCACTTTGAATTCATGAAATGACCAGCTCTTGTTGAATCGTCCTTGAAAACTCAGGGTTTGCTTGTTATTGAGCACTTGAAGAACTGATATATGAAAATTTCTCATCAGTGCTGGATTTTGGTCATGTTGACAAGGCCAGTAGCTTTTCTTTTCTTTCCTTCTTTCACATTTCTTTCTAAGCACAGACTGTAGATCATCTCTGGACTTTAGCCAGAAGTTGGACGTCATTATCGTCCCATTTGATCTTGTGTCCTCACCACCTGCTCTTCCAATGGTGGGTTCAGTGTGTGTATTTACACACCTCCCACTGTTTGTTTTCAAACCAAATATGTGAGAAGGAAGCAAAGGCCATTCCTTGTTTGCTTTGCCTTGCAAAGCCAGCATGGGTGAATGGGATCAGCTCATGTGCCCAGTGTAACCACCCTAACCTCCCATTACCAAGACTGCTGAGAACCCTTGGTCCATAATGGTGCTTTTCAAACGTCATACATAATTTCAGTATATTTTAGCATTCTAATACATTACACTTACACACATGTACGTAGGTGAGAGTCAAATATTTAACATCTGGTCAGGCCAGGAGGCTGATGATCACAATTTGGTCTTAAAACTGAGCCAGGTCTTGGAAACTTCTGGCTGTGTCAGAAATTAACCCTTTTGATGCTAAGGGTGCGTGTGTGTGTGTGTGTGTGTGTGTGTGAGGGTTGTCCGAAGGCAGCAGGAGGGCATGTGCATAGGCAGCGGCTATCTACCAACCAGTAGAAATTGCACTTTGGTATTTTAACAATTATAGTTGTAATTGTTGAATGCCAGCTGAACTAAGTTTGCATATGTACACAGAAACAAAAACTTCATAAAACAATACTTGTCTTTTCTGCTGTGATGCATTCTGAGTTGTTCTGTTTCATTTCATCCATCCCTATCCATTCTTTCATTAAAAAAAAATGCTGACCCAGACCTTCTGAGTTGATTTCATGATGTACCAATTGGCGGTGACCCTCGGTATGAAACACAGTTCTATTCTGGTAGTTCTCAAACTTCCTCATGCCTACGAACTATTTGGGAAGCCTGTTAAAAATGCAAATTCCCTATTCTAGTTCTGATGGCCTGCAAACTATATTTTGGAACTCCTTGATGCAGGTGGTTTAAGAACTTCTCTTGCAGAAATACCCATTGACCCCAGGATATGAAGCACACATATGTGCATGCACACACACATCCTTATCCCTTTTTGGATGCTGTACGCTGTCCCGTTTATCTATGTGTGCAATCTGTATTGAAGCAGGAAAGATACTTGCAGTTGTAAACAACTGAAAATTCAAATTAAACTGATTGAATACAACACAATGGATTTACTGACTTGTAACTGAGAAGTACAGGGCCACTGGCTTCAAACAAGGCAGGACCCAGCAGCCCAGATGACAATAAGGACCTACTTTAATCAACTTGGTCTTCTGAGTTGTTAGTGCCACCTTGGTGATATCCAACAAGAAAAAGAGGGACTCTATAACCAAAGCATTCCAAAATTAGGTCCTTTTCTTCTTTGACCTGATTTGAACCCAGACATGGGGTGGTCAGATGGACCTGCTGACTGGCTTGTCCATAAGATCCCACCCTAGAGGTAAGGATGAGGTCAATCCTATGTAAATTCTGGCTATTCAGGTGCTCTTTGGCAGTGGCAAGGGGAGGTAAGATGCTGGCAATGGCAAGGAATCAACAACTCTACCTCCGTGTACTAAGACCACCCTTCCTTAATGATCATAGTTTTGAAAAGCCATGAAATTGTCTAAAAAACCAGCAATGAGATGAATTTTAGAATCAGCTTTTCAAGTTAAATTAAAACCCCTCTTAGAAGCTTGTTTGGAATTGCATGGCAATTCTGGATTAATAAGGTGAGGGTGAAGTCAACATCATTACAATGTTGAACTTTCTTACCTGAAAAAAAACAAGATAATTCCATTGATTCAGGTCTACTCATGTTCTCCAATAAAATTTTGTGTCATCACATAGGTTTTTGGCATTTCTTATAACTTTACGCCTCAGTATTTCTTGGTTTGTTGTTGTTGTTCTTAATATAGTTGGGTCTTTTTGTCTCCGACATGGTGTAGTTGATTGAGGCTACTATAAAGGAAAGCTACTGGTATTTGTGTATTTATCTTGTATCTGGCCACCCTACTAAACCTTTTTTGTTTGTTTGTTTTTTAATATTTTATTTATTTATTCATGAGAGACACAGAAAGAGAGGCAGAGATACAGGCAGAGGGAGAAGCAGGCTCCCTGCAAGGAGCCCGACATGGGACTGGATCCCGGGTCTCCAGAATCACGCCCTGAGCTGAAGGTGGCGCTAAACCACTGAGCCACCAGGGCTGCCCTTTTTTTTTTAAAAAAAAAAATACTTTATTTATTTATTCATGAGAGACACACACACAGAGAAAGAGAGAGGCAGAGACACAGGCAGAGGGAGAAGCAACCTTTTTATTAGTTCTAACACACCAGGTGGTTCTCCTCCAGGGAATCTTTGCTTCCTTTCCCTCCTCAGAGGCCCTGCAGTTTGTCTCACTCTCTCAAGGGTCATAGGTAGTTTCTTAATTGTCAGTTCCCTCAATCTTTTCTTAGAGTTTATCCCTCTTTATTTTCCTTGGTCATCCTACACTATCCACACCCTACCAGAGCTCTTCTATTTCATGAGTCAAAAACATATTCAACATCTTCAGGTTTAGCATGTAGTACAAAGTGGACACATTTCCCTAGACTTTCCTTAATGTATAAAATTCTTTGTGGAAGGCTATTATTTATAGAATTCCAGACTTTTTTTTTTAAAGATTTTATTTATTTATGAGAGAGAGAGAGAGAGAGAGAGAGAGACAGAGACATAGGAAGAGGGAGAAGCAGGCTCCATGCAGGAAGCTCAACATGGGACTCGATCCTGGGACTCCAGGATAACGCCCTGAGCCAAAGGCAGATGCTCAACCGCTAAGCCACCCAGGCATCCCTAGAATTCCAGACTTTAGGGTAATATTAGGTCCCATACTTGGTATTCAGTTTAACTGACTAATGGGACCAGGGGAAATATCACCATGTTTCTGGAGAGGGACATTTTTTTCAGGGCTTGGAGGAGGGTATAATTTGGCCCTCCTTGTTTAAGTTCCAATAGTATTTTCCTGCCAGTGATCTTGGAAATAAGGAAGCAAGTATTTTCCCCAAAATTTTATTAGATTTTTAAAAATTGCATATTTTGCTTCCTATAACAGATAAGATAGCATAGAAACAGGTTGTTCACTGCAGTAGTTCAAATGACAGAAATATACAGAAGATGTTAGTAATTTCTCTGTCACCCCTCAGGTCCCCTTGCTCCAGGTAACAAGTAGTAAGTTTATTGTGTGTCCTTCTATGCCATGCTCTATGTTTATAGTTTTTATTTTTTTTAAACAAATGAGAGTATACTATTTACAGTACAACTTGTTGCTCTTTTAAAAAATAAACCTTCAGGCACCTGGGTGGCTCAGTTAGTTAAGTGTCTGACTCTTGATTTTGGCTCAGGTCATGATCTCAGGGTCATGATATCAAGCCCTGTGTCAGGCTCTATGCTCAGCAGGGAGTCTGCTTGAGATTCTCTCTCTTTCCCCTTTCCTCTGCCCTCTCCCCCTACTCATGCATGCCCTGTCTCTCCAAATTAAATAAATAAACCTTCTAAAAAATAAACTTTCAATTTTAGAATAGTTTTAGATTTACAGAAAAGTTACAAAGATAGTACTGAGAGTTCTCATATACCCTTCACCCAGTTTCCTCTGTTGTACATTTGTCAAAACCAAGAAACCAGCCTTGGTAGGTTATTATTAACTCTACCCTTTGTTACCATGTCACTAGTTTTCCCCTGATATCTTTCTGCTGTTCTAGGACCTCATCCAGGATACCACATTGCATTCAGTTATTGTGTCTCCTTAATCTCCTCTGGCGTGAGACAGATCCTTAGGGTTTCTATGTCATTTATGACCTTGACACTTCTGAAGAATATTGGTTCCTCTCAGGGACACCTGGGTGGCTCAGTGTTTGAACATCTGCCTTTGGCTCAGGGCATGATCCCAGGTTCTGGGATCGAGTCCCACATCGGGCTCCCTGCATGGAGCCTGCTTCTCCCTCTGCCTGTGTCTCTGCCTCTCTCTGTGCCTCTCATGAATAAATAAATAAATAATTTTTAAAGTAAAAAAAACTAAAAAAAAAAAAGAATATTGGTTCCTCTCAATTTGGATTTGTCTAATATATTCCCCTTGCTTAGACTGGGCAATAGGTTTTAGGGAGGAAGACCACAGAGGCCATTCTCATCACATAACATTAATAGTACATACTACTGACATATTACTGATGATATTAACCTGGATCATATGGCTTATATCAGCTATCTCCTCAGGTTAACACACTGCCCTGGTGCATTCCTTCAATCAACTGCATTATGTTTATAGTGTCAGTAAAACAGAGTTCATTCAAGTATTCCAAAGTGCTCATATAAATGTGAAAATAATGTGAAAATTCTCAACTTGATACTTGGATAAGGGTGATTCTCAATATGTGTGTTGAACTAGAATGACACCAATAGGTTTACCATGGTAAGAGTTACATTTGGGAGACAGTGCAGGGGGTGGTGCCAGATAGTCGATGGTGCTTCAGGGAGTGGAGGATAAGTCAACACAGGCCAATGGAACCAAGTGAGAAACCTCCAGGAAGTAGATTAATGAGTGTAAGAATAGTTGGGACTTTAGTACATTCAAGAAAGCAGTAGGATGTAGGAATATCAGGCGGAGCCAAGGAGGGCCATTTTAGGGATGTTAAGAAGGATCAGGTTAGAGTCCAACTGGATCCAGGCACTTGAGATAATCTAGCTATTTCTTGGCTAAGGGGGCAAACAGAAGAAGGAGGCTTTGGGAGTTGGGAGTCTTGGGGCTCTGGCTTCTGTCACATTACCTGGGTACCATCTCCGAGGGGAGATGCCAGCCTGTTGGTTGTCCTGTTAGCCAATGCACATGCTGTTCCTGGTGGGGGAAGGGTAGGCCCTGCAGAAATAACAAATCTAGATTTTTCCAGAACTTACTTGCTCATAATGGTTGGAGGAGGGCTGGGACTCACCCTTCCCCTTCCACCAGATGAAGGCTATCCTCCATAGGAAATCTGGAGTCTGCATTGCAGGATGGCTTTATCATTGAGATGTCAGCATTTTCATTCACAATGGATGGAGTCACTCAGCTTTAGAAAATGAAAAGTTCAGAGTCACTGCAATTTTTTCTTTCTTTTTCCATGAAGGAGGCGTCTTGAATGTTTGTAGCCAAGAACTCCCCACACTGGCCCTGTAACTGCAGCCTGATTTTCTTTCTTCTCCACCTGCCCTCACCCCTCCTGTCTCAAGCAGACAGAAACCAGATCCCACCCCCATCTTCCACAAAGAAATTTCTAATCAGGAACACATGAAGCTTTGTCTAAAAGGTGAGTGATATCAGAGACAGCACACTGCCAATCGATTATCTCCATTCCTCCTGGAGGATGCAGCTTATTCTGGACCTAATGATTGTGTTTAGGGCTTACATTCTCATTTCACAGATGTTTCCCAGGAAGGGCACCGAGTCAGCTGGCCTTTGTGATATGTGGGTCATATCTTTCAGGGGTCGTGCTCTGCTGCTCCTCTGATCTGGTTCTGCAGAACTTTAGCCATCAGTAATGTACCCTGGTTTCTTAAAATGATGCTATGTGATTCAATCAGGCTACTCTGCACGTAGCAATATGACTTTACCAAGACAGCCTGGTGCCTGAACAGTTACTAATACTAGCATCAGCAGCTCTTTGAGTATCATCACCTCACCGGTTGGAAGGAGAGTGGCTGGGCCCCTTTCAGATGTTTTGATGAGGATGTAATGATTATAAGGCCAGAATGACTGATTCTTTCTCCCTTCCTCTTCTCCTTCTCCTCTCCTCCTCATTCTCGTCCTTCCTCTTCCTTCTCTTCTCCTCCACTTCCTGTTTTTCCTCCTTCTTCTTCCTCCACCTCCTCCTCCCTCCTTCTTTTCTTCCTCCTTCTCTTTCACCTGCTCCACTTCCTTCTCCTCTTTCTTCTTCTCCCCTCCTCCTTCTCCTTCCTCCTCCTTCTCCTCTTCTTCTCCACCCCTTCCTTCTCCTCATCCTCCTCTTCTTTCTTCTTCTTGTTCGTCTTTTTTTTTCCTGAGAATTCATATAACATAACCACTTCATTATTGTTTTTTAAGATTTTATTTATTTATTCATGAGAGACACACACACACACACACACACACAGAGAGAGAGAGAGAGAGAGAGAGAGAGGCAGAGATATAGGCAGAGGGTGAAGCAGGCTCCATGCAGGGAGCCCAATGTAGGACTCAATCCGGGGTCTCCAGGATCACGCCCTGGGCTGAAGGTGGCGCCAAACCGCTGAGCCACCTGGGCTGCCCTAATTAACCACTTTAAACTGAACAGTTCAGACATATATTACATTCATGATGTTGTTTAACCACCACCTCTATCTTACTCCAATACAGTTTCTTCACTCCAAAAGAAGGCCCTATTATACCCATTAAATAGTTCCTCTCCCTTTTCCCCCACCTCCATCCTCTGGCAACCACCAATTTGCTTTCTACTCTTTGAAGTTACCCGGACCTTTCATATCAATGGAATTGCACAATATATGATCTTTTATCTGGCCTCTTTCATTCAACATCATGTTTCTGAGGTTCATTTACATGGTACATGTATCAGAACTCCAGTCCTTTTTATGGCTGAATAATATTCCACTGCGTGGATAGACGACAATTTATCTATTCATCTGTTGATGGACATGGAGTTTTAAAAATAAAAATAAAAATAATAATGCCATTAACCAGTCTCCAGAATAATCTTTGCTCCTTGCCACCACTATCCATGTTAATAAAATATTCCAGTGCTAGTTTCATGGTTGGAATGGTCATAGAGGTGTGCATAGCTTAAAAGCAAACATAGTTATTGTTAGACAGATGGACTTCAGTTACACTCCTGGCTCTGCCACTTACTAGCTAGGTAGCCTCACTACCTAGCTACCTCACTACCTAAGTCACTGAGCATCTCACCAAACTGATAATAGGTATCAGAAAATCAATCATTAAAAATAACAACCACCTCCCAGTATTCTTGGGAAGAGCAAATCTGGTGAGGAATATAAAATACTGAGTACAGTGAGTGTCTGACACATAGTGAAAGCTCATCATGTGAGTGTTGTTTTCTTATTCTTATTTTGTACAGTCTCAAGTTGGGTGGTGGGATCCAAGCGTACTGAGTTATATTCAGGCCTGGCTGTGAGATTTTGCACAAGTTGTTTGTGGTCTAGGATTTGGGACTAATTAGGGGATGAGATTGTAACATATTTGGGGATTCCATGAGATGTTCTGTGTCTTGAGAGTTGATCTGTCCCTTTCTTTGGAGCAATGTGTCTATATTGTTGCATTGGGATGGAGACAAAAGAAGAGTTCTCCCTCCATCTCTCTGTATCTTTCTGTTGCTCATCTGTCTCTCTCGGTCTCTCTTACTGACTATCTCTGGCTCCCTCTCTCTCTTTCAGAACCACTGCTCAATCAGCCTAAACTTTGTCTGACCCCACGTTGCTTATATGTGACACCAATCTTTTCTAAACACAGGCTGAGCTCAAAATCCATTATAGAAACACCCAGAAAGTCTGTACGTGGTTATCTCTGAATCGAGTTGAGCCAGGAATTTGGATCCGTTTTTATTTTAACCTTATCATTATTGGTGTTTGATCAGATACAGACTGGCAAGGCAAAGCTCTGTTTGTCAAGGCAAAAGACCAAAAGAATTAGAAAAAGATGACTTTCATATGTTTTGCATTTACAATAGGTAGTTTCCTTACCCTACAAAGAAGCTGACTATTGAACTCCTTGGCATGACAATGCTTTGTAAGGGTTGGGTGAGGATGGATCAGAGCTTGTCATTAAGGGAGATGCTTGAGGTAGAAAATACTGGTTTCCAACCTGACACCCATGTGCTCTCTTTCTTGCCCACCCCTCCTTGACCCAGATGTGGTAAATCCTGATTGGATGAAGCAAACATGCACCTCTATCACCCTTTGCCTGGTTCTGCTTAGACCTGTTCTGGCCGATGCAATGGGAGAGGTCTCCTGGGGGCTCCTGGGAAGGGGTTCTAGCTCCTATAAAGAGACACAAGGAAAAGACTGTCCCCTTTTCACCTCTGGATGCTGTGTATAGATGTTTTCTCAGAGCTGTGGCAGCCATGTTGAGATCACGAGGGGGTGACCCTGAGGATGTCAGTAAGAAAGGAAGAACCTTGATGCCATCGCTGGGCTCCTGAATCAACCAGCCCTGGAGCTGCCCTACATCTGAATGTCTTGTTAGAGGCGATGATCAATGCCTTCATCATTGGAACACTTCGGTGTGGGCTTCCTGGGACTTCCAGTGAAGCCCAGGCCAACTGATGCCAGGTCTGATGACTCCAAATCATGTCACCTGGAAGTAACAGATGGCACAGGTGGTTGGTCAGCAGAGTCTGGTCGAATCCCTTACTGATTAACCTGTTGTTGCCTGCTTCTTCAATCTGTGCCCATAAATGAGAAGATCTGCTGTCCGTTTTTTACATCCAAATCACCATGGGCCAAGAAAGGAAATGAACTTCTTCACAAGGACTCCCTGGGGAGTTTCGAAAGGCTTTCCCCACAGAAACAGAACAGGAAGCAGCCACTCAGTCTCGGTCTCAGACCTTTTCATGTGAAAGCCACCTGCTCCCTTCCCTCGGCCTCGTGTATTCCATGGGGACCAGAGACCGCCTGCTGCAAGAGATAGTCTTGTGGGAGGAAGGAGCTAGCAGTTGTTCTTAGAATGGTGCTTAGGGCAGTGCTGGTCACAAAATAATCAGTGGGTAAACGTAGCTCTTGGTGTCAGCCTCAATTCTTCTCTTTGATAGGCAGTGTCTTTAGCAGGGATGTGTTTAGCCTTAAATGCCACACAGGCCATCTGCAATCCCTTGAGGCGGCTCAAGGGATGTCCTCTTAGAGGACTAAAGAACTGACAAAAAAGAAAAAGGAAATACCAGGACAGGGAGAAGAAGGAGGGAAAAAGCCGGTAAGGGAGTGAGGAGGGAGCAAGGGGAGGAAGAGAAAGTAGCCATGGTCAAGGGCTTGTGGTGCGGGTGCTCCGTGGCTATCCATGCCTTGGTTTGCAGGGGACGCTCCCAGGGGAGCTGGGTTTGTATGTGGGTGTCTTTCATTCCTGCTCAACGGGCCCCTCGCTGGGCTCCTGCACTAGAGGCAATCAGGTGTCCTCTAATTGGGAGCAGCTGAGACTCAGAGGCTTTTTGCAACATATATTGTTTCCAGAGCCTCCTTCTTCCTGTGGCTTCTGTTTTTCTTATTAAGCACTGCTTCTAAATTTGTAGCTAAAAGAGAGACAGCAAAACTACTGTAGAAAGCGTGAGTCTTCCCAGCCCCGTGCTTGCACCCTACTAAGGGGAAAACAGTAGGTCTCGGTGTCCAGGGATGCTTTCTGGCCGTGTAGTTTACAGATTGTCTGGCAAGGGGAGCTGGGCCTTTCATCCAAGTGTCCAGATTAATGTTGCCTCTGAGTGCTCAAAGGAGCCACGAGGTCTGACTTACCCACAGCCCTTTCTTCCTGGCTGAACCCCGTAGGTCTGTTTCTGTTGTTATATTTATATCTGGGGAACTTCTCCACAGGAAGGGAGAAGCCTGTTGTAAAAAATTCTGTGAATTGATGTCAGATCAGCAGTCTTGGAAAATATCGGGCCACACGAGTCACGTTCTGGGACCCCAACATCTATCCACCATTTCCTGAGCTGGGAAGTATAAGGGGACAGGAAGGAATGCACATTCTCTGCCAAAGCTAAGGGGCTGCAGTGAGGCAAACAGCACGGTCCAGGTCAGGGGAGATGGCCCAGAGGCTGGATTTCCTCCTTGAGTCCTGGGGCTCATCCCCTGATAATCCAGAGCCCTGCAGGCTTTCCTGGGGTTAGTGCCATGAAACCCCAGTTTCAGTGTGTGGCTTTGGGGTTCCCGTAGGAGCTTGAAGCTGGTCTGTGAGGATTATGGAATTCCAGCAGTGGCCATATGTAAGTGCATCAAATCAACATACCGCACCCTGGTGATGACATTGGGCTCACCCAGACAACCCAGGACCAACTCCCCATCTCAAGATCCTTAATTTGATCACACTTGCAAAGTCTTCTTTGCCACATAAGGTCCATTCACATGGCCAGATACAGGTTTCAGGGATTAGGATGTGGACATCTTTGGGGCCATTCTATGTCTACCACACTCCTTGGCCTTCTTAAATCTTCACTCCAGTGTCACCTTCTCATTGAGGACTCTTCTAATCCTGCAGCTTGTCCCGACCACTCAGGCGTCCTGATACTCCTTTCCGTGCCCTACAGTTTCTTCTAACATAGCATATAATTTACTTAATGCCTTGTGTTTACTACCGGTCTCCCCCAGGGGGATGTCACCTCCAGAAGGGCAGGGGCCTTAGTCATTTTTTTCATGCTTCCTCTCTAGGGCAAACTAATGATGCAAAACAAAACGAACCAAGTCTTTTCAGCCTCAATACGAGCCCCACAAATGGAAAGTTTGCTCATCACGGTTAAATTCGGCCAGGGGAGTGATGAAGTTGACACATCCTTCCAGCCTTGGGTGTGGGAGAGCGAGGGTGCCCGGCTGCCACAGAGGTACAGAGGTGGTGGACAGCACAGGCCACAGAGGCGCGGAGGAACTGAATGAGGGTGCTATTTATTGAAAGCCAACATGAGAGCAATTAACCAGTGTCACCCACAAGCACGCCTAGCTCAGTTCTGAGAAGGATGATTCCAGAACCAGATGGCCCTTTCGTGGTTCTCATTCGCACACTGGCCCTGGGTTCTGTAGGCTGGGGTGGCCAAGGGCGGCTGGCCCTGGGTTCCTGGCTGGCTCCGGTTCTGCTCTTCTGAACCTCCAGCTTGTGGCTTGGGCCTTTCTCCACTTTCCCAATGATGGTACCAGCAAATTCGTTGTGCTCCAGTGACTGCGTGCTACTTTCTTTCAAGAGGTAGCTATCAAAGACCTGGTGCTCCCAGCTTCTGCCATCTTGGGAGCATTTGGCCATCTTTTAAGATGAAATCTGTTTTATTAGTCTTAATCTTGTTCAGTTGTTTCTTCCAGCCCAGCACTAGACTGTCAGGGCGTTCTACAAAGGTTTGGCGTGACTTCTAGGGAAAGTGCCTGCTGATGATAGAATAATACAGTGCCCTGGCCAGCTGGATTCCCAAACATGCACCTTCTGACAGAGCTTCCCAGCCGCTGGCGGGCAGGCGCTAAGGGCTCAGCCTGCAGCTGAGGCTGGAGAAAGAAAAAAGAAACATGGGAGGGAGAGGGGAGTGTTCAGGGGCAGCTTTTCTGCAGGGTTCCAGGAAGCCAGATTTGGGTGTATCTGAATTAGGCAGTTCTTGGTAAAATCAGGGGGAAACCCCCCAAAAAACCCACAATGGAAAAGCAATGAAAAGAGACAGCAAACTCTTCTAAAGAGAAACCCACAAACACCCTGGGATTAATTTCGCTTTCCCCACTTCTTAGTTCATCTTTTCACTGGCTTTAACATTTGGGGGTGCAGTGAAAAATATCACAGGGCTGGGTGTTAGAATACCCAGGTTCGAACTCAGCTCTGCCAGTGTGACTTTGGGAAAAATTGCTGACCCCTTCTGGAGTGTCATTTCCGTCATCTGTACCATAAGAGGGAAATAATTATTCTGACTTCTGAGGTTTTGGGGGAAAACTCAAATGCAATAATATGCAACGTTATGCTTATGATGATGATTATCAACATTGCTATCATCACCATTGTGATTCCAAGTTTAGAAACAGATACTTAGGGGTGGCTGGTGAGAGAACCCCCCCTCAAAGGCTGGCCTCCTAGGCCTTTGTCCTAAATGCCAGAAGTCTTGCTGCTTCCCTGTTTTAAAGGGATTTATCTAAGTTAAATTTAACTTAATACATTTAGGCCATTATTTAAAATTTGGAAAAGATTCACCAAAATAGAATTCTCATATCTAAATCAGATAATATTGACTTAAAAATAAATAAATAAATAAATAAATAATAAATAAATAAATAAATAAAAATGTAGCTTCTCAGGAGCACAACCTCTGGCTTTGGGAGGGTCATGTCTTTATTAAGACACAGACCTTAGTTGTGGTTTGGATATATTAAAAAGACAAAACAAAACAAAAAAAAAATGGCTCTTGAACAGGGATATGTCCAAAATAGTGATGTTGACATGTCATAATGCATAGCTGATGCCTTTTTTAAAAAACAATAGGGGGTGGGAACAGGTCCTGCCTGGGAAAGTAGTATTTTCCTGCTGAGTAGCCCAGCTGGAATCCGAACCCCAGTCCATCCTCAGTATCCACACCCTTGGTGTGGCTTTGCATCCTTCCATAAAGGCAGCATTTACCATTTGGAAGTTTCTGCTCTCGGGTGAGGCACTTAACCACTTTGGAGATGTTTTCTCATCCATATGATGAGGATAATAAAGCCAACTCAAAGCAGCATTATGAAGACTAGAGTAACACACATGAGTGCCCACAGAGGCCCCATGCGGCAGCCAGCCTCCAATATGGCTCTGGTGATCCTTGTCTGGCAAGATCCACCTCTCACGTTGAATAAGGCTGGCCTGTGTTACCAACAGGACACTGCAGAAATGTCGGTGTGTGACTTCCAAAGCCAGGTCATCAAAGACATTGTGGCTTCCATCTTCTTCTCCCTTAGGTCACTGACTCTAGGAAAACCAGCTGCCAAATCATGAGCATGCTCAAACTGCCCCATGGGCTGGTCTGGGTGCTGAGAGACTGGGGCTTCCCTTCAACAGCCAGCACTATTCTACTGGTCTCATGAGTGGGCCAGCCTGAAAATGGACCCTCTGGCCCTGGTCAAACCTTCAGATGACCAGAGCCCTGACAGCATCTTGACTGCAATCCCATGAGAGACTCTGAGCTAGACCCACCCAGCTAAGCCACTCTTCAATTCCTGACCCTCCAAAACTGTGTGAGACAACAAGTGTTTATTGTTTCAAGCTACTAAGTTATGGAGCAATTTGTTACATGGCAAGAGGTAACTCATATGCCCTGGCACACAGTATGACAAATTTATGTTTGTATCAAGAATGATAATGCCAACTGTTGTTTATTGAGTTTCCATTATGTGCCTCACAGTAAATTGGTGCTGAGGCTCGAGAAATGAACTATATATACGTTGGCAGTTTCCTCAAGGTAGGTTTAGATTAGCAAGGGAGATAGTATCAGGCAGCAGGATGGCCACAGGCAAGATAGGTACTGAAACCTACCCATCAGAAGTATTGTCAAAGGTGAGTCCTGGGATGCCTGGGTGGCCCAGTGGTTGAGCATCTGCCTTCAGCTCAGGGTGTGATCCCGGAACACCTCCGGATCGAGTCCCACATTGGACTCCCTGTGGGGAGCCTGCTTCTCCCTCTGCTTATGCCTCTGCCTCTCTCTGTGTGTCTCTCATGAATAAATAAATAAAATCTTTAAAAAAGAGGCAAATCCACTTAAAATCCCAAATATGGGAAACTCCAACAGCCATATTTGTTTCCATGTCTTTATGCTATGTCCATTGCCGACCATCCCAGCTCTTACAGAAAAAAATTAAAACCAAAATTCACTTTTACTAAGCAAATCCTGAAATCCTGCAATCTGACCAGCCCAACACCCACTCACAGTAGGTGCTCAGCAGTGTGTGTTTGGGTTTCCCTTAGAGCCCGGGAGGCTGGTTTAAAGGATGAAATGGAGTTTGGATTATCAGGGAGAATCGCAGCTGGGAATGTGCTCAGTACAACCTCTGTCCCCACCAGGTGGTGCTGTGGAGGCTGTGGCTTCCTCTGGGGGAGGCTGCTGTCCTGAGTGGCTCTCTGGGTGTGGATTGGGTTGACCGGTGGCTTGGCCAGTGAGTCTCACTCAGTTTTCCAGGACTTGACTCTGTTGGCTTCTGGAGGCTCTAGTTCCAGAGGTTCCTCCAACCATGAAATTATTATTGTTATTATTACACAGCAAGAAGATAGGTATTGGTGGTCCAGGAAGCAGATTCTCAGCAAACATTGAATCTGCCAGAGCTCCGACCTTGCACTTCCAGCCTCCAGAACCATGGGAAATAAATGTCTGTTGTTTGGGTCACTCAGTCTGTAGTATTTCATTATAGCAGCCCTCACAGAGCAAGACACTATTGTATGTTTTATATATTTATAATATATAATTTATGTGTTTATAGTCTATGATAATATTATTCTATTAAGGTTTATTCATGCCCTTAAAGATTCTTTGGAAACTTGCTTGCTATATAGTCTTCCAAATGTGAATGTACTGTACATTATTTGTTTACTCCCCCTTTTTGGGAGTATTGCCTTGTTTCTCCTTTTTTAAACATTAATACGTTACAGTATAATTCACCTACGTGAACCTTTGCTTATGTCCCTGATTGCATCCTGAGAATATATTTCTAGAAGTGAAATTATTACACCAAAGTGTGAGGACATTTTCAGGGCTTCTGCTGTTACCAGATTTTTTTTTTTCTAGAAGAGAGGCCAATTTATAGCCCCACAGGATGAGTACGCATTTTTTTCTGTATCCTTACCAATACTTTTTTTTTTTTTTTAAGAAAGATTTTCTGTTTGGTAAACTTTTTAAAAATGGTGTTTTATTTGTATATCTTTGCACACCTTTAATTACACAGGTGAACCTTTTTTTAAAAAAAAGATTTTATTTATTTATTCATGAGAGACATAGAAAGAGAGAGAGAGAGAGAGAGAGAGAGAGGCAGAGACACAGGCAGAGAGAGGAGCAGGCTCCATGCAGGAAGCCTGACGTGGACTCGATCCAGGGTCTCCAGGATCCCGCCCTGGACCGAAGGCGGTGCTAAACTGCTGAGCCACCGGGGCTGCCCCACGTGAACATTTTTTTATACATTTATTAGATATGCTTCTGTTATACAAATGTCTTGTTCTCAGAGTGATTGCCTTTTTTCTTATTTGTTTTTAGGAGCTTTTTATATACGGAGAACAGTAATCATTGGTCAATCATCAGTGTTGTAGATATTCTTCCCTGGTGTGTTTGGTTTTAAATTTTGTTTGTGATAGTATCTGATGTTCAGAGGTTTTGCTTTCATGTAGTCAAATCTGTCAATCTGTCAGATTTCTTTCATTATTTGGTGCTTAGAAAGCTCTGTCCGTTTCAGAAAAGAAAAAAGTTTTTACCTCTATTTTTTTTCTTGCTTGTTTTGGAGTTTTATTATTATTATTCTTTTACATTTACTTTTTAAATCCATCTGGATTTTATTTTGGATTTATGATGTTGAGAAGCCAACTTTATTTTTCCCGCCAAATAACTAACCAATTGTCCCAGCATCAATGACTAATTCCTTCTTTCCATATTGATTTGTAAAGCCACATTTATAGAATATTAAACTTTTATATGAGCAAGATCCTAAATACATATAAAATCTACCATTTTTGTACTATTTTTTCCTCCAGAGAGCTGTTTTCTAATAACACGGAGTGGTTCACGCCATGTTCCTGCTTAAAATCCTCAAGGACACATCTAGCTCATCTCAGTTGGGATAAAATCCAGACTACCCGACCTTGGGGAGTTTTGTGGTCCCATCTGCCAGTCCACTAGCCTCCCCTGCTCTGTAGTTCTGGTCCTTCTAGGGGAGCCCAGTAGCTTCATAATCCACCTGTGTCCTCAAGCCTTTTCCTTTCCCACAACTCCCCGCTTCTGCCTCCCTCAGCCCCAACCTCCATAGGCAGCCACGCCCACACCCCACCTTTTCATAAACAAGCCTCACGTGTGTGCTTCCCCTGCTGAAAGCCCTCCCCAGGTGCTCTCCTAAACAGAGCTTGGCAGCAGCATCCTCAACAGGATGCCCTTCTCTGGCCACCTCCTCCCCTGGCTTCTTTCCGTGACCATCCCCCAATGGTCACCCTTGCCACACTGTACTATCAACTCTTACCTCCTAACTCCTTACTTCCTTGTGCTCACTTTGGCAGCACATATACTCCTTACTTCCTTTACAGGAGGCATCTTCCCCAGCGTCCTCAGCCTGGTGTGCAATGGGCACTCCATGTTTGTTGAACTGAGTCAGAACCAAGAGTGGAAGGGCCATATGCATTGCAACTGTTGAGTGGGGGACACTCAGTGGTATAGATGCGCAGTCTGGGTCTACTTCCTTCAGAGGGGGACCCTGAGAGCTGATGACTGTAGCAGCTAACATGTTTGAACCCTCCCAGTGTGCCCTGCACTGTGATCAATCTCTCACCTGCTTTATCTCCTCTCGTTCTCACGGCAACCTCAGGACGTACTTAGAAGTAACAATCCTTTATACAGATGAAGAAAGTAAGGCACAGAGAGGTTGAGTAATTGGCTCAAAGCACACAGCTAGCTAACACACGTACCAGAGCTGGCATTCCCAAACTCTTCCTTTCCAAACAATGCAGGACACTTTAGTCATGTAGGCCCAGCAAAGGAGAGAGAGAGAGAGAGAGAGAGAGAGACAGAAATGCCACAAGGGCTTCAGAATTTACCCCAAAGTGCACTTTGAACCTGGTGCAGCTGGAAGCTTCGAGGGTGGCATGCCACAGCCTTGTGCTGAGTGGGGATCATAACCGTACCCACCTCACAGATCTGGGGCCCATGTTCAGTATATGTTGCTACTAACTGTTGGCCACCATTGGCATGATTTTTATGAGATCAGATATGCTCCGGAGAGAACTTTCAATCAGAGGAGATGCTCTGAGATGATAATTTTGTCTTTACGAGTGAAATGAACCTCCATGAGAGGTTCTTCCAGAGAGAAAACGCCCAGCTTCCTCCCCTAAATGCCTCTTTTCGGCCAGGTCCCTGCATAAAATCTTCCTGTTTTCTTTCCTTTGCACTTTGCACATGAGCAATCCCACCTTCCCTCGCTGGCTAATTCAGGCCCTGGTTCAAACTGCTTTGAATCCACATTCCACAGCAGTATTTCCTGATATTCATTTCATCCAGCAGGGTCTGTCTAGCCCCGGGATTACTGAGAATCAAGAGGCAACCCTGAGTGTTTTTTGTGTTTTTTTTTTTACCTTCCCCTGAAAACCTCACAGATTTTTCCCACGTGCTTTTGTTTAGCATTCAACTCTGGCTCCCTCCCGTATGTTTGGGGAGAACCTTCTGAAGAAAAGTCGTTGGGGTTTCTTTCTCTTTGTTCCCTTCTCAGAAAGCGGTTTGAAATCCAATCTGAATCTCAAGTATGTTTTGAGTTGTGTTCAACTTTTAATGTTCTGTGAAAATTTGGATTTAATTAATTTCTCTTGCATTCTGAAATAGTGTGATACTTTTATTTTTTTATATTTTGTTTCCTGGACCAAAGCCTTGCCACATTAATGGAAAAAATTGACGGGGGAGGAGTATTTTCTCATAAGAATTAACGTAACATGGATTGAAATTGTTGCTTAAGGGGAAATGGCTGATTTCTAGCCTTGAGACTGTGTCTGCGAGCGCAGGGTGATGTGTCTCCACCAGCAATCTGCTGGTGAATTTGACTGGAAACATTTCGATACCAAAGTGGCACTTGTCATGTCATCCAGCATAGCTGACACTGGCGTTCTGCTTCTCGGGTCAGTTGCCCACAAGACATGGCCCTGTGCCGAGGAGACCCGGCCAGTGGAAGTGGGAGAGTGTCATTGAGTTGTATCTGTAATGCCATGTGTATGAGTTTCCCGTTGCTGTTGTAACAAATGACCACAAACTAGTGGCTTAAAGCACATTTGTTGTCTTACAGTTCAGCAGCCCCACTGACCAGACTGGGTATTATAGGGCTCAAATCAGCGTGTCAGCAGGACTGTGTTCCTTGTGCTAGCAGAGAATGTGTCTCTTGACTCAGGTTCTGGGGATTCAGGTGCAAACATCTTGGGGGGCTGTATTTCAGTCTGCCACACCTCGCTTGCCACTTCCCAGGGCCCAACATCCCAGCGATTGCTGTCAACAATTGGAGGTGGGGCCTTTCCCTACCCACAATTTTAATTCACAGCCGCATTTCTAGGGTGACTGTCTTTTGGGACAGAAATGATACTTGAGGACATTTCCAAAGTATTTCTAGAATAAAGGGAGGAAGCTGCCATGTCCAGATCTGGTATCATTTCCTGGAAGAGGAGGACCCTGGGGTCTTCCAAGGTTAAGAGACTACTGGTTCAATCTCAACAGGTAATTCACCAGAATGCCCCTGAGCTTCGGGTTCTCCAAGTGTAGGACATGGATGTTAGGCTCTCTCAGGGCACTTGAGTGAATTCATGGAGATGAACGTGAATATACTAAAGCATCTCATACAGGTATTATAATCATGATGTCACCATCAAAGAATAATGAAAATTGAGATATGAAGGAATTGGTTGACATTACTTCAAAATGAGATAATCAACTTTCTAGATTCTAGTTAAAACAAAACAAAACAAAACAAAACAAAACAAAACAAAACAAAACAAAACAAAACACTAGCAATCCCTCTGAAGAAACTGTCACCCAGGAAGGAAAAGCAAGAATTCTCTACTTCCCTCAGCCCTTGGTGGGGTTTGGGCACCTTTGCAGAATATGCCTGTATAGAATAGATTTTCAGGACATGAAGGGTTGGTTTTAAAACTGTCATGGAATATTGGGTGAGAAATTTCCACCTGGCTCAGTGGCCAAGAGTGATGTTTTGACTCAGGCAAAGATCTGAAAATCTCAGTGGTTGGTTTATTTGAACTGCTTACCTTTGCCTTCACTTTTTTCATCTCTTTTCTCCAAAACCATCTACCTTAGTGAGCTTAGGTGGCTCAGGGTAAGAGCTCTGGCTTCAGTATCACATACCCCTGGGTTCAAATCCCAGCCCTATTGCTTATCAGCTGTGTGACTTCGGGTCAGTTACTCAACCTCTCTGATCTTCTGAGTCCTGATTTGTAGGAAATGAGAACAGATAGGAAAATGCTTATTGGAGTTCCTAGGACTTGGAAGGTGGCCAGTGAGAGTCTGCTTCCTTCCCTCCTATTGGGAGGTGTCTCCTTTATTCAGCAAAGTCTTACCGGAGTTGAGTCATGGTGGTCCAGGAAAGTGAGTCCTGTTAGTAATAGTGGGAATGTGCATTCCTATCCTTGATCTAGAGGCTGGAAGTCCAAGATCAAAGTACTGGAAAATTAGTGTCTGGTGAGGTTTGGTCAGTAGACAGCAGCTTTCTTGCTGCGTGCTCATATGGCCTGCCCGAGCGGGGAAGGGTCAGGGAAGAGGAGGGAGAGACAGAGACAGAGACTAATTTCTCTCCCTCCCTCTTCTTAGAAGGCCACTGATCCCTTCATGGGGGACCCACCATTATGACCTCGACTATCCCAGTTACCTCTTCACACTGTAAGATTGAGGGTTAGGGCTTCAGCATATGAATTTTGGGTGGGGACACAAACATTTGACCCACAACTGACCTCATAAGTATATACAAGAAAAGAAGGCAATGACCTTTGGAGAATAAAGTATAGTAGAAAACCCATTATTGAAGACAAAGAAAAATATTGGTTTCCAACTGCTTTCTTTTTTTTCTAATTTAGCTTTTTATTATTTTTAATTTTAAAAAATATTTTATTTATTTAATTGAGAGAGGGAGAGAGAGCATGAGTAGGGGGAGAGGGAGAATCAGGCTCCTCACTGAGCAGGGAGCCCCAGGCAGGGCTTGATACGAGGACCCCAAGATCATGACCTGAACAGAAGGCAGATGTTTAGCCAACTGAGCCACTCAAGTGCCCCTCCAAGTGCTTTCTGATAACCATACATTATCAATTCTCTTTAAAGGCATCTATCTTTGGGGTGCCTGTGGGGCATAGTCAAGAAACCTCTGGCTTTTGGTTTCAGCTCAGGAATTGATCTCAGGGTCATGAGATCGAGCTCTACATTGGACTCTAGGCTCAATGCAGAGTCTGCTTAAGACTCTCTCCCACTATCTCTGCCCGTCCTCTCTCTCTGTCTCTCCCTTCTCTCTTTATCTCTCCATCTCTCAAATAATTAAATAAACTAATAACTCTTAAAGAAAAAGGCATTTGCTTTTGCTGGAACAAAAATGAAATATGTTGCTTTAATTATTAAACAAAATATTCATCATACCATTCCTTAATAATACACACTGATCAAGTAGCCTGGGGGTGAGCTGGCTACTCAGAGAGCACTAAAGATCTGTGTCATATATGCAACCTGGCCTTAGCCTCTGATGTGACTATCTTGGCACGTGTCCAAAGAGGACACACACTTACCAGGGGCTCCTAGGCCAGGAGTCTAACTGAGGGGGAGGAAATTCAACCCCCTCCAATGGGAAGATCTATCCTTTGAGGTCAGCAGTGATAATTCTGTGACTGTGTGGACCTGCCCTGACAGCATGGCCTTGGAGAATCCTCCAATGCAGAATAGAAGTGGGAAGGATGGGACAAACCCAACTCAGTGGTGGTGACAGGCTGAGCCAAGATGGTGCTGGCTGGGAGGATACTGCCAAGAAGTACAGATCCAATGAGGAGCTTGCAGCTGCTACCAAGCTGTCGTAGACAAGCACGCTGTCCTGGTGACATGGGAGCCATCTGGGGGTCACCCTTGGGATCTTGTGCAGATGGACAATGGATGTCCTGGGAGGGGGGCAGTTTGGGGGCTCTGTTTGAGATTTTTCTTTAATGGAAAAAAAAATACCACTAACTTTGCTTGTGGAACCATCAGAAGTTGGTTATGCTGACATGAACAGGATCCCAGAATAGGAACCAGCTGGAGATTCATATGGAGAAAAACAAAGGTCCTAGTGATTGATTTTTTAAAATCTCCTCTTAGCATGTTAACAAAACAAACAACAAAGAGGGGAAAAGCTTCACTGCACTGTTGAGAAACAAAAATGAAAATGCAAAAAAAAAGAAAGAAAGAAAGAAAATGCATGCAGAGTCAAAGGAACCAGCTTTGCCCTTCTTCATTCCTAAGGAATTAGAAAGAATTGCAATAGTTGTGAAAAGTAGGAATATTGGCTCCTGTCACATCCCAATGAGAAAAGCATCATTGGTGCCATCAGGCAAAATGGTGGGGCCAGGGAGCATCTGGGTGGCTCAATGGTTGGGCATCTGCCTTTGGCTCAGGTTGTGATCCCAGGGTCCTGGGATGGAGCCCCACATCTGGCTCCCCACAGGAAGCCTGCTTCCCCCTCTACCTATGTCTCTGCCTCTCTGTGTCTCTCATGAATAAATAAATAAAATCCTTTTAAAAATGGTAGGGCCAAAAAAAAAATATGGTAGGGCCAGTAGTAAGCAGTTTCCACTATTGCATGGATCATCTCAATGACTTAGGGCTGCTTTGGACTCCAGAATGAGCAGTCATCCCAGCTACACAGTCTGTGTTCTGGGGTGACCACAGACATTTCACACCTTAATCTCTCCAATACTACCTTCCTTTCCTGCTCACTCCAGCACCAGAATTCCCAGCAGTGAGCCTGGCCCAAGGCAGCAGGAGATGGGTGGTGGCCACTGATTTCTGGGATGTCATGCTGAAGAAGGAAGAGTGAAGACAGGAATAGAGGTGCGGTGCTACCCTGGGGGCTTGTCGATTTTTATGCAGTGAATCTGGCATTGGAAAGGACTTCTGACTGTTTCAAATTATCTATGAATAAATTTCCCTTTGGGTCATCAGGCAACCAGGCAGCAGAGGTAGAAGATGCCTCCTCAGCCAGCAGAGCCCCTCCAGGAGAATAACTGCCAGACTCGGGAAACCTGGCTCCAGGTTGGTTCTTAACAGCCAATGCTCAGGCTTAAAGATCTGAAATGAGGGTTCTAATAACAACCAGGTGGACAGGGGGAGGGGGGCAAAAACCAGCACCCACCAAACCCCCAGACCTGAGCAGACATCTCCTCATCAGAGGAAAGCACCAGAAAATAAACCCTAGTGTCGTATGAAGCCATCCTGTCATTGGAAAGATGGGGAGCTTTGCCCCCAAGAGGAAAAACACACTTTTGAAAAAAAAAAAACATTTACTACAGGAAACAGAAGTGAAATGTAGAAAGCATCTATGTTGGTTTCACAATATAATTCAAGGAAATGTGATCCTAAAGTGAGGTAACCATGAGATGTTAAGATCCTGGATTGTAATGAAAAGAACCTGGTAGAGGTGGACGCACAAATGGCAAAGGGGCTGGGTATTTCTAGAAAGGTCTCAAGGAAGCTAAAAATATACTGGAGAATGGACATAGGCATTGGCAGCGGCAGAAAACAAATCAAGTCAGAGATATCCAGGAATGTGGAGGAATCTGGTGATTGCTGTTCAAGGGCTATACTTTCCACCTCCTTCTTGCAAACAGAACCTGTACTACTTTGTCTTCCTTGGAGTCTTGTGCCCTCCTGGGGTGGGGGGAGGGCAGGTGTTCATCCCACTTTAGCCCCAGAAGGTAAACCCTGGTTGATCTAAGCCAACCACATGGGTCTCATTATCCTTCGCCAAACATTGTCTTAGGTCTGGTCATGGATGTCCTGCTGGCCAGTGACTCATGAGGTGGCCTATGCCAGGGGCTTGTGGAGAAGGGTCCTCTCACTAGCAAGAGAAAGCCCTTGGAAGAACTGCCCTGCTTTTCTGTTGGACATGATCTTGTCTGCATACAATGCCTGGAACTACATCCTCTGTCTGTCCACTAAAGATGGTAGAGAAGGAAGGAAAGAACTGAGTTTGGGCTATTGTATCACTAAATTAGCCAATCCTGGAACTGTCTACCTCACTGTAGAAGGATTTCCTGCTACATGCCCTAAAAACACTAATTAAGGATAAGTTCAAGAAGCTCTCCTAAGCACAGAAGGAAAGAATGCACAAAGACAGCACGGAAGCTGTGTGCAAACCAAAGGAGACATCCTTCAGGTCAACGTCTCAGACAAATCCATGAGAAGACTAGCACACTAGGAAAAGTGCCATTCAGATGGCCCACACATTTCCCTCACAGTGGAGAAATGCAAGTTAAAAGGGGGCTGTGACACCATATCCACACCATCAGCTTGGTAAAGACCCGAAGTTGGAAAGCATCCTGTTGGCAAGAGAGGGCATGTTGCTGGCAGGAAAGTCAGGGGCTTCAGCCACACCTGGGGGTGGGCATTTTGTTAATGTTTGTCAACATTATGAATGCATGCATCCCTTCTAAGAATTGATCTCCACAAAGGTATGTACTGGAGGGAAGTGGCATCAGACAAGGCTGTATGGTGCAGTTTATTCCTAAGAGCAGGATGTTGGAAATAAACTCAAGTCCATCCATAAAGGGCTGGTTCCATAAGGGTAAGAGTGGTAATTTCTCACTGTATATCCCTCTATGTTCCTTTTATATTAAAAATGAAAATGAATTACCAGTGGAAAAAAAACTCTTGCAACAGAAGAAATTTTTCATAATATGATAAAGATGATTTATCTTAAATTTAAAAGCCAGCATCTTATTAAAGGATGAAGCTATGGAGGCATTTCCATTAAAAATCAAGAGCAAAAATGAATGAATGAATGAATGAATGAATATCAGGACAAGACAAGGATGCCAATTAGGGCTCTATTATTTAATGTCTGGATAAGCCAAATAAGCCAATGCAATAAGACATGAATATTAAAAAGGGAAAGTGTTGGAAAGGGAGACAGACATCATTATTTGCAGATGACAGTGAATACTACTATTATTGCTTTGCTATTTGATGGTTGTAGTGCTTCTTTTCTATATTTCTGTGATTTAGGTCAATTTTTAAAGGAGGGGGGTCTCCTGGCATTTGTTAATAAGCACCAACATAGGGAGGTGAATATAGTCAACATTTAAACTTTGGCAGCTCTGAAACTTATTTTTCATGTGCTCCCTGCAATAATCCTTACTTGGGGGAATTTCAGTCAATGACTTACGGAGGCCATACTTATTTAAAGGTTGGGCTCGGGGCAGCCCTGGTGGCGCAGCGGTGTAGCGCCACCTGCAGCCCGGGGTGTGATGCTGAAGACCCGGGATCGAGTCCCATGTCGGGCTCCCTGCATGGAGCCTGCTTCTCCCTCTGCCTGGTCTCTGCCTTTCTCTCTCTGTGTGTGTCTCTATGAATAAAATCTTAAAAAAAAAAAAAAAAAAAAAAAAAAAAAGGCTGGGCTCCTAGGAGGCAGGACAGTGACATGGACAGAAGAAGCTTTCTTCTGACTGCCCATCTGTGAGTTTCTTCCACCAGTAGAGGCTTTCAAGAGGCTGGAACCTGAGGATCATATGCAAGGTAATCAGCTGTAATTAACTCCACAACCTTGGATCCTCACAAGGCTGCCTTGTCAAATGACAGCAAAACACTCTTCCCTCCTGCCAACTCTGGTTAGATGGGACTAGGGCCCTTCCGGCAGCAGCCTGCCCACCACCCAAAATGCATCGACAAGCCACAAAATGAAATGCCCTTGCCTGGGAAGAGAGTGCTGAGCTGGCTCCTTGCTCTCCCCAGGCCCAGCCCTGTACGCCCCCTGGGGCCAGTGGGCACAGTTGTTTTCATTCTTTCTTTACTTTGTTCCCAGAAGAACAAAGCAGTAGCCCAAGGGTTTATTCCAAGGAGGACTCTCAGGAACCAGCTGCAGGGCTGAGAGAGGGTGGCAGCAGCTGGGATGGCAGATGTCCCTTAAAACGGTTCCAGTCCTGCCTCCTACCCCTACCTAATCAGCCTCCCAAGCTGCTGACCTCAAAGGCCACCAAGGGTCTCCTCGATACTCTTCCTCTTTGCCTCCTTTCTTCCATAATCCATTTTACTCACAGTAGCCAGAATGTTCTTTCAGAAACACAAATTGCATCAACCCCTATTTAACACCTCCCACCAGATGCCCTTTGCTCTTGGTGCCAAGTCCAAACTCCTCTCTAGGGTCGCCAAAGCCTTCCCTGATCTGCCTCTGCCTACCTCTTCAAGTGTTACCTCACATTACTCACCCCACACCACTTGCCTTGCTGTTCCTTGAATGCATAGTGCTTGTCCTTTCACTTCCTGTTCCCTTTGTCTGGAAGTTTTTCCTGTAGGATTCTAGAGGGCTTGCTCGTCCTCATCCCACAAGTCTCAGCTCTGAACCTGCCCTGAGTTCTTTACCAATGGCAGACCCTTCCACCTCCCTGTCCCCGCTGACCTTCTGTGTTATTTGTTGATTTGCACATTTTTTCCCTTTCTTTCCCACCCGCCGCCAAGGAGGCCGTTCCCATGAGAGGGACTTTGTCTTGATCACTGCTATGCTTGGCACAGAGTAGGAAATAGAAAGTCATGTTTAATTATTTTAATTGATTAATTAAAAAAGGAATATATGACTGAGGACTTACTTTACATACTGGTGTGAGATCCAAATGGGTGGGCTCACTTTGGAGCTAACGGAGCTTAAACTTTGGGGTTCTCACCCAAAAGGCCCCCTCCAAGACCCTGGATCTAATTTTTAATTTGCAATTTTGTGTGTGTGTGTGTGTTTTTTTAAAAAGACATCCTCTAAAGTCATATAAACCTCCCACTCCCCCAAACCTGGATCTGCTCCCGCCACCAAAGACTGTCAGGACTAGAAGCCAGATACCTGTCTGGGTAGTAAATGCCGAAGATGGTGGTAATCGTTATAATAATGAACAGGGACAGTACTAACAAGAGCAGCCGGGTGATAGTGGTAATACGGATCGTAGCAGTGACTACGGTTTACCAAGCACCGTGCTGATCTGAACAAACACTCTCTGCAGTATCATTTATACCCATTAAGAAGACAAGGAAATGGAGGCTTGGTGGGTCAAGAATCTCGCAGAGCAAGCTTGCTCCTGCCTGCTGCTGGAACCACTTCTCGTGGCCGTGGCTCAGGCTTTATCAAGATGCCAGAGAGCGAGGCTCACCTGAGCTGACCTTTAGAAAACTTTTGTTTTCCAGACCCTTGACTCCTGTGGGCTAAGCTGAATTCTGTGAAAGGGCCCGGGCCCTGGCCTTCTCCGTGCTGGTCTTTTCGGATGACCCACGCTCACTAGCCCTGCGGAGCTGTGTGTGGGCAGGTGTGGGATTCTGTGTGTCCATCTTCCAACAGTTAATACGAGTGCAGCCAATCCTCATTATTTGTGTTCCTGTGTTTGTGAATTCACCTACTTACCCTTATTCGCAGCCTCCAAATCAATGCTTGTGGCACCTTCTCAGTCATTCACAGACCTCTATGCGGTCACCTGATGGGCACACTCCTGGCTGAGTTCAAAAGGGGCAACTCTCTGCCGTGTCCTTCCATCTCATGCTGTAAACGAGTGTCCCTTTTTGTGGTCTGCTCTGTACCACAGTTTTCACATGTATGTGCTTTTTTTGGTTGTTCTGCTGTTGGAAATGGCCCCGGGCATGGAGCAGAAGCTGCCTCGTGTTCCTGAGTGCTAGAAGGCCGGGATGGGCCGTACAAGGATCGTACGTGGTAGAGAAGCTCCGCTCAGGTGTGAGTCGTAGCTCTGTGGGCTGTGAGTTCCTTGTTAGTGAATCAACAAATAAGTCCTCTTGAAATGGCAACACACATAAACTAAGGCTATGGATCAACTGGTTGCTGAAAACGTGACCAGAGGCTGGTGGAAGCCTGGTTCTGCATTTCCCCGTGGAGCAGAGCTTCAGGGTTTGCTGCTGTGGGGACGATGGGGGCCCTAGAAGGCCACTACCCTGAGTAGTGAAAACCAACTCTTTCTTTGATGTACGCAACCAAACTGTGGGGGCTCTGTAAGCCTGCACGAAGACTCCTTTTTGCTTCTGGATCCCCAAGCACAGCACCCTGTGAGAAGGTCTAGTGCATGTTGGGTGCTGATGGTGGCAGTGGGCTTTGCACACCACGGTGCTCACATTCTCCAGGGAGACCTGTGAGAGTCAGGAACTGAAGGCTGCCTGTGGTTTGGTTTCTGGAATGGACTGGAACATTCTCTGTCTGCCATCTGCCCTCCTTCCCACGGGGCTGCTGCATGTTATTCACTTCCTAAGACGGAAATGATTAACCAGCATACCTCTGGCTGATGCGGGCTATTAAGACCCCATAAAGCTAAGGCACCACTCGCCCGTTAGGCCACACGCTTGAATTACTCTTTGCAACGTTTGCTGCAGGCCTATTTATAAAAAGATCCTTACTGTTTTGAATCAAATTCCTGTTAAAAATGTAGACTCAAGTTTCTTTTCCTTCATCCTCCCTACCCCCTTGCTGGGGCCTCTCTCTAACCCTCCTCCCCGCCCCGGCCTGCCTCTTACCACTTCACCATTGGCCATGGGGAGTCTTCTTTTATAGGACTTTGGTTGTACCTTACCCTTCTCTTGTTTGCTGAGGCAGGTTGGGGGCAGGGGGCCTGGGAAGGTGACAGAAGCCGAGGGGAGCCCATTGGGACAATGAAATGAGTGAGTCCCTCCTGTTTCTTAGGCTTGGCTTCTCCTTCACCCGCTGGGTGGGGAATGCCAGTTCAGCCTGTTTATAAGCAGAGGTTGGCCAGCTGCGACCTTCCTTATGGTGGGAGGGAGCCAGGGGGCTTATCAAAAGTTGGGGGAATACTTGGAGGGGGTCGAGCTGGGCGAGGAGAGGGAAAGTGGGGAAAGCTCATTCTGGGAGCCTGAGTTTCCATTTGTCCTTGAAAGGAAGGACCTTGTGCGTTCAGTGTGTGCACATGTGTGTATGCATGCGTGTGCATGCATGGACCTGTGTGTGTGCATGTGTCCATGCATTCCTCTGCGCATGCGTGCATGTGCATGTTGAGTATGTGGCTTGGGCTGAGCCAGGCCTGGGCAGCAGCCATGTGGAGCTGTGGAGAAGGAGTATGTTGGACCCAGGGAGTTCCGCCACAGAAAAGAAAGTCAATAACCAAAGAATTGTGTTTGGATTCCTACGGGGCAGGGAAAAGTACTACTTAGTGTAGACTCAGCTTCCTAATGTAAAACAGAAACCAAAGGGTCAGTTTCGCGGCCAATGGGCTGGGCCAGGGCCTATGTGAGATGTGCGTTTCCCAGAAAGTAAAATTATAAGTAAAAAGGGAACAATTCCCTTTCTCTCTCCCAGACTCCAGGGACCATAGTGGGGTGTGGCCTGTCATTATTTTGTGAAGTCAACCCTTGTGGACAGTTCTTTGTTACCCAGGCTACTGTCAGATCCAGAATCAACCTCAGCGGTTAATAAGCTTTATTTGCCATGTCTGCCTCTACAGGCCTAATTTAAGAATTCTTTGGAAAGATAATTTGTGGGAGATTGGGGAAATCTGAATATGGGCTGGAAGTTAGATGATATTAGGGAATTATTGCTTATTCAGTTATGTATGAGAGAGAAACTGCAGATCTATGGGACAATGTCCTTATTTCTTCTTGGAGATATATGCCAAAGTATTGAGAGCTGAAGTGCCACAGTATCTGTAATTTACTTTAAAATGGTTTCACCAGGGGCACTGGGTGGCTTAGTGGTTGAGTGTCTGCCTTTGGCTCAGGTCCTGATCCTGGGGTCCCAGGATCAAGACCCACATCGGGTTCCCTGCAGGGAACCTACTTCTCCCTCTGCTGTGTCTCTGCCTCTCTCTTTGTGTCTCTCATGAATTAAAAAAAAAAAAAAAACTTAAAAAAAAATGGCTTTGCCAGAGAGGAAAAGAGGGGACAAGACATTAATTTGGGGAGTAGACATATTTTTACTTTTCCCTATGCTTGAAAATTTTCATAGTAAAAAAATTTTTTTAATGTTTTGGAGAAAATCACTTAAAAATACATCTAGCATCTTGCATTAAAGAAAATTCTTTGGGATTTTCTTAAAGGAGATTCTCAAGATCAAAGAGCCTTCTGGATTCCCCTCGTGCCAGCCTGGATGGGAAGGCTGGTTGGGAGGAAGTTGGCCTTGAAAAACAGATCAGACATGTGGGGCCAGGGCGATGCCAGGTACAGCCTTACTTCCTTATCTTTTCTGCCTAAAAGTGTCCAAAATGTTGGCTTGACATGAGGTAGGACACTTGTTGACTTTGAAATCCAACAAAGGTCTGCTCCCTACATCTAGGAACTTTTTCTCCTTAGACTACAGTATGGTTGTGCTTGGGTAGTTTGACCTTCCCGAGGAAGCCAGATTCCCAGACAGAATTCCCTAGAACAAGGCTGCCTTTCACCACTTTCGGCCTGTCTGTGTTACACTGTGTGCCAGGGACACGGGCATTAGTACATCAACCTCGTCCCAACCCTATGGGGCTGATGCCATTAGTAACTCCATTTTACAGATGGGAAAACTGAGGCTCATCAGCACCATTTATTTACGTGAAGTCACCCAGATCTGGACAGTTGGGGCTGGAACTCCACCTGTGAGATCTGGTCTGTGGGATCCAGAACCGGCTGTCTTACTGCCCCAAATTTTATTGTGGCTATCATGGCAAATCCATGCAAGGTCTGTAGCTAAATCGCCTTGTACTGCTTTTGTTATGCTTCCCTTTCTTCTTCTTTCATTACTTTTTTCACATCCTTTTTAAAGCTTCCATGGCTATTTCTTTTACTCTGATCTCGCTTATATAAAAACAATTCTGAGGAGTTAACAAGCATAGGGCTGCTCATAAGTGTGCTTCTTTTGGGGGCCCCAAGCCCTCTCTGAATGGCACAGGGCCTACCCTTCAATCTTGCTGACTCCCATGTACCCTAGAACATAATACATGTTCCATAAATATATTTTGACCCATCTCCCACCGTCTAGCACGGTACTTTGCATACGGCAGCCTTTCAATAAATATTTGTCGAAGCAACACATTTGGTGGAAATGCCTGACACAGTAGAAAGAACCATTCGGGAGAGTGTCTCAGGCGCCACCCTGGAAACACAGTGTGCAAATCTGGGACCATCTGTCGGGCTTCTGGAAGGCCCAGAGAAAAAAAAAGCCATCAATTTTCCTGAAATAGCACAAACAGGATTTCCTGGAGGGAGCCAAGTCGGGGAGCAGGCTGCGTTTTGGAAATGGGAAATGCAGCCTTGCTTACGGTTTGGGAGCTGACCGGGCAATGCTCTGTCAGCGGCTGGGGAGGCTCCCGACAGCCTGTGGTGCTTCCGGTCATTTAGCAATCGATGACTTCTGAGCAGGCAGATGCAGCCAAAGTGATGGACAGTTAATCCCCTGAAAAGATTTCAAGGCGAATGTCGATAAAATTGTCCTTTACCACAGGCAGCCCAAAGGAAGACCAGGGTCTGAGCCTCTGGCTCAGCCCCTCCTCCCTCGCTGAGGCTGCTCATGGCCTGTTGCCTGCTTGTCTCACCCAGACAGCTGGGTTCAAATCCGGGCTCCTCCCTTTGCTGGCTGTGCCACCTTGCGTGAGGTACACTAGCTGTGCCTCAGTGTCCTCATGTGTATAGTGGAGGTTGGAGTAGCATCTGCCTCATAGGACTGTCGAGAAGGTGATAGGAGCAAAAGGAAAAAGCATTTACTGCAGGGCCTGGCACACTGTGTTTGCTACGCCTTCGCTGCTTTTATTTCCACAACCAAACTGCATCTTCACTCTCCCTCTGAGTCACCCTGTGCCCCATGGCTCCCGTTCCAGGTCCTGATATGGCCTGCCATCCGCTTGTTCACCCTGGAGTCTGAAAGCCTGCTAAACACCCACACTGGGGAGGTCAATGCATGTGAGTTCCCCGGGGACTGCTGCAACGAGTTGCCACAGACCTGGTGGCTCGGGACAACCATAACGTGCTTTCTCATAGCAAGACCAAAGTCAAGGTGTCCGCAGGGCCATGCTCCTCCAAGGATCCTGGTTGCCTTCTCCAGCTGCGTGTGGATTGGGTGTTTGTTGGCTTGTGGCCACGTCATTCCCACCTCTGCCTTAGTCTTCACATAGTCATCCCTTCTGTGTGCTCCCCTCTTCCTACAAGGACACCTGCTATTGGATTTAAGTCCCATTCCAATAATCCAGGATCACTGCTTCTCTAGATCCTTTATTTAATCACGTCTATAAAGATACATTTTTCACATAAGGTCACATTTACTGCTTCTCAGTGGACATAACTTTTGTGGGGCCACCACTCAACCCACAACAGCTATTGACTTCTACCTCTGGACTATCACCAGAGCCCATCCCCTTCTCTCTATTCCAGTGGACACCAGTTCAGACCCTATTATTCCTTGTCCGAGCCCCTCAGAACCCCCTACCTTTTTGCCCTTGTCATGCTGACCCCAGTGTCCATACTTCCCATTCAGCTTCTGGACTGGGAGCTGGTTTTCAATAAGGCAACCACTCACTACGTGTGATGACTGAGCACTGAAAACTCATCCAGTTGGAACTGAGATGCGCTGTAGGTGTAAAGTACACACTGGATTTCATAGACTTAGTATGAAAGAAAGAATGTAAAATACCTGATAATAGTTTCTGTATTGATCATGTATTGAAATTAGAAATATTTTGAATAAAAAAAAAGAAATATTTTGAATAAATCGAGATGAATAAACTATGTCATTAAAATGAATTTCACTGGGGGATCCCTGGGTGGCTCAGTGGTTTGGCGCCTGCCTTTGGCCCAGGGCTGATCCTGGAGTCCCGGGATGGAGTTCCGCGTCCGGCTCCTGCATGGAGCCTACTTCTCCCTCTGCCTGTGTCTCTGCCTCTCTCTCCCTTTGTGTCTCTCATGAATAAATAAATAAAATCTTAATAAAATAAAATAAAATAAAATAAAATAAAAAAATAAAATGAATTTCACCTATTTCTTTTTACCTTTTTTAATGTGACTACTAGAAAACTCAATTATGAATGTAGCTTTCCTTATTTCTCTATTGGACAGCACTACTCTGACGTGTATCATTCTTTGATCGTCTACGTGTATCGGTTATCTCTGCCTGATAGGTAATAGACCACTCACCAAACCTAGTGTTTTAAATTAACAAACTTCTCATGGTTTTGCCAGTTGGCTCTGAGATTCTCCTGCAGGTTTCATTGGGGTTGACTCACATGCATTCAGCCGGATGGTCTGCTGGGCTGTGCAGTGCAAGATGACCTATCTTATGAGTCTTGCAGGGAGCTGGCACTGGCCCTGGCTCTCCTCTGTGTGGCCTCCCATCTTCCAGTTGGCTAGCTTGGCTGGCCTCTCTGCATGGCAGTCTTAGGTGGCATTCCAAGAGGACAGGAAGCTGCAAAGACTCTTAAGGGCTAGGCTCCAAGGGCATGCCATTCCTGCCCAATCCTGCTGGTAAAGGCAAGTCACAGATCCAGTCCAGATTCAAGGAGATGGAGAAATGGACCCTGCCTCTGGAAGGGAGGAAAGACAAAGTCACATTGCAAAGGGAGGTGCATACTTGGAAGGGAAGAATCCGTGGACATTGAACAGTTTCCTGTCTGGTCCTTGATGCATCTCCCCTCATGGGACCCAGCCTGTGCTCCCTACACGGTGCACACCCTTTCCTTTGTAGTGCCAACCAACCATGTCTGTGCCACCTTCAGCCAACATCTATTCTGGCCTCTATCCAGGAGAACTTGAAAGAGCCATCTGGTCAACTCTTTTGGATATTTGCCACATAGAAGCAAGAGCCTGGCTCTTTCTTAAGGATCCCTATTGGAGCACAAGAGTAGAGACATCTCTCCCCACCTCTCCTGCACCCCCTTCCCATCCACGCACCGGGCCACCCATGCACGGTCCAAGGTATCCAGTGTTCTGCCCCATGATTTGGGCATATTCGGGAGTTTTCAAATTGCTGTGTCTGCACAAATGCACAACGTGCCTTGCTCCTTTCCTGCCCGCAGAGCCAGGGAGACAGCAGAAGATGTTTGATAAGTGCCCACATTTCCAACGTTTCAGACAACAGTCCCTTCAGCATTTGCTCCAGAATAAACACGGTGGCTGACTGGGTTTTCTCGGGCTGAGCGAAGGTGGAGAGAGGTTTCTGTTTGTTGTTTTTGAGTTGGCTGCTGGCTGTAAAGAAACACAAAGGGTCCAATGTTCTGTCCCCAGAACTGAGGCACATTCGCGGATTTTTCCCCCCTTCGGATCACTTTATCAACACGCCGCATGCACAGTTCCTGCTTTGTTTTCTCAGGTGTCATGTAAGCCCATCAGGCTTCCAATAAGAAGGAAGCTGGCAGCGTTGCCTTAAAAACGCACCCCCAACCCACCTCCGCACACTGGGCTTTTCATAAGCACATGAAGCTTATTGATGCAGCGTTTAGACAGACCGGCCGTCAAACGCTTCCAACCTCAGAATGCTCAGAAAGTCACTTCTGTTTCTTGGATCAAGGGGGTCTGGGCAAGGGAGGGGCAGGGCTGAGCTTTCAAGAAGATTTTAAGAGCGAGCTGGCAGGATGTGGTGGTTTACTCTTCCAGACAGAAGGAGCATACACGAGAGGTGGTGCCATGGTGTTAGGGCAGAGGGGAGTGGGGCGCAGGATCTGGGACGGGGCTTAAGAGCCACGGAGGACAAGGGAACTGCAGGCTGGTGGGTGGGGGGCATAGGAAAATCAAACAGGTTCCAGAACCAGGCAGATTCATCCATTCATTAGACTAGGGGTTGGTGTTCTGACCCTGTTGGTGAAGGAAGGACCCCCCTGGCTCTGAATAGTATGAGATGACGAAGCACACAACACCGAACCTGCCACTGGACAGAGGAGGTCGGTGGCACTCTGTGAGCCTCTCTCACTCACAGCCCGGGGGAGGAGGACAACACGCAGGGCCACGTGGGGGGGTTGTGCTCCGCTTTGTAGCAGAGTAGACCAGCAGGAGCTGCAGGAGGGGAGGCGGGCTTTGAGTTAACAGGTTCCCATGGGAGGAGGTCGCAGCTTGTTTGAATACTCTCACAGGCTGGCAGGGAAGTGACACCAGTTAGGTTGGGTGAGGGCTTCTCCACTGTGTGGGGAGTATGTCTGGAGATAGCAAGGAGCTTACGGTCAGGCCTTTGGGGCTCTGGAGACTCAAAGATGTCAAGGCAGCACTTGACAATTCAGGTCTCAACACAATTGGCAAACTCAGTCTCTAAAGAGCCAGCTGATAAATGCTCTAAACTTTGGGGGCCAAGAGAAAAATTGAGGGTATTATGTAGGCTCTCATATAACAAGAGATAGAACAAATTTCAGTTGAATTTTTATTGATGGAATTCAAAATATACTACTAATAACTGAGCACAATATTCTATAATATAAATCTGCTAATGAGAAGAATGGAATTATTCTGGGGGGAAAGAATAACATTTTGCTGAATTGGAGTTTGCAATTAGTGTCCCCTGTCATCAAATTGATTGCATATGTTCATCTGTAAAATGCGTGATGTGCCAAACAAAACAGAGGTCAGGCTGGGTTTGGCTGTGGACTGTAGTTTGCTGACCTTTCATTCGGATAAATCCTTACCCTATGCTAGATGCTGCATTAGGTTCTGGATGGCTGAGGCAGTAGCTTTGCCCTCAGGAGACTCATAGTCTCCATAATGGGAGAGACCCATAAGTAAAGAGCAGGGACAGATCAATATGACCAGAACTATTATGCAGATGAATTGACAACTTTGATTAAGGGATTCTAATGCTGCTTGGTGATAGCAGAGAAGGCTTCCCAGAAAAGGCGATATTTGATGAGAGATAGGCATGCACCCCAAGACAAAGTGGAGGAAAGGAACTAGGCAAAGAGCCAGCTTGTGCATATGTGAGAAGCAGTGGGGAAGCGTGATCCACCTGGGGACCTGCATGTCTTCAGAGTCACCACAGCCCTATAGGGAAGGGAAGCGGGAGAGGGGCTCCTTACAAGGGCCCATAGGAATACACAGGTGCTTGGACCTTTTCAGGGATCCACATTTGTGCTCAGGAAGAGCATGCTCAGAGCTGTGAGAGGGATGTTCCTGCAGTAACCCGGGGGTGGTGGTGGGGGGTGAATGAGGAAGGCTCATCCTGAGGAAAGGCAGGCAAGGATGGAAAAGGAGTGATACCAAGAGAGGCTTACAAAGTGCAGTCAACAGTGGAAGCGGTTCTGGGACTCTGAGGGTCTTTGAGTGGGTGGATGAGAGGCCCATGAGGGAAGGAACTGAAGCCATGAGGGGAATAAGGGGCTGAAGGCTCTGGTTCCCTGAGGGGTGCTGGGGTCTAAGATTTCAGAGGTGAGGCAGGTCTGGATACTGACAGAGCCAGGATAATGACTCCGAGTTAAAGGAACCAAGGAAATTGGACCTGAGAATATTAGGTGGTTGCTTATGTGGAGCCCATGTGGCCCAGCTTGGTTGAGGGAGCTACTGGAGGAAGATTCTGGGCCAGCTGCTGAGCTTAGTTAGGTTCTCCTGTCATCCCCTGCTGCATAACAAGCATCCCTAAGCTTAGTTGCTGAAAGCAACAATTTGTTATTATGTCTCATGGTTCCTGTGAATTGCCAGGGCTTGCTTGGGACACTCTTCCCCAGGTACCTACATGGCTCCTTCTTTTGCCTCTTTGCTTTGATGTCACCTGGCAGGACTCGCTCCAACCAGCCTCTGCCCTGCCCCCTTCTACCCCTTGAGCCTCAACTGTGGCACCTCTTCCCTCCTGCCCCACGTTTTCTTGTTCCCATTGCATTTAATCACCTTCCAGCATTTAGTGTGATTTATTTGTTAGTGAATTGCTATTTGCTCAGCTCCCCTCATCCCAGGATATTGGCTCCACGACATGGGAATCTTTATCGATTTTGTCCATTGATATGTTCCAGTGCCTGGCGCCTGGGCAGTGCTCCATAAACATAGGTTGAATGAATAAATAAATCCCTTTGGCCCCAGCCCACCTGTCACTCAGAGAGGCTGTCTGTGGCCACCCTACCTGGTTTGAATCCTTTCTATCTCATTATCCCATTTCGCTATCTCCTGAGAAGTACTTACCACCCTCTGATATTCTCTTGTTTTTTGATTTACTGGTTTACTCTCTGTCCCCCCTTGCTGAAATGTAAGCACAATGATGCCAGCAAATTTTCCTGTCTTGTTCAACATCATATCCCTAAAACTGGGGCCTGGCACATTGCAGATACACAACAAATTTTTTCTAGAAGTTTCTGTTGAATGGCCTGTACTATCAGCCTGCTTCTGATAAACCTGGAGACTCTATTCTCAGCCACACCTCATGGAAAGTCTTGTGCACGCAAGTCCTTGGTCAATATTTGCTGAATGAACGGTATTTCCGTTTACCTGCCTTGAGATAGAGGCTGGGTGGAAGGCTGCTGGATTCTGTCTTTCAGCACAAAGGTTCTTTTGGATCAAGGGAGTACGAAGGCAGGAATGCAAGGCGCTCAGAGCTCCCTCCTGCCCAGCCTGTCCACAATGTTGCTTTTCACGTCTTCTCGGATGCAGCTGTGTGCCAGCCCTTAGGAGTGGCTGGGCTGGGCCTTCCCACGTGGTGGGACCCACAGTGAAGCCTTGTTTTCCCCTCAGTCCTCTGCCTGAACCCTGCTGGCTGGGTAAAGCCCTCCCCAGGACCTGGCTCCAACTCTGTCGCAGAAACTTGGATGCCTGTGTCTGCTTTCTGTCTCATGGCAGATTCGTGGGAAGTGATGTGTGGCTGGGAGCAGTTGGATAATCACAACTTCCCAGGATAATGGGTTGTGTCTCCCTTAAGATGCTTCCAGTCTGCTCCCTTCACCCCATACACCAGTTATGTCTAATTACCTGCAGAACCTGTCATGTATTCTGTATTCCCATATGCCCCAAACACTCCCTTTTTATCCTGAAGAAGTCTGACTCAGCTCTTAATATTCAGCTAAGAAGCCACCTCCTCCAGGAAGTTTCCCCTGAATGCTTCCCACTCAACTGCATGTTAATCTCAATCTACAGTAATCTTAAATGCCTCTTCTCTGATGTCCCAGGGCTTGCACTAGTCTACTTGTTTGTGGCCAATAGATTATGAGTTCTTTGGGACAGGACCTGGGACCCCCTCCAGCAGGTGGTACAGTGGCCAGCATGTAGTAGGCATGCAGCCATTGCTTATGAATGCACAAATGAGTGACTGAATGCATGTGCCCTTGCAGCAGCCATATTGGTCTTCCAGTTTGTTCTATGAGGGCTGGTCTCACGCTTTTTTCTGGAATCCTATAGCCCAGTGGTTTAAACCTGGGGGTGATTTTTACTCCCCAGGGAACATTTGTCAATGCCCGGATACATTTTTGTTGTCATAACTGGGGTGGGAGACATGTTGCTAGGGTCTGGTGGGTGGAGGCCAGAGATGCTGCTAAAAACCCTCCAGTGCAGGGGATAACCTCCCACCACAAAGAATTATGTAGCCTACTAACCATGTTGTGAAGTTACTCTTTCACTCCGGAGGTCCTCCAATGGGATTGGCACAAAGGAATAGGTGATATCACCAAAGTTCTAGGAGTGAAGACAGGATGGTTACCTCCTTGACATATACCTAGTTTATTCTATTTGCGTATAACATCTCCATGTAACAAGCTCTATGACACAGACCTTCCCTTACTTCCCAGGGTCTGTGTATCAGTCACACACACTGTGTAATAAACCATCCCAAACATAATGGTTTGAGACAACAGCCACTTACTGTTCTACTCATGAGCCTGTTGCTCAGCTGGGGAGTTCTGATTTGGGCTGGGCTCAGCTGACCTTAGCTGATTTGCGCTGTGCATCTGCAGCAGGCGGGTCAGCTGGGGGCTGGCTGGTTGAACTTAGCCATGGCTGGAATGATTCAGCTCAGTCCCATATGGTCTCTTCTCCTCCAGTGGGCGAGTAACATTGCTTCTACCACAGCTCATTGGTCAAAACAAGTCATACAGCTGAGCTCAAATCAAGGGGAGGTCAGGTAGAAATGGACTCCTTGTCTTGAGAGGAGAGGCTACAAAGTCACTTTGCAAGGGGTGTGGGTAGGGAGAGGTGCAGAATCAGGGTCAGTTTTGCAATCAGCCTGCCACTGTCAATCATCAGCCTGCCACTGTCAATCAGCCTGCCACTGTTGATCAAGTACAGCCTGTTTTGTCCATTCCAACACCACCTCTGGACCTTCCCAGTTCTGCTCATAGCCTCAGGGTGAGCTGAGCCTCTAGATGGTGGCACTTGTGTTCTTCAAGCCTTTGATGCACCCTATGACATAATGATTGGTATGCTTTTGGCCAGCATATTGACACCTGACCCCCTCCCTCCCCAGATGAAGAATCTCACCCCCCCACACACACTCACACCCACCAGACATCTCCACCTGGCTGGCTGGTCAAACTTGACATATCCCCAAACAAACTCATCCACCTTTCCAAACTATGCTTTATGGCATTACCAGCTGCTCAGAAATGAGCAGAAATGTCAGAATTTTTTTTTAAGATTTAAAAAATTTTTTATTTACTCATGAGAGACACAGAGCGAGAGAGAGAGAGAGAGAGAGGCAGAGACACAGGCAAAGGGAGAAGCAGGCTCCATGTAGGGAGCCCGATGTGGGACTCAGTCCCAGGTCTCCAGGATCACACCCCGGGCTGCAGGTGGCATTAAACCGCTGTGCCACCAGGGCTGCCCATTCATTCATTTGGGGAATATAAAAAATAGTGAAAGGGAATAAATGGGAAAGGAGAAAAAAATGAGTGGGAAATATCAGGGAGGGAGACAGAACATGAGAGACTCCTAACTCTGGGAAACGAACTAGGGGTGGTGGAAGGGGAGGTGGGCAGGGGGTGGGGGTGACTGGGTGATGGGCACTGAGGGGGGCACTTGATGGGATGAGCACTGGGTGTTATTCTATATGTTGGCAAACTGAACACCAATAAAAAATAAATCTATAAAAAAAAAACCCCAAAAAACAAAAACAACAACAAAAAGAAATGTCAGAATTATCCAAAACTCCTCTCTCCCCACCCATCCAGTTGATATCCAAGCTCTGCCAATTTTACCTCCCCAATATTTTCCAAAACTCCTTTCTCTCCTTTCTAACCCTGCCCACATTTGGAAATGCTTAATTTCTCAGCTGCAAATGGCAGTAGCCTCTTAATTGAGCTCCCACCTCTAGGCCGGTCGCCTTCCTCCACTGCTCTCTGTCAAATCAGTAGCTGCATCCTTTCTGCCAGAGATGTGCATCCAAAACACACCCTGACCAGATCACCTGGGATACGAAGGGAAGACTTGTTAAATGGAATTACAAACAAGAATGTCTGGATCATGCCCTGTAAGACACCTCCTCTGTCCGTGGGTACCCCAGCACTGTAGCACTGTACACACAAGACATATCAGAGGAGGAATTAACATAGAACTTCATGCTAGCTGGGTCAGTGCTCGTAATCAGGTCAGCAGCTTCTCCTCTGGGGGAGGGAAGAGGAAGAGCCAGAGGCAAGCAGGTGTCGGGGGAGGCGCTGTAGGGACCTTATTTCCTGTTTTATTCCCCTACATAAAACTCTTCAGGGCTCCCTCTGCCACTTACAGAATAATGTCCAAACTCTGTTAGCCTTCTGTGCCAATTTGCTGCTTGAAGAAGCAACCCCAGGGTTAGCCATTCCAGGAATTAGCAGGAGGAGAGATTTTCTCATGGTGTCTGGGGGCTCCATCTATGAGTTGATGCTGCTTATGGGTGGAGCCTCAGCTGGGACTATCACTTATACGTGGCCTCTCCATGTGGCTGCTTGGGATTCCTTACAGCCTGGCAGCTGGTTTCCAAGAGCAAGCACCCAAAGAGAAGCCACTGGAAGCTGCATCCTTGTATGACCTTGCCCCGGAAGTCACATGGTATCATTTCCACCAGAATGAGTCCTCCTAATTTTTAACAGGGTATACGGTCACTGAAATCAAGACTGTATCTCCCAGCCTCTCTTGCAGCTAGGTCTGGCCAAGGGATTAACTAGCAATGAGATTCATGTAGAAGAATGATAGGTAGTTTTCAGGAAATATCTTTAAAGGGGCATGGCACTCTGATATTTGTCCCTCCTTTCCTTCTGACTAGGATAAAGATTTGATGGCTGGAGCTTAAGCAATCACTTTGAAACTTGAGCAAAAATCCCAGTGTGGAGAATGGCAGAGAAACAACATCTTAACATCAGGGGTCTTAACATCAAGGGGTACCTTAGCCATCCTTGATTGCCTAACTACATATTTATATTCTATGGAAGAGAAATCAATATTTATGTTATTTAAGGTATTCTTATCTGGAATTTCTTAAATGTGATTTTTTTAGTGTGTAAATTTTGCAAGTAACCAGGGTAAGCCCTCCCCAATTAATCATAATGCTACTTTTAGAGATGCATTGGCCCTTGGTGATACTGCTTCTGTGAGAAATAAAACACCCAAACCTCCATCTTCTGGATCTCCTTATCAAGCTACCCCAGAAGAGGACAGGGTGGGTTCTTGGGGCCCTGAAGAAGTCACCTCTGGTTTGCTCTCTTCCTGGGCTGGGGATGGAACAGCTGTGTCCTGAGCCAAAGCCCGGCCTTCCTGGGGCTTTGCCCAGGCTGCTCTGGAGAAGTTGGCCTCCACCCTGCCAAACATAGAGTGTCACCTTGTGTGAAGCGGCCCAGCGCAGAGCACACACTGCCCAGTGGAAAGTCCTTCTCTGGGCTGACACCAGAAATCTGTTGACCTCAGTGACTTCCAAACCCAGGCCAGCCAGCACCGTCTCCAGCTATTCCAAGCTCATTTCCATCCCGTCCACCAACAAAGCCTCCGCCAACCTCTCCTATATATAGCTACCCGCAGGTCCAGAGCAATGCCCCAGTCTGCCTCCCAGGCCCCGAGAGGACACTCAGGAAGTGGAAAGTCATCTCTCTTGGATTCAACTTTTTCTAGGGCTTAGAATGCAAGCCACCCCCTTGCCTACTTCACCTGGCTTTTCTGACCCCCTTGATCTTTTTCATCTTCAAAGGACAGGGAGGCTGTTGAGAACAGCCACAGGAAATTCAACGGGGGTTATGGAGACTGCTCTAAGAGCAGCAGGCCAAGCTGTGTGCATTTTCAGAAGTAGTTCTTACCAAGGAACTGAGGGACACAGCTTTTTGAAGATCACTTCTCCGGTGGATTTGGTCTTCAGGGAGAAGCTTTAGAAAGGAAATGAGATCTCAGAAGATGGCTCGTGTGCTGTCACGGTGCTTGCCCTGTGAGCAAAGTTCCCCTAATAAATTCTCCATTGTAGATAGGTGGGCACCTGTTTCACTCGGGAGTTAACAAATCATCAGGGAGTGGGTGATTTTGTTGCGGGTTGCAGATTTGAATTTCTCACTTCAGTTGTTTTTAATTTTTTTTTTTTTTATTTATGATAGTCACAGAGAGAGAGAGAGAGAGGCAGAGACACAGGCAGAGGGAGAAGCAGGCTCCATGCACTGGGAGCCCAACGTGGGATTCGATCCCGGGTCTCCAGGATCGCGCCCTGGGCCAAAGGCAGGCGCCAAACCGCTGCGCCACCCAGGGATCCCCACTTCAGTTGTTTTTAAAATTCAAAACATCTTCATTGAAGTTTAATTTACATGTAATAAAATGCATTCGTTTCACGTGGACAGTGACTGAGTTCTGACAAATGTATGTACACCGGGTGACCACTGCCGCAACCAAGACACCAAACAACATCACAGCCTCCGCCACATGTTCCCTTGGGCTCTGCCCATTCAACTCCCCCCAAACACACACACCCCCGCTCAGGAAACAACAGCTTTGCGTTTAATCACTGAAGTAGACTTATTTGTCTTTTCTACAGTAGCATAGAAATCACACACACAGACAGCAGGTACTTTTTTTTGGTCTGGCTTCCTCACTCAGCATGACTATTTTGAGATCCATCCAAGTTGTTGTGTGTATCAATAGTTTGGTGCTTTTGTATGGATGTGCCACAATTTGCTTACCGACGTTTGGGTTGTTCCCATTTTTTGGTGATTATGGACAAAAATTAAATTGTTAAAAAAAAATGAGCATTTGCGTGTAATTCTTCAGCACAAAGCTTTTGATGCTACAGTCAGGACTGATTGGAAGAAATTAATGTACTATTTGGATAATGGTCTCAGGGGCCAGAAAAACAAATGCAGAGTGTTGTACAATCAATTTTTTAAAAAACCATTTATGGAAGTGACAGCAAAATAAGAGACCAGCTAGTTCAAATTTCTTATTTATATACAAAGAAGTAAGATCTGGGCATTTGGGCAAGTTTACGATAATAGCGCTGGGGCTACATCTCACAATTCAAACATTAAATACCACACATGTGAAATAGAGTCCCCGCTCTCCCCCCTGACATGGACAGTCATTGGGCACCTACCATGTGGGGGCATTGCTGTTTTCACACATGGTCCCTGGACCAGTGGCAACAGCATCACCTGGGAACTTGTTGAAAATGCAGATTCCGCTGCTCTGTCTCAGACCGGCAAGGTGAGGAACTCTGGGATGGGTCCCATGTCCTGAGTGCTCACAGGCACCCCCACCTCAGGTGATTGTGATGCTTGGTGAAGTGTGAGAGCCATGGATGCAGGATGCTGGGTGGAGCTGGAGCTTCTGTTCTCAGGGGGCAGGGCAGGGAAACAATCATGAAAAAGACCACACATTCAAAGACAGTTCAAATCGTGACACACAGCAAGTACAAAATAAAGCCACAGGATGAGACAAAAGGGGATGAGTGTGGCTTCTTTAGGGAGGATGGTCAGAGTGGGAGAAGCCTGATGTGAGCTAAGAGTGGGGCCTGGAGTTCTGAAGGGCCTATGTTCCCAGCAGAGGGAATAGCGAATGCAAAGACCTGAAGGTAGGGACAAGCTCACCCCATTGCAGGCCAGTGTGGGCATGGGGAAGACAGGAGCAAGGCAGTCTGGGAGGTGAGAGAGGTCAGATCACAGAGGGCCTTATTGGTTTGTGAAGGGAGTATAGATTTTATTCTAGTATAAGTGAAACCCTTGTATGGGTTACAAAATCAGTTTAATGGGTTGTGTTTACAATTAAACATCAATAAAATAGAACAGAACAGAATGGATAGGATAGGATAGGATGGGATGTGTAGAAAACATCAGAGTGCAAAAAAAAAAAGTAAAAAGAAAACATCAGAGTGCATTGCATGGGGCAGGGATGACTCTAGTTGCCTGTTGATGCAGTCACAGGTGTGTATCTGGGTCGTGATGTGAAATGTTTTAAAGGCATTAGTGTCAACATGGTTTGAAAGACATACTTTTAGGGTATTCAGGAATAGTTGGTTTAGGGTGATGGCATACTCAGATTTGTGTTCTTGCAAAGATCATGTTATATTGGCTCTTGTGTGGGGAATGGATTTCAGGGGAGCGAGAGTGGAAGGGGAGCCCACAAGAAGGCTGTTGTCATTGTCTGGGTGAGCAAGGAGGGGTGTTTGGGTTCCAGTGGGGGCGGTCGAGAGGGGCAGTGGCTGAACTGGGGACAGATTTTGGAGCCCTTTGGCAAAAATAGGACAGAGTGAAAAAGGGGGAAAGAGCAAGGAAAGGAAATCCAGGATCAAGAGAAAGGTGGTGGGGCAACCAAGGAAAACAAGTGATTGGCATTCAGAGGATTTCCCCAGGAGTTGCTTCGGGGAGCTTTGGGGGACCTGGGTCCCCATCTCCACAGCCCTTTGCTCTAATGGTCAGCCCAAGGACCTCCACGCTGCCTCTGACATCCTTTGGGTTAACAGGAATTACAGAGTGCTCTGGAGGCAAAAAACACCTCAAGGTCATTACTGAACAACAGTTTGACAAAAGGCGCCTGTCACATGGCAATCGGGCTCCCTCGTGCCTGGTCCAGTGGTGGAAAGAAAGGAAAGTGTCAGAGCAGAGAAACGTCCCAGCTTTTGCACAGTTCTTTCTGGTGAGGAGCCTCTTAAATTTGTTGAGTCCTAGTCGCCCTTGGCCCACAGGCAGGAGCCCCCCCAGGGGGATATTATTTATTCGACTTTCCCTTCTGGACCATCACTTTGCCCCGAGCTGCCCCTCCTGCTCCCACCCACGTCCCCCCCACCCACAAGGCAGGCCTGCAAGGGACACAGCCCTAGGCCGACGTTTGGAGCATGAGCCTCACTCACTTTGGCTTTCAGTTTCTTACAAACTTGTTCGCCCAGACCCTGAATCACAGGTCCAGGAAAAGAAAAATGTGGCTTTTCCCCTCTCTGAAGCACTGGGCTTATTTCAAAGGCAATGAAAAAACGTCCTTAATGAAAATCAGAAATATTCGCAAGACAAGAATTTCATGCCATTAGCATTCAGCTTCAGGTGTCATCCTGTCACTTGGATATTTCAATTGTCTGCTTGAACTGGAGCTGGTGTATGGGTTTAGAAACACTTAAAGCTTTGTTTTGTTTTGTTTATTCTTGCTTGATGGGTTTAAACTCCTTAAGCAATAATGAGTCTGACTTGGGGAAACCAGTGTTTATAAAGTCCAAATGAGCACTTTCCCCAGCAGTAGCTCTAAATAAAACCATTTGATCTCTTGGCGCGGTTGGAAGGGGACTTAAAGGGACATTTTCATAGTGACATTTCTCGAAAAGCATCTGCATGAGGGCAGCTTTTCTGACTTTCCTCTTCTTCCGTCAGGCATGGGTATTTGCACGTAGCTGTGCCAATAGTGACACTAGCTGCATGTGGCTCTTTAAGTTTAAGTTAAATAAAATGAAAAATTCAGTTGCTTCATCACACTGGCCCCATGTCAAGGGCTCAGTAGCTGCAGGTGGCGGGTGGCTACCATATTGGATGGCACAGATGGAGAACGTTGCCGTTACTGGAGGAAGTTCTAGGGGCCAACACTTGGTATATTCTCCTCCCATAACCAATTTCCCCTCAATGATTTGATGCTAATTGCATTTTCCTGGAACCTTCCATTCAGGATGAATTAAGGCCCTCATCACGTAGGCTCTGGATCGTTGTGCAGTTTGGGTGCCTGAGATGGCCATGAGGGAATTTTCTATCACCTGGGCAGACGGAGCCACCCCAGCTGTCCCCATTCTGTGAACCGGTGGAGAGACCACCTAACCTAACCCTCTCATTAGCCCTCCTCCACCTGGTAAGCAAAACAGTATTAGCAGCCCATGAATGAATTAAGGGAACGGCTGAGTCATCTGCAAAAGCCAAGTGGAGCCAAAGGTGACTAGAAATTGCCTTTCAATGGAAACCAAGCAACTAGAAAACAAGAAATTTGACTATGGAAAAAGTTCCCTGAATGAAATCTTTTAAATGTGCTAATTTTACTGCACGTTGAACTCCCACCCTCTCCTTTTCCCTTGTTCATGCTGTATTTCTTACTTGCTCAGATTTTTAGCTGAGGAAGGGTGAGCAAGCCAGCCCTTCATCCAGGGGCTTGGTGGGAATCTGATAATCCTGCCTGTTGAAGGAAGTCGGAAAGAGAATTTCAGAGGGGCTGGGGAGGTCTGGCTGACCAGGGCCCCCAGAAGCCTGCAGGGTGGAGGTGGGGAACAGGTGACCCACTGGTTGAGTAGGTTCCAGGTGGCTTCAAAACAGAGAAGAGGTGACTTTTGCAGTGTTTGGGTGTGGACTTCTGTCCAGACAGTCTTTCATGGAGGTCTGGGCTCTACCTCTCACCAGCCACAGGACTGAGTCAGCGACTTAGCCCAATTTCCTTATCTGCCAAGTGGGAAAACAATACCATCCATCTCGTGGATGGAGTTATTTTGAGGGTAAAATGAGGAAAAGCATGGAAAACACTTGGCACGGTGCTCAGCATGTGTCAGCTTGCTGTGTGTGCTCTTATTGTTGGATTATGGGCAGGTGAGGTTGCCCAGGGTCTTCTATCTTCTTTGCAGCCTTAGGGAAGGGGGAAAATTCAATTAATTACTTAGGATTTATGTAGGAGAAGCACTTGCCGAGAGTCTATGGAAGTTAGGGAAAAGATTGCCAGAGATTCTCTTCCCAACATGCTTCCTAGTGGTGAATTAGTGAAGATGAGACAATTCTGCTGGTGCACCCAAGGCATCTCCAAATAAAAGGTCTGTAATTGGGGCAGAGGGGCGGAATGGAGTGATCCACATCAACCTCTGAACTATAAATATCTTTGGGAAATAGTCTGGGTGACTTACTGTCTTCCCAGTGTTCTTCTGTATTTTACTATGTACAATTTCAATATATCTCTTCCATAATCAGAGAAAAGCCAACAGCGAATTTTTTTTTCTGTTTTTCAAGGATATAGTGATCTATAAAACAATAAATCCAAACTTTTTGGACAACTGTCTGACATCTTTTAACTTAAACAAGTGTTTTCCTTCAAAGTAATGACCTTGAATTGTTTTCACGCTTGTTCTAGCGATGGTACTGCTATTAATATTATCTTTATAAATTTCTTTTCAGGGCAGCCTGTAAATTACACATGAAAATCAATCTTATTGAGCTATACCTGCTTTAATAATGACATCATTAACAAGATAAATTACCGTACTTATGCACTATGCTGAGCTCTGAATTACATTAGGCTGTTTACAAAAAAACCAAATCCACCTTCTGAAAGGTTCAAGATTTGTTGGAACTGCATATTTTTGACAAGAGTAGAGGAAAGGTTCCCCCAAAATGGAGGGTGCCAAACATTTGTTTCTTCTTGTTTTTCTTACCCTGCAACCTCTTTTTTTCTGTGGAGAATATAACCATAACCTCGTAAGAAAATGTCAAAATATCCAGAGGCTCCCTTTCCTAGGAGTGGCATGTTTTTTCAATAAGTCTTCCCTGTGACCTTGAAATCTCTTGTCACAGGTCAAAAGCTCCCAGGGAGACTTCTCTGTCTGTATCAAACTTCAGAGTCTGCCAATGAAACCCAAATGAACTGCTTTGGTGTGACTTGAGCAAGAAAGCTCAGCCAGAGGGGTTTGACACGAAGAAGTAAAGAGCCCTTCCTGTATCCATGCACGCACGCACGCACACACACAAATGCACTCACACATGCACACGCACAAGCACACACAGTGGGATGCGGGGCAGGCTGGGAATTTTAGCTCTAAGGGGTCTCCAAGCTGCTCCCGTCGGAGGATTGGAGGAAATGGATTTCCCATCTTGAGCCACTTGGTTTGGGGTCTAGTAAATCATTTACTTTCTGTCCCAAAGGAATGTTTATCAGCAAATTTTGACCTGTCCAAGTGATAAAACATTCAGATTGTCCCTTAGTGCCAAAACCTTACACCACTCCAGGGTTTATGAAATATGCAAACGTTTGTACACATATGTATTTTGTTTCTGTTGAACAAATGGAATTTCTGGGGGGAATTTTTATATGAAAACATGAACACTCCAAAGAAGGTCTGATTCTTGCTTGTACAGTGTAATTTTGGCAGGTCTGTAAGTTGTGTGGAGGTAATTTACTGTTTATTTCCTTTACTTACTTATGGGCTTGCAGGTCCACAGACCACTCTGCTTTTATTAATCTGTCCATATATTGCTACTAGTTTTTATTCTATTCACTTTACACTATTGTTACTTAGTTGATCTTTATTTCATTATTAACTCTAGTTTTTTTAACAATGAATAATCTTTATCTTGATGAAAATTTTGCTTTATACACACTATATTAGTAGACATTAATCCCTTTCCTTTTATGTGAAGTTGATTGAAAATCACTTGCCATGATTTTTAGCCTCTCTTTACCTATTTGCTTTTTGTATCTGTTGTAATTGACCACTTTGAAACACTGCCTTTTAACACTGCCAACTATTTACATTTTTTTAATTAAAAATTTTTTATTTAAATTCAGCTAATCAATATATAATGTATTATTGGTTTCAGAGGTAGAGTTCAGTGATCATCAGTCTTATAGAACACCCAGTGCTCATTCCATCACATGCCCACCTTAATGTCCATCACCCAGTCACCCCATCCATCCCTCCATCCCCCTCCTCTCCAGTGACCCTCAGTTTGTTTCCTGTGATGAAGAGTCTCTTCTGGTTTGTCTCCCTCTCTGATTTTGTCTTGTTTTATTTTTTCCTCTCTTCCTCTATGATCCTGTTTTGTTTCTTAAATTCCACATAGGAGTGAGATCATATGATAATTTTCTTTCTCTGACTGATTTATTTCACTTAGCATAATATCCTCTAGTTCCATCCATGTCATTGCAAATGGCAAGATTTCATTTTCTGATGGCTGAGTAATATTTCATGGTATATATATGCCACATCTTCTTTATCTACTCATCTGTTGATGGACATCTGGGCTCTTTCCATAGTTTGGCTCTTGTGGACATTGCTGCTATAAACATTGGGGTGCAGGAGTCCCTTTGGATCACTACATTTGTATCCTTGTGGTAAATCCCTAGTAGTGCAATTGCTGGGTCATAGGGTAGCTCTATTAACAATATTTTGAGGAGCCAAAAAATGTTCAACATCACTCGGCATCAGAGAAATACAAGTCAAAACCACAATGAGATACCACCTCACACCAGTGAGAATGGATAAAATGACCAAGTCAGGAAATGACAGATGTTGGCGAGGATGCAGAGAAAGGGGAACATTCTTCCACTGCAGGGGGGAATGCCAGCTGGTGCAGCCATTCTCAACTATTCACATTTATTGTTATGATGGTTTTGCTTTTCTTGTTGGTTACTTGATTTGGTTTTCTGTCCGCAAGGCTTCTTCTATCTCACATACCCAGAAGGATTTTAATTTGGGAACGTCTTGTTTTCAATGATATAAATAGTAAGTTTAAATGGGAAATATCTGCATTTTCTTGTCACCCATGAGAAATGGACTTGTTTTTAGGATTCAGTGTTTTTGAGTTTGCTAAGTCAGTTTACAACCCAACCATCCACCTCTCAGCTTCCAAAATTTTCTTGCTATTCTCTCTCTCCTCCCCTCCTCCCCTCCCCTCTCCTCCCTGAAGGTTGAAGATGTATATAAGAAAGGAAAAGAACAAAACAAGACAAAAGCAAAACAACAAATGCTTTTCTTGTAGTTTTAGTGAGGTTTTGAGAGGGAGCAAAGTTAGATGCCTATATTCCCATCAAACAAAAAAAAGCATTCCCCTGAAGTTTGCATTATTTGTTTTGTCTAAACTTTTCTGGCCTTCATATATACTTTTCCCAACCGACAAGAGTTTTTAAAGTTCTTTTCCCATTTCTTCTGGTGAGACGGTGCATAGGTAGGTGGTAAGTCTTGTGAAGGTCTGCAAGGGTCAGGATAGCCTTCTGATGCCAGCACAGTTGAATGACATCAACACAGACCACTTTGTTAGCGATCATCACTTTCTTTGGTGCTTCTTGAAGACTGACTTGTGGCTTGATCATTATAGCAGGGAAGTCCCCAGAAATATCCGCCAGTAGGCATCATTTCTACTTGGGAAGTTGAATTTTCATTTTTCTTTCAGTGTTCTGTTACTTTTCTTCCTCAATATTTGCTCATGCTTTTAGACTCTTCCATTTTGTTGATCCTCTGCATCTTCAGTCCCATGTGTTTACTGTTTTCTGCAATGACGTGAATGTCTTTATGTTGGGAATCTACCATGGTCTGCGACACATCCTGCTGCAATCGTGGCCCTGTTCACTGCAGTGGGGACACTGCGCTCTGAGGCTAGATTAGGTAAGACAGGTAAGGCATTTAGAGCAGTGCCTGGACCATAGGCTGAGATTTAGCAGGATTTTAAAGAATGAGGAATACGTGCAGGATGACCCTGGATGTGAGAAGACAGTAGCAAGCAGCTGGGAACGATACTTATACCTCTCTCTTGCCCAGTTCCCCTTCCTGCCCCAAGCTGGGTCAAAGAGACCATTCCCCAGAGCTGAGATTAATGCCCTTATCCGGTCATAACTTGATTCCAGCTCTTCCAACACAAGTCCCCTGTCGCCAGTGGAGTTGGCAACACCTATCAAAAAACCACAGCTTAACACTCTCCTCGTGCCGCTGTCGTAGGTAGGATTGTTCTGGCAAAGCACATCAGTGTGACGTTGCCACTTAGGTGCCGCTGACCGCTAGGGGAAAGCCAGGACCCCCAGAATTCCTGGTCAGGTGGGAGAACTCGGTGTGGCGGGGTGTTTATTTGCATATAATTTGCATACATGTAATCTCTGCACATGAGGGCAGGACCAGCCAGTGTCTTTCTCGCAGGTATCACTACACCCACGTGCTAGGGATTCCTTAAAGGTCTCTGGAGAGAAGGGAGGGAAGGGCCTTTCATTTCTCTGTTGTCTTGACTTCCTCAAAACACCTCAGCATACTTTATCTCAATGGATAGTTACAGGAGGAAGGAGACAGGGTGATGGCACCAGCCTTATGTTATGGGTAAGGAAACCAAGATAGAATTGTTTGGCGATTTACCCCAAGAAACCAATAACCAATGCCAAAGCCTGTGGTGAAACTTGTCCCCTTATGACCGATTGAAAATGGGAGCTTTCTCGACCTGAGAACCTTTCCTGTTTTCCTACCGCCCTTCACCTGTTGTGCTCTCAGCAGGCCTCACACTGAGTCTGCGGAGTAGGGCGGGCGGGTGGTGTCACCCCGTTTTGTCTCTGAGGGAGCTTCGGGCAGCTGTGTTGACAGGGTCCTGGGATATAGGTCGCAGCCAGGCCAGGAGCCCTCGGCTGCCCCACCCCGTGGAGCACAAGCTTGCACAGCTCGCTCACGTCGTGGCGCCAAAACAGGAACTGAGGACCCTTCTACTGGGGCTGCTGGAGGAACCGCACTGGCTCTCCTCGCCGGGCTCTGAGCCTTCACTCCTCGAGGGCAGGAGGGTGAGGAGCTATTTTCTTCCCTTGAATGTTGCTTTCTTCCCTTTCCTGCCTCTAGGACATCGGTTCTCAAAGTGTGGTTCAGGGAAACCCTGAGGAACCCCTTTCTAAGGTCTATGCCATCAGTGCTCTTTTTGTAATAGAACTAAGAGAATTGCCTGTTTTGCTCTCATTCTTTTGTGAGTGTACCGTGTTTCCCAGAAGCGACAGGACACATCCACAATTATCTAGAAAGGCTGTTGCAGTTCTGCTTCCTCCTTCCAAATGAGCTATCATTGTGTGGCAGAGTTCTCTTCACATTCTTTAAACAAAACGACATATCGCAACAGATTGGATGCAGGAGCAGACGTAAGAAACCCAGCTATTTTTGGATGAACAGAATTTGGATTTTCTCTGGATTACAGGCGTTGAAGAAATAGAAAACTGTGCCACTCTTCTCGCTGAATCTTTTTTCTTCGGGAAACTTGTTCTGAAAAGTATATTTTGTTCATGTCAACATGTGATAGCTATGTTGTTATTTTTAAGTAAATGAATACCTAGATCTTCTTTAAATGTACCAGTTTTAATTTCTAACAAATAAGTATCAACAGCTACAGGGCAGAAAAGCTTTGTAGAAAGCAAAGCTTTTAGAGAATCCTCAGCAAGTTTTAAGAATGTGAAGAGCCCCATGTACTAGTTTCTTTAGGGCTCCATAACCAATTGCCACAAACTTGGAGGCTTAAAACAACAGGAATTTATTCTCACACAGTTTTGAAGGCCAGAAGTCCAAAATCAGGATCACCGGGCCGAAATCAAGGTCACAGCCACAGTGCTTCAGAAGGTTCTAGTGGAAAATCTTCCAGCTTCTGGTGGCTTCTGGCATTCCTTGGCTCATGCTACACCCTCAACATCCTTCCGTTCCCTGTCTCAAATCTCCCCAGGCCTTTCTCTCAGAAGGACACTTGTCATTGAAGTTAGGGTCCACCTGGCTAATCCAGCGTGATCTCATCTCAAGATCCTTAACTTAATCACATCTGCAAAGACCTTTTTTCCAAATAAGGTCATATGCACAGACTCCAGAGGTGTGGGTGTTGACATATCTTCTAAGGAGCCATCATTCCACCCACGATAACCTGCAACCAACCAGTCTGGGAACTCCTGCTCACTGGTCTTCTCCAGCCTCTCCCACTCCCCAGTGTGTGTGTGTGTGTGTGTGTGTGTGTAAAGAGAGTCAAATAAAGCCATCACATCTCTCATGAGATGGACAAACAAGAATTCACACTATACCCCTCCAAAATAGGTATCCTCTGCCATCTACTATAACTGGCTTTCTTGGGATTTTTCTGAAAATATTCTTCCTTCTCCAGTCATTTCTTTCTTTCTTTCTCTTTCTTAAAAGAGGTATTTATTTATTTATTTATTTATTTATTTATTTATTTATAAAGAGAGAGAGAGAGCTCGAGATAGGGGAAGGGCAGAGGAAGAGGGAGACAAGCAGACTCCCCACAGAGCAAGGTGCTCGACATGGGGCTCGATCCCAGAACCCTGAGATCATGACCTGAGCCAAAACCAAGAGTCAGATGCTCAACCGACCGAGCCACCCAGGGACCCCACTTCTCCTGTCATTTCTAAAGCTGTAGTGCTTGGAGAGGTGGGTAGAGAACACCCCGTCTGTCTCACCCTCAGGAGCTTGCTTGGGTCACACTGCCTGGAGGCAACATCTGACTTTCTCTTACTGAAGAAAAAAAATTATAATCCACAAGTTTCTCTGGATATCATACTCTGCCCAAACGCAGTTAGAGAGGCTTAAAGGAAAGAGGGTCAGAAACATATGGAATGCATTCTTCTTTAAAATAAACAAGGGTTTTAGGAATTGTGGATTGGAAAGAGACTCAGGGCAATGAGTTTTAGGTTTTTTTGAGGACCCAAAATGTCACTCAAGATTAGAACTAAAAGTCAGCTGACTCCCTCACTGTTCTACCCGGGAGTGGTTCGCAGCTCAAATTCTGGCACCAGCCTTCTTGGGTTTAAGTTCCAGTCCTGTCCTTTGCTTACTGTGTGAGCTTGGGAGTCTCACTGAACCTCTCTGGCTATCAGTCTCCTCATTTACAGCACGGGGAAGTGACTGTTACCTGCCTGGTACCAGTCAGGACATATGAGGCTAGTTTGTAGTAACAGATGATCCGAAACTCCCTGTTGCTCGTGGCAAAGAATTAGTGGTCACACTTGCTCCGGGTCCTTCGAGGGAGGAGGGATGGAGTTCTGCTCCCCTTCAACCTCGCTGCAGGACCAGGCTCTGGAGCGTCCATCGGGAACAGGACCAGCCTCCTGAAAAAGGAGCCAGATTGTAAAACAAAGCACAGACTGTCCCTTAAGGCTTTCACCTAGAAAAGAAACACATCCCCGAGGCTCACATTTCATTGGCTGAAATGTGTCACATGGCGACACCTAAGTTTGACAGGGTGGGAGTGTGGGGTGGGCAGCAGGGGACGTGAGGGGTTAGCATATGCTGGGGGACAGGGATACACCCTTCCACTGACCTTACAAACTGTGGTAGGGGTCACATGTGCCCCTAGCACATCCAGAGCCCTCCCTTGTACTATGCATGGTACAGTAAGACATAATTAGTGCTCACTAAATACTGTCACACTCAGATCATCACGTGACGCCTGTCCTGTCCCCCCGGGTCAGTGTGTCCTCCATCACTACGCAGTGCCCTGTCTCCATGGTAAGATAAAAGAGGAGAAGGGGAAATAAAGATCCATGTGCTGGGACGCCTGGGTGGCTCAGCGGTTAAGCATATGTCTTTGGCTCAGGGCGTGACCCCAGAGTCCTAGGATCGAGTCCCGCGTCGGGCTCCCCGAGTGGAGCCTGCTTCTCCCTCTGCCTGTGTCTCTGCCTCTCTCTTTCTGTGTCTCTCATGAATAAATACATAAAATCTTAAAAAGAAAAAAAAGATCCATGTGCTGAGCTGGGCGGCTTCCCACGCTTGCAGCATTAGAACGGAACTCTCGCCAGTGCTACTATTTTTGTTGTTGGTTCTAAGTAATTAAGGGGTCTCCTGAGTGAAGATGAAGTGTGGGTATTTATCTCCTTTTCCACGTGATGCATTTATTTAAAAAGTAGAGTCTCCTTCAATTTTTTGAGAGCCAACATCTAGCATAGTGTCAAGTATATATTAGATGCTTGATCAGGGTTTGTGAGATGAATGAATGAATCCTTAGGAGTGTGCTGTTAAATTTTGAACAGTTGGCTCTCTTAAAAAAAAAAAAAAAAGCCTTGGTTTGTAGTATTAGCCAATTTCTGTGGTGTAAATACTCTTACCATGACCAATCTTAAGTTACTAATGAGATGTCACTGAACATGGTGCTGGTGAGAGGTACAAGATGACCTCGTGGGAGCCACTGGTGGCAGCCTTAGCACCCCACCGATTCCCCTCCATGAGGCTCTCGGTGTCCATCAAGGAAGAGCTCACTTAATCGAAAAACAATCCGTTCCATTTTTGAATTGTCCTCTTTATGACCAAACTCTTACGTAAATATAACCGATGGCAGTCTTCCCCAGAGAATGATTCTTCCCTCCTCAGCACAGAAGCGTAGAATAAGGAAGGTGTGTGGATCGCTTTGCTGTGTGACCTCAGACAAGTCCTTTACCCTCTCTGGGCTCCAAGGCTTGCGAATGATGAACATGTGAAGGGGTCTACTTAACCCAGCGGATGAATGGCAGCTGCCTGCAGGGTCTGCGGGAGATGCTTGCAGTTTGGTTCCGGACACATGCCCAGCATGGGCTGAGGGTTACCACCTGGCATGGGACTCTGTCTCCTATGCACATCCACCGTCATCACAGACCAGAATCAACAAACGTGCTTAGAAATCCTTCTACAAAAATTCCAGAACAGCCCAGCCCAGAGACTCAGCAGCAGGGAACCAAGAAAAACAAAAGAGAAAAACAATAATTGCCTTATTCTGGAAAGTTCAAATGTGGGCCAGAGCTTGTTCGTACGATTTTAGGGCAATGAAAGCAATGGAAAATTTCGCTTGCTCACGTCCTTTCGTGAAAACCCTCCTGGCGCCATTGTTGGCTCCGGGGGGCCCCTGTCGTGTTGCAGAATGAAAGTGGAAAAATCACGCACAGCCCTCACTGGCTTCCTAATCTCCAGATATTACAGATGCCACATGATGGTTGGATTTCATCCATGGTCTCTGTAGGGCTCTCCAGGCTGCGTAGGATGCTGGCGAAATTTGGTGGCACGGAGGTCTTGGCATCCTTCCTGGCTTGAGAAGGGGGCCTGGCTCTCCCAGGGGGTCTGTCCATAACCTGGTCCCCAGAGAATGAATGGAGTATCAGGAGCTGAATACCTTAGTGACTTCCATTCAACGGGGTCTCCTACTAAGTTTCCTTTCTCTTGACCCTCTCAGCTGTTAGAGGGTACAGCCTGCCCTCCTGGAGTCATCTGGGACTCTGCTATCCCCCCTCGAATGCAGTGCATCAGTAAACCTCGAAAACCCTTCTCACCTCACTTCTCCATCTCTCCCACTACTTTGCTGCCAGAGTAGCCTGTGGGTCCTATCCCACTGTGAAAACCCAACAAGGAAATCAGGCATTCTATCCACCTGTGTCCACACAAGGCAAAGCTATAACTTTTCACAAAAAAGCAGCTTTGGATGAACTGGTAAGTGCCAGATTTAGGCCTTCAGCATCAAGCCCATGTTGGGATTCAGACATGAACTTGCAAATTATGCTTCTCTTCCCAACAAGTGGAAACTTCTGCTCTTTGTCCTTTCCAGAAGGCCACCACCAGCACTCACCCAGACAGCAGGGATAGCCTCCCCATCTTTTTTTTTAAATTAATTAATTAATTTATGATAGTCACAGAGAGAGAGAGATAGAGAGAGAGAGGCAGAGACATAGGCAGAGGGAGAAGCAGGCTCCATGCACCGGGAGCCCGATGTGGGATTCGATCCCGGGTCTCCAGGATCGCGCCCTGGGCCAAAGGCAGGCACTAAACCGCTGCGCCACCCAGGGATCCCTACACGGAGTGAGCCTCCCCATCTTGTGCCCACAATCCATTCATCCTCATGCTGGCCACTAGAGTGACCTTCAAAAGACACAAATTGGAGCAGAAAGGAGGCCTGAGTGGCCAGGTATCCCTGGGAAGGAGTGGGGGCCACAGTCACCCCAGAGGAGAACCACTGCGGATGAAATGTGGTCTTGTCCCACACTCCATCTGTGTTCCTCTCTCCACAGTTCATTCTGCACACTAATCCCCTTGTTGGATCCTTGGTCTTCAGTTCATCACCTGTGGAGTTTGAAAACGTGGCTGCATATTCTCACACCCTCTTCCTCCTCTCTTTCCTGCCCTTCAGATCCACCCCCTGCCAGCCGTCTTTCCCTCACTCCGTTAATGCAGAGACAAGCCATGGGACAGAGCAAGCTGACCCGAACAGAGGCTCAGTCCTTCCTATGACTTCCCAACCCCCATCTCGGGCTAAGTGTATGGATTAGATTAGCAGGTCTCAAGCCTTCCAAAATTAACAAACCCATGATGCTTTGCTCCATTCCAGGCTTCTCAAACTTGAGCATGCATCAGAATCTCCTGGAGGGCCCATAGAAACACAAATTTCCAGGCCACTCTGAATATCTGACTGGCTGAAGGGTCTGGGGTTGGGCCAAAGAAGCTGCGTTTTTTTTTTTTTTAAGATTTTTTTAAAATTTATTGATTCATGAGAGACAGACAGAAACAGGCTCCAAGTGGGACTCGATCCCAGGACTCCAGGATCATGCCCTGGGCTAAAGGCAGGTGCTAAACCGCTGAGCCACCCAGGGATCCCAGAAGCTGCATTTTTATCAGCCACCAGGTCCGGGGATGCTGCTGCGCGACCAGGAACCACATTCAGAGAGTTGTTGGTCTGTTTTAACTTCTAAACATCACCGGTTTGCATTCTGGACTGTTCCTCAATCTTGCCTGCTTATTTTCAGGGTGAGGGGTGGATTGCATTTTCGGGAGAAAATGAGTGTAAGTGTAATTGCTGGTGCTAATTCCTTCCCCAGGAGTGAGGATTAAGATGTTTAAAGATAGGAGCAACCTGGTGTGTGTGTGGGGGGGGGGGGTCCTTGTCCCTGGCGTGCCCGAGAAAATGCCAGCCACAGCCTCACCTCCTCCTGATGCAGCCTCTCCTTGCAGGGGCTCGTTAGCGGGCACGGTGACAGGTCTCACCCGGCCCCAGCTCCGGGAATCATCCCAGCAGAACGACACAAATGTGGGAGCCTTTAATAGGCCTGGTTAATTATGCTGCCATTTGAAGGGACATAATTGTCCTTGCAAAGAAAAATTATAGGTTACCAGACTGTCAGAGGTAGCTCGGGTGAGCTGTCAGCCTGTGCAGGAGCTACTTTTTAATTGAAAATAGTTTCTGTTCTGCTTTGCTGGGTCCACTGTTCTCTTTTAGAAGGGTCGCGTCACTCTGCTCAGACATAGACACCACCCAGGGAGGCGGTATTAGGAATAAAGTGGGCTTGTCTCAGCCCACAAACAGCAGCAAATGTCGGGGCATGAGAGAATAATGAGCTATTCCAGGAGATATATTTGTTTTCATTTCTAACCCCAAAGCTAATTCTAAGAAATGAAATTTGTGTTTGTTTTTCTTTAGGTATGTTTGAATTTACAAGTCCTGGGTCTTGGGGAACTAGGTCAAGCAGACTTTGCCTACATTTGCTTACACATCAGATGAATAAAGCTTTTATTTACATCCCTCCCTACTTCTTTCCAAAAAAGGAGAGAGCTCACAACAGAAAAAAAAAATCATTAAAAAATAAGAAAGGTTAGTATAACAGAAACAGCAAGTTAGGTCCAGTGAAAGAGGGAGTAACTGTGCCAACTATAAGGATTAACAGTTTCTATGATAGAGCATATGATTCAGCCCTGAGCTTCCTGGCAGCCAGGTCAAAAAGGGAAACACAGGAAATCTCTTCTCTGTCTTGAGAGAAAACAATTCTTCGGTTTATTTCTGATACCGAGCACTAAAATAAATTTCTTATGTTGGGCTTTATATGAGAGATATCGAGTTACGGTGCTCTTGACAACCATTTTAGAACAAATGCAAATATAGAATTCCCATGAGGGCTTCTTGAAATAATCTTGCATGAAAGTCAATCTGGTAAAAGTCATTCTTCAAGGAGCTAATCTGACATGGCTCATGAGTGAAGACTCCTTGAAACCTCATTTGATCTGAAGATGGACCCTTTTAGAGGAGTAGAGGAATATAATACTCCAGCAAGCTCTACCGCTTCAGCCACGGTGGTTGCAAGGAAAAGAGACGAACACACGTGCTCGCTCAGGTAATGAGAGCACTGCAGAGTGCATAAATGCTTAATGCCTTCCCCATGCATTCTATCACAATTAGAATAAACCATATAAAGCCCTGTCTGGGTCAATTCCAGCCTCAGGGCCTTTGCACAGAATACACAGAACACCACTCCTTCAGTTCTTTGAGGGCTAGACCTCTACTTATTCCTTAAATCTATGCTCAAGTGTCCCCTCCTTAGGGACCTTCCCTAGGGCTTCCCTGACCACCTAATATATATGGCCCCTTTCACCTTCAAGTCACTCTCTCTCATATCACTCTGTTTCATCTTCATAGCATTTGTTACTCTGAAATTATCTTCTTTATTTGTTTGTTCTCTCTCTCCCCCCTTGTCATGAAACCAGGAATTAGTCCCTTATTCTTGAATCCCCAGTGCCTTAAGCAGTGCCAGGGAGTGAGAACATACCTAAAAATTATGTGTTGAATGAATGAATAAATTAACATACAATACAATACATGTTTGGCAGTCACTGAATGTCAAGAATACCAGCCTCTGGTCAGTGCTGTCATGCACAGTTGTACATGTTGCACACTGCACAGTTGCAGGAGGTGCTATAACTTATGCATGGCACCCCCTTCCCCAAGACATACACTGCACACCCTACATGGCTATGTGCAGCAACCATGGCTTATGGGTCCCTTTAGAGATGGGTACTGGAAATTCCTAATTACCAAGAAGGTACAAACCCCAGAAATGGGACCTGGGGAGTTTCCCTCCAGAGCCGACCCACTGGCAAGACTCAGTTACTCTCCTTGTTTCAGCTTTTCTCTGCACATCATCCTACATATCCTCTCTGTCACTCAGACACCCTTGACTTCTGTTCAGATTATCTTGGTCATAGGTTTGTATTAGGTTAGTCACCTATGCTCCTCCTGCTCATGTCACATCCTCTTAGCTTCATGCCTTTCTGTTCCAGTCACCAATTACCTGGTGCCCTCCACATCCCCAATTCAGATTCTCCCTCTTGGTCTCGCTTGTCCTGTTTGGGCAGAACTTTCATGCTAAGCTTCCCTATTGGTTGCTGGCCAGCCAATGGCTTGGCCACTGACATTGAGTTGCCCCTTCTGTCCTATCAGCCATACCCATGAGGCAAAGGTCTATGGTACGAATTGGGGCTCTGTCCCCCACCCCCTGGGGAAATGTCTGTTGGTGAGGCAGCCTCTCCCTCCTTGAATCATGGGGCACACCATTGACTTGGCCACCCCCAACTCCATCTTTCCAAGGACAGCCAGGAGAAGGCCATGTCATGACAGACAACACACCGCTTTGTCTGAAAAACCAAATGGATGAGGGGCAGGGTTGTTATCCCATTGTGGTAGCCAAGCCAGAAAATCAGACTTCTTTCCCACTTTAGACACAGCCAGAACTGTGAATTTTCAGGTAAAGAAAAGCAGCTTTGGATGGACAGGCAAAGGCTAGACCTGAACCCCTGGCATCAAGGCCAAAAATCAGAAGGTGATTTTTGAAATGAACTTGCAATTTATTCTCCTCTGCCCAGGAGACCCCAGCAAACAGAAGCATCTGTTTCTCCTACCCTTCTCTTACTTACTCCTTCTGAGCCTCAAATGTCCCATTTCTCAGATGGGCACAGGTGCCAGGGGGCTTCCGGAAGAAAGCTCTGAGATTTTGAGTTCCCCAGGGCCCCCTGCCCTAGGCCTCCATGATTGCCAGGTAGAAATGCTCTCAGGGAACTACAGGTCTGCCTGCAGGGCCTCCTACAGTGTCACAGCCCTCTAACGTGGTGTCTTAAAATCAGGCCTCGTGGCCGATTTAGAATGATTTTTTTCTTGGATTCCCCATTTTAAGCCTGAGAAAACAGAAGTCCAGAGAGGTTATATGACTTGACCATGGTCACCCAGCATCCAAATGGAGGCCCAGGTCTCCCTCATCTTTGACCTTCTCACAGTGTCCTTCTCATGATGCCATACTGCCTTTCTCAGGTACACTTTCCTGAGCCCCACCTGTAACTTTCCGAGATGTGACTAATGTTGCTCATTTTCCATCCCTATGATGCCTGGCATTGCCTTCCAAGTGGTGATGATTAAGGTTGGTTGACATGGAACCTATCAGACTATTGCCTTCTTAAAGCATTTCAGAGATAACATATCTCTACCGCAGGGCCTTTGCACTTGCTGTGCCTGTCAGCAGCCACCACCACCTGGTGTTATTTATTTATTTGTTTGTTCGTTCATTACATCTCTTGTCCACTGGAATGCCAGCTCCATGCGGGCAGCAGAGGCATTGTTTTATTCTTCTCCTGTGTTCCCAGCAACTTGAACAGTGCCTGGCATGGGACAGATGGTAATAAATAGCTATTGAACAAATAAATGCCTAATCAGAATTTATTTCCTCATTGGCACTTTCCGCTGCTGTAAAGGAAAGGGTTTCATCCACAAATAAGGCTCTGTAGGGTAACTGACGTGTCCCAGTCTGCTGGGACTTTCCCGGGCTTAGCACCCAAGTCCGGCGTGTCCAATGTCTGGCAGCCAGGGTGAGTTGGCTACCTGAGAGCTGTGATGCCATTCGCCCTGTCACGCGTGCTGTTAATAATAGCATCTGACCCTTACGGTGCCCTTGCTGAGGTCCAGATGTTGCTCTAAGCACTTTGCAGTAATCATTGCATTTAACTTGGCAGGCCCATTTGGCAGACGTGGAAACTGAGGCATAAAGGTAATGGAGAGAGGCTTTGAACCCATGTGCTTCACCCTCAAAGTCCAGGCTGTTAGTCCCACAGTTAACCTGCCTCTGGAGTGGGTGTGGAAAGCTTTGCCAGCACCCCTGGTGCTCAAATCCCATCCCCCTTCCCCCTGCCAGCCAGAGAGAGGACCCCCAGATGAGCCGACCCAGAGAAGGGCCTGCTGTCAGCTCAGCCCCCTAGTCCCTGCAGCTGCCCAGACGCCTGCTGCCCATGAGCTCATGCCTGTTCCACTTTCATCACCCTGGCACCAAATGCAGTTGGGAGAAAATATACGTCTGTATAAATAAATAACTAAATAAAGTGGGCAGGGTGAGGGTATGCTGCACAGGCCATAAATAACCCTGCAGCCCCAGGGAACTTGGTGAGCAGTTGAGAGCACTCCTTTGAAAGATCAAACACTGGTTGTAAATGCCAGGGAGGGAGTTTATGAGCTGAGAATGAGCCTGTCCTCCCCTGGCCTGGGACGGCTCCCATGCTCCCCTGGTGATGGGAAAATGGCAGGGTGCCTGCCAGGAGCGCACCCGACCCACCAGGGTGCAGCTCCCCAGGGGTGGCTGGGAGCCTGGGGATGGGACGGAGCTGGAGAGCTGGGCCTCCCGGTGTGTTCACCAGAGACACATCTTATTCATCATATTCCTTTTTATATGTGTCAAGGCCTAAACCTGTTCAAAAAATAAAAGGGAGTGACCGACAAACAAACACAAGAGACAGACTTCCCTCTGTGCCTTCCTAAGCCCCCCACACATAGAAAGTAGCATAAGTACCCAAATCCCCAACGTTTTTATTATGGACATTTCATATCCATACCTTCTGGCACCTGCCCACTAAAGTGGCTGACATGAGAAGCGCTTGCCCACACCAAGTGTCGGCGAGGATGCAGAGCAACGGGAGCTCTCATTCTACGCGCTCGGGAACGCAGCGTGCTACCAGCATTTTGGAAGACAGTTTGGCAGCTTCTTAAAATGATTAACATACACCTGCCCTGGGACCCAGCCCAGGGAAGGTAGGTGTAGAAACGTGCACAGATGCTCCCCAAAAATCATGTACTGGGATGCTCATAGCAGGGCTCTTTGAAACAGCCAAAGACTTGGGAACCATCCAAAGATCCATCAACAGGTGAACAGGCCAAATATGGTCTCTTCCCACGGTGCAGTGTTCTGGAGAAGGGGAGCGGCCCGCGTCTGCTGCACACAACACCGTGAACCACGAACACGACGTTGAGCAGGACAGGGGAGTGTGCACACCATGTGACTCCATGTACGCCGAGTTTGGATACCAGCAACCGTCCCCACGGGGTTAGGAGTCAGGAAGGTGGTTACGTGGGTGTACAGAGGGCCTGGGGCAGGCCCCCAGGAGGGCGTGTGGGGCCCCAGGAAGGCGCTGGTTTTCATTTGGGTGTGTTTGCTTCATGGAAATTTAGTGAGCTGTCTGCACCAGCTTCATATACTTCGCTGTAAACGCTGTGCTTCAGTTCTTTGAAATGAGAGCGTGGAGGAAGAGCGAAGTGGAGCGCGATGGGTGGCCCAGTGCTGCCCTGTGGCTTGGTCGGGCGATGTCCTTTCTGCCCGCGTTCCGTTACAGGTAGGATAGCAGCTCACCTGTTTTCCCCTTGGGCCTCAGGGGAAGAGGTTCTTTGTTTCCATGTGAAATCTGGCATCAAGTTCACCAAAGGCTGGCAAGCCTGACAGACAAGAAAGAAGCTCGCATTAGCACTGTGGCTCAGATGTCCCAGCGCCAGATAAGGGCAATTGTTTGGCTGCCTGGAGCGAGCTTGCTTGCCCTGACAGTGGCCTCGTAGCCCCGGTCATGTCCCAGCTGGAAGGCCGCTCCCCCTGCCCCCGGGCCAGGAGTGGCCAGCCCCAAAGTCAAGGACAAAGACATTTTTAGAAGGGTGACTGAAAAACATCTTGGCAGCTTCTCGGGGTCTGCTCAGGCCTGTAACTTACCTCAGGGTCTAACTGGAAGGTATTTGCAGCCCATAAAATTGACATGAGGCATCTTATTACCAGTGTTATTCTTGGACCGAAATTCCACTTCGGAGACACTGGAGACCAGGTATAGGATCCCCAGGTTCGCATGTCCTCCCCTAGCTAGTGTGGGGAGCATGTTGCAGGGGTGTTACCTGGATGATGAGTGGAGTCAGGGATCCCCTGGGGGGCATATAAATTAGCTCAAGAAGATGCTTTTGTGGAGGTTGTCCTGTTTTAGGTGTTGGGGAGCTACCTGGGGTCCTGAGCCTTGATTTGAGCTCAGATCTGAAGGATGAATACAAATTTCCAGGCAAGGAAGGAAAGAAAGGGCATCCCAGCAGAGAGAATGGCACATGCAAAGGTCCTGCAGCAGGCACAAGCAGAAGAGGAGGCCAGGGCAGCCAGGGTACAGAATGGCAGGAGTGGGTAAACGTGGGGCACAGCTGGACCCCATAGGGCCTTGAAGCACATCAGACAGAGCTGAGATTGGGTCGGTGCTGACATGATCAGATCTGCCTCTAGAAAGACCATGCTGCCTAAATTGCCATGATCTACCCAAATTGCCATGATCTCTGGGCTGGAGGCAAGAGAGGTGCACAAGATGCGGCCCATCTCTCAACAGGTTTACCATCCAGATGAATGAAGAAAGGACAGCAAAGCATGTGAGAGAGCACATGACAAGGCAAACGAATAATCCAGAACAGCACTGTCCACTAGAAATAAAACGTGAGCCACAATACAAAATATGTATATTTTACATTTTCAAATAGCCACATTAGAAAAAAAAAGTAAAAAGAAACAGGTGAAATAAATTTGAATAAATATTGTATTGAATCCAACTTATGTAACATGTTTTTGTTTCAACATACAATCACTACACAACGTTGTTAATGTTTCGCATTTCTGTCACCGCACGTCTTTGGGATCCAGTGTGCATTTTACATTCACAGCTTATCTCTGCTTGGACTGGCCACATTTCAAATGAATATGTTTCAAAAAGAGTGTTTGAAAGAACGACCAAACTGCAGAAGAGCACGTAGCCACCCGCACACCTGGGCACCTTGGTGCAAAGCCTGACTCCACATGCACCTGCTGCTTCCCAGCTCAGACACCTGTCATCCCTCCCTGAGGACTGTCTCTGCCCGCAGGAGCTACTGTCAACCTTAAGGTGCGGGAGTGGGGGTGGATGTATGGCCCAGCTCCTGGCCCCCAGTGGGACAACTCTGAGATGCACCCTGCACCGGGGGAACGGAGCCCAGATGCCCACTTAACCCCCCTTCCAAAGCTCCCACTTCTTTGCTCTCCATCTGGCTCCCTTTCCCCAGCCCTCACCTCTTGCTGGCTGTCCTGGGATCACCTCCCACACACACTCTTTGTACCAAATCCTCTTAGGATCTGTCCTTAAGGGGACCCATGAAATCATAGCAGAGATAGAAGTTTTTTTAAAGCAAGTGAAACAGTACGTTGAGTCTAGCTTGGGAGATATGGCCCAGGAAGCGAATGGTGGAAGATATGTCTGGGAATAATAAATACCAGATCAGTTTGGGGGCACTGTCAGAGTGGGGGTGGGTGCCCTCCAAGGAGGGTACCTGAGGGTCTCAAATGATCCCAAGTATTTTCTCTCTTAAACACGGGTGGCGGTGGGATGCCTGGGTGGCTCAGCAGTTGAGCATCTGCCTTCGGCCCAGGGCAGGATCTTGGAGTCCCGGGATCGAGTCCCACATCGGGCTCCCTGCATGGGCCCTGCTTCTCTCTCTGCCTGTGTCTCTGCCTCTCTCTGTGTGTTTCTCATTAATAAATGGATGAAATCTTAAAAAACAAAAAAACATGGGTGGCAGGTACAGAGGGGTCTGTGTGTGTACACTTCCTGAATGTCTGAAATGCCTCATCATCCTGTGAAGGAAAGTGCTGATGGATGTGCTTGCAGCCAAGCAGCTGAAGGGAATGGGCCGTTTAAGCAAAGCGATGCTAGGAGAGAAGGCAAAGCGATACATCCCATCATCCTTGAGGGGGTGCGGAGACATTCGATGCCTCACAGCGGGCAGGCCAGGCGACGCTGTGCTTCTGTGTCCCTCTGGGGCTCTGTGGACCCCATGCAGCCAGGAGGGCGGAGGCAGGGAGACCCCTGTCATGCCCTGAGCAAGAGGGCATGGGTGGGGGCAGAGTGGAAAGGGCAAAAAGCATGTGGAAACATTTCAAAGGCGGAATCCATCTGCCCCCGTAGCTAATTGCAAGGGGGGGCCTGCAGCAAGCGAGGCCTGGGAGTCTTTGCTTGGGTGGCAGGTGAAGGAGAGGGCCGCAGGCAGGAGTCTGGACACCCGGGGGGGGGGGGAGTTATTTATTTGACTCTGTCGGTTGGCACAGGCTGACACATCATTTGTGCTTGTTTGGGAGACGGGCTGAGACTGGGAGGCTTCTGACCTCAGCACGTTGGCTTTCCAGGTAACAACGGGGCTCTGTGTCCTCCCAGAGCTCTGAGCCCCGTTCAGGCTGGCCAGCCCCTGCCCACACCATGCCCGGGACTGGGGGCACCCGGGGAGGGAGGGGGCAAGGGCCGTGGTGGCCCTCCTAACCCTCCTAACCCTGCTTCCAGCCAGGAGACCATAGGGTGCCTGTGACCCCTGTAACTCCTTCCCGGGGGGTGTTACATCAATACCTCACCTCTTCATCTCTCTTTGCAGCCACTTGCTATGCTATATAACTTATTCTTCCAGCTTGATTGGGCTTCATCCAAGAGTACAGTTTAGTGGGGTGCCTGGACGGCTCAGTCAGTTAAGCATCCGACTCTTGATCTCAGTTCAGATCTCGATCTCAGAGATGGGAGTTCAAGCCCTGCATGGAGCCCAGTTTAAAAAAAAAAAGAAAAAGAAGTACAATTCAGTGGGTTTTAGTAATTGTGTACCAAATTGGTGTCATGTCGCCAGCACCACAAACATCATCTAGAGCCTTCCAATCACTCCCACAAGGGCCTTTCTGCCTCTTTACCTTCAAGACTCACCTCCAACCCCCAGCCCCAGGCAATCATGAATTTTTTTTTTTTTGCTCCTTATAGAATTTTATATAAATGAATTTGTAGAGTACGTAGACTTTTTATGGATTTAAAAAAATAAGTCTATTTTTTCCCTGCTTTTTTGAGGTATGACTGTCCAATCCTCATTGTACATAGGTAAGGTGTGCAAGGTGATGTGTGGAAATACCCATACATTTTGAAATGATCACCACAATCAAGCTAATTAACCTATCACGTCACCATGTCACCTGGTTTTGTGCATGGTGAGAACACTCGAGATCTGCTCTCTTAGCAAATTTCTTTTCTTAAAAAAAGATTTTATTTATTTATTTATTCATGAGAAATACAGAGAGAGGCAGAGACACAGGCAGAGGGAGAAGCAGGCTCCTCGCAGGGAGTCAGATATGGGACTCGATCCCTGGATCCGAGGAACATGCTCTGAGCCAAAGGCGGATGCTCAACCGACTGGGCCACCCAGGTGCCCCCCTTATGATTTATTTAATAACATTTTATTTTCTCTGGCTTACTTTGAGAATACAGTACCTAATACATACTACATACAAAATATGTAATCATTGACTGTTTATGTTACCAGAAGGCTTTTGGTCAACAGTAGGCTATGGGTAGTTAAATTGGGGGGCATCAAAAGTTACCCGTGGATTTTTGATTGTGTGGGGGTCAGCACCCCAACCCCCGTGTTGTTCACGGATCAGCTGTATTTGTCTTTCTGTGTCTGGTTTGTTTCATGAAACACAATGTGCTCTAGGTTTATCCACGTTGTTGCAAATGGCAGGATTCCCTCCTTCTGTCCCCTGAGTAATATTCCACTGTAAATAGACATCACATCTTTACCCATTCGTCCGCCAAGGGATATTTAGGTTGTTCCCGTACCTCGGCTATTGTGAGTAATGCTGTGGCGAACATATGAGAGCAGCTATCCCTTTAAGACAGTGATTTCAGTTCCTTTGGATATATACCCAGAAATGTGATTTCTGGATCATAGTGTAGTTCTATTTTTAGTTTTTTGAGGAACCTTCATACTGTCTTTCACAGTGACCGCACCAGTTTGCATTTCCACCAACAGTGCTTGAGGGCTCCTTCTCCTCCACATCCTCGCCAACACCTGCCGTTTCTTATCTTTCTGGGAATAGCCATCCTGACAAGTATGAGGTGGTATCTCCTTGTGTATCACCACTCTCCGTGATGAGTGGTGTGGAGCCGTGTACCTGTGTACCTGTCGGCCATCTGTAGGTCTTCTTTGAAAAAAAGCATCTATTCGAGGTTTCTGCCCATTTTTTAAAGCAGGTTGTTACTATTTTTTTTTGTTATTGAACTGTATGAGTTCCTTATATATTTGGAATACCAGCCCCCCTGTTGAATAGTGCAAATAATTTCTCTCCTTCTCTAAGTTGCCTTTTCATTGTGTCGATTGTTTCCTTTGTGATGCAGAAATGTCCGGGTTCACGGACCAGGAGAATTAATATCGTGAAAATGTCCATACATTTGGAAGTGATCTACAGATTCAGTGCAACCCCTATCAAAATTCTAACCGCATTTTCACAGAAATAGAAAAAAAATTCTAAAATTCATGTGGAATCCCAAAAGACTCTGAATAGCCAACGCATTCTTGGGAACGATGAACAAAGCTATGGGTATCAAATTTTCTGATTTCTAATTATATTATAAAGATACAGTAGTCAAAACAGTATGTGCTGACCTGAAAACAGACACAGATCAATAAAACAAAATAGAGAGCCCAGAAATAAACCCAAGCAAATACAGTCAGTTACTCTTTTAAAAAAATTTATTTATTTATTCATAAGAGACACACAGAGAAGGGCAGAGACACAGGCAGAGGGAAAAGCAAGCTCCCTGTGGGGAGCCTGATGTGGGACCCCATCCCAGGATCCCAAGATCACGACCTGAGTTGAAGGCAGACGCTCAACCACTGAGCCACCCAGGTGCCACTATGGTCAGTTACTCTTTGCCAAGGGTGCTGGGGACACACATGGGGAAAGATTGTCTCTTTATTTTTTATTTTATTTTATTTTATTTTATTTTATTTTATTTTATTTTAAGATTTTATTTATTTATTCATGAGAAACACAGAGAGAGGCAGAGACACAGGCAGAGGGAGAAGCAGGCTCCTCGCAGGGAGCCAGATACGGGAGTCAATCCTTGGATCCGAGGATCCCTACCCTGAATCGAAGGCAGATGCTCAACTGCTGAGCCACCCAGGCATCCCGATTATCTCTTTAATAAATGATGTCAGAGAGACTGGATACCCACATACAAAAGAATAAAATTGGATCCTTACTTGGCACCATATACAAAGATCAACTCAAGCAGGATTAAAGCCTTAACCATAAGATGGGAAAACATAAAGCCCCTAAGACGAGAATTTGAGTGCAAGGAGTATGTTGGAAGGTGACATCAGGAAGCAGCCACAGGGAAGGGGAGTCCTGGAAGATGGGGGGAATGTGCCTTAGAGCAACCAGGGGTACTCCTGGTCACCCCTCGGGGCTGTTCCTGTGGGCAGAGGGGCGGAGGCATGAACTCCCTGGCACTTCCAGCTGGGTGTGCTGAGGGCATGGCGGTATAGCAGCCACATCTCCTCCGCTCTTGGTCCCCTTCTGTCCCTGTTGGATGATGGGGAAGCATAAGGATCCTAAGCAGGCGGGAACCCTGCTTGAGTCTCAGAGCTCCCAAGGCTCCAGCACCATGCTTTGGAGCCCCATGAGGGGCTCTGATGAACCCCACAAGGCCCTGCAGGAGTCTCTCAGGCTCCAGGCAGGGTGGGTTCCAGGCCTGGTCCCCAAACGTCTCCAAGGTTCTACCTCTTCCCCGTCTCTTTGTGCAGCGTGCTGGCACTCCGTGCATAAGCCTGTGCCCTGAATCCATCTCACTGTGACTGTGGCTGATAATTCTTGAGCCAAAAAGCATCCACTTTGCTGCCCTGGGCCATGTTTGGCTTGTACCTGATTTATTTCTTCGGATGGGGTGAAACTTAGGAGTACCAGGGTCGCCTGCAAAAAACCCTGGGCCCTCCTGCTCTGGGACTAGCTGGGTCCCCAGGAGGCTTTATGACCTCTTCTGCTCAGTTACCACCTCCCACACAAAGCCCCTGCCGACCTGGGGTTCACTGGCGCAGGGCAGACAGCATGCTGCCCGACGGGGCGGGGCTGGCTGAGTCAGGCTGGGCCTTCCATGCTCATCCCGGTGCCAGGGTGGCGCATCCCGGGTCATCCTCAGAGTGGGGCTCCCCAGCAGGGCCTGTCACTGGTAATAACCTAGCAGGAGGGATTGTCTTCTCTCCTCCTGACCTGGGAGGGCAGATCCTACACCCCGTGCATGTGTCCTGTCCTGGGGGGCCCTGCCTCTAGGAAGGCACTCTGCCTGGGTGCCTCACAGTTTCGGATGCTGACTTCTTAAAAGGCAAAGTCCTCATAGTCATTGTGTAGCCTCTGCAACAAACAACACCGGGGTTCTTGGAAGTTGTCACTGCTGGGGAGCTGCAAGACGATTTCCTCTAGAAAACTGAATGGACTTAAATGGGCTGAAGTCACATGGTGAAAAAACCATCTCCTTCCTGTTTACTTTCACCCAGCTGAGTCTTACAAGGAGAAAGACTCAGCCTGGCACTGATGAGTTTTTAATGCCTCTCCAGGATTTCTCCCAATTTTTTTTTTTTTTTAACAACCAAGTTTAAGCCTCAGGCTGCAGATTTTGCCTAGGCCCAGCTCTTCCTCCTAGTTGGAATTGAACATTGTTTTTTGTTTGTTTGTTTGTTTTTTGTTTTTTATATTCAATATATATGTTTATTTTTTTAATAAATTTATTTTTTGGGGATTCCTGGGTGGCGCAGCGGTTTGGCGCCTGCCTTTGGCCCAGGGCGCGATCCTGGAGACCCGGGATCGAATCCCACGTCGGGCTCCCGGTGCATGGAGCCTGCTTCTCCCTCTGCCTATGTCTCTGCCTCTCTCTCTCTCTCTCTGTGTATGACTATCATAAATAAATAATAAAATAATAATAATAAATTTATTTTTTATTGGTGTTCAATTTGTCAACATACAGAATAACACCCAGTGCCCATCCCATCAAGTGCCCACCTCAGTTGCTCGCCACCCAATCACCTCCACCCCCCGCCCACCTCCCCTTCCACCACCCCTAGTTCGTTTCCCAGAGTTAGGAGTCTTTCATGTTCTGTCTCCCTCTCTGATATTTCCCACTTATTTTTTCTCCTTCCCCCTTTATTCCCTTTCACTATTTTTTATATTCCCCAAATGAATATAATGTTTGTCCTTCTCCGATTGACTTATTTCACTCAGCATAATACCCTCCAGTTCTATCCATGTCGAAGCAAATGGTGGGTATTTGTCGTTTCTGATGGCTGAGGAATATTCCATTTTGTTTTTACCTTTCCAGTTGTTTGTGTAAGGCGTGGGCTCTTGCTTTTGCATTTAGGGGACAGATATGAAACTTTCTTTTAAATTAGTTTGTTGTAGCTTTTTTTTTTTCTTACAGTGAGTCCTTAATATATTTTGTAAATAATAGTATAATAGTGCGGGTTAGGACTGGCAACCTTGGGTCAAATCTAGTCTGCAGCCTGTTTTTGTCAATAAAGTTTTATTGACACGTAGCCACACTCATTATGTACACATTCTATTACTCTGACTGCTTAAAGCCTACAACAGTAGAATGGAGTAGCTACAACAGAGACCATCCAGCCCATGGAGCTTGAAATACAGACTGGCCCTTTACAGAAGAAGTTTACTGATCCTGGTATAGCTGGCACACCCACATAGCACAAATGTATATATATATTTAGTATATATATAAGAATATAAATATATATAATATAATAAATATAATATAAATATATATTTGATATATATATATATATATCACCTCATAAGCAAATGATTGACATTTAGAAAATGTTAAAGAAACTAAACATGAGTCCCATTGGCAGGGCCTGCAGTAATCATAGAAAGTTACCAACCTTTGAGTTGTGTGTTTAGCTATTGACTCTATCACCCTAACCTACTGCTATGATGACCTCATGAGCTGGAATTTGACATCCAGGGGGATGGTGGTTGGATGAATTGGTGAGGTACTGGGGACATGGGTGTAAGCATCCAATTTCTCCCTCTCTTTTCCTGCCTGGTCAGACTTTAATTTTCTTTTCTATCTTAGGGCTCCAGACCTATGCCTTGTTTCCCATTTAGTTCTCTAGTAGATTTAAGTGATCTTCTTCCAACTAATTATTTAATTATAGTATCTGTCTTCAATTAAATAACACTTACTGAGCTGAAAGCTGAATTAGAGATACAAAAATGAAAGACACCACCTACCCCAGTGGGCAACTCACATTTTATGGAATTCACCACCACCAATACATTGACTGTCAAAACTGCTTTCACCATCACCACCACCACTGTCATTACCACCATCACCACCATCACCATCACCACCATCACCATCACCATCATTGCCATCAGCATCATCACCCCTACCATTGTCACCATCATCACCATCATCATCATCACCACCATCACCATCATCACCATCACCATTATCACTACTTTCATCCCCACACCCACCACTATCACACAGATGAGACAACTTTAAATTGCCTCCATGCTTGAAATAACCGAAGGGTGCCACAAGTTGTCTTAGAGATAAAATTTCTGAAGAATATTAGGGAACCCCCATCTTGCTATAGCACTAACTCCCTTGTGCAATGTCCACCAGACTGGAAACAGATAGGTGAGGATTTTCCCCTGCCAGGAAGATCAATCTTTTTATGGCTTTGCTCAAATTCTCCAGGAAAGTGTTTGTGGCTTAGGATGTTGTATATTAAATTTGAGTGGTTCATAAATACGTTTTCTAAAACTCTATTTCCTCTTTTATTTATTTGCTTACTCTAATTTAGTCACTTAGAGAAGACCCAAAATTCAGTAAGTGAGTCTCTGTCAGCCACCAGGAATAGAAAATGGGTGAGTCGTACTCACAAAAGCATGACTAAGGCTCAGAGGGCTCTCATTATCGAGATGCCAAGACAAACACAGTCTGCCATCACCGTGGAAGTGGTGGCTTGTGGTTCAATGCCAAAGGGGGAATAAGAAAAAATCAAGAGGACAATGTAGAAAATGATTTCCCTCTTCAATGTCTGTGTAGAACATGCCCGTGGCATTGGGCAGAGGACCTACAAACTACATTACAGTCCTTTGAGTAGTTTCCATAAGAACGGTTGACAGAAGTCTACAAAAACAATGCCTCCATCTTAGGAACAGAAGCCTTTGGCTGAAGCCAACCGTATTGGCAAAGACATATCTGGGTGAAAGGTATAAAGCAAGGAAAGAAGAATCACAAGCAAACCAACTAAGTTCTAGCCTGGGAAAGAGCTTGGGGGCAGGAAGGCAGAAGCTAAAGTGGGATCAACCATGGGATGTTGATGGGAGATGTCATCATTATTGTCCAATATGGTAGCCTGTGACTTACATGGCTAGTAGCACTTGAAACTTGACTGAGAAACTGGATTTTTAGTTTAATTTAATTTTAGTCAATTTAAATTTAAAAACTGATATTTGAATGTGTTATTAGAAACCTTTAAGTATGTTTATAATAAGTCTGGTTGGTGAGTATAGCTTTTCAACTGTGTATTTTTATGAAATTTACTATTTTTTTCGATTAGAAAATTTACAGATTTCCAATATAGATGTAAAACATCCAAATTGACTTGTGCATAAGTACAAAATGCACATTGGATATTGAAGACTTAGTACCCCTAAAAAAGAATGTAAAATATCTCATTATTAGGTTTTTTTAAAAAAAGATTTTATTTAGGGGTTCCCTGAGTGGCTCAGCAGTTTAGCACCTGCCTTCAGCCCAGGACATGATTCTGGGGTCCCGGGATCGAGTCCCACGTCAGGCTCCCTGCATGGAGCCTGCTTCTCCCTCTGCCTGTGTCTCTGTCTCTGTCTCTCTCCCACTCTGTGTCTCTAATGAATAAATTTTTAAAAATCTTTAAAAATATATTTTATTTATTCATGAAAGACACAGAGAGAAAGGCAGAGACATAGGCAGAGGGGGAAGCAGACTCCCTGCGGGAAGCCCAATGTAAGACTTGATCCCAGAACCCTGGGATCATGATCTCGGCCAAAGGCAGATGGATGCTCAACCACTGAGCCACCCAGGTGTCCCAATAGTTTTTTTTTTTTATTGTGTGTTGGAATAATATTTTAGATGTACTGGATTAAATAATGTATTTTTTAAAGATTTTATTTATTTATTCATGAGAGAGAGAGAGGCAGAGATACAGGCAGAGAGAGAAGCAGGCTACATGTGGGGAGCCTGATGTGGGACTCGATCTGGGGTCCCCAGGATCACGCCCTGGGCTGAAGACCACGCTAAACATCTGAGCCACCCAAGCTGCCCAAATAATATATTATTAAAATTAACTTGACCTGCTTCTTTTCACCCTTTTAATGTGATTAGTAGAAAATATAAAATTACACATGCAGCCCACATTTGATTTTCCCTGGACAGTGCTGCCACAGTCATCCAGCAGCCAACAGATACTACGGGACCCCCAGAGTGGCTGTTGACTCTAGTCAATTGTCTGGGTGCCCTCCATTCTCTGCCCATTCCCCAGCCACACCTCAGAGTAAATGTTTGACAAGAAGCTGTTGTTCACCCAGAGAGGAAGTATGGTATAATTAGAAAAATGAATCACAGGTTAGAAATTTTACAGCTCACAGTGTTATCACCGACTCCAGAACATTCCACAGTCTCAGTTCAAGTAGTTTGCTGGAAATTTTGCCTTAAATCACCAGAGTAATTGGATCTGACTTCTCAAGACCCCCGCAGTCCTGTGCCCTGGAAATGCTGGACCCTGTTGATCACAGGAACATTTTGGAGCTCAAGATACATTGCAGTACAATGTCTCTGTAAATCTAAAATTATTTCAAATTAAAAAGTTCATCAAAAAAATATGTACCAAGTCTTGGACATGAAACCACCTAGAAGATTCCTCATTTTAGAGCCCCAGCATAGCACTCAGTACTTTTTAAAGGAGTCATGCTCTAACTTTGGCTTTCCAGGGTGGTAGCTACTGGCCACAGGGGCTGTGGAGCCCAGAAGTGAGGTTCATCCATACTGAGATGTGCCCTAAATTTAAAATACATGGCAGATTTCACAGGCTTAGTGTGAAAAATAATGTAATATGTCTAATGAATAATGTATATATTGATTACATGTTGAAGTAACATTTTAGGTATTAGGTATATTGTGTTACATAAAATATATCATCACAATTAATTTCACCCATTTTTTTAGCCTTGTGTCGGCTACCAAAAAATTTAGAAGATGCACATGGTTCACATTTGTGGCTTGTGTCCTATTTCTCTTGATTGAACCCTGTTGCTCAAATGCATCCTTCCTCCATCCTTGGCTGGAGGGTAAGATGTTTCCCCTTGGACACAGGAGACCCTGTCCAAATCCACCCAGTGTGGCTGTAGATAGGTCCTCTACCTTATGTAAGCCTCACTCTCCTAATCTGGACAATGGGGACTCTGTTAAAAGGATTAAATGCAGTGTTCTGTGTAAAGTGCTTAGCGCCCTGCCTGCCACATCCCAGGCCTTCAGTATATAAATCAAAGGTCATTGTCCACTTACTCTGGAGTCTGACTCCTTGTCTTTCCCATCAGGGTTTGGTTTTCCCCCGTCCATCCTCTGTAGCACCTTGCCCTCTATCCCCACAAACCCTTCCTTCTAACATGCTTGGCTCTCCCAGTTCTCAAAGGAAAAATATCTTTACTTGTACTTTTCTTACTCCTTACTATTCAATTTCTCTCCTTCTTGATGCAACTCACGTGAGTAGCCCACATATTTCATTCCCGTTTCTTCTTCTTCTTCTTCTTCTTCTTCTTCTTCTTCTTCTTCTTCTTCTTCTTCTTCTTCTTCTTCCTCTTCTTCTTTCTTCTTCTTCTTCTTCTTCTTCTTCTTCTTCTTCTTCTTCTTCTTCTTCTTCTTCTTCTTCTTCTTCTTCTTCTTCTTCTTCTTCTTCTTCTTCTTCTTCTTTCTCCTACTACTACCACTTTTACTTCTTTTTTCAAAGACTTTTGTTTGTTAGAGCCATTTCAGGCTCACAGGGGAATTGAGGGGAAGGTACCAAGGGTTCCCATGTACCCCCAGCCCCCACCTTCACACTGCCTCCCCCCACCAGCATCCCACCAGATGGTACATTGGTGACACCTGAGGAACCTAGACCAAGTTACCATCACCATGGCGCATGGCTTATATGATATTCCCTCTCACTGTTGAACATGCTGCAGGTCTGGACAGATGTATAGCAGATACCCATCATCATAGTCTACAGAGTGTCTTCACTGCCCTAAAAGTCCCCCTGTGTTCCACCTGTTCATCCTCCCCTTCAACCCTCAACCCCTGGCAACCACCAATCTCTGAACCGTCCCCATACTTTTGCCCTTTTCCAGAATGTCCCTTAGTTGGAATCATGTGGTAGGTAGTGTTCACATTGGCTTTTTTTCCACCTCATCAGAGGATTTAAAGCTTCCACTGTGTCTTTTCATGGCTTGCTAGCTCATTTCTTTGGAGCCCAAAATAATATTCCATTGTCTGGATGGAGCACACTTTAATCATCCATCACCTACCCAAGGGCATCTTGGCTGCTTCCAAGTTTGGGCAATTATGAATAATGTTGCTAAACATACATGTTTTGGTGTGGACATAAGTTTTCAGCTCCTCTGGGTAAATACCAAAGAGCACAATTGCTGGATCTGATGATCATTCCTCCACTTTGACCGATGGGCATGCTCCCTGGTCGGGCTCCCCAGCAAGTCCAGCTGCTGCCTACACCCTTGGGCCAAAACCATTCACCAATGGCTCTCATCCCGCCATGCTTCTTACCCAGTCTTCAATCTTCTCAACCCTTTAGAATAAAAATAAAACAAACAAACAAAAAACTTAAGAATGTTCTTCTCTGCTGAAGTACTGTTTAGAACTGCAATCCAGCTTGCTCCCAAATGATACCCACAACTATGTGTGCCTGGAGGTGGGAGGGGAGTCCACCTCCTCCTGTCTGAAGCTGGCCGGTCTTAGCTAGATGGAGCCCTTGTCAGTGGCCCCAAGGCGAGTGTCTGTACCCTGGGGTGCAGAGCCCCATGCCGGCGCCCCTCAGAGCCCCGTCACTGGAGAGTAATATGGGGTCTGCGATTCGGTCCCTCCTTTGTACCATATGTGCTAAACAGTAAACAGTCCTCCAGGACCCAAATAAAAAGGTCTTTATGGAGAGAACAAACACAAGCAAATGCCAGAATCCAATTTAAATGAATAAATAAACCCAATTTCAGAGAATGCAGGCCACAAGATTTCGGGGACACGAGCCAAGCAAGTTGGTTTCTTGTAAATGTGGGGAAGGAGGGGAGGCCCCAGCTCCTGTCAGCAAACACTGGCTGCTCCAACTCTGAGGGTCCTGGCCTCTGGAAGGGAAGGCACTCACACTGGCTTGCTCCACCACAACTAGCTTTCAAGTTTGCATTCAGAAATAAAGTTGAGTGACATCTCCCAGAGGTCCGGGGAGAGGGGACATCCCAGCCTCTTGGAGCCTGTGATGGGGCTGGGGAACGGGAAGGTGATGCTGGATCCTTTTAGTGATCAGTGTGTCTTGTCAGCCATGCTAGCTCGTGTGTCCCCTGCTGGCCTGGGGATGTGGCCATTTCCTGGCTCAGCCTCTGTCTCTTCACAAGTTCCACCACCTTGTCTCCTCCTCCGATGACCTTTTCTCCATTGTTCTATGCTATGCACAATGCTTGCTGGGAGCTTCTGTCCCCTTGTGGTTTCAACCTTCTATGGCAACATGGTTGCTTCTCTGCTTGCTCAAGCCTATGTCTCCTCCAGATATCGGCCTCACGCACAGCTTCCATGGCTCATGCCCCCAGGGCTCCCTCTGTGGCTCTTGACTTCCATCCACTCCTGATGGACCAACTGCCTCTCTACCCCTGGACAGAAATCCTGAGAATCCGAGTGTGTGACAGGCTTCATACCTGGCCATTTTACGAGCTGCCACCCCTTCTTATGGAAGCTTCTCAGGCCTTCTCCTGGGCAGGTGGAGTGGGCACTTTGGTCCGGCAAGGGGACGTGGGTCCAGCCAGCATCTTGGTTAGACACACGAATGCAATTGCTCTTCCTAGCACATCCATCCACCTACTCCATCCAGTTTAAGGACTCTCGTGTGCCAGGCAGTGGACAAGGAAGCGTACTTCCTTGTAGGAGCTTGCAGTCTAGAGAAAGAAAACCACAACCAGCTCCTAAGACAGTGCCCCAAGCACAGTAAGTGGGACAGGAGGGGTGCCAGGGGTGAGGGTGGGTGGGCAGTGAAGGCCACCTGGAGCAGGGCTGAGTGTTGGGGGCTGGGTCAGAGAAAGCTTAGAACTTTCCCCCCATCCTCCCCCGAGCCCAGGCCTGGAGAGCTGCTGGCCAGCACCTCGTCAGCCTTGCTGTAGGGCAGAAACAGTGTAGTATTATTTCAGGGAAATGGGGCATCTTTGCCACTCTGCTGCATCAGTTACACCTCTGGCTTTGACTTAAAGACTGGCTTTTTTAGGGGGTACTGGGAACTGTCTCTGCCAGCACGAGGAAGGGGCCAAAATAATAATATCTATGTCTTTGCCCCAGACGCCCCACCCACCCACACTGTGCTCTTGTGCAGGAGACTTGGAACAAAGCCAAAAGGCATGGCCGTGAGCCTCAGGGGCCGCTGAAGGGCTGAGGAGCTGGCTCAGCTCTGGGCTCCCTGAAATCCTCAGACTATTTTTCAAACATTGGGAGATTGGTTAAAATCCAAAGTCAGTTTTTCCAAGTTAGGTTTCCCCCCCTCAATTTAACCCTGCTTGTCGCTCTGGAAATTTAACCTTCATGTGAGCATGTGTGTAAGAGTGTGTGTGTGTATGCATGGGCCAGTGGGTGTGTGTGTGTGAGCACGGGCAGGTGTGTGTATGCAGACAGGTGTGTGGGCGTGTGTACGCAAGGCAGGTGTGTGTACGCATGGGCAGGTGTGTGAGTGTGTGCATGGATAGGTATGTGTGCGAGCACATACAGGCAGATTGTGAGAGTGTGTGCATGTGTGTGTACACACATATTACAGGAGAGTAGGATGGAGGATAGACACTTGGGAACTGAAGAGCAAGCACAGAATTGCAATGAATTCATCTCTATTTCCATGGCCCGCTAGTGCTCAACCAGAGTAAGTTGGAAACAATTTTTAAAGTTGACACTATGTCATTCTATAATAAGGAGTCATATGGGCTGAACTGGGCCCCGCCCTTCCAGATTCATATGTTGAAACTCTAAACCCAAAACTTGAGAATAGGACTTGATTCAGAAAGAGGGTCTTTACAGACATAATTGGTTAAGATCAGGTGACAAGGATGGGGGGTGGCCCTAACCCAGTAGGACTGCTATCCTTTTACTGGGGATATTTGGACACACACACACACACACACACACACACACAGGGAGATGCCATGTGAAGACTAGATCTGTGTCTCCAGGAGCCAAGGAACTTCCAGAAGTTGGCAGTGAGGCCCGGGACACAGTCTTTCCAAGGCTTCAGAGGGAGCATGGCCTTGCCAGCCCCTTCATCTTGGATTCCAGCCACCAAAATGAGACAAGACATTTCCGTGTTCCGACTCCTCACTTTGTAGCTGTGGGGGTCCCAGAAAATCAGCACAGGACTTGTGATACTGCTGAGTTCCACCGGTGAGTCATTCTCAATTCCCTGGGATGCATTGTACTATTGTTTTCTAGTGTGTATCTTCCTTTTTGCTAATTCTTTATTGGATACAGGTAACTTCCTTCCTCTTTCCATGAAGGAAGGAACTTTCTGTACACCTCTGTTTTTACCCTACATCTGCCTCATTGTTTCTTCATCACATTAAAACAAAATAACACTTCCACCCAGGTGTCGACCCTATGAAGTGGGGAGTGATCTGCCTGGATGGGCAAGAATAGGGTTCTGAAGACGAACCCTTTGGCTGCACAATCTCTACTCCATTATTTATTGTCTTCAAGACCTCGGGTATGCTACAATACTTCCAAAATCTTTAGTGTTGCCAGCTGTAAAATGGGGACATTAATATCTTATGAGACCTGAATAAGGTCAGACACAAAATGCACAATCTGGGCAAAATATTCCAAAGGGCTGAGTTTACTAAGATGCATTCAAGTTGCTCATTCACTTGGTGAACACAATTGAGAACCTTTTATGTAATATTCTAGGTGTTGGAATGCGAACTAAAGTAGAATGTCCCCTGCCCCCTCAGGACTCCCCAGTCCAGTTGATGTGTCAGGACCATCATGTGATTACAGTGATGGGAATTATATCTGACTGGCTTTTTCAGCTATCAGTGACAGAAATGCAACTCAAGTCAATGAAAACAGAAAAGGAAATTTATTGGCTCACTTCAATGCAAAATCTAAAGGCAGTGGACTCTGTTATATTTCTCCAAAGATTGTTGTTATTGTTGTTAACATCCATTCAGACATGGTGGATACGGGTACCCAAACCATGCTATCAGGAATTGACCTCTCTCTACCTCTTGGTTCTTCTTTCTCCTGTGTTGTCATTCTTAGATGGGTGACAAAGTGGCTGCCAAAAGCTCCCAGCTTACACCGTGCCCATTTAGGGACCCAGCAGTAAAATCTTCTGCCCAAAAATGTCAACCAAAATCCTTGGGAGTGTTCACATTGGCTTTGTTTCACTCACATCCCTGTCTAGTGTGACCCCATTACATGGTTACAGGCTGGAAATGTACTGAATGGCCAGGTCTGGCTGATGGGCCCATTCCTGGTGCCAGGGAGAAGGGCCAGCTCTTCTCAAGCCAGAAGAATTAAATGTGGAAGACGAGTGGTCTCACCAAAGGAAAATCGGGAATGGGGAATGAATGCTGAGCAGAGGGAAACAATAGAAGTCTGTTAGAGAACAGAGGAGGGAGCAGGTGCTCTAAGAGAGGAGTGAAGATGCCAGAGGAAGCTTCAGGAAAGGGTAAATGGTTTGTGCAAATACTTACGTGTGTTCCCCAGAGGAAGACTCATTCTGTAAATTCGAAATGAAGTTAATCCAACAAGGACCTTGAGGTCCCCACTTGCAGGTGAGACAACACACTGACCTCCATGGTTCTCTTTCCTGGACTGTATATTTCAGTTCCTCAATTTCCATGTGGTTCTATATATATATATATATATATATATATATATATATATATATATATAGTTTCTGTTTCTCTGCTGAGATTTCCCATCTTTTTTATTCATTGTGACCATGTTTTCCTTTATACCATTGAACACAATACTAAGAGTCACTGTAAAACCCTTATGGGATCATCCCCAAATCTAGATGGTCTCAAGGTGGTCTCCCTGGACTGTCATTTCTCTTGAGAGTAAGCCACATGTTTCTGGTTCTTTGTATATTGAGTAATTTGGGGTTGCATCTTGGGCATGATGAAAGTTATATAGTGAAGGCTCTGGACTCATATTTCTCCAAAGAGTGTTGTTATTGTTGTTAAGCATGAAATTAAGTTGATGGGGCTAAACACAAGTTGATGTGTCTCTTGGTGTTTTTAGGTAGGTGGAGATTATAGAGGGCTGGTGGTGAGAGAGCATATGCCATCATCATCCTCTTTCCCTGCATGCCCAGAAGAGGCACTTTCTCTCAGGATCCAGATCCACTTATCCTGGCACACTCTGATGTCAAGGAAACATGACTAGAGAGATTGATCTCTGTGTTCTCTGAAGCTCCCTAGGAGGCTGTGATTTTAATTTCTAGCATCCCGTAAGGCAATAAATTGATCTTAGCTCTCATTAGCAAGCTTTGTGCTTTAGAGCAGTGGGAGGAACCATGAAAATCTAAGAAAAATGGGGTGCAAATCGCTATAACCATTTGAAGAGCATTTTGGCAGCATCAAGCAAAAATGACACTGGGAGGGCCCTGCAGACTCACTCCTAAATATATTCTGTAAAGCAGCTGCTAGGGGCTCACAACTCATGTGTGAAAACCTACCCCCAACATGGTGGTATAAGGAGGTGGGGCCTCTGGGAGGGGGTTCGACCCTCACCAGTAAGATGAGCACCCTTATAGAAGGAATCCCAGGGCATGGAAACTGGTGCAGTCACTGTGGAAAACAGTATGGAGGTTCCTCAAAAAAATTAAAAATAGAGTTACCATATGATCCAGCAATCCACTTCTGGGATTATTGAAAGGAAATAAAAATCTCTATCTTGTAGAGTTATCTGCAGTCGCTTACTCCTTGCAGCATTATTCACAGTTTGAGTACGATTCATGGAAACAACCCAAGTGCCAATCAACGGGTGAGTGAGTCCACAGGCACACAATGAAATATTAGCCGCACAAAAAAGAAAAAACTACTGTTCTTTGTGACAACCTAGATGAATGCAGAAGGCTTTACACTAAGTGAAATAAGACAGAAAAAGACAAATACTGTCTGACCTCCTTATATGTAGAATCTGGAAAAGTCAAGCTCACAGAAACAGTAGAGGGATGGTCACCAGGGGCTGACAGTGGGGAAAATGGGGTGGGGGGTGCTGGTGGAGGAGATGAACTTCCAGTTCTAAGATGAGTAAGTCCTGGGGATCTGATGGACGGCATGGGGACTGCAGTTCACAGTAATATATTGTGGACTTGAAAGGTGATAAGAAATAAGTCTTAATTCTTCTCACCCCTCCCAAATGGTCATTATGTGAGGAGGCGTTCACCAACCTAGTGTGGCAATCGTTTCAAATAGAAACGTGCATCAAATCATTACATCAAACACCTTAATGTTCTAAGTTAATCGTATCTCCATAAGCTGGGGAAAAGAGGCCCAGTGAGGTCCCTCCCGCTTCCGCCATGTGAGCACACGGGGGGGGGGGGGGGGGGGTGGACACGTGTCTGCCAACTAGGAAGCCCCCTCATTACCCACCAAATCTCAGTTGCGCTGGCCCCTCGGTCTTGGACTTGCAGCTTCCGGGGCTGTGAGAAACAAATGTGTGTTGTTTGAGGGCCCCCCACCCCAGGGTGTGACGTTTTGTTACACAGGCCTAACCTAAGACAGCAGTATTTGTCCAACTTCTCAAACTATGACCCACATAGTTAGGAACACTTTATATCTCGGGCACTCGGGTGGCTCAGCAGTTGAGCATCTGCCTTTCGCTCAGGTCTTGATCCTGGAGTCCCGGGATCGAGTCCTGCATCGGGCTCCCTGCGAGGAGCCTGCTTCTCCCTCTGCCTGTGTCTCTGCCTCTCTCTTTCTCTCTCTCTGTGTCCCATGAATAAATAAATAAAATCTTAAAAAAAAGAGAGAGAACACTTTATATCTCAATCTGGGCAGCACACACTACCCCCCCACACACTCACAACTACATACACACTCTCACACTCATATACCACACACACACACTCGCTCATACACACACTCATACACACCCACGCAATGCACTCATATGCATATATACACCTACACATATGCACTCACACCCACCCACATATACACATGCAAACACATATACACCCCCCACAGTCACACACATATACACTCACTTACCCACCCACACTCACAACTATATACACACTCACATACTCATATATCCCCCTACATAACTCACATGTTCATACACATACATACATACCCATATATTTACACATTCACACAATCACACACCCACACACATATATACACGCACCCACACATACACACTCACCCACACAGAAGTCACACCCACACCCACACATATACACATTCATACACAAACTTCCTCATGTACACATGCACCCACCCACACATATATACTCACACACACAGACTCACACCTATACACCTCCCTGATACAGAAGTCTCATGAACTAGTACCCAGTCCTATTGGGTGATGCCCTCTAGTACCTTTCATTCTCTTCCAGTATTTAAATTCTACTTAGGGCTCACCGAGTGATTTCAGTACTCATTAACGGGCACCACCCTCATTTTGAAAAATACTGTCCTAAAGAGACAAGGAGACACAGATAAGAGTATTTATAACAGCATTATTCATGATAAGAAAACAAACAAAACAAAATAAAACCAGTAAACAAAGTGCCCGTGAAGAGGAGTATGGATACATAACAAAGTGCATTCATACGAAGGGAAATTGCACATAGTGGACCGAATGAACTGGAATGAACTGAAGGAATGTGTGTTAGTGTGGATGCACTCACAGAATAATGTTGAGTCAAAGAAGCAAGTTGTAGAAGAACAGACACAGTTAAGTATATATGAAAAACAACAAAGAGCTTCTATATATACACCTTTATGCATAATGTTCAGGGAGATGTTTATCTACAGGTAGAAATGTTTGCAGAAATGTGCCGGAATCACTAACACCACGTTCAGGACCACTGCTAACTCGTGGGACACCAGGGCTCCGGCCGTTTTGTCTGGCGATGTCTCTCTTCACCTGGCAGAGGGTGCGTGGCTTCTGTTGTATGAGCTTCTAGAGCTTTTTGATCATTTTTATTCCTGAAAACATCTAATGAAAGATGGACCCCTGGGTGGCACAGTGGTTGAACGTCTGCCTTTGGCTCAGGTCGTGATCCCGGGGTCCCAGGATCAAGTCCCACGTCGGGCTCCCTGCATGGAGCCTGCTTCTCCCTCTGCCTGTGTCTCTGCCTCTCTCTCTCTGTATCTCTCATAAATGAATAAATAAAAACCTTAAAAATGAAAATCTAATGAAGGATAACAGGATTCAGAACCTGGAGTCCACTCTTCCTATATCCGTGCTGCAGATTTCCCATTTTGTGTAGTTTCTGCTACCTGCCAGCCCTTCATAACAGAATTTGCTCAGAATCTTTGTAAAATCTTAAGCGTACAAATGCTGTACAGAAGAACCAGAATGCACCTCAGTTACACCATGTTCATTTTATGTTGCACATTACAATGTATTAATTTATAAGGGAAAATCTGTAGCACACTTCTTGGCTCCGGGCCCATAACTAAGAAAGATTGCTCAGAAACATGCACTCTTTAGTGCTTTTATTCATTTAATGGTCTTGGGAATGAAGAAAGGGAGGGGGGAGCTGAACTATTTACTATGACTCTGCCCCCAACCCTTTACCCCACAACAAATTCTTTCCAGGTCTCTTTTAAAAGGTTTCATGGTGAACCAGTGAATAAAGACCCCATAGCAGGCTGGCCTTTATAAATAACAAAACTAGGCTACTGTGGACTAAGTTACTGACTTAGCAGCCAGGCAGGGGGAAGAAAGGAGGAATGTGTGGATATAATTGGGTCTCGTTGGAAAGCAAATTAAAGTAGTCTGCATCTCGTTACTCAGTGACCCAGCTTGGGAGGATTCTGGAACATTTCCAAGAACAGAAAATAAGGCCCCACTGATGTGGAAAACCACAGGGGCAGGGGTGGTTGTAGGTGGGAACATCTTGCCTTGAAATGGCCCCTACCCTCTCCTGCCATTTTTAGCTGGCTCTCTTGTGGGTGGCTCCAGGGGCCAGTAGGGATGCCACAATTTCCCTCTGAAATCACTTGATTGCATTAGAGCACACCTCTGAGGCCTGGCCTTTGATCATGCCTTTATTCCAGAATTTGAGATGAGGCTTAAGTAACACCCCATCCCACCAGAAATCTGACTGTGATCCTGCCTTCCAGACATAAAGGGCCTCATCTTCATAGGTACAGACTTGGGACACTAGGTCCTCTTTCTGGGCGACCAGGAATGACAGGTAAGCTATCGATAAAGACAGAACCGTTGTGTCAGGTGAGGGACAAAAGCTTTGCCCCCAACATGGGTTGGAATTGGGGTTGTGACCTCTGTGAAAGTAGGGGGCAGGAAAAGTTGGGAGTCCCTGAGAAGGGGAGGTGAGGCCGGAAAAGCAGACCATGCAAATAATGAAGAAAGGAGATTTGAGACAGAATGCCTGGGTGCCAAGGCAAGGCGACCTTGGCCAAATAAACCCTGGGCATTTAGTATACTCTATGCCTCCAGGTCCCTCACTGGCACTGGGGAAAAAGTCTTGCCACCAGAAGTTGGAATAGGATTAGGGGCAACCTTCCTCCTGGAGCCCTTAGTAGAGCCCCCGGCTGAGCCAAGTGCTCCATCCCCACTGGTGCACTGTTGTTGCGAGAGAACAGAGCGGCCACCATGCCTGAGTGGGGAGCCTACCCCTTGCACCTTGAGCCTGCTCCCCAGGGTGGGAGGGCACACATGACCCACGTTCTCTCTCAGCCCGGAGAATTCTCACCTTCTGGGAGAGTTCCGCTCCCTGAACAACAGCATGCCAATGCCTTCTGGATCTTCCTTCCTGCACATCCTTCATCACTAGAGTGGACTTATGAATGCAGCAGCTTTTGATTTTCCTGGTGCATGAAATAGGGGTGGGACGCGGGAGGAAGGTGAGAGGGAGCCAAAGTTCCAAAGAGGTGCTATTTCTTATCCGTTCAGGCAGCCGCAGCTAAAAGTCTGAGGATGTGAGCAACAGGAACAGTAATTCTTTGCTGCTTGGGATGAAATCCCACCAGTAGGTATCCACCCAAGAGAAGCGGAGAGACATCCACACAAAGCCTTACACTTCAAATCTTAAGAGATCCACACTGGAAGCAACCACGTATTGGTCAGTGGGGACATACTTATACCAAAAAATACGCGTAGTTTTTCTGATGCTCAAATTTAACTGGGCGTCCCTGCATTGCCTGGCAAGCCTACCTCCGAGGCACCCATGGGAGAGCTGCCCTGAGATGGTGTTGGGGGCGGACCCACAGCAACACATCAGACATGAACATATGGTGGTAAACACAAAGTGTATGGCAATAAACACAACTACCCTTTATCGGGCACTCACTGTGTGGTTTGGTCTCGTGGTTAAGAACAGGGGCTGCTCAGGTGGGAACCCCAGCTCTGCAACGTTCCAACTGTGCCATCTTTTGTGCCTCAGTCTCCCCACATCTAAAATGGGTGTAATAATAGCTCCACCTCACAGAGACGTAAGGATTTGTAACGTTTGTAAAGCACCCAGCCACGGCTTCAGGTTGTAAACTTGTACTGAGGGTCCCGGGCATTTCCCACAAAGCTGCCATCGAGCGACCTTCGCCTCCCGCGTCCTCACGCTTCAGAGTGAGAAGGCACAGAGCATACAGAGCCCGTGACTTGCTCATTTTCCCACTCCAGCCTGAGAATGCTCCAAATGTGTGCAAGCCATTACAGGAAGGCAGCAAAAGATTGTGCACCCCTTTGGGCCGAGAAAGGGAGCAGCAGCGTGGGAGGGAGCAGAGCCCTGGGGAGAGCAGAGGGGATGCTGAGGCTGAGGGCTGCCCCTTGGAGCTGCCTGCAGGACCCACTCCCTAGGCCCCCTGTGATGAGGCACCCTGGGGGGGGGCAAGGCTTGGCCCCTTGCACACGGCTCCTCCAGCAGGGTCTGAGAACTAGCCTGGGGGAAATCTCCTTCATCTCCACGTCGCCAGCCTCTGATACGTTTACATTCCTTCCATTGGGATTTCCTTCTATTACAAACCACAATAGTTAACACAGACTGTGACTTTATTCCCTACAAAAGGCAGAGAGAAAAACAAACAAACAAAAGGCAGAGAGATTTTTGCATGTCACATGGCAGCTGTTGCAGCCATCTCAAAGTATCTCTTACACTTGTCACTACTCCAGAGTTACAGAAGTTCAGACCTGCTGGTGGTTGCATCATTTAATGCGCCTCTAGAGAAACCCGTGTAATTATGGCGTCCTTAGTCTGTTTAATATTGTGATAACTGTTTTTGTGCAGTTTTCTTTGCAAACATCTGGATTAAATGTTATGCATTTAAAAACATTATTCTGGGGCCCATCAAACTGTCAAAGTGGTCAGAGGCGCAGAAAAAGACAAGCCACCACCTGTGGCCACCTTAGGCATCGTGGAGTATGCGGGAGGATGCTCAGACCACGTGAGCCAGAGTCTTGGGGTGTGCTAACCTGGGGCACCCCAGAACCTCCTAGCTGGTCCTCCCCTCCTACTTGCTTCCTCTCCTTTCCACAGAAGCCCTAGTGCTCTGCAAAACACAAATCTGTTGTGTCGTTCTCCTACTCAAAACCCCTTCATCTGCTTCCTGGTAAACTTAGAATAAAATCGAAGCTCCTCACCTGGTTTGTAAAGCCCACAATGATCTGGGCTCCAACCTTTCCCTGACTCCATCTCCAACCATCTTTGCCTGGTCACGCTGGTCCAGCCACACTGGCCACCTTGCTCATCTCAAATACATCAAGTTCCTTCCTGCCTCAGGACCTTTGCACTTGCTCTTCCCTCTGCCTGGAAAAATTTTCCCCCCAGATATGTATGTACCTTGCTCCTTCATTTTAATGAGATCTCTGCTCAAATGTCACTGCCTAAAAAAAAGCCTTCACTGGTCACTCTGTTTCAAAGATGGCCTGTCTTCTTCACTTACCACTTGTTATGTCACTTTTTCCCCAGAGCTCTCATTGTCTCCTGAGGCTACATTTCACAATTCTGTGTTTATTGTTTCTCACCTAGATTGTCAACTCCAGGAGGGCAAGGACTTTGCTTGTTCATGGCTATATCCCAAGGTCTAGAACAATGTCTGGCACAAAGTAAGTTCTTATGAAATAATGATGAATAAATGTATGCATTTTTAAGTCACTTGGGTAGATGGGCAATGTTACTTTTGCCTTGAGCTAATCTAATATCCAAGGATCTCTCTTTTTCACTTTTTTTTGTTTCAATGTTTCACCTTTATTAAAGTTTTTTATTGAAGTGCAATTCATGTAACATAAAATGAACCATTTTTATGTAAACGATTCAATGCTACTTGGTACATTCATAATGTTGTACAACTGCCACCCCCTTCTTATTCCAAGACATCCTCGTCACTCCAAAAGAAAACCCCAAATCCATTAGTCATTCCCTATTCTCCCTTCCATCGCTTGGTAACCGTCCATTGCTTCCTGTCTTTATGGATTTACCTACTCTAGACATCTCGTACCAGTGCAATTATATATTTATGTGGCCTGCGTGTCAGGCTCCTTGCACCTGTTTTCAAGGGTGATCCCATGATAGCAGGTGTCTATACTTCATTTCCTCTTATGGACAAATAGTACTCCGTTGTGTGGATGGGCCACATTTTGCTTATCTGTTGATGCATTGATGGACATTTGGGTGGTTTGGGCATCTAGGCCATCTTAAGGAAAACTCTGATATTTAATCCACATGTCCAAGAATGTCAGTGGTTCAGTTCATCTGGAACGTTCGTCCAATCCTCACTGAAGATCAAGGTGGAGTTAACTCAACTTCCTGCAGTGGACAATATTCTCAAGGGGTCGGGGTGGGATGTTACAGAAAATTGGAGCTATAAATGACACTGCCCCGTCCCTCAGATTCATATGTGGAAGCCCAGCTCCCAGAGTGAAGGTGTCAGGAGATGGGACCTTTGGGGGTGATTAGGATTAGATGAGGCCATGAGTGTGGGGCCCCCATCATGGGACCATGGCCCTTATAAGGAGAAGAGGAGACCCCAGAGCCCCCTCTCACCACCTCATGAGGACACAGGGAGAAGGCAGCCCTCTGCCAGCCAGGAAGCGGTTCTCACCAGATAGATGCCCAACCCGCCAGCACCTTGACCTCGGACTTCCAGCCCCGGACGGTAGGAAATAAATGTCCCTGCTTTGAGCCACCTGGACGGTGGTGTTCTGCTTGGGCGGCCCGAGCCGACCAGGGCCAGCGCCCCTAGCCGCAAGGCTGCAGGGTGGCTGTGCTGCTGTGCCTGCTGTGGGCCTTCCTCCCGTGACCGCGTCCCGCCCCGCCCGGGGCCGCTCCGCACCTTCCCCGCAGCTCTGCTCTTGTCCCGGGAGTGGACTGTTCCCGGGCAGCGGTCGGTCCCCGGGGCCCTGCGGCCTCCTGGGCGTCAGCCTGTCCCAGAGGCACCGTCACCCTCGGGGCCAGGCTGCAAAGTCGTGGCCACTACTTCTCTCCTTCCTCCTTTCCATAGTCTTCGGTTAGTTGGTCAGCGGGTCTTGTGAAAAAGGTGGAATCAACATCTTCCAAGCTGTCCATTCTTCCCTGTTCCCGCCATCAGCATGGTGTCCAGGCCTTCATCAGTTCTTACCTGGACAACTTTTGCAGCCTCCAGTCTTCCTGGGCTCATGTCTCGGGGTCTAGTTTATCCTCTTACTGCAAATGTAAGGGTACCAGACACGGGCAATAGCTTTTTGTTTGTTAGGGCCCACAGATGAGATCCCAACCCTTACTAACATTATATAATAAATGTTATTCCAAATAAGATATGACAATATTTCCAAATATTTTCCAAAATAAAAATGTGACACAAAGAGAAGCTCACCAGTATCTGCTATCACCACCACTTATTAAAAAGAAATGGGGGATCTCTGGGTGGCTCAGCAGTTTAGGACAAAGTAACAAGGGATCTGGATAAGAGAAGGAGGAATTCATACGAAAAGAAAAACCACAGTGACTGTTTCGGACAGTTTGTTGGAGAAATCAAAGCAGAGACAACACACAATCTGGAGAACAAACAAGGAGTTTGCCCAGTTCAGGGGAGAAAAAAGATAAACAGATGAAAACTGCTAAGAAGACGTTGGTAGAAATGAACGACAGCATCTGAATAACTAGCAAAAGGATTGGCAGCCCACAAAATCAGATCCATCAGAAATTATTAGTGAAAGAAAATCTCATGATGTTTAAAAATCGAGATAATATTCTAAAATCACATACACACAAAAACCGGGATCGAGCAGCGGAAGGTGGAAAATGATTTGACGTTATTTGTCTCGTTTTACATGAAGACCGCTTCATTCCTGACCTTGATAATTATAGAGACCTGACTATCCTTTATTGAAAGGCTAGCGTCCAAGTGACCAAAACCACTTCGCTAGAAAGAAAAAGAAGGAAATGGTATCCATCTGTAAAGGCTACTGAATAACGGACATTGTGAAACAGCAAAACAACATACGACGAGGTGAGAGGAGCAACGCAGACGGTGCTCGCCGTGGAAATGTGAGTTGGTTACCTGGTGCAGAGACAGGGTGTGATGCTGACTCAGAAAACGAAATCCAACTGCATGCTGTCGACAAGGGACACACTGAAAGCAAAGTGACACCGTGAGGTTAGAGGTACAACAGGGGGGCAGCCCGGGTGGCCCAGCAGTTTAACGCCGCCTTCAGCCCAGGGCCTGATCCTGGAGACCCGGGATCGAGTCCCACATCGGGCTCCCTGCATGGGGCCTGCTTCTCCCTCTGCCTGTGTCTCTGCCTCTCTCTCTCTCTCTCTCTCTCTCTGGGTCTCTCAATAATAAATAAATAAAATCTTGAAAAGAAAAAGAAAGACAACAAGGGGTGGATACAGCAGGAGAGCAGGGTGTCAGGAGGAGGATTCAGAGGGCTCCCTGGGTGTTGATGAGCTCACGTGGCACGGGGTCCCGCCTCGGATGCAGAGAAGATGAAGCCGCCAGCGGCCTGCGATGTGGTCTCCATCCCCACCTGCTTCTCCTCTCCCCCGGCCTCAGCTCTGACTGTGAGCTTATTTTTTTAAGTCTTTAACTTAGAGATCTGCCTTTCTCTTTCTCCAAGAAACTCCTCTTCTGAAGTGCGTTCCCAGCCTTTGGGATTTGGAGTATAAACATCTCTGCAGCAGCCCCAGGCCCCAAACACCCCAACATGCCTCCTGTTCCCCTTGTCGACTGTCTCATGGCTCCTTCCCGCCTGCCCCTCGCTGCCCCTCGCCGTCTGCTGCCCCGTCGGCCCCAGGCACACGTGCTTATTCACCACGAGGCGGCTTCTCTGGGGCTAAGAAGGAAACACCCTGTGTTCCGTGTTTCCAGCCGACCAATGCCCGCTTTGGGGATCCGGGAATGCTGAGGCGTAGCCGTGGTAAGGTGGCATTGCTTTCCTTGCGGAGCAAACGTGCAACCGCCCTCCCTCCACGTCCATCAGTGGGTGAAGGGAGAAACGAAACGGGGTGCAGCCACGCAGTGGCGTGAACTAGGGACCCACGCCGGAACGTGGGTGGCCTTGGGAACGTGATGCTGGCGAGAGAAGCCAGACGCAGAAGGACGACTATGGTGATCCCGCAGATGCGCGAGCCCAGAGACAGAAGGTGGACCCGAGAGTGGAGCGCTTGCCCGCAGCGGGAGGAGGGAGGCCGAGGAGCTAGGGCCTAAGTGACACAGAGCTTGGGGAGATGACAAAGTTCTGGAGATGGTGGTCATGGTCGCACGACCCTGTGAATGTACCAACGTCCGTGCCTGATTCACTGACGCGCCCCAGAGGCTGTGCTGGTTTCCTGGGGCTCCGCGACGAAGCAGCACACACGGAGGAGCTCAAAACAGTATATTTACTCTCAAGGTCGTGGGGACCAGAGTCTGAGCTCGAGGTGTAGCAGGGCCGTGCTGCCTCCGAGACCCCGGGCAGGACCTTTGCGTGCCTCTCCAGCTCCCGGTGTGGCGCGATCTGTGGCGCTCCGTGGCTGGCTGCCGTGGCTCCAGGCTCTGCTCCTGCTGCCACCCGGCATTCTCCCGGTGTCTTCATCCACGGTCACAGGGGTTCTGGATCAGGACCCGCCCCAACGACCTCGTCTGAACTCAGTGACATCTACAAAGACTATTTCCAAATGAGGCCACGCTCACAAGGGTTAGGACTGGGGACATCTCTTTTGGGGACACGGTTCAGCCCATAACAGATACTTTCTGGGGAGTGTTGGGTCAAGTTCCCTCTTAGCCTATAAATGGGGGTAGGATTCCATATCTGCACAACAGCCTTGGCTCTTCTAAAAGGCAAAACGCCCGTGGGGTGTTGCTTTTCCCTTGTGGTGTTCCATCAAGAATTCAGTGCCCGTGGGACTAGGTCCCTGAAGCACATTTTGAGAACCACTGAAATCAGTGGTAGGTAAATGAACTTGGTTGGCCTCAAGCCTGGTCTTCCAAATCCCACTGTTCTGGTATTACTAGGCTTGCTCCATCCTAAGTATCACCGGGGTGCTCCCTCCAGCCCAGACTCCTGGCTCCAACTCCAGAGATTCTACAGCTGGCCTTGGGGCCCTGGGGTGATTCCTGACATCAGGACAAGTTTGGAAACTTCTCGGGATCATGGCCGTATGCTCACTGGGGCCCCACATCCTGGAAGTCATCCAGCCCTTCAGCTTGGTATTTCCAAGCCAAGCTAATGCTCTTGTCCCTTCAAGCCTTGCATATTTCTCCCTATTCACCCAGTTGCCAGGCTTGGTACTTTGGAGACCGGTCAGCCCCTCCTCCTCCCTCAGCCTCACACCTGGTCCGTTGCCTGCACACACACACACCCAGACTCTCTCCCGAGCACATCTCTCGTTTCCTCCTTGTTATTCCTGCTTCTGTCACCTTGGTTTAGGTGTTTATCAGGTTTTGGTAGGACTGGTGCAGTAGCCCACTAACTGGCTTTCTTTCCTTTGGTCTAAGCCTTTTCTGTCTGTCCTCTGTACTATTGCCCTTAACCCCCATCCCATTTCTCCAGCTTTATTGGCTACAGTGTCCCTTTATGAGGCTTTTATGCTCACAGAAGTCCTATATGGGTCCTATGGTTTATGCCCCTCACTTCTTTGAACATGTGGCACTTATTAGTCTCCGTGCCGCATCTTGTTTATTATGTTACTAAAGAACTACATTAAATTAATACAAAAGGACAAATATTGTACAATTCCACCTACATGATGTGCTGGGAAGAGTTGAATCCATGGGGACAGGAGTAGAATGGGGATTGCTAGGACCTGGGGTGGAGGAATGGGGAGTTAGCGTTTAGTGGGTATGACGTATCAGTTTGGGAAGATGAAAAAGTTCTGGAAATGGATGGTGCTCCTGGCTATATGACACCATGAATGTGTTCAATGCTACTGAACTGGACACTTAAAAAATGGTTAAAATAGTAAATTCTGTGACACATATTTGACCACAATTTTTAAAATGTGCCAGTAACTGTGTAAAACAGACCTCAACAAAAACTAAGAAGCAAAAACATTTATGTACATGTTATATATTACTACATTACAAATTTGGGTTTTCAAAAAGTGTTTTGATAGTTGCATTTCCGTATTACGAGCTTCCTCTACAGTCCTCTGTATTTTATTATTCTAGGAAGAAGTTTGTCTTCGTGCTCGGGGCAGCCACACAAATGACCACAAAGTTGGTGGCTTTAAGCAACAGAAATGTAATGCCTCCTAGCCCCCGGGGCCCGGGCATCCTTTGGGTCTCTGTGTCTGTCTCCACCGCCCCCTCCCCTACATCTCCTTCCTCTCCTCTTCTTTATAAGGATACTTGTGGTTTTATTTAGGGGCCACCTGGATAATCCAGGGTTATCTCCTCATCTCAAGAGCATGATCTAGTCTCTGCTCAGACCCTTTTTCTGAATAGGGTCACATTCACAGTTTGCAGGAACGTGATGCAGGCATCTGTTGGGGCCCCACCATCTACCAAAGGGCCTCCGGCATGAAACAGGGGTGCACCTGGATGCCTTTTGGTGCCAGGACTTGGCACCTCCTTCTCATCCCCCACAGTGCCAGGCCCAGCATTCCCAAAACTTCCAACATGCCCCCTCCATGATGCTGGGGCCTCAGCCTATACATGCGGCCGCATCCCCATCCCCCAAAACCCCTGGGGGGCAGCAGTCTGGAAGTGAGGGCACCACAGAGCCTGTCCTCTGGCTGCACCTGCCCGGTAGCTCCTTGCCTTTATTCTGATTCTGTTTTTATTCGGGGGGGGGGGTGCAGGGTGGCACCGATGCAGAATATGGGGGGGGGCCTCAAATGCCTCCAGGTCACCAGTTGGTGCTACCATGATCCTGCCCTTGGCAGGAATCCTGAGAAAGAGAGAGCAACACAGCAAGAGCAAGCCAGGGTGAGCAAGCAAGAGCACTACTGTGATGGGGCCAGGGTGTAGAAACAACCCTGATGACGGCCCTGCCCTGAGAAGAAAGGGGGCACCTTCCCGTTCAGCTGAGGGCTTCCAGATGGTGCCAGGTGGTGCCCTGATGAGGCTTCTTTGTTAGAAATCAGGAAAGATAGGAGTGGTGTGTGGAATGTGCTGGGTGCCGGGCTGAGACCTTGCTGGCTGCCTGCAGGGCGGAGGGAGCCTTACTTGTGTGACCCTCAGGCCCCCCTCCAGCAGGTAGGTCTGCAGAAGTGGTGTCAGCAGAGACGCTGGCTCCCCACCTCCCATCACTGGTTTTTACTTGAGAGCCTAGAACGTGACCGGCGGAGGGGCGGCCTGCTTCACCACATCACTGCTCTGTCTCCAGATTTCAGCCTCTTACTCCACCAGAAACCAGGGTGTGACCAAGCCACCCCACTTCAAGAACCTTCTGGAACATTCTAAGGATACACTCCATCAGGTGGAGACTGAAGTATCCCGAAGGCATACATGCCTTCGCTGGGGCTGCCCTCGCATCAGCTCTTTGGAAAAGGCCATCGCCCTGGGCCTGGGGATGTGGTTCTAGAAGCTGGGAAGGTCCGTGGTGGACGGGGCACAGCTGTCCTGCCTGACCCTAACCCGCCATCCTGACCTCCCTCCCCTCCACTCCCCATTTCCCCCCTTCCTCCCTTCTTGTCTCCCTCCATCCTTTCTTCTCTGTCCCTCCCTCTTTCTAATGTCATGTTTCCCTGATCTAAGTGTAACACCGATTCAATGGAGAACATGTAAACTCTACAGAAACATGTCCAAGAGGACTCAGAAAGTACGGTTGCCACACAGAGGTGACAAGGACATCAGTGGTGATGCTTTATTGAACACCTGCTGAGTGCTGGACACCAACCAACCCCCCTTTTTCTCTGCAAAAAGTTTTATAGTTTCCATTTGTTCTATGGAGTGGGGGAGGGCTCTGAGTGGGGAGACAGGTGCCTAGTGGCCACAGGGACAGCCTCAGGCACGAGTCTGGGCACCAGGGGGGCTCCAGGGGGCCCCTCAAAGCCTGCCAGCCTCCAGAGGCTCCTAACGGTGCTTGAGGGTGAGATCGCCACCCAGTCTCCTGGGGGCCAGCCTGGGCACGTGAATCAGGGGTTCCCGCTCTGTCTGTCTTCCTGACAAGTGTCACCTGCTTACCTAGTAAGTGGCTCTCCAGGAAGTCCCAGAGACCAGGGCTGCTCCAGCTCCTGGAAGTAGCGATCCAGGCCTAGAGAGCCACGTCCTCACGGTAGAAACAGAGGCCCAGCGAGGCAGGTGCAGGAGGCCCACAGGTGTATGTGGACCAGGAGGCTGGTGGCAGCCTCCCTCTCGGGGCAATAATTCTGATGAGCCTGGGAGCTCATGGTTGATTAGTAGTAAGGAGCTCAGCTCCAACTAGGGTGTTGGGTGAGCTGTCGTCACACAGGTATCTGTGTGATGCAAAATGCATCAAGCTGGACAATTGTGATGTGTGCCCCCGACACGGGGAAATTATACCCCATTAAAATGAGGAAGATCTAGTAATGGTTTATTCTACACTCAGGGCCCACTGAAGAGTACACACGAATCAATGCCTTAATAAATGAAGGAATGAAAGTGTGCTCGCTGCTTCCTGGGGCCTCTCGAGTGTGAGTGCTGGGACCTCTGAGCCTCCGGCGTTCCTTTCCAGCTCCACTGAGTGGGCCAGTGTCCCCAGTGTCCTCAGGTTTGTCCCAGGAGGAAACATACCCTGTGAGTCAGCACCGTTGACTCAGCGAGGACTCCCTGCAACTTGTCCCCTCCTCCCACCATTTTACCTTTCACCACCCACAAGGCGTTTGAGGAAGATGATGTCCCTGTATCTGTTCTAGCAGGGAGGCCACACCCTCCTGGACTTGGAGCCCCTGCCTGACTTCTCCTGCCTCCGTGAGCTCGGAGACCCCAAGGTGAGATCATGTCTGGGGAGTTGTCCAGCCAAGGAAGCCACCTCCTGCCCAAGAGAATGTCCAAGTGTCCCTGCCCACCTCTGTCACTTGGGCCCCATCACCATGGAGCTCTAGTGCATTACTGTCTCCCACCCTCCAATCAGGCTGCTGAGGGGGGTAATTTCCATAGTGGATGGAGCCAGAGAAGGTTTGTGCTACAGAAGGGGTTTGTAAACCCCCACCCCCAGGGTTCCCAGGGAAGCTGGGGTCCACACGTGGCCTGTCCATTGCTGTACACTGGGGGCCACGTGGGCTTTGCTCAAGCCCCGATGGGGACTGAGAAGGAATGGCATTGTAGGGATACCCTCTTGCACCCTCAGACTCCTGCTAAACCCCCCTTTCCCTCGGTGGAGATCTCAGGGCTGACCCCTAGTCTGGTTGAAAAAGAACTTTCTGGAAGGCAAACTCAACATCCCCTCACCACTGAACCTGGAGCCACGCTTGAAGAATGGTGGCGGTCAGAGTGCCAGCTGCTGTTGAGCAGTTGACTTTGAACTTGAACTATTTTGAAATCCAGCTCATAAATCTCCAGCTCCACACGGGGACCCACCTTCAGGTCCGGGTGTGGAGCTCGCAGGAGAGGCCTGAGGTCTCTAGCACAATGCGGCATTTACAGAATCGTGTCATGTGTGTGTGTGTGTGTGTGTGTGTGTGTGTGTGTGCGTGTGTGTACCTGGGGACAGAGCGCTGCGGCTGGTGCGAAAGGGAGGGCGCCGTGCATCTGGAAAGTGTCAGGTTTAATGCCCAAAGCTACGGCCCGGTCAGCTCCCACAGCTGCAGCTGTGCAAACTCCCGCCACTCAGGCTCTGCTGGGCTCATGTCAGGTTCCCTCAAAGACAGTGGCCCCTTTGTCAGATTCCATTCCAATCCCGTTTCAAAGTCATTGGCCTGCCATGGGGCCCCCCGCCATCAACAGCTGCGGGGCAGCATCTGTCTGAGGCCGCATTCATTCTACAGCGAGAAGGAAAATATCGTAATTTAGGGCACACGTCTATGGCTCGTCCACCAGACTTCAGCCCTCCCTTCCTCCAGAAACTTCCGTGTCCCAGCTGGTTGTATACCCACCACTTCACATGCGTTAGGGTCACAGTGAGCCCATAGCATGTCCGACTCCCACCCTGGGGAGCAGGTTCCGCTTCATTTGGGTGTTCGTGGCCATCATGTGGGAAATCCTTTCCTTGTCGATGGGGTTTGGCTTGTGTTGGGGAGGGCGGTGGGAACACAATGGTGTGTGTATGTGCACATGTGTGCGTAAGAGACGGGGATAGTCCAGGGATCACTTGGGGTCAGCCAGTATATTAGCCTGGTTCAGCCCCAAAGCAGAGCTCAGGGTGGTGGCTTGCGAGCAGGTAGTTTGTTTGGGGATGTGGTCTCAGAGAAGAGGGGTGAGGGGTGGGAGCAGCGCAAGCAGGGAAGGAGGCGGCACCAAGGAGGGAGCACCATCCTGCATGGGCATCATGGTGAACTGGGGCGCCATCCTACAGGGCCTTCGGACAAGTCATGAAGTGCAATGTCAGGACAGTGGGAAGGGAGCTGACCCCATCGGTGGCCCGTGGCTGTTAGCTCGCCACACTCCTGGGCTTCGCGGGCCAGCCGAGGTCCTGCATGTGTCCTCCTGCACGCGCACACACCTGGGCCAGGCCACTGCATGGCTCATCCCTGCTGCGAGCAGCTGGAGGGTCCCAAGTGGCAGACAGGAGAGTCCAGAGCGACCAGCGTGGGTCTGGAGCCTGAGCCCGCCCTGCGTCACCCCGGGTTCTGCTGTGCCACCACTGCCGCCCTTCGGGAATGTTGTATTTGACTGGCCAAGAGCTTCTCCCTCTTCAGCCGAGGAGAACGGGGTGCTGGGGCTTCCCAGTCTTCAGCCTTCTGCCCAGGAGGACTGAGCAAGCGCCCCTCCCTTGGACAAGAGAACCGGAGCCCAGGTCCGAGTGGCGTCCCAGCTGCCCAGGGTTCCATCCGCCCCCGGGGGCGCGAGTGGTGGTGATGCCCTACCCCGCCTGTCCCCTCTGTGCTGCCAACCTTCCACGGCACCACGGACGCCCCGGTGGGGCCACGTGATGATGGTGTAACAGCGGCTGGCGCTCGCAAGCACGTCGGTGCCCATACCGACTCGCTGCACTCCTAGAGCGACCCTATGTGATAGACGCTATCATGATCCCCATTTACAGCCCAGGAAATTGAGGCTCAGAGAGGCCAAGGAACTGGCCCAAGCGATACATTAGATGGTGAAGTGTAAGGTCAGTGGCAGAGGCAGAAACTCGAGCAGGGCCTGCCCTATAGCCGGTCCCAGCGCAGCTACTCCCCTTGCTGACATCTGCTACTCCCCTTGCTGACATCTTGCACTGGTGTGATGATGCATTTGAAATAGCTGATGAACCGATATTCGATACACTATTAACTAAAGTCCACAGCTCTGTGTTGGATCCGCTCTTGCTCTCTGGGTTTTAACAAGTGCGTAATGTCACACGTCCTCCCTCACACTCTTAGAATAGTTTCACTGCCGCCGAGGCCCTCAGAGCTCCACCTCTTCACCCTCCTCGCCACCCCCAGTCCCTGACAACTGCTAATCTCTTTGCCTCTATGGTTTTACCTTTTCCAGAATGTCCCACAGTTGGAATCACACGTACGCAGCATTTTCAGACTGGCTTCTTTCACTTGGTGGTATGCATTTAAGGTTCCTCCATGCCTTTTCATGGCTGGATAGATTTTTTTTTTTTCCTGAATACTGTGCCCAGTTGTGCCACAGTTACCCACCCACCTGCGGAAGGGCATCTCTGTGGCTTCCAGGTTTTGGTAGTCATGAGTAAAGCTGCCATAAGAGCTGGAGACTGTCCTCCCCACACTCCCACGTTTTCCTGGAAGGAGGGCATTTCAAGCAGAAGGAACACATATCAGAGCCCCAACATTGAAGGGCATGGCATGTCCTGAGGACAACACAACAGCACAAAGGTGGAAAGAGGTGTTGGGGGAGGTAGGGGCAGAGTGGAAGTGGCTAGAATGGGGTCTTGTGGTATCAAAATTGTGATAACAACCCTCCCCCCCACTGCCCCGTGTAATAAAGCCTTCTCGGGGAAAAAAAATTGTGATAACAGTATTGGCTGCCACTTACAGAGCATTTATGATGCACTAGACCTTGGTTAAGTGTTTTCCATGCATTATCTCATTTAAATTAATCTTGTTATCTCACAGAAGCCTGTGAGTAGAGACTAGTATTGTCACCATTTTGCAGGTGAGGGAACAGCGGGCTCAGAGAGGTGGAGAGGCTTCCTAGCAGTCACAGAGCGTGGATCTCAGCTTGCAACCCAAATAGGCAGATGTGAAAATCCTGCTCTTGACTGTCATGTTGCATTGTCCCTTGAGGAGTTTGGATGTTAGCCCACGGGTAAGGGCACAGCATCAGCAAAAGGTTTAAAAAAAAAAAAAAAAGGAAGAGGGAGGCCTGGGTGGCTCAGTGGTTAAGCGTCTACCTTCCAGCTCAGGGTGTGATGCTGGAGTCCTGGGGATCGAGTCCCACATCAGGCTCCCTGCATGGAGCCTACTTCTCCCTCTGCCTATGCCTCTATTTCTCTCTCCCTCTGGATGTTTCTCATGAATAAATAAATAAAATCTTAAAAGAGAAAAAAAAGGAAAAGAGTATCATGGTTGTCCTTGAATTTCAAAAGATTCCTCAACCAGCTGGAGGAAGACAGGCTGAGGCGGGTAGTGGGGCCACCACGGGTCCATTAGGAGGTGATTTCATGAGTCCAGAGCAGGGGTGATTTGATTTTAAACTCAGGCATTGCCATAGTGTTGGGGACAAAGAGAACTTTGAGATGTTTCAGAGGAAACCTACGGGACCTGGGGTTCCACTGAAGGAGGGAGCTGAGGAGACATCTGGGGTCTCTCTACTCCAGCAACTGGGTGGACAAGTGGAATGCGACTCATCTACCATGAGTGTCCCGGCAGGTCAGAGTCTCACATAAATGTCCAGATCATATTGTGGGGTTCTCAGAATGTTGATGTATCATATGATTCCACTGTTGTTAGTTTGATCATTCCAGAAACTATAGTATTGGGAAACACCCAACTTTCTAAAAAGGTAAGAGGTGGATTCCGCTCTTGGCAGAGTCGTAGATGGTATTATTGTGCAAGATAGCCCTGCCAACCCCTATATTCCCTATGTGCCTGTGCCATTGACAGCAGGCTTGACCATATGGCTCGTTTCAGCCAATAGAGTAAGCGCAAGAAATGTGGTTCGCTTCCGGGCGGGAGCCCTCAGGGCCACTGTAAAGTCTTCCGCTTTTCTTTCCTGTCTACCACAAGCCTGGTTTCCCAGAATAAAGACTGCAGCCTTTGATGGATGCATAGTGTGAGCAATAAGCCTTTGTTGTTATAAGCCACTGAGATTTTCGGGTATATGGTCCTGATGTGGAGCTTAGCTTCAGCTCTGAACCTGTTATTCACAGCACTGTTTCTGAATTTAAAAATAAAAGAGTGATCTCTGGAAGCCAATATGGGTTCACGTAGAACAAGTCACACCTGACAGAGGTGGTTGAGTTATTTGATAAGGTTACTCTGGGTCACAGGAGTGACACATCAGAGGAATTCTGGAAATCTAAGTGTACTCACATTTCAGCAAGGCATTGACAAGGTTATTTCTCATGAACAAGATGGGGAAAAGTGACTCAGTGAGAGCATGATTAAATGGTTTTGTAACCATCAGAATGACGAGCCAAGACAGACTGATTTAATACCGTTGATGCCAACCTGCAGAACGGTCTCTAGTGGCATTCCATAGGCCTCTGCCCTTGCTCTGTTCAGTTCAACATTTGTAGCAATGATTTTTCATAAGGCCTTCAAAGGTATGCTGGTTACATTCAACGATGATACAAAGCTGGGAAAAATAGGCTGATGAATGGTGAGGATTTTTTAGTGGGGGGGTGACATATTTTTGGCAGAGTATAGCAAGGTGAATTGTAGGCGAGATCAAACCACATTTCAAAAAACCAGAAGGACTAGAAATGGAAGCTATAAGAGCACGCATGGGATAGACAAGGATTTTGTGGACCATGAGCTCAGTATGAGTAGTTGCTAGTAAATGCCAATATTTGTTGAGCACTCATGATGCAACAGACATTTCGTTAAGTGATTTACAGAATCACCTCATTGTATTCTTTACAATGACTCTGGTTATTTCATTCCATGCTTTGCAAAAGTTGCTTCCATTGAATTACTGATAGAAAAATAGTACATGTATACATATGTGTGGGTATGTGTGTGTGTATGAAACTTTATATATAACTATATATATAACTATAAAACTGTGTGTTGTGTGTGTGTGTGTGTGTGTGTGTGTGTGTGTATAACTATATATATGATGTTTTTGCAAAGAAACTCCTAGGAGGTAGGGTCTATTCCTTCTGGAATGCAATGTCTTCTATCATTTCCTCTTAAATGTTTTTAACTTAAGGATTCAATGTATTTAATTTTTTTTTAATTTTTTTAAAATTTTTATTTACTTATGATAGTCACAGAGAGAGAGAAAGAGAGAGAGAGAGAGAGGCAGAGACACAGGCAGAGGGAGAAGCAGGCTCCATGCACCGGGATCCCAACGTGGGATTTGATCCCAGGTCTCCAGGATCGCGCCCTGGGCCAAAGGCAGGCGCCAAACCGCTGCGCCACCCAGGGATCCCTAATTTTTATTTTTTATATTTTATTTGTTTATTCATGAGAAACACACAGAGAGAGGCAGAGACACAGGCAGAGGGAGAAGCAGGCTCCCTGTGAGGAGCCCAATAAGGGACTCCATCCCAGGACCCTGGGATCACACCCTGAGCTGAAGACAGATGCTCCACCAGTGAGTCACCCAGGCAAACAAGGATTCAATTTAATTCAGCGTTTACTGAGCACCTGTGATGTCCCCAACACTCTTCCAGATGCTGGGGATTGATCAGCGGCAAGGCAGGTAAAGTTCCTTCCTCCGTGGAGTTGCCTGCTAGTGTGAGTGACAGACAAGCCCCATGATTTTTGGTGCCAATACATTCTAGGAAGAGCGTAAAGCAGGGTCATGGCAGAGGCTGGGGAGGAAAGGAGGGATGACTAGGCAAGATGGTCAGGGAAGGCATCCTGAGGAGGTGACATCTGAGCAAAGCCCTAAGAAAAATCCAGCCTGTGGTTCCGAGTCAAACACTTCCTTACACTCCACTTCCTCTTTGATTAGAAGCCAAGGCATTAAGAATGACAGTAGAAAACCCACTTCCAGAGCCCAGGCAAGAGGAGAGGGTCTATGAAGCTTCCAGATGTCCAGCATTCTTGACCAGCTGGCTTCTATGCAGTCTTCACCGTGCCCTTGACACAGGCAGGTATCAGGAGCTCCACCGTGGGCAAACTCTAGCCAAGGCACAGAAAGTAAATCTGGAACAGGGTGTGTGGGGGGGGCAGGTATTTTTTTTAGCTTGGATTTATTTTTGCTGGGGTTTCCTTGCAGAGTTAAGAAGCCCTGGGAAATTATTTGCTTAACAAGAGCATTCGGTATTTCTCAGAGGCTTTTTATTTTTTTTTTTTAACCTTCTTTCCTTTTGCTCTTGTTTTTCTTCTCTTTGTTTGGCTTTTGAGCAAAAACTTCCTACCCACTGTGATATTTTCCCCCTGAAAAGCTAAGTAGGCTAGAAAAACAGTAGTAGGAAACACAGGGGATGGCCGGGAATCAGGGTAAACAGCTGCCTGGGAACCTCCCAGAAGAACCAAGGTCAGGACTCCAACCTCAGTTCATGTCAGCAAAGTGCTCCAAAGGCAGGTTGGCCGCTCAAGTTCTACGGGGAGGTCTCTCCCCTTGCAAGGCTCCACTTTGAAAGTGGGGGGGGGGGGGGTGACGTGGCAGTTGCAGAGGGCTTGTTTGGCAGGCCCGGGAGGAAACAAAGAGAGATGCACTTTGGAACCTGTCCCTTGTGTGACGGTGGTGACAGAGCATCCTGCATCCAGCAGTCATTCAGGGAGGGACAAGGGACGAGGGACTTTGGCCCATCCAAGTTTTAAACCAGCGCTGTTAAATCTAGCCTGTGAGACAATGATTTGAATTTCAAAGGATTAAGAGAAGCCCCTGGAAAGAGATGAGGTACAGAGCTGCAAAGAAGTCAGATGTGAAGGGAAGGACGGGCCCCTAGGAAATTTCGCTGGGAGAGAACATGGCAAGGAAAAGAAAAGTCATCCCTTGTCATTTACCCCAAGAGTAAAAGCAGAGTTTCCACACTTTGTTAAATTAACATGCAAGTATTGTATTTTGGATTTTTACCACCTTAGATTTCTTTTTCAAGATGAAGTTCCCATCAAACCTCTCTCTTTCTTTTATCCATTCATTTTTTAAAATGTGTTTTTTCATGAGAGACACAGAGAGAGAAGCAGAGACACAGGCAAAGGGAGAAGCAGGTTCCCTGCGGGGAGCCTGATGCAGGACTTGATCCTGGGACCCCAGGGTCATGACCTGAGCCGAAGGCAGGTGCTCAACTATTGAGCCACCCAGGTGCCCCATCCATTTACTTTTAAAATATGGGATTTTTGAACCCACAGCAAGCGGCTCCACATCAGACGTCCTGGTTCTGGTCACCATCCCTCATCTGTTCTTCCTTCCCCGTGAGTGTCCACCAGGCTGGGGTCACAGAGAGGACTATTTAACGTCCCTGTCCTAGACTCCACTGAGTTGAGGTGTCCTTCTTCTGGAGTCTGCTGTATAAAGGAAGAGCCCCTACTTCTCACCTTCCCCTCCTCTTCTGTGTTGGAGGCAAAGCAGTGCAGCGGCCGCCCACAGCCTCCAGGCCCAGTGGCTGAATGGTTGTCTGCCCGCAGGGCTGGTCCACACAGTGTTTTGGGGCTCCACCCTCAGTGACATCTTTGGAGTCCTCCCCCTTCAGCCAGGGATGGAGAAGGTATTGAGAGAAGCTTGTGTGGGCCAGGCTTAGAGGAGTGCATGTCGACCGCACCCACCTGCCAGGGGTTGGAGCTCAATTGTGTGGTCACACTGAAGTGCCCAGAGCCTGGGAAACTCCATCCAGCCGGGTCCCCTGGAAGAGCCCGTGAGCTCCAGCCAGGTGGCCACGCTTCCCTACTCTTTCTCCTCCTTTTTTCAACATCACCTCCTGGTTCCTGTTCATCTCTGGGTTGGTGTGTCTATGTAAGGTACCTGTGTGTCCCCCTACGGAGCAGGAAAGTCCTGCCTTTTACCAAAACTCCTACAGGCACTTCACAAACTTGCTGAGCCTCACTTTAGAAAAGCCTGAGTGGGGACACATGGGTGGCTCAGTGGCTGAGCATCTGCCTTCAGCTCGGGGTGTGATCCTGGGGTCCAGGGATCGAGTCCTGCATCGGGGTCCCCTCAGGAAGCCTGCTTCTCCCTCTGCCTATGTCTCTGTCTCTCTGTGTCTCAAATGAATGAATGAAATAAAATCTTAAAAAAAAAAAAAAAAGAAAAGCCTGAGGGTCAGAAATGTTTTTTGAGTTAAGTGACCGTGTATGCTCACCTCTGTGCCTCACCTGGGCATGCACAAAAAATTGATCCAACCTGAGCTAAATACGAACATGGCTAATTGCAGAGAGACATGTGCTAGTTTGAGAATCCATCCATCCATCCACCCACCTGTTGTCCATCCATCCATTTGTTTAAATGATAGTTAATGAACCCCCTGTGTACAGAGCCCTGTGGAAAGAGCCATGCAGAACGAAGGAAAAGAAAGCACATACTCTGCCTTTGAGAAGTTTAAAATCCAGTTGTGGAAAAAGAACTACACACACACAACGCTCGCCGAGGTGCCAGGTCCAGCACATAGAGACGAGAAGGAATCACTTAGGAGCAAAGGCAACATGCTGGCTTTGCACGGTCACCCATCTCCCTTCCTTCTCCTTGTGCACACAGCACCGCGGTCCATCTGTCCTGTCCCTCCTCTGTTCCTTCACAACTGGCCTTACTCTGGTTATTCTCTATCCCATCACCCCATTTTATTTGTATGGTATTATAACTCTCTGAAATTACCTTATTTAATTATTTTCTCCCCCTCCCCAGATTGTAACCATCATAAGAATGGGGGCCGAGTTTGACTTGTCGGTGGCTGTATCCCCAATGTTGAGCGTACAGGAGGTGCTCAATTAATAACAGCAGATTGAAGGGATGACAGCAAGCCCCTCTCCCTTTCTCTTGGCATCTCGGCACTGCAGGGCCAGCATTGCTGAGCCTTGGCCTCCCCCAGGCCATGCCCCTCTCCCCAGAGTCTGCTGCACAAGCTCCGCCCTCCCTGAAGCCCCCAGGCATCCATCCCCCTGGGAGCCAGAGCCCTCCTTTGCTTCCCACTCAATGACCTTTGTCTTCAGTTCTGCAGAAAACCATGCAGCCAGAGTATCTGCCCGGACTTGTGTCTTCCTTGAGGAATGAATAGAAACATATTTCTCTGTGAGGCACTCACCCAGGGGCACTGGCGAGGGGTCCCTGTTGCTGTGCTCCCTCCCTCTCTGAGCTCTGGCTTGCGCAGGAACTGGGGAAGGGCCCATTGGCTCCTCTGGGCCCTTGCAGCCACTCTGATCTTGCCTCAGCTCTGACCAAGCTAGACTTAGTGTTGGGTTATTTTTAATGTGCACAGATGCCCTGTCTGCCTCATTGTTCAGAGGGAGCTCAAGATCACCGTTGGGGTTATCGAGCATCTGCCATGATGCCTTCTTAAAAAGCCAGAGCGCTTTTGGGGAGGACTCCTTGTTTTTCACTGTAACAACTTCTTCATCCCCCAAACCTTCTCAATCAAGAAGTGTATTTTAATGTTATGGTTTTGGGTAGACATGCTCACCAATTATGTGGCATCACAGTTTCTAGTCAGAGAAAATAATTTGGGGCCAGTTTGGGTGGCGTCCCGCATTCGGAAGACCCCAGAACAAGTTGCCTTGTGGAGATTTGCAGAGCCAGGGGCGGGCAGAAGCGGTGGCTTCTCATCTGCTGTGTGGAGTTCTAGAGATGTTTGCGTGTATGTGCAGCTTGAGAGCAAGAGAGCCCTCCACCCCTAAACATTTGGAAAATATAACGAAAGTGGTGGTGTAGAGAGATGACTGTGTCAGAGGGGACCTACTGAAGGTGACTGCTGGGTTCACCTTCTGCCCCCATCACCCACCACTCACTGGGTTCTGCAAACTCCTTCTGTAAGGGACCACTGGGTAGAAGCTATTTTAAGCTCTACAGGCCATGTAATCTCTGTGGCAAGAAGAAAGCATCATCATCATCATCATCATCATCATTATAGGATCGGGGCTGTCACCCGGCACCATGCCCTCGGCAGCTAGACTGACTAGGGTTTGCAGAGGGAACGGGCTATTCCTGTGGTGTCCTAGCAGCTCCCCACAGATTCCTGGTAAATCACAAAGGGAAAGACAACTTTACCAGAAAGCAACGTAGCAGACAGCACTTCAACTGAGAGGAGACGTTAGTGGGGTCAGTCAGGAGAGGAGCCAATGTGACATCCCTCCTGCTGTGGACGCCTCAACAACAGCCCTGTAAAATTCTTGCATAAGTGTTTATCCTAAGTCTAATCTCAAGGAAGCCATCAGACAAATGTGGATTGTGGGACTTTTTTTTTTTTAAGATTTTATTTATTTATTTGTGAGAGAGAGGCAGAGAGAGAGAAAGAGCAGGAGCAGGAGGGAGGGGCAGAGGAAGAAGCAGACTCCCCGCTGAGCAGGGAGCCCCAATGTGGGGGCTCCATCCCAGGACCCTGGGATCATGACCTGAGCTGAAGTCAGACGCTTAATTGATGGAGTCACCCGGGCATCCTGGATCATGAGCCTTTCTACACAATTACTGGCCTGAACTCTTTACAACTTTCACTGTCTGCAGAGACAGAGAAAAGCATGGGACTATTCTAGATTAAAGGAGATAAGAGAAATGATGATTTGGGGTGTGAACTGACTCATACCCTTATCTGAAAATGACAATCAAAGACCGAGAAGCATCTGCGGTTTCACTTTCCTGGCCAGCTAAGTAGTTAGCCTGCCGCAGGCGCCTGGATCTGGCAGGAGACGCGAGCCTCCTGGGTCAGAGGCTAAGGATGCTTTTATTACACAGCCAGAGGCATCTTCCCGTGCCATTTCTCAAGCCCCACTCAAAGAAGGCCAAGTGGCACCTGCACACACACACACACAGTGCCTGTCATCATAGCAGAAGAGGCCTGAGCTGAGGGAACCCAAATGTTTTATTTATTTATTTATTTATTTATTTATTTATTTATTTATTTATTTTTAAAGATTTTATTTATTCATGAGAGACACAGAGAGAGGCAGAGACACAGGCAGAGGGAGAAGCAGGCTCCATGCAGGGAGCCTGATGTGGGACTTAATCCATCCATTTATTTTTAAAATATGAGATTTTTGAACTTCCCCCAAATGTTTTATAAAGGGCAGAAGCCTGCTCAATCTTTTCCCCAGATGGAGATATTATGCTTTTTATACTGGACCATGAGCACACCTTGAACGTATCCTTTGCTTGGAGAGAGACAGTTTCTCGACCTGTTGAGTCTGTTCTCCATACAAACATCCTTGAAATGACACTCCAGGGGCACCTGGGTGGCTCAGTGGTTGAGCATCTGCCTTCTGCTCAGGTTCGTGATCCCGGGGTCCTGGGATCAAGTCCCATGTCAGGCTCCCCGCATGGGGCCTGCTTCTCCCTCTGCCTGTGTCTCTGCCTCTCTCTCTCTGTGTGTCTCTTGTGAATAAATAAATAAAATCTTTAAAAAAAAAAAAACAAGAGACAGTCTAAGCAGAGCACAGCCAGGTCCTCTCCTCAAAAGATGTGCAGAAACACAAGAGCCCTGTGCAGAATGGTCTCCCCATGGCCCTGCATTGAAAAAGAAAGCAGCTTTCAGAGGCATTATTGGGATAACTGGGCAGCAGTGGGGGTTGGTGGTAGAGGGGATTTGATATAAAATAGAGGCCATATAATATCTTTGCACCAGTGTCAAATTCTTTTGGTGTCAGTCATATAATTGTGTTTATGTAGGAAATCATCTTTGTTCTTAAAGATGCCACTTAGGTATTGGGGTTAAGGATCATGATGTCTGCCACGAACTCTTCAATGGTTCAGAGAAACAGACAAGACAGCAGTGTCGGGATCACGCACGCGTGCACACACCGGGAAAGAGAAAGATCGAGAGAGGCCGATGAGTCAACATATCAACCAATGATGAATGGAGGTGAAGCGTGCTTGGGTCTTCATTATACTATCCTTTCAACTTTATAAATCCAAAATTAGGGGGGACCTGGCTTCCCTGGGAACAGGCAACTGGCCTGGGCAGGTGGCCGTCTCCTGAAGGGAAGGACTGCGTTTTCACTACACTCTGTCCCCATTGTATCCCTGCCCTGCCTTAATGAAGTGCTCTGAGGACATAAATAGGTTTTTTTGTTTACTCAAGCTTGGGAGCAGCTGGCGAGAAAAGGCCTTTTCAGCTAAAACTCCCTAAACCCGAAGGTGTGAACCGGCAAGTTAGCAGCCACGCAAGCCTTTTCTGCTGCGGACTCCCCAGCACTCAGAGGTGACACGTGGCACCAGCCCGCTTCTGGAAAGGGAAGGGGAAGAGCAGCAGGCAGGCCAAGCTGGGAAGTTGGCGGCGGACCCCGGGAGCAGCATTTTCATTATTTTGCTGGAAGCAGGGGGAACCCTGAGTGTATTCCAGACACACACACATTCAGATGTCAGCAGTACAGGTCCCCCCCTTCCAGAGGCACCTGGACCCCTCTGGTCCCCAGGTGGGCAGGTGGGCAGGAGCCGGTCTCAGAAATGGGCTCTGCCGCCGTGGGCCCGGGCCAGCGGCCAGCGAGGCCAGAAGCAGGCCCTGACCCCAGACCTGCAGCTGCCGGGCAAAGCCCGAGGACCGTGCTAAAAATGAAGATGTGAGTCATTATCGAAGCCACGGCCCCGTGGGGACGTCTGTAGCTCCTGCGGGGGACTGAGCGACGGTGCTGCGGACAATCTGATGGCCCTGTTAGGCCAGGCGGGGAGGGGCATCCGCTGGCCTGGCCCCAGACCCCGGCCCTGCTTGGGACACACACACACACACACACACACAAAGTCACGGTCGTGACTCAGCCTTGAACGTAAAACCTTCTTTCTGCAGAGCACTTGCCCTTGCGAACAGCTCAAGTAGGAGCGGATAAAAAAGAAACTGCCCTCCTCTTGCTCTGCCTGTTTGACTTCCACTTAGTCTTCCCAACACTCCTTTCAAATGCTGAATAATGTGTGATTACTGCCAGCCATGGGTCCCTAAAGGCAGACCAAATCTGTGGGCTCTCCATACAGAAGATAAAGATTTTGCTCACATGTTGCCCCCTTCTTTTCTCTTCCTAAGGAAAAAAAAATGTGTATCTATATACATGTGAGTACGAGTCTGTGTGTGTCTGTGCGTGTTTGCCATGTATATCTGTGTCCTGTGTGTTTGTGCGTCTGTACACGTGTACATGTGTGTATACTTCATATATTGATTGCTTTGGTCACTTCAATCAGGCAAGGTGATGCCGTGATTGAGCAAGGGCTGGAAAAAAGCCTGGAGAACTTTCACTGGCGTCGTGCCTAGGGTCCAGCCCGAGCCTGGCACGCCTAGAAGCATATGCCAGTTATATTTAATCCTGGTATATTCAGTCCTCATTCGATCTCTTTATTTAAACCCTGCTTTATGGAGCAGACACTCGGGCACAGAGAGGGCATTGCAAACTGCCCAAATCACACAGCTAGAAAGCAGTAAGAGTTTTAAGACAGGCTCTGCTGTGTGAGTTTAGGTGGAATAGTTACCCTCTCTGAGCTTCCATCTTGTCATCTCTGAAGGTGATGCAACTCTCTGCCAGTCTCTCCAGATTATGGGAGCTGTACCCCATGAAACCAGCCAGCCAGCACCTCCCCAGGGACAGCTAGGTGGGTCACTAGGACCCTCCTCGGTGTGTTGAGGAAGTTTGAGTAATTAGACTTGGGCAGTATGGTGTGCACAGCCCGCCAGGAGATGGGAGTGCCCAGCCCTGTCCTCAAGGCACTTCCAGGGGAGTGGGCAAGAGTGGGAAGTATCTGTGAACGATCACTATGTCACTAGAGTAGGATCATTGCTTTCAACTCAGCTTGGGCCTTTGGGGTCTGTGGCACAATCCCCTAGATGGGCTTGTTTGCTTTGGAGGAGTCTCTGCAGGCCACAAACATGCCTCATCATCAGGCATTAGAACCTCAGTCCTCCAGCCTCACTATTTCTTGATACATTGGGACCCACTGACAACCTTCCCCCACATCCATCCTAACAACCTCCAGCCTGGCTTTCTACTTGGAAGCTGTGTGATCTCTGTCAAGTCACTTAACCTCTCTGAGCCTCCGTGGCTTGATCTGCTTTATTTTAAAATAGAAGTAATCCACATCCATCTAGGGTGTCGGGGTAGCTTGTGGGGTTCCAGTGCAAGACAATACGTGTGCAGAGGCCTTTAAGTAAGCTGTCCATGAATGCTCAGCTCTACTTTTATGAATGTTCTCCAAAGCTGCTTGGAACAAGTGGCTTACGACTCTCAATGAAAAAGCCTTTATTTCTGCATGCCCTTCCCATTCATCTTCTGGCATTTCTTGGAGCCTTGAGCTTCCCTCTCACAAAGCAGCCTGGGAAAGTCCCCCTGATGCTGGGGTGCTGGGATGCTGGGTGAGTCCCCAGAGCTTGCAATCACCCTACCAAGTGTTCTTAAAAACAGGTGACTTCACAAGCTCCTGGATGAATGTCCAGTCCAGAGGTGTGTGGTATGGGGGTCTGCCCTTTCCTCCAGCATGGGACACACACGTAGGACCCCTTGTAGTGTACCCCAATACCTCTTTTCTATGAAATATCTGCTTTTTTCTATTATATATCCAATCTCTCTTCTCCTGTCTTTAATTGAACTTTGGAAGCAGTTTGGATACAATCATTCCTAAAAACTGCTTCAAAACTTCTGCAGACTCCCAATCTCCTGGCAGATAAATTCCAAAAAAGTCCAAATCCTTGAGCACTACATACCCACCCATCTCTGAAAACCTGAGATCGCCTCCTCCTGCCCCTGCTGCCCTGCTCCACAGCACCTGACCCAGAGTAAGCACTTAGATCTTCAGAGACTGCCCCTTTTTATTTCTCTGGCTTCACATCGCAGAGGAAAGGTTCAAGCCCCCTTTCCCCTTGAGGCTGGCCAAGAGAGCCACCCACCCACCCTCCTGCTAGCCTCTGGCTCAAGCTAATTTATGGAAATTTTGGCCTTTCCTCCCTTCTTTGACATTTGAAGACCATCTGGCGCTGTGAGAAATAGAAGGTTTTACAGAACAGGCTTTCAGTGGACAGGCAGCCTCCAGCCTGCAGCAGTGGAGGCCATTAGGTCAGAGGTCATGGTCCCCAGGGTCATTTGTGTGGGCCACTAACTCTGGTGTTTGACATTTGAATTGTGGGCAAGTTTTTTCTGCCCCTGGATGTATACACATTTCCAACATTATTCTACACAGGTGGGAAGTTGTGTGGGGGTGCCGGGAAACTTCCAGAACCCAAGTGGGCATCGTCAGAAAGTGCTCCTGATCAGTGTGAATGGCACTAGGCGGCCGGGATCAGGTGAGGTGGGTGAGACACTCGCCGAGGACACAAATTTCTGGAAATGTCCCAAATGTGGAAATCAGGACAGATATGATTTTACTTTTGAAGGCCATTTGGATTGTCAAAATTGACACAAAAATTTTCAAGGTGAGCAAGATCTTAAAATTTTAAATAAACAGCCCACGCACCTTACCCTACCTACCTCCACACCGGGCCCTGGGAGATGCTGCTGCCTGCGCCTCGCCGTTCACATCCCTGCGATCAGAAGTAATCAGCTGTTTGTCAAAGACTTCTCTCTAGGATGGCCAAGAGTTGGCCACGATTGAAGCAAGCCCTCTCCTACAGGGGGAGGTGAATCTTAACGTGTTCATGATCTGGAAAGCACAGCCTCTCACTTTTGCCCTATGAGATGACAGCAGTCCCCCCCACAGTCGAGTGGCCCATGGAAGGCCCGTCTTGCCTATTAAGATTTGAAGCAAATGGAGTCAATTCTAGTTTTTTACCTGCAGAATGTTCCAGATATCCAAACCTCTGGTTGAGTCTGTTGGGGCAGCAGACTTCCCATGCTCTCCCTAGTTGATATGGAAATGGGTTGTAAATTCACCTGAAACAAGTCTCTGAGTGCCCCAGTACTCTCGGGAAGCTACCCTGCCCCTCCTGGAATGCGCTGCAGGCCCTCTAGCCCTGGGAGGGGGCGACCCTGTTGTCCCTGCTGTCCCTCCCACCTGTAAGTAAATTCTATCTCCCAAGTACTGCTTGATGGTTGAGGTCTCATCTTAAAGTGTCACCTCAGAGCTGCCTTCCCTGACCACCAGAACCATCAACTGTCCCTCCAGTTCTGCTTGCTTGAGGTGCCTTATGAATGAACGTCCTCCACTAGACTCACCCCCTCTGCTTCCTGGTGTGTCCACCACCCTTTCACCAAACAAGGTGCCCCAGGGCCAGGCTATCCTACCCAGGGCTTAGGGTGCAGTGGGGCCCTGATCAGGCTTGACCCGGTGAACCTGCTTTATGGAACACAAGGAGCAAAGCCTGGCAACCCGAGCTGGCACACCCATCCATACCTTCCTTCTCCCTCCAGCCTCACCGCTCCCTCCATTCCTGCCCTTTTCAAAGCAATTTGTGGGCACCCTGGGTGCTCTGCCTTCAGAATGGAAGGCTGGATCCCTAGGAGTGGTGTGGGGCTGTGTGAGTGGGTGGGTGGATGGGAGCAGAAGTTACCGGAAGAAAAGGAAGCAAGTGCCCTCCCCTAGGAGGGAAGAAAAGATGGGGGATGGGATACCCTTGTTCAGGAGAAAGAACTTGGTAGGAGGAAATGTGAAAATGGACAGATGCTCCAGGATTCCAGAAAGGGTTTCTCACCTCCCCTGCTGCCTGGGCCCCATTTCCACCCAGTGCTTTCCACCCCAAAGGCCCGGTTGTCACCGGATAATCAGACCATCCAGACCCGGGTCCCCAGCGCAGGCCATGGGCCCTCTAGAACCTAAACGAAGGGTGGGCCCTCTGCTTGGGAAGAGGCCGCTCAGGGGCAGGTCCCCGCCCCCCAGGAGCCTTCAGGCATCTTGTTTCTCCTCCACCGGGACTCGGACTGGGGACTCGGGACTCGAGGATCTTTAGAAGTGGAGGCTTCTAAAGATTCCTGCGCTCTGACTTCCTCGAGATGGAGACAACCTCGGGTGGCCGCATCAAATGCGCCTGCCACCAGCACTCGGGGTGACTTGGGGACCCCCAGGCCCTGGGGTGTGCACGGGGAGGGTTCGCCCGGACAGCGACGCTGCGGTCCCAGGCAGGGCGCGGGGCCGGAGGGGCGAGGCAGGCGAGGCCGGCTGGGGCGGGTGCCCACCGCGCGGGCATGGGGGGCGCAGGAGAGGGGAGGAGGGGGAGGGGACCGGAGGGGGAGGGAGGGGAGGGGAGGAGGACGGAGGGGAGGGGGGGAAGAGGGAGGGGAGGGAGGGGAGGAGGAGGGGAAGAGGAGGGAGGGGAGGGGGGAAGGGAGGGAAAACGGAGGGGAGGGGGGAAGAGGAAGGGGAGGGAGGGGAGGGGGGAGGGGAAGAGGAGGGAGGGGAGGGGGGAGGGGAGGAGGAGGGAGGGGAGGAGGAGGGAGGGGAGGGGGGGAGGGAGGGAGGAGGACGGAGGGGAGGGGGGGAAGAGGGAGGGGAGGGAGGGGGGAAGAGGGAGGGGAGGGAGGGGGAAGAGGGAGGGGAGGGAGGGGAGGAGGGGGGAGGGGAGGGGAGGAGGGAGGGGAGGGGGAGGGGAGCAGGAGGGAGGGGACGAGGGGAGGGGAGGGAGGGGAGCAGGGGGGAGGGGACGACGGGAGGGGAGGGAGGGGAGCAGGAGGGAGGGGACGAGGGGAGGAGGAGGAGGAGGAGGGAGGGAGGGGAGGCGCCTAGAAAAGGAGGCGCGGGCCGGGAAGGTGCGGAGCGGGCGGGCTGGGAGCGCGGAGCCGAGGTCCGGCGGCGGCGGCGGCCGGGAGCCGGGAGCCGGGAGCCGGGGCTGGGGGCGCCGCGCTGGTCGGGTCGAGCGGTCCGGCCCGGGCCCGAGCGCGGTGGAGGAGCCCCCCGAGGAGCCCCCCGAGGAGCCCCCCGAGGAGCCGGGGGCCCGCGCCCCGCGGCCCGCGCCCCCAGACATGGTGGGCCACCTGCATCTGCAGGGCATGGAGGAGGGCCTCCGGGAGAAGAGCCGGGAGGGCCTGCTGGACAGCCCCGACTCCGGGCTGCCCCCCAGCCCCAGCCCCAGCCCGCCCTTCTACTCCCCGGCGCCCGGCATCCTCGACGCCCGCGCGGGGGCCGCCGGCGCCCCCTTGGAGCCCCCCGGAGCCGGCGAGGCCAGAGCGGTGAGCGCGCCTGGGGAGGGCGGGGGCGGGGGCGGGGGGCGGGGGCCTCCCACGGCGGGTCCCCGTCCGCCCACCGCAAGGGGGACAGGTGCGGGCCCTCCCGGGGGACGTGGTGCTGGGGGCACCGGGGCGCGGAGGCGGAGGCGGAGGCGGAGGCGGCGCGGCCCGACCCCGACCGCGGCCCCGGCCCTCTCCCTGGCGCCGGCAGGGGGTGGAGGCGCAGGTCCGCGTCCCCAGAGAAGCGGGCGGGCGCTAGGCGGCCCCGCACCCCGAGCAGGCTGCAGACACCCAGAGCCAGGTCCCTGTTTACTGCTCCAGCGCTGCCAGCGCGAAAGCTTTATTTTTTTATTTTTTTACTTTTTTTTTTTTTTTTTTTAAACCAAACCCAACAGTAACCCTTCCTTCTCTGGATGTTGAGGGACGTTGACGTGGAACAGAGGCTCGCCTGGGGGCTGCTGGAACCCCAGGGCAGGAGACCTGAGAGTTTTCTCCCCTGTTGGACCTAAAGGGGCCTTTAGGTGGATTTGGGTGGGCACCAGCAGCGGTGGGACAGAGTCGGGGTCAGGGGGCACTGCAGGCCGGAGCAGAGTGGATGGGATCCAGCACCTCCCGGCCTGAGAAATGACAAGGTGAAATTGGGAGGTTGCTAAGGGTCCCAGGGGCATTTCCCTGGTCCTGCCTGCTCCCTGCACATCTTAACTTTTCTGCCAAGTGTGGGTGCTGGCATGGCTCCAGCCGATCTCTGCTTTCCTGGGGCCCCTGTGATGCTTGCTCACCTGGCACCTCCAAGGGCACAAAATGCCTCCCCCTAGCTGAAAATCCTCCCTCCCCCCCTCCCCCGCAGCAGGAAGGAGGACTTGCAACATGAGTTTCACTTGCGCCTCCCTCATTCCTTGGTCTGATGCTCCCAAACTTGACCGGGTGTTGGCATCTCTCACGACACCAATGCCCACCTCCCACCAGACATCCACGTTTCGTAGGTATAGACTATGACCCGAGTGCCAGGATTTTCAAAACCTCCCCAGATAATTCTGATGCGCAGCCTGATTTGGGAACCACTGTCTTGCCGTGAATTTGATTGTGCGTGTGAACGCGCCTGCTTCTCTGCAGGGGGGCTTGGACTTGGCCCCGCTGTGTGGGGGTATTTGGGCTGCACACGTGGGGAGTAAACCCGGTGGTGTCTACCATGACAAGACTGACAAAGGGACAGAGAGCCAGTCTTCCCCTTTATTTTTTGGATGACCTAGAGTCCTCCTTAAAGAGAGTTTTCTGGAAGTTTTCTCTGCCAGCCAGGCCAGCCCGGCCAGCCAGGGGCAGCCATAAGAACGGTGTGCCTGGCTTACTTGGCTGTTCTGGTTGATTTTAGTTTTTTTCCCTTCCTTGCTCACTGGTTGCCAGGTATGGAACCAGGCTGTCCCTGATCTTTTTAATTTGGCTTGAAGGCAAATCCTAGGGCTGTTTCCGCACAGGTAATGCTCTCTGGCATTTAGGGAGCCCTTACCCCAGGCCAGAAACACTCCTTGCCATACGTTGGCCCATCTGCTTTCCAAAGTATCCCAGTGAAGTGTGCTCTTACTGCCCCATTTCCCAAGGGGCACATGGACGCAGAGGTTAGGGACTTACCCAAGGTCACCCAGTTGTTGGTAAGTGGACTTGCTGGGATAGAACCCAGGGAATTTGGATCTGGAGTCTCTACGTTTAAATCTTATAGTATCGTCCTTTTCACTCTGTAGCTAATTAACTACCTTGTACAGGTTGATTATTATTTTTTTCAATTAAAAAACAAAATGCCTGTGAACCTATGGGGTTTTGAGATGCTGCTTTTAATAACTAGGAAATGGTTGCCATGGGCAACATCTTCTCAGTGGCCCCCCGGCTCCCCCCACTCTGCAGCTGGGGCCCTACCCCCTAACCCACAGGGCACTCACCCTCCTGGCACACTTCCCGCAAAGTCACTAATCTGGTGTTTAACAACAGCACCCCGCTCGCTCCTGACTCACTGAGGATGCTTCCAGGTGTAGACGTGGGCAGGTCATCCACTGCCCATCTTGCGCATCTCTGGGGACGGGGACAGAAACCTGTCCCATGTCTTGGAGCTGATGGTTTCAAATGCCCAAGCAGGGGCTGGTGGCAAGTGGGGCCTGGTTTCCTCTGGCATCCCCTTGGTGTCATGTGCCATACCGTACAGGCCTGGGTGTCAGCCTGTTCTGCACGGGGTTTTCTGATACTTGGTGCCTGGTGCTGTGTCCCCAGCAGAAGTTGGGGACACATGCCCGAGCCAGGGCATGAGCGGCAAGTGCCATTCCCAATCCCTAGCTGGTGAAGGCTTGGGGACTTGTCACTCTGCTTATGATGCTGGACATGAATGTTCAATTTGCTCACGCTTCATTTCATCAAAGAGGCCCATCCCATTCCCCAGCCCTCGCTTTGTTTCCAGAGGCTGGGCTCACCACCGTCTGCACAATGCCCCATTGACGCTGGGTGTCTGGCTGGCTGCGAGACCGCTCCCACCCAGGCCAGCGGAGGCACCCGGGCCAGGCTGGGTGTGAATGCGCCTCCCCACCCCGCCTAGACCGTGGGATTTCCTTGCTCACTCTTTGGAGCAAAGAGAGAAGCGTTCCTGGTGATTCCCAAATCAAATGAAGATGTAGGGCTCACTCCTTCACTGCACCCACACTTAACTGAGCGCCGACAGTATGTTGTGCACTGTTTTGGACTGTGGGTGACATGGTGCTGAACAAGACATGCACAGTCCCTGCCCTCATGGAAAGCTGTTCTAGTGGGAGAGACACAGTCACCAGATTAAATGGGACATAATACCAGGTGGCTTAAGACACAAGACTGGGGGATCCCTGGGTGACACAGCGGTTTTGTGCCTGCCTTTGGCCCAGGGCATGATCCTGGAGACCTGGGATCAAATCCCACATCGGGCACCTGGTGCATGGAGCCTGCTTCTCCCTCTGCCTGTCTCTGCCTCTCTCTCTCTCTCTCTCTCTCTCTCCCTCTCTCTCATAAATAAATAAAAATTAAAAAAAAAAATACACAAGACTGGATAGGGGTGAGATGGCCTAGCCTGGGTGGTCAAGGAAATGATGGTTATCAGAAACCAGAAAAAAGTGAGGACGTGGGCTTTATGGTTATAGGGCTGAGGTGTGTGCCAGTCCAAGGGGATGGATGGCAAGTGCAAAGGTCCTGAGGTGGGAGCAAGGTAGGAGTGTTTGAGGAGCAGTGAGGAGGTAGCAGAGGCCAGAGCAGAGACTTGTGGGCCAAGCTGAGGCCAGAAAGTAAAATTCCATTTGGTCCTTTAAAAATGTCCTTGTGACTGTTTTATTTTTTTCTTTCAAAAAGCATCCTGAACCTCTACAACCCCTTAAATTAGAGACTCAAATCAGACTTGACTGAGCAAGATGCCCTGAGGCATGGGATCTGTGCGGGGCTCGCCCACACAGGTGCCCTGCTCTCCTGCAGGACAGAGGGACAGCCAAGGCTCAGGAGGGCTCACTTGTCAGCTGCAGTCATCCCACAAGTGCTTGAACCAGCCCAGGGGAGGCACATTGTGAGCAAGACACATGTCATATCGCAAGCTCCTGGGGCCTGTACCACTGGCTTGAGGTTGAGCAGACACCCATGTCCTCGCTCCCACCTCCCTGGCCTGCCAGACCTAGCTGTGGGGATCGAGGGACGCTGTGGGGAGAGGGACAGGCTGGCTGGGAGCCACCAGCAGAGACCACGCACCCCTCCCGTTAACATGGGCAGTGCAGGAGCTATGTCCTTGGGGAGCCCACGAACAGCATTTGGGGTCTCAGACCGTGCTCTCTGGGTGCACATTTGAGAGAACAGCCACCCGTGGGGTGGATGGAATGTGGACAGATGTGGAGTCTGTCGCAGACGAGGGACACAGCCCACTAGGTATTGGAGGTAGGGGGTGACGGTCTGGACTGTCATCACACAGATGTGGAGATGGGGTTCTGTTGCCCCGGGCTCCATCAGAGCTGGCAGCCGGGCTCTGTCGTGCTCGCTCCCATCACCCCATGAGGTCTCCCAGGACTGTTGATGTGCTGAATGGACTTCTGAGGGGCACACCTGAGAATTTCCCTAAGGATGAGGTGCCAGTTCCCTGGACCCAGATCCTGGGAGGAGCCCTGTGGGCCGGGCGTAGGTAGGACCAGTGGTCGGGAGTGAGAGGTCTGTGCCCCGTCCAGGGAAATTTCCTGGGGCCACCCAGCTCTTTGAGAACACCCATAGTCACAGCCACCTCCTAGGAGCTTGGCTGTCACCGCTCGCCCCACCCCACCAGGAGTCCTGGATTTTCTCTTTTCTGTTTCTGGACTGTGATGGTAATACCAAGGATAATGGAGGGAGGCCGAGATTTCGGGAGTTAGTGTCTGGGCTTGGGAAGGATGAAGGATGGATGGTCAGATGGACAGAAGGATAGATATGTGAATGGGCAAATGGATGGATGGACACATGGATGGATGGACAGACAGGTGGATAGAGAAATGGGCAGTTGGATGGATGAATGGACAGATGGAGAGTTCGGTCCCCTGGCCCCCTTGCAAGCTCATCTCTGACTGGTGAAGGTGTCCGCGCAAGCTCACGGGGAAGGGAGCCAGGTGTGTCAGGCAAGGTGGGAGGAGTCCACTTGCAGAAAGGCCGGTTGGGAGGAGGACAGGGAGGAAGGGCGCCTCCCTTCACTCTCATCTGCTTAGCCCTGGACGCCTTGGCCTCCAGCAGGGTCTGCAGAGCCCCACGTTCCCATGGTGGGCTCACCTGTGTGAGAAGCTCTGGCTGTAGCTCCCATGTGGCAAGAGGACAAATAGGCCCACACCCTTCCAGGTGCTCTGGAGATGTGGGAGTAAGCAGGTGCCACCTTGCTTCAGAAATCGGCTTTTGCAGGCGGGCAGGCCTCGCAGGTGCCCGCAGTAGCTCCCTGGGACTGTACAGCCGGGTCACAACTGGGGAGGCCAAAGACGACAGACACTCCTCCTATCCTGGAGCCAGGGCTGCGCTCCCTGCAGAGGCTCTGGAGGAGGATCCCTCCCGCGTGTCGTTTCCAGCTACTGATGGTGGCTGGCAGTCCTTGGTGTCCAATCTCTGGCCTGTCCTCATGCGCTGTGTCTCCTGAATGTGTCCTATAGCTTCCTCGAGTACGAGGAACAGGATTTGGGGCCCAGCCTCATCCAGTAGGACCTCACATTTGCAAAGACCCTATTTCCAAATAGGGTATGCTTGCCAATTGCCTCCTCGGTGGTGGTCACAGGCCAGCCTGCCTCCCACTGTCCTGCTGGTGTGGGTCAGGCTGGTCCTTGAGCCCTGCCTCAGATCTGATGTTTGTGTTTTCTTAGTTTTGGTGCCTTGGGTGTCAGACCCCAGGCCTATGGGGTCTGTGCTGGGCCCATGATACTTTGTGGCCCTCTGGGAAGGGCCCACTCCATGTTGGGGTCTCCTGGGCTTCCCTAGCCAGGCTCATTCACCTCCACTGTGGTGCCATGTCAGAGGAGGGCAACGAGCCTAAGGAACACCCTCCCCATTGCCCTGGGATTTGTCACATGGCCCAAGGCCCTACCATAAGAATGGCAACACTTGAATGTCTCCTCCTTGGATCGCTCTCCTCGTGGGTGAAGGTCACGGTCAACAAATCCCAAATGCACACCGAAGATGATCACGTTTAATTCGGATAGCAAAAAAACAAAACAAAACAAAACAAAAAACAGGAGCCATCGCTGGCCGCTGAGGTCAGTAACCCAGAGAAACGGCCATTCTAGCCATTGCAAAGGTTCTGTGTGGCTTTGGGGAGGACACCTCTCCCCTGTGTCAGTGGGGGTGTCCCTAACCGGCTTCCTCTCTCCAGGAGCAGCAGGGGCTCTGGACCCCTCCTCCTGTCACACACCCCCCATCGATGGGGCTTCTTGTTCCCCGACAGAACCCAGAGCTCACGGCCGTGTGTCCCCCCGAGTTGGTCACGGACACAGCTGGGCTGTCCCTGCGTGTCCCTGGAAGCCAGGTGGGGACCCCCGGGCAGATTGGGCTGTCACCCAATGGCACGGAGCTCTCCTGACTGAACGGTTATCTTTCTTTGCCGTCCCATGGGCCGTGCCCTGTACCGCAGCCAGGAGGGGGCTGCTCCAGAGCACCGTGTGTTTGCACTGCCAGCCGGCAAGTATTTATCCTCGCCCTGGCAGCTCCTGGGGAGGCACATGAATCACTGGCAGAGGCAGGTGCGCCTTCTGAGGCCCGCCCTGCCCCCCTCCCCCCGCCGGCCTGCTCCCCCAGATACTACAGGGCCCTCCCAGCTGGGAGCTGGGGCTGGAGGCTGGGCCAGCTGTGTGCATCCACCCGGGTACAGAGGGCAGCATCCAAGGGGCCTGGTGGTCTCAGCTGGTCTGTGCCTGGGACTTAGGCATTCCTCTTCTGCCCCTGCTGCGAGGGGATCCGGACCCCCTGGGTCACTGGCCAGCCCTGTGGGGTGGGCCTCGCTAACGGCACAGAGAACAGGTAGCTGAGCAGCTGTCAGCAGGTCCTCGTTGGGATGGAACAGGAGTCCGGGCATCTGGGGGAACGACTGGGGGAGGGTGGGGAAGAGCGGTGGGCCGTCTGGGGGCTCTCTTTGCTCCGGGAAGGCCCGTGGCTGGTGGAGCAGGAGTAGTGGCGGTGGCCCCCTGGGTGAGCGAGCCCCATTCCCCCCGGCCTGGTGACTCCCATCAGAGAGCCACCCAGTCCTGGAGGAGTGTCTGTTCCAGGAGGTTGGCAAGTCCTTCCAGGGCCAGCGGTGTGCTTTCTTGGCTGTGAGAGGCGCTTTCCTTGCCCACTCTCCAGGCTGGCCGGGTTCCATGGGGCTGGCACTGCCATTTTGGTGTTAAAATAACTCTGCGTCCAGAAGGGCTCCGCTTGGAGCTTCCGGACGGGCCGGTGGCTGCCGGGGAGGCCAAGCGCTGCGCGGCCGCCACTGTCTTCCTCCTGCGCCTGTCCCTGGAGCCCCGAGGGCTGTCCTTGGGCCTCGTGGGGACTTCCGGAGCTGTCTCGCCACCCAGGCCCTCTGGATGCCAGCCTGTGTCTGGGTTTTCGCTGGCTTCTCATATCTCTTTTGCAGCACTTCCAGTTTCGGTAGATTTTAGACGTTTTTCCACTGGGCCCTTTGGAAAGCAGTGCCCAGAGCTCCGGCTCCCCAGCCCAGCCTGTGAAGTGAGTCTTGTCTCCTCTCTTGGCAGCCAGTCAGGGAGTGAGATCCGGCCGGAATGGGGCTGCTCTCGCGGGGCACTCAGGGAGGTTCCAGAAGGTCTGGCAGTTTCTTTATCCTGGGTCGACCCCAGGGGGATAGCACTGCTCAGCTCTGCAACAGCACGGAGGGCTCTGCCCCTCGGAGACGTCCTCCCTGCTCCTTAGCTTGGAAGTTATTCTTTCGGGAGGAGGGGAGAGTGGGGTGATTAAAACCAGCATCAGGCTTCTCCTCTTTCTCGCCAGCTGTTCCATCGATCTGGACAGAAGAAACATCTCCAGATAACTTAGCACCCCGTTCACATCCCCTCACATGCCTGCGTCATTCCGTTTTCTCCTATAGCCAATGTCATGCCTCCCTGGACAGGAGGTGTCCCCGGAGGCACCGTGCCTCATCCCACCCAGGGTCTGGCACATAGTAGGTGCTCAGCAAACACTTGCACACCTTTGGGGGAAATGCCACTCTTTAGGTAATGCCTTTGGGGAGAGAGAATTATTTTTACAAATATTAAGTCATGCAGCTTTGTGGCTGGGGCCAGTTGGCATAACCAGAAGAGCCATGGAGGAGGCCCGAAGTGCTTCAGTCTTGTCACAGTCCCTCTACCCCTTTAAATCCAGTCTCCTGGAATAGGTGTGCTTGCTTCTGGAAGGTAGAGGTAGTGTCGTCTTAGAGCTCACAAGGGTGTGGGTTATGCTGCTGTCCAGGGAGGACTCCCCCACCCCAGATCTTGATGTAAAAGGAGGATTTGTGACACAAGCCGGTTTTTGTACAGCGCTTACTTTGTGTCAGGCACTGGCCCACACATTCGCAGGCTTTGACTCGTTTAGGTGTCACTGTGACCCATCACCCACTTCAGGGACGTGGAGGCTGCTGGCCAGAGAGAGGAGTTGTCTACCCCGACCTGTGTGGTGTGTGGCTTCCTACTGCCGTGGAGACAGACCACCAAAAATTTGTTATCTTACGGTTCCAAAAGTCAGAAGTCTGAAGGGGTCCTACGGGCTCCGATCAAGGGTTTCGGCAAGGCTGTATTCCTTTCTGGAAGGTTGAGGGGAGAATCGTCCCTTGTCTCTTTCACCTTCTAGAGGCCACCTGCATCCCTCAGCTTGTGGCCTTTCCCGTTCGTAAGGCATCTTCAATCCGAACCTGACCCCTACATCCCTCGGATAAGGACCTCTGTGATAGCCTTAAGGACAGCTACTGGGGGCTTCGGGGGACCTCCTCCTTTGCCAAACTTCGCATCCTTTCTCCCTGTGGCCCTTGGCTCTTGTTCTGGGGACACTGTGACCGGCTGGGGAGGGGCTGTGGGTGATCCTGTCCGTAGCTGACACCAGACAGGCGTGGGCATGGCCCTGGAGCTGATGAGGCAGTGGGGGCTTCTCCGCACGTTTGCGCCTCACCTCTCAACAGTAGGCCCTGGGGTAGGCCCTCAGTCTCGATCCTTATGGAGCTCTTGGTCTGGATGGTGACAGGCACACAAAGGGGTCACAGCAATCAAGGCAGCAGGTGGGAGCCCAGGGACCCCGCAGAGGGCGGCGGGAGGCAGGAGAGGGTGCCTGAGTTGAGTCACTTTGGAGCAGATGAGAAGGAACCAGAAGGATGTTCCTGGAGCAGGAAGCAGCACAAATGGAGGCACAGAGGCGACAGGGGTGTGGCCGAGGGGGTGAGGGATGCGCCTGCAGAGGCCCGAGGGGAGGTGCCGGGATCCTGGGTGCGAGGGCATGCCAGCTCTGGGTGCTGCGACAGGGCAGGTGCCGGTCCCACACACGCGAGAGACGGCTCGGGAGTGAGGGCATGGACTCTGGGGCCAGACCCAGGGTTCGAATCCCAGTTCCGCTCCTTCCCGGCCGTGTGGCCTCAGGTGAGGTACTTGGTCACGCTGGGCCCCTGTTTCAGCATCTATAAAATGGGCGAGCTCATAGCAGCCGCCCTGCGGTCGGATGATGAACGCATGGAGGGAGTGCCCGGAGCAGTGCCTGGTGCAGTTAGAGCCCGGAAAGCACCGGCTGCTGCGATTTATCCTCCTCCAGGTGAGGCCCCGGCAGGACCTGGGCCTGGGGAGGGGCCGGTGCAGGAAATCTCAAGTCAGTAACCAGGCAGGACCTGGTCTTGTCCCGTCTGGGGGTGGGGGCTGGCCTGCAGGCGGAGCCCCTGCTCTTGCGTATTAGGGTAAAATGAATATCCCCTAGGACAGTGTTGTCCAAGAGGACTTCGTGCGAGAGTGGGAATGTTCTGGATGTGCACTGAGCAATACAAGAACCACGACTTCGTGTGGCTGCTGGGCACTCCAAGTGGCAGCCGGGGTGGCTGAGGAGTGGAATTTGTCATTTGTTTAATTGTAATCAGGTTAAATTGCAGTCACCCCTTGCAGCTAGTGACTACCGGGCTGGGCAGGGCAACCCCAGACCAGTGTCCCCAGGGCATGTGGATTTTAGGAGAGGCGGGGAAAGCTCCCTCTTAGTGGCAGGATGTATGCACGTGCTTTACAGGCAACCCCAGGCCTTCATCTGTCTAGGGTGGGGCTGGGACAGGTATTTGAAGTAAAAAGGAAGAGGGATAAGTTCCAAAGATGAAGCACACTCAGAGAGTAGGTGGCAGGTGGACACAGTGGGAGCTGTGGATGGGCAGTGACTGAGGGGCATCTGGGGCTTGGCTTCATCTGTCCCCTGTGGCCTGGTGGGTCGCAGCAGGCAGAGCAGGGGAGGTGGGTGTGCTGGTGTCGCAGTGCTGTTGGACTGAGGGATCCCTGATTGGGTGGCATTCCAGGACACATGAAAGTGCAGGCCCCATGACCGGTGGGGCCAGAGTTGACTCCACCCTAAAGATCACATCTCAAGTGTCACTTCCACAGGGAAGCCCTCCTGGATTTCCTGATGGTCAATCCCCCCTCCAACCCGCCCAGTGATTACAGCCCTCACCACGGTTGGAACTTTAGTCTGCTTAAGGGATCATTTGAAGACTAGTGGAGGATTCGGGCAGCAAGGTCTGCAGGAGCAAGGAGGCCATCTTCTCGCTCACTGTGGCAACCACGGTATGGATCCCGGTAGAGCACAGACGGGTTCAGTAAATGAATTCAATGAAAGACCTACATCCACATCCCCTGAGCTCGTTCAGGACTTGGTGTGGGCACATGGAGTTACAGTGGAGGCAGGCCGGTGAGTGGCCTGGCGGGGGACGACTGCTACCCCGGCCGGGTAACGCTGCTTAACAAACATCCCCAGACGGCAGTGGTGTCAGACAGATGGCAGAGGTTTCTTTCTGGCTCTCACTCCACGCCCATCACGGGCTGACCGTGATGTCGAGACCTGGACAGTCTGCCTTTCAGAGGAACTGAGGGTCTCGGGCTGGCAAAGCGGGAGGACGTCACACTGGGAGGAAAGGTTAACAATGGGGGACCTCACCCTAGTGTGAAACTCAGGGCCCAGGGGTGACATGCGTCACAGGTACTCGCCACAGGCCTGTCGTCCACAGCAGGGCTGGGAAGCATGGTTCCCCCCACACGAGTGGAAGGCAGAGCTGGAGCTCGCGGCTGACAGGCTGGTGGTCATGAGCCACGCTGACCACACTGGAAGTGACGCAGGAGGAGGCGCTGAGGGCGGGTTGGCAGACGTGTGCAGGCCCCAGCTCAGGGCCCCGCTCGCAGCCGGCCCTGAACGATTCCCACTGGAGGGATGGGGAGAGCCGCGGGGTGAGGTTGTGGTGGTGCCCTGGCTGGTCTCCGAGGGGGTGGCTCCTGGTCCTCTTCCTGGGGGACCTTCGCTCCTCCCGGCAGGTGTGTCACAGACACCTGGGTGGTGGCCCTCAGCCTGGCGCTGCACTAGGCAGGGTCAGGAGTGAAGATGACACAGTTCAGCCTCTTGTAGGGCTCCTAACCACCCGCGTCAGCACAGGGGCAGCTTGGGGGCCCTTGAGTCGGGGCTTCCCTGAGAGGGTCCCCGGGGCTCTGAGCTGGGCTCCTGGGTGTGCTGTGGCTGGGGGTGGCAGGGAGAGGCCATCACCACATCCTCGCATTGAGGTGTCTGGGAACCGGGGTCAGGCTGGTGGGTGGGGAGCCCAGGGCCCAGGGGGGTGTGCTGGGGTGGGCTTTTTTTTTTTTTTAAGATTTTATTTATTCATGAGAGACACACAGAGAGAGAGGCAGAGACACAGGCAGAGGGAGAAGCAGGCTCCATGCAGGGAGCCTGACGTGGGACTCGATCCCGGGTCTCCCAGGGACTCGATCACGCCCTGGGCGGAAGGCAGACACTCAACCACTGAGTCATCCAGGTGCCCCAGGGGTGGGCTTCCTGATGGACCCTGTAGAGCAGGCTCCCAGGGGCCAAGCCAGGGCTGGAAGGATGCAGGGCGCCCTTGTGCCCAGTGGAGAGCTGGGGCCACGGTGCCAAAGGGCTGCATAACCCCATGTCTGTGGCTCTCCCTACAGCCCCGTGCCCTCCCCCCGAATTCCCCAGCGCTTGAGATGAGGCCCCGGATGCTGCCTGTGTTCTTCGGGGAGGGCATCGAGGTGCACCCAGAGCCCATGCACGAGATCCGGTGAGTGGGGCCGCTGGGCGGGTAGGGGTGTGGCAGGCACTGGTCCCGACCCCCCAGTGGGGAGGGGGGCCAGGCTCTGGGCCCAGCAGGCTCCCCCCACTCTAGGCAGCCCTCTGGGTGCTGCTCCCTGAGGAGGCAAGGCTGTGTCTTGGCCAGAGATGAACTGATGCTAAGAGACTCTGACCCAAGGGGATCTTCTCTGTCTCCCATCTCCAGGTTGGCATCGGGCCCTTGCCCCACTTCCCTTCTCCCCAGATCTGGCAGCTTTTATTTTAATCCAATCTTCCAGAGTTTGCACAGTGATCAACACTCCCACAGCTAATGTAGCTCCCTCCTTCCTCCAGTCCTGCCAGACTTCTCAGTATCCAGACTGAACCTCACAGGTAGCTGGGGGCCCCCTTTTCTGCTCAGGGTTTGGCAGGTGTCACGTGAGATTTGCTGGGTGTTCCTGGGATTGTAGTGTCTCCTTTGCCTCCTGAGGAGTCCTCGACCACATCTGTCTTAGGGGCGTTCTCACCTATAGGGCATCTTAAGTGCATCTGGACTTCTGAGTTAGGGTGACACCACCAGGAGACTTTCTGCATTGGTTTGCCCTCCTGGAAGGGCTTCTGGGGATCAGTATTCCAGAAGGTGGAGCCCAGGGGCCACGGGTCTTGCCCACATAGCCACAGGATGCTCGGGATGGATTTGTCTGCATCCACCTGGGCCAGCCAGGGAGACCCACTGCCTCCTGCCCCTCCAGCGCTGGATGTGGCCCCAAGGGGACAGGTGGCTCTACTTGACCATTTGCATTTCCCAAAGAGTCTGTATTATCTAAACATGAACTAAGATTATGAGCCGCCCCCACATGGGTGGATGAGCACTGCCTTGACTCTTGGGGCCTCTGATCGCCTTCAGGAACTGATCGTCTGTGGGGATACGTTGGGGAACGAGGCAAGTACAATCTCCGCTGCCCCACCCCGGAGCTTTTGCTTGCAGTTTGGTTTTCTGGAGTTCTGGAAGCAGAGCAGTTGCTTACTGGTACAGGGGTCACGCATCTAGCTGAAGCTACTTTTTTGGAAAGTAACTTTTTCTTTTTAAAGATTTTATTTGGGGATCCCTGGGTGGCTCAGCTGTTTAGCACCTGCCTTTGGCCCAGGGCATGGTCCTGGAGTCCCGGGATCGAGTCCCGCATCGGGCTCCCTGCAGGGAGCCTGCTTCTCCCTCTGCCTGTCTCTGCCTCTCTCGCTCTCTGTGTCTCTCATTTATTCATGAGAGAGAGAGAAAGAGGCAGAGACACAGGCAGAGGGAGAAGCAGGCTCCCTGCAGGGAGCCCGACGTTGTACTCGATCCCCGGACTCCGGGATCACACCCTGAGCCGAAGGCAGACGCTTAACCACTGAGCCACTCAGGCGTCCTGAGAAAAACTTATTTTGATATAATTTCAAACTTGCAGAAAAGTGGCAGGGAGAGTGCAAGGAACCTTCGAGTACCCGTTAAATAGATTCACTCTTCCTTATGGTTTTCTCCTGTTTGCTTGAACACCTGCATGCTCTCTTTGTAAATGAAACTTTTCTGAACCACTGGGGAGGCAGTTGGTGGCATCCTGACCCTTTGCCCCCAATACTCCAGCGCCCTTCCTAAAGAGCAGGGACATCCTCTCACCTAGTGACACCGCCACCCATATCCACATGGCACAGATTTCATCCATTGTCCCCAGATGTCCCTTCGTGGCCTATGTTTAGCTGACCTGGGATCCAGCCGGGGTCACGTGCTGCACTGAGCTTTCCCACCTCTTTAGTGACATGCTTCCTCTGCCCTTTGATCCTGACGTTCCGAAGAGCCCAGGCCATTCCGGTGGGTGGGGCGGAGGGGCAGGAGGAGGTGCGGGAGGGCATCGGCGGCCCCCCTCATCCTGGGCTCAGCCCGCCTCCTCCCCCGCCTCCCCAGCTGCAACTCGGAGGTCAGGTACACCTCGGAGAAGCACTTCCAGGACAATGTCTTCTACGTGCCGGTGCCCACGGTCACGGCCTACAGCGAGACGATCGTGGCGGCGCCCAACTGCTCGTGGCGCAGCTACTGCAGCCAGCTGACCCTGGAGCCGCGGCCCCGGGCCCTGTGCTTCCGCAGCACCACCATCATCTTCCCCAAGCACGCCAGGAGCACCTTCCGGACCACCCTGCGCTGCAGCCTGGGCCGACCCAGCCGCCGGTTCACCTCCAGCGTGCAGCTCCAGCTGTGCCAGCACCCCCGCCTCCTGGGGCCCGCGGCGCTGCTCTGACCTTGGCCCGGGCAGGGGGCCCAAGGCCGGACTCTGGGGTCAGGGGGAGGCCTGGCCCCTGTGGCCGCTCTGTAGACACCCCTGCCTCATGGGCACATGGACGGGAGGGGCGGCGCGGGTGGGGCCCCCTGGAGCTGCGGCAGGCGGCGGCCCAGGGCACCCGCAGAGGGAAGGCCACATCCCCGTCTGTGCGTGGTCCGTGGCTCCCAGGCGAGTGTGAGGGACGCGGGGTGCCACCAGACAGCCCCGCCTCCCGGGAGGAGGGTCTCCGGAGCGGGCCCTCGCGGTGCTCTGATGGAGGCCCAGGCTGAGCCACCTCTGCTGGCTGCCGAGGCGGGGTTGGCGGGGCCCGGGGTGGAAGCAGGGCTAGTGCCGGCGAAGACCCAAGCCGCCCTCGTGCGCGGCGCCGCCCGCATCCTGCAGAGGATTGAGGGCACAGCCCGCCTAAATTGAGGCCTTTGAGCTCTGCATCTGGAGCTTCGACCCCCTGGCGTCCCACTAACCTCTGTCCCCAAGACCCCCTCAGAAACAGGACTCTCATGCCAGAGCCTTTGCACCAGGTGCCGAGGGGAGGCGTCGAAGCTTCCAGAATGGCCACCAGTCACCTGTGTGAGGGTCCAGGCTCAGTCGTCGGCTTAAAGAGACACCATGGGGGCTCCTGCCCATGGTGATGCCACACGCACAGCCCCAAGGGCTGCAGGGCTCGTCTTGCGTGTGATGCCAGGACGCGCCAGGGGCTGGGGCCATGGGGCAGTGCTGCCCAGACTGGCGCCCCAGGAGCCCCCAGCGTGGCCGCCGAGGGGCCCCCTGACCTGCTCACCCCCCACGACGGGGGCAGAAAGGCTCTCGGGGGCTTCAGCCCCACGCGGGGATGAGAAAAGCAGCTCACAGCTCACACGAAAGAGAGGCAAAGTGCCTGATATATTTTTATATATCTGACAGATGGTGCATGTTCTCTCCAGTCTGATTAACAAAGAAATAACTTAAGAACTTGACTGATATTATCTTAATAAAATGTGCAAACCTGAAGAGGCTCCCTCTTCTGTGTTTCTGAGCCCCTCAGATCCCCTGGGGCCGGGGGTGGGGCAGAGGCCCTGTACTCTGTGGCTGCCCCCTTTCCTACCCGCTCAGGCTTAACTTTGGGGAACCCTGCCTCCTTCAGCCCCAGGTGGGTGGTGAGGCTGGGAACCCTGTACCCAAAGTGGGCAAGGCTTCACCCAAAGAGCTGGTGAATACATGCAGAGACCCAGGTCCCACCATAGGACTTGGGTCTGGGGTGGTTCTGAGATGGGCCTGGGGATCTGCATTTTTGGTGTCCAGATGCTTTGCGCTCAGCATCCCAGCCCCCTGCACCAATACTCCCCACTCCCCTGGTCCCTGGAGGAGGGCCCCAGCTGTCTCTGCAAAGAAGGTGGTCCCCACCCATGTTATAACTTCTCTCCATCTTGTCCACATCTTTGGAGGGGCTGCTGGGGTCCCGGCAGCAATAAGACAATGTCCTCTGGGAATTGGAAAGTCAGACTGGAGCTTGCCCCTCTGGGGCTCTGGAGTTGGTGGGCAGAGCAGGTGGGGGTGTCTTTTGACATAAGAGGCTTTGCAGGCGACAGGTCCCTCCTTGGAGGGGGTGGGTCACGAGTACAATGGGCAGGCAGGGTCAATTGTGGCCTCCTGATGCTGGAGCCTGAGCCTGGCCATGTGTAAGAGCACAGTCGTGGTAAAGCTGTGCCAGCTGACTCGTGCAGTGCCCAGCACGCTCCCGAGGTTTTATTAAACATCCCTGGTGGCTTGACTCTGTTCAGCCTTACCTGCTGAGATGGGCACTACTGAATCTCCATTTCACAGAGGAGGAAGGCACAGAGAGGTTAAGTAAGTCCTGTGCCCAATCACACAGCTACTGGGAGGCAGGGCCAGATCTTACCCATTTGGCTACCTGCCTTGGTGGTGGAAGGTGTCTGCAAGGTGGGGCCGGGGGTGAAAACCAGGAGGGCCAAGGACAGGCTTCCGACGTCACTGTGAGGAAGACTCCTGAGGCCTCTGCTGGCTGTGTGGACCAGCAGGACTCAAACACAGCCTTGGGGACCCTGAGAACTCAGCCCGTTTAGACATGGGATTCTGTGCAGACATGCACGCTAGGGGCCACTTTGTTTGTACCTGATAAATCCGACTGCATGGGCTCCATTTCAGCCACAACCTTGATCTCTTGCCACTTGAAGGAAGAAGGGGCTGGGCCTCCTGACGTGCAGTTAGGGTGCCAATGAATCCAGCAACCTTGGAGGTACCCTTGGGGTCACCCTTCAAGAAGGAACTTGCAAGGTGTGCAGGTTTCCAACCACTGCCAGGGACCCCTAGCATGAGTCCTTGCTCTTGGGGCACCGGGATCGTGCCCCCTCGTTACCTTTCCCAGCGCCACCTCCATCCTGGGTGCCGTGGAGGACAGGCGGTGCGCCGGCCCGGAGAGCAGAGCAAGCCGGCATCTTGCACTTGGTGTTTGCAGAAGTCGTTTTGACCCTGTCGATAGCTTTTGCCTTCACTATGGACACGGGAGTCCCGGACTGCTCCCTGTCTACACAGGGGGCTCAGAGAGGCCAGCCTGGGAGATGGACAAAGTGGGAAACAAGAACACCTCCCTGGAAGGCCCCCAAGTGTACCTCCGGTTTCCTGGGCACCCAGAGGACCCAGAGGCCAGGTAGAAGGAGGTGCCGGTTTTGCCTAGATCCTTGGCATTTCCACCACCCCGCCCCCCACAATAGAGACTGGAGCCCAGTGCCCCCTGCTGCCGGGGCTCAGGCTGCACCCCGCGGAGGCCCCTCTACCCTTCCCTGTTCTCCACACACCCACACACCGTAGATCTAGATGTGCTGGGCAAGCCCCCAGGGGGCAGAGGTCACTCCCGAAGTCCCCCAGGGAGCAGGAGATGACACTGGGGGTGGGCTGGTGGCAGGAAAAAGAGCAGGTCACTTCACATCTCAAAGCGTCTGCCAGGGGGACACATACGCTTATGGCCCCCGCCTCCCCCCCACTGTGGGGGGTGGGAACAGCTGCTGCTGATCCCCGCTGGCCAGAGCCTCCCTGGGGGCGGGGCAGAAACCTCGACGGAGGGCTGCCTCTGGGCCCAAACATAAGCCTTGAATCAAACTCAGCAGCCCCCCTAAACAGGCATCCCCCATCCTTGGGACTCGACAGGGTCCTGTGCCTCCCCGAGTAGGAGTGATGTGACGTGACAGCCAGCAAGCCCTCAAGGCCTCAGGTCAGCTTTGGCACGTTCATCTTCTTTCATCTTCACCGTGACCCTGGGAGGTCGCAGGTGAGAAATCCTAAGGAGGGAGCAGGACCTGCCCACCTCTGGAGGTGAGAAGGGAGGACCTGTCACATGGCTGCCAAGCCCTCAGGTTTCCTGGAGAATCCTCCCCTCCCAAAAATCCCCCCCCAGGATGACCCTCCTCGGCCTCAAGGACAAGATGGTCAGGGCCGCCCCCTCCGCCCCAGCTGCTGGCAGTCCCTTTACTCCCCAGACATGCAAACGAGAGTCCCCGCTGCCAGCCCGCCTGCAGTTTTTCCTCCTTTCATTTTCTATCCAACCCTTTTGGTCTGCTCCTTGCCGGGTTGCCCTGACTCCCGCCCAGGGGAGTGCGCCGTGTCTCTGCAAGAGAACCACAGATAGCATCATCTCCCTTACAGAGGAGGACACTGAGGCACAGAGGGTGCACGTGACGGCGTCAGGGTCACACAGCCATTCAGTGGCTGGTGAGGATGCCTGCTCCTGCTCCCTGCCCTCACCCGCTCCCGGCCAGGGGGCTCCATCCTGCTCTCCTCTGCCCTGTGAACCCCATCCTGGCCCCCACTGGTCTCGGAGGCTTCTCTCTCTCTCAATACATCCAAGATGCTTGCAAGCTAACGTCACCCCAATTTCAGAAAAGCAGCAAATCACCTTGTTGGGCTCATTCTCTCTCAGAAACTCCTGGGCCCCCACTGACTCACATGTGGCCTCCCTTGTCTCCCAAATGTCCCACTGGGTCTCACCTCCCAGCCTTTGCCCAGGCAGGCTCCCTCCATTCAGCCCATCCCCCTACTCCTCCAAGAACCACCACCTCCAGGAAGCCACCCTGACTGCTCCAGTTGTCAGTGTCTGTGTCATCCAGCCCCAGGAGGGCTTTCCTGAGCCAAGCCCGGTGCCTCGGGGACTGGTCTGTTCCTGCCTTCCCTGCGGGCAGCAGCTCTTTAGGCTGGGCCTCCTTCTACGTGTGCCCTGAGCGGAGGCCTGCGGGCCGGGCAGAGGGGAGAAGCCAGGCTCCAGGCGGAGGTCCAGCTCCGACCTTGGACACCCACCCCCGCCACCACGGTGACGGCTGGCAGCCCACCCCAGCAGAAACACCTGATCTGTTTGTCAAGAACACAGGTTCTCAGGCCGCATCCTAGACCTACCTATTCACTTCCACGTTCTCTAGGCGGGGCGCAGGAATGTGCATTTAACCAACCTCCCAATGTCCTAAGACATGTGGACATTTGTCAACAACTGTCCTTCACCTTACAAATCACATCTGGTTTCCTATTAGATCTGCTTCTTACAGAGTCTGTTCAGCTTAACAGTCGCCCGGGGAGCTCAGTCAACAACAGGGCAGAAGGGGAAAACAAGAGCTCTGCCTTGAGGGGCTCTGCCCGGTTCGGGACATGGGGAGCCTGCGGTGCGTTACTGGAGACCCAGAGGAGAGAGAAGATGGAGAGGTAGCAGTTCTTAGAAGAGGCACTGATCCAGCTGGGTTTTGAAGTGTGTGTAGGAGTTTTCCAGGGAGATGAAGGTCAGGGGAACAGCACAGGCCTCTGTTTTAAAGATGGAGGAGTGAGGACCCCTGGGTGGCTCAGCGGTTGAGCGTACGTCGTGATCCCCGGGTGCTGGGATTGAGTCCATCATTGGGCTCCCGACAGGGAGCCGGTCTCCCTCTGCCTGTGTCTCTGCCTCTCATGAATAAATAAAATCTTTTTAAAAATAAAATAAAGATGGAGTAGTGAGAAAACCAAACAATATGGGAGTCTAATGAGTTCTTGGGGGGTTGAGGACTGGTTGGTTGGGCTTAGAAGACAGAGTGGGCCCTCCCCAGGTGACAGGAGGCCATGAGCTCTCCCTATACCCTGCAAACACCTCTGTGTTGGGTCAGGGCCACCAGCCCTCACAGGAGACAGAAGTGCTAGATAGTGTCAGCTCTGAGGCCATGGGGTCAGAGGCTGGCAGAGATGACCGTGTGGACTGAGACTTGTGCCCCACCCCCATCACTCTGGTCTGACTGCAGCTTAGGGAGGGTCCAAGGGATTCTGGGTGGCACCAGCATGTGTGGCCAAATCCTGGTGGCTGGCGTGGTCAACACAAGCGGACCTGTCCCGGGCTCCAGATGGGGCTGACCTATATGCTGACCAGGCAGGTCCCAGCCAGGACAAGACCCTTTGCTGGCCCGACACTGCCACCTGCCTGCCGGCCTCAATAGTACATACAGTCCAGATGCCCGGCCAGATGCTGTAGATGGAGGAGCACAAGGCCCACTGCCACTGGGGGCAGGCACTCACAATGTCCCCAAGGCTACACAGAACATTATCACTAGGCCAGGCTCCAGGCCTCTGCTCATCTTGCCTCATGGCACAGGCCTGCAGGAGAAACTTAGGGTGACACAGAGTGCCAGGGAGGTTGGGCAGTTACCTGGACTTAGACCTGTCCTCTGCCCCATTCCTGGGGCCTCCCGGATACACACCCTCAGCAGTGGGGAGGTGGGGTGCTGGCTACCCCGGGAAGCTAGGTAGCACCAGACTGGAGGCTGGGGAGGGGATGGCAATTTCTGCCTCCAGTGGATCCTGGTTCTCTCTATGCCTGCCCAAATCCCAAGGTGTCTCTATAGTGCTGAGGGTAAGGCTGGGGTCTGACGTCTGGTGAGGGCCAGGGGTGCCCTGGGCCTGCAGCCACCCTTGCTGGCGACTCCTCACTGGAGCCTTGCAAGACTGGTTCCGAACTGAATAAACACTATCCCCTTGGCCAGACACACCTGTTTGCAAACGGGCTGGGACAGCCTGGGTCCCTCCCCGGGTGGACCAAGGGGCCAGCACCCACTGGGCTGAGAGGCCAAGAGGCAGGGACAGGGCATATTCCAGGACCATGACATCCAGGCTCAGCGTGATGAGCAGAAAGAGAACCTGCCCTGCTTAGAAGACCTTACAAGCTTCATCTCTAGCTCCTGACCCCTATGAGGGGCACAGGGCCCCCCTTCCAAAGTCCTCAAAGCTCCCAAGGGTTTCAGGGTCCTGGAGACCCAGGGCCGCCCCCAAGAGCAGATCCAGGACTAGGCACGGCAGCCAGAGGCCTTCCCATGGTGTGCATGTCCTAGCTGCCTGCTGTCTGTCTGCACGTTAGGCAGTTGAGGGGCTGTGGCCTAGTCTCATTCGGCAGACAGAACCTGAGAGGGACACAAGTCGGTGGCTGCTCACCCCACAGAGCAGGGCTGGCCTTGGCTCTGCTGGGGTGGAGTTTTTCTGAATTCAGACCAGCAACACAGGGGTGGCTGACAGGTGGCTACTTGACTCTCGGCTGCAGGGGGGCACTTAGGCCAGGCCAGACTAGGGGGAGGTGCTCCTCCCTCTGGGTGGGCAGACGGTGGGTACCTGCACACACAGGCATGCAGATGGGACAGTGGGCAGCAAGGATTTCCGAATGTCCTTCCTCAATCACACCCACCCAGCCGGGCAGTGGGGGCTGAGACTGGCACCTGTGAGCCAGGACCGGGCGAGTCTGGAGGACGCAGCAGAGGCCAGGGGTGCCGATGAGGTGTACGTAGGGGGAAGGAGCAGGTGAGGGGTGACAGGGACGCTGCCAGTGCCCGTGGCAGACAGACACCGCATCTGCCCAAGGCCGAGAATGGCAGCCCGTCTGAAACCCAGGCTCTGCTCATAAGGAACACGGGAGGTGAAGAGCAGACACGTTTTGGGGATGTGTCACACTAAAACTGCAAGAAGCAACTTGGTGGCTATTTCAAGACACAAGCTGGTGAGGACTGCTGTCTCTTCTGTCTCGTGTTTGAAGAAGGTGGTGACGGCAAGGGGTCCGATTCTTAATACGATGTTGGCACCAATGAAATTAAAAGTATTTAACGATTACGGATCGATGGTGGTGAACCTGAACATCCTCACCGTAAGCGTGATGCTCTCTCCATGGGTGTGAGAGCGGGGAGCCCTCCCCCCAGGGGCGTGAGGACACGATACCCCTACACACACACAGGGTGCACACACTGGTGTGCATACTTGGTACCGTCCCTTCCCAGGGAGGAATGTCTAACACCCTAACCACGGGTGTGACTGTGGGATGCCCTCACGGTGACTCTCCGACCCTGGGCAGAAATAACTCAACCGCAGAGGGAACATGTCGGGGGCATTTCGTTTGGGGGGATTTCCTTGCCCCTCCAGGTTATGCTCCTGCTGTCCCCTGAAACTCCAGGTGCCCGCCCGCTGGCCGCCCTGTCCAAGCTAGAGAAGACACCTTTGTCACTTGAGTATAATTCGCTTTTTAATGAGAACAATGTGTGTAAATGACAGAACGCCACCGCCGTGCGCAGGTGGCGGTCACAGAATACCCATCAAGTTTATTCTGCCCAAGGAAGGGAAGGAGGGAGGGCGCAGGGTGCTCACGAGCCGCAGCCCCGCCCCCCAGACCTGTGGCCGATGGGCTCACTGCCTGGCGGCCTGCACACGCCTCTTGAACGATAAGCAGAGATCGAAAGCACAGCAGCAATAATACTGGGTAAAGTCCTTCCTTGCGTAAAACATCTGAATTAATTCATTGAAGGTATCAAAAATATACCCTGTAAACCAATACATCATTTACACCTGCCTTTCCTTCCCACCGCTGCGGCGACGCTGTGTGAGACAGATAGTCCAGTTCCTCGGAGCGTCCGCTCGCCCCAGACCGCACCCTTTCGCCCGCCCGTCCGGCCCAACTGGGTTTCCGGCAGTCTCGTTGACTGGGGCAGTCCGTGGAGCCCGGGACAAGAGCGTGGGGGGCTGAACAGGGCCCGTGTCCGTCTGTCCAGAGCGAGAAGCGGAATGGGGACAAGGGAGGGTGCGGGGGCTGCTAGCTCAGTTTAGACTTTGGTTCCAAATGTGATAAGGGGGGAGGCAGTGGCGTGGGAGGTGCGTGGTCATCCTGCTTTGGGTCCCTGGCCGCCCCGGCTGCGTGCGTGTGGCCACCACACACCACCGCGCCCCCTCCCTGGCCCCTCCCCTCCCGAGCACCAGGTAAACATCCCCTGAGTAAGGTCACTGCACAGGACCAGCCCGGGGCGGGAGTCGTAGTTAAGGCTTTAGACAGGCAAGGATGCCAGCTCTGGACGGACGGACGGGCGCGCAGGCAGACTCAGGGGCTCCTTCCTCAGTGGGGGAAGTTGGCGGCTGCCCCACTCCTTGCCCCGCTGTTCTGGCCACTCGCTGGGTCCCGGTGCCGCCCCCCACCCCGTACTGACAGTCACTCGCTGTCGGAGAGCGTCTCGTACTGAGAGCAGAGCAGCGGCTTGGGCTCCTCGTCCCAGGCATGGTGGGGGCCGGCAAGGGGCCCGCTGCCTGCAGGGAGGCCAGGTGGGGGTGGGGAGGCCATGACACCAGCCTGGAGCCGCATGATCAGGGGGTTGTAAGGAAATGGTGTGGAACCTGCCAGAAAGACCAGGAGAGACCATCAGGAGGCCCCCATGGGCTGGGCACTCCAGACCCACCCGCCCACCTCACCTCACCTCAGCTTCCCATGTCTGGCCACTGTCCCAACACCTCTTAACTCCTGTGAGGTTTCTCAAAACCGCAAGTGTCTCCTCACCAATGCCACCCCCGCCCCATCGTTATGCCCTGGCCACCTGTCACTTAGACCAGCAGCGGCCTCTCTGCAGTTCCTGCCCTTGCTCCTTGGGTCTGTTCTACAGCCAAGGGCTCTCTCGAACCTACATCAGATCAAGCACTTCCTCATTTACAACCTTCCAGGGGCTCCTCATGCTCACGAAGCAAACTTTGGCTCCATGACCCGCAAAGCCTGTGGTATCGGCTCCCTCCTCGCTCCCTGAACCTTCCCTCTTCTCCGGTCAGGGCCAGAGGCCAACCTCCCTGGACAGCATGCAACACACCCCCTCTCCCTACCTGGGCCTCAGTTCTCATAAAAGAGGTCAGAGCACACACTCTGCACACAGTAGGTGCTCAGGCACCCCTGATGACCCAGGCCCCCTGCCTGTGGGCAGCCAGCAGGCCCACGCACCCACCGCTCCCCGATGCGCACCTGCCGATGAAGGCCGGTCCTCCCACACGCGGTTGGTGAGTGGGGTCCGGCGGTTGCAGTCCCCCTCCGAGTGTACCGAGGACACGGAGGGCGGCCGGTCCCCAGATGCCAGGCCCGGGGCTGGGGACTTGGCCTTTCGGCTGCTGGGTCTGCCAGAGACTTTGGCCTTTCCACCACCACCTGTGAGGGGACACATGGAAAAGGGTGATGTCAGATTGTGGAGATGGCACTCATGTGGGAGTAGGGGCGGTGGTGGTGGGGAGGCACCCAGGAGGGGCAGGACGCGTCAACCTGATGGACAGACCCAGCCCTGGGCCTGATTCTGGAGGTGGGTTTCTACTAGGGGAGTGAACTAGGGAGGATGAACTACTTTCAAAAGCCACTCAGGCTGCCCTGAGGCCCACCTGCCACCCGGGGCACGAAGCCTTAGGCCTCTGGCTTGACCCGGACCATTGCCCCAGGACTGTGCTGGGGCTGGGAAGGTTATAGGCCCTTTGCAGAGAAGCTGGGACCCCTGGGGCCAGGCCTGGGCCCCCACTAAGTCCAGAAACTCTTCCTGGGACCAAAGTGTCCAGGTTGGACAAATGGGTCCTAGGTCTCCCTGCTCGGCCCTTGCTCAGACATGCAGGGGTACAGAGAGAGAGCTGGCTCCTCTGGCTTCCCTGACTCCTCTGAGTTTGGGCCTGGCACACAGACAGTGGTCTCCTCACCATCAGATCCCAAGTCACCCAGGGTCACACACAGGTGGCCCCAGTCGATGTCCAGCCCACAGGCCTGGCTGTCACGAGCCAGGCTGCCACGAGCCCAGGGGTCACCCTGACCCACACAGAGGTGGGCCCTTTGCTCTAGCCTGATTTCCCCCAAGGAGACACAAAATGGGCCCGGACGCAGGCATCCCAGGGACCTGTGTCCAGCAGGGGAGGAAGGCAGGGCAGGGCTCGGACAGCAGTGAGTGTTTTTAGAAAAGCAGCAGCTCCTTTGGACCTAGTGGGAAGGGGGGATGGGTGGGGGCTGGGGCCGTGCCCGCCCAGATGGGGATTAGCCAACTCCAGAACCACGTCAAACAGGCACAAAAATAAAGTCACAAGCTCCAAAGCTGGAGGGGGCTGGTCAGAGGACCGCGGAGGCACAAGATTACGGACACTGGGATGGGGACAGGCGGGGCAGGTGGGGCTGGAGGGCCGAGGCAGGGGAGGCCTGCAGACCTGGCGAGGTGAGTGCGTGTTCGCTCCGTCCGTCAGCAGCGGTTATGGGTATAGCAGCGGGCAGGCTGGCACTGGCATTCAGAGGGTTAAAAGCATTGGCGCTGAGCGGGGGCTCCTCCCACTGATCATATTTACCCATGAGCGCCTTTCTAATAATGGCCTCCAGCCCCATGTTGGTGCTGGCATGCTCCTGCACCGCCTGGCTTCTGCAGGTCATAAGGCCTGGGAGAGAGACACACACACACACATACACACACACATACACACACACACGGGGGCCAGGAAGGGCCGGAGGGACAACAGACGGAGGGAGAGAGAAGCAGAGAGAAGGGAGAGAGAGGAGAAGAGAGAATACACAGTGAACACATTTTGGCAAAGCAACATGTTTCTTCATTTCCCTAGTTCCCTCCCCCCCCCATTTTCCTGCAGCGTGTTGATGGGGTAGACTTGGGCCCTGGGGGTTAGGGGGTTGGGAGGCAAGGTGACCACCCCCCAGTCTCTCCCACTCTGCCCTCTGGGGTATCAGAAGCCCCGCTGGCCCCACGAATCCCAGCTGGGGCTGCTTCTCTTCTAAAATTCCAAGGGGCCTTGAGATGGAATCGGGGAAGGGGTGTGTGTGTGTGTGTGTGTGTGTGTGTGTGTGTGTGTGTGTCAGGGGGTGGGAATCAGAAGGATACTCTGGAGAGATACACCTGGGAAACCAGGTCAAGCCAGAGCTTGGGACTGGGTGTGTGTGTGGGTCCACCCTGGGTCCCCTGGGGCTGGCAGGGGCTGAGGAAGAGACTCTGGAAGGGAAGGTGACCCCCACGAGGTCTGGGACCCTCAGCACACCCCCACCACCTGCCCCCCAAGCTGAGCCTAACTCTCCTCCCCCGCCTCTCCCCACCCGGGAGCCACTAAGAGAGAGAGGTGCAGAGACGGACGGTGAGGTGAGGTGGGGGTCGTAGCCATGCAGTTACGGTGCGTGCGGGGGGACAGGGCAGAGCTAGAGACGCTTGCATGACCACCCTCAGCCCGGCGATCTCGTCACAAAGTGGTCGAATCAACAGACTGGTCCCCAATAGACCCTGCAGACACCCACTATGTAGCCACGTGAACTCAGCCTTTGTCATTCACCAAGTGTTCTGTCCCTTTCTCATTTTCTTGTGGATCATTCTGGGGACTTTCACAAACCTTGGGGGCTCTCTTCTCAGCATTTTTGCTAAACCAGACTTTGGCCAACGAAGCTCAAGTCCCCTCTGCCTGCCGTCCTTGGGCAACATCTGCAAGGATTTTAAAACTTCCACTCTGGCGAAGTGCATGAATACCAGGCAGCTGGCAAGTGGGTCTTTCTGCCCCCGGCTCGTCTATGAACTACACTGATGGCTTCTCAGTGGCTTTGAGGATCACATTTCTGGGCAGTAACCGTTTGCTCCCTGCATTTTGTTTTTCCTTTCTTCCTTTTAGCTCCAAACTTGGTCACAGCCTGGGACACATTCTCTACCTTTTTAGCTGTGTCTCAGGCACATTTCACCAGCACTTAAAAAAAGTGGGTCGGGGAGCTGGGGAGCCATGTCTCTCAAGAAAACGCAGTATTTCCAGCATGGGGTGGGCACTGGGAAAAAAAAAATTTGTGATCCTCCAGGCTAAGAAAATAGTGCGAAGTGGAAAAGATGATGCGAGCTGTACAGGCTGCGGCAGTTTCTTGGTGGATCTAGCGATCCCAGATGCTCCGGAGGTTTCCACTCAAGGTCGCAGGTGTGGGATCTGACAGTGCCAGGCAGGAAGGAAGCTTGACTGCCTCCAGTTACAAAGGCAAAGTCTGACGTGGGGCCAAGCAACAGAGACTGGGGCCTGGGGAAATGTGTGTGCACACGCATGCTAAACTGCTTACAGAAAAGTCAAATATGATTTACACAGAAGTCTCAGCACAGATCTTCATCGTACCCCTGCATGGATCTTTATGGACAGAAGTATCTGGTGTGTCCACTGCCTGTGTCAAGATTTACAACATTCTGGAAACATTCATTTCTAACCGTCTTGTTGGTTCGACCAAATTGTCTCCTCCCTGTTGTCCGAGGCCCAGTGAAGCCCCCTGGATCTAGTCTCTGGGTAGATAGATGAGCCTTGGTTAAAACCCCCACTTGGAGGTTCTGATTGCCTCCAATTTTGATAAAATCCAATGGTTGTCTTTTGCTCACCACATTCCCAGGGCTTGAGGCCTCTCATGGCCCCAGGGAAGGCCAGCCCATCTCCTCTCTGCTCCTCTGGCCTCAGATTCCCACTGAAGGCCCAGGGCATAGAGGACACAGCCCTGCCAACGATCCTGGCACCCCCACCCCACTGGACAGGGTCTGCCCACGGAGGCACCAGTCCTGAGCTGGTCTGGGCTCAGTCTCTGTATGCTGGACTTTGGAAGGCATGTCCCTAAAGCCCCACCCCTGGTCCTTTTGCGCAGCAGGAGAAACACACACTGTAGCCCCTACCAGAGGCTGGGGACCCAACCTTCAGCATCCGCCAAGCCCAAAATATCATAGCAGGCTGAAGCTTTAGTTTCAAAATGTGTGGGAGTTTTCACCCATCTCCATAATACATCTTCGTCGTTCCCCGAACTGGTCTGAATGTTCGAGTACAACTGATGTTCTCTCTATAAAAATGCTCACTTGGACTGTCAGAGAAGCCTGTGTGCACCAAGCACACGCCCACACTCCCGGTCCACACTCAGATCTCCACCAGAGGCCCCGCCTTAGAGCTGGTGTTTCCAGATAGTTGTGTGTGCACCTGACTCTGTACTAAACATACTGGGAGGCCTTGAAATGTAACTCCAATGTAGACGCCTTGCAAAACCTTGCCAGCCTTATGTGTATTTCCCCACTGCTGGGTTTGCCGAGTCCAGAGGGAAGGATAAGGATACACTTGACCTAAAAGGCTTCCCCTTCATCAGGACTATGGCTAGGGTGAAAGCCACACTCCCTAAGTCTCCTTCCAGATCCCACACACCAGCCTAACCTCCCCAGCACGCAGCCATGACAGGGGATGGGGAGAGTGGGGAGGGGGCTGGCGGCCATGTAGCCCAGGCTGGACAGTTACCTGCTCCGGTGATGGCAGGCATGTTGAAGATCTCCGTCCCGGGCTGGCCGATATCTGGGGGGAGCAGGTGACAAGATGGGTAAGGCCTAAGGGCCCACTGGTCCTAGGGGCAGTCACCTGCCCCCACCTGTTCTCTAGTCTAGGCAAGGTGCACCATGTGGGGAATCCATTCAGTGTACACAGATTCACAAGGTCTGGGGCAAGGCTAGGGATGCTGCATCTCCAACCAGCTTGCCAGGGCTGCTGACCTGCTGGCCCACAGACTGCACTTGGCAGGGCTCTGGCGCTACCAGCCTGCAATGGTCTAGCCCCAGAAAGTTTCAGGAAAGGCCCTACAATGCCCCCAGACTCCCCTACCAGCTAATGAGCCCCCAGCTAGGGCCTGTGGCAGCTTCTACACGTGCTGTGATCTGCTATGTGCCAGGCACTATGCTAAGGGTGGGGGAATTAGGACTTATATCCAGCAGCCACATAAATGGAAAAAACGTGTGATGAGCACTGTTAGCTGGGAATACACAGGACCCTTGGGCGGGCAGGCCCCCAATCCCTGATACCCAGGATGGGGCTTGGCACACACCCATTCCTGCAGGAATTCACCACATGCCCACAGTGTGCCGGGAACCACATCCTGTAGCAGCCAGCACCGCCAGCAAAGGAGAAGCCACCCGGAGCTCCCTGAATGGGGGGTGAAGGGTCAGTGGGACAGGTAGTCGGTGGGGCCACCTAGCTTTGGAAAGTATCCTGTGGGTTCTAGCCCTGTGTGGGCCTCCAGCCCCATAGAGGCTCCTGCTTCCTGGGGGGGGGGGGGGGGGGGGGGGGTGTGTGTGTGCAGGTGCATGGCTTACTGTACTCGGGCTCATTCCGGTTGTGAGTGTTCAGCTTCTTGTTGATCTCCTGTTTTTTAGATTTGACCATGGCAGAGTTGCTCTCGGTCAGTTTGCTGAAGAAGGCGGGTGGCTGGCTGGTGTTGCCTGGGGACTTGGAGCCCATCCTGCTGCAAAAATCAGATGTCCCAGGTTGGTTTGCTTAGTGCTAAGCTTGCATACCTTTGTTGATGGGGCACTCATTACCTGCCATGTCTTAGAAACTCAGAACCAAGCTTCTCCTACCTCACGCCTACATCCTTCATCTCTTAGGGATTCTGTCTCCTGCAATCTTCTCTGCAGTTCATGTGTCTGGGCTTGGGCTGCCTCTGGAGAGCCCCAGTTGCTCCGGGGGGCCATGCTAGTCTACCTGCAACAGCCTGGCGCCTTGGAAAGGGCCTCAGGAACTGCGCGTGCAACCAGAGCGCACCTTTCCTAAGGCCCACAGTCCTGGCTGCCTTCTATCTCCACCCACCTGACTGGCCTAGACGTTTAGCTCCTGATTTCTCAGGTCCTCAGCAAGTGCCCCAAGTAGGGGCCTGGCCTGAGCCCAGATACTGCAGTTCAAGGCACGCGTTCTGCCACGGAGGTCCCTCGAGCTGGGACACCTGCTTAGCAGCCCGAGATCCCTGAGCCACACACGAAGTGCTTGTGAACCCCCAACTGCAGAGTGGTGCAGCGGAGCCGCGAGTCGAGCCCCGGGGGAGCAGGGGCGTCACGGAGGTACCTGGTCTCGGTCTGCTCCCCATCCCGGTACAGCAGCGGGTACATGGTGCTTCGGGGATGCCCGGGCTCTGCCAAGCCCTCTGGTGGGGACACGGGTTCGATAGCATCCTCGCTGCTGCCCAGGGCTGACATCTTGCTTGGCTCTGGAGACCTGAGCAGACAGAGGGTGCTGGCTGTACTCAGAGTCCAGTGCTCCACCCCAAGATGACACAGGGATGCGCCCCTCTCTCCACTGCTGTCCCAGCCCTGCCCCGCTCCATGTCAGAGCTCGGCCACTCTTCCCGCAGAGGGCCGGAGGGCTGCTCTTTTAAGCTTTGTGGGCCACGTGTGGTCTCCGCTGTAGTTTCTTCTTTTACCATCTTTTAAAAATATAAGACCACTTTTAGCTCCCGGACTGTGGGCTGGATTTGGCCCATGGGTGGTAGCTGACCCCTGCTGCAGCCCATGCCAGGTCCCCCACTGTTCCCCCAAGGATGTCCTGTTGCCTTCCCACCCTTGTGCCTGACTCATGTGGCACCTTGAGTGGTTCCCTTCAATGGAGAGCTTGGGGGCTGCCCCAAAGCCCAGCACTCCTGGGGAACCCAGAGATGAGTGTGTGTGTCTCCAGGGAGGCTGCTAAGAGCACAGAGCTCTGGTTCGAATCCTGGCTCTGCCACTTACTGGCTGTGCACCTGTGGATGAATGGATTCCCTCTCCATACCTCGGTGCCTTCATTGGTGAAATGGGGACAATATTGCCTGCACTTGCTGGGCTGGTGGTAAGAATTCCAGTAACTTGTGTGAAGTGCTTATTAGCTTGGTGTCCGGAGCCCACACACTGTGATGCACATGTCAGCTACTACCTACTGGCACTGTGCCCTTGAGCAAACTCCTGCATTTCTCTCAGCCTCAGTTTCTCCTCTGTGCATGCATAACAGGGGCGTCTTGCACTTGCTCAACCCTTCCCCACAGACATATGATGAAAGCCTCCCAGAAGTGGAACAACAAGGCCACCTGTCCCTGACACTTACCTTTTGCCCCCTTCACTGTGGGGTGAGCCACGAGCTGGGGCGCCATGGTCTGGGGGTGGGAGGTAGAGGTCGCTGGGTGGGCGGCGCAGGTCCAGGACTGGGCAGCTGGCTCCAGGGAAGGAGTAGAGGGGGGCAGGGAGGGGCGCGTTGAGCTGCTGTGGATGGTGCCGCGTGTAATCCTGTGTGATGACCTCCTGCAGGCCAAAGGTCAGAGCAGAGGCACAGGGTCAGGCAGCAGCCACCCCACCAAAACCTTCAGGGTGGGCAAAGGCTAGGTTGAACTTCAGGTACAGAACTAGGTTTGGTTCCTGGCTTTCTGGGTGCTTCAGGCCTACCTACAGCAGCCTCATGGTCCCTGTGTGCACAGGGTGGTGGCCCCTGGATGGGTCAGATTCCACTGGCCAGTATATATAAGATATGGATCATGGACTCACACATCCCAGGCTCCATCAGCTGGAGGAGGGGGCAGTTACCACATCTGAGTTTGAGGGCTTGCCCTTGCCAACCCCCACATCCTGGGTCCAGTCTGCCAGGTCTCAGTTTACCCACTAGACCAAGAGCTGTGTGTGACCCTCCCCGACCCTTCCCCAGGACCATGTCCTGGCCCAGGTTCAAAGATGATGAGGAGGGGTGGCAGAGAAGGGGTAGTTACACTGATGTGCTGTGCCAGGGTGACCACCCTCTGGTGACCTTTGACCCCTGGGGTGGTCTGGAGCAGCGGGCTGGACGAGGACTGGCTCTCAGGCAGTGGCCGCAGGTGTGAAAGGTGTGCAGCCTCACCGCTGAGCTTCCCGGGGCCTGCAGACAGAGCAGAGCTGTTTAGGCCATGGGAGGAGGGGTGGCTGAGGTGTGTGCCTGACTGGGGGCGCATCCCTGAAACCCAGCTCGACCCTGTGAGCTGTGGGGTGGGGCCAACTCCTCCATCCCCAGTGCCCTTGGTTTTCCTACCTGTATGATGGGGTGACGGCGACCCCTCTCTCACAGGGTGGTGGTAAGTGGGATGTTTGAGGGAGTGGTGAGGTAGCCTACCTGGCTGCTTGTGCCGTAGGTCCCCTTCCAGGTGACTCTTGTCGAGCTCCTCGAGGTGCTTGGGGAGCCCCTTGTCGTGTGTCAGGCTGGGTGAACTCACAGGGCTTATGGGCTCCACTCCGTCGGGGCTGTAGCTGCCACCATGGTAACCTAGTGTGGGCAAGGCCATGGGTCAGGCCAGTGCCAGGACCTGGGGCTGGGGCTGCCCCTCCTGGCCTGCCCTCCCATGCTGGCTGGGGCCCCCAGGCCGGAGTGGGGGCAGTGGGCAGATAGAGAGAAGTTGCGAGCCGGAGCAGGGGCTGCTGGCCAGTCAGGGGTGGGGGTACATCGAGAACGGAGAGAGCTAGAATGGTGGGGAGAGTGACAGGTGGAAGAAAAACATGGATAGATACACAGGCAGACAGGCCAGGAGATGGAGAAGGACAATGAGAAACACAGACCCATCCAGATGGTGGAAGCTGGGGGAAGAGGACTGGGAGCAGAACTGACTGATGGAGGGGAAGGGAGCTTCCCTGGTATCCCGTCCCACCCAGGGTCCTATTCAGAGGCAGGTGCTTCTTCCAAGGTGAAGTTTGCTTTCATACAATGCAGGAGTATGCAGGAGTATGATCAGTGGGAGGTATGGCAGGGAGTGACACTCAGGTCCCAGGACCCCGCCTAGGCCGCATTCCCTACAGCCCCCAGTTCCAGCTACCAGGAGTCCAGAGCTGCGGCCAGAGATGGGAGGCAGGCGCCAGAGAACTCTCCTCCCAGGGGATGCTGGGCAGCAGGTCAACAGGGGCGTGTGGGGCCAGAGCACCCCAATACTCCCTCACAAACCAGGCAGGGTACAGGGGTCAGCTCCTCCTGGAGAGTCAGGAGCCTCCCTCCCCTCCCTGTCTTCTGGACAGTCTGCCTTGGTGGGTGTCCTCCAAATCAGACTCACCCGTACAGCAGCAGGCGTCAGCCCAAGCCTGCAGCCCCACTCCCTGCTCCCCAAACACAGGCGCAAAGGTTGGGAGATGGGAGGCGCAGTTGAAGTCAAAATCACAGATCCATTCATTAAAGGAAAAAAAAAGCGAAAATCCAAAAAAAAAAAAAAAAAATCATGATAAAACAATGTGCAAATGATGAGGTGCCCCCCAATCGGGGGGGGGGGGGGGTGGCGTGGGTGGCAGCTTGAGGAATAACCATCAGAGCGTGCAATCGACGAGGACGAGTTTAAAAACAAAATACCAAAACCAACGAAAAACGGGGGGAAAAATAAAAAGCAAGAGATCTGAAAATATCTTTAGGCCACAAGACGGGGTGGGTGGGCGGCGGGGCCGGAAGTCTTACCATCGCGAGGGGAGTCGTTGGCCAGCGAACCTCCTTCTCGCGGCCCTTTATCGTGAGCAATTTGACGCATGATTATCGCGTCTATGAAGGTGGCCGCTGTCAGGGTGGTCTTACCCAGAGAACGGAGCTCCAGTTCCTGGATGGAAAAGGGTTTACTTTGAGTCTTTTCCCGATGCAGGTCCGTGGCCGAGGTGGGCGGCGCAGGCTGGTCCGGGCCGGCGTGGTGGGGTGCGAGGCTCTTTGCTGGGGTGCGGGCGATGGCCGAGTGACTGGAGCTGGGGGGTGCCAGGGGCCGCGGCTCGGAGCCCTTGCTGGGGGGGGAAGCAGGCTCCAGCCCGACGCGGGCCTGAGGCTTGGCAAGGAAGGCATGGCCAGCGTCTGCCCGGGGCCGCTCCGGCCGTGCAACCCTTGGGGCCTCCTTGGGTGGCAAGACGGGCTCCATGAGGGTGGGGTAGACCCCATCGAGGGTGCCGCCCAGTGGACAGTGGGTGGTGGGTGGGAATGTGGCAGCCGGGCGGACAGGCGAGGAGGTGGAGGTGGACCTGAGGGAGGAGAGAAGGCGGTAAGGGGGCTGGGGAAGCCACCCTGGGGTGGGGTGGGGGGTAGGGGGAGAGCCCAGGAGACTGAGGCACAGTCACTCCCTCACACTTCCACACCGTGATGGGTCCCCACTGCCCTGGGATAAATCTGCCCTCCTGACCCAGCCCGCGAGGCCTGGTATGGCCTTACCCACCCCATACATACACCTGCTCATTTATTCACGATCTCCATCGCTCCCAGGCTTCCCACTGCCTGCCATGTGTCAGGCACTGTTCTAGGAACTGCTCTAGACATTGAGGGGCTGGGATTCAAACTGGCCCAACTCCAGCCCTCAGGGCCTGTCAAGCCCAGTGTCCCTGTGAGGAGGTTCCCTGCTCTTCACTAACCCTCACTCTAGCTGCCAATGGGAAAGGCCCGACTGCCTCATGAGTTTCTAATCAACTCATTGCTGGTATAGACAAATAGCTGGCCTTCCTATGTGAGTACTAACCGTGCTCTAAGCAGCTAGGTGCTTCTGTCTTGTGTACCTGCTGGGTGCCTGTGTCACTGAGGACAAAGCCAGTACTTCTGGGGAACAAAGTTGTCAATTCCCCTAACTGGAATTGTGGTTGGGTGGTGGGTGTGATCAGAGCAGCCGAACGGGTGTGGGTACTCGTATGAAAGCAAACTTCACCTTGGAAGAAGCACCTGCCTCTGAATAGGACCCTGGGTGGGACGGGATACCAGGGAAGCTCCCTTCCCCTCTATCAGTCAGTTCTGTTCCCAGTCCCTGGGGTGTGGGTGTCACTGGAGGGGACCTGGGCCCCTTGTGGGAGTGAGTGGACTCTGAGGGGCACACATGGGGCCTGTGGAGGCTCTCCCATTTTTACCCAGGCAAGACAGACACCATCTCCTCCCTAAAGAGCCCTGCTAAAGTCAGGGGAGGACCAGGAGAATCTCTCCCCACAGCCCTTGCTCATCTGTCCCTCTCCTTTCCACAGACTCTATCTTTGAACCCAACAATCCACCCACCTACTCATCCAACCTCCCCCACAACCTGCCACCTATCCACCCAACTCACCATCTACCCACCTAACCATCTGCATGCTCATCTACCCACCTACCTACTCACCTCTCATTCAACCTCTGTTGTTATTCATTCACCCTTCCATTTGCCCCCTCTCCCTCCATCTATCTACCCACTCACCTAATACCCACCCACCTACCCATTCATTAAGCCCAGCCATATCCACACCATGGCACCCACCTATCCACTTACTTACCACCTGTCATCCACCCACTTACCCACTCATAATCCATTTGTCTACTCACTCACCCACTTTGTCCATCCACCTAACCTTCTAACCCCATCTCCTATCCATTCACCTCCAAAATATCTGCCTATCCATCCACCCTCTCACCTGCCCTTCCTTCCACCTACCCATGTATCGTCTGTTCATCCACCGTCCGTGGGCCCTCCTGCTACCTACTCACTGACCCACCATCCATCTACCTACTTTCCTACCCATCATTCACCCCACCATCTATCTCCCAACTCATCCATCCACCTTTGCATCCACCAACCAACCACTGGCCCACCCACCTGTCCCCTCCCTTGTGCCAACCTGGCCCACCTCAGGACCGTGGGTGTGCTAGGCTCCACGGAGGTGATGATGCCCTTCATGCCCGTGTTGTGTAGCACGCTGGGTCTCTGCTGGATGGCGTCCTGGGTCCGGGGTGAGATGGGCGAGTGCTGGTGGGAGTGGGAGTGGGAGGCGGGGCGGCTGCCACCGCTGCTGCTGCCCCCACCCCCGCTGCCACTGCTGCCGCTGCTCTGCTCTGTACCTGGTGGGGACAGGCTGTGGCGTCAGGGAGGCAGGCTTCACATGGCCCATGAGGACCCCCAAAGGCTGGGGCAGGGACCTCTGATGCCCTACCAGGTCTCCAGATGGGCGCGTGCTCCACTGTGGTTGTGGATGTGAGGATGGACTTCTCACGCTCCCGTTCACGCTCCCGATCTCGATCTCGCTCCCGCTCCCTCTCGGACGAGGAGGTGGCAGAGGGTTTTGTCAAGTGAGTGGGACCTCCTGCCAACCAAAAGTCCTGTGATTCAGCCCAGTGCTCAGGGAGGGCCTGGACCTGTCTTTGGGGGTGGAGAGAGGACACCCAGCCACCCTCTGTGGACGCAGGGGTCCTGACCCAGGACAGGGGCAGGGGTGTTACCTGGGGAAAGTGGGGAGCTGCTAAGTCGGCTGCTGAAGTGTTGGGGTGCTGTGGGGAGGTAGGCGAGACGGTCCATGGCGGTGGCGGGTGTGCCTGGTGTCGGAGGAACCAGCACAGGTAGATGTGGCACTTGGGACAGGTCGATGATGCCTGCAAGAGGAGGCAGGGTTGCAGGAGGGGCAGTAGGGGCCAGGCCACTTGCCAGCTGACCACCCCAGCGGTGGAGTGCAGCATGCCCTCATGAGCAGCAGCACAGCCAGGCCGCTCCCTCCTGCTTCTGAGCACCAACCCCCCTGGACCCTTTTCTGAATGTCAGGCTCTCCCCATCCCACCTCCCCTTGGCTCCCAGACCCCAGGAGTGGTGTCCTGCAGGTGGCATCCCTGCATTACCCTGGTACACTCTTCTGCTCTTCCAGCCTCTGGCCCCATACAATCAGTTCCTCGTGTTCAGTCCTCACTGTCTGAAACAACTAGACTGACTGGTTTTTCCAAATGGACTCTGACTGGTACTTGCTTGTTCCAAAAGTGTTTCCAGAGGATGACTCCAATGCACTTACAATGCAACCATGGGTTGTTTGCAAGTCAAGGGATTGGGAAATTCTAACAGTCTCCTATTTAGACCCTCCCTTTTTTTTAATGCCAAGGACCCCATATACCAAGAGTACACAGAGGCCCATGCACACCTCCCATGTGTGCATACAGGATGCACATGGCTACCAGACACACACCCACACTCACAATCACCCACCAGGTCTGTGTTTGTGCTAAGGGCAATCCCACCTCTCAGACCTCTAAGGGGACCACACCACCATCTCACAAGCATACACGTGTCTTTGCACCCTCAAGCAGGCCTGGGTAGATGAGGACTAAGGCCGATTCTGGATGGGGAGGGTCTGCTCACCCACTTGCCAGCAAGTGACCAGCCCTACTCACCTCGAGGTCCAGCGGCATAGTTGAGAGCCAGTGAGGACTCGCGGGGTGAGAGGCCCCTTAGCATGTCAGCTCGCTGGGCCATGGCGGTGGCCGCATTGTGGTGCATCTGCTGTGAGGTGATGTAATCGTTGATGATTGTCTGGCGGTTCTCCAGCGCTGCCGTGTCAGGGTAGCCTCGGATGAGGTACGGTGGGTACAGGTGCGGGTAGGTAGGGTTGGGGGCCAAGTGTCGGGGCAGGTAATAGGCAGCGGCTGCGGGGAAGAGAAAGGCAAGGTCAGGCTGGTGAAGAATGTCTCCCCACCTGTCTTTACACCCCCCACTCCCATACCTGACAGCTTCTCCCAAAACACCCCCACAACACAGAATTGAGAGCCTAGACAAAGAACAACCTCCGCTCTCCACACACATGGGAGCACCTTCTATTGATAACTTTTTCAGATCCAAGTTTCCCCAAACAAAGGGCATCCAAAATGTAGATCACTAAGATACCTAGGGAGGCATCCTTCTAAACAGATTTTCAGACCATGTTCATTTGAGGAACATTCAATACTTCAACCCTCTTTTGATACCTTTGCAGTTTTAAAGGCACTGGTAAGTTCTGCAGGAAAAGAAAACCACTGAAAAATATTTAACCCCATATATCCCTCAGACTCCTAAGAGAGATTCTGTTCTAACCTAAACTATTTACATGACTTCATTCATTACTGCTGGGTCTCTCCACCCTTACACTTGTTTCCCCATCTACCAGAGCTGAGCTGATGCCTGAGAAGTCCCTGGGCTGACACTGACGAAGCCTCTGACCCTATGCTGTAGGATTCTATGAGTCTGGGGCAATCACCTGCATCAAGAGGGATTCCGCGGGGTATGGAGGTGGGATCGAAGGCCAGAGGGATGTGGCCGCGGTATAGGTCCACGCCACTCACACCCCGAAGCAGGTGCTCATAGGGCGAGATGGGGTGGGGATGGTGCTCAGGAACGGCGCTGTGGGGGGACTTGGCAATCTCACGGGGCGTCGACGTCAGCTTCCGGTCCTGCGATGCCTTGCTAGATGAGAGGCTGCCTGTGGGGACAGGCCAAGGGGGGTTAGCATCAGGCCTCCGTGGCAGGGCTGTCACAGCCCCCAACACAGGGTCCGCTGAGGCTAGGGGTTATGGGAGGCCATTTGAGGGTAGGCTCTCTGGGATCCAGGGACCAGGACCCTGCCTTCCCCTGTTTCTTTACCTCAGGTTCTGTGTCTTTCATCTACTCACTTGCTTCTGTGTTTTTGTTCTTTTAAAAAATACACTCACTCCTGCTCTCCTTTGTTCTCTTTCATTCACTCATTCAAACAATCAAAAAATCTTTACAGAGCCTCTACTAAATGCCAAGCAATGTTCTAAGAATCGGAGCCACCCCAGTGGGCAAAACAGGCAGGAAACCTGGCCCACATGGAGCAGACACTTACCGCTGGAGAAAGGTGATAAACTAGTTTTTAAACAAAAATTTCTGAGTGATAAATGCTCCAGAGAAAATTTAAAATGTGACCAGAACAGTGGAGCGGGATCCTTAGAGCCTCCCTGAGAATGCGATTTTGAACAGAGACCACCAGAAGGATAAAAAGAAGCCATTTAGGTAACAATCGGAAAGTGGGGGTTTCAGGCAGAGGGAAGAGCAGGTGCAAAGGCTCTGAGCAAGGAACAGAGAGGAAGAAGCTGGCTCACTGAGCCTGGGGCCCTGGCACTCGTACCCCAACCTGTACCCCACGTACCCTCCTGTAGGCGTGGGGTGGGCTCCCGCGTGGTCACAGGCGAGCCGCGTGGCAGGTGGCCAGCAAAGGGTGCCCCGTGCTCCTCGTAGGTCAGGGGGCTCTGGCGTGGCTTGCCCAGCTCGGGCACGATGACCGGGGCCCCCCGGGTGATGGAGCCCCCTGAGCTGCCAGCCGCCCCCGGCCGGCTCTTCAGGCTCTCCTCGTAGCAGGCACGCTCCAGTGCCCGGGCATCAGCCATCACATCCAGTGGGTGCACGGGTGGGAATGTGCGGCCAGGGCTGCCGATGATGGAGCGCACGTCATGCTTTTTGGAGCCGGCAGAGGATGTGCCAGTGTCATACTTGAGCGGGGTGCCCTGGGGAGAATGGGTTGTGAGCACCGGCCATATCACCTCTCTGAACCTCAGTTTCTCAGCCATAAAACAGGAGCACATTTCACGCCTCCAGGGGCAGGGGGACAGAGGGCTTTGCTAAACCTAAGATGAGCACACTTGTCACTTCCCTGCCCGTCCCTGTCTTGGACCCCAAAGCTACTGGGAGGCTATAGAAAGGGCGTAACGTTCACAGGCCAGCCCTTCCTGGAGCAAGTAGAGGACCCCCTGTTGGCCCCTGCAGTCTCAGCACCCCACGTGGGGACAACATCCCTCCCGTCAGCCTGGGACCCTCTATGGCACACTCAAGGGCAAGCCAGAACTCAGCAGCAAAACCCAGCTCCACTGCCTGTGGCCCAAGGCTCAGAGGTCAGGGCTGAGGTTTGTTTGCTCTCTGGCCAGAAGGGACAGCTGAAGAAACAGAGGGTCATGGACCAGAGCGCAACCCGGCCACCTGGGAGAAGCCCCCACCCCGTTGACACAGGCTTGGAAACTAGGATACAGTGGGGCCCTTTGTCTCTACAAGTGATAGAACTCAGAGCTTATTTATGGACCTTTTAATTACTTTCATAAGAAAGGGAAACACCCTGCTTTTAAGAATCCTGTAGAATCAGACTGACCTCCCTCTTGGGTCCATAGTGGGCTCTTGCCCAGAAGCTGAGAGCCTAACTGGTCCCCTGGCATTGGATCATCTCCCCACAGCTTCTCCCGGCACTGTGCACCTTTACCCCAGCTGGGACCTCTTCCAGGATACCCTCCCCAGTCCTGTCCACCCCACAGCCACACAGCCCCTGGGATGATTCCCACTCTCCCTCCTCATTCCATCAGGCCCCCTCTGCCAATGGGAAGAGACAGTGGCCACTCGTAAGGGCCACTGTCCAGCTCCTCACACGACTGGAGTGGGTCATATCCTAATAGGTTGGGGTCTTCTGATGCGTAGGGGCCACAGGGGTGCAGCCTGCTGATGGGGGAAGTGGACACCAAGAAGCAAAGATGTTGTAGATTTAGGCACATCTGGATTTGAGGTTCACAACTGCCATTCACTTGCTGTGTGACCCTGGACAAGCCGCTTCATGTCTGTTAACCTCCACTTATGCACTGACAAAATGAGAGTAGTAGGAGAACTACCTCAGAGAGTGGTTGTGGGGGCTGAACAGGACATGATGCCAAGTGCTCAGGCAGGGCCTGGCCCATGACAGAAATCCAATCAGCAGCAGCCACTTATTTTTAGGACTAGTTCTGGGAGTTTGGCAGGCTGCTTGAACTCTGTGGGCCTCAGGTGCTCCACCTGAAGAATGGGGATAATAGGTATGAACTTCACAGGAGCATAAATACAATCAAACAAGGTCGTGGATATAAAGCCTATAGCCTGGAATCTGGAATGCGTGTGGCAAAGGCTCAGTAACAAGCAGCTGTGTAAACTCAGGCAAGATGCTCACGGAGTCTTAGCCTCAGTCTCCCCATTTATAGAGGCCAGAGCACAGCTAATACTCCCCCCATGCCTTCTTGGTCCAGCCTGCCTGGCTCTGGTGCCATACCTGTGTGATGGAGCCCTCCTTGAGCGGCCTCGGGGCCAGGGGCAGCTCAGGCGTGCGCCGCAACTCCTCTCGTGGGATCTCATGGATGGAGCGACCGGCTTCCTTCACCGTGGCCACCATCCCTTCATGGGCCGGCTTCAGCTTCAGGGGCCCCAGGGCCTCTAGGGGTCGGGCCTTGTAGGCCTCAGCCAGGTCTCGCGGGGGTGGGGGCGGAGGGGGCGGCGTGCCCTCACGCTTCAGGAGCTTGGCCTCCCGGCGGAGGTAGTCTTCCTGGGCCTCCACGTAGGACCGTGGAATCCCTGCCAGGGGGATAAGGAGCTGACCCTTGACTCTGCACCCTACCGTGCCTGTCCTAACCTGGGATCTCCACGTGCCAGTGTTACTGGAGCCAGACTACCAGGGTTCCCATCCTCACTCGCTATGTGGCCTCGAACTCATGACCTGACCTCTCTGAGCTTCAGCCCCTTCATATGTAAGAAACACCTCACCCAGCCATGCTCATTCGATGAGACACTGCAGACAAAAAGCATAAAATGGGGCCCACAGAGCTGGCTTGCTGCCGACACCAAGAGAATCTGAGTGGCATGGTAACAGCAGCTGCTGAGAACTGCTCATGAGTGATAATATGGGTCCCACATGCTAACAGAGGTGTAGCACTTGCATTCGTGCCAAGCACCAAATAGATGCTCAATAAACAATGCCCACGAAGGACAGGACTGATGGGCAGTACTCTGCTTTCTACTTTTGTTTTTCAAGAAGACATGCCCTTGCTCTGCACTTCAAGTCATACCTGTACTGGCCATGCACACGTGTTACACGCCTTTCCCACAGCACTCCAGCTCGTCCCCCTCCTCCCTCCCCTGCTCATCTTGACTAAACCTCTGTACCCTTGTTGCAGCCACCGTGAGGGCAGTGTGTGTGGGGGGGCACCTTGTGTGATGGAGCCTCGGATATGGTGCTGCTCTTTGAGATGGTGGGGGCTGTGTCGCTCAGGTGGAATGGCACGGCCCATGAGACCTGGGGGAGGGATAAGAGCATCATGGTCACGCAGGTCCCTCAGCCAGCCTTGGGCAGAGACAGGGGCTGCGGTCAGAACCACCCTTCCTGGCACGGGTTCCTCCAGCCATTGACAGCAGTCCCCATAATGGTGGCAGCAGTGGCAGCACTGGATCCAGCAAGCAGTGTCCCATCTCCGGGGCCCTGCTCCAGATGGCGGAGCCTCAGCAAAACCCAGCCTCAGTTTAGCTCTCTAGAAAATCAGGCAAACTGTCCCACCACACCCATCCAGGGGGCACTGACAGACAAATCTCTTTGCTACTATGACCCATTGAGCTGGGAAGCCCCACAGGGCAGGTCCTGGGCCCCCTGGCATTGTTCAGCTGGAGTAGGGAGCCAGGCAGGGCACCCACCTTCAATGCTGGCTGAGGAGATGGCCCTGCTGACACGGCCCTCCATCATGTCGTAGGTGCGCTTGGGGGCAGCGGTCTCATGGGGAGGTCCTGAGCTGCTCCTGCCATCCTCCTTAGAGCACTGGGACACCGACATGCCACCTGGAAACCAGACCGTGCTCATGGCGAGGGGCTGCAGGTCTGGTGCACAGGGCCCAAGACCAGCAAACCAACTGGGGCCTGGGGACAGAGGTCAATGGCAATGCCCATGCCGGCCCTGTCACAGGGTCCTGCTGGGCCCTCCTGAGGGAACCCACAGCCTGTAGTCCAGCTGAGGCCTGACGACAGGGCCCCACCCAGCAGTCTCTCTCAAGTCCAAGGGATTTAACAGATAGAAAGGCTTCCTGCTCCCTGAACCCCAACCCACTGTTCATGGGTGTGCCTCTGACCACCGGCAGCCATATAAGCCTCTATTCAAACAGCCTCACAGGGGTGCTGACTTGTGGCAGGAACATGAGTGCACGTGTGTATGCGAGCAGAGATCCAGCAGCAGAGTATGAACATACGGGATATGCATGACCACTTATGCATTAGCATTTACATGTGGGAGTGTGTGAGCGTGCACGTGTGTGAACATGTGCACACATGCTGAGCCGCTGAGAACAAAGCGCAAATATACCCACATGCCTGTGTCCATGTGCATATATGAGCACACACACGCACGGGTGTTATAACAAGTCCACATGAGGATAGTGTACATCTGGCGGGGCTGGGGGGCTGCCCACAGCATATGTGGCCTTGCTAAGCCAGGATGAACCCCCTGGGGCCAGAGACCTCTGGCTGGACCCCTAGTCCCCCAGACTGGCTGAGGGTCTGAAAGCTGGGAGGGACACCCTGAGCAGAAGAGGGCCTGGCTTTGCCCAGCAGGCTAGGGCTTGTCCAGGGGCCTCTCCTTCCCAGAGCAGCAGAGTCCAGGGCATCAGAAGTAAGCTTCTCAGAACTTCAGTCTTGCCCCTCAAAGAGAACAGGTCCTCTCCCTCCTGTTACTTTATGGGATCCACTCCACAGGTTACACACCGGTGGCCTATAGACAGACTGGGCCGCTGCTCTCAATTTTTTTCAGAATTAATTGTTGATGTTTAAACAAAGACTTCAGATCAAAATAAAAAAAAAAAATATATGGAGAGATGAGAAATCTAGCTGATGGGCTCACATCCATACAGGGTGACAACAGTCGCTGTCTGGGCTGCCAGGGCTCCACACCCCTGCTGCCTTCCACCCGGCCTGTGCTCTCCGGGCCACCTGGCTCCAGGTAGCCTAGGAAAGATGAAAAGCCCTAGTGCAAATGCACTTCCTAGATGGTAACCAGACAACCACAGGGGCTCCAGAAGGGGCTTGGGGACCGGAGCCGAGGTGGCACTCTCCCAGCCTGTCCGCCTCGGCTTGCAGGTCCCCTTAGCCACGTACTGATGCTGGTGCCCAAGATATAGCTGCTGGCCTGTCCCTCGGCCACCTGGTACCAGGACTGAGGGGGCAAGTGGGCACAGGCCGATGCCCACTCACCAGAAGAGAAGCAATTTAGGGCCAGCTGCTGAGAGGGTGCCTGCCCATTAGTTATGTGTCACTTCACAGCCCTGGGTGTCCAGGGATGCTGGAAAACCCACATCCTGGCTCTGTGCTCCCCTAACTCCCTCCATGCAGGGCTCCTTGGTTATGGAACCTGAACCCAGGAAAGGAGAGGGGGTGAGAGACAGGGGGAAGTGGAGGGTCACTCTGGTTGTCACCCTGGTAGCCACCCACGGGCTACCAACTAGAGCACACCATTTGCAGGAAGTGCTGGGCTTCTGCTCTCTGGGCCTCAGTTCTGCCACTATGCTTCTAGCACAGCTGGCCACAAGTTTGTCTCCTAAATTGTAAATAACCAAGCGGAGGTGAAAGGCAAGCCAACCCTTACCTGCCACTGGCTTACATGCCTGCAGGGACAAAGAGGTCACCACCTCTCTCTCATGCTTCATGCTGCCTGTCACCCAGCCCTGGCTCCCTGTGAAGCTACCTCAAGGGGCCAAACATCCTCCTCCCCTGATCCCAAGGGGATCTGGTCTCTCAAGGGGCCACAAGGGTGGCCACACGGAAGGACCACTGGCTGTCCCTGTAGATCCATAAAATGGTGACAACATGCTTCGCCAGACAATATGCCTGGTTCCTGACCACCTAGGCCGATGGGAGGGGCACAAACTCCCCAGATCTGTGTTTCCAAACACATCTGGCTGCCTTTTACCCTGACGTTGTTTTTCTAGACCCTCCTCTTTTGACCAACTCCAGAAACACCAGAGCTTGGGGTCCTGGGGACAAGCTATGCTGCAGGAACAGATTTCTGTGACTCATAGAGTTCACAAGGTGACTTCCTATTTGAGTCACATGTGGGTGTCCTGAGCTCTCTGAGGGGGGCTTCATCTGCTGTATCCCCACCTAATATACCACGTGGAATGTGTGGCCAACTGTCCTCCCATGCCCCCATCAGCCCTCCAACTAAAGATTCTTTCTGGGCACTGAAGACTCCTGTGGATGGGAAGGAGGAAGGCACAGGCCTTGCTGGCCCCAGGCTGCCTCCGCCTGCTCCTTGAGGCTGGGAACACTAGGATGGACTCACCCTCGTAGGACAAGACGTGGCCCTTCTTGCCCTCGTAGATGACATGGCCCTTAGGCAGGCTGTCCTCCCGGCTGCGGTCCAGGCGACTGGGGCTGTCTTCGCCGATGATCCTGGTGATGGTGCCTTTATACAGGACATCGGCTGGAGTGCCCTGGAGGCACAGAGGGGGTGAGCACCTGGCAGGCTCCACCCGGGGACCCCAACACTCCCCAAGCACGACGTGGGCGTGACCAGCTTACATACACGTGTACCTCCACATCCACACACACACACACACACACACACACACACACACATGTTCACACGTGCCGGCTCTACCAGTGCACATGTGTTCATACATGTGCTGCTTCAGAGGGGGGGAGACCAGGCCCAGTGGACCGCAACCACACAGGACACCAGCATGTCGCAACTTACAGAGAGCCCACAGTGTCACAGGAACCACTAGGAGCACCTTATATATATTGACTAATTTAATCCTGGCAATCACCCTAAGGCTATTGTTATGCCTGTTTCAGAGGGGGAAACTGAGGCACTTAATGGTTAGGTGACTTCATCCAGGGGCAAAACTGGAACCCAGGCAGTGCAGCTCTGGAGTCGGTTCCTGCCTGTCCTCAGAGCCCTAACGTTTCACTACTCACCCCTGCCAATTTGGCTCCCGTGCTATGCCTGTGAATGTGCACCACGCACCCCCACTTCCCCAAACCAGGGTTTCTCCCCCTCGACACTATGCCATGTGGGGCCAGTTGATTCTTTGTTGTAGAGCGCTGTCCTAGGCATCGCAGGATGTTTAGCAGCATCCCTGGCCTGCACCCACTGGACGTCAGAGCTGCACTGTGCACCCCAATCTGCCCCCTTCCCAAAGTGTGACCATCAAAGATGTCCTTAGACATTGCCTAATGTCCCCCAAGAGGCAAAACTACCCTCAGTGGAGAACCAGTGCCTTAAGGGAGTGTGGGCTCCCCACAAGGGGAGGTATTCAAGCAGAGAGAAAGCAGCCATGTGGAGTAGCATCCTGCCTTGGGCAACTTTCAAGAACACGAGCGCGGGGATCAGAACAGAGTGTGGAGTCAGATGGCTGGATGGCATATAGTGGCTTTACCAGGGAGTTGTTGTGTGACTTCTGTCAAGTCACTCTGCCTCTCTGAGCCTGGACATCTGTACATCTACAGAATGGAAATAATCTCTGCATGTGCAATTCTCAAAGGCACTTGGCACAGATAAGCTGTCCCCAAGTCAAGAGGTCTGTGATTCCACAGGCCTTTTCACAGATGTGGGGTCCTACTGTGTCCCAAACCCTAGACCAGTGAAGCCCAACCAGTCTCCCCGTGGGAACTCCTCTGCTGAGAAACATCCCCCTGGGGGGGAAGGGCAACAACTGGCAACCCCTTGGGCTTTTGCTGCAGACCTTGATTTGCAAGGATAACAGCAAGAGCCTCTAAATGCACACGGGCTCCCTGCAACTTCACACCACAAATGCTCTAGCTAGGGTCTCCCTGCCACACTCTGAAATGACTGTGCACACTGTAGTGTAAATAGGCGATCACTGGGCAGCAGTCCAGGGGCAAAATAGGAGCACACGGCAGTGACATCCCCTCTGGAGGCAGCTGATACCAGCACTGGGTGTTGTCAGAATGGGGTACATACTGCGGAGAGTAGTGGCTTACCAAATAGCACAGGGGTGATGGGGAGGGGCTCTCCTGCTGGGGCTGAAGGTGGTCCGTGTCCTCAGGCTACACTGTTTACAGGTGCTCTCCTACTCCAACAGAGGACAGAAACCTGAAGGACTGCAGACCCTGCCCCTGGGGACAATACACTGGACAGACTCAAGTGAGTGTGGACACTGTTTGCCTGAGGCCTGTTTCAGGGACAAGAGCTTGCAGCCTCATAGGGTGGGCCCCAGCGAGCATCACTCCCAGGGTGGGGGTAACACTGGGGGAACACAGTGCTGGGGCTTCCTGGAGCCTCCGGGGGGATATCACGGTCCCTGCCTGCCAGTGCCCGCTGGGGTTGCAGATGTATGCGTCTGTCTGCACACGTGTGTGGTCCGGGCATGATTTCATCACCACCCGGTGGCCAGGCTGTGGGAAAGTCTGACTCTCATGCATTTGGGCAGCTGCCACCCTCTGCGCCAAAGACAATCGAAGGGGTGCAAGTGACTGAGATGGTGTGGGTCACAGTTGCCTGGAAACCTGGGGTGGACGGGTGTCTAGGGCCTGCACATGTCAACCATTCAATCACAAGAAAAGAAACTCCACAAGAAAAGAAACAGTGAGGAGTACTTTTACTAGAGGGGAAACCGAGGCAGGAAGACTGCTCCCTGGCTTCAGCAAGTGTGAGGCACAGCTGAGACCTGAACACCCTGGCCTGACTTTTGCCCCAGGTACCTGTTCTTTGCACTCAGCGAAGCTGCCTCCCAAAGCCTGTTATTTCAAAATCTACAGCTTTCTCCTCTGTGGTGTGATCTGAGGCCACTGGGCTCAAACACACCTCACTACAGGCCAGCCTATGGCCTGAAGCTCCACTACAAACGTGCGTGTGGGTGGGGCAGGGTGTGCTGTGCGTGCGTGACTGCTCCTGTCCATGTGTCTGTCCATATGCCCTGTACATGTGAGTGCACCTGCATTATATCCATGTGTGTGCCTGTCTCTGTATGCAAGTATGTCTGAGCATGTACTTCTGGGCACGCACACATCTGTGTCTTAGCTCCTCGCCCTCTGACACGGCATTCGAGAGCCAGATGCATTTGGCACAAAACTGAGTCCATTACTTACTAGCTATGTGACCTCGGGTCTAATCTCTGAGCTTCGCTCTTCTTATCTCTAAAATGAGCTGCAATAGCATGGACTCTGTGCCAGTGTAAAGTGTCTTGTCTGGAGCTGGGTAGAAGGGAAAGGAAAAGAAAGCCCAGGCTGCTCAGGACCCCACTTCCTGCTCGCTAGCCAGGGAGGAGAGGGTTAAATGATCCCAGGGGCACGGGGAGGCCCCACTCCACACACACACCCCCCCCCCGCCCCGCCCTCTGTCAAATGGAGAACTGATCCCCCAACCCTAACACCGGAGGGCCTTCCAATCAGCTCCCTCTGCAAACCCGGGGACAGGGACGGGGCAGATGTCGTTAGGCACTCCCTGCTGCAGAGGTAAGTAGGGCTAGAACGCTTGCCTCTAGCCCTCAGGCTGCCAACACCACAAGGTCAAGGCTGGCACAAGAGCAAACCTCTTTGTTTTCTGGGACTTAAGTCACAAAAGGGGAGGATAATGACAGCACACGATGGGCCACAGTGTGGCCCAAGTGCAGAGCACCTGCCTACTGACACCCTGACACCCCAAGGAGCCTCTGCTCATGCTCCAGACACCACAGCCTCTCACTGATCCTTGTGCAAGCCGGAGACACTCCCATATGCCGTTCCCTGAACCGGGAATGTTGTTCCCTGAGATGCCTGTGGGGCTCATCCTCCACAAGTCTCCCCACTAACCTGTGTGGCCGAGCTGGCCCCAAGCATTCTTAATCTCAGTATTTTACTATATTTGAAGCCCTGGGTACCCTGAAGCCATCTGTGCAGTTTTCCCCCTGTCTACTGCCCTCTGCTACCCTGCCAGTTCCTTGGGAGTAGTGAGTTTTGTGTTTTGTTCAGCCCTTCAAGTGCTGGCTCCAAGTACACAAGAGAAATGACCATGAGTTGCCATCCCCAGGACATCACCCCATCCACCAGGACAGGTGCCACAAAGTGATGCCAGAGGGAGGAGATGGGCTAGCCCACTGCTCTGCCTGCGGTCAGGGCTGCGTCTGGAGATGCTGCCCGCTGGGCCTCCCCCAGCCCTCAAGCAGTGGCCCAGGACACCTACGTGGGTGATGGAGCCGCGGTACGTGATGGGGCTCTCAGGAGGCACCCGCGTGCTGGGAATGCCCTTGGTGATACTTCCTCCTGGAACCGAGCCCAGGGACGTCCCTAAAAGACAAGAGACACAGGGCATAAAGGGTGTCTGCAGCCCCTTCCCAGGTCCCAGTCCTAAAAGCCACCCTGACCGTGCTCCTGATGACCCGCAAGACCCCCTTGGTGTCTCGGTGCAGAAGACCCCATGCCCCTAAATGGGTGAACAATTATGAAGAGAAGCTTTGGGACCCTCTGGGAACTGATGGTGTTCAGCAGATTCTGGATAAAAGATCCTGTTCCTGCCTCAACCTTTCTCCAAAGAGCTGAGGGGCAGCTGTTGGGGATGTAGGGCAGACTCCAGGCCTCATGCCCACCCCTCATGCCCTCACCTCTCAGCACAGACGTCTCCTGGGCTGTGGGTACCCCCAGGCTCTCCGGTGGCCCAGCCTGGCCCCGTGGGGACAGCTGCTCCTGCTTCACTCCGCTGAAGGGCGCTGGGGATGGGCAAGAGCAGTGAGCCACACGCCGCTAGGGTACAGACTTGGAGGGAGGGCCCCCACCTAATCCTACTGGCTGAGGTCCAGCAGTGTCGGGGATTTGGAGTGCCACCCTCCCCTCAAGTTCAGGCCACAGTCCCAGGGGCCAAGCTGCCTTCCCTCATGCCCCCAATACGGACAGCTAAAGCCAAGCCTGGGCCATCCAGGTAGAGGGCCCAGATCCTTACCCAGCTTCTTGGGGTCCATGGCGAGGGGCAGCCCCATGGTGATGGGGCCCACAGGAGCCTTGGCGTGCTCAGAGTATGGGACATGGAGCTGCACTGACATTCCCTGTGAGGGGCATAGGTCCTGGGGTCACAGGGGCCCCCTCAGTCCCTCCACCACATGCCCAAGCCCAGCCAGAGTGCCCTGACATCCCCTTCCACAAGAGCCTAAGAGGAGGGGAACCTCAGAATCACATGCAGGTCAGCGGAGCTGCTCAGCTGAGTGATCATGGACAAGTCCCTGGCTCTCCTGAGCCTTGATCCCCTCACCTGTGAAGTGGCCATCATGACCTGGTATGGTTTAAAGGAAATGGTGCATACATGTGGTCTTGGACAGAGTGGATACTTCGCCCCCATCCCTCACCACACAGGTGGATAGGTCAGGGGGGCGAAGGGGCAGATAGTCCCAGACAGGCTCACCACATGCTGTGTGTCTAGTGCATTCAATCTTCAATTTCACAGAGCGGAAACCGAGGCACAGAAAGATTCTGTAACTTGCCCAAGGCTATACAGTCTGGCTGTACAGCCCATGCTCTTGACTACCCCAGAGTCCCCAAGGTCCTAAGTGCCAGGGGCAAGCTCCAGCCAGCTCACACTCCAGCAGTGCCGGGCAGAGAGGTGACCCTGGCCCCTTGAGGGCCCAGTTCCCTCCTGGCTATCACTGCTTCCAATGCCCCCACTTTATAGATGGAAAGACTGAACCCCTAAAAGAGGAAGGGGCTATTCTCTGGGCAATAGGCCACATAGATGCTCCTGGGGGGTGGGGGTGCTAACCCTCCCGCCTCACCTGGGAGATAGCACTCATCTGCCTCTCAAGGACGCTGGGGTGCTTAGTAGAGGAGATGAGGGGCGGCGGGTTGGAGATGGTGGGTGGGCGTGGCAGGACGGGCCGGACACTGTCGTGGAGGCCCAGAGGCAGTGGGTGACCTGTAGGGCACACATGTGTCCATCATGGGGCCCCAGCAACGGTCATGCCCCTGCCAGACAGACCCCGCCCCCAGGCAGCTTCCTGTCCACACATGCCCCTCTGCTGCTCCTCCCATCTCTGTCCTGATGAGCTGCTGTGTCTTTGGTTCAGATGCCACACTCGGAAGCCTCCCTCCACCCTGTAATAGCCTGGTCCCTGGCCCAAGCCCCTCACCTCTGGCCCAGACCCTTTAATTGGTCTCCCTGTTCCCACTTTACCCACTACCCTACCTCTGCCCTGCCCCAGCCACTACCCATTTTCTTCCCAGGAACCAAAGGGATCTTTCTGAAAAGTCTTCTGGTTCACATCCTCCCCGCTGCTGTGAACCTTCCATGGCTCTCCACTGCTCCCAGAAAGTCTTAATCTCTGACTCAGCATTCAGTTTCATCTGACCTGGTGCTTGTGGTCTCCCCAGGCTTTTCTTTCCATGTATCCATTCTTTAGCTCTACGTCACTGGTAGAAGACAGAGCCCCCCCCCCCCCCCCCCCCACTCTTGGGCTATCCCTTACCAGCTCAAGCACCTCCTATGGCTTCAATCCTAGTCCTGCAAATTTCTCAAATCTCAACAGATCTTTTCTTTCACAGACCAAACCATCCCTCTCGTTAGGTCCCATCACACTCTAAAATCCTTTTACATGCAGTTCAAAACCAGTGCAAATAGTTGGCACCCAATGACTGTGCTGGCTGACTCAGCATGGCAGCTGAAGAGCCCACGCGTGGGCCAAGCTACTCACCAGGTGGGGCGTAGGAGAAGGCCGAAGGGTCAGGGGTGTGCGGGGAGGCCTTGATCACCTCACGAGGGGGCACAGGGAAGGGCAGGCCTGACGTCCAGCATGGGGCCTCCGTGGGCAGCTTCTGGCCCTCGGGTGCAAAGGCCGGGAAGAACACAGGCTTCTCTGCTGAGAGGACGAGGCAGGGCAGTCAGCCATCCTCGGCCAGCCCTCAGGGACCCAACGGCCCTGGCCACCCCTGCTCAACCAAGGCCCTCTGTGCCCACAGTACTGGCCTGGGGCGAGAATGGGGTCTGGGCCAAGAGTAGTAGGGGTCTATGTTGGGAGCCCACCAAGTCTGCAGCCTGGCACTGCCCTGAGCCCTTGTGATATTCTGTCTGGCACAGGAATGTGTCTCTGGGCTGGGGTTCTTGGCAGCCCTTGAGATCCTTGGGAGCTTCTCAGTTCCAGTGTGCCAGGCGAGCAAGGGGCCCTGGACAAACCTCCAAAGCAGGGGCTGGCAACCGGTGGCACAGGGCCTGCTGCCTGCTTTTGTACAGACACTTGTTCTGGAGCATGGTTGTATCCGCCCATTTATTTATTGTCTATGGCAGAGCTAAGCAGTTGCAGCAGACTGTCTGGCCCATTAAGTCTAAAATATTTACTGTCCAGCTCTCTCTAGAAAAAGGGGTTGGCCTGTGCACAATGATGTAGGCTTTCTGGGGTACGTACACCCTGGCAGGAGGGGTGGCCAGAGGTCCACTCTAGAGAACTACCACCACCATTGCAGCCTATTTGTTGAACATGTACTATGTGTCAGGCACTGTGCTAAGCATCCTACCAGCGTGGACCCAAGGAGCCTCCTTAGCTTATTAGTAGGCTTGTGAGAAAGAGACTGTTACCAGATCTGTCATACAGAGAGAGAAATAGGTACAGACACATCAATGGAGTTTTGTAAGGTCACCAGCAAACATCTGGCCAAGTCAGGATTTGAATGCTCAACTTCTTGGCCTGTGTAGCTGCAGAAAACAAGACAGGAAGGTAATACCCTCCCAGAGCCTCCCATGGGCCAGAACTTTTCCAAGTGCTTGTGTGCACCGACTTGTTTATCCTCACTATACCCTAAACAGAATTACCATCATCCCCATTTTACAGATGGGAACACCAAGGCCAGGAGAGTTGAGGTCACCTGGTCAAAGGCCCACAGCTGGCAAGGGAGGGAGCTTCGAGTCCGGGCAATCAGGCTATAGACTGTGATCTTAGCCTTCACTAGATGCCCTGCCCACAGGAAGATGAACTACCACTGGCCCCAGATTCTCAGGCCTAGATACACCGTGTAGACCGAAGGCCAGGGACTCAGGTCCACCATCATGGTGTTTCCCCCTGCCCCTCGCCTCCCACTCTACTGAAATCTGCCCCAAGCTCTGGACCTCTCCCTTGAGAACTGGCTAAGAAATCAGGCAGGAGACACAACTTGGAAACACCAGAACTCTCTAACTCCTGGGACAGGAATAGTAGGCAGGTGTCATCTCTTGGGCCACCTCCAGATGACAGAGGGAGGTTCTGAAAGCCCACCGAGGTATGGCAGCAGAGTGTTAGCATCGATTAGTGATGCCTGCTGTGGGCACAGCAGGTGGCAGTGGAGGCGTGCATTCTCCAGATCTTCCCTCTCTCCTAAGAGAGACAGAGTCATCATCCCCCCAGCCCCCGCCGCCCCCCCAGGCCTGTGCCCTGGTGAAATGAGCAGCCCACAAGAGAGGGTCACAGGTGCAGAGAACAAGTCAGTGGAGGGATTCCACAGCCCCTCAAAGAGGCGCCCCCACAGGGCCTGCCGTGAACACCCAGGCCTTGCCCGTCCAGCTGCCCGATCCTATGTGCACCTTGGATGCTTTCTGGAGCTCAGCTTGGGCTGTGCCGGGCGGGGGTGGGCTCCAGCACTGGAAGGGAAATCTGTGGCTGGGCCAGGCTGGGCAGGAGGCCGAGAGCCTGGAGAGACAACCTGTTCCTCCAGCTGGCCCCCAGGGGAGCTGAGCGACTGGCTTGGCTGAGCTGCTCCATGCAAGAGCCAGGCAGCAGGGAAGGCTCCTGAGAGACCAGAGAGGTAGTGCTGGGTGTCAAGTTCACACATGTGCCTACAGGCACTGAGCAGCAACCCAGACCACATGAGAAAAGCACACAGCACCTGATGCCAGGGGCACTGTCTACTGTGGGGAGCCATTCCAGGAAAAGGCACAACCCTTGGCTAGACTCAGAAACCACTGGTGGCAGCTCACTTTCTCCCAGGACAGGGCCTATGGTCTGTCCCAGCAGGTCCTGGCTGGCCCTGAGTGGTGCCCAGCCACCCACGGGCTGCCTAGCCCTGCTCACATCTGACAATGGCCAGAGCTGTTTGGGCCCCAGGCATCATTACACAGCAAACCCCTGGGCTGGTGCCCCAAGCCTGGAATGTCCTCCAGAGCCATACTTCGCTCTCGCCCAGCAAACCCCATCCCTGCCACGGGGTGTCCTGGTCCTAGTATGGGGGGCTGGCAGGGTCCTTAGAAAAGGCACACGCCCTGCCCTCATCCCCACATGAGACCATCCACAGACCCCACAGGCTCTGCCTCTGAAACAGACTCCTAGTGCTCCCCCTTCCTCCCTACCTCCATGGTCACCCCTGCAGTCCAGGCTGCCACCACAGCTGGTCAGGAATAGCACTGTGGCCTCCTCCATCTGCCCATGACTCCCTGTAGCCCTTACCCTCAACAATGACCAGAGAGGGAGAGAGAGAGATCTTTCCAAAATAAAAATCAGATTATCCCCCATAACACAAACATATTAAAACTCCTCTGACAAGGCTTCTCCCACACCTGAGACAAAAACTATGGCCTACGAGGCTTTACACAATCATGGGTCCCCATTTCCCTCCTTGACTCTCCATCTTACCCTTTCCACAGCCACAACGACCTTCTGGCAGCTCCCCAAACACACCAAGCTTATCCCTACCCCAGGGTCTTTGCGAATGCTATTTCCACTGTCTGGAATGCCCTTCCCCTATATCTTCCCATGACTAACTCATTATCTCCACAGAGACCCCTCCTCACCCTGCTTTGTTCTATTTTAATTGCATGAACAAATCTAAAGTCATCTTGCTTCCTTTGTATGTATCCTGGCTTAATATCCCTCTCAATCAGAGAAAGAGCTCCCTGAATCAAAGACTTCATCCTGCTCACTCCTGAACCCCCACCGCTTAGCATAGGACTTGGCCATCGCAGGTGTTCAACAAATGTCCTGGCCCAGTGGCCACAAGACAATCTGTGTGCTGGCCAGGATGCATGGCCACCCATGTGGGTGGCGTCTGAGACTTCCTGCAGCAGGTGGAAGCGGCCACAGGGAGGCAAGAGGGCAGGCTGATGAAACAGGGAATATCTGACAGGCCTGTGTCATTTGTGGGAAGCATGGAACCATCTTCCTTCAGGGATAGCCTTCCTCTTTGTCCTCATACAGGTAAACAGCACCCCCCTCAAGAGGCCTGTGGCCAAGGGCCCAGCCTGGCTTTCTAGAGAAGGGCTGCTCTACCCAAGAAGGGAATACAGATGGCACTGGCACTGTGCTGCTCAGGGAGGGGGCCGGGGTCCTGTTGCCCTTATACCCCTAGAGCAGCTAGTAGAAGCCTAGGTTAGCCCAGTGTGGGGGAGTCTCTGGAGGACCAGCGCCCGACACCCATGATGCACATGGCACATGTGGCATGCCAGGCTGCTCTGGGAGGGTGCCTCTTTGGGGACACAGGCCTGGAACTTCTTGGGTCCAGTGGGGAAAGGGAGGCAGAGACAGAACATCCAGAGAACAAGAAACCCCGCTTGCCTGTCTCCTGACCTTGAGCTTCACATGGCAAAAATAAAGCACGCCCTGGGCACTTGCTATAACACAGCTGCTCAGGGAATTACCCCACGGGCTCCCCAGTGAACCCAGTGACCTCGGCCTAGAATAAGGTCAGGATGAGACCTCGAGGGGGCAGTGCTTCCTGCCCAGGCCCCAGAGTTGCTGCCAGCTGGGCACTGAGCCTTATGCATGATTCTAGAAGCTCATGTGTGGGCTGAATCACATGGAATCAGAGCCTGAGTCACAGACGTGTGTACGTGTATATACAATGCTTTTGAAAATGTTTTAAAGTTGCCAACATTAAAAAACCACATCTCAGGTGAGAACATGGATTTCTGGCTTCCCTGGAAGCACAGGGGCAGGCCTGTTCTGCCCCATGGTGACTTGGCTAAAGCCAGTATGTGCCTGTGTTATGAAGAGCAGGAGTCCTCAGATTCACTGTGGTTCCCACCATGCCCTGCCTTCTTCCCCTTCACCTGCCTGTTTCAGCTGGCCTTCCATGCCATTCTCTGCTTCAAGCCTGCCATGGCTGCTGTGGATGCATAGACACCCCTTACCCCTCATCTCTGCCATACCCCTACTCCCCGCCGTGGCCACGGGCACACACTCACCTTCCTTGTCGGCAGGAGGCACAGGGCTCCTGCTTTTGCCTCGAGGGCTGCTGCTGGGCTGTTGGGGGGTGTCGTTCTCTGGCTGCAAGGGCTGTGGTGGTGGCAGAGCAGGGGGAGCTGCATCCTCCCGGGGGGGCTCGTGGACTTTGGTGACCTGCTGAGAGAAGTGGGAGACGTGAATATCTTAACAGGCCTTCCATGAGCCACAGAGATCGAGAATAGCCTTCCAGGCCCCCTGCACACGAGAAGCCTGAAAGCCATGGATGGCAGTGAGGTAGCCAAGAGCACAGGAGACAGGAAGGTAGGTCTTTGTACAAAGTGTGTAGGATGTGGCCGCCCATCTCAGCTACCTAGTAGGGAGCCCAGGCTCTAGGACCCTGTGGGTCTGAGAGAGATGGGGATTGACCCAGCCCTGGGAGCTGCCAGTATAGCCTAGCTCACACTGTGCCCCTCACTCAGAGAGCCCCTCAGCCCGCAGCCCCCAGCTGTACTTGGGAAGCCCAAGAACGCTTCCTCAGAGAGGAAAGGGCTCCTCCAAGGGGCTGCCCATGTAGCCTGGAGATTCTTCTGGAAGGCCTCCTCAAAGGGCATCATGTTCAGAATGGGTGGGTGGGACCCCACCCTTCTCCCCACGGTGTTGTGACAGCCAGGAGATCTCCTGCCTTCCCTGGTCTGGGGGAGCTCTGGAGAACCTTGGGAGGCAGGGTTGGGCAGGGCCACTCCAGCGCCAAGGGCCAGCAAGGGTACACTGCTGGAAGGGTAGAAGGCAGCCCTGTGGGCCACAAGTTCCCTGGTTCCTCCAGGGCCCCACCCTGCACGGCTGCCAGCTCTCTGGAGCTGTTCCTGCCTCATCTCCATGGGGATTTCTCCAGCAAACAGGAGGCTGCTGGGAAGAGCTGAGGAAAGGAAGGCTGCAGGTGCTGCCCACCCCCACCCCCATGGAACTGTGCACCTGCCCTGATATACTGCCTTATTGAACCAGAGGGGAAGGGCAGGGGGCACAGAGGCTGTGGCCTTCCTTGGCAGGAGTCCTAGGGTGTGGGAGGGGGGTGCCTGGGCACTCACAATTGGGGGTATGGCAGCTGCCCGCTGCTTCAGCTGCTTCAGGTCCAGAGGCTTCTGGGGTGAGGCACTGGCCCTGGCGTCACTGGTCGAGGTGAGGAGGCTGGGCCGCGGTGACAGCAGCCTGAGGGAGAGACAAGGGTCAGCCCATAGGCTCACAGCTGGCCTCTCCTGGCTCCAGCCCTATACAACCGGGCTGGAAGGACTGCCAGAGGGAGGCAACTGTCCAGGGTCACCTAGCCGAGGATATCAACCAGGACTCTGGGTGGGGACCAGGGGGAAGGGGACTCCTCCCTCCCTCCTTCCTCTGGTCTCTGCTGACTCCATGAGGAGCTGAGATCTGTTCCAACCCCAGCCCAGAGGCCCAGGCCAGGATCAAACACTCCTCTGAGACAGCCCACAGCAGGCAAAATCCCAGGGAAGCCCAGACTTCGGGCCTGCACCATGCAAAGCCCTTTGGAAGCTATGGGAAAGCCAAAGAATCAACTAGATTAAGGTTTGGTGAGCTTAAGAGATTCAGAGAGATTATTCATCACCCGAGTGTGAGGGGCTCAGGCACCAGGGCATGGAGTTGAGTGGACCCCCCTTACCAGAGGACAGGAATTGGGAAACCTACCCACTTAACCAGAATGCTCCACTAACTGGAATCTTACCATTTACATAAGAGCTTAAAGCAGGTAGACTGCAGGCTTTGTGTGGAAGGGTTGGTCGGCAATAAAACTGTCTACCTATTAGCAAAAAGTATGGCCATGAGCTGAACCGGGCCTGTGAGCACTGGGTTCCCCAAAGCGAGGTCACATCCATCTGCTGTGGACATGCAGAGCTGGGTACCAGGACAGGGCACACAGTGGGGCTGAAGCAGATACCAGGGGAAGGGTCCCTCCCATTGAGGGCTGCACCTGGGCAGAGCCTACCCTGCGGGGTGGCTCCTGAGCTGTTCATGGGTGTCACTTCCTTCAGGATGTCTTCAGGGATTTCTAGGAAATCCCAGAGTATTGGGCACAGTAACTTGCTCCAAATCCCATCTGGCTCCCTAGCTGGCATGAGGTCTCCAAGGCAGGAGCTCAATCTGCCCCAGCCTCAGTCCCTCAACCACCCACTGGGGCTGCCAGGTTCCTGCCTAGTTCTTGACTCTCTCCTGCGATCTGTACTTGCTGAACACACAACAGACCTGGTGCTGTGCTTGGGGAGCACAGAGACCCAGGATCCAGTGTCTGCCTGCAGAATGCCACAGATGACCAAACAGGGTGCTTGAGGGCATCGGCCATGGGCTGGGATTCACCCAGAGGGCCAAGCTAAGGCTGGGTCCCCCAAGCCAGAAGGTCCTGTTGGCATACCCCTGTTGTGTACTTCGATCATACTGGGTCATTCCACGTGTAGACTGTAAGCCATAGCCACTGCCTTCCAGGTTAGAGCTGTGACAACCAGGACGTGGCTCAAGCCACTCTGCAACCCAGCAGCTGGTGCCATACCCCCATGATGAGGACAACATGCCTCTTTCCTGTGGATGGAGCAGGGCAGACACCTGACTTGGGGCCTAGGTGCCCTCCACTCTCTATGGTGGCGGGGCTGCCGAGCCATGGCCATGACAGGCTGTCCTGCGGGTACCTGCCTCCCACCCGCATCTGCCACACGCATGGCTGAGCAAAGACAGACATGGTGCTGCCTGCTGGGGCTACCCAAGGCGTGCAGGCAGGGCCGGGCACAGGGGAAGGTCATCCTGACTTTTCCACGCTCGGCCGGCCTCTACAGTCCTCCCCACTTGCTCGCTCTCCCTCCCGCCCTCACCTCTCCAGCCTTCCACACCCTGCTCATGCTCTGAGGATTTCAGGGCCTTTCCTGTAGCGGCCATCCCTCCCCACTCCCCTGCACTTGGGCCTCCGTGCCCACGCTTCCTAATGGGACTAAACACTCATGTCATCAGCTGTCCTGCTGCTGCCACCCTACCTCAACAGCCACCACACCTGGTCTCCCCTCCCCTCTGCCTTCCAGCACCCATTTAAACCAACCCACATTTGTAAACTTCAATTTAAAAATGAATATGACTGTGCCACTTTGGAAGAAGTCTGGCAGTTCTCAAGAGACAAAACACAGTTACTGTCTGACCTGACAATCCCACTCCTGGGTGTCTGCCCAAGAGAACCAAGAACACAGGCCCACAGAAAAACCTGTTTACCAGGATGGCAGCAGCACCATCATTGTAGCCAATGGGAGGAAAGCACCCAGATACCCAAACATGGATAAAAGGACGACCAACACACGGTCTGTTCACACAGTGGACTGTGATTCAACCACAAAAAGGAATGAGTAGCTACACCTGCTACACCATGGATGGACCCTGAGAACAAGATGCCAAGTGAAAGCAGCCAGACACAAAAGGCCACATGTTATGCAAATCCATTGATATGAAACATCCGGAAGAGAATCCGCAGACGAAGAGAGGTGAGTGGAGGCCAGGGGCTGGGGGTGGAACGTGGAGTGATGCTGAGGAGCAAAGGCTTTTTTTCTGGGGTGACGGAAACATTCTGGAGTTCAACGGCAGTGATGGTCGCACACCTCTAAACAGGCTCAAATCCGCTCAACTGCACACTTGAACGGCTGAATTGTACACTAGCTGAATTATTGCTCCATAAAGCTGTCATGAGAAGAAAATAAAGAACGTACTATATGCTAGCCAGGAAATCAAGAGATTGATTAACTGCACTGTTCTAAGAATGACGTTCTATTGGACTTTGTATTGGACAGGTGTACAAAAATACAAAACTACCGTGAAACACACACATTAAAGCTAAAAAGTAACATTTCATATCAGCATAAGTATGTTTTATAACACATATGCAATGAAGTGTTTGTGTCCCACCCTGATTGCCAGCCAACGAGGGCCATTCCCTGGGGTTTGGGCCCTGCCTTGGTTTCCCCACAGCTCCTCACCCAGGGAGGGACAAGCCACACCAGAGAGAGGGGAACAGGGACTGCCCCTCAAACACTCTAAGCAAGCAGCCAGTCTCAGCAGAGACCCAGACTCCTGTTTCCTGAGTCCCCCACGGAGTGAGGGCAGGAGCTCAGTGGGCCTGGGGTCATGGTGCAGCACTTCACCATTTATGAGTGGCCTCCTGATGCCAGCCCGACCTCTCACTGTAAGAGGGCAGCATCCAAGAACAAGGGTGTAGGTTCAAGTCCTTGGCAAGCCTTAGGGTCTGGAACCCCAAAGGAGCAGGAAGATACTTAGCACTGATGTGGCTCCCACTTGCCCTTGTTTCAGCAGCCGTGGCTGGTGAGCACCGCCTCCAGGAGCCCTCCTTGGGATGGCCCTGCCTGTTCTCTTTCCTTTGTTTTCTTGGAAGACAGCAGCTTTTATTTTCCTCTCGGGAGGCCCGGGCGGGTCAGGGCTCTCAGAGCCTGGCACCAGGCATGTGACCCAAGAGGAGAGGGGAGGCCGGCAACACAGCTGGGAGTGGCTTAGGGCTCATGCTCCTGTTCAAACCCCACCTTTGGCTATAGAATTAAACCACTGGGCCTTGGTTTCCCTATCTATAAAATGGGAATGAGAACATTTACCCCCCTGCCCTCTAAGCAACCATACATGAAGCACCCTGAGCAGCACCAGGGGCTGAGTGGGTCACACAATCTTAAAATCACAGTGGGTTTTCTTCTCACACTGGAGGGCTGAGGCTGGGGGAGGGGGACTGGGGACACACTGGGTCTGCAATAGGGCACACCTCTCTGCCTGCTAAGTGCTCTCCTTGGCTTCTCCATGATCACCAGGCTGAGATCATCCCTGCTGCAACTGGGGCTGGAGAGTGATGGAAGGCTGGCTGTGAACAATGTCTGCATAGACGTAGTTATGTTGCTTCCTGTGGGGCCAGGTCCCTGCCCACCTGTCACTTCCTCTCCTGCCCTCTCCCTCACTCCACTCTGCCACAGGCCTCTATGCCCTCTACTGAACATAAGCTCATACAGTCGCAGGGCCTTTGCACTGGCTATTCCCTCCTACCCTCCCCCCCCTCACACTATAGGCTCTGATCACCCTCCCATGCCACCCTGACTGCTCCCCACACAGCCCCTGGCCAGCACCCCAATCTTCCCATCACCCACTTATCATAGGAGCAGCTGTTTTGTTTTTTTTCAATGTTTCTGTTCCATACTAGGCACTCTCACCAGAAGGGAAGAACTCTGACATCAGGACTCATCTGTACTGTTCCCAGCATCCCTCGCACATAGAAGGGCACCCGGCACACACTGGTGCCCAGTCAATCATTTACGGAATAAAGAAATAAAAGGTAAATTGCTGTTGGGATGCTTTCAAACTTTCAGGGGCACAGTGGAAGCCACAATCTAGCCTGCTCTTGGAGTAAACTTCCAGTGTTCTTAAAACAGACCCAAAGGTAGCAAACCTAGTGTGTGTGGGCCTGGCACCAGGCTGCAGTTTTTGCTATGACCTCCATTATGCTCGCAGTAAGCCCAAAAGTGGGGATTCCACACCTACCTTATAGAAAACTGAGGCCCCAGGGAAGGGGCTTTCTGAAGTCCCCAATCCACCCGAGGTGCCCAGGTACCCTCTCCAGAAACTGGGACAGAGGAGGGCAGGCAAGCTCAAGGCTCTGCAATCAAAGCCACTATCTCTGGTCATCAGCCAAGAAAGCTCCCAGGCAGAGCTGGCTGGCAGAAGGTGACGGAAAGTAAAAGCAGAATATGATTTCTCTCCAAAGGTCGTCTGGCAGAAGCCAGGACGAGATGCATCCTGGGCCTGTCTGGGGACGCCAAGCTCACCACACCAGGGCTGCCAGGCGGGAAGGAGGGTGGTGGGCAGGCGGCCAGGACCTGGGGTCGAGGAGGGGCCCATCCGTCCCGCCAGCCCTTCCGGGAGGCTGTGGCTGCCAGGGCATGCTCTGACGCATCTTGCCTGCACGGCCACGGCTAGAGGGAAGGAGGGGTGGCAGGCGGCCAGCCAGGAAGAGGTCAGCAGGCTGGCCTAAGTCCAGCCTGGCTCTGAGGGTGGGGGACCAGCCTCGATCACACAGGGCATGACAAACCAGGTGTCCTGACTCCCAGCCCACAGCCGCTGCTCCTTGGGGATGGAACGTTGGACATTCAGGCAGGAAGAGTGGGTGGAGCCAGACCCAGCTTGGGGAGGGAGGGATATGTCCCTGGGTGGGGCTGTTGGGGGAGAGAGGGAGGCCGAGAGTAGCCTCCAGGGCTTCAGGCATGGCCAGAGGGATCCCGGGCGTTAGCGGGGTTCAGCCCAGCCTTGGGTCTTGGGCAGGCCACGCGAACCCAAAACAGAGACTCCAGGAGGCTTGCTTATCAGCATGGTTGCCTCATGAGCTCAGCACTCTTCCCGCTAAGAGCAGAAACACGTTTCCATGACTCCGACCTCATGGCCAGCAGGAGCAGGGTGGGGAGCCATCCACCCTGACCCCATTACCCAGGCACAAAGAGTGAACGTAGCAGCAGGCCCTGGCTGTGGGCCTTCCCCAGAGGACCGGGCCACTGCGCATACTGGTTTCCAAGGACAAGAAGCTCAGGAACTTCTGAGCCCTCGGAAGCCTGTTGGTCTGGCCTTTGCTGGTCACGGGGCTACCCACCAGACCATCTTCCTGACAGTGGGGACTCCCAGGGACTCCCGGACACAGGAAACTGAGGACAATCTGGCCCACTTCCTTCTGTGGCACATACAGAGACCCACAGAGCTCTGGATGAATCTGAGTCTCACATGAGGAGTTCTTGAGCTCACCATGTTCACATGCCCCAAGGTGAATCACGGGACAGGGGAAAGGCTCCACATGAACTTGGCGATCTGAAAGTCAGATTTTCCTCCCTCTCACTCTGCCCAGAACTTTCCGAGAGACAGGAGAGGAGAGACAACAGACCGCACCGGTTTTAGTCAAAATAAAAATGACCCACCTGCCTCACTAGAAAACGTTGGCCCAGGATCCAGATGTGGGTGGGAGTGGGTCTGCACCTCTGCCCTCAGCTGCTTGGCTCGGCCCCAATGTGGGGTACGAGCTCTGGTCCTGGCTGGGGGTCTCAGAGGCTCAGAGCCCTCGACCATCTGTGCCACATGTGGGTAAAACCCAGTGCTCCAGGGGCCTTGGGTGCAAGGTGGGGACAGGTACCCCGCACCAAGAGCAGAGACAAAGGAGAGAAATGGAGGAACACATCTCAGAGACAGCAGTACCCAAAGAGGACAGCATGGTTTGGGGGGATCCCTCCAGGCCACCCCAGCAGGAGAGCAGCCTCAATGGCTCCATCAGCTCGAGCCAGGACAGGGGCTCCCAGTTCCTGCACCCTGACCCTTGGCAGATGGGATGTGAGCCACTAGTGAGCTCAGGAGTCTGTCACAACCAGCTGCAGGCAGACCCGCATCACTGGCTGCGGGGACATGGCAGCCATCTCCGTGGGCCTCTCTGACCCCCACTGAATTCTCTGCATTCTCCAGCTGGTTTCAGAGCCTCAGTCACACCCAGCTGACCGGGGCATTCCCCTGAGAACAATCTGCAGCCATGAGTTAGTGCAGCCTGCCGACCCTCACTGGCTCCAACACTTGGCCTGAATCACGCATGCTCCTTCCACCCCCAGGCCCCGGCACCTGCTGTTCCTGCCCTGTTAAGGATAGAATTGTGCCCCCCAGCCCCCGCCCCTCAAACAAGCTTAAGTCCAAACAGCCAGGGACCTGTGAATGTGACCTAATTTGGGTGGACCCGAATCCAATGATGGTGTCCTCATAAGAAAAAAAAATTGGGGCCTGTAGACACAGCGGGAAAACACCCCACAAAGATGGTGGCAGACGGGAGTGATGCACCTACGAGCAGAGGAAGGTCAAGCAGGGTCGGCCATCAGCAGGAGCTGAAGGAGTAAGAGCAATCAGTGGAGCCTGCCCCATGCCTCCAGCCACCCAGCCCTGCCTGTGCAATCCCCTCCTCCAGCTGGGCCACACGCCCCGAGGGCAGGCACTGAGGCAGCCTGAGTGCTGCTGCCCTGGTGCTGGCAGGAGATAAGAGTCCCACCCGGTGTGCCCACTCACCTGTTCTTGTCGCCCCCCTCGGGCTCGTCCACCTCATCTGCACTGCAGGTAGCACTGGAGTCGCTGTCCTGGGGGGCTCCGGCGCCCTTGGCTGTGGGAGCTTTGCCCCCAGGGCCGCCGCCCTCTTTCTTCTCCACCTTGAGGGCCCCCTCGGGTGTGGCCTCGGCCTCCGCGCTGGGCTCAGAGCCCCCCTTGCCCTTGTCGGGCCCCTCCTCTGTGGCCTCCTCTTTGCATTCACTCTTGATGGGCTCTGCAGGGGATGCCTCACCAGGCTCTTCCGTCTTGCCCATGTCCACAGCCATCTCTTGGGCCACCGGGGGCTTCTGTTCCTCCTCCTCTGCCACCAGGGGGGCCGCAGCATCCTCCTCCTCCTTCTCCTCCTTGGGGACCACGGGAGGGGGTGCAGTGGGTGATGCAGGTGCTGGCGGAGGCGTGGGCGGGTTGGTGGTTTCAGGGGCCGGGCCGGGCTCGGAGGATACCAGAGCGTCCTCTGGCGGCGGGGTGGGTGGCTCAGGGGGTAGCACATCAGTGCCTGGGCCAGGCGGGGGCTTGGGCCCATTCTGTCCTGTGTCCTTGGCAGCCTCAGTGCGGGGGGAGGGGATGCTCTCTGTGTCAGAACTGTTGTTGACGGTGGCTGTGGGGGAAAAAGAAGAAGAGTGAGTGGTGCCGGGGGCTCAGAGGTGGAGGCAGGCATGGCCTTCCTCACAGCCAGACCCGCCCATTTCGGGTCCAGGGCACGAACTCAGTATGCATCTCAACAGCCCCGAAGCTCTGACACACTCGGGCAGCTGGCCCATCACGGTCCTGGGGCCCTGCCCTCCCCCCTGCCCCGTTCTCCCCATGCTGACCCTGGAGCCCAGCCACGTCACTAACTTCCGGCCCCTGGGGTTGCTGGCACCCCTACATAGCCAGGGCTATGGAGCTTCATCTGCATTCCACCTCTGGCTCTGCCCACACTGGAAGCCCAGCCACGGTAATGCAGGCTATCTCTGGGCCTGCCTTGCTTTTGTCTGTAGAGCTTACAGGGTAAGGAAGCCAGGAGGTGTAGCAGCACAGGGTGACACTTGGTGACTATTTACTATTGTGTCGTTATGACACGACAACGTAAAATGGGCCGGTGAACTCTGAGGAGCCTGAGGAGAAAGGGCCCGATAGCATCCCCCATTTGCTCCCTACATGGCCCAGCACATAGCAGTGCACAGTAAGTGTTAAGTGAGTGACTGAATGTGCATACAGATGAAAGGCAAGGAAGGACAAGGGTGGCTGGCCTCCGACCTGGCTCTTCAGCCTTAAGAAAAACACTTCTGTCACTTCTTTGGGTCTCAAATTCCCCCATTTTGTATAAAATGGGGATATCTGAAAACCCCTGCTGTTCGGAAATCAAACAAGGTGAAAGTCATGGATGAAAACACTGGTGAAAATCAAGAGAACGGTGGAGCTAAGTGCACAGATCTGCAAGAGTGAGTCAGGGAACAGCACGGGGAACAGATACCACACCGGGAGGGGGACAGAGGCCATGGCTGCACCAATGTTGGCACTCATAGAAGTGGGGCCCCTCGCTGAGGACAGGTGACCTCAGGATGCCCCTGACCCCAGCACAGCCTTACCCCTACCCCACCCCCAAGCCAGCTGGCCACATTCATACCTGGACCACTGCATTCCCCTCTGGGCACCTCGTTCCCAGAGGCGTGTAAGGCTGGAAGGAAGCGAGAGAAGGATTAGAAGCAAGGTGGCAAAAGCAACAGGCAGGAGAGAAGAGGTGGCCGTGGGGGGGGGGGGGGGTGCAGCAGGGGGACCTGGGGCCTGGCAGGCAGCAGGAGGACCCGCAGTGGTCCTCATCTTGGAGTGCCCACAGGTGGCCTGCAGCAGCCTTGCCCAACAATTGGGTAGTGTAGGGTGAGGAGCCAGTCCCGCCCACTCCTGGGATAGTATCCTTGGACAAGTCACTAGCCTTCTCTGGATCTGAGTCCCCAGGACTCTAAGGGTGGGAGTGCTGACCCCAGAGGTGGGCAGGGCTGCAGGAGTGGCCTTTGGAGCCCTGGACTCCATCCCACTGCTCAGTGACAGAGCCAGGTGGGCAGGGGCTGCCATGGCCCTGGGCGAAGGCTTCCTGCAGCCTCCGCTGCCCCCATTGGCCCCTGCCTCCGCCACTGCTCACCTCCCTTCAGGGTCTACCACTCCCAAAAATCATCATTGGAACAACAGGGCTTCTTCTATGGGTGCTAAGCTGTGCAGAGCCTTTCATGCTCATGACTCATTTAATCCTCAGCAACCCCGAAGAACAAGGACAAGCGGCATCTCATTTGCAGAGCAAGAAACTGAGGCATAGAGGGGCCGAGTCACGTGCCCCAGGCCATACTGCACGGGGGCAGGAGAGGGCTGACCCTGTGTCCCGTGTCTCTAACCACAGAATTCCTACCCCTGAGTGAGGACTTGTGATGCCACTTCTTTGTTCTCACTTAACAGACATCAAGGTGTTGGGGCCAGTGTGGACACCCCTTGGACAAGTGGCTTAACTCCCAGAATCTCAGTTTGCTCATCCACAAAATGGGAGGTTATTACTAGGCCCTCTCCCTTACTGAGAGACTTGTCCCATGAGGAGTTCTCAAGTGCAAGCATGCGCCTGAGGCAGGGGCTGTGAAGACGCAGATGGGGGGGGGGGGGGGCGCGGGCTCACCCTCTCCCGAAGTGCTGCCTCATCAGAAGATTCAGGAGGGGCCTGAGGATCTGCACTTCTGACTAGTTTGAACCCTAGTCCCCAAGCAAGTCAACTGTATGACCATGGGTGACCACTCTGTGCCTCAGTTTCCTCAACTGTAAACAGAGTGACAAGAGAACCTACTCCACTGGGTCACTGTGATGGTTCATGAGATGAACTCAAGGCTGCCCCTCTGATTAGGCTGGGGAGACCATGATCATTGCTGAGACACTGAACAGAGAATGAATCCTCTCTCCCTGGATGGTTCATCTCTGCCTAGATGCAACAAAGGCACTTGCTGCCAGTTCCCTGGAGGGGTCTGTCATGTTGCTGGGGCTGGCTAGGCTTTCTAGAAGGTTCCATTAGGGGTGACCTCAGGCCCTAGCCCAGAACCTCCCTGACCGACCCCCCCCCCCAAACTCCATGGTCAGAAAGCACAGGGTTACATGGCAAACACAGGCTGGACTGTCCGACTCCAAGTCTACCAGTTACATGATACCCTGTGAAAGCGATTCTCCTCTCCCTGGTCCTCAGTTTCAAAGCTCATCCATGAGATGGGAGTATCACCCTGTTCCTTTGTGCGGGATTTTCCTACCCTGCTGCACAGGATCCACTCAGAGCCATCAGGTGGTCACAGAGCCTCAGCTGCACCAGACCAGCCCTCCCATCACCCCAGCACAGAATGACCCTCCTTTATCCCCTGCTGCAGTATGAGAACCCTACAAGTGACGGGGAGTTCACTACCACACAGCTCTCTTACTGGGCAGTGTCTGTTCTAGTCTTAATGCTGAGCCAAAGTCTGGCTTCCTTCTACTTTCCCACCAGGGCTGCATCCTGTCCACAGAGCAGCTGGGAGGATATTTAAAGAGTGGGATTGGGTTTCTGTTTCCTTCTCTTTTTTCTGGTTATAAACCCAGGACCAAGAAAATGAAGGCAGAGGGATTTGCAGCCCTCCATCAGACACTGGCCAGGCCTGTCACCAACTTGGACAAGACAGACCCAGAGCAGAAAGGGGCCAGACTCTGTCCCCAGACCCATCCCCAACTTGAGACAACAGCAACCACATGGCCCAATTCTCTGTTTTCAACCAGGAAGTAGGGTCCAGGTCAGTGAATGCCCTGGGGGCTGGCAGAGCTTGAATGTATTTGTAGGCCTGGCTTGAGGAGCCAGGAGGTGACTCCCACCTTCCTATACCATGTTGGCAGAAGCTTGGGAGTTTGAATGCAGAGGCAGGCAGATAGAAGGAATAGGAAGGCACTCGAGGCAGCGGCAGGAAGAAGGAAGATTCTGTTCACTAGGAACATGAGGGCCCAACTTGGGCAGTTCTGGGCAGAAAGACAAGTAAGACACAGACATGCTGCTAAGCAGGGGTTGGGGTCTTTAGGGACATCATGCCATGTGGGGCAGGTACAGACCCATGTAATCCAAAATGGGGTACTTGGGAGTAACACCATCACCACCATCATCACTACTACCACCATCATCACCATCATCACCACCACCATCATCACCATCATCACCATCATCAATCACCACCACCACTGCCATCATCACTACCATCACAATCATCACCGCCACCACCACCACCATCATCATACCACCACCACATTCATCACCATCACCACCAATCACTATCATCACTGCCACCATCACCATCATTACCATCATCATCACCACCACCATCACTACCATCACCATTACTACCACCACCATCATCACCATCACCACCACCACCACCAAATTCATCACCACCATCACCAATCACTATTATCACCACCACCAACACCATCATTCACTACTATCATCACTACCAACACCATCATCATACCACCACCGCCACCACCACATTCATCACCATCACCACCAATCACTACTATCATCACTGTCACCATCACCATCATTACCACCACCACCATCACTACCATCACCATTACTACCAGCACCACCACCATCATCACCAGTATCATCATCACCATCACCACCACCCTTATCATCACCGTTACCATTATCACTACCATTGTCACCACCATCGCCATGTTCTCCCTCCAAGACAGTCTAGGCCTCGTCTCAGAAGGACCCAGACACTTCTGGGACAGGTCAGTTCCTGCCCCTCACCTTCTGCCTCCTCTGCCATTTCCTCCTCATTCCCGCTCGCACCCGACGCCTCCATCTCCTCGTCCTCCACCACAGGTGGGAAGGCAGCCTCCTCACTGGCAGCAGCTGGGGCTTTCTTCTTCTTCCTCCGTGCATTCCTCTCCTTCTCCTAGGGCACAGGGACAGTGACAGTCAGATCCTGGGCCTGGGCTGTCAGCCCGGGGACTCCCTGTGCCCGAGGACGCCATAGTGCAACAGACAGCAATCCCAGATGCGTGGCCATGAGGCAACCCTACCCCTACCCCCCACCCACCCAGCAGTGGCCAAGCATGCCAGTAGTTGTTTTTACTGAGGGCTTTATTCTTCCACCAAGTCCCAGATACATGTATAGCGCAACCTGGCCTCCCGGCTGCCCTGACATCCTGCTGGGACCAGTGAGGAAGGGCTGCCTCTGCCTAAAGGGCCCCTGTGATCACTCCAGTCCCTCTGATTACCACAGCCAGAGCATACGCCTTGGAGGATACCCTGCCAGGCAGAGTCACTAGGTGTGGAGCACACTAATGAGTCAACCTTCCCTGCATGTCATCTCTGCCCCTCACCAAGCCCCGGGAGACAGGGCTGGCTTGGGAATTTCATCGACTCACTATGTTGGTCTTTATATGGCACCTCCTATGTACCAGGACTGCATCAAGGCTGAGGACACACAATGAAGGAGGTAGACAGGTCCCTGCCCACAAAGGTCTTCCAGTCAGGGAGACCAACAAATAACACGTCACTTAAGAAAAAGAGACTCAGAGGTGGGGACGTGAGCAAGATGGGATGGGGGAGGCTTCTTGGAGGAGGTGACATGTGAGCTGAGTCTGAGCACTGAGAGAGCTAGCCAAACAAAGCCCTAGACGATGGCCGTCCAGGTGGAGGGAACTGCAAGCACGAACCCCTGAGGTGGGGCTCAACTCAGTGTGTTCAGGGTAAAGAAAAGAGGCTCTCACTGCAGGGCCTTTCACATCCCTCCACACAGGACCCCGGTTCCCGGAAGCCCGGCCCCCTCACTCATGGAGCCAGATGCCCACCCCCCAGATTGGGGACAAACAAGCTTCTCACTCCTCACTAGCAGCTCCTGCCTTTGCACCTCACTGGGTGGGGCACTTTGGAGGGCGTTTCTTTACCTCCCATGCTGAGCCAGGCAGAGGTTCAGAGCACATCTGCCGGCTGGCTGGCTGGCTGAATGGGTGGCTTCTGGGGCTTAAACACAGTTAACAGAGTTGGTATACAGGTGGCAGCAGAGTGCTAGGGTCTCAGGGTGACCAGGGACTCCCACAGGCGGTAGACTGGTTCCTAAGAGGGGACGACTGCCCCCAATACAGCTGGTGTGACAGGAGGGTCCCAGCCTGAGCCCCGTGGGGTCTCCAAGGAAGGAAGCAGAACCCACGACAACCCCAGACATGCCAGCAGTCTCAGTGAAGCCCCTCAGACTGGGCGAAACATCATTCCCCCAGAATCCATGTCCACCCAAACCTCAGAACATGACCTTATTCAGAAATAAGCTCTTTGCAGATGTAATTAGTTGAGATGTGGTCATACTGGATTAGGGTGGGCCCTGAGTCTGATGACTGGGGTCCTTGTAAGAAGAGAAGAATTTGGCCACAGAGGCACACGGGGAGCCATGTGTCTATAAGCCAAAGACCATCCAGCATGACCGGCCACCCTCAGAAGCTAAAGGAGCAAAGCAGGCTTCTCCCGGGAGCCTCCAGAGGGAGCAGGGCCCTATAGACACCTCCATTTCAGATTTTTGCCTCCAGAATTGTGACAGAGTAACTTTGTATTGTTTTAAGTCACCTCTAGTTTATGGTACTATTATAGGAAACAGGAAACAAATGTACCTCCCTTCTACCAATTCCCCAGCCCCCTGTGGAAGGCCACCTTACCCCAAACATGATAGGGTCCACTCTTGGAGCAAATGCCCTGTCTCCTCCAGGCACCAGGAGCTGGGCTGGGAATAGGCCTCAGGAGGGGTGCCAAAGCCCCAACCTCAGCCTGGGGGTGGGATCAATTCCTGTCCTACCACCTTCCTGAGCAAATGGGGGTCCTCTGAGTTTAGGAGCTCTGAACACGGGGAGAAAAAGGCAAACATCTGTTTGCCCATTAGTCACGGTTTCCGTCACCACCAGGCCAGGGCCAGAGCCCCACCCTGCTGAATGTCCCCTGGCCACTGCAGGAACACTCAGCTCCGCCATCCACCCACCTCCAGGGGTTGGCCCAGCCCTGCCCCAAACCCCAAGCTTCTCCCAGAGGCCCGGCTGGAGCTCATGGAGGCGCGAGAAAGTTGTGTGGCATGTGGGTTCTGTGGGTGAGGCTGAGGGATCCCCTTCTTCCCCAATCTATTTTTAGCAGACAGGGACTCACTCCTGTGCTCAGGCTGGGTGAGGCAGGCGATCAGGAGCCTGGCAGGGAACAGGAGCTCCTGGGGGCCTGGCCAGGATGTGCATCTTCCTGGGGACTCAAGTCCAGGAGGGTTGGCCAGAACCTACAGTCCAGGACACATCAGGCCAAGTGGCACAAGTATGAGAAGTCACAGTTTCCATCAGCACAAGGCCACACTGAAAGGCTACTAGGATTTACTGAGTGTCTGAGGAATTACACCAAATCCTTCCACATGTGGCCCCGTACCTCCAAACCAGGAGGTGTGTGCAGAACAGGAGATGCTAGCAAAACCAGTATAATTATATCTGCTGTTGACTGAGTACCTACTATGTGCCTAGCATTTTCCTGGATTGAGTCGATGGATCTGCACAGCTGCTCTGCAGGCAAGCCAGAGTAAGCTGCTCCCTGCTTCAAACTCTCCGGGGGCTCCCTGAAATCCTGTGTATAAGACCCCAAGTCCTCCCCACTCCATAATATAGCCCTGCATATTCTAGACCTGGACCCCACTCACCTCTTCAAAATACTCGTCCACCCCTACCCTCCTTGGTCATCCTGCTAGAAACACACTGGCCTCCTTGTGCAAACATGTGCATAGTGCCCCAACCACAGGGCCTTTGCATGGGCTATTCCTCTGCCTGGATAACCTTCTCCTACTAGATACTAGTATAACTCACCTCAATCAGGGCTTTGCTCAGACATCACCTCCTCAGAGAGGTCTTCCTTACTACCGTGTCAAAATCAGCTAATCCTCATACCCCTCCATCAATCACTCTCTACTATATCCCTCACCTTATCACCTTCAGACCACAATCAGAAATTATTTGTATGTTAATCTATCTCTTGAAATAGAATCAGTTCCTTCTTAAGAGCTAGTAATCTTTGTTCTCTGCTATATTCCTAGGATCCCTGAAATAGGGCCTGGCATCTCCAAACAGGTGGTCTGTAACTATTTTAGATGAACTGAACTTGACAAAGACACCGGCTCAGAGAGGCAAAGACACCTTCCTGAGATCACACAGCTCCTGAGTCAAGTAGCCCAGATTTGAACGCAGGTCAGGTTTAAGCACTCTGTTGCCTGGACAAGGTCCCTCTGCAGGCCTATGCAGCCTCAGACGGAGGAGACAACAGAGGAAAACAAGGCAAGGCAGGGCCTGGGCTGAGACAGAAAAACATGGAAGCTGAGCCCCAGGGCCTGGATTTGCAGATGGGAGGAAAGGGTAACCTTCGGCCATAACAAGGGGGAGGGAAACCTCGGAGAAGTCACTACTGCCAAATGTTACATAACTGGGCCACGCTCCGCCTGCCCACCCGATCCTGCTTCCTGCTGACGTCGCCCTGTGGCCATATTCAGGCCAGGCTTGGCGTAAAGCAGGAGGGGACACCCGCTGACCCTCTGCTTCCCCTGCTCCTTCCTGCACTGGACAAGAGTGACATGTCTTTCTGAGCTCCAGACAGGGCCTGGCCAGCGGCCAGAGGTGGCTGCTGTTGATTCAGGACTAGTAGGGACCTAGCTTCCTCCTGGGGCCTTGGAGAGTGCCGGGGAGGGGCAGCAGGCGGAGGTCATGGAGTTCAGCAGCATCTTGTGAGGGCTGCTTACATACTCCAGTGACAGGGAACTCATCCCTGCAGCATGGGTGGCCACTGGCAGGATGGATGGACCCAGGCAGAGCCCAACTTCCCGCAATGGGTCCCTGGAACTGCTCACGGTGATTCCTCTGTGATTCCTTCAAGGTCAGCTGGGAACGAGAACCAGCTGCATGCACCCAAATTGCCTTTTCTCAACAATAAGTGGTCAGCAAGATTCACCCATCTGTAGGCCTCAGGACATGGTTTGCTGGCCCCCATCTTCTGGCCTGATGTACTAGGTCCACGGCTCACCCAGTATGACTCTGCTTTGCTGGGTCCTGTGTGAGCCATGGCTAGTGGAGGACGGGTCCACGAAGGGACGCGCCTACAGACCCGGGGTCGAACCCCCTCTGTGGTCTCCTGGCCTCATCACCCTGTAGTGGTCCACCCATCAGTACTCAGGATCAGACAACGAGGAGGGCAGCCTTCTCCGTCAGTGTCAGCTTTACTTCTCTCAGACCAGTACAACCCACTTTGAGCCTAGTCCCGGCAGATGGCTTCCCGCTGTCCCCTAAAGGAATGCCCAGCAGAAAAACCCCATGCGCACTGCTTCCCTGGCACCCAGTGGGTGCTCAAGAAAGGCTCACTGACTGCACAGTGAGGATGATGTCCCACACACCCTGAGCACTGGCCCAGGGCCAGGCACTGCCCCTCACATAGGACTCCTCTGCTCCTCACAACCCTAAGGGTGGGTCCTGGTCTTCCCTTCCCTCTACAGGGAACACTGAGGCACAGAGGGGGGCGCCGTGTGCCTGCAGGCACCACCCAGCTGCTGACACTGCTAGGGTGTGGGCCCTCTAGCCCAGAGCCCTGCTTTACACCATTCTGCTAGGCTATCTATTCAGATGAAAGACACTGACTGGGTCAATCAATCAATCAGCTGACCAATCACTCACTCAGCCAGTTCAAGAGTAGCTGCTCTCCATATACAACCAAGCACCCAGGGAGACACGAGATCTAGCCACTGGGTGTCTGGTGGCCATGATACCATCACAGCTGTGGCTCTCACCTGTGGGGCACTCAGAACGTGCCAGGCCCTGTTCTAAGCCCTTACATCCATCCACTCAGATGAGTGCCATAAAAACCCTCTGAGGTGGGCACTAGTATTGTCCCCACTGTATAGTTGGGAAAACTGAGCACAGAGAGAATAAGTTGCTTGCCAAGGTCACACAGCTACTAAGTGGCAAGATCTGGATTAGAATCCGGGTCTTCTAGGCCAGAGTCCCTGCAATGGCTGCTCCTGCACACCCCATTTGAGAGAGTGCCTCCCACACCCCTAAGAAAAAAAGGGGATCAGTGGCTTTAAAATAAAATACTACCACTACTACTACCACCACCAGTGGTAGCAGTCAGGGCAGCCACCCCTCACAGAATGCTCCCCTCTGGCAGACACTTGGGTCCTCAGAAGTGGTGACTCATTCAATCCTCAGCAGAATTCTTGGGGGTAAGGGTCGTTATGCCCCCACTTTACAAAGGACGAAACTAAGGCTCGCTGGGACAAAGCTGTCACCTGAGGTCACACAGGTGCCAAGTCATCAAGCTGGGACTTGGCCCCACTCTTACCCCTGAACCCACACTCAGGTTCTGGGGTCCCTGGGGGCATAGCAGGACCGTGCCATGAGGGAGTCTGGGAGAGGAGGCCTATACCCCCAACAGCCTGAGCCATGGCTGGGCTGGTGTCCATGTTGGCTGGGAGGAGCAGGGGCTAGGGGGAGGAGGAGGGGAAGGGCAAGAAGACCACCTCTTGTCAGGACTGCCCCCCCCCACCCCCCACAGTTAATCTCTAGCTGCGACACACATAGGCTGCTCCCCTTGGGCTCAGCCATCCTCCTGCTCTAAGGGATTTCAACAGGTGTTAAAGACAAGTGCTCTGCGCGCCCTCAGGCTTTCATAAGACTTCCACCCTGTGGAAACCGGAGTCCTAGAAAATCCAGGAAAAAGTAGAGCTCCTGGTGTACCAGGAAGCACTGCCAGAAGCTCAAGGAGCACTAAGACCAGCTGAGCAGCAGGCAGGGAAGGTGAGGGTGGTCTGGCTTTACCAAATATGATGGGCAACAGGGAGTAGACAAGAGCCCAACTGGAGATGAGGTTCGGCCTCAGCGCTGCCCACAGGGGCATGACACAGTCTCCGCTGGCCTTGAGCAGCCAGCAGCTGCTTACATACTCAATCCGGTAAGATTCCCACCCAGGGCAGCCGAGGAGGGTGCCCTTAAACTCTGTGCGGCACTCAAGCACAGTTCAAGTGGGGTGATTCTATGCCCGGCCTGCCTGCCATGCCAGGTGACCTCAGTAGTCTGTGCATCTCAGCAGGCTGCATGGGAGCAGCAGTTCAGGGCCGTCTCGTCCCAGGACAGGCTGCCTGTACTTTATACGCAGCAACAGGCAGCCTGATGGAGGGGAGGGGGCAGCAGGCAAGGGGGGCCTGAGGAGGAGAGCTGCAGACCCCCTTCTTATACCTTCACATATATAAGGAAATACGTAGCCTGGTGATCCAGAACACGGGTCCCTAGGTCATACAGGTGTGGTTGACCCAAGTCTGTTGTTTATGAGCCTTGCTGAGCCTCAGTTTCCCCATATCTGAAATAGTGACCATGCAGGCATGTTGTAAATGTGTCCAAAGGGGCAGGAGTCAGGGAGGGAGGAAGAGAGGGGGTGGGGAAAGAGAGAAAGAAAGACAGAGAGGAGGAAGGGAAGAGGCTGCCCCCGACCCGGCCCTCCCTTCACAGTATTGGCTGTGGAGGAAGCAGTCTCTCCATAGAGACCATTTACATGCTCAGCAAGGCCAGCCCGCCCTTCTCATGCTCCTGGCCTCCCCCGGCCTTCCCTCGAGGCCAGAGGGCTGCGGGAGGGCCGGGGGAGGCCAGGGCTGGGCCCACTGCTCCCTGACCTGTCCCTCCTGCCTACTGAGGCGGCCCTAAGACTATGAGGTCAAACAGGATGGGAGAGACACTTGCTTGGGGTTCATCTGCCTCTGGGCCTTCGTTCTAAGGCACTGACTGCCACGATCCTTGATGAGGCGGTGTCTGGCCCACGGTGCTCCTTCCCCACACACCCAGAGGTGTGGAACCCAGGAGAGCAAGGGAGCGGAGGCAGGGAAGCAGAAGGATGGGCCTGGCACACAGGGTCGGCCCAGTGCCCAGGAGGGGATGTGCAGAACACAACAATCCCTGCAGCCAGTCCAGGGTACCCCCAATCCCGAGGTGCTGGTGAATACCTGCTCCCGACCCAGGGCACACAGGGTGCAGCCTCCCAAGAGACCCCAGGAGGCAGGGCAGAGTGCTCACCATCTTCAGCTTGTGCTGCTGCAGGATCTCATCCAGATTCTGTCTCTTCTTGTAGTTGAAGTAGAAGTTCTTACACTGAGACACCGTCTTGGAGCCCACCATCCGAGCGATGGCCGACCAGTTCCGGCCGTGTTCCAGAAGACCTGTGGCAGAGGGCGGCAGGTGAGGGACGGCAGGAGGCCTGTGCCCACAGCCTGCAGCCCGGACTGAGGCTCTGCACGTGGTTCCAAGACTCTGGAAGCAGACCAGTGGAGGTGGGGGGGCGCCAGAGAGATGGGTATGGTGACCTGGCTACCCCCATCCCCCACCCAGGCTACCTGGGCAGGGCCCAGGCTCCAGGAACGGAGAAGAGAGGGGCAAGGGGCTGTTCGCCCTGGGTGCACCCCTCCCGAGACCACCATCGAGGATTCTGGTGGCTAGGAGCTGAGATCTGGGCACAGACCCCGCCCAGGCTCCCACCTCCCCTGCCTCCCCTGGCTGTCGTGACCTAGCACTGACACTCCCTCACAGCTGCAGATGAGGCCTCAGGCCTCGGGAGACAGTGTTGTTTTCCGGCCGCACCAGGCCAAGGCCAGAGGAAAGGAAGGAACGTGTGAGCAGGGGAGGGAGGGTGGGGTCCAAGCGAGTGTGAGCTGGAGCCAGGAGTCTCTTCACCCAGGTTAACTGGGGCACCTTTGGGCCTGGGGCCCACCATGGGCTTGAGGCCCACAAGGCTGGTTCAAGGGTCTGGGAGTAGAACGGTCCCCCAAAAACTGGCCCCCCCATGTCTGTGAGCTTTCACAGCCTCACAGACTCCTGATATGGGGAGAAATCCCCAAGAATCAACACTCCATCCCAAACCCACCCAGGTCAGAGAAAGTTCTCCCCAGCCCCACAAACTCGGGCCAGGGCCATACTCACCCCCACTCCATACCCTATTCTGGTTTCAATGCTGTAAATACCAGTCTCAGCAAAAAACACAGCCTCCTGCTCACAGAAGCCGCACATGGGACACCTGGCCCCAAGTCTCAATCCACCTGCCCACAGAGCTCCTGGCACACACAGGCACGCCACACGCAGCAGCATCTCTTTATACATCGGCAGCATGCCCTGTGCGGCCAGGTCAGCCTGAGCAAGTAGGCTGGCCACTTCCCGGTGGCTGCCCAAGAGACAGAAGGCAGACTCCAGATCTCCAAGGGCTGTGGGGCAGGACTGGGCCCCCAAGGGCAGCAGGTGGGAAGCCTGAGTCACACTGGAATACAGCAGCCTCTAAGCCCCAGAGCTAGACTTTTAATGGCTAACGAAAGATTTCCCATAATGAAGTTTGAGGCCATTTTCCTTGAATCAAATCAAGCTGTAAACAGGGAGGCTACGACAGGAATTTTGTAGGGGTACAGGAGCTGGAGGGGCCAACAATCTGCGTGTTTGCACTTTCTGTGCCTCGTTTGTCCGTCCATCCATCCATCCATCTGAACATGTGCCAATAGCTCACTACACACACAGCTCTCATGAAAATAAAACTGCAACAAGAAACGACAAGACGCCACATCACACGGCCGAGTGACCTGGAGTTTGCAGAGCCCTTCAGAGACGTGATTCCCTCTCACCCCCGCTGCCGAGGCCGTGACTGTCCCCATCCCCAGATGGGAGAAGGAGCCAGAGCCACTCTTGAGCTTCTGGGGACAAGCCAAGGGCAAAGGGGGAATGAGGACCCAGGTTTTCTGCTCTCCTGCCTCTGGACACTGTGGGGTGAGGTGGTGCCAGCCCGACAGGCCACCTGCTCCCCTGCGGAGGCTATGGGCCACGTGGCTCCACAGCGGGCTCCTCAGGGTTCCTCAAGGACAGGCTTGGAGGGAGGGCTGGGGCATGGGATCAAGTGTCACCCAGCCCCCTGACCTTTCCCTCAGCCTGCGCCAGCAGCAGCTGCCACTTCCACAGAACCTGGCGGAGGACGACGGGACGCGAGTTTATTTATATTTCCCCAGCCGGGGCCAAGAGAGCCCAGGCAAACACGTCGGGCCAGAACCCTGGGCGGGAGAGGGCGGGTCTCCCATCTGGGCCTGCTGGAGTGGCGGAAGGGGGGGTGGTGCAGGGGTTAGCCGGACCCCAGAGAGGTTGGCATTTCCAAACTCAACACATCAATAAGGAGGTGGTTTGGAGGCTGGCCGGGGATTTAGGGTCCTAATTAACTCCACTTGTGGCAGCAGCGACAGCAGGAGGTGAGGGTGACAGGGTCACCCAGCCCTTCCCTAAAGCGAGTGGTGGCTCAAAAGGGAGTACTGTTCGAGGCTGTCCAGAAGCCCTGGCCTGGAAAGTGCTGTGTAGAGTCAGCCACCCACTCCGTCCCAGCCACCCACTTGGGTCTTGGTTCCCTAGCGGCTTTGTGAGACGCTGGGGTGAGTGCCCTCATACAACTGCCTGGGACCCCCTCTGGTTCCTGCTCCCAGGCTGAGGATGCTGGGCACAGCCTCACTGAGCCTTGCAGACCACCCACACTAGACCTGGCTGAAAGCCCCCCAACACCCATCCACCTGAAAAGCGAGAGGGCGCCTTTGAGCATGCACCAACCAAGACCCCCAGGGCTTGCCCCAATCAAATGGAGGTCCTGCCCTCCCACCCTAAAAGCCCCTGCCTGACAGCCAAAGAGGCAGGGGGAAGGGGGCCCCAGGCAAAGGATGGGGATGGGGTCCCACGGGTGCAGAACTCCCAAGTCCCGGGCCTGGTGGCCACAGCCAGGTCCCTGTCACCAGCTCCCAAAGCAACCCCAAGCCCCTCCTGGGGCCTCACTCACATCCTCTCATCTGCGTCTCCCCCTCGGCCAAGTTTTCCGGAAACATACGGCTTGGAGGATGCTCCAGGGAGTGGAGCTGGGAGCAGTGGGCTGGGAGGCGGGAGGCTGGGCGGCCCCGATGCCGATGCCGGCTCTGCGAGGCTTGTGGCTGGAGCAGGCTGTGGCTGGCGTCTGCTCCGGCTCAGCTCTGCCTCACATCCTTCTGTCCAACGGCGGCAGCAGCGGCAGTGGCGGCGGGAGGGAGGGAGGGAGGGAGGGAGGGAGGGGGAGGGGGGAAGGAGGGCGGGCAGGCGGGCGGAGGCTGGCTCAGAGAAGGGCGGGGAAGCAGCTCCGCACCGCCCGCCCCTGGTGGCCCAGGGCTCCTACCACCCGCTTCCCGGCGCTGCCAGTCCTGACATCGTCCTCCCCACTCCCCCGCAGCTGCGGGCGTGCGAGGTGCCCTTCGCCGATGGGGGCGGGCGGCGGAACTTGTCAGTTGTGTGCTCGTGCCCCGTGCCAGGCGTCACCAGGGTGCACGGCGTCCAAGGCTCCTCCAGGCACAAGTGCGCCCTGAACAGGCGCTCAGCAAGGGGTGCCGGCTGGGAGCCCCCAGTGCCCGGACACCCTGCTGGGCGGAACCCAGAGAGCCAAGCCTGACGGGGCAGCGGTGTCCTGAGCCGGCTCGCCGCGCCTGGGCTGGATCTCCCCGCTGCCTGACCCAGCGAGAGACGCGTTGTCAGGGCTGAATGTGACCTCCAGACGGAGGCTCGCGGGAGCGGGCGGGCGGGGGAGCGTGGCAGAAGCCCAGGTTCAGAAGGGGCGGGCCAACTTGGCACTGGCTTCCTCCTCCCTCTCTCCCCATCCGTGGCGGTGGCGGCGTCAGCAGCAGTGGTAAGAACAGATGAGGGTTCAGAAAAACAGAGCTTCTCCACCCCAGCAGACGGGGAGCAAACAGCTTCTTCCGCTGTCATTCCCCTGCGCCAGTTCCACCCGCAGTCTGCCCCCAACCCGGCCCGATGCTGCCACGGCTGGCCAGGCTCTCTGTGGGACACTCTGGACGTCTGGGACCGCAGGAAGGGGGCCATGCGGTCTCCTTCTAGCACCCGCTGGTCTGTGGGTGGGCAGGCCTGGCTTCACATTCCAGGAAGAAGCTCAGGATTTGAGGAGCCTCTTTCCGAGTGCAAATGAGACCTCCAACCACTGAGGGCTGGGGGAAGGGCTTCAAGATCCCAGATGGTTCTCTGCTGCCTGAGGGTCTCTGGACCAAGGCAGCCTCTTTCCACTCTGTGTAAGGCACCCCTGACAACCTGAGCAGCCTGGCCCCATATAAACACCTGCTAGAAAGGTCATAAGCAGCTCCTGGGAGTTTGAAAGTTAACGGGGTTGAACTTTGGAGCCGGATCCAGGTCATGACCGATTTCTCCAACTCCAGGGTCACTGACCTGCTTGTCCCTTTAGCCCTCAGCTTTTATGCCCTGCCCATAGGAACCCAAGGAACGACGGACATCCCTGACGCACCTCTGCACCCAGCCCTCATCCTGGGATCCCAACCATGTCAAAGATCTAGGACTTTCTGCTTAGTTCCGCAGTCCATACCCTGCAGAGAAGTCCAAGTGAGCTTTTATGAACGCCAATCCCACAGTGTCTCTCCTCTACTTAAAATCTTCCAACGACAAACCATGCCTCTCTGAATAAAACCCAAAGGCTCCTGTGTGGTACGTGAGGCCCTGCAGAAGCAGCCCCACCCCCATGGCCAGCCTGCTTCCTACTTCTCCCCTTCCTCACCCACTCCAGCCACCTTTTATGGCTTTTATGGGACCTTTTATATGCCCAGCCCTTGAGTGTGACCCAGGACATCTGCACCAGCTATTCTCTCTACCTGCATGCCTTTTTCACAAACCTGACTCTGTCCTCCTTCAGCTCAAGTGATACCTCCTCAGAGAAGCCTTCCCTGACCAGCTTCTCTGAAGCCATCCCCCTAGACACCCTGCCATCATGAGGCTTTATAACCTCCAGGGAACTATCGCTCCCAGAAATTAGCTCCTTTGCTCCACTGCTCACTGACTGTCATGTCTCTGCACCCACAACTGCTAGGCATGCAGAAGGCACTTGGCAAATGAACAAAGTTCCAGACTCCCCAAGGGTCTGGGTCTGGGGGCCATCTCTCTGAGGCTCCTGAGAAGGAGCTCCTGAGAGGAGGGGGCTGACTGTTTATCCCAGCAGGGTCCCCTGGACCCTCACCAGATGAGGCTGGAGACAATGCCCACCTCTCACAGCCAGGGGCATGCCCATAAGCATTCTGTGCCTGTGCCCAGATGGCAGATTCTCCCAATGTCCCCTGCGGTCTGGATTCCCCGACCTCACTTCTAATTTCTAAGGAAAAGAGTTTCATTCTGAAGAGTCAGGAGGCAGGAACTAGGAAGTGAAATTGACCAAGACAGGAAGTCAAGCCAGGAGGTCTGAGTCACATACTTGGAGCTCCAAATGAGACAAAGGAGCAGTGGGTAGCTGCAGGGGTGGCAGCAGGAGGGGCACCTCAACACTGTGTCCTGGGGGCTCAGTGTGGCCACCAACTGCTCTGGACACCATCGAGGGAAGCTTCCCATCCACTGTGCAGGGGCCTGTGACAAATTGTCCTTATGGGAGCAGTGACTCAGGCTTCTCTCCCTGCCCCATCCTTCTCAAGGTCCCTGCCACAGGCAGCACTCCCGAGGGTCTGTGAACCCGCTCCAACAGCCAAGCCCCAGCCCACCACTGGTGAGTTCAGACACACAGGGCAGGGAGGGCCCTGGCAGCACCCATGGGCACACTACCATCCATCGGGGTCCCAGGGATCCCACAGCTGCTCTCTCTGGAAACCAGCACCCCCTTCCAGGAAATGCAGTGGCTCCCCCACCCCAGCCAGCCCCTTCCTACCCTGAGGCTTTCTGTTCCCTCCATGAAGAGCACAGGTGGCCTGCAAGAGAGACACATCCCTGCCCCTCCTGCCAGCTCCCATTTTCCAAAAGAAACTCCAGTTTGCAAAACAAAATTTTCTGCCCAAAGTACTGTCGAAGGAGAGGGGAAAAAAACCCAGCAGGCTCAGTGCTACATCCTGGCACTTCCTTCTCTCAGAAACCCCAAGCCCTGGGTGGGTTAGACACGGAAGCAGCCATTCAACTGGCAACTCTATTGGGCACAGGCTCTGTGTCAGAGCTTCCAAAACTCTGGCTAGTCTTGAAATCCCGTCAGGATCCTGGCGAGACAACTTCGTGCCTGAACTTTGACTTACCTGCCTTTTTCTTTCCATTTATGCTCTTAAAAATACGCCCCAGTTTCAGCAATTACAGCCACACACATCATCGACAGGATGTCTAATAGCAACCTCTTCTTTCAACACACAATGCAGCAGACACGATGAAAAGAAGTCACCTGTGGGTGACCTAATGTGGCCTTGCCTACCACTCCGGGAAAATGCCATGTTACATGTTCAGCATCAAGTCTTTCAACAGAGCACAGGAGAGAGCACGCTCCTGGGGCCGAGCAGCTCTGCATCATTTGTTGCATGCATGCTGGCTCATCCACTCAGCCCTCTGGGCCTCGATTTTCTCATCTGCAAAGCAGAAGTCATGGACGGCCACATATGTGGAGCGCTGGCCTGGTACGGTAATTCACGCAAAGTGCTCAAACCAGGGAACACTTACTACGTGCAAACAGGTATCATCATTACTGTGTAAACTGCCATGTGTCTCTCTCCCTGAGGAGTTACCAGCTTGAGTGTGGACGTGCGGATTTTCCTCCTGGGAGTGAAGCGGGATGGTAGATGCCTGACCGTATTTTCAAGGGGGCTGACAAGGAGCAGCAGAGGGGTTTGGAGCCCGCCCCTAAGCCTGGTCATCTCCTCCACCCTGAGGTCATGCAGAAACCATCACATGCCAGAAGCATCCGGGTTGGGACGCAACGTGCCCAAGATGGGATCCTCCAGAGCAGTCCAAGGGTGGCAGCGGCTCCTCACCAGTGTCAGCCCTGGGGTGCCTCACCATCCCTTCTAACGTCCCTTAATGCCGCCCCCCCTCTGCGTCAGCCTCCCTTAGACACCCACGCTGAGGGGTAGCCCTGTCCCCATGTGGGCCCTCACTGGTCCTGGCATCAGAGGTGGCCCAGCACAGGGGAACCTAGCCCACTGCACCGCTCTGCCCATCACGAGCCTCAGCGGGCATATGTGCCGTAGTCCAGGTGGAGCGCACAGGCTGCTCCCTGTCTGGTCCCCGCAGTAGGGGCAGGAGGAGACTGTGATGACGGACACGTATGTGAGGAGGGCCTGCTTTTCCGAGCTCTGTGGCTGGGAGCTCACACCTCCCCTTACTGAACCTTAGACTCTTCATCCGTAAAAACTAATTAAACCAACCAGTGTGCACAACAAGCACTTTGAAGGTGCAAAGCGATTAGTGGTTTCTCCTTTACTCTCCATGAAAGAGGGGCGGGGGGTGGGGGTGGGCGTGGGCCCGGTGGGGGTTGCAGCCAGCAAGTCCTGCAGGCCTAGAGTTACTGAGAGAGAGAGAGTTCTGGGGCCTGTCTCAGCTCCACCCAGCCTGGGGGGGCTTGCCTGGGGCTCCCTGAAGCCAGCCCTGAAGCAGCCTCCACACTGAGCCAGGTCAATCTGGCATCTCTCCCCTTACCAGGCAGGCCGCTAGAGGCCAGGGGAGGGCAGGGCTGGCAGCTTGGAGCTGGGCCCGTACCTATTCCTGGTCTGGAATGGTGTGACCAGGGGCTTCCCCACCCCCTCCACAGCTGGCGTTCTGCCCACCAGAGAAGAGATGCTGGGGACCAAGAGGAGCTGCCAGCAGAGCCCCGGGCCTCCCGCACAGCTGGGTCAAGACTCTGAGCCAGGCCAGGCTGACCTTTCCCAGGGGAACGAGAGCCTCACATCCCAGCCCAGCGCCTGGCCTGCCCCTCCTGCCCAGCATGGCGCTGAGCCTGAGGGCAGGCGGCCAGCTCCCTGGAGCTGCCTGGTTCCTGGGGAGGCTGCTTCCTGTACATGCTCAGTGCCTACTTGGTATGAGCCCTAGGGCAGGCAGCCCTGCCTGACTCCCTGCACACAAGAAAATGAGGTGCCCATCTGCCCACCCAGAACCCTGCAGCTGCTATGTCTGTCCCCTGCTTCACCCTCTCCCCAGGTTCTGGCCCTCCTCATGCTCTTAGAGTCAGACCCAAACTCCATCCTACAGCTGGTAAGGCCAGGACCCTAAAAGCCTTTCCATCTCTTGACTCTCTCGCCCTCACTCCCCGTTTCTACATCTTCTTACTTGACCACAGTCCCCCTGCCACAAGGCCTTTGCATGTGCTGTTCTTGCTGCTGGGATGCTCTTCCCTCCCTCATTATTTGAAATTTTTAAAGATTTTACTTATGTATTTAAAGAGAGAAAGAGTATAAGCACGTACACATAAGCAGGGGAGGGGGAGGGAGAGAGAGAAACTCAAGCAGACTCTCTGCTGGCAGGGAGCTCAACATGGGACTCAATCCCATGACCCTGAGATCATGAGCTGAGCAGAAATCAAGAGTTGGACACTTAACCAACTTGAGCCACCTAGGTGCCCCTCATTATCTGATAGTAGCCAAGGCTAACTCATTCAAACTTCACACCAGCCCCATTCCCACTCTGTAACTAGAATACCTGAGTTCGAATCCACCAACTGACAGCTGTGTGACCCAGGACAGCTCATTTAACCTCTCTAAGCCTTGGTTTCCAAATCTGAATAAAGGAACTAATAATGGAGCATCTGCCTCATGAGGTTGGTAGGGATGATGCGACCTGAGGAACACCCAGTATGGTTACTGATTATCTGTGCTCTGGGTGCCAGCCCCGGGCCTCTGCCTCGGGGGGGTGGGGTGGGGGGTGGGGGGGACCATCTCTGGCCTCATTGAAGCTCCTCCAAGCATCAGGTTACATGAGCTCAGCACGTCACTTACCTTCAGCCCACTTCCCCCACATGCACATAAGGAGCCAAAGCCCTGAAAGGGCAGACACTTGCTTGGGGTCACATACCCCTTTAGGGGCAGAGCCATGACTTGGACAGAGCCAAGAAAGGCTCCAGAGTTTTGGTATTGAACTGTGGGGCCTACCACTTCTGAGCGCCTACTGTATGCTGTACGTTTATGGTTCACGCCTCCCCCCTTTTATGATGCCCCTGTGGGATGGCATCCTGGCCACATGCCAGAGGAGGGTGAAACAAGGCTAAGACAGGGAAAGGCCAGGCCAGGGTCACATGGCTGAGGAACTGGTTAGTGTTATAAATGGTGATGGGGACCTCAATATGCCTGACACATGACTGACCTAAGCTCTTCTGTTGTTGTTTTGTTTTTTCCACAGAACCCCAATGGTGGCTTTACCAGATTGAACTGTGTTCCCTCCAAATTTCATGTTCATCTGCCACCTATAAAAGTAACCTTATTGAGAAAAAGACTGTTTACGGATATGAGCAAATTGAGATGAGAACACCCGGGTTAAGGTGGGTCGTTGTAAGGAGAGGGGGATTTGGACACAGACACACAGAGGGAAGACAGCCACATGAAGACAGAGGCAGAGGAGGGAGCCATGTACCCATGAGCCATGGAACACCAGGGACCACGTGGTGGTGGGTGCCCTCTCAGAGCCCCCAGAGGGAACACCGCTCTGCCCACACCTTGACTTCAGTCCTCCCACCTCCAGAGCTGGGAGAGAGCACCCTGCTGCCGTTTCTAACCCCCTGTTTGTATGTGGTTAGGGGAAGCTCCAGGAAACTCTCATGGTGGGTGATACTCTAATTCTTACTGTACTGATGAGGAAAGAGACACAGAGAGGTTGATGGACTAGCCTGAGGTCATGGAGCTAAAAGGCTTGGTTTCTCTCTGCTGCTCAACCTTCAAGGCCAGGCTGCTAGATGTCTCCTGGGGTACTTCAGTCTGGCTCATCTCTGGATACCCCCCACAAAGGGTGAAGCACTGGGTCGATGGGAGGGATGGCCAGCAGGATGAGTGCATGCCATCTGCCTGAAGCATAGCTGCTTTTTTAGTCCCTTCCTGGGTTTTCTGAGGGCTGGACAGAGCATTCCTGACCTCCCCACCTCTGCCCGTGGTGGAGAAAAGTCGCCGGGGCTACCAGCACCTGCCTCCCACCCTCCCCCCTCCCGCCGCCTGGAACACAAAGCCATTAGCAGCCACCCTGAGCAGTAATTGTCCAGATTGCTGTAATTCACGGCAGTCGAGCACGCTGGTGCTCATCGCATTATTACAAATGTCACTGAGCAGGGCCTTGGCCGTGCACAGTCCCCAGGGGGTTCTCGCACTGCCGTCTCTGTGGGCAGGACCCAGGATGAGCTCATTGCCGCTGTAAGGACCCAACCTTGAGACAGTGGGGCGCACTCCTGTCTCGGCTAGTGAGTCATCCCTGCCGACCTCCCATTCCCCAGATCTGCCCTTCCCAGAGGGAGAGGACAGCCGCCAACTTGGCCAACTCTTGGTTCCCAAGCAACAAGAAGGGAGCCAGGGATGGAGCCGCCGTGACAACAGAAGACACTCTGTGGGGGCTGAGGGGCTGAGGGAATACAGGCTGGCAGTCCTGGGGTGTGCACATGGAGCCCCTCACTGCCCAATGGGTTGGGGTGTGTGTGTGTGTGTGTGCGGGGTGGGAGTGGGGGGGTGCTGAGCAACATCGCTGCCAATGGCTGAGACACAGGGATCTCACGTGTGGTTAATAAATAATCCTATACAAATGTTCCTGGCAGCTCTGTTCATAATAGCCAAGAGGTGGAAACCACCATGACCGTTGACCAACGGATGAATGAACACATCAGGGAGATGTAGTCCATCCCCACGGTGGAACAGAGCTTGGCCATACAAAGAATGAAGCCTGCATGCTACAACACGGATGAACTTCGAAAACACAATGCTGAGTGAGAGAAGCCAGACACAGACGGGCACGTACTGCAGGATTCCATTCATGTGAAAGTCCTGAAGGCAAATCCACAGAGACGGAAAGCAGATTAGTGGCTGCCAGAGGCTGGCAGGCCTTGGGGGCTGGGTGTGACTGCTTGTGGGTACGGGGTTTCCGTCTGGGGTGATAAAACGTTCTGGAACTAGACAGAGGTGACAGTTGCACAACACTGTGAATATACTTAATGCCACTGAACTACACACTTTTAAATAGTCAAAACAGTAAATTTTATGTTATACGTATTTACCAAAGTTACGTAAGACAGAGAAAAAAACTCACACAATGTCAGTGAGGCCTCCTTTGCACCCAATGGTGTGATCCATCCTGGAAACCACAAAGTGGACAGAGAAAAACAACAGTGTGCCCCCCACACACACCCAGGGGGCTAACCAGCACCCCGGCACCCTGCAGGTAAAGACGACACCCAGGCACCAGGTGAACTGCTCTGATGTGCTGGAAATCTCTCATGTTCCAGGGCCTTGGCCTAGGCGAAGAGGCAGGGCAGCTCCTCTCCTGAGTGCTGCTGAGGGTCTGCCTCAACTGAAGGCAGGGAGTTCAGAAGAGGGGGCTGGGGCCTCAGGAGGGCAGGGGGCGGAGCGCCCAGACAGCAACTGGGAGGATATGGCCTGCTCAGGTCTGGGGTTGCTCCTGGTCAGCTGCTGAAGCCCCAGGGAAGAGCACCCAAGCCACTGAGCATCCCCTTCCCAGGGTGGACAGTAGAGGCAGGGCAGGGCAGCCAGCCCAGGTGCATCCTGGCTCGGAGGCTACAGTCCTCACACCACTGCCCTTGTGCACCTAGGGCCCTCACGAGAAAGGTCATTTGTTCCCTCTGTGAGTCATAACCTGGAGGCCCAGGCTTGCTCCCCACCCCTCCATGCACCAGCTCCTGGACCTGGGCCATCCTGGGCCTCACTCCTCACTTCCTCCTCTGTGAAATGGGATGGAAACAAGAGCCACTCTGGGCGCTGCAATCAGAGTAAATAGAGCAGTCAGGTAGACAGAGGGTCAGGTTCCACCTAGCCTCAACCTTCCTGTCAGTGCTGGGCACAAGCAAAGGAGGGATCGGTCCAGAGACAAGCGGAATCCACACGGACACAGTCCTGGCAATGTGGGACGCACCCTCAGGACCCTCAGTGCTTGTTATCTCTGCTTCCTCATGGCCAACCCTGATGCCCCTCCCAATTCACAGATGGGGAAACCGAGGTAGATAGGTCGCTGAAGCAGGAAGTGAAGGACCCTGCTGCTCTGGCTTCAAGGAACACATGGCTGGCTTCTAAGGGAGAACATGAGGTCAGTGCTACTGCACATGGCCACCAGCCGCCTCCAGCCCTGCCTCGGTGACCCCATCATGGTGGCTGCCACCAAGCTCTGTACCTCCTCTCCAAGACGCCCAAGTGTGCTGCCACCAATATCTACAGGGCCACAATGTGCTGACCCTGGAAGGCACAGAAGCTATCCACTGACCCACCGGCACAGCACGAGCTGCACCATTTCTGAGCTGTGCCTCGATGTCACCCTGGGGACACAATGTGGAGTCTGACAAAGCAGCTATTGGCCAAGGAAGAGGGACCAACCTGAGAACAGCCCAAAAGCAGAGCATACCCCTCCAGATGGCACCATAGCATCTGGTTCAAGGCCCAATGTGCCGCATCCTCCCCAGCACTTGGATGCCAATCGAGACTGGTCAGAGCTCCCAGAGAACCCTCACCTTTCTTGGCTGTCTCCATTTCTTCTTCGGTCCAGCGAGAACTCTCATTCATTTCCATTGAAGCTGAAAAGAAAGACAAGGTGCATTGGCAGCAGCCCAAGGGGCGGTCCAGCTCACAGACAGCCCGCTAGTGAAGGGGTGATATAATCAGCCCATTTTACAGGAAAGGAAACTGAGATGGCCCAGGCCCTGGACTATGAGAGCTATCTCTGCATGCACCTGGTTGAGAAGGGGGTAACCCACCTGAGAGCATGGTGACTGCATAAAGGTCAGGGGGACTAGGGACATGAGCTTTGGGTGGGCAGGGGTCTCATCAGAGCATGGACTTGCTGATACCAGTGATTCTCTGCTGTTAATCCCCGTTTTAACCCACTAGATGCCAGGAGTCCTCACTCCAACTGTGACAGTTAAAAATGGTTCCAGACATGGCCAATTGTCTCCTGGGGTTTGTAAGGTCACTCATTGACAATGCTGCTTTACAGGACAACTGCCATATTCTCCCCCAAAGTCCCCCTGTATAAGGATGAAGCTTTAGAAGCGACATGGCAGCCCTTGACATCACATAGAATTGGCCAGGCCTCTACTGTGGCAGTTTTGGGGTCTCTCCTCCAAGGTCCCCCAGATATGAGCCCAGGTCTCTCCCTATAAATTGCTTAAGACTTCATGAAGGGAGGGGTGCCAGGGCAGCTCAGTGGTTGAATGTCTACCTTTGGCTCAGGTCATGATCCTGGGGTCCTGGGATTGAGTCCCACATCAGGGTCCCCACAGGGAGCCTACTTCTCCCTCTGCCTCTGTCTCTGCCTCTCTCTCTCTCTGTCTCTCATGAATAAATAAATAAAAATCTTAAAAAAAGAAGAAAAAAAAAAAAAGGACCTCATGAAGGGGGCAGACATGAGAGGCCAGCCACATGGACTCAGTGTCAGGAACAGCACCAGGCCCAGAGTATAGAGGCTGGCTGACCAGTGTAGGAAGTCCCAGCAAGAGGGAATGAGAAAGAGCAGCTCAAGCCAAGAAGGGCACCCCACCCTCAGGCAGGGCAGCCTCCCCCACTCCCTGCTGCCACGGCCTGACATTTTTGTGAGAGCTCACCAACTTTCCCCTTCCTTTGCAACAGGATCCTCAGAGGGAAGCTATGAAGTCTCAGCTTGGGGTGGGCATGTTGGAATAGTCTATCGGAGGGACCAGGGTGGTACTTTCCACCCGGTAGACTAGCTCCAACATCAGCCTGGGGCCTGAGAGGAGCTTCCTATGAGTTTGGCCCACCACTGACTGCAACGGCCATTGGCCTCTAGGCACCAGGGGGTAGCCAGCAAAAACCTACAGGAGTCATATATGAAAACTGTGGCCAATGGGGCTGGGTTTGAATCCCAGCTAACCCCATGACTATGGAGGCAACATCCTTTCTCTGAGCCTTAAGCAGCTCATCTATGAAATGGGTACAAATTATCTCCCATGGGAAGAAGGGACAGGTGTCTGGCACGGACCCTGTGTGTGGGGTAGGGAGTATCCATGAAAACAAAACATCATCTCCATCAATTCCTACCCTAGGAAGGTATCCTGGTGGCTGGGCCTCTACCTGAGCACTCAGCGCCCTGGATGGGGGCTCCCACAGAGGTGGGAAGGCCAGCCCCCACCAACAGCCAACATAGTATGGAGAGGAGAGACACATGTTGGCTGCCCCCCTGTGGCTGAACTTGAGAACTGCTATTCAATCCATCTCCCCCCCCACACCTTCAACAAGTTGAGGTGGGGGTGGTGAGGTTCAGAGCACCTGGAGGAGCAGGGGAAACTGAGGTCCACAGAAGAGAGTGCAGACTCAGGGGCCTATGGGGCTGGGGCAGGGCTGGGGCAGGGCAGGGGGGTACAGTCTGTGCCCAGGTCCTTCTAAACAGTAGTGGTGGCTATTCAGTGGAAATGGGGGCCAAGAGTGGCCAGATTTTCTGATTAAAAAACAGAACCCAAACCAGTAATCTGGATTTTTATGTGAACTCTCCCAGTTCTGGGGTAACTAGGGCTGACGCACCATCATAGGTTCTCCCCACATACAGCGAGCAGTGTAGATGAGGACCCCAACACACAAGGAGGTCCAGGTCATGCAGTGAGTTCAGAAGCCAAAGCTGCGGTTTGGAACCCACCCGTCCTCCTTGGCCTGAAACTCACCCAGCTCAGCGCTCTGTTGCGGGGTGATGGCCTCCTCACTGTTGGCCTCATTGGCCATGGAGCGGGTGATACGTCCTTTGCGTCTTCCCTGGCTGTTGGCAGTTTTGCGGCCTTTGGAGGCCACTGCTTCCTTCTCATCGTTGTCCTCCCCAGAGGTGTCATCCGTCTTCTCCCTAAAGGCCAGAGGGAGACAGGGATGGCTTCACCTGAACCAGCAAGTGACAGTTGCAAGAGGCCTGCTTTTCTTTAGTTCGATGTATGCTGGCTGCCAGGGGTTTTGTACTACTGAGAGGCTAGGAGCCAGGAAAGCTCAGGGTAAGGGCTAGAGGGCAGCAATTTGCAAGCCTTCTTCACCAGAAGAGAGGCTGTGGCTACCAGCTCTCTGCGGCATTGCTGTGTTTGTCCAAAAGGACCTGTGAGCTAACAGCTACCACAGCTTTATATTCTCCAAACCAGGGCTGGGGGCTGGTAGTTAACTGGATGGATGTGCACAGACCAGTGGCTCTCTACAAGACCACCTTACACACCAAAACAGAGATGCACTCTGCCATCTGCCTGCAAGACTACCGGATTACCTGCGTGGGGGTAGGCAGGTACAACCCACAAGTCCACTACACTTCTCAAAGCAGAGATGCTCAGTGGGGCTCTAGAAATGGCACCAGCTTTGCTTGCAGTATTACTGAGGGCCACCATGCCTTGCAGCATTCACAAAAGGGAAGTCTCCTGCCGGGCTTCTGCAGCTGAGCCAGGTGTGTGGGGGTGCATGTGATCTCCGTATCCGTATCCACGGCTGGGGCATTCTCGGAAGCCAACTCAGAAAGGTTTACTGTGGGGCCGCCTCCCATTCATCTTCCTGAAGGCCCTCCCTGGACGTCTGGGAGACAGGGGGTAACGAAGCCAGATGTTCTCTGAAGCCACATTCCTGAGCCTATCCCAGGTATCTGGCACTCAGCCGTGCCCGCCCCCCTCTCTGGCGTGAATCTCCAGCTGGCTGTGCTCGGCACCCACCCCTGGCAGGCACAGGAGGCTATGCCTTGATCTGCAAGAACTCATGCTGACAGCGATAATTCTAAAAAGGTGAGGGCAGTGCCCGCCTGCATACCTAATCCTCCAGCCAGCCCCTCTGATCCCCCTTCCCCCACCTGGCATCTCGGGAGGCTTGGCGGAGGAGGGGGAGGAGACGAGCAGGCAAAGAGCTCCAAAGTCATCGCCTAGATTTATTAGCTCAGGAGTAGAGCTCAAATGAGCTATCAGTCTCTGAGGTCTCTGGAGGGTTTGAGAAGGAGAGGGCAGCCGGGAGGCAAGAGGAGGGGGGCAGGCAGGCTTCTGGAAGGGGGGCTGTCAGGTTCAGCCGGAGCCAAAGAAGCCTCCCTTGCCAGCAGGCAATCCGCCTATGCCAAACCGCTGTCCTCCAGTGCCTCTGCAGAGTCGGCCCCGGGGGGCCTGGCCTCCAGTGGGGTGCAGACCACCTTGCCCCCTCATGGGAGGCAGGCTAGGCTCCAGCTGGGCAGCCGTGTGGCTGGGCCGCCTTACTTGTTCAGCTCCTCCTTGTCGTTCTCCACATCGGGCTTCTCCTCCTCCTTCTCGGCCTCCTTGTCCTTCTCCTTCTCCTCCTTCTCCTCCTGGCTGCTCCGGGGCATCTGCTGTTGCTGCTGCTGCTGCTGCTGCTGCTGTTGCTGCTGCTGCTGCTGGGTCCCAGGGCAGGGTGGGGGAGGAAGAACAGTGAGTAAGTGAGTATCCACACCTGAGCTGAGGGAGCTGGCAGAGGAAGGGAAACAGACCAAGTCAGCTGCAGGCCCCACTGCTAGGCCAGGGAGAGGCCTTCGCAATGGCTGGGAGTCCTGCAGCCCCTGGGATCTGGGAGGCAGGGACCCCGGGCGATGGGCAGAGATCAGAAGCCTGAACTCAACTCACGCCTCCTCCACTGGCTGGCTGTGTGACCCTAGATGAAGGTCTTGACCTCTCTGTGCTCTATTCAGCACACCTCAACCTCAGCCAGGGGCCAAGAGGCCGAAATGAGAGAACCCTCAGGGATCTGGTGTCTGGTGAGAGTGTTAAAGGGGGACTGACGCTATCAACAGCATGGCCAGAGCATGTAAGCACCAGGGGACCTGGGGACACATCCCTGACGAAGCTCAGGCCTGCTTGTCGCCACATCTGTAAAACAGGCAGGTGGAGCGGTATCCCGGTGCTTGCTACCATGTCGAGGAGTCACTCTTGCAGCAGTGGCTCCATCTCCTCACGTCAAGGGGAAGTGAGCCTCTACTTTAAGGGAAGATCAAAGGGGCTCACAGCAAACCAGCCTCCTCCCTCCCATATGATTTCATATGCCCCGTCACACTGGGCTGCCGAACCTGGCAGGACAGGGGAGGAAGTGAAGGCAGCTCCCTCCTTCCCCAGAGGTTGCCTGACTTCCTTTCTGCCCTACCCGATTTCTTTTAAAGCACACACAGATCCCCTCAGCCACCCAAAGTCCTCTCTACAGGCAACTGCCAATCTGGACCATCTTTCCAAGCCAATGATACAAGTGAAATGAAAACAAACCCACTGAAAAGCCTTTCAAGTGTGTGGTAGGGGTATGGTCATACCAATTCTCAAACAAGAAGAAAGAAACCCAAGCAGATGGAGAAAGTGGGGGCAGGTGGGGTTTCGCTCCCTCTCTGTATCTTTCCTCCCCATCAGGAACACACAGGCTGCCTCAGCCTGCGACCCCCTCTCTAAACCTTCTGGTGCAGCTGGAATTTAGGAAGCAGCAGAGCACTGGCCGGCAGGGGCATCCTGTGGATGCTGGGGCCCAGAGCACAGGTCTGCAGGGAACCCCGTGTTCTCTAAAGCTATAGCAGCAGCCACCCTGAGACTGCCTGGTTTGGGTCTGCCTCCCTCTCTCCAAGAACCTCCTCTACTCTTTAAGAGGAGGCAAGGGAGCATAACAGCTAGACTCAGAACAGCCTCTCCCCCACCCACCATGTTGCTACCAATTTCGGGTGGCTGGCCCGGTGTCCCTTAACTAGCCTGTCCCTCGCCACCGCCAGCACCCCCCAAACACTAAAGCATAAATTTTCCACAGCCTAGGAGCTATGGCTACCTCTCACACCCAAAAGGCAAAGTCTCTTCTGGAGCTGTCCATCCCAGCAGGCAGAAGCAGGGACAGAGGTTTCCCGGTTTGTTCCAACACAGCAGGCCCTCTACACACTCTCCTGGTGAGCCCGGGTCAGGGACCTGGCTCCAGGGCAGGACAGATACTGTGGCTGACAGGGGAGCAGTTCCCTGCCCTATGGGCCACCAACGTGGCTACTGTCTCCACCTGTCGGATTTGCTGACTTCTACAACACCTGGTAACCTGACACCAGGGTCTGGGCAGGGCAGGGGCTTTCCAACCGCAAGAAGCTTGGCATCTCACAACACAGCCTTCAGCTGAATCCACACCCAGACCCCCATCTGGGTGGCAGCCTCACTCCGAACCTTTTCTTGCTGTTGCTCCCAATGGTCACATGGGCCCAACTCTGGGCCACCCTCCAGGAGGCATCTGTCATCATCCCCTGGATCTAGGCCGGTGGGTCCTCAAAGCCCACTAGGGTCTCCTCCTCCACAGAAGCCACTGTCCATCCCAGCATGGCCAGGAGCTGTGGCTCCCCACCACCAAGGCCTGGCCCTGCACCAGCGCCTCCTAACAGGGGCAGAATCCCAGGGGTGTCTGTACCCCAGCCAGCACCCAGCTACATGCCTTCCTGTGGCCCTCCTGCCTCAGAATCCTGCAGAAGCCTCACTAGGGAGATGCCTGCATTTCCCAAGGGCTTACTATACGCCCAACATGGAGCTATCAACTAGCTCCTGGCCCTATGAGGTCCTGAAGATAGTGATGGAGATGAAAAACCAAGAGTGGTGATGACCAGGGCTCCATGGAGGCGCCCTGTCCCTGGCACCACACCAAGCACCTTGCCACCACTATCCTGCTTAATGCTCTTAGCCAACCTCAGACATAAAGGGCAGTGACCCCTGTCCCCATCCTGCAGAGAGGCAAAGCCTTATGGTCTCAGGGGGAGGAAAGGTGATGGCCCAGGGAAGGCGGGCACGGTCCCATTGTCCCCAAAGCCCCATTTGGAGTCTCTGACCAGGATCTACAGCCTCGGTGGAGTGGTCTTTAGGCATCCTTGTCCCCTCCTGCCCAGCCCACCTTGTCCCCCATTCAAGACTCCTCGAGCCTCCACCTGAGCCCAGACCAGCCTGTAATGTAATCTCCCCTACCCCTGTATCATCAACCACATCACAGCACAAATAACAAAAATAGCTCAAAGTGCCACACACATGTCCTTCTATCACCTCCTATACTAAACCCTTCATTCTCCCATTTTACAGAAGAAAAAGCTGAGGCACAGAAAAGGCAAGTGACAAACCTCGTAAAAAGGAGTGCCAGGATTCCAAACTAGGCCTGAGTTAACCCCAGCCATACCTGACCCCCTCTCCCGCCATCTCCAACCACCCTGGTGTGCCCCTCACCCCTCTACCAGCCCCCAGCCCGTGCTCTGGGCCCACCTTGTGGGGAGGCCCAGAAGTCCCTATCAGCATTAGAGCTTGGTCATGGTTCCCATCACTTCCCACTCAGGCTTGTAATCCCAGAACCAGGCACCACCGCCCATACCCGGACACGTTACCAAGCCCAAAGCAGGGGTCAGGGAGGCAGGGACGTGCAGCCAATACCTGCTAGCGCAGCACCTCTGAGGCCACCATGGAGCCATGGCACAGAGCCCCCATATGGGCTCATGGTTTCGTGTGACCTGACCACCATCTCCCTTAGGAGAGGTGTCTCAGCACCCAAAGCTGAATGGCACCAGTGCAGGGGGTGAAAGGGAGGAATCCCAGGTCCATCCTGGCCTTAAACACATTTTCCAGTGGGTGAGACTCGGCAGGCACAGTAACAATCATCTGCCTGGCCTCCTATTGCCTGCAGGAGGTCAACGGGCTGACTTAGGGGTGCTCTATTCACTCCACACTTATGGGGTGAGTTAAGGTCCCAACTCAAAGGCCCTCCACAGCCAGGTTAGTCTCCAAAAGCCTTCAATGGTCTAGAGCAGCAAACAAGAGGACTGCTAAATCAGCGAGGATGAACACCCACTCCCGTTCCACGTCTGGACCTCAGGCCATCCATGGCTGTGGAATCGCACTTGCTGGCTTTCACAATCAGTTCAGAGCCCACGTTCCCACGGCCCAAAAGCCGCACATATGGGTCACCTGGGAATCTCTGGGAAGTCCTGACGCCCAGGCCACACCCACACCAATCACAAATCCCCAGGTTAGTCTAATGGGCAGCCAAGCGTGAGAAATAGTGCTTTAGACAAGGAGCCAACTGACTTTTTCCGAAAGAGCCACGTGGTTAATACCTTATGGCCATAGGTCCACTGGTTTCTATTGCAACTACTTGATGCTACATGGTTTGTAACTTGAAAGCAACTAAAATGCAAACAAATAGGCATAGCTGTGTGCCAATAAAACTTTATTTACATGGGATCCCTGGGTGGCGCAGCGGTTTAGTGCCTGCCTTTGGCCCAGGGTGCGATCCTGGAGACCCGGAATCAAATCCCACGTCAGGCTCCCTGCATGGAGCCTGCTTCTCCCTCTGCCTATGTCTCTGCCTCTCTCTCTCTCTCTCTCTCTGTGTGACTAACATAAATAAAAATAATTTAAAAAAATAAAATAAATAAAATAAATAAAAAAATAAAATAAAATAAAATAATAATTTTTTAAAAATTAAAAAAAAAACTTTATTTACAAAAGAGGCAGTGGGCCAGATTTGGCCTGCGAAGCCATACCTTGTCCACCCCTGCTCCAGACCAGCGCTGCTCAATCTAAATTGTACCAGGGCTCCATGGATCAGCCACAAATCAGCCGGGGATAGTGGGAAAATGCAGATTCAGCATGTCTGGGGTGGGTCCGAGCCTCTGCATTTCTAGGTAGCTCCCTGGAGAGGCTATGCTGCTAGTTCTTGGACCACACGGAGGAACAAGGCTTTCACAGATCCTTATTTCACAAAATACACCGAGGGCCCTTGTCACTGGCAGCAGGTGACACCTGTGGACCTGGGAGAAGAACCAGAGCCCAAACTCCACCATCTCAAATGACTCTGGAACTCATGATAAGGGGTCTACCTTTGCTTTCCAGACACATCAGTGGTCAGACTCACAATGGGCTTCACGCCCAGTGCTCGGTCGGGAATGTCCCTCCCAAACCACTGCACAGCTTTGCAGAAAACCTGACTGGATGTATGGTTAGCCAGAGCCATCAGTGCAAATCCCTGAGGGACCCCTGCTTCCAGAGCGCTGAGTGCAGGACAAGCAACTGTAACTGAGCCTGTACTGTGCTAAAGCCCCAGACCAGGGCTGCTTGGAAAACAGCATGGATAAAAACAATAAACGTTTCACAAAGCCTCCTTTCCCTCGATATACCTGTGAGACGACAAAATCCTTCCAACAACCCTGAGACTGCCTCTTTATAGAAGCAGTTTTATAGAAGAGGACACAAGGTCATGAGAAGTCAAGGAGCTCACCCAAGGTTGCACAGCATTTCTTAGCAAGATCCTATAGGCAGGTGTTTTCCTACCCTGGGCTAGGAGATCATGCCCTACCCCTACCCCCCTTCAAGCCAAACTGTGCTATCACTTGATCATTCCCTTCACATGTGTGCTCTGAGCCCACAAGGGGGACACCACACCACAAAAAGTGCAGTCCCTAACCTTCCAGAGCTAGTGCCCCAGCTGACGGAGGCTCAGTGCTGATAACACTTTGAGAGGCACAGCAGTTAATGTGGTGACAGTTCCTCTGGATCCACGGGGACAAGGAAGGAGATCTCTGAGTCCCCAGAGGCTTTTGGTTGACAAGGATGAGGGGAATGCTGCAGGGAGGGGACCTGCCTGGGCAAAGGCACGGCAACATGAAAACAAGTACCTTACCACATGACATACGATATAGTGGACATGGCTGCAGAACCTGGCCACCTTTAACACCCACACTCAGACATATAGGTGCCACCCTGGTGGCAGTGGACAGCCACTGAAGTCTTTCGTCAGAGGTGGAGGGGTAGGCGGGGGATGACATCTTCTGCCCCATGTTGTAGGGCAACACAGTAGCCGATCGAGGGAGGCATGGGCGTCAGTTCCAGAAAGAGAGAGTCCAGTGAATAACAGTGCCAACAAATCCCAGTAAGAGCTGATGAGACTTAATCCTCAGATGACAGGTCCTCAGAAACGTGTCATGAGAGTTTTCTGACACCCCCTACACAGCAGCGCCCAAGGCACCACCATCTCATCCACTCACTGAACAAACACATCACTGAGCAGAGACTATGTGCCTCCAGGGAGCAAATCCTGAGAGGGCCTTTGTCCTCATGACACCTGCTGTCTCTCAGCACTGGGGACAAGGGTGCCTGGGAGCCCAAGGCAGGCAGGAGAGCTGGGGTTGGGGTCAGGGATCAGACGCAAGACACAAAGGGGTCTTCTGGTCGGGGAGGCTGCCACCTCGGCCCCCTACCCTCCTCCTCCAGTCCGTCTGTCCCTCCTGGAGAAACACAGACAGGGATGCCCCCAGAATCTAGACAGCGGTGTGCTGGAGCTGGCTCAGACCAGCTCACGAGAGCAGAGTTCAACTTTCAGGGATTTCGCAGGCAAGCCATTAAATACACCCATTATTAAAAACAAAAGTACATAACCTTACACTTAAAGAACTTAAAAACAAAGACAGTAAGTACTCAAAACGCATCACTTCCCAATTATTTAACTACATGTATCTGCTATCTACGCTCTTCATGGTATTTACATCAGCGACATCCACATAGCGGAAGTGGGATGGGGCACCACGCTAGGCGCGTCCCCTCCCAGTTCCACCTTTGGTGACATCACTTTGGTAGCTTAGATGGGGCACGGTGGGAGTATTGATACCACGGCAACTGTTACGTGCTACAAATTGGGGCTTTGCCCTCAAAAAGCTGCTTGCTAAACACTTACCAGCACTCCCCTGCAAACAGATATGCCGACAAAACTTGAGTAGCATTTAATACACACACACACACACACACACACACACACACACACACACACACACAAACACACACACGTGACGTCTGTGCTGCCTGCAGGGAGATGTGTAGTTGTGGCAGCCAAAGCTCTGTTTTAAATTGTCAATCAGATCCTGTCCTGCCACTGGGAATAAAATCAGCAGTCTGCCAGACCACAAAGCCATGTGATCCAGCCCCTGCCCAGACCTGCTCACTTTACGCACTTCCCTTGGGGCTGCTCCCCGCTGTTTCCTGGAAGATGCCATGTTTATCCCTACCTCAGGACCTTTGCACTCGCTGCCTGGAATTCTCCCTCCAGCTCTGCCTGGCTGGTTCCTTCTTATCACTCAAGTTTAAGCCCAAATGACACCTCCTCAGAGGAGCCTTCGAGGTCAGCTCCGTAAAAGCTGCCCTCCCTCACATCAGCTATCTACTGAAATCCTGTAGCCCTTACCACCACCTCAAAGAATCATGCTAATTTACTTATGCACTGCCTATCTCCCACATGGATGTGTCAGCTCTGGGGACCTCATTTGTCTGGTTCACTGTGGAATCACCTAGAATGGGGACAGTGTGAAGGCATGACAAAAGGTCTCCAACATGGCCACCATCCACCCAGGATGATCCACAAGCTGTCAAGGCCAAGGGAGCCTGTCCTGCTGTGGCCTGCATTGGCATAGACCCACACAGATGCTGCTTTTCTGGGAACTATTTCCTGACTCTTGGCAGCCCAGCTTGAGAGGCCCGGATGTGGGGTCCATCAGCCCCTCATCTCTCAACCCCCTGCGGTCTAAATGATCCACGCTCACATTTTCTGGGCTGGGCTCACATTTTCCATGTCTTTCAATGCTTTTGATGTGGTCTGCCCTGGACAAGGCTGGCAGACAGCCAGGTCTCCCCTGCACCTGAGAAGGCCATGTTTGTCTTCTCCCGAAACAGCAGCCCAGTTTGCTTGCTCCCTAGGGTATGGCCTCTCCTGCCTCCCGGGAGCCCACCTACCCTCCTGAGAACAGTGGTCCCTGGAATGCATTTGGGGGGCTGTGTGCCCGGAGGAGCCTCCCACAGGTCTCCCCTTTCTGGGCAGGAATCAGAGACATCTGCTCACTGGAGCCCTAGAACTGGGCAGTCTGGCCTGGCCCCACTTGCTCCCAGCAGTACAGAAGCACCGCCTCTGACAGGCTTGGGCCGCCCAGGAAAGTCAGACAGACCCCCAGGCTGGAGGCCCATCTGGGCTCCGGGTAGCAGCCCGGGACAAGTACACTCACACTTAGCCAGTGGGCCAGGAGGGACAGCCCAGCCCAGAGCCAGTATGGCCATATCTGGCCTGCCACACATCCCTGCCAGACTGCACCAGGGAAAGCCCTCCGGTGATCTCATTGGTTGTGGGGGGGAGAGGGGGAAGCAGCCTGGCTCTGCGAACCAGCTCCAACTGCACAGCAGCTGCCCCCTCCCTATGTGGACCGTGCTTGGCTGGGTCTGCCCTGGAGCAGCCTTCCAGGTCATACTGTCCCCTGTGAGAGCTGCCACGGGCACAGGAGCCTCGGGAGTGCCACAGCAACCAGAACAAGGTCACCTGTCCCTTTGGCAAGGAGCTGGGAGAGGAGGCTCAGAGGGGCGGGGACAATGATTGGGGAGAGGAGTGGGGACAGATAGGGATGCAGGCACAGAGGGAACAGAGATATAGAGACTCACACGTGGGGAAGGAGTCTGGGAGACAGAACACAGAGGGAAGAAAGAGGGCGAGAGAGGGAGATCAACCTAGAAAACATAGAAGCCTGGGGTAAGCATCTGGTCAGAGGTGGGAGGACTGGGCCACAGAGCAGAGCCATGGAACGCAAGGATGCACAGGCCAAAGGGCAGGAGGGAAGTGGGGCCCCCTGCATGTCCCCCATGGATGCCCCAGGGACAGGCTAGAAGGCTGGGCTCAGCTGCCTGGGGGTGCCAGGAACATACATCCTCCATGGCATAGCCCCTGCCATCGCCTGGATGGCCACGAGAGCCCCTTGGTCACAGCCACGGCAGGATGGGCCCTGCTGCCTGGCCCAAATCTGCCTCACACTCTCAGTACCTGATGGTCTCCATAGTTAGGCCGACTACTGACCACAGCATTCCTGGGCTCTGGTTCTGCAATTAGCTGGGATAATGGGGCCCCTCTGTCCATGAATCATAAACTATAAACTGTCACAGCCTCGGCCAGTGATTCACCTCATGGAGAGGATGCTCTGGCTTGGGCCCAGCCCACAAGCCCACCTGCCACTCATGGTTGGGTCTCATGGGCCAGGGTCAAGTACCTGAGGGCTCAGCTCCCACTTGCCAAAGGTCAGGTGTGCAGGGTCCAGGGGGTGGGCATGAAGCGACTGGCATTCTAAAAGTCTACGGCTTGGCCTGCATCTCTCTCTGTCAGAATATGGGTAAGTTTCCAGAAGGTGGACGGCTCCCTCTGATGAACACAAGGGTGATTCTGGTGCCCCAATGGCCAGTGCACAGGCCTTGCCTCCAGAGTCAAGCACCCATGCCGTGGATGCCAGGGTGGGCCTCATCCCTCTCAGGGAAATGCAGCTGTCTGAGGGTCTGAGCACAGAGACATCCAATGGGTGATGATTTTCATCAAGGAGTTTTACATTCTGCTTTTGTAACCATTCAAGCTTTCAAAAGGTGACCAACATGATGAACAAATGGCTTGGTGCAGGGTGTGTGATGAGGGTGTGACGAGACAAGGTGTCATCTGAGCAGATGCAATGATGTCTTGCTACACAACGCTGTGATTAAGCATTCAAGGAAGTCATGACCCTGGGAAGTGTCATCTGCATAGATGAAAATGCACAGGGTTTGTCCCCTGGATGGACGGGCCAGGTCCCCTTCTACAAGATGCCTGCTGCCTGCCCCCACTGCTGCAAATGCCCTCAGCTGTGCACGGCCTGTGGACTTAGACCTGGCCCTGCCTGCCCACTTCAGGACACCTCAGAAGGGCCATTTGAGCTCATGCTACCTTCACAGTCATCTTCTCCTCCCCATCCTTCAACTGTGGTTGGTCTATGTGGCCAGTGATCCTGTGCCATGTCTCAATTTCCTCTTCTACCCCCCTGCTCCCTTCCCTCTCCCTTCCTCGGGGGCCCTTCTCAGTAAATATCCCATAGGCTGAGGTTCTGAGTGGTCCCCGACCAGCAGCCAGCACTGGATGCCTGTTAGAGAGGTAGGCTCTCGAGTCCCAAGGAAGAGCATAGCCCAGCAGTCACCTCCTGGTGACAGTTGGGAGACCCTCAGCTGGATGTCAGCTCTGTCTCAGGTTTGTGACTCATCCTGGGACCCCAGGAGGGGACAGCCTGGGGACACAGACTACAGCCAGTCCAGAGCAGGTGGTACTATCCCCTCCATTCTGGGGAAAATAGCTTCCCCCATTGGCCCTGTGGGTTCCTCTCCTACCCAGATGTGGGAATTTGATCCTGGAACCCACCTCGATCCCACTAAAACAGGAATAGTGAGAAGAAGGGCACTGGCAAAGACATCAGGAGCACCCTCATTTCTGGGCTTGGGCTAAGAGCCAGCCAATGCAGAAGATGCACCTTCTATAAGGTGGCAGGTGGGACCACCCAGCCTAAAGAAGCCATCAAGCCACCTGGCACCCATCTCACAGCTCTTCATTGGGACAGTCTGTGAGGCATCAAGACAGCCATGCTGGGCTGATGCCTTCACTCTAGCTTCCTGAAAGATGATGGTTTGGTGTGGCTCTGAGGATAGAACTTCTAGTCCTGACATGGCGGTAGGCACTCAATAAATGCCCTTAGATGAACACACGGTACTGTGCATCTGACACCTGGCAGGGAGGGCCCATCAAGGAGCACTTGTTGGGCTGAGAAGCTGAGTGGCCCCTCACGGCCATCCTTAGCCACAGTGTGGGCCCAAGCCACAGGAACCACAGACAGATGCCACAGCCTCCACAGCCACTGCCACCAGGGGGAGGAAAGGACAGGCATGCAGCTGGGGGTGCTAAGAGGGACTGCAAGAGAGCCAGAGAGAGAGAGACAGCACTCTGTGTCTCCCAGAGACGCTCACGGTCCAGGGAGCACAGGAGAACTGAGAGACAGTGTTTCCAGCCACTGGCCCCCCAGAAGCCAGGTGCACATGAGGCCAATAATAGCTTCCTAGGGAGCAGAGATGGAGACCCAGACAGGCCTGGTGCCATGATGTAGATGGGGGCTCAGGGGGGCACTCCCACCCACAGCAAGGTCCATCTGCTCCCTGATGCAGCAGAGCCTACAACAGACCAAGGAACCTACAGGCCGACAAGGTCAATGAGGGGCAGCTTCCACGGCCAAAACGTGGCAAATGGGACCACCAGGTCCCCCCTGCCCTTGGGCTCCCATGGCAGCCTGTGCTGGGTTAGCATCCTGACTATGACACTAAGAGCAGGTTCCTTACCTCCCTGTACCTCTACCTGCTCACCCATAAAGCAGGGATGATGATATCCACCCCTCACACCGATCCTGGTGCCGGGTGAGTGGCCAGCAGTGTCACTGTCCCATCACACTGCAAGACCAGTGCCTGGCAATTCTGACAGGGCTCCCCTGTCTTGCTGGCCTCCTAGCAACTCCCCAAAAAGGCAAATACTGGCTGAGACAACTAAGTCCTCCTCTAAAACTAAAGGGACCCAGGAAGGTGGGGCAAAGCCTGACTTGCTCCCCTCAAGGAATAAATACATGACCGATGGTTCAGCCCCCATCTACCTGAGGAGGAGCAGAGGGAAGGGAGCAGCTACTTCCTGGCAGCAGAGGCTCTGTCCCCGAGGCCACCCAATGTCTGTCTTCCTGTGGCTGCTCAGGGAGGTGAGGGGGCCGTCTCCGTGGTAGAAATAAAAGGCTAGGCTCTTTACTCAGAAGCCCACACAAATAGGAGAGTCGGGACAGGGAAATGGGCAAAGGGAAGGGGACACAGGGTGGGACTTGTGCGCTGGGGCCTAAGACTGCCAAGGCCCAGAGCTGCCAGGGGTGGGGTGCGTGCTGGTCAGACACAAGAATGAGGCAGCAGAGAGGTCATCTGGGCGCAGCCGTTCCGCAGTCCCCACACCCTTCTCACCCGCTGGTTGGGCATGCAGTGGGTCTCCGCAGCCTCTCTTCCTGCTCCCAGTCTCCTGTTCTCAGCCCGTGGGAGACCACCACCTCCTGCGCCCGTCTGTCCATGCAACCGGAGGCACCCACACGGACACACCCCTGCCCACTCCAGGCCAGGCTGTGGGAATCCCTACTCTCCTCATTGGGAGGTTTATCAGCAGGATCACAAGTTTTGTAAAACCAAGGAGAAATAAGGAAGCTTGGACTCCAGCAGGAATTGCATCTCAGATTCATGAGAGGGGCCGAGGGACCTGGGTCTGCCATTTATTTCACTGTCACGGGGCAGAGAAAAGACTTACAGCCCCAAAGTCAACACTTGCGTTGATCCACTTACTCCATATTTACGAACAGGGCCAGTGGGTGGTGGTGAGGACAATGAGTCTGACGGACACAGCAGCCCGTCCAGGATGTGCCCATGTATCTCCATCCCAGGCAGGGCCTGGGTCTCAGAGGCACACCAGTATCCCTGGCTGATGAGAGGGAGGGGTGAGCCTCCCAGCTATGTCCCATCTCTCGGGAGACAGGGACCTTCCGCCAGCTTCTTCCTTTTTTCGAGAGGCAGAGCACAGAAGCATCCTTTCTCCATCCTGAGGCTCTGGCTTGGGCAGAGGGCAAAACCTCACCAGAGAAGCAGTGCAGACACTATGGCTAATCCAAGGCAACGCAGACAAAGAGAGGTAACAGATGTTTCTCCTCTGCTATAAAACATTCTAGGGCTCCCCGGCGCCCTGGCCTTGCCTGGTCTGGCCTCTGCCCCAAGTCAAACAATTCCCTCTTTACTGCCCCCACCTAAGCCCTACTCTCAATACTGGGGGCTGAGGACAGATGGAGAGCAAATATGATCAAGTGTATACTTATCACAATGAGCACTGAGTAACGTAAGAACTGTAGAATCGCTATGTTGCACACCTGGAATTAACAAGTTTAAATTAAACTGGCCTTAAAATTAAGAACTTAATTTAAAAAAAAAAAAAAGAGCAAACAGATTATTTGGTCTCTACCGTCAATGTCTTGTTGTTTTTCATGCAACCAAAGATTGAAAACTCAGACAATTTCACATAAACTCCAATCTCTAGCTCATCATCAAAAATCAGCACTGGCAGCACGAGGCCACTTGGCCGAACGTCAGCTGGGGCAGACATGGGGCACAAGTTCTCTATGCCGGCTACAGGCCTCACCACTTCTGTGGTCTCTCACAGAAGCTGAGATCAAGTCTGAGCTGCCACATACCATCACATTTGTGCTTCTATTTTCCATAGAGTACAGAAACACTACTAGTCACTCATCAAATATGAGCAAAAACCAGGGTCCCATCATTTTTCTCCAATTGTTCATTTATTTAAGAGCCTGGAAGGTGTTAAGACCCCTGGTCCAAATACTCTGAGGGCACTGTGCTCTCTCATGCCCCCAGTGCCTTTGCACCTGCTCTTCCCTCTGACCAGGACACCCTCACCTCTGTTCTGGTCCAACAAGAGGCTGCTCCTTAAACTCATTTTTGAGGGTCTCTACTCTATGGAGACTCTCAGGCAGACCGCCAATATAACCAAAGGAGATCCCTATTCCCAGCATACAAACGTCCCATAAACAGAATTAACACCACAGAATGAAAGGCATGGCAGCCAGAACCAAAGATGCAGGACACGGACACCCACACGCATCCTGGGACTTGTCCGGGGTCCCCCCTCCCTAAATGACTTCAACACACATTAGTCCTCCTCTCCCTCCATGGCTCTCCCCATCTGAGTCAGAACCCCTTCTCCTCCAGATCCCTCAGCCCAGCCACCAGGAAGGGCCTCATGAGCCCAGCCACAGTGACCCCACAAAATCAGTAGGGTGAAGGCACAAGGGCTGGGAAGACTAGTAGGAGAACTGGCACATAGTAGGTGCTCAGCAAATCTCTGATGATGGTTTTAAAATAATGCTAAAGGCCTTTAGCTCCCCCTCTATTTTGCCACAGACCCCACCACTCCCTATTGCCTCTCATGCCTCAGCATATTTATGCTCCCTGCCTGGAATTTATTTGCATTTGTGCTTCTCAGCCTAGAAAATCCCTGACTGTGCTTTAATTTCTAAAACACCACAGCTAGCTCTTTGGAATTAAATAGCTCCAAGCCAGTAAGACTCGCTTTTACACACCTGTTAGATGGGCTAGCAGGCTGGCCAACCTGGCCACACAACACTCAAGGAAAAACCTATCCATCAACTAACTAAACACACTCCCGCTTCAATGACCCAGCCCGTGAGAACCGATACTCAGTCCTGATTATTTACCCATGAGTGCAGAGAGGGGTTACTTATTCCCCCATCAACAAATTTGCTCCCTTAATTACATGTGGCTTAGCCAACAAGGAGGTGGGTGCACAATTCCCCGAAGCACAGGAGAAAGATGCCAGTTAAGAACCCATGTGTGGGACCCGATCACAAAGTGGCTGTTTCACAGTGGGTACCAGGACCCCAGAGAGGATGGCTACGCGTGATACCTCAGGACCCTGCCCTGACCAGTGTGGGGAAGAGAAGACGCCAACATTAGGGAGAAAACCCCAGGACCTTCTCCTCCCAGCTTCTGCTACTCCTGGCCGCCATCACACTTCCCTGGGTACCCCAGGCCAAAGGGCCCAGGAAGGACACGCCTCCACCAGCTCCAAGCAGCTTCAAATGGCAGCACCCCAAAGCTGTCTGCATGCCCAGCCCAAGTCTGTCCTCCAACGGTGGAACCCCTCCTCTTCCCTGAGTCCTGTACTCCCAGCACCTGCCCTGAGCCATGCTCAATGGCCTGGAAGTGAAGTGAATCCATCCCCTCTCCCTGTCTCCCAAGCACTGATTACCCAGGCGCCTCCTTTCACCTTGTGCTACAGACCCCCACCATCTTTACCATTATTTGCCAAATGTTTAAAACCAACTCCTTGCTTTCTAACTCAGAGGTCAGCATTTTCTGGAAAGGATCAGTCAGTACATACCTTAGGTTTTATAGTTTATATCGTAACTAGTCCACTCTGCTGCTGTAATAGAAAAGCTGCCACGGCAATATGCAAATGAATGGACATGACTGTGTGTCAATAAAACTTTATTCACAGAAGAAGGGGTAGACGGGACTTGGCCTACAAGCCATAGCTTGCCAAGCCCTCTCTAACATAAGTCTCATCCTAAACAGTGATGTCTGAAAGGTTTCAAGTTGATGTACTGGCTATTTTTTGCTTTCAAATATGCATAAAAACACGCTAAAAAAAACTATAAACATTTTTCAAATGTTAAATTTGTGACCCAGTCATGCAGAGAACCCAGTCCTCACTCTGGGGATATGACCGGTTGACCACAGAGATCATGATTCACCAAGCCAGGAGTTCTAGAATTTTCCAGGCTGAGAATGGATGTGATCTTTCTCCTAATACTCTTCTATGCTGCCTGGGTAGGCCAAACACCCCCAGAGAGGGTTTCCTGGCCATCAGTGAGGAGGCCCAAACTGAGGGAGCCTGCTACAGAGCAACATGTGCAGATGGTCACCACCCATCTCGCAAATGGCCGCACAGGAGCATGCTGGGAACTGGTCCCACAGCTAACCACTCTGCCCTGCCTCTCACCTGGCTCTTGCCGCGGCGCCGGTAGCTCCTCCTCACCAGGCTCTTATAGTTCTCATTCTTCTTGGTCAGGTAATAATAGAGGACACACTCAGCCACAGTCTGTGGGACAGAAAGAAAATGATGCTGTGTACAGTGTGGGTGGTCAGAGCAGGTGGCCAGGAGCCGGAGATCTGGGTTCAAATCCTGCCTCCTCCACCCAGAACAGGGTGACCTTGGGCGGGTCACTGCGCCTTCTTACCTATGTAATAGGGATGCTCAGAGCACATACTTGCCAGAGCAGTCATGAAGACGGAGCACTCGGGACATGCTACAGAAGTGCCACCTGGTCCTACTGCTCTTGCTGCTATCCATAACTGAAACAGCCAAGGGGTCACCTGCCCTCTCCAGCCCCTCCAAGCTCCCAGCCGGGCAAACTCAAAGGTCTGCCCCAACTAGGGCCTGGGTCTCCTTTCTCTCAGTCCAGCTTCTTCTTCCCGAATGTCTGGGGCCCTGAGTAACCTCTTCCAAGCTTTGTGACCCAGCCAGACTATAATGTCCCCAAGCAACTCTTTGTCTCTCAGAATGTTTATAATTTTCTCTGCCTTGGTCTTTTCCACACCCATCTGGGTCTGAACCCTGGTGCCACTTGCTGAGTTTGTGACTGGCCCTCCCTGAATCCCACCACCTTCTTGCCCAAACAGGACCAATGACAGGGTGTCCTCAAAGCAATGAGACTCAACATGGTGGTGCCTGCCACCTGCGACCCTGAACCAGCTCCAGATGACAGCTCGCCTCTGAGGGCCATCCTGTCAAGGCTGCTGGCGGCAGAGGCAGGCAGGGCCTCAAACCCCACGGCCTTTGACACCTCCTAGAATGTACATGAACAGAGGCTACTTCCCAGGTAAACCTGGCCCCCACATGGGGCCCACACAGCAGTTGAGAAAATCATTATGTTATCAGACACCAGTATTTGCAAATTGGGCAATGTGGGCGTCCGACTTCCCCTTGAACAATTCAGGGGAGCGCCTTCCATGTTGGAGGACAACAGGCTGACTTTGACCCTACGCAGCAGCTGTCCCCGCAGGTGGGCAAGTTCCCACCCTGCTGCTGGCCTCACTCAGAACATGCCTCTCCCCAAGGGCATGAGGCACCATTGGCAATCCCTGCTTTAGATCCTTCTGGAAGCTCTATTTAAGTCCTATCCTGAGCTGCCTCTTAGCCAAAGTACACCAAAAAGTTTACTCTCCAGGGTAGAGACTCTGATTCTCCCATTCCCAAGCAATGCTGCTCAAGGACCAACTTCTGAAAGCCTTGCATCCATCCCTGGGGAGCCCTGACCTAGAGCCTCCTGGACTGTCTACACCCCCAGCATGAAGCCATCATGAACTCAGACGAAAGGCTATTTATAGGGCTTGCTTTCCCATGCCGGTTTTTCAGGCATGGAGAGATTCCGTTTCCCCACACTGCCCCATCTCCCTCCTTCTATGGTTATCAGCTCATTAAGGACAGATGTCGGGGACAACTGTTCAACTTTAAAATAACCGCCTGGCTCCTGCTCAGACGGCCCTCTCTCAACTAAAAAGCATGAGGCCTCCAGCAGGCGGGTATTAGCAAAGCTGGGGGTGGGCAGATGACCCTCCTCTCTGACAAACCTGATTCAAAGGAGTGTAGCCTAAAACACCCAGGACTGCAGCCCAGAAGGAAACCTTGGCTGGAGCCCTTCCTGCTCTGCCCAACAACACCAGGGTTCCCAGGGCCAAGGCCAACACACAGGGTCTCATCCAGATCCAACCCAGCTTCCCCCCACTCCCAGCACTGCCCCACCCAACAAAGAGTGAAGAGTGCAAAGGAGGTCTCTGCCATTCTGATAGGACATTTTGTCCACCTGCCAGGTAGGAGCCAGAGCGAGAGGGGGCACTGGCTTGCTCTGGGTTTGGGGGCAAGGCAAGGTTCAGGTGGCAGTTCTATACAAAGGTCTATCCAAATAGAATGAGGACTTACAGACCACAGGCCCTGCTGGCATCGGTATCAGAAAGCATACCGTGACCATCAGAGGGAGCAGCCCCCTGAAAGAATGCCACTCTTGCCTATAAAACCCTAACGGGGACGCCGGGCACAGCATGGCTTCCAGAACCCATGCCCAACGTGCAAGAACGCTGGTGCCACGTCTAAGGAGCTAGCTCCAGGGAAGCCGGGTGCATTCAGCTCTCCTGGGGTTTCCTCGCTGGTGCTCCACCCCCTTGGATGGCAGGGGCGGGGCCTACGGCTGCTTCTCCAAGGAAGGAGCAGGAGGACAGAGGGGGGGAAGCAGGGAAGGACAGACAGACAGAACAGGGGCAAGCTCCATGGGCAGGGAGGGAGAGTCCTCTGCCCCAGGGCCAACGGTCGCCCATCAGAGTGGACCCCAGAGAGGTGGCGGGGCGGGCGGGGCAGCTGGGCTGGCGGCTGCGCTTGGGGGTGGCCACTCACCTTCCTCTCCAGGAACGATGCGATCAGGCCGAAGTTCTTGGGGTGCTGCATGAACCTGCGGAAGGAGAAGGGCGGGCGTGAGGCCCAGGCACAGGGGGCTTCCCAGCTGGGCGGGCACCGAGCACCCGGGCGCCTGCCATCTCTGCGGGCCCGGCTGGGCGGGCGCCGCCCCACTCGGAGCAATTAAGCCCAGGGGGGTGTGGGAAGGGCGGGCGGGCCGAGGGTAAGAGAGGGCGTTCCTTGGAGTGAGTCACTGGTTTTAGCGCCTTTGAAAATATATTTGTTTGTCCTGCTGGAGGCAGCTTCCAGGAAAAATGAGGACATTGCATGCAGCTCTTTGGTGGGGTTCCCCCCCTTTTAAAATCTGCCTTTGTTTCTATCTCCGGCCGGGTCTGGGAAGCCGGGCCTCACCCGGCCCACGCGGGCCCCCACAGCCAGACCACAAGTCAGGCGGCAAGCTGCAGGCCTCCCTGGGCGAGGTGGGAGCACAGGCTCCGGGTGCCCGCGAGGAGGCGGCAAGAAAGGACTTATACCAGAGGGGGTGCGGGGAGCTGGCACCCCACCAAGTGGCTTCCTGCGAAGCCTGCGGAATTACTGGGAAAGGCTCGGCAAGGCTGAAATGTCAGGGCCACAGGAGCAGGCGGGCAGTGGGGGTGGAGATGTGGGTCACGGCCGCTGAGGCCCTAGGGATGCTGGGTGGAGTCCTTGGCCCAGGCCCAGCCTTGGCCTGCCGGTCGGTCCCCACGACGCGCCACCGCCCCACAGCCTCCCCCGGGGAGGGAAGGAGTTGCTGGTGAGGCGGGGGCCCCAGTCCCCTTGAGGGAGCCTGGGCCAGCGCCCGGTGCTCTCCCGCCCGGCCCTCCAGATGGCTGGGCAGAAGGCCAACAGGCCCCTCCCCTGCTCCCCAAGCAGACACCAGAGAATCCGGAATGGCCTCTTCTTTCTTCCAGGAGGAAGCTTAGAGTCGAGTGGCAGGCTTCCCCGCCTGGGATCCTGCCTCAGGCAGCTTGCAAAGCTGGAGCCAGCCGAACGCCCTTCTTTTCCAGACAGTCCCCTTCCTCTCCCTGCCCCAGTGACATTTCCTTCCCCTCTAGATCCGTTCCTCAAGGTTTCCCCAAGGAGAGATGGGGTCCCAGGAGACCAGATTTCAAACCTGGAAACCTTATCTAGCTCACCTCCTCCAGTGCCCTCCATCCTAGCCCTGGATCCTCTGCCAATGCTTCCTAAGAACTTCCTACCCACTGGGCACCTCTCAGCAGCTAAACAAGAGAGGCACTGTTGCTATACCCATCTTACAAACGTGGAAACTGAGGTTCCAAGAGGAGAAGTAGCTACTGGAGGGGACTAAGCCACTAAATGGTGGGGCTCTATGCAACTGGCACATGATTTCCAGAGGCCTGAGTGCCATCGATTCTTTGGAAAATGAGGCCTTGACCAGGAACACTCTCCCGGAAAGATGCATGGCACAAAGCTGAGGCTCAGCGGATAGGAGCCCAGCGAGCCCCTCCCTGGCTGCCCTGTTCTTCTGAAATAACAATGAACTCATTAGGTGAGAAGAGCAAACATGAACTCTTCAGAAAAGCTCGAACACAGAAAACACACCAGAAGCACCCTTATTTTTTTTTTAAAGAAAGCATAAATAAATAAAAATGTCAAACATATCATGGAGTATTTAGATCCCTAACACCACAGTAATTCTTAGCACCCGTGACTGTGGCCCTTCACTAAAATTATACCATCGCTTACCCTGGGGACTTGACTATGCACCAGAACGATCGCACTGGGGATCATGAGGACCAAGAAATGAGCCCCCAAGCAACTAGGTTTTCTGTCTCCAAGGAGTCAACCCCAAACGCCCCTGGGACCCACTCCCCAAAGTGCTATTCCCTGAAAACTGCTCAGTCTGTGGCAGGCACTTGAGGCCTTGTTATACTACCCCTCTTTTTCTTACAGATGTTTTAGAATTTCCAGACTCATAAGCTTTTCCGAAAAACACAACTCTCCTGCCCAGACCCTCATCAACTGCTCCTACACTTTTGTGTCCTGGCGTCTATGCAGCTAGAACACCACCACCCCCCATCCGTGTTGCCCATTACCCAGAATCATCCTCGTCCCTGAGGCCCAGCAGGCATTTGGGGCCCCGACCCTGGCCTGGCCCACAGCGGTGGCTGGAGAATAGGAGTTTCGTCCCCTGGCCATGAGGCCTTCTCGGGAAGCAGAGGTGGAGGTCCAGCTGCTAAGCAGGCAGGGTCTGTTTCCAATGTACCCTGCTGGCCAAACTCTGCGGCCTCTGCCCAAGCTCTGAGGCCTCTGCCCAAGCCTCGCTTCCCACCCTCCCACCTCTCCGGGGCCTGCGCCTGGCACCTGTGTGGGCCCCTGGATACAACTTCTGAGTTTGGTTGAGAAGACAGGGTTTTATCCATCCGGCAACTCCTCACTCATCTCCCCAAAACACTCCAGTCTTGTGGCTCTTTCCTTTTAGAAGCTCTAAGCCTCACCTCTTAGCACTCAACTCTTGCCTCTGCTTTCCAAATCTCCCCTGCCCCAAGGCTCCATCTCCCTCCCCAACAAGCCTCTCCCCTGCTGCTGAGCCCTTGCCCTGATGATGAGGGAGCCTAAAGCCTGCCTCAACGTTTATAGGCTGTGTGGCCTTCATTTAGTGTCTTAACCTCTCTGAGTCTCTGTTTCCTCACCTGTGCAATTGGAATGGCCTGGCAATGCTATTATGAGAGATAGAGGGACAAACTCACAAAACCCAAAACACATGTGCACTGTGTCTGGGATAGAGGACATGCTCAACAATCTCTCTCAGAGTAAAATGGAAACCAAAGAGCCATCAGCCAGCCACAAATCTCTGCCCTCTGGCCCAGCCTCCAAGATCCTCCAGCCTTGTTCTTGTGATATACATGGCCCCATTTCATATAAGGCTGCCCTCACACTTTGTACTAGGTTGAAGAGCATGCCCCAAATTTTACGTCCACCCAGAGCCTCTAAATGTGACCGTATTTGGAAACAAGTTCTCTGAGAATGTCATTAGTTACAATGCAGTGACACTGGATTATGGTGGGCCCTGTACCCAGTACAACTGGGGACAGACAGACACACAGGAAAGACCATGGGATGGAGGCAGGAGGGAATGATGTAGCCAAGGAATGATGCCGGCTGCCGGAAGCCCACAGGGGCCAGGGGAGAGGTGCCAGGCAGATTCTCCCTTGGAGCCTCCAGAAGGACCCAGCCCTGCCCACACCTCTGGAGCAGTGAGGGAAAATTCCTGTTGCTGTAAGCCACCTGGCTTGTGGTCATTCATCACGGCAGCCCCAGGAATCCCATCCACGCCTTGACAGGAAGGGCTTCCCAGGACAAGAGAGGGCCAAGAGGGCCGTAGGGCCCACACCCCAGCAACAGGGGACTCACTTCTCCCGGAATGTCTCCTTCTCCTGCTCGCTCCACATGTTCATGACCTGGCGGTCTTTATACACCTTCATGGGGTCATCCATGAGCCCGTTCATGTTGATGAACTTGATGCGCTGCTGGTCAGCATCGTACAACATCGGTGGGATCACAGCCAGCTGGCGCATCTGCTTCTCCAGGTTCTGGAGGGAGGAGGAGAAGGCGGAGGGCCGGGGTCAGAGGGCTCCAGAGGGCAGCCTGGGGAAGGGGCAGGGGCGGGCGCTGGGGCCCCAGGCGAGAGTACAGACCTGCCCAGCGAGAGTGGGAAAGTGCGGAGCCAGACAGAAAGGGAAGGATGACTGGAAAATACTAAGAGCCAAATGCCAGGGGGAGGGAGAATTTAAAGGCAGCCCCAGACAGGTTTATGGTGGATGGGGCTATAAATTAAATGCAAGGAGCAGCAGAGGCCTTATCTGCAGCGAGAGAGGGGCAATGCATCTTCCCTTTAGAAATGCAAGTGCCATAAAACATGACAGGAAAGATGTTCACCCAGCTGGGTGAAACTAGCTGGGGAGACAGGCCTGGCCATCCAGGCTCCGAGGGCACGCAGTGCAGAGAGAGGGGCCAGTGAGACCATGGACCCATTTCCTCCCTGCCACCCTCCCAGCCCTGGCACTTGCTCCTTCAAGCATGCCCACTTGGGATCTAGCCTGCCCGGCCCCATGCACGGTAGGAGTCGGTGTTCACTCATAATGCATCGGGATGGCTATTAAGAGGCTCTGAGCCACCGCTCAGCTGGGCTCATTTCCCCAAATCTCTGCAGCCAGCCCATTACCGGCGATTAATTACCCATCTGAGGAGGCAGACAAGGGCCCAGCATGGCCAAGGTCAGCTAGTTCAAAGGATCTGCGTCGCCTGCCCTCCCGCAGCCAACCTCTCCTTTGGCATTTGGGATTCCCAGCAGGAACACAGAGCCTTGAGCACCAGCTCCGGGAGGACCCCTGCCCCAGGAGGCCTGAGCCTCCCAGTACTTGGCACAGCCCTCTGGTACCAACACCTCTCCCATCATCCTTGGCCACCCCGCATGCGCACTAATGGCACAGCACAGGCATGTCACAGGCAGAGCTGTCTCCAGGCAGGAACCCCTGCTGTGCCCACTCAGGGGTCTGTCTTCTGAGGCGTGCGCTGTGACTGCATCTCTCCTCCTGCCCCGCCCCCTCCTTCCTACCCTCCCAGGGAATCTCCAGTCAGGTGAAGTCTCGGCTCTAAATCCCTTTTTCCCACCACCCCACCCCAATGCCACCCCTTCAACATCCTCAGGAGGCCAGTGGCTACATTCTCATGTGGCCAGGACCCAGGGAAGTAGGCCTCTGGCATGGGGGCTGGGGACAGAGGACATGGTCGGCTGAGATGCTACTCACCCTTGGCCATCAGGCAGGAAACACTGGGAGAGGGCCACCCACCCCCCTCTTGCTTCCAAGGAACTGAACTCGTGTCCACACCCCTGTGGGATGTGCATGCAGCCATTAGCATCGGCGCGACAGGAGCTAGAGCCAACCCGCATGTATGACTGTGGCCAAGGGCTGAGTTCTGCTTTCTCTGGACCGAATGGCATTCAGAAAAGGGACATACCATGTGAAGTTTTAAAAAGAAGATCTCTTTCATGGCCAGACAGTCTGAATCACCTGCATCAGAATCATGCGGGTAACTTGGTAAAAAATGCAGAGTCCTGGGCTCCACTCCAGATTGGCTACATCAGAACCTCTGGGGGCAGGGCCTGGAAAACTGAACAGGGCACCCCTTCCCTAGGACTCAACAGTCTGTCCAGTGTGAGAATCAGCAGCCTAGAGCAGTGCTGCGGCAGCACTGCCGCAGGCAGTATTCACTGCCTGCCCTGTCCAGTGTGGCAGCCATGAACTACACGTGGGTGCTGAGCACAGAACATGTGCCTGGTATGCCACGGAACCAAAGTTTTAGTTTTCTATCACTTTAGTTAACTTTGACTTAAATGACCTTGGGTTGCTAGGGGCTGCTGCACTACCGGATCAGAGTCCCTGGGGAAGAAGCACATGCTCCCTCCTTTCACAAGCCTCTCTCACGTCTACTGCGGGGTTGGGCACAAGCAGGTGGGGGGACTGGCACATTAGAATCTTGACCTGTAAGACTCAGGAGGGGCCAGGCTGGCACCAACACTTCCCTAGGCAAATGCCTCCTCTGCATACTGATCATCTCTGGGCCCCAAGACCTTGGCCAGGGTCACCAAGGCTGAGCTCTGGTTGTCCAGGCATGCCCAGGGGGTCCAAGAGAACAAAGAGAGTGTGCTCGTGCTGGCAGGGCCAGAGTCCTGCCAGAAGGCCGCCAGTGGGGTGTGCTGGGAACTATCGCATCTGCCCCCAGTCTGGGTGCTGAGAGGCTGACCTAGAAAGCACAGTTCTCAGGCACCCCTACCTCTGGCTTCTGGTTGGGCTCAGCCAATGGGAGGTACTGCAAGACAGGAGATACAAGAGGCGGGGGTAATAATCCCCCAGCTTCCTCCCCACTGTGGCATCATGCTGTGACCTGCCCTGGCCATGTCCTGCCAGATGGCTGTAGCATGGCAACACCCCTTTCTCCATTTGTCCTTTAGGCTTGGAGAAAGGTGATGGCCACCGCCCCCATGGCACAATACCCTGCACTGATTCTGCCCACACTTCAGGGACAAGCCCCTTGATTTCTACCATCAGGGTGAATTCTGCTTCCTGTCAGGAAGCTCCCAGGGATGGGGGATGGAAGGGAATGAAGTCAAGGCCAGAGTCAAGGCTGTGCTCTTACCTCCTGCTCGGAGAGGCCATCGATGATCTCAGACACCTCGTGCTCACTGCGGGCGGCCGACATGGAGAGCCCGCTGCCCCGCTGGCCCACCCTGCTGGAGACCAAAGGGACATACTCAAGACCGGCCCCTTGGCAGCAGGGACTCCAGCAGGCACCACAGCATAGACCAAGCCCAGAACTTCACCAGAGGCACAGTGTAGATGGGAAGGAGGGAGGTACAAAGGGACCAGGCCTCTCCTACCCACAGGGACCACCCCAGGCTGAGAAGTCTAGGGGAGGGCATGGAGCCCCAACCCTGACCCAGGAATGCCACAGGGACCCACTCCCATCTTCTCTCCTAAGATGCCCCCGAAAGCCCAGCCCCACTGCTCCAGGACTTGTGCCTCAGTCTCCTCCCCTGTAACAGGGGGATAGAGAGGCCCCTGGCTCCCAGGGCTGGGAGGGGGCATTCAGTGAGATGTGGCCTGTGAGTGTCCAGGAAAGGATGGAAGCGGCATCATCAAAGCTCACTGCCCTTCACCCCATCTGTGGAACAACAGAAGCACAGCTACGCATCACCAAGCACCCCTGCTGGGCAATGAGCACTCCTATGCAGGATCTCACACTATCCTCATGACCCCCACATAAGCCCAGAGACCAGCATCCTGATCCAGCTTCCAAGTGAGGGGCAGGCAGTCCTCTTGCCTCTGATCTACACCCAGGATCTCAAACTCCACTCCCTTCAGGGGCCATACAGGCCACATAAATGAACAAGGCTGGCAGGTGCCAGCCCATGGCACATGAGAAGGGGACCTTGCTCCACCAAAACATGTTTGAGTTTCAAATAAGCACTAAAGCCAAGCAGGTGCTGCATGGCACATCCAAGAGCCTCATACAGTCCCTGGGCCACCAGTTTGAGACCCTGCTGGGCTGTTTCACAGCAGCCAGGGCTCTTCTGCTGACCCAGGTCCTTGAGGCATCTGGGAGGAATGGAAGTGGTGGGCAAGGTGGGATGCGGGAAGAAGCAAGGAAGGAGGAGGGTCAGGCTCCAGCCCCTGGCTCACCTCTGCATGCGCTCCTGCAGCTCGCGCTGCTTGCGGATCTCAGGGAACTGCTTCTCGTAGTATTCGCGCACCTTGCTCTCCTTGGCGCGTCGCCGGGGGTTGTTCTCAATGCGCTCCACCTTCTTCTCCCAGGCTTCCATGAGTTGGTCATAGCGCTGGCAGAACTTTTGTTCCTGGGTGAGCACAGCATGGGGAGCACTGATCAGCGGTTCATCCTCCGTCTGGACGCCAGCCCCACTCCCGCCCTGTGCTCCCAGCCCGCTCTGCATGCACATGGGCACACACCATCACACAGGCAGACAGGGGCAAGCTGAGATGCAGACACACACGGCCACACACAGGAGACACACATGATCACACAGAGACCTGGGCAGACCTGGGCCCCAAGAAAACCCAGCTGCTGCTCCCAAGCAACTCCTGGGAAGAAGCCTCTACCATCCCTCCCTAAGGGCCTGGCTGCCTCCTACCCTGGGAGATGGTCCACCGGCCTGGCCTCCTAGAAATGCCTCATCTGATGCAGCTGCCACCAGCTACACATGACTAAGTTCAAATCACATTAAGTAACATTTAATATTCAGACCCTGGTCCCCCGAAACACATTTCCCGTGCTCCATAGCTGCATGTGGGAAGGACTCTCATCTGGAGTGGGCAGCACACACAGAGGCCATTTCCATCATGAAAGGAAATGATGTTAACACAGGCTCTGCGGTGTCTGTCAGGTTCGGGGTGCCCCCTAGAAAGCATCCTCTTTCTGAAAAGTTCCTCATTCTCTGGCCTCAGGCTCAGCCATGATCCCAGGCCTAGGGAGTCTATGTGAAGTCCTGAGCAGCTCCCAGGGAGGAGCCTCTACCACTTCTCCTGGACAACGTAGTCCCTCTCTATGTCTACTCACAGTGCCACCTACTTTATGTCCTCACTAAAAGACCCCCAGCCAGCCAGGAACATAGCTGCCTGCCTTCCACATCTCCAAGGTGACCGAGACCTTGAGCAGGTGGGGAGCAATAAGCTGCCCATAAGACCCCAATCTCCCCGTCTCAAACAGCTGTGCTAGACAGATGGCATGGTCTGGGAGTCTCGCTTGAACGCCCTCTCAATGCTTCAGCATAATCAGAAAACCCCTCTTTCGTCCTTGTGATCAGACACCTCACCCCATCCTGCATTTCAACCTATGTAAGGCAACCTGTGACCTTGGTCCTCAGCAAACACAGCAGGGCATCCATACCCAAGGGGATGTCAGGCCAGCTTTGGCAGGGCATGAAACATGACCCCAGCTCCCAGGAGTCCCATACATATGTGGGCTGCTCCAAGAACCCGATAGAGATCAGGATGTGGTTCCAGTAGCAGACAACAGCCACAGCGTTCGTGGCTCTGCGGTGCAGACAGCACCCCATCGGGCATGGGGACTGGGGGAGGGGAGGATACTGACAGCCCTGTCACCATCATAGCAGGGGACCCACCCCACCCCACTCCTGCCTGAGAGGCCGCAGTCTGATAAACAAGAGTGAGAAAACAGGTCAGATGGGGAGATGGGGAGAAACGGTCACCCAATCAGCATAGGAAAATCATACAGTTACCAGAGAAGACACACATGGCCCGTGTCCACTGCACCGAGCTCCTGGGGACAGTGCCCTGCGAGAGGTGGCAGCCCTTCCCCGGGGAGCAAGAATGCTCAGTGGGTTTTCCATGAGGTGGACCCACTGACCAGGGAAGGAAGCGAATCTCCACCTCATGCTCACACACACACTCACGCTCCAGATGCTGGGCCAGAGCTAAGCCAGTGTGAGGGGGTGCCAGCAGCAAATCTCTGCAGTGGACGAGGAGCAGGGCCACCATGCCCATGACCACAGTCTCTGTGTCTTATGAGGACATGTCACCCCCAACCTCTTGCTTTCTGGCAGCTGGAGTTCACCCTTGCCACCCCCACCCTCACCCCTGCCACTGGCTGAACATTCCTTCCTGCAGACAGATTCACTCAAACCCACACAGGCTGCAACTACCATCCCCGGTGCCAGGGGACTCAGGGCCCAGGTACCCCAGCCCTGTGCCTGGCATCGCTCAGTGTAGGAACAGAGGCCAGGATCCCAGCAGCAGCAGCCCACAGTTACTCTGATGGCATCCAGAGCACCTGCTCGCCCCTTGCTGCTGGTGTTTTTGGTGTCATACCCGAGAAGCCACTGCCACACCCAAGGTCATGAAGAGTCACTGCTGTGTTTCTCCCTAGGAATTTTATGGTTTCGGCTCTCACATTTAGGGCTTCAGTTGACTGAGTGTTTGTGTCAGTTCTGGGGGGTGGGGATCCAACTCTACTCTGCACGTGGATACCTCGTCATCCCCACAACACTTGCTGAAGAGACCATCCTTCTCACTGAATGGATTCAGCCTCTTGTGAAAAATCACCTAGCCACAGGTGTGAGGGCTTATTTTCAGGCTATTCCATGCTGTCCCACTGATCTTGGGTCTGCCCTTATGCCAGAACCACACTGTCCTGGTTACTATAACTTTGTGATCCATTTTGAAATCAGATGCACATGGTTGTTCTTTTCACATCCCATAGGGACTGCCTAGCCAGCCTGCAGTTGACAGTTCTGAGTGCCCACTCTATGCCAGGCGGCACCCTGGGCACACTGCATGCAGCCTCTCACTCAGTGACCCAATGAATGGGTGTTAATATCCTCACCGAGCAGAGAAGGAAACTGAGGCCAAAAGTTAAATGATTTGCCCCACATGTCTAATAGCACCAAGATTTGAAACCTTCCTGCCTGCCCTGCCAGGTGCGGTGTGATGCAGCTCTGCACTGAGGGAGGCAATGGGTGATGGGGCTCCCTGAACACAGGAGAAGGCAGTCCCAGGCCAAGCGCTGGGGGAAAGGAAGGTGGTGTCAGAGAAGGGCAGCTGCAGCTAACTGGCCAGAGGGGCTGGCCTCTGTGGTCACCTCCTAACCCATAGGCTGCCTGCAGGGCTCAGCAGGACAGGGTCACAGAAGCTCAAAATGTTCTGTCCATCAACTGTCCTGAGCACCAGGGCTCCCAGCCTCCCCCACAGCATGTTCATGAGGGATAAGGGTGACAGGCTGCGACTCTCCCCGGCCTCCAGCCTACCCAGTGCTCAGGCTGCAGAAGCAAGCCACGGCTGCTGGGGCAGGTCCGGGAAAAGCCCCAATGCTCAAAGGGAAGCCGGGAATACTCTTGAGAGGTGTGAAGGATGGAAGAGGGGTGAACAAACCTTCAGCTGCCTCTCGTGTACATAAATGACAAGGTGGGTGGGGACAAGCCAAGGAAAGCGGAAAGGCAGACTATGCTGAAAATAAGCCAGTGCCCACTGTGGTGGGCTGAAGGGTGACCTCCCAGAATCTGGAGATTACTTGAGCTTGTTTGACAAAGCACTTGAGATGAGGTCATCCTGGATTAAGGTGAGCACTGAACCATGTAATCAGGTGTCCAGGTAAGAGACCAGGAAATGGCCCTGTGGATACAGAGGCTGAGACCAGAGGGACACAGGGACCCCCAGGGGCTGGGAGAAGCAGAAGGGATCCACCTCACAGCCTCTGGTGGGAACACAGTCTTGCTCACATCTTAACTTTGGAATTCTGGTCTCTGGAACCACCAGAGAATATATTTCTATTGTCTTCAGCAGCCTGGCTTATGGTCATGTTACAGCAGCCTCAGGAAACAGGTGCACCCACCCTCCATGCTGGGCACACCTCCCGGCTTACCCATCCCACACAGCCACCATCGCTGTCAAAGCACCCCCTTCACCAGGCACCACTCTAAATGCTCTTGCAGCAAGCACGTGCCTCCAGCCTCACTGCACCCCACCCCATTTTGAAGAAGAAGAGGAAGAGTAAGGCTCGGGGTGGAGACTGCACTCCCCAGATCACACACGGCAAGCCATGGTGGGTGGGCTGAACCTGAGCCCCGATATTTCAGCAGAGCCTTACCCCCACCCCTACCCCCCAGTCCAGCCCTCCCTGGGGCTGAGCTCAGCTCCCAGGGAAGGATAGGACAAGCTGAGGAGGTTTATGTCAATGTCCTTCTGGGGGCAAAGCCTTGGCTCTTTGCACAAGGCCGGAGTGCAGGCAGTGTGGGCAGCTGACCTGTGTGGTCCCTGGAACCTTTAAGTCTGAAGGAGGTTGGTTCACAGTGGGGACAGGACATGCAGGTCTAAGGTCTGGGGGACCATCTGGACCATCTGGACCCTCCCCATCCTCGATGAAGACAATGCTTCAGGGGCTTTGGGTTCATTACAGAACAACAAGAACAAGAATGCCCTGCCATTGCAGGATGGGCTCAGCCTGGCCTCAGAGCCGCCCTGAATTTCAAATAAGACTACTTTCCCCTCCACCTCAAGGGACCCCCAAGCAACCACAGGGATCCTTCTAAAATGTACATCAGAATTTCTTCCTCCTGCCTAAAATGAACCCCACCCCAGACAGGGCAACAGTGGACAGAAATGTGGCTGAGGCTGGAAGATGGCAGGGAATGGCTATTGGTTCTTCAGTGCGGTGAGAACAGAACTTCCCATCCTCTCAGGAGATGGGTACAGAGGCATTAGGGAGAGAGGCCCAGGTGCCTGCACCTACTCCCTACTTGTTAGACAAAAATATTCATACTCATGCACATGTGCACACACATGCACGTGCACACACAGCAAAGAAGCATTAGCCATGACCCCATGACTGACTCCACTCGGTGGGAATACAGGTGTTCACTGTATTTTGTCCAATTTCCTGTTTGAAATTCTCACAATAAAGACTTCATATTGTTTATCAAGAATGCACTTAGAAGAATAAATTAAGGGTCCCACTGCATTTAGAATAAAATCTGAATGGTTCATCCTGCTGAAGGCAATCTGGCTCCCATGTCATTCACATCAACTGCCGACCCCCAAGTCACACAGTGCACTACAGACTTGCCTGCTGCATTCTGTCCCATCCTACCCAAGCTGGCTCCAACCTCAGGGCCTTTGCACTTGCTGTGCCCTGATGCTCCAGATTTCCACACAGCTGGTCCTTCCTGTCATTCCCACTTCAGTACTGAGGCTACCACGCGGGACATGCAGGCTGTTCCCACTCCAGGCCTCCACACAGCACTTCTCACTGTGCCTCCTCTGCTCAGCCACTGTACGAGCCTTGTGGCAGGTCCTGGCTGTATATTTAACTCAATGAGTAAGATGAAACACCCACTTTCAAGAAACCCATCCATGCCACCTCTGGTCTCCATGTGGTCAATCTGGGGATCTGAGGAAACTGAGAAAGGAAAGGCGAGATGCCCACCACTTCTCACTCCATGGAACTCTGGGGTCCAGAGGACCACCTGCCAGCTTCCCAGCCACCTGCCATCTGTTCCAGAAGCGTCTCCTCTCTTCCGGGACCCAACTGGGGTCTGGGGCCAGAACACGGTCAGTTTAGAAACTGGTTTAGAGGAATCATGCCCTCAAGTGGTCCAATTGGAGCTTTGGTGAGATGGTCTGAGAAAGGACAGCTCTTCCTCTGGCTCTAGAAGACTCAGATCTGCTGCAGGAATTCGGGTCCCACAGACAAACCCATCTGTCAATGTGCTAACATACAGAGTTGAAGAAAAACTGCACAGAAATGAAGGTAAAACGGGATCGAATGACTCCTGAGCTCCACCCAAAGGACTTTTTCAGCCACAAATTCCTGTGCTGGGTAAGCTCATCTGAGCCAGCTCTTCCCTCACAGCGAAGAGTACTAACGAGTGACTTCCCCTCCATCACAGGGCCCTAGTCCCCCCCCACAGTGAATCAGTGATGTAAACAGCCCCCCTGAACCACAACTGCCTGTGTTCCCTCATGCACACTCTCTTCACCTTGGGCCCCCGTCCCAGATGAGAGGCCAGAGCATGTGGCTGATGCAGGAGTCGCACCCCTGGCTGTAGTGATGTAGCCACTGCCCACCGGAGCAAGCAAGGGAGCCTCACTTCTTCTGAACACCCTCATTTTCCTGAGCCAAGAAAACCTCATCTCTAAGGGAGTGCCCTGCAGTCACCTCCACCAACACATGGCCTACCCCACCCCAAACTCTTCCAACAAACTTCTCTCTTCCTGCCTGGAAAGCCCACGGGTCCTCTGACAGCAACCAATTTTCACTGCTTTCTCCCCTTCCAGGCTGGAAAAGGAGCAGCAGAATTCCGGGCCCCAGGCCTCCTCGGGTAGCTGCGCCCCAAGCCCTGGCTTCATCAAAGCAGCTGCCACGCTTCTCATCTGCCCCGCTATCCCTGGCCTTTCTTCATAGCCTGGACATGCAGAGAGACAGCTGCAGGCCAGGAGGTCCCACGGGCACGGCCTCAAGTGCCTGGACTACCTGACTGTCCAGGAAGCCTGGCCCAGGGGAGCGACCAGGGAGACTCCAGCAGTGGCTTACCCATTGTTTCCGAGCGTGGTTCCTCCTCTTGAAGTACAAGATTAACTTTTTCCGCATCGCCTGGTTTCTAAGCAAGAGAAAAACAGCAAATGGGGCAGGTCAGTCATACAGGGTTTCACATATCTTATCCTTCACTGAGCTATTTCCTGACAGCAAGCCCTAAGTTTGCCCCTTTACTGACCTAAAAGACAGCCCACGGCCCCACAAGGGAACCATGAAATGCCAATGTGCATCCTCTCCCTCCCAGCGAGGTTTCCCACATTTCAGACTGAGCACAGTGTGCAGAAGAAGGGTTCCCAGAGGGTGGGGTGTTGAGGCTTCCTGCCCTCCTGGAGCTGCCATCCCCTGCCATGCACACCCAGGATCCCTTCTAGAAAACTAGCCACAGAGAAACATCCACAGGCTCAGACCAGGAACATGGGCCAGAGAGATCAAGACCCTGAGATCTGTGGCCACACAGAGACGAGTGTCTCCCAGTCTGCCTCCAACTAAGCAGCACATTCTGGCCTCTGGGGCACCCTTAGCCTGTGGCAGTCGATGTCACATAAGTAGGGCAGCATGGGCTACCCATGCTCCAGCCCGTGAGGCAGGACCCCTCGGTAAGCCCCTTCCCCTCAGCCCCTCTCCATGGCCTCCCCACACAAGTGAGTGCTACCAACACCTGGGTGGGCCTGGGTCGTCAGACAGGCCTTAGTAAGTAGCCTGGGGAGACCCAGACCTTGCTCACCGCGATCCAGGGGTACAGCTGTGACAACTTCTCTGAGGAGGGGTACTCCAACTTCATCTTCTCAGTAGTATCCAAACCCCACAAAGAGCTTACATGCCATTTCCCATCCAGCCTCTAGGAGGTTCCAGGAGCCACCCAGAACCCCAATCTCAGAAAAAAGACCAAGATGGTAGGAGTCCCCAGGCCCTGATGGGACAAAACTCCCCCAACACACGCCTCATGGGGGGCTAAAGGGCTGGAAACAATCAGACACAGGCACCTCATACAGAGTCCCTCTCTGCCTCCAGGCCCCTGCAGCCAGAAGCCACCACTTCAGAAGGCCCCACTGTCAGGCCAGCTGTCCTCAGGGTCTGCCCCCACACTGGAGTCCCAGGCCAAACAAGTACTCTCCCCAACCCCCAGTGATCTCCAACAGAAGTCAGCATCCTCATTACCTGGTCTCAAGTCCAGGGATGCTAACAAGCCTACATGCCCTCTCTTAATTCGGAGGGAAAGGCACAATGAATGTGTGGGCAGCATCACCTCTCTGGAACTCCCCATGGACCCCAGCAGGGTTCAGAGCCCTGTTTACTCTCCACCTCCTGAGAAGGAAATACCATGCCACTTCTAAGAGGGTCCTGGGAGGTGGAGGGGGATGGGTTACCCTGCCTCCCGGGGTCATTCTGGCCTCATGTTAGCCAGGGCCCTCCCACTGTCATCAGCCTCCCTGTGCTGTCCCCAAAAGGGTGGGCACCAGGATCCTCAGTCACAAAGGCTGAAACCAGAACACTTCGTTCTGTGACGAGGTGTTTCAGCAACCTTAGAGGGCCTCCAACCTCAATACCCTCATCTGAAAAACGAATTCAATAACATCATGTTTTCACATCCTCAGTCATTCAACAGATGTTTATGGAGTACCTACTATGTGCCAGCACTCTTCTAGGCACTTGGGACATAGCTTTGAGTAGTGTAAAGTCCCCAGACCTCACGGAGGTGACACTCAGAGGGGTCACATGGACAGTAAGCAGGACAGTCCACATCATCATGGATTCAGAAACTCAAACATGGGAGTGGGGGTAGTGAGTAGGTGGGACAGGAGAATGTAGCTACTTTAGGTGCAGTGGTGAGAGGGCTGGGGGCTGAGATTTGGATCACCAGAAGCACCAAGCTGTGGAAAGATGCGGAGGGAAGGGCACCGCAGGCAGAGGATTCTAAGTACAGAGGCCTGGGGTGGGAACAAGAAAGGCCATATGGTTGGAGAGAACTGGGGAGGGGCAAGGGACAGTGAGGCTGGCAAGGCTGGCTGTATGAGGTCTTGGTTTGGGCAGGGTGAAGGGCTTTTAAAAATATGGGCAGCTGAGAAGGCCGAGAAGCAAGGACAGCCCAGGGCAGGGAGCCGGGGAGCACTGAGGTCTTGCTTCTTCACAGGATTCTCTACAACAAATAAGCCATTTCTCTCCAGAGATGGGACAGGCATACACAAGAAGAGCCCAGAACATCTTTAAGTAAAGAAGTGCTGAAAAGAAGATGACAAAATTAAAAGATCAGAAGGACAAAGACCCAGCCTGAGCTTTGGACTGCTGAAGCTGGGAAAATATAAACACCAAAATAAGTAACCCCAGCGCTGGATCCAAACCCAAAGAACAAAATAAATATCCATGAGTCCGCATGCTGATATAAATAAAAAACTGAATAAATAAATAAGGAAGAAGGAGCAAATGTTTCTTACAGAATCCGCTTACAAGGAAGGCGGGAGATGGAAAGTCACCACTAGAACACTTCAGCCCACCTGCCACCGGAAGATCCATGTGTGAATGGTACAACTGGCCACGCTTTAAGGAAAAACCAGAATTTGCATAGCTTCAAAGTCTCTTCTCCCAAATAGTTGCTAGTCATTGAGCAGTTTCCACAAATCTTATGATGCTCCCCCTGCAGGAGGTGGAAGGGAGCCCTCCACCCCATGATGGTAGCCTGGATCCTTACTTGCTTCTAAAGCACTGAACACAGGAGAGCAAGATAGCCATGCACGGAGGTGACGGCACCTCTGTCGAGTCCTGATGGGAAGGGTGGCTCCTCACCTCTGTGGGGCTCTCCCCCCAAATCTATGCCCTGCCCCTTCATGAGAAAGCACCAGGCAAACCCAAATCAAGAGACATTCTGCCCAAGCCCTGAAAACAGCTCTTCAAAAGGGTCAGGAAAGTCAGGGGAAGATGGAAAAACTGTCACCTGTGGACCAAGGAGACACAAGGACAGAGTGCAAAGTAGGAATCTGCAATCAGATCCCGGACCGGAAAAATCCAAAGAAAGTCTCTGGGTTGGCACTGAGCACTGTCCCACTGCCACATTATCAGTTCTGACGAATGCAGCCTCACTTAACAGAAGATGTTCATATTAGGGATGCTGGACGGAGGGTATATGGGAAATTCTTTATAATCTTAGCCACTCTTCTGTAAATCTAGCTTTTTATTTTTAAGATTTTATTTATTTATTTAGAGAGAAAGAGGGAGCAGCAGAGGGAGAGGGGGAGAATCTCAAGCAGACTTGCCGGGGAGTGTGGAGCCAGACATGGGGGCTCAATCTCATGACCCTGCGACCATGACCTGAGCGGAAATCAAGAGTTAGATGCTTAACCGACTGAGGCACCCAGGAGCCCCTAAATCTAGCTATTTTAAAATAGATGCTTAAAAAGAAACCAAACAGGGTCATGATCTATGTTGAAATGCCATAGTACAACCAAATACAATTTACTGTAGACCTTGCAGGGGGCATGGTGTATGTTACAAGTTGAAATGGGTCTCTCCACACTCAGTGATATTGGGAGTCCCAACCCCCTATACCTCAGAATTCGACCTGATCTGGAAACCGGGTCTTTACAGAGGTCATCAAGTTAGCATGCAGTCAGGAGGGTGACCCTCATCCCTTATGAATGGCGTCCTTATATAAAGGCAAAGTGTGGACTTGGAGGAGAACACACATAAAGGCAAGATGACATGAGAAGACAGAGAGGAGATAGTGGTGTGTCTATAAGCCAAGGGATGCTCAGGAAGCCAGCAAACTCCAGAAGCTGAGAAAGGCACGGAAGGCTCCCCAGGAGAGACCAGGGTCCCATCACCGCTTCATTCCCAACTGCTGGCTTCCAGAGCTGGGAAAGAATAAGTTGCTGTGGTTTCCAGCTGCTCAATTTGGGGTAACTTGACCCAGCTGCCTGAGGAAGCGGATGCAGCCAAGGCCAGTCTTCAACCAGCTGCGGTGCCCTGGCTGCACCCTGGGAGGGACTCAGTGAGTACAAAGTCTCACGGGGCAGAGGTAACTCCTGTAGCCACCTCTGTTCCCCACAGCTACTGCAGGGCAGTTCTCCCTGGTGGATCCGAATTTCCTTCCAAAGCAAGCACTGTGCCTGGCACCCAGAGGTATCCACTTACTGCCAAAGAGGACAAATGTCAAGTCCGCAGGTTGCAAATGGGCACAGTCCACCAAGCAGAGCCAGTCCATGAAAGCATTGTTTGGACTGCCATGCTTTCTAAAAAATCTGAATTCGTTGCCAGTATTGAAAACCAGAAGCTGTTGTGTAAAAAGCTGAACTTAAAGCTTCTTTTATAAGACCAGGCAGTCTGCTACACCCCCTCATGGCCACAGGCTGGGGACTGAGGCTTGACCACCCCTTTACAAGGATGATGAGCTCACCATTCACCACAGTCCCTGCCACTCCCTACTGCCTCCCGCCAGACCTCCCCACTCTACCTTTCCCTCTTAGCCCCATGGGCATGCCTCTGGTTGCAATCCCCTAGACATCTGGCTTAGGGTGTCCACTTGTTCAACATTCTTCTGGCAAACGTTTTTGGAGTGTTTATTTTGTCCCAAGGAATGTTTTGGTATTGGAGATGCAAATAGCTTCCTACAGACAAATCTTTTCTGCTATGATTTTTTTCTGGCAAAAATAGGCAACACAGTCATAAGAGGGCTCTAGAAAGGCTGACAAACCAGCAACATGATGAGTTTGCCAGTGGAGGCATTTACAGGGATGCAAAGGATAGCTATCATTTCCTGGAGAAGTCAGAGTTTATAAAAGCACAATCTGTAAGGAAACATAGGCCTCGTCAACTGCTGCTGGGCCCAGAAGGAGATACAAAACCTAGAAGGGAGCAATAAGGGGCTGGAAACTCTGGAAGTTTGAGGAGAGTCTGGCCAGGCCTGGGACCACAGGGTTATAAAATAGGAAAGCTTAGGGCAATCAGGGAGGCTTCCTGGAAGAAGAGAGGCTTGCACTGAGGCTTGGGAGAAGCAGAGCAATAGAACGGGCAGAGGAAAATGACAGCATTGAGTTCTAGGGGAGTGAGGGTGATGATGGATTTAGAGGGGGTGAGGAGGGGCATTCAGGGAGAGCCAGACCCCCAGCTGCTGGCTCCAGAGGAAGCCTGCCTGAGCGGGGCTCTGAACACCTTGAGAAGAATCCATCTGATGGAGTAACTGATGGTCTGAAACCTACATACAGACAAGCAAGGTGACTTGCCCAAGGCCACCAGACTAGCAAGGGGCAGAGGCCAGACCGGAGACCCAGGAGAGGTAACAGGGTGGGTGTGCAGACCTGGTTGGTCTAGGAATTTGGCTCTATGACCCTAGTGAAGTTACTTAACATCTCTGAACCTCCAGAGCAAGACCACAAAAACCTGTTGTCCCAGGTGCCCTTTCCACCTGCACAGCTCTAAGGCTGCCGGCTCCAATCAGCCAACCCCCAAGTGAGGCAGGAGGAGGGATGAAATGGGGCATCAAGACAAGAAAAACGGGGAAGAGAACACCGGGAACCCGCAGGCCTCCAGGCCCCAGGGAGGCAAGAGGAACAAGGCCAGTGCCTGGGTTCTACCACCAGAGGAGAGCGTAGCAGGGAAAGGCACAGCACACAGCAGAGCACACATATCAGTAACTGTCCCCCAGGCACCAACCTCAGACCCCTTTGGAGAATCACAGGGGTCCTCCGAGAAGGCACTGAGCTCCTTGAACAGCAATCCTGGCAGGTCCTGCAGTGGCGTGCCCAATTAGTTCTCCCCGGGGCTGCCCTGGCCTCTTCCCTTGCTTCCCAGAGCCTGAGAAGGGCTGAGCATCCACAGCAGACACCCCCACACCTCCCCATGACGCAGGTGGTAGAGGGAGCGCAGCAGAGGTGGGCACAGGTGACTTGGACACGTCTGAAATTGCCAGCGCGGCAGGAAGTCAAGCGTGAAATTAACTTTAACTGTGCAGCCCCAGCGCGCACACACAGGGAAATTAAAGTGACAGAGCAAGGTCCTTGGGGAAGGGGTAACCTCCCACCTGGCCCAATGACAGCAGTGGGGGCAGGGAGATGGAATGGGCTCTCACTGTCCTTATCAAGCTGTCACCAGGTCACAGAATGTCAGACCCATCCACTCCTGCATCCCCAGGGCCCAGAACAGTGCCGAGCACACAGTGAGCGCTCAATAAATACTGGTTGGATGAACAAAGGACAGGAATACATGGATAAAACAGCAAGAAGAAGAAAGATCACAAGATGCTTCCCACGTGCCTGACACTGAGCTCAGCACCTCAGGGACAGTAACTCACTGAATCCTCAGCAACCCTAGGAGGCAGGAGCTACTCTTATTCCTACCTCACAGATGGGGAAACCGAGGCACTGAGAGTCAGTGGCTAGCCAGATGCTCATGGCCCTCAACCGGCCCTTGGGTTTCATCAGCATCATCTCAGATTTCGCTGTCCAGGCCCCTGACCTCTGCAGCCACGAGACTTCTCTGTCCCTGCCCCTCCACACCACACCCCTGGCAGCTCCCACAGCACCAGGGCCTGCCACTGCTTGCCTGGATGGCCATGGCTATCTCCACCAAGGCCTCCCGACAACCAGTCCTTTCTCTCCAGAGCCACCAGAGTGAGCTTTGAAAGTAAAAACCCAATACATCACTTCCCAGCATAAATATCATCTCTGGCCTCCCTTCACACATAAATAATATGACCTGAACTCATCAGTCCTGGGTGATCTGCCTGGCACCGTCTTTCCCTCACCTACCCCACAGGCCACGCTGGCCTTCTCTGGGATATCACCAACTCAGTCCAGTGCCAAGGTCTTTGCACTGCTTGTTCCACTTGCCAGGGAGGTCACATGGCCAGCTGCCACTCAGCCCCCAAGTGTCCCCTTTGTTGTCAGGTCCAACCCTGATCCTCTGGCTAAAGCCACCTACCTACCATATCTGCCATCTGCATAGCATTCTTTTTTTTTTTTTTCTGAGAGAGAGGGAAAGAGATAGGGGCAGAGGAAGAGAGAGAATCTTAAGCAGGCATACCCAGCATGAAGCCTAAAGTGGGGCTCGATCTCATGACCCCAGGATCATCCATGACCTGAGCCGAAATGAAGAGTTGGATGCTTAACTGACTAAGCCACCCAGGCCCCCCTGCATAGCATTCTTTAAAGTGAATGTGCTAATTTGCTGATGATCACATTGAATTAAAAATACAGAGATCATTAGGATTTTTGTGGAAAACTGGGAACAAAATCAAAATTCTAACAATAAATCGGTTCAAATAATTTGCTTACAGATATATTCTTCAAACATAAAATTCCCACTTATGTAAGATATCTTAAAATTATTCATCTCTATATTTTAAACTGAAACATGTCCATCTGTGATTTGGGTTTGGAACACATGTCACCAGGCAGTCACCTACTTAGCCAGAATGTACTCCAGGAGACCAGAACTGTTCTCTGATGAGGACTGGGGAGTGCAAAAATAGGGCACTGGCTTCAGCAAGTTTATAGCTTTCTTCTGCTTAACCAGAGACGTGGCAACACCTTATCTGCTAAAATATTACTATGAATACCTTTTTCCTTTCTTGTTTGGATTTTATGGCGGTTTTTATAAACAGAAATCATCCATGTTATTCTGCTTCAAATATTGCTCATTTTTTAGCAAACAATTCGTGTAAGATTTCAGTATGATGACATTACTACAAAAACTGTTATGTCAAAAGGGAAAACACAACTAGATGTATCAAAACATAAAGAGCTTAAGATGGCACAGTACTTTTCGTCTGCAGGTATCTTCTTATTTGTTTAACTCACTTTCTGTCTCCACTGCTAGATAAAGCTTGAGGAAAGCATAGGCCTTTGTTCTGTTCAGAGCTGAATCCCCAGGTCCTAGAAGAGGGCTTTGCACACAGTAGGTGTTCTACAAATGTGTGCTAAGCGAATGAATGAATGAGTGAGTGCTTCCAGCAGCCCTGCTCAAATGAAAACACCCACCGCGGAGCCCCAAACCAGCTGTCATAGCCCTAAAAGTCCCTCTGCCCTTACATACCCTCATCTAAGACCCCCTCACCCCTAGCAGTGGCCCCAGGGAAGACAGATCGCAAGGAGTCTAGAAGGGATTCAGGTGGCCTGTGGAGTCAAGGAGGGCTGGCTACCCGGGCTGCGAAAACATCCACAAGGCCACACAAAATCACAGGCCATATCAGACACAGAAATCCTAGCATTGTATCAGTGCCTCCTGAGCAGGCCACTCTGCAGCCATGGGCTGAGGGGGGACCTGCCAGTGGTACAGGTGAGGCATCCTCAGCAGGTGTTCCTGGGCCCAAATGGACCAACAACCTCACTGGCAACAAGAGGTTTTCCAGGCTGCTCCATCAGTCACTGGGAGCTGCTAGGGGGCGCCCATTTTGGTCACCAGAGCTTGGTCCAGTCATAAGAGTCCAGAAGCCACAAAAGAAGAGACTTCTCTGTCAACTAGACCAACACCAGTAAATACTTAAAAACTACTGGGAAGTTTGCATGCCTCCAGGGATGGGGAGCTCACTATCGCAATGAACACCCTTGGACAGTCAGACCAGGCTGGACTGCCCACTGGACAAACTAAGTACTATGCTCTGAGGTCACACAAAACGCCTGCACTCTCCCACAATGATGAACCCTGAACAACACATCCCAAAGAGTCTACCTCCAACCTAACACCTTGAGTGCCCACAACCACGTGTTCCTCAAGGGCCAAGGTCTCAGCCCCTTTTACTTTTTGGGCTCCCTGGATAACAATATTCTCTCTTCAGCCAACAAGGCTATGCTCCCATTAACGCATCCCACCCTCCCAAAGCCTACCTTCTTCCCACAGCCACATCTGCAGTGCTTTCCTCCCAGCTTGAAGACATGAAGCCACCAGCCTCCAACACAATTCTGTTGCCCCATTATGCCAGCTCAGCCCATACCAACTACACATGGCACTTAATTGATATTTCTTCACTCCTAGCATCCATCCAGGAAAAGGCCCCATCATTGGGGTATTCCGTATTGGCCACCTCTAACCTCCAGGTCTGGATTAGTGCTCACAGCTGCTCCATACTGAGCCATATGCCACAGAAGGACCCCCTGAGCAGACCGTAGAGCATTCCCAAATATGCTTATTACATCAGAGCCCAAACCACAGGGCCCCACTTGTCCCAGGGCCACCCCACCCAATCATCTTGAGCTTACTTTCCACCAAGAACAGCTTCTACCTGTTCAAGTGGGATGAGGCTTTGCAGCCCTCCATCTCTGTGTCTCCAGGGCTGTGCATGCAGCATCCTCGCCTGCCCTCCCCAACTGAAGGTCTGTGTCCCCAAGTTTCATGGGGCCACTCCTCTTCCCCTCCCTGCCACAGGCCTCCTCTGACCATGATCTCAGCACTACCCAGTCCAGAATTCCTGCCCAAACTGCCCCTTCCTGGCCCTTCCTCTGGCACCTGGCCCTGCCTGGGAGACCTTTTGGGAACTGAGAACCTACCTCCCACCCCAGATCTCTGAGGCCAAACAGCCTGTCCCCACGCCCACCATGCGTCTGCACAGCTGCCCACGAGTACTTACATTTTGATGTTCTCATGATACTGCCTGGTGTCAGAGGGCTGGTTGTACAATGGCTGCAGAGGAAGAAAGAGGAAAGCACTTCAGAGCCAAGCCGGGTGCCACACTGCAGTCCTGGGCAACCTTGGCCCCAGTGCCCCAGGCCCTGGCTCCAGGGAGCTGTGCGCTGGGGTGGGGAGCAGCCGCCGGCAGGCATGAAACAGGACACAGGGACCCGGCCCGCAGCCCCAGCCGGGAACGGGCTGTAACCCTCTGGGCACAGCTGTGGGTGCCATGATGCCTCACCACGGCTGCCAGAGCTCCTCTGCAGGACACTGGGGAGTGCTGCCCTGAGCGTCCAAGGTGTCTGAGTGCAGCAGTGGTCTCGACACGGAAAGCTGCTCAACTTCTCAGCATCCAAACCATGCTAAGACACCATGCTGCCCCACTGCCTGGCAGAGGAATAGGGCCAGATGCTGCCAGAGCCCGTGAGAGTGAGGGAAGGATAGGAAGGCTCATGACAGCCGGGGACCCAGAGTTGGGTACACATGCTCTGCAGAGCAGCAAGGCAACAACTGTCAAGGAAGGAAGATGTGTATGCCCTACAGCCCCCTCCCCTCCTGCAGATGTCCAAGAATGTTTGAGTATTGTATCCCGCCAGGGGAGGACACCGCCACGCCCAGATGGCACAGTTCATAACGATGATACATCAGAAGCAAGCTAAATGTACCCCCCGGAAGAAAGGAGTGGGACAGGAGGGCGTGTGGGCAGCAGAATCGCACACAGAGGGCAGGAGGGCCCTGGACCCACATATGGCATCAAGTGTGTGTGACAGGAGGCAGCAGCAGCTGCAAAAGACTACGTGCAGAGCCAGCCACCGTGCGTCTCCCCTCTCATGGGCATGGCCTGGGTCTATAGCCTGGCTCTGCCACTCTCCAGCCATGTGTCTCTGGGTGAGTCACATAAGCCACCTCTGCCCCAGGTGCTCATCTGTAGATGGAGTTAAACTCACAGTCCTTGTGAAGATCAAATGTGGTGGCACACAAGCAGCTCTCAGACCAGTTCCTGGTGAAGGAAATGCCCAAGACTGTCCATGTCATTACTGTCACCATCAGGGTACAATGATGTATTAATGACCCCAATTTTTCCTGCCTCCCGTAACCAGCCACGCCCTTGCTCTGGCCAATGAAACGCTTGCAAACTTAATGAAAGCAGAGCCTTGAAAATGCACGTTTGCATTTCTGCTTCCTCTCTTGTTCTTCTGCTCCTGGTCAGAGAACACACCAGGCCTGGCCTGCTGGAAGCAGAGAAGACGACACAGGGTACAGGAGTGCCATCCCAGCCAAGGCTAAGCTGGGGCGACCAGCCGACTGTCCAGCTGAGAACATAATCAACAGAAATGCTCAGCTGACTTCTACACTCATGGAAGACAGGAAACGGTGCATATTTCAAGCCACTAAATCTGAGGCTGGTTTGTTACACAGCAGCGGCTGATACAATTATTGTCCCCATTTTAGGAAGGAGAAAATCAAGTCCCTGAGAGGTTAAAATGTGTGTCCACACCTGGGAAGAAATGAGCTACAACTGGAATCCTGTCTCAACTTTGGCACTGGAGGCAGGGGTCTGCTGTCCCTGCCTGTGCCCTCTCTGGTTGTCTTCCTCCGTGTGTGTGCCTGTGTGTGTACATGACCCTCTCCCCTGCCATCCCCTCCTCCTCACACTCACACACACAGCAGGAGCCTCCTAGGGCAGCCATGGATGATCGCCGGTAGATGAACCAGGTACAGAATGTGAGGGGTCAGGCAAGACAGGTGCAGCCTCAGGACAGGGCCCCGGGGCGAATGAAAAGGGCACGTAAGTCTCTACCCTAGAACTTCTCCCCGGGAATGGAGCTGGCTACACCTCCTGACACCCCCAAATGTCTTGAGAATCCCAGTCGATGGAGACCACCCACAAGCAGCACAGCCACAGGGCCCCACCTGCTCTGTTTCCCAGGAACAGGCCACTTGCCCTCCATGGCAGAGCAGGGTCCTCAAAGAGGGCCCTCCACTGCCTTGGGCACTCACAGACCTATGGATGAGGCACTGCAGGCAGCCCTGGCTGAGGACAATGTCACTCCCTCCCCATGTCCCTCAGATTCCCTCCATGACAACTGACCCCTGGCTCTGAGCTCAACTATGCCCCCCAGGGACAGAGATGTCACCCCATGGCTGGTACAGGCCGTCTCCCCCCACATTGGGTCAGGCTGCCCTTCCTAGGTGCTCAGCCAGAAGCGGGGAGGTTTGAAGTTCACTCTGGGTTTGAACAAGAGGGCAACTATAGAGCTCACAGTAAGACTCATGCAGTTTCTCAACTAGAAGGAGGCAAGGCATTACCAATGAAGGCCAATAGCACTCACCTCAGAGCAGCAAGGGGCCCTACAAAGATCCTCAGGCCAAATTTTCAAGCACTAAACATGCATGTTTAACCCTGACTGATGCTGCATTAGGTCCTTTGAGTTTCTGCACACCCATAAAACACAGGCCAGTGGGGAGAGGGCTTGACCCGAAGGTTCAGTTTCCAGGAACAAACAGATGCCCTGATTTAAAAGATGGCACCTCCCTCTCTGGCTGTGTGACCTTGGTCACATGTGGTCCACACTCTGGGCCTCAGTCTTCTCATCTGGGAAATGGGCACAGGAACCACCTCACAGGGCTTTTGAGGAACCCAGGAAATTTCAGGCTTGGTGGCTGATTTGTGCTGTTTTGGTTTTAAAGATGGCAAACAGCAATGTCTCCACAGCCTAAGGAGGCCAAGAGGGCCTGAAGGACCACATACAGAGACCCTAGGAATGAGTGATGGACAGCAAGCAGGGACTACCTCTACATATTAGGTTGGGCCAGAAAAGGGGAGATAGGTTTCTGAGGTGCAAATGGGTCACAGTTGGCCTGTGACCTGCCAAACCCACCTTCACCTGTGGCCACCTGCCCTGCTAGGTAAAGATGAGGACAGAGCAGCCTGGCCCTCAGGCGGCTTTCAACACTGGGAACTTGGGGAACACTGTGGGGCTCACAGCCTCTAATCACAGGGGCTTTCCCCCAAGGAGGCACTCACTGAGCGCTCTTCGAGGTAAAGTGAGTCTCAGGAGGGAAGGAAGTGTCTGGGCCCAGAGCACCTGGCAGGCTGTTCGTTACCATGGTGACAGACTCCCGGGGCAGCCCCTCTTGAAGGCCCGAGTGGGATGGGGGTCAGAGGGGCCACATCCCATCCTTGGCAGGTGCACAGCTCAGAAAAAGGCAGGGTCCAAGGGAGGCTCCCTTATAGCTCTCCTGGCCACCTGCAGGGGGTGCTGCACAAGGGCCAGGCAAGGCCTCCCTGGGTCCCAGGAGACAAATCCCAATATGGCAGCCAGGACAGGACCTTCACCTCACTCACACCCACGGTGGCTTTCCTCCACCTCTCCCTACCTCACAGACTCCAGCCCCCCAACCCCCGTCAGGGGGACACAACACCCAAGAGGGAAGCTCCCTCCCACAAGCAAAGATCAAGGTACCGCCGAGAAGACCCACTCTCCTGGCTGGGGGCCCCAGGCCTGTCTCTTTGCCCTCCCCACACCTCCATCTCCTCCTCCAAAAATGGGGGCACAGCCCGAACAATTCAGAGGGCAGAAAGAGAGTGCAAGGCGGGGGACGTGCAAGGCTATAAAGCAGACATGACAAGGAAAGCAGCACTGGTCTCCGGGAGAAGGAAGGGGGGGTGGTCCCCTTTGGGCCTGACTGCAGCCAGCTGGCAGGGTGGCCAAGAACAGCCAGCAACCCAGGTGGACCGAGCTGCTAAGAAATGAAGTGTCAGCCCCGGCCCTCAACCCTCTGGTGACACCACGTTCTTAAAATAGTACCTCTGAACAGGAAGGAAAGCGATGACTCAAAGCCGCGGGGGAGAGAGGGTGGGGGCTGCAGCGGCCCACACCCTCCCCCTCCCCCCCAGCGCCCCTCCTCCAGGCCTCGTAACACCCCCAGTTAACTCCCTCAGTCCCCCACCCCCCGTCCAGTATCCCCTCCACCCTCCACCCCAGGGGGCAGTTCAGGGACTGGGGGGGGGGGGGGGGGGGGGCGCGGGCGGATACTGGAGGATATGGGACTGGCAGGCCTGGGATGGAGTGGGTGAGTACTCAACCCAGTCCATGCTATTCACTTGCTTTCCATTGCAAATTTCCCCTTGGCCCCCTGGCTGCGCTCCCACAAAGTCAGAGAGCACCCATCCTTATCCTGAAGCCCCCCACCACCACCAGCAGCCTGTCCCTAGGCCAAGGGCGCCTTGGCTGCAGATGAGACCAGTGTGGAGCTGCACTCCCCAACGGTGCTGCCTGGTGCCCAGAAGGCCTAGGATCAGCAGCACCAGGCCCTCCCTCCATGAAGGAACCTGTGCACGGGCTACACCTCTGAGCTGCCTCTCCTTGGAGGACACTTCTGCTCAGTGGGGCCTTCTGGTGACCAAGACAGAGGGCAGACCTCAGCTGGCTGCAATCCCACAAGTTCGGCATACCTCTCTGCCTCATTTCTTGTTCTGTGACCTCAGACAAGGAACTGCCCTCTCCAAGCCTCATCTAGAAAATGGACAGTGACCCCTCTACGAGGCCAGACACAAAGCAGGCACTCTGCCACTGTGAGTCCTCTGCAAAGCCCCACTGAAGGCCACCAAGCCAAGAACCCACTGAGGTCACTTCAGGAGGCTCCAGTGACAGCCACACAGCCCGCCAAACAGACACTCCAGACCTCAGCCTCCTGCGTCCCCAGCCTTGATGGAATCTCCGCTTGGAGATCCCCAAGGAGGGGACAACCCCTCCCCCTGGAAGACCCAGAAAAGGATCACTTGGATTGTGAGCCCAGTGGGCGGCCTCACAACACTCACTGGGAGGCTGACCCTGCTCCCCTGAGCACTCAGCCCAGGGACAGGCTGCAAGACCTTGGGGTCAGGGATTGGGTGTTCTCTGACTTCGCCAGGAGGGCAGCCTGGCCCTGGGCATTCCTCGGGCATCTGGACACAGCAACCTGCATCCACACCTCCACTCAGGATGCCCCTGGGACTCATTAGGTCAGAAAAGGGGAGAGGGAGAGCTGCCAGGTCTAGAAATGATTGGGTACTACGCCTTCAGTCCTGCCATCTCTGCTGGCAAGAGGGGAAACTGGAGCAAGCAGCAGCTTACTGGTGGGAATGGAAGATGGTTTACCGCTTGGGGTAACAGTCCAGCAATCCTCAAGAGGCCACACATAGAGCAACCATGACGTACCAATTCTGGTCCCAGGTATACAACCAAAAGCAATGAAAAGCTGCCCATGCAGAGACTTGTATGGTAACGTTCAAGGCCACTCTATTTGTGATGGCCCAACGCACAGACAGGCTAATGTCCACCAATGCATAAATGGGGTAACAGATGTGATGTACCCACAGTGGAATATTATTCAGCCCTAAATAGGAATGAAGTCCTGACACATGCTACAACATAGATGAACCCTGAGGACATTACACTGAGTGAAAGAAGCCAGTCACAAAAGGCCACATGGTGTATGTGTCCATTGATACGAACTCTCCAGCAGGCAAGGCTGCAGAGACAGACAGCAAATGAGAGCAAGTGAGTGGTGGGACGTCGGGGGGGGGGGGGGGGGGGAGAGATGGAAAGATAAGGCAGTGACAGTTAAGAACACGGAGTTCTTTCTGAGATAGTGAAACATTCTAAGGTTGCTTGCGGAGATGTCACACACACCCATGAATATACTACAAAACACTTAACCATACACTTTAAGTGGATGAATTGTATAACTTGTGGGTTATTTCTCAATAAAAAAAAGTGGGGGTCTTAGAGACATCCCAGAAATCACATCCAACAGGGAAACAAGCCCCAGGAGGGGTGCCTGCCACCCATCCCAGAGCCCTAGAAGCCATCCATCGCCTGCCTGGCCCTGTCCTCTGAGAGAACCCGGGATGCGCCCTGCCTCCCCGTGGCCCAAGCACATGGACTCCAGGCTAGGGCGCAGCTTCACTGAAGAAACAATCCCAGGGGCAAACAGCTCAACCCTCCTAAGTGTTCACAACGAAGCACTTACGACAAAGTAAGGCTGTGCTAACTGAGCCTTAACAGTGCAGCATCTTACCCCAACCCCCATAGATCCTGGTCTTCCCATTCCACAGAGAAGAAAACCCAGTCCTCTTCTCAAGGCTACTCAGCAAACACACGGTGGAGCCAAGTTCAGAATTAGGCTCCAGATGCAGAAGACTTTATTAGGCATGAGCATGCACACATATCCCCTTAGATGTGCCACGTGCATGGGGCCCCACATGGCCAGCCCATGTGTATGCCCATACATGCTGCCCTGCAGCTCTGCGCCAACCTGCCCAGTGGGACACAGACTGGTCCCACTGACTGGTCCTGGGCAGGTGGAGCTCTGCTCACTTCTCCTGGGGCTGAGGCTTCCCATCAGCTGGGAGTTCCCTCAACGTCTCTCTCTGACACATAAAGGTGTTGAGGACACAGGCATGTGACTGGGTGCCTGAGAGAGAAGAGGCCTGGGGTCTGCTTCCCAGCTCTGCTGCTAAGAGGACATTTCCCATCAGAAAACTTGCAGACAACACTAATATGAGTAAGATGAACTATAAATGCTCAGTGCTTATAGTCCGCCAGGCACTGTGTTCAGTGCTTCACAAAAATCATTATGGTAATCTTCAATACAACCCAATGGGATCTGTGTTATTACTGCCATTTACAGATGAGGAAACTGAGGGATAGGTTGGTTAAGAGAACTGCCTAGGTCCACACACCTATTCAGTAGCAGAGATCACCTGGCCTGGGGTATGGGCTTCCTATGCCAAGCCAGTCCAACTGCACTGGACTCCACTGTGTCCTGACTGCAGGAGAGCCAGCTCCCCTCCTCCCCACCCCCAGCCCCAGCATGGCAGGCCCACCCACCCGCCTGCTATCAGCCAGTCCCTCTTATCAGAAGGGTGTATTTCCTGCCTCCTCCAGAGGACAGGGCAGCCTTGGCAACAGCTGACTTCCTCCTTCCCCTCCACGCCCACCTGCAGCCCTGCCCACCTTTCTAGCCACCCCTGCCCAGAGCTGCCCACCCTGTACCCCAGCTCACCAGCTCCACCTGAGGTCCCAGGCCTTCCAGAATCCGATGTGCAGCTTCGGCCTTCTTCTGCAGGGTGATGGAGAGGAGGAAAAATTAAAAAAAAAAAAAACAAAAAAAAAAAACAGATTATAAATAGAGGCCTCCGGAACAGCAGGCAGCTGCCCAACCCAGCAGCCAATCCACAGCCCCAGAGGGTGAGGGGTGTAGGCAGGATCCCCCTGCAAACCCTCCCCAGGCTAGAAACAAACAGAGGGGCCTCAACACCCCTTGCAGCGGCCCTGGCAAGCCAGCCAAGTTTCGATTCTAACAAACACACGGTGTTCTCTGCTGCCTGGCGCCCCCACCCCAGGCCCACATCCCCCAGGGCCCAGTGCTGTGGGCACAGCCCCTCGCCAGCAGGCCACTCTGCCAGGCCCAAGATGCCTTCCTCTGCCTGGGAGCTGGCTGGGTGTCTGCAATTACCTCAGAGCTGGTGCCGCCAGCCGGGGGGGGGGAAGGATAGAGGCGCTCAGAGATACCCTTTCTAGGATTCTTGTATTTCACAATCATGTGACTATTTCTGAGCTGCCCAGGGGCCTCCCCACCTCCCTCCCCACTCACAACCCAGGACTTATTAGGAAAACAGGAACATGTGGCAGAAAATGCTCAGTGGCTGTGAATGCAGCAGGCTGGACCTCCAAGCCCGGCCATAAAGGCGGACATTGTGCCTGTGCCAGACCCCACGGGCCCCCAGCCTGGGACCACCAGGGCCTGCTCTCAGGAGGCCCAGGGGATGGCCTGGGGCCAGCTGGGGTAAGGGATGGGCAGAGAGCTATGGACGGTGGCTTTAGCAGGGTTATCATCAGATCTGGGCCACCATGTGCCGTGGAAAATGGGGTGCCCATGGCGTGCATGGGGGCAGACCTGAGTCCTCCTGTGACTCAGGGGAGGCTGGCTGCTCCTGACTCAGTCCACCTCAGGGAGACCATCTAGTATCTGCAAAGAGCCAGGATAACAGGCCAAGCAAGTCACCAGCAACAATTCCCAAGTCCAGACCCACTAAAAGGGGACGCTCCCAGAGTCCTGGGAAACACAGCTAACAACAGAATCTGAGTCCTGGGCTCCTGGTGTCACAGTGGGGAGGAGGAATGCTGAAAGCCAACCCATCCCCCCCTCTTAGCCCCTGGTGACAGACCGTGGGTACGTAGGTGGGCTTAAGCTGGCCCCAACAACTAGCTCTACCTAGAGCTCTGGGCCCAGCCCAACCAAGAACGAGCCATGCTCTCAGCCCCTTTGTGCAGAGTCAAAACCCCAAAACCAGCAGCCTCAGCATGTGGCTGGGGGCCAAAAAAATCAGGGGGCAAATCATTACTGTAATAATTGCCACGTCACCAAGGACCTACTATGAGCCAAACATGACCACAGAGCACATGTTATCAAGACTTAAATCACACACAAGCACAACATGAGACAGATATGAGATGTGTCCCCATTTAGCAGACCACAAAACTGAGGCATGGAAAGATAACGTAAGGAGAAAAATTCCTGCTGACCTCCAGGCTCCAAGAAAGACAGACAAGGGCCAAGGCCCACACAGGGCCTCCCCTGGGCTTGGGACCGGCACCATCCTGACAGTCATTGCCAACCACCCCTGCCCTGGCCATGCCAAAAAACAAGGGAGGGTTACCATGAGGCTAAAGGTAGAGTTCCTGAGCCAGGTCAAGTGAAAGAAGGGATGGGGTAGAGAGGGGATAGAGCAGCTCCCTAAACTGCAATTACCTCAGAGCTGGTGCCTCCAGCTGGGGAGGGGGAGGAGGATAGAGGTGCTCAGAGATACCCTTTCTAGGATTCTTGTATTTCACAATCATGTGACTATTGTGACTAGCACCCACTCTGTACTGAGCATGGGGGCAAAACACGAAATGAATGAGGCCCAGCCCCTGCCTGCAATAACCCCAAGTCCAATGAGCAGCTGGTGAGGAGTAGTGATGGCAGCCTAGGAAGCTCAGCAGAGAGAGGTATGTGTGGTGGGCATGCAAGGCATGAAAGCAAGGCTCAAGTGTCTCCAGAAAGGTAACAATTGGGATGCATAAGGTGGTCTTTGAGGGATGAATCAGAGTTTCTGTGCATTCATGAGGTTCTGTGGGGGTCAGCAGCAACTAGATAAAGGAGAGATGCCAAGCACAGGAAGGGTATGGCTGGAGTGGCTGGGCCCCTGGACACTGCCGCATCACACAGGTAAGCATGGGTCTTGGATCTTGGTACCAGGCCCATGGGGCGGGGCGGGGGGGGGGGGGGACGAGGAGGGCGGGGGGGGGCAGAAGCCCATGTCCTACGAACCATAGCAGATTCCATCTTCAACCACATCATCATTCTCAGGACCACGGGCACCCAGAGAGGGGGCTTCCTGCAGGCGCTGGAGAAGAAAGCAGGGAGGAGTCCCTTCCCCACCTGCCAGTCACAGGGAGTGCAGGAGACGGGGTGCCCCGAGCAGCCAGCTTGCCAGCACATGCCTGGTACAGGAGTGTCTCTGCTCCTAACACTTCCCCAAGCTCCACAGCTCAGCCCTCAGCAACCCTGGGGCCTTTTAAGATGCACTTCAATTTTCCAAAGATGACACCACTCTCCCCCAGTTTACTCACTGAAACCGATCCTGAAATTACCCCAAAGTTGCTGCAGGATTGGACAATGTGCAGCCCCAGAGCAAGGGGCGCAGAGCCAGCTGGCCCAGGTTCAAGTCCACTTACTAACTGCGTGGCCTTGGGCAAGTCCCTCCATCTCCCGGAGCCTCAGCTTCCTCCTCTGGAGAACGGGTGACCAGGGCACCACCTTGGGCAGCTGTAACACCCTGAAATCAGGATCTGGCACACAGTAGGCACTATATAGTAAGGGTTGCCTATCGCTATTACTGTGGTTGACAACAAGCACAAGACCATGGCTCACACTAGGTGGCCCCTACCTAAGCCAGGCCCTCTACTGGATCTTCCACATGCCCCACGTATTTGGATTCCTGCAAGAACTCTATTCAGAAGGTTCTAGCATCAGCCCATTTACACACAAGAAAGCTGAGATTTGGGTCATGCAGCCCACCTGAAGTACACAGGTCCAATGGTGGGTAAAGGATGGGACACAGCAGGCCCACCTCCTCATGCCTCCCTGGGGGCATTTCCTCTCCCCATGCCACCACACCCCTGCTCCTGCTTCATCCCCACCCCCACCCCATCCCACTTCATGGCTCAGCTTGAAGGGGTGGAGTGGGAGGAATCTACTTGTCAGTTCATGGGGAGCTGGGGGGATGTCCTGCCTATTGGGCCTCTCTCCTACACAGGCAGGGCTTTCTTGTCACATCTGTCCACCAGAGGCAACATATGGGAGTCAGCTCTGCTCTAAGCTTCGTCCAGCCACTCTACCTATCCCGGGCCTTGGTCCACCACCAGCAAAATGTCTACACTCTTCCAGGCTACCAAACCTCCTGGACTTTGACAAGGACGTTCTGCAAGGAACAAAGTGACATGCATGTTGTCACTTCTCTCTTAATGCCTCCCTTCAAATAGAAGGGAATTCTCCCACCACCTAGCAAGGGGCATGGCCAGGAACACAGGTGTGGGCCAGATTGTGTCCCGCACCTGATAGTCCCTCCCACCCCCTCAGCTGACAGCATCTTACCACCTTGAGAACCAAAACCAAACCTCTCAGAGGACCCATGGGGCCCCACTATGCCTGGCCTTTGGGAGGCCCCTGCCAGAGGGTGCCCTGCTCAGCAACCAGAGAGCAAACCTAGGAGCTCATGCCAACAGGCAGGTAGGAGCAGGTCCCTCACCAGGCACTGGGGCGGCAGGTTAGGGTCTGACAAGAGACTGCACTCGTGCAGGGGACCCCGTGGTCCCAGTGGCCAGAGAACCTGGGTGCCCAGGTTAGGGTCTGACAAGAGACTGCACTCGTGCAGGGGACCCCGCGGTCCCAGTGGCCAGAGAACCTGGGTGCCCAGGTCATGAAACCCCACAGTCACCTGCATCAATAGGTGCTGAGCATGGAATCTGCTTAAGACTCTCCCTCTGCCCCCAGCCCCTCCACCCCTCCCCTGCATGCCAGTGCGCGTGTACACACATGCACATGAGCTCTGTAAGATAAATAAATAAGTCTTTAGAAAAAACAAAAAACAAAATTTACTCCTAAGATGCTTGAAACGTATGGCAAAAGAAAACGTGGGTCTTACTCTGATTCCCTCATCACTGAGCACCACACAAATAACCACAGGTGTGCCCCACATGTACTGACTCAGGCACACATGCACACAGTCACCCCCAGGTCCCCTCAGACACGTGCACACATACGTGCACAGAGGTGCTCTGCCCCCATAAACAGCCTCCTAACCCTCTATCCTTCTGGCTCGTCCCAACAGCACCCATATCTGCAGACCCAGTGCAAGTCCTGCCCACCGCCCAGACTCCCTCCAGCATCAGTGCCATGCTACGTGACCCTCATCTGTGCAGCCTGCAGTAGTGCCACATGTTTGTTTTACTCAAACTCTCAAGTGTGAGCATGCTCCTAGACCCACAAGGCCTCTACCTCCTGGCCCTCACACACTTCCTCTGAAGATCAAATGAGACCCTGTCCCCTCTCTGAGCCTCTGCCTGAGCTGGGATCTCCCCCAGGATGCACTCTCCTCAGGGATGTCGGCCCACCCCACCCCTCATTCCTCCCCCCAGGGACCCTGCACAACTCTGCCTCCTGTCCTGCCATCTGTGTGCACCTGCCCAGCCCTGCCCACAGAGGCAGCTCCTGGGAGGCTGGGAAAGCCTTCCTTGCTCAATTGGCTCCCTCTGCGCGGCCTGGGTGCCTCAGCCATGTGCCCCGAATGGATAATGAGCCCAACCAAGTCCAACATGCAGAAAAGCCAGCCAGGCCCTGCCTGGCAGGGAAGCTGCGTTTTCCAGCCGGCAAGGCATTTAGAGACAGACCCTTGTCATCCACCTCTCAGAGGAACCAGCAGGGAAGGAAGGAGGATTAAAATTTAATCCTATTGATCCCCCAAGGGGCTGTAAATTCTGGCTGCTCCTGCCAAAAGCAGCTGAGGGGCTTCCTGCCCACCCAGCCTCCAGGCCCCAATTCAGCCCACATGGAGGGACCCCCTTCCATGCTAACCTCCACTGGGGGCCAGGGACCAAACCCAGCACCCCCAAAACCAGAGGACTCTTCCAGGGGAAAGAGTCTCCCCTCCTCTCTGCCATCCTTCATTCATTCAAAAAATGTTTGCTGAGTACCCACTGTTTGCTGGGCACTGTTCCGTGCTGGGGATCCAGCTGGGAAACAGAGGCAAAGATCCCTGCTCTCACAGAACTTCTGTTTACAATAAACAGAATAAATCAAATATGAATCGTGTCCAGTGGAGTGGGAATGAGGGAAAAAGAAAGGAAGAGGACAAACATCCCATGAAGGGCTTTCAGGATCAAACAGAGGATCACAACAGGCCCTGCTGAAAAGGGGACATCTGAGCAAAGAGCTGAAGGAGCAAGTAAGCCCAGTGTGAAAAAGGAGCTCCAGGCAGAAGGCACAGCCAGTGCAAAGTTCCTGCGGCAAGAAGGCTGGGGCAGAGTGAGGGCGTAAATGGAGGAAAACGGGAATTCAGGGACAATGAGGGCCAAAATCCTCCAACCAATGGGATGCTCAGGTGTGGTGGTGTGTGGATGTGATTGTGTCCCCCCCACCAGAGAATCAATGTGAGTGGGCCACTACTGTGCCCCCCTGCCCCCTGTGGCAGGCATGAGGCAAGTGTTCTATTACAGGGCTCCTGAATGGATGGATGGATGGATGGATGGATGGATGAAGAGGATGAGTGTAATGCCCCCTAGGGCACCCGCACTTGACCAATAGGGGTATGCTCTCAGCATCCCAGGAACCAGAGTTCTAACCTGCCACTACTCGCCAGCTATGAGGCCTCGGGGCAATTACCAGAGCTTCAGTTTAACCTAACCTACCCACTCCTACACCATCAGGTCACCATCGGAATGAAATCCAGGAATTGAGCTTGAGCCCCCAGCATTCAAGGTGCTGGGGCACAGTGGGCAACACCAGCACTCTGGGACCCCACCAAGGTCATCACCAGCCCGGGGTTGGGGGCTGCACGTGCCTGGCCAGCCTCCTCTCATCTCAGGAGAATCTCCCTCCCTCTATCTAGTCCCTGGGATGGAGCGGCGGGTGGGGCTGACAGCATTCCAAGATGCAAGGGTGGGCCTGAGACCCAGCCCTGACCAATCAGTGTATTCAGACCCCCCCCACACACCCCCTCCCCTACCAGGCCTGGCTCTGGCTGAGAAATGAGCATGTGACTCCAGCCAACCAGCAAGCACCAACATGAGGACTATTTCCTATCCACCCTGGGAGGTAGGTGGACCTAAGGTGGCAACAGCTTTTCCATGTCCTGGGGAACTGCCTGAGAATGACCCCGGCATGGAGAAAGCCAGGATGGGGATGGGGAGCTCCCAAACATCTCCATTTAAGTGCCTGGATCCACCCATACCTGAAGCAATGAACACCAACTTGCATTACAAGACCTCTCATCAATAACCTCTCTCGGGCCTCAATCAATTTGAGCTGAGTTTTTGTCTCTTGTATCCAAGAGTCTTGACTTCCTGGAGCCTTCCTGGTAGAGCTAGCACTTTACAGTTTACAAAGCCCTTCTTCCAGCCATCTCGGCCACATCAACCCCATGACTTCAAGAATATGGCCGAGACCCAGTGAAACCAAAGACCTGAGACTAAAATAAACCACCCAGCTCATTCGGGCATGGACTGGCCTGGAATCCAAGCCCCCTCCGCCTCCCCTCACCTGCCCACTCACAGAGAAACTGCAGAAAATCTAAACGGAAGGAGGCGGGAATTCTGGCAGGGAGACCATCCCGAGAAAGAACTGGAAGGGGGGGGGTGCTTTCACTGGTCTTGGGGGAGGAGGAGTGCTGAGGCCAAGTCGCCAAAGACCAACCCAATCTGCAGCCACAGCTCTTTGGGGAAAAGCTGGTGAAACCTCAAGGACAGACCCCAGGAACTCAAGGACAGACCGGAGGGGAATAGCAGGCCAGTCTCGGAGCTGGGAAGTGGAGCAAGCTTCTTCCTACAGTGGGCACCAAAAGCCTGTGCCTTCAAGTCCACCTGGCTGGGAAGGGCTGGGGGTCGCAGCCTGCTGGGGTCTCCTGGCCTCCGACAAGGACCAAGGGCACTGTGCTGACATCCTGGGCAAAAGGCACCAACCTGCCTCTACGGCTGCTGGAGTGAAGCATGCCTGTTCCCTCACCCGAAGATCAGGGAGGGTAGGCAGCGGGGCGTCCAGGGCGACACCCAGGGGCCCTGCCCTTGTCTCCTCCACAATAGGCTCCTGGAGTCAGCTTAATCCTGGCTCTGATTTCCAGCCTCAAAGCTCGCTTGCTGTGTAATTTCAGGCAGCTCATCTTCCCTCTCTTAGCCTCTGCTTCTTTATGAGTAAAATGAAGAGAATAATAGTACTTGTTTCATACAGGTCTGGAGAGAATTCAGTGAAACCACACATAATGTAAGCAATAACCAGAAATGAGCACTGGCAACAATAACTGCGCCAGCTAGCACTTGTTCAGTGCCAGACATTGTTCTAAGGGCACTCTGTGATGAACTCATTTCATTCCCACGCCACGGTGCAAGGGAGCTGCTATAATTATCATCACTATGCAGGTGAGTCATGGGGAGGTTTAAGTGAGTTGCCCAAGGTCACAGAGCCAGGGAGTGGTAAAGACAGGATATGAACCCAGGGCATCTGGCTAAAGCACACGTGACCCATCGGCTCTCCTCTTGTCACAATTGTTATTAGTGTTACTTGGGGTGGGGGTCAGGAAGGGTGAGTAGGTGGGGAGGGTAACCAGCCCCACAAGGCCCAGCATAAAGTTCTAGGCCTCCAGCAGGCCACACCCTGCATCTATTGCTGCCTCAAAAGGTGGAAGCATTGCCAAACCAATTGATCCAGTAGTTCCTCACCTGGAACTACAGCCACGAGCACCAAACACAAGTTCCTAGGCCCCAGTCCTCCCAAGCCCCCACGTGGATTCTGAGCACTGATTCCCGCAGCCAGGGGCAGATCCTACAGCAGAGACAGCTGGGAAGGACCACAAGGACCCCCAGGCTGGAAGGGGGAACCAGAGAAGACAAGGCAGGGAGAAGAGATCCCCATATGTCACGCTTCAATGTGTGACCTCAGACAAGAAACAGTCCCTCTGTAGGGACGCTTAGGTGGCTCAGCGATTGAGCGTCTGTCTGCCTTCGGCTCAGGACATGATCCCAGAGTTCCAGGACTGAGTCCCGCATCGGGCTCCTGCATAGAGCCTGTTTCTTCTCCCTCTGCCTATGTCTCTGTCTCTCTCTGTGTCGCTCATGAATAAATAAATAAAATCTTAAAAAAAAAAAAAAACAGTCCCTCTGTGGGGACAGATGTTTCCTCATCTGTAAAATAAGGGAGAGGACTCACATCCACAGGCCCTGGGCACATCTGCAAAGAGTCAACTATAAACCAGGGGAGCTGGACTCCCAGATGCCTGATTCAGATGACAAGGTCCCCACCTCACCAAAAACCAGGTTCCAGTTCAGGGCACCTTGGGCCCTCGGGCTTTAGCCCCTGGAGACACTCTGTTCTGCTACTCTAAGTCATCCCCCCAAGACCAAGGCCCTCCAATCAGCCAGTATCTGCCCTCCAGACCTCTGGGGGCCCACACAGCCTGCCTCAGATACTGTGTTCAACCATGCCAAAGGCCCCCTGCAGAGCTAAACATCAACAGAGGCCAGTGCTCATGATCTAGGACCTAACGGCTCATGGGTTCAAGTCCCAGGTCTACTATTTTCTAGCTGTATGGCTTTGGACAAGTCACTCAACCTCTCTGGGCCTCAGTTTCTGAGTGCTGAACTGATCGCCCCACCCTTCTCACCCTGACCTTCCAATCAACTGGCCTCTGAGGCTCTCCCACAACTTGATGCCTACACTTCCACACTGAATCCCACAGGCCAGCCACAGTCCATACCAGTCAGTACACCTGAGCAGAACAGCCAGAGCCACACCAAGATGGGCTGCCTCTTCCTGCTCCCACTCCCCAACCCAGATCTGTGCATACATGGGCTATTGCAGAGGTCCCCGTTTCTCAGACAGAAATGCTGAGGCCCAGGGAGAAAGGTGGTCCTTCCCAGCGACACCTGCATCCCACCCGGCAGTCGGCCCAGGGCCAATGGGAGAACAGGGAGTGGGGGCCCCCACAGGCTGGGGCAGGGCATACCCGGTTCTCGTCGTAGATGATCTGCACCAGGCTGCGATGCTTTGACTCAATGGGTGGCGGCGACACCGGCTTCTCGGGCTCTGGGGGTTTGGCAGCCTCCTCCTCCAGCTGTTGCTGTGGAAAGGGGGAGAATGAGTGCAGCGGTGAGCACCCTGGCGGGCGGAAGGCAAGATGTAGCACCCCCATGGTAGAGGGGCGGCACCACGCAGCCCAGCAGGCCCAGTGGACTCGCACAGGAAGTCAGGCTGCTAACCATTTCCTCTGAGTCACCAGGGGACCCCGAGCTCTGGAGAGGCCCCAGCTGGGTGGGGAAGGGCCCATTCCAGGCTCTCAACTATGTGGCTAGCCTTCCTGGGTTCGAATCCCATTTTGGCCACTTATGAGCTAGGTGAGTAAAAGCAGGCTGCTGGGTGCACCATGCTGCCGTTTCCTGGTCTGTAAAATGGGGCTTATCACCGTGCCTCTCTGACAACTTTGTGCATGGGCAGCATGGCTGGGGGCTCGCTACAAGCCAGCGATAGCCTCCTCATCACGACAAGGACCATCACCATCAGGGGAGGCTGCATGGACTCTGGAGCCCAGCTGTGTGGACTGGAATCCTAGTTCAAGTACTTCCTTACTCTCTAAGTTGGAAATTGCTAAATTTCCCTGAGCTTCACTTTCCTCACCTAGAAACAAGGGATAATTAAAGCCTCTACCCTGGAGAGCAGGTACAAAGGTTAAAACGTGCAGAGGCACACAATGGACACAGCACCAACCAAGCACCTCCTCATCCTCATCTGCCCTGTGCTCTTCACACTGGACCGTCCTCCCCCAAACACCATAGAACATCCCTTCATGCTGCTGTCCACTTTCCTCTGAAAAGACAAAGTGAAGACTAGAGAGCTTAAGACATTGGTCCACAGTCCCACAGAAGACTAATGCCTGGGTGTGTGCAATCTGACAGGGCATCCTGAATGAGAGCAGAACACCATTTTATGCACATAATGCATAGTCTACCCACAACTACTGACCATGGGACAAACCAAGAGAAACTCAAAAAGGCGGCCAAGACAAGAGCCACACAGAAAGAGCCAGAAAATCTAGTCCTGGCTTCTGCTGGCACCAAGGAAGGCCTGGCTGGTAGAGCCAAGCTGCTTCAGTCCCACAGTGACCCCTGGCGGTAGCTTCCGAAGGGCAGCCAGAATCTGGCAAAACCTGGGGAAAACCCCCTAAAGTGCAAAACAATGGAAGCCAAGAGGTGGAAGAAGCATTACAGCCAGGAAGCAGATTCTCTACAATTTGTGAAGGTGGCCCTCCCTGAAGCACCAAGGAGAGATACCACCCGAGGCGCACAGAGATCTTGGTGACACAGAACTCCACCAAGGCCGGAATTGAACCTCACTCAATCGCTCACCAGCTCTGTGAGCCTTGACCAAGTCACTGAAGCACATAATGTGCTGCTACACACAGCCAGTCAGACACTGGCTATTGAAGGCAAATCGAAGCCACAATCCCACCTCTACCCGCCAGGAAGGCTAGAAGGAAAACAGAAACTTGGGCAACAAGCGTCAGTGAGGCTGTGAGGGAACTGAGGGCCCTTGCTTGGCTGCCGGGAACACGAGGAGACACAGTGGCCATAGGAGACAGTCTGGTGGCTCCTCGAATTGTCACACATGGGGTTACTATATGACCTGGCCAATCTACTCCCAGGTATGTAACCCAAGGAACCAAAAAAAGATGCACAAGCAAAAACGTGAACCAAGTGTTCACAGCCCCTGTGTTCACGACATTCAAACGATGGAAGCAACCCAAACCTCTATCAGATGAATGGGGATCAGAATGCGGTCCAGCCACACAAAGGGTATTATGTGGCCTTAAAACGGGGAGCTGGGCTGGCTTGGTGAAGCATGTGACTCTCGATCTTGGGGTCATGAGTTTGAGCCCCATGTCAGGCATAGAGATTACTTTAAAAAAAAAAAAAAAAAAAAAAAAAGGAAGGACATACTGACATCAGCTACAATATGAGCCTTTCACCAAGTGAAAGCAGCCAGACACACAAGGTGATGTATTATAGGATTCCACTTCTAGGAAATATTCAGAAGACAGAAACATGATGCAGACTGGTGGCTGTCCTAAAACTAGACGCAAGGGATAGTTGCCCAACACTGTATCTTGAAGGCAGCCACAAACAACACATATGAACGTGACTGTGTGCCAATAAAACTTTTACAAAAACAGGCATCAAGCCAGATTTGGCTGGATTTGCTGGCCCCAGAATAGAGGGTAGCTGGGGATGAGGGCTCCTACAAAGGCCAGGAGGGCACCATTGTGGAGGGGGCGTCTGAGCAGGTACCTAAAGATGCCAAGGGAAGCCTGAGAGGGTATGGGAAAATGTAGATCATCAGTTAATTTTATATCAGTTAATGTTAAAAATTAAACTACAGAATTAACATCACAAATCTTTATGCTAACTTTTCTCTGGTCTCAACGGTTACCATAAAGACCCTTTTTTACCACATGACCCCGTTCCCTCCTTACAACCCTATGATGGGCTATCAAATCTGTGCCCATTTCACAGAAAGAAAACTGCAGCTGGGGGGAGGTGACTGTTTAAAGGCAGAGCTGGGAGGCCCTGCCCACTCAGGTTCCAGGGCCTCGGCCAGAGGCAGGTGAGGGTAACTGTCCTCCCCACATCACTGGGGGGTGGGGGGTGGCAGCAATGAGAACAGAACACTGAAAGCCTGGCTGTGAAGCCTAGCCTCACCTTGCAGCCCTGTGCCAGCTGGTACAGTAGCCACTTGAGGCTTATTCAGGTGTAGGTGTGTGTCGTTTAATTCAAATTACACTAAGCTAGAAGTTCAGTTACTCAACCAAACCAGGAGCATGTCACACAAAAGCTACCTCTGTGCACAGAATAGCACTCTTGCGCAGTGGACGTAAGGGCAGGAAAATGAGCAGACACGTTGGGCAGGCTCGGCACACATTCACTACTACTCCCAGTGTTCTCTCCCGAGGCGCCACCACCCCACCCATCCGCACCTGCTTCTTCTTCAGCTTGGAGATCTGCTGCTCCACCATAGTGATCTCACGGTCCACCCGGTCCATGTTCTGGATCAGCTCCTCCTTGGAGAGCCGCGGAGGTACCAGCTCCAGCTCAGGGTCAGCGTGTGGCGGGCTGGGAGGAGACACAGGCTCCAGCTTGCCCGCCAGGCTGCGATCCTGCAGTGGAGAGAAGAGAAGCACGGAATCAGTGCAGAGGGCATCCCAGCCAGCATGCCCTGCCATGCTCCCCAAGTTTCCAGCCATGACCTCAGGCCCCAGCACTGTGGAAGTTTTCACAACCTCTCCTCAAGCCATGAAGCCTCCCCTCTTTCCTCCTCCCACAACACATCTCTCTCGTGCCCCACCTACCTGGCCATGTCCTCCCACTGAACCAAACTCCCCAAGAACAAGCACCAAGACCCCCATGTCCAAGCCCCCAAAGTCCGGCCTCAGCTGACCCTCCGTGAACATTTGTTCATAGCACACAGTCTGAATAGCACATAGGCTGCAAGCCCAGTTTTGTAAATGCACACAGAGACCCAAGACCAAGGAGAACAAGACAGAGGTGCAAGGAGCTATGGACACTGGGGGAGGAGCTTTCAACTTTCCTTGTTTCATTGTCCAGTATTTTTCTGCTTTTCTTCTTTGAGGATTACTCTTTGTATAATAAAGTTTTCAAAATTAGATCAAACAAACAGGGGAATCCTTCATTGGGTTATCCATCGACCCACTCATTCCAACTGGGGTTTACTGAGCCCCAAGCTGTGCCAGGAGTACTCTGGGGAGGAGGAGGTTAAAACAAACAAAACAAAACAAAAAACAAAACAAAACAAAACCCAGTCCTTGCCTCTGGAGCACAGATGTGCAAGGCCCCAGGTTCAGATCCCAGTCCACTCAGCCACCCCCCAGCACTGTGACCAAAAGCACCTCAGGCACCCGCTCCCTGTCTCAGCTTCCTCATCTGTACAATGGGATAACTCCTGCCTGTGCTCAGGCTGCTGTGTGGCTGGGATGAGCTAATGTGTACAAAGAGTTCAGTTCAGAGCCTGGCAGACTGTAAGGTGCCTCATAAGCAGGGGCTGGGACTGTCCTGCCCCAAAACCCAGGTTTCGGGCCTGGCGGCCAGCACAGGCAGAACCCAGCCTACGCCTGAGCCATCCTCAAGGCCACGCCAGCAGCTGCTGGCCGAGGAGGCCCCAGCAAGAGCTCTTGGCTGCCGCCTCCCCGCCCCCATGGCAGCTGCACCCAGAGGACAGAGGACACATTATTCCCTGGGACAACTGCAGCCCCACGGGCTGCCAAGTGCTCCCCATCTCAGGACGAGCAGAGGCTGTGCCATCATGTGGCCACCCCTCCCGCCCCCCCACAGGCCCTCCCAAGGTCCACACGGCCCGAAGTTCTCAGGACGTCCCCGGGTTTGCCTTCTGTCCTCATCATGTCCATCTGTGACATGGGAAAAGCTGGTGTCAGGACTCTAGGCCTTCCGCACTCAGAATGCTCGGGGGAAATGCAGAAAAGGCCCCAAGGCCCTCAACCACCTGGCCCCCACGCTGCTCAGGTCCACAGGGAGGTCCCAGAAACCAAACCAGGTACCACTCCTCACTCAGCCCATCCTCATTCCCAGCACACCCACAGCAGCCCTACAGGGGGCTGCCACTTTGTCCCCACCTCACGGACGAGGAACCCGGGAACCTGGAAGCACATGCCCAGCACAGCTCTAAGCCAGTGACCAGCAAAAGCCAGGTGGAAGAATAATTCGATTCAGGTTTGCATTCTGGACTGTCCAACTACTTACCCACCAATGTACTGGGAAAGCAGCCACAAACAAGGCACAAATGAATGAGCATGGCCAATAATACTTTATTTACAACAGGCTGAGCACTAAGTTTAGAGCCCGCCAAGTCTCCCAACCTCTGCCCGTAGCAATTCACAAGTCTGAACTCAGGTAATTGTCACAAATATCCTGTGAAGGAGGAATACTGTTTTTCCCATTTCCCAGATGAAGAAAAGAAGACCCCGTAAGGTTCAGCAACATGCCTGAGGTCACCAGCCACAATGCTAAGGAACCCTGGCTTGGAGGGCATAAGAGGCTGAGGCTGGGCCTCAATCAGACTCTCTAGAGGTAGGCAGAACATGAGACCAGGCTGCAGGGCGTTCCATAGCAGAGACAAGGTCCAGACCATGCATTTTTCATCCCAAGGAACTGCAAGGCTGGGCAAAAAAAAAAAAAAAAAACAAGAGCAAGATCTCTTCCAGGGCCCAGGACTCCCTGAAATTAGTGGCAAAACTGTGTGTAGAAGAAAACTTCCCTAGAAAAATATGTAGTGGGCTTGGGACTCTAACTACTCCCCAACAGGAGGGCCAAGCCGGTGGATACAGGCACCATGGGCACCTGGACCCACACATACCAAACCAGAATCCATTCATGTGCTCCAGCATCTGAGGGCCTTTGCACAAGCCATCCCCTCTGCCCACAGCACCCAACTCCACCTCTGGGCCAGCAGAAATCAGACTCCCCTTCCATGGCCACCTCCCCCTGCCCCTGAGATCTACTAGTTCCTCCATGTATCAAGGGCACTTGGCTAGGCTCTCCCTGCAGATTCAGCCATTTCTCAGGGTTCTGGAGACAAAAGGTGGCAGTGACGTGGGTCCTAGAGCCCAATAGTATTACCTGTTGTAAGAAACACCTCCCCTCCCCTCTCTGATGGTACACCAGAACCAAGAAGGAAGACAAACAGCACCCCCACACAGGAACAATTCTCAAAAGCAACACTAGCAAAAGAAGAGCCCATTCCAAAGCTGGCAGTCAGCACAAGGCTTAGATGAAGCAACTGGAAACTGCTGGAAACCACTGGAAAAGCTGCTAGAAACTTTTCCTTAAATTCTTGCTGGGTAAGATCCACCTTCTTCAATGGCTTCTGGTCATCTGAGGTTCAGGCTTAGCTTTCATTCTCACCAAAAATGCACAAGTGGGTCCATCAATGGCTGAACAAAGAAAACGTGGATCATCATATAATGGAACATGATTCGGCCCTAAAGAGGAATGGAGAAGCCCCAATCCATGCCATAACATGGATGAACCCAAAGAACACGAAGCTGGGCAACCCCGGTGGCGCAGCAGTTTAGCACCGCCTGCAGCCCAGGGTGCGATCCTGGAGACCCGGGATCGAGTCCCACATCGGGCTCCCAGCATGGAGCCTGCTTCTCCCTCTGCCTGGGTCTATGCCTTTCTCTCTCTCTCTGTGCCTCTCATGAATAAATAAATAAAATATTTAAAAAATAATAGAAAAGAAAGAAAGAAAGAAAGAGAGAGAGAAAGAAAGAAAGAAAGAAAGAAAGAAAGAAAGAAAGAAAGAAAGAAAGAAAGAAAGACGAAGCTCAGAGAAAGAAGCCAGACAGAAATGGCCTCATTAGAGGATTCCATTGATAGGAAACGTCCAGAACAGGCAAATCCAGAAGGAAAGAGAGCAGACTGGTGGTTGCCAGGGGCTGGGGAGGAAGGAATGAGGAGTGACTGCGTATGGGTATAGGGTCTCCTGTCGGGGTGAAAAAAATGTTTTGGAATGAGAAGAAGTGGGGGCTGGCCAGCGCTGTGAAGGTATTAAATGCCACTGACTGTTCACTTTCACAGGGTTAATTTCAGGTTCTGTGAATTTCACCTCAACTTAAAAAGCAGCAGCACACCCATGAGCAAAGAGCACTTTCTCCATAACTTGAGTTTTCCAGGAATGGGACCAAGCTGGGTCTACTGGCTACTGGGCCTCCAGATGGTTCTCCCGATGGCTGCTGGCCTTCACTTCAGCCCAAAGCCACAGGAGCAAAACAACAAACCCATACCCCAGCCGGTCACCAGGTAGCAATTGGCACCATATTCCCCATCAGATGCCCTCGGTGTAAAATTCAGGCCAACACAGAAGAGAAAACTCACTATGCAAAATTAAAGACATAGAGGCAGCAAAAACCCTGTAGCTGGTAAGGTCTCCTTAATCCCAGCTTCAGGAAGGGGCGGAGCTGGCCTCAGGCACCCAGAGTCTACTCTGGAGTCACCATGATGGGTTCCAGGATGGGCAAGGACCCCACACACAGGCAAGGAGGGAAAGAGCTGTGGCTGGAAATATGGGGATGGAGGGAAGCCTCTCCCTTTATGCTGGCCTTCAACATAGGAAGAGGAAAGCCTGGAATCGCAAACTGCCTTCTTATTCTTAACACACTAAGACCACGTAGAAAATGGCAGACCCAAGACAGGGACAGAGATGGGGACCTGGTGACAGACATCATGTCATCTGGACCAAGCTGTACCTGAAGTCAACCAACCCTGGATTCCAGTTATATGAGCCAGGATACAGTCTTAAGTTAGTCTGACATGAGTTTTCTTTTTCAGCCAACAAAGCCCCAAAAGACAAAGGGTTCAGAAATGGTTCTGTGTGTGATGACTCTGGAGTCCCCTAAAACAGAGTTTGGTGAATTCCAAAGGAAGCCTGATACCACAAAACTCCAGAGGCTCAAGGGCAGGGAAGCATTATAAAACAGAACATTTTCATATGAAAAAGGAACACAGCTGGGGGGGGGGGGGGGGGGCGCGAGCGGGTGGAACAGGGCTGTAAAAAAAATCCCACTGAATTCCAGTCCCCTGCATCCAGCTGAATTCCACAAAGCAGATGCAAAAAACATCTGAACACTTTCAGAATTGTGTTCTCCCCTGGCTTCTTCCCTTGCCCAAAATCTGCTCAAACTTTCCAAATGCTCTTCATAAGCAGCCTAGACCAATTACAATAGTTGGTCTAGGCAGGCCCCAGTGCTGGGCCTATCCCTTCCCTGAACCCCAGGGGCCAGGAAGAGTAGAGACAAACAGAAACAGACACAAAGACAAGACTCCCCAGGCAGCTACAAGAGGAACAAGCATAGGATCACAGAGCTACTTCGAGGCACAGACACCCTCAGAAGAATTCACAGGTCTGAAGGCTCTGAGCCACTATTCCAGAGAGCCAGTCCAGGCGGGCAGTAGAGGCCTGATGGGGGCTAGCCAGAGATAACTGTCAGCCTGTTCTCTGGGCAGAATTGGACAGGAGCTGGGGGGCACAACCCATTGGGGGCCCCAGTCTCTACGGAAGAAATCAAAGTTCCCAGTGTGGCCCATGGTCTGGCTAATGGCATGGCCCTAAGCCCTTCACACATATCCCACTCTCCTACCATCCAAGGCCCACTTAGGGAAACAGTTCTTCTAACAGCAACATCCCTCCCAGCAAGCTGAGCAGTCGGGGTTGGGGAGGGGGGATTACAGGCACCAGGAGGATGGAGGCAGGCAGCCCGCAGCAGGACAGCCTGGTGGGCAGGGAGGGGTGGCAGACCCAGGCTGCCTGGCCTTCGGTGCCCACTTCCCAGCGACTGTGGGCGAGTGGCTTTCTCTCTTAAGCTGGGCCCCTTTAGAGAAAGTATGCTCTGTGATCACACTTCACGGGGCTGGGAAGACACAAAGGAATGACACTCACAGCTGGCACACTACCTGACACGCTCACTTAATGTTAACTTATCATCACCACCACCACCACGGGAACACCTCTTTTATGCCAGCCTCCCAGTGGAGGGCCTGCCTTGGCCAGAAACCCCACCATCCAATCCCATCCAGCATCAGACAGAGAAGAGGACCCAGCAGGCTCGAATGATCCACTTCCATCGCCTGGCCTGGCTCCCACACCCACCAGTGCTGCATGAGGACTGACCTCACCCAGCAGCTGGGAGACTGTTAATGAGCTAACATGTGTCCCCACGGTGGTGAAGACACTGAACGGAAACAGCACATGCAGAAGTGACATCCATCATCACTCAGCCGGCCAAGAATGAGCATGTCACCTGGCCACCGTCCCTGCCCCATCCCAGGCAGTGACAGTAGAACAACAGTTTCGGGGCAGCCCCGGAAACTGCTCCATTACCACCTCCATCAGCTTGGCTCTGTGTAAATGGAGACCAAAGAAGCTTCCAACCTCAACTGTCCTGAGACTTACTGAAATGGCAGAAGAACCTCCCACAGTAATCTCTACACATCCTCACCCCCCTGTCTCAGCTCGACTTTCTGTTTTAAAGAGGAGTAAAGCAGAAGAGCTCTCTAGGGCACAGGGGAAACTGTGGCCCTACAGGCTGGACATAGGCAGGTGTGGTCCCTCTCTGGCCAGGAGTGCCCTGCAGAGCCAACCTCAGCCCAGGCCTGGCCTCTGCCCAGCTGCACTGTGCCCTGCACTCAGCCCTGCCTCCCGGACGCTTGCCTGAGCTGTGCCTCAGTCCAACACACCAACCCGTCGCTTTGCACCCAGTCCAATCACAGAAGAAAACTGAATCCTCAGCAGGGCCCGTCTGGAGCCAGGCCTTACCTTGGACAGGTCCTCGGAGGCCCCAGGCTGGCCCGCAGCCAGCAGGGGTGAGGGCCGCAGCAGGGGGTCAGGCAGCAGCTCCAGGCGAGGGCGCTTGCTCTCAATGAACTCCATCTCTGACTTGCCCAGCTCGGGCAGGTATGAGTGGGACTCAGGTCGCAGGTGAAGCTCCTGGGATCTATGGAGGCAAGGACACAGGGTATCATATCTACCGTTCTCCTGATGAGCACCTGCTGGGCACCACACCCTCTTGGACCCTCAGAGAGCAGTGCCCACCTGTGGAAGGGCACAGACCTATCTTCCTGTGAGCCTACGTTCATTATGTTCACAGAAAGAGGATGTACTGGCAATTCCCTCATTAGCGAGTGTGGCCCATGACCAGCAGCATCAGCCCCACCCGGAGCTAGTTACAAACAAGAGTCTGGAGTCCCACCCCAGGCCTACAGAACCAGATTCTGCATTGAAACAAGAGCCCCAGGGTGATTCATGGGCACAGCAAATCTGAAAAGCCTTGTGGGTCCAGCACAGATAATAACACAGGTGATGTTATATGCACATCATCCACCCAGGGCAGACATCACTAGCCAACCATAGCACTCTGGCTGCTAACCCTGCCTTCGCCTCCTTCTTGACTCAGCCAGGCTATCTAGCCAGGCTACCTGGGGCAGAGATGCGAGCTGTCCAACCTAATCACTCCCAACTGGCTCTCCTTAACCTGCTCCCCCATTTGCAGAGGACAAAATTGGCCCAGAGAGGGCATGCCTTGCCTGAGCACACACAGCAGAGCCGAGACTCGCATACTCCATCTCCAGCTACGGCTCCTTACCAGACAGCCTAAACAGTGTCTCTGCTGAAATGCCTTTTAAGCTCACGCCCTCCCTGAACACTCCAAGTGCCTTCTTATCTCTGGGCCTTTGCATGTGCTGTTCCCTCTGTCTGGAGTACCTTTACCCAGCTCTCTGGTCAGCTACACACTAGACAAGCACCCCTCCTGTGAGAGGCCTTTCCTGGCCACTCTGGCCAGAGAGGTAATACCTTCCCCACCCCATAGGTAATAGTCACATGCCTCATTCTGGGGTCATTTTGTGTGGTCTCTGTGATGCATCTCCCTGCTAGACTGTGGGCTCCCCACAGGAAGGGCCATTTACCTGGATCCCGCTGTGTGCCCACAGCCTCGAATGAACCAGCATGTGCCAGATGTCAAGACTCTTAGCAGTTAGTGCTGTTACTATCTCTGGCACCTTGGGGCCCTGCTCTGACCTCGGTCCTCCTCTCACTGGGGTCCCCATCCCATTGCACTGGCTCCCTCCCTCCTACTTAAGGGTCTTAAGGAAACGCAGGCCAGCCCAGATAGGCAGACATCTGCCAGAGGACCTCTTCTGGTAGCAAGGGGCAGAAAAGAGGAGGACAGAGGGAGGAAAGGAAGGGGCTCCCCGTGCGCACCCAGGTATGGACATGTCCCTCTCAACCAGCACCCCAGCCCTGTCCCTGCACATCTTGGTGGTCAACCCCTCCTGCCTAGCCACACACCCAGAGACCACTGAAGGCCCTTGGTAGGAAGTCAGAGGTTCCACATGGCTCATCCCGCTCATCCCCATCTTTGCCAAGTCACAGCTACACGAGGACAAGGAAAAGCACACAAGTGACCCCTCATTTCACACCAACCCTGCCTGCTCCTGCCCCAAGTGACCCCTCATTTCACACCAACCCTGCCTGCTCCTGCCCCAGCACAGCCCTCCATCCCCCGACCTGAGACATGATGCCGCAGCTCTGAGCCAGGCAACATGCCAGCCTCTCCTTACCTTTCATTCCCAGGCTGAAATTCAGACAGCAGGGAGGGCCTCCTCCTCTGCGGCTGGATGATGGAGCCAGGCGACAGGTGTGAGGTGTAGTCACGGGGGTGGTGCTGGTACTCGAGCAGCCCGACGTCCTGCAGCAGGAGGCCCAGGAAGTGAGCAAGAGAAAACTGCCCACTTCACAGTGGCAGGCAGAGGCGGCAGAGTCACATGCTCCCTGCCCAGGCCCACATCCCCACGCAGCTCCTGAAGCCTAGAGTGGCCAGAGTGCGTACCTAGGGCTGATGGCCTCCGTCCCTCACTCCCCGCCACACTGGTACCCACAGTGCTCTGCGATTATGCCCTCTTTCCAGAGGACACAGCCAAGTCCACGTGTCAGTAGACAGCTGGAAAAGCCACAGACTGCAGGTCTACCAACCAGGCCACTAAAGGAGCGGGGTGCAGCATGTGTGAGACCGAGAAGCACAGGCAGGACACTGCCAACACCACCGGGCTGTGAGACTCAAAGGCCAGCTTCCAAGACAAGGCACCGCCTTGGGACTCCCCTGTCTGCTGTGTGACAGTAAAAGCCACACATGTATGTCATATATAGCACAGATCAAAGTCACCAGGATACACTGCAAGCAAAACCCTCCTTCTTCAGTAAAATGCCACCTAGTGTCCCTGACCATCTGAGGAAAAACTGAACACTAACAAACTAGATATATCCTGATTATCAACTACATTCTGACTATAGACACATTAAAAGGTTTTTTTAAAATAAGGATGGAGGAGCAACTGGATGGCTCAGTTAGTTGGTCAAGTGTCCGGTTCTTGATTTTGACTCACGTCATGATCTCAGGGTCATGAAGTTGAGCCCTCTGGGGAGCTCCACACTCAGTGGGGTGTCTGCTTGAGATTCTCTCCCTTTCCCTCCACCCCCCACTTGTGCTCTCTCATTCTTGCAAATAAGTAAATAAATCTTTAAAAAAAAAAAAAACTTTAAAAGGATAAAAACAAGTCTCTCAAAAGAGCAAACAGGACTGGCTTCACACCATACATAGTAACCCAAATCGATCAGCGCTGTCTGCCTAGAACACTCAGTTCTACTATGTGTGACAATCAATTAGTGATGTCTGACACAGGTGAGGCTTAGGAAGAGCAGCACCACGTATGACTTATTTCCTTCTTGGCACCTCTCTTAATTCTCCCAATTTTCCCTAAACACCTAGTAAGTCTTCTGTTGTTTGGTTTTTGTTTTTTAAGTGGTTATTTCTGCAAAGAGATCAGATGATACTAGGCAGGTGTGCTGGGAATGTATGTGTTTCAGACCCTCCATACCAAGCATCTAGAAGGCTGAGAGGCCAAAGGTTAGAGCAGATGAATAAATGGAATGAACAGGGACCCTGTCAACTTCAGAGGCTGGAAACACTGAGGAAGCCCAACGTAGGGCACAGCTACAAGGTGCCTCAGGCTGGAGGGGGTTGTCCGATGCTCAAACCCTCTGAGATTTAGGTTTCCTCATCTTTGAAGAAGGCACCTACCTGGGAAAGAGGCCTTTGTGCCTCCTACCACTCACCCCACCTTAACTCTCCAAAGCATCACCCCCCAAGACGAAGGGCAGCTTCCAAAAGGCAGAGAAGGTTTCAGCACATCCCTCCTGCCCCACTCTGCAACATCTAGCATGAGGCACCAGGTGCTCGTGCAGGGCGGCAGGCGGGAAGGAGGAGGAGGAAGAAAGGCCTCGAGGGAGGGAGTGAGGGCCTCTGGGATCACGCCGGCAAGGCTGCCAGGCAAAGATCTCGCGCACACGTACAGAGGTGTGAGAAGGAATCAGCAGGCTTTGCAGTCTGCCAGGAGGAAAATTTTCTCCAACCGGCTCTTTCACACAAAAGCAAAATGAGCAAAGCGGCAGAGAGACAGACAATCCGATCCCCTGGGAAAGGGCCACAGCAAGACAGTGCCTACACCTGCCAATGGAGGCAGAAAAGGCACATGGCAAATGGGGCCCTTGACGAGGAGGAGGGGGAAAGAAGCCACTTCACAAACTTTCTGGCCTCCGTTTCTCAGTTTAGGACCCAAGAGGGAGATGTCTGTCTGCAAAGTCCCTCCAAAGAGCATCTTGGGGCCATTCGTGCAGGGTCCTCATGAAACTCCACCACAGGGCCTGAAGCAGGTCCCCGAGGCTGAACCCAGGAACCCCCAAGGGTGTCTGGATGCTCCATAGGAAGGCAAAAACTGGGGAGACCCCAAGAGAGAAACTGACCCAAGGTGGGGCTCACTTGAGACTGGATACCTCAGGCACTTGGGCTACAAGCCTCCCAGCCACATCTCGGAGCAAGAGAACTCTTTGGGAGTTAAAATAGCAACAATACCCATTGTACACAAATTGCCTGTGTCCATTTGCCACTAAAAGTTTGAAACACACTAACGTAATCCCTACAACACCCCGACGAGATATCACACATAGTCCCATAGCAACATGAGAAATCAGGAACAGAGAAGTTAAGTGACTTTTCCAGGTCACACAGTAAGGAGGGGAGGCTCTGAGCCCCAAGACTGGCCCAAGCTGGCTTCCTGCTGAGGAACAGGCAGGAACAGGGGGCCAGTACTGAACGACAGCAGCGAACCAGACTCGGGGAGAAGAGGCCTGCCCTGCCCTTGCTACGTGCTTCCAGAGCTCCTGCTCAGAAAATCAGAGGAAAAAAAAAAAAATCAGAGGAAAAGAGTCTCCAGGTGAGGCTCCGACTTGCCTCTGCTGGCTTCTCTCCAGCCATGGTGCCTCTGACACTGGGAATTGGGGCTAGCCAATAAACTATGCCCCTAAACTCCCCAGGTAGGTGACGTGGGGCTGTGGAAAAACAGTGTAGCCAGGAGGGAACCCCATCTGGCATGTCTCTGCCCAGATTCTCCTGTGAGGTTACATGGACAGAGGGGCTGGGGCATTGCGCATCAGGTCAAATCCAAACTGGGCCTGGACTCTGGGAGATATCTGAAGGAGGGACTGGGAGGAGGATTTTCCTTGTGGCTGTGTTAGGAGGAGGCATGCTCCTCAATGATCCCTGGGATAGGGCTTTTCACCCCAGAAGGGGCTGAAGAAACATCTGGAACTGTACATGGCAGGCAAAGAACTCATGGGTCCCTCCTGGAGAAGTAGGGGCTACGATCAAGATGGCTCCCACTTCAGGGCCTTTGCATGTGCTATTCCCTCTACCTAGAACATTCTTTAGCCACATTTCCCCATGCCTGGCCCTCTAGTTCCCTTCAGGTTTGGACTCCAATGTCAGCTTCTCAGTGAGGCATCCTTCCCCGACTCCTGACTTCAATTAGGACCCCTGCAACCCCAGCCATCCCTCCCCTTTCCTCCCCTGCTCATTGTTCCCCCATGGGAACACTAGCTGCCAGAGGCAGGGATGCTTCTGATTTGCTCACAGCTCTGTTCCCAGGGCCTACAATAGTACTGGCACATGAGGTGATCCCTCTAGCCCAGGCAGACTCCTGGATCCCTGACCCTGAAGCCAGGGCAGCGCAGCTCCACGTGGGGCCCATGACGCTGCTGGCCTGTGACGAGGAGGATACAGAAGACACACGCATTTGTGCCACAGCCAGTATCCACGCTACTGGCCTTAGCCACAACCCACCCCCGCATCCAAGAACTGGGGCACATGCAGCACAACCATGTACCAGCTGGGGGCAATCTGCAAGTTCACCAGATTCAGCCTTCCCACAAAGAGTTTGACAAGCACCAATCCAGGGCAGGAGTCAGAAATGGGGCCCAAGGCCAAAGCCTGCCTCGGCACTCAGCCATCCCTCTGCATCTGGGCGGGCTGCTCTCAAGCTACAAGGGCAGCAGAGCCAAGCAGTTGTGACAGAGCCCAAATGGCCTGAAGAGCCTGCAATACTCACAGGGAAGGTTTGCTGACCCTCCTCCAGAAGAAGAGCCCAAAGGCAAGGTGGAAAAGGATACCCATGCTATGTTGTCATAACAACACCATCGTTGAAATCAACATCACCATTATTTGATACCACTGTGTGCTAATTCTGTCCAGGCACTGTGCAAAGGCCTCTGCCTACGTCAGCTAACCTGACCCTGAAAATCCCTTAATTACCTTGCTCAGATAATGGGGAAACTGAGGCATAAGGTGGTAAGGCCACTTGTCCAAAATTCCACAGCCAGGATGTCTTTTAGGCAGGACATGAATGTGAGCAGTCTGGCTCCAGAAGCTATACTCCTAACTACCCTTCTACAGTGAGGCACAGACAGATTAAGTAACTTGCCCAGGGCCACACAGCAGAAAGGGGTAGTGCTAAAGTCAGGCCTTGCACCTTTTGACTTGAACACATTCATTTAGCACAAGGACTCCAAGAACTCAGGGAAGTTCAAATAGTTCCTGTGGACTTGGGAGGAGAAACTGCAGAAAGACTGATAAGAAGCAAGGCAAGGAGGGTATGTCGGGACTCTCAATCCTGGGAGACCCTCAGGGAAAGATGTGGGGTCCTGATTCTCTGAGGGAGGGAAGCCAAGACCACAGAGGTGGAGAGAACAGGACACAGATTCCATGGGTAGGGCAAATCATATTCAACGAGCAACACAACAGTGTGCCTAAGTTGGTATCCAGAGAGGCCAAGCACGCTCCTGAAGTGGTCAGAGGAACACTGGGATTTCCACAGCCCTGGGTCCAGGCCTCTGCCTGCAAGCACACCTGGAATTATGCCTTCCATCTGGGCTGTGCAGAGCACAGCAGGCAGCCTGGAGGTGTGGGCCAGCAGATGAGACAGTCCAGAGTCCCTCAGAGTCCAGGGTCCTGCAGCCCCAAGGAAAAAGAGGCTCTCCCTGGGGCTCTTGTCACCCTGCCAGGAGGAAAGAAAGGTCTACAACATGCTTACTGCATGCAGATACCACCCTGAGCACCTTGCAAACATCCTCCCCTGAAGCTCAGACCCACAACTCCATACTGCAGATAGGAAAACTCAGGTTGCTCTATTGGGTTAAGTGAGCAGCCCAGTGTCACTCAGTAGGTTGGAAGGAACAGAGATACTCAAAGCCACATCTAGAGGTTCTGGCTCCAGGGGAGACTGGCCATCCAAGCAGCCTTGAGCCAGAGCACCCTGCAAGAGGCCTCTGGAGCCAGCACGGGCTATCCCAGAAGGTAAGCCTTTTAGGAGTGTGAGAGAGAACTGAGCCCCAGAAAGGTCAGAGGTCACTGGGTACAAGCTCCTCCCCTTCTTCCCAGCTTCCTGCCTTGGCTACTATGCTAGGAGCCAGGACACTGGGCTCCTGCCTGGCTCTCAGATGGAGCATTTATCTCCCTGTGCCTTGAATTCCCCTTTCTTCCACCCTCTGTCTTCTAGACTTGGAAAAGGGAGGCTCTCACAAACCCCACCTGTAAAATAGGCTGATGAAAAGGGATTAGAGGGCATGTGAATTGTACCAGGGGCGGGAGGGGGGAGGGGAACCTCCAGATTATAGACCCAATGCTGACCTCCCACCAGCTAAGGGCAAATAGCTCCAGCCGGAACACATGCCCAGGAGACCCCCCACAACCCCCGGGATGCCCAGAATTCTTGCTCCTGCCTTTCAGGTGACAAGCAGGGCTATGCCATCCCAGCACAAGGCAGGGTGGTCAGGGATTGGGGCCCCACAGATGCCACCACACACGGGACAGGAACACCCCACCCCACAGCCACCCTAGGGGCCCATTCACCCCTGGCCTCAGCCTCCTGCTTCGAGTGGGTGGTGACTGCTGGGTCCTGTCCAGCCACATCCTGCGTCACTGACAGCCCAGCAGGGGAAGAAAAGGAGATGTTATGGGTCAGCCAGTGACCCCAGATGACCGGGAGAGTGCCCAGCTGAGGGCCTAGATGAGGCAAACGACAGGAGGGAAGGTAGGAGAGCGGGGGCTATAGAGACCAGAGGACTTCCCAGGGTTGTGCCCACAGGGAGGGGGATGGCAGAGGGGTGGGAACCTAGCAGCAGGGAACGAGAATCAAGACAGAAGCCAGAAGCATCGGCCACGGGTCCCTGGGAGAGGCAGCCCCTCCAGGAGGCTGCAGTAACAGTGACAATAACAAGGAATAATAACATCAAACGGACATGTCGGGCAGAGTGTGTGCCATGTGCTGCCATAAACACTTTATCCGTCGTTTCATTTAATCCCCACGAGAATCTAGGAGACAAGTGCTCTTGTGACCCTGTCTTATAGATAAAAAACTGAGCTCAGAAAGCATGAGCAAGTGGGCCTGCTTCCTCATCTACAGAACATTCCTCCTCTACAAATAGCTAAAAGACCCACTCACAGTGATTCGGAGCAGCAAGTGCTGCTGTCCGCAGAGAACGTCTGTCCTGCCACAGGTAAATGAGAGGTTGCAGCGTTGTTGTTGTTGCTGGTGATCACGATAAAGACTACAACACTACATGATAATAACTCGCCCCCAGGAGCACACTCTTTGGTCCTGGGCACACAGCAGGTGCCCAATTAATAGAGTCTCCATGACGGGGGCTCAGAATCCTGAAGCTGAAGCCGACTGTCTCCTGGCAGTGATCTCCCCTGAGGCCTGTGGTTTAATCTCCTGGCCTCAGTCCCCTCATCTGCAAAATAGGATAATAACATGAGCTGCCCTTTCACTGGGCTGTCTGTGGGAATCCAAAGACTCTACCCAGGGGCAAGCTCTTGTCACAGGGCTCCATAAGGTGCCCATTTAGCCCTGCTGGCTCAAGAAGGACCCGGGGGTAGAGGGTGGGAGGCCAAATTCTCAAGAGGTCACTGTGTCTGGGACAACCCCCACTCTCGGCCAGTGGATTCACATGCTCACTGATAGAAATGCCCTCCCATGCCACTTCCTCTCTTCTCATGAGAAACCATGCCAAGAAGTATACACACATGCATGTGCACGTACACAGACACACGTACACAAACACAGGCCAGCAGAGCCAGCCTTTCCCCCAACTATGCCCACAAGGCCCCACATCCCCTCGCTGAGCTGCCAGTTGGTCAAATGGGGAGGCCCAAGGCCCTAAGAGCCCTCTGGCAAGCACCAAGGTACCCAATAAATGTCCACAGAGCAGAACCAAAGGCCCATCCCTACAGCTGTACCATGCAGCTAGAGCTGAAGGCAGGAAATGGGCCCCACTGGTGGATGGACAGAGCGGGACACAGCTTAGGAAAGCTGATCAAGAGCACACACGTACAAGCCGGCACATGAGAGCACGTGAGCCTCTCCACAGGTAGGTCATCCCCCAGAGATGGAGTGGCTCCTCAGTGAGGCAAACAATACGTGGATCCCCAAATCAGGGCTTCGGAGACACTGATGTGTTCTGAGCTTCATCATCTCAGAGCCCCGAGCCATCACCAGAGTGAATGAGCTCCAGGGTCAAGGATCAGGGAGGCAAGGGGTTATCAGCAATATTCCCCCCCATAGGCCACCTCAAAAAGCAAAGAGTTTTGGGGAGGCTGGGCTGCCAGCAAAATGTATACAGTGTGTGCTCCATGTTTACATGTAAATTCCACTGAGGCCTAGGGAGACAGAGATCCCAGCTCAACCTGGCAACGGTCTCCATCTTCCCAGCTCTAAAGTGGGAGCTAAGAGATTGTACTGGAAGTTCCAGATACCAGCAGTCTCTGCCGTGGCAGCCCACTTCCCCTCGGGGGACACAGTGAGCCCTGGCCAGATACCACTAGAGACGCACCAGCCCTTATGGGGACCTCGATGAGAGAAGGCCCCAAGGGTGGCCCCAGGGAACACATACACACCCCTTACTTACCGTGTGGGGCCGGGCAATCTGCACGGGGTAGGAAATGCCATGGGGCGGGTAGCGGGGCTCAGCGGCCCTCCACGTCTGCGCCACAGGCTGCGTGGATCCCGACATGGTGGTGAGTCTCCAGGGACTCTTGGGCCCCAGTAATGTCCCTCTCAGTGACCACCAAGATTAAAAGCCAGTCCTCGGCATCTGCGGGTGGGCCGCCTTGTCACAACCACCTGAGAGTAAACCAAAAAAGAAACACGATCAGCCGCAGAGCAATGGCCCCTCCAGACACCCTGGTAGGGCCCCTGGTAGTTCATCTACTCCAAGGAAGACAGCATGCAGGTCCTCCTGACCCTTCTCCGGGCCACTGGGTCCCTCTTGCCCACTGACAGCAAGAGATGCGAGTGGCATTTGAGGGACCCCTGAGCCATAGCCCAGGCAGCAGTGGCAACATGCACCACGTCAGGGAAAGCCCCTCAGCCCCCCGGCCTCACCCCATGACCTCTACAGTTTCTGAGTCACCAAGGCCAAGTTCTCCAGAAGCACCCAGTTCAGGCGGACGGCTGGGCACCTGTGCTGAGAGGCATGGCCAGGGTGAGGCGCAGAAAAGTGTCCTGAGAAGCGGTGGACAGGGTCAGCTCCGGCAGGGTGCAGGTCACAGGTCACAGTATGACCCTGTGTCGGAGCAGAGCTGGGAGTGGGGGGGTTGGGCAGTGGGGGGCTGGGGAAACAGCTGAGGACACAGGTAAGAGCCAGGGGGCCCCAAAAGGCTGCTGGGGTGCAGGTAAACGGTGCCTTCCGCGGGAGAGAAAGGACCCGTGTCCAGGCTAGAGAGAATCTCAAGAGAGTCCAGTCTTTACAGGTGGGGAAACTGGGGCTCGGGAAGACAAAAGGACTCACGTCAAGAGGACACGGAGACCAGAGTCAGGAGCTGCCTGTGCTGGGGAATCTCTGGGGGCCTCCTCCCGCCTAGGCCCCGGCTCCATCAGCCGGTCGGGGGCACCACCGGCCCCGCCGGCGCAAGCCCCAGGTGACAGGACGGCCCGGCCAGGCCTCCTTTGCCCTCCACCCTCAGCGCCCACCCGGGAAACGTGTGCCCCTCAGGCCCGCCGCGTGCAGCCCACCCCAGCTGAGGAAAACCCAAGATGGCGCAGGCGCCCCCCTCCGTGCTCCCGCGTACTGCGGGCGGCTGGGGTTGCACCTGCGCCCATCAGGTAAATAGGTCGTACCCCCAGCTCCCCGAAACCTCCTGGCCTCCCTCATCGCCTGCCCCGGCCCGCTCACAGCTGTCCTCCCGCCACTGACCCTCCGCGGGTGACGTGCCTGCAGGGGTCTAACACGAAAGAACGCTGGGAGGGCGGTCAGAAGGGTTAGGAAACCCCTGACGCGGGTCCGACTGCCTCCCATTCCCCGCCCCCATCTTCCACGATGGGAGGAGATTCGGCAAGACCCTCCCAGGAGCCATCCTCCCTCCGCAGGCTCTGGGAGTGGTCATGTGATCCCGGCCTGGCCAATCAGACTCCTGCATCCCCTGGGCCAGGGATTGGTTGGAGGATGAGCATGTGACCCACACTGGGCCAATGAGAGGCAGCCTTGAGACTTTAGCTGGGGGGAAAACCAAGAACAGGTGCACTCTGCTTGGGAGGAAGCTGGGAGGATGAAAGCCTGCGGTCTCAGGGCCACCTCACCGCAGTGCCTGCCCAACGGCGACACCATCTGGCAGGAAGACAGAGCTGAGGATGGTGAGCGCGCGGTCCAGGTCCTGATGACAGCCATGCCTGAACACAGTCGAAGCCTGCTCACTGGTTTAGGAGAGCTGAGACGTCCCTGTGTGTGTTTGCCTTCACCAGCCCAACCTGGGTTTCTGTAATTTGCCACCAAAAGTTCTGACTCACCCAGGGAAGAAAGGAGTCACAGCCCAGTGCACCTACGAGCACCTCAGGAAGTTGCCCACGTGGGCTTGTGCCAGCCCACAGGATGTACCGTATAATTTTTATGAGCATGGGAACACATCCTGCTCAGCTGACAGGAGCGACTAGTATCACTCTCACTAGAACCAGCTCTGTAGTAGCTCCAGCCCAGTGATACTGATGCTCTGCTGTGGAAGTGGGGGAAAGAGCTGCCCTGCCAATTCCCACAAAGGGCAACGTGGCATCTGTCCTGCAGCCCAGAGACATGAAACTGGCCTTGTCTGGGGAGGGCCAGGGGTGGCCGCTGCTGCTGGACCCCATTCCAGAATTCTCATGTGCCGGCTCATCTCAAAGCCCAAGCAGACCCTGGTCATACAACGCAGCGATGCAAATTTCATTCTGCCCTCTCTCTGGGCTTTCAGCAGTGGCCCACTGTCACCGAGGAGATGAGGCCAGCACTTGGGTGGAAAGATGCTCACACTGCTTGCCCCTCCTCCAAGAGCACTGCCAGGCAACTTCCAAATTGCTATTTGATTCTGCACTGCAGAAAGTGGCAGAGGAGTCTAATTTACCCATAGCTTTCCTAACTTCCTTTGCCTAACAAAACGCCAACTGGAGAAGGCAGGCCTCTACTAGACAGATGCTCACGCATACAGTGCCTGTGGGCTCCAGAAGCCAGAAAGGTGACACCTTTCCAAAGCAGCTCTAGAGAATCCTCGCTGGTATCCCTACCCTTCTCACTCCAAGCCAGGGTCTGGCTACCTTCCAGGGTCTGGCTCCCTCTAGACTCACTGTGTGTCCACCACCAAGCTTGCAGTGCTTCAGCCATCAACAGGTCACCCCAGCAGCTCCCTGGCCCCATGTTCTCACACACATGTTGTCCCCAAAACTAGGAGATTCTGAGTGCCTTCCTCATTCACCACGAGCTGATTTAATAAATCCGATTTCCATCCCTCCCAACCTCAGTCACATTTATTGCCAGCTCAAAAAAAAAATTTTTTTTTTTTTTTAGGAAACCATTTTGGCGGTTCCTCCAAAAGTTAAACATAGAATTACCAAATGACCCAACAATTCCACTTCTGGGCACATACCCAAAAGAACAGACAACTGGGACTCAAACAAATACATGTATATGAACGTCCATAGCCACATTATTCACAGCAGCCAAAAGGTGGAAACAGCCCAAAAGTCCATCAACAGATGAATGGATAAACAAACTGTGGTCCGTCCAGACAGTGGAACATGATTTGGTCACAAAAAGAAATGAACATTAACACAGGCCATGCCACGGATGAACCTTGAAAACATCACTCTAAGACAAAGAAGTAGGTCACAAAAGGCTAGGTGGGGCATGAGTTCACGTGCAGGAAGTATCCAGAATAGGCAAACCTATGGAGACAGAAAACAGACTGGTGGCTGCCAGGACAGGGGTGGCCAAGGACTGCTCACGGGCAGTGGGCTCCCCAACGTAGTGAGGTAGTATTTGCATAATATTGTGAATGGAAAAACAAATTAAGTATTGACCTCATCAAGGTTTGAATGTGAGTGACGGGAAGAAATGGGACACTCCTTCATCAAAGACAGGGGGAGGAGAGGATGCCTGGATCTGGGCTGGGCTGGAAGAAGAAGAACCGAGACCGAAGCAGGTATGCGACACAGCAGCTCCGGTACCACTGCGAGTGTTGGTGGCTTTAGGGTCAGGAGAGGGCGGTGGGCATCTGCTTATTTACAGAATCTTTGAGGTCCCCACTGCAAGCTGAGCCCCAAGCTAGTGAATGAGGCAGGGCCCAGCCACAGAGGGCTCAGTGCCCCGGTGGGGTGCAGCAGGGGGCAGACAAGCATCAGACTGTGAGCTCAGAGAAGGAAGCTCAGTCTACCCCAGCCTTGGGGAGGGCGAGGGGGCATCAAGGAGAGAATGGGCATGAGACAGTCAGGGGGAGTCAGATGGCGCCACCGTCTGACCAGGAGCCCAGAGGTGAGACTGGGTGCCACGTGCTTGAGAAACTCTTTGAGCACAAAGCAGGGAGGGCAGGCAGTCACTCAGGTTCACGGGCCAAGGCAAGGATGGATTCTGTTCTAAGGGCCCTGAGGAGCCAGTGGCTGGGAAATAAAGGGTCAGTGTGTTTTCCAAGCAGGCACTGCAGAGAATCAGGAGACCCAGGTGCTCCTGCAGACATCCAAGCAAGAAGCGATGCTGGCAGGACTGGAACAGCAGTAACAGAGAAGCAGCAGCACACGGCAGGAAAGTTGGGACAGAGCTCACCACTTGGCCTCCCAGGGACAGGGGTCCTTTGTCCCCTTCCCAGGCAGGGTGCTTCCCACCTGTGAGTCTGCTTCCTCAGCTATGTATCAAGAGCTTCTGCTCCACTGGCCTGCTGGGAGGACAGCAGCCTTGGGAAGCTCTGCCATCATGCCCAGTAAACAGCAGGCGCTCAATGAGGCCAACTCAGCAAAGTCAGGAGAAAAGACAGCAGTCAAGCAAGAACTTGCTGAGCCAGGGGCTGGGATGGTTCCGAGCCCCAGGGCCCCAGACAGGGACACCAGAGGCCCAACCAGGCCTTACACATCCAACCCACAAACCACGACACCAGGGCCACCGAGCCAGCCAGGGGAGGGCCAAGACCTCCAGAGCTGCCCACGGCAGGGGATCCCGTACACAGTCCAGAATGGGGCTCCCAGTGAATGGCCCACAGCAGGGGTCCCCCCCACCAACACCGCAGAGGCTCCAGCATGGCCCTCTACCATACCTGCCCCAGAGGCAGCACCCAGCAGGGACCACTCAGCAACCCACAAGAGAGAGCCCACAGGCTGCAGGTCCAATGTGGCAGCACCCCACAATCCTAACCTCACATTCCTTGTCACATCCACTGTGTGGCTTGGTAAGGCTTCCAGATCTGCAAGAGGAAGTTCAGTGCTGCGGGTTCTGTCCACCTTGCTCCCTGCTTCATCCCTGCAGCCGCTCAGTGGGCCTGGCACACAGCAGGTGCTCACCAAGTGGACCTGTCCAGGCAAGCGCCAGTAACACCAGGTAAGGCCAGAGCCTCCTGCCCCTACATTCCTCTCAGGCCCCAGGCAGGACGCTGAGGCCTCACCGAGGCACATTCCACAGATTTTCCATGTCGTGTGCAGCCTGCATCGGCTCCGGGGAGGGCGGAATTACAACAGGCCAGGGCTGGGGTGTGTCTGAGAGTGGGGGAACAAAAGGGGGGATTCCCACTAAGGTGCTAAGAGCGCAGAAATGTGCCTGGGAGCCTTCAGACCTGAGCCCAGGCCCCGGAGAAGATAAAAGGCCAGCTGTCTGTGCCACACGTGCCTAACTTTCCTGTGACGACTGGGTGCCAACATCAGAACTCCAGAGGGTGTGGGAGCCTCAGAAGTAACACAGCTGTCAGCCCAGCAGAAGCCCACAGCACATGTACACACACACATGCACACACGCACGCTCACCAGAACCGTCCAGGGTGCCGGCAGGAGCCATGGGGCCCACACAGGGACAGGGTTTCCTGTAGCCATGCCCCCACGGCCTCCTGTCCAGGCTGCAGGGACACTGATGCACCGGGAACCCCACCTCACCTCTGCCCTTCAGCAAGCATCTAGAAGAGTGTGTGACCATCAGGAAGCGACTAGACAAGTTGCTGCTGAATCCCTGCGAGGATCTGGCACGTAGTAGGTATGCTGGTGCTCTGGAACCTCGAAAAACAAACGACCATGTGCTAGATGGCTGAAAACAAACCAAATGCCTTCTCTCTCACTGTTCTGGAGGCCAGGAGTCCCAAGTCAAGATGTGGGCAGGGCCACGCTCCCCCACCTAGAAGCTCCAGGATCCTTCCAGCCTTCTCCAGCTGCTATTGGCCCCAGGCAGCCCTTGGCCTATGGCCGCCTCACTTCAGTCTCTGCTGATCATACCTGGCCTGGCCCCTGCTGTCTGTGCATCCTCTCCTCTAAGTAGGACCCCAGTCATTGGGTTCCAGGCCCACCCTCATCAAGGATACCTTCATCTGCAAAGACCCTCTCTCCAAACAAGATCACATTCCCAGATTCTGGGTGGACATGAATTAAGGCGGGGGGGACCCCATTTAACCCAATATGGTAGGTGCTCAATAAATATGTTTCGTTCACTGCTGTAATTCCAAGCCTGGCACAGTGCCTGGCACACAGTAGGCATCCAACAAACATCTACCAAACAGCCTGGCCCCCCAGGAGAACAGAGAGCCAAAGCCAGCCAACACAGGGAACGTGAGCATGGAAGCTGTTCCGGGATGTGAGGTTAAGATGTGGCAGAAACATCAGCTAGAACGAAGCTGTTTACACCTTGAGGTTCTAGTTTCTGGTGTGCTGTAAAAACAGGGAGCTGGCCAAGTATCTCCTGCCATCTTCAGCAGGGCCTCCTGGCACAGAACGGACGCCCTGGGAGCTGGCTCTCAGCTGGGTCCACAACACAGAAAGCCCCACGGGAGGTGGCCCCAGTGAGCTCAGAGGAGCCTGCATGGCCCTCTGAAGACAGGGGCTGCAGGCAGAGTCCCTGCCCCCAGCCCCAGCAGCTCACCACCATCAACCACCAGGAACCAACCAGGAAACTTTGGGGGCAGGTACTGAAATGCAGTAGCAAGTAAAAGATCCCAAACACTGCCTTTGCTGAGCTGCCATTCAAGCAGGCAAGACAGCAGTCACAACAGGAATGCCGGAAGGTGTTTGTGGTGTGGAGAAAAACAGAAGCAAGAGGCATGAGGAGGGCAGACAGGGGATGGGGGTGTGTGTGGTCAGGACAGCTTCACCAGAAAGTATCTTTAGGCAAAAAGGTGGAAAGGGAGAGAAAGGGGAGAAGGGAAGCATGCAGATGTCTGGGGAAGCTGTTCCAGGCAGAGGGAACAGACAGCTCAGAGGCCCTGAGGGGGAGAAAGAACAGCAGGGAGGAACAAGGCAGGGTCCTGTGAGGTCATGTCACACAGGCTTTCACTCCAAAAAAAAAAGGGAGAAAGGGAAGGGCCACCCCTCTGGGCAGCGGTGATGCTCAAGGTCTCCCCATCAAGCCTACCCTGAAAGGGTAGGTGCCCCTGGGTTAAAGGAATTTCAGCTGTGTCTCCCATCAGGGAGTAATGGGTCCAGGCCTCTGTGAATCGTATGTGGGTAAAAGGATCAACCCACCCAGAATCTTAACACTGTTAAAGCCACCATTCAGGATCCCATAGAAAACAAGCCCCTGCCAACCCATTCATATAGGCAGGCCCAGCAGGAACGGCGCTGACCCAGCAGAGAGCTCTCTGGGCTCCCCAAAAATGAGCCAGGAACCCCAACCAAGACTTGCTCACACCTCTGTCCAAAGAGCAGCAGCCCTGAGGGGCCTGTGGTCACTGTACTCAGAACCCAGAGTGCCACTCACAGGAGTCCTGCCTGCCCATCCCCAAACTGAGGCCAGTGAAGACAAACCCACCCCAAGTGGGTCTCTGTCCCATTCTGGTCAATCAGGAACTTATTTGAGCATCTCTGATGTGCAGGCACTGTGCTGAGCGCTGCAGTCATGGCAGTGGACCAGTTGGACAAAAACTGCTGCCAACCAGAACTCACATCCAATGACAAGCCTGTCCCGACAGAAGAAGCACCTCCTCACCCCAGGTACTCAACAGAGGATGGATGGAGGGGGAAGGTGGGGTGGGTGGATAGACGGATAGATGAAGGAGAGACGAGGGAAGGAAGGAAGGAAGGAAGGAAGGAAGGAAGGAAGGAAGGAAGGAAGGAAGGAAGGAAGGAAGGAAGGAAGGAAGGAGGAGGGGAGATGGATGGATGGATGGATGGATGAATAGATGGACAGACAAATCAGTGGATGGACATCAATTTAACTGTCCCACTATCCATGGTTTTTTGGGTCTCCTTTTAAAGCAACCCACAGACCCAAGCATGGCCTTATTCCACCAATACTCCTATATCAGGCTCCCTGCCAGCCAAGGCTGGGGACACACATGAGCACCATCACCCCCATGAACCCCCAAACCTGCACAACTGCCCCCCAAGCCCCAGACTGCTGGGCAAAAAGGACCCTGGGGAAAACCACATCCAGTCTCAAACTCCAGAATCAGAACAAGGAGAGACAGGTAGAAAGGTTCATTGAGAAAAGAACCACAGGAAGCTCAACACCCACAGAAGAGTTCCCCAAATAAGGGCGAGGGCTCAAGTACCCTCCACCACTCAAAACACGGGGAGTTGGGGGTGGGCGTGGGGGAGGCAAGTTAATGATAATAATGGTGGCAATATTAATCTTTTGGCAGATGCTATCACCCTCCCCATTTTGCAGATGAGCAAACCAAGGCTGGGCCTGACCAAATAAATAGCAGAGCAAGTTCCCAGAGCATGGAGGCTATGCAGGACTGGGGAGACCCACACCTGAACACAGAGGAAGGCAGAGAGCTCCCCGAGGGAGGGGTGAGCCTCGCCTCACAGGGTCTGGACGAGTGAGGAAGGGGCTGCCCTCACTTAACACTCTCCTTCTGCAGGTGGGGAAACTGAGGCCCAAAAAGAGGCAGGCACTCGGCAGGCTGGTGCCCCATGGCCCGACTCCGCCCTCCAAGGCTGGATCCCATAGCCCACAAGGTCCGGGCACCCAGGGAGGTGAGCAGAGCGACCTGGGCCAAGCCCACTTCAGACATTCCAGGGGAACCACACCCAGAGCCGTGGGGACCAAAGCTCCAGGTCCAGGTGCAAGAACAGAGCCCTGGACTGGCCACAGCCTACACCAGCCTTCCAGGAAAGACAGAGGTCTGGATCTAAACACACCCCCAGCACCCACCCCACCTCTCACCTCCCCTATAAAGGATCCCCAGCCAGCACAAGAACCTCTGCCACCCCCAAGTCTGCTTGGTGCAGCCCTCCCAGGTCCCTCCTACCTGCCTTGGAATAGGCAGCTCCACCTGCTTCACAGGTGACGTGTATCAGGCACCCACACAGGGGAAGGCTCCAATTTCCCTCGCCAAACTGGACCACCCCGTTCAACAGACGGAGAAGCTGAGGCTCAGAGAGGTGAGCTCACTTGCCTGAGGTCACACAGCCAGAGGCAGCCAGGTCCAGCCCTGCACACTGTCCACAGTAAGCAGAAGCAGCGTGGCACTGCTTGGGGCCACCGAGGAGGCCCGTTTCTGTCTCTAATTTAATTGGTACATTTGTGTCCAGGTCGCCCAGCCCCAGCCAGATATGCTCAAAATCACTTCCTCCTGGACCCCCTTTTCCCTCTTTTAATTTTAAAAGGAAGAGAGGAGAGGGAAGCCACAATCAGGACAAGCCGTCCCCGCACACGAGGTCACAGGGTTCCACATGAGAGCCGTGCCGCACTATCCCTCCCTCCTGGGTGTTTCACAAACATGACGCCGGATTTTTCCTGGCTCTTCCTCATTAGGTTCTGGGCGTCCCGGGAGAGATGTGTTTTCCATTAGGCCCTGCTCTTCCATCTGGCCTTCCCAACAGTGATTTTTTCTGCAGAGGGAAGGGGGGAACCAGAGAAGATGCTGGTATCCAGGCAGTGGCAGGGGGACACTGGCACCAGCTGTGTGCCTGGGCAAACCAAAGCGCTGGACCCTCCACCCCAGGGGCCTCACAGTAGATCAAGGCCCACTGCAGGGTGGACAGTAGGGGCCAGTCGTGGCAGGGTGTGTTGGGGCTCAGCACGGTGCCCGCTCACAGTGGATGCTCACCCACTCAGAGCCTGGGACAGCGCTACTAATCCAGGTCCTGGGGATGGTTGAGGATGTGGGGCTTGGGGTCCTGGGTCTGACCACTTCACTTCCTGGATGGGAACCCAGGAGTAAATGGGCCACAGCGCACAGCTCTAGACATTCTGCTGAGTGAAATAAGCCAGACACAAAAGGACACACTATGATTTCACTCATAGGAGGTGCCTAGAATAGTTAGATTCATAAAGACACAAAGTAGAAGGGTGGTTGCCAGGACCTGGAAGAAGGAGTATGGGAGTTAGCATTTAACAGGAACAGTTTCTGTTTTGCAGGATGAGAAAGTTCTGGAGACGAAGGTGGTGGATGATTGCAAAACCATGTGAATGTACTTAATGCTACTGAACTATACACTTAAAAATGGTTGAGATGGTAAAATTGTTATTTTACCACAATTTAAAGTTTTTTTAAAAATAAGAAAAACAAAACAAACCACATACCTCCTCCAGGGAGACCTCTCTGATTGCTAGTCAAGTCATCTAGCTGGGCTGGTATTACTCTGGTGGCTCCAACTGCCCAAGACAGCCCCATAAGAGAGATGGCGTTGCCAGAGGCCCTGCCAGGAGTCTTGGCATGCAGCAGCCCCTCCTTGCCAGGCACTGAGAGGGACCAGAGTCAAGACCTTGCTCCCAACCTGGGCAGTCTGGGAGATGACTGAAAGGCCAGGATGCAGGGAGGAGCTGCCAGGCTGTCAGCTCCACCCATCGTTCACCAAGACCCTGAGGGTGCAGGGGGCCACTGCCAGGGAGCAGGGGCAGCTTGACTCTGGGTTCCCACCAACTTCCCTGCATCAACATCTGGCAAATGTGTCTACAGCTGTGCAGCTGCCGGAAACGCCTCCTCCAGCCCCTCCTCCAAACACACTGGTCCCTCAAGGACAGCCTTCTGAGGAATTTATGGGGTCGTCCTGAGTATTTCAGGGCAGATCTCTGGGGGACATCCTCCACCACATGTGAAGGAGGACAAATGTTCCCGCTGCTAAGAATAGCTTGGCCAGCAACAGCCTGCAGGGCTAGGAGCCCACCCACTCAACAACAGGCCCCCTCTCTGTACCCCACCCCATCCCTGGCCTCCAGATTCCATCTCCCACACGCCTGGCCGGGAGGCCTCTCCTGCCCCCTAGGTGCCAGGCCAAGGGGGAACGGTCCATTTCAATCAGCTCTTTGCAACGCTCCAACGTGGATCACAGGAGCCCCTCGGCATCCCTGAGGGCTTTCTTTCGTTCATCAGTTAGTCTCTGATGATGGAGCAATGATAGAGAATCCAAAGGGCCCCAGCCCCTGCAGCCAGGAGTTCCAGATGCGAACAAAGGCTTCAGTGCCCAGGACTGGCGAGCATTCCCCTGGGATCTGATTATCAGTTTGTGGAAGGAGCGAGACTAACAAGGCTCCAGGGGAGAGGGTCCCAAGCCAGAAACAAGGAGGGGAAAAGAGGAAGGAGGGCAGGCTGAGAATACCATACCCTGATGAGAACACACAGGGCCAGACTGGAGTCATGCCAAGCAGGGAGGCAGGTGGTGGCTGTCATGTGTGAAAGGACACAGGAAGGGGGTGGCTGCTGCTCAGCCCCAGCTGGGGGGCACATCATAGACGCTCAAGACTATGGCCCAAGGGATCACAGCTTCCAAGTGTTTCAGGCAAAGAAAGTGTGATTTTGAGACACCCCTCAATTTACAATTTTTATTTCAAAAACATGGACTATAAACCCAACCCAATAAATCAGTCTGACATCCAAATACAGCCCGTGGGCTGCCAGGAGGTGACCTGTGGCTTCTGACATGTGGTCAGTTGAAAGCCACAAGAGAGAGCCCAGCGAAGCCCAGGGGAGCTGGGCGGGCGGGGGAGGCCAAGGAGAGTGACAGGCAGGAATGTTCTCCCAATGGCTTGTAGGGGGACCGGAGAAGCCCCTAATTAAAACAGGGAGTGGGAGGGGCTGAAGCCACTTACCCAGTGCACATTCAGAACACCCCCACTCTAAAGGACACACACGGGCTGTGAAGGGGGGACTGGACAGGGACCCCAAGCTGGCTCATCTCCAACACATGCAGTGAGCTGGCTGTGGCCAGTAGCTGTTGTCTGCCTGCCCACCCACTCCTTGCAAACTGCACCCTCATGTCTCTTGGGTTACAACCGCCCTGTACCCTCCAACCTGGACTCGGAAGGAAGCTCACACACACACACACACACACACACACACCCGCCCGGCTTCCCAGGTCCAGGCAAGCAGCATACTCTCAGCAGCAGCCCCAGCACTACCACTACCAGGGCCACCGTCACTGCTTTAGGGAAATGCTTTTAACTCTTAGCCTGAGCCCATAAAGCTCACTCCGACTTGACTTTTGTTGTAGTATCGGGAATAACAAGATTCCCTTCCGCTGGGCTGCAAGGTTGTGATGATTTGTTTTAGGCTACCAGGGACTGGACATGGGGAGCACCTCAATCACCTGAACCCCTAGATCCAACTGTGCCTAAAGCTTATGCTGAGCCTTTTGTGCTAAATGTGGGAGGAGCAAGGAGTCTCCCAACTGTAACCAAAACACCTAATAGCAACCCCTGAAAACCCAGATTCTAACCCGTGAATCTCCCTGGAACCATATTTCTACCCTCCCTCTAGTCGTCCCCCCCCCCCCCCCCCCGCCTGCGTGGGGAGGGAGCTCTCCCAGGCCAGCCAAGGAGGAGGCAAGAGAAGTGAGACGGGAGCCTAGGACAGACTCAGTCTGGGAGGAAGGGGCTGGGCAGGAGCCTGGCATAGGAAGCATCTCCTGGACCAGTCCTGAGCCATCAGTCGCCCAGGGTGGGACCCAGCAGGCAGCAACTTTGCAGATAAAGACTGCCCCTCCTAGCTAACTCAGATCTGGGTTGCCCCTCAGCAGAAAGCACACCCCCACCCACCAAGCCCCAGGCGGTTAAGTGGAGGCTCTGGCCTCTGTTTCTGGAGGGATTTCTGGAGGAAAATCCCAAGCTGGCGAGTGCTACACCCTGTCTCTCTCTCTCCCTCCCCCTCCCCATCTCTCCCTTCAGACAGGACCACAGTCCAGAAGCCAGGTCGTGCAGGATGCATCCACAGACACACCTTGGGCCACATCCCTGCTGGAGCCCGCTGCCTGAGCTGTAGAAGAGCAGTTGCTCTCGGCCTGGAGGGTGGTGATCAGGAGTCAAACCAGCAGCAGGTAAAGATCCTGATCCCCCAACCGCTGACCCCAGAGGGTCCTCTTTTCCTCCCAACCTCCATGTAGCCACAAGTTAGTTACACTACCCTTTCACAGATAGGGGACTGAGGTTCTGGGGCCAAAGAAAGCTTTTCAATGTTCCACAGGCAGGACAGGACCACAGGAAGATTAACAAATTCTACTTCCAGATTCCAGGTCCGGAGCAGTCCTGGTAACCAACTCAAAGTGAGCACCTTGCACTCATCAGCACAGTTAATTGCTAACATGGTGCTCACTATCACCAGTTCATTTAATCATTACAATACCCATGGGAAACACAGTTGAGGCACAGAGAGGTTAAGTAACTTGCTGGAGGTCACATAGTAGGCAAGTGACAGAGCCTGGATGCAAACCCAGGCTAGCCCTCTCCAGCATCTACCTCTTATCCACTGTGTCCTGGGAGTCCATTGCCAGCGTACCCCAGCCTCCCTGCTCAAGCTGGAGAAAACCCCTGCCTCTCCCACCAGGCTGGTGTCAGGGTCTCATTGGTCTTATAGCCAACATCACTGCTCATCGGTCCAGGCCAAGTCACTGGAGGCTGCCAGCTGGAGGCAACCACAAGTCACTGCTGATGGGCCACAGCCATCTCCATGTCCATCTGGCTAGCCCCCCAGAGCTCGTTGCAAATCCCCACCCCTCGTCCCAGAAGGAGAAGGCGGCATCTTCAGTCCTCCCCCAACCCCCTGCTCTGTTACCTCCCTCATCAGGATCTGGAATCCTCATTCCCAAAGCCCCTGCTGCCTTATTTCCCATCTCCCCATAACCCCACAGGTAAGGTCCATGAAGGCAGGAGCCATACCTGTTCTGTCTGTCACTGAGTTCCAGCTCAAGGCACACAGCAGGCCCTCCATAAATGCTTGTTGAGTCCACGAACACGGAGAGCATTATTGTAGACTCTAAGCCAAAGCTTGAAGGCCACTCTCTGAACATAGAAACTGAGGCTGAGGAGGGGTCTACTTAAAGTCAGATTTTGGGGTGTCACCTACACTAGGCCAGCGTGTCCCAAGAATTTACCCATGTCTACACTGCCTGCTCTCTTACAGCTTTCAATGTGGTCAGGGCTCTGACCCCTTCCTCCTGGAAGCTGCAATGCCAGCCCACCCACTAGCCATGGCTAAGACTCTGAAGGCCATCACCACCACCGAGGGCTGTAGCCTGCCTCCTCTGGGCTTCAATGTCTCCGCTTGTGAAGGACTCCTAGCAAAGGAGGCAGGTTAGGGGGCAGGGAGGTGCAGGGCAGAGGATGGCTGCAACCCAGGTGATAGATGAGTGGCTAGGCATGTGGGAAATGAGTGTTCAGGGCTTAGGGAAGGCTCAGCATGGAATCTGGGGAGCCTCTTGCCTCCAGGTTATATCCTCCTTAGCAGGGATGCCCAAGGAGGGAGAGCTAGCAGCAGGCAGTAGGCAGGGTCGGGGATTTGTGGATTTGGGTTCTGGACCCCTCTGACAGGGCTGCCCACACCACTGGGCACAAAGCAGTGTTCTCAGCTATCCCAGCTACCTCACTAGGTCCTGGGCCCTCAGCTTGGGATGGGGAAGAGTACCCCCCACGCCCCTTCCCCGGGAAGCGCTCCCTCCCACCTCTGAAGCACTGGCATCCCTGGCTGTGTTAGCTGGTCAGGGCTACGCATGTAACAAATGACCAGAATCCGGGTGGCTATAAAACAACAGAAATTTATTCTCTCCCAGGTCTGGAGGCCCAATGTCCAACATTAAGGTGTGGGCAGGCCACAATCCCTCCGAAGGCTCTGGGGCAGGATCCCTCTTGCCTTCTCCAGCTTCTGGCCACGTCACCCTGGTCTCTGCCCGTCTTCACACAGCATCCTCTGTGTGCCTTCTCTTCCGTCCCTCATCAGGACACTGGTCACTGAATACAAGGCTCCCTCGGGGAATCCAAATGACCTCATCTCAAGAAACGTCTGCAAAGACCCTCTTCCCAAAGCAGGTCACATGGGAGAGGAGACGGGTATTAATGCCTGTGTTTATCTTTTCGGGGGGCTGCCGTTCACTCCGTGACACAGCAGCCTTTCCTGATGCCACCCCCTGACAGGAGCTTGCTTCCTGCCGAGGCCCACCACCAAACCCTGGGCAGGAGCCCCCGCTATGTAAACAAGGAAACTGAGACACAGAGAGAAGCCACAGGCCCAGAGTCTGAGCCCACTTGCTCTGAGCAGTCCTACCACAGGAGCTGCTGGGCACAGGGGCCTCCCTCACGTTTACAGGAAGCGAGGGACTCTCACACCCACGCCTCCAAGAGAGGGCCAACCAGGGATGACTCACCCTCACTTCACAGGCCAAGAAGAGGCGCAAAGTGGTTCAGCCAGGGAGCTGAACAAACTCTGAATCTGTTTGCTCCTGTGTCAAAGAGAAGCAGATCCCACTCCTGGAGGATGAAACAACGTCCTGCAAGGACAGCACGTCCGGCCCCCGATAATCAGCACCTCTCTATTTATTACCCACTGGGGCCCAGCCTACACAGCTGCCCGCCCAGCCTCCAACCCCAGCAGAAAGGGCCCATTATGACATCACAGGCCGGGAATTATGTTATTAGCCTGGGAAGGAGGCTGGACCCAGGGACAAAAGGCTCATTGTTATGCAAATGGACAACTAGTGGGGGGGCAGCTCCTCCAGCCTTCTAGCTTCTGAGCCAGGCTGAGAAATCAACTCCAGGCCTTCCAGAAGAGTTTGGGCATCTCTGGGCCTCAGATTGGATAAGTAAGGCTCGCTCAGAGTGGGAAAGGGGCCCTTTTTCGCCTGGCTGCTTACAAAATGCCGTTTACCTACTAATACTGGGTGCCTGCAGCTGTGTGTCTTTGGGCGAGATGCTCACCTCTCTGTGACTCAGAGCGTTGTTAGAACTCCATAAATTAACATGTGCGCAATGGTTGCCTTGCTTCATCAGCCCTCAATACACGAAGCTTATGCCCCATGTCACCAGGCCCCCCCCTTGCCTTGCTCACAACCTCCACCTCTCTGACTTTATCTAGGAGATGCACACCTTCTGGAGGTGTATTTGCTACAGGGCACTCTTGAGCACAAACTCAAGAACTGCTTTTCAAAGGACTCTAATATACCCTGAGTCCCCAAAATGCATTCTCAGCCCTCAGATGCAGAACTTCTGGGATGATATGGACCTGAGTCTCCCTAGCCAGAGCCTTCATGGGTGTGACTTGCCTGGAGGCAGAGCTGAAGCACATCCATCCCCAGAAAGGCCTCATTCACTGCAAGGGGACAGGCCCAGATCCACAGCCCGTGGGGGACGCTGAGTCAGGCACAATCATTTGCAGAGCACCTATGACATGCCCAGCACTAGAGATACTGCAGTGACCAAGAGGAACAAAATCCTGGGTGAAGGGGTTAGGGGGACATGGCGATAGACACATGATAAATCCCAAGTGACAATGGTACAAGGGGGCAGGAGTAACTTTGGGGAGGTCAGGGCCCTGCTCAGAAGGCCACATTTGAGCAGAGGCCTGAGGCAAGAGTGTTGCAGGAAGAACATACAACAAGTACAAAGGTTCAATGGCAGGACGATGATCGGAGTTTCCAAGAAACAGTCAAGATGTTCATGAGGCTGGAATATCCCCAACTCAGCCCACTCCCTGCCCTCCAGGCTCTGCCCAGAAAAGCCCAGAACCTGAGACCCTGAGCTATGAGTGGTGCTCCCCGAGCCTCAGACACAGCCTCCATTATTGGACATGATTGTGGACACCCTTCCCGACTCAGCCCCAGCAGGGCCTGCCAGTACCCTGTCCCCAGCCTGGGATGGTCTAGAACCCTCCCAAATCCTTAGGAATAAAGCAAGCCCTGCCTGGACCTCTGGGGACACTTGAAGGCCCAAGCCCAGTTACTAGTCAGTTGTAAGGGAAACAAAAATCTGTAAGCCCTCTCTCAGGAGTCTCCAGAGATGTGTCTAGCCTCAGATTAGCTTTGGCTGAACAGAAACGCATTTCTCATGCTTAAGCACCAGCTAGGGATAACCCAGCTCACTCTAGGGTGAGCTAGTTACATCCACCGTGGAGGTGCGAAGGGGTCCAAGAGAAACCAGTACCTTGCCACAGGAAACAGCAAGAAAGGAAAAAATGCAGCCCAGAGGACAGAGAGCAAGGAGGAAAGAGGAAGCAAGTGTGGCTATTACAGGAGTGACCCCACAGGCCTCAGAGGTGGCTGAGAGGGGACAGACTCTGGGAGGGCCCAGGAAGTCAGAAGAATGAGAGGTCCAGAGGTCAGGGCTCTCTGGTTTTCACAGTTCATGAGCCTAGCCAACACCGCCCATCCCAGCCTCCAAGCCCAGCCTACAGGTAACGACAGGAGAAGAGGAACCAGGGCTCACAGGCTCTGGCTAAGGTCAAGTCTAGCCCCAGCCCTTACAAACTCTGTGCTCTTGGGTGGGTCACCTGACCCAAGCCTCAGTGTCCTCATCTGAGAAGCAGAGATCATATAGCACCCTCCCATGTCTCGGCCAACTCAGGTGTGGAATGAGTCAGCGAGGGGAGAAACACAGTAATCACATCAGGGATGATACTCAAAGAGCACCCCCCGCACAGCACTGGGCACACACCAGTGCCTTTCTTAACACCTTGCATGTCACCTCATTTCACCTTCCCTCACGCCCCACAACATACCAAATGTTATCTCCAGTTTACAAATGAGGACTGAGGCCTGGAGGGGCCAAGCCACTTGCTCTAATGCACACAGCTACCAACAGGCAGACCTGAATTCGAACCCAGGACAGCCTGGCCTTGAGCCTCTACTCTTTGTCTCCCTAGATTCATAGACAGCCATAAGAAAAAAGAAAACTTGACCCTGTGTATCCTCAGCCACCCTCCCCCAATGGGAACGTCCCTAGAGAAGCCCATGTCAGGACCAGAAGATTGACATTGACACAATTGACCTAATTCAGACCTCGCTGGTTTTACATGCACTCATTTGTGTGTATATGAGTGTGTGTTGAGCGCTATGCACCTGCACCTCAGAGCAGATGGGAGGGGCATCAAGTCACTGAAACCCTCAGGGCAGGGCTGGGACACCCACAACCCAGCTCTGCGGCTGACCCAAATAGGTCAAGCAAGGTGACACTCATGGGGCCCCCTGCGACAGAGGCTTTCCCAAGGTCCCCAGGAGAGGCTGGAGGACAACCGGACAGCAGGCAGCTGGTGTGGACTGCCTGGACACCTGGGGAACTCCCTGCGGGCTCCTGCTGGCCCAGGAGGAGAAGCCCTGAGCCAGCCACCGGCCCAGCATCCGGTGTCACTTACAAACACAGGATGACTGCCACCCTCGGCGGGAGAGCCAGCCCTGCCTGCCCAACCCCCATGCCACGCCAGGCAGTAGGGGTGCCTGGCCCCTGCTTGGTGGGGGATGGAGCAAAACAAGCACACACTGGGACAGCTCCAGGGCGCCCAGCCCAGGCCCAAATGCAAACAGAGCCTGGGGCTTGAGGAAGGACCCTCTCCGCCGCCCGTGATCTACACCGTGGTTTCCAAATCTACAGGGTTCTCGACAGAGAAGAAAGGAAATATCGGTGAAGCCCAAGGTATAGCTAACTTAAATCCAAGCTTATGGTCTACGCTAAAGGAGCCTCCCCACACCAGCCCACAGGGGCCCTGCTCAGGCAAGTCTTGGCTCCCCACCACCACCGTGCACCTGCAAGCCACTCCCGCTGTATGGACAAGAAAGTGGAGTTCTGTGACCTCACACCTTACACGAGGGGCAGCACGGGGCCACCTTGCGCCACACAACCACTTCTGGGGTGGAGACAAATGGAGGGCCCATTTGCCAGAAAACTGAGGCTCGGAGACGTGAAATAATCTGTCCAAGGCCAGACACAGCCATGAAGTGTTTCACTGGGATGTGAACCCCAGTAATCTGGCCCCAGAGGGAACCAGGAGGCTGCAGCTCTCTCTCACCTCATCCCAAAGCCTGAGTGATCCCCCCCACTATTGCCCCATTTTACAGACAAAGGAACAGGCTCACACAGGTGAAGCAAGACCACCCAGTGTAAAAAAGGGATGGAAACAGGATTCAAACTCAGGTCCATGGCAAATGAGAGATGCCACCTTGGGAAGCCAGCCCTCCCTGGCCTGGGCTCCAGGCCCCCACGAGACGTCCCGCTACCTCCCAACGGTCCTGGCGCACCCAGACCTCAGGACAAATCCCTCCCTCATCCCCTGTGCCTGCAACTGAAGGCTCCTTGTGAGCTCAGGAAGCCCTTCCAACTTTCCAGTGTTTATGCCGGCTCCTCGCTGCCAGGTCCCTGGGCAAGCCTGGGCTGGTGGCGCTGATTTCAAACCAGACATGGGCACCCGGCCAAGCGCCACCGCGGTGGGAGCGGGCGCCGGGGCAGCCGCAGCGCTGCCTGCACCTGGCTCCCCTCTCCTGCCCCCTGCAGCCAGGGAGCCCATCACCCAGATCCCGAGGCCCCCCAGCCCACCCCCACCCCGCAGCCACAGCGCCAGGAGCACCCCGATCCCTCGGCCCTGCCTGCTCTCCTGCAAGGAAGTGTGCACCCCGGTTCCGGGCAGCTCAGTCCGCACCCCGCACATCCACCCCGGCGGCCAGACGGCGGCCACAAGCCCTTCCTGCAGGGCGCCCTGCTCCGGACCCCAGCCACTCGGTCCACTGCGACCGCCGGCCCTGCGTCCCCCAGCGCCACCCCGCCATCGCCACCCGCCCGACACAGGGCCGGCCACCTGAGGCTACCGTGGCCAGGGTGAGCCCGGCGGCCCCCGGACAGACGTCCCGGTGCCTCCCGGTCTTTGCCCACCCCTCCTGGGCCACGACCTGGACGCTCTGCGACTCCCTGCCCACCACCAAGCCCAGAAACTTCTCTTACCAGAGCACATGACCAGCTTCCACTCACGTCAGCTCCCAACACAACTTGAAGTAACTCTCCCACAAAAAAAAAAAAAAAAGAAAGAAAGAAAGAAAAAGAAAAAGAAGTAAAATGTGCCAGCAAGTGGGTCAGTGGAGTCCACACACACAGACTGCCCTGTTGGCTTCCAGAAGACAGCCGGTGTCCAACATCAAAGCCATCCTTCCTGCGGGCCGACGCGGAAAGCGGCCGCTCGCCTTCCCGCGAGACTACGGGCGCCCCGGCCGAGGAGGCCCCGCGGCCAGGCCCGGCCCCGCGCCCCCTCCCCCGGCCCGCTGCCCCCCACCCAGCGCGCAGCCCCAGGCCCACCAGGCACGAGCCCCGGCCGCCGACCCCAGCGGGGCCAGAGCTTGGTGTCGGGCCTCCGCGGTCCCTCCTCGCCTCCTGCCACTCCGGGCCTATAAACACAGAGAATTACATAAGTCCACTCCTCTTGTTCGGAAGCCAAAAGTACTCGCTTTTTCTCCCAGCCTTGGCAGTAAGTAATAATTCCTCATCGCCATGGTAACCCTGGCGGGCTTCCAGCCGACACTCAGGAGCTGAAACGCTGGGAGGCCTTTTTATAGCTTGGTAGAAAAACCTCTTCACTATTCCCTCCTCGCGGGCGAAGGCGAAAGCGAGCTCCCGGCCCCAATTCTCCTACTTCAACGGGCTTCCTCCCGGCCGGACCGTCCTCCCGGGAGCCGGACCTGCCCACCTCCCCCCGCAGGGCCTGGCCAGGAACCAGAGCCGCGGCCGGGTCCCTCCTTGGCCTCCAGGCCTCCAGAGTGACATGGCGGAGGGGCAGGCTCTGCCTCAAAAATATTTCTGCCCTACTTGTAATCGCAGGAAAAGCAAACATGACCCCCTCGCATTGGTATTCTGAACGAGGGTCATCTCGGTGACAGGCCCAGAGGGTGAACAAAGCCAACCCCCCCACACACACACATGCACGCACACGCACGCACACGGGCCAAAATGGATGCTCTGGTGGTCAGCCAGGGGTCTGAACCTTGGCCGCAACCGGCTGAATGACTCAGAAACAAGTCTGAGCTCCTCTGGGTGTCAACTTCCCATCTGTAGCAGGGGCAGCCTGGGCTCTGCTTCCCACAGTACTCCCTGCGGTGGCCACCAAGGGGAGCGGCTGGATCCCCTGGGGGGTCTCCGGATTCACGCCCCCGCCCCTAGCAACCAGAACTCGAGGCCCCAGGACATTTGCCCAAGATGGCATCCCCAGGGATGACTAGGGGAGGGAAGGGGGTCCCCCGGGTATGTGGGGCAGGACGCTGTAGGCAGGAAGCACAGCCAAGGTCTGGAGGCGGGACCAAGTCCAGCGTGTTGCAGAAGCAGAGAGGAAGCTGGAGTAGATACAGTGAGGCAGAGAGAGAAGATGAGGTCAGGGGGTAACAGGAGCAGAGGGGGAAGTAGGTCAACAAGACACTGGGCAGGTCACTTAGTTCCGCAGACTGGAAAGGCTCCCAAGGGCAATCATGACGATGACCCTGGAGGCAGCGTACAAGGTGCCCAGCACTGCATAGGGCACTTTCACCTGTGAGCTCATCTGTCCTTGCCACAGCCTGACAAAAGGCCAGTGCGCTTCTGAACCCCAAAACACAGAGAAGGGAACAGGCCCAAAGAGCTTAAGCAGGCTGCCCAAGGTCATACAGCTGGAAAGTGGCTGGGCTTGGGTTTGAAAAGGGCAAGCCTGGCCCGCACTCATCCTGTCACGTGGTACAGTCCATAAGGAGCTACAGAGGGTCTGGGGCAGATCAGATTTACATGAGACGAAGGCCTATGGCCACTGGCCTAGCGAGGGGGTCAGCGTGGCTGCCAGGAGACCAGTAAAGAGGCCCTACAGGGGCCATATGGTGTTGACTTTTGTCAACTCACCCTCCCGCCTTTCCCAAGGCAACTCCCTTAGAGTGTTAGGGGAGGGCTGCTAGGACCTGCCCTGAAAGCCACGATGGGGACCTCACTCCTCCACAGCCTCGAAGATGGGGAAGCTAAGCCACAGAGAGAGATAGGCAATACAAAGCCACATTTTTACTCCCCAGATCTGGCGGCTGTCTCCTGCCTGTTGGTTCTCACTGTAACCGTCAGATCACAAAACCCAGGAACGGGTGAAACCAGCCCCACCAAAACACGGCCAGGAAGCGGAGCCTGAAGCAGCAGCAGCAGCAGCAGGACTCACGGGTTCCTTTTGTTCTTTTCTGTTTGTTTTGGACACAGGCTGGGACCCAAACCTTCACAGAAGCTGGCCCGGGAACCAGGAGGAACGCATCCACACCCCCACCAGAGCTATTTATGCTTGTGGCAGGTTCAACGCTGGGCCATGTCATTCCACGGTCACTTCTCCGTCTTGTGCCTGAGATGCTGGGCCATGGACAATTTGTTGAGGGACTTCATGAACATGGCAAATCATCACCAACCAGAAACGGTGACATGCAGGTCCCTCTAGACAAAAGAACCTGAGCTTATGTTCAGAGTAAGTTAGCAAGAGGTCCACTGCCTGGCAAAGGAACACCTCATTCTCCCAAGCCTCTGACAGAGACTGTCCCCAGGAACCTGTCTGCGGGACAAAGCTTTGCACACCGGGAAAGATCAGTGAAGAATTTAACAAGACATGCTTTGGTGGAAGCCATGGAGGCATAGGTGGAGAGGCAAAGGGGTCCCCGAGAGGAGGCAGGAAGGACTCTCTGCAGGCATCGCTCTGCTTGGCTGTGAAATGGGGGCATGCTGACTGCTGCCTCTCTCAGGGTCAACAGAAACCATACCTGCTGCGGGGCTCAGGGAACCACTGGATCTGGCCCCAGTGGAAGGGACCCCCACACACACTCCCTCCCTCCCCACAGAAGTAGAGCTGGAGCTGAGGGAAGAGAAAGAAAGAGCAAGAGAAAGGGGTGCCTGGGGGGCTCGGCCGATTGGGTATCTGCCTTCAGCTCAGGTCATGATCTCAGAGTCCTGGGATGGAGCCCCACATCAGGCTCCTTGCTCAGCGGGGAGCCTGCTTCTCCCTCTGTCTGCTGCTCCCCCTGCTTGTGCTCTCTCTCTCTCTCTCTGTGTCTCTCTAATAAATAAATATTAAGAAAGAAAGAAAGAAAGAAAGAAAGAAAGAAAGAAAGAAAGAAAGAAAGAAAAAAAGAAAGAAAGAAAAGAAAGAAGAAAGAAAGAAAAGAGCAAGAGCTAGAGACGTGAGCCTGTTCCCACATTCCTTCTCCTATCCCGCAACCCAGCACTCAGAGCCCGCACAATGGGACAGGAGGACGCAGCCATAAAAAGGAAGGAAGCAGTGACACCTGCCACAACGTGGGGGAGTCTCAAAAACATGACACTCCGTGCATGAGGTCATACACAAAAGGTCACATGTTGTGTGATGCCACTGATATAAAATTTCCAGAACAGGCAGGTCCACAGACACGAGAAAGCAGGTGGTCTCCAGGGGCTGCGGGTAGGAGAAATGCAGGAATGGCTGAAAATGGCTTCTGGGTCTCCTCTAGAAGGTGATGAAAATATTTTAGAACTAGAGGAAGGTGTTGGTTGTGTTCAACATCACTTGGGAATAAAAAAAACCCAATGAATTGTTTGCTTTAAAATGGTTAATTTTACATGATGTGAGTTTTACCTCTGTTCAATAAGCTAAGAGCCTCTGACCCCAGTCTGCCACCCAACAAACACATACAGAGGCCCTACTGTCCACCGAGGTGACTGGGCAGACAGAGGAGTTGAAGACAAAGACCCCTGCCCTCGTGACACCAACACGGGAAGAGGTCAGGAGTCAACAGCAGATGAAGATGTGATGTAATTCACGTAACAAATGGTTTCTGAAGTGGTGGCCATTCAGCAGCAGCCTGGCTGGAGAAGACAGACAGATGCGGAAACTTCTCAGCAAACAGGGTGCCAGGCAGAGGAAACAGCTAGAGCAAAGGCCCTGGGGCCAGGAGGCCACCGTGGCTGGGATGGCCGGTGAGGGTCCCAGGGTGCAGATGTACAAGGCCTAGGAGGCCACACACAGGTCTTTAAAATTCACAAAACTGCATCGGTGTCCGAGGGCGGCCGAAACAAACTGCAACAAACCTGGGGGGGGGGGGGGGGTAGCTCAAAGCAAGAGCTATTTATTCTCTCACAGCTCTGGAGGCCAAGAGCCCAAAATCCAGGCTCTGGGGAGGATCCTGCCTCACCTCATCCAGCTCATGGTGGCCCCGGGCGGTCCTCTGCTCCTTGTCTCTGCTCCCATCTTCAAAGGGCCTTCTCTGTGTATCTTCTCTTTTAAGGACTTCTGTCGTCAGACTTTGGGCCCATCGTAATCTAGGATGATCTCATCTCAAGACGCTCGACTTGATCGCATCTGCAAAGACCCTCTGTCCAAACAAGGTCACATTTACAGGACCCAAGCAGACACAACTCAACCCACTACGTGATCAAGACTCGATTCGGCAGCATCAGATGCTTTGCTCAGCAACGTGCTGGGCCTCTCCTCTCCTTTCTGCACTGAGTCCAGGGAACCAGGCCGGAAGGTGCAGGGACAGGCCCATGGGCCTCTCAAGGAATCCCCCCCAGGGACTCCACAGCCGGCCCTCTTGAGGCCGAAGCCTGCTAAAAGCAGACAGTGAGGAACCCAGACCCCCTTCCCTGAGAGAGGTGTCCATGAGCCACTCGCCAAAAGGCTTGCACAAAATGGACCTCCTTGACAGGGGGGCCAAAACGGGCCACAGCCTTGGTCCCAGAACGGAGGAGACTTTGCCAGACCAAGATGCACCCTTCCTTCTCCACCATTTCATCCACCTACAGAAGCCGTGTCCCGTAGGGCTCTTTTCCTGTGTGCTGTTTTTGTTTTACAAAGGGGCCACCCCCACCCAGAGCAGCTGTGAGCTGCAGTGGGCAGGGCTAACTGCTCACTCATGTCCAAGTGCAATGCCATCCCGCAGCAAAGGGCACACAGCAACTGGCGGATGGCTGCCTGTTCTGGGGCCCCGGGAGCCCACGCCCGAGCAGCAGAGGAAGGAGGAGGTGTCGGGGAATGCTCCTGGCCACTGCCAGCTGGATCTCAGGACCCAAACCAGGAAGGACAGATAATACCAGCCCAGGGGAACACACACACTCCCAACACACCAGGCACTGGGGAAACAGGCTTCCATGTGCTCCTTTATGCGTTAGGGCAATACTAAGGAGCATAGCCGACCCATTCTACAGATGGGGAAGCCCAGGAACAGGGGTGAAACGACTTGCCCAGGTCGGGAAGCTAGAAGTGGCAAGGGTTAGAACACAGGGAATGTAGTACCCAAGCTTATGTCACTAACCCCAAGGATTTACGGCCCTCAGACTCTCAAACTCCACTGGAGGGCTCTAGCAGGGACTACTATGGCCTTGGGCCCCAACTTTTAGAAATGGTATCTCCAGAGGCGTTAAATGTGACTTCCCAAGCCCTGGGACTTTCTGTTACATTCCATGGGATACCCTGCCCCCAGATCATGAAGGGCAAAATACTTTGAGATGAAAGTCATCATTAAAAACAGAGACCACAAAATGATGACAGCCAGCTGCAGCCAACAGGGAAGTTCTTTCTGGCACACGCAGTGTTTTTTAAAAATTAGGACACTGCTCATAAAATCCAGATTTCTAGCTGAAGAAGAAAATCAGAATATCCAGCATGCCAGTTAGCCACAATCCCCACCCCTCCCTTTTGCCTCATTCCCTTCTTTGATCGCATCTGGTTTGGGCCAACCCCTCCCCCCACCCCAGCCACCTCCCATAGCTGTTGAAAATAGCTGAACAAGTACTGAAGGTCTCACTCAGCAAGGATAACAAACAAGAGAAAGGAATGGCACTCTTGGGGCTTCAAATGACTCCTTCCCCTGGCTGGCTGTACTGGGAGCATAAACCTACCTATAAACAAGGCCCACACAGAAGGAAGCAGAGCTGAGACAGAGTCAGCTCCCCCAAGGCACAGTTTGAGCCACTGGATCCAGCCATGCCCGAACTTGTCGTACCCTGAACCTTGCCCTTGTGAGCACCTGTCAATTCCTCCTTGTGGCCCAAACCAGCCTAAGTGTGACTCTACCACGACTCAGGAGTCCTAACCAATCACCTTTGGGTCTTCCCTCAATTGACACACTTGTCCAAGAAGGCCTGTCCTGACCACAGACAAATTCAGACCTTATTATACCCCAGTGATAGCCTGAACTCCACATCATGACCCTTACCACCGTCCGTATCACCTGTTTTACTGACACTCTCCCTCTGGACACTAAACTCCTCAAAGGCATGGACAATGCCTGCTTTTTCCATCATTCTGATCCCAGTGGCCTAGCAATGTCCAGAACATTCCATGTGCCCAATAAATGTAAATTAATCAATGAACAAAAGAACAAACGGGAGAAGCAAAAGCCTTTAAACTTGGTTTCTGCCTTACATGTGAAAAGAATCCAACCTCCGAGGTCTATAGAACAGCCTCAGATCCAGAGAAGCATTCCTGCTGCCCCTGGCTCCATTCCAGCCATGTAGGCCTCCTCGGCATTCTTGAAACATTATGGCCTCAGGGCCTTTGCACAAACTATTCCCACACCTAGGACACTCATTCCTCTTCTTTTCATATGCCTGCTTCCTTCTCGTAGTCTAGGTTCCAGTTCCAATGCCACCTCCATCGAGACCACTCTTGATTCTTTGACCTAAAATGAGCCTCCCCACAAAACCAGCGTTGTCACCCACCCTGCATTAGCCCACAGCCAGCATATCCCCATCTTGGAACACCACATTTGTTTTGTGTACTGCCGATCTCCCTTTCAGCCCATGGGATCCACAAGGCGGGGCCCCAGCATCTTGTTTGCTGTGTATACATACCCCGCCCCACCCCAGAAGGCCACTGGGACACCAGCCTGGCTGCAGGGAGGCAGAAAACAGACCCCTCAAATCCTGACCAGTCCCACCCAGCCCAGAACAGCTGACGCATGCCTGAGAGCCCTACGTGGCATATGGAGCCTGGCCCATGGGTGGTGCAGCCCTGCCAAGAGGTCTAGTCTGGCTCTAGGCTCAGGGGTAGCTACAGGTGATGCCTGCACAATCCCCACAATTAACAGCAGGTGCACAGAGTCACTCTGCCTGGGTTCAAATCCCAACTCTGCCAGCGGTATGACCTTCGGCAAGTCACTTAACCTCTCTGTGCCCCCAGCTTCCCCACGTATAAAACAGAGCACCCACCTCACAGGGCTGCCATATGAATGAACGTATACGACACACTCATATCACAGCATGGCATAGAATAAATGGCCAGGAATCATTAGAAATTAAGTTAATGTCAGTGATGGTGGCAATGGTAGAACCTCGCATAGCACTAAGGCAGGCAAATGGTCAGGAAATGTTAGCTTTGGTAATAAACACAGTATTTGATCTATGCTAGGTCTCGTTTGGAGTGTTTTACTCACACTGATTCCTCCAAGCTAAGTTCATTATTGCTCAACATGCCTGCTCCAGCCCTTCCAGGCAGCCTCTCTAGATTGCTCCATCCCCCAGAGCACCATGAAGATATACAACTCTTCATGTGAGTCTGTCCTCAATTCCTCTGTGCCCCAGGTTGCAGCAAGAGGGCAGGGAGAGAGCCCAAACCCCAGAACCTGAAGTCAGCACAGGGGAATGCATGCCCCAGGCCAGCCCAAACCAAAGCCTCTGCCAAAAACACAGGCCCCATCTGGCTGCATGAGCATTCCCCAGAAACCAAAGGGTGTTCCCTCTCTGCAGTCTGCAGGACAACTCCCCCAGAGAGGCCCAGGCATACCAAGGGCTCAGAATTCAGATGTCCCAAGACAGAGGGCAAACAGCGTGAAAGAAAAGATGTCAAGCCTGACTGGCGGTCCGGGGTCTGCATGGACTGCATGTGATAACAACACCGCCCCAGCCACCCCCACATCCCCAGAATGAAATGCGCACCGCTGGTCTCCTCTTCCCATCAGACAGATGGCTAACTGGACTCGCCATGGCCACCCAGCATAGCAGGGACCCCCTTCACTTCTCAGGCAAGAGAGGCAGCCCCTCCACAGCAGGTACTGAGGTGGTCTCCATTCCCCAAGCCAGGGGGGAAGGGCTGGTTAGAATGCAAGCCCAGCGCCACCTGCTATGACCTCCCTCAGGTCCTGCCACCTCCTGGAGCCTGGTTCCATCATCTGGAAAATGGGTCTAATGATCATCAACAGAGAGCCCCTGGCAGGGTGAGGAGTGTCCACAGTGCCAGCAAGTCAAAGCCACCAAAAGGGAAAGACAAGATCTAGAAAGAAGGTCATTTTAATTCAGCAACGGGCTTGCTTTGTCTTCAAATGAAAAACAAACATTTTTATTTTATGGTTCAGAATGGTTTCTGTTTGATTTATGGCAATCGTGGAAAGCATGACATAATCTTTTCAGCATTTAAAGCCTCGCGAGGCCTTGAGCCACCCTAAATTAGCATCTGCCTCAAAGGGATGTGCTGAGGAAACAACAGTAAATGCATAAAGCGCCCAGCACCGAGACAGCAGAAGTCCCACTCAGGATGACCTAGACATTGAGGCAGGAGAATGGGAAGGACGTAGGCCCCAGCATAGACAGCCTGGGTTTGAATCTCACTGGCTGTGTGACCTCAGGCAGGTCACTTAACCTCTCTGTTTCTCGGGTTCCTCATCTATAAAATGGGGATGATAACAATCTCTGCTTTACAGGGGGTTTTGGAAGATTAAATTATAACATGTAAAGTGCAACAGGATTACTATTACAAACTGTGTTATTATTACTGTCATTTACAGCGATTACAAAACTTGCGTAGGTTTTTAAACCTGACTGCAGGATGAAGACAAGTCTGCCTGGATCCCTGGCGCCAGGGGGGGCCCATCACCAGGCTCAATGGGAGCCCTGCAAGGCAGTGCCTCCCTCCTCCCTCCAGCTGGGGCAGGGATTACTGTCAGATGGAAGGAGACGCATGTTGGAGCCAAAGATTAAAAACAAGTACAATTATCGGGCAGGCATCCATCCATAATTATGAATTTGATGTAATTAGGCACCCCACTAACTTCATTACTTATTTATTTACGGGATTGCTTATTTAATTTACGGGCCTCCTTCCCCGAAAAGTCATCTTAGCTAACACCCCTCAGGTGAGGGAGGAGGAGGAGAAGGCTCCCCTCTTTGTCCTCATCCCCATTCCTGGGCTCTCGTATGTCATGCTCCTGCCTTGCCCCAAAAATAACTCCCGGAATGCCTGCGTGACTTTGCCCAAGACAACGGGATCACGCAAGGCCTGCCGTTCACGCTCAGCAGTGCCAGCAGACAGTGCCTGACCCGGAAGGCAAGGTACCTCTACCACACCCTCACTCAGCAGCAGAGGAAACCCTTGGGGAAGAGGGGTGGTTCTTGTCCCGCCTAGCCATCAATTCCTGGCTCGACCCTCTGGACCAGCAAAGGCCTTAGTGCAACACATGGGCCTGGTACGCCCCGGCTCCAAGGAGGAAAAAGAGCACTCAACTCTCACAGAAAACTTCAGATAAGTCACCTAACCGCTCAGAGCCCTCAGTTTACTCATCTGTAAAATGGGAGTGTAGAGAACAACTCCCACAGCTAGCTAACCCTAAAAACCCAACTGCTGCCACCCAGCATAGCCCTGGGTCTCTACCAATGCAGTAAGGAAAGAAAAAGCAGTTGAAGGCATAAAGGCTTGCTAGCTTTATTCCCAAGAGTCCCAAACTGGAAACAACCTCTAAGCCCATAACTCATGAAGGGATAAATGAGCTGCAGCACATTCACATGTGGGCTATTATTACTCAGCAATAAAAAAGGACTTACTGGTACGTCCCAAGACACAGATGAATCTCAGAAACATGCAGAAAGAAGCAAAACACACCAAAAAATGCATTCTTTATCATTTTACTCTGAAAAATCTAGAAGATTCTAGAGCTTCTGCGGTGGCAGATCGGTGGGTGCTTCTGGTGGGGGGAATGGGGATTCTGTTGGGGCAGATGGAAACACTCCATATCTTGATTGTTGTGGTTGTTATGTGAGTGTTTTCAGTCGTCTGGACTTAACAGAAGTGAAGCCTTAAAATGGGTGCGTCTTATACTCCAGGTTAATCATGTCTCAATAAGGCTGATTTTTGTTAACCACAACAGAGAAAGACATATGTATAAATCAACACCACTAACCCCACTTAGGTGCCCCCAGCGCTCCTTCCCCACTTCCCAGTCAGGTCTGCTGTTTCCCTCACTGTACATCCAAGTTGCCCCCATGGCCCTGAATTATGAGCCCTGAACAAGGAAGGTCACGGTTGCATCCCAGATTTATCCCTTCCTTGCTGGGTCATTTAGGGCAAATCACTTTGCCTCTTGCCTGTCAGGCTCCCCCTCTACAAAAGCAGCATTATAAATAGCACTCTCCTCAGAGAGTTATTGTAGAATAAAATGAACCGAGGTGAAAAGCACCAGCTGCAGGCTGTGGCATACAGCAGGGGCCTCATTATTGCTGCTGCAAAATGATGAATGAGCAAGCGCCAGGCCCAGTGTGGACAGGACCGGCCAGGGTTCTTGCCCCCACCCCACAACACACACAAGACCCCCACCAGCCAAGACGCCAGGTCTGGGTAGTGACCCCCACCACTGAAGGCTCCTGGCTGCCAGGGTTGCAGCATTTAACTGATGCCCAGTGTCCAGAACAGGACAAGGCTCCTCGACTCCACCCAAGAGAGCAGACACAAAAGAAGGGGGGCCCTGTGGGAAGGGGCTGGCCCTGAGGGCGGCACAGTACCCAAGAGGTCATTTGGGGACAAGAGCTGGCCAGCAGAGAGGATGTCCCGGGGGAGGAGGGCATGTCGGTGGCCTGGCCATCACATGCACATTAACTGGGGTAGGACAAGGGTCACCCCAGAGCCCCCCATTTATTAAAAAAAAAAGATAATAATAGAAGGATGACAGGGACCGGGTAGGGGGGTAGCTTCCTCGCCAGCTCACACGCGACTGCCCGCCAAGGGCGGCCCCTGCTCCCTGCTACCGTGTGAGTGATGGAGCGGGCAGGCGGCGCCTGGGAGCCATGGCAGGAGGGGGCGTCCCCGGGGCCCGATTAGAGGGCCAGCCACAGGCAGACACGCTCAACTGTCAGCCTCGTCCTCCCGGCCCGCCATCAGAGGCACCATTAATTGCTGTCATTTGAGGGTGGCCTGTGGGGAAAAGGAGGGGGGTTGTGGGAAGGGGAGGAAAGAAGGAGGGGGTTATGGAGGGAGGAAGGGGAGGGAGAGATGGAGAGGAATGGAGTGAGGGGGGTGCAGAAGAGGGGGAAGGAAGGAAAGGAGGAAGGACAGCTAGCCCAAGGCAGAGAACCCCCAGACATCACTTCCTCCACCCAGTGGAGGGACGGGGACCCTGGCCAGCCGGGGACAAAGCTAGTGGACCCACCGCCCAAGTGGGACCAACAGGAGTTCCAAGAGGTGTGATCCTGCACGGCTGAGCCCCTCCAACCTTCCCCCCAGCCTCCCAACATACACACCTGGACACTTGTCTGCCTGCAGGTTGCTGGGTCCAGATCTTCCTCCCCAGGGTACCCAGAAAGCCTGGCTACCCCAGTCCCTCATCTGCTTTCAGCCTCCACCCATAACCCCCCCCACCCACCCAATCTCTACACCACCACGCGCTACCTGGCAAGCCCCACCCACTCACTGCACCAGGGATCCTACAGCTCCTCCACCTGGGATGCGGGAAGGGCCCCTCCCCAGGCCACTGGGGTCAACCCCTACACCTGGCTCAGGGGCACGCAAACCAAATGCCACCTCCTCCAGTGACATGCACCAGCACAAAGATTCCAGAGCCGAGCTCCCCAGGTTCAAACCCTCCCTCTGCGGCTTCCATGCTTGGGGACCTCCCAACACCTTGCTGAGCCTTGATATCCTCACCTACAGAACAGGACAACAACAGTCCCCATTTCGTGGGGTGGCTCTCAGGATTAAATGAGATAATCCCATGAGGTACTTAGAAGGGGGGGTCTCAGGCGACGTGAGAGCCGCGAGTGTTTGCTGCAGCCGTTATATTACCATCTCGGACACGGGTCCTCCTTGGCCTCCACCCATCTCGTGGGCTACCTCTTATTTCAGAAATGCCCACTCCCCCACCCCCCAGCTCTGACCCCCCCAGACCGCCCCAGGTGAGGGTCTCAGAAAGGCCCCCAAGCTGCCAACACGGAGTTGTGGGGCAAGGGTCCACACGGCATCCCTGTCTCCATTTGTCGCTCTGCCTCCATGTCCTTCCGTGGCCCCCTCCCAGCTATCCCTGCCTGTCCCCAGACAGCCTCGTCTCTGGGCCGAGGAGCCACTTGGATCCTGCAGGGGGGGCTCCTGGGACCCCCTCTGCCCCCTCCCCCATCTGTCTGCCTCCCTCCCTCCTCAGGCATGATGGATCGCCCCAGAGGAGGAAGCTAAGTGCTTGCAGACAAAAAGCCCTTTTATCGTCCTCGGGTGGGCTACGGCATGACAAGCAGATAACTCAGCCATGGGAGGAAGGTTCCCCATTAGGCCAGTAAGGCAGATTGATGGAGGCCCAGGAGGCAGAGGAGGAGGAGGAAGGGGACCTCCCCTGCCCCTTAACCTCCGGGGGCAAGGTTGTCTCCCTTCAACCTCAGAAGCACCCAAACCTGGCTAGACTCATCACCTTTGGGGGATACCTCCAGTGATGCCCACATCTCTCCACCTCCATGATGAGACTCACTGCTTGGGGCCCAGGGGAGGGCCTGGCTCAGGAAACAGGCAACCTACAAGCCTGTTTATCTCTCCAGCCTCCCAGGGGGTGGAGGGCAAGGGAGAGACACCTGCCCCAAGAAGACCCCCCCATTTCACAAGTCTCCTGCAAACCAAGAACCCCATTCCACACAGCCTCAGAGCCCTTCCATGAGATGTTCCCTCTGCCCGGGACACCCTTCCTCCAGAGACCTGCGTGCTCCCTTCCTCCCCTCCTGCAGGTCTCTGCTCCAATGCCACCTTCTCAAGTAGGACCACCCTGTCTACCAGCCATTAGAAACTGCAACCCCCAGCCACACACGCCCTTCCCAAACCCCTTTCCTGCTGGCTCTTCACACCTGCACCCCCACCACCACAGGACACACTGTGTGTATGTGACGTGCTTACTACCTGCCTCATCCAGGGAGGACGGAGTGTTCATCCACCCAACACACAGCTCCATCTCCACCACCTGAAACAGCACCTGGCACACAGTAGGTGCTTTAGAAATAATCACTCTCGTGAGTGAACGTCTTCTGAAGAGGAGGAAAACCTCTCAACAGCAGCCAGGCCTGAGCCAGAATGTGCTGAGCCCTGTTATGGGGCCAGCAATCCCCTCAACAGCCCTGTAGGACACCCATCTGGCAGATGAGAAAACTGAGGCATGGGAGTGGATTCATGCCCAGGTCTGTGGGAGGCCTACCCACTGCAGAACCGCCAGGGAAGCCAGGACATCAGCTTCAGGCTGGGTGTCAGTCAGGGACAAGGGCTGGAACACCCTCTGCTTGCTTCTCAGCCTCAGTTTACCTGGCTATTCCTCCCAGGTCCCCGCCTGCACCCGGTATGGCTTTGATGGGGGGAGAGGGGGCAAAAGTGAGAGGTGCTTAGAAACCCAGAGAAGCACAAAGTGCCCAATCTCAGCCCTGCCATGGAAGCTGCTGGTCAGGCTGGGGCTCTGCCAGTGGCTCAGCCCCCCTCAAACCCTCCTTGGGGGCCAGGCCAGGCTGACATCCCCTCTTCACTCCCAGAGGAACAGCTCTGTCAGTAAGAGGTAAAGAAAGACCCAGGGAGCAGTGAACAAGCACTTACTACCTGCTAAGCACCACATGCTCACAGAAATGCACGCCCCACCACGCTGACTTGTACTCAGTGTCATGGAACCATAGAGTCAGGAAGGTGCCTAGCTGCCACTTATGAGGCCACCCTCACTGACCACCCCTTCCTCCAGGGCATGGGCTGGGGCTGGGTGCTCACCTTGTGACCCAGGACACCCTCCCCACAGCCCCTCTGGGAGGCATCCTCCACTAGTTCTCCAAATCTTTCAACTCTGGAGAGAATAGAGCATCTTTGGCATGCCCACCAGGGTCTCCCAGGACATGGCCTTGGTGTTGCCAGGCCTGGGTCAGCAGTCTGTCCTCCCCCAGCCAAGCCCCATGACTCCAGGGATGGGGATCAGGCATGGGGAGACGGGGCCGTGGATGTAGCTCCCTCCACTACAGGTCTCCCAGCTGCTTAAAAAAGAAATTACAAAAACACAGAAATCTTAGCAACAATCCACTCATCATTAGTCCTGTGGGGTTGGGGGAGAAGAGATTTGGGTATATCCCCACTTCATAGGTAGGAAAACTGAGGCACAGGGTGACAGAGAGCCATGGCTAGGGTCACAGAGATAATAAGTGGCCAAGAGAGATTGGCACGCAGACAGCCAGACTCCAGAGTCCCTGCTCAGGAGCACCATGCCTCTCCTAGTTAAAAATCAATGTGATATAAACGACACTGTGTGCCAGCCAGACCAATGTCCGAATTCCTGGCTCCAAGCTTTTCGTCCACCACGCGTGACCCACTCCTGGACTGCCTTCCCTCCCCGCTGAGGTTTCCAAACCCCGCCAGTGCCCGTATGACCCCTACCCCACCCCCCACCCCGGTGGAGAGCCCCAGCCATCCAATGTACCAGGTGGAGATGCGGGCAGTGGGCACAGGCCTACCCATTATGGGCCTTACTCTGCTTGCTGCCAAATGAGCATGTTGGAAGAATATGCCAGGTTCTCTGGGAGGGTCGACAAAGGGTTCAAGCCCCAGCTCTTAGCTTCTAGCTGAGATGTGGGACAGGTGACCCATCTGTGTCTCGGTTTCCTGGTTTGTAAAATGCGGAAAGCAGCCCGTTTGGGAGCATTACTGTGGGACCCACAAAATGGGCGACACCTGGAAAGCACTAGCCGCGGTACAAGCTTCTGGAGCACCCACACCATGCCAGGCTCTGTCCTGTATCAGCTCATTTAACCATCACTGCCCTGCTATGAGGTGGTACGGATGGTGCCCGTACTTGACAGGTGGAGAAATGGAGGCCTAGAGAGGTGAAGTGACCTGCCCTGGGTGCCCAGCATCAAAGTGGCAGTGCTGGGGCTTGGAACACTGGTATGGCGGCCACGTTGGCACACGGATGTCTAGCCCAAGGATGTCCTCCAATACCTGCCACCCCAACACCAGGGCCTTTCCACAGGCCTGTCCATTCCCAAGCCTGCAGCGACCCTCAGAGGACAACAGCAATGTGCCCATGAACCCCAGAGACAGAGAAAACCCACCATCCCACATCTACACTGTCAGGAACTGCCCCTTCTCTCAGGCATCATAACCCGTCCCCAGGGGACCCCAAGTGCCCCAACCATTCCCCACCCTGGGCAACTACGGTGCCAGATCCCACCCCACAAGGTCACACTGGGCCGCCAACCACATCCACCAGGAGGAATCTCTGCTTCCCCAGAAATTCCTGATCCCACCCACGAGAAGGTCCCAGCCACATGAGTCTGCTGGAGGCAATGAGTGGGGACAGCTGTGAACCTACCAGAATCAGCCTCCAAGCAACTCCGAGTCCTCAAAGAGCCCGGGAGACCTGCAGGAGAAAATACGAGTCTTGTTAGTAAAAAGTCAGCAGCCTCCACACATGAGCTATGTATGGCACAGCCACATCAACATGTGGGCAGCAACAGTGCGGCCCACCGGTCTGTGCCTGGTACGCCGCATGTGGGAGGCCAAGCACTTCCCTGCCACCACCCTGTGAGGCGGGCAGTGCTACCAGAGGTGACAGACAGGGACACAGAGCCTCAGAGAATCAAAGTCTCGTGGCCCCCAGTCCCACCGCCAGGAAGTCACAGAGCTGGGATTCCAAACCGGGCTGCGAGGTTACAACGAGGAGGGCCACCGAGGAGCTAGGAGCCCAGATCACAGTGTCACTGTGAACTACGTGCCCCACAAACTTCTCAAGAGGACCCTAGGCACCAGTGAGGGAATACCTGAAAGAGCACACCTGCTATTCTCACTCATGAATTTCCACATCACCATTCAAAGTCAGAAACAGTCCAATGAAAACCAGTGTCCAGAATATATAAAGGAATCCCACAAAGAAATAAGAAAGAGCCAGTCAACCCAAGAGAAAAACAGACAAAAGACTTGAGAGCACTTCGCAAAAGTTGATATACGAATGGCCCATGAGCACATGAAAAACTGTTCGAGGTCACTAGCCATCAGGAAAGTTTAAGTTAAAACCCCCAGGGTCCGCTAACTACACACTGACCGGGATGGTTAAGATGAAAGCCAGACAGACACCAAGTGTCTGGTGATCAGGGACCCAGCAATCCTACCCCTGGGCAGTTACGTGGGAGAAATGAAACCACCACGCCTCATCAAGACTCTGCGCAAACGTCTGTTGGAGCTTTATTCGTAATCCCCCCAAATCTGCAAACAATCCAGCTGTCCACCAACAGGCGTACCCCAGAACAGTGCTCCTCCCCGGTAACATGCAACAACGTACGGGTGCACACAACCAGATGGAAGGAACTCCGGCTAACGTGCCGGGCAGACGCCAGGCTCAAAGGGCTGCACGTGGCTGCACACACCATCGTTCAACCTACATGATTCCGGGAAAGGCAAAACCCAACTTTCACACGTACAGAGGCCCACAGAGGTGGTCACAACCAGACAGAATAAAGGAGAGTCCCACAAAAAGCTAGGATGCTGGGCAGCTCCAGTGGCCCAGTGGTTTAGCGCTGCCTTCAGCCTGGGGTGTGATCCTAGAGACCCAGGATCAAGTCCCACGTCGGGTTCCCTACATGGAGCCTGCTTCTCCCTTGGCCTGTGTCTGTCTGTCTGTCTGTCTGTCTCTCTCTCTCTCTCTCTCTCGTGCTCTGTGTCTCTCATGAATAAATAAATAAAATCTTAAAAAAAAAAAAAAAAGCTAGGATGCTGGTCACCACTGGGGCAAAAGCAGGGGGGCTATGTGGTGTCTGCTTGATAATTATTCATTAACCTACACCCATGTTTTTGTGTTACCGTGTTAGCTTTCACACGGGAATAAAAAATTGTAAAGAAATAGTACGCAGGCAGAGCACTGGGCCGAGAGTCCAGAAACCTGGCTCTAGTACAACTAACAGATGTGACCTTTTAGCAAGCCCCCCAGCACTCTCTGAATTCAATCTTCCCAACCAGAAAACAGGCCCGCTCCCCACAATGACTCCACAGCCCGCTCACGCGCAAACACCTCAACATCCAGGTTTCTGGGAACGCTGCTAAAGTCCCTGGCCTCAGAGTGGATGCAAAGTGCTTGCAGAGCCAGAGCATCCCACAAGCATTCTTTTGCCGCCAGGCTCTACCATTAACCCTACCCAGGGGCTGGCTGCCCGTCTGCCCTGGCAGCCCCTTCAGATCCCAAAAAAAGCCCTAAAAGGAGCAGCTGAAGGTGGCTCAAGGGAGACACACCCCCTTTCTTTCCACCCCCATGTTTTTTTGTTAAGTTTTTTCCATTATGATGCCCCCAAGCTTGGCACTTGGTCCTGCCATCGGCAGCAGCCCCAGAGACAGGCCCCCGCAGGACAGCTGGAACAGGGAGTGCCCAGGCAGGACTCCATAGTCCAGAACTGGGCTCCCAAAAGCCCTGTAAAGGGCCAGGCAGGGTCGGGCCCAACGGGCGCTCTCCCCAGACCATACCTCGGGGCTCAGACCCCATCTTCTTTGCATATACCTTCCCCCAACTGCAGCCAGTTCTTCTTGCAACCCCCAGGCCTGAGTACCTGGCAGCATGGGGTGAGGACCAGCCCGGCCCACCCCAGCCCACCCCAGGGTCACATGGCCCACCGGGAGATCGGGGCATCTCCCAGCAATGACTGAGCCACACACAAGTCCAGAGCACGGTTCCCAACTAAAGAATTCCCCGGTCTTTCCAGGCGAGGACATGAGGACTGGGGGACAGGTGGGAGCAGAGACAGGGGACAAAGCTCGGAGTTGGGGAGAACCTCCAGGGCCGCAGCTGGAGCCACAGCTGGAGCAGATGGAGCATGCGAGCTCAGGGAGATAGGGAAGGTGACAAAGAGCCCCACAGACACCAGCTCTGTTCCCAGATCAGTGCGACCCCTCTGAGGGTTTGCTTGCCCAGAAGGCACAAGCTCCCGCTAGGATCTGGAGCGTGCATTCCAGCTGTGCAGCGCAGAATGGGTGGGGGCAGCGGGTAGAAGCCGATGGCCGAGAGGAAGCTCTTGCACCGGCCCAGGTGGGTCACCAGGGGAGGCGGGAGAAGTGCATGGGATAGAGCACCCTGCAAGCAGAATCCACAGGGCAGGCAGGGAGGGAGCTCGGCTTGTCAGCTTGGCCATGGTCAGAGAGCCCTGGTCAGCTCTAGACAGGGTAGGAAGAAGAGAAATACAGCCACCTAGGCCCTGTGTTCCAACTGCTTCTCACGAGGCACCTCGTGGAACCCTCATGACCACCGGGACCTGTTTTCCAGCCCAGGCAGCTGAGGCTCAGAGAGTTGAGGCAATTCTCCTAAGGTCACACAGCCAGAAAGTGAAGGAGCTGGGATTCAAACCCAGGTACACGCTCTTTGGGTGATGGGAGCCAGAACACAGGCAGGGCAGCAGGGGAGGCACTTGCTGGAGCTCCCCCAGTATGGCCGTGGCTCACACCTCCCTGCACGGAGCTGCACCCCCAGGACCTCCCTCTGCCCAGGGTCCTCTGTGAGAGGGGGCAACACTGACCCCTGTGCCCCACGGGCCAGGGAGCAGCTGCCACAGCCCAACCAGGTTCCACACCCCTCACCCACCATCTCCGTCACGCTGGCACTCACACTCACACACTTGTTCACACCCATGCACACCCTCAGCCACTCCACCACTGGCCCATGCCTCTTCCCTTCACACACTCTCCCCCTGGTCCATGCTCATGGGCACCTCACGCTCATGCACTTGGTGCAGGCTCCACTCACTGAGCACATGGGGGGACCAGGCACCCTTCCTCCTTCGCTCCCCAGGGGTAGTCCTGGCCTGGCTCGGCCACAAATGCTTAATTCTAGCCCCCTCCTGTCCTCCTCTTCTCCCAGGGGCTGACCCAATTTGTTCCCCGGCAAAGCAGATCCGAGGAGGGCTCCTTCTCCTAAGCCCACAGCCACTCTAGCTCAAGTATTTCATTGGCCCCCAGGGCCCATGGGCTGAGACTCAGCTCCCCAGCCCCAACACAAGCTCCCTCAGGCCTCTGCCAAATGCACCCTCATCCTCCTCCTCTGCCCTCCCAGGACAAGCACAAGCATCACCTTTTCCTCCTCCAGGAAGCCGGCCCAACGTGTCCATTCGTCCCACTCAAAGACAGGAAGTCACCAGTCCAAGGCTACAGAGCCAGGAGGACAGAGCTCGCCAGAATTCAAACCTCAGGGCAGCTGTTCTGCTTCGACCAGGACACCATCACCCTTCAGTCAGTCCACAGGCTTGACAAAGCCCCTGAGCAAGGATGCAGTCATGAATGCAACAGCTGGGGGCTCTGGGTGGTCACGGCACAGCATGCAGGCAGGGCCCCCAGGAGACACATTTTTGAGGTATAAGGAAAGAGAGCAGGTGTTGACAGGGCACCCCCTGGTCTTGCCTGCAGACAACAGGCAAGGTGGGGCCGGAGGTAGCCCAGGTTCCAGTCCCCGCTCAAGCCACTTCTGCATGGGGCACCCGAGTCACCTCATCTCCCCATGCCTCTGGCTCCCCATCTGTAACCTGAGGCGTGGCGACAGGGGCCCCCACTCCCCATAAGGTACAGTGCCCCGTGAAGGAGCCAGTACAGAACAGCACCCAGCATGGCACAGGTGCTCGACAAACCTACTGCCACAACAAGCACTTTCAACATGTCACCCTCCTGGGGACCTGAGCCACACTCCAAGAAGCTGCTCTCCAGGAAGAAATTTAGCTCGGGAGGGTCACCTGTCCCAAGGGGCTCAGCGAGAGGCTTAAAGAACAAGGGCTAGAACTGGGAGCTTTCTTGTCTCTCCAAGGACCCCAGCAAATTCCTCCCTAATATGCTCATTTCACAGTGAGGCAGACTGAGGCCCTGGCCCTGCTGACAGCAGGTGACCGCTCCAGAGAACTCCCTCACATCCCTCAAAGCCCAGCTCCGTCACGCCTCTCCCCTTCTCCCCACCCCCCGCCGCCCCCCCAAGTAAGTCTTTCTGGATGGTCCAGGCATGTTCTAGCCTCAATGCCACCTCACCCAAAGGCTCTGTCTGGCCACCCCCTGCAGACCTGAGTCCCCCAGGAAAGGACCAGACTCATCCCTCACTCTGGCTACAAGTGTCTACCTGAGGCCAGATGCAGAGTAGGACCAGCATGGTGAGACTCAGAGTAGAAGAGGTGGGGTACAGGGGAGGGCCAATGCACAGCAAAGCCAACACCATGGGGTGCAGCTGACAGCAGGGCTGAGAGACGGCCTGGCCCAACCAGCTCACAACACACCCAACACGATAGTCGATACCCGGCATGCAGTGGGTGCATCATGGGGCCAGGCACACAGTGGGGCCCCAGACCTGCCTGCTGTCTTCCACCAATCCCCTCCCCCGACAGATAAGCCCCCACCACCACCACGCACCTCCCACACCCCCCAGAATCCCACGCGTGTGTACCAGCCCAATGTCCCCCTTCCTCAAGGCAGCCCTCACTCCTACACACTCAGCCACATCCAGTCTGGCAGCAGCCACAAAACCAACAACTAATAATAATAGTGGTCCTAACTGACTACTCAGTGGCAGCCCCAGGCCGAGCCTTTACTTACTTAAACTCCAACAAGCCTTCAAACAGGTTCTCTTCCATTCCCACTTTGCGGATGAGAAAACTGAGACCCAGGGAGGTTGAGCCAGAGAGTGAAGTCAGGATGGGAGCCCTGGTAGTCTTAACCCCCACTTGGGGGCTGAGTGTCAGGAATGTCACAGTCAGGGGGCAACCTCTGCCTGCGTTAGCTCAGACCCCGGGCCTGGCAGCGCTGATCCAGCCCAATCTTTCCTGCAGCCTCTCTCTGGAACTGCTACCGCCCCTCTTCCGGACAGAGTGAGGCTCCAAGAAGGGACCTCAGGGCCAACTGCCCATATCGTCAGGGGTCCCTGCTGAGGGCGGGTGCCCTCACTGCACTCCACTGTCAGTGCAGAGGCACAGACTGGGACCTCACAAGGAGCAGGTGCCATGGCACACCCACAGCACCCCTGACCCCAGGCATTGCCCCCTGCCCGGGTCCCCCTGCCCAGCTCTGCTGCTCCAGGGCAGGACCTCCAGTACTGGCCCTTGGAGAGGAGCTGCTCTGCCTGCAGCACCCTCTGCCCATGACAAACCCCCTTCAGCAGGCACAGGGCAAGTTCTACAAAATCACCCAAAGCCCGGGGACCACTGTGGTGCCTGCCCCTTCGAGCAAAGCGACATGATACCCATGCAAGCCTCCCAATGGTCCCAATAGCCAGCAGCGTTAGCCAAGCCAGACAGCTCTCCAGAAGCCACAAGTTGAATCGAGGAGACCCCAGATCCGGGTACTGGCCCAAAAGAGGCAAGAATGACCTCCAGAAGTGGTCCCTGCCAATTGGATTTGGGGACTTCAGGCACCATTTGACCCAGGCACCAGGTTGGAAGCAGGCCAGGGCCCTGAGGCATTTGGGGATGGAAGGAAGCAGAGGAAGACTGGGGAGGGGCCTCTAGGGCCATCGGGCATATCTCTTCACATCAGATAAAAAGGGGCAAGGGGCGGGCCATCCCCATCACCGTGGTGGCCAGCAGCCCAGACAGCTGGAGCGGGAGGCAGGCTCTGCAGCCCTTCCATTTAGAAGCCACTGGGACATTTTATTTTCCTTCTCAAGTGACAGCTGAGGCATGCCGGCCTGCGCCGGCTCTCCTGGAAGCTGCAGAGAGGCAATCACCGAGAGCTGGCCAGGTCTCTGATTCCCCACTGGACTGCAGCAGCTGGCAGGTGCTGGGGGGCAGGAGGCGGGTGGCACATGCCAGCCAGATGGAGCCCTCTCGGCCCGATCCCCTACCACTTGCCAGGACAGTGGCAGCCACAGCAAGGACAGGGGGTGTGGACGGAAGTGGACAGGCAAACAACCACACAGTCATCCTCATGGTAACACCCCCTCAGCAGGCACCCACTGCCAGGCTCCGGGCCACCTTCACAGCCCAGCAAGGAGGGGCATGATCCTGACCTTGTTTCAAAGACAGAGAAACTAAGGCCTAGAGAGGGTCAGCAGCCTGCGAGGTTGCACAGCCTTTGAGGGGTGGGGAGGTTGGAAACTGGGCATATGCTCAGCTGCCCCATCCTCCACCCTCTACACCCCCAATGTAGCCCCAAACACGCTTCTCTGAAGCCTCCTGCCCATCTCAGGGCGTGGGGCCATCTTCAAGGACAGCTACCGCCAGGAAAAATCAGACGCCAGGAAGGAGCTGGGCTATCGGAGGGAAGGGGGCAGGCGGGGCCCAGCTCGAGGCTTCGGCAGCCTGGCTCCCCGCCAAGCACAGGCCAAGGCAGGCCGGCGCTGACCAAGCCGGGAGGACCAGGGGCTTCCCTCCAGGCCCATGGAGGCGCCAGCATGGAGAAGCCATCTGTCCGTCCATCTGTCTACCACCGGCAATGACAGCCCACAGAGACCTGGAGCTCCCCTGCCAGGCACACCGCTCTGCCCTTTGTGCTTATTAACTGGCTAATACTTACAACCAACCTACAGCCCTCCCCATTTTATAGATGGGGGCAATGAGGCAGAGGCCAGAAAGCTCGCTCAGGCCTCCCACAGCTGAGATCTGCATCCAGGCATCCATATAACCACACAACATGACCTCTGCTACATACCCCTGCCCAGAAGCCCCCTGGGGGGCAGGAGACAAGAGAGCAGGCCCTCTGGGAGTGGTGCGCTGGGAATGGAAGGGAATGGAAACTTCTAGAAGCATCTGGATGCCTTTCAGGGACCCCCTCACTGTAAGGATAATTCAGTCTCTGCCTCTCGGAGAGCACAAAGCAAGCACTCCAAGATATTAGCAGCTGGGTTCCCCTCAAAAAGGCCGCCTGCCACCGGATCCTGATGGTCAGCCATAAGGAAAACACTGCAGAGCCTTTCCTGCCTCCGGCCCAGGCTCCCCGCCCCCAGAGTGGGGTCTGGGCCATTAGTGGCTGCAGGGCGAGGCTGGGGGCTGCCTGGGAGAGCAGGGGTGCCGTGGAGCCATCGATCGCCAGAAGCAATTAATTGTCCAGGTCAAGAGACGGTGAAAGAAATTTGTCACCCGAGGCCCAAGGGATGCTCCAGGGACTCCAGCAACCCAGGGCGGGCAGGACAGTTCCCACTGACCTGGTCCAGAGAGAGATCAGGGTCCTTGCACATTTCCTCCATCATCCTTCCCTCCCTCCCTCCTTCCCCCTCCCTCTCCTGGCCTCCCTCTGCATGCTCCCCACTGGCTTGCATGCTGACACCAGCCCAGGGACCTATGCACCAGGAGGGACCAGACAATCCCTCAGGCAGTGCTCACTGCACAGACAGAACAGGAAAGCCCAGCAAGGGAGCCTGTACCCAGAGCCCCTGAAGCCCAGGACCTGGCCTGACACCCGGATTCAACCCAGGTTCTAGCTGGACGACCCCAAACTCGTGGCTGAACTTCTCTGAAGCTGTTTCCTCCAGCACAAAACAATAATAACCAGAACAGCTAAAGTCAGGTTGGCTGAGGCTCAGACCCCAGCCCAGCCATTCTGAAAAGCCTGAGGAAGTCACCTTGCTTCTGCAAACCTGTTTCCCCATCAAAAAAGCAGGGATGAGGGACACCTGGGTAGCTCAGTGGTTGAGCGCCTGCCTTTGGCTCAGGTCGTGATCCCAGGGTCCTGGGATCGAATCCTACTTTGGGCTCCCTGCATGGAGCCTGCTTCTCCCTCTGCCTATGTCTCTGCCTCTCTGTGTGTCTCTCATGAATACATAAAATCTAAGAAAGAAAAAAGAAAAGAAAAGAAAAGAAAAGAAAAGAAAAGAAAGCAAACAAGGATGATGCCAGGTGCTGCTCTGTGGGCCAGCATGAGGCACTGTTCAAGATCAGGTCGGGGGCTCAGGTCAACCAGCCTGCCTCCCCAGAGACCGGAGCTCAGCCTCCAATCTATTCAGACATCAATCAACTCCCCCAGAACCAGATACACCCAGACTCAGCCCCTTGAGCCAGGCAAGGATGAGATGACACAGGGCACAGGCTCCCATCCCAGCCTCTACAGCAGGACCCAATGGGTGGGAGATGGAGGCTTCAGTGGCCACCATTCGTTCACCCACCAGGCTCAGCAGCTGGTCGTCCTGGAGAACAGAAGGGGCCTGACACACACACCCAGACATGTGCGGCCCCTCACATCCACTAATTGATATGAGAGATATCAATAAACACCTCCTTCCATGCCCCCACTACACAGAAAGGAAAGCCAAGGCCCAGAGAAGCCAGCAAGTGACGGTCTCAAATCTGGTTCCTTCTGATGGCTCACATGAGCAAGAGCTCGGCTCAGCAGGTGTTCAGAAGCCCAGGTCACTGGGGCCAGGGGCAGCACTGAGTCAGAGCAAGAAACTCAGCAGAAACTGAAAACAGCCCAGCCCCCCGCCCCCATGCTCCCCAGAGCAAGCCACACTGAATCACAGCACCCGACCCGTGTTGGAAAGTTCCTGCTTTTGTAGGGAGGGTGGGGGTGGGGGCGAACAGGGGTGTTCATGGCTGCAGGGCAGGCAGGCAGGGGAGCCACCAAAGCACAGACTTCTACCATTTTCCAGGCCACGGGGAGGCCATGGAGCACAGACGTGGGGACCTGAGGATCCAGCCCCGGTTCCTCTGCTTTCCAGCTGTGTGACCCTGGGCATGCTGCTTAACATCTCTGTGCCTGCCCCTTGCCTGTGAAATGGAAACTCTCACTCATGGGGTTGACTCAGTAAGCAAATGTATACGGTGTCTAGCATGGAGTAAAAGCTTACTAAATACATATCTTTTTTCAGTTCCCAGATTGGTTTTTTTTATTGAGGCAAAATTCACATAACACAAAATTAACCATTATAAAGTGAACAACTTGGTGCACCGATGACATTCACAGTGTTGTGCAACCACAATCCCTATCTAGTTCCAGAACATTCCCCAGACATGAAAGGGAAGGAGCCCCCACTGCCCATGAGCAGTCACCTCCGTACCCCCAGCACCCCCTCCAGCAACCACTTATCTGCCCCCTGTCTCTACAGGTTTGCTTGTTCTGGACATTTCATTTCAACAGAATCTGATAGGTGTGGCCTTCTGTCTGGCTTCTTTCACTCCACATGTTTGCAAGGTTCATCCACATTATAAATGTACCAGAGCTTCAATCCTATTTATGACTGAATAGTATTCCTTACATGAATAGAACAGTAACATATTTTTAAAATAAAAAAAATATTATAAATGATACAGAAATGCAACATGACCAGGTACAGACACGAAATATTTTTTTTAATTCGCAAAATTATAAAACAAACAAAAAAAATATAAAACAAATAGCCATAATGACTGGAGGGGATGTGGAATCTGGTCAGTGGGAGGAGCCAGACAGACAGAGGCAGGAGACCGTGGGACCTGGAGAGCTGGCATTCCCTGCTTAAATATCAGGCCTCCTAAGTCCAGCCCCTATAGTGCTGTGCAACCCTGAGCCTAACCCACTCTGGGCCTTGGCCTTGCCATCTGTAAAAGGGGCCCTGAAGGGGATGGTTGCAGGGGGACCTCCCACAGCAACAACTGTGTTTGCAGGGCCCCCAACTGGCTCTCAGCCCTGGGAAAAGGAGAAGCTCCAGCCGCCAGGCTGTGGGAACCCTGCAGACGTGGGGGACCCATCACCAAGGCAGCTGATGGCCAGCCTGTGCTGGTAACAGACCTGACACGCCACTCTGGGATGCCTAGACACCCTGCCCGGGGGCACACTCTGGGTCACAGATATGCAGACACAGCATGCAATGAGGACCTAGGTCTGCCCGGTCCTCCCCTGCTCTGAGCCCAGCCCAGATGCTGAGCATCCGAGGCCTGATGCCAGGTCCTTGCACTCTTGACACTTGGGCTGGATCATTCTTCCCTGCGGGGGCTGCTCTTGCCCTATCGGGTGTTTACAGCATCTCTGGCCCCAGCATACTAGGCCTGTGGCACCCCCTGCCCCCTGCCCCTACCCCCGCCTTGTGACAACCATAAGTATCTCAGATGTTACCAAATGAACCCTGGAAGCAACCCCACCCCGCTGACCCCATCTGCACCCTGACTCCCTAAGAGCCTCTCTCCCTGGGCAGGAAGCAGCAGGCACGGGTCTGGCCAGTTCCAGACAGGCTGGAAGCCACTGAGGGACAAGGGCCCTGTGTCCAGCACCCGGCCTCCCCTTCCCCTGGGCCAGGCCCACAGAGACCTGGCCCAGCCAGGTTCCATCTCAGTGCGAAGGGACCCAGCCAGCCCTGCGAAGGGACTCAACAACACAGAATGAGCCCCTATGTCCCGGCACCATTCCAGACCCCAAGGGCCCCACCGCGGACAAGACAGACAGACGTAGCTCCTGCTGCCTAGGAGGTGACCTCTGACATGGGAAGGCCATCAAGACATGAGGGAATATAAATCCACCGAGGAGCTTCACACAGCAACTGCAGACGGTATGTGGGGAGCAACGATAGTGATGGGTGGCCCTCCTGAGGGTGACATCAGAGCTGACATTAATGACAGCAAGGAGGCAGCATGCCAGGTGGGGAACAGCAAGTGCAAATGCCCAGGTGGAAAGAAGTGTGAAGGTAGCAGGAGCCGCCCAGGCCTCAGGGCCTCTGGCTTTCTTCCCCGAGGAGGAGGCGGCAGGGCCTGGAGAGCGGGACCCTGAGGCACCTCCTCCCTCAGACAGCTTCCCTCTGGCTGCAGCACCACAAGGACAAGAGTGGACTCAGGAGCCAGCAGGAAGCCACTGCAGAAATCCAAGCCAGAAGGGGACAAAGGGGGGAGGGGGGGGGGTCACAGCACCTGGTCTGCCATCACTGCTTCTGTTAACACCGACTGAAAGGCGGACAGGGTGCGATGCCCAGGTGGCTCAGTGGTTGAGCTTCTGCCTTCAGCTCAGGGCGTGATCCTCGAGTCCCGGGATCGAGTCCCACATGGCGCTCCACTAGAGGAGCCTGCCTCTTCTTCTGCCTATGTCTCTACCTCTCTCTCTCTGTCTCTCATGAATAAATAAATAAAATATTAAAAAAAAAAAAAGAAAAGCGGACAGGGGTCTCCGAGGCAGCGGTCCCACTCCCGGCACATGTTATCCATCGTTACCAGGAAGGCTTCTGGACAAGTGGTCATGTGACAGCTGTCACTGTTACCGTTTCCACGTGGTTAGAGCAGCAAGGGTCTCAGAGGTGGTGTCCCCACCTGGAACATGCCAGAAACATACGCAGATGATGATGGCTGTCGTGCGCCGGGCACTCAGCCCGGGAAAACAGGCACACGCCGTGAAAGTCATCCTCCCCACACAATTTTCAAATGACCTGGCCATTATAAAAACCTGCCAGAACCAATTCAAACACTTGCTTTTTTTCTTTTCTTTAAGTCACTTTCATGTATTTCCAGAACAAAAACCCTTCTGCACTCACTCCTCTCAAATCTGCACTTACTCATTTGAGTGGGAGCCTGCAGCTCCTTCCTTACATTTCCCTTTATACTACAATGGGGGCATTACACTGATTTTTCTTGTTGTTGTTAACCCTGTGTAAAGTCAGAGTGTATGAAGCAGGAATCTCAGTACCCAGGAATAAAAGGGGTTGTTGCCCATATATGCAGCAAATATCATTGGGGGTGTCAAGACGCTGTGTGACCCTGGAAAAGTCAGCTGACCTCTCTGAGCCTTAACTATTTGCCTATAACACAGAAAAAGTGATGATGGTTGCTAGTTCATGAGACTGAAAGGGTCAAATGAATTACTGTGGCATGTGCCCGCCAGTATCAGACCAACATCAAAAGCACAGTCTGAACATGCAGCCGAAGGGGCCGGGGGCAGGTAGGGCAAACGCCCCCAGCACAGGCCTCAGCTGGGCAGAGTGGAGGATAAAATCCCACACTCCCTGCCTGGGCCAGGTGGCTCATCGCCTGCCTGGCTTTCATCTCCAGGAGATAAGCCGCCTGCTCAAGTTCACGTTCAGGATCAAATGAACCCACTTAATCGCCTTAGGGATCTCCACTGAGCCGGCTCCTTACAGGCCTGGGGAGGAGGGCAGCTGGACTCTCCCTCCCGCCAAGACCCCCACTCGCATGGCCAGGCACAGAGAGGATGCCGGGGGCATTCCACCAGCACGCCCCGCCCCCACCCAGCAGGCTGTGATAACCCAAGGGCAGATGCCTGCACACTGGCCTTCAGAGTCTCTGCACACACCATCTGCCCACCGTCACACGGTACCTACTGTGTGCTATGTGCCTGAGCAAAGAACTCACAAATCCCCAAGGCAGCCCAGGAGGTAGGTGCTACTGCAAACACCACTCTCCAGATGGGGAAACCGAGGCCCAGAAAGGAAACAGCCAGCCCAAGGTAATAGAGTTCCTCAAAGGGTCACCTGCAACCCTCAGGACAACCTTTGCCCCATGTCACAGAGAGGGGAGACTAAGGCAGGAATAGGGCTTAAGTCACCACCATATCCCAAGGCCAAGCCATGGTTAGTGCACAGTGTCCAGCTATGCCCAGGAAACAAGAAGAGAGACCACCTGCCTGCCTCGTTCCCAGACGAATCCTAGCACCTAGGTCAGCTCCCAGCACACAGTAGGTGCTTAAAGCATCTGAATGAAGAAAACCTACACACTGGGCAGAGACTCCATGGAAAACTGTCCTGGGCTTCTCTGTCTTCCAGACAGTCCTCTATGAGGTCCTATCATGTACCACAGGGGTCCTGGAGGGGCAACTGTGCCCACCAACCCCAGCCCCCAAGGACATCGGGCAGCGAGTGTCCTGAAGTCCTTTCTGGTTATCACATTGGGTGGGGGGGTACCATCTACCGGGTGGGCAGAGACCAGGGATGCTGCTCAACACCCTTGAATGCATAGGACAGCCCCTAGATCAGAATTATCTCACCCAAATGTCAGTAGTGCCTAGGCTGAGAGACCCTACTATACTGCATTCCTTCAGCATCAATTGTGTACCTACTGTGTACAGGGATGCACAAAAACACTGCAAGGAAACAAAGTTGTGGGTCTCTGAGGTTCCATGAGCCATGCATGTCACACAGCTACTGCAAGGCAGAGGTGGGTCCTGGATCCAGCTGATGCAAAGTCCTACTCCAAGCTACCAAATCCCTGCCCGATCCCTGAGTATTCTCGCCTGCTGGGTCTCGAGTGGAGGCCGCAGAATCCCCATATTTCACTGCTCCCTTGGCCCATGGTCACTTCAGGGCAGCAGAGATCAGAGCTGATCCCTCTCATCAAAACCCACATACACCAAGATGCCAATGCTCCCTCTCTGGGGGGCGGGAATGTAGCTGGATTTTTTTATGTGCAGGCTTTTTGTTTCTTAATTTTCCAACTTACAGAGAACATGTTTGTTCTGCTTCTAAAAACCAAAAGTCTTTTTTTTGTAAGGCAGCTATCAAACCACATGCCCCACCCAAGGGCTTGGCCGTAGGGAGATCCCATACCCCAAAACAGAGAGAGTCAGCCAGTGCAGCCCCTGGGCAGCACCAGCTGGCAATGTCTGGAAAAGCCACAAGCCAAAGATTCCAGTCCCAAGAATATGTGGAGGAGACAGGACGCACATGAGCACCCTGAGGTACTCAGAGAAGGTCCAAACACTGCAATCAACTCAAGTGGCATCTCCATGGAATACACCAATCACATGTCATGCATCCCCATGACAAAATATTATCTGTACATAAGTTAAAATCCATCAACTAGATCAAACTCCACCAACACACTGCAAAATCATAATGTTTTTAAAAAATATAAGAATAATAATAATGACTATAGCTACGTGGTTTTAAATGCCTTGTATGTTACACTTCTAATCCTCAAAACACATCTGGAACGTAGGTAGCAAGTATTTCGATCCTTGTTTTACATGGGGTGGGAGCCCACGCACCATCAAATCCCTGCTTGTAGCTACTCCGCTCCGCCGCCTGTCTAAGCATGGACAGGAAATTACTAGCTTGAATTATATAAAAGCTGTCGATATTCGAGCACTTTTGACCTACAAAACTGGCCAAGTCCTATGGCTCCCCTTAACAGCAAACTGCAGAGCATCGCACGCAGAAAAACATGGCCACATGCATTCTTCAGCCCAGAGATGGGACAGGGCCCCAAGCCATGCAGGGATCCACAGAGAGGCTCGTGAAGCATGAAAATGTGGATTAGAAGAGCACATATCTAGCGGAGAAGTGGTGACCTCCAGGGAAGGGACTCGGGTGACCAGAAAGTCACCTGCAATTTTCTGTTTTAATAAAAGGCAGCCACCTTAGTGGTGGCCCTGAGCCCGGCCTCTTGGACTGAGGCTGGCTGGTACATTCCCACCCTCTCCCCTTTCCCTGAGGCAGCTTCTCTGTGCCCCCAGACCCCACACAGTCCATCCATCAGCAGCAGGTCCCCAGGGCCTAGTCTCTGGAGCCTCTCTGGGCAGGAGAAGCTCTCCCCACCTACGGATCTAGTTTCATTTAATTGCAGGCTTCAGGTTTCTGGACACAGGCCCAGAGGCCTTCGGAGCCAGAGGTGTGGGCCATTTTTTTCCCCTCTTTTTAATAAAGCCAAGAAGGAAGCAGCGTGTGGCATCACCTGTCTGCTCCAAGAATCTGGTACACCTGCCCCTTGGGAGACCACACCCAGAAGAATCATCCACGGCTCATCACAGGTTGATGGATAGGCTGAGGATGTGTTATTTTTCTGGCCATCGCTGGGGCCAGGTACCCCACTGGATTCGAAGTAATTAAGAAAAAAGAAAATACACACACACACACACACACACACACACACACCAACATCCTTACCTCACACTACCTCTTTCCCTCTCCAAAGCTCCCAAAGGGTCACCTCCCTGCTTCCAGATTTGTTTTGTATTTCAGTTTTTCCCTAGTATGGCCCTTTATAGTTCCCTCTCTTGGCTCAGAGTCCCTTACCCACAGCCCTAGGTTGAGGCCAAGACCCCAGAGCAGACTTGACTCCAAGGTCACTGGCAGTAGAGACACACCAGCATCTAAATGACCACATTGTGGGGCACCTGGGTGGTGCAGTTGGTTGAGTGTCTGACATGATTTCAGCTCAGGTCATGATCTCAGGGTCAGGTCATGGTATCAGGGTCATGGGATCAAGCTCCCTCTCCCTCTGTCCCTCCCCTGCTCGCACCTGCTCTATCGCTCTCTCTCCCTCTCTCTCTCTCTCTCTCAAATAAACAAATCCATCTTTTTAAATAAATGAATGAATGACCACATTGCTCCCAGCTCCTGGTCTCAGGAAAGATGCAGGCCACGTATGAGTTTTCTCTTGCTGCTGTAATAAATGACCACACACTTAGTGACTTAAAACAGTATAAAATTTATTATTGCATTTCTGGAGATCACAAGTCCAAAGCAGGGCTACAAGTCAAGGTGTCGGCAGGCCTGCGCTCCTTCTGGAGGCTCCTCAGGAGAATCCGATCCTGGCCCTTTCCGGCTTCCAGAGGCTGCCTGCATTCCCTGGCTCTGTGCCCCTTCCTTCATCCTCAAAGCCAGCAGGATAGCATCTTTCAGGCTCCGTCCGCTCTGACCTCCTACTTCCTCCTCCTAAGGACCCTTGGGGAGAGTTGGAGCCCACCAGGATTATCCAGGGTAGCTTCCCATCTCAAGGTCGGCTTGATTAGCAGCCTTAATCCCAGCCACCGCCTGAATTCCCCTTTGCCGGTGACAAGACCTTCAAGGTTGCTGGGAACTAGGACATGGACAACTGTGGGAGAGATCATTATTCTCCTGACCACAGGCTTCAAGGAAACTGCTCCTATGGCCGCACCCCCGCCCCCCAACCCTGAACTCCAGAAGGCAGCTGCCAGGCCCACATGACTGCCTCTCCTACAGAGCATGAGCAGGCCCGGCCAGTTCCGTCACCTGCCAGGTAAACACATACGCCACGGGTGTCAAGTCTAGCCTTCGATGAAAATGTGAATCAGGTAGAGTCCTGTGGCTTATCACTAGAGACTTCCCTCTCTAAGATGATAACTCATCAATCAATAATCTTAGGCAAGCTTTCTTTCTTTTTTTTGGACCAGTCACAAATCGCCCTGGGATTGTATCCCACAATCTAGCAAGACTGCCAACAGGGAAGCCACCCTGATGAAACCTAGACTTCGTGTTCGTGCACTCTAGGCCATGGACGATATGTACACCGAGAAGACAGGTAACCTCCATGAAGGTGGAAGGCTTTGCAAGGTACGCCGGCCCTGCAGCATGAGGCTCACGCTTGGGAAATGTCCAAAGGATCAAGCCCTAGCCTTCACTGCGCAGCTGGCATCTGCCAGAAACCAGGCAGGGCAGTCAGCAGGGACCGGGGGAGCAGAGGCCACCAAAGTGCCCAGCAGCAAAGCCACTCAGGAAACTGCAGGAGCCAGGACCCCCAAGGACCTGACAGTCCAGAGAGGGGCAAGAGGAGCCCTGCCCCCTAACAACACAAGGACATTAGCAATATTAACCATGAAAACGCAGAAGATGACAGAGGGAACAATGAAATGGCTCCTTCTTGCTTGAAAGCTTTGTGTGCCTCTTTCCTGCCGGGAAATCTGAGGAGTATGCTGAGGCCCAAAGAAGCCATGCAAAAGTCACACGGGAACCGAGTAGTGGGGATGGGTCTCAGATGGCCAGTGCACCCCATGGTCATCCCCAGTCCGGGACCTTCCAGGCAGTTCCACCTCCTCATGTTCCCCCACACCCATCTAAGACAGGTCCCATGTCCCCTCCCCAGATTCCCTGGATTACCCCTCCCACTAACCTCCCCCACCTCCAAAGCCAAAACCATCTGACCCCCTCTCAATGACAACTCACCCTGCCCTGCATACCTCCCCAGCCATCCTCCAGACACCCTGGGAACACGTGTTACATAGCACAGGAAGCAGAGAGGCGTCCTAAACACATGGCTGGGGGCTCAGGGGCACAGAGAGGGCAGTGAGAACACAAAGGTCACACAGCAAACAGGCAGCACAATGCTGGGGTGCACACATGCTTCCACTTTGGCATTCCCACCGGAAGAAGGATGGTTCTGGGAGGCGCTGCAGCAAAGGGGCAGCAGCCAGAGCCCAGGTGCCCTGAGATGCAGCTTCCTGGCCGCCACTGTGCTGCAGCTGCTATTTATAGCCTAGACAAGCAGGGTCAGCTTCCTGCATGGCAGAGCCAGCCACAGCCCAGGAGCCTGCAAGGGTGACCCCAAGGGGGACAGGCTGGATTAGGGGAAGAATGGGCAGAGATGCTCAGGGCTGGATACAGGTACACCCAGGCCACCCCCTCAGACTCGCAGTCCAAGGGAAACAGAGAGCCAAGAAAAGGCCAGCCCCCACCTGTGACAACTGCCTACCATGGAAGACACTTACCAGCTGTGTGCTCTAAGCCATTCACACTACTACCAAGTGCCTTAGTTTCCCCACCACGCAACAGGGAAAGGAACAGTTCTGGCCACGTGGGAGTCACTGTGGGGCTTAAGTGAGTTGCCACTTAATAGGCGCTCGGTGAGCAGCTCACTGGGCTCCCCAGCCGGCTATGACCCAATCCCACCCAAAGACCAGGCACAGGGGTGGGCGGGGGGGTGGGGGGGCTGGCGTGCACACCTATCTACTGCAGGTGGTCAGAGGCACCCAATACCCTACTCCATCCCACTCCTCAATGAGGCAGGGATAGGGATGCAGCTGCCCCCATTTTATAGATGTAGAAACTGAAGCACCAAACAACCGAATTCTACCCAAGGGAGGTGTTTTCAGGCCCTGCGTTTCTTGGAGTTTACAAGTGTCTCTCCTCGCACACCAGATAGCAGAAATGAATCCCCCCAAACACTGCCTGGGCCTAGTTTGGGCCCCTGCAGAGCTCCCTTCTGGGGGTGGGAAAGGCGCCATCTCAGGCCAAAGTAGCACCCAGAAGCCACATGCCTGTGGAGACAGGCTTTAAGTCCCCCAGGCACCTGGGGTTGTCTGGCTGCAATATCCCAACCTTCCTGCACAATGGCAAAGGGAACTTCCCCACCGCAAATACCAGCAGCATATGTGCCAACCCGTGTTGAGGTCTTTCTCTGCGCCCTCAGCAAAAGAAGGCAGCAAAAAACAAAAAACAAACAAAAAAAAAAAGGCAGCAAGCTCCTTCATGCGTGATCTGACTCAACCCCTCAGCACCTTCTGGAGCCAAGTCATCTGACTGTGCACCCATTTTATGGATGGGGAAACTGAGGCCGGTCACCGTGTCATCCCAAAGCCCAGGCACCCAGCTCTGCTCTGCAGAACTCACAGTTCCGCAGTTGTCAGCGGGTGATTCCATCCGGAGACTCTATGGGTCTCCCAGCCCGCAATCCTCAGCACTCCTGGGCTCAGAGACATGACACTCCCATGTCTGCCTCTCTTCACATGGCCTGCTCCTCTGCTTAAAAATGACACCCACCATGCTGGATTTGGGGCCTACGCTACCCCAGCACCTCATCTCAGGTGCAGCTGCAACAACCCTATCTCCACATAAGGTCCCATTCCAAAGTTCTGGGGGAATGGGAATTTGGGGGCACTATTCAATCCAGCACAATGGCCTAGGTTGGGTGTAGAGTAGAGGTGGGGAAATGCCTAAAACTACTGGGTGGGGGTGGGGGAAGGCCAAAGTAGGCACCTCCCCACCACTCCCTGCTTACATCTCCCCCGCAGCCAGTTCAGGTGGTCATAGTAGCTGCCCACACACGAGTCACCCTCACACCCAGTGCCCGCCAGAACCCCATCCTGTGGGCCTGGCCAAGTCCCTAGGACCCCAGAGGGGGCCCCAGATTCCCGCCAGGCCCTGCTCCGGGCCCTGTGGCTCCCTAGACCAGCGGAGCCCGGCCATGGGGTCCTGGCTCCCACTGGCTCCCTGCCTCGGCCCAGCAGGCTTGCCTCGTTAGCCTAATGAACAGGGCCCTGGTTCCAGGCGGTTGCCATGGCCACGGAGACACCACCGCAGCACTGGGCGATGCTCCCAGAGGGTCTGCGGCGGGCACCGGAGTTCAGAGTGAGGACAAGCCGGGGCAACCCCTCCCCATGGGCCCGGCCTCCAGGCCTGCTGCTCCAGACCGCAGCTTCCAGAGAGGCTTCCTGGGCCACAGAGAAAAATCCACTCCCCACCACCCCCCTCCCCATGCATCCCCGCCCTGCCCAGCCAGAGCCTCCCCTCTCCCAGCCCCCAGCCCAGCACAGCGATTGCTGGTCCCCACCCCACCCCCCCAGCTTCCCCCCCCCCCCCCCCCCCGCCCCGCCACCTCCCCCCCCCCCAGGGGAGGTCAGAGGTCAGCAGCCGCCTGGGCAGACAGGCCTCCAAAGCAGTGAAAGGTGGTGGGAAGCCTTTCAAGACTCTGAGTAAGATCCAGGCACAGTATCACCAGGGCCCCATGCACAGCTGCACCCACAGAAGGTCCGTGGGTACACAAAGGCCACAAGCAGACCAGGGAGGGGGCTACTGGAAGCACCAGGAGGGCAGCCAGGAGGGCAGCCAGGAGGGCAGCATGGGCGACCCCGGGGTCTCTGGCCTGTGCCCCACACTGGGTCCAGTTGGGGACTGTTTGGGCCTGAGGTTCCTTAAGGACATCTGTGAGCCACCAGCAGGAGACCCTTGGATCCAGCTGCCTGGTCCCAGGTGGGCTCCCTGGGTGCATGAGCGCCATGGACAGGAGAGAGAGGTGAGGTCGTAGGCTGCAGGAGCGCCTTGGCCTCAGGCAGCCTCTTGGCCCCCTTTGCTCTACTACATCTTATGAGGATGTGTCATCCATCACCCCATTTCACTGGTGGATAAATTGAGAAGCTGTGCACAGAGGCTCCATTGCTTGTCCAGGTCACATCACACAGCTAGTAAGAGGCAGACCCAGGACTCAGGGCCATGGGCCAATCCTGGGAAACCAGAGGCAGAAAGGCTCAGCCACCAGGCCACAGGACACACTGACCCCCCAAAGCCTCCAAGCCTCCCAGCCACCTCCAGCATAGCACACACATGCACCCCCACATGCACACACACAACCAGGCAGCCAGCTGCCCAGTCTCCCCTACTTCCACTTTCTACAACTCACCCTATACCTTACTCTTTCCCCCACTTCCTTCCCAGCTCCAAGAAGTATCCCAGGATCAGCAGGAGGAGACAGAGGCAATTGAAAACATCAGCAGAGCAAGGAGGCTCAGAAGAGATGCCCTAGGGGTCCCTCCCTCAGTGTGGACACACCCATAGGACTGCCACCCTAAAATTTGGACATCGCTGGGCCCCAGGGCCCCAGTCATAGAAGAGACAGAAATGACACTTGACCCGAGTAGTGAGCCCAACACCTGCTCAACTCCAGGGCCTTCTCTATCTCCAGGGCCTCCAACGGGGACATCTGCCACCCTTCTCATCACTCACTGTCATCTTCCCAAATCCAACCCAACATGTGCATCCGAAAATCCTGGTTATCACCCAGGGTCTGGCCTTAGTTAAGACACTCCACAGGGCCAAGCTTGATGTCCTCCTGGGATCATCTATCAGGAGACTCCAGGGTGTTATCTCCCCCAGTGGGGTGACCCACCACCCCACAGACACCCACAGGACATGAGCATGAAAACATCTCAGAGTGTTTTGCTTTTCTTGACTCCTGCCTGCTCCAGGGCACCCCTCCAGAGATGAGACAACTTTCAGGAATGCATGTGGTAAGATAGTATCGGAGAGGGAGGTCAGGGCAAAGAGAAAAACCAGGGACAAGCTAATGTAAAATCAGGATGAAGTGGGTAAAACAGAAATACAGACCAGACCACATTGCTGAATATAGGCTGCAAATCTGACTCCGAGTTTCCTGATGGCCAAAGCAAAGAGGTAAACAAGATGTACCACACTGAAAGTGTGTCAGCAACCACATAACGCTGTACAGCAAGAATCACAGCTTCAGGCATCATAAAAATCAGTCTACACTGCCTGATGCCTTAACATCCCCCCACCCTTGCTACCGAATCCTACAACAATGAATTATAACCATGAGCAAGAACAGTTAGCCAGGCCAAAAGCAGGAGTTTTCAGGGCCTGCTCAGTGTGACTCTTAAATTCACAATCCTCCCTGGGATCCCAGTTTCATCAACAGTGAAAACCCCAGAAGGTTGTTCTGAAATTAAAAAGAATGATGTAGGGCAGCCCGGGTGGCTCAGTGGTTTAGCGCTGCCTTCAGCCCAGGGCCTGATCCTAGAGACCTGGGATCAAGTCCCACGTCAGGCTCCCTGCATGGAGCCTGTTTCTCCCTCTGCCTCTCTCTCCCTCTCTCTCTGTGTCTCTCATGAATAATTTTTTTTTAAAAAGTTAAAATCCTCACACAAATAAAAATTCTATGTTTAAAAAAAAAAAAAGAATGAAGTAGCTCTGTAGCAGGAGCTGGCAATAAAAACATGAGGCCTGGCAAGCCTTTGGGCCTCTGTCACAATTCTGCAACTTTTCATCTATAGCTTGAAAACAGACTCAGACAACACACTAATGCATAGGTGTGGCTGTGTGCCAATAAAACTTTATTATAGACACTGAAATTTAAATTTCATATAATTTCACAGGTCACGAAATATTATCTTCTTGTTATTTTTTCAGCCATTAAAAAAATGCACAAACCATCCTTAGCATGCACACCATACAAAGACAGGAGATGAGGTTGGGGGGTGGGGCGCCTGGGTGGCTTGGTTGGTTGAGCATCTAACTCTTGATTTCAACTCACATCATGATCTCAGAGTCGTGAGATCAAGCCCTACATCAGGCTCTACTCTGGACGTGAAGTCTGCTTAAGATTCTCTCTCCCTCTGCTCCCCCCCACCCAAAAAAACAGGAGGTGGGCTGGTTTTGGCCTGTGGGCTAGTAGTTTGCTGACACTTGCTCTATATGTTCCAGAATAAGCCCCAAGATATGTTTTAACTTAGGGGAAGAAAGCAAGATGTGACTAGGGTATGATATTACTTGTGTCCATTTAAGCAGGCATAAGCCCAGAGTCTCTGAGGGGAAACTGCCTTGCATGGAGGGCAGAAACCAGAAGACCTCCTCTGACACCTTCATGAACTGTTTTAACTTTCTAACAGACCCAGGCATTCTCTCTTATAAAAATTACTTTTCATAAAGCCCAAAGAAAGTAATGGAGTTTTGAATGCACTACTTTTTAGTTTCTTATGTTTTTCAAATGGCAATAGAAAGGGACATTATCCCCCAACCAAAAAAAAAAAAAAAAAAGTTAATCTAGTTGTTATGTCATGCATTCATTCTTCAGAAAAAAACTATGAAACACTATGGACAGTAGGCCTTCCCTATTGTCTGCACTTGTGAAAACAAATGGGGGGGGGAGCGGGGGGCAATAGTCTCTGTGAGCCCCGCCAGGCCCGAGGCCCATGCACCAGAGCTCAGCCCTCAGAAGTGAGAGCTGCCCACGCTTTGCACAGACCTGGAGCTACTTCTGTGCTTGAAAAATGACAGCCAGGGAAGCAAATGGGGAGGGAGAGTCCGGGCAAAGAGATTCTGGCCTCAGGGGCACTCAGGCCTGCTGCCTACAGGGCCAGGAAGACAATGTTAACCAGTGGTCTGAAAACTGGCGTTTGGCCCCGAGTCCACAGAGGAGGCACTAAAACCATGCCACCCAAAGGAGACAGTAGCCACAGGCCACACAGGACTAGCTAAATGTATCAAAATGAAGTAAAAAATGGAATTCCATTCCTTGGTTGCAGTCACTTCAAGTGCTCAGTGCCACATGCAGCTACAGCAATGGTGTTGGATAGGGCAGATCTAGAATGTTCCTCCCTCCTCCCCGCATGGCAGAAAGGTTGACTGGATGGAGCAGCCCCAGAGGCTGGTAGGGGCAGAAGGAGGCAGTGAGATCAGGAGCACGGGCAGGAGGACAGAGGCTGGAGGAGCCTGGGTCAGCATTAGGGTTAGCCAGGGGCTGTCTGGGAAACAGGTCCCAAGAATGTGGTGGCAGCCACCAAGATATGATGGTGCCCCATTGGGACCTGGCAGAGACAAGAAACATGAAAAAGGGAAAAACTCAGATGCTAAGAGCCAAGCCCTGTTCCTGCACAGACTCTGACTCCCATCATCTAGCCCCGAGCCATCTGATTAGGCAGCCATTAGCCACAGCCACATGTGGCTATTTAAATTTAAGTTAATTAAAATGAAATAGGGCAGCCGGGTGGCTCAGCCTTCAGCCCAGGGCATGATCCTGGAGACCCAGGATCAAGTCCCCAGTCAGGTCCCCTGCATCCTCTGCATGGAGCCTGCTTCTCCCTCTGCCTGTGTCTCTGCATCTCTGTCTCTCTGTCTCTCTCTCTCTCTCCCCCTCTTCCTCTCTCTGTGTCTCTCATGAATAAATAAATAAAACCTTTTAAAAAATGAAATAAAATTGCCAGTTCAGTCCTGCTAGCCATATATCAGGAGCTTAAGAGCCACGTGTGCCCAATGGCTACAGGCAGCGCAGGTCCAGGACACCGTCCCCGAAAGCAGAAAGCTGACTAGACGGTGCTGCTACACACTATCCACGGAGCTGGATGTTATTTCCTACTCAAGGGTAAGGAAACAGAGGCCCGAGGGTCAGAGACTTCACTCAAGTTATTGGCTGAAGGAAGCAGAATTTGAACCCAGGTCTGACTTCAAAGGAGCCCTTTCTATAGCCAGGACCCCGAGACCCCGTTCTGTTAGAGCATTCTCCTTCCCAGGAGCCCCTTAGAGGGAGAAATGACCAAACAGCCTTGGGGTGATGACCCAGGTTCCCACAATAAATTCTACAAGGAAGCATTCTGGCTCTGACAAGGTGAGCCGAAATAATAAACAGCAGCTCTTGCAACACACATCAGGTCCTCATAGCAATAAAGGCAGAAGGATGATGATCATCATCATCATTATCATCACCATCCCGATCTTACAGATGAGGAAACTGAGGCTCAAGGAAGTTAAACAACTTGCTCAGAGTCAAAACAGCTGAAAGCTACAGAGCCAAACATCAAACCCAATGCTCACACTTTCTGCCCTGTAATCCTCTCCACTACCCCACCAGCTGTGAGCGATGTACCCATTTTACAGACCAGGGAACCCAAACTCTGAGAAGCAGGGGCCAGCCCCTGGGCACACTGCGTGTATATTGCTGAGCTGGGGCTTGAACGCACCAGAACCTGCTAAATTGGCTGCCTCCATGAGGATCAGGAACTAAACATGCCTAGTCTGTCCTCTGCTGTTTGTTTAGGATTCTTTACGGATCTATGAAACGAAAGAGCCTTCCTCCAGGGTGGCTCGCCTGAGCCCAACTGGGTGAGTAACCACAATGATGTTGATCACTGTAAGCAAAAGTCACACCACTGTGTGACCTTGGGCTGGCCTGGCCCCTCTGACCTGTGCCCTCATCTGTAAAATGAGTAAAAGCTGCCTTCCACCTCAGACCCTCTCAAGGCCTGCTACAGAAACACCCGAGGGCTGCACGCCAGGCAGCATGCGGAAACTCCAGGCCACGCACTCCTCTGATGCCACTTTCTGGAGCCCCGTTATCCACCCTGCTAAATAATTCAAAACCATGTTTTCATTTCAAAATAAACACAGCCGCCAAAGCGAATACCAAATTTGCATGAATGTTCAAGATAAAATGAGACTTCAAAGAAACCCTAGGCCTGCCTCAGGCACTTTCCCCTCCCCATGTCTCTCCTGCCCCCCTGGGGCAAAGATCTGTAGGTGCTGCTCCAATAAGAAACAATTCTTTTCTTCCTAACCTGTCCAGCAGTTCCACAGAGCAGGTCTGTAGCCTGCTAGTGCTGTACCAACATGACCATGAGCAATCAATCCCAGGTCTTAATTCTTGGTTCCACAGCTAAAGTGTGTGACCTTGGGCAAGTCACTAAACCACTCTGTGCCTTGTCGATTTCACTATCTATAAAATGGGATAATGATAGCACTGACCTCACAAGAGCTGAAGGACTGGATTCCCGGTGGGGGCAGAGCCTGGCACACCGTGAGTGCCTGGTATGTGTTGGCTGTTCCTAATAGAGTATTTTGTGTTATGTACAATACCTCCAGCTCCAAGAGCAGGAGCCCAATGATGGGGTAAAATCCCTTCCAGACGCCCCCCAAGGATCCTCAGAGGATGCCGCTGAACCTCCCTAAGCATCACATCCCTGGGGACCCCACATACCCACCCATGGTGCAAGGCCTCCTAGGATGACAGCCTGGCCTGGCCCTGGGCAGCTGGCCCTCCCCAGGCCCCCCTCCTAGTACCCCCTCCCTGGGGCAGGTAGGGCAGGAATTACCAGCTCCTGCAAGCTGTTCCCTTCAGAGGTGTCACCTGGGGAGGCTGCTGTTGGCGGCTGAGACATGAAAAGGAAACAGAAGAGAAAAACAGACAAATAAAAGCTCTCAACCCTCTCGTAGGAGGCAGAGTGCCATGGGGGGCGGGGGGGGGGGGGGGGGGAGGTGTTCAGAGAGCTGGAGGAGGGAAAGGCCTGTGGGCTCCTGCCTGGAGCGCTTCTGCTTCTCATAGACAGAAGCTCCTCAGGCTGGGTTCTCCTGAAGGTGAACCCTCCCATTCCCAAATCTCAGCGTGAACCACCAATCTCACCCACAGGCCTCAGGTGGGGGTGGGAACACAGAATAAGGGACACCCCCACCGGGCAGTTGGCGGGGGAGTATTCCAGCCCAGGCCACCGCCACAGGCAGCCTGAATGGCAAGGCACTGGGGGCCACGACTCCTAGGGGGAGTGGGGGGGAGGCTTTCCACTGTGCCAGCGGGTGAGTGCCAGCGAGCCCAAGCCCCCACCCCGTGCCCTGGAACAATCCCGCCCTCCCCGGCTAGGCTCAGGGCTTTCATGCAGCTAAATGCGTGTTTCCAGAGCTCTCAGAAATCTTTAGGAGGTGGTATAAGTGTTATTAATTGGGGGAAAAGAACAGATTATGCCAAATAAATCCTTCCCACGTAGGCGAACCCTCGACCAGGGAGGGAGGGGGATGCGCGCAGCCCCAGAAGGGGGTCTCCATCCCTCACCGGGACCTGACAGTCACATTACCATTTACATGGATTTATCAATAGTATTGATCCCGGAGCAAGCATAAATAGCTCAGTGGGAAGAGGCCAGGGCTGGGGCCCGCTGGCTCCTGCCCCCATGTCTGGGCACCGCAGATTCCCCGGGCACCCGGCGGCGGCGGCGGCGGTAAATTTCCAAGCAGGGACAAGGCGGCGGGCGGGGAAGCCAGACAGCGCCCGGGATGCCCTCGCATCTCGGCGCCTGCTCCAGGACCTGCTCCCGGGCCTGCTCCCGGGCCTGCGTGCGCCCCGCTGCCCGGCTCGGTCTGTGCATCCGCTCAATGGGCGGCAGGCAGCACCTGCCCCGGCTCCATCGGCACCGGCACAAGCGGAGGGCACGGGTGGGGAGAAGGCGTCCTCCCTCCACCTGGTCCCCCCACTCCCCAGCAAGAGGCAAGTCGGCCCCGGCTCTCAAGATTTCCAGGCCGTTGGATTAAAAGTCAAGTTTTAGAACCTAGTAAGAGTAATTAATAATAACAAAACAGTGGTCATGGTAACATGCACACAAATACCACTCTCTGGTTCTCACAACAACCCTAGGGACTTGGGAAAAATACCGTTACCCTACTTTGCAGCTGTGAAGACTAAGGCACAGGCAGGTTAAGTAATGTGCCCAGGGTCACCCAGCCAGATAAGTGACAAAAGAAAGATTTGAACCCAGGGAGTTGAGTTGCAGAGTAGGCTGTCAAAAAGGCTCGGCTATCCCAGCTCACATCTCTTCCTTTCTCTCATTGCTTCCCCCACTTCATCAAAAAAAGAGAAGAGAAGAGAAGAGAAGAGAAGAGAAGAGAAGAGAAGAGAAGAGAAGAGAAGAGAAAAAGAAGAAAGAAAGAAAGAAAGAAAGAAAGAAAGAAAGAAAGAAAGAAAGAAAGAAAGAAGAAAGAAAAGAAAAAAAGGCCACCCACGACGAGGTACACAACAATGCCCTGGGACGCCCTCCTAGCTCACGCCTGGTCCTGAGAGCCCCTTATATCAAAGCAGCCGCGAAGACCCAGATCTGGTTTTAAAAAGGGCAAAGTCAAGGCCACCGATAACACATCCCAACGTGCCCAGAACTCCCCCATCCAGCCCACAGGGATCCTCACCCCTCCCCCCCGCCCTCCCTCACACATCCTTCCTCCGAATCTGCAAAAAGGGAAAAAAAAAAATAATCATAATAAAACCAGTTCTCACCAACGAGGGGGGGGAGGAGGAGGAGGGGGAGGAAGGGAGGAGGCTGGGCCCACTGAACAGATCCGCCTCCGCTGCCTGCAACCAGACCCTTGGAGAGCCGGAGCGCGCGACAGGCGGCGGGAGGACACTGGCTTCCAAAAAAATAAACCTACGATGTAAAAATACCGCCGGGCGCCCCACGCTAATTGGGCCCGGGCGACGGCAGCTCACAGGTACAGCCGGTCTCTCCCTCCTCCCTCCGGCTTTTCACTGCCGGCGCCCGGGGTGCGGAAGGCGCGCCCCACGCGTCCCCCCGCCCCGCGCAGGTCTCTGGGGATGCTCTCCCAGCACTGGGGCCCGGGGCCTCCAGGTCCAGCCCGAGTGGGATCAGCTCTGAATTCCAACTTCCCAAACTAGTGGCATCCCAAGTATCCGCACAGCCCGGGGGAGGGACCAGGAGGCGGCCCAATGAGGCGTCACCGCCGCGGGAGGCAGGCCCAGGCGGCAGGAACACCGGCCCGCGGGGGCGCGGGCGGGGGCGCGGGCGGGGGCGGGGGCGCCTCTCCCGGGGGGACCCCCACCCAGCGCGCTCTGCTCCCCCGCCCGGGAGCGGCCCCCGCCCCCCGCTGGCGGGAACCCGCCTCGCGCCCTCCCCCAGCAGCCAGGCCGGGGAGCACCGGTGCCGTCTCCGGGGGCTCCCCAAGCCCGCGCTGCCTGCTGGAGGATAAGACGCAGTGTCACCCCCAGCCCGGGGCTACTTGGGGAGAGGGAGGCGCATGGCGGCCGGGCCCCGGGCTGGGCGCGCGGCGGGGGCTGCCCTGCGCATTTCCAGGGCGCCCCCCGCGGGTCCTCCCCACGCCCCCTCCCCCCTTCCCGCCCCTCGCAGGGCGGCCGGAGTTCCCCTAAGTTCCCCAGCGCCCCCACGCACGCGGGCCGCGGCGGCCACCCCCGAGAGCGCCAACTCCGGAGCGCGGGGCCCCGCCAACTCCGCCGCGTGCGCCGCGCGACCTTCCCCGACCCCCCCGGAAGCGCGCCCCGCGCCGCCCCGCGGCCCCGACTCACCTCGCTGCGGTGGCGGCGGCGGCGCCCGGGCTCGGGGCGCGCTCCGGCCGCCCGGGCGCTCAGGCAAGTGGCGGTGCCGAACGGGCTGGGGGCGCGCAGCAGGCCCGGCCTCCAGCCGGGGCGCGATCCTCCCGCCGCCGCCTCCTAGGGCGCCTGCCCAGGGGCCCCGGCCCACCGCTCGGAGCGCATCGCGGGGCGCAGGGCGCGGGCGCACGGCTCGGGGGGCGCGGGCGGACGCGGGGCTCCGGTGCGGCCGGGCCTGCCCGCGGCTCCGCTCCCCGGCGGCGGCGGCGGCGGCGGCGGCGGTGTCGGCGGCGGCGGCGGCGGCGGCGGCGGCGGCGGGAGGGGGAGGAGGGGGCGGGGCGGGAGCCCGGGAGGCGGTGGCTCGGCCTCCCAGCTCGCGGCTCCCCGCCCGCACCGACGCTCCCCGGCCCAGCCCCCTCGGGTCCTTAAAGGGCCCGCGTCGCCTCCCCGGCCCTGCGCGCACCCACTCGCGCGCGCGCACCCACACGCGTGCACACACACACCCTTACACTTGGGCGCGACGCCGTTTCTTTTAGCAGCTCCCTGAGGCAGGGAGGAGGGGGAAAGCGCCTCCCCATCCCGCCCCCTCCTCCTGCTCCTGCCCAGCCCCAGATACTTAACTGGAACCGCGTTTCTGCTATTAAATCGTAACTCCAGAGCGGCCGTGCGTGGGGAGGGGTGCGCAGGGGGGGCCCCGCGTGGTAGAGCCCACCCCGGGGACTGCCGCACATAGTAGGAGCCTGACCTCTCAGCTGCAGACCTTCGCACCCTGGGCCTCGTGGGACCGCAGATGTGCTCAGCGATCACACGAGGAAACTCACAAGGCACCGCAGACGTGCGCGTAGCCTGAGGCATGGACTCAAGTGTCAGATCACCCCCAGATAAACACGAGACGCAGACACAAGTTCCATACACGGTCAGGCACGCACACCAGAATGTCCTGTTCACCAGGGACGGCATTTTTGGCTATTTGTGCACTTGCCTTTTCACACAGTAGGGACTCAAGGATGTGTCGTTGAGCGTCCATCCGTTTTGGGACCTCCGAGGACACAAATGCACAGACTAAATGCTGCAAGCTTGTGGTCAGGGACACAGAGACACACACGCACACCCAGGAGCACACCCTCACAAGCCCAGACCTCACAAGCATGTGAGGTCACCTCAGGCACACGTACGGCCGCTCGCAGTTCCAGCAAGAACCTCTCTGGCCTCCCTGACAATTGTGTGTCCCGGCTCACCCCCTCCCAGGTGGCCCTCCCAAGCTGGAGAAGATTTTTTTTAAACAGCAGAGGGCACTGGGAGCCCCAGGCCTGGAGCCTCCCTCCTCCTCTCCTTTCCCCTAAGATGTTGGAGAGTTTGAATTTTTGTTTTCGGTTCAGCTTTCCTTTTTTGGAGCGAAGTCTCAGCAGATTCAGTTCTGCCATCTGCCAACATCTGAGAACCCCCAGGGGGTGTGGGGAATGGCTGCGGTGGGGAGGCAGCCATGCGGTTTCCAGGGGCCCAGGCGTGCCTCCTGCCAGCAGGCAGGGGTTGCCTGCCTCCCCTGTAGCAATTTGTCCTTCTCTGCCCCCTCGGGCTGCTAGTTTTCCTTTTATTGGGGGAAAAGAGGGAGCACCTGGGGCTGACAAAATCTGGAAAAAGGGGAAGTACATGTGGAGGGAAGAGGCACAGTTCACAGTTTGGAATGAGAAGGGGACATGGGTCAGTGGTCCCCTACCTCCCCATCCTGGCCTCACCAGCTCCACTGCCACCAACCAAACTGTGGGAATCCACAGGCAAAAAGCCAGACCTGCAAAAGGAAGGCGGAGTCTTCCTCCTGGGGCCTGGGGAAGACAGGGCCAGGAGGGTAGGGTGGGGACTGGGCAGCCCTCCTTTTGCATCCTCCCTGCCCCTCCCCCAGAGTGTCACCTGAGAAGGCTCCTGAGATCTTTTTTTTTTTTTTTAAGATTTTATTTATTTATTCATGAGAGGGGTGGGGCAGAGACACAGGCAGAGGGAGAAGCAGGCTCCACGCAGGGACGTGGGGACTCGATCCGGGGTCTCCAGGGTCACGACCTGGGTCGAAGGCGGCGCCAAACCGCTGAGCCACCCGGGCTGCCCGGCTCCTGAGATCTGCTCTGGGATTTGGCACCAGAGGAGGAGGGTTTGGGGTAACTTCAAGGGTTCCTTTGCCCAGGGTCTGCCTCCCAGTGGTTCCCCAGGGGCTTTGGCCAAGGCTGTGGGCATAGGTGGCGGGGCAGGCAGGCCAGGCAGGGGAACTGTCAGCTTTAAATGTCCCAGGGGCCGCTTGGAAACCCCTCGAAGGGAGCCAAGCACAGACTCCGATGTCAGTGTCCTCTGGACCAGCTATGTTGCAGATGGAAAAACTGAAGCCAGGAGAAGCAAGGCCTTTTTTCTCAGGATGATTTGTGATTTGTGCTCTTTCTAGCCCTCCTCTGTCCCTCTGGTTATTAATCCCATCTTCTTGGGCTACAGGGAATAAGTACATGTCCTCAGGATCGCACTGTTCCCCCCCACCCCAGAAGCCCTCAGACAGTGGGTTCCTAGTATTGACCTGACATTACAGATGGGGAAACTGAGACCCAGAGAGATTAAGGACCTAACTGATAGACTCATCCTGCAAGTGATTCCAGATGGGCACTCTAAACCATGGCTCTGCAGGGATGAACTGGAAGGGGTCTCAGCTGAGCCGCTGCCCACCCCCAGACCCCCACACATCAGCACCCAGCAGCACCCTGGATACTACTCTGCAGCACTTTACCATTTGCTACTGGGCTCTGAACAGCCGCCCCAGGGCTTCTCATGTAACTAATGGGAAGAGCAGCTTTGAAAGATTGCCAAAGAACACTCTGCCCCCAAACAGCCTCCCTAGAGGGGCCTTACACCCTGGGCTGGGATGGGGGTTAATAATTATGCTAACTAAGAGCCTCCCAAACATCTCATCATCATGAGGGAAAGACTGTCAATATACCCATTTTATAGGTGAGGAGACTAAGATAAAGGGAAGTTGCCCAAGGACATTGAGCAGCATATGGCACATGGGTTCTGACCAGCTGGGAACGGTGAGAAGATGTCCCATGCATCCAGGGAGCTCTGCCATCCCAGGGGCAAATTCTGCCCTTAGGTTATGTTGCCACTATCCTTCAAATCATTCAACCATTCCCTCCTAAATAATTAGCAAACTAGTCAAACTCATTCCTGCCTCAGGACCTTTGCACTTGCTAGTCCCTCTGCCTAAGATAGCTGTCTCCTATGTTCTAGTCCCAGTTCAATGTCATCTCCTTAAAGAAGTTCTCACTGGCCCTCTATCAAAACTCCCAAGGCACTAACTACCCCCATCACCCTGTATATTTTCTTCACCATTTATCACCACCTAAAAGTATCCTGGGCATTTATCACTTACACATCGTCTTCCATCACCAGAATGTCAGCTCCATGAGAGCAGAGACCTCATCTGTCTAGCCCACTGCTGTATTACCAGCACACAATAGACAGCAGTTAAAAAGTGTTGACAGTGAATGAACAGTGAATAATGAATTCATGCAACATGGAGGACACTGGCTGGGGATCAGGCTTGGCCTTGCAGAATCTGGACTCAAGTGGGAATGACTGGCCTCTGCATCCCAGTTTTCTAGCACTCATCCCTCTGGCACGTGTCACAGTAAAGCCTTCACCTCTCTTCACTGTCTCAGCCTCTGGGTAGATATGGGGGATCCTTCATCCCCAACCCAGGATCTGACCCCCAGGAGAAACCCATTCAGGCTAACAGTCCATATGGGCAACTATGATGTCAGATCAAACTTCCTGCCCCAAAAGTATGCCCCTGGACAGGCCTGGAGAAAAACACAGGCTGGAGGTTACAATGACTTGAGCCTCCTTGAGCCACCCCAAAAGCCCTGGGCTGGCTGTCAGAGCACATGCAGAGGAAAGCCCTCACTCTCTGGGCCTCTATCGGGGACAAACCAAAAGACACCCTGATGAACATTCCCAGGCCAGCCTTGCATACATACCAGAACCATGGGCACATGGGAAATCTCACATACAATGTTCATACTTTGGACATGCTTTAAACAGCAATTTCAAACTCAAAAGCCCACAGAGCCTGGCAGGAACAGCAAGCCAGGGAAGAGGTGAACAGCAGGGACAGGCGGGGCCTGCAGTACACCCCTGCACCCATGCCCGAGCTATCATGTTCACCCTCACTTTTTTTTATTTATTTTTATTTTTTTATTTTTTTTATTTATGATAGTCACACAGAGAGAAAGAGAGACAGGCAGAGACACAGGCAGAGGGAGAAGCAGGCTCCACGCACCGGGAGCCCGACGTGGGATTCGATCCCGGGTCTCCAGGATCGCGCCCTGGGCCAAAGACAGGCGCCAAACCGCTGCACCACCCAGGGATCCCTCACCCTCACTTTAAAACACAAGTCAGGGATCCCTGGGTGGCGCAGCGGTTTGGCGCCTGCCTTTGGCCCAGGGCGCGATCCTGGAGACCGGGATCGAGTCCCACGTCGGGCTCCCGGTGCATGGAGCCTGCTTCTCCCTCTGCCTGTGTCTCTGCCTCTCTCTCTCTCTCTCTCTGTATGACTACATAAATAAATAATAATAAAAAAAAATTTAAAAAAAAAAAATAAATAAAACACAAGTCAACCAAACCAAATACCAAATGACTGGGTGGGCTGCATTCAGTGAGTGCCAGCCTGTCTGTGACCCACCCCCACCCCCCTCCACACACACACAAAGCATGAGCTGCCCAGGCCAGTCTTCCATTCAGCAGTCAGTGGTCTCTACCCAAAATGGAGGGGTCGACAGGGGGCAGGAAGTAGAAACTTCTTTAGTGAACAGGGACCCTCTTTCAAAATTGTAGGCAGGAGGAGGGAAAGCCTGCTTTCAATGAATGCCTCATCGTTTGTTCATTTAATACGTAGTAAGTGCCTATTGAGTGCTGGGCACTGTAGGACAGAGCAGTGAAGGAAGTCAAGCCCAGCCCTCAGGACCCAGCATCCAGTGGGAAGTTAATACTCCAAATAAGAAGTTGCATCGAGGACACATGAATGCTAGAAACTCTTTAAAGGGTAAGAAAACATCCTGGTGTTCGAAAACAAAGTTACATTTCACAACTCAGGATTTTGAAGGGTCAGGATCTTCCCAGATCTCCACCTTTCCAGAATAATGGGAGTCCAGGGCCCCTTGTAATCTCACAATCCTGCAAAAGCATCCCTGAGGATGTCACTCAGAGCCCCCAGTCACCCTGCACCCCTTGCTGCAAGAAACTGTAGTGTCACCCCCGCTTCCTCTCATGTCTGCACCTTTATTGATGACACTGTGTACATTTCAGAAAGAAGGAAGCAGAGAAGGAGATCAAGCCCCTGTCTGATAGGCCCAATCATCTCTGAAGATAAACAACTCGCTTTCTCCCAGGGCTGCATCTCTGGAGTGTGCTCCTGCCCCCTACCCTGCCCCCTGGAGCATCTGCCTGAGGCTCCACTCTCAAGCACCAGAAGGATGGAACCAGAGTAGTGCAACCTCAAGAGGAGACATCAAGGGAGGACTGTGATCCATGCAGCCTCCCTTTTGGTGGCCAGAGGCTGGGGTCACCTGAGCGGAGTCAGTGGGGCTGGCTGCGTGTCCTGGGTATCCATCCAGTGAAACAGTTAGGCAGCTGTGGACAAGCATGAGGACAGACTGTGCGTTCTGAAGCAGGCAGAGCTCCAAGATACATTGTTTAGCACAGAAGCAGGTGCAGGCACGGGTATGGAAAATGGTACCTTTCGTGCAAACAACAAAAAAGAGGTGGAGTAAATGTGCATATCCATGCTTGTCCATGCATGGAGACTTCTGAAGGGTAGTCACTAATGCAGGAGTACCTACTATGTGCAGGGCGCCATGGCCGGTGGAGAGAATTCAGCAGTGACCAAGATAAGCAAAGTCTCTGCCCTGGTGGAGCCCACATTCTAACAGTGGGGGAGATGCATTAGGAAAACCAAATATATTATACAATGTATTAGAGAGAAAAAATAATGTGGAAAGGAAGACTGTGTACAGAGGTAGGGAGGTCAGGGCTGGCCTTGCTGAGAGGGTGAGGGAGAGAGCCTTACAGTATCTGGGCAGAGGGCACAGCCAGTGCATATGCCCTGTGATAGGAATGCACTTGGCCTATTCAAGGAGCCAGGAGGAGGCCAGTATGAGGAGAACAGGATGGAGTGGGAGGTGAGGAGGGAGGGATGAGCTTGGGGGGAACAGGATGATTGAGAGATGCTACCAGAGGTTGCCTCTGGGTAGGGGGATGCCTGGGAGCTGGAGTTGAGGTCAGGGATGGAGACTTGCTCTGCCCATTCCCTGTTTAAAGATGCATAATGAAAACTCGTTCATTCGTTCTTTCTTTGTCTCTTTTTCTTTCAAGTGTGGACATCTGCTTTTGGACATCCCTGTGAGCGCTTTTGGGTATTTTTCCTGAGATTCAAGGAGGTCTCCTTGCCAGCATCTTTGCACCACATTTGCTATTTCTCAGCCTCCCAGAGAATGTCAGGAATTGGCCCCTGGGTGGCCTGACCTCCCAGTTAGGCCTGGGAAGCCGACAAAAGCCCCAGGAAGTTGGAAGAGCTAGGGAGAAACTGCACTGCTGTGGCTGCCCCACCTGCTTCTCCAAGTGGCCCGCATCCTGCCTATGGGCCCAGAGCTCAGGTCCCTAATCAAGGAAAGAGCAGAGCATAGAGGCTCGTGCTCAGCTGGGAAGACTTACAGTCTTGGAGCTGAGCAGTTTCGTGTCTCCTGGGTCCCCTTTGGCTCCTGCCTCACACAGTCAATCCTAATTCTCATTTAAAAAATACCAGCCTTTCTGGGGCGCCCAGCTGGCTCAGTCCATAGAGCACATGACTCTTAATCTCAGGGTCCTGAGTTCAAGCCCCACGGCGAGTGTGGAGCCTTCTGAGTCAGGCATCCTCGAGGAAGCTCTGAACTGCCAGCATCGCACACACAGAGCATCTGGGCCTCCGAAACCCTCAAGTGAGGGCCCAACGAGCGAAAGAGAGCAAGTTCAAATGGAAGGGATCTGGAGTTTTGAATCAGACAGGTCTGGGTTCAACCCCTAACACTTCATTCAGTCCCTTGATGGAATTGGGCTGGCCCATGGCCGGAGCAGGGAACAAGACTCCCGCCCGCGGAGCTAGCTAGCTACAGCGCAGTGCCGGGATGTCACACCTCCCTCTTCTTGGCTTGCCTGCCAGGAAGGTAGAAGCCAACAAGTACAATCTCCAGACTCCTTGCAGGGAGGGTTCCCTATGGACTCTGGTTCCAACAAACCATATGTAATGATAGAATTCGGAACCAAGTCCCCAGGGTAGACAGAGGGCCCAGCCTTTGGACTGAGGGCACTGCAGCAGTGGGATGGGTTCTGGAACCCGCATCTGAGGGAGGTGGTATGTCACTGAGAGAGTGGCTTCCTGCCTGGGACAAGGCACCAGCTTTCTGGCCACCTGCTTCTGCTGTGTGTCTCAGAGTGTCATGCCTGGAAGTTCTCTGCCTCAGGTGCAGAGGCCACTTAATCTACACACACCCCAACCCCACACAGGACTCATTCTCTTCCATGCAAGATTTAGGGAGTCAGTAAAGAAAGAATACGATTAACAGTGGTGGTGATTGCCACAGAGCAAGGAACTTGAGGACCTAGAGAGCTAGAGGGAAGACAGACAACAGGTTTGAGATTTGGGTGAGCAGGGATGGAGGGTCTCCCTAAGGAGGTGACATGTAAGACAGCTTACAAAGCTTGAGAAGGAGGCAGCCAGAAGGTGAGGGCACAGCATTCCAGGTGGAAGGAACAGCAAGTGCTGAGGCCATCCCAGGAAAAGTGACTCGGTGTCTTCGAAGAGTGGAGAGAAGACTTGTTTGGCTGGAGAGGCTGGAGTGGTGGGATGAACAGCTCATTTTCCCTCCCTGAGCCTCAGTGTCTTCCATCTGTAAAATGGGCTGGACCCCTTACCAAGTGTTTTCAGGAATTCAGTGAGCCAATGCAGCTGAATACCCTTGGAAACCCCAAAGAACAGGTACCCTTCAGAATCTTAAAGCACATGCTTCAAGAGCTCTTTCTATAATGGGCTGTGGGCTCACTGAGCGTTTCCAGTGACGGGCTGTGCAGCCTGAGGACTAGGCTCATATACTCTGTGGCCACACTGCCTGGCAGGGTGGTGACTTTGGGCAAGTTACTCAATCTTGCTGAGCCGGTTTCCTAATCTGTAAAATGGGGAACAATGACAGACCCTCCTTCAGAGGATTACTGTGAAAATGAATGAATGCAAGTAGAGCGGGTGATGTCTGGCACATAATAAGTGCTTTATAAGCATCAGTTATTCATTGTATCTTACGGAGCCTCCAGACAAGATAAGATGGGCACTGCTACCATCCCCCCGTCCGGGTGAGGAGACTGAAGCTCAGGGAGATAAATCAGCAGCCCAATGCCATCAGAGAGGCAGTTCACATTTACCTGGCTCTGTCCGGCTCTGGAAGTGCCCCCCACCCCCGCACCCGCACCATCCCACAAGATCTAGTTGGGTCATTGTTTTGATGGTAATTTCCACCTCTCAGTGGAGGCATTCACACCGCTGATGAACTAAACAGCCACAGAGGGTGCAGGGTTGATGTCACTGTAGCCAAAACTGTGGTTCCTTGGCCCCACCACGGCCAGCGCTTTAGAACATAACGCAGAATCTGGCTGGTATGAATCATCCTTGTCATAGCACCTGCTCGCTTAGGACAATCGATTTTGCTAGATGATGTAGGAGAAAGAAAAGCCAGAAGGACGGCAGCAGGAAGGGAAAGCGTCCAGGTAGGGACATCCTGATCCCCCCCCCCCCCCAACCTCACCTGACCTCATCATCCCCACTCCTCCCGCCACCCTGGATGGTGTTCCGTAGCACTGGCCTCTTCAAACACATCTACAGTGCTGCCTCAGTGCCTTTGCACTGACCATTCCTGCCCTTCAGACTTGCTTTCTCACCTTCTGCAGGTCCTGGATGAAAGACACTCTGCCTACTTTCTAAAACAAGCCCTTCAGCAAAACTCCCAATCCTCCTCTTCTGCTTAATTTTTCTCCTAGAACCTATTGCCTTCCACATTAGTCAGGGTTCTCCAGAGAAACAGAACCAATAGGATATAAATACAAATAAGTAGAGAGAGAGAGAAATTACAAGGAGTTGGCTCATGTGTTATGGAAGCTGACAAGTCTCATGATCTGCAGTCAGCCGGGTGGGGAGGTAGAGACCTGACATGAACTCCCTGATCTCATAGAGACCATCTTCCAGTGAGAGATATCAAAGAAACAAATTGACATATAACGGCATGTTGTAATTTCAGCTAATGTTGAAGGAAGAAGAATAAAGCAGAGGGTGGTTGGGGAAGCCCTCTTTAGGGAGGTGACAGTGGGGCACAGACTTGAAGGCAAAGAGAGAGCCAGCTGCAAGATATCCATGGAAACGACATTTCAGACAGGGGCAATAAGTGCAAAGGTCCTGAGGCAGGTTGGACAAGCCCGGCAAGCATAAATGTCCTTGTACACCACAGCAAGGAGTCCAGACTTCACCTGCAGGCACTGGAGAGACCCCGAGGGGTTTTCAGCAGGACTGTACTCTGGCCTGGGTCATGTTTCAGAATGGTTATCCCTTTGAGCAACATGAGGCAGGAGGCCTTGGCGAAAGAAATGCTGTGTCAGGACAGGGACAGTATAGCAGGGAGGAGGGGACGGGTACCAGAGAGGTTCAGAAGGCAACATGTGGGGGACCCAACCCCCTGCGTCCCAGCACAGAGACACCTGCAGGGCTGGGTGTGGAGACAAGTCTGGGCCAGGAGAAAGGAGTGAGCCCGCTGGTACCTGCAAAACAGTTTGCTTTGGCAGCGGCATGCAAGGACATTTGCTGTCCGTGCTCCCTGTGATTTCTTTGAAGCTATTTATGGAAAGGCGCACCTGGGGTTGCAGGGCCCATCTCCTCTCCAGGCCATCCCAGTCCAAGCCAAGCCCATGAAGATGTCCAGTGTAGGTGGATCAGGCCTCCTCACCCCATCCCGTTATTTTTCTTAACCTCTCCATGTCTCAGTTTCTCCTCTGTGAAATGGGTCTCATATAAGCCCCCCCCCCCTCACGGGGTGGTCCTGAAGATCAAATGAGATAGCAGGGTAAGGCCTTTAACATGGTGTTGGAGCCACAGAAATGTCAGCTGTACTCCTTTTATTAGTAGTGACCAGGAAGGGGCGCTGGGCGTGAACTGGAGGAATCAGGGGTGGCTTCCTGGCAGAGGAGCGGCTAGAGCTGGAACTGGTGAGTAACAGCTATGGCTAGCGGGGCTCTCACAACATGCCGAGTCCATGCTTGCGCTTCCTGAACCCCTGCCAGAACTCTTGGAAGTAGACACAATTACCCGCCTTGTGGTATAAATCTCCCATCACCGCTGTAACAAATTACCAGAAATTCAGTGGCTTCGAATGACAAAAACATACGACTTTATAGATGTGGATGTCAGAAGTCCGAAACGAGTCTTCTGGGGCTAGGATCCAGGTGTCTGCGAAGCCGTGTTGTTTTGGGAGGCCCTGAAGAGAATCCATTTCCTTGCTTTTTCCAGAGTTTAGAGGCTGGTGGCCCCTCATCCCCCAACCCCTCGCTCGGTCCTCACATCTCCTCTCTGACACTGACCCTCCTGCCTCCCTCTTGTAGGGCCCCTCATGTTTGCATTGGGCCACCTGGATCATCCAGGGTAATCTCTCCATCTCAAGATCCTTGACCTCATCACAACTGCAAAGCCCCTCTGCCGCGTAAGGTCACAGGTTCCCAGATTCCGGGGATAAGGCCGGGGACATCTTTGGGGGAGGCATTATTCTGCCTCCCAGATCTATCTTATGCACAAAAAAGCTGAGGTGGGAGAATTTGCCCAAGGTCAGCTGGCCCAAAAGTTGAGGGCTCTGCCCTGAACCCAATCTGTCAGACCGTAAAACCCACAGTCACCACCACCCTTTGGGGATTCTGGCTTGTGCTGTGCTTATTGTTTGGACCTACATTTTCATGCTTCAGCTTCTCTGCTGCATCGATTCATTTAACAAACACTAATTGAGTGCCTACTCTATGCCAGGCAGTGTTCCAGGCACTGGGGATACAGCGGCAACCAAAATGGGAGAATATCCTTGTCTGCACAAAGCTGACCATCCCTCTATCATTTCCATGTCAATGCAAGTAACAGAACCCCCAGCTCAAATGAGCTTACACAGTGAGATCATTTGCTATTTCACATGGCAAGAAGTCAGGAGGAGGGGTAGTCCTAAGTCAGGTTAAAAGCGCCATTGTCGTGGACCCCAGGATCTTTCCACCCTCAGCTTTGTTCTCATCCCAAATTCCTTCATAACCACAAAATGACTGCCATTGCTCCAGCTAATACATGCAGACACAACGGCGGGTGCATGGAGAACAGGAAATCTCCCCAAAGCCTACCGCAGGCGTTCGCTCATGTCTCATTGGCTACACCTGGGTCCCATGGCCATTGCTCAGCCAGTCCCCCGGAAAGGATCAGAGCAAATACCTGAGATCATTCCAGAGCCACCCTGCCCCCACCCCCCACCCCACCCCCGTCCAGGAGTGTGTCACACTTTCTTGAACCACACAGAGATGCATAGACCCCTAAATAAAATCATGGCTTCCCCAGCAAGAGAGAAGGGGATGATTGCTCCAGCATCAGATGGTTGGGATCCAATCTTGGCTTTGCCACATTCCCTCTGAATCATTCCCCAGGCCTCAGTTCCCCCATCTGTAAAGTGGGTATATTAAAGGGACCTAGTTCACAGGATTATTGTGACAATGTCATGAGTTAACCATGCAGAGCCTGGCTCTGAACAAGCCTAGCTACTACTACCTTTCTCTTCACCCCCAGGGGTGCCCAGAACGTCTATTCTTATTCCATTGCCTTGCCTGTGGAAGACTTTTTTCCAGTCTTCCCCCACCCCTGGTGAAAATGAAAAGTGACTAAAGATGACTGCCTTTCAAGACCCATCCTAGAAGCTGGTGAGGCAAGAACTTGCTTGAGCATGCTGCCCAGAACAAACCAGAATGTGAGTGGTGTTTACTAAAAAGGAGATGCTGGGCTACATGTTTGGCATAAGGGACCTCTCTCACCTTTGCCTTTGTTAACCACCACAGGCAGGTGAAGAGACAGAGGGTCAGAGAAGTAGAGCAGTGGGGGCTCAGATATCCCAGAGCAGACACAGAGAAGCAGGGCCTGAGCTGGGATCTCATGGGCCCTGAGGGTCAGCCTGGAGGTGCATTAGTGTACCCCATCGCAGAAAACAGAGATTGGGTAGCTCACAGACCTGTGGAGGCCCTCCCTGGGGCTGGGGGTAGGCTAATTGTCAGTGGACGGTCTTAGGGCCCCAATAAAGCCCGGGTCCTTTCTGCCAGGTAAGAACCATCAGTCTTTCCTGACGGGTGATGTCCATACCACTGATAGCATGTGAGGTAATTTCAGGTGGTGAACTTTTTAATAGGTTTCAGATGAACCTTTTTAATAGTTATTAGTTTTTATAATAGCTATTATAACCTTTTATTTGTGGCAAGTGATACTGACTTTTATGGTAGCTATACAATTTCCTTCTTAAAATAAACTTCAATGGCACTATTCTGTCCTTTGAAATATTGACACCAAAAAATAAAAATCACATAATAAAGTAAATAAAATAAAATAAAAAGTTGGGGCAAATTCTCATACATTCAGGTGAGAGTGTAAAACGGTTCGACCACTTTGAAAAACTCTTATCTGCTATGTCTGAACATATGTCTGCCTCACGACCCAGCCATTTCTATCTCTTTAGAAATGTGTCCACTGTTCATAAAAACACATGCACAAAGACGTCCACACAAGATTTATTCAGAATATAAACTACCCCAAATGTCCATCAACCTGGAATGTATAAATAAATCGTGGCATATTTACACCATGGAAGACTATACCACAGCTACACGGAGAAAACCAGGCCGAGAAGGGACCCAACTCTAAGATTCTATTCATTTAAAGCCTCAAATCAGGCAAAACTAACCTGGAGTTAGAAGTCATGGTAGCAGGACACCTGGGTGGCTCAGCGGTTGGGCATCTGCCTTCAGCCCAGGGTGTAATCCTGGAGACCCAGAATCGAGTCCCACATCGGGCTCCCCGCATGGAGCCTGCTTCTCCCTCTGCCTGTGTCTCTGCCTTTCTCTCTCCACGTCTCCCATGAATAAATAAATAAATTCTTAAAAAAACAAAAAAAAAAAGAAGTCATGTAGGGGCCACACTTGAGGGTAGTGATAGAAAAAGAGTCTGGGCAGGGGAAGTCCTGGGGAAGCTGGGACTGTGGTGTTCCTTGCAGTGAGTGCTGGTTAGACTGGTGTGTTTGTTTCATGAATTCTTTAAGCCATGCACTAAAGACCTATGTCTTTTCTGTATATATAATACACCTCAATAAAAAGTTCCAAGGGCTCCTGGGTGGCTCAGTTGGTTAAGCATCTGACTTTGGCTCAGGTCATGATCTCAGGGTCCTGGGATCAAGCCCTGCATTGGGCTCCCTACTCATTGGGGAGTCTGCTTCTCCTTCTCCCTCTGCCCCCCTCCCTGATCTGCTCCCTCTGTCTCTCTCTTGCAAATAAATTAATAAAATCTTAAAAAAAAAAGATTCAGAAAGTGAAGCACCGTAAAGAAAAATATTAGCTAAACAATTGGTACACTGGTTTATGAAAATGTGCAGGTTTTCAGGAATGACTGAAGTCTGGGAGTCTGTCTTATATCATCATTATTGTCATGTCTATTTTTAGTGGTTGGAGTCAAATGAACAGCAAACACCTGTTGTGATAATGTAGACTTAAGAGAAGAGGCTTAGGAGAACAGACGGGACATAAAAAGTACTCTTCACTTAGAGATTATTTCATTTTGCTTTTGATGGAAATACATCTGTCTTCAGTTGCTGGGTGGCCTCCTAACACCCCCTCTCCCTGGAATAACTTTGGGAAGTCCTGGCTCAGTTGCAGCAAGTATGAGGCGTGCCTTCTATCCCTCCATAGGCTGTTCCCAGGGCAGACATGGCTAATCAATCTCAGAGTTCTTGTCCATTGATTCCAGAGAAAGCCATTAATCCTTTACAATGCAACATCAAAGAGATTGTTGCAAACAAGTGGCGGCTTGCCCTTGGATGACATCTACTTGACATTCCATATCCAAACATCTGTTGCTCCTTGATCAGTGAGACTGTAAGCCATGGGTCCTACCTCTGCCAGGGGCATACCCAGGAAATCATCATGCCCAGAGGAGAGTGCAGAAGAGGAGAGATCCACAGCTTCCGTCTGGAACTAGACATACAGCATGATGCCTGGGCACCACGTCTCTGGTCTCAGCCCTACCTGCCTTCCCACTACCAGACCCCTTCCTCTCCTATACAGCATTAGCTTCTAGAGAGAAAGGCCTTGCATGTGTTCACCTGTGTGGTCCATGTACAAACAAATCCCACAAAAGCTCCATGTAGTTTTCATGGGCCAGAGTACTACCAGTTAGTTTTCTGTGTGTTAATGGAAGGATGGAACACAAGGAAACAATAGCAGGCTCATTTTGACTTTGGGATGCCATCTAGGCCTGTCCTCCTTGCATGATATTTGCATAACTGATCATAATTTGATTAGGCTGTGTTTTTGCTTGACCAGTACCCATTCCTTCCTTTCCCAATAATGGCATCTCAAATTTCCTTTAGGGAATTTCTCTTTTCTTATGGCTAAATGAATTAATCCCTACTGTGATTTGTGTGGAGAACATAGACTAACAAGCCATCATGGTAACTGGTTCAGGGATGGGTGTAAGACCCAGCTGGGCCAATCAGAGCTGGCCCAGATACTGCGGCTGCTCAGGTTGCCAAGGTGATAAGAGGTAATCCAACAGCTATTGGCATCATCTTAACTCCACTTGAGGAAATCCAATCTTAGAATGAAACCAAATATAAGACAAAGCAGATCCAATACAGGGCAAGATTCAGATGCCCTATGATATCATTTAAACACCAGGATCCAGCCATACCTGAAACTGGTGCACTTGCAGACATTTATTTCTGTTTATAATTATTTGAACTGGATTTCTTTCCCTGGCAACCAAAAGATTCTTGATTAATATAGGTTATTAAAAATACGTCTGGGTAGCTTACAAATGGACAATTATTCGGGGAAATGACCTAAGAACCTGTGGGATAATAATAGTATTGCCAGATAAAGCAGATGCAGAAAACACAAGGCAGATTAATCAAGAAACTGATAACAATTTCTACCATAAAGATAATAAAACCACTGTTCTACAGATCCTTTAGGAGGGCAGAGTCCTAAGTGGCCATCTGCTCTACCAGGGTGGTCCCCTGTGAAAACAGGAAATTGACATTAGCCGACACAAGGTAGCTTAGTGAACCTGTGTTAGCTTCTCGTGATTATCATATTTTCTTCTAAACAGTCACAAGCCATCTGTGTAAAGCTCTGTTCCAGAATTCTGGTAAGAGCTCTTGCTGTCAGACATACCCCATCTGGGGTTTCCAGAATCCATATTATCTTCCCTTTTAGAAAATTGGAGTCCTCGCCCGTCTTCAGGCTCCACTTTCTATCCAGCGGTTTCTTCTGGGTCCCTCCTTACTGTCTCCAGGCAAGCCGTGAATTCAATTCTCTCTTTAGAACATATCTTCCTCCCGTGGGATTTGAAAGAACATTTGTCCTCAGTGGTGAAGGCAGAGCTGCATCAAAGATGAGTGATTCAGCATTCTTCCTGTTGTCTGACCACATGACCCCGTCTCCTCCCACAGGGAGTCTGTCTCTGACATCTCATTTTTCCCTCTGAATTTTGTACATTATTTTTCTTGTAAAATTCACCTGGAGACCTTATTACTTTTTTTAAGTAACATATGCATATGATAAAATAAGTTCCAACCGATCAAAAAGATATGCAATTAAAAATATGCCCCCTCCCTGCCCCTAGCCCCCTGATTCCCATCCTTAGAAACAACCGTGCCCATCAGCATTTCCTCCCAAAGGTATTTTGTGTATATGCCAGGATATATGTGTGTACATGGATGCATTGGCATGTATCCTCCCCCTACCTTTTTCAGATTTTGAAGTCACCTCTACACCCAATGTGGGGCTCGAACTCACAGCCTCGAGATCAAGAGCCATATGTTCCACCAACTGAGCCAGCCAGGGGCACCCCATTGCCTTTTTCTGTGTATTTGTATTTTTTTTCTTTTAAAGATTGTATTTATTTATTCATGAGAGACACAGTGAGAGGCAGAGACATAGGCAGAGGGAGGGAGAGGCAGGCTCCCTGTGGGGAGCTCTATGTGGGACTCGATCCCAGGACTCAGGGATCACGACCTGAGCCAAAGGCAGATTCTCAACCACTGAGCCACCCAAGTGCCCTTCTTTTGTGTATTTGTGGTAAAAGATGAAAACATAAAATTTACCATTAGTGACACTGAGTCCATTTGCAACCATGCCTACTATCTAGTTCCAGAACATTCTTATCAATCCAGAAGGAAACTCACAGTCATATATCAATTGCCCCTCATCCTCCTCCCAGCTCCTGGCAACCAACTCCCAATCTATTGTCTCCATGGATTTACCTATCCTGGACATTTCCTATAAATGGAATCATCCAGTACATTCGGTTGCCTGCATCTGGCTTCTTCCACTCAGCATACTTGTTATTAAGTTCATCCAGACTGTGGCAGGTATGAATACTCCATTCTGTTTTATGGATGAAAAATATTCCAATTCCATTGAATGGAGAGACATCCTGTTTATCCACGCACCTGTTGATGGACCACTACGCTGTTTCTACTTTTTGGTGATAGGTGAGCAACGCTGCTGTGAACATTCACATGCAAGCGTTTATTTGAGGCTCTGTTTTCAGTTATTCGGGGGTATATCTTGGGGTAAAATTGCTGAGTCATGCGCGTTTAATGTTTAGAACTGCCATACTGTTTCCCACAGAGGCTGTACCGTTTGATATTCCTACCAGGAGTGTGTGAGGGTTCCAGTTTTTCCGCATCCTCACCAGCACTTGTTTTCCTGTTTTTCTTACAGCCATCCTAATGGATGTGAAATGGTGTCTCATCGTGGTTTTGATTTACATCTCCCTAATGACTAATGACACCCTTCCTTGTCACATGAACACAGCCTACTATCCCCTTTTTGTGGCCTCCTGAGTATTTGCTGAATGATCTATAAATGGAGCTTATCCCTTATTGGTTTTACATCGAAATCCATGCTCTTCTCAGGGCGACACACTACACACTAAGCCAGCCCCCCGCTGGCTTCTCACTTCACATAACGCCCGAACAGCCACCCAGGGTGGATGTTCTTAATTTTCTTCCCTGAAGTCAAGGGCAGCCCTGTCCCCACTAATTTCCATCTGTAAAAGGTCTTCATCATGGTCTCCCATCATCAGTGATGAGAACACAATCATCTCCTGACACCAACCCACATCAGTGATATGTTTGAGACCTCCCTCTATTCCGGGCATTTACATTTCTCTGCTTCATTCTACTGACTCCTTTGAGATAACTTACTCCATTTTTCAGGAAGCAGAGTGGGGCATAGGAGGGTCAGTGGAAGCCCGGTTCAGCCCCCGTGTTGTCTGACACCCAGGGCTGCACCCCCTACCTCCAGGCAACTCCCTTGCTTCTGCTGTCTGGAATAGATAGACTGAACAATCGTCCCAGTTTCCCTGGAGTGGGGGGTTTCCCAGGATGAGGGACCTTTCGTACTAAAACCCAGAAAGTCCCAGACAAACCAGGATGAGTTGGTCACTGTGGTCTGGACAGCCTCCCAGCCTTTGTGTTTGGGGCACATTGCCATGAGTCATCGATGCCTTCCGTCCTCTCCCTGCTGGCACAAGAGTCACAGCTCCCAGGCCTTGAGGGGACTTAAACCCACAACCTCGAGCCTTCATTCCCTCCCCCGCACCCTGGCCTGGGTGGCCCCTGTCCCAAATTTCCCCTTTCCTCCCACGCAGCCCCAGAGAACCATTCAGATGACAACCTGCCGCGAGGCAGGCCAAGGGCCCGAATATCGGCAGAGAGAAAGCAAGCCCCGGCCTCGACCATAAGGTCATTGAGTCCAGGGAAGTAGAGAAACAGTCGGTGTCGAGTGTCCCCTGGCGTCTGTGTTTCCATAGTCCTCTGTGTTTCTGCCTCACACCTCGGGAAGAGAGAAGGCATGCAGAGGGCCCAGGAGTTCAAAGGCATCCGTCTGGGCATTGTGGCCGGGCAAATCGGCCAAGTGAATAACACAGCAAGCGGCGACGGCTTTGTCCCATCCTAATCATTCAGAACCGCTGGCTCAGAAGAGGCCGGGGCACCGCCTCGGCCTCCTCACGCCCCCGATCTGCCAGCACCGTAATTAGCTTATTACCAGCCACCTTGTGCTAATAACCTTTCCCTTTATTACTGAGAAAGGAATTAAAGAGAACTAATAGACCACGGCCAGCAATCCATTTGGAACCTTGCATTTTTCCCTGGGCGCCCTGCGAAGGCAGAAGTCGGGGGAGGCTCCACCCCATGCCCTCTGGGCTCTGGTGCCCCAGGGTTCAGCCTGGGTTGTCGACAGAGCTTCCCCTTCCCGCGGGCCGGCTCAGGTTCTGCTGGCTCTTAGGCTGCCTGCTGAGTGGGCAAGAGCGGGCCCTGGGGACCCCCGCAGAGGATGGGAAGGAAGGGAGGGGGCACTGTTGTCCCCTGGCCTGGCGTGGCCTCCTGCCTCCCCTTGGCCTGCGCCTAGTGGTCACTTGTGGCCAGCGGCAGTCCTCTGGTGGCTCGGTCCTCTGGCAGATGCTGTCATTTGCATTCCCAGTGGCCACTCTCCCCGACTTGCTCGTGATGGTTCTGTGCGCTCTCTGCTGACTCTCCAGAGGGCTGACTCCGGGCTGCTGGAGGCTCCCAGCCTCCCTGCCTGGTGCTGACATCCCCTGGTGCAGCTGTCTGGCAGGCCCAGCTGGCACAGGAACAAAAGCCCGGCCTTGGGGTGGTGCTCCCGATGCCCGCAGCTCCCTGTGGGACCAGGCCGAGGCCAGGACTTAACCCCAAACTGCCCCCTTGGCCTGCCTTGCTTCCCCATGCCCTCCCTCATTGTGCCAGGAGCGCGACCTTAGCAATAAATCACCCACACAGAAATGTCACCCAGGAGTCCGCTTCTGAGGAGACCAACCCCAGAAGCCCAGTCTGAGCCAGGACAGGCCCCGTGACCTAGTTCTGGGCAGTGGACCTGAGGGAAGTCTGGGGAAGGTTCTCCCTCCCTGAAGAACACAAGTGCAGGAAGAAGTGTGGCCCAGGCGGTGAGCTGAAGATGGGCCCCTGGTGGAGGAGAGGACAGGTCTCAGGTCCTTGCTGGTGCTACTGAGCCCACCACTAGTCCTACCACCGCCTGCCCGTATCTCCACCTTTGATTTTGTGAGATTACACTGACCCCTTCTCACGGAACCTTCTAGTCAAACATCGTTACCTGCAGCAGGAAGGGCGCTTACTGACAGAGGCCCCAACACCCTCCCGTGCGGCGGGCGGCCCCTGACAACCCCTGTCTGGGGAGCGTGTTAGACTCCTGGGGAGATGTTCACCCTCGTTCTGACTGACAACACATGAAAGGGTGTCTCCTGGGGCCTCCTGGGGAAAACTGTGTGCTAGCCATACCCATGATGCCCTGGCCCCAGGAGAGTGCCCACCCCCGGCCTCCCCAGTGGACTCATGGAGCCAGAGTCTGGCCACCATGCCTGGGGTGGGGGGGGTGGAAACCCGAGACCTCCTGTCACACATGACAAGAGTTTTCTTATTGTCGAGGCAGGGGAGTGACAAGGGCCAGAGTCGGACCAGCCGGGCCTTCCGCCGGCTTGCTGTGCGCCCTTGAGCAAGTAGCTCTGCCTCTCTGCAAGGCAGGCTCTTCTGGGGGAGGTGGAGGCCTTGTGCCTACTGGGCAGGTGAGTCCGGCAAGAAACAGCAGGTAGAGGGAGGGCTGTGCCTGTGGTAGCAGCAGCCGTCACTGCAGGCCTGCCACGGGAACCCTACTGGGCCCTCGGACCTGATCATCGTGTGGAGGTAAGAAACAAGGCAAGAGGAAAGGGAGGAGGGAGGACATGGCCTCCGCTCACCCATGACCCTGGGAGGGAAACCCTCCGGTCTGACCCGCTCCTTAATCTTGTGGATTTTCACCTGCTTGATTCATTTGGCTTATTATAAATCAATATATGATATGTGATAGATTTTTTTTAATGTGATAGATTATTATCAATACTTTAAACACCCATGGCTTAGGAACAGGGAATTCTCTTTTGTAAGATTTTATTTCTTTATTTGACAGAGAGAACGAGAGTGCAAGCAGGGGAGGAGGAGCAGAAGGAGGGGAGGAGGGAGAAGCAGGGAGCCCCATGTGGGACCCAATCTCAAGACCCCGGGATCATGACCTGAGCGGAAGGCTGATGCCCCCCAGGCACCCCAGGAACAGAGAATTCTACCGTGAACACCCCTCAACACCCCCACATTTACCAAAGGGCTCCCTTTGCCCAAACTGCTTCAGACACATTGTAAACCAATCAAACGGAACAGATGCAGATGAAGCTCCCTGGCCCCTTCCCCTCAGGCGGCCCCTCCCCAGAGCTAAGCACCATCCTGAAGTTACTGTGTGAACGGCTCCAGCCATTGGTACGTCTCCTGCGCTGGGGGCAGCCACACGCAGTGTACAGCACAGCGCTGCACGTTCTAAAACTTTACCTACATAGTGTACTATTGCGTGAATTATTTTGTAATTAGCATTTCCTGTTCCTTATTATGTTTTTGCAGTAAGCCGTGTTGATGAACTTACATCGAGTTCATTCATTTCAACTGCCATGGTGTATTTTTTAAGTCTCCCCTTGACAGACCTATGTGTGGTGTTCGATTTTCCCCAATTACAAACCAGGCTACAGTGAAAAACCCTATGCATGCTTCTTGAGGCTCAAAGGTTCACTAGATCTCAACGCCCCCTTTTAAGCCAAATGTTTGGACTGTCGCCTCCACGATCCTGAAATGTGACTCATGACTTATAGGAGCTACCTACATATGGTATGTACCAAAAATAAAATACACACATGCCCTGCCTGAAAGATCAAGGAAATTAATTCCTATTAAAATAATACATATTTCAGGGCACTAGGGTGGCCCGGTTGGTTGAGTTTCTGGCCCAGGCATGATCTCGGGGTCCTGGGATTGAGCCCTGAGCCAGGTTCTGAGCTCAGCCAGAGTCTTCTTGTCCCTCTCCCTCTGCCCCTCCCCCAACTTGTTCTCTCTCTCAAATAAATAACATCTTTAAAAATAAATAAATAAAATAATGCATATTTCTATAGGTAAATGCTCAAATACAGCTACCCCGATGGCCCACGCAGTCAGCTTGCACCTGTGTGCAAAGTCACTCTGAATGCCCCAGGTAATGTGCAGACTCACACAGGTGTGTGGGTGGTGGTGACTCCTGTATCACTAGTGGTGACTTCAGCCACATGGCTTGCCAGAGGGGCATAAGACTTGGCATGGCTCTGAACAGAACAAAGTATACTTGCCCCTTGACTTTGATACTCATTTGATTCCTGGAAAGCCCTGTGCCCACCTAAAAACCTTATCAAAACTACTTTCAGTTTACCTGTACAAGAGTTAGGCTCTAGAGCCAGTTTGCTATAGACAGAGTTCTCACCAAAAATGATAAAAGGAGTTTGAAATCTGTGTAGGAGGTGGAACCATTCCTTCTTTTAGGGGACTATCCCTGCATCAGCGTCACGGGAAGGTTAGCCTCTCTCTTCGGCATCCAGGAAAAGCCCTGGGCACACCCAGGTCACTGCAAAACCCAAAGGCCTTACCCTGGGGCCATTAAATCTCCCTATGGCAGGCTCACAGGATAGATGTGAAGTGCTGCTCTCAGGGGTCCCAAACTCAGGACATTTCTCCAGGGCCCAGAGGAGAGGGCAAGATTCCTGAGAATGGCCAGAAAGAGTCCTGGATTTTGACTTCACCAGCCCGTGCGGAGACCAGCCAGCCCTCAGGGGGCCAGGACCTCACCTTATAGAATGGGGCCAGTTTTCAAGGCATTTGTGTATCGAGGACTGTTTCTATGAACCACAAATGAGCTACTGGATGGGCACTTTTAAGAGTCTTTTCTCTTTTTTAATTGGTATATATAGCCTAAGTGCAGAAAAATGCAGTGAATTTTTACATATGTACACAGTTCTCTCCAGTAAAGACATCTAAGACTTCTAGCACCCCAGGAAGTACCCCTGTGGCCACCCCACCCTCACTTGGCCCCCTGGCAACCACCCATCTGAGTCAGAGTTGCCTGTTCTAGAGTTTCATATCATTGGAATCCTAGGGTACGTACGGTTTTATATCTGGTTTCTTTCATTCTGCATAACGTTTCTGAGATGCATCCGTGCTGTGGCGCGCATGGAGAGTTCATGACTTTGATGGCTGAATAGCTCCCTTTGGCGTGGGTGTGCTGGCGTGGGTGTGTTGCCGTGTGATCGTCGTTCACTTGCTTCTGGGCACGTGGCTTATTGCCCGTGTTGGGTGATTATGAAGAATGTGACGACGAATCTCAATGTCCAAGCCCTTGTGTGGACATGTGTTTTCATTTCTCTGGGGTTAAATACCCAGGAGGTGGATTGCTGGGTCTTATGGTAACCGTATGTTTTGCTCTAGAAGAAATTGTGAAACGGTGTCTGCAGAGCAGCTACACCACTTTGCATCCCCGCTGGCAATGTGTGAGGGGTCGTAACCCACATCCTCGCCAGCACTGGGTATTAGCAGTCTTTCTCACGTTAGCTGTCCCAGATGGCATCTAGTGCTTCCTTCTGCAGTTTTATTTTCCTTCGGAAGCAATGAGATTGATGTGTGTGGGAAGCACTCTACCTCACAAGGGCTCTCAGCAAAATCCCTGTTATTTTTTTTTTAAAGACTTTATTTATTTATTCATGAGAGACACAGAGAGAGAGGCAGAGACACAGGCAGAAGGAGAAGCAGGCTCCATGCAGGGAGCCCGGTGTGGGTGGGACTCGATCCCAGGACCCCGGGATCACAACCTGAGCCAAAGGCAGACACTCAACCACTGAGCCACCCGGGCATCCCTCAGCAAAACCTCTTCATGTAAGAGAGTCCCCAGTCCACCTTGGGCTCCCCTGCCTGGACTTCAGTTGGCAAAGCCTTCCTGTTCAGCGAGCCCTCTGAGGCCAGAGAAGTGTTGCTTTCGGGCAGCTGATGCCCAGCCGGGGATGTCCTGCCCTGCGTTCAAGATGGGGGAAGCCACACCCTGAGGGCCAGGGTAACTGACCCCAGGACCTCAGCCCCTGCCGCAGACAGGTGTCATAGTAAATAGCATGGGCTTGGGGACTGGCCCTAGGAAGCACCCACACCACCTCCCCCAAAGCAGAACTTCGAGCAAAGAATTTCTGCTTTAACCTCAGTTCCCTTGCCTATAAACTGAATATAATACTAGAACCCATCTGACTGGGGCATCGTGCAAAGCATCTACCCCAGTGCCTGGCACCCAGAATGCTCAGTTCATCAAAGAGACACTAACTCCTTCAATCCCTCAACAAAGAGAACAGCCATCCTTCAGAGAAACAGCAGTGACCTGATATTTGAGTCCTTACAAAGCCTGGTAGTTTTTTATTTCTGTTTCATTAACTTTTTTTTTTTTTTTTTTTTTTTAAACATCAAAGCCTGGTCTGGAGCAGCAGTTTCCCAATTTGAGCATCAGGAGCCCCTGGAGGGTTTATGCAAATACAGAGTTTGCTGGGCCCCGCCCCCAAGTGTCTGATTCAGCAGGTGGAGGCTGGAGCTGAGAAGCTGCAGTTCTAGCAAGTTCCCAGGTAGTACTGGTGCTGCTGGTCCAGGGACCACACTTGGGGAACCACTGATCTGTCTTTATCAAAATTAGCCTCATGGGCCTCTGCCTGGCTAGATATTAGAATCACCTGAGGAGTTTTTAGAACTATAGATGCCTGTCCCCTGACCCAGGACCTTGATCCTGTTGGTTCAGGGGTGGAACCCAGAAGCCAGGAACATCCACAGATGTGAAAAGCTCCCCCAGGTGATTCTAAACAAACAGCCCCATGAGAACCAGAGCCTCAGCCTGAAACCACCTCAAACTATGTGTGCTGCGTGGGATTCTTGTATGTCACGTCCTCAAATCCCCCCTCCAGAGAGGGCACCAAGAAATTTAATCAGATCTAGCCATTATTCGGGGGGGGGGGGGGCGGTATGACTTTGCATTCATAAGTGTTGGATATCGCAATAAACAGACCTTTTAAAGATCCCTTTAAAAAGTAACATAGTAAGCAGCTACTTGCTGGAGCTCATCAATAATATACACTCACAAAGGAAATGAAACAACCAATGTCCTAATTTATGCAAAAGGGTATTTGTGGCCTAGGATAACATTTCCAGTGGCTGCGTCATATGCAGATTCAAAAAACACCATGTCTGAAAAGTTCTAGACATAAGGAGAACAGATGGGCTCAGCCAAGTTCTGTTTGATGACTCAAACCACCATGTCAAAGGCACGGGCGGGGGTGCTCAAAACACATTACAGCATTGCATGAATGTAAGCACAGAACAAAAAGAAATATTTCTTAATGTATGATGTTGCTTATATAACATGTGACTTTAAATAGAGATAAATAGGCACATGTAACTCTTTTACTAATACAAATGGGCAAGTAAACATTTGACTATTTAATTTATACCTCTGAACTTTTATACTGAAGTTTATATTAAAAAAAAAAAAAAACCTGGGACAAGTACCCCTCTCCTTGGTATGACAAGGAGCTGCCTTAACATTTGTGCATATATTATATTTTTTGCAGCACAATGGTAAACAAGACAGATGAGTCTCTGTTTCCAGGAAGCTGGCATTAGGAGAAAGACAACAAACAAATATGATGTTATAAAGAGTGCCTCATGGAAACCAGAGTAGAACAGAGGGAAAGGAGTGGCAGGGAGGGGCGCTGCTGCATTTGAACAGAGAGAGAATAAAGCAGAATTGAGCCTTGCAAATATCTGAGAGAGGAGAACACCAGGTAGCGGAACTGCAAGTGCAAAGGCCCTGAGGCAGCAATGCACTTGCTATATTCAAGGAGCAGTAAGGAAGCCAGAGAATAGTGGGAGGAGGGAGAGTGGGCAGGCCAGATCTTACAGGGCCCAGGGGACCATGGAGAGAGGTGAGTTTTATTTAATCTGATGGATCTGGAGTGCTTGGTTCCTTTTGGGCTGAACAGGGGGTAACTTCTCATTTTTTTCTGGATCCAGAGCCTCTCTCCACAGCTGGGTCCAGTCAGTGTGTCTATCCAGCATTCTCAGGTCCTCCAGGATAGAAGCATTAATGCCTCCTACTTCCCCATCTGCCTCCCACCCTCTTCTCTTCCCCAGTGGAGCAGCCAACAGCAAGGAGGGGCCACAGAAAGTGCCAAAGGGCAGGTAAGGGCTTCCCAGCTCCTCCACCTGTACAATACAACTCAAGTCTGGGAATCAGCACTTATTTAGCACCTCTTAGATGCAAGGCAGTGACCTCAGTTTAGCACCATATACACTACTCACTCAACAACACCTGCTTTTGAGGTCAAAGCTAAGAGCGGACACAATCGCTCTTTGTATTTTATGGCCCTTGAGAGTTTACTTTGTTTTGCCACCAGGCCTGCATTCCCCTGGGGGGAGAGGGAGGGCAGGAAGACAGGATTGATGGTACCCAGTAGGTAGAATGGAAAAGTGAGGAGAGGCCAAGAGACTGGGGCCCCGGAATCCAGCTCCCCTCATCCCCATTCCCCATCTGGCCAACTCACAAGTGTAAGAATCCAAACACATCTGGACTTTCCCCACCCTGCCGTGTGCTTCTACTGTGTGCTCTGGCCATTTGGGGGCTGATGGGAAGAGGGTATTGGTGACAGAGGGACCCACACTCAGAAGGTCCCGTGACTGGTTTAATGCTCTACTATCACCATCTTGAACTTCATCATCATGTTTGAACAAAGGACCATCTGTTTTTATTTTGCACGAGGCCCCACAATTTATGTGGTCGGCCTGGACAGGGGCCCCATTCTAGATGCACAGACAAGGATCTAGAAGCCTGGCTCCCTGACTGCCACTGGAGATCTGACGTGTAGCCTAGACTCAAGGCCCCAAATGCTGGGACCTGCAGATCCCCACCTCTTGGCCAGAAGCCACTGGAAACCCTCTGGGGCTGTGTCTCTGTGGAAGCACCTCTACAGAGGTCAGAGCTGCTTGTAGCAGACATCTGTGAGGCTGTGTCTGGTTTTGATTAAATATCCAGAGTCACTCATTAATTTGCCCTACAGATAGACTTGGAAGCCCTCCTGATATAAAACCCTCTCCACCATGGCTGCCCGGCCCCATCCCTGCCACCTATAGCTCCTACTAGGAACCAGGAGCCCCTTGTTCAGGGGCTAAGGGCACAGAGGCAGAGGGGAAGCCCAAAGTCTGACGATCGAGTAAGAGGGCTCTCTCGTCTCCTGACTGGGGTCAGAGGCCATCATCGACCTGGTACCATTTAAAGAGGTCCAGGACAACATCCTGCTCGCAGAGCCTTTCCCTACCTTGGCCACTGGATCTGCAGCTCCATTAAAGCCTGTTCCTTTGGGGAACCTGGGTGGCTCAGTTGGCTCAGTCAAGCATCTGACTCTTGATTTGGGCTCTGGTCATGATCTCAAGGTGGTGAGATGGAATCCCACGGTGGGCTCTGCACTCAACGGAGAATCTGTTTGAGTTTCTCCTTCACCCTCTGCCCCAAATCCTGTGCTCTCTCTAATAAACAATAAATAAATCTTAAAAAAAAAAGAAGAAAAAGGCTAGTCCTTTTTCCTTTGGGTGAAACCCATACCTCAAACTCTTTTGCATTTCTTGTTGTAGGGCTTGTAATGATTTATTTACCAGTCTGTCTCCTCTCTAGGCTGGAGCTTTTGAGAGCAGAGTCAGTGCTCTGTTTGTTCATTCCTCAGGAAGCCTGTTCCCTAGCACCCCCTCTGGTTGGGGCATCAGCTGATACAGGGGCTCAAGCCTTTGTATTCTCAACATTAGGCAAAGGACTTCCACTGTCAGGGGCCCTCCAAATATTTGTTGAATGAATGAATGCATGAATACATGAAAACTATAGCTTACATTTCCTGAACACCTTCTAGGCACTGGGCACAGTTTCATTCGATTTGTGTATATTTCCTCATTCAGCTCTTCTGACGACCCCAAGTTTAGTGCGTTCCTTGTCCTCATCTGACAAAGGAGCAGACCGAGGTGCACAGGAAGGATGCTTAGAGGGCTTGCAATGTGCGCAATTCACAGGCAGGCAGAATTCAGGTCCAAATTAGTGAAATATCTTGAGATGGTGTTTATTTCCCTTCTACTTCTCGAGTTTAATGACTGTTTATTCTCATAAACATCTAATTTGTGTGCTCAGCCTCCCAGTCAGATTGCAGTGCCAACTGGCTGGGATGCTTGCCTCTGGTGGGATATCATACCCCCTCCCTGTTTTGTTTTGTTTTTTTATATAAAACAAGACTCTTTGGAGCCTGTGCATCTTCCTAGCATCCCACGATGGGGACATGCTGTCCTCCGCAGCCTCAGAGGCCTTGCCAGGCCAGCTGGAGGCAGGCAGCGGGGGAGCAAGGGTTCCCTGCAAAGATGGCTATCAGCACACCTCTCCTGCCTGCAGGTACCTGAAGCTCCTCCCACCAGGGGCGGAGCCCCCCCAAAGCGGGTGGGCTCCTTGAATGCTTTGACCAATAAGAGGCGGTGAAAGTGAATTAATACCAGTTTGGGACTAAGCTTTGACAGACCTGGCAGCGTCTGCTTTTCCTTTCTTGGGATCCAACCTTTTCCACCAAGAGAAGCTCAAGCCAGTTTCTAGAAGGGCAAGCAAGCACGTGGACAAAGGGAAGACTGAGGAGGGGAGGGACTACGAATGGAGAAATGCCCCCCACCCCGTCCTGGCCCCTCCAGCCTGCCTGGCTGCAGTGCCAACAGATGTGGGTAAAGACATGCAGATCATCCAGCCAGTACCCGCCCCGCCCAGCACCCTGATGAATCCTGGGGATCAGCCTGGCAAACAGCATCTCCTCAAGTACTTCCCCCACCTCCACCCCCACCCCCAGGAGAGCGCCTGTTGGTCTTCCCAGCAGGTGTTAAAATAACGACCTTGGCTAAAAAGGAAGCTGTGTGCATGGGCGATAAGAGGGTCTGGCTGCCTGAGCCGGAAGGAGGGAGGAAGAGAACAGAGGTGGAGGCAGAGTCTAGGGAGAGTTGGCCAATTTCGGGGCTATCGACTGGATTGGGGGTGGGGCACAGTGCTTCTTGCCACCCTCTCCCTGCCCAACTCAGAATTCAGCCTCAGGCTTTTCCTCATGAACAAGTTTTGCAGGAAACAAAGGCCTGAGACCAATAGCCCTCTCCTGCCTCAGGGTCTTTGCAACTGCCATTCCCTCTGCTTGGAATGCTGCTTCCCCCCTGTTCTGGATGGAAGAGTGTCCCACCTAAAAACTGCTGAAGTTCTAACTTCCAGGAATTTAGAATGTGACCTTATTTGGAAATAGGTTCACTGTAGATTTAAGTAGTTAGGATGAGGTCATGCTAGAGCAGGGTGGGCCCTAAATGCAGTAGGACTGGTGTTCTTATAAGCGAGGAGAGCTCGGTAATGAAGACACGGAATCACACGGGAGTGACATCATGAGACAACAGAGGCCGAGATTGGACTTTCTGCAAGCCGAGGAAGCAGGAAGGGGCAAGGAACAGTCGGTCCCTAGAACCTATGGTGGGAGCATGGGCAGAGATGCTGGGATGGGGTATGGAGCCATGGACAGACAAAAATGCACAGCAAAAGCCTGACAGCAAGCCTGGTGCCTGCTGATAGGGGACCCAGCATGTCAGTTACAGGACTTCCAGAGGGAGGGACACTATGCAGCCATCACAACGGGTGAGGCTGTCTCAGTCAGGGCACAGAGCCACCTTGAAGATCTAGGCTTCCTGTGTCGTTCCTGTTTTGTATTTTTTAATTCAGAGTTAAAATAGATAATAGTTAGGAGCATATAGTACATTAACCTTTGGTGTGCTCACTGGATTGTTTTTTAAAAAATAAACTATTTTATAGAACAGTTTTAGATTTACAGACAAATTGTGAAGATAGGACACCTGGCACCCCATTTCCCATTATTAGCATCATATTCATATGCGACATTTGCCACAACAAACAAACCAATACTGGTACCTTATTAATCACTAAAGTCCACACTTCATTCAGATTGTCTCTCTTTTCCCTCAATGTCCTCCTTCTCTCTGGGATCCCATCCAGGACACGACACCACATTTAGGCGGCACGCCTCCTTGGGCATCTCAGCTGTGCCGGCTTTGCAGACTTTCCTTGTTTGCGATGGCCTGGGCAGTTTTTAGCAGCTCTGGTCATGGATTGTGTAGGAGGCTCCCCAGGGGGGACCGGGCTGATGTTTCTCTGGTGCTGGGACTGGGGTGATGGCTTGACAAATTTTTTAAGCTATATTGTTCAGTGGGTGCAGGAGACGGTGGAAGGGCCTCATCGCTGGTACTCATGTCTGTGCATTTCTGCGTGTGCACTCACAGGTCACCTCTGAAAGGACACACAGACACTGCGGATGGCAGATGCCCCAGGGGCAGAGCAGTGGTGGGCACCTGAGGACCAGGACAGGATGTGTCCTTCACTGTGCCCTTTGAGAAAGATGCTTGACATGTACATACACACAACTGAAAAATCTAGAAAGACACATTAAATAGAACAAAACATGCCCCCTGCCCTACGGCCTCCACCCCTCTCCTCCGCAGCCCTGAGAGGCTAGGCAGCAGTCCAGGAGGAAACGGGTTGGCCCCGTCTGCTGGCTGGGACTTCAAAGGACATGCAGTGCCCAGGAGGCCCACTTAGGGCCTGGCCGTCCACCTCCTAGGAGGGGAGGAAGTGTCAGCCCCAGGGCAGTCTCAGAAGGGCCAAAGGGACAGGCCACCTGGGCCAAGCAGCTTCCTCTCTCTGTGCCTCAGTTTGCTTGTCTGTGAATTGGGGGTGCTGAGATGCCTGAATTGTGGGGCTGCTGCCAAGAAGCGCCCCCCACAAGACGGCTGAGGCATGAAGCACATAGCTCTATGGCCAGGAAGCTTCAGAAAAACGGCCAGATGGTCATTTGCAGGGAGTCCCTGGTATTTCTAAGTGACAGATGCTGCCACTGACAGAGGCCTGAGTGGGGCCTCTCCACACCCAAGATGCTCCACTCTATTATTTTTTTTTTTTTTGAGATGCTCCACTTTAGACAGTTCTCAGTCAGAGTTGTCATGGGAGGCTGGGCAGACTCAATACTGCACAATTCCAGGGGCCCAGAGTCCACAGTGGCTTCCTAGGAAGGGCACTCAGGACCAGCAGGTCAGCTCCCTGCTGTCCCTTCCCCTTCCTGGCTCTAAAGCTCCATCACAACAACACTTAACCACCCCCCACCCCGACTCCAGGCTGCTTAACACCTGAAAGCAGAGCTGGGTTCATGTAACTGCAGAGCCAGGAAGGAAAACAAAGCGCCACCACCAACACAAGGTGCCAGAGCTGCCCCTGCCCTGCCCTTGCCTGCCATGGCCTGGGGAGGACACATGCTCAGAGGTGTTTTTTGGGGCAGTGGTCTGTACTGGTGCCAGTCTCCGGGGTTCTGTGTCACCTCTGCCACTTCCTGTTGGGTGGCCCCAGGCAGACCATTGAAACTCTTTGGTCTCAGTCTCCCTCTGCACGAAATGGGAGCTGTAACACCTTGCCTTTAAAGGTTAATATTGCATCCTCCTTGCGTTCTAGGCCTGAGGGTAGGTCTGGGTGTGTCCTTGTGAGTGTGAGGCACTCCGCAAGCGTCTGTGAGGGTATATGTGAGGGTGAGCATGCCTAGACTGCCCCATCCCTTGCCCTCTCCATTGGACAGACTGGAGGGCTACCTGGAGGAGGCAGCGTGGCCCAGTTTTCCTGTGTTTCCCAGGAACCTGTTTCACTGGAGCTGGCCTCCCAGGAGCCATTACCAGTTGATTCCAGGGGTCAGTAAGGGCTGTGATTTCTATGCTGGTGCTAATCACTTATTTAACGGGACCTGGCAGGTCTAGCGGTCTCTTTGTTGTGTTCTACGCAGGAGCTTCCAGCCCACGTTGCTTGGCAAGGTCCCTGCTTTGGGTGTGTTTAGAAACCCAAAATGGGGATCCCTGGGTGGCGCAGCGGTTTGGCGCCTGCCTTTGGCCCAGGGCACGATCCTGGAAACCCGGGATCGAATCTCACATCGGGCTCCCGGTGCATGGAGCCTGCTTCTCCCTCTGCCTGTGTCTCTGCCTCTCTCTCTCTCTCTCTCTGTGTGACTATCATAAATAATAAATAATAATAAAAAAAGAAACCCAAAATGATCAAATCAACACAACAACATCTAACCAGTCTCTGTGTACCATGCATTTTACACACCTTGTCCCAGCATAGTAAGACTGTCACCATCCTCATTCTACAGAGAAGGAAACTGAGGCACAGCCTGTCTGAGAAGGGGCCCCAGGTCCCACAGCAAGTGAGTGGTCAGTAGGATTTGAGCCAGAGTCAGGTAACTCCCAGCCCTCCCATCCTGCGTCCCGCTTCCCAAAACCCTCCCATCACCCTCTACCTGTCTGGGCCCCACCATGTGGATCCCGGTAGCTCAGAGACCCCAGAACCCTAAGCACTCACAACCTTACTACAAACATCAGTCCTGAAAGTCAGGGTCAGAGAGGGAAGGTGTTCCATCTTGGAGCAAACCTTTGGCAGTTCCTCTCTGTCTGCTTGCCCGTCTCCAGTCCCTCCCCTCTCTCCTTTAGCCATGCAGCTCCATGAGCAATAGTTCTTGTTTTTGGAACATTCCTTGGGCTCGAGCCTCCACCCAGTGGCTTCTCACGGTGATTTTCCCAAGCCACAGCCTTGCCTGCCACTTAGCTGGAGTCAGCCAAGGGCCAGGCCCAGTGTGGAGCAAGTCCTGGAGAGGAAAGCAGGGCCCTGGCGAGCTGCTTAGACACCTGAGCTTCACGTGGAGCTAACTTCCTGCCTTCCTGGGGCGAGGGCGCGGGGGTGGGGTGGGTAGGGAAATGGGGCTGGGGTGGGTGGGACCTGAGTCTCTGCAGCGAAGGGAGTGACGGGTCCCAGGGAGGCCCCACTATGCCCCTGTTCCCTCTCGCCACATCCACCTGTGCAGGGAAGCCCCACCTGTTCTTAGAAAACCTTTGTGACAGGCTAGGTGGGGTCCCTGTGCCCCGCGGGCATCTCACCACGAGGCTGGGCTTTTCCATGGAAGACCCTCGGGGCTTAGGGGCCTATTCCCTACATACAACATGTCTACATATAACATGTCATCGCAGCTTCTGTTACCCTGCACCAGACACAGATGCACACAGAGGTGTTCACTTCATCCTTTCAACATTTCTAGGATGCAGCCCCGTTTATAGATGTGGAAACTGAGGCATGGCGGGGTCACTTGCCCAGAGTCCCACATTCCTGGGAGGGACTGTAGCTGAGACCTAGACCCAGGCAGCTGCCTCCAGAAGCCGTACGAGGACCACCAGGTGCCACCTGTCTGAGGTCACGTGGCGCAGGAGAGATGCCACCAGGACTCGGCCCTGAGATACCCACTTGACATCCCGTGCCCTCTCCACCTGCGCCTGTTCTGCTTCAGGTTGTGTGTTAGTTACCCACTGCCACATAACAAATTGTGGCAGACTAAACCATTCAAAGTGACACACGTGTATTTGCTTGCTGGCTTTGCCAAGCAGGATCCGGGCATGGTTTTTGCTGGCTCTCAGCGAGGAATCCCACTGGGCTCCAACCAGGTAAAGGTTGGGCTGTGCTCTCCTCTGGAGGCCCGGCTCAGGAAGGGTCCCCTGCAAGCGGCCACATGCCCCCAGCGGACGTCACTTCCCTGTGGCTGTGGAAGTCACAGCAGCTTGCTTAAAGGGTCTGCGAGCACCCTGCTTCTCACTGCTGGACTCTCTCTTCAGGGTTTGCCTGATTAGACCAGGCCCACCAAGGATAACTGCCCTTTTGATTAGTGCAAGGTCAGCTGATCGGGGACTTTACTTACATCTGCAAAACTCCTTTACCCTCCTCTTTTTGTTACAAACAAGTTGTGGACCCCCGTGCTCAATTAAAGGGGAGTGAATTATACAAAGATATGGGTTATTTGGGGTCATCTTACAATCCTACCTGCCAAGGGTTACGAATATTCTGATCAAGAAATATTTAGTCAGCGATTTGCATCATATTCACATCTTTGGGGCTGCTTTTTTTTTTATTATGGGAAAATATACATAACATGACATTTGCCATTTTACCACTGTTAAGTGTAGAGTTCAGTGGCATTAAGCACATTCACATTGTGCAGCTGTCACCACCTTCATCTCCAGAACTCTCATCTTCCCGAACTGAGACACCATCCCCATGAAATACTAACTCCGCATCCCCCTCTCCTAGCCTGGGGACCGCCTCCTACTTCCTGTCCATGGATCTCACTGTTGGAGAGGCCTCATATGGTGGAATCATACAGCGGGTGTCCTTTTGGGGACTGGCTGCTTTCAATGGGCATCACGTCCTCCAGGTCCATCCATGTTACAGCAGGTGTCAGCGTCTCCTTCCTCTTTAGGGCTGAATACTACTCCCCTGGCTGCATAGACCACTCTTGTTTCTCTGCTCATCCGTCGATGGGCACAAGTTATCTCCACGGCTCACTCTTGTGATGCTGCCATGAACACAGGTGTACAAATATCTGTTGGAGTCTTGAGCCATTGTTAGGTTTTGGCAAAAGGTTTTTTTTTTTTTTTTTTTTTTTTTTTTTTTTTAGGTTTTGCAGCCAAACTGGAGCCAAAGGCCAGGTTACATCAGTAAGTGTGATGATTTTGCTTCTGCCCACGCTGACTGAACTGAAGTTCTCAGGGATGACTACTTGCCCATTTCGTGAAGGTCCATGATTTGTTCCAATGAGATTTATTGAGCCCAGTTTTATGTTTCAAAGTGCAGTTTGTGGGGATCCCTGGGTGGCTCAGCAGTTTAGCGCCTGCCTGCGGCCCAGGGCATGGTCCTGGAGACCCGGGATCAAGTCCCACATCAGGCTCCCTGCATGGAGCCTGCTTCTTCCTCTGCCTGTGTCTCTGCCTCTCTCTCTCTCTCTCTGTGTGTCTCTCTCATGAATAAATAAATAAAATCTTTAAAAAGAAAAGTGCAGTTTGTGAAACTGAAATACACTCATCCAAGGCGAGGGGCAGAAACCATGTTGAATGGGAAGATCTGGCCATCCCCTGGCCTACATCCTTCCAGTCTCTTCTCTGTGCTCTCAGGTCAAAATCTGGACTCTTCATTGCATCACACACGCCCCACCTGACTGGTCTCTGGCCTTCCTTCCCTCCTTGCTTCTGACCCGACCCTGGTCTCCCTTAGGCTCTGTCTGTGATACCACATGGACCTTCTTGTTCCTTAAACATGCCAAGCCCATTGCTGCCCCAGGGCCTTTGCATGTGTTGTTTCTCTGCCTACCGCTTGTCCCCCAGATTTTCTCACTGCCACTTCCTCAGAAAGATCCTCCATAGGGGATCCCTGGGTGGCTCAGCGGTTTAGCGCCTGCCTTTGGCCCAGGGCGCGGTCCTGGAGTCCTGGGATCGAGTTCCGCGTCGGGCTCCCAGCATGGAGCCTGCTTCTCCCTCCTCCTGTGTCTCTGCCTCTCTCTCTCTCTCTGTCTATCATAAATAAGTAAATAAATAAATCTTAAAAAAAAAAAAAAAAAAGAAAGATCCTCCATAGCCCCTGCTCCAGGCTAAAGTCCCATCACCTCTCCCTGTTATCCCTGGTCCCATCACCTGGGGTTCCTGACTGCAGGGCACTGCTCCTAAAGGAAACTCTCAAGTTCATTTGTTTGTTAACAAGGAGGGCAGGGGCTTTGCCTCTGACTCCTTGCTCTCACCCCAGTGTCTGGCATTTAGTTGGGGTGCAGCAATGTTGATTGGATGAATACATGATTCCTTAAAACAAGGCTGCAGGGAGGTGTTGATGTCTACCTTTTCCCAGGAAAGGGGAGTGAAGCTGAAGGTCACAGAGCTTGGAAACAGAGGCGCCTGGACTGCAGCCACGGAGCCCACCCGCTCCCCGCCCAGAGCGCCTCAGAAGACAGGGTGACGCTCTGGGAGAGGCCCCGCGTGCCCTCGTTTTGTCCCCTTGGGAGGAGCCGCAGGGGGGAAGAGAAGGCGCCGGGCACTGGCCTTCCTGGGAGGCGCAGAGCCCGCAGAGCCCGACTTGCTCTGGCAGGACTGATCTGCCCTTGGGCTGCGCTGGCTCCGGTCCCAGCAAGGTGGTGGCTGTCACTCTAGATGGAAGAGGGTGCCCCTCGCCATGGCAACGGGGATGTGTTTGCACAAAAGGGGGTGTCGGGAAACACCCACACACTGCAGCAGGAACGTCTTGCCTGGCCGCTCCGCCCCCCTCCCCGCAGGGACAGCTGCCGGGAGGTGGCCGCGCCCGCCCCCCCAGCCCCACAGCCTCCTGCGTGGCCGCCCTTTCCTGAAGTAGAGGAGGGGTGGCTTGCTCCAGGCGATGCTCGTGCCTTCGCGCCTCTTCGAACAATGCCCATTGCACGGATTTGGAAACAGAGGTGCAGGGAGGCAAAGATGCGTGCCCCAGACCCGAGGAGCCCCTGATGGTGTGGGGTTACCTGTGGGGCTTTGGAGGCAGAACCAGCCGGGCTTCAAATCCTTGCTTTCCCACACGCTAGCTCCATTGCCTCAGGCAAAGTGTTGAGTCTCTGAGCCTCAGTGTTCTCATCTGTAAAATGGGAGCAATATCAGTTTCCAGATCAGCCCCTCATTTTTTCTTTAAGTGTATGATTATGTGGGTTTAGTATATTCACACGGCTATGCAACCATCACCACCACCTGATTCCAGCCCAGTCTCCTTAGCAGGTGCTTTAACCTTTCTCCTTCCCCCAACCCCCGGCTGCAAGCGGTCTCCATGGATTCGCCCATTAGGGACACTTCATGTCAGTGGAACCCTCCACCACATGTCCCTTTGTGTCAGGCTTCCTTCATGCTGCATGTTTCCAGTGTCCATTCATACCCACCGTATGGCGTGCCTCATTTCCTCTTCATGGCTGGATAATATTCCACTGTGCTGAAGGCCCACGGTTTGTGGATCTGCTCTTCAGGGGCTGGCCCCTCGGCTTGTTTTTACCTTGGGGCTGTGCTGAGTAGGGCCGCCGCGAGGGATCGGGTGCAGGCCCCCAGTGGGCGCATGCCGTGTTCCTCATAGTGAGCATCTAGGACGGGTGGGTGTTAGCTTCACCTCTACAGGAAACCACCAGCTGTTTTCCAAGCAGCTGTGCCACTCTGCGCCCCCACCAGCGGCGTGTGGGAGGCCCAACTGTCCCCCGTACCCCCAGCATGGGGCACCGTGACGTCAAAACTACTGGTGAAGGTGCTTCTGGATATACTGAAGGTAACAAAAGAGCCCGACCATTGCTCACAAGTACTCACCATGCAAGGAGCTGCCCACAAGGTCATTGGCAGATGAACAGGTGAACAGAATGATGTACGTATGTGGAGTATTATTCAGCCTTAAAAAGTCCCCTCTTCTGCTGTGGGCATCATCTGCCAAACAGTCTGAGAGCTGCCCCTGCAGGCTGTTGGTGCCATCCTTACAAAAGTGAACTTAAAAATGGACTAGCTCGCAGACATATTAAGGCATCAGAAAGAATCAAATCGGTATTTTTCGTAACATACCCAGCTGGCATGACCATTGACATAATATCTGATGATCTAGAACCCAAGCAAAGAGAATGTCCAAATATTGGGTCTTCCAGCCCACTCCCACCCCCCACGCACTTGTACCTGGAGAAGGAGGAGGAGGAGGGGAAGGGGTGGGGAGGGGAGCTTTAGACACATGGATGTCAACACAGGGTACCTCAAGGACACAACGCCAATCGAGGAAGCCAGACGCAGAGGACAGCTGCAGTGTGATTCTGCGTCCAGGAGGTCCCTGGGAGACCTGGGAGACCTGGGAGAGTCTGCTTTGTGGACTCGGGAAGTAGAAGGGCGGCTGTCAGGGCCTATGGGAAGGGGGGAGTCAGTGTTGCATGGAGACATTCACAGGGTTGTGCAACCATCACCACCATCCATCTCCAGAACTTTCTGGTCTTCCCAACTGCAGAATGCTGGAGGCAGAGGCGGGCTGTCCCCGGGCCGTGGTCTCGCAACCATGGCATCTTTTCTGGCTGACTGAGCAATGGAGGCTGCAGAGGCCTTGAGCTGCTGTCTGGGGAAGGGACACAGATCCGGTGGAAATCGGCTTGCACGCACCCTTCCCCCTTCACAAAAGCGCTGAGCATTTACTTAGAGCAGCCTCATAAATCCCCAGCCATGGCACAGCCTTCCAGCTGGAAATGAGTCAAGCGTTCCTCTTTGCTGAGTTCAAGGCTGGCCCCCTGCTCTGCTGGCACTTAGGATCCCCTGGAATGAGCGGAGCGGGAGCATCACGGGCAAGCACGGCTGGTGGGAGCGTACCAGGCACGGCTCCTCCCCAGGACCTGGGATGGGGTGGGGGGGGCAGGAGAGATCTCATGAGGAGCCTCCCACTGCCCTGAAGAATTTGAGAGCAAACAGCTAAGACAAACTTGCCAGGGGCCAAGTGGGAGTTTCCATGCCCCCCCCCCCCCCCCTACAACTTCCATCTCATCAGCGAGATCAAGTTACTCTTCTGAGTGTCCGGAAACCGACTTACCAGTGTTATACCCATCCTCCAGATGCCTCGGCTGAGGCTGATGAGGACTGAATATCTGTGTCCTACAAAGTTCGTATACTGAATGAAACTTAATCCCCAGTATCAGGAAGTCGGAGGGGACTGAGTCCTGAGTCACGAGGGTGGAGCCTCCACGAGGGGATTAGCACCCTCATGAAAGAAGCTCTGGAGAGCCCCCTCGCCCCTTTTACCAGCAAGGACACAGCAAGAAGATGACTGTCCATGCTCTTAGGAGGCGGGTCTCTCCACACACTGCATCTTGATCCTGAGCTTCCAGTCTCCAGAACTGCGGCAGCTATGTTTGCTGTGTGCACGCCCCCAGCAGCCTAAGAGAGAAGCCCAGAGAGACTTGGGGGTGACCTCAGAGGCGGGGGCACCTGCCCCCCACCCCCAGAGGTGGGAGGTCCACAGAGCCAGCACAAGACAGCCAAGTGCTCTGAGGTTGAAATGCCCTCTGTTTTGTCCTACTAGGTCTCCCTCGGTGTGTCCCACCTCCAGCCCCAGCCAGCTATCCTGTGCACTCCTTTCTTCTAGAGGGGTTCCTCGGGGCCAGCTGCCACTCCCACCTCGATCCTCCAAGGGAGTGACTCTGAGAAACGTGTCCATCCTAAGGAATGCACACTCACTCCTTCTTGTCCAAAAAACAAACTCAAATCCTAGTGCAATATGAACAAAAGCAAGGATGCAGGAAAACCCCAGAGGTCACAGAGAATGGGGAGGTGTGGTGGGAAGGTGGGTGGGGCCCACATGGTGGAGGGCTTTGAATGCTGAGCAGTGGCTTTGGGCTGGAATGGGGAAGGAGCTGAGAGCTGTGAGAGGCTCTGTATTGGGCCTAGAGCTTCTGCTCCAGCCACACAGGCCAGGCCTCCTAATGGGCCCTTGAATACACCTGATTGGTCCTGCCACAGGGCTTTTGTACCAGCCAGTTTCCTACCAGGCCTTTGTACCTACCATTCTCCCTTTGCTAGATCTTGGCACTGTTTGGTCAAAGATCACCTCAAATAGGAGGGCCCAGTGGCCTTTCCAGAGCAGCCGTACCTGTTGAGTATCTTGTATCACGCTTCCTTACCCCTTAGTTTTATGGAGTTACCCCTTCCCACCGCCCAGAATCCAGGAGTTGCCTTGTTTGTTTGTCTATGCTCTTTCTCCTTTACTGCTACGGCCCCAGTTCCTAGGGCAGCAGGAGGAATCAGTAGACAAACAATGGATTAATGAAAGAGCTGGGTTTAGGGGGTTCCTCAAAGCACCGTGCACCATGACCCCTACATACGCATGTCTGGGACGTGCCACAGGCAGCCCCCAGCGCCCGCCCCTGCAAAGCTTTGAAGCTGGCATTCCCCGCTGGGAGGTGGGCAGGAGCTGCCTGCCATCTCTCAAGGGGCAGGAGGCTGCAAAGAAGAGGGCTCTGGTTTCCTGTCAGAGAGCCCTCCAGGGAAGCAACTTATTTTTTCCAGAATGCTGAGGGCAGCCTCTTGTCTGAGACAAGGAAGCCAGCGGTAACAGTGAGGCAGGGCCTCGGGGCTACTCCTGCAGCAGCCAGGCCCCTCACAGGCAGGACAGAAAAGAAGGCCATGGGCTGGGCTGACAACTGCTCGGTGAGAAGCTCTAGGGCCTGAGGGATAGGACCGAAGCTCCCAAGCAGCCAGAGGGGGCGGCAGAAGGACCCAGGCTGGTGGAGGGGTCGAGGACGGGTGCAGGTCTAGCTCTGGAGCAGATTGCTTTGCACAGAGATGGCCACCCTGGCGTCCCTCGTTTTAACCTAATTAGCTGGGTAGAGGCCCTTTCTCCAATGTGCTGGGGGTTATGGCTGCCACGTCTGAATCTCAGGGGCAAAATTTAACTCATTATACATGCAAAAGGGACTTTCAGATGAAGAGATAGTCCCGGATTATCCTGGTGGCCCAAGGTCCCTCTCCTTATGAGAGGGAGACAGAGGAGCCCAAAAATGCAGGTGTGTCTGAAGCTGGAAGAGGAAAGCAGATGGATCTGTTTCGGTGTTCTGCCCCCAGAACTGTGAGATAATACATTTGTGTTGCTTTAAGCCACTAAGTTTGTGGTCGTTTGTTACAGCAGCAAGAACTTATACGCCTTGCAAATACCCATGTTCATAGAAACCCTCCCCAAACCTACTCTTGCCACCCTCCTCGGGATGGGTCAGGATAACTCTTTCCCTGGACCAGCTTGCCCCAAAACCTGTCTCTAGACCCAGAAACTTCTACCTTCAGCCTCGGGACATGGAAGCCCCACCACCCCTGCCCCGACAGAAGGACCCAAGGGCCTGGGGCCACCACCCTGGATGCGGGGGTCCGGCCTATAGGGATGAGTAGTAAGTACAAAGGAACACAAACCACCCAGATTTCTCTGCCCTGGAGAGAAAATGCCTCAACCCTCAGCCTGACCTCCTAACCTCATCTCAGGCTACATCCAGCTGCTTCCTCAAACTCACAGGCCCTTCCCGCCTCCTCGCCTTTGCCTGGTTATTTCCCCTTTATGGCAGGCAGCCTGTGCGCCTGATTCATCCTCAAATCCTAGCTCGAACATCTCCCACTGGTTACAGCCTGTCCCACCTGCTCCCCGCCCCGGACTGTGGGATGGATCTTACTTCATGCATTCGTGCAGAACTGCCCTGAGCATGTCCTCAGTCTCACCAGGCAATGAGCAAGACAGACACAGCCCTGACCCCCACGAGCCAAAGGGCTGGGTGGGGGTCCCTCGATGTGTTTTCATAAAATGCAGCCACGTAGAGTGCACAATTCAGACGTGTGATGCCCATACCATGAAGCCAGCACTCCAGCCAACACAGAAGACACGTCTGTCATTCCCAAAGCTACCTTGTGTCCCTTCTCACTCACCCCCATCCCCACCAGGAAGCCCCCCATCTGCTTTATGTCATTATAGAGCAGCTTTGTCTTCTCTGGACTCTAATGGAAATGGATTGCACACTGTGCTCTGCAGGCCTGGCTTCTTTCCCTAAGCAGCCGCCTTGGGGTCCTGCCGCCCCAGGGCCAGACCGGGCCTGCTGCCTGCTTTTTTTTTCAAAGATTTTTCCATTTATTCATGAGAGGTATACACAGAGAGAGGCAGAGAGATAGGCAAAGGGAGAAGCAGGCTCCCTGTGAGAAGCTTGACGCGGGGCTCGATCCCCAGATCCCGGGACCATGACCTGAGCTGAAGGCACACGCTCAACCACTGAGCCACACAGGCGTCCCTGCTGCCTGCTTTTTTAAGGCCTGTAAGCTAAGAATGGTTTTTTACTTTTATTATGTTTTTCAAAAAATAATGAATAAACTTTGTTTTTCTAGTGTAAGTTCAGATTTACAGAAAATTGAGCAGAGAGCGCAGAGGGTTCCATGGAAGTACCCTACTCCAAACCCCAACCCCCGATACACAGTCTCCCCTGTTAGTAACATCTTGCATTAGTATGATACGTTTGTTCTGATTGATGAGCCAATATTGGTGAATCGTTATTACTACAGTCCGCAGTTTACATTAGGGGTCACTCTTGGTGTAGTTCAGCGCTATGGGCTGGGACAAATGCTCGACAGGTGCCTACCATGATAGTATCAGCCGGAAGGAATCCTTGCACTGCTTCAAAAGTCCTCTGGGCTCTGCCTGTTCCTCCCTCCCTCCCCTCTGATCTACAGCGACCACTGGCATCTCCACTGTCTTTATAGTTATGCCTTTTCCAGAATGTCCTAGAGTTGGAATCCTACAGTCTATAGCCTTTCCAGACTGGCTCCTTTCACTTCGCCATATGTATTTAAGGTTCCTCCGTGTCTTTTCGTGGCTTGATAGCTCGTTTCTTTTTAGTGATGAATAACATCTCCTTGTCCAGATGGACCACAGTTTATCCCTTGACCTACTGAAGGGTGTCTTGGCTGCTTCCAGCTGGGGAGATTAGGAATAAAGCCTCTATGAACATCCCTGTGCAGTTTTTTAGATGGACGTAAGTTTTCTTTTTTTTTTTTTTTTTTTTTTTTTTAAACATTTTTTTTAATCTTTATTTATTTATTATAGTCACAGAGAGAGAGAAAGAGGCAGAGACACAGGCAGAGGGAGAAGCAGGCTCCATGCACCGGGAGCCCGATGTGGGATTCGATCCCGGGTCTCCAGGATCGCGCCCTGGGCCAAAGGCAGGCGCCAAACCGCTGCGCCACCCAGGGATCCCTGGACGTAAGTTTTCAATTCATTTGGGTAAATACATAGGAGCACGCCTGCTGGATTGTATGGTAAGAGTATGTTTAGTTTTGTAAGAAACCGCCAAAAGTACCGTCTTCAAAGTAACTATACTATTTTGCATTCCTACCACTGATGAATGAGAATATCTGGGTTTTCACATTTTTTTAAGATTTCATTTATTTATTTATTCATGAGACACACACACACACACACACACACACAGAGGCAGAGACAGACACAGGCAGAGGGCGAAGCAGGCTCTATGCAGGGAGCCCGATGGAGGATTTGATCCCAGGACCCCGGGATCACACCTTGAGCTGAAGGCAGACGATCAACTGCTGAGCCACCCAGGCGCCCCTGGGTTTTTTTCACTTTTTAATGGTTGAGGAAAATCAGAAGAAGAACCACATTTCATGAAAGGCATATGAAATTGAAATCTCAATGCCCATAAATAAAGTTTGGTTAGAATGCAGCCACACTCGCTCATTTATGTACAAGTCTATGTCTTAGCTTCTTCCACACTACAAGAGTAGAGATGCTACGTTGCACAAAGCCAAAAATAATTCTTTGTGGCCCCCCCGTCAGTACAGGGGACTAACCTATGTTGCTGCGTGGACCAACAGATCTCTCCTTTTCACTGCTGAACAGGGTTCCATCGTATGCATGCACCATCATTTATCTGTCCACCAGCTGATGGACACTGAGCTGTTCCCAGTGCTTAGTGACTGCAAATAAAGCTGCTGTGCATGTTTGTGTGTAAGAGACTCTATGGGACATATGTTCTCATTTCTCTCAGGCGGATGTCTACGAGTGGAATCTCTGGGTCCTGCCGGGGCATGTTGTCCTTCATATATGACCTTGGGCAGGATTCTATTTCTAACCAATGCTTTTTATACCAGTGATTCCTTCTTTGCCTTTTGCCCTCTGCCAGACTAGACCCCCAGGACTTCATTGCCCATGGAAGGAGAAACAGAGTAGAAAAGCATTCAAAAGGCTATTCTGTCTCAGAAGCCAGAGTTTTTGAGTTGCAAGAATCTGGGCTTTTCGGATCCCTGGGTGGCGCAGCGGTTTGGCGCCTGCCTTTGGCCCAGGGCGCGATCCTGGAGACCCGGGATCGAATCCCACATCAGGCTCCCGGTGCATGGAGCCTGCTTCTCCCTCCGCCTGTGTCTCTGCCTCTCTCTCTCTCTCTCTGTGACTATCATAAATAAATAAAAAATTAAAAAAAAAGAAAAAAAGAAAAAAAAGAATCTGGGCTTTTGAGCTGCAAAGTCAGAGCAATGAAGAGCTCCAGACACAAAGTTGATGCCCCAAACAAAAGATCTGGGGAAAATATGTATAACAATGAGCCAGCCTGTGAGCCCAGGAAGAGTTGATGGCTTCCAGGGCTGGGGGAAGAAGTCAGTAGTTGGAACAGACACCATCAGCTGTTCATCAGCATCTACTCTTCTCCCCTAAGGAGGAGCAGCGGGATGGCGTTCCCCAGCCTCCTTCACAGTGAGCTGTAGCCCTGTGTCTGAGCTCTGGCCAATGGAAGGTGAGTCAAGGGGTGCGGGCCACTTGTAGGCTGACCCTCCAAACCTCCCCTGTATGCTCTCTGATCTCTTTCTTGTCCCACTACTGGGAGCTGCAGGCACAGTAGAACTCATGAACATGGTGGAACCATGAGGTGGCAGGAGCCTGAGACATGAAGGACTGGGAGAAAGGAGGGCCCTCTTCACCTAAATACCCCCCTGAATCCCAAACTGTCAAGTGAATGGGAGACCCACGTGTGTTAAGTCACGAGGGGGAGACTTTCTAAATCAAGAGTCCCAAACCCGAATGCTCAGCTGGCCAGATGGGTAACGTGAGAGCAGTGGTTGGCTGTGAGGCAATAGGGAGTGGCGGGGACTATGGCAAACCAGAGCCCAGGCCCCTCTAGAGAGGATAACCCCATTCCACCTCCACCACTTGCTGCTACATGGGAATATGGACCCAATGTGGCCAGAAATCCTGACTTCTCTAGAGAATCTGAAAGTTTAGATGCTTGTCAAATGCCTTCCTCATCAGATGGCAGTGACTTATTAAAGTTGTAGAAAAATATATTGTTCTGGCTTGATTCAGTGCATCAAGGGCTAGATCTGACCTATGGGCCACTGGTTTGCAACCTCTGCCCATTCATTCCATTATATGCATTTATTGAGCAACTTTGTGCCAGGCACAGTCTAGGGAAAAAGGAAGAGGGGAGAGTAGCTCTCTGGCAAAGACCCAGAGGGACAGGATGCATGACCTGCACATCCCCAGAGTGGTGGCTGGAGAGGCCGGTGCACAAGGCAGCCTCGTCCTTACCCAGCCTGTGTGCACCATACAGAAGCCTCTCATCCTGGGGGTTGGGGGTCTGCATGGGCCATGTGGTAGCCTCCAGGCCTTCCCAAAGATTTACTGGGGAAAACTTTTCCTCACTATGGCCCAGAATAGTTAAATTCCCAGTCATGTGCTAATTACTATGCCCTTGAGCAAAAATGTTCATCTAAAAAACATAAAATTATAATGGTTTCTTGACATAATAGGAACAAACAGGATGAGCAGAGAAGCAGCTAGAGGCAGCATCGCCCACACCATCCCCCTGCCGACACAGCGCAGGGCTGGCAGGGGGCTTGGGTGGCACCTGGGAGAATCGGGGGCAGGGCCCTGGTGGGAGAGATTTATGGCCTTGGGACGTGGCTGAGCACATCTCTCTTTAGCGGGTTTCTGGCTCAGGTTGAACAGTCATCCTGTCTGGGCGTGGAGCTGCCCGCTTGGGTGACTCCTCCGTCTTGCTGTGTGTCCTGGGGACAGTGACTTCCCCTCTCTATCTGCCCAGTTCCTCATTCATGAAATGGGGCTAAGAAGAATGTTCACCCCTGAGAGTTCTTCCCCACATTATAGGTTTGTAAACACCGAGTACAGCACTCGGCACATAGGAAACTGTCCCTACATGGGGGCCAGGGAAAGGGGTGCGGGAGGGAGGACACCCCATGGCACATCTCTGTCCTTTCTTCTCTTTCATGGGCCTGTCCCACCCCTGGCTTTAGCTGTAAGTTCCCCATTCAGAAAAGGCTCTCATGCTCCTGTCTGCCTGCCAGCCTGGCTCAGCGTCCGGTAGGAAGGATTCCAGAGATTCTAGAGTCAGCAAGGAGGAAAGGACGGAGCTGGTAATCTCTTGATAAGAAATGTTCTGCAAGCCCAGCCCTTCTTGTCTGAGCAGATAAGATGGTGAAGGGGTGGGGGCCCACCCAGGGCCCATGCATACCCCCAGAGCCTGTGCATGCACACCCAGAGCCCATGCACACCTGCCCAGAGCCTGTGTACACACATCTAGAGCCCATGCACACACACCCAGAGCCTGGGCACACACACCTACAGCCCATGCACAACTGCCCAGAGCCCATGGATGCATACTCAGAGCCCATGCACACACACCCAGAGCCTGGGCACACACACCTGGAGCCCATGCATACACACCCAGAGCCCATGCACACACATCTAGCACCACACCCAGAGCCTGTAGACACACACCTAGAGACCATACACACACACCCAAAACCTGTTTACACACACCTAGAGCCTATGCACACACTCCCAGAGCCCATGCACACCTGCCCAGAACCTGTGTACCCACACCTAGAATCTATGCACACACACCCAGAGTCCATGCATATCTGCCCACCCCCTCTCCTGGCTGCCCTTAGCCTCAGGCTCTCTAGGTAGTTATAACCAGTGGCATGCTTTGGGTTGCAAGTAACAGGTAATCTAACTCAAAAATGGCTTAAGCCAGGGGTCATCAATCTATTGCTCATGGGCTGCCTCTATGTTTTGTTAATAAAGTTTTATTGGAACCAAGTTATGCCCATTTGTTTGCGTATTGCCTCTGGTAGCTTTCATGTTCCAACAGCAGAGCTAACTAGTTGTGACCGAGATTGTCAGGTCTACAAAGCCTCAAGTATTGACTATCTGGTCCTTTACTAGAACATTTTGCCAACCCTGGCTTAAACAATAAAAAGACTTGCATCATTTGATGATGTCTCAGAATGAAGGTAGCATGTCAGGTCTATGACCACACAAGTCACCCTAGATGTAGAGGCTTAAAGCAATAATAATCACTTATTATGTCCCAATTTCTGTGAGTCATGAATTTGGGAGTTGCTCTGCAGGGCATTGTAAGCTCCAGGTGTCCCAGACAGTTCAGCTGATGGCGTCAGTGGCTCATGCTGGGTCATCTGGATGCCATCTTCTTTTATACATCTGGCACTGGGCTGGGAAGGCTCTTACAGCGGGCACACCTTGGGTATCTGCCTTCAGCTTCATGTGTTCTTTCCAGCAGGATGGCCTTAGGAAAGCCAGACTTCTTACAGTGCAGCTCTTGGCTTGGTGTCCTGAGCATGCCCCAAAAGAGAGCAAAGTAGAGATCATATCACCTTTATGACCAGGCTGCAAAGTCATGCAGCTTCACTTCCTCTGTACCCACAGGTCAAAGCAGTCACAAAGACCCACCCAGGTTCAAGGGAAAGGAACTCAGACCCACCTCTCCAGTCACCAAGAATCCAGGATCCTTCCATCTTACTGCTCTGCTGACCTTGCTTTGTACTCAGCCCCATAGTCACAGAATGGCTGCTGCAGTTCCAGCCTTTTAGGCAAACGCAGCAATGTCCAACAGAAAGAGGAAATCGTCTTGATCTTGTATCTCTCTTTTGTTCCCTGTATCTTTCCCGAAATATGAGTCATACAAAAGAGGGCATAAATTGTAAGTGTTGGGGCACCTGAGTAGTTCAGTCGGTCAAGCATCTGACTCTTGGTTTCAGCTCAGGTCATGATCTTAGGGTCCTGAGATCAAGCCTCATGTGCTCCTCCATGCTCAGCACGGAGTCTACTTGAGATTCTCTCTCTCCCTCTCCCTCTATCCCTCACCCTCCCTGGCCTCTCTCTCAATCCTTCTCTCTCTCTCTCTAAAGTAAATAAATATTTTTAAAAATACTAAATTTTTTTTAACAAATAAATAACCTGTAAGTGCTCAGAGCAATATATTTCCAGAAGTGAGTAAGCACATACTGTGGCCAACACCCAGACAGATGATGTGACCAGAAACAACCAGAAGCCCCTTCACCTCCCTCAGCCACTACCCCACGTTCCTCCCCATAGGTAACCACCATCCTGACCTCCATCGCTACAACCAAATCTCGGCTTCTGTGTTTTGTATAAATGGAATCAGAGCTACGTGCGCTCGTGTGTCCAGCTTTCCCTCCCCACCGCTGCATTTATGAGCGTCCTCTACAGCGCTGGGTACGGCTGCAGACAGCTCTTTCTCCTGGCTACGTAATATCGCATCGTGAGCCACCAGCACCGATGTTTCCATTCTCCTGTTGCAGGACACCCGGGTTGCTTGGGTGATGGTGAAGAGAGCTCCCATTAACATCCCCAGAGGTATTTCCCCAGGAAAAGGTGGAATTACTGGGAACAGTGGAATTACTGGGTTAGGGCAGAGGTGAAGTTCAGTTTTAGTAGGAACTTCCAAATACGATGTCCCTGGCACCAAGTTTGGAAGTCCTGGCCCCCCACACCAAGTAACCCTTTATGTCCAGTCTCCTACCCCAGTGTCATCCAGGCCTCCGACCCCTTCTTTCCTGCCTGCTGGAGTCCAGAACCATGAACTCCAAGGTAGACCATCACCTCCAGAGGCAACAGGGCAACAAAGGACACCTCATTAAAGGAAATTCCATCTTACAGGTTTCAAAGGGGGTTATTATTTATTTTTATTTTTTTTTTTAGATTTTATGTATTTGAGAGAGAGTATGAGCAGGTGGGGGGTGGGGGCAGAGGAGAGGGAGAAGCAGGCTCCCTGCTCATCCCAGGACCCTGAACTGAACTTAACCAACTGAGCCACCCAGGTGCCCCCAAAGCAGGTTATTTTTTAGGACAATAGAAAGGATGTTTATTATAAAATGTTTAGGAAAAAATTTGAGCTCTAAGCAAGAAAATAAAAGCCTTCTGTTGCCCTGTGGTACTGCAGTTAACACCATTGCGATTTTAGTGTATTTCTGTCCTTTTTTTCTCCTCATTGATGTGGACCTATGACTGTGGCTAACTTTTACAACATACTAACTATATGCCAAGCACTGTTTTTTTTTTTTTTTTTTAAGATTTATTTATTTATTTATCATAGACAGAGAGAGAGAGAGAGAGAGAGAAGCGCAGAGACACAGGAGGAGGGAGAAGCAGGCTCCATGCCGGGAGCCTGATGTGGGACTCGATCCTGGGGACTCCAGGATCGAGCCCTGGGCCAAAGGCAGGCACTAAACCGCTGAGCCACCCAGGGATCCCCCCAAGCACTGTTTTTTAAGCAACTCATATATATTAACTCATTTAATTTCCCTAACAATTCATTCAAGTGGTCCTTATTGTCCTCGCTATTCAGATGAGGAAAATGAAGCCCAGGAGGTAACAGGACTTGCCCAACGTCACACAGCTGTTAACTGGAACTCAGCTCTCTTGGCCTACTTCTGCTTCTAACTGCTGCAGAGAATTTCTCCCCGTTTTGTTCTTATTCACCTGGAGTCACAGGGGTGCAGGGTAGGTGTGATCGTGGACTTCACAGCCTGGGAGCCCCCATCCTTCCAGGCCCCTGTGGTCAGGCCATGGCACGCCCTGTTCTCTGGTCACCTGCCTGACTGGTGGTGGCGGGGGTGGCGGGTATCCCAGCCTCAGGACAGTGGTCATGCCGAGCAGGCCCGGCCTCCCTGTTTCCCCCGCCCCAGGGCCTCTACAAAAGGGAGACGTGTTGGGCGTTCACCTGTCCTCGCCAGGCGTCTTTCATCTCTGCCTCTGAAGATAAAGATCAGTTGGCTGCCAAAACGATCTCTGGAAAATGCCAAGATGTTTTTCACCCGGGCAATAAATAGAAAGACAGTCAGGCTGCCCAGGGCTGTGTGCTCCCCTGTGCATGCTGGGCCACTGAGGCATACGTGGCACTTTCCAGGTGTCCCCAGGGGTGCTGGCGTCCAGCAGCTCTGGCTCAAGATGGACACGTTCAAATGCAGCAAGAGCCAGCTGAGCCCTGGGCTGGCCCCTGGGTTCCCCCACTCCAGGCGCCTTGGTCTTGGGCCCCGTTTTCTCAGCTGGAAAGTAGGGGCAATGATACGGTATTCATCAAAACGAAGCCACCGCTGATGTTGGCCTTGCTGTAACATGATGCCCCACTCAGAAAAACCATTGCCACTTAAACTCTGACCAGCCCCTGGTGGTTGGAAATGTTTTGATTTCAGTGATGAGGGAAGACCGGCCTCCAGGAAGTGACGACTTCTCGTTCTCACAGGCTGTTGTGACAAGTACATGAGTCAATTCGGCTGAAGTGCTCATGGTGGGGCTTGGCACAGGTGCCGCGTGCTAACGTTACGTCCTCCTCTCACCTCCTCTTTTGTGGCAAGGGGTGAACGATGGTGGTGGTTTCCCAAAGGGGAATCAATCTCTGGGCCTCCTGTCCTGACCGTCCTGGGGGAGATCGTCCCCCCAGAGGCCCCTTCTCAGGCTAGGATCATGGTGTTTTGTCGTCCACCTTCAGGTGGCCAGGTGGACCGCCCCGCGGGGACATCGTTGTTCTCTCTGCTATGGTGAAAGGCCTGGAGGTGGTCCTTAGGCAGCGAGGACCCCTCACTGGGGAGGGGTCTCCATGGAGGTTAATTCTAGGACAGGGAGAGACAGGCCACAGCAGATGAACAAGAAACACTCCGTGATAATGTCAGGGAGACACAATGGTGAGGAAGAAGACACAGCAGAACGAGGTGCGGCGAACCATGGGGAGAGTCCAGGCTATTTAGAAAAGGAGGCCAGGCAAGGCAGTTGATGTGAGAAGTGAACAGTGATGTGCAGACATCTAGGGGAAAGGTATTCTGGGCAGAGGGGAACAGCAAATGCAAAGGCCCTGAGGCAGGAACTAATCCTTCTGCAGAGCAGAAGGAAGGCCCTTGAGAATGGAGCAGAGTGAATGGAAGGGAAGGGGGTAGGTCATGAGATGGAGAGGTGGGCACAGGCTTTGGAGGTCATGTGACAAGCGCAGATCTTCTGGGAGCACTGGGAGCCATTGGAATGTAGAGCAGGGCTGGTATGGTCTGGTTGATGTTTGCAAAGGCCACTCTGGCTGCTGTAGACTGCAGGCGTTGAGCCTCTTGCACTAGCGTCTTGGAGCGTCCTGGAGGTCACATGGACAAAGCCATAGGAACTACTTTCACCACACCCAGCATACAGTAAGCTGTCAATTATTGGTGGTCAATGTGGATATTGTTATTCTACTTTTATCAATATTGCATCTCCACAGGGCCTCAGTCTGAACATAATTCAACTCCCCAAAGCTCAGAATCTGTCTGGGTAGATGCAGATATGCAATGAATTCCTCCAAGAAGAGGGATCCCTGGGTGGCGCAGCGGTTTAGCGCCTGCCTTTGGCCCAGGGCGCGATCCTGGAGACCCGGGATCAAGTCCCACATCGGGCTCCCGGTGCATGGAGCCTGCTTCTCCCTCTGCCTGTGTCTCTGCCTCTCTCTCTCTCTCTCTCTCTCTGTGTGACTATAATACATAAATAAATAAAAATTTTTTTAAAAAAATATTAAAAAAAAAAAAGAATTCCTCCAAGAAGAGCCCCATCCTCAGGCCCAAACAGGCTCTAAGACCTCAGGGGAAGGGGTGTCTCTCTTCTCACACCTTGGGATGTCCAGGACTAGCAGAGTCAACACCCCCTGGTTCATGCCCATGCCTTCTGCTCTCAGTGCCTGGAAAAGCCCCCATCAGCACGCCAGCCAGGCTTTGAATGCACTGCACTGACCTACTGGGAAGGCTCTCTGGCCCCAGCTACCATTTCCCTGTGCAGAAATCTCCATGGATCTTGGCTACAACAGCCACCAGCTTCTTGTCTGTGTGTAGATATTCCACACAGGCCTATCAAGTGTCCCGAGGTCAGAGACAGTCAAAATTTGCAGGAAATTCTGAGCCAGCCAAGCTTGGGGTTGGCAAATACCCAGCACTTTCCTGTGCCACACCCAGGCAGACATCACTAATCTATCCCAACTTTCTTCCCCACTGAGTTTGAACATCGCCTCAGGATCTTCAACCTGGACCTTGAGGCAGGCACTTTCAACTGCGAGGAACTGGCACATGATAAAAGCTCCTTGCTGCCCCCAGTCAAGCACAAAGCTCTCGTTTTTATAAAAGGGAAAACTAAATCCCCAGTACCAGGAAGAAAGTGGAACTCAGGCCCTCTGAGTCCCAGTGCACATTCTCACTCCTCACAGGCAAAGAGACACCTGTCATTGAGGCCACCTCAGAGGACGTGGCTAAGGAATGGTACTCAGTAAATGTTTGCTCAGCAAATAACGGATTAAGCAAAAAGCCAAAAAAAAGAAAAAGAAGAGTTTTAGCTGCAATTGATGAAAACCAGGTGTGTGTGTATGAGCGGAAAATTCATGACATCAAGGGTAGCTAGACGTTTAGAAAAGTTGCTGAGGGAAGTGTTCAGGGTGTCTTTCCTTGCTGGACTTTAAAAATAGTCCTGGGGGAAAATGTAGTCCTGATTAAGGATCCATCTGCCTGGGAGGTGTCTGCAACACTGAGGGTTCGTTATTCATTCATCAACAAGTGTTTGTTGAGCATTAATTATATGCCAAGCATAAAGCAGTCATTGAATCAAAAAGCAAGATGTGTCTCTCTATCCGTTCCAGACCCCGGGCTGTGTGGGTTGAGCTGAGCCTGGGAGCTAGACACAGCCCCTTCCGTGGCAGGTGTATTTGCTAGCCACTGCTGCAGAACAAAATGCCCCCGAACTTGCCAATTTAAACCAACCTAAGTATTTATCTCATGTAGTTTTTTTTGTGTGTCAGGAATTCGAGAGCAGCTTCTCTGGTTCTGCTTTGGGGTCTCTTGTGAGATTGCAGGGAGGGTGTGGGCTGGGGCTGCCCCACCCGAAGGTTTGACCGGGGTTGGGGGAGCTGCTTCTAAGACAGCGCTCTTGATGGCTGTTGCCAGGTGTCTTAGGAACAAACCGCCACAGCCTGGGGGGCTTAAGTAACAGAACTTTATGGTTTCACAGTGTTAGAGGCTAGAAGTCCAAGGTCAAGGTGCCAGCAGGTCTGATTGTCCTGGCCTCCCTCGTTGGCTTGCAAATGCCTGTGTGCTTACTGTGTCCTCAGATGGCCTTTCCTCTGTGCATGCATCCCTCGTCCCTCGTATCTCTTCCTCTTCTTACAGGAACAGCACTTAGGTTGGATGAGGGCCACCTCAACAGCCTCGTGTTAACTTCATCATCTCTTTGAAGGTCTCATTTCCAAATTCAGTCCCACTCCAAGGTACCGGGGCTCAAGGATTCAACACAGGAATCTGGGCGTACATGATTCAGCGTAGAACAGCAAAGCTTGGGTCCTGGCTATTGGTGGGAAGCCCCAGCTCCTTCCTATCAGCCCTCATGGGAGGGTCCCAGCGCCCCCTTGCCTCCCAGTGAAGCTCCAGCCCCATCAGAGTTAAATCGTATCTTACAAGCCTTTGGATCTGAATGCTTTCCACTCAGCAGCTAGCCCAAGTCAATCAATTATTCATTCCACAAATACTCCAGCTCTGATGTGCCCAAGGAGGGTGCCAGGGAGGTTCTGGAGGTAGAACAGAGAAGCAAATGTCCCATCCCAAGGTGGAGTGACAATGGTTTAGTTGTTTTTTTTTTTAAGATTTTTAATTTATTTTTTTAAGAGAGTGTGCACCAGCACGAGCAGGGGCTGGGGAAGGGGCCAAGGGAGAAACAGCCTCCCCGCTGAGCAGGAAGCCCGCCCCATGTGGGGTTCCATCTTGGGACCCCGGGAACATGACCTGAGCCCCCCAGGCGCCCCTGCAGTGACAATGTTTGCAAATAACAAGTTGCTGCTTGTGAGCCCATCATGTACCAGGCGCAGTGCCAAGCTCCTCGCACTGCATTCTCTCCCTGACCCCTGGAGGGGTACTGTTGTCACTCCCACTTTACAAATGATGAAACTGAGGCACAGAGCATATAAGGCACCTGTCATAAGGCATAGAAACGGCAGAGGTGGGGCTCTAACCCAGTCACCCGGGCTCCAGAACCCAAGATTTCCACCAGGACCTGGTCGTGCCACGGGGACCCTTTACGCAGAGTTTTGGGGCTGCCCTGGAGCCCAGCTCCACTGGCGGTGACTCTGTCACTCTGCTGGGTGTAGCCGGAGCTCCCTGGTTGCTGCAAAGGTGAAATGAAATCCTAGGTAGCCGGTCCTCACCTGCACTAAATCCCTTTCCCCCTCCCACTGGGTTCAAGGATCAATGTGATAACACCGATGAGGGCGGGGCTGGGGGACGCCTCGGTGCCTCGGTGCTCCAGGCCTGGGGCCTCGGGCGTCTGCCCCCCCCCCCCCCCCCCCCCCCCCCCCCCGCCTGCAGAGCGAGCGGTGTCCACATTCACACCCCGAACGCCGCCTCCCCTAATTAGACACAGACGCACCGGGAGCTGCGGAGATGGTGGGAGATGGTTCCTGTTTAGTAGAAGTGTCATTTCGTCTCTGTCTCCCTCTCTCTGGCTGCTTTTGAAACTTGCTGGTGGTAACAGAGATGGGAAAAAGGAGACCGCCCACAGAAGCACATGCCCAGGCCCGGACGCGGCGGGACCAGGCGCAGCGGCACCGAGGGGGCGTGGAAGCAGCCGCCAGTGCCCTGGCACACGCTGGCACTCGCGCGCTCACGTGGCTGGCTCCCTGCCTGCAGCACGGCGGGCAGAGCTGGCGCCCGGGGCCTCCGGTCCCGGGTTCAGATCCCGACCCTGCTGCTTGTGGGCTCCGGGTCCTGCTGCAAGGGCAAGGGATTGACCTCCTCCTGCTCCTCTGCCGCCAAAGGAGGGTGGTTCCTTGTGATGACCCCACTCTCTAGTGCTCCTTGCTCTGCTCCTTCTCGGGCTGACCCAGGTGGCCTGCATCGACTGGCCTCCTCCCCTCTGGCCTCTGGTGGAGGTTGACCAGTGAGGGCAGAGCAGAGGGCAGGGGGGAGGGGGGAGGGAGATGGGGGGTATTTACGTTGTTTTTTTCTTTTTAATTTACATTTACATAGCCTCATTTTAAGTATTCTGGCTCTTGCATTGACTCTCCAGACCTTCCCTGCTCTACGCACGGGGGGAGGGGCGGACCCTGAGGACTACATTACCCAGGCTCCCTTGCACTCTGCAGGGTTCAGCCAATGGGAGGCACTGATGGAAGCTGGCAGGCCCAGGAGAGAAGTTGGGGTATTTCCCCCACCTCCCTTTCCCTCTCACCACATTTACACCAGGGGCTGTGTTCTTCTGCTGAAGGTCACTCCTCTCCTAAAGCTACAGCTCCCTCTGGGTTCCAGGAGCTACTTCCTCTACGCGTCTTCTGGCAACAGCTCCCTGCTCATGCTAGCCTTGAGCACTGCATCATTCCTTCTTGGTTTCCCAAACATACACCCTGCTTCCACCTTCCTAAACTGTCCCTTCCATAAACTCTTCCAATTTTCCTGTTTGAGTGCGGGGACTCACACGGATACATTGAACAATGATATTTGTGAAGTCTCAGGTTGGATGAGCCAGTTACAGTGTTTGAACACACATTAGAATATTAGCCATTAAAGCAAAAAATAGTTGGGTGTTCTACTTAACCTCATGTATGAGTGGTATTTGTGACACTCTGGGACATCATCATGGGAAAAAAAAAAAAAAACCTTTTACAGGGATAATCCAAGGTGTATTTGGCCCAATCACAGAGTCCAAATGATCACACATTCTGCGGAGATGGGAGTGGGATGCAGCTTGTGAGACGCAGTAGGGTATACGATGGGAAAAGAAGATGGAAGGATGTGAAGTCTGTATAAGTAGTCTGGGTCCTACCTAAAAAGCTAGATTCTGGTATTTCAAATAAGAAACTTACTATTTTTGCAAATAATTGCTTGTATGTTGCTATAACACTGTGCTATTCAGAATTCTTGCTTCCAAGTGACGGAGACCAACTAATGTGACTATATTAGTTTCCTAGACTGCCATAACAATGCACAAGAAACCAGGGACTTAAAACCAACAGGAATTTATTTCCTCACAGATCTGGAAGCCAGAAGTCTAAAATCAAGGTTCAGCAAGGACATGCTCTGATGACTCTAGGGAAGAACCTTCCTTGCCTCTCCTAGCCTCTTGGTGTTTGCTGGCAATTGTAGGCATTCCTTGGCTTGTAAGCATATCATTCCAGTCACATGGCGTGCACATTCAGTGCATGTCTGTCTCTGTGCCCAAATTTCACTTTGCTATAGTGACTGCAGCCATACAGGATTAGAGTTCACCCTAATAGCCTCATCCTAACTTGATAACCTATGTAAAGACCCTATTTTTCAATACAGTCAAATTCTGAGATCCTGGGGGTTAGGGCTTTGACATACCATTTAGGGGGAAGGAACACAATTCAACTCACAACAGGGACTTGATTACAAAAAAAAAAAAAAAAAAAAAGGAAATTATTGTTCTGGCTAATAAAAAAAATCCAGGAGTGTGTCTTCAGGTGTGGCTTGATCCAGGGTCCACTACCTTTGCACAATTCCATCTCAGCCTCCCTATCTCTCTGCTCAGCTTGTTTCTGGCTTTATTTTCAAGCAATCTCTCTCCACCTGAGGGCTCCAGGTAGCTCCAGGTTTCTGTTCTACCAGCGGAGCTGCAAAGTAGAATGCATTCTTCTTTCTCAGTTCTTCCAACAGATTCCTCAGGCTGACACTCATCTGTCTTGCTTGGAATAAATGCCCACTGCTGGACCAATCACAGAGGTCAGGAGATGGGACTACTAATTAGGCAGGGGCTACAAGCCCATCTCTAGGGGAGTGTGGGGGGAGGGGGTCGCAAGGAGTCGGATCCTGGCAAATCTAGTGGCCTGAGCATAGAAAGGTCCCCAAGAGAAGGCCAGGTGTGGTTACCAGACACGGGGCTTGCAAGTTGTCCCGCACAAAGAACAGGTACCCACCAGATGCCTGGGGAGAAGGAAAAAGCCCACCTCGGGATGAACATCCACCGGCGATGACTTGTAGTATCCTGGGAGTGAGACGTTTGCAGTTCTCACTGCCTCCAGAATGCATAGCAGACTTTCGCCTTGCTGGAACGTTCTTGAAGAACCAGTGTCTCCGCTTGCACTCCGGGGCTGCAGACTCCGAGAAGGAGAAGGAGACAGAGATGCATCGCCTATCAGGGTGTGCCTTTGGGATCAACCTTGCGATGAACAGGAAGGGCAGGAAGGAGCACGGGGAAGGCAGAGGGCAGCCCAGCCACCGCCACCCTGGACCGGCCTCCCAGAGGGTCCCACGGGCACCAGCGGCGGGGTCTTACCTTGTCTTCCTCAGCCCCCTGCTCCTCCTCCGACACCTGCAGCCCCGTCGTCCTTGTTATGGGGCTTCTGTACACCGCAGGATGTTTTCGCCAACATCCCTGACCTCAGCCCCCCAGATGCCAGCGTTGTGACACCAGAAATGTCTCCAGACCTTGCCAAATGTCCCCCAGGGGGCAAAATCCCCTGTTGAGAACCACTGGGTGAGGGGGCGAGGAGAGCTGGGGGGGGTGGGCTCACGACCCGGGGGAGGTGGCTCCGTAGCACCGGCGTCCTGAGAGGCTGAGCTGAGGCCAGGTGCCAGCAGAGCCCCCTGGCCGGGGTGACAGGCCTTTCTTGGGAGGGGGACCTGAGCGACCATCTTCACCTCCATCCTAACAGGTGCTGCTTGGGTGTGCGGAAAGTACTCACCACCGTGTTTCCGACATGCAGGCCGGGAAAATCGGACCGATGCCATCTCTTCTCCCTCTCTTGGCACAGATGCCCTGGCCCCCCCCATCCAGCCCCCTTCCCCACCAGGAGCCAGCCCTCTGGACAGGGGCTGGGGCGCCTTCCGCTGCGCCACTGTGGGGATCCCAGGGACTGTGTTTGCACAACCGTGGTCTCCATGGCCAGCACAGAGTGCTGCCTCATTAACCCTTCCCCTTCCAATAGAAGCTGCATCTTGTCCAGGGGCTAACTCGGGGTCCCACGGGGACAGCGAGTAGATGAATCGTGTCCCCTCCCATCCCCCCCAGGCCTCCCTTGTTCACAATGGGCCTGGGAGAGGTCACGCAATAAGTTCTATTGGTGGATCAGAGAAGTGTCCTATGGCTGCGGGGAAGCCCTCGTGTCTACACTAGCCCTGAGGAAAGGATGTTCCCTCTCCTGCCCTCCCCTTGTGCTCGGATGCCTGGCTCAACAGCAGCAATCTTGCACCACTTGGCGGGGAGCCTAAAGGTAGGAGGGTGCAAACACACAAAGGGCCCAGGTCAGTAGCCATGGTGAGCTGCCGAATCAACCAGCCCCGACACCGTCTCTGTCTCTTCCTGTGCTGTGAGATGATAAAACTTTCCTGGACGAAGCCATTTCAAGCCGGGGCTTCTGTTATCAGTAGCTCCTTGATTTGCTTGGAAGAGTCCTGGAGTAAGGAAGCCCATTTCCTTTTGTGTTTCTCAACATTTCTCAGGTTTATCTGAGCAGAAAAAAACTAAAAAGGCATTTTGATGTTGATTTTTAGCTGAGTGACCTTTCCCAGCCTTCCTTGTGGCTAAGTCTAGCCGGTGAATGAAGGCAGAAGTGTGTAGTGGAACTTCCAGAAAGGCTCCTCAAAGGAGGATGACTCAGGGGACAGTGGTCTCTTCTCCTTCCTGCTGCTGGGATGCAGACACAATGGCTGGAGTTCCAGGAGCCACCTTGAATGTTGAGGTAACTTTGAGGATGAAAGTCACACACTACCGTGTGGAGGAGCCCGGGGACTGATGCATAACAAGTGCTGAATACAGGGGAGCTGTGATTTTATCATTAGGATCTCCAGGACCCAGGTTCCCCCACCCCCAGTATATTCAGCAGAACTTGAGGAGTTTCCAAAAAGCATTAGTGCTGGGATATAATTGCGATATGTCTCCTCCAGAAACACAATGTATACTCCCACATTAAAAGCCCTGATAAGGGGCAGCTCTGGTGGCTCAGCGGTTTAGTGCCTCCTTCAGCCCAGGGCATGATCCCGGAGATCGAGTCCCACATCAGGCTCCCTGCATGGAGCCTGCTTCTCCCTCCGCCTGTGTCTCTGCCTCTCTCTCTGTGTCTCTCACGAATAAATAAATAAAATATTTTTAAAAATAAAATAAAATAATAAAAGCCCTGATAAGGGGATCCCTGGGTGGCTCAGAGGTTTAGTGCCTGCCTTCGGCCCAGGGAATGATCCCGGGTTTCCGGGATCGAGTCCCACATCAGGCTCCCTGCATGGAGCCTGCTTCTCCCTCTGCCTGTGTCTCTGCCTCTCTCTCTCTCTCTCTCTCTGTCTCTCATAAATGAATGAATGAATGCCCTGATAAGTCCTGCACTCTTTCTTTGTTTAACCTTGCCCTTCCCAGATTGATTTGGGCACAAACCCTCCTCCCCTCAGTAACTTTTCTTTTAATCACATTTACTCTCATTTCCCTGCACATACTCCAGGAAACTTCAAGCTAGCCCAGTGTTTCTTAAACTTTACTGTGCACATTAGTCATTTGGGGAGACTGTTGAAAGACAAGATTCAGCTGGTTTCTGGTGGGGCCTGAGGTTCTGCATGTCTGGCAAACACCCAGGTGGGCCTGCTGCTGCGAGACACCACAGTTTGAGAAGCAAGGAGTAATCACCTCTCTGATGGGGTCCTTTCATTTTATTCACCTTCTTGGGTAGCCCAGGTGTGCTTGAGGGGATGGGCATTAGCCTGGCAAAGTCACGTTCAAATCCCAGCTTCACCCTAGAGCTCTGGGACTCTGAACAAGTCACTCTGGCTCTCTGAGCTTTCATTCTGATGTAAAACAACCAAACAATCCATTCCTTACACAGCAAGTGAGAGAGTCAAAAGAGAGAGAATGAACCAAGTAACAAGAAAATCAATTAAACACAGCCTTATGGCCGCCTGGGTGGCTCAGCGCCTGCCTTCAGCTCAGGGCGTGATCCTGGGGTCCTGGAATCGAGTCCCACATCGGGCTCCCCGCAGGGAGCCTGCTTCTCCCTCTGCCTATGTCTCTGCCTCTCTCTGTGTGTCTCTCATGAATAAATAAATAAAATCTTTAAAAATAAATAAATAGGGATCCCTGGGTGGCGCAGCGGTTTGGCGCCTGCCTTTGGCCCAGGGCGCGATCCTGGAGACTCGGGATCGAATCCCACGTCAGGCTCCCGGTGCATGGAGCCTGCTTCTCCCTCTGCCTGTGTCTCTGCCTCTCTCTCTCTCACTGTGTGCCTATCATAAATAAATAAAATAAAATTTAAAAAAAAAAATAAATAAAAATAAAAATAAATAAATAAACACAGCCTTATGTACAGACAAGGAAACAGGTTCAGAGACTTTAGGCAGTTGCTCAAGGACACAAAGCCAGGAAGTAGCAGATCTGTCTCCAGATAAATTCCTTTGGTCTCCTCATCATCAGGTTGTGGTAAGTGTGGGGAAGGAGGTGGGCATTTCAGGGAATTCCAGGTGGAAATTGGGTGTCAATGGTCACTTCTTTGCTGTCAGCGCCCAGAGGATCTCAGGCTCAACAAGGTAGGGTTCCGTGCCGTCTGCTTGTGCAAGGATTGATTCCAGCGTGGAAGCGGAGCATCCTAGGTCACCCGGGGCCATCTGTCAACCCCTCTGGTGTGTGGCCAAGGCCTGCAATGCACCCTTCCTCTAGGCCCAGCCTGCCTCCCCCATCGGCTGGTATGATCATCTTAATAAAATCCCGGGATAAGTGAATGAGGTCATTCTGGCAAGCCTGAGGGGACGTGCCTGCCCCCACAGGCCTCTGCAGCTGCCTGGCCCACCCTGCAGCCCCCACTCGGGCCAGAAGATCCATTTCACTGGGGCTCAAGGAGGGGAGGCTGGAGCCGGGGCCCGTGGGTGGGGCACTTTGGGGCTTTGTTCAAAACCCTCTTTGCTTCCACCCTTCCAGGCGTGGGATGGGAAATAGGGATAGAATGACCCTGACTTACTTGGGACTGTCCCAGGAATACATTGAGAGTCTCATGTCCCAGGAACCCCTCCATGTAGAGCAAGCCAGGGCAGTCGGGGACGTCACACTGGGATTTTGACTCTCTTTCCTATTCCTGGGAGAACTCTCATCCATCTGCCTCGTTCCCTTGTTTTGCGATGGCAGAGCGTGTGTGTCTTTGGGCTGGCACTTGACACCCCACCTCAGTTTGGTCTTCTGTAGAATGGGAATCAGGATGCCACACCCCACACAGAGCTGCCAAGAGGGGTCAAGGAAGTCAAGACCACCAGGGACACAGCAAAGATGCGAGTGCCCCACGAGGCGGCACTTGCTTAAACGGTCATTACATGAAGGCACCCAAAGTGAGCCCTGGGGAAATTCCTGCGGGTGGGGAGGCTGCAGGGGGCCTGGGCCCGGGGTGTGTGTGTGTGTGTGTGTGTGTGCACACGCCATCCATCCTCAGGGTCATCGCCCCCAGTTTACAAACAAGAAAGTGAGGCTCTGAGAGCTATGGGCGAGCGGCAGGTGCTTCCCCGCTTCTCCGTGGCAGCTCCCCTTTCCTGAGCCCCTGGATCTCCCAGCCCCCAGCCCAGCGCCCACTAGAGCCCTACAGCCTCACGCTGGGGAGGCGACCATCTCAGCCCTGGCACCCCCAGGCTCAGGAAGCCCTCCCAGGCTCTGCCACCACCCACAACCCGGACCCCGTGCGGGGTGGCGGGAGGCTCAGTTTCCTCCTGTGTATGATGGGGATGATGAAGCCGCAGCCGCTGAAGCGAACTCTCAGGGATCCTCCTCCCCTCAGAGCCAGTGCTGAGTGAGCCAGACTGGGGGGGGCACCTCAGGGCTCCCTCAGAGGGGCCAGGATGAACATTCTGATTAGTACGGAGGCTTTCTGGCAGCAGCAGGTGACTCCAGCTCCTTCCCCTGACAGGGCACGGTGTTAGGCTCCCCAAAGGACTGCATACCCCCCAGTAGGGCTCACAGCATTCTGGGTTACAACGCCCCCCGTACTGGCCGCCTCACCCACTGCCAGGGGCACCAGACGTGGGCTGGGCCTCAACTCCCTCCCATCTGGGGGGCCCAGCACCTCCCAGAGCCCTGCCCCATCTTGCAGCAGGGAAACACCAAGCTGCGCGCTCACTCACTGGCCTGAAGGGCCCCCATCCCGAAACCAGTGGTTCTTTTTTTTTTTTTCTTTAAAGATTTTATGTATTTATTCATGAGAGACACAGAGAGAGGGAGGCAGAGACACAGGCAGAGGGAGAAGCAGGCTCCACGCAGGGAGCCCGACGTGGAACTCGATCCCAGGTCTCCAGGATCATGTTCTGGGCCGAAGGCGGCGCTAAACCGCTGAGCCACCCGGGCTGCCCGAAACCAGTGGTTCTAACAATGTGGGCCAAGGACCCTAGAGTCTGAGGCCCTTTATGGGGGGCTCCACGGGTCTTCCTTTGGCAGGCCCAAGTCCATAATCTGGCTTTCCGCCCGTTCTTCAGCAAAGATGACAGATCCCTCCCTTCCGTGTACAAACATTAAGGAGATTTGCACGAAGTGAAAGTGCCACTCTGCTCACTGACTTCTTACATTATTTTTTTTTTTCTTACATTATTGACATTAACGTGTAATGAGCATATTGCATTTCTTTTTAAACAAATGAATAAATGCACATTTTAAAATTTTACTGATTTCAGTCTCTAATCGAATAAACACCAAATAATAGGACCCATGTAAACAGAGATCTCTTTGGGATCTCGGTAAGTTTTCAGCTTCACAGGCTCCAGAGACCACAGTGCTGGAGAACGGTTCCCTTAAACCATAATCTTCCTTGGCTCCTTAAACTAAAAGAGCTAAGTTACACGGCACTCTCTGTGTGCCTGGCACCTGTCTAAACATTTTGCATTGATATTTTTTACATCGACTTGCACACAGGTATTAATTTAGTAGAGCAACAACCCCCTAATGTGGGTTCTAGTTTTTGCAGATAGGGAGACTCAGGCCCAAGAAGTGAAGTCCCTGCCCGAGGTGAGGGGTAGGGGTGGGGTGGGGGTAGAGATTATCTGAACTCAAGCACCTGGAGCCTTAACCACTAAAGGAACACTGCCTCTGGGGAAACCCCCTCACAAGCCCCAAACCAGGACACTCAAAGCTGGTTTGCAAGAGGCTGAGAATCCAGATCAAACCACCTGGAGTCTGCAAGGTTGGGCTCCATTTGGGAAACCTCCCAGGATTCACTATCTGGATTACCTAGAGTCCAAAGCAGCAATAGGGCTCCCCCTGGGGTACCACAAACCCTGGCCTGTCTAGGTCACCTATCCCAAAGGAGGCCTGGCCACCCCTCACTCACTCCCTTCCAGCCACACTGGCCTTTTTTTTTTTTTTTTGCTGCTTCTCACACACACCAGGTTCCAGCCTCAGGGCCTTTGCACCTGCTGTTCTTTCAGCAAGAATACCTTCCTTTGTCTTGGGGCTCCTCCATCTTATTCAGGCCTGATGGGTCTGCCTTCCCTGGCCTCTTGTGTGAAACAGCAGCAGTCCCTCCCACACCCGTTCCCTTTCCCTGCTATATATTTCCTTAGTAACACTTATCACCATGTGACATTATATTATATATGCGCTGGTCTAGGGTTTAGCGTCTGTCTCCCCTGTGAGAATCTAAATGCCATAAAGACTCAGGCACAGTGACAGGTCCCAATGCTTTTGAATGAGTGAATGAATGAGCAAGTGATTGCAACAGAAAAGTCAGACCAGACTAAAGGGGCAGCCACCCACTCTCTTCCCACCTACCGCGGGCTGATTGTGGCCATGCTGACAGCACAGGCTGGCCAGGTTTTTTGATTTTTCAAAAGAAGCTGAACATCCAGATTTTTATGTAGAATCTCCTGGCTTTTATACAGTAGCAACTTATTCAAATTACCAAAATTAAAAAACAGCTCACTGAGCCAAACCTCATGTAGATAAACTCAGCTGAGTTTGGCAAAGTGGGCTCCCCGTCTCTTGTAAGGGGAAGTGACATCTGAGCAGGGCTGGACAGCCTTAGCTGGGAACCGTAGACACAGGCTGCAGCAGGAGAGGGGAGCGGGTGCGTAGGGGCCTCCCGAGCCCCGGGACAGGCCCCGCCCGCCCCCCATTCCCTCGGAAGCACCCCGCCCACCCACCCCGGCCCGCTGGCTGCTAGCCTTGCACTTGAAGCATATGCGTGGAGTGTTTTCAGAAACGGAACACACAATACACAGCAAATAAGGCTGCTCCTCCGTCTGGCCCGGACGAGTCCCGTGCCCTGCCAGATGGTCCCCGCCGCCTCCCGGGCCGAGGCCGGGGCTCTGTGAGGCTCCTTCAGAGGCTCCTCGCCATCCAGCATCCTGCATCCCGCAAGAGGCAGCCGGGAAGCTCTCTCCCCAGGGCCGCAGGGAGGATTTTTCTTGGCCCATGGACAGGAAGGCTGATTCAGCTGGGAACCTTCTGGATTTATAACCCCCACCGCTCCATCCCCGGGTGACCCAGAGCCCCAGTGTGCTGGCGTTTATTGCTAATTGTTTTCAGACAGATGGTGTGGCCCAGAGTCTAATTCCCCAGGCAAGGGAGGGGGGGTGCAGGGGGAGGAGGCCATGCCCTTGACCGGGGCTTGCATTCTTGAAGAAAATGTTCAGGGGCGGGGGTGGGGTGGTGGGCCATGACAGTGGTGAGGGCTTGCAGAGGAAAAGCCTCAGGACTCTGGAAAGGGAGCAGGGGAGGCGGAGGATTTGACAGGAAGGAGCCTACCCTGGAGCCCCAGGGACTGATAAAGCTGAGTAGAGAATGCCCCCTCCTCCAGGAAGCCCTCTTGGATTGAAGCCTGTGTAGCAAGCAGAATTCCTCCTATAGGGTTGGAATAGGGATGGGGAGAGATGAGGGTTTGTGGCAAGGGTGGAAAGACCTGTCCCCAACCAAATAAGCAGCCCTCATTTTTTAGTAGGATTGCAACATAATTTGAGAGCTTACAGAGCCATCTTCATTTCACTGGATCCCAAGTGCCAGGCATGAATGAAGGTGCCAAGTTACAGATGAGAAAAAGAAGGTGGCCTCTGAGAGGGTAAGTGGCTAGCCTGAGGTCACGTGGTCAGTCCCTAAAGAGTCACTGAGCACCAACTGTATGCCTGCTGGTATGTAACACACAGCAAAGGGCAAGCTCTCTGTGTTCGCAGTTTGTAGGTTTGTAAGAGGAGGCAGACATTAATTCACAAAGGAGTTAGTTCAGAAATGATAAGGACTAGAAAGAGTAAGATAGGGAGATGGGGTAAGCAAGGACCTTAGGGGAAGGTCAGGGAGGACTTCGTGGAGGAGATGACATTTGAGCTGAGTCTTGAAGATGAAGTAGGATCCAGCCATGTCTAAATTTCAGGGGAGAGTGTTCCAGGCAGTGGGAACAGCAAGTGCAAAGGCTCTGAGGTGGAGATGAGTTTGTTGTGATCAAGAAACCAAATGAAAAGCCAGTGTGACTACTTAGGGGTAAGAGTCATGGGAGGTGAAACGCAGGACCTGAGGCAATAGCGGGTTTTATATAAGTGCTGAGGTTATAAAGACCATTTGCCGACATCACTGGGCAGTTATTACCCTGTGTTCCAGGTGATGAAGCCGGCATGCCTCTGACAGGGCAAGTGACTGCCCCAAGTTCACCAGCTAATGTACGAGCGAATCTGTAAGCCTCCAGGCAGAGAGGGTCAGCCTGGGTTCCATGGCAGGTTCAGGGAAACCTCCGAACCGTGTGCCAGTCTTCTGTGTCACAATGAGATTGAACAACACATGGCAATCTCTTGAGCCACTGTCTGCTCATGACTCTGGGTCACAAATGCCAGAAACCCCAACACTCCCGGGTAAAAACAGAGAAGAGAGGGCAGCCCCGGTGGCTCAGCGGTTTAGTGCCACCTTCAGTCCAGGGCATGATCCTGGAGACCGGGATCAAGTCCCACATCAGGCTCCCTGCATGGAGCCTGCTTCTCCCTCTGCCTGTGTCTCTGCCTCTCTCTCTGTGTCTCTCATGGATAAATAAATAAAATCTTTAAAAAGAGAGAGAGAGAGAGAGAGAGAGAGAGAGAGAGAAGAGAATTCATTGGGTCATGTAACTGGAAAGTTTTAGGGATCGGTGACTTCAGGAATGGCCGGATCTAGGGACTCAAAGAAAGATCCCAAGACTTGCTTTCTCATCATTTCTCAATCCTGTTTGCCTTTGCAACCTCTCCCCAAAAGATGACACGCGCAAGCCCAGGAGCACCTAGCTTCTATCCCTCTAGCTCAGCAGGCTCCACAGACACAAAAGCTTCTCTGCTCCAGTAGTCTGTGCAAAAGTTGCAGGGCTGACTCTCACTGGTCCCTTCAGGTCACATGGCCATCCCTGAGCCAATCACTGTGGGCAAAGGAATGCATGCTGCTAATTGGCCCTGGAAATTGGGGGTGTATAGAATCCCTCCTTCTTCTCCTGGCCTGAAACTGGGAGACAGATGGTCCCCAAAGTAAAATGGAAATGTCAAAGCTAGAAGGAGGAGGACAGGTGCTGAGCAGGCCAAAGCAAGCATGCCCACCGCAGAGTCCCAGGGCGGCCACCTGCGTGCCTCCCACAGCCCCATCAATGCCAGGAGACCCTGCGAGGCTGCAGGTACGAGTGCCCCCACTACCACGCTGATGGCGCTCCCCACCCGAGGACTGGAGGGAGGGGTGGAGTGTGGGCTAGTGAGGTGTCCCCAGGGGTCTGCTCACAGACTGCAGCTTTGTTTGGTCGCTGACATCTGCCCTGGAAGTGGCACCCCCTCTCCTCATTCATTCATAAATATACAATCTATGTGTGTGTGGTGACAGGCCCTGTCCTTAGCCCTGGAGACCAAAGAAAAAAAAAAAAAGAAGAAAGAAAGAAAGAAAGAAAGAAAGAAAGAAAGAAAGAAAGAAAGAAAGAAAGAGAAAGAAAGAAAAAGAAAGAAGAAAGAAAAAGAAAGAAATCCTCACCTTTATGACACTTCCACTCTCCATAGTAGACAATACACAAAATAAACAAATTAAATAAAAGATATATCAGAGAATGATAAATGCTATGAAGCCAAATACAGCAGGGAGGGTGGGAGGGAGCATGGGAGGCAGCATAATTTTAAATAGGGAGCTCAGGCCTCCCAGAAAGGGTGACATTCAAGAAAAAAGGAGGTAAAGGGGAGAACTAGGCAGGAACCCAGGGATATTCCAGGAACAGCCAATGCAAAGGCCCTGGAGTAGACACATGGTTGGTGTGTCCCAGCGCGGCCCTGCAGCCAGGGAGACCAGAGATGAGCAAGGGGGAGAGCGGGAGGAGCTTAGCTTGAGGCCTGAGGGATGATTTGGGGTCAGATTGTATTTGGCCTGGGCCCTGTTGGCCTGAGGGCTGACTTCTACTCCAGTGAGGTGGAGAGACCGCAGGTGTGTGAGGGGAAGAGCGACGTGCCCGGACTTAGATTCAGCAGGACCCCTTTGCTGCTCTGTGGAGAGGAGACCCTAGGGGTGCGGCGGCCGCAGACAGGGCTGAGTCCTAGCAAGTGGTGGTGGTGGCCGCGCCTGGTGAGCGCCGGGAGAGGAGCGGTCACAGCCTCAATGGCTCTGGGCAGCAGCAGGACCGGTGATAGAGCAGATACGGGTGTGAGAGAAAGGATGTGACCACAGACTCCAGGGCATTCGGGTTCTGGCCTCGCCCGGCCCTGGACCAGCAAACGGCTGTCCTGGCTCAGACTCTCTGGGACTTGGAGACATGTCACAGCCAGGCCTTGGCTCCTGAGCCCACCCCCGGCAGCCATCTCCCTGGCTAAGCCTCCCAGGCCACCACCATCTGTCCCTCCGCTCTCAGACAGGCAAGTCATGCAGACCAACGCACGTCATCAACCCTCTGCATCATGGTTGTTCCTGGGACCTCAATAGGCTCAGATGGGGGAGAACCAGAATTCTCTGGAGCCTTCTAGACTTCCACTGCCTTTCTGTTTAGAGCCCCGTTCTGTGAAAGCAGAACCCTGAGGAGTCTAGGATCTTCCCACTCTTCTCCCACCCTGTACCACAGAGAGTCCAGTTGTGGCACTCCCGACAGTGACAGCCTGTGGACCTCTTTGGGTGAGGGGTCCCACCAGAAACCCTCAACATGCCTGGTCCCGTCTGCCCTTAAGCCTTAGTCTAGCTTCAGCCACAGTAACCTTTTTGTTCCCCAATCATAGCAAACAAGCACCTACCTCAGGGCCTTTGCACCTGCTGTTCTCTCTTCCTTGCCACCTACTTCCCATTCCACTTTGCCAGTCTCTTATTCACACCAGATCCCTGTTAAACATCCCTGCTCCAGAAAGCCTCCTCTGAGCCCCCTGGATGGAGTCAAGCCCTAGTTATGCTCCCCCACCCCCAACATCTCTCCTTGGAAACTTTCCTGTCTTGACTCTTGACGTTTAGAGAGTCAGGCAGAAAGCATTACGGATAGACCACAGACTCTGGAGCCAGGCTGCTGGGATCCAAATCCTGGCTCCCTTACTGAAGCGCAGTGTGACCTTGACCAAGTCACCAAACCTCTTGGCTGCCTTTATAAAATGAGGGTCATGAGCCTGGGTGGCTCAGCAGTTGGGCATCTGCCTTTGGCCCAGGGTGTGATCCGGGGTCCTGTGATCGAGTCCCACATTGGGCTCCCCGCAGGGAGTCTGCTTCTCCCTCTGCCTGTGTCTCTACCTCTCTTTCTCCCTGTGTCTCATGAATCCATAAAAAAATTATTTAAAAAAAATGAGGGTTATAATAATCCCATAGGGTTGTTGTGAGGATTGCAGGAGAGTCTATAAGCCTGGAACAGTGCCTGACACATAGCCGCGATCCACAGTGGTGGTTGTCACTTTGTTACTTGTTCACCGCTCACCTTCCCTGCCAGTCTGGACTGTGGCAGGTGGGGTCTGGACAGGGGTGGGGGGTGAGGAGGGCAGAGGGTGGGGAGGAGGCCCCACTCCCAGTCTTGCCCACTCTCTACCCTCCACACCCCCCACCCCCGCTTGTCCCCCTCTCCCTGCCCCTCCCCTCCCCCGAGGGCTCACCTGGCTGCCCCTCCCCCCCACCCATCCTCCTGTAACCCCGGGAGAGCAATTAAGCCCAAGTTTTGATTTAAGGTACTTATAAAGGCCCTGAGAATGTCCTCTAATATCAGCTTATATATTTTTAATCTGCTGTTAAAGTGATTTAAAACAGAGCTCGGCTGGACGAGCGTGATGGAAATTAAAAGTCTCCATCACCTGGCGCGACAAGGACGCGGGGGCATGGTCCGCTGAGCGCGGGCGGCTCCCGAGGCTGGGTCCCAGGGGTCCGAGGGGTCCGGGCGCGGGCGGGGCGCAGGGCAGGGGGGCAGGCAGCGGCGCCCTGCACCCTCCGCCTAATGAGCCGTGACATCTGCGCGGCCGTTTAATTAACGAGGCCCTGGCGCTGCAGCAGGACGTGGGAGCTGCTCGGCGCTTGCCGAGGGGAAGCAGGCCCGGGGGAGAGAGGGCTGCTAATTTGCACAATGATTTTCTTTTCCTGCCTCCTATTAGAAGCCAGAGAATGGAGCTCGGCTCCGCTCTCTGCCCCCTCCCTGCAAGGCAATTTCCTGGGACTCCTTTTTTTTTTTTTTTCTTTTTTTTTTTTTGCGAGTTTCCTGGTGGGTGGACGAGCTCACATTGAGTCTTCTCCCTCCTCCCCACCCCTGGCCCTCCTCCCACCAGGCCTCTTCGCAGGAAAGTCTGAAATAAATGCAGGAGGCAGAGCACATGGGTCTGCCGCTTCCTCCAGGCCCCGGGTGAAAAGCGTGAATCAGCACCGTGTTAGGTCTCCCCGTCATCCGTTCACCTGCCCATTAACACGACCCCCCCCCCCCCCCCCCCCCGCCCTGCCCCCTGGACAGCGGCTGCCACCTCGGAAGACACCAAGCCCGGCCAGGGGCGGAGATCTGGAGGTCTCACAGGCCCGGGCGGCCCACCAGATGGTGGCCCGAGAAAGCGGCTTGTCTGCAAGCCTGTTTGCTGGTGGAGGGGGTGGGGGTGGTAGACATGTGGGTGGACTCACTGTCACAGCCCCCAGGAGGCCCTCCCCCACTCGGGCCAGGCTCTGACTCTGTCCAGGAGCCCAGGAAGATGCTCTAGAAGTGCATCCCCTCAGCCTCACCGAGACTGAGGTCTGGAGCTCAGGTGGGAGAGAGTGGCCGGGGACAGGCTGGGGTCCCTCCAAAACACCCAGGTGGCAATATTAAGTACACGGGTGGAGCGTCCACTGGGAAGGCAGTGGCCTGGGTGGGAGATGTTAATGTGCAAGTGACTGGCCCATGGGTGGCATCTGGAGCAGTGAGGGTGGGTGAGACTCTAGTGGGGGGGTGCAGACTCTGCCAGCTTCTGGGGGCCTCCAGAGGTGGAGAAGGAGCTGTATAGTAGACAGACTCTAAGACTCTGATCCTGGCCATCTCCCAGGGTCCAGAATCCCAGTATGATCCTCTCCCCTTGAACGTGGGCAGGTCCCAAGACTGGCTTCTTAGCAGGAGAATCATTCTCCTTCAGTCTGGAGGCACTTAACGGTGGACAGGAAAGATCTGGGTGGGCAGGAGCAGTTCAGGTCCCAAAGGAAGAAAGTGAACTGGAGTGTGTGTCGTTCCCGGGGGGGCGACAGGGGCACGTGCTGCACCCAGGCGGAGGGACTGGCCCCTCCCAGTAGTCGGCGGGTGCTCACACATGGGATTCCCCCGTGGGAGGCCTCCCTCCTTCCCCCAGTGCCTGGGCCTCTGCAGGCCTGGAGCTGGGGGGAGGTCGCAGAGGAGGCCCCCGCGCCGTGCTGTGTGGCTGCGCCAGGGATCCTGCCCTGGCAGCTGGGCTGACCTCCCCGAGGCGGCCAACGGCTAGACAAGGGCCCAGTGTGCTTTCCTAGGCGAGGGTTTGGCTGGGGCTTCACCCGGGAGCCCGGTTCAGACAGGAGCTCTTTGAAGGCAAGATGAATTGGGCTCAATGTCTCTGTCCATCTGAGGACGGGCGGGGGCCAGGGCCGCTTCCAGAAGGCCTGTTGTCCAGGGCTGAGGAGGGGTGGGCAGGGGAGCTTAGCTCCCAGGCAGTGGGTCCTCAACTAACAACCCAGCCACGGCCACAGGGATTCCCCTAGCTGGGCCAGGGCGGGCCCCATGCCGGAGACGGATGGTGCTGGACACTTTTAATTTTAATAAATACTCATGCATTTATTTTACTGTGCGCTAAGATACAATATAGCCCCCCACCCCCACCCCGTGCTTTCTCAGATATTACTGCTTGGCATCAGGTGACATCTGTTAACATTTAAAAAGGGGCTTCCTGGGAACTACCTGAATGTCTATCAACAGAAGGGTTAGGCAAATTGCAGTACACCCATTCAGTGGAGGACCACATGACAACGAAGAATAACCCTGCCCTAGCCACACACCAGCGTGGATCTACCAGTACATGCGACAGGCCGGAGAGGGAGATGCTAAGTGTGGGCCTCACTTGGACATAGGCTGTGCTGGCTCTGGCCCGCCCTGCCCCCCATCTGTCTCTATATCGAGCCGACTGTCCCCACGAATGTCCCCGATCACTCCTTACCCATTGCACTGTCTGCCCTCATCCATCTTCCTGTGGGCCAGAGTGACTGAGTTCTGCTCTCAGCGAATCAAGATTTTAAAACAATCGTTTGAGGAGAGCGATGCTTAACCCAAGAGTGAAGTCCTGGTGATGAAATTTCGAGTGTCTATGGCTGCAAAACAGGGCATGGTGTTGGTCAGGGGGGCCATCCCCAGAAAGAACACAGACCAAAGCCATCAACTCCATGGGATGCCTGGGCGGCTCAGCAGTTAAGTGCCTGCCTTCAGCTCAGGACATGATCCCAGAGTCCTGGGATCGAGTCCCACATTGGGATCCCTGCATGGAGCCTACTTCTCCCTATGTCTGTGTCTCTGCCTCTCTCTCTGTGTCTTTCATGAATAAATAAATAAAAATCTTAAAAAAAAAAAAGCCATAAACTCCAATGGTCAGAGTTAAGGAGAGAAGCTGTGAGTTGGAATCTGTAGGGAGAACATCATGGAAAATTTTCTTCTGCCTCTTTATAAGCCAAGAGTCATAGTTAATAGAACCTCCAACCCAAACTGGCTTCAGTTAAAAAATAAAAGCATTTGGCTTTTGTAACCACAAACTCCAAGCAAGGGTAGGGCCAGCCTCAGGTATGGCTGGATCCAGGAGCTCAAGCACTGGCCTCCAATGCTCTTTCTTTCTGTCTCATGGTTGTTTTTGTTTATGTTGGCTTAATTTTCAGGCAGGCCTTGCCTCAGGATGGAAAAGGCATCCCGGCAGACCCAGCTGAATTCCATGGTTAGTCATCCCAAATTCTCTCTTCCCAACTGTTTCTGCCACAGTTCTGGGATGACCTCTGACTGGGCCAAACTGGGTCACCTGATTTTCCCTGAATCAATCATTGAGGCCACAGGCTTAGAAAATTCTGACTGGCCAGGCCCTAGCCACATGGCCATCTCTGGTCCAATGGGCAGAACCAGTCTAACCCAGACCATGTCGTCTGCAGTGAGGGAGGAGTTGTCTCTGAGGAAATGCAAGGGTTGTGGCCAGAAAAAGCATCCAAAGGAACTGACAATCCCCAAATCTTCTGAGCAACTGTGGAACCCAGGGCAGCCCCTTAGACTTTCCGACCCTCAGAGCCTGCTGCTGTAAAACAGGAATATTACAGATGAACCACAAAGGGGAGTCGTGGGCAGTTAACGCACTAATGTCGGTGAAAGCAGGTGGCATGCAGCAGGTGCCTGACCTGATGGAGGTCCACAGAATCAGAGGCTGGAAGGATCTGAGCTGGAAAGGTGGGGTGGCCCTGTGTTTTCTAAGGCTGTCTCATTTCACAAACTTTCTTTACAATGTGTTGTTGTCACTCCTGCCATCGAGTGGCCAGGGTTGTGGCTATGGTGGAGGCGACACGACAGGACTTCTAAGGCTACATTATGGAAGGCGATACAGCTTCCTCCTGACCCTCCTGGGCCACTTTTTCTTGGAGACCCCATGTCATGAGGAAGCCTAAGCCATCTGTGAGGCCACAGCCCCAGCTGAGGTCCCAGCTGGCAGCCTGGGTCAACCGTAGGAATTGCAAGGTGTGTACGTGGGCAAGCATGCAGCAGACCTGAGCCCCGTCTCTGCACGACCAGACCTGCCTGAGAAACCCGCTGGAGAACCCCCAGCTGAGCCCTGTCAAGGCCAGAACCCTGACATGACAATAGAATCCACTAAGTCTGGGGTGACTTGTCACACTGCAACAGACACTGGAAGAGTGGGCTAGTTGGGGGATTGTGGGCAGAGGCTCACACGGGAGCTACCGTGGCCTGTTGGTACAACACAGTCCCACGTGCTTGCATGCCCGGGTAACGCTAGCCTGTCCCCTAGAGAGAGGAGAGGCCATGCCGGGGTCCCTGAGTGTGCTGAGCGGCACACAGCCGGGGGGCTGCTCTTAGAAGCAGGCCTCCATGCCACTGGGCATCTGTTATGAATTTCCCAGGATCAAGTGGCAGCCCCCTAAGCTGTGGGGACAGGCTCTCCTCCACTGTGTTGACCCTTCCATAAGCTCAGGTCCTGCCCAGTCTCACTGGCTTGTTTTTTTTTTTTTTTTTAAGATTTTATTTATTTATTCATGAGAGACTCAGAGAGAGAGATTGAGGCAGAGACACAGGCAGAGGGAGAAGCAGGTTCCTCACAGGGAGCCCAGTGTGGGACTCGATCCCTGGGCCTCGGGATCATACTCTGGGCCAATGGCAGAAGCTCAACCGCTGAGCCACCCAGGTGCCTCTCTCACCAGCTTGTGAATGGAACTTGTCATTCTCTGAAAGGAGAGAGCAAATTAAAACCTTGACAGTGAACTTGCTAAGTACTTGCATAAATTGAGCCAGAGAATTTCCTTTTGCTGAGATTAGGAGACTCCCCCATTTCCTGGCCCCATTCAGCCCTTGGTCCCCTAACTCAGGTCCCAGGGGACTTCCTGATTTCCGTTTGGTCCAGCTACTCCAGGCAGGTCACCTCCAGAAGGGAGATGGTGCTGGATGTGAATTATCCCCAGGTGGAGTCCACACAGATCAGAAGCTAATGCAGAGGATCCAATCATTGACTCCTACAAGGCAACATTCCACTCCGGACCTGAAAGCCCAGGCAGCTGCCTGCCCCTGGGGCACTGGGGCACCAGCACACAGCTCTGCTCACCACCGTCCCTGCCCCGTGGCCCCCGGGGGAGCAGATCCTGCCTCCCTCATGCCAGAACTGCGATTTCCTCCATTCTGTAAAACCAACCGCTTGCTTTCTCTTTCAGCAAGAAATGGACTTAGAAAGGAAAGCTCAGACCACCCCGTAACTGGAAAGCCAGCATCACTTGCCCTAAACACAAGGGGACCGTGAAAATAAACCCGACAAAACAAAGAGGATCTCCAAAACCTGGTTTCCATCCTGCCACCTGACAGTTTTTTGAGACAGAGACTTTCTCTTGTTTTATTGAAAAGGTAGCTCAGCCAGCCTTAGCCCAGGCATCAGAGACACATCAGCACCCCGCAGAGACCTTCTCCTTGAAGTTGGCAGAAGAATGGAGAGAGAAAACGGAGTGACTTTCTTGCTGTTGAAGATTATTTAATGCTGTGTCTGCATCCCCCCTGGGTCTTCCCAACCATTTGGGCAAGATCGTAAATTATGACAACAGCGGAGGCTCAGAGCGGGGATCGCTGTGTGCTCGAGGCGACTCCCAGGGGTTCCGTGCTCTATCTCTCTTAATGCTCGACAACCCAGCCCAGGGGACCCACCAAAAGGTCACACAGCCAGTTAGTGGCAAAGCCGGGATTTGAACCCAGACCTCCAGCTTAAGTCTGTGCTCCTGATTACCCAGCACAGGTCTACTCCCACCAGGTCCCTGGATAATTGCTGAGGGCCTGTACTGTGTTGAATAGTGACTCCACCTCCTCCCCCCAAATAAAAACCAATTCCCATCTACCTGTGAGTGTGACCTCACTTGGAAATAGGGGCTATGCAGATGGAATCAGATTAAAATGAGATCACACCGGATTTAGGGGGGGGGGGCCCAATCCAACGGTTGGTGTCTCTATAGGAAGAGGGAAGTTTGGACACAGTGACGCCCAGAGGGATGTCAGTGGCAGAGACTGGAGTGAGTGATGCCACTACAACCCAGGAACACTGAGGAAGCCACAGCCGCCAGAAGCAGGAAGAGGCAGGAAGACTCCTCCCCTAGAGCCTCCAGAGGAAGCACAGCCCTGCCCACACCTTGAATTCAGGGCTTTGGACTCCCAAATGTCAGAGAAAAACGTTTCTGCTGTTTTAAGGCACCTGTTTGTGGCTACTGAGCCCTGGGAATGCGGCTGGTGCTGCAGGGGAACTGAATCTGAAAGTTAATTAAATTTAAATAATCCAGGTATTAGTTTGCTCTTGCTGCTGTAACAAATGTCCACAAACATACTGGCTTAAAACTACACAAGTGAAATAAATAAAAAAAAAAAAAAGGGGGGGATCCCTGGGTGGCGCAGCGGTTTGGCGCCTGCCTTTGGCCCAGGGCGCGATCCTGGAGACCCGGGATCGAATCCTACATCAGGCTCCCGGTGCATGGAGCCTGCTTCTCCCTCCGCCTGTGTCTCTGCCTCTCTCTCTCTCTCTGTGACTATCATAAATTAAAAAAAAAAAAAAAAAACTACACAAGTGAATCACACAGTTCTGGAGGACTGAAGTCCAAAACAGGCCTCGTTGGTCAGAGCCCTCCGTGTCCACAGGGCTGTGTTCCTTCTGGAGGCTTTGAGTGAAAATGTTTACTTGCCTTTCCGGCTTCTAGAGGCTGCCTGCATTCCCTGGCTCATGGCCCCACATCGCTCTGCCCTCTGCTTCCATGTTGCATCTTCTCTGACTCAGACCTTCCTGCCTCCCTCTCGTAAAGACCAACGGGGCTGGCAGAGACCAAACCGGACAGCACAGGTCTGAGCTGCCAGTTCTCAAAGGAACTGCTTCTGCCCCGGTCACTGCTGTGTCTCCTGAGACGGACACACAGTGCCCAAACGAATGTGTTCGACTAATGACATTAGAATATTGTTTCTACAACATGTTTGTCGAAGGAGATGCTGGGTTTAAATTCCAAGTCTGAGCTAAACTTTGCAAAACATTGCAAATCCACATTGTGGTACCTCTAACAGAGCCTGGGCCAGGCCTCGGGAAACCCTTCTGTCCCTGGTTCCTCTGTGACTTCCAACACAGAGCACATGGAGGTACCTCGCTGGGTGTCACCTTCCTCATCTGTGTGATGAGGAGCAAGGGAGGAATTCAGCCCTTAAAACAGCTGCCAGCAGCCTCAGGAAAGCAAAGACAGGCACAGAGAAACCAAGGGGCTGGCCCATGGGCAAGGTCTTGAGGAAGTGCAGGAATGTGTCCCAAGCTGAGAATACAGTTCAGAAAGGGGGTTAAAGACCAGTAGGGAGGCTTTCTGCACCATTTGGGGAGAGGAGATGGCAGCCAGCCCCAGGGCTAGAATCAGACTTCTTAAATGCTGGGCCCTCTCTCCAGATAGTTTTCCTAAACTTCCTCTGACCGTTGAACTCCTACTCATCCTTCAAGACCCAGTTCAAATGTTTCTCTCTTCAGGAAATCTTCCTTGACTCTCTCAACCCACCTCTAACCCCCAGGAAGAGCCCAAGATCACTGGGGTTTGCACAGAATCTGTGCTACCCTACCACAGGCCAGAGCCACTCACCTAAAGGTGCCCATAAGGGGCAGGCCTGGGATGTGAATCCAAGTGATCTGGCCTGAATGTCTACACACACATTCACCCACACACACACACATCCCTAAACACAAATGTGCGCACGCACACACACACGCACACACACGCACACACATCCATATATACAAATATACACACGTCCATAAAGTCATGGCTATGTGTGCGGTCCATGGACACACACACACACATACACATACAATCATATTCTTTTGCAGAACATGCATGACCACTGAATGCACATGTGTGCACATGTGTACACATACATATGCATGCAGATATTCCAGGCACACACACAGATGAATGTGTGTATCCTCACATGCAGAGATAGTCACAGAAATATGCACCACGCACCACAAACTCAATCACAAACAGAACATAACCAAGCCATTTCCCAATTCCATCTCCTGCCACGCATCCACAGACATGCAGATGCATACTTGCGCACACATGTATGCACACACAGACATGCTTCTGTGCTCTGTCCCCGGGTCCCGCCTGCCTGTCCTCTGCTCTGTCGTCACAGTGAGGCCTAGGGGGCTGGCACCAGCACCATCTGGTCTAGGTCAACCCTGGGGAGGAGGAATAGTCAGCTGTCTGGTCTCCTCTGGGTGAGGGTTTAGTAGTTCGGTCCTCACAGCCCCCCTGGCCCAGCCCTGGACGCCCCGGTCACACTCTTCTTGATACCCAACAGCCCAGCCCAGCCTGGACCCTGGGGCCAGATGCAAACTCGACACATTCCAGGGCACCCAGATGAGACCAGAAGTCTGGGAGGGGGACAAGGACCCCTTGCTGTGCCCTGGAGCTCCCCACCGGCCCCACTGAACAGAGAGGAAGAGGAAGTATAGCGTGGGCCCGTGCGGGGGCGCCTGCCCAGACAGCCTTCTGTGCGGCCAGATGGCCAGCCATCTGCAGTCCCCCTCCTCCCGGCATGGCCAGGCCTGGTGCTGGGGCGAGCCTCCTCAAAGCTGGCAGAGCGTGCTGAAGCCATGTGCTGCCTGGCAGCCTGGGGGGCCGCTCCTTAGAGCGAGCTGACCGGATGCGAGCCAGGCAGAGGCAGGCCCACCAGGCACAGCTGCCGTGGCCCCTTCCCTGGCCCACCTCTCACCTCATAATGTAGGCATCACTGTTCTGGAAGATTCTGAGGTTTTATCCAACTATCCATTCATTGTTTCATTCACTAAACACCAAGTGCCTAAAGATAGGCATTTGTTAGGCACTAAAGACACGATAAAGGACAAAATAAGTATCTGTTGAGCACCTACGATGTGCCAGGCACTTTCATAGCAATCAGGGATATGGCCACAAACAGAACAAATACATGTGAGACATCTACTGTGTGTCAGCTGATGGCAACAGGATCAAACAAGTGTTTATTGAGTACTTACTATGTGCCGGGAGTCGGTCTAGGCCCTGAGAACACAGCAGTGCACAAGCTCTTTGTTAAGCACCTACTGTGTGCCAGGCATTAGGGACGCAGTGGTGAGTGAGAAGGACCTGGTGCCGGCGCAGAGCTTGAAGTCTCCAGAGTGAGGGCGCAGATGAGCAACAGTGACTAACGGACAGGATGCCAGAAGGAAAATAGGAGTGAGGAGAGAGACAATGCCACTCTTATTCATTTGATCATTCTAGATGGGACAGTCAGGGAAGTCTCCTTGGAGGAAGTGACATGGAGCAGAGACCTGGGTGGAGTGAGGAGCCAGCACCCAGGCTCCCAGGGGAAGGGAACAGCCTGGAAAGGCCCAAGGTAGACAGGCTCTGTGTGCCCAATGCCCTGGGGAATCAAGGCTGCTGAGCTGGAGCAGGTGAGCCCCCGGAAGGGCAGGAGTGAGGAGGGGAGGAGTCTGTGGCAGGAGACCCCAGGGGAGCGCATCCCAGACAGGAAGCCTCAAGACCAACCTCCACCTGTGTTTGGGAGGCTGTGTTTGAACTTGTCTTGGTGAGTCTGGGACATGAGCACCAGGATGATTCCCATTTTGCAGCTAGAAAGATGGAGACACGTGGGGTGGGGGTGGGGGATGCTCCTGAGCCTGGGGCCCAGGGCTGAGCCTCTGCTACCGTCCCCAGGCGAACCCTCCACGCCCCTGAAGCTGTCAGCCTTGACGCCCCACAGGCTTAGTCACCCTGTACAAGTGACATTTATTTATTCCCTCTCACAGAGCGTGGCAAGAATTAATTATTTAGCACCGAGGAAACACTTTGAACATGAAAAGTGCTGAGGATGACCGCGACATTGCAGAGAAGAATGCTCCCTCCTCAGGCAGCCGCAGTTCCAGAGGGCTGATCCAGCCTCTAGGGTCCCCACCACCCACCATGGGGTGGAACCCCCAGGGGAACACTGCTCAGAGCTGAGGATTTCTTTTCTGTAAAAGCCAGAAGAGAGTGAAGTAGAGAGGAAGGGGGGAGGGAGCTGGAAGGGAGGGAGGAAGGAAGGAAGGAAGGGGGAGGGAAAGGGAGGGAAGAGGGTAGGGGGAGAGAAGGGGGGTAGGGAATGAGGAGGGGAGAGAGGGGGAGGGAGAAGGAGGGAAGGGGAGGGAAAGAGGGAGGGGAGGAGGAGGGAAAGGGGAAAGGGAAGGGGAGAGAAAGAAGGAGGGGAAGGAGAGAGAGGGAAAGAAGGAGGAGGGAGGAGACAGAGGGAGGGGGGGAGGAAGGGGGTAGGGAAGGAGAGGGAAGGAAAGAGGTACGAAGAGGAGGAGGAGGAGAGTTTCACACTCACATATTTTTCGGCCACTCTACACTGGGTGAGCCAGGAAGGTAGGACAGAAATGAGTCACAAGGATAGGGTTCTGGTTTATAAAGCACTTTATCTTCATTACTTCAGGTTTGCAAAACAGGTTGGGGGGGGGGTTTCTCAGTGGGGCAGGGGTCAGCAACCCCATGTCACAGACAAGGAAACTGAGGCTCAGGGAAGCCCTTGGCCAAGCTTCCAGAGCCAGGCTGCAGTGGCCTGGAGGGAGATCTAGGAGAGAGATCTGGGAGGGAGATCTGGGAGGAAGATCTGAGAGGAGCAGGATCTGGGAGGGGGATCTGGGAGGGAGAGATATGTGAGGGGGATCTGGGAGTGGGATCTGGGAGGGAGATCTGAGAGGGAGATCTGGGAGGAGCAGGATCTGGGAGGAGAGGATCTAGAAGGAGCAGGGGGAAAAAAAAATAGAAGGAGCAGGGGAGGAGGTGGCCCACCCAAGGGGCTCTCTGGGGCACATTCTCATCACCACTGGCAGGGTGAGCTCTGGTTCCTGGGACTCTGGAATTCCGGAGGTGCAGACACTAGCCATGCCCCCAGCACAGCCCAGCAGAGACCCCCCGGTGGCCCTAGAACTTGAGGCCCTCCCTTGTGCCACTGAGGATCCATGCGTCCCTGGGAAGGAGGCAGGGAGGAGACATCTGGCTGGAGTGGGAAGGGGGGAGGGGGGCACAAACAACTTGGCAGGGAATTGGAATGATTTGATCTAATATTTCCCCCAAAGAAGCCATTAGGCAGAAGAGCTGAGCTTACCAGCATTGCTGGTACACTCTGTGTTGCTGCCCTTTCAGAGGGCAGAGGTTGTGGGCCATGCTTGACCCCCTCCTTAAACCAGGATGGAAAAATCCTAGAGGAGCAGAGAACTCAGGGTCTCGGGGCTGTCTTCTTTCTGAGGGTCTCAGCCCCGCCTCAATTCATCCCCACTCACCCTGGTGGCCAGAACCATGCCTGCATTCAGTAGATGCCCAATAAATGCCTGCTCAAGTGTCCCAGCTGATACCTGAGGGCCCCTGCTCAGGGGAACAGAGAAGCACTGCAAGAAAGCAGAGGCCTCACTGGGGCAAGTGACTTAACGTCCCTGTGCCTCAGTTTCCCTATGTATTCAGAGGAGCAAAAATGATAGAACATTGCGACTGCAGAAGATTCCAGGGCTTGTGCCAAAGTGCTTAAAACAGCACCCAGCTCGCAGTGCATGTTCATAAAGTCAGATCTATGCAGAGCCCCTGCAGACATGGGGTCCCCACAGCAACCCTCTATGGCAGGTTCTGTGAGGCTGTTTCATTACTGTTATTTATTTCTCTTAGATGATGAAACCGAGCCCCAGAGAGATAAAGCCAGTTGCCCAAGGCCACCCAGCTAGAAAGTGACTGAGCTGGATTCAAACCTCCCTTGCTCCTGCCTCCTGGACAGACAGATGGCAGGGTCCCCTAGCAGGGCCAGCCTCAGGGACCGGCCCCCTCCAGGCTGCCGCAGCTCCTTCCTGCTAATTGGGCCTCGGGGACAGGCCTGAGGTTTCCTTGTCCCAGGCCACCGTATCGGGGTATAAGCGAGTGACTCGCGTGTGCCTCAAACCAGAAGCGGCGCCCACTGTAAATCAGGAGGCCGCTGCTGGCTCTGCAGGCCCTCCAGCCACCTGGCTGCCCTGGCCCGTGAGGTGGGTGGCGACCCTACAGGGTGCTGGACAGCTGGGAACCTGCTAGGGCTGCTGCCATGGCAACGGGGCTCGCTGCCCTCACTCCACGTGGGCCTCCTTGTCCTGCCCTCCTGGGCATTGGTGGGCTGAGAGGCTCAGCTGGCCTCCTCCTCTCCCTTCTCTCCCACAGGGGTCCCTGGGGGCCTGCGAGCGCCTCACCCCCTCACACAGCAGCCCTGCAAAGCCAGCTCAGACAGCCCTCTCAATAACAAACAAGACCAGCTGGTAAGTACCACCTCCCTACCCCTTTACAGATGTTGATCACTTTATTCTCACATAGCCCATTTAATAGATGAAAGATCGGAAGGGGCAATAGTATTTGCTGGGGGTCACAGTGTTCAAACCGAAGATTTCTGGCCCCAGAACTCCATCACGTAGTACAGAACAGTGGTTCAGACACAAACTCTGGAGTGAATCAAGCTATGTGACCCTGGACAAGTTACTCAGCCTCTCTGGTCTTCAGTCTCCCCTTCTGCAATATGGGATAATAGCACTCACTTGGGAGAGTCCTAGGGAGGATCAGATCAGTTCATATGCACACAGCACTTCGAGCAGGAACGGGCAGAGTAAGGCCTGGGGCTTACCTCAGTTTCCCCTAGCAACAGATCCTGAGATGAGGATTGTGAACAGGTGCTCCAGGGAGGCCAGCAGAGAAACGGGACAGAGAAGGAGGCGATGCCAAGCTGAGGTGTCACTTGCACCATCCCGAGCCCCGCAGCCTGAGAGTGGGGGACTCTGGAGTGCGAGCTCCACCTCAGAGTTCGTCTGGCCTCAAGGCAAGGGCCCAGACCCACCGTCTGTCAGTGGTCACCTAAGGGCGGCCCCAGAGGGATGACAAGTCCCAGGCAGTCACGCTGTCTGCCATGGGGAGCAAAGCACTTCCAGGAGCCCGAAAGTCAGACACAGAAGCTAGGCGAAAGTACAGAAGTTAGAAGGCCTGGGGGATTACAGGTTGGGAGCCAGAGACCCAGGATGTGTGGCTGGAACCCCAAGAACCCCCACCGTGTTAAGTCACTGTCCTAGCTATTGTGAGCTTCACCTGCCTAGGACCTCACAGGGAACCTGCCTGACCAGTACAGTTGCCTTCACGTTGCAGTTGGGAGGCCGCTGGTCTGGTCAAAGTCCCACAGATTTGGAGCAGGGAGCCAGATCTCTAGACTCCCAATTCGGCCTGGGTGACTGTCCGCAGGGCCTAAAGAAGACAGTGCTAATTTGGGGAAGGGGAGGTTTGCAGCTCAAAGGCCTGGGCCCCTGGAGAAGGTTGTAACAGTCAGGACGTCTTGGGCAGCAAATAACAGATAAACTCCAATTCAGGCACCTTTAACAAGGATACAGGGTTATATCTTCCCTAAGAAGTCCTGTGGTGAAGGAGCTTCTGGGCGAGTTGATTCAGCAGCTCAGCGGTGGCATCAGGACCAGGGTCTTCCCGTCTGTCTTCTGCCGCCCTCATTGTGGCTCACTCCCCCGCAAGGTCCCAAAATGACTGCAGCAGATCCAGTCATCTTATCCCACCAGGCCAAAGGGCAGCCCCAGATGAACCAGTGATCTCTTCCTCATGTTTCTCTCTCTCTCAAAAATATTTTATTTATATATTTGAGAGAGAGAGAGAGAGAGAGAGAGCACAAGCAGGGGGAGTAGCAGAGAGCGATAGAGAAGCAGGCTCCCTGCTGAGTCAGGAGCTCGGTGTGGGGGCTCAATCCCAGGACCCCGGGATCATGACCTGAACTGAAGGCAGATGCTTAACCAACTGGGCCACCCAGGTGCCCCGAGTTTCTCTCTTTTTAAAGCAAGTAAAGATTCCCCATAAACCTCAGGTGGAGCCCCCGTCACATCTCATTGGCTAGATTTGGATCTCATGAACCCCTGGCAAGGAGCATAGGGCAGCCATCGATTGGCTTAGACCAGGGGTCAGCAAACGCAGCCCCAAGTCTGTTTTTGTAAATTAAGATTTATTGGTGGGCAGCCACACGGTTTTTTCCTTTCATACGACTGAGCTCATGCTACAACGGCAGAGCTGAGTAGCTGCAACAGAGACTATCTGGCCTGTGAAGCCTGAAAGAATTATTATCTGACTCTCCAGAAAATCAGTTTGCTGACTCCTGGCTAAATTAATCGGGATTCGCCCCTGAGCTGGACTGAGTCATTGTCCCTGAGGGATGAACACTGAACAGAACACTAGGCTGTGAGGTCACAGCTAAGTCATCCTCAAGCGCTTTGCTGTTCAAAGCGTGGTCCCTCAGCTGCCCAATCAGCCTCAGGCCGGGCCCACTCAGGCCCGCCCAAGCCCCTGGACCAGGTCCTGCATTTGACCAGATGCCCAGCGTCTGTGAGACGCCCCAGCCCCGCAGAGCACAGGTGGGGACAGAGGGGAGGTCGCGCTGGATTGACACCCGAGTGTGGCTAAGTTCAAGTCCTGACTGTGGCCTTGACCGACTGTGTGGCCATGGCCCGTCGTGTCACCCCTCGGGCCCTTAGCACCCTCCCTGCTAAGCGTGGTGTGTTAGCGTCCTGGGGCTGTTCTAACAGCCCCATCCCGTCCCACCCCAGCCCTGAGCTGGATGCCTCAAGCACAGTCCTGGAAGTCAGAGGTCCGAAGCCACGGTGAGGGCAGGCCCGGACACCCCCGAGGCTGTAGGGGAGGGTCCTGCCTTGCCTGCTCCAGCCTCGGGTGGCCCCAGGTGCTGCCAGCTGTGTCTGCATCCGTCTCACCCCTGCCTTCCATTGCATGTGACCTTTTCCTGTGTCTCCCTGCTTCTAAGGACACCAGTCCTCCTGAATTCACACCCACCCTCATGACCCAACTTAACCTGATTACATCTGCACAGACCCCATTTCCCACCGTTTGCCCCTGCCCCACCCAAACCATCAGGTTTCAGCTACGCTGACCTCCCTGCTCTTTCTGGAACATGCCAAGCCCCCTGCAGCCTCGGCACCTTGCTGCGCCCTCTGCCGGAATGCTCTTCCCAGGGACACTCAAGCTCGCCCCCTTATTTTGTTCAGATTTCTGTGCAAATGTCCCTTCCTGAGAGACGACTTCTTAGGCACACAGCCGAAAGTAGACATGCCCCCCATCCCCAACACTCAGTCACATTCAATACCATCAAATTTTTTATCATCTTCGTAGACCCCACAACTGGCTAGAATTCTCTCACATCCATTCATTTATCTCTTGGCTGTGTCCTTGGTGCCTAGAATGGGGCCTGGCACCTAGCAGGTTCTCAGTAAAAATTAACTACCCCATGGAACAGGCCCTTCTCCACCCCACCCCTCTGAGCTCTTCATGAACACTCAGGAATCCCCGGGTCCCTGCATTAATGGCCTGGCAAGCCTCACCATGCCATAGAATTTTCCAGATGAAACTGTTCCTTTGTGCGTCAACAGAGCCTTTAATCTCAGCTCATCATACCAGGCAGGAAGGAACCTGCTTGGCCAGAGGACTTCTGTCCTCGAGCCACCAAGTAACATGAGAGGGGCCTCTCAGAGAGGAAAGCTCATCTCCCTGCCCAAATCCTTTTTTGTTAAAGATTTTATTTATTTATTCATGAGAGAGGCAGGGACACAGGCAGAGGGAGAAGCAGACTCCCTGCGGGGTGCCCAATGTGGGACTCGATCCCAGGACCCCAGGATCACACCCTGGGCTGAAGGCAGGCACTCAACCACTGAGCCACCCAGACGTCCCTTGACTCTCACCTCCCCACGAAAAATTCTTGATTTTATTTTTAACTTTTTTTCTTTTTTTCGCATTTTCTATTCTCTAGTGTTCCATGACTTGTTTTTTTCATCTCCCTGCTTAACTGGGACATTATTTCATGCCAAACACACAGATGTCACCCCATCATTCCTAATGCCTGTGTAGTGTTCCATAGCCCTGGACACATAGCGTAGAACTGTTACGACTATCTGGGTCAAAATGGTCCATTTGTGACCACCTTAAATTCTTAGGACATGGGACACCTGGGTAGCTCAGGGGTTAAGCACCTGCCTTCGGCTCAGGTCATGATCCTGGCGTCCTGGGATCAAGTCCTGCATCGAGCTCCCTGCATGGAGCCTGCTTCTCCCTCTGCCTATGTTCCTGTCTCTCTCTCTCTCTCTTTGTGTCTCTCATGAATAAATAAATAAAATATTTTAAAGAAATTCTTAGGACATAATTCATTGGAATGTACACCATAGTTTGTATGTGATACAGTGAGGACTTTTGGGAAAACCAGTAAGATCTGGGCTTACTGGGCAAGAGGTCTGAGTTGCCCTGTTACCCACAGACTCTAGACTGCAACTGAGCTTGTGTTGGTAAAGTAAATGCAGGCCCCAGTACTATGGGCTGGAATGTCCCCAGCTCCAAAAAGGCCCTGAGGGTGAAACATTCCTTCGGCTGGTCAGCTGCACATCCGGAGGACTCCAGAATGTCAAACCTTCAAAGCTCCATGACCCGTTCCCACAGAAGTGGTGCCCGGTAATTCAAAAAGCAATGCTAGGTACACTACAGTTTGCCCACGTCTCCAAAGAAAGTCCTACAAAGGGTCTTCCAGAAGCAGATCAAGAAAAACCAGGCCTCTCTCCACCGCAGGTACTGAATGCTTTTATGCGCTGGCATAAAGGGAGCGAGGAAGGAAGGGCATGGGTTGTCGTAAAGTCAGAACGAAACTGCCAACAACACAGTTCTCTGTCTCTGAAGAGTGACTCACCCAGTGAAAACCAGAATATTGTTCCAAGCGTCAAAATCTACAGAACAGCCTCCAGGATTTGGGCCTTACCCAGCATAAATGAGCCAGACATCCCAGCATCGTGCTCAGGTACCCGTCAATAGCGTATTGTCTTCTCCCTGTAGCCTTTGTTCTGGAAAGCTCATCAAGGGGAACCCAGGAGGTCACAAGACAGCAGGCTGCCCATTTGCTTCCCCGGGGCAGCACGCAGACGACTCTAGATGCCTCCCAGTGCCTGCCCCCTGCCAACGGCCAAAGTGCTGCTTTTGGTGCCCAGACTACCTCAGAGCACAAGAAAACCGGGAGCCTGGCGGGAGGCCGAGACACAGGCCTTTGAAGGATCGTGGGCCCTGGAAGGGCCAGGCAGCAGCAGGGGGCGTTTATCATCATTAAGAACGACTTAACTCCGAACAGGGGAGAAATGCTTTTAGAGTAATTTTATTAGCAGTGGACTCTGGAATGCCTTTCCTATTCTTTTAAGTAATATTCTGTGCAGCCCTGTGCCCTCCATAAAGGAGGAGGACGCTGACTGGTTTGTAGATGGAGAAAAGGCTGAGCTGTTTCGGTCTCCTGCCTTCATGTGAGGGGATTCGCAAGGCAAACGGGGGAGGCTATAGTTTGCCTTGTGGAGTCGGCCAGGTCTCCAGCAAACCACGGGGTCTATTTTTGATGCATGTGTCAATCCATAATGAGTCACATAAAATCCAGGACAATGTGTCGGTGTTCATCCATGTTGGGGTCTGGGAGGGGAGACAGTGGGAGAAACGGTAGCTGACACCTATAGAGCACTTTGCACACATTAACATTTCACCCAGATAAGGACCCACCAAGGGAAGTACTCATGTGGTTGCCATTTCACAGATAAGGAATCTGAGGTACAGCGCGGTTAGGTAACTTGCCCGAGTCACGAAGCGAGGAAATGGCCAAAGGCCGGGATCTGAACTCCAGCTCCAAGGTTTGTGCTTCTAACTTTATTGAGCATTGTGGGGTTGTCCCAAATCCAAAGAAATTGGCAATGAGCGGGCTCTCTGTGACAGACACTGGGACTGACCCACCACCTGTTCCCAGCCTTTTTCTCCATGCCTGCATCTACCACTAGGTCTAGAAAAGCTAACCGTCTGCTTTACCAGGCTCCTTGAGGCTTTGGCCAATGAGATGGAAGCAGAAGGCAACTGGGGAGACTGTGGGAAATGTTTTTGCTTCCCTTGATTAAAAAAAATAAAAGCAGGGACACCTGGGTGACTCAGTGGTTGAGCCTCTGCCTTTGGCTCAGTGCGTGATCCTGGGATCTGGGATGGGGTCCTATATCAAGCTCCTTGCAGGGAGCCTGCTTCTTCCTCTGCCTGTGTCTCTGCTTCTCTCTCTCTGTGTATCTATCTATCTAATAAATAAATAAATAAATAAATAAATAAATAAATAAATAAATCTTTAAAAAAAAAAAGCAAAGATAGTTAATGTCCCCTGTGCCTTTTTTCCTGCTTTGAATGTGGATGTGATGCCTGGAGTCGTGGCAGCCACCTTGTGATCTGAGGGAAAGGCCAGGAGAAGCACGGATGGTGACCCAGAACCAACTCTCCTGCCTTCCAGACTTCTCTTTATATGGAAAAATTAAACCCTGTTTGTTTACAATATGGGGTTAGGTTTGCTATCACCTGCAACCAAAAATCATACCTAATGTTCCTTCCTCTCTTCCTTCCTCTTTCTTATTCCCACTTCAAAGTAACTGATTCTTCAAAGTCTGCACCTTGAAAAAAGTGAGGGACGAGAGGCCTGCTTTCTGAGGATATCTGATGGAATTACATCCTCCTGCTGTCTTTCCAGCTGTCATTTACTGAGTTTCTACTCTTTGCAGGTATACACATATAGCAGGTATACCAAAGGCTCCAGGTTCATTGTTCCTGCAAGGCTCTGAACAGTCTAGAAGGGGAGCCACATCCAACTCCATCTCACTGATAAGGATACTGAGGCCCTGGGGCCTGAAGAGCTAGCCTGGTGGGGGAGGAGCCAGATTCACTCAGGCCAGCCTGACCCCAAGCCCAGAGTCTTCCTATTCTCAACTGCGGTAGCTCCAGCCCCCGGCTCAGCCCTCAAGAATGTCTCCAGCTTGTCAGTCTCCAGGCCTGGCTCCCTCCTGTCCCTCGGGCCAGTGCCTCACCCTCAGTGCTTCTGATCCTCCTCTGTAAAGTGGGGTCAGTGCTACAACCCACTCACAGGGCTGCTGTGCCAGTTCCCTGAAACAATCTATCTGGCGCAGAGCCTGGCACATGGGGAGTGCTCCGCAAATGGTGTCATTGTTATTTCTGTTATTTTACAAAGAACCCAGAGTCTTGCCCTCAATAGCAATCCCCCAGGGCAGCACTGAGTGGACAGAAGCCAAGGGAGACTGGGGTCTGATTCCTACTGAGCCTGGCCTGCTTTCCTGTGCCCCGAGCCTGGGCACAGAGGTACCCTTGGGTGACACATGGGAAGGCCTCCTGCATGGAGCTACCTGAGGAAGTAAGCTCCGGCCAGACAGCTTGTCTAGAAAGAAGCACACATTCGAGAAAGGCCGTCTCTTGCCAGGGACTCAGGGGATCAGGCTCCAACTATCTGCATCATGGTCAGGGTTGGCCTGCCCACAAGACGTGGAACTCACCCTCTGGATCAAAGCCGGGGTGGCTGCCAGCAACTGCAACAAGAAGACAGAGAGAGAGAGAGGACATCTCTCTCCTGAGCCCCAGCCCACAGCAAAGGGAGTCAGCCTCCAATAGTGGAGGAGAGGAGGCTCTGGGTAACTCATTAATTCATTAATGAGAGCATATTAAATGCCAAGCATTGGGCACACGGGTTGCACTGAACTGTCACTGCACCCTGGTGAGGGAAGTACTATTATCATCTCTATCTCACAGATGAGGAAACTGAAGCCCAGAGAAGTTAAGCAGCTTGCCCAAGGCCACACAGCCCATAACCAGAGGAGCAGGATTTGAACCCTGTGGCCAGGGTTCAAAGTGGCCAGACCCCTTCTAAGCAATAGAGTAACAAGACCCACCCCATCTCTGCCTTTCTGGAGCTTCCGTTCTAACGGGGCTGGCAGAGGAGAGACCAACTAGAAACGAATCAGCAGGTTCACGGGATGGGTAAGTGCAGGCGGTGGTAGTGATTACATCACCCCATCTGTCGGGGGAATCTCTGGGTGGGAGTCTTGGAAGGCTTCTCCGAGGAGGTGGAGCCTGCCAGGTCTTCTTGCAGGAAAGGTGGGACTTGAGCTGGCAACAGGAGCATTAGAAACATGCCGTGTGGCGGGCCAGCTCGTGCAGAGGCTAAGATGAGGGCAAGCGGATGTGAGAGCACGGTGAAGCCAGAGCTCCTTGCAGGTGAGAACCCGGGCTAGTTACCGCCCCATAAGGTAGCTGTTGGCACTGAAGGACATACTGAGGCTGAAAGCACGGGAGGCTCTGGAGGCGGGAGGAAATGCTGGTGTCCACCCTCTTCCCTGGTTTTGCTCCAGGATCCACCACCCTCCACGGCCCTGGAGAGCCCTGCCCAGGGCAAGCGTCCTGACTGGTCCAAGGTGACCATGCTCCCAGCCAGAGATTTGTGTGACACAAAGGGTTCAACTGCTGGCAAGTTTTGCAGAGGTTTTCTCACTCTCAGGAAGAACGTCTCCATCAGAGGTAGCTCTTGCACTAGTCGCCTGTTGCTGTGTAACAAGATGCCCCTAAACCTTGCAGCTTTCACCTCAATGAGGTATTATCCCTGTTTCGGGGGGGGGGGGGGGGTGAGGGGCCAGAAATCTGGGAGTGACTTAGTGGATGACACTGGCTCAGGGTCTCCCTGGAAGTTGCAGGCAAGACGTCGTCAGCTGCATCTGGAATCATCTATAGGCCTTCTGTTCAATCTCTCTCCCTCCGTGTGAAGGTAAAGGGTGTCAGAGGTCGGCCCACCCAGCCCCAGCCTGCAGGTGCCCAGCCCTGGGCTCTTTCCAGACACACAGACACATCAAACATTCCAGTTTACACATCACCTCCTCCAAGAAGCCTTCCAAGCTCATCTTATTTATTTATTCTTTTTTTTAAATTTTTTTTTTCAAGCTCATCTTATTTAGAGTGGCCCCGCCCCACACAAGCCAGTGACCTATCCTACCACCCCTGCTTTATTCCTGAGACTCTGCTTTTTACTGTTTACCTTTTTTTTTTTTTTTTTTTGGTCCTTCCTTATTTAACTTTTGTCCCTCTACCCCACAAGTATACACACTCCATGAAGGATCAGATTTTTGTGTCCTGTCCTGTCCTCTGCTAGATTTCCCAGAGTTTAGCATAGTGCCTATATGTAGTAAGCACTCACTTAAATGTATGTATCTGTTGAATGAATGAATGTGTGGACATTTCACAGCCCTGGAAGTGATCTGGAACATCAGGGAATTCTGAAGAATCAAGAAAGAGGCTGATAATTCTGTCTCTGTCTCTGCTTCTCTTTCTCATGTGCGCGCGCACACACAGAGCGCTGTTCCTCCTGCAGGTCACCCTCATCATCTTGCCTGCAAAGTGCCTCCTCCCCCCAGGCTTGGCCTTCTCTAATCTACTTCCCAAATTGACTTCTCCACTCCACACCAGCTCCTGTGCCCCTTTGCTCACAGATCTGTGACACCAGCAGCATAACCAAAATTACCCAGAATTTGGAGTCAGACAGACCTGGCCCACATTTGGAACTTCCCAGGCACATGGCCCTGAGTGGGCTACCGGCCTGCTCTGGGTCTCAGTTTCCTTGTCTGTGCAGTGGAATACAGTGAGGCCACTCTCCATAAAGTGTGTGTCATCTCCATGAGCATGAGCATGTGGTTGTTCCAGGCGAGGAGGGGTGCTGGGAATAAACCTCCCCTCTCGGCAGCCCACGGAGGCTCGCGCCCTGCTCAAGTGGGCAGCCTGACCCAGCGGCTGCCACTCCTCTCCCAGCTGCTCCCCAGAGAGCAAGAACACTTCACTGGCCAGTATTTTCCCCGGCTCAGCACAAAGCTCAATCACTGCGGGGCAGCCAGGAAGGGCTGTTAGCTTGATTGAGTCCTTTTTTCATCTCCACGTCAGCTGTTAGGAGGCTCTCAGCTCACCCAGGAGCAGCCGCTCCTTTATCACCGGGTGCAGGAGCAGGGCGGCTGGAATCCCTCAATGATAGCAAGAATGTGTCACCACCGCATACCCCCCACCCCCAAGAACAAACTCTGAAACATCTCCTCCCTCGACTCAAAGACTAGTAATAGCTCCTGATTCCCGGGTTCGAGCCTGGAGCCTCTCCCTCCCCTTACCTGCCTCCCCAACCCCACATCCTCTCAGGCCTCTCCTTTCTGCTTGAGCAGAAGAAACCGAGATGTACTGGGTTCGAGGGTTGGAAACTGCTTCTGCTTTCTGAGGGAGGTAGTGAATTCATGTCAGCAGGAACGTGAATTCCTACATTGCCTCCTCTTAATAACTATGAAACAAACGCTCTAGCACAAGGCTTGCTTCTGAGCATTTTCCATAAATCACTCAATTAATCCTCACAGCAAACCTAAGAAAAAGACATCGTATGTGTCCCCATTTTACAGACCAGGTTATGCCGCACAGAGAGAGTTAGGTAACCTGCCAAAGGTCACACAGCTGCTGCATAGAGGGGCTGGGCTGGGATTTGAACTTAGAACTTCTGGTGCCTTTAGGCTCTTCACAAAGGGGAAGGGAAGAGTGGACATGGCAAAGCCCAAAGCCGGTTGTTCTATGAGGCCAGGATGTGGGGAAAGAGTGGATAACCGTTTGCTCCGTAAGACACAATGGTGAGGGTTTGGAAAGGTGACAGGAGTCCAAGCTTGGTGAGTGGGCTGCATGGGAAAGTTTAGGAGATATAGTTTCTGGAGTAGGGGAAGAAGGGAACCAGAAGACAGGGGAGGCAGGGAGCCTGAGCAGCATGGTGTATAAAACCCCTCCCTTGCTCCCAATCCTCAGCAAAGTCTGCTGAAGCCAGAAATGACCCAGCCTGGGGATGGGGAAGAGGAATCTTAGAAATGAGGCCTTGTGCGTCAGGACAATCAGCTACCAGAGATAGAATGCCAGCTCTCAGATTTCTTGTTTCGTGTAACTGAAAAATCCAGGGTCGATTTCAGACATGGCTGGATTCAGGGGCACAGATAATGCCATCAGTCCCTCCTTCTTTGCTCCAGGCTGCTTCGTTCTCAGGCAGCTTCGATTACATCCCACTGGCGTAACAACTCAGTAGGGAAAGAGATCTTTTTCCCAAGTGGTTCCAGCAAAAGTCCCAGGGAAGGTTCTCATTGGCTCAGCCTGGGCCATGCAGCTATCCCCAACCCAATGGCTTGTGACGACACAATTTCACCCACTCAAACCACATAAGCAAAGAACAAGGAAGGGGTGACTCCCCAGTGGGACACAGCAGGGGAGAATTTCCTTCCAGGAAGAGAGAGTCTGGGCAAGAAGGCCACCGACATGCCCTGTGGGAGCCACAAGGGGAGGAGAGGAAGAAGAGTTGCATGAGAGTCCATCAGTGAGATTATGTGGTCGCAAACAAAGTCTCAGCTGATCAAGATGCAAGCCTCTACTGCTTGCACTCACCTACAATTGCACAGAAATCTTGCCTGGGGTACTGGGCTGCCTGCTGAATGGGGCATAAGAGAAATGCCCAAAAAGTAAAGAACAGAGAGGTTGAATAACAACCTGCCTCAGTTTCCCTTTCTGTAAAATGGGGTAAAAAACTTCACATGGTTGTGGAAGATTGAAGGGATTAACAAGTGTGAAGGGTAATAAAAAATAAATAGCAACAACAGCGAAGTAAGCTGTCTTTCAAGCAAAAACAACAATAAATCTAGTCCTCTTCCTCCATGAAGCCTTCCTGGGATCCACAGTACACTCAGAGTCCCTGGAGCCCCATGGACCTAGGTCTAAACCCTTGCTCTGCTCCTCTAGCTGTGTAACCCTGAGAAAGTGGATTCACCTCTCTGAACCAGTTTCCTCTTCCAGAAAATGTGGATAATTAAAGACTCTGTGGAGGTCTCTGATAGATTCTGAGCCATTGGCTGCATTAAGAAGCTGTGGTCTCTCTGGGGTTGAGGTTGCCTCCCTGGCATCTCTGTGTCCTAGGGAAGCCCCATTCATAATGTGGATAGGCTCAGCTTGGGTTCTCACAGTTCAGAGTTGGACCTCTACCCCTAAGAGGCTGTGTGACATCAGCAAGTCACTTTGTTTCTCTGAACCTGTTTCCTTGTGGTGATCCCTTTATCACAGAGAAGTTATGAGACTGGCAGTAGCCTCTACACAATGCCTGGAATAAGCAGATATTAAATTAATGGATATTCTCTGTTCCCCTGACTGCCAATCCAAATGCCACCTCCTCTGTGCGGTCTTCCCTGATTGCCCAGCTCCAATGACCTCTTGGTCTCACTTCTTGCCTGCACAGTGAGCAACTTGGAAGTTTAGGTCAGGCCACTAGTGCCTTTGGAGTCCCTAGTGCCTGGCACATGGCCTTGTAAACAGTGGCCATTCTAGAGATTTTGTGATTAACGATGATGGCAATGCTGATGATGATGGAGAAAATGCCATTTGAGCTCCTTGGTTCCTCTTCCAATATAATTTCAGCTTAACTTGACTCCAGAAGTTCTTCAAATCCTCTTGTCAGGATATGGATATAAACAGATCCCTAAAACCCAGAATCTGCTGTGTACCCAGCTCTGTGTCAGGCAAGCCTTTTTTGTTTTTTTCCCAATCTATAGTGGCATCTTGCCTTTCACAATGAAGTTCTCATTCAAGCAGAATTTCATGATCTGCAAGACAATTTGGAGTGGCACATACAGATGAGCACTTTTTATTGTCACAGTTATATGCTTATTTTAACTAGGAATTGCATTTGGCTACATATACCAAAAGCCTCAAATAACAGTGGCTTCCCCAAATAAGCTCTCTCTTTGTTAAGAAACAGCTCCACTGTGCCATCAAAATTCAGACTTTTATCTAAAATCTTTCATTCTAAAAAAAAAAAAATCTTTCATTCTAGTGGTCATCTTTGGTCACAAGGTGGCTGCTCTACCTCCAACATTTCATCTTAAGTCCGGGCAGAAAAAAGGGAAAGAGCAAAAGGCAAAAGCTCTGCACCAGCTTCTGCTCCCTGTCCCTACTCTCCACTTTAAAAAAAAAAACAAAAAGATTTGTGCATTCATTTTAGAAAGAGAGAGTGTGAGCAGGGAGAGGGGCAGAGAGAGAGGGACAGAAGCTGACTCACTGCCAAGTGGGGAGCCCAACATGGGGCTTGATCTCAGAACCCTGATACCATGACCTGAGCTGAAACCAAGAGCCAGACGCCCAACCAAATGAGCCACCCAGGTGCTCCTCTCTACTTTTTAAAGAGCTTTCACAGAAAGGCCACCAAAGACACCCACTTATATATTTCATTGGCCAGAACTGTGGCCAGAATTGTCATTGGCAATTCCCTATTTGCAGAGGGAAAGGTGGAGTTCAAACTGGGCATACTGCTATTCTATACAAAATTGTGGTTTTATTAGAGAAAGAAAGAAAGAAGAAGAGAAAGAAGAGGAAAGAAAGAAAAAAGAAAAGGAAAGGAAAGGGAAAGAAACAAAAGAAGACAAAGAAAAGAAAGAAAAGAAAAGAAAAAAGAAAAGAAAAAAAGAAAAGAAAAGAAAAGAAAGAAAAGAAAAGAAAAGAAAGAAAAGAAAAGAAAAGAAAAGAAAAGAAAAGAAAAGAAAGAAAAGAAAAGAAAAGAAAAGAAAAGAAAAAAAGGAAAATGGATATTGGGAAGGCAACCGCTAGTGTGGATCACACACCAAACCTATGATTTGCAGGAATTATCCAAGCAGTGGTTCTTGGCTTGATTGTGAGCCAACAATCCTCTGGAGGATTCGTGAAAACACAGGTAGCTAAGCCCACCTGTGGAGTGTCTGACTCAGCTGGTCTGGGAGGGGCCCAAGAATTTGCATTTCCCAGGAGATTCGGAGGCTGCTAGTCTGACACCACCTTTTGAGAACTGCTGACTTGCAGCAAAACAAAGTCGGCACTTGAGTGAAAACACGTGAATTCATTTTAAAAGGATAATCATTGGAACATAATGGCCTAGATATGGTGTCAGTTAGGATCCCAATAAAAAACAAGGCACCCTCAGAGGGAAATCGATAAAAGCTAACAAAATGACTATTTGTAAAAGTATGGGCAGGGCCTGGTAAACCTCTCCCCTGCCTGCCCCCAGCCCCAGCAGCACACTGAGGAAGGGCTAATGCACCTGCAGGGGGTAAGGGTGAGCGCATTACTGGAATCTAAAGTCCGGCTCTAGGACAGGAGCCTCCCAATAGGAGGGACACGGTCAACCGGAGGCAGGCAGAGAGACAGCTGGGGCATAAGTACCCCATCCTTGTTCTCTACCCGCCTCCAGCCTCCAGCTGGTGCCTCCCATTGGCTGGTTCTCCCTAGATGCCAGAGGGCTGAGGACCCCAGGGGATATAGCCCGTATAGATCAGAATGGAAAACGGGTGGAGAGCAGACCTGCAGATGCAAATAGAAGATGTCCAGCACAGACAGAGAAAATACCATGACATCATGACATCCAGGAGCAATAGCGTTTGGTCAACCTCCACGTAAAGTCAACAACCCACCCAGCTCATTCGTTTGTTCAATTATTCATTGAGCACCTGCTGTGTACCAGGCACTATGCCAGGAGCCAGGGATTTAGAGCTGAATTAATCATGACTCCTGCCCAGAGAGGATGCTGTGTGATGGGGTGCAAGGCACTGTGGTGGCAGGGGGTGGGGTCCTCTTCCCTCTCACTACCCCCCCCAACCTCACAGGCCACCCAGCCAGACTCGCTGTGCCTTCTACTGATCTCATCTGCTTGTCACCCGCAAGAATTCCAGTGTGATTTAAGCTTTCATTAAAGTTTAACTACAGGGGAAAGACTGCAAAAAAAATCACCTGCTCCATCACAAATCACAATGTTATTATGTGCTGAAATAGGGACTGCGGGAATATGCCAAGGGGATTTGGCTGGGATTAGGGACAAAATGAATTTAAACCGCTGGGTGCCCGCACGCCCTGCGATAACGCCCCGTAAACCTTTGTGCATATAGATTTATATCTGGCGAACTGTTGATTATGATTTTTTTTTCCAGGCTGCAAACAAAACCCCAGCCCTCACCAGCCCCCTTGCTGCCACATCAGCCTTACACAAAATGTCTGTCTCCTCGCTCAATAGCCAACAACAAAAATGATGGAGAATCTGATGCAGACGCGGATAATTGCTCTGGCTTCCTCCCGTGAATTTAAATAGCTTTCTTGAATTATTGCCATTGACACGATCAATAAAATTGAGCTATTGCTGTATCAGGCCTTTCGGCAAATACACAGGAAGCTATGCTCCCGGGGCTGACAGTTCAGCCACCCCGCTCCCCCCCCCCGCCCCCACGCAGGCAGGGCAGGGGCCCGGGGACAGTTGATGGAATGAGCAAGGGGATGTGGGTCCCACCAGCAGCCGAAACAGGGAAAGCAGGTGGACTTCAACATTCTGCCTCCTAGCTGCCCTCCCTCTTTCTCTATTCCTTTCCCAGAAACACCAATTCAGCTCACCTGTCTGGCACCCTGTTCCCCGTGCTTTGGACAGTGACACCTGGCCAATGAGATAACCCAGCCCCCACTCTGGTAATAGCTTGGCACCCTCTCCCCACCTCCCAGGAGATATACTTACATTTTAACCACGGCCCCCTGGACACCACATCTCCAACAAAAGAAGAAACCCCAATGGTGGCCTTTACAACACCTCAAGACCAAAGACTAACTGTAGTGGTGAGATTTTATTTTACTTCTTTTAAAGATTTTATTTATTTAATCATAAGAGACACAGAGGCAAAGACACAGGCAGAGGGAGAAGCAGGCTTCCGCGAGGAGACCGAAGCAGGACTCGATCCCAGGACCCTGGGATCACACCCTGAGCCAAAGGCAGATGCTCAACCACTGAGCCACCCAGGTGCTCCTAGTGGTGAGGTTTTTAAATAAAGGAAAAATATGGAGACAGAAAAAAAATCCTGGGTAAAAGTCACATAAAATTAAGTGTGGTAAAGTGCACAATTCCGTGAGGTTAGCACATTCAAGGTTGTGCAGCCACCACCTCTATCTTGTTCCAGGACATCGCTTCACCCCAGAGGAGATGTCATAGCCCCTAGCAGGCCCTCCCAGCACCCGCCACTCTGCTGTTTCCACAAATTTGCCCAGAGAAACTTTTCATCTCTTGTGCCCCCAACATGGGCTGGTCAGGGCCAACTGCTTAGTAAGAGGCTCTAGAAACAAGTGGCCCAAAGAAATGAGCTTGTGAACCAGAGGATTCTCACTTAGGCTGCTCTTGGGTTCAGTGCTTGGAGGGCCAGACGTTCAAGAGGTTTCCACAGAGCCAGACAGCTCCAGGGTCAGGCTGCCCTGAGTTCCAATCACAGCATCACTGTTGCTCCAACTGCGTGACCTCGGACACCTGCCACTGAACCGCTCTGAGCCTCTACTCTCTCATTGGCACCGTGGGAATGTTAGCTGTGCCTGTGGCCGCAGGTTGCTCCGAGGATGGGGGGGAGCGCAGAAAGTACAACCCAGTATAGGCCCAGGCAGAGTCTATGGGGCTGAATAGTATCCACCACCACCCCAACCACCACCACCCCCCAACCATGTTCATCCAGACCTGTGAGCGTGATCTTATTTGCAAACAGGGTCTCTGTGGATGGTATTAAATCAAGTCGAGATCCTGCTGAGTTAGGAGTGGCTCTGAAATCAATGACTGGCAAATCTGCAAGAAGACCGTGTGATGACGGCACAGGGACCAGAGAGAGGACAGCCAGTGATGCAGCCGAGGATGCTGTGGATTGCTGGCAGAAGCCAAAGATGAGCAAGGGAATCCTGCCCTGGAGCCTTCGGTGGGTGGGGGGGGGGGTGATCCTGCTGCCACGTGGGCTTCAGAGGGCGGGGCGGGCTTGACCCGTGGAGGATCCTGGATAGCAGCCGTAGCTCTCCATCGTGTCACCACTGGGGGATGCTGGCATCGCCCCGGAGGGCAGGCTGGCTCAGGGGATCCAAGCAGGGCTGAGGGGCTGAGGGGACAATGGGGCAGCCACCAAGGGAGCCAGAGTGCACCTCCAGCTCCCCAGGCCTCAGAAGGGGGTAAGGTTAAAGGTTAAGGATGGGTGTTGTTGGGGGAGAGCTGGGGGCGAAGTTAGGGCCAGTCCTAAGGTACATTGAGGGGTGGGGCTCGGGGGAGAATTCTTGAGTAGAGGAAGCCTTTGGGGGGTCTCCAAAAGTCAGCAGCCAGTTGCAGAACAGGTGAGCAGCCTGAGAGGCACACTCCCGGAGATCAGGCCTTACCTTCTCAGCTGGGGTCCACAGCAGGGACCAGCCGCGGGTGACCCAGGTTCCCCGGAGGGATGTGCTGCCTCTGAATTGAGAACAGCCGGGGACCCTGTGGAGCAAGGATTTGACCTCACAGCTCCCTTCCTGCCCAGCCACCCACAAAGCAGGCTCCTTTCCAGAACAAAAGCCACCCATTTTCTTTCCTCCTACCGGGTTTCCCTCCTCCCCGCCTTTGGGCTCTGGGAAGGCCCGTTCTCACAGAAATGAGCATTTTCCCAAGAGAGCCTGGAGCAGAATAAAGAGGCAAAGCAAAGGGGAGAAGCAGGTCCTCCTTTGCAGGGTCGTTTTGCTCACTTCCTCCTGATAAAACCTGCGGGGGAGGAATCCCAGGGAGGCAGCACCGAGCAGCCTGCGCCCCCGGGGAGGCCGGTTTGGCCTTTCCATCGAGCGGGTTGGTGAAGACAGGAGGAGAGTTGTGAACCCTGACAAATCGGAAGATGCTGTCCTGTCAAGGGGCTTCCAGGGGACGGCGGATTATCCTCCGCCTTGCTCAGCCCTTGTTTTACGCAGTGGCCAGGGTTCCGGGGAACCCCCGAGGCGGCGGGGTCCTGGGCGTCCTGGGCCGAGCTGGCCGCCTGTGTCCCCTGGGCGCCTCGGGCCGTATAAGCGTCATTGCAGACCTGGTCTCCGACCAGGGGAGACACCAGCCCAGCTACACACGAGGCCTGCAAGCTCTCAGAAGAACGCTGCGTTGAATTTCTGAAGCCAAACCAAACACTGGCTCGAAAACGTTTTCTTATTATCTCATTCTCTGACTATGGCACAATCACCCCATTGAAAAGCCATGAGCCCGCCCAAGTTTTAAATTAAACCTCTCAAGTTTTCCCTCTGAGAGCAGATAAAATCCTTCCAGCTTATGTTTGGAGGAAAGAATGTGGTGTGTGTGTGTGTGTGTGTGTGTGTGTGTGTGTGTGTGTGTGTGTATTTCCCCTAAAACTCATTTTCTTTTGTTGGATTCCTTGAAGCTCTGTTTAAATATTTCACTTAAGGAAAGAATTACGTCTGATGAATGTCGAAATTCCCTTCCAGGAGCAACTCCTCCATGCTGCTTGCATTCCAGAATGAAGCTCTTTCTGAAGAAGGGGTGAGGCCCCCTTTCAAAGAGGTGAGCCACCCAGAGTGTCCTGGGGGAGGGGGGGGACTTTGCTGAGCTGTGACAAGAGACATTTATTCTCCACCCATCTGTTTAGTCACTGGGTATCACCCAGAGGCTCTGAAAATCTGCTGTGTTAAAAAAAAAAGAAGAAAGAAAGAAAGAAAGAAAGAAAGAAAGAAAGAAAGAAAGAAAGAAAGAAAGAAAGAAACTCCAGTTGCCTGCTGAAAAGGAAATGCAGAAGGGGCCGGCCGAAGAGGCCCACGTTCCGCGTTCTGCGTCTGGCCCTGCCTCGAGAGGCTGAGCAAAGCAGGCCAATTCCGTCCCCTCTCAGATGCCTCCCCTCAAAAGGAAGGATAATAAGAAGAGCTCCTTTTGAGAATTCCCATCAGCCAATGTAGGGAAAGATGCTACCACACTGTTTTTCATTCAACGAACATTTGCTGAGCACCCACTGTGTGCCAGAGAATGTTCTAGGTGGTGGGAGACGACAGCAGGGGCACAAGATGGGCAATAGCCCTGCCCTCATGGAGCTGATGTTCTAGAAGGTGGGAGAACTCATCTCTTTTAGTCTCTCGGAGTCATTTTTGAGTTCATTGTGGAAGCTACACAGGGCTTTGTATGGGGCTTGGGACAGAGCACGTAGTCAATACTTTTTTTTTCTTTTTTTTACCAATGAATGGTAAATAGCCAAACACCAGGAGGAAGGGACCAGTGGTAGTGTACATGTAAGGCAGAGTGGGTGGTGATTCTGGGTCTGGAGGCTGTGGCCCTAAGCCTCTTAAGTCCTGGAGACATCAGGGGCCCTGCAAAAGACTCTCAGCCCAGCCAAGATGGCCCTGACCAAGGCTGGTCACCCCTACACCTCCTTTGTGTACCCCTCTGGGCATCTGACTTTCTGATCTCCACCTCTACATGGAGTGAGCAGGAATTCTGACCAGAATATAGGTGGCATTGTAAATTAAAAGCTTTCTCCATCCCTGTTGATGCAGGCTTGGGATGCCGTGGAGGGACTGCAAGTCTGGGAACCAGATAATCAGTGCTTCAAATCCTGTCTCTGCCACTCACTTGTTGTGTGATCCTGGGAAGGGTATGAACCTCTCCTAAACTTTACTTTTCTTGTCTTTAAAATGTGGGCTATGTGTCCCACCAGGTTGTTCCGAGGATTAACTGGACATAAAGGCACAGAGGCCGGGATGCAAGGAGTGGACAAGGGGTTGAAACACACAATTTACAGAGATCAGACAAGCAATGTAAACAGGTGAAGCAGCTTGGGTGTGGGCAATAGGGGCTTGTGGAGAGTGTGGCAAACAAGAGAGCACCTGCCCTGTTTAAAGGCCAATTCCTGCCAACTGTCCTCATTGTAGGGATGTAGGGCCCAAGGTTACCAAATCTTCTGATTTTCTAAACAGAGGCCCAAAATCCAGATTTTCATATGGAATCTCCTTACTTTAAAATAATGCCAATGAAGGGTGCCTGGGTGGCTCAGTCAGTTGAACAGCAACTCTTGTCTTCGACTCTGGCCATGATCTCAGGGTCATGAGATCAAGCCCTACATCTGGCTCTACACTCAGCAAGGAATCTGCTTAAGGATTTCTTTGCCTCTGCCTCTCCCCTCAGCTTGTATTCTCACGCACTCTCTCTCTCTCAAATAAATCTTTTTTTAAAAAAAATGGTCCCAATTAATTTGTTAAAAGTCATAAAGCTGTGCAAGGGCAACTAAACACATTGTGGCCACAGGGCAACTCCAGGTTACAAATGCAGGGTTCCTCTTCCCCTCGACTTTGCAGCCAGGCAGGGGTCGAGGGGAGCTGGGTACAAGGAAATAATCTCACCATTCTGAATTAGCACTGTGGTTGACCCTATGAAGGGGAAACACCCAGGGCCTGGAGAGCATATTCCAAGGAGAAGGGGAAGCTTCTCGGAGAAGGAAGAGACTCGGGTCTGGGCTCCTGGCATGAAGGGGAGCAGGCAAGAGACAAGGAAAGGGAAAGGGCATGCCCACAGAGGGGAGCGCACAGCCAAAGGCTGGGGAGTGGGTCTTGGCTCTATCCCCCAGGGGATTAGAAAGGCACCCAGCCTAGCACAGAGACTCGGCCCACACAGCTCACCGGGGGAAGGAACGGGGTGCAGCCCTTCCAGAGAACTCTGCCAGGTTCAGGAATCACCCACCAGAATCCCAGTGAGTGGAGCCCCCCTCCCCACAGACTAGCTGCACATCAAGGTGGGGGAACCTCCTATGGGGCCTCTCTGCCTGACCTCATCCAGTGACTCTTAGCTCCCAGCCCCTGCCCAACCCACTCTTTCCTGAAGTAGAGAACCTGGAAGCACACTTCAGATTCCTCTGCAGATTATGTGCTATTTGGGGTGAGGCCTGGCACATTCCAGAACAAATAGAGTTAGCAGGTGGGTGGGGCAACCCCAGCAGTGGGGTGGGGGGGAGGGGGCAGTGTGGGCAGGACCCACCTGCCTGGTTTCACTCCTCTCTGTGTGGCTGGGTCCCCTTGGACCTGCCCCCTTTCCCTCCTCTCTTGCCTCCACCAGTGCCAGGTTTCCATGGGGTTGTCGAGAGGTGGGATTTGTCAGCAGGAAATTCTTCAGGGTCAAGCTCAAGGTCAAATCATGTTGTATGTGAGCCCCAACTCCGGTGGCACTGGGGCTACAGTGAACAAGACTTGAGGCCCCACCACAACCGGAGGTGGGGCAGTAGGGAGGCATTCCTAAATCCCTCACAACCGTTCCATAGGCTCCCAGGAGCTCTTCTTCTGTCAGAGCCTCCACTGAAAACATTAACACCCAGGACTGTGCATACAGCCAGCACTCAATAAATGCACACCCAAAGAAGGATTATCTGCCAAGGGACAGAATGAGTCTGCCTTCTGAGATCACAGTCCACAGCATGTGGAACCTGCATGCTCTTAGCCAATCCTTCTCCAAAGACTGCTGGGAAGGAAAAATATTAATATGTCCAACCCTAATCAAATCTGGATAATTTCACTAGAAACCTTTCCATAATTTCATCAGCGTTAAAGGATTACAATAGCAACAAATTAAACCAACAGGCATGAATTTAGTTGCTCAAGAGGAAAATGTAGCTTGATTTAGAAACGGATGTTACAGTTTATTAACCAATCTAAATTAATTTGATTTTGAGCCACTGTTAAATATACATTAGGATGTATCACCCAATAGCATAGCTGGTGGGGGAAGAGAAGGGAGAGGAAGAAAAGCGAGCAAGGCTGATATGAATTTAGTGTGTTAATTCTGCAGGGCTGGATATTCAAAATTGGAGAAGGGAAGACCAGTCAGGACTCTTAGTAACAAGAATTACAAAGTCAGTTTGAGTTGGCCTAAGCCAAAGGGGGGATTTCTGATCTCAGTATCTGAAAATTTTAGGGCCTGTCTAGCTAGCTTCAGGTACAGCTGGATCCAGGTCTCAAGGTCAATAGCCATTCGCCTCTCTTCTCTGCTGACTTCATTCTCAAGCAAGGTCTTCATACCTGGAGGCAGGAGGAACACAAGCAGCTCCAGATTTTCATTTTATTGGCTTACCCACCTTGCAGAAAAAAAGCCCACCCTAAATCCCAGGTGAAGCTCTCTTTGGCCTGGCCAAGGTCATGAGCCACTCTGATGAGCAAAGCTCATCCTTGAGTTGGAGAGGAGAGAGGACAGTCACCTCATGTAGAATAAGGACTAAGACAGGAAAGGTCCTTCCCCCAAAGAACAGAGGAGCTGTTGCCAGTTCTGAAGATAGAGGAGGGGCAAGAGCCCAAGGGATGCAGGCCTCCTCTAGAAGCTAGAAGATTCGAGGAACGAAGGCCTCCAGAAGGACCCAGCCCTGCTGGATACCATGATTTTCATCCCATGAGACTCATTTTAGACTTCTGACCTCCAGAAGTATACAAGAACACGTATCGTGTGAAGCCACTAGGTTCCGGCAATCTGTCACAGCAGCCACAAGAAATGAATACATCTCCCTAAAACCATGTACTCCCCCTGGGCATGAGGTGTCACCCTGCAGGGTAAAGGAGCTTTCAAGGACAACAGATGCTCTTACGTTGCAGCACTTTCAGATTTACTGTGATATTGATGCAAAATTTGCTCACGTGGCTACCCTGAAGCTTAACACATCAAATAAATCCCAGGCCTGCCTGCCTTCACAGGCCAGGGCACCGAGTAGCAAGTACAGCATGCGTGGTGGCCTTGACCATGAGCCCCATGGCTCTTGTACTGTGGGCAAGTGGTCAACTGACAGCCCTGCTGCTATGCTCTGGATCCACACTGCGTCCCCAGGGGCTCCCGCCAACGACTAAGCACGGAAGGGAAGTGACACACAGGCCCTTGTACTAGGATGTGGGATGCCCCTGGTGGTGCGCCTTGGCTCCAGGACTCGAGATCAGCCTGTATAAAACTTCCCAGGGACTTTGCGAAGCCCCTCCTACCTGACCTTCCTTCCACCCTTTTCCTCCACAGAGGTCAGGCCAGCATCTCAGCCTGAAGGCTCTCCAGCCTCCTCCTCCTCCCCTTCCCCGCTCAGAGCTATTGGGTGCCCTTGTGCAGTGCATGACATATACACTGTGCATGGCCAGGCTACTACACACCCCTTGGAGAGAACAGTAATGTATGCAGTCCAAGAAGATCCCACCTCGGGACGCCAGGGTGACTCAGCGGTTTAGCATCTGCTTTCAGCCCAGGGCGTGATCCTGGGGTCCTGGGATCGAGTCCCGCATCGGGCTCCCTGCATGGAGCCTGCTTCTCCCTCTGTCTGTGTCTCTGCCTTTCTCTGTGTGTCTCTCATGAATAAATAAATAAAATCTTAAAAAAAAAAAAAAAATCCCACCTCAGTACTCAGGGGACCAGGAGAAGCCAGGTGTCCACCGTGCTGGGTCCTGCACTCCTCCCCCATCCACCCTCTGGGCTGTCTGTGTTCACCGTGGGCATTGCAATATCTGAATGCAGGCATTTTCAGCAAGGACCTCTTTGTTTGGCCTATACTGGGTTTTCTAGAACTTTGAATTACTATATGGTATGCCTTACAAACGTGGATTTAGTTTCTCTTGAAAACTCAGCTGGGACAGGGACTCACACTGGGTCCGAGACCCTCACGTGGGTACAGTGGAGGCACGTCACAGTGACCAGGCTCTCTGGCCAGGCCCTGAGCTTTCCAGCCGCCACCCTCCCCATTCCACTCCCCTCACCTGCCAGGGTCCTGGGGCTCTGGGCGTGCTGGCTCTGGCGGTCCTGCCCACTTGCTGTGTGACCTTGGTCCCTCTCTGAGTCCTGTTCTCCCATTCTTGAAGCTGGGGGGCGGCGGGGGAGAGGGACAGGATCCCCTCATCTTTGAGGGCCCTCCAGGCTCGATGCTCTGACAGGCTCAGGAAGATGGAGAGGGAGATAAAGAGAAAATAGTTCTGCTTAATTGCCTCATTAAGCCCTCCTTGTTGGAAAGCCAGAATGGGAGCAGCTTCCTCTGTTTTACTGGGAGCTTGTGCCCTCCCCACTGAATTATGCAGCTGAATGGGGGTGGGGGGGTGGGGACAAGGAGAGGGGGCTGCGGATGGAGCAAGATCCTCGCAAGGGGCAGGCTTCTGGCCAGCCTCCGGCACAGAGCGTGCACAGCCCTGACAGGCTTTTATTTGGCAGCTTGTACCAGAACCCCCTCACCCCCCCCACCCCCGCCACAAGCAGCAGCTTAAACAAGAGGGGGGTTTCTATTTCTCCTGTGGAATAACAGTGGCAGCAAATGGCAGCCGTGGCACTTGCCACAGGCAGGTGCACAGAACTCTTGCAAGCGCAGAGCACTGATGGGCTCACATCAACCCCAGGGCCTGGGGTGGACAGTGTCTCCAAAATTCATGTCTGCCTAGAACCTATGGATGTGCCCTTCTAAGAATGGGACTCCGTGTGGACTCCGTAAGTAAGCGTAATCCTACAGTATCTCTCCTTTTGTGACTGGCTTCTTTCACCAGCACCATGTCTTCCGGGTTCATGCATGTGACAGCAGGTGTCAGACTCGCCTTCCTTTTCAAGGCTGAGTACTACTCCACTGCACCCACAGACCACATTTTGCTCAAGTACTTGTTCATTGACAGATGCTTGGGTGCTTCCCCTTGTGACTGTCGTGAGTAACGCTGCTATGAACATGGTGTGCACAAACATCAGGTGTGGGTTTTTTTTAAAGATTTTATTTATTTATTTGACAGATTGAGAGAGAGCATGAGCACATGCAAGGGGAGAGGCAAAGGGAGAAGCAGGCTCCCCCCTGAGCAGGGAGCCCAATGCAGGGCTCAACTCCAGGACCCTGAGATCACAACCTGAGCCAAAAGCAGACACTTAACCGACTGAGCCACCACCCAGGTGCCCCAGATAGGTGTGTTTTTAACAGAATTAGACAGACACCTGGGTGGCTCAGTCAGTTGAGTGGCCGACTGACTCTTGGTTTCGGCTCAGGTCACGATCTCAGAGTTGTGGGATGGAGCCTCCGCATTGGGAACACTTAGGCTGCTTGTCCCTCTCCCTCTGTGCCAGCTCCCACACTCTGTCTCCTTCTGAAATAAACAAACAAAATCTTATAAATAAATAAATAAATAAATAAATAAATAAAATCACAATGATCAGGTCATTACCAGCCTGGGTGCTGGATACCCTCTCTGCCCTTACAGCCACACTCCACTGGGCTGGGTGCACCAGGAGGCTGACCCAGTCTCTCCCACTTCGGTTTCTGGGCAGGTTTCCCAGCGGGAGGCAGCAGCAAGACACTGGAGGGCAGGAGAAGAGGGAGAGGCCGGGGTGTCCGTTCCTCTAGGTCTCTCTCATCAGTTCTGTCCTCCAGGACCACAGCTTTTCCAGCAGGCTCCTGGTCTGTGGTTCTGGTGCTCACTGCAGGATTATAATGCCGTTTCTTCCGTCCACCCCCTCGGACCCAGGAGAGAAAACCATACCTGCGATTGCCAGCCCCTTTACCCTTCACCCTGCCCACGTCCATGAAGGGAACCTTCCCTGGACCACCCGAGGGAAACACTGGCTCCTGCTGGACCTGGAATGACACACCCTCTTTATTTGAGAGAGAGATAAAGACTCACAGAAAGATGAACCCAAAGTTGCGCCACTAGTGAATCGACCCAACCCCAGACTGTCTGGCTCTAGATTCCCTGCTCTAAACCAGAGCCCAGCGAACTACAGCCCTCAGGCCCAGTGCTTGCGTTTTATCAATCCAGTTTTATTGACACGCGGCCAGCCAGGCTCACTCACTACAGATTGTCGGCGGCTGATTTCTCGCTACGCTGGTAAAGTCGAGAAGTCGTAACCAAAAGACAATGTGGCCCAGAAACCCAAAAATATCGTGTGGCCCTTTACAGGACGGGTTTGTCAGCTTCTGCTCTTACTAAGTTCTGCTGGGGCTGGGAGCCCTTAACACCTCGTTCAGAGGTCGGGGATCATTATTATTCTTTCCACTTGGGCAGACTAAAAAGCCGCACTGTAACAGGGGCTCGTCAAATGAAATGCCTACCTGGACCCAGCAGGTAACATCAAACGTTAATCAAGCCGAGCACGCAGAAGGCAGCAGCTCCCGGCAGATGGATCATTCCACAAAGATTACTGAGCACTTCGCTCTGCGCCAGGTGCTGGTCTGGGCCCCCAGAACGGAGGACTGAAGAAAAGAGACCCATTCCCGCCCTCCTGGAGCTGGCAGTGAGTGAGGAACAGTGGGTGACTGGCCACAGTGATGGGGAGCCACGGGGCACGGTGGGGACACTGGAGCACTGGGGGGCTCCGGCTCCTGGCCACAGACAGTTCCCACGGGGTGAGGTGCTTGCTGGAAGGGGGAGGGACGGAGGGTGGGGCTGGTGGAGAAGCAAAGGTGCTCCCAGAAATTCCCGGCCAGCTTCTGCTCACCTCCCATTAGCTAGGTGAGCTCACCTCTCCCCTGGCTACCCTTGCTTCCGGGAAGTCTGGAAGGGTGAATTCTTGGCTTCCAGCTCCTGGTGGGGGAAAGCAAGAGGGGGAGAGAGAGAGAGAGAGAGAGAGAGAGAGAAAGAGAGAGAGTTGGAATGGGTTGTGCAAACAGATAACAGGGGGCCAATTTGGGGGAATTCTGTTGGGAATAATCTCTCCACCCCCCTGCGCATCCTCCTGGGCACCCCCTGGGCCACCCCACTTTGGAAACCTGTGCTCTAGGGGCTCTCAAAGCTTGAGGCTTTGAGAAACAAAATCCAGAAGGTGACTTGAAGGCTCTGTCTGCTATACCCCTTCCGCAAGGCAAAAGGCCTAGAAACATCTTGCTCAAATGAGGGTCTGATGGAGTAAAGGGAGAAGAAACAGGACTATCCCTGTCATGCCACCAAACCAAGACAGCCAGCCACCAGCTGGTACAGAAGGCAGGCCACCCTAACCAGGGTTGCAACGAGGGTGAAGAGCTCGTTACAATGCGAAAGGAAGAAATCAGATAAAAAGCTTATGCACCGTAGTGATTATTAACCGGGCTAAAAAGAAATGTGGCAATTTTATGTAGATAGAAGCCTAGAAGGAAGCATCCTCACACAGTTATAGCACTGATGGTCTTTGGATGGTGGAACTCGAAGTAAATTCTTTACTTCTCCACGTTTCAATTTTCTCTTTTCTGTTTACTAAAATGAGTACCTGTTGTTTTTATGGAGGGGTAAAAAAAATGCTTTCATTTCTATTGAAAGATTCCTGAATTTGCTCCACATGTTCTGGGTGACTAAGCAAAATCCTGGACTTAGAGCCAACCAAAGAATGTAGCAAAGAACCGTGGGGCAGGCATAGCAGCGTTGCTGGGATGGAAGTCCACAGCGGTGGCCCCCGGGTCCCCACCTGAGCTCCAGGGGTGGAGGAGGCAGTGACAGGGCAACGGCCCAGGACCCCTCCTTGGGAGGCAGGCCTCCCACCCCCACATCCCTGTGGCAGAGCCCACTCTAGTTGTTCCCCAGTATCCAATGGCCCCTCTTCCTTAGTAATAGAAACCCTGACTTTTAGCTGGGCACACAGCTGGCAGGAAGCGATGACATTTTCTAGGCTCCCCTGCCGGTGGGTGTGGCCAAATCACTCAGCATTGGCCCCTGAGATGTAAGCGGAGGAGGTTATGTTTAATTTCTGGGGAGCATCCTTAAAGGGAAGAGGAATGGTCATCTTCTGGCCTTCCTCCTTTCTGCTGGCTGGAATTCAGATGAGATGGCTGGAGCGGCAGCAGCCCTTTTAGACCACAAGAGGGAAGCCACAACTCCTTCCTGATTATGCTTACTTACCTCTGAGAAGTGAACTTCTATTTTTTTTTTAAATCCCCATTACTGAGGTTCTCTATCAAAGATTTCCCTAATTAATAGTGGCACTAAAGTGAGTAGTCACAGGTTTCCATGGGAGGTTGGAATAGCCTCCGGATGGCCTTGTTTTGGTTGAAAGGAAGTGATCTTTTTTAAAGAAAGATTTTATTTATTCATGAGAGACACACAGAGAGAGGCAGAGACCCAGGCAGAAGGAGAAGCAGACTCCCTGCAGGGAGCCCGATGTGGGACTCAATCCCAGGACCCCGGGATCACGCCCTGGGCCAAAGGCAGACGCTCAACCACTGAGTTACCCAGGAAGTGATCTTTTCTGAGGGTATTCCCAAAGGCTTAGCACTGATCACCGAGGTGGTAACAGAAGGGCCCCGTTATACTTGTATATGTTGAATGCATGTGTACAGTGTGATTCAGATCCTTCTGACATGTCTGGTATCCTGCTCTTGGGGAAAAATATTTCAAATAACAAACTAAACTCCAACAATTATTACTCCCTCCCTATTCCAAACTCACTTTCTCCCTATTTTGGAAATCGCAAACTATTTCAAACACACAAAGGGTAAAGTTAATAATGTAACAGATTGTATATCTCCCACTGCTCGGATTAAACACATATTAACATTTGGCTAAATTTACTTCAGATCTCTCTTTTTACAGAAATAAAAGGTTTCAGACCCAGCTAAAACCTTCCTCCTCCCACCACAGACACAGGCATCCTCTGCCCCTCCCTCCCTGCCAGCCTCCAAACCGGAGTGGGCGGGCATCACTTCTGTGAGTGCCTTAATGCTTCTGGTACACAGAACATCTCCATAAACAATAGGCAGTCGTAAAAACCACTTTCTTGTTCTCACTAAGTTCATTCCTCTGAATATTTGCTCGCACAGAGCTGAGGCCACACTTCACAAGAATTTATGTACAAATACTGGACACATGGGAATTCTGTAGGTCTTTGGGGAGATTTTTTTCCCACCAATATCGCCCAAAGACATATGTGCTATTTTATTTTTCTCTCGTATGCATTACGATAAATGTGTAACTATTCAAAAAAAAATGTTTTTAAAGCTGAACTGTGTACCAGCAAAAATTCTGCTGCGCATGACTCAAGGTACCGACTAGCAGTCGGAAACACATTCTAACAAGTCCCATGAGGGCTGGCTTCTGCGACCCTGCTTTTCTTGAAGGTCAGCCCATACCAGAGTGGTCCAGACACTTCTGGTCATACCCCGTGACAATAAAAATAAATGTTAAGCACCAACCCCCACGATATGAATATCTCTTAACTTGTAAATTATGCACATGAACTTCTATATTACTCAGCTGTTTTCTTGCAGCTCACCTGCTCTTGTGTTACCAGAATTATCTTCCATCTGCTGCTTCTCTGTAGGAAGATTTTGGAGCTACTTGTCCATTTTGTGAGGGTTCCTTTACTTAATACCAGATATCCTCACCCTCAAAGCTACGAGCCTAGGCTCACGCATGCTGCGGTTGTGAAAAGTGCCGAGGGCACCCACCCCAGATGCTCACAAAAGAAAAGCAAAGAAATATTTATTTTGAGTGTTTACTGTGTGCCCGGGTCTGTTCTAAGAGCTTTATGTAGACTAAGTCATTACAGCTGAAGCTCAGAGAGGCCGAGAAACTTGGCCCAGGTCACAGAGCTGTCAGAGGGGAGGTGCCTTTCAGCCCAGGCTCCTTGCCAGGGCCCTTCAGTCCTCTGTAGGAAAGGGTAGCTCACTGCTTTCTTAGGCATCTTGGGCAGGGACTGTCTCATGAGACCAGCGGACACTTGGCCTGAGAGTGAGCACCATAAAGAGCCAGATTTTAAATATCAGTTAACAAATTAAGATAATCTGCACAGCTGGGTGGCACAGTGGTTGAGCATCTGCCTTTGGCTCAGGGCATGACTGCAAGGTCCTGGGATGGAGTCCCGCGTCGGGCTCCCTGCAAGGAGCCTGCTTCTCCTTCTGCCTGTGTCTCTTCCTCTCTCTGTGTCTCTCATGAATAAATAAATAAAATCTTTTAAAAATTAAAATAATCAAAGTTATCCTTAGAAGTCTCTTAAATTACCATTACCTGGGACCATCCCAGGGAAGCAGCACAGCCAGGGGCTCCCCTGCAGCCTGCCCGTGCCTGCCCAAGGATAACCAGGGTCAGCCAATGGGAGGTGCCAGCTGGAACTGGAGGGCAGGAGGAAGGGAGTACCCAGGGTATTTCTCCTGCTTTTCCTCCTGGGCTGGTTTCTCCATCTCTACCGTACCTCCAGCTCCTGCCAAAATGCTCTGCTGAAGTTTAGTTCCCTTGGGGGACCCTCATCTCTAGTTCTGGTACCACTGTTTCCTTCATTTGTCCCTCTGGTCTAGCAATGCCAGTGGCTCCCTGCCTTTGCTGATTGCTGGGCTGACTCCTGGCTTCTCGCCACCCCCCCACCCCCCCATCACCTATGCGACAATTCTCAACATTAAGTTCCTTTTGTTGAAACACCTAGAGTGGCTTCCGTTTTCCTGATGGGACCCTGACAGATACACATTGGAACAATGTTTGGGTGCCATGTTACCTCAAAAATATGTAGCTCTGGTTGGCAGTGCCAAGGGTCGATAAGGATGTGGAGCAGCTGGACCTCCCAGACATTGCAGGTGGCAGTGAAAATTGGTACCATGACTTTGGAAAACTGTCAGTGGCTATGTGCCTGGTCTATGACTCAGTGATCCCACTCCCAGATATTCTCCCAAGAGAAACGAGCGCTAACCTTTGTTAGTGGACATAGCCAGGAACATCCTGACTGGCTTTACCTGAAATAGCCAGAAAGGGGAAAGAGCCCAAATGTCCATCAGCACTAGGCAGTTGTCTGCATTTTGAAATTTCTCTCTCCAACCACACAGTTGATTTAGTATGAATGAAGCGCATGTTGACAGGTCCTCTCTGTAATGTAAAGGGGCCAAGTGTCTCAGCTGTTGGGAGCATGCACTCGGAAGTGTGGGAGCCCTGGGCTCGTGTCCCTCCTCTGCCACTCATAAACCTCGTGACATGGAGGAATTCACTGAACATCCCCAGCCTCAGTTTCCCCTTCTGTGAAAGAGGTATAATCACAGTGCCGAGATCACAGACTTACAGTGAGAGTTCTAAGAGAGCGTGTGCACAGAACGCTTGGCGCAATGCTTAGCACAGGCTATTCATTCATTCATCACATGCCTACTGAGCCCTACTACACGTCAGGAGCAAAACAGACACAGTGCTGGGCTCCTGACACTCACTTCTTAGGCAGGGGAGCCAGACAGCAAGGAAGTAAGTGCATTACTGCACATATCAAGGTGGGAAGTCCTTGTGAGGCCACAGAGGTAGGTGAGGGGGGTGGGAAGTGTGGGAAACACCCTCAGTACCCCATCCCCAGGTCCCTTTACTGGCCAACCCTCACTTTCCTTGGCTGCTCCGAGCATTGCTGTGAAGGGCTCAGCTGCCTCACCCCCTGGGGACTAGCCCTCACCGAGCCAGGGGTTACTCACCCAGGTGTACCTGCCCGCCCACTGACTGGCACCATGGGTGGGGGGACAGAAGCCTGGGCCCCCCGGGAGGGACATGAACAGATAATTGCACACCTATGCTCATGACATCACCACCCACAGTAGCCAAAAGTTGGGAGCAACCGAAGTGTCCATCAGTGGAAGAACAGATAAACAAAATGTGATTTATATATACAATAGAATGTTGTTTGGCCAAATAAAGGAATGAAGGTGCTGTGAACCCAGAACTAAAATTAAAGTCTATTTAAAATACTTTTGGGAAGTGGGGTGGGGGGAGAGAAGGAGACAAGTGTTAACCCAAGCTAGAGTATGGATGAACCTCACAAATACGGCTAAGCAAGCCAGATGCGAAAGGACACATATTGTAGGATTCCAACATATGAATTTTGCAGGGGAAACAAACTTACAGTCTACAGCATGTATATTTTACCATAAAATAAAGCAAAAGCCTCCCACTGTAACACGTACACACATACATGCTGACCCACCGGCTGCAGAGGGTCTGACGCTGGTGCAGCACACCCTCCAAAGCCCAGGGCCCTGCGTGGGACTGGGCTGAGGCTGCTCATCAGCTGGGACCACTCGCTTCCTAGACTTCTGGGCTCCACCGTGCCTCTTCTTCCCCTATAAATCACCCCTGTAAGGATCCTTGTCTCAGTCTTTGCTTCCCAGGAAACTTGTTCTAAGACAGGAGGGCTGCAATTTTAGAATAAACTGATCAGAAGCCCTCACTGAGAGGGGAGCCCTGGATGGGAGCCCATGGGCATCTGCATCTTTGACGAGTAGTAGCCAAGATCTCTTATTTCAAAGAAACAGGGTGCAGAGGAATGCCCTGCTTTGGCTGAGGTTATGCCTGAGTGAGGGCACAGGGGGCCACGCAGAAGCACAGACTTGCAGCCCGTAGCATCCTGCCTCCTTGTCCCTTCCTTTTATTTTTTTTTTTAAGGTTTTATTTATTTATTCATGACAGACAGAGAGAGAGGCAGAGACACAGGCAGAGGGAGAGAAGCAGGCTCCATGCAGGGAGCCCGATGTGGGACTCAATCCCAGGACTCCAGGATCACACCCCGGGCCAAAGGCAGCGCCAAACCGCTGGGCCACCGAGGCTGCCCTGTCCCTTCTTTTACACATACTCAGCCTGGCTGTCTAAGTGAGAAGCTGATACAGCACCCACCTGCTAACAGGTGGCAAACAGCAATACTTCAGGAGCCTCTGGGAAATCTGGTTTGAGCACCGTGGCCAGAGACAGGCCCTGGAACAGGATATGGCTCCAACCCACATGCCCAGCTCACTGGAAGCCCACCACGTCTTACAAAATCTGTAGTTGCACATGCCTGACCCAGACTCTGCGCTCACGAGTCCTGGAAACCACCAGGCTGGGAGCACACCTCCGCGGGGAGGAGGATGGAAGCAAAGGGCTCGGCTTGCTGTGCAAAATCCCACTTCTACATCGCAGGGGCTGAGCAGCGGTGTCTCGGAGACCCGCTCGGGTCCAGGTTCCTGCTCTACCCTCTCTGCTGAAATAATCACTGTGTACAAACATGAAATATTGGATCCCCAGACAGCACTAATTGTGTCTTCTGAAAGGGCTGGTGACAGGGAATCGCACTGAAATAATTATGGTTCTTGCACGTGAAGGGCGGGGGTGGGGAGATCTTATTTGACTATTTATAGTAAATAGCAGAAGTCAAGTCAGATAGAGAGAGCATTCCAGTTTGTCACAGAGAGGGCAGTCATCTACGGTCGGGGCTGTGGAGTGGCTTCTGCTGGACCCGGGCCTCTTCACCGCGGGGCCGAGAGTCTTGGCCAGGACAGAATGAGGGAACGATGGGCCCCATGTGACCAAAGGCAGCTGGGGTGACCTGTCATGACAGTCCAGTGCCGACCACGTAAAGGTTACCAAGATGTCCAAACATGGGCCTCCAGCACCCACTACTGTTGAGAGGAAGCGGGGGGAAGGGAGCATCCCTACTGGGTGCCAGACGTGGCGCTGAGTGCCTTCCCCGGGGGCCTCCCATTGCTCTCCGGCTGCACTTCGAACACCGAGCGCCGCACCAGCTGTGTGACACACAGCCAAGAAGCCCAGCGCGTGAAGCGGCAGCGTGGAGGTGGCTGGTGGCGACGAGCCAGCTGGCAGGGCCGGGCGCTCCGGGGGGTCCCCTGGCCCTGGCCTCAGGCTCGGTCGCCCTCCCCCCCCCCCAGCTGCCACTCAGCGGCTCTCCCCAAGGCCACAGGGGAGGGCCGCAGAGCCAGGACCCCCCCCCCCCCCCAGCAAGGTCTCTGGGGCCTAGGGGAGAGCCGCCAGCTAAGGCGAAGTCAAAGGGTGGGAGAGTCAGCCCGTCCACCCCCCCCACCCCGACCCCCGACGGGAGGAGCTGGAAAGGCCCGAAAACGGGGAGGGGAGGGGAGGGACCGCCACGGGGCACACGCACGCTCCCCGCACCAGACTGTGCTATTTGCTTGAAGAAGCCCTTGTTTACTAGCCACCGAGTGTGGGCCGCGTTCATGCATCCCGCGGACATTCACTGGGTGCCTGCCAGCAGCGTGCAGCAGCGCTGGGCGGGCTGGAGAAGCAACCGGGACCCCGAGGGGGGCGGGCGGAGACTCGGAGCCGCGTGCGGGGCAGCTGAGCCCCTAATAGGGATGCCCAGCTCGCCTGGAGGATGAGGGCGGCCTCCCCTGGGGACCGGGGATGGCTGAGATGCGAGAGACAGGGCGGTGAGAATGGCCTTGTGAACAGGGAAGGGAAAGGCACGCTGGGACGTGCGCTTGGCAGGTGCAAAGATCCTGCTAGGACGGGGAGGACTGGTGACAGAAGGGAAGAGGCCTGGGGAGGCTGGCGGGTGCCGGGGCATGCTCCGACGCTGGCCTCGGGCCTTGCAGCCCCCGGCCCGCGGGTATGGCCATCAGAGCCGGCCAGCTCTGAGGGCTGGAGACAACACCTGAGACCTTATAAAGGGAACGTGCTGCCTCCCCAACAGAGGAGACAACGGTAAAATCGAAGTTAATAGCTGTCAACTTCGATCCCAACAGACACGAACAATGTATGGTTTTGTTAATGAGTCAAGTGCAACTCAAAGCAGTTCTTAGAGGTTTCTGCTTTAAAGCGCAGCCAGCCGGGGCGGGACTGCTGCTTCCGGGCAGATGGGGTGCGAATCCTTTACCCTCTCCCTCCCACTGGCTCAACGGAACAAGATAAACTGGCTACTCGTTAGCCTCTGCCGGGGGCAGGCCCTGTGGCAGGTGCTCTACAAAGACCCATTCTGCTGAGCCCCAGAGCAATCCCAGGGGGGAAATACCATGGCCACCCCCGCCCTGCAGATGACCTCAAGACAGAGGCCCTGGCCACGTGGGTGGGAACACCGGGGCCCCTCTGCCTTCTCCCGATTCCATCACCGGACTGTATACAGCAGCCTGGCTCTCTGCTGTGACCCCAGAGAACGCTCAGGATCGTGCTTAACTCACATCTGAATTCACGCACTCGGTGAAAGTTTAGTGAGCACCGACTATGTACCAGGTGCAGTCTAGGTTCAAGGGATACAGCACTGAGCAACATGGAAAGATTCCCTGTCCTATAGATGCTAGCATTCAAGTAGCAGGGGAAACATGCATTTAAAAATACGTATTTTAGGGACGCTTGGGTGGCTCAGCAGTTTGGTGCCTGCCTTCGGCTCAGGGATTGATCCTGGAGTCCAGGGATCGAGTCCCACGTCAGGCTCCCTGTGTGGAGCCTGCTTCTCTCTCTGCCTGTGTCTCTGCCTCTCTCTCTCTCTCTCTCTCTCTCTCTGTCTGTTCTCAAGATTAAATAAATAAAATCTATAAAAATAATAAAATAAAATACATAAAAAATATGTATTTTAGATATATATCAGATATATATGTCAGATACTGGTAAGTGCTAAGGACAGAAGACAAACCAGGGCAAGGGCAGGGAATGCCAGGAGGTACAAGTTTCTAAAAGAGATGAGAGAATGAGCCACAAGAATCTGAGGGAGGAGGGCACAGCCAGTGCCAAGACCTGGAGGCTGGCATGTGCCTGATAAATGTCAGGAACTATAAGGAGGCTGGTGTGGATGATGCTGAGTGAGCAAAGGGGTCAACCCTGGGAGGTAAAGGCAGAAAGGGAAGGCGGGTAGAGCATGTGGGCCTCTGAACTCACAGCAAAAACTTTCATTTTTACTCGGAGGCCAGTGGGAATCATGGGAGGCCTTCGAGCACAGGAGTAGCCAGCCATGACTAGGATTTTAAGAGGATCCCTGTGGCTATCATCTATCATGTGAGCCAAGGTGTCTGCCAGGACTCTGCCAGGACTCCGGGAAGGAGGCTACTGCACCAGTCCAAGCAAGAGATGACAGTGGTGTGAACCAGGGTGTGGACAGGGGGGTGGTGAAAAGTGGTCAGACTCTGGTTCTATTTTGAAGATAAAAACAACAGGGTTTTGTAATGAGCATGAGAACAAGAGGCATCGGGGATGACTCTGAAGTTTTTAGCCTGGTGATGGGAGGTGTAGTTGGCATTCACAGAGACGGGGAGGTGGCTGGAGGAGCAGGTTGGAGGTCAATTTTAAACACAGTCAGCTCGGGATGCCTGTGAGCCATCTGTAGCCCAGCCAGGTTTCTGTAAGGACACAGCAGCAGAAAATGTAATGCGCTGTCTGGTTTGAGCCTTCTGAAAACCCTCGCTCCTCAGGTTTGTTCTCCTCTGGGGATAAAACAAACCGACCAGATCTTTCTCTGCCGTCTCTCCTGAGCGCGGTGAGCCTCCAACTGGGTCGGCCTCAATTGGCGGGGAAGCTGGCGCCATAAATCACCGAGTGATGATACCAGGGCCCTCAGAGGACGTCTCCTGGTATGAGGCTCAGACAATAGAAGGGGATTCGGATGAGCTCATGCAGCGGCGGGCACATTAGATTTGCCATAAATTATTACAAAGTAACAGGAAATCACAGTGATCTCAGCTGAGCTGCAGAAGGAACAAGGGGAGGCTGGAAGGGCCCTCCCACAGCCCCGCATGCTCCAAACCAGCACCCTGCTGTGCAGTCTGGGTGTGTGTGTGTGCGCGTGTGCATGCCTGCGTGCATGCTCACAAGTCCCAGAGTAGCCCCTAAACAGACAGAATGAATGAGAAATGTGATGGTTTTCTCCAGGACGTGGAATGATGCCCTTGCTTAGCTACTCAAACACTGTATGTCCTTGAGCAAGTTGCCTAACCTCTCTGAGCCTTGGCTTTCTCCTCTGAAAAACGTGCTTAATAACTGTACCTACTCATAACAGCTGTGGAGGATGCAGGATGGTCATGAGTGGGTGTCCCCTCAGCCAGCTGCTGGCTTTCCAGTTCTCGGCCCCAGCACACAGTGGGACTGCATTTCCCCACCCTCTTGAATGTATGTGTGTTCACACAACTCCAGTGGAAGTGGTATGTGTCCCTTTAAGAGCCTGTGCCTAACGCACCGTGATTCACTACATTCACTTCCCTTCCAAGGATGACTGCTCTGTTTACCCAGGGCAGACCTATTTCTGACCTACGAGGGGCCAAAAAGCAAAAAAAAATTTTAAAGAAATTTTTAAAAATTAAAAAAAAAAAATTTAAAAACCTGTCATTGTTTAGCTGAGATTCTGGGGTCATTTACTGCAGCAAAAGGCAAAAGCTAACCTTTCCTTGACCGGTACTGGATTAAACGCATCCTTAGAACACTGCCTGGCACAAGTAGGCACCACAAAATGTTAACTGTTATTGTGATTTGAACAGTCTCTAAGAGTCGCAAGCAAATCTGGACGAGGGCAAGGGTAGCTGCCACGCCCGTGGGTGGTCCCTATGACCTCCCACCTGGCACTCACACCTCTCCTGGAGCGTTGCTGGGACCTGTGGCTCCTTGCTGGCTTTGACAAAGCGGGTGGCCCTGTGGGAAGCCCCCATGAGAGAGCCAAGGGTGGACTCCAGCCAACGACCAGCTAAGAACCGACGGTGGCCCCTGGCTGGCGGTCAGCAAGAACCGGGAGCCCTCAGCCCAGCAGCCCGGGTAGCCGACTCCTTCCGATTTGCCCCACGTCCGTGGAAACCCCGGGCTTGCCCAGGACCATACTGGTTTTAAAACTGAAAGTCTCATCCTCTTGCAAACTGGGACTGCCGGTGTATTAGTCGGCACGGGGTAGCATAGCAAACACGGCAGATGAAGGGGTTTAAACAACTAAACTTTATTTCTCCATTCTGGAGGCTGGAGGTTAGACTTGACCATGTGAATTTTGGAGGGGACACAATTCAGCCCATAACAGTGTTACCCTGCCTGACAGCCTTCAGAGACCTGAATCCTGCCAACAACCGGGTGAGCATGCAAACAGACCCACCCCCAGTCGGGCCTCCAGATGAGCCAACACTTACAGCAGCCTGGCCGAGGAACCGGCGAAGCTGCGTCCCGCCTCCTGACCCAAAGAACCTACGAATGTGTGTCATTTTAAGCTGCTAATTTTGTGGTACTTTGTTACACAACAATGGATAATGAACACATCTAGTTGTATTGGCAAACTTGTCTGATTCTGCTGCTTTCTCCTGACCTCTCCGCACTGAACGCTCTATTTCCATACTCTCCAGATGGTCTTCCCAAAGAACTTCAAGGGCCTGTGTTATTCCTCAGGCTCCCCTTCTGTTTAACCTGATAACCCATTCTTCACTAGGGGGTAGAGTTTTGTTTTTCTAAGTGTTTTCCCATGCTTTGTTAATTGATTGACGCATTTGCTTGCTGGGTTTTTTTTTTTTTTTTTTGCTTGCTGGGTTTTTATCTTCTTTCCAGCCACACCAGATAGCTGTTCCCTCCTACCTGCAGCTGGAGGGCAAGGGTCAGAGAGGTGGTGTAATAACTGCTGTACACTCCGCTCTCTGAGTGCTCCACAGTCCTCATCACCAACCCAGCATGAGCCATACTCATTGAAGCACAAAGATGCCTTTGAAGAAGGGATTCCATGGAAAACTACATGTTCCCATCCCAGCTTAGAGATGCACACTGGGCATATTAAAGGCACTGATAAGTCCTGCATGTGAGGGAGAAACCAATGTTTGTTTGTTTGTTTGTTTGTTTTTTTAGGACTTATTTATTTATTTATTCATGAGAGACACACAGAGAGAGAGGCAGAGAGAGAAGCACACTCCATGCAGAGAGCCCAATGTGGGACTCGATCCCAGGTCTCCAGGATCTCCAGGATCGTCTCCGAAGGCAGACGCTAAACTGCTGAGCCACCCAGGGATCCCAAAACCAATGTCTTTTGAGGGACACAGCTCCCGTGTGTACCCTAATACTGCAGAGTAAGTAAAGTTATCTCCATCTTCCAGATGAAGACATTAAGGCTTCTTCTAGTGCCTTGCCCAAGGTCACCTAGTCGATACAGCCAGCCTGGGATTCAGACTGGGCTGGGGGACACCAGAGGCTGGAATATCACTGACCTACATGACCTCTTAAACCAAGCAAGGATTTGACTCAACTCTGTTGGATGTTTGGGGGCTGGTTAATGTCAGGAAGTTGGTAGAACAGGGCAGGGGCTGACATGGGGAGCTAGTTGATGTTTTTCTGCTGAAAACGTAAAATTACAAACACCTCCTTTCTCTTTCAGGAACTACAAGTGATATATATCAATTTGTTTTCCATATATATTTTTTTTTTCATTCATGAGAGACTCAGAGAGAGAGAGGCAGAGACACAGGCAGAGGGAGAAGCAGGCTCCATGCAGGGAGACCGATGTGGGACTCGATCCCAGGTCTCCAGGATCACACCCTGGGCTACAGGCGGCGCGAAACCGCTGCGCCACCAGGGCTGCCCTATTGTTTTCTTTATAGCAGAGTAAAGGAACTAGCTGTCTGGGCCCTTGTGCCTACTGGAATGGCATGAGCCTCAGGTTTTTCCCTGAGATCTTGCTGGGAGTGGGAATACTGTTATTGATAATGGCTCATATTTGCTGAGTCCTGTGCATGCGTGGGGTGCATGCTGCTCTGAGCACGGCCTCTTTTCATCCTGATAAGAGCCCTGTGAAGAACTGTTGATGCTCCATTTTGCAGATGCAGAAACTGGGACATTTAGAGGTTAAATATTTAATGTTGGGCCAGATGCAAGAGCCAAATGGTCTTTGGCTACCTCGGGAGGGACTTCAGTGAGACCTCACAGAGAATTGCCAAGAGCATGATGGATCATGAACCTTGCCAATAGTAACACTGTCTACCAGGCTTTGGGTAAAAGAGCAGGTGCTACTGGACTCTCACCATGTGCCTGGTGCCGTTCTAATGGCTTCATCTATATGCAATCCTTTAGTCCCTGTGACAGTTCTATAAAGAAGAAATTTTATCACCATCTACATTTTCTAGGAAAGGAAACTGAGGCACAGAAGGGTGAAGGGGCATGCCTGAGTTTCCACAGCCAGGAAGTAGCAGAGCTGGGACTCAAGCCCGGAGCCCTGTGCACAGCCTCTTGGGGCCTTACCAAGAGCCGGTGCCAGCATTATCACCTTTCTTTCCTATGTTAGTCCATTTTACAAAGGCAAAAACTGAGCCCCACAAGGTGAACAATTGCTCAGGACCACATAGGTAATAAGAAGCAGACCTGCTATCTATCTGACCCAGAGCCAGTGTTCTAGCCATCAGGCTCCCCACCTCTTCCCCTGGGGCGCTCGATGCCAGGAAACAGGCAAATGGGTTTTGCCTTCGCTGTGCCACTCCCAGCTTGGCAGGATGGGCTCTGACGGACCCCACCCTTTCCAGGCCCATTGCTGGCTTGCTGAGATGCTGAGATAATGCTGACCCAAAAGACCAGAGGCAGAAGATGGCTTGGTGCTCTCCAAATCTGCCGCTTGCTCAGCATTCTTGCTGAACTTAAAAAAAAAAAAAAAAAAAAGAAAAAGAAGAAGAAGAAGAAGAAAAGAAAAAGGAAAAAAATAACTGATAATGTTGGGAATCTTTCTTGCAAGCCAGTGCAGATCAAAATGGCTTAAGCAAAAAGGGGATTTTTTAGCTCAAGTAACTAAAATTCCAGGAATAGTTCAGCTTCAGGCAAAGCTGGATCCAGGGGCTTAGGTAACATCATCAGTTCTGAGTCTCTCTCCCCACCCCATCCCATCTCTAGTCTCTAGTCCTCTCCCCCACGTTGGCTTCATTCACAGGTGCCACATGGTGGCAAGATGGCTCCTGGGAATTTTATGTTACATCCAGATCATTGTCCCTGGAGGTGGGTGTGCCCCGTCTCTAGTCTGAGAGCCAAGGCCAGAGTCTGATGAAAAGTAGGGCAGCTGCCAGAAGAAGGAGGAACAGATGCTATGAAGGCAGACAGGTGTTCACTACACTAAGAAACAAATCAGCCCTGCGTTCTAGTTCCTTCTGCTTACCCATCTCTCTCCTCCTTCCTGCCCCGGCTCTCTGTCCTGAGGTGGACCCACACCACCCACAGCCTGCCGCTCGCTGCCTTCTGGATGGCCTCGGCCAGCGGGCAGCCCCTGCAGGACCATGGAGGAGGCCCAGGCGGAGACCCTGGGCTGGCTGTTCCTCTCCACCCCAGGGGCACCTCTCCGCCTCCACTCTCACTGCTGCTGGTTTTCTGGAACCCCCACTCCGCCCTTCCAGCCCAGGGTGGGAACATCTCCATTTCTAACCCAGGATTTCCCCACGCCTGCCCACATCTTTGCAAATAGCCTCTTGATTAGGCCTCCTGGAATTACCCTACGTGACTGTTGCGACATTTGAGGTCTTGTCCCCAGAGAGAAGCGGGGAGGAAATCCAGCCCCGCCGAGACACCTGCCTTCTCCCATGACCCTGCAGCACCAGCCCCGCCCTTCCCCGCAGAGAGCCGGCGACGCACAAATTCTGGAGACACAGCAATGGGCATGTGCTTAGTGCTGCTGAGCTGTACATCTAAAAATTATGGAAAGGGTACATTTTATGTTCTGTACTTTTGGCCATAATATTTTTTGATGTTGGGGAAAAAAACCCCGAGAGCCAGCGTGCACAAACTGTCCTCCAAGCAGCGGCCCGTCTGTGACCCCGCTCCCCCACCCCGGGCTCTGGACCCCGCGGCTCAGAGGCCCTCGGTAAGGAAGGCAGGCTCCTCCGGATCAATGCCGTATTGATTCGTGTTTCATAGGGAGAACAAGGCACAGGCTGATCCCCTTCCAGCAGATGTGAACTTCAGATGCCCTCGGGCCTCGGGTACAAAATAATGCAAACCAGTCCCCATCCGGCAGGGGCGGGCAGGGAGAAAGGCGCCTGGCACATGGGATCTGGGGAAGAGCTGTGGTGACAAGGGCTGAGCAGACGCCCGAGTTCCCCTTCCTAAGGCAGGAACTGACTCATCATGCCCAGGCTCTCCCGGCAGCTGCCGTCCCCCCTGTGGGTGGGAATGCCCTGCCTCTGCGGACAGACAGATGAGCCCTTCCACCCAGGCGCACAGCAGGCCAGCTTCTAGAAGCCGTTGGTGCAGTGAGTGCAGAGGTGGGCTTCACCACCCTGCCGCTCCAGGGCAGCGCCACTCCGTGGAAACACAAGTGAGCCACACATGAATCCAAATTCTCCCGGTTGCCACATTAATAAAATGCATAAAGGGAAAAGAAAGAAATGAAATTAAGTGTAATATTTTATTTAACCTAATCGATCCCAAGCAGCATCCTTTTGGCTTCTAATCCACATGAAAAATGATCCACAACAGTATCCCTGGGTGGCTCAGAGGTTTGGTGCCTGCCTTCGGCCCAGGGCCTGATCCTGGAGACCTGGGATGGAATGGGCTCCCTGCATGGGGCCTGCTTCTCCTTCTGCCTGTGTCTCTGCCTCTTTCTCTGTCTCTCATGAATAAATAAATAAAATATTTTTAAAAAATGATCCGCAAGATATTTACATTCTTCTTTTTTTTTTCACATGAATATCTGGAACGCCACTGTGTGAATACACGGGATTCCCACCATGGCTGCAAATCCCCACCCGAAGCACTTGATCTGTATTTAGATTTCCTAAAGCTGGCAGTTTGAAAGGTAGACTGACCTACCCCGGTTATTCCACAGAGGCCTAAATGTCTTCTAGGCACCAAACATCAAAAAAGCGTTTTCCTTCAATATTCGCACCCACATCATCAAAGCCACTTTGGTTCTTTTCATTTAAAATTTAAATTAATTACAACAAAGCAACATTTACAATTCGGTTCCTCAGACTCCCTAGCCACATTTCAAGGGTTCAATAGCCACCTGTGGCCCCTGGTGATCTTTTTGGGCCACACCTTTCCGAATGCAAGAGAGAGGTGATTGAAATGTGTATATATATATACGGGATTTCATGTAAATGGAATCACGCAGGAGGGCTCTTCCATCTGACTTCTTTCAGGGAGCATAAGTATTCTGAGAGCCATCCACGTTGTTGTTTATGTGTGTATACATTTAATTTTACCAGATGGAGGGAACTGCCTAAAAGGAAATCAAGCATAAGGCAAGACCGAAGAGGGGTCTGAGCCATGTTTACATCTGAGGGAACAGTGTCCCGGGCAGAGGGAACAGCCAGTACAAAGGCCTGCGGTGGGAGGGAGCCTGCTGGATCCAGGGAGCAGAGCAGAGGCTGCAGGGCTGGAGCCAGAGACAGGGAGAAAATGCAATCATGGGGGTCTCAGGGCCCTATCTCACTGACCTCGCAGCACGCTGTAAGGACTCAGACTCCCACTCTGAAGTGATGAGCTCCTCACTGGGCTCCAGGGCCCACTGCTCCCACCCCTTTCATCCTCAGCCCTGTCTGCCAGCTTCTCTTGTCCGGCTTCTCCTGTGCAGCATGAGGACGTGGAGTCATCCGTGTTGTTGCAAGTACCAGTAGTTCATTCTTTATTCTTGCTGCATAGTACTCCATTGTGTGGATAAACCAGCATTTGTTTTATCCATTCATCTGTTGACGGGCCATTGGCCTGGTTCTGGTTTTTGGCTGCTACCAAGAAAGCCACCGTGGACGTTGGTGGACAAGAACAAGTACGCTTCATTTCTTTGCGTAAACACCCAGGAGTGGGATTACTGGGTCATATGGTGGGTGTGTGACCAACTTCTTCAGGAACTCCCCAACTGTTTTCCAAAGTGGTTGCACCATTTTGCATTCTTTCCAGCTGAGTATGAGAGTCCCAGGGCCTCCCATCTTTTCAATGAAGTCATTCTAGCTGGAGTGCAGTGGTATCTCATCACAGTTTTGAACTGTGAGATCTTTAAGATCCAGAATATTCACTCATGCATTCAACAAATATTTGCTGAGCACCTGCAAAACACCAGGCCCGACTCCAGGCATCTCTGTGAGCGGGAACAAGCAGTCTTGTGGAGTGTGACGTGTTCAGTTTCCTGTACACACCTGGCATTTATCAACTGTGAGCTCCAGAGGCTTTATAAAGTCACCCATGCTAGAAAAAGCATTACAGCAGGGAAGTGTGATCTGCTCTTGGAGGGAGGCAATCAGGGCAGGCTCCTCTGAGGAAGTGACATTTGAGCTGGGCTCTGCCAAATGAGCAAGTACTACCTAACTGAGGGGGGAGGAGGCAGGGAAGAGAAGTCCACATAAAATGCCTGCAAATGATTTGGGATGCCACTGGCTGCAGGTAAGAGCTACAAGGAAATTTAAAGATCTCATATAATAAAAAGTCTGGAGGGACGCCTGGGTGGCTCAGCGGTTGAGTGTCTGCCTTTGGCTCATGGTGTGGTCCCTGGGTCCTGGGATCAAGTCCCACATCGGGCTCCTTTGTGGGGAGCCTGCTTCTCCTGCTGCCTATGTCTGTACCTTTCTTTCTCTCTGTGTCTCTCATGAATAAATAAATAAAACCTTTAAAAAAAAAAAAAAAGTCCGGAGAGTGTAAATCTCCAAGTGATTTGCGTTCCACAAATCTAGAAGCTTACTGACTTCCTGCTCCACCATCCTCAGGGGGTCAGCCTCGCAGTTTGCCTCATAGTCACAAAATGGTTGCTGTGGCTCTGGGCAACACTCCCTCACACAACAGTGAACTGTGAAGAAAGGAAGGTAAGGCAGCAAGAGGAACTTTCTTTTCATGCACTTCTCTCTTATTAAAGGGAGGAAATCAGCCCCCAGTGGATTCCCTTAATATCTCACTTGCTAGAGCTGCATATCTCATGGCCACTTTGGATCAACCAGAAATAGGATTTCCTTAGACCTATCTGATTAATCCTCTGGGACAAGGCAGCTCACCCTCCAAATAAAACTCAGGCTCTGCTAGAAAGGAAATGGTTGCTGGCAAGGTGACCACCAGGGCCGGCCTGGCTCACAGATTTCTGTCCAGCTGAATTGGCTGCCATCTGAGGAATGTCTAGTTGCTGACCCGAGAGCAACCCCAGGTGAAGGGCAGAAGCTGGGAGATAGTTTAGGGCCTCCTCTCAAACCAAAACTTAGTTTCCAATGTCCCCCTCCTGGCAAGACGGCCCAGTGGGGGCCACAGCTGGGAGCAAGGGGTGCCTTACGGAAGCCCCACCCTCGAGGCTTCCTGAGTGGGGGTCCTGAGCCCCCTGTCCCCACCCCCCGAAACATCTGGACCAGAGCTGGGGGCTGGGGACAGCTCGGATCCTCCCTGGCACCGGCCCTAGCCCAGACCCCCTCCACCGCCCCCCCACCCCCCACCTTCAAAGCCTTGTTTCTCACTTCCCGGAGGGAAACATCTCAGCAATCCCAGAAGCAGCTCCCACCAGGGAGGTCAGCCTATCAGTAATAACCCAAAGCGGGGGTGGCGGGAGGGGGGGCAGCGCCGGGTTTAGACGAGAGGGGCAGTGTGCACCTGCAGCTCCAGGTGAGTGGACGACACGTGTGTGAGTGGCTCTGGGTCTGGGGGACACGGCCTCGAGCCAGAGGTGTGCGCCATGCACTTGCCCTTGGCCCCTCGGCCAGGATCGGGGAAGCAGCCACCCGGTGCCCAGTGCCCCGAGGTCCCCAGACGATAGTGGGCAGAGCACCCCTGACTCGGGGCCTCCATCCCCCAGGGGAGACAGACAAGAAACAAAGAAACTCAGGGGGCGATTTTAGAGAAAGCACTGGGCGGGGCTAAAGCAAAGCTGACGACAGGCGGATTCCTCTGCCCCGGAGGTCAGGGAGGGCCTGCCGGTGCAGCCTACATCTGAGCTGGAATCCGGGGCAGAGAGGAGGCAGCAGGTGCAGAGCTCGCGGAGGTGGTTCCAGGTAGAAGGTGTGTGAGTGCCAAAGCCCAAGGAACAAAGGACAGTCTGCGGCTGAGGCTGCCTGCAGGTCTCTTTGGAGGGAGGGCCTGGTGCACTCAGCTCTCTCTGAGTCTGGATATTAAGTCTAGTCCCGGGGGGCACTGTGGGCTTTGCTAGAAAAGTTTTACTGTTTTTCGGGCCGTCCTAGAGGCAGGGGGAGCAGTTAGGAAGCCATCTAAGTGTCTAAAAAGCAAAATGAGGGATCCCTGGGTGGCGCAGCGGTTTGGCGCCTGACTTTGGCCCAGGGCACGATCCTGGAGACCCTGGATCGAATCCCACGTCAGGCTCCTGGTGCATGGAGCCTGCTTCTCCCTCTGCCTATGTCTCTGCGCCCCCCCTCTCTGTGTGACTATCATAAATAAATAAAAATTAAAAAATAAATAAATAAAATGCTATTAAAAAAAAAATAAAAAGCAAAATGAATTTGAGATTTACCCACGTTGTTGTAGGTGGCACTAGCTCATTCTTAAGTATTTATTTAAGTATATTTATTTAGTATATTTATTAAGTATATTTATTTAAGTATTTATTTATTTCATTGTATGGATATATTTCAGTGTATTTATCCAATCACCTATTGAATCTGCCCTGGCCCCTCTCCCCACTGTCCCGCCTACATGCAGACGTGATGATCGGAGCTACAGCAGCCAGGTTGTCACCAAGAGACAAAGTTAGAGGCCATGATAAGAATGATAATGCCAAAGAAGAGGAGGAGCCTGGGTCCCTGAGGACAGCAGCCATCAATGGCCTTCCCACTTCCAGCCTTCTTAGGGTAAGAGAAAAGTAACTGCTCTTCAATTTGATCAACTCTTAAGTGGATTTTCTATTAATTGCAGCCAAATTCAATCCAAACTAATAGACCAAACAAAGGCTGAACTTCTTTCCTCTCTCTCTCACTATGGATTTCTCCAGAAGGAGGACAGTGGTCTCGGAGGGCTGTACACTTTAGAGAGGGAGACAGGACCGTTACATTAGACACTTTGATGGGTCTGAGTACCAAGGATCCTCCTCACTCCTTCACCACAAATTCAGCATCTTGCCATCGCTGTGGCTCAGGGGTGCAGGCCAGGCTGGCCGGGCCCTCCACTCAGGCCTCACCAAGCTGAAATCAATGTGTCTCATCAGATGCTCACGGTCCCCTCACCAGCGCCCTCTGGCTGTGGGCAGAACCGGGCAGGACAGCAATCTCCACTTCCCCGCTCTCAGAGACCCCTGCCCCCAGCATGACATTTACCCCTTCAAAGCCAACAAAGACCTGTCGACTACCACAAGCTTCCATGTACTGTCACATGGGAGTGACCATACCTTCATGGTTTTTACATACAACGTAACCTGCTCGAGGAAGTGCCTGTCCCATTACATTCACACTCAACGGGGTGAGGATTATACAAGGTGGGCACAGCACAGGGGGACGTTTGTTGATTGAATAACAATTTGCTGGCTGAACAATCAAACAAGCAACCTCCCACCCCCCTCCCTCCTTGGGGCCGTTTTAGGATTCTGCCTCTTAATAAAGCTGATTTAGGATAGCCTCAGGACAAAGGTTTTGGTGGAGGCCTGGCCTGGTATAGGAGCCAATCCCCAGGAGGGCAGGCACCTGCCAGGGTCACATCCACAGTCTGACCGGGAATCCTTCACTGGCCAATTGTCAGCACAAACTGCTGATTCCTCACCCTGCGTGAGGCAGCCGGCTTTGAGTGATCAGAAAAAGGTGCAGGGCAGCAGGGGCACGCCAGAGGAAGGCCAGACTCACGTGCAGAGGTCTGGGAGGCAGCCAGCAGGCACCTCGTGGGTCAGAGGACAAAGGGCCAGGGAAGGGCCAAGTCAGAAGTTAGAATTCCACTGGGCTGCATGTAATAGAAATCCCTTCACTGAGCAGGGTGGGGGTCCACAGGGATTCCTAGTGGCTGCAGCCGCGGAAAGCAAATCCAGCCGCCCACAGAAGGGCACCTCCCTTTTACAGATGCAGAAACTGACGTGCAGAGAGGTTAAGTGACTTGCCGAGGGTCACACAGCTAGTAAGAGGCGGAGCTGAGATTTGAATCCATTTGATTTGACTTGTCATTTGCAGCCAGTAAGTCCTGATTAATATGTCGTGTGGCCCTTTGCACCCAGTCTGAGTCAACCAGGGGACACACTGGCTCAGAAGGAGCCCCTTCCTTCTCAAAAAATAGGCCAAAGTCCCAGCCTTCCTCTGACAGGAACCCCTGACAGAGGAACACGGCTGGCACCGTGCCAGCTGGAGATACGTGCAGACAGGTCAGGAGCCCCCAGACCGCAAAGGAAGGAGCCACGTCGCTTTCTCACACACAGCAACAGACCAGGGAGGATGCGCCGCGAAGTTCCATCTCCTTTGAAGTCTGAGTCAGAGACGAAGATTCCACTTAATGCCCCAATAAAGCAAAACCACTGAGAAACACTCAAGGGCTCCCTAACCCCACTCCCGCCCCAGGGCCCCAGGCCAGCACGCACGCCCACCATCCCGGATCCCCGGGTTAGTCTGCAGTAGCGGAGGATGGGTTCAAAGCTGGCCTGTCACTCTGGGAAGATCCTGGCCCCAGGAAGTTGCAAGGCCGTGGTGTCAGTCCCATTTTACAGGCGAGGGAACAGTGGTACCACCTACCTGATGTCACACGGTGCATGAGACAGGAAATTGGGAATAAAACCCAATCTCCAGGGCAGCCCCAATGGCACAGCGGTTTAGCGCTGCCTGCAGCCCAGGGCATGATCCTGGAGACCCCCGGATCAAGTCCCACATCAGGCTTTCTGCGTGGAGCCTGCCTCTCCCTCTGCCTGTGTCTCTGCCTCTCTCTCTCTCTCTGTCTCTCTCATGAATAAATAAATTAAATCTTAAAAAAAAAAAAAAAGAAAAAAATAAATCCTGATGCCCTCTAGCGCTCTTGCCTCCTACCTTGGAGCTGAGTGAGAATTCTCCCTGCTGTAGAGAACTGTGGTTATTTTTAGCTACACTACATTTATTCTCCCCCTTTTAAAAATTTTTATTTTTTAATATATATTTTTAAGTTTTTTTTTTAAAGATTTTATTTATTTATTCATGAGAGACACACAGAGAGAGGTAGAGACAGGCAGAGGGAGAAGCAGGCTCCATGCAGGGAGCCCGACGCGGGACTTGATTCTGGGTCTTCAGGATCACGCCCTGGGCTGAAGGCAGTGCTAAACCACTGAGCCACCCAGGTGTCCCTATATTTTTAAGTTTTACTTAAATTCAAGTAATGAACATATAATGTATTATTGGTTTCAGAGGTAGAGGTCAGTGGTTGATTAGTCTGATCTAATACCCCGTGCTCATCCTATCACATGCCCTCCTTAATGCCCATGCCCAGTGACCCCAACCACAATACCTTTTTTTGCCTAAGGTACTTTGAGGTTTTGTTTTATCACTGGCAAACAAGAGGGCCTGACCGATACAAGTCTCAACATGTGAGAATGTCACGATGAGTAATTACCAGCTGGCATGTCTGTCATGTGAGGCTGAAATCTTTTTTTTTTTTTTTTTAAGATTTATTTTGGGGAGAGAGAAAGAGTCGGGGTGGGAGGGGCAGAGAGAATCTCAAGCAGACTCCACACTGAGTGCAAAGCCCCATGCGGGGCTCGATCTCACGACTCTGAGATCACGACCTGAGACAAAACCAGGAGTCCGTTGCTTAACTGACTGCACCCCCCAGGTGTCCCGAGGCTGGAGTCCTTTGAGAGCAGAGACAAAACCTTATTTAACTGTGTCGTCGGGCCCAGCACAGTGCCTGGCCCATTGGAGGCGCTGAACAAGCATTTGTTGATCGAGTAACAAGTTGCTGATTGAACAACCGAATAGGCACCCTCCCGCCACCCTCCCTCGGCAGCCATCACTAGAACACAAGGGCGTGGGGGAGCCTTAGCAGAATTTTCCAGGGGTGAATTGCAGGCCAGTCATTTCCTCTCTGGAGGTGGCAGCTTCCTCAGAGAGAGGCCCTGAGAGTGACCCAGACAGAAGACTCAGAGAAGGCCTGACCTTCGAGAGCCACCAGCAGCCCCGCCATCCTGAGCCAGCACTTCCAAATTAATCCCAGGATGGCAGCTGCAGCCCTCGGCCAACAAATCTATCTGAGTCATTTCTGGTCAGGAAGCACCTCGCTCTTAAATGAGAGTCACAGCAGGTCCCTGTGCACACTCAGAAAAGACAGACGCCTCATTTTCCACCGCCGCAAGGCTGGGCAGCCACCTCGCCAGGAGGCTTTTCACAGACTGAGGAGAGCTGCTGGAGAAAGATCTCCCAGGAACACCTGCGTGTCTGGATCCCCAGAACCGAGCTCCCATTTTAATCAACAGGATCCCTGCAGTTCTTGTTCCCACACACATCTGAGAAATGAGGCCTGAAAGAGGAGGGCTCCTTCCCTCTCTTCTGCATCCCACCCCAGACGCATCTTTCTGTTCCTTCCCCACCTCACATTAAAGGGCCTGCTTTATTCTCTGTGAACCCCAAAGGGCAGGGCTCAGCCTTTGCCCCGTGGGTACTGAGCCCTGCACTCAGCGCTCCATGCATTGAGGTGCAGCAATGATACAGGTCTTTGCACATGATATTCCTTCTACCTGGAACACTGTTCCCAACACTATCTATACCTTTGATTGGCTACTGTCTCCCACTGATGTTCAAGGACTGAGTAGAAATGAGGCTGTTTGTTTATATAGTCAACTGAGATTAATAAAAAACAATTAACAATATGTACACAGCACTTGGTATGTACCGGGCTCTGTTCCATCTAGTGTAGGTACACATAAACTACTTAATCTTCACCAAAAGCCCAAAATGTTTGGAAATTGGCATAGGGCTGCTTGCTTCAGCCCTGAGCAGTTGCAAGCTGGGGTCCTCGGGGCAGACTTCCTGGACCCCTGGATTTAAACCAAGTTCCTGCTGTGGCCGGTGCCCAGCCCCAGGCAGCCCCCATGCTCTGTGAGGACAGGGGCTGCCTCCTTCACCTCTGACCCCCAGCACCATCACTGAACGGATGCAGAAACACATAAATAATTGAATAGGCAACCAAGCCATGTGACCTTGGGCACTCAACCTTTTGGTGCCTCAGTTTCCCCTTTGTGAAAGGGGGATAATACCTTGACAAGGATGTACCTGAGCCCCACCTCTTAAGGGAGGCTCTCATGAGGAATTCAAATAAGAGATGGAGGAGCCTCAATCTGCAAGTCAGGGATTGAGGTCACATTGTCCCAAAGAGGCCTGTAGGGGTGATGTGATAAATATTTAACAAGCTGCCCAGCCTGGGAGCCCATATGTCAAAAGGAACCCGGTGGTAAATCCCCGGGATGGTGTACGGGCAGGGAAGCAGGTGAGTATGCCCCCGGGGCACCTGCCAGGGGCACAGTCCGGCCACCAGGCGCTCTGGGCCTCCGACCTACCCTGAGATGAGCCAGGGAGATCCTACAGGTGCGAGCAGCATGCTCAGGGTGAGTCACTGGAACTGTTTGCCGATTTGGGGCGTGGCTGCCAAACCCAGAAAAAACAGAAGGGACCTTGACTGCCCAGCCAGGTTGGGCTCCTCACACCCAGGGGACACTCCGTGGCCTGCCAGGCCCTGATCCCCGCTGGGCTCTGGCTTCGCCCTCGACTCGAACGGAGGCTGTGAGTGGCAAGTGGACGGCTCGGGATTTCACAAGGCCGCTGCTAGTATTTGCGGAGCTTAAGCTCCCCAGACAGCAGGGCTCTGAGAGAACTTCCGAACCCACACGTCTCTCCAGTTCTGCTCGACAAGTAGGAGATCACGGGGTGACTCCTGGCAGCAACCTGATCCTAAGAAGCCAAATCTGGATCCCAGCAAATCCTAGCCAGGAGTTCTCAAGCAGGCCAAGGAGCTGTAGGCGTCCTCTGGCAGGGGAAGGCCTGCCTTTGGGGACAGGAATCCCATCTGCAAGCTGGCCCTGGCAGGCAGCTGGCTTCCACTTATCCCCAGGGACGGAGAGCTCACTCCTCCCCGAGTGCGTGATTCAGGACAGTGGATTGAGTTTGCCTCTGCAGGGACGGCTCCGGCAGCCACCCGCTCGCCCAGCTCTGCTCACACGGCCAAGAGCCAGCATCTCTACGCCCGCTGGCCGGGCGCCACAGCCACCGAGATCAGTCCCCAGTGGCCAGGAACCCAGACCCTGGGCCTCTCAGGGCTTTCCTTCACCATGAAGCTTATGGTCTAGAACAAGGAGGCAGAAACCCCAAAACAATCAAAGAAATAAACCCTGTAGTTACAAATTGTGGTGAGTGCCCGGGAGACACATGGCAGACAGAAAACACAGAGCCAACACGGAAATCGGAGTTTTTACATCAAAATATTGGAATTTCCAGGATATTTCCTAGGTTTAGAGGAACAAGGTTTTGTTGAAAAGAAAGAAAGAAAAAGAGAGGGGGAAGGAGGGAGGGAGGGAGGGAGGGAGGGAGGGAGGGAGGGAGGACCATGTGTCTCCATTATCATAATCTAATCCAGGAATCGGCAAACTATCACCATGAGCCATATCTAGACCATGGCCTGTTTGTGTGCAGCCTAAGTATGATTTCTTACATTTTTTTAAAAAGAGATTTATTTATTTATTTATTTATTTATTTATTTATTTATTTGATAGAGAGAAAAAGGGCATGGGCAGGAGGAGCAGCAGAAGGAAAGGGAGAAGCAGACTCCCCACTGAGCAGGGAGCCTGATGTGGGACTCGATCCCAGGACCCTGAGATCACAACCTGAGCCGAAGGCAGACACTTAACCAACTGGGCTGCCCAGGTGCCCTCTTACATTTTTCAATTTCTTACATGTTTCAAGGATTGTAAAAAACAAAAAACAAAAAACAGGGCAGCCCCGGTGGCTTAGCGGTTTAGCGCTGCTTTCAGCCCGAAGTGTGATCCTAGAGACCTGGGATGGAATCCCACGTCAGGCTCCCTGCATGGAGCCTGCTTCTCCCTCTGACTGTGTCTCTGCCTCTCTCTCCTTCTGTGTCTCTCATGAATAAATAAATCAAATCTTAAAAAAAAAAAAAAAAAAAAAACAGCAGAAACAAGCGAACAAAAAACAAAGTAGAATGTGCAACAGAGACAGAACAGAGAGTTCCGCAACCTTGCGGCCCACAGAACCTAAAACACTTACTATTTGGCCCTTCACGGGAAAAGTTAGCAGCCTCAGATTCTCAGCAGGTTTTGCTCACCACCAGCTATCCTGGCCTGGGCCAGCTCGGAAATGCAGGAGGAAGGGACAGACCAGAGAGCCGAGAATTTTCCATTTCTGCCCATGAGGCTGAGCGCCATCCATCATAAACCTTTCAAAGCCAAGGCCCAGAAGGTTAAGTGATTTCTGTTCTGGCTCAGTGAGGCAAGGTCGGGGGCCACGGGAGAATGGATGTCCTCACACAGCAAAAAGAAAGGAGTGGTCATGCCACCTCTCCCACTATTCATTTCTCATCAGCTTTTTAGAAAGCCAAGGAATTCATTTTCCCTGTTCTTATATGCCAGGATGAGTGGGATTTCTGTTCTATGAAATATGGGGGGAGCAAAGGCCTACTTATGAGTCAGAGCTCTTGGTTTCAAGTGACAAAATCCCAATTCAAGGTGACTGAAGCAACAAAGAGAATTTACTGGCTCATGTTACTGAAAAGTCCAGAATTTGCACAAGCTTCAGGCACAGCTGGATCCAGGGGTTCAAAATAGCACCATCAAGACTCATTCCCTCTGTTTCTTCTGGGTTGATTTCAGTCTCAGGGAGGCCCTTCCTCATGAGGCAAGAGGGTACCGCCAGCTTCACAGGTGAATAAACTGAGATCCTGCAGGTAAGATCAATCTTTCAAAGTTACAAACTTAGTTCGTAATGGAGGCAGGATTCCCAGCGGAATCTGAGTTTTGGCTCATCCTCCTGCTACCCACACTGACCACCATGATCTCCAATGGTGTCCTCCAAGAGCCTAACAACACTACATGTAGTCGGTGTGCAATAAATGCCCATCAAATTGCGGTTGAGCATCCGCAGTGGACTACAGGATGCCTGAGACCATGTCTGTCTTGTTCGCTGCAGCATCCTAAACACCTGACACAAAGTAGGTGCTCCACGGACACTTGGCAAATGAATGCACGTAGCCCTAGCATTTAGCACATGGCAGGTGCTCCACAAAGATTTGATAAACACGTGGATCTCTGTGCACGCTCCGCAGATACTTGGTGAATGAATGAATGAAAGCATCTCTAGTGACCACACGCAGTGGGTGCTCCGCAAACAGTCGGTGGATGAACTCAGCCTTAGTGTCCATGTGTGGTGGGTGCTTATCAGATGGCTGGTGAAGACATGGATGAATCTCCATGGAAGCCAAGCTGCCTGACCCATCAACATTTCAAGACCATTAACAAGATCGGTGGAGACAGTGATGAATGAAGGAGCCTGGAGTGCTCCGGGGAGGGTCCTTGGTTCTTGTGGAAGGTCCTAGACAGTGGGAGCATGAGGGTTACTTGGAGAGCAGCACTCAGCTTTGGAAAAGAGACGCTGGGTCTTTGTGCGCCAGGAAGAGGGAGGCGGGGCGCAGGAGGAAGCCAGGTCAGCCGGGGCCCAGCCAACCGGCTGTGCCAGGGACAGTGCGCCCGGGGCAGAGCTGCGCCCCGCCCCACCTCACCCGCCTGCCCTGACCTTGCCTCATCCCACAATAGAGCATCCATTGTAAGTGGGTAATTGGGTTCGGTGCATCCCCTCCCCCTGCTGGGGGTGGAAGCAAAGGAAAACACAATCTGCTCTCTATTTGTTACCCCTGCCAAGACGCCACTCCCTCCTCTGCCCCCACCCTGGCCCTGCTGAGCCGCTGTGACATTCCTTGGCCGGGATTCGAGCTGCCCGCCCAGGCTATATAACCTGGAAGAAACGGCATGACCCAAACCTAAAAACAGTCTGAAGGGCCTCATGGCTTTGGTCTGTATCCTCCCTTATGGGAGCCATAAATACCGGCCTACCTGGAGTCTCTCCACCCACTTCCAGGCTCCTCTGTGGCTGTATGACCTTGGGCCAGTCAGGCGACCTCTCTGCGCCTGCTTCTGCACCTGTAAAATGGGGATGACATGACGAAACCATGAGAAAGGCCATAGGCGGTCTAGGATCCATTCATCCAGGCAGGGCTCTGGGTGCGTAGTGCAGCTAAAGTCACTTGAGGCGTTGTCTGGGGAGTTGGAGCTTCCCGGTCTCAGCTTACTTTGTTTGCAGAGCTGGGTGCCTCCGCTTCAGAGCGCTTGGAGGTGGGGGAGTAAGGGGCAAATGCTCCGGGAATCCTTCTGCATGAGCCTCAGGGCTGTCTCTGCTCTGCCCACTGACATCCAGAGCATCTACTGAAGGGGAGGGAAGAGACATGAAAGTCTGGGCTCTGCCTGGGAGGGCTGACAACCAACTGAGTTGTGGTGGAAGACAAAGAGGCTCTGGGGATGTGTCCCTAAGCCCCCAAGTTCTGTGGGAGATGAGGGAATGCAGCAGGCATGGGGCGGGGGTGGGGTGGAGAGGGCTTCCTGGAGGAGGTGAGCTGCTTATGAATCCTGCCTCTGCTGGGGATCTTGGGGGATGTCTTCACCTCTCTGGATCTTATGACCTCATCTTTTGGGTATTTCAAGGAAACAACAGCCCCAGCCAACCAACCAGGCCTATAACGGAGAAGATTAGGGCCATTCACAGAGAAACCAAGACATCTTGAACTTGGTTTTCATTGGAAGAAATCCCAGTGAGACCTTAGCTTGGATGTTCAAAGTGACCCTGCCCAAGCCCCTGAAGGTCCAGTGATAGACCCTTTGCCTGCACTGAGTCTCCAATCCCAAACCACTGAACCCTCAAGCAAGTCAATTAATCTCAGACTCAGTTTCCCTATCTGTAAAATGGGACACCATGAACCAGTGTGACTGTGTGTGTAAGCTAGCATACTACTCATAATTTCTAGAGCCAAGGGGCGTCTGAAAAACCTCATGATGACCAGCCAGGCAGCAGAGGGAAGCCTTATTGTGGGGGCCCTGCAAGACCTCTCCTCCCCTTTCAACAAATAAACTCAGACATAGCAGCAGTGCCCAGCGTTAGTTCTTTCGGGATCTCATGACAAAATCGGGGTCATCCTAATCTCACGACTCACTCCCATTATTGATGGGTGCCTATTCTTATTTTATAGTTTGGTTTGTCTCTTCATCTTAAAAAAGTATATATTTTATTTCTTTGAGAGAGAGAGAGAGAACACAGCAGAGGGAGGGGCAGAGGGAGAGGGAGAAGCAGGTTCCCCGCTGAGTGCAAAGCCCACCATGGAGCTCGATCCCAGGACCCCGGGATCATGACCTGAGCTGAAGGCAGACCCTCAACCACTGAGCCACCCAGGTGCCCGTCTCTTCACTTCTGTTTGTACTTTTAAACGTCTTGTTCCATAATATAACTGGGCACTTCTGACGCCCCTCCCCTGTACCAGAACAAGAGCAGGACGTGTGAGGGTACCCACGTGCCCCCAGCTCTTCCTAGAAGTGAACACCATTCCTCGATTTCATGCACATTCATCTTGTCCTCACCCTGGGCCAGGCACACAACCCTGAGCGTGTGTTCATCATTCCCTTGTTTTTCTACTTACAGATTATTGGCGTACATGTGGCCATGTGCCCCGAATCACCCAGAAACCTGTGGGAACAGATTCCAGGCTCCACCCCCAGAGCGTCTGATTCCCAAGATCTGGAGCAGGGCCTGAGAATCTGCATTTCTAACACATCCCGAGAGGAGGCTGCTGCTCCAGGGCCACACGTTGAGAACCATTGCCCTGAATAATGCAGCACCGAGCCGTAGGTGTTCTCAAACTCACCAAGAGTATGGTTTTGTTCGTAGCCCTCTGTGACTGGATGCTCTTGTTCTACCCCCTTGACTCTCAGCCAGGGGCGATTTTGCCTCTGGGGAACACTGGGCAATGTCTGGAGACAGTGTTGATGGTCCCAAGTGGCTGGAGGTGCCGAGGGTCGGCACCAGGGGTGCTGCTGAGCATCCTGCTGTGTCCTGGACAGCCCCCTGCAACAGAGAATTCTCCTGCCCCAAGTGTCAGCAGTGCCGGAGGAAATGAAAACAGAGGTCCACACAGACATCTGTACACAAATCTTCACAGCATCAGTATTCACAATCGCCAAAAACTGGGAACAACCCAAACATCCGTCACCTGCGAGTATTTAAAGGAAACGTGGCCTCTCCATCCAACAGACTACGAATCCACCATAACAAGAGGCGAAGCTGCTACAAACACAGGTGAACTTTGGAGGCATCATGCTGGGTGGACAGAACTGGACACAAAAGATCACATGGTGTGTGATTCCACGGATATGAAGGGTCCAGAAAGGGCCAATCCTGGAGACAGGAAGCAGACTGGTAGTTGCTGGGGGTTGGCAGTGGACCTAAGGGCGTGGCCGCTAAGCGGGATGGAGTTTCCTTTTAAAGATTTTTTATTTATTTATTCATGAGAGACACACACAGAGAGAGGCAGAGACACAGGCAGAGGGAGAAGCAGGCTCCCTGCAGGGAGCCCGATGTGGGACTCGATCCCGGGACTCCAGGATCACACCCTGGGCTCAAGGCAGGCTCTAAACTGCTGAGCCACCCAGGGATCCCTGCGGTTTCCTTTTAGGGTGAAGAAGATGTGCAATAATTGATTGTGGTGGTCGTTGCACAAGTCTATGAAGAGACGAAAATCCATTGAATCCCGTGATTTATTATATGTGAATTATGCCTCTGTAAAACTGCTGTTGAAAAATAATAATGAGAAAATATAAGAGCACTGAAGTCGGGAAATTTTGCTGTACACTGTCATTAAGACCCATTGTGCGTTGGCCTGGAGATGATGTGCATTAATTTCCACTAGCGTGTAATATTCCACCCTGTGAACACGCCACAATTTATCCACGTTCCTTCCCATGAGTATTTCAGTTGGCTCCAGTCTTCGCTACAGTGAACAGCGCTGCTGTGCACATTCTTGCACACGCTGCCTGAGGCAAGGGCAAGTTTCACTTTGGCATGTGCCTAAGAGAAAAATGACTGAGTCACTCGAGACCAGAAAATTCAACTTTATAAGAAAATGCCAGCGTTACCCTGAGCTCTTTCTACTTGCACCAGACAAGGGGCTAAGACATGCACCTGTTTTCTCATTGAACTGCACCTGCAATGGTGTTATCGGGTCCATTTCAGAGATGAGGATACTGAGGCTCAGAGAGATGAATTAACCCGCCTGGCCTGGAAGTGGCAGACCAGACTGAGCTCTCGGCCACGCATCCTCCAGCTCAGGCCCTGTCAAGCCTGAGAGTCGGCTTCTGTTCTCCAAGCAGGTACTCCGCGAGGGAGGAGCATGATGCAAGAGCAGCTTCAAACAATTCACAGCTGTTTCCAGCCCAGCCTGGGGTGGGGAGACCATAGTGGGTGACAACTTGTTTAAAAAACAGCCTTTGCTTCTGAGACATACATGTTAAGAACCTCTGGGGGGCTTCCCAGGAGGCAGCCTACTGAACTTTCTAGAATGCCTGGTAAATCTACATCACACATCACAGCCATCTACTGAGGTTCCCAGAATCCACCACCACCCTAATTCCTCCTTCCTGCCCTGCATTCAAACCCCACATGGGGGATCCCTGGGTGGTGCAGCGGTTTGGCGCCTGCCTTTGGCCCAGGGCGCGATCCTGGAGACCCGGGATTGAATCCCACGTCGGGCTCCCGGTGCATGGAGCCTGCTTCTTCCTCTGCCTCTCTCTCTCTCTCTCTCTCTCTGTGACTATCATAAAAAAAAAAAAAAAAAAAAATTCAAACCCCACATGGTACCTGCACACCGAGCAGGGTAGGAAGGCCAGCAGTGGTATGGGTAAGGTCTGCAAACTGCAGGCCTCACTCTAAACCCCACTGTGATTGGAGACTTGCTGTGTGATGAGGGGTCAGTGATCCGACATCTCTGAGCACGTCTCCTCACTCGGTAAAACAGGGACATCAGTGCAGTGGGTGTACAGCCCAGGCCACAAATCCAGGTCTGCAAGATACACCAATTTTTATTTCTTTCCAATCAATATAGGGCCAATCCCAAGCCCTCATCCTTCCAAGATGATAGAAAATTCAGTCTCAGTCTCAGGACTAGGACTCCTCCATGCTGGGCTGCATCAGACAGCAAACGTCTGAGAGGTCCCTCTGGCCAATGATCCCCTGAGATGCTTGGGATCGGGAACCATGCAGCCCCACCTTCAGCATCCGTGTTGTTCTGTGGGAATAAGAGGCTTGTCCACACTGCAACCTCTTTGTTTAGAGCACCCTCTTCTTGGTACATGATGTAGCTTCTAGATCCTGTCACCTCCCTGGGGCACCTCCATGGAATGGCTCCTTCCTGCTGACCCAAGCATGCGAAAGTCTCTTTCCCTCTCTCTGTCCCCCTCCAGAGCCAACAGCAGCTTCTCCATGAACTCGGGATGCTTCCTGTCCCACTAGGAGAAAACTTCCACTGACCCATGGCTGCTGAGCCAGAGATACACCTTTCAGTCCCCGTTGCTCCCATCGGAATGCAAGCAGAAGCAGTGTGTACAGCTTCTGCGTCCCCTGCTTACCAGAAATACGGGCCTACCCCCTGACCACCCCCTTTCTGAGAGCTGGATGTGGATAAAGCTCTGACTCCACTCCACCCATGCCATGAAGGACCATGTCCCAGGGTTGCTGGAATAAGATAGAAGGACCCGCCTCCCACCACCCCCCCACCAGGACTGTGGAGCTGAGCTCCCGGCTTCCCTGGGCCCACACCTCCCTCAGCACTCCTCCATCAAAGAGAAACAAGCTTCTCTCTTGTTTCAACCAATGTGGGGTTTTTTTTGGGGGGGGGCAGGGGATTCTATTGTAGCAGCTGATATTCTACCCTAACACTTGGGGTTTTCACAAAACCATGTGATGGTTACTCTTATGTGTCAATCAGACTGGAATGTGGGCTGCTGAGGTATTTAGCTGGACATTATTCTGGGTGTCCATGAGGGTGTTTTTGGACGAGATTAACATTTGAATTGGGAGGCTGAGTAAAGCAGATGGCTCTCCTTTGTGTGGGTGGGCCTTGTCCAATCAGTTGAAGATCTGAATAGACCAAAAGGGTGAATAAAGGATGTCTTGAATGTCCTGAATGTCTTGAGGCTGGAACATTGGTCTTCCCTTGGCTTTAGACTCGCACTTGGATGAAGCTTACGCCCTTGGCCTTCCTGGGTCTTCAGCTTTCAAATAGCAGACTGAAACTTCTCAGGCCCCGTAATACATGAGCCAAATCCTTATAGTAAGTCTATAGATAGAGACAGAGAAAGAGTGAGAGTGAGAGAGAGATCCTGTTGGTCTGGTTCTCTAGAGAGCCTAAATTAATACAAAGCAGAGAGATGGACTATCTTCCAGAAGCTTCTACCTTCTGCTTGGCAAAAACAAAACTCAAGAAAATACAAAGGGCTAGATAGTGTCTTGGAATCAGAGGAGGGAAAATTGCAAGATGAATAAACAGGAATGAATATCTCAGTAAAGATTCTTGTCTGAAGTTAGCAATACCATATTGTATATTTGAAAGTTGCTAGGAGAGTAAATCCTAAAAGTCTCATTGTAAGAAAAAAAAATTATAACGATGTGTGATGATGGATGGTAACTAAACTTATTATGGTGATGATTTCATAATATGCACATATATCAAATCATCATGTTGTGCACCCAAAACTACAACAGTGTTATATGTCAATTATATCTTAATAAAACTGGGGGAAATTTAAGATTCTTTTTATTTTTTTAAAGAATCCTGACACAGTTGTGTCAACCACAATGGGCCAGGGGTTGTTCAGAGGATTAAGGGGTTAATGCATGTGGGGCAGTTGGCTCAGGAGGCCTGGCACATGATGAGTGCCCAACAATTAGCAGTGACCCATGGGCACAGCAGCAGTAAACACTTAGAATCCTGCCTCTGACATTTTCCAGGGCCTGTGATGTTGGGTGCATCATTTCACAATGGCAACAAGTAATTACTGAGCATTCACCATGTACCAGGCACAGTTCTAGATTCTGGGGATACAGTGAGAGGTAAACACTTGGTCTCAGCCCTCTCTGGGCCAGATTTGGGTCCCCTGAGAGTGGCCACCATAGGGATTCTTTAAATGCGAATCTGGCCTGCTTTAATATGGAGCAGCATAATAACTGCTGTTCATTGAAATTCGCAGCAGAGGGAGTGACAGCGAAGTGAGGGAGGGTGAGGACTCTGGCCCACAAGTATGGGATGGATTAGCGTCAGATAATTAGCATCTCCAGGAGGGAGAGGAAAAACCCTGACTTCTAGGATGGCTCAGCAGAATTGCTTTCTGATGAAAAATAACCCTTCTGGTTTTCTTGCTAACAGTCACACAGTAGGATTTTTCTCAACTTCCCCATCTACCACCAGAAGTTCCACACAGCTGTGTGATTTGCCTGGACCAATGAGATGTGAGCAGAAGTGATGTGAGCTGCTCGTGTGAAGACCCTATAAGGACCAGTACACGCAATTTGCCCCATGCCCAGGAATGCTCCACACTGCAGCTGGGAGGCTCCATCAGTCTGGATGCCTGAGTGAGGCAGTGTGGAGCAGAGCTCACAGCCAACCCACGGTAAACATATAGCGTAAACAAAAAACAAACTTTGCCTGTTTCAAGCCATGACATTTGGGGGTTGTTTGTTACTACAGCATAACTGACCCTGTACTGACCAATGCATATCCATTTCACAAGTGAGAAAACCGAGCCTGGGAGAGGTCACAGAGCCTGCCCAAAGTCAAATGTATAGGCAAGTCCAGGATTCAAAGCCAGATCTGCCCATCGTTGTGACCTTTCTGGAGATGCGGTGTCTCCAATCTGAACAAACCCAGCCAAACTCCTCTCTGCTCACCCCTTCAATTAAAGCCAATTTCAAGGTTTCCTGGTTTCTAAATGAACAGCCCTGATCGTGTTCGTTAAAGGCCCTGTCTGCTCAGGCTGCTCATTTCATCAGAAGCCGCCAACAAGATAAATGGCCCTGTGACTTACTGTTCCACTGCAAAGCACCTCGCAGCAAGTGGTAACACAGATGCCAGGAATAAATCACATCTGATCTTCCAAGCATCGGGCAGAGCTCCTGTGAGGATGTCGGAGGTAGGGGGAGGCCTGGAGCAGCTGTGAACCCAAGGGGCCTTCCCTGAGGACCACAGAGATGCTGGTGGGGGGGTCTCAGTCAGGACCTCAGACATCTGGAGTGAGCATTGCTTTTTTTTCTGCCCAGCATCTACTTCCCCCTCTTAAGATTTAACAGCACCCACTCTTTCTCTGGGAAAACCACCTCTCCTTTGCTGTAAGTCCATCTGGTTCAGGTCAGGCCATCCTTTCTTCCAGTAACACAGGTGGACATGTGACCCAGCCTGGCCAATTAGAGCACCACATCTTGTCACAGCTGTGAGTGGTTCCAGGAGGGGCATATACACCAAGTGATGGGACCCAAGTCTTAACTTTTGTGGAAACAAAGGTTGCTTGCAAAAGGAGTATCTTTTGCATTGTGCTATCTCTAATTTCCAATACAATTACAAGCTCATAGTAGTTGCTCAATAAAAACGTGATAAATGGGGCATTTTGGTGGCTTAGTTGGTTAAGCATCTGCCTTTGGCTCAGGTCATGATCCTGGGATCCTGGGATCAAGTCCCATGTCATGCTCCCTGCTCAGCAAGCAGTCCGCTTCTCCTTCTCCCTCTACCCCTCCCCCCTGCTCATTCTCCCTCTCTCTCTCTCTCTCAAATAAATACATAAAATCTTTTTTTAAAATGTGCTGAATCAATAAGCCAAATGTGCTGAATCAATAAGCCAAATGGAGTCAAGTCAGCTAGGTTCCTGTCTGGGCTTGGACACATTAATTATAATGTTAAGAAGCTCTTCTCACCTCTTTGGGCTTCAGTTTCTTTGCCTATAGAATGAGGTTAATTAATAATAGCACTTGTCAAGAGCTGGTTTTATCAGTTAGCTACTGCCACCAATGTGCTGCATAACAAATAACCCCTCAGCTCAGTGGCTTAAAACAACAATCACATGGATTTTTTTCAACTCCCACCCCAACCCCCAAAAGTTTGGCCCAGCCGTGTGACTTACCTGGACCGATAAGACATAAACAGAAGTGGTGTCAGCTGCTCATGCGAAGCAGAACTGGCTCATTCAGTGGAACATGCCAGTCTTGACCTCAGGGCTATAAGTTCCAGACCCACATTGGGTGTAGAGATGGCTTAAAAATAAAATCTTAAAAAAAAAAATCACATATTATCATCGACACCTCTGTCACTTGGCTGATCCAGGCCAGGCTTGGCTGCTCCACCTCCTTGGATCAGTGGGTGCCAATCCAAGACATGCTTGTCTCACACAACGGTAAGGGTACAGAAAAGTACAAGGTCCCTTGAGGGCCAGGGACAGAAATAGCACAGAATCACTTCCACTTCATTCATTTGGACAAAGTCAAAGCAGATCACTTGGCCACACCCAAAGTCAAGGGGTGGGAAATACACCTTCGCCCTTTGGTGGGAAGAAGTACCAAGTCACACAGCAAAGGGCATCGCTGTGCCCTCCATATGGATGTGACGTCTTGTCAGGTATGTCCTCGTTCTGCATTATGTTCCCTAGAACATAACCTCCCTGAGTGCATGGCTCTTCATCCACTCTGCTGGCCATGGTACCGCCAACCCCTGGAGCAGGGCCTGGGATAGAGCCAGTACCCAGCAAATAGGTGTCCAAAGCAGTCTGCGCTGTCACAAGGCCTAAACCAGGTCAGGGACTCAAACAACACATCGAGAATTACAAAAGCCCTTGGAGAGTCATGATTGTGTTCCCACTTGGCCTTGAACCCCCCAGGGTCGTAGGGGGGATTGTCCCATCTCCATTCCCTAATAAACAGCAGAGGCAGGGGTCCAGTTATGGGGGGGGTGTCGCATCTGGAGATCGACCTCCTGACCTTGGCCAGTCTGTGCTCAGTCCTCTCTCTCTCTCTCTCTCTCGTCCAGCCCCATGGCCCTGGGGAGGTGGCCCTGGGGAGGGCCCACCAAGGAGGCTCCAACCCATCTCCTTAGATCAAGAAGTTTATGTTCAACTCTGTCCTGAGGTCACAGATTTCCCTGAGCTGAGAAGTGTCCCGGAGGGCCCAGGGACAGAGGGCCAGCCGGCTGCTGCTGTGAGCTTGCTTAGCATTCCTGAGGCCACAGCACTGCCCTGGGTGGTTTCACTTGAACCCTCTCTCCTGTCTCTGAAAACAACAGAGCCCCTTACCCCCTCCCTGTGTGCCCTTCCCCCTCATCCACCTCAGCACCTCCTCCTCCCGGGTGGACTGCCCCCCCCCCCCGCCCCCCCTCCACCGCGGCAGCAGGAAACCTCTCCAGCCTGCCCCCGCGCTGCGCACTTCAGCACAGAAACCTTCCCCCTCCGCAGGCCCAGCCAAGAGAACCAAATGTTCCTCTATTATGCAAGCTCATTTCTCTCTTCCTGCCGGGCCCAAATTGCAATCTGCGCAGGGGAAGAGGAGGCTTGGCCGGGGAGGCCTCTGAATCAGGGCGCTGAACATCTGCGGAGGCAGGAAACCTCCCTCCTGCCCTGCCCACCGCCACAGCGCTCACCGCTCCCAAGGCCCAGGCTGGTCCCCACACTCCAGCCTCGCAGCCCTGGGGCTTCCCCTGGCTGTGTTCTGAGAGAGAATGAAGGCATCTCCCACAGCCACCCGTTGGCTACAACACATCCCGCCCCCGGGGCTGGGGGGTAGGGAGAGGTGTCAGATGCATGATCATCAGACGACTTTGCCTGAAACAACACACACCCGGGTGCTATTTACTGAGTGTGTGCTGTGTGCCAGGCGCTCTTCTTACTCATTTCATCTTTTCTCTCTATGAATCAATACTATCTTTATCGCCATTTCACAGAGGACAAAACTGAGCGTCAGAGCAGTGACCCACCTGAGAAAGCGCAGTTAGGAACCCGCAGAGCTGGGAACTAAAGCTGGCCACCTGACCCCGGAGCCCGCCCAATTTGCCGCTGCTCTGTCAAATGTGCGGACCACAGTTCCCGTTCCAAAGGCTTTCCCCACTGAGCTAACACACAGCACCCTGATCCAGCAATCCCACGTCTGGGCACACTCCCAAAGGGGCTGAGGCAGGATCTCGAAGGGGTTTCTGTACACCCACGTATGTAGCAGCGCGACTCACAACAGCTAAAACGCGAAAGCGGTCCCCGTGTCCATCCACAGATGAATGGACGAGCAAAATGTGGCCTATGCGCACCGTGGAACAGGACTCAGCTTAGAAGGGAAGGGCATCCTGACACCTGCTACAACCTAGATGAACCTCACGGACATCACGTTTAGTGAGAGAAGTCTGTCACAAAAGGCCAGATACTGCGTGATTCCAGTGACCCGAGGCAGCTGGAGGAGGTGCAAGCATAAAGATGGGACATAGGATAGGGACTTGGAGGGCTGGGCGTGGGGGCTGGGACGTTGGTGTTTTGTGGGGACAGAGTGTGGGGTTGTGACAGATGAAAGGGGTTCTGGAGATTTGACAACCATGTGAATCCATCTAACACCTACTTGCCTGCTTGAAAAACGAGAAAGACGATCTATTGCATGTTGTGTCTTCTCACCACAATGCACACTTGCACACACGCACGCACCTCGCTGTCTTCGCCACCATCAGAAGAATCACTATAGATGTGCAGCAGTTTTTAGGCGTCCACTGTGTGTTGTAAGACCTTGACTCAAACCATGACAGATCACCTTGAGGATCCCAATTCCTTACCCCACCCCATCTCCACGCCCTTTGCCATGCGGCTTTCAGTTCCTCACAGTAAGCCGGCAAAGTTTATTTCCCCTGCCCTCGAGTCTGAACTCGAGTCTGAACTGGCCTTGAGACGGGCTCCAGCCAATGGACGGACAGGTGGGCCGGCTCCCCGGGAGGCTGCATGAGGCCTGCCATGCTCCTGCCTGCCCTCCTGCACCTTTGCCATCACCAGGGATCACACCCAGGCAAGCCTGCTGGTGGAGAGACCAGGGGAGCAATGCAGAGCCGTCCCCCTCCCCCGCAATCCCACCCTCCATCAGCCACAGGCCAGCCACTCCCAGACGTGCACCAGTTGAGACAGAAGACCCCAGCCGTGTCCAGCCTCATCTGCTGGCCTGCAAACACGAGAGTCAAAGAAATGCTTCTTGTTGGAGATCACTGATATTTGGGGGGATTTGTTTTGTAGTGTTGTTCTGCCAATAGGTAACTCATATAAACTCCAAGCAGTCATGTTAGTGTGATTCAGAGAAGAGCCGAAGCATAGGGGCTGCAGGGGAAGCACATATCCAAGGCTTGGGAGGCCAGGGAGGGCTTCCTGGAGGAGGAGTTGGTGAACTGGAGGCCTGAGGAAGAAATGGGAGACAGCTCAGTTGGGGGTTGTGTGTAGGTAGGAGCAGAGAAGGGCGTCCCAGGGGAAGGAAAGAGTCAAGGCCTCTGCTGGTGGGAGACAGAGCCAGCCACTTGGAGGAATTGCCAGGACTTTGGGAAAGCTATATCGGAGCCCTCAAGAAGGTGAGACCTTGTCCCAAGGGACTGGGGGGATTGCAGGATCAGCTGCAGGATCAGCTGTGCACTTGAGCAAGATCACTCGGGGGAGCCGTGCAGAAGAGATGTCAGCCTCACAGGCCATGCAGCAGGGGCATGAAGGCTGCCTGCAGAGTTAGAGGTCCCTGTGCCCCGGATCCCCAGGAGGCCGCCCGGTGGCTGGCCGGCTCAGCTGCCCTTTCCCATACTGGCCCCCTCTTGGGCAGCGATGCTGAAACTGGGGTTGCCCAGGGTACGCCTCTCCATCACCGTGCCCACTCCCCAGGGACCAGCATGGTGGCAGGAAGGAGGACCTGCCAAGTGTCCGCCCTCTGCCCGCCCAATCAGCAGGCCGCCGCCAGCTGCAGAAGACTCCCTGCCCAATCGGGAGCCAGGACACCTCCACAGGCCACCGCCAGCACATCGGTGCAGAGTGAATTTGCTGATTCTGGGCAGAGGCTGAGGACAGCCAACCCCACCCAAACGTGGCCACCCGGCCAGGCAGCCAGCACCTCTGCCCCAACTGTCCGCCCCCCCGGCAACCAGCAAGACCCTCCATCCATCAGACAGGATCGTGCCGGCATCCATCACTCCGGAAAAGAGAAATAAAGACATTGCCATATCGTTGTCCCGGGATTAATGTCCCTGCTGTGAAAACAAACGTCGCGTCTTCCCGCCAACATTTATTTTTGATAAATGCTGTGACTTTGCCTTGACATTTCGGAAGCAGCGGGAGACCATTACCCGGTGACAATGTTCTATTCCACTGACATTATCTCTTAATTATAATATGCAAGTAATGCTGAAAAAAATGGCCCATAAATAGCTCATTTGGAGTTGCTGCATTCTGTCCTGTCGGGAAATGCTGAACGATTTCATTCAGTGCTTGCAAATGAGGGAGACAAATGGATATCTTGGGGCCCCGTGTGTGTCCTGCCTCCTCAATGACAAAGCTCACGGGGTGGCGGGAGGTGGCAGGGAGGCTTTCAGGGCGGCAGCTGGGCTTCCGCCAGTCCCCGGACGCCTTCCCCTCCCTCCCCATCCCCCAAGTCAGGGAGCACCCTAGCCCCAGCACCGAATAACAGCCCACCAACTCCAGTCCTGCAAAACGGTGGACTCTGAGATTTTTTTTTATTTTTCCAGGAAATTAATTCCCTCCAGGGGCAGGGAGGTCGAGGGAAGAGCGTCTGGAGGAAATCCCATTTTGCAACTCCTCTGGGTCGTTAGGAGCGGAAGAAACATTTGCCAAAGTTCAGAGGGAACAGGGAGGGTTTGGGGAGGGGTTCCTCAGAGACTGGGCAAACACAGGCTTTGGACGGGCAGCGAAAGACATAGTGGGCACCCCCTTTGCAATGACAGAAAGGGCTCTTGGAGATTCGAGGGGCAACCAAAAGTCAGGCTAAGATGTGAATATTTCTGGGGAGGCTTTGGGGCAAGGAGGGCCAAGCAAAGTCACACTTGGAAAAGCCTCATGGCTCCTAACAGATACCAGTGAAAACTCAAACTCAGAACCAGTGCTTCTCAGGAAAGGGACACCTCTGCTCCCAGGGGACACCTGGCACTGTCTGGAACCGGTTCTTTTGGTTGTCACCACCAAGGGTTGGGCACTACTGGCATCTAGTGGGCCGAGGCCAGGAGTGCTGCTAAGCGTGTTACTGTGGCCGGGATGGCCCAAGGCCAGCAGCGCCAGGGCTGAGACTCACAGGTCTGCCTGGTTCTGAGGGAAGGCTCCATGGAGAATGTTAGGAGCTTTGACATGCTTGAGAAGAAGCTAGAACACCATACAGGTATCAGCTTTGTGGAGAAAGTAGACATGCACATAGGGGCAAATGGACCCCAACCCACAGTTTCTAGATGGTTGGAAGAAAGTGGGGGCAGGGGGTAAATACAAAGACAATCCTGTCTACAGAGCAACACTTCGGGTACTTGTTATGTTTCTTCTTGGTTTGACAGAGGAGGAGACCCAAGGCTGTGGGGAGGAGGATGCCCACTTGGTTGGGGAGACAGGGTACAGGGCAGAGGCCGGCCCCGGGCGCAGAGCCTCCTGGCCCTATGGCTAGCCACCTGGGCGCCTCGGGGGAGCAAATCAACCTCGCTGGGCCTTTGTTGCCTCAGCTGTAAAATGGGTTCATAAACCCACCCCATGAGGTCACGGTGGGGACCAGCCTCAATGGCCTCCGAACGTCAAGCAGGACTGGCATCCAAACCAATGGTTCGAGAGGTTTTATTTTGTTTTTTATTTTTTTAAAAGATTTTATTTATTTATTCATGAGAGACACACAGAGAGAGAGGCAGAGACACAGGCAGAAGGAGAAGCAGGCTCCATGCAGGGAGCCCGATGTGGGACTTGATCCCAGGTCTCCAGGATCAGGTCCCGGGCCAAAGGCAGACGCTCAACCACTGAGCCACCCAGGCATCCCGAGAGGTTTTAATCAAGGGAACTACCGACAGAGGTGCAGGCAGGTGCCGAGCAGGGGCAGAGAGGTGCCCAGGGGCCCACCAGCACCCTCGGGGGGCTGTGGTTACCATGGGCAGGAGGCAGCCGGCGAGAGGACGTGACACCTGAGTGGGGGTGAGGGAGCTGCGGAGGAGGTGACTGCGTCTCCTGGGCAGCAGGAGTCGGGGGGCTCTGAGGCTGCATGCCTCCCGTCTCCCCCTACCTCCCGCTGAGGCCGCCCATGCGTGAGCCCAGCCAGGCGGCCGAGGAAGGGCAGGCCACACGGTCACCCTCCAGGACAAGGGGCAAGGTGGACAAGGAAGGAGCGGGACCGGAGGACGAACGGCGCACGCCAGCACAGCACAGCCCTCAGCACAGCACAGAGAAAGCCAAGTACTTCTGACCTTGGGTTATAAAAAGCAGTGAGAGCCACGAGGGCAGACCTGAAGCCCCACGGCCCAGCTTCAAGTCCATACCGAGCCCGCAGGCTGTGTGACCCGGGTCAGGTGGCTCTCCCTCTCTGGGCCTCACATTCTCATAGGGTTACTGGGAGGACTTCATAGATTGAGGAGCCTACACTGGGCCCCAGGCGGGACCTGTCGGGTCTGCGCAGCCATGTGGTCCCCCGTCCGCCGCAGAGCATCTCACCCTGCCTGTGTCCTATTGCTGCCCCAACAAATAACCTCGCGTTCGTCGGCAGCTTAGAGCCGCATAAGGCAGCTTAGAGCCGCATGCCTTCCTTCATTTGCTTGTAGTTCTGAAGGTCAGGAGTCAAAAGCAAGGTGCCGGCAGGACTGCGTTCCGTCGGGAGGCCCCAGGGGACCATCTGTTTCTCATCTTTCCCAGTTTCTCAGGCGCCCGTATCCCTTGGCTCGTGACCCCTGTCCCACCTTCATGTCCATCCCTGCAACCTCCGCTTCCACCCTCCCACCTCCAGCTCTGATTTGGGGTGGGGGGTGGGGGGCTCCCTCTTGTAAGTCTTGTGACCACATAGGGCTGCCTGCATGATCCGGGATTGGATCCTTGCTCCGTGTCCTGATCCTTAACTGAACCACATCGCAAAGCCCCTTTGCCACGGAGGATCACACAGTCTGGGGTTCTGAGGATCAGGACCGGACGTCTTAGGCGGGGAGGGACATGATCGTTATCCTCATGGTTACCTCGGCCTCGCCCTCTGCACTTGGCTTGGTCCTTGCTGCTCAGTGTTGTTTCTCAAGATACAACACTGAGATGCGAGGGGACGTTTTCAAGTGGCAGCAGAGTAGAAATGAGGGACAGTCACAGAGCAGGGGGTGGTCCACACACTACTGATGTGTTCCCGTGTCCGGGACAACCCTCTGACAGCTTCTAGAAGTCTGTTCTAAGAGGGCAGGTTCAGTGCAGGGTCAAGGGGTCAAATGCCACCACCGGCAGCATTTAGGAGCAAGGCTGGCCCAGCAAAGACGTAGAATATGCACCCTTTCTCAGACCCAGGGAGCAGCGGCAAGGCAGGCAAGAGGGCCCTGTGTGACCAGATCTCCTGATTTTGCAAAAGTAGCTGAAATGCAGATTTCATACAAAATCCCCTGAGTTTTAAGTATTGGCCATTAATTTAGTTTTTGTTTCACCACCTCCGCCCCTCCCCCAACTTTAAACACTGTGTAAGCTAAAGTCAGCATGTCTATAGGTCACTAGCTTATACCCTCTGGTCTGGTCCAAGGCCACTCCTGTCCCCTGGGACATGACCTGAAGTTACCCTAGAATTATCACTGCCCTGGGGTCACGGCCAGAGACAATAAGCCAGGGCAGCTCCCTGGCAATCAGCCCCCAGGGGACATGCACCTGAAGCTCCATGACCCTTTACTTCCCTCTGACACCACCCTCTCTGCTTCCAGAGCATCAGTTCCACAGAGCTGCCCGATACCAGCTGGCCACCTGGCTAGGCAGGTCATATCCTCGAGCCTCGATGGCCTCTTCTGTGAAATGGGGTTAAGGATGATAGTGACTGCTGTGGATCCTTGTGAACATGGAATGAGAGGATGCAGATTGAGTGCCTCGCAGGGCCAGCACACAGTAGGTTCTCAGGCAACAGGGACAAAATAACCGAAACCAGAAAGCACAAAGAGTGCCTTGGCTGGGAGTCTGCTTGAGAAGGGAGCCCAGGACTGAATATCATGAGAGATCAGCACGGGGGGCACACAAGCTGGGGTTGAATCCCAGATGCCACACTACCTTGCTGTGCAGCTTTGGACGGCTCGCTCCACCACTCTGAGCCTCAACTGCCTCATCTGTAAAATGCAGTGAATTCCTCCTCGTAGGATAAATCTCTAGGGACTAAAAGACATAAGCCAAGCACTAAGTGGATCTGAAGGATGTGAGCGTCCTTTTAGAAAGGCCTGGTGTCCCCCCTCTCGCACAGTTTCCGGTTTCGGTGTGGATGTGTCTCCTACCAGCCATTCTGTTCACTCCCCAGGTGAAGTCGCCAGGACCTGGCTCCGTTACTGACGGACGTTTCTGCAGGCATCCTGGGGACCTGGCTGGAAAGGGTCACAATCTGCCTGTGGCCTCCTAGAAAGCCAGGAACACCCCCAACCCCCATCTGTCTGCCATTGATGGTGTCTGCAGACTTGCTTTCAATCCCTCAGTGGGCTCAGGACAAAGCCAACGGCCCTATGCTGCACATGCACCTGCTGAGGGAGGAGAGCCTACAGGCCAGGAGAATGCAAGCCCAGGGGGTCAGGAATCCGGGTCTGACTGTTCACTCCTCTAACTCCAGTGCCTAGAATAGGGCCGGCAAGCAGTAGGCCCTCAGCAAGTATTTGTTGAGGGAACGAGAGGACTCCACCATTTATTTCCTGCTCGTCACGTGACGGATGCTGTGCTAAGCCCCTTGGATACGTTATTTCGTTGAACCCTCCCTACATTCCCAAAGGTAGGTTGTACCAGCCGGGCTGGTCCAGGTGATGCACTCTGTAGTCACACAAATTTCCCCAGATTTTAGCAGCTTAAAATAGCGAAGGTTTATTTCTTGCTCATTCTACAGAAGTCAGCGGGGCTGGGCTCTGTGCAGTCCTCACCCTGGGTCCCACACTGATGAAGCAGAGGGAAAAGGAGTTCTGAAGCTTCTCACACCAGTAGGTAAGTGCTGCAGCCCACTAAGTGTTACAAATAACACTCCCCTCTCATGGGAATCACAGGACCCCATCCAACCACAAGAGGGCCAAGGGACCACCATCTCCCATGTGCCCAGAAGGTAAAAACTGCAAGTATGTGGTGCACACACTACCCACGGCTACCACATTGGTATTTTTGCTAGCCTCGTTTTTATAGATGAGGATGTTGAGGTTCAGAGAGGTTAAGTGACTTGCCCACAGTCACACAGCTAGTAAATAGCAGATCTGAGATTCACATCCAGTTCTGACTCTAAAGACCTGCGTCTTCTTTGTTACCACTTATAAACCCCAAAGTAGGATCTTTTTTACTTGTTTTTTTTTTTTTTTACTTGGTTTGTATATAAGATAAACACGTTCCATGAATTCGGCTGATGAAAGACACCCACCCACACACCTCCAGGAAGGGGTTTCTAGCCACAGATGTGCATGCCTAGATCATACAACTAACAAGCAAAGGCAAGTACTGCTCGAAAACTGAAAGTCTTTTCCAAGATGTGTTTCATTTGGCCCACATAGTTCTTTATTTAATCGGGGTTTGTTGCCAATAATTAAAAATCAGGAAATTTCATATTTTTTTAAACCATCTTCTTCTGAAAATTAAAAAAAAAATTTGGAAGACTTGGCAACAATAGCCTGCATCCTAATAAAGCAGCTGTCGACATGACTGAAGGCAAAGCCAGGTTCTCCGATGACATAAGGGCAGCCAGGCCTGGCGTGTGAAGGGAGGGGTGTCGCTCACCCAGAGCACAACACACAAAATGCCACTCTCTTTAAGCCTAGGTCTGACAATACATTTTCACACTTTCACGTATTTCATCAGTCTTACCCATTATGGTGTCAGTTGTGTACCTTTAAAAGTGTTGACAAGGAGCACCTGGGGGGCTCAGTCAGTTAAGCTTCTGCCTTTGGCTCAGGTCATGATCCTGGGGTCCTGGGATGGAGCCCCGTGTTGGGCTCCCTGCTCAGCGGGGAGCCTGCTTCTCCCTCTCCCTCTGCCACTCCCCCTACTTGTTCTCTCTCTCTCTCTCTCTCTAATAAATAAATAAAATATTTTTAAAAGATAATTTAAAAATCAAAGTGTTGACAAAGTGTTGCCTTGAGGATAGCGAAGCACCAGCTGCCTCTCCCACACCCAATGGCTGTCCAGCCAAGCCCTGGGCAGGACATACCTCCACCCTCTAGCTAGCACCTGGCCTTCCAGGCTCATAAACATAAACACTGCTGCCTGGTTCTGTGAGGATTTAAGCTCACCTGCACTGATCTCCATACATCATTTAAAGAGGTTGGTTTTACTCAGAGAAAAGCCACATGAGGGGTACCTGGGTGGCTCAGTGGTTGAGTATCTAGCTTTGACTCAGGTCATGATCCTGGGGTCCTGGGATGGAGTCCCGCATTGGGCTCCTCACAGGGAGGCTGCTTCTCCCTCTGCCTGTGTCTGTGCCTCTCTCTGTGTGTCTCTCATGAATAAATAAAATAAAATCTTTAAAAAAAAGAAAAGTAAAACCAATGAAGAACTCACCTGCATGAGGATGCCAGTGACGTGTTTGACAGTGACACCTCCAGGTGATGTCCGGTATTACAGCTCAGCTCCACTAGACCTGACACTGTTTCAATAAACTGCCTGCTGGGTGTTAGGGTTTGTTCCAACACTGCTTTGCAAACATATTTCAAAGCCTCTTTGCAAACTATTTCCAGCCTCAAGTGCATAAGAGGTCCTTCTTTACAATCCTCATGAGGACCTGGGAAATGAACAGGGCAGGAATTCTAATGCCTGTTGGCTGGGACACAGAGAGGTCAAAGTGACTTACATGAGCGACACAGTGAACTTGCATGAGCTCTCCAGCAAACAGCTCTAGCTTCCAAACCCTGCCGCCTGCCTGATCTCCAAGGCTGATATCATGGGAGAAATCATGCCCTTGCCTCAAACAACTTGTTGTGGCCACAGCAAGAGACCACAGAACTGAGCTCTGGGCCATGAAACAGACCCAGAGACACTAGTGTCTCATCAGGGAGTCTCCGTCCCCTAAAATGGAAGAAATCTTGCAGCCCAGGGATGAGCAGATGGGGTGGGTCATGGAAACAGACAGAAGATCCCAGCGACCAAAAGAATGTTCCACAGTTCTGGAAAACTGCCGCAGGCCCGGCCTCCACTCTCATAGCTTCCACAGCACATCATTCCAATCCATCTGCTGAAATGTTTTCCTAGGGGAGAGGAAGTCCCATTCCGTAATGGAAGTAGACCAGGCAAATGAGACCTAGTTTGCAGAAACGTGCATCGTGGCCAATGCTGCTCACATCTGCTGCCTCAAGTGGAAGACAAATGGCTCTGTCTTGAAGGTCCCCTTTTTCCTGAGCCAAGCACTTCTGGACATTGTCAAGTTGGCTGTGGCTAAGGCTTTGTGGCAAATGTGCCATGGAATCTAGAAGAACTCATGACTGGGGACTCCAAAACCTGCCATTTGGCCTTCACCCTTAGGAAGATACGGCGGTCCTGGCCCCCCCCCCCCCCCCCCAGCTGGTTCCTAAACCGCAGAGAGGGAAGAAGTCAGAGAGGCAGGAACCCCACCTACACCGAAGCTGAAGCGGGGAGGGGGGGGGGACTCTATTCCAAAGTCCTGAGTTGCTTCCCCCCATCTGCCACCCTTCTTCAAGCCTTGTTGTGGGGTTTGGAGAGCCAAGTACTATTTTTAGAAATGTTTATTCTTACTCCTTTCTTCCCTTCCATTCTCAACCTCTCTGGAATGAGCCTGAATGTTCCCCTGCTGGGAGCCTTTCCACAATGGTTGGTACATCCCTGGTATGCAGGGCCTCCCTTTAGATGGACTCCCTGGGGTTGCGTCTGTGGGGGATCTGAGCCTTGCTATCCCCTTTCATCTCCCCACCTTTGCAGACTCTCCAGAACCAGGACCTGCCTGTCCCTTTGGTTGGAAATTATATTCAGTCTCCCCCCCATGGGATTCCAGGGGGGATAAGAGAAAGCAGGCATCTCTGGTGGCCAGCAATAGAGATGAGTCCTGGTTAACTGGACAAGGAGGCATGTAGGCAGTGGCAGAGCATGCAGGCCTTGGACGAAGCTGTCCAGGTTCATATCTGGGCTCAGACTCTGGCCAGCCAGACCTCGGACACTTATTCCCCCTCTGTGCCTCTGTGCCTCTGTGCCTCTGTGCCTCTGTGCCTCTCTGTGTCTCCATCTGGAAAACCAGATGATGATGACAAGGGCACTCACCTGTGTGGGGGGGAGAATGAAAGGAGCTCACACCAGGAGTTTAAAATAATGCACCGTGCACAGCAAGTGCTCAGTCAACTTTAGCAACGACCTGTTTTAGGCTGTACACCAGGGCCCAGCTCCGGTCTGACATTTTACGTCTGCGGGACACCCAAAGTGTTGTTCAGGACGGCGTCCATCCCAACAGGAGACCAAGGGCAGCTCGGAGTGGTCTGGGCCCTGAGCTCACAGGAATCCCACGTTCAGACTCGGGAGCCACTCTGGAGGTGAGGCCCTGCCACCCAGACTGAAAGAATCAAGGTCATTTCCGGTGAGCAAATCCTGCCTTCTGCAGACATCGCTAATTCCCATGTTCACAGCCCCCCCTAACTTCACACAGGTTTATTGCAGGGCATCTCTTGTGCACAGGCTGTCAGCTTGCTCATCGCAAACGTACAAGGGAGCACAAATTGTGAAGCCCCAGCCTGCTGAATCTTCATTTTCATTTAAAAAGATTTTATTTATTTATTCATGAGAGATAGAGAGAGAGGCAGGGACACAGGCAGAGGGAGAAGCAGGCTCCCTGAAGGGAGCCTGACGCGGGACTTGATCCCAGAACCCCGGGATCACGCCCTGAGCTGAAGGCAGATGATCAGCCGCTGAGCCACCCAGGTGCCCCCAAATTTTCATTTTTACCTGTAATTTATCCAGTCTCTATAAAATACAGTCGTGGCTCAGTCCCGCAGCGCCCCCTGGTGGCCGCGGCCGCACTTGCACTCTTCTGCCAGCGTCACAGTCCCAGCTCCTCTCCCATCCTGATCCTTTCTTCCTTCATCCAACAAAGACTCATTTGCACACACACCTGACCAGGTGCTGGGGACGCAGAGGGGACCCCACAGATAGCGCCCGCCCTCAGGCGCATGGAGTCGAAGGAAGGATGCCCAGCAGGACCAAATGCTTACACACACAGAGGCCTTATAAGCAAAGGTCAGGTGCTCAGGACTTTGAGAGCAAAGAGCAAGGGGATGCACCCTCCCCTAAAGGGGTCACTCAGGAAGCAAGAAGACAGGAGAGGCACAGAATGTGCCTCAGTTTCCTCACCTGCAAAAGTGGCCTGATTCTCCTGCCTCAGCCATTGCAGGGGTGCTTTGAGGGTCCTGCAGCAAGAGCAGGGGGCAGGAGAGGTTTTAAAGCATAGAGTGTCTCCTGCTGGATCCCTCCTGAATCCACAGCTGTCCCACTGCAACTCCTCACACAGCAGAACAGCCATCGTGACGCTCACCAACCTAAAACCCTCCATTGGTTCCTATTATGCTTAATTTCTGAACTACAAAGGCACCTGGGTGGCTCAGTGGTTGAGCGTCTGCCTTCAGCTCAGGGCGTGATCCTGGGGTCCTGGGACTCAATCCCAGGAGTCCCACAGTGGGCGCCCTACGAGGAGCCTGCTTCTCTATGTCTCTGCCTCTCTCTGTGTGTCTCTCATGAATAAATAAATAAAACCTTTATTTAAAAAAACATCCACACTACAAGGCCCTGCCTGACATTCCACTTCATCTCCCTCCCAATCCGCCACCCTCACGGCTTACTACACTCCAGCCACAGCCCACTTGTTTCTGATCTACATGTTGCTACCTCAGGGCCTTTGTACATGTAGTTTCCAGTTCCTCAAGTGCTCTTTTCCCGATTCCTTCAAATCCCTCATGAATCAGCATCAATGGTCCCCTCAGAGGACACTTCTAGAAACACTTCTAGCAATCCCCTGTCATCATGCCACCTTGCTTTTATCTCCTTCCTGACATTCATCACTCCCTGGGGGTGTCTTACTTTTTCCTTCATTTGTTTGCTGTCTCTCCAACTAGAATGAAGGCAGGGACTTCTGCTTTATCCACCACCACATTTCTGAGGTAGAGAACATTGGTCCATAACAGATCCCAATAGATCCCTTTTGACTGTTTTTGGGCACCCCTGGCTTCAATATGCTTCCATTTCCGAAACTCTTGGAAAAGTGCCCTTGGGCTGCGAGAGCCTCCTCTGTCCTCCTGGGACACCCCTTGGCTCAGGACACCCCTTTGCCTCAGCCTCTCCTGCGGGGAGACTCAACCCAAGACCACTCGCAGCACATACATGACTGCCTGGCGCATAGTGTGCTCCGGGGAGACGTTTGCTGAGGACTGAATGCCTGTGTGCACAAACAGCCCGCTCAGCTTGACTCCCTCTTAGCACCCAGCGAGGGCCCCACACCGGAGAAATCTAATAAATGCTTGCCGGAGGCTTAGCGTTTTTGTAACAGTCCTGGACCCCGTGGAGAATGCTCACACACCCATTCCAATTCCGCCCTCACCAGGGTTCTCAGTCTTCACTTCCATTTCATGGGTGGGAAACCCAAGGCTCAGAGAGGTTACAGGTTTCCCCAAGGCTGACCAGACACTGGACCAGAACGGGGATTAGCCTACAGCGAACATCACATGACCCTGGTTTTTATTTTAGGGGTGTCACTCTTGCCTGTCATACCCCTGGAAGGGGTCAAGGCCCTTTTGAAAATCTGAAGAATCTTAAGGAAAACGCTTCCTAGACAAAAATGCGCATTTTCACAAAATGCAATTTCTTCAGGTTACAAGTTTCTGAAGCCAGGCTGCGACCCCAGGTAACACTCCCCCAGTTTAAGGAACACCCTAAGAGCTGATGCTCACCCCCCCCCCCCCCCCCCCCCGCGCCCCGCAGTGCTCCTAACAACCTGTGTGCGCAGCTCGCCCCCCAGTGGCCCCGCCTGGAATTGCGCAGAGGTCGGTCACCGCGGCAGGAGGAGGGGAGCGATGATCTTCTCTCTTCTCCTCGCAGCCCCCAAGAGGGGGCCTGGATGATCACGCTGGGGAGCAGACACGCGGGCTTAAGCAAAGCATGAATCTAGTGGTGGGTCACACTTCAGAAAGACCTCAAGCCTCTGCATGGAGAAGGGGCCGCAGGGGACATGCAGGGGAGGGACCCAGGAGCATCAGTCAAGGAGGCACCCAAGCAGGGGGTGCACAGCGGCCCCAGCCCTCAACCCCTCCCATGGGGCCGCCAACTCTTTTAGGCTCCATACAGCAGGGCAGGTATTAAATTATCCCCAGGGGATCCCTGGGTGCATCTGGACTTAGGACTTCTAGTATTCTAGAACATTCTAGCATCATCTAGGGTACAGACACAGTGTCCTAGGAATTCCAAGATGGGGGAAATGTGGGCCAGCAGGAGTAATCACGGAGGCTTCCTGGGAGAGATGGTGTGGCTGCAATTGAGCCTTTGAGGATGGCCAGGATGGAAGGAGACAGGGCGACACCTTCCATACAAGGGTAACATGTAGTCCACAAGCAGAGCGGGAAGATGGGCAAGTGTGGGAGACAGTAAGGAACAGTGCAGAGTCCTCAAATAGGGCCGGTCTAGTGGTACCTGGATGACCATCTGTAAACTTGAACAGTTAGTTATGTGTCTGTTTTCATAGGTACTGGAAAACAGGTAACTCGCCCACTGGACCACAAGTTTAGATACAATGGCTTCTTCTTTTTTTTTTTTTTTTCCAAAAGAAAATTCTTTTTTAAGAAATGAGTCAAAGAATTTTTTTAGTATTTATTTATTTATTCCTGAGAGACACGGAGAGAGAGAGGCAGAGACACAGGCAGAGGGAGAAGCAGGCTCCCTGTGGGGAGCCCAATGCGGGACTCGATCCCAGGACTCCAGGATCATGACCTGAGCCAAAGGCAGACACAACCACTAAGCCACCCAGGTGCTCAGAAATGAGTCAGATTTTAAAAATAATATTAACAGAATCACATGGTAGGTGGGGTGAGAGTGTAAAGTAAGAGAATGGGGAAGAGTCTCAGTGTCAAAGACATTCCTGAGAATTCCTCAAACCAATGCCACATTCAAGTGTGACAAGTGTCTCTTGAGGTTGTCGGCACCGCTGGTCCTTGTAGCCTTTGAGCCAGAGGGCACTTTCCTCACTGAGCCCTGGATGAAGTCACTGGATGTATCCCAAATAACAAACCAACTTGAATCTTACAAAGATATCAAGAAGCAAGATGTTGACACAATGATGAGCAAATTCCCTTCTTACATCCTGTGTTCCTTTGGGACATGGGCGTGTGCACACACACACACACGCATGGACACACACGCGCACGCATGCACACACAACAGCATGCTTTATGGATAACTGCCCCTTTTTTTTCTTTCTTTTCTACCAGCAAGTAGAGCTACCTGCAAAAGTTTAAAAAATGTGCTGGGAAGTCCGGCGTCCTCAAGGTTATCAGCCTAAGCCGGGGCGTGGAGAGCAAATGAGGGTTTCAAGGGAACCGCCTTGGAGGCTGGGCCCCCATGAGCTTTTCGCCAGCAGGTCTACCCAAGAGCAGGCCCAGGCAGCGGAGACCATCCTCCCAGCCTCTTCCTGAGGCACCCGCCGCCCCTAGTCCCCACTGGAGGGACACTCCTGAATACCATTTTGAGAACTAATCTAAAGATTGAGTAATCCTGTTGCAATCCTGTTGCAGATGGGTGGTTTCCACTTTGCTGCTTTCTACAAATGTGCGAAAGGTCAAATGGACTTGTCGGCCGACAGATCAGCAAAAATACTTCTCGATGACAGATGACCATCTGATTTCTGCCCTGTTACTCAAGGGTTTAAAATTGGAGTGACATGGCGATCAGGACATGTAAACTCCTCGTTGCTTATTTATGTAAACAAGGCTTCTCTAGCTTACATCTACCAAAATAAGAATGGAAATGACAACAAATTTGGTCTCCTTCTAGAAAAAGTTCCATCACTCAAGGATACATGAATCAATGAGGGGTGAAGTGGAACTCGCATTCACATCATCAAGAGATGTATTTCCAGGGAAATAAAAACCATAGTAAGGGGCGCCTGGGTGGCTCAGTCGGTTAAGCATCCGACCTCGGCTCGGGTCATGATCTTGGGATCCCGGGATCCAGCTGGTGTCGGGCTCATGCTCAGCGGGGAGTCTGCTTGAAGATTCTCTCTCTCTCCCTCTGCCTCTGGCCCTGCCTCGCTCACACACTCTCTCTCTAAATGAAATGAATAAAAAAATTTTGAAAACACACAATGAGATTCCACTGCAAATGACTAAAATTTTTTAAAACACCAAGATGCTGGCCATTATGCAAAACAGGTGAGGCGCTCACACCTTGCTGGTGGGAATGCGGAATACCATCACTGCTGGACATTGTCTGCCGGTTTCACCTCAAATGTTAAACACAGGGTTAGCCTATGGCCCACCAATCCCACTCCTAGGAATTATTCATAATTGCCAAAACCTGGAAACACTTTTAGAGGCGTTGCAACTCCTGAATGGCTACAGACCCACAGTACATGCACACAGTGGCATCCTACTCTGCAACAGAGAAACGAACTCATACATACAAGGACCTGTGCGAATCTCAAGGCAAGTGAAAGAACCAGGCTTAAAAATCCGAATACCGTGTGATTCTATTTATAGGACATTCTCAAAAAGGCAAAACTGGTTGCCAGAGGTTAGGCCTCAGGGGAAGGATTTACTGCAAAGGAGAAGCAGGAGGAAATCTGGAGGGATCATAAAATTGTTCTGTAACTTGGTCGGTGGTGGTTACTCAGATGTGTATGTGTTACAATTCCTAGAACTCTACACACACCTCTGTAACACTGTACATTTAAGAAAATATAAAATAGGGGCACCTGGGTGGCTCAGTGATTGAGCGTCTGCCTTGGCCAGGTGGTCAGGTAGTGATCTCGGGGCCCCTGGATCGAGTCCCACATCGGGCTCCCTGCATGGAGCCTGCCTCTCCCTGGGCCTGTGTCTCTGCCTCTCTCTCTCTCTCTCATGAATAAATAAATAAAATCTTTAAAAAAAAAAAAAGAAAAAGGAGGGATGCCTGGGTGGCTCAGCGGCTTGGAGCCTGCCTTCCACCCAGGGCATGATCCTGAAGACCCAGGATCGAGTCCCATGTCAGGCTCCCTGCATGGAGCCTGCTTCTCCCTCTGCCTGTGTCTCTGCCTCTCTCTGTGTGTGTTTCTCATGAATAAATATTTTTTTTAAACAAAGAAAGTATAAAACACCTATGAACGAGAGATGCATTCCAATAAAGTTTTAACTTCTTTGTGTGATAGATAACAAATATGAGGCATAATGTTGTTGGTCAGTTGTACCTACAGGGAACGGCAGTCTGGACCAGCACAATGTTAACCTTTGTGGTCACAAGAAGAAATTAAAACACTCGTTTAAACTCCTAAAGGTATTTAGGTTGCAAAGAAGTACTACAGAATGATTAAAAAGAGTTTATTAAAAGCATAAATTCAGGTAGCCCCAGTGGCACAGCAGTTTAGTGCCGCCTGCAGCCCAGGGCGTGATCCTGGAGACCAGGGATCAAGTCCCACATCAGGCTCCCTGCATGGAGCCTGCTTCTCCCTCTGCCTGTGTCTCTGCCTCTCTCCCTGTCTCTCATGAATAATAAAATAAAAGCATACATTCTGTAACATTTTGCTGAACTTCTAGGGGGGGAGGAAAGGCATTTCCAGACAGGGGAAGTGAACATTTTTAAAAAATTTTTTAAATTTATTTATGATAGTCACACACATTCACACACACACAGAGAGAGAGAGAGGGAGAGGCAGAGACACAGGCAGAGGGAGAAGCAGGCTCCATGCCAGGAGCCCGACGTGGGATTCGATCCCCGGTCTCCAGGATCACACCCTGGGCCAAAGGCAGGCGCTGAACCGCTGCACCACCCAGGGATCCTGGGAAGTGAGCATTTTTGACAGTAGCTTGCTTGTGTGTTTTTCCGTGGCGGTATCATGTTTAGGTCCCATCAGGCCTGTGCAAACGGGGATGACCATGGTTTTATTTTAAAACGGCCATGACGACAGTGCGAGGAGAAGTTCATCCTGGATGGCTATTGAAACATCAGATGGAAGCTCTCCGAGGTCCACATCAGAGCAAGCAGGTAGATGGTCCCACAAAAGGCCTTGGGGAGGGTGTGCGGCACACGAGGGCGGAGGTGGCGAGGCCCCCCACGAGCCTAATCCCGGCGTCTGCACCTGCTGGGCTACCTGCACACAGCCTAAGGCTCGCGTCATCACGCCACTTCTGACTTCTTACAGCACCTCCCCAGCCATCACAGGCCTCTCTGTGTTATCAGAGCGTCTCTGCGTCATCACCAGGTGCTGCCTATGTCATCATGGCACTTCTGACATCACTGGAGCACCTGTGAACAGAGACGCCTGGCCTTCTGGAGCCCAAGGGGCACGCAGCCCTTGCCAGGTGTAGGTCGCTGCCTTCAGCCAGAAGGGGCTCCTGCGGCCTGGGGAGGGGCTGCAGGTGACCTCTGCAGACTCCTTCCAGCATTAAAAATATTTTAAAATATTTGCAGAAATGAAAACCCCCACCCAAAAAATTTTTTTTCAAAAAAATTTTTAATTGCATTTTGCAACAGCACAGCTACAAGATGAAAATAGACGTATGTGGTTTAAAAACGTTTTTTCGACCTAAAATTTGGGGTTTCTCCTGATTTTGGAAGAAATGACCCTGTTCTTGTGGGGCTCTGCCCTGTGCAGTCAACCTTGGCTTCTGTTGAGACTTCCAGCGTGGGACCCCGGCTGCTGATCCCCACTGGGGGCCACCTCGGAGTGGCGGAAGGCTGCAGGAGCATGCCCAGGGACTGCGCAGCTGCCCCTCCACACCTCGCCCAGAGAGAGCCCGCCCAGGGTGCCAGGCGTAGTGCAGGAGCTGCCTGTTCCGCAGAGGCCGGCCCCTCAGAATGCTAAGTGTGTTTGCAGTGGGACAAAGCTGGAAGCAGCTTAGATGTCCACCAAGAGGGGCTGTGCAGGCATCTGCACCTGGGACTCTGTGCTGTCACTTACAAGGAGGTAGCTCAATATGTCGAGGCAGGGAACAGTGTCCCAGACCGGAACAGCAGAACCATCAGCTTGGGTGGAGAAAACCCCAAAATGGTAAATCGTAATAGGAAATGTAATAATGGCAAATGTATATAGCTAGCCTTTCCCATGTGCCCCCTATGCTCTAAGAGCATTCCACGTACTAACTTCTGCATCCTCGCAAAGCCACTCTCAGACAGAGGCAGGTGCAGAGGTGGGCAAGCCAATGACATTGAGCTGTCAAGTGACTTGCTCGAAGTAAGAGGCAGAGCTCAGACTCAAACCCAGGCCATTGGGTTCCATACCTCGTCTTAACCGCTTTTCTTTTCTGCTTCTTATGTAGCAAGAAAGAGCAAGAGCCCAGAACAATACTGTGCATGTCCTACAGGCATCTTGATTTGTATATAAATGCACAGAAAAAAAGCCCAGCCGGGCTCCATGCCAAAGTGGCAAGTTACCTTGGGATACTGGTCAAAGCAGCCTTGGATCCTGCTCTTCCTAAACAAGAACTGCATTCATGCAGTATTTATATAAAATATTAAATATAAACAAGGTTGAAATTTTAAAACAATGGGAAGGCAAGTCAGCAGCCCCGGCGCTCCTGGCAGCTACCAGAAAGGAGCTATTGAGGAGGAGCCCAGATCTTCCCAGGAAGCCCCTCACTCCCCCGCACACAGGCTATCACAAACTCAAACCTTAACGTTTATAAAAGGTTTATTCTTCAGCAGTGATTTGTTTTTAAAAGATGATAAACTTCACTTCTCTTACAGTAGAAAAGAGGCAGAGGGAGGAGCAGGAGTCACGGGTGGATGGGTCTCCCACCCGACCAGACCAGACACCCAGACTGATGCGGCTGGGCTTCTGCACCTCTGCCCCCGCACCCAAACGCTGAGGGCCCTTGCTGGGGACAGCTTGGGGCAGAGACTCCCACCACCCCCAACAGGGAGTGGCTGGCTCAACATACAGGAAGATGTTAGTTTAGGCTAGAGGAATGGGGCCCCAGACACCCAAGCCTGGTACCCATGCAGACTCGAGGGAGATTAAAGTCTGCTTGGGGAAGGAGACCGCTGGAGCAGCCTTGAGATGCATCTTGAGTTCACACTGTTGACTGAGACCTTGCAAAGGTGTCTCGCCTTCAGCCTAGGTGGATGGTCAATGGCCAAAGCTCCGGGTCTGGTTGGGCTGGACCGGGCAGTCTCCGCCCACATGGCTTTGGCACAAGAAGTCTGTGTTCCCAGGCTGGGTTTGGGGACAGTAGCCAGCCCTCCAGAGTAAAAGCCCTGTCCTATGTGGCTGAGCCACCAAGCAGGGACTGCAGTATTTCGTGACTATAGATAGGGCGCCAGGGGGAGGTGGCTTGAGCCTTCAGGAGCCCGGACCCCCGGGCTGAATGGGTCGGGCTGGGCTCACTCGAGGGAGGGGACCCAGTGCCCACAGCACTGTGGGTCACTTGGACAGAAGGTTCCAGACAGTTCTTGTTAGTGAGGCTCCCCCTGAGTCTTGTCAGCAGCGGCTCCATCCCTGAGTGTGCCTGCACACGCCTGTGCACTTGTGTGTGTACGTGTGCTGGGGGTGTGCAGTGTGTGGACACGCATGTAGCAACTGGGGTGCTCAGACTTTAGTAGGACTGATGGGCTGTCCATGGAGAGAGTCTTGAAGAAGCGGGGCGTAGGGGCTGGGGAGCCGGTCTGGCTGAGTGGCCATGCTGGGCTGGCTCGTGGCATCTCTGGGACCCTGTGGAGAAAGACGGGAGCTGGATCACCAAGCCCCGACACTGAGCCCCACCCATGTCCCCAGCCCCACCCTTGGCCATGCACCCACATCCTCCAGCATGGACGCAGCCCCCTGCCTGCCCCCCATCAGCAACACCCATGTATCAAGCTCAAGATGAGAAAAGGCTGGAGTGACGTACAGACCCCTGAAATGCAGTTACGAGAGCCTCCTGTCTCCCTACATGCCATCTCGCCATGCCCTCGCCCCATTCCCGGGGTTGCCAAAACCGAAGCCCAGGAGGACGTGCCTGATCCGGTGAGGAGGGCCAAGCAAGGAGTCCAGGGCTTCTCTGCAGCACCGTGAGCACAAAAACTGGAAACCCCCTACATGTCCAGCGACCCAGGAGTGCATTTTTAAAATAGAGTCACAAGATGGCATTGAACCTGGACAGCTTTCGCAACCGAAACCCGAGGAGGGGAACGCCAGCTGCAGAGTGGCCCATGAAAATCATTTTAATCATCTATTGTTCGTGGATATATTTATACAGACTTAGAGGGGAAAACGGACACACTGAATTCCTGGCAGTGGCTGCCTCCGGGGGGTGGGGGGGGGAAGGTGAAACAGAACAGAATGTTCATGATTAATGTTGTTGAGTCTGGGTGACAGAGAATTATCAGAGATTGTAATTTATCTACTTTTACTTTTTTTTTTTCTTTTTTAGTTTCTCAACTAAGTTGTTAAAGGCAGCAATGACGATAAGGACTGGGAAGGGCCCCCCAACACCCAGCTCTGTATCCTCTCAGCCCTCTGCCTTCCTTCCTCTGAAAAAGGGATGGGTCGTCGTCCCCCGCCCGGCCCAGCAGTAAGGGCTGGAGTACCCCCAGAACCTCCGCCCACTTATGCTTGTTCATGAACCCCAGTGGCTTGGCTCTCCAGGCGGTGAAGAGAATCAACCTCCACCCCACTCTGGGCAGCACAGAGGGAAGGGAAGAATCGAATCCCCCACTCTGGCTCCTCTCCCTTGGAGACAGATCTAAAGGCTTCCAGGACTGAGCCCATTCAAGCCAGGGGCAGGCATATGGGTTGTGGGCAGGCCAGGCCAGAGTGAGACCAGGCCCCCCGCACCCCAACGCGCCACCATAGAGGGGCAGCATGGGACACCTGGGGTGGCCAGAACTTCAGCAATGTGGCCCCATGAGCCACAATTTAAGAAAGCCTTGGTGAGAAATAAAAAGAGAAACCAGACTAAAAAGACCCCCGGTCTACCCCCAAGGAAGACACATGTAACAAATCCCCAAGGAACCAGAACATGAACCATATTCCTCCTCTTCCTATTCACTTTTGTTTAGCAGAGGAGTGAGGACTTAGAATGGAAGAGAAATTACTGAGAAGGTAGGAAAGGTCCAGGAACATTTCCCTGAAGGGCTTCCATGTACAGTTGTCCAAGATGTTCACTGCACAAGGGCACCTATCCAAGGGGGCTGCAAATGGGCTGTCATGCTCCATTTGCCAAACCCTCTGCCCTGGAGCTGGCCAGGTCTGCACAGAGTGGCTGTCTTTCTTATTGACATAAAAATACTCTAAATACTCTCCTAGGCTGGGACAGGCCCCCATTTCCTGCTTTCTCCCAAGCAGGGCAGCCCCTCAAGATTACTCCCATGCCCCGGTGAGAGGCAAGAGGTAGGGCCTCCCCAGGGACCCATGCTGAGGTTCAGCACAGGCTGGAGCCCACCATGCAGAGATTCTGGGTCTCCAAGACCACTAGTTGGTCACTTCCCAGGCACTTGCCCCCCAAACCAAAGCCTACAGGACACTGCATTCCCCAAGCAAACATGACTGGGGGAGGGGCAGCGTCATCTGATGTGGAGGCTGAGCTGCCTTCCAGAAGGAATGGCAGTAGAATCTCTAAGTCAAAAACTCCCCTAATAACTTTAAAATTAGATTCTGTGGGTAAAAAAAAAAAAAAGAGAGAGACCCTAGTTTTGTCTTTATTGGGAGGGGGGCTGGGCTGGCAGGACGTGTTGGCTATGTCCCTGGCAGTCGCAGGGCTCTGGCCTCACAACCACCAGCCCTATCTGTGCTAAAAGAGAATAACACCTTCTCTATGCCTGAGGACCCCACCCCTGCACCCTGAGAACGCCAAGCAAGTTTCCACAGAAAGGAATCATGGCTAGCAAGGGGCCAACCTATGCGCAATAAGGCATCCCCGAGAGATTCTTGGGAGACAGGAAGGGAGACAAGTCTCCAGCTAGGACACCTGGCTTCTGAGCCCGAGGACTGTGCCCTCAAGGACATCCCGTGGATACTCAGCTCTAACATGCTCAGGGCCCATCCTCCTATTCCCCGATTGGCAGAAGGAGCCCCACAGAGCCTGGCTGGGGACACAGCTGCCCCTCCCTCCTTGCAGGGCCCGCAGCACCTGCGCCCACGACTTTGCATTTTCTATTTTATTTCCGCCTCCAGTCCTGGCAATCGAAGCCAAGTGGAGGCAGCCAACTGGCCCAGAAGAGCAGAGCTGTTGCCTCGCCCTCGCTCTGTGGCTCTCAAGAAAGCTATTCAAACCCAAGCAGGCTTGCCCCAGAAGCTTGAGGGGGCAGCACATTTCTGAGAAACCAAAGTAAGAGCTATTTATCAGAGGTACAAACATAGAGCGGGTCGCCCCTGCCCGACCCCAAACTCTAGGGCCGGGGCTCCACCTGCTGCATTCCAGCCCCAACCCAAGCAGGAGCAGAGGAGGAGCAGGACTCGGCTCTCCTAGGACCTCAGACCTAATGGAACTCGGCGGAGAAGGTGAACTTCCACGGGCACAAGCATGCTTCTCCCCAGGTAGGCTGCCAGATAAAATCGGTCCAGTTAAAGCTGAATGTCAGGTAAACAATTCAGTTTTCAGGATATGCATGTCCCAGTGACAGCACGGCACACACCTACCCTAAAATGTATTCATTGTTATCTGGCATTGAAATTTGACTGGACATCCTTCTGTTGTTGTTTCTTAAAAGGGTGGGGGGAGTGTTTATCTGCATGTCTTTATTCCACCTGGCAAACCAACCCTTGGGCTGAATCCCGGGTATGCAATTGGTGCTCAGTTGATGCTGAAATTCTTTTTCCTGGTCAGTCATCCCAGATTGATTTAGGGTTTGGGTAGTTTTTGTTTTTGTTTTGTTTTGTTTTGAGAGAGAGAGAGACAGCATATGTGAGCAGAGGTGGGTGGTAGAGGGGGAAGAGGGAGACAGGGAGAGGAGGAGAGAGGATCCTAAGCAGGCTCCATGCCCAGCAGGGAGTCCAACATGGGGCTCTAGCTCACGACCCTGAGATCATGACCTGAGCTGAAATCAAGAGTCTGATGCTCAACTGAGCCACCCCGGCATCCCCACCCCAGATTTATTTAGACTCTCGTTTCTCCAACAACTGATCATCTACATCAGAATCCCCTTGGGGGTGTCCATTAAAATATGGATTCCTAAAATAAATAAATAAATACATACATAAATAAATACATAAATAAATAAATAATAAAATAAAATAAAATAAAAAATAAAATAAAAAATAAAATAAAATAAATAAAATAAAATAAAAATAAAATAAAATAAATAAAATAATAAAATAAAATAAAATAATAAAATAAAATAAAATAAAATAAAATAAAATAAAATAAAATAAAATAAAATAAGGATTCCTGGGCTCCATCCATGATTCTATTCCAGAGGCTCCAGAAGGATGCCCAGGGCTCTGCACTTTGAGCCAACTTTCTCAGAGGCGTCTAGGGCACCAGAGGTTTGAGAAGCAGCTGGTTGGAACCTTGACCCTACCTTCCTAAGACAACTGTGCAAATGAGACAGCAGCCCACCGAGTGCTATCACCTTCCACCTCCTACCAGGCCTGGGACCACAAAACAGCCATTGGCTCAGAACACAAAAATATGTAAGTACGAATTTGCAGTCTATAGACACTCCAGATGAAGTTTAGGCTGAAGAAATGTGTGAGATCCAAAGTGTTTCAAGCCACAAGAGTTCTACTTGCTACAGGAAGGGGAGTGGGAGGGGGGGGCGCGAGGCGTTACCTGGTACCCACCTACAGTCTTGCTTCTTGTAGCACAGTGCCCTTGGGAGCTGGTGTCATCAGGGATTCAGAATAGGCCTGAATGGCCTCCTTATCCTTTGAGCCCTTTTTACTACTACTCCAAAATAAATAGCATTTCTCCTAGAAGATAACCAAGCTAATTTATAATTGACGCCGCAGCCAAACACAAAAGGTTGACATGGTTCTTCAATTTTTGGAAAGCAAAGAGCAGGGTGTTAAGCCCAACTGTGAATGAATGGGGATGCTGAGACCTGGGGGATGGGTGCCCTTCACTAGGGGAAGAAATGCCTTCAGAAAACGTGCTGGGGGCAGCCCGGTGGCTCAGCGGTTAGCGCCGCCTTCAGCCCAAAGAGTGATCCTGGAGACCCGGGATCGGGCTCCCTGCATGGAGCCTGCTTCTCCCTCTGCCTGTATCCCTGCCTCTCTCTCTCTGTCTCTCATGAATAAATAAAATCTTTAAAAAAACAAAAACAAAAACAAAAAAACGTGCTCGGTCCAACAGACAAGCTACGCAGGAAAGGGTTTACCCACCTGCACACCTAGGTGTGGCTCAGGACACAAGGTGGGGAGACGGGCCATAGTGGGCAGGGCGCCCTGGTGAAGAACCAGTGGGCTGAGCTGGTTCTTTGTTTTAAATGGGCCAGGAACAGAATTTTCTGTTAAAGAGGCTTGCTACTTGAAAGGAATGACTTAAAAAGAAAAATCTGCGTGAAATGAAAATATGTTGAGTTCATCAGCATACAAATTTTTTTTCTTTTAATAGGGACAAATAACATAAAAATAAGTGAGGCCTGACCCCCCGTTAAGCTTCCGAACAACAACAACATAAAAAGTCATGGAATAAATTTCCATTCTGTGGCCTCCAGTGCCACCCATGGGGAGGGAGTCTCAGTGGCATCCTCAGGGAGTCTGGGGGCCACACGCTCACCTGGGGTCAGGCCTGGGGGGAAGGGGCCCTACAGCCAGCAATTTCACATAGGTTTCCTCACTCTCCTTCCCCATCCCACTCCTGATGGAGACTCAGGAGAGAGGAAACAGAAGATGGAGGCTGGGCTGGCCCCTCACCAGCCAGTCCCCAGGACCCCCGCCTGTGGCAATGAATCTTCACTAGTGGAAACACCCAAGGAGGGATCCACAGGCTGGGAGCCTTGGCTTTTAGTCCCTTCCGCCCTCCCAACATACATCAGCCTAAGAACCACAGGGTTCCCTGCAGTGCCAGCCCTCCTCAGCCCGGCCATCCGGGCCCCTAGCGGGCTGCTCACACCCACCGGTCAGCAGGAGCTCAAGCAGCAGAGCGATGGTGTGGTGAGAGCGCGTGGGCCCCTGCACCCTCGCACCAGGGCAAACCTTCCCCACCAGAGGACGGGGAATTTGGAAGGCAAATCGGGTAAAGGGTCTGAAACCCAAACTTCCCTGAACCCCGGGAAGGTTTGTCATGACCCCAGCAAGCAAGCAAGCAAGCAAGCTGCCCCCGAGAAAGAGAAGAAGTCAGAAGAGCTGTTTGCCAAAGCTGAAGCAAGAAATCAGGCGCCATGGGGGCCTAAGGGCCCTCCCACAGGCCTCGCCCACCTCGGCCTTGGGGCCTTTGCACTGGCCATTCCTTCTCTCAGAGCGCTCCTTCTGTGACTGTGCAGAGTGCGTCATCACCGTCCACATCTGAGCTAACTTCTACCTCTCCTCCTGAGAAGCCTTTCCTGACACTCTCTCTAGAGCTGTCCCCAACCCCCTTGAATGCTGCGCTGTGCTGTCCAGTCCAGTAGCCACATATGGCTGCTAAGCCTTTAAAATGGGATGAGCCCAAATCAAAACCTGCAGTAGGTATAAAATACACCCTGCATTTCGAAAACTGAACATGAAAAAACAATGTGAAATATTTTTATATTTTTTATATCAATTACATGTTGATGTGGTTGTATTTTGGACCTCTCCAAATTAAAGTATATTATTAAAATTGATTTCTTTTTACTTAACATAGCTATTAGAAAATGTAAATTTAAAATCACACACCCGGCTCACGTATTTCTCCTGGATAGCACTGACCTTGTCTGTCACGTTTTCTGACATCTTTATCATCAGCGAAATTACCTTTCCTGTTTACTCGGTTTGCATGTGTCTCCCTAACTAGAATACCATGCTCCCCCAGAGCACGGCCCATGTCTGTCTTGTTCACGGCTATCTGCCCCGTCCCTGGCAGAGCCTGGCACCCACAGGTGCTGACGTGATGAACAAACCATTCAAGTATTCAAGTACCAGGTCTCATCACCCGAAGCCCACTGGCAGCCCTTCCCAGGGAGAGTCCCCAGGCCTCCCAGGACCAGCAGAAAAGTGACATTGTGGGATGTGAGAGAGGCAAGCATGCAGTGACAGCTCCCCTGCCCCAGGCAGAGACGTGGGACCACTGCCCAAGGTGGGCTCTAGGCTGGGAGTGTCTGCGGGGACGACTGGAGGGATGCCCAGGGGACCCCATCTGAGCCCCACCTTCCCCCGGCAGGCAAGCAATGGGCCATTCAGCCCTGGCCTCACTCTGGCCACTACCTACTTGGCTCCGCAACTGGTAGATGATGGGGATGAGCAGCAGGATGCAGCCCAGCGCGAGGAGGACGTACTGGGCGTAGTGCAACACATTGGGCATCAACACAAGCTGGGTATAGAAGGTCTTCAGGGGCTTTCCTTCCATTGCCCCGCTCTGGGGATGGAGAACAGCAAACAAATGCATGGGGGCCACACATCCTCGGCCCCCCACCCCTTCCCCATCTCAGGACCACAGGTCTGTGATGGAGCTTGCAAGGGAGTCTCATTTTCCTTGGGGCCACACAATGGGACTACATTTCCCAGACTCCCCTGCAGCTGGGCAAGGCCAAGCGATCATATTCTGGCCAATGGGACTTGGGCCTAGTATGCTACAACTTCGCACCTGGCCCATAGACACCTGCCATGGGATTCTCTCCTGCATGGGTCCCAATTCCTGGATTGGGGTGGGTTCTGAGGATCTTGAAGAGGGCAGGACCACAGGCCAGCAGGAGCATGAGTGTCCCTGAATGACCACATGGAGCAGAGCTCCGCCTCCAAAAACCTGCCCAGACTGTGATGTGAACAGGCTGTTCCTTTGGATGCTAGTTCTGTTTGATTGAAGATGCACTGGCCAGAAGTAACCCCAAAAAGCCAGGAGAAAAAAAAAGTTCAAGTGAAAAGCTGACCCCCTGGAAAGCAACTTCCCTTCTCTCAGGAGAAGTGATCAAGCACATTTTCAAAATTATACTGTGGACCAGGGCTTTACAGTTTTCATGCAGCTTCTGTCTTTCTCACCTATCAACGCAGTGGGATAACTGATAGGAAGTGTTTGGACTTTGTGAAGCTTCTCATGGATTGTTCTACATCCCACATTCCAGCTACCAGCCCACCCCTACCCTCCACAAACAGCCCTTTGCCCCCAAAGCCCACACTGGTTCCTGCCTGGGGTCCCAAACACTGTGCCCAAGGGCACCCAGGCAGGCAACCAGAGGCAGCCTCACCTCTTCAAACCACACCAACGGCAGGACCACGGGCTGGATCTTCCCCGTTTGTCTGGAAATAAGCGAGACAAAGCAAGTAAGAGGTTTTGGCAGGGTGTTTTATGTCAGGCAGCTTTGGTCATGTGATCCTAAGCTCCAGGGTCAGGAGGGATTTGATTTTGTAACAAGTGGATTGGTGCAGGCTTGAGTAATGGGCATTTCCTGGGAGGGAGCAACTTGACAACCTGTAATATCTTTCTGAATTAAAAATTCACATCTCCTATAAGGTGGGGACTGCCAGTGACCTGGCTGAGGTCCCTCTGTTCCTTTTAGAAACAAAACCCCAAATCTGATATTCAGGATGGCAGTGTACCCAGCTAACTAACAATAGGGTTTATGCTCACCTCCTGCTTTCCTTTGGAGAGTCTGGAATCTGGGTCCATGCCAGAACAGAGGCTGCCTACGTGACCAGGCCCCAATAAACACGCTGGGCACTGAGTCTCTAATGGGCTTCCCTGGTAAAAACACTTCACACGTATTGTCACAACTCATTACTGGAGGAATTAAGGGTATCCTGTATGACTCTCCTGGGAGAGGGCTCTGGAGGCTACTGTGTGGCTCATCCAGACTTCGCCCCATGCACCTTTTCCTTTGCTGATTTTGTTGGAATCCTTCCACTGTAATAAATCACAGCCACAGGTAGGACTATGTGCTGAGTCCTATGAGTCTTCCCATTGAGTCATCGAAACTGAGAGTGGTCTTGGGAGACCCCTGAGAGAACACTTATTAGCTAACTGTGTGACCTTGGGCATGCTCCCCACCCTCTGTCTCCTCTGTAAAGTGGTGATTACAATGGCACTCCTCATGGGGCTCTACTGCTCAAAATACAGTAACATGACCAGACTGGTTAGAGGAACACCCACCATACAGAAAGTGCTCCAGGTTTGTTACTGCTGTCATTGTTAAATCCTAGCAAACAAATGGACGAAAATATTCTGCAGCTGCTTGTGGAGGACGGGAGGCGTGGGTTGGCTTATAGAAGGCATAGCTGGACAGAGGGGAAATGGAATGCAGTAGGGGACAGAACCAAAGTCAACACAAAAGGCCAAAATCTCTCAATCACCACTCTTAAACCTCTCTCGGGCCACCTATTACGTAGAGTATTGTGCAGTGAAATGAATTTGCACAGCATTACCTACAGAGGAGACACAGAAAACATTACAGAGGGGCACCTGGGTGGCTCAGTGGGTTAAGCATCTGCCTTCAGCTCAGGTCATGATCTTGGGGTCCTGGGATCCAGCCCCGCATTGGGCTCTCTGCTCAGTGGGGAGTCTGCTTTGCCCTCTGCCTCTGCCCTTCCCCTCAGATTGGGGCTCTTTCTCAAATAAATTTAAAAAATAAAATAAAATAAAAACACTACAGAAATACAATAGAAGGTCCACGTTGGTCTTTTTTTATCCGAGTTTGTAAGAACTGATGTAAATTAAATGCAAATAGCATGCAACTCTGCTGCCTTTATCTTGTGGGCAAACAACACAAAAGTTCCCCAGACAAGCCACAGTTAAACAGCTCAGCTGTGCCTCCGGTCTTTTCCCACACCCGTTGCCACTGGCCCTCGGGGATGGTGGGAATCACTGCTGTTAGACCAGCTCCCTGGAGGCCACTGCTCCAGCCTGAACTAGAGGTCAGACATCTGCATAGCCTCATCCTGAACAGATGCAGACACAGAGGCCCAGAGAGGTCAGGGTAGAGGCCCTGGGGTCACCAACAGGCAGAACTCAGCGGCCCACGTGTACTGCTGGCTTGAGCAGCGTTTGTCAAGAAATCCAATTCACGGGGCACCTGGGGGGCTCAGCGGTTGAGCGTCTGCCTTTGGCTCAGGGTGTGATCCTAGGGTCCTGGGATCAAGCCCCACATCGGGCTCCCTGCAGGGAGCCTGCTTTTCCCTCTGCCTCTGTTTCGCTGTCTCTCTCATGAATACATAAAACCTTTAAAAAAAAAATTCCAATTCACTTCCAATAGGTGAAAATTAAGCCCCTGATAAAATTCAGATTTTGAAAAATGCATTTAAAAATGCATCGGATGGGGCGGCAGCGGGCATGAGCTCCCTCATGCAGGCAGGGGCTAGCCCTTGGTGCCCTCTGCACCCAGTCTGCCCAGCTCTTCCCAGTCACCTGCTGCCTCCTGCCCCCATGAAGTGGTGTGGGCCCCAAAGCCCGAGGCTGGGTGGCAGATGCCTGGTGGCGGGGCGTTTGACCACCCACAAATCTTCCACGAGCAAACCCTCTGACAGCCTCACAATGCACAACTTAAAAGCCAGGGTGGGAGCAAAAGAGAGGCGCGTATTCTTTCCAGCTGAAAGGCATTTTACAAAGCTGAAGAGATGCTCACATTCCTGCAGCCCAGAAATTCTTCCTAGGGAAATTTTTTTAATGAAACTATTTCAAATATGCTTTAAAAAAAAAAAAAGACAAAAACCAGAACCCAGATGCTACCATAACGACTAAGTCCGTGCACCGTCTCGCCCAGCTCCATCACAACACCACGCTCTGACAAGAGCTGACGAGGACACGGAGGTTGGAGCCCTCCCACACTGCTGGCGGGAAGGTCAACGAGGCAGCTGCTGTACACAACAGCCCAGCAGCCCCTCCAACGCCTAAACGTGCAGTTCCTCTCTGATGCAGCAATTTTGCTCCAAGGCATCTACCCAAAAGAAATGAAAGCACGCATCCCCACAGAAATAAATGAATAAATGAAATGAATGAATAAATGAAACGTGCCCACTGCAGACAATGGAATAAGATTTGGCCATAAAAAGGAAGAAGCTGCTACAACGTGGATGAGCCTTGCAAGCATGATGCCGAGTGAGAAGCTGGACACAGAAGGCCACATACTATATGATCCTCTTTATAGGAAGTGTCCAGAACAGGCAAATCCATAGACAGAAAGTAGACAAGGGGTTGCCAGGGGCTGGGAGGAGGGGAAGGGGAATGGCTGCTAACGGGGACAGGTGTCTTTGGGGATGATGGAAACGTTCTAAACTTGACAGAGCAATGGCTGCACGACTCTGAATATGCTACAAATCACTGAAGTGTACCTTTTTTTTTTTCCTTTTTTTATATTTGACTTAAATTCAAATTACCAACATATATAGTATAACCCCCACTGTTCATCTCATCATGTATCCTCCTTAGTGCCCATCACCCTGAAATGTACCTTTTCAAAGGGTGCTTTATGGTATGTGAATACATCTCCATAAGCTCGCTATCCAAAACAAACAACGACAAAAAGAAAATCAAGGCTTAAAAAAAGGTCTTCTATAAAGTGAAGAGTCACACTTTAAAATGCTATTTGGTATGTTTCCATGTTCAAATACTTGCTTTGCCAGGATTGTGTTATTTATTTATTTTTTTTTTTCCAATTTTCTGTTGAATGGGAAACCACTTAGATGCAAGGGTCTGGTGAATTTGGGAGACAGATGTTAAGAGAGAAAACCAGGATTTCAGGGCAGGGAGCAGACTCCACATGCAGGAGCACCATCTCCCTCCCCATGAGCTTGTCCCTCGGGAGACCCCCGTCCCTGGGATCCCGGCCCCGGCCCACTCGGTCACTTACCCGATGCCTTTAATGGCCTTGATATACAGGCTCAGCTGCAGTTTCACGGAGCAGTTCATGGGGATCCCAGTGACCTGTGGCGGCAAGCACAGAGAGGGGCCTGGGCTTGCTTGGAGCACCGGGGACACTCCAGACACCTGACCCTGGTCCAGACTGGGTACAGGGAACTTCCCCCCACCTCCTCATCCCACCCCCTGACTCCAAGCCCTTCCAGGCAAACACACACTTCCCTCTTCCGTGCACGGGCTTCCCCAGGTGTAGAATGTCATTTCTGCACTCACCCTCCTCCCTCGGTCCATCAGCCAAGCTAAACAAAATAGTTTGCATGTGGAAAAAGTCACTCTCCTCCGGATTCACACAACTTTTCAACTTTTCCTGTCTCAAACCTCATGTATTGGTCCTTCATGTCTAATTTTATGGTTGCCTTTTGCTTTTTTCTCAAGAACTTTTTAATTTCCAAGTTCGAGGCAGTGACAACAAACTTCCTTTGTGGCAGAAACCTACTTTTTTTTTTTGGATAATTTTTTTGCATACAAAAATAGCAGGAGAGGTGACACACACATATAACCAAGCTCAGAGCGGTGGCTCCTGAAGCAGGAAGGAACCAAGGTTTGAGGTCAGGGAGGCCACAGCTGCTGCTTCTCCACGGAGGCCCGTTTCCTCATCCTCATTAGCAAAAGGAGCTAATTGCCCCCACCAGCTCCCAGAATTTCTGCACGGCAAAATAAGGTATGCCAGACTCAGAACCGTAAATGCTTATTCGATGACCACGTACGTGGGTGGGAAAGGATGTTATCTTCCTTGATAAGCAGGCCTCGTGGGCCTGGGTGGCACAGAGGGGCAAAGGCCGTGCTCCTCGGACGGGGGAGAGCTTGAACCCAAGAACCTGGAGGGATGGGGAGTAAGTCCGTCCTGTGTGGTAACGTGTTAGCATAGCAAGCCCAAGACTGCACTCCTGGAGAAGCCTGTTGGCCAGGCTGGCCAGTGGCTGGCTTGACTTCGGGAGGGCCCCCCCGGTTCCCTAACTGATAAGGGGGGGCTCACTGCGCCTGGATTGTTTGTACACACAGCATGATTTATGCTGGCCATCAGCTTTTCCGTGGGGAGTCTGGAAGTTTGGTAGGTACCAGGCAGTGGGAGCCAGTGTGAGCAGCCCCCAGTAAACACCCTGGGCACTGAGTCAGTAATGGGCTCCCCTGGGAGGTGACACAGCTCACTGCTGGGGGCATTAAGTGTGTCCTGTGTGCCCTCCATGGGAGAGGGCCCTGTACCTGGTTTGGTTGCCTCCACCCCTTGGTTTCACCCCAGGTGCCTTTTCCCTTTGCTTTGTGCTTTGTGTCTTTTCCCTGAAATAAATTACAGCTATTATTTCTACTATATGCTGAGCCCTGGGAGTCCTCCTAGCAAATCATCAAATTTGAGGGTGGCCTTAGAGACCCTGACATAACCCGCCCCCCCCAACCCTGCTTTCTAGAACAGACTTTATATTCGGAGGTCCCCCCCCTTCCCCGGGCCACTTCCTTCCCCAGGAAATTTGTTTCCTTCTCTCCTTGGCCCCTGCTCCTCCAAATGCTGAGGGGCCCCTTCTTAGGGGGCAAAACCCCACCCACTCCCAGCACTTTACAGAACCAAGACATGGGACCATGAACACACTCCCTTTACCACACCCTTCCTGGATGCAGGAGCAGAAAAGCAGCCACCAGGAAAGCAATTCCAACAGGTATTCTGTTTTCCAGGCTAACGCTGCTCAGGCAGCAAACTGGTCCCATGCCCTTCCTCCCCCAAAATCAACAACCAAAAATCAAAAGGCCATTTCCTTTCCCTGTGTGCCTCCAGCAGACCCAAAACCAAAGAATAAGCCAGTTTATACTATGGCTGCAACAAAACACCTACTGGCATCTGTCTGGTTCCCCAATCTTAGCCACCTGTTCCCCAACATGGTGGGGAGAAGCGAAAGACATGCACTAGAATAAAAGTCATGGGTGAGAATCCAGTCATGTTCTTGCTGGATTCCCCAGAAACTGGCAGAGAGAGGGAGGGGGCAGTAAAATAAAGGAACCAGGGACACCTGGGCAGCTCATCGGTTAAGCATTCGACTTAATTTCAGGCCATGATCTCAGTCAGGGTAGTGAGATAGAGCACGTAGGGCTCCACACTCAGCAGGGAGTCTGCTGGAGACTCTTTCCTCTGCCCCTCCCCCACCTCACACCGGTGCACACTCACTCTCTCTCAAATAAATAAATCTTTAAAAAAAATCAATTAATTAAATAAATCAACTAAAAGAGCAACAGGTGAACAGTCAACTTAGCTTTATAACAAAAAACTTAAAAACCGGTTAAAATGTTAAGACAACATGGAAAAGCCTTAACATTTCTAGCAATAACAAATGAACTTAATTTGGAACACAGAACACAGTCGTATTAATTGCTATCAACTTAATTAATATCAATCTCATTAAAATTAACTAGATATTAGCAGAGGACATGAGGTGGGGACATCAGATTTTAGCTTTGAATTATTTGTTTGAATTGTCTGAATTCAGCTTTGTCCCTCACTTACTCTTGTCATTTTATAAACCCATACCCACTGAGATACTAGTGCCTCTGTGCTAATGGCTGGAATCCAGGCAATGAACAAGACAGAATGGACCTTTCCTCTGTGGAGCCAAAAATCCCATTTACAAGTTGTATCACTTGACCTATCTGGACTACAGCTTCCCCATCTGCACAACAGGAGTAGCAGTGCTCACCCCTTCCTAAATAATTGTGAATATTTACAGAGTTACTGCGTGTGAAAATTTCTACCTCGTGTCAGCACCATGAGTATGCGAGCAATATTTGCTGGATGTGAAGTGTGTGTGGTCACAATTGACTTAACTAGTCTGGATTTTAGTGAAAAGAGAGAGAGAGGGAGAGCGTGGAGTTGCAGGGGCCGGTGGGTCGAGTCAGGAGCCCAGAAGATCTGAGTCCACAGAGGAACAACATGGAACAGTATCCAGCACAAGAGCTCAGCAAAAGCCTGTGTGGCCACTCACGAAACAGAAAACCATAGGACTGGCGGACGCCTGCGAGGCTCAGCAGTTTAGAGCCTGCCTTCAGCTCAGGGGGTGATCCTGGAGTCCCAGGATCGAATCCCGTATTGGGCTCCCTGCATGGAGCCTGCTTCTCCCTCTGCCTATGCCTCTGCCTCCCTCTCTGTGTCTCTGAAAGAAAGAAAGAAAGAAAGAAAGAAAGAAAGAAAGAAAGAAAGAAAGAAAGAAAGAAAGAAAGAAAGAGAAAGAAAAAGAAAGAAAGAAAGAAAGAAAGAAAGAAAGAAAGAAAGAAGAAGAAAGAAAGAAAGAAAGAAAGAAAAGAAAGAAAAAAGAAAAAAGAAAAGAAAAGAAAGAAAAAAAGAAAAGAAAGGAAAGGAAAAGAAAAGAAAAGAAAAAAGAAAAGAAAACCATAGGAATGGGATGCCTGGGTGGCTCAGTGGTTGAGCATCTGCCTTCAGCTCAGGTCGTGATCCCAGGGTCCTGGGATCAAGTCCTGCATCAGGCTCCCTGCAGGGACCCTGCTTCTCCCTCTGCCACAGTGTGTCTCTGCCCCTCTTATGAATAAATAAAATCTTGAAAAGAAACCCATAGGATTTTTTAATCAACAGCAAAAGCCAGTAACTCTAAATGGGAACATTTTACAATGACAGAGATATTAAGAGGTAAGACACCCAGGTACAGGTAGGCCCACGGGAGGGCCACATGTAGGGGTCTGCTACCTGCTTGGTCCCCACCTGTAGACAGAATGTCACAGAGGACAAATTCCCCAGAACCCAATTTATCTGCAAGTTATTCCAGGCTCTTGTCGGGACCTATATCTTTATGATATGTTGGCACAGCCAGAGGGCTCCTCTCACTAATTTGCAGACTGATAATTCTAATTAATTTACTGTCTTATGGTCCTTTTATAAAGACAATTACCTGTACAGAGATAATGAACCCCTTGAACTATGGAGTCAGGGCAAAGTAGGGGACCTCTAATGGCTTGATATTCTAGTAGTGATCAATTCCAAGGAAAGCCAGGCTTCCCATCACCCCCACCCTAGAAGAGCTCAGTGGCTGGGGTCCAAGGAGGCACCAATCAGAAATCACCCACTACCCTCCACAGGTTGACAAGCAGGGGCTCACCGGGTGGATGTCCAGGAATAAGGAATGCTCCTCTTGGTTGGGGTGGAGGCCAAGCACTGCCTCTGCCAGCATCGGGTCAGCATTGTAGAAGTGAGGGTGGGAGAGAAACAAGGGCGCATCTAGAAGGCAGAGGGGAGGGGGGGAGGGGCCGTCAGACAAGGGAGAGCCTTGGCACATCCAGAGGCCTGCATTGTGCCAGGCCCTGGAGATGCACAGGGAGTTAAAGAGGACCACCGCCTGCAGAGCATCCAGATGATGGCAAGATGCAAACAACAATACCTAGACAGAGAGGATTCCTTCAGCCAGTCTGTAAATGTCTACCAAGGGCCCGAGAGATGCCCCCCATGCGGAATGGACAAGCTCTGTACCACAGAGGAGCTGCTGATTCAGGTGGGGGAGATCACAGGAAAGAAGGGAGGATGGTGAAAATATGCCAGGCAGGGAAGGCCACAGAACAACATTTCAGGTGGAAAGTTTGGCAGAAGCAAAGGCAGGGAGATGGGAAAATGCACAGGGCACGTGGAGCAGACAGTACACGGAGGCGAATTATGGGAGATGAGGACAGAAAGGTAAGTTGAGGCCAGATCCGAACTTGGGTGGGGGAGGGGCGTCTTGATGGCCAAGCCAAGCAGCCTGGACTGTCTTCTGCAGGCAATGCGGCAGCCGCCAGAGGTGCGGAGGTGTGAATGCCTGCAGCCAGGTCTCCCTATCATCCACGGGAAGGGAGAAGACACACCTGCTTTGCTCCTTCTCTCCCAGCAGCCGGTCTACTGGATGGACGCAAGTGTGAATAAGGACTGACTCAGGCCCTTCTGTGTGAGCAATTCACACCCAGAAACGTGAAGCCAAACCTCTCCATCAACTGATCGTACAAGGCAAACGCCAGTGCATCCTCGTGTGCTCAGGATAACATCTAACAGGCCTGATGGACAATGAGTTAACGAGGAAAAGAATGAGCCTCTCCCAGAAAACCCAAGAGGATCCAGAACAGATAAATCCTAGAGACAGAACACCACACATTGTGCTGGCCAGGGACTAGGGGATGGGAGATGGGGAGTGACTGCTAAAGGGTATGGGGTCTCCTTCTGGGAGGATAAGAATGTTCTGGTACTAGCCAGAGACAGTGGATGCACAATCTTGTAAATGTACTAAACGCCACTGAACTGTACATAATTTAAAAATGGTTAATTTTATGTTATATGAACTTCACCTCAATATAAAAAAAAGGAAAAAACAACAATAAAACTCACAAGGTCTCCTCTGTAAAACCAACAGCACGTCCACCACCTAGCAGGTGACCGCCATTTGTGTTATGTGTATCTGGCAGCCTCAAATATCTAGATTCCTTCCACTTAGCAAGGCCAACCATCAGTTTGAAATAAAAGCTGGCATTTCACTGCTGCCTGATTTTATCTTTCCCAGGATACTTTTACATTCGTTGCCTTCGTGTTTCTCAACATTGATTCATTCAGCCAAGTACCTCTTCAATTTTGCCATATCTGGGTCCCCCTGCACGATTATATAATGTGCGTCTCTGACCCAAATGCCATTATTTAAATAGCTATATTTTAAGGCAGGACTTTCTATCTGAGCCATAACTGACAAACACTTGCCACAATAAGACAGTAAATATAGGAAGAAATACAACAGAAACCATGAAGGTTGCACATTCTAACTAGATACCGTTGCCCGCATGGGGGCTTTGAGCCTGAGACCTGCTCTTTTCGATTCAAAGGAAAGACAGGGAGCACCAGGCTCGCTCAGTCGATGGAGCTTGTGACTCTTGATCTTGGAGCTGCAGGTTCAAGCCCCATGCTGGATGTAGAGATTACTTAAAAATCAAAATCAATGCTGAGCTTGGGTGGCTCAGTCGGTGAAGCATCTGCCTTCGGTTCAGGTCATGATCCCAGGTCTTGGGATTGAGCTCTGTTTCAGACTCCCTGCTCAGCAGGGAGCCTGCCTTCTCTCTCCCTCTGCCTCTCCCCCTGTTTATGGTCACTCTCTCACTCTGCTCTCTTTCTCTCAAATAAATAAAATCTTTAAAAGAAAAATAAAATATTTTAAAAATAATTTTTTAAAATGTTTTTAAATAAAATCTTTTGGGATCCCTGGGTGGCGCAGCGGTTTGGCGCCTGCCTTTGGCCCAGGGCACGATCCTGGAGACCCGGGATCGAATCCCACATCGGGCTCCCGGTGCATGGAGCCTGCTTCTCCCTCTGCCTGTGTCTCTGCCTCTCTCTCTCTGTGACTATCATAAATAAATTAAAAAATTAAAAAAAAAATAAAAATAAAATCCTTTAAAAATAGTAAAAAATTTAAAAAAATAAAAATCTTTTAAAAAGAAAAGATAGGTGCTGGAAAGGCCTCTTACACCAACAGCGACTCTCTCACTAACCCTCTCTCCCAAATCAGTTAATGTTATTTTATTTATTTATTTATTTATTTATTTTTATTTTTATTTTTTTTTAGTTAGTTAATGTTATTTTAAGCCATCTCCTCGGAGCCTCGAAGCTGCCTTGAGTACCCCAGGTACAACGCCCTATCATTTGGAAACCCTCCTTCCTTACCCTCCCATCTCTGCTGTGAAAAGAGACCACCAGAGCGAACACGAGGAGCCCCGTGTTTACAGATGGCAACACCGAGACTGTCTAAGGGCAGCGGTCACCACACCAGGCCCTTGAAGGCGGTAAATCTCAAAGGAGGCCGGAGGCACCTGACATGGGTCAGACCAACGTCCATGACCCAACTCTTGCTTCAGACAGTAAGCAGGCTTGTTCTTTTAACAGCAAGCCAGGCTCCCCATCTTCCCAGCAAGCATGCACGTGTGCATTCCTTTATTTTTATTTTATTTTTTTTTAAAGATTTTATTTATTTATTCATGATAGAGAGAGAGAGAGACAGAGACACAGGCAGAGGGAGGAGCAGGCTCCATGCAGGGAGTCTGACATGGGACTTGATCCCGGGTCCCCAGGATCACATCCTGGGCTGAAGGCAGGCGCTTAAACCGCTGAGCCACCCAGGCTGCCCCTGCATTCCTTTATATTTTATTTCCAAACGGCACGGGGATTAAGTGGCCATTAATTTATAGCTTTATGGCTCGCCCAGCCAGACCTCATTGCCCAGGGTCACCACAGATTACGACGAAGAGGTCTGATGAACAGGTCTGAGGGCCTCGAGCAGCACAGAAGTTTGAGGAGTGAGAGTCCTCCAGGTCCGAGAAATGTTCAAGGCCCTAAAAGGGAAATGTTTGGTATTTCTTATCTTCAGAAAAAAGGTTAGAGAAACGCAGACAGAAGTGTGCCGAAAGACACGGGCAGGAAGTTCCCAGCAGCACTGGGCTAATGGTCAGAAGGCAGCAGCCCCGATGCCCGTGAATGGCTGAGCGGGTAAGGACACGATGGTGCGTTCCCTTGGTGGCACATCATCCAATGAGGAAGAGGGTGCCCACAACACCCAATGCGGACAGACCCCACCAACACAATAATGGGTGGAAGAGGCCAGAAAGAGAGACAAACGCAGCGTTCACCGTATGATCCTGTTCACCTAAAGACCAGAGGCAAGCAAAGCTGTGCTGCTGGACGTCCTGCCAGTGCTGGGAAGGGGCCCGGGGGCTGCTGGGGGCCACTCCTGTTCTGCTTCACGATCCGAGTGCTAGTTACAGCAGCGTGTGCGTTTTGTGGAATTTCAACCTGCACACATCCTTTGGGCAACCCTCTGCACCCATGTTTATTTCAACATTAAAAAAAGAATATTTTATTTACATAGATAGTTTAAAATTCCTTTGCATTTCTAGGGGTGCCTGAGTGGCTCAGTCAGGTGGACATCTGACTCTAGACTTCCGCTCAGGTCGTGATCTCAAGGTTGTGGGATCGAGCCTCACATCAGGCTTGGTGCTCAGCACAGAATCTGTTTGTAGCACTCTCTCCTTCCCCCCTGTCCCTCCCCACCCCTGCTCCCTCTAAAATAAATATATAGATCTTTAAAAAGCAAATAAATAAATAAAAAATAAAATTCCCTTGCACTTCTGAGGTTATTCTGGCAGATGTGCTAAGATGGGGCAGTGCAGACCTCATCCCTAGCCTCCTGACATGGATGGACCTATATAGCCCATGCCTGCCTGGCACCCACCCTTTCTCCTGGAACCCACATCCCAGCTCTGGAACCCACTGTCCCCTCCCACGCTATGCCAGGGCTGGTCCCACCCATGGAGTCAGGAGCTGAGTGTGTGACTTGGTAATTGGCTCATAGCTGGCCATGGGACTCGACCCCAGGACCCCAGGATCACAACCCAAGCCAAAGGCAGACGCTCAACCACTGAGCCACCCAGGCATCCCTACTCTGGGATCTTTAATCACACAAGCCATGAAGTGCTCCTAACGGCTTAGGTTGCTGCGGCTGTCACCTGCCACAGCAGCGGTAGCACACAGCCCAGCGGGTCTCTGTCACCCCATCCCACAAGCAGAAATTCCCACAGACACCAGGAAGGGAAGCATGAAACAGAGGGTGAGGCCAGATAGGTCACACAAGGCCATGACAGAGAGGGCACCTTCAGACCCCAGCTCCAACCAAACCCTTCACCTTACAGAGCACCCCATTCTGCTTGAACATTGGGAGTCATCCAACCGGACAACCCTGTGGCCAACTACCCTTCTCAAACCCCCATCTCCAGTGGGACATGTGGCTTCACCGGACAGGCCCCCGGAAGGCAAGACCCAGTCAAATGAGGAGTGGCTTCTTATCCTACCAACCGTGGGAACTCGGGCACGTCCCAGTCCTGAGCCTCAGTTTTCTAAGTGCAGGATAAACCCCACACACACCCATACACTCAAATACTACCTACTGGTCACAATTCTAGAAGCTAAGGACAAAGCCCTGCCACCAGCATTTACAGTCTGGTGGAGGACCCAGGCAATAAATAAGTAAAACAAAATACACAGTGATTTCAGGGAGTGATGGGCAGCAAGAACACACCAGAGGCTGAAATGACAGAGAGCAGCTTGCAGGGATGGGGGGACAGAGGGGTAAGGACGGATAACTTTAGTATGGGAAATCACAGCAGGCCTCCTGGAGGAGGTGGCCTCTGAATAGATCAAAAGGAGGGGAGGGAATAATCCACACAAATCCACATGGATATCTGGGGAAAGAACTTTTGAGGCAGGGGGAACAGTTGATGCAAAGGCCCTGAGGTAGGACCAAACTTGATACAGTCTACAAACAGGGAGAAGGCAGGGGGCTGAAGACTAGTTAGTGGGGGGAGTACAGGAAGAAATGATATTCGAGAGGCTGGCACAGGCCAGATCCTGCAGAGCACAGAGGCTACGGTCAGGTCAGGGCTTCACTTTATGTGCGTGGGGGGAGCTGTAAGACATTTGAAGCAAAGCGTCGGCTGGCAATCCGTGTTTTAGAAGGGTCCCTCGGGCTGCTCTCTGGAACAGGTCCCACCGTGGTGAAGATGCCCTCCTTCTGCACTGGCCGTCCCATACAGTCACTAGGCACATACGGGTGGTGATCATTTGAAATGTGGCCAGTGTGACTAAGGCACTGCCTTTTAATTTAATTGCATTCAAACCAATTTCAATTTACAGAGCCGCCTCCCTACCAGGGCCGGTAGTGATGGCACTGGACAGTCTGGGAAACAGTAGGTGTGTAAGGTGACAGCAATGTCACAGAGGGGCTACCGGGAGGCAGAGTAACGGGAGGGAGTAGGGACTCCTTTTGTTTGCAGACAGAGCTGACGGGCTTGCTGATACGCTGGGCAAGGACGAGGGGGAGCACTGGAGGTGACAGCCAGGTGTCCAAATTGAGCAATTGAGGCGGACTTCCAGGGGACTGGCACACAGCTTGAAAATGTGACGCCAGATGACACCGCTGGCACGAGGCCTCACACTCCAGCCCAAAACCACACACGGCCCAACGAGATCTTATGGAACAGCCCGACTGGTGGCAGCTTCCTTCCCTCCCCACAGGGAGCGAAGGGCCCCTCCCACGAAGCCACATCCTCGAGGTACATATCTTGGGGCAGCAGGCGGGACGAGGCCTCCCCAGAGCCATCCGTGTCCCTGTGTGCAGAGCCTGTGAACACACCAGGTCCCTGGGCAACGGGGAGCAGCGCAGGGGGAATGTAGGCCGCCGATCAGCTGGCTCTAAAAGCGGATTATCCCCGGGGTAGGGGCGGGGGGTTGTGTGCGATATAGTCTCCAGGGTCTTTAAGCCAGAAGACAGAACCGGAGAGATGGGGCCTCGGACTTGGGATCAGAGAGACACGGAGTTGCTGGCGGTGAGGACGGACGCGGGGCCAGGAGCCAGGGAACCCAGACAGCCTCAGAAAGCCCACCACCTGGCCCCCTGCACCTGCGGAAAGGAACACGGCCTGCTGACACCAGGGCCCTAGGCCTGCGTGGGACCTCGGAACCGTTTAAGATGCTACGTTTATGTTGTTTATGTGGCTCGGCCACTGAGATTGTGGGGATTCATTAGTACAGCAACTAATCTACACGGCCTTTCCTCCTCTTCTCTTCCTTATCTCCGGCCTAATGGGATTATCAGGAGTAGAGGCCAGAGATGTGGCAGCCCCGGAGGAGCCCCGCCCGCGGCCCTCCCGTGGGAGACGGCACGTACTGAACCTGCAGGTGCTGACGTTCTGAATTCCAGACTCCAGGCATGGGCAGAAGCCCTCGTTGGGCGGGTAGACAGAGCCGTTGGCGAATAAGGTGCTGGGGGCCACGAAGCGATAGGTGGGGATGCCTTGGAACGTCCCCGACTCCTTGTAGATAAGTTTCATGGACCTGCAGGGGACAGATTGGGGTGGGGGGGGTGACCTCAGGAACCGGGCCGCGAGACCCGTCCTTCTGAAGGTAAGCCCAGCCGAGCCACTTCTCCCGGCTGGTGCTGCCAGCCCCCGGGTCCTGCAGCCACCAGCTCTCCCCCCACCCCGGGGAACTGCCAACAGCCTGCTATTTGCTCTCCCCGCCTCCCTGCCCACACTCGTCTGTTCCCCGAGAGCAGGTGGCGCTTTAAAACGAGAACACTTAAAACGGCAAAGGCTTCCCGTCTCATCTATAATAAGATCTGTCATCCTCACCGTGGCTCAACAGATTCTATGAGGTCCAGCCTCTGGCTGCCCTGTATTGTACCCCACGAGCCTCCTGGCGATTGCTCAGACATCCTTCCTCCTGCCCCCGGGCCTTTGCATCTGCTGCCCTATCTGCCCTTCCCTCGATGCTCACACATCAGACTACAGATCTCCACATGGGTGGCGATTCAGCGGCCACCTCCACAGGCTGCAGCAGCACGCCCCCTCATCCTATTAACCCTGCTCTATTCCACTTCTAAGCATGAATAGGGTCTTCAGATTACAACCGTCCTGCCCTCCTGCTGTCCACAGAGACCCTTGGACAGGGCGACACTGGGTGGGATGCACTGAAAGCATAAAACACGTTCCAGATTTCTACAGCTTGATACAAAAAAAAAAAAAAAAAAAAAGGTAAAGCATCTCAGTAACAGTGGACATTGTTTACACACCGAAATGGTAATATTTTGGATACCGTGGGTCAAATAAAACCTATCATTAAAATCAACTTCACCTACTTCTTGTTACTTTTTTTAACATGGCCACTAGAAAATTTAAGAGTATAGACAGGACTGACACCGTGTTGTGACTGGACAGCACCGGCCCAGACAAGGGTGCTGGGGATGGAAATGTGGTTGCGCAAGAAGACACCCTTGTTTTTAGAAAACACCCACTAAAGTCTTGAGATGGCCAACGTACTCCCCAAAGGTCTGGGGACAGAGCGCACAGGGCCAAAGAGAACTCCCAAAACTGAGTGAAATGGCATGCTCCTGCCACTCTTCTCTGGGATGAAATTTCCAATTTTAAAAAATAAACACACGCACAGCACAGGCCTTCAGGCTCTCTGACACTGCCCCACGGTGCGTCTGCCTGAGTCCCCCTGCCAGAACATAAGTCCCCCAGGAACAGCAACTGGGCCCATCCTGTCTCTGCCTAATGCAGCAGGTGCCACAGAGGTCTGCTGGGAAGGCAGAGGAGTCCAAGTTCACACCAGTAACTCTCAAGTAAAGGATTTTTCCAGAGTGGCCTGAATGGGGCAGAGTGCCAGGCAGTGGCCAGAGGTGGGCCCTAGGGCCCACTGTCTCTTCTCACCTACACTGGGGCCCCTGGAAGCCACTACCCCAAGCAAGCCTCTGAGGCCATAGTCTAGAGCCTGCAGGGGCCATAGGGGAGGCATCTAGATGTCTCAGCATCCAGAGGGACATGAGGGCAGCCAGAGAGAAGCCACAGGGAGCCCATGCTCACCTAATCCCAGCCCTCTACGACCTGATGGTTTCCTGCTGCTGCCACTGCCACTGCCACCGCCACCACCGCACCAAGCACTGCATGGCCAGCAGCCTCTCTGGGGCCTGCCAAAGCATCACAACCGCTTTGGCTTTTCATGATGTAACCTAGGAGAACTCAAGACAGTGCCGAGGGCCGACAAAGAGCCAAACTGCTTCCCAACTGCACGCCAAAAGCCACTCAATTAGGCTGTGAGCACCCACAAAGCTGATTTCCGCTGCCCGGGAGGCCCAGCAGGCCTCAGAACATTCCAGCAATTACCGGCAGGCCTCAGGGCTGTAGAATTCCAGCGAGGTCTCAGGAGTCATAAACGGCGCCCACATCTGTCCCGAAGTCCCGTTGATCATGTTGCACTGATCAGAATGCCAGAAGTTGACCTGCAGGGAAGCGTTCAGACCTGGCTCTCAGAAATGCCCTCCTGGGTGCTGCACACCCAAAGTGGGGTGGTGACTGCACAGACCGGGGTCCCAGGGTGAACATGACCACTCCGTCCCAGAAGCCAGTTCCCTCAGGGAGACAGGCCAGCAGCGTGGGAGGCGAGAGAGGGCAGGGCACACAGACAGCCAGGAGCATCGACCTCAGCCCCTCGCTAATGTGGAACCCTGAATGTGCTGGGAACTCAGTAACTTCGTCTGTAAAATCACCCCCATCTCCAAGGGGCACTGTGGGCAGCAGAGGTGGCATCCTCACCTCTCAAGGAGGGAGTCGCTAGACACTTCCTAAAAACAGATAAAGGGGGGGGTACCTGGGGGGCTCAGTGGGTTAGGCGTCTGCCTTCAGCTCAGGTCACGATCCTGGGGTCCTGGGATCGATCCCCGCATCGGGCTTTCTGCTCAGGGGGAGTTGCCTTCTCCCTCTCCCTCTCCCTCTGCCCCTTCCCCCACTCATGTTCTCTCCCTCTCAAATATCTTTAAAAAATAATAATTAAAAACAGATAAAGCAAAGAGGTGACACAGGAAGAAATATATTTAAAATCATAATGATGGCCACCCCGGGGACCGTGGGGTGGGGGGAGCTCTCAAAACAGTAGTTCCCTCTGGAAAGTGAGTCTTGGAAGAAAACCACAGACTTCTCACTTTCTGCACCCCTCCCCCTGCCATCAGAGCAAGTTTGGTCATGTGCGCACGCATATCTGTGCAATGAAAAAACAAGCCAGAGAGGTCGAAGAGGCTCCCCTGGGAATGGTTATTGCCGGCTGCAAATGGCGAGCTGGCCACTCTGTGCACGGCTGGGGGTGTCACTGGGCCCCAGAGCCCCGGTCTTGGCAGCGGCCACCGTGGTGAGCACTCCGTAGCTACCAGCAGCACCATGTACTGTCACTCACGTGCAAGCATCACGAGAAAAAGCTTAAACTTAGGTGGAAAACAGCAAGCTGTGGAACAGTGCACGTGGAATGACTTCATCATGTTCAGAGAAGCAGCAAACCCACCATGTGTCTATGCACACACACACGGGCGTGGAACGGGTCCCAGCGGGCAGGATTCCATACCCACCACTGCCCACCACTGCGTTCCCTCTGTGCGCCAGGGAGCGGGATGGCCGGTGTGAGACATGGTGCAAAGGGGACATGAGATCTGTCCCTCTTGTTTTGTTTTTTTAATGTGAACGTCTTCCTGTGTTTCAAGTGTGATTTTTTTTTTAACTCAATAATATCTTCTAATGCAATGGCTGGTTACAACATCAGTGTGTTACCTTTGAGGTATTTTGTAAATTAGGAACAGAAGGAAAGTAATAACTCACTTCCTGGTACCCACTAGGTGCTAACTAAGTAGAGTTTCCATCCCCCACCCATCCATCCAGATGATGAGCTAGTCGAGCCTTAACCACGGGGGATGCCCCGCCTCCGGGAGCTTCTCCATCACAGATGTGACCACCCTCCAGAGTTTGAAGACAAACAAGGAGCACAGCCAGGTGGCCCTGCCCTCACCTTGCTGAGCCCATTCCACTTGTCCACGAGGTGGATCCTGCTGAAGTCTTTGACCCCCGTGAACACAGTGAAGATCCCAGAATCAGAATTGTTCAGCTGTGGATAACAACAGAGAACACCATCCTTAAACCTCAGGACAGGGGCAAAGGCCCTGGGGCCCAGCCCTCAAGCCCACCCGTTCACTTAGAGGCCATTCCCCGCTGCACCCAGAGGACAGAGGCCTTGATACCTTGTTCAGTGCTGCATCTCCAGGGCCTGAGGACCAAGAAGAGGAAGGCTTTCTAGAAGGGGCACTCCCTTGAAAGCATCCCCATCTTCCTTTCCCAACTCACAGAGAGTCTCCTTCTCCCGGGTGAATAGCAGAATGACCACCTCACCCTCTTCCCCAACTTAAAATAAAGCATGGTCATGTGACCTCTTCAGTCAATGAGACAGAAGTAGATGGGGCGGGGCGGGGGGGCATGCCCTTTCCGGGGTGGAAGCTTTAGGAGCTCAGGCATGCTTTTGTCACCCTGCTTTCTGCTGCGGCATAGGGGTCGTGCAAGTATGTCTAGCTGTGACCTCCCTCAGTCTGAGTCCCTGAGTGGCCACAAAGAACAGAGAGCCTCCTGGTCACCCACACTGACACGGCATATGAACCAGGATCAAGCCACTGACATTCTGGGGCTGCTTACTCCACAGCATGACCTGGTCCCTCCTAGTGGATTTAGGACCCTACACTTACTGAACATGTCCTAGATAGTAAGGCCCAGGCTTTGGCACTGAGGTTCTTCCCTACAAAACACATGTCTAATTTACTGCAAAGACACACAAAGCAGGTGCCTGGGTGGCTCAGTGGTTGAGCGTCTGCCTTCAGCTCAGGTCGTGATCCCGGGATCGTGGGATCGAGTCCTGCATCGGGCTCCCCACAGGGAGCCTGCTTCTCCCTCTGCCTATGGCTCTGCCTCTCTCTGTGTGACACATTAGGGACACATAAAAAAAATACCAAGAGGGCAGCCCCGGTGGCGCAGCGGTTTAGCACCACCTGCAGCCTGGGGTGTGATCCTGGAGACCCGGGATCGAGTCCCACATCGGGCTCCCTGCATGGAGCCTGCTTCTCCCTCCGCCTGTGTCTCTGCCTCTCTCTTCGCTCTCTCTGAATGAATGAATAAATAAATCTTAAGGAAAAAAAAAAATACCAAGAAATGAGTGACTGCGGGGCAAAATCTAGAAGCACCGATTCCCTGAGACCCAGGCGGCTCCCTCCGTGTAACATGTACCGTGTAACGGAATACACATTAAGAATTCAATAGGGTTGTTTACCAGCTGAGTGGCTAAATCAATGACTAGTTGGGCAAACAGGCTCCAGGGCAGGGCCCGGTCTAAAGCCCTGCTCTGGCCTCCTAAGATCTGAGTCATGGCACCCATTCATTCTGAGCTTCACGGGCCTAGACCTAAACCATTACGAGGGAAGAACAGGAGCCCTGAGACGCTGGGAGTGCGAAGAGAGCAAATGTATACATACAGTTAAGCGGCGCCTGAAAAACAGTAGGAGCCCCAAATGCTAGTCTTTATTATTATTGTTATTAACAAAGGCTCCCCCAAAAGGACCCTAGAAGAATAATCATTATAGACAAAGTATATCAGAGACTGACACTTAGTACCCAAAGTCTATTGCTCCCCTTTCCCCTTTGTAACAAAACCCAAACCTTACTCAGGGCATCAGCACAGCAGCTAAGAGGCTACATTTCCCAGCTTCCCTTGCAGCGAAGTGTGGCCCCTTGACTAAATTCTGGCCAGAGGAAATGTAAGTAGAAATTGGTTTTCTCCCTCCCAAAGACGGAGACAGCTGGCGCATGCTGTTTTGTCCTCAACTCCCCTGCCTGCCTCTCCATCCCCAACCACTTCTTTCCTTCCTCTTATGCTTCCTGGTATAATGTGGTAGCTGGTGCTCTCGCAGCCATTTTGGGCCATGTAGTAATCTGGAGTATGAGAGTCACACTGTAAGGATGACAGAGCAAAGAATTCTAGATCCCCAGAGGATATGAAGACACCACATCAACACTAAGCAGTCACTGCTGGAATGTTATTTGGGGGTTTCCATTATACACAAATATATATTACAGGGATGCTCCTCACTTTGTAATAATTTTCATTCATTCACAAGTTTGCAAGATGTTTTCAAAGGAATCATGTCACTTACTCCAAACTTGCCAACTTACCCACACACTCAGAACCTGTCATCCTGGTTAAAAACGTGTTAAGTGTCTATCACATGCCAGGTACAGGATCACAATTTCTCCCTCCCGCTTCCCCCAAGACAGATCAGCAGAGCCCAAAGGGGAGGCTGAGTCTGGAGCAACCCAGAGGGCTCGTTAAAACCTATGGCAGAGGGAGCCGCAGTCCGAAGTCAGACTCTGCATCAGATCACAGCTCAGGCACCCAATCACTACCAGGTGACGGGGGTCACGATAAAGAAAAAAGCAGGCAGCTGAGAGCAACGTTGTAGTCAGCATTTGGGACCTGCCTCCCCAGCAGCCACTCCTTCTCCTGGCAGCAGCCCTCAGCTGTCCATGCCCAGCCCAATCACATCATCTCAACCTGATCAAGCTGCACCTAAATCAATGCCTAGGGTTTTCAGGTATATAAACCAATTGATTCTCTATTTCTAGGGCACCTGTGGCTCAGTGGTTGAGCATCTGCCTTCGGCTCAGGTCGTGATCGGGCTCCCCACAGAGAGTCTGCTTCTCCTTCTGCCTATGTTTCTGCCTCTGTGTCTCTCATGAATAAATAAATAAAATCTTAAAACAAAAACAAATTCTCTATTTGTCTTAGGCCAGTTTGAGTTGGGTCTTCTGCCATTTGCAACCCACTGTCCCCAGGTCCCCAGCCAGGCTGTCAATGGAGAACAAGACACAGGCCCCGAACTTGTCACTGGGCCACACTTACCTCTGCAAATAGCCCAAACTTGCCCTTGAAGGGTAACATGTTTGGGAGGTACTTGTTGATGAGGTGTATGAGGGGGTCCTCATAGCCCCACATGATCTCGCCTATGGTGCGGTTCATGAAGGCACGCTCCCCAAGGGTGCTGAACGCCAAAGTCATGATCAGCTTCAGGCTCATGGGCTTATCTTCCATCATCATCGCCGCAGCCTACAGAGCAAGGGGACACTGCAGGTTACAGGCTAGACACAACTGGCCCACACACCCCTGACTTGAGGCCAGGCCTGAGGCAGGGTTCATCAACGGGAATGAACTTCGGGCCCAGGAAGGTGCCTGCAGCAGATGTGTAGGGTGTCTGGGGCATCCAGAACCATCCTCTCTAATCCTCCAGTAACAGGACCACCTGCGTTACGAGATTCAGGAGAAGTTAACTCCATCCTCAGTCCCAGAGGCAGGCACATGGCAGGGGCCTGGTTTGAGAACGTGTACAGGGCCCAATCAGAGCCACAAGAAGTGGGAAACATTCCACGAGGGCTGTCAGATAGAAGGGAGAGCTTCCTATTCCCTCCTTGAAGGCCATAATCACCCTAAGGGGCAGGTCTGCCAGAGCAGGGCACCAACCCAATCTGGGCAACCCAATCTGCACCCTAGATCAAGCCATACCTGAAACCAGCCAACCTCTGCCTTTTTTGTAACATGAGCCCATAGATTCCCTTTTTGCTCATGATGGTTTGGAGCATCTTTTACTATCCCCTTGTATCCAAAAGAATCTTAATTAAGACTCTACTCCACTTCCTTATAGCTCCCTCCCAAATGCCAAGAGTCCCAAAGATCTGCTCTACCTAATAACTAGGTGCTTAGAATGCAGACGAATTTATTTTTTAATTTCTGTTCTCCTCTGGAGATATTGTCTTGGCACTTGGTTTATTTTTTTAAGGCACCTCATCCTAAGGTAAGAAAGTGAACACAGCCAGCATTTCCTAAAACGTGGGCCAAAGAGGTTGGGTTCCTTGGGAACTCACCAGGATCTCCTTACCATTATAATAATCTTTGAAAGGTAATAAACACAGGATTTTTTAAAATCACAAAAGGATATATAGTACACAACCCTGTCCAACCCCTGTCCTTCCCCTTCCCATTCTTCTCCTCCAAGGCTGCCCACTGCTATCAGTTCTTGAGTATTCCTCCAGAGACATCCACAACCAGAGACCAGCACACTAGGGTCCATGGGCCAAAGCCAGCCCACCACCTGTTTCTGTACAGTCTGAAAGTTAAGGATTTTTTTTTATATTTTCAAATAGTTGGGGAAAAAACAAATATTCAAAAAATCCCATGAAAGTTACATGAAACTCACCTTTGGTGCCCATGAAATAAAGTTTTATTGGAACACAGCCATGCCTACTCATTCATGTTGTCTTTGGCTCCTCTCGCGTTAGCAGGCCGAGCTGAGTAGTTCCAACAGAGACCACGTGGCCCTCAAAGCCTAAATATCTACTATCTGGCCCTTTACAGAAGAGGTTCGCTCACCCCGCTCGAAACATATAAAGAAAAAGCACATGTGTGTAAGTGGGCGTGTGTGTGCAAGTATTTCTCCTTTATAAATAATAAGCGGTGGCACCGTGTGTGGGTTCTGCACCTTGCCTCTCCCTCACGTCAGTGTACCTTGGGGACTGCTCCGCACCACTGCCTGCGGCCCTGCCTCCTACTGCTGGCTGCGTCCTCAGGCACTGCCCGGCCGCAATAAATTCCCACAGTGAAACAAGATGGAACAATATTTAGGTTGTTTCTAGAAGTGTGCTCTGACAATATTGCCACAATGACTACCCTTGAGCGCAAGCATCTTTTCTGTGTTATCCTCTCAAGAGGACACGGCCCTACAAAGGAAATTTTTGAGGTCAAAGCCATGTGCAATTTATATTTAAAGTCAGCATCTTCCAACAGCTCATACCGGTTCTGTTCTTCGTGACTACGTGAGACTGTCCATTTCCACAAATGCTCACAACCCCTGGGGCGCTATCACACAGTCATTGCCAACCTGGTCGGTGGGGGGAAGGTGCCTTCACTGCCAAAAATGAAGGATGTGCCTGGGGGTGGGGAGGAATGGGGAGGCAGCTGTAAGGCTTTGGGATGCACCTATTCTTCTGTCCTGTCCAGCCAATGGATTCAGCAGGCGAGCTCACGTCAGATCCAGAGCCCGGCCCAGCGCCAGCCTTGGGATCACCGGCAAGGAAACAAGGGAATGTGTGTTAGGCCCATAAACGCTGAGCGCTGGCAGAAAGTGAACACAATAGGCCTGAGGCTTCTGTCTCTCTAGAAAGGCCCGCCCCCAAGGTTGGCCCATGGCTGGCGTCTGGGAACTTGGGTTTCGAGGGGGCTCCCAGCACTCCCTGACTGATGGGGGGCTTGTGGTGTCGGGACTATGTGTACAAACAGTGTGCTTCATGCTGACCACCTGGGGATCTGAATCTTGGGAGGAGCCAGGCAGAAGGGGCCTGCGTGACCAGCCCCCAATAAAAGCCCTGGGCACGGAGTCTCTAGTGTTTTCCTTGGCAACAACCGTTCACAGGTGCCACCACAACTCGTTGCTGGGGGAACGAAGGGTGGCCTGTGTGGCTCCCCTGGGACAGCTCATGGAGGCTGGATGCTGGTCTCCACGCCATGTGCTTTTTCTTCCCTTTGCTGCCTTTGCCCTGCTGCCTTTGCCCTTCTGCTGTAATGAATCACAGACGAGAGTGGGACAGCGCACTGAGTCCTGTGAGCCCCCCAGGGAGGCAGCAAGCCTGGAGGGGGTCTCGGGGACCTTGGCACAGCATGGCTAATGGTTAGTGAATCCAGCTACCGCTAGGGTTCTCACCTGCAGAGAACAAAGGCCCTGCGTGCAAATGCTGCAGAAGAGGACATGGCCTGCGGGGGCCCCATGAAGTCCCCCACCAGGACCTCCCTGTGAAGATTCTAGATTTGTAGAGAGAGAAGGGAAAGACAAGGACTTTGGCTGACACCCCCAAACCAGAGCAGAAGGATATGCCTGGGAAACTCAGCGGGCGGCAAGCCGGGTCCCAAGAGCCACAGGCTGTACCCCCCCAACCCTAACACTGAGCGCCAGCCCGGGCAGGGGGAGGGGGCAGGCGAGAAGAGAGATGGAAGCCCTTGGGGGCAGAGATGAGGGCTGGGGCCAGGGGCGCGGCCGGGGGGCAGCCTTACCAAGACCAGGATGTTGGGCATGACGATATAGTCGCTCTCTAAGCCATGGGATTTGTCGGGCTGGAACTGGAAGCTGCGATACTCAAGGAATGACACTGTGTCATTGTCATTGAAGGTGATGTTGCTCTTGTGTCTGAACTCCCTGTGGGCAGGGAAGTCGGTGGTCAGCGGGCCCTCGCAGCACAGGGACAGGGCGCTTGCCAGGAGCCCCCCAAAGAGCACCCCAATCCCAACATGTTCCTCCCCCAGGCCAAGCACCACATCCTTCACAGACTCCCCAGTGCATGCGTGCACCTGCTTCTCCGAGGGAGATCGGTAGCACAGTGGTTAGGAATGTGCACTCTGGAGCCAGAGGGCCCAGGCTCTAATCCTGTTTCCATTACTCACTTCCAGGGCCTCTGTTTTCCCATCTATAAAATGGGGGTGATAACCAGACCCACTTCACAGGGCCGTGGTGAGCACGGAGTGGGTCAGTGCACGTTAAGTACCAGCTGCATTACATGCTCTTGCTCTGCAATCCATTCTCCACAAAGTAGCCAGAGAATCTTTGAAAAGTAGAAATCAGATCATGTCTTCCTCTCCCCAGCAACTCTCCCTTGTATACTGGATAAAATCGAGCTCCTAAGGTGGCCTCCGAGATCCCCACACCTGACCCCATCCAATGCCTGGGCCTCACCCTCTGCCACTCTTCCCCTCACTCATACCACACCAGCCACTCAGGCCTTCTCCTTTCCGGACTACCAGACTCTGCCTGACTCAGGGCCCTTGCACTGGCTGCCGCCTCTGCCTGGGGCCCTCTTCCCCCTACATTTTCACACGGTGGCACCCCCTTCTCACCACCCACGTTCAGGGAAGTGTCCCCTTGACAGAGGTCCTCCCTGACTCTCCAGTTAGACCAACTCTGTCCACGCCCCTCCCTCCAGCACTCTCCATGCTTCACCTTCCTTGCTCTCACCACACTTATGATCACCTGATTTGTTCACATGATTACTCTCTCCCATGTCAGCTCTGTCAGGCAGGGGCTTGGATCTGCCTTTCACAGTGACCGGCACAGTGCCCAGTACACAGGAGGTGCTCAATATATGCTTCCAGAATGAAGAAATGAACATGAACTTTGGCAAACCAACACAGAAGCCTTCCATGGACAAGCTCCGCCGGGATGGCAGTTCTGCAACGGGGTTCATCCCAGAAAGCGGGATGGGCGGGAGCCTGGAATCAGGCCTTATACCAGAACAGTCCTCCTTCATCTCTTGGAAAACTGCTCCAGGCGATACAACAAGCTGCGCTCTCCCAAAGACTGTGACCAAGCGAAGAGGCCGTGGCAGCAGTGGTAATAATGTGCTGGCAAGGAACGTTTCCTGGGCACGTACTGCATACCAAGCCCTGTGCTAAGGGCGCCCCACTTTCTGATCCACTCCTCATAACGCCCTCTCCCATGGTGGAGACTGTCATCCTCATTTTACAGATGGAGAAACTGAGGCACGGGGAAGGCATGCCCTTTGCCTGATTGCAGGAGGTTGCTCTCCAGAGTGCCAGGTCTTGACCACCAGAACACCAGCTTGGGGGAAGCAGACTGACTTTGTGCAAACCCCTCCACAACTAGGGGCCTCGGTTTCTTTTTCTGTAAAGTGGGGAAATGACCCTCAACCCTACAAAGACTACCCGCCTGGGAGACCCAGTCCACCCCAGTTCAGCCCCCTCCATCCTCACCTGTACACGTAGGGCCCGCGCTCCCGCACCTGCGGCTTCTGCCCCAGGAGCACTGCATCGGGGTTGACAACGTCGAAGAAGTAGACGGACAGGTAGAAGGGGACAGGGATCTCCTTCCACATGTTGAAGGACAGGCTATTGGGGTCGATGCGCACATTCTGCAGGGGGAGCAAAACAAACAGGGCCATGAGGAGGGTGTGTGGAGGCCCCCGCCAGGGCTGCCCAGAGCCAGCCTGCATGGCCAGGCCCCGCCAGTGCATCCGGGAGGTGGCTCCTGGGTGGCGGGGAAGCTCTGCACACGCGCTGCTCCAGAGTGTCAGTTCACAGCCAATGTATTCCTGCTGCTACTTTTTTAAATGTGTTTTAGTAACAGAAGCCTGATCAGAGATCAGGAGGTAGCTACAGCCAGGCTGCGGGATTATGGGCTCCCTGAGGCCGAGTGCATCATTCATTCATTCACGCTACGGAGCATCTACTACGTGCCAGGCATGTTTCTAAGGGCTGGGGATAAATGAGTGAACGAGACAGACCCCAATCCCAACTCTGTAGTGTCTTTAATCTACCAGGTATGAAACACGAAGGCACAACAGGTACTGTGTGAGAGGCAGGGCGCGGGGAAGAAGACTGCAACTTTAAACAGTAGTCACACAAGCAAAACACAAGCAAAAACAACAAAATAAAAACAAAAGGCAGTGAGGGGAACACATGGATTTGGCAGGGCGGGGGTGGGGGTGGTAATTCCACATAGAAGCAAGGCCAGTGCAAAGGCCCTGAGGCAGGGAGGTGCCAAGACAGAGCCAAAGAAAACAGGTCTGCAGCTTGTCTGTCAGATACACAGATACACTGGCCTCTAATCCCTGCCTTGCTCCTCAGCTCTACAAGCCCTTGCTGCAGTGTCACAAGGAGGTTCCCTCTCATACCACCCAATCCCCCCCAACATGGCCGGCCACATCATGGGCCCCACAAGGCTCAGAGTCTGGGTCTGACACAGTGACCCAGGCCATCAGATAGATACCTGATACCACAAAGCTAAGCATCCTCGGTAGCAAGCACCACCTTCCATGTTCCTTTGAACATGGCCTTCCAGGGCAAGGAAGCCACCTCTACTGTCCCCAAATAGCCAAAACCAACGGGCAGAGAGACTCCAGAGGAGGTGGAAGGCAGGAGCTGGCTGGTCAGGCCCAGCCCCGTGTCCCCAATGAGCAGACTCTGGGAAGGAACAAATAAGGAAGTAGCCAGATCCCAGGGCCACAGGGGCAAGATGGTCACCTCCTGAGCCTCAGTTTCCCCATGTGTACAATGGAAACCAATGACTCTGTAGCCTCAGCCATATCTCACTTGACCAACATGATGCTTAAGTGAAGAAAAGTTGAATTAATTGCCAAGAATAAAAAACTGGAAGATTTCACATAAAATCTGGAGTTTTTTGGGGTATAATAATCATTTGCTAAACACATCTTCCTACCAGCCATGGAAGCCACAGGATCATTTTTATATCCAGAGCATCTAACACATACAAATCAAGGTGACTCATAAACATGATTTGGACAAAGCAACAAAGACTCTGTGGAATCTCCCTATTGTTTCTATACCAACAATTTTTTTTTCAAGATCAAACACACCCAGGGGCCAATCGAATGCACACCTTCAGGCCATAGTTGGGACACGGGCCACCCCTTTGCCACGCCTGTTGCAGCACATCGCCAGCACCATCAACTGGAAGAGGGTGACCTCCTCATTTTTTTTTAAGATTTTATTTATTTATTCATGAGAGACCCAAAGAGAGAGAGAGAGAGAGAGAGGGGGGGGCAGAGACACAGGCAGAGGGAGAAGCAGGCTCCATGCAGGGAGCCCGATGTGGGACTCGATCCTGGGACTCCAGGACCATGCCCTGGACCGAAGGCAGATGCCAAACCACTGAGCCACCCAGGGATCCCCTTCCCCATGTTTCTAATGGGGAAACGGAGGCCTGGAACGGTTGGGTGGCTCTCCCCAGGCCCCACACAGCAGGTCTGACAGCAGAGGTGACCCTCCCAGACCCCGGGGACACGGGCTTGGTGAGTGGAATTCATCCTCAGGTGAGCAGCTGCTGGGCTGGCATGGGGTCCACCAAGGATGGAAACTCTCAAATCTTCAACAGGCCCAAAGGGAGGAGTAAGAGGGAGCTAGTCCCGTCATGCCCTCTCCGCCATACCCTCCCCCAGAGAAAAGACACTCACAGGGCTAGTAACTGGGGGTCCCTGTCTGGCCTGGCTTCCGCCAGGACACTCCACCAAGAGAAAACACATCAGACCCAGTTCCTTCTTCTTCTGTGTGTGTGTGTGTGTGTGTGTGTGTGTGTGTGAGAGAGAGAGAGAGAGAGAGAGAGAGAGAGATAAAAATATGTAACATAAGACCTACCCTCTTAGCAAATATTTAAGTGTAGGATGCAGTCTTTTTTTTTTTTAAGATTTATTTATTTATGATAGACACAGCAAGAGAGAGAGAGGCAGAGACACAGGCAGAGGGAGAAGCAGGCTCCATGCAGGCAGCCCGACATGGGACTTGATCCGGGATCTCCAGGATCACGCCCCGGGCCAAAGGCAGGCGCTAAACCGCTGGGCCACCCAGGGATCCCCCTGGATGCAGTCTTCTTAACTGGAGACACGATGGTGTACGGTAGGCAGGTCTCCAGGCTTACTCGTCTTGCATAACTAAAGCAATAATAACAATCACATAGAAAGTTTTGGAGGTGACAGATATCTTTATGCATAAGTTGTGGTGATGGTTTCGAGGGTGTATACTTATCTGCAAACTCATCAAGTTGTATACATTAAATATCTACATTTTTTAAAAAATATATCAATCATACCTCAACTAAGTGGTTTTTAAAAAGACAGTTTCCTGGGGCGCCTGGGTAGCTCAAGCAGTTGAGCGTCCGACTCTTGGTTTCGGTTCAGGTTGTGATCTCAGGGTCATGAGATGGGGCCCTGTGTCCAGCTGTGTTCGGCGTGGAGCCCGCTTAGGATCCTCTCTCTCCCTCCCCCCCTGCCCCATGAGTGCGTGCACACTCCCTCTCTCCCTCTCTCTAAATATAAATAAAAATTTTTAAATAAATAAATAGAATAAAATAAAATAAAATCGTTTCTGGTTCCTGCCTCGCTCCCCAGCCCTGTTGCTCATCTGGACCCGGAGAAGTTTTCAGAACTCCAGAATCCCTCATCCACTGTCCAGCTCACTCTGCTTTGGGGACAAATCACAGCCAAAGAAATGAGTCACCAGATAAAGCCACATGTCCCCCCATCTCTCTCCAACAAAAGGGTGCTCCGGGCTCTGGGGCACTGGCTCGCAGTGAGTATTCGGATGACCCAGCTCTGCCTTCTGGCTGGGTGACAGCGGATAAGTCACTGCTCCTCCGTGAGCCTCATTCTCTTCATCCGTAGAATGGGCACAATGCTAGGGTTTACCTCGCAGAGCCGCTGTGAGGTTTTACGTAATTTATCCAGGTAAAATGCTTGAACAGGATATAGCCGAGCCCCAGCGACTGGAAGGTCAGCCAGGTAGCGACTGCCTCGTCTTGTCCTCCTCCCCATCACTGTCACCGCCCCACCCCCACCCCAGCTGGGGACAGACTTTGCACTGATTTTGATCAGCATCGGAGTGGAGGCAACTGGACCAAGCAGCTGATTAGATAGCAGTGCTGGCCAAGCTCACAGCCTTTCACCTGATGTGGCCGATTCTATCCCCACCCCTTCCCCCCAAGGTCAAAGACCACAGCCCAGAGTACAAAGACTGGAATAGAAGACACCACTGCCTCTCATCCAACCAGACCCTCCGAGCCCGTTCCTGGACAGTCAGCAAGGCCGCCCGGAAGAGGGAACATGAGAGCAGAGTCCTGAAAAAGAGTGAGTTGGACTTTGCCAGGGAAGAGGACGGGGAGGGCATTCCTGGAGGGGCCACAGCCTGCATACAGGCTCTCAAGCCTTTGGAGCATGACTACTTTAATGCCCATCTATAACGAATATGTTTCCAAAACACATTTTAAAACTCAAGTGTCGGGATCCCTGGGTGGCGCAGTGGTTTGGCGCCTGCCTTTGGCCCAGGGCGCGATCCTGGAGACCCGGGATCGAATCCCATATCAGGCTCCCGGTGCATGGAGCCTGCTTCTCCCTCCGCCTGTGTCTCTGCCTCTCTCTCTCTCTCTGTGACTATCATAAATAAATAAAAAATTTAAAAAAAAATTTAAAAAAAAAAAATAAAACTCAAGTGTCCATCAACAGACAAATGAACTGCCACATACGCAAACAACGAAGCACCGCTTGATCACAAGCAGGAAACGACGACCCACCGTCCGCCACACCGATGAACCTCCAGCGCATGTTAAGTAACAAAAGCCAGATGCAAAAAGCGACACACAGTATGATTCCATTTCCAGGACAGCTGGAAAAAGGAAAACATTCAGGACAGAAGCCAGCTCAGTGGTTGCCAGAGCTCGGGTGCAGGTAGGGGACCAACTGCAAAACAGCATCAAGAAACTACGCGGGGGTCACGAACACAACCCATCTCTTAATTTCAGGTGCCACACAGGCGAGGTGTACACATCTGATAAAACTCAGCGGGCCGCACACCTAAAAGGATGAACGTATGGGTGTACCATGAAAACATTATGCTGGCATTTCTTTTTTTTTTTTTTTTTAAGATTTTTATTTATTTATTCATGAGAAACATACAGAAAGAAGCAGAGGCAGAGGGAGAAGCAGGCTCCATGCAGGGAGCCCGACGTGGGACTCGATCCCGGGTCCCCAGGATCAGGCCCTGGGCTGAAGACAGCCCTAAACTGCTGAGCCACCCAGGCATCCCTATGCTGGCAGTTCTTGATGCTTTAGTGATTTGTGATTCACGTACAAGTCACCCACTTACAGTGTCTAGTTCAGTGGCTTAGATGTATGCACAGAATTGTGCCAACACCACCACTGTCTATGCCCAGTACATATTCATCACCCAAAACAAAACCCTGTCCCCGTTAGCATTCCCCTCCCTCCCCTAGTCCCTAGCACCCCCTCACCTACTTTATAAATTTTCCCTTTTTTCTGATAAAAGAATCATACGAGTCGTCCATTTATGTCCAAAATACCCTGTTTCTTAAAAACAAGCAGAGGAGGACACCTGGGTGGCTCAGCAGTTGAGCATCTGCCTTCGGCTCAGTGTGTGATCCCAGTCCTGGAATTGAATCCCGCATCAAGCTCCCCACAGGGAGCTTGCTTCTTCCTCTGCTTGTGTCTCTACCTCTCTGTGTCTCTCATGAATAAATTTTAAAAATCTAAATTTTAAAAAATTAAAAATTAAAATAAAAACAAGCAGAGGCCACATGTGGCTTCTTTCCCCCAGTATCATGTTTTCGAGGTTCATCCATAACACTCATGTTTTTTAAGAGCGCTCTGTCAAGGTTCATCAAATGTTAACACCTCTCTTGTCTGACAACCAAAATCAAGAGATGGAACATATTTTCGTCGCCTGTTAAAAAGCGTGTGCATGAGCACACCCGTGTTCACTGCAGCACTATTCACAGCAGCCCGACCAACAGGCAAACACAGTGTAGTACCTGCATTCTATGGGACGTTCCTCAGTCCTAACAAGGAAGGTGAGGCCAATACCTGCCACACCACGGATGAACCCAGAGAACAGTATGCTGAGTGGAACAAGCCAGTCACAGAAGAACAAATCCTGTGATCTCACTTATACAAGGTCCCTAGATATATGAAACTTCTATTCTATTCCATTCCGTCTGTAAGATGCTGGCCCTTATAAATGCAGGCACACTCCTGCCCCAGGGCCTTTGCACTAGCTATTCTTTCCACCGCTAATGCTCTTCCAAAGGTGGCCACATAGTCAAATCTCCCACCTGATCTACCCCCCAAATTCCTAAGCTCCCTTAACCTGCTGATGGTCCTTGTCGCTTATAATTACGTCTACTGTTCCTTCTCTGTCTCCCCCGCTAGGTCATAGCCTCACAAGGACACGATCTTCATCTGCTTTGTTTGTTGATTCGCTGGGCCCAGAACAGTGCTTGGTACCCAAACTTTTGCTGAGTCAACAAGCAACGTGAGCTCTGGAGCAACTAATGTCAACGTGAAAATGTCTAAAGAGTGGTTACCTGCCTCCTCCTTTGTGTGGGTTTTAAACAGCTCCTACTTGAGAGAGAATTTTTTTTTTTTTTTTAAATACATAGAGAGCATGGCCTACTTGGGCCCCAGCTTGGGCCAGGACAGCAGTTCAGGGGACACAGGATGGCCAAAGTGACAATTTTAGCTATTAGTCTATGGTTCAATTAAGTAAATCTGTACAATTACAATTGGATGGGAAAATTTTCTGGACCTCATAGGCCAGGCCACAGCCTGAGGACAAGGTCAATGGGTGTTGCAGCTCAGGCCACCCTCCAGCAAGGGTAGTCTCCATGGGCTCCTCCATCAGCCCCCAGCTCCCCCCCAAGGTGGGCAGGGAGGGGCTCCAGACACTGCCCAGGGAGAGCAGAACAGCAGTCCCAAGGCAGAGTGGGGGAGCAGGAGAGGAGCCCTGCCCTCCACAGAGAGGCCTGGGCAGGGGGGGGGGTCAGCTCTGCCCTCCACAAAGAGGCCTGGGGGGGGGACCCTGAGTCAGCCCTGCCTCCACAGAGAGGCCTGGCAGGGGGAACCCTGAGTCAGCCCTGCCCTTCAGAGAGAGACCTGGAGGGACCCCAGGTCAGCCCTACCCTCCACAAAGAAGCCCGGGACCCCAGGGAAGGCAGAAGAGGCCAGGGACTCATGTGCCTGTCGTTCCAGGGAACTCAGACCTTCAGCCTGGCCTCCAGGATGGAGCTGGGATAAGCTCTGAGCTGCGAGCAGCAGAGGCTGAGAGGGGCCCCATGACCCCCAGGACCTTCAGTGCCCCTTGGCCACCAGTGGCAAAGCACGGGACCTCCATTTGGAGCCAAAAAAGCATCTCTCGCCAGATCCAAAGAGCCAGGAAGTCCCAGCCCCCTGCTAAAACCAGGCTCCAGAGCCCTCACCAGGCCCATCTCCCAGCACCAAGGCCTCTGCATCACCCCTGGGGCAGTTCTCACAAGGTCACCCCTGGGGGGTCCCAACTTGCTCTTCCTGCCCCCAGAGGCTGCGGTGGTCCCTGGGCATGGCCACGGCCCTCCAGCCTCTGCCTCCTTGTGATCTTGCCTTCCTGTCTCTGTGTCCCTGTGCTTGTAGAAGGAATTCTCACTGGATTTAGGGCCCACCTGCTCCTTATCTTAATTTCTTCTGCAAAAGCCCTAATTTCTTTTTTTAAAAGATTTTATTTATTAATTCGTAAGAGAGGCAGGGACACAGGCAGAGGGAGAAGCAGGCTTCCTGAGGGGAGCCCGATGTGGGACTCAATCCTGGGACCCCAGGATCACACCTTAAGCCAAGAGCAGATACTCAACCACTGAGCCACCCAGGTGCCCCCAAACCCTATTTTCAAATAAGGTCACATTCACAGGTAATGGGTTAGAACTTGGACATATCTTTTCCGGGGGAACGGGGGATGCTACAAAGTCCAATACGGGGCTAAGACCAAGGCAAAGCTAAATGACCTGAGCGTCACTTGAACCCGCACTGGCCAGACTGGCATCCTGGTCCAAAGTTCCCAGGGCCCGTCCTCACTCCCCTGACGCCAGAGAGAATGGGGAAATGAGGCTGGGGTCCTACGTCAGTGCTCCCCTTGGCACACCCACCAGACCCCACAAGGCTCCTCAAGCTCACTGCAAGGCAGGAAGGTCCCCAACGACTTCCAGGGTCCTAGATAGTCGTGGAAAGATGCACCATGCACCCCAACCATTCACCGGCTCCCTAAACACCCACGGGACACACGCTGGGGGCCCAGCAGCATCCTGAGCACAGGAGATGCCCCAGAGAAGATAGCAGCAAGGTCCAGCCCTGGTGGAGGTGACACCCCTGGGGCCAGGGGCACTGATGAACACCAGATAAACAAATCCTTGCAGGACATAACTTCAGGCCCTGAGGACACTGGGAAAAAAGAAAGCCAGAGGGAGAGTAAGAGGGCCGACCTGTCAAAAAAGGCAATCCAGGAAGGCCTCTCTGAGGAGGAGCATTGCAACAGAGGCTGAAGAAGTTGCAGCCTCCAGAAGCAACTGACGTACTAAGAAAAAAAAATTTTTTTTAAGATTTTATTAATTTATTTGAGAGAGAGAACATGACCAGGAGGGAGAGGGAGAAGCAGAGTCCCTGCTTCCCCAAGCAGGGACTTTATTTTTCATTTAATCAACACACATGTGGGCTTTTCTTTGTTTAAAGAAGCCCAGTGTAGAAACTCCCAAGGTGCACACCCTTGGTTACCCAGAAACTCCCTGTCCACAGGAGGGGTCGGTGGTGCAGCTGCAGGGTTGGGCCGCCGATGGTACAGACCTGCCCGCCCAGGCAGCAGCCACCTGCCAGGTGCTGCTACCGAGTGCTCCAAGGTGTCGAGTCCAGCAGGGATGGGCCTGGTATAAGTTACAGGCCAGCTTTGTCCAAAAAGAAAAAGAAAAAAAAGCCGTAGTGCTTGGGTGGCTCAGTCAGTGAAGCGTCTGCCTTCAGCTCAGGTCATGATCTCAGGGTCCTGGGATCTACTCCCGTGTCAGGATCCCTGCGCAGTGGGGAGTCTGCTTCTCCCTCTCCCTGTGTCCTTGCTTGTATGCTTTCTCTCAAATAAATAAGCAAATCTTAAAAAATACATAAGCAAATAAGTAAAATCTTAGAAATAAGTAAAATCTTTAAAAAAAGAAAGCCAAAGAATATACATTTATCTCATCAATAATTGTTTTTATTTTTATTTTATTTTTTATTTTTTTAATAATTGTTTTTATATTGATCACACGGTGAGCTGATATTTTGGATGCACTGGGTAAATAACACTAATTTCACCTGTTTCTTACTCCTTTTCTTTTTTTTTTTTTTTTAAGATTTTATTTATTTATTCATGATAGACATAGAGAGAGAGCAAGAGAGAGGCAGAGACACAGGCAGAGGGAGAAGCAGGCTCCATGCCAGGAGCCCAACGCGGGACTCGATCCCGGGACTCCACGATCACGCCCTGGGCCAAAGGCAGGCGCCAAACCGCTGAGCCACCCAGGGATTCCCCATCTTACTCCTTTTCTCATGTAGCTCCTAGAAAATTCCAAATCAGGGATGCCTGGGTGGCTCAGCAGTTGAGCGTCTGCCTTTGGCTCAGGTTGTGATCCCGAGATCCTGGGATTGAGTCCCACACTGGGCTCCCTGTGAGGAGCCTGCTTCTCCCTCTGCCTATATCTCTGCCTCTCTCTGTGTCTCTCATGAATAAATAAATAAAATCTTAAAAAAAAAATTCCAAATCACACAAAGCCCTAGCATTCGTGGTTTGTACTATCTCCCTAAAAGTGGCACAGGTGTGGACACACCCGACAGGGCCCCACCTCCACTTTCCTGGCTCTGAGGCCTCTAGCAGTGTCTTAGCGCCTCAGCTTTCCCGTCTGCAGCATGGGAATAGTAACCGCCCCTACTTGGGGGAGCTGTGGATGAGATTTAGCACCGGGAGCCAAAAGTGCATGCAGCAGGTGCTCAACGTGAGGTAGCTTCAAGTATGAATCCCTGTGCTCGGTATTCAAGGCCTCACCTCGTTCTCCCCACACCAGTCCACTCTGGAAAGGCAGCTCAGCCCCACTCCCACAGCACTTGCCCCTGTGCCCGGGATCCCAGGGCACCCAAACCATAGCCCCACTCATCAGGTGCCACCTCCCCTGAGACATCTTCGGGAACTCGCTGAAACAAGTCTGGCTGGTCTGATCATCATCCTGCGCACAATCACCCACCCCGTGCTAGATGCTATACTGGGAATCTGAGGACACGAGGATGCACCAGATGGGACCTCTGGCCCTGAGAAGCTGGGGGACACACGGGGAGCCGGGAGCCATATGAGCCATCTGTAGAGCAGCATTAGGTAACTTGTGCCTGCCTCACCTCACTGGATTCTCTAAGGCTCATTTAACAGATACAGCCGTGGAGGCTTGAAGGCCAAGTGTCTCCCGGAGGTCACAGGCAGGGGGAGACCGACCCATGGGTTCCGTCCCCACACTGGCCGCATCCTTACCCGCCTCTCCCACCGAGCTCAGGGCAGCCCCAGGAAATAATCATTAACTTGACCCGGCCATTGAATTGCAAAACCTAATCCCTGCCCCAGCGATAAGATGGAACAGGCTCCAGAGAAACACTTGGGAGCAGGTGAGCCCAGAGGCCCAGAGGCAGGCCTGGCCCAGTTCTGAGCCGGGTGGGCCCTGCCCGCTGCAGATGGGCCGCACGTCGCTTACCGCCTCCTGCATCCCGGGGCTGGGAGGCGCGCCCTGGCCCTGCACGCGGCCCGCGAGCTCAGGGAGGACCAGAGCATGTGCTGAGTCAGTCTGAGGCCTGGGAACACCGCACCCTTCCTACTGTTCCCCTCTCTTCTAGTTTTGTTTTTTTCTTTTTAAGATTTTATTTATCTATTCATGAGAGACAGAGAGAGAGAGAGAGAGAGAGAGAGGCAGAGACACAGGCAGAGGGAGAAGCAGGCTCCATGCTGGGAGCCCGACGCGGGACTCGATCCCGGGACTCCGGGATCACACCCTGGGTAGAAGGTGGCGCTCAACCTCTGAGCCACCCAGGCATCCCTCTCTTCTGATTTTTAAAGACAATTAAAAGAAAAGGTGTTTATAGGAAACCCAAGCAGTTTGCAAAGACCACGGGGTGAGTTTCCTCCGAGCCATCCCGGGCTCCTCAACTTCCCTTCCACCCAACACCTTTCCATCAGCATGTCTTGGCTGTGCTCTCTCCAAGACATGCTGAAGTCCATCCACTTCTCTCCAACACCACGTCGCACCCAGCCCTGCTTGCTTGGACTGATGCGCTAACTTCGACACTGGTTTTCCTGCTTCTGCTCTTGCTCCTGGTCTGCTCTACATCCAGGATCAGAGTTATGCTTCTAAAAGATAAGTCAGCTCATGTCATTCCCCTGCTCAAACACCTCCCATGGCTCCCTATTTACCTCAGAATAAAACCCAAATCCCTGATAGTGACCTGATATGAGGTCTTGAGTGACCTGGCTCCCTATAACCACTGCAATCCGTCCTCCCAATCAACTACCTCACTGCTCCTGAGCCCACCAGGCAAGCTTCTGCCATAGGACCTTTGCACTGACTGCTTGCTCGCCCGGGGCAATCTTCCCTCCCATGTCTTCATACGGGGCTTCATTGGTGACCCCCTTACCCTTACATCTAAAGTCACCTTCTCAATGAGAACTTCCCTGAACACTCTTCATTCCCCTCAACAATATTTACTGAGTTCCCACTACATATCAGGCTCTAAGTATGGGGATTGTTGTGGCGAATGAAAAGGAAAAAAAACATCCTTTCTAAAATGGCCTTTCCATAGTCACATTCTATCCACCACCCTGTTTTGTCTTCCCGGCATTATCAACCTCACAAATGCCTATGTATTTGTTGACGAGTTCCCCCTCCTGCTGCCTGGACTGCAGTCATGATGGATGGAGCTACAGCAGCCACCTTAGATCATGAGGCAACCTTGAGAACAGAAGCTACAAATAGTGTAACAAATAGAAGTAACAATAGTGTACAAATAGAAGTAACAAAGGATAGTGGAACAGAAAGATAGGAGACTAGATCCCCACAACCTCTTGGAGCCACCCCACTACTCCTAGGCGGTCTAGTCGTCGTCGAAGTGTCCATGAAACTCACAGTGAGATTCTCCAGCCTTCATTGGAATAGCTAACACACACACACACACACACACACACACACACACACACACACAAATGACAACAAATGGTGGCCCAGAATGGAGCAACCAGAATGCTCACACTGCTGGTGCAAGAGTAAGAGGCGCATCACTGGAAAACGTTTGGCATTATCTGCTAAAGTAGAACAGGCTTTTGCCCCATGAGAGAGCAATGCCACTCCTAGGGTTTTCCTCAGAGAAATGAAAACACACATCCATGCACGCACAAATGTCAACAGTAGCTTCACTCATAACAGCCCCAACCTGGAAACACAAATGTCCACAAGCAAGGGAAAGGATGACAAGTGGTGGCATGTTCAGACAATGCGATGCCACCCAACAGAGAAAAGGAGTGGACGCTGGATGCCCACAATGACACACAGGAACCAAGCACCACGTCAACCAACAGAAGCTCGACACAGGAAAACGTGCCGGAGGAGTCCGTTCCAGCAACGATCCCACGAGCGGGCAAAGCTGCAGTCTGGTGACAGAGGTGGGGGCAGCTGTACCCCAGGGCAAACACTGACAGAGGAGGAGAAGGACTGCCTTCGGCAGGTGATCCAGACGAGCATGACAAGCATGTAAACCTACATAAAAATTCATCCACTGCTACAGCTGACACTGTGTACTCCCCTGTATGGGTGTTAAAATCTAATTTTTTTTAAAAAAAAGATTTTATTTATCTATGAGACAGAGAGAGAGAAGGAGAGAGACAGGAGGGTGTGCACAAGCAGGGGGAGGGGCAGAGGGAGAGGGAGAAGCAGGCTCCCCACTGAGCAGGGAGCAATCTCAGGACCCCGAGATCATGACCTGAGCTAAAGGCAGGCGCTTCACCAACTGAGCCCCCCAGGTGACCCGAAATTCTGATTTTTAAAAAGAGAAAAATTAAAGCAAAAAATATTCAAGGTGGAGGTGAGCGCTTCTCAGAAGGTAAGCACAGCCTAAGCCCACAGAGGCCCAGCAAGGGTGCTGGTGTCCCAACAAATCCGATTTCTGGGAGACCAGCGAGGAGGCTGCAAGGGACCAGGACAGAGAGGAGAGGCAGAGGGCCGTCCCTACAAGCAAAGGGGCCCCAGCCCGATGGCCACAGCTGCCTCCCTGCCTGCTCCTCACCCTGCCCTCCTCTGCCTACGCACAGGAGCCCCCCAGAACTTCCTGGGACTCACTTTCTCATCTGTGCCACAGGGACTAGAAACGGGACCTACCCCAACTGTGACATCAGGCTGACACAAAGTGGTGAGAAGCACATGTTGCCTCTGTGTCTTCCTCCCAAAAACCCAGAATTCTGGTCTAATCCCGAGAAAAACATCATACGAATCCCAATAGAGGGATATCCTACAAAATCCCTGAGCTTTCCATATCCAGGTCACCAGAAACAAGGAGAGTCTGAGAAGCCGTCATGGCCTAGAGGAGCCTGGGGAGACACTGTGACCGGAGGTGACAAGGGCTCCCACGTAGAATCCTGGCGCGGAGAAAGGGTATTAACTAAAAACCCAGGCAAGCCAGAGTGTGGACCCCAATCAACACCAACACATCATCGTCAGTCCACTTACTGGGACGAGCCGGTCACCCTGATGAAAGGTGTTAGCAGCGGAAATGGGGCGTGTGGAATGTGGGAGCTCTGTATTCTCTCCCCGACTTTTCTATATGTCTAAAACTGTTCTAAAAAGAAAGTTATTTCAGGGACACCTGGGGGCCTCAGTGGTTGAGCATCTGCCTTTGGCTCAGGTCATGATCCCGAAGTCCTGGGATCGAGTCCCACATTGGGCTCCCCGCAGGGAGCCTGCTTCTCCCTCCACCTGTGTCTCTGCCTCTCTCTGTGTCTCTCATGAATAAATAAATAAAATCTTAAAAAAAGAAAAAGAGAACCCAGGACTGGACACACTCTGGGTGGCTTCTTCCAACTTGTGCAGGGGCTGGGGGGGAGGCCTCTGCTTTCACAGATGACTCTGGACCTCAAACACCTTCCAGCTGCAGACCGACCTGCCACAGGCCCGCCACTGCCTCCTCCTGACTTCAGTGACCACAGGGCAGCCTTGCTGGACAGTGACGTGACAGTGGCAGATCATCCACTGAGGCGTACTCCACAAAGAACCCAGCCAGCTACACCCCACCCAGGAACACCAGTGGAGAGGAGCCCCCAGAAGCCAGCCTCCCCTGTCCTGGGATATGGCATCAGAACCAGGAGGGTCCCGTCAAAGCCCACCTCAAAAAGCCAGCAGGTTCCCCAGGGGGACCCAGATTCAGCCAGGGGGTGAGTTCTGGATCGCGTGGTATTTCAAAACATCTGAATCTGCTGACAATACTTTTTAAATGGTAAGATAAATGTCGGATTTCCGACAACTTTTGAAAACCGGGGAGATGTGTGTCCCCTCATGGCCGCAGCCTGCTGGAACTGAGCTGGCTGGCAGGTGAGTCTCCAGCTGTCACAAGGCCCTCAGCTCCCAGGCCCTTGACACCAGGCCGTCCCAGCCCTCTGCCGCCTGCCACCCTCACAGGGGCCTGAGTCTGCCCGCCGTCCCTGCATCCAGCAACGCAGGAGGGGAATACAGCTTTCACTCACTCGTTCACTCCTTCCAACCCTGCCTGAGCATCTCGTGTGCTCCCCACCGGTGCTCAGGGTTACGGGGGGGCGTCAAGGAAACAGGAGCTGAGCACGAAGTGAGAGAGGAGATCTGGCGCTCAGAAATGACTCAGATACTCAACTGGAGGAGCGCACGGGCACCCAACGTGTTCACGGACGTGCGCTAGCACGCACCAGGGCTCCCACAGATCACAGGCAGGAGAACCAACTGGTCCAACCACCTTGGAATACTGTCGGGCAGTACCTGCTACAGCAGAACACGTACATCCATCCCCGCATCCCGGCAACCCCGCGGGAGCCTGCCTCCCCCTCTGCCTGGGTCTCTGCCGCTCTCTGTGTCTCTCACAAAGAAATAAAATCTTAAAAATGATAGTATTGATAAATAAAAAGGAATAAATAAACCACTCACTTGCCCAAGGGTACAAACCCCACAGAGGCAGAGGGTTATGACCTCCAGTCTGCCCCAAATCCCGCGCTCGTCTCTGCCACTCTCTGTGTCTCTCACAAATAAATAAAATCTTAAAAATGATAGTATTGATAAATAAAAAGGAATAAATAAACCACTCACTTGCCCAAGGGTACAAACCCCACAGAGGCAGAGGGTTATGACCTCCAGTCTGCCCCAAATCCCGCGCTCTAACCACTGTATCTTCTGCCTCAGGACGGCTCCCTGCAGGTGTGGAAGAGGAAGGATCACTGATGACCAGGGGACCACTGGGAGGCACACACTGTCCTCAGCCCCGTCCCTGGGGGGATCAAGCCCAATCCCACCCTCCACCCCTCAAATCAGGGCCTCTTCCAGACCCCCTAAATATGCCACCGTGATGAAATCCAGTAGTCCACCCATCCTTGCTCTCTCCGGCAGGCACAGATCACCCTCGGGACCCCCCTTCTCCACGTAGGAGTCAAGCAGAGGAGAAGAGGGCCTTTAATTCCTTAACGTCATTCCAATAACAAAGCAGGGTGTTTGCAACAAAGACAGGGTCCAGCAAACTGCAGCCCACAGGACAAGTCTGTCCTGACGCCCGCTTCCACTCATCCCAGAGGCTCACAATAGGTCTACTTCTCTTTTTAATTTTTTTTCTGGATTTTTATTTATTTATTTGAGAGAGAGCATGCACAAGGCGGGGGAGAGGCAGAAGGAGAGGGAGCAGCAGGCTCGCCGCCAAGCAAGGAGCCCAACGTGGGGAGGGCTTGATCCCAAGACCCTGAGATCAAGACCCAAGCCGACATCAGACACCCAACTGACTGAGCCACACGGGCACTCCTGGTTTTACATTTCTTAATGTTTGAAAGAACACTGTTTCATGACGTGTGAAAGTTACATAAAATTTGCATTTCAGGGGGGCGCCAGCGTGGTTCAATCAGTTGAGTATTTGCCTTCGGCTCAGGTCATGATCTCTGGCTCCTGGGATCGAGTCCCACATCAGGTTCCCCCGCTCAGTGGAGGAGTCTGCTTCTCCCTCTCCCTCTGCTGCTCCCCCTACTTGTACTCTCTCTCTCTGTCAAATAAATCAAATATATATATATATATATATATATATATATATATATATATTTTAAGATTTATTTTTATTTATGATAGAGAGAGAGAAAGAGAGACAGGCAGAGGGAGAAGCAGGCTCCACGCCAGGAGCCCGATGCAGGACTCGATCCCGGGACTCCAGGATCGCGCCCCGGGCCAAAGGCAGGCGCGAAACCGCTGAGCCACTCAGAGATTCCCCCAAATATATATATATATATATTTTAAAATTCACATCTCAGTGCCCATAAATAAAGCTGTAGTGCACACAGCATCACCCACTCAGGGGTGCATCACCTGTATCATACCCTGCAGTCCAGGGGTACAGGTGAGCGTGGGTGACACAGAACCTGTTCGGCCTGCAGAGCAAAAAATATTTACTATTTACTCCTTTCCAAAGTTCGCTGGCCCCTGTTGTCTCCACCTTGGCCGCCACTCGGCCACGGGGAGTCTTCCCCTCCCTTCCAGGCAGCACCACAGAGCGACCAAAGTGACCCGGACCCGCCCTGAAGAAGGCACTCAGGCTTCAACGTGCCACCAGAATTATTACTAAATGAGCTTGCTTCGCTCGCCTTGGCTCCAGTTCAAGAACGCAGTGTGGAGCTTGCCAAGGTCTCATAAAATGGGGCAACAGAGGTTTGAGACTGGAGGAATCAGAAGCTCCCGGCTGCCTCCTTCAAAGCCTTAGTCTTTTGCAAGAGCTCAGCATGTTGAAATCTGACCATGGCCAGTGGGCTGGGCGATCTGGCCACAGCTGTGAACCCGACTCCCCCTCCGGTCTCACCCACCACGATTTTTTTTTATTGCATAAAACTTCTCAACTTCACCATTTTTAGGTGTGTACATTTCAGTGACATCAAGCCCACTGACCTTGTTGTGCGACCAGGCCCATCATCTGTCCCCAGAACTTTTTCATCCGCCCAAACGGAAACTCTGTCCCCGGGGAGCACCAAGGCCCCAGCCCCTGGCGCCCCCTCCTAGGTCCTGTCCCTAAGGCCCTGACTCCTCTGGGTGCCTCGTAGGTGGACTCGTGGGGGACGTGTCCTGTCGCGGCCGGCTGCTCTCACACTCAGCGCTGTGTCCTCAGAGCTCGTCCACGGGATAGCAGGTGTCAGGGCCGCCGTGTTCCCATGGCTGCATCACATGCCAGCATATGGACGGAGCTCACTTTGTCCGCTCGCTGGTCTGCGGACACCTGAGTTGCTTCCACTTTTTGGCTGTTGTGAATCATGTGGTTCTGAACAAGGGTGTGCAGATATCTGCTTGTCTGCTCTCAGTTCTTTGGGGGAGATGTCTGGAAGCAGAACTGCTGTCGTACGCCAATTCCATGTCTGATTTTTCCAGGAACCTCGCGCCCCTTTCCACAGGAGCCACACCATTCCACCTCCCCACCGGCAGTGCACCAGGGCTCCGACTTCTCCACACCCTCGCCAACATGGGTGAGCTTCTGGTTTTTTGTGGTCGCCATCCTGATGGGTATGAGGGGGATCTCTGGGGTTTCCGCTGGCACTTTCCTGACGATGGTGATGAACATCTTTTGAGATGCTTTTGGTCATTTGTGCATCTCTTCCGGAGAAATCTCTATTAAGTCCTTGGCCTGTTTTGTTTGTTTTTTGTTGCTCAGTGGTCCTACCAGTAAATTAAGGCCAGATTTAAGGCCACACTGTCCGTCTGCTCTTGATTATCCTCCTATCTGGTATTTTTGTCCTGGAAGAGATCCCACAGCCCCTCAAACAGAAGTCTATGAGCTGTCCTCGACCTCCATCCCTCATACCCCAAGTACAGTCCATTGGCACAACTCGGTGGCTCTCCCTACAAAAGAAATCTCAAATCTGCTCCTGTCTTCGAAGGTGTCCTGACAAACTAGAATCAAATCTAAACCTCACCATGTCCTACAAGGCCCCAGCATGCCTCTCCCCATCCTCAGCCCCACTCGCTATTTCCTCTTCAGACACTAAAGTAACCACCTGCCCATCTCTGGGCCTTTGCTCATGCTGCACCCAGGAAGCCACTCCCATGCCTGACCCCTCCTCAGAAAGGCCCACCCAGCCACCCCACCAGTCCCTAAGGTCAACTCACCTGCCTTGCTCCCTTCAGACACCGTTTGTGAGCGTCTCTATCTGCCTGTGCACGGGCGTCCCTGCAGCTACTATGTCAGTAGCCGAGAGGGGGGCCCGGCCAGCTCTGCCCACAAAGGCACTCCTACACTGCTCTGTGCCCAGCACACAGTACGTGCTCAGCAAACACGTGCCGAAGGAATGAGCAGCCTTCCTAATCACTCGGCCCCCTCCTGCCCCTTCCTGTCTGTTCCACTCCCTGCTTCACAAACCGACCTGACCCATCCATCCACAGGGACCGAAATCAGCTGAGGCAGAGGGTGATGAATGCAAAGCATGCCCCTGGCAGGAGGAGGGGGCCCCTGGAGCCTTCCCAGCCTCCACCGCGGTGGGTCAACCAGACCATAGGTGTGAGAGCTCTCAAAAAGTCAGAGATGTTGCAGAAATGCAAGGCCATCCAAAACCATCAAGAGGGTTCAAGAAGCCCTTCCCAACACTGCCCCCCAGGGTTGAAGGATATCTCAAACCTCAGCTGGACTCTGTCCAGCCCCAGCCTTCCTTCCTCCCCCACCAAGGACACAGGTGGCCATGACCGCTGACCGTCCACCACACTCACTGCTCCCTGGCCACAAGGGGAGGTCAGAGACGTCAGTCCTTGCGTCTTATGGGAGAAGATGGTGAGGGCCAGGCTGCCTGCCAAGGACAGCCTTCCCGCCTCCAGGCCCTTGCTGCCACCTACCCGAGCCTCACTGGTCTGCCACCGTCCTGTTCCATGTCCTCTGAACACACAGTGCCTCGCCACCCCCACCATCACCACCCCCAGCTCTTATCAGGAACGGGTAGTGCCCAAAGCACTGTGTTCACCCAGTCCTCGGCTGTATGGATCCTCACAGCACCCCCACCTTACAGATGGGGAAACTGAGGCAGGATGCTTGTGGTGGGTTTAAGGTCCCAGGAGCTCCCGATGGCCCAGATTTCCTCTGGGATCTCTTCCATCACCCAGGACTGCTCGACAGCCTCCAGGAACAAATTCTGAATTTACTCCAGAAAGAGCCTAGGAATTGGTGTTGACAATGCCAGCCCGATGCAGCCACCGCACAGCTGAATATACACCGGGCCCATCACGTCCCATTTACCAACTGATCTATCCCTCGCAACAACATCTGTGTGGCCAGGGCTATGACTATCCCCGTTTTACAGATGAGGAAGCCGACGTCTGGAGAAGTGTCACTTGCCCACAGCCACACAGCTGGAGAGCATCGTCCTGCTGAAACGAGCAGACCTCAACCAACCAAAGAACAGATCCCAGCTAATGCTCATGAACAGCTACAAATCTAGATTTACATATAAATCTGCCTATTTTTAAATGCTGGGTGCCAAGTTACTTATATAAAATTTTCTAGTTGGGAGTGTGTGGCCACACAAAACACCTCCCCAATCAGGTCTGAGCTACAACCCTGGGAACCAAAGCAGAGGGCACAGGGGCTGGTCCAGGCTCTACTTCCACCAGCAGCTGTGTGACCTCTGGCAGTGTCTCAACCTCTCTGAGCCTCTGTGACTCCACTGGGAATACACACATAATCACACCACGGAGGCATTATGAGGATATAATAAGCTGTTCTACGTGCAGCTTGGTGCCTGGCATACAGCAAGCATTCAATCAATGCTAGCTGCTGTTGGTGGTATCATCCTTCCTGTAGGGAGAGGAATGCTGGCCCCTCAAAAGACATGTCTACCTGGACCCTTGATTTGACCTTATTTGGAAGAAAGGTCTTTGCAGACTCAGCTAAGTATCTCAAAATGAGATTATCCTGGATCACATGGTGGGTCCCAAATCCAGTGGCAAGATTCAAAGAAGGGCCATGTGAAAAGGGAGGCAAAGATTAGAGGGATGTGGCCACCAGCCAAGGGCCACCTGGAGCCACCAGAAGAGCGAGGCAGGCCAAAAGTCTAGAATCCTGGTGTCTGTCCTCCAGAGCTGAGAGAGGATGTATTTATTGCTTTAAACTACCAAGTCTGGGGATCCCTGGGTGGCTCAGCGGTTTAGCACCTGCCTTTGGCCCAGGGTGCAATCCTGGAGTCCCAGGATCGAGTCCCACGTCGGGATCCTGGCACGGAGCCTGCTTCTCCCTTCTCCTGTGTCTCTGCCTCTCTCTCTCTCTCTCATAAATAAATAGATAAATAAATAAATAAGTCTTTTAAAATAAAAATAAAAAATAAACTACCAAGTCTGTGATCATTTGCTACAGCAGCCCTAGAAATCTAATATGCTCCCCCAAGAAAGTTCCAGAAGACACACAGATGTTTCTAAGCAAGAAGGCTTTTGTAAGATGGATCTCAGGGAAACGAGCTCTTCCCCAAGGTGTTGGCGGGAATGAGGGAGCCACAGCCCTGCTTCGGCAGCTTCTGTTTACAGAGTCCACAGGGAAGAGGGAGGGCCTCCAGCCAGGGCCCTCTGAGGTGATCTACATGCCAGAACAAGGATCTCCAAGATCCACCCCCAGGTACCAGACCCACGGCAGAGACAGGCATGCCGAGTATGTATCATGTGTGCCTGGGAAGGAAGGATGTGCCAGTCTCTAAAAGACACAAACACTGACTTTTAGGAGGGAACTAGTAAACCAAGTTACCAAGGACCTACTGGAGCAAATACTCATTGTCAGGGCAGGGAGCGGTGGCTCTTCATATTGCACCTTATTTTGAGCTTGTACTAGTTTTTTTGTATGCTTTCAATTTTTAAAAATCATACCCCTTGTTTTATTTCTTTATCTCACTTCTGATGTCAGCAGGGGCTTTCTGGGCAAGCACTGGCCTGCAGAGCACATCCAGTCCAGCCGTGACGAGTAAGAGGGCCATCTGAGGCCGTGTGAGCTGAGAAAATCAGCCCTGCTGCACAGGCCCCAAGTAGCTGTTGGAAAAAAAACAAGTTCCCAGAGAACCCCAGAACTGGGGGCTGAATTTGAACCTAGGGACCTGCAGGCCCGAGGATCAGAAACACATGTTGTGGTGGGTTGAAGAACATCCCCCAGAATTCACATCCAGCTGGGACCTCAGAATGTGACCCTATTTGGAAATAGCATCTTTACGGATGGAATCGAGTTAAGGATCTGGAGATGAGTTCTTCCTAAATCCAATGACAGGTGCCTTATAAGACAAGGAGAGGACACAGAGGCACACGGCGTGTGAGCACAGAGGTCCTAGGAAATTAATACACACATGCACAGTCACATACCAGTATTAGCAGGTGGGGACACCCACGCTGGTGTTGAACAGCACAGAGGGGGTGAGGGGTCAGCCACATTCTCTCCTGGTCCTGGACACACACCAACCTCGTGCCCTGAGCTTTCTCTGGAGAACCTCACAACCTCTGCCACTCCAGAGTTAGTTGGCCTCAGCCACCAGGAGCCTGAGATTTCCAATTAAACCACACCCAAGGCCTGGGGACCATTTTATGTTACCCCCCAACAGACTCCTCAAACTTTGAGCCTTGGATTCTGCAACTCCAATGACATACAAAAGAAAGGTGACCGAAACTTAGGACACGGAAATCAAAACCACACCCATGGCAACCACAGAGGCTCAAGAAGGCCTGAACGTAGCAGGCACTGGCGTGGACGTGGAGGAACAGCAACTGCCCTTCTGGAAGCTACGGTGAATGAAGACAGCTCTCTGGCACTCTACGACCCAGCAATCCACCGCCAGCATCCCGAGGAAGTCCCCGAGAACTACAGGTGTGGGGCTGGGATGTCTGCTGCTCATGGAGGCCAGAGCCCACAAAACCGGCACCAGCAGGAAGGGAAAGAACGAAACATGAAGAAATCCGAGGGCAGCAGGAAGCAGTGAGCCGAGTGCACATGCAGCAATGCAGGCAGGCCTCAAGACCAGAGCACGACTCCAGGACAGCAGAACTCAGAGGCCCGAGCCGTGAGCCCAGGTGAGCCCTCCCCAAGGGCTCCCAACTCCAGGTATGTCCAAGGGCACGTGAGGGCAGAGCTAAAGATGCACATGCCAGGACCGGCAGGCCTACCCCTGCTGTGGACCCCTGGGGAACATGGGTGAGTACACTCTGGGGCAAGGGCCAAGAGTGTTCACAACCCAGCACACAGGGACTCACGGCCACCATGAACAGGAGACACCCAGATGGCCACGCGGTATATCGTACGACCGTGAAAATCAGGTGTGACTTTTTGCAGCAACAAGGCAAGATCTCACCAACATAATGAGAAGTAAAAACAGATACAAAAAGTATCTATGTGGGTCTCAGACCATCTGGGCTGAGCTGTTAGAACAAAATACCATAAGACGAGGTGGCTTATTTATTTCAGTAGATGTTTCTTTTTTTTTATTTTTTTTTTTAAGATTTTATTTATTTATTCATGAGAGACATAGAGAGAGAAGCAGAGACACAGGCAGAGGGAGAAGCAGGCTTCACGCAGGGAGCCCGATATGGGATTCGATCCTGGGACGCCAGGATCATGCCCTGGGCGGAAGGCAGGCACTAAACCACTGAGCCACCCGGGGACCCCTATTTCTTTTTTTTTAAAGATTTTTATTTATTTATTCATAGAGATGGAGAGAGAGAGAGAGAGAGAGAGAGAGAGAGGCAGAGACACAGGCAGAGGGAGAAGCAGGCTCCATGCAGGGAGCCCGATGTGGGACTCGATCCAGGGTCTCCAGGATCACACCCTGGGCTGCAGGCGGCACTAAGCCGCTACGCCACCAGGGCTGCCCAGATGTTTATTTCTTACAATAAGGAGCCTGGAAGTCTGAGGGTGCCAGCGTGGTTGGAGGACAGCGGTCCCTCTGGCTGCAGATTCTCAACGTGTCCTGAATGGGGGAAGGGGCAGGAAACTCCCTGGGGTCTCTTTTATAAGGGCACTGATCTCATCCATGGCACCTAACGGCTCTCTGCTCCCATGATCAAACTACCTCCTAATACCATCGCCCAGGCCATCAGGTGTTCAGTGTGTGAGATGAAGGGAACACAAACACGTCGACTATAATGATCTGACCCTGGCTCCGAAAAACCCAGGCCCTTCTCACAAGTCATCAACTCCAAAGTCAATCCAAAGCCTCACCTAAATGTCTAAATCAGGTGTGAGCCTGTGAGATCAAAAATGCTACGCAGGGTTCTGGAACACCACAATCCAGGTCTGACAGTCTCATTCCAAAAGGAGAAAAATGGGAGAACAGGTCCAAGGGGAGCCCAAAACCCAACGGGGCAAGCAACACTAAACCCCAAGGCTGGAAAACAATCCCCCTAGGCTTATGTCCTGCTTTTTTTTCCGGGTCCACCGGGGTTGTGGCCAGGCCGTCCTGCAATTTGCTGGGCACGGCCCATGCAGCAGCTGTCCTGGGTGGAGTTGCACGGCGCTGGCTCCACCTGCCTGGGGTCCGTGGGGTGCAGGGCATCACCCCAACACAGCCCATCCAGCAGCCCCACTGGGCAACCACCCTCTGTCTGGAGAGCACGCCTACACTCCCCCCTACACCCTGGGGCAGAAGTCACCTGGCTGGTTGAAATCCAGGTGATGCCCCTCCTCTGATGGCCTCTGAATCATTTCTGGGGTCCTTCCCTCATCTTGAAGAAGAGCACAGGTGCGGCCGAACAGTCCCACAGTCCATCCCGTAAAGATCTAGGAATTCCAGCTTCCTTCCCTCACTCTGTCCTTGTCCTTCCCCTCCGGTTCCCGCTGGCTGTCTTCCCACTGCCGGGGTGATGAAGTCTGCCTCACACCCACAATGATCCCCTTATCAAACGGTCATTAGCCACACCCTTGGCCTTCTCTTCTGAACAGGCTCTCATTGTCTCCACTATGGACAGGCTGAGAAGTTTCCAAATGTCTCAGTTCTGGTCCCCTTTGATGAACATCCTATGTGTCGCCTCCCCTCTGTTCACATTTTACTACAAGCGCCCGCAGAAGGCAAGCCACACCTTCCACACTGTGCCTCAGTGTCCAGTTTCATCACGTGCAAGCTCCTTCCACGAGATACCAGGACGCACACTCAACCCAGCACATTCTCTGCCCCCTTCTCTCAACAACGGTCTCTACTCTGCTTTCCAAGCAGGTCCTCACGTCCGCTGGTGACCATACTCTGCCCACGACCATCAGGAAGGGTGTTCTCTGAGAAGATGGGGGCTCTCGCCAGCTCCCCTTTTCTCCATCTGAGTCCTCACCAGGGCTAATTTTAATGGTCTGCTCGTGGCAATGTGGGCTCTCTCCAGCCTGTGCCCCAAATTCTCCCAGCCTCTGCCCATTACCCAGTTCCACGGCCACTTCCCCAGTTTCTGGGTACCGATTTCTGTCTTAGGCCAACCAGGCCGCTGGATCAAAATGTCATAATAGGGCAGCTTCTAAACAACAGACTTGTTTCTCATGCTCGAGGCGGGGAGTCTGAGGTCAAGGTGCCAGCATGGTCGGGTGAGAGCCCTCTTCTGGGTCGTAGGCTTTTTGCTGTGCCCTCACCTGGCGGAAGCAGCAAGGGGGCTCCTGGGGATTCTTTTAAAAGGGCACTAATGGGGGGCTGGGGGGCTCAGTTGGTTCAGCCTCCAACTCTTGGTGCTGGCTCAGGTCACTGGATCAAGCAAGCCCTGGGTCGGGCTCTTTGCTCAGTATGGAGTCTGCTTATCCCTCTAACCTCTTTCTCTCTCTCTAAATAAAAAGGCTCTAATGCTTTTATAAGGGCCCCACCCTCCTGACCCCATCACTTCCCAAAGGCCTCATACCATCACCTGGGCGTAAGGTTTACCATATATAAATTTTGGGAAAACGGACACTCAGACCAAATCTCAGGATGCAGACAGGAGAACACAACAGGGAGCAAAACAGGCCAGGAACAGCTCCTCTGCGGGGGCTTCTGGGGGGTACATGGGGTTCTGCTTTTCTGTCTTGGGGCAACCACGCAGATGTGAGGTCTCTGCTTAACTGCATGTGTCTCCGGCACCTCCCTCGAAGCCCGTTTTATTTCACCCCAGAGAGAAATCAAAGACTCCCGAGTTGCAACAAGGAAGCGAGAGGCCGCCGTGGGTGGAATCCAGGAAGCCTGGGAACAGGCAGGCGAAGGAAGTCCCGGGGATGCAGAGTCTCCCGCAGCTGCCAAGGGATTCCGGCTGCAGCGGGCTCAGGGCCCAGTAGGGCCAGCATGACCTCCAGCACCCGCCCAGAGGCCAGATGGGGCCAGGCTGATGGGGCACAGGGTTTCTACAGGATTCAGAGGGATGGGCTGGGGGGGTGCAGAACAGAGGGGCGCCCCCACCCCTGCTCCAGTGTCCCAGGGCCCCCTGATGCCCCCCTCAGCTCTGCAGCCCAGAGGCAGAGGAGTGTCCGGTGCAGCCCACAGGTGGTCATGCTTCCACCGTTATTCCAGAGGTGGGGAGGGCAAAAGGCCGCTGGAAGGATCCTGGGGCCTGGGGGCTTCCCGTAAGGGGGAGGAATCAGAGTGAGAATAGAAAGCAGGCGGAGGGGGGACAACTGAGAGGGGCAAGGCCAGAAGGCATCACTGGCTCTTGCTGTCTCGGGGGGTGGAGGAGTGGGGGGTTGTGTTCAAACTCTCCCTGGAGTCCTGGCCTGCTGCAGGTGGGGCTGCCAAGCCGGGGGGTTGGGTCAGACACCCACCCCAACTCAGCCAGAAGAGCTCTACTCCCATCTGATTCACACAAGGAGGCTTTTGTGTCGGAATCTGTTGGAAGAAAACGTGCACTCATGAGGAAACAATCCGCCAGATCCAAATTGAGGGGCATCCTGCCAAAAAAACTGGCCTGGTCCCCTCACAAACAAACCTCAAACAATCAGCGGAGCTTGGGAGAGGGCTCACGCCAGCCCCCTGCACGGTTCTGGCAATTTCTCCAAAATAAGATGTTTCAAACTAAAGCCTCGGGTGGGGGGAAAAAAAAACACACACACACGCACACGGGCTGCTTTTTGGTTGTTTTACAAAGCCAAATGGCCCCTCGTAGGAATGGCTGGGACATGCACATGGTGGAGGCTTCCCAGGCCTCCAGACAGACCAGTGAGAGCTACCCAGGTGAGCTGGGAGGATTTTAGAAAAGAAAGCAACAACGATGCACTGAGAATGGCAAGACGTAGTGAAGGGGGTGCAGTACGATCCCACTTAGGGGAAACAGAGGGAGGCTAATCCTTCTCTAAGCACATGTCCGTAAGGTTAAGGCAATAGCAAGAGCAAACACTCATGTGACACTTGCTGTTATCCTGAGTGCTTTACATATGCCAACTCCACTTTTTAAGAGCCTTAGAGAGGAGATACTTTTATTAATTCCATTTTACAGAGAAAAAAGTAAGGCACAGAGAGGTTAAGTCACTTGCCCAAAAGCACACAACTAGGAAATGGCAGCAATAGCATCTGAACCAGACTGTCTGGCTCCAAGGCCCACGCTCTTGGATCCACCTTATCTTCTGGATGCCAAAAGCCTGGCCAAGGGCTGGAGAGAACCCCAGGGATTTGAGAACTCGAGACGGACCTTGGCAGTGACCTGCTGCACCACCTCATTCAGTACCCCCTACCAGCTCCCAGCCTGCCACTCTGCCCCATGCCTCTTACCCAAATGGAAATGATCACGTAGGCACCCAGGGCACCTGTCAGGGATGCACTCAGGGGCCCCGACCCCACACACCTCCACACTGTCCTCACTGAAGAAGGATGTGCCCCAACGTTTGGGGCAAGGGCCAGCAGGCTGGTAGGTCTCCATTCCTCCAGGGACTACTGCTTACAGGTGTGCTAAGCCCCATTGCAGAATATTACTGCTGGCTACGAGGGTTCCAGGTCAACCCCCCCCCCCATCTGCACCTGCGCAGACTGTGATAAAGGCCACAGGGTCTCAGCTCATCCCTCGCTCACCACCCTCCCCTCCAGCACATACCCTGGGAACCACCAACCGAAGGCAGACAAAGCCTGAACTCTGGCACACCTCCAGCTCTGATGCCTCTCCCGGTTTATAAAAAACATCTCTTGCCAATCCTGCCGCCAGGACATGGCAGACAGGGATAGAGGATGCCAGGTGCTCCTGCAACTGTTCAGCCTCTCCCAAGCCCTGTTCCCCTGGCCCATCTGGCCTCCACCCAGCATCCCACTTCATCTGCTCACCTGGGACAATCTGCCCTGCCAGCACTCATTGCCAATTTGCTCTGTGGCCTCATGTAAATCCCCGCTCCCTCTGGGTTTTGTTTTCCCCAAAGGAAAAATTAAAAATGAAGCTGAGTTCCAGATAAAACGATCTGAGACTGTGAAACCTTCCCTGATAAAAACAATTAGGTGATAAGTCACCACTCCCTCAAGAGGTCTTCGATTGGACCAAACACTGCAACTGCCAGGGTCACTGAGGCAATGACATAAAGAGGGAAAGCTGGGGCAAAGGGCCTTTCAACCATTTTTGCTACCTGTTACCTTTTCCTCTCTTGCTAACAACCCCACCCCACCTACCCCACTTCCTTCTCATTTAGGGCACCAGCCCACCAACCTAACTCCCTGGGCCAATCACTGCAGCCCATTTCTCAAGCCAAGGTGACTGGCTCCGAGGGGTGCATGTAACACAGGCCCAGCCTATCAGAGCCAATGAACATTCACAGCACCTTTTCCCAGTCACTAGGAAAATTCTCTAATTACCCTTCAACTCCCTCCACAAGGTTCCCTTCAGAGACTCCTGGGGAACTGTAAAGCAGCCAGTCTCTCCCCCGAAGAGTGCAAGTGGGCCCTACATAGAGACGATGGTGAGTGATACGGAAGCACACATACCCCAAAAAAGGAATCTTTAACTCCAGGATTGCATTCAGCCTGCCGGTTGCCTCATTACAGGGTCCCCAGGAAGAAAAGTAGGGCCATGAGAAATTCCCTCGCCACCCTCCCTCTGTGCTCTCCAGGCTGACCTGAACCCAGAATCCAATCGACAGATGATTCACTGAGTGCAAGGTAAAGATTCTGCATGGGTGAGGGCACCTGGACTACACCTCCACAGTCCCTTACAGAGTAAAATCATCAGCAGAAGGGACCGGAGTCTCCCTCTCCAGCCTCAGAGTCTCTACTGGTGGGGACCAGAGTTGGCACATAAATGATTCCACTTTAATGCTGACTCTCGGCTTAAATGCAGCAGAAGGGAAACATGCTCTTCCCCCCACCCCTCACCCCATGCAAGTGACCATCCCTGCTCCCTCCAGGAAGCAGAAGGAAGGGGCTCCAGACCAGCTCCCATGCCCCCCCCCAGCCCCTCAGCCAGGACAGGCGCTGTTTCTTGACCTACCACTCACAGCCCCGACGACATCTTTGTAAATCATGTTGGGACAGAGAAGGGGTCAAGCAAAGCAGGAACCACCCAGTCACCAGAATCACAGAGAAGTCATAGGAGGCTTGTTAAGACTCAGGTGCTGGATCCAGGACCCCATCACAGAGACCAGGCTCCCGGTGGCTCCTCTGTGCCAGGCATTGTGCTATAGCAAGTATTTTCCTGCATTTTCTTCGCTACAACCCTAGGAGGTGGGCCTGGGGAAACCAGAGCCCAGAATGGTTAAGTAACTCACCACCATCACATAGAAAGGAGTGGAAGAGCCAGTAATGGAATCTAAGGAGTCCAGTTCCAAAGCTCATGTTTTTGAGGGTCCCTGCTGGGATCCCTTCCAGCCTCAGCCCAAAGTCCTATGCCAGCCAGGTCTCTGCCCTGGACCAGGGTCCCCAAAGATGGGACATGAACAACACAGACAAGGCCCTGTCTCATGGAACCTCAAGCATATGACCAATATAACTTCTGAGAATGGCAAAGGTTTGGAAGAGAGTAACACAGAGTGCTTATAGCACAGACAGGGTAGACAGTGGGAGTGGGGTTCACGGGGCAGGTTGGTGGTCAGGGCATATCTTTTTCAAGAGGTTGCATTTGAGCTGAAGCATAAAAGAGGAACCAAGCATAAGAGCCATCTGCTCCATTCCAGAGCAGGAATAGCACATGCAAAGGCCCTGGGGTGGGAAAGAACACAGGTGCACTGCAAGAAAAGAAAGGCCTGTGGGGCTGGAACAGGGTAAGAACTCTGGGGAGAGTTGACACAGGCAGGGGCCCATGAAGAGGAGACTTTCAGGCTATGGGGGCAGATAGGCTTCCGGCCACGCAAGAAGTTTTTAATCACAGTAGTGAAATGACCCAACTTACATTTTCTTTTTTTTTTTTTTTAACTTTTTTTTTAATTTTTATTTATTTATGATAGTCATACAGAGAGAGAGAGAGAGAGGCAGAGACACAGGCAGAGGGAGAAGCAGGCTCCATGCACCAGGAGCCTGATGTGGGATTCGATCCCGGGTCTCCAGAATCGCGCCCTGGGCCAAAGGCAGGCGCCAAACCGCTGCGCCACCCAGGGATCCCCCAACTTACATTTTCTAAAGAGCATTCCAGCTGCAGCAGAGAGAACAGACAGCAGAGTGGCAAGAAGATGCAGGAGCAGACAGCGCGGTAAGGAAGCTTGCCAGAGATCTGCAGTGGGGCCCATGTAGGGGAGGGAAGTCAGCCCCACATCCCCATGCAGGACCACAAACCACCACTAGTCACAAACCTCCCTATGAAACCACCCTTGTCTTCTAAACATCCATTCAATAAATATTTGAGAACCTATGATTTATGTGTTAGGCATCATTCCAGGTGCTTGGGACACAGCAACAAACAAAACCAAGGTCCCTGCCCTCATGGGCCCCACATCCTCACGGAGAGAAATAGACAACAAACGACAAACACAATGCACAGGTATGTAGTATCTCACAGGGTGACAGGCTACAGAAGAAACAGTGGGGTAAGGAGGGATCAGAGCCCAGGGGATCGGGGAGGGTGCCGGCAAATTGAAACAGGGGAGGTCAAGGTGGGCCTCCAGAGTACCTGAGATCTAGAAAAAGCCCTGGGACAGCGAGTCTTGCACATCAAGAGAGAGTTGAAGGCAGAGGGAAGAGCTGAGCTGCAATGTGCTGGTGTGTCTCAGGAATGGCCAGAGCAAGGCGAAGGGGAGGGCAGGAAGGGGTCAGGAGCGGATGGTGCAAGCCTAGAGGGCCAACAGAGGGATGTGACTTTGACTCCCAGGGGGATGGCACAGGCCCACTGTGGGGGGCTTTGAACAGAGGAGGACAGTGATACGACTGCAGAATTCATGGGGTTCTTTTGGGCTGCTGTGTGAAGAAAACCCGGCCAGGGAGCAAAGGTGAACACAGGGAGGCCCATGGGAATCCAGGTGAGAACTCGTGGCCCCTTGGAGAGGGGCAGTAGCCATGGGTATGGCAAGAAGTGGTGGGATTCTGGACATACTGTGTGACAAGGAAGCCATAAACGTCCCGATGGTCCAGTGTGCAAAGTGAGAGAGACAGAAGGATGAGAATCGAGGCTGGGTCCAAGGCTTTCAGCCTGGGCGGCTAGTAGCCAGAGGAGCCACAGACAGAGACAGGAATATGGCCAGAGGGACAGGGTCCGGGCATGGTGATGAGGAGCCAGGTGCCGGGCAGGGTCCTGCAAGCACTTCCCACTACCCAAACTGAGATACGGAGGGGGCCACTGGATGCCGGAGGCTGGGACTGGAGAAAGGCCTGGGCCTGGGACATCAATTTGGGAGTAGCCAGGACATAGATGCCACTTACTGCCCGAGACTGGCTGAGCTCACCCAGGGAATGCCTGACACAGAAAGGATGTCCAAGAGCTGAGCCCCAGGTCACACCAACAGCGAGGGGTCAGGGAGATCACGAGGCACCGAGAAATGAGACAAAGAGCCTGGCCACGGAGGTGAGAGGAAAACCAAGACAACAGACATTTAAAGTGTCTCAAGAGTCCTTCTAGGCGCTTCCAGAAAAGGTGGAAGGAACTTCACCCAAAATGCCAGGAAGCAAACAAGGTTCAGGCCACTCCTTTTCCTTCCCCCTCCCCAGCACAAGGCTGCTGGAGAACAGGAAGACACAGTGGGGCGGGGGGGAGGGAGGAGGAGGAGGCACAAAATAGACAGCCAGGCCTGGGGTCACCAACATCCTGGACCTCTGGGTTCAGGGAGGTGCTAGGCGGACCCACCAGCTTGAACTCTGGATCAGAATCACCCCGGATACCCTGTGATCCCAGCTGCTGAGCCCTATCAAGCTGCAAAGCCAAGAATGGACTGTTTTGTGGTATTTTGCTTCTCTTTGCATTTCTGCTCCTGCCAGCCACTCCCAGGGCCAGTGGAGGCCAAGGTCACGTTTGAAAAGGGGGAGGGAAATGAGGTACATAAAAGATCATCTCCTTTTGTTTTGTTTTATTTTGGGCCTAGGCATACAATGGAATTCTCTGCATAATAAATGTGTTTATGGGGCTGAAGTTACCAGATCTTTGTGGATCTGGTTGGGCAGGGGCCCAACACTCCTCACCAGAGTCCCCGGGGTCTCAGATCAAGAACCAGAAGTCTGTGTGCGTCGGCCTTGGGGTGGAAAGCAGCCCTGGAGGGTGGCTGATGAGCCAGGGGCCCCTCTGCAGCTGACCAAGGACACAGGATGGCCCTTCTGGGCACTGGTGACCACCAGCAGGCCCCGCAGACAACGACAGAGGGGACATGCCTGTGCCCTGTGTCCACTGTGACCAGGACGGGCCCAAGGGAAACTTCATCAAGCAAGTCTCTGACACTGATTCATGACTCACTTCTGTGTCATTCATTGCTAGAGAAAGGCCAGAACAAGGTGATTCCAGGTAACTGAGCTGAACCAAGTTCTAGCTAATCATGTTGAATCACTGAGTGGAGGCACAGCAAGTATTAGTCATTCTGGGAAGGGAACATTTCATGGAATGGGAAGAGCCAGACACAATGGACACACCCCAGTGCCAGGCCAAGAGAGGGCCAGGCTGTGATGGGGCACATCACCACACATGGATACACGCACCCCAACATGCATGGACACATGCTAACATGCATGCTCGAGTGTGTCCAGATATGCAAGCACGTGTGCCACCACGTGTGGATGCACATCAACACGTGTGTATACACGTCCATACACATACGCGTGTATGCCAATGCAGACACTCGTACTCCCTGTTGACATGCCGACATGTGCATACATGTGCTCCAGACATGATCACATGCATGCGTGTGCACCTGCCAACATGCGTTCATGTGTCACCAGTCATGAGTGCACAGTCAGCACACGTGCACACACACCAACATCCATGTGCACACACGCGCCCTCATGGAGCCAGAGAGGGAAAATGAAAATAAACCAGACTCGGGGGAGCTAAAAATAGCCCATGGTTTCCAGCTGTCACCATAGAGTGGGACGAGGAGCCCTTGGAGGAACAGGAAGTCCCCCTCTGGGAAAGAGGAAACAAAACCAACCTGGGCTCCCAACTGCCCCCGAGAGGGAGTGCCTCCCAGCCTCCCATCTGCACCCCCAGAGCAGCGCCACCGCGGGGCCCCATCTGGCCAGGGGCCGAGGCCGCGGGAGAGCACAGGAGAGGTCACTCTGTGGCTCTGAGGTGTCCCCCAATGGTGGCCTGGGCTTCACCGAGGTGCAGAGCGGGCCAAGCCCACCGTGAGCTTGTTGGGAACACAGGCCCGAGAGGCCGCCCTGCCAGCTTCCCCTGATGTCTGTGGTTCTAGAACACAGCCCAGCTGTGCCAGGCTGCCCTGGAAGGCGCGCATCCCGGAGGCGGTTCTGGGGAGGTGGTTATAAGGACAAAGGCCTGCGGCGGAGCCCTCTGGCTGGCCAGGGAAAGCAAAAGCAGAGGTGGGCCCGGGGTGGGCCCGGGGTGGGCCCGGGGTGGGAGGACGAGGAGGGCCTGCCTGCCCCGCTGCCAGGGAGGAACTCCAGCCGCTGAGCACCTCCGAGCAGGGACGGCGGGATCTCCAGGGCAGCGGGCTCCCCGGACTGAAATCCCAGCCCTGCCGTGTCAGCCGTTTGACCTGGGGCAAGTGACCTCATGGCTCCGTGCTTCCCATCCCCTCAGTAGAAGAGAGGCAACAGTAGCCGTCTGGATTCCCAACCGTATGATTTACTACGTGTAAAACACTCACAACGGTGCCCAGTGAGTAAGAAGTGCTCATTACCTTTCATCTGCCATCAACCCCCACCGCCCAACTGATGGGCAGAGGGCATTTGCCAGAGGGCACAAAGCCCCCCAGGGGCATGACATCCCTGAGGTTCTCTGGGTGGCTCTCACTGAGGGAAAAGGGAGCAAAACTGAGTCTGAGCCCAAGTCTTGTGGGGGGAGAGAGGATAAGGAAACAAGCCGACCTAAAGCACTTGACCACCTCTCTGCTCCACCATCTGACCACAGAGGCAAGCGCTGCTCTGGCCCTCGGGGACACTGCAGTGAGAGCCACAGGGCAGCCCCTACCCCAGCACACAGCCGTGCGCGGGAGGCAGAAAGACGACGCACAAATAAACATCACGGAGGCTGCTTTTATGGCCAGGAGGGGCAGGCTACACAGATATCTGGGGGTGAGCCTTCTGGACAGAGAGGAATGCAAGCAGAGACTCTGTGCTGCCAGGCCTGGCAGGCTCCTATCAAGGAGATAGCTCGGCAGGTGAGCAGGGAGCCAAGAGAGGGTGAGGTAAGAGAGGGAAGGGGGCCCAGACTGTGCGAGACTCCAGGCCACTGAGGACAGAACTGGCTCACAGTAACACAGGGAACCTCCAAGGGTGGCCAGCTGAGGGGGCACATGATCTGACAACTGTTTTTTGTTTGTTTGTTTGCTTGACGACTGTTTTATCAGGATCCCTCTGGCTGTCTACAGAGACCAGAGATGAGACTACTGCCCCAGTCCAGGCAATGGATGGAGAAGGCTGCAGTGGTGACGTCAAAAAGGGGCTGGAATCCGGATATGCTTTGAAGATAAAGCCGATAGGATTTGCTGATAGATCACATGAAGGATGGCCCAAGATTTCACCTCTGCACTTGGGGAAAGCTAATGGAGGTGTCATTTACTGAGATGGAAACACAAGCTGAGGAAGCCTTCAGCAGCTGGAATTATTAGTGGGTAAAGCATCCAAGGCTGATTCCAACCAGAAAGCCAACTTGAAGACAGTAGAAGGGACCCAGCTCCCCTCCTGCATGTGGAGAAGGCTCAGAGGCCTATCATCTCATGGTGGCCCAGCAGGCGAGCCCCTTCCCCTGTGGGCCAGGCAGCAAGGGACCCCTCCCACTGCTGGGCCTTCCCAGTTGGACCAGAGACACCTGCTAACTTAGAAATACACTGCCAGGGACCTGGGCTGTGCAATCCTTATCCATTCAATGCAGGACCACGCATGCCAGGCTCAGTTCTAGACAGGAGATACAAGATTTCTCCTGGTCCTCCTCCAGGATATATTTTTTTAAGATTTTATGTATTTAGGGACACCTGGGTGACTCAGTGGTTGAGCGTCTGCCTTTGGCTCAGGTCGTGATCCCAAGATCCAGGATGGAGTCCCACATCGGGCTCCCTGTGAGGAGCCTGCTTCTCCCTCTGCCTCTCTCTCAGTCTGTATCTTTCATGAATAAATAAATAAATCTTTAAAAAAAAAAAAAGAAGAAGAAGAAGAAGCAAGCTCCCTGTGGGGAGCCCAATGTGGGACTCGATCCCAGGACCCTGGGATCATGACCTCAGGCAAAGGCAGTTGCTCAACCACTGAGCCACCCATGTGCCCTTCCTGGATATTTTCACACACATCAGGAAGGTTGCCTGGGGCAAATGCCTCTCCAAAGCTGCTGTCTCCCTAACTGTTGACAATGATAATGAGAAGTGTCCCAGGATTCTCCCAGGACTAAACAAGATGACAATGACATTCACAAAGATGCTGTGAACACTGCCTGGTGTACAGTAATTCACGACCGCACTCCTTAGCGCCTTCCAGCTAGACGCCTCCTGTCCACTCCTACCTACTGAGGGAAAGTAGAAGGAATGAGTCCCACTTCTCCCCGGACCTTTCCTGGTGACCTCAATCCACAGGGCTCCTCTGCTGCCTCCCACGGTTTGGGTGCTAATTCTTTTGGCCGTTCTTTGGGAAAAGCTATGGATTCCTTACTACTTTTTAATTAAACACATAACAAACAAATATTCTCTTTGTTTAAAAAAAGAAAAGGTAGGGGGACACCTGGGTGGCTCAGCGGCTGAGCGTCTGCCTTTCGCTCAGGTTGTGATGCTGGAGTCCTGGGATCGAGTCCCACGTCTGACTCCCTGCATGGAGCCTGCTTCTCCCTCTGCCTGTGTCTCTCCCTCTCTCTCATGAATAAATAAATAAAATATTTTTTTAAAAAGTAGAAGCATTACAGATAAAGTATGTCCTCCGTGGCCACAGCCCGATGCTCCCCCTCTGCCCTGCCAGGCCGACATGTGCCCTTCCACCCCTTCTCTGATTTTACCTGCACTAATAGTCACCCACTGAAAATACAGGTTATTGTTTTGTGACATTTGTTTTAAAAACATAAATAGTGGAAGGAGGGTAGGGGGATGGGGTGACTGGGTCACGGGCACTGAGGGGGGCACTTGATGGGATGAGCACTGGGTGTTATACTGTATGTTGGCAAATTGAATTTAAATCAAAAAAAAATTTTTTTTTAAACCCATAAATAGCACCTGAGTGTTTTTCAATTATTTACATGTTGTACAAACTGTCTGTGCTAACACGTACACATCTAGTCCCTTCTTTCCAACGTCTGCCCAGCAATCCCCTAGACGAAGGGCCCCCACCTCACTTCCTGTGCGCCTGACTCAGGACTGTGGCTCTGGCCTACCACCGCCACAAGCTGTATAAACCCCAGCAAGCTGTTCACCTTTGCTATGCCTCAGTTTCCTTACCTGTAGGAAAGAACAAAAGCAGAGCTCAACCTATTTCTCAAGGCTGTGGTCAGATTCAAATAAGAAACTAGTCACACATGTAATCGCCTTTGTACTTTATAATCTTGCTGGCAGGCAAACTACAACTGACCCGTCTCGGAGCTGAAGGAAGAGGTGAAGTAACTGGCGTGAGGTCCCCAGCTAGCAAATGGCACAGCCAGGTCTGCAACCCTGGGCTCTGGAAACTGACACCAGTTTCAAAATGCATCACATCCCTACTCAATCCCATCAGCAACCTGAGAAATGTAAATCAAACCCAGCAGATTAACAACAACAACAAAAAAATGATCACAATACAGCATAATCTCCAATGATGGCAGAGATGTGGGGGGACTGGGTGTGTCATACTCTTGCTGGAGGTATGAATGCTCGAGCTTTGCAGAAAGGCAATTGGGTGGGAACTGTCAAAATTCAAACCCATCCTACTTCGTGGTCTAGAGGTTTCTATTCTGGAAAGCTACCCTATGCAAAGCATTCATATACAACCCCACAGAGGTGTGTACCAGGACATTCACCAGTTGCTTGAGACAGAGACAATAACCAGTCAGTAGATACACAGGGAGATAATGAAAGGGATAGGAATACCATGCAGCAGTGAAAAAAGAAACATAATAGATTTATACATTCTGACATGGAAACATTTTCAAGAAATATCCATGAATTGAAAAGCAAATTACAGGGCAGTCCGGTGGGGTGGGGGTGGGGGGGAGGCTTAACAGTTTAGTGCCACCTTTGGCCAGGGGCATGATCCTGGAGACCCGGGATCAAGTCCCACGTCGGGCTCCCTGCATGGAGCCTGCTTCTCCCTCTGCCTGTGTCTCTGCCTCTCTCTCTGTTTCTGTGTCTCTAATAAATAAATAAAATCTTTTAAAAAAAGCAAATTGCAGAATATTTATACATAGTTTAGCTCACTCAGTATATGCAAAAATATACAGCGATGTGTACAAATGTGTGCTCACGTCGTATGTATCAACAGAGGTCTAGAAAGAAGATACACGCCAGTGCTGCTTCGGCAGCACATATAGAGAGATACACGCCAAGGACAGTGGTATTATCTGAGAAAGGGAATAAAATGGAGGGAACGTTTTTCCTTCCCTTTGAATTTTTTTTGCAAGCAAGAATTCATTTCTTCTATAGGCGGACTTCTTTAGTTAACCAAAAAGCATTAAAAAAAATAGAAATTAAAGCACAAGGCTTCCCATTCAAGTTGCACATGGCCATGTACAGCCAAAGAAAACACCAACAGGCAGTCCCTCCCTCTCTTAGTGTCCCACCCACTCAGTCCGCTGAACACAGACATCCTTCTTCCACGGGAAGGCACTTGGCCGGGGCTCAGCCTGGGCTGCCCAAGAAGTGGCTGTCGTGGGCTGGGCTTGCCTTCCTGCCTTCACACCACTCAGACCCAAACCAATCATCTTTGGGATATTCACATAGGATGCTGGGTGGCTCTCACTCAACCTCAAGCCTGGAAATTCTAGCCCGAGCACAACTGACGATCCTGGCACTCTCCACCTTGGAAGCCCAGAGTTAGAGTGGGGAATTCGGAGGTGCACAGAACAGATGGTCCTTACCCTGACCGACATCCACGGAAAGAAATCACCCGGAAGCCCGTCCAAGGACGATGGGGCCGATGAGACTCTTCATCAACTTACAAAGCCCACCCACCCACCCTCACACCCCCAAATAAAGAAGCTCTTTGCACAGGGTCATGATGGCTCCTTATGCTTATACCACCTGGGTGACAGTGTCTCCAGGAAGCACACCTCACAGAGCCCACAGCATCGTGGGCTTTCACTGAGATGGAGCTCACACAGCTTTTCTGAAAAGCATAACCCCTTGGCCACCATGGGAGAGAAAAAGCAGTTCTAACGCTCCAAGGTAACCCTACACTAGTTTTTCCTGCCATCCCCAGAGGCAAAATTAAAAAAAAAAAAAATGAAGAGGAACTCAAGGTTCAGTGTCACCATCAGCCAGGACCTCCTTGGAATCAGACTACAGGGCTGAATGGGACAAGACTTGAAAACAAAAAACAAAATGAAACAAAAAGGACAAAGTGTGGTCAATATAACTCCAAGAGACCTTGAGAAAAGCCAGCTGTCACACCACGTTTAAAGATGGCCAGGTCCCAGGGACACCTGGGTGGCTCAGTGGCTGAGCATCTGCCTTGGGATCAGGGCGTGATCCTGCTTCTCCCTCTGCCTATGTCTCTGCCTCTCTCTGTGTGTCTGTCATGAATAAATAAATAACATCTTTATTTAAAAAAAAAAAAAAAAAAAAGATGGCCAGGTCCCAAGAAGGGGCAGCCAGATATAAGCAGATTGTAGTGTTCATTCACCCAGTGATTCATTCATTCCCAGGCACACTGTACTGGGCAACTGGGCAGGAGGCACAGGCATGAAATACGGACAAGTCTCATTCTTAAGAAACCCACCTTCAAGAAGTAAGCTAAGGGGAAAAGAGATGTCAACAAGCAAGTGACATTATCCATATCTTTATCCCACCCAGCTCAGTGTCTGGCCAAGGCAGGCCTCAGTTTCTCCTCCCCACAGTGCTTGTGCTGACTCTGGCTACAAAGCTCTGAAATGCTGTGATCCTCTGCACTGCCCCTGGGCTTCCTTAACTGCAGCTCATCGAGGCGGGCTGTCCAGACACCCAGGGCAGAGTCTGTCGGTCTGGGGCCAGCTAGTTTGTCTCCATGGTTGAAAGGGCAATGGTGCCTAAGGTTGAGATCAGAGGAAACAGCCTTGAGCCCGTGCCTGCCTCCGCGTTTCCAACCTGCATCAGGGAGGCCAGGCCGGGAGCACCGCGCGCCCGGGCTCTGCGCAGGGCTTTCCGCGGGGAGGGCGCCGACCGCAGGGCGCTGCGGCGAGCACCCTCCCGGGGAGGCCCGGCACCCACGTGAGCCTCGCGGGAGCGCACGAGCGGAGGGTCCGCAGGAGACGAGGCAGGGCGCAGCCCCGGTCTTGGCAGGCTCGGCCCGGGCGCCGGAGGGAGCAGCGAGGGCAGCGCCACGCCGGGGCCACGCTCCAGGGTCCCTCCTTCGGGCCTCCCCAGCCCCCGCCCGCGCGCCTCCAGGAAGGCCGCGTGCCCCGCCCCCGCCCCCGCCCGGCCGGGAGGGTCCTCGGGGCGCCCGGCCCCGCTCACCCACCTTGAGGACCTGCTGCTTGATGAGCGTCGGCACCACCACGATCATGACGGCGCCCAGCACGGCGCACAGCAGCCCGGCGAAGCCCAGCACCGCGGCCGCCCAGCGCGCTCGGGCGCGGCTGCCCATGTCTGCGCGGCTCTGCGCCCTGGGGCGACGGGGACCGGGACCCGGGGGGCGCGGGGGGCGGGGGGCGCGGGGGCGCGGGCACCACCACGGCCGCGGCGCACGGAGGAGCGGCCCGGCAGGTGGCCCGCGGCTTTATGAGCCATCGCCGCGCCGCGGACCGCCCCCGGACGCCCTGGGCTCGCGGATTCGGGCGCGCGCCTGCGGGGGCGGGGCGGGGCCGGCGGGGGGCGGGGCCGGGGCGGGGAGGGGCGGGGCCGGGGCGGGGCCGGGGCGGGGCGCCGATCGGACGGTCCGAGGACACGCCCCGCGGGGGCAGTCTCGGGCCCACGCCCTCGCTTCCGTTTCCGCGGGAGGCGGCGGGAGAGCCTCGGGTTCCGCGTGCAGGGGTGGCGGCGGCGCTGGGCTCCCCCGGTGCCTCCCCGCCTTCTCGCCCCTCCGCCCCCCCTGCTCCCCCCTCCGTGTCCCTGCTGCTCCCATCACCTGCTCCCCCTCCTCCGTGTCCCTGCTGCTCCCATCACCTGCTCCCCCTCCCCTGCTGCCCGCCCTCATCCCGCGGCTCCCCTGACCCTCCTGCTTCCCCCTCCTTCGCCCCCCCCCTCCGTGTCCCTGCTGCTCCCATCACCTGCTCCCCCTCCTCCGTGTCCCTGCTGCTCCCATCACCTGCTCCCCCTCCTCCGTGTCCCTGCTGCTCCCATCACCTGCTCCCCCTCCTCCTTGTCCCTGCTGCTCCCATCACCTGCTCCCCCTCCCCTGCTGCCCGCCCTCATCCCGCGGCTCCCCTGACCCTCCTGCTTCCCCCTCCTTCGCCCCCCCCTCCGTGTCCCTGCTGCTCCCATCACCTGCTCCCCCCCCTCCGTGTCCCTGCTGCTCCCATCACCTGCTCCCCCTCCTCCTTGTCCCTGCTGCTCCCATCACCTGCTCCCCCTCCCCTGCTGCCCGCCCTCATCCCGCGGCTCCCCTGACCCTCCTGCTTCCCCCTCCTTCCCCCCCACCCGCCCCTCCTCCTCTCCCACTTCCTCTGTCAGGGCCAGCGTCATTGATCACACTTCGTGGGAGTTTCCCAATTCACCAGAAACCCCAGAGCCCCCACCCCCAGCTCTGCAGCCGACTGCGCTCTCCTCCCCCAAGCCCCCAGCCTCACACCCACTCTCGCTGCGCCGGCCCTGCAGACTCCCGCCTCGCCTCAGGGCCTGATACACCCCCCCGCCCCCGCTTGACACTCTGTTCCCCCAGATATCTGCCTGGCTCCTTCCTTCATGACTGCTCTGCCACCTTATCAGAAAGGCCTTCCCCTGCCACCTTGTGTAGAACAGAATAGCGCCAGCTCTGCCAGTCTGCCCCTCACCCTTATCGCTGAGCACCACCTGGCATGTTACACATTCATTTGTTCTTTGCATTCTGACCATCCCCCCCAACTAGAATGCTGGGGGCAGAGGCTTTGTCTGGGACACTGCCCGCCAGGTAATGCTTGCTCACAATAAGCACTTTAGAAAGAACCAATGCAGAGCCTTCCAGATGCTGAGCCCTGTGCTAAGTGCACAGAATGGCTCCATTCTACAGAGAAGGAAATAGTACAGAGAGGTTAGGGAACAGACCTCAGTCTCTGCTTTCTAATGAAGAGGGAGACAGATGATGAGCAACTGAGCAAATGAGCGATGGATAATTGCAGATAGCAAGTGCTCCAAGAAAATAAAACAGGTGGGCATGTGCTCCCCTGCAGTCCTCTGCAGCCCCCACCTGGCCTGCCTCCTAGTCCCTGCAGCCTGCCCCCCACTCCACACCTGACAGTTCCTGGAGCCCCGATGGAGGCCAAGCCTCTCATTCTCGAGACAGGACTACTGAAAGGACAAGGGACTGGTCCCAGAGTGACACGGAGTGGGAGGCAGTGTCCTCGACACCAGGCTAAGGCAGGCCAGTCCCTGATGGCACAGAAGGAGGCCTTCGGAAACTCTCATCCAGCCCTGGAAGAAAGCAACACGGCCTGGCCTGAGTCAGTATTTATTGAGTACCCACTGCAAACCGACCAGAGAGACCTGCCTGGCACTCTTCCCCTCAGGAGACCTGACCCTGCCCAGGGTGTGTGCAGGAGGGACCTAACCCCTGACCTGGATCGGGGTGCCAGGGCAGGGCTGTGGTGTCAGAGGGAAACAAGTCTCAGGAAACTGGTGCTTTAGGGTTTCCTGAGGCAGAGTCCCGGGGCAAGCCGCTTGGCTAGCTCTTGGCCTCAGTTTTCTCACTTGTGGGGTGGAGACAATAAGAGCCTTTCTCTAAGGGTTGTTGTGAGGATTAACTGCATCCTTGGAACATCGTGGCAGTGCTTAGATCAGTTTCCTCAACGGGTGAGCACAGCTGAGCCCTGTGTTGTCCCAAGGCCTGCACGACCTGGCTCCTGCCCACCTTTCTACCCCACCTCCCAGACCCTCCACTCGTTCACTGTACTCCCAGCCTCCTGGGCTCTCTTTCTGCTCCTTGAACAGCCCCATCTTTCTCCTGCCACAGGGCCTTTGCATTTGCTGTACCTTCCTAGAACACTCTGCTCCCAGACCCTCCTCCTCCTCTAGGCTTCAGTTCAAAGTCCACTCCTCAGAGAGGCCTTCGCTATTCCGTATCCAAAATGGGAACCCCAACCCACCAATCACTGCACCAAATCCACCCCATTTTATCTGAACGTGTCTTGTTTATTCACTTTTGTCTCCCCCGGCTCCTAAGCCAGAAGCTGGTCTGGTTTTGCTAACGGCTGTATCCCCAGCACCTGCGACAATGCCTAGCACATGTTACATACACACTAAAGACTTGAAGTGACCGATTGATTAGCTCACTTAAGGCGTTGATCAATCAGGTAGCTTCGAGGAAGAATGAACTTAGTTCGTTGAATTCCCCAAGGTCTGCAACGGCCATCGGCTATGGGGATTGTCTTATTTCATTGACTTTGCGGTTCCTGAGACTAACCAATGAACTACAACATGGGGTCGGCCCTGGCCGGATGCCTCCCCTTTCCTTGACACCCATCCTCCCTCATAGAGGCTCATTCGCCTTGACCAACTCACCCAATGTAACTTTTACTTATTACAAGCTTTTCAAGGTCCCAATGTGCGTGGTGCTTACCCAAGAGAGCCTCAAGGACGGGGCAGGAGTGCCCTCGCGGCAGGCCTGGGCTGTCCCCTGACAAGAGACACGGGTGGAGATGAAAGGCTGCCTGCGACACGTGACCAGCCGTGATCTCACCCAAGGGAGTCACTTCCGATGGGGGGGCGTCACGGGGACGAGGGTGCCACCTTAGAAGCCGGAGAAAGGGCTTCGTCATGCTTCAGAGAGCGAGGCCTTGCGGGGATAAGGAAAGCCGACAAAAACGCAGAAGGAACAGAAGGATGAATCAGAGTAAGATAGTTTCCACGCGGATGCCAGAGGGACCCTGTAAAAACCAAGTCCAGTGACGTTCAGTCTCAGCTCAGACGTCCCCCACCCCCGACCCTCGATCTAAGGACAGATAGTGAGTATTGGCAAAACTGTGGGGACACCAGAACCCTCCGATGCCACCGGTGGGATTGTAGATTTGCAGCCACCGTGGAAAGCATCGTTCAGAAGGCCAAACGCAGACTTAACATAAGACAGCTGGGACACCTGAGTGACTCAGCATCTGCCTTTGGCTCAGGGCGTGATCCCAGGGTCCTGAGAGTGAGTCCTGTATTGGGCTTCCCACAGGGAGCCTGCTTCTCCCTCTGCTATGTCTTGCTCTCTCTGCCTCTCATGAATAAATAAATTAAATACTTAAAAAATAATAATAACACGCAGCTGCTCCAGTCTGGGGTACATACATGAGAAATGAGAACCACGTCCACACAAAAACTCATGCACCCAGGATCTTTACAGCCCTAGGTTCAGCAGCTAAAAAGTGGAGGCAGCCACATGTCCCTCAGCTGACCAACAGGCGAATGAAATATGGACTATCACACAATGGAACATTATTTGGCACCAGAAGGGAAAAAGTACAGATACATACCACAGTGTGGATGAACTTTGAAAACATTACCCTGAGGGACGCCTGGGTGGCTCAGTCGTTGAGCATCTGCCTTCGGCTCAGGGCGTGATCCTGGAGACCCAGGATCGAGTTCCGAGTTCCGCATGGGGCTCCCCGCAGGGAACCTGCTTCTCCCTCTGCCTGTGTCTCTGCCTCTCTCTGTGTGTCTCAGGGTTGTGGGATGGAGCCCTGCATCAGGCTCTGCACTCAGCAGGGAGTCTGCTTGAAGATTCTCTCCCTCTGTCCCTCCCTTTTCTCTAAAATAAATAAGTACATTTTTTAAAAAAGAAAAGATCACATAGTGTATGATTCCATTTATAGGAAATGTCCAGAAAAAGCAAATCCACAAGAGCAAAAGCAGATCAGTGGTGGCCTGGCTTGGGGCAGGACGGGGGAGAGATGGGGAGAATCAGGAGCAAAGGTGCACAAGGCTTCTCTTTGGTGTGATGAAAATGTCCCCATTGTGGTTACACGACCCCGTGAATAGGCTAAAATCCAGTGAATTGTAGCCATTAAATGAGTGCATTATATGCTATATGAACTACCTGTCAGTAAAGTTGCATTGAAAAAAATCACAACTTTCCTACAGCTCTCCCTTTGCTCAGAGTACAAGCCGAAGTCCTCACCACAGCCTCCCCACAGCCCGCCATCATCCCCTTGACCTCGTGTCCCCTCTCCATCCTGTCCCACCTGCTTTACCTCCTGGGTGTTCCTCAAACCTGTCGCCTAGCTCCTGCTTCAGGGCCTTTGCACTTACCAGTCCCTTTACTCTTCTCTCAAACACCCCATGGAGCTCCCCCTCCCTCCCTTCAAGTTCTTGCTTAAACGTCATCTCAGGGAGAACTTCCTTCCTATGCACTCTTTTTAAATTACAAACCACACCCCACAATACTCCCTATCTCCCTTCCCTGCTTTACTTTTTCTGCATGGTGCTTATCACCTCCAGCACACTACATAATGCATTGGCTCTCCTTGTAGAATGGAAAAGCTCCATAAAGGCAGGAATCTGTCTATTTAGCCCATGACTATGTCCCCAGTTCCTAGAACAGTGCCTGGCATACAGTAGGCCCTTAACATGTTATGATGAACAATGGCTACCAGGGCTCAGTGGTTAAAAATCTGCCTTTGCAGTCAGGCTGCATTAGCTGGGGTGACCTCTGGCAAGTCGTTTCCACTCTCTGTACTCTAGCCTCCTTCCCTGTGCAATAGGGATGATTTCATCTGTGCCCTCCTCCGGGGGTAGTCCTGGAGATAAGTGAGATGCTGCTGATTACATACTTCGCAAGGTGCCAGCGTTAGATGGAATCATCACCCTATGCAGGCAGCCACATGCTATCTGCCCCACCCCAGCCCAGCAAGACTCAGTACTACCCTCGGGGGCACCGAACCAGATGTACTGCATGGAAAGAAATGACTTGATTCAAAAGAGTCGCAGCTGGGACGTGACAGAGCAGGGACAGAACCGAAGTCACTTGCCTCCAGAGCCTGGACGTGAATAATGACGCTCTTTGCTGGGAGAAGGAAACAGTGGAGAATGGGAAAAGAGGAAGTCGTAGAGTAGAGGGAAGGCAGAGATGAGGGAAAGGACAGGAAGAAAAGAAAAAGCCCTTGAGGAAGAGGAGACGGTCGTGTTTGGCCACATCTGCCACCGTGGTTGCTGTTTGGACAAGGACAGAGCCAGAGCTCACATTTGCTTCTTTTTTTCATTCGTCCAGCATTGACTGAGCACCTGCTATGAGTCGGGCACCCTGTGAGGTACCAGGGACCCAGCAGTGAACATGACAAAGCTCCCTGGCCCTTGCAGAGATGACATTCCAGCAGGTAAGCAAGATCAATAAGTGATAAACATAATCCTTGGTAAATTTTATAACATGTCAGCTCTGCACTGTCCAATACACTGGCCACGCATGGCTCCTGAGCACTGGAGCTCCTCCCAAGGGAGGGGTACTGTGTCATTCACGTGCCAGGTCTCAAAGACTTCATATAAAAGAAAGAATATAAAATGTCTCAATATCTTTATATTGATTGCATGTTGAAATGACAACATTCAGATATGTTGCATTAAATAAAATCCACTGTTGAAATTAATTCAACTGGATTCTTTTTTACTTTTTTTAAAATGCAAAGGCACCTGGCTGGCTCAGTTGGTAGAGCATGCAACTCTCGTGAGTGCATGAGTGCAGGAATGAGCCACAGAGATTTCTAAGGAAGAGCTTCCCAGGCAGAGGGAACAGTCAATGCAAAGGCCCTGGGGCAGAAGTGTCCCCGATAAATTTTAATGAAGATGTCAATGTCTCCTCCTGATGCAAATAACTTCTTAGGAGCTGCTTTTCTTCAGTGGGCAAAAATGCCCCTATGGCGTGGTGACTATCAGTGGTCTTCAGAGCCCCCAGACATCTCCCTGGAGACTCAGTCTTGCCCCAAGAAAATCTCAGCTTGTTGCAGAATCATCTAACACCTTGTGAGCCTCCAGCCACCTTCCTTCTCTAAGAGCTGGCAACCAAACATTACCTTTGCCCCTGGCTCTCAACACTTGAGATATTGCCTCTCTGACAAGGGCTAAGCCTCCAACGCAAAATCACTTCCCAGGACAAAGGTGGAAGTGTGTGGGGAGAACTCAGCCAGCAGCCGTGAGCTAAGAACTCTGCTCCATTTCTGCCCGCTCATAAGAGGACAGAAGCTCCTATTTGGAAGCTCAGTGCCAACTGGAGACATGAGGATGGATCCTGACCAGGATAAGCTTTAAAAGGCTGAGGGAGGGAGGGGGCGCCTGGCTGGCTCAGTAGGTGGAGTATGCGGCTCTTGATCTCAGGGTCCCGAGTTCAAGCCCCACATTAGGTGTGGAGCCTACTGAAAGAAAGAAAGAAAGAAAGAAAGAAAGAAAGAAAGAAAGAAAGAAAGAAAGAAAGAAAAAGAAAGAGGGGAGCCTGGGTGGCTCAGTCCAATAGTCCAAGTCTGATTGGACTTAACTGAGTCCATCAGGTAAGCATCTGATCTGCCTTGGTCTCTCATGATCTCAGGGTCCTGGGATCGAGCCCTGCGTCAGGCTCCCTACTCAACAGGGAACCTGCTTCTGCCATGCCCCCTGCTCGTGCTCTCTCATTCTCTCCATCAAATAAATAAATAAAATCTCTTTTTTAATTTTTTTTTATTTATTCATAGAGACACAGAGAGAGAGAGAGAGGGGCAGAGAGAGAAGCAGGCTCCATGCAGGGAGTCGGACGTGGGACTCAATCCCTGGTCTCCAGGATCACACCCCAGGCTGCAGGCAGCTCTAAACCGCTGCGCTACAGAGGCTGCCCAAATCTTTTTTTTTTTTTTAATAAATAAAATCTTTAAAAAAGAAAAGCTGAGGCACAACATCACAAACCATTAGGGAGATACAAACCAAAGCCAAGGTGAGACAGCACCTCATCCCCATTAGGGTGGCTACTGGAAAAAAACAAAACAAAACCAATCAAAAAACCCCAGAAAATAACAAATGTTGGAGAAGACATGGAGAAGAAGGAACCCTCGTGCATCGCGTGATTCACAACAGCCAAAAAGTAGAAGCAACTCAGGTGTCCACAGACCAGTGAGCAAAGTGAGCTCCGTCCATATGCTGGCATGTGATGCAGCCATGGGAACACGGCGGCCCTGACACCTGCTATCCCGTGGACGAGCTCTGAGGACACAGCGCTGAGTGTGAGAGCAGCCGGCCGCGACAGGACACGTCCCCCACGAGTCCACCTACGAGGCACCCAGAGGAGTCAGGGCCTTAGGGACAGGACCTAGGAGGGGGCGCCAGGGGCTGGGGCCTTGGTGCTCCCTGGGGACAGAGACTCCAGTCGGGGGGATGGATGGTAGGGATGGCTACACAGAAATGTGACTGCACCTGAGGCCACAGACTGCACACTTGAAAAGGATTGATATCCACACAATGATAAAAGTTTGAGCCGTGCAAGAATAGAAGAAGAACCGCCAGGAAGTACAGGATATGTGGTCAGAGCTCTGAGAAATCTCTTAGGAGCCTGGCTGGAAGCTGAGCTATGGTGAAGCAGACCCGAGAGTTGGTCTTTGACCAAGAAATGGAGAGGGAGGTGGCAGATAAAATATGGGTGGGGAGGGCTTGGGGAGGAAAAACAGGTCCAGTGGACCCTCTGGAGAGTTCTCTGCAGCCTCCAGGAGAGGGTATTTCTCCATATCTCTCCCCCTCCAGGGACTGTGGGCCTCCAAACTGTCAAGTCCCCTCTGGAGGGACCTATTCCTTCCTGGGCCTGTCCTGGGCTGGAGGGAGAAGTGCTGCCAAGTGTGAGTGGGGCGACCCACTGGCTTCCCTGAGCACTGACTCACACCGGGCCTGTCCCAGAGAGAGGACCCCCCCCCCGACACAGAGGGGCAGGAAGGGGACACACGCCATCGCCATCGATGGGGACTCCCTACTTTCCAGACATCCCTGCTGAGCCCTGGGCACCCCCGAGTCCCAAGTATCCCTTCTGAGACCTGTGTGGCCTCTTCTTAAAACGAGAATCGGAGGTGTACCAAGGCTGAGACAGTGAACACAGTCCCCCACAATGCAGTGCCTCTAGGTCATTTAAAAACAATAATAGGTCAGCCCGGGTGGTTCAGGGGTTTATCGCCGCCTTCAGCCCGGGGTGTGATCCTGGAGACCTGGGATCAAGTCCCACATCAGGCTCCCTGCATGGAGCCTGCTTCTCCCTCTGCCTGTGTCTCTGCCTCTCTCTGTGTGTGTCTCTCATAAATAAATAAATAAAATCTTTTAAATAAATACATACACACATACATACATACAAACAATAATAAAACCCACTCAAACTCAGTCTGCTTCTTATTATCACCGTGCAGCAGTAACTGTAAAAAAAGAAAAAAAATTAAGGATGAAACATTCCCCCTGAAAAAAAATCCTTTATTGATCTAAGTTTTCTAAACCAGGAATTATCAAACTACACTCCACCAGCCAAATCTGGCCACAGCCTGTTTTCACAAATAAAGTTTTATTGGAACACAGCCAAGCACATTCACTACATGTCATTTATGGCTGCTTGCTTGCTTTCATGGCAGAGTTAAGTAGTTTTGACAGAGACCCTATGGGCCAAAAAGCTTAAAATATTTATATGGCCCATGCAGAAGAATGAAACTAGACCATTCTCTTACACCAGACACAAAGATAAACTCAAAGTGGATGAAAGATCTAAATGTGAGACAAGAATCCATCAAAATCCTAGAGGAGGACACAGGCAACCCCCTTTTTGAACTTGGCCACAGCAACTGCTTGCAAGATACAGCTATGAAGGCAAAGGAAACAAAAGCAAAATGAACTATTGGGACTTAATCAGGGTAAAAAGCTTCTGCACAGCAAAAGAAACATCAACAAAACTCAAAGACAACCTCCAGAATGGGAGAAGATATTTGCAAATGACCTATCAGATAAAGGGCTAGTATCCAAGATCTATAAAGAACTTATTAAACTCAACACCCAAGAAACAAACAATCCAATCATGAAACAGGCAAAAGACATGAATAAAAATTTCACCAAAGAAGACGTAGACATGGCCAACAAGCTCATGAGAAAATGCTCTGCATCACTTGCCATCAGGGAAATAAAAATCAAAACCACAATGAGATACCACCTCACCCCAGTGAGAATGGGGAAAATTAACAAGATAGGAAACCACAAATGTTGGAGAGGATGTGGAGAAAGGGGAACCCTCTTGCACTGTTGGTGGGAATGTGAACTGGTGCAGCCACTCCGGAAAACTGTGGAGGTTCCTCAAAGAGTTAAAAATAGACCTGCCCTACGACCCAGCAATTGCACTGCTGGGGATTTACCCCAAAGATACAGATGCAGTGAAACGCCGGGACACCTGCACCCCGATGTTTCTAGCAGCAATGTCCACAATAGCCAAACTGTGGAAGGAGCCTCGGTGTCCATCGACAGATGAATGGAGGGGATCCCTGGGTGGCTCAGTGGTTTACACCTGCCTTGGGCCCAGGACATGATCCTGGGGTCCCGGGATCGAGTCCCACATCGGGCTCCCTGCATGGAGCCTGCCTCTCCCTTTGCCTACGTCTCTGCCTCTCTCATGAATAAATAAATAAAATCTTTTAAAATAATAAAAAATAAATTCATGTGTAATAGACATCAAGGGGCCACCTTCTCAAAATTCATTCTCTCCCATTCCCTTCTCTACTGAAAACAGAGGGCCTGCCTTCCTCCAAGCGGCTACGGATGCTCCAAAAGGGGGACCCCTGTGCACCCCTCAGGAAAGTATGCTGATGGTGCTAAGCCAGACTTGGGAACACCATTCACCTCACTCAGATTGGCTTAGGGGCTGGAAACGTGACCAAATTCTGCCAATAGGACAAGGAGGTGGTGTGCTGGAGGACTTCAGGAAAAATGGTCTCAAAGGGGCTGGAGAAGAAGATGCTTTCTGCACCTCTTCTGCAGGATGACATCCCATCTGGGTGAGACGCCTAGGTAGGAGGCAGCTATCTTGCATCCTATATGCAGAAAATGCCAGAGAAAGAGGATGGGAAGGCCCTGGGTCCTCTGTGATGGCCATCCTTGGGCACTGAAGCTGAGAACTCCAGAGCTGCCCCATTGCAGGACTTACCCCTATATGGAAATATAAATGTCTTCATTGTTAAACTGTTTGAGTTTGTGCTTTCTAGTACTTTCAGCCAAAAGCATCTCAATGGATACAGATATGAAACCCTCTGGCCAGCAGCCAGCAGCCACAATCAACAGCTTTATTGATTGATTCATTCTGTGAATGTTTACTGAGTGTCTTCTATGTGTCAGGACAGTAGTTCTGGGCACTGGAGATCATGAGAGAGGTCCATTCTCTCCTAGACGTGCATTCTGGTGGGTGGGGGCAGACACAAAAAACAAGCCCATAAATAAGCAAATAAAACAATTTCAGATAATGCAAAATGCTGAGAAAGCAACAAAAAAGAGCGGTTTGATAGAGAGAGTGAGGGTAGGGCTTCTCTGAGAAGATGGTATTTGAGCAAAGAATTGAATGAAGAAGAGCCAACCATGTGGAGACCCAGGGAAAGGATTCCAGGCAGAGGGCACAGTAAGTACAAAGGCCCTATGGTGAGCACAAATTTTGTGTGTTCAAGGAACTGAAATGCGGAATGTGAGGGTGGCATGGTTATGGCAGCTTTCGGGGAAGTATCTGAAGTGCACAAAAGGCTCATAGTCCAAATTTCACTCCTCCCTCCTCCCACTTTCCCTCTCTTCTTCCCTCCCTTTCCCTCTCTCTCTCTCTCTCTCTCTCTCTCTCTCTCGGCTTTTGTTCCAAGGTCCAAAGTGTAAGAGCAATGGTTTATTGAAATCTGGGCTGAGTTTTCAGGCTCCTCTTTTTAACTCAATAGAACCACTTAACCTCTCCCCATGTGTGGGCCTGACACCACACTGGCTTTTGAAAGGAAAGCCAAGTTTTTGTGCTGCAGCCTAACTGCACGGCTCATTTGCCGCAGGTCCCATCTGTTTCACTGCCTGTCCTGTCCAGAAAACCGCAGTTCCCGCTGTGGACTCCTCCTTGGCAATACCCGCTGCCCTCCCTGGGGCTCACCGAGGCACGGGCACACGCTCCACAGTATCAGGGCAGGCAGAGGCCACTGCACGGCTGGCAGGAACATGCCAATGTCAGTACAAAGAATCCTCTAGGAGACAGAAAGGCCCTTGCCTGTGTTAAAAATTCACTCAGATCTAGACAGCAACGTCGCCTGTTTCTTTCCAGAGGGGAATTATTCCTGGCCACCAGACTGAGGTATCTGTTGCAGGTGGCTGGAACCTAGGTAGAAGCAGCATCTAAAAATATTATCTGGCAAGCGACAGATGCTGACGCCACTCTGGACACAGCTGCCAACCAACAGCCAAAACGGCTTTTGGCCGGAGACAGGGTAGGGCCAAGGGGACCACTGGACACTTGCAGGGCCGTTGGGTTAACTGTGTTTATCGAGCATTTCCATGGGCAAGGGAGAAATGGGGGTACATCAGCCAGGTTCCAGACCCCTAGGGACAAAAATATTACTCTCACACCACTGAGTCTAAACTGGCACCTAAGAGAAATGCTCTCAGGGAGAGGAATCCGCTTTGGTGAGTCGCAGAGTGGCCCTTTTTCAAAGCAAACAGGATCAAGTTACTTCCTGTCTAAATCCTGCACTGGCTTCCCATTGCACAGGCATAAAGTTCACACCCCTCCCTGGGGCCCACAAGGCCCCAGGCCACCTCCCCACCCCTCTTTCCCCACCCTTCACTCCCTGAGCTGCACCACCCTCGCCTCTGTGGATCTTCCCATGTGTTCAGCTTATGCCCACCACAGGACCTTGGCATGTGCTGTGCTCACTGCTTTAAACTGGTCTCCACTGCAGTTCCCTGGAGGTCCAACTCCAATGTCACCTCCTCAGAGAGCCCTCCCCTGGCCATTGTATCTAGAGAAACGCGCCTTATCACATCACCTTGTTTTATTTCCATGACACCCTGATAATGTCCAGTCTGATCGTTACTATCTATCGCCTCCACTGGTATAAAAGCACTACAAGGGCAAAGACCTTGCCTTTTATCACAGCAGGCCCCAGCATGCAGGGGGCATAATGGCTAGTGGAATGAATGAATGAATGAATGAATGAATGAATGAATAATGGGCCTGACCCCATTAGGGGGAGGCAGGGAACACTTTCTGAGTTGTCATCTGATGGACCAGGAGGAACTGGGCTGTTACCCTCAAGTCTGGCTGGCCAGAAGAATCCTGAGGTCTATACGGCATGCCAAGCCTGGGCCCCCGCCTTGGAGATCCTCTGGCCTGGGGTCCAGCACGGGGCTTGCTCTTGTTTCTGGCTCCCAATGGGATCCACGTGTGCAGCGAGGGCGGAGAGCCGCGCATCCCAGGCTGTGGTTTTCCACACGTTCCCAGGAGCAGAGGCACCCGGTTACCTGGGAATGTGACAGAAATGCAAATTCTTGGTTTGTGGCCCAGACCTGCTGAATCAGGCGAGGTCTAGGGATCTGTGTTTTCACATGCCTTCCAGAGCAATCTGATGTTCACTCAAGATAGGCCATGGGAAGAGGGAGAAGGAACTTCCAGAGGGCCAAATGTTTTGACCCACGTTTGCCCGGCAGGGACGGACTCCCACGCTGACCTCTTCTCCAGCTGCCTCTGTCTGAGACAGGCCCCAGGCTGTGTCCCATTCTGCTCTTTCCTAGGGGCAGCCTCACCTGATTTTGCACTTTGTGTGGGTTCTCATGTTGCCACCTGGACTGGAGTTAGCGCAATCGGCTGGCTCCGTGGGAGAAAGGACTTCTCTTCATGCTCCTCTGTCCCAGTCCGGCCCTGCTGGCAAGGGAGAAAGGTTGTCAGGGTGGAAAGTGTTTATTTCAGCAACAGGCTTGCGGGCCCTGAGATAGGGAAACCCAGTTCCTGAAACACGATCCTCAGAAACCTTCCCGAGAGGAACAGACACCTGCGCCACCTGAGCACACCGTGAGATTTGTCTTGCGGGTAACAGCCTCACCGGGGAGGTCTTCCTCCTGCTTCCAGTCCTGTCCCCATCGACTCTGCACTCTTGTTCTGACGTTTCTTGAATTCTTTCATTTCTTTCCATCTGTAGTGGTTTCAGAATCATGTCCCCCTGATCCCTGAGTGGCGCAGCGGTTTAGCGCCTGCCTTTGGCCCAGGGCGCGATCCTGGAGACCCGGAATCGAATCCCATGTCGGGCTCCCGGTGCATGGAGCCTGCTTCTCCCTCTGCCTATGTCTCTGCCTCTCTCTCTCTCTCTCTCTCTCTCTCTCTCTCTCTCTCTGTGTGTGTGTGTGACTATCATAAATAAATAAAAATTAAAAAAAAAGAATCATGTCTCCCTAAAAAGACATGTTCAAGTCCCACCTGGGGACTGCAGGTGTAACCTTACTTGGGAATCAGGTCTTTGCAGGTGTGATTGTGCTCAGGTGAGGTCAACTGTGCTAGGGTGGGCCCTAAGTCCATGACAAATGTCCTCGTAAGAAGAGAGAACGTACAGATGGATGCAGCCACATGCAGAGAGAGGCAGAGACAGGAGTGATGTGTCGGCAAGCCAAGGACACAGGTGCCACCGGAAGCTGGAAGGGCGAGGGGGCTCCTTCCCGATGGGCTGCCAGGGGAGCACTGCCCTGCCCACACCTGGCCTCCACAGCTGAGGGAAAAGAATTTCTGTTGGAAAACATCATGTCTAGCCCCGAAACTCCAAGGTCTCCAAAGCTAAAAGGGAAGGGGTACATGGTAACAAGGTGAGGGGGAGGGCAACTCAAACTCTCCCGCACTATCCCCACCAGTCTTCCCCACCGGCTGCTATCCTACCGGTTTTGTTTCCTTCCTATCTCCATTTCACATCCCTTATAGTTTCTGAAAAATAAAGAACTGAAATCAGAGTTTTACCCCTCTCCGAGCTGATGACAGGAACTGAGTTCTTACTTAAGCAAAACAAAACATGAACTTTTATCTTCCTGCAGAACAGCAATGACTCAGATACTGTTGGGAGGTGACACTTTCTCCCCTAAGGAGCACCTTTCGGTGGGCGCCTGGGTGGCTCAGTCGGTTCAGTGTCTGACTTGGGCTCAGGTCATATCTCACCTCGTGGGGCCCTGAGTCCAGCTCCCCACTCAGGCAGGAAGTCTGCTTCTCCCTCTCCCTCTGCCCCTCACCCCACTCATCCCCCCTCTCTCTCAAATAAATAAACAAAATCTTTTTAAAAAAGAAAAAAGATGGGCAGTCCCAGTGGCTCAGCGGTTTAGCACCACCTTCAGCCCAGGGCCTGATCCTGGAGACCGGGAATCAAGTCCCACATTAGGCTCCCTGCATGGAGCCTGCTTCTCCCTCTGCCTGTGTCTCTGCCTCTCTTTCTCTCTCTCTCTCTCTCTCTCTCTCTCTCTGTCTCAGGAATAAATAAATAAAATCTTAAAAAAAAAAAAAAAAGAAATCATCTTTCAAGTCAAGCTCTATCAACCCTTTGAAGAAAGGTCGGTGGGGGAGAGGCGGTAGGAGAGGTGCCCCAGAAAGCGAGAGGGCTGGAAGATCCTTCCGAATCACCCACTGCCACTCCCTTGGGCCTCAAATGGGGATCACGAGGCCCCCAGGGCCCTGTCATAGCCACAATTCACTTTGCAGTTCATTTTGTATAAAGACAAACTGCACAATTTCTATGGAAACTGTACATCTCAAAGCCTCAAAGAAAATCTTTGGAAAGCCTAAGAAGAACCTAGTAATAGAAGTTGCCTCTGAGAGGGGGACAGTCAAAGCAAAGCAAGGCTTACCTTCTGCCAAAATCCTTTTATACTTGTGTGGCTTTGAAACATATCTGTGGGGCAGCCCGGGTAGCTCAGTGGTTTAGCGCCGCCTTCAGCCCGGGGTGTGATCCTGGAGCCCAGGAATCCAGTCCCATGTCAGGCTTCCTGCATGGAGCCTGCTTCTCCCTCTGCCTGTGTCTCTGCCTCTCTCTCTCTCTGTGTCTCTCATGAATAAATAAATAAAAAATATATATATTTTTAAAGATTTATGCTTCAAAGGACACAGTCAACAGAATGAAAAGGCAACTTACAGAATGGAAGAAAATATTTGTAAGGCAGATATCCGATAAGGGGTTAATATCTACAACTCAACAATGACAAAATCAAATAACTCAATAAAAAAAATGAGCAAAGGGCTTGAATAGAAATTTCTCCAAATATGATATACAAATGGCCAGTAAACATATGAGAAAATTCTCAACATCACTAATTATCAGTGAAATGCAAATCAGTGAGATATCACCTCACACCCATTAGGATGGCTACTACCCAAAAAACAAACAATGACAAGAATGAGAAGGATGTGGAGACATTGGAAACACCCGGGCTGCCCCAGGAGACCTGAGCACAGCAATGTGTATATATTTCACACCACTGACCTACACACTTAATAAATGGTTAAGATGGTACATTTTATGTTATGTGTTTTTTTTTATCACATTAAAAAAAAGGCAAAACCCCAAACAAAAAGGTGGACGTCAGTTCTCTTCCCCTTGCACGCAGGCTGCTGTCTTGCTGCTGCCTGCCCTCCCAGGGGAGAGCTGCCTCAACCAGCACCCTGCCAAAGGGAAGATAGGGAAGAGAAGGTGGGGGGCAACCAGGCTCCCAATAATGTGACCTTGAAGTTGCACCTTCTAGTTCTACTTGCTTCTAACACACATGATGCGGCCAACGTAGCAGAGGGCATGATGCGTCTGCCTGGCTCTTGCCAGCATTGCTCTTGGAACCCAGACCACGTGATGATGCTCTGCCCTGCGAGGGAGGAAGCTTCTGGATTTCCCCAACCATTTCATTTCTGACCCAAGCACCTGATAGAGTTGTGCAGAACTGCCCTGCCAAGCCCCGTCGCCCCCAGAGCCGGGGCGACATAATCCTCACACGTTGTGGTTTTCTGCCACTAAGTCTGGAATGGTTTATTAAAGCAGCAGTAAGTAACTAAACAACACTGTTGAATTATTTTAATCGTGTGCGTATGCATTAGGTATGCTTTTAATACCTAATAATACAATTAAGAGATCATCTTTTAGAAATATAATTTAAAAGATAATTAAAGCCTAACTGCTGGGCAGCCAGGGGGGCCCAGCTGTTTAGCGCCGCCTTCAGCCCTGGGCATGATCCTGGGGACCCGGAATCGAGTCCCACGTCGGGCTCCCTGCATGGGGCCTGCTTCTCCCTCTGCCTGTGTCTCTGCCTCTCTCTCTCTCTCTGAGTGTCTCTCATGAATAAATAAATAAAATCTTAAAAAAAAAAAATAAAGCCTAACTGCTGCTGTTAAAGTCTCAAGGCTTGGGATACCTGGGTAGCCCATCAGTTGAGCATCTGCCTTCAGCTCGGTCCTGATCCCAGGTCGGGGTATCGACTCCCACATCTGGCTCCTTGTGAGGAGCCTGCTTCTCTGTCTTTCTATGTCTCTGCCTCTCTCTGTGTCTCTCATGAATAAATAAATAAATAAATAAATATTTAAAAATAAAGTCTAAAGGTTTGCACAAAAGCTAAAAAAAATTCTAGATCAGTTTTTTCCCCCACAAAAGTATCCCAGGGAAGTACTTTCACCTTTTTTTTCCTGATTCTGGAATCTCCTAAAAGTCTAGAGAATAATAACATGAACACCATGTCCCCAGCATCCAGCTCTAACAAATATTGATATCATGACTTATTCTTTCTGCTTGTTTTTTGAAAAGACTTAAAAATATTTTAATTGTGATAAGAAAAAAACAACATAAAATTTACCATCTTGCCTGTCTTTAAGTATGCAGTTCAGTGATGGTGAGTACATTTAAGCCGTGACACATGGCTTAAATGGTCTCCAGAACTTCTGCATCTTGCAAAAGTAAACCTCTGTCCCATAAACAACATCCATCTAGCTTCCTCCGCATCACAGCTCCTGGCAACCACCATTCTACTTTCTGTTTCAACGAATTTGACTACTTTAGATACTTTGTGTAACCGGAATCATACAGTATCTGGCTTTTGGGGGGACTTTTTTTTTATTGAGGTGAAAGAACAGTAACTTTTACTGTGAACAGTTCAGTGGCACTGAGTCCATCCACAATGCCATGCAACTGCCATCTCTGTCCAGTTCCAAACCATTTTCATCACCCCAAAATAAAACCACATACCCATTGTTACTGCCTGTTCCACCTCCTTCCCCAGCCCCTGGAAACCATCAATCTAATTCCCATCTCTCGAGATTTGCTGATTCTGGACATTTCATATAAATGGGGTCATGCAACATGTGCCCTTTATGCCTCTGCTTGGGGTTTTTTTTTTTTTTTGTCTTCTTTTTTAAGATTTTATTTATTTATTCATGAGACACAGAGAGAGAGGCAGAGACACAAGCAGAGGAAGAAGCAGGCTCCATGCAGGGAGCCCGATGTGTGACTCAATCCCAGGACCCCGGGATCATGACCTGAGCCAAAGGCAGATACTCAACCACTGAGCCACCCAGGTGCCCCACCTCTGCTTGTTTTTAAGAAATGGTGTATTGGGGCACCTGGATGGCTCAGTTGGTAGAGCATGTGACTCTTGATCTTGGGGTAGTGAGTTCAAGCCCCACATTGGGTGTAAAGATTACTTAATAATCAGATCTTTTTATGGGACACCTGGGTGGCTCAGCGGTTGAGCGTCTGCCTTTGGCTCAGGGTGTGATCCCAGAGTCCCGGGATCAAGTCCTATATCGGGCTCCCTGCAGGGAGCCTGCTTCTCCCTCTGCCTGTGTCTCTGCTTCTCTCTCTGTTTGTCTCTCATGAATAAATAAAGTCTTTTAAAAATAACAATAATCAGATCTTTAAAAGGCAAAAAACAAAACGAAACAAAAAAACAACCACAGAGGTGGGGCAGACAGTAAACAAACACCTATAAGGAAATAGCAAAACATGTTCAGTAAAGAAATAAAACAGGGTGGTGGGGTCAGGAGTGACCAGATGGCCATTTTAGGTTGGGAGGCCAGAGAAGGCTCCTCTGACAGTTAACCTACACCTGGAATCACAAATGGAGCCAGCCACTCAAGACAGGGAGAAGCATTCCCAGCAGAGGAACAGGGTGTGCCATCCTTGGGAGGTTTGAACTAATTTGATGTGTTCAATAACACAGCAATTTGATAGATATAGTGAAGAAACAAAATCGAGGCCACATATAAGAGATGAGTGGGTGGGAGAAGCCCTAGCAGTCTGTCTGAAGAAATGACATTGACATCAGACCTGAAAGATTTGTGGGAGGAAGGTGGGAAGTGAGGTCGGAAGGACCGGCAGGGACAGATCTTACAGAACCTTATAAGCCGCACAAGGAAGCTGAACTTTATTTTTGTGCACCCTGGGAGGAAGCCAGCGTAAGGAAGCCAGGAATCAGGTGTACATTTTATTTTTTTTTCAGGTGTACATTTTAAAGGAATCCTTGGCTGCTTGGTGGAGAGTGAGCGGTTTCAGAAATGACCTGAAATTATTTTAATATTGAGAAGTTTGCTCACCTGAGATTGAAAATAAAAGTGGGGAAAGTCTGGTGGTTATCAACTTCAACACAGAGTCGCCATCCAACCCAGCAGTGCTACTCCTACACGTATGCTCACGAGGATTGAAAGCAGATGCTCAGGGATCCCTGGGTGGCGCAGCGGTTTGGCGCCTGCCTTTGGCCCGGGGCGCGATCCTGGAGACCCGGAATCGAATCCCACGTCGGGCTCCCAGTGCGTGGAGCCTGCTTCTCCCTCTGCCTGTGTCTCTGCCTCTCTCTCGCTCTCTCTGTGACTATCATAAATAAATAAAAAATTTAAAAAAAAGAAAGCAGATGCTCAGACGGAGGCTTACACAGGCATGCTCATCATAGCACTATTCACTAGAGCAAAATTACACATCACATAAAATTCACCGTTTTAGCCTGGGTGGCTCAGTCAGGTAAGCATCTGCCTTCAGCTCAGGTCAGGGTCTCAGTGTCCTGGGATAGAGCCCCACATGGGAATTTCTGCTCAGCAGTGGAGGGGGGTCGGTTTATCCCTCTTCCTTCTGCCCGTACCCAACCCTTCACCCCGATCTCTCACTCTCTCTCAAATAAATAAATAAAATCTTAAAAAAAAAAACCTCGCCATTTTAAACCATTGGAGAAACAACTCAAATGTCCATCAACATACGCATGGATACCTAGAATGCGGTCCATCCACACGATGGAATATGATTCAGGCATAAAAAGAACAAAGCACGACACACACAGTGACGTGCTGGACAAACCTTGAAGACACGATGCTGAGTGAGAGAAGCCAGACGCAGAAGGCCTGGCAGTGTGTAACTCCATGTGCAGGAACCGTCTAGAACAGGTAGGTCCCCAGAAATGGGAAAGCACGGATTGGCGTTGGCAGGAGCTGGGGGAGGGACTGTAGAGGTGACCGTGTAGCTGGTACGAAGTTTCCTTTTGGAGTGATGAAATGTTCTGGAACTAGGTAAGGGTGACAGTTGCACAATGACGCCAGTGTACGGAACGTGGCTGAATTGTGCGCTCTAAAATGGTTAAAACGGTGCATTTTAATGTGAATGTCACCACAGTGTGAAGAAGGGTAAGATGCCACCCTGGTAAAAGATGCTAAGGATGGGGAGGCTGTGCATGCCTGGGGGGCAAGGCATATTTGGGAACTCCCTGTATACTTCCCTCGGTTTTGCTGCAAACCTGAAATGGCTCTAAAAAATAAGGTCCATATTGGGCAGCCCCAGTGGCCCAGTGGTTTGGTGCCGCCTTGGGCCTGGAGTGTGATCCTGGAGACCTGGGATCGAGTCCCACGTTGGGCTCCCTGCATGGAGCCTGCTTCTCCCTCTGCCTGTGTCTCTGTGTCTCTCATGGATAAATAAATAAAATATTTTTTAAAAAATAAAGTCTATATATAAATTTTTTTTTTTTTTAAGAGGACCAAGAGGAAATGCCAGGACGGAGGGAGAGAGGTAAGAGAAGCGGGAGGGAGACCGTCCTTGCTCAGCCCTTTCTGGAGTGTCCAGCCACCTGGTCGCGCCCCCTTGTGGCTGCTGAAGCTGTTGGGAATGGGTGAGGGGGGACTTTAGGAGCTGAGACAGTCCTGCACCCAGCAAACACATATGAGAGCTCTGGGTGGTGGCCTCCGTGGGGGGGTTGCGTCCACCTGACCTCTGCCCGCACCTGATGCGCAAGCGCGCCCTGGAAAGCTGAATGCTGAGCCTCCAGGCAACATTTAAAAATCTTCCCAAATGATAGGCTCTGACTCTTCTGTTTCTCCACCTATTTCCTTTTTCTTTTAACCACTTGAACCATTTGGAAGTGTCCGGTTCACAGCATGAAGCACATTCACGTTGGTGTGCAGCTACCACCACCATGATCTTCTTCAGAACTTTTCTCATCCTCCTGAACTGAGACTCTGTCCCATGAAACACTAACTCCCCATCCTCCACCCCCAGCCCTGGCACTTGCCACTCCACTTCCAGACTCTATGGATCTGAGTCCTCCGGGGAACTCATGTAAGTGAAACCTCACGGGAGCTATCTTTTGTAACCAACACATTTCACCAAGCGCAATGTCCTCCACATTCATCCGTGTCGTAGCAGGTGTCAGAGTCTCTTTCCCCTTCATGGCTATATCATATTCCACTGTATAAATAGGTGACATTTTGTTCATCTGTTTGTCCATTGATGGACATGTGGGTTGTTTCTGCTTATTGAATCATGCAAATATAAACATGCATGTACATAATGATTTTTATTTTTTTAAGGTTTTATTTATTTATTCATAAGAGACACAGGCAGAGGGAGAAGCAGGCTCCTTGTGGGGAGCCTGATGTGGAACTCGATCCCAGGACCCTGGGATCATGACCTGAGCCAAAGGCAGATGTTCAACCACTGAGCCACCCAGTCGTCCTGTACATAATTATTTTTAAATGTCACACAGTTTCACTAAGTTGATGATCCTATGTAGCTGTGACTACATAAATCTTGGATCCCAAGAGCTGATTGGTCAACTCCCTGAGGATGAGAACCAGGTGACAATCCTTGACGTATTCAGGTAAATGAACAGGCTGTACCTGCTAACTAAGTCTCCAATGAGAAACAACACACATTTAAAAAAAAAAAGTGACAGCCAGAGCTACTGAGGGTCTAGGTCCGGGCAGCCGAAGAGTGTGGTTAGCAAGATGAACAAAGATATGCAGATGAGAGCGGTGATTAACCAAAAGTTGATAGAAACTGGAGAAAGAGAATGCCTCAAAGAGTTGCTGAGAGCTAAATTAATTGAATGTGGCTGGAAGGACCAGTTGAAGGCACACTGTAAAGAGGTAATTAAAGAAAAAGGACTAGAACACGTTACTGTTGATGACTTGGTGGCTGAAATCACACCAAAAGGCAGAGCCCTGGTATCTGACAGTGTAAAGAAGGAGCTCCTACAAAGAAAAAGAACATTCCTTGCTCAGCCTGCCAGCCTTTAAGATTGAATTAGGTTGTGTTGTTTTCTGGTTTTATTTCTGAAAGTAAAACTTGCCATAAATTAGGAATCAATTTCCCAAAATAAAATCCTTTTTTGTATTATGGTATACAGTTTTCAGTAATGATGTATACATTGTATTGAATTTTTTCCCTAAATATTTTATTTTAATAAATATCTCATGAATGAGAAAAAAAAAAAGTGACAGCCAGGGCAACCCGGTGGCTCAGCGGTTTAGCACCACCTTCAGCCCAGGGTGTCATCCTGGAGACCCATGATGAGTCCCACGTCAGGTTCCCTGCATGGAGCCTGCTTTTCCCTCTGCCTATGTCTCTGCCTCTCTGTGTGTGTGTGTTTCTCATAAATAAATAAATAAAATCTTTAAAAAATTTTTTTAAAATTAAAAAATAAATAAATAAAAAGTGACAGCCAGGCACCTTTACAGTTTGTCATAGCTTTGGGCATCCCAAATCCAATTTTGCCTCCTCCCTCCCTACCCACCATAGCTAATAATTAGCACACAGTTCAACACCTAATGACGCAGTGAAGCAATCAGTATAAACATCCGATGTCCTCCTAAAGGACAAAGTTCACACTGATATACAAACGGCTTCAAGAAATGTTTTTCATGTTGAAAGTGGGTTTTGCAAAGTGGAATACTAACAAAATGTCAGGGGAAATTTACAATAATGTTTACATTAAAAAGTGCTCTAAGATCCCATTATTCGCCCAGCAAAGATCAAAGTTGAGAAGCCCCGTGCTGGCTCGGATGTGGGGAACCGAGCATTGCTGGTTGTTGTTGGCAGAAGTGTAAGCTTGTATAACTTCTTTGGAGGGGGGTCTGGCAAAGCTCATCTGCGTTTAAAATGCATACGTCCTTTGACCTAGCAACTTCCCTTGAGAAGTTTGTCTTTTCAGATATACATGCATGTGTGGGCAAATATCTACATGTAAGAATAGCCTTTGTTGCACTGATGATAGAAGCAAAATATTGGAAGCAACATGAATGCCCAACAGTAGGGGATGGCTTAACTAACCCAGCACCACCCAGCAGAACCTTAGGTGATGATGGAAATTGCCTCTGTCTGCTCTGGCCAGTATGTTAGCCCCAACAAATCTTTCTACTGAGCACTTGAAATGTGACTAGTGTGATTGAGGAACAAATTCTGTTAAGCTTACACTAATTTAGTTGTAAATACCCATGTGTGACTAGTGGCTGTGATATTAGGGCAAACCTACACAACGGAATATTTTGCAGCTGGGAACAAGAAAGGAGGATCTGTATGTACTGAGCAAAAAAAAAGTTTTGGGGTGCCTGGCTGGCTTAGTAGGTGGAGCATGTGGCTCTTGATCTTGGGGTTGTAGGTTCAAGTCCCACATTGGGTGTAGAGATTACTTTAAAAAATAAGATCTTTTAAAATAAGTATTTTCAAACTATATATTTTTTAAAATATTTTATTTACCTATTAATGAGAGACACAGAGAGGGAGAGGCAGAGACACAGGCAGAGGGAGAAGCAGGCTCCATGCAGGGAGCCTGATGTGGGACTGGATCCCAGGATCCCAGGATCATGCCCTGAGCCGAAGGCAGTTGCTCAACCACTGAGCCACCCAGGCATCCCTCAAACTATATTCTTACACCGAAAAATCAATGTGGAAAGAGTACATATGGCATGCTTCATTATGTCAATAGTCTCCCAAATGCATAGGACATTTAGGAGGATACGCAGGAAACTGGTAACCATGAGAAAAGAGAACTGATAAGGTCTGAATATTTGTGTCCCCCTCTCCCAAACTCAGAAGTTGAAATCGTAATCCCCAGCATGATGGTATCAGGAGGTGAGGCTTTCAGGAGGTAATTGGTCAGGAGGATGCTGCCTCCATGAGGGGATGAGTGCTCTTAGAAGAGAGACCCCAACTGAGGGTCACTGGAGAGGAGGGGTGTGAGGGAATGGGGTAACTGGGTGATGGGCAGTAAAGAGGGCACATGATGTCATGAGCACTGGGTATTATATGCAACTGATGAATCACTGAACTCCACTTCTGAAACCAATAATACATTATATGTTAATAAATTGAATTTAAATTTTTTTTTAATTTAAAAATAAAGAAAAAAGGAATTAAAAAAAGAAAAGAGACCCCAGAGAACCCCCTCGCCCCTTCTGCCACATGAGAAGACTGTCATCTGTGAACCAGGTAGTGGCCCTCACCCAACACTGAATGTGCCAGCATCTTGATCTTGGACTTTGCACCTGCAGATCTGTGAGGCACGAGGTGACGGGAGTTCTTCATCTGCACTGAACAGCCCCTGGCCACACGTGTCTCCTGAGCACTGGGAGTACAGCTCTGCAGCTGAGTATGGCCCCTTTTATCTCATCTGAATTATGTTAAGTAACCATGTGTGGTCATCCTCTTAGACCCCAGTTGCAAGCCTGTGACAACTTGGTGGCCCTTCATTGTCCCACACCAAGGAGTCATTCCTCCCGAGAAATCCCTGGAGCTGTCCTGCTGCCTCCCTGTGCCTCTGACAAACTGTCCCCTAGCCCTTGGCTCACTGAAACGGCTCAACCACCCAGCCCAGAAGAAGGAAAGATGCTGCTTCTCAGACTCGGAGCCTGATTGAGAAGCTTTGGGTCCTGAGCCCCGAATGCTGTGGTCAGAGAGCAATGAACTAAGGAAAAAAGCCACCCCCCCCTTGGGCAGCCCAGGGGGCTCAGTGGTTTAGCACCGCCTTCAGATCAGCGCGTGATCCTGGAGACTCGGGATCAAGTCCCATGTCGGGCTCCCTGCATGGAGCCTGCTTCTCCCTTTGCCTGTGTCTCTGCCTCTCTCTCTCTGTGTGTGTGTCTCTCATCAATAAATAAATAAAATCTTTTTAAAAAGAAAAAGAAAAAAAAAACACCCTCAACCCGTGTTCATCATGCTTCCGTGCAGGGAGGAATATGAGATCCTGGTGGTGAAGAGCACTGCACTAGAGCAGACTCCCTGGTGACCTCCCCTCACCTCTTCATTCCCCAGGTTCCACATCAGTAAAATCTGAAAGATAATCGTGCCTTAATCACAGGGTTGTTAAGAAATTTCAAATTAAAGCAAGTGCTGGGTATGTGTCAGTTATTTGTGTTCAGGGGGCAGGGGACCAGCAATGCACTCAACACAACCAGTCAGAAAATGCTTAATAGTGATACGTGCTAGGGAGGATGTAGAAGTGGATCGCCAGTGGTTGGTCAGGGAAGGGAGGTTGGTGCAGAGGCCTGAAAGAGCAGAAGGGGCCCTGCTGGGAAATGTAAGAGGAGGCATTCCAGGCAGAGGAGGCTGCAAAGGGCCTGTGGCAGAAGAAATCCGTGAGCTAAGCCAGAAAGACTGCAGAGGCAAGCCAAGGCCAAGGCCTGGGATGGTGCTCTAAGTGGGATGTGTGGTCCTTGGATAGTTTTAAGTGGGGGAGGGCTTCTGGTTTTGTTTTTTTTTTTTTAATTTTTATTTATTTATGATAGTCCTGGGCCAAAGGCAGGTGCTAAACCGCTGCACCACCCAGGGATCCCAGGCTTCTGGTTTTCAATAGCTAACTGGAACTGGCAAACCAGCACGCGGGAAGGCCCAGACATGAGGCTGGTACAGTGCTGGCGCCAGGTCGCCTTCCAGTGGTCCCTGAACTCACCCCCTTCCTACTGCCCTTCCCACCCCATGGGCTTTCCCCTCTGGTTGCTGTATTTGCCCAAAGAGAAATTTGGAAATGAGGAATGAGGGTCATGGGCTCAGGCCATCATCCTTCTAGAAATCTGTGTGCCTCACACAGCTGGGAGGAGAGTGGCTTGGAGCAGGATGCAGGCAGAGCTGCCAGGGGCTGGCTATGCTTTGGAGGCTGAGCGATGGTATGTGCTGATGGATAACTCTGGAGGTACAAGGAGAAGAAGATAAACTCTTCAGCCTGAACACAAAGACATGGCGGAGATATTAGCTGGGCCAGAAAGACTAAGGCTGGGGCAGCTGGAGAGAGGAGTGCAAATCACAGACAATAAATGTGTTCTGCTGTGTATTATGTTTTTCAAAATGGTGCACATCCATGACAAAACAATCCGATGAATCCAGAATCCAGCTGGCCTGCTTCTCCAAAGTAAATGTCAATATTTAGGAAACAAAATAAGTCAGAGCACTGTCCTAACCTGAGACAGGAAGGAGTCTGAGTGAAGGGAGAGAAGGTTGGCATTTCCCTTGATAAGAATGGAAGAGGTCCTCCAGCCTGACCACACACATACATAGGTGGCTTAAGGCATGGCCACCTAGCTATAGTTTCTTCAAAGTCCTACCTCTGAGATACACTGGTAGGGAAAATCAATGTCATGTCTGCCCTGGCCCCCAAGATTGGCCCCCCGAGTCTGTCTCCAATCAGGCTTGGTGATGACATCACCAACACAACAGACGGTGGATGGAAGGGTCTGAGGGTGATGGTGTCACTGAGCATCCAGAACCAGACAAGCTCACACTGATGTGGTACCTTCTGCCTCCACCCAGGTCATCAATATCTTCAGGGACCTCCAAGAGAAAGAAAGAAGCAGAAAAACATTAGGTACAGTGGAAGTATCACTTTCGATGAGATTGTCAACATTCAACATCACCCGAAAGATGTAGCACTAGTACCATCTGAGACCACAGAACTCTCTGGAACCATTGAGAGATCCTAGGGACCACCTAGGCTGAGGACTGCCATGTTGACGGCCACTACTATCATGATATCAGTGGAATGTCCAGCTACTTAAGAACTGGAAAGGAGGGGGTGCCTGGGTGGCTCAGTTGGTTGGGCATCTGACTCTTGGTTTCGACTCAGATTATGGTTTCAGGGTCCTGGGGTTGAGCCCTGCATCAGGCTCCGTGCTCAGCAGGGAGTCTGCTTGAGACTCTCTCCCTCTGCTCTTCCCCTCACTTATACTCTCTCTCTCTCAAATAAATAAATAAATAAATCTTAAAAAAAAAAAACCTAGAAAGGAAAATATTTCAATAAAGGATCATTTGACAAGAGAGAGAAAGAAAGAGAAGGAGTAGTAGGGAGGAAGGGAAAGGGAGAGAGGGGGAGGGAGGGATGGAGGAGGGAGAGAAGGATGAGGGAGAGTTGAAGCTTAAATCTTTATTGGATCCTGGTTCAAAAAATAAATTGGTATACCGACATTCTTGGGACGATTAGGAAAATCTGAGGGTAGAGTGGATCAATATCTCAGACACTCCAAACATTCTTTTGGATAACAATAGCATTGTGGTTGTATAAGAAACCGCCCTTCTTAGGAAAGGCAAGATGAGGAACCACCCATTAGGGCTCAAAAGATGATGTTTGCAATTTGCTGTCAGATGATTGAGCTAGATAGATAAAGCAATTACAGCAAAATGTAAATTACTGAATCCAGGGGGAGGATTCATTATACTATTTATTGTATTATTCTTTCAACCTTTTGGTATGTTTGAAAATTTTAATAAAAGGTTTGGGGAGATATGTACCCCAAAGTATAAAAAGCGTTTTCTCTGGATTTTTAAGGTGCAGATTCATGAAGTGTTTGGCACCTCTGCTTTGCTGCCAGCTGCTGGGCGACAGTGCGCTTCCAGAGGAGATTCCCATGCATGCTGTGGTGCATTGACTTGGATAATCCTGCAGAGCAAAGGATTTGGCCCAGTTCTTGCAAGAGCGCCCCATGAGGAAAAAGCTTTTTGGAGGTGCCACCACTGAAAAGCAAGAGGTAAGGGGCGCCTGGCTGGCTCAGTCGGTGGAGCGTGTGACTCTTAATCTTGGGGTGGTGAGTTTGAGCCCAACGTTGGGTATAGAGATTGCTTAAAAATAAAATCTTAGGGGATCCCTGGGTGGCGCAGCGGTTCGGCGCCTGCCTTTGGCCCAGGGCGCGATCCTGGAGACCCGGGATCGAATCCCACGTCAGGCTCCCGGTGCATGGAGCCTGCTTCTCCCTCTGCCTGTGTCTCTGCCTCTCTCTCTCTCTCTCTCTGCGACTATCATAAATAAATAATAATAATAAAAAAAAATTAAAAAAAAATAAAATCTTAAAGGAGCACCTGGTGGCTCAGTGGTTGCACATCTACCTTTGGCTCAGGGTGTGATCCCAGGGTCCTGGGATTGAGTCCCACATCGGGGTCCCCACAGGAAGCCTGCTTCTCCGTCTGCCTGTGTCTCTGCCTCTGTTTGTGTGTCTCTCATAAATAAATAAAATCTTTAAAAAAAAAAAAAAAAAAGACAGAAACCAACTCCTCCTGGCCTTGGAGGTAGGGCTGGACACTAGTCACTCACTACTGTCAGGTATTATATTTATTTTGTATTCTTTTTTATTATTATTTTAATTTAAAAATTTAAAAATTTTGTTTTCTTAAAAGCATCCTTTATTACTCATTGATGACCTTCGATCATAAAACACCACCACTTTACTAATTGTTCAGATCTATGCAGCTTTGTCTCAAGGCAGAAAGTAATATTTGGCTCTGTCTGCTAGTTCTGTGCCTTACACAAGACCCTGGTTGTCTTTTTTTTTTTTTTTTAAGATTTTATTTATTTATTTGAGAGAGAATTATTCCAAAAGTTTCAGGATTCTCTTATGGCAGGGAAATATTTGCAGGGAAAAAGTCTAATCTGTTTTCAAATATTTTTTAACGAAAGAAAAAGAACAGGGCCTCTTAAGAACTTTGTAGGTCCTAGACATTTTTACCTTGGATGCCACAACCAAATATTAAGCATTGCATATTGTATCGACATTAAAAGGTACCCACATTTCGGGTTCCTGGCTGATTCAGCTGATAGAGTATGAGACTCTTGATCTCTGGGTTATAGGTTTGAGCCCCACGTTGGGTGTTACAGATTACTTAAACACATTTAAAAAAATTAAAAATACTCACATCAGATACAATTCCCTACTTCAGAGCGAGATGGATGTCACTTTGTATGCTACATTGTGTAAATACTAATATTTTTATTTTTTAATTTTTTTAATACTAATATTTTTAAATTCAAGTTTGTAATTTTGATATGTTGGATTACTTTTTTATAGTCTCTCATTTTATTGTATTTATTTATTCATAGAGACACACAGAGAGAGAGGCAGACACAGGCAGAGGGAGAAGCAGGCACCACGCAGAGAGCCCAACGTGGGACTCAATCCAGGGTCTCCAGGATCACGCCCTAGGCTGCAGATGGCGCTAAACCGCTGCACCACCAGGGCTGCCCGAGTCTCTCACTTTAGTAGGCCTTTGAAAACCCCAGCAACTGGGCCTATAGACTTTCATTGACAATATGGCCCTGGAAAGAAAGAAAAATGAAATCTGATGACATGCTACGTGAAATACAGAAAGTAAAAATCATTAGATATCAAACAAGATTTTTTAAAGATTTTTTTAATTATATATTTTTTAAATAAAGATTTTATTTATTTATGAGAGACACAGAGAGAAAGGCAGAGACATAGGCAGAGGGAGAAGCAGACTCCCTGTGGGGACCCCAATGAGGGACTCGATCCCACAACCCTGGGATCACAACCTGAGCCAAAGGCAGACACTCAACCACTGAGCCACCCAGGTGCCCCCAAGCAATATTTTTTTTAAACAGAAGCAATGACTGCTGGGAATTGGTAATGTCTCTGCAAAAGAAAATGCTAAAGGGGCACCTGGATGGCTCAGTAGGGTTAAGAGTCTGCCTTCGGCTCAGGTCATGATCCTGGGGTCCTGGGATCCAACCCCATGTCAGGCTCCCTGCTCAGCGGGGAACCTGCTTGTCCCTCTCCCTCTGCCACTCCCCTTTCTTGTGCTCTCCCTCTCTCTCTTTCTCTCTCTGTCAAATAAAGAAATAAAATCTTAAAAAAAGAAGAGGAAGAAAAAGAAAATGCTAAAGACCAAGACGATATGAAATTGATTGCACTGATTTTGAACAAGGCCAAATAACACTTGATCAGGGACTCAATGCAGGGATGGTATCTGCCTCCAAGATGATTCCAGTGGTCCCACCTCCCTGGTATTCACACCCTGTGTCGTCCCCTCCCACAGTGAGCAGGGCTGGCCTTTGTAACCAACAGGATATTGTAGAAATGTAAGTATGTGACTTCTAATGCTAGATCATAAAAGACCCTGCATCTTCCACTGTGCATTTGCTTAAATGACTCACTCTGGGAGAAGCCAACTGCCGTGTTGGGAAGTCACTGAGGCAGCCTTATTGAAAGATACCGACGTCAGCATCATCGTACCAGCCGTGTGAGTGCACCATCTCAGCAGCAGCTCCTCCAGCCGTAGGCAAGCCTTCAGGTAAGACATCATTACAGACCCAAACAAGAACTACTAGAGCTACACATCACTTGAATTCCTGACCCACAGAATCCTGCATGTCTAAGCTGCTACAGTTAGGGGTAATTTGTTTCACAGCATTAGATAACTAGTGTATCAGGTACAACTAATCAGTGTCAGCAGTGGGGCTGGTTGCCAGCAGCCAGTCCTAACTTGTCCTTCTTCCTTACAGAACCTCAATGTCCACTTGATTTAGGGGTAGTTATCTCACCCCAGAGAAGGTCCCGGTGATGCTTGGGTATTCACTGGTCACCCCATTCCCTGTGCTATCAAATGGCTTAAGAACAAGCATTTGCTTGATGTCTGGAAACACAGGAATGCTGTTATTTTAAAGCTTTCAATATTTTTGTGATTCTTCATTTGGGGCAAACTCTTGCTTTGCGAAAACACTTCTGTGAGTGTTTCAACCCAAAGGGAAAGCCAAACTTCTATTCTAGAATGAAGTTTGAAGATCAAGAACCTCAATTTCCTGCAAATTAATGTCGGCTTTGTCTTCCTTGTAGATGCGTCTACATCTTCAATGTGGGTGGATGTTAGATGGTGTCATTAGAGTGCAAGGTAAGTCTTTTTTCCTTATCCCTGGCCCCAGTGAAGGTAAGGCTTGACTCTAGACTTGGAGGACAACCAAAAATACCCCTCTAGGGCCAAAGAAGAATGTCAGGTCAGGACCAAAGAGAGAGATGACCTCTCAGAGTGCCCCAGGGGAAGAAAATCACCTGGGAGCATTATTATCTGCAGCATACAACTGTGACTTGTCTACTCTGTGATTTCTTTTTACTACCTCTTCATCTGACTTAAAAAAGAAAGAGGGTGGGGGGAAGCGACCACCAGTGAGCTGTAATAAGGAAAGAAAGAACAGCTGGGTCCTGAGGCAGGCCAGAGAAAGTCATCAAAGCCCAGAGAAGCCACATAGAAGATGGCAGGAAGCCATGGGCAGAATGCCCCAGAGCAGTAGGCTGGCTGTGTGGCAGGTGACTATGAGCGCAGACTTGTGGAAAGTGAAAGCATCCCTTAGAAACTTAGGGAAGGGGAGCACCAGGGTGGCTCAGTGGTTGAGCATCTGCCTTCGGCTCAGAGTGTGATCCCGGAGTCCTGGAATCAAGTCCCATGTCAGGCTCCCTGCATGGAGCCTGCTTCTCCGTGTGTGTGTGTGTGTGTGTGTGTGTGTGTGTGTGTGTGTCTCATGAATAAATAAATAAAATCTTAAAAAAAAAAAAAAGAAAAGAAACTTAGTAAAGAGCTTCCTAGAGGCAGTACAGACTATTGTCTCATATGGACCTGGAGGAAGCGCTGACCCTTCCGCACTGGCTCACAGAGACGCTGGGGTCCACCTCCCTGATCCCTCCTGCCCACATTAGAACTGGTCACTCCCCCACCATAGTCCATCCTGATGGGCTTCATCCTTCACTCCATAGAGCTTGGGTTTCCAAAACTTTTTAAGATTCTTTTGACAGCTTGTAAATATGTCCTATTTAGTATAACCACCTCTGAGAGATAAATGTGTCCTATCATTGTTCCCCATCAAAAACTATATTCTACCCATAAGAGGAAGAAAAGTGGTAAGAACAATTAAAAATTAATAAATAGATTCAGGTGTTACAACAATAATAAAACGAATGAGCACATAGCCTTATTCTAACCAATGAAGGCAAGTCTGCTGCAGGGGACTTCCAGGAAAGATGTTTTTTGTCTTCCTAACAAGTCACAGGAACAAGGTGTCAGTTTTTCTTCCTCCGAACATTGTTGGGTCTGTATACGTGATGTCTGGAACTGCTCAGCCCTCTTGCTGATGACCACACAGAACAGGCCAGAGTCCTAGCTCTGAGTGTCTTGTCATAAAGATAACGTATAGCTAAACTATGGAAAGAGCCCAAATGCCCATGACTGATGAGCCACCTGGGTGGCTCAGTCAGTTGAGCATCTGACTTTTGGTTTCAGCTCAGGTCATGATTTCAGGGAGATAGAACCCCACATTGAGCTCTGCACTGTCTGCTTGTCCTTCTCGCTCTGCTCCTTCCCCCAGTTACGCGCTCTTTCTCTCTTAAATAAAAAAATCCTTTTTTTTTAAGGTTGTATTTATTTGTCAGAGAGAGACAATGAGTGAACAAGCAGAGAGAGCTACAGGGGCAGAAACAGGATACCTGCTGATCCAGGAGCCTGATGCAGGACTCTATCCCAGGATCCTAGGATCATGACCTGAGCTGAAGATAGTTGCTCAACTGACTGAGCCACTGAGGCGTTCCAATAAATAAAATCTTAAAAAAGAAAAAAAGGGCATCCCAGGTGGCTTGGCGGTTTGATGCCGCCTTCTGCCCAGGGCCTGATCCTGGAGACCCAGGGTCGAGTCCCACGTTGGGCTCCCTGCATGGAGCCTGCTTCTCCCTCTGCCTGTGTCTCTGCCTCTCTCTCTGTGTGTGTGTGTCTCTCATGAATAAATAAATAAAATCTTTTTATTTTATTAAAAAGAAAAAGAAAAGTCAAGCAGAGGAAGACAAATACCATATGATTTCATTCATATGTGGAAATTAAGAAACAAAGCAGATGAATATATGAGAAGGGAAAAAAGAGAGGGAGGCAAACCATAAGAGACTTAATGGTGGAGGGAGGTGGGTGGGGGATGGGCTGAAATAGGGGATGGTAGGTATTAAGAGGACACTTATTGGGATGAACATTGGGTGTTATATCTAACTGATCAATCACTGAATTCTAAGCAGATGCTTAACTACGGAGCCACCCAGGTGCCCCTACTAGAAGTTTTTTTTAAAACACTGATGCCTGCCCCCCACCCAAGACCAAGCATTTTCCATCTATTGAAAGCCACCCCCTGGGATCCCTGGGTGGCGCAGCGGTTTGGCGCCTGCCTTTGGCTCAGGGCGCGATCCTGGAGACGCGGGATCGAATCCCACGTCGGGCTCCCGGTGCATGGAGCCTGCTTCTCCCTCTGCCTATGTCTCTGCCTCTCTCTCTCTCTGTGACTATCATAAATAAATAAAAATTAAAAAAAAAAAAAATGAAAGCCACCCCCTCAGCAGCCCCTTCCCTTCACTTGCTTATTGGACTCCAGCCATACTGATCTCCAGTTCCTCAAACACACGGAACCCTGCCACTGCCAGAGCTCCTGCACTTTGCACTGCCTCATCTTTCGCAAAGATGCCTCCAATCACCCTTCAGGTCCTACTTAAAGAGTACCTTTGGGGGGCACCTGAGTGACTCAGTGGTTGAGTGTCTGCCTTTGGCTCAGGTAGTGATCCCGGGGTCTGGAATTGAGTCCCGCATCGGGCTCCCCACAGGGAGCCTGCTTCTCCTTCTGCCTGTGTCTCTGCCTCTCTCTGTGTCTCATGAATAAATAAATAAAATCTTTAAAAGAAAAAAAAAAAAAAAAGAGTCCCCAGGGCGGCTCAGTTGGTTAAGCCTCTGCCTTCTGCTCAGGTCATGATCCCAGGGTCCTGAGATGGAACCCCCATCAGGTTCCCTACTCAACAGGCAGTTGCTTCTTCCTCTCCTTCTGCCTGTCCCCCCCAGTTGTGCTCTCCCTCTCTAATAAGTAAATAAAATCTTAAAAAAAGAAAGAGTCCCTTCCCAGAACGCCTCTCCTAACCACCTGATCATAAGTAGGATTCCCAAAGTTCTCCCATTCAATCTGATCATCTCTACTGCTATGTGCAGTTATTATCAAATATAGGAACAGAAGTATATCTCATTTGGATAAAGAAAATTTTTTTTTAATTTTTATTTATTTACTTATTTGACAGAGATAGAGAGGCAGACAGCACAAACAGGGGGAGCAGCAGAGAGAGAAGGAGAAGCAGGCTCCCCACTGCAGGGAGCCGGACATGGGACTGATCCCAGGACCCTGAGATCATGACCTGAGCGGGAGGCAGACACTCAACCACTGAGCCACCCAGATGCCTCTGAATGAAGAATTTTAATACAAATTTAGAAAGAGCTAGGAAATTTCTGGGAATTCAGATAATGTCCAGTCAGGACAGTCAAGGAAGGCTTCAGTACAACCTTTGAATTAGGACTTGACGTTGCGTGGATTTGACTTGCGGCGGTGGCGGTGGTGGCATTTCAGAAAGAGGGAGCAGCTCGCGTGGAGGAAGGTGGAAAATGAACATATGGAGATAAGCAGACAAAAGCAGGGAAGACAGCATTTTAAGAGGTTAGATCTGGTAAGATACAGTAATTGAGGGTTGAATAATAGCTTTATTAGATGCTGTGGAGTAATTCCAACAGGAAGCGGCTCCAGCAATGGAAGGAAAAGGAGAAAGGAAACGGCGCTGGGCCCAGAGAAACCGGGACGGTAAAAAGCCTCTGCAGGGAGAAGGTAAAAGCATAAATTGCTTGGCCAACCACGACCGCTTGGGGGCGCTGAGGGCCCAGGACTAAATCGAAACCCGTCCTAGGGGCTCCCCCTTCCGGCAGAAATGGGCACTACGCACTGACACGGCTAAGTCTCAAAAAAGCACTTACCAAGCTCTGAAAGGCACTGGCCAAACTCATACCAACATTAAAAAGAACAGTTTTACATAAATGCAAACTCCGTATTTTTATAGTTTATCCAAGACTCATCTATGTCGGGACGCCTGGGTGCTCAGCGGTTGAGCGTCTACCTTCAGTGCAGGGTGGGATCCTGGAGACCCGGGATGGAGTCCCATATCAGGCTCCATGCAGGGAGCCTGCTTCTCCCTCGGCCTGTCTCTCTCCTGTGTCTCTCAGTAATAATTTTTTTTAAAAAAAGACTCATCTATGTCAGTGAATCCTCTCACAGCATTAATGTATGTGCAAAACCAACTTCGGACTGCTTTAAGATGTTAACAGTCACTCCGTGAAACTGAACAAGTGTATTATCTGTTCCTTAAACTGACTCAGAGGGGCGCCCAGGTGACCCAGTGGTTAAGCATCTGCCTTCCGCCCAGGGTGTGATCCTGGAGACCTGAGATCAAGTCCCACGTCGGGCTTCCTGCATGGAGCCTGCTTCTCTGTCTGCCTGTGTCTCTGCCTCTCTCCCTGTGTCTCTCATGAATAAATAAAATAAAAAAAAAAAATTTAAAAACAAATCAACTCAGGACCCCTTCACAGCAGAAATGCTACTTATTCAACACTTTATCACTATGGTTCCTGTATTTGTTGGAAGGGCTGTAAATGTTCCCCCAAGGGATTGTGATAGCTTGGCGTGGTGGTTTTATTCTTGTAAAAATGATATGAGGTATTTTTCCTTTATACAAGACGAAAATATATTAGAACTCTTGTCAAAAATAAGAAATGTATAGTGAAAAAACAAGGACAGGCTGCAAACAGTATGCTACCTTTTGTAAAAGGGGATATTAATAATTAGTGATTGCTTCATATATAGAAACTCTGAAAGTACATGGGGGTGCAAAGGATGGGGCTGGAGAACTGGGTGGGTGGAGGGCATTATATACGATTTAAAGTTTTTTATGTATCCAAAACACATTAAAGTATTACCTACTCAAAAATGAAAAATAGAAACATATCACAGGACAGTAATTATAAAAGTTCTAGGGTCTGCCTTTGGCTCAGCGTGTGATCCTGGGGTCCTGGAATCGAGTCCGCATTGGGCTCCCCACAGGGAGCCTGCTTCTCCTTCTGCCTATGTCTCTGCCTCTGTGTCTCATGAATAAAATCTTTAAAAAAATTATAAGGTGGACTATTTTCAATTATCTGAGAATCTTATTACGTACCATCTCATATTTATGTCATACTTTAAAAAAACCAGTACACAAAAGAGAGGTGTATAAGGATATACTTTGCAACAGCACTGTAACACCAAAACCTGGAAACAAATGTTGGTGCACAGGTTAAATCACAGGGTATCCATACAATGGAATAGCAAGACTATTAAAAAGAATGAAGTAGGGACTCCTGGGTGGCTCAGTGGTTGAGCATCTGCCTTCAGCTCAGGTGGTCTCAGAGTCCCAAGATTGAGTCCCACATCAGGCTTCCCTCCATGAGCCTGCTTCTCCCTCTAGGTCTCTATTTCACTCTCTGTATCTCATGAATAAAATAAGTCTTTAAAAAAAAATGAAGTAGCACTAGATGTAATGACATGAAAAGATGTAATTACTCAGCTTTAAAAAAAAGCTGAGAAACACTACATTGAGAATGGTCCTGTTACGTGTACATACATATGTATGTAAATAAATGTATTATATAATATAAAGTCCAAAAAATTAACAAACCTTAAAAGTAGTTATCACCTGGGGGGGGGGGTGGAGTAAAACATCCAGAAATTAAGGACTTAGGTGGACTCTTCCGACTTTTTGATACACATAGTTTATATGTATGTTGTAATTAAAATAAGTAGCAAATGTATTCCAAACTCTCCTGGGAGTAAGCTTACATGAACTCTACATCACTGATTTTAATGTGCTTAGAATGGTTTTTCAAACCTCTCTAGTATTGGGGCACCTGGCTGGCTCAATCCATTAAGCCTCTGCCTTCAGCTCAGGTCATGATCCCAGGATCCTGCTCAGCAGGGAGCCTGCCTCTCTCCCCCTACTACTCCCTCCTGCACATGTGCTCCCTTTCTCCTAAATACTTTAAAAAGTTTCTAGTATTTATTAGCAATTCCTTTCATTAAACCTGACAGGCAGCACTTTACTTCAAAGAAGCTTCCTTGGTAAGTTTCCAAATGAGCATTCCCACCCAGGCTAAGAGTTTTATTAGACCAGTGCACTGATGCTCTTGTACTGATGCCAAGATCCCTCTCGCCCTGTCCAAATTACTTGGGATCTCCATCCTAAAGGACAGTTGGCTGTTAACAGTACGACCTAGCCTCATAGTCCCAAAAATTATTAGCCACTCAACCTCCCGTACTTAGAAAACTTAGAAAGTTTGAGCTCTCCTACACCCATGGGGTTCAAACTCACAAACCTTAGACCATGACTCACACACTCCACTGCCTGAGCTAGCCCGCCATCCCTGAAGACTTTTTTTTTCCCTGAAGACTTCTAAAAAGCACTCCTTATCACTGATTTAGGAACCATTTGCTGCCTATCCTGCAGTGATCGTTTTCAAGATGCTACTGACGCTTTTCCTGGATGCTAGAACTAGTTTGGAGTATCAAACTTCTACAAAAACTCCTAACATGGTGACAAAGCGCTACTGGAGTTCCTGGAGGTTGTTTCCCGACCTCTTTGTCAACTTACATGGGTGAGTCAATGAAAATGAAGTGCACTGTACACTTTGTGCACTTGTATTAACAAAGGGAAAAACTGCAACAATTTGCCTAGCACTTAGAGCTCTAAAATGGCATTTTCTAGTCTGATCCCTAAGGCTAGGGATGTAGACTTATACTGCTGGTAGACAACACGAAAACTTCCTGTATACCTGAGATTGCCCAAGGGAGGTGGAAGGCCGCGGTGCTTTGGGGGAACAGTTCCGTCTGAAGTCCCTTAATGACTAATCTCTGGGGCACCTACCACCCAGTGCCAATTCCTTACATTAAACCAGCTCCCCGGGCAGCCCGGGTGGCTCAACGGTTTAGCACCACCTTCAGCCCCAGGGCCTGATCCTGGGGATCTGGGATCGAGTCCCACGTCGGCTCCCAGCATGGAGCCTGCTTCTCCCTCTGCCTGTCTCTGCCTCTCCCTCTCATGAATAAAAATCTTTAAAATAAAAAATAAAAAAAATAAACCAGCTCACCTTGACTTCCACCTTTGCTTGTAGTTATGACAAAGATAATTACCTCACCAGCAACATCTCATGGGATAGAAGCTAGCATAGTATAAACTTTCCCAAGTGAAGACAGTTCACCTTTTTCACAATTGTTATATACAAATCCTTTATCTGTAGTCCTAGAAAAGTGATCTCAAAATCTCCATTTCAATGTTTCATTATCTACATAGCCACTAATTATTCTAAACTTTTGAGCATGCCAGACACAATTACTCACCATTCTTTTTAAATTATCTGGTTAAATAAGTATCTGGTAAAGCGACTTTCTATGCAGCTCAGTATAAACTTAAATACACTACTGTATTTAAGTTTTATTTATTCATTTATGAGAAACACAGAGAGGCAGAGACACAGAGGGAGAAGCAGGCTCCATGCAAGGAGCCCGACGTGGGACTCAATCCTGGGTCTCCAGGATCACGCCCTGGGCTGAAGGCGGCGCTAAACCGCTGAGCCACCCAGGCTGCCCTAGACTAGTGTATTAAAGTGGGTTCTTGGGCACCCAAGAATTATTTTTACAATTGCTTGGGCAACCACGAACTTATTTTTATAAATAAAATGTATTTTATATTTCTATTTTATAAATATCAAAAAAATTAAGTGGGTTCTTCCATAGGTTTCACCACCCCCACCCTCTTATTAGCACCTTTTTTTAAAGATTTTATTTACTTATTCACGAGAGAGGCAGAGACACAGGCAGAGGGAGAAGCAGGCTCCATGCAGGGAACCCAACATGGGACTCAATCCCAGGACTCCAGGATCATACCCTGGGCTGAAGGTAGGCACTCAATCACTGAGCCACCCAGGCTTCCCTAGTATTTCCTTCCTGAGGGTAGCTCAGAAATATTCCCATTGCTATTGCACAAACCAATCAAAAATTCAGTATTTTTAAAATTAATTTAAAAATACAACTATATACAGACAATCCTATCTCCCCTTCCCAATTTTTTTTTTTTTTTTTTTTTTTTTACTAACATTTCTTAACCCTCCCGGGATGCCAGAATTTGATAGACTGAAAATCTTGACCTGTCACATCCCATCCAAACTAAACAGAACCCTCTCCCCACAAAAACTCACACTATTTGGGAATGCAACAACTTTATTGAAAGAAAAGTGCAATGAATTTTGTCAACAGCTTAAAGGGGGAAATTAGACCCCTCCCCTCAAGCGCAGGACCAAGTGCAGAGTGGACTCCTTCTGGATGTTGTAGTCAGACAGGGTGCGCCCATCTTCCAGCTGTTTGCCGGCAAAGATCAACCTCTGCTGGTCAGGGGGGATGCCCTCTTTTTCTTGGATCTTCCCTTTGACATTCTCGATGGTGTCACTGGGCTCCACCTCCAGGGTGATGGTCTTACCCGTCAAGGTCTTCACGAAGATCTGCATGCCCCCCCTGAGGCGAAGGACCAGGTGCAGAGTGGACTCCTTCTGGATGTTGTAGTCGGACAGGGTGCGCCCATCTTCCAGCTGTTTGCCGGCAAAGATCAGCCTCTGCTGGTCAGGGGGGATGCCCTCCTTGTCCTGGATCTTCGCCTTCACGTTCTCGATGGTGTCACTGGGCTCCACCTCCAGGGTGATGGTCTTACCAGTCAAGGTCTTCACGAAGATCTGCATGCCCCCCCTGAGGCGAAGGACCAGGTGCAGAGTGGACTCCTTCTGGATGTTGTAGTCGGACAGGGTGCGTCCATCTTCCAGCTGTTTGCCGGCAAAGATCAGCCTCTGCTGGTCAGGGGGGATGCCCTCCTTGTCCTGGATCTTCGCCTTCACGTTCTCGATGGTGTCACTGGGCTCCACCTCCAGGGTGATGGTCTTACCAGTCAAGGTCTTCACGAAGATCTGCATGCCCCCCCTGAGGCGAAGGACCAGGTGCAGAGTGGACTCCTTCTGGATGTTGTAGTCGGACAGGGTGCGTCCATCTTCCAGCTGTTTGCCGGCAAAGATCAGCCTCTGCTGGTCAGGGGGGATGCCCTCCTTGTCCTGGATCTTCGCCTTCACGTTCTCGATGGTGTCACTGGGCTCCACCTCCAGGGTGATGGTCTTACCAGTCAAGGTCTTCACGAAGATCTGCATGCCCCCTCTGAGGCGAAGGACCAGGTGCAGAGTGGACTCCTTCTGGATGTTGTAGTCGGACAGGGTGCGTCCATCTTCCAGCTGTTTGCCGGCAAAGATCAGCCTCTGCTGGTCAGGGGGGATGCCCTCCTTGTCCTGGATCTTCGCCTTCACGTTCTCGATGGTGTCACTGGGCTCCACCTCCAGGGTGATGGTCTTACCAGTCAAGGTCTTCACGAAGATCTGCATGCCCCCTCTGAGGCGAAGGACCAGGTGCAGAGTGGACTCCTTCTGGATGTTGTAGTCGGACAGGGTGCGTCCATCTTCCAGCTGTTTGCCGGCAAAGATCAGCCTCTGCTGGTCAGGGGGGATGCCCTCCTTGTCCTGGATCTTCGCCTTCACGTTCTCGATGGTGTCACTGGGCTCCACCTCCAGGGTGATGGTCTTACCAGTCAAGGTCTTCACGAAGATCTGCATGCCCCCCCTGAGGCGAAGGACCAGGTGCAGAGTGGACTCCTTCTGGATGTTGTAGTCGGACAGGGTGCGCCCATCTTCCAGCTGTTTGCCGGCAAAGATCAGCCTCTGCTGGTCAGGGGGGATGCCCTCCTTGTCCTGGATCTTCGCCTTCACGTTCTCGATGGTGTCACTGGGCTCCACCTCCAGGGTGATGGTCTTACCAGTCAAGGTCTTCACGAAGATCTGCATGCCCCCTCTGAGGCGAAGGACCAGGTGCAGAGTGGACTCCTTCTGGATGTTGTAGTCGGACAGGGTGCGTCCATCTTCCAGCTGTTTGCCGGCAAAGATCAGCCTCTGCTGGTCAGGGGGGATGCCCTCCTTGTCCTGGATCTTCGCCTTCACGTTCTCGATGGTGTCACTGGGCTCCACCTCCAGGGTGATGGTCTTACCAGTCAAGGTCTTCACGAAGATCTGCATGCCCCCTCTGAGGCGAAGGACCAGGTGCAGAGTGGACTCCTTCTGGATGTTGTAGTCGGACAGGGTGCGTCCATCTTCCAGCTGTTTGCCGGCAAAGATCAGCCTCTGCTGGTCAGGGGGGATGCCCTCCTTGTCCTGGATCTTCGCCTTCACGTTCTCGATGGTGTCACTGGGCTCCACCTCCAGGGTGATGGTCTTACCAGTCAAGGTCTTCACGAAGATCTGCATGCCCCCCCTGAGGCGAAGGACCAGGTGCAGAGTGGACTCCTTCTGGATGTTGTAGTCGGACAGGGTACGCCCATCTTCCAGCTGTTTGCCGGCAAAGATCAGCCTCTGCTGGTCAGGGGGGATGCCCTCCTTGTCCTGGATCTTCGCCTTCACGTTCTCGATGGTGTCACTGGGCTCCACCTCCAGGGTGATGGTCTTACCAGTCAAGGTCTTCACGAAGATCTGCATGCCCCCTCTGAGGCGAAGGACCAGGTGCAGAGTGGACTCCTTCTGGATGTTGTAGTCGGACAGGGTGCGCCCATCTTCCAGCTGTTTGCCGGCAAAGATCAGCCTCTGCTGGTCAGGGGGGATGCCCTCCTTGTCCTGGATCTTCGCCTTCACGTTCTCGATGGTGTCACTGGGCTCCACCTCCAGGGTGATGGTCTTACCAGTCAAGGTCTTCACGAAGATCTGCATGCCCCCTCTGAGGCGAAGGACCAGGTGCAGAGTGGACTCCTTCTGGATGTTGTAGTCGGACAGGGTGCGTCCATCTTCCAGCTGTTTGCCGGCAAAGATCAGCCTCTGCTGGTCAGGGGGGATGCCCTCCTTGTCCTGGATCTTCGCCTTCACGTTCTCGATGGTGTCACTGGGCTCCACCTCCAGGGTGATGGTCTTACCAGTCAAGGTCTTCACGAAGATCTGCATGCCCCCCCTGAGGCGAAGGACCAGGTGCAGAGTGGACTCCTTCTGGATGTTGTAGTCGGACAGGGTACGCCCATCTTCCAGCTGTTTGCCGGCAAAGATCAGCCTCTGCTGGTCAGGGGGGATGCCCTCCTTGTCCTGGATCTTCGCCTTCACGTTCTCGATGGTGTCACTGGGCTCCACCTCCAGGGTGATGGTCTTACCAGTCAAGGTCTTCACGAAGATCTGCATGCCCCCTCTGAGGCGAAGGACCAGGTGCAGAGTGGACTCCTTCTGGATGTTGTAGTCGGACAGGGTGCGCCCATCTTCCAGCTGTTTGCCGGCAAAGATCAGCCTCTGCTGGTCAGGGGGGATGCCCTCCTTGTCCTGGATCTTCGCCTTGACATTCTCGATGGTGTCACTGGGCTCCACCTCCAGGGTGATGGTCTTACCAGTCAAGGTCTTCACGAAGATCTGCATGCCCCCCCTGAGGCGAAGGACCAGGTGCAGAGTGGACTCCTTCTGGATGTTGTAGTCGGACAGGGTGCGCCCATCTTCCAGCTGTTTGCCGGCAAAGATCAGCCTCTGCTGGTCAGGGGGGATGCCCTCCTTGTCCTGGATCTTCGCCTTCACGTTCTCGATGGTGTCACTGGGCTCCACCTCCAGGGTGATGGTCTTACCCGTCAAGGTCTTCACGAAGATCTGCATTGTCTGTCAAAAAAACAAAAAAAACAAAAACCAATCTAGAGTGTAACAGAACACTCACATGTGAATACAACACTTACAGTTACTGGTCATTTTACACTAAATCAAGAACTAAAATAAACCTCGTCAAAAAACCTAAGGAGAAGAAACAGGACCGGTTTTAGAAACTCAAATAAGCTCCAAAACCAAGCTGCAGGCCCCAGGAGGAGAGAAGACAGGGGTACCGGTCAAGAGAAGGCGCCGGCTTCCGTATCTTCCCCTCCCCCCTCAGTGATGTCTGGACCGGACAATCCGCACGATCTCCCCCCGGCCTAACCCTTGTGCCCCGCGACTGACCCAAGTCGGCTCCACACACAGGAGCTCGCGGCCCCACCCCGGATTGTTAGCTGACAAAGCGATGACATCACACGACCGACGCGACGAGCGGGCCCCCTCCCCCCTGACGGGCGCAGGACTGCTCCGAGCGGCGCCGGCACTTCGGGCCCACTCGCCGCGACCGGGACACGGAGCGTGGCGCCAGCGGGGCCGCGGAGCACACAGGGGCTTCCCGCCCCCACTCACTGCGCAGAGGGTCCCGTCAGGGCCCCACCGGCTCGGCGCGTGTCGCCCGCTCACAGCCATCCCCTCTCCCGGGCTCCTCACGGCCCCCTCGCATCTCGGCTTCTCCCCCCACAGGAGCCAGAGCCGTAGCGGACGCCATTTTGCCGCGCCCCCCCCCCAAGGGTAACCGCGCTCCGGCGCCGCGGGCAACTCCCGGCGCAGCCGGCTGCCGGCCCCCCGCCCCTGCAGGGCCCCAAGCCCCCCAGGCCCGCGCAGCGGCCCGCTCCTCACCAAGCGGCTGTGACAGAAGCGCACGCAGACGAGCAACCGACCTCCGGCCTCCACGGAACTGCCTGCGCCACGCCCGGCGCCTCCTTATATAGCGATCGGCAGCGCCGCTCCGGTGGATCCCTGCGCGGAAACGCCGAGAAGGGACTACTTTTCTCGGTCTTCCTACCCTCCGGGGAGAAAACCGCTGCCCCCAGCCTTCTAAGAGGCCCCTGAAATGCCGACCTGTCAAGGCTGGGCCGTAGGGCTGAATCTGGCGAGGAGAGGGCCGCGGGCCCGAGCGCCCGCGCGGAGGGATCAGCGCGCTCGTCGAGTGCTGCGTCCGCGGACGTGGCCGGCGCCGGATGCGAGGGGGGAGGGGCGAGCGGGGAGAACTGGGCCCGCGGGAGACGGGAAAACCCGGCGCGGAATCGCCGGGCGCCCGGAGCGAGCTGTCCCTGCCGCGGGGCCCCGACACCCCTTCCCCTCGGCCGCAGCGGTCCCCGCGGCTCTCGAGACCCGCGCTGGGCGGAGAGGGGTTGGGCGTCGTGGGCCCCCCGCCCCTCCGCGACCTCCGGGGTCCTGGCGCCGGGGCCTGCGGCCCTCCCCTCCCCCGCGCTGGCGGCCCGCCCATCCCCCCCGCGGGCGCGCGGACAGGACGGATGACTCGACAGATCGCGGCGCTGGGCGGGCGGTGGGCCAGGCCTGGGCTGGGGCAGGGGGGAGCAAGGGGGGTGCGGGACAGCGCAAGGCTAGAAGGGGGGGCAGAAGCCCCGCTCGCTTCGCCCGCGCCTGTTCGAGAGGCATCTGGAAGTCCCCCGAACTTTCTAGAATGTTCTTTGGCCTTCCTGTACCATCTAGGCCGCCTTGTGCTTGATACACACGGAGGCATCTGGTGGACACCCCGTGGAGCTCAGACGTACAACTTCCTTAGGCCTGGGGTCTCAGAAACACAAGTCCAATCCCAGGCCTGCACATGGGGTGGGGGGGACACAATTTAATATCCCAAATACAAAATTTGGGGCACCTGGGTGACTCCGTGGTTGAGTGCTTGGCTCGGGCGTGACCCCCGGGGTCCTGGGATCCAGTCCTGTGTTGAGGTCCCTGCAGGGAGCCTGCTTCTCCCTCTGCCTGTGTCTCTGCCTCTGATGTCTCATGAATGAAGATCTTTAATAAATAATTTAATTACACTGAATGCTATGGCAAAATTCCATTTGAATAAAAGGGGAAACACTGAAAAATAAAATACCCGAATGTGGTGAAAACTTAAAAGGTTTCTGGAAGTTTACAGAGAAAAGTCCTTCACATGCTCAATCCCCCAGCCACTGTCTCTTCTGGAACTATTCTCTGTTTCAGTGTGGAGGGGGGAAAAGATCTTTTCATTTCACCCTCAAAGCTTTCGAGAAAAAAAAAAAAACAAATAGGAAAAGTTGCCTAAACAATGTTCTGCCGTTAAAAAAAAAGACTCATCCCTGTTTTAAATTATGAATGTTGTATTATTTAAATTCTCACAATGTGAATCAAAACTGCTATGTGAAAAAAAACAAAACAAAAACAAAACAAAAAATAAACAAACAAAAAAAACCGTTATGTGTTTTCTTTGGTAACCCATGTAGGTACGTATTTATGAGAAAGGTCTGAGGAAGGTTCAAAATAGACTTTAATCTGTGTGATTTTTAACATTTTCTGAAGAGAATGAATTTATTGTTGAGGAATTAAAACGAATAAGAAAAGCAAAATATCATTTTTCAGGTTAGTAGGAAACCCCAGGAACTTCCAATCCAGATTTTTGTGAAGGTTATTTCTGGAAAGAGGTTTTAAAGGAACAAAATGTGGAAGCTCCTTATAGGGGTATTTCTCTCCAAATTTCAGGCAGACATTTCAGAGACCCAAAAGGCCAAGGTTCTTTCTAAGGTGACGGAGGCTTAGCTTCACACCACACCCTGCTTCTCTGGGTTGTGACTTTTGCTGCCAGCCTCATGATTCATGTTGTTTAAAGGCTGAGTCACGAGCTTTGAGACATAGCTTTTTCCAGAATCCAAAAGGTACAGAGGAAAACAGGCCTGGTTTCAGAAGTGGGGGAAGGAGAGGAGGGAGGAGGAAGAAGAGAGGCTCAGAGGGTGGGAAGTGGGTCCAGGGTCATCTCCAAGGAAAGAACATTTTTATGACCTGAGAACATTGGTGTCTATCCTCTCTGGCAGAAAAAAAAAAAAAAAAAAAAAAAGGTGCCCCGAAACACCCTTGCATAAGCACAACAGTGGAGTGTATTAAGGCAAAGAGAAGTAAGCATTTGTCCAAGGACACTGAGGTGACACGAAGGGAAAGATAAAATGAGACAAGCAGCCAGTGTTTCTCTAGAGCCGTCATTCTCAACAAGGAATGACTTGGCCCCTCTGTGTACATGTGGCCATATCCAGAGAGCATTTTTGGTGGCGTGGTGGTAGTTGGGGGGAGGAGGTGCTGCTGGCATCTGGAAACAGAGTCAAGGCTGCTGCAGCACATCCCCTAAGACACAGTCACCCAGTCCCAAACATCAGTAATGCCAAGGAGGTTGAGAAACCCTGCCCTACAAAGAAATTGCATTTTCCTCATGACAACTGCTTTACTATTTACTGAGAAGGCCTCCCAAAACCTAAATGTCCCACTTGGACCTAGGAATTGGCTATCAAGTCACGTCCCTGAAACCTAAAATCCCCTGACCTAGAATGCAGTGTGCGACAATGTGCGAGATGCAGGGTGAGTCACTAGATCCATTTTCAACTCCTTCCACCCACAGATCCGTCCTTTGCAAGCGGCCCAGAAGAGATTGCTTCAGAGCTGGCACCAACGGAAGAGTGACAGAGGCCCAGCAACACGGCAGGATTGGTGGGGAAGCATGAGCACGTGATGGGCTGAGCTCACAAAGGGCCTGGGTGTTGGGCTGCTGGGGGGGTAGGAGGTAGGGGGGAGGACTGCTGCCTGTTTGTTTGCCTGCCTTGCTTCCGTCCCAAAGGATTTGGTTCCCCTGAAGGTCACAACCATGTATGGGCCTCAACTCCACATCATGAGAAAGTCCAAGAGCACAAGGATCAGCAAACATTTCCCCCCAAGCAAAAGGGTGAAATCAAGAGCTGATTGGGAAACATTTGTCTTGCTTTGTCATTGGTTATATAACCATCAAAGCTAATCAAACGTGTCTGCAGTTTAAGGGGGGAAAAAAAGCCCAAGGGAGTCCTCTTTTTCCTGTTTATGTGTGTGCATTTGCATTGTGCGGCAGAGCACAGACTGCTCCAGTTTAAAAATAACCAATGTAATCCCCCAGGAGTCAGGAAATCAGACTTCACTTCCAGTCTCCAAACTTGCTTCTACTCTACTTGAGGAAGATTGAAAAGTTAACCCACAGGGAATTTGCTTTGTTTTTAATTCCTTTTTAAGTTGTGGCAAAATACACACATAAAATTAACCATCTCAACCATTTTTTTTTTCATCTCAACCATTTTTAAGCATACAGTTCCATTGTGTTAGGTATGCCATAGGGGAGGAAAAATAATTTTCCCTTTACCCTCTGAGTTCTTAGCTGAGGCCTCAAAAATGAAAGATTAACAAGAGAGAAAATCCCCTAGAAGTTTATTAACATGCATGTTTCATGTATACCTTGGAGATACCCTGGGAAAAAATGAATAACGCAGAGGTGGTTTTAGAATTTAGGCTTAAATAATCATCTTAATAGGGGAAGAGGAGGGGAATATAGGCCTCTCAGGGGTTTTTAGGAATACAATAGATGGTAGTATAGTTTGTGACAGTTGAGTGTCTTACTTCTAGTCTGTCCTGTCACGGGAGCCAGTCTTCTTCCCTGGTTGGTGAAGCTCTGGGGAGGGGATCTGCATTTAGGACCTAAGAGTGGTTCACAGACAGCCTCTCCCCTGATCTGCTACTTTTCAAGTGCTTTCAGCTCAAAATAATATCAAAGTGGCATATTTGGGGCTGGCATATTCTGTACTCTTCAACATGCATACTCTTGTGCAACCATCACCACCATCCATCTCCAGAATTCTTTCATCTTGCACACCTGAACTCCTGACCCCAGGGGTTTAAAAGCTCCCTAGGGCACATGGATGGCTCAGCCGTTGGACTTGCAACTGGATTTCAGCTCAGGGCCTGATCTCAGGGTAGTGGGAGCAAGCCCCACAGCGGGCTCTACAATCAGCATGGAGTCTGCTTGTGATCCTCTCTCTTTTGTAAATAAAAAATTTCTTTTTAAGGGATGCCTGGGTGGCTCAGCGGCTGGGCATCTGCCTTTGGCTTGGGTTGTGATCCTGGGGTCCTGGGATTGAGTCTCCCTCTGCCTGTGTCTCTGCCTCTCTTTTCCTGTGTTTCACATGAATAAACATTTTTTTTAAAAGATTTAAAAAGATTAGTTTTGTGTTAGGCCTGATTACTTTAGAAATTACCTCAGCATCTTGTTCCCTTAAACCCTGTTGACATTTGGAGAGAAATAACCTTCCCAGCAGCTCATTACCAACTGGCACTGTTACCTAAAGGCCACTCCACCCCGCCGGTGAGTCATCTTACAGATTTCAGTTTCATCTCAAAAGTAAACGCTTTGTAGACAGTCACATCCCCCCGGATCTAAGATGAGATGTGTTCATGATTTAAAATAGGAGGTCAAGTCACACACATGAGAGACGGGATTTGATGGGTGAGGAATTCATTATTACTGCAGGCAATGCATAGGATCCTTGCTTTCAATAAAATACATCTTTGATCTTTAATGATAAAATACAAATCATGCATAACTATAAACATGAACAATGTGTGCATCAAAACCATTCCTTCGGTTGTTGATTCGTTCGTTTGTTTGTGACCTGTTGCTGATGAAGCAGGAAGCCAAACCCTGCCTGCCGGGGATGCTGGTTTCCTTTTGGGTCACTCCGTAACTGGTTGATTATTGACAGCACAGTCAGACCTTCCACTTGCCCTCTGATGGCAAGGAATCAATTACTAGTCTTTTTATTGCAGTTGCAGTGCCAGGAAATGGACCATGAGCTCCCCAGTTGAGCCTTCTCACTACTGCTGTGGTTTTAGTCATCAGGTGATGTTTGCCTTTACACTGATTATTCTGCTAACAGCTCCCTTTAGCCTTTTCAAACAAAAGTACATCTGGAGTGTTAGGGATTTCAAAAGGGGAGGGTCATGCTTATTGCAAAAAATCCCACCTCCAAGTAGTGACTGGAGTACTAACCACGTATACAGCGCTTAAATGATGAAGAACATGAACAGAAAATAAAAATCAGAAGAAAAACACAATGGAGATGCCGGGGATCGAACCCGGGGCCTCATACATGCAAAGCATGCGCTCTACCACTGAGCTACATCCCCCCCCCTTTTTGCTCTGCTTCCTAAAATTCTCTGCTACACTTTATTCTTAAGATTTTTTTTCTTGTTTTTCTAAATTAAAATTTTGTATAATTAAATGTGTGTTGGAGTTTACCATAAGCAAACCAAAATAAATCTTCCCAAATAGCCCCGTTCTATCTAGCCTTGCAGCTGAAATTCTTGCTGAGATCAGAACTAAGGAACAAAGGGAAATTGACCTATATTTAAAGGTTTCTCATCACAGAAGAGAAGGAAAATGAGTTTCTTTCCAATAAATAAAGATGTTGTCCTGATTGCACCTCCACCTGGAAATGTCTGGTTCCCTGTCCTTTAAAACCATTCCAGGGGGAAATAGGTGAGGGGGCTGAGGAGTGCACCTGTCATGATGAGCACCGGGTGACATATGGAAGTGTTGAATCACTATATTGTACACCTGACACTAATATGTAACACTATATGTTAACTATACTGGAATATACAAATTAATAAAAAAAAAATGGTTCCAACTTTCAGTAACTTTGAGGTTTGCAGATCTTCCTCCCTCCCAAAGAACTCTTCTGAATGTAAAAATAAGCAAAATAAAAGGAAATAGATCCAGTCCCAGCATCATGGCTTTGAGCAAGGAATCACTTTGCAGAGTCCTGTGTAAAGAACCATTTCCAACTGTCACTTACCACAACTGTGCAGAGTGCTTATGAAGCGCTCCGAGGGGAAAGGATGTGTCGTGTCTTCCAAGTCCTCAGGGAGCCACTCAGGGGTGAAAGAACTGCTGAAGGCACAAAGAGGGCAGAAACTGGGACTTCACCTCTTTCCACCACCAGTGCTGGAGATTTCCTGGCAGCAGTCGCCTACTCTGATGGGGAGAACACACCCTAAATTGTCCTTCAACCTTGATCCCCAGTCAGCTCCCTTATAGCCCCCTGATGCCTGAAACCCTCCACAGGTGAAGGCCTAACTGAGCTGGAGCCCCAAACACCAGACCCACAGCTGTGATTTCATATCCTCATCTCTCTGGGCCTCGTCCATAAAATGGAGATGTTAGTTGCACCTATTCCCCCTAGGGTGGGGTGGGTGCAGCCACTGAACAGCTGTGCACGGATTGTTTAGAACAGCACCCAGTACAAGGTCTGGCCAGAGCGTGGTTTCTCAGGATGGTGAATGCCACTGTTCTTATGAGAACTCTAGCGGGGAGAGACCTTGGCCCAGCACAGAGTGATGGCATCATGGATGGCATTTTGGACGCAGTTTGGGTATGAGCTGAGGGATTGTGTTTGGCTCAGAATATTTCCCTGTTTTCTCCCTTGCCAGATTACTCCGCTCAAAACAAACCCAATTATGTTTCTTCCCTGCATAAACCCTAAAGTCCAATCCAAACTTCTTAGTCTAAAAAAAAAAAAAAAAAACCCAAAAAACTTCTTAGTCTAGCCTTTAAGGCCTTCTGATCCATTTCTCTGACCTCATCCCTTCTTTCTCTCCCCCTCCTGTGGGCACACCTGCCTCCTTGCTGTTCTGCAGGCATGCTCCCTCCTTTGCACCTCAGGGCCTTTGCACTTGCCCTTCCCTCTGGCTGCAGGGGTGCTCCACAGATAGTCTCTTGAGTGGCTCCTTCTCATTGTCCAGATCTTAAGTAGGACTTTCCTGGCCACCTCACTGATGGGGCCCACCCATGGGTTTTGTTTTGTTTTCACAATATTTATTACTCTGGAAGCCTGTTTGGTTTTTTTTGTTTAGCATTTCTTTATGGTCTGTGTCATAAAGCTCAATAGGGCAGGGACAGGGACCATTTGGGTTCCTGCTACAGCCCCATGCCTAGAATAGTACCTGGCACCTAATAGGTACTGAGTAAATATTTTCAGAATGAACGTGGAAAAAAAAAAAAAAGACAAAAATGAAAGAGCAGGAGCCTGGGAAGGCTGATAGCTACTCAGGAAGGAGTCTGCCAGGGAGTTAAGATGAGAAGACCTCTCTGTGTAGCATTCTCCTACCTCCCTTCTCAAATCCATAAACTTTTTTTAAGGGCCAGCCTGAGCTGGAGCAAGATATGAGAGGATGGAATTATTTGCAGCAGCAGGAGCATTTCCTGGCCTTGCGAGTTGGCAGTCTTGTTGGGGTGGGGGTGGAGGGGACACCATGGTGCCGGCTCAGCACCCACAGCACCCACAGCAGCGCGGTGGGCTTGCAGGAGATGGGAAATATGGCTGCAGTGCAAGGACTTGGGTCTTCTGTCCTGTAACCAGGTGACGCTAGGGAGCTGGATGGTCAGTGACTGCAGCCAGGCCCTCGCGATGCACGACCGCGGGACAGAAGCCCGCCAGCCGGTGGGGTTGGTTCTCCCAGAGTAAGGAGTTTCTGCAAAAGTGGAAGAGAAATTGGGGGCGGGAAACGTGATCAGAATGATAAGTAAAAGCAAAAGAACCAGGCAGCCTCCCCGTCGGGGAATCGAACCCCGGTCTCCCGCGTGACAGGCGGGGATACTCACCACTATACTAACGAGGACTGGCCCTGGTGGCACCTCTTCAGGTGCTCTTTTTAAGGCACATTCAAGTTCCGCTGCGTCTCAACACACAACACGAGGCTGAATATTTTACTCTTTTCCCTTCAAAACCGAAGAACAGAAGTCCCAGTCGATTTAACTCCCCTGTAGAGAGGCTGTCCCCCGTGCCCGCCTTGATTTAGTAAGGAGAGATCCGGGAGCAGAAATGAATTAGCAGGAAAAAAAAAAAAAAAAAAGAAATGAATTAGCAGGAAGCCCACATTAAGGAGCAGACATCGACACACATGCCTCGTCCGAAGTAGGAGACGGAGTCCGGGCAGCACACAGCCTGGCTGGAGGTCCCGATGGTCAGGAAGATTCCTCCCGCTCCGGCTGCCGGGCATCCTGCTCGGAACTTTTAAAAGCAAACAGAAAAAAAAAAAAAAAAAAAAAAAGAAAGAAAAAAATACAAAAATAAAAAAAAAGGAAAAAAAAAGAAGAAAAAAAATAAAAGCAAACAGAAACCCGTTTATTGTTTGGGAAGAATTCATTTCGCCCATTCATGTAGGTTTTATTTTTTTATTTAAGAAGAAAAAGTTTTTAACTCCCCCCTTTCATGTAGGGGGGGGGAAAAAAACGAGAGGAAGGCTGCCGAAACCCGGGATCGAACCAGGGACCTTTAGATCTTCAGTCTAACGCTCTCCCAACTGAGCTATTTCGGCCGCCGCTAGGGCTGCGCCGCGCCGCGCTCCTCCTGGTCGTCCTGCCCGCCCGGTGTCAGCCCGGGGATGCGCGGCGCCGCGCGGGGCCAGCGGGGACTCCGCACCGACCCTTCCTGTCCTTCAAGGTCACCGCTTCCCAACCACCCTCCGCAATCACGCCCCCCTCCCCACCCAGCCCCTTACTGCTCACTCTGAGCTTGGGTATGTTTGCCCTTGTCCGTTCTCTCTGCCCCCAGCTAAAATGACAGAGCCCCTGAGGGTCCATTCTGCATCCTTCAAGGTCCAGAACAGTGCCTGGCACCTTGTAGGGGCTTAATAAATGTCCAATGAATTGATGAACAGATGAATGGATGAACGAAGACTACCTGGCTCAGAACTCCACTTTCTCAACCTCCTTTTTTTGTGATAGGAACAAAGTAACCCCTTACGTGCGACTCCCCAAGCAGCCTAGTAAGGAAGGGAGTGACAGGGACAGGGATGCCGACCAGCCAAGCTGGGTGGAGGACACACTGGCGGGATTGTGACTTTCCTTGGGTTAGTGGGTGACTCAGATCCAGAATCCAGGCGTAGCCACCATACCTGTGGCACCTGCTGAGCTTCAAGGCATCTCTTCAAGAGATCAACATGTTGGCCTCTAGGTTTGGGGTTGTCTGCTTCCCTTCCTTTTGGGAAAAGGAAGGGTACTGGTGTCTGGGAGAGGACGTGGAGTGGGGAGGTCCTTTATGATGTGAAGCCATTTAATGAGTGTCTGCTAAGCACCTAGTGACCCTCTGGCCCGGTCACAAATACGGTAACCAGATATTTGATATAGTAACAATGCTATGAAGCAAAATAAACCAAGGTTGTTTGCATGTAGGCTTTCCTTTTGCATTGTCTCTTCAAAGGCAAAATTTCATGCATTGGCTTATCAGGTGAGATGGAATACGCAGCTTTCCATGCACTTTTCCGAATGGGTTGAAGCCTTTTACACCCCCATCCACCTGTTCCATTCCTCTCCTCCCCAAACAAGTCTTGTTTTTTTTTTTTAAGTAATCTTTTAAAAAATTGAGGTGATATAAAAAAAATAAAAAATAAATAAAAAAAATTGAGGTGAGATTCACATAACATAAAATTAACCGTTTCAAAGTAAACAATTTGGTGGCATTCAGTATATTCACAATACTGTGCAACCACTACCTCCGTAGTTCCTCAAAATCCATTCTTTAGAAACCACTTAAGTGTATCATTTTGGTAAAAATCAAATGAAGAAGAAAGGAAGGAAAAAAGTAAAAGGAAGGAAGGAAAGGGAGGGAGGTAGGGAAGGAAGGAGAAAAATCAAATTCAAACAGTGCAAACAGGAACAGAATGGAAGGCAAGAGTCTTCCCACCTATGCCAATAGCCAGTGTCCGGAGTAGACCGTGATCCCAGGCCAAGTTGGGGAGCTGCTCTCTGCTTGCACTTCACACCAGCCTAAAGCGACCACAGGGTGTGCATCACAGGAGTGCACGCGTGTGTTGTGCTCACCCGTACAGCCCGTGCATGGCAAGAGCCTCTTAACTGTTAGCTATGATGTGATGCCTCAGAATGAGAGGTTAATAACATACAATATACACGTGTTTTCTGCATAAGAGGGAATACACCGAGCACGAGCACCCAGCCTGCCACGAAAACCTGTTTTACTGTTAAAACGAATGTCCCAGCCTCCCCGTCGGGGAATCGAACCCCGGTCTCCCGCATGACAGGCGGGGATACTCACCACTATACTAACGAGGATGAGCCCTCTTGCCCTTCCTCCGGGTTAATTCACATAGATAGGATGCCTGCCGATTCTGCCCAGATTTCTAAAGGAGAAGCTTCGGCATCGCCGGCCAGTGTGCTGCCCCCTCAGAAGAGGCCTTCCGGGACGTCTCCCAGAATCGGTGAGACGCTGAACAAGGAAAAAAATGTGCAAAAAGGATGGAGATGTGGATTCGGATATCCTGATTTCTAGAAAGCACAGCCCACAACTAGGGGATGTAGCTCAGTGGTAGAGCGCATGCTTTGCATGTATGAGGCCCCGGGTTCAATCCCCGGCATCTCCACTTTTCTTTTTCCCACTTGTTTATTTTTTTGCTTCAAATTAGTCGCATTGAAGGAGGGTAGCGCAGGCAATGGGTCCCAGGTGCCCCCGATTAGTGGGTCTGAGAAATACGCTTCCATGGACAGGGCAGCGCTAGGAAAGCTCCCTGACCTGGTCCCAGATGTGGAAATCCTCTCTCCCTTGGAGATTTCCATGGAGCAGTCAGAGGTGGGTCCAGGAATCCACATTATTTGAGCCATCAGGAAGTGATTTTTTAACATGCAGTGCAATATTGGTTTCAGGAGTAGAATTTAGTGATGCATCACTTACATGCAACGCCCGGTGCTCATGCCCACCCCCCATCTAGCCCATCCCCCACCTCCATCAACCCTCAGTTTCTTCTCTATCCTTAAGAGTCTCTTAGGATTTCATTCCCTTTCTCTCTCCCTTTCCTTCATATATGATCCTGTTTTCTTTCTTATATTCTACATGAGGGAGGTCATATGGTATTTGTCTTTCTCTGACTTATTTCATTTAGCACAATAGAGTCTTTAGCTCCACCCACATCATTGCAAATGGCAAGATTTCATTCTCTTTGATGGTTGAGTAGTATTCCATTATATATCTAGATCTATAGATACACACACACACACACACACACACACCCACACCCACATCCATTCTTACCCCACATCCATTCTTCAGTCTGTAGACATCTGGGCCCTCTCCCTAGTTTGCCTATTGATAATGCTGCTATAAACACTGGGGTGCCTGTATCCTAGTGCAATTGCTGGATGTAGGGGTAGTTCTATTTTTAACTCTTTGAGGAAACTCCATATGGTTTTCCAGAGTGACTGCATCAGTTTGCATCAGATTCCCACCAGTAGTGTATGAGAAGTCCCTTTTCTTGGCATCCTTGCCAACACCCATTGTTTTTTTTTTCCCCCATATCTGATGGAGACAGAGAGAGTACAAGCAGGGAGAACCCCGCCAAGCAGGGAGCCTGATGTGGATCATGATCTGAGCCGAAGGCAAATGCTTAACCAACTGAGCCCCCCAGGCACCCCTCATACCTGTTGTTTCTTGTGTTAATTTTAGCCATGCTGACAAGTGTGAGGTGACATCTCAGTGTGGTTTTGGTTTGTTTCCTCAATGAGGAGTGAGGTCAGGCATCTTTTCATGTGTCTGTTGGCCACCTGGGTGTCTTTTGGAAAAGTGTCTATTCAGGTCCTCTGCCCATTTAACTGGAATAAGGCAGTGATTTCTAAGAGGGTTTTGTAACTGGTCATGTATTCAGTGACTCTTGCATGCATTGAACACCTACTGTGTGCCCAGGTACAGTGCTAATTAAGTATTCCAGTATTCCTGGATAAGCGAAGTTTGAGTTTTAGAGACTAGTGTTCAGCGATTAGGGTAAGTTTTGCCAATGCAGTAACACTGATGGGATGGAGAATGAAGGGGGAGGGTGTGGGCACTGCTGTGAACAAGCTACCAGGGAGACCTATCTGCAGAAGCAGCGACTGTGGCAGGTGCGAAGGCCTGAGTCTTGGGGGTGGGGCGCTGCGTTGAAGGGACAGAAACCAAGCCCTGTGCATGGAATTTGGTGAATGAGGGTCCGAGGGGCTTGAATTTTATCATCAAAGATTCCAGAAGGCTTGATGTGGAAGGACAGGATCAGACTTAGGTGCTGAAAGGCTCCCTCTGGCTGCCATGTGAAGAATACACCATAGGCCAGCAGGTGGAAGCTGGGAGACTAGCCAGGGTATCACCACCATGGCCAAACAGAAGCTGCTGGAGGTTTGCTGGGCAGAGGGTGGGTATCTGAGATCTGGGGTGCGTGCGGCAATGGAGCTGGGGAGCATGAGGAGGCTCTGGACAAATTCTGGGGGTAGGACCCACAGACCTTGCAGATGGCTTGAATGTGGGGAAAGTAGGGGGAAACTTTCTGGTTTGGGGGTCCACTGGGGTTGTGGAGAAAGTGAGTAATTTTGGAATATTCAACATGTATATCTGTTGTTTTATTTATGCATTCATGTTACGGAATTTATGTGTTTACACTATAATATTAGCACAAATTGATGTAGGATAAATGCCTGGGTTAAGGAGAGGGAATCAACCGCTACACACATGCTGGAACACCTGGGTGAGCACCCACCCAGACTAGTGCATGTGGGCACTTGATGTCCCCAAGACCACCCCCACAATCAGAGATCTGCTAGACTCGCACACAGTTGTTCTCACAGCTCAGATTTATTACAGCGACCTGCTTGGAAAGGGAGCACCACCCTTGCTGGGAAGGGGACACATAGGAAGGAATGAGGTCACCCTCCTGCTCATCACGGCTGTGCCCCCCAGCCCTGCTGCTCTCAGGGACTAATGTAGTCCCCAGAGTGGCATGTGAGATAAAACCATTCTCCACCGAATAATAAATAGTTATAAAATGTCCAGACGTCTTGTATCCAAGATGAATGAGGGTTTCCAGAGGCTTGACCTGCCTCCCAGGAGCAGTCCACACACCACGGTGACCATGCTGAAAACTGGCCACCACCAGCCCCCTTGGTCCCCAGACCAGTCCCTGGCCTCGCAGCCAGGCCTCAGGTCAGTGGTCAGAGGTTGGGGGGCCAGGCTTTCTCAACGTTGGCATGCATGGCCTCTGGGAGCCACTGGCAATACTCAGCAAGCAGGTCTGCAGGGGGCAGGAGGGTGGGCAGTCAGAGTGGCTCTGTACCCTGCTGCCTGCTGCAGGGCAGATCCTCCCACCTACCCTGGGTTGCCCAGGTGGGTCCCATCTTGTCCATGTGCAGCCCCTTGGCCACAGGTCATCTGCCCTGGTCAAACTCACATTTGGGATTCCTTGTCCAAGCAGCCAGTAAGGCCTCTCGGCAGTTGGCTTGCTCAGCCACAAGGGCTTTCAGAAGACTCTCTGTCCTGGGCTGCAGCCTATAGGTGGGGATGCAGGTTGTAGGGCATCACTGTGCCCAGAAGCTGTGGTATGGGGTGGGTACCACTGCCAGGCCAGCCTTACCTAGGACAGTGAAGGGTCTCCCTCTGTCATGCTGTGGGTGTTGGCCAAGGAGAAGGATCTAGACTCTATCACCCCTCCAACCCCATCTCCTTTCACACTTGAATCTGATCCCACCCTGGCTTTCTTTCTTTTATTTATTTTTTTTTTTTTAATTTACTTATGATAGTCACAGAGAGAGAGAGAGAGAGAGAGAGAGAGAGAGAGAGAGGCAGAGAGGCAGAGACACAGGCAGAGGGAGAAGCAGGCTCCATGCACCGGGAGCCCGATGTGGGATTCGATCCCGGGTCTCCAGGATCGCGCCCTGGGCCAAAGGCAAGCGCCAAACCGCTGCGCCACCCAGGGATCCCAACCCTGGCTTTCCTCATCATCACTGAGTGCTCCCACCCAGACTGCTTCTGTACATGCTGCTCATCCTACCTAGAACCTTCCTCCACATTTCTGCTTACAACCTTCCCTCCTCCCCATCTGCTCAGACTCCTTTGACCAATCCTACTCCACCAGATGCCTCATCTCCACCATCCTGCTCTGTCCCTTTGTAGCCCAGTTCCCACATGCCATCTGTACTAGTTATGTTCTCTTTGCTGTCATGTTCCACAGGGACAGGGTTGTGTCTGTATCCTAGCATGAGAACATGCCTGGCACAGAGCAGGGGCTCAAGACTGTCTGCTGGGTCAAGGACCTGACTGGCAGGGGGCACCTGGCCCCACACACCCACCGACTCCCAGGGAATGCTGGTACATGTGCATGCCTGCCGGCTCCCTATGTGTCAAGCCCCCTGCCCCGTCTAGGATGCCAGCCTTAGGAAGGGGACGTTGTCTTCTTGGAGCTGGGTTACGGGCAGAAAGAAAGCAAAAGAGAGGGGCAAAGATAAGCAGAAGGTTGTTGGGATGGGGGTGAGTCTATGCTCAGCCGGCAGGCAGCCCCCAGGGCTCAGGTGTGCAGGATGCCTCCAGCTGACACCTGGAGCTCATAATGGGCTGACCAGGGTCTCCCTAAAACCTCCGATAGTGACCTTATTTGGAAAGAAGGTCTTTGCCGATATGATTACTTAAGAGAAGTTCATATTGGATTGGGTGAGCCCTAAATCCAATGACTGGGAGTCCTTATAAGAGGAGAAAACACAGAGAGACACAAGAACATGAACAAAAAGGCAGACATCAGAGGAATGTGACCACAAGCCACGGAATGCTTGGATGCACCAGGAACAGGAGAGGCAGGAAGGGCCCTCCCCCAGAACATTTAGAGGGAGCACAGCCCTGCTGATACCTTAACTTCCAACTTCTGGCCTCTGGGGCTGTGAGAAACACACTTCTGTTGTTTTAAGCTGTTTGGTTGGTGATACTTTGCTACAGCCGCCCCAAGGCACTAACACTGCATTGGCTCCCTTCACCCCCACCCGCTACCCTGATGCTCCCGAGGAAGCCTATACCTGGCCCACGTCTTCAGCATCGTGCTAGGGCTGGACAGTAAACAGCCCCGGTAGGAGGCCAGCTTCTGGAAAACCTGAGGAGAGACCACGGGACGGGGTGAGGGATTCTGGCTCACTTTCTGCCCATGGTACCGGGCAAGGGGGTGAGGGAGCTCCTGGGCTGCCTACCTGCCCTTCCAGCAGAAACCGGGCAAAGTGCTTATAACAGTCAATACCCTCTGGAAAATCCACCTGGACTGCAGGGAGCGGCCAGCCAACACGATCTGGAGGGGCAGAGTCCATGAGCAAGGGGCTGGGGTGGGGGGGGTTCCCCAGATCCCCAGTCCTGTTCCTGAGCCCCAGGTCCCACCCACCAAAGAGGCAGAAGACCTGAGGTGACATCACCTATGACATGCATTTCCAGGGCACATGGTGTGGAACCCAAGGCCGGCAGGAAGTCACCCTGACTCACAGAACACACTGGCCCGGTGACACAGCACCCGCCCCTTCTCTGGGCAGTAGACAGGGGGTGGCTCCTCCAGGGGCTTGTCGAACTGGCAGTAGGAAGGCAGCAGGACTGGGATCCACTGGACCTCCACAGCCGAAACGCCTGGGGGCCAGGAAGAGAAGGCCAGGGGTCACAGTGGGCATTGTGGCAGGGAAGAGGCCCAAGGTTCTTCCCCCGCAGGGTCCCAGTGACATAGCTGCAGTGGGTCAGGCAGTGGGTCAGGCAGGGGGCCAGCCTGGCTACCTTTCATATACATCTTGGTGGTCTCCATGATCTCCTGGTAGACCACAAACTCTGGGAGCTCTTTGAAAAGGACAGAACCGGGGTGGATGAAGACAGGGTCATCAAGGAGAGGGGTCTGCAGAGAGAAGAAGGGCAAGTATGAGTCCAGGAGATGCACAGACACCAGGTGAGACTCCCCCACAGGAATTCGATTAGGCACTCAGCTGGAGGGCAGGAGAGCATTTGGTCTCTGACGGCGTGGCCGTGTATGCATGTGTGCATATGTGTGCATGCATGTGTATGCGTGTGTGCATGCATGCACATGGATACACATGGGGCGGCCCTGTCTGAGCAGTACCACCCACTGCTCTGCAGAGCCAGGCTGCCAAGTGGATGAAGCAGAACAACGGGATGGCACGTGAGAGAAGCACAAACCACTATTGTGAAATGTCTCAAGCAGACAAATCCACATATGTCTGTGTGGATTCACAGGTGGGGAGATGAGCAGAAAATGGGGAGCCACTAAGGGGCATGGATGTCTTTTAGGGGAGAATGAAGATGCTCTGAAGCCTACTGTGGGGATGGTCACATGGCTCCATAGAGACGGAAAACCACTGATTGGATACCTTAAAAAGGTCAATTTACGGTATCCGATTTCTCGCTCAATGTAGTTACAAAAATAAAGTTGGGGGCAAAGCTAAGGAATATTCACAAAGGAATATGTGAACCCATCACACACCCCACCCTGCTCCCTGGTGTGGCCTTTCCCGTGGGTGAGGAGGATGTGGCTCCCGGCAGCCCCTCGCCAGTGATGTGGAGTGCCTAGGCGGGCAGGCCCTGAGACAGCTGGGGAGGGCAGGGTGGTGGGGAGGCTGGTACGGCCACCTGCCCACACACCCGCACATCCCTGGGGCCAACCTTGTAGGCATTCTTCCACTTGTCGTCCAACAGGTCCTCACTCTGGACCCTGCGGGCCAGGTGGTCACCCAGGCCGGCCGCCACAATCTGCCGCAGGTAGGTCACCTGGCTCTCGGAAGGCGGCTGCATCTTGGGGTCCATGAAGAGCCCAGCCTCAGGGCACACGGTATTGACTGTGGGGAGAGCCAAGTGTGACAACAGCAGTGATAGGAACAGTGAGGCCTGGGGCTGACCCTGCCCTGACCTTCTGGAAGGGCTCGCACCACTGAACGTGGAGCTCTGGGCTTACTCTGCCTCTTCTCCACCAAGGCCACCAGAACCCTCTGCACCACAGCTAGCTGCATGCCCCAAACCTTCGTCCTTCTCTTCCTTAGAACAAAGCCCCAGTTCCTTAGTGGGCAGCAGGGCGAGCTGCTAGGGAAGAGCCTGCTGGGCCCACACAAGACCTCCTCGCTGGCCCCAGTACAGGACCTTGCATGCTTGGAAGGGACCCGATGAGTGGGTCATCCCCCAGTGTGGACAGCAGAGCGACGCCATCTACGCGGCTGGCGGGAGTCACCTGTGCCACGGAGCCAGGTGTGAGCTCAGGCCAGCCCTCCCCACTCTGCATGGGATGAGGACGAGGGCCTGAAGCTGTGCAGATTCCTTGGAGGACAAGAAAGGAGAAGGGGGCTCTGGGTCCTGCAGCTTGGAGGGGGGTGTGGCAGGGAAGAGGAGGATCAGAATCTGGAAGGAAGCAGGGCTGGCAGGGGGCGGATGGTTTCTGTTCTGAAGTTTGCTCCCTAAACCTCCTCTGTCTTTTCTACAAACCTTCAGCAAAACATATGTTTAACATAAAGAGAAAAAAAACTAAGAGATAGTAAGAAAGTAGCCTCCAGTGCCTGCCAGAGCCCCTGCCCACCCCCTCCCCACCCAGGCCTGGTCTCCAGCAGCCCAGCTCAGGGGCAGAAAGTAGGGGACTGAACTATCAGCTGCTCCCTTACTCCCAAAAGGGGCCCTCCACTTGGCCGAGGTGCAAGGGAGAGGGGAACCCCAGGATGAGACTATGGAGGGCTGCGGGGAAGCAGATGTGGCAAAAAGCAGGTCCAGGCCGATCCTGGGGACAGAGGGTGATGAAGAGGGACATTACCAAGGAAAAAGATGAGACCGAGGAATAGCCTGATGAGAGACAGGGGGCATGTTACCTGCTCTGTTGGTGGGTATGGCCAAGAGGCACTCAGTACTGGTTTTGGGTTACAAGTAATTCTCAGTGAGTAGGTGAATTTGCAAATGGAATCCATGGGTAACAGGGATTAATGGAATGTGGTTAACATTGCTCAAATCAACCTGAATCACTGAAATGGTCAAGTTCTCCGCCGGGTGTTGCCTGAGAGGGCCTGGGGAGCCCCCAGAGGCTGGCATCGGGGGGTGGGGGCTGGATGGTACCTGCAGTGGTCAGCTGGCCCCGCAGGCGCCGGATCTCCATCATGGCCTTGTACCGAAGCCCGTTGGCCTCACAGAACTGGGGTGAGCGGCCAGAGTACTCACAGGCTCCCACGGCACCTGTGGATGAGGGGTGCACTCACTTGCCGCCCTGCCCCAGCCTGCCTGACCGCCACCCCTCCATGCCACACCTGACACACACCCAGCAGCACCATGATGTCTCCGAGTTTGAGAGAGGCACCTTGCCCTGCCCAGATCCTCTTCATCTGGGCCACCCGGGCCCGCTTGTCCTTTAGCCGGGCCAGCTCCTCATCACTGGCGGCAGGTCTGCAAACACACACACACAAACCCTGAGCTGCTGCCTGGCCGCCCTCCGGGTCGTGGGGGCAGGGAACACATTAGTTAATCAGGGCAAGCTCAGAGGCTTAGAGGCAGAGAAAATGCCTGGGGGAGCCACTGACTAACACGATTAAGGTCTTAGACCCATAATTTACCACCAACAGCCTATGAGATTAAAACAGTGCGTGCCTCCTAACCCGACCACTGACCGCCTTTCCACAGATAAAGACTGATACAAAGAATCCAATAAACAAGTAACATCTTACACATCTATAGTTAAAAGTGACAACAAGGAACCTTTACATCCACCGAGTGTGGCCTGAATGATCTCATTACTATCATGGTTCCCCAAACCTCAAAGAGCGGACACCTAGGTTACTGTATGCGTCAGGCATGATTTGGAGCCCTTTGCTCGTGTTAACGACTTTCACCCTGACAACTCAGTTATTATTAATTAATATCTCACCCTCATTTTCCAGACGTGAAAGAGAAGGAACAGGAGATAAAGTCGCCTCCCTGAAGCCACAGTTTGGAAGTGGCGGGAGGAGGATCTAAACCCAGGCAGTGTGGCCCAGAACCTGGGTTCTTAGCCAGTGTACAATCAGGACTGCTCCAGAAGTGAAGACAGAGCTCTTCAGGGATCAGAACGCTGCCGGGCTCGGGGAGGACCAGCACGTGCACGAAGTCACTCAACACGCCAGCGACCCCACCCCGGAGGTCGGGCTCCCAGTCATCGCTCAGCACAGGGGGCCCTTGTGGCCTGCGCCGAGCCCCCCAGTGCCCACCTGTCCAGCTCCTCGAACAGCTCCCGGACTGTCATGGCAGCCACAATGGTGATGGCGTAGGGCAGGCAGCCGTGTTGCCTGCTCAGTGCCAGCATCTTGGCGTAGCGGGGCGCCACAGGGAACGTGGCCATGGTCCTGCCCAGTGCAGTGATGGGGCAGCCCAGCCAGGACCTCTGCAGCTGCTTCACGCTGGAGGAAGAGGTGTGTGGTGGGGGCGTCACGACTACGCGGCCCTGGTGCTCAGGTCAGCTCAGGAGTGGGAGGGCAGAGCACGGGCTGCGAACTGGGCTGTCTGCTACCCCGCCCCCCGCCCTACCCACCTTTCTGTTTTCTGGGGCGCCTGCAGGGCACCCAGCGCAATCAACAGCTCCTCAGCGGCGATGAGGGCCTCCACAGACGGAGGGGTTGGAAAAGGAAAGTTGATGACCTGGGCAGGGGGAGACGTGGCAGGAGGCAGCCATGAATGCAGAGAAGCAAGTATGGGGACCCCTAAGGGTCAGCCAGGCCAGGCCTGGTGGGAGGACGGCGCTCCTGCACCTGTCCTAAGACCACTTACAACATTGGACACTCAGAAAGGAGCCCCGGGCACTTTCCTGGTCTGTAAGCCAGGGGAACCCCAAAAGTCCCATTCCTTCATTTATGCACATAATCCACACACTCAAAAGCGTGTACTGAGCACCTAATGTGTGCCGGGGGCTGTTCCTGGCCAACAGAGATCAAGAAAGCCCAAGATGAGGGCTCTGCCTCTGCTGAGCGTGCATGTAACAGGAAGGCCCCCCACTCCCAGGGAGTCAGCATGGAGCAAACAGGAGGAAATGTGCCTGCACAACAACACGGTGAGGAGACAGAGGGACTGGGCTCAGGAATGGTGGCACCTGAGTGACTGACTCACAAAAAGTGTCTGGTAAGTGTGTATACACCCACGTTCACAGTGGCTCTGCCCCTAACGGCCGGAGGTGGAGACAACACAGGTGGCTACCGACAGAAGAATGGCCAGACAGAATGTGGCCCACCCCCAAGTTGGAGCATTACTTGGCCAGAAAAACGAAGGAAGTACTGAGACATGCCACGAGGGATGTGACCCTTGAAGGCATTTATAGAATAATTCCATTTCTAAGAATGTCGAAAATAGACAAAGCCACAGAGACTTTAGGGTCGGGGAGGAAGGAATGGGAATGACAAGTGATGGGCCCAGGGACTCTCTCTGCTGGTACCCCCCCTCCCCATGGAGCAGTAGAAAGCAGATGACCCCTGGACAGGGGCAAAGTGAGGACACTCTTGTGCCAGGCAGATGACTGTGGCAAAAGAACATTCTGTGAGCCCCAGGAAAACGGCAGCCCTCTGTGCAGTGGGCAGGCCCTCTGGCTGTTCAAGGGGTATAGCCCTGGGAAGTGGGAGGGCCCAGGGCCCAGGGCCAGCACAGCAAGGTGCAGCCCTGGGCTCCCTGAATTTGGAAGCCAGCCCACATGGGGCTGTAGCTGCCGCAACAGAATGGGACACAGAGCAATGGGAGCTCAGGGGGTGCGGGCAGGGCTGGGGCCAGGGTGATGGAGGCTCAGTGGGGTATAGGCAGGGCTGGGGCCACCGCTGACCTTTTCAATGTTGAGTGCTTTCATTTGAAGGATCAAGTCTTCGACTGGTCGCCTGGTGATTTCAGGAGGAGGAAACTGCTCAAAGTCACTGAAAACCGCAGATGAATAGAGCCTGGGCCCAGAGAGGCACCAAGGATAACAGAATTATTTTATAAACAAATAAAAGAGGAACTCAGCCAAGCTACCTGGCACTGGATGTCCACTCAGCCACGGACCCTCCTCCTGCCTTGTTTCCCTTTCTCAAGGACTGGGCTAAGCAGTTGCCCCCTCAGGGCAGGGCAGAGGTCTCAGATGCCATGTGGGGGATGGAGAGCAGCACCTGGCACTCCATCGCCAGCAAACTGCTACCATTGTCACTTCTCACTAGTTTTCTTTGCACAATTTCTCACTCTCCTTTTTTCGTAATTTAAAACAATTATCAACAAAACCAGCAATAAACGTATCAAAAATGAGTATAAGGATACAGATTGGGAGAAATTATTTGCCAATGGCACCTCTGATATGGATCTAATATCCAGATTAGGAAAGAACTCTTTCAACTCAACAATAAAAAAGAAATAACCCTGTTAAAAAATAAGCAAGAGATCTGAAAAAGCATTTCTCCAAAGAACACAGATGAGTGACCAACAAACACAGGAGAAAATGCTCAGGGTCATTAGCCATCAGGGAAATGCAAACCAGAAGCCCAGCGAGCCGCCACAGCACACTTCCAGTTAAAGAAAAAAAAAAAAAAAAAAGGAAAAGTTAACAGGTATCGTGAAGAAGGCAGGAAATTGGAACCTCCTGTGGCTCAGAGTGCCACACAGCAGAGTCACTGCAGTAAACAGTGGCCATGTGACCCAGCGGCCCCTCCCCAGGGACAGACCTGGGAGGTGGAGACACATGTCCAAGAGTGGGGACGGGAAGCAGGGATATGGGTCTCTTTTGGGGTGACGAGAATGTTGGCAACAGGCTGTGGCAATGCTGTTCTGAGGACACTGAAGACCACAGAACTGCAGGCTTCAAAATGGTGACATTTTTTGTAGATTAATTTCACCTCCATGAAGCTGTCACAAAATAAAATGGAAACAAAGCTGAAGTAAGTATCTACTTTGGGGTCAGAATAAAGAACAGGAGTGTCTGAGAGCCAACGAAGCCCTGCAGAGTACCCCAAGGACCGTCTCCAGCCGACAGCACTCCCTGCAGACAGAGGAGGGGACCCCCTTTCCTTACTCCTTGCTGGGAAGCTGCACAGTGACCCCAACGTCACTGGAGAGGCCCAAGGAACTCCACCTGTAGCAGTGGCCTGGCTCTGTCCGGCCTGCTCGGCCCGCCCGCTGATCAGCTGAGGCCTGTGACACCCAGGTGACTCGGAAGGAGGAGACGCCAGTGACGCGATCATAGTGCCGCTTCTTGACCTTCCCACAGTCCACCACGTATTTGATGCCCGGGATGGTGAGGGACGTCTCGGCCACATTGGTGGCTACAACACACAGCCGTGTACCCTCTGGGGGAGGTTGGAAGACCTGGAATTGTTGGGGAGGGAAAGTAGCTAAGAAGCACCAGAATCAGGAATTTGTGGGACAGACATGGCATAGGGGTGGGGGGTGGGGGCAAAGCCAGGAATTTTCTCATGATCCTAGAGAAGTCAGTTAGCCTGGGGGGTGGGGGGGCCAGAAAGGGCAAAGGTGACAAGCCCTCCCCTTGCCTTGGGCCACAACAACCTACATAAATGCAAGGAAGTGTTCATCTCCAGAGATCCCAACACCCTCTCAAAACTGGGGGTGCTGATCAAACTGCTGATGACAAGGACAACCCCGGACTTGCCCTACCTTTATCCTGCTGCTCTTAGGAGGTGCCCCCACGAGGCAAGGTGGCCCCCGCCCAGCCAAACATCCACCAAGCACCCACCCCAGACTCCATCCTGGTACCTGTGCTTGCTTCTCTGGGGCCAGCAAAGAGTAGAGCGGGAGCACATGGAGGGGGAGCGAGGCATCCGGCTTCTCACCTGCAGGGAAAGCAGAAGCCTGCTGGCATTCCCAAACAACCACGGCGGGAGCCCCGCTCAGGCTGTCCAGCAGCCCCTAACCTATCCTGCCTGCTGCCAGGGGCCTCTGCCCTTGGGACCAGTACACTGGGTGAGCACCATCTGGGTCAGAGTCTGAGAGGCTCCTGAAGGCTCTTCCCGCCCCACTATCCTGACCCAGGTGGGAAATGCCTGCCACGCTATACAATCTCCTATGCAATCTCCTTCTCAGAGGTCTGGCTGCGAGCCCTACTGCCTGCTGGATGCCTCTGTGGTGACCCATGTGGCCCTGGACCATCTCTGAACAGGGGGCCCTGGAACTGGGCAACCCTCCCAGCCAGTGTGAGGCGTGCATTTACCCAGCAAAGCTGAGTGCTCCCATTACAATTAACACTACCAAATATCTGAGGGTCTACTCTGCCAGGCAGTTGCTCAGCAAACAGCAGGCACAAAGTGGCCAGGAAGCCTGGCTCCCTTGAGGCTCGGGACAAGGAAGTCTGGGCCTAACAACAGGGGCTGGCACATAGCAGGCACTCAACAGACACCTGTCGAATGAATGACTGAAGGAGCATGACAGGGGTCCCTGCCCAGGCCACACCTCCATCTGTTCCGTCGTCCCCCAAGTCTAGGTCAAGGTCGGAGCCCAGAGCCGCCTCTTCTTCCTCATCCATCTCTGCCTCCCTATCCTCATCGCCTTCGCCTGCTGGCAACACCGAGTAGCTGTCCAAACTGATCTGGGGCAACATCTATGGCGAACAAGACACGAGAACCATGGATGTGGGCCACAAAGCAAGAAAGACAATCGCGTTCAAGCACGAGACCCTGCTCCCCCTCCTCCCGCAAGCCACATGGCCTTGGGCAGCTCTGGCAACCGTCCTTGTCATAGGGACAATGATAGGACTCATCTCACATGGCCACAGGGCTGCTGTGAGGACCCAGTCAACACTTGGGAGGCATTTAGAGCATCACCTGGCAGGCCCTAAACACAGCGGGCGTGGGGGGAGGGTGTTAGTGACCTCCAAGTAAGGATGTATTACCCACAGATCCACGACATTATGGGGATGCCTGGGGGAGAATGCTCCCCTCTTCGGTTGTCCAGCCAACACCAGGGACCCCGTGCTCTGGTTCTCCCTGCCCTCCTAGAGATCCTCATAGGCCCAGCTCAGGTGTTGAGGGCCGGCCTTCCAGAAGCTTCTTCTTGGCCCATAGGCCCTCCTGCAGCTTCTGGAGCAGCACTATCCAAGGGAACTTCCTCCCATGGTAGGAATGTTCAGGCCCATGCTGCTCAATACAGTCATGAGTAGCCCCAGCTACTGAGCACGTGAAATGTGTCTGATACAACTGAGGAACTGAATTTTACTTTGTTTAAACTGAATTTGCATCTACACAGCTACATGGGGCTGTTGGCCACCATAGACACAAAGGTGTCAGAGCTCCGAGCTGCCCCCTACCCCACAAGCCTCTACACACCGCTGCCTGGGCCTTCTTCACCCTTGTCCTGGATTTCTTAAACTTGCGCATCTCCTCTACTGAATCTTCTTGATCTTCTTTTTCTGCAAGAGAAGCAGAGTCAGGAGGAAGACCTCTTGAGACCAGGCTCAGGCTATGAGGACTCTGTTCTTCACTGTCCACAGTAAGGCTGCTGTAGTGCTGGCCATTCCTTGGGGGGAACTGCAGGGTAGGGAAGGGTGCCAGGCTCTCACGTGCGGGGGCTCTGGGGCCAAGGCTGACCACCCGCCACCTCCCAGGGCCAGGTGCTGCCAGGTTACCTGGGGGCCTGCGTCTGGTGTGCGGGAAGGCTCTCCTCAGCCTGCGGCACAGTGCATGCACCTCTGCCTGCCCCGTCAGGAACACCAGGATGCCACCTGCAGAAAGAACGAACGAGACCCCTCACTATCCCTTCATTCATGGGGAAAACATCAACTTAACAACAAGCATCTGTGAAAAGCCAGGAGTGAGGCAGGGCTGGGGACAGCAGGACTGAGAAACCCAGATGAGCAGTGGGCAGCTTCCACCCAGACTGAGGACGTGTGACGGGGAGCTGGACAGACCTCCTGCGTGACCTGGCTGCACGACTCCTGGGAAAGGGGGACACAACCCAAAACCTGCACACAGACCTCATGGCAGCTCTATTCACAACAGCCAAGGGGTGGAAACAACCCAAGCACCCATCAACTGGTGAAGGATGAACAGGCGGTAGTCTCTCCACACAGCAGAATAGGATGCAGCCATTACCAGGGGAGAAGAACTGGACACCAGGCACAATGTGGCTGCGCCTTGAAAGCGAGGTGTCACGTGAAAGAAGCCAGGCAGAAAGCCCACATGGTACGGGAATCCTTCTGTACGAAACGTCTGGGATAAACAAACGTGTAGAGATAGAAAGTCGAACGGTAGGGCCGAGTCAGCGTTTAATAGGGACAGACTTCGTGGTGACAAAAATGCTCTGCAGAGGGATGTTGAGGACAGGTCACAGCATGGGTGCGCCCCAGGAGTACTGTGGGTCTTCTTCTGGACCATCCCAATGCAGCGAGCGTCACGATAAAGTGAGTTACACGAAGGCCTGCTTTCCCGGCGTAGGTGAAAGTTACGTTTACGCTGAGCTGTAATCTATTGTGTGCAACAGCATGGTGTCTAAAAAGCAACTCCTATATCTGAGCTTTCAGCAGGCTGTAATTACTGACCACAGATCACCAAAACATCAATGAAAAAGTTTAAAATACTGTGAGAATTACCGGGACGTGACAGACACATGAAGTGAGTTAGTGCTGCTGGAAAAACGGTACTGACAGACTTGTTTGGCGCAGAGAGATGCCCACAAACCTTCAATTTGTAAAATGAATGCAGTATCCACGAAGGAAAATAAAGCCAAGCACAGGAAACGAGGCATGCCTATGCCATGAATGCACGAAGGCCACTGAACTACATGCTTACAAATGGTTAGAGTGGTGAAGCTTGTGTTACGGACATCCCACCATCAGGGAAGAGCCAGAGGCGGGAGGGGAAAGAGGTCCAGCCTTTCTGGTCCCCAGGGCCTCACCTGCTGGCAACATGCGGTGGATCTTGCAGACCTTCCGGAAGCACTCGCCACTGTAGTCTTCTAGTGGGGTCCGCTTGTTGAAGTGCACTGTCACTGGGAACTGCCTGGACTCCACCTGAGACACATGCCCAAGAAGGCACCGAGCTGAGCCTCCCCCTGCCCTGGCCTTTTGGACCTCTGAGCTCTTAGCTCAGTGCGAGCAGCTCCCTAACGCCTCCCCCGCACTCACTCTCAGGTGGGCACACCCCCAGCCCCCAGCCTCCATCAGCAGGCAGGGCCTCCCCAGAGCTTGGCTTCTTCACAACTAGGAGTTCCACTGTCAATCCTAACAGGCCCTGCCTCCCCTGGCCAGCCCAGGGCACTACCTTGATGACTGGGGGCGGCTGGGGGAAGAGCCGCTGGTTCTGCGTGAAGTCCTCCACCCGCAGCGTGGCCGACATGATGAGCAGCTTCAACGGCAGGTGCCTCTGTGGGATGACAGACCCGGTGACAGAGGGAAGGGCAGTAGCTTCCAAGGTGAGACCCACGATTTCAATGGGTGGAGTGATAAAGGGGTGGTTCATATGGAGAGCCACAGTCCCAGCACTGGCCCAGGGGATCCTGTTCTCGGAGATCATCCCACAGCAGCAGGTGGTGCGGGCAGAGGGAGCCCAAGCTCTTGATGGGGGGATAGGAGCCCTGGCTGTGGCTCGCATGGGGTTCCCTGGCTGCTTCTACAACTTGCCCTACCTTTGCCCGGAGAGACACGATGCGGGACAGGAGGCCAATAAGGATATCCGTGTACACGCTCCTCTCGTGGGCTTCGTCGATGAGCACCACCTTGTATCTAAGCAGCAGGAAATCCTGGGGAGGGGGTAGTGTGGTGAGGTCTGCTGGCCTAGGCCCAAGCCACTCCAAGGTCACCTGCACCCCAAAACTCCCCCTCCAGGAGCCCCTTTCATAGCTGGCATGGATCCTGGAGCACTTGGTCAGGGGGAACCCTGGTCTGTGACCTCAGGCAAGTTACTCATCTCTTCCGGGCCGGTTCTCCACCTGTTAGATGGGGCAATGGGACCCACCTGACAGGGTCACAGTCAGGTTTCCATGACAATTACAATCTGTAAAGTGCATAGCCGAGGGCCTGGGGCTAGGGCCTCGCAGAGAAATTGCTGGGAGAAGGGCAGCTACCATGTATTAGAGCCAAGCTACCAAATCCAGACACCTGTAGGGCAGGGAGGGTAGGCAGGAAACAGAAATGAGGTGGTGGCAGGTGGGACCGAGGGCAATCAGACAGTGTACACCATACAGAAAGGAGCCATACTCAGCCATGTTGGGTGGTCCCGGGTGTCCCTGGCTGGTGTCATGGTAGAGGAGATAGGCATTACATCTGCCCTCCCCAGAGGTCCCTGCCCAGGTGGACGTCACACAGCCAGCAAGGAGTGGTATGCATGTGACTAATGCACAAAGTCTGTGAACCAAACCATAATAACGAGTTCACATTTAAAGAGCACCTGCTAGGTGCCAGGCTAAGGTGCCTTCATGCATCATGAAATTCTTGCTTCAAAACAAATATATGAGAAAAGTACAGGCATGCAGACCAAGAAGCTAAGGCTCAGAGAAGTGAAGTAACTTGCCCAAGGTCACATAGTAGCACCGTGTGCCAGCGGCTGGCAAGCCAACTGCTCACCTCCAGGTGCCATGGAACTCCCCACCCCATGCTCATCAGCCTTGCTTTGTGACAGAGGATGAGGGACCAACCTTCTGGATTTCTTTCAGCAATACACCATCCGTCATGAACTTGATTCTGGTCTCTTCAGTCACGTTTCCTTCGTATCGGATCTGATAGGAGACGACCCTGCGGAGATAGGCTCCAGCTCAGGCAGGCAAGGACCTGACCTGCTGCAGCCACGAGGCCACACCAAGGCCAGAGCTGAGGCCTGGCCCAGCAGCTCTTCCCACATAGCACAGACAGTGCCCGGCCCCGGCCCGTTCTGTCACCAACGTGATGCAGAGGGGCTGTCGCAGCCCTCCAAAAGATAGATCTACCAAACATGGTAGATTTGGCTGGAGCTTAATTCAAACAACCAACTCTGAAAACCTTTCAGAGAAGAGCATGGACAGGACGACACTGCAAAGTTTCACAAGTTTTAGTTGTGGTAAGGGTGCTAAAATTGCTTTATAGGGGTCCCTGGGTGGCGCAGCGGTTTGGCGCCTGCCTTTGGCCCAGGGCACGATCCTGGAGACCCGGGATCGAATCCCACGTCGGGCTCCCGGTGCATGGAGCCTGCTTCTCCCTCTGCCTATGTCTCTGCCTCTCTCTCTCTCTCTGTGTGACTATCATAAATAAATAAAAAAATAAAATAAAATTGCTTTATAGATTCCTTATCTTAAAAAAATAAAATATTCTTGATCTCTTGGCCCCACACTGTGGAACCTTGAGGATAAACTTCTCTGAAGCCAGCACTGGCTTCTAAACCCTCCCCCAGTTGGGGGAGGCAGGGGGCGCAGTTGCATGACTTGACAATCCTTGAAACTTGGTTTTAGGTCCATGGGAGCTCATTCACTAGTCTTTTTTTTTTTTCAAAGATTTTATTTATTTATCCATGAGAGATACAGAGAGAGAAGCAGAGACACAGGCACAGGGAGAAACAGGCTCCATGCAGGGAGCCCAATGTGGGACTCGATCCCAGACTCCAGAATCACGCCCTGGGCCGAAGGCAGGTGCTAAGCCGCTGAGCCACCCAGGGATCCCTTCACTAGTCTTTCTACTTTTGTCTGTGCTTAAAATTTCCACAGTAAAAAGTTAAAAAGGATGACAAAATACGGCGGTTTTGTACATATTGTTATTTTCAATATATATCATTAAATGCACCAGGAAAGACACAGAATGAACCATTTCTATAACCATTCCTCTCAGAGAGGAATACAGAGAGACACACACAGATGCTTGTCTGTGCCTATGACTGTCTAGAAGGATCCACAGGAAACACACTGGGGGTCCCTTGCTGCCCCTAACATGCAAACAGAACATGCCTCCTCCACTCACATGCCAGTCCCAGGAGAGGCCAGGTGCACAGCAAGTGATGACCCGCAAACATTCAGTAACAAGACAGATAAAGGAAACTCTATGTTCTTCTGTGCTATCTCAGTTGCAGACCATACTGGACATGCCACCGCTTGGAAACTGAATACCATAATCTTGCCTGGGGCCCAGACACATGCATTACAAACACAGTCCCAAGCCATTCTCAAGCAGGTGCTGTACTTGCTCTGCTGTGCTCCAAAGTGTCTGAATGCCGGCAGAGGATCTGCACTCAGGGACCTTGCCTAAGCTACCTTGCCACTGCCGAGCAATGCCTGCCTGCATCTGGCTGCCTGCTGCCCTGCTCTGCCCCCAGGTATGGGTCATGGTCCCCTAGTGCACTGTGCAAGAAGTGAGCCCAAGCGCCCAGCTGCCTTGCCTTGCTCTGTGGCCCCCTCCCCAGGACGGTCCTGTTGTCCAGAGTGTGGGAAGCCCTCTTGCATGGTGCAGAAGCAACACTACCACCAAGCACCCTTGGAACAGACAGGGCCCAAAGGCTGCTCAGCATGTGCCAGACAGCTAGCCCCTGGGCAAGGCCAGAGGACCACCCTCACCCCTCCTCCAGGAGGCAGAGCCCTCACCGCTGTGACAGATTCATCTCCTTGGCCACTCGCTGGGACATGGCCACAGCAGCGACTCGCCGGGGCTCTGTGATGCCGATGATGCTGTTGTCACTGGGGGAGGGAGAAGACAACACATAAGCAGTACTTGGCCCCACTTGTCCATCCCACAGTCACATGTGGTTCCATGTCAGGATCCAGGGGTGATGGAACATGCGCCAGGCAAGGAGCCCCGAACAGCAAAAGGGAATGACCTGTGGGTCAGCACAGAGACACTTTGGGGTCACAGCCTACCAGGAAAGACACAGGCAGAAACTAGGCACCTGCTGACAGAAGGGGACCCGGGTGGAGTTCGCCCACAGCCAGCCAAGCACAGGCCCGATTCGAGGCTGTGCAGAAAACAGTTAACATAGCAGGCCTGGGGCTCCTTAGAAAGGTTTGCTTGCTGGGTTGGTGGCGGCTGGCATCTGGGATCTGAATTTGGGAGGGTTCCTGGTCATGTGCCTGGACCACCTGTATAGTGTAGCTGATGCTGACCACTTGCTTCCCTTCTGGGCACCTGGGACTGGGGCAGGTACTAGGGAGAGGGTGCCTAGGTGACCTCAATGGACACATTGGGAGCTCCGTCTCTACTGGGCTTCCCTGGTGACAACACTTCACTCGGTTGTCACAACGTGCTGCTTCCATGTGACTCTCCCAGGAGAGGGCTCTGCAAGCCTGTGATTGATTCTCCCAGACTTCACCCCACGCACCTCTCCCCTCTGCTAGTTGTGTTCTGTGCTTTTTGTTCTAATAAGTCACACTTGTGTACCACTACATGCTGAGTCCCATGAACCTTCCCGGCAGATCGATGTACCTGGGGTGGTCCCCAAGATGCACACAGGTCAACAGGAAGGGACATTAGTTAATGCATCACCCCACATGCCAGGGACTGATCTAATAAGCATTTTACACAAATTTCCTCATTCACCTACATAACGCATGAAGTAGGTGCAAAGGTTATCCTTATTTCACAGTTGAGGAAACTGAGGCCAAGAGAGGTTAAGCAACTTGCTCAAAGCCACACAGGATATGAACAGCATATGATCCCAGCAATAGATCCCTGGGAGCTCATGTTAGGGGATCGCACCTTCACCGTCACCCACGGGACCTGCAGAGGACCCCGTGGCCAGCCCCCACCTGCTGTAGCCTGCTTCGTAGAGAAACTGCGGCACCTGTGTGGTCTTCCCACTGCCAGTCTCACCACACACAATGACGATGGGGTGCTCGGCCACCGCCTCCATGATCACTTGTTCTTCAGCGAGAATTGGGAGCTTTAGCCGTTCTTCCTGGCAAAAGAGATGGAGTCAGTGCTCAGGGAATTGGGGGTCGGGGGTAGGGGTGGGGGAGTCCCTTGCAAAATGGCAGAGGGGATCAGCGAAGACTGTCAAGGGTGACATGGTGTCTGTAGAGGCTCCAGTGGGCATGTGGATGCCATGAGCCTTCCCAGCAAATCAATGAAGCCCTGCCAGCTAAGGACAGGGACAGAGACCCATAGCCCACAGGAGAGAGACATAGGCAGGGTCCTTCAGTGTCAGGGTAGATATCCTTGGGACAGCTTGGCTGGTGCAGAGGAGTCTCAGCCTTTTTTTTTTTTTTTTTTTTTAAGATTTTATTTAATCACCAGAGACAGAGAGAGAGAGAAAGGGACAGAGACATAGGCAGAGGGAGAAGCAGGCTCCATTCAGGAAGCCTGACACAGGACTCAATCCTGGGTCTCCGGGATCACGCCTTAGGCTGAAGGTGGCGGCTAAACCGCTGAGCCACCCAGGCTGCCCAGAGTCTCAGCTACTACAGAGAGTGACGTGGATGGGGATTATATTTATAAATGATCACTCCAGTAAATAACCTGGCGTAATTTTATACAAGTCGAGGATGTGCAACCGCAACCCAGCAATTCTTCTCCTAGATAGATACTCTGGAACAGTGACTTTCTTTTTTTTTAAGATTTTATTTATTTATTTATTTGAGACAGAATGCATGAGCCAGTGCACATGCATGGGTGGGAGAGGGAGAGGAATAAGCAGACTCCCTGCTGAGTGCGGAGCAGGTTGCAGGGCTTGATCCCACAACCCTGGGATCATGACCTGAACCGAAAGCAAGAATCGGATGCTTAACCAACTGAGCCATCCAGGCGTTCCCAGAGCAGTGACTTTCTAAGGCTTTTTCCTACAACCCACACATAGAGCACTCAGTACATACATGTGCACACATGCCACGCACATACAGTTGACTCTTGAAAGACACAACTTGGGTTTAAACTGTATGGGACTGGGATCCCTGGGTGGCGCAGTGGTTTAGCGCCGGCCTTTGGCCCAGGGTGCGATCCTGGAGACCCGGGATCGAATCCCACGTCAGGCTCCCGGTGCATGGAGCCTGCTTCTCCCTCCGCCTGTGTCTCTGCCTCTCTCTCTCTCTCTCTGTGTGTGACTATCATAAATAAATAAAAATTAAAAAAAAAAAAACTGTATGGGACTAATAAATAAATAAATAGAAAGAAAGAAAGAAATTAAATAAAATAAACTGTATGGGACTACTTCCTTATATGTGGAATTTTTTCTATAAATATAGAACTAGGGGCACCTGGCTGGCTCAGTCAGTAGAGCATCTGACACTTAATCTCATGGGTTTGAGCCCCACAATCGGCATAGAGATTACTTAAAAAAAAAAGTACAAAACTATAAATGTATTTTCTTCTCCTTATGACTTTTTTTTTTTTTAAGATTTTATTTATCTATTCAGGAGACACACAGAGAGAGGCAGAGACTCAGGCAGAGGGAGAAGCAGGCTCCCTGTAAGGAGCCTGATGCGGGATTCGATCCCAGACCCCAGGATCACACCCTGAGCCCAAGGCAGATGCCCAACTGCTGAGCCACCCAGGCATCTCTCCTTATGACTTCCTTGATAACATCTTCTTTTCTCTAGCATTATTGCAAAAATATGGTATATAATACACAAAACATACAAAATACACATCAATTGATTGTTTCTTGTTATTGATAAGGCTTCCGGTTAACAGTAGGCTATTTGTAGTTAACTTGGGGAGTCAAAAGTTACATGTGAGTTTCTGACTGCATGGGGAGTCAGTGCCCCAACCCCTGTGCTGTTCAAGGGTTAACTGTATTATATTGTGGAGAGGTTTTTTTTTTTTTAAGATTTTATTTATTTATTCATGACAGACACACAGAGAAAGAGAGAGAGAGGCAGAGACACAGGCAGAGGGAGAAGCAGGCTCCATGCAGGGAGCCCGATGTGGGATTCGATCCCGGGTCCCCAGGATCACACCCCAGGCTGCAGGCGACGCCAAACCGCTGTGCCACTGGGGCTGCCTCTGGAGAGGTTTTATGAACCACTGCTCACCTTCATCATGGGGAAGCAAGCTAACGGGCTCATCTAAAACATTCTATTGTGGGTGGCTCAGCAGTTTAGTGCCTGCCTATGGCCCAGGGCGTGATCCTGGAGTCCCGGGATCGAGTCCCACATCGGGCTCCCTGCATGGAACCTACTTCTCCCTCTGCCTCTCTGTGTGTCTCTCATGAATAAATAATAAAAAAAAAAAGATTCTCTCTCTCCATCTCCCTCACCACTGCTTGAACACTCTCAATAAAAGTCAGCTGCCCTAACTATATATAAACACATAATTGTACATGTAACAGAAACCACGGTTTCAATAAGTAGTACTTATTTTTACCTAGAACACTGCACTGATCTTTTCTTTTGTCTTCCCATTAAAAAACGAAAAGGAGCTGGTCACATCCCAGTGGTTTTACAACACAATCTGTGTTCTGGAACAGCCCTTCTGGGACCCAGCCCACTCCCTGGCTCCTGCAGGTCTCTTAGCTCCTGCCCTAGACGCCTTCCCAGACCCTTCTGCTATTTCCCCTCATGGCCCCGACACGGCTTTTGTCACCCTTCCCAAGTGTGGGGACCATGTCAGCATCCTCTGCTGGGCTGACAGCTGGATGCTGCAGATCACACTCCCCATACCAGGCCCATGGCACACGCTTGGGCACGGAGATGGAGGCCCCCACCACCCCCAGTTCTGCAGGTGAAGAGAGGGAAGCCCAGGAGTGGGCTAGAAAGTGGTGGAAAGCTGAGTGGCCAGCTGGGCCAGGACCCACAATCAGAGGCCAAGGGTGATGGTGACCAGGTGAGGATAGGAACAGCAGACACCCACCTCAGCAGCTCTGACTTTGTGCTGGTACTGCTGTGTGCAGACTCCTGCACATCTGTCCCTACAACCCTATCAAGTAGGGACAGCTGTTCCCACTACAGGTGAGGGCGCAGGAGAGCAAGTGAGGCCGCCTGCTCAAGCCACAGGGATGTCCCCCCTCCATATCCCCAGCTCCTCACTGTGCTAGCCTGTGCGCTTATCACAGACACCAGAGCAGCAAACCTGCATTTCAGGGGTGCGGTTCACAGGGATGAAGACAGCAGGCTTCGCTGGGGGCTTGGCTGGGGTGGAGGCTGCTGCTGGTGGTGCCGAAGTAGTCCCAGCCAGAGAGGGTTGGCTACTGGGCCCTGGGCTATCAGTCCCGGCCTCTGGTGCAGCTGGCAGTGTCCCTGCTCCAGCCTCTGTGGGCTCAGTGGCAGGAGCCTCCTCAGGTTCAGACTCCATCGAGGGCTCAGACTCCTCCTCTTCTGTCTCCTGGTGATAGCGCTTCCGGTGGGCCCCGCTGAGGCTGCTGATCTTCTCTTGCCTCTGGGCTTCGATCTTGTCAGACTTCCTGCCAGGACAGCCAGAAGTTAGGCACAAAAGCCTTACCGTGGCCCTGTCAACCTGACACAGCTCTGTGCCGCTATATATCCATCAGAAGCCAGGAGTCAAAGTATACCCTTTCCCACCTAAGGACCTTTGCACTTGCTGTTCCTGCTCCAGGCACGTACGTTCTCCCTCACTGGACTCAACTGTCATCCAACAGGGTGACTCTCCTATCTCCCCCCCACCTTCTTTCCCTACTTTCTTTTCTGCTGGTGCTTGTCAGCACTAGATATATATGTATTCACTTGATTCTTGCCTGTCTTCCCACCATTAGAACATAAACTTCTTGGGATGTCTGGGTGGCTCAGTGGTTGAGCACCTGCTTTAGGCTCAGCATGTGATCCTGGAGTCCCAGGATCGAGTCCCACATGGGGCTCCCTGTGGGGAGCCAGCCTGCTTCTCCCTCTGCCTATGTCTCTGCCTCTCTCTCTGTGTGTCTCTCATGAATTAAAAAAAAAAAAAAAATCTTAAAAAAAAAAAAAAGAAGTAAACTTCTTAAGGGAAGTTTATTTGTCATCTTATTTGTGTACACCCCTCTACCCCCAGGGCCTAGAGGAGAGCCTAGGACATAAGTGTGCCCTCATAGTAGCCATAAATGTGCGATGTTCAAGGGTGCAGGTCAAGAGTAAGACAGTAGTAGGTGGTAGCTCTAGGGTAGGAGGGGCATGTAGGCTCCTCCTAAGGGTCGGCCACCCCGAGGGAAGGCCAGGAAGAAGCCAGCTGATGTGGCTTAAGACCACTTTAATGTGACATCTCCTACTTGTTGAATGTGGGTTGTATTGGGCTGAACAGTGTCTCTCCAGAATTCATGTCCAGAGACTCAGAATGTGACCTTTTGGAGATTGGGTTTTAGCAGATGTAATTAAGATAAAATGAGGGCAACCTGGATCAGGGTGGGCCCTAAATCCAATGCCTGGTATCTACACAAGGAGAGAAGAGACACAGAAGACCACGGAAGACATGAAGACATGCCGGGAGCCGTGCCAACTTCAGTGTCCTCATGTCTGCCAGGAAGGAACACCCAGTACTGCAAGAAACCACAGAAGCTGGGAGGGATGCAAGGAGCAGATTTCCAACTCCTAGAAGGGACCGACTCTGCTGACATCCTGATGGCCAGAACCACCAGAGAATACATGTCCCTTGTATTAAGGCACCCAGGTTGTGGTATTTTGTTACAGCTCCCCTGGGAGAGTCTGAATGAATACATAAGCAGAACACCCAAAGGCCTTCATGACACGATATAAACGAAACAAAACTTGCTGATAAGCCAAACCTCATTCATCCCTGACCACCTGAAAGCAATTTCTACCCTAATGGCCTGTGTCAAAACTGGAAGAATCTGTGTGCAGGAAACCCTGCAGTCTGGTGTGTGTCATTGGGGTTTGGGCAGCATCATGGCCTCTACTCGCTGCAGGTGTGCTGGCATGAGGGTCAATGTGAATGTTCCTGTAAATATTCAAGCATTCTGGGATGCTGTGAGTCCCCACCCCTGGAGTCCTGGCATGAGAGGGGGACTTCAGGAAGGGTCTGGCCCACTCACTCTCGGGTGTGGTACATGCGGTCCCCAGTGCCAAGCTTGGACGTGGTGTAAAACAGTCTCATCTCGGCTTCAGAAACCTGGACTTCGCTCAATTTCTGTAGCATCTCTGCTCGCTGGGGAAGGAAACAGGTGTGTTAGACATCTGGAGGGACGACCTTCTCTTCAGAAAGGAAATAAGACTCTACATCAGATGTCGGCCTCGCTAACAATTAAGTCTTTCTAACCTAAAGGTCACAGTACAATTGCTGCATGGAGGTCTTGTGTCATCGTGAGCCAGAATGGCTTTCCACCCCTGGACGGGGTCTGGTGCCAGATGAACCAAGCTGTCTTGGCATCACTGTGTGTCAGGAGGTATTATCCACTATCCAGATGCCCCCCCAAGGGAGACCAAACAAAGGAGGGCCTGTGTGTGCAATGCAGCACTCCCCAGCTATCTCACAGGGAAGGGAGGCTCTTGGGTGCCAGCAGCAAGTGGTCCCCATGCTGCTTTCAAGAAAGCAGCCTGTGGGGACAGGGACAGTTGGCCTCTTTCCCCTGGAGAGCCACTCAGGAGTTTTAGTACTCTTGAAATCATATAGATGCATTTTAATATGTGCTTCTATGTATTTTGCAATCAATTAAAGGAAAAACCATGTACAGAAAAGTGAGAAAAAACACAGCACAGATTTTTAAAAGGGGGCACCCTTGCGGGAAAGTGAGTCCCCCTTTGCTAAGGGGCTCCAGGGTCTGAGTCTCAGGGCTGCGAACAGGGGACCCTGTATGGTGACCTGGACAGAAAGGCAAATGTGAATCCCAGGAAGCCTCCAGATTGGGCTTTCTCGGTCTCTGCGCTGCAAGCATCATGGGCCAGAGAACATTTTGCTGTTTTGTGTGCTACAGACCACCTGGCAGTGCCTCAAGCCTCCAACCTCCCACCAGGTATCTCCAGACAAGGCCAGAGGTTCTCCGGGGGCAAAACTGTCCAGGTTGAGCATCCCTGCTCCAGAGGCAAATACCGTTTCCAGGATGTAAATTCTAAATTCAGAAGGGCAGAGGGGTGTGTTTAACTGTACCACAGAGAGGATGCTTTATTATTATTATTTTTTAAAGATTTTATTTATTTATTCATGAGAGACACAGAGAGGCAGAGACATAGGCAGAGGGAGATGCAGGCTCCCTGTGGGGAGCCCAATGCAGAACTTGATTCCAGGACCACGGGATCAAGCCCTGACCCGAAGGCAGACACTCAACCACTGAGCCACCCAGGCTTCTTGGAGAGGATGTTTTAAAACTGCAGACTGTGGGAAGCACTACAGACAACCGACCTAATTTCTTTCAACAAATAAATGACAAGGGGAGAAAAAAAAGAAAAGAGGTGGGGTAGGGAAACATGAAACATTTGGAAATTTGACCTTTACTGTATATTTGATTTTTCAAAAAAAATTTAAGTGTGCTAATGGTCCTGTGGTTATTTTAAATGGTGCTTAAGATATAATTGGAAATATATATGGATAAAATGTTACGCACAGGGGGTTGAATGGTCTCCCCTCCCCCAAAGATATGCTCATGGCCCAGAATGGGATCTTATTCGGAAAAAGGGTCTCTTCAGATGTAATTAAATATCTTAACATGAGATGCTGCATTATTCAAGTGGGTCCTAAATCCCAAGACAAGTCTCCTTGTAAGACTCATAGAGAGGGGACAGCCATGTGAAGACAGGGGCCAAGACAGGAGGGACGTGGCCACAGGCCAAGAACACTTGGGGCCACCCCAAGCTGGATGTCAGGAAGAGCTTTCCCAGGGAGGAGGGCCCTGCCAACACCCTGATTTCAGACTCCTGGCCTTCAGAACTGGAATAGAATATATCTCTGTTGTAAGCCATTCAGTTTGTTTCAGCAATCCCGGGACACAAATACAGATTTATGCTACCTAGGCTTTGACCCGGGAGGTAGGGAAGTGGCCAGCTGTGGAGATGACTGGGGAAACGTGGGCTGACAGCTGCTGGCACTGGTGAGAGGTACATGGGAGTCTGGTACACTAGGTTCTCTACTTCTATAGGTGCTGGAATTTCCCATTACAAAATTTGTTCCTTAAGTGGCTTAGTGGTTGAGCATCTGCATTCAGCTCAGGTTGCAATCCCGGGGTACTAGGATCCAATCCCGAATTGGGCAACCCGCAGGGAGCCTGCATCTCCCTCTGCCTATGTCTCTGCCTCTCTCCCTCTCTCCCCACCCTCCCATGGTATCTCATGAATAAATAAATAAAATATTTAAAAAAAAAAAAGTTTGAAGGGAGAAGGTCTAAAATTCTCCAGAATAAAGTTAAAAAAAAAATAAGTAACACAAAATTATTAGGACCAAATAAGGAAAGATGAGTATGTTGAGGGACTGACTTCCCAGCTAACAAACATCTGGCCTCAACAAATCTGGGCTCATTGGAGATTCGTGGGCAGGCTCCTGGAGGGTCTGAAGGCTCTGGGGCTGCATCAGATATCAGAGCTGCTGCTAGCCACAGTAGGCCAGACGAATTTAAATTAATTACAATTAAATCACACAAAAAATTAGGTTCCTCAACCATGCTAGCCACACATGCCTAGTGACTACTGTATGGGATTGTGCAGACACAAAACATGCCCCTCATTCTGGAGAGTTTGCACTGTCACGCAGCAGAGACCAAGTCGGGGGACAGAGAACCCACCTCCCCCCAGTCTAGGGAGCCATGTGCAGATCCTGACAGAACAGGCCTACCTGGCTCTTTTTCTCCTTCTGTTCTAAGATTTTCTGCAGCATTTTACGCTCTTTCTTGGTCAGAGGCTTCTTCTCCTTCTTTGATGGGGGAGGGGCTTTGGGCTTCTTTTTCTTCTTCCCAGGCAAAACCAGTGCATTGCTTGCATCGATGCCTTTCAATGTGTCTTTATCTGAAAAGACACACTTGCGTGGACCCCCTTGCCCCCTGCCCAGGGACCGCAGAGACTTGCAGTACTCCAGAGTCCACAATAATGCCATGTTTCTTTGGGGTGGCTCTGTGCTACCTCTCATGGGATCCTCACCCTATGTGTGAGCCCAAGTGCCCACACAGGTATGGGGGTGCAGGCTTGTCACTGTTCCTTCAACTTGTCTGCCCAGCATCCGCCATGTGTCAGATTTCACTGTGAACCCAGGGCACCTCCATCCTAGTGGGCAGGGGAGAAGGAGCGGGGTGCCAGTGGGGAAGGTACAGGCCACAACACCGCTCCCCTCAGAATGTGTGAGGTCAAGCCTGTTTTCATAATACTACTACAACATTCTCCTAAGACTGCACAGGACACTCAGTACTGGGTTTGTGTCATATCTACTTGTAAATGTCAGTCTGAAAGTACACAATCTGGACCCAAATTCAGGTACCATATTACTCTTCAACTCAACTTGAGGCAGCCCCACGGGGTGCACCTGTTCTGCCTGACATCTAAGGCTGCAGCCCTCTCCAGGGTTCCGTGTGGGCAGCTACTAGCTTACTAGCTCCTCTGGCTCGGTCCATCTTTCATTGTGTCACAAAGTGTAGGAGAGGCTTTGTGACCCTCAACTAAAACGAACACGGCAATTTTAAGCAATGCAAGCTATGCATTCTGCAGTCCTCAAATAAAACAATTAAAAGCACAAAGAAAAACAAAGGAAATGAGTGTATAGCAGCATTTTCCAGAGGCTTCAGATCAGGTGACACATTGTTCTGACAGCTAATGGAGCATGTCCTTGTATACACTGGTTTTGATAGATTTAACCCACACCGACGAAAGAACTTTAGGATCTTCAATTTTTAAGCATGTAAATGGGTCCTCAGTCCAAAAAATGTGAGAACTACCGTGCTATAGGGAAAAAAGGGGGGGGGGGATGTAATAAAAATCAGGAAGTGAGGGGTAATATTGAGTCAGTGGTCGAAGGAAGGCTCTTTAAAGAAGGTGATGTGGTCTATGTTTTTAGAAGACTCCTCTGGCCCCTCAGAAAGGAGGGGATAAATGGACATCCTGGGTCAGAAAGAACTTTCCTGATCTTCGGGTCCAAGAGATCTCAGGCCCCCCTGTTCTGATCACCTCTTCCAAAATTCTGATAGCAGGTAGGATGGCTACTCAGACTGGACCCATTTTACAGGAGAGAAAACTGAGGCAGATGATGTGGTCCATCCCCAGCCTATCCATGCAACCTCCAAGGAGGGAATTCAGTCCAGATTCCCACTCTGGCATTGTCTCCAATCACCTCACTGCCTGCCAGGCCCAACAAGAACGTGCACTAGAAAGCTAGTCAGTGGGTCGAGGGCAGCAGGCTTTTCTAGAGGCCCTGCTTTCTCTCTGTCCATCTCAGAGTCTAGGTCCACTGTTTCCTAGTGCCCACCTCAACCTGGATCTCAGGCAGCAGGTGCACTCAGCTCGGCGAGCCTGACTCTGCAATGTGTCCCGTTTCAGGAGCCTGCAAGACAACTCTGAACCGACTCAGTCACCTCACCTCACCTCTCCTGCACAACTGGCCTCACGCAGGTCGTCAGCCTTCCTGGATACACTCAGTGGTCCTTCCCTCCCTGACGTCACGGCATCATCCCACGGGGATGGCGGGTCCTCCTCCGTGGCACCCACTAGGACAGTCTCCCAGAGCTCCTCTCTCTCCTCACAGGCTCCTCCTCCCTCCCTTCTCCTCAAGAGCTGGACTCATTCCCCCAGTGAGCCAATCCCCTCCGGACTTTAAATGAACAAATACCATCTACTCCCAGATGATTCCAAAGTGCTACCTCCCCCAGGACCAGCCTCTCCTCAGCATCCCAGCCAGCAGCTGCGTGCCTACCCTGTCCACCTGGTGGCCAAACAGGACCTCCGGAGATCACTCACATCCAAAACCGGGCTCTTGGTCTCCCAGGCTGCCCACTCATCTTCTCCAATGGCTGGCTCCAGCGCCTGGGAGTCATTTTCAACATCTTTGTTCCCCGTGCAATCAGCTGGCAAATCCCATCAGCTCCACCTTCAAAATACTCTGCATGCAACCGCCCCACCTGTTCCATTGCTGCGGCCCTGGCTGGATGTACTAAAGCTTCCTAGCCCAGCACCCCGGACGCCTTACCCTCCAGCTCCAGCCGCACGGGCGGCGGCTCCGCGGGGCGCTTCGAGGGCCCGGGGGCCGCCTGCAGGCGCCCCTTGACGTTGTAGCGCCGGCGCAGCTTCCCCATGGCGCCCGGTCCTGCCGGCTCCCGGCGGGGTGGCCGCAGCCGCGAACCCCGAAGCCTAGTCCACGTGCGCGCCCAGGCCCCAGGCTCAGGCCGCGAGACTTCCGGGCTGCGCTCTCGCGAGAGCTCACGATACCAGCACCCTGGGGGCGGGGCGGGGCGGGGGCGGGGCCTGCGGAAGGACGGGGCGGGGCCAACTGCGTGACGCGAGCGAGGCCTGAGGTCGCCGGGGAGGCCTGGTTTTAAGCTGAGTGCTTCCCACGTGGTGCGAATCTCTAAATCGGAGTCAGGTGCTGGTGCTAATACTAATTTGGTTACTTGGGAGGGGGACTGTTTTGCACCTTTTGAAATATAACACTGCCCCCGTTGCAAACGTCTCCCCTCGTTTTTTTGTTTTTTTGTTTTTTTTTTTGCTCTTTTGCACTTTGATATTCCTATAAGAGACACTTCGTTGTATAGTAAAAGGGCACAAATGTTTCCATTACAGGGACAGAGGCACTAAAAGAAGAAAGTATTAGGCGGCTTTAAACTCTCATTCCCGCATCACACTGTAGCGCACTCGAAAATAATGTATTCTCTGAGTCCTGTAATTATCTTGCATATACAACGTTTTATATTAGCAGAATTTTTTTCCCGTTAAAAGCATTAATTTGTTAAGGGCAGAAATTTAAAATAAAACAAAACAAAAAAAAAGACAAAAGAAAAGGTGAAGACATTATATGGATTTATTTTAGAATTTTATAAAGAAACCTAGAACAAGATCTGGCTGCAGAGTAGGTAAATAGTAAGTAGTTATTGAATACAGGAGGGAATGGATGAATGGAGGTGATTGCATAGGTTTTCCCTTTCCCCCCCAAAACAAAGGCAAAAACAAATCTCCACAAACACACAGATGGTGCATGAGAGGATTTATGTATGAACAGGTTTATAAAGTTATGATTTAAATGGATTTTGGAGGTCGGGGAAGCCTAATTACCATATCAAACCTCTGGTTTTATGGGTTTTATAGTTTAGGAGGATAATAGTCTGCAGTTTTCCCCTTAAATATGTTTAAGTAAATAAAAAGTGTGTCCATTTTAAAATTAAGTAGGTAATAGTACATTCTCCTATATTTTCTTCTAAAGTATTATATACCAAAGGACTATCTCCAGAAAATATAAAAAATGTTATTTTATATAATAATAAAAGAAGAAAAAAATAATAATAAAAGAAGAAAAATTCATATACCATGAAGAGAGACCATGGCTCTCATAAATGTGTTGAAAAAAAGAAACCAATCACAAAGGAGCATAAAAATAAAAGAAAAAAAATTCATATAGAGCCAGAGACCATGGCTCTCATAAATGTGTTGAAAAAAAGAAACCAATCACAAAAGATTGGCATACTGTGTGATTCCATACACATCAAGTTCAAAAACAGGCAAAATGAATTCCCTAAATTTTGAAGGGTAGCTAGTGAGTGGGAGAGGAAGCTGGTAACGTTCCATTTCTCCATCTGGGTGCTGATTACCTCATGTGTGGTTAGTTTAAATTCATTAAAAAAAAAAAGCACCTTATGATTTGGGTATTTTTCTGTTTGTATGCTATACTTTAATAAAAAAGTTTTCTTAAAAAAAAACAAGAACTTTAGACTTCGTGGCCAGTAAATACATGAAAACTTCACCAGGAATCCAGATAAAGTCCAAATTCAAAAGTAAAATACAATTCCTCACTCTTTGGATTGGCACAGGTTAAGTTTTATTTTGCTGCCTGTCTCAAAAAAGAAAAAAAAAAAAAACAACTCTGGTTGGACACAGTTTGCTTCAGGGCCTTCTGTTGCGTTTGGTTACTGATGGCTCTTCACTCTCTTAAAATCAATCATCCTCCTTCACTTTTTGTACCGTTTACTGACCGAAGAGACTGGGTGGTTTGCACTGCGGAACGCTCCACAGTCTGGATTTGACTGATAGGCTTCTCGTTTTCTCCTCCTTCCCCCATAGTTCCTGTAAATCGTTGGTTCCAGGTAGGGGCCAGGTCGGGCGAGGGTTCAGAGTGTTTTGGCAACAATCCATCCTCCGTGGCCCAGGTCCTTCCTGCTACCAGGGAGCTTCCAGGTCAGGATAGACTGGCCTGTCCGTTTTCCAGGTCCCCACCAGCCAGTCCCCTTCCTGGTTCCCCCCTCTTGCTAACTGGAACTGCATCCATCATTTCACTAAGGGGTGCAAAATGATTTTCTAACTCTTTCTTGCGCCCTCCTGACCTACCAGCTGAACTTAGCTTCAGAAAACTCTCGCTTCTCACCTGTTCTGAGATGGAAGGAAGAAGGGCAGGAAAGGAGGGATGCTCGCTGCTTCTTTACTCCAAAATTTCATTAGGGGCTGGTGCCCTGGCCTTCGCCTCGCGCATGGTGACATGTTCGCATCTGGTTCTCCAATCCATAGCGGTCATTATCCTTGCAGAGGCCGTTGCAAGTTTTACGGGCACCGGCTGCTCTTTATGGAAAAGTCTAAAAAATATGTATATATGTATTTTTTTGTTTGGAACGGCGGAAGCCCCCGGAGGCGGGGCGCGGGGCGGGGCGGGGAGGTCGCCGGGGTCGCCGGCCGGGCCCCCGCGTCCGGGGGGGGGGCGGGGCGAGGCGTGGGCAGGGCCGTCGCGGCTCTGCGCGCGGGGCGGGGCAGGTGGCGCTGCGACAGCGGCGGCGGCGGCGGCGGCAGAGGCGGGCAGAGGCGCGGCGCGCGGCCCCCGAGCGCGCCAACGCGGTCCCCGCCGAGCCGCCGCGTCCCGGGTGCGGCCCTCCGCGCCGCTCCGCCACCGCATCCCGCCGGCCCCAGGATGGGCGCGCGCGCCTCGGGCGGGCTCCGGGCCCGGGCCCGGCTCCCGCGGCCGCCGCCGCCGCTGCTGCTGCTGCTGCTGCTGCTCGGGCTGCTGGCCCCGGGCGCGCAGGGGGCGCGGGGCCGCGGCGGCGCCGAGAAGAACAGCTACCGCCGCTCGGCCAACACCTTCTCGCAGAGCGTGAGCAGCCTGTTCGGCGAGGACAACGTGCGCGCCGCTCAGAAGGTGGGCTCCGGGCTCCAGCCCGCGGTCACCTTGCCCCGGCCGCCGCGCACCTGGCGCGGGCGCGGCCTCCGGGGCGGCGGGGAGGGGGAGGCCGGCCTGCGCCCCGGGGCTGCCGCGGGCCCCGCGCCCCGCCACGCCCACGCCCACGCCCACGCCCGGCCGGGGTCGGGCCTGGCGGCCGGGGCCGGCGCGCTGCGGGGGCAGGTGGCCCGGGGCGCCCTCCGCTCGGCGCCCGGCGCTTCTCCTCGGACCTTGCCCCCTGGCTCCGCGTGGCCGCGGAGGCCCCCTGGGCTACGCTGACGGCGGCCGCGCCTCTCATTCATTCATTCATTCATTCATTCATTCATTCAGCGCGTTTGACCCAACCCCTGCTGTGAGCCAGGCGGCGCGCGGGTGGCCCAGGGGGCGCCCTGCGCTCTCCCCAGCAGCCCCGCGCCGACCCGCTTCCCCGGAGCACCTTAGGCCCTCCTCCTTCGGCTTTGAAGACAGGCCTTTCTTTCATTCTTTTTTTTTTTTTTTTTTGAACTTTACAAGAAAAGAAAGAGGAGTAGTGCAGTGGGCTCTGTTGCTTTTGCAACCTGGCCCGATGACCCTCCTGAGCTCCTACTGTGTGCCGCCCCTTGCTGGCTTGGAGCGTGTTTACTTTGGAGCTTTTAGCAGCCTGCAGATCCCTGTGTGTAGAGCGCTCGGGAGGAGCGCGGGAAGCTCACCCTGCACCCTGCTCTACCCTCCGGAGCCTGGTAGGTCGGGGCTTCACGTGGAGCCAGGTCCCCCGAGAAGGAGGAAGTGAATGAGCGGCAGTTGCATGTGGTAATGTGGTTCCCTGAGTACGGCCCCTGCTGTGCCTCCTGTTAATTTCTTTGCTGTGAGCTAGCCCTGAGGTTTGGGAACTCAAAATCTGGCTCTGCCGCTTACAAGCTGGCTGGCTGGCTTTGCACTAGTGGCTTCATTTCTTTGAGCCTCAGTTTCTTTATCCTCTAAAAGGGGCTGATGATAATATCCCCTTCGTTATGAAGTAATTCTGAATCGTTGGTGCCTTCCTGGCCCAGAGTAATGGTGAGATCAGTATCAGCTACAGCCTGGCCAAAGCACAGATCCACATTGCTGAGACCTGCTGGAAGGACCTTCAGGGTTTTAAAAAAAAAAAAAAAAGTTTTCTTTCCTGGTGCTCCAGATGGAGGGGGAAAAAATTAAAACCCAAATCAGATTGGTTGGATAATCTTAATTGGTGAAATGGTAGTAGGAAATAGTAGGATAGCTGTCATTTCTGACCACCCTCTCCTATGGGTATACAGACACTTCTTGTGGAGGTTGGGGTTCTACTGGGAAAAGATGGCTTTGTAGGTGGCCAAGGAGGGAGAAAGCATGACCCAACACTTGAGTGCAAAAAGATTCTCATCCAGTCTGCCTGGGCATGAAGGGTATGAGCAAGGTGAATCTGCACTTACCTCATGCTGTTGTTCTTGAATGACTTGAAGGCAAAAATCTCTTGTTTTAGAGCAAAAAGAAAGTTGACTCGTGCAGGTGTAAGCACGGGCATCTCGTGTCAGGGGATGGTCCTATGTGAGAGTCTAAGGTCTATGGAAATGAAATACAAAATGATACTTGAGGGCCTAACCTCTCGTTTGATATCAGTAAGACAGCTCTATTATGGCAAGGAATCTGAGAATCTCAGGGTCAGGATTCTTTCTGGGCTGAAGCAGGGTTTGTGCCTTCAATAGGGATAGTACAAATTTGTTATTTGCTTTAAATGTGTTAAGTGCTTCTATAGGTAGAGCAACTGAACTCCTCCTTAGAACAACCCTATGATAGGTACTGTTAATGTGTTCGTTTTGTGGGTAGGGAAACTAAGGCACAGAGTGGTGACATGAGTGACTTCAAGTCAAGGTGAGTGACAATGCCCGGAATGGAACCCAGGGAATGTGGGCCTAGAGTCCACACTAGTACTTCATAAGTCTTCCTGCCTCATGACCCTTTCTGGATCCCCCCATCAAAGTAGCATCTAGGGGCTGACCTGACATTTCCTGCCAAGTGTAGCCCAGACTGGCCAGGCTTGGGGGAGATTGTTCTGTTACTTTTAAACAAAAACTGGGTCTGCTGGCAACTGTAGTTTTAAGCATGCCTGGGGTTACTAATTGGAGCCAGACCGGCATGGTAGGTTGTGAAGTTTGAGGGTGTTTAAAGAAACACCCCATATTCTAATCTAGGCCGTGTCTAAAATAAACCCGTGATGTTCTGGTTTGGAGCATGGGGCTTGCTGTCCAACAGACGAGGGCTGGAATTACTAGTTCAGTGATCTTGGGCCAGTTGTTTGACCTCTCTGTCTCATTTGTACAGAGATAAATTGGAGGGTTAAATGCAATTAGTCAGGTTGTACAATACTGGGTACTGAATAAGCCTTTAGTAAGTGGTGGAAGATATTTATATAAGAAGCAGTTTCATCTGGTAGGAGAGTGATATACTCATTTATTTTTTAAAAATTATTAAGCAACTTGTGCATGAGTGTTCATTGCTGCACTTTTCTCATTAGACAAAAAGTGGAAATAACCCAAATGTTTATCAACTGATGAATGGGTTAACTGTGGTCTGTGCAAGCAGGGAATACTATCCAGCCATGAAAAGGAATGAAGCACTCGGATTAAACTTGGAAATCAAATGAAAGAAGCCAGACACAAAAGGTCACACGTTGCATGATTCCATTTATATGAAATATCCAGAACAAGCAAATCCATAGAAACTGAAATTAGATAAAATAGTTGCTAAGGGGCGGGGGGGGGGGGGGGCGAGATAGGGCATGACTGCTTAGTTGACAGGGGCAATGAAAATGTCCTGGAACTAGCTAGAGGTAATGATTGCACAACAGTGTGAGTGTACTAAATGTCACTGAATTGTATACTTTAAAATGGTTAATTTTATGCATGTATATTTTATAACAATTTTTAAAAATTTCTTAGGCACCTACTATATGAGCAGAAGCCAGACAAAATGTCCCCTCTTGAGGACCTTTCATGGGACAGGCAATAAATAAGTCAGATACATAAAACAAGATTATATCAGAGTGATAAGTGCCATTAAAGAAATAAAAAAAAAGAAGAAGAGAAGATGATGCAATAATAATGAAGAAGAATCTTTGTTTAAGCTTAATGGGCTGCACCATTCTAAGAGAGAAGCTCTATTATTATCTTCCCTTTTTTATGGACGAGGAGAGCAAGGCATGGAAAGGTTGAATGAATCTCTTGGCCCTCCCCCCCACCGTCCGGCTAAGCAGTGCGAGAGGGCTGGGAGTGCCCACACTGGTAACCTCTGCAGAATTGGAAATAACTGGAATAGAGTGGCCAGGAGAGTGAGCTGAATGAGAAGGAAGTAGAGCGACAGAGTGTTCCAGGCAGAGGGAACAGCATGAGCAAAGGTCCTGTGGTGGGAGTGGATTTAGTGTGTGTGGGCCAGGGAGGTCAGTTGTAGGGCTGTGACAGTGAGCAAGGGGCAGAGGGAGACAGCTATATCACACAGGACCTAGGGTTTAACAAAACAGGCTCAACAGTGATACAAGAAAGACCTTGGGGGGAGCCAAGAGAAGGGGGTCCAGTGCCCTGCCTGGAGGCATTGGGTAGGGGGTGGAGGAAGGGGCGTGAGTTGGGTCTGGGAAGGTGGGTTGGCAGGGAAGGAAAGGGCTGGGACAAAGTTGGGGCCCAGTTCACAGGCTGGCTGCATAGGGATGTGGATCTTGGGGAGCACAGGGGAAAAAATATAGCTGGACCCATGCTGTGGGAGCATCTGAATCCTAAGCTGAGATCTGGTGTTTTTTTTTTCTTTGCTTTTTAGTTGTTGTTGTTGTTGTTATAATTTAAGAAGCTTAACATTTGTGGTGGTGGTGGTTTTTTTTTTTTTTTTTTAATAAGGGCACAATTGCATGGAATGCCATTTCAAATAGCTCAAAAGTGAAAAAAGAAGAAATCCACTTGCCACCTCGGATCCCATCTCTATTCTCCTTCCTAGAGCAGCCAGATTATTCTGAGCATACAGATAGATCCTGCCTCTTCATAGGTTTTCTGTTTGTTTTTCATTATGCATGCTGTTCCACTCTTCCTTTTCTTTTCCTCCTCCTTCTTTTTTAATTAATAAATTTTGGAGACCAGATCCTATTGGTACATAAAGCTTTGCTTCCTTCTTTTTTGAGGGCTGCAAAAAGCAAACTATTGATCAGGATATACCATAATTTAACCCACCCCTGTTGGTTGGTATTTTGTTAGCTTTCCGTCTTTTGCTCCTCCAAACCCGGCTGCAATAAAGGTCTTCATCTAGAGATTTTTCTGTGTGCATATAGACAAGTTCATCTGCAGATTGTTAGAGATGGGATGGCTGAGTCAAAGGGTCTGCACATTTACAAATTTTTAAATTGAATTATAATTGGTGTACTTTTTCTGCATGAGAATTATAAAGCATAATGAATTGTCACACCGAGTGCACCTGTGTCACCAGCATGCAAATCTAGATATGGATTGTCACAACCTGCCTATTCCCCATCCCCCAACCCAAGACAGCCCTTCTCCTGACTTTGACAACATAAATTACTTTTGTCTTTACATCCAGTTCCAGTTTCATATACGCTTTTAACACCAAGAGAAAGACTACTGGATTGTTTTCCAAAGAATGACAACAGTTTCTACTTCTACCAAACATGTGAAGGCTGGCTTCCAAACTTCCTCCAGTGAAGTGTGTCATTAAATTTTATTTATGTTTGACATAGATGGTCTTTTCACTTATTCAAAACCCATTGGCCTTTTCCATTCTGGAAACTGCCTTTTGCTTTCTTGGCCATTTTTCTGTTGAGTTGTTGGTCTTTTGTTCTTTAAGAGGCTTGCATTGTTAGCTGTTTACAAGAAAGTCTTTTGAGCAAAATAACTCTGATATTTTCCAGTCTTTTTTCCCCACCACATCTGAACAGCTTTATAGAGATGTCGCTGATGTTAGATTTCAAGAGACTGCACCTATTTGAAGGGACGCCTGGGTGGCTCAGTCAGTTGGGCATCTGCCTTCGGCTCAGGTTATGATCCTGGGGTCCTAGGATCCATGCTCACATTGGGCTCCCCATTCAGCAGAGAGTCTGCCTCTCCCTCTCCTTCTGCTTGTGCTCTTTTGCTTACTCACTCTCTCAAATAAATAAAATCTTTAATAAAAATAAAGCGAGGTGAAAGTGGACAAGTTGATACATTTTGACGTATGTATGTCTGTGAAACCATCACCACAATCAAAATGTTTGCTCTAACTTTTTAAAAAAATATTTTAATTATTTATTCAAGAGTGACACACAGAGAGAGGCAGAGACATAGGCAGAGGGAGAAACAGGCTCCGTTAGGGGAGCCCGATGTGGAACTTGATCCCAGGACCCCAGGATTGTGACCTGAGCCAAAGGTAGACACTCAACCGCTGAGGCACCCAGGCACCCCTTGCTCTAACTTTGTATTTGAAAAAATTCTGAAGTATAGAACAGTTGAAAGAATAAGAAACAAAAAAAAAAAAAAAAAAAAAAAAAAAAAGAAAGAATAAGAAACAGCTAGAAACTCTTCACCTGGCCTACCTATGGTTCACACATCCCCCAAACTTGTTTTTCTCTTTTTTACACATACCACACATGTGCATGCACACATCACACACACATGTTTTTTTTCTTCACAGGAACATTTGTTTTTTTTTTTTGTTTTGTTTGTTTTTTTTTTTAAGATTTATTTATTTGTTCATTCAGAGAGAGCGAGAGAGAGGCAGAGACACAGGCAGAGGGAGAAGCAGGCTCCATGCAGGAAGCCCGATGTAGGACTTGATCCTGGGTCTCCAGGATCACACCCCGGGCTGCAGGCGGCGCTAAACCGCTGCGCCACTGGGGCTGCCCATTCACAGGAACATTTGAAAGTGAGGTGCAAACCTCACGACACTTTCTCCTACCGAACCATAATACCATTGTCTTCCCCCCAGGACAAAACCCTTACATTTAGTACAATAAAACCTCATCAGTTTGTAGTCACATTTCCTTTAGAGCTTTCCAAAAAATCTAATGTGCAGTCAGGCATTGCTCACTGCATTTGGTTTTCATGTCTCCTCAATGTCCTCTAGTTTGTCAAGGTGACCTCACTTTTTTTTTTTTTGTAAGGGGGTGTGGAGAGCTTTTCTGACATTGCCATTTTTGAATAGCACAGACCAATTGCCTTTTTTTTCCCCTTGTTTTGGTAACAGCTTTATGGGGCTATAATTCAGATACCATACAGTTCGGTCATGGAAAGTTCAGTGGCTTTGAGTATATTCAAAGAGCTGTGCAGCTATCACCACAATCAATTTTTAGAATATCCTCTTCACCCTAGAAAGAAAATCTGTACCCATTAGCAGTCATTCCCCTTCCCCCATCCCTCGACAACCCCTGATCTCCATTCTGTCTCCACAGACTTGCCTATTCTGGACATTTCATACAAAGGGAATCACACGGTGTGGCTGGCTTTTTTCAGGATTCATCCATGGTGTAGCATGTGTCAGAAGCTCAGCTCTTCATATGACTTTTTATTTATTAATCAGTTGATGGATATTGGGTTGGTTCCACTTTTTGGCTACTATGAACAATGCTACTGTAAACATTCACATACAGGTTTACACAAACCAAACATATGTTTTCAACACTTGGGGTATATGCCTAGGAGTGGAATTGCTGGGTTACACGGTAACTGACATTCAAGCAACCACGGTACAGATGCACCATTTTAGATTCCCACCAGCAGTGTATGAGGATACCTGTTTCTCTTGTAAACACTTTGTCATCGTCTTTGATTATAGCCATTGGAGTAAAGCTGAAATGCTATCTCACCTGGTCTTGACAGACCACTCTTTTTCCTCTTTTAAAGATTTTATTTGGGATCCCTGGGTGGCTCAGCGGTTTAGCGCCTGCCTTTGGCCCAGGGCGCGATCCTGGAGTCCCGGGATCGAGTCCCGCATCGGGCTCCCTGCAGGGAGCCTGCTTCTCCCTCCTCCTGTGTCTCTGCCTCTCTCTCTCTGTGTCTATCATAAATAAATTAATAAATAAATAAATTTAAAAAAAGATTTTATTTTTTAAGATCCTATTTATTTATTCATGAGAGACCCCGAGAGAGAGAGAGAGAGAGAGAGAGAGAGAGAGAGAGGCAGAGAGAGAAGTAGGCTCCCTGCAGGGAGCCCAATGCGGGACTCGATCCCGGGACTCCAGGATCACACTCTGAGCCGAAGGCAGACGTGCTTAACCGCTGAGCCACCTAGGCATCCCTTAAGGATTTTATTTTTAAGTACTCTATACAACCAACATGGGGCTTGAACTCACAACCTCAAGATCAAGAGTTGCATGTTCCACCAACCGAGCCAGCCAGGTGCCCCTAGACCAGTTTTTCTTGAAATGTCCCGCGGTATGTATTGCCTGTTCCCCGGTGGCTAGATTGAGTGCATACATACCTATCTGGCAAGAACTCTACCGAAGAGGTCTTGTGTACTTGCTTGGCATCAGGGTGACTTTCCCTTTTGTGATTCACTTGTGATCTGTGCATATGTCCCAGGATTTTTCGTTCTTGCAGTCTTTGCATCTGGTGTGTTCTTCACATGCTAGGGCAAACTCAAAACTGCAGAAACTTCTCTGACTTGCTCATCAGGACACATTTGCTGATTTTCCTTGGAGCTAGTTTGCATGAGCCAGGAGGTGATGGGGCGGGGGTGGGGCGGGAGGCAAGATTGGGATGTAGGACACTGTCTAGACAGAGGTGGGTGTCCAGGCCTCTCTGCTGCAAGAGGAGGATAATGAAATCCCGGCTTGAGTAATTTTGTCCCTCCCATGGTGACAGCCGCAGGCCTCCTGAGTCTGTTCACCTGAGTTTTCCTTGTTTTACCTTTTCATCCTGAACGTTGTGCAGCCTGCCCAAAGGGAGAAAGGATCCTGCAATGAACCCCACACCCATCACCCACAACTTCTGTTTTTTAACTTTCTGTCATTCTTGTTACATGTATCCCCTCTTCAAAAATCAATTTTTAACCTTTAATAATATTTTAAAGTAATACAAGACACGTTAACTATTTTAGTCTGTATCTTTAACAAACAAAAAGTTTGCAAAAATCAGGACCACAAAACTCACAGTTCATGGCAATATTCTGTAATGACCAACCCTAGGCCAGGGGTCCTGTAGGATGCCTGTCAGCTGCCATGGCTCTGTTGTTTTTCTCTTGATGAGACTGTAACTGTGAGGTTCATGGGGGAGACACGTCAAGGGCACAGGCTCTCAGCCTGATTCAAGTTGCCTTAGGTTGAAGGGCTCTTCCCTCTCCCGCTGCTCTTGCATCCACAGTAGCTTCTGCGGTGGACAAGCCAGGCCCTCATTCTGGGGCCGAGTCTGCATCCATACTGGGCAGGCAGTGGGAGCATTGCTCTAGACTCCAGGCTGCGGTGTAACCCCCCTGGTAGTGGCTCCGGCTACCCTAACAGGGCCACATACTGTCCACCTCAAACAATAGGAATTCGCTAGAAATGGAGACCGCAGTGTTGGCGCAGTTGTTTCTTCCGAGGCCTCTATCCTTGGTGTGCAGATGGCTGTGTGCCCCCCTCGCCCCCATGTCTTCTCGTGGCTGTCCCTCTGTGTGTGTCCTCTTCTTATAAGGTCCCATTGAGTTAGGGCCCATCCTAGTGACCTTGTTTTACTTTACTTATCTCTGAAGGCTCTATCATTAAATCCAGTCACATTCTGAGGTCCTGGGGATTAGGGATTCAACAGAGGGATTTTGGGGAGAGCACAGTTCATCCTCCTCAGGGCTCCCATATCTTTGCCAGGTGAGGTAGGCCAAAGTCTCCTGCATTGCTGGAGCAGGAGGTAAAGCGACAGGCTAGCCCACAGGGTGAGAGCAAATTGGCCCAGTGCATGGTTAAAAGACCAATGGCGGGCCCTTCCCTGTTTCCAACCTCTCTGGCCCTGGCTCGTTTTCAGGATGGGCCTGTTCTTCCTTCTGAGCAATGCCAGTCATGTTTGGGCATGAGGATTTCCTAAGGATGGCAGGGCTCCAAGCACCTACCTGGAGAACCTGTGTGAGTAAGTGTTGTGACAGAAGTATCCTTAGCAGCTCCAACGCCTGTGTCTCTGGTGTGTGCCGGCCCCATGTGGAGGCCTTTACAGGTCCAAATGTCCAATCCTGTCTTGGACCCAGTTGACAGCTGACAAAATTGAGGCCCAGAGAGTTTCGTAGCGTAAGCACTGGTATCTCTTCCTTCCAAAACAGCTGCTTCCTCACACCCTTTCTGGGGGAGCTGGTGCCATCTCAAAGGCCCAATGCGCTCTCCTAGAAAAGCATAGTGCCCTTCCTTTTTCCTCTGTTTGAGCAAATTATAAAAACTGCTATGCAATTGCAAACCAACATGTACAAATCATACATACTTTGTGCATTAGGATGAACAAAACAGGGTATATCTATAAAGTGGAATGCTACGTGGTGGTAAAAGGAATGAACTACTGATTCCTGGTACAACAGGGGAAATGTCATTATGAGTGAAAGAAGCCAGACGCAAGAGATCATGTATCGTCCGATTCTGTTTGTATGGAAAGTCCAGGAAAGGCAAATCCATAGAGACAAGCAGATTAGCCGTTGCCTAGGTTGGGGAGGAGGGATTGGGAGGAGGTGACTGCTAACAGGTTTCTTTGGAGGGGATGACCATGCTCTAAAATTAGATTGTGGTGATGGTTGCATAACTTTGTAACTTTGTGACTATTCTAAAGACTATCAACTTGGACACTGTGAAAACATGACCTTAATGGTATGTAGATAATATGCCAGTAAAGCTCTTTTTTAAAAAAAAGAGGGTTCTTTTAGGGGAAAGTGGGGGGAGGAAGACAGAGAGAATCCCAAATAGATTCCCTGCTGAGTGAGGAGACTGATGTGGGGCTCAATCTCACAATCCTGAGATCATAACTTGAGCCGAAATCAAGAATTGGATGCTTAACCGACTAAGCCACCCAGGTGCCCCTAAAAAGGAGTTTTTAATAAGTTTTTTTTTTAAGATTTTATTTATTTATTCACAACAGACACAGAGGGAGCCTGACATGGGACTCGATCCTGGGTCTCCAGGGTCACACCCCGGGCTAAAGGTGGCGCTAACTGCGGGCCACTGGGGCTGCCCTGAAAAGGAGTTGTTTTTTTTTTTTTTTAACATTTATTTATGATAGTCACAGAGAGAGAGAGGTAGAGACACAGGTGGAGGGAGAAGCAGGCTCCATGCACCGGGAGCCCGATGTAGGATTCGATTCCGGGTCTCCAGGATCGCGCCCTGGGCCAAAGGCAGGCGCCAAACCGCTGCGCCACCCAGGGATCCCATGAAGAGGAGTTTTAATTGAACTATTACCAATATGACTTCTACCTGGGTGAAGATGCATCCTGCCTCCTCCCTCCACCAATGAGAGGGGCAGCTGCCCTCTTTTCTGTGACACATGTGCTTTCTTTTACATTCTCCACATGGTCTTTTCGTTTGTGTGGGGTTTTATTTGTTTTGTTTTTTGTTTTTATTTTTTTAAGTAGGCTCCACCCCCATTGTGGGGCTCGAACTCAGGACCCTGAAATCATGAGTCACGTGTTCCACTGACTGAGCCAGCCAGGTGCCCTGTTTTTTTCTTTAAATCCCAGCTCTTCCTTTTTTTTTTTTTCCTTTTTTTTTACCCTTCCGTTTTAAAATAGCTTTATGAGGTATAATTCCTATACCATGCAGTTTATCCACCTGAAGTGTACCATTCAGCCCTCGTTAGTCTGTTCAGTTGTTCACTCATCACTATATCAATGTTAGGATGTTTCGTTACATGTAGAAGAAATCCTGTACCTTTTAGCCCCTGGCAGCTGCTGGTCTGCTTTCCATCTCTATGGCTTTGGCTCATCTGGACATTTCATACAAATGGAATTGTACGCTATATGGTCTCTTGATTCCAGCTTCATTCCCTTAGCGTTGTATTTTCAAGGTTCGCTGATGTGAACCTTCCTTCCATTTCATAGCCAAATAACATCCCATTGTATGGACAGACCAGCCTTTGTTCATTCGTCAGTCAGCTGATGGCCTCATGGTCTTTACATGTACAAATACCTTTAGGGCAATTACCTAAGGAGGAAAGGATGATTCCTTGCAGGACATGTTGGGGTCAATGCTCTGTGAGAATGTGGGATGTCAGTAGGAATTTTGACCATTTACCAGGTGCTCAAGGCACCTCCCATGAATATCCCACTTAATGTTCAAAAAACCAGATGGGGTAGGTACAAGTACATGGATCTCTTAGCAGGAGCTCTGGGACGTATTGGATGTATGCATCTATGTACCATGCACGCATACACATCCATGACTACATGGTTAGCAGTAAGAGCCAGAGCTGGAACTTGAACCCAGGTACTTGAACTCCCAGCCACATGGACTTTCAGCCAAGCCATAGAACAGGGGGATGGAGGAGGTTATTAGAGTCCTCTTTCTCCTGGATGCTGTTTCAACCCTGCTCCTCTTCCCCTGTCCTGGGGCAGTGATCCAGCCACGAAGGCGGATTCAAATAGCTGTAGCCAGGTCACCCTGAGGCATTTATTGCCCATATATGAGTCCAAGAACCCAAGTCCAGGGCCTCGCTGTGTTGTCACTCCCATTTGCTGTAATAGCACAGGTGGGAGCATCCTACATGTCCATGGGTAGGGGATTGCTTAAACATCTGAAAGGAGAATGAGGCACCTCCATACAGTCTGAGCTTGAGTAATCACCAAGACCATGTCACATGAGAAAAACTGCAGAACTGCACATTCGCTGCTGCTCATGGCGAGAACATTTGTCTATCATTACTCACTCCACGCATCTAAGGGAGGCCCGAGGGGTGAGTGGTGACAACAATGCCTCCAGAAGGAGATTTGCATCATGGGGAGTGAGATGGGATCCTAACTTTTCACTGAATTCCCATTTGCAGCTTTGAGTTTTATACCATGTGTACCGAATATTACTTATTTTTTTTCGAATATTACTTATTAAAAAAAATAAGTGAATGAGACTGCACCTCAGATTCCTATTCCTCTAGTCGGGTGGTCCTTCAGAATCACCTGGAGAACTCACAAAGCCCTCTGAGGGTCCAGGCTCTTAAAGCTGGGTGGGACTTGGGTCTCTAGCGCTTCTGCATGCCCAGGAGATGTGACGCCACTCACGTGTGAGAACCACCATCATCTTTGTCCTTGTTCCTCATGGCAGTACCCAAGCTCTCAGAGAAATGGGGTAAGGATGGAATCTACCAGTGATAAAAAATGAGAAATGAGTCAGAGAAAAGTGGAGATCTTAACCTTGACATGAGCGGGAGGGTTCTAGGAGAAAGCAGAGGTGGAGCAAAACAGCTTTGTGGGACCCTCCTGTCTCCCATAGGTGTGCCACTCGGCCTGTAGAGGAGGAGGCTAGACCAGATTTCACCCAGCTCTGGCCTGCCGAGCTCACTTTGGTGCCAGGGCTAACTCGGCTGCTCCTGGTGCAGCCTCCATCACCGGCTGGCTCTGTTTTCCCATCAACATGTAAACCAGCAGGCCTGGCTAGACTAGGAGATGGGGCGTTGTCCGAGTCGATATAGTGACCATACTCTTGTTTCTGCAGTTCCTGACCAGGCTGACTGAGAGGTTCGTGCTGGGGGTGGATATGTTTGTCGAAACCCTGTGGAAAGTTTGGATGGAGCTCTTGGATGTTCTTGGACTTGACGGTATGTGGTGGTGGGGGGGGGGGGGGGGCACTCATTTAAGGCACTGTTTTATTCTAGTGGTTCTCCAAGTGTGCACGCAGTATCTGCAGTGGGTGGCACAGGGGACCCTTTGGAGGGGGCAGTCAGGCACAAATTAACATTTTTTGTTGTAACAGTTGCATAAAGAAATGGCCCATCCAAACTGAGATTCACAGAAGCTATTTAGGGTAAGGTACATGTGGGTCTGCCCCCAGGCAAACTACATGGATCAGAGGTGCGGTTTCTGGGTTGTCAGGATCCATCACAAACTATGACAGTTATTTAGGCAGAAAGGGAATTATCTATTTATTTATGTATTATTTTTATATTGTATTTGTTTATTGAGAGAGGTGGGTACAGCAACAGAGACAGCGAGTGAGAGCATGAGCAGGGGGAGCGGCAGAGGGAGAGGGAGAAGCAGGCTCCCTGCTGAGCAGGGAGCCCAACACGGGGCTCCATCCCAGGACCCTAGGATCGTGACCTGAGCCAAAGACAGATGTTTCACTGACTACACCACCCAGGCGCCCCCAGAAAAGGATTTAATAAAGAGCTTGGGGCATTCACAGAGTTATCAGAAGGGCTGAAGGAGTAGTGTGTGGTCCCCAGAACACTGCTGAACTGGCCTGCCGGGGGAGCTGCTGTTCTGCCCCAGCAATCAGGAAGTTGCCGCTGGATCTGTTGAATTCAAGGACATGGCCCTGATCCAGGCTGCCACCTCTGTTGCCAGCAAGTCTGCAGGAGCCTGTGTTGAGGTCCCCAAGACCAGCCCCAAGTTCAGTGAACCACTGGGAGGACTCGGGACTCAGCATTGTGGTCATGCTCATGGCTGTGATTTATTATAGTGCAAGGACACAAATCACCATCAACAAAGGGGAAAAGACACTCTAATTCCTCTAGCAACCATTTGTGATGACAGGTGTCGTCTACTAGGGAAGCCCATCAGAGGCCCAGCACCCAGAGTGTTTTTAGGGGCTGGTTAGTTAGGCACCTTCTGCCTGGCACCACCCAAAATTCCCAACTCCCCACAGGAAAGCAGGTGGTCAGCATAAACTACATTATTTGTGCAAGCAGTCCAGGCACAGGGAGTCCCCCCTTGACAGGGAATGGAGGGAACTCCCCACTATACGTGTGTTTTTTCCACACCACTAAGCAATTAACTCATTCTCTTTGGACACTGACTGGGTGTCCCACAAATTTAACTGAATCCTGACCCCATCTATCTGGAGATAGTGTCAGAGCAAACCCACAGGGCAAGGGCTCATCCCATAAGACTGCCCCTCCCTCTTCCCAATGCCAGTCGCAAACCCACCTGTGCTTCTTACCCACTGGCTCTAGATTGGGGGTTCCCATGCCCCCTTGCTTGGGTTTGATATTAATCACCCATTGCTAGAGTGGCTCACAGAATTCCAGAAACCCATTTCTTTACTAGGTTATCAGTTTATTATGGAGGGATGTAAGCCAGAATAGCAGATGGAAGAGATGTGCAGGGCGAGGTCCGTGGGAAGCGGCACAGAGCCTTAATGTTCTCTGAGCTCCCCAGCCTGGAAGCTCCCCAAACCTGTCCTGTCAAGTTTTTATGGGGGCTCTGTTACACCGATATGATTGGTTAAGTCCTTGGCTCTCAGTGATTTACTCAACCTCTAACCAGTCTATGTTCCATGGAGAACAGGGGATGGGACAGAAATCCCGGCCTTCTACTCACAGGTGGCTCTCCCAGCCCCCAGCCCCATCCTTAGGGCTTTTCCAAAAGTCACCACATTGGAATATGCTCAGGTGTGGCTCAAAGAGACTTATGAATTATCAAGACTCCTTTCCTGCTCTCATCCTTTATAAAACTCCAGAGGTCTTAGGAACTCTGTGCCAGGAATGGGGATAGAGACCAAATATATATACTTATTATTATATATAAATCACCATATGACACTTCAGAAATCCAAGTTCCCAAATGCCAGCCAAGAGTCCGTCTTACCCACACACCTTTCTAGAGAGCAGCCTCAGACCTGCCATGTTAACCCTTCCTGCACACCTAACATGGTGTCCTCTCTGGGCCCCTGTCATTCCTTCTCAACCAGTCAGCCAGGGTGATTTTTGTTTTTATTACTACTTGTGCTGCTTAGAGTGATTAAAAAAAAAATTAGGTGCCTAAGTGACTCAGCAGTTGAGCATCTACCTTTGGCTCAGGTCATGATCTTGGGGTCCTGGGATCGAGTCCCACATTGGGCTCCCCACAGGGAGCCTGCTTCTCCCTCTGCCTGTGTCTCTGCCCTTCTCATGAATAAATAAAATCTTTAAAACAAACAAACAAACAAACAAACAAACATTAGTCCAGGCAAGTCATTCACTTTAAAACTTCCCAGTGATTCCTGTTGCACTTGGAATCCGCACAGGGCTCCTGCTGAGAACCAGCCCCAGGGATCTTCCCAGCCTCCCTACCCAGCCCTCAGCCTCCAGCCTGTTCTCAGACACATCTGTTCTCAGAGCCCTTGGCTCCTTTAGGTTTCCCTGCCCGAGAGCACCCTCAGCCCTTTGCCTGCTTGGGTCTTTCCCATCCCCAGCTCTCTGGTACATGACACCTCCTCCAAGGGGCCCATCCTGACTACCCTGTGTACAGGAAGCCCATCTGTTCTCACACCCACCATCCCTTATCGGCTGTAAGGTCCTGTGCGTGCATGAGGATGTGTGTGTGTGTGTATGTATTTATTGCCCATCTCCCCACTACTTTGCTGCTGTTATGAATTCATTTGTGTCCCCCCAAAAGCACCCCAGAAGCTCCAGTACTTGTGAATTTGAAGTTATTTGGGAATAGAGTCCTTGCAGATGTGATCAAGTTAAGATGAAGTCATCTTGGATTAGGGTGGGTCCTACATCCAATGTCTGGTGTCCTTATAAGAGGAGGGAAATTTTTACACAGAGAAACACACAGAGAGGAGCCGGCCCTGGCAGAAACCAGAGAGGTACGGCTACAAGCCAAGGAGGCCCAGAGCCCTCAGGAGCTGGAAGAGAAAGAGGGACCCCCTGTAGAGTGCTCAGGGATCACAGCCCTGCCCACACCTTGATTTCAGAATTCTGGCCCCAGCCAGCGAGACAGTACATTCCTATGGCTTTAAGGTACCACATCTGGGGGCAGCCGAGGTGGCTCGGCGGTTTAGCGCCGCCTTCAGCCCAGGGCGTGATCCTGGAGACCCGGGATCGAGTTCCATGTCGGGCTCCCTGCATGGAGCCTGCTTCTCCCTCTGCCTGTGTCTCTGCCTCTCTCTGTGTGTCTCTCATGAATAAATAAAATCTTAAAAAAAAAAAAAAAGGTACCACATCAGGTCATTTGTTACAGCAGCTGTGGGAAACCAGTACAGCCCTGCCATGTGCAGAGTCTCCCAGAACCCTCCTGGCCACCTTTGACACTCCCACCTTATGGAGTGGAGACCGGGCCCCATAGGTGGGTCTCCCTGGTTCACAACTGGTGTCGTCCCCTTCAGCCCCTGACGAGAGCAGAACCGGTCTCCAGCCTTGAATCACTGAGTTCAACCTGTAGGAGGCCTTAGATCAGCTCAGGCCACCTTACCACTCAGGCAGAGAATCCAAGGCAGCGGCACCACCCTTTGACAAGATGCTGTGCCACCTGCAGCCTCCTGGGGCTGCTGAGGACCCCCCATGGGAGTCCAGCTGAGTCAACACATAACACAGATACAGCAACTGCATGCAATCCTGCTTGGACTCCGTATTCACCCCCTGCCCAGATTGTTAAACTCTAGGTATTTCCATCCCCCACCAATGGGCCCAGGAGAAGCAAGCCTGATTGCGCGAAGTTGCATGCAACTTGGAGTGGAAAGCTAGAGTAGTGACAGCCTCCTGGTTACCCTGGAGAGGATCAGAACAGCATCATTCCACAGAGGCCCCAAATGCTGGTGTTCAGGGCGAGGGCAGCTAGCACATTCCAGAGGTGAAAGAACTCCCTTCCATGTCATGTTTTCTCCTCGTATTTAGCACATAAGCTTCAAAACATCCAAGGGCCTTTGGGATTTGCTTTTTAGGATTAGAAGTTTGAGTGTGCAAAAGGCAGGACACTATATTCCAAAGTTGGACATTCTGTTGCAAAATGTTTCCATGAGCACAATCCTGTAACTTCCCACTCCAGAATTTTCAGGGTACTGGTTAAAATGGAGCCTCCCTAGCCGAGCAGCCAGTTGATGTTACATGTTCTAGTTGCCACATTAAAAAAGTCAAAAAAACATTAATAAAGTATTTTAGTTAACCCAATAGATTAAAAATATTGTCCTCTCGACTTGTGATCAATATGAAAAATTATTAATGAGATGGCTTGCATTTTGGGGGTACTAAGCCTTTGAAATCCAGCCTGTGTATGACACAGCACACCTCCATTCAGACTTGCCACGTTTCAAGTACTCTGTGGCCAGTGGCTACCATAATGGACACCATGGCTTTAGCCCCGCTTTGGGTCTGGTGGCTCAAGACACTCTTCCTGGGAAGTGGTGCCTTTGTCCAGGAGTCAGAAGGATGCATTTAAGTCCTGAGCCTTCATCAAGCTGTTTACTTTCTCTGAGGTCTTGGGAGCCACTTACCAAATGTGCTATGACCACACAGGATAGTGTGGGGAGTGGATGGCTCCCGACTCCTTGCATTCCCAGCCTGCCCTTGTCTAGCTGTGGGACCCGGGGCAAATCATGCCCTGTGCCTGAGTCCCCACATGGGAAATGCTACGTATCATCAGCATGTGGTGAGGACCAAATGATGATTTGTGCCCAGCAGTTAGCATAGTGCCTGGCCTTGTAAATACTCCATGGCTCATGAAGGGGCTCTGCTCCAAAATTAAGTCGTCGTTGTGCACTTCTGGGATCCACCCAATCTCGATTCTCTATGTTGAGGGACATCTACATCCAGCTGCACAGAGCCAGCTCTCCCTGGGCTCTGGATGGGGGTGGGCCCCTTATCCAGGGTGGTTGGCAGCCTCACATGGAGGGGATCCTTGACCCAGGAAACCACAGGGAGAAGACCACGTGAAGATGAAGGCAGAGATCAGGAGGATGCTTCCAGGAGTCAAGAAGGCCAGGGATTTCCCACACACCCCAGAAGCTGGGAGGAAGCTTGGGATGGATTCTCCCTCCTGACCTCAGAAGGCACCACCCTGTTGACACCTTGACCTCATGCTGTGCCTTCCAGACCATGTGAAAATATGATCCTGTTGTTTAAGCCACTCAACCAGTGGTACTTGGCAGCCCCAGGAAGTGGATACAGGCAGGACATCAGAGTTGCTCATGTCCTATTTAGGATTTTGAGAGTCTCCAGGGGAGGCAGGTTGCTTCTTACCACCCTTGCTGCATAGAAATGCAGTTCTTATTAGAGTCGTACCTGTGTTAACATTCTCTCTCCCCACCTGGAAATCCCCCTGGGGGTCCTTGTACCCTCTGGTCACCTAACTTAACTCCTTGATAACATGGCAGTACGTGTTACATGGCTTTGGTTATTGAGGCTAGTCCAGTAGTTCTCAAAGTATGCTCTGAGGAACCCTGGAGGGGTTCCCTGGGGCCCTTCATGGGTATCTGCAAGGCCAGGCATTCAAGGCACGCTTCCATAGTTTTTTATATCAATTCCATGTTGATAATAGTTAAATACATTGGGCTAAATATCTTAACATCGATGTTTCTTTTTTGCTCTTTTTTTAATGTGGCTACTAGAAATATTTAAATCACACCTGTGGCCCATGTTTTGTGGCTGGCATCTGATTTCTACGGATTCAAAACCAGATCTGAAGAACCAGCCCTCTTTTCACAAAGCAGATATCACAGAGATTTTTGTAAAAACACAAAACATCTCCACTGTTTTCGTTGTGAGGGGTTTTGTTTTGGAAAGCAGTTATTTTTCATGAAAAATATATTATTTGTGTTAACATATAATGGGTTTGTTATTATTTTTAAGCAAATTAAGAATGTTTAAAAATGAATTTATACTTTTCACTTAATTTTTCTGTAAACCTCAAACTCCTGAAAAATTAAGGATACTTAATAAAAAAAAAATGTTTATGAAAAATTAGCCTTAGAATGTAGGTATATCTAAGTACAAAATCATAATGAAGTTCTTTTTATTTTATTTTTTATTTCTTATATATTTTTAAAGATTTTATTTATTTATTCATGAGAGACACAGACACAGGTAGAGGGAGAAGCAGGCTCCATGCAGGGAGCCTGATGTGGGACCTGATCCCAGGACCGTGGGACCACACACCCCCAAGCCAAAGGCAGATGCTCAACCACTGAGCCACTCAGGTGTCCCTTATTTTATTCTTTTAAGTAGCCTCCATGTCTAGCGTGGAGCCCAACATGGGGCTTGAACTCACCACCCTAAGATCTCTGAGCTGAGATCAAGAGTCAAACAGTCAGACACTTAATTGAGCCACCCAGGTGCCCCCAATGAAATTCTATTTTTCTTTTTTTAAAGATTTTATTCATGAGAGACACACAGAGAGAGGCAGAGACACAGGCAGAGGGAGAAGCAGGCTCCCTGCAGGGAACCTGATGCAGTACTCGATACCAGGACTCCAGAATCACCACCTGAGCCAAAGGCAGGCGCTAAACCAACGAGCCACCCAGGCGTCCCAAGCATTTGACTCTTATTGTTGGGGTTGTGAGTTTGAGCCCATTAGGAGTAGAGATCACTTAATAAATAAAAGTTAAGAAAAATGGATCACTGTTTCAAAAAAAAAATTTGTTGGAAATTAGCTTTTCTTTCTACTGTGATAGATATAAATAGATAGAACACATCGAAACAAAATCTTGGAGCCCTGAGACCAAAACAGTTGGTTTGTCTCATTGTTTGCTGGGATTAAGTGCAAAAGCTTCAAAGTCAAAGCTACAGTCAGTCAGATGCTCCTGATGCCTCTGGAAGGTACCATGAAGGAGTGTAGTGCCCTGGCATTTAGGGAGTGAGTGTTGGGTGGACCCAACACTGTGCCTTTGGCGTGGACAAGGTTTTAATATACATGATTGGGCCTAGTGAAGTGGCCAGCTAGTTGATGCACAACAATCTGATCATATTGGAGGCAGCAGACTGCATGGGGTGCTAGGAGGACGGGAGACAGTCGGCTGTGGATACATTTAGAGCCTCAAAAAAGTTCAAGTCTTCCCATCTCATGTTCACTCCAGATCCTCATGTCCCACCTTCCCGTCATGCATGGAGTGGATTATGCATCAGCCAGTAGGTCTCACAGCGAGGCCCTCTGATCAGCAGCAGCAGCGGCAGCAGACCCCAGAACCTGTCAGAGCTGCAGAGTCCTGGGCTCACCCTGCACCTATGAAATCCCATGGCCTGGGGGTGGGGGCCAGCTGTGTGTCCACAGGCCCTCCAGGGGAGGCTGATGCACCCACTTGAGTTTGAGAACTTGGGGTGAACATTAAAGGTACTTAGGATAGAGCCTCCCTAAGGCGGTAAAAGTAAACAGCGCCATGAGGAGACAGGCCATTCTGGGATATGGGGCTTTCTGCAAGAAAACTCACCTTGAAAGCTAGTCTTCAGGAGGTCATTGTCACAGGACTCCTCCAGATTAAAGAAGGCGAACGCAGCATGGCCGTATATGAACCATGATCGGATCTCAGTGGGAGTGGTGGGGATTGGGGGGATGAATGATAGGGAATTCAGTATTCTTAGTTATGATCATGGTATCGTGGTTTTGAGGAGAACATTAATTCTTAAACACAAAAGTCATCAGAATTGGATAGGAAGAAGTAACATTGTCTCTATTTATAGACGGCATGATTTTATCTATAGAAAATCCTAAAGACTATACCAAGAATCTGTTAGAGCTGATCAATGAATTCAGTAAAGTCGTGGGGTGCAAAATTCACCTACAAAAATCAGCAGTACTTTTATACACTAACAATGAATGATCTAAAAAAAGAAATTAAATTATCCCATTTACAGTAGCATCGAAAACAATAAAATACCTAGGAATAACTTAACCGAGGAAGTGAGAGATCTCCACTCTGAAAATTGCAAGACATCGATGAAGATAACACAAATAAATGGAAAATTATCCCATGTTCGTGGATTGAAAGAATTAATATTGGTAAAATGTCCATTATTTACCCAAAGTCATTTACACATTCAGTGGAGTTCCTATCAAGATTCCAATGGCTTTTTTGTTTTTGCAGATGTAGAAAAAAGATCCTAAGATTCACAAAAAATCCTGAATAAGGAAGAACTAAGTAGACCAGATTCCAAGTTGTATAAAAAGCTATAATAATCAGGGGCAAAAAAAAAAAAAAAAAAAATTAATCAGGGGCAGCGGTTTAGCACCACCTTCCGCCCAGGTTGTGATCCTGGAGACCTGGGATCGAGTCCCACGTCGGGCTCCCTGCATGGAGCCTGCTTCTCCCTCTGCCTGTTTCTCTGCCTCTCTCTCCCTCTCTCTCTCTCTCTGTCTGTCTCTCATGAATGAATAAATAAAATCTTTAAAAAATAAATAAAAAATAAAGCTATAATAATCAAAGCAGTATACTGCTGGCATAAAAACCGACACAGAGGGATCCCTGGGTGGCGCAGCGGTTTAGCGCCTGCCTTTGGCCCAGGGCGCGATCCTGGAGATCTGGGATCGAATCCCACGTCGGGCTCCTGGTGCATGGAGCCTGCTTCTCCCTCTGCCTGTGTCTCTCTCTGCCTCTCCCTCTCTCTGTGTGACTGTGATAAATAAATAAAAATTAAAAAAAAAAAAAAAACGACACAGAGACCAATGGAAGAGAATTGAGAGCACAGAAATATACAGCCAACTAGCATTTGACAAGGGAGCCAAGAATACTCAGTAGAAAAAAGACAATGTCTTCAATAGATGGTGCCGAAAAACTGGATATTCACGTGTGAAAGAATGAAATTAGATCGTTATGCTACACCCCTCACAAAAATTAACTCAAAATGTATTAAAGACCAAAATATAAGACCAGAAATCGTAAAACTCCTAGAAGAAAACAGGAAGTAAGCTCTTTGACATCATCGTGGCGATGTTTTTGGATTTGACACCAAAAGCAAAAGTATACAAGTGAGACCATATCAAACCGAGAAACATCTACATAGCAGAAGAAACAATCAACAAAATGAAAAGTATTCATGGAATGGGAAAAAATATTTGCAAACCATATATTCGTTAAGAGGTTAATATCCAAAATATGTGAAAAACTCCTACAACTCCATAGCAAGAAACTCAGGCAGCCCAAGTGGCTCAGCGGTTTAGCGCCACCTTCAGCCCAGGGCCTGATCCTGGGGACCCGGATCGAGTCCAGCGTCGGGCTTCCTGCATGGAGCCTGTTTCTCCCTCTGCCTGTGTCTCTGCCTGTCTCTCTCCCTGTGTCTCTCATAAATAATAAACAAAACAAAATCTTAAAAAAAATAGAAAAAAATTAAAAATTAAATAAAAAATTTTAAAAAATAACAAGAAACTCAGTCTGATTAAAATACGAGCCAAGGACCCAAACAGATGTTTTCCCAAAGAAGATACACAAATGGCCAACAGTTATATAAAAAGATGCTCCACATCACTAATCAGGGAAATGCAAATCAAAAGCACATGAGATATTATCTTACAGCTATTGGAATGACTATTAACACAAAGACAAGAGATTACAAATGCTGGCCAGGATGTGGACAAAAGGGAACCCTTCCTTGTGTGCTGTTGGTAGGATTGTAAATTGGTGCAGCCACTATGCAAAACAGTATGGAGGTTCCTAAAAAAATTAAAAATAGAACAGCTAAATGATCTGGTAATCCCTCATCTGGGAATATACCCAAAGGAAATGAAAACACAGAGACAATTGCACCCCCATGTTCATTGTAGGGTCATCTACAGTGACCAAGACATGGAAACAACCTAAGTGTCCACCAATAGATGAATGGGTAAAGAAGTAATACATATATACAATGGAATATTATTCAGCCATAAAAGAAAAGGAAATCCTGCCATTTGCGACACGGATGGAACTTGAGGGCATTATGCTCAGTGAAATAAGACAGGGGCAGCCTGGGTGGCTCAGCTCTTTGGTGCCACCTTCAGCCCAGGGCGTGATCCTGGAGATCCGGAATCGAGTCCCATGTTGGGCTCCCTACATGGAGCTTGCTTCTCCCTCTGCCTGTGTCTCTACCTCTCTCTCTATGTGTGTGTGTCTCTCATGAATAAATAAATAAAATCTTTAAAAAAAAATGAAAGAAGTCAGATAAAGACAAATACCAAATGATTCACTTATATGTGGAATCTTAAAAAAACAACAACTCATAAAAAAGAGATCAGATTTGTGGTCAGAGGTAGGAGGTAGTGGGTGGGGGAATTGGAATGAGGTGGTCACAAGGTAAAAATTCTTAGTTGTAAGATAAATAAGTACCAGGGATGTAATACAGTATGTGATGTGGTATATTTGAAAGTTATTAAGAGAGTAGTAGATCCTAAGAGTTCTTGGGGCAAGAAAACTTTTTTCTTTCTTTTTTTTTGTATCTATATGAAGTGATGGATGTTAATTAAATTTATTGTAATAATTTATGGTGATAATTTCACAATATATCTAATAAGTTGTGCTCTATACCTTGAGCTTATACAGTGCTTTATGTCAGTTATAGCTCAGTAAAACTGGAAAAATATGTATGCTGAAGTATGATCTTTTGCATCTTTCAAATGGCTCAGTTAAAAAAAAGTATATGATAAAATATAGTAAAATGTCAACAACTGTTAAACCTAGGTGGTTGCAATAGGAGTTTTATTTTACTTTTTTTTTTTTTTTTGAGTTTTATTTTACTATCCTTTTAACTTTTCTGTTTGAAAATTTTCTTAAGTCGGGCACACAGAAGATGCAACTCATTCATTTCACTGCATGCTTAAGATGGAACTTCATGTATGATTAGGTTTGTGAGTAAGAGATCCAAATTATCAGCAGCTTAAACAAGATGGAAGCGTATTTCTTTGTGAAAGTTCACAGGTAGGTGGTTAGGCTGGTAGGTGGCTTTGCAGCACGTTGTCCTTAGGACCGAGGCACCTGCCATCTTATTGCTTCCCAATAGGTGACTTCCCTTTCCTTATGGCCCAAGACAGCTGGTCCCACTCCCGCCATCGCTTCCACATCCCAGCAGGCAGAAGAAGAGGAGGTAAAGGGCACATTCTTGCTACTTTTAGGGAAAACCCCTTGAGGCCACCAGAGAACACCTCCTTGACCAAAGCTTAGTTTTGTAGCTACCAGGGAGGCTAGAGATGCCTTCATCCCAGGCAGCCACGTACCCGGGCTAAAATTGGGCCTTTGTGACTCCAGAAGACGGGAAGGAAGGAAATCGAAGGACAGTCTGTAAGCTCTGCCCTGCCAGGAAAGGTGTTTTAAATTCAGGATCTGGCAGGTAGTCTTCTCCCAGGGCTTAGTGTGAGGGGTCACGAGGCAGCTGTTTCTGGTTCCTTACTGCAAAGACCAGCAAAGAGCCGAGCTGCCAGGCCCCACGTGGAGAGAAATCCCTGGCATCCCCATGACCAGCCACTGTCCTCCTTTTCTGTTCTGCAGTGTCGAGCCTATCGCAGTATTTTAGCCCAGCCTCAGTGGCCAACAGCCCGGCCCGTGCCCTCCTGCTGGTCGGCATCGTCCTCCTGGCCTACTGGTTCTTGTCCCTGACGCTGGGCTTCACCTTCAGCCTCCTGCACGTGGTATTTGGCCGCTTCTTCTGGGTCGCCCGGGTCATCCTGTTCTCCATGTCCTGCGTGTATGTCCTGCACAAATATGAGGGGGAACCGGAGAATGCAGTCCTGCCCCTGTGCTTCGTGGTGGCCATCTACTTCATGACCGGGCCCATGGGCTTCTACTGGCGCAGCAGCCCCAGTGGCCCCAGCGTGGAGGAGAAGCTGGAGCATCTGGAGAGTCAGGTCAGACTGCTCAACATCCGCCTCAACAAAGTGCTGGAGAGTCTCGACCGCGCCAACGGCAAGTGACAATCAGCCAGCCGGCCGGGTCCCCTCACACCAGCGCCCTCTCTCAGAAGACAGAAGAGAAGACGGAAGAAAAGAACACCAAACCCCAAACAATCTCAATAAACATTCCCGAGCAGGACAGTGGCGCTCCGTGAGGGTCTTTCCGGCCACAAGTCAACCCTTAGGACACGTTCCCAGAGGAATGACAGGATCGTTTGTGTAGAACTAACTACCCACAAAGTGTCATTAGTGGTGGAAAAAAAAATATTTTTTAAACAAAGGATATAACCATATTTGCTGTACAGTCAGAGTTTATCTGTGCATAGAGCCTAAAGTTAATTTTTTCAAGCACTGAAATACATCTTTTGTAAGGTTTTTTAATAAAGGCAGGTCGAGTCAAGTTTAATAAAACTTTACACCTAGGGGGAGAATGTGCTAATTGGACACTTTATACCCAAAGTTCCAATGCTAGCGTTTGTGTGTTCACAGCATAGGGATTGGCGGGTGAGGTCTATATGCGTTATTCTCATGTTCCAAAACCATGAGCTTCGTTCTTTGTTATTTTTGATTAATGGTGACTTAGCTGATGGATGTTTTCGTTTCCGGGTGTGGGCAGTTGGGGTCCAGGACGAAACTAAACATCTTTTGGGTCTTGTTGACCCCAGCCAACCCGCCCACCGCCCCCGTCAACCATATTTCTAAAAGAAGAGATTATTATTTCTAGAAAACCTGAGATTATTCAGGACTTTTTTTTCCCCCTTCTGAACCTTGATGGATTTTAACCTCCACATTTTGTAAAGGAAAACTCAAGGACCAGGCAAGACACGTCTTTGGGGTCTAATGCTGAGAGCCATGTGGGTGAGCACCACCACTCCCTTGGTCAGGAGTCTGGGTGACATCCCACAGTCACTGCCCGGCTAGACCTGCAGAGGACAGGTCTGCTCTCAAGGGTTTTGGTTTGTTTCATTGTGGTTTGGGTTGTCTCAGGACCATGGAAGGAAAACAAACTGTAGCAGCTAATAACATTTCCAAGTCTATTGCTGCTTATAAGGCATTCTCAGGAACAACAAGCAGCAAGACACACACCTTGGAGAAGATCCGAATTATCTTTCCTGAAATTTTTACGATACACGTGTTAGGTGCTTTCCGTGTGAAGTCTGCCTTCATTTTAGGTGGTGCCCAGGGGCAGAGGGGGACTTCACTGGGCAGACAGCCGTGGGGGGGCCTCCGCAGGGGCACCTTGCCAGCTGGCTCAGGGGTGGAGGGAGACGCCCTGGCCTCGCCCCCCACCCCCAGGCCTGTCAGTTAGCACTGGGAACTCGCTCGGGCTTTGGCAGATCGCAGCTTCCAAGGCCGCAGGGGGTTTGACTGCCTCCAGGACCCTTCCCTGCCCAGCCCTGCCCCGGGGGGTGAGGGGGGAGTTCAGTCACGGAGCCCCTGTACGCAGGTTTGCAGAGACCCCCCTCAGATTGGCCGGAACCAAGACCCCACGGTCCACGTACCATTCTGGAGACAACCCAGCTCTCCGCCAGCTCTTGTACGGCATTTCTGTGAAGTTTTATTTTCGGTTGCAAATATCTGGAAAACAGGAGCAGATGTTTTTTAAGGATGCTTATGAAACTTCTATTTTTAGGGTGCACATAACGGAACCCAAACTCTGCCACATTCAGTTCACTTCCTGAAACGCATACCTGTTGTCTGGGGTTAGCTCGGGCAGATCTTCATCCGGGGGCATCAGAACCCGTGGTTTCTGGATTGAAGCCGTTCCAGTTTGGCCATTTAGATACTTCCAGAGAAATCTATTTTAGCACAGGGTATAAAAATTAACTCCAGGGAGGCCATCCTTGCCCTCCTTCCTTTTGTGCATTTGGCTCTTGTGTGTTGGGCATCGCTTTGCTAATGCTGGCCAGGGGAGTATTGGCATTCTGTGCACAAAGCTTTCAAGTCCCTAAACCATCACTGGTCTGGATAGAATCCCCACTCCGTTCTCCCTGCCACCTTCCCATGCGAGGCCTGAAGGGCACCGTGCTGTGTTGAGATCTAGACAGGAAAACCTTTTGGGCTTCCAGGAAATCCAGGGAGGCACGTGCCCCTCGGTACTGGTGCGTTGAGACCTCAGGCAGCAGCTAGACATCGCAGTGTGGGCTCTGAGGCCAGTCTTACAGGCCGATACGCTCACGTGGAAGACGGCTTTATTTTCAATGAAGGAACCTTCTGTTAAATAGGAATAGCACTTCAGGGCAGAGCATTCTTTGACATTCCGGTAGGAATCGTGGATGTTAGATCTGAATAACTCTAGCTCTTTAACGCATAAGTCTGATTTTTGTTTGGGCATATTCTTAACCCCAAATAGTTTGGGATTTTTTTTCTTTCTCCCTTCTACAGAAGCTTGTTGGGGTACTTGGCATCTCCCCGGGCTCCCCATCTTTTTCCTCTCTTTTGTACATGGAAAAAATGTATTTTTGTATCATATCTCATACCTGGAAGAGAAATCCTTCTTTTTATGTCTCCCAGGCTATAGAATATACTAGTGCAACACTTCATTCAATGTAATGTAAAAAAATCCTGACAAGGACTACTGTGAATGGGTTATAATTACCACTCCATTCTCTAGATATCTTAAGGTTGATCAGTGTTTATTTCCCGGTGCCTCTGTGTCACAACAAACACCAAAAACAGAAAAGAGAAAGGACCAACTATCTCTAACTCCTGGATTTGTGTGGATCCTCTGGAGTCTGTTGAGAATGACCTCTTCTCTGACATGCTAGCAGAGGTGCTCCAGTGGCACATCAGCCTTCCATAAATACACTTCCCATACCAATCAGGATCGGCATCATCTGCCTTCTGGGGGTTTTGGGCATCATTGTTTCAGTGATACTCCATTTCACTTCTGGTAACAAAATGCGGCAATAGAATTTCCCGAAAGCTGGTCTGGTGAATTGTGCCAGGGTCCTTATGAAGGTAACTGGGTGATGGCCCAGGAAGGGTAATAGCATTGAAAGAAGGTTTTTAACACAGTTCCCTAAAGCCAATGGGCATAGCATGCCACACAGGGTCCCCCAAAGCCTGTCACATGCAGGGTCAGGAAGCGGAGAGGGGGTCTGTGCTTAATAACTTTGGGATGGTGGGAGGTGACCAGGTTCAAACATTCCCCACTGGGTGCCAAGTGCAAACATGCAGGTCGGAGTCGGTGGTTGGGAGGATTATAATATGACATTGCACACCCCTGAGGGCTGGCTCATGGGGAAGCTGTGAACCACTTTGGTTGCTAAGCTGTCTCTGATTCAGCAGCCATATGGAGAGGTTAGGAATGACAGGTCACATAGCCAGTGCAGAATCGAAAACATAGTTAACACACCCTGTCTCTAGTAGCAATCCTGAACTGCTTCATTTCTATGCTTCCTGCTACTTCTTAAGAAGCTCTAGATGATTGATGCCTGGTAACTCCTCCCTGATGGGGTTTGAATTGTCTGACTTAACCCAAAAGCCAGCTCTGGCCATCCAGCTGGCTCAGGTAAGAAGGAATTCCTAAGGTCCTATGATGTCATCCCCCTCTCCCCAACTTAAAAAAAAAAATTATATATATATATATATCTCCATTCTGCAAAATTTTGCTTATGGTCATTTAAGTAATTGAACTTTTACTCCTCACTTGTGAATAGTGAATAATAGAATTATATATTTTTTGCAGGTTCTAACATAGCACCCTTAAAATTAGCATTGGACAACCACTAATATGATGTACAGTATCTGGGTTAAACAAACTTTGTTCAGCGTACTGATTCTGTGCTTTGCTCCTCAATGATTCCCTGATTTGCAGGAGATACACCAGGACCAGTTTTTCCATTGTGGTATTAAAAGCTGATTGTCGTTTGCATTGTCTACTGAAAACCTTTGGGTGGCAGCTAATGGTGTTATTAACCATATGTTCTAATGTCTTTTTGCAGATTTTAAGGTTTTGTTATAGTGTCAGCTTTAATATTCGCATGTGTGTTAAATCTCTGGATACTGTGTAATTAAATTGATCTCTTGTGATGGTGACGGTGATTAGCGCTCACTTAAAATCCAGCGAAGCAATTATTTCCCCTCTTAACTGGAAATCATATTTGTGAGGTATGGTGTCCCTTATCAACAGTGTATTCATGATTCAGTTCATATTTTGTGTATCTGTTTATAAATTTTCTATAGCATTTGATTTCACACTTAATATAAATCCATTTGATTTGAATATGGTGGTGTGCGTGTGTGTGTGTGTGTCTGTGTGGTGTGTGCACACTTTAGTTCCATAAGCCTTGGGAAGCTGATTCTACGAATATCAAATATAAACATAAATGTATAAGGCTTATTTTATTTGCAAAATGATACATACATTCCTCCTATTTATTAAATCACTGGCTTTAGTGTTCTGTAGAGATATTTGTAGACCGATTTCAGAACAGAATGAAAATATTGTGAAAATTACAGCTTAATAAATGTTTATTGTAATTTTGTTGTATGGACTTCCTAAATATATTTCATTACTTCTGACCAAGCATTTGTGGGGTTTGCCCCAATTTTGACAGGTAATGGTGATTTTTATGATTCTATTCCTCAATCTGAGAAGACTCAAATAACCTTAATGTGTTCAGTTGGAGGGAGCGTTGCCAGATAAAATACAGGACACCCAGTTAAATTTGAATTTCAGAAAAGCAGCAAATACCTTTTTAAGTATATCCCAAACATTGCATGAGATATACTTAAAAAGTATTTATTGTGGGGCAGCCCCGGTGGCGCAGCGGTTTAGCGCCACCTGCAGCCCAGGGTTTGATCCTGGGGACCCTGGATCAAGTCCCGCATCGGGCTCCCTGCATGGAGCCTGCTTCTCCCTCTGCCTGTGCCTCTGCCCCTCTCTCTCTCCCTGTGTGTCTCTATGAATAAATAAGTAAAATCTTTTAAAAAAGAAGTATTTATTGTTTATCTGAAACTCAAATTTAACCAGGAATCCTGTATTTTTATTTGCTAATTCGGGCAACCCTAACAGGGTTTTGCAACAGGTGTTCCCCTCTCCATCCCATCCCAAACAGGTTTTCCTGCATGCTAAAAATTATTCCCTTAGCAAATAATCAAGAGCAAATGGAACAGAATAGTCCAGTGAAGTACACTTGTGACCCAAAAGCACTGCTCCTCAAAGTGTGTGCCATTTGGAGGCCACCTGGGCGGCCCCCCTCTGAGAGAGAAAGCAGGTTATTATTATTATTTTTTAAGATTTTATTTATTCATGAGAGACGCAGAGACACAGGCAGAGGGAGAAGCAGGCTCCATGCAGGGAGCCTGATGCGGGACTTGATCCCAGGTCTACAAGATCAGGCCCTGGGCTGAAGGCGGCGCCAAACCCCTGAGCCACCTGGGCTGCCCGGAGAAAGCAGGTTAAATGTAGGGACCCCACACCATGGAGGAGAGTGCAGCAGTTAGTAGCCACAGCAGCAGTGCTGGGTGACACAGTAGGAACCAGAGTGAGATATGAAAACAGTATCCATTTGAGCGAATTAAATACATGTGATTAATCATTTTGCAAGAGCACATTAAAAAAAAAAAAAGATCCAGGTAGATGGAAAAGGAGGGTGGGAGAAGATCCTGGGACCAAGAAAAAAAGAAAGGAGGTGATGCTGAGTGAAGCTGTACTGGGCTGAGGAGTGTGATTCGACAGAGCAACGGCGGGCACAGGTGCATGTCCCTGCCCCGAACCCAGCCTCGATTTACCATCTCCTCTTCCATGATCCCTTCTGCCAAAAGCCGCTATCAGCTTCTAGCCAGCAGAGGGTTTACTTAATAGCTGGGGTGGTGAGGTTTTACATCAGTACCGTGGCACTTGTCCCCAGTCTGGGCTCCTGTGCTGTTTGTTTCATTTTTTTTTAAAGCAGCTTTACTGAAGTATAATTGACATACGATGAGCCAGGCATGTTTCAAGTATAAGGTTTGATAACCTTGGATATATTTCTATACCCGTGGCCACCATCAAGAGAGGAAAGCACGACCACCACCTCCGAAGTCCCCAGCGTCCACACCTCTTAACCTCCCTGCTCTCCCATTTGCAAGCAACCTCTGATCTGTTCCTCTGTCCCTATACATTCGCTTACATTTTCTAGCATTTTACATAAAGGGAACCAAACAGCATGTGCTTGCTTTTCTACAGTGTTTTGTTGGAGTCAGCCTAATTATTTTGAAATTCATCCAGGTTATGTGTGTTGGTAGCTCACTTCCTTTTATTGCTGGGTAGTATTCCACTGTGTGAATAAGCTTCCATCTGTGTATCCATTCACCTGCTGATGGGCTTGGGTTGTTTCCAGTTTGGGGCTATTACAAATAAAAGTACTACAGACATGTATGTACAGATCTTTGTATGAAGATTTTCTTTCCTTTGTCTTACATAAATACTTAGTGGTGGAATGGCTGGATTGTAGAATAGGCATATGTTTAATCTAAATGTTAAACATTTTCTGAGGTGTTTGTACCCACATTTTTTACTAGCTGTGGATGAGAATTCCAGTTCCTCTACATCCCTGCTGGTACTTGGTATAGTCAGCTTTTTCTCAAAAAAAAAAAAAAATATATATATATATATATATATATATATATATATATATATATATATATTTACTGAAAGGTATCGTCTCAGTTGAAAGCTGGCCGTTTTTAATTAAGCCATGCTAAACCAGTAATAGTAAATAAAGTATTTCCCTGAGTTCTGTGAGCTATTCTAGCAAATCACTGAACCCGAGGAAAGTGGAACCTCTAATTTGGCACCATGGCAGACAGAAGTGAGGGTAACCCTCAGGGGCCGTAAACTTGAGATTGATGTCTGAAGGCAGGGGATGTTTTTGTGGGACCCAGCTCTTCACCCGTGGGGTCTACACTAATTCTGGGTAGCTAGCATCAGAATGGCTTAATGCGAGGGAAACCTCCATATGTTTGGTGCCAGAGAGTCGTGAGCAGAGAGAGTTTTCCCTTAGATGAGTTTTCAGGACCAAGAGCATCACAGGTTGCCATAGGAGGGGATGAGAGAAGGGTGGTCACTGTGTTCCTCCACAAATGATGCCAGTCTCTATCAACTACGAACCTTCTGTGTGTCAGCCCTGCCCTACCTGCCCCAGCTTGTTGGAGTTACACAACCATGCTGCTAAGAAGGGATTATCTTAGTAATGAAAAGGAGAATACTCAGGCTGAGAGAGGTTGAGGAACATTGCCCAAGGTCAAATGGCTAGTCCTGGGGAACCTGGGTGAGAGCCCAGTCTTGCGAGCTACTTCCCTACAGGTACTCCAGGATCTCCCTCCTGGAGAAGCTGTAGCTCACTTTTATTTATTTATTTATTTATTTATTTATTTATTTATTTATTATGCCTGGAGAAGCTGTAGCTCACATACATTTATTTATTTATTCATTCATTCATTCATTCATTCATTCATAAAACTATTTTATTTATCTGACAGAGAGAGAGAGCCTGAGACGGGGGAGCAGCAGGCAGAAAGAGAGGGAGAAGCAGGCTTCCTACTGAGCAGGGAGCCTGACCCAGGACTTGATGCTAGGACCACCCTGCATGACCTGAGCTGAAGGCAGACACTTCAACTGAACCACCCAGGCGCCCCAAAGCTGTAGCTTTCATGTTTTGTTTTGTTTTTTGAACTTGTATTAACAGAGATATTAATTGGTGACACTGATGAAAGAATAAATCCTGACAAAAAACTCAAGGGGTGCCTGGCTGGCTCATGTGACTCTTGAGTTCCATGCTGAGGGTAGAGATTCCCTAAAAAAAAGAAAATGAAATCTTAAAAACAAAACAAAACCTAAATAACCACCATCTTTTCTATTCCAAATGGTGACAGCTGGGAACAAGGATAAATAGTATTTGTTTTATGGCTTTTTGATATTTTAAAAAAAATTAAGCCTTAGAATGCAGGGCCCAGAGATGTAAAGTGACTTGCACAAAGTGGCACAGCTAATAAGGGAGTGTAGGGAGCCAGGACTGAAACCCGGCAGCTGTGATTCCACATCCAGTTTCCCACCACAGGCTAAGGCATAGAGAGCGCCCTCTTGCTACCAGATAGAGCAATCTTTCCTCCGACAGTTTGAGGACTAATAAATGCAAGCCTTTGGTGACTCTCCTGCCTCCAGCTGTGCTGGGAAAGTAGGCAATTAATGGACATTCACAGCTCATTAGAAGTTCAGGAGAACCCCAGCTTGGATTGATACCTTCTGGTTACTGTTTGATTTTCAGGGATCTCAGGATGCTCTTTTTTTTTTTTTTTTTTTTTTTTTTATAAATGAATGCTCTATTCAACAAGGCCATTGTTTTACTAGTATTTAAGATCTTGTCTCAGGTAAAGTGAAATGGTTCTTGCCTCAGGAATCAGACAACAGGGGATCCCTGGGTGGCGCAGTGGTTTAGCGCCTGCCTTTGGCCCAGGGCGCGATCCTGGAGTCCTGGGATCGAATCCCACGTCGGGCTCCCGGTGCATGGAGCCTGCTTGTGTCTCTGCCTGTGTCTCTGCCTCTCTCTCTCTCTCTCTCTGTGTGACTATCATAAAATAAAATAAAATTTAAAAAAAAGGAATCAGACAACACCCGGCACCAAGTGTGCTCTTATCAACTCAGACTTCAAAAGACTGTTACATTGCCTCCCTTTGCTTTCAGATCCTTTTCTCGTGTTGCTTAGAACACCCTGTGTGAATCATGTAAAATCATTTGACTGTTACCCCCACATATACCATTGAGGGTTTGTATACTATATATATATATATATAATTTTTTTTCATGGAGGAGCCCTTGGAGGCTTAGAAGTAGTTCATTCTTTCATTTGGATAGGCCTGCAGTTCTCAAAGTATGCAGGGTCTGAGTTCCTCTAGTTACATAAAATACTATTAATAATTAGTCATTTGCATTTTCCACTCTCATTCTGTCACAAATGTACAATGGGGTTTTCCAGAGGCTACCAGAAATGATATCTCAAATGATGAATGGCTACGCGGGGATAGGGAGCCAACAGCCTTTGATTAAGTTATACAAGAGAGAACAGACAAGGAGATTAGCAGACAAAGAGAACAGTGATACTCTTCTCACTGATTTTTCCCCCCAAAGTATAGGTATTTTTCATACAAATACATCGTTTATGGTAGTGTGCTATGGGTTTATCATCGTTATTTTAATTTTTAGTGTGGGGGAGGGGCAGGGGCAGAGGGAGGGAGAGAATTTCAAGCTGACCCCACGCCCAGCACAGAGACATGGGGCTCGATCTCAGGACCCTAACATCATGACCTGAGCTGACACCAAGAACCTGATGCTCAACTAAACCACCCAGGCGTGCCTACCGTTGTTATTTTTAAATGAATATATTTACTTTTTGGCTTCTCATTTTTTATTTTATTTATTTATTTATTTTTAAATTTTTATTTATTTATGATAGTCACACAGAGAGAGAGAGAGAGGCAGAGACATAGGCAGAGGGAGAAGCAGGCTCCATGCACCGGGAGCCTGACATGGGATTCGATCCCGGGTCTCCAGGATCGCGCCCTGGGCCAAAGGCAGGCGCTAAACCGCTGCGCCACCCAGGGAATCCCTCACTTTTTATTTTTAATTTGGTAAAATTACTTCTAATTACTATTAATTCTAATTGAAAGACATAACCCACAGAAATAAAAGCTTTTGGGATCCTCAGTAAGTTAGAGTGTAAAAAGGTCCTTTACCTGACTCTCTTTGGGCTTCTATAACAAAAGTATCACAAACTGGGTGACTTCAACAACAGATACCCATTTCTGGCTGGGAAGTCCTCAGTCAAGGGGCCTGAGAGTCAGTGCCTGCCGAGGCCTGTTTCCTGGTTCATAGATGACTGTCCCCTCCCTGTGTCCTCACGTGGTAGAAGAGGTGAGGGAGCTCTTTGGGGTCTCCTTTATGAGGACACTAATCCCACTCATGAGGCTCCATCCTCATGATTTTATCACCTCTCAAAGACCCCATCTCTTCATACTATCACACTGGGGGTTAGGGGCTAGGGGTTAGGGTTCTACATATGAATGAGGTGGGGAAACACAACACTCAGTATATTGCAGTCCTGAACCATAGTCTGAGGCTCACTGGTGGAGGCAAGCAATCACATAGTACACATTTCAGAGGTACAAAGGAATGTCTAGGGAGTCTTGCTCCTGCCTAGTCTCCTCACCACCTTTCTGCCCCTAAGGGGACCCCTATCACCAGTTTCTTAGGACTCCAGCTAGGAGTCATATCCAGGGACTACAAGCATATATGTATATACCATCTATACCATCTTTAGCACAAATTATAGCATATTATCTACATTTTTCTGGAACATTATATTTATGTACATATATCTCAGCCAGCTGTCCCATTATTTGGCTAGTACCCCATTTTGTGGATATGCCATAAGTTATTTAACCATTTGCTTATTGATCAACAGCTGCACTTCTTCTTCTTTTTTTTTTTTTTTTTTTTTTTTTTTAGATTTTATTTATTTATTCATGAGAGGGACAGAGACAACGAGGCAGAGACACAGGCAGAGGGAAAAGCAGGCTCCCTGCAGGGAGCCTGATGTGGGACTCGATCCCAGGTCTCCAGGATCACACCTTGTGCTGAAGGCAGCACTAAACTGCTGAGCCACCGGGCTGCTCATACGGCTGCACTTCCTAAATTGACTTATTTATGCTAAGCCCACATGTGTTGCTATGACTTTCATGCAAATTGTTGTACTTGGTGCAAATATGATGCTATATAACATGATTATATAACACAACAGGACATATAATGTAACATTATACAGTATAACACAATATAACATTATCTAATGATACAACATAACATTATTAAATAACATTATTATATAATAAGACACATAACATTATATAACACAATATGACATGATTATACATGTGACACAGCATAACTTATAACACGATATAACATTTTTTTAAAAGATTTTATTTCTTTATTTGACAGAGAGAGAGAGAGAGAGAGCACAAGAGAGAGAGGGAGAAGCAGGCTCCCTACCAAGCAGGGAGCCTAATGCTGGGCTCCATCCCAGGATGCAGGGGTCATGACCCGAGCTGAAGGCAGACACCTAACCAACTGAGCCACCCAGGTGCCCCACAATATAACATTATTGTACAACATAATACAATAAACACGATACGACATTAAGGGTTCAGTTTTGTCTGTAGTTTTCTAGGAACTAGGCTGTTAATTTCATGCCATCTTTCCATTAGTGTAGAAAACTTGAAACCAATCTATCAGCGATTGAATAAAAATTGCATTTACACCATTATTCTAATGGTAAGCTTGTTTTCATTTGTGTTCTAAACAACTTTTTTTGTTCTGTCTACTTTAGTTGTGACACAGTGAGGGTAAGCATTATTAATCAGAGTGAAATAAGAATGTCTGATAGTATTTAATCTCATGACTCTTTAAGGAGGGCCAATTTCCTTCAGGCCTGGGATTTGAGCTATCTTTCAGTAAGATTCTGTGTGTTCTGTGGCAAAGTGTGTCATCCCTTCACCCTAAGCCAGTGATGAAATCCATCCTTACAGGCACTAAAATCATAATGCCAACTACTTTCAATCACTGCTGAATTACAATTTTTCATTCTTAAATCCACACTTGACTTCAATATTAGAAGGCTGCTGTGAACTGGAAGTTGATTAAATCATAAAATATACTTATTGGGAGGGGGGCACCTGGGTGGCTCAGTGGTTGAACATCTCCCTTTGGCTCAGGGCATGATCCCAGAGTCCCATGATCAAGTCCCACATTGGACTCCCCACAGGAAGCCTTCTTCTTCTGCCTGTGTCTCTGCTTCTCTCTGTGTCTCTCATGAATAAATAAATAAAATCTTAAAAAAAAAAATACCATTGGGAAAATGTAAATGATAGGCCATTAAATTGAATACTAATAGAATTAGCAAAAAAAAAAAAAAAAACAAAACAAAAACAAAAAACAACAACAACAAAAAAAACCCAAAAAACAGCTACAAAGAGGTTATCTCATAAAAGAATGTATGATCCACAACCAAATGTCAGCTCAAGTGAGAGGGAGGGCCTAAAGAAAGGATGACACAATCACACCAGTCTCAAGCCTGGATAAAAGTCAGAAAAGCTCTCCCATCAATGCTGACAGGATATTTTCATTACCAGTGCTAAGATAATGCCTGCATTATGACAATAAATTCTGGCCTCTCTTACATATTTTTTTCTATGTCAAAGTTTTTCTCAGAGTGCTTTATTTTATTTTATTTCTTAAAGATTTTATTTATTCATGAGAGACAGCTATACAGGCAGAGGGAGAAGTAGGATCCCTGCGAGGAACCTGATGTGAGACTCGGTCCCAGGACCTCAGGATCACGCCCGGAGCCAAAGGTAGACACACTCAACTACTGAGCCACCAGGTGTCCTCTCAGAGTGCCTAAGATCAATTATTGCAGGTTCCTGTTGATAGGCTTGGTGAGAAAATAATACCATCATTAGAAAGAGTTGGTTTTTGGAGCCCCTGGCTGACTCAGTCTGTAGATCATGTTACTTGATTTCAGGGTTGTTAAATTCAAGCCCTACACTGGGTGTGAGGATTATTTAAAAATAAAACCTGGGCAGCACCAGTGGCCCAGCGGTTTAGCACCGCCTTCAACCCAAGGTGTGATCCTGGAGACCAGGATTGAGTCCCACATTGGGCTCCCCTGCATGGAGCCCACTTCTCCCACTGCCTGTGTCTCTGCCTCTCTCTCTCTGTGTGTGTCTGTCATGAATAAATAAATAAAATCTTAAATAAAAATAAAATCTTACAAAAACTAAAAAATAAGTAAAAGAGCTGATTTTTGAGCAGAGAATTCAGATATGAACTGTGCCTGTTACTCTATCCAGAGCTCTATGTTCAGAAAACATCTAAAACAATAGAATGGTGACCATAACCATGAAGGGAAGGTAGCAGTATGAAGTCCTACTGGAGTCCGAAGCTATATGCTTGGGTTAAATTATCTTTTCATTTCTAGAGGTTTCTGATTGGAGCGTCTCATTCCTTCCCCATCCTATTTTAGTGTTTTTTGTTTGTTTGTTTTTTCAGATTTTTATTTATTAATGAGAGACACACAGAGAGAGGCAGAGACACAGGCAGAGGGAGAAGCAGGCTCCATGCAGGGAGCCTGATGTGGGACTCGATCCTAGGACTCTGGATCACACCCTGAGCCAAAGGCAGATGCTCAACTGCTGAGCCACCCAGTTGTCCCTATTTTAGTGTTTTCAGTCACAGATATTTTTAATATTTATTTCACTTGGCTCTGGCTCCCACCTTCACAAAGGTTTCAAGTTCGACTTCCAGAACTTAGAGATCCTAAAAGTGATGATCTCCCCAGATTTCACTGGAGTTTTGAAAAGTATATCATGCCCATCACCCGACTTGAAAACTTTATTATTTTTGGGACACCCAGGTGGCTCAGCAGTTGAGCGTCTGCCTTTGGCTCAGGGTGTGATCTCAGGATTGAGTCCCACATGGGGCTCCCTGCATAGGGCCTGCTTCTCCCTCTGCCTGTGTCTCTGCCTCTGTGTCTCTCATGAATAAGTAAATAAAATCTTTAAAAAAAGGGAAAACTTTATTAATTTTCAAATTTTTATTTATTTATTTGAGAGTGAGAGATAGCACAAGCAGGAGGAGCAAGAGAAGCAAACTCCCTGCTGAATAGGGAGCCCTACAGGGTTACATAATTACTTAAAAATACAGTTTTGTTTTGCTTTTTCTTTTTTTTAATGTCTATGTCTTCATAGAGACACACACAGAGAGAGAGAGAGAGAGAGAGAGAGGCAGAGACACAGGCAGAGGGAGAAGCAGGCTCCATGCAGAGAGCCTGATGTGGGACTCGATCCACGGTCTCCAGGATTACGCCCTGGGCCGCAGGCGGCGCTAAACCGCTGCGCCACTGGGGCTGCCCTGTTTTGTTTTTTCTTTAAGATTTTTAAAATTTGTCAGAGAGAGTGCACAAGCAGGGGGAACAGTAGGCAGAGGGGGAGGCAGGCTCCCCTCTGAGCAGGGAGTCCGTTGTGGACCTGAGCCCAAGGCAGGCAGATGCTTCACCAACTGAGTATCCAGGCGCCCCAGCAATCTGAAAACTTTAAATACATCCTCTGACGTTAAGTGTGCAATGAATTAAAACCTCTAAAAGTCCTGGAGTTTTTCTCTGAAATGCACAAAGCATTGCACTGAGTAAAATTCATTCTAACACTGCACCTATCAGAGTAACCGGCGGTAATTAAAACGAAGCACCGCCTTGTTGAATGCAAATATCTAAAGCGGACAAGCCGGTCTTGGGAACGTGAGTGATGGGAGGACTTGGTCGGGTCCCCTCGTGCACCGAGCCCGGCAGACCCGCTCGCCAACGCGCACCCAACAACGCGGCCAGGAAAGCATGAACACGTCCCGGACGCTTCGCCCCGGAGCGGATCTCCAGGGCGTGAGTCAGTGAGGCCAAGGGTGACTACTGGAGGGCGGGCAGAGGAGCAGCTGGTGCGACCGGACCGACTCGCCCCAGCAGGCTGGGTTGTCAAGGTGACAGCAGTCGGCCTTCACGGTCGAAGGGTGACCCCGCCCCTGCCCGGCTCCGATTGGTCACGCCTTTGCCAGCTCCCCCTTGGGATTGGCTGAGAGGCGCGGCCCACGCGCCGGAGCGTCTTGCGATTGGTTGGTGCTCAGGGCGCCTCGGGGGCGCGCGGCCTCCTGGGCTGATGTGAGGCCAGCTGTCGGCCAGCCAATCAGAGTGCGCGCTTGGTGTGGTGCGCCGCGTGGCTGGATCCTTCCGCGGGGCTGGTGGCCTAGGGCGCGGGGCGGGCGGGGCGGGCGGGGCGGGGAGGCCCGGGCGGGCGGGCGGGGCGGGGCGGGGAGGCCCGGGCGGGCGGGGCGGGGCGGGGCTGCGGGCGCGCCCCGTCGGGGAGGCCCGGCGGCTCCCGGCAGCCTGGTGCACGGGGGTTTCCTTGCTACGCAGGACCAGGCCTACGGATGCACACGCTGGCGTGTGGGCGCCTGGGTGGCTCAATCTTTAAAAAAAAAAAAAAAAAAAAAAATCTTTAATTTTAAAATAAAATAAGTTGTTGACTTTAAAATTAAAAATCATCAAAAAAACAAAAAAAAAAAAACAAAAAAAACAAAAAAAATAAAATTAAATTAAAAATCAAAAATTAAAAAAAATATTTAAAGAAAAGTGCACTAGAAAAACAAAACAAAACAAAACACCACCACCAAGAGGAATCGTGAATACAAATAAATCAAAGGCTTACATTGCCCAAACTGTCTGAAAGAAGTGCACCGTATAGGCTTCATGACACTGAGGAGAGGCTCTAAATCCTCGGGTTCTTTGGTGTTTTCATGATATGCACGGAGCTACTGGTGCAGCCTGGAAGCAGATGACAGCAACCAGGTGCTGTCTGGGAGCTTGCAGAAGCCCAGAGGACTTCATTTCTTTCTTTCTTTTCTTTTTAATTTATTTATTTATGATAGTCACATCAGAGAGAGAGAGGGAGGCAGAGACACAAACAGAGGGAGAAGCAGGCTCCATGCACCGGGAGCCCGACGTGGGATTCAATCCCGGGTCTCCAGGATCAGGCCCTGGGTCAAAGGCAGGCGCCAAACCGCTGCGCCACCCAGGGAGCCCGAGGACTTCATTTCTATGGTGATTAGTGCTCTGGCTGAAAACAGGCTCAGAGAAGACCGAGACCTGGCGCTACTTTGCATTGTACCTCATGCAAGGAGACAGGCCGGGCTAAAGTTTCCAAACAAGGAGCAGCCTTTGGGAGGCCTTGTACTATGTGCACAGGCGATGGTATATAAAGAGGGAAAGGGAACTATGCGTGTGTGAGAAAATAATACTTATTTGAATCTTAAAGTTTATGTATTTAAGTAATCTCTACGCCCAATGTGGGGCTCAAACTCATGACCCCAAGATCAAGAATCACAGGCTCCCCAGCCCCAGCCAGCCAGGATCCCCAAGACTACTTTGAAAAAAAATTTTTTTAAAGATTTGCTTATTTGAGAGGAAGAGGGAACATGTGAACAGGGGGAGGGGCAGAGGGAGAGAGAATCTCAAGCAGATTCCCTGCTGAGCAAGGAGGCCCAAGTGGGGTTTGATCCCAAGACCCTGAGGTCACAACCTGAGCCAAAACCTAGAGTCTCACACTGAACCCAAGGAGCCACCTAGGTGCCTCGTAGACTTCTTTGCATCTTATTACACCATCTAGTCCCTTCCTTCACCATGTGTGCCAGCTGAATACACTAGAGACTTGGTATTTTTCACCATCCTTTTCTCTGGAAGCCTGGCTTCAATACTGAGGATTTGACATTTGCGTAAGAGTAGAAAGAAGCCAAATCAAGCCAGAGGGTGGGCAGTCACCTCATCTGGCCACATTTCCTTGTCCTGTTAAAAACAAGCAAGAGGTGGCTCAGCGGTTAAGCACCTGCCTTTGGCTCAGGTCGTGATCCTGGAGTCGCTGGATCGAGTCCCACATTGGGCTCCCTGCAGGGGCCTGCTTCTCCCTTTGCCTGTGTCTCTGCTTCTCCCTCTCTGTGTCTCTCATGAATAAATAAATAAAATCTTACAAAAAAAAAAAAAAACAAGCAAGAGAGAGGAAACCGTGGCAAGCTTTCGATGGCTTGTATGGCTGATCTCTTGAGGATTAAATGAGGCCTCTGCTGGTGAGAATATCTGTTTCACTGTATAATAAGGCCCTGTTCATACTATATCCCTGGGTTGTGGGTGATGTTCAGTGGCTGAGTGTAACACAAAAAATGGTAAGAATGTAGCCTTGTCCTCTGACTGTTTGCCAGGAGCCACAGTGGTAGATATCAGTGAGCTGTGGGGGACAATGCATTTATATGACAAATATTTATTGTGTGCTTTCATGTACCAACACATGAAGAAAGGTCCCAGGATTCGTGGAACTTTATTGTAAATGGAAAGACAGAAGATTAAAAAGTGGGACTCCTGGGTAGCTCAGTCGGTGAAGCATCTGCCTATGGCTCAGGTCATGATCTTAGGGTCCTGAGATTGAGCCCCATATCCTTCTCCCTGTTCAGCAGGGAGTCTGTTTCTTTTTCTCCCTCTGCCTCTCCCCTCCAGCTCATGCTCTCTCTCTCCTGCTCCCTCTCTCTCAAATAAATAAATAAAATCTTTTTTTTTTTTTTAAGATTATTTATGCATGAGAGACACACAGAGAGAGGCAGAGACACAGAGAGGGAGAAGCAGACTCCATGCAGGAAGCCCGACACGGGACTTGATCCTGGGACTGTGGGATCACGCCCTGAGTCAAAGACAGACACCCAACCACTGAGTTACCCAGGCATCCCAAATAAATAAAATCTTAAAAAAAAGATTAAACGGTAAACAAATTAATAATAAGGATGATTTAGACTTGTACTGCGAAGAAAGCAAAATGAAATAATGTGCCGGGTTCCTGGAGAGGGTGGGCAGATTGCTTAAATAGTGGCTGGCTAGGGAGGGCTTGTTTGAGGGGGTGGCATTAGAACTAGTGACAGATGTCTCTCCCAGGTGATCCCAGCAGAAGTAGTCCAATGCTTCCGAAATCAATTTGTCAAAAGCCAATTTGCCAAATAATCAATTCAGTGGATTTGCAGAATTGGCCAGATTTCCTAATTTACCAGAAAATGATGTTTCGTGGCATGATAGTCTTGAATGAGATTCAAAGGATAATAATTTATTTTTTTTTTAAGATTTATTTATTCATGAGAGGCAGAGAGAGAGAGAGAGAGAGAAAGGGAGGCAGAGACACAGGCAGAGGGAGAAGCAGGCTCCATGCCGGGAGCCTGACACGGAACTCGATCCCGGGACCCTGGGATCCTGCCCTGAGCCAAAGGCAGATGCTCAACCTCTAAGCCCCCGAGTCGTCCCTAAGAATAATAATTTAATCTGATTTTTTTTTTTGTCTTGAATATTGAATAGAAAATGTGCTTCAAGAATATATTCTTAGTCTATTCAGGAACATCCTGCTGGAGGACCTTGAGTGTTAATTTAGAGTGTTCTCATCTCATTGTGCTGCCTCTGGCTCATGAGCTCAGGTGTGTGGGGGTTGGGGGTACACCATGGTTGCCTTGTTCATTCATTGTAGCTCCTCACCTATACTAGGTCGAAAACAATTGGTGAATGATTGAGATCCCTGTCCAGCAGCTGCCAATGGAAATCTTCCTCTCTGGTCTTAAGGACAGGGAAGGGTTAAAGTGGGAGGCTCTGAGCATGGGCCAATATTTAGAAGTACTTGTATAAACCATGAGCCTTCATTGATTGATTCTGCAGACCTTTCCAGAGCATCCCCTGGGTGCCAGGCTCATAGATTCTAAGGGCAAGCCAGATCATGCACAGGTAAGCAAAGGTAGAATTTTTATACTGAACCCTACCCCCGATGTAGGGCTCAAACTCACGACCCCAAGATCAAGACTATATGCTGTGCTGACTGAGCCAGCCAGGCTCTCCTGCCAAAGATATTAAGTTTTAACTCTGCAAAAAATAATAGAGTAGTTCTTCTTATAAAAAAATGGGCTCTCTCTCTCTCTCTCTGTGACTATCATAAATAAATAAAAAAAAAAAAGGGATCCTTGGGTGGCGCAGCGGTTTAGCGCCTGCCTTTGGCCCAGGGCGCGATCCTGGAGACCCAGGATCGAATCCCACGTCGGGCTCCCAGTGCATGGAGCCTGCTTCTCCCTCTGCCTATGTCTCTGCCTCTCTCTCTCTCTCTCTCTCTGTGACTATCATAAATAAAATAAAAAAAATAAAAAAATAAAAAAATGGGGACATGGCAGACAGGACTACAGCTTCTCGTCCTCCCTCCCCAGAGCTAACCACTGTTTGCAGTTTAATGAATATTTGTATTAGTTTCCTTGAGGCTGCCATAACAAATGGCTACAAACTTGGTAGCCGACAACAACAGAAATTTATTCTTTTCCAGCTCTAGAAGGTGTGGACAGGGTTGTCCTCCCTCTGAAGTCTCTAGAGGAGATTCCTTCCTTGGTGTGTCCAGCTTCTGGTGGCTGCTGGCTTCTGGTGGCCACTCCTTGGCTTGTGGCTGCATCCCTCCAACCTCTTGCCTCCATTATCACAAGACCTCTTCACTTGTGTCTCTTATAAGGACACTTGTCATTAGATTTAGGGACTGTGTGAGTATAATCTAGAATGATTTTATCTCAAGATACTTGCCTTGGGCAGCCCTGGTGGCTCAGCAGTTTAGTGCCACCTTTGGCCCAAGGTGTGATCCTGGAGACCTGGGATCAAGTCCCACATCAGGCTCCCTGCATGGAGCCTGCTTCTCCCTCTGCCTCTCTGTGTGTGTGTGTCTCTCATGAATAAATAAATAAATAAAATCTTAAAAAATATATTAAAAATAAAAGATCCTTGTCTTAATTATATCTGCAAAGATGCTTTTTCCAAATAAGGTCATATTCACCAGTTCCAGGTGGACATATCTTTCCACCACTCAATCCCTTATAATATCTTTCCTACACATATATGAGTGTGTGGGGAATATATATTATATATACCAAAGAAGAAATACATATTTTTTATTTTATTTTTTTTTAAGATTTTATTTATTTAATCATGAGAGACCAGAGAGAGAGAGGGGCAGAGACACAGGCGGAGGGAGAAGCAGGCTCCATGCAGGGAGCCTGACGTGGGACTTGATCCTGGCTCTCCAGGATCACACCCTGGGATGAAGGCGGTGCTAAACCACTGCGCCACTGGGGTGCCCTACAAATGGTATTTTACATGTTTTTTTCTATAGCTGTAGATGTCATTCTGCTATCGTTCTACTATCTAACTTGCTTTTCCTCCTGAACAATCTCTTTGAGAACTATGCTGTTTGTAGGTCGCTTTCACTGTTTTCATCTGATGCACACAGTATTGCAAGGTCTGGAATGTACTGCACTTCATTAGCCATTCTCCTATTGACAGACTTGAAATTTGTTTACAAATTTTCAGTCTAGGCTTAGTGAAATAACACATTCATTGATGTCATTAGGGTTTTAATTATTTAATTTTCTTTCTTTTTAAAAAATATTTTATTTATTTATTCATGAGAGAGACAGAGAGAGAGGCAGAGACATAGGCAGAGGGAGAAGCAGACTCCCTGAGCTGGATGTGGGTCTAGATCCCAGGACCCTAGGATCATGACCTGAGTCGAAGGCAGATGCTCAACCACTCAGGTGCCCTTTTTTTTTTTTTTTCATAGGTTACATGCCCAGTGTGGAGCTTGACATGGGGGCTTAAACTCATGATCCTAAGATCAAGACCTGAACTGAGATGAAGAATCAGACACTCAACCAACTGAACTACCCAGGAGCCCCTTATTTATTTCCTTTTAATTGTGAAAAGTATGAAGTGTACAAAAAAGACTGGATACAGTATGTGTGTACAGTTTAAAGAATAATAAATTTGGGGTACCTGGGTAGCTCAGTGGTTGAGTGTCTGCCTTCGGCTCAGGTCCTGATCCCAGGGTCCTGGGGTTGAGTCCCACATCAGATTCCCTGCAGGGAGCCTGCTTCTCCCTCTGCCTGTGTCTCTGCCAGTCTCTCTGTGTTCCTCATGAATAAAAAAAAAAAAAAAAAAAAGAATAAATGTGTATGTTGTTCCTATTATCCCGTTTAATAGGGTATTTTGGAAGTCTTTCCAGTAACTTGGAAGTCCTTCCTTAAATTCATTCCTTTCTCTTAGAAGAACCCTGTGTCCTGAATGTTGATAAGCATTTCTCGGCCTTCTTTATGTTTCTCTAACAGGTATGTATTCCTAAACCACATATTTTTGGGTTTTGCCTACTTAACCCCTTTCTATAAAAGTCCGTACACCTCTGATGCTTGCTTTTTTGCTTAACATTATGTTTTTGAGGTTCATCGTGCTGGCACATCTGTAGAGCATCCACTTTGGCTGCCTCACAGGATCACTATCCCATCACCTCCGTGTCCCTCTTCTTGGTTTGTGACCACATCTACCCCTCTGCTTTCTCCTGTGGTGGGAGAGGAGGTGGGGTGGTTGAACTTTGGGACATCACTTTAGGCACATCTGGCCCTTGGTTGCTGGCATCCACTGGATTTCCACAGCCCTGTGGGTAGACAGGGAGGGTTGAGGCAACCACACCACGGAAGCCAGAAAAAGAAATCCTCCAATAACCCTTTTGCCTGATGAACCCATGAATTTGGCTGAGTCTCTGTTTGGACTCACTCTTCACCATTCTCCTGGATCAGCCTGAGAAAGCCTCCTGTGTCAACAGCCACAGGAAATGGACATATGTCAGCTTCTTGTCCCTTTTGGTCTTTTCTCCATCAAGTCATATGCATTACTACTTTGGTTATGACTTGGGGAAAATTAGTTCTATGCTAGAAGTTGTTCTGATCTTGTGTGGACCCCAAGCATTGCTATCTACTATCTAACCCCACACCATATTCTCTTGGTCTCCAAATATCTCTATGTGTAGATAGATATTTAAAGATATATCTCTTTCTAAGCTTATATTGGTATACAGGTACATAGCTCTCTCTCCCTCTCTCTCTCCTTCTCAATATCTCCCACCTTTCCACCCTAGTCAAGCCACCATGATACCCCATGTGAACCTTAGCAATACCTCCCTCTCCAAACTCAGCCTCACTACTCTATTACCACACAGCAGCTAGAATAGTGCTTTCAAAATATGACACATCACTCCCCTACTCGAAACTTTCCAAATGGGGGCACCTGAGTGGCTCATTGGTTGAGTGTCTGCCTTTGGCTCAGGTCATGATCCCAGGGTCCTGGGATTGAATTCTGCATCGGGCTTCCTGTGGGGAGCCTGCTTCTCCCTCTATCTACGTCTCTGCCTCTCTCTGTGTGTGTCTCTCATCAATCAATCAATAAAATCTTTTTTTTTTTAATTTTTTATTTATTTATGATAGTCACAGAGAGAGAGAGAGAGAGGCAGAGACACAGGCAGAGGGAGAAGCAGGCTCCATGCACCGGGAGCCCGATGTGGGATTCGATCCCGGGTCTCCAGGATCGCGCCCTGGGCCAAAGGCAGGCGCCAAACCGCTGCGCCACCCAGGGATCCCTCAATCAATAAAATCTTAAAAAAAAAGAACACCCACACAGAAAACTTTCCAAATGGCTTCTAATCACACTTTAAATAAATGAAATCCACAGTCCTTACCCTGTGGTCTCCCAAGGTCCTGGATAGCCATTTCCATTTGACTGGGTCTTTGCTTTTACTATGTCCTCTCTCTGAAAGGTTCCTCCTCCTAAGGCTTAGCACTGGGTGGGATGCTCTCCCCCCCCCCCCCCCCCCCTTTTTAGGTAGAGAATCTTCAGACTGTGATAGAGGAGCATACTAGTTTGGGGATTGAACACACCTTGGTTCTTACTGATGCCTGCCTATCTTGGGATCAGGTGTTCTAGGGTATGTCATGTGGGTGATGAATGTACTAAAGTGAACACAAGCCCCTTCAGGGGAGAGTGCAAGTGGAATGACCTTTGGTGATTGTCTCGGTTAGCATGCTTTTGGCAGCAAGTTATGGCAATCTGACTCCCTGCGGCTTAATCCATGATGACAGTTACTATTTATTCAGCCTGAAGCCCCTGGGCTAGTCACAGGATTGCTCTGCAGCTCAGCAAGAGGATCCAGCTTTTCGACCTCTGCTCTGCCACCCTCTGCTCAGGGGCTTTCTTGTGCCATGCTTCTGCGGATCGCTACTTGCCCAGGGCAGCTTCCTGCAAAACGTCCTCCCAGGGGAAAATGGGTGCAAGTCCCCCCCACCCCCATTCGCGCCCTTTCGAGCTCATTGGCCGAGATTTATTTTTTTTTGCCCACCCACAAGCCAATCCGGCAAAGGAGAAGAAGGAGGGCTGTGATTGGCTTAAACTAGAGAGGACGTCGACCCCTGGGGACCAATTTCCAAGGGCCATGTGATGCTCAGCGGCTTTTACACAATTAATTGACAGATAATCCACCCCATTCTACAGTCCTTCAGACTGCCGGAGACAGCATCTATGTTCTCAATCCTCCTTGACCCACTTAACAGACACAGGGGCTTACTATGAGCTCATCTCGATTCCTACTTTCTTGCCCTGGGGTATTAACAGGATCTCTGCTCCAAGACCTCCTCTGATGAGTAGATGCCATTCTTTCAGCGCTCTCTGGCTGAGACGCGTCTCCTAAGGGTGAAGTTCGGCTTGGGTTGGAATGTACTGATTTTGGAATAACCAGAGAAGTGAAATTTACAGACACCGATTCACTTTCTACTTTTCAATATTTTCTCAATTCTTCAAAATGTCTCGATACATTGAAGAACATCCCCGGATACATTTTATTTTATTTTTAAAAGATTTATTTATTCATGAGAGACACAGGCAGAGGGAGAAGCAGGCTCCATGCAGGGAGCCCGATGTGGGACTCGATCTGGGGACTCCAGGATCACGCCCTGGGCCGAAGGCAGATGCTAAACCGCTGAGCCACCTGGGCTGCCCCACGGATACATTTTATTTTATTTTATTTTATTTTTACTTTTTAAATTTTTTCCACGGATACATTTTAAAGGCCATTTCTTTCAGATTTGGTCTCTCTTAATGGATCCGACAGATGAACGTGTATGGTATTCAATTATGTCAGGTGTATTCATTCCAACGAGAGCGAATCATCATTTTATTTTGTTTTAAAACTCTCAGTTTATTTTTTTATTTTTAAAAAGATTTTATTTATTTGGGAGAGAGAGAGAGAGAAGGAGCTCAGGGAGGAGCAGACGGAGGAGCAGAGGGAGAGGGGCAAGCAGACTCCCTGCTGAGCAAGGACCCAGATGGGGTAAGGGGGAGGGGTGTCCATTTTGGGACTCTGGGTCATGACCTGAGCCAAGGGTAGATGCTTACTGACTGAGCCACCAGGCACCCCTCAAACCCTAAGTTATAAAAAGGATGTCCATTTAAGGCTATGATCAAACTTTCCAATGTCAGCTTAAGTCAAGATCCAATCCCTTGAGTTGGCCCGATCCTTCCAGGAGAGCCTCCAGAGTTGGATTTGGTGGTGTTCCTAGTAGGTGGGTAGCTGTCAGTGGTCCATGTTATTTCCTAGCTGTCTCTCCAAGAATAGATTTTTTGGATTCTTTTCCAGTTGCATCTTAGCATGATGGTATTTGTTTCTATGTGTACAAAAAAATATCATTCTTTGGGGGGATCCCTGGGTGGCTCAGTGGTTTAGCGCCTGCCTTTGGCCCAGGGCATGATCCTGGAGTCCCTGGATCGAGTCCCACGTTGGGCTCCCTGCATGGAGCCTGCTTCTCCCTCTGCCTGTGTCTCTGCCTCTCTCTCTGTGTCTCTCATGAATAAATAAATAAAATCTTTTTTTTTTTAAAAAAAGAAATATCATGCTTTGGGAAGAGAGGAGAAAAATGAGATTCATATTGCTAAAAGCACTTGGACTTTCAGATAGCCCTGACTTGTACTCCAACTATGGGTGCCACTCCTCTTCCGGACCATCAGTTTGGGCCTTTTTGGAAAACTCTTCACTACTTCCAAATACTCTTGCTTTTCTCTTGAAGCTGCTTTCAACATATTCCAGAGGACCCAATATGTTTTCACAATTTCCTGTCTCTGAAGAAGTGTAGGTGCATCTGGTCTGGCCAGGAAAATTTCTTTCTTTCTTTCTTTCTTTCTTTCTTTCTTTCTTTCTTTCTTTCTTTCTTTCTTTCTTCCCTTTCTTTCATTTTCCTTTTTAAAAAAATATTTTATTTATTTGTGAGAGAGAGAGACAATGCAAGAGAGCAAGCATGAGTAGGGGAAGGGGCAAAGGGAGAAGGAAACAGACTCCCCGCTCAGCAGGGAGCCCAATGCAGGGCTTGATCCCAGGACCAAGACCTGAGCAGAAGGCAGATGCTTGACTGAGTCACCGAGGTGCCCCTGACCTGGTAAATTTCTGTGTTCTTTTAAAAATCTTTGAAGTACCTAGAATAGGATGGAGTTTAGAATTTTGGGAGTGTGGTGTATAAAGAGTACCAAACTAGGGGCAGCTGGGTGGCTCAGTCAGTTTAGCTTCCAACTCTTGATTTCAGCTCAGATCATGGTCTCAGGGTCATAAGATTGAGCCCTGCTGGGCATGGAGCCTGGTTAAGATTCTCTCTCCCTCTTCCTCTGTATTTTCTCTCTCATCAAAAATAAGCAACAGGTACAAGGAGAAGAGGGTAAGTGCAGAGATGCAAGAAAGGTTGCACATAGACAATAAATAGTTTAAGGTTCTTGGTCAAGAAGGGCCCTCCCAGCAATGTTCCCATTTTAAATGGGAAGAACTTTCTTGAATCTCCTCCTCTTCTCCCTGTCTAATCTTGTTAAGAAGGATATGAGACAGCAAGGTGAGGCCTAAAAAGGTATTTCCAAGGGTTTGTGTGTGTCTGGATGTGTCAAAGGGATGATGACAAAGTACCCAGTTATTTTGGCTATATAAACTTGCCTCTCCCTTGGGTCCTCTACAGATGCTTTGCCTGATTGGGTGGGCCAGGATTAAAGGATTAAGAATGAATCAAGTGGCTGTCAGTTTGTAAACCTAGCCCTCTGCCCTTCGTGAGAATTGGCCAGTCCCCTAGTCAAACTGCAATTTGCATACTCTATGAAGGCCAGGTCTATGCCTTACATAGCAGAACCTCCTTGCCTAGTTAAGGATGGGCACCCAATAGGCATTTTTGAATGAATGACTGTTTCTTTTTTTATGACTTTATTCATTTATTCATGAAAGACACACACACACACACAGAGGCAGAGACATAGGCAGAGGGAGAAGCAGGCTCCCTAGCCTGATGCAGGACTTGATCCCAGGACCCTGAGATTATGACTTGAGCCAAAAGCAGATGCTGAACCACTGAGCCACCCAGGTGCCCCTGAATGGCTGTTTCTTTCTTTCTTTCTTTTTTTTTTTTTTTAGATTTTATTTATTTATGAGAGACACAGCACAGGAGAGAGAGGCAGAGACACAGGGAGAAGCAGGCTCCATGCAGGGAGCCAGACATGGGACTCAATCCTGGGTCTCCAGGATCACAACCTGGGCTGAAGGTGGTGCAAACTGCCGAGCCACCTGGGCTGCCCTGAATGATAGTTGAGCTCCTATTATGGATCAGGCTCTGGGAATCCTGGAGAACCTAGTGAAACAAGGATTTTGCTCCTGTGGAATTTGCATTACGGTGTCAGAGGAAATAAACATTAATCCCTCAAAGATGACTCTCCTTCCCAGTCAAGACGAACTCATGCCTTGGCAAAGGTGATAACTCAAACAAAGAGCCAGAGCTGGCTCTAGAACTTTGAGGTGGGAGGGGGGCAGCTTTTCTGGAAATCATGTTTACATAGCAAAATCCTGTTTTAAATGAGAACCTATGTTTATTTGTGGTTATTGAGAGATGGAAGCTGTTTGTGATTTTAGTGGTGAGGTTGCTTCATAAAACTCCCAACACTGAAAAAAATGTACCTGGGAAGCTTCTTGGGTTGCTGTCAAAACAAGTTACAAGGAATGTGCGAAGGTCCTTAGCACAGAGCCAACCCATGTACAGTAGGAGTGAAATAAATAAACCTTCAACATATACCCAAGTCCCATTTTTCTCTGCCACCTGGTCCAGCCACCATCATCTATTTCAACATTATTCTAACTGGTCTCCCTGCTGATACACCTGCTCCCTGAAGCCTATTCTCAGCTGAGCAAGCAGAGGGATTCCTATTACAGTCAGAACATGTCCCTCTCTTGCTCAAAACCTTCAGTGGTCTCATCTTGCCCATGGTAAAAGCTGGTCTTCATGGTCTTCAGGAGCCACTTGGGCTGCCTGCGACGTTTCCCTTCATTGATTTTATCCTCCTCCTCCTCTTAAAAAAATATTTATTTGAGAGAGACAGAGAGAGAGAGAGAGAGAGAGAGAGAGAATACGTGCAGGAGCAAGAGGGAGAAGCAGGCTCCCTGCTGGGCTGGGAGCCCAAGCTGGGGCTCCATCCCAGGACCCTGGGATCATGACTTGAGCTGAAGGCAGATGCTTCAGCACCTGGAGCTGCCCAGGTGCCCCCATTGACTTTATCTTCTACCTCAGGTCTTTCAAGTCAAAGAAACAATGCTGGACACTACTATTTCTCAAACTACACCCAACACTCCTCAGGACTTTAGCACCTGCTGTCATCTCCGCCTGGAAACTTTCTCCCCAGATACGAAAGAGCTCATGACACCTGTCACCTGCTTCAAGTCAATGGTAGATGTCACCTTTTCTTTTCTCTTCCTTCCTTCCTTCCTTCCTTCCTTCCTTCCTTCCTTCCTCCTTCTTCTTCTCCTTCCTTCCTTCCTTTTTCTTTCTTTCTTTCTTTCTTTCTTTCTTTCTTTCTTTCTTTCTCTCTCTCTCTCTCTCCTTTCTTCTCTTTTCTCTCTTTCTCTCTCTCTCTCTCTTTCTCTCTTTCTTTCTTTTTCTTTCTTTTCTTCCCAGGGCATGATACTGGAGTCCCTGGATCGAGTCCCACATCAGGCTCCCTGCGTGGAGCCTGCTTCTTCCTCTGCCTATGTCTTTACCTCTCTCTCTGTGTCTTTCATGAATAAATAAATAAAATCTTAAAAAAATTTTTGAGAGAGAAAGAACGAGCGGCGGGGAGGGCAGAGAGAGAAGCAAGCGGACTCCCCACTGAGCAGGGAGCCCGACTCGGGGCTCAATCCCAGCACCTCCGGGATCATAACTTGAGCCGAAGGCAGATGCCCAACCGACTGAGCCACCCAGGTGCCCCTGACGTCACCTTTTCAATGGAACCTTCCCTGACAGCTCTATTTAAATAGAAACACTCGTCCTTCTTTCTTTTCTATCCTTCCCTGATTTCTTTCCATGGAACTGAACACTTTCTATTCTACATGAATAACAGGATTCGTATTATCTACACGACACTCATTGTACACTATATATTTTCACTATTTGCATTGTACTATGACCTACATGTGTCCTCCGCCCCTTACCTCCTGTTGACACGGGGCAGGAACTTTGCTTCGTTCACTGCTGCACCTGCGGAGCCCCGAACGGTGCCTGGTACCCAGCGGCGCTAGGGTATCTGCAGGGAGAACAGATCAATAGCGAATGAATGAGCCCGGGCACCAGCCCGCGGCCTCCCGCCCCCGGCTGCCCGCGCTGCTCTAACCCCTCGGCGCGGCAGGTGAGCGGGGAGCCCGCGCGCAGTGCGCCTGCGCAGCCCCACCCCCCGCACGCGCGCGTGGGTCGAGGGCCCTAAGGCCGCGGGCACTCCTTTGCGAGCTCGGCGCCCGCGGAGGGTTACACGCGGGGGGCGTGGCCTCGGAGGGGGCGGGGCCTCGTCCGGGGGCGGGGCCGGGGGCGGGGCCGCGCTGGGATCCCGCAGGCGGCGGCCGCGCCGCGCTCAGTAGCGCTGCCCGCCGCCCGCCCGCCGCCCGCCGCCGCCCGGGAGCGCGCCCGCCCCGGGACCCCGCCGTCCCTCCGCGCCGCCGCCCCCGGCCTGGCCCCCGCCGGGCCCGCGTCACCGCGCAGCCCCGCCGCAGCCATGTCCAAGCAGCCGCGGGCCAGCCGGGAGGAGATCCTGGAGAGCCAGGTGATGTGGGAGCCCGACGGCAAGAGCACGCACATGCACCGCTTCCGGGCGGCCGCGGCTGCTGCCTGCGGCCTGGCGCTGGGTGAGTGCCCCCCCCCCCCGCCGGCGCCCCCGGGTCTCCCCCCCTGCAGCGCCCTGCAGCGCCCGGGAGGGGCGCCCCTTCCCCGGGGTGGGGCACCTTCTGACCGTGCGTTTTGCCCCCTTGTCTGCAGGGCGTCAGCTCTCGTGCTTGCAGGGTGCATGCCCCTCCCCGCTGCAGCATCTGTGCCCCAGGAGGGGCCCCCCACTCGCCCTCTTAGCATCTTGGTCCCTGGGAGGCCCCCCCACCGCCTTGGAACCTCTGGGGACTGAGGTCCCTCGCTAGGCTTCCTACTTGTGAGATGAGGTGTCCCCTGGCGCCTTGCGCCTTGCGCCTGGCTTGGGGGAAGGGGGGGCTTCCCCCCAGACATGGAGTCTTTCTAACTTGTGGCTCTTCCCCTGTGTTTGTGGGGGTCACTTGCCAGCCAGTAACACCTTGTGTTGTCCCCTTCCCCTCCTAGCCCCCCCCCCCCCCACTTGACATTACTAAAGGGCTCGCATGGAATCCAGCACCCACAGGAGAAAGACACTCTTTTCTGAAAGAAAATACAGCCTTTGGGATTGAGGCAGGACTCGTTTTCCTCCTGTTTACTTTACCCTCCCAGCCCCCAGCAGAACCGAGGCACGGCCCCTCCCTGCAGCCACCACCCTGGCTCTCAGAAACTGCCTGGCCTGGCTGCCTGTGGGCCGGCCCACAGGGGCCCGTTTTCTGGGTGAGAAGCACCTGCACGTGTCTCCTGCCAGCTCTAGCTGGCTCGTCCGACTTCCTGCAGGACCTTCCCCACCTTCAGGGGTTTCAGCTCCTCTCTGGCCACTTCCCTTCCCTCGTGGCCCTCAGCTGGCTTCTGGGACTCCTGTGGTTCTGTGGTGGCATCGCTGTTCTCAGCCGCCCTGACAGAAGTGGACATGGGGCCATCTGTCCTGTGTAGGGGAGTCCTCGGTGACACTACCTTGCTGCTTACATCCCCCGCTTTCCTGGGGCCCTCGTTCCCTCTACTCTGAACACTGGCTGGTTTCCCTGCTTCCTGCTTTTCCTTCCTCTTCTCTTCGGGACACCCTGCTTGCTTCACTGGAGCACAGGTCTGACTTTGTCACTCCTTAGCTCAGAGGCTCACAATGGTCCCTTGTTGACCGTGGAATTGCATGGTGCCACCTGGCAGCTTCCAAGCCTTCCACTGTATGATGGGTGTCAAAGCTTCCAGTGAGCCCCTTCCCTTGGTGAACCCAGCTCCCTCCCTCCTGCTCACTACACAGAAAGCATCTTGGAGACAGATGTGGCTTATCACTCTGGGCCTTTCAGGTATTAGCTGGTAAATTAACGTGTGTAGGATTGGGGGAGAACAGACCTGATTCCCAGAAAGAGCCAGGAGTAAGATACTCATCTGTGTCACCTCACCTCGATTCCATCTTTCTTTCTTCTGCTAGCAGAGGTATAGTGTTCTCCTGTGCTTAACTAGCCTTGGTGCTTTAGGAAATGATTGCACATGAGTTGTGAGGTGGGCGAGATGCATCTGACCTGACTACCTGGATTTTGAACTGGCTCCACCACTTCCTAGCCGTGTGACCTAGCTGTGAGACCAAGTCTTACTTTCCCCGTCTGTAAAATGGGCATGGTGAGAGAGGAGCTGTGTCAGTGGGTGGTGTGAGGGAGGCAGGAGGCCCTCACACCCAGCGGTCACCTGCACCTGGCCTGTAGGTTGCTGCATAAACCCGACCACACACTGGCAGCTCCTAGTTGGCCTGCTCAGGGCTGGTAGCTGGGGGAATGAGCCCAGACTGGACTTGAAGACTTGGCTCAAGCGGCTCACAAACTGGGAGACTGCATAGGAAAAGCTAGATTTCTGACTTCTTTTGAAAACCCAAAGGCCTGTGATGCTAGATCTGTGTCCCCACATGGTGACAATGAGCTGGGCTGAGTTGGGTTCTCCTCTTGGTTGGAGGATGATTTAGAGCTTGGTGTTTGTCTTTTCTCCTCTTCCACTCCTGGTGGTTGAACCAGTCTGCTGCTTCTCTCTCTTCCAGAAGCCCAGCCCTGGAGGTTTTGGGCTTTAAGGTCTAACTCAGATGCTGCCTTGTCTTGATCATTGTCTTTGAATGTTTTCTCCTTTCTCCTGTTCTCCAAATGCTTGTAATTTGGACTTTTTTTTTTTTTTTTTGTAATTTGGACTTTCATTCTGCCTTGCCTTTTCATGAATTTTTAAGTATTCAAATTGCTTAAGGACTGCACCCTTGAACTTGTATCCTCTGTACACCTCTTCCCCCCTGGGGCGTGCGTGTAGTTGGCATGCAGTATTGAGCAATGTTGTACCCCCACGTACAGAGAGAGCAAGGTACACATCTTCCCGGGGCGCTTCAGTTGTGCTCCAGCTTCAAGGATGGGTGGATGTAGGGGTGGGGGCGCATTCTCCAGCTTGGTCTGTCACCCTAGACCAAGGTTGGCATGAGGTTTCTCCCCCAGCCTTGGCAGGGTTACCTATTCTCTTTTCCACTACGAGGGCCACAGGTTGGTTTGTTCTTCTCACTGCTTCTAGCAGAGCTCACCTGAGGACTCCCAAAAACCTACATAGACCTGGGGGCCCTCCGGATGCAGACCTACTATGGAGCAGCCCACTATGGCAGCCTAGCATGTGTGCATGCAGACCTCCTATGGAGCAGCCCTCTATGGCAGCCTAGCATATGTGCATGAGAGGCCTCTTTCACAAAGACCCCAGGGGTCATGCTGCATGTACCAGCCCTCTGTAATTAGGGGAGTGACACCTGCTTTAAAGGACATGTTCTTTTGGTGGACTGTGCCACGTGTCTTTCTGTATGCCACGAGCTACAGATCATTTCAGCATTCAAGCAGCTGGGATAGCGTTTGCCCACAAATAGAAGGCTGGGTCCCTGTTCTCAAATAGCTCAAGCGTAGCTGGGGGAGAAAGCTCGTGCAGGACAGCAGCGCTGCAGTGAATCAGTGACCAGCCTGGGCCCAGGGGCAGCCAGCTGTGGTCTCCCAAGCACTTTACTGTGGACTCAGTCTGTCACTGCAGTGGAAAGAGGCCGCTGGGTCTTGAGCTGAGGTTGGGAGGTGTAGACTGGTCTGGGTGGAGAGGAAGAAGGGGGTGAATTGCAAATTCAGATGCCTGTGGGGGGCCAGCAGGTGAGGTGGATAATGGTACCAGTTAGCTTTTATTATTAAAAAAAATTTCTTTTAAAGATTTTATTTATTTGACACAGAAGGTAGAGAGAGCACAATGGGGAGTTGGAGGGAGAGGGAGAAGCAGATGCCCTGCTGAGCAGGGAGCTTGACATGGGACTTGATCCCAGGATCATGACCCAAGCCAAAGGCAGAAGCTTCACTGACTGAGCCCCCCAGGTGCCCCACCAGTCAGCCTTCTTGGGTGCTTTACATGCATCCACTGATACTGTCCTCAGTAAGCTGGCCAGGTACATGCTGCTTTGACCCCATTCCCCAGCTGGGAAAACAGAAGCTCAGTCTGGGTGGGGATGTTGCAGCTGTGAGTGGCGGACCTGTAGTCTGTTTCCAGAATCATTAGTCTCTTCTGCATTATGTTGCCTTTCGAATGTGGGGGAAGGCTCAGGGGAGGCTGGTAGGCAGCTGTCACCCAGCTCGATAGCCGCTTGTCACTATGTGGTGTGACAGTGCCTTAGCCATCCAGGAGAGCAAGGCCACGGCTGAGGTGTCCCTGACCTGGCCTGGCCTCAGAAGTAGCCCTTGGTCATTTCCATAACATCCTGCTGGTGACACTGAGGAGCCCTGCTCAGTGTGGCGAGGGGGGCAGCACACAGATGGAAGTGTGGGAGGCCAGAAGCATAGGCGTCTAACCCCAGGAGAAGGCGGGAACACCGAATTTCACAGTACGTTGGCAGCTAGATCAGGTTCTTCGTGAGCACAGTGCAGATTGAACCACACGTGCCCATGGTGGGTCATCGGGGCTTCAGGAGTGCAGGCTGTGAGTAGGGGCTGGGAGGGGGTGAGTGGGGGCTGGGAGGGGCCCCTGCTGGTCTTGGAGTCATTCTTGATGACGGGGCTGGGCGGGGCTGGGTCTTGGAGGGTGGAGGAGTTTCTGCGCCAGGTCCATCCTTTTCTCTGTGGTCCTCCTAGTGTTAGGGGGCTGTCGGGACTGCTCAGTTCCCAGATTGGCAGGCAGGTGGCATCTTCCTCCCTGTGGACCTTGTTGGTGACTCACTGTTGATGGGCTCTTGCAGTCTTCAGTGGGCGCGTGGGTGGCAAGCCTTTGGTCCATCTCCGTGTAAGCTGGGAGGGGAGAGAGTTTTTTGTCTTGGAACTCTGCCTTTTGTGAGGATCAAGATGACCAAAAACAAAGACCAGGAAAGAATGGAGCTGTGGGTCTGTCTGGGGGCAGGGCAGCTTCCCCAGTGGGGGCTGGGCAGGGGCTCTCTCTCCCAGGGCTGCCCTGGGTCTGCATTTGCCCCACCTTCTGGACCAGAAGCTGGAGTGCCCCTGCTCATGAACGCTTTCAAGTACCTGCCCAGCCCTGTCCCAAGGTCGCAGCCCATCCCATCGCGTCAGCTAGCCTGGCTAGCCCGGTATGTGTCGTGCCTCTGCGAGATGACCTTCACTGATGTTAGTGGCTAACGTGCCAGGTGCTTTCTCTCTGCCAAGCCCCGTTTTTAGTGCTTTGTGTGTTTTGATTCTTTCAGTTCTTGACAGTGACCCTGTGACAAGTTCTATTATCTTCCTTTCATGGAGGAGAGACTGAGGCCCAGGGATGATTGATTACTCATCTGAGCTCACATAGCAGGTTCTGAACCCAGATTGTTGCACTCTGGACCCTGTGTCTTTAAGGACATGCTCTACTACTCCCCGGGGTCACCGTTGTTATTCCCCTTTTGCAGACAACAATCCTGAGACTCAGGGGGCGGAGCAGCTTGCCCATCACCATTGGTTGTAAGTGTCTAGCTCAGCCCTGGAGCACAGGGTTACCTCTCCTCTGTCATGGGAGCATCCATATCCTTCTCCAGTCAATCTCCAGGTGACACATAGGGAAACTGAGTCCCAGAGAGGCAGACTGGCCTACCTGAGGTCTCTGAGCATGGTCTCTAGAGTCAGGGTTGGCCCTGGTGTTCCAGATGCCTGGTCCCTGGTGTTTTTCCCTGCATGATTGAGCAGGTGGGTGGGGCTGGAGGGCAGTTCTCCAGGGGCTTGGAGGAGGTACAGGCATCATTGCCAGGATTCGCCCTGAAGCCCTGCTCCTCCATCACTGTGTGACACGTGTGCCACCTCTCCCTGTTTCATCCCCAGTTTATCCTTCTCCATCCCTGTGGCAGCCCCTTCATCTGGACTCTTGGCTTCCTCCCAGTGTCCTGATCCTGCCCTTGCTGCCAGGGCCAGTCCCCTCCTTCTGCAGCAAGTGTCTGCTGTCAGAGCTGTCTCCCTCTACGTCCTCCCTCCCTGTCCACCAGGACTGGGGACAGGATGGGCCATTGAGTCTTCAGCTGACTGATGGGAGGGAGAGACTTCAGCCTCACCTAAGTGTTGGGCCCTTTTTTTTTCTCTTCCTGACACCCTGCTGGTCATCTTCCTGCAGTTACCTGGTTCCTGCAGCACCAGCATATGAATGGAGAGCCTCTCACAGTATGTGGAGATTAGAAAGGCCCAGTGAGGGGCGGGGACCATCCCAGGTCTCAGGATTGGAAGCTGCTGTGGAGAGGGGCCTTCCCTTTGTGTAAGAGGGAGTGAGAGGAGTGTATTAACTTGCCCATAAAATCTGGAAAGACACACAAAACTCTTTAACTGGTTACTTCTGGACAAGGAAAGTTAAATGATTATAGGGCACGAGGGAGAGGAACTTTTTCCTGTATGATTTATATTTTGTTATTTTGAATCATGCAAATGTATTGCTTATTCAAAAATCAAAATAAATCACCATTCCTTCCTCTCCCCTAACACTGTTACTGGCACAAGAAGTCATCAGTGAGCTTCTAGTTTTGCACTTCTGGGTTTTGAAGTCTGTTGGATGTGGCTTTCCTAAGTTTGTATGATGTAGTAATAGCAAGCTTAATGTAGTTCTCTGATTCTGTCCAATTCTGTGTAAGGCCCTGTTCTAGCATCTTATGTGTGTGTTTATGCTCATTTAAATCCTCCCAAAGCTCTGTCGGGGGGGGGGGGGGTGCTATTAACTATGTCCATTTTACAGATGGAGAAACAGAGACACTGTGCTCAGGTAACTTCCACAAGGTCACACAGCTAATAAATGGCCAAGCCAGGATTTGGCTCCAGGGCCCATGTTCTTAGGCATGTTGATTAGGATATGAAATCACTGCTTCTTTGCTTCATTTGTTTTAGGGACTAGCAGTGGTAGATTTGCTCCCATTGGTAAGAATTAGGATACTCCACCTCCCTCCGACCATTTCTTTTTTTTTTTTTTTGAAAGATTTTATTTATTCATTAGAGATAGAGAAAAATGAACAGGGGTTGGGGGTTAGGCAGAGGGAGAGGGAGAAGCAGGCTCCCCACTGAGCAGGGAGCTTGCAACATGGGGCTACAACATGGGATCCATGTGGGCTCCATCCCAGGACCCCAGGATCATGACCTGAGCTGAAGGCAGGTGCTTAAGGGCTGAGACACCTAGGCCCCGCCCCCAGATAATTTCTTATCAGATGCCTTTAACCACTCAGACATACCTGTAATTTGTTAGGTGTGTCCCATCTTATTATTGAACTGCCAAGGGCAGCCTGGGTGGCTCAGCGGTTTAGCGCCATCTTCAGCCCAGGGTGTGATCCTGGAGACCCTGGATCGAGTCCCAGGTCGGGCTCCCTGCATGGAGCCTGCTTCTCCCTCTGCCTGTGTCTCTGCCTCTCTCTCTCTCTGTCTCTCATGAATAAATAAATAAAAATCTTAAAAAAAAGAGAGAGAACTGCCAAGACTTTCTTTTTTTAAAAAAATTTTTTAATAAGATCTTATTTATTTGAGAGAGAGAGAGACAGATAATCAAGAGAGCATGAGGGAGAGGGAGAAGCACGCTCCTGCTGAGCAGGGAGCCCAACATGGGGCTCGATCCCAGGACCCTAAGATCATGACCTGAGCCAAAGGCAGACACTTAACCAACAGCCACTCTGGCATCCACCTGTCTTAAAAATGTTTTTCGAGATAAGACTTTCTAAGATTTGTTTGAGCTATGTGCCATTATATTTTATTTTTAGAAAATTATGATGACTTATACCACTGGTCAGTTGAATCATATTCAGACTTCTGGGCAGAGTTCTGGAAATTCAGTGGACTTGTCTTCTCACGCATGTATGATGAGGTAAGTAGGGATTTTGCTTATGTGTTATCTTTTTATGGTTTTGTTCCAAAATAAAGTGTTCATTTTTGGGAACACTGAATCATATTTTCTTTTGAAGCCTCACATCAGTGGGGAAAAGTCATTGTTCTAGGGAGTTGGCAGAAAATTGTGTTGAGGTCACAGAATCCATGGAGACTATGCAACCTCTGGACTCTGATGTGTGGACCCCAGGCCCTGACCTGGGACCTTGAGCGATCCTACGTAGCAGGGCATTATCATATTATTTTTATTTTATCTTAAAAAAAAAAATTAATTGTGGTAAAATACACATAGCACGATTTATCATCGTAGCCATCTTAAAGTGTCCAGTTCAGTGGTGTTATTAAATACATTCACATGGCTGTTGTTTTTTATTTTTATTTTTTTAAAGGTATTATTTATTTACTCATGAGAGACACAGAGAGAGAGGCAGAGACATAGGCAGAAGTCTCGCTGCGGGGAGCTCAATGAGGGATTTGATCTCAGGACCTGAGATCATGACTTGAGCCTAAGGCAGCCACTCAACTGCTGAGCCACCCAGGCGTCCCTGCTGTGGTTTTTTAAACTATCAATAGTTTTATTATTATTTTAAAGATTTATTTATTTATTCATGAGAGAGATACAGAGAGAGGCAGAGACACAGGCAGAGGGAGAAGCAGGATCCTCACAGAGAGCCTGATGTGGGACTCAAACCCGGGACTCTGGGATCATGCCTTGGGCCAAAGCTGAGCCACGCAGGCGTCTCAGTTTTATTATTTTTTAAAATCCGAGTTCAGGGAACATTTCTACTCCTTATGTTGTCAATCAGTGACCATCTGGGGAAAGCAGGTCCTGTTACTTAAAGTATAAGTTAATTGTGTTTTGGTTTGACTGTGGGGCAAACTGTTCTGAAAGGCTTGTCTGTAGGTACTTGGGGAGGGAGTCCTGGGGCCCGGCTCCAGGGAGTTGCGGTGAGAGGGGCAGGTGGATGCCGTAGCTCCATATCCTGGATTTTAGGGTATCTGGTCAGATCCTGGGGCACATCTGCCTTATTTATTGTCCCCTGCACCTCTCATAGAGTAGGTGCTTCATAAAGATCTGTTGAAAGAGTTCATTAGTGGGGATGGTGTATTTTCCCTTGGCATTAATTTCCTTTTTTTTTTTTTTTTTTTAAAACTACGTTGAGGAATAATGAACCATGAAACCGTATATATTTAAAGCATCTAATGTGATGATTTGATATATGGATGCACTATGGAATTAACACACCCATCACCTTACTTTCTGTGTGGCGGGGACGCTCAGATCTCCTCCCAGAGGCTTTGGCGTGTGAGACCCTGTCTGATGAGGGATGATGAGCTCCAGGGCCCTAATCTTTCAGTTCTAAGCCTTTAGGCCAGTTTGGTGGTCAGTCTCTGAAATGATTTAATGACGCTTTGGGCCAGTGAGTTAGCAGGCTTCCCGGGAAGTGGAGTCACTTTTATTTACTCCTGGTGTAGATCTCACCTGTGTGTGTGTCTTGCTTTGCTGTCATTCTCCATAGGTTGTGGACACGACAAAAGGGATTGCAGACATCCCCGAGTGGTTCAAAGGCAGTCGTCTAAACTATGCGGAAAACCTCCTGCAGCACAAAGAGAATGACAGAGTTGCCCTGTACGCTGCGAGTGAGTCCTCCTGGCTCCCTGGGTTTCCCTCTCTGTTTTCCAGGTGCCCCTCATGTGAAGGGCCAGATGGCTGGAGAGGCTCTGACATAGTCAGATTGCCATGTGTGTTTTCAAACAACATCTTGGCGCCTCCTTTTTTTTTTTTTTCCTTCCTTCTTTATTTATGGAAAAAGCATGTGTCATTAAACATCCCATCTTAACCATTTTTAAGCATACAGTTCAGTAGTGTTTGAGGCCTTCCCATTGCTGTGCACTGGCTCTCCAGAACATTCACCTCCTGTGACACTGACACTGTATCCACAAACCACTGGTTTCCCCTCCCTGCCCCAGCTCCGGGTGACCACCTCTCTACTTTCTGCTCCTGTGATCTGATTACTGTGCACACTTCCTAAGTGAGCCATAGTGTTTGTCCTTTTGTCACTGGCCTGTTTCAGCATGGTGTCCATGTAGTCGTGTGTGACAGCATTTCCTTCTTTTTTGAGGCTGCGTAGTATCCCCTTGTTTGGATATCCCACATCTTGCTTGTCTGTTGATCCGTCACGGGGCATGTGGGCCACTTTCACCTCTTGGCTGTTGTGAATCAGGCTATGATGAACGTGGGTGTGCACATAGCTCCTTGACACCTGGCTTTGCATCCTTTTGGATATTTACCCAGAGGTGGATCATATGATGATTCTATGTTTAATTTTCTGAGGAACTTCCTCCATACTGTTTTCTGTAATGATTGCTCTTGGCACCTTTCCAATGTCATTAAAACCTGTTGACTTTTTCTTAGTGCTGGAGAGGGGAGAGAACAGTGGTGTGATCCTGTTTTATGAGAGAAATGAGACACCTGATACTAAGTAACCAGCTCAGAGTCACCTGGACAGTTAGTGAGGGAACTACAGCTAGAATATCTGCCCACTATTGTGGAGAATCTTTTGCCACTGAGGCAAGCCGGGCATCAGGAGTGAGCTACGTAAGACGGGTTGGGAGTGCTCATGTTATCTTTTCTCCCAGGAAAAAAAAAAAAAAAAAAAAAAGAATATCTGCCCACTGACTTTTCCTTTTAAGATACAGTTTATTTATTTTTATTTATTTATTTATTCATGATAGATAGACAGAGAGAGAGAGAGAGGCAGAGACACAGGAGGAGGGAGAAGCAGGCTGCACACCAGGAGCCCGACATGGGACTCGATCCCGGGACTCCAGGATCGCGCCCTGAGCCAAAGGCAGGCGTTAAACCGCTCAGCCATCCAGGGATCCTTAAGATAAAGTTTAAAGCATATTCTAGTTTATGTACTAAGCGTGTTCTAGAACAGTTGGCATAAAGTATTTGAAATAAATGAGGACTTTCTTAGTAAGAAGACCCTGTGGTTGGCCTAATTAGTTCAATTTTTGTGGTAAGCTTAAAGTTTTTGTGTTTTAAAGATTTTATTTATTTATTCATGAGAGACAGAGAGGGAGAGAGAGGCATAGACACAGGCAGAGGGTGAAGCAGGCTCCATGCAGGGAGCCCGACGTGGGACTCGATCCTGGGACTCCAGGATCACGCCCTGGGTCGAAGGCAGGCGCTAAACCGCTGAGCCACCCAGGGATCCCAAGCTTAAAGTTTTGTAAAAAAGAACATTGGATTTGTGTCGTGTTGGTAGAGTTGGAGGTATTTCACAGTGGATTTTCCAGGTGTCTGTGTTTTTCTCTTTTGAGTTATAAAGGTTTACTAACTCATTAAATTAATTAATTAAATTAAAATAAAATATTTTATTTATTTATTTATTTGAGAGAGACAGAGAGGGCATGAGTGGAGAGAGACCCCCACTGAGCAAGGAGCCTGATGTGGGGCTTGACCCCAGTACCCTGAGATCATGACCTGAGCCAAAGGCAGACGCTTAATGGACTGAGCCACCCAGGTGCCCTCAACTTACTCATTTTAGACATAGCATGTGCCACTATGTTGAGAGGAAATAGTGCCTCAGTAGAGGAGACCGAACTTCATTGGACCTTTGCTGTTCATGACTCACAGCTTCCAGTTTTGGGACAATGACAGGATCTAATGCTGCTGAGCTGTCCACGTGAGTGGGACGGTCTGCCCCATCCTTGGCTCTTGCTGCCTGCTCTCAGTTCTCGCAGTTGCCAGGGTCCTTGCTTCTAGCAGCCCTGGTCTATGCCACAAGTTACTATTTGTCGTCAGAGGTGATGTCAGAACCCAACCGATTGTGCTTGTCTGAGTGGGACCTGGAATAGGGGTAGCTGAGGATTTTTTTTTTTTTTTTTTTTTTTGGGGTAGCTGAGGATTAGTGGCTGTGTGACCTTGGGCGAGCCCCTTAACCTCTCTGGGTTTGTTTCTGCCTCTGTCAGTTGGAGAGGAGGAGAGTATCTACTTCAGGAATATTGTAGAGCTTAGATGAGCGACCATGTATACACGTGTGTGTGACAGTCCTCGCCACAGAGGGAACGTGTGCTCAGGTGAGGTGGTAGCTCTGAAATCCCTGCGTGGCTTTGAAATCCTGGCTGTCCGCTTCCTCCTGTGGCTTCCTAGAGCACATCTTCCGGGGATGGGGCCCAGGCCCGTGTGTATTTTGAAAGCCCATGGGTGGTTAAGAACCACAGAGTTTCGTCTTTTTGTGGTCTTTGGGCTGTTGGGTATTGTTCTGCTCCCTTCCTCGGTTCTTAGCTGGGATGCAGTTTGGGCTGAGTGCAGAAGCAGCCTTGGGGTGATATTACACCTGAGTCTCTCCCTTGCTTTTTAAGGAGGTATTTGCAGGGCCACCCATCCAGTCTCACTTGTTCTCGGATCTGTCTCAAACGTCTCCTCAGCGCAAGGTGCTGGGGATGTGGTGTTGAACAGGACAGATGAGGTCCCCGTGCTCGTGGGGCTGATATTCTAGTGATATTTTTATTTACTGATTATTCAGTAAATAAAAAACATACAGAAGGTCCCCGATTTAGGATGGTTCTACTTACGACTGTTCAACTTGATGGTGATGTGAAGGTGATACACATTTAGTGGGAAGCATTCTTGGAATTTTGAATTTGTCTTGTCCCAGGCTCGCGATCTGTGGTCCCTTTCTCTCCTATGATGCTGGGCAGTGAACGTAGTGCCCTGTCAGTCGTGCGATCACCAGGGTCACTGACTGCCACCTGCACCCACACAGCCATTCTGTTTGTCACTGTCCATGCGGTCCTCGGTAAATGACACGGGAGTCAACACTTATAAAATAGGCTTCGTGGTAGATGATTTTGCCGAACAGGAGCTCACGTCGGTGATCTGAGCACGAATTAGGTGGGCCAGGCTAAGCTGTGGTGTCCCATAGGTCACGTGTGGTAAATGCAGGCATGCTTTGAGAGAAAACCAGTAGGCTAAGCCTTAGCTTTGTAAAATGAATGAAGGACATTTTCCTGGGGTTCCTTAAACTCTTCAGGTTATAATAGGAGTTGGTTTACACCAGGGTTTCTTTTCTTTTCTTTCTTTCTTTCTTTCTTTCTTTCTTTCTTTCTTTCTTTCTTTCTTTTTTTTTTAGAGATTTTTATTTATTTATTTATTTGAGAGAGAGAGTGTGAGAGAGAATGGGCTGGGGGAGAGGCAGAGAGGGAGAGGCAGACTCCCTGCTGAGCAGGGAGCCCGATGTGGGACTTGATCCCAGGACCCTGCAATCAAGACCTGAGCCAAAGGCAGGTGCTTAACTGACTGAGCCACCCAGGTGCCCCTCACCACCAGGGTTTTGGTGGTGAGCGGTGTGGGCATGCCGACTACATGACCCTGGTCACAGCAGAATGGGGCAGGGAACTGGCTAGAGGTGCTTGGCGGCCGCGGCCCCTGGGAGGCAGAGAGTGGTGGAGGCTGGGAGAGCAGTCATCCTTCAAGTGGGACTTCATCCACAAGAATCATCCACACCTTTACATCGCATAGGCCAGTGGTTCTTAGCATATTCACAGGGTTATTGACAACCCCTCTGTCTTGTTCCTGTTGACTCTGTTATCCCAAAAGGAAACTCCTCCACAGCCCCTGGCACCCATCAGTCTCTTCCGTCTCCACGGATTTGCCTGTTCAGGACATTTCTAGATATGGAATCACACACCGTGTGGCCTTTTGTGTGTAGCTTCCCACTTGGCCTTGTGCTTTCAAGCTCCATCCACACTGTGGCAGCTGGCAATGCGTCCCAGTGATGCTTCCTTCCTCCTCATGTCCCATGAAGATGTTTTATTGTATGGATCCAGCATGTTCCGTCTGCCCGCTAGAGACCCTTCATGGCCTGTCCCGTCCCAGGCACTAGGCTCCCTTGGTGAACCCCGCTTGGTGCATTTTATGACCTGAGGAGTGGGAATGCCAGGCCTCTCCTTTATCTTTCTTCCTGCTCCCTCAGAGGTATCCACGCTTTCACCTCAGGCCTCGCCTGAGGTCCTGGTTTCTCCCTCTGGAAAGTGGGAAAGGTCAGATGTAAATCTTCTGGCAAAACCTGAAGACCGGTAATGCTAGTGGTAAAACAAATCAGTGTCCTGGGTGGCTGCGTGTAGGCTGACATGGTTGTGCACGTTCATGCTCTTACTCTCTCTCCCTCATGTGCATATTGACTGCACCCAGACCCTGGTCCCCCCGCACTTTTTTTTCTTTTAAGATTTTATTTATTTTTTCATGAGAGACACACAAAGAGAAAGTCAGAGACATAGGCAGAGAGAGTAGCAGGCTTCCTGAGGGGAGCCTGATGTGGGACTGGATCCCAGGACCCCAAGATCACGACCTGAGCCAAAGGCAGATGCTCAACCACTGAGCCACCCAGGTTGCCCTTAGACCCTGTAACCTTAAACCTGGCTGTGTCTTGAGTACGGGTGAGGGAGGTGTGGTGGTAATTCTGGGTGTGCTGTGTCTTTTCCACACTTCTTCCTCCCTCCTTCTCCCACCATTCCCTCTCTTTAGATATGTGAGCTCCTTTTTTTAGTGAGCCCCCCTTGTATTTGCCATGGAAATAAGTGCCCTCAAGCTGGGGATCAAACATACTTTACAGATAGGGTACCTTCTTAAGCCGAGTCCTAGATCGGTTGGTTATCGGCTTGGGGACTACAAGGTCACTGTGTTTTGTTTCCTCCATTCCTACTGTCCCCTGCATGCAGGTGCTCAGGCACCCTCAGCAGACTCCATCCCTCCTACATATGATCCCAGGCGAGGCCACGAGGTGCCGCCAAAGGAAAGCGTTCACTGGTGCCTTCGTGCTCCAGCGAGCAGAGCAAAGCAATATGCATCAGCCCCATAGTGATGCAGTTCCAAGAACAGCTGCCTGCATGGCACATTTTGTCTTTGAACAGTGGGTTTCAGGTTGCTGAGTGTTTTTATAAGATAGGAAATCATATGAGAGAATGAGAATGTGGGAGAGGTAATTGTGAGGCTGCCCAGTGAGGAGAGAAAGGAACCAGAGGTAGGCATGTGTAACTTTAAGGAAATGGGAAAAGCCAGATTTACACCAAAGAGAAATCAGGATGTTTATTCACTTTGGAGAAGTGATGCTTTGTGTTGTAGAATCGAACAGCAATTAGCAGTCAGGAATAAAATATTCGTATCAAAGGTAATGGTCAGGGGCACCTGGGTGGCTTGGTGGTTGAGCATCTGCCTTTGGCTCAGGGCGTGATCCGGGAGTTTCGGGATCGACTCCAACATCAGGCTCCCTGTATGGAGCACAGAGAACCTGCTTCTCCCTCTGCCTATGTCTCTGCCTCTCTCTGTGTCTTTCATGGATAAATAAATAAATAAAATCTTTTTGAAAAGAAAAGAAAAAGGTAATGGTCAGAGGAATAATGTCTTTCACTTATAAAGTATATTCATTTTTCTTTTTTTTTTTTAAGATTTTTATTTATTTATTCACAAGAGAGAGAGAGACACACACACAGGCAGAGAGAGAAGCAGGCTCCATGCAGGGAGCCTGATGTGGGACTTGATCCCGGGTCTCTAGGATCAGGCCCTGGGCTGAAGGCGGTGCTAAACTGCTGAGCCACCCAGACTGCCCTAGAAAGTATATTCAAATAGTTTTCTCACACCCATGCAACATCGAGTCTTGGTCATAGTCATTTTCTTTAAAAAAAAAAAAAAAAACAAACACATTTATTTGAGAGAGAGAGAGAGAGAGGGAGAGCACAAGCAGGGGGAGAGGGAGAGGGAAATTCCTGAGCTGACTCTGTGCTGATCATGGAGCCTGACATGGGGCTCAGTCCCAGGACCATGAGATCATGACCTGAGCCAAAATCAAGAGTTGGAGGATCAACCAACTGAGCCATCCAGGTGCCCTGGTCATACTCATTTTCTGTTGCTATGTAGCAAATTACCCATAAACCCTGGCTTAAAATCCTAAACCCTTAGTGTCTCACAGTTTCTGTGGGTTGTACATTCAGAATGGGCTTAGCTAGATTGTTCTGCCTTGGGAGCCTCTCCTAAAGTTGCAGTGAGGATGTTGGCAGGGGCTGCATCATCTGAAGGATCGACCAAGTTGGGCCAATCCACCTCCAAGATGGTGTACTCTCATGGCTGTCGGCAGGAGGCCTCCGTTTCTCACTGTGTGGCAGCAGGATCTTCTCGAGTGAGCTAAGTGGAAGCTGCTGTGTCTTCTGTGATCAAGCTCTGAAGTCACTGTCATCTCCCATGTCATATTGGTTACCTGGCTCAGGCTGCTTCAGCGTGGGCAGACCCACACAAGATCAGGAGTGCCATGGGCATGGTTCACTGGGGCTGTTGTGGAGGCCACTGGCTCACCACCCTTTCCCACTGTTGCCACCTGTTAGGTGGAAATTCGTATCTCACTGTTGTCATGCATGCACGTTTCTTCGATAGTGAGGTTGATCGTTCTGTTGTCTTAGGCTAACTTCCACACACACACATATACCTTCTTTTCCAAGAAGTTGAGTCAACCCATGTCTGTATGACATTTCTGGGCACGCGTTTCTATACTGCGTTTAAACTGTGCAAGTTTTCCTCCTTGTCTGTGATTCAGAACCTTTCTTTAGGGTTGTCTCTACCGTCTGTCTCTTTTCTCCCCAGGGGAAGGCAGAGAGGAAATTGTGAAGGTGACGTTTGAAGAACTGCGGCAACAAGTGGCTTTGTTTGCAGCAGCAATGCGGAAAATGGGTGTGAAACAAGGAGACCGGGTGGTTGGTAAGTGTTTTTGGTTCTGGTTGTGGTTGGGTGGGGAGGCTGAGGCAGAGTGACTGGCTTGGAGGCAACTTCTGGACAAGATGGCAGATGACATGCAGCCTCGTGGGACTTTAGTGGTCCACACTCCATGGAGGCTAGATGAAGAAGGAAGGTTGTGGTGCAGGGAGAGGGCAGGACAGTCGGGGAGCAGGGACGGTCTATGCAAAGGCCCTGAGGCTTGTGGGTGCAGGGTACCTACAGGGGTGACAGGTACAGTGGGCTGGGTGTGCAGAGCGGGTGACGTGGCTGGCAAGGACTGTCTGTGAGGAACCAGGGTTGGAGTCCTGAGATGTGAAGGGGAGGCCTGGCTCTTTCTCCCTCCCCAGTCCCTGCCTTCCTTTGTTCTCTCCTAATCTAGGTGGTGAGTCACCATTTCCCACCTAGAACGATTCAGGTTTTCTTTTCTTCTTTTCTTTTCCTTTCTTTTCTTTTCTTCTTTCTTTTCTTTTCTTTTCTTTTCTTTTCTTTTCTTTTCTTTTCTTTTCTTTTCTTTTCTTTTCTTTTCTTTTCTTTTTTCTTTTCTTTCCTTTTCTTTTCTTCTTTCTTTTCTTTTCTTTTCTTTTTTCTTTTCTTTTCTTTTCTCTTCTCTTCTCTTCTTTCTTTTCTTTTTTTAAGATTGTATTTATTTATTTATGAGAGACACAGGGGCAGAGACATAGGTAGAGGGAGAAGCGGGCTCCCTATAGGGAGCCTGATGTGGGACCTGATCCCAGGACCCCAGGACCACCATCTGAGCCAAAGGCAGACGTTGAACCGCTGAGCCACCCAGGTGTCCCTACAGTTTTCTTTTCACTTAGACTTCTGGAGAAAGTTTAAAGGCTTAAATGTAGGCCTGTTCTCCATTGTAGGGAACTGCAATTAACTTTGATGTGGGTAGGTGTGTCCCCGGGGGCAAGCAGGGGGGCGATAAGAAGACTTATCTTCCACACAGGCCTGTGATCAGGGTGCTAGGCTGCCTCCCCCACCCTGTGGTGGTGGGACCGGGGCCACAGGGCAAGGGTGGCAGGAGGAGGAGCCGCTGCTGTGCCTCTCCTGGGGGAGCTCACCGCAAGCTGGCATTCAGTGTGTGTTTGCGAAGAGGGTGGCCTTATCGTGTGTAAACTGAGTAAAGGCCTGTACCTGGTCTCCTCTGATGATGGCTGGGCACGGAGTCCCTGCTCATGTGTTAGTTGACTAGAAGGAACCAGATAGTGAGGGACACACCTAGCTGCCTCCTGTCTTAGCCCTCCCTGGGGTCTTTCTGTGGTTGCTCGTCTCAGCAGGGTCCCTGCTGTCCCATGGCAAACCAGCACCACTCTATCCCCACACCATGCTTTGTGTTCTTTTGTTGTCTTTACTGACTGCCTGAAGTCTTGGGATTATTTGTGTGCATACATGGACATCTGTCTGTCCTATCCTGGAGGACAGGTGCTTGTCTTCTGTTTGCAGCTGCATCTTGGAGGAAAGCTGGAGGATCGATATGGAGTGAGCAAATGTTGGTGCAGGGCCCGTGGTCATGGCAGGCATGGTGTGGGCTAAGCCTCGAAATTTGGGGTTCTTTCAATTTAATCTACCCTTTCCTAGAAAAGGAATTCAGGAGATCCTTCTTCCAATTTTCATTTTTTATAAAAAATCTCTTTTGAAGCAAATGTTTTCTGAGAGAGGGAGAAGTGGAGAACCGGGTATGTCAGGGCAGATGGCCGAGACTCCCTCTGGGCCGTGTTTTCTTGGGGGATGCCCCGACTCTGCGAAGTCAGGCTAGTGCCCGGTGATCTGCCCTTGTGAGTGTTACAGTGTGGACACTAATGTGACCTGACCATAGTTCCAGGATGGGGGCTGTGTTTCCTTGAAGAGGGTGAGAGGGAATGACTCCCCAGGTGGGGAGGACATGGGGAGATGCTCGAGGGGCTTCAGAGACTGCACTGGGGTTGTGGAAGGGGGGGGTTCTCTTTTCTGTGATGTGCTCATCTCCTGGTCCTCTGTCCATGTCCACCAAGTCTGGGTGTTCAGCCTCCTGGACGGGGTCCTGTCCTGCCTCGGGGACACTGCAATTTACATAGTAAGCTCAGCTGACATCCATGGGCCTGTTGGTGCCAGGCACTGGGTGCAGCCCTGGGCTGAGCCCTGCCCTCGTGGACACTCCTGACTCAGCAGGGAGATATGGCCAACCTGAAGGAACGGAAGTCCTGAGTGCTGTGGTCAAGAGGCACCTGAGAGCAGCAGGGAGGGAAGCAAGGGTGAGAGCTGCGCTCAGGGCCCTGAGGCTGTGGAGCTTCTGTGGCCACTGGGGGAGCTCTGTGGGGGAGCACTGGGCATGGCCCCCTGTGCCCCGATGCCTCGTGCCTGCTCCTTTCCTCTGAAACATTTAGGATGATCTGTGTAATTGACTGCAGTCCCTCTGGCCACAAAGACTCCCTGCGTCTCTTGTCAGAAAAGCCCAGCCTCTTGCCAGATGGAGGGTCTTTGGTGCTTCTCTGCCCCTTACAGGCTTTTTTAGGTCTTGTGACTGATTGCCCTGCTCATAGTCTTCATTCCCCTACTGCCTCTCCTTTGCCCCTGCATCTGTCCACCTGTCTTTCCATCTGTCCACCTGTCTTTCTTTCCATCCATCCATCCATCCATCTTCCAGCCAGCCAGCTCACCAACATCCCAGGGCCTTGATATGCAGGGCATAGTAAAAGGCATTTGGTAAAGCAAATAACAAAACAGGCAAAGGCCCTGCCCTCACGTGAGAACCAGATATGAAATTGCCAATTATGATTAGTAGATGTAGGTGGTTATTAAGGTAAATTTGGTCAGGAGAAATAGAGTATGCTTTGTGGGGACTGGCCAGCGAACCTGAGTTTATCAGGTGGCCTTGGAGAAGGTGTCTCTGGGAAAGTTTCATTTGTATTAAGAGTTGAATGATGAGTTTGCAGTCAGGTAGGCAAGTGTGTGGAAGCATGTTCAGGCACAGTAGACAGCCTGTGCAAAGGCCCTGGGGCAGGGGATGCTTAGAACAACTGGAGAACTGAAAGAAGGCTGTTGTTACTGAGCTCAGAGTGGGAGGTGGAACAGAGAGAGAGAGGGGAGGCTGGGGCCGGATCCTATAAGGGCTGCAGGGATCACTCTGGTTGGAGTGGGTCAGAGGGGGTGACAGTAGGACGTGGATAGGCTGACAGTAGGTGGAGGGACCTTCTGAGTGGGAGATGTCAAGGCATCGGGGTGAGGTGGGGCTGGTCATGCTCCTTGGACCGGCCAGAGCCAGCCCCTCTCCCCACTCCTGCCCTGGCTGTCAGTAGAACCTTTTAGAAGTCCATCACATCCAACATACCCCAAATCCAAGCCTTTCTCCCTGGACTGATTACAGGTTATTTACCCAACGGTGTGCATGCCGTGGAGGCCATGCTGGCTGCGGCGAGCATCGGTGCCGTCTGGAGTTCCACATCCCCAGACTTTGGTGTGAACGTAAGTAGGGGTCCCCACTGAGGGGCCAACGTGGGTGGGTGGCCACTGCAGTGGAAACATTCCCATGTGATTTCCGCCAGGGCAGGCTCTGCCACCTGATGTCTTGGGTAGGGGTGTGGACAGCTGTGGTGCAGGATTGGCAGGGCTGGAGGGAGACATTGTCATGATGGCCTCCCACCTCACCAGCCAGTGACATGAGAATGATGGGAGAGAAGGAGCCAGAGGAGCTGAGTCTTGTTTTTATTTATTTATTTTATTTTATTATTTTTTTAAATTTTTATTTATTTGTGATAGTCACAGAGAGAGAGAGAGAGAGAGGCAGAGACACAGGCAGAGGGAGAAGCAGGCTCCATGAACCGGGAGCCCGACGTGGGACCCGATCCCGGGTCTCCAGGATCGCGCCCTGGGCCAAAGGCAGGTGCCAAACCGCTGCGCCACCCAGGGATCCCTGAGTCTTGTTTTTAAATCGAAAGACAAATGAATCCTTTTTCTTTCTACTGTTACTAATGTTTTGTCCACGTGTAGGGACTGCGTGAGCGTGTGTTCAAGTGACAAATGGCACATGGAGATCTAGCTGGAGATGCTTGGTCATCTCTCCTTGGATCTGTGACCACAGGAGATTTTCTCATGTTTGTATTCTTTAGGTGGTCATCTGGCCTTGTTCACAGAAGTTCCCCTGAGGCCTCTGTGCGCTTGGGTCCATCCCTGCCATTTCTGATCTCTTACTTTGGATCTGTGCTGTGTGTGGGAGGAGAGCAGGTCCAAGGGGACCTAGGACCTGGGGTGCAGCCAGCTGCTGAGTGACCCAGGTGGGGGCAGGAAGCATGTGCTCAACCCCAGTGTACAGGACAAAGAAGCAGCCGAACAGGAGTTCCGTGGGGCCAGGGACCTTTTATGGTTGCGGAGCCTTGGGGAGGCAGGGCCCTTGGGAGCGCAAGGACAGACCCCTTAAAGGGCACAGTGGGCATCCATGACCCTGTCCACTCTTCCTGGCACGGCCCCTGCTCCGGGCACTGGACAGCGCAGCCCAGCGGCTGAAGGTTGGCCAGGCCTTGCTGATGGTGCACCCTTGGGTGAACTGTTTCTCTTCACGTATGAAACAGGGGTGATGGGAAGAGAGAGGGCCACGAGATGAGCCTGTGGTTGGCACCCCTCGGCTGCAGGCTCGGCCACTAGCGATGTTGGGGCTCAGTGATTTGTGGTTAGCGTGTCTCGGCTGCAGGGTAGGTTTCTGTGTATGAGCTTGAAGCTCACATTTACCTTGAGGCTTGCTGTTCCGGTGAAGGTGGTCTAGGTATGTCTCATTTCCCCCACACCATGCAAAGGAGGGACAGACATGCTTCTCTGGCACAGGGGCCTAGAGAAGTGATGTGATTGGCTGAGTCTGGGGTGAGGGCTCTGCTAAGTTCAGGGAGGAGTGGCTGCCCTAGACCTCTCTGCTTGGCCATGGTTTTTCTTCTGGGGCTTTCCCCTGGCTATGCCTGGTTGTCCCATTGAGGACCTCTCTGGATCAGCAAGGACTGCTCCGAGATAGGAACTCTCCATGTGGCCTGCCCAGGACCCCAGGCTCTCAGCAAGGCCGGGTGAGCTGTTGGGGCCAGCGGCATCCTCACAGGAGGGTCCCAGGAGGCTGGGGCTGGGATCCTGGGCACTGTTAACCTCAGATCCTCATCAGCCTTTTGGCTGTGTTGCTCAGAAGCAGGGCTGGGAGCACAGCGTGGTGTGGTGGTTCCTGCCTGGGTTCAGGTCTGGCTTTATTGCTTCCTGGCTGTGTCCTCAATACATGCTATGGGGAGCCAGTAAGGACCACAGGATTAATGCTTGTGTTCAGTTGGTGGCAGCACTGGACACACCCATCAAGGTCAGTATGTGTTAGCCTGTTATCAAAGGGTGGGTGCTGGGGCGCCTTAGTCGGTTAAGCATCTGCCTTCAGCTCAGGTCATGATCCCTGGGTCCTGGGATGGAGCCCCATATTGGGGGGGGGGGGGTCCCTGCTCAGCGGGGGGTCTACTTCTCCCTCTGCCTACCACTCCCCCTGCCTGTGTGTGTGTGTGTGCACTCTCTCTCTTTGGCAAATAAATAAATAAAATGTAAAATAAATAAAAGCCCAAGGGGCACCTGGGTGGCTCAGTGGTTGAGCATCTGCCTTGGGCTCAGGTCATGATCCTGAGGTCCTGGGATCGAGTCCCACATGGGGCTCCCCACAGGGAGCCTGCTTCTCCCTCTGCCTGTGTCTCTGCCTCTCTCTGTGTTCCTCATGAATCAATAAATAAGTCTTAAAAAAAAAAAACCCAATACCCCAAAGAGGGAGTGTTTTTGAGTGACATCAGAGCTTTAGAGCTAGTCACAAAAATGTTGGGAGAGCTATATGTGGACCAGGGGGTGGTCATAACCTTCTAGGGATGGAATGTGGGCACTTCACAGAGAACAGAGCTCCTGATTGCCCTGATGGTGTGTTGTGTCTCTGGGTATGGGGTGGAAAGGGGTACGATGAAGGCAGGTGTCCAGCCACCTCCCACTTGGCTGCTGTCATGGGTCATTGCCCCGTGCAGAGTGTCACCACCAGATGCCTCTCCAGGCTGCTCTGCAGATGCTGGTGTGCACTAGATGGCAGCGTGGCTCCACTCTCTCCACAGCCTTAAGAATGCTGGGTCCTGGGGAATCCTTCTTGCCTGATGGCCTGAGCCTCAGGAGAGCGCTTCTCGTGCGTGGTCAGGAAATGACAGGGCCAGACGCCTTTCCACTAAGATGCTTCACTCTGGGAAACTTCTTTGTTTACCTTTGAGTTGGTGGCTTTTTAAAAAACATTCAGGGAGTCCAGCCTCTGACATTCACACATCTGAGAGCCGCGCCTGCACCCTCAGAACGTTTTCAGATCGTGGTATGCATGCACATAAATAGGGCAGCTGTCCCTGCCCTGGCTGGCTGTCCACATGATTCTACACAGGCTGCTGGTGTCAACGCCCGATCGGTGGCCCAGCACTCTGTTCAGGTCAGATGTACCATCACAGGTGCGCCTGTCTCACTGCAGCGTGAAGGCGGTGGTGGCCGAGCGGCTCTCCTGGACTGGCCAACAGCTGGTTTTAGATGCTCAGAGATCTTTTTTTTTTTTTTTTTTTTTTTAAAGATTTATTTATTTATTCATTCAGAGAGAGCGAAGAGAGAGGCAGAGACACAGGCAGAGGGAGAAGCAAGCAGGCTCCATGCAGGAAGCCCGATGTGGGACTCGATCCCGGGTCTCCAGGATCACACCCCGGGCTGCAGGCGGCGCCAAACCGCTGCGCCACCGGGGCTGCCCTTGATGCTCAGAGATCTTGACTTGTGCTTCATCAGCCAGGACAGCCTCCACCTGGGGCCTCTGAGTTTGTGCGTGGCCAGAGCCCAGACCTCTGGTTCTGAAGCACTGTGGTATTTGCTGTGGGTTGGCTGTCACCATGGCTGAGAGCTCTGTGATGTCTGAGCCCCAGCCCCTCGTGGGCTGTGTCCTTTCATCCTGGGTTTGTTGTCACCTTGCATAGGGGAGAACAGGACAGGTGCTAGATGTTCTGTAGATGTTTCTGCTGCCTTCCTGGCTCTCCCAGTCCAGCTCTGGGCAACCCCTCCCAATCCAGGGCTGTCCTGCTGGCCTTTCCCTTCCCTGAGCATTGCCAGTGGTGCCCTCTGCCTGGGAACAGCCTCTCCCCTCCTGCCCAGCGCTGCCCAGGAGAGGTGCCCCCCTGGCGCTCTCTGGGTTGCTCTGGCTGGTGCTTCCCTCTTCCTCCTGCTTCTTTAGTCAGCAGAGGATCCAGCCCTGTTTTCTTCTGCTGCCCTCTGGTTTCCTGTCCCGTGGGCTGGTCTTCCCAAGTGGTCACAGCACCACCAGTTAAGTGTACCAGCCTGTAGCCCCAGCTCCACCCCTGGCTGCTTGTGGATGCTGGGCATGTTACTCACCCTGGCAGTACTGCCTCGAGGATGTGGAGTATATATTACTGCCCTGCCCCAGGGGTTGTGCAGGCCAAATGTGGGGCGGGGGGGGCTATAGCAAGCCTGAGTGGGGCCTAGCACACAGCACTCAATACCTGTTCCAGGATTTTTATTGGCAAAAATTTCTTTCCCAGATAAACCAGCAGCTCTCAGCCCATCTTGGAATCCTGAGCTTTAAGAGTACAATTTATTTTGCTGTACTGAGTTTGTACATCACCGCTGTGACTTTTTTCAGCCTCATGGTTGTCCTGGTGATTCTCACGAATCTTCAGTGTAGCTCTTCCCATCACATGCATGGACGAGCTGCCCAGTCTTTATGTCTCTCCCTTTTGCTTCCCACCTCCCTGTGGTGTCGAAGACTGGGATTTTCTTAGGAAATCCTGGCTTCACAGCTTGTGTTCTTAGAGTAATCTGGGTGTTGATTATAAACCGCTGGCCTTGGATCGATGTACAAGGGAATGGAAGGGCCATTCTGGGTGGTGCCTTCTCAGGTGTTGTGTTTGCTTTTTAAAAGATTTTATTTATTTATTTGAGAGAGAGTGTGAGAGATCATAATAAGCCAGGTGGTGGGAAGCAGAGGGAGAGGAAGAAGCAGATGACTCCCTGCCGAGCAGGGAGCCAGATGTGGGTTCGACCCCAGGACCCTGAGATCATGACCTGAGCCCAAGGCAGATGCTTAACTGGCTGAGGCCCCCAGGTATCCCCAGGTGCCATGTTTGTGGATGAAGAGGGCTCCACCCAGGTCTGAACTTCAGGGAGACCTGACTGGGAGTGCTTTTACCTGTCACCCCTGGGAGAACACTCAGGTTGTATTGAGCATGTCAGTGGGAGGCTACCCCTGTCAGTTCGCATCAGTTCATGTCAGTTCCAGAAGCAGACTGTTACCTGCATGGGAGGCGTGGCTTCTTTCAGAGAGAGAGATGTGCTTGGCAGGATGGCAAATTCCACGTGTGGTATAAACAGACAGTGTGGTGAGCCTGCCTTTTATTTTTATTTATTTTTTAAAAGATTTATCTTTATCTCATGTGCTAGAGAGATATGTTCAGGGCTCTTTCTACAGAGTGGGGGTTCTTTCTGGTAGTGTCAAGACTCACTTCACAATTTCCCCATCTTACTAACTTGCATTTTGCTATTTCAGTGTCTGTAAGTCCTTTGGTATTTCCTTATGTTGATGTTTTCCTCGAAGTGATGTTCACTTCTCAGGTGCAAGTCGTGGTTTGCTTGGCTTTCTTTAGTGGCCTCAGGTGACAGGGACATAGGAATGAAGCTAGTGTGTCAGTAATGAGTCTCCTTTCCCTCGAAGCAGACCCTTTGGCTGCTGCGGGGTTTTGCCTCTTGCATGACTGATGCGACAACCCTTTCCTTCCACTCACAGGGTGTTCTGGACCGCTTCTCTCAGATTCAGCCGAAGCTCATCTTTTCCGTGGAGGCCGTCGTGTACAACGGCAAAGAGTACAGCCACATGGATAAGCTGCAGCAGGTGGTGAAAGGTGTGTGGCTCTCCTGGGTCTGAGCTGGTACAGCAGGGGGCAGGATGTTTGGGTGAGGGGTGCCCAGGAGCCCCAGGGTCACAAGGGCCCCTGAACCGCAAGCAACAGAGCCCTGTAAAGCCCCTCCTTTGGTTGTGTTAAATTTGTAAAAAACACAACCACTAAGTATGTTGTGTCCTATAAGCCTGTGTTCCTCCTCCCCTCTCTTCAGGACTTCCTGACTTGAAAAAAGTGGTGCTGATTCCTTACATTTCCTCGAAAGAGAAGATAGACATTTCCAAAATTCCGAATAGGTAAGCCAGCCACATGCTGACTGTTGGTTCCATGCAGAACCCACCAGAAGTCCCGCTTGGTAGTTGATTCTTCTTGAGAATCCTTTCACTGGAGCCGTAGCGTTTTAGAGGCGCAGGAGGTTTTGGTTAAAAACCACACTTTGTAATTGGCCATCTGAGGCCCCAGAGGGAATCCCCCGAGGCCACTCAGAGACTTAGTGGACGGAACAGAGAGAGAGTGCCCCAGGAATACTCTGTCAGTCTCTCTGCTGTCCCTTTCAAATGTCAGGTCAAGCCTAGCTCCCTGATGGAATAGAATTAACATTTGCTGCTGTGTGTGTACGCAGGTGCACACAGGTGCACGCATGTGTGGTGCATGTATATGCGTGTATATGTGTATGCATGAATATGCACATGTAAATACGCTCACATGTGTATATGTATTTTTCTCTTAGGACTTTTTTTTTGTCCTCACTGCTAATAGTAGCTTTCTCTGTTTTTCTGACATTCGTAAGTTGGTACATCACATGCCTTAAGTACCAAAGAGAATTATGAATGATTTATTTTGGAATAGGAATCAAGGATGTGGGTTATGGTTTGGTCAAAGCTGAATCTGTCCCCAAATTCTTGGAGTTACAACCCTCTCTTTTTTCTTGAAACAGTCATTGAAGGAGAGTTCTGAGGTCAGTTGTGTTTACCTGTGCAGGGTTGTCCGTTAGACCGTGGGAACCCTGCCAACCTTGATAAATTACAGCCAGATGACAAGCCCTGGTCCCAGTTCACACCATGAACATGGCTCCCCTGCTTTTCTGTTGGGGGCCATAGCACACACAGGCCAGGGGCCCCACAGTGGCCCAGCTTTCATCCTTCTGAATGTGTTCATTAGCAATTGATGTGAAATTAGAGCATCCTATAGAATCACGTTAGCCACTTCATTTAGCTTGATACAATGCAAAAATCTCCCTCTAGCCCGCTCTAGGAATTAGGCCTCTGCTGCTCTTCGTCCTTTGATTACTGGATGCTATGGATAAACTATGGCTTGGAGACCTGGGGTGGGCACGGGGCTGCCCTTTGGGATTTTCAATTTTAGAAGAGCAACAAGAGTAATTGCTATTTACTGTGATTTATAGGCCGTTTGGAAGAAAAGGTTTTTCTCTGTGTGAAGCATCCGATTAGATTGGGCACTTTGTGTAAATGAGATTCGAATGGGAGGTGGAGGTGGAACAGGGCTTTTGTTTGCCAGAAGGTTCCACAGGGAATAATTTTCCTGACACTCTGGAGCAGAAGGCTTTGTTTGTTTACTTCTTGGAGTCAGATTATTCTGGACGCTCTTTATAAACCTCTGTGCCTCCTTCACAGGACCTCTTATCCTTAAGAGGCCTTCCCACGCACAACAGCACAGTTTTTCCCTTTTGTACATGTGCGTGTGTTCCAGAGTAATTATCCTCAGCAGATTGATGCAGAGTTTAACTCATTCTTCCCCTTCCACAGAAGAGAGAAAGTTCTTCACAATTTATCAAAACAGCAGATTATCACCACCCCCCCCCCCCTACTTTTAAGCCAGTGGAGAGAGAGGGCCAGGATCCGGGTTCCTGCTCATCTCTACGTAGGAAAAGAACCTCTCCCAGGATGGTTTGTGGCTTCAGCTGCCCTGTTTGTGCTCAGAAAACAAATGTGTTCCTCATTGGCTGGTTTTTGGCCACATGGATTCGCACTTTATGTCCGGTTTGGGGGCACATTTCTTAGATAGTAAGTCAACAGCCAGGCTTGGGGATTCCTGGGTGGCTCAGCAGTTTAGCACCTGCCTTCGGCCCAGGGCATGATCCTGGAGTGCCAGGATCGAGTTCCACATCGGACTCCCTGCATGGAGCCTGCTTCTCCCTCTGCCTGTGTCTCTGCCTCTCTCTCTGTGTGTCTCTCATGAATAAATAAATAAAATCTTAAAAAACAAAAAAAAAAAAACCCAGCCAGGCTTAATTTTGTGTCTGGACAGAGATCTGTACCTGGCTGTTGTCCTCAGGAGTAGTATTCAATGACACGTGATACATACATTTGCCTGGAAGCATCTCTGTTGTAGAAGCTGCAGTCTTTGGATCTTGGCCCCACCTACTTGTTCCGACCTTCTGTGGTTCAGAAGCTCAGGAATCTGGTCCCTCCCTTCCCTCCCTGCTCCTCACGGAGGCAGCACAGATGTGTGTTAGATTCACAACCTCCTTAACCCAAGTTTGCGTACAAACTGGGGATGTGTTAATTCTAAGTGATCCTCTGCACAGTGCTTGTGAAAGCGCTCGAAAGATTCTCAGAAGAGACAGTCCTTGGCCCTGCCAGCATGCTAATAAAGCAACTCGATATTTTCACTCGTTCAGTTAGTTTCCCTTCAGCATGAATTTGAATTTGTAAGATTTGACTTCTCTCCTTCCTCCTGGAAAGTTTCCAAACCAGGTTTGTTTCCCCTTGAAATCCTACAAGGTAGCCTTAGAGGGCAGTGAGTGGCCACATCTTGCCTGGGAAGACTCAGCGGATGCACCTGAGCATTCTGTTATGTTCACTGTTTGTTTCTGTATGTTTTGCCCCCAGTGTGTTTCTGGATGATTTCCTTGCAACCAGGAAAGGCGAGCAGGCCCCACAGCTGGAGTTCGAGCAGCTGCCCTTCAGCCACCCACTCTTCATCATGTTTTCGTCGGGCACCACCGGAGCGCCTAAGTGCATGGTGCATTCCGCTGGGGTACGTTCCCCACTGTTTGCTCCCCTGGGGTCTCCGAGCTGCTGAAAGTAGCCACCGAGTCTGCACCCCAGACCACCGTCCCAGCCAGACTGCACCCCCTCCCCCAGAGACTCTTATCCCGCAGCTCCTCTTTAGGTGGGGGTAGTGTGGGGATGTGAGTCTGAGCCCAGGTCCTGGGAGCTGCTGTGGGTGTCTGTTGCTGCTGTGACGGGTACAGAGGCTGCGTGGTGCCTCCAAGGCGGGGTGTGCATTGGGTAAGCCCGTGACTTTCTCACTGTGGCTGTGACGCCGTAGGTGCTTGTAAATGTGGTGGGTGGGCCCCGCCAGCACCTATGAGCACATCGAGGGTTATGAGAGGTGCTGGTGGTGGTGCATGAGGCTGTCGTGTTAGCAGCATGTGTGTGGATGTGTGTGTGTGCTCCATGGCATGGTCAGACAGAGCTGCCTGTGGACTGTGGTCAGACGCTGTGACAGCTGCTGGGTCATGTTGGAAAATGCAGGTAGCTGAGAGAAGCTCACCATGCCGCAGTATTTGGCTGGGGCCATCGTCACCGAGCACCATGGGCTGGCAACTTCAGCAAGAGAGATGTGCCTCTTATGGAGCCAGGGGTGGAAGTCTGAGACCAGGGGGTCCAGGGTTGGGTGCTTCTGAGGCCTCTCTCCCAGGCCTGTAGACGGCTGCCTTCTCCCTGTGCCCTCACTTGATCTTCCCTCTGTGTACATTCCTGGGGGCTCGCATTTTGCCCCAATTTCCTCTTGTAAGCTCATCAGTCAGATTGCATTAGGACCCGCCCTTGTGGTCTCTCTGACTTTATCACCTCTTTAAATGGAGTCACATTCTACGGTCCTGGACCTCAGGGCTTCAGCATATGTGTTCGGGGACCCCCAGTTTGGCCCACGACGTACTCATTTTCCTGTGAATTTCATTAGAAGTCCAGCTTTATTGAAGCACCTGAAATGAAGCATGAGATTTTATCTGTACCAATTAGTGACTTTAACCTTTTATTCTTGGAACAATCGCAAACCTTTAGGAAAGCTGCAAGAGCAGCATGATGGGCTCCACAGGCAGGCACGTCAGCTAGACTCCGCCACCCTCAACATTATCAGCATCCCTTCCTAACGTTTTCTGCAAAGACTCTTCTGCTTGGCTTCTGTCTCCGTGTGGTACACATGTTGTTCTGCTTTTCGCTGAAAACCCCTTAAGAGTGAGTTGAGAGTCGGCCCTTCACCCTGGATACTTCAGCACACGTCTCCTGGGAACGAGAATGCTCCCCCATACGCCCTTTGTGTGGTCGTCATGTTCAGGAAGGTCAGCATTGATGTGATACTGTTACCTGATGTGTGGCCCCGTTCACACGCTTCTGCCTTCCCCACAATACCCCACACAGCAGCCTGCTTCCACGCCTTCCTGTGTCCTCACTCTGGAGCTGCTCCTTACTCCCCCTTCGCCTTTTGCGACGTTGGCATCTTGGGAGTTCAGTTGCTAGTCTTGCAGAATGGCTCTCTGGATTCGTTGGGTGCTTCCTCCTGGTTGGATCTGGGTGACACCGTCTGGAAGTGATGCTGTGTTTTTCTCAGCACATCACATCAGGAGGCACCTGATACCCATTTATTTTATACTTGTCATCTAAGCAGGTCGCTTCTCAGAGATACAGTTCCTGGGGCATTTGGTGCTTTTCTCGGACCACAGTCCCTCCTGGCCTCATGCCATCCTATCCTGCTCCTGGCCTTGATGGGAAAGCTTCCTTCTGACTCCAGTGCAGTGTCTTGGGCGGGTTTCGGGAGCCAGCATCCTCCTGCTGCTCTGTGCCCACGGTGCTTCTTCCAGATGCCCTGCCCAGGCTCTGCCACTCTCTATACCCGCTTTCCGGTTTTCTCCCTCACTTGGCTGAGCCTAGAGGGAGGAGAAGAACCCCGTAGTCTCGGGGTCAGACGTTGTCCTAGCCTTCTCTTCTCCCCCGGCTCTGAAGAAGGGGGATTATCCCAGAGGAGAAAGCTCCTGTTCACAAACAGCTTTCTAGCTATCGCTTGATGAGATGGCGGCATTTGAAAATCAAATATAGAATTTCTCTTATTCTAGTTCATTTAGCTTTTACAGATGTTCCCTATGCCTGGAAGCACTCTGAATCCCTTCCACAAAAGGGGGACATTTCCATTTGAATCATTTTAGAGCCTTATAGAGCTTTTCACAGAGTGTTTCCATCCGAATGGGGAAAGGAGCTAGCTAGTGAGGATCCATTATTACCTGGATTTGGATTCGCTGAAGGCCTGATCTCAGATGGTGACACGGAGCTGCCAGATACACCAGGAACCTCAGGGCCAGGTGGAAGGGAGGGGGACTTCAGGGTGCCTATAAGTAACACTGGCCAAACCTAGTTGAGTTGCCTTTTTTGTAGGAGTGAGTTGACCTTGTTCAAACCATCCTGTTTTATTAAATCAAGCCGGGTGTGTTCAGAGTCTAAGATGTCATTTACTGTGGTTACTGGAATAACATTCTCCTTGGAGAGGGGAGCTCTGGTCTGCTTGGTCGCATCGAGCTCAAGAGAGGAGCGTTTTTAGAAACCTTGTAGACAAGGGTGGGGTATGTGTGGCAAAACAACAGACATTTTAGGAAAAACTGAAATGTCTAACTGCACTTTTATTTTTAGTGCTTTTTGCATAGTGAATGTCACTTTTAGGAGAGGAGCATAAAAATGTATTAGATATAATGTGGCTTGCTCATAAAATCATCATGCCTTGGTATATTTAGAGTATGGAAAAGTCAGGAAAAATCAGACTTATTCTGTCTTCACTAGGCTCTTGCATCTCCAGAGAAGTGACTAAGCATCTTGCCTCTTTTCAAGAGTTACCTCAACAGGAAGCTTAGAGACAGTGGGAAGGGGGAGGCGCGCACAGTCAGGGGACACTGGCCGTCCCCCTGCTTTGCTGGTGGTGGTGTTCCTGGTTTGCGGGCTTGTGTTTTCTGAGTCAACATTAGGTCTCAGAAAGCAGCTTGCCTCTTCTTTCTATGAAATTAAGTTCCTCTTCTTGTTTGAGATGTATGATGTCATGTTGCTCAGACTTCCTTCCTCAGACTCAGCCATAAATACTTAAAAATTAAGGGCAAAACTACTGCTGTGAATTAAGGTTCATTCAGAGAGAGATTCTTGAGAGAGAAGCAAAGCCTGGCTTGTTTTGTGCCGCCTGAGAGGAGGAGGATGAGGCACAGGAGAACAGATGTAGGGTTATAAATAGGCCAGGCTCGAAGCAGACCTCATTGATGAAGATACAGATCTAAACTAAATACCGGATTTTAAGTCTAAAAAAAAAAAAAAAAAAAAGGGAGGGGAATTTGCTGTAGGCTCTTGGCGTTTGGGAGCCCCCAGCCCTTTCAGTGGATTTGGTGTGTGAATGTTTCACGCTTACTGGAAGAGTTCAAGTGGTTGTTATCTCCAAGCCAGTGCCCACCGGCTCCAAGGGAGAGCGCTGTGGTGTGCAACTCTGCATGAAAGCTGGTGACCCCCAGGTTGGTGGCTGTCTCTTACCCCTATGATGTCCACTTCATAAAGCCACCAGCAACCGGCTCCTGGAGTCTGCAGGTGGCCTCGGGGATCCTTAGAAAGGTCCTGGTCCCCCCAGAAGCCTTTGTGCTGTGGTCTGCCTTGCCCTTGAGTGGCTGTGATCATTGATGCACATTGCAGGCCTGGCGATGGCCTTGGTTCTGGATGGCCTCTGGAATAGGAGCCCTGGCTCTTGAGTTGGAGAATTTGTTGGGCACGGTTCTTTCCATTGAGCTTTGAAAAGGATCCTCTCCCCCTGCTCGGTTGTTTTTATTTCTCTTGGGTATGAAGAGAAGAGGATGGGTCATAAAGGCTGCTTGTGATACATGGGTCCTTGCTTTAGCCCCGACCATCCCTAACAACGGGGGTCCGTTGCCAACAGCCAGGTGCTCCCATCTGTGGAACAGACTGAAGGATGGTGGCTGGTGCCCTTCAGGGACCTCTGAGGGACAACACCCTGTGGCCTCAGGATCGCATATGAGCTCCACCTAGAGATGGGACGAGAGGCATGTAGTGGCTGATTCAGGGCCCCTTGCTCTGCCTTCCCTGTGGTGCTTGGAGGTGGGTTGCTCCCTCTCATCCCCATAAGCTGCAGACAGGACAAGTTTGGCACAAGGGGAGTAGGTGCTGGAGTATTACAGCTGAAAGTAAAACCCCAGGAAGCTCTCCGTGCGCTGATACAGAGCTCCAAGGTATGTTACTTGGGAAAAGCAGAGTGCAGGGCAATGTGTCCAGTAAGAAAAGCAGCATAAACGAATAGATGCTGCTGGGCCAGGAGGATACCTGGATATAGACCTGGGAATAGATGCAGGGCTGCAGGAGAACCGGGGGCAGGGGAGGGGCCAGCACAGTGTAGGCTGTGGGAGCACCGGGCTGGGCATGTGCACCTCCTGTGAAATGTTGAAATAGAGAAATAGTGGACTGTGTGAGGGGGCTGGGGGTCTGACTGGGCGTGTGGGCTGAAGGCAGGGTCTTGTGCTCTGTGGCCGGAGGCTGGCAGGGCCCCTCCGCCAGTGCTGCCCTGCCATCCGCCTTCCAGGTCCCCGCGCTGGAGGCACACACTGTCGTGCGCACTCCTGTCCTTTTGCCCCTGGCTTTGACTTTGCCTCTCCAGCCTTCTGGGCCTGGGGTGAGGTCCCGTGGTGCTCCTGAGCTCGCAGGCTGGCTGGAGCTGGTCAGATGCTGCTTCCCCCGTCCCTGACTGTCAGGTCACTTCATGGGACTACTGCTCCTCTGAGGAGTGTGCTTGCAATTCTGCTGCCCCCAAGAAGGCAAAGGGAGGTTGGCTTCTCCTCTCCCCGGGCTCTGTCTGTGCCGTGTGCGCTCACACCGCGTCTCCGTCTCTCCCCAGGGCACCCTCATCCAGCACCTGAAGGAGCACATTCTTCACGGCAACATGAGCAGCAGTGACATCATCCTGTATTACACCACGGTGAGCGGGCTCCTGAGGGCATTGGGGGGGGGGTCCTCCTGTCCTCTGTGTCCCGCCCATCACTTGCTTTGGTTCCTTTGGGACCAGTGTGATTGGGTCAAGAGTTTTGTGACAGGGAAATTCTCTTGCATTTAGCCAGGTGGGTCCAGTGGGAGCACACAGGTCCTCGTAAGAGGGGAGCAGGAGGGTCGACATCAGAGGGAGATGGGCAGAGGGAAGCAGAGGTCAGAGTCACACAGGGTCACAAGCCAAGGGATGTGAGTGGCTTTTTGAAGCTGGGAAGGTCAAGGAAAGAGATTGGTCCTAGAGCTTCCAGAAGGAGTGTGGTCCTGCCAACGACACCTTGATTTTAGACTTTGGACCTCCAGAACTCTCACATAATGAATTTGTGGTGTTTTAGGTCGCTAAGTTTGTGGCAGTTCATTGGAATGGTAACGGGAAACGTATCCAGGTGGCTCTTCCAATTACTGTGACAGCTGGGGGTCCAGGTGTGGAGGCCAGATTGGGCTGGAGAGAGTCTATCCTGGACCAGAGCTGCTCCCTACTGTAGGATCAGACTAGAGAAACCCTGTCCCTGCCCTGGGCATGGGTGTGTGTGCTGGGCTGGTGCTGCCCTCGCAGGAGGAGTTCTTTTTTTTTTTTTTTTTTAGACTTATTTTATTTTAGAGAGAGAGAGAGATCTCACAAGAGTGTGCAAACAGGGGGAAGGGCAGAAGGAGAGGGACAAGCAGACTCCCCACTGAGCACAGAGCCCCATGCAGAACTCAATCCCACAACCCTGAGATCACAGCCTGAGCGACAATCAAGAGTCAGACAGTCAAGTCACTGAATCACCCAGTCACAAAAGGAGTTCTTTTCTGCCCCAAATCCTTGATGGTGTACCTTGAACTGAGCCTGGCCAGTTTGTACTAGAGGTGTTTGTACTAGAATCCTGGAGAGGCTCTGGCATTCCCTGACCAAGGATGGGGGCCCAGGTGCCCAGGGAAAGCAAACAGAGCATAACAGAAGCCAGCGTCCTCTGGGTCAGATGTCACTGGGACATGGGATGAATGGGGTCCTGCCTCCAGCACATTCCCGTGGTTTTGTGTGGGATGTGCATCATTAAATCAAAGGTTGGATTTGAGCAGTTGGAGATATTCCTGTGCTTGTTGAACTCTGTAAGATGAGCACTTAGGATGAGTTAAAGGAAGGGAAGAAAACTCAAAGTTGGCTTTTTCCAACTGCAACTATTAAGAGGTTTCGGAGTGATTTAGCTCTGTTTCCTGGATGACAATTCTGTGCTGGGTTTTTAAGGAAACAGAATATTGGAGGTGTGTTCGTAGCCTTTGAGGTTAATGGCCAGGGACCTAGCTGTGCCCTAAGGGATGGAGCCCAGGACTCCTCGCCATCACAGGATGGGGAGCCTGGGAGTACTCTGCATGTGTGACCGTGTGCAGGCTGCCTCATTGCTTGGTGTGTTCAGCTGAAAATCAAGGGCTTGGGCCCAGTCATTGGGGTTTCCTGGACCCTCCTGATCCCCTCCCCACATGGGCCAGTGGTGCTGGGCACTGCCGGGCTCAGGGCCCTTTTCACGTGGACAGCCTAGCAGTGTTGACAGAGTGTCGTTTTTTTTGAATTGCAGGGAGGCCCAGGCAGGTACAACGATGTCCAACTCAGCTGACTCCCTGGGACTTGTGGTTTAAAAAGACAGGCTTTTGCATTGAGGGGAAGTTCACAATGAGAAGAACTCAGATCTGAGGAGGTTTTCCCAGAGGCGTTTCACTTTTCCCAAAGCATCCTGCCCAGGAGGGGTGGGCAGGTGGCCTCTGCTGTGGAGCATGCTGGCGCCCAGCCTTGGGTGACAGCGGCTGCAGCAACTCCGTGCGGCGCGAGCCAGGCCTGCACCGGGTCACTGACCAGCGCCTTTGACTGCTTCCTAGGACAGTGAGTTGGCCCGGCCATCCTGCTGCTTGGCTGCCTGGCACTGGTTTCTTTTGTTACTAATAATTCCTTAGGAGGGAAGCTCAAGTAGGGATGTTAAAGCCTCCTTAAAAGGCAGCTCAACTAACTTGAGATTTTTGTGCGGCCCCAGAGCTGGAGGTGCTGAGGGGAAGGACAGGTAGCCTTTTGGGGGCCCGCTGAGCTCTTGAGCACGTCACTCAGGCCAGAGGTGCTCTTGTATGGAGGTTCTTAGCTGGGCCACACCAGAGAGCCACTTGGGGTGCTTCCTCATGTAGCACCATGGCCCCTTCGTGGGATCTGCGCACAGGGTGCCGGGTGAGGCAGTCCTGCTGGTGGGGTGTCCTCCCGGCCATCCTCACCTCCCAAGCAGAGATTCCTGCTGGAGCTTTCATCTAGCTCCCTTGCTCCCTTGCTGTGCCGCTGTGTTGGGTCCACCCTGGAACTGCCCACAAATGCCCCGTGTGGATGGGCATGCTGCTGCCATTGGGTTCTTGAGCAACTTTCTGCCTTAAAGTTTTTCTTAAATAACAACAACAAAAAAGCCTAACTTGCATTTGGGAAATATTTTACCTGGTACACACATCCTCCCAGTGGTTGGTGGTTCTCACGCACGCAGTCTGCATGTTCCCGTGGCACATGGTGGTGCCTTCATAGGTCTCCAGTGTGTGCCCAGCCACGCCTTCGTTGGTGTGGAGAGAGTTATGCTGCACATTGTCTGCTGGGCTTGTTTTACACTGAAGCTCGTCCCAGACACTGGTTCCTGTCAGCACAGACCTCGTTCTTGCCAACAGCTGAGGTGTTGTGAAAGTGATGTGGGTTCACAGATTTGGTGTCTGGTGTGCACGGGGGGGGGGGGGGGGGGGGGGGGGGGGCGTGTGTGTGTGTGTGTGTGTCGTTCCTTTCCATTTCCTATTGTGCCCAGCAAGGCTGCCGTGAACATCCTTTGGCCCATGTTAGTGCACATGTGTGCATGGATCTGTACAATAAAGTCTTGGTGTGGAATTGCTGGAGCAAAGCATCGTGCATCTGAGATGGGCAGTGCCTGCAAACCGTTGGCTCAGTTTCAGGAGGTTTTCTAGGGACATGAGAAGTTGAATGACAGAAGCCAGGTCTCCTGGCCCAGTGCTTGGTTGACATTGCCCCTTCTGTCTGTTCCAGGTCGGCTGGATGATGTGGAACTGGATGGTGTCTGCTCTTGCCACGGGGGCGGCTGTGGTCTTGTACGATGGCTCCCCTCTGGTACCCACGCCCAATGTGCTCTGGGACCTGGTTGACAGGATAGGGTAGGTGCTGGAGATTGCCACTGCTGTTGATTGCTGTAGCATTGGTGCCTATGGAGTGCTTGGTCCCCCTTGGAGGGTGAGGGAGGATGTTTGGGAGGGCGTGGGAGAGGGTGATGGAGGGCGAAGGGGAGGGAGGGTAAGGGGGAGGGCATGAAGGAGGGCGTGGGAGGTTGAAGGAAGGGTGGGAAGGGGAAGGTAGTCCTGACAAGGACTCACTGGGCAGATGGGGGCCACCTCCAGGACTGGGAGTGAGTCTGAAACATCAGGGTATCAGGAGAGGAAATGTGATCTTGTGTCTATAACGGTGGAGCTTAAGAACTGCTGCAGAAGCCCAGGAGAAAGGGAAACAGGGCCAGCAGGGATCTGTCTCTTGGGGCTTCTCCAGCTCCAGGATGAAGGAGAGTGTGAAACAGGCTGTTTGGGGAACAGTGTGGATATGTTTACAAAAGGGAGGGGCAGAGCCCAGCATTGAGGCATTGGCAAGGTCTGGGCTTCCCACCACTGACCTTCTGAGCCCGGAGGTAAGAGGAGAGTCCTTTTGTCAGCTGTCCCGTGGTGTGGCCGGCTGTCCCCTGGAATCTCCTTAAACCCGTGACCAGATTGCTCCAGAAGGCTCCTGTAGATGCTGCATGAGGGTGTCTGAGCCTTCATGTGTTCCATGGTCGGCTGACAAGCAGGAATCCTGAGGAGCAGAGGCTGAATGTGGGGGAGGATCCAGAACCCCTCCCTCTCCCAGTTCCCTCTGGGAGCATCACTGTGGGAAACTGTCAGGGGACTGTTTGATGAATGTTTTCTCTGCTAATGAATAAATCATAATTGGCGGAAGCGTCCTCAGTGCTGCAGCCCGTGGTCAGTGCTGGCCTAATGATGGTGGTTCCAGAAGTGAGACTCGAAGCAGCAGAGCTCTGGGGCCTGGGAGCAGCCGTGCTCTGAAATGCGCTCATTACTTTGAGTCTGTTCATGGTGGGGGAACAGAAGGAGCCACTAATGTTTTTAAATCCTTGGCCATTAATATTTCAAATATAACTTTGCCTGGCCTGGGTAATATTTAAATCTTGACATTTGGCTCACAATATTGACGAAGAAGGTTATTTCCTAATGAGACTGTTTCCAGCGAAAGGTTAATCAAATCCCTGAGAACTTGGATGACTTCAAGAGCTTTACCCTTAATACCTGTGAGCCAGGCTCCAGGTAGGGACACTTTTGTGTGTGTGTGTGTGTGTGTGTGTGTGTGTGTGTGTTACAGGAAGAGGGATAGAAGATGTGCATTATTGGGGCTCAGTGCTAATGAATGTGAAGGATGAAGGGCTCCAGGAAAACCCAGCTGTGTGTGTGTGCACACAAGTATGCAAAAGTGTGTGTGCATGCATAGGCAAGAGTATGTATGTCTGCATGTGTGGATGAGTGTGTGTGCAAGTGTGAGCAAACGTGAATGTGTGAATATGTGTGAGCAAGAGTGAGTGCAAACGTGGTTTACATGCACAAATATGCATTTGTGTATGTGCACGCATGTGAGTGTGCATGCCTGTATGTGTAGGTGTATATGTGAATGCGTGAGAATGTATGTACACGTGTAAGTGGGTGCATGCAAGTGATTGTGTACGTCTACACATGGAGGTTTGTATATGCATGTGAGTGTATGTGTACATATGTAGGTATGTATGCATGGGTATGTGCATGTGAGTACGTGTAGGTATGTTTGTGCTTGCATGTGAGTATACGTGTAGGTGCACCACATGCACATGCATGTGTGCTTGTGTACTGTGTATGCATGTGTGTGTGTACGTGTAGGTGTGTATGCACATGCTGTGTGTACGTGTAGGTGTGCATGCATGTGTGGATCTGTGCATGTGTAGGTGTGAGGAAGTGTGTATGTGTAGGTGTGTATGTGGGTGCGTATGAGTGTGTGTGTGCATGTGTAGGTATGTACGTTCACGTGGAGGTGAGTGCATGTATGTGTGTGAATGAGTGTGTGTGTGCATGCATGTCTGATCATTCACAGGTGTGTTTTCTGGGTTGTTGTGGTCGGCAGGTCCTGAGCCCCCAATTGGCTTGTGCCCCAGATGCTGGAGACCATCACAGGGCTCCTCTAGACCTGGCCGGCAGCTTACCTGCCTGGTTCATGGGGGCGGGGGTGGCTCTGCAGCCCAGACAGGAGCTGGGAGAACGGGTGCTTGGGAGGGAGGACTTCAGGCCTCAGACACCTGCTCCACTGCCAGCGGCCGCTGAAGGAGTGCAGGTCAGGTGTGGCAGGAGACCCTCATCTGAGCTGTGCTCCCCCTGCTGAAAATTGAAGCTGAGTTATGTACAGTCACATAAAATCTTATCTGTCTGTGGCGAGAGGAGTGGCTCTTCCAAGCTGGTGGACAGCAGAGTCCCTGCAGGGCCATTTCAGGGCCTTCGGGTCTTTAAATCATGTCAACTAACATAGGAATGAAATCTTTGCCGATTATTAATGTTGGTCCAAAGACTTACTGACACATTTGATAACTGAGCGTTTACTTTGTAGACACAAACAAGATTCTTTTAAAAGATCAGTTTTCTTTGTCATTTAAAGTATATTTCTGAGCTCTGGGATTCTGTCTTGGGGAATATTCGGGTGAGAGTTGGTGCCAGAACCCTGGGGTCTTCTGTCCAGCTTTGCCAGTACCTGGGCCAGCATCAGAGCCACCTGCAATACCCCGTGTTACCTGTCTCTGGGTGAGAGAGTCCGGGTGGAGCATGGTGAGGGACTGGCAAACTCATCTCACACAGTGCACTTGCTGGACAACCATCTGCCAGGGTCATTTCCACACCCTGCAGGTATTCGCATGCCTGCTGGGTCCTGGGGTGTGCGCAGCAGTATTGGAGGTGAGCAGGACCCTATCCTTGGGCTAGCATCAGAATGGGGAAGAAGGAGAGAGAAACATGTGGTATTAGTGCCCGGAGGTCAGGGAGATCCCTGAAGGCAAGGGCACTGGGGCTGGGCTTGAACCTCCCGGCCTGGGGAGGGGACATGAGCATATTCCAGGCAGAGGGAATGGCGAGCACCTGGGCCCTAAGGTGCCTGGGATAGTGCGTGGGGAGAGACCCTTGTGCTGTGAATGTGAAGAGTGGACGTGGGGCCAATATGGAGGGTGGGTGCTTTTCTGCATGAGACACAACACTGTTGGAACATTTGAAGCAACATAACCCAGTTCATGTTTTTATTTTTTTATTTATTTTTTTAATTTTTATTTTTTTTAAATTTTTATTTGTTTATGATAGTCACAGAGAGAGAGAGAGGCAGAGACACAGGCAGAGGGAGAAGCAGGCTCCATGCACCGGGAGCCCGATGTGGGATTCGATCCTGGGTTTCCAGGGTCGTGCCCTGGGCCAAAGGCAGGCGCCAAACCGCTGTGCCACCCAGGGATCCCTGGTTCATGTTTTTAAAGTCTAAATCTTGCTCCCATGTAGAGAATGAATTGGGGGGGGGGGGGCAGGGACAGACATAGGGAGACTGGGGGTCTCAGGCTGATAGAAGTCCCCAGGCATGGAATGGGTGGCCTGGGAGGCTGTTTGTGAGCTGTCCGTGGGGCACCAGGGCTGACGCTGGCCCAGCTGGGAAGCTGCCTCATGCTTTGTACAGTGATCCCCAACTGTACTCCCTACACATATGCAGCACGGAGTGCCGACACAGAGTTCCCGTGCTTCTGTAAACATCTCATGCAAGCCCTGGAGACTGATGGGGAGACCTTTCCATTCTTCAGACAAGTAGGCCTGTGACCCAGGCCTGGTACCTGCTCAGAGTCTCTGTACATTGCCAAGGTCACAGGGATATACCTGAGGCTTGAACACTCTTCAGTTGATTTTGGGGGCCTGGAGGGAGGGGATGAGCAGAATAATGAACATTGTTTTAGTGTGGTTGGTGACTGGAGATCTTGGTGCTGGTGGCTGGGGCAGAGACATTCCACCATCAGAAGGGGATAGCATCCCTGGTCTTCTGTTAAAATGTAGCTACTCCTAAAGGGGTGGCACCTTAGTCCTTGGGGATGATCTTGAATTTGTGAAGCAGATTGCCTGAATTAATGCAGTAAACACGGGGGATGTGGGAAGGTTGTATACACCTCCCCTAAAGCCTCCCCATCCCCAAACAGCCACCTCTAGGGCACAGTGACCTAGGAAGTGCCTGAGGTCTTGGGGGAGGTGCTTACTGGTGGCAGGGTGGTGGTGGAGAAGAGAGAGGTGCCAGTGGGGATGGGAATGACAGCAGCCTTAAGGCGTATGCCCAACCCAAATCACCCCGTGCCCTGAGGCCCTGTGCCTCCTGGCATCAGATAGCATGTGGCTATCTCCCTAGAGGGAGATGCCACCCAAGAGCGAGGGGATGAGGTTTTTGCTGCCTAGAGGAACACAGAGGGACCTTGACTCTGCAACCTCCTTTGGGCCCGCAGAGAAGACATTAGTTAAGACATTTTATATGCTGGGGGCTGCCTCTCTGGGAGAACAGCTGAGGAGGGGTAGACTGCTGAATAGCACGTTCCCCTGGAGATGCAGTCCTGTATGCTCAGCACGTGTGCCGTTCTGTGTGTGCAGACATGAGAGAGAAGCACCGTGGACTCTAAACGTTTGAAACGAGAAAAGCTGCAGGTTTGCTAAGTGTCACAGAAATGTGGGGGAAGGGCATCCAGGAGGCTGACGACCCCTGCTCTGCCAGAAGCTCCCGTGGCCTGCTCCAGCCCCGCAGAAGGGAATGTTGAGGCTAGAGCTTGAGGGCTCTTGATTTTATGGCCTCCTTTGGTCCAGAAAGGGAATATATCCTGCATTTGGTAAGACTGTGGGGTACTGTGCAAGTCATCGTCTCCCACGGAGCCAGAGTTCTGGGTGTGTTGGGGTCGGTGTGCAGACCTGTCCCTGCTGTACCCCACAGTAAACACAGGTGTTTACTGAACAGAAAGTATTGATTCAGCCCAGAAGAATGGTGGGTCTTGGATTTTGCAGACTTGCCAGAAACGAGTCACTAATTTTAGAAAGCTCTGGAGCATGGAATATGCAGGAGCCTTGAGAGTTTGTTTTCCTTCCCTCCTGTGCTCCTAGCATCACCATCCTTGGAACGGGTGCCAAGTGGCTGGCTGTCCTTGAAGAGAAAAACATGAAGCCAGGTAAGTGTGCCTGTCAGAACGCCTGGCCTACTTCCTATCTTGCCAGCCAAGGAATCCATAGCTTCTGTCACCTATGTCCTGCACACAGGCCACACTAAAGGTGTCAGATTTAGTTTTAATCTTTCTGTGATTCTTTGCCCTAGTGGAAACCCACAGTCTCCAGACGCTTCATACGATCCTGTCCACCGGCTCCCCCCTGAAAGCCCAAAGCTATGACTACGTCTACAAGTGCATCAAGAGCAGTGTCCTCCTCGGCTCCATCTCAGGTGCGGCCTGCGCCATGGACAGGAGTTTCTGGTGCAATGAGAGGAAGCGGGGCTTGACCAGGCTGACCCCTGTAAGCGGGCCCAGCCTTTGACCCAGCAGGTCCACTGCCTTGAAATTGTCCCCAGTAAATATCTGGGTACACATCTATGCATGATTGGCTCTCCTCGTTCACAAGAGTTGAGTTCTAGAAAGTCGCTGAGTTAGTGACTCCTGAACCATTGCTCCTGGGAGAGATACACACGCAGGCATGCATGTATGCATCAATTATAATCTTCTCTTCTGAACACAGCTTATTCTGGTACATTCCGTTATCTTTATTTTATAGAAGAGAAGACGAGGTTCAGAATTGTTGACGGACTTGCCGGAGTGCTCCCCTCGCAGGGTACAGTGTAAGGATTGACACCAAGTGCAGCCGGGCCCAGGGCCAGAGCTGCTTGCACACCCTGCCCCTCCCCTCACTGTCCCTTGGTCTTCTCTGTGGTGAGAGCTGAAACCAGAGGCCAGGGACCTCGGTGGGGAACGTGCATGTGGGCCGCTCAAGATTTTCTCCACATGGCTCGTGTTCTCAGTGACCTTGAAAGCACTCCGAGTGTTGACTTTGAGGTTATAAATTTTAGTAAGTAGTAGAATTAGCAAATACAGAATCTGTAAATAATGAGTGGCCAAGTATGAGAACGATTGTTGCAACATTGTTCATGTTCATTAAAAGCTAGAAATTACCTATAGGCCAGTAGAAGGGAATTCATTGAATAATTTATGGTACATCCTTAATTTTTGCTGCTGTTAGAAGGGATATGATGAAAATTCTTATTTGGATAAAACATATTTATTGATATTGAAAGCCAGTTGTGATACCCTGAATGAGAGAAGCAGATTGCAGGGTGATGAAGTGTGGTCATTTTTGTAGATTGAGAAAAGGAATATGTGTGTAGGGGATGTAAACCGGTGGGGGTGGGGGTGGGGGTGGGGGTTGGGATTTCAAGTGACCTTTTTCTCCTCACTTTTTTCCTAACGTGAAGTTGTATGAGGACAATTGGTGCATGTGGCAAAATATTGAAAATCCAAAAATGAAATTGGGTGGTGCCTCCCCCCCACCCTGTCCTTACCTGAGGAAGCCTGTGCTTGTTTCCTGTCAGAGGTGTCTGTATGGAGGTGAGGGAGCCCGTGTTGATGGGTTGAGACCCATTTAACTTAGGGTTCACACTCCGTATTTCCCCCTTAGTAGTGTGACTTGAAGTTAATACTGTTGTAGCTCATCAAAATCTTTAGATGACTTTATTTTTCTGAAAAGACATCTTTAAAAGATGCCATGTAATTTGCTTGAAGCCTGAGGCTACCCTACCAGCTTTCTTGCTGGACCTTTAGCCCAAGGCTGGGGATCTTGAGCTGTTTTGGCAAGTGGGGTTCCTGCCAGCATCTATGAGTGGCCTTGGGACATCCCTTCTCCCTCTGGACCCTAGTCTGCCTGCTTTAAAAGGGATGGTTTGTCCTGTGTAGTTTCCAGGGGCCTTTCTGTGCCAGTGCTGCCTGCCAAGGGTGGAAGTGCCAGGGCTCTGGCCAATTATTTAACGGAGTCATTGCCTCATGATAGGTGACATCTGTAAATGTTTGCTGCCTGGGTATCACTCTCTGGAGTGCCATGAAGCCTTGAGACATACTAGCTCTGTGTGTCCTGACATGAAACACTCTTCAAGATGCTGGGGGTGGGGGAAAGCAGGTGCATGGGGGTGTGATAGGGTGATAAGGTGTATGAGGTGTCCTTGTGTGTATGTGATGGTTGTCTGTGGAGAGGGTCTCTGGCCACGGGGAGGGGAACCAGGCATCAGGAAGGCTCACATCCACTTCTTGCCCTCCTAGATTTCCAGGTCTTGTGCCACATGCATTGCCTGCCCAGAATGCCAGTTTACAGAAGCTTAGGGAAGTATGTTTGAATGGTATTGCTGGGTGATTCGGTGGTGTCATGACAGCAGCACGTGTCAGCTCCTCAGTGCTGGGCTGGTGCTGTGTGTGTCACAGAATCACCCGGAGAGCATCCCCAAGCCTTGGGGGGCAGCACTTCCACCTCCCTGGGGCCTGGGGCACTGGTCACACCTTGCAGCCACTGGGATGAACATGACTCTCATTTTCATGGGACTCGAGGCCCCAGGAAAAGGCAGGGAGGACGTCATATATGGAGCCTCTGCCGACTCAGCTTAGAGTCGAGGCCAGAACGAAAGCCTGCTGGTTGCTGGAAGCTTCTAGTGGTCTTGTGTGGCTCTTGAGTGCCCTCGGCCCCGGGTCACAGGGCCAGGCACAGTGAAGGGGTGAGTGCCTCGTCAGTTATGGGGGTCTTTCCAGGCACACAGACACGTACGTGAAGAGTGGCTGGGTTCAGGAGGGAGCCTATACGGGGCCAGCTCTGTATGTACCTCCTGCTCACGTTTTGATGGTGCCTTCCTGCCCCAAGTCCCCCAGGGAGGGGATGGTGGTCAGCAGTGCTGGGTCTAGCTGCAGGGGCTCCTGCCGCTTCTCTCTCGATGGCTCTCGGGACCTGACTCCCTTTCGAGCTCCTTCCTGGTGTTGGAGTGCTTCCTAGCTCACATGTTCTGTCTTATGTGCCCTCCGCTGCAGGGACCCCAGTGTTGCTGCTGTTCCAGCGGCTGAGTGAGCCGGAGCCGCCGCAGAGGGCCTCTGAGCGTGACCCATCTGCACAGCAGTGCCTGGGGGGGTAGAATGGATGAGGCTTCCATTTTCTGTGAGCCTGAGTCTTGAATTTTATTGTGACCACGAGAGGTCATTTATTTCGTCTCATCCACCAGGGAGACTCAGTCAAAAAATAAGTCACTCTGACATGGGCGATTTGTGGCAATTTCTAAATCACCTCCCCCATTTCTCCCTGAAAAGAAGCTCTAACTAACCATCAGCAGATTTTTCAGTATTTACCAGCAGAAAGAGTAGTAATACCTGTCCTTTGGGGTCTTCCTCCTTTGGTGTTCACCAATAAAGAACATAAGCTATTTGTCTCCATCTTCTGAAGTTTGGATCTCCTTTTGCCTTTGTTTGCAGGTGGCACTGACATCATCTCCTGCTTCATGGGCCAGAATTTTTCTATTCCTGTGTATAAAGGAGAGATTCAGGCCCGGAACCTGGGCATGGCCGTGGAAGCCTGGAACGAGGAAGGTGACAGCTTCACTAACCATCTTTCTTTCTGTGACTGAGTGTGACTCGTAGCTTGGAAGCACTCAGGTGTATAACTGCCCTGAGGGGGGTGGCCCTGTCCACTTGCAGACTGTGTCCTTCTAGCCACCCACTGGGCTCCCTGCCTCCAGCGCCCTTTGGCTTGCCCGCCTGAGAAGTCCGTGTTGGGCTGGAGCACGTTGGAGAGCATGTGTTCAGGAGGACCGGGAGGGCAGTTGTCCCCCTGCATCCAAACTGGGGAGATGCTGCTCAGACAGCCGCAGTGTCTTGCTCGTGTGACACCCTGATCTTGTCAAAGACCCCATGAGGGAGCCGGCGGTAGGCTTCTCTGATGCTCTCAGGATGAGCCTTTGCTCTGTAACCTGTTAGTGGACATTATTTGTGTCTCTAGCACCAAACAGGGCCTGGCCTGGCATGTGGTGTGTGCACTGTACAAATTTGCACTGCAGCCACCATTATTTTAACCTGGCAGAGTGATTGGGGAGGTTGTTTCAGGCCCTGTTTGTGTGAGGAAGAGGGAAAGACGGCAATACTGGCAGCCCCACCAGAGTCGGGGCTAGAAGCCTGGAGATGGAGAGGGCAAGAAGATCTCCTCCATTTCATGGAAAATGTTGCCAGAGACCTTTCTGGAAATCAATTTTTATTTTCAGAAGAGGGATTTTCCCTGGTGCTCAGAAAAGTTCTCGCCCCCACATGCCTGTTTTCTTCCCCACCATCCGAACCATTTCTCTTGGTTCTGGTCCCTGCTGCATTCTGTGGCCTGGGAGGGAAGCAGATGCTCCCAGCAGAGAGAAACCAATAGCTGTCCCTGTAGCTTCCAGATGCACGAGTTCCCTGTCTGTCTTCTATCTTGGGGGTTCTGTGGGATGACATGAGCTAGGTGAGGTGGAGGAGGTGTGGAAACTCAGGAGCCTCTGTGGACACACGGTGGGATGGTGGCTTCTCCATGCGAGTCCTGTGGTGCTGCGCTGTGGAAGGTGCTGGATAACTGGGCCCGAGCTGACTTCCAGGGCCCTCTCACTGGGAGGGGTGCCGTGCTGCCCTCTCTCTTTGGCCTTCATGACCTGTGCTGTGCCCAGGGCAAGAATCTGGGCTACCCTGTTGAGAGCAAGTGGGACTCGGTGCGACTCACTCGGCATGCAATTTGGTAACAGTGAATGATAACGAAGATACGGAGGGACTCTGTGATCCAGCAGTTCCACTCCTGGGAGAAGAACTTGCACATGTGAACAAGGAGAGATGTGCAGGCATGTTCATAGCAGCATGTTTGCAGTAGGGAACAGAGTTGGGAACATACAGAGGTACATCTTCAGGAGGAATAAACAGCCGTGACCGCATGTGGAGAATTAATGAACTGGAGCAGTGTGTAGTCGATGATGCAGTAGATGACCAGGCATCCTGATACCATGCGGGAGACCAAAGCAAGGTCCTGGATGCTGCAGCATCCTGCCGTTTGTGCAGTTGGGAGATACGAGGAGTGATTCTGTTATTCAGAGATGCTGATGTTGATGGAGTGAAAATAGTAAAACACATGTGGGAGAAATTCCCTTTTGTTTTTCTAAAAATTAAAAACAAAGATTGAATTCATTTATTGACAGCACGAAAAGGGGCAGAGGGAGAAGGAGATGGAGGAGCAGACTCCCCGCTGAGCAGGAAGCTTGGTGCAGCACTTGATCCCAGGACCTTGGGTCATGACTGAGCCGAAGGCAGATGCTTAACCCACTGAGCCACCCAGATGCCCCAATAAATTCCCTTCAGAAAGGTTTGGGGGAGGGTGTTGGGAAGGAAGGTCACTAGGGAAGGGAGGAGCTCGGCTTCCAGTGGTGCTAACACGAGGCATGTGGTGTGAGTTAGCCCCTTGCCTTCATGTGGGGCCCAAGCACAGGTGTAAGCGATAGCTAGAGAGAGCAAGCAAGCGTGCGCCAGCATGTGTGGTTGTCATGTGTGCTCAGATTACTTTTTAATTCTTCCCAAACCAGGAAAGGCAGTCTGGGGCGAGAGTGGTGAGCTGGTGTGCACCAAGCCGATCCCCTGCCAGCCCACACACTTCTGGAACGATGAGAACGGGAACAAGTACAGGAAGGCGTATTTCTCCAGATTCCCAGGTAGGTGGGTCCAGGGGATGCAGACAGGGCTGCCCGGAGTCGCCTGGGCTGGGCTACTGGTGTCTGGTATGCACGCCCCTGCCCATGTGTGGTGAAGCTGCTCACGGCTCTTTCTGCCAGCCGGGTGGGAGTGAATGTTGGATCAGTGGCTTGAGGTCATCATGTACAACCAGCATCTGGGTTAGTTTATTTTTTTAAAGATTTTATTTATTAGTGTGTACATGAGTGGGGGTGGGGAGGGGCAGAGGGGGAGAAGCTCAGTCAGACCCCCTGCTGGGTGCTGAGCCAGGTGCGGACAATGCCAGGACCCCGAGATCGTGACCTGAGCCGAAACCCAGAGTCAGATCCTTCACCGACCAAGCCCTCCAGGCGCCCGTGGGTTTGGTTTGTGCTTACCCAGCCCCTGTGCGCAGACGCTGCGGCCCCACACGCGACTGCCAGGCCTGGCACAAGCTCTGGTTTGCCCGTGGGAAGGCTGCGGGCCACCTGCTCACTCAGGACTGTGCCTGTCTGTTCGGGGAGAAGTGTGTGTTTGGGAGGTACCTGGCTGGGACTCTTCCTTTCCTTCCCGCACACACCCTCACCCAGTCCCCATTGGGCTGTCGGAAGAGGAGCGCTTTGGTGGTGGGATGACTTACAACCTGCTCGTCACTCTCACTGACACCCTCATGTTTCATCTTCCCAGTGGTGCCCTGCCCCAGAGAAGGGAAGTGTTTTATTTAAAGTTCTGTCTCCTCTCTCCCTTTTACCTGAATTCATTGTGTTATCCTAGCTGTATAATTCTCAGTTTAGCAAGCCATTTCTCCCAGAGCGGTTTTTTTTCCCAAGCGCTTGCTTTCTATGGTCTCTAGAAAGGCAAATTGATTTTGCATTAACTGCATGTGGAGGATCAGAGAAGGGCAGATGGTTGTCAGGGGCGGAATTTGCCGTGGATCCCGCCCGTTTCTGCACCTGGCCTTACATGTTGATATGGCCCGTGTAAGAGCCACTGAATCTGGCATCGCGCCTCCCACGCAGGAGTCGGAGGAGCACCCCTAGATGTGGCGTGGCCTCCACTGGGTGCCTGCTGCGCTCTGGGCCACCTTGGATCCTGCCCACACGCAGCTTTCAGACGGAGTGAGGCAGGACAGAGAGAGCACATATGTGGAGAGAAACATTCCCTGGGTGACCCTGAAGGACAGGACAGGGGCTTCTGTCTCAGGAAGAGAGGCCAAAAGTAGAACCTCAGCTGGAGGATTCATCTAAGAAATCCATCTCTTTGTCTTCTGCAGTACTGCTCACTGGTCTTTGGAAACTGTCTTTTCTGTAACTCTTTGTTGTGTATACAAGGGTTATTGTGACAGATGTCTCTCGGGATTGATTTCAGAGTAAGTCTTTTTCTTTCTTTCTTTCTTTTCTTTCTTTTCTTTTCTTTCTTTTCTTTTTTGAACCTCTGGTATTCCCTCTGGAGAAAAGAAATACTTTTGTGGCCTGTTATATTTCCATTTTTGCCCAGGCTGCCGGGAAGCCCAGAGTTATAATCGTTGCTTCGTTGTAGCAGTCCTCTTACCGCCAGGGCAGGGTTTCTGATTGTTTTTAAAGAATCTCATCACGTAGTTGGTTTTATAAGTAGTTTCCTCAAATGCTTTCTGGGAGTAGGTGCGATATATGAATCAGTATGGAAAGAGGAAGGCAGTTAAGATAATGGGACTCTGAAGCTGTTAGTGGTGGACGGGATGAACACAGGAGGAACCTGACTGTCCACACCCCAGCACTGGGAGACTGGGATACTGTATTGAAATCAGTGGTTAAAGGAAACAGCTGGAGGAAAGGTGGTTTCTGTAGCAGGAAGCAAACTCACAGACATCATTAGGCCAGATGAAAATGTAAGCAGGCAGCGATATCCAAGAAATCAGTAAGTGAACAGCAGAAGTTCAGCCCAGAGGGCCTAGTATCTCTTTTATGTCCATTTTAAAAGGAAATATATGTGTGTAAATCTGTGAATAAATGGACAACAAAGGGTTATCTGAGTAGAGGAATTATGAGCTGTTTTGCTGTTCTTTACATCTTATTTTTAAAAACCTAGTAAACATTTAAAGAGAAAAGCAGATGGAGGAAAGATTTAAGACTGTTCTGATTCTATAAAGCAGCGAGTTCAGCTCTGAGCTTCCTGGCAGTCAAGGCAAAAAGGGAGACACAGTGGGTGCAGGCGAGTGCAGGGGACACATTCTGCTCGGGAGGGCAAGCCTACCCTACCCACTAATTGTCAAGATTTTGGGCTTGGTGACATGGAGACAGCCAAGGTTTCCCTCAGCCTGCATCAGCAGACAGGTTCAAAGCAGAAGAAGTCCTGAGTCATACCTTCTAGAGTCCCAGGCCCTTCTAGAAGAGGAGCGTGTGTGCGAGCAGTTGATTCATGATGGCGCATCTGCAGATGCAGAAAGCTGTGCCATCACTCTTTCACTTACAAAAGCACAATGTGCACTGTAGAAGCTTCCCATTCCTGGCCCTCCAGGAGGAAAGCAAGAGAAAGGCTGGGTCTCCCCCTTCGTGCTGGCGCGCTGTGGCCGAAGCGAGGTGGAAGGAGCCTGGGTGCCGTGAACACAGCCTGAACCACAGGCCTGGGGCTTGGGAAGCTACAGGGAAGCCTGCATTTCTCTGCTGTGACACCCTGGCAGCAGGGCCACTGGCCCCGCATGGAGTCTCCCTCCCGACTGCGTCTTGTACGAGGTGGGAGTGCTTCATTTGTATTTTCACAAAATGATGATTCCTTCAGGGTGTATTTGCATCTTCTGTTTGGTCTCCATTTCCAGGGCCTTGCAGTGATTATCAAACTCCTGGGAGAATCGGCTTCATGCACGCTGGGCTGTGTGTCGGTCGGGCGCCCAGTCCCCAGATGAGAAAGGATTAGGGGGCGTGGTGGCGCGCCAGGCCTGAGGCTGTGTCTGCAGCTGGCTCCTGGGACTGCGATCATCAGCCCGGTTTTCTGTGTAGCTGTCAGATGTGCCTCTGCAGAAATCTGGCATACCACTTGCGGCCCTAGGAATGATCTCTTTCCCTGTTTGTGCAGGGGAGTCTTTTGCAAGTCTAATCAGGAGAAAGGGGTTTCTTTCTTCATCTTGGGGAGGAAGGGGAAAGGACCCGCAGGCCTGCCATCCTCTTGCATCAGAAGAACTGAGCTCAGGAGTCCTTCTGTGCTCAAAATTGCCTCCCAAGGACCACATATTCCCTACAGACAGACAGATATCCTGGCCTTCGTCTGACCTGGAGCCTTAGGGGTGGCGCCTCATGCCTCAGGAGCAGGTGCGAGCTGATGGGTTAGCACTGCCAGTTGGGAAGTGTCTCCAGAATTGGAGAGGAAGAGGCATTCAGGGTGAAGATCCTGTAGCTGGTTTTATTTGCTATTTTCCCATTCTGGGCTACAGGGACTCAGGACCCATTTCAGGAGGTCAGGCTGCTGCTGGGGTGAGTGACTTCCAGGTGGTTGCAGAGCTGCTGGGGTGTGCTCTTGATTATTCACACCCGTTTGGCCTCTGGTTGTGTGGGTGCGGAAGGGTCACTGCAGTTGGCAGCAGGAGGAGGCTTCTGGCTGGTTTAATTGCTCCCTTGGCAGTTCCCTTGAGGTGTGGCTTCTCCTTCCTGTTCCTCCGGGTGGAGAGTGGAGGATGTGGCCAAGGCTGGGGCTTTGATCCCTTGGGATACGAGCTTTGCTGCAGCCTGGGACGAGGGCCTTCCTGGGAATGTTGCCAGCCCAGGAACCAGCTGCACGCCAGGCCACAGGGGGATGGCACAGGTGATTGGGTCACCTCTGATCCCCCCCACCCTTTCTGTTGCCTTCCACATCCCCTGGATTTTACCAACTAGTTAGCTCTGTCCACGCGGCTCACGCCTTAGCTCGGGCCTCAGGCCTCCATTAATAGCTTCCCGCGGGTCATGCTGCTTCTGTTTATCCCATTCCAGGAGTGGCCGTAACCCCTCCGGACCAGCCCTGGAGCTGTCCCCAACCACCCTGTCTTCCTAAAGTGTGCTTGTACTCCCTAACCTTCACTCTGAGGGCCTGCTCCCAAAGCTCCCGTTGATCTTCCCTGGTCCCTTTTGCGTCCTTGCTGCTGGGGTTGGTCTCCCCTGGGAACTCCTGAGGCCTTGTCGGTGGTGGAGGGAGTGAGATTTCCTGTATGCTGGTGCTTCATGTGAGAACTGGACAGACAGTGGCCTCCGCTAGATGCTGAGCTCCTGGGGGCAGGAATGGTCAGCTTGCCTCCACCCCTGGGCCCCCAGCCCCCTTCCGATCCTGTTTCTATGCCTCAGCTAAGTCTGTGGGTGAGCATCCCATTGCTGTCATGCCTGCTGTGGGCATTTGTCCAGGCAACCAGCTAGGACCCCTTCTACTTGGGGTGACCACACACTTCTGCCTCCCTGCAGGTGTCTGGGCACATGGCGACTACTGCAGAATCAACCCCAAAACTGGAGGCATCATCATGCTGGGCCGGAGGTGAGGAGTCTTTAGAGGCTTCTCTTCCCTGGAGCCCCCTTTCCTGAGGCATCCGGGCAGGGATTGGAGGGATCCTGTGTCTCCCCTAGGGCTGGACCTGGGCCTGATCCACATTTCTGTGCCCCACCCCCACCCCCCCGGTGACTGGCAGGCACATGGCACAGGTGCAGCCAGTGTCCATCCATGGTAGCAACAGCCCTTCCAGAACGGGGAGTGTGTGGGTACTGGGCGCATGCCACTCATGTACAGGTGGAGAGGGGCCGGGAGGTGACGGGTATTTCCACACAAAGGGACTCCCTTGTTGTCTAGCCTGGAGTTTAGAGAGAAAAGGTGGCTGGTGGGGATAAAGAACAGGGGAGGGAGCCTTCGTGAGGGGCCCAGTATTGCCATGTGAAAAGGGGGTGACAGCCCCTGCCCCCACCTTTGTGTGACGTGCCTCACTCAGGAGCTGCTGTGTGTTCTTGACCTTGTCTCTCTTTCCAGTGACGGCACACTCAACCCCAATGGAGTGCGGTTTGGCAGTTCAGAAATCTATAACATTGGTATGTTATATTCCCTTTCTCCTTGAATTTTTCTCAAGTCATTCAGGAAGGAAGGAGGGTGTGTCCTAGCAGGGAGCTCCGGGGCCTGCTTTCCAAAGACTCCACCTTTGGCGTAACTCTGGTCTGTTTGCCTCAGCTGTGAGAATGGACATTTCTGAACACATCCTTCTTTCCAGAATGTAATTTGTCCACATTGCTTGTAGCTGTAAAACCTCAGAGGAGTATTCTTAAGGTCACATGGCCCATCCCTGTTCTGTTACATTTTATCTTCACAGTGAGCAACTTTGGGTTGTTTAATTGTGTCTGGGTGAAGAAAGAGAAGCATAGAGAGGTTGTGTGAATGCTGGAGATTACACAGCACCTCAGAGGACACCATATAAAGATAGTGGGCCTCACAGCTGCACAGTGGAGTCATCCCTGGGCCTTTAAAATGGCCCACCAAGGCCACAAAATCAGCCTCCCTGGGCAGTAGCTTCCTACCAACGTTGCATCAAGGTGGTTTGTACGGCCGGGATGGAGAAGTCCTGATCCATCTGCATCCAGGCTTTGTTCCTCCCACCAGTGGAGTCCCTATCACAGTACTTGCTTCCTTTTTATATTTAAATTAATCTGTAATTAAGCAAGTAAGGCCTGTGTTTGGCTTCCTATGAATATGTCCACCATTCCAGCTGAAGCAAAGCTCTGACTCTTGCCAGTGATGAGCATACTGCTTGTCCCCCCTGAGGGGCTCCTCCTGGACAGCTGGGAGGAGAGACGGCAGTGCCCGTCAGGCTCGTGGCCAGCCTCCCCTCCCCTTACTGGTGCCCACGGTGGGCCGGCCGGTGCTAGAGTGTGGCCTCTCCCCCGTCTCTGCAGTGGAGGCCTTCGAGGAGGTGATGGACAGCCTCTGTGTGCCCCAGTACAACAAGGATGGGGAGGAGAGGGTGCTCCTCTTCCTGAAGATGGCTTCCGGCCACACCTTCGGGCCCGACCTGGTGAAGAGCATCCGCAACGCCATCCGCATCGGCCTGTCTGCGCGGCACGTGCCCAGCCTCATCCTGGAGACCAAAGGCATCCCGGTAGGTCCGCCGCTGCTGGGCTCGGGCTCCTGTCCCTGGGTGGTGGCGACCAGAGTGCGGTCATCTCCCCGAGAGCCCCCACCCAGGAGCTCATCTCAAAGCTGGTTCTGCTTTATATATAGTTTGTCCATGTTGCCTGGCAACCCCATCTTTTTTTTTTTTTTTTTTCCTACTGTCTCTCTTTTTTAACCCTTCCCGAATTGCATGTAAAGTGACTTCTGCTAAATACTTGTATTTGGAGGCAAGGCAGGCCCAGCCTTGCATATCCAACTGGCTTTTCCCTGGTGTGGTTTGAGTGTGTTCTTGAAATTATTAATCAGAAAATTAATTTTAACTTTTTAAAGAGCCACTGGGGTACTGTTGCTCTTGCCTTTTAATTTTAAGTTTTGCCTGTGGAAAGAAGAGTCGAATCTATTTAGAGGCATGTCTCCCGAAAGCTGTTCCCCCTTCTACTTTGTTTAGGTTCTGACTGGGGGAGGAGGGGCCCCCAGATTGGGTCTCAGCTCTAACTTGGCCTGCTTATGATGAGGCAAGTATCAGCTGAGAAGACAAGCTGTGGTGTGTGTGCACACGTGTGTGCAGAGAACGAGCTGAATGCACAGACGAGGCAGGGCCTCTCAGAGGCCTGCAGGGTAGCTGGTCACTGATGGGGGGAGGGGCAGAGCCTGACGGCCCTGGCAGGAGCTGAGCTCTGGTGCTACCCTGAGCAGGGCTGGGACTTCTTATCCCGTCCACATGCTGCTTTTAATTTTGGTTGTACACTGGAAGGGTCCCACTGCTGGGATTCTTTGTCTCAGTTGGTGACTCCTGGTGACTCTGGGATCAGTGGCTCCCGCCAGGAGGGAAAGTACTTCTTGAGTTCATGACACTTACTGTCTTCTCCTGAGGAGGGCCAAAGGCTTTCCTTCAGCAAACCAGTTCTGTCTGCTTCTGGAATATTCTGGAGAACCAGAGTTTGACTTTCCCCTTGGCTTTCTTTTGATGAACCAGGACGTGTGTCCTTTGCTGCCAGAAGCGTTACCCCCCACTGTGTCTGCTCATGAGATTAGTGGCATGGTTTCTCTGAGAGATACAGAAAGTGGAGATCTGTCTTTCTGTCCTCAGCCTGGTGCTCCGGTCACTATCAGAACCCGCTTTCCCTAGGTGCTATCTCCTCTGTCTGGTTGGGCTGGGAAGTCCCTTCCAGGGTTCCCTGAGATTTTTCAAGGCCCTTGTATTTTCAGATCCTCCTGGCCTGAACTACTGGGTTGGCTTGGCCGTGTGTGTCACTGCACTGGGGAGGAGGAGGCCCAGCCAAGGAGACTTGGGGTGCGTGGGGCATTGCGAGGCTGGCAGGCCCCAGGCAGCTACGACTGCCCTGGCCCCAGCACGTCTTTGTCTCCTCTCACAGTTGAGACGCCTGGCCCATCCTGACGGGGCAGCACCTGACAGGGGGCAGCATGACGTTTATCTCCCGGGGAGGCCCCAGCAGCAGCCAGGGGTTGGGGTATCTCTGCTTCCCACCACACTTCTCACCAGAGGAAACAGTAGCAGGATTTTTTCTGTAACACGGTCTTTCTTTTGTCAGCTGATGGAAAATACAAATTATTAGCTCCCCTGAGCTGTTCTTGGAGCTTTTGTGTAAAGCTTACAAGCCCATAAAGCACGTGAGACTCTTGCATTTCAGGGCGAGAGGGGCTGACACCCAAGTGACAGGCAGTCCTTCAGAAGCCAGCGCTTAGATCCTTAATTAGTTCACACGTTGCCCGAGTTTTTCAAATGAATGAATTTTAATTACATCTCAGGTTAAAAAAAAAAACACAGTAGTGCCTGTGTTGGAGAGATTAGGGCACCAGCGGTTTTACTAAAGGGCTTTGTCTTGAAGTCCCCTGGCCCCTGGACACCCACACTGCCGTCAGAGGCCCAGGGGGTTTGAAGATGGAGCACACGGGCCTGGATTGTAGAGGGAGCTTTGAACGTTTGGATGGAGTCTGACTGCGAGGAAATAATGCCCCATACCGCCCTGATAAATGTTTCTGAGGAAAGGTTTTGGGCAAGCTTGGTGAGGCTGGTGGATGAGGCTCGCTGGCCAGTTGATCTGTGACGAGGTTGTAGGAAGCGGCCCGTGGCTGACACGGTAGTGACGGGCCATTTTTATGATGCAGCGAAGGGTAATGCAGTGCACATAACTAACAGAATAGGCGCTTCTGAGAGTTGTGTGCCTGTGAGCCCCACGAACCCAACCTGCTGCACGTTCGAGGGGACCAACTCGGTTTAGGGGGTCAGCCCCCAGTCCCCGGGAGGCGGTGGCCCGAGCGCAACATGCTCACCGTGGCCCCCTGCTCTCTGGCTGCAGGTGGAGGTGTTCGGTATCTGGTCTGGATGTCCCTAGATGCCGGGGCTGAGGGCTCGTTCTTTACCCCTCGAGGCTCAGCTGCTGTTTTTGTTTGTTTTCTCTGCCCTTCCCTGGCAGTACACTCTCAATGGCAAGAAGGTGGAAGTGGCTGTGAAGCAGATCATTGCTGGAAAAGCTGTGGAGCACCGAGGGGCCTTCTCAAACCCTGAGACCTTGGATTTGTACCAGGACATCCCAGAGCTGCAGGACTTCTGAGTCGGACTGACTCACGTGGCACACTGCCACCTGCGTTTGTGCTGTGACTTCCGAGCATTCAGGACGTTACTTAGAAACCCGCAGCTCTTGGGAAGGCAAGTGTCCGTGCGCTTGGGGAAGGGTCAGTTCTATGTTCCGGAGTCATGTCCGGGGGGTTCCGCAAGCCTTGTCGGGCCACATCCTGACCTTCAGAGGCCAAAAGGGAGCATTTGGTGTGTGTGTGTATGGCTAGGCGCTGAGAGTGCCTGTGTCTTTGCACAAGTGTTCTTGCACATGCCGCCAGGAGCCAGGGGTCGCCCAAGTGTGGACGGTTGTGGCCAACGGTCACGGTCAGCGTCACAGCCATGCTTCCTGCACTGGCTGGCGCTCTGGCGGCGGCACATCTCTCAGGGGTGGTCTTGCCTCCAACCTCGTGCCCGTAGTTCCCTTTTGCCCTCTTCACGGGTAAATCTGTGTCTCCCCTTCAGTTGCTCTCCAGCTCTGACCGTCGTTTCTCAGGGCCCATCTGTCCCCCATTGCACGTGGACTGTTCCCCAGTGGCCGACTGCTCCTGCAGGTCCCCGTGGAGCCGCATGTGGCCCCCACGAAATTGCACCTCCCGGCGGCAGAAGCTCCCTGTGGAGAGCACATGGGCTTCGTGCTTTAACAGGGTCTCCTTATTTCATCAACTTCAACTGGTTTAAAAATATGTTCATGTTCGTTCTCTGGAGTGTGTGGGTGCTCCAGAACAGGCTGTCCACCCCGGGGGGGGGTGGCGGCGCTCTCGGGGACTCGGTGGGCCACCTGGGCAGCAATCGCGGGGTCCTCCCTGTCGGAGCTGCCTGGCCTCAGGGGACACGGCCTCACTGCACTCCTCCCCCTGGAGCTCATGGAACCTGGACCTCACGTGGAAGCTGGATATTGAGTCATGGGTTTGATAGGCGGTTCATATGCACTCTCTGTTCCGTACATTAAGAGCTTCCTGTAATCCTGATGTTTGTTTTTGTATTTTTAAAAAACTGAGCACAGTGAAAACCTTTTTGGAATCTCTTTTCTTCTGGATTATAAAAATACAGGGGGGAGTGCTATGAGGAATTTATGTAATAAATATATATACATATATACACACATATATATACATCTACATATATATATACACATGCATATGTGCACATACCTGTTCATGTCTGGCGTGCTGGTGTTTTCTCTGGAGGGGCTGACCTGATCCGCTTCTGGAAACTGCCTGTGCTGAGGAGCCGGTGGGCAGCCACACCCTGGGGGAGATGTTTGGTCAGGGGGTTGGGGCATTCCTGGGCCCCTGGCGGTTAGCAGCGGTCCCGGGTGACCAAAGGAGTAGCGAGGACTTCTCAGCATGAAGCCAGCACCCTGGAAGAGAGGACCGTCCTCACCCTGGGCTCCTCGATGGTTCCAAGCAGCCAGGTATCTGGACTGTGACCCCTGTCATCGCAGGAGCTGCATGTCACTCAGATGGTGTCTGGCTACACGTCTCAGCCCGGCACGGTTTCTTTCCCTCCGGTCACGGGAAGTTGGAGCAGGCGAGTGCCCTGGCCGGGGCAGTGACCGCAGGCTGAGCGGTGCCCATCTGCGGCCCGCCGTCCTCTGTCCGCAGCCACCATGCCTCTCGCCTCCCATCATGTTCCAGGCAGGAAGGAGGAGGAAGTGACAAGAGGGCTGGGTGAGGGGCAGAAGCCTCCCGCTCTCCAGGCTGTCCCCTTCTCATCAGCCAAACAGTGGCTTTAGTGGAAACAGTGGCTTTAGTGATACCTCCCCTAGTTGCAAGGGATTCTGGACACTGCATTTTAAAACAGGACCTGACACCTTTCTCGCATTAATTTCTCATTGCTGCTCTAACAAATGACCATAAACGTAGTGGCTTCAAACACAAATTTATTGCCATTCTGGAGGCCAGAAGCCTGACGCAGTTCTCCCTGAGCTGAAGTCGGGGTGTGGGCCGGCTGCGTTCCTCCTGGAGGCTCCAGGGGAGAGTCTCCTCCTTGCCCTTTCCAGTTTCCAGAGGCACCCTCATGCGTGGCTGGTGGCTCATCCCTCCAGCCCCAGAGCTGTGTCTCTTGCCTCTCTTGTGCATACATTGGCCTTTGTGATGACCTTGGCCGCACCCCAGTAACCCTGGGTGATCCCCCTGTGTGAACATCTATTGATGAGTGAGCTTCCTCCCACGTGCTGCCTGAAATTCCCCAGCTACAGAACCTAACCTCTCACAGGGCGTGTGTGGAGCCTTATTCTGTTACCTCGCGCTGCCAACACAGTCGGGCCCTGCCAGCGAGGAAGACGGGAGAGTGGTCATCAGAAGGTGTGAGCCCCATGCTGGAACAGCTGGGTGGTCGACCCCTGGTTGTCGACAGACCCCAGGCTGAGCTCGTTCCCCCCACCCTGTGGGATTGGCCTGCCAGCCTCCCTCCCAGCACCCAGGCCCGACTCCGCCAGGGGCCCGGAGCCCACTTCAGACTGACTATGCCGGAGGAGTCATTCGGGCTTAACTGCCGTGCCCTTTTAGTGCTGGCGAGAAGCCCCAGGCTGGCTGAGCCCACGCATCGTGCTCACGAGCTGCACCGGACAACTTCACCAGTGAGAGACAGATGGTCTGTCCGGTGCCGGCTCTCCCGTGATGTGCCTTGGCCTGAGCGTTGCCCTGAAAGCACTTGCCGGTCAGCTGCCTCTCCCTTTGTGATGTCCACAGGTTGTACCACGCCCTTCCCATCCCATTCCCAGTCCCCTAGCCTCGCTGGGAGCACGGGGGCCCACAGTGTGGCCTGGGTAGGGGGGCTGCCAGGATTCTGTGCTGCTGCTCGGCCCCCCTGGCCCACAGGCCTCCCCACAGCTGTTTCTCCTCCGGGATTGTCTTCCTACCTCCAGGAACTTTCTCTGGGGGAATGGCTCCTTCCCATTCATGCCGAGCCCACCCCCACCTCCTCGCCTGTGCAGACAATCCTCAGGACCCTGGAGCACTGTGTCTGGGTCCCTTGATCCTTGACACACACCCCTGCACCCTTTTTTTTTTGTGCTGTGCTTCTCTGCACTGCTTTCAGAACTACCTCTCCTGCTGCAGGCGCCTGCCTGCTGGTCACTCTGAGCCCCGGAAGACCCCAGATCTGCTCTCTCATCTAGATTCCTAGCCCTTAGCAAGCCCCTAGCAAATGGCCTGAACCCACCAAGGCTTGGGAAAGATGTCTCCGTGACCTCTTAACCCACTGTCACTGTGGTTGTGTATGGACAGGAGACACCCTCCCCTTGGGCTTCCCTCCCCTCCCTTCAGGTGCACAGGGCAGGGTCTTATGGGGAGTAAACTCCCTTTGAGGGCCCAGCCACATCCCCAGCTCTGGACTTCAGCCTTCAGTGGGAAAGCCACACACAGATTGACCGGGGTAAGTTGTAGTCACTGGGGCATATAGCTCAATTGCTGTAACGAGTCCCCCCCGAATCTGGCTCAACTGGAAGTTTTTTTCCCCTGTAACAGCTTTGAGGTAAATGGGTGACCTGGGGTGGGGGTTAGGTAGCTTGGCTTTGCAAGGGCACCCAAGTGACTCGAGTTTCTTCCATCTGCTTGCTGCACCATTGCCTGCACAGCGGCCTGGTCCATGTGACCTGTGTGGGTTGGTGTAATTACATTTCAGCCCCTCCCTTCTGCTTACCACCCATCAGCCACCACCTGTCCAGTGACTGTACTCAGCTGTAGGGAGAGCAGGGTGGCATGTGCATCACCTGGATCACACCTGACCTGCAGCTGGAGAGGCAGCCTGGAGAGAATGTGTACGTGCATGTGTTGTGTGAAGGCGATGTGTACATGTGTGTGTCTCTCTGCATCTTAAAGGTAAATTGTAAGGTTTATGAGGCAAACTTATTGGCCTTTATAACATTTTGGCCATGTGTATCTGTGCACATGTGTACATGCATGTTTGTGTGTATGTAAACATCTGTGTGTGTGTGTGTGAATGTGTACATATGTGTGGCTGTGCAGATGTATGTGTGCTGACATTACACACTTGTCAGAACCCAGAAAAGCAGGGCAGGGAACATGTCCGGTGTTTCCGTTGTAACCCGGGGTGAGGGATACGAGCCCAGAGCCCACTCCCACGTGGGCCAGGGGGAGATTTCCCCATCTCACGTGGCCCTGCCCAACTGCAGCTGCTCATGACTGTGCCACCTCAGCCTGGGGCCTGAACAGTTTCCAGTTTAGGGGACTGTGTCTGAGTCAGGCGGCTTTATCTGGGTGTCCTGCAGGGCCGGGACTGGGCACTATCTTGTTATTTCAACGGATATACCCTGTGTTTGTCACTGAGGCCTGTGGTGACCAAGGGTGGTGAGTTCCTTCTGCCACGGAGAGGGCATGTTGGCGGGAGGGCAGATGGTCAGCCAGGAAGGGAGAGAAGGTTTGAGCAGATGCCGTGGTCGAGGCGTCTCCAAGGGGACAGCGCCGAGGTATGGCCTCAGAGGGAAGATGGGAGGTCAGCCAGTGGGTGGGGGAGAGCCAGCCAGAGCCACCCTCCCGAGAATGGAATGGACCGACCCAGAGCAACAGAGGATGGGTGATTCCGAGAAAGGGAACAGAGCCCAGCAGGAGGGGGGCTGTGGTGCGGAATGTGGAGGGCGGAGTGCGTCCTGAGGGCCACAAGGAAGCCGTGAGGATTTTGAGTCCAGCAGTGACATCAGTGGATGCACATTTGGAAGGTGGTGGGGCAGCAGGAAGGGTCTGGATTGGGAGCTGGCTGGTAAAACGAACCAACTTTTTCCCCTCCTCTCCCTCCCTCTCCCCTTCCTCAAACTGTGGCCTCAGCGCCCCTGATAACACAGAACTCAAGGACCCTTCTGGTTCACCGAGCACACAGGTGTCGACCACACAGCCGGGACAGGCAGGAGCCGGTCGGATTTGCCGGAAGGCTGAACTGGCTTTGACGAGCTGTGGTTCTTTCTCCCGGGCTACGAATGCCTTCACAACAGTTCTAAAAGCCTGCTGCCATTTCGTCCCCATCTTCGAGAACGTCACAAGCAAATACATAAGGGCCTATTTTTTTTTTAAGATTTTATTTATTCATGAGAGACAGAGCGAGAGAGAGAAGCAGAGACACAGGCAGAGGGAGAAGCAGGCTCCATGCAGGGAGCCCGACGTGGGACTCGATCCCAGGTCTCCAGGATCAGGCCCTGGGCTGAAGGCGGCGCTAAACTGCTTGAGCCACCCGGGCTGCCCAAGGCCTATTAAGATGACGTTTGAAATACGTTACAAGCTAAGCACTGGCTTGGTTGTCATGTTTGATCATGTCGGAGCGCACCCTTGACCGTCACAGCAGTAAGTGGAAGGGCTCAAGGTGATTAGATGACTTCCAGGGAGAAGCAGTTATTGGTCAACTCCCTATGCGCTGGAACGGTTTGTAGACCTCTTCATCTTGGGATGTGTTCCCTTTCTTCCCACTTTCCTTCTATCCCTGGCTCAGTCAGCTAAATCACAAGTCAGGGTGGGTTTTAGGAGAGTGAAAAGGTACAGTTGTCGAGTGGCCCCATGCGGCCTGGACCTAGTTTTCATGTGGCTCTGAGTTCATCATCCTTGCATTCCCTCTCACCATTTACCTGTTTACAGTGTGGTCCCAATTCTCTATGATGTCCACTTCCAATCACAACTTGGGATTTTGTTGGCTACAAGGAGCAGAAACCCCATCCCAACCTGACTCAAGCGAATAGAAGGATATCGGTGTACAGGTTTGAAAACTCCAGTGCCAGGACTGGCTTCAGGCATGGCTGGATCCAGGGTCTCTAATGTCATCAGGGTTCCCTGTGTCCATGTATCTGCTTTACCTTCTTCTGTGTTGGCTGCATTCTCAGATGGCTTCTCCTCTCACTATGCCAGTCTGGATACCTAGTGCTCCAAGATCATGTTCTCTCAGTGCTGAGGGGGGGGGGCGGGGGGAGATTCTCCTCCTGGTGGTTCCAACCTGAGTTCCTGTGTTGAAGGTCATTGAAATATTTGGATCACATGTGGTCAGGCACGTGCTTATTGGCCAGGCCTGGGTTATGTGACCCCGGCCAGAAACCAGCCATCCTTAGTTCCAGGGACTGGGGCTGGCAGTCCCGGAGCAGCATGTAGCTTTCCTTTCAGGGCTGGGAGCAGCAGCCAGCCCCTCTGTTTCTTCTCATCCCTTCACAGGTATGGGCCCTTTGCCCCCTCCCTTCCTTGCTCCTCCTTTCTCTAGGAGGGAGCCTGTCTAAACTCCTCTGTCTCTGTCTGCTCCCCCTTCCCTCCCCAGCATGACCAGTTACCTGAAAAACAAGCCATGGCCTGATGACTATTAGGATGAACTTCCAGATAAAGAAAATCATGTTGGGGGCTGGGGTGGGGAAGTGCTCTGCTTTCCATAACACCAACTCTGGAAAGAAAGGCTCTGAAATCTTGTTTGGCTTTCAGAAGTCTGCAAGGCTCTGGATTAATGTTTAGCTTCACCTGGATTGGTGAATCCTCACATCTGAGCCCCCTGCAGCCCCTGTGCTGGGCCAGTACTGGCTGGGTGGAGGGGTTGTGTATGCAGGAGGGCTCCCCCTCCTCGGGGCCCCTGCTCCCGCTCCCCCTCCATTCCCTGTCTCCTCCCTCTTCCTCCCCCTTCACTCCTCACCACCAGCCCTTCAGAGAGGGTTCACATCCTTTCTCCCTGGGAAGACTGTCCTGCTATTGCAGTGTGGGCTGACTTGTTCCCCTCTACGGTAGGCACACTACAGTGGCCCAATAATTTCTGCCGTTAGCACTCATACTTTTGCATTACATTCTCCTCTCAAATGAAGTGTGGGACCTGTGACCTGCTTCTAACCAGCAGAAGATGGCAAAGGTGAAGAGATTTTGCAGATGTAGTTAAGGTCTCTCATCAGTTGACTTTCCATTAATCAAAAGGAAGACAATCCTGATGGACCTGACCTAATCATGTGAGTGCTTTATAAGTGGCTCTGGGCCTTCCCTGATGTCAGAGACTCCAAGTAGCAGAGACTTCTGTGACTTCTACAGCCACAAAGAAATTAATTCTGCCATAGACCTGAGGGAGCTTGGAAGGGGATCCTTCCTGAGTTGGTCCTCCAGATGAGAATGCAGCCCGACCTTCACCCTGAGCTGAGAATGAGCTCAGCCACCTGGACTTCTGGTCTATAGAAACCATGAGGTAATACCTGAGTGTTGCTTTAAGCTACTGTGTTTGTGATAATTACCTTATGCAGCAGGTGAAAGTGAACATACCTTCCCAGTTGTCCAGGCCTCAGCAAATGGGATCACATTCCACTTAGCACCTTTCTATGTATGAGTTCTGTCTCCTGGACCCCCCTCAGGTCCTTGAAAATGGGAATCTTCACCTCTTCCCTGTCTCTACACCGCTTGGTCCCAGCCACAGGTAAGGCTTCATTTCAGTTGGGACTGGCACTGTGACAGGAAGCCATCTCTTACCAATGGCTTCAGGCTCAATGGGATCCAGGGCTGGGACAATGGGATCATAATTCAGTATCTCTCATGGAATCTCTAAGGGCACCAGACTGTAGTGGTTAAGAGTATGGCTCAGGAATTGGGTTGCCAAATAAAATACAGGATGTTCAAGGGGCACCTGGCTGGCTTGGTGGAGCATGAAACTCTTGATCATGAGTTTGAGCCCCATGTTGGGCATGGAGCCTACTTAAAAAAATGAAATACATTAAAAAAGATATAGGATGTTCAGTTAAATTTGAATTTCAGACAAACCGTGAATAACTCTGTAGTGTATACATATCCCAAATGTTACAGGGGACATGAGTGACATGATTACACCGAAAAGTATTCACTATTTATCTGAAATTCAGGCTTAGCTGTCCAGTCCACCTGGATGCACCTGAAATGAGAGTGGGGAAGGGGATGAGGTGAGCTTGCTGACCATGGTGGGGATGGCAAGGATGGGTTCCTGAGGTCATGGCTCCCCCTCAGCCCCATGTCAGGGCTCAGTGAGACCCCAGGACTCGGTGGGGCAGGGTTGGTTAAGTGCTGATACTGAACCTCAAGCTTAGGGTACCAGCTCCTCCATCACTAGTTCTGCCTGGAGCAGTGACCCCCAGATGAAGGCAGGTGGCCTGCCCAAGCTTGTGGGAGGGGGCTTGTTTCAGGCAGGAGAGAGAACAGAAGCCTGAGTCTTGGCTGGAAGAGTTCCCAAACAGAATCCTGAAGAAGAAAATTTGTTTTTCTGGTTCCGAATGTTCACGTGTAATGAACACAAGTGAGACTTCTGCACAGAGACAGCAAATACTAGAATTGGTGAGGAATCAGCCAGATTTAAACCAAGAGAGGCCACCTTTAGAAGAGAAGCAGCTCCATCTGGAATCTATCTTCTAAAATCGTGGCACTCTGGGAGCCAGCATTTCCTCTGGGAAGAGAAATGCCGCAGGGTTGTGGCAGGTAAAGGAAAATGGGACATTTTTTAACATGTCATCTGGCAGGGAAGAGTGTGTCTGGGTCCCCCTCCTTGAATCTGAGTGGGCTGGTGACTGGCTTGATCTGTAGAGCAGGACACATGCTGCTCAGTGGTTTATAGGCTTGGCCAGGAAAGCCACGAGGCTCGGCCTCATTCTTTTGGGCTTGTGCACTCTGGGGGAGCCCACCACCACATGAGAGGTCCGGGCATATGTCAAAGAAAATGAAAACAGCATCTCAAAGAGACACCTGCACTCCTATGCTCACTGAAGCATTATTCACAGTTGTCAAGACAGGGAAACTTCAGTGTCCATCAGTGGATGCACGTGTATGTGTGTGCGCGCATGCGTGTGCACACACGTGTAGAGAGGACAGAGATCTTGCCGTTTGCAACAACGTGGATGGAATTGAAGGCATTATGCTGAGTGAGTAAGTCAGACAGAACAAGATAAATATGACGCACTCTTGGGCAGCCCCGGTGGCTCAACGGTTTAGCGCCGCCTTCGGCCCAGGGCGTGATCCTGGAGACCGGGGATCGAGTCCTACTTCGGGCTCCCTGCGTGGAGCCTGCTTCTCCCTCTGCCTCTCTCTCTCTCTCTCTGTCTCAAATAAATAAATAAAATCTTAAAAATATGATGCACTCTCGCTTGTATGTAGAATCTGAAAATGTGGCGCTCCTGGAGCCAGCGGGTAGGCTGGGTAGGATGGCGTTTACTGGGGCTCGGGGGTTGGGGGAGATACTGTTTAGGATGCAGACTTCCAGCTAGAAGAGAGCCAGCTTCTGGAGACCTGATGCACAGTGTAGTGAATAAAGTCAGCAATACTGGCTCATGTCCTTCGGAGCGAAGGGACTGGGTCTTAAATGTGCTCGCTACCGAAAAAAAATGATAGTTACGTGATGTGGTAGAGAAGCTGATGGTGATCACCTTGCAGTGTATAAGTGCATCACATCAGCACGTTGGACATCAAATGTACACAGTGTTCTATGTAAATTATATCTCAATTAAAGGGCACCCCCGGTGGCGCAGCGGTTTAGCGCCACCTGCAGCCCAGGGTCTGATCCTGGAGACCCGGGATCGAGTCCCACATCGGGCTCCCTGCATGGAGCCTGCTTCTCCCTCTGCCTGTGTCTCTGCCTCTCAGTCTCTCTCTCTCTCTGAATAAATAAATTAAAAAAAAATACTTAAAAAAGTCTGGGGGCGTTGAGGTCACCAAGTAGAGAAGCCACATGGGAGTGCTCTGGTCCAGAGCCCCAGCTGTCCCTGCCAAGGCCCCGGGCACCTGACTGGAGTGTCTCTGACCCTATAGACCTGTCATCTACCAGCTGAATGTCACTGAGTGACCTCATCTGACACCACATGGAACAGAAGAATTACCCAGTTGGGCTCTGCCTGAATTTCTAACCACGGAAGCCTTGAAGTATAGTAAAATTATTTTCGTTCTGTGCTGCTAAGTTTGGGGTCGTTCTGAAGCAGCAGTTATCAGAACAGGGCTCCTTTACAGTCGGGCCTAACTGGTGGCATAAATACCAGGAGAGGGTCAGGCTCAACCCTGGGAAAGCCGGGGACAGCAGGAGCCTGCTCTGGCCAGGGTGACGGCCGTTACTGGGAAGCCCAGGCCCCGAGAGGCTGGATCTGAAGTGGACACTCTGGGGTTATAGTAGGTGTGTTTCTCAACCACCGACGGCCTCAGCTTTTCCATCTGTAAAATGGGGTTTCTGAACTGCAAACTTTACAATAAGGAACAGATGTCTCAAACCAACGGCCAAGGTTCCAATCTAGGCGGCAGGTGTATTTTACTTGACTCTAAGTGATTATTTGGATCCAATTTAAAAATCGGGAGATTTCACAGCATCTCTTACAATCACTTGGTCCTAACAGCTCACATGGTCTGACCACCTCGCTTTGCATGCGTGATTCCTGGTTCATCGTCGACTCCTGGGCTCCACCAGGAGTGACCAGGGAGCAAGGAAGCCACCTCAGCGGGGACCACAGCAGGAGATGACCATGACAGAATGTTCCCTCCACCCCCTGCTGTGGCAAAAGCGTGGCCCTGGGGAGAAAGGGGGAGCCCCCCCCCCCAGGACTGATGTCAATGTCGTGTCCCTAGGAGACTGGAGTTCATGAGAGCAGTTCATCTCGATTAGGGGAAAATAAAGTCCATTTCTGCCAACTCGAGCATGTGGGCTGAGTCCGGGAGAAGCCGCCCACGGAGCAAACCCTCCCCGAGCACTCAAGCTGATGGAAGCACTTGAATCCGCACCTGACGTAACCCTCACAACTCCCTGCACAGGGCAGACGCTTTCATATCCCTGTTTCACAGAATGGAGCCTGAGGTGTGGAGCTAGCCCGCCGGGGGTCATACAGCTGATGGGGGCGCAGGGGACAGAATTGGGATTAGGCCCCAGGCAGTCTGGCTACAGCGTCTGCAACGCTGCCTTCGTCTCCGCACCCCTAGCCCCTTTCCCGGCCGTATTTCCTGGCGAGCCGGGACAGTACTCTCTGTGGCAATGACTGTGGTCCCCAAGTAGGGGTTGCCCGGGGTGGCTTGGAGCGGAGGCCCTCTGCCTGCAGACAGTCTGCTGAAGGACCACCCGTGGGCCCAGACACAGCAAAGGTGTTTGCAGGAGGGAGTGGGTTGCTGCTCCTCTGCCACCAAGCCTGGGCTGGAAGGAGCTGACGCATGTCACACTGCCTCAGGCCACTGTGGTCCTTGCCATTTCTGTCATGACTGCCCAGGTCCCCTGGCTCACTGACAGCTGAGCCAGGCGCCAGTTGCTGAAAGCAGGGAGCTTGTTTCTGCCAGCCTGGGCTGTCCTGACTCCCACCGGGTGGTCTGTGGCACCATCATTCTGTCATGGACAGGCTCAGGACCACAGGCCTCCGGGCAGTAGGCCGACTAGAGCTAATCATAACTGACGTCGTCATAGCACTTGCATGTGCCAGGCACTGTTCCAAGGGCACGGTCCAGCCTGCAAGCCTAGGACACAGATACCCTCATTATCCCTATTTTGCAGATGGAGGATAAGGCGCCAGGTTCAAGGACCCTGCCCAAGGTCACACAGATGGGCCATCTCCAGATGCTACCCTTAAGCTTCTTGACTCTTTCAGGAAGAGCTCCCAAAAGAATGGAGAGAATCCCCTTTTTGATGAGCCTCACTTTCTGGTCTGTTTTTGGGGGTAGTTCTTGATTGAATGTCTAGGTTGATTAAAAAAAAAATCATACCCCAGTGAAAAAGATCAATTGCCATGTACGGTTTCCAAGTCACTTTGATGCTGTCACAAACCCTCTCATATGTTTGAGCCTCTAATTAGATTTGGAGGGGAATGAATTCATGTGTCATGAAATTTTAAAAGACAACGTTCCATGAATGGAATTTCCCATTATTCCAGCTTGATTGAAATTGTGGGTTTTTAAGAGGATGCTATTTATACTCTTAAGACAATGGAGCTTTCAAAAGGTCTTCATATGTGATTTCTAGGGAAGTGGAAATCTTTAAATTTTCATAATGAATGTGTTTTTGTGGCTTTCCTTTTCTTTCTTTTTTTAAAATAACCTGAGTCGGCAGTGTCTCTCTCCTCCTGATGGGAACCTCAGGTTCTTGCCAAAGTATGTATCACATAATTGCTTTCATGTTCAGACCCGGCAAGAGCACGTTGTAAACGACTGGGACGCAGATGTGACAATTCTATTAGCCTGGGCTCTTGCATGGTTGACCTTGCAAATTGAATTTGGGGAGGTCAGCCCTTCCGCCTGGCTGCTAGATTTCATGTTCACTGTTAGGGAAGGGGCCCGGGAGGTGCAGGCTGAGGCTTCTGTGCTTGGGTGTGGACAGCCAGGGAGCCACTCCGACTCGCCCCATCCCACGTCCCACCCCCCCACCCTTGCATCCCGGGGTCTTCCTCAGTTCCCCAGAGGGAAGGCAGCAGCCCATGATCAATGGGCTCTGGCTCGCCAGAGCATTATTAGCCACTCTGTCAAGGTGACAGTGTCATTGTTTAATAGTGTCTCTTCAGACCTGAGGTTTATTTTTAGGTTGGGAGTCCACTATCCTTTGTAGAGAGGGAACCACAAAACATTGAGAGTATGGTTCCTGACCTGGGGATGCTGGGGAGCTTTTCAACAGTACTGATACCCAAGAAGATACTTTCTTGGGTGCAAGAATTGTTCTATATTTTGATCCACATGGTGGTTACTTCAGCTTATGTATGCGTACCAAAAATTGAGCTTTGGGTGAGGATGTGGAGAAATCGAGCCTTTTTCATTGCTGATGGGAATATGAAATGATGTATCCACTCTAGAAATAGTTTGACAGTTTCTCAAAAAGTTAAGCATGGGGTTACCGTATGACCCAGCAACAACAATCCTAGGCATATCCCCCAAAGACTTGAAATCAGAGACTTTATATATACAGATATTTGCACACCAGTGTTCCCAACAGCACTATTCACAGCAGCCAGAAGGTGGAGACAACCCAAGTGTCCATCAACAGATGGCTGCAAAACAAGATGTGATCCATCCATATGATGGAATATTGGCCAGAAAAGGGCACGAAATTCTGACCCATGCTACAACACGGATACACGTTGAAAACATGCCAAGTGAAAGAGGCCACACACAAGAGGACGGATATTGTATGATTCCATTTATATGAGATACCTTGAATAGGAAAATTCAGAGAGAAAGAAAGTAGAAATAGAGGTTATTTGAGGGCTGCGGGTGGGGAGAGGGGAGTGGGGAGTAGGTGTTAAATGGGATGATGGAGAGTTCTGGAGACGGGTGGTGGGGATGGCTGTGCAGCAGTGTGAATATGCACGGAATAGAGCGCCTGTAGATGGTTAAGATGGTAAATCTCGTGCTGTGTGTATTTTACCACAATAAATCATAATTGAGATGTACACTTAATATTTGTGCACTGGGTGGGGGGTGTGCCTGGGTGGCTCAGTTGGTTAAGCATCCAACTCTTAGTTTTGGCTTAGATTGTGGGATCAAGCCCCCCATCAGGCTCCACACTCAGCACAGAGTCTGCTTGTTCCTCTCATTTTGTTCCTCCCCCTGCGTGCATGTGTACGCGTGTGCTCTCTCTCATAAATGAATAGACAAATAAAATTTTAAAAAATGTGTGCACTGGAGTGTATGTATGTTATCAACACTGGTTCCTAAGCCCCGCTCCTACAGACTCTGATCTAACGGTCTGCAGAAAAGCCTAGGCATCCATATTTTAAAGAAAACTTCCCACGAGGAGTCTATGATTTCAGGCATGGAAAGCCCTCAAGAATAAAGCAGGATTGAGGAATCGGGGTTGAGGTCGTGTGGTCTGTGAAAGCCAGTGCATGAGGTCTAGGACAGTGTTTGCTGATATAAGACTCCCCCACCCCATCCCCCAGATCCCGCTTCAGAGGGTGGCTGCCCCATTGGCTGGTCCCGAACGTTTACGACAGACAGCCTCTGCCCTCCGGCCTGCACTGGTCACCAACGCTGATTGCATCAAGCCGCCGACACTATGTTGCCTTGACCCTTCCCTGCTACTGGGCGGCTGGGCTGCTGTGTGTGTGCACACGTTGCAACGGGGATGACTTATGACAGCACAGGAGAGAGAGATTGAGAGAGCAAGGGAGAGAGAAGAGCCATCTTATAGCTTTTACTTTTTACAAGCCTAAGACTGAGGACAGGAAGCACAGATAAGGGGGAAAATGAGGGAAAAAAGCATGATGAAGAGCAGGGTTTCCCTGCTCCGCCTCCAGCAGAGAAGAAGCCAAGAGAGAGAAGGTGTTGATGGGTGTGAGTGAGGGGAGCCTGGCTCCCAGGGCCGAGTCCTCCGGCAGCCACGTCCCCGGATCCCTGACTGGTTGTAGGAGCGGGGGGCTCTGGTTTCCTGAGCTCAGGCCCGGGTGGACAGCCGGGAACGCTTGGGCAGCAAGCAACGGGGCGCCCGGACAGAGGGGAGTTCCCGAGTAAGGGGCTTTAATGACCTCACGGAACCTCCTAAGGGGGAGACGGTGTCAGGCTTCTGGGCGCCATCGCTGTGAGTTTCTTGGCCTTCTCCTCATGGTCACAAAGTGGCTGCTACAGCATCGGGATCACGCTCACACGTCTGTGTCGGTGGCAGGGTGTTGCTGCATGGCGGCCAGGGCAGCAAGAAGTCTCCTTGTGGCTCTCTCCGTGGGAGTGTTTTCCCCCGAAGGTCCCCGGCAGCCTTCCCCTCCAGATATCGAGCAGGACCGTTTCCCATGGCCATCCTGAGCCATTAAGGAGGCTTCAGAGCAGGTACTACAATTCCCCCTCGCCACCCCCTCATTTCTTGTTTTAACATAACTTCACTCTAAAATAAGAGTTGCAAGCATCGCACAAAAAATACCGAACATCCTTGACTCAGATTCCCCAAATGTTAACATCTGCTTTATGCCTTTCTTTCTCTGTCCCCGTACATACAGACACACATGCATACGTATATTCCCTCTGAATTGCTTGAGTCACTTGCAGACATAATGTCCCTTTATCCCTAAATACTCCATTGTGTATTCCTGAAAAACAAAGGCATTCTCTTACATAACCACAGCACAATGATCAAAATCAGGGAATTAACATAGAAACAATGCTATTATCCAATCTACCGACCTTTTTCAGATTTCATCAATTGTCCCAATAATGGTCCTTCACGGCAGAACAAAACCCCAGATCACACGTTGCACTCAGTCATCATGTCTCCTAAGCCTGTATTGATCAGAAGCACTGCCCGAAACTTCCATTGCCTTCCATGACACCGATCTTCTTTTTTTTAAAAAGATTTATTTATTTATTTGAGATAGAGAGCAAGCAGCGGGGAGGGGAAGAGGGAGAGAGAGAACCTCAAGCAGACTCCCCACTGAGCACAGAACCTGTTGTAGGGCTCGATCTCATGACCACAAGATCATGACCTGAGCCAAAATCAAGAATCAGATGCTGAACCGATTGAGCCACCCAGGTGCCTTGACAATGGTCTTTTGAAGAGGACAGGCCCATGACTTTGCAGTGCTGAGTTGCCTGACGTTTCCTTCTGTTTGGATTTGGTTGTGAACCTGGGCAGGACCTGGGGGAGCTGATGCTGAAGGCTCCCGGAAGCATCATCTCTGGGGCCACATGCTGCCGGTTGGTCCCATCCCGTCTCCAGCCTTGATGGTGAGGGAGGCTGGGTTCCCTATTGCAAAGTGACTGTTTCAACATTGGATTTCCCACCTTGAGGAGGGGAATGGGTGTTGGGGTTGCCAGCCCATGAGATGACGAGGGCCTTGCATTCCTGAGTTTGTGAACTGCCCCCTTGCTGTCATCGCTAATCTTGAGTTGGGGAAAAAGGAAGGTTCTCAGGAAGAAGTGGATTCAATTTTTTTTTTTTAAGATTTTATTTATTTATTTATTCATGAGAAGGACAGAGAGAGAGAGAGGCAGAGACACAGGCAGAGGAAGAAGCAGGCTTCATGCAGGGAGCCTGATGTGGGACTCGATCCGGGGACTCCAGCATCACGCCCTGAGCCAAAGGCAGACGCCCAACCACTGAGCCACCCAGGCATCCCTAATTCTCTCTTTTTAACTCACTTTCTCAGGACCTACTGTGTGCAAGGCCCCACAGAATACAGACAGTAATAGATGACACTGTCCACCCTCGTTGACCTTCTTGCTGAAGGGGAGGGAAGAAACTAGTATTTCTTCACACCTCCTGTGTGCCACACCTGGGGTCAGGCACTCACATCCACTGCCTCGTTGATATTAGCACCTCAGGTCTACGAGGCCAGTGCTGAGTAACGATCTGGGGGACTTGATTCATTTCAAACCAGAGAAACAATTCACAGCTTCGCCCATGTCTGTATCTGCCTCACCTCACTTGAGTAGAGTTTTTTTTTTTAAAGCATCTGAAATATTTTCTGTATCAAGTGTTTCAAGGACCTAATTATGAACTTCATTATAATTGTTCATTAGTTATATTTTGTTCAATTACTTTAACAAGTTGCCAAATGGAACACAAAGCCGGCAATTAGCATTATATAATTGTAATGAGACATTCAAATTGGGTTATAGAGCGCCGTCTTTGCTCACATGTTTTTCCTTCAGAAGAAGACAAACTGAAGATGCTGTCTGGCCGTCTGTCTGCCCACCGTGCCCCATCCAAGCTGTCAGCAGTGCGAGCAGCCTCTTTTTTTGTACAAAGGTTAAGTTTGGAAAAATGGAAATGTATAAGTATGATGCAAAAATATTCCAGGTGATGACTATTATGTTATTATCGATGATGATGATTATATTATAGATGAGTAGTTTATGACTCATTACATGGCAGTCACTGTTTTAGGCACGTTTACATTCGATAATTCATTTAATCTCCTATCAGGTCCTCGAGGTGAGCACTATCATTTCCCCATTTTACAGATGAAGAAATCGAGGTGCGAAGTCTGGGTGGCTTGCCCAAGGTCACACAGCTAGGAAGCATTGGAGCTGGCCTCACACCCAGGTGGGTGGGCTCTGGCGTCCCACTCTTTTTTTTTTTTTTAATTTTTTAAATTTTTAAATTTTTATTTATTTATTTATTTATTTATTTATTTATTTATTTATTTATTTATTTATTTTTTTGGCATCCTCTTCTTGACCACTCCTTTCTATTGGCTATTGAGTCACAGAAAATTCACTTACCCACTGTATCCAACAGGAGACTGTCAATAAGAAAAAAACAAATGACATTGAATTTTAGCCACTTGTTAATATCCGAATGTATTTTATTTATTTATTTATTTATTTATTTATTTATTTATTTATTTATTTAATTTATTCATGAGAGACAGAGAGAGAGAGAGGCAGAGGGAGAAGCAGGCTCCATGCAGGGAGCCCGACGTTGGACTCGACCCTGGGTCTCCAGGATCAGGCCCTGGGCTGAAGGCAGTGTCAAGCCGCTGAGCTACCCGGGCTGCCCTCCGAATGTATTTTAGAGATAGGAATATGAACACAATCTTCTAACATTTGTCCTAGAAGTAGGTCACACGCTGTCTTCCATGGCTATCCTTGAACCAGTGCCTGTGGCTCGGGGCAGACCATGCTGACCCCATGGGCTATGTCCTCTGCTCAGTTTGATCTGTGAAGATGTTTCAACAGGATTCCATTAACTAAGTATAATATTCACTTGTCACACCTAAAGCTGGCTTGACCAAGAATGTTAGATTCTTTGGAGAGCAAGTGAAAACACCAAATGCATCTGGCTTTAGAAAAGGGGAGATCTATTGGTTAACATGACCAAGAAGTTTGGACATGGATTTCAGGCTTGGCTGCATCCAGGACCTCAGACCGTGTCCTTGGTGCATCCCCTCTGTTCCACCAAGGGTGCTGCTGGGCTGCTGTCCTCACCAGGCAGAGAGAGATGCCCCATCTTGGGGCTGCTGCTGGACCTCTCTTCGAGGTAGGGTCTACCATCTGTCCCACTGCTGGGGGTGCATCGGCGGGCAGCCTGCAGGGTCTGCTATGCCTCTGAACGCACCTGCTGGGATGGGAAGGCAGAAGGCCAGTGCGCAGTCACCTCTACTGAATCTGACTGGCCAAGCTTGGGTCATGTGGCCACACATGGGCCTATAGCTTGGCTCAAGGAGAGTGTGTCACCTCATAGGAGAAGTCCGGGTCCTCTGCACAGAAGGGAAGGGGACTCGACATCAGGCACAAACAGCAGACCTGCCAGGGAATGCCATGAATTCAGGGGGCCTGGCCCTTAGCCCACTTGTCCCACTGTGGCTCAGCCTTCTGGGACTCAGTGTTCACCTCTAGCAAATGGGCATATAGCAAATAGATTCTATTCTTTCTTTCTCTGTGTGTCTCTCTCTTCCTCTTAGCTGATCTCCACTCAGAACTCTCCTAACAACATCCATCTGGGCTCCGTGCTGTTAGCAAGAGCCTCATCCAGATGGCCGGATGGATTTGAGTTGATGGCTTGGTGTGCTAATGACACAGAGCTAATTCTTAATAATGATGGAAGGCAGTAAAACCTGCATCTGGAGCAGATCAAGATCACCTGGTCAGACCACGCACTGTCTGCTGTGGTCCTGGCTGCCGTCACCAGGACAAGTATGATTATTCCAGAGCCGGGGTTTATCTGCAGCCTTCATCCCCCTCCTGGTAAAGACTTTTTTTTTCACCCCGACTTTGGAAAGCCAGGGTCATCTGAATCCAGGACTGGTTAGTTGCAAAGACCAGAATCCCTCTCAAAAATCAAGTCACAAGGGAGCTAGCTTATTGTAAGCACAGCGGCCAGAGAGCTTGGTTGACAAACGCAGGTGCGCATCAGTGTCAGTTGGGCCCCCTGGGTGTGCACACTGCAGGCTGAGTCAGTTGCTTCAAGCTGAAAGGACTTTATTGAAATCATGTCAGGGGAGCTCACAGTGCTGTTGAGAAGCTGCAAAAATATGCTCCCCTCTCGGGGTGCCTGGGTGGCCTCAGTGGGTTGAGCGTGTGCCTTCAGCTCAGGTCATGGTCCTGGGATGGAGCCCCATGTTGGGCTCCCTGCTCAGCGGGGAGCCTGTTCCTCCCTCTGCCTCTGCCCCTCAGCTCTCTTGCTCTCTCTCTCTCTTTCAAATAAATAAATAAATACAATCTTTAAAAAATAATGCTCCCCCCCTGGGAGAATGAGGACATCCAGGGACAGGGAGAATTAGTTGACGAGGCCATGGTTGCCACGGCTGCCAGCCCCCGAAGCCCTGGATGCTGGCTCACCCTCACCCTCTGCCACCAGGATCGCTTCTCCCTGGCCCTGCTGCTTCAGTCTGGTTGGCCAGGTCTGGCGCACACTCCCACCCAGGTGGGAGGGGAGGCAGGGGACCGAGCACAGGAACTTGGGAGCCAGATGACATGGGTTTGAATCCAGGCCTTGCCACTTCCTATCTGTGTGGCCTTGGGCAACGTGTGTGCCTCCGTTTGCTCACTTGCAAAATAACTGTGGCCACCCCCACAGGGCTGTGTAAATCAAGAGACAGAATGTATGTGAACCGTGTTGAAGGACCGACTGTGCAAGCATTCGAAGTTTTCACTATTACCATTATTATGTTAGAATGATCCGTAGGCATTTATTGGGTGAGGCAGCTGCTGTCTCTCAGGAGGATGCATACAGTGGGGAATCCCCAGATACCGAAAGGGACACTCGGGACGGGTGTCTACCACAATAATTTGCTTTCCTTCCTCTACTACTCAAATTTACTTCTATCTTGAGCCCCGATTTTCCCTATGATTTCCTGAAATCTCGTTGGATCTTGGGGCGCTCCTACCTCTTCCCCAGGATCGCTTCGTAAACAGGAAATCTGAACGCCTTTCCGCAGACCTTACCACAGTCCGCACCACTCCCTACTGCCCCACACCTGCCCTGTTTTGCTCATTTAGGTTTCTTAGCTCGGTTGCTGTGGACATCTGCATTTACAATCCCAGAACCAAATAGCTGGGGGTTTGGGAAGGCAAAGAATGAAACTCGAAGGCTTTTGTATCTACTTTGGTGGAAGTCCTATTCTACCCCGAGCTCATAAGCATAGGGTCTATCGTCTGCTAGACGGGATGGGAAGGATAAAGCGAGTGGACAGGTACCATCCGGCCACCTGTGGAAACAGGGGCCTCTCCTGGGGCCCAAATGCAGGACATATAGTGGGAATTGGGTGGTCACGAGCTTCTCACACTTAATTCCTTGGGCATGAGCCCGTTGCTGCACGTCCTCTGTGGTGAAATGAGTGGCCACACTACGCTGCAGCAGGCTCCCATCTATTTCGTTCCCGGGAACCCTGGGATAGTTTGTCTCTGTCAACGGTCCTTGCAGACCAAGGCGTTCTGAGCACGGGTGTGTCCTGCTGCCCTTCATGGGGGATGGGCTCACATTGCCTCTGGTGGTGGCACTGCCTTCTGTTCTGGAGTCCCGCTCCTTTTTAAGACTGGGCCACTGGGTCCTGAGTTTGTAAATGAATTACAACAGTTTAATCTAAATAATCTAAAGTCATAAAATAGAGGTTTACAGTGAGGGTTGGGTTTTTTTTTTTTTCTGTTTTTGTCTTAGGGATGCTATTTTATATTATGGGTTCTTGTCTTTCCATGTGTTTGACTGGGAATTTGGAAGTTCAGTTTTTAGTTCTGAGTTTGAGGTGTCACCACAAAGTTGTGTGAGGCTTGGCAAGTCCCTTGACCTCTCTGAGTCTTGGATGTTTCATCTGACAAACTGGGAAACTGAGGTCTGCCCATCCAAACACTCAGGGATGTTGAAATGATGATATGAGATCATGGCCATGAAATTGCTTTGACAAAAGACAGAACTTTGTTCAGTTATATGGAGCTGTCTGTAACCATTATAGCTGGCATATTGGTAGGAAGTGACTTTTTTTTTAAAGATTCTACTTAGAGAGAGAGCACAAGAAGGGGTGGGGGGGGGCAGAGAGAGAAGCAGACTCTCCCCCGAGTAGGGAGCCTGACACAGGGCTTGATCCCAGGACCCTGAGATCATGATCTGAGCCAAAGGCAGACACTCAGCTGACTGAGCCACCCAGGCACCACAGTAGAGGATAATTTTTGCTTGTAAATAACAGGAAACTTCACTATTGTGGCTTAATAAGGATTTACTTCTCTCATATATAATACACACACACACACACACACACTCTATAATATATATTCCAGAAGTGGTTATCTTTGGGTGATGATGGAGCTGCTTAATGATGTAAGGCCAACAATCTCTGTGATTCTCCTGGCCTTCTGTTCATGGTCACAAGATGGCTGCTGCAACTCCAGCCATCACAGCAACATTTAAGGCAGGAGGAAGGGCTAGGGTCCCTCTTCCATTTTTGGTAGGCAAAGGTACTCCCAGACCATCTCCAGACCTCTTCCATTCATCTCACTAGACAGAAGTAGGTCTTCCAGAGGGTCTGGGAAAGTATTTAGCTTCCTCTTATGCAGTGAGGAGGGAGGGGAACACGAAGCTGGGCTCGGGTGTTGGGTTAGATTGCTAACAGTGTTTGGAATAGCTAGCGCGGTCTGAATGGCACAAAAATTGTTCTGTGGCAGAGGGAAAGCAGCCACTGAAGGATTTTGATTCCCACCCTTGTGATTGCTGCTCCTGTTTATCTGAGCCCTTTCCTGGGGCCTGGCTACATCTGAATAGCTAACATTTTACTTTGGAGGTGGAATTATATTAAAAATCAGATGCTTGTCATTATGCAAATGGCTGTCTCGCTATTGCTTAGGATTTTCGTGTTTTTATGAATTATTCCTTTTCCACTGCTTTTCCTACCCTCCTCTCCTGGAAGAAATAAAAGCAGCCACTGACTGATCAGAGGAAGTTTCCAGTCATTCCGTCAGCGGATGTTTACCGAGAGTCTCCTATGTACCGGGAGCTGTTTTAGGCTCCAGGAGACAGCAGTGAAAGGCAGTGTCTGCAGTACTGGAGCTCACGTTCCGGTGGGGGAGAGAGGCCACAAGTAAAGCAATAAGGGAGATAATTTGTGTGAATGATATATGCTAAGAAGAGACTAAAACGTGGGTAAATCGATGTGCAGGTGGGGAGGGCTTCTTTAGGTGGGGTGGTCGGCAAAGGTCTCGGGAGGTGATTCTGCAGGAGACACTGGAGAGATGAGAAGCCAGGAGTGTGATGATCGGGGGGTCGGGGGGATATTTAATTTTTTTTTTTAATTAATTTATTTATTTATGATAGTCACACAGAGAGAGAGAGAGAGGCAGAGACACAGGCAGAGGGAGAAGCAGGCTCCATGCACCGGGAGCCCGACGTGGGATTCGATCCCGGGTCTCCAGGATCGCGCCCTGGGCCAAAGGCAGGCGCCAAACCGCTGCGCCACCCAGGGATCCCGGGTCGGGGGGATATTGCAGGCAGAGGAAATAGCATGTGCAAAGGCCCTGAGGTGTGAACAGCCTGGTGTGTGTGAGGAAGAGGAGGGCCCATGGCTACTACACGAGAAGAGAGGAAGAGAGCAGCAGGAGACGAGGGTGGAGAGGGCAGGCCAATCCCACAGGGCTTTGGAGCGGCCATCTGGCTAGAGCTTCTGCCTGGTGGGAGCTGGTTTGCGGGCATGGGCCTTGCTGGCTGGAAGCAGTGGGCCAGTGAAACTTAGCCCCTGGTCCTGGTTCAGGGCCCCGCCCTTCGGGGATCAGTGTTGCCACCGTTTGACACTATCTGGGTTGTTTGTTTCCTTGTTCACTATTGCCCTAATTTGAATATAAACCCCTGTCCCGATGTAGCTGTGTCCCCAGCACCTAACAGGGATCAGCACATAGTAGGTATTCAAAAAGATTGAATGAGCATCCCTTAGTTTTCTTTTTTTTAAGATTTATTTATTTATGATAGATAGAGAGAGGCAGACACACAGGAGGACGGAGAAGCAGGCTCCATGCCAGGAGCCCGACGTGGCACTCGAACCCGGGACTCCAGGATCGTGCCCTGGGCCAAAGGCAGGTGCCAAACCGCTGAGCCACCCAGGGATCCCCCTTAGTTTTCTATTGCTGCATTATACATTACCCCAAGCCAAGCAGCTTTCCAGGAGCAGGGAACGGGTGTGATTCTCTGTCACATCCCAGGACCTAGAGATATTTATTGAGACCCTGGCGCATACTAGGAGCTCAATAAATATCTGTCCAAAGAATGAATGAGGGGTAAGGAGGGCAGTTTTAACTTTTTAAAAGAAATCTGTGCCCCCTTTTTTTTCTTTAGAAAAACCTGAGCAGGCACAAGTGTTCCTCCCCCAGGCAGCCTCGTTATATAATCAGGACCTTCCTTCTGCAAGGAGCTGTCAGCACTGCTTCAAGCCGTTATACTTAGTGTTTACAGCCTCTCCTTTTAGCTGCATGAGCTCTCCTCTCCGGAAGAGCCCTGGAAATTAGGCCTCACTTCCACGGGGAGAGGGCTCCTGGCATGACGCAGGGTGGCCCCAGGGGCTGGTGGGGCCCGTGCGGGTGGCGGTGGCCAAGCAGTCCCCACATCAGGGCCAGCTCCTGGTGTGGCCGGTGTCATGCTTTGAGCATCCATGTCTAGGGGTGAAAGGTGAACTTTGTCATATAAATCACAGAAACAGGAGAAGCTGAGGGTGGGAGCAGAAGGACATGGATGAGGGTTCAAATTTGGGCTCAGCCACTTGTTGGCTCTGTGTCCTTGAGTGCCTCACAGCATCTCCACGTATCTTGGGGATTCAGGCAACGCAGCATCTCGGAGACTGACTCGCATGTCTGAAATTTGCAGGAGACATCAGCAAGGCATCCCACCCAAACAGCGTCTACTCTCTTGGTGGGAGCTCTCATGCCCCGCCAGGGGACGGGCCCAGGGATGAGGGAAAGCCACTGGCCTCAGCCACCTGCCCAGTCCTCAGAGCCCGAGGAGTCCCATGAAGCTGCCTTCCGTGACCAATTGCTCTAGGCCTACACGTCTAAGCTGATTGTTGTATTTATTCATTCTTATTATATACTCTTCGTTTTAGGCAATTAATAAAAGATTCCCACTTCAGGTTAGCTCATTATACATTATGAATTTGTAAATGTCAAGATGATCGCAATGAAATTTTAGGTGGTGGGGTTTCAAGGAGGTGGTACCCAGGGGGGCTCTAACTGTTGCATTTAATCAACTGAGTGGCACCCCTGCCCCAGAACAGGTGCTGGGGCTGCCTGGGGGCTCAGCACTTTGGCATCTTTAACGCACATGAATTTTCATGGCAGGGATCCGAGAGCTTTCGGCAGTCCCCACTTTCCCAGACAATCAGCTTCCGTCTGTGAGGCCCTGTGATGGGTCCTAATAGCACAGGTCCCACCCCCTCAGCCCGGTTCCAGTCCAGTGCTGGTGGGAGCCGTTACCCAGTTGCGGTAGTTAACAACTCTGTGGTCATGCTAGTGAGCAGAAGCTCATCTAAGCAACATCTCAGGGCTGGACGTGACAGATGCGGTGCTTTGTCCCTTTGAAAGTCAGCTCTGGGGCAGCCCTGGTGGCGCAGTGGTTTGGCGTCGCCTGCAGCCTTGGGTGTGATCCTGGAGACTCGGAATCGAGTCCCACATCGGGCTCCCTGCATGGAGCCTGCTTCCCCCTCTCCCTGTGTCTCTGCCTCTCTCTCTCTCTGTGTCTATGAATAAATAAATAAAATCTTAAAAAAAAAAAAGAAAGTCAGCTCTGTATCATTACATAGGGAATGGCTTTCTGAGGAGGCAGAGGAAGGGCACCATGGTGGCTCGGAGATAGCTCCTCTTGCTTCAAATCCCAGCTCTGTCATTTCTTCTTCTTTTTTTTTTTTAAGATTTTGTTTTTATTTATCATAAACACACACACACACACACACAGATTGAGAGAGGGAGAGAGAGGCAGAGACACAGGCAGAGGGAGAAGCAGGCTCCATGCAGGGAGCCCGACATGGGACTTGATCCCAGGTCTCCAGGATCACACTCCAGGCTGCAGACGGTGCTAAACCGCTGAGCCACCTGGGCTGCCCCCAGCTCTGTCATTTCTAGTGATGCAAAGCAAATGGATTAAATCCATGATCCTCAGTTTCCTTATTTGTAAAATTGGGGTAAAAACACTGCCCCCCCTCTGATTTTACTGGGATGGTTAAAATGGCATGTCACACTGAAGGTCTCTCTCTTTTTTTTTTTTAAATATTTTATTTATTTTTTCATGAGAGACACAGAGAATCAGAGACACAGGCAGAGGGAGAAGCAGGCTCCCCGGGGGGCCCCGATACGGGACTTGATCCCGTGACCCGGGGTTTATGACCTGGGCCAAAGGCAGACATGCAACCACTGAGCCACCCAGGTGCCTCTGGAAGGTCTTAATAAACACAAAGATGCTCACGTTCAATCAGTCGATCAGTTGTTAAGGAGCACGCTCGCTGAGTGCCTGAGTGGCAGGGCTTCGTCCTCCAAGGCAGGGAAGCATTTTGGCAGCACCTGGATATGCTGAGAACTCATTAAGGACGCTCTGGTTTGGACTGCTCTCTGGGACTGCCACTTGTATGTTTAATTAAGCACTGACACCTTACTTAGATGGTGAAAACTTGGGGTACCCCAGCTCTAAGGTGCAAAGTGCAGGACTTGCTCACTGCAAACATGCTTAAGGAAATGTGAATTGCTGCATGATTTTTTTTCTTCATTCTTAAAGGCATAAGCATCATCTCCGTCTTCTGCCTGCTGAATGAAAGTGTGCTTTGGGAATGTAGGAGCAAGGAGGGAGCTCCCTCATGGATGGAGCAGAGTTCGTCCTGGGTCTGTTCTTTGCATTGAATCCACTTGTGTGGACATCTGTCCTTGGATGCCCCATGTGCCTGTCTTCTGGGCGCCCTGCTCCCAGGCTGTGTGGTTTGGGCAGGGCTGATGCCTCTCCCAGCTCTGGGGCTGGGCATGTGACACCAGCCTGCCAATTAGCATATCCCATCCCTGGCACAGTGATTGGTTCAAGGACAGGCACATGACCTCACTGGAGCCGATGATAGTTCTTTTCTGCCGTCCTTCTACTGACATGGAATCTTGAGGACGTTGGGTTCCTGGAACCAGCCAAGCCTGAAGCCATGGACGCTTTGATTTATGTGAACCAATCAATCCCTTCTGCCTTTGGTTTTTGTCGTTATAAAATGTAACACTTTTCTGAGCCCTGTGGTTCCAGACACGGAGAAATCTCTGGCCCTTTGTAGCTAGATGTAGTGATTGAACAAGCCAATCAACTCCAACTTGGGTCCACCAAGAGAGGAACATGCAGGACCACATCCACCAGGAACTGGTCTCATTTGTCCAACACCATTTCCATAATCTCACCCCATCCTGTCCTGTGTTGCATCATTTCCTGTCGCTCCTTGGGAACTTTGGGGCTTTGCAAATGTGGAGAAGCTAATGCACATTAATCCTGGCGTGGTCCGAAATGCTCTCTAATTTTCCCACAGGAAGTTCCTCTGAGCTAAGACTGAAGAATAAATATAATTTGTGAGAGAAATAAAAAATATTTAAAACCGTACACAGACCTATGTGCTCAGGAAAAAGAGCTACGCAGACAGGGAGAAGCCCCCCCCCCCCCATCTCCTGACAATGGCACGATACCAACTCTCACACCCATATTTTACCAAAGGGTAGTGGGTCTGACAATTATAATAAGTGGTGATAAGATTATAAGTAGTGATGATTTCACTGGATTTCTAAATTTCATTGTGACCATCTCCTTGATATTTATAAATTCATAATGTATAATGAACTAACCTACAAGGGAAATCTTTTATTAATTGGATAAGCCAGAGTGTGTATATTAAAAATGAATAAATAAAACAAACAAGGTCGAATCTGTAGATCTCAAATTAAGATTTGTGCAGACGGGCAGCGCTGTGCACTCATGGGAATCTGAACTGGTACAGCTTTTCTGAGAGACGCTTGATGTGAAAATCCCCAAACTGAACCTGCATTCACTTAACAATCTGCTCTTTGGGGACGTACGTAACCCAAAGGACTGATCATGCACATAGATAAAGGCACAGCTCGAACTCACAACCCAGAGATCAAGACTCACAGGCTCTCCTGACTGAGCCAGCCCGATGCCCCTGTGAGCTCATTTTAAATAAATTATATAGAGAGTGTACCTAGAGGCGAGACTGGCAAACACATGAATATATTACAGGTGGTTATCTCTGAGGGGTGAGTTATGCCTTTTCAATACTTGTTTCTTTTCTGCCAGGAACGCATATCTTGAAAAAAGCTAATTTAACCCTCACAAAGTCAGTATACAGGAAATAACTTTTTTTTTTTTTTTTGTATTTTCTCCCATTTGACCTGAGATCTTTTGTTGAGTGGTAACTGCATAGCACAGTCCATTTGGGGCTTTTCCTGTACCTCCCTTTATCAGGCTGCTTTTGGCTACAGGTAGTGAATATCCAAGTAGCACAGCTTAATTCAGTTTATCATCTCAGTGAACAGAAAAGTCTGGACTGGAGGCTGACACTGTGGCTCAAGGAGTCCTCAGGAGCTCTCTCTTTCTGTTCTGCCAGCGATATGGGTAGTGGTACTGCAGTGCCTGGAGGCCAAAAGAGGCTGCCAGAGTCTTCCTCTCACACCCACACTCTATAAGACAGCAAGAAGGCAAGGGGGGGGCACCTGGTAGCTCAGCAGTTGAGCATCGCCTTTGGCTCAGGGCGTGATCCTGGGGTCCTGGGATCCAGTCCCACGTCAGGCTCCCTGCATGGAACCTGCTTCTCCCTCTGCCTGTGTCTCTGCCTCTCTCTCTCTCTCTCTCTCTCTGTGTCTCTCATGAATAAATAAATAAAGTATTTAAAAAGAAAAAGAAGGAAAGGGTGGAATGCAAATTTTTGCCTCTGGCACCTGACCCAGGAAAGCGTCTTCCCACAGCTATCCTCTACACCTCATCCACCAGTACTGGGTCACATGACCCCTCTAGACAGGTGCCTGGTAGGAGGGAATATGATTGGCTGAGACCTATCAGGACTCCTCTTCCTGCCCTCAGGGCTCAGTTTTGCCACTCAAACCAGTTGGGGAGGATTTAACGTGGCAACAAGTTTCTGGGGGTCTTGGGCTGTGGGTAGGCACTAGTGGGGGGAGAGGCGCAACTCACTAATAGACCCCTGGAGTCAGACTGGGGGGTCACCTCTGCTCCTGCCGCTCCCGCCTGCCCGCAGTGTGGCCACAGGCACATGGCTTAATCTTCCCAGCCTCAGCTGCCTCCAGCCATAAAATGAACAGATAGTTGTGAGCATCCAAAGAATTAAAGTGTGTCTGCCCAAAGCAGCTGAAAGCAGGGATTGTGACAAAAACTTGAACACACGTGCTCAGAGCAGCACTACTCACGATGGTTAAAAGGTGCCAATAATCCTAATGTCCAACAGCAGATGAATGGATACGCAAGTGTGTCACAATCACACAATGGAAGATCCTTCAGTTATGAAAACAGAATGAGATTCGAGCTTCAACAATGGATGGACCTTGCAAACATTATGTTGAGTGCAGGAAGCCAGGCACAGAAGACCGCTCGGCGTATGATCCCATTTATACGAAATGTCCAGCACAGGCAAATCCATAGAGAGATAGTTTGGTGGTTGTCGGGGGCTGAGGGGAGGGGGATTGGGGAGTAGCTGGGCACAAGGTGTATTTTTAGGGTGTCGGAGAAGTTCAGGAACTGGATATCGATGATGGGTGCCCAGCATTGTGAATGTGCTAAATGCTACTGAATTGTACATTTTAAAATGGTTAAAATGGTAATTTTGTGTTATGCGTAATTAAAAGAAAAAAAGGAGGCAGCCCCGGTGGTGCGGCGGTAGCGCGGCCTTCAGCCCAGGGTGTGATCCTGGAGACCTGGGGTGGAGTCCCACGTCGCGCTCCCTGCATGGAGCCTGCTTCTCCTTCAGCCTGTGTCTCTGCCTCTCTCTCTCTCTCTCTGAATAAATAAATAAATCTTAAAAATAAAATAAAATAAAAAAATAAATAAAAAATAAAAAATAAAATAAATAAATAACAGAAAAAACAACAAACCCAAACCAAGGGAAGCCCTTAGAGCAGCGTCTACCTGGCATGTGTTAAATGCTATGTCATTGTTCCTTATTAGAATTTAGTTGTTCTGGGCAGTCCCGGTGGCTCAGTGCTTTAGTGCCACCTTCAGCCCGGGGTGTGATCCTGGAGACCTGGGATCAAGTCCCATGTCAGGCTCCCTGCATGGAGCCTGCTTCTCCCTCTACCCGTATCTCTGCCTGTGTGTGTGTGTGTGTGTGTGTGTGTGTCTAATAAATAAATAAAATCTTAAAAAAAAAAAAAGAATTTAGTTGTTCTGCCCCAGAGCAGTTAAAACTTGTTCCAAAAATCCCCTGCAGGGGCACCTGGGTGGCTCAGTCGGTGAAGCATCTGCCTTCTGCTTGGGTCACGATCCTGGGGTATTGGGTATTGCTTGGCAGGGAGTCTGCTTCTCCCTCTACTCCTCCCCTCTGCTTGTGCTCACACACTCTCTCTATAATAAATAAAATCTTAAAAAAAAAAAAAACACCCTCAAAAATCCCCTGCAGGAGGCCTTCCCTGGTGGCTTTGTGACCACCACCCTATGGCAGGCCAGTCTGGGCCTCCAAGGATCATTCTACTGCTCCCAGGTCTTGCTGGGAAGCCATGGGAGGCTGGGGGAGGGGTGTGGAGGAGGGGGCCCAGGATGCTTTCTGCTTAACCACACCTGGAAGCCACTGGGTCTCCCCACCCACTGGGGCTCTGCCTGAAAGTGGACACAAGCCCCATCTGTTCTCGGTTTTCACAGGCTTTCTTCCACCTTCCAAGGGCTCAGCTCTTAATCAAGTGTCCTCTCATTCATTCATTCATTCACTAATTTCTCCATGATTTCTCGGACATTCCCCTTGGCGCCCAGCCCTGTTCCTGTCACTAGCTATTTGGTGAATGAGACTGAGGCTGGGCTCCCAGTGGGAGGGACCAGCGGTAATGAAGTTTCTCTCCCTGTACACATGATGCCAGGTAGTCACAACTGCTCTGCAGAGAATAAACGAGGGAAATGGGACACACACAGAGAGAGAGGCGGGGTTCTTGCAGTCTGGGGTTCCCAGAAAGGAGCCTTCCATCACTTGTCCCTATACCCAGGTGTGCTAGCAGTTGTGTCCTCCTTGATTTCCTATCCAAGTGAGATCAGCTGCTATTTTGAGAGGCTCTCCTCACCCACGGCTCGGGGAGGGGGTGGAAACCGAGTCGATTCCGTTCGCTGGAAAGAATGCCAGCTACCAGACAAGCGAAACAGGCATGTTTGCATTGGAAAGGACGGTCCACCTCGGCAAAGAACATCTTAACTGGTGGGGCACGACAGGGGTCGCCGCAGGTGTGCTGGAAACGCTGGCGGTGCACAGGTTACAGGAGTCTTCCAAAGCTGGGGCGAGTTGGGCGGGGGTGAGGGTGGGCGTGGGGGAGCCTGCCCGCTGCCCCTCTCACCCGCTGCCCTGCGCCGGGTCTTCCTTCCGCGGCTTCGGCGGCCCGCAGTGCCGGTGACGGCCACGAGATGGCAGCGTCGCTCCACGCTTGTGGCCGGGCGGGCGCGTGGGCTGAGCACAGCCGAGCTGGGGGCGGGGAAGGGCGCCAGGGGGCCCGCGTGGGGGCCCGCGTGGGGGCCCCTGCCTGGCGGGTAGGGAGTGCGGGACCTGGGGGAGCCTAGCTCGGAGCCAGAGGGCCATGGGCTGGCTCCCCGTTGGATCTGCCTCAGTTTCCCCAGCTGTACACAAGGGGAGAGATTGGGCTGTGTAATCCCTAGGATCGTGCCCTAGCCCATGTGGCCAGCAGGCTGGGGGTGAGATTCAGGGCTTGCTGGGTGGGGGTCCTCCTAGGTCATAGCTGCCAGTACCACCCACCTTCTCTGACCCCCTCAGGGTCCAGGCCGGAAATAGCTCCATTATAATCTAGACTGGGGGCTTGGTCTGATATGAAGGAGTCCTTCCCTCCACCACCCTAGGATCTGAGGAGGCAGGGCTGCAATTCTCAGCTCCCACGATGAGCTCAGAGAGGCCCAGGGGCTTGTCCAAAGTCACACAGCTGCGTGGAAAAGCCACCCCAAAACCAGATCCCTCTCCTCAGCCATCCTCAGCAGCGATTTCCATCAGTGAGGAAGGGGGGCGAGGAGCAGAACCGCACCTGTCTACCTTGGCTCTGCAACAGCGGTCCTGAGAACAATGCAGGAACAGGGCTGGGGGGGCGGTTGTTGGGGAGGGGTCTGCTTTATCCTTTAATAATTTAAAAATTATTTTTGAAGTTACTTATTTATTTATTTTTAAAGTACTATCTATCTCCAACATGGAGCTCGAACTCAGACCCCAAGATCTAAAGACCTGTGCTCTTCCCACTGAGCCAGCCAGGCACAGGGGAGGGGTCTGTGTTAGATCGCTGGTCTGGGAGGGCCTCTCCGAGCAGGTGGAGCAGGTGACGTTTGCCCGGAGTTGGGAAGGGAAGAGGAGGCAGCCGTGGGAAGACCCGGGAAGGGACGTGCAAGGGCTGAGTGCAGAGGTGGGAACCTAGAGCCAGAGGATCAGCTAGGGCGGGGGCGGGGGGGGGGCGCGCACTGAGCCAGGGGGAGAGCGGAAGTAAGTGGAAGACACTGTGGGTGCCCTCAGCCCTGCCCCAGAGAAGGGCGGTGGCTCTGAGGGGGGTGTCTGGGGGGGCATGACCCTTGGGGGAAGAGGAAGGCAGTTCCGTCTGCCATCACTCCTGATACTGTATAGCCCTTGGCTCGGGTCCTCAGCAGACCTGTTCACCCCTTCCCCGTGCACCTCCACCAGAAAATGACTTGTTAACTTTGGTCACAGACTCCCCAGGCCTCATTGACCTGCTGCCTGTCAAACACAGGGGACGAGGGACGTCTTGGCTTGAAGGCCCCAGGTCCCCCTCCTGCGAGCTCCCTGCAGGTTAGCTGCGTGTGCATTTCCTCTTTGTAAGACGGAGTTCCTGGAGGGGCTGGTGCCTGCATTCCATTCATCCTCCCCCACCCCCCAGGCCTGGCACACAGTAGGTGCTCAGCTCAGCAAATACTTACCAGTGGGGGAGGCAGCCCCTCTCTGAGCATCCCAGCAGATGTTGACAGTGTCTGGGGCATCCTCCTCCCAGCAAGGGGAGTCACAGAGAGGGGCAGATGGGCCCTTCACCAGGGCCACCCCAGACCCGAGGAGACCACCCGTTGTCTAGCCTGCCATTTGGTTCTCCGTGCAAGGATCACAGACCTTGCCAGAGAGCCTGAAGCGAACTTGGCCAGTGCGTGGGTTCTTTGCAAAGGAAGCCTATTAGTGGCAACGGGAGAATCCCTTTCTGTCTCGCAATTAACCTGGCCTGGAGACTCGCCACCTGCCCCTAGCTCTTTCTTCCTTCTTTTATCTAAGAAGAGCTGAGCGCCGCTTCTGCTAATGAGCTTGTCTGTACTAATGAAGCAGGTGCCCTGTCCCCTGCCATCCCCCCTCACCAGCTGGGAGGGGGAAGGATTGTTCTTCTGATGTGAGCTCTGGGCCCAGAGGAAAATCAGATACATGATAATAATGACCATAATGATGAGAATGATAATGTCCACAGTGGATCCCTTTAAATGAGCTCTTACTTCATAGATCAGGGGCTTTATACGCCTTCTGTGGGACACCAGGTGGATGCTGCAATGGCTTCTGTTTCTCAGATGGGGAAACTGAGGCTGGAGAGCATCAATGAGGTGGCCCGGGTAGCATAACCAGAAAGTGGCAGGGCCAGGTTCTCAGCCAAGACTTTGAGACTCTGTTTGTCTCACCCCACGCTGCCTTATTGATGTTTCCAAAGAGTTTGACCCACTTTTTCATGGAAAACCTAGAGACTGGAGCCAGTGGCTGCTGCATGGCAGCTGGGAGCGAACGAGGACTCCCACCTCAGGTGCCCCCCACCAGCTGCATGGGGCAGGTTTCAAGGCCTCTGAGGGTTGCTGCAGGAACCCCCCAGCCACGTGCGCGCAGCATGATTCATTCATTGGGCTGCGCCCCCGCTGCCCCGCTGGGCTGGGGTGAGGGGGTGCGGAGGGGATACTGGATGCTGTGACCCCCAGTGAGACCCTGTCCCCAGCCTAGAAGGATCCCAGTCCCCGTCCTGGCCTCCATTATACCCCCGCGCGGCTGCACCTCGCCTCACGCCCCTCCGCCTCCAGGGCGCCCCCAGGGTCCCTGCCTCACACCTGGGGAGACATCCCAGGACGCCTTCCATCCCCTTCAGGATCCCTGAGCGCGCCTGGCCAGCGCACCTGTCCGGCCCGGCGCCCGGCGGCTACTCCTCAGGTAGCCCCTGACTCCTTGGGGCCACCCGTGCCTCGCCTGCCCCGCAGGCAGCCCCGAGCTGTGACTCCATCCCAAGGCCTCTGGCCTGCGCGCAGCCCTGCGGACACCCCCACCGCCCCCGGCCTGCGGGCGTCGCTGCCCGCCGGGGACCTTCCCCTGCCTCCCCCACCCCGCGACCTTGGGGACTCCCGCCGCTCGGCCGCAGGCGCCCCGCCCGCCCCGCGCCCGCCCCGCGCCCTCCCCCGGGCACGCCGGGGAGGGGCCCGCCCGCCCCCACGGCTGCGCGGCCGCCCCGCGCCCAGGCCCGCCCCCGGCCCCGCCCCGGCCCGCCCCGGCCCGCCCCCGGCCCGCCCTCCCGCCGGCGCCCGGCTCCTCACTGTCCGCGGGCCGAGGGGCGGCCGGCAGCTGGCGCTGGCGCTGGCACAGGCGGCGGCGGCGATGGGACGCGCGCTGGGGCGCGGGAGCCGCGGCGGCGGCGGGGCCCGCGCAACCCGGGCCGAGTGCGGGGCCGCCGGCGTGGGCGTGGGGCTCTGAGCCCGGCCCAGCTCCCCGCCGCCCCGCGAGCCCCGCGAGCCCCGCGAGCCCCGCCGAGCGCGCAGGGCCACAGCGCCCGCCGCCTGCGTCTGGGGAGAGCGGCGCCGGGGCCAGCCATGCCCGGAGCCCGAGCGTAGCCGCGGGGCCGCCCCGGGAGCCGCCCGGGAGCCGCGGGCCGGGCCGGGCCGGGCCGGGCGCGCGACAGGAGCAGCGCCGCGCCCCCCGCGCGCCGAGGACCATGCCGCCCCCGGGCCGGGCGCCGCCGCTCGGGCTCCTGCTGGCGCTGGCCGCGCTCCGGTGCCCAGGTAAGGCGCCCCCGGCCCCTCCCCGGCCCTCCCCGGCCCTCCCCGCCCCGGCCGCCGCGCGCAAAGTTGGCTCCCGCGCGGGGCCGCCGCCTCCTCCGCGAGGCCCCGGCAGCTCGGCTCGCCCGGCTCGGCTCTGGGGAGGCCCGGGGGTCCCCGCACCGCCCTCCGCGCGGCGCCGAGCCCGCCGGCCCCCGTCCCGGGTCCCTGCAGGGCGCGCGGGGGCAGGCGCTCGGGAGGCGGGTGGGCGCGCGTCTCCGGGGACCTCGCCCCCTCCGCGCCCCCTCCGCGCCCCCTCCGCGCCCCCTCCGCGCCCCGCCCGGCCCCGGTTCCCGCGCGGGCGCCGGCGGACCCCTCTGCCCGCTTCCCGACGCCCGCGGACTGCGCACGGCGGTGCGTTCCCTGGACACCTGCGGGGCCCCAGCCCCGAGGTCGTCTCGGTCGGCGCAGCCTGTCTGGCTCGCCCGCAGCCTCCCCCGCCGCACCCTCCTGCTTTTACACCCCGCCCCCCCCCCGGAACGTGTCCCCTCCCAGGTGGGCCCCCCTTAGCCGAGGCGCAGCCTGCTGCTCGCTTTCTGGAGACGCGCGCGCGGCCCCAGCACCTCGCCCCCGGCCGGCCGGGCAGCCCCGCGCGCGCAGGGCCGCCTGGAACGTGGTGATGCCCAGAGCCATTGCCTGGGTACCATGGAGCCGGCCTCCCTGCTGGCACCGGCGCAGCTGTCGCCAAAGCTAGTGAGTGGCAAAGGCAAAATAGTCCTGCGTTTTCTCTCTCTGCTGGAGTTTGGAAAGCTTCTTCCACCTTGGCCTGGCTACGTGTTGGTTCTAGAGGAAGCCCATCTTAAAATGCCAATCCCTCCCCCCCCTTCCCCCTCCCCCCTCCCCTCCCCCCACCCCAAACAGTGGAGACGATCCTAGAGGCTCTCCCAAAGGCTCGGATGAACCCGGAACAGTCACGAGCAACATCCGTGTGCACTTGGGGGGAGCTCAGTTCCCCAAACATTTTAAAATCAGGACCCACGATTTGGGAGCAGAGAAGCTTTCGCTTTAGAAAAATTCTCATTTCCTTGACGAACAAACGGCACAGACACCCAGGCTGCTGTAGAAAAATACAACTTTTAACTTTTCAACCGTGACTGCCTTAGGGAGGTTGCATTTAGAAACGAACCTTGTATGCCAGCCTAACGTGTGATGTATTCGCATGCAAAAAGTAAACACTGTCTTACTTCGAGGTGCCCTCAAGTGACCCAGAATATTTCATAAAACCTTCCACTGGGAGAGAACCTTCAGCCGGAGATATCCATCGGTGCTCAAACGGCTCTGGTTTACCGTGTGCATGAATCTTCAGTCTGCCTGGCTCATAAGCAGCTCTGATAGCTGTTCTGCTTTCAGCCTTCTTCTGTGGTACATGGGGGTGGGGGGTGGGGGTGGGAGCAGGTGGTCAAGGCTGTTTCTTCCTAGCCAAAGCCCTGGGACCTGATCTCAGAAGTGCGGTCCCTTGGACTTGAAAATTGCAGTTTTGTCTCTATTTTGTTTTCTCCACGGGGGTCAGCCTTAGCCTGGATGTGCTCATAGGCGAATATTGGAAACCTCTCAGAGAAGCTGCCTGCCTCTAGTGCTTGTAAGAGAACATGGAGAACCCCCTCCCCCCTTCCCCACCCTCCCCTAGCAACGGAAGAGCTTGTGCCTCGCTCTGGGAGGCCGGGTCCTGGCAGGGAAGGTGCGTCGCCCCTGGAACCTGCTGCTGGCCCCGCTCCTAGCCCTGCCGCCCTGCTGCTTTCCCGCAGCTCCTTTTGGCAGATGCCGCGAGGACAGAGCCCTCGGTTCCATCCTCAGGTTCTTGGGAGCACATGTAAGTCTTCCACTGGTCCCTACCAGGGACCTAAAGAGAGACAGTTTGATAACTCTATATTTAGCACCAGTTAGGAGAGCTAGGAAAAAAAAAAAAAAAAAACAAGGCTGAAATTCTTGAAAGATACTTAGCTGCCTACTGTTGGTTGAAAGGTTCAGAGGAATTAGCTAGAGCTTCCTTCAGAGCCGGTTGGATTTTTCTGGGTAATTTCTGGCGTGATTTACCGACCACGTTTGGCTGAGGTTCTGGGGGAAGGGCTGGAAGGGTTCACAGGAGAGGAAGGATGCCCTCTCCCCCATCACACGGGGACTGTCTGCTCTGTCCCCCCCCCCCCCCCAGCGTGGGTAGCTGCCATGGTAAAGAGTGTGGTGGGCGTACTTCTTTCAGCCTTGCAAGCGCTTAAACATATGGAACTATACTTGGTAAGAGTCAGCACAAATCCTCCAGCTTAGCGACTAGGGGGCCCCCATTATTCAAGCCACTTTTGTGCATGCTCTGGCTTTGCAAATTAGCGGCGCTGTTACTGCCCCTGCTGGAGGAAATGGACGCGCCTTGCTTCATTGACCCATTGTGCTCAGGGTCTATAAAATCGGGGTGGGTGGAGAGCCCCCGACAGAGAGGCCTTGTGAGTGGCAGAGCCTGCCAGTGGGGGGGGGCTTTGGCTTCAAAGCGGAGACACTCTTAGCCTCGCCTGGCACCTTGGCATGGCATGTGGTATATTTCTTTCTCATTACAATAGTGGTTGGGGAGGGGGGGGCTGCGTGTGTCTGGGGCTGCTCTTCAGAGAGGTGGCTCTGGGAGGTGGTGGGAGTGGTATGCAAATGCCGTCACCTCCCCTGAGTGATTTAATGGCGGTACAGTGGAGGTTCCCAGAGTAAATCATTTCACTTCCCCCCTACCGGATGCAGGGAACTTGGGAGGCGTGGGGCTTCTGCATGAGCTGCAGTCCTTGGAGCCAGCAATGAGCATGGTGGTTGCCATGATCCAAGAGAGTGAAAGAAACCCCTTGCTTGTTGGTGCAAAGTCCAGGAGGGTGGTCTTGAGGCCGGCAGAGCCTTCTAGGGGCCCTGTTCCTGGATGAGCCCCCACTTGTACGCGGCTGGGTGGCTCCTTTCTTCTCTCCTGGGTCTAGTATTGAATGGGCACAGAGAGGGTGCATTTCCCTTTGTAGCAGTGGCGTTGAGCAAGTGCATGCTGCCCATCGGCGAGGGGAGCTGGGGGCACCCTGGCACCACGGGCAGCGTCATGGGGCGAGAGTGGTACCACTAGCTCTTTCTTGGAGTAAATGAGTGGGCTTGCAGAGCAAGAAGGCATCTTAGAGAATCTTCCCCCTGCCCTCCAACAGCCCCCTTTGCAGATGGATAACAGGAGACTCAGGCATCGGGATGACTTGGTCAGGGTCACGCAGTGAGTTGGTGTCAGATGGGGCTCGCGGCTCACACAATTTCTCTCTTGAAAAAACTCTTCGCTCAGGCGTTTCCTTGCTGTACACAGGGGAGTCTTTCTGGTAAAGGAGCTCTACTGTGTGGTCCTTTAGGGGACTGTGGCTCCATTTAAGGAGCCCAAGGTCAAGAGAATGACAGCTGTTCGGTGATGCCAGAATAGCCAGGCGTCAGCTCACAAAGGCAGCGGGTCATCACAGTGGTGCTGCTGGGGATGGGGCAATGGGACCAAGAGCCTCCGAAAGTGCTCACTCTGTGCCAGGCACCATCCCAGGCCTTGCCTGGTCTGACCACAGTGGAAGACTCGCCATGCTGGCGGGTGGATGGTCTCACTATTCACCGTTTATAGGTGAGGCTGTTGAGACCCAGAGAGGCTGAGTAGCTTGCCTGAGGTCACACAGTGTCAGGATTCTGGCCCAGGCGCTGGTCTGTGCCTTACCCCCGACCTCACATGGCCATGTTCTCCCATGTGGCCTCAGCGTGGTGTGGATGGGTTTCTGGATTCCAGGGTGGGGGGTGACTATTGCGTCCCTTTCATGTGCCAACCTGTGCTTTTCTTTCTTTTCTTTTCTTTTCTTTTCTTTTCTTTTCTTTTCTTTTCTTTTCTCTTCTTTCTTTTCTTTTCTTTCTTTCTTCTTTCTTTCTTTCTTTCTTTCTTTCTTTCTTTCTTTCTTAATATATTTTTAAAGATTTCATTTGTTTATTCATGAAAGACAGAGAGAGAGGCAGAGATACAGGCAGACGGAGAAGCAGGCTCCCTGTGGGGAGCCCGATGTGGGACTCAATGCCAGGACCCCCGGATCACGCCCTGAACCAAAGGCAGATGCTCAACACTGAGCCACCCAGGTGTCCCATGCACTTCTTTTCTGTAACAAATACATCTGTTGATGTGAACTACGGTTGAGAGCCATAGAAATCAGACAGATGGGAGTCTGCTCTGCAGGCAACTGGGAATCCTTCAGATTGGGTGCTCTCATGGGATTCGGTGGTTATGGTAAAGGCTGAGACTTTGGCAGACAGGATCTCCCCCCTTTCCTTTTGGTCTCCTGTCCTGGTTCTTGGATTTCAGTGGACCTTAGTGTCTAGAACAACTCAGTGACTAGCGCTCTCTGAGGCTGTGATTGTGTGTCTAGAGTAGTCTTGGTTCACGTTTCTCAGCTCAGGTATCATCCTGCTGCTGCATGGAGCAGTTCGGCCTCCATGCACTTGTTTCTTCATGAGTGATTGATGAGCATCCCCCAAGTCCAGATGTCTTCCTCTGATCTACAGCTGATTGTGTGTTCTGAGCCCTTCCCAGATTTTGCTTCATTGAGTCCTCAACAACCCCATGGGGGTAAGGACTGGTGTTCGCCCTATTTTACAGATGGGGAAGCTCAGAAGCACAGAGGTGCCATGGGTTTTACAAGGTCACACAGCCATGGAGGGAAAGGGGATCCACGCGAACCCACAATGTGCCCGGCTCGCAGTCTGTGCTCCTAACTGCTACCTTCTCTGTTATCGTGGGCTCCAAGTTTTGGAGGAATTGATTGGATTTTGACACTTATTTGGGCCCCAGGAATCCAGGGATGTGTCTTATGTTGAGTTGGTTCTTCTATGAGAAGATTGTTTTGGAGGAATTGGGCTGCTCTGAAGTCAGCCCTCTCAGTCAGGAGCCCTGGCAAGCATCGGCAGAGAGGGCTTGGCGTTTTGGGTAATTGCACCTGCATGGACGTCCAGTGGAGGGGGGCTGCTGTGGCCTCTTGGGCCATGTCTGGCCTGTAGACCTCTCTCATTGGTTGCCAGCATTTAAAAAGTGGGAGGTGTCAGTATCACGGTCCAGGTTTCTGGCTTCTCTCAAGAAACCAGGAGATCTTGTTTAACCCTTGACTGCTCTGAGACTCAGTTTCCTCATCTGTAAAATGGGCCCTATTCTAGTCCATTCAGGGTGGGCGGCCTGTAAACAACAGACCCCTATTTCTCATGGTTCTGAAAACTGGGAAGTGCAAGGTCAGGGCACCAGCATGGCCACGTTCCTGGTTCACAGATGTTGTCCTCTCCCTGTGTCTTGATGTGGTGGGAGGGCAGGGGGCTCTCAGGGGTCTCCTTTATGAGGGCACCAATCCCATTCATGGGGCTCCACCCTCATGACCTCATCATCTCCCAAAGGTCCCAGTTCCTGATATCATCACATTGGAGGCTAGGTTTCAACATAGCAACTTTGAGGGGGACACAGACACAGGCGGCCCAGACGGCAGGCCCAGAACTTACCCCCTTGCCCATCTGGCCACAAAGTTGGGCAGCTCCAGGGCAGTGAGGGGGCTGCCCGGCGTGGCCTGCGTTTCCTCAGGAGGAGACGGGCAAGAAGGGAAGGCCAGGTGGGCTCTTTGCTGTGATGGTCAGAGTGCAGTGTGAGGGGTTGATGGACCCTTGGTGCCTTCCAAGTGGCTTCTCACTTTAAATTTCCCTGGGTTCTCTGGTAACTGCCCAGGGAGAGGTTAGGGGCTCTGTAGTATCCCCTGTAGGGGATACTAAAGCTCAGGGGAGTGGAGGGACCCCGATCAAGACAACACTGCCTGAGTGGCAGGGTGGGGGTCTCCTCCCCAAAGTGCCTGGCTCCTCCTATCTTTCCTGCCCCTAAGGTGCCTTCTTGTCCTTGAGTTTTCCTTCAGTTTCCCTGTCTTCCAGCATAAGTAATTTTGACCTCAGGGTCCTGCATCCTAGGGCAGGTTCGTGTGATGGAGAGAGACAAGGAGCCAACAAATTCACAGACAGGAGAGTCGTAGACAGTAATTTGTGTTCCTTATATTCAATACAAGGCAATGTGATGGGGAGTGACTGGGTGATCCAGGAAGACTTCTGGAGGAGGTGGCATTCGTCTTATCTGAGTCCTACTTGATCAGAAGGGTGTTGCAGGCAGAAGGATTGTGAATACTTGCAAGGTACTTTGCACAGTGCCTGGCACACAGCAAGTGCTCCAGAACTGCCAGTTCCCTCCCTCCCTTATTCATTCAACAGACATTTATTAATCAGTTCTGAGCACTGTGGGGACACAGTGTGGAACAAAGGAGACACATTCCCCATTCCTAGGAGCCGGCGTTCTGGTGAAGCTAGGCAATCATAAAACAATGGACAGACAGATACATAATTTAATGCCAGGCAGTGATAGGTGCCGGGGGAGAGGCAAAGCAGGGTTGCCTTTGTCACTTTATTCTCCATCCGGGTGCTTGTTTTGCTACTTGCCACTCGGTGCAGGATGGGCCTGTGATGCCCACTGTCTGCCGAGGGAAGCAGAGCAAGAAGCCTGGGTTCTTTGAGTTGCATTCCGACGTCTTCTGGTGCTTAAACCACCTGAGTCCGCAGTCGGGGTGTTCCCAGTTCCCTTCCCTGACACCTGACTCCTTAACTGATCAATACCCTCTCCGTACACTTCAGTCCCAAAATAGTTACATAAAAAATCAATAGAGTGCAATTTGATTTGCTGTATTTTATTACCGAGGGTGATGGAGTATCTGGAATTGCCTGGTGCTTCTGAGCCTGGTTGTTTTGGGTCTTAACCTAAATTAACCCGTTGGGGGACCTAACTCATCCTGGCTGCGCTTTGGTGCCCAGAATTCGGTGCCTCCGAAGGGTGACTCAGTAAATAATGCATCTTTAATGTCTGCTTTGTGTTGGGAATGCCTCCCGCCAGGGCTCTTCATGCATCAGAGCAAATGGACACATAAAAACCGTGCTGTGGCTGCAGCCAGCGCTCCCGGGCCGGCTCTGTGCGCCTGCTGGAGGGTCCTGTCTCTCCTTCCAGAACTCTGGAGGGGCTGGCTCTGCCCGGCCTCCTGGCCTCGGAATCCGTGGCTTCCTTTGTTTGCCCGGTTCCCTTCATGTTGTGTACTGTCGACGTATTTATATCCTTGGCGTGGTATTTTTCCCTTCTGTGGTTGTGCCATCTGCTGCTGCAGGCTGCTGGCTCTCCTGGGCGAGCTGAGGGGGCCGGATTTGAGGGGATGGGGGGCACCTGGGCAGACGGATGCAGGCTCTACAGACAAGGCTGCAGGGGTGCCAGGTGGGAGGGGACCCTGTTCTCCCGGAGGCTGCTCCAAGCAGAAATATTGGGTAGACACAGTGGAAGGGGAGGGCCTGGTGTGGATGGAAGATGTCATTTCGCCAAAAAAATTTTCTAGGGTGGCAGTGAATCGGGACTCTTCCAGGCCAGGGGAGAAAGCCTGCGGCTGCCTTTGGGCCATATCTGGCCCAGAGACTCGTCTTGTTAGTTGCCAGCATTTAAAAAGTGGCAGATGTTGGTATCCAGGATCCTGGCTTCTCTCAAGAAATTGGGAGATCTGCGACTCCGGTCTGGCTCCTTGACCTCTGTGAGACTCCATTTCCCTGTCTGTAAAATGGGTCTTGAAGTCCCTTGTTGCTGATCATCTTCCTTGAAACTCCAGCCCAGTCTACATCCTTCTTCCTTATCTGCCTTTGCTTGTCTGAAAATGTTTTTATTGTGCACCTATGCTGTGCTGGGTACTATTCTCAGGGCTGGTGAAACAGCAAGGACAGAATAGTCAAAGGCCCCTGTCCTTGTGGAGTCAGCATTAATGTGGAGACAGACAGTTACTGGACTAAATGAATAACTAAAATGCAGTTTGTTGAGTGGTAGTAAGTGCTACAGAGAAGCACGGAGAAGGGCTTCAGGAAAAGAATGCTGGGGGAGGGATATTTTGCAGTTTTATTTTATTAAAAACATTTTTTTTTAATTAAGTAAACTCTACATCCAATGTGAGGCTCAAACTCACAACCCTGAGATCAAGAGTCACATGCTCCACTGACTGAGCCAGCCAGGTGCCCCTCTTGTTTTAAATAGCAGCATCCAGAAAGGTGGCATTTGAGTGAAAACCTAAAGAAGTAAGGGAATGAGCTATCCGGTGGCTGTCTTGCAGAAGAGTGTTCCAAGCAGAGGGGGAACAGCTAGTGCAAAGGCCCTGAGGTGGGAATGTGCTTGGCAGTTTTGAGGACAGTAAAGAGGCCAGTGCACCAAGCTTAGTAAGAGAGGGAGAGCAGTGGTGAGGTGGCAGGACCAAGTTTGGTAAGGACTGTGGCTTTTCCTCTGAGTGAGATGGGAGCTGTCAACAGGTTTGACAGAAGATGGCTATGTTCTGACTCCCAGGAGCAAAAGCAGGGAGAGCCTAGAAGGCCTACTGCAGCAGTCCGGGCCTGGATCACTGGTGGCGGTGGAGGAAGTCACAAGTAGGGTTTGGGTGAGTTGGAAAGTTGTGCTACAGGACCAGCTGACTGATAGATTTGTTCAGTGTGTATATATATATATATATATAAATATATAGTAATATATTTAATATATATTTATATTTAATATTTATATATATATTTATATATATTTAATATTTCATTTATTTATTTGAGAGAGAGAGAGAGCATGAGCTGGGGGAGCAGCAGAGGGAGAGCTGGGACCACCCCCCCACTTCCCCACGTGGGGCTTGATCCCAGGACCCTGAGATCATGACCTGAGCCAAAAGTAGATGCTTAGTTAACTGAGCCGCCAAGGCGCCCCTTGTTCAGTAAATATTTACTGGGTGCCAACTCTATGCCTATCACCGTACTTGGAATTGGGGCCAAATCAATATTTGTTAGCAATGAAATTAACAAACAGAACTTAACATCTGTGAGTTAGGCTTTTGCCTTCTGTAGGTTCTTCCCCAACTGCCCTGGGGAGAAGGACCTAGTAGTACATCCCTTAGTGAGAAACCAGTTTTAAGGGGATCCAAGGATGACCCTGGATGCAAAATGCTTATTAGCACATTGCCTGGCACATCCTTAAGTGCTCAGTAAATGGTGGCAATTATTAAGAACATTAGGATAGTTGGGAAACCAGGACCCCATTACCCTATTTGTCCCTGGAAGCACAGTTGGTGGAGATTGGATTTGAACTATGATCTATCAGACTCTGGTGTTCATTTTTCCTGCTGGAACCAGGACTATTTAAAGAGAAAAAGTTTCTGTGCTCATAATGTGATTATTCTGGCACAGTTCATTGTTCATTTGCCAGTATAGGTGTACTCGCTTTGTCTAGTAGACGTGTAGGTGAAATGTTGTGTGTCAATCAATTCTATCTTCTCCATCAACTTCCACAACATTTTGGAGATGAGTAAGGTTTCTCTGACCCCACGTGGCTTTGGCTGCTGACATGCTGCTTATTAGTTTCTGCATCCCTTAAACCAGCATCACCAAACTATGGCCCAGGGACTAGATCTGGGTCTCTACCTGTGTTCGTGAATAAAGATTTGTTACAACACAGCCACATCCATTTGTTTACGTGTTATGTGTGGCTGCTTTCTCACAGCAGTGAGGAGTGAGTAGTGTTAGAGATCATCTTGCCTGCAAAGCCTGAGTAAACTACCTACTACCTAGCCTTTTTAAGGACAAAGCTTGCCTTAAATGAAAGTCAAACAAGGAAGGCTCTGTAAATGTGTGTCTATAGCACACATTTGTGGTCAAGAACAAGTATCCCTTTTGAATTGTCCAGCTCATCTGAATGAGAAGAATTGTGGGTTTGGTATCTCTTGGTTGAAAAAATATATTGATTGAAAGTTGCCATCAATTCAGTAATGCTTTTGAGCGAGTGGGTTTTGGTAATTACAGTAGCATTTATGTAACATTTTAAAAATAGTAGCACATGTGTGTGCAGATATTTTTACTCTGTAGGCAAAGCTAGATGGCTTACAGCTCAGAAGACCCCTTGTAAGGATTCTGCTGGAGATAATCAGTATTAAAGGAGCCCACTGGTTAGTTATTTTATCCTTGGCATGACTCGGATCAATGGATCTCTTTTATGAGCTTCTTTTTGGATTGTTTTAAAAATGAACATAGCCTTCTCTATGTTTACTTGTGACACCCAGGTCCGTGATACTTTAAGTTTCCAATGCTAAGATTTTGAGTTCACTTATGGAGCTTATGTGCCAAATGCAAGCTGTCTATTGCTATATTAATGTGGATTCTTATCATTGCAAGGGACAAAATTGGGAATTTACTAGACTTGGGAGCTAAGAAGTTCAAAGAAGAAGCAGCTTCAGGCATGGCTAGATCTAGGGGCGTAACAGTCCAAATGAGCACTTCTGCGCTTTCACTTTGTCTCTTGGTTCTCCTTTCCTCTGTGTTCATTTAATCCTCAGACAGGCTTTCTCTACCTCACAGCAAACCTGGCCACAGTCAGCTCCAGGCTTTGTTCCAAAATCACCCCTCTCTTTTCTAATTACAATAGTAAGAACCCTCGAACTAACTTGGATAGTAGGTATACTGACCCCTCAACCAGGGACTGTGACTGAATGGAATCCTGTATGTGATCAGCCACACTTAAGTCAGAAGCTCATCTCTGGAGTTGGAATTGGAAGCGCGTTGCCAGAAAGATAGGAGATGATTTCCCAAAGGAAAATCCCAGTGCTTATACCAGGAGAAAGATAAAGTTGCTGCAACATTTTACCAAGCGAGGTGGGGGGAAGCCTCAGGAGGGGCACCAGAGCCCCTCCTCCAAGGAGCGAATAGATACCTTGTCCCATCTTTATTGCACCCGTGACCTTTGAAGCCCCAGTACGGGGATTTCACACATATTTTGGTTGCTTTGATTGAAAACATGGAATATTTGGGATGCAATCTGCTAATATCTGTGAAAAGAGAACCTGGTCTTTGACCCAGCCCTCCCACTTTTGGGAAATATATTTTTTTAGAAGTGAAAGGACTAAAAAAATAAAATAAAAAAAAAATAAAAAAAAAAGAAGTGAAAGGACTACTATACAAGGTTTGTATGTTCAGGGATATTTATAACAGCATCTGCTGTAGTGGTGAAAAAGAGATGACTCTCTCCATCAGTCAAGCAGTTCTTGACTAAATGGTGGTATTTCCACGTGGACCACCATGTCTGTTAAAAAGAACATCTTGGACCACCGCTCTTTCTAGATCCATTCTCCTGGAAGGATGACCAGGGCTTATTTTCAAGTGAGAAAAGTGAGTTGCATGGTAACTTTAATAACCATGGTCTGGTTATTAAAATGTGCAATGCCATTTTAATAAAAACAATGAGCCAAAAGTCCCCTCTGTGTATGAAGTAGGCAATATTTGTGTCATGCTTCCTATATATGCCAGTCACAATTGTAAGAACATACGTCAACTCATCTAATCCTTACAAGAAGCCTAGGTGTGTGGGTATTTTTATATCCCTTTTAAAGAAGGAAAAGTTAGAATTATACGGCCTCGGTGTAGGAATATGGGAGTGATTTGGTGGGTGGTGGGAAAGGAGGGGCAGGGAAGGGTGGACATCTGGAATGTTTGAGATATTTTAGCCACAATCATGCCAGGTTTTATGTAGAGAGCCCCACTTTTCCCCTTAGGGTTTCTGGGTCCCTGTTGTAACTGGCCTCAGTGGGGATCCTCTGGATTTGCTGCTGTGTTTTCCTGATGGAGGGGGCTATGGTGTATGGAACTTGGGTGAGCCGGGAGGGATGCTGCTTCGTAGATCCCTGGGGGAGAGGAAGCCTGGGTGTGTGGTGTGACAGGCATATCCTGTGAGAATGGTTTCGTCAGTGAATAACACAGACTTAAAACAGGTGGTAGCTTAAAAAGTAGGGTGTTGTTTCTCTTCCAAGTCAGTTTCTGGAGTCGTGTAGTTTAGGACTTTAGGTTGGCTCTGTTCCATGAAGTCCTCATGGGCCCTTGCTGCTTTCTACCATTTCAAGGTTGTGGTCTTTTGTACTCATGGTCCAAGATGGCAGCTCTAGGTACAACAATTTCATCTTCATTCCAGGCACCAATATGGGGGTGCAGACAAGGCAAGGGTAAAGGATATACATCACTTGTCTTTTATGGAAGAGTCCTGGTAGCTCCATGATGCTTGCACTTATATCCCATTGGCTGTGACTAAGTCACATGGGCACATCTAGCTGCAAGAGAATCTGGGAAGTGTTTTGTTTTGTTTCAGAGAGAGAGTGTGAGTGAGTGAATGTGGTGGGGGACAGAGGGAGAGGGAAAGATAGAATCTTCAGTGGGTTTCATGCCCAGCAGAGAGCTCGATCTCATGACCCTGAGATCATGACCTGAGCTGAAATCAAGATTTAGATGCTTCACCAGCTGAGGCACCCCAAGAACCCCATGGGAAGTCTTCATTTTAGATTGGTACAAGTCAAGAGTCTGTTACTGTGGAAGAAGGACAGATGGATGCCAGGAGACTAATTAGTAGTTGATGATGAATACCTTAGGAGAATAACACAGTGTTTGGAGTGAAGGCATGAACCATCAGGATCTTTTTTTTTTTTTTTTTTAAAGATTTCATCTGTTTATTCACGAGAGACCTACAGAGAGACGCAGAGACATAGGCAGAGGGAGGCTGATGTGGGTCTTGAACCCTGGGATTACGACCTGAGCCAGAAGTAGACGCTCAACCACTGAGCCACCCAGGTGCCCCAGATCTTTTGTAATCGTGCGTGTGTGTGTGTGTGTGTGATTTCATTCTGCTTCCTAAGGTGGGGCCTGGGAGACATAAGTTTTTATGGGTACCAAGGGGAAAATGAAAGCAGTTTGGTGAATGCATAACACCAAAATTTTACATCTCTGTCAAAGATACAAATATGGCTTAAAGAAACATTATAGATAAATCCAAAGTCCCTTTTGAACAATTGCATATCTTTCCAAAAGGTAGCCATTTGTATCAGTTTGCTATGGATTTTTCCATGTAGGAAACCTCTATCTATCTATCTATCTATCTATCTATCTATCTATCTATCTATCTATGTTATAAGATAGTTTTAGGTTTGTTTTTGATACATATACATCTATTCTCTTCCCCAATATCCATGTGCATATAGAACAATATTTTTTTTGAATTGCTGCATGGTAGACCTTGGTAAGGGAATATCAAATTGTATTTAGTGATTTCCCACTGCATCATAAGAGAGAGATTACCCAAACATACAAAAAGGGGTCCGAAAGAAGGGGTTCATCCACCAGGAGCACTGTGCAGAGATCAGCACCCGAGCAGGATCTGCAGACATTTGAAGAAAGCCCAGGTGGGACTGAGGGTTAACAGGTGAAAGAACTGGACACCTGAAGAAGTGGAGTTAACAGAGCAATGGGGACAATAGGGGTCTGGTTCTTTTTATTTTTTTACAAGCTTTTTTTTAAGAGATATTATTTATTTATTCATGATAGACAGAGAGAGAGAGAGAGAGAGAGAGAGAGAGAGAGAGAGAGAGAAGCAGGCTCCATACCGGGAGCCCGACGTGGGGCTTGATCCCGGGTCTCCAGGATCGCACCCTGGGCCAAAGGCAGGCGCTAAACCACTGAGCCACCCAGGGATCCCCCTGGGGGTCTGGTTCTTAGAGAACTGCTGGAGCCTTCCGAGGTGCCAGTCCTAGTGGTTCCCCTTGTGGATGATTCCCAAAGGACTTAGAATGCCAGTCCATCGACTCATTGCATTTCTTCAGATTTTGGGAGCTTCAATCTTAAGAAAGGTACATCCTTTAGTTCTCCAGTCTCTGTGTCTTTAGCCCTTAATGCAAACTCATTTGTTTCTAATGGAAAAGGTTCTCTAGAAAGCACTGTGGATTTATGGTGAAGTTTTAATTTCCTTATGATATCTTTTTCTCCTGCCACCCACCACCCACCACCCCCTACGCCCAGCCCGGTGTAAGTGTTTTTCTCTTAAGTTTATGGGCTGAGCTGTTAAGAGGGTCTGTGTATTTCAGGAGGAAAGGTATTGGAGGAGGAGGTGTCAGCCTTGCTGTTCACACCAGCTTCACTTACACAAGCTCCAAAGTGGCCTCATCTTCCTACTGGACCAATTTGCCTGTCAGATCATTTTGTAAAGGCAACTGCATTCCGCTTTTCTCTCACCATAGTGTAGAGACAATATGAGGGAGGAAGGTGCCACCGTGCGTTTCCCAATATTTCCCACACTTCAAGGGTCCCTCACGCCTCTTGTTCCACATCTGTCTTTGTGAAAGTTTTTAATACATGTTTGCGTGAGGGAATGGCCTTCTATCACATCTCTCACTGCTTAGTTATGTACCATTTGCTGCTTCCGCAGCTGCTTTCTTCTTGCTGTTTCAAGTACATTATTGAAATTTAGGGCACAAGCTCAGGCAGCTGGGGTGTCTGGGTTTGAGTCCCAACTCTGTCACTTGTTAGCTCTGTGACCTTGGGTTGGTTACTTAGCCTCTCCGTGCTATAGCATTCTCACCTGTGAAATGGGTAGAGTAGGCGCCCCTACTCCTTGGGCTGCTGTGAAGATTAAGGGAGACGGTGCATAAGAATTCAAAACAGTGTGTGACTTTGCATGAATCTTTAATAAATGTTGGTACTGCTTTAGTTCTCTTCTGTCTTCACTGAATTTTTTTTTAAAGATTTATTAATCTATTTGACAAAGGAGAGAGAGAGAGAGAGAGAGAGAGAGAGAGAGAGTGAGAATACAAGTGGAGGGAAGGGTAGAGGGAAAGAGAATCTCGAGCAGACACCCCACCAAGTGTGGAGCCCAATGCGGGGCTTGATGCCAGGACCTTGAGATCATGACCTGAGCTGACACCAAGAGTCAGACACTCAGCTGACTGAGACACGCAGGTGCCCCCACTGAATGTTTAATTGAACACATGCTATGTGCCCCGGTGCTCATTTTCATAGTTTTGCTTGTTTCTGCTCCCGCATTATTTTATATCCAAATCCCATAATATGATAGGGGTTGTTAGCCATTTTTGCCTTCCTCTGAGAATAACATCCTGATTTTCTTCTATTAATTTATTTTTTAAAATTAAGATCTGATTGACAAACAATATTATATTAGTGTCAGTGATTCATTATTTATATATGTTATGAAATGATCACCCTGATAATTGTAGTTACCATCTGTCACCATACAGAGTTTTTACAATATTGTTTGACTGTATTCTCTATACTGTATATTGTATTCCCATGTTTTATTTATTTTATAACTAGAAGAAGATTGTGCCTTGTAATCCCTTTCACCTATTTTGACCACTCCCCACCCCGACAACCATCAGTTTGTTTTCTGTATCTATGAGTGTGTTTCTGTTTTGTTTTGCTTGTTTTCCTTTTTAGATTCTACATATAAGTGAAGTCCTGTGGTATTTGTCTTTCTCTGACTTATTTCATTTAGCATAATGCCCTTTAGCTCCATCCATGCTGTTGTAAGTGGCAGGATTTCATTCTTTGTTATAGTTGAGTAATATTCAGCACACACACACTCACACCATGTCTTTATTTATCTATTGATGGACTCTTATGTTATTCCACATCTTGGCTACTGTAAATAATGCTATAATGAACATAGGGATACGTATGTCTTTCCCAATTAGTGTTTTTATTTTCTTTGGATAAATACCCAGAAGTGGAATTGTTGGATCATATGGTAATTCTATTTTTAATTTTTAAAAAGATTTTATTTATTTGTTTTTTACAGAGACAGAGAGTGTGAGTGCACAAGCATGAGTGGGAGGAGGGGGAGAGGGAGAAGCAGACTCCCCACTGAGCGGAGAGCCTGATGTGGGGCTGGATCTTAGGACTCTGGGATCATAACCTGAGCCTAAGGCAGACACTTAACTAGCTAAGCCACCCAGGTGCCCCTCTATTTTTAATTTTTAAAGGAATCTTCATACTGTTTTTTACAGTGGCTGGGCCAATTTACATTCCCAACAATGGGGCACAGGGGTTTCCTTTTCTCCACATCCTCACCAACATTTATTAGTTTTTGTCTTTTTGATAATAGCTATTCTGACTGGTGTGAGGTGATACCTCATTGTGGTTTTCATTTGCATTTCTTTGATGATAAATGATGTTGAGCATCTTTTCATGTACCTGTTGGCCATCTGGATGTCTTCTTTGGAAACATGTCTATTCAGATCCTTTGCACATTTTTTAAATTAGATTGTTTTTCGGATACTGAATTGTGTGGATTCTTTATTTTGTTTATTTTTATTTTTTAAAAGATTTTATTTATTCATGAGCAACACAGACTGAGAGAGAGAGGCAGAGACAGAGGCAGAGACACAGGCAGAGGGAGAAGCAGGCTCCATGCAGGGAGCCTGATGTGGGACTCGATCCCAGAATCCAGGATCATGCCCTTGGCCAAAGGCAGGCACTAAACCACTGAGCCACCCAGGGATCCCCTATTTTGTTTATTTTTAAAAAGATTTTATTCATTTGAGAGAGAGAGAGAATGCGCACAAGTGAGGGGTAAAGGTAGAGGGAGAGTAAGAAGCAGACTTCCTGCTGAGCAGGGAGCCCAACGTGGGGCTTGATTTGATCCCAGGACCCCGAGATTGTGAGCTGAAGGAAGATGCTCAACCAAGACACCCCCATGCAAATATCTTTTCCCATTGCCTTTTCATTTTGTTGATGGTTTCCTTCGCTGTAAAGAGGCTTTTTATGTTCGTGTAGGCTCAGTAGTTTATATTTGCTTTTGTTATCCAAGCCCTAGGAGACAGATCTAAAAAATTATTGCTAAGACCAATATCAGAGAGTTTATTGCCTATGTTTTCTTCTAGGATTTTTATGGTTTCAGGTCATATCTTTAGGTCTTTAATCCATTTTGAATTTACTTTTGTATATGGTATAAGAGCAGTCCAGTTTCATTTGTACACATGTAGCTGTTCAGTTTTCCCAGCACCGTTTGTTGAAGAGACTGTCTTTTCTCCATTGTATATTCTTGTCTCCTTTGTTGTGGATTAATTGACTGTATAAGTGTGGGCTTGTTTCTGGGCTCTCTGTTCTACTCCACTGATCTATGTGTCTGTTTTTATTCAAGTACCATACAGTTATGATTCCTATAGCTTTGAAGTATAGCTTGAACTCTGGGAACATGATACTCCCAGATTTGTTATTTTTTAAGATTGCTTTGGCTATTTAGGGTCTTTTGAGGTTCCATACAACTTTTTTTTTAAAAGATTTTATTAGGGGCGCCCGGGTGGCTCAGCGGTTGAGCATCTGCCTTCAGCTCAGGGCCTGATCCTGGAGACCCTGGATCGAGTCCCGCGTCGGGCTCTCTGCATGGAGCCTGCTTCTCCCTCTGCCTATGTCTCTGCCTCTCCCTCTCTCTCTCTCCCTCTCTCTGTCTCATGAATAAATAAATAAAATCTTAAAAAATAAAAAAAATAAAATTTAAAAAAATATTTTATTTAAAGGATTTTATTTGAGAGAGAGAGAGAGGGAGACAGAGAGAGAGAGACAGAGACAGAGACAGAGACATAGGCAGAGGGAGAAGCAGGCTCCATGCAGGGAGCTTGACATGGGACTCAATCCTGGGTCTCCAGGATCAGGCCCTCTGCGGAAGGTGGCTCTAAACCACTGAGCCACCCGGGCTGCCCTCCGTACAAATTTTAGGATTCTGTGTTCTAGTTCTTTGAAAAATACCAGTGTTATCTTGATGGAGATTGCATTGAATCTGTAGATTGCTTTGGGTAGTATGCATATTTTGACACTATTAATTCTTTTCAATCCATGAGTATAGTATATCTTCCCATTTTTTTTGTGTTGTCTTCAACTTCTTTAATCAATGTCTTATAGTTGTCAGAGCACAGGTCTTTCATTTCCTTGGTTAAATTTATTCCTAGGTATTTTCTTTTTGATGCAATGGTAAATGGAGTTGTTTAATATCTCTTTCTGATAGTTCATTATTAGTGAATAGAAATGCAAAAAATTTCTGTATACTAATTTTGTATCTTCCAACTCTACTGAATTCATTTATTCTAATAGTTTTTGGTGGAGTCTCTTTTAGATTTTCTATGTATAGTATTCATGTCATCTACAAATAATGACAGTTTTACTTCTTCCTTTCCAATTTGGGTCCCTTTTATTTTTTTTCTTGTCTAATTGCTGTGGCTGTGGTTTCTAATATTGTGCTGAATAAAAGTGGTGGGAGTGGGCATCCTTGTCTTGTTCCTGATTTTAGAAGAAAAATTTTCAGCTTTTCACTGTTGAGTATGAATTAGCTGTGGATTTGTCATAGATGGTCTCTATTATGTTGAGGTATGTATGTTCCCTCTGTATTGACTTTGTTGAGAGTTTTTATCATAAATGAATTTTGAATCTTGTCAAATGCCTTTTCTGCATCTATTGAGATGATCATATGATTTTTAAAAAAAAGATTTTATTTATTTATTAATGAGAGACACAGAGAGGGAGTGACATAGGCAGAGGGAGAAGCAGGCTCCCTGCAGGGAGACCTATGAGGGACTCGATCTTTGAACCCTGTGATTACACCCTGAGCCAAAGGCAGGTGCTCAACCACTGAACCACCCAGGCATTCTTGATGATTTGATTTTTATCCTTTGTTTTGTTAATGCGGTGTTTTATGTTGATTGATTTGCAGATGTTAAGCCATCCTTGCATCTGTGGAATATGTCCCAACTGATTATGGTGTATGATTTTTTTTTTAAGATTTTAATTATTTATTCATGAGAGACACAGAGAATACAGAGACATAGGCAGGGGGAGAAGCAGACTCCTTGCAGGGACCCTGATGTGGGACTTGATCCCAGGACTCCAGGATCACACCCTGAGCCAAAGGCAGATGCTCAACCACTGAGCCACTCAGGCATCCCAGTGTATGATCTTTTTAATGTATTGTTGAATTTGAATGGCTAATATTTTGTTGAGGATTTTTGTATCTTTGTTCATTGGGAATATTGACCTATAATGTTCTTTCTCTCTCCTTCCTTCCTCCCTCCCTCCCTCCCTCCCTCCTTCCCTCCCTCTCTCTCCCTTCCTCCCTCCCTCCCTTCCTTCCTGCCTTGTAGTGTCTTTGGTTTTGTATCTTGTAGTGTCTTTGGTTTTGTATCAGGATAATGGTGACCTGTAGAATGGATTTGGAAGTGTTCATACCTCTTCAATTTTTTGGAATAATTTGAGAAGGATAAATATTAACTATTTTTTAAATATTTGGTAGACTAGGGTGCCTGGGCGGCTCAGTTAAGTGTCTGCCTTCAGCTCAGATCATGATCCTAGGGTCCTGGGATGGAGCCCCATATCAGGCTCCCTGCTCAGCGGGGAGTCTGCTTCTCTTCTACCTCTTCCTGTTTGTGATCTCTCTCTCTCTCAAATAAATAAAATCTTAAAAAATGTTTGGTAGACTTAAAAACAAAACAAACGAGAAGTAGAAACAGACCCATAAATACAGAAAACAAACTGATGGTTGCTACAGGGGACAGGGCCAGAGGAATGGACAAAATGGGTGAAGGGCAGTGGGAGTTACAGGCTCCCAGTTGTGGAGTAAGTAAGTCACAGGAGTGAAAGTCACAGCACAGGGAATAGTCAATGGTATTATAATAGTGTTGTATGGCAACAGATGGTTATACTTGTGAGCACTGACATGATGTACTGACTTGAGTTTCTATGTTGTATACCTGAAATAAATGTAACAATGTGTGTCAACTATACTTCAACAAAAGTGAATAAATAAATAAATGTTTGGTAGAATTTACCTACGATACTATCTGGTCCTGGACTTCTGTTTGTTGGGAGTCCTATTTTATTTTATTATTTTTTAATTTTTAAAAAAAATATTTTATATGTTTATTCATGAGACACACACAGAGAGAGAGGCAGAGACATAGGCAGAGGGAGAAGCCTACTCCCTACAGGGAGCCAGGTGGGGGACTCGATCCCAGGACCCCAGGACCACAACCCAAGCCAAGGCAGATGCTCAACCACTGAGCCATCCAGTGGTTTATTAATTTTTTTAGAGTGAGAGAGAAAGCATGAGTGGGGAAGAAGGGCAGAGGGAGAGGGAGAGAGAGAATCTCAAGCAGGCTCCATGCCCAGCATGGAGCTTGATGCAGGGCTTGATCTTATGACCCTGAAATCATGATCTGAGCCAAAATCAACAGTCAGATGCTTAACTGACTGAGCCACCCCAGGTGCCTCCCCTTTCTTTGGAGTCTATTTTTATTACTGATTCAGTTTTGTTTCTAGTAATCCACTTGTTCATATTTTCCATTTCTTCATGATTCAGTCTATGAAGATTGTATATTTCTAGGAGTTTATCCATTTCTTCTAGGTTGTCCATTTTGTTAAAACACCCTGATTTTCATTCAGGGAACCACAGTTTCCCCGCTTTGAGGCCATGTGGTTGGGTACTGCCACCTTTTTCCTCCTCTTCCTCCTCCTCCTCCTCCTCCTCCTCCATGGGTTGGCTCATTATTTGCTGACCAATAAGAGCGTCTCAGCAAGACCTGAAGGATTGGATCATGGTCGGGCCTGTGACCCAGGCTGGGCCAATAAGTGCCAACCCTGGGATATTTGTTGCAGGCACTGGAGAAGACGCCCTTCTTTTCTGTTGTAGTCGCTAAGCTTGTATGATGTGAGCTTGGTGGTATCAGTATTGCCATGTAATAAGTTACCATAAACTAATGGCTCAAAACAACACACATTTGTTATTGGTCAGGAGTTTGCGCATGGGTTCTCTTCTGCTTCCAGATCTCTCACAAGGCTGCAGGCAAGGTGTTAGCCCGGTCTGGGGTCTCATCTGAAAGCTTACCTGGGGAGGGATCTACTTCTGTGTTCAAGTAGTTAGTGGTGAGATTCAGTTTTTGGGTTCTTAGGTCAAGGACCTTAGTTCATTGCCACGTGGCCCTCTCTCCGTTTGTCAGTCTGCTTCATCAAAGCCACTATGTGACAGTCTCTTGCAACCTAATCACGAAAGGGTATTTTGTCAGAAGGAATTTACTCAAGGGGAGAGTAGTGTACAAAGCTATGAATGCCAGGAGGTGGGGAATATTGCAGGCCATCCTTGAAGCCATTACTGTTCTGGAACCGTGTAGGAATGAAGCACCATAGGGGGAAGACAAAGCCCAGAGATGTAGCGGGAAGCTTTTCTGGTGACCATATTGGAGTACCTACCAGTAGCTAGCTAGCTTGCTTTCTTTCTTTCTTTCTTTCTTTCTTTCTTTCTTTTCTTTCTTTCTCTTTCTTTCTTTTTTAAAAGATTTTATTTATTACAAGAGGCCCACAGAGAGAGGCAGAGACATAGCCAGAGGGAGAAGCAGACTTCCTGTGGGGAGCCTGATGTGGGACTTGATCCCAGGATCCTGGGATCACAACCTGAGCCAAAGGCAGATGCTCAACCACTGAGCCACCTAGGCATCCCAGCTATCTTTAGTATCTTTTAAATTTTATTTTATTTTATTTTATTTTAATTTTTTTAAAATTTTTATTTATTTATTTATTTATGATAGTCACACAGGGAGAGAGAGAGAGAGGCAGAGACACAGGCAGAGGGAGAAGCAGGCTCCATGCACCGGAAGCCCGATGTGGGATTCGATCCCGGGTCTCCAGGATCGCGCCCTGGGCCAAAGGCAGGCGCCAAACCGCTGCGCCACCCAGGGATCCCTCTTTTAAATTTTATTTTCAGTATTTAAAAATCTAAAAATTTAAAATTTTATTTTCATGCCCATTGTGGGACTTGAACTCATGACCCCAAAATTGAGAGGTGCATGCTCTTTCAAATGAGCCAGCCAGCTAGCTAGCGTCCGTAGAACCTATCAACCTCTGATATGTACAGTACACGACCCAATATTTTTTGTTATCTACTTTGAGTTGGGTTTCTGTCACTTGCAACCACAGGAGTCCTAATGAAGTCCTGTGGAGGCTTCTCAGATTCCCTTGTCTGGCAGTGACTGCTCCTCTTTGGAAAGCCTTTGGCATTCTGTGTGCTTGACTCAGATCTAGAATATCTGCACATACTTCATCTCCCCTTCCAGCCTGAGCTCACCGAGGACAGGGTTGTATGGATAAATATTTTTTTTATCCCCCTTCCTTGCTTTACTTGCAGTGCCAAGAATGCTGTCAGACATAGGAAATGCCATCTGCCAGTAATTACTGGTGTGAGAGGTTTTTCTTTGGCCCACCCACTCCCCCGCCCCCTGCCAATCAAAAAATATTTCAAAAATGATCTCAATCTCCTGCACCTGGCTCGGAGTTGGAAAACTGAATGTCAAAGATGAAAACGTCATTGATGCTACCCAATAGAGGCAGCAACAGCTGCACACAGACCTCATAGCAAAAGTGTCCTTTCACAACATTGGGTGGGTCACCCTAACAGAAACAAGTCACAAGTGACAGACCTGTTCAGAGGTGGTGCTGGCTAACATTCTAGATATTTTAAAGATTTTATTTATTTATTCATTCATTCATGAGAGACACAGAGAGGCAGAGACACAGGTAGAGGGAGAAGCAGGCTCCCTGTGGGGAGCCTGAAGTGGGACTCGATCCCAGGATCCCAGGATCACAACTTGAACCAAAGGCAGATGCTCAATCACTGAGCCACCTAGGTGTCCCAGCATTCTATATTTTAATCAAGTACTTCTGTGACACTCCTGCCCTTTGCGAGTATTTGCTATATCAGCATAATTATTTTTAGTGAGAGGATTTTACAAATTTTTCTAGGCCTTGTAGAGTTTTGTTATATATCAGGAACTTACCAAAAAAAAAGTTAAAAAAAAAGTTTTCTTCTGAAGCTACTTTAAAATGCTTTTCATGGAGGCATTCAGGCTATTGCCACAACCTAGCCTCCAAAGCCACTCGGAGTCACTTCTGCCATTCATTAGATGCCAGCCCATAATCAAGGGAAGGGGAATTTCATGTCCTCTCTTGATCAGAGAAGTGTCAAAAAGTTTGCAAACCTGTTTTGAAAGTGTTTTAAAAGACGCCTGATCTAGGATGGAGTGATGTGGGTGGGGAGGGAGGAGCTTCTTGGCTCCTGGATTCATCAGGGAGGCTGTGAGGAGTGAGGCTGTGAGGAGAGGGAGGCCTGATCTCCCAGCAGGGAGGTGGTGGTCCCGTGGACTTGGCTCACTTTCCCCTTAGTTTTTTTCCCAAATCTAATAATGTCCTTCTGGCCTTCCTCGGTGGCACCATATGCTCCAGGGCCTTCTCTAATTTCTAGTGCCTGGCCTTGGGGCCTGTGATTTAAACATGGCCTCTCACCGTCTCTGGCCTGACTCCAGGACATCAGGCTTGGTGTGGGGTCCTCCTGACATCTGATCCTGGTGGTGGCTTTGGTACCCACGATATTCCTTCTCTGAAGCCCCCTTCCTCCCTGTCCCTCTTCATTCATTTGCTCCTTTTCTCCCTTAAAAGGGGTCATTGCAAGTCGTTAGTATTCCAGGACAGTGGCAGTGGCTGCCTTCATCAGTGTGAACAACTTGAATTAGAATATTAATTTCACCTGGGGCCCCGGGCACATTGTTTCTGTGCTGAGCACATATTTAAAAGTGAGGAAAACGTAATTGGCTCCTTCCTCCTGTGTCTCCTCCCGAGGCTCCTGGGGGAGTGAGGGGGAAGTTTTAGAGTTTCTGTGACCTGCTTGCTTCTCTGTGGGGTGTCTGGGCCCCTCTCCTGATGCGCATGTGGAAGGAACCTTGGCCACCTCCTAACCCAGTGGTTGGCAACCAGCATCTCATGGCCACAGGCTGCCTGGGGGCATAATCTGTTTGGCCAGCACAGTGCTGTAATAATTTTTGAGCCCGTATTCAAGACATAGAAGATTTAGTATTAAAATTTGGATGTTCAGCTTTCTCCTTGAAGAGCAGCAGGGCTGGTAGCATGGAGTGGGGGGCCACACTCACAGAGAGTGACAACTGGTTGCAATGACATGATCTCCAGTTCATTTATAAGATATTTAGTGAGCGCCCACAATGTGCCAGGCACTGTTCTAAGAATTGAGAATGTAGCTCCTTCTGTCAGGGCGCTTACATTCTATCTAGGATGCGCCGTCGCTTGTGTGTGTTGCCCGTCTAGCCCTCCAGACCAGCACTTTTGTGATGTTGGGGATGTTTTCTTTTTTTTTTTTTTTTTAAGGTTTTATTTATTTATTCATAGAGATGCAGAGAGAGAGAGGCAGAGACACAGGCAGAGGGAGAAGCAGGCTCCGTGCAGAGAGCCCCATGCGGGATTCGATCCAGGCTCTCCAGATCATGCCCCGGGCTGCAGGCGGCGCTAAACCGCTGCACCACCGGGGCTGCCCTTGGGGATGTTTTCTGTGTGTGCTGTCCAGTTGGTAGCCCCAAGCCACTTGCTAATGTTGGGCACCTGAAATGTGGCTAGGGAAACTAAGGAACTGAATTTGTGATTCCAGTTCATTATAGCTCATGTATATTTAAGTTTAAACAGCTACACGTGGCTACTAGCTACAGTATTGGACATTGGGGCTTTAGATAGTTGAATTTGCATCTCCCACTTGTCAGCTATCCAGTGCCTTCAATTAATAGTTGGGGAGAGGTGCCTGGGTGGCTCAGTGGTTGGGTGTCTGCTTCTGGCTCAGGTTGTGATCCTGGGGTCATGGGATCGAGTCCTGCATTAGGCTTCCCACAGGGAGCCTGCTTCTTCCTTAGCGATGCTCATTTAGGTTGTAGCAGGTGCCAGCGCTTCCTTCCTTTATACGGCTAAATTGTATTCCACAACATGCATAAGGAATTTGGATCTTATCCAAGAGCAGTGGGGAGCCATGCAGGGTCTTTGGCAGGGGATGTTTTCTTTTCTTTTCTTTTCTCTTTTCTTTTCTTTCTATTTTTTTTTTAAGATTTTATTTATTTATTCATGAGAGATGCAGAGAGAGAGGCAGAGACACAGGCAGAGGGAGAAGCAGGTTCCTCGCAGGGAGCCTGATGCAGGACTCGATCCTGGCATTCCAGGACCGTGCCAGGACCACGCCCTGAGCCATAGGCAGACGCCCAACCGCTGAGCCACCCAGGCATCCCTGTTTCTTTCTTTTCTTTTTGAGCATCGCTGGAAGGAAGGCCCCCTTCTGCATCCCTGTGATAAAAAGGGTTTCCTCCCCTGGGTTCCACAGAGCTGGTTTTCAGTCCTGTGTGGGGGTCCAGGGTGCAAGGCTGTCCCACCTGCCACACCAGGTCCTCCCACACCAGAGATCCGCTTCATGCTGTAACCATGAGCACCCTCCCATTACCCCCTCTGAATTAATTCGGTCTTTGGGAGGGGGATCCCCATCCTCATGCCTCCTGGTGCTCAGGTGCCCACCTAGGTGTGGGTCAGCAGTTTACACAAGGCAGACTGTTTGGAAATGGATTTGATTTGGAAAGGGAGCCTCCCTGTCAGGAGCAGGGCTTGTGCTCCCTCCCTTGGGCAGAGAGGTGGCTGGTTGGAGACTGGGGATTTAGGAGAGGAAATAAGGAAATTGAGAATCCCTATCCAGACCTCAGCCTGCATATGCAGATGGGGTATCTTTCTCTGCCCCAGCTCAGGGCTGGCTAACCCAGGGCAGCTCCCATCTCTCTGCAGGGCACAGGCTCCGGGCACTGATTGTCCCTGGGGGAGGCCCAGTGGCCAGCTGGTCTCTTTGGTCCCAGCCCGGACAGCAGGTGCTGGCGAGGCAGAAGGGCAGCCCGGTCACTGGGACTGCACTGTCTAGGGCATGGGAGGCCGTCCTGCGTCTGTCCCTTGTCATGTCATGCTGTGGGTAGCCTTGGGGAGGGGCATTTACTTAGTTGCTGGGCTCTGCCCCAGGGGCTGGCTGGGAGCAGGGACCTCCGTCTCCTCTGGAGCCTGTCTTCTCCTACCCTGCTCCTCCTGGCCACCACCGTGCTGGACACGCCTGAGAGCATGAAGACACTTGTCCCTTGTTTCTCAAGCCCTGTTGGTCATTGGCCTGAACCATTTGGCAGAGCTCAGTCTCAGTGACTCAGGCTTCTTTTTTGTGTGGCAGCTCTTTATTCCAAGAGTTTTCTCTCTTATACTATGGGATCCAACAGCTATTGATTGTATTTCAATAAAAAAAGTAATGATACAAGTTGTATATTCTCTCCTGGTAGAAAATTAAAACGTTCCCTAATACTGAATTATCTTCTCCTTCCCCGGAGGTAACTACTGTTAGAATTGTGTGTGTCTTTTCAGACTTTTTTTCTGTGAATCTCCCTTGTACCTGCTCACTTGTTTGAACATCCATTTATTCATTCAACACATACTGATTTATTGAGTATCTATCTACTGTCTGTGTCAGGCACTGTTCTGGACTCTGGGGACTTATCAATGAACAAGGTAGAAAAAAATCTTGGCTCTCTTATGGGGTAGAGATTCTAGTGGGGGAAGTGAGTGCTATGAAGAGAAATTATGCAGGGAGGGTGATGGGGGAGTTGCCTTTGTAGAGAGGTTACTCATGGTCAGAGGAGAGCTGGCTGAGAAAACAGTGCTGGAGCAGAGGTCCCAGGAACATTAAGGAGCAAATCTCAAGGCTTTCTGGGAGTAGATGGAGGCAGGGTGCTGTGGGAGTAGCAAATGCAAAGGCTCTGGGGTGGGAGCTGCCAGGTATGTTAATGGAACAACAAAGAGGTCAGTGTGGCCTGAGGGTCATTAGGATAGAGGAGATCAGATTCCTGATGAGACCAGATCACAGAGGGCTCAGTGCTTTTGACTTTTACCCTGAGTAGAGTGAAGTCCCACTGGAAGGGTTGAAGAGTGAGTGGTCTGGACCAATTCCCATTTTAAAAGATTCACTATACCACAGATGGAGAAGAGAGACCAATGCCTGGTGAGGGTAGGGCTAGAGGTCACAGTAGAGACCAGAGAGGAGGCCATGGCAGTGCTGGGGGCATGGACCTGGCATGGTGGTGAGGGTGGGGAGAAGGGAGGGCTCAGTTTGGGCCTGAGCTCTTGGAAGAGCTGATTTGCATCAACTCTTCTGGGGTGGTTCAAGGGTGGAACATGTGCTGGGGCATGTTTGCTTTGTGATGCTTGCTTTAAGTGGAGGTCTCACGTGCCTAGCTGGATGTGTGGGTCTCTGTTGGGAATTTCAAATGCCTTCTGCTCCAAATATTTGTCTTCTGCCCCCTGCCTTTCCCCAAAGACAGCCTCAAACTCTGCAGACTTCCCTGAGCATAGCACACCGTGCACCCCCGCTCCAGGCCCCCCAGCCTGTTCACCTACAGTGAGCTGTCTCCGGGGCAGTGTGTTGGTCCCGTGGCCTGGAGGCTGAGTCCTGCTGGGAGAACTCAGAGGAACAAGATGGGAACCAGAGGATCCAGATCATAGAAGGAGGGCAGCATGCACATGCAGGCAGCACCCACTTGGCAGTTTGCCCTCCCTACACTGTTCACCCTCTGAGCGCTCAGTCTGGCTTCTTCTGTCACCAAATATAACAAATGTCTTGTTTTCCTGGCTTCTGGCCGGCAGGGATGAATGAGGGATGCCCTCTCTCTTTCCTGTGCTGGCCATCCTGACCTTTTATTTAACCATCTTCTCGGGGAATCTGAGCAGCCTGGGATCCCCTGCAAAGTGAACCCGGAGGGGTGGGGTGGAGGTGGGGTGAGGGCACCTTGATGAAATTCGGTGGCTTCATTCATTAATGGTCTGTAATGAAGACACAGAGGAGCCTGCAAATCACTTGCTTGTTGTGACAGGAAACAAATGAATTTGGTGTTATCTCTTTTTTCTCTTGGGGGACGTCCCCTCCTCTAGGCAGTTCTTCCTTTGCTACTTGAAATTGAGGTGAAATTCACATCACATACAATTAACCATTTTTATTTTTTTTATTTTTTATTTTTTTAAAGAAATTTTTTTTTTAATCTTTATTTATTTATGATAGTCACAGAGAGAGAGAGAGAGAGAGAGAGAGAGGCAGAGACACAGGCAGAGGGAGAAGCAGGCTCCATGCACCGGGAGCCCGACGTGGGATTCGATCCGGGGTCTCCAGGATCGCGCCCTGGGCCAAAGGCAGGCGCCAAACCGCTGCGCCACCCAGGGATCCCAACCATTTTTAAAGTATACATACTATTCCAGTGTTTTAAAGTAAACGTACGTTCACAATGTCGTGCAAGCACAGCTTCTATCTAGTCCCAGAACATTTTCATCACCCTGAAAAAAACCACAGAGCTGTTAGCCATCACTCCCCATTACTGCCTCCCCGCCCCAACCCCCAGCTCCGGCCTCTGGCAACCACTAAACCACTAATCTACTCTCTCTATGAATTTACCTACTCCGGACATTTCGTATAAAGAGAATTGGACACCATGTAACCTTTTATGTCTGGCTTCTCACTTACAGGATGCTTGCAGGGTTCATCCACACTGTAGCAGGTGTCGGCACTTCCTTCCGTTTCACGGCAGGAATCATAGTCGGGTGGATGGTAGCATAGTTTGTGCATCCATTCATCTGTAGACAGACAACTGGGTTCTTTCCACCTTTGGCTGTTGTGAATAGTGCCGCTGTGGATGTTCACCTACAGTTATTTGTTTGAGCACCTGATTTCAATTCTTTGGATCTCTCTGGTTACTTTTAAAAAGCTCTCAGGTTGGGCTCCCGTTGGCTAGGATTGGGTCGTGTGACAATCCTTGAGCTAACTGCTGTGGCTCCGGTTGGCCAGGTCTGGGCCCTGTTCCTTCTCCTGGAGTGAGGGAGAGGGGTTAGAATCAGTCCGCCTGTACCACTTGGGCAGAGAGGAGAGAGGTGTCTTGCAAAGGAGAACAGGGCCGTGGGCACCAGGGGAAGGGGTGGTGGTGATTGCTGGCCAGGCCACAACCACAGCTCCCCACGCTAGGAGTTAGGCTTGGAGGAACTAAGGAGAGCTGTGTTTCAGAGAGGATGTGTGGGATAGTTCTCATTGGCCCTCCACCCAGATCCATTCTTCAGCATTTCTTGTCCCCATGAGGCTGCTTCCGTCACTTTTTTGTTTGCCCCTCAACTCCTGTTGGATGTGGCCAATGGGAGACCAGGCTGCAGATCCAAGAGTCAGGAAGGAGACCGGCTGGAGGTTCCTCTTGCTCGGTCACCACATTTCTGCCCAGGGCTTCATCTCCTTCTGTTCTGAAGAGGACGCTCACCTCCTGGACACTGCTGCCATGGGGCTCATGACCTCCCTGGGGGAGGTCCTGGCTTTCCATTCTTGCCTGTGTCTCAGTACCTCTCAGTACTCCAGTCCTCCTACACTTCTGCAAATAGAGCCTCCATTGAAATCTCTGCATGTGAACCATCCTGGAGGGCAAATGCTCTTTCCTTCCAGGTCCCTTATGGACATGGAGGAGCTGTTTGCTGCTGTGTTAGTTTCTTAACTTCTGCAAGTAGTTAGCACAAACACGGTGGCTTAAAGTGGCATGAATTTATTTATTTAACTTTTTTTTTTAGCTTTTATTTATTTATTCATGAGACACACGGAGAGGGATAGAGACACAGGCAGAGGGAGAAGCAGGTGCCCTGTGGGGAGTCCAATGAGGGACTGGATCCCAGGACCCCCGGATCACACCCTGAGCAGACGCTCAACTGTTGAGCCACCCAGGCATCCCAGCAGCATGAATTTATTATCTAAGCATTCTGGAAGTCAGAAGTTCAAAATAAGTCTTGTTGGGCTAACATCAAGATGTGGGCAGCACTGCGTTTCTTCCAGAGGTTGTAGGGGATTCACTAGGAGTGCTCCCCCACTTCTTGTCACTTCTGGCCCACTAGACACCTGCATTCCCTGGTTCGTGATGTTTCCTCCACCATCAGGGCCAGTTCTGAGCGTGTTCCTTCTTTTCTGACTCTCCTCCATCCTTACATTTCCCCTCTGATGACCTCCTGCCTCCCTCTTACAAAGACCCTTGTGATCACATTGGGCCACCGGATATCTGGGTGAATCTTCCCATCTCAGGACCCTAATCTCAGTTGCAAGTCCCTTTCACCACATACACCACCTTCATCACACTCACAGGTTCTAGTGATGAGGGCGTGGACACCTCTGCGGGAGATCTTCATTCTGCACACCAAGGCCACCTTGTCCACAGATGGGTGGTTGGAACAACAGACATTTAGTTCTGGAGGCTGGAAGGCAGAGATCAAGATTTGGTTTCCAGTGAGGACTCTCCCTGGCTTGTGGACGGTAGCTTGCCCTCCGTTCCTTGTTTTGGGGAGAGAGCGAGTGAGGCAGAGAAAGAGCTCTACACACTAGTCCTGCTGGATCAGGGCCCCCCTTCTAGCCTCTTCTCACCTCTCACTCTCATAAAGGCGCTGTCACCAAATACGGCAACACCGGGGCTTGGGCTTCTACATATGGATTATGGGGACACAAAACTCAGCTCTTAGCCCTCCACCCCCGTTCTTTCTCTGGTCCTCACTCCTGAAGGCCTTTTTGTGTCTTTGCCGAGAAAACAAGAGCTGAGATCCTTTTCTGTCTTGCAGCACCCCTGAAATTACTCTGTGACTGCAGCCGGATTCTCTCTGCTCGGTGAGTGTGGGCAAATTGACAGGATGTTCAAGGATGTTCCAGAAAAGGTCACCGATAACAGGCCTTTCTTTGATTAGTTCCGGAGAAAAGGAGTTGGTGATTCCTTTTCTGGGCTGGAATGGAGGGTGCAGCCCAGGCTGCACAGATGTGTGGACAGGAGGGGACGGCTGGGTAGCCCCCCGGGCTGCAAGCTTGCAGGGGGCATCGCCTGCCTTCTCCATCCTGCACGAGCTCCCGTGGGCGCTGTGGCTGCTGGCTGTGGTGTTGGCGCTCACGAGTTCCAGCCGTGGGGCCCCTGAGCCGCTAAGCCATGCAGATGCCTTCCCTGTATGCTCCAGTTTGTAATTAAAACACGACTTGCCACTCTGATTAGATTGAGCGGTTGAGTTCATCTGGAAGAATTTTTCATCCTCATTGTGTAATTAGCAACATATGATGCTTGTATTAGCGCAATTAAAAGTTATGGTGATTAATATGGGTATCAAAGCAGAACCATAAGTCAACAGATTCCGGGCATTTAGAGTTCATGGGCTGGAAGGCAAAGTGCCAACCATGGTCCAGCCCGGCCCGGCTGGGTGGCATATGACTTACGTGCAGCCTGGTGGGGCCGCTGGCAGGGAATAGAGCCCAGGCTGGGAGTACCAGCCCTTAGCTCCCAGATGGTTCTGAGTTTCAGTGCTTGGGATATATTTTGCATGTCAAGAATCTCTTTTCCCCACAGACTATGCATCCCCTTTCCTTAATTCCAAAATGCAGTGGAGGTCATTATCTATTAAAATTAACACTATCCATGGGTGCCTGGGTGGCTCAGTTGGTTAGGCGTGACTCTTGATTTCGGCTCAAAGCTGTGATCTCAGGGTCATGAGATTGAGCCCTGTGTTGGGCTCTGTGCTAAGTGCAATCTGCTTAAGATTCTCTCTCTCTCTCTCTCTCTCTCTCTCCCCCACCGTTTCCCTCTGCCCTCCCTCCATTCAAGTTCACTTGCTCCCTCTCTAAAGAAAAAAAGAATTACCAGTGTCCATACCTTTGACCCAGGATCCCATGCTGTGATATTTATCATTCAGATGCATTTCCACACATGCAAAATGTGCCAGTTGTCCCAATAGTGATGGCAGCGATTGTTCATTGGAGGCGAATTTTGGGAAGGGCCTAAACTGATTACATAAATTATAATATATCCAAACAAGGAACTATTTTGCAGTGGTTAAAAAAAGGCAGACCCATTTATAGTGATAAAACTCTACGGTGTGCTGGTAGGTGGATAAAGAGATGAGGAACAGCGGGTGTGTGGACAAAAGAAAAAAACATATATATCTGTTTGCAGATGTAAAGTAGCAAGTCAGGGCTTTCTGGGAGACTGGCAGCTTCTCTTGGCCAGGAAAAGTATTGGCTGGGGGGCAGGATGGGAGGTACACATTTGTACCTTTACAGTTTCACGCTATATACATTTATTATTTATTTAAGTAGTTTAATTAAAAAAAATTTTTTTTTAAAGGCAGCCACTCAACCCATTCCCCACCCCCTTTATGAGAGAAAAAGGGCCTGGTGTATTACTTTGTACAAGTAGTCCTGGTGGCTGTGAGGTTTTAGGGTGATTTTCTTTGCTGTGGCATTGTAGCATTTTGCATCTGGCTTCTGCATTTCTAGTACAGAAATGAAATCTAAAAATCTCAAGCACCCACGCCATGGCATTCTAGGATGGGAGAGAAGCAGCCCTCGCCCTTGTGTTCCTCCTTGTTGGCTGTGACCCGAATTTGGGCAGAGACCAAGACTGTGATTACAGAAAGGTCATCATCAGCTTTTCCCATCAGCCCCTCCAGCTGGGCCACTGAGGACCCCATGATGAAGCTTAATGGGTCTGTATGTTCCCTAATCTTCAAGAGGGACATGCTTTAGGATGGGTAGGACAGGAGGAAACATAATTTTTTTTAAGATTTTATTTATTTAGGGGAGAGAGAGAGAGAGAGAGAGAGAAAGAGAGAGTACAAGCAAGGGGAGCAGGAGAAGGAGAAGCAGGCTCCCCACTGAGCAGGGAGCTTGATGTGGGTCTTGATCCCAGGACCCTAGGATCACGACCTGAGCCAAAGGCAGATGCTCAACTGACTGGGCCATCCGGGCACCCCAGGAATCATAATTCTTGTGGAACTTTTTTTTTTCAATGAGAATTTCTCAATATTTCCACTTCTGGGTTTATACCCAAGAGAATTGCAAACAGGTGCTTAAACAGAACCTTGTCTGTAATGTCTGTAGCATACCATTCACAATGGCCAAAGGTGGAAACAACCCAAATATCTATCAGTGATGGATGGATAAACAAATTGTGGTCTCTCCGTAAAAAGCAATGTTACTGAGTCATAAAAAGAATGAAGTACGGACACATGCTATACCATGGATAAGCTTTAAAAGCATGATGCTGAGTGAAAGGAGCCAGACACAAAAGGCCACATACTGTAGGATTTCACTTATATGAAATGTCCAGATCAGGGAAATCTATATAGAGATAGAATGCAGTCTGGTGCTGGTTGCCAGGGCCTGGGGGAAGAAATGGAGGAAGTGACAGCTCATGGGTGTGGGGTTTACTTTCAGCTGAGGTAATTGCCATGAGGATCACATGTCACCGGGAATGTACTAAATACTGCTGAATTGTTCACTTTAAAATGGTTAATTTTATGTTATGTGAGCTTCTCTCTTCAAAGAGAATTAAAGCCATCTGTAGTGAGAGTTCTTGGCCCTTTAGATTATTCATTCATTATTCAGGAGGTCGATATTTGGAATGTTGTGATAAACTGAACTTTAAGAATTTTTTTTTTTCTTTTTAATACCATATCCTGACTAGTGAGGTTTCCAGCAGCATCCCAGGGACTTGTGGCAGAGATGTGGAAATGCATTGCCAGAGTTTGGACAAATATTCTGGATGGTGTTGATAGCATGCTATAGTCTTTGCTTTTTGTCATATTATATAGAGGTACTTGTCTCTTCTGTAGCCATCCAGCATTTCTTTTTTTTTTTTTTTAAAGATTCTATTTATTTATTCATGAGAGACAGAGAGAGAGAGAGAGGCAGAGACACAGGCAGAGGGAGAAGCAGGCTCCATGCAGGGAGCCCCACGTGGGACTCGATCCCGGGTCTCTAGGATCACACCCTGGGCTGAAGGCGGCGCTAAACCACTGAGCCACCCAGGCTGCCCCTCATCCAGCATTCCTTTACACACATCTGAGCAACTACTAATATATATTTTTATTTTCTTTACTTTTCTTATAGGAAAAGCAGTGTACTTTATGCGTTGCTCTGTGGCATGCTTAGCAATGCATCTTGGCAAATGGAGGCTTTTTTCATCAAGGTTTGGGAAGGGGCCTCCTTCCTTTCTCAGACCACCTCTTACGACCTGAGGCCATTCTTGCCCTAACCCAAATCAGCACCAAGGGTGACCCAGCCTCACTGCCTGGAGGTACGGAAAGAAGTCTATGGGATTTTGCTCAGCAGTAAACCTTTAATGTGCATACAAAATGATGCTGTTTCATGGAGGCCCAGCCATTGCTTACACAAGGGCAGATCAAATTCCTGTGTATTCAGTATTGATTTGGTCTGGGCGTCCTGCCAGTCTTGGAGAAGGCTGAGATGGTAATGCTGGCTCTTCTGTCCTGGCACCTCCAAGAGGTCTGGGAGACAGAGCTGACTGGGCTTATGTTTTCTGACAGTGGGTAGGAGCTCCACTGGGCTCCTGGCTTTGGTATTTTCTTGGTTGAGCAGTCAATCAGCAGGTTCTGGAGGCTGCAGTGGCCTCCTAACAGGTCTTCATGCCTTTTTCTTGTCCTCTTATACCTGTTTCTCAGGATGTAGCCGGAGTGAGCCTGTTAAGATGTTAAGTCTGCTGTGGTCCCTCCCCTGCTTTAGGCCCACCCATGGCTCCCAGCTCACTCACCGTAAAAATCAAAAGTCTGAGTGTGGTCCACAAGGCCCTCTACCCCTTACTTGCTCTTTTTTTAAGATTTTATTTATTTATTCCTGAGAAGCACACAGAGAGAGAGAGAGAGAGAGAGGCAGAGACATAGGCAGAGGGAGAAGCAGGCTCCCCACAGGGGACCTAATGTGGGACTTGATCCCAGGACCCTAGGATCACGATCTGAGCCAAAGGCAGATGCTCAACCACTGAACCACCCAGGTACCCTCCCCCTTACTTGCTCTTCACCAGCGACTGGCCTCCTTTCTGGCCCTCACAAGCCAAGCACACACCTACCCCAGGGGCTCTGCATGTGCTGTTCCATATGTCTGGAATGTTTTTCTCTGATGTTTGTACGGCTCACTTCCTCAAGGCAGTGTGATTCTCGTCATCTGGCATTTCTGACCATCCTGGTTATCATAGCACCCAAAATCCATTTCTCCTTTTCCCTGCTTTGTTTTTCCTTAGAGCATTTATAGCCACCTCATGTAGAATATAATTATCCATTTACCTGTGTTTTACATTGAATATCAGCTTCATGAGAGCAGTAATCTCCTTGTCTGATTCATGGATGTATCTCCTGGACCTGGAACACTGCATGGCACATAGTAAGTGCTATTAAATACTAGTTGGGTGAATTTTTAACAAGCACTTAGTCTGTATTTGGCACATGGGGATTCAGAGAGAATAAGACACTGCCCCTTCTCTTCAAGGAGCGTCATATATACTCGGAGAGATGAATGAGATTATTTTACCCATCAGGTTTTGTAGACACAGTGTTTAGGGTTCAAGAGTCTACCTGGGATTATACCTCAATTAAACTAGAAAAAAACTTGCAAAGTAGTTATAGTAATCAAGTTTGTAAATAAGTCTTACTCTTGGTAAACACATTACTTTGTGATCTATCTACCCTCATTCATTTTAATGAATTGGTGGACATCAAGGTTGTTTCTAATTTTTCGCTATTCTGCACACAGAGCTGAAAATAACTGCTTGGAAATAAATTAGAAATAAAGAGAAGAAAAAAAGAGTTGGAGATCTGAGAAAGTTGTTAGGTCCCAAATACCAAAAGGAAATGGTAATCCCCAAACTAGTGTTCAGACAACCACAAAATAAAATATATTGTTGGCCAGTCAACCTCAATTTGCCTTGTAAAATAATTTTGTGAAATGTGAACTAGAGGATCATTTTGATATGTTCAATACAGTGGAAGCCTGTGAAAGGAAGAATGCCTGGGATCTGAGAAGGTCCTAAAACTGGTGGAGATACTGGCCTGCCTGAAACGAGGCAATTCAACAAAAGGGGGAATAGTAGAAAGCCAGAGAAGGAAGAACTATGGGCAGTTCTGGGCAGGCTTCCTGGAGGAGGTGTGATTTGATATGGGCCTTCAAGGTCTGGTAGAATTTGGAAAACTTGTGGTGGGAGGGAAGATTGGAAGGAGGACTTGGGTTTCCTGACTTTGGTACCTGGGGCAATCCAATGAGGTTGGGAAAATGGGGCCCTTCTGGAGCACCCCTTGGGTTCAAAGGCTGTGGCTCAGGCTTACAGGGCAATGCAGGCTTTTGAGATGAGTGAAACTGTTGATGTGGACCCTATAACATCTTCCCTCTGAACATCTGCATAAGAAAAATTGGATTGCTGTCTCATGCTATTATTCTTTAACTAGGCACCTCCTATTTCAGGAGGAAGGGGAGAAAACCACCCCACACACCCTTTAGTGGTGTGGGGGCAAAGGGAGCAGTGGGTGTTTGTGATTCTAAGGGGACAGTATGTTTCTCTGCCCCATTTGGCTAAATAGGTTGAACTTCTTGATTTGTATTTGCTTATATTTATCCCTCCTTTCCTCCGACGTGGACTCAAGGCAGTGTTCACAAATAAGATTAAAAGAACTGGAGAAAGGAAAATAAGGGGCAGCCAAAGCCGAATAGTTAGTGTAGTGGTGGGGTGGGTCTGTGTTAGAAACAAATACCAAGAGATTGGCTGTAAATTTGGCTCGAGCATCCTGGCAGCTGGAGCAACTAAGGTAAGCATCATAGGAGCCAGGCTTTTATAAATAGGGACCCAGGATGGCAATATAGGGATTCTTTTTTTTTTTTTTTAAGATTTTATTTATTTATTTGAGAGAAAGAGAGAGAGAGAGCACGAGCAGAGAGGAGGAGCAAAGGGAGAGGGAGAAGCAGGCTCCCCACTGAGCCCGGAGTCCAACATGGGGCTTGATCCCAGGACCCTGGGATCATGACCTAAGCCAAAGGCAGATGCTTAACTGACTGAGCCACCCAGCCCCCCCAGTATGGGGATTCTTCAACATGGGAATGTTCATTATTGGAATTACCGCTGTGATGTGGCTATCTAGGGCTTCAAAATGGTCATAACGTGAAGTACTTTCCAATGAACTGACCATCTATACATTTGGTTCCTACCTAATATCCTTGTATGACAGTTTCCCAGCCATGACAGTGCTGACATTTTGAGTTGGATAATTATTTTTTGTGGGGGTTCATTCTGTGCATTGTAGGATGCTTGCCGCATCCCTGGACTGTCTTCTAGAGGCCAGTACCAATCTCCTCCTCTCCACCCTCCAACAAGTTTGACAACTAAAAATGTCTCCAGACATTGACCAATGTTTCATGGGGGGCAAAATTATCCACATTTGAGAACTTCAGTGAGAGGATAGATAGAGGATCCATCCCATTTTATTGGTATTTTCAAAGGATTGGGCAGGAACTGTGGATTCAGTAAATTATAATGAACTGTAAATTCAGTGGAGATCATAAAGTGAAATTATGAGTCTTGCAAGAAATGTAGGATTTCAGGAAGTCGATGGAAGTGATGTTGGCAAATTGCCTGACCCACCACAAAACCATTTACCAATGAGGGACTCTCAAGGGTTAGAGCAGTTAGCACTTGAGGAAAAGGAAATTGACCAAACTGCTAATTTAATAGATGCCTCAAAATAGAATGATTTGAATATCAAAGGATTAAGAGATGACCTTGGGGAAATCAGTGATGCCCTGATATAGTTTAGCAGAAACGTGCATCTTTATGGTCATGTTACCGAAGTCAAATGAGAAGGGAAGGATATTGCTTCTTGCTCTTAATGATTTTGTTGGATGAATTACATGATTATGCTTTACATTTTATTCATTTTATTTATGCTTTGGTCTAAAGATTGGCATATAGTTGCAGTTATAATTTGCAATTTGTGAACTATAAGAAAGTTTTATTTGCGAAATTTCTATTTCACTTTTCTAGATAAAGTCCTAGTCATGTCTCCCCCCCCCCCCCTTTTTGGTGGTAAAATTCACATTAACATTAAGTTCACCATTTAAATCATTTTCAAGTGTACAGTTCAGTCGTATTTAGTGTATTTACATTGTTGTGCAACATCACCTCTATATAGTTCTAAAACATTTTCATCATCCCAAAATAAAGTTCCTTCCCTCCAGCCCCTGGTAGGCAAACACTAATCTTTCTTTTTCGATAGATTTGCCTTTTCTGTATTTTATACAGATCAGATCATATACTATGTAGTTTTTTTTTTTATACTATGTAGTTTTTTGTGACTTCTTTCACTCAGGATAGCGTGTTTGCAAGGTTCATCTATGCTGTAATGTGTGTCAGAAGTTCATTTTTTCATGGCTGAATAATATTCCATCACATGAGTGGACCATATTTTGTTCATCTATTCATCTGTTGACAGACATCTGGGTTGTTTCTACCTTTTGGCTATTGTGATGAATGTTGCTATGAACATTTGTGCACAAATTTTTGTTTGAACGCCTGTTTCCATTTCTCTTGGGTGTATACTTAGGCATGGAATTGCTTAGTCATATGGCAATTCTATGTTAATTATGTTCTATGTTAATTGTATGTTTATTATAATGTGGTGCATCTATGATAACTCTTAAGTCATGCCTTTTTAAAATTGTGGTATTTATGTCTTTGTGCTAAGTGGATCTTCTTTAAGTAGACTTTTGAGGATACCAGCTCTTCTCTGGTATGTAGGACTTCAGGAAACAGCTTCCTGAAGAAGGACCTATTCTCCACCACTGACTTAATTGGCAGCATCAGTCCTGTTGTGCTTAGGTGGGTCTTGTCAGAGGCAGGAGGCACCTCGCTTCCTGAGAGACTGAAGACCTCCGTGCCTCTCCCCAGCCTCTTCCCTGCCTGTATTTGGCAGCACTGGAGAATATACTTCCTCCCAGGGATGCTTCTAAGAGGAGGCCAGGACAAAACCAACCTCATATCTGATATGATTTCTTTCAGAAAGGACCCCTCTTTCCTGGCTTTTTCTGGCCACTTAAAAGCTTTTTTGTCTTCTTGAATTGGAAGCAGGCACATGGTATAGATATGCCAAAAATACAAAAGAGATATTTACCAAAAAGTAGGTTCTTCTTCCCATCCTTGATCCCTAATTCCATAATGCCTTTTTAATATTTTGGATTTCTGTCATGTTTCTGGAAGAACTTTTTAGTGTGGGCTTGGTCCAGTAGAATTCGATCTCTTTATCATGCAAGGGTTCAGCCAAGGTATGAAGCAAGCCTTCCATGTGGTGATTCGGGGACCCAAAATTATTCATTCTTGTGGCTCATATACCCCCACCCCAGTCTCTGCAACAGGGAAGAGCGAGCACTTGAGCATCATGTGGGAGTTTTTAATGTTCTTTATCTCCTACTCATATTCCATTGCTGAAATTCAGTCACATGGCCACACCTAGCTGCAAGGGAGGCTGGGAACTGTAGTCCAGCTGTGGGCCCAGTGCCAAGGGCAAAAGGATTAGGGAACAGGTAGCTTATCTATAGCAAAATTATATTAGCAATATGCACTTTTGTCTCAAGGAATGCCTGCCTTCCCTAGTTTTATACTAAACTCAAAAGTTAGTATGGCCAGTTCCTCATCTTGGCGGGGCGGGGAACGGTATAGATTTTCCAGTATGATATTTCTGCTTAGCTTGTTCTTACACTGTGATGGACATTTGGGCTGTTTCTAGTCTAATAGGAAAAAATGTCGTGGTAGGAATCCTGGTATGTACATATTTATGTGCAATTTCAAATATGCCTATTTGGTTTTTATTTTAATGTAGCAGGATCAACTCTCTGCCCATTCAGTACTGTGCTCCCAGCTAAGACTGTCAACGTCCTATATGACTGTGGAGTCCCTATGGAGTTGTATCAGACCAAATAATGGGCCCAGATCAGGGAATTAATACCCTGACATCCAGACCCAGCTCCACCTTAGACTGACTACTTAACCTCTTCAAGTTTAATGGCATTGATGATAATATGAGCTGAAATTTTTTGAGTACCTGCTGTGCCAGGCACTGCTCTAAGCATTTTCTACACCTTGAAAGATTTACATGCACAACCACCTCCTGAGGGAGGTGCTATCATCCTTGCCATTTTGCAGATGAGGAAACAGACACAGAAAGGGTCATGTAGTTAGTAAAAGTGCTCTCTGATAGGGTGATTGGGATTATGTAGTTAGTAAAAGTGCTCTCTATCTGATCGGGTGATTGGGAGGGTCCGGTAAGAAGGCTGCATGAGCACAGTAGAAAGAGCCATGCTTCAGAATTAGGTCTGCCCTTCCCTGAGTCTCAATTTTCTCCTCTGTAAAATAGGGGTAAGATCTACCTAGTAGGGTTTATTGGATTGGTCATTCCTACATTTATTTATTTAGCTAGCCCTACACTCCATTTAGCACTGGAGGGTGATGGAGAATCATTCCAATGTGGTTCTGGCTCTCATGGAGCCCATGGTCTCTAGGGAAGGTTTTCTAGGATTAGAGTGAATGGTGTTTGATACGTGACTTGCCCAGTGCTTTGTAGGCCTTCGGGGACTGGCAGTTATAATTATGGATAATCATATGCATCATAAACCGTTAAGTGCTGTACCAGTGTTAGGTAGAAAGGATATTGAAAATTCTATTGTCTCTTAGAGAGTGTTTGCTGGTGCAGTTGATGCGAAACACATGGGGAGAGCCAGGTTCCTTGTGACTTAATGTTAGCCACATTTGTGAAGGGCTGACTTTGTGTCAAGTGTGGACGTGCTTTACATACATTAACTCATTTAATCCTCACAAATCCCCACGAGGAAGGACTGTGTTTACTCCCATTTTATAGATAAAGAAACTAAGGCACAGAAAGGTTGAGGTCATGGCCACCCAACTCTGGCAGAGCTGGGATTCAGACCCAGGTGGTTCTGACTCCAGAGCTTGTGGTCTTAATCACTTTGCTCTGTGGGGCCCCTGTGAATGGGTCTGGAGTACCGGGGTAGGGTCAGAGATGCCTGCCAGGCAGCAAAAGGCAAACTCCTTTCAGACCAGTGCAAGAGGTGTCGCTGGTGCTGTACGGACCCATTTGGGGTGGGTTCTTCTTGATCCCATGGTGCCTTATCCCAGGATCATGCAGAGTTGGCAGCTTGGAGATCAAGGCAGGTTTGGCAAGTGTAGAAGACACTGTCACTCCCTGCTGGCGCCCCTGGCAATTCCTGTGCTGCCGACCATCCCACCGCTTATGCCTGTAGGCCTTTGGAGGCACTGTGCTTGTGTGCAGGGCTGAACAAAAGTGCCAGGAATTAATGAATCCTAGGAGTCCTCAAATTCTCCTTGGGAGATATTGATTTTGAGATATTGAATTGACTGTCAGTGTTTTCTCTGCTGGCTCCCAAGGCTGCCTGGTAGGATGGAACTGGGTGGCCTCCAGTGTGTGTGCTGCACTGGTGCTCTGGTTTGATAGCACACCCTCTACTTTACTCTAATTCTTGTCTCACATCTGCTTCTGGGGGTCCCCAAATGAAGACAGCAAGAGAAGCTGCCACTTATCATCTGGAGCCAGTGGCATGAAGGCCCACCTCTCCCTGCCTTTGGTTTCTGAACGTCAGGACATGGACTGTGAAGCTTCGTTGAGGTTGGACTGGGCAGAATTTGCACAGCCATGTCTCGGGCCTGCTGCCTTCATTAGCACCTTGGGGGCTCCCGGGACCAGAACACGTGTGTGTGAACACCTGCAGATGGTTGGCGGGTGAGGAGGGATTTGGCTTCTGGATCTTGGTTAATGGAGAGTTGGGGAGATAGGCACCTCTGGAGTAGGAAGGCAGAGGCAATCCTCCCAGCTGCTGATCCCAAAGAGGTCCGGGGGTGGAGGTGGGGTGGGGTGGGAGGAAAGTTGAATAGTTTGGGGTCATGATGCCCTCTTGCCCTCAGCATTTCTGACATCTCCTGTGTCCACCCCTGGAACTCAAGGGGAATGGAGCTCAGATGCTTTTGCAACAGGGCTTGTGGTCAGGGCTGAACCTTTCCAAGCTTGGAAGGATCACTTCCGTGGTCGGAAATCTGTGGTGGGTCCATGTTGCGGGGAAGGGACGGATAGAATGAGTATTTCCTACAGCAGACCCCACTGGTCGCCTGCCCGGCAGCCAGGTGGCTTCTTTGCCCCGAGAGCATTCATTCTGGAATAGCATTTGTTCCTTCTGGCTCCTGCAGCGAGTCCTGATTGGCCGCTGCTGGTGTGTCAATCAGCTCCGTCCTTGCCCTGAATTTCATCTAAGGGGCCCAGCAGGTGCCCATCCCGGAACCGGTCACTCTGCTTGGTTGACCTGGGGCCTGGGCTAGGTGGCATCTGTTGCGCTGAACCCCGTGGGCTAGGAGTGGGGGAAGGAAGGCTCCCCAGAGGGAAGCCAGGAGAGATGAGCAGAAGGACGACTGGAGCCGGGGCAGGCAAAAACAACAGATGTCTCCTACACAGTCTAAGGTATTTTGGGGAGGAGAGGAGAGACACTGCAGATTTCCTGAAGTTTCTTTTTTAAATTACTAGTTGTAGAACCTTTTGTCAAAACAAAACAAAAAAAACCTTACCTATGGGGCTACAAAGGACAAGGAAGTGGTACTTCTCATGTGGCGGCTTCGGGGAGGGGCACCGTGGGCTCTCATCTGTTTGGAGCAGTAGGAGCTGTGCTTAAAGGGATGTTCCTGGACCTTTAGCTTCAGCACCTGGAGACCTGTTGGAGGTGCAGATTCTCAGGCTCCCTCCCCAGACCCGGGCCACCAGAAACTGCAGATGGGGTCTAGGGATCTGTATTAACAAGCCCTCCAGGGGAAGCTGAGCATGCTCAAGCTTGACAGCTATGCAATAAAGAGTATCAAGGTGGAAGCCTCTTTTGGTTTAGTTGTTGGTTCGTGGCCCGTGCACATGATTGTTCTCCTTCTTTCTTCCTTTGTGAGTGTGTCAGTTCCCGAGGGATGCCACGACAGATTACTAAATCTGGTGCCTTCAAAACTGGTGTTCCTTGTCTTTTTTTTTTTTTAATTTCTTTTTAATTTATTTATTTATGATAGTCACACAGAGAGAGATGAGAGAGAGGCAGAGACACAGGCAGAGGGAGAAGCAGGCTCCATGCACCGGGAGCCCAACGTGGGACTTGATCCCGGGTCTCCAGGATTGCGCCCTGGGCCAAAGGCAGGCGCCAAACTGCTGCGCCACCCAGGGATCCCTGGTGTTCCTTGTCTTGTAGAGGCATTGCTCCCACCTCTGCTGTTACATCGCTCTCTCCTTCCATGTGTGTCTCCATGTGTCCTCTCTTGTCATGAGGCCACCAGTCATTGGACATGGAGTCCACCTCCTCCAGGATGGCCTCATCTTAAGTAATTACATACACAAAGACCATATATCCACACCAGGTCACATTCTGAGGTTCCAGGTAAACATGAATTTTGGATGTGTGTTGAGGGGTGGGGATAGAGACCCTGTTCACCTTACAGGGATTCCAGAAATGTGGATTTTAGATCATATCAATTCCTGAGAGTTCAGTAAACAGCCTTCCTTTGAATCCATGCTAGAAAACTTGGGCACATTTTTCCCAATAAAAACAATATAAATAACCTTGCACATTTACATTGCCCTTGTCCCAGTGGTTTTTGAAATGTATTTTACAGTGGTGGAACTCTTTTATTCCTGCAAGAAATATTGTCCAGGAACATAGGCTATAAAGCACAGTTACGCCGACTGGAACCAGGTTAGCAGTCCTGCCCACTCCTTGCCCAACATATTTTTAAAATTCTAGGCTTCCAGAGAACAGAGTTTGAAAGCAATTGCTTATACATTTTTTCCCTCAAAAAGAGTAAAAAAGAAAAAAGACTTATAACTCTTATACCAATCCCTGTTACTACTTAAAGAAATACGTGTGCTTGGTAAAAAGTTTAAATAATACATAGAGTTACAAAATGAACTCCTCCAACCAAAACTTGGTGTTTCCCTCTGAAGATACCATCTATCATTCTAGAAACGTCCTGCTCGGTATGTGTGTTTTTTTATTAAAAAAAAATTTTTTTTTAAAGATTTTATTTATTCATGAGAGATTCAGAGGCAGAGACACACACAGGCTCCTTGTGGAGCCTGATGCGGGACTTGATCCCAGGACCCTGGGATCATGACCTGAGCCAAAGGCAGAGGCTCAACCACTGAGCCACCAGGCATCCCGTGTGTGTGTTTTTTAACTCCGTGAAGGCATAGTGTACATACTCTTTTGCACTTTGATTTAAAAAAATTATATTCTAGAGCTCTTCCCCACAGGTGCACATGTATATCTGCATTGTCCTTTGTATTGGCTATGTAATATTCCACTGCCTGGATATATTATAATTTACTAAAAAATCTCCCTGTTGATTAGTAATTATGTTTCCATTTTGTTTTCCATCACAAACTATACCAGTGTGAACATCTTTGCCTTTCTCCTGTCTTATCATCTCCTTGGTCCCTTGGCTAGAGCCTGTCTTAATTCTTTCTGGAGCTTCCCCGTGAGGGTATTTCCCACTTGAAGGGGATGGAAATTTGAAAGTGAGGTGGTAGCCCCAGGTTACAGGCACTTGATTTTTAAAATTTCCTCTTCCAAGAATTTCTTCTAAAAAAAAAAAAATCCACCTTTTAAATGTCTAACCTGCTTTTTTTTTTTTCTAGATGATGCCTGCAATAAACAACCCCTGGTCATGGAATTTTCTGATGAATTCCCATCCAATAAACATCTCCTGATTAGCTGAGTGATAAATTGGCTTTAGGAGAAAGTTTTAGGCACAAATATAGAATTGACACCTGCTTGCCAAGACAGGAGTGTGCTGTAAATACTGGGACAGGGTTAAATGTGCAAAGTCATATTATGCATTTTTCCCCCTCTCATATATATATATATATATATAAATAGCTTCCATGTTGTTCCTAAGGACCTTCCTAAGGAGCTTGACTTCTTTAGGCAATTAATTAATTGAGATGTTCTGTGAATTGTTTGTTCTTATTTTTTAGATCTGGCAAAAGTACTTTTATGAACTAATTAATGAGCAGATCTGTCTGATGAAAGTTTATTTTAGTATAAAAAGTCCTAACCTGGAGAAGTTGGGAAAATTTTTTTCTTCTGAGAGTCTCAACTTCCTCATCTATCAAATGGGTTGGTCGGGTCAGAAAGTCTACAAGAGTTTTCCAATTCCAAAGTTCTTTGAGGGTCATACTAGTATGTATATGTCTGTGTTACCACTGTCTTTGGGTATTTTTCTTTTTTTGTATTAGTGGGGTCTGTGTGTTAATCTCGGGAAAGGAGAGTTACCCAGGCCGGGAATGGGATTCTTACCTAACCCAAGTGTCTGGTAAAATTGGTTACTTGACCCTCAGGAGTCCTCCAGGATTAAGTTTGGGTGTATAGAACAGAGAAAACAAAATGGGGTTAAATATGATAGGAATTAATTTTCATCTCACCACTGGTGTGATGACTCCCATGTATCAGAAAAGCAGTCTCCTCTGCTTTCTGCTTTGCCTTTGTCCGCTTGTGACTTCTGTCCTTATGGTCACCTTGTGGTCTGACGTGGCTCCTAGAGCTCCAGCTGTCGCTTCTACCTTTCAGGCAGCAGTGAGGGGAAAGTTTCAACTCCTTGTGAGCAGTCTTCTCAGAAGTCCCACACTAGTCAATGAAGTTTTTTTTTTTTCCTTAAAGATTTTATTTATTCATGAGAGATACAGAGAGAGAGGCAGAGACACAGGCAGAGGAAGAAGCAGGCTCCATGCAGGGAGCCTGATGTGGGACTTGATCCCGGGTCTTCAGGATCATGCCCTGGGCTGAAGGCAGCGCTAAACTGCTGAGCAACCAGAGCTGCCCTCGATGAAGTTTTATATGCTAAGGACCCTCTTCATGGAGACACGCTTGTACCTCCAGGTCAGGGAACCCATCTTACACAACCATCTCCCTAAATTTGGTGCAGTGCTGGCCAATAGCAGCCATTTAGTAAACACTTATGATTTCATAACTGAATTTCCTGCTAATGTTATAGTGGCTAGAGATTTCTTTTACTGGCATTATTACAGAAGTATGTAGCATTTCCCATCTTCTTCTTGCTCACTGGAGACCAAAGGATCTTTGTATTTGGGGATGGGGATACTTCCCCTGGGAATCTCTTAGCACAGTTTCTGGCACATGGTCAGTCCTTTGTAAAAATGGATTGGATTCTGTTTGGGGTGAATGACTGTGACCAGGGACAGTGCTGGGCCATCTGTGAAGTGAGTGACGTGTCTCATGTACCCTCCTCTTGGATCTCACCTTTTGCTACTTCCATTCCATTGCTTTTCCTGATTACATGATTCTTGTTGCTCCAGCTGAAATGTCTTCACTCTAGAAGTCCAACACCCTGTATTCCATGGGGCTCGCTCACCAACCCGATCACCTCATCCTGCGAATGGGAGAAGGAACACCTCCCTGCACCTCTGGCTGAATCAAACCCTGATAGTGTATCACTGGGCTCTCAAAGTGCGGCCTGTCTCAACACCCCCTACCTCCCCACCCCCGCACCCAGGCCAGCAGTCAGCTTCATTTGCGAACTTGTTAGAAATGTAGATTCTTGGGCCCTATCTGCTGAATCAGGAGCTCTGGGGCTGGGATCCAGTGATCAGTGTCATAACAAGCCGTTCAGGTGATTCTAGGGCTCACTCAGTATGATCATTGGATTGCTTCCACTCTGGGAGCCTGGCTGTGGGACGTGAGCACTGATGAGCAGTTCAGGACACCCAGTTAGAGTTAGGGGGCTTGGTCAGCAGGCTTTTTCAACCCATGCTGATCTGTGGTTCCCTTCCCTCTATACTCTAGGGCAAGAATCTCCGTTGTTCTATAACATTTGTGATCAGGTGGCATTTCTTCCCTTTTGGTTCGGCGCTGAGATTATTTTCATCCTTCTTGTTAAATGCATAGATTTATATGATTTGGGTCTTCTCTGCTGATTCTGGACATTGGGCAAGGACTCTTGTGATCAAAGCCTGTGGTTCTCAAGCTTTGTTGTGTCAACACCATCTCTTAGGTATTTGCTAAATGCAGATTCTGGAGGCCCAACTAATCTGATTCAGAAAGGTTAGGCCAGGGCTCAGGAATTTGTACTTTTAACAAGCAGAGCAGGTGATTCTGATGCAGGTGGTTTGGCAGCCAGCAATCTGGAACACCTACCTGAGTGATGTCCTTAGTGTTAGATCCCTGCAGTGTTCTGGAGAGGGTTCCATTTGTTGCCTGATGTCAGGATACACCAAGTGGCCCTCCAGAAGGACTTCTCTGCTCTGCAGGCGAGAAGGTTCCTCTTACAGTATTAACGTTATGTATTACTATTATTCCTGTTGCTTTCTCATGGGATGTGGGCAGTTACGGTGATGGACATATCCTGATTCCGAGCCCCCAAACTCCGGGGAGGCTGTAGCCATTTGTCCACGGCAGCACTGGTGGGTGGCAGCTGGTGGTGCCCCCCTGGGAGTCGGTATATTGGGTCTCTCACCTGTACAATAAGGAGTTAGCAGGAAGTTCAACTCAGGGCAGCTGGCACAGAGAGAGAACCTTGCTAACTCTGACCTTGTGTTTCTGCCCCAAGCCCGAGGCCAGCCTGGCAGGGCCACAATATATCTCACATGGTACATTTGCTCTGTTTCCCTGATGCCAGCCTCACCCAAACTACTGTCACCTCTGGCCTGTATGTCCTAGCTCATCTCTCTTGCCTCCCTGCATCCCTCTTCACCCACCTCATTCTCCCCCAGTGAGCCAGTGGGGTCCCTGCCCCCTCCTCCTTCTTTAAAATCAGGAATACACAACAAACTTAAACATGTTAAGCTGAACAATTCAGTGGCATTTGATTCATGCATGGTGTTTTGCAACCACCAGCTTCATCTAGTTCCAAACATTCTCATCACCCCAAAAGGAAACCCACACCTATTAGCTGTCACTCCCTGTTCCCTCCAATCAGCTGCTGGCAGCCACTAATCTGTTCTCTGTCTCTATAGATTTGTCTATTCTGGTGTTTCACATGAGGAGCCCTACAAATAAGTGACCCTTTGTTTCTGGCTTCTTTCAGGTAACATGTTTTTTGAGGTTGGTGTTGTAGTGTGAAGTGTCAGCGCTTCATTCTTCTTCTTCTTTTTTTTTTTTTTAAAGATATTATTTATTTATTCATGAGAGACACAGAGACAGAGGCAGAAACACAGGCAAAGGGAGAAGCAGGCTCCATGCAGGGAGCCTGACGTGGGACTCGATCCCAGGTCTCCAGGATCAGGCCCTGGGCCGAAGGCGGCGCTAAACCTCTGAGCCACCCGGGCTGCCCTTCATTCTTCTTTTTATGGCTGCCTGAGTTTGAATCACCCCAAAGCAGACCCAAGGCAAAGATTTGGGTGCAGGTGGGTCACAGGCAGTGTGGGGACAGAGCAGAGGGGAGAGGAATGGTAACCACTGGTGTGTCAGTGGGCTCGTTAGCCCTGAGTGACCTGAGTGACGGTAGAACACCCCCTCCCTGCAGTCCTACCAGATGTGAAGGAGCTGGGATCTCCGTCACCACCTGCTGGCCCCTGTTGGTGGCACGGACTCGTGGCACTCGTGCACCAGGCAGAGTGTGCTCCAGTGGCCAGAGAAAGCCTCAAGCAGAGAGAGGTCAGTGTTCCTCGTGGAAGTTGATGGTGTCCAGGAGCCATCCACCAATGCTGCAGGTGACCTCCAGGGGCGCCCGGGGATGGGGCTTTGCTTTGATGTCCCTACTTCAGACAGGCTTTCTCGGACCACCCAAGCCTTCCCTCTCATCTCCTTTATGGGCATTACTTGAGTTCATTAGTGTACTTCGCATGTTGACTTAGAGTTGACTTTAGGTCCTAGATGGGGAACTTCAGGGTGGCAGCACCCACAGTTAGCTGGTGGTGCTTAGCAAGTGTCGTGCGCCCAGTGGCTGGTCAGGAGAATGTGTCCTCGGTGCCAGCTGCCCGCCGCTCCCCTCCTATAGCTCCCCAGAAGGGCTGTTGCTCTAGGAGTAGGTGTCTATACCCCAAAGGCCACATCTTCTGCCCTGTTCACCTGGCAATGTCACAGAAGGCTGGGATGTGAAGAGCATAGGGCAACTGCTCGTATTTATTCTTCAAAACCAGACTGGATGGCATTTGGATTTTCTTTTTCTTTTTCTTTTTTTTTCCCCCCTGTAGGGGCTGGCTTCTGAGAGTAGACATTGGGGAATTTCTGGGAGGTTATTACATGTTTTCTCTCACATGGCTGCCTCTGTTTGTCAAAACAATCTCAAATTCAAGCTTTCCTTTCTCTGCTTCATGCAATTTGGTTTTCTCTCCCTGTTTCTTCTCCTTCAAGCTTTGGGCTGTATTGCCGAAGTTAATTCTCAGGAGCATTAGGTGTTGATTTTGTATTTGTTCCTTTATTACAGTGAATTCAAATAGCTATTTTTATAAGTTTGGTGGTTCTGTTTTCTGGGCTTGATTTTTGAGAGAGATTTGTTTGGAAAGCTCTGAAAGGCAGAAGGAAAAGATGAGGAGAGATGATTGAGCTGGTTAAGAGAGGTGCAGAGTTGGGCTCGCATGGGAGTTTTACAGACCAGTATTGATTGGTTTCCTCTCAAAACTCTGGCTACTTGCATTTAAAAGTGCTGAGAGTAGTTAGAAAGAAGGGAACCAGGGAGCTGATAAGAGAAAGGGGAGACCAAGCAGATGGCAGACCTGAAGGAGCTGTATTAATTCCTTAGTTAGGAAAATACCTGTACAGCCCCATACAGTCCCAGCCTCCCATTCAGCACCGGGAATGGAAGATGAAAGGTCCAGACCCGCCTCCTCTGGAAACATACATTCACCAGAGGGAGACTGAGTTCCAACCCAGCATGTATTATGGTTCCACATGCCCAGAGAGAGCATGGGAGGGCAGAATTAAGATGCCTAGCATGGAAGGTCAGGGAAGGCTTCCTGGAGGAGGTGATGGATGGACAATTCAGTTTAATTCACTTGGGGGAGAGAGAGGGAGATGAAGTGAAGTCTCAGGTTTAGAAACTGGAAAGGAGGAGGTGTGTGAGATTTGTATTAACAATTTAACTGGACCAGAGGGTTCTGTGATCTCTGATTTGCTCTGGCATGTGTCTCCAAGAATGGAGCTAAGGCTCTCTGGCTTTGGGGGTTAGACTGTAGTCACTATCGGAATTCCTTTGGTTGTAGGAAACAGAAACTCAAGTCAAAGTGCTTAAAGGCAAAAAAAATCTTTCTCTTTGTGTGTGTGTAAAGGAAAAGTTCAGAGTTTTTGCTTCAGGCATGGTTGGATCTAGGAAATGAGGGGATTCCACTGGAGCTTGGTTTTTTTGTTTTAGTCTCTTGGCTCTTTTCTCTTTGTTCTTCTCACAGTGGCAGGAGTTGTAGTAGTTTGAACTTACACCCTTGCCTTTCCACAGGCCCAGCAGAACACCGTACCTCTTCCTCAGTGGTGCCGAAGCCCCAGAATTGAGAGTAAGTTGGCCCAGGTTCGTGCACATGAGATCTGGAAGGTAGAAGAGAGGCCAAGCCACCCTTCTGCCATTTCTCCAGGCAAGCATTGTGGCAGAGGTGCCTGGCTTTTCTGGGGCAAAGTCAGCAGATACCCCACTGCCTGCTCATGGTTTGAGAGGGTGGAGAGGCGGGCCATGGAGTATCAGCTTTGATGGGGTGGTACCTCAGAGGCAGCATATAGGTCCTGACTTTTTCTGGATAGCAGTGGCTTTCGTAGGGTGCTGGCTTCCAGATGGTGGCAGTGGTGGCATGATTCTGGAGTCACCAGCTGTGTGGCAACTTTCCAGTCTAGCTGGTGGCTCCCTGATCATACAGGGGACAACTGCTCCTTTGTGCCCTGGATCTGCCACGTGACTTGGAGGTTCCCTTCTGAAATATTAACCTGTGGAGCTTGTTTCTTCAACCTTCCCAGTGATCCATAAGCCCTTGCTTCCCAGTATGTGGTCCCTGTCTGCTTCTGCTAACTGGAGTGGATTCTGTTCTCTGCAAGAAAACCCTGGCCAACATGTTTAGTGTGTCCCCTTATTGGGCACAGAGGCGGGGGGTGGAGGGGTGGAGAGAAAAGCTGAGGGAGTGAAGTCTAACTTGGATTTGGGATAAGTCACCATCTTTTCCATGGTGTCAGTGGTAGAACAAGCTTCACAGAAGTGCTGTTCTGATTAGTGGCATGTTTCCCAGCGGCCCGCTTCCTTTGACAGAACCTGGTGTTAGAGCTGATGTCTTATTAGGCCTCCCTGGTGCGCTGCAAGTGAGGCGTCCTCTGTGGGCAGCTAGAAACCCCACATGAATGGAACTTCTGGTCTTGGATGGTCGAGAGTCAGAGGGTAGACGGGAGTCCTTGATACCCTAGCATTGATCTCTTGGGTTCAGTAGACCATTTTATTTTTAAATTTTATGCATTTGTTTTTAAAATACCATCTTTTTCAATTTACCTTCCTTTCATTTCCTTTCCTCTCCTTCTTCCTTCCTTCCTTCTCTCTCTCTCTCTCCACCCCTCACCCTATGCCTCTGTGCCCAATATGGGGCTTGAACTCATGACTCAAAGATCAGGAGATGCATGCACTATGGACTGAGCCGGCCAGGCATCTCCGGTAGACCATTTTATTTTATTTTATTTTATTTATTTATTTTTTTTTTTAAATTTTTTTTTTTAATTTTATTTATTTATGATAGTCATACAGAGAGAAAGAGAGAGGCAGAGACACAGGCAGAGGGAGAAGCAGGCTCCATGCGCCGGGAGCCTGATGTGGGATTCGATCCCGGGTCTCCAGGATCGCGCCCTGGGCCAAAGGCAGGCGCCAAACCGCTGCGCCACCCAGGGATCCCTCCGGTAGACCATTTTAAAAAGAACATGCACCTCACTTTGATAAAGGCATGTTCCCATGACATTGAATGCAGATCTTTTCAGTTCAGATGCTGCATCCTGGACTGCCCATCCCTCTCCCACACTGGGTTTAGTTTCCATATGACAATCTTCCTTTGCCCCACTGTGCTTTGTATTCCTGTGCTCATTGCAGTTTGTAACTAGGGATCACATGGTTTGATTACTTGGTAAATATCTGCCACTCCCCCTGGGCTGGAAGCTCTGAATTGCTGGGACCTTGATTTGGGATCACTCATTCACATTTGCTGAATGAGTGATCACATGAGCGAATGGGTGGCTAGAAACCTCTCCAGAGTCCCAGAAGTAGTCCGGTGGTGGGCTGGGATGAGATGGCACTTCTTTTAAAGCAGGGAGTCTTGACCCATTTTGTACCTTGGGCCCCTTTGGTAGTTAGGCAAAGGTGTCCCTGGGAAATCTCTGTAAATGCATATGATAAAATAGAAACACAAAGGTAACGAATTTTTTCGAAATCCAGATCTCAAAATACAAGGAAAAATAAATTTGGGATCTGGCAATTTGCTTCTCTCACATGGTAATAATGAAATACAGTTGTGGATAGAGTAAGTACCATATTTCTGAAGTCAGGGGAAATGTAATGATATTTGGGATCATGGGAATGTAATATGGAAATCCCTGTGATTCTCCCGGGGGCAGGTCCTTAGGTCCAACTAGCATGTGAGGTTTGTCACTCACGTTGTCATGGATGGCTTGCACTCTCTTTCATTTGGGGCTTCACATGATGTGAGGCTTTCCATCCGTGTTCACCCTGCCCCTGCACTCCCTGTGCAGGATGATTGTCTGGAGTTGCCTGGTGTGACAAGTGACAGAGGAGTGCCCCGTCCCTCTCACTCTCCTTCCTGGGGGCTGTTGCAGGGGCTACGGGAGGCATAGATGTGTGTGTGCCTGCCCCTCTCCCAACCAGAGCAACTCCACCTTGATCTGTTTGATAAATCAGTGGGGCTTTCTGAGATTTAATTTGATGAAAGGATTTTGCTGCTAAACAGAATGGTTGGGGCACCTGGGGGGCTCAGTTGGTGAAGTGTTTGCCTTCGGCTCAGGTCATGATTTCAGGGTCCTGGGATGGCGCCCTGAGTTGGGCTTCCTGCTCAGTGGGGAGTCTGCTTCTCCTTCTCCATCTTTGCTATTGCTCTCTCAAGTAAATAAATAAAATCTTTAAGGAAAAAAAAACATTAAAAACCACAAAACGGTTAAAAGTCACTGCTGTGGACCCAGTCCGGACACGCAGGTATTATTTGTCCAGGCATGATACCCGATTTCTGAGTGAGCTGCTACTCTGGTGTTAGTGTTCCCACCTGTCCACTGGGCAGTGGGTGTTCTGTGCACTGGGCTGTCCACTAGGAACCTGTGAACGTGACCTTGTTTGGACAGATGGTCCGGGCAGATATGATTGGTTAGGGACTCAAGATGAGGCCATTGTAGAATAGGGTAGCCACGAATCTCTTGGCAGGTGTCCTTATAAGGGTGAGATTTGGACACAGAGACCCACGAATGGAAGCAGACGTGGAGCCTCAGGGGAGGCCATCTGGGAACAGAGGCCGTGGAAGGATGCCTACAAGCCCAGGAACCCAGTGCCAGCCACCCTGGGAGCCTCTGGAGGGGGCCTGCCCCACCCACACCTTGTTTTCTGTTTTCAAAATCAGGAGAGGATGCATTTCTGTTCTGAGCCACCAGTTAGTGGTAATTTGCTGTGGCCTTCCTGGGGACTAAGGCAGGCTCCAGACCCTTCTAGCTATCGGTGTTGAACAGAATTTGATGACTGAGGTGTGGATGTGGATGTTTTTTTTAGAGTTGGTTGCACTTGGGCATATCTGTGGCCTGTCCATCTCCTTCTGAAGATGAGACTGAACTAGAAGGCAGACATGTGAGGAGCATTAGAAGTCGACCAGCTCCCGTGTGAAGTTTTGCTTTAACATGTAGCAGATTCTCTTAGTATTTGCCGTCCTTGAGTATCGTAACAACAGATGTTGGCTGGGATGCCCTGATACGTCAGGTGCAGCGCTGGACTGCTGTATAAGAATAACGTCTTCTAATCCTTTTAACAACCCTGTCACGTTGGTTCTGTTACTATCCTCCCTCGACTCTTCAGGAGACAGAGGCCTAGAGAGGTTGAGTAATTTGCCCCAAGTCACACAGGCGCTAAATGGCCTAGCTTGGCCTAGTTAGGTCAGCTATGGAGCCTTTCTGGGTTTTGGTGGAGATGTAAAAGCTGAGGACATGCTGGAGCTGGGCTCTCCTGTTTCCCTTCTCCCTTTGCCCTCACATTGGGGGAGAACTCAGAGCACATGAGGGGATTGGTCTGGGCATCTGCCCTTGACAGGGGAGGCCTCGGGGGACTCTCCAGCAGGCTTCTTTGTCCTTCGCCATTTCCTGGTAGCAGACCGAAGTGCCATTCAGAGGCACTTGTCCTCTGCTCCCTGTGCCAGAGGCCTTTCCAATGCTTGACTCTGTCAACCTGCCTTTTTTTTTTTTTTTAAATTGTGGTACATAACACATAATACACATAACACAAAATTGACCATTAATGATGGTGCATTCACAGTGTTGTGTGACCCTTACTACTGTCTAGTTCCAGAATTTCTCGTCACCCCAAAAGCCATTAGGCACTTAGGCTTCCACCTGCCCCCCCCACCCCCACCCCCACCCCTTGGCTAATGTGTTGCTGTCTCTGTGGACCTACCTCTTCTGGACATTTCCTACAGGTGGAACTGACAGCGTCATCCCTTCCCTCACTGAGCATCATGTTTCCATTGCTCATCCATGTAACAGTACTGCTTTCGTTTCTGTGGCCAGGTCCTGTCCCTTGTGCTGCTGGGCCACATTCTTGATCCATGCATGTGTTCGTGGATGTGCGGCTTGTTTCCACTCTTTGGCTGCAGTGAGTGAGGTCTTGTGTGGATGCTCATGCAAGTGATTGAACACTCCTTTCCCCTCCATTTGGGCGTGTACCCGGGTGGGTGTGGAACTGCTGGGTCGTGTGGGAATGGCAGGCTGGAATTTCAAGGGGTCCCAACCTGCTTCTGAGACCAGGAAACCATGGGCCCTCGACGATGGCTGTGGTCTGGGGACGTGGTAGTGGAGCAGCCCATGAAGTGCTCTTGCCAGGTGGACTCCCCTGGGGTCTGAGGGTGACTCGCTTTCCCAGGCTGCATCTGTCCTCACCACCAGCCTCATGCAGCTGAAGACCTTCCTCCCTCACCCCCCACGGAGGTCAGGCCATTCAAGGGTGCTGTGAGACCCGTCCTGTGAAGAACACATTCTGAGCCACAGGAGCTGCAGGAGGGTTTTAGGGTGGAGAGTCACATCCTGGAAGCAAGTGCTGGGTGCAGCAGCTCCCTAAACCCTGAAGGAGAAACATAAGAATCCTGAAAATGCCCCACCAAGGAGCTGACAGCCGAGGCTCGCTCTTGTTGACTGGGCTTCTCCTTTAGTTTCCCTGTTTGTGCAGTGAGGGGATTGAGCTAGATCGGTGTTTCCCAAATCTCAGCACCAGCTGTCTCTGCTTGTTTTTCACCTAAATATATTTACTTACAAGAACAACTGTATGCCATCAGCACTGATGGAAAGCCAGTCTCCCTAGAAAGAATTCTAAGGCAGTGACTACACTACTTTCGTTGGCTTCCTTTTGTTTCATTGGTTTTCATTTTCCCTCTCATTTTGTTTCCCTCTCATTTATTTTCAGAATCCTATTTTTAAAATTTTATTTATTTATTTAAAAAAAAATTTTTTTTGTATAATTCTTATTGGAGTTTGATTTGCCAACATATAACACCCAGTGCTCATCCTGTCAAGTCTCCCTCAGTGCCCATCACCCCAGAATCCTATTATGAAAGAACAATATTGAAAACCAAAGCCCTGGGAATACCTGGGTGGCTCAGCGGTTGACTGTCTCCCTTTGGCTCAGGGTGTGATCCCAGGTCTGGGGATCAAGTCCCACATCAAGTCCCACATTGGGCTCCCCATAGGCAGCCCGCTTCTCCCTCTGCCTGTCTCTGTCTCTCATTGAATAAATAAATAAAATCTTAAAAAAAAAAAAAAAAGAAAGCCAAGGTCCTGGAAAGCAGGCACGAAACCCTTCCTCATTCCTGGGAGCCCTGCCCCTCCCCAGCTGGACCATTGTGGAGTTATGGGATGGAAGCCTTGCTACTCTCACCCCCTACAGGTCTGCCAGGGAACGACCCCCCAGAGCGCCCCTGGGCCCTTCCCTCCCCCTCATAGGTCAGTCCAGCTCTCAGGAGGCCATGGTAGGAACAGCTGGGGTCCATCAGAGCTGACCTGCAAGGCAGGGCCAGGGCACGGTCTATGAAAAGCTCATTGCCCTCCAACTGGGAGCCGCCCCCACCCCCCACCTCACTGTCCGAAGCCAGTCTGAGGAGCTTGGATGGGGACTTTACCTGGGAGCCAGTGCAGGTCTATGTGACCACACTTGGAGGGGTGGCCACTGTCCCATAGAATGAAGGACCAGTATCTGGCCAGTTGGAGCTGTGATTTTTTTTTTTTTTAAAGATTTTATTTATTCATGAGAGACACAGAGAGAGAGGCAGGGACATAGGCAGAGGGAGAGTCAGGCTCTTCGCAGGGAGCCTGATGTGGGACTCGATCCTTGGACCAAGGATCATGCCTTGAGCCGAAGGCAGATGCTCAACCCCTGAGTCATCCCAGCGTCCCTCAGCTGGAGTGTTCTTGATGAATTCAAGCACCCTAGCTTCTGGCTCACCCAGAAAATGTGGGGGAATGTGGCACTGGGGACAGGCCTTGGTTTCTCCTTTTTTGCCATGTGTGCAGACAACCCAGGTGGTGGGCCTGGAGACAGTTGGGCATTGTGCCACAGACCAGCCCAGCCTCTGGCTCATTCCACATCATGTCCTTGTAGACATGTCCCGCTGCTGTCCTCCCCAGCTGCACCTTGAGGTCTAGGCTCTGAAGTGGGGTCAGGGGCTCCCAGGCCAGGCTGCCTTGGGGTGCCTGAGTTGACTCACCCAGACATCCCTAAAACTTGATGCAGACTAGGGTCTCCATAATAACAATACTCAAGGTAATACAACATGGGATGTATGTGTGCCTCTCCCACAAAGCAGGGTAGCTGTAGCCATTCCACTGACCACAAGCAAGTGTATTGACCAGTTGAGGACCCCAGTCCTAGCAGTGACTGGTGGAATCTCTTCTGTGATCTTTGTGCCTTTCAGCTTGGTGACAAGTGATAGCTCAGTATTGACTGGAAATTGCTCTGCGCTGAACAGAATGTCAGTCCCATTGGATCACAGAACCTGTGTTGCTGTCAGTGTAGCTTGGGCAGCACCCCCACCACCTCCCCCTCTGCCCTTCCCCACACAGGGAGTGGGAGTTAGGGAGTAAGCTGATCTGTGTAGATAGTGCATAGGATTATGGATATTATTAGGGCTCATTAGGAGTCACGAGGAAGTCAGCTTCCTGGGCTGTACCTCGAGCCCTGTTTATTAACGTGCCATCCCAACTCGGATGCCGTGTTTTGAAACAGCACGCCAGTGTTATGATTGCGAATACTGTTATTATTTGCGTGGTAGCATTTGGAAGCCCTTATTAAATGATTCCTGTTGGCTGCTTCTGCATAAGTGCACAATATTGGGGACTTAGGGACAAATTCAGTGTCTCTAGCACACACAGTGCCATATGAGGAGGAAGCCCCAGATTCCATCTCTCTGTAAAAATAATGATTTTCCCATTTTGGATCCTTTTGTGATATGTTGAAGTGCTTTGATTCTTAAATCAGAGTCGGCTTTCAGGTGTGCTTCATCTCGTCCTTTGTTCATGGAGGGAAGTGATGGATTTTGCAGTCTGGAGGAATCCATCATTTTGGCTCCATCTGCTTGTTAGGCGTCTCCACTGTCTCTGATGTGACAGTGTTTGGGGTTTTAGCATTTCATCACATCTCCCACTGGGAGAGTCTGGGTTGATGGCAGGAGGAAGGGGGCAGAATTTTCCACTTGTTTAAAGTTATTACTATCTTGGGCTTGGGATGCTTATTTTTAGGAGTCTTACATATCAAGTGAAAGGAATCTGAGAGTGACCCTCCCCCTATGCAGGGATGTACCTTGTGTGTGCTGTTTGATTACTCCCAATGATGAGGTACTCACTTAAAAAAGGTAACTCATCCCATCAAAGCTCAGAACTGTTTTTTTCCTTCTTTCTTTGTGTCTATGTTCACCTATCCCTCTGAGCTTTTGGAATTGTTCAGGACAAGTATACTTACTTATTTGACAAACAAACATCACATCACATCTTTGGGCTAAACAGTCTCTGTTCCTTCTACTTTTAGTTTGATTACAACTTGCCTGGGGCAGTTTCTTCTTCTTTTTTTAAAAGATTTTATTTATTCGTTCATGAGAGACACAGAGAGAAGCAGAGACACAGGCAGAGGGAGAAGCAGGCTCCCTCCAGGAAGCCTGATGTGGGACTTGATCCCAGGACCCTGGGATCATGACCTGAGCCGAAGGCAGATGCTCAACCACTGAGCCACCCAGCCGTCCCCCCGCATTTTTTTTTTTAAGATTTTATTTACTGAGAGAGAGAGAGACAGAGAGAGAGAGAGAGAGAGAACACAAATAGAAGGGACAGGCAGAGGCAGAGGGAGAAGCAGAATCCCAGTTTAGCAAGGAGCCTGATCCCGGGAACCTGGCTGGGATCATTACCAGAGCCAAAGGCAAACCTTGAACCAACTGAGCCACCCAGGTGCCCCAACCTGGGGCAGTTTCATACAAAAGGCTCTAACTAGTCCTGAGTCTCTTTTAGGGGATCCTTGTGGATCCTGCCTCTGCAACATGGAATGTGAGCTAGTGGTCTGTGCCTGATCCAGCCCCCTCCTATATGCACTGTTAATAGACATTCCTTTAGATTTTGCTCTAGGGTTGGGTCCCAGCTCTGATATGCATGCCCCTTCCCCAGCTATCCTTTCTGTTTCTGGGGGCTGTTGACCTACCTTTAGCCCCAGAGAGGCCTGTGACCAATCAGAGAGAACATCCTGGCCAATCAGAGCACAGCCTCCCTCTGGCCAATCAGGATTGCATCTTCCCCTGCTGCTGCTGCTGCCCTGGGCTCTGGGATGAGCCTGGCCTATTGGGTCTAATCTCATAATGTCTGCTGGGATGATGCAGGCATGTGGTTCCCCACCTCCAGAGGGCATGCAGTAGGGCCCTCCGTCCCCCACCCCTGCCTTCTCATTTTCTTCAGCCAAGAAACTCCCTTTCCCACGTAAGCCATCTTGAGTTGGTTTTCTGAGATTTGCAACTAAGAAAAGTCCTGAGACACTGCTTCAGGGCACATCCTTCAGCGTTACTTTGGATTTGCACACAGATTCTGTGCAGCCAATATGTGCAGCAGAAGACTTTACATAAAATTCCAACCAGCATGATTTTTATTTCCAGAAGCACATCTTGGAGATGGTCGCCAGGAAAGGATCTGGAAAGAGAGTGTAACTGCCTCCCTGCAGGCTTGTTGTTACCCACTGCTAGTTTAAGAGATGGTTCTTCAATTCTGATGCCCCGATCTTACCTTCCTTCATGGGGAGGGGGAAGTTAGGAGTTGCATGAGACACACCTAAGAGCCCACAAACACCTGAAGAAGCATCTTTATGAGTGTAAACCAGATTAATTTACTTAAATATCTTAAAGCTCAGAGCAAGTTTATCTCAGAGGAGAAAAAGAGAATGCTATCTCTATATGTAGACTTGAGTTATTGTAATATTTTAGGTAGGTTACTAGGGGGTGTCAATTATTATATTGCCATTGGTCTTTTACTACACAAACTTTATTACCTTTATCTGGATTTATATAGCATTTGATAGAGTTTATATCACTAGATGCATAAAAAACATTTGAATGTGTTCATAGCTTTGTATTTGAGTGTGCCCCATGGAAGGGCTAATAAATTATAAAGCAATCTATCACTTCTGCTTAAAGGTATAAACCCAGTTGATTCAAGCTGCTTTATTTATGCGTTTGGCTTGTGCTCTAGACCGCTGATTTTTGTAGGAAGGAGTCTCATTGTCGGGGTAGGGGGAAGTGGGGGAACGTCTGCCCAGAAGTTGTTAGAGTGAATAGTAGGATTACTTGTACCATCATCAGCTTCTGCCTCTGCCCACTCCTGCTTCCCCTTCCTTCCCTCCATAGTCCTGGTGCCAAGGGTGAGTGTAAACATTCTGTGCTCCCACCTCCATTTCTGTCTCCTTCCTGGGAAACCTGGCAACACCTCCCTCTTAGTAACCTGACCCTCAGACTAGTAACCACTGCTTTAGGGCAAAGGTGAGGTCTGTGTGCTGCAGAGTCCCTTATGAGCTGTGAGGCTTGAGGGTGGGGTCAAGGGAAGGGGGTCCATAAGTCCTCGGGGCTTGTTTTTCTGGTGCCATAGGGATCAGTAATACTTGTCTCACCCTTTCCCATCCTCAGATCCCAGGATCTGAAGGGGTCTTACAGGTGACAGCTGTGGGGCTTCCCTCAGCTCAATGGTTTGAGTGCTGGGAGTACATCAGAGTCACCTGGGGGATTTGTTAAAACATCTGCTGGGTCCTGGGGGGACCTGAGAATCTGCATTTCTGGCAAGTTTGCATATACTGCTGATGCTGCTGGTGCAGCTGGTTTGGGGATCTTCCTTGGAGAACCACTGAGTTAAACAGAAGGAAAGACCACACAAGGGCAGGGACGCTTAGACCTTCCTTTGAACTGTATCGTTGAGGAATTATCTAGGAAGTTTATCTATTGAATGTGATTAGGTTGGGATGGGACACAGAATGCTCTCCCACATAATCCCCAGCCAGATTCCACAAGAGGTTAATTTTGTTGTAAGATGATGATGTAGATGTTGTAAGATGATGATGAAGACAAAGAGGATGTAATAGTTATCATGTCTCTCAGACTTGTGCTTACAAATGTAACTGTCTCTGACATTTTGAAGCCATTTGACAGCTGTCTTCAAGCCTGGGATGACTGACTGGTTTGGGGATCTGTAACACCCTTTCAGATCCTGTTGTGTGAAAATGGGAAGAGGTGTGGCAGGTACCACAATCCCCATGTCACAGTCAAGCCAACTGGAGAGGTTATGTGGGCCACACAGCTCACAGGGTACCCAGTGGCACCTAGAACTCACCTTAGCCGTAAAGCAGCAGTTACCAGTCTGGGGGCCAGGTAGGTGGTTAATAAGAGGGAGATGTCTTAGCTCATGCTGTTACTAGAGAATGCCATCGGCCAGGTGACTCCAACAACAAACACACCTTTCTCACAGTTCTGGAGATCAAGGCACCAGCGCAGCCAGGTTCTTGGGGAAGCTTCACTTTCTGGCTGGCAGTTGACCACCTTCTCATTGTATTCTCATAGGAAGGAGAGCCGAGAGAGGAAGCAAGCTCTTATATGGATGCTAATCCTGTTCATGAAGACTCTACCTCATGGTGTAATCACCTCCCAAAGGCCCCATCACCTGATATCACCCTGGGGGTTAGGATTTCAGCATATGAATTTCAGGGACACACAAACATTCAGTTTGTGAAAACAGGAGGTGTTGAGGTTGGGTTCTCAGGAAGAAGACTCTGAGACAGAGCTTAGCGTCTAGGATGTCAGGTTGGGAGTGTCTCCTATTGGGCCGAGATGGCTGGGCCTTCACATACCCAGTCCCATGAGTCATTGGCTGGGGGTCACACCTATAAGCATGACCTTGAGCTCTGCTGCCTAGGGTCGTGTGTGAACTCCACCCTCACAGCAGCTGGGGCACCAAGGCCCACCCAGAGGGGAGGGATCTGGATGGTGCCTCTCCATATCTGCCACAGGAGCAGGGACCTGGGTGGTACACCCCCATGAAAGAGGTATAGATGAGGTCCCTGATGAGCTAGTCTTCATATTTCGGAAGCCAGCAGGAAACTGGCTCATTTGCTTGCAGTTACTTCCCACTGCATAAAGAAAATGTCAAGTCTTTTTGCGTTGGGTGAAATAGTTACCTTGAAGTTCTATCTTGTGCTTATCAGACCTTCTCTGGAGCCTCTGATGCCCTGGACTTGGGGCCTGGTGACCTCCCACCCTTGCCTTGTTTCCTTCCCCTCTCCTGTCCCCGAATCTGGGGAACTTGTGCTGTCTCCAGGAGGGAAGCTTTGCTCTTGCTCATTACCTATTCCTTCAAATCTTCTGTCTAAACACTGGAGTACTTAGTATACCCCACGAGGCTCAGGCTTTTGAAACTCAAAAGCTGAGCATCCATTCTTTTTTTCAGCTGTCTCTGGGTCCCTCCTTCCCTGAGGCACTGAACACAGTAAGCCCAGAGGATTGGATGGGAGAGGGGCTGAGAGCAAGGAAGACACACTGGGCCCAGTGAGCATATGATTTACATTTCAAAGATATTATCCCATCTTTTGCTAAGAATGTAGGTATTGGGTGTGGTGTGGTAATGTGATCATGATCATTTGGGTTGTGGGAGGAGACAAGGACAAGGCTCTGAAAGAATACATTGAGTATGTTCATAGGCCCCAGAGGGGCTCGCCACATGCCTTGTGGGGCCAGAGGGGAAGTACCACGTTGCTCAGGACGCAGACAGGAGCAAGGAGAAAGCCTAGGTCAAGCCTTTATTAGGTTTCCATGGGAAAGGCAGAGTGAACAGCTTAGCATTGGCTAGTTGGAAGAATTCCTAGGGGCCTCTGGTGGCACCTGGTCCTGGGGTTATTTAGGGCAGGGGTGGTATTCGCTGGGTGTGCGGGAGGCACATGAAGAGGTGGTTGGGGTTACGGACCTGGGATTGGTTGGTTTGTGTGTGAAAGGGTGCTCCTGGGCAGGTTGTGATTCTCTTTAGGAGCCAGGCTAACCCTGGGAAGGGCAGCCTGTCCCTGAGTCTGTAGGACTCCCAAATCCAGAGCATGAAATATATAGAAAATAAGAAACTGTAGTTAATATCAGTGGCCCTGTCTTGAACAGATGCCAAGTAGACAAATACAGTGGTTACCAAGATAACATGGTTAAACATACCTGCACTCATGATCTTGTGGGGCCCTGCTTGAGGTCTGCCAAAATGCAGCCACATCTGTCCTCACCCTTTACTTCCTGGCACTCTGGGTCTCCGTCCATTCCCCTAAGAAGACCACAATGTGCCAACAACTCCCAAGGTGACGTTCGGCAGTTCCTACTTGAATGCCTCCATCTCCTTATTCGATTTTGTAGTAACATTTAATGAGATTTCTCTGTCTACCAGGAAGAGATCATTTCCAAGGGCTGCTAATTTAGTACTAAGTGCAGTAGCAATGCTCAGGAGTGAGTGGGCCCCCTCTGATTCCTTTAATTCCAAACTGCTGGTTTCAGCCAATTTGAGTAGGGCACAGGTGTCTTCCTGGGCCTGGCCTGGCAGTTTCAGGGTCTAGTGACATGGAGGAAGGACTTGCTGTTTCACACATGGTGCCTTTGGCTCAGAAAGAATAGTTTTGGAAATATCAAAAAGTATCTTGAATTTGGGCCAAATCAGTCTAGTTTTAAAATTAAATATTAAGTACTATGAAAAAGCATTTTAGAAAACAAGAGCTGGTTGGAAATGTATTTTGTGGCTTGAGATATTTCATCAGGGATGGGCCTTAAGATGCAGTTTTACCCCTGTCCCTTGCTGGAAGCAGTGTATGAGCCTTTAAACCAGGGATTGCAAACAGAGATACATGCAGGGCTCAGGAAAAAAGGGTTTACTGGAGGGAATCAGGCTGATTGTAAGAAATTTGCTGTACTCTGCTTATCTTTTAATTCCTCTTTTGATAGGAACTTGGGTACAGAGAAACATTACTATAGGAAAAACAACATCGTAAGCTTGATGAGGCCCCTGATACCCAGACTCAACCCTGAGTTGATGGGGCAATAGGGAGTGGAGAGGTCTGTGGCATGCTGCTGTCTGTATGCTCCAGATAAAAGAGATAGTGTCAGCTCAGCCCTTGCTGATCAGATTCATGTGGGAATATGGGCCTGAGGTCAGAGCTGATTTTCCCAGAAAGGCCATACCTTTGGATTTTCATGTGAAACCTCTTGATTTTTATAATATTAACAATTCCAATGGAAAAAATATAGGTGGGCAAAACAGAAGAACAGCAACAGTAGTCAAAACACATCCGTGCACCGCCACTTTGGAGCTGAGGCCTTTATTTATTTATGTATCTCTATGCCCAGCGTGGAGATCAACCTCAGGACCCCAAGATCAAGAGCTGCATGCATGCTCTACCGATGGAGCCAGCCAGGCAGGCGCCCTTGGTCTAAGGGATATATGATCTCATGTTTCCTAAAATTTGGAGCTGGAAGGATTTCTAAGGCATGCTAAATTCAATCTCCTACCTAATTTAGGAGAGTTACTTGTGTGGCCTTCTTACAGAGGCATTCTTCTGACAGCTGGCGCAACCACTACCTAATGAGATGGGATTTCCCACTGTCAACTGGCCAGAGTTGGAAGAAATTCTCTTGGGTGGTAAGGAATGGAAACTAAGGCAAGCCAGAATGAGTGTTGGCAAGGCACACTGTAGAATGCAGCCAGCTGGACCTCAGGAAGGCACTGGAGTCAGGAAATGGGAGTCACCATAATCCCTTGTGTCTTTGCCTTGCTTCTCTCTAGGGCATGCTTTCCTCCCATCCTATAGTCCTGATGGTGGGATATGGTCATCTCCTAGCTTACCCCTTTAGTTACTTCTGTTCCAGCTTACTACAGAGATCCATACTCTGTATCTCTGGTTCTCAGTGCTGCAGGCCTGAGAGAGAATTGGCTTGCCTGGAGTTGGGTGCCTGGTGCTGGTCCTATCAGCTATAGCCAGGGAGCAGGTGGCACGGAACAAAGACGGCTCTTGAGCAGCACTTATTGGGATTATGTTTGTGACCCCCAGAATGGCCCAAATAGTTTAAAGCCTCATAGAATTGCTTTTCAGAATGCCCGAGAGCCCCAGAAGGTGTCCGTATGATTCTGTGGAGCTGAACTTTGTTTCAGGGTGATCTCTTTAGTTCTGCCTCCCATGGAGGCACACAGGGATGTGCTGCCCACTGCTGAGGACCTGTCTCCCTGGAACATTTGCCTCCTGGCTTGATGTTCAGCCCCCCCTACCTGTGTCCCGAACTATAAGGCCCTAACACCCCAACATCTTCCTGAGCCCTGGATGAGCCCTCCAGAAGAGTTTTCATTGGCTGAAATGTTCTTGAAATGCGTTATCTGATCCCACTCCAGCCCCAGGGGCAGTTGTAAAAATAGTGACATTCCTAAGAACTCAAAGTGTTAACTAGAATATGAAAACAGCCCCCAACAATCTGCCTGTTCTGTGTCTGGAGCCCCATGGAGCTAGGAGGGAGCTTCCTGCCTTTCTTGTGAGATGTGAATGTGAGCTGTCTGGGTTTGAAGACTCCATCTGTCATTGGCAAGGAGCTTGGCAGGGAAATGACCCCCTGGTGGAGGTCGTCTCTGACCCCCTCCTCCCCAGGCAGAATTAAACCCTCTGCCTCTGTGCTTCCTCAGCAGCTCTGGCCATCCTCTTAGGATAGTTGTGACCCTGTGGTAGCGTGGCCATTCACGTCCACCATTAAGGAGCCTGAGCTGTGAGCCCAGCACTGCACTACGTTCCTCAGAAGGAGTAGCTGGTTTCTTGTCCAAAATGTGCTAATCACATGTTCATAGCAATATGTATTAGACATGGTGCCAAGCACATTTCGTAAATTACTTCATTTTCTCTCGTTTTAATAGCCTGGAATTGCATTATTCTCTCCATTCTAGAGCCCTAGAAAGATAAAACAATGTGCTCCAGGTCACCCAGCCAAGAATTGGTGGGACAGGGATTTAAACCTGTTTGCTCGTGACCTCGCTCTGCAAACTTCATGTTTGCCCTTGTGGCTGCAGGTCTTGGCTCCCAGGAGGAGCTTGAGGGGAGTAGGTGAAGGAGAGGGCAAGAAAGCAAGAGGAACTTCGGCAGGAGGGCAAGACCAAAAACTTGCTGATGACACTAGGGGCATCTTTGGGGAATTCCCAAAGGGAACTTGGACCAGGCTCTGAGGTTAGGTTGGACAGGAGGCCCCAAGAAGCAGCAAAAGACAAGTTTCTTTAAGGTTTTGGCTTATTAGTGTGTTTGTTTTGTTTGCCAGCCAAGCGAACTGACAGCTTTGCCAGGGGGAGCCTCCTCACCCGTCATTGCAGAGGACTAGCTGAGATGGTCCTGTATCTCCTTCTGAGGGCTGGGGTCAGAGATGGACGTGTATTTTTGTTTATGTGCACTCCCCCCCGTCTTGGGACTTGGGAATGTGCCCACACAGCCTCTTCTTAAGCGACTGTGAAAAGGAATTGACAGGGGGTCCTCATCCCCTTTGGTTTGGTAGAGGGTGCAGACATGTGGGGAGCAGGTGTGCACGTCATTCTGCGAGCCTGTGGGGTTGCAGAACTCCCTCTGCGGCACCTCCACCTTTGCCACCCCCAGGCCTAGCTCAGAACCTTGGGATGGCAGGGGGAGAGGGCTTGCAGCTTGCAGAGCACACTTGGTGAGAGTGAGTGTGGGAGTGCGTGTGAGTGACTGGGTGTGGGATTGTGATTGTGTGAGTGTGTGTGTGTAGGTGGTGAAGCCACAGTTGCCCACGGGGGCGGCATGGCTGTGCTGTATGCTTCAGGCAATTACCAGTTCTCTCTCTGATTCTGTTCAAGGTGACTGTCAAAAATCCACAGAAGACTCTCCTAATGAAATGGAAAAGTGTGCAAATTTATCCTCCTGCATACAGATGCCTTTTCTTTTTATCTCCTAATAATTGCTCCCTTTGGTTCAGCTTCCTGATATTAAAGGGTCTTTTCTTGTTTGACAATTAGTAAAAACAGTCCACCTTGTGTGCTTCCCAGAGTCCGAACTTGGGAGGCTGGCCGGCAGGGGCTGGGGGCCTGGGGTGAGGTCTTGTCCTTTTGCTGTCTTTCATTTTTTGTCTAATTTCTTTATTTTTTATCTTACACAGTTGGTTTGAATGCAGGTGAAATGAGATGTTATTGAGAGTCGATCTATCTGAGGGAAACGCAGCATCTTTTAACAAGTAAAGATGAAAACGATGGCTCTAGAAGCACATGTTCTGCTTGCTGTTGTCACTGTGAGTGATAGTGAACGTGATGGGACTGGTATCTAATGCTGGGGAACAATTAGTAGATGTGCCGGGCCCTGTTTTAGGCTTCGGTTGTCAACCTTAATCACTGAATTTATGTCGTCTGTTTGTGTGTTTTTTGTTCTTGTTTCTTTCTCTCTCTCTTTTCTTTCTTTCTTTCTTTCTTTCTTTCTTTCTTTCTTTCTTTCTTTCTTTCTTTCTTTCTTTCTTTCTTTCTTTCTTTCTTTTTTTTTTAAAGCTGCATTTGAATTTTCTCCTGTCTTGGATTTCACAGAAGTGATTCTAGGTCAGTCAGTTCATTCATGTCCTGGCACCTGTCATCAAACCCTAAAGATCTCGCCACCGCTGAGAAATGATTAGCTTCCATTGCAAGGAGGTGGAGGTCAGCTTTAGGAACTCACTGCTCTTTTTTCTCTGACAGCTGTGCTAGGAAACAGGGAGGTAGTTTGAAATCACAATGGAGTTTCTAAAAGAGGGGGTGTGTCAGTCCCCAGGAGTCACATGTATTTTATACAACTTCACTGGAGGAAATGCAAAAGGCTTGGCCCTACTTGAAGGAAGGTCAGGCACGTGGGGTTGCCGCAGAACTTGTTTTTAGGTTTTATTGTCTGTTGTGTTGGAAGACAAAAACTTTGATTTAGGGCTGAGGTTGGCCAAATGTGGCCCCCAGTCTGTTTTTGTAAATAAAGTTTTATTGGAACACAGCCACCATGCCTGTTCATTTACCTGTGAGCTGCTTTTGCTTCCCAGGTTACTAAGGCAGAGTTGAAGAGATGTGACGTGCAAGGCCTAGAATATTTCTTACCTGGTTCTGAAGAGAAAATGCCTGCCCTCCCCTCTGTCTGGGAGAATGCAGCTGGAGCCAGCTAGATTGTGCTCTCAGTCCAGGGCTCCTGAGGGCTGCACATTTACCTTTGTTTTACCTCTTCTGGGCAACTTTTCTGTTCTCCTCAGAGTGAGCAGGTGACAGAACTGGACACTCTTTTTGCAGGGATTTCTGCTTGGCAGCAGTTCTGACAAGAGGCTTTTTGGGGCAGAAGTTCTCCTTTATCACCTCTGTTTGATTGCCTTACTTTATCACCTCCTGCTTGATTGCCTTCTTTCCAATTCACTTTCTGAAATTATCTTTTAAAAAAAGTTTTATTTAATTTTAATTTTTGTAAAAATTATTTATTAGAGAGAGAGCATGTGCAAGTGCACACGAGCAAGGGAGCGACAGAGGGGAGGCAGAAGCAGGCTCCCCGCTGAGCAGAGAGCCCCACTCGGGGCTTGATCCTAGCACCCTGAGATGACCTGAGCCAAAGCAGACGCTGAACCAACTGAGCCACCCAGATGCCCCTTATTATTATTTTTTTAAGTAGGCTCCACACCCAACATGGGGCTCGAACTCATGACCCTGAGCTCTATGGACTGAACCAGCCAGGTGCCCCTGAAATTATCTTAATTTCCCACTTGTTGATGCTTTATTTCCCCCACTAAATGAAAGCTCCATGAGAATGGATTCCTCGTCTATCTTGGAACTCTGAGTGCTTGGCATAAAATAAGGTGTCAGGTAAAAATCTGTTGAGTGAATTGGATGTTTCAGAGTGGGCACAATTCTAGGCATGGGCCTTCCTGCCATAGTTTTTCCTTGATATTGACATCTGTAGCCATGGTAATTGTCTCAAGATTAAGTAATTAGAGAAAAGCCCAAGAATGGCGTCAACCTTCTGGACAATGGATATTTGTCATTGGGTTGAATTGGAACCAGTAATGATGCTACTCATATGGGCCATTGGTCTTTTAAATGAAATTCTTTTTCCTTAGTTTGAAAAATACTCCAGGAATCAGGAGTGAACCGAGCCTAAGGAACCCCTCGTAAATGGTTCCTCTAATTAATCCCCTGGGACTTGTCGGGAATGGCATCGTGTCCATTACTTACGCGCAGAAATAAAGATAAATGTGCCTGGATAATAGCCTTGGGAAGGTATAAATCTCGCTTGTTTATGGGGGAAGGCAGCCCACGAGGACTTGTCACTGTGATCCAGGTTCCTTTCGATTTATGAGAACATGCGTATTGGTAGGAGCTGAGATTTAGAATCAGAATGTTACAAGAAAGGATGGGTGTGTCCAGCCATCCTTGTGGCTTCAGGCTGAATCTCTGTGGCACCACCATCCTTAAGAACTTCTCAGAGCCACAGAGATTATGTTTTGCTTATGAATGAGCCATGGATGCAGGTTAATTTGGTAGGAGCTGCTGATACCCGTGGAAGACATTGTGTTAACCAGGACGGAGTTATGACAGAGATCAGAGTGGGTGTTGGTGTCCAGGGATGCATTTCGTTTTGTCATTTTTCATACATTTACATGTTACTGAATTCCTGTTATGTGCAAGCCTCAGGCTAGAAGCTGCAGTTCTTTCAAAGTGAGTCTTGGTCCTGTAGTCAGGGCACATGCAGGGGTACAAGAGCTCCTGGCTCCAGGGGTCCCAAACAGACCAGGTTCACCCACTCCATGCTGACAAAACCTGAAGGCAGAGACATGAGTGGTGCTGAAACAAGAAACAACTTTATTTCAGGGAGGCCATCACCAGGGCAATGGTGGACTAGCGTCTCAAAGACTGTCTCCAAAATGCTGAGAATACTTTCAGGTTTGTATAAGGAAAATGTGGGACAAAGGTTGGGTATGTGAAGGTCAAATCGGTCACTGTCTTGGAGTCCATTATGGATGGGGTCTTGCTGGCTTAGAGCAGTCCTTGTTGCATGCGGGAGTAGTTTTGGTTCCGATCCGGGGATGCTCTGCTCACAGGGTCCTCCATCTCAGCCAAGAGGCAAGCTGGAGAGAAGAACCCACCTAAAACATTTGAGGTCAAAATGGAAGCACCTGGAAGTCTTCTTTTAGTGTCGAGAGTGCATCCTTATTTGATTGCATCCAGTGATTCCCAAACTGCTGTTACTCCCCAATCGCCTTGTCACCATGTGCCAACTGTACTATGACTTCTTACTATTTACCTTTATGTTTTTAAAGATTTATTTATTTATTTATTCATGATAGACATAGAGAGAGAGAGAGGCAGAGACACAGGCAGAGAGAGAAGCAGGCTCCATTACGGGAGCCCGATGCAGGACTTGATCCCGGGACTCCAGGATCGCACCCTGGGCCAAAGGCAGGCGCCAAACCACTGAGCCACCCAGGGATCCCAATATTTACCTTTAAATAGACCTACTTGTTTTGAAACGTAAGTGCAATGTTTAGCTGTGCCCTCAGTTGTAAATCTTAATGGCTTTTTCATTTAATCTGTTATGTCATTATATTTCTTTCTAAGTTATGTTACAATAAATATAAGTGTTAAAAATTTCCCTAGGTTACCCCCTAAAATAATGTTTTGTCCCACTCAGTCCCCTTTCCTACCATGGTAGTTTACATATGTCACTTTGAGAAACAGAATGTTCGCTTTGACTGAACTTCTTACTACTTTGGCAACTCTGTGAAACTTGCAACTTCTACCCATTGTTTCCCGGAATGGCAAATTTTGTGTGTCACCTTGACTGAGGCTGTGGGATGCCCTGAGAGCTGGTAAAGCATTATCTTCAGGATGTGTCTGTGAGGGTGTATCTGGAAGAGATTAACATTTGAACTGGTGGTGAACTGAGTAAAGATTGCCCTCATCAGCGTGGGCTGGCATCATTTCATACATTGAGGGCCTGAATAGGACAAAAGGTGGAGGAGGGGTGAATTCATCCCCTCTTTGCCTGAGCTGGAACATCCATTTTTTCCTGCTCTAGGACATCGATAGCTCTCAAGCGTTTGGACTCAGACTGGGACTTACGGTCCCCTTTGTTGGAGCAGATCCACACCACGCATTTCCCTGGGCCTTTGCTGGGAATCCATGAGGGCGATTGCGGAGCTTTTCGGTCTCCATCATCACATGAGCTAATCTCTTATGATAAATCCCTTTCTGTATATCTATACCTCTCCTTCTGGTTCTTTTTCCCTGGAGAACACTAATACCTATCCCCAGTGAGAGGTTTCTGGCACAGGTGTTTCAGGGCAAAGGTAGGTCTTCAGTTTTATAACAGTATCCATTGCCTGTTTTCTGTTTCTTTTCCTGTGAAATGATGGGAAGGCATTTTTAAGACCTTTTCAGATCACTGTTGAGTGACTTCCAGAACATTCAGAGGGATTCTCCCCAGAGTGACAGGTCAATTTTTGTGGATCTGAAATGCACTACTACCTTCATCGTCTTGCTTCTTTCCTAGTGCCTAGAATGGGACCATGTGCCAGGTGGTCTTTGTTGCCCTAATGTCATTGTCTGATTTAAAGGTCTGGTGGGGCAGATTTTAATACTCAGCTGAAAGATAAAAATGCTGTTTATTGGTGATATTTGGTGTAGAGGTGAGCTCTTATAAATCATGACTATCTTTTCTAGACCCCCGATTATTTTCAGGATATCTTATTTGAATTTATTAATATGCAATGCCCCGTGACAGTTGGAAAATCAAATCATCATTAGTAATGTAGTTAACCAACGGATTCTGGATTGAAAAAATGACATTACATGAAAATACAGTGGTTTTTAAGTTTTGATGAGGTTGGTAGGGTCCAAAGCTAAGGGCCAAGAAAGAATTCTTGATGCAGTTGTGTGGGGTGACTGATTATATACTTGGGAGTAAAGAAAAAGGGAGGTTTTCAAAAGAACTTTCATTTGTTAAAGAGGACCTACAAGATACTGGAGACCTTGCCATTGTTACACTAAGGTGGCTTTTCCCTCTAGCAAGGGATTAATGTGAAGACAGTTAGGAGCTTCCTGGAGGAAAATGACAATCTGCATGACTCAAGTATTTGTCAATGGACTGCAGGTTATAAGGACATTTAAATTTATCTACATTTCCTTCTGGAAGTTAGATGATTGATAATAATACTTTTTTCTTGTAAACCACTAAGACATTTTGTAAATCGAGGGAGACTTGTATCTTGCAGGACTGTGATCTCTATTAGTTAACCATTTGTTTTTTCTTCCCTTAGCTTTAGGGCAGCCAAGAATGCCTGAGGAATGTCACACAGGTCCCACTTGGCAGGGGGTGGGGGTAGGTGGAGAGGTGGGGGTGTTTGTTTGTAGGGTGTCAGCTTATGCTTTGTCCTCAGCTCATCAGTTTCAGAATACCCAGAATGTATAGAGGCTGAGTGGAGGTTTTGTCAAACCAGAGGTAGGCCAGGGAGGAGGGTTGTATGTGCTTCTAGACACTGGAATTTGTTTCTGGAATCATAGCCCTAATTTCTCCCAAGGAAAAGATGCAAAATGATGCTCCTTGGGCTGAATCTGGCCAACGATATATTTTGTTTTGCTTAAGGAGCACCTGGGAAAGATAGAGGCCGACGTGAAACATTCAGATGTTGCTCCTAAGCATCTGGATTTTTTGTCTATCTTGAAACAGAGGTAGCTGGGAATGGCCCCGCATTCCCACTTGGGCACAGATTCTTGGAATGGAGCTGACGAGTGCATACCCCCTTTAGACAAGACGTGGGCTCACTTTGCCGCAGGTGTCATCACCTCTTCTTGTCTATGTGCACCTCTTCTTGTCTACTATCCGTTACCATTTATAATCCCCCTGGAACTATAGATTTTCTTATGGTGGACAGTATTTCTCAGATGCTGTATAAAATGGGAGATAATTCCAGAGGGTAGTGTGTTTCCAGAACAGTAGAAGAGAACATCCTTCCTTTAGAAGTGAAGTTAATTCCTGTGTACTTAATATGCAAGCAAAGTGCACTGGCCACCTCTGTTCACTTACTGTTGCTGTCTGGTCCCTGCAGACATTTGACTTTCTAACCCCTGCATCCAGCTAAGAGGTCAGGGAGGAGCCCTCAGACGCAGACAGTCTATTGGGAAGCCCCTTGCAGTGCCTGGTGCCCCTCCATGCAGTAAACTGGTTTCCCTGGGCCCCTTGGGGACTGAGTGGATTGGAGTCTGTTTCATCCTTAATGAGGGAATTGAATAGCTCACAGCAGGGGAAGCTTTTACCCAGCAGTTTTCCACTTAGAACTGTTCTTCCCTTTTCTCCTCTGCTAAACAACAGAGCTTGCTCTTGTGTATTATCTCATGGTATTGGGGGTAGCAGCTTTACATCTGTGGGGACACCGATCTCCCCAGCTTGAGGTCAGATTTTCCTCATGTCATGTCTCTATGCCCTGTCTCCATGCCCTCCATGCCCTCACCTCACACAGAAGGCAGCATACAGTGGAATGAGGATTTGATGTGCCCAGGTCCTTCCTGCCCTACGAGGTAGGGAGGTGAGTGAAGCAGCTTGCTCAGGGTGTTGCATGAGCTGTCTGAACTGTTTGGGCCTCAGTTTCCTCATTTGTACAGTCAGCATAATAATAGCGACGCTTATCCTCCTATGATCAGTGAGGAGTTCTTACATGTAAAGTACTTAGTGCCTGGCACTTAGCACTCCGTTTGTTCACAGTCGTATCCCTGGCACCCAGTACTTTGTCCCTGGTGTAACTTCAGCACCTAGAACAGTTCTCAGCCTTTAGTTCCTGGTCAGTGAGTCGCCACCGCAGGAAGGAAGGAATAAATGCTTTCAAGACAGCTTTTGAAGCCACTGTGCATCTGAGACGTGAGTACAAAGACAGCCTGCAAACCAAGAGTCAGGTGTTTGGTTTGACCAAAAGGGAAGTTGGTGTCCCTTCCAGATACGGGAGGTGGCCTGGGACGTGTAATCTGGATGTGAATTTATGGGTGTGTTAATGGTTCATGGGGGCGTGGTGCAACACGTTTCAGGGAATTGTCCGCCCTGAAGACCCCTGTTTGGGGACCTTGTTCCGTGTATTGGTGTCCTATAGCTGCTCTAACTAATTATCACTCATGTAACGGCTAAACAGAACACAAATTCATTGTCTTATAGTCTGGTGGTCAGAAGTCTGAAATGGGTCTTATGAGCTAAAATCAAGGTGTCAGCTGGGCTGCCTTCCTCCTGCAGGCTCTGGGGAAGAATCTGTTTCCTTGCCTTTTCCAGCCTCCAGAGGCGCCTGCATTTTCCTGGGTTTGCGGCTCATTCATCCATCTTCAGAGCACATCTCTCTGACCTCTGCTTCCATCTTCACTTCTCTCTGACTCTCACCCTCCTGCCTCTCTTTTAGAAGGACCCTTGTGATTCCATAGGGCGCACCTAGATAATCCAGGGTAATCTCTCCATCTCAAAATCTTTAACCATGTCTGCAAAATCCCTTTTGTCATGTAAAGTGGCATTCACAGGTCCTGGGGATTGGGATATGGGCATTTTGGGGGCAAATTATTCTGTCTACCATGCTTAGATGGGGCTCTGGGGAGTCAGAGAGGGTATGCTCCTCTGGTGGAGCTGTTGTAGCCAGGAGGGGCCCATACAAAGTAAGGCGGGCCATTCTGGCAGGTGAGGTACCAGGCCCAGGATCCAGGTGTGCCTTCACAAGTGCCTGATGCGGACTCCAGTGGCGGCTGCTGGAGTGGGAGCTGAGAAGTAACAGCTTTCCCCAGGCTGAGGAATGTTTACACTCTGTACAAACTGTGCTCAAGTGAGTGGTTCAGGAGCATTGCAGGGGTGAGCTGACTCGGGCAGGAGGAAGGTTGTCAGTGATTCCCAGCCTGGGTCTGCTGGGGTCTGTGGGGAACAGGAGAATGAAGCAGTGACAGCCAGGACACACTTGCTTGGTGCCAAGCATGCCTTCCCTTCTAATAAAAACTGCACACCTTATTCTCAAAACATGATGTTAAGTGGCCTAATTTATCTTCCAGTCTGGTTTTTTCCCCCTTTGATTACAAAGGCCATCTGCATTCATTGTAGAAATTTAGAAACTGCAGCAAAGTAGAAGGACGAAAATATAAATCCTCCAAACTCCAGTTCCTAGAGATAACCACTTTTACTGTCCTGGTTCTGTCTGGTCCTTTCTCCTGGTGTGAATGCATGCACCCACATGCATGCACATACAAACTGACATCTATCCCTGTGAAATGCATTAATTTTTAAATATTTTTGTTGAACTATCCTATGGATTCAGAAAAGTGCGTGAAGCGCAAGCATATGGCTCCATTACTTTTACAACCTGACGCATGGACGCGTCCAGTTCCCCAGAAGCTTCTGCAATCTGCTCCTAACCACTGCAGTGGCCTCTCCCTGAACCGCGGGACCACACTCCTGATTTCTAACGGCATACATTACTTTTGCCTGCTTTGAACTTCATGCACATGAAATCATGCACTAGGACCTCTTACTCCACTTGATGTGTGTGATGCCCACCCATAGTATGACATAGCTATGGCCCATTCATTCTCCTCTCTAGAGCAGAGGTTCTCAAACGATGACCTTGGGAGCAAAAAATGGTTTTTATTTTTTTAAAGAGTTGTTAAAAAAACTCTGAAAAACAAGTATATAACAAAAACTATATAGCCAGCAAAGCCTGGCTTTGGATATAAATTAAATTATAAATTTAATTATAAATTAAATTATCTGGGTTTGCTGACTCCTGGTGTGGATTATTTGCCTTAAATGAATATATCACTATTTACCCATTGTGTTGATGGGCATTCATTTCATTTAAAAATCTATTATAACAGCATAATTATGATTTAAACAATTTTAAGGTAACGATATACACAGGACAAAAATTCAAATGATATGCAAGAGCATAAAATAAGCAAAAGACCATTGCTGAGGCCAGGTCCATTCACAGAGGTCAACACTGATAACAGCATCTTCTTTGGAGATTTTTCTGTTTTGGTATCATTGGGATTGAAGGTTGTTGGGTGGGGTGGGCGTTTGGATATGGCTTGGGTTGGGCCTTCTCCACTCCACAGTTGTAAAAAATAAAAAGTCACCCACATTTTCTTCTGGTACTTCTATGATTTCTTAGTAAAATATTTGATGTTCGGAATGCATTGTAGTGTTAGGGTCAATTAGGTAGGGCTCCATATCTAAATCCCAGAAGCTCATCAGTTGTGTCAACATGAATTATGAAATAACTCAGCTTTTCTGTTTTGAAGTGAAGTCATTTAATTTGTAATTGAATATGGATGTGGAACTTTGGAATGGGCTACGAGTGAGGCCTCCACTGACCAGGACATCAGTGAATGGGCCTGGAGATAGATGCAGGCCCTATAATTTCAGGGGCCTGCAGAGCCAGGCGGGCACCATAAATGGTAAAACAGGGCTGGGTATTTGTGTGCTCAGTGCTTCAGAATATCCTTTTTCACAAAGAAACATGCTTTCCTCTCCATCTTTGGAAACAGGAGAAGCTGCCAAATCATGGAGACTCCAAAGTCCAGTGGCTCAAACAAGATAGAGTTTCTTTTCTTTCTCATTTAACTATCCTAATTTAGTGGGAGGTCTAGGTAGGCAGTTGCTCTGATCTTCGAGGTCATCCTGAGATCTAGAGGTTTCCTCTCTCCCTTCCGTCATCCCCTAGGATGGAGTCTGTATTTCATGGTGGCATTTGTCTCATCCCCCACACATTCCATGTGGGAAGGGGAAATGAAATAGGAGGTGGAGTGTGGGAAAGTTCCTTCTCAGAGTTTGAAGTACTCTGCAAGCTTTAAGTAAGCTTTACACTCCATGTCCGGTTTGACTCCCCACCTGAGATGAAGTTGCACACTCTTCTGATTGAACCAGAGGAATCCCAGGAAGTTTCCCTTTCAAGGGATGTAACCTGGGAATTGTGTGTATCGCTGTGCTTATGTCCCAGAGCCTGGACCAGAGTCCTGTGGCCACGGTTAGCTGCAAGGAGACTGGGGAAGGTAGCATCTGGCCTTGTGTGCAGCTCAGGCTTGGGGCGGGGGGTGGGGGTGGGTGGGTGGTGTGTGTGTGTGTGTGTGTCTGTGTGTGTGTGTGGATTCTCTTGCCATAAGAAGGAAGGGCAGAAAGGAAACTGGACTTAGCGATTTTCTGTTACATTATCTCTCTTTTTCACTCTGACTTTCTGATAAGTACATGGTTATAGAGGACTGTTTCTCTACTCTAAGGAAAGGAGTGCTACAGATTATGATGATGCGAGGTAACTGAAACTCCTGGTTGGGAATAGTGGTGGGTACTGTGGCACTTTGCAGAGCTGGAACATGGGGTAGGACAGGCCACTGCTAATCAGGGACTGGTGCTCATTGCCCTGCAGGAATGCAAGATGAGAGTTAATAAGTTTGATTTTTTAAAGAGAAGCCAGAAATCAGATTTTTTTTAAATGAGAAATTGTTTGATTTTTCAATCTTGGTTCAATTTAAGAAATGCTGTGTTGATGAATCAATATAAGTGTGCAAGGCACATTTGGCTCATGGACTTCCATTTATGATCTCTGCCCTAACTATGCTATGTCAAGACGTAATATTATCATCTGGCTGGCAGAGCTTGCGGGTACCCTGGGACCTACCAGCTTCATAGGTGAGGAAGTCCAGACTTTTACACACTGGTGATAGCTTTGTTGGTTCACTTTTTCTCAAAAAGACAATTTGATATTGTCTATCAAAATTACACGTGTGTACTCTCTGGCCTATCAGTTCCACTTCTGGGAACACATCATTCAGGGAGACTGTACATGTATGCACATTTACCCATATAGGAAGTTATTCATTGCAACCTTGCAGTAACAAATGGCTGGAAGCTACCTGGATGTTCATCAAGAGGGGCTGGTTAAATACATTTTGGTGTGTTCTTGCAATGGAATGATCTGCAGCCATAAAAAAGAGTGAAAACATTCTCTATTAGCTGTAACCATAGAGTATTGCTAAGCGAAAAACAAAACAAGATGCAGACCAGGGGTATGGTGTGCAGCTATTTATGTTAAAAGAGGAAAAAACAGGGCTGTGTGTGTTTGTGCATGCTTTTGTATGTCTAAAACATTTCTGGAAGTTTCATAAGAAACTGATAACTCGTTGCTTCTGGAAATTTAAGTGGCTGCAAGATAGTAGTGGAAGATGTTTTACTTGAGAATCTTGTACCTTTTGAATTTTGAACTATGTAAACATTTCACCTATTTAATACATAAATAGAATTAAGATCACAAAACAAGCAGGATTAATGAGGCCCAGTGAGGGCGAGTGTCACACAGCAGTTCAGCAGGAGCTTGGTGTCAGATCCACATCCCTGTCTGTACCTCCCTGCATGTGTTTTGTCTCCCTGACCATCTTCCCATGCTGCTGGATTCTGCCCTTAGAGGTGTTCAGAAGAATCTCTATCTGATTAACCAGCAAGTTAGAATATATTTTACCAACTTATATAATTCATTTGGTTCTTTGCTGGAGCAGCTCTTTTCCTCTGCATCCGAAATAATAGCTCTGAAGCAAGACCCTCTTCTGCAGGATCTCGGGTTCCAAGGTACACCTCTCATGTTATCCACAGCTACTTTGCAATTCATGGAATAGACATAGGCCAGTTTTTCTCTGTTGGCTCCATCACCCGATGAGGGGGTCAGGCAGCACCGAATGTTAGAATTCTAGTAACTTGGAGGGTCTCTGTGGCGCCAGGAAAGAGTGTTTTCTTGGCTGCTGAAGGGGGTGTGTGTTGGGGACACAGATGCAGGGTCTTTGTGAAGTGAGGCAGCCTTTCTGGTTCCTGGCAGAGGTGCTGTTTAAATGACATTTTTCTTGAAGATGAGAGAGATATTGGGAGCTGCAGTGGGACCGGAGCCTGGTAATTAGCTCTTTACCTATGTCCTGAGGATTCTTAACCCAGTTGCTTGTCAGGGGAGCTCGGGAAAGGATATGCTGTGTTCTGACCCGAGATGAATTAGAATGTACTTCTTATTTAAACAAAACAAGAAATCCAGGTGTCTGGGGATCGTACTGTCACTTATATTGTATGTCTTAGCTATCGTACAGGTTTGGTCACAGCTAACTGAGGCCTTGAGTAATAACGGTTTAAGCAAGATAGGAGTGTATTTCTCTCTCATGAAAAATAAGCATCCAGAATTGGTACAGCAGCTCCACTCTGCAAAACCAAGGTCAAGCTCCTTTCTGTTCACCACCGTTCCTAAAGGGTGGATCTGTCTTCGTGGTCCAGGGTTGAGCTCCTGTCATCCTTCCCATATCCCAGGGAGCAGGACAGGGAAAGGTCAAGGGCAAGAAAGTATATGTCCTTGCACCTTAAAATTACTTCTTAAGAAGTTGCTGGCAAAATCTCCCTGAAGTCCTATTTCCAGAATTTACTTACGTTAACTTGGCTTCCCCTTGAAAACAGAGCCTGATAGAAGGACTTAGGAGCAGGTAATTTATTTTGGGAATGGATTCAGAGGAAGTGGAATGAGGTGCCTGGGAAGAGGAAATAGGGTAGGAGGGAGAACCAATTCAGGGCTGGATTTGGAGCTGGTTACTACTCAGCTGGGCAGCTGGGGTTCAGCCCTGCAGAGATGGCTTCTGGGAGCAGTGTGGGGGATACTGAAGAGTGGTTTGCCTGCGATGCAGTAGAGGGGAGTATTCACCCTGTTGGCCAAGGGTAACACCCAGCTCACTAATTTCCTTGCACGTACAGTTTTGCAGATGTGAAGATTGGCTGGGAAGAATCCCTTCTGAGACTCTGAGCAGCCAGCAAGGGATCTGTGGTGCCGACATCTGTCACACTACCTGTATGCTCACCTGTGGCTGCAACAACAGCCAGAACAAGAAGGATGAGTTGAAAGGATGTGGGATGGGGCTTTAGTTATGTGGCCTCCCTTAGCTGCAGAGCAACCTGGGAAATGTAGTTTTTGTTTATAGTGGTCATGAGCACTCCCCATTCCCACCCCCTATTCCCGGCCAAAACAGAGGGGCTGATCATCGTTGGGAGGATGTTGGAGAATATGTGGTGGAACTGGCACATCATACTCTTTATTTGTCCTCAAGTTAGGGATTTGTCAACCTCAGAGGTCGGGAAGTCAGTAGAGAGTATATAAAAAGCCCTCTCTGTGGCCAGTGTAGCCATCCAGGTACTGTAGTACGTATTCATAGGATGGCTTCTCAGACCCCACTTGAGACCTGTTCACTCTTACTTTGGACGTGATTCTTTTTTTTTTTTTTTAAGATTTTATTTATTTATTCATGAGAGACACACAGAGAGAAAGAGGCAGAGACACAGGCAGAGGGAGAAGCAGGCTCCATGCAGGGAGCCTGACGTGGGACTCAATCCTGGGTTTCCAGGATCATACCCTGGGCTGAAGGCAGCGCTAAACCACTGAGCCACCTGGGCTGCCCCTTGGACACGATTTTAACACACATAGTGGTCTGTCTTCCTGATGCCAGCACGTAGATTAGATGGACTTGGGCAAGTTTCTGAGGGTCTGTCCACAGGTTGGACCCTAGCATTTTCTTCCAACTCTCCTTCACCCTTTTAGATGTTCAGCATGATTTCTATAAATGTAGGTGTTCCTTTCTCCTTTAAAGCCTCATAATGCCATTGAGAGCTGGTCCTTGCCTCCTTCTCCATTCTCTTGCCTGTCTCTTGGAGCCATACTCCCTGCAGAATTTCTTCCAGTGCCTTCTGCATATCATGTTTCTTCTTGTCTAGAGTCTTCTTCCCCATCTTGTCCCCTGACCACTCCTGGTCATCCTTCAATTTTTTGATGAAAATTAGATGGGCTAGGGCCTCACACCACAGGCCGTTAAGGCACATACCCAGGCATTAATTCTTGGCCAGTTGTCTTTCCACTCAACTGGACTGTGTCCTCTGTGAAGGCAGGGATGAAGCTGTATCTGCCCCGTTCATTACTGTATTTCTAGGATCCAGCACATAGTAGGTGCCAATAAGTCTCTGTGGAATGGATAGAAACACACCATATATCTCAGGTCCCAGATAGCTTCTTGCCAGTGTGTGCCCTTGATTCCTGGGTGTGAAAGGGTGTTAGAGTTCATGCCAAGCCTCTCCTATGGTTGGGGTGCTGTTCTGAGCTCATGCTTTATTGCTGGGGGGCTGAAAGACCAGTATTGTGGCACTCTGTTAGAACTGCTCTTAGGGGCTCCTGAGTGGCTCAGTCAGTTGAGTGACTCCTGATTTCTGCTCAGGTCATAATCTTAGGGTCGTGGGAGCCCCACGATGGACTCGGTGCTCAGTGGGGAATCTGCTGGAGATTCTCTCTCTCTCTCTCTCTCTGGGTTATTCTCCCTCTGCTCCTCCCCCATTCAGGTAAATAAATAAAAATCTTAAAGAAAACCAAAAACCAAACTGCTTTTAGTTGCCGCTGGTACCCGAGGCTCAACACAGATTTACAGAAGAGGGAGCTCAGTGAAAGAATCAATCATCCTATAGGCGAGCCATGCTCAAACTGGAACATCGCCTCCTACTCATCTTGGGTGTATTGGAGGAAGGCACTTGCCATTTTCAAAGCTGGTTCTCTTTTCAGTTCTTGCTGCTACCTCTTTTGCTTTCAATTAAAAATATCCACAAACTTAAGCTATTTTTCCCCAAATACAAAACAAACTCAGTGAATATTAAAGTTAAACTATTAGTCTTTCTGAAAATTCTTAGAAAACATTATTCCTCCCAACCTCGGTTTTAAAACTAATATTGAAGATTTAGAGAATACAGAATTATATGAAGAGTAAAAATAAAAGTCATCCAGGAAAAGTCACCATGAATTTACTTTCTCCCAATCTTTGTTTTTGCTTTGTTTTGTTTTTGTTTTAATTTAATTTTACTTAAATTCAATTAATTAACATATGGCATATTACTAGTTTCAGAGGTAGAGAGGTCAGTGATCCATCAGTTGTATACAACACCTTGTGCTCCTCACATCACATGCCCTCCTTCATGCCCATCACTCAGTTATCCCATCCCCCACCCCTACTTTCTCCCAATCTTTGTACAGTGTAGATCAACATGCATGTGCGCGCACACACACACACCTTGAGATGATTATCCTAAATGTAAAGGTTTATACCTCATTTTTTTTCACTTTTCATGAGATTAAAACAAAATGATTTTATTTATATATTCATGAGAGACAGAGAGAGAGAGAAGCAGGCTTCTTGTGGGAAGCCTGATGCAGGACTCTATCCCAGGACCCCAGGATCACTACCCAAGCCAAAGGCAGATGCTCAACCACTGAGCCACCCAGGAGCCCCTTTTCATGAGATTTTGAGTATGGTCCTATGTCTTTTAATATTCTTCAAGGATGACTTTTGAATATTGCAGAGTATTTCTGTGCAGGCGCATACCCTTTAAAATTTAACCTGTATTTTTGAACAGTTAGGTTGGTGTGGCTCTTCACTGCCATGGGTTTATTGTAATGAATTTTCTTGTATTTCTGATGATTTCTTATACATTCTTAGGAATACAGTTCCTAGTTCAAGGGTGTAATTATTTAATTATTTTTCAGTCTTTCAATTCAAGTTGACAAATTAATTTTTAGAAAGATTATTTGTTGATGTCCACCAACAATGTTTTTTTTCTTCCTTTAAAACTGCACTTTCAGCAAAAGTAATTATTACAATTAAAAAAAAAAAAAGTCAACTTTACAGTCTCCAAATTACCTTCTAAACTTCCAGGATCAGATGGGTTTTTATGTAGCCCTGATTAGTTGTGAATAAAGCAGCTTTCCCTCCTTATTAAAGTGCTTCTATGTCACTGATTTCCAAAGCAGAATGTGTAGTAGCCCACAGCAAAAACACAGAACCATGACACAATAGTTAAAAACAGCTGTTTTCACGAAACATTTTCAAGTGTTAGAAATATTGGGGGAGAGTGGCGCTGGCAGGCCTCTGTGTTTGATTGGTGATGTCTGCCACAGGCGTGTATCTGTGTGTTGGGAAAGGCTTGGTGTTGAGAGGCTGCTGGCCCTGACCCACAGCCCTATGCAACCACTCACAGTTCATCAGCTCTGAGTGAAGAAAGTTAAAAGGTGGGTCAGGGTGAACTGGTAAGAGACCCCTCTGGAATGGGTGCTCTGCCTCTCCCGAGCTGTACTTCTGTTTCCTAGTGTCTCTGCTCCTACTTTGTGTTGTCTGCAGTCCTGAACTGTAGACCTGCGATGCGCACGGCCAGTACGGGGATGGGCAGAAAGGACAGAAGGCGTGCTGAGGCGTCCGTGTTTCCCAGACTTGGGTCTTTGCTGTATGAACTTTGTAATTTGTTGTTGTCACGTCTGGGGTGTTCCTGTGCTATTTTTTATATAATATGTAATTTTAAAATGGGCTCAGTGATTTTACTTAAGTATGTGTATTTGAAAAGCAGTGTCTGTCACTCTCATGAGCTGAAAGACAGTGTAAATAGATGAAAACCTTCAAAATAAAGACAATGAAAACAAAACAATGGTCTTAAATTCCAGCTAGATACTTGCTTGCCAAAAGCTTTCAGACGGAGCTGGGCTGTCTCTCGGTTAACAAGGGTGATGATAAGCCGAGTATTAGAGGCTCGTTAGCACGAAACTGAAGCTTTTTCTCTGTAGAAGGATTGCAAAATTAGGAAGACAATAACTTTCTAATTGTGGGATTCCGTATTCTTGAAAACATTTGGTAAATGGCTCTCTACACTGGTAGAGGGGCCCTGGTAAGGCTGGCGAGGGCAGATTTGGGAGGACAGTTGATGCCAAGTCAAAGGACAGTGGTGCATTGGTGGGGATTCTTCTTGGATACTTTTGGAGGACTGTGTGGGGGCATGGGAGTAGTTTGTTTCAGTAGCACAATTATTGATGAATCAGGCTTCCTTGCTTCTCAGTTGGATATTCCCATCAGGAAAACAGTCCCTCTTTGGTCCAGTGGCTGGTGAGAGGAAGACCTGCCCAGTGGACCTATACCTGTCTGTAAATCGGCACCAAATAGCATCCATTCCTTCAGAGGTGTCCCATGTTGCTTGAGGTCTCGTGAGTTCTGGGCATGAAAAAAAAATAAAATTGAGCTGGCACCACATCCAAGTGGCATGTGGTGCGGGTGTGTGCAGTTGGATTATTTTTATTTATGATAGCTGATTCACAATCGTCTCCATGGCGATGGGGGAGCCGAAGGCTGAGGGAAGAAGTCATTTGTTGCATTATTAAATGACCCAATGAAAGGAAAAAAGCCCTCAAACACATTAAGGATTAATTTAACGTCATGGCCTTGCCTGGCGGGTCATTACCCATCCCTGCTACAGATGTTGGCATTTCTATTTCCAGAGTGTTCTGAACACTGTGTGGCTCATCTGTTTGCATTTGAATGTCACTCTCAGCTCAAATGCAGCCAGATGCTGAGGGTCAGAAGGGTCACCGGGACCTCATCAGGAGATGCTCTTTGCTGTAGAACATTTGGGAAGATGTCATTCTTGATGCCAATTTGTGTGTGTTTCTTAATGCACTTCAATACATACAAAATCATCATGGGCGTAAATTATTTGTAAGAAATAGAACCATGCAGTGGGCACACACGTACCTACTACAATAGGGTAAACTGATGATATGCAAAGGATGACAATTGTGCCTTGATATCCCTAGACAGTCCCAGCTTTTTCTTATCTTAGCAGAATCCTTAATTATATCCCCTTTGACTCTCATAAACTTCTTCATATTGGGATGATAGATTGTGCATCTGCTTTCCTTGTAAGCCCCCTGTGTGTTTCTCCCCAATCTTGTTCCCTCTCCGCACTGACAAAGAACCTTTCTTCCAAATTTTAGTTCCTCCTTCTTTTGCTATTCTATATTTGCATCCCTAAATGATATATTACTTTGGTTCATCTCTCTGAGATTGTACTCTGGGTGTTCTTTTGTGTCACTTCTCTTTCACGCTAAACCTTACATGTGGGAAAGTCACCCATGTTCCTGTGTGTGTCAGTGACCCATCCATGTCTACAGCAGTACACTATTCCGTGGCAGTAACGTATCACAATTTGTTCATTTTACTGCTGGCAGACATTTGGTATGTCTTTTGTTTTTCACTCCAATGAACAAGGCTGCTATGAACATTTTTTGTGTATGTATCCTGATGTGCGTGTATGTGTGTTCTCTTGGCTCTGTGTCTAGAATTGAGTCATGGGTTCATCTTCAGCTTGGTTGGGTGAGGCCAAACTGTTTTCCAAAGTGATTTTACCAGTTTGTGCCCTTACCATCAATGTGGAGGTTGATGGTTGCTCTGTGTTGCTCTGTGTCCTTGGCAATGCAACACTTGGTGCCAGACTTTTGCAATTTTTACCAGTCTGATGGGTGCAGAATGGTATCTCATTGTACATTTACATCTCCAGTGTTGTCTGGGACTGTTGCTAGCTTGCCCAACTCTAGGGTTCAGATGAGGATGTTTGCCTTCCTGTAAATAGACCAGAATTCTCCAGTTTTACCTTTATAGTAACAAAGTTGTTATTTCAATCTAACCTGCTGTACTTCTTTGTCTATCTTAGTTGGTTTAAAACATGGGTGGGAAAGGAGGATGCCCTTAGGGGCATTGAGAAGGAAGACCGCCTGTGTTTCTTTTCCCTTCTACTCTACTTCCAGAGCACTTCTGACACTTGTTGTGTAGGGCTTTCTCCCACTGACTGACTCTTGACACTCACTGGGTATCCGGCACTGGAACTCCATTCTGACCCTATCTGCCTGGAGACAGCATCAGATCCCACAGGTTAGGGGCTCAATCCCACAAGACTGTCCCCATTTCCAGTGCCGGTCACAAGTCCACATTGTCCCCTGTGCTTCTGACTGATTGGCTATAGTATAGATTGAAGGTTCCCATGACCCCCTCCTTGGGTTCTACCATTAGCTAGAATGGCTCATGGAACTCCAGCAATCAGTTTACTGGTTAGTTTATCAGTTATAAAATGATAAAAGCTCAAGAGCAGCTGGATGGGAGAGATGCAGAGGGCAAAGCCTGTGGGAAGAGGTGTGGAGCTTCCAGGTCCTCTCTGGGCATGCCACCCTCCTGGCACCTCCACATATTCATTGGTCTGGAAGCTCTCAAATCCTGTCCTTTTGTGTTTTTATGCAGGCTTCATTATGGAAGGCACAGATTAAATCATGAATTTAACCTCCAGTCCCTCTGTCCTCTCTGGTGGTCAAGTTGGAAGTTCCAGTCCTCTAATCACTTGCTTGGTTCCCCTGGCAACCAACCCTCATCCAGTGGTTGATGTAGGGATTTCCAAAACTCACCTCATTAACATAAACTCAGGTGTGGCTGAAAGGGAATCTGGCCTTTATGCTTTTAGTGCTCGGTGAAATCCCAAGGGCTTTAGGAGCTCTGTGCTGGAAATAGGGATGAAGACCAATACATATTTCTTACTGTAGATCATGCCGAAGGTGTGCTGAAGACCCCACACACAACTAACAACGCTGTCTTATCCCTTACATTTTCCTGTGCCTCTGAGTCACCTGTCCCAGAGCTGGCTGACCTGGATCTTCAGCTAGGGTCTTCAGTCCTTTCATGGAACTCCAGCTACCTCGACTCAGAAAGCTGACACTCTACTCTGCATTTATAGGATTTGTTTGTGGGTCCATCCTTTTTCTATCCTTTTAATCACACTGTTAGCCCTTTGTGGGGTCTTCTTGCTTCCTTAATCTGGGATCTTCCTAAGCTTTCCTCATCTTGATAGTTCCCTTAGGAACTCATGCAGTGTTTTGTCCAGGCTCATTCTTCCAGGAAACGTCTGACAGAGCCCATCGTGTGCTAGGCCTAATGATGGTGGCTACGTAGTCAAAGATAAACTGAGTTCCTTGCCCTTGTCAGGGGTGTGGTTTCCCAAAGAAATGGAAGAAATAAACCAGAGTAATGTGATGTGACTGCGGAGAGGAGAAATATCCAGATTATTAAGGAGACTTTCTTTGCCTTGAGAAGTTTCCTAGATGAAATGGGTTTTGAAGGATGAGTAGGAGTTGAATAGATGGCCAGATAAGCTGTCAGGAATCTGCACTGGTAAGTCAAGCATGTCCTGCCTCCCTAGCTTTGGGGATTATTGTAGTTGTTATTTTGCATCCTTGAAAACCTTTGTCTGGAAAATTCTTTTAAAGATAAATATTAATGAAAATAGAAAGCTGTCCTTTCACTATCCATGGGGTCTTGACTATGGCCATTAATGCAATGGAAATGAGATAGGAAATTGGTGCCAGTGGTGACTTTTATTCATTTATTCCTTTATTCATTCATCCTTTTATTTGAATGCAGAGTTTGCATCTGTTGGATGTTTGAATAAAAGATAAAGGAAAAGAGAATAAACTTCATTCTTCGATGTGTGACTGCTCTGGCTTTTGTTCTGACCTCACTGGGGTCAGCCGACTCCAACTGGTGGCAGCAGCTGTCACCACTGAGGTGTGTTCTCCCTGCATCGCACTGTGGGTCTGATCTCAGTGGCCAGCATCACACAGAGTCATTTTGGGCATTTGGCTAATTAGAATAAAACCATCAGGTGAAATGAACTACTTGTCCCAGACTTTGTCCTAATGATCATTAGATGGCATCTCTGATGAGCTGGCCCTGGGCTGTGCTTGATTCTGGGCATCTCAAGGCTCTTTGGGGGTGTTAGTCAAGGCTGAATGGCTGGACAGGAGTTGGAAATGAGATGTCTTTTCTCAGTGGGGAAACCTTAAGAGAGTGTTTGTATGGGTGTGAGTCCCTCCGGCCTTTGGGGACTGCCTGTCTGTTAAGCAGTGCTTGCTTTGTCCTTGGTCCTGACCTGACCCTTGGTGCAGCTGTCAGTCAAATCAACAGAAGTGCTGGCATCTCCCCTGACAGCTGGCACGGTAACGACTGTCAGAGAGCTGAGAGCTGGGGAAGTCGGCTTGCCTTCCAAAAGACTCTTGTGGTGTTTAAATCTGGAAAGAGGATTGACTGGGAAATTGGACTGGTGAAAATCAGGCAGGGGTGCAGGTCCAGTGTGGGCACAACTTTGGGTTCTAATAAAGCCATCTTTCGCTATGCTGGCTTACCCCATTAGATTTTAATGCAGAGCTGGAGGGCCCCGAGCTGGATTTGTGGGAACTGTGGGTTGAATTTAAAGATCTTTCCAAACCCTAACCCCAGGTACCTGCTAATGTGACCTTCTTTGGAAATGGGATTTTTGCAGATGTAGTTGAGTTACCATGCACTCATTAGGGTGGCCCTAATCATATGACTGGGCTCCTTGTAAAAAGATGAGAATGGTGCAGGGAGGAAGCTGTGTGAAGCAGGAGACAGAGATTGATTGGGATGACTTGGCTACAAGTCAAGGAGCACCAAGAATTGACAACACCAGGAATAAGAGAAAGGCACAGGACGGATTCTCCCCTGGAGCCTTCAGAGAGAAAAGGCCCTGCTGACATCTTGCTTTTGGACTTCCAGAGCCGTGAAGAAATAAATATTGGTTGTTTTAAGCCACTCAGTTTGTGGTAAATTTTCACGGCTGCCCTAGGAAACTAATACATTGTTTTAAAAAAAATGAGACTAATTTGAAAACAGAGTTCATGTAAAAAGTGAGATTTCTGGCATCTCTGGAAAACTCATCTCTGTGCACATGGGGCTGACTTCCTGAGATGGGACCATAGGGATGGCTTCTGTTCATCCTGGCCACCGCCCCTTGCATTTGGCTGCCAAGGAGCCAGCTTCTCCTGTTGGGTTTCCCTTTGATCTCCTGAGGCATCTGACTCTGGTCCATACTTTTGCAACAGGCCTGTATGAAGGATTGACAGTGGCCTGTCGCTGGCTTTCCAGCTTCTAGAGCAGGGGTTGGCAATCTATAGCCCATGGGGCAAATCCAGCCTGCTGCCTGTTGTGATAAATTTTTACTGGAAAGCCGCCATGCCTGCTTGCTCATAGATGGCCTAGCGTTGCTTTCACATGACTACAGTGCAGTTGAATGGCATCAGCATAGACCACGTGGCCTTTGAGGTAGAAGATTTATTCTCTAGCTCTTTACAGAAAGAGGCTCCTGATCACTTTTCTAGAGAATCAAGAAAAATAGATTTTTATGACATTTTCCCCTCTTTTTATTTATTTTATTTTATTAATTATTTTTTAAAATATTTTATTTATTTATTCATGAGAGACACAGAGAGAGAAGGGTGGTGCTGGGGCAGAGACACAGGCAGAGGGAGAAGCAGGCTCCATGCAGGAAGCCTGACATGGGACTCGATCCCAGGTCTCCAGGATCAGGCCCTGGGCCGAAGTTGGCACCAAACCACTGAGCCACCGGGGCTGCCCCTTTATTTTATTTTATTTAAAGATTTTATTTATTTATTCATGACAGACACACACACACACACACACAGAGAGAGAGAGAGAGAGAGAGAGAGAGAGATTGGCAGAGACAGAGGGAGAAGCAGGATCCATGCAGGGAGCCCGATGTGGGACTCGATCCCTGGTCTTCAGGATCATGCCCTGGGCTGAAGGCAGGTGCTAAACTGCTGAGCTGCTGGGGCTGCCCCTTCCCCTCTTTTTAAGTGAGGGCAACTAATTCCTATTGCTTTTTGTTTGTTACTATTTAAAATTGTATTAAAAGGTATTTAAAATTTGCATATAGTTGACATACAAAGTTACATTAGTTTACATAGTGATTCAGCTTCTTTATGCTTTGCTCCATATTGGTTTTTAGTTTCAAAAAAACACATCTGCCAGTCAAGGACATCTTTCCATGTCAGTAAATGTGAAACTCTGTCATTTTTAAAATGTACCATGACTTATTGACTGATTCTTTATTAATGGGTATGTAGGCAGTTATGTTTTAAATTTATATGAATCAGTCAGGCCTGGCTAAGGAGCGCCACACTTGGGCATTGAGCTTCAGTTTTGAGGGTGTGGAGGGAGGGAGAGATTGGGGTCAGTTAGCCCATACTGTAGAGAGCCAGTCAACTCTGTGATGACTCTTGCTGAAGCTCACACTTTGATCCTCCCTGTGCACAGAGGACCACACCATAGAAGATGGAGCTAACAGCAGAAAGGACTGGTTTGGTTGTAGGGAGAAAGCTTTTGTTGTTAAGGTGGTAAATCCTAGAGTAGCTGAGGAACTTTAGAGTGCCCCTCCCCAAAGGCCTTCTAAGAAGCTACAGCTCTGCCGAGGTTGTATATAGCCCAAGGATGCAAGGTGTGGTTGGCCACTTCTGCTCTGGCACAAACTGCTGCCACCAGCCCTGTGCTGGGCAGAAGGCTACAGCCTGTCTTGCCTACCAGGAGGGAGAGCCATGCTGGGTAGAGATACAGGTCGTTGGTGGTGGGACTATTTAGGCACGCAGTCATACCTCTGCTGTCCTTCGATTAGAGGGTAGGGGCTAGCTCAGCTGATTCTGTGTCCTTTTGACCTCTGGGGTCCTCGTCTTGGTTGGCTGGCCCCATTTGTCTGTTCAAGGCCAGTTAGGTCCATTCCAGGCTCTGCGGTTGTTTACAGGGTATGGCTATGTGCAGAAAACGGTCAACATTGCAGACCCGAGGCTGTCATCTATAGAAAGGCCCGCTTGTAAGTTCACCTGTTGACTGGCATCAGGGAACTTGGCTGGCTCAGGGAACTTGGCACTTGAGCTGTTCCCTAAGTGATGAATGTGGCTCATGACTCCGTCCAAACAATGGGAGTTATGGTGGGCACTTGCTTTCCTTCTAAGCATCTGGAATTTGGGCACATGCTAGGCAGAGTGCCTACAGGACCAGTTCCCAACAAAAGCCTTGGGTCTCAAGTCTTGAGTGGGCTACCCTGGACAACGCGTCTTATGGATAATGCTGCATTTTTTGTGACTAGAGAAGAGTGAGTTGTGTGTGTGATGCTCATGGGAGGGAGTTTACACTTGATCTTAGCCAGAAGGCGGAGAAGCGATTCATGGCAAGGAGTTTGAGAGAAGTGTCTATAGACCTGCCGATCTTTTCCCCTCCCCGATCCTGTGTATAATATACTGTGGCCATTAGTACAATGATATGCTGTGTCCCATGAGTCCTTCTAGTGAATCACCAAATGTGTATGAGTGGTCTTAGGAAACCCCCAAACAGGATGACTCATTGTGAACTCAATTTTAGAATGAAAAAAAGATTTAGAGAGTGCATGCCTTGATGATAATGATAATGATTAAAAGTATCAGCGATTATATTACTAACCAATACTTACATAATGCTCACAGCGTGCCAGCTCCAGTTCTAGCCACTTGACAGATGAATTGAATCAGGCTCAGATTGTAGATATTCCTTTTCTCTCCAGTTTACAGATAAAAGGTTTGAGGCACAGAGAGGTGATGCAGTCTGCCCTTTATCACCTAGCTCTTGAGTGGCAGAGCTCAGAATGAAGCCCTCAGATTGTGACTGGCAGGTACTTGGGACCCTCCCAATACACAGGGCTCTCCTGGGGCCAGTGCCTTGTTGGAAACAAGCTTTAGTCTAAGGAAGCCAAATATTGTCTCTACTTTTTTTGACTGAAGGGTGGGGTGCATAGTAATGATAATAAGTCATCTCAAAATTGGCGTAAAATGACAACATTTATTTCTTGCTGAGTTTCTTTGTTCATCCCAGGCTGGCTAGGGACTCCGCTCTAGGACATCCTCACTCAGGGACCCAGGCTGCTGGAGCAGCCACCATCCTCACGCACTGCTGGTGTCCTGACAGAAGGAGGGTCTCGCCTCTGCACCTGGCCACTCCTGGCCAGCAGGGACCCCTTGTACCCCATTGGCCAGAGAGGCCCGTGACTGCCCGTACAGATGGGAGCCAGGAAGTGAATCCTACCACAGACCTAGAGGCAGAAAGTAGAACCATTTAGTGACAACAGTACAGTGTAATACTATTGTGAGGATTGGAGAAGAAGACTTTTCCAGCTGACACCAGCTTTGTGGGGAAGATTACTCATTGAAGGAAGATCCAGAGTTAAGAGCAGAGGGGTGGGAGGGAGCCCATTATTGTCAAAGGCAGAAGTGAGAAGACAGGGGGCCAGATAGTTAAGTCCTTTGAGCACAAATGAAAGTGATTTCCATGACAACAATTCAATTAGAGAGCGACATGAAGTTCTCCTCCGTAAGGAACACTGAGGAATTATCGCCACAATGAACCTGAGGGTGGAAAGGGGAGAGAAAGTGCCCCAGCAGGGCACCCCCAGCAGTTCCTGGATTCGGGGCATGCCCCTTCATTGGTAAGCCAACCCCTTCACTGAGGAGGTCAGCTTACATAGAGGGAAAGGGTTGGAGCATTTGCCAAAATAAGCAAATGAAAGAGTGGGTGAGAAGGAAGGTGGAGAGGGCAGGGATGGGTGGGCGGTTAGGGAGGCACCTGTGTTTTGCTTTTAATACTGGGTGGTTTGGGCATATGGGTTGGCTGGTAGAGTTGCAGAATGGGTGTTGAAATGTTTCCCCATAGAATTAAAATTAAGTTTGGAAGGTGTGGTGGGGGAAGAGAATGAGGCCCCAGAGTGTGGTGGGAAGAACCAGGCTTTACAATCACGCACTAATGGCTTTGAATCCACTTTTTCCTTTGCTTTCTGTGTTTGAACATAAGCTCCTTGGACATAATCCTCTTAACTAAATATGCCTATCATTGGGATGATACTCAGTAATAATGTGGCCTCGAATCTGGCACACAGTGGGTCCTTTCTATAATGTACGTGTACTTCCCTGTCTTTGTTAGGGGTGATGTCAAAAAGATTCCATCTCTGGGGCAAACTTTGAACCTTCAGTAATGGGCTCCCTGGAGCCTGTGTTAAGAAGGATTCTGAAGCTCATGGAGAGTGCAGCAATTGTTATTGATGTCTGTTATGGACATGGGAGGTGGTGCTGTGTGTGCCACATAGTTGCCGTCCTTGGTTTAGCCCTGTTTTTCCCTCTGGGCCTTATTCTTACCACTGCCTTCCATGCATCCTTTGCTCGAAATTGGGTCACTGGTCAACTCACTGCCCTAAGCAAGCTGTGTGCTACTTGCCTCTGTGTCCTGGTGTCCCTGCCTTCTGTGGCCTGAAACACTCTCTGTTCATTCCTTATCTCATCCAGATGTGTGCCAGATGGTCCTTCAAGGATCAGCTCACACCCCTCCTCAAGGAAGCTCTTCCCACCTAGAACTGCTATGGTCATTCCAGGACCAAAGGGTGTCCTCTTTTTCAGATTTCCCGTAATACTCACCACCTCTTCCTTGGTCTGTGCACACATGCCCTAACAGCCTCTCATGTTGGCAGTGGTGTCCTTTCTGTGTGAGTGTGGCTGACTACTCTTGACTATAAGCTCTCAAGGCAACTGTGTTGTCTGCTACTCCTCTCTTATGCCCTTATCCCTCTGCCCACTGACCCTATCCCTCTGCCCACCGACCCCATCCCTCTCCCTATTCAGTGTGATTTAGTTGGCAGAGTATGGAAGTATACTATTTAGGGGCCTGGAGTTGGCAATCGGAGATTCTAGCTAGGACTCTCAGCACTGCCTCTTTAGGGTTGTGTGACCTTAGGTAAGTTCTTTGACCTCTCCACCTCTGACTCCTCTTCTAATAATACTGAGAGTCATGGGGAGCCTTCAGTGGGATAATGTGTGTTCAGTGCTTTCTCACTTCTGGGCATGCAGTAAGTGCTTGCTATGTGGTATCAGCCATTGCTGTTCCGTCTTGTCTCTTTGCCTTTCTCCTTCCTTCTGTGCCCTGTTCTAGGACAACCATTTCAGTGTGATCTTTTCATCTTTTATGCGACTGGTCCTACAAGGATCGTTTGACTAGTCCTACAAGGATTGTTTGGGCGTCACTGGGAGTTCAGCTAGTGCAGCCTGGATGTGGTGGAGGGTTTGGCATGGGAAAAAGAGGATATTTTATCCACTCGTGAAAAAACCCTAAGTCCAGGCGAGCCCCTGGCACTATAGTTCCCTACTTCAGGCAGCAGCTGTGTTCTCAAACAACTGTGTGCAATTTCAATTTGATTAGCTTTACCATAAGCCCCCTTTTAGAAGTCCCAGGGGACTTGCCAATTAAAGTCTTCTTTGACAAATCCTTTTGTAAAATTCAGAGTCACCAAATTGTTCCGCTTTGTGATTTTGGATTCCTATATATTAGGTTTTCTTAGCGCATGTACTATTTTAGCAGCAAAACCTCCTTATCATATTCCAGCCAAGTTGTTGAGCTTCAGCAGTCAAAATTAGTATTTATTTCAACCCGTTGAATATGTATTATATTCCGGAAAGATATTTCCAACTCATGAAAATTAAGTGAGAAAACCTGAGTTACCAGGGTTAGTCTTCTGTTCCTGCTATGTACTGACTCTCGCTGGGGCGTTGCTGGCAGATGCTTGGCTGTCCTTGATAAAGGAACACGAGTGATACAAACCAGGAAGATGCTGCGAATGAATAATCTGGCCGAGGAAACACGTAATTACCATGAGTGTCAGTCTCTGTAATGAAGCATTGATAGGGCCAAATCCGAGCATAAGTTACCAGCAAAGGGGGCGAGGTAATATGTCGAGTACAATAATTTAGCCTCTGACTGGCTCCTGACAGCGGTTCTGAAATGCGCAGGTGCAGCCCCAGGCAAATGCTACAACACAGAGATTGAGAGCTCCCCCCACCTTGCAGCGAGGCACCACAGACTGCTGCTCTGCCTGCTGCTCCCTCCCCAGGGAGATGCTAGATTTTTTTTAGGACAGACCTTGAGATCCCTGTCTCACCTTCTCATCTTACAGATGAGGAAGCTGAGGCACCGAGAAGAGTTTGGAATTCCTAAAGTCTCCTGGTTAGCCCGCAGCCGGGGTGGTCCTGAACTGCCATCCTTTCCCACCTGCACTGTCCCACCTCTCTCCCAGGGATGCAGAGTGGAGACCAAGCTTGGCTAACAACCCCGTTTCCTAGGGGACGTCGATTTCTAGGGAGAGATGAGATTTTTCCTTCTACGAATAGATGGCATTTTGTCTTGTTATTTACCTAATTTTTCTGAATATATGTACATGTACATGGTTCAAAATTCAAAAGGTGGATGTTGAACATTAGGTCTCCCTCTCTCATCTCTGTCCTCCGGGGTTCCTGGTGTCCTCAGAGGCCACAAGTATTATCAGATATTTTACATATTCTTTCTGAGACTTTTCTCTGCATATGTGAGGAAAGTTGTGTTTGCTGGTTCATTCATTTATTCAATTGTTATTTGTTGAGCACCTTCTGTGTGCCAGGTTCTATTGTAGGAACTGAGCTATAAGAGCAAACAAAGATTTGTTGCCATGGGGCTGACACTGGACCTCAAAACTCCTCTCCCTCACTGTAGCATCCACACGTACACATAGTTCTGTGCTTTTATTACTTTATAACCTTTTATCTTTGAGCCTATTCCATACCAGTTCGTGGAGAGTTCCCTCTCTCTTTTTAACCATGGTGATGCATCTCATTGTGTGGATTTAGTCAGCACCTGGTTGAGATATTTAGGTGGCCTCTCTGGGTGTGTGTTTTCTATTATAAGCAGTGCTACAAGATTCTTGTACACATGTCTGTGTGTACATGTGAGGCACATTTGGCAGTTTATTGACCAATGTGGGCAAAATGTCCAGAGGGGTTAGTATTCAGGCACAGCTTAGTTCCGGTGCACAGACCATTTGGAACTGATCTCTCAGTCTTGCTTTGCTTATGTTGACTTCATTTTCAGAAATAAGAAGCCTTATGCCATTTTTATTCAGTGCTAGTAATTGTACATCTACAATGTGCCAGATGATGTGCTGGAGATATAACAGGGAAGAAAACATGGAAATCCCAGCTTCATGGAACTGACATTCCCAAGATGCTCCACCCCCATCAGTCAAAGGTTTAAATTCTCCCAAGTGGAGGAAAATGAGACCTCCTTCCTTCCAACAGGAACAAGTCTCAGGATCAAATCTCATTGGACCAGTTTGTATCCTGTGACAATTTCTGATCCAGTCCTATTGGCCGGGGTTGATGGAACGTGCTGATTGGCCAGGCCTGGCTCTCAGAGCTAGGGGCTGGAGTTCTCCTGAGAAACCACGAGGGCTGAGCATGGGTGTGGGGGTGTCACGTGGGGAATTCCTTGAAGCAAAGGGGCTCTGTTATCAGAAGATGGGCCGTACATTCCTGAGGGTCACAGATGTTCACTGTGATGGCATATAGCATGAATGAAAGAAACAGCTGGAACCAGAAGAAAGAGCCAGAAGGGGGAGAAGCCAGTTCTGTGTGTCTGCATGGCAGCTCAGACCAGGACTTCACTGGCTATTAGGTGGAGCCTAGGGAGGTTGAAGAGGCTAGGATGGAGATCTTGGAAGGGGTGTCTTGAGGTGCTTATGCCAAGAGTATTCCACTCTGCTCTATTTACTAAGCAGCAGTCATGGGAAAAAACATGCTAAATGCTGCATTACCTGAAATTAATTATAGTAATGACATTCACTTTTATCAAGACCATTTTAATGCCAGGACTTAACAGTTATGAGTTCACTGCATTGTCTCCACAGCCTTCTGAGGTGAGTATTATTATGATGCTCATTCTGGAGGAGAAAAGAGAGGCACAGAGACTAATTAACTTGCACAAGATCACACAGCCAGTAAGGGGCAGAGCCAGTGTTTGAATCCAGGCCAACTGGCTCCAGAACCCATACTCTGCATATAGCGCTTTTTTGTCTCTTCCAATCTGTGTATCAGGAAGAGGGCTGGAAGCTGAGGACTGAGTCTTAGTGCTGGCTGGGATGCCACGGAGCTGTGTTACTCTGACAACTCTCTTTTCCTTGTTTGGTGCCTCGGTTTCCAAACATGCAGAGAGGGGTATTGGAGAACACATGTTTTGTTAAGGATCAAATGACATACTTGGCAGGAGCACTTTTTGGTGGGAAAATAATTTAAGTGTATTTCCTACACTACTGCAATGAATAGCCTCAAATTTAGTGGCTTAAAACAACACAAATTTGTTGTCTTACAGTTCTGGGTGTCAAAACTGGAAGTCTGTTTCACTGGGCTAAAATCAAGGGGTCGGCAGGGTTAGCTTCTTCTGGAGGATCTAGGAAAGAATCCATCGTGGGCAGCCTGGGTGGCTCAGGGGTTTAGCGCTGCCTTCAGCCCAGGGTGTGATCCTGGAGACCTGGGATCTAGTCCCATATCAGGCTTCCTGCATGGAGCCTGCTCCTCCCTCTGCCTGTGTCTCCTCCTCTCTCTCTCTGCATGTGTGTGTGAAAAATAAATAAAATCTTTAAAAAAAAAAAAAGACTCCATCTTGCTTTTCCAGCTTTTCCGTCAGCGTTCCTTGGCCTACTGGCCCTTCATCCTCAAGCCCATCCAAGTGGCATCTTCATAGGAGGACCTTGTATGCACGCTCCCTCTCTCCCTCCAGCCCCAGTTCCGACTTTTGTCCTCACGTCTTCTCTGACTCTGAACTTCCTGCCTCCTTCTTGCAGGGACCCTTGTGATGATATCACACCCATGGGATAATCCAGGATAATCTCCCCACCTAAAATTTAATCACATCTGCAAAACTCACTTTGCCAATGAAAAGTCACATTCTCAGGTTTTAGGGATAGGTTGTGGACACTTTTCATAGGCACCTTATTCTGTCTACCACAGTACACTTACTAATCTTAATTATGTCATTGTCTAGTACCTATGTAACTATTTATAAGTATAATGTTTTTCAGGCTTTTAAAACCCAGGTTGATTGATACTCAAGAAAACAAAAAAAGGGCCCTTAATCTCTCTGCCCAGATAACCCTAAGGGCTAATTTCTCCTGTTTTGATATTTAAACAGAAATGCAAGTAATATTAATAGAAGGATGAAGAATGTGAATGACAGAACCATACAGGATGCCGTCCTCCATCCCTATATCCTTTTTCAGAGGTAACCAATCCCTTTACAATTTTAGAGAAGTCCTTCTAGAAAAAAATGAAAGTATAAATCAGAATACATGTATCTATGTATAACTTCTCTTTTAAAAAATAGTACAGATTATATCATTCAAACCATTATGTATTTTGCTTTTTTTACAAGATTTTCTACCTTTTAGATCCTTTTGCCCCAGCACATGAGCTTCTTTGAAAGAGTTTCAGCATTTCACTGCAGGGACAGAGCATTATTAATCAATTAATTAATCATATTACTTATTTTTTATTATTTTTTTTAAAGAAAGATTTTATTTATTTATTCATGAGAGACCGAGAGAGAGAGGCAGAGACATAGGCAGCGGGAGAAGCAGGCTCCATGCAGGGAGCCTGATGTGGGACTCGATCCCGGGTCTCCAGGATCACACCCCAAGCTGAAGGTGGCACTAAACCACTGAGTCACCGGGGCTGCCCTATTACTAATTTTTTTTTAAAAAGATTTTATTGGGGGATCCCTGAGTGGCTCAGCAGTTTAGCACCTGCCTTTGGCCCAGGGCATGATCCTGGAGTCCCGGGATCGAGTCCTGCATCAGGCTCCCGGCATGGAGCCTGCTTCTCCCTCCTCCTCCTCCTCCTGTGTCTCTGTGCCCCCCCACCTCGGTCTAAAATAAATACATACATACATACATATATACATTTTTAAAAAAAATAAAAATAAAAAAGATTTTATTTATTTGATAGGGGGGGAGGAGAGAGAGAGAGAGAGAACACATGAGTAGATGAGTAGGAGGTGGGGCAGAGGAAGAAGGAGAAGCAGACTCCCAGGACCCTGAGATCATGACCTGAGCTAAAGGCAGATGCTTCACCAACTGAGCCACCCAGGTGCCCTGATTATTATTTTTGTAACCTCTATTATTGGTTACTTTGGTTGTTCCCAGCCTGTTATTACAGATGCTGGTGTATTAATATCCTTGAATACCACATCTAAGACAATGTCCGTGACTGTATTTTTAGCATTTTGGGTTTCTCAGCAATTGGGGCAGGATAATTCTCTGTTGCAGGGGCCATCCTGGGCATTGGAAGATGTTTGGCAGCATCCCTGGACTCTACTCATAGATGCCAGTAGCACTAGTATTGTGACAACTAAAGCTGTCTCCTGACACTGCCACTGTCTCCTGAGGGGAAGTTATCCCGTAGAGAACCTCTGTCTTAGGGGCAGGCATTCCTCACAGAGGGTGGTAGAGTGAGAGTTAGCTTTATAAACCTGTTGCTGATGGCAGGTGGGCAGGTGGGCTCTGGCTAGCTCACAGGTCAGGTGGGGTTGTTCAGAGTCAGCAGGAAGTCTGGAAGGGAGACTCGGAGTTGGCAGTGGGCAATGCCGAGCATCTTAAACCTTGTGACAGGGAGTTAGGCATTTACTGACACCTTGCCTGTTCCTGAGAGAATATGTTCAAACTTGGTCTAACTTGACCTGGAATGTTCTGTGGGTGATGTTTCCTGCACTCCTGGCTCAGCAGTCTCCACCCTCCTTCCACCTGCCCTGGCGGATCCCCCACTCTTTGCTCTGAACCTGATGCATCTGTAGACTGTCTTTATATAACAACCCCAAAGAAACGTGGCAGCCAGACTCTTTGAGAGGGTTTTTCCCTCTATCTGAAATGAGGATAGACTCAGTCTCCCAAAGACAGTGGCACCAGGTACCCTCGTGTGGGCTTTCCTTGTATTAATTTATTTAATCCTCACATTCCTGCCCACTGTGATCACCATCCTAATTTTACAAGGAGTAACTGAGGCCCCAGCAGGCAGGTGGCTTGCCCTGGGCTACTTTGAGCCCAAGGAGCCTATTTGGTGTTGCTCAACCATTGTATGAGGACCATACGATTTTAGGAGGAATTTCAGATGGATGATAACAACAGCTGGCTCTTACATGGGTCTGCTGTAGCCTGGGTCTCTTCCAGGGGCTACATGTGTGTTCAAGCACAGAGCAGCCCTGTGAGGTAGTTACTTTCATCATCCCCATTTTGTAGACAGAATCTAAGGCTCAGGGAGACGAAGGAACTTGATAGGGTCACACAGCTAAGACATGCCGCATGTGGATCCCAACCCAAGGGGCTGCAGATCACATGGGTACAACTGTCAGATTGCACTGCTTCCAGACAGATGAAAGTGGATTTCTAAAGCTTTTCACCTTGAGAATATCCCTGAGGCTCTTGGAAAAATTTATCCCCTAGTCATGCTGTTGATGTGTCTGGGCACTCGTTCACTCCCCCCGTTACAATCCATCATGCTTTTTGTCCCCCTTAAATCAGAAGTGCACTCTGGTGATTGTTTCTTCATTAGAAGAATCCACAAATTTGCTGTTTTAAAACCCCAAACAAATGAAACAAAACAAAGGCCATCCATGAATCTTGGCTGATGTTGGGCTGTCATTCGTTCAGTTAGCTCATTACGTGTCAGAACCCCCAACTGCCGAAGCTGCTGAACAGCAGGCAGTTCTAGAGTGTTGGTTTCCACTTTCTGCTCTTACTGATTCATGGAACTGTACTACCTTAAACATTAGGAAATCTTCCAGGCATACGGGGAGATACAGAGAATAGTTTAATGACCACCAGGCACCCACCTCCTAAGTGAGGGAATAAAATATGGCAGTGACAATAGATGATTTCCTCCCCGTTCCCAGAGGAATTTACTGCCTGAAGTTAGCATTTTTCTCTTAAGTTTGCATTCACATATGTAATGACGAACTCAGACATCACAGTGCATGTTTATAAACTATATAAACAGCATCTGACTACACACATCCTTCTGGAACGTGTTTCTCTTGCTACGTTTGTAGGAGTGGTCCGTGCGATTAAATGTTGCCGTGGGTCATTTTCCCTGCTGTATAGTACTCTGGGGGCGTGGAACTGCATCACCCTGCACTCATCCGTTCTGTCCATGGGCATTTTGGCTGCTTGCTGTTTCCACGATGAATAAGCAGTTCTGTAGTGCATGGTCTTGCACATCTTCTTGTGTACAAGTGCAAGAATTTCTCTGGAGCATATGTGTGAGATTGGGATTGCTGGGCTTTAGGGCATGTGTGGTGGACAAAACTGAAGGTAGTATCAGTGTTTCCAACTCCTTGATGTGGAACTGTGACTGTGAAGGGCATTGTTCTTGAATGTGGATTATGTTAAATGGCACAGCTGGCTTTACGGAAGGGAGGTTCTCCAGGCGGGCATCATCTAAAGGTTGAACTGTTTATTTATTAGATTTATTTATTTATTTTATAGGGAGAGCGCTTGCATTGGGGAGGGGCAGAGGGATAGGGAGGGGGAGTCTTAGGCAGACTGCGCTGAGTGTGGAGCCCGACCAGGGGCTCAACTCTACAACCCCGAAATCATGACTTGAGCCAAAACCAAGAAAGAAACCTTTAGGGGTGCCTGGGTGGCTCAGTGGTTGAGTGTCTGCCTTTGATTCAGATCGTGATCCCCAGGTCCCCAGATCGAGTTCTGAACCAGGCTCCCCCTGCGGGGAGCCTACTTCTCCCTTTATGTCTCTGCCTCTCATGAATAAATAAATAAAACCTTAAAAAAAAAAAAAGAGTGAGCCCTTTAAATCAAGGTCTGTGGGTGAGAGACTGAGAAGTTTGAGAGATTTGAGGTGTTAGAGGGATTTTTCATGGGGGAGATTCTCCATTGCTGGTTTGAAGGTGGAGGGGCATGTGGCAAGCAGCACAGCTAGCCTCATGGAGCTGAGAGCAGCCCCTGGCTCACCACTAGCAAGGAAGCAGGGACCTGAGTCCTACAGCTGCAAGGAATAGGACCCTGCCAGTAACTTGAGTGGCCTGAGAAAGACTTGGGCTTCAGAAAAGGACAAAGCCAGCTGACATCTTGAGTCCATGCTTGTGAGAGCCCAAGTAGAGAACCTAGACATGCCATGCCCGGATGTCTGACCTGTAGAAGTTGTAAAACAAATTTGCGTTTTTAAATTGCAGTAAAATGGACCATTTGCAGGTGTACGGTTCAGTGACATTAACGATATTCACATAGTTGTACAGCCGTCATCACCATCCATCTCCAGAATTTTCTCATCCTCCCAAACTGAAATTCTGGTCCTGTGAACGTTTGCATTGCTATAAGTTGCTATGTTTGTAGTAATTTGTAAACAGCAACAGAGAAGAATGCAATCTAGAGCCACAATATTTTTTACAGAAAGCATTTTTTAAAAGATTTTATTTATTTGTTCATGAGAGACACAGAAAGAGGGAGGCAGAGACACAGGCAGAGGGAGAAGCAGGCTCCATGCAGGGAGCCTGATGTGGGACTTGATCCTGGGTCTCCAGGATCACACCCTGGGCTGAAGGTGGCACTAAACCGCTGAGCCACCCGGGCTGCCCTACAGAAAGCATTTTATCAGAGTGGCGTCACTCATTTGCCTGTTGAGTGCCACTGTTCAGGTGTTTCCAGAATGCATTTATTCCATCGTATCAAAGAAGAACTAAAATAGCTTCACCTCTGTTTCATTCTCCTGTGGAGGTTTAATGCAGGTAGCAACTTCAGGAAGAAACAAAAATAGTATCCTAACTAGATTAAGCCTCCTAATTCTCCTCCTCCTCCCCCATTACATATATAATTTGTTGCTTAGAAACAGTTTTATTCCCCATTTTATTTTTTAAATTTCTGTGATAGAGCGTATGGGAAGGAGATGTTAGGTGTTAGCTTGAAAGGTTTTATGAACTGGAACAAATGTGAATGGTTCTATTTCTCTTGTTTTGGAACTGGTGGCCTGCCATCAGGGCAGATTTGATTTTTTTTTTTCCTCCCTGCATTGGTTGAGCAAGGTCAAGAAAAATGATTATGATGAGACACTCAGTATAGTAGCTAGGAATCTTATGTTGGCAAGTGACAGAGACTCAACTCAAAACAGTCTTAAGGAAGAAGAACATTAGCTTACAAAACTAATATCTGGGAGGAACAGCTTCAGGCATGGCTAGATCCAGCAGCTCAAATGAGGCCATCAGGACTTGTTCTAGCTCCATCTTTCAGCTTTCTGTTGGTCTCTTTCTTGGCTGCTCCTTCAAGAGTGGCCTGCAGCAGTGCATGTTCATGTCATCCTCACAGCTGGTAATGGGAAGGTAGTTTCTATTTTCCACTCATTTTAGCAGAAGTCACAGGACTGAGTTAATGGATTTTGGGGGGAATGCTAGATTTTGGACAATGCTAATTGGTTGATCTGGATCCCATGCTCAACCAAATCAAAGGAAAACTAGGGTATTGTTAATGTATGGGGAGTAGTTACTGGGGTGGGGGCAAGGACAATGGATATTTAATTCAGCCAGGGGTTCTTAAGCCAAGGTCATGGGTTTGATTCTTTTGAGAACTGGTGAGCTCTGCACTGTGGCCTTTGGCTGGACCCTGGCTGGACCATCCTTCTTATGAACACATGCCCCTATGATGGAGACAGCGAAGAAAGTGAAGGTGGTGGGGAGACTTGGTTTAGTCTCTTCCTCACCCTTGGCCAAATCTGCCAGACTCCCTGTTCACTCATGGCTGCTCATTATGGACAAGAGGTGTTTACCTTGTAATACTTTATTGAGTCATTTCACAGTAAAATATATTGCAGCTATTTAAAAACTAGTTACAAGTTTTTGACATTCCTCTCACTGGGGGATATGGGGTCTGTATCTCCCCTTGAGTCTGAGCTGACTTGTGACTGCTCTGACCTCTACAGTGTGGCGGGAATGACATTGTGGCTTCTGAGGCTGAGTCCTTAACGGCCATGTATTTGTGTCATGTAGAATGTTCCCTTGTGAGGTCCTTTCCTCTCTGAGCCTCAACGCCATGCTGTGAGGAAGCCCATGCTGTGGGAGAGGCCACATACAGGCACTCTGGTTACTGAAGTCTTCCAGCCATCCAAGCCCAAGTGTAGACATGTGAGTGAATGAATTGCCAGATGAATCGAGTCCAAGTCTTAGGGTCAGCTCAGCTATTCATTTCTCCTAGCCGAGGCTTCTACCTCTGTGGGGCAGATAGCCCATCCCCTCTATATCTGGTCTGAGTTCCTGATCCACAAAGCTCATGAGCTATAATAAAATGGTGTCTGTCTACACTACTAAATGTGTGGTGGTTTCTCACACAGCAGATAACTAGAACAGACAATGCTTGCATTGCTAGCAATATCTTTTGGACAAAGCAAGTCAGGAATGGCAGAGATCTGTTACCTATGTACTGTCTGACCCAGTAATTCTACTGGGAATTTGTCAAAAGGAAATAATCTCAACTGTGGAAAATGGATCAAACACTATATATACAGTGTTATTAATAATAGGAGGAAATTGAAAACAACCGAGTTTTCCAATGATGGGAATGATTCTTTGACGAACTATTTATGGAAGTGTCTGGGTGGCTCAGTTGGTTGAGCATCTACCTTTGGCTCAGGCCATGGTAGATCCCAGGGTCCTGGGATTGAGCCCCACTATGGGCTCCCTGCTCAGGGGGGAGTCTGCTTCTCTCTTTTCCCCTCTCCCTCAGTTCATGTTCTGTCTCTGGCTTTCTCTCTCTAAAATAAATAAAATCTTAAAAAAAATTAAAAAATAAATAATTATGGCTGCCACTGAGTATTTGATATGTGACAGTCTCTGTGAAAGAGCTGCCCATAAATCATCTCCTAATCCTTTCGATAATCTTTGAGGTAGGGGTTATGACCTCAGTGCCCCACCATTCGAAAGTGGAAATTGAGGCTTGGAAAGCTTGTCGCTTGCCCAAGTGTGCAAGTAGCCACCCCGCTGATGCGAAAGCCATGTTCAAAATATACATGATCTGACTTAAGGCAGGAGAATGATTTAGAAAATCTTTGGTAGAGCCATTCAACAGTGTATCAGGTAGTTTTTATACATGACCTGTATCAGGAATTTTTAATAATAGGAGAAAGTGTTTATGCTAAGTGGGAGGAAAATGCAGAGTGAAAACTGCATATACAGTAAGATACCAGCTGATTAAAACCATGCGAAAAAAAGCAAGAAGTGCGCAAAATGTGAACAGTGGGTGGTAGGAGCGTGGATATATGGGCCATCCTGAGCTTTTCGGCATTTTCAACTTTTCTACCATAAGCAAATGCTACAGAAGAAAAATACACAAAGAAGAAGTGACCTGGAGTTAACAATAGTCAAGCATAATTAATGAAATGACAAAGGATAACTAAAGTTGCTTGTTAGTTAAAAAAATAAATAAAAAGCCCATTACTGTGACAATTATCTTGTGCCTGTTCTGGTAAGTCACCTGGGGGCATTCTTAGTGGTGGGGCAGGGTGGGAGGTGGCCAGGCTCTGGGCTGGGCCACCTTCTCCAACGAGGGTTCCACGCCGGAATGGCTGCTGGCATCACCTGCCGTGACTCATTCAGGGATCCAGCCCGTTGGGGCAGGAGCTGGAATGGAAGATGGAAACGAAACGGTGGAACAGAGGCACCCATTGTGGACTGCCAGAGGAGAGAGGCTGAGAAGGTGTTGGTCACGTGGGCAGGCTGTCTCCCCCTTGAATCTTGTGCACACACGCGTGCACACATGTTAGAGACAGACTTGAGTGTCTTGGGCAGGTTTGCTGTACTCAGGTAATGTCTATGTCTCCTTAGATTTCTCCACTGAATCAATTCTCTCTTTTTAAGATCTTATTTTCTTATTTGAGAAAGAGAGCAGAGCGAGAGAGCACTTGAGCAGGGGTGGGATGGGGGGGGGGGGGCAGAGGGAGAGGAAGCAGACTCTTCTCTGATCAGGGAGCCTGACTTGGGGCTCCATCCCAGGACCCTGGGAGCATGACCTGAGCTGTTGGCAGATGCTTAACTGACTGAGCCACTCAGATATCCCTCCACTGAATCAATTCTTTTTTTTTTTTTTTTTCCACTGAATCAATTCTTAACAGAGGCCCAGTAGTTATTGGTGTGGCCCAAAGCGTTAGGAGGCAGGCCTGCCTTAGGCTTAAGACTCCAGTTAGAATCTGAGGCTTGACTGCCAGGAATCAGTGGCTTGGCTCTGTGCAAGATAGAGCTTTAGTTTTCCCTTCTGTGAAATGGGAACAAGAATGGTGCCTTCTATCAGACTCATCTCTAGGACGAAATCCAGCGATGTATCCTACAAGCAGGAGGCCCTCAGCCATGTTGGGGATGTCAGCACTGAGTATCAGTGTTACCGGTAGTTGGGACCATCAGCCTGTCACCTGGAGCAGAGCCATCCAATAAAAATATAACACATCTCCTCAGAGCCATGCGTGTAATTTAATGTTTTGTTTTCTTTTTTAAGATTTTTATCCATTTATTCATGAGAGACACTGAGAGAGAGAGAGAGGGGCAGAGACACAGGCACAGGGAGAAACAGGCTCCATGCAGGAAGCCTGACGTGGGACTCGATCCTGGGTCTCCAGGATTGCACCCTGGGCTGAAGGCGGCGCTAAACCGCTGAGCCACCCGGGCTGCCCAATTTAATGTTTTCTTATAGCCACATTAAAAAAGTAAAAAGAAACAGGTGAAATTTTAATAATATATTTTATTTAACCCAATATATCCAAAATGTTATTTCTCCAGCATGTAATCAGTGTAAACATACTATTTATGAGATATTTTACAGACTCCGTCTTTGAACTCTGGTGAGGTTTTTACATTTATAGAACCGCTCAATTTGGATGTTCGGTTTTCATTCAGAAGTGTTTGATCTCTGTTTAGATTTCATAAAGTATACATTTGAAAAAGTATATTTGTACCCAATTTGTTCTAGTAACTGAATCGAGTATTGGTTTGTAGATTGAAATTAACTGAAACAAGGGGCACCTGGCTCGCCCTGTCGGTGGAGCACATGAGACTCTTGATCATAGGGCCATGAAATCGAGCCCCATGTTGGGGATTAAGTTTACTTAAATAAGTAAATAAATAAATAAAAATGAAATAAAATTAAACTTTCAGTCCCTTAGCTGCAGCAGACACATTCCAGGTGTTGTGACCTGCCCGTGTGGCTACTGGGGATGTGTCTGATGGCACATGGGTGGAGATTACCCTTGAGCTGTGAAACCAGTCTGTGTGGCTTCCGGTCTTTACCACTTTCCAGCTGTGTGATTGTGGGTGAGTTACTTAAGCTCTCTGTGCCTCTGTTTCCTATATGTCAGATGGGTATTATGATAGTAATTCCTGAATGTCAGCCCTCTGGGTGGTGCCAATGTTTCAAGTTAACCGTGGTGCACCAGTATATTGCGGATTGAATCTAGCTTTGAGTTAGTTTTTAGGTACCAAATAGAGCCAGTGCTAACAGACCTACAAACAGTAGCCAGGTCTAGAAGGTAGTATAGCATAGTGGCTAAGGGCACAGACCCTAGACCTAGACTTTCAGTGTTCAGATCCTCACTTTGCTGCTTAATACCTGTGTGACCCTGTGAAGATAATCTCTGTGTCATGATATTTTTCATTTGTAAAATGGGGTTAATTGGTTGTGGAAGATAGAAATGAATATACGTGTCAGTACCTGGTACCTAGTGTGTGTGCTATTGTCTTATTTGTTATACTATTATTCTCTCAGTCTATTACCATTTGGTAATTCAGATATGAAACCCTTGAGAACCACAACAATCTCTGGAATCTTTAGAACAGAAGTTGCAATGGGTGAGAATGTGCCTAATCTGGCCCGTGGATGTGATTTGTTTCGCTTGCTTACTGTTTAGCCCACAGAGAATTAAAAGTGGAGTTGGTTGCCAAATTTTAAAAATAAGAGAGAGATCAAATAAAAATCCAGATTTCTAGGATTTCTCTTGAAATATCATGAGTGGGAGCCACCTTGGGCTGCTCTTCCCACTTGGCAACAATGGGCTGGAGCTAAAGAGCTGCCCTACCTTGAGGGGGAGGTGAGTTCTGCTATTAACCACAGTCCCCACCACTCCCTTTTGCCTCACCCCTGGGCTGCTTCACTCATTTACCTTCCCTGCCTGGCCCCAGGCATAATTTGAGTTTGGGAATCCCAGAGCCCTTGTTTTGATCTGAAGGTAGTTTAAAAAAGCCAATGTAAGCTCCAGTGTAATGGTGCATATGTATTTACACCTGGCTTTTGCAGGATTAACTTGGTGCCTTTAGAGTCAAAGCCATGTCCCTGGGTCTGTGTCGAAGGCATAGGATTGTCCATGACAGCACAGACTTCCTGGCCCATAGTCTGTCCCAGACATTCTCCTCTCAGCTGATGCCAGCTCTATCCTCCGGAGCCGTGTAGTCATCTCCGATTTCTAATGATCTTTCATCCCACGTCCTCTTGGCTGTACCTTCAAAATATGTCCAGAATCAGTTTATTTCTACCCCAACTGCCTCTGCCTCCTGCTTCCTCTATTGCCCCTAGTTTAATTTCTACCCAGCAGCCAAAGGGATACACTGTAATAGAAATGAACAGACTTAATCTTTTTAGAGCTGTTTCGTGTTTACACAAAAATGAGCAGAAAGCACAGAGAATTCCCATATGCCCTCCTCCCCTATTATTTCTTAAATTTATTTTTAAAGATTTATTTGAGAGAGAGCCTGTATGCAAATATGCATGAACAGGGGAAGGGGCAGAGGGAGAGAATCTCAAGCAGACCCCTTGCTGAGTGCTGGGCCCGATGCAGGCCGACCTCACAATTCCGAGATCACGACCTGAGCTAAAACCACCAGTCGGACACTTAACTGAGTTACCCAGGCTCCCCACTCGTCCCCTATTATTAACATCTCACGTTCGTAGAACATTACGACTGATGAACCAATGGTGTAACATTATTATTAACTAAAGTCCTAGTTTACAGTAGGATTTGCTCTTTGTGTTATGTATTGTATGGGTTTTGACAAATGCATAATGTCATGTATCCACCGTGAACAGCTTCTCACCCTAAAGATCTTCTGTGCTCTCTCCTTCCGCTGAACTGCTGGAAGCCACTGATCTTTTTGCTATCTCCATCATTTTGCGTTTCTCAGAATGTCATATAGTATGTAGCCTTTTTAGATTGGCTTCTTTCATGTAGCAGTGTGCATTTACAGTTCCTCTGTGTCTTTTCATGGCCTGACAGCTCATTTTTATTGACAAAAAATATTGCATTGTTTGGGTTCACTACAGTTTGTCTAACATTCACCTTTTGAAGGGCATCTTGATTGCTTCCAAGTGTTGGTAATATCTACTATATTTGTTACTGTTTCTGTTGGTTGCCCTGGTTTTCTGTTTGTTTATTTGGGTCTTCCACTCTTCCACTGCTTTTTTTTAGTTGACCATTTTATATAACTCCAGTTTTTCTCGTCTCTTGGATATCAAATATACTTTTCTAAAACTTTATTTAGTGGTTGCCCTTGAGTTTGCAGTATGGTTTACAGCCACTCCAAGGGAGGGAGCCTTTTAATGCCTAAGTCAGATCATCTCCTTCTCTTGCTCAGAATCCATAAGGGCCTGCTCATCTCACTCAGATAAAAGTCCTTATGGTGGGCTCCAGTCCTTATCATCTGGTCCTGGTCCTCTTTGAGTCCATCTCCTTCCTCTGTCCTCTTGCTGCAGTCACATTGCCCTCTTTGCTTTTATTCAAAACCACAAGACACCTCCCACCTTCAAGCTTTTGCTCCAGCTGTTCCCTCCACCAGGAGTGCTCTTCCCAGATATTTGGCAAACTCCCTCACCCCCTTCCAGTATTTGTTCTTACCACCCCACTATGTCTCTTGATGACCTCTCTCTTCATATGGTCACACAACCTGCCCCTTAACTGCCCTGGGCCTTTTTGATGCTGCCGTTTTCTCCCTAGCTCAAGTCACCTTCTGAACAACCTACTTAATTTACTTGCTGTGTGTATGGTTTGTTGGCCATCTCCCACCATGAGAATGTCCACCCCACAAGGCAGAGATGATTTGGGTCTCTGCTGTCCTGAGTGCCTGGCACAGAGCCAACCCATAGCAGGTGCTCATAACTGTTTGTCAAATGAATGAGGACACAGGTGAGTATTGGCTGCAAAATGTCTTTGGAAACAAATTTTTTAGTGTTGTGCCAAGAATCATAGAATCAGGACCATGCTGTTTGGAGGACACCAAGACTCCCCCAGGTCCTTGTGCTAAGTCAGGGATCAGAGTAAAAGGAGCCACGGAAAGCCATTCAGCTGGCAGTCCTGACTGGGTAGTTTCTTAACTGTGCATAGGAGGCCCACAGATTACCAGCTTCTGTGGATAATGTATGCTTGTCCCTAATTCGCCCTTGTGAGCAGCCTGATTATTGATCAGCTCTTCTGGGGGTGGGGAAGCAGGAGCAGTGGGAGAAATGGCCTTGCTTGGCCTCTGCTGTAGACCAACTTGATGGGTTCAAAGAGGGAGTGATGGGCTGGAAGTCACAGTGCTGGAAACAAGTTAGAATACTTGGGTCCCCTCCGTAATCCTGCTGGGTCAGTGTTGGTTGACTTGTCTTAGCCAAGGGAGCGAGCATCCTTACACCAAAGGTGGAGGGGAAGAGGGACCTGCCTACCCTTGGAAGGGGATTATTTAATATTTTGAGGCAGGTGTGCAGGTAGCACTCTGGCACCTGCAGGTTTCAGGCTTCCTGCTACAAATGTAGACCTAACATGCCAAGGCGTGGATAAGGACCCTCCACTGAGTACTCCTCTTGGCCACTGTCGTTAGCTGGCCTTCTGCTGGGGTCCTCTGTGCGGAGCCCTGGGGTGGGGAACCGACCAGCCTTCTGGCTTGTTGCTGCTCCAACTCTATCTATCCTCCACATCTTAAGAAGCAGAGCAGGACCTTTCGGTGGTCACCTGTGCTGGCCATGCATCACATTAACATGTATGAACACCTAGTATGCATCATTCACTGTGCTCCGCGTGGGGTTTACAAGATAGCATGGTTGTGATTTCTGCCCTCCATTACGTGCAGCCAGATTCCTGGAATCAGGAATTGAGATGCTCAAAGGTGATGTCCAAAATGTTTAGCAACCAGTTCAGCACGGACAATAGGTGATGAGAATGATGGTGCCTTAAAGCATCAGTGTGATTTCAGGAACGCAGCCCTGGAATGGATAGGGATGAAGTCATCCAGGGCCAACTGGCAAATGCAGAGAGAGGTGCAGCGAGGCTCATGCGTTGGCTCCCATCCCCTTCCATGTTGTCCAGTGATTCTTCTTGTTAGTTCTTTCTCCTGTGTTATTGATTCCCAGCAGTAGACACACTCCATTTTAAAAAAATACCCTAGACCACCATCCTCCACCCCAGCCAGCTACTGCCCAAATTTCTCTCCGTCATAGGAGACGTTCCACAAAAATGTTGACTGTGCTCTTGGCCCTCATTTCTTTGATCTCGCTCCCTCTTGAACCCACTCTAGTCTCACTTTATCCCCTGCCGCTGTATGGAACCTGTCAAAGTCCATTGCCATCTCTCTAACATTTGACTAGGTCACCACCTCCCTGCCTCCTGGTCACTTTTTTCCATTTGCTGTCTCTCCCCAGGCTCCCTGTAGCTCTCTGTTCATCTCTGGACCCCTGGAATTGGGAATGGCCCTGGACCTGGCTCTCAAGCTTACCGTGTTGGCACTCTTACCCCAGGCAGTGTCTTCCAGCTGGTGGTGCTAGAGGCTCTCTCTGCATTGATGATGCCAGCTCATCCCCAGGGCCCCTGACCTGTGGACCCATGTGTCCCACTCAGCAGCCCCTGAGAGACTTCCTGGAGCCTTGAACTCTCTGAGCTCTTCCTTTGGCTTTCCTCATTTCAGAAGATGACACCTTCACTTCCACGGGTGCAGACTCCAGACCTTGGGGTCACTCTTGATGTCTCTTTCCCAAATCCACACCACCATGTCAGTCTCAGCAGCACATGTACTCTGCAGCCCGCCAGTGGATGTGCTGGCTCTACTTCCAAAATCTGTGCCCAAGGCAACCTCTTCTTACTGGGCCCAGGTGACCCTGCCCACCCCAGGACAATGCCAGTAGACTTGAGGGAATGGTGTCAACTCAAGGGGAGTTGTCAATTGGATAATGTCAGTATCCTGTTCCCAATACCTTGATGGTTTCACTCAGAGCAAAAACCCAAGCCTTGGTCAGGGCCCTTGAGGCCCGAAGGATCTGGCCTCCTGCCTGCCTGTTCCTCCAACACGACAGGCACATTCCTACCTCAGGGGCTGCACTCGTTGTTCCTCTGCCTAGAATGCCCTTCCTCCAGATATTGGCATGGCACTGTCCCTTTTTTCCCCTATATCATTGCTCAAATGCCACCTTCTCAAAGTGTCCTTCATTTGCTAGGCACTCCCCAAGAAAGCCCCCCTTCCTATCCCAGCCATGCCCCCCCTTTTAGCTTTCTGTTTTCTTTGTATCCCTGGTCACAGCGTAATAGCCTTTCCACTGTTGTATCCTACCTTCATGATTTGTGCTTTATCCAAATGCTATGTGTACTGTGATTTATGCAATGCTGTCCTGAGCTTTCCTCACTGCTTTGTGTTCCATTCACACAGATAGAAGACCTAGTGTGGAATGTCTGCATAGCTGCAGCATCAATCTGGAATGACCTAAAATTGCAGGCAGTCTCTTTCTGTTAAAGAGTTAAAATGACCCTGATATCTAGGAATGTTTTGAGAAAACTTCCGGCTCCTAAGAGTACAGTATTTTGGGGTCATATTTTTGTTGATCTGAAAGTTTACGTCTGTGGCAGCTTTTTGGAATCCTCCCACTGCAAGATGGTATTCCTACATCATCTTAAGTGAACCCAGGACAGCACACCTGTTATCTGAGGGCAGTCTTTTCTGTATATTTCTTTTTTTTTTTTTTAAGATTTATTTATTCATGAGAGAGACACAGAGAGAGAGAGAGGCAGAGACACAGGCAGAGGGAGAAGCAGGCTCCACGCAGAGAGCCCCATGCGGGACTCGATCCAGGGTCTCCAGGATCATGCCCTGGGCTGCAGGCGGCGCTAAAGCGCTGCGCCACCGGGGCTGCCCTGTATGTTTATTTCTTTAAATTGACTCAACTCACTTTTTAATAAACCAACTCTTCTCCATCCTAAGCAGTCATATATCTGAGAAATCATGAGTTCAATTAGATTACAGGTCGCCTGTAGTTACACATCATCCCCAACAACTTTACCATTATGGTGGCTTAAATAAGTAAAGGCACTTACTTCTCTCTTATGTGAGTCTGGTGGAAGCATCCAGGGCTGGTGTACAACCAGGGACCGAAGCTCTTGTCTTGTTCCACCATCCCTAGGTAATGCCCCCACCATGTGGTGCAAGATGACCCACATCCACGTCCACATTCCAGCCAATGGGAAGGCACAAAGTGGACGTGGGGACACTCTCCCTTCTTGCCGTCACTTCTCAAATTCTATTGTCCAGAGCTCAATCACATGACCATATCTAGTTGCAAGGGAAGCAGGGATATGTAGTCTCTACTGGGAGGCTAAATTTTGGGGATTCAACTGATACCCAGGAAGGGTATTGGGTAGTTTCTACCACAATAGGGTGGTTATATACTTTTCTAATAGACATTAAAATAAATGGTGCTAAAAAATCTGTTGAGGCTCATTCATATCTAGACCACCTCCAGTTGTTGGGTGTGTATATCACACTTGAGAAACAGTATTATGAGTCAGTGTGCTCTATCACCCTGTTGGAATCCTTGCCTTATCGGAAGTAGGACATAGGCTTTGCTATTGCAGGATGTGGGGCCTGTTGCCTTTTACGGGTGCCTCCAGGAAAGATTGGACACCCCTCTTCTTGGAGTGGAGAGCTGCTGTGAATATGTATCACTTGCGCACTACTTAGTCCATCCTCTGACTGTCCAGGGGGGCTGCCCGTCAGGGTGGTCAGGCATGGGTGGGACACGGGAGTGCCACGTCAGTTCTGGGGGCCCGTGCGGATGGGTGTCACTGCCACCTCTGAACCTCAGTGTGCCATACTAAGGCTGGGATTTGTCTTAGCGGGGATGCATCAGCTGGAGCCGTCACAAATCCTGATGGGAATCGGGAGTCCCATCTTAATGACTCGCCAGCGAAGTGCATGATGGCAGCCACATGTCCCAAAGCCAGAAGGAGCTTGTCTGTTAAAAGTTAATGATCTAGGAAGTCTTGACATAAAGTAAAACCTTGAGTGAAATTCCATGGTGTCGCGGACAGTTAATTCTTTATTAGGTTTTCCTAAGACTGAGATAAAAAGCATTTTATTCTTTTAAAGATTTGCGTTAACATGTCATTGCATTTTATAGATACATTGGTCTCCATTTGGCTAATCTGGGACAGGTAATGGAAATCCCTGTGCTGTGGAATGGCAGACAACTTCCTAATACTTTGCTGGCCTGTTATTTTCACTTTGGTGGGAATCGCAAGTCTCAAAGACGAGGCCGTCCGGATGAGGCCCACGAGGACAACCCGGGCTGTTTTCGTTTGCAGCTGGCTGAAGCGGAGTCTGTCGTCCTCTGCTGCCGTATTTAACAGCTCTGTAGACCACAGAGATCATGCCAGGTTGTTTTGTCTGAGAGAGTCTCGTAATGGGCTTTGGGGAGAGAGAAGGAGAATACGTCAAAGGTTCCAGGCTTCACTAGCTTTGTGCCGCAGCAGTTGCCTACGTGGGGAATCACTCTATTACAGAGTCTCTTGCCAGGCAGGTGAGGCCAGTGGTTAGGGTGGTCCGCTGGGGCTGCAGTCAGGGGCAGACACTGCTCATTTCCACTCAGGAATGGGGGGCCAGAGGTGCTGCATCTTCCAGTTCTTCAACTGATGCTGGAAATCTGGACTCAGGAGAAATGTAGCAAATAAATCTAAATTGAGAAATACTATGCAGACTAACCAAAACACACCTGTAGGCCGCATTAGCTATTAGAAGCTTTAGTTTTAGCCAATGGTGCATGAGGCTTATTCTTCAATCCTCAGCCAGGACTTCTACCTTGAGCTCTATCTAGACTTCTCTGATGGCCTACCTGACGTGTCCCTGGGGGCATTCTCTACTTACCTTGTCTGTGCCCTGAACTCTGTCCTCTTGTGGCATTCCCTATTTCTGTCAATGGCAACTCCATCCTTCTAGCTCCTCAGGCAGAAGAGCCTGGAGCCCTCCGTTATTCCTCTGTTTCTATCCTACCCAAGCCATCAGCAAATTTTGAGGCCCGAGCTTCCATGTCTCTGCAGACTCTGGCCCCTGTGCACCTCGACTGTCCACTGTGCTAGAACATTTGCACCTGCTACTCCCTCTCCCTGGAACCTCTTCTGTTTTGTCTCTCTCACCTCCTTAGACTTTTATCCCAGTGCCTCTTGCCCAGAGTAGGTTCCTGACCATCCTATCCAACATTGTGATCACTCGCACCACTCCTGCCATCATTCTTTTTTTTTTAATATTTATTTATTTATTCATGATAGACAGAGAGAGATAGAGAGGAGAGACACAGGAGGAGGGAGAAGCAGGCTCCATGCCAGGAGCCCGACGTGGGACTCGATCCCGGGACTCCAGGATCGCGCCCTGGGCCAAAGGCAGGCACCAAACCGCTGAGCCACCCAGGGATCCCCTCCTGCCATCATTCTTTATCCCCCTTTCCATCTTTGTTTTTCTTCCATGGCACTTACTACTGTCAAACGTACTATACATTTCATTTCTTGATCTTCTGGTGCTCTTTCTTTTTCCCACTAGAATATCATCTCCATGAGGCCAGGGGTTTCTGTTTGGCACCTGGAGAGGGCTCATTTTTAAACAAGTGAATTAAGAGTGTAGATTCAGGAAAGTTTTATGCATTACTATTACAAACCTATGGATTTACGTGTAATTAATATGTTTCAGTTGTTGTTACCCTTTTAGTTTACATAAGCTTCTTAACCTCTGTTCCTTGGAATCCTTCCTGTAAAATAGGGATGATAGTAGCAAGCCCTGTAGGGCTGTTGTTGGACTCAGTGGGCCAACATATGAAAAGCACTTAAAACAGTGTCTGGCAAATAGGAAGCATCATATAAAGGTTTGTATTATGATTATTGCTACTACTATTATTTATCCGAAAATTAAAATATTACGAAAAGGGCTACCATCTATTGTGATCAACACCCCCAACCATGCTTCTGCTCACTTTTCTCCTTGGAAGTAAACTACTGTTATTAGCCTTTTTTCTTTATTTTAGATCTTTTATGTGCAGCTAAGTATAAATATATGTACCCGTAGAAAAATATAGTACTTCAAAAAATAAACACTATACTTCACATAATTTTTTGGCAAGTTGCTTCTTTTTTTTCTCTCTTAGTAATACATTGTAGAGATGGTTGACTTCATTCTTTGCTGCCGTTATATATGGTTCCAGGCTATGGACCTGCTCCAGGTTCTGTGGCCATTCCCCACTGGTGGACATTTAAGCTGTTCCCAAGTTTCTACTACTATGAACAGCGCTCGCTTAGTATCCTGGTGTCTGCCTCATGAGCACTTATGCCTTTCTGCAGGGTAGCTACCAGGGCCTGAGGTTGTATCCAAGTGTTTATGCACTTGCCATTTTAATTTTTTTTTTTATTTATGATAGTCACACACCCGGGGGGGGGGGGCAGAGACATAGGCAGAGGGAGAAGCAGGCTCCATGCACCGGGAGCCCGACGTGGGATTCGATCCCGGGTCTCCAGGATCGCGCCCTGAGCCAAAGGCAGGCGCCAAACCGCTGCGCCACCCAGGGATCCCCATTTTAATAAATACTACACACGCCATCTCAAATGCTGTTGCTGCTCACGGTTCTCGCTAGCAGGCTGCAAAAAGCCTTTACTTTTTAAAAAAAAATTGTAATTGTTATTTTGACAAATAAGAAAAAATATGAAAAGTACAAAGTGTTACATAACAAACATCAATGTACTTTGCACCTAGAAATGTCGGCTGTTAACATTTTGTCACATTTGTCCCAAGTCTTATAATTTTACTTAACAAATACCCGAACGTTATGGATAAAGTTCTTTTGCACAATTTCATCTCCCTTCCCAGAGGCAGTCACTATTATGAATTTATCATGTACCCTGCAAACCACTTTCATATTTTACTTATATATAGAACCACGAAGAATATATTATGTTTGTGCATTTAAATTTTTTTATTGACCATAGGATTCTGTAATTTGCGTTTTTTCATCCAACAATATATTTTGTAGACCTACCTTAGTCTTTTACCTGCTGTGTAATATTCCATTGTATTTGGAATTGTTTTTTTTATTTTATTTATTTTTTTTTAAATTTTTATTTATTTATGATAGTCACAGAGAGAGAGAGAGAGAGAGAGAGAGAGAAAGAGGCAGAGGGAGAAGCAGGCTCCATGCACCGGGAGCCCGACGTGGGATTCGATCCTGGATCTCCGGGATCGCGCCCTGGTCCAAAGGCAGGCGCCAAACCGCTGCGCCACCCAGGGATCCCTGTATTTGGAATTGTATGTCTTCTCCAAATGATGGACATTTAGGCTGAATTCTAGTGATCTGCGATTACAGCCAGTGGTGTGATGAACATCCTGGTCAGGGAACGTTCAGATTCTTCATTACATATTTTTACAATCTTCCGGTTTTATATACTATACAGGACAGGATGTAATCTTTTCATAGACACAGAAACCTTGAAAAGAAAAATATAATTTTATCTTTTTTTTCCCTACCTGTCAGATGACTGTTCTTTCAAGGATAGGAAGCCTGGCTAATTTGCAGCTTGCTTTCATTAGTTTAGATATTGTTGTTGCTAATGTACCTCAAGGTGGAAAATTTCTATACTCTGGGATCTAAATTTGAACCTTTTTGTACTATATGTTTTCATTCCTTCAACTGGTATTTGCCACGTGCCTCTTCTGTGGCAGGTGCCGTTCTCACAGGCAGATGTGGGTTTCCATTCTGGGGACATGGACAGAGTAACAGGTACAGATCAGCATCTTCTCTTCCCCTCCCAGGGTTCATTTCTCAAGAGCAAATGATGTGTTTCCTTGGCAAGGTCTGTTCCCAGCTGAGCTCTTGAGGGGTTGTATGGCAGGCAGTTTCAGTGTGAGTAAACCTAAAATTTCAGAGAGTTGTGTTCTGATTATCTGTTGGTGCATAACAAGCCACTCGGAAACATAGTGGCTTCAAACAGCGATGGCATTTATTTTGCTAGCTAATCTGCAGTTGGGGCAGGACTTGGCAGGGACAGCTGTCTCTGTAGTGTTTGCCATCCTCTGGGGCAGCGGGAAGGAATCATTTGAAGACTCACTTACGTTTCTGTGGGTTGATGCTGGTGGTCAGCAGGACCTCAGCTGCCCTGTGGCTGGAAGGCCTCCATGTGGCCTTCCTATGTGCCTGCCTGACTTATTTACAATAGGGTGGCAGGTTGGGAGGCTGAGCCTCCTGGGAGGACCAGTCAGGAACTGCATCGCCTCTTATGACTTAGTCTCAGGAGTCACCCAGAGTCACTGCTGCTGTAGTCTCAGGCTGAGGAGGCTCCAGGGCAGGGGCCCTCCTATCCATGAAGGTGTGTGATGCCCACTGTAAGAAGGGCACATGGGATGGACACATTTGTGCAGTGGGCAGTAGCATCCACATGAGCTGTGCAGAGCAATCCTTAGTCCTGTATATGCAGGCAGCCCAACGTTCCAGTGGGCAGGGACTTGAGTGAGACCTGTGTGGAGGTAGCCGTGTGGACAGTGGTTGGGATCTTAGCAGTCTTTGAGGGCTATTGGATGCATCCAGACATTGCATTGTTTCCTTAATGCCCCATAATATCCGTTGTCCCTCTCATTTCACAGATAAGGAAACTGAGGCTCAGAATCCTTGAGTAAGCTCCAGGATCCACACAGTTAATAAGCAGGGAGCCTTGGGTTGGACTTCAGAAACCTGTTAGACTCCCTGCCTCTGTCAACATATCCACCCCCTTCCTCCCGGGAGGTCAGGCTTCTGTTTTGCTCTGAAAGCTCCCAGTTGTGGGACTCCATGGGGCCGTCTCTGAGTGGCCACTTGGTGTGGTAGGCCTCTAGTTACCATGGTGACCATAGCCAGCCACATAGAGAGACACTTTTGACCTTTTTTCCTCTGCCCCTCCCCGCCTGCACACTCCGAGGTTCTGGCTCTTACTTAACAGAGAGACTCAATGCATTTAGAGGCTTCCGATGGGCACCTCCTGTCCATCTGCTAATGGGCTTGTTGATTTGAGAAATGGTCTTAGGATGTCTCCTTGACTCAAGGCACGAGCTGGGCAATTATAAAAATGAAATATGATGTCATGTCAGGCAGCCCATCACCGAGCTCTGGTGTCTGAGACTGTTCAATTATCTTTACCTGTTTCCAGGGATTCCAAACCTTTCAATAAAAGACCTTTCAGGGTGGGATTTCTCCTGCCTGCTCACTCTTCTAGGCTATTTTGGGATGATGGGGTAAGACATACTCACATCTTTTTCTTTGACCATAATTGAGCATCAAAGGTGGTGTGTGTTGGTGTTTGCAGAAGAGTTCTGTAGCCAGTGGCCCTTTGTTTTTTTTTTTAATAATTTTTTAAAAAAATTTATTTATGATAGGCACACAGTGAGAGAGAGAGAGGCAGAGACACAGGCAGAGGGAGAAGCAGGCTCCATGCACCGGGAGCCCGACGTGGGACTCTCCAGGATCGCGCCCTGGGCCAAAGGCAGGTGCTAAACCGCTGCGCCACCCAGGGATCCCCGCCAGTGGCCCTTTGAACGGGAAGTTCTCCTACGAGGATGTCCCTGGCTCTTACCGCTCACCCTGTGTGGCATCTCTGTGTATTAGTCATAGAGGGTCTGGGCCACCGTTATAGAAGGGAGAACGTACTAACCTTGGGTTAGGAGGGAAAGCTGCTGCTGGTTAGGAATGTTGGTTTAAAATCAGAGTTAATTGGGATTTAAATTTGTTTAAATAAGCATGAAAATGTTACATTCACAGAACACAGAATCTGCTGGGGCGATTTCCATCCTTCCAGTTTGCTCAGGTTGTAGTGGGTCAGGCCACACTGTAGCGTTAAATACCCCTGGCGTGACAGTGGCTTCTCTCCCACCCCATTCAAGCCCCATCACACCCTGCCTGGAATCTGCCTCTTCACATCTTCTTGCTTTCATGCTGGGCTCTTTACCATCTATCCTTATCAAGGAGCCTTTAAAAAGTGAGTAAAATATTGCTGTCCTTCTGCTCAAAACCCCCAACAAATAGGGTAGAGAGTGGCAGGTCAGAGGGCAGGTGGTGAGGGCCGGGAGGTTAGATAAGGAATATGATGAACCTTTTTTTAAAAAGATTTTATTAATTTATTCATGAGACACACACACACACACACACACACAGGCAGAGACACAGGCAGAGGGAGAAGCAGGCTCCTTGTGGGGAGCCTGATGTGGGACTCGATCCCAGGACCCCTGAGCCAAAGGCAGATGCCCAGCCACTGAGCCACCCAGGCATCCCTATGATGCACTTTTTTTTCCTTTTTTTTTTTTTTAGCAGCCTTATGTTTCATTCCTGGCCAGGGGCTTCGTGAGAAGTAGCTCAGTGAAGCTAGAGTAGTATCTCCTGTCACTGCTGGGGCCAGATCTGACTTCCAGGGACTGCCAAGTGAGAGATGGGCCAGATCAGAGGGACATTTCAGACTGAACTGATAGGCACATGATGTAAAGGATAAAGTAGAAGCTCCTATGGAAACAAAAGGGCCCCTGGCAGTCTGTCCTAGGTCAGGTAATAGGGAGTGGTGGGGACTGTGGCAGAGGGAGAACATGTGCTCTTCCTGTAAGAGACAACCTGGCACCAGCCTCTGTGGTCCTGAGAGTGTGGCTCTAATCCTGCCAGACCTTTCAGTTTTTCAAGAGAAGCCAGTGGTCTCGCCTCGTGGCCACTCCCTGTTTTTGTTTTTGAGTATTGCTATGAACTCATGGATTTTAACATACTTGACGAGTTTCATCTGTTGAGTCATTCATTGTTTGGAAGCTCTAAATCATCCCAGATTTGCAGCTTTAGCCAGCAAGCACGCCTTCAGGCTGGCTCATGTGTCCTTCTGACACGTCCCTGTCAGTTTTGGAGTGCTTTCCTGTTTCCTGGCATGAGCTTTTCCAGGTTCATCTGGTACATTTACTGCTCCAGACATGGAACCAACCATTTCTCTAAGAAATGGATTTGAGCTCTGTTTTTAAAGGTTGGCAATAAACCCACATTCAGAATGAAGCTCGGCTATAGCCAAGTCTGTTTGTGGGGCGGCCCTCTGGGGTCCCTAGGTTGCAGTTTCAGCATCATTGGGAGAGCCCCAGGCTGAATGCCATCACCTCTGGAGAGATTGGCCTCTGCTCTTAGGGCCTGCTGGGCTGATGAACAGCCCAGCTAATGTGTCTGGACAGTTGCGTTCCACTTGGGGCAGTCACCCAAAAAGTGTCTGAAATGCACTTTCCCTGAGAGCTGCCTCACAGGCTCCATCTCACAGAAATCTGTCAAGACTCAGGTGTGGCTTCTGAGGCGAGGGAGCCGACTCTACTGCTGTTCCATTGTCCATTGTCATGGAATTACGTGTCTGGAATGGCTTGTCCCTAATGCACAGATCTTAAACCGATGGATGCATCTTCCTTTAAACCTTCTGCCTCTCCTGGCAGCCACTTCCCACACCTCTGCCACGTGGGCCGCTGGTGCTTCCTGTGTTTATTCAGAAGACTAGATGCTGCAGCCGCGGACTCTGTACGACTTCTCTCTAACATCTGCAGCGTGAGCTCGGGCTGAGATACCAGTACCCTGGTCCTGGCTTGGTGATGCACCAGATTCAGAGCTGCCTAACTAACCCTCCTGTGCCTCAGTTTCCTTACCTTGAAAGTGGAGACGGTACGAATATCTGCCTCAGAGCATTGTGCTGATGAGCACATGAGTTAATACTTGTAAATCCCTTAGAACAGTGGCTGAAACACAGCAAAGGTCGGTACACCTTTATGACATTTATGATTATTGGGATCTCTGAGTCTAGGCAGGCGTCAGCAATTCCTGGATTGCGAGTTGCCTGGGCCAGTACATTTCTTTTCTCCTTTTCCTTTTTTCTTGGCTTTTTGTCATTCTTGACCCCCCCCCCCCCCTTTATTTCATTGGTTAAAAGGATTTTCCTGCCATACACAGCCTGGGCTGGCTTCATGGATACGGGATGTGCTCAGTGACCCCAGGCGCCAGAATCAGGAGGGTCCTGTGCTTTGTTCAATGCTCTGTCGTCACCGTCATGAGATCCTTAATTTTTGAACAAGGGCTCTTGTGTTTTCACTTTGCACTAGTCCCCTTGAATCGCGTGGTTGGAGTTTTGTGTCACCAGGGTGGTGCTGGCTGCTGGGGCATCTCTGTGTGTCCCTGTCTCCTGGCACGGGATGGACTTGCAGGAAGTGCCAATGGCATGGAGTTCCTACTGCCTGAGACCCGTGCATCTGTTCTTTTCTCCATCTCTCTCTCTCTCTCTCTCTCTCTCTTTTTTTTTGTCTCGGTCTCTTCATCCAGCACCTGCCTAGCCTGCATGTGAGCTCGTGTGTGACGGTGCACAGAAAACTGGCCGAGCCCGTGGAGAGGGTCTGATTTTGCTGTTTTCCTGACTGTCTCACTCCAATTCCTGGCCTCCTGCCCTTTGTGAGCTAACCTTGACGTGACCTGTGGGCGTCTGGAAGCGGTACTGGGAGCTGGCTTTCTTGGGATACTGGTATTTTGACAAGAATCAGCAGTGATGGCACCACCACAACTGGAGGCTTTGCTGACGTCTGGCACCCACCCTAGACTGTTTGGGGGCAGGTCCTGTGTAGACTCTGCCTTCTGTCCCGGGTGAGGAGGGGTACCAGGGCCCAGGTCGGCTGGGCTGCCTGCACGTCCTGGGGGCATCTGGGTACGTAGGTGCCTCCTGCACACAGGCTCATGGAGGCAGGGTGGCGAGGAGGCGGATTTGCTCAGTTTCTTGCTGTAGGCGCCTGAGCCAGTGAATTCTTGAAGCTGGGAACAGTGAGGTCGCGAACCCTTGCAAGGGGCACAAAGATCTTTTCTTCCAGCCCAAATTAGCAAAATTGCCAGAGGCTGTGGTCATTTTTCAGTTAAGTCTGAGGGGTTAGGAGTTGGGATGAACTTCTCTTTCTTTGGTGCAAATGACTAGGTCGCCTGCCTGTTCTTTCATTAGATTAGAATCAAAAGAAACTAAGAAACATCTTTGTGTGGAGTGGGTCTCCGTGGCTTTGCTGCTGGTTGGGAGGTCTGCAGAGCCACTGCAGGGAACGAGGTGACACGGGTGGAGGCGGCGTGTGTGGGCGCTGTATTTGCAGGTGGCGTTGGCGCCCCATCTCCTCCAACACCCTCTGCATTTCTCCCTGCGTGCTAAACTCCATACTGCCCTTCTGGCCCAGCTCCTGCTTGGGCCCTGCTTCCCAGTTATTCCTGGTGTTTTTTCAAGGGTGAGTCCCAGTCGGGGCTCTCAAACCACATCTCACAGAGGCCAGTGGGAGCTCAGAGTGTGCAGCCTGCACCTGCCCGGGTTTGAGTTCTGGCTCTACTTCTGGCAGCTTGTGTGGCCTTGAGCAAGTGAGTCTACCTCTCTGGGCCTGCATTTTCTCACATGTAGGAGCTGGTCAAGGTACCCCCGGTATAGGGAGGATGAGTGCAGGTTAATACACGTCCTGCACTTGGGATGGCACCTGGCAAAGAGTGAGCACCAGGTAAATATTAAGTGCTGCTACTCAGATTCTTATAGAATGTTTCATGGCTTTGCATGTACCTGCATAGAAACAGGCTCTCTTCCTTCTCCTCCTCCTCCTGTGAGTTGTTGATGTGCAAAAGCACTCATGGGGCTTGTGGCTGGGTGGTGCCAAGGTGGAAATGTTCTCTCTCACAGCCCTTACCCTCACCTTTCTTGGGCTCAGAATAGGACATAGGGTTTTGGTCCTGGTCCTGCCATGTCTGTGATGGGTGGCTGTTGGCCAGTCACCTGGTCTACTAGCTGTGCACCCTGAGCCCCTCTCATTCTGGGGTTGCTGGGTGGCATGGGTGGGCATGACCACTCGGCCTCCAGGTCTGCCCTGGCTGATCTGGGGAGCTCTTATTGGTTCTCTTTGTTGGCTTTCCCTGTGAGGAAGCTGTTCTTTCCTTAAACAACTCAGAAACACCACTTCTAGGAAGTGGAAATGCAAAGGTAAACGAGTCATATTCAAGAATTGTTTCTTAAAACATTGTCTATTGTCGCAGAAACTTGGAAGCAACTTAAATATCCAGCCGGAGAATGGCTCCATATGGTATTTCCATACAATGGAATACTACATGATAGCAGAACGAGTGGGTGACAGCAACATGCATTAGTAGATGTGAATTTCATGAATATATTGTGTAGAAAGTGCAAAGGGCAGAATAGTAGAGTATCATATTATTTACGCAGAGTTTAAAATTCTGGATATGGCACAACATATTGCAGCAGAAGTAGACATTATATTCTGTAATCAAAGTAAAAACAGACGCAGCCCCAATGGACTCCCAAGTTCTGGAAGGGTTGGCTTCTGGAGTAAAGAAGGAATGTGGTAGGGGCCTTCCACTATATTTGGGTGATGTCGTTCTTCAACTGAGTGGTCATACATGTGCATTCATTGTGTTGAAACCCTTTTATAAATCCTAAGTATCATATAATAATACTTTTAAGGACATTTTTTCTGAACAAAAGTTTTTTTTTTTAATTTTTAATTTTTATTTATTTATGATAGTCACAGAGAGAGAGAGAGGCAGAGACACAGGCAGAGGGAGAAGCAGGCTCCATGCACCGGGAGCCCGATGTGGGATTCGATCCCGGGTCTCCAGGATCGCGCCCTGGGCCAAAGGCAGGCGCCAAACCGCTGCGCCACCCAGGGATCCCTGAACAAAAGTTTATAGAGCTAAAGTGGCACTGGGCTGGATATCCTTGACTTCCTCCCCAGAACTGACCCTCCAGGATCCTCTGCCATCAGTGACCTTGCTTTTTTCCAGGCCTTCCAGGAGTCATACAGGTTAAATATCCTGGTGACCGTGGACAGAGCTGGCTCCTCTGTGGTGTCCATTTCCTCTGGTGTAAGCTGGAGAGAGTTTAGTTTCTATGACTGGAACTCACAGGGTTGACTTGGGCTTTGCTGGGGTGGTGTCATGTGCAGAGCACCTGGCTCAGCTGGGCACGTGGGGACTGCGGTGCACAGTATGTGCCGTTAGTGATGGGGACACACAGTGGTTTCATCTATAATATGAGAGGGATGGTAGAGGGAAGGAAAGGGGGAAGTAAAGGGGGCCCCCCCAACAGAAACTGCTACTTTCCTAGTTCCTAACGCGTCCTTGTTAAAGAGGCTACTGTCTCAAATTCAAAGCCCCACGAGGACCAGTTGGTTCTGAATCACACTGCTTCCAAGTCTTCTGTTTCGGTCACACATAGAACTTCTTTTCTCTTGGCCCCGGGCTGACCTTGACCCATCATAGATCCCGTGGCTAATGGTGACCCCAGACTAACCTCTCCTCTTGCCACTATGGCACTGACCCTGTGGTTCCTGTCAGGGTGAGGACTGGGCTTCCCTCCCTCTCTTTGACACAGACTGATGGAGGCAGCCTGTTCGCTTCTGCTCGGGTGTGCTTTCTCTCTGAAAGTGGAAAGGCTGGACCCTGAGGGCAGGAGCTTTGTTCAAGAAGGAGCCAGGAGGGCAGGCTTGCTACCCACTGGAGCAGGGGGTATGGGTCCTGTGGAGGGATGTGTGGGGTTCTGACCATCACAAAGTGTGGGGTTTGCATTGCATGCAGGAATGCTGCCCAGGCTCACCTACATTTTCATAGGGCTGGCCAGAGAAGGTGGCCTTGTTAGTGGGGAGCTGTCAGGCTATTCCATACCAGGTAGGACAGCCTTGGAGTGCCAGTTGTTTATCAGAACTCTCTGGGAATGCCAACAGCCCACACCTGGGAAACTTGGACCTCCTCCTGTGGGAGAGCAGGGTTCCCGGTCCTGTAGGAAGCTGGGCTTCTAGTCTAGGGAATCCTGAATGCACACCCTCAGTCTTGATTGGACAGCTGTGCTCTCCCGACCACCTTCTTGCTTCGTGGTTTGCCTGGGACCTGGATCTGGTATACTTTGTCCTGATGAGTGAAATCCCATTCCCCCCACTCTGAGGATGCAGAGGGCCCTGTTTATTATCACAGAGAGCCCAGTTTAATTATGGGCTCATTTTATTATGAAATGCTGAGAAATGATGATATCAGTAAGTACATTTTTGGTTTCAAGGTATAGGAACCACTAAGCAGGGACGGTAGGAATCTATTGATTCATATAGTTGAAGAGCAGAGGGATAAAGCTTCAGGTACGGCTTGATTCAGCTATTCAAATATTGTTACCAGGACCTAATATTTCTCCTTGTCTTGGATTTCCTCTGAGGATGGGCTTTATTCTGTGCATCCTGTGGGCATGAGATGGCCTTTCAGTCCAGCCCAAAAGGAAGAAGGAGTTCTTGCCAAATATTTAAAGCTGAAGTCCTGTGCCTCATGATCATTGGGCTGGTCATTGGTCTCTGATTGGCCAGGCTTGGGTCAAATACCAAAAGAGTAGAGTTGCCAGTACCTGAAATATGGAGAAGGGAGGAGGTAGTTCCCCAAGTAAAACTGGAATGTAGTTACCAGACATGGGATGGATGCTGAGGAGCTAAATAATCCCACGTGTCCACAGTGATTCAGAAGAGAGCTGCTGGTCTTGGGGCAGCACAGCTCGCTGTTTTGAACAAGGACCCAGCCTCCCTTCATAATGTCTGCGTCTTGAACTCAGCCTCCAGAACTTGGGTCCTGGCCTTCCTCTGGGAGCACCATGCTGGAACCATATCAACAATAGCCCAGCCGGTGAGGGCGTCTAACTCCACAGCCTCATTCATACAGGCACCAGAGAGGAAATAGGAGCAGAGAAATTGCTGGCCTGTGTTAAATTTAGATTTATTCTGTTGAGCTAATTGTAATCTTTATTTGGTCCCAAGTGATTCATTCTTATCGTTCTTATTATAGCTGAGAAAATTAATTTTTATTCTACCATAAAGGTGGCTGTAATAATCTGGGTTCAGGGAGGGGGATTACTTTAATAAGATTTGCCAGTAGGCTTTGAAACAGTCAGCTTTTATTAGCGTGTGGAGCTGCCTGTGGCTCTGGGTAAGGTGTGAGAGGGTCAGGGTGGGATTGCCGGGGTGAGCTCAGCAGGAAAGGGGACAGGTGTGTTTGCTCTGTCAAGAGTTTGGGCATGTTCTCCTTCCTGTCTTTAAGTTCAGGGAATGCTCTGACCCGGGGGCGGGGGGTGGTGGTGGTGGTGGTGGTGGTGGTGGGTGATGAGCTGAGCGGATCTCATCATCTTTGACCAACTTAATGGAAATAGATGGGTGGACGTGAATCACAAGCCTGCTGTACAACTGAGTGTGCCGCAGTGGGACCTGGGATGACCCCTCGCAAGGTCAGGCCAGCAGCTACACAGAGGGACTCTGGGGATTGGAAGGCATGCCCCTTCTGGAGAAGGAGCAGGTTTCAGACCCATCATTTATTTGCAATTCCAAATCCTGGAAGCTCTGAAAACTGAAATGTTTTGGGTAAAATTTCAGCAGATTTATTTGGTGGTAGAACTTATATGAACTCATTTATAACTTTATTTCATTAAGGATGAGTGTTCGTATCTTTTACTTTAGAACTACTAATATGTTTGATTAAAGGATGCTGCTCCAGATCCCACTAAGGCAGTGTATCCATTGTATTGCCTTTCTAAGTCAGGAGAGTTAGAAACCAGGAGTTCTGGAAAAGAGTTGTCATATTTTCATGGAATGCTGACCCACCATTGTCAGATTTTTCTGATTTTTGGGAGAGAAACTAGAGTTCCTGATTTTTTTTTTTTTGAGTTCCTGATTTTTATGAGATGTCACAATTTTTTTTAAAGATTTAATCTTAAGTAATCTCTACACCCAACATAGGGCTCAAACTCACAACCCTGAGATCAAACGTCTGGCTGTACCAATTGAGCTAGCCAGACACCCCAGATTTCTCAATTTCTGTATGTAACTATTAAAGTTAATATTTTTATGGCAGAAAATATCCTCTAATGATTAGTCGTTAGGGAAGTGCCAATTAAAAACCATAGTGAGACACTGTCACCAACGAATGGAATGGCTAAAATAAAAAAAAAGGTTGATGGTAACAAGAATTGGTGAGGATGTGGAGAAACTGGAACCTGCTTACATTGCTGGAGGAAGTCCCACGGTGCAATGGCTGTGGGGAACTTTGTGGCAATTTCTTTCTTTCTTTCTTTTTATTTATTTATTTATTTATTTATTTATTTATTTATTTAGCAGTTTCTTAAAAGTAGAACATACACTTACCTATGACCCAGCTATCAGCCTTAGATATCTACTTAAAAGAAACAAAAGACTGTTCATAAATGTTCATCACAGCTTTATTCATCAATGGCCCCAAACAGGAAACAATCCAAATGTTCATCAACTAGGGAGTGCATGAACACATTGTGGCAGGTCTAGACAGTGGGATCAACAAGAATGTGGTACTAATACATCAGTGACACGGTTGACTTTCAGATAATTATGCTGAGTGAAGAAGCCAGGCACAGAAGTCCACATACCGTATGACTCCATATGTGCACCCATTTCTAGAACAGGCGAAACTATAGAGACAGCCTGCAGATCAGTAGTTGCCTGGGCCTGTGGGTGGGAATGGGGATTGCCTGCCAACAAGCATAGGGAACTTTTTGGGGTAAGGGAAGCATTCTAAAAGTGGATGGAGGGGCCGGTTGCACAACTGTATAAATTTACATTGAACTGTACAGTTAAAATGGGTGCATTTTAGGGTATGCAAAGTGTGCTTCGGTAAAACTGTTAAAATATTTGAAGACAGGGCACCTGGGTGGCTCAGTTGATTAAGCCTCTGGCTTTGGGTCAAGTCATGATCCTAGGGTCCTAAGATTGAGTCCCACATTGGGCTCCTTGCTCAGCAGAGAGCCTGCTTCTCCTCCCTCTGCAGCTCCCCCTGCCTGTGTGCTCTCTCTCTGTCAATTAAATAAATACAACCATTAAAGAAAAAAAATTAAAAAAATAAAATATTTGAAGACATGTACATTCTAAAAATGATTCTAACTTTTAAAAAAGTGATTAGAATGGTTATAATAAAATTCTGCACTACATTCCAGCAGTCCAGTTTCCTTTGGTGCAGGCAACCCATATCATTAGCTACCCACCCCCCACCCCATGTTCAGAGCTATTCTGTACATGAAAAGCACGTAATTATATTTTTCTGTGTGCAAAAAAATAGTATAGTTTGCTTTTCCCTCTCAGATGATAGTAGACCACAAATACTGTTTTGTTGTTTTTTACCTAACACAGGGTATATCTTGGAGATCTTTCTCTAACATAAGGAACTATAGCTCTCACGTGCCGTCCTTTTGCATTCCATCATTTGGTGGCCACTCCTCTACTGATGGACCCCTGGCTTGGTTCCAGGCTTTGGCCACTACAAAAATGCTTGGCCAAATTACTTAACCTCACCGTACCTTTCAGTTCCCTATTCTTTTAGTGGACCTAATGGTAGCAGTGCCTACTTCATATATTGTTGAGAGTATGGAATGAGCTAGTGTAGAGAAAGTGCTTAAAGCTTTTTTGCAGGGTGGTGCGTGGGTGGCTCAGTTGGTTAAGTGCCTCCTTTTTTTTTTTTTTAAGATTTTATTTATTTATTCATGAGAGACACACAGAGAGAGAGAGAGAGGCAGAGACACACAAGACAGAGGGAGAAGCAGGCTTCCATGCAGGGAGCCCGACGTGGGACTCGATCCCAGGTCTCCAGGATCACAGCCTGAACCAAAGGCAGATGCTCAACTGCTGAGTCACCCAGGGGTCCCTAAATAAAATCTTTAAAAAAAGATTTTTTTTTTTTAATTTAGAGAGAGAGAGGGAGTGAGAGAAGGGGCAGAGGGAGAGGGAGGAGAGAATCTTAAAAGCAGGTTCTTTGTTAAGTATGGAGTCTGTTGTGGGGCTCGATCTTACAACCCTGAGATCATGGCCTGAGCCGAAGTCACGAGCCAGACGCTTAGCTGACTGAGCTACCCAGGTGCCCCAGCATACAGAAAGTGCTTAGGCTGTTCCTGTCAATGGGAACTCTATGTAAACCATTAGCTGTATGGTCATCTCCAAGAAGAACCTTGTATGTATGTCATTTCACATGTGTGCAGGTATATTAGTAGGATAAGCTCTGAGAAGTGGGGTTACTCAATCCAAGGGTACATACAGATTATTTTATTTATTTATTTATTTATTTTTTTTTAAATTTTTTTTTAAAATGTTTATTTATTTATGATAGTCACAGAGAGATAGAGAGAGAGGCAGAGACACAGGCAGAGGGAGAAGCAGGCTCCATGCACCGGGAGCCCGACATGGGATTCGATCCCGGGTCTCCAGGATCGCGCCCTGGGCCAAAGGCAGGTGCCAAACCGCTGCGCCACCCAGGGATCCCCATACAGATTATTTTAGATGGGTTTTGCCAAATTATTTTATTCCTTCCAGTGTGTCCTCATAGCCTTACCAAATGGCACCAGACTCTACAGTCTGGTCTTTTAGACTTTCGTCAAAGTAAAGATGTGGGCAAAAGTAAAAAGTATGATGTTGGATCTCCTAGTTTTGGGGAGGAAAGATGGTTCTCGTTGGTGTAGAAAGTTTTCTGCCTGAAATGCAAGACAGCATGTGTGGGGTTCTTTTCACAAAGGTAGCAAGTCACGAGGGGAGGAAGATATTGAGCCTGGAGAACTCTATCACATTTACAATTTTTGCAAATTCAATCAGGAATGCAAATGGTTTCTCAGGACACATCTGCCAGTTGCTTACATCTTTCATGCCCTGGCAACATATGGGTGAGGTAAAAACACAAACACTCGAAACCCAGAGAAAAGTACATCCCAGCCAACAAGAAGCCTTTTGAGTTCTCGTCAAAACATGAGCATTTTGTTGCACCATAGAATGAGAGACTATGCGAGAAGCATCTCAGACCAGGCAGGAGCAGGACGACGTTAAAAGCACCAGCTTTCCTGGGGTTCTGGTACAGATCAGCTTGTTTTGGGTCTCACTGTTTGGATAGAAGTGGCAGCATTGGAGAAATGATTAGACAGTAACCTGTTTGTCAATGTATTTATTCATTAAATGTTCAAAGAATTATTATTTGAATGCATGGATTGTGGCATTTGAAAGTCATTGATCAGGGATTTGACATTTTTGCAAAGAATTCTAGAAACAGGAGTCCTCTCTTCCCTGCTCTGAAGCTGGCTGAACACCCTGAAGAGGGGGTTCGCTTATTGTATTTTGCCCCTTACCCTTTGCTGTCTCGTAAGGACCTTTCTGTTTTCTTTTTCCATCTCTGGGCTCCCTGTCTTTTGGGTGGGAGTTTCTCTTTATACACAAGTTGTGGAACCTCACGGGCTGCCAAGGGCTCCTCTTTGATGCACCTCACAGGACAAGTCGTGTGTATACAAGGGTTCCTCACACTGGAGGTGGCAGCTCCATCGCAGCTCAGACTCCATCTCCAAGGCCCTGGTTTCCCACTGGCTCCCAGCCTGCCTTCCCTAGTGCTGGCTCCAGCCAGTGCCCCTGCAGCTCTGGGTCCCGCTCAGTGTGGTGACGTCCCTCAGCAGTTCTGGGCTGGCCTCCCCACACCACACTGTCCCTGGGATGAGGGGAGGGCCCCTTGGGAGCTTCTGCCCACGTCAGAATGTTTCTGTCTTCTTTAATGCCCCTCATTGGGTCATGTGACCACCGATGACCAGATAACTCAAGTTTTCTCCAAAGGGAGAAGAGACATAGATATTGGGAAGGCAACGAACAAATACCTGATAATTTGAAAAAGACTCCTGTGAGTCTGGCACTTGGCCTATCCCTGTGCCTTTGAGCTTGAGAAGAACTGATCTGAAATCTGTTCATTGTTTTTGGGGAAAAGAATTACTCTTTCCTTGAGTTATTGGTCTTGGGCTCAACATTCTCTATTTCAGCATTTTAGATTCTGCTGGAAAAGCTACCTGCCTTCCTCATTGACCTGTTTTCAGTAAAGACAGTATGAGCTCAAAATGGAGCACACTCTGACATTCCGTTGTCATGGCAACCTGAGTGGTAAACATCAGCTTGATGCTGTTTGAAGGGGGTGGCAGGAGTTAGGGATTGGGAGACTGGAGGAAAGCCAAAGATTTGGGGCCCTAGGCTCTGCCCCAGATTCCATAGGGAATGCTCCCTAGAAGGCCCAAGGAAGGTCACTTCGGTCTCCACCAGGGATGTCAGAAGGGAATGAGCTGGAGCGAGCAGTAGGGGTTTGTGTCCAAACCTTCTAACTCCTGTTCGGACCCTCTCTTTAAAGCCACAGTGCTGGGAGGAACTGTCTGTTCCCCATGCTCCCCTTGTGTTCTTTTTTTTCCCCCCCTTGTGTTCTGCTGGAGCCTCACCACCACCACTGTGCCTCTTGCTAGCACCTCTCCACGGAAACCGTTCCCCCTGCCCCTGCCAGGTCCTCGGGCATGCCCCACCTTGCATGGCCCTTCTGACTGCACTACCCCCCAACCCCACCCCTCATCCCAGGATGACCCTCTAAGCCTTCTTTCAGGTTCCTGGGCACCTGCCAGACCTGTGCACTAAGGGGCCTCCTTCTGGGCTCCTCTTCCCACTCTGCAGGCTTCTTTCCCCTTCTTCCAGTGACTTCAGTCCCCCTATCCTCCCTCCAATAACACCCCCACTTTTGTGCTCAGAGCCCTGTCCTGAGCTTCAGCTTCTGCTTTAGCTCTTCCTCTGTCCTCAGGGGCATGGGGGCTCACAGGTGTTTCAGAATCACTGTGCCCCAAGCAGAGCTCGTCTGCTTCCCTGGCACCTTCTCCCACTCAGTAACTGGCCTGGCCTCACCCCCACCCCGTCCCCACCCAGCGCCACTCTGACTCTTTAGAGTGTCCAGTCAGTGTCCAGTCCATCTCCACAGCCTGCCAGCATCTCTGGCATCTTCTTCCCATCCCAGCAGCCATTTTGCAGAATAGATTGTGGTGAGTTTGGGGATCAGAGGTGATCAAACAAAAATATGTGACCATGGGATGGCAGCAACCACAAGCTTTATTTGGGCATCACTTGGACAGGTTGCATGTTCAGGAAGTCCCCCACTGCAGGAGACTTCCAGAAACAGAGGCCCCCACCTGGGTAGAAAGAGATCAGTGCTCTTGGGAGAGGAGGGAACTGGTCAGGGAGCTGTGTTTGAGTGCCATCCCTCAGTAGCCTGATGGGAGCCTCTGGGTCAGGGGCTCTGAAGGTCAGCAGCGGCTGGGGGTCTCTTATACCCCAGGGTTTTTCTTATTCATGGGGAGCATATTTTGGGTGCAGTTTCATGGGGGATGCAAGGCAAGCAGGCTCTAAGTGGCTAAAAATATGCTGATTTGGACTATATTTAAAGCAATTGGATGTGTAAAAAATTGAGTTTGGCACCAGCGATCTTGGAAGGAATGGTCCTAGTCTCCTCTGAAGAAGTAAAGAATATGGGGGCTCATTTATATAACAAGGTCGCCCTCTATGACCAGGACCTTTCCATCAGTTTCCATCCTGGTCATTCCTGCTTCTAGTCCATTCTCTATCATTCCAGGGCCATGGTTTGCTGAATTGCATGGAATGGTGCCATGTTCCCATGACGTAAGCCACCTCACTGGCTTCCCTTTGCCCCTGGGATGAAGGCCAGACAGCATTAAGTGGCATCCAGCTGGCTGTGCATGGCCTGGACATTCCTCTCCAGCCTAATCCGGAGCCCTTTCTCCCTCTCTCTGACACCTGCTGTAGCCTCACTGCCCCCCGTGGCCTTCAGCAGGTCTATGTCCTCCCACCTCTGCCCTTTGCCTCTGCTGTCTTCCTCTGCCCAGTACCCTCTTTCCCACCCCGTGGCCTGGTTTATTCCATTTGTCCCACGGGCACTGTGTTAGATTCCTGGGCCTGCTGCAACAAATGACCACAAAATCACATGAACGTGTCATCTCACAGTTCAGGAGGCCAGAATTCCAAACACGTGGTGCCAGGGGGTTCATTCCTCTCAGAGGCACCGAGGCAGAGCCCATCCCATGCCTCTGTTCCAGCTCCTGGGGGCCCTGGGCATTCTTTGGCTTGTGGACATAATCCGTCCCATCTCTGCCTCTGTGTTCACATGGCCATCTCCTCTGTTTTTGTGATAATTCCTCTCCTTTCTCTTAAAAATATACTAATCATTGGATTTAACCTAACATGACCTAATTTCATCTGCCGGGACCCTGTTTCCAACTGGGGTCACATTGTGGGGTTGCAGGTGGATGGGAGTTTTGGCAGCATTCTTCAACTTGGTCTGCAGGTCCGGGTTTTCCCGGTTCCATCCGATGGCCTTAGGTGCCCCTCCTCTGTGCATCCACTGTCACAGCCTTGCTTTTCTTTATGGAATGGCTCACTTATGTTCATGCCCCGGGTGAGACTGAGCCCTGCCAGGACGAGGCTGCCTTGGTCCATTGTGCACCCGATCACTCAGTGAGCACTTGATGCATGAATGGCCATATGCACTTTGTGTTTGTAACCCCCAGAGTTGGTAAAAAAGCCAAACAGAGGGAAAAAAAACAGACCTCCAGTGTGACAGTGTGAGGAGGTGGGGCCTTTGGGGGTGGTTAGGGCTAGATGAGGCCAGAGGGTAGGACCCCCCATGATGGGATCAGTACAAGAGTTCCTTTGTCCGCTGTGTGAGGAGGACTCGGGGAGAAGCTGGCCATCTCCAAGCAAGGAAGTGGATGCTGGATGGTGAACTGGTCAGCACCATGTTCTTGGACTCCTCAGCCCCAAGGAGTGTGAGCAGATAACTGTCTGTTGTTTAAGCCACCAGGTCTCCGGTATTTGTTACAGCAGCCAGAGCTGACTGAGGCAGATGGGAATGCCTGACTCAGCCCATCTGACACCCACAAAACCTGAGGAGGTGGATCATATTCCTGTCTTCTTCTTTCACATGTTCCTTGTGGGGCTGAGCTGCTTGCCATGGTGACCAGCTGGCCCAAAGGTGGGCTGATTTTCCAGCCATAATCGCCTGCTCTGTAGCCCAGGCTCCACCACCCTGTACTTTTGAGGATGCTAGGAGCGTGGGCTGGGCCTAAGTGGCTTCTGGCTAGATGGAGACTAGCTGCTGGGTTTGTTAATCCCATGGGGACAGTCCTCCCAGTCACTCTGTTGTGGCCACAGGCTGGATGCATCTCTGCCAGGAGGGGCATTTTCACGTCTCATGCTGCCTCGGGCCCCTCAGCACTCTGGCGTCTGTGCGAGGAGGTGCAGGGGCAGTTCGGCCTGAGAGGGGGATTTCCTCCTGGAGCCAATGCATCTGAAATGAAGGAAAGGCCTTTTCATAAAACCGCCAGATTTCCCTGGCAGGATGCCACCGATCCAGGCCGGAACCAGTTCCCGTGCTCTTTGCTGGCTCGGGGGGAAGGCGCTGGGGTGGGCAGGATTGCCAGTGGACCCCCGGCCATGGGGAGGGGCAAGGCCGCCGAGATCCCCCCTCGGGGTGCTCGCTCACCTCCTCCCAGGGCTCCTGGAGGAGGGGATGTGCTCTGGGCTTTCCGACTTGCCAACCGGGAGCCCCGTGAGGCGGAGCCATCATGCATGTTAGAGGGCGTCCAGTCAGGAGGCAGCAGGGCGCCTTGGCGCGCGTCCCCAAGTCGCCCCAAGCCTGGCTTTCTGTCCTGGATTTGGGGGACCGACCACCTGCCGTCACACGGCGGCGACAGCCTCGGCCACTAGGTGGCAGTGTTGCTGCGCACGAGGCGCTGATCCTGCACAGCGACCGCGGAGGGGCTGGGGTCAGGGGGGCAGCCGGCCTGGGGGCAGGCACCCCGCTTGGTCCCCTGCACCTGCCTCTACCTCCCTGGGTGCTGTCCCCTGTGCCCCTCCCTTCCCAAGAGGACTCTGCCCTACACTGAATAAGCTCTGAATTAATCCTGAGAAAAGAGGAGCTGAGAGTTTTTGTTTTGTCCCCACCTGGGACCTCCCGGAGCTCTTGCTAATAAGAAGCAAGTTTACCCATAACAAGAGCTCCTTGCATAGCCCCCCAGCGCTGGTGTGGGGACGGAGTTCCCACTCCTTCCCTGGTGTTCTTTATGGGTTTCAACCTGCAGACTTTGGGACATACTGTCAGTCACAGGCAATCACGGAGCCCTGTTTGCTTTAGGAGAAAGGAGGTGACTGAGTCTGGGCCACTGCAGCCCTGAAGCCAAAAAGAAGGAAAAAAAGCAGAAGCATTATAGGTTCCAGGAGCCTGCAGAAAGGACGGTGGATAGAGCCTGGACTCCACCCTTTATGGGCTTTGTGACTTTAGGCATGTTTCTTTTTCTTTCTTTCTTTTTTTTTTTTTTTATGATAGTCACGGAGAGAGAGGGAGAGAGAGAGAGAGAGAGGCAGAGACACAGGCAGAGGGAGAAGCAGGCTCCATGCACCGGGAGCCCGACGTGGGACTCGATCCCGGGTCTCCAGGATCGTGCCCTGGGCCAAAGGCAGGCGCCAAACCGCTGCGCCACCCAGGGATCCCTTTAGGCATGTTTCTTGACATCTATGTGCCTTCCTCTTTTAACCTATAAAGTGGACACAGCACTACAAAATTATTTAATTATATTAAAAATTAATATGAGACTAATATCCTGTCTCCCAGAACTGTGTAAAGAATAAATGTGTAAAGAGCTAATACACATGAAGCAGGTTAACAGTGTCAAGAGGATTCCTCAGTTATTATTATTATTATTATTATTATTATTATTATTGCTGCCAGTATTTCATTCATTGGATAGTACTAATGGCAAACTTGTGATAACCAGTGTTGATATATTCTGTCTCTGAGATTTGGCAACACAAATAACCTGTATCGGGCAAGTTAACGATACATTATTTATCTTTATTATTACCAGTTCTTAAACGTAGATTCGTCTTCCCTTCTCAGTTAAAGTGTTAAGTTCCTCAGAGGCAGACCTCGCCCTCTGCTTGTCTTTTAATCACTGCTCTGCACTCCCTGCACCCCCGACTCCTTGACTTGCTTAATTGTTGTGAGAAATTAATGCAGACAGGAAATGGGCTTTTTTTAAAAAATGGTAGGTGAAATGGGAATTTCAAGCAACTGAATAGTCAATAGGATTGTGGAAGAAATGTTGAAGGACCCAGAGATCATGCTGTTTAAACTCTTAACCCTTAAAAATGTATTTTTTTTTAAATTTTGAGAGAGAGAGAGAGAGGGAGCATGAGCCAGAGGGAAGGGCAGAGGCAGAGTGAGAATTCTAAGCAGACTCCATGCTCAGCATGGATCCCCTTGTGGAGCTCAATCTCATGACCTTGAGATCATGACCTGAGCTAAAATCAAGAGTCAGACTCTTCACCAACTGAGCCACCCAGCTGTTCCCCCCCCCCAAGAAAGTCTTAAAGATTTATTAAAGCAAATTCTCTAGCTACCAGCCACAAAGACCAGACAATTGTTACCTTTCCTCTAGTTACTTTGCATGTTTTTTTTCAATTTTAATTTTTAGTTTGTTTTTATTCATGAGACACACAGAGGGAGGCAGAGACCTAGGCAGGGGGAGAAGAAGGCTCCTCACAGGGAGCCCAGTGTAAGACTCAATCCCTGAACCGGGGTTACGTCCTGAGCCGAAGGTAGATGCTCAACCCCTGAGCGACCCAGGTGTCCCACTTTGCATGTTTGAAAAGAGTAGTCTGTATTGAAAAAGTTAAGAGAAGGAAAGATGTTCCACGAAGGATTTTGGATTGCCCTGAGCTAGCCTGGGTTAGTAGTGTTTCACTGCATTGTCCAGTGCTTTTTCTGCCTCTCCTGAGGTGGTCGTAGGATTTTAATCTTTCATTCTGTTTATGTGATGTACCATTCATTTTTTTATGGTACCGTACCAGTTTTAAATGCAAATATAAGGGCAATTAACCCATAGGCAGAATCCTTAAAACAACACCAGTCATATTTTGTAGCTCATACTTGCATATGCATTTTGTTCTTTTCACGACCATGGAAATTCTGCACAGAACTAACTCAGCTGTGTCTACTGCACTTGATTAGCACACTGTGGCACTTTGTCATTTTTTTCTGCATTTGAAGAAAGTCCTGGTTTGAAAAGGGAGCATGGCTTTTCTGAGCTGTCAGTGCCCCTGCTAATGTGTCTTAGATGCAGCACAGTCACTTTTGCTTGCTTTGGGTCTCACTTATCTCCCTATGTGGTGGGTCCACTGGAAATCTCGCTCCTGGGGCATCTGGAATGCCGTGTGCAAACAGAGCAGGAAGCGCCAGCAGATGAGCATAGTGTGGGCATGCTTGTGTGCCTGCTTCCTTGTCCTGTTATTCTGCACTTACAAAGCACAAGTTTAAAGATAAACTCTTAAGAATTTCAGAGGTGTGGAGTGGGACAACAGAGCATCAAAACAACCATGGGCCTTTCTGAGCTTGGGACCAGGTCTCTGCTTTATCACTGCCCGCTGAGATCACTGTGAAGATTCAGTATTCTAAAGAAACATATCAGCCCTGCAGTGGATGTTGGTTTTTTGGGGGGCCCTGGGTTCAGATTAGCCACCTTGTGTTTCAAATGGAGTATGTCAGACTCTAAAGGTTAAACTCATTTGTTCTGCATGGTCACTAAAATGTCTGGTTTGTGACCCCAGGTGTATTCCTGATATCTTTTTTTCCCAGACCAACATTGTTGAGAGTAGTACTAACAGTAAAGAAATCGGCCTTGACTTAGTGGGAATTGTTCCATTTGGGTAACTGAGTGGATTTTTGTGTTGCTTCATACAAAGAACATCCTCATTCTTCTTGTCAAAATGGTACCCTACTGTTGCTTTGGGGGGACCCCCCCAACCATGTGATACTTTAGCTGGGGCTCATGTAGCTCCAAGCTCTTGGGAAGAGACACAGGACTTTGCACCAATTGGAACAGGCTATTCCTCTGGCCACAGTCATTGGTTCAGGGATGAGCATGTGACCTGTCAGAGACAAGGAGATGCTCTGCTTGCTTCTTCCTTGCAACATGGTCTTGTTGCATGTGAAGGAAGGAAAATTGAGGCTTGGTGATGCTAATCATGCTGTTATGTGCATATTGAGAATGAAACCAGCTTTGTGAGAGAGAGCAGAGTGAGGGAAGAAAACATGCACCTTAAAAAATAACTTTTTAAAAATCTTTTTTAAAAACCCAACTTTTAGAATTTACTTGCAGTAAAATTTGCTTTTTGGCATATAGATCTAGGAGTTTTTGACACATGTGTAGCTTTGTGTAAGCACCACCACAACCAGGATACAGAGCAGTTCAATCACCTCCTCCCCAGTCCTTTAAAAATTTTTGTTTTGTAGTCAGACCTTCCCCAGCCTGTAACTCTTAGCAGTCTGTGACCTATTCTCCATCCCTGTAGTTGAGATTTTTCTAGAATGTCACCTAAGTGAAATCATACAGGAGGTAGCTTTTTGTGATTGCTTTATTTCATTCATGGGCATATGTTTGAAACTTATCCATGTTGTGTATCCATCCTTTGCTTTTCTTTAGTGCTGAGTACTATTCCATCCAGTGGATGTACCATTTGTGTATGCACTCTCCAGTTGAAGACATTTGTGAAGATCCATGTCAATGACGTTTCTTAGATGCTGAATCCAGCCAGGCCTGACACGAGCCCACTCCTACACTCCCCAGTTCTGACTGCTATTAACTTCCATTTTTTTTTTTTAGACTTGGTATGGATTTTCTGTGACCTGAAAGAATCACTTTTTTTCCCCCTCTTTTTTCTGAGAGGGAGAGCATGTGAGCACAAGTTGGGGGAGGGGCACAGGGGGAGGGAGAGAGAATCTCTCGCAGACTCCCTGCTGAGCACAGAGTCAGACATGGGGCTCCATCTCATGACCCTGAGATCATGACCTGAGCCCAAATCAAGAGTCAGATGCTTACCTGACTGGTCTACCCAGGCGCCCCAAGAATCACTTTTGATATCAACAATGCGTGGACATTAACAAGACTCAGGTCTGAACAAGTGAGAAGTCCAAAGCAAATGGACTCCACATGTGACATTCCTGTAAATGGAGTTATACAGTAATAAGTCACATGCTGGGTTTCCTTTTGGTGGCAGGGAAGGTGGCAGGAGGTGGCACCCCATTTGACACAGAGGGAAATTGAATCTCAGAGGGATGAAATGACTTGTCTGGGTACATCAGTTGAGCCGGTGGCAGGCCTGGGGGTCCAGCCTGGCTGTCCCTTTGCCTCTAGTGAGCCTCAGCAGCCTCCCTAGCAGACAGGAGCAAAGCTGTCAGCATTACTTAGTGAATTTCCCTTTTTTATTTAAACAATCTCTGAGGTGTCCAATTTAGAATAAATATAAATGGAAATTAGAACAAGGTCATCAACATTTCCTACTGTTTAACAGCTGACGGTGCCTATAGGAGGTCAAAATTACTGTCACTAAGATCTATATAATCCGTTTAATAATGCTCTTTCTACATCTGGTGCCCATGGAAATCTCTCACGTTGGCTTAACAGCCCCTCATTTTGTTTCTCTGAACATCTTTCTCCTTTGCACTAACAAAAGCCCAGTTCACACAAAGGAAGAGATATGTGATTTGTTTTAAATTTTTGGTAGGGGCAGGACCACAACTGTTCAAATTGTTAGTCTAGACACTGTGGTTGTAGAGCGGTATTGCTAGCTGCTCAAGTGAACAAAAATCAGCCATGGCTTAGCACACTAGATGATTTCTCGCTCACATCCAATTTAGGTGGTCACGGTTGGTAGGCTCTCCTCCAGGCAGAGACTCGGGGGCCCAGGCTCCTTCCAGCTCATGGATCTGCCATGACTGGGGCCTCAGACTCCTCCTTTTCTCCCCACTGGAAGGTAAAAGATAACAATTTTAGCTTCATAATATGCAACACTTATATTTCATTGGCCAGTACTGGTGCCCCGGTCACTGGAGGCAGGAGAGGCTGGGCAAGTTCCTGGTTGAGCAGCCATATACAATACTATGGTTGGGAAGACTTTTTCTGACGGGTAGCCATTTCTCCCACCGACACGACGCTTCATTGTCTAGACTAAAGCTGCTGTCCCCTTGCTCCCCTGCTCCGATTTCCAGCACTGTTCAATGCTGCCCTCCCCTGCTTGGCTGGTTTCGGGTTTGTGCAGACAAAGCCTGCTCATCGTCACAGTCCTGAGTGCATATGGGGACAATAAAATGATACAGCGTAACTTCCAAAGAAAACAATAATCTTCTATCCCTTTGTGTCTTTGATCTCTGTCGCCAAAGCCAGTGGGGGCCAGCCATTTCTGCTGTCAGTTCTGCTGGTGATTATTTCAATAACTCTACCGAGGTACTATTCTACGCCTGCTCCTTGCGTTAACATGTTTAGACAGTAGTGCTCTTTGTATAAGAGAGGAGGATTAAGCTAATGCACACACCTTCCTGCTCTGTTTTCTTACCAGTTACCATTGTATTTGGCTGCCGGTAACAGAAACCAATGGCCACGGGGGCTTAGGCAAGTGGGAGCTTATTTTATTTAGTTTATTCTTCTATCTCATGTTGTGGCTTAGCTCTTTTCTGACTTCCTGCCTTACTTTCTCATTATGTACCTTTGGTCCTCATGTTGCATGGCGGTTGCCCCACCTGCATTCCGTCTCAGGATGAGAGCACCAGCACCCACCACACTTGGATGTCTGACATTTCTCTCAAGGGTTAATGTAATCTCCTCAGAGAAGGGCTAAGTTTTGACTGGGGATAAGTAGTCTCCCTTTACTCAGGGAGGGGACAGTTGGGAGCAGGTCTGCCTGGAGTGGGTGTCCCACCTTCAGCCACTTGTTGTCTTCCATAGACTTGTTGGAATATTTTTGGATAGCCTTCCTTCGTTTCTCAAGATAATAAGTTTATTCCTTTTTTGTACTTTTATGCTTTTATTTCTGTGTGGTTTCTGTGGGAATGCAGGGAAATGTGTTTAGTCTACCACTTAAAATCAAATTCCATGTCTTTCTTTCTAAAGGAAAAAAATGTCAATATTTCTCTTAGTTTGAAAATACATAAAACATATATCAGAAAGTTGAAGGGTGTTCATAACCCCCATATGCAGAGCTTTGCCTCCAGGTAAGGGTCTGCTTGAGTTCTGGCATGGGAGTTGACAAAATGATTCTACAGTTCACGTGGAAGGCAAAAAATGCGCAAGCCTAGCTAATAAAAATTTGATATAAAATAGTAACCCCTGTGTGAATTTGCTAGGGCTACCATAACAAAGTACCACAAACTGAGTGGTTTAAAAAACAGGAATTTATTTTGTCACAACTCTGGAGGCTAGATGCCCAAGATCATGGTAGCAGCACGTTGATTTCTTTGAGGCTTCTCTGCTTGTTTTATAGACGGCTTTTCCTGTGTCCTCATACGGTCTTTGCTGTGTGTGTGTGTGTGTGTGTACACATACATGCATATGCGTGTGTGTCCTAGAAGTAGTGCTAGATTAGGCTTTGCCCTGGTGACCTCATTTTAACTTAATTACTTTTATAGACTCCATCCCCAAGTTTTTTGATAACTCTCCTCCACCTCCAAACTGGGAAGTAAAATACAATACTTCTACTGATGATTCAGTGAAAGCTAATTATCTGCTGCCAACAGATTCTCCATTTATGTTATACACCTAGAGACTTTTCAGATGAATTCAAGAGTTAAATGTAATACCTGAAATCCACAAAGAGGGGACATCTGTAATCTCACTACCAGAAAAAGAAAAAAAAATCAAGCTAATTCACATACCCATCACCCTCTGAGATGAATTAACTTGGTTGTGGTCATTATTTCACAATATATATGTGTATCAAACCTCCAAAGTGTACATCTTAAATATATACAATTTTTAATTGTCAAATATCCCTCAATAAAGAAGAATTAAATGTAAAAATATAGACACACACCTGTGTCTACATACACCTACCCACAGAAAACTAGGTGAAAGTATCCGTGAGCATGTATTTGATCTTGGGATATGGGGAGAGCTTTCTTGGCATAAAAGCAGTGCTACACATCATGAATGAAAAGATTAATATTCTGTTATGTTCTAAATATTGTGAATTGGCCTTTTATTGTCTATATAGAATATTTGTACCCCCAGATTTTGCCTGAGGATATAATCTCCAGTGTCCTGCCTCTTTCTAAGACCTTGGCTGGTTTGGTAAGGAAGCCTGTCCTGGAGGGGAGTGGAAAGGTAGGATTCTTTATGATCATAGTCTGGATTTTACCTCTCTATCAGACTGGACCTTCCACCAGCTGTCCGCTCTCCTGGCCCACACTCCTTTGTCTTTGTTCTCTGTAGAATGGTTTTTGCTTGATTGTCTGTCATGGCTACATCCCGCCTTATAGGCAGGAGCACCCAAAGGAAGCATGCTAGTACGCTTGCAGGGTGTTGTAAGGTGCTATCATGTCTCCTCAGGGGCCATTCCGGAGTGCCCCACAGAGGAATCTCTCAGAGCCAGGAAAAGCTTTGCTTCTTGCAAAAGGACAAGAGTCCTTCCATCTTATGGTCGGTGTCCAACAAGTGACCTCATCTTGTGTTTTGAGAGCTGGGCAGTTCAGAGGCACATTGGCAGGTCCTTTGGCTCATGCTCTTATGGTGTAGAAGTTGCTTGCTGAGCTGTCCTGTGGCAGCAGAATGTAGGGACCACGAGCTCTGCTTGGAGCTGACCTGCTTGGATGGAATCCTACCTCTGCTGCTTACTAGCTGTGTGATCTCAGGCAGGTCACATAACCCTCAGTGCCTCGGTTTCTCCATCTACAAGCAGGGACAATCATCAAATCCTCCTAACCAAAATAAAGATGAAGAGTTACTACCTGTAAGAAGGTACATCATGAGGATTATGTAAATTGTGATGTTGACAATGATTGCATTGGCCCTTCTCTGTATTTTATGTTTTTCTATCACTATAATTTATAGTCCTATCTAAACCTTAATGAACTTGTTAGCATATGACCCAACACTTGCCCTCAAGGCAATTAATGAGTTAATTTTTAGGTAGACACAAAGCACCTACTGCCTACTGAGTAGTGTCTGTTGTTTGGTTGAGTCACCTAGGGAACACAGAAAAAAATGCACCCTCCTGCACCCCCCCCCCCCCCGCTGAGACCATCTAAATCAAATTGGTGGGGAGGCCCAGGTATGATTTATATGTTTCCTACGCTGCGTATCTCCTGTGCCACCAGGGTTGAAAATTATCAGCTGTAAGTCAGGGCCACACTTTGCCAGTGTGAGGCAAGATCAGTGAGGGATGTCTGTGGCTGGTGTTTTTCAAAGACTTGGCCACCTGGCCCACTGGAAGGAGAGGCTTCTACGGCTGGCTGTCTATCCCCGAGTTGTCTTGTGTGAATTAGAAGAGATTCAGCTGCAGAAATGTAACAGGCTGTTACCCTTTGGTGGGTGACCAGTAGCCACAAGATTGATAATTAGCTACCAGGTCAGGAGAAACTGAGCCTGTGGGTTGCACCATCTTGGGGCTCAGGACTACAGGTCCTGCCAGTCCTAACCAAGGCACATGTCCAGGAATATTTTTTGTGTGCCAGACACAGCAGTGATGTCCATTCATGCACTTGGGGTCACAGAGTCCCTGCCAGGGTTCCTGGTGCCCTGTGCCCTGTAGATTGCTTCATTCTGGGAGGTTCTCTGCTAAAGCCACAGAGCATCCCTCTGGCTTAGCTTGTGCTCTTGCTGAAGCTGTGCTTGATTCTCTTCCTGGCTCAGGAGGAGGGCAGTGATGAAAGCCCTGTTCAGCTGGGCCTCCTGAGACTCCCTCATTTTATGCTCTCAGGACCTACCTCCTTTGGATGGGTGGTGAGTAGTCCTCTAGGAAATCAGCTGACTGAATAGGGGCTCATTAATTCAGGCCACACGGTCTACCTGCCAATGGGACCAAGAACGGTGCCACTAGATGACATTTGAGGACCAGAGGGAGGAGTGAGTGGTAGCTTCTCAAGCCATGGATGTATTTCTCAGCATACAGTCCCATGGCTTTATAAAATACTCCTAAATTTGGATATCATATTTTGTTGCAATCTGGTTCGAGGACAAAATGAGACCCTGGCAGCCGATGTTTATGGCTTTCCATATAAGCTTTCAGACAAAATTTGTACTGCATTTTGCTTGAGTTATGGTGGGGTGGTGGGACTGTAAACCTCACACTGTTATTTCAGATAAAATGCAGGCTTTGGCCACAATAAACAAGAGAGGAGGCATGGCTTTAAATTTCTTGTAAATCAATTTTTGAGAGGTATAAAATATTGACATAAATGATTTTAAAAATCCACAATGAAAAAAGAGCATACTAAACTCTGCACATATTTTAATTTCCTTTTCCATGATTTTAAATAAGTCAGAATTTAAACCTGGCCTTGCTCTTCCCCTAAATTTTATGAGAAGGTAAAATTTGACCTACTCTACTTCCCAAATCTGGTCAGCTGGGTACCCATTTTGCTCTGCACAAGGGTGCTGTCATGTGGCTAACGGCAGATGTTCCCTTGTTGCCAATTATTTCATGGTCAGATTCACCTAGAATTTAAATTCCTGGTTTGGAGATGGGAAATAAACCAACAAAAAACTAATTTAAATTTCATATGGAATGGTGCTTCTGCATTGCTTGACATTGTCAAAATACAATTTGCCCCTTGGTGGCGGCAGTAGCTAAAACTTTCCTTTAGATGAGGCTAATTCTTCAAAGTCATTTCCCACTCCCCCTCTGTGTTCCACCCAAATCCTACCCAATCCATAGGTTACATCCTGGAAGAAATGTATGTCTGGATCATGGAAGTCAGTATATGGTATGCGTGTTTATGTGGGTAAGCATATATGTTCTACATAATATATATTATGTGCATAATTATAGATTTTAAACAGATTTGGAATAATTTAAATAGAGTTTTGATGTCTGCTTTTTCACTTAATATGTTGTAAACATTTTCTCATGACGCTCCGTATTTGTTGAAGTCGTGGTGCTGATGACCACTTAGTGGCCTACACACAGTATGGTTTTCATCATCTACTTAGTCATTTCCCTCTTGATGGGTTTTTAGGTTGTTTTCAGAGTGTTGCTGTGGTAAACCATGCCTGTGATGAACATACTTGCACACTAATCTCCTTACTGATCTGTGGATTATTATCCTAGCACAATTGCTAGGTGGGGAATTTCTGGGATGGATGTTTTTAGGGGTGTTAATCCTCTGTTCCCTAATTGTTCCATGTTAGATGAGCCCTCCTTCAGGGTTTGCCAGCTTCATGGGGCAAGAATCACATCTGCCTTGTCCCTGTGATAGCCCTACATGACACAGTGGTGGAAATAAGACAAATGAGTAGTAAATATAGTTAGACGGATAATTAGAAGAGTGGGTGGGTAATAAGCCTGCTTCTCCAGTAATTAATCTGAGACAGGACTGGCCATATTGACGACACTTGAAAAGCCCCTCCCTTCTTCTCTCCCTCTCTTCCTTCATACCTTCCTCACCAACATATAAAAGTATATATATTTAAGGTATAAAAATTGATGCTTTGATACAACTACTCATGTATACATAATCACAACCAAGCTCATTAACATATACATTACCTCTGCATTGCTACTGTGTGTGTGTCTCTGTTTAATTTAAAATCTATCCTCGGGGATCCCTGGGTGGCTCAGTGGTTTGGCGCCTGCCTTTGGCCCAGGGCGCGATCCTGGAGTCCCGGGATCAAGTCCTGCGTTGGGCTCCAGCATGGAGCCTACTTCTCCCTCTGCCTGTGTCTCTGCCTCTCTCTCTCTGTCTCTGTGTCTATCATGAATAAATAAGTAAATAAATCTTAAAAAAAAATCTATCCTCTTAGCAAATTACAGCATACAACACAGATTTGTTAACCATGTCACATGTTCTACAGTAGATCTCCAGAGATTATTCATCTTGCATGATTGAAATTTTGTACCCTTTGACTACTAACACCTCCCCACTTCCTCTCCCCAACCCCAGCTCCTGGCCATCACTGTCCTATTGTCTGCTTCTAAGGATCTCACTATTTTAGGTTACACATGCTAGTGAGATCACGCAGTGTTTTGTGGAGAAATTGCGTCCTGAACACCTTCTCGGAGAATGGATGCATCCATCCCTACGTGGTTGTATCTTTTCCCCAGTCTCCTTTTTTTTTAAAATTAAAAATTTAGTTTATTCATCTGCTATGACACAGTACACAAGAGGCAAAGTGTTTCACATCATAGATTTCACTTCCAACTCCTTGGAATGTTCATTTCTCTGGCTAAAAGGAGAGACTAGACATGAGAGGCAGGCAATGCTTAGGCAACTAAAATAAGGATGGGGAGGGGGCTATGCTAATGCCATCTTCACAGGGACTGACATAAGGGGACTGTTAGTCACAAGCTATTTTCTAGAACTGTTAGCTGGAAACAAAGGGGCATTACTCCTAGACGCTCATGCTGTGGTGGGCTTCAGTCATCCCCACCACACAGGTACAACAGCGCTTTCTGGTAGTCGCCCTTGGTGTCTTGCTGGATGTAGTAGTACAGGGACTTGCCGTACTTTCTCTTGAATTCAGACCTAATTTTCAACATGTCCACTTCACTGTGAGAGACCATGGTTCTATTTTTTTTTTTAAAGATTTTATTTATTTATTCATGAGAGACACAGAAAGAGAGGCAGAGACACAGGCAGAGGGAGGAGAAGCAGGCTCCATGCAAGGAGCCCGATGCGGGAATCGATCCCAGGAATCCAGGATCACGTTCTGAGCCAAAGGCAGATGCTCAACCACTGAGCCACCCAGGCGTCCCAAGACCATGATTCTACTCAGGACTTTATCATGAGTCCCCTTGCCCTTCATGGAGTCATACAGTCAGTCAGCAAAATCCAGGGGCTTGTTCTGAATGCACTGGACCAGGTTCAGGAAAGCATTTTCCAGGTCTCCTTTGACCTCCTTCTTGATGCTCTCCAGGATGTCATAAGGACTGTAGCTCTTGTACCTTTCAAATACTTTCTGGAGGTGACACATACTCCTCTCGGTCATGATGCTGATCCACCAAGGCACATCAGTTCCTTTCCTCTTCACTCCAGCATCATAGAGATCCCGGACATATTGGTCAATCAGTCCATAATCATATTGGTCAATCAATCAAATCAATGATAGAGCCATCCTCTGCTCTTCTACCCTTTGCAAGGGCAACTATCAGCTTGCGGAAGTCAACAGATGTGTCAGAAATTATGTCCTTTTCCAGATTGGTCTTGTACATTTCCTTGTAGACTCTGTTAATTTCCTGAAGTTCTTGGTAGGTCCTTGAGCAGATCTCATGAGGGAGTCCTCATCAGTCCCCAGCCCCTTCATGGAGGCTTTCAATTCAGAAGCATATGGAGCAGGTGTTTTCAATAGGCCCAAAATCACGGTCTCCAGGTGGCTGAACAAGGCTGACTTCAGTGCTGATGCAAGTTCAATTTTGGTCCTTCTCTGGTAGGCGAAGGCAACGTCCTGTTTATTGCTGCAGTTGGTCAAAATGTTGAGAATGGTGACCTCACCCACACCTTTGGTCTTGATGGCTGTTTCAGTGTTTGCAGCATCACACTCAGCATCAAAATTCGTATATGCTTTGACTGACTCGTATGCACTTGGAGGCGTGAAGTGATCGCCTTCCAAGCTGAGCTTGCAGAGAATTTAGTGAACAGGAGACATTTTGAAGGAAGCTGGGCGGGCGGGTGCTGAAAGCTGCGAGCGTCCCCAGTTGTAGAGCCTCCCCAATCTCCTAATTACAATTTTGTCATCCTTTGGGCAAGGAAAGCTCACCAAGCACAGGCCTGAAAAGGGGTCCCCAAATTAAATCAATAGAAAAGTATATTTTGTGAATCTGTAATGGCTGCAAAAAAAAAGTTACCAGGAGTTAGAGTCTATGGAGTGGTATTTGTTTGCCTTTTATTCACCCCCAATGCTACATTTTAAACACTGCTGCCTGGTTGCATTTCTTCTTGCACTGGCTCTAGGGTTGGAGATTTATTATTTTAGGGCAGAGAAGAAGCCCTGTCTGTTCTTGGCCTGGTTCCTGGTGGCCTCTCTTAAGTTTGAAAAAGCTGGTTGGAAGTCTGTGTTTTCCCACTGAAAGAAACACACACACATACATAGATGTCTACATACACACATATACATGTTTATGTATATATTTTAGTTAACAAAATAATACATAGTGGTAACAAATTTAAAGAAAGAAGAAATCTAGATGTCAAAACCCTTTCTCTTTGGTTCTGTAGACACACAAACATGTATATACATTACCCACACAGACAAACACATGTGGAATCTTAAAAAAATCCAAGTAGGATCATGAGGATACATTTATAATTTTTTATACTTAATGAGTGACATATTGTGGACATTTTTTTTATTGTGGACATTTTTAAAGTATGTCCATGTAACTCTACCTTATTTTTCTTACACCTGCCTGTTTTTCCACTGTAAAAATTTGTGGTTTATCTAGTTTCCTGTTGATAAACCTTTAGAATGTTTTCAACTAATAAATAGTAATAATAGTAACAATAGCAGGTAAAGACTGAGATTTATGTGTGTTAGCAGTATTCTGAGTGCTTCATAATTACTAACTCATTAATGCTTAATCCAACAATGTAGAACTTGCATTTACATCTTGCATATTTATGAGGACATTTGAGACACAGAGGGGTTAAACTAATTTGCACAAGTGGCTCAGTTAGGAAGAGGCAGAGGTGGGATTCAGATCCAGGCCTCTGGCTCCAGCACATGTGCTCCTAAGTTTGTTTGTGGGAAATGCAAAATGATGCTGCAATGAACATCCTTGCAGATAAATCAACCTCTGCGCAGTCCCACTAGGTTTTCAGAAGGAGTGCTTTCTAGAAGTGGGAACGCTGAGCCATAGTTTCACCCTCATTTCAATAAGAATTATGGAGATGTCTGAATGTTCACTTAGATGCTGCATCTTGGGTGGATGAGTAGAAGCGTAACTATCAAATGATGGAGTGGTAGCATGGCCTATATGATGGCATGATACTGGCTTGGGTGGGCTTTTGCAGGTGCACAACCTCCTCTCTGTGGGGTGACCTAACAAAGAGGCTGTGATCCTCTGAGCCTGGGTCTTTGGAGAGTAAGAGGAGGCGATGTTTTCCCTTGGGTGGAGAAGGGGGGAGACTATGCAGCCAAAGTCTATTGGATCAGTGGTACATGAGCTCCTTCCCACTCGACACTGGCTGTTTTGGAAGATTCCTGAAGAACCCTGTGCTGAGGCTAGGGGAGGCCCTGTGGGCCGGGGGTGGTTTGCTGGAGCAGTGGGTGTAGACTGCACTGTTGTTAGTTTCCTGGCTTCTCATGGCCCGGCCTTTATTCTTCCTTTCCTTTACTTTCTTGCACAGAGACGGAGAGCCGAGGCATTGTGGATAGCCTGCAGAGGTTTTCCTCGCTCCCTGCCTATCTGCCCACAAGCTTCCACATTGCTGATGCAGAGGAGGCCTTCTTCCTTAAAGAAGCCAACCAGGACGTCACAAGGAACTCCAGTCTGCAGGCCCGGGTGGAGTCCTTCTTTATCTACCGGGCCAGGAACCCCCCAACCATCAATGCCAGCTATGGCCCATTTTCAGCAGAGAAGACAATCCCCCAGGAGTTCATGTTGACTTCTGCATCCTTTGGAAACATGGAGAAGTTTCCGTTCAACTGGAAGCTGAAATCCCACATCCTTGACAGCTCCATCTACTCCAACAGACCCAAAGTGCAGACCTTGTTTTACATCACGGGGATGGACTGGGATGACAGTGACCCTGAGGAAAACCTACCGTGCGTCAAGATGTTTGCCTTCCCTGAGGCCAGGGAGGTGGCTGCCAGCTGTCGGCTGCGAGGGGATCCAGGGCTGTGTGTGGCTGAGCTGGAGCTGCTGCCCGAGTGGTTCAGCTCGGGGCTGGACCTGGAGCCGGAGGAGGAGATCCCGGCCCTGCTGGGGGGCACTGCCATGGAGCTCTTCTTCACTCTCTACCCGGCTGACCAGGCCGGCCAGTGTCCACTGGAGGAGGATGGCAAGTGGGAGAACAACATCCACTCAGGCCAGGACAGCCCCCAGCAGGTGTCTCCACCCCGGGAGAGGATTGGGAGTGTGGTAGTCTACCCGACTCAAGACGATCTGAAGTGGTCGATGGTGAGCCTGGATGAGAACGTGGTCATCTCAGTACCCCTGAACCTTGTCCGGGAAGGGGACACGGCCACCTTTCTGGTCTCTCTGGCCAGCGGCTCTATGGCAGACCACTTCACTCTGAGGTAAGTGGCTTTGGTGGGTGGGATGGAACGGAAGCCAACTTTTGGTCATCAGTGAATTGTCAGTTAAAACGTGGTGTTACTAATCTGCTGAGTATCCAGCATAGTGAGGAAACTGACCAACACAGAATAGAGACCCTGTGAGAGGACAAAGTGAAGCAGGATCTGAGGGCGTGGGCCTGGCATCTATGTTCTCTAGAAGCCAGGATTAATAACAAGTGCTCTGAGAGCAGCATGTCAGGCCGGCAGGTGACACTCTGAACCTATCACTGCCTGCCTTGATTCGCTGCCTCTAAGTGGAAACTTTGTAAATGAGTTCCACTTTCCAACTGCAGGAAAGAGCTTCCCGAGACATCTCCGACCTCTCAGGTTTTCATCAAAGTGAACAATCAGTAAAGAATCCTTTAGTAGATTAAACCAGTCTCTGTATGATGAAGACGCAGTTTGAGGACTGAAAAACGTGGGTAGCTTCTTTGCTCGGGGAACAAACCTGTCTCTAGCTGATTTTGCTCACAGAGCTTCGTGAACAGCAGTAGGATGCAGCAGCGGCTCTGCCAGTCCCAGCTGTGTGTCCTGGGGTGAGTCGTCTAACCTCTCTGGACTTCTGTTCCCTCACCGGCGGATGAGGATAACGACGGGCTGTATGTCTCGGGGTTGCTGTGAAGATTCAAGTTGGTAAAGGTCTTGGAACAGAGTCCTCACTGAGTTAGCCTGTGGTGTTTGCCTGGTACTCAGATACCAGGGTGGGTGCAACAGAAGTGAGAAATTCTGATGGAGGCTGACGTGCGGATCACGCCTGTCTGGAGGTGTGCTCCTTTGGGCCTGCAGTAGGATCCTGAGGCTTTGGCAGATCCCAGGTGGGCTTATTAGCCCTGTCTGTTTGGAGCCTCCTGAGTTAGTTTTGGTGAGAACTGAGTCAGGACTTAGTGTGGACCCAGCCCTGTGCTAGTCATTGCAGTGCTGGGGCTGGTTTGGTCTAAAGCCCAGTTGTTGCTTTGTAGAGATTCCTTCAGCCCAAGGCAGCATCAGACGCTTGCTCCACACCAAGCAATGGCAAAGGTATGGATTCTGCACTCATACCACCGAAAGTGCCTTCTGCCCCTACAGACATTGCTAGTCGACTACAGCACATCTGCCCGCCCTCTGCCGTGGCAGACACTGCTGATCGATTGCAGCACGTCCGCATTCCCTCTGTGTGCCTGGGCAGGGCAGACCTGGTTCATCGGTTACAGCACTGAGCCCAGGACTCCTGGCCGACCCTAAAAGTCCGTGTGAGCTGGCGTGGTTGTCACTTATCCGCCAGGCTTGGCGTAGCGGAAACATCGCTGGTGAGAAGCCTGAGGAAAGGGAGATGAGGTGGGTCAGCTGGTCAGGCAGGCGTGGGGGCCGGGCCGGGGAAATGGCACACAGGTACTAGCTCGCTTTCACCGAGGGCTGAGGATGGGCCGGGCACATTCTGAGTTGCTCACGTGCATTAAGTCACGGAAAGCTGACGGCTCGAGGAGGGGAGTGCTGCCATCACCCCTGTTCCCCTGAGGCACAGAGGGGTTCGTCGCTTGCCCGAGGTCACACAGCGGGGGCCGGGGGGCCCTGGACAGGCTCCGGGGCGCTTCATTCCCTCGCAGCCCCTTCCCGGATGCTGCCCCCAGGAGTGCACCTCCTCCAGCCGTGCGGGTGCAGGAGCGGGAGGCCGATGAGGACACGTGGGTGGGGGTGCCCCGAGGGGCAGACACCCTCGATTCCCGCAGATTCCCGCAGAAGCTGCCGTGTGATCTGGAATGGGCCGTCGGGATCCGCCCTGGGAGTTCAGCTCTGGGGGAGGAGGGGCCGCTGTGCGTGGGTATCAGCGAGGCGGGCTTCACTCTCCCCAGGGCTTGGGGGTCGCGGCGTGGGGGGGTGTGGCGTGGGGGGCCGCGGCAGCCGGGGAGGGGCGACACACCTTTGTTCAAACTTCAGTTGTGGCGCCTTGGTGCTGCCCCGGGGGAGAAGCATCCAGCCTGGAGTCTGCGAACTGTGGGCCTCGCCGCCATCCAGGCCGCGTGCGTGCGTGCGTGCGTGTACGTGCCCGCGCGTACGTGTGCGTGCGTGCGTGCTCGCGTGCGCATGCGTGCTGGCGCCCCTGGCGCCCCCCCAGTGTGCGCCGGAGCAAGGACGAGCCTCCACGGTGCTTCTCGGGCGCGTTCGGAAGCTCTGGCGCCCCGGCCTGGCTGCCGCCCAGTTCGCTGGCACCTCGCACCTGCCCCCTTCTCCTGGCCACCCGCGGGCACCCGGGCAGGGTCGCCGCCGCCTCCGCGCGGCCGTTGGGGAGTTCGCGTGAGTGCGCCTGGCGCTGCTCGGCAGGCGCGGGGCCTCCGTGGTGGCGGCTGTCTCGGTGCGGGAGGTGCCAACTGATGCCGCTGTTTTTGTTTTGTTTTGTTTTGTTTTATTTTTTTTTTGTTTTTTTTGTTTGTTTTGTTTTGTTTTAATAAGAACATTATCCGTTTTCGTGATTCTATTTATTTTCTTAGAGTGAGCATGAGCAGGGGTGGGGGGAGGGGGAGAGAAAATACTAAGTAGACACGCGCGGGGCGGGCGCGGCGCTCACAGCCCTGAGGTCGTGACCCGCGCAGCCCCGAGATCAGGACGGGGCATATCAGGAGCCCGAGGGCGAACGGCTGTCTCCCAGGAGCCCCTCGCACCTCACGGTTTCATAGGTAGGTGTGCCAGGCTCCGTGCATTGTCCGAGCTGTATCATCACAGACGCTTTTCACGGTGTCATTCGGATCCGTTCTGTGGAAGCGGAAACAAACCTGGAAAGGTTAGGGGTTTCTTGGTGAGGCCCTGCGGCGGGGCGGGCAGCACTGGTGTGGGGCCCAGGTTTGCATTCGGGGATCAGAGACTCCCACTTGAAACCCCTCTTCTGGACTGTTCTGTGTGTGTCTGGATGGGGACTGATTTCTACAGCCTTTCTGGGTCAGCGTCTAGGTACCTATCTTAATGCTTTCCTAGATCGGACTTCTCCTTATCATGTGTTATTTCATGGCCAGAGAAAAATGCACTGAAATTGGGGATCACCCAAATGAGAACAAACAACGCTGTGTAGTCGGAGCTTGCTACCAGGGGGAGTCCATCACCATTGGTTGTGTTTGGCAGAGACTCAAGGGTGGGCAGCAGTGGGAGAGCTTATAGTGGAAAACCAGGTCCACGTGGGTGGGAGGGTGCTGGCATAGGGAGACCAAAGGCAGGTTAACAAGAAGTGAGCATCTTACCTGACGGCGTTTCCTGCCTGGCCCTGAGTTGGAAGCAGAGACGACAAGAAGGGCCACTGGCCGTCATGCACCAAATTCAGACCCTTCAGGGCTGACGACTGCAGAGGCTGTGGTCTGGCTCTTTGTCCTGATGGCTGCAAGGTGGTGGGTCGGAGTTTTATTATCACATTTGGTCTGGCAATTGTCCATTTGTATATTACTGTCTCTCAAAATAAAACACTGTTTTTAGGTCTAGGGAAATGTGTTATTTCCCAATATAACTGATTGTCTGTTTTAATCATATCTTTTATGAATGAAATGTGACATATTTCATTCTGGCTCAGATGAAGCTCTGGATCAAAGCGTGGATGTGCAGGAGATTTGCTGAGATCTAATTTCAGAGCTGAAGACGTATGGGAAGGGGACAGATGTGTGTGTTTTCACGTGCCACATTGCTATTTCAGACTGCATATTGTGTTGGGGCCTGTTTGAACAAAAGTTGAGTTGATTATTCTCTAATACTGAAATAGTTTCTGTTAAACATTAGTATCTAAGTCTACCCATGCATTGGAAAGCCTTTCGGCAAAGGGGTAGTAAAGTGTTTGGAGGGGTTGAGAGCTGCTGGCCAGGCCATGCTAGGCTGGACTCAGGTAGATCTTTGTTAGACTTCCAAGAAAGTTTGAAATACTGTGAAATTTCCCTACTCCAAATATAAAGTCCCTGAGGCTCAGAGAGATTCTGGAAAACTTTATGCCTGATTTGTAAAAACAGCTCTCTCTCAGCTTGCACAGAGAACCTTTTGGGCCGACCTCCCATCCTCTTATAAGCAGGGGAGCCTGGGGGTTAAGATTATGGACTCTGGAGCCAGTCTGCCAGTTTTCAAATCCTGCCTCTGCCACATGCCGACTGTGTGACCTTGGGTAAGTTACTTAATCTCTCTGTGACACCGTTCCCTGTCTACAGACCTGGACACTGTATGCTCTAAGTGATTATGATGGATCAACCTTGTGCTCAGGCAGGTTCTTCCATTTCTTCCTTCTTCCTCCCTCCTTCCCTCCCCTTCTTTCTTTTTTAGAGGGTGATAGGGGCAGAGAGAGGGAGAGAGAGAATCTTAAGCAGGTTCCCTGCTCAGCATGGACCCCAGTGTGGGCTCAATCTCACAACCCTGAGATCACGACCTGACCCAGAAACAAGAGTCGGACCCTTAACTGACTGACCCACCCAGGCACCCTCTTCTGTTTCATTTGGTAGCCACCTACCTCATCATTCTGGTTGCTCAGCCCAAGCACCTAATGACTGTGATTGGCTTTTCTCATTCTCTGATACCCAACATATGAATGACAGCAGACCCTGGGGCTCTCCCTTTCAAATATCCAGAATCAAACTTCCTCCATTGCTGTTGCCCAGGTACAAGCCAGGGTTCTCTCTCTGTAAGAGCCTCCCCACCTCTTCCCTTGCCCCCTGAAGTCTCTGAGCAAAAGCCAGAGTCCTTCCACTGGATTGCAGGCCCTGCATGGCCTGGCTCTGTCATCTCCTTGTGCTCATCTGTTACGATTCTCCTACTCTAGCAGTAGTAGCCACCAGTGTTCTAAAGCACCCGGCCCCCTCCCCATTAACACTGGACTCCTGTCCCACTACCCCTTGCCTTGCTCTGATTTCTGAACATAGTATTTTTGTCAGTGACATGATATATTATTATTAATGGTTGACCTCTTCCTGCTAGAATGTGAAGTCTGTGAGGCAGAGACTTTTGTGTCCTTGGATGTGTCCTAAGGCATCTAGCACAGTGCCTGGCACATAGTAAGTCTTAGTAAACATTTGTTGGATGAATGAATGAATTTGAAGGCATTGTTCTTTGAAAAAGAGTTTAAGTTGTCAGGACTATATGAATTCATGGTGTAAATATATGAGTTTCATAAATATTGAAGGTTGGGACACTCTGAGGCTCCAGTTCTGGTAAGAGTGTCCTCTTGCCTATAACATGAGAACTGATTCATCATTTCTAATTACACATGGGCTATGTCAGTATGTTCTGAACTTCAGTAATACACACACCACCTTTGGGCTCTTTTTGTCATGTTAGATGCCACTGTGTCCTCCCTTTGTAAGTCAAGTCATATCCGTGTGCCTTCCTGTGCTTTTTATTTACTATTTTTCTTTAAATCAAGTCACTTTTACAAAATGTTCATAAATATGTTTAAAAGGGAAAGCTAACATTTGACACCATGAATAGAAACCAATATAACTTGCTTGCATGAAAGGGTATGTTAAAAATAAATTACAGTAACAACAACAAAATAGTACTAAGTTCTAAGTATCCTCCACCTGCAGACAGCTGTGAACATGCAGCCTGATCTCTTTTGAGAAGGGAGTTGAGCACGTGCTGTATTGAGTGAGTTCACACTCCCTCATGTTCAAATTCAAGTTCACATTCTCAATGGAGGGAGACCATAAACAAGCAATGGGCAGAGTCATACATAATTGAAACCCGTGCTAAGTGCCACGATGGAAGCAAACAGAATGCAGTGCATTTAAATTTCATTTATTTTTAAAACCTTTTGTTTTGGAATAATTTTAGACTTGGGAAAAATTACAAAAACTGCCGTTTCCCCTAAAGCTAACATCACACACAATTGCAGCAGGAATATCAAAACCAGAAAATTAACATTGGTATAAATTATTAATCAATCTACAGCATTACTAAAAACTTCTAGTTGTTCTCATAATGTCCTTTTTCTGCTCCAGGATCCAGTCCAGGATCCCACATTATACAGAGGTGTCATATCTCCTTAGTGTGCTGAATTCTGCTCCTTAGTCTTTTTTTTTTTTTTTCCTTTTTCATGACCTGATACTTTTGAAGCATACTGGCCAGTTACTTTTGAGAGTGTTCTTCAGTTTGGGATCGTCTAAGACTTTCTCATGATTAGGTTGAGGATGTGCCTATTTGGTAGAAAAGCCAACAAAGTGCCATGTCCTCAGAGTGTCATATTGGAGGCGTGTGATAATTGTTATGTCTTATTCCCAGTGATGCTGACTTTTGGTTACTTAGCTGAAGTGATGTTTTTCCAATTTCTCCACTGGAAATTTGCCTCCCCCCCCCCCCCCCCCGTAATTAGGAATAATAATATCTGGAAAGATACTTTGAGACTATGCAAATATCCTTCCTTCCATTGTATTTTCATTCATAAATTTTAGTGTCCATCAATGAATCTTGCTTAGAATGTGACAGTTTTTGTAAAGACTTATTTTTGTGTTCATTTATTTTTTAAAGTAAGCTCTGTGTCGATTGTGGGGCTCGAACTCATGACTCCAAGATCAGGAGTTGCATGCTCTACTGACATGAGCCAGCCAGGTGCCCCAAATGTGATTTTTAAATAAAGCAATTTAAATGAGTCTTATAGCAGAGTCTTGGTCTTCCTGATCATTCTTATTTGAATGTTTATAAAGAAGTAAGCCAATAGCAGTTATGGCCAAAGAAGTCATTAGACTTTTTCTGCGAGGTTCTGAAATTAAGGAAGATTGTCTATGCCCTCAGGGGGTCTAGAAGACTCTCAGGGGACTGACATTTTGTTTTTTTATTTTTTATTTTTTATTTTTTATTTTTTTTTATTTATGATAGTCACACACAGAGAGAGAGAGAGAGAGAGAGAGAGAGAGAGAGAGAGGCAGAGACACAGGCATAGGGAGAAGCAGGCTCCATGCACCAGGAGCCCGACGTGGGATTCGATCCTGGGTCTCCAGGATCGCGCCCTGGGCCAAAGGCAAGCGCCAAACCGCTGCGCCACCGAGGGATCCCCAGGGGACTGACATTTTGACTTGAAGCATTCATTACCTAGAAGGACAAGGTACAGAGGAAGTCCTTGAAGTGGTATGTTCAGGAAGTGATGCCAGAGAAGGGACACCAGTGTAGTCCATGGGAGTCTAGGAGCAGGGCAGGCTTCCTAGAGGAGGAGGCTGCAGAAGATGGGCAGCTTTTAACTACTTAAGGAAAACCGAAGGATGTATGTGGATAGGGCAGTATGATCAAAGAGTGTAGTGCTCCCGGGACACTCTTGGGAGACAAGTTTTTGAAGTAGCTAGAATTAGTGAGGCTTGTGGTCAGATTTCAGCTCCTCCTTACTGGCTCTGTGACCTTGTACAAGTTACTTCACTTCTTTGAGCCTTGCCTTCCTCTCATATAATAAAACTGGTAAGAGCACCTGTCTTTCAGGATGACTGTGTAAGACTAAATATAGGAAGGCACTTGGCAGCAATTCTGCCTGTGATGCTTGGTGCCACTGTCAGCAGCATCTAAGTGGATTCTGGAGGCTTCCTGTAGGACCTACTGTGGGGGACCCTATACCCACCACATCTCCTTAATGAGCACCTGTCACGTGCCACACTTCCCATCACATTCTATGTGTGTGGTCTTGAATCATCCTCATGACAGCTCTGGAACCTACCTGTTTCCATGACTTCGAGATCAGGGAAGCACTAGGTCACTTGCCCGAAGGTCACATAGCCAGAAAGTGACAGAACCCAGGCCTGCTTTCTTCAAAATCCATACCTGCCTCATGGTTCCCCATTTCGGATGTTCATAATCTCAATGCTTACCTTCACACTTAAACAAATAGCAACCTATTTGGTGAATGTTACTCAGGTGGCACCAAAAATCCAAGCTTTATTAATTTTTTCTCCAAATAAAAGTCAGATTTCCCTTGAGGAAACTGAGCATAGGTACAGGTGCCCTGACATCTGTAATTCTGAAGCCCAGATCAAGTCTAGAGCTTAGAGCTACGATTTTGGCAGAGTTTAGAATGGAAGGCAGTGATTATTTCCCAAACAAACCATGACTTGCACAGCACGTTTAACTAGTTCCAAATGTTAATCCACTGCATTTAGCAAACCCATTTCCATTAGTACGTGATGCTGAGCCCCACCTCTGCCTCGTTTTCCCTCTCAAGTGCACTGGAGTCTGGGAGTTCCGGCAGAGGATAGCAGGAACGGGTGTCAATTTCAGAGGCTTGAGGATTCTAAGCTACAAGAGGGGATTTCGATTTGTACAGAAATTGTGACTTTATATCAGGTCACAATTTTGGAAAATTGGAGTATACCTAGATTTCTGTGGTGGCTAGAAATTTAGTGAATGCTTAGTTTGGGCCAAGATATTCTTTGATGTTTTATTACTTTGATCCTGGAAATCATACTAGGAGGTTGGAATATTATCTTCAGGGCTATCATACACTCCAGGAAACCCAGGCCCTGAGCCCCCCACTCTTCAGGATGTTCTCTTGCCTGTGGGCATTGTGGAGTAGCAGTAACAGTCGCCACTCCTTTGTGCTAAGTGTTTGTCTGCAGGTGCCTCGTTCCTGAGCGTGCCTCACCGTGGCTCCCAGACTCATGACCCTCTTTCCTTTCCCTGCTTAAGGTAGTCTTAAGCACCATCTCCCTGATTGAAATGTTTGCAGGGCATGGCTCTACTACATCTAGTGATGTGTCTGGTACATCACTACCAGTCTGGGAGCCCAGACATCATTGGATGATTGTTTTTGTGTGTGTGTGTGTATACATGGGCATGTATGTATTTGTGTGTGTGTGTGTGTGCAGTGTCTCTCTCATCTGGTTTTGTTTGACCAATGGTAGGCATAGGCCAGAGACTAGACAGTGCAAAGAGAGAAAGGACAAGATAGCTAGTCTCCCTCTTCCTGCTAAGCCTCAGAAAGATATGTGACTTCCTCAAGGCCATGAAGCCACGAAAGTAGACTTTGAATCCAGGTCTTTCCATTCCCAGAATCTGAGTGCCCTGTTGCCATCCTCTGCTCAGAGAGGTCACATCTTGAGATGCTGAAACATTCCTCAGAGAGAATGGATAAATAGATGGCTAAATATTTATACAATAATTTCATGTCACAATTGTTGGATACATCTCTAAAATCTAAGGCTAAGGGGAAGAACAAAGCAAATTATCAGGTCATACCTACAGTAGGGTACAGTTCAGAACATGGAATACAATTCTGTTTGTTATGTATAAATGCATCCATACGTAGTCAGTGGCATAAAGCATGCACGGGCATAATAACCACCAGCATCGGGGGAGGTAGGCTGAAGGCATCCAGGGAACCTCAGCAGTATCTTTGTGTTTTATTTGTTAATCATGTTGGTGGGAGATGTGGGTGTTCATTTGTTCATTTTATTATTCTCCATAGTCTTTTAGATGTTGGAAATATTTCATAATTATAATTTTTCCAGCATTTTATTATGAAAAATTTCAGACATAGGACAAAGTTGAAATTTTTAAGCCTGCCACTTAGGTTCCACCATTAATATTTTACTATTCTTGCTTTATCACTTACCTTTCCATCCAGAAATCCATCTTATTTTTTGAGGCATTTGAAAATAAAGTGCAGATATTCGTTCACTTTCCCCTAAGTAGTTCATTGTGCACGTCATTAGCTAGGATTCAATATTCGTGTGATTCACATATGTATCAATTTATGGAGAATTGCCATCTTAACAGTATTGAATCTTTCAATATACAAACATGGCTTCTTTCTCCATTTATATACATCTTTAATTTTGTTCAGAAATCATAGTTTTTTAGTGTACAGGCTTCACATTTTTTGTTAACTGTATTCTTTAGCATTTTAGTTTTTAATGATATTTTTATAAAAAATATAAAGAGAGTTGTTGATTTTATTTTCATTTCTCTAATTTTTCACTGCTTGTATGTACAAATACAGCTGGCTTTTATGTACTGAGTTTGTATTCTGTAGCCTTACCAAATTCATCTATCTTTGTCCTTAAAGTGTCTCTTGTAGATAGTATATACTTGTGTCTTATAATTTGTCTATTTTGACAATGTCGGTCTTTTAGTTAGATTAATCCATTAATATTTAATGTAATTACTGTTGTGATTAGATATAGAGACACCATTTTATTATTTGTTTTCTGTTTGCTTCTTCTGTTGTTTTTCTGTTCTTTCCTTTTGTGCCTTTTTGCGGATGACTTGAATATTTTTAAGAATATACATTTAGGGCAGCCCTGGTAGTGCAGCAGTTTAGCGCCGCCTGCAGCCCAGGGCGTGATCCTGGAGGCCCTGGATCGAGTCCCACCTCAGGCTCTCTGTATGATGCCTGCTTCTCCCTCTGCCTGTGTCTCTGCCTCTCTCTGTCTGTCTCTGTGAATAAATAAATAAAATCTTAAAAAAAAAATCCATAGACACTGGGACACCTGGGTGGCTCCGTGGTTGAGCATCTGGGTTTGGCTCAGGTCATGATCCCGGGGTCCTGGGATAGAGTCCCTCACCGGGCTCCCCATGGGGAGCCTGCTTCTCCCTCTGCCTCTGTCTCTGCCTTTCTCTCTCTGTCTCCCATGAATAAATAAATAAAATCTTAAAAAAAAAAAAGAATATAAGTTTAACTTTTCTACAGGCTTTTTAACTGCATTTTTTGAATTATATTTTCAATGGTTGCTTCATGGATTGCAATATATACACTTAACTTTTCACATTCTACTTTGAGTTATCATTTCCTGCAAAATGTAGATAGTAGGTCCATTTAACCATCCCATTTATGCTAAAGTTATTTTATGTGGTCATGTTAGACATTTTTAAATCCCTAGAAGACAATATTATAATTTCTGTTTAAGTAGTTTAATGTATTAAAGGGAATTAAGAAGAAAAAGCAAAAAACCAAAATAAGTTTTTGTATTCATCCAGACTTTTGCCATTTCTGATGCTCTTCATTCCTTTCTGGGGGTCTCCATCTTCATTTGGTGCCATTTTTCTGCAGCATGAAGGATTTCTCTTGGCAGTATTTTTAGAGTGCATTTTGTTGGCAATGAATTTCCTTTATTTTCTTTTATCTGAAAAGGTCTTCATTTTATCCTCATTCTAGAAGAGTCTCTTTGCTATTTATGGAATTCTGGATTGGAAAGTTTTTTTTTTTTCCCTTTTCTTTTAGCACTTTAAAGATGTTGTTCCATTCTCTTTTGGTCTCCATAGTTGCTAGTAAGATGATGGACATTTAATGGAATTGTTGACCTGTATGTAATGTGTTGTTTTTCTTTTGCTGCTTGGCTTGTTGTCTTTGCCTTTCAACAGTTTGACTATGATGTGCAGGAGCATGGCTTTTTCATGTTTATCTAGCCTTGGGTTTGTTGTGTACTTGAATTTGTACATTTATATCTTCTACTTTTGTGAACTTTTCAAGCCATTATGTGTTAAAAATTTTTTTTGTCTCATTTTCTTGCTTCTCTGCATGTCAATTGTAGGACATCATTGAGATAATTTGCTATTGTGTAATAGTTCTCTGTGGCAATTTTCATTTTTTTCCTGTTTTTATTCTTGCTCTTTTAACATTGGATAGCTTCTGCTGACCTATCTTCAAGCTCACTGAAACTTTCCTTTGTCATCTCTATTTGCATATTAAGTTTATCCAGTGGAATTTTATTTATAGATATTGTAGTCTTTAGTTCTGGGTTTTCAATTTTGTTCTTTTATTATAATTTTTGTTTCTCTGCTTAGATTTATTTCCTGGCTTTTCATTCATTGAGAGTATGTTTTCTTTTACATCACTGAGGATAGTTATAAATCAGTTTCAAAATCCTTTTCTGGTCATTCTAACATCTAGGTGATCCCAGGGTTGATCTCAGTTGATTGTCTTTTCACTCTTGAATGATACTTATTTTTTAAAATCTTTATATTCTGAGCAATTCTGTGTTGTATTTTGGAAATTATGAATGTTATGTTATGGAGACTCTGGATTTTGTTATTCTCCACTGAATGCTCTTTTGTCTCAGCAGACAATTACTACAATTACTGAAAATCTCTTGGGTCACAACTCCAGGCTTAGCATAGATTTTTTGTCTTTAGTTGAGCTACTTTGAGGCTGATCTGCATCTACACTTTACAGGGTTTAGCCAGAGTTATTTGCAGGTGTAATTTGGGCATGCTCTCTCCTGCTCTTGCTTTTTCATGATTCCCTTATTTCTCTTTAGCTGCCTCAGCTACTCTGGACTCATTTCTGGGCTCCCCCTGCTCCTCAGCACAACCACCACCTTGCAAAAAAAAAAACCCCTCCGGAATCCCTTTTTTTTTTGTAAAACATTTTATTTGTTTATTCATGAGAGACACAGGCAGAGACACAGGCAGAGGGAGAAGCAGGCTCCATACAGGGAGCCTGATGTGGGACTTGATCCTAGGACTCTAGGATCACATCCTGGGCCGAAGGCAGGCACTAAACCACTGAGCCATCCAGGGAACCCTCCTGCATCCCTTTTATGGGTGGTGCTTCCCCTGCCTCCCACAGGATGACTGCATTATCTTTCAGGCTAAATGCAGCAAAAATAGGTCAATCCTTTCTTAGAGCTGTCCTTCTTGTCTAAGTGTGTGCTCCCCAACACAATCTGCCTATTTCTATTCTTTCTCTAGTGCCTTCAGGTAGCTGCATTTTATGTTATACCTGGGGATGGCAGCTGCTGTCTCCAGGTGGGTGGGATCTTCCTCAGTCATTACCAGAAGTAGGTGTAGCCTATTTATATTTAATGTAATCACTGATAGGGTTGGACTTAGGTCTGCTGTTTTGCCATTTGGTTTTTATTTGTCTCATCTTATTTTTGCCCTTGTCTCCTTCTTTCTTGATTTCCCTTGTGTTAATCAAATGTATGTTCTTTTTCCATTTTAATTAATCTGTTGGGTTTTTTTTTTTTTAGCTATATCTCTGCATTTTAAGTGGTTGCTATAGGGATTTAATATGCATCTTTAACCTTATCACGATCTAATTGGAATTGACGTTTTATTACTCTGGGTAAAATATAGTTACTTTGGAGCAATGTTGTGTCATTCTCCCCTTCCTTTGTGCTGTATCGTATATTGTATTGATATATGCTGTATTTTGACACCTTTAAGATTCAAGTGATTTTGTAGAATGTCTCTCAGTTTGGGTTTGTCTGATGTTTCCTCATGATCAGATTCAGGTTATGCATCTTTTGCATGAATGCCACAGATATGATGCTGTGTTCTCGCTGCATCCTGTTAGGTGGTGCTTGATTTTAATTTGCTCTGTTGCTGGTGATGTTCACTTTGTTCGCCTGATTAAGGTGGTATCTGCCAGTGTTTTCCACTGCGAATATACTGTTTTGCTCTTTGTAATTAAGAAGGATTTTGTGGGAAGTTACTGTGACTCTATAAACATCTCATTCCTCCTCAAACTTCCAATTTATCATTTGTTAATTCACATTTCCATGGAATTATGATTTCCTGTTATTGAATGGCTTTGCCCAGTGGAGGCAGTAGTGAGAAACTGCAGGGTGGGCAGGGGTAGAGAAACCAGGGTAATTATATTCCTTTTCTTTCTGATATGACTGTGGCAGAGGCTGCTTTTCCTCTGTGGCTTCACCTTCTGTGGGAATGCTCTCCTCCAATTGACCCTGCTAGGATTTTAGCCTCCAGTGATGGCCATGGTCCTGGGATTTTAGCTATAATTATAGCATAAGGGGTGGAGTTACTTCGTTTTGTTGCTAAGGCATGGGTTGTTTCACATTCCCTGGTGGGTTCTTACTTTTCTGTCCTATATAACTAGTTCTCTGTATTAATCTCTCTCTGTTAAGTTATAAAGAGTTGCTTCTTTTTTCCTAGCTGGACCCTATTGGTACAGAGTAGGATCATTGTTTCAGTTTGGGACATTTGAGTTTGAGGTGCCTATATGACATTTAGATGGAAAAGTGGGAAGGCCAGTTAGATATGTGGGTCTGTAGCTCAAATGTGATGTTTTTTCTGGAGACACAAATTTAGGTGTCTCTGGCATTTTGATCATAATAATTGAAGACTTGGGAAGGATGAGATTTTATGAGAAAAAATCATGAGCAGAAGTGACAAAGGTGAGTCTTCAGAAGAACCACCAGAGAAGGAGCAAGAAAACCAGGGGCACATGACATCACACAATCCAAGAGAAGTGACAGTAAAGAAGACTGAGCCAACAGAGTTGAATGCTGCGAGGAGGTTGGGCAAGAAGTGAAAATGATCCTTTGCATTTTAAATGTGGAAGCCAGGGACGCCTGGGTGGCTCAGCGGTTGAGCATCTGCCTTCAGCTCGGGGCGTGATCTCAGGGTCCCGGGATCGAGTCCCACGTCGGGCTCCCTGCATGGGGCCTGCTTATCCCTCTGCCTGTCTCTCTCTCTGTCTCTCTCTATCTCTCTCTCTCTGTATCTCTCATGAATAAATAAATAAAATCCTTAAAAAAAATAATAAATGTGGAGGCCACTGGTGACTTTAATGTGTTCAGTGGATTCATGTGGATAAAAGTCAGATTGAAGGGTTTTGGGGGTGCAATTCTGACTCCAGTTACAATGCATGGGGTTTTTCCCACACTAAGAAATCTGCTGGAGCTGATTGGCTCCTTGGCTTGTAAGGGCCCACACTTTCTTGTCCCCTTCGCTCCCCACTACTGCTCCAAAATCAGGTAAAAATTCTGAATTTCATTCCAATGAGTGTATGTGTGTTGGGGTAGGGGGAGTTCTCTACCACCACCAACAAGGAACCCTCCCACACCAGTTGGTGTCCTACAATTCAACTCAATTCTGATGCTCTCCACCCAGAGAGAGTGTTAGTCAGATCCTACAGGCCAAGGACTTGGTCCCACAAGACTGCCCCTCCCCACATCAGATGTCATTTGTGAGTCCAGGTGGTCACCTATGTTTCTTACCAATTGGCTACAAACCATAGGTTCCCACAGTCATCTTCATGGGTTTGGCTGATTTGCTAGAGTGGCTCACAGAATTCAGGAGATCAGTTTACTCACTAGATTACTGGTTTATTGCAGAGGATGTTAAAGGATATGAATCAGCAGCCAGAGGAAGAGATACGTAGGACAAAGTCTTGAACAAAGGAGCTTCCGTCCTCATGGAGTTTGGGGCCTGGTGCGGTGACAAGTAACTGCATTCTGGTTCAGTATCCTGGAAGCTCTCCAAACCCCATCCTTTTGGGTTTTTATGGGGATTTCATTACACAGGCACAATTGATGAAATCTTTGGCCATTGGTGATTGAACTCCATCTCTAGCTTTTCTCTGCCCCCTGAAGGATGAGGTTGGTCCTGAAGGTTCCAGTCTTCTAATTACATGTTGTTTCTCCTAGTAACTAGCTCCTATCCTTAGATGTTTTCCAAAAGTTACCTCATTAACATAAGCTCAGGTATGTTTGAAAGGGGCTTGTTATGAATTATCAAGATACCTTTTTTTAAAAAAAATATTTTATTTATTCCTCAGAGACACAGAGAGAGGCAGAGACAGGCAGAGAGAGAAGCAGGCTCCTCATGGGGCGCCCGATATAGCACTCGATCGCAGGATCCTGTGATCATGCTCTGAGCCAAAGGCAGTTGCTCAGCCACTGAGCCACGCAGGGGTCCCTCAAGATACCTTTATCACTCTCACATTTTGGGAAATTCCAAGAGTTTAAGGAGGGTTTGGCATTTATGTGCCAGAAATGGGACAAATACCAAATCTATATCCCCCTCCCCCCAATAATATATTTCTTATTCTAAGTCATGATATCATAGAGAGCAAGTGATCTGTAAGGTTTATTGGTTAGGGATTCAGGTCAGCTTCATGAAGAAACCCCAAAAGAATAGCATCCTCACCCTCAAGACAGGGATGGATTTGGGGAAAGGCAAGAACATGCCTAGGTGTAGGTATCAGTGGATCAAGGCTGTCAGGCCATTAAAGATTGTATGATTCTCTTGACCTCATTACCACAAGATGGCTGCTACAGTTGTCATCACATGTACATTTCACAGAAAAGGAAGGAAGAAGGGGGAGAAATCAAGTGAGCCTGAATCTGCCTCTCTTTAAGGAGCCTTCCCAGAGGCATCAGCCAGCATCTTTTGACTAATGCTCGGTGGTCAGAATCATTCTCATGATCAGGCCCATCCAGCACGAGTAGGGAATTATAGGTGTTTAACTGGGCATATTGCCAGTCCCCTCACCCCAAATTGGGTTTCTTGATAAGGAAGACATAGAGGATGGGTATTGCTAGCCACATACCATTTGAGGGATACAGGGAAGGTAATATCTTCCAGCATCATCCCCAGCATCTGTCTGGGAAGAGGAGGGCAGGGTGGGGAGTAAACTGGGGACCTGGGGAGTTCCCCTAACTTTTTACTAGAGTGGTAGAGAATTTTAGTTAAAAAAAATTATGTGCACAGTAGGTCTGCTCCATGCAATTAATGTGGTGCTGGTTTAATTTGCTCTTTCAGCATTTTGTAGCTGTCTGCCAATGACTTGGACAGTAAATAATTTTGGAGAAATTCAGAAGGGCAGTACTAATTAGGGACTCAAGCTCCACTTCATGATCTTTTCATTCTGATTGGTGGGGTATTGTTTGGTGCCAATTTCATCGGATTTCCAATAAAAGTACAGTGTCCTATTCATCTCTGTTGGCTCCTTTATTTTTTAAAAAAGATTTATTTCTATTTTAGAGAGAGAGAGAGAGAGAGAAGGAGGGAAAGAGTGAGCAGAGGGAGGGGCAGAGAGAACACAGAGCCTGACGTGGGGCTTCTTCTCATCACCCTGAGATTACAACCTGAGCTGAAACCAGGACTCTGATGCTTAGTGGACTGCACCCTCAGGTGCTGCTCTCTGTTGGTTCCATTAAAAGAAAACTACATCTCTACCTCCATTATGTTAAGATTGACTATCACTCACTGTCCTTTAGATAGATTTCACAAGATCAGGAGGAAGATCAGGAATTGTGTAATGGTGTAACCTCTCATCCATAATGATAAGGTTAGATAAAATTTTTAATTACATTTCTTTGGATCCAGGTGTTCTAAACCTATAGAGCGTTTCTCAAGAAGTTAAGTACTCCCGCCTCTTTATGCTTGAAGTATTTTATTCAAACTTCTAGACCATCTTTTAACCCAACACATTACAATTAACTGAATTTGTGTCAGTCTCTTTGATTATGAGCTTCTTAGCACTTGGAATGCTGATTTGGCAGTCTGTGTCTCCAGACTAACATGTCTCCATGTTAGAGCTCATGAAGTGTCCCTTGAGTTGAATTAAATTTGAAATCCAGAATAAGAAAAGTTGCCTGTTACCTCCAGGGTCCCAAGTAATGATTTTTCCTCGCTTACGGCAACATAGTTGCACTTGCTACTTAATAAATCCATTGGCAGTTTCCCTCTAAATGGAAAATCAAAATCTTTCCCAGTACTTGTGCCCTTTTGAGTTTAGCCCAAGGAGCTTTCTGCCTGCCCTTGGAGTTGGGATGTCAGGATCAGTGTTTGGAAATGTTTCTCCAGAGGGAAGTAGAAATGAAGATGTCCATTTTGCATTGGTTAGGATCACGGTTAGGGATACTTTATGCACAGTACTTGAAATTCTGGTTAAGAGTAAGACAGATGGAGGTCAAAGGCACACCTGTTGTTGCAAATGTGCAACAATTAATTGTGCCCTAAGGGAGTAGGGCGCAAGAGAAGAATGCCCAGCTGGGTGTTGCTAGGCGCAGGTCTGCCTTTCCTTGTCTCCCACCACGCGCCTCTTCGCTCACCTTGTTCCAACTGCATACATCTTGACTAGTTCCTCGAAACCAGAGTTCACTCCCATCTCAGGCACTGGCTTTGTTCTTCCTGCTCCCCCATGGTGAGCAGGCTGGCCCGTCTTCACCATTTCACTTCCTACCTGAATACTGCATTTCAGAGAGGTGTTCCTGGCCAGCCCTAAGTGGTCCTCTGCACCAGCCATGGTTCTCTTAGCCTGCTGTGTTCTTCATGGCACTCGTCACCACCTGAAAGTGACAAAGCTGTGTGTGCATTCACTCGTTTATTGTCTGCTTCCCCCACCTATGAAGCCAGCTCCATGCAGGCAGGGACATGTGTCCCCTGTGCTAAGACCTGTGCCTGGACTTGTTGCTGGAACTCAGGAGGTGGGGAACAAACAGGCCTTGAAACACCCTGGATGCAGCAGGTAATTCATGTGGGTTAATGCCTGTCATGGGCTGAATTGTGTCTCCCCGCCCTTCCTGATCCGTATGTTGAATTCTTAGCTGCACTCCTTCCACCCCAGACAGGGTCTTTAATGAGATAGAACAAGGTCATTTGAGTGGGCCCTAATCCCGTACGACTGGTGTCTCTCTAGGAAGAGGAACTGAGGACACAGACACACATGGAGGGAGAAAACCATGTAAGGACTCAGCAAGGTGGCAGTCGCAGGCTGAGAGAAGAAACCAACCCTGCAGTCCCCTTGGTCTTGGACCTCCAGCCTTTAGGGCTATGAGAAGATGAACTTGTGTTGTTTGAGCCCCCCAGTGTGTGGCACTTTATTACGGCAGCCCCGGCACACGCATGCAGTGCTCTGTGATGGACAGGACTGGGATAGCTCTGAATACAGTCAGCTGGTCATCACAGCTTTCTTGCCTTCCCTAATCCGTGTCCTTTCCTCCATGAGTCCTTTGTTTTCCCTCCTGTTTCATTTTTGGTGTGAGGCTTCTGGGAGCACAGATGTTTATTCTTGGAATGAATTGATTTATGGGGGCCACTGGTTGGCAGATGTATGATTCCCCAACAATCTTACTCTGGACTTTGGATTTGCAGAATATTGTCAGTGCAAAGGGAGGGGTTTTACCAGCATCTTCTTACTGAAGTCCTAGCTCTCAACAGCTTAGGGAAGCTCTACACAGAGTAACCTGGAACCAGGCACAGGGGAAATTTGGTATAACTCAATCAGTGTCTCTATGTAAGCAATAAGGCTTAATAAAGTATTCTGGGGTGCAGGTTCAAAAAAAAAACATCTTCTTACTGAAGTCCTCTCCCTGGAGCCTCATATTTTGTACATCTGGGATGGTTTTTCCACTTAACTTCTCCCGGGACACAGGTACTTCTCCAGTGTTCTTCAGACTCTCAGGAGACTTTGCAGAGATGCACAGACCTCACTCAGCCCCCCCCACAAACACATTACTTTACTTGTTCAGATATAGAAGGTGGCTGTTTTAACCAGCAGTTAGCCAGTCCCTTGAGTTCTAGATGTTTCCGCTGGGGTTCAACTTGAAATAGGCAGACAAGTAGAAGGAGACCTCCTTCGGGGCTTCTCTGGGGTTTCAGCCAAGCCTTCCAAATGCACCTTCCATTCCAGACTCACCCTCCCCGCCCCAACCTCAACCCCACACACTTCTCTTTCTTCCTGAACATCTAGTTAAAGTCTCCACTTTACTTGTGCTTGGCAATCTTATACCCCTTGGTGGTCACTAGTTAATTGCAATTATGTGCCTTTAAAGAGAATGGAGAGAAAAAAAAAGAGACTGTGGCCTGAATGAGAAATGGGAAGAGGGGATATTTCTAATGCTGCATACAGAAAAACAACTCAATTTTGGTGGTTTCATGTTGCAGAAAAATGTTGAGAGTTAAAATTTCATTTTGTAGCAGGGCTGGATTCCACAGCTGAAATCCATAAGATCAGATATAACATTTCCATCTCTGAGCAGGTTAATAAAGCCCCTAATAGGATTTGCTGACCATAAGAACCGCAGACCAAGCGGCAGGAAGGTTTTATTTATTTGCCATCTGTATGTAAATTTTGCTATTATGGAAATTGTGTCAGGAATTGGACTGCAAGTAGATAGCACACAATGTACTATAATATTTGAGCTAAGATACAAGAAAAAAAAAAGCCACCTCTATGTGTGTTTGTGCATATGAATAATCCAGCTCATTGTGGCTTTCTGTAAGAGACTCAATCTCAGATTCCAAATCTAACCTGTGATCACAGTGGATGGGCTCATTTAAATATGCAACAGTCACTCAAAGACTCAGGAGTCAGGACTGAGTTTTCATGGGAAAAGAAGTGTCCATGCCTGGTGGCATTATTAGCTTTCAAAATCCAGTGCCATTCTGTCTTTTAGTGGCTCCCAGGGTGACTGTAGAGAGACCATTGCATTGGTAAGGGACAAATATTTTTGGAGTTAATTATAGCTAATCATGGAGGAGAGGAATACCTCTTTGCTTTTTCTTATGAAAGAAACTCAACTGACATGAAGAAATTGAATCAGGACTCAAGATGGTGGATGTCAGCACTGTTACATAATTAGTGTCCCAGGGTGGCAGAGGCAGCAGCTCACTGTGTACAGCCACTGTGTACAGTCCTTAAGGAGCGTGCATCACACTCTGTCACGCCCGCTTACAAAGTTGGCCTTGCCACTGCTTTGTGTTTCCATGGTAACGTGATGGGAGTCCAGGGAAAGTGGCCGACTCACTATGGTGAGAGCTGCACATAAATTAAATCACCTCTGTGTTTCCGTGAGTTCTGAACTTCCTCCAAAAGTTTTCTATGTTCTAGGATGACTTTTGCCTCTATATTCAGATTAGGGCCCACCTTACATCAGCCCATACCTCGCACTTTGGGAAACCCTGGTGCAGGGGAGAACTCATTTCAGGTGATACCTGAGATGAGGGTGAGGTGTTCAGGTACCAGATACAGTGGTGTCGATAATGTTGAATTACCTAGTGAGAGGAGATTCCTTCTGCATCCTCCTCTGTTCTGGTAACATCGAGGATACAGTCTTGACTGTGCCTGATGCCCGAAGCCTCTTGCATCCTCTGATGCTTGTCTATGAGTTTGTTTTCATCTTGAACAATGCGAGCCCACGCCCCAGGCCGGGAGCCTTTGGCATGCAGCCCTGTCTGGCTAGAATTTAATAACATTGTTTTGTTTTTATTGTACTTATTTTAGGGATTTCTTATCTTTATGGAAAGTGATATTGCTTTTTTCATTTAAAGTGCTGATCTATTTCTTCCTCCCCAGATAAATTTATGTAAACCCAGGGAGCAGATTTAAAAGAAAATATGAAGTAAGTAATAATACAGATAGTACCCAGGATAAAGCAAGAGAATGTGGCATGTCACGGGACGCCCACAACACCCATGGACAGGGGAAGCTTGGTGGCGGGGGGCGGGGGGACCAGGTGCCTCCTTCGGTGAGGCTCTTTGGTTCCTCTCTTTGGGAGCAGCTGCAGATGTTTGGCTAGGAGGCACACATCCTTCTTTCAGCAGCTACTTGATGGGGCTATCTGACCTGTCCCTGTTTAGCTCTTTCCTTCCCTCCCTCCCTCCCTCCCTCCCTCCATTCCTCCCTCCATTCCTCCCTCCCCCCATTCCTCCCTTCCTTCCTTCCTTCCTTCCTTCCTTCCTTCCTTCCTTCCTTCCTTCCTTCCGAGTCTACAGGGAGTCCCCTGCAGGGGTGAAACACCCAGGTTGAGGGAGGTGTTCAAACAGGGCAAATTTAACCCCTCCTCTCTCTGAGAGCTGAGGCTGCTTCAGGGCATCTGTCAGCATCGGGGAAGCCGAGTGGTCCATGCAGGGATCATGGGATTGCACTGGCACAGCCTCCAGCAAGCTGAGCTGACACCCACAGGCACACCTGTGCCTAACTTGCAGCCATCAGAATGCTCTGGAAGCAAAATTCATGTAAAATAAATGCCTGATCTGCTGTGGGGAGGGGAGAATAAGCAGAGTGACCCACTTCTCGAGGCACCCCACACCTCTTTCCAGGTTTCTCTGAGTGCACTCTGGGGGGCTCTGGAGGTCGAATCGCTTGGGGGAGGCTGTTAAAATGCAGACCTTGGGCCATATCCAGAGCCAAGAGTGTTAAGCGCTCTGGGTGGGGCCAGCAGCCTGTGGTCCAAAGTGCTGCTGGGCACTCACGCCCTCTGGGCTGGCTGTGCACACTGAAGGAATGCACCTGTGCAGGTGCGCAGGTGGGAACATGTGGGTGCGCTCCTTGAGGGCGTGTCTACTTCAGACTGATGGGAGCCGCCCCTGGGGGTTTCTCACAGGTAGGCTGATCCAGGAGGGGTGCTTATCCTGAAGGTTGGGGAGCAGCTGAACCAAAGGGGGACCCTGGGAAGAAGCCCAGGTCAGAGGTTAGGAGAATTCGCACATTGGGTTAAACTGGGAGAGAACAATGGAGTTGGAGCTGAGGTTGGGTAGGGTGGCCTTTGCTAAGGGGGCCTTGGGGACAGAGTGAGATCACAACTCATGTGTGTGGTCAGTTTCCCTTCTGTAAAATGCAAAGAATGAAACGCCTCCTTCAGAGCACTGTTGTGAGCAACATCAGATTTACATGTGTGTGTATCAGGGCCTGGCACGTAGCTTGAATTTTTATTCTTGTTATTATCATTCTTTTTCACTTGTGCAGACCCTGGTGTATCTCATGGGGTGTGGTGGATGTTTTCACAGGACCCTCACTGGGATGGACAGGCCCCTCAGGGGCCTGTCTCGAGACACAAGGGCTTTTCAGATTATAATGCCACATAAGAGGCAGAGCCTCTGAACTCTAAGGAGTACCTCCTCGGCATGTGCCAGTAACTCTGTGGGTTACTCTCTTGCTGTGGGTTTCAATCAATAACCATTCATTGGGCACTCACCCAGCAAGTGTTCTAGAAGTTACCAAGAAGTCTTGGATGGGGTGTTCACCTGTGAAGATCTTAAAATTATTTTGGGGATGCAGTACACAAATACAGATGGATGGTGGGTCAAAGCTTGATGCAGTGGGTGTTTCAGGAATGTTCTGAAATGTGGGTGTTTAGGGACACTGGAAAAGAGGAGATGTCACTTGATCTTGGCTGGTAAAGGATGGATAAGTGAGGGTACGAGGATAGAAGGGGAGAAAGCATTCCAGATCTGGCAGAGATGGCTACATTGAGTACGGAGTGATGGGTGGCCCAGCTGGGAGGGATGTTGGTGTTGTGGCCAGAAGGCTGATGAGACATTGTGGTTAACCTGTGGATACCTTTATTAGCTTGCCCCTCTTTCCAGGAAGCTATGTGGTCTCACAGAAAAAGCAGGGACAATGAAGCAAGGAAGACTGGTTTGAATTCCTATTTAGAAGGAAGGCAGCCCCACTGACATCTTGATTTTAGGCCGTTCTGGGTTTCTGGCCTCGAAAATGGTTAAGACACTCAGGTTGTCTTACGGCACTAAATTTGTAGTCTTTTGTTACAGCAGCAATTGAAAACTAATACAGTGCTTTTACCAGTTACTTGAGAGAACAGATGGAGGATGGCTTTGCCAGTGAGCAGAGCCCATTATGAAGGGGAGGGGGGCTGCAGTGAGGAGTCACTGTACACGTGACCACCGAGATACTATTCACCATGTTCAGTGAGTGTTTCTGGCTCCAGAGATGATGTGCCCCCTGGGTGCACGAGTTCAGGGGGAGGCACGTGGAATTTCGGGTTTTGAGACATAACGGCTTTTCAGATTATAAGGCCACATAAGAGGCATAGCCGTTGAACTCCTAGTTGGTTCCTGTCTTTCTGATTGACTACTGTCTTCAGTTTAGAAGGAGAGAATGCTGTGGTACAGAAACATGTAGCTGAGGACAAGTACATTCATTCATTCCTCTGGGCTGCTATAAAAGCTTGTCTCCCTGTTCTGGAGGCTTGAGTCCAAAATCAAAGCATCATGGTGTGTGGAGGGCTGGTTCCTTCTGGGGGCTCCCTGTTCATGCCCCTCTCTCACGTTGTGCTGGTGGCCACAACTCTTGTCATCGTTGCTTGGCTTGTTGCTACCCAAGTCTAGCATTTTCATCTGTCTTCACATGGTCTTCCCTTCTGTGTGTCTCTGTGTCATCTTCTCCTATCCTGTCTCTTACAAGGACACTTGTCATTCGATTTAGGGCCCAGTCTCATCTGGGATGATCTCATCTTGTGATCCGTATCTTAATTACTTTTTCCAAATAAAGTAGCATTTATAGGTTCTAGATGACATATCTTTGGGGGCCACCATGGAACCCACTACCATGGGCAAAGAGCCAAGAGCATCCTTATAGGTTCAGACAGCTCATCTCCCAGGGTACTGAAGGGATGTGTGGCTGGATCCCAAGCACAGTGATTGGAGTGGGGCATGTGCCAGAGCCCGCAAATCCAGCCTGTGCTCTTACTTTGCTCTGCCTGTATCACCAAGGACTGACCCTAATGGATCCAGGTTCCCTTCATCTGGCTGGAGCCAGTGGGAGGCCCTGACAGAGAATTGTAGGGTGGAAGCAGGGAGCAGCCAGGGCATTCCCACCTCTCCCTCTCTGCTCTGTGGCATCTATGGTAGCAGCTACATTTCTGCCACTTGATGAACCTACCTTGGTTTTATCATCCTTCATGGGACCCTGGTCCCTGGCTCTAAGAATATTACTTCCTTCAGTTCTTCTAGCTTAGGATTCCAGTAGCTTCTTGCTATGCAAATCTCTTTTGAATTTCTCAGGAACACATTACTGAGTAAGTAGCCCCTTCCCTAAATTAAATGTCCTGTATTTTAAATGCTCAGAACTTTTCTTGTTCTCCTGACCAGACTCTTACCGGCACAAGAAATGAGAGAGAAAGAGAGAGAGAGAGAGAGAAAGAGAGAGAAAGAGAGAGAGAGAGGAGGACACTGATTTTATGTGTCAGCCTCACTTACTACTAAGCACACTGTATGTGTATATATATATAAAATGAAGGTCTGCCTTAACTCTGTCCCAGCTCAGGGGAAGCAGCAGGCCTGTTTAGTCCCTTCTTTAAGATGTTGGGAGGTTTATATTCCATACAGCTTCCAACCTATTGGGGGCCTAAGGCCCCATCCTCCTGTGCAAGACATTGCATGGTGCACAAGTATGTGTGAGAAGTGCACACAGATCCAAAGTAGATCCTGGAACAGGGATTTGGGGCACGGGTAGTTTATCTGGGAAGTGATGCCAAAAAGCAGAAGTGTGAGGGTGAGGGTAGAGAGGGAAGGAAGAAGCTGATAAATGGGCACTAATGAGTCCTTGGGGCTCCCCCTCAGAAGTGTGGAGGGGGCATCTCAGAACTGTTCCACTGGAAGCCCAGGCAGCTGGAGCATTTATCTACTGACTTCCATCCTAAGTGGTTAAAGGTTCCCTGGGGGAGGTAAGAGGAGAAAACAGCAGAGAAGTCAGAACCCAGTTGTGAAGGCCACTGGTCAAGGCTCATGAAACTGTCCACCACAACTGTGCTGAAATCAGGTGGGCTGAGGTGTGGCAGCAGGGAGATGTTTCACAAGTGTCCACTGCTGTTTGGGTTTGTGTGTGTGTGTGTGTGTGCGTGTGTGTGTGTTCACATGCATAGTTCACACAGGGACTGAGTTGGGCACACATGCAGTTTCCTCCTGCTGGCTGCTCCACAGGTGGTATGCCTCTGCTATGGAGCTACATTCTCTCAGGATGCCAGTGATGCAATTATGATAGATCCCAGGCGCCTGTGATGTGTAGGGCCAGCTGAAGTGGAAGCTTGGGGGGTGGGGCTGGGTGATGCTGATCTGGTGGTCTCTGCGGGAGTCCTGCCAGTCACCTGCCCTGGATCTGGGCCCCTTGCTGGCATTGGGTTTCCAATGTTCCTCTCCCTTCTGTGAGATGCCCTGTATCTCTCATATGCTGACCAGAATGGGTTTCTGTTGTGTTATAAACAAAGAACTCTAACAGCCATTTTTCCTTGAGTGTTTTTTTTTTTTTTGGTTATTATCACATGATTTTTATATTAAATATATATTTTTATATATTTTTTATATATAAAAATATATATTTATATATATATTTAAAAAAATATATATTTATATATATATTTAAAAATATATATATTTTATATATTATTTACATATAAAAATAATATTTTTATATTAAATATAAATATAAAATTGAGCAATTTCCATCACACATCCAATATCTTTAGATTCCTAAAACAGAGACACAGGTAGGCTGTGGCTCATCCTGGGACCATTGTGATTTCTCAGCGCATCTCTCTTTTTCATTGAGAGCATTTGGTTTTATATTCTTCATTCCAAGAGATGGTCCCAGAATACTGAATAACTCTGGGAAGTTTTGTGCAAGAACATGTAGAAGACGCTTTACTGCACTTCTTAATGAACCGTGACATGACACACGGTAATGGAAAGAAAGAAAACCTGGCAGTTGGATGTCTGGGTTCTGGTTCTGGCTCTTTAGAACCATACTTGGTTCCTTCGCTTCTCTCTCAGTTCTTTAATCATAAAGCCATTAAATCAGTTGAGATGTAACCAAGTGCCGAGGCCCTTGAAAGAATTTAGACGTCTGTGAGGGCTGTGATTTGATTGTTGTCATTGCATGCCAGAATATTGCACTAAGCTCGGCTCAGTAACATTGTTCTTGAAATGTGTTTCAGGGTTGAACCCCTCATCAAATTATTCTAGCTCAGTCTAAATTTGTGAAAGTTGTGGGTGTTTTGCTTTTTAAAAATATGTTTTCTTTGCCTTCTCTTTGCTTAAAATTTCTGTTCGTCTCTGGTTTCCCATTCTCAGTAGTTCTGTGGACCGCCAGCAGTGGAGACAGGAGGTGTGGGCAGGTGGAGGTGGGGGGCCGGGCGTTCTACAGCAGAGTATTTTTTGACAACTAAAGGTAAACTCCTGAGTTCTTTCCTAGCAGCTTGATTCCTCCTCCAGATGTGTTTTTTTCTTTCATGTAAGCTGTTGAACCAACTCGACCTGGAGTGGAATTCTCAGATCAGAGGTACCAACTGCTTTGCTGAATTGAGCTGGTGGAGATGCCTCTTGTGGTGGAAAATTGTTCTTTGATTTGCAGCTTAAAGATCACCCCAGGGTGCAGGTGCTGGGGTGGAGTGCAGCTGTTAGGGTGCAGTGCAGGGGGAGGCTGCCCCTGGAAGCCAGTGCAGATCACCTCCGGCCCTGGCATTTCTGAGTTCCAGTGTTTGCATATCACTTTTCCCTTCCTATTTCCATTGTACCTGATACATATTTTTTTGGGGGGAGGGATAAATTTATCTTAAAAGAAACTTTTATATCTCTCCCTTAAGGTGGAAGATCAATGTCTTATTTTTCTGGCTTCATTTTTCCCTAGTACACATTAAACATAGGTGAATTTAAAGTGATTTTTAAATGTGTAGCTATGACAGTAATGATTCTATCACCTAAACCCATCTCACTGTGGGAGCCGTGACCTCAGGGGCTGAGCAATTGGTGCTGTCTCTTTACCACCAGTTTTCACTATTTTGTCCAGTTGTGCACATCACCAGTGATACTGTTCAATTCTTATTTTTCTTAAAATCAGCTGATGATTTTACTCAATTAAATTACCTACAACAGAAACTTCCATTCTCTTCTATAAGTGGAAAGCCGGTATCATTGCTGTAAATAGAAGGCAACTGTTAAAGTAGTCATACACAGAAGCCAGTGATATAGCATTCAGGCTCCAATGCCTGGATTTTGAAGCTCATTAGTTCTGTCTGTTAAAGGTGGAGATTTGCAGGCCTTGGAGAAGGTTAAAGATGGTAATGCTCAACTCCTGCTTTCCACTTGATTTCATTAGGATGGTTGATAAAGATTAGAAGCTTTCTTTTTCCGACTTCATATTATTTCATATTATGTTCTTGTCATGCCACCTAAAGTTTTCTCATACACCCTTAGGTGGAGGGCTGCCGGCTACATTCTGAGAACACTGCTTGCTCTCTATTTGTTAAAAAAATATTTTTTAAACATTTAACTTTAGGCATATATAAAATGGAATGAGTTGTCAGCATTTTTAAAGTTAATTAATTAATTTAGAGGTGGGGAGGGGCAGAGGGTGAGGGAGAGGGAGTCTTAGGCAGGCTCCATGCCCAGTGGTGGAGCCTGATGTAGAGCTCAATCTCAGGACTCTGAGATCATGACCTGAGCTGAAAACCAAGAGTAGGTTGCTTAACTGACTGAGCTATCTGGGCTTCCCTCTGTCTTTTTTTTTTTTTTTTTTTTTGAGTTGCCAGCATTTTAAAATTTGACAGAAAAAAATTGATGAGATGAAAGTTTGGTGTTTCATTCATCTCTTTTTCTTCCTGACTGCATCTGGTGGATTAAAACAACTTGTTGTCTCTGGAAACTTGCATGTCCAGGATGGAGGGGATTGGAGCCCTAGCTCTGGCCTCCTCAGGGCAGCTCTGCTGAGCCTCCTCTTGGCTCTTTATTTCCCCTCCTGCAAAGGGGCTCAGCAGCTGGAGGCTTCCTGTTGGATTTTATTGTTGGAGGTGGTCCATGTGCCTTAGGCTTCTGTCCAGAGGGAGCCTTTTTAGTGATGGGAAATAATGTTTTAGGTCACATGAGAACAGATGCTGAGAAAACTTTGTGTTGGGTACAAATATAATGTAACTCTTAGGCTACTGTTTCCTGGGGGAAAATGGCTTTTTTTTTTTTTTTTTTTATGACTTCTTCCCTATACTTAATAGTAGTTTTGGCAACTAAAAGAAATGTGACCAATTCATTTAAATAAGGTTCCAAGGAATACCAGAGTCTTAATACCATATTTTAAATTTAACCCATGGGAGGCCTGTCAGTGTCATATAAATTTCTCTTGTGGGAGATTCATTAATTTTTTGATTCAACCAATATTTGAGTGTCTTTCATTTGCCAGGTACTGGTTTTTTTCCACTGATTCTGTAGTGTGGTACAGTATAGTTCTCTGATCTCCTGAAGGTTAAATTCTAGTAGGGGATGTATAGGGAAATCCTTAGTGTTTTGGTTTTCATGATGCCCATATTTTCTAAACCAAACAAGTACTTACCAGAGTATTTGTTAATTTTGAATGGAGCAAAGTCTAGATGGATCCATAGTGAACTGTAAGGTCAGTGAGCTGGTGAGGAGAAAGTATGGTTTGGATGTGGGTCAGCCCTGAGGCCGTTGATGTCTTTTAAATTGGAGGATGGTGAATTTAAAGTGATTTTTATAGCACTGCCAGCTTATGAAATAAATGTCCATCACAGATGAGCAAATTAATAGATTCTGCTTGCTTTTGCATTTTTTGTTCTTTATGTAAAGGTTTGTTGCATTTTTGTTTTCTACTTAGTGATTTGTTTGTTGCAGTTTAAAATACCTGTGGAAGTAAGACAAGGTGAATAGGCTGTGACTAGGGGGATGTCCAATGAGTCAGAAGGCTGAGTAAGCTTGGACAGGCACAATAAAAGGCGCCTGGGTGGCTCAGTCCATTATGTGTTTGCCTTGGGCTCAAGTCATGATCCTAGGGTCCTGAGATCGAGCCCCACATTGGGCTCCCTGCTAAGCAGAGTCTGCTTCTTCCTCTTCCTCTGCCCCTCCCCCTGCTCATGCCCTCTCACACTGTCTCTCAAATAAATACAAAAAAATTAAATCTTTAAAAAAACAAAAGCGCTATATGAGAGCGGGAGAGGGAAGAGTCAGTGTGAGGGCTCTGAGGTGGGAATAATGTTAACTTTAAGAGGAACAGAATGGAGGTGGTTTTTCTTGGATCCAATAATATCTAGTTGCGTTTCTGGGTCTGCAAAGATAAGAACAGCTCACCAAATGCTGTGGTCTGGGGAGGCTGTTCAGGCACCACACACCCACCAGGGTTGTGACCTGTCTAACATCACACAGGGGACTGATAGCGAAGTTTGAAGTAAATCTCCAACTCTCTAAGACCTGGGGCTTCTGTGACTTCTGTTCCTCTGGATGTATAATATTTATATGTCTCTGAAGATAGTGTCTGAAATGATGACACACATTTAAGGAATCTGAGGTACAGAAGGGATGTTGCCAAAGAAAGATGGCTTTGAGCATCCGTGGCTGCATCAGCATTGGCTTTGTATGTCCCAGACAAAAATCTGGTCTCTTTATGGCACTTACCTTTTTTTCCCCTCAGGTTGCATTTAAAACCCATTACATAGGAAGTCTGTCTTTAGAAAGAAGGATTAAGAAATATTTCTGCTTCTCATTTTCCAAGTCTCTGTGTATAACTTACATCACAAACACAGCTAGAAATATAGGATCCTCGAACACAGGAACCCAAATGGGTGCTCTGATTATTCACTCATTAAGGAACAGATGGGTCTTCGGTCTGTGTGCAGAGGATAGAATTTTCCCTTGCAGGAAGGTCAAGCAAGACAGTGTCACCTGGAGCCTGGTCTTCTTGGTCTTCTCTGTGTGTCCCTCACATGGTTACTCCAGTAGGTATCCGGTGCCTTACCTCTTCTCCTTTTTAATCATAGGATCTGTACTAATGAGCCTTTATTTTTGTTTTTCAGTGTGGAAGAGTACTAGAGTACTGTGTGTGTTTGCACACACATGGATGTATGTGTTTGACGAGCCTGCCATGTCAAGTGTAGTCTTGGGAGATTATTTTCCTGGACTGAGGAAATGGAGCAAAATTGTCAGGATGGGGAGGAGGCAGAACTCATCTGAGAATGCCTCCCCCCAGGGTTGTTGCAACTTAATAGCTCCAAAGTCACGTTGCATCCTGGGTAGAGCTGCATGGGTGGAAGGTTTTGTCACCGGAGGGTACTTCTATAGGCTGAAGGCACAGGTTGCTCATGAGGCATAGCCTTAAACTGGGGCATGTGAGTGTTAGGGACCAGTTCACTGTAATCTCTACCTGCTCGGCTCTTCACCTTTTTGTTACCTCCCTGGTCCCTGGGGACAGTTGGGCTGGTCATGGTTAGAAAGACAGAAGTGACACATATTTGCCATATGCTAGGCATTGTGTCACATGATGTCAACACATTCATTCATTTAATACTACCATCCAAGTGGACACTATTGTCTCCACTTTACAGATAAAGAGGATGAGGCCCGAAGAGGCTAAAATAGTTGGTGTTAGGTTATACGGGTAGAAAATGGCAGCACTTGGCTTTGAACCCAGGCATTAGGGTGTGGAGGTAGGCTCTTGGCATCTCTGTAATACTGCCTTCTTAGGCACTTTCTTTGCTGGAAAATGGGACCGCTGAAGAGGAGAGGCTTAGAGCACTTCCCCTGACAGTCAAGATCTTCTCCAGCCAAGCGGAGGCAAAGCCTGTGTGGGCAAGGCTGGCTCGCCACCTCCTGGGGGGATCCGTGGGCTGGGACCCATGGCCACAGGGGTCTAGCTCTGATCTGCATCTCCCCATTTGTGCAGTTGTGGGCGTGTGAACAATTCCTTTGCAGCAGTTCACAGGTTTTCATGAAGAACAAATGGGATAATTTGTGTGAAAGCACTTGGCAAGTATTTGGGCGGTAAGTGGATATGAGATACTGCCTCTGCTGCTACTACTGAGTGACACACGAGGTTGAGTCCACCGCTATTCTGCGGCCTCGAGATCCACGCCAGCTCCCCTGCCACTCAGCCTGCCTCTAGTGCCTGAATTTGCTACGCAGGCTCTGACACCAAGTTTGGTTAGGGAGCATTTGTGATTAGCCACTGGGTCTTGTCTGTAACCGACACATGGCAGGTGTAAATATCTTCCAAAAGCATCTTTCTTAGGTTGAGAAGCCACCCAAGTAGCTTTGTGTGTGACATCAACTTGCATTGTTTCTGCCTGCATCTGATGAAGACTGGTCATTTCAATGGCAGGGACCTGCTGCATTTCGCTGTTGGATTGTGTGATTAATTTGACAAGTGTGCATTGAGTACCAAGTGTGTGCAAAGCATCGTATGAAGAGGGGGATATAATAAAAACAGGTGAGATGTGCTATAAATACTAACCTAGTCCTGTGTACCTGGAAAGGCTTGTCTGAGGAGGTGTGGATTAAGTTGAGTTGAAAGTGGACGGGAATGATCCAGATAACTGGAGGTTGGGGTGGGGTGGCATGTGAGGGATAAGGCTTCAGGCGTAGTGAACCATCTGTGCAAAGGCCCAAACCAGTCAGGGTTCGGAAAGCGCTGACACATCCTGAAGAGAACTTAATGAAGGGGGCTTCTGACCAGGCTGGGGGCAGGGGGAAGGGAGCCAGCCAGGGGCAGTGAAGCACCTGAGATGGGTGATAGTGGTAAACAGTTACCACCCTGGTCCAGTAGGCGAGGGCAGGAAGGAGAAATAGGCCCAGGCTTCTGAGGAATTGAGAGGGACCAGTAGGGAAGCATGAAGCCCTGAGCCTAGAGAGATAATTAAAATAATACCTAGTAAGTACTTATAACTCAGTCCTCATACGACACCTATAAGATGGCTCCTGTGAGCTATGGTGAGTCCGTTTTACAGATGAGGAGACTGAGGCACTCTCTGAGTGGTGAGGCTCACAGAGCAGCTGAATGGTAGTGCTGGGACTGGAATCCAGGCAGCTGGTTCTGGAGTCTGTGCTTTTAGCCACTAAGCCGTCAGCTTTTCCATTTTCTCTGTCAGGTGCTTCAACAATCTCTTAATTGCATCCAGACCATGGAGGGCTTTGTGGGAATTTGGATGTATCTGAACACTGGTGTAACCAATGAGTTTTAAGCTTGGAACTTTGATGGCTCCAGATTTTGAGCAGGTCACTCTTATGGCTGTATGGCTTATAACAAGGGTTGTAGATACTTGTTGCAGTAACGCATGTGAAGAGGATGCAGGGGTGTGGAGAGAGGTGTCCGGGGGCAATCACGGAAAGTAGGGTGTCAAAGGTGAACCCCAGGTTCTGGCTTGAGTGCTTTGGTGGATGGTGATTACTACGGACTGAGGGCCCCCCCATTGATACGTGGACACCCTAATCCCTAACATCATGGCATTTGGATATGGACCTTTGGGAGGTACACAAGTCACATGGCTGGAGCCCTCATGATGGTGTTAGTGTGTATAAGGAGAGACAGGAGAGAGCATGCTTCCTCTCTCTGCTCTCCATAATGTGAAGGCCCAGCAGGAAGGCAGCAGGCTGCAAATCAGGGAAAGAGCCCTCACCAGGAACAGAATCTTCCAGCACCTTATCCCTGGGCTTTCCAGGCTTCAGAGCTGTGAGAAATACATTTTGTTGTTTAAGGCCCCTGCCCCTTACCCAGGTGGATGGTTTCTTGTTACAGCATCCTGAACGGACTATGATGGCAGGCCTTTCCTGAAGATGACAAGAGAAGCAAGGAGGTTTTGTTTTTATTTTTGGGTGGGTTGATCTGGAGTTCACTTCTGAGTATGCTGAGTTTAATTGTCCTTTGAGACGTCTAAGAGGTGATTTCAGAGTAATCACTTGGCCATGTGTCTGAGACTCAGGAGAAAGTTCCGTATTGCAAAAGTAACTCTAGGTCATCATACTGTAGATGGTAGACAGGGTTGTGAGTGTGAGTGTGTGTGTGTGTTTCTCGGTGGCCCTGAGTACCCAGGTTAGTAGCAAGTGTTCATGGACAAGGAATATCTAGGGTGTCACAATGAGGCCTCAATAGTGTCTGCGCAGAGGAAAAGATTAAAAAATTCATGGTAGCTCACAAAATGCTTTAAATTACTAGACAAAAGCATTCTTTACTAGGCGCTTGAGAATTTATATCACCAAACATTGTACAAATAGCAGATTTGACAGAAAATGAGTTTAATTCCATAAAAGGTCAGGTTATTTTTGAGTTCTGAATTGAGGTTTTTTTTTTTATACCTTAGGTTTGTTTATTAACATTTATTACTGAAGTGATGGGTATGACAAAGGGAGAGGATCTTGGATTGTTTCCATAGATTCTTTTTGTTTAATATTTGTTCTCATTACTCATAAGGATGGTTGAAATACTGAACATCCTTCCACCATCTGTTCAGGCTAACTTTATATGTGTATCTCCTGTGACCTTTGGGATTTTATTTGGTCCTCTGAATGGCAGAAATGTCAAAGCCTGACTGTTTTTTTTTCCAGTACACTTTCTGTTGCAAATAGAAGAAACCCAACTCAGAGTGGCTTAAAAGAGAATTTCCTGGCTCTTGCAACTGAAAAGTGCCAAGGTAGCTTCAGGTCTGGCTGAATCCAGATGCCAAACAACGTGGCCATGTCTTTCCCACCTGTTGGTTTCATTCTCAGGCATGTGGTAAAGTCTTGCAATACTTGTTGCTTAATAAATAGAAAGCTAGGCTCAACTCTCCCCAACACATTCCTGGTCGACTGTTTATTTGCGAGTGCCCCCACTGTGGCTAGGGGATGGGATACTTCTGATTGGTGTGGTTGGGTCATGTGGTTTTCTTCTCAGACTGATCCCTCTGTCCAGGAGGACATAATGCTTTGATTGGCCACCCGTATATGGGGTCCCGAAGCTGAAGGTGAAGTCAGCCCAAATGGGGCTCCTGGGTCATGAGAAAATCTCCTGTCTCCCTGCCCTTCTGGTGCACTCATGGTGTGTGTGGCATTTCATTGCTTTCCATTGTCCAATGGAAATAGTCACAGGTCCTATCCACACTCACAGGGAAGGAACTAAAGTCGTGATCACCAGGAGTTGGGGATTATAATGGGCCACCCTGGACTTTATCCACCTCACTCAGCATGGACCAGCACTGAATAAGTGGCTAAATGAGACATGTTCTGGGCTCTGGGCTTGTCTCTTTGGCACCTGGTGCTTCAGGGAAGTGGAACCTCTGCTGACCCCTCACCGTACCTTTTTTATTTTGGCCTTTGTGCCAGTAGAGAATGTGTTGTGTCCCCCAAATTTATGTCCACCTGAAACCTTAGAATAGGACCTTATTTGTCAATAGGATCATGGGCAGATACAATTAGTTGAGATTAGTGCTGGTGTCCTTGTGAGAAGAGGAAAGACACAGATCGGCAGCGGGGAGGAGGCCGTGTGAAGACAGATGCTGAGACTGGAGAGAGAGAGGTGTCTAGGAGCTGAGGATTGCTGGCAGCCCCCAGAAGCTGGGGAGGAGGCGTGGAACATATTACCTGAGAAGGATCCCACCCTGCCTACACCTTGACTGCAGACTTCTGGTCTCCAGAACCGAGTGGTACTGGGGAAGCCATCATTTCATTGGGGAAACAACATAATTACAATCTCAGTGAGGCACACGAGAGCAGGCTTCGTAGGCAGTGTGGAGCTTCCTGCAGAGGTGAACCCAGTTGCATTTCCACACTCAGAAGCTGCTGTGGCCACTGTGGAGAATAAATTTCTAGAATTGTAGAAGAAATAGCCGCAAAGGAACTTGTTCTTATTTATCATGTCTTTCTTGCTGTGAGGGACCCCACTGCTTTGCAAATCGCTGATATCTGGCCATCTTCTGGAGGTGAACAAACAAGCAAACAAACAAACAAAATGAAAAGATCAAGGCACCTCTTGTGATAGAAACATTGCAATAATTAAAACCATTCTTTGGCTTGTAAAAACGTTATATTTCTGTTTTGTCAAAAGCTATACATAGAGTTTGCTTAGAATCTGACTTTCCTAGATAAAAGCTAGAATTGAACAGGGAGACGAGAGGGGTGATCACCTCAAGGAGTCAGCAGGCATTGCTTGGGGAAGGTTCTTCCGTGCATCGAGATCCCTCTTTGCATGTTCCTATGCTCAGAACTGAAATCCATGTCCGCCAACAATACTGTACGCAGAAGGACTGTATGCTTTTCCAGCACGGGTTGTCTGTTTGTCCTACAGGGTGATTCCTATTCTCTTTTGGGCTCAGAGACCAAAAATATTTATCATCATCATAAAAAAAATATTTATCATCAATATCTTGGTTTTCAGCCACCTGGATAAAAGGGGACCTTCTCCCCCAAACCTGTTCTGAGGTCATCTTGGCTGGTCCAGTGCGGCAGTCTCTCTCCCAGACTCTTTTCCCTGTCCTGCAGTCTTTTCAAGTTTAAATCACGGTCTGAAATGAGCTCTCAGCAGAGCCTGACTCTGCCAGCCTCCAGGTGCCTATTGGGAGATGCATACATCTCTCTCTCTGGTTGATTGATCACACAAAGAGAGTGGTTTGCCTGGAGGATCCAAATTAAAAGTACCCTTAGAGTTTTCCTGAATCATACCCTGAAAGTGCTCCAGTGCCCAGGGCTGGGCTTCTCTCAGAGAGTATGTCAAACACCAGATGTTACCTGACATTACTCTCCTTGACAGAATGTGATGGTCTGGAACGTGTCCCAAACACTGTTACCCCAAGAGTGTTCTGAGGACCACACGTATCATAATGACAGCTTGTTTAAAAACAGCACTGTTTGGTCCTGCCCCAGACCTAGTGAGGTTGGGTCTAAATAGTTGTAACTAGCAGCAAGTGATTCTGCTGTGCTTGAAAGTTCAGAAACCTCTGGTCCATTGGGTTCCAATGGACCCCTTCCCCTGACCTTGGAGCTTTTTTTTTAACTCTTATAATGAGCATCTTCAGTCTTCAAAGTCTGGTATTTATGGGGCATCCAGAGGCAGATGACACCATAGATAGAGACCTTCCATTCTGCCAATATTTATTAAGTGCTTTCCAGTTGCCAAGCCTGGTTCTCGGAACCAGGATGAAGCAGGGAGTAAAGCTCATAAAAATGCCTGCTGTCCCATGCTTTCCTCCATTGGGGGAGATAGATAATAAACAAGAGAAGCAAAATGTTTGGGTATCATTATTCTGCTTTGGATAGCTATGAAAGGCTCACCAAGAAGGTGACATTCGCCCAAACCTGAAGGAGGTTAGGGAGAAGTTCCTGCAGGGGCTTTTCAGGCAGAAGGAAGAGTAAGAGCAAAGGTCAGAAGGCAACAGCACTGGTCGTCATCCTAGGAACCAGAAGGAGGCAGGTTCTTCATCAATACAGAAAGTCAGCATATTTTTACACACATAAAATATGCCTTCTTAAAGGGCATTGCCATTCCAAGCTACGAGAGTGTTAGGAGGTTTTCTTTCATCTGAGAATATTTGGCCAATTGAAATGAATCTACTGAAATGGGAGCATAAAGTCTCATAGACAATATCAAGCAAAAGCAACCTTGATTGGAATTTTTTTCTTCTTTGAGAAATAAAATAAAAATGATGACGGGTTTATTTTATCTTGTATTAAACAAAATTTAGGTTCAGTAATTTCCACTCTGTGTCACTCAGAACAAAGCATGCATTGCCTGTTGACAATTTGTTACTTTCCTTCAATTTTCTACAACTGTACAACATCATATTTTTCATTTCACACCTAACATTGTCAGTAGGATCACAAAAAGGATCAATTTAGCAGCAACATTCGAGGGCTTCCCCCGTTTCCTTAAGAGCTTCACTATGCTCGGCTATTCAAACTGCTCTCTTTGGAAGAAATGATCATTCTTGTTCATTTTCTCCCATTCACTTGTTAACTGTCAATACAGATCTCTTGAGTGGCTGTTGGTGGACCCATCCTGGGTTCTCTTTCTCTGTTCTGGATTCTCTTCTCCGTTCTGGATTCTTTTTCTCTGTAGCTTTGCTGACAGTTGTCGATCCTCCAGTACCATGAGATTTGCAGTTTCAGTTTGCAGAAGATTTGCATTGGATTTGCATCGTGTTTATAGCTGACAACTAGCAGCACTGGATCAACCCCAGTGGCAGGGATGATGGAGTGGTGGGTGCGGGTGTCCTTGGGGACAGGTGCGCTGTCACCCAAGGGCCACGTGTTTATAGCTGACAACTAGCAGCACTGGATCAACCCCAGTGGCGGGGATGATGGAGTGGTGGGTGCGGGTGTCCTTGGGGACAGGTGCGCTGTCACCCAAGGGCCACGTGTTAGTGGGGACAGATTATCTGTAGAGCCAGTTCATCCACAAATGGTTTCTAATTCTGCCAGTGTATTCTTCTCAATGTAATCTGCATTAATTACAAGAATTCAGGTAAATATTTGTATAATGAAGGCCCTATGGAAATATATATGTAAGTTTTTTGTCAATATCAGAAAGTAATTATTACATATATGAGCCAAAGATGGTTCCTGTACCTTGGCCTCTATATTGTTTATTTCTTCACAGCAGACTGGGACTTGTTAGCTCAACATCCTGCCAGCACCAAACTCAAAATTTTCACATCTGATTGTTATAAATAAATCTCAAATAAGCATATTTTTAGCCATTTGGAGTCTGCCTGTTTTACATACCCTGCAAAAACCCTGCATACCCAATGTCTGTTCGCCATAAATTCTGGTTATAAGACCCAAGCTGCCCTTGGGTGCTCTGATTGGCAGACTTGCCAGGTGCTGCTTAGTGGCATCATGCAGATACATACCCCCCCTCTGGTCCTCAGTTTCCTGGGGTTCCCTTTGCCCTCTTCCCCTTTGGGGTGGTGCCATCTCCTTTGGAAGATCTTATGCTAGGAGGGACTTGCATAGCATGTAAACCTGTCCAAATGTTGCCCCCATAAAGCTTTCTGTGTGCTCCTGCCACCTTGTGGTTATAACTTTTACTTGCTCAGTCCCCAGATCCCCGAAGCTCATTACAGCACTGAAACCATTAATAGTTTTCATGTAGTTTTAGATATTGTTGTTTTTATACATACCAAGTGTTAAGAATATCACCAAGCCTAAGAATATTTCTCTAAAACACACTTAATGAATATTCAAGACATGGATTTTTTTTCTGGGCTTAAATTATTCTAACAAATATAATCTAAAATTGGGAAGGATTTGGGCTAAGAACTGGAATTCAGGAACAGTTTTATAACTTGTATTTAGGAGAGGGGTAGAACCTTAGTAATTTACCTTTAGGTTTTTTGATACCTAGCATTCATTTCTTCTCTTGTGACTTGAATTTCTTTCTAGGAGCCGCTTCTTGTTACTACCATGTGATTCAGATGGGCTTAACTTTATTTTTAGTGCAGGGATGTTTGTTGACTGGCTAAACCTGTGAGCATTGTTCTTCCACCCCCTAGGCCAACACAGTTCTTGGTCCAAGGTGGAATCCTCAATCTAATTCAGCTAATGAAAACCTAGCTCCAGGATTTTGTTCTGAGGGAGACAGTCTTGCTTTTCCTTTGGGGATGAGGATGTGAAATTCAGGGCAGCTGCAGCCACATTGTGACGACAAGAGGAGAGTGTCAGTTCAGAAGATTAATCATTTACTGCACATCTAGTGTGTAAACAACCAAACAATCAAAATTCCTGCCTAGAGCTGAGTACTTAATTCTAAAGTGGATGTTCTAAGTATAAGACAGAAAGACTCAGATGCATTTATTAAGCAAGTTTTCTTGCACCTTGCTAGGTGGTAGATGCTCTGGGCGGGAAGGATCCAAGGGGAATGGGATGGAGAAACTGTGGGTCTCTGTCCTGTCTCTAGTCCCTGCTGGGTGGAGACCAGCTTGGAGTCTAGATGTCTTTCTCATTACTTATCTGTAGCAGCAGGAATGTCACCAGTCCTTGGTCCAACCAGCAGGGGTGCTCATCTGGATTCTAAGATCCCTCCCCATCATAGACAAGGTCAAAGTTTCAGATTACTCTGTGCTCCTCAGAACAAAGGTGGGCCTCTGAGTGCCTCGAGGCATGGTGGAAGTTGCAGGGAGAAGCCCCTATGTGTGTCCAAGGTGATGGTGGTTTGACTTACCTTGAGGCCTCCCACTGAGCTTGAACAGTGGGGAGGTCACATCTAGTGGTGGATGCTCCGCTGGCTGCAACTTGGCATCCCTGTTATGAACATGAGGTCTAATTGCTTTGTTTTGAACTTTATACAGAACTAGAACATATGTCCAGAAAAGTACACATAAGTGAGCACAGCCTGATGAACTCTCAAAACCCACCGTGAAGGCACATCCTGAAGGAGAAACAGGACATTGCTGGTGCCCCAGAAGCCCCTCTGGAGACCCCATCTCGTTACTTCCCCAAAGAATAACCACCATGCTGACTTCATCTGCAGATCTGTTGGCTTGTTACTGACTTTCTGCAAATGGGATTTTGCAGTGTACACTCCTTGCCAACAGCTTCTCTGGAGGTTCATCGTGTTGTTTTGGGTGGTGGTAGACTGTTCATTCTTGTTTCTGCTGCACCATAGTCACTGGGTGACGATGTGCTTTACCTCAGTGAGCAATTCAGGCTGTTTCCATCCAGGGCTTAAAAGGTGGGTACTGCCATGAACTCCCTTGTGCTCTTTTGAGGAAGACATGCATGCATTTCTTTTGGCCATATACCTAGTAGTGGAAGCGCTGGGCTGTAGATCTATAGAAGTTCAGCTTAGGAGACATTGTCAAATAGTATTTCAAAGAAACAGAATAAAAATCATGCATTCCAGCAATGCACACGAGTTCCAGGTCAACACTTACTATGTTCTCTTTTTGTTTCAGCCCTTACGGTGGGCGAGTGTCTGTTTTTTGTGCTGAAGGAGGCTTGCTAGAGTGCATTGCTACTGTTAGTAATGAAGAATAGTTGAGAGTAAGAGCTAAGACAAACACCGCGATGCTGTACATCTGTCTTGCGTGGCTCTCAGCCCTAAGGGGCACAGCTCATTTGTGACCCTTGAACTCACGGTTCTTGCTGTTAGAGTGTCTAAAAGCTGGCCTTTCTTTATGGCAGTTTTGGAAGGTATGTTAGCATGTGCCCTCTGGGGAGAGATGGGCCCTAAAAAGCCTGGAAAGGGGAGAGGTAGGTATTTGTTTTCTTGAGACTTCCTCTTTGCCTAGGAATTCACTGCACTGAAATTTCTGGATCCCCTTGTGATCTTGATTGCCAGTGCAGCAGAGTGAGCCTCCCAGGTCTGACCTTGCTGCAGCTCAGAGGTGCTACCAGAACCAAAGGAGACCAGCACCACGGGAAGGCATTAGGGCAGAAGCGTCTATGGTATACTCTGGGTCAGGCTGAAGGTTACAGTCCTCCTGGGTGGCTTGGGAGGAGGATGAAGATAGAGGATAAAAGTAATGGTGTCTGGAGCCCTGATGCCAAGTGCAGCGCTTGGGTCTGGGTGGTGGAGTTGAAATTAAGAGCTGACCCTGTAGGGGAAAACACAGATGATACCCCCCCGCCGGTGGCCAGACCTGGGTGACCAGCCCCCTGGGGATGGAAGCAAATGGGCGGCGACTGTGATGGGCTCTCATCTGGGCTCCAGGTGACCAGGAAAAGGTGAAGGAGTCAGACACCCTCTTGAAAGCATCACTGCATGTAGAAGAGCATCTGTGGTGTCCCAGGGCCAATAGTCTCATCAGAGGGAAACCTTGGGAGGCCCCCTTGGTCAGCTCTCTGCCTCTGCTCAAGTGCACTGCTTTGCTCAGGTGAAGGCAGCCCCATGCATAGCCCTAGACTCTGGTGGGTCCCTGCAGGGTGACCTCTGTTAGTTATGGTTCACTGTCTCTGGTTGACTTCCTGCTCTCCCCTGGGATCCCCTGGATCTCTTTAGGACCAGCAAGGACAGTGACAATGGTGAGCACAGTGGCTGCCCTGAGACCTGCTTGGGCTTTGTCCCTGCTGTTAGATACTTGTGGTTGCTCCTGGTTGGAGGCTTGCTTCTCAAAACTCCCAAGGGAGAGTTTGCTCATTGCAATGGCCTCTGTCTCAAAAAGCAAAAAAGGAGGGCTGTGGGGGAGGCCCTGACACTGAATTGCATGAATCTGCTCAGAGATGCTGAGTCCCTGAAGATGAGGTGAACATGAGGTCCCTGATGACAAGGGACCTTATTTTTGGATCAGAATGAAAGAAAATAAACAAAAAACCTGAAGGAGAACCTTCAGTGGACACGCTGTGCTGGAATCTGCGGAGGGACAGGCAGGGGCTTCTTAGGGGGCTTCGGGCTTGAGTGCTAGAGGCTGAGCATGGTGGCATCTGTGCGAGGAACTGCGCGAAGGAGAATAAAGGAAGCAGAAGCATTTCTTCTTGTTTTATTAGGTCTGCAAGTATTTGAAGTCTCTGATTCCAGCCCTGGACACCTCCCACTGGGCAGCAAAGCCAGGGGTGTCAGGACACCCCTTGAGTCCAGGATGCACCTCCTGCTCCTGAAATTTTGCCTTTATAAGTTCCCTTCTTTGGGTCTTGGAGATTTTTTTTTTGTATTGATAAATGTTTTTTTAATTTTTATTATTTTTTTGTTTCAACCTCTTCTGGGAGGGGCCATTTACCTGCTTCTATCCCCTTTCCTTCCTTCCTTTCTTTCTTTCTTTCTCTCTTTCTTTTTCTTTCTTTCTTTCTTTCTTTCTTTCTTTCTTTCTTTCTCTTTCTTTCTCTTTCTTTCTTTTAGGAAAAACTCACATGACATAAAATTGACCATTTTGAAGGGAACCATTCAATGGCATTTAGCACATTCGTGATGTGGCCTAGTCCAGAGCAAGCCTGTACCAGCTAGTTTAGCAGTTACTGCCCCTTCTCCCCACAGCACCACCAGCCCCTGGCAACAATCATTAGTCAGCTGTCTGGATGGATTCGCCTATTCTGGACGTTTTATGTAAATGGAATCACACAATATATGGCCTTTGGTGTCTGGTTTCTTCCACATTGATGGATGTTGTTGAGGTGTATCTACATTGTAGTGGAGAGCATCAGTGCTAAATTCCTTTTTATGACTGAATTGTGTTCCTTTTTTATAAAAAAAATTATTTATTTGAGAGTGAGTGAGAGAGAGAGAGAGAGAGAGAGAAAGAGCACAAACAGGGGGAGCAGCAGGCAGAGGGAGAGGGAGAAGCAGACTCCCTGCTAAGCAGGGAGCCTGATGCAGGACTGGGTCCCCAGACTCTGGGATCATGACCTGAGCCAAAGGCAGATGCTTCACCAACTGAGCCACCCAGGCAACCCGATCATGTTCCTTTTGATGTACCTGTGGAAGAGGGTCCCCAGGACCTCACTGGGCATTGCCCGCTCGTTGGTACATACGCCTCTGGGAAGCAGAGGGACCTCATTCTCCCTTATAGCCAAGCATGTGCCCACCCTGTGCCATGTTTGTGCCCAGACTTGGAAGTCCAAGCATATCCTTTGCCTCTTATTTCTACCTGGTTAAGGCACGACAAGCAGAGGACACTCCACGGCTCTGCCTTCCTCCTGATTGTTCTGTAGCCATGGCCCCAGCTCATCCACGGGCAAGTCCAAGGCTGCTGTTCAAGAACATGGATGATGCCCTGGAATCCCCTCTGTTACAGAGGAGGAGACACACTCTGGTTCGTTGCAGCAGAGGGTCATTTTAGGAGCAGGGAACAAATGGAAAACAGCCAGGTTGTGAGCTGGCCTTTTCTCAGTGCCAGAGCACGTGGGTCCTTGGGTTCTACCAGTAACATGCCAGGCATTCCCTGGCCACACTATCCTGCCTGGATGCTGTGTTTATTTTCCTCCCAATGAATGCATGCCCCATCATTCCTTTTCCCCGTGTGGCCAGGGCTGCCCGCTTCCTCCTCAGGGACCCTAGTCCCCTAGCTGTGTGTGCTCCCTCCAGCTCATGGGGACCCCTCCCCATCTCCAGGTGAAGAGCAGGCTGTGCAGATTCCATCCATTCATACCTGCCCAGACACACCTGCTTCCATTCCATCACTTGTGGCCCCTGAAGCAGATAGCAAGCTGGTTCCCAGCGTGTTGACGAAACAGAAAACTAATGTGCTTGCCAAAATGCTGGGGCTCCTACTTCCAGGTGCTTGTAAAAATAATAGGACACTTAGTTTTCAAAGGAGAGCCATTCACTGCCTGTCTTCGCTGTGTCTCCCAGAGGAAAGGGGAGGCCTGCTCTGGCTCCGTATTTTTTACCACTGTCTTGAACTAAAGTGGTTTCATACATGTATACATCTTTTTCTTACCCCACAGAATTAAGGCAGCAGCAGGTGTGAAAATATCGGCCGTGCGAGTCAGCAGCGAGCAGCAGTGGGCAGTCCAGGAGGACATAGACGGCAGTGGCGAGCAGACGACAGCTACCCTAACCTGTGTGGGCCACCACCCCGACACGCAGAGCAGGTGAGCACTACTTCCCTGTGCGCGATCTGGCCATGGTGGGGCTGGGGTGGCTGCAAAAGTTGATAGCAGAATAATCTGCGCATAAATGAAGTGATGCCTCTGCCTTTAATGGGCAATGTGTTCCTTTCGCTCAGCAGCACTGCTTTCTCGTTTGGCTTCCGAATGGCTCCATTATGGGGCTGCGCTGCTGTGGGAGGCTTTTATTCTTCACGCTCTTTATACACCAATGATCCAATTAGGTTGAGCAGTCTCAAAAATTACCTGAACTCGCATATGTGCAGGGTTCGAGAACTGTATTTTAGGAATTTATTATTATTAGTGTTATTGTTTGCACCGAAGACTGAAGAATGAAATGAGGATCATAGAAATGATTTAAGAGGCAAGGGGGAAATGTACCTTTCTATGAACAAACGGAGGGTGGCTAGAGCGACTGAGTAATTGTCTCTTAGTGCTTAAATGCAGTCATTTTGCAGATATCACACCTGGGTATTGGTGTAATGGATGCCGAGTGTGAAGTCAGATGAACTTGGCGTTGTGGCAGGCACTTGTCCTCTCCAGCTCAGATACTGGCCGTGGGTTTCATGGGGCTGCACTCACTAGGTGGTGGAGGGGGGGGTCACTGCTAGTCACCATGCATTAGGACTCCAGAAAGGCAGAGGGAGCTGTCCCCACTGTGGCAACAGCCTTCTCTATTGAGGGGTCAGGCCAATGAGCCACTAGACGTGTAACCCCAGCCCCTGCCTTCAAGCCACAATGGTTCACACTTCATTCAGCCAGGATGAGACTCCGAGGCCTCAGCTGAGCAGGTGAGCCCCTTGCGGATCTCTTGTCACCTTCCATCGTCATATCCTGTTCTCTTTTCTGTCTCTTCTAGGATTTATTTTTTATTTTTTATTTTTTTTAAATATGCTCTTTTTTTTCCCAACAAGGAGCTTTGGGTTTGTTTTTTTTTTTTTTAAGATTTTATTTATTTATTTATTCATGAGAGAGCGAGAGAGAGAGAGAGAGAGAAAGAGGCAGAGACACAGGCAGAGGGAGAAGCAGGCTCCATGCAGAGAGCCTTACATGGAACTCGATCCTGGGACCCCAGGATCACACTCTGGGCCAAAGGCAGGTGCTTAAACCGCTGAGTCACCCGGGCTGCCCTCTTCTAGTATTTAAACTCACAGAGATCCACAGTGTTAAGCCTTAAGGGGGTACCCTGTGAACGCACTGGGTGTGGGTGGGCGGGTGGGCTCCTGAGGCTCGGAGAGATTGAGGGAAGCTTGCTTCCTCCAGTGGAGTCCTGCACTGAGTGCTCCCTGCCTGGGTAACCCCAGCCAGCCTTAACCAGGACCCTGTCCTACCTGCTTTTGAAGATCTTTTTCTTTCTGTCTTTCTTTTTTTAAAATCTTTTATTTAATTTATTCATGAGAGACACAGAGAGAGGCAGAGACACAGGCAGAGGGAGAAGCAGGCTCTTCACAGGGAGCCCAATGTGGGACTCAAGCCGGGATCCCAGGATCATGCCCTGAGCGGAAGGCAGACGCTCAGCTGCTGAGCCACCCACACGTCCCATGAAGATCTCTTTCAAAGAGAAAGGAGTGAGTGGTCACCGGCCTCCTGTTAAGAATATTGCTGACTCCAGACTCAACATTCTGATTATCCTCCTCTCTATCCCTTGATGGAGCTTTCTGTCCACAACCTTGCATGGTGCATGATTTCACTGGAAGTCTATCTCCCTGCTGAGTGTTCCCACATCCCAAATTGTCAGTATATGGGGAGAGCCTAGGATTTTTATATTGGCTCAGATGCTTTCATCTGCAAGTACTAGGATACCCACTGAAACATGGCTGCTGCAACACGGTTTTATCATCTCACTTGGCAAGAAACTTAGGAGCAGGTAGTTGGCTGCTGGCTAATCTGGCAGCAAAGGTGGTGTCACCCAGGTGTGTCCTGTCTTCCTCTCTGTAGTACCTACCTCCCTGAATGTCATCCTTCATCTTCATCTTGCTCAAAATCACAAGGTGGCTGCAGCAGTTCTAGGCATTACCAGCTCACCCAATTGTTCACTAATATGGGAAGGGAGAGCTGCTTCTCCTGTGTACCTCTTTTTTATCAGGGAAAAAGTCCTGGAAGTTGTTTCTTTAGATCTCATGGAGGAGCCATGGGCCCCTGCTTTTGCCCAAGAAGCAGTCTGGGAAAGCAAACACCTGGCCCTGTTTTGGAGAGTTGTAGTGGGGGTGTCTTTGTTATAAAGGAAGAAGGGTGGGAGAAGGTGGTCAGCTAGCACTGCTGACCACTCTCTTCAAACGTGGTGCCTGCCAAGGGTTGTGGCTTCATCTCTGTTTTGCGCTGGGGCTCAGACTTCCTCTGGGTTGCTAAAGTGTTGGTCAGGTAGTCTTTGTCCAGTGGCTGAAGCCCAAGTGAAAAGGAGTCTTGGGTTCCTCATGCAGATGGAGCTGTTACCAGGGGCATCTGGATCCAGATGCCAAGTGGTGTCTTTAGTGCCCTGGCCCCTGTCTTTTTGGGTTGGCAACATCTCCAGCAGGATCTTCCCTCCTGGTGGCAGGTTGGCCACCAGCAGCTCCCCAACGTCCATCCTGCTGTTGCGGTCACTTCAGGGAGGATGCTGCTTTTCCCTGTCAGGTCCACTGGCTCTGTTTGGTCTAGTTTGAATCATGGAGCTACCAGAACCAATCTCTGTGGCCACGCACCTGAATGACATGGACTTAAAGGATGGGGAAGTGTTCTGGGGGATGGATGCTGGGGGTGAGGAGACAGAAATGAGAGGGGGCCTTGTGGTTACCACAGTCCTGCTCTACTGGAGAGGCCCGAATGGAATGTTTGGACTTACACCCTCTGAAATCACCATTTGAGTATATATACATCTTGGGCATAGATTTTCCTTGACTTAAAATGGGGTTAGCTCCTGATAGACCTGTTGTAAGATGAAAATATCATGAGTCAAAAAATGCATTTTTCAGACCTGACCTATGGGACACCACAGCTTAGCCTGGCCCACCTAATTCATGCTCAGAGCACTGATATGAGCTCCTGTTGGGCAAAATCATCTACTACAAAGTCTGTTTTATAAGGAAGTGTTGACTCTACCATATAATTTACTGAGGACTGCACGGACAGTGACAAACAGAATGGCTGTGTAGGTGCAGGTTGTAGTCAGTGACCCTGGTGATCACATGACTGATGAGGCACTGTGTTTGCTGCCCAGCATCATGGGAGAGGATGGGGCCACAGATCGTGAGCCCAGGACGAGATCCAGATTCAAAATTCCAAGTATGCTTCCTTCTGAATGCATATTCCTTTTATATCATCATGAAGTCGAATGGTTGCAAGTCAAGCTTTCCTGTGTCAAAAGGGTCTGTACGAGGGCAGTATCTGTGGTCTAGATGTAGGAAATTGACTTTTTGAAATATTTGATCATGTGATGATGTTTTAAATTGAAGATAAAACATAGGCTGTGGTTATCACTTTTGATAAAGTTACAGGAGAAGAAAAGTCACTACATAGGCAGAGTTACATAATGATGAGATGCCCTCCTATCCAGTGTCCTCCTCATTCTTCTCCACTTCGGTGTTTGACCTCCCTGGGGCTGTAGGAAGGACGGGATTGATGCTTTGGCATGACAATTTATACTTATCTAATAACTCTCTAAAATTCATTCCATAATCTAAATAAATAATTGCTTCTTTTTGTACTTTGCTGTTGAATTGTGATGTCAAATGAGGTGTGAAATACAAGCTCATGGACCGTGTTTGCCAGCTAACAAAGTGAATATATGAATATATCCCTAACAAAACATCCCTCAGAAAGCTGTAATCTCTGAATTGTGACAACCTTGGGTGGAATAGAGTTTTTAATAGAATATAATGTACAAACTGCCTGAAATTCTGTGATAAGAATTAAAAATGTGTCATATGGGAAGGCCCGATGCGCTCAGTTAGAAAGGCAGTAAAAGGTCTTAATTTAAAATATTTTAATGAATGCTCATTGTGAAGAAATGTGAATAATAAAGATGAAAACCGCAAGATAAAGAGTAGCGTTACCAAAGGAGGAGAGAAGAGATTAGAAAAATAAGGAAATTTGAAAGTGTTGGGAACAGATAACATGGCACTAATGGAAGGTGGCTGCCAGGTGGTTTGCATGGAGACCACGTATGGTCTGAGCTGGAGACAAGGTTGCTCCTTGAATGGTTTCTGTCTGGTTGTCGGGACCCAAATCTCTGAGAAAAAAAGCTGCAACTTTTTCTGTGGTCAGAAACCACAATACAGAGCTCATTCTCACCGAAACTACTGGAGAAAAGCTCAGTGATGTACCACAGGAGTTTGTGCCCCTCCATAAGATAGAAAAGCAAAAGCCCCCAAATAGATTTCTTTAAAGAAATAGACACACCCTGTAAACTCAGCTCAACGTGAAATCAAGACCAAGGTCAGATGTTTACTGTGGAGTGTTACCTGTTTGAAAATCTGGAGCTGATCTTCCAGGAGTTCTTTGCCTGCTCTCATCCAGAAAATCCTAGGCAAATGAAGGGATTGCCCTCCTGAGTGACTGGACTAATTCATTGGTTTTTCTGAAATTCAGCTGTTAAACATGAAACCACACTGTTAGTATAAGAAAACCACTGTGTCAAGTGTCATTATATGAATTCAGGAAACACCAGGATAAATGATTCACTGCACTTCAGGATTTTTTTTTTTTATTTTTAGAAGAAGGACAAAGGAAGTTCAGTGGTGGTAGCAGCCTCCTCTGCCTTCACATATGAGTGGTGTTTCCTACCTGATTCTGTTTGTCAGTTTCTTTCCTTCTTTTTTTTTTTAAGGTTTTATTTCTTTATTCATGAGACACACACACACACACACACACAGAGAGAGAGAGAGAGAGAGGGAGGCAGAGACACAGGCAGAGAGAGAAGTAGGTTCCATGCAGGGAGCCTGATGTGGGACTCGATCCTGGATCTCCAGGATCATGCCCTGTGCTGAAGGCAGGCGCTAAACTGCTGAGCCACCCAGGCATCACTTTTTTTTTAAAGATATTATTTATTTTAAGATATTATTTATTTATTCATGAGAGACACAGAGAGGCAGAGACATAGGTGGGAGTGTGACCCTGCTGACACCTTGATTTTGGAGCTCTAGCTTCCAGAACTATGAAAGAATAAATTTCTGTTGCTGTAGGCTGTTAAGTTTGGGATGGTTTGTTATAGCAGCTATAGGAAACTAATACAGGGGCTTAATGACTACTTGCTGAGTGCATAAATCAAGATTTCTCAATCCTGGATGCATATCAAAGTAGCCTGGAGGTCCTTAACAAGTACACATCCCTCATACTTTACACTTCAGTGGGTCACAGGCATTGATGTTGTAAAGACCCTCCAGGTCATTTTTTAAAAAAGATTTGTTTATTTGAGAGAGAGAGCGAGTACAGAAGCAGGAGTTGCAGAGGGAGAGGGAGAAAGAATCTGAAGCATACTCTGCTCTGAGTGCGGAGCCCGACTTGGGGCTCGATCTCACAACTGTGAGATCATGACCTGAGCCAAAACCAAGAGTCAGATGCTCAACCTACTGTGCCACCCAGGTGCCCCTGCAGGTGATCTTAATGTGTAGCCAGAGTTGGGAATTAGTGGAATACAGGAATGAATTAAATAGTACTGAATTCAAACACCATTAAGAAGATAAAGGTTGTTTATTTTTAACAGTTTTAGGATTTGAAAATTGTGGATTTAGAAACACACAATTGTTAGATCTACAATAAAATTTGAAACTGGGCAGCTAGAAATCTCTCAGTAGCAGCTGCCAGGATAGTTCTAAACCAGGATTTAAGGTATAGAAACACATCATGTGCTGGATCTGTCTGTAATTCATTCTACAAAGTGACAACAAGTTTTGCCTATGGGAAATGAAGGGCTCGTCCCCCACACCCAAAAGGGATCAGGCCAGCCAAAGAAAAGGGAAAGAGAAATATTTTAAAAACATGCCATCTCTATTTCTAGCCAGTGTGAAACTCCGTGAATTTATACTGCTGGCTAGTTTCAGCATAGGTATGTTAGAAGTCTTCTTACTTTGAAAGTAATAGATGTTCAATTGTAGAAAATTTAGAAGATACATCAAATAAGATGGAGAAGATAAAAATCATCCCTGAACCTACGTATGATTCAAAGGTAACCATTGTTTTTTTTTTTAAAGACTTATTTATTTATTTATGATAGAGAGAGAGAGAGAGAGAGAGGCAGAGAGGCAGAGACACAGAGACACAGGAGGAGGGAGAAGCAGGCTCCATGCCGGGAGCCCAACATGGGACTCGATCCCGGGACTCCAGGATCGCGCCCTGGGCCAAAGGCAGGCGCCAAACCGCTGAGCCACTCAGGGATCCCCGGTAACCATTGTTAATATTTTGATGAATATATTCATATGTATGTGTTTACACAGATGTGGATGTACACAAATATGTTATTTTTGTCAATACTAGAGTTTGTAGCTTTGAAAGGTGTTTTCTCTCACAATGTAGAATAAATATATGGCAATATCTTTTCAGGTTGTTAAATATTTGAAACAAAAATTATCAGCCCCTTTGAAAAACTAATGAAAGGGGCAGACTCTCTTTCTCCAAAAATACAAATATGCACACATACAAAAACCTTTTCCAGCAAATAAACATTCACAGAGCCTTTCAATGAACCTGTAGTTTTAAGTGTAATATTTAATAGTGGTATAATATTCTATTGATATTATAGATCTGTTTACTTACCATGTTTCATTTTTCCCCCCTTTTAAACATTCTTTTTACATTCTTTAAAAATGTAAAATGCCTTTTGACTACTTCTGTGGTCAGTCTTCAGGAAAGAGTGCTAGAAACGAGTGGGTAGGTCACAAGATACGATGAAGTTTTAAATTTTTGATGATTTTGTGAAATTTTTTTTGCCAATTTACACTGCCAGCTGTGTGTGAGAGTGCCCTGTTCCTGGTTCCTTTGCCAACATTAGGCATTGCCTCAAGAGGATAATTTAATAATTGGAATATGGCTATGTTCTTGTAGGCTTAATTTCCACTGACTTGATTTTTGGTGAAATCTGAGTTTTCCCCCTTGTTTGTCTGCAAATGTCTCTCTGCTTTGTTGTGTTTCGTTTATTATGATTATATTTTCACTTTAGCCATGTTTTAGGTTTTGTATTGTCGAATCTCTTGTAATTGTTATTCAAGTGAAGGACTCCCACCTGGAGGAGGGGTGGTGCAGGATGCCTAAAAACCCACCCATCAGCCTAGCCTCTGAGTGATGTCAGAGATGACCAGAACCAGACCCCAGTGCAAGTGGTAAAGTTAGATTTTACTTGGAAACTGTTGCAGAAAAGGGAAAAGATACCTGCATGTAATCTGTAGAGCTTGTGGGAATTTATAGCTGAGGAGCAGAGTTGAGGTGGGGTGGGGTCAGTAGATGACATGTGACTAAGAGGGGTTATCTTGGGTAAGAGGCAGTCCTGGCCAGACTGCCCCAACCAGATTCTTGCTGAGGGCAGGCCCCAGTGAGCAGACACCAAGGGTGGGCTTGAGGAATTTGGTTAGAATATAGAGAGTAATCAGATATCAGGGATGGGGCCATCGGGCTCTGAAGGTGTGGCAAGAACAGAAACAAGTTTGGAGGGAGGGGGCATTCAGAGGAGCCCGTGTCCAGTCTGGTTAAGGAGAGAGTCTTTGTCACTGACTGTGTGGAGCAGGGCCCACTGCTGGTCTGGTAAAGACGAGTAGTGTGAGTGACTGCTGGACCTTTATTGTCTTCAGCCATTGTAGTATGGACTTAATTTCTTACCAGGCATAATGAAGTCTATGCTGACTGATACAAAGAACTTTCAAATACACGTTTTACAAATAGACTTTTTCAAGCACTTGTAGGTTACAGCAGAATTGAAGTTATAGAGAATTCTCATACTTCTCCTGGCACAGCGTCCCCCATTATTAACATCCTGCAATAGTATGGTACATTTGTTTTTATTGATGAACCAATACTGATATATTTTTTTAAAGATAGATTTATTTATTTATTTATTTATAGTACAAGTAGGGGGGAGGCAGAGGGAGAGGGGGAGAGAAAATCTTAAGCAGATTCCCCGCTGAATGTGGAGCCCAATGCCAGGCTTGATCTCATGACCCTGAGATCATGACCTGAGCTGAAATCAAGAGTCAGATACTTAACCCACTGAGCCACCCAGGTGCCCTCTGATATATTCTTTTTAACAAAGTATGTGGTATAGTATGTGGTAGGATTCACTCTTGGTGTTGTGCATTCTGTGGGTTTAGACAAATGTATAATGATGTGTGTCTACCATTCCAGTATCAAAAATAATAGTTCCGTGGCCCTAAAAGTTCTCTGTGCTCCAGCCTATTTATCTCTTTCTCTCTCCTCTAGAATCCCTGGCAACCACTGATCTTTTATTGTCTCCATAGTTGTGCCTTTTCCAAAATGTCATATAGTTGGAATCATACAATCTGTTGCCTTTCCAGACTGGCTTCTTTTACTAAGTAATATGCATTTAAGTTTCCTTTGCATCTTTTCATGGCTTGATAGCTCATTTATTTTCAGTATTGAATAATATTCCATTGTCTGGATCTACCACAGTTTATTTATCCATCACCTACTGAAGGACATCTTTGTTGCTTCCAAGTTTTGGCAATTATGAATAATGCTGCTATAAACATCCATGTGCTAGCTTTTGTGCAGACATAAGTTTCTAGCCTCTTTGGGTAAATACCAATAAGTGTGATTGTTGGATCGTATGGTAAGAGTATGTTTAGTTTTGCGTGAAGCTGCCAAACTGTCTTGCAAAGTAGCTCTGCCACTGTGCATTCTCATCAGTAGTGCGTAGGAGTTCCACTGCTCCACATCCTCATTAGCATTTGGTGCTGCCGTGTTCTGGATAGTGGCCATTCTGATAGGTATGCAGTGGTATCTTATTACTGTTTTAATTTTCAGTTCCCTAATAACATATGATGTTTAATATCTTCTCATAGGCTTATTTTTCATCTGTATATCTTCTCTGGTGTGTGTTCAGATTTTTTGCCCATTTGTTAATCGGGTTGTTTTGTTCTCTTACTGTTGTGTGTTAAGAGGTCTTTGGTATTTTAGATACCACTCCATTATTGGTTATGTGCTTCGCAAATATCCTCTTCTAATCTGTGGCTTCTCTTTTCATCCTCTTTTTCAGATAAACATTTTGAGTTGTGATACCATGTGTGGAATAAATTCATAGGTTTCAAGGTGACTATATTTAGGTGATTCAGAAGTTTCCCTAATTCCCAAGATGGCTGGTTTGGGGCAGAAAAATCCATATTTGGGTATTCTGATGTGTTTGGAAAAAAGTGTGTCTTTCTTTATGATTCTGAGTCTTCCTGCTGACCAGGAGGGCCTTGATGGTTGAGGACTTCGTCCCTGGCAATGTACATACAGCCTCACACAGCTCATTCCTAGTGTGTCCCTGTGGCCACCTGTAGCCTTCCCTCACTAGTCCATTCTGCTACTAGCTGCCAGACTAATCATAAAACACCACTTTTTTTGAGACCTTGTGGTTCTCTGTGGCCTGTCTCAGCAAGTATAAACAATTGGCTAGGCTTTTACAGTCCTTTTTAGATGGAGGTCTCTGTCGAGTTGCTGAGAACTCTGGTGCAAGAGATAGATGCTTAGACAGTAAGGAGGTGGCACTCTGCACAGTAATAGGTCAGGAGACCAAGTGCAATGGGATAAAGAAGAGGACGCAGTGGGTTCTGTAGGGAGGGATCCTGGAAGGCATCTCAGAGGTGGTGACATTGGAACTCATCCTTAAAGGATGAGTAGGAGTTTAAAAGTGTTTAAAAATAAACATGTCTAGGAAGGGGACCTATTATGCCATTCTTTATATAACATTAACACTGTGTTGTGTTAGACTTCCAGAATAGTCTTTAATGCAAAATTTTGATAGTGGTTGGTTAGTCTCGGGGTATGGAGCTTCTGTGTTGGGTGGTCCTGGATGGGACATTTTGAGTAGTCTAGAAGAGTTGCCAGTGCGGGAGGCATTTGCGGGGGTTATGCAAAGCAGATCCTACCATATACAAAGCCTATGCTGTAGACTAGTCCCCTTAAATATAAAAATATCCCTGTGAATAAGGTAGCACTATTAGCCCTACTTCCAGATGGAGAAAGTGAGACTCAGAGATATCGGGCCTACAGTTGCATAGCTATGACTGGTGGGTCTGGGATTGACCAGTCTTCAAGATTCTTGAATGGTGCCTGGGACATAGTAGGCACTCAACGTTTAGATGTCAGTAATTCTAAGCTCAAGACTCCTTTCTCAGCACCAGAATTACTTCTAAAAAAAAAGAGGATGGTGCCAAAGAAAAACACTGCCAAAGGTCAACCCTTTGGCAAGATTTTGGTGCCTTCTCCAGATCTCCAATTTAAGCTCCTTTGTTCAAGACTATGGAAGCTCAGCCTTAATCACCGCATTGCCGGTTTCATGCACTGAAAGTCCTTTGTGAAATAGGAATGGAGAAGAGTTTCTCTTAGAAATTCCAAGTGTCATTTAGGTTCTGACATGCTCTTTCTTACTGAGTGCAGATTTTATTTCTACTGTGAAATTTATCTTTTGTAGTTCCCTTATGCAGGCAGAAATGGAGCCAGAGGAAATTGGAGGTTTTCTTTACAAAGGTCTGTCAGCACGATGGTTTTAAATCAGAGACCTGACACCAGATTTCTGGCGGGCAGTTGATGAAACCAAGCAGGGAAAATTGGCAAAGTTGATGCTAATGGGGATGACTCTTTATTTGGCCTTTTAATTGGTATTTGCTTGTCAGAAATCTCAGCTGCTCCATCAAATCATTTTATTCTTATGTCATTATTTTGATGTATTTACTTACTTTGACATATTTATTATTAGGACATGATATGTGTCATGAGCAAATTGATCATTGAAACCATGAAACTTTCCTCAGATCTGGTGCCAGTCTTTGACAGAAACAGTCAAATGAACCTTTGAGTGGTTGTCTCTCCCTCCTAAATCCCATCCCCCCCACAAAAACCCTTTCTTTCTCAAAGTACCCTGCAGAAAATTTTCTGTGATTTCAAAGTATTCATTTAATATAACTTGCCTCCATGAAGCATCAGTTCTTGCACTATGCCTTTAAACCTAAATAAAAGTGGCATGCCCAGATATCATTCCCATTCCTCGTGAGAGGAAACCTCAGTGCCTTTGAAAGGACATTTCATTTGATTTTAAGCAGTCCCAGGGCCAATCTCCTATGTGGCTTTTTGTAGGTCCTGGCACAACATGGCTACATATCTTATTGATGCTGAGCAATTTACAATCTGTATCCAAACGTGGCTATTTAGGCAACTTGATGCTGATGGCAACAGGGGAGTGCAGCCTTTCCCTGTGAAGAGCTTTCTCTGGATTACCAAATGATCCACTTGGTCCTGAGGAGGACTGATCATGTAGTTTGCAGATGTCTTCCCATTGGGATTTACCTGGTTTTTCCCCCTCTTGAGTGTAGGTTTTGGGGCTATAGGTTTTGAGGAGGAAGATGACAGAGGTAAGGTGCCATATTTATCACATCATACGAAGAGTACAGACTACCAACGTGGTTCATCACTATTCATATTGACCTTGATCACCTGGCTGAAGTAGTGTTTGTGTTTCTCTACTGTGAAGTTACATCCTGTCCCACTCCCCAATCCAGTTTCCATACTGTTCTCTGGAAGGAAGTCACTATACATAGTTTACACTTAAGTGGTATGTATATGTTCCCAGCCTTTGATTCTTTCTTCACCAAGGGTTCAGGAAACCCTGAAGAAAAAACCCCCAGTGCACCTGAGCCATCCTCTCTCTCCATCACTGCGGTGCAGAGGGATAGACAGGTTGTTGGGACCATTGTCTCTGGTTCCTGAACAAGGATTGCTCAGCCTACCCCTTTCCAGAATGACACTGTGGAATGGGAATGTGTAACATTGTAAACTCCTTGCCTAGAGCTTCCTGGCTGGAATGCTCTGCTTTCTTGTACATTTGAGTTTCATCTCTTATGACTATCCAAGAGAGACATTTAACCCTTTACAAAAGAGGAAGGAGAGAGTTACGATTGGTTGCTACTCTGGGTCCAGAATTCTTGTCCTGTAGCCCATGATAAGAAGGATTTGGGTGCAGAAGGGGATGGAGCCCCCAGCCCTGCTCTTCCAGGGTTAGGACAATCTCCTGGTTTCTCTCCAAGGGTGGAATTTAGACATGTTTACCCAGGTCACCAACAAGAAAGACAGGCCAGCTCCAGGAACCAGGGCTGCTCAGAAACTTTCACTCAATGTCTTTCCCTTGTGAAGTTTACATTCTAGTGGGATGAAACAGACAACAATAAAAATGTTTCCTCTTAGTGGAGGGAAGTCCTAGGTAGCTAAGGTCATAATGAAGTGGGCATGCCCTAATCCAGTAGGACTGGTGCCCTTATAGGAGAGGGAAATTCGGATACAGCCACCCACACAAGAGGAATGCCACATGAAGGTGAAAGCAGGGATCAGGGTGATACTTCTAGAAGCCAAGGAATACTGAAGATTTCAGCAAACCACCAGATCTAAGGGAGGGGCAAGGAACAGATTCTGCTCCCAGGTCTCAGAAGGAACCAGCCATGCTGTGACACCTCAATCTTGGGAGCTTCCAGGATTGGGAGGGAATCACTTTCTGTTGCTTAAACCACTTGGTTTGTGGTGCTTTGTTATTGCAGCCCTAGCACATGAATGCATGTCCCTGCTTTGTCCCTGTGCTCTCTTGGGAATGCAGGTCTGCGGCTGAACTCTTCATGGTCAACTGGCTGGCTGGTTCCAAGGAGTCTTCTCCTCCATGTCTCAGGATTTCCCCAGGAGAAGACACTGTTCCCAAGTTCACTCTGCCATCTGTGAATTTCTCTTGGGTTTGAGCATGGCTGGCTCATCTGCAGAGGCAGATATGTGCAGGTGAATAATTCTGATGCATACAGTATTTGGAGACTCATGCCACACACTCATGCCAGTAGGTATTTGAGGAAAAGCATCAGTGGAGGAGGGAAAGTCAACACCTTCAGTGCAATGCAGCTAGCTCTGCCATGGAGGAAGCACAGGTGGGGAGGGCAGCCCTGCCCACGCCACGCCCCCCCCCCCTCCCCGCTTTGGATTCACTTCCCCTGGGCTGCTTGAGGTGCTGTCAGCATTCTGGGGCTGGCAGACCAGATCTGAAATTGTGATGCGACATGAGACTGACACAAGCCAGCTACTTAAAACAAAAAGAATGGGCATGTGGGTTGTTTCCACCTTTTGGCTATTTTGGATAGTGCTGGTTTGAACATGTAAGTTTTTGTTTGAACATATGTTTTCAGTTCTTTTTGGTATATACCTAGGAGCAGAGTTACTGGCTTACGTGGTCATTCTGCCTACAACTTATTGAGGAGCCGCCAGACTGTTTACCACGGTGGCAGGCCCATTTATTTTCCCGCTAGCAGTGTATGAGGGCTCTAATTTCTCCAAGTCCTTGGATAGCAAAAGAGAATGTATGTCTTTCCATACAGTGGGGTATGATTCAGCCATGAAGAGGAAGGAAGTGCTGACACCTGCCAGAACCTGGATGCATCTTGCATACGTGATGCACAATGAGAGAAACCAGACACAAAATACTACCTAGTATATGGTTCTGTTTACGTGGAGTGTCCCTCGTAAGCACATCCACACAGACAGTGGATAAATGCTTGCCAGGAGCTGGGGGGAGGTGTGTGTGAGGAGTGGCTGCTACTGAGTCTGGGGTTCCTCGTTAGTCTGAGGAGAAAGTTCTGGAAGTAGGTGGTGTGATATTTGTACACCTTGTTGAGTGTGCTCAATGCCGATGAGCCGTATGCTTTAAAATGGTAAATTTTATGGTATGTGCATTTACATAATAAAAAACAACAACAAAGAGATCTTTTCTCTCTCAAAAGTCACCTATAATGTACTTTCTGGCCGGCGTAAGAGATATCCAAAGGCTGTTTCTGACATGTGATTTTTTTTTTAGAGATTTTATTTATTTATTCAGAGAGAGAGACAGAGACAGAGACAGAGACACAGGCAGAGGGAGAAGCAGTGTCCATGTAGGGAGCCCAATGTGGGACTCAATCCTGGGACTCCAGTATCACACCCCGGGCTGCAGGCGGCGCTAAGCCACTGCGCCACCTGGGCTGCCCTGACATATAATTTTTAACCTCTATGTGATCCTTTTCATAAATCCTTACATAGGGATGAACTCCACTCAGTGAGAGTTCCTAAGAATTAAACACATTTTGAAGAATTCGAAGCTAATGATATCAGAGCTTGTGGTTCCCGTGGGCAGGCGCTATATCGGGGAAGACACTGACAAGGTTTTGTGCAGATTAACAACAGCTCCCTGTTCAATCTCAGAGAGGTGACTCTTAAACCAAGGAGCTAAAACATTCGGAGGAACAAGCAAAACTGGGGACAGATCAAGCGGGGCTCTGCTGTGTGTGCAGGTGTGTGGCCGAAGCCTTGAAGCAGTAGCTGGCTCCCTCCTCTCTATGCAGACCTTTCCCTCCTTTTCTGTCTGTAACTCACGAGTGATTTCAAGCATACCTTAAAATCTAGAGAATGTATTTTTTTAAATTTTATTTATTTATGATAGGCACACAGTGAGAAAGAGAGAGGCAGAGACATAGGCAGAGGGAGAAGCAGGCTCCATGCACCGGGAGCCCGATGTGGGATTCGATCCTTGGTCTCCAGGATCGTGCCCTGAGCCAAAGGCAGGCTCTAAACCGCTGCGCCACCCAGGGATCCCAAAATCTAGAGAATATTGTAACAGATATCTATTTACCACATGATTTTGTCCCCGTGCTATTTTTTCCCTATGTGGCTGCAGAGCTTAAGAAAACAAAAGCAAAAACAAACCAATAAGACTCTCCCTGTTGCTTTCTCCCTCTGCCCTCCTGAGAGCTAATCACTCTCCTGAGTTACGTGTGCATCCCTTTTATGGATGCTTATGTAATTTTACCCCTTAGGTAACTGCTGTGATTGGGATGTTTGTGTCCCTTCCCAAATCCACGTATTGAAATCCTAACCTCAAGATGATGGCAGTAGGGTGCCTTTGGGAGGAGTTGAGGTCATGAGGGTGGAGCCCCCATGCATGGGATCAGGGCCCTTAATCAAAGAGACCCTAGGGAGTTTGCTTGTCCTTCTACCACATAAGGACACAGTGCAAAGCTACCATCTATGAGCCGGCAGGTGGGCCCTCAGCAGATACAGAATCTGTGGGCACCCTGATCTTAGATTTCCAGCCTCCAGAACCATGAAAGAGAAATTTCTGCCATGTATGAGCCACCCAGTCAGTGATCTTTAGTTATAGCAGCAGTGTAAGACAGAGAACTTTCCATAGATACGGTGTTGTGTTTTCAAACTTCATATAAATGGTATAGTGCTACAGGAATCATTTTATAACTTGCCTTTTTTGCTCAGCATGACATTTCCTGAATTAAACCCTGTAGATGCATGTAGCTGTGGGTTTTTCTCCCCCTGCTGTATAGTATTCTGCAATATAGATATTCCATTATTTATTGACTTATTCTTTGGTTGATGAATAGCTGTTATTTGAACTTCTCTTACTGATCTCAGTAACCACTGTTGTATGTGCTGTATTCAAGATTTGCACTAGGTCTCCTGGGATAGTGGTTTTTCATTTGGGGGGGGCGGTGAGGGTGGTGGTTTGCAACCCATTCAGGGTCATGACAAGCATTAAAAAAGGAAATTGAATAGACAAGCACAGACCAGAAAGCATCAGAGTCCATAACAGATAATAAGGGAAATACTTCATGAAACTTCAGTGTCCCTTTCGTGTCTGATTTTTTGAGTTGCTGTCCCAAATCTATTGTTTCCTGGAGGCTGGAGTGAAAATACACAGTGCCCAAGCTCCAGGGTCTCTACACAGCAGTGGGGATGTAGCATGCTTGGGTACATGCATCTTCAGCTTTTTACCTGTTGGCACATTGGTCTCCAAAGTGGCTGCACCAATTGATAAGATGTGTTTGAGGTTAGAAGGCTTCTTAAATTCCTGAGAGGAGAAGATTTTTCCAGAAGCTAGCTCTTGAATGTTTTGTTTCAGGTTGATAATTCTTCTGGCTTGATAATATGGATCTGTTGGTGGTGGTTTGTCAGAGAAACGCTCATCTTAAAGACACACCATTTAATTTCCCTGCTGTCAAGAGGCAGAATTAAGTTATTCCTCTTTTTAAAAGAATGATTTAAGTAGGAAATAATGAATGCAAAATGCTGTAGTTAAACATCAGCAGATATGCTGATGGATGGGTTGTCACTTGGGCCTTGCTATAAAGGGAAAGAAAATGATATTTAATCATTTTCAAAAAATAAAAACAGCGATGATGAATTTGATGCATTTGGACGCTGAGTAACTCATTAGGGCACATCATTATTTTCCAGTTAATAAAGGAACCTCACATCTCCCCCGTGATTAAACCCTTGCTAAGCAAAGAAGTCTTTGTTTCGGAGAGCAGGCTAGATCTCCTGAACTATGTGAACGTAGGAGCTCTGGCTGCCTGGCGCTGGTCCAGTGAACCTCTCAAATCCAGGTGGCAAATTGGTAGTCCAAGTTTGACCCGCTGGGTGTTTTTCTGATTTTGTTGTTGTTGTTGTTTTTCCTTCAATTTGGGCCAATGCTAAAAGAATTGGGAGGTTTGACTAGAAATACACATTTCAGGCACCTTTGGAGAAACTGCAGGTCTGGATGGATGGATCTGGCTGATACTGAATGGCTACAGTCTCCCGGAGCTTACTGGTGGCTCAGTTTAGAAGGGGTCCCCACTGGCTCATTTGCCACAGTCCCCTCTGCTCCTTGCTATCCCCCCAAACCCAGTAAAACTTCTCAACCCAATTTCAGTGTGCGTGTGTGTGGTTCCCCTCCCCATCAAGCAACACTCCAACCCCAGCATGGCATCCTGTACTCCCATCTCTGCTGTTTCTGTCTACCTGGAGGGAGGCATACACTTCCACAAGTTGAGGACTTAGTCCCACAAGACTGCCACCACCCCGCTTCATATGCCACTTGCAAGTCCAGACTGTCACCTGTGCTTCTGACCATCTAGTTACAGACTGGAGGTTCCCATGACCTCTCCTTGGGTTTGATTACTTTGCTAGAGTGGCTCACAGATCTCAGAGAAACATTTTACTTACTAGGTTACTGGTTTCCTCCAAAAGGATAGAACTCAGGACTGGCCAAGTAGAAGAGAAGCCGCAGGTGTGGGGCAAGGGCATGAGGCTTCCCAATCCCTGTGTGTTCACCAACCCAGAAGCTCTCCAAATCCTGTCCTTCTGGGTTTTTCTGGAGCCCTCATTACAGATACAGATACATTTAATTAAATCCTGTCCATTGGTGATTGATTCCATCTCCAGCCTCTCCTCTCTCCTGGGTGCTCAGGAGGGTGGGACTGAGTCCCTGGAACTAGCAGCCCCCATCTTCAGGTGTGTTCTCCAAATCACCTCATTAATAAGAGAAAAGAAACCTTTATTGCTCTCTTAGCTTAGGAAATTCCAAGGGGTTAGGAGCTCTGTGCCAGGAATGAGACAAAAACCAAATACATATAGGCATCCCCCGTATCCACAGTTTCAGTTACCCATGGTCAGCCATGGTCCAGAAGCAGGTGATCCTCCTGACCTATTGTCACAATGCCTGTGTCATTCAACTCCCTCCATTGCCTTTTATCATCTCACATCATCACAAGAGGAAGGAGGAAGAGTACAGTACAATATTCTGAGAGCAGGAGAGAGTGCACATCCATATAACAGTATATTGCTATGATTGTTCTATTTCATTATTGTTGATCTCTTACTGTGCTTAATTTATAAGTTAAACTTTATCATGCATGTGTGTGTATAGGAGAAAGCTTAGTGCACATAGGGTTCGGTACTGTTGGGGTTGCAGGCATCCACTGGGGGTCCTGGAATGTAACACCCACGGACAAGGAGGGGACTCCTGTATTTCTTGCTATAAATCACAATGTCACACTGGGGTTGGCTCTTTGTTGGCAATTCCCCATTAAGTGCACAGTTGTGTTTTCTTTTAGGAAAGAAGTATTTCTTGATATCACTACTTATTAACTATGTGACCTTGAGCAAGTTATTTAAACTCCCGCCTTCATCTCCTCAACTTTATTTATTTATTTAATTTATTTATTTTTAAAGATTTATTTATTCATTTATGATAGACAGAGAGAGAGAGAGAGAGAGAGAGAGAGAGGCAGAGACACAGGAGGAGGGAGAAGCAGGCTCCATGCCGGGAGCCTGATGCGGGACTTGACCCCGGGACTCCAAGCTCGTGCCCTGGGCCAAAGGCAGGCGCCAAACCGCTGAGCCACCCAGGGATCCCCTCCTCAACTTTAAAATAAGGACAATTTTGGTTTTTACCCAATAGGGGTGCTAGGGGATTAAACTCTTTGATCCATATAATATGCTTACCCCTGAGCTTGGCACCTGGTAAGTGACCTGTAAGTATTGCCTGAATTAATATTACTAGTATCCACTTCTGTATCAAGAGAGGGAGATGCGTTTCAAGATGAATGAGAAAACATATTCCTTTGTAACAAAGCAGATTATTCCTATATGATTAATCTGGAAACAAAACATTTCCATGTTCAAAGAGACAGTGTTAAAACTCCCACTGGAAATAAGCCTTAGTGTCTCTGTGATAAATACACAGAAAAGGTGTATGATGAAAAATGTAATGAACCAGTAATAAGGTTTTAACAGTGTTTCTTTCTAAATGCAAAAGAGTCGAGTATTGCTTTTGTGAACCACGCAGGTTATGACCTGCTCTCACTCTGTCACTGGAGGAGGGGACAGGTTCATCTCTTCAAGCGTCTAAGACCCCACATGTCCTAACCCTGCACTGGACTGCAGTCCTGGGTGATCTGGAAAGAATTCCTCAAATCCAGGGGAAGGACTCAACTTTTTTGAGTTGATCCTGCTTTTTCAGCAGGAAGCTGGGTTCTGGGGAGCCTTCTCCATCTGATGACACCCTCCATCTGAACCCCTTCTGTAAAGTGGAATTCTCCTGCAGGCTCACCAGGGGGATTGCAGGGCCGAAAGTATAAAGAGCAACCCAAACTTTGCAAACATTCTCTTAGTAGTTTCTTCTTGCTCAGAAATTCACCCTGAAGACTTGAATCCAAATGCAATGTTTTTGAAGATTTTTTTTTCTGCCTAAAACTCCTGGTCTTCGGGCACCTGGGTGGCTTGGTGGTTGAGTGTCTGCCTTTGGCTCAGGTGGTGATCCTGGGATCCTGGAATTGAGTCCCGCATCAGGCTCCTTGCAGGGAGCCTTCTTCTCCCTCTGCCTGTGTCTCTGCCTGTGTCTCTCATGAATTAATGAATGAATCAATCAATCTTTAAAAAAAACAAAACAAAACATGGTTTTCACCCAAAACACACACACTCAGGTGAACGAAAATGGATTTCAAGGTACATTTTATTTTCCTCCCTAGAAAGTCTTTTGGATTCCACTGTCACTTGTTTTGAAGGCAGCAGCTCTGCCAGAGGACTAGACCATGTCTGATTGAGGAGTGGAAAGGACAGGAGGTTTAGTGGATACTCGGGAGAGAAGGCTGCTGTGAAATCTGTTGTCTGCGCTGCTACTGCCTCTGGGCGGGGAGCTTGGAGATCTGATGGGGAAACTGGTCGGTGAACCTCATGCCAGCCAGTGCTGGGTTGGGGATATTTTTATGATTTGCTTGCATTCCTCTCCAGGGAGGTAAATACCATATCATTAAAAATTATGTGGTCAGATTTGGGTGGTTCCTAGCCATGTGACCTCAGACGAGCGACTCAATCCCTCCATCCCTCTGTTTCTCATCCGTAACATGGGCAAGAGCAAAACCTGCAGGTTTGCTGTGGGAACTAAAGGAGATAGTTCAGCTCAAGCGTTCAGTGCAGTGCTGGGGACAGGAAGCCCTCAGTAAATGATCTCCGCAAGAGAAAGATTGTGGGGTGCCTGAGGGTCTCAGTCAGTTAAGCATCTGATTCTTGGTTTCAGTTCAGGTCATGATCTCAGTCAGGGTCATGGGATGGAGCCACTGAGTTGAGCTTCCTGCCCAGTATGGAGTCTGCTGGAGGTTCTTTCCCTCTCCTTCTGCTCCTCCCCTGTTTACTCCCTCTCAAATGAATGAATAAATGAATGAATGAATAAATAAATGAAATCTTTAAAAAAAAAAAGGAGAAAAAAGATGTCCTGACTAGGAGCAAGGACCAAGTGCCCCATAAGGATGCTACCCCACTTGAGCTGAGACCACAGGAGTGGTGTTTCTCTGTGGCTCCTTTGATCATAATGTGTGAAATCTTAATCTATCCTTAAGTGGAGTTGAGTTTTGGACACATAGAAATACATATCTCTGTATGACATCTATAGAAATTAAGTTTTGATGAATGTTGATGGGGCCAAGCAAAGATGATTCAGGGGTCAGAATTGGCCCCTGGTCTCCGGGTGCCAACTCTCAGGCACTGGCTAGTCCCTCTGAGGGGTAAGAAAGTAGACCAAGCGATGGGTATGACTCCCCAGTTTCCCTTATCCTGGGATACAAGCAGATTTCACTTATTGTTTTTTTTTTTTAAGATTTTATTTTTTTATTTGAGAGACAGAGCTGGAGAGAGAGTGAGCAGAGGGGAGGAGGAGAGGGAGAAGCAGACTTCCCACTGGAGATGTGGGGCTTGATCCCAGGACCCCGAGATCATGACCTGAGCCAAAGGCAGACACCTAACCAACTGAGCCCCCCAGGAGCCCCCAGATTGTGACTTATGATGCCGATCAGCACCTCACACGGCAGGGGACCGTTCTGGCTGAGAAGTCCCGTAGGGAACCCGAGCCTGAGCAGCATTCCAGGGAGCTGTCTCTGCCTTGGGTGATGCTCCCCGAGCTCCTTCTACTCTGTTCCTTCTTCAAGGTAGAGCATGGGCCTCTGCTGGCTTTCCAGGGAAACCTGGCCGGAGCAGAGGCCCAGGTGTGCGGCGGAGGATGGAGCCCGAGCTCCGGGAGATGCCCGCCGTGTCCAGCCGGTGGGGAGGAGGGGCCGGTCGTGCTGGTCCCCCGCCAGGCCTCCCTGGCTGCAGACTTCGTGCGGTGCAGTGCGGGTTGGGGTGCAGGCGCCCTCTCCCTCCCCGGCCTCCAGTGGAGCCAGGGAGCTCCCTGAGGATGGAGCCGGGCCCTGGGGTGAGCTCCTCCGTGACCCCACGGCATCCCTGGAAAGACGGGTAAGTGGCAGTTCTGGGACCCCTGCCGGGAAGAACCGCCTGGATTCTCTGCTTCAAGAGAGTCTCAGCGAGCTGAGTAAGGATCATTGCTGCGGATATTTTCCCCTCTGTGTTCTCGGTAACAGTTCTTAAGATAGAAAGTGAAGTTATCTTAAATTGAAATGGAAACATTATAATTAAACATTTACAACCAAAGCAGATTTATAGCTATGGTGGTTACATTTTTCATTGTCAGCAGATGCCACTGAAGCTAAATAACCCATTGAAATTGTGAGAAAAAAAATTTTTTAAACGTCTGTTAACAATGGTAGTCTTTATTCTATTTGTTTTCTCTGGTGCCTTAGTGACAATAAAATAGAAGGCAGCCGTGCACCGTGAAATTGAGCTGAATTGGGAAGGGCAAGGCTGCTGAAGTTTATTTTCTTCCCCCGTGGAATTTATTATAGTTGCCTGCACAGTGGTTGGGAAACATGTATCTATTCGGGGTGGCTGCTGGGTTGAAGGAGGTGTCATTTTTTTTTATTCTCATTTCTCTTATCTTTCTTAAAGATGAGGATAGGTCATTGTCCTCATTTGCATACAGGGCTTGGTGTCCGTAACAGGATAAAACGGCCCTAATTATTGGAATGACATCTCACTTTATATGTGCTTCTTGTTTGTGGGGTACATTCTTCTTTACTTTGGTCCATGTCATTTTAAAAATAATGCAAGGTCATTGTCCAAAATTGAAAAACAGAAAATGTAAAGAGCTGCTATTAAGGTATTTTTAAAGTTCCACTCAGTGCTCTCTCTGAATTGATTACATTCTGTATAAACAATTTTCTCTCCTGCTTTTTGTTTCTTGGCTTTGTATTTTATCATAGGCATTTACAAATGTAATGGCAAACTTTTTGTAGACCTTTAAATAGTTCCTCAGTATTTCCTCATGTGGACGTTACGTAATTTCCTTAGTGGGGCCAACTAGGTTGTTTGAAATATTGTGTTGCTCTAAATAATGCTTGAATCTTCGTCTTTTGGGTTATTTCCTTAGGTGCATTTCCAGAAGCCATGGTACTGGCTATTGACATTTTTAAAGGCTTATCACACACTTTGGGAAATTGCTTCTCAGGGAGGTATAAGTTAATACCTGTGATGGTCAGTTTTGTGCTCTAACTTGGTGAGGCTGTAGTCCCCAGTTATTCAATCAAACAGGAACGTAGGTATTGCTCTGAGGTAGATGTGATGAAAGTTCATAATCAATTGACTGAAAGGAAAACAGATAATCTTAGATAAAATGTGGTGGGCCTGGTCCAGTCAGTTGAAGTACTTTTACAAGCAGAACTGAAGTCTCCCGCAGGCAAGAAGAAATCCTGCCTGTGGAAGGCAGCTTCAGTTCCTGACTGAGATGGTCCCGCCTATGTTTCCTGAAGCCTTGCCCTTTAAGTTTTATTTTATTTTTAAAAATATTTTATTTGAGAGAGAGAGAGAGAGAGAGAGAGAGAGCACAGCAGGCAGAGGGAGAGGGACAAGCAGACTCCCCACCAAGCTGAGAGCCCAATGCAGGGCTCAATCCCAGGATCCCGATATCCTGACCTGAGCCAAAGGCTGACGCTCCATTGACTAAGCCACCCAGGCACCCCTGCCCAATAGGTTTTAAAGTTCACCAGCCAGCCCCTTGCAGTTGCTTAAGCCAATTCCTTCCAGGATGTCTCTTAATATCTATCTCCTACTGGTTCCCTGGTTGAGCCCTGAGTGATGCACTTCGCCAATAGAAAGTATATCAAGTGCTCCCTCTCAAAGTATTATTATCCTATTAACATTTTCACTTATTTAATTAACATAATCTGTATCCCACTGTTTTCTAAATTGTTTTTCTCTCTAATGGGACCAAAGAGCTTTCAGATGCTTATTGATCATTTGTCCTTCTACTTTTGGTAATTGTTGTTTCCCACCTTTGGTTGAAGAGGCCCACTGTGTGTTTGCATCCTCTCCTGCTCTGTCATTTACTAGTGGCTTTGATTGCTTCAGTTTCTTCATTTGTAAGATGGGGTTACAGTACCTCCCTACACCAGTTATTATTGTTTTTCCTCTCTGCCCATGGTTCACTTTTCAACACCTGCTCAGAGATCATGGGATGGATGGTAAGCATGTCTCCTTTGCAGTGAGCATGGTTTAAGCTTTGTCAGTAGAGAGTGCAGGGGGAAAGGCTTTCTCCTTGGGCGTCTGGGGGTTGCTGTCTTGTGTTCTTCCTGCTACCTTTCGACTACAGTGGTGCATGTGGAAGACATGGTGTGTCACATACACTAAACATGAACCTGAGCATGCAATCACTCTGTTAGCTCACAGCCTTGGCCTGGCCTGGCCTGGGGACCACTTTGCTGTGGCCTTCCCACGTTGGACACTGTGCACCGCAGGTCTTGTGTCACCCTGCCAGGTGATGGACTCCCAATGCCCCCTATATGCCTACATGCTAGCCTTGGCCTTCTTGTGCCTAGGAGACCTGACTCCTGTGGCCCCTGGTGTAGACATTTGGCACCCCAGGCTTTGTGCCGCCCTACTGGTGAGTGGGTTCCTCACATGGATCAACTGTGTGCCTCCCCACCAGCATCTGTCCTCCTGCAGTGTTCCCTGCTGATCTGGTGACTGTGGGCCAGCTCTGGGCTGAGCAACTCCACTCTATATCCTGGGGCCTGGAACCTTGCTCTCTCTAAGAAAGTCTGCACCTCAGCCTTATGAAGGCCTTCTCCAACCCTTGTCAAGTTGTTTTACTCTCCATCAGCTCTAGGGGATTCTTTTGAGTTTTTTTAAAAAAATTATTATTATATTGATAATTTCTTTCCCATTGTAGTTCATAATTATTTGTATTAAAATTTTCTTATTCAAATTACTGATTGGACCCTGACTGTTACCTTCCATCACAGAATTACTATGAAGATTTTATGAGATAATTTTATGTCTGTAAATGGTCAGAGCTCAATGAACTTTAGTTCTTATGACTTTAGGCATTTTCTTACTGATTTCTAGGAGCTATTTATATGTTAAGGATGTGAACTTTCTATTTATTTATTTATTTATTTATTTATTTATTTATTTATTTATTTATTTATTTATTTATTTATAAAATATTTATTTACTCATGAGAGACACACACACACACAGAGGGAGAGAGAAGCAGAGACACAGGCAGAGGGAGAAGCAGGTTCCATGCAGGGAGCCTGATGTGGGACTTGATCCTGGGTCTCCAGGATCACACCCTGGGCTGCAGGCGGCGCTAAACCGCTGTGTAACCAGGGCTGCCCAAGGATGTGAACTGTAAAATAGACCTTTAGAAAGGTAATATAATAAAGTGGCCTGTGGAATATCTAACTAGAAGGTCTGATTTTATATTTATTAAGAAGTAACCAGACTAAGTGTAACCTTCTAGTAAAAGAAACTTGGATTTGAATTCTGGCTCTAATTTGCAACCTTTGGGAAAATCATTTAGCCTCTTCTGGCCTTTTGTTTCTCACTTGTTAAACAGTGAATACAAAAAAATAACTGCCTTATTGGGTTGCTGGGAAGATTACAGAAAAGAATAATACAGCTTCTAGTATATTTTTTCCTACATGGTATGCCCTTCATAAATTACTCCTTCTTTTCCCTTCCCAATTCATGTCATCCAGTTTCACTGGTAATGAAGTGTGTCATTTGCGTTCATAATCAACCTTATGAAGTCATCAATATGGGTGTTATTTTTAATCTAGTTTTACAGATGAATAAAAACAAAGGAATAAAGTCATCGAACCATTTAGCATGGCACAGCCTGTTAGTTGCAAAGAAAGAACTATAGTGTTGCATTTGGGACTTAATTTTACCCTACTTAAAATTTACTAAGTTACCCCATAGTCTGGATTCTTGGTGACTTGGACCTTTTGTCACTATGAAATTACCCTCTTTATCCTTTTTGTGCTTTTTGTCTTAAAATCTACTTTGATATTAATATTACATCATTTTTCTTCTGGTTACTGTTCACATGGCCTATTTCTCAAACTTTTAACTTCAACCCATATTTAAAATATTTTGATATTTTGATTGGGTCTCTTGTGTATTTTCATTTTTTGTTGCTCTGTCCTTGTTTACTATATGGAATGTTTTGTTCATTAACATTTAACACAATCCATGATACTATTGTGTTTTAATCCGTGATCTTACTACATGTTTTCTCTTTATCATTCCTGTTCCATATTTTTTTTTCTTTCTTTTGGATTGATTAAGGGAAAGGATAGAATAATAAAAAAAGTTCTCAATTAGTTGTGAATTTGCACACTTTAATTCTTTTGTGGCTACTCTATAGAATTCAACACATTACATTTGTTTATCAGTAGCTAATATTATTTGGTAATGTTGACATATTTCCAACAACTGCTTATAATACTTAAATTCCATTTATCATGTTCCCTAACTGTATTCTATTATTTTTTAAAAGATTTTATTTATTTATTTGAGGTAGAGAGAGAGGGAGAGAGAAGAGAGAGGAAGAGGAGGGAGAGAGAGAGAGAGAGTGTGAGCTGGGGAGCAGGAAGGGCTGAAGGAGAAGCAGACTCCCCGCTGAGCAGGAAGCCTGATGTGGGGCTGAATCCCAGGACCTTGGGATCTAGACCTGAACTGAAGACAGATGCTTAACCAACTGAGCCACCCAGGTGCCATACTATATTCTATTATTGTGTAGATCAATACACTATTAGTGTTATTTTTTTATAGTCAGTATTCACTTATATTACCCACATATTTGCCATTTTCTTTACTTTTTTCCTTGCTTCCTGCATTTCTATTCTATCATCTGGGCTCACCTTTTCTTCTGCTTTCTTCAGCATTTTATTTAGTAGTGTCTGGTATAGGTAAAATGTTACCAGTTTCTGTTGGAATGAAAATGCCTTCCTTCATTTTTGTTGTGGAAGAATATTTTCCGATTGTAGAAATCTAAGTTGGCAGTTATTTTCTTTCAGCACTTTGAATACATCATTATATTGTCTTCTGGCTTACATTGTTTGTGTTGAAAAGTTATTGTCAGTCTAACTAGTTTTACGTTCAAGGTAATAATCTTTCTTCTTTTTGTGTCTGCTTTTTAAAAAAGTAAAAAAAAATTCTTGAGGTATAATTTGAATGCAATGAAACACACCCGTTTTAAATGTAGGTTTTGATGAGTTTTGACAAATGCATTCCCTTACTAATCAGTACCACTAGCAGGATATATGATATTGCCATGACAACTGATGGTTTCCCTGTGCATTACCCCAGCCAACCTCCCCCACTCCTGTTCCCAGGCAACCACTGACCTGCTTTCCATCTCTGTAGGTTAGATTGGCCATCTCTAGAGTTTAATATAGATGTAAAGATGGGTATTTTGCTCAGTATGATGTTTTGAGATTTTTCCATGATGTTGAGTGTGTTAGACTCTGTTTCTTCTCCTTTTTTCCAGTGGAAGTTTATGGTATAAATACCATTTATTATCTATTTGCCTGTTCATAGACATTTACATTTTTTCAAGTTTCATACTAGTATGAAAAAAACTCGCATGGACATTCATAGACAATTCTTTCTGTGGAGATATATTTATATTTCACGTGGTTAAATCCCTAGGATTAGGATTACTGCAGCATATTCTAAGTGCATGTTTAATTTTGTAGAAAACTGCCAAATTGCTTTTCAAAGTGACTGTATCATTTATACTTCTTTTATACATCCTATAGCAAGGATGCTCCACATCCTTGCCAACATTTGATATTGTCAGCCTTTAATTTTAACCACTCTTGCATGTATATCTTGTATTTCTTTAATGACTAAATATTTTGAGCATCTTTTCTTGTGCTTATTTGGGGTTCATGTATCTTCTTTGTTGAAACATTGTTTCAAATCTTTTATCCATGGGGGGGGAAAAACCAGGTCAACTGTTTTCTAATCATTACATTGTAAGAGTTGGTTTTATATTTTGGATACTCATCTCTTATTAATATTTTGCAAACATTTCCTACTAGTCTGTGCTTTCCTTTTTATTTTCTTCCAATGCCTTTTGAAGAACAAAAGCTCTAGATTTTAATGAAGTATAGCATATCAATTTTTGATTTTATGGGTCATGATCTTTACATCCTATCAATTTTTTGCCCTACCTGAAGTCATAAGGATTTTGTACCACATTTCCTTATATGGGTTTTATAGTACAGCTTTAATGATTAGGCCTAGAATTAATTAGAGTTTATTTTTGCAAATGGCCAGAAATAAGGGTCCAGGTTATTTTCTTTTTTCTCTTCTTTTCTTTGTTCTCTCTTTGTCTATCCTTACTTTTCCCTTATTTCCTTTTCTTTTTTTTTGCCGTTTGTTGAAAAAATTCTTTCCTTGTTGAAGTACCTTAATACCTTTGATGAACATCAACTGACTATATTTTTTCAAGTCTATTTCTGGACTCCCTATTTGGTGCCATGCTTTATGTCTATTTGTCCATATTAATTTAATTATCTTGAAAACAGATAATATAAGCTCTTCAATTTCATCTTCTGTTTCTTTCTTTTTTTTTAAGATTTTATTTATTTATTCATGAGAGACACAGAGAGAGAGAGAGAGGCAGAGACACAGGCAGAGGGAGAAGCAGGCCCCATGCAGGGAGCCCCACGTGGGACTCTATCCCGGGTCTCCAGGATCACACCCTGGGCTGCAGGCGGCGCTAAACCGCTGCACCACCGGGGCTGCCCTCATTTTCTGTTTCAAAATTGTTCTATTCAAAGTCTTTTGTATTTCAATATATGTTTTGGAATTAGTTTATCAAGTTTTACAAAAAAAGCCTGCTGGGATTTTTGACTGAAATTATTTTGAATCTATCAATTTGGGGGAGAAGTAACATACATTTTAATAATATTTATTAAGTGTTATGTTCTGTGAATAGGTTACTGCTATCAATTTATTTAGGTCTTATGTACATATATCTTTTCTCAGCAATGTTTTATAATTTTTAGCATGGAGCTATTGCAAATATTTTGTTGCATTTATTCTGAAGTATTTTTAAAGCTCCTCCTGCAAATGGTACTCTTGTTTAAAATTCTAATTTAGAAATGCAATTTTTTATACTGATGTTATATTCTGTGACTTTACTAATCTCAGTTGTTCTAATAACTCTTTTGATAGTTTTCATAAAACTTGCTATATAGATCACCATCAGTTATGCCTCCTCTTATTAAAGGCAGTTTACTACCTCTTCTCTAATTTGACTACTTATTATTTCTTTTTCTTACCTTATTATTGAGAACACCAATACAATGTTGTATAGAAGTAGTGATGTTGGACAACCTTCCTTTCTTCCTGGTCTTATGGAGAAAGCATTCACTCTAAAACCATTAAATATATGTTACCTGTACTTTTTTTGGCATATGTGTGGATGTATTTTATGAGATTGAGGGAGTTTTGTTCTATTTCTACTTTGCTGAGAGGATATATTGTATTGAATTGTGTCAAACTTTATTTCTGCTTTTGTTAAAGTCATCATACATTTCTTTTTAAACTTATTACTAATGTGAAGTACACTGATTTTCATATGTAAAATCAGAGAGAGGGGGAGAGAGAGAATACACATGTTCAAAGGTGAGCAAGCAACAATGTAAATGAAATATGGGATAAAATGTTAATAGGCAAATCTGGGTGTTCTTCATAATATTCTTATTCTTGAAACTTTCTATAAGTTTAAAATTATTTCCAAATAAAATGTTAAAATATTTTTAAAAATCTAAGACTGTGCCTGAGAACTGCAGTATCACATTTCCCTCTGGGTATGTGTTTGTAGTCTATTCTTTTGAATATTCATATTTTGACAGTTCATATTTCCTTGTCTCCCTGTGTGTCTGGTTATTTTTCACTATATACCAGGCATTGTGTTTTTGGAACTGTTCATGGAAATTATTGGAGTCTTTAGTTGAAGTTACCTTCCTTCAAGAGGGTTTATGTTTGCTTTTGCAGGTACCTAGGAGCACAAGCATTCTAGGATACCAGAGAAAACTTGGATCATCTTGATACACTTTCAGGAACTGACATGATTTGAAATAAAACTGAGTGGCAGCCCATTTTTGGCTCACTTCCATTCCCGTGATACGGCCCTGGGTGTTCCCAAACAAATTTAAGTGTCTGTATTTTCTAGGTTTCTGCCACTCTGTGGTCTCTGGACTTCATTATATGTCTGTAGCCTTGTGAAGTGTCAAAAGGTATCATCCCCTCAGCTTCCCTGAGCCATGTCTAGGCTCATCTCCCTTGGCCTCTGTCATTTCCTGCATTCTGGTTCAGTAGTTTTTCATGTTTATGTTTCTTTACCTTTGTGGCGTCCCTCAGTAAACCACCCTTATATTTCAATCAGGTTTTCTTGTTGTCCTTGGTAGGGTTGCTGATTGGGATTATCCAGGCAACCATTTCTGAAAGCAGTGGTTTCCCATCTTGATTGTTTTACTGCTGTAAGAGAGTCCATGACAGGGATAGATTACAGCTTATTTAACCATTCCTGCATCAGTGGACCTTTAATTTGTTTACAAACTTACTGTTTCCAAAAATGGTGGGTTAATTGTGTTTATACATGTCTCTTGTGAACTTTTTAAAGTGCTTTTCTAGAAAAGATTCCAGGAAATTAAATACCAAGTAATGGGGTTTATATATTTTGAAGCAGCCAGTTGTTTTCCAAAATGGCTATACTAATCAATATCCTACGAGCAACGTGTGAGAGAGTTTTCATTTCCCTGCATTCTTTTCAGTACTCAATATTATAAAATCTTTTAAATGTAGTTGGTTTGGTGAGTGGCAATAATATCTTCTTTTTTTGACAATAATATCTTATTATCCTGATTTTTATTTCAGTGACTGCTAGCCATGTCAAAAATCTTTTCATATATTTATTGGCCATTTGCACTTCCTTTTCTGTGAAACCCCTTTTCATTTCATTTGGCTGTGGGCTTATATTTATTGATTTATAGGTGTCCATTATGTATTTTGGATATTAGCTCTTTACTTATATACCAGATATTGTCCCAAATTTGTCACATCCATTTAGTTTTTATGGAGTCTTTTGTCTTACGTATGTTTAAAATTTTATGGTAACCGTGCTATCAATCCTATGTTCTATGACTGCACTATATCTTGCTCACTAAAATCTTAGACTTTGTCTCCTATAATTTTCCTAACAATCCTGGTTTGTTTTTGTGTTTTTGCATGTCAGTGACTTATAATCCAACATTAAACATTTTTTGTTGTTCACTCATATATTTTGAGTTCTTGCTGCTTGCATTTTACTTTCAGATTTCATGGTATCACTTTTAAATTAAGAGCATTTGGTGACCTTTTCATAGACTATAAAAGTTGTTGCTTCTTCTCATCACACACTTTTTTCTAGTTTTGTTTTGTTTTGTTTTGTTTTTTTCCCTAATGATGACAGGAAACTTTAGCATGAAATGTGCAGAAACCTGGATCGAACATCAGGGGAAAACAGATCAGAATTTTGGTTGCCAACCAGCTTTCTGTGTATCTGTCTAGGCATAAACATTTTGTCCCTTTGAGCCTAAGTTTCCTCTGTCTCAAAATGAGAGCATTAATCTGCAAATTCCAAATTCTATTCCGGTTCTCATATTTTTATAATTCTATCTTGATGAAATTTAATCTTTTAAAAGATTGGTATTGGTGTTGCTTAAGACTTTTGACCTGTAAGTAAATTATGCATTGAAAACCAGGGGCAGAAAAATCATTGAAAACCTTCTCTCGCAGAGTTATTTCCCAAATGTCATATACGGTATATTAGTCTGTTTAGAGACCTTCCATTAAACAACGTAAAGGATGGGTGACCAAATACACTTGGAAAATACTTCTTATTGCTTACTGTGCTCATAATCTACTCTTGGAGATTCCAAATGCACATTCACTTCATAAAGTCTGCCAGTTCATGAGGGCAGGTGACTGTCACCGAACCCCAAAGAAGGCAGGAGTTCTCAGCTCGGGTGTGCCAGCCCCACTTGTCTCTGTGCCACAGCCAATCACGCTGCCCTTTTAGGTTGTCCCTGTCTTGTTAATTACTGTTTGGGCAGCTGGTCCTAATCCCCTACCCCAGGAACAGGGCCAGGCCCAACAGAAGACATCTCTTGTCTTTGCTGAATTTACCATTGTTTTGCTTTTGCACATGGCTCTGAAGAGCTGAATGAAGCTTTCAAGTAGGGCTCGTTTGAACAGAGATTTTTGGGTCCTAGCTTAGACCCACCTATGCTGATGGTTCTCTGTTGTGAATGCCAAATTTCCATTTTCAGAAACAGGCAAGCAAATTTATCATTATGGCAACTTTACAGCTGAAAAGCACTATGACCTAACTTTAATCTGGCATCTCAAATAAAATTATAAGTATAAAATAAGATGTTAGTGTTGAATTCATTCTCTCTTTTCAGTTTTCCATCGTGTACCTGTTCATAACAGTTGTCATGCAGCAGGTACCTTCATAAACTAGGGGTGTATACATGCGGGTGGGCATTTGTCTCTGGTTATTTCTAGTGACCCCACTGCACGTGAAGGGGATGGAGTGAGCGCTCTATTTTGAAACCAAGTGCCCGCAGTTCACTTGGCCTCTCCAGTGATTTAAGGTCTTCCAGATAGACGTTTCCAAAGATAGAGTTGTGATAGCAACCATCTTGCTTAAAGCTTAAAAGAGAAAACATTTCTGTCATCCAGAAATCTGCTTATTTATCTCTTAGGAAAACATTTATAAATATAGTTTTAAGGAGACAGAAACCATTCCATTCTGGGTGATCTTGTTAAACTCCTCAGTTTGTTTATATTCCATTTGAACACTTTCCTGTTGCCTTTGCTGCTGCTTCTCTTCAGCAAGTATGCGTGGTGTCTTCTTTGATGCTTATTCTCGATCACGATAGAAACTGAAATATCTCTCAGTGAAATGGTGAAATTTTACATGCGAGGCACCAGCACTCTTTATTTTTCCCTCTGTGAAGCTAATAAGAAAACTTTAAATGTAGAACTTAAAATGAGTCTACACTGAATTGGGCTCATTAAAAACTTAAAACACACGTCACCATCCAAGGCCCTCCAGCGATTTGAACAGAAGGTGCTCTATGTATTAAAAGAAGAAATAAGCAGTTTGAGTTTAGTAGAACACAACAAACAGCCATTGATGAGTCAAGGGGACTCTGGAGGGATTCCTAATTGGGGGTTGGGGAGAGGCGAGTCTGCTATGGTGCAGAGGCCACCGCACATTCCAGGAGTGGGGATGGTGGGGTGGGAGGAGGGGAAAATAAAGACCCTTCCAGAGGGAGGACAGGGGAGGCGAGGAAGTGAGGTGCCAGCAAACACAAGTGGTGGCCGCTCCCTGGGAAACTGAGGGCCTGAGTTCAAAGGCAAGAATGCGCACTGACAAGGATAAAGCCTGTCACTTGGGGACATTTGTGGGCATCCCCACTTGTACTCAGAAGCTAAAGTAAATCAGATTTGAAATTCTGCCCAGCCTGGAAAGGCACAGAGGACTCTCCTAAAGGGTTTGGGAGAAATTTGCAAGGATATGTTGGCGCCTAGAGGTTTGAATAAGAAAAAATACTGATCAAAGAAAGAAGTGTGTATGCATGATTTTTTTTTTTTTTTGGAAGTTTGGAAGTGTCCTTATTCTTTCTTGACTATTTTCTGAGTTTCTTGAAAATGGTTGCTTTCACACATGGTTATCATGGGATGGATTGCTTTTCAAGGGTTTGCAGAATTCTTGTTTAAAAAAAAAAAGGGAATCTAAAGGTGTGTGTGTGGTCACCATGAAGTTCACCAGTAATTTGACTGCACTTCCAGCCCCCTTGTGGTTAAGTGTGGCCACACGCAGATTTCTGGCCAATGAATCATGAGTGGAAGTAGCATGTAATTCTCATGCAATTTCAGGCCAGACCATTTAGTCACTACAAAAGAACTTTCTGGAATCCTCCCCAGGTGATTGATCCTGGAATGAAATGACATACAATAGATCAGGGACTGACACACTTTTTCTACAAGGGCTATATAGTAAATATTTTTGGCTCTACAGACCTTGCACAAAAGCAGTAAATGGATGTAAATGGATGAGCACAGCTGTGTTCCAGTAACCCTTTGGTTGTACAAACAAGTGGCAGGCCCGTGGAGTAGATGATCCCTGATGGTTGGGCAACATGAGAAATAAACTTATTTTTGAAGCCACTCTCAGTTCTGGGGTGATTTGTTGCCTCAGCACACCCAGCCTATTTGACTGATAGAAGGTGAAACGGGGGCCAATTTCATATTGATAAAAATGAGACAGCTTTCCCAAGAAGGTGGTTGGGATAAAGCCCCAGACCACATCAGCTAAACGTGCATTTATTGGTTGCCAGCTGTGTGCTCCTAATGGTGCACTTTCCTGATGCTCCTAAAACTGTTCCTAGGGAACAGTCTAAAAATGTCTCCTTGTGGGAAGGATCCAAGAGCTGGGGTCTTCAAAGGCCTGCAGAGGACATATCTGATTGCCTGGACCTGGTCTCTGGGAGCCAGTGATTGTGGGGGTGGGCAGCTGTTCCTGCCCCCACCCCTGCTGTGGAGCTGTCAGCTGGGAGGGGAAGATGGATAGAAAGACTTTTGTTTTACTGGCTACCTTGTTAATGCTCCTCTGCGCAACCCTCCACACTGCCCCGTGTCTCTCGCCCCATTCAGCCATGCAGGCCCCGCACTGCATCACTTCACACTTATTCATGGGTCCTCCCCTAAAATCATTGTGTAATCCTCCAAGGAGAGGACCGGTCCTTCTCCATCTTTGTGTCCTCAGAGGCTGGCCCGTGGCAGGTGCTTCAGAAATTCCTGTGGCCCTCCAAAGCCTATGTCTGAACTTTCTGGGTTTTATCTGTAATTTCTTTAGCAAAATACATGTTTTCTGATGCCTCCTCCAAATCTCTGCTTTCTCAGCCAAGACCCCCCTCCAAAACCCATTCTCTTCCACTTCCCTTACAACTTCCCACCTGAGACACACAGACCACCTGTACTGGGCCCTGGGCCCCCTGCCCTCCTGGCTGCAGATGGTTCTGGGCTGGCAGGGGGTTGTGGGGGGCGTCCTCCACTGCCCTTCTGGAGCTCATGCACATTTTATAGCTCAGAGGGGACTTGATTTTCTCATAGCAAGTGACAAAAAACTGATCCACAGGACAGACAGCTGTGAAATGGGTCTTCAGCTCCTCCTTTCTCCTCTTCATGTTCTCAGAGATTCATTAGTTCCTCCCTCAAGACTGCCTTTTTCCTCCTGATTGTGCTTGGCTTGAATGAACATTTTCTTTTTCCTCTAATTTGTGTTTGCCAATCTAGTTCTGCCATTTGGGGTTTGAATTTGGGGTGGAGCATGAATTGGTCTCCTGTGCTCAGAGCTGGAATAGGGGTCCCTGATCTTTTTGTTAATTACTGTTAGCTCTTGCTGCAGCACCAGTGATGCTTGCAGCATCATTCAGTTTAGCCAGCTGTGAGCATTCACTTTGGGTGGGACTGTTGCAGGAGCCAGGGGTGGGGGGGACGATGGATAAAATGCAGTTCCTGCTCTCTGAGTTGTAATGTGGATGTATCCAAGGGTAGGACAAGAGAGAGGAGGGAACAGTGGATCATGCAGGTGACAATGAAGATGCCTGGGACTCTCCTGGGACAAGGCTGGAAGAAGAGTATCCAGAACAAAGGCCCACAGGTGTGCATATGCCGTGAGTATGATTCAAAGAGCATAGGTGAGCACATGCAGGCACCTGGGCAATGGGAATAGCAGGAACTGGGCTAGATGGGCAGGTGTGGATATGGTGACCCGACTGTCCTCCTAGTGGAGTGCAAAGCCTACTTTGTGCACGGGATGGGGGTGGGGTTTGAACTAAGCTGTGGTGTGACCTGGTGCGTGTCTCAGGACACAAACTCTGTGGGGGGAGGTGTGTGAAGAAGGGGGCGGAGGCCTGTCATGAGGCAACTCCAGTAAGATTCAATGAGTGGGAGAGAGGAGGACAGAGATTCAAGAGAGGAGTCTGGCTGGAACCAGCAGGACTTGGGGACAGATTCTATGTGGGAGACAGAGAACGGAGTAGGAGGCGGAGGTGTCCCTATGGCTTAAAATGCGGGCCGTGGGATGGGGCTGAAATAAAAGCCCTAGTTCACGTGTATTTATTTTAAAGTAGAAAAAATATAAAATAGAGCTCATGGCTTGTTCCTGAAATGGTGTCACTGCTGGACTTGTCCCCCACCTCCCCACAAACGGGCAAGGCCACAAAAGCCAGAAGACCAAAAATAGGCAACACACATCTGGGACTCTGAGGGAAGGAAGTGAAGGAGGCTATACCCCCAGGAAGCTGGCAAGGGCCATCTGATTTGGGGGGACCTTTCAGGGATTGGGGAGCCAAGGGCTACAGAACTCCTAGGTCCTTCAGGGCTGGGGACTGTGCAGTTGGGACCAGCTGGGTAGAAACCCGAGGCATGCACCGAGCCAGGAGAGAGACTTGTGGACATGAGACCTGTGGTCAAAGGGCTCAGCCGTCTCCGGTGCCCACTTCTGAGGATAGCTGGGGCTTGGAGTCCAGACAGAGTTGGGTCCTGCCCTTGGCACACAGGGAAGCAGCATCAGGGTGACTTATGTGGACCTGGGAATCAGAGGACAAACAAGGCCTGTTCACAAAAGCCACTCCAATGGGAGAACAAGCCCTGTCATTGGTCACCTGGTTGTCTTGATTATCTTTCTGTGAGACCCCTAATGGCACAGATGAGGCAGTGAGGATTCATGAACACTCAGATTTTCTGTGTGCCCAAAGACCACATTGGCGAGAGACATAAGTATGTGGCCATACAGTTTACAGTCCTCTTCGCATGCGATTGACATCATCTTAGGACCTCATCATTTGGCCCCATTCAGAACACCCCATCAATCTCGTCCCTGCGTGGAGCCAGCTTGTTCTCTTCAGACTCTGTGCTGGTTACCCCTTTCTAGGGCACCGTACAGATGTGGTTTCATTAACCGGGAGAGGGCTGGCTGAAGCCTAAATAACTGGGAAGGCTGCTTCTTGGTTCCCGCAGAGGGACTTACATCTATACTTGGGGAAACACCAGCTCATGTTCTTGGCTCAAGTCCCTGTAGGGGCCATTCCTGCAGCCTCCTACTGTGATCCTGTCTGCTTATTCCAGGGTCTTTCTGACCGAGGCACATCTCTGTAAAGCTGCTGAGAAGGCATCTGCATTTTTCTAATTAAACCAAATACACTGTGGCTTCTCCAGCTCAGTCCATTTTCCTCTTTAACAGTCTTGCTCAGCTATCTGAGCGCATGGTAGTGCTCCTCTCTTTGAGCAGGGGGATTTTCCACTGTTTCAACCCATAGCTCGGAGTCCTACAATTACATAAAACCAAGTCTCTTCTGAGATCACTGGGGCCAGTAGCACTAGTGCATGTCATTGGTGCTGGCTTTGAAGAGAAACCACTTTTGGGAGGACTAGCACCTGGCTGCTCACTCACAAGGAAGGAGCTGGAAATTTTTCACAAAATCTAATAATTGGCCATCCTTCATAATCTTTTTAAATTCTGCTCTTTTTGAAGATTATGGAACATCATGTTTAGAAAGTTTTGCAAAGCGCTTTAAGATTCCACTCCTCTCTGGAAGTTATTTTCACCTTCATATTTTCCCGCATCCCCTGTTTTCCATTAATGAAACAAAGGGAAGGGGTGTGGGTCTGTCCCCAGTAGAACAATCTGAGTTATGAGTCTGCTTATTGCAAAGGGTTTCCTTAACCATTTGAATAACAAAGGCAGCAAGGAAGGTGATCTTAGTGAGAAATAATATCAAAATCAGATCAGAAAGCTCCCTGGGGGAGGCGTTGGCAACATCCAAGATGGTGAAAGTGGGATCTTCTTTAAGTGGGGCTGTGGATTCTGAGAATTCAGACAGAAACAGAGCCTGTGAGTCTGATAGAAGGAGGTTCCTCTCCCTCAGAGCCACACTAATACATGCTCATGTGGCCAGGTTGATGACGTGGAGGTAGGCAGGGGGCCGTGTAACACAATGGGGGAGGGGCGGTGTGCTGCAGGGATGCGCCCCGTCTCACCAGGAGATGCTGTCTGTCTGTGTTAGCCTGTGGTTGTCACATAGGAATGTGTGCCCTGGGGCCACAAGATCTCCCACTGGTTGTGCGAAATCCAGATGTCTGAAGTTGATGTAAAGCATTTCAATTTTCAACTATGGACACTTAAAGAACCCCATGAAGGGCAGCACGTCTTCATACAAGTTTGTAGGCTTTGTCCAGAGAATTGCCCGTAAGTGGCCCTCTCCTGTCATTTGTGGAAGGTGCTTTGGATCCTATGGTGTTTTTTCTCTCTGGAGCCTCAAATCTCATCCTACATTCAGGGTATTTTCTTGCTGCTCTGCTGCACACACCACACCTTACTCCATTGGTGGTCTCCTCCCCAAGTTGGGCAGTGGCTCCCTGCCCCTTCCTCGTGCCTCAATCCCATGCTTTTCTCTGTGCTGTTCTCCTTGTTTCCAGGGAAGCCTCCTCCTCTGTCTGCCCTTCTGGACCTCCCCCACCTTCAGGGCCCAGCCCAGTTCCATCCTCTTCTGAGATACCTTCTTTGGCTGGATTTTACATTCATTTTGCCATTATTGTACACGTGAGGTGATTTGTCTCACGGTCCCTAGCTTCACTGGTATTTTAATCAAGACTCTCCTCAAACGGTAGGTACCCAATGGAATTGGCTTAATACATAAAGGATAGTAATCAGCTCACAAAATAAAATCCAAGGGGACATGTGACATCAGGCACAACTAGATCTAGGTGCTATGATAATATCCTCAAGACTCTTTGTCTCCATCTTTTGGCTTTGTGCTGGCTGTGTTAACTTCCTTTGGGGTTACAAGACGGTCCTCATTGGCTCTAGATCTTTACCCTATTGGTAGGGCAATCTACTCACAAAGAGTCCTTTTCTTTCTCAGTGACCCCAACAAAAATTGCCACTACACTTCACTGGCCCCACCTGAGTCAATGTGCCCATCTCTGAAACGATCACTCGGACAGTGGAATAGAATACACTGATTGGCCTGGCTTGGGTCCCATGACAACTGTGGAATTTCCAATAATATGAGCTCCATCTGAGCCACACGGAGAAATGTGTGGAATGGATTTTTTGTCAAATAAAATTGATCTATTGTTACCAGAAAAAAGGAAGCAGATACTAGGTTGACTGAAATCATGTGTGTTCACTGTACTTAGATCTCCAAATAAATTAGAAAATTAAGCATTTAGAATTTGTAAACCTGAACTCTTAACCAGTTTTATTCTTAGGTACTGATTCGTTTTTTCATTCAAGTAAATAAATACATAAATAATTTTGTTTTTATTCACTGTGTGATGTGCTGGGTTGTGGAGTACTATGCTAAACAGAGAGAGTAAGACAGTGTCTGATGAGTCTGATAGTGAAGCTGGATCTTAAAGAGTTACCCAATTAAGTATAATTATGAGAAATGATGTGAAGGAGAGATATTAGGAAATTTGAGTGTAAAACAGGGAGGTCTGGTACAATCTGGGAGGTCAGACATGACTTTCCTGAAGATGTGACACCAAACCAGGACCTAAACAATGATAAGCAGGTATAACCCAAGGGAAGGGAGGTTGGGTTTGGGGATATGGATATTGTTTCCATGTGCTCGTTAAACAGATTGGATGTTGACATTAATTCCAGCATGGATTAAGTTTCTATAAAGACTTCTTAATAAAAAAGTTTCTATGAATTTTCTAAGGATGATTGCCGCCAAGAAAATTTGGTTCTTTATTCTGGAAGGAAACTCAGCTGATTCACAGTTAGCGACCTGTGAACTTTTGGTCTATACAATTATGTTGGCAAATGTTATTGTTGGTAAGCCATCCACAAAGCCTCATGCCCAAGACCTAAAGGCCCATGTAAATTAGCTGACTAGCTAGGCTTAGGGATGGATTTTGGGACCCCGAATGCAGCTTCCCTCTAGGACTCTAAGTGGTCCCATGATGCTGAGACTTTCAATCTTAGTATTCATGGTATCATGTTCCAGCTGTTCCAACTGCCTTATAGGTTGCAGGGTAAGAATCAGTTTCCTAAGTATTAAGTACACTAAAGGCAATTAAACTTCTTCCTCTGAGCTAAATAAAGCTTCCACTTGATGACACTTCCAATTCTCTCCTGACCCAGACTACTTTATTCAAATCCTACTTGTAAGGCAAATGGGTTTTCATTAGTGGCAGGATATTTTTAAAGTGCAATATTCATAATCCTCTGTTGCCGGGTATCCCTTGAAAACCCAGGCTATGGTCCAAACTGCTACATCCTTTTATTTCCACAATAGGATTGGATAGTAATGGGGTATGTTCAGAGTGTGATATGCACTTCCGGATTAATTTCCTTCTTCCTTTTCTAAGATAAACACCGTTAGGTATTTATAGATTTCCTTCTCTTTGTGCTGATCTTCTCACATTTTCGGCTTGCAAAATCAATTTTATTTTGGCCCATTTTCTCAATTTATGATTGTGATTGCCTGAACTGATTGTCTTTGGAAATCCATAACTGTGCATTTGAGGAGAATCCAGTCACTTCACGGTAGAGTCCTTGAAGTCTCGACTCTCTGGTTTGAAAGGAAGCTCTGGAGTGACAACTCACCTCCAGCTTTTCTTTGCTGGGGGAATAGAATCGGTGGATGGTCATGGAGAACAGTGTTCTCTTTTCCTCCATGGTCCAGGAAAGTTGAGGTTAATATCTATTTAAAAGATTGACCTGATGCAAATGATAAAGAATATCAACTTGAGAGCAGCTGAAATCCTTCTCAGCCAGGATCCACTTCTGCTGGGAGCAGGGCATCAGTGAGCCTCTAATAGCTATCAGATAAGAGGTGACTGCTTGGACTCTGTTGGCCTCTCTGACTTGGTTCAGAATGTCAAATGTCTGCTTTGGACTAGGCCACCTGTCTCTTTAGCTTCAGGATTGGGGGATGGGCAGAAAGTAGCCATGGCTCCCCTCTCTGATGTCCATAATTAAAACGAGTCTGAACATTGATTAGCCATCATTTGTATTGTATGGTCTGAAGTACATCAGGCAACTTTGGTATTCACTATAATTGCTGTATGCAAGTTAACTGAGTTGCCCCAAGCATGAGTCCTAGAATTGATTTCCAGATCAGACTGCAGGAGAATTAGCCTAATACTGAAATTAGCAGTCAGCTTCAAGAGCATAGGCTAATTATTTATTTTGCTAAATAATGCAGACATGCTTTGGCTTAATTACAGTAGTTTTGCTGTGAAAGAGAATTGTGTCTCCATGTCACTGTAGCTCATTAATGACACTTTGCTCACTTTTATTGGCTACACTCTGCAGTGCCTTTTGGTTTGAAATTATTTTCTAATTTGCTAGTGTCATTTATGGAAGAGGAATATTTCCAGACTATCTTTTGTAGGTGAAATGCTTGTGTTTTAGAAAAGCCTTAATGTTAATCTCTTCCTGGCTTTCAAAACCTGGCTGTGTAAAAATAGGTCACCTTTGCCATCTTTGTGCATCTGCAAGTCAGCATTCAGTTGAATCCCAGCATCAGGGATCTCAAGGATCCCAAGTGCCAGGACCTTGTCCAGGACTCCTGAGGACTGAGCCCGCCAACTGTCAAGTGTCCCATGTTTGAGTCCTAGCTCTGCCACTAGGTAGCTGGGTGGCTTTGGATAAGTTATCTAGCATTTATGGGCCTCAGTTTACTTGTATGTAAAATAAGTGGATTCTTTCTTTTTTTAAAAAAAAGATTTTATTTGTATTTATTTGAGAAAGATCAAACAGTGAGTGAGACAGAACACAGTGGGGAGAAGAGGCAGAGGGAGAGGGAGAAGCAGACTCCCCACTGAGCAGGGAGCCCAATGTGGAACTTGATCCTGGGACCCTGAAATCATAACCTGAGTTGAAGGCTGATGTTTAACTGACTGAGCCCCCCAGGTACCCTTAAGTGGGCTCATTCTTGTATTCATATATTCCCTGAGTAGCTCCTGTGTGCCAGGGACTGTTGTAGGTACTAGAAAGAACAAAAAACAGGATTAGACAGGATTCCTCATCACCAGGAAGAGACAGTGGAAAAGACAGACAATAAGCACATAAGTGAATAAATGAGATCATTTAGGTGAGTGATCATTCTGTGACACAAATTAAAATGTAATTGAGACAGTGGTGTAGGACAGGCTGTTTGAGGGAGGGGCACCAGGAACCTCCTCTCTGAGAATGGTGACCTTGGAGAATGGTGATATCAGAAAGCTAAATAAAGAAAAGGAGCCATATCTGCAGAATTTGGAAGAAGAGCTATTCAGGCAAAGGAAGGAGCCAGTTTACAGCCCTGCAGGTGGGTTCCTTAAAGTGTCATCCAGCTCTTAAATTCAGAGATTCATGTGCCATGCATTTCAAACTGGGTCCCACAGGTTTTCCAGGGTAGCTTGCATCATCTCTGCTCTGTTACCATTTTGGGTTCAATTTTTGTGTCCTTATGTCGGGTTAGCATTTGTCCTCACTGCCTTCCTATTCATTATGTGTTAAATCTCCCCCTTCTCTGGGCCCTTTGCTTCACGGACTGTGTCCTCACGAAGTGAAATTCAATCTCGGGATTGCCCTGTATTATCCCTCCTGGTTTCATGTTATTACTGGGCAGTTGATAGGAATGTAGCAGAGGAATGAGAAAATTCTTCTGCAGAAACCTCTTACAGAGTCACATGTCTTACTCCTTTCTCGATGACCAGAAATTGTCTGAAAATAATATGCAATTTAATATTGTAATTTACCTATTATTTTCTACAAGGTATGATGAAATGTGCTGAAAAGTGCTGGCACTTTTATCTAGTGTTATTATTTTAATTGATGAAGTCAGTTAGGAGAACAAGGCAGCTACCAAATAATACTTTAGCAGATAAGGCACTAACTCCTGTAATGTAGATACATGACACCTTTGTAGGTCTAGATGGTATCTAGAAATGAGCTGCTCAGTGACAGTGTCTCATGCAACTTGATGAGCTGCTCAAGAGTTAGCAGGAAAGAGTCTTAGGGAGTCTCAGCTGGATGGAGAGACTCTGGCTCCTAGTCTCAATTCCAGTGAGCACCACCCTCCATATATTATTGTGATTTTTGTCAGATCAGTTGCTCAATGGTCTTTCTGCTGAATCCAGCCTCCTTGAGGGACATCTAGTCAACCCACTAATCGGAACACCTGGTCAGCCCATTGTCTCCTTATTTATCTTGATTACTGAGTTTTCTTGGTGACCCCTTAACTTGTATGCCCTAATCCTGGCTCTGATTTCAGGCTTCAGTGCCAACTAAATGGCTCCTTCTTCCTGTTGGCCTATGTTCCATGAGAATGTGCTGGCATCACCAAGGAGACAATGTTGCCTCAATCTACGTGTTTGGTCAAGCCAGTGTTTGTCTGATATCTAAAAATTGCTTGGAGAATACATGTATAGATATATGTGGCTAGACATCAGATAGTGCTACCCCTCTCATACTGGCTTCCACTTACTAGTCTTCTGATCTTGGACCCTCCCTCCCTCCCTCCCTTCCTCCCTCCCTCCCTCCCTCCCTTCCTTCCTTCCTCCCTTCCTTCCTTCCTTCCTCCCTCCCTCCCTCCCTCCCTCCCTCCACCTCTCCCTTCATTTTTGAATGGGCAGTGTGCTTCAGTGTCTCCACATGAACCATGGCATAATGATACTGACTTTAATAACATGATGAAACAATAATCATATCTAGATTCTATGCAGATCTTTGCGTGGCTGGCACCTTGTGGTCATTCAGGTCTCTGCTCAAATGTCACCTCCAAAAAGAGATATTTCTTTTTTTTTTTTAAAGATATTATTTATCCATTCATGAGAGACACATGTAGAGAGAGAGGCAGAGACACAGGTAGAGAGAGAAGCAGGCTCCATGCAGGGAGCCCGATGCGGGACTCGATCCTGGGACTCCTGGATCAGGCCCCAGGCTGAAGGCACTAAACCACTGAGCCATCCAGGGATCCCCAAAAGAGATCTTTCTTGACCACAAATCCACAGTTGTTCTCTCTGCAAGTCACTATCACATCAGCTTGTTTTCATTCTTCTGTAGCCATTACATTTTGAAATTGTGTTCTCACGTGTTTGCCACTTGTCTCTCTGTTCTAGAATGTGAACTCCATGGGAGCAGGGACCTGGTTGGGTTTTTGACTACTGTGTCATCCTCAGCACCTAGAAAACATTCTGGAACAACATAGATGCTCTTCAAATATCTGCTGAATGAATGAATCCACCTCAGAGGGTCAGTGTGAGGGTCAACTGCCCTGCCAGTGTTTGTGAGAGTGTTTTGTTCCTTCTCATGCTCTATGTATCAATGAAAGGCAGGAGCTTGGAGGACTCACGCACAACAGTCTTTGGGGAAAGCAATTTTAGCTTTCAAAATCTTTTTTATGTTGCTTCTAAGTGGCAGTAACAATAGTGTGTGCCTCCGGACCGTTGTGAGCACTGATGTCATAAGAATTACCTTATTTGCCTTCGTGGATGTATCTTGCAAGACGTTACTGTGGCCGAGTTCAAAAAAAGCAAAAATGAACTATTGGGACTGCATCAAGATAAGAAGCTTTTGCACAGCAAAGGATACAGTCAACAAAACTAAAAGACAACCTACAGAATGGGAGCAGATATTTGCAAATGACGTATCAGATAAAGGGCTAGTTTCCAAGATCTATAAAGAACTTCTTAAACTCAACACCAAAGAAACAAACAATCCAATCATGAAATGGGCAAAAGACATGAACAGAAATCTCACAGACGAAGACATAGACATGGCCAACACGCACATGAGAAAATGCTCTGCATCACTTGCCATCAGGGAAATACAAATCAGAACCACAATGAGATCCCACCTCACACCAGTGAGAATGGGGAAAATTAACAAGGCAGGAAACCACAAATGCTGGAGAGGATGTGGAGAAAGGGGAACCCTCTTACACTGTTGGTGGAAATGTGAACTGGTGCAGCCACTCTGGAAAACTGTGTGGAGGTTCCTCAAAGAGTTAAAAATAGACCTGCCCTACGACCCAGCAATTGCACTGTTGGGGATTTACCCCAAAGACACAGATGCAGTGAAACGCCGGGACACCTGCACCCCGATGTTTCTAGCAGCAATGTCCACAATAGCCAAACTGTGGAAGGAGCCTCGGTGTCCATCGAAAGATGAATGGATAGAGAAGATGTGGTCTATGTATACAATGGAATATTACTCAGCAATTAGAAACGACAAATACCCACCATTTGCTTCAACGTGGATGGACCTGGAGGGTATTATGCTGAGTGAAATAAGTCAATCGGAGAAGGACAAGCATTATATGTTCTCATTCATTTGGGGAATATAAATAATAATGAAAGGGAATAGAAGGGAAGGGAGAAGAAATGTGTGAGAAATATCCGAAAGGGAGACAGAACATAAAGACTCCTAACTCTGGGAAAGGAACTAGGGGTGGTGGAAGGGGAGGAGGGCGGGGGGTGGGGGTGAATGGGTGATGGGCACTGAGGGGGGCACTTGACGGGATGAGCACTGGGTGTTATTCTTATGTTGGCAAATTGAACACCAATAAAAAATAAATTTATTATTAAAAAAAAAAAAAGAATTACCTTATTTGTGTAGTACTTAGCATATGACTAATGTTCAGCCACTAGGGTGTGAAGAGTTCATGGCACCAGCCTCCATCTTTGGTGGAGTCACAGAATCACCCAGAGTTTCATTAATATGAGGGATTTTTTTCATTATCAATTGATTCAGGCCTTTTAAACCTATTTCAGTATGAATTAGTTTTCATAGTGGTTAGTTTTTTGCATTTACTCTTTGGTTGTTGGGTTGGATCTTTAAGAAATTTATCACAGATCTCCAGGTATGATCTAAGCTTTCCATGGACGACTCCCAGATCTAGAGCCTTGTCCTCTGATAGCACGTCTCCTTCTTTTGTGTGCTGTTCATTCATTTGTTTCTTTAGTAATTTTTTATTGAGCACCTCCTTGGTGGCAGGCTCTGTTCTTGGGCTGAGGTTACAGTGGAGCACAAGATTGACAAGGTCTGTGTTGTCCATTCTGTGGATGGAGAAGTAACATATATATGTACAAACAAGTGTACCAACACGCATACGTGTAAACTGTGTTTGGTGTAAGTACTATGAAGAAAAATAAGCTTATAATGGGACAGAAGAGGAATGTGCTTGGTTGTGAGTGGGGGTAGGTGGTTGACTATTGCAAATAATTGTCAGAGGAGACCTCCCTGAAGAGGAGGTTTGAGGGAAGTAGGAGGACCAGGCATGTGATTAACTCCAGAAAGAACATCTGAGGCAGAGAGAGGTGCCGTTGGAGAGGCTTGGAGGCTGGGATGTATTTGGTGTGTTGAGGAGCAGAAGGAACTCGGCCATGTCACTGGAGCAGAGTGAGCAAAGGGGACTGAGGGACAAGGCCAGGGTGATTGTGAAGTCTTTCATTTTATGGGTCTTGCAGGCCATGATGAGGGGTGTGGATTTTATTCTGATTGGGTAGGGGAATCACTGGAGGGTATGACATGACCTGCCTTATATTTTCAAAGGACATCTTTGGCTGCCTCCAGGGGATCATTTGTGGGGAGAAGGCAGGAGCAAGGAGATGGATGGAGAGGCTGCCCTGTGGGGGTCTAGAAATGCTTCTGGCTTGGGTTGGGGTGCCATAGAGGCAGTGAGGAATTCTCAGAATACTTTGACAGTGGTGCTGATAGGCTTTGCTGATATTTTGTGGCCATTGTGTTTAAAAGAGAGAGAGAAACCACGAAGGGTCAAGGATGACAACAGAATTTTACATGGAAGATGGAGTGCCATGGGCATGAGGAAAAATGTGGAAGGACCAGATCTGGGAACTTTGTGGAGTCAAATGATCAGCTCTGGCCACAGCAGGTGTGAAATGCCCGGTACATATACACGTAGGCAGGTGGGCAGGGGTCCAGAGTTCACAAGAGAGGTCCATCTTAGAAGCAGAGTTCTGGGAGCCACCAGTGTAGAGAGGGTATTGAATGCAATGTCACTTCACAATTTCTTAGAGTTTCACCATCGATCCCCTAAATCTAGTTGTCCCAAATTGGCTGTGCCACCCATTGGCTCCTCCCAGTTTATTGCCATTGCTTGTCCGGCTGAGGTCAGGCCCTACTCAGGTCTGTGGATAGTCACTGCAGTCAAGGGCAAGCTGCTTAGTGGGATGAGTGGCCACTGGCATGATGAAGGTTACCCTGTGTGTTGTTATTAGTGGGCAGGGGATGGGCATATCTCACCAGGACCACCTAAGCACGAAAGCCAGCCTTGCTGATAGATGTCATTTTCCACCTTGTGGGGCTTCCATTCCTGTCTCCAGCTTCCCTGCCCTGCTCCCCAAGAGCAACTTGCATGGCTCACACCGAGCAGCCACCTCAATGACCAGCCTAGAGTTGCTGAGCTGTGAATGTTGTACAGGCTTGTGGCTGGAAGTAGAAAAAGAGGTTCTTCTCACTGGGGTGAAAGGAAGAAATTGCTGGAGTATGAAATCCTGAACACTTGGCACTGCCCACCATCCAGATTCTGGGCCTCTGCAGGGACTGTGCCCTCCCCAGGGCCTCGCAGAGGCCAAACACCCATTCATGTCTGTGTTTCTGTGGCAGTGAGTCATGAGGGTTCAGTCTGCACAGCAAGTGATGGGAGCATGACCCCTGCCCTCAGGAGCTCAGGATCTAGTGGACGACATACAGGCAAACAAACGAATGAAGCTGAAGTTCACAGTGATGGTCTATGGAGGGACCAACAGCCTTTTCCTGCTGGATCACAGAAGACCTCTCACAGGCGGATCTGGATTCTGCTTGTGGAGTGTGATGCAGGGACGGGCACTCACTCCATCCAGCTCTGCCCCATGAGGACCAGCAGCAAGACTTTTCTGTTACTGTTGGGAAAGAGAACAGCACCCCTTCCTCACCAAAAACTGCTACGTGGATATAGGTTTTCATTTCTCCAGGGTATATATGGAGCAGTGCAGTTGCTGAATCATGTGGTAATTCTCTGTTTAACTTTTTGATGAAGCACCAAATAATTTCCCACAGCAGCTGCACCATTTTACATTCCCAGCAGCAAAGGACTTGTCCACATCCAGCACTTGTTCTTTTTTTTTTATTATTTTTATTAAAGCCACCCTACTGGGTGTGAATGTTTGTGTTTTAAGCATTTTAGCTGTATCTTCTATTACTTGCACTGAAGAACTTTATTTGGTGCATCTTTGGAAGATGAATATAATTAGGGAAAGTAATTTCAGATAAGAGGAACAGTGTGAGCAATGGCTCAGAGGTGGGAAGGCCCAATGCATGCTCCCTGCAGAGTTGTTTGGATTTCGGTGTGGGAGGGGTGATGACGGAGGGGGTCTTGCCTGTTGCACTGAAGAGGAGCCAACAAATGTAGTGGCTTTATGGACTGATGGAATTCCTTCACGGAAGTTAGTTTCTAACCAACCACTAGAGAGCTGCTGAAAAAACCCAAATACAAACTAAGAACGATGATAAACACCATGGGAGGGTCTGCTTGTCTCTTTCTCTGGTTTCAGGCTCTACCCCATTAACTGGGGAATCGTGTGTGTCCTGGATATTGTCTTCTTTTTGTAATGATTAAATGATTTCTCTTTTAGTTATACAACAGTATAATCAAACCAAACAACTAAATAGCACGGAGGAAATAGACCTACAGTCTGTCTTTCTAAATAGTGAAATTTCTTTCTTGTTCATGTTCTTAAAATGAGGCAGCATATGGAATATAGCTTGCACAGTGCCTGTACTTGGTAGGGGCCTGCAGGTATCACATGACCATCTTTAACAGCCCATACCTGGGCACGAATGTATTTTTATACAAAATGATATGCTTTTATATTCTACCTTACTTGCTGTTTTGTCAAAAGAAATTTCTGTGTTGCTACAGTGTCCAAATACCTCTTTAGTTGCTGCAGCTGTCTGTCCAGGGAGCTACCATAATGTAACTGCTTCTTTTCCATGGGACATTCACAGGGTTAAAGTCAAGCACAGGGTTGACTGCTTTAACCCATTTCAGCATCTAGCCTTTGTTTTTCTGGCATTCACACTCCTACTGTGTAATGGGAACCCCTCTCCCCACTCTCAGTCTGTATTATTTGGGGTGGGGTTACACCTTTCCTTGTCCCTGGTGTGGCCACATGTCCTGGGGCTGGGCGCTCAGATGATTTCATTCCTTTAGAAACAGCATAGTGAAGGCTTTGGCATGTCCGCCAAGCCTCGCCAGTGAGGCTCAAGCATGAGGCTTTCATGTGAACAGCTTAGAGAAAGGGATTCTCTTTCCTTGAGATTGCCAGCAGGGGCATGATGGGGTCTGCACCGAGCTCCCCAACATCACTGCATGAAGAGATGCTGTTTGAATGTGGGCTCAACTCGAAGACACAGAAAGAGAGAAAGAGAGATTGGCTTGATAATATTGTGTGAGCCCAAGATCCAAGTCTCTCCACCTGGAAATATTCTATACTATGAGCCAGTACATTCCCTTGAGTTCCTTTTTTTTTTTTTTTTTTTAAGATTTTATTTAATTATTCATGAAAGAGAGAGAGAGACAGGCAGAGGGAGAAGCAGGCTCCCTGCAGGGAGCCGATGTGGGAGTGGGAGGTCTCCAGTATTACACTCTGAGCTGAAGGCGGCGCTAAACCACTGAGCCACCCGGGCTGCCCTCTGGAGTTCTTTTTTATATTATGGTAAAAAAAAACTCATGACCTAAAATTTACCATGTTGACCATTTTTAAGTGTACAGCACAGTAATGTTAACTGCATATACTTTGTGCAACAGATTTCTATAACTTTTTCATCTTGAAAAACTGAAACTCTGCACCCATTGAACAACAACTTTACCCCTTTACCCCTTCTCGCAGCCCCAGGTAAGGACCACTCTACTTCCAGTTTCTTAGGAGTCAGACTACTTTAGATAACCTAAGTGCAATCATGCAGTACTTGTCACTAACCTAATGTCCTCCGGGTGCATAACACATGGGTAGGACTCCCTTCTTTTTAAAGGCTGAATAATACTCCATTCTATTTATATACCACACTCTCTTTACTCATTCCTCCAGCTATGCACACTTGGGTTGCTTCCATCTCTAGACTATTTTGAAAAAGGCTGCAGTGAACATGAGTGTGCGAATAATCTCTCTGAGATATGACTTTCAGTTCTTTTGGGTGTATACCCAAATGTGGAATTGCTGGGTCATAATGGTAATTCTATCTTTAATTTTTTGAGGAACCTCCATACTGTCTTCCACACCAGCCGCGCCATCTTAGACTCCAGCCAGCAGTGCACAGGCCTTCCGATTTCCCCACATCCTCACCGATGCTTGTTATCTCCTGGAGTGGTTTTGTGTTCTGTGTTTTGGATATGGCCTTCCACCCATAATGGCCTCATGGGTATATGGTGACATCTCATTATGGTTTTGATTTGGCTTTTCCTGATCACGAGTGACACTGAACATCTTTTCATATGCTTGTTGGCCATTTCTTTGGCTTCTTTGGAGAAATGTTGATTCATGTCCTCTGCCCATTTTTAAATTCAATTATGATTTTGTTGTTCAGTTGTGGGAATTCTTTTTACATTCTGGATATTAACTCCTTACCAGATACATGTTTTACAGGTACTTTCTCCCACTCCAGAGGCTGCTTTTTCACTTTGTGGGTTGTTTACTTGGCTACACAGTTCTAAATTTGATGTTTAAAGGTAAAGTTTTAAAGTGTGGTGTCCAGTGGAACTTAGGTCTGCCAACTTGCAGCCCAGTGTCTTTTATCCTTGAAATGGTAAACATATCTTTTCAGGAGAAATCCTTCAACTGAAACTGCTTATGGAAACATCTGCCGGGTAATTGGGGTGGATGTTCAGCTGTTAACTAAAAGCCATTTTCCTCTGGATTCCATGAAGGAATTGTGTGTGGTGTTGTGGGATCAAGACTCACGCATCACATCCTGTGCCTTAGATGGAGAGCCTTCATCCGTGTTCCCCAGAAGGTTCTCTGGTGGGTCATGGAGACAGATTGCTCTTGGAAACATTGCCCAACAGTGGGCCATAGCTAAGGCAGGGTGTAATTTCTCCAGCATGAAAATATGATTTGTTTTGTTTTTCAGTAACCATTTTTGAAAGGTCTATGTAGCTCTAACATCCATCCCGTTTGTTGGTTATAGCTGGCATCCATGGCACAGCTGGATTCTTGTGTTGTAGAATGTACTCATGGGGTGGTGACAGCCTGGAGGGGTTTCTGTATCTCCCTCAAGGGAGAACGGGCTCTCTGCTGTGAGGAGTTCAGTGTGTGACAGCCACAAGCTGTTACTACCCTCAGAGTCCCCCTCAGCTGCCAACCTGAGTCAAGGACACTCTTCCCAGGCAGCCCCGGGGCCATTGACTATGGACAGCTGGGATTCTGGGTCCTTGGCATATGTGTCCAACCTGGGACTTGTCTACCAGGAGGTCTCTGTTTTAGAGTTCCTATAAGAGCCATATCTCAGCAGCATCTTCAGCTGGTTTTCACTATTGGAGAAAAAGAAATAGCAAAGAGATTGCAGAGAAAAGTTCCAAGCTGGTGTCTACTTTAAAAATGAAGGCAAGGAGCAAACCCGGAGAACATGGGTCATACATGGGATTTGCTTAGGGTTCAGAGCAAGGAAATGGTTCAATCCCTTGGTGAGCTAGAGTCTGTATTTCCCTCTGGAAGCCGGTCCCCTGCTGGGGAGATCCATCATCCGGGAGACCAGCTTCCATCATCCGGGGTCCCTGTGCTTCTAAGTTTCTCTTCACCCATCAGTCTACGGGGGGGAGGCAGTCCTGGTGGGCTCTGCTGTGCTGATGGGCACCTCTCCCTCCACCTAGCCAGCCTGGGGGTGCCGGAGGGGCTGTCAGCCTGCCATGGCTTCGGAATCCCCAGGATGGAGTGGCTGAGCCATGACCACGGAGCTGGCTGTCACACTGCTTGTAGGTGAGGATGGGGCACATCAGTGTGCACTGGCCTCATAATTTGGTGTTCCTTTCAGGGGGACTTTGCCTTGTGGAACATCTCTCCATCTGGCAGGGCCAGAGTCCTGCCCATTGTGGGGGGCGCCACCTGCTGTGGTGGGCACTGGAGATCTGAGTGAAGACTGGCCTTTCCCACAATTACAGGACTGTGATGAAACCCTCCAGCCAAGCCAATGGACGCCAGGAATTCCCAGTTCAGGGCCATTGCATATATGCACCCCTGATCCTTTCTGGCTCTAAGTTTGGATGGCCCCTTCTCTCTCTGAGGCCTGGGTGACCTGGGTTGGGGATTGCCTGGGTTCCCCCTACAGGGCAGCCCCAGGGGCTGGAGTGGGTACCTCCCGCTGGGAGCACTCAGCAGGTGACCCCACATGGGCTCTGCAGCACCCCCTCAGTCTGGGGGTGGCAGTGCATCTGAGTTATTGCTGAGCTTCTGAAGAGGCGTGGAGGGCAGTCATGAGAGTGGTTGTGTCCCTATGCTGAGCGTGCTGCAAGGTGACCCCTTAAGCCTTCCCAGCCATCTACCAACCATCTATCTACTCAGTCATCTAGGTGGAGGCCTATGAAGGTGCAGTGACTGGGCCAGCTCCTAGGTGGGGAGGGTCTAGGCAGGATGGGTTTCTGCGTCCGAGTGCAGAGCAACTCTGTGGTTGACTTTCTGTGTTGAAGTAGTCCCCGCAGTAGCATGGGGGTGATTTCCCAGCATCTGAGGGGTACAGCTGGGAAGCACCTGCTCATACATGTTAGTAGTGAGGTTGTCTTCTGGGGCAGACTTCTGTCTATGGTTTCTTTGCAACCTGTCTTCTGTCTATGGTTTCTTTGCAACCTTGTTCCAGAACCCACGTTAGAAGAGCTTGCTCTGTGAGTGAGCGTGTTACTTAAAGCTGCTGTGAATGTGGTATGCACAGCATCCCTCCACGTGCCCCTGACCCTGACCCCCTTCCTCATCATGCTCCATACACACCAGCCTTTGCTCCTTTTGCCCTTCATGCTTGGGCTCATTCCCACATCAGGGCCTTTGCACTTGCTCTTCCTCTTTGCTTGGGATGCTTTCCCTTCCTTTTTCACCTCATTCTGTTAGTCTCAGCTCCAAAGCCACTTCTCTCATTCGTGTTCTCTGGTATATTGTTATATGACCATAGCATTTGCTATAGTATTTGGAAGCAGAAATCATTTGTAAGTACATATTTGTAAGTCTGTACATTATATACTATTGAAAGTATATATCATTGGGATGCCTGAGGGGCTTGGTGGTTGAGCGTCTGCCTTCAGCTCAGGATGTGATCCTGGAGTCCCGGGATTGAGTCCTGCATCAGGCTCCCCACAGGGAGCATGCTTCTCCCTCTGCCTATGTCTCTGCCTTTCTATATCTGTCTCTCATGAATAAATAAATAAAATCTTAAAAAAATAATAAAAAAGGAAGTATATGTCATTTACTTTTCTCTCAGAAAAGTCTGTTGACCCCACAAAGGTGGGAAATACCCACTGAATTCCCACCAACTATCAAAGTGTCTGACCTGTAACAGGTAACTAATAAATATGGAGTAACTTAACTAATGAATTGGTCTTTATGCACTGGGATTGCATAAATTGCATAAATTGTATAAATTTGCATCCTGTAATGTCAACAGAGTCAGCATCTCTTCTATTATCATGCCGACACCCAGGCTTTGAGCAAAACACATTTTCCCATGCTCCACCAGGATCTGGGTGCTTGCAAGGGAGCTCCTGGGAGTAATGGAAACCCCTGGACACATGAGATGGGGTTTATCTAGAGGTTTCCAGACAGGAACTTTTTTTCTCTAAGTCCCTAAAGGACTCCTTTGCCTTAGCACGGAGGGTTAAGTCAGAATGCTTTTCTTTGTAACTTCCAGGAACTTAAAGAGAAACCCAGGTTTCTTATTCTGACGATTATTAAAACAAAGCACAAGTTAGATCTTTTTGAAACAGATTTCAAGATTGAGTACTTAACTTATTGAAAGAGATATTCTCTATTTTATTGGTTAATCTCTAGTGTTTCTATCTGGATTCTTTTCAGGGTACCATAAACTTTTTTAAAAAAGATTATTTATTTATTTGTTCATAAGAGACAGAGAGAGAGAGAGAGAGAGAGAGAGAGGCAGAGACATAGAGACATGCAGAAGGAGAAGCAGGCTCCATACAGGGAGTCCGATGTGGGACTCAATCCCAGGACCCTGGGATTACTCCCTGAGCTCAGGGCAAGCACTCAACCACTGAGCCACCCAGGTGTCCCAGGGTACCAGAAAACTTAATTAAAACCTTCCTCAGCACAAGGGGAAGGGATTGGCTGCTTTGACCAATAAGTGCAGGGCAGGGCAGGCTTCAGGAAGAGGTGGATCTGGAGAGCCCTGCTGCTGCAGTCAGGACACATTGTCTGCCAGCCCTCAGGTGCTCTTGATCCTGGGTTGGTGTCCTCCCCACCCCCACAGGTGGGCTCTGCTCCAGGTGTGGTAGAGGGCTACTGTCAGCTCCAGCTTCACCCCCTTGCCTTGGACAGCCACCCTGGGGAAGGTGCCTGTTTCCAGGACCTCCAAGGAAAGTTCTAGAAATGAACTCTGATTTAGTACACCTGGGTGGAACTGGGGCTGGGCAGCCCCGCCTGAACTTTGTGGACTGGGCTCGGGAAAGTCTATCCCTGAAGGAGGTTTGTTCTGTTACCTAGGGGGAGGTGGTGAGGATAGGCAGTTAGCACCTCAGCTGGATGACAGGTTCAGGGGGGTGTTTGAGACTGTGTGTGTGTGTGTGTGTGTGTACACGCGTGTATATGCGCAAGTGCACACACGAAGGGGCAGACACCCAATACAGCCCCGGAGTCATAATCGGTAAAAGTTGTTCAGGTTAGTATCATTAGCAATGTCATCATCATTATGGTCTCTTATATTCTTATTTTATATAACAAAATATATCAAGATATATGTTCCCTTTAAGTAGTTGCTGGACTGATAGGCGGAGGAAATAGGTGAATTCTACCTATTCATCTACCTTGTGATGCTGAGAAGTAAAACGTCTTGTTTTCTGTTTCTAGAACATCCAGGAAACATTTGAGACATGGAACAAGCTTTTCTGTTGTCTAAGTGCAGCTGTTATAAATCTTGAGTATAAATGTGGCTGGGGAATTTCGCTCTGGTTTTTACATTGATGTTGATTGGGCCTGTCACCTCGTCACCTACTTTTGTCCCTTATAATGGAAACACTGTGTTTGAGTTCATGGTTGGGGAGTAGAGGTGATTGAAAGGTGTTAAAAGAAGACAAATTGGAAAATATGAACCTATATATTGTAAAAATGGAAAGGATTGATTTTTGGGGGGGAATAAGGCAAATTATTTTTTTTAACGCAGTGCATGGCATTTAGCACATTTAATGTTGTGCCACCACCTTCTCTATCTGGTTCCAGAACATTGTAAACATGTGCTTGCTAAATCTCCACCCCTGCCCTTGGGAACCACCAATATACTTCTCATCTCTGTGGATTTACTTGTTGTGGACATTTGGCATACATGGAATCATGAACTCTGTGGCCTTTCGTACCCGGCTTCTGCCACTCAGCGTGGTGTTCTTGAGTACGTCCACAGTGGCAGGTGTCAGCGCCTCATTCTTCTTTTCGGCTGACTCCTATTCTGTTGAGCAGATCCAGGGCTCAATTTGTTTATCTGCCCCTTCGTTGATGGACCAGTGGGCTGTCTACACCCTTTGGCTGTTGTAAATAATGCTACTATGAATATCTGTGTGCAAGTATCTGTGGGATTGCTTGTTTTCAGGGGGAAGGGAGTATATACCTCAGAGAATTGCTAGCTGCTATCATAATTCTGTGCTTAACTTTTTAAGGAAAGGCCAATATATTTCCAGAATTAACTTTTGAAACTAATAATAACATATATCTTAATTCTCAGACTTGAACACCAACTGGGACAGGTCTTCCAGGAAGTAGACCTTCCAGGGCTGGCCTTTCTCACAGACACAGCTCAGTGGGAGATCAGAAGAGTCCTGAGGTTCACCCTCATCGTGGAGGGTCAAATGGTGAGCAGTGATTTGGGCGAAACATTCTAAGTGGAGTCTACCTCACCACTCAACTCTGTAGGTGCTAGTGCCCAGCTGCCTGCTGTAAATGGAGTGCTGAGAATACTTCTGGAAAAGATGCCTGGATACACAGGAATCAGGTACAGGAAAGCACTGGTGCTGTCCTGATTGGACACCAGCCCTATTAGCGCCAGGCCCTCATCAACTCCACGCAAATGATAATTTATGTCTTCATCGGTCACACACCTCACTTCTCGCCAGGTTTCGAATCAAGCCTTGGATATGGTTCCCGTTTTTAGACTACAGTATATTTTCACTTTCACTTAGAGGTGTCTGAATGGATTATGAAGATTCAAACTCAAAACCGATCTTATCATAATTTAAAAATTTATTGGGAGAAAACTGAGCCAGGAAGACAGCCAAGTAATGCAATTATTCTGATTTACTATGTGATGAGTATTCTCTCTGCCTTGCTCAATCCACTCTTTTCCTTATGAAAGAGAATTCTGAAGAACCGGTTAGCTAAGGTAGTTAACTCTTCCTTTGCTGGATTCTCCTTTCTCCAGAAAATCCCTTTATTTTTTCCTAGAAACCTAAGTTTTTTTCTCTTCCCATTCTGAGGGAGAATTTATGATGTTCTTGGTACTGGGACTCTTTCTTACAACTTTAACATCAATCAGCTATTGAGGTCTTAGGGGGTAAAGTTCAAATGTTCTTATCTGGACATTTTAGAGTTTTAATTTGCTTTCTCTTAAAGAGTTAAAAGCATTTTGGTCTTGTTTGTTGATTGTTTTTTTGTTTTTTTTGTTTTTGTTTTTTTTGCAAAGAAAAACAGCAGGTGTTTTGGTAAGTGTCTTCTGGTTAGCTGAGGTCTGGTGAAATCTTTATCTTGAGCTGAATAGGGATTATTGCTTTGGGAAGGATAGAACCCAGGCCTGAGCAAAATGTGGAGTTTCTTGGGAGGATACTGGATTAGCTCATGGAATTCAGAGGGTCACCGAATGACCTGGATTCAGGAAGGTCAAAACCAAGGGTACTTCCAAAGCCTTCCTAGGAATGAACTCCTTGAAACTCATTTCAGTTTGAGGGGGTCTGCCCTCAACAATGTCTAGTCTCTCAGTCTTACTTTATGGGTCTCTAGATGTAATTTATCAAAAGAAAATGTGATTGGCTATTTGCTAGCCCATGGACTAGCTTTCCATGGGAAAGACGTTGCCCTGATCCAAACAGGTGTGGGCGAGAGGAAGGGTCACTCAACACAAACATGACTGCCAGAGTCCAAACCTTTGAAGAGTCTTTTCCAGGAAGGTGGGTTCTGATCTGAGCAGAAAGCCCCTCTCAAAAGTGCCCTCTCCCAACCTGTGTCTCTTGTTAGGCAAAAGATCTAAATAACCGAATCTCCTCTACCTTTTGCATGCACAAAGTGCATGGTGCATCATTAGGTTTGGGCCACGGGGTATCCGTACCTGTTTCCTTTACAAGCATTAGCTTGATTTCCTTCCAGGGGCTTCCTTTATCTTTTCATGATCATCATGAGTGTTGACATGATGCCCCACTGTGCACTGACCAAGGTGTGGGAATATGACAAATGGTCAGTCAGCCAGAAGCCCTTTCTGGGACTTAAGAATCTTGAGTACACTGATTCAAGTTGGGAGAAGATAGCCTGTTAATTTGTTATGCCACCCACATCTCCAGAGCTTCCCTGGTTCCTGTTGTTTCTGAGACCTATTTTTTCCCAGCTTTTCTCTTAAATCAGTGAGCTACCTGGTATCCTCCAACAAATTCAACAAATTCTGCATAAGTTATTCAGAGTAAGCGTCTGTTGCTTACAACCAGAATCCCTAACCAACTGACTGTAGAAAGTCAGGATAATGGCTCTGATGCCTTGTGTGCAAGGCTCCTTTGTCAGAGAGGGAAGCACCAGTTTAGGGTCTAGACTATTTCTTACTAAGGCCAGCAGTTAGTCTCTGAGCAACATCCAGAAATTATTCATAAAAGAAAAAAAAAGCTTTTAAAATAATTGCCACTTAATCCATCTGGGTATTTCTCACTTGAGCACTCTGATTAACCAAGGATCTATCAAATTGCGTTCTCTCTTCACCGCATGTACCTAGTTTTGACTTGCAAAGTGAGAAGGTAAACTGAGCTGCCCTGGTCTGGTTTCCCTTTGACAAAGGTCCCCTTGGCCCACACTCCCATTTTGCTGCCACAGCCCCCTGCCAGCAGCATTCACTACTGAGTTTCCTATGCTACCATGATCAGAAATACTAGAACACCACAGGCACCTTCACTGGGACCAGTCCCCCAGTGTCCTGGTGACCATCCTGAGTGCCAGACCTGGGTCTCATTTTTCTTCTTATCTGTTATGCTAACGCCAATCCTGGGCACTTACTGGTACTCCACAGACCTTTAGCAATTACTGTGCTACTACTCCTGAGACCCCTATGTTAGAGTTCTTTGAAGTTACTATGAACCCATCCATTGAGTGAGCTCAGAGCTGTGGGTCTCTTTGCTGGTAGAGTTCTGGAATCTGAATCTTCTTATGCATGAGATGTGGTGAGCCTAGGCAAGCTGTCTGGCAGTAAAGAGCCCACCCACTTCCCTGCAGCTTCTTGGCTCAGTCTACTAGCTGCTCTAAGCTTCTTTCTCTCCATCTTCGATTCTGAGAACCAGTTACAGTCCAGACTTAGACTTGCTCTCTTTTTTCTTTTTCCTGGTAGCTTTCAACTGAAGAATCTGCTTGTCATTCAGTTAGGTATTGGCAATACTGGAATTGCTTGGGACTAGGACAATGATGTGCCCACGCGTGTGTGTGCATATTAAAACAGATATGAGCAGAGTGGTGGTGGTACAGTTGGAATCATAGAATTACCCCTGGAAGAAATATAATTGATGGCTAGATAATGCTGTATTCCTCTATGTTCTGAGACCTGCTTGGTTAAAGAAATTTTTTGGAGCAAGGAGAAGCTGGTCAGGAGACCACTAGGATAATTTCTCAGTGAAGAGAGCATTAGTATAGTATCAGGTGTGATCCTTGCTTCATTATAGTGTGTTATTGCATTGTATTGTGTTATTAGTGTGTTGTAGTACTAGTGAGTTACATTGTTAGGGTATTATTATAGTGTATTGATTATGGGAAAGAGTAATAGTGGTGCTCAGCTGTTTGGGGGTCAAATCTTGATCTTGCCATTTGCTGGCTGTGTGATCTTGGATGAGTCAGGATAGTTTGACCAAGAAACATATTTCTGAGGTTTTATTAGAACAGAGTAGGTGATTGTTAACATCAGTCTGTTGCAGGTGCAGGCAATTCTGGGATCATGTAGGATCATGGCACACATTTCAGTATTTTGTTTAAAGGCCTTGAGAGTTGCTTTCAGAGCTTCAGGAGCCCCACCCCCCCCCCCCCCCCCCGACGTTGCTTTGCCATTGAGTAAAATTGTTTTCTAAATAGGACACTTTCAGGCTCTGTAAGAACCCCTGAGGGTGTGGTCACTGTTATATTTCTATTTCCTGGTGTCAAGAGACAAATGTGCATAATTACTGACTGTCCTGGGTTTTTTCTTTTACTGACTTATTATCTTCATTGGAATTAATTACTGTGTTCCTTTGAGATGGGTCAGTTCTGATGGGGCTTGCTTGTGTTATTCTGCTAGCTGAAGGTAGGGGGATTGGGTAAAAACCTGGACAATCTGAAGATCACTCAAGGAAGATATACAACCCTGAATAGCGTTTCCTGTCCTACTTCCCCTTACTGGATTGTTGCTGTTGTTTTGAAGTTTCTGTTGAAGGGAAGTCTGGATTCCTGTACCTAGGGCTGCTGCATTTCTTTTCTGCTTGGGAACAGAAATCTTCAGTCCATTCCCTACCTTTCACTTTGAAAGTACGATTTAGCATATGTTTCGTGACCCCATTTTTCAGCAGCCTTGTTGGAAGTAGGTTTATTATAAGTGCATCACTTCCCAGAAAATACAATAAGGTTCATTCTTACTGAGCTCCAAAAATGAAGGCTGTCTCTGAAAATAGGAAGTTGCCGGCCAGAATTGCAGGCCAGTGGGTCTCAGAGTAGCTGGTCACTGAGGAATTTGCCAGGATATTCAAGTTATTGGATTCTTTGAACTCTGCCCTTTGTAGCTCTTTGCATTAGTGAGTATAATTAATGTTAGCTGTTGTAACAAATAACCTCATATCTCAGTGGCTTGACATAGTCCAGCAAGGCCTGGATGGGTTTCTGAGCTACATCCAAATAGCTGCATCCAAGTTCAACAGTGGTCAAGGACTTTGTGTGCTTCTGTCCTGTGCCTGTGCCATCTGCAAAGTATGCTGTGGCCACACCACCCTTGCAGTTTCCATGGGAACTCTGGAAGATCTTATAGGATGTTTTCAAAGGCCAGGCCTGGATATGGCTTACATTACCTTTACCCACATTTCTTTGGTGTATATGTGGAGATATAACTTCAAGGCGGCCTGGAAAGCATAGCCTGCCTCTATGCCCCAGAAGAAGTAGCGAACTGAACATGCAGGATTGCTCTGATGCTCTTGTCAGGCACATTTGCCATCTTCTATCCTTATGCCATGTCTTCATCTCTTGCTTTGCTCTCACCAAAATACTTGTTTCCTTCCCATCATCTATTTAAAAAAAAAAAAAGTTCATATTCTCCTCTGAACTTACATTGAACTTGAGCTCATGCCTTCTGTATTCATCATTTGATCATCTGTGGTCCTCTATTATTATTCTGTGTGTAGGTCTTGTCTCCTCCATTGTTAGCAGTTCAATATGTTCCTGAAGTGGTCTGCTAGAAGAAGTTTTCCATTTGTCTGGAAAGGGCTGCTCAGCGTGTACAGAATGAGAGCAGTTTCTATTTTAGCTCTTAATTTATGCCAAAACTCTTAGCAAAGTAGACATGGGAAGGAACTTTCCTCACTTGATAGACAGTATCTTCCAGAGCTCTAACATAAACATTTTATTAAATAGGAAGAAGGAGGAGGAAGCGTTTGAGTACTACAGCCCTGACACTGTACAGAATGTCTAGCCGAGGCACCAAGACAGGGATAGGAATAGGGCATGAGGATTACATGTCAGTTTCTGCTGTAAAACAAATCGCCCTGCTGTGAAGTTCTCTAAGATAACAACCATTTGCTTACTGCATTATTATCTGTCTGCAATTTTGATTGGTCTCAGCTGGGTAGTTCTTTCTCTGGGCCTTGCCCGTACCCACAGCCAGGTGTTGGATAGTCAGTTTGGGATGCTTCACAACACAGAGGCCTGACTGCCACAGCTGGAAGGGAGGGACACACTCTGTTTACCTGCAGGTGATACCCTAGTCTACTAAGAAGGTTAGCTAGCGTTAGGAATGAGACTGAAGAAACGGGTTTACCACATTTCAGCATGTAGTCATAGAGAGACCCATCTGCCTTTTTTTTTTTCTCCCGGATGTTGGTTCTGAGAGATGTTTTTCCTGAAGTGACACATCTACAATCACTATTTGCCTGTGCAGCCATCCCTTTTCCTGTGTCTGGGTTTGTCTGCATGAGCTTTCTGGTTCCTCGGTCAGCTAGCATGTAGCCAAGTCTGTGCTGTCGGTATAAATATTAGTATCACATTGGACGTGTGTATTTTTGGTGCCTGGGTCAATGTTCCTACGATATCATACTCACAATTCTCTGATTTATTTCTCTTAAAAAAGGAGGCAGCCAGTTTGAATGGTCCTAGGTGGAAGAGGGCTGAAGTATGACCCTCAGGTATTTCTGACAATTTTTGATGGCAGAACCCACCTGTGAACTTTTATGAAATTTGGACATTGATCGTGTAAACTCAGGACATCTTGGAGACATCAGTGACCTTATATCATGTTGTTTTTAGGGCACTACTCAAAACTTACCAGTTATAAATGTAAACAAATTATTACTTGGCTATGTAAATCCATCTGTGATGTTTTAGTCATGTTATGGTGGGAATGACACTAGAGATGAATTGTGCAGAGTGCCAAGTGGCTCTTCTTTACTCCTCATAGCAATTAAGATATTAATTATGATGAATTGAATTCTTTCTATGCACCAGGCACTGTGGTGGATGTTTTGCACTTATTATCTAATTAGATTCTCACAATAACTAGGCAATGTAGGTATTGTCCTCATTTATGGATGAGGAATGTGGGGTTTGAAGGGTTAAACCCAGGTAAGTTTATGACACAATGATGAGAACCCAAGTATGTCTAACTTAAAGGTTCTGAGTTCAACTCTTGTTGATGCTTGCTCAGGAGGCCTGTGGTAGTTTTAAAACAGGTATACACATTCCTATGATACTCCTCTCAAGAAGAGGTAGAGCTTAATTTCTCTCCCCTTGAGTATGGATGGGACTTAGTGACTCATTTTGAAGAATTCACGATGGTGGGAGTATTGGTGTGTGACCTCAGAAACCAAGTCACAGAAGGTGTCACCCCTCCCTCCTTGTTCTCTCTTGGATCTTGCATGCTGGGGGAAGCCAACTGCCATGTCATGAGGACACTCAAGCAGCTCTCTGGAGAAGGCCACTGATGTGGAACTGAGGCCTCCTACCAACAGCTATGTGAGTGCACCATCTTGGAAGTAGATCCTCCAGCCCCAGCCAGGCCTTCAGATGATGTAGCCCTTCTGACATCCTCATTGCAGCCTCACGAAAGACTCTGACTCAGAACCACTCAACTCAGCTTCTCCCTAATTTCTGACCCAAAGGAACTGTGAAATAATGTTTATTGTTTTAATCTGCCAGTTTTGGGGATAATTTGTCATGTGGCAGTAAATAACTAAATATACATCCCTTCCAAGGTAAAGAGGAACCCAGGTAGGCTTGTCTGAGTGATTACCAATCCTGAACTAATAGGTTTGCATCAGTCAAGTTTCCTTTGAAGCCATGACGCACCGGGGCTTGTTGGGTTTTGCCCCATGTCATACAGTTCACTGCGTGTTCAGGCAATGCCACTCAGGTGCCTTTGATACCAACATCTCAGAATACTTCTCTAAGAGGTGAGAGCCATGCATCTACCCTTCCACCCTCTCCAGTGTGGCTCTGTGTACACTTGTGAGCCAGTAGTAGCGTGGGGTCTTCTGTGGGTGGCCACTGGCCTGCCTGAACCTAATCAAGCTCAGTCCATCCCCAGCTGCTGTGTGGCCCGCTGACTCAGTGGGTCGGTAGGTATCTGATTCAACTGTGGGGGCCTGACACGGGCAGAAAATGCAGCCAGTTTTTTCCCTGCACCAAAGACCAGGAGGTTTCTTTTTTGCTTTTGCCTGAGGCTACCTTGGAAGAAATACTTAAAATAGACCTTTTTTTTTTTTAAAGATTTATTTTATTTATTTATTTATTTATTTATTTATTTATTTATTTATGATAGAGAGAGAGAGAGAGAGAGAGAGGCAGAGACACAGGAGGAAGGAGAAGCAGGCTTCATGCCAGGAGCCTGACGTGGGACTCGATCCTGGGACTCCAGGATCGCGCCCTGGGCCAAAGGCAGGCACCAAACTGCTGTGCCAAACCGAGGGATCCCCAAAATAGACTGTTTTTAATGAGCAGGAATGGAAAAGTCAGTCTGTCTCTATGGGAAGCGGGGTTGGGGTAAAAGGGAGTGTGGAAAGCCAGCTGTCAGAATGACAAACCAAATTGATAAATGGGACTTTAGGAACATTAATTGAAAAGGGGCAAATCTAATCAAGGAGGACCAATAATCCTTTTTTGGGCAAGTGGCCAGCAGTCAGGGGGATCTGGTTTCTTTGGGTTTCTGAGAGAGCCCTGCCGCTGCCTCCCTCCTCACTTCATGGGACTGGGACAGGGTCTCCAACTCCTTGTGCCTACTGTGATGTGTTCAGTGAAACTCTAGAGGCCTTGGTCAATGCGTGATGGGACTCCTAAGTAGCCTTGCCCTTCGCAGTGTCCTCCATACACTGCCTCCTGCTGTTTACGCAGCTAATTGCATGCATCCTACACCTGGCAGCAGCAATGTGGCCAGGTTCCTGGGCATCTTGTGCCCCATGTACCCTGGCCTTTCCAAAACTCCCCCCAAGGTGGCCCCTTGCAGTTCCACATACCACCGCGGGGCCAGTGGCTGGAACTTGGTGAGTGCTGGCAGAGAGAGGGTTGTGATGTGCATTATGAGGGGGAAGCACAGAGTGCTCTGTGAGAGTGTGAAGAGTGGGATGCTTACCCAGGGACACAGAAGCCCATCTCTGTGGGCAGAAACGTGTGACAACAGTTTTCTAGGTGCTGCACACATTGGCCCATTTATTCCTCACCACAGCGCTGTGAGGTCTTCTCTCCCCAGACTGCTGGAAGCAGGTGTCAGGGGCGTTCTTGGGTCAGGGACTGCTCGGGTGAAGGCAGAAAAGTGTGCTGGGAGGACCTTTGCAACAGGTAAAACTTGCAGTAGATCAGTATCGCCATGTATCTCCCTTCTGTCCCCTAATGTCCCCCAGAATCTCTCACTGGAAATGTGCATGAAAGACAAGCTGGGGGAGCATGTTGGCATTCTGCGAAGCCCACGCTGCAGGGCATGGGAAATAAACCTGGAGGGTAGCTTGGGGTCACACCAATGTGAACCTTGAATACTAGGTATGTACTTCTCTGTTGGCCCCACTTCCCACTCCTTCCACTCTTCTGTGCTATGCACTTTGGGTGGGGGGTTCATGCCAATGGGTCACTTCACCAGGCCTTTCTCACTGCTGGCTTCTGGCTGAGCTCAGCCAGTGCAGGGTGCTGCAGGAGACCAGAAGGTCAGCAGAGGGAGGCCAGGGTACTCCTTCCTTCCTGCATGGCTGCATCCTGCCAGGGCTCCAGCTTTCCGGGGGCCACAGTAACATTATGTTCCCGCCAGCCCTTCAAAACTGGGTGGGCACAGCTTTGTGCTGTTGCTCATCTCTGAGTCTCCTAACATCCCTTCTCAGTTCTCTTGACCATCCTCCTTCCTCTGAAAATCAGATGTTCTCTTCATCCAGTGCTATTCCACTAAACCAATATGAGTGGAGTCCTGCTTCCTGTAGGGACTGCTGGTGATCCACTGGCCTCTGGTGCTCTGGCTCCTCTGTGTGCCTAGCAGCAGACACCTCTGAGTTTGCTCATCTCTTCTGGGAACAAGGCTCCTGTCAGGGACGCTGGGCAGAATGGAGAGACCATTTCCCACTGCATCACATGTGTGCTAGGGCTAGAAAGACGTCAAGCCTTCTTTTGATGGCAGGTCACGGCTACAACTTGGGCTTTTCATATCAAGTCCTTTAAAAAATGTAATACTTTGCTGCACTTGCTAAAGAGAATTCTCGGAACCTTTATAGTGCAAGAGAGTTGAGGGGCTGCTGGGGACGGTGCATTCACTTCGATTCATTTGGGTTGTGACAACATGGTGTCCTGTCCTCCCGAAACTGTATTGTCTTTGTGAGCTCTGCGCTTGTTTGCACTATGGTGTTATGCTAGCCACTTAGCTCTGGATTTTGAAACAAGAAAAAAATGGGAAAATGGTCTCCCTGGAAGTTTCAAGCCAGGCTTGTAGCATGAGGTTGAGAGACAGATTATGGTAAGTGGCTGTCATTTAGGCATCTTAGAGAGGGTTCACACTGGCTTTCGGTCCATCTTCTGGAAAGGTTAGGCTGGCCACGGAAGAAAGTACCAGGCTTTAAAAAGAGAGGTGTCTCTGGCAGTTGATAACGGATTTATGGCTCTACTGGTCTCTCCCCATCTATCAATTGAAATATGCTTAAATGCCAGTGGAAGTCATCACAGTTGGAATGATGAAGCAAGTAAAATCATGCCACTGGTGGATCATAAAACACTGCATCTGCACCTCATGATAGACTTTAATGCTGTCATATTACATCAGTGTTTTCATTGCAAGCAGAAAGTAGCTTAAATCAACTTCACCAAATATCCAGATATCCAAGGGAATGCTTTGGCTGGAACACTGGGCTGTCTGGGGACAAGTCGAGGGTGCTGGCTGGGTCCAGGACTGCCCCCCGAACTATCTCCCTTGTGCCCTGTCAGCCCTTTGCCAACCTCTTCTGTCTCCTTCCTGAGACAGGTGCCCTTTACGTGTGGAGAGCTTAATTCTGCTCGCTCAGAGTCCCCTCCATATGGAGCACAAGTTTTTAGTGTCCTCCACCCCCATTTCTTTTTGTGCTCACAAAGACCCTTCTCTGTGTAGTAGCACAGACTCTTTAGGGTGTGAACAGTTAATTAATTAGACCTCTGCTCTTTTCATAAAAGCCATATCTAATTATGACCTTGGAGCCAGATGTCTACCATTTGCTCAGTGTAACCCTGTGAGCCAGTGATCCCATGTTTCTGAAGTCATCTCATTGTGTGTCATTTGCAACAACAGAGCCTGCACCAGAGGGCCGTGACAAAGTGCCCTGGCACCAGAGGGGCACTGTTCCGAAGTACCCAGGCTCAGGGCCTTGGCTTGTAGAGAAAGTTAACCAGGCTGTGAAACTGTGACACCTCTTATTTCTCTGCCTGTCTCAGTGCTTGGGACTTTTAATTAATGCTAATAGGGAATGGGATGAGGTTAGGCCTCTATAGCCAAGGTGGGGATCCACACTACAGCTGGTCTCCAGAAAGCTCTGCCCCTTGCCAGGACATTGAGGTTGGTGCAAAGAGCCTACATCACTGGTGACTCTCTCCAGGATGGAGGCTGACCCGTGCAAGCATTTGTAGGTGGACTTCAGGGCTGCTGCCCACTCACCCTCTCCCCTTGCTCATCACTCCTGCTGTGAGTTTGTGCTAGTGTTTGTGTGTGTGTGTCCATGTGTTCATATACATGTGCGAGGGTGCAGGTGTGCATTTGTGTGTAGGACATGTGCGCTTGCACATGGCAATCTTCTAAGCACCTCAGAGCCTTTGCTCCTGCTGTTCCCCTTGTCTGGAACACTGATCCTTGTCTTCCACCAAAATCCCAGCTCTCAAATACCCCTTCTAAGGGAGGGCTCCTTTCATGGCTCTATCTGACTGACCCTATCCCTACCACCTTATCGCATTTTGCCCTCATCTCTGCATCAGTCAGGAAGGGCTAGTTGATGCTGTGAAAACAGACCACTGACACCCCCAGTCTCAGTGGTTTAAAACAACAGAGGTTCATTTCTCAAACCCACTGAAGTTCATCTGGGGGAACCTGACCGTCAGCCCCTCAAGTGACCAAAAGAGCACCTCACATTGGGAGCTGCTGGTGGCAGTGGCATTGAGCAGTAGAGACAAATGCTCTTGCATGGCAAGGACACAAAATGTGCTGGTCACAGTTGGTCACTTGGCTCCACTCAGTGTCATGTGAGCCAGAAGTACAGTCCTCTCCCTACATCCAGAAAATGGGGAGCTGGAAATATTTAGGGAAGGTCATTAATGACTACTATACCCATTATCTAATAATTGCCTCGTTTGTTTTCCTATTAGCGTGTTGTTTCCCTCCACCAGAATATCAACTCCAGGAGACCAGGTGCCTCACCTGCTATGTCTACCCCCATCCCCTGTGCTGAGGCCAGAGCTTGGCACCAATAGATGCTCAGGCACGTTTAACTGAATGTTTGAATGAATGAGTTATAGTCCAGAACTTAGAGACCCACAAAGAGCATAGGTTTGTGAAACTCTGGCATAATTAGAGATGGATATAGACAACGGCTTCTTTTTATGTCTTCCTAGGCATGCTTGACCTTGATGATCTGGGACAGTCCCAGCTTCAGATGCTTGGTTCCCATTAGAAGCTCACACATTTCCAATAACGTGTTCTCATTCTGTGTTCAGAAAGTGTGGTCTCAGACTCCTAGCATCTCTCATAAGGGTGAATCAACCAGGCTATATCAGAGAAAGCAGACAAATTGTTTCCTTAAGACTGAATGGAGTTTTCAAAGAAACTGGCTTTGCAGGCACTGACCTTGAAGGTTGGGAGCTGAAGTAGGGATTTCTCTTTGCCCGGATGTCAGGCTTGAGTCCTCATCTGTGCTCAGTCTCCCAGGATGCTCACACCCCTCCCCAGGGGTGCTGGGTACAAGGGGGCATGCTCATGGTACCACGGGTCAGCTAGTCTAATGGCTACCACACAGCCACAGAGCCCCTCATTAGAGCAGATTGGCTCAGGTGCCAGCACAGATGTCACCTTTCGTTCTATTGTTCTAGGCCAATTAATGGTCTTTTTCCTCCAAGGGTCTGACCTGGTGTTGACTCACTTCAGATATTATCATTATCTGGAATCATTTTCATTTCTTGAGGGTATGCACAGGTGGACCAGTTTGTGAAGCTGAGATTGATGTGGGGTGAGCTCTGGGCAGGTTTAAGATGCCAGTTTATGAATCCTATGTGAACCCAAGGTTCCCCTCCCCAGAATCTGGACAGGAAAATCTTTCCCTGTCCTGAACCATCTCATCCATGCATCTTGTTCAGCTTTTGACTACTGTTCTCTGTTATTTCATGCCTGATTCTGGTTCATACTTGCTCCTCTGGTATATGTGCTGCCGAAGCGAGCACATACTTGCTCCTCTGGACCAAATTAGTTTCTCTTAATCAAAGTACAGCAGAACAGGAATAGCCTCGTTCCACGTAAAGAATTTCAGGTGTGCTCGAATAGATAAAATCAGCAAAGGGAGAAGTCAAAGAAGTCACATGCACATAATCCTTCCTAATTGTGGTTGACTTAAGACTAAGACCTAATTACTGTAGAGTAATTGGTCTATAAGAAAGATTTTGAAGCTGTTGTAATTAATACAGTGGGCAAAGTAGGGGATGGGATGGGATCATTGGGTTTTAATTAATTGGTGACAGGAGAATTCCTGTTTCCTGAAGGAGGGCTCCTCATTTAGGGAGATTTACACACTGGGATTACAGGAGCCTGCAAATCACTTCCATTGAATTTCTGCCCAGCTGACATTTATTGAAAAACCTCCAGGTAAATTGAAGGTTACAAGAATTCTAATCTGATTTTTGACCCAAGTGGTGTTCAGAATGTCAATGTATTTGTGGGCTTCTCTTAGCTCTACTCAATTTCGAGGTTAATGAGGTTAGAGACTCTGTTTGGGTTCCTTTAATACCTCAGGGTATCTGTCTGTCTGTCTCCTTTGTCTTTAGTTCTTTGTTTGCTCTTATGGTGTTGAAATAATTCCTGGTGATTTGGAGGTGCCATGAATTTTGGGAATGCCCAAATCGAGGTAAATATTTTACCTTCTTAGAGAAAGCTGATAACCATTATCATTTGTGATACCTCTTGGAAAAATGATTCTTGTAGTCTATTTTTTATTGAGCCCATTGTAACAGTGCCTGCCTTCAAAACATTAGCACTAGATGCAAGATGAATATGTCCTAGAGGTCTGCTCTACAACATTGTGCCCGGAGTTAACAGTACTATATTGTACACTTGAAATTTGCTAAAGGTAGATCTCATGTTAAGTGTTCTTACCACAGTTTAAAAAATTAGCATTGGGTTGCCTAGATGGCTCAGTCAGTTATGTGTCTGCCTCTGGCTCAGGTCATAATCTAGAGTCCTGAGATCCAGCCCTGCATGGGACTGTCTGCTCAGCAGGGGAGACTGCTTCTCCCTCTGCCCCTCCCCCCACTCATGCTTTCTCTTTCTGTCTCTCATAAATAAATAAAATCTTTAAAAAAATTAACATTGATGAATGGCAGTCCAGTGATGGCTGAGGAGTTGCTATTATGTTCATACTCACAGTGGACAGCTGTGAACTGGAGATCAGCCATCTGAAGGGTGTAGAGAGTGACCTAAAGATGCAGACACTTGGAAACAGGGACGAGCATTTTGTGAATTTTCCATTTTATGACTTACAGACTGATGGAAGTCCCCATGTGGGGGAGCTGACTCTCAGTCCAGTCTTTCTTTGTGCTATTAGGGAGGACAGTGAAGAGGCCATAAATGAATATCTACATTGAGAGAGAGAGAGAGAGTGGAATAGACCTAGCCAGGAACAGACAGGAACGACCTCATACACAGAGATCAAAACGTACCTACACATGTACTCATACATGCACACTCTGAGGATTCCATAGAAGTATGGTGTTAAAGCATGAACTACGAGGCTCACAGATCATTTATTCATTCGTGACATATTTATGGAGTGCCTACGATGGGCCAGATACTTTTCTAGGTCTCAGAGGTATTGAGGGAACATAAAGGGAAATCCCTGCCCCCACTGGGTTTACAATCTAGAAGGCAGAAACAGCCCATAGACAAGGCTAGTAAATAAATAGTTTGTGATGTTAAGTGCTATGCAGAAAAAGAAGGGGAGGGTGACAAGGATGGGCAGTGTAGGAGATGGGTCTTTCAGTGGGATCACCAAAGAGGACCTCACTTGGAAGGTGACATTTGAGGCAGGTCCTGAAGGTGAGGGGTACATGGTCCCGATGTCACAGGAAGAGTGGCCCAGGGAGGAGGGAGAGCCGCTGCCTGGTGCTGGTGGAGCAGCAGGGGCCCCTGTGGCCTGCGGAGTGAGCAAAGGGCAGGGGACAGCAGAGGTGTCGGGGAGGTAGCAGGCACTGGGCTGAGGGTCCTGGGGTGTGGAGGGCCTCATAAGTTTTTGTAAGGATGTGCGCTGTTATATGAACAAGGTGAGAATTCCTCAAGGATTTTGCACAGGAGAGTGAAAAACCTGACTTCTGTTTTAACGGGAGAGCTCTGGCAGCTGTGTAGGGAAGTATGTGGCAGGAGTGAACACGGGAGTGTGAAAGTATTAAAGATGTATGTTTCCCAGGTAGAACTGGCAGGCTTTCCAGGCAGATGGGATGTGGGCTACAAAGTAAAGGGGTTCAGGATGAACGGGGTGTCGGTCTGAGTGACTAGAGAGGTGGATGGGGGAGAGCACGCAGGGGGTGGTCTTGGTGAGGTGCATGAGCTCGGCATCAGGAGCTGTCCAATAGGCAGCTGGATAAAAGAATCTGGATCTGGAGAGCAAAGTCCAGGCTGTAGGTAAAACTTCATGTTTCCACCTCAGACCCAGCCCTTTGCGAGCAGTGAGTTCCCCTAGCACTTACAGTCAGATGTCTGTGGCCCTGAGATACTGGTCTTGGGGACTGTGAGTGATCTTTTGATTGAGTGCTGCTGGTGGCCCAACTCCGGCCTGATCTTCGCTAGGCTGGCCCCCAGCACAGCCCTGGTCATCTAATTGTTGCAGTCCCTGTAATGGAGAGCCAAGAGTAATCCTTTGTGCAGGATGTTACGCCCGTATCTCAGCAGGGAAAACACCAGGACCAGGAATAAATTGGCACTGATTGCAGCTGCTGGCTGGCCCCTGGTGACCAGGGTAGCCTGCAGGGTGCCTGACTGCAGGATGCCCTTCCTGGCACCTAGAAGAACCCAGCTAACCAGCATGTATAGGGCACAACCCCGGGACCCTGGCCTCATTAGTAGCTGCTCTCACTTGGAGGAGCCAACCCACCCGTTAGGCAGGAGAAGAATCCCCATTTAATGAGGCCCTTCCCAGTACAGGTGCAGAGTGATCCTGGGCAACACGGCAGGAGTAAGGTTTCTGCTCAGAAGCAGACTCTTTGAAAAGTAACTAGAATTTTCTGAGTACAATTCTGCTCTTCACTTCCCCACTGTATGTGTAACCGGACCTGGTGCAGAGCTGGGTGGGAGCATTGTCATCTCTCAGTAACGTGCAGGCACAGATGAGTGACTGATACATTTAGTGCCTTGTGCATGGACTCTGGTGGCAGACCGTGGTCAGTCCTGGAGGCTCCCCTCCCTGCTGTGGGGCCTGCTTCAGCCGGGGTTTCCCTGTGCTATTGCCAGGAATGCAGCTCACCGCATCCCCTCTGGGCACTGGGCATGCAGGCGGTTGCCCTCGCTGGCCGGCGCCTGTGATCTGATGAGGCCGTATGGCCAGCTCTGTCCTCACTTCCTGGCGGCGGCTTCCATTGTCAGGGAGGAGAGCTGCCAGAGTGCTCTGTCTCTTTGGGTCAGAGACCAGTGCTTTAGAGGCAGAACAGAGGATTCAGTGTGCAGCATGTGTGGAAGAGCAAGGCAGGGCCAGTAAGAAAATGAATAATAACTTTGGTTGGCGAGGGTAGAGGGGCTGGGGTCTGGAGGGCAGTCGTCTGGAAGAAGGATGTTTCACTGTTGTCTTCTTTATATTTTTAGAATTTTGAGTCCCAGGAATATATTTTTATTCAAAAATTATGTTTATTAGTAATGTTATTAAACATGAGTTATTAAAAATTAACATTATGGGGGGCATCTGAGCAGCTCAGTCAGTTAAGCATCAGACTCTTGATATTAGCTTAGGTCTTGACCTCAGCATCATGGGTTCAGGCCCCGCATTGACCCTACTTAAAAAAATAAACAAATAAAATTAGTATTTTGATTCCCAACTCCATTTTTTATGTGTGGCTGAGAATGTCTCGAGAATGCAGAGGAGAGCTAACAAGACCCCAAGCCCAGCCCCGTGTACTGGCCAGAGCCCCTGGTGCTATCTCGTGTGCCGGTCAGCATGGCTTTGCCTTCCCTCTTGAAGGGGACCTAACTGCAGTGGCTTCCACGAGTCATCTTCCATAACAGGAGTTTTCCTCAAGGTTGGCGATAGGAAGGAACAGGGGGCCGACTCGAAAAAGTTGCATTTAGGAAGTTGGTGTGAGAGATGGTTTCTGGGCCATCACTTCCTGGAAGAGTTTTTGGGACGTTGTCAGAAAGATAAAGGCAGAGGGAAGAAAAAAATTAATTGTGCCAATTGCCTTAGCTGTCTCTGGGCTTGTCATAGTGATATCAGCATCAAATAGGCTGGAAGTGAGAGTGAGTGTTGGTGTGAGACGTAGGTCCTGAATTTGGTGGCTGAGAAAGTAGAGATACCTGAGTGTTTGCTCGTTACTGGGATTTATTGCTTCCCATTCTGGGAAAATCTGGGTAAGCAAAACTCAGGTCACCCATACCAGCCTGCAAGGTGCTTTAAAATATTTCAAAACAGAAAAAGAAGAAGACTACATAGTTTCCTTTTCCCATGGTTGGGAAGTGGGTCCACGGGATGGCCGCCTTCTCATGAGCTAACTTAGGAGGCAGATGGAGGACATCCCATCTGCTGCACACATATTTGGGAGTCAAACAAAAGGTGAAGAAACCAAACGAGAGAGAGAATTGAGGATGGTAGCTTTCTATTTTTAAATGAATGTTTATGTTTCAATAAAATGTCCCTTGATTAGAAAAACGCAGGGAAAACAATATAGCACACGTTCACTGTCCCACCCCCCAGCTTCTTTTTTTCTTACTATCTGGCTTTATTTTCTTCACATTTTAAAAGGAATAAATATTACCTTTCTAATCAGAGCCTTCATGTGGCTCTTGCTGATTTCATTCTCTTTCTTCTCTGAGGTGGACATTATCGTCACTGCATGTTTTTATGGTTTTTAATATAAGCTGTTTAAGGAATGGTTACCCATGCACTTACCATTTTTGTACAGTGTATTATGCCATATATATCCTTTTGTGACTTGATTTTTTTCCCTTTCGTTTTTTGTTTTCACTTAAGAAAATTAAAATATAATTAACATACTGTATAAAATGCATCCTCTTAAAGTGCACAATCCAGTGGTTTTTTAGTAGATTCATAAAATCGTGGAATCATCCCCACTACCTAATTTCAGAACATTTTCATCACCTCCAAAAGAAGCCCTGTACTCATCAGACAGTTGGATTGTTTTTACTTTTCGGCTATTATGGGAAATGCCACAGTGAACATTTGTGTACAACTTGTTTGTGGGCACTGTGAACTTTTTCTGTGCCAAGCTGCAAATTTTCTAGTAGGATTTCACATTGCTGGGAAGCGTTCCTCACCTAGTTGAGGTCAGAGTTCACTACTGAGTCCAGAGCCACGGCTAGGGGCTGGGTGTCACTATGATACTAAGGCAGGAGGGTGGAGGGAGACACATTCCCAGGAGACGGAGGAATCATGTGTGAGCTGGAAACACAGCTCTTAAGGTGTTTACTACAAGGTCAAAACCAAAATGTGTTTTCTTAGAGATCACAAATGTCTATAGGGACCCCAGGGACACAATCAATGAATAAAGTGGCCTCTTGGAGAGTGTCAGCCCCATTGGTGGGGAGAATATTCTGTTGCTTTGGCTGATTGTTGCCACATGGGAATGTGGCGTAGTATTGCCTGGTCTCCCCATTTTCCTAAAGAAGCCAGAAATTCCATTTCTTTGGGGGGAGTGTATTGTGGATTCTCTGCATTTAAAAATATTGACAGCTAATTCAAATTTTGTAAAACCATGGTAGTGGGGGCAGTTAATGAATTATGGCTCTGGCCATGTACAGCCCAATGGACCGACCACACTGCAACCTCTGGGCTTTCTATTTAGCTTTTCCTAGTCAACCAGAAATGTAATAAGGGAACCTCTATTCTTGGACTATTCCCATTTGACATAGTCTCAGAATTTTTTTCCAAGTTCTATATAAAAATTTGATGACAGGAAGTCAGGAAATCAAACCAATGAGGAGAGAATGTGTTAAGTCCGAAAGATTTTAAGTTCCTGCTCAAGACTCATGGCTGCTAAATATTTTTAAACCTTTGACTGCCAACCACTGCCCGACTCATCAATGTGAAACATTCTTCCCATAGCAAGCTCAGGCAGTACTGCCTTTGACAAAACAGAAATGAGGAGGTAGTGCCTGGATTTTATGGAATTGCAGAAGGAGATGATTTATTCATGCCAGATTCTGAGATCTGGCCATTAGATCATGATGAAAAGAACTGCATGACAGGCAGAGAGATGGAATACAGAGCCTCTGCCTCACTGATGGGATTGATGAACAGTGATTGCTCCTTTCCTCTCTGGGAGGACTGGTGTTGGGGGCAGTCAGGGAGTGGGAAGCATGTCAGGAGGGGAAAGGGTGTGATGAAGGACCCAAAGCAGTGGGGCTGTACTTGCCTGTCTTATTAGCCTATTGTTCAGAGATCAAGGCCTGAATCCAGCCTCCTCCAGGAAGCCTTCCTTGACTTGCCAATCTGTGTTCTCCCAACATGTGGTCCTAGGGTTCACTAAGCACATGTTCTTCTGCGATCTCACTGCAACTGTTGTTGGATATTCATTGATTCATTCAGCAGATATTGAATGAGCACCAACCCCAGACAGGGTTCTTTTTTAAAAATTTTTATTTATTTTATTTTATTTTATTTTAATTTATTTTAATTTATTTTAATTTTATTTTATTTTATTTTCTTATTTTATTTTATTTATATTATATTATATTATATTATATTATATTATATTATATTATATTATTTATTTGTTCTTTTTTTTTTTCCAGACAGGGTTCTAAGTGCTGGGGACACAGTAATGAGCAAAGCAGGCAAGGATCCCACATTCATAAGTGTGTGTGTGTGTGTGTGTGTGTGAGAGAGAGAGAGAGAGAGAGAGAAAGAGAGAGAGAGAATCAACATAACCGGTTAATCAATCAACCACTTAGGTGAAAAGGTAAAAGCTATGGAAAGCATAGAGCTGATTAACAGGGTTGGAACTGTAGGGATGGGGAGTGGAACTTTAGATAGCATGGTCAGAAGAGGCTTTACTGAGCAGGTGGTATTTGAACAAAGACTGAATGTATGTTCTTTTGCATTTAGCACCTTGTGTTCATGCTGATGGTTTGGGATAAACTTTTCCCATATTTTTTTTAAAGCTTAAAATAGATTTACTCATTTATTCAACAAACATTTGCTGAGGATCTGTTTGGCTTCTATTCATCCTCTGGGTCTCAGCTCAAATGTCAGTTCCTTACAGAGGTAGGCCCTAAACATCTTTCATTGTCTCCTGTTGTAATCTATATTCTAAAGTAAAAATGGACTATTTTTAAATGGTATTTACAATTTTTAATTGAAAAATGTACATAGCTTTTTAAAAAGATATTTAATTCCATTTTCTTGTTATGATAACATCTTTCATGACCAGGACTTACCTTTTATTTCCCCGATTAGTAAGACAGGGATCTTCTCTATTTTGTCTACCAATGAATTCTCAGTGCCTGACACAGAATGTGTTCTTAATAAATGTCATTGGATAAATAAATGTGCCAGGTACTGTAGTGACTGTGGTGCTATAATAGGGCTTTGGCCTTTGAAGAAAGAGGTTCATCTTTACCATCCAGCAATCATGATCCTTGGTATTTTGCCCAAAGAAGTTGAAAAGTTATGTCGATCAAGATGTCCTTCAGTAGGTAAGGTAGTTAAATAAACCATGGTCCATTTAGATAATGGAATGTTATACATCACTAAAAAGAAATGAGCTATAAAGCCACAAAAAGATGTTGGAAGAACCTCAAATATATATTCCTGAGTGGAAGAGGTCAGTTTGAAGAGGCTGCATACCATAAGATTCCAATGATAGGACATTCTGGAAAAGGCAGAACTATGGAGACAGTAAAAGATCAATGGTTGCCAGGGGCTGGGTGAAGGACGGATGATTAAGCAGAGCACAGGATTTTTTGGATGGTGAGAATACTCTACATGATACCATAATGGCGGATCCATGTCATCATACATTTGTCCAAACCCATGGAAAGTATACCACCAAGAGTGAACTGTAATGTCAATCATGGATTTTGGCTGGTGATGTGTAAATGTAGGTTCATTGATTGTGACAAGTGTACCATCTGGTGGAGATATTGATAGGGGGTGGAAGCTTGTTGGGGGGGGCACGGGGTTTATGGGAAATATCTGTACCTTTCTCTCAATTTTGCTGTGAACTTAAAACTGCTATAAAAAAACAAAGCCTTAAAAACCAAGAAGAGAATTACATTGTGGTAGTGGAGACAGACATACCGTCTCAGAGCAGAGTACGAATATACGCATTGGCCAGGCACAAGAATGTGGTTCAAAATTCAGCTGACTGGTAGCTCCTTGTCTCCCAGAATGTGAATGACACCTCCTAGAATTTTACAGGGTATCCTACTGGGCCTTGTAAGTGTGTTCAATGAATTAAACAAACATGCACTGAATTCCTACAATATCTGGGTCCTGCGTCAGCTGCTACAGGCACATCCTTGTCCTCACAGAGTGAACAGTCTACAGAGGGGAAGTGAGAGTTCAGCCTTCTTGTAGTCAACTGAGAAACCAGCAAATCCTGTTCTGGGGGCATTTGTTCAATGTGATTATGGGTCAGTATGTACCGTGTTTTTTGGTCATTGAAAAACCTAATGCCAGAGAAAGGCTCTTAAGACAGAGACCCTGACAGAGGTCAGCCTGTCTTGCTCCATTTCTAGAAAAGCTCATTTGGGGAAAGCTTCCGCATCTCAGCCTGGTAGCTTAGAACCATCTAGAAGTTTGTGGGAGTTGGGGCATAATAATCAATGTAAATGGCACAACTTGCTGGAGAAGGGTTCCTTCTGTCTCTGCCCTTTTCTCTTATTTATCCCTCCCTTCCTCCTTCCCTCTCCCTGTCTCCTCCCTTCCCTCTCCCAAACAGCCATTATTGTCATCATGAGTTATATGCTGAGAAATGGCTGGATGTGGCCCTTGGGGACAAGCTTCTGGCTTAGGTCCCCCACACCCCTCCCCTGCCCCCATCTCTCCTTTTTCTTCTTGCTGGTATGTCTGAGCTGTAGCTACACTTTGCATTCAAAAGCTGCCTCAGCCCCACCTCAGGAGTTCAGGATCCCAGGGAAGAGGTGCAGCTTTATCAAAGCAGAGGTTTCCATGGGAAACAGGGCTTTGAGAACCAAGTCCTTCTGGGAGGATGCTGTGTGCTGTGCCTCCAGGGAGAAGCAGCCAAGCAGCGTTTCCTGCCTGACCCCTCCCAACACATACATGCACACATGCATGCACACATGTACATACATGCACACACTTCTGCACCCCAGGCAAAAGTGTCTAATAAATATCTCATGGCCACAATACTGATCCAGATTCCTCAAAGGCAGTTGGCAATTATTAAATTGAGAGGATCATGAGGCACTTTTCTAAATTTGAAAGGCTTATCAAGGGTAGATCAGGAACAGGAAAAGTTAATAATTATAAACCCATTTCCATAGAAATAGACTTATTAGCAAGCATGCCAGCTGCCTGAAAGTAAAAGACCTCCTTCTGGTTTGAAGGAAATGACTTAAAAATTTGTGCATAAAAGTGACTCTGCATTGATTGTTATTCCGTTTGTAGCTGGACTTGGGCAGATTCCTGTAGCTGGCCCAGCTCATGGGCTGGACAGTCAGAGAGGAGCTGGAAGGGCCCACCAATGAAGGAGGCCCTCTCACACAGACCCTGCTCCCTTCTCTACCCCCAAGACCAGACTGCAGATTTAACAGGATTAAATTGCTGACAACAAAGAGAGTTATGCCCCTATTCTTCTCTTGCTGGGTGGGGGGTGGGGGGTGTCTCACTTTCTTGGGAATCACTTTACTAAATTCTACTGAATGCTGAGAACCCAGGAAGTATTAGAAGCAAGCTCCCAAGTCATGATTCCAAGCACAGTGCAGCCCAAAGAGGAATCAAAGTTCTGGTCTAATACAACTGAGCGTCTTTTGTAGGAGGAGATTCAACAGATGGAGAAGTGAGGACTTCTTCTAACCAGAGAGGAGACTTTAGGCTGTTGTGTGGTAGAGGAGAATGACGGTGGCTAAAGAGAAGGCCTCAGTCCCTAAGACCCTGAAATCCCTTCGGCAACTCAGAATCAGCCCCTTAGTCTCACCTTTCTCTGCTTTCTCACTAAAGACGCCTGGGTAAACCGGGGTCCCCTGGTGGGTGGGTCCCTTGGTAGGGTTTGCCTGTCCGTCTTCCCATGAGACCGGTATTCTTTATGCAGAACACATTGTCTTCCCCATGCAGAACACCATGACAAATAGATCCTTGAGGACTCAGAGCTCCCCTGTCCCACACCCAGCTTAACCTCAGCTGAAACACCTGGCTGTGTCATTTTAATACATTTATATTTCAATTTGAATAGCTATTTCTAGCTAGTGGCCACAGTATTGGACGGAGCAGTATCAGAGAGTTTCTTAAAACCTTGGCTGCATAGAAAAGGTTGGACATGACCAATTCTGTATGGAATCTAGTGTGCTTCTGGTTTGGGAGGAATTCCATATTTGGGCAGATCATTTCTGTCCATATCATCATTATGTTGGAACGTTGCCTCTGGTACCTCTGGGATGCCCCGAACCATCCACTTGTGGTTCTCACCCTCTTCTCCAATCAGCAAGTGGGAGGGGAGCTGTCCAAGGTAGGATTCTGGTGGGCCAGCAACAAGCCCAGGTTCATTTCACAACTCTTTCCTCCCAGACTAAGAGTTGGAGGTTCAAACTGCAGACCCTACCCACAACCTCAAAGGCAGGGCAGAGGCTTCCAAGCCCAGTTTGGTCCAGGCAGTAAAGGAATGGGTTGATTGCTGTGACTCAGGCCTTGGGGAACCGTGAATTGGTGACTCTGCTGTCACATTCCTTGGCTGGGGATAAAGGTAGCATCAGGGTAATAGAAAAGTCTACACAACAGGAGTCCTTCACAAATCCTGTGCTGGATGGCTTCTGTTTTAACTCTCTGTTCAGTGACTTCTGCTGTTGGTACAGTAGCCTACAGCTTACAACATCTCAGTCAATGATGAGATGCTCTCTGTGTTCAAAAATATTGAGAATGACGCTGGTCTTTTTCACCTATATGTGTACCAACCACCTTCTTCCTCTCCTCCAAACAAACATTAAGGCAGGTGGATTCTCACATCTCATTTCATTCCAGGCTCACGAAATGAGAAGACACTATAGCTTCTTATGTGTTGATCATAGTTATGTAGTAAACCAAGAAGTTATGGAGTCGTTCCCATGCTTGATCTCATGATGCTCCCACCAGCCCATGAGGTCACCACTGTGCTCTCCTAATCCTTTTTTTAAGAGATTTTATTTAATTATTCATGAAATACACTGAGAGAGAGGCAGAGACATAGGCAGAGGCAGAAGCAGTCTCCCTGCAGGGAGCCAGCCAATGCGGGACTCACACCCTGCACTGAAGGCAGATGCTCAACCACTGAGCCACCTAGGTGTCCCTGTGCTCCCCAGATCCTAAAGCCCAGAGTTTGAACCACTGGTCCATAGACACACAGCCAAGTAAAAGTAGAGGTGGCCAGAGTCCAAGGTATGCCTCAGGAATGGAGTGATGGTAACACCAGACTAGAGCCTCAGGGCCCCTTGCTGTGTGTGGTCCTGGATGGCAGTGTGTGCACACATGGGGGTGGGGAGAGCTGTCTGACCTGCTCATTCAGGGAAGGACAGTCTGCTTCTCATGAGCCCTGCAGATGGATTGCCCACCCATTTGGAGGTGTGAGCTACCAGTGGGCAACTCATGACTTAGGCTGTGTCGACACTGCCATATGCTATGTTGAAGCTGGCAGTCACTCTCAATTAGCAAGGAGGAATGTGGCAATATATCACCTCCTTGATGTCTACTGAGCCTCAGGTTTTAAATTGCACTTTGACATGTGTTTTCCAGGGTAAACGGCTCCTTCTGTGAGATCTTGCAAGTGGACTTTGGGATTGACAACAGCAGCGGTCTGGCTGGGGCCCAGCCCATTACCTGGCAGGTGGAATACCCGGTGGAGGACTCCATGAGTGAGCTGGCCGTCTCTGAGATCTTTGTCAGCCAGACATCCTTTGTGGGCATCGTTCCTCTTGCAATGGTGAGAAATTTGAGCTTCATAAGAGGGTCACAGAGAAGTTTTCTTTGAATGCTTTTCAAAGAAACATGAAGCATTTTATAATATGTTGTTTTTAAAAATGCACTTGAGTTGAGGATATTTAAGTAAGGGAAATGCACTTAGATTACATTTTATTTACCAACCTTCTGTAATACTTTTTTGGAAACTTTTTGGGGTCTCCCATAAATCCCTTTTCCTTTGTGGATATTGGTGAATGTTTTCTGTGGGTTCCTGCTCTTTATTGTCTCAATCTGTGCCTGCACAAGGACCAAGTGCTGCACTGCATGGAATGCACCCTGTAGAGGGACGGCCCTCTACACAATGAGCAAGCAGCCCTGGTCACTCAGCTTCACCAGGCAGGTGAGGGGACGGGCAAGCTGAAAAATGTGAGTAGACTGAAGCAGCCTTGGTAGGAACTGACCATCTGAGGCTACATAAGGTCGCAGAGTCCATAAAACCACTTGGGTTTCTGCCTCTGGCCTAGAGGTGACCAGATTTTTCCGCTGAGCTTGGTTGAAGTTCCATTCACGACCAGGCTCGGGCCACATCTGAGAACAGGGTCATGCATGAGGTTCCAGAATGTGAAAAGGGTAGTGCTGGTGAGCCATAGGCATGCTCAATACCTGGAGTGCCACATTCCTAGTACCCTGTTCCGCACTGGAAATGTTCAGTGGAATGTGAAATATTCTGCATTGCTTCGACCTTCCTGTCAGCACCCAGATATTCTAGGGCAGTCCATGGGTGCTTCTATCATCCATACTCAAGTTGGATACCAGGGTTAAGATCTTTGCAAATGAAACCCTATACCCAAAAAAAAAAAAAAAAAAAAAAAAAAGAAACCCTATACCCTACAATGAAGTCTGCAATTTCCATATCTGTGTCTTACTCTGGTCTATGCCCAGTGTCTCCACGCCTGGCTCCTTGTCTTCAACTTGACTGTTAAAAGACACACCCCACTCCGCCCCGCTGATCACATTGGACAGAACTGGCTCTCTGTCCCCCTCCCCCATCACTCTCTGTGCACATCACCACCTGGTTTCATCTTCTTCATAGATGTTATCCATGTTGGAGTTTCAGGGTTCCCCATCCATCTGCTCCCCACAAGGTGGGGTTCATGAGGGTAGGGTTCTGGTCAGTTGTGTCCACCTCTGTGACTCCAGCATCTAGAACAGTGTCTGAGACAGTTAATAGATGCTGCGAATGAATGAACCCTGGCTTCAATCCAAGCTTTTGGGCTTACCTAGTTCCTGAAAGTTAGCACCATGGGAGTTTACCCACACCCGCAATGATCTGCATTTTGGTTTTGGTGCAGCCACAGTCAGCAGGAAATATCCGCGTTAAGGGGCAGGGATGGATGGATGTGGATTTTAAGACAGAATGAGACTATTCTGATTTTCCAGATTGACATAGATCTGGCCAAGTCCTTATAATTTTGTTCTATGCTTATTGTGTAGCACTTGATTCCCTGGCGATTCTGTAGCCTCCCGTTGCTACTGAGGATAGAATTCCATGGGAGAACGTGGTGCTCTCCTCTGATGGACAGGTGTCAGTTCTGGGAGGAGCTGGAAAGGAGGCTGGACCGAGGACAGGGGTCTAGACCCATGATTGGCTGAATGGAGACAGCCTGCTGCCTCTGTAGAAAAGGTTTTATCAGAACACAGCCCTGACCATTTGATAGGGGTTGTTTATGGCTGCCCTAATGCTGTCATAGCACACTCAGCATTTGCAGCAGTGTAGCAAAACAACTTCAGTTTTAGCATCTTGCCCTAAGTCCCCTTCTGAGAAAAGTGTGGGGCAGTACAGACAATTATTCTGTTGTTATTGGGCTCCAGGGGATGTCCTTCAGGGGATGTGCTGGTTGTCCTGTCTCCTGGGGTAACTTTTCCTGATGAGATACTCAAATGTTCTTTGGCTGTGGTGACATCCTCTCATGATGCTGCCTGAAGACCTAACTTGTGGCTCCAGGCTGACTGGGATGTCCCTCACAGGGTCAGGGCTCATAGTGGGGCAGGACACAACCAAGGGGAGGAGGAGATAAGGAGATGTGAAACCCACACAGGAAGGAAGGGCCTGGGAGAGCAGGAAAAGCAGCCATTTGGAAGGTGGTCCTCACTCACAGGTGGGCAGGGGCCAGCGCTTCCCTTCTGGGGAAGCGCTCCCGTGTCTTACTGACAGGCGCCTGGGCACCGGCTGTGGAGTCCAGTGGATGCCAGCTGTTTGCTGGCCTTGCCACACCGGGGTGTGGAGGTTTCTCCGCTGCCTCCCCTGCCCTTAGGTGCTGTCCCAACGCCTTGCTGCTCCGGGGAGGCTGGGTTTATGCATGTTGTGCGCACAGCATGTCCCTGACTATTAGTTGCTTCACAGTGCTCCGTGGCTGCCTGATCTTTACTTAGGGCCGGTTTCTCGCCTTTGGCTTTGGTTCTTCTTGGCAGGGAAGCGGCAGGGTTGGATGGTTGAGTGGTGCTGTGTATCACCACCTGTCTCTTGGATCACTGTGAAGAGTGGCTCTGAAATGACCCCAAGGGACCAGAGCTGCTTAGTAAAGTTTGCTTTAGGACCGAAGTTGGTAGTTTGTCTTTTCGTAGGCAGCTGTTTACCTGTTCTCCAAACCCACAACTGCCAAGGGGTGGCCTTAGGGGTGAAGTCTGCCCACCGTGCTTAGCAGAAGTGCCTTCTATATGCTTCTTCCTTTTCCCTCTTCCTGCGCACCTCCTCCCCCACTTCCCTCACCCCTTCTTTCCCTCCTCCCTTCTCACCTCCGCCTCCTTTCTTCTTTCTCAGAGACAACTAACTCTGGACGAGTTCTGCATGATGTAAGGATGCTACATGACTTGTCCACCAAACATACACAAATGGGCTCGTTATTGTATCAGTTTGTACCCAGAAGCAGAAACTGCTTTAGTGGTTAGAACATAGTGATGTAAGCGCAAGCACTCAGCTTCACAGGAATTAGAACACATGAGAAGCCAGACACAGAACAGAAGAGAGTCAGGAACCCTGGCAAGAACGAGTCTACCTGGCCCAGTCTGGAGGCAGGAGGAGGCGTTCCCGGGAACCAGGGCTGTGTCACCTCCAGAGCCAGAACCTAGCAGGGGATGGATCTGAAGGTGTACGGGCTCTGGGTGGTGCTGTCATCTTGCTGGTTTTATTGTACAATATGACTCTGATATCCTGTATGTGTCCTGTTCATCAGAAGCATGTGCATTGGGGACATAGCCACACTGAGTCCCGGGCCTGCCCAGGATGCTCCACTGCCTGGTTTCATGTCTCTTTTCACCTTAAAGGTAAACTCAGAGAGGCCTCCCCTGGCCACTCAGGCCAAATTAGCTCTTTCCTCCTTATATTCTTGCTCACTTGCCTCTTGTAGATCATATCACTGTCTGCAATTCATGCTTATTTATATGATTGTGCACATCTATTTCAGTCAGGTTCCAATCATGAGAGAGAATTTGGACAGGGAAAGTTTAGTATAAAGGATTATTAATCTTGACGGAGACTGGAATAATGAGGGATTGCTCAGTAAGAAGTGAAGAGACTCTAAAGAGTGTCTGAGTGGCAGACATCAGGAGCATCCACTGCCCTAGGGCTGAGCTAGAGCGCCCAAAGAACAAGCCTCCCTACCCTGAGATCCAGCCATTGTTGCAGATGGGATGGTCACAGCTCACTGAACATGGAGAAGTTGCTCAGGTAACATGCTGGTAGAACTTGCTAGAATTCTGAAGACTGCTCTTTACAGAGCGGTATCTCATCAGAGGCACCAAACCACTCAAGGTGGTTGCTGGGTAGAGCCTCTGGGTGCTGGGCACAGCAGGAGCCTCTGGGTGCTGGGCGCAGCAAGAGCTGGACACGAGGGGAGCCACCTGTGCTGGAGAAGTCATGGTGCATGCAAAAACAGTAGCCCGCAGACGGAGTATGCCAGAATCAGAAGGCAAGCCCTTTCTCTTTGAAACATCTCTCCAGTGCCCTGACAAACTTCAACATTTTGACCTTTTGGCAAAGGAAAAATATTAAGGGTTCAGATCCATTTTCACAGAACAGGTAATGAGGGGTGAATTTGGAGCCAGGCAGCAATAGCTTGATAAGCAGAAACCAGATCACAAGCTCCTGGATGGAAGGGATTGCGTTTGCTCTGACCACCAGGGGCTTTCTCAGCACCCTGCATGGTGCCTAGTATATGGTATTTGCTCAACAAACGAATGGATGGTTATATTTACCATCAGAACCTAAGTCCACTGGCTGGAGCTCTCATTTGCTGTGCTAATTTCCTTTTACCTCAGTAATAAATCACTACAAACTTAATGGTTTAAAGCAACACAAAGTCATCATCCTGTAGTCTGGAGGCTGAAATGGGTCTCACTGGGCTAAAACCAATGTGTCAGCAGGACTGCACCCTTCTGGAGGCTGGGAGGGAGGATCCATTTGTTGCCTTTTCCAGATATTGGAAGCCATCTGCACATCCCTTGGCTCCTGGCTCCATGTCACTCAGACATCTGCTTCTGTCATTACATATCCTTTCTGACATTCTTGCCTCCCTTGATTCCTTATAAAGACCCTTGCAATGACATTGGGGCCACTTGAGTATTAGCCAGGAAAATCTCCTCACTTCAAAAGTCTTCACTTTTCCTCTTGCCATGCAAAGTAACATATCCATAGATCCTGGGAATTGTGATGTGGACATCCATTACTTTCCTCCCATTCTCCTTGTGTGGGACCCCAGTCTCCCCTTTCTGGTCTTCCTCAGGCTGTTTACCTAGAACTCTTCACCCTTCTTCCCATGATCTGTTCTTTTGTTGCCACCCTAGCTCTTGTCTGTGATGTTTTCTGGACCCTGGGGTCATCCCCCACCAACCCACCACCTCTGGGGACAGGCTTCTGGGGACACTGCCCTCCTGTCATCAGGAAAGTACTCGGCACTCTGTTCTTCCAGGGGATCCCACAGTAGAGCCACCACAGGCACAGCAATCACAAATCTCTTCATTTACGCACACAGCCTTTCCTCCAGGAGGATATGGGCCACCCCAGGTCTGGGGCTAGGAAGGCTCCTGTGATAGCTACACATCCTCATCCTCTAATCTCTGGGGCTGGAAAGAGGAGACCTGAGGGCAGAGCCCATCTGGCCTCTCATTTTCCATGTAGCCGTAGAGAGCTCACTTAACTTCTCTTTGTTTCAGTTTCTCATGTGTGAATTTCCAAATAAGAATACTGGTTCTGTCTATCACCCAGCGGTGTCATATGGACTGAGAGCCAACAGATACGAACATACTTACAATATCCAGGCAAATATAAAGGTCATATATGTAGTGGAAAACCACCTCATGTAGATTCAAGCAGATTCAACTGCTGTGTAGAATTAATGACTCTCTCTACCTTGTCAGTTTTGTTATCCTGTTGACTTACCAGGGTGATATACATACCAGGAAAATATCTTTTTTTAAAAAGATTTTTATTTATTTATTCATGAGAGACACAGAGAGAGGCAGAGACATAGGCAGAGGGAGAAGCGGGCTCCATGCAGGGAGCCCGATGTGGGACTTGATCCTGGGACTCCAGGATCACGCCCTGGGCTGAAGGCAGACACTCAACCGCTGAGACACCCAGGCATCCCCATACTGGGAAAATTTCAATCCTTTTTACCTTTGAGGTAGTTGGTAATGAAACATTTTGGTCAAGAGAACAGGCTTTTGGGTCAACCTGTTTAGACTGAAATTTGAACTGTAATGTTTATTAGCTTTGTTATTGTGGGCACATCACTTTACTTATCTGAAACTCAGTTTCCTCATATGTAAACTGTAGAAATAAGGTTTCCTGCCTCTAAGGGTTTTGTGAGGACTTGGGATACTGCAGGAAGGCTTGGCACAATATCAGCACTCAATCACATTTAGTCATCATTATTTTTGTCATGGCCGTCATACTCTCTGGCCACATACGGGCACATCTGCTAGACTTTGGGTGAAGGCAAAGCAGACATTCAGTCTCAGGGTAAGTGGTGGGTTCTCCTCCTGGAGGAAAGAAAGAGTTTGATTTACTGAGTCAAGATAGCCATGGTGCAGAGGTGGGAGATAAAGACCTGGCCTTTGGAGATGCAGCTGTGACCTACAGGAGAGGAGGGAAAACTGTTGGGTGAGCAGTCAGCTGTCACTGCTGCCCATGGGGTACCTCATTCAGTCTCACTGCCACTTCTAAGGGGGCATTGTTACTCAGGGAGGCAACCCAAGGCTTATGGTTTAGAACTTTGCTACCACAGTTGTGTGATCCTGGGTAGCAAACCAATATGTACCATGAAGTTAATATGTAGCTTTGGGGGAATGCCTGATAGGACTGGGGAGAGACCCCAGGCATGAAAGCTAGGACAGAGGCTGATGCAATGGACCAGGCAGGAAGGCTTGCAAAGGAACAGTGGCAGTGGTGAGGTATGCATCCATCTATCTTTCCATCCATCCATCCATCCATCTATCCATCTATTTGTCCATCCATCCATCCATCCATCCATCCATCCATTCATCTGTCACTCATCCATCCATCCATCCATCCATCCATCCATCCATGTCCTATCCATCCATTCATTCATCCAACTATTCATCTTTCCATCCATTCATCTGTCTGACCATCCATCCATCCATCCATCCATCCACTCATATATCCATTTATCCATCTGCTTGTCCATCTGTTTGTTCATCTATCCACCTGTCCTTTCATACATCCATTAGTTCATCTATCTTTTCCTTCCTTCCTCCTTCCCTCTTTTCCTTCCTTCCTTCTTTCCTTCCATCCTTCCAGTCAATTGCTATACACAGACATTTATTTAGTATACACTGTGTGCTGAATTCATTTTTTTTGGTACATGGAAAGGGGAAATATGGAATTGATAGAAATTTTGGAGTTGGAAACCATTTGTTTCTGATATTTCCATTTCTAGCAGAATAGCACAGATGGTCAAAACCTTCAAAATCCCATCTTAAAAAGGGCAGCCTAAAAAGAGGAGTGTCATAACCCAGGATAATAATGCTGTTTTTTGCATTACCTTGAAAATCTAAAGCTGTCCCCTCCATGCCTGGGAAATGCTAACTTGGTGCCTATTTCTTTTTCTCTTGTGAAAAACTTGTGAAAGCACAAGTTTTCTGTCTTTTCCCTTCCACTGTGTCCCTTCACTCCCCTTCACTTCTCTTCAGTTTTCCATCCAATTACTGAGCTTTGAGCTTAGAGACTTATTTCCAGGAGTGGCATGGAGTGCAGGGCTGGAGTCCACTATACAATTACAGTTCTTAAAACTAAAAAGCCCAGCTCTGCACATGCAGATAAAAAACACATTATCTTTGAACAGGTTGGAATAAAAAAATGAACACATTTGGTGAGTTTCTAGGCAACTGGGTACACAGGCTCTGCATAGAAAAAAAGAGATAATCAGATTTGTCTTTAGCTGTATCAGCCTGAGACTTTACAAGACCTAGACATGTACTTATTTACTTCCAACAATACCCATGTGCCTACTAAGTGTTCTAGCAGATGGTGATGGGCCGGCACAGAGCCCTGGCTCTCGTGGTGTCACATTCCAGTAAAGTCCATTTCATTCCTTCAGGTGCTAAGAACTCATGTTGGTAGCAGAACAGCTGGGAGGGGGTGGGCAGTGTCAGAGTCATCCGAAAGACATCCTTCTAAGGGTCCTGTGTCTGCTCTGAGACCTAACTGAGGAGGACAAGCCAGCTATGGAGGATGAGCATCCCAGCAGAGGGAGCAGTGTGTGTCTTCAAGCAGAATTAGGCTGGGTGTGTTTGAGGACCTCAGAGAAGGCCGATGGCTAGAGTGGACAGAGCAAGGGGAGGGAGTGGGAAAGAGCAGGGCATGTGGAGGAAGGCAGCAGCTTCTGTAGGCCTTGGTGGTAACAGCTAATGTTGCACGGGCCACCCAGCACCCAGGCACTGTTCTCGGCATGTGTATCCCTCTCCTGTAGCTGCTATGACAAATTACCACAACCGTAGTGACTTAAAACAGCACAAATTTATCTCATAATTCTGGATGTCAGAAGTCTTAGTTGAGTCTACGGGGCAAAAATCAAAATGTCAGCAGAACCATGTTCCTTCTGGCAGCACTGGGGAAAATCTGATCCTTCCCCATTTCTAGCTTCTGGAGACTGCCACATTCATTGTCTTGTGTCCCCACATCGCTCTGACATCTGCTTCTATTACCATGTCCCGATTCTTGGACTCTGACTCTCCTGCCTTCCTCTTTCACTTACAAGGACACTGTGGTGACACTGAGCTGCCAGGATAACATCCTCATCTCAGGATCCTTCACTAAATCACATCTGAAAACCCTCTTCTATGTAAGGCTCCATATTTCCAGGCTCTGGGTCAGAGCAGTCATTTTTGGAGTTATGTATCTATATCTCCACTCCACCCCATGAGACCGTGAGGTCCTGGAGGGTAGAGACCAGCACGGTTGTTCATCAGCTTTGTCAGGCAGCGCACAGCCCACTGTCTGATGGTGAATAGTGCCTGGTAGGCATTTGTCCAAGGGCACACTCTATAGTCCGAGCTTTGTGGTATTTCACTGTTGTTTTTGCAACATAAATCAGACCATGTTGCCTCTTCTTACTCATCCCACTTAAAACCATCCAGTGGCTTCCCATTATACACAAAATAAAATCTAGTAGCTTCCTAACCTGGGGTCTGCAGAAGGTATCTGTTGTTAGAATTCAGGGGTCCATGAAATTGGATGGGAAAGATAAGATAAACACATACCCCCATGTACATATGCACACATACATATATACACGTGTATGCATACACACATAAGTGTGTGCACATGCACACATATAGACACAAATACACATGACACTCAAGTGCTGGTCTCTGCCCTCCAGAAGCCCTCCCACAGCTCATGGAGTAGGGCAGAAGTATGCACAGACAAGCTCGGTAGTGTGCTGAGTGCAGGGATGGGCACCCTTTCGCTGTCTCCTCTGCAGCCCCCCCCCCCCCCCCCACTCCCCATCTCTAGCCCCATCAGCCCTCTCTTAGGTGGCTGGTTCAGCTCCTGTGTCCACCCTTGACACCCTGCACTCTACTCTCCATGTGCACACAGAGTGCTCTGCTTAAACACACTTGGGATCCTTCAGCCTCCCGGCCCAAAGCCCTGGGATGGCTGCCCAGTCCTCCCTTCTCACCGGTGTATCCAAAGCTCAGCACGTCTGCCTCCTGGCCCCCTCAGACCTCACTTGCCCACTCCAAACCCTTTTCTACCCTAAGACCTCCACCTCCACCTGGAATCCTCTTCCTGCAGCTTTTGAGGTGTTTGTCACTTGTTCATTCAAATGTCACCTGAGGTATGGGGAAATTCTCTCTGAGGAGATGATGGTGGCTTTTTTTTTTTTGGTCCTCTATAAATAGACCTCATCTCATTCTACACATTTGGGGAGTAGAGTCAGGGGAGAGTGGGGGCACCTCTGAAGGTAGGAAGATGAGGGCAGAGAGAGTTTCCCCAGCTTGGAATGAGGATCTGTGGTCTCCAGAGTGGGGGACACCCACTTTCTACTCCCTGCCTGTTCCTATGGGGCCATGATAAAACCTTGTGAAGAAGAGGCTGCTTGTTATCCCTAGAGAGGTGGGGCCCCAGGCACAGGTTTTCCAGGCTTTGAAATGACTTCCCAGTCTCTGTGTCTATTTTGGATTTGGACCAGGAGAGTATTAGCAGACTCTGGAGCTATGTTCAAATCCTGGCTCTGATACTTAGCAGCCACAAGACATTGAGTGAGTGGGTTATCTGTTCTGAGACTCAGTTCCCCAATGTGCGAAATCAGCCCAGGATTGTGGTGAAGTCACATGTGGGGATTGTCCAGAATAGAGCCCAGCATGATTGCCTGTCAAAAATAGGAGTTTGGAACAATGGTGTACGTACTAGAGAACATAAGGGATTTCTGGCATAGTGGTGTTTTGAGGTCATTGGATTGGAGGAGGCCCAGGTGTGGTGTGTATAGATGAGAAGTTATCACAGTGTGGGCTCCAGAGCAGAGAGGGACCACTGCAGGTGCTCCTGACTCTAGCTTGGAGCTGGGGGAATTTCTAGAGCTTCCCAATTTTATGAAGCCTATTTTCCTGTGCCTTTCTCTTCCTTCATACTGGAGGAAGCTGGTTCTTGCTCCCATGGGGGAGAGGGCACGGGTTGCCTCTCTCCCCAGGGCAAAGGCATGTGAAATTTTTCTTATTTGATCTGTTGGCACACAGCTACCAATCTGCTCACTCAGGCTGCTGGAGCCAATGGCTGTGATTCACTCTGCTTGCCATGTTGAAACTTCAAGCACCCGGGAGGCTACTTTATATTCTTGGGATGATTGTGCCTGATGGCACCCCCAAAACTGGGCACTTAAATCTCATTAAGCCCCTGCTTCCTCTCATGGAGCATCTCTCTCCCTCCCCGGCTGTCAATATTTGTCCTTTGCCCATCTGCCCTGCATGTGGTTGGGCTTTGGAGAGGTAGCCTTTGTCCTCGGAGCCCCCAGCCCCGAGGCAGCTCTGAGCAGGAATGTTCTGACCCTCTGGAAGGTCCAGCAGGCATCTGCCACCCCTTGGGGTTTGCCATAACTTTGGGAGGTCTTAGGTGGGAGGGCAGTTCAGGAAGTCTTAAAGGCTTGTGAATGAGTCTTCTCTTGTCATTTGTCTTTTGTTTTGTTTAAAACTTAAAAATAAAATCTAACAGTGCTTGAATACATCCTCCTAGTAGCTTTCAGGTAAGGCTTACATGTTTGCAGACTAGCCCACAATCCTAGCCCCTTCCCCAAGTTAACCACAGTTTTCATTTTATGTTTCTCATCCGGAACTGTGTATCTACATCCAGACACATATCTGTTGACTGCAGAAAATACGAGTATTGTCGTGTGTGTGTGTCTGTGTTTTAAAACAAAGGGTGTTGTGCTGTGTATCACATTCTTCACAGTCAACAATATGTCTTGGAGGCTGTTTCATGCCCATGTGAACAGAACTAACTCATCCATTTTTAAAAAACTGCTCTGTAGTATTCTATGGTGGGCTATTCCATAGTTTATTTCCCTACTGATGAATATTTACATGGTTCCCATTTCTTTTTTCCCCCCTTTTTTTATTACTACGATGTATCCTGTAAAACGCCATCTGGTTTGGGGGTGGAAAGTGGGTTTATATCCTGTGCCAAATGGTAGCACGCCGGCGCACTGCTGTGTTGAGGCAGGAGTGCGGGCGGTGATCTGTCAATAGTCTGTCTTTGGTGCTCTGTTCCTTTCCTGGGGCCACCATCGTGAATTATCACCAACTGGATGGCCGAAAACAACAGGACTTCTCTTAGTTCTGGAGGCCAGAGCTCCAAAAGCAAGATGTCCGCAGGGCCACACTCCCTCTGAAGACTCAAGGGTTCTGGGTCCTTCCTTGCCCATCCTGGCTTGTGCTGACTCCAGGCATTCCTCAGCTCGTGGTCACGTCACTCTCGTCTCCACTTCTGCCACCAGAGGGCTGGCTGTGTGTGTTTGTCTCCATGTGTCCTCTTCTTAGGAGGACCCCAGTCATTGGGCTCAGGGCCCACCTTCATCCTCCTAGGATGACCTCATCTTAACGAATTACATCAGCAAAGACCCTCTTTCCAAATAAGGTCCCACCCTGAGATTCCAGTGGGCATGAATTGTTGGGGGGTAGGGAGGGCATTAACCCACTACAGGCACAGGAAGGGCGAGTAGCTACATATATACTATAGACTTGCCAACTTAGATCTGGAAGGTGTTCAGGAGCAGCCCAGTCCCATACTGTGTATGTCGCCGGCAAGAACGATGTCCTGGATGGTGACTTACAGGGCTAGGATGTCTTCAACCATACACTGAGATGTTCACATTCTCATTCAATCATGCTGGCTAGACTCCCTTTACCAGGACAGGGACGGGATTGCAGGGCCTCAGAAAAGCATTTTTATTGATTCCTGGCTTTGTAAGGCCACCCAGAAGGCCCAAATACCTCCCCTTCCACCAAAACAAATTTGTTAGTATACTTACCTGTTGGAGACAGCACGCAACCCTTGGCAGTAGGCTTCTGGAATAAATCCAATGCAATGCTGTCTTTTAGGTTCTCTCATACAAGAAAGAGCCAAGATGTTCTGCAAATAGCTGTTAGCTTGGCTATATACACATGGTTTCACCTGATTGATCCAACCCGGTCACAGCTGAAAGGAGCAATTTGAAATTGTCAAGGAGAATGTGTGTCCAGTGGGAACACTTTACAAATGACCAGAAATAACCATCTTTGTCGGATGAGATTAAAGCCATGCACTTTGTAAAGTGCTGCTGTATGCACACTTATAATGTGCCAGACACCGCTTGCCTGCCCACAGCTCACATTATTGCAGTGCGTGATGCCAGTGAGCGTATTCAGTAAACCTATCACCGTGGTGACCCCATTGTTGGATTTAGATGTTATGTCATTTCCTAACTTACATTTAAAAAATAACAATATGAAAAGGATTGCTCTTGGAGAGTGAACTGGAGTCAGCTAAGTGGAAAAGGAGAAGGAAAAAAATACCATTAAGCTGTTTGGTTCAGTTGACCTGCGTCTTTTTGGCAAACCTTTGCTGATAGATAATTTCTGAAGGTGAACAGGAAAAATAGACCCAGGAAGCAAGTCTGGGATAGAAACTGATGGCTGTCAGGCAGAAGAACAAAGAATTCTGGGTGCTTTTGGTGCCACAGGAATGTGACAGGACACATTTTAAGGCTCTGTCAATACCATTAATATTTATGACCTATCTCAGGAAAACATCCACCAAACGGCACATCCATCAATGACTTCTGCTCAGGAATTGTTCTATTTTGCTGGGTGATGAGCCCCAAATGACAAAATCAAGAGCAATTATGTGAAGGGTTTTATTTGGTTCTGTTTTACACACACCCTTAAAGGTGGTAAAATCATCAGGAGGCTGTACTCTGAGAAAATAATTATCTTCTTTGGAAAGAAAAAATCTTTACTGTTGACGAGTGAACTGGGTTATTTATCAACACATGGCATGATGAATATGCAAGTTGTCTGTGAGCGCTTAGCCTTCCAGGTGCTTCCTCCAAAACTGAGATCCCTATTTGGAAATGACATCCCAGAAGCTTACAGGGCAAGGACTTGGCCCACCTCTTTGCGGGTCAGTAGCAGGAGACCTTGCTCTCCACAGCTGGGAAACAGGTGTGCTTGTAGAAAGGCAGCATCAGTTCAGACCCAACCCAGATAAGCTTTGGGATATTTGGCACAGTCACCTTCATGAACATTGGTCATCCCACCTGCAAAAGGACAATGTAATTCCTACTAGCCTCATCAAGGCTTTGGGTGGATGAACAGTGAAGCAACGGCACATGCCCAGTATGTGCCCATAGCACGCACCAGATAAAGGTAACAGCTCCATCTCATTGGCATGCCAGCGTGCTTCAAGGGGAGACACTTCAGAGTAGTGCTGAGATTGAGAATACTTCCTACGAGGGCCGCATGGTCACTGACCAATTGGATTAGACGCAGACAGTAAATAATGGTTGTGCCCCTGCCCTCGCTGAGCACACCAGCTGTGCCCTGGCAGGTCATGTGCCCCCCACCCTTTTTTTTTTTTTTTTGCCTAGCTTAGTGCAGAGCCCAGCACACCTTTTCATAGGGGGCCTTGATTTTGCAAACTGCCAGAAGGCGATTCTTCTGGCTCCAGCAGCTCCTTCCCTAGCAGAGGGCACCACGGGCGACGGTGCCGGGGGCGCCCACTAGATGGCGCGCGCAGACCAGCTTGTGGCCGCACCTGCCCCGCGCTCCCCCCCCCCCCCCCCCCCCCCCCCCCCCGGTCTCTGCACACCTGCCCCTGCCCAGTCTGCCCCCCCCCCGCCCCCCCTGCCCCCCGCACCCCGACGTCCTGCCTCCTCGAGCCCTTGGTTCCCGGAGAAGCCGCGATTTCCCCAAGGGTGAGGGGACGGCGTCCTCGGGCAGCCCGCGCGGCACCTGCCCCAGCCCCCGGCCAGCAGCACCGTGGGCCCTGCCGCTGGGTGGGCGCCCATGGGCGCCTCCCTTCTGGAAAGGCCTCGTGGTCTTTAGGTGCAAGGAACCCGCTCATCACAAACATTCTGAACGAGCTCAGGGAAGAGCAGAAATCCGGGCCCCCGCGACGGCCGCGGGTGAGGTCGTGCAGACCCGTCCCTGCCCCTGGAGGTGCGCGATGATGCGCGGAGGGGCGGGCGGCGAGGGAGGCCTCCTGCAACCGCTGCGAGGGGCTTCAGTGCTGGGTTCCCCTTCTCACTTCTATTTAACAGAAGACGGGCTAATGTGAGGTTCCTGAGCTTCAAAAACCAGTTAGCGCAAGAGCTGCCGATCATCCAAACACCTTGCTGTGACCAGGGTGAGAGTTTCTGGTGAAACAAGGGCTGACCGAGCCCCCTCTTATTTCTGCTCTTACCCTGCCTGCCGCACCCCCCCCCCCCCCTCGCCGCCCCAGCCCCCTCCTTGCCTTGCTCTTCCACAGGCCAGGCTTAATGTCAGTGGAGCAGGGTGGTTTGGGTTTTGTTTTTTTTGTTTTTGTTTTTTTTTTTTTTTTGTCATTTGCAGCTTTTATTTCTTTATTCATTCTTTAAATACTGTTTTCAGGCTTATCGGGGGTATAATTGACGAATGGAAATGGTGTATAAGGCAGTTAACGTCCGCTCATGTAGTTGCCATTTTATAGGCAGGTGACCCTTCAGATCTGCTCTCTCAGCCGCCTTCGGGGAGGCGACACAGTGTTGACCACTGTGCCCCACGCTGTCCCTTAGATCCCGGAGCTTACCCATCTCACCCAGAACTGAGACTTTGTGCCCGTGACCCCCACCTCCCTTCCCGTGACCCCCATCTCCCGTCTCCCTCAGCCTCTAACCCCTGGCACCCACCTCTGCACTCCCTGCCTCTACGCAGTAGGCTAACGTGGATCCCGCACGTCAATGAGCTCGGGCGGTGTTTGTCTTTCTGTGTCTGGCTTATTTCACTTGGCATCGTGTCCTCCGGACTCACCTGTGTTGTCACGGTGGCAGGATTTCCTTCTTTTTGAAGGACGTATACTATATAGACGTATGTAGATATTCTTATATATCATATCTCATTTATCCTCTCACCCATGGACCATTGAGGTGGCTTCCCTACCTCAGCTGCTGTGAATAACACCGCTGGGAACACGAGTGTGCAGACGCCGCTCTGAGGGACCAGAGCACCTGAGCTATCCCATATGGCCACCGTTGGTTACTTGTGGTTATTTAAGGTAAATTGGTTTAACGTTAAATACCATTAAAATTCAGTTCTCCAGTCGCACGAGCCACATTTCAAGTGCCCGGTAGCCGTGTGTGGCCAGTGGTGACTTTATTAGCACAGATGTAGAATGTTCTATCACTGAAGACAACGCTGGTATCGACTCCCTTCATGGATAGATGAGTGAATAGCACCCTTGCACTTCTCCCCACTTTCCTCTGCTTGGATATTTATCAGTTTTACATGTATTTTTATGCTTTTGAATTATACCACATTTGTGTTCCATTACAGAATCTGGGGCCTCACTTTGATACTAATCCATGCTTCACATCCTTCATTAAGCGCCCCGCGTACCTCATCCGTCCCCACCACGGTTCCAGAAAGGCCTAGTCTGATCTTTGATCACGGAAGGCCCCTTGTTGTTGAGGGCTTTTCAATTTTTTATTTCTTTAGTCTCATCTTAATGAGGTCCCCAGGGGGAGAAACGAGATGAAGCAAGTGGTCAGCCGCTGTGTGGGACTGGAAGTGGGAACTGTGGGGTGAACTGCCGAATGCACTCAGATGTCAGGAACAGGCGGCCGGTCCCTCTTTCCACATGCCTGACGGAGGGCCCTCGAGCCAGGCTCCCAGGGTGGGAGCGGGATGGATGAGGGGGGACTCAGTTCTTGGCATCAGTGACGGCAGCAGGGGCGTTCCACCCAGGAGCAGGATGCTGCTTTTTGGGGAATGTTTCTTTGATGGAAGAGGAAGTGTTCTGTCCCACAATTAAAGACCAAGCAAAACCACTGACATCCCTGGGTGGAGTCGTTGTGCCTTCGTTTCCTTATTGAGACCCAGCTGGAGAAGCTGTTGGCTCTTTCCTGAGACAACGAGCTGGGCTTTTAGAGAAGACCCAGGGAAGGGGCACTCTGGGCCTCTGGGGGATCTGCTACCTCTCCCTGTCTTTTCACCTTGAACTCCATCCAGCCCTCCCAGTACAGAGAGCACTGGATGAATGTAGAAAATGCAGTATATACACACAGTGGAATAGTATTCCACTTTAAAAAAGGAAGAAATCCTGCCATTTGCAACAGCTTGGATGAACCTGGACGATATGATGTTCAATGAGATAAGCCAGATACAGAAGGACAAATACCACATGATTCCACTTGTATGAGGAGTCTGACCTGGTCACCATCATCGAAGCAGAGACCAGGGTGGTGGTTGCCAACGTGGTGGAGGAGAGAATGGGGAGATGCAAAACAAGATGAGTAAGTGCTAGAGATGCGCTACACATCATGCCTGTCGTTATCAACGTGGTATTGTACACTAAAGAACTTGTTCAGGGGTTAGATCTCAAACCAAGCACTCTAACTGTGAGAAAAAGAAAAAAACAAACCCCAGGAGGAAGCTTTTGGAAGTGATAGATATGTTCATTTACCTTGATTGTGATGATGGCTTCATGGGTGCATGCATACTTCAAACTGTCAAATTGTTTACATTAAATATGGACAATTTTTGGTCTATCATTTACACTTCAATAAAGCCATTAAAAAAACACAAAACAAAACATACAAAAACACACCTGGAACCAATGAAATAATGTATCATTTTTTGATAAACCTACCTTTCCAAATGAACAAAATTAACAAATAGGCTCATAAATCAGGAGGAGGTAGTAAGGAAATTCAACCAGAAGAACCAAGGGTAAATTAGCATTGTGGGGCTGACTACAGCTGGCGAAAAGCCCTGATGGGGATCAGAAACCAGGGTTGCAGATTAGCTGGGTGACCCCACAGCTGTGGGACACTGTGCAAGCAGCTAACCTGGTCTCTGTTCTTACCTATAAAAAAGAGACAATACACTGACTTTGCAGGTCTTGTAAGATCAAGCAGAGAGATTTAAAAAAAAAAATTTTGGGGCCAGCCCTGGTGGCGCCACCTGCAGCCGAGGGTGTGATCCTGGAGACCCGGGATCGAGTCCCACGTCGGGCTCCCTTCATGGAGCCTGCTTCTCCCTCTGCTTGTGTCTCTGCCTCTCTCTCTCTCTCTGTGTCTCTCATGAATAAATAAATAAAATCTTTAAAAGTAATAATAAAATAAAATAGTAAATAAATAAAATTTTAAAGATGTATTTATTCATTTTAGAGAGAGAATGAGTGTGTGCATGTTGGAACAGGTTTGGGGAGGGAGGGGCAGAGGGAGAGAGAATCCCAAGCAGACTTCCCACTGAACTAGATGCGGGGATGTGGGGCTCCATCCTAAGACCCTGAGATCAGGACTTGAGCTGAAACCGAGTCAGATGCTCCACCAACTGAGCCAACAAGGTGCCCCAAGAGATTTTAAAAGTTAAGCAAATGCTTTGAAATTTCAAAAGGGCATTCTAGAAACACCAGGTATTGTAGTGTTAAATAAGCATTTGGATTTAAATAAAATGGTGGTGCCTCTATTAGCATTTTGTGCTTTCAGCCTCTCAGAGGCGAGTGTGGACAGCCCCATGCATTGGGGCGCAGTTGCCTCTTACACACCTGGGATGTCTGGATTCCTGGGGGCATCTGAGCAAGCCTGACCCACTGGCCCCTGGCCTGCCCATCTAATAGCCACCTGACCCCCTTTCCCTCTGTCTCCCTGGACTTCCTGCATATGTCAGGGCTCCTTAGGAACTTTCCAAATGAGAGTGCACCCCCCCCTTAGGGCTCTGCACCCCTTCCCTATCAAGACACACTGTGTGGGAAGGAAGTACCTATTCATTTATCCATTCAGATATTAAGTGAAAGTCAGTTACACCCTAGGCAGGGTGTTCAGTGATGCAAGCAGGATGGGGGTGGGGAGGAACAGACCATGCAAATGTGAAGGAGGGGAGATTTAAATAAAATCTATGAGTGCAGTGCACAACATGATGGGTGCTATGATAGACGATGGTGGGGGGGCAGGCTTGTGGGAAGTGTTCAGCCATGGCCTCCGGGGAGGGGATTTACGACCTATTCCATAAACATGTTGACCATTTTATATCAAAACCCAGGCATTGTGCACATCTCTGTATAAAAGTGATATTTACCCTTACCGTGTGTGATGTGCTGTGACATTTGTCTATTTTGTTCTATTTTATTATACTGTATTAGGATGGGTTGGGTTATGCTGCTTTAGAAATCATCTCTGATATCTCGGAGACCTAAAATAACAAAGGTTTATTTTGTGCTTGTGCTAGACAATTCATAGATCGTTTGGAACAGGGGTTGGCAAATTGTAGTGCACAGATCAAGTCCAGCCCATGGCCTGTCTCTGCACAGCCCAGAAGCTAAGAATACTTTATATTTTAAAAGTTAAAGAAAATCAAGGAGGAATGTGTGACAGAAAACTTATGTGGTCTGCAAAGCCTTTCCCGAAGATGTTTTCTGACCTGTAGTCTCTTGGCTTGGCATAATCCTTATTCTGGGAACTCTTTTTGGGACTCAGCCAGTATGTCGGCTCTGGCCAGTTACTGCAGCAGAAAGAGAAATAACTGGAGAGTCTTGTCCTGGCTTTTAACTGCTCTGGCTCAATGGTGTCACACATCACTTGCTGTCTCAACTCTGGTCCTGGCTGTGGCAGGGCTCCATCCAACCCCCAGGGTGCCAGAAAGTGCCCTCTTGTCAGGGGTCAGGTAAGGGCACCCGTCTGGAAATACTTGCCTGTTGACGACTCATAGTAATGACCATGAAGATGACCACAGCCCTATTTTGTTATTTTAAGAAACACTTGTTGACCACCATTCTGTTCTCTGATTCTGTGAGTTCAACTGTTTTAGATTCCACATATACATGAGATCATGCAGTATTTGTCTTTCTGCGTCTGGCTTATTTCATGTAGTGTGATGTCCTCTAGGTTCACCTGTGTTGTCGCAAATGGCAAGATTTCTTTCCTTTTTTTTTTTTTTTTTTTTGATTTCTTTCCTTTTAAAGGCTGAATATTCCATTGTGTGTGTATATTATACATATATAATTTATAAATGTTTTTATAAATGTAGTATGTATAATATATAATATATATACACACATAAAATGTGATATATATAAAATGTATATATATATATGTATCCATTCACCCACAGATGGATATTTAGATTGTTTCCATATGTTGACTATAGTGAATAATGAGAGATGAATGAGTTCTGGAGATCTGATGTTCAGCATGGTGACCACAGTTGTACACTTGAAATTTGCTAACAGGGTAGATCTTAAGTGTTCTCCCCGCCCCCACACACACACACTGTGTCACACTGTGTACTTATCTAAAAATATCACGTGTGCACCTTATGTACACACTTTTTTTATTCGCCAGTTATACCACAATAAAACAAAACAGTGCTTGTTGGGGTCCACTCAGTTGATTTAGTGACCCATGAATGTGACTTACAGTTTGATAAACATGCTCCATGAGAAAGGGTCCTTTACTCTAAGGGATGGAGGATGAGGAGACAGTTTCAGTGGTGGGAAACGCACATGAGAGCCTGAAGACAGGGACTCGGAGTGTTGCAGGAAGTCGTCAGAGGACAGTGGGGTCAGGGGCCCCAAGTATGGCACAGAGTGCGGTACAAGATGAAGCCGGAGAGGCCACAGCCTCGCAGGATCATAGAGTTTGGATTTTCTGTGAACTGTAGGAAGTCACTGGAGAGTTTCAGCAGGGGATCTGATCTGATTTATGTTTCAGAAATAACCAAGAAGGGTGCCTGGGTGGCTCAGTCAGTGAATGTCTGCATTTGGCTCAGGTCATGATCTTGGGGTCCTGGGATTGAGTCCTGCATCAGGCTCCCTGCTCAGTGAGGAGTCTGCTTCTCCCTTTCCCTCTGCCACTCCCTCTGCTTATGCTCTCTCTCTGTCGAATAAATAAATAAAATATTAAGAAAGGAAGAAAGAAGGAACCAGGAAGTCTGGCTGCTGTGTGGCAAATGGACTGAGGATTGCAAGATCGGGAGTTTTTGCAAAGATCCTGGCGGAACGTGCCAGGAGCTCACCCCAGGAAGGAGGCTGTGACAGTACTAGGTGGAAATGCAGGGGTGCCTTGTGACGGGGACCCGCCAGCCACTTCCTTGTCCCACCCTGAGAGAAGAGAACTTGGGAGTTCCAATTTAATTACGAATTTGGAAGAAAGTATGTATAATCCACTGTAATTATTGCCACCAGAAACCCCACCTTTAAAATCACCTTCAGGCAACAGGAGATGGTTAGCCCCAAGGAAGTTTCTAAGAACAAATTATTGAGTATCTTCTCTATTTGCCAGTGTCACTGCGTCAGACAGACGTTATCAACACTTGTGAAGTATTGTTTATCATCGTGGAGCTAAATTATGCTTGTTGAGATAACAAGCAGTGCGTTGGAACAGCTGCCAAGCGTTTATCAGGTTAATCTCCCGAATTTCATGAAGACGAAGACTCTCGCTGAGCCTGCCTCCCCGGCTCCGTGGGTCCCACCCCACTCTGAGGTCTGGGGAAGCATCTCCCTCTCAGACCTTGTTGCAGAGACGAGAGCCTTGTAGGGAGGTTGCTCATCCACAGCAGAGACATTGAGGGCAGGTGCTACTTGTCTTCGTTCTGCTGGGTTGAGGTGGGAAGGTGGGAAACCTACCAGTAGTCCCATCCTTGACACTGAATTTCAGCAGTCTCTGCTCAAAGGGATACAGCACAAAGCTTCTTATCATCTCTCATGCCCATGGGAAGCAGATATGATGGAAGGTCTTGAGCACTGGCCGGGGAGACAAATCTTATTTCCTAGCTCATTCATATTTTGCTGTGTGATGTTAGGCACATCACCTTGCTCCTCTGTTCTCATTTCCTTTTTTTTTTTTTTTTTTTTTTTAAATTCAGATTCTGCAAAAATTAACTGACATAACTGTTTGGCAGCCCTTTTCACGTCAGTGGTTCACTGATCTAGATTAGTGACACCCAGCCTAGGGAAAGAAAATGAGCACCACGAACAGAGTCCTACGGTACGAAGGGCAGTTCTGCATACAGATATCCTTGGGCCTTCAGGAACATTGAACAGACCCTGTGCCGGTTGTCGGTTTATTATGACTCTGTCCTCTCCCTGCTCTGTGATCTTGGGGTTGGACCCTGCAAACCTCTCTCCTCTGTCAGCTGGTGAGATGAGGGGTTTCCCGGGGGGCGTTGATGGAGGGACAGGGCAAGGCACCTTGTTTCTCAGTGAATGAAAGAATCATTTCCTTTAAGCTCATTAGGATACTTCATGTACCTAAGAAGTAATAACACCATGTTTTTGGGAAGTCTTGAGAATTTGCACTGGAGGTTCTTGTCTAGCTTGCAAATCCCGAGGGGGCTAGTATAAAATGTAGGTTCTAGGCCTCGCACCTAGATGCTGAGTTATCCTGATTTAACTTATCATTGAATGGCCTTTGTGTACATATTTTTAACACATAGTCCTAACTTCAACCCTTTTAAGTGCCTCCACCTCATTTTAGTGCTCAGAGAAGCGGCCTGCAAGCAGATTAGGGCAGGAAGGGGGCAGAAACCAAGCCCGAGACTATTGAATCCCAGTGACATTTCCTTCCCACCAAACTGCTTTCCTAGCATACAAAGAAACTTCTGTTCCTTCTGTACAAGTGGTGAGGAAATTGAGTCACGCAAATTATTTCATTTTTCAAATATATTTTTCCCATTGTAGAAAATTTGTTAAACACAGACATTTATAAAGAAGAGAATAAAAATCATCTTTCTTCCACTGCCTCGAGACGCTTTTTGACACATCCATTTCCAGTTTCTTTGCTCTGTGTCGATCTTGTTTTTAACACGATGATGATCGTATTTTACTTTTGCTTTTTTCATTTTATAGTTGGATTGGTTTTGCTACTGGTGCATAATAAAGCATCCTAGTACTCAGCGGCTCAGAACAACCATCCTTTGTGGCCACTCGTGCCGCAGCTGGGCAGCTGGGGTGGCTGGGCCGGGGCCTTCATCCTTGGCAGTGGGCTGGGGCGCCTCAAGTGAGCACAGCCAGTGTGTCCTTGTCACAATCGTGGTGGAAACACGACAGGACAAGAGAGAACACGCTCAGCACCTCACAGCCTGGCTGGAAAGCAGGAACACAGTTTCTCCTCCCCACTTGCCACAACAGGACAAAGGCTTTCTTTTTTTGTCTCTTACAAAGAACAAATAACTTCTCAATTTCTCCTGAATTCCTCTCACTAATAGCTCCTGTCACCCTGCATTAAATGTGAACACTCGAGTTCATTTAAGACGCCATCCTAAAATGTAACCTGTGCAATTTTCTCTACACGTGAGTATAAGCAAATTAGGATTACACGATTAGATCACGGGATTGTATTTGATGCTTCAGCTTCCCCCAGAAAGGGAAGAGACTATGGCTTGTGTTCTCTCCCAGGGTTGACATAGGCTTGGGGGCCCTGGAGGTCGCTGCCCTCCTGGGGGTGGCTGGGTTTCTTCTCAGCAGGGCTGGAGAGGGGGTACTCTGCTCTGAGGCTCAGTGAGGGCAGAGGCCATTATGTGCTTTGCCTTGCTCTGTTTGTCTTAACTTCTTCGCGTGGTAGCATGTTTGAGAGCCAGACACCAAACGAAACAAGGCAGCTGAGACCCTGAGTGTTTTTGTGTGACATAATCACATGGAAGGAGAACCAAAAGTCAGACACCCCCTGACTACCTCCTCACTCTTCCAGGCCGCCTGGGGCCCCAAAAGAACTCCCTTTTCTCAGAATGCCATTGTTTGATTCTCTGGAAGATAACTTGTATCTGGTTTTTGGATTATGGCTTAACCTCCCAATGTGCATACACATCTAGATTAGTAGTTTTGTTGCTTGATTTTATTATTTTTCTTAATTTAATTTAACTTAATTTAAAATTTTTATTTGAATCCATTTCTTTCTAGGTTTCAGAGTCTGAAATGTATCCGTAGATGCAAAGCATATGAGGGCTGAGGGGCACGTGATATTCTAGGCCAGCTGCAGAGAAGGATTCATGCTCCACTCTCACCAAGCAGCCACCCAGTTTAAACATGGCCTGAACACACTCAAGACTGCTGTTTAAGGCTGTGCAGGTTGAGTACTGCACATGGGCATGCCCAAAGTGATATCATTCACACTGTAGGCAACATAGATTCAGGAATTTAGGAGGACAGTCATATGGCAGATGGCAATCAAGTGCCTTATTCTAACCAATTATGACATATTGGCATATTATGATAATTTTCTGGGGGTTGGAGGAGGCACTGTTATCTCATTTGAATAGGGCTCTCTATGCACTAGCTATAGCTTTTCCGCATGAACATTTTTGGGGAATGTATTATTTCCTGTAGTCTTCCAAAGTCGTCATTCATTCAACGACACTCCACAAATACTGGATGAGTGCTGATTACATGCCAGACCCAGGGCTAGGCCTGTGGGAGAGCAGAGGAACAGGGAGCTATATTCAAACAGGGAAGACCAATATGACATAGCCAAGGACACACATGGTTATGTCGTCGCCATTGTGGCCGGTGCTCTAACGGGTGAGAAGGGGTGTCATGAAAGCACACAGTGGGGGTGTGAGCAGATCTGCTGCGGGTCCCTGGGAGGCTCTGACGGGGACCACGGTGGCTGTCGAGGGCAGACAGTGTGTGCGAGGAGGAGTCTGTAGGAGGAGAGGAAGCAGTGAAGGCCGAGGGCTTCCCTGGTGCAGGAGACAGATCCCGCATGTGTGATGAGTTTAAATAGGGCACAAAACTCTGTTAAATAAAATTGAATTACATAAAGAGAAAATTACTTCCTTTTAATTCTCTTTCCACCTATTTAATTAGGTCAAGAATAGAGTCTCACTTGGATTCTACTATCTTTTTTAGCAACTCTCTAGTATTTGCTAATTTCCATTTTTCATAGAGAATTAGTGGGCCGTTTGCCAAAGCCCTGGACAGGCGACAGTCTCCAAATGTAATTTAATAATCCTGCTCTGTTTCAATTACAGGCAGCCCTCGCTTTGCATGACAGCGTGGGGTCACAGCAACGACCGGGCGCTGAAACCAGGCAAAACCCAGACTGAAAGTCTAAATAGTCGGTAGGGAAGATTGTCCTTGTTCCGTGAACTTTAGAAAGTTTTGTCTGAACATTAAAAACTCTTACTGTCCGTTATCAATGTAGAGGGGAATGAAAAAACTTGTAAAATCGATATTTATTTAGAACATTATAACTTAAACATTAGCCACATTGAGAGCTGAAGTGTTTTATTTCTTGGTGTTGAAACTTCCCAGCAGTGGTGTGTACAGCCTGTACCTTCTCCTTGTGTAAGTAACTTGCTAGACTGTCATACTGTATATGTGGAGTCTCTTCCCACATTTTGTTCTTTCTACTATCAATGTTGTGAGGTTTCCCCAAGATTCCCTTCATGTGAAGTTGTGTAGCTAGGATCGCTTCCTCTGGAACAGCTCTGATCTCTGTCATGACCATTTTCCCTGTGTGTGTTGACCATCCCTGCTGACGCAGCTACTCTGGCAGCATGGCGAGGGTCTCCTGACCTGCCGTAGGTAGTGTTGGCAGCTCCTTGGGCAGCAGGTTCTCACACAACTCCATCCACACTTAATCCTCATTTTGCTTCCAGCATCATTGGTTGTCATTTCTTTGCTGCATTTCCAGCTCTGTCAGCCAGTCTCCTCTGTTGATGATCCTTTTGGTGCCTGGCGGTTTTATCCCTGGGAGACAAAGGGACAACATGATCACACACTTTGGTGAATATGAACTGAATAATAGAGTCACAGTCATCTGCCACCAGCAGACTGGGAAGTAAATTATGTGATTGGTCACTCAGCATAATAAGCATCTGTTTGTTTATGCACTAATTTGTAGGCTGGGGAGCTAGCTGCAAGCTTGTACTCGACACACTTACAGATAATACAGTCTACTTCAGTGACTGAAAGTTGAACTCTGTTGTAGGGAGATTGGTATTATTCAACTAAACGGTAGTAAGTGAAGTCTGTCCAGAGAGGAGGCTTGCAAAGCGAGGACTGCCTGTATGTTTAGTTTTAAGGTTCCTCTTATGTATGGCTAGTAATACTGACCCTTCCATTTATGTTATGGAAAACTTCTTTTAAAAAATATATAGGGGCATCTGGGGAGCTCAGGCGGTTAAGTGTCTGCCTTTGGTCCAGGTCATGATCCTGGGGTCCTGAGATACAGCCCTGTGTCGGGCTCCCTGCTCAGCGGGGAGTCTGCTTCTCCTTCTCCCTCTGCCTCTCCCTCCAGCTTGTGCTCTCTCTCTCTCTCTCAAATAAATAAATAAAATCTTTTAAAAATATGTATTTAAGCAGCTAAGTAAAATCCTATAAAATAAAAGCTTATTCAAAGAAATATCAATTATGGCAACAGTTTTGAGAACTGTGCATGATCGCAGCTGGGGAACCAGCTCCAGACCACAGGAGGAGTTGTGTTCCCAAAGGCAATGTCTGCTCTTGAAATCAGATGACTGAGTTTTTCCCAGAGTATCACTGCGGGGCTATGCCAGTCCCATCTAGTACTGGTTGCCAGCATCATTCCTTCCTCCAAGTTGCACACAAACTCAGAGATGCATGGGGATATGTAGGAGTATTGTGGGATTATTCTGTGCATGGTTCTTCATAATACTGCTATATATCTCTAATGTGTATATAGATGTAAAACATTTTTCCTTAATAGCCATATAATATTTCATAGTAATCAATCCTCTTTTGTTAGACTGTTTCCTTTTTTTGTTTCTTTCTCTCTTCCTTTCATTTTTGCACTACAAACAGTAAGGTAGCAAATAAACTTTATACAGATTGGTTAATAATTGTTAAAACTATACTGTATAATTGAAATCTCCTAAAAGATTATAATTCAAATGTTTCCACCAAAAAAAAAGCCACACTTGAATATATAATTAACTTATTGGGGTGAAAACTACCAAAATGTATATGTATATCAAATCATTACTTTTTGCCCTTTAAATATCTTACAGTTTTTCAGTTATATCTCTGTAGTGTTGAAAAAAGAAAGAAAAACATTTAAAAAATATAGAAAGGTTATATTAATGTCAGAATGATATGTTAATAATAGGTCCAAGAATATTACCAGTGATTATGAAATACAATTTATGATGATAAAAGAGTCAATTCATCAAGAAAACATAACAGTTCTGAATCTGTATGCACTCAATAACAAAGCTTCAAAATACAAAAGCAAAAATTTACATAACTGAAAGGAGAAATAAATATAATTTGATAATTGTAGTTGGAGGTTTAAACTCTTCTCCCTCAGTAACTGATAGAACAAATCAGCAGAAATTTGGTAAATTGTGAGAAAATAAAGTCATTTACCTAAGTACTCTGTGAGTGGAAGATCCAGGATTCTGGGTCAACAATGACCCCAAAGTGCTCCCTGTACTCACTGGAGGTACAGTATCTGGAAACAAAGGGTATGAATCCTTATTAAAATAGGCAATAACAGAACTATTCCAGTAAAAATACCTCCCTAAAGATAGAAGACATAGGTTCTTGCCCAGGGAAGATATCGTAACCAGCTCTGAGACCTTGGGCAGGCCAAGTGCCCTCTCTGAGTCTGTTTCCCTCCTCTGCATGATGGTGATGGTTGTACCTTCCCTGATTACCTGCTAGGGATGTTGAGAATCTCCAAAGTAAGGTGTGAACTGCATGGTGTACTATGGAAGCGAAATCACAATTACTTTCAGGGGAGGGAGGAAAGTGGCAGGTGTGATAAAAGGAAAAGATTGGTTGGAGCCCATTGTGCACATGATGAGGTGGCCCCAGGACTGCTATGCACAGGAGTGTTAGTTTGGTCTGTAACTGAGACTAATGATTTCTCACTAAAAGTGTGTCCGAGTCTTCCTGAAGATCAGATAAGAGATGGGAGCTTGTGGTTGACTCCATTTGTGAGCAGCTACTAAAAATAACCTGAGGCTACCCAGTCCTAAGAGAGGATACCAGCACTGCCTGCTCTTCCTTCTCCATTTTTTAGAGGGGGGGGGGGAGGGGCAAAGGGAGAGGGAGAGAGAGAATCTTAAGCAGGCTGTATACCCAGTGCAGAGCCCAATACAGGGCTTGATCTTACAACTTGGAGATCAAGACCTGAGCCTAAATCAAGAGTCAGATGCTTAAGCAGCTGAGCCACCTGAGTGCCTCAGCCTTGCCAGCTTCTTAACCACAATATGAGAAAGTCAGTTCCAAGGCAGAAGCACTTGGTTAGGGTTAGTGCTGAGTCTCTGTCAGCCAGGAGGCCTTGGTTTGCAAGTTACAATCTGATTGGATCAGTTGGGAGCACCTGCCAGGCTTCTAACCAGTCACTGGTCTGAGGGATACCAGATGCTGATTGGCTATAAGCCTGGTTGCCAGGATGCATTTCTGGAGCTGGAGATGGGTCAGCTCCTGTGGGAAGATCCCAGTTTGAGGGGGTCTGGGGTCAAATTCCCCAGGGCTAGAGAGTCAGAGCAGATTTGAGGCCAGTGCTTGTCTGACCATAGGAGTCTGGGCATGGCCAGTGTCCCTGTTTCTGAATTAATAAATCACTCTCTTCTCTCTCTCTTTGGGGTTTTGATGAGCCTTCAAAAATAATCTCCAAATCCTCTGTGACATATAAATGTAGAAATTAGATGAACTCTGGGCGCTAGGGCACATTACGCAATCTAAATGACTTGGCTCAGCGACTCTCTGCTTCAGTTCTGCACCTGCCTTCCCAGCATCAGAAACACGTCCTTACTGAAGTTATCAAACGAAGGCACAGATTTTTTTTCTTTGCTAGTAATAGAATAAGCTCAAACCTAATATCCAGAACTGCTTATCGGGGACCACCCTCCCCTTTCAAAAAGAATTTAGGGGAATGTATGTCTAGTAGAATAAACCTAAAGGAAATTGCTCCCATTGGGCCCCCAAGTATTCTAATTTTCCTTTTCCTGAGGAGGCTGGTAGAGCACAGCCACCATGCCCCACTCCCCATCATCCCTGTTTGGTTTCACCCTACTCATGCGTGGCCTGATCTGGGTGTTATTCAGCAGCTTGGACCTTGCATCCCAGCCAGGGGCATCACTGGAGAGGAGAAAGGGCCTTTTTGAACATAGCTAGATTAACACTGCTGTCTTTTGGAAATGGCCAAGCATTGTTTTCTGGTCATTTCATCAATCTCAAATTCAGTTCATCAAGTATTTGAAAGAAAAATGGAAATTTTATGATCTTCCAGAGGGTATATTACAGAGTATGATGATTTCTATTTCTATTAAGTAAGAAAGTCCAGGCCATATGTAATTGCTTATTTTGCAGTTTGAATTTATTATGAACATGGGGGAAAAACCCACCCCACTGGTTTCTCCAAAGTAGTGAGAGATTTGTTTGTTAAAGAATAGAAAGGTTGGGGCACTTGGGTGACTCAGTGGTTGAGCATCTGCCTTCAGCTCAGGGTGTGATCCCAGGGTCCAGGATTTTTTTTTTAAATAAATTTATTTGTATTGGTGTTCAATTTACCAACATACAGAATAACACCCAGTGCTCATCCCATCAAATGCCCCCTTCAGTGCCCGTCATCCATTCACCCCCACCCCCCGCCCTCCTCCCCTTCCACCACCCCTAGTTCATTTCCCAGAGTTAGGAGTCTTTATGTTCTGTCTCCCTTTCTGATATTTCCCACACATTTCTTCTGCCTTCCCTTATATTCCCTTTCACTATTATTTATATTCCCCACATGAATGAGAACATACACTGTTTGTCCTTCTCTGATTGACTTACTTCACTCAGCATAATACCCTCCAGGTCTATCCACCTTGAAGCAAATGGTGGGTATTTGTCGTTTCTAATGGCTGAGTAATATTCCATTGTATACATAAACCACATCTTCTTTATCCATTCATCTTTCGATGGACACTGAGGCTCCTTCCACAGTTTGGCTATTGTGGACATTGCTGCTATAAACATCGGGGTGCAGGTGTCCCGGCGTTTCATTGCATCTGAATCTTTGGGGTAAATCCCCAACAGTGCAATTGCTGGGTCATAGGGCAGGTCTATTTTTAACTCTTTGAGGAACCTCCACACAGTTTTCCAGAGTGGCTGCACCAGTTCACATTCCCACCAACAGGGTAAGAGGGTTCCCTTTTCTCCGCATCCTCTCCAACATTTGTGGTTTCCTGCCTTGTTAATTTTCCCCATTCTCACTGGTGTGAGGTCGTATCTCATTGTGGTTTTGATTTGTATTTCCCTATGGCAAGTGATGCGGAGCATTTTCTCATGTGCGTGTTGGCCACGTGTATGTCTTCGTCTGTGAGATTTCTGTTCATGTCTTTTGCCCATTTCATGATTGGATTGTTTGTTTCTTTGGTGTTTAGTTTGGTAAGTTCTTTATAGATCTTGGATACTAGCCCTTTATCTGAAAAGTCATTTGCAAATATCTTCTCCCATTCTGTAGGTTGTCTTTGAGTTTTGTTGACTGTATCCTTTGCTGTGCAAAAGCTTCTTATCTTGATGAAGTCCCAATAGTTTATTTTTGCTTTTGTTTCTTTTGCTTTCGTGGATGTATCTTGCAAGAAGTTACTGTGGCCGAGTTCAAAAAGGGTGTTGCCTGTGTTCTCCTCTAGGATTTTGATGGAATCTTGTCTCACATTTAGATCTTTCATCCATTTTGAGTTTATCTTTGTGTATGGTGAAAGAGAGTGGTCCAGTTTCATTCTTCTGCATGTGGATGTCCAATTTCCCTAGCACCATTTATTGAAGAGACTGTCTTTCTTCCAATGGATAGTCTTTCCTCCTTTATCAAATATTAGTTGACCATAAAGTTCAGAGTCCACTTCTGGGTTCTCTATTCTGTTCCATTGATCTATGTGTCTGTTTTTGTGCCAGTACCACACTGTCTTGATGACCACAGCTTTGTAGTACAACCTGAAATCTGGCATTGTGATGCCCCCAGATATGGTTTTCTTTTTTAAAATTCCCCTGGCTATTCGGGGTCTTTTCTGATGCTACACAAATCTTGAAATAATTTGTTCTAACTCTCTGAAGAAAGTCCATGGTATTTTGATAGGGATTGCATTAAACGTGTAAATTGCCCTGGGTAACATTGACATTTTCACAATATTAATTCTGCCAATCCATGAGCATGGAATATTTTTCCATTTCTTTGTGTCTTCCTCAATTTCTTTCAGAAGTGTTCTGTAGTTTTTAGGGTATAGATCCTTTACCTCTTTGGTTAGGTTTATTCCTAGGTATCTTATGCTTTTGGGTGCAATTGTAAATGGGATTGACTCCTTAATTTCTCTTTCTTCAGTCTCATTGTTAGTGTATAGAAATGCCATTGATTTCTGGGCATTGATTTTGTATCCTGCCACGCTACGAAATTGCTGTATGAGTTCTAGCAATCTTGGGGTGGAGGCTTTTGGGTTTTCTATGTAGAGTATCATGTCATCGGCGAAGAGGGAAAGTTTGACTTCTTCTTTGCCAATTTGAATGCCCCTAATGTCTTTTTGTTGTCTGATTGCTGAGGCGAGGACTTCCAGTACTATGTTGAATAGCAGTGGTGAGAGTGGACATCCCTGTCTTGTTCCTGATCTTAGGGGAAAGGCTCCCAGTGCTTCCCCAGTGAGAATGATATTTGCTGTGGGCTTTTCGTAGATGGCTTTTAAGATGTTGAGGAATGTTCGTTCCCTCTATCCCTACACTCTGAAGAGTTTTGATCAGGAATGGATGCTGTATTTTGTCAAATGCTTTCTCTGCATCTAAGGAGAGGATCATATGGTTCTTGGTTTCTCTTTTGCTGATATGATGAATCACATTGATTGTTTTACGAGTGTTGAACCAGCCTTGTGTCCCGGGGATAAATGCTACTTGGTCATGGTGAATAATTTTCTTACTGTACTGTTGGATCCTATTGGCTAGTATCTTGTTGAGAATTTTTGCATCCACGTTCATCAGGAATATTGGTCTGTAATTCTCCTTTTTGGTGGGGTCTTTGTCTGGTTTCGGAATTAAGGTGATGCTGGCCTCATAGAATGAATTTGAAAGTACTCCATCTCTTTCTATCTTTCCAAACAGCTTTAGTAGAATAGGTATGGTTTCTTCTTTAAACGTTTGATAGAATTCCCCTGGGAAGCCATCTGGCCCTGGACTTTTGTGTCTTGGGAGGTTTTTGATGACTGCTTCAATTTCCTCCCTGGTTATTGGCCTGTTCAGGTTTTCTATTTCTTCCTGTTCCTGTTTTGGTAGTTTGTGGCTTTCCAGGAATGCGTCCATTTCTTCTAGATTGCCTAATTTATTGGTGTATCCCTGTTCATAATATGTTTTTAAAATCGTTTGTATTTCCTTGGTGTTGGTAGTGATATCTCCTTTCTCATTCATGATTTTATTAATTTGAGTCTTCTCTCTCTTCTTTTTAATAAGGCTGGCTAATGGTTTATCTATCTTATTAATTCTTTCAAAGAAACAACTCCTGGTTTTGTTGATCTGTTCCACAGTTCTTCTGATCTTGATTTTGTTGAGTTCTGCTCGAATCTTAATTAACTCTCTTCTTCTGTTGGGTGTAGGATCTATTTGCTGTTTTTTTCTCTAGCTCCTTTATGTGTAAGGTTAGCTTTTGTATTTGTTCTTTCCAGTTTTTGAATGGATGCTTGTATTGCGATGTATTTCCCCCTTAGGACTGCTTTTGCTGCATCCCGAAGATTTTGAACAGTTGTATCTTCATTCTCATTAGTTTCCATGAATCTTTTTAATTCTTCCTTAATTTCCTGGTTGACCTTTTCATCTTTTAGCAGGATGGTCCTTAACCTCCACGTGTTTGTGGTCCTTCCAAACTTCTTGTTGTGATTAAGTTCTAATTTCAAGGCATTATGGGTCTGAGAATATACAGGGGACTATCCCGATCTTTTGGTATCGGTTCAGACCCGATTTGTGACCCAGTATGTGGTCTATTCTGGAGAAAGTTCCATGTGCACTTGAGAAGAATGTGTATTCAGTTGAGTTTGGATGTAGAGTTCTGTAGATATCTGTGAAATCCATCTGGTCCAGTATATCATTTAAAGCCCTCGTTTCTTTGCAGATGTTGTGCTTAGAAGACCTATCAAGGGTAGGAAGAGCTAGATTGAAGTCACCAAGTATAAGTGTATTATTATCTAAGTATTTCTTCACTTTGGTTATTAATTGATTTAAATATTTGGCAGCTCCTACATTCGGGGCATATATATTGAGGATTGTTAAGTCCTCTTGTTGGATAGATCCTTTAAGTATGATATAGTGTCCCTCTTCATCTCTCACTACAGTCTTCGGGGTAAATTTTAGTTTATCTGATATAAGGATGGCTACCCCTGCTTTCTTTTGAGGACCATTTGAATGGTAAATAGTTCTCCGACCTTTTATTTTCAGGTTGTAGGTGTCCTTCTGTCTAAAATGAGTCTCTTGTAGACAGCAAATAGATGGGTCCTGCTTTTTTATCCAGTCTGAAACCCTGCGCCTTTTGATGGGGTCATTAAGCCCGTTCACGTTCAGAGTTACTATTGAAAGGTATGAGTTCAGTGTCATCATGATATCTATTTAGTCCTTGTTTTTGTGGATTGTTCCACTGAACTTCTTCTTAAAGGGGAATTTTAAGAGTCCCCCTTAAAATTTCTTGCAGAGCTGGTTTGGAGGTCACATATTCTTTCAGTTCCTGCCTGTCTTGGAAGCTCTTTATCTCTCCTTCCATTCTGAATTAGAGCCTTGCTGGATAAAGTATTCTTGGTTGCATGGTCTTCTCATTTAGGACCCTGAATATATCCTGCCAGCCCTTTCTGGCCTGCCAGGTCTCAGTGGAGAGGTCTGCTGTTACCCTAATACTCCTCCCCATAAAGGTCAGGGATTTCTTGTCTCTTGCTGCTTTAAGGATCTTCTCTTTATCTTTAGAATTTGCAAGCTTCACTATTAAATGTCGAGGTGTTGAACGGTTTTTACTGATTTTGGGGGGGGGTGGAATCTCTCTATTTCCTGGATCTGAATGCCTGTTTCCCTTCCTAGATTAGGAAAGTTTTCAGCTAGGATTTGTTCAAATACATATTCTGGCCCTCTGGCCCTTTTGGCGCCCTCAGGAACCCCAATTAAATGTAGGGTTTTCTTCCTCAGGCTGTCGTTTATTTCCCTTAATCTATCTTCATGGTCTTTTAATTGTCTGTCTCTTTTTCCTCATTTTCCCTCTTTGCCATCAACTTGTCTTCTATGTCACTCACTCGTTCTCCCACCTCGTTAACCCTCGTCGTTAGGACTTCTAGTTTGGATTGTATCTCATTCAATTGATTTTTAATTTCTGCCTGATTGGATCTAAATTCTGCAGTCATGAAGTCTCTTGAGTCCTTTATGCTTTTTTCTAGAGCCACCAGTAGCTGTATAATAGTGCTTCTGAATTGGCTTTCTGACATTGAATTGTAATCCAGATTTTGTAACTCTGTGGGAGAGAGGACTGTTTCTGATTCTTTCTTTTGAGGTGAGGTTTTCCTTCTAGTCATTTTGCTCAGTGCAGAGTGGCCAAAAGCAAGTTGTATTGGGAAAAGGAGAAAAAGAGAGGAGAGAAAGAAGGAAAGAAAAGAGAAAAAGAAAAAAGAAAGAAAAAAGGAAGAAAAAAAGAAAAAAAGAAGAAAAAGAAAAAGAAAGGAAAAAAAAGGGTGGGGGAAGCAAACAGAAATCAAAAAGCAAAACAAAACAAAACACGGGGGAGTATCTTCTGATTCTGTATACTTTAAGTCCCTTGACTTCCCCCTGGAACTTGTCCCTCTAGCTGGTCTTCTGGGGGAGGGGCCTGTTGTGCTGATTTTCAGGTATTAGCACTTGGCGGAGATGCTCTGCCCCTGCCTGGTGCAGGGCTCAGTGGGGGTTGTTTACCCCGTGAGGCCCCAGGAGGAACAGCCACAGGGGCGGCGCCAGCTCTGCAGCCCTGGAGTCAGCTCCCGCAGTAGCTCCGGGGCTCTCAGTCTGCAGGGCCTGGAGGCTCCGGGGCGGGGCCGCTGATCTGCTCAGCTCGGGGCAGGAGTGTCCTTTCGGTCCTGGGCCCTCCCGGCTGGGCAGCCCCCTCCGCGGAGCTGCCACCCGAGCCCCTCCGAGCTGCTCCCGCCCTGCAGCCCCCTCCACACGGAGCCTCTTCCTCCGCCCGAGCCCCTCCGAGCTGCTCCGGGTCCTGCCGTGAGCGCTGCAGTCCTTAGGGAGCTCCGCGCACTCTCCCGGGGCGCAGGTGCCTGTTAGTGTCCCAGGGAGCCTGAGGGCATCCCCACCCTTCTGGGTCCTGCTCCAACTCCCTGCAGGCCCCTTCCCGCCCGGGAAGGTTGGTGCAGCTCCTGCTTCTCCGGGACTGGGCTCTCCTGTCCTGGGGACACTCGCCCCGGCCTCAGCCTGGCTCCTAGCGGGGCCCCTCCCCCTTGGAGGCCTTTTGTTTCTTTATTTCGTTTCCCCCCGTCTTCCTACCTTGATAGAAGCGCAAACTCTTCTCACTGTAGCATTCCAGCTGTTCTCTCTTTAAATCTCAGGCCGAATTTGTAGATTTTCAGGATGATTTGAAGGTTATCTAGGTAATTTGGTGGGGACAGGTGACTTGGGGACCCTACTCTTCCGCCCTCTTGCCCCTCCCCTGCCAGGGTCCAGGATTGAGTCCCACATCATGCTCCCTGTGGGGAGCCTGCTTCTCCCTCTACTTATGTCTCTGCCTCTCTCTGTGTGTCTCTCATGAATAAATAAATAAAGTCTTTTAAAAAAGAGAAAAAATAGAAAGATCAAACTTTTCTCTTCATATAGGTAAGAGTTCTAGGGTTTTTGTTGTTGTTGTTTGTAGGTTTTGTTTTCTGGTGACATTGGTCAGAGCTGGTCCCTTTGTGCCTTACTTTATACAATCTTAGAAGATAAGCCCTCTAGTGGGTTGAATAGTGGGTCCCCCCAAAGTATATCCCAATTTCTAACTCCTGGTGTCTGTGAATATGACCTTGTTTGGAAATAGGTTTGCAGACATAATTAAGTTAAGGATCTTAAGAAGAAATAATCCTGGTGGCCTTAAGTCCAGTAACTAGTGTCTTTATGAGGAGAAAAGAGAGGGAGATTTAAGACCCACATACGCAGAAGAGAAGACCGTGTGATATTGGAGGCAGTGACTATAGCAAAGGGATAGCCTGGGGCCCCCGGAGCTGGAAAGCATAAGGAAGCATCCTCCTCTAGAGCCTCTGAAAGAGTGTGGCCCCACTGACACCCAAATCCCAGATTTCTGACCAATGATTCTGTGAAGGAGTAAATTTCTGCTCTTTGTAGTCATTTGTTATGGTGGCTGAAGAAACCTAGCAAGTCCACTGTGTGCTGAAAAGTTCAGGTGAAGAAAAAAGGCAGTTGGATTTGATATAACAAAGCTGGGAAGACAAAAACAGATTTGCCGCCAACTGTCTCATTGATTTGAGTCCTGAAACACCATTCATAAATGCTGGGGTACCACTGCAGAGTTACTTTGAATTATAATAATAATAATACTAGAGTAAATGGCTCACTTTATGTATTTATCTTAACACTGACGTAAGTTAAGGAAAAGACAGTGAACAATTTCTCACACAGACTAGAAGGATGGCTTCTAGCATGACATCCTGCATTTCTTCTTGGCAGGGTCTGTATGGGGAAAGTAGAGACTAGGATGTGGTCTTCACAGAGTTTTGCTCCTGGCAGCCTTCCTCCAGCCACTCATAAGAGAGATATTCCAAAATGCTTGGAGTGAGAAAAGTGTAGTTTTTGGTCAGGTTTGCCTGTGAGAACATGCAGCTGCCTTGTCTTTGCAGATAAACTTTATGAAAATTTCTTAATCGGAAAGCTTTTCTGAAGTGAGTTTTAGTTCTTGAGGGAAACACAATAGGCTCAGGATCAAAGGCTCAGTGAGACCTTTAGGATTTTGTCTTTCCAAGGATGTGACTTCCTGCTCTGCCCTCCCCAACTCATCTGCCCTTGATACCATACTGTGTAGACTATGAGAGTTGTGGTCCACATCAGATGTGGTATTTGCTCATTTGTTCAGACACCCTAATGACTCCAGGCTTGTGCTAGACTCTAAGCATTCCATAGCACAACTGAGAAGTAACATGTGACCTATGACGCCATGTGCTAAAAGGAGGCGTTAATAAAGCCCTGTGGGGACATATGTGAGGAAATCATTAATTCTCACTGGGAGATGTCATCTGGGAAGGCTTCATGTGGGAGACAACATTTTAGTAGAATCTTGAAGGATGCATAGAGGTTTTCCACAAAACAAATATGGAAGCATTAAAACTGGTAAGTTACCTTTATTGAACACCCATCATGGGCCGGGCAGTGATCTCAGTGATTTAAATGCAGTGCCTTAGTTAAGCCTCATGACTACTTTATGAGGCAGAGGTGCAGTTACTGACCATCTCTGAGAGGTAAAGAAGCTAAATCAGAGAGCATTTCAATGACCTTCCCAAGTGACCCAGGTGAGAGGGGGACTAAGAGGGCCACCTCCCAAGCTGGCCCTGTACCACCCACTGCACACCTTGCTCTGGCTCCTCTAGGCAGCGGGACCATTGCGAGGAGAGGGAGACATGAGAGGGAGCTCATGACCAGGTAAGGAAAGTGCACATGTTTCATCTCCCCTCCCCACCCCGGGTGATATGTGATGCTTCCCAGCGCTGCACTGTGAGAAAGTGGCTGAACACCTCTGAATTTCAGTTTCTTCTTGATATAGCTTCAGTAGTGGACCTGCCAGTGGTACCTGTACCCCTCTTCCTTCCTTTGTTGCTGCTTCATCCTTTGCATGGCTTTCTGCTCCTCTCCTTTTCTTCTGACCCAATATTTATTGAATAGAAGAAGCAGGGGTGCAGGAAGGAATGATCAGAGAATGAGGTCTAGTTTTGCAGTTTACTGAGCTGTAATTGACATGCCGTAAAATTCACCCGTTTTGCAGTTTTATGAGATTTATGGGTTGTTCTGTCACCAGCACCACAGTCAAGGCATGGCACATTTCCATCATCCCCAAAAGTCCCTTCTTGCCTCTGCTTAGCCAGGGCTTTCTCCCCTACCAGTCCCTGACAACCACTTGTGTAGCCTTTGTCACTCTCATTCTGCCTTTTGTAGCATCTCACATTAGTGTAATCATGCAGTATGTGCTCCGGCTTCTTTCACTGAGCATAATTACTTTCGGGTTCATCCACATCTATCAGTTGTTTATTGCTGAATTAAACCACGTTGTGTGGGCATGCTACATACTTTGTTTATTCATTCGCCCATGGCCACGCAGATTGTTTCCAGTTTCAGGCTAGTATGAGTAAACATTCTATGTCCCTATATGGCTGTTTGTTCTTATTTATTCGGGTGAGCACATAGGAGTCATTGTACTGTCTTTTAGACTGAATATTTTCTATCTAGACATATTTTTCCCCTTTTATACACAATTACATCTTCTGTAGCATTTCTGAGTCTGTTTCTATTGCCTGATTTTTCTCCTGGTTACCCGGTCACGTCGGATTGGCTCCTGTCCATTGTGAAGTTTACCTTGTCGAGTGCCAGGTTTTGTTGTATTCTTCTAATCAGTGTTGACTTTGTTCTGGCTTGTAGATCAGAGTGATTCTTTGGAGGTTGCCTTTAAGCTTCTTCAGGGCCAGTCCAGAGCAGCCTTTACCAGGGCTAATATAGCTCCACTATTATGGTATGACCCTCTGAGCACTCTGCCCAGCGTCCCCCATCTTGCAAGGCTTCTCCAGTCTGGCTGATTGGAACACAGACTGTTTCCAACCCTATGTGCGTTCCAGAATTGCTCACCTTTACTGCTTCAGGAGATTCTCTCTTTGGCCTTGTACACACAGCTGAGTACTGACAGAGACCCCCAGGGGCCCCTCTGCGGATGTTAAGATACTCTCCTTATGCAGCACTCCTTTCTCTCAGATAAACTACCTCCAAATTCTAGCTGCCTTCACTTCCCTGAACCTTGACCTTGGTCATCTGATCTCAACAAGAGGGTAGAGTTTTATTTGAATTTATTCTTCTTACAGTGACCAAGGGACTTCCCTTCACATTTCTTCATTTCTACCTATTTTCATAGTATCTGAAAACAACTGTTTTATGTATTTTGTCTGATTTTTCTAGTTATAGCAGTCGGTACACTCCTGGGTTGAATGGAAGCAGAAGTCCAAGCATTAATTTTTGGTGGGAGAGGCTGATCAAAAGCAAGTAAATAAATTAGGTAATTTCCAAAGTGTGGCAATTCCTATGACATAAAATAGAGTAATGTGTAAAAACAATGCAGGAATGAGACTAGTCAAAAAAGACCCTCCCTCTGAAGATTAATGACAGAACATAGAAAGGGCTTAGGGTTCTATCTGAAATAGCGTCCTATGAGTTTCATGTTTTGATATTATGTTCTTCTTAAGCAGAATAGCATGGTGGCTACGGGCACAAACTCTGGAGTAGGATGTGCTGGGTTTTAGTTCTGGGTCCAGCATTCAGTGATAAAAGCTTGGGTGATTTTTTTGTGCCTCCATTTCTTATCTGTAAAATGGGGACGACTAAGGTTCCTCCTCATAGATTTATGATGAGAATTACATGAATAAAAACATGAAGGTTTACCTAGTGCCCAGGTATCATAACCGTGTCATAGAATCTTCTGGATTTTCTTGCCTTTCCCCTTTCTTGTCTGCCCAGCCATGCCCCGAGCATGTGCTAAAAGAATGTTTTGCTCTGCTATGTTCCATAAGGAAGACCCTGGGGACATGACCATGTTGAGAACCCCTGGCAGGTGCACCCCATTTTCAGGGGCACTTTGCCAGGGTCCTGGCACATGAGAATGATCATCTGTGCTGGGTCCCAGCCCAGTGGGGGAGTCAGGCTACAAGAGTCAGGACTGGACCTGGCCCCACAAGCCCTGCGGGGGACACAGAGGTGCTGGCTGTATGCAGTGGAAAGCCCCGTGGCTTGGATATGAGGTCTTGGGCAGTGCTTCCTCTCTTTGCTGCTGGCTCTGCAATCTTCCTGCCCATTGTGGTCGGCCTTGATCTCACCGCTAGTTCCATCTTCTCTGCTCCTCTCCCTCATTTGTCTCTGTTGCTCTGCCCCTTCCCGGCCCACCTAGGTCAGTCTGTCTCCCTCTTTCTCAAAGACTGTACCTTCTCAGTCTTTCTGTCTATCCAACTGTCTGTCTTTTTCTCTTTTAGATAAAAGTTCTTCCTCTTTCTCCCTCACATCCTCTCTCTTTCCTTCCTCCCCCACTCCTGTCCTTGTCCCTCTCCTTCCCTCCTCCTTTGTTCCCTCCATCCCTCTATCTCCATCTCTCCTCCATCCTTCCTCCCAGCTCCTTCTCTATCCTCCCCCATCCCTCCCTCCTCCTTTATCCCTCCCCATCATTCCTTCCCATCCTTTTTCCTCCATCCCTCCTTCCTCCTTCTTCCTCCTCCATCCATCCTCACTTGGATGGAGCCTGACAAGGGACTGAGAATCAGCCCAAGCCAGCAGTCTGCGGTCTGCTCACTGCAGTCATGGGGCACCAGCCAGTCCACAGTAACTGTATGGGGGGTGGTTGTTCAGGTTAGAAGGGAGTTAGTTCTCTATGTGGGCTTGGGTTTCAGAGGTGCTAAGCTTAACTTCAGGATCAGTTCTTTAGAGGTGCCATCAGATCTGTTTTAGCTTTTAATTGAACAAATGTCATCTGCTAGCTGGTCCTCTGGCATCCAGAGGTTGTGTTAAATTGATGGGAAGCTGTTGCACAAGCAACAAAGAAGTACTGCTTACAGGTAACATTGTAACCAAGGAAGTGCTAACCATTACACAGAGGAAGGAATTAGAGAAAACACATGTAATGGTCATCCAGAGCCAGGATGTGGGAACACACAGGACCCACCTGAGCCAGCCCACAACCCCACGCCCATTCTGCATGTGTCCCTCTGACTTGCATGTTGTGTCCAGGATGCTGCCTTTCTCTCCCCTGAGCTTCAGGATTTATGTTTCTCTCTGCCCCTGTTGTCCCTGTGTCTGTCTAGCTTTTTAAAAGTGTGTGTGTCTTTTCTCTCTGTCCCTCCTGTTTGACTTAAGCTTGTGCGATGTCTGTCTTTGTGAGTCTCTCTAACTTCCAGTCTGGCCCTCATGTCACCACGGGATGCTTCCGCTGCAGTCACCATCTGAGATCTTAACACCCCTCTCCCCCTGGCAGCGGACCCTGCCCCCGTGGGCCTTCCAGCTCCATGGCCAACGCTGGCTCAAATCCAGTGTCAGGACTCAACTGCATACATCCCGCTATGTGGACGGTGGACATAAACTTGATGGTGAGGCCTGCGGGGTGGCCACTTTCCAAATTGTGTATGACCCCTAACCTTGTCCATCAGGTGGCCCTTACCACCACTGCTCTTGGTTACTTGTATGGGTGAGCTTGCCCAGTGCAAGGGGGTGGCCACTGATCACAGATCCTTCTACATGGCTTTTGTCTCTTCCTTCCAAGCTGCCACCCAGGCGACACTGGGACTGTACTTCTGCAGAGATACATTTTATCGACTCCTTCTGAGTGCCATCGTATTGGAAATAACTTTCTCCCTGTTATTCGGGGACACATAAGGAACTGAATTTTGAAGTCACTTACTGCTTTGTGGACATAAATTATTAGAATCCAAAAATAACCATTACATGGAAGGAACTAGGCTGATCTCAGAGTTACATAATACACAACAGTGGGATTGAAGGTCTTTGTTTCTGCTGGAGCCAGAGTCCTTGTTTATCTCTGAATGAAGCTTACACCTATCTTACAGCTTTAGAAATCAGAAGTCAGGGTGTCTGAGAGCGAAACGGGCTCAGAGGTAGATTCCCATTCAGGGCCTGACACCCCTGTGCCAGGGACCAGAGGAAGTAGGCTGCTGGGCCTCTTGAACTGTGGTCTGGACCCTCTCACACGGGGAGGAGTAGCGGCTGGAATCAAACCTGCTAGAAGCCACGTGTAATTGTGGCGTGGGGCTTTGGGGCTCCTTGGCTGTTTCTTCAAAATCTTAATGCTTAGTGGGTTTGTAAAATATCTTCTTACAAGTCTTAAAATCAAAGCTTGTACTAATCTGTCTTTTATCCTTAAAGCTTTTGACTTAGACAAAGAAATAGTGTTGGCTTCGTTTTCCAGGTGAGGAACTACGAGAAGTTGCAGGGTGGCCAGGGTGATGGGCTTTGGCCTGTACGTGCTTTTGTTCACATCCCGGCTTAGCTGCTTAGCAGAATGCTGGCCAAATTAAAGGACCCTTTTCAGCCTTGGTTCTCTCGTTTGCACAAGGAGAATGAAAATAGTAATCCTTAATAGGAACAGTTGAGGATTAAGTGAGATATTAATAAGACTAATTAATGTTTATCAAATACTTATGATGTAGCAGGCTGTCCTTTAGTGTGATTTTTACTTTTAGGTGTGAATACATATTATACTGTATTTATTATAAATGTGCATAATTATTAGCAGATAATGCGTGTAAATCATTTAGCACAGTGCCTGGCATCTACCTAAGTGTTTGAAGAGAGTTAGTTATCATAGACAATGTCTGTTAGGCATTAACCATGTCCTATATCTTTATGCATTTATTCACTGATTTGTTTGTTCTTTTGGTTCTTTGTTTTATTGTAAAACTTCCTCAGAGTCTGAGTACCTGCATTTCCCAAATACCTTCAGCAAAATTCCCCAGATGGCAACATCCTCTCTCTACACGAACATGCACTTGTTGCTGCTTTTATGAAATGTTTGAGTCCCACACATGATGATCCTTCATCTGCAGATGTTTCAGTGTGAATTTTCCCAACACTCTCGCACAGGTAGAGTGAGAATATCAAAATCAGCAGGTTAAATAATCGATACAAAGAATTACTTCGGCCCCAGACCTTGCTTGGATTTCTTCTACTGTCCCACTCACATTCATTGTAGCAGAGGAATTGTACATGTTTTTGTCTGTTCAGGGAGCTGGTCTGGAATTACACAGACATTTGTTGCATTTCTGTCCATCCTCTTCAGACTGGGCATTTCTGAGTCTTTGAATTTCAGACTGTGATACATTTGAAATGTACAGGCCAGTTGTTTTGTAGAATGTGCCTGAAGTGCAAGTTTGTCTTATGTTTCCTCATTATCAGATTCACTCTTTCTTTCTGGAAATGCTCCAGAAGTGATGTATGTCCTTTTTCAGGACTTAGGATGTCTCTTGATCCCAGTAAGTGAGGTTATCTTAGATCACATGGGTGATGTGATATATGCTGGGATTTGGTTCCAGAGAGTTACTGCTTTTCTCTTTGAGGTCATAGATCTCCTGCACAGAGATACATTGACACTCTATGAATCGGCTGTGTCTTATCATACTTTTAATTACTAATAGTGTTCATGCTGTATTATCATTACAGCAATGGTAATAAATGGTGGTTGCCAGGTGGTGGTATTCCAATTTCATCATTCGTTTTTTATTTATTAGTTGGAATTCTACCCTAAGGGTGAAAGTTTTCTTTCTCCCCTAATTGTTTATTTACATCAGTATGGACTCAGAAGCTTATTATATATTATACATGTCAAATATATATATATATGTATATACACACACACACTATACATATACAATTAGTTATTATAATTATTTATGGTGGCGTAAGATTGTCCCAGATTGACCAGTGGGAGCTCCTTCAAGCTGTCTCCTGTATCCTTTTGACATTTGTTCAAGCCCTTTGTTACTTTCTAGCTCTACAATATATTTTAGGCTCATTATCTTGTGTTTTTTTTTTGCGAAATCAGCCATTTCTCTGAGGACCTCTGTTTTCCTTTCCTCAGAGAGGATATTTAGAACTAAAATCTGGGTCTAGGTATGCTGATTGCCAAGGTATAATTGTATCAAAGCCTTCTGAGCAAAGGGAACTAGGAGAAGCTATATAAATACACACCTACGTTTGTATACCCATAAACATGCATATACCTGTCATCTCCCACAAGTTCATGGCTGTACCTCTACTTCTAATTCATGACCAGAGTTCATTCTTACCCTTTCTTTTTTCCATTTTTTTGCAAACGAAAGGTTTGCTTATTGTTGAGAGAGACAGCAAGAGTGCATGAGTGGGAGGGGCAGAGGGACAGGGAGAGAGAATTCAAGCAGACCCTGCACTGAGTGTGGAGCCCAGTGTGGAACTCCATCTCACCCCCCTGAGATCACATCCTGAGCCAAAACCAAGAGTCAGATACTTCACTGACTGCTACCCAGACACCCCTCTTCTTTCTATTTTAAATTCACTTCTCTAGCAGTGAGAAACCTGGCTCTCCTTATTATCAACATATCTTATTTGGTCAGTCCTAGAATTCACTGAAGCAGTTTTGGAACTGCCAACTCTTATATTTGTGGAAAACCCACCCAACTAGAATTCAGTATGTGTTTACACATATTTTTATCATTGGCCTGAGAGTATATAATCAAAATAGTATGAAAAGCTGAAAGTTACATGTAACTTTTTTTAACCTAGATTTTAATAGCTTAGAACAATGATAGTTTATCCTTGCTCACACTGCAGGTCCCACACACATCAGCTGGGGACTTTGCATAGCATTATCCTCTCTCTGGACCTGTGCTAATGCAAAACAACCCCAGTACCCATCAATTAATAAATGGGTAAATAAAACGTGGTTCTATCCATACAATGGAATATTATTCAGCCACAAAAATGAATGAAGTGCTGGCACAGGCTACACCATGAATAAACCTTAAAAACATTATACTTTGTGAAATAAGCCAGACACACAGGGCATGTATACTATGATTCCATTTATATGAAATGTCCAGAATAAGCAAATTCATAGAGACAGAACAGAGATAGGTAGTTGTAGGGGCTTAAAGGGTAAGGAGAGGTTGGAGAGTGACTCCTACAGGCATGTAGCAGCAGGTCAAACAATGGATTGGATCCATATATTGAGTAACAGTAGTATGCTGTGCTTCAGTTTCATTACTTGTAAAATGAGAATTTTTTTTCAAAGGATTTAAAAGGATGGCAGACAGGGGTGCCTGGGTGGCTCAGTCAATCCTCCAACTCTTGGTTTTGGCTCAAGTGATGATTGCAGGGTTGTGAGATTGAGCCCCGCATAGGGCTCTGCACTTAGCATGGAATCTGCTGGAGATTCTCTCCTTCCCCCTCTGCCCCTCCAACCGCTTGCACACGTGCATGTGTGCATGCACTCTCTCATAAATCAATCAATCAATCATTTTTAAAAAAAGAAAAAAAAAGGACGAGATATGCCCACCATTTCTCTTTCTGGGCACATTGTTTGGCTGGATTTCACTGTCCACTTGAACTTAGGTATGACCATGTGTTTTGATCTGGGCAATGAAACTTGTGTGGAATAATGAGCTCATTCCCGGTCAGAAACTCTAAGAACACAATACCCCATGCTCTCCCTTTCTCTGTCACAGTAGCTCTTCTATTAACCTGGGTCCAGAGTAAGGACAATGCAATGCAAAGTCATGAAGATTTACACCTCTGTCTTATTCTAAGGGTTTTATAGCTCTTATATTTGTGTTTTTGATTCATTTTGAGTTTGTGTATGTGGTGTGAGGGTAAGGGTCCAGTTTTGTTTCTTTGTTTTTTTCCACGTGGATATTCAGCTAATCCACATCTTTTGTTGAAAAGACCATTCTTTGAAACCTTTTAATTGTCTTGGCACCCTTGTCAAAAATCAATTGACTGGAAATGGAAATTGTGAAGCTTTATTTATGGAAAGTCCATTATATTCAGAAAGGGTGAGTCCTCCTGCTTTGTTCTTCTTAAAGATCATTTTGAGTATTGGAGTCCCTTCATTTCTATATGGGTTTTGGAATCCATTTGTCAATTTCTGTAAAAAAGCACCTGGACATTTCATGGTGATTGTATTAACTGTGTAGATCACTTTGAGGAGTATTATCTTAACATTATTAAGTATTTCAATCTATGAACACAAGATGTTTTTACATTTGTTTTGATATCTTTAAGTTCCTTTCAATAATATTTTGTCATGTTCACTGTACTATTCTTACACTTTGGTTGAATTTAACTAATTTAATTAATTATTGTTGAAGCTATTCTACACAATAACTTTTGATTTAATTTCATTGATTTTCTGTATTGTTTTCTCTTTCTTAGATGATTCTTTTCTACTCTTTATTTGTAAAATTTTGTCACAGATGCCATCATAAATCAAGAAAAACACTGAGATAGAATTTTTCTAGCCACTAAGATTGTGGCTCAAATACACAAAGAACTCTAAGAAATTCATTTAAAAATACAAACAGGCAAATAGAAAAATGGAAGAATAATTAGAAAAATAACACGCAAACAATTCACAAAAAAGCAGATGCAAATAGACAATAAAAGTATGAAACAAATGTTCAACTTCAAGTTCAGAGAGATATTAAAGTAGCAACAATGCCATGTTTTTACCTTTCAATACTAACAAAAATTAAACAGATTGATCCTATAAAATGGTGCAAGGATATGGAGCCACAGTGTCATGTATTACTGATCAATGTGGAAACTGCTACTATATTATTGAGAAACAATCTGGCAGTACTTATTAAAATGAAAAAATGTGCATGCCCTTTGGGTTTTTGTTTTTGTTTTAAAAGCTTATGTATCATGGTATGTTTGCCACAAGTGAAGTTAACCATCTGTCATGTTACGTTGCTGTTACAACATCGCTGACTGCATTCCCTTATGCTGTGCCTTTTATTCCTGTAACTTCTTCATCCACTCTATTTATTCCTTTCTTTTTTCTGCTTGTTTTGGATTTAGTTTGCTTTTCTTTTCCTAATTCCTTAGGGTGGAAGCCTAGGTTATTGGTTTGAGATGTTTCTTTTTTTCTTCTTTTTAATAATGTAGGCATTTACAGCCATAAATTTATCTCTAAGTACTACTTTTTCTGCATCTTGTAAGTTTTGGTATGTTGTGTTTTTCCTTTCACTCATCTCAAGTCATTCTTCCAATTTCCTCTGTGATTTCTGCTTTGAACCATTTATTGTTTAAAAGGAGGCTGTTTAATTTCTCCATGTGTGTGGATTTTCCACATTTTGTCCTCTTATCCTGTTCTACTTTCACTCCATTCCTTTTTTTTTTTTTTAAAAACTTTTATTTATTTATGATAGTCACACAGAGAGAGAGAGAGGCAGAGACGCAGGCGGAGGAAGAAGCAGGCTCCATGCACTGGGAGCCTGATGTGGGATTCGATCCTGGGTCTCCAGGATCGCGCCCCGGGCCAAAGGCAGGCGCCAAACCGCTGCGCCACCCAGGGATCCCGTTTCACTCCATTCCTATGGGAGAACAAACTAGTGAATTTTGTTTGCGTTATTGTACTTTTCAACTCCAGGATTTCCATTTGGTTCTTTTGTTCATAATTATTCATAATTTATATTTCTTTATTGGCATTCACTCATCGCTGAGACACCTTCCTCATACTTCGGGTCTCTAAACATGATTTTCTTTTTTAGTTCTTTGAACGTATTTGAAATAGCTGGCTTAAAATATCTGCATCTTTGTCTAGTAAGTCCAACATCTGGGCTTCCTCAAGGACAGTTCTCTTGATTACTTTTTGTCCTATGCCTAGGCCATACTTTTTTGTTAGTTTGCATGTCTCCTAATTTTGTTGTTGTTGTTGAAAAGTGGAAATTTTAAATAATGTAGCAACTCTGCAATTAGATTGTTTCCTTTCCCCTGAGTTTGTATTTATTGTTTTTTGTAATAGTTTGTTTAGTGACTTTAATGAACTAATTCTGTTAAGTCTCTATTCTTTGTTGTGTGTGGTCTCTGAAGTCTTTGGCCCTTGTGGTAGTCAGCCAATGATTGAACAGAGGTTTCTTTAGACCCTTGGAATTAATAAGTGTCCCAGTCTTTGCCAAGAGCTTCTCTGTGTGTTGGGACATGCTTTCTATACTAGCCAGGTATTTGACAGCTCTGCCTTAGCTTTCAGTTCCTGCTTTCATAGAACCTCAAAGTCGACAAGAAGTGAGAACTTCTTGTTAGGTCTTTTCTGAGTATGAACACAGTCCTGGGCATGCACACAGCTCTAAGTTAATCATGATCTTATAGATTCCCCAGGGTAGGTATTAGCTTTTGGGAGCACCTGTGGGCATCTCATTCATCATCATTCCTTTTAAGCTTTTAGGTTAGTCTGGTTTTTTGCACCAGACTTTTTTCACCACTCAGAGGCAGCTATGAAGTTAAACAATTGCCTACAATTGCTTTTAATAAATACTTCTAGGAGAAAAGCTTTTCACACTGTGTGAACTCAGAGTGAAGTGAAATACTGATAGACTTGCAAGTGGGATCTGCCAGGGAACTATAAGACAAGTTGAATAATGGCAATTCTTTGGGAATTAGGGTGTAAAAGATCCCAGCCCTGATCTCTCTCCAGTGGCTTTTATACTGCAAACCTTGTGCTTTTGACTGTGAATGTGGGCTATAATTTTTTAAAGCTACTATGGGGCTAAGAAGTAGGGATGGGAATAACCAAGTTAAAATGCCACAAAGTTCTCTTTCTTTAAAAAAAAAAAAAGATTCAGACGTTTTTCTTGAATAAATGCTCTCCTGGTTGCATAAGCCTTTGTTTTATTTCCAGAGTTCTAAAAAAGTTGATTTTAACTTTTTTCCCCCAGTTTTCTCCTTGCTTTTATGGAGAGAATTTTCAGATATCCTTACTCTGCCATTTCCACTGATGCTGCTGTAGTGTGCAACATTAATGGAAACTCATCTTCATAAAGGAATATAAATATGCTTTCAAGACATAAAACCTAGAGCTTGCACAAATAGGACAGAATAAAAGACTTATATTTTGATAGATGGTGAATTTTTAGCAGTCTGTGGCACCAGGGGATGATTTAAATGTAATATTTAACAAGATAAATTGCTTTCTTATTGTGTCAGAAGCAAGTAGGATTGCCTTTGGAATTTTAGAGAGACCATTGATGGACATTGGAAAACATGGTTGTAAAAATCTCAGCCACCTGTGCAAAAACTAAAAGAAGAAACATGGTTGCAGAGGTATTTAGATAAACTCACAAGCTTGGATCAGTTGTGATTGGTGGTTATGAAAAATAAAGTCACCTCCCTTGAAACTCAGTTTAGTAAAATTATTGTGGTGTCTTCCTTGAAGGCTGTGAGCTTCTACAGGGTAGAGATTGGTGTTCATTTTAGAGCCAATATGTTGCCTATTCTCATGTGTATTTGTCAAGACTTTCAGTTGTAAATTGGCTTACAATTCAAGTTGACTTAAGTAAAACAGTTTATTTCATGTATCTAATTTCCAAAGATAGAAGACACAGATATAGCTGGATTTAGAAACCCAGAAATCTTTCCCAGGACTCTGTCTTATCCTTCTCTTGTCTTTGATTTCCATTGTTTGTATTTCACTTGAATCAGTCTTTGAGGACACGACACTGGCATACCTCAACTGGCCACATTCGGTGTGCTCATCTGTGAAGCCTGACTTGGCCATCTGAGGTCAGCACCATCTAAGTCACCTTCATTGGTAGCAGAGTGGAAGATTACCTAAAGGAAAATAAAATGTTTTTTATTACAAACAGAAGGCTGAATGGATGTTCAGTATCCGTGAATGCTCATAAGGCAGAATTAATGCCTGCCCATTAAACACAGCAAACGCCCATATTGGTTTTTTTTTTTTTTTCAGTTGCATTATGAGTAGAATTTAGCCATTTGTTCTGGAATCATGATATAGTCTCTGTTCTTTGTACACATTGTAATCATGCCCACACCCACACCACTATCCCATCTTTAGTGAGCTCTCATCTCAACTTCTGCAGTGCTTCCTGCTTCCTGTCCTTGCTGTACTCCTTAAATATAAAGGTACATATACTTCATGCCCCTGGTGAGAATGGAATACTTAGGAACGTGGACTAGAGTTACATGCTTTTGTAGTTAACTCCTTGAGAATTCATCCAGAGGAGAGGGCATATGTAAAAAAAAAAAAAAATCCCAACTTATTTTTACATCTTTCTTAGATTGGGGTTGGCATTGCTTACAGCTGTTCATTACAAAGTTGATTTTTTTTTTATTGACAAGTAGCTGTTATTTTTCAGGTTTGCTATCAGTGAATAACAAATCTATAAACTGGGAATAATGCAAGGAATTATCTTGGAAGGGTTGTTGAGTAAACTGAATGAGCAATTAATTACATGTAAAGTACTTAGAACACTGCCTGTCATTATCATCATTGTTATTTACTCATTGATTCCATCTCTTACCCATCTTCAGGTTTAAGGTGGATAATGAGAGGCTGATTTAGAAAATCAAATGTGGACCCACTTAGTGCCTGAGCTGAGACTAGCACTCCAAGAGTGAAGGGAGCACTTGAAATGATTATCCGTTGGGTTGATTCTGGTGGAGCCTACTGTTGAGTATTCTGAGGATCTCGCTGCTGTGGCCCAGTTTCCCATCAGCTTCTCCTGTTGACTCTTTCTCTTTGGACAAGTGTGGAAGAGCATCTTCACTAGAGTCCCTTTGTGAACCTGCCTGGTGGTTCTTTCATTCATTCATAGAAGCAATCTCTCGTAGCATCTACTGCAATACCTACAGTTATTGAGCTCTTGCTGCTCATTATATGCCAATTCTGTTCTAAGCTTTGTACATTTTCATTAAATCTTGATGGTACGTATTTTTATTATCTCTGTATTCCAGGGAACTCAGGCACAGGGAGAAGTAAATAACTTGTGGCAGACCTGGTAGTAGACTATAAAAAGCCATTTACACACTCCTACTCCACTGCCAACTCTACTCCAGATGCCCACTTTCCCAGCCTCCTCTGCAGGTAGGCTGGCCATGTGACAAGCTTTGGACTTCCGATGAAAAGGAGCAGGCACAAGCAGGTGTACTCTCCATCCTGCCTTCTCCCTGTGTAGACAGTGGGCAGATGGCTGGTGTGATGGATGCCATTTTGCTACATGAAGGAGTGGCCAAGAGAATGGCAGAGAAGTAGCCCTGACCTCGGGGAGTCACTGGACCAGAGGCAGCAGCCACGGTCCTCCAGACTCTGGTTCTGTAAGAGGCATAATTAGACCTGTGTTGGATCATTTCACTTGAGTCAGGTTTTCCATGACTGCAGATCCATTGGAACAGAGGCTGGGCTAGCTTCAAACCCAGACAGTCCAGTTCCAGAGCCCACACATGTGACCTCTCTTCTGCACACCAGATACCATCCCCGGTTCTGTAGATGCAACACAGGTCAGAACAAAGGGGGCTGAGACACTTGGGGAGTTTACAGTCTAATGAGTCATCAGAGATGGAAACACAAACACAAGATAAACATAAGGTGAGCTGTGGTGGTCATTACTGTGCAGGACAGGCTAGGGCAGTGCTCATTCACACTGCGGAGGGCAGAAAAGCCCTATTCCTCTGAAGAAGTGGGCATGGAGGCTGAGATGGCCGGAGCAGAGGCAAGGTATAGTGGAGGGCTCTGCATGGGTAAGAGCGGGAGGTGTGCTGAGTGTGTGCTACCGTGGAGAGAAGTAAGAGAAGTCTGTGAGGAGGAACAGGAGGAAGGGTGAGAGAGCCGGAGGGTGGGCCAGGGTCAGATCACCACTGGCAGGGAGCATGGGCTTTATCTTAAGAATAACCAGTAGGATGCTTTCAAAGAGCTTGAATCTAGGAGAGAAATGATCTGAATTCTATTGAGATGAAAAAGAATCTCTTCAACTGTCATGGGGAGAGTGAATACAGGACATGGGTTGGAGGCCATTGTGGCTGTCCCAGTGAGGACAGTCTCTCTGTGGGGGGGTGGCCATGGAGATGGCAAGAATGTAACAGGTGAGACAGAAGTCATAAAGGTAGATCCTACAGGACCCCAGGGATCGGCAGAGGAAGAGAGAAACTAACATGATGCCAGTGTTCACAGATCCCTGGGCTAGAGGGGACTGGGGGCACATGGAGGCTTGGTGGGGAAGAAGGATCCTGGGTCAGGTCAGGGGTGCAGAGGTTGATATTCTGGGACTAGTTCTCTTCTGTTACTTGTGCTGTTATTTGTCTTCTTTTTAAAATATTTTATTTGTTTATTTATTTGAGAGAGAGAGAGAGAGAGAGAGAGAGAGAGAGAGATAGGGGTTGGAGAGCAGAGGGAGAGGGGCAAGCAGACTCTGGGCTGAGCTCAGAGACCATGCAGGGCTCGATCCCACTACCCTGAGATCACCACCTGAGATGAATCCAGAGTTGGCCACTTAACTGACTGAGCCATCCAGGTGCCCTGTTATTTGTCTTCTTAAATTGAAACTGCACTGAGGGCCACGTTCATTGTTTTAATAAGCACAAGCTATCACTTACCAAGTGACCCTTGAGTGGAGATTTGGCGAATGTTGGAAGGCACCCTGTGCAGAGCGTGAGCCTGGTTTTAGGCTGGGATGTGGGGTGGGGTGGGGTGGGGTGGGTGGCAGGAGGGGTTGTGGGGGGATAGGATGATGCCCCTGCCCCTGGGGGTGGAGAAGGAGGTCTAGCCGTCAGGCTTCCTGAGCTCAGGCTGGGATGAAATGCTCCCGACTCCGGAATTGTCGTGTCGCACGACCTGGGGAGTCGGTCCACGCAGACATAGTTTTAGTGGCAGGGCATGAGCTAAGGTGGAAATGGTCTGGCTGGCGGCCCCTTCCTGCTCGTGGGCTTCCCCATGTGTGACCTACACCCTCTGCTCTCCTGTGCAGGACACAGAGGTGCTGAACACAGCTGTCCTCACCGGGAAGGCCGTGTCGGTTCCTGTCAAGGTCGTGGGCATTCAGGAGGACGGCTCCGTGGTGGACGTGTCAGAGGCTGTGGAGTGCAGGTCTGCGGACGAAGATGTTGTGAAGGTACAAGGGTCCTGACCATCGGGCCTGCCAGGGGTCTGGTCCTCTGAGGGCCCTTCACTCTGTCCCAGGGTCTCATTGGGCTGGAGCGAGGGTGACAACCCCAAGGAGTGGGGGGCTGACCCCTCTAGAGGGGGCCTATCTATTCCCTCCCCAGAGTGGGGACCCCCAGTCTCTTGAACAGAAATAATTTTCTTCCCCTCCTTTTGGTCATGAGACAATATTTCCCTCATTTTAGCAATCCACATGTCATCTCAATGTTTGCCAACTTCCAGTGTAAATAATATTATTTACACAACATATTTTCTTCAATTGTCTCAGTTTTTCAAACTTAAATACTAATTTAGCCTCTGAAGGGAAGGAAAAAATCTTCCTCTATTCTTCATGTCCTTCTAACTGGACTAAGAATTAAATTGACATGAGATAGATTAGCAGGAGGAAAAAAACAAAGGTTTATGAAGTGTGCACAGAGGTCCAGTCATTAAATGGGAGACCTAAAAAAACCAGCAAGGTAGGCAGTTTTTGTGCTTTTTCCACCAAGAGACAGTGAATCTGGGAGGACTTGAGAAGACAAAACTTCACTTTGGAGGCTTTAGTTAGTAAGGCATTCTATCAGACAGGCAAGGCACTCTGACCAATTCAGCTAAGGCACACACCTAGGAAGACATTCTAGAAAGAATGTGGACTGGGGTAGTAAATCAATAAAAAGTAACAAGGGATGTTTATACAGCTTTCTTGTTTTTCTTACAACTTTCTCTAAATTTCCAAGCTTGGTGATGAGGATGTCTCTTTACTTCCAGGTACAAGGAGGGCACCTTTCACATGGGAAATTTTGGGGTGCTGACGGGAAGGGCTGAGTGTCCTTGCACAGGTTACGTCTAAGTCTTTTATATAAAATAACCAATAGGCCCCTACACTTCGTTATAAAGATATTATAGCCCCTGGTCTTAATATGCTAATTTTTTGTTAATATACATTAAAATAGATGACTCTTAAAATAGAAGTCCTTCCAAGTGCCTCCTAACTTAATTTGAGTACCAGTGAGATTCAGCTCAGTTTGGGTAATCTGGCCATGAGGCATTTCCTCTGGGTTCTTCGTTTTAATTAGCTGTATTTATGACTCCAAATTCAGCCAGGAATCAGCCCATGGTTTATTTCATGTTCTTTGCAGGGGTCTGTGTGAACCACCTCATTTAGAGTTTCTGCTGGTGTTTTCTTGGCACTCTGCTTGGCCATTTCCTTTTGCAGCGGACACCTCCTGGAGGAGGGACTTGGAGCTTCTCTCTCAAGTTACCAAGGGAGCCCCCAGGTCCCATCCATTCATTCTAGAAAAAACCGTACTAGGTTCTGTCTTCCTTCACATTCTGCACGCTCCTATTTAGAGGGTAAATGAAACTTGGTTCCAGGCTGAAGAACTCCAGATTAGATAGAAAAGCCTCTAGGGTTCTCCTCATGGTAGAAAAGATCTGGGAGGGGCTGATTGCTTCTCATGGTGGCCTACAGGAGGCTGTGCCTTAAGCCAGAGATGGTTTTTTGATAAAGAAGAATTGATGTGTCTGTGAGGCCTAATTAAAAAAAAAAAAAAGTTAATCCTTAGGAAACCCAAATTTGGCACAACCTGCTTCCTGGGCTTGGAATGCTAATTCTCCCTGGAGACAGAAGGGGGATTGGCTTCAAAGCACAGGCAGCCTTGCCCTGGGGCTCCTGGCGGGCCTTGTACTCTGTGGGCAGGTTTGATTAAACACATCTAAAGCCTGCTGTATTCAGAGTTTGGGAAGATCTGAGCCAAGTCAAACAAGCTCCACCACACGGAAGGAGAAATACTGATGGTGCATCGTCCTTGATTGCCTTTGACCATGCATGTTATTTACCGTCCCCATGTCACTCCAGAGGGGGAAATGGTGTGGTTGGCATATGGAGGTGGCTCTGAGTGATGGCAGCCCAAACAAATGGCCCACATCTGTAGCCTCCTACACCTGTACTCCCTCCCAAGAGCCTAGGGTCCCTCAGGGTGGGCCACCTCCCCCCCACCTCCAACCTGAAGAGCTCTGTCCTCCAGTACTGCCTTATACTCACTTGTTATCCAGGCACAGATGTGAACTAGAAATATCCTCTGCCCAGTCTGATAGATACATTACTTTGGAAGACAACCGTTGGGGAATTTTTTGTGTTTTTGTGTTTTTGTTTTGTTTTGTTTTGCTTAACTTTCACTTTTGTGGCCTCACAAAGATGGAGATTTCTTCAAGCAAATTATGATCTTCAGAAGAACAAAGCAGAGTGAGCAGACCATCAAGCTCAGGGCTGCTTTTGAGACTTTTCAAGGGGAAAGCCAACAGAGCCAGGTTCTGTTGCAAATCCTGGGGCCTTAGTCAAGCGAATGGTGTTAATTAATTGGCTGTGGTATATTTATCATGGCTTTAGTGTCAATATTTGTAGCAAATGTCACCTCCACTCCAAGACAAACAGCATCACCCACAGAGCTGCACCCTGGCCTCAGTGTCCTCTCAGGGGCATTCCCAACCACGGGGGACATTTGTTAGTACCTCACGGGGAGGACCCCCCCCTTAGCCTGCACAGGTGTCACTCAGTTACTCCTTCATGGTTGCAGAAAACACTGTATACTCCCCAGGGAGGATCTTGTGGGGTGCAAGGAAGATATTTGGTGCCTTGGAAGTTCTGTGCATTGGGACTATGATTTAGGTAAGGGGAAAAGTATGAATTTAGGAAGATGTGAATTTTAAACAGATTGGCTTCTTTGACTTGGGATTGAATGACTTTGAAATTTGGAAGCTTGGCCAAATCTGACAAGATTGGGAGGGATAAATTTTAACTTCTATGTAAAAACCATACACACAGAAGGGGGTGCATCTTAATAGTAGTGTATGTATATATGTGTGTATCTATTTAATTTTTTGCCACCCTCTAAAAATTGTCAAATTCACGTAGAAATCTGGGTTTCTAGCTTCTTATGAAAATCACAAGGTCAGGTTGCTTCCTGGGAACCTCATGTGGAGCTGACTGGAGCGTACCCCTGTGCATAATGCCTGGGCCCTCCAGATCATCACACTCCCCACCACTCCCTCTCACTCCCCTTGGAGGCTTGTGGGGATTTTCCACTTCTTGCTGCACTCCTGCTGATAGTTATCTGATAGGTTTCAGAGGAAAGTGAGGCATGTCTTGTACCCTGGTTTCTGATAAAAATCCACAACAAATGCTAGCTCTTACTCAGTCACCCTGATGGAGAATTTTGTGTCTTTCTAGGCATGAGAGCAACCCTGGAAATTGGAGTATCTTCTTCTCATGGGTGTCAGGGGCGTGGAGGGCCCTCGGCGTCTGTCACAGAGAGATGCTTGGAGGATGCCTGAGTGTGTAGCCTGGTGATGAGTAGAAAAGGCCCAGGGGCAAGGTGAAGAGGGAGACAGGACAGCTCTCTAAGCCTTCCAGGGGCAGAACGAATTCTGGAGGTGGAGTAGATTCATGCTATTTAATCACCAGAGTGGAAATTAAAAGGAAGCCTCTCTAGCTCACTATAGAGAAAGAGAATGCAGAGGTAGTGAACCCTTCCATTAAGATTTCAGACAGAGGACCTCGGCTCATATCCTGACTCCGCCTCCCTCTCTATTTGACCATCCCTTATCTGTAAAACAAGGATGATAATGACACAGTGTGGAACCTTCCATAGGGAAAGTCAGTGTATACAGCAGAACAGTAATAAAAGTAATCCTGAATGAAATCCCTGGGAGAACACCTGGGTTCAAAAAGTTCAAAAGATAGTTGATATTTAAAAAAAAAAAAAAAAGTATTGCATTTGAGCTGCAGCCAAATCTCCTGGGGCATTGTCAGTCAAGGCTAGTTTGAAAGGGAACACTGGGGATATCTACATAAATTAGATTGGAGCAAGGTTCGTGGTGAGATACGTGCCCCCCTCTTAACCTTCTTTCTTACAACTTCTGAGAGAAGTATCATCAGATGGCATCCCCCAGTCATTGTAAGCACATATAATTAAATTTTTGCTTGTCAAATCTTTACATTATAGAATCCCAAGATGGAGTTTTGGGGATGATTAAATATGTTTTTACCTAAAGGAAGCCACATAGTGCAGGATCTATAATAGATCAATAAACATTTTATCTACATACCAACATCCATATTCATATCTGTGTATTTTAACCCCAGCTTGATCACAAGGTCTACAGAGTCTACAACTTTGTTTTATTAACAATGTCCCCCACCCAGCCCTAAGCAGATCTGGAACATAGTGGGGCTCAGTAAATATTTGTAGAATCTATTAACAAATGAATAATGAATGAATGCTAGAGTTTCTTGGAGATGGAACAGGACAGTGGGCAAGAGTGGTTGCCTGGTGTTTATTGGAGCATCTCCAGTGGATTTCCTGTTATTGGAAATCTTCAAAGAGCATGGGGGAGAAGGACGTGGCATTGGGTAAAACCTGGCCTTGGCACTATAATCCAAGGCTTCTTCTGTTCTCATGGGGAGGCTCTTGTCCCACCTGCCCATGGACACTGGCGGGCAGGGCAATGTATAAGGAGCCTTGGGAGCTACAGAGGTGGAATTTTGTCATTGGGAACTGACAGCTGAGGAAATGGGCATTAGTAGTTAAGATTTGTTGAGAACGTAGTAGGTGACAGGTACTATTATAATGAGGACATTAGAAATACTGATCCATCTTGTCTTCACAACAAGTCTTCAAGGCAGGTGACATTCCTACCACCAAGTTTGTACATGAGGAACTGACATGTGGACAGTGGATGTGGGGACAGAGTTCCCACACAGCAGCCCCTGGTCATCTGGAATTGTCATCTGACGTTGTGCAGGGCAGGGGAGCCCTCCCATGAACCAGGAGCAAAGCATCATTCTGTGGCTTTCTTATCTGGAAGTCTGTGATAATGGACTTTTTCTAAATTTGTCAAAGACTTTTGTTTCCCACCTCATCACTTGAAAGGTGGTATATTAGTTTCCTCTTGCTGCTGTAACAAATTACTGTCAATCTAGTAGCTTTAAACAAAGCACATCAGTTATCTTACTGGAGGTCAGGGATCTACAGTGGATCTGTGGGGCTGTGTTCCTGTCTCCTTGCGTTTTTTAGCTTCAAGAGGCACCTGCATTTCTGGCTGTGGCCCCTCTGCCATCTTCAGGTCGGCATTAGAGCATCTTTCAACCTCTCTCTCCCTCTCTCTTCTTTCTCACCTCTAGTTCTGTCACAGTGTTTCTGACTCCACCCTCTTAAGGACCTTGGTGATTATATTAGGCCCACCTGGATAACCCAGGATAGTCCTTTTAATCTAAAATCCTTATTTTAATGAACTTTCCTGTGTGTACTAGGGCTGCCATAATAAGTTCCCACAAACTCAGTAGCTTAAAACAGCATACATTTCTTTTCTCCCAGATCTGGAGGCCAGAAGTCTGAAATTGAGCTATTGGCAGGACTCCACTCCCTCCAGAAGCTCTAGGGGAGGATTATTCCTGCCTCTTCCAGCTTCTGGTGGCTCCAGGTCTCCTTGGCCTATGGCTATGTCCCTCTAGTCTCTGCCTCTGTCTTCACTGGGTCTTGCCCCTGTGTCTCCAGTGTCTCCATATGGCCTTCTTCTAAGGGCACTTTGTCAGTGGATGTAGGAGCTGCCCTCACTCAGAATGATCTTACCTCAGGATTCTTAATTACATCTTAAAATTCCATTTCCAGGTAAGATCATGTTCCCAGGTAGCAGGGGCTAGAACTTGGTCATAGCACTTTGGGGCCATAAGTGAGCCCCCGACACCACCACGTAAGGTAACACATCCCCAAGTGCTGGGGATTAGGGCGTGGACGTCTTGGGGGAGGATCTTTATGTTGCCCACCACAATGTATTTTCTTGTCTTTGCTAAGTTTCTTTAAAGGTCCTCAGAAGAAGGAAGAAAAATGCAATTTCCAAGTTGTAATTATGATTTAATCTTTGACTGTATATCCTCCTGACACAGTGATGGCCTCATGTCCTCGTGTGTTGGTAATTGTACTGTTTGTCAATGATCTGTGGTCTCCAGAGCCACCACAGCCAGCCACACATGGTCAGCAGGGGAGCAACTCATTCATGCTTGGAGAGAAGTAAATGTAAGCTCCTGCTGGTCTTGAAGATGGAGCCCTCCATCTTTTTGCCTGCCATAATTAAGTTCCCAGCCTTCTAGTGTCAGCTGGACTTGCGATAATGAGATGCTAAAGGCCTCATAAAAGGGCATTAACATTTTAAAGTCTTCTCTGCCCCAGGGAAGGATCTTGTTTCCAAAGTTGGTCTGTGAGGAGTAAAGGAAAGTGGTGGAAGTGCTGTAAAAAATATAAAGTTTTCTGCTGCTTGCTGAACAATGTATGGGGAGCTGGGGAGAACCAGATGTCTCCTCTGGAGGACATCAGCTTTGATAGAATAGCTGCTTTTCTGGATTTGGCAGCACCTATGAAAGGCCACGTGAGCCCATTTTCCTTGAGTGTTTGATTTCTAAAGAGGATTCCGTGGAAGGTAGGTGTGCCCTGAACCTGATGTTGAAGAAGCACATTTGAGCTGGTGTCACTGAGCAAGGTGGAGGGGCTTGGACTGGTGTGGTAGGTAGTGGCTAGTGGGCAGGTAGTGATGAAATCCTGCATTGGTGAGTTTTGTTTTGTTTTGTTCTCATTTGGTCACAAGTAGTAGAAACCCAAATCTACTGTCTTAAGCCAACAAAGGGGTAGTATATTGAGTTGTACAACTAAAAGAACCAGGATGGCTTCAGGCAAAGTTGGATCCAGGAGCTCATCCTGGATGAGCTTGGTCTCTTTCCTCAAATTCTGCCTTCCTCTCTGGGGTTCTGCACATTTCCTGCCCATGTTCCTGTTATTTCCTGTGCCTAGCACCCCTCTTCCATCCTCTGCACCTGTGGACATCCCAGTGTCCTCTGGTCTTTGCTCTGGCCCCCCAATGCAATCACCTCAGTCTTACCATTGTGCGCCCCCACAGGTCCTCACCTCCGTATGTTCCCCAGGTGGATACATGTCTGAGGGACTTGGCACATGGCATGTCTGCCCCTTGAGGGCAGAGTCCATGTCCCACTGAGGGTCCTGTCCTCTGGGTCTATCGGAGTGAACGGTTACAGCAGCACACAACTAACACACACAGCAACATCACACCAGACTCCTTCTGCTTGTGTCAGATTTGGCCCAGTGTTCCACCCACGCGACCCCACAAGGTGGGTGTGAGCATCACTGAGTTTTATGGCTCAGGAAACAGAGTAACTGTTCTCAGTGAGTTTTGGGTAAACGGTAATCCACTGTATATCCAAATTCATCACACCAAAAAGTAGACAAACAGTTCTTCCTATTTCTTTGCCCATTTATAGACAGACTTTATAAAGACAGATATTTCCGGAAACCCAGATTTTTGTGTAAGAGTTTTGACTTTTCAACGTTGGCAAGTCATCGGGTTGAAAGAGCTCTGCGAGCACATGTGGCCTGGGGTGCCGGTCTGACCTTCCTGCTCTGGGACAGCAGGACATGAGATAGAAGATGACCCCCTGTCACAGGCAGAGCGGGGTGGGAAAGGGGACATTGTCAGAACCCCATGGGCATCGATGAAGAGGCGGCAGGGGGCTCACAATGGTCTCCTCACCGACTTCTCTCAAAAGGGTCCATGTCGGTGCTGGGCTACAACAAGCTTCCAAGGAGCTCTCAGACTGATCCTAATTTTATTTAGAGGGAGACAGAGAGAAATCCAAAGGAGGCTTAAGGCGATTCTTTCTCTCTTAGCAGTGCTTGGCAAAAATTCCTACAGAGAACACTGTTATTCTATTTCTGGGCATGAATTTCCTTCCCTTTGCCCATCACCAGGAGCCAGGCGGCTAAGAATAAGTTGTCAGGCAGCTTGGCTGTTATTGCCTGATTTTGTCTTGCTTTGTGCGGGCGATTTGGACTTTTATTGTACCTTCCTAATTGGGTACGGGCATGTATTTCCTGTTGGCCTGAGGATGGGTACTGCTGCCTTCCCGAGGCTTTCTTCCCATCAGCACCACTGTGATTTCAATATTAATTAGCTCTTTTGTTCATGTCTGTCTTTGGCATCTCCAATTAAGAGCTGACATTCTGGAATTGTCTCTGCGTCATGCAAGGAAATCTTGGAATGAGCCAGAGGAGGCCCGTGAGCCTCCCAGCCTCGCTCCCTCAGTTCACATGGAATGCTCCCTGCCCTCCTCTCCAGGTGCCTCCCATCCTGCTCAGGTCCAAGGTCGGGTCTGTGAATGTGTCTCGAATATCAGACAGGACCCCAGGGCTCCTGGAGACATACTTATTTTGTGTTCAGTAGGAGGAAAGGGCCCCTCACTGATGTTGCAGCGCTTGGTTCACATTTTAAACCCCTGCCTTGTGGCTTTGGTGGTGAGCAGACTGTATGAGCTCTGTATTCAAATTCACTGGTTTTCTCAAAGAATTCAAATAATTTGCACAAACTTTAGTAGTTAACTGGGTCATTTACCTGCAAGCAGTAGGCATAGGTTGTGAGTGGACTTAGGTACAAAGGCAATGTGTACCTAAATCCACTACCATTTTTCTAACAGTGTTTAGAAGTATAATGGTTAGATAGCAAACTGCACCTATTCAAAGGTATACAGATTTGATGTTCCAAATCACACATCCCCATCCCCAAACTCAAGATAGTGAACCTATCCTCAGCCCCCAAACTTTCTTCATACCCCTTTGTAATATCCTACCCCCCCCCATCCCCATCCCTTTCCAGTATCCCCAGGCAAATATTCATCTTCTCTCTGTCCCTGACCCCATCCCCATCCCTTTCCAGTATCCCGAGGCAAATATTCATCTTCTCTCTTTCCCTGAAGAAGGATTGTCATTTTCCGGAGTGCTGTACAAATGGGATCATAGAAAGTGTGTTCTCTTCCTATGCTTGGCTTATTTCACCCACACAGTTAATTTGAGATTCATGCACGTGGTTGTGTATATCAGTAGCCACTTCCTCTTACTGTGAGGTAGCATTCCGCTGTATGTGTATGCCATAGATCATCCATCCACTGGTGGACATTTGGGTGATTACTAGTTTTCAGCTGTCATAACTATTGCTGCTATGAACGTTCATACAGGTTTCTGTATGAATAAGCTTTTGGATCAGAAAACTTGAATTGTATGGTAAGTGTACATTTAACTTTTTAAGACACTGCCAGACTGTTTCTAAAGTGATTACACCATTTTACATTCCCACCATCAGAGTTTGAGAGTGCTAGTACTTCCATACCCTTGTCAACACTTGGTATTGTCAGTCTTTTTAGTTTTAGCCAGTCTACTGGGTATCCACATCAGTGCCATTTTAGTTTTAACTTGCACTTCACTATAGATTAATGGTGTCAGATATCTTTTCATGTGAGATTTGTCATTCACCGATCTTTGGTGAAATGGCTGTTCAGATCTTTTGCCCATTTTTTTAAAAAATTGGCTTGTTGGGCAGCCCCGGTGGCGCAGCAGTTTGGCGCCACCTGCACCCGGGGCATGATCCTGGAGATCCTGGATCGAGTCCCACATCAGGCTCTCTGCATGGAGCCTGCTTCTCCCTCTGCCTGTGTCTCTGCCTCTCTCTCTCTGTCTCTATGAATAAATAAATAAAATCTTAAAAAAATAATAAAATAAAATAAAATTGGCTTGTTTGCTATATAGTATTTAGTGTTAAGAATTCTCCTTTTGGAATTGAAAATATTTTCTTGTAGTCTGTGATTTGTTTTTTCATGACCAATAGGGTCTTTTTTTTTTTTTTAACCATAGGATCCTTTGAAGAACATAAGTTTTTTATTTTGATGAGAACCAATTTTATTCATTTTTTTCCTTTTACAGATTATACCTTTGCTATTGTGTCTAAGGAATAATTGCCTAACCTAAGTTCACAAAAATATTCTCAAATGTTTTCTTCTCAGTGTTTTATCATTTTAATTCTTACATTTAGGTTTATAATCCATTTGAGTTAATTTTTGTGTATTATGGGACCTAAGTACATAAATTCATCTGTTTTGCTTATGGCCATCCAGTTGTTCTGGCACCATTTGTTGAAAAGACTGTTCTTTCCCCCACTGAATTGTATTGGCATCCCTTTTTGAAAATAAATTGATCATAAATGTAGATTTTATTTAGGCATTCTCAACTCCATTCTAATGAACAAGTCTCTCCTTATGATAGTACCACATTCTCTTGATTACCATTGCTTTATAGTAAATTTTGTAATCAGTATTAGTGAACCCTCAAGATTTGTTCTTTTTCACAATTGTTTTGATTATGTTGGGTCTCTTAACTTTCCATATGAACCTCTGGATCAGTTGTCAATTTCTGCTGAAAAGTCAGCTGGAATTTGGGAATTTTGATAGGTTTCACATTAAATCCATAGATTGATTTGGATAGTATTACCATCTTAACATTAAGCCTTCTGATCATGGACATGGGATGTCTTCATGTTTGTATGGTCTTTAATTTCTCACAATAATATTTTAAATTTTCAGAGTGTAAGTTTTGTACTTCTTTTTTGTGTGTGTGTTTGGCCCTAAGCATTGTATTCTTTCTGCTGCTATTGTAAATGGAATTCTTTAAATTCTTTTTTTTTTTAAGATTTTACTTATTTATTCATGAGAGACACACAGAGAGAGCCAGAAATGTGGGCAGAGGGAGAAGCGGGCTCCCTGCAGGGAGCCCAATGCAGAACTCGATCCCATCTGGATCCTGGGATCATGACCTGAGCAGAAGGCAGATGCTCAACCACTGAGCCACCCAGGCATCCTGTAAATAGAATTCTTTAGTGATTTTTCTTTTCTTTTTATTTTTTTAAAGATTTTATTTATTTATTTGACAGGATGAGCCAGGAGGGAGAGGGAGAAGCAGGTTCCCCACTGAGCCTGGAGCTAGACAATGGACTCCATCCCAGGACCCTGGGATCATGACCTGAGGTGAAGGCAGATGCTTCACTGACTGAGCCATCCAAACGCCCCATGATTTTTATATTCAAGTGGTTTCCTGCTAGTGTGGAGACACTTGATCTTTACATATTGACCCTCACCCTGTAATTTTGCTGGGTTTGTTTATTAGTGTTAACAGGTTTTTAAGTGAATTCCTTGAGATTTGCTGTATACAATATCCTGTCACTGGTAAAGAACCACAGTTTATTTCTTCCTTTCCAATCTGGAAGTCTCTTATTTCATTTTCTTGCCTAATTGCCCCAGCTGGAATTTCAGTAAAGTGTTGAATAGAGGGGTACCTGGGTGTGGTTCATTTGGTTAAGCGTCTGACTCTTGATTTTGGCTCAAGTCATGATCTCAGGATCCTGTGGTCTGGACCCTGTCGGGCTCCATGCTTAGTGGGGAGTCTCCTGGAGATTCCCTCTCTTCTTCTCCCTCTGCTCCTTCCCCTGCTTGTGCATTATCTCCTTCCTCTCTCAAATAAATAAATAAATCTTTAAAAAAAATGTTGAATCGAAGTCCTGAGAATGAACATTTTTGTCATTTCTCTGATCTTAGGGAGAAAGCACTTTGTCTCCATATAAAGTTAGCTGTGGATTCCTTTCATTGTTTTCTTCCTTTTTTTTTTTTTTTTTTTTTTTTTGGACATGCCTTTTACCATGACAAGGAATTCCCTTCTATTCCTAGTTTATTGAGTGTTTTAGTGTGAAGGATGGTGGGTTTTATCAAATGCTTTTTTTATGTCTATTGAGCTGATCATACGATTTTGCCCTTATAGTGATACAGTATTATAAAGCTATTTCTGGAGAAGAAAAAAGTTTTGGAATATCTTGAAACTCCCAATGCTTCATAGGTTGGGAAATAATAGAATTCTGGGCCACATCTATTGGGTTTTTGTGTTTAAATCTAGGTTTGTGGGGTGCCTGGGTGTCTCAGTTTGTTAAGTGGCTGCCTTTGGCTCAGGTCATGATCCTAGGATCAGCTTTGGGTTGATCTGCTCAGGGAGGAGTCTGCTTCTCCCTCTCCCTCAGTCCCTCCCACTCCACTCATGCTCTGTCTCTGTCTCTGTCTCTCTCTGTCTCAAATAATTAAAGAAAAATCTTAAAAAAAAAAAAAAGCCTGGAAATCTTACCAGTACTCTTAAAAAAAAAAAAAAAATCTAGGTTTGTAACGTCACACTGTTCAATTGTTTCTCAACTCCAAAACAAATGGGGGAAAATTGCAGCCGCAATTTTATTCTTGAGTCTTTGTCTTAGACTCAAGAATTAGCTAGTTGCCATCCTGCCTTACAAATTCAGAATTTGAAGCAAAGTGCGTAGCGGGAGACTTCTTGTTTGAAGCCTTTGTTGTATGCACATGAGCCAGGTTTAGAGATGGATTTTCTGGAATGCCAAGTAACTGGGATGGAAATACTTATCAGAGCAGGAAACCTGATTTTGTTTGGCTCCTCCTGAGGAATGTCCAGTCCCCTTGACACTGAGCTTGATTTTAGACATTTGTTTAGGGGGTGCCCCATTTGTGGGGGCGCATAGGCTGGTTTTATGTATGTCCTATGTAGTGAAGTGAACCTCAAATATAAAAGTGTTTTTCCTAGCACAGCAAGGAATCGGGTTTATTAGTTGTGGCGTATCCCTCCTTTCCATGAGCAGGTCCCTGGCATTTGCACATGGCCCGTGAGGGACATCACAGACAAGGGAGCTGGGCCCAATTGCTTATTACGTCATTTCTGGTAGCTTCTTACTTTGCTAAGTTTCTGTACTTTTTGTTAAATCTATGGGGGCCTTTATCTAGTCATAGGAATGGACGTGTCAGCCACCCCTCCTCTGTCCTGATGTAACACGGCTGGTAAGCACATCTGAGGGAGGAAAATCAGGGATTGATGGGGGATAGTGCCCACATGACCTGTAGGTAAACAACAGACACACTCATCTTTCAACCTTCTGGATTGGCCACTCCAGGTCAGGAGATCTTGTCTTTTTTTGCTCAATTCCCTCCATGCTAGAACAGCACCTGGCACACAGTGGGCCCTCAGCAAGTACTTGTTGAATGTATGAACTTCAAAAACCTCTAAAAATAGTATCCCAGAGTAACAAAGATCACTCTATGGTCACTTGCTGTAGCCTCCCGTTTGGTTTGAGAAAAGAGAAGAAATCGCTCGAATCTCAGTGCTGTGTCTGGCCCAGCGCAGCCACGGTGGGGTGAGCACAGCTCGTCGGGGGATTAGGCTGCCTGAGTCGATTTGCTTCGGAGAAGGCTGCAAAGGTGGCTCCTATTCTTAGGATCCTTTTGGGGAATTGTGGGTCTGGGCACTAGTGTGAGGTTGCCAGTGTGCAGGCTTCCATTGTGGCTGATTCTGGACCTTCTTTAGTTAATTACTGGTGACAGTATGGAAAGAAGCGTTTGTGATGGTTATTTGGAAGAGACAGATGAGCTCCCTAGTCCTTAGGTCCCAGCTCTCCCCCCTCCCGAGATTTGGGGAGTTCATTCTCAGAAATCCTCAGTCATCAGCAGGAGCAGAGTGGGTGACACCTTCCCTTGTGGCCAAAAGGAAGGAGCAGTAGGACCTCAGTTTGGGCCAGTCTTTCCTTAGATCCCCCTCTTCCCACTCACTTCTCTTCCACGTGCACTTCCTGAGCACATGCCATGGCAGAGCGCTGCTTTCAATGTCATGGGAGGGGAGTGTTATAACATGTCAGTTTCTTGATTTGTTCATCTGTCTTCACTCTTCAAGCTGGCAGCTCCATGATGGGGTGGGACCTGACCAATGTTGCTTGCGGTGCATCCCCATCACCCAGCACCGTGCATGGCCCTGTAGAGCAGGGTGCTGTATGAGTGGATGGTGAATGCAATCTCTTGGGGCAAGGGGCTTATATGCCAGAGATGATGCTGCGATTCATGGATGAGAGGGACAGGCCTGGAGTCTGGTGGGCATGGATTCGGATTCTGCCCTAGTTGTCACTCTGGGAAATCTTGTGGAATCTGTCCTTCAAAACAAGCCTCAAGGACTGATTTTGTGTATGGTAATAACTAGCATTTATTGAGCCCTTCTTACGCATTGACGTCTGAGCTCTTCATGTGTATCTTTTTTTTTTAATTTTTATTTATTTATGATAGTCACAGAGAGAGAGAGAGAGAGGGGGGCAGAGACACAGGCAGAGGGAGAAGCAGGCTCCATGCACCGGGAGCCTGATGTGGGATTCGATCCGGGGTCTCCAGGATCGCGCCCTGGGCCAAAGGCTGGCACCAAACCCCTGCGCCACCCAGGGATCCCCTCTTCATGTGTATCAATTCATGTAGGCTCTCCCCTCCCCGGATTATCTGTAAATTGACTTATTTTGTGCATATCCTGAGATTAAGGTTATTGTTTCCTAATGATAAAAATGTGTCTTGTTTTTCTCTTAAACATTTTAAATGTTTATAGAGAAATTCACTCATGTTAGGAGCTAGTGAATATAAAAAGAAATACCACAAAGTAGAGCTGGGGAGCCTTTTCCCAGCCAAGAGTTAGTTACACGTCCTCATGAGACATGACAGGCATAGATGAAAGGAGTCACCTGAGGAGCTCACAGATTTTCCCCAAATATGCAGGGAATTCAGCATGAGCAATTTATTAGCGTTCTATTGATGTGTATTGCCAGGTCAATATGGACTTTCAGAGAGTAATGCTGCCTTTTGCAGCTGTTGGAAGTATAAATTCTGTCTCCGCTAAAAACAAGGGAACAAGATTTCTCAGAGGGGACAGAGTGGCTCATGCAGCCGCCTATTACACAAATGGACTCTAATCTCTTCCATTTTTAAGAAGGATGGGTTTCCAGCAGTAAAAGATCATTTATATTCATACAATCAATTTATTCATTTTTTACTGATTACATCTTCTAAACTGCTGTTGGATTAATTTGCCATGGAGACATTTAAGGTTGAACTTGAAATGCTAAAAGAAAAGCTCAGACTTCAAAGGAGTTCTGTTGACTTCTGTTTGCCCTGCAGCATTGGGTTAGCCTTCTAAAGAACCCCCACCCCAAATGTGCCATATATTTTTGACCACTTCTAAAGCTCAGTGTAACAGGCTCTTTTTAAAAATTAAAGACCCTAGCCCCAAGCGATTGCCCTAATAAAGTCATCCCTTAATGTTCTGGAGAGCCGGGCACTTTCCATCATCAAGGGTTCCATGTGTATCACTCCCCTGGATGTATGTTTCCAAGATGAGAGAGAGGAATATATCAACGACTTCCTGACATCCTTTGTGTCTAACATTTAATAAATATTTGGGTTGCACTCTGACTTCTTTTCCTTCGAGCACAGTTATGCAAAGAGCAGGAGCCAGCCATGTGCTAAGACTGCCTATGTGTCAGAAGGTCACTCCTGGGGGCGGTTTCTCCTGTGCCTTCATTGATAGTCCTCTTGAGTGACAAGATGATACTGGGAATCTTGCAGGATTTCCCAGCTCTGATTACAGTGCTGGCACTTGGCCCTGGTGAGGGAAGAATGGACTTTAGTCAAATGCATTGGGCAAATGAATTTTGGTTTCATAAATGTGATGTAAATAATATAGAATAAGTTCAACATCTACTGGGATACACTTCCTAGCCTGTGCCCATGCAGATACCATTAATCAATCCCAGCACTCCTTCCAGGTAGAGCCCAGATTCCTTCTCAAGATGAAGCTCCCTAGAGTAGCCACTGTGAGTGGATCTGCACTGGCAAGTAGATGAACCTGTTTCCTATTTCTGGTAGAGTCTGAGGAGCTAAGAAAGGTTTCAGTAAGCATAAAAGAGTGTGGTACTATTGAGACTGTGTGTGGACCTCAAACTTTGATGTGTTGCTGAGAAAACCAAACCAAACTCTTCTGTGCTGTAGCACTGACGTCCTATCATAGTCCGTTGACCCTTGAACAACACAGGGGTTAGGGGCACCGGCACCCCCAACCCCAATACCTTGCACAGTCAAAAATCATGTATAACTTTTTAAAAATATTTTATTTATTTATTTGAGAGAGAGAGAGAGAGAGAGCATGGGCTGGGGGAGGGGCAGTGAGAGGGGGAAAAGCAGACTCCTTGCTGATCAGAGATCCTGATGTGGGATTCAATTCCAGGACCCGGGATCATGACCTGAGCCAAAGGCAGATGCTTAACCAACTGAGCCACCCAAGTGCCCCTCAGGTATAATTTTTGACTCCCCCAAAACTTAACTAGTAATAGCCTACTGTTGACTGGATGCCTTACTGATAATGTAGATGGTTGATGAACACAATTTTGAATGTTCTATGTTTTCTATGCTGTATTTTCACCATAAAGGAAGCCAGAAAAAAGAAGATGTTATTAAGAAAATCATAAGGAAGAGAAAATATATTCACAGTACATACTGTGTTTATGGGGGAAAAAATCCACATGTAAGTGGACCCTTGCAGTTCAAACCTGCATTGTTCAAGAATAGGCCAGAGGCCATAAAATGATAGCCTTTGAGGCAGATATAGCCCTCAAGACATGCTATGTTTGGCTAGGAAAGTACCTTATAAAATATATACATTTAGATACCAACATTCAAAATTAGTCGATTTCACCAAAACCCTGAGTTTTCTGTTTCTCTTGCAAAGTTGGACCTCTGGATGCAGGCAGTGGTAAGCCAGTGAGTGGAGCTGTCCCCTCTGTGTGGGGCTCGGGGGTCTCCCTTGAGTTTGCCACAGTCCCCAACTTCCCTGCCATTCACAGCAGACCCACCTTCCTTGTTTGAGTCACCTTCCTAGTGTCAGAGGGTTTGGTTATTGAGCCAACACCCTGAAGCCCCACTCTAGGCCAGTGGTGTGGAAGAGATACGGTCTAAGTGGGTGGTTATATTGAATTCTATTATAAATACATTAGGTTGGTTAGCTGTAGTAGGTGAGTAGCAGAACAATATACTGGGTGCAATTATGTTAATGTGCTGCAATGTAAGTAGGGGTTTCCACAAAGCTGAGTCATTTCCCGTAAGAACCACTATAATGTCACCATGAGGCTTCTTCTCAGGCTGGACAGAGAAGAGTTTTGACACCCAGAATTTCACGTAGCCCAGGCCATGCCGGCATAGATGCAGAAGCCATTGAGGAGCATCCGGTGACTCCATGCTGTGAGGCGTTGCGTGCACACCGGGCCTTTCGCTGTGACCTACATCCAGGCCGGGCTCCCTGGAGCTGGTCACTGGGAGTACAGGAGGGGACGTCCAGCCCTCTCTTGGGAGCTGCGAGCACATCTAGTCTCTGCCAGTGCTTCTCCACTTGGACCCTTCATATCCCTCTCTTTTTCATTTTGGTTTTGCAGCAACTGGTGGTTAGAACCATCATCTGTATTTATGTTTTCCCTTTGCCCAGAGTCTCAGAGATAAAATCTCTCAGCTGCTGGTATTTATGCCTAGAGTTCGTAATTCACAGTGTTCTTTTATAGAAAAGTTTCTTCTTTAAAAGAAATTTTCATAAGTAAGTGCTTTCAAAGTAAGTTTGGAAAGCATGAACCCGCTCTTTCCCCTGAGAATATGCTTATCCTGCCAAAATGCTTTTCTTTTATGCAACTAATTTATGTGCAAACCCCAAACACCTAAGCTTGTGACTCTGGCATCTGTGCCAATGGAACCTAATTAACTGCGCCTCTCTCTAGCAGGCTCACTGTGTGCAGTCAGAGCGGGTGCGAGAAGCTGGGCAGTGCCATATGCTGGGCTTTCACCAGATAAACAGCTCTTAATCCCTTCTGGGGCACCGTTTGATGAATACGAAGTGCTTGGATCTTTTCCTAAGCTAACAAGCATTGGTGGTGCTTCTAAAATCTCCCAGTGTCAAGGGATGAGATGCTAACATGAAAACATTCCGCAGATAAGCGTATGCTAAACTTTACAACACATCATCATCTTGGGCCTAATTTCCTGGGTGTAGTTTTGTTTAAGGGGCACAATTTTGGAAGCATTTGTTTGTTAGGGTAGGTTCAAACCTTGTTGAATATGATTTAGACAGAGATTCTTTTTCCTGGTGCGAAAGAACCAGACTTCTTTTATTTCTGCATAGATGTGGTCTGATAAACGGAATGCAGAAATTATGCTCTGCACTAGTGCCATTGATTGAGTGGGACAGGAAATGGGACAAGAGGAATTGGTGGTCTCTGTTGTGCAGGAAATGTACTGGGCTCTTCAAGTGTACAGGACCAGCAGTCCCTCCTTACAGTTCAAGTGGATGGAAGCCAGGGAGGCCTGACCAGCCTGTGGGTGATTGTTCAGCCAGTCACTGTCTCCTCTGCTCAGGTGGGCCTTGGATTCATTTTGTGCCCTTGCAGTTCTGCCCAGACCCTGCCATATGTCATCACTAGCCCCGAGCTGGCCTTGAGTTCTAAGGCCCACACTTGTGTGAAAACTCTGTACCTTTAAGACAGACTTATCCCCACCCTCCCCGGGATACACCCCTATGTGGGGTGTCATCAGATAATCTCTGAGGTCTCTTTTAGCACCAGGACTTCAGGGTTCTGAAATGAAGATATGTGTTAGATGGGAAAGGACAGAAGAACAGTGGCCTCAGTTCTGCCCACACTGGCCCCGAGGTGTGCACTTGCCAAGAGGCCTGGACCACTAGGCAGGGATGGGCTGGCTCTGGACCGACCACTTTGGAGAGATGAGGAAATGGCACATCCCAAGCATGGTCCAGCTCAGGAAGCTAGACCGGCCTGCATGAGAAAGAATAGATGAATAGAAATGTGGCTGAGTGCACAGTTGTGGTCAGGCCTGGAGAGGTGGACTTGGAGAGTCTCCTGAGAGCAGGGACCCTGGTGGGACCAGCAGTGCTGCTGAAGGCTTGTTAGCTGGGTGGATGTGGAGGGGCTCGTAGACCTGCAGCCCCAGGCTGCAAACCCTGAGCAGCCCACTTGGTCTCTCTCACAGCCCCTGCACAGTTCTTGTGTGTCTGCAGGGCCCCAGGCCCCAGGCTACAGGAAGTCAAATAAGGCAACATGCTTGTTCTCAAAAGACTTGCCTTACAGTCTAGGAGGGGCGGAGAAGCGTGAGTAGGGTAAGTCTTAGCATATGAAGATTTAAAACAAGGTAGATACAAGGTTCCTGTAGCTGGAGTCCGTGGACTTTTTCTCCTAGAGTGCTCTAGGAGAATTGTTTTGAATTTGTATATTTATTCTTTATGATAGTCTGAAGAGTATCTAAGCAAAGTGTACCCACTGGCAGTAGATGCAGACATGGCTACTTGATTTCGGTTCTGATGTTTGCATTTGTCTTTATGACCCTATGAGGGTTCCAAAGGGCTCAGGGTTGTATCACATGATTATTTACCTCTTGGGCCATTCAATTCTATGCAGTTGGCCAAAAATAACATGCACTCACATTTACATACATACATATGGTAGGAATGATGCATCTGGTAATTTGGCTCTCCTTTACTCTGCCTGGTAGAGTGTAAGTCAGTACCTTTCAGCACAGTCTGTGGGGAAGATGTGTGTATGCTGTAAGCATTTGGCCACCATTGTCAAAGATGCATAGTGCATAGATCTGGGGCTGGGCAAGTGGGTTGCAATGGCTTCATTGATCTCTTCCCCTTCAGAAAGACATTGAAGAATGTACTGAGCATCCCTTTGACCAATGAAATGTTGGAGGGCCTGAAAAATATCTTTACAGAAGTCATAGGCAGTAACAACAACCGGGAGAGGCCGATAACGCTAGAGTCCTCCGCATCGCTCGAGTGTCCCAAGCAGAGAGAAATAATGAAATAACTTGCAGATACCATCCATTTTTGCAGTTGTGTGTTACATGTAAATTATACATATTACTCACATATATACATGTTGTCGTACGTACTTTGGTATTGAAAAATTGTGAATTCTATGCCTTATAAACTAAAACAGAGATCTTGTATGATACTGGTTAGGTGCAATTTTCCTTCCATTAACTTTGGAAGCCAATGGCCATCTGCATGGGTCATTGAGAAAAGAAAGATATCTTTTATATGCAAATGCTATACGTTTTTGCCAAGTGAGGCCAAATGACATTGCAGATGAGGAAGTTAAGACTCCGGTTATCCTTGCTCGTTGTCACACAGTATTATGGCGCATAGTTCAGTGATGTTCTAGGGACAGTGAAGATGACCAAGGTCATATGTTAATGCTTACTTACTGAAGGGACAAGGTAGATGATTAAGTCAGAGAGGTGGATGCATCTGATTTACAAAAGCCTAGCATCACCTGAGGACCCATTTGGGGACAGGTGCATTGTTAGGTCCTAGAGATTCTTATTGTGTACATTTTAATCTGAGCACAGGGCTGTTTGCCAGAGTATTGCAGGACTTTTTAATGAGGCAGCTTAAATTTAACTCAAACTGCTTCCTTTAGATGCAGTGGATTCCACTATTTCCCAAGGTGGCAGTTTTAACATGCTTCTTCCTGAACAGAAGACCCTTGTTCTTAGGGCACTGTGCAGTGTCTGTGGCAGCTGCTGTGACCTCCCCAGCCAGGCCCCTGAGGGAAGCTGTCGCTGGCCATTCTCTTATCTTTGCTTCCAAGTGCCTTGTGGGACTCACAGAGGTCCCAACAGGTACAAACTCCCCTCCATTCATAGGCCCAGGGCCCTTCACTCCTTCATAGCAGCCCATACTTGGTCTTTGGCAAGTCAATAAAAATTTTCACCTGGATTCCTTTTCCTGGCTTATATGGCATCCAGCAGCATCTGCCCAGGGAAACACATGTTCAGTCTTCCTTTCTCCCTGCAGGTGTACATTTTCTTCCAGATTCCAGGGTAGTCTGGGGCCCCACAGCTCAGTTCTCTGATGGGTTTAAGATGTTTTAACTGCAGTTTAATAGGGAAGGAATTCCATGGAGGAATGCTCTTTGCAGCTTTCTACATCTCTGAATTGAAACTGGGAACTGGCTGATGTGATTCTGTCTCTAGCAGAGAATAACCTAGGCCCCTTATGTTAAAAATACTTTAAGTGAAAAACCAAAGAACCAACTGAACAGAGAGAAAGGATCAGAGGTTACTGTAGCCACTATTTGACCAATAAAACAGGAGAGTGTTGGGTCAGGGCACACAGCTTGGGGGAAGAAGGCTGACTCTCCCTCTCCATGACTAACGAGGTGACCTAACTGAGCCTTAGTTTCCTCGTCTGTAAAATGGTATGAATAACTTTCCCACAATGCTCATGTGCAGAATTTTTCAAATTAAAGGCCACTTTTTATGGGATCCCACCAGCATTTTGTAAAAAAAGTGATGTCATGGGATGGCTCAGAGGTGAATAGCATTGAGAAGAGTAAATAGAATGGAATGGAACAGAACAGGATAGAAAATTCAAAGTGACTTACACATAGTGAAGGTAAGTAGATTTTTATAAAACTTTGGCTTCTCTTCATACTTTCTATTCATACTCCTTGTGTTTTGGTCATAATGTAAGATGTATTTCTACTCTGGGTTGTGATTCACAATGCATCATCACTAAGTGCATCAGTTAGTTGTTCCTACATAACAAACAGCCCCCATATCTCAATCATAGGCTACCACAAGCACTTGGCATTGCTCGTGAGTCTTCAGATCTACTGGGGTTCAGCTCATCAAGAGGGCAAACAACAAGAGGGCAAACCCAGTCTTTTTAACTATGTTTTAAGTGTTTTCTTATGACATTTTGCTAAAAATTCTGCTGCACAAACAAGTCATTTGCACCAACCCAATATTATGGAAGTAAGAAAGTATATTTTGTGTCCAGTGGGAGAGGCAGCAAAGTCAAATGGCAAAGGATAAGGATGCAGTACTGGGTAGTCTTGAAATCTGCCACATGTGGCAATTGAGAATCTCAGATGCCATAGAGTTTTATAAATTGTAAAATACAATATTGTTGGGTTTTATCTTGAAGAAGTTCCCCTGCTCTTCCTGTCTTCCTTCCTCCTGTCTACCCATCATGCAGGTGGCGGGCAAGAGAGGTCATATGTATGTAAGAGAAGTCCTCACTAATCTCCACATCTGGACCTGGGAAACTTGCCCTGACCACTCCTGTTTGCTTCTGAAAAAGGCTTTGCTCTGTGTTGCCACCAGTTTGCAGACTATTAACTTTCACTTCAGTCTATGATTTCTTTCCCATTTCCTGTGTTGGTCACTGGATTGAAGAGCCTCCCTGACAAGGTCTCTATTTTCTTCCTGTTACACAACAGGTACTGGGCAGGGTGCCAGAGCATTACACTAAGGCATTCTATCGGCAACTTACATCTAGTGCTCACTCAGGAAGCATTGACCCTATTAGCTCATTTTAAGCCATAAGCTCCCAGCAGTCAGGCAATGAATTTCTTCTCTGACCTCAGTATCCAAACTCATAGTGGGTAGTGGGTATTTGGTGAGTTTGGGGTGGGGGCAATGAATTTGTTCAGTTCAGGCTGAGAACTCTGGGAAAAGCAGCCATCTGAGCTGGACTTGCTGTCTGACCACTACACCAATATATGGCCAGTTTGCAAACAGACCCGGTGAAGTTCAGTGTGGCAGCTGTATTTACTTACTCTTACTGTTACTGTTAGTGAAGTTATGATTACATTTGTTCTTTCTGAGCACCCACCATGTTCAGGCTAAGTGAATTCTGTGGTTCATCTTATTTGACACTCAGAACAGGTGTCCTCATCTGTTGTTCCTCCCTTTATGACAGACCTCCTTTGAAAAGCTTGCTATAGCACCCTCCTCAGAAGCCCATTCTATCTTGAGCCTGCCCCCATCAGGCCTCTCCCATTCCCTAGTGCCTGTGTTGAGGTTTCCAGGGAGTCCTGCACGGCTGATGCTAGTGGTCACATTTCTGTCCATGCCTTACTTCCCAACAGCACCGATAACCAGTCCCACCTTCTCTCTGGGGGCCTTTCCTTCGTAACAAACTGGCACCCTGTGTTCAGTGTCCTTGACTTGGTTGTTGTATTCATGACCTCTCAGTGTTGGCATGCTTGAAGCTTACACACAGACTGTTACTTAGTCTCCTGGCTTTGCATACCATGTGTGCCCGCATAATCCAAATTCATTTCTCCAGCCTGAATCTCTCTCATGAGCTCTAAACATGAGTTTCCAGCTTCTCCCTGATCATCTTCAATGACTAATAAGCATTTCAGGTTTAATATTTTCAAAACTGCACTCCAGACTCTTTCTCTCTTCTCCAGGTGCCTCTCTGCAGCTTTCCCTAATCTCAGGGAGGGCAGTGCCATCCGTCTGATTTCTCAGACCAAAAACCATGGCTTCTCTGTCTCTTTCATACCCGGCCTCGTTTCCAATGGTAAATCCTGCCCAGGCCCTGTGGAATACATCCCGAATCAGGCCACTTCTTACTACCTCCGTCCCTCCCACCCTGACCTGAACCACCCTTGTGTTACTGTTGGACTGGCTCAATGGCCCCCATGTGGTTTCTCTCATCTTGCGATCCTGCCAGAGGTTTCCCGTTAATGTCCTCAAACATGACACTTCTTTGCTTCAGATGCCTCAGCTTCTCATTGTTCTCACTCACTGGGGTAAAATCCAAACTTAGCACTTCCTGTCTCCCCCACTTTCAGAGATGTTCATATCCTCAGGACTCACTTCTCACCTCCTTTAGGTCTCTGCTCAAATGCTACCAGTCCAGGGGAGCCTCCCTGCCGGTTCTAACCAAAAGGGCCCCTCCGTCTCCACTACCTGTGCTTGTACCTGCTCCAGCTGCCTTTCAAACCCACCTAGCCACCTGATTGCACTCCTCCACGAGCTGCTCAGCCTGTCTGTCTCTCCCTTAGACTGCGGGGTCCTTTACAGCGCTGACTGTGTGCCCATCACTTCATCTCCAGCACCCAGGACAGTTCCTGGGTCTCTGAAGACATGAACGAAATACCTGTTAAACAAATAGATGACTTACTCTTATTTACAGATGAGGGATGTCAAGCAGAGAAAAGCTTTGTTACGCCAACATATGCTGTGGCCCTGAGCTTATCTCTGATTCCTCTAAATGATAGAGCAGTGAATGAACATCAGAGCTGGAAGGTTTAGTGCCCCGGGGCAGAGTCTGGCCCCCGGAGGACAGGGAGTGACATTCAGATGTGATGAGGGAAGCCTTTGATCGAGGACCGTCTGGGGCACCAAGTGTTACCCTCACTCCCTCTCCCTGGACTTGAGGACTAAGGATGAAGCTAGTCTGAACTAGTCTGTTCCTAATGATCAATGACCCAGAGCACATCCATGGAGCCTGAGGCAGGGGCAGAGGGAGTGGGGGACTGAGAAAAGGCACAAGGAGTCTTCTGGGACTACGGGAATGTCCTAGGTCTGGGTGTGGTTGTGGATTCACGGATGTGTGCACTGCCAGACTCCTCGAGTGTGCCTTCAGACAGACGCATAACATACATTAGACCTCAGTGCAGTGGAGACAAAATCCCAGCGTGTGTATTTAGGTCCTGCTTTTCCCAGTCAAGTCGTTTGGGGGCAGCACGGTGTCTTCTCCTTGTGTGGGCTGCACTGAGATACTAACCCTCAGGGTTGAGGAGTCCCCTGATTCAGAGGGGCTGAATGTGAACCCCTGCCCTGGCGAGGCAGCCCCTGCTGGGCCTCAGTCTCCGCGTCCCTGCTATGGGTACAAAAGACCTAACTAACATGGAGTATTTGGGGGATTTAATGGGTATACTTCTCAATATAGTACTAAAAGCCATGCGTGATAAGTGCATAGTAAGCACCAGCACATGATAGCCATTATCCCTTTTTGTGTTTCTTGGAAGTGTACATACTCAAGGCAAGATAAATATCTTTTGAGTACCTACTGCTCCTCAGACGCAGTGTATTTTGCTAAACATGGTGATAAATACAAATTGTTTGATCCGGATGACAGTTGAATATCAAAGGTTTTTTTCGCCAATCTTACTATGGGACTTCAGCATTTTCTGTGTGAATTGTGAGAAACATACTATTTGACTGTGTAGCTTTTTTCCTTTCTAGTGCTTTCTTGGTGCGGGGGAGGGGTTGCGAGGGGAACTTTATGCGCAGTCCGCTTTCTCTGGGGGCAGACAGGCCAGACGGATCATGGGTGTGGCAAACCCAGAGGGGAGCTGATACAGAAACTCAATTCTAGTTTCTCTTTTAAAACAGAAAATGAAGTAAATGATACATCTTACAGGATCCCCAAGGAAACTTATTTTCATTTGGAGAGCCTGTATTTTTCTCTATTACTCTGAAGTAATGTAGCTGCAGAAGTATAATTTGACAGTGAAATGTTAACCTCTGAATGCAGCCTTCCCAAGGTGACACTTTACAAGCCATCTTGCACATACTCACAGACTAACATGGTGGGGACCATCTGCTTCCAATGTCCACATTCCTCTCCTTGGCTCTTCTTATATTAGGATGCTGCTTTGGGGGCTCAAGAGAGCCCCGATGGTATCATTTAGATGAGAGGTGGGAGCTTGGCTGATCTTACCTTGCTGCTGTGTCTTCCTGTCCCCTCCCAACACACATACACATGGGTGACATGACACAGAGATCTCTGTTCCTGGCTAAGAGGCCACATTCATACTGGGAATCCAATTTATCAACTCTTTGACCAGCAGCTTCCTGAGCTTTGCTCTTGGTTTCTCCTACTGGTCTGTCTCCTCTCAGGATGTATTAAACGAACTTTTGTGTGAATGCCATGAACATGATAACTTTGTCTAAGGCTCCTCGTCCCCCTTCTGACCCAGACGTGCTTCTCATGGGGCACGGGAATGAATGGCACCACAGAGGAAACCATTGAGATCAATTCTCACTGAGTGACTACCTGCTGAACACCTCAGTGTGCCATGTAGACTGGATGTGCCACTGCAGAAGGATGCACAGACCTAACAGTTAAGAGGGGAAAGGTCCATGTTTCTCAAACAGATCACCTCCAGGTAGGGAACAGAGATAATAACAAGAAAACAAGCAAGAGCATTCAGATGGTGCTAAGTCTTGAAAGGCAAACTGTGTAGTGTTGTATAGGTAGAGTGATCTAGTGTGATCAGTATGGTGTAAGCCCTATGACATGAACGATATGAATGTTGTAAGTGATAATGCTATAGACAACATGGAAATATTGTGAGTGTAGTCTACACAGGAGCACACACATAAATTAGAGGAAAACAGTGTATTGAGGTGCAGAGTGACCAGGTGAGAGAGTGCCAAGTTTAAATTAGAAATGACTCAAGGAATGCCTTCTGTAGAGGCATCTGAGCTGTCCTGTAAAATTTATGCTACTTTTGGTGGTAAGGAACAAAAAACCATGAACCAAACAGCTTTATCAACAAGAGAAAGTAGATTACCTGGATAAGAAGGTAGGAGGTTGGGTGGTTACAGGTGGGCTGGTCTGGTGGTCCATCTTCATCCCAGAGGACGTGCTTCCTTCTGCTCTTCTGTTCTTCCATGCACACAGTGTCAGCCTGGTCCGCGCCAGCTCTCTCAAGGCTCTGAGATCACTGTTGCAATCCCAGTTGTCATCTGCGAGGTGACAGCATCCAGTAGGGGAAGGAGGGCAGCTTCCTGGGCATCTCTCCTGGGCAAGGAGACCTTTCCAGTGTCCCCATGAGCTTCTCATGCCTCATTGGCTGGAATTGTGTCACACGGTCTCCCCTAAGCCAATCGCTGGCAAAGAGAATGGGGTAGAATGACTGGCTTGGCAGGGCCCATGATGGATGGGGTGCAGTGGGTTTTCTGAATAAAATCTTTGTAATGTTAGAAAGGAAGAAGGTGCGTGTATGTTGGGGCAGAAGTGCTGGTGTGGGTGGTTGGATGGCCTGTAGGCAGCCAGTTAATGTTTCCACAGACCTGGACAAGCATCAGAACTCAGACATGGGAAGATCATGGAAGGGCCTTGAGAGGGGATGAGTCCAGGAGAGCTCCAGAGAGAGAAAGAGGACCTACTAGGAGGGGTCCTGTGCTGGGAGGCAAGGTGTGTACAAGGCGAGGCTGGAGAAGGAGGAGGTACGTGTCATTAAGCCTATAAAACATAATCAGGAGTTTGGATTTTGCCCAGTGTGCCATAGGAAGTCACTGGGGAGCCTGATATGAGCAGGAGGAGGAGAGAGCACTGGGCCAGGGACCAGCCATCCTGGGGGCTGAGGTCTTACATCGTTGTGCACATACCCCCAAAGCCCAGGGCAAGTAGCACTCCCTCTTCTATCCTGGATTTGATTCAAGGAAAATGAGGATCGTGATATCCACCACACAGAGGTTTTGTGGGGACTGTGCATCGAGAAGATGGAAGGCTGCTGGGACTGAAGTCCATACAATTGGGAAGTGTGTACTATCTCCATTCTAATTATTCACTGAAGTCATGATCTGTTAAGTCACTGCAGACACTGAATTAGCAGATACTGAGCCTCCAGGAGGAAACACACACATACACATCTCATGCAGACTATACTCTGAAATCCTAAAAGCAACCTATCCTGTGAGATTCTCTTTATTTTACAAAAAAAGAAAATGAGGTTGGAAAGTGGGAAGTGACTTGCATGAGGTCAACACACACTGGAGCAGGGATTTGAACCCAATCTGCCAAGCCCCAGCACAGGAGCTCCTCACACCGCGCTACCCACCCCCTCCTTTGTCCCTTGTCTGGTCCTCTCTGCATGAGGACTAACACAGGAGGACTGGGCGTCAGCTGCTGTGACATCAGCTGGGAGCTTGTGTGAGGGGCAGGGGACTCAAATTCACCACTCTCTGTCCTTCTAGGCGTTGCCACGATGGTACCATGAGCAATATTAGCAGGGAGATGTATTTGAGAACAAGGAGCCCACAAATAATAGGGTGTCCACAAGGAGCAAACATTTATTCTTGGTGGTGCTGAAAATGGGAGAGTCTGAGATCAGAGCGTGGGTATCCGGGGAGAGCCCTCCCTCTGGTTTATGGATGGCGGGCTCTGGTCCTGTTCTCATGGGATGGACCAGGGGGAGGAAGTAAGCTCCCCAGAGTCTCTTCTCAGAGTGTGTGGGCTCCACACTTATGACCCTATTGCCTTTCAAAGGCCTCATCTCCCGACACCATATTGGGGACTAGGATTTCAACAAATGAATTTTGGAGGGGTCACTCACATGCAGTCCATAAATCTGATACATACTGTGAACATTGTTGTGTACCTCAGGACTTAGCATTCAACAGGATTGACCTCATTTGAGCTGTTGTAATTGAATTAGTGAAGGATGGTGACACATTCTTTGTTTTAAGGGTATGCTGTGTTTCAGGAGAAAGAAAGCAAATGAATTTCTAAGGCCTCTGACTTTGTTAGAGTCTTAATTTAAGTTTTTCCAGGTAGGCCATCCTATCTGCATGAGATTCAAAACTTCTTATGCACAGAAAGGGACTTACGGTCTCTAAAACAGGTGTGTTTCTGCTGGCAGGATGTGTTTCTGTTAACGGGTGGGAGGGCAGGTAGATGGATAGCCATAGACAGGGAGAAGCCAGAATTTTCCACAAATGCAGGAGGTATATACTGTAGGAGGTAGGATCAGGAAAGTTCTAGGACCTGTGTGGACCAGCTGAGCCAGGGAGAGGGCAGTATTGCCATCGGTAAGGAGCCTTAGTCTCTTGAGGGGGACATGCATGTTGCCGCGGAGTCCAGCGATATTCAGGGGATTTGGGGTCTGTCTCCCAGTGAGTGCTGCAGTGGGAAGGCAGGGTTTTCATGCAGTGGGGCACCCCTCCTAGAGTACCTGATGGAAGGGCAGCTGGGCCCGGCCCTGTGTCAGCATTATAGGATTTTAAAATAAGAATGTGGTCCTATATTCCCTTTCTGCTCTAATTGAAAATCATGTTCTAGGGCAGCCCTGGTGGCTCAGAGGTTTAGTGCCGCCTTCAGCCCAGGTTGTGATCCTGGAGACCCGGGATCGAGTCCCATGTCAGGCTCCCTGCATGGAGCCCGCTTCTCCCTCTGCCTGTGTCTCTGCCTCTCTCTCTCTCGCTCACTCGCTGGCTCGCTCTGTGTCTCTCATGAATAAATCAATAAAATCTTAAAAAAAAAAGAAAATCCTGTTCTGATTGCTCTCTTCACAATCCTGGGCACACCCAGGAGACAGCCGATTTACTCAGTTCATCGTGTTTGGACGGCTCAGTCCCCATAGGATGGGCATCTGCTGCGGTCACCCTCCAGCACCCTGTCCATTGCTCTGAGGCCCAGGCTTACCCAGTCCATGTTGCTAGGATTTCAGCCCGTGTATTCTGTTAGTGACCTTGGTCAGTTCTACTTAAAGATGCTTGAAGACATTGGGACATGGACAGGTGGATGTGGCCAGGAGCCTGATGTGTGGGGAGAGGGCTCAGTGTCCGGCCGCTTGTTTTCCTCTTTGGTCTTTGATTTCCTTCTAAGTTAACTGGTCGCATCTGTTCCTTCTCCTCCTGGAGGCACATTCATGCTCAGTACTCTTTCTCTCCGGGTGAATTGGGGGGGAGGGGGAGGATGATAATTTGTCTCAAACAATGAGCAGTTTGCTCTTGGAGTTTGGAAGTTGACACTTCTGATCTTGCTCTGGACCTGAGCATCTGGGGCTTGCAGGTGAGGCCTGGGCTGTGGAGACCAATTCAGAAGAGGAAGAGAAAGTCAAGAGTAAGTTGTCATTTGTGGCTTGCAAAACGTGGTGGCACCTGAAGTGACCCTCGCTCCCTCTCCCACCCTCCCCACCTATGTACATAAATGACATTTTCCTGATGGTCCATGAGAGAGAGATGTTACTAACACTTTACTGGCTTATCTGGGAGAGGGGAAGTGATACGAAGGCTGGAATTGTGTGATGTGTAGCCAGCTAACACAGGTGCGTTAAAAGGGTACCCCAAGTACTGAGCCAAAAAACTGTAAACACATGCTACTTCCATACTTCCAGTCGGCAAAGTTATAGTTTAATGGGGCCAAGTAATTGTATCCACATTTCGTGAGCATTTCCCACAAAGACTTTAATCTAGTGCAAAGCTTCCTTGGTTTTTCAGAGAAGATCCTCTTTATGGCTTAAATAAAGTGGGTTTTTTTAGCAACATATGGCTACCTTTTATGCATCTTCAAATACGGTGCAAGAGTGAAATATGTTGCACCTGGGGTTTGATTATTGGTGGTTTGAGTACATAAAAAAGGTGAGGCAAAGAAAAAACACACAAAAGAGGCAACAAAGGTTATAGAACTCCATTAAATTATGTTTATGGTTTTGCTTGTCAGTATTTCATAATACAAAATGGTTTTCCTGGAGTCTCTTTATCAGTATTTGTCACTAATTAGTGCCTACAAATTACCTTTTGTTCGAGTCATGTTCTTTGGGTTGTCCTTGGTGTCTAATAAATCAGAGTTCATGAACTTTCATTGCTCGTCATGTCCTGTGTTTTCCTGCTGATGCATCCGAGATTCTGACTCTCCCAAAGGTTTCCAACCACTGCGATTCCATCTTTGTGAACGGGAAGGAAATGAAGAGCAAAGTGGACACGACCGTGAACTTCACACACCAGCATTTCACCTCCCAGCTAGAGGTCACTGTCTGGGCACCCAGACTCCCCCTGCAGATTGAGATCTCGGACACTGAGCTGAGCCAGATCAAGGGGTGGAGGATCCCCGTGGCCTCCAACAGAAGGTGAGGAGCCAAGGGAAGGCTGAGTCCCCAAGAAAGCTAGGGGATCTCAGGCCTTTGGGACCTAGATCACTGTGGCAGGCTGCTAGCCCATAGGGGCCCATGCCCCAGGGAAACAGCATCCACAGTGGTCACAGTGGTCTGGGGTTGGGGTTCAGATGGATGGGACTTGGGTATTTACTAGCCTTTTGATATGAGGAAATCATCCCAGAGATGTGAATAATATCCATTGCCTAGAGTAGTTGCTGGGATTCAGGATAATGTTGCACAGCATAAGAAGCACTTAGCATGGGGTGTAGTTTTTTTTTTTTATTCCCTATTTCCCTGTTGTTCCTTCTATGTTGTTCATTCCCAGGTCCCTGGCTATAAATGTCAGCCTTCATCTGTGGAGTGTGCAACAGTGGTTAGGTTGTAGGCTCTAGAACGAAGCCATTGAGTTTTCACTCTGGCTTCCCCATATAGAGCTGTGTGACCTTGGGCCAGTTGATGAACCTCTCTGTTCCTCAATGTCTTCATCTGTAATCTATAAATGGAGATGGTAATATTACTGAAGAGAGCTGTCCCAATTATGAAGTGACATATAGTGCAGTAGACAGAATTCTAAAGATGACACCTGTGCAAGATTCCCATCTCCTGGTTATATACTCAAACTCTGATCAGGTACCTCTAGGAAGAGATTTTATAGAGGTAACTAAAATTCTAAATCCACCAATCTTAAAATATGGAGGTTATCCAGGGGGGCCTGACCCGTCATTTGACCCCTTGAAAGCAGAGTTTTCTTTAGCTGGTGGCTGGTATTGTACAGTGTGCAACCTTTTAAAACGGGGCATGTTTTTATCCAGCATAAATCCCCTGAGATCCACCCCAGGTGTTGGCTGTATCAAGAGTTCCCGTACGCAGTGTTGAGTGGTAATCCATGGTGTGTACTGTCTTTGCGTGCTGAATCATCCGTCCGTGGGGGGCCGCTCACGCTGTCTCCAGGTGGGGGCTCTCACGACAGCTGCTGTGACACTCCTGGACAAGTTTGTGTATGCACCTGAGGCTTCTGGGGCAAGTGGCCAAGAGTGTAATTGTTGGACCATATGAATAGGGCATAGTTAGTTTAAAAGAAAGTACCAAACTATTTTCACAGAGAACCCGTACCATTTTACACTCCCAACAGCGACGTAAGAGTCATTCAGTTACTCCACATCCTTACCAGCGTTTTCAGAGCTCACATCCTATATGGTCCCATTTACAGTGATGCAGAAAATGCACAACAGATTGGTGGTTGCCATGTGTTTGAGATGGTGTGGAGTGTGAGGGAGTGGCCCTGGGCACCCTGGTGGGGACGTACCAGTTCTGTGTCTGGATTGCGGTGATGGTTATGAGAACCCTCAGGTGGCACAATTGCACAGAAACACACACACACATGCACATACACGTGTACTGGTTAAGCTGTGTAAGCTCTGTGGCTTGTACCAGCATCTGTCTCCTGCTCGTGGCACTATGCTGTGATAATGTAAGGTGTTAATTCTGCAGGGGCCGTGCAAAGAGTATACGGGGCCTCCTATACATTGTTTTCTAACTTACTGTGAATTTTTAAATAATTCAGAATTTTAAGTTTTTAAAAAAATAATAGAATGCTGTCTGTCCTAAAGTAACAGAACTGTTTCATTAAGATGGTATTTCTAAAACTTCACTTATTCACTCACCACTTTTATGATGCTGCCACTTTTGAATGCCCCCCATAATATATACTTATTATTGCTCCTTTTAAAGTTTTAGTCATTTGTTTAAGGGACATTTCATATGGCTATCAAAACTAGCTGAACGGTAAAAATGAACACAAAGAAGAGACAACATTGGTGTTATGTTCTGCATAGATATGGCTGTTTGTCTGTGGGAGCTGGTCTCTAGGTAAGTCAACCAGCAAATGCCAGAGAAGCATTGGAGGTAGCCCAGTGCCAGAAACCTTCGTTCCCTGTGATATAATTAGAAGGATTGATTCTAAAAGTGAAATGGGAATAACTCTTCTGAATGTCATTCTGTGGTGGGGATCCTATGTCCTTCACCACCCAGAACCATCTCATTTACCAGGAGAGATATTCACTCCTCACTCTGGGAAACCCCAAAATGCTTCTCTCTGGGTACTGGTAAAAGTTTTCCTGTTATTTTCCTAATAGGACCTTGCAGGGAGGCAGAAGGATCTAATTTAAAGGAAGTAGGTTTCAGAAGTCAAATTGGCAGTCCAGAAATTTGCTGCTCCCCTGTTGTCTGAGCCTCGGGTCTTCATGTAGAAGTAGCAACGTGTTTCTTGGCTGTTTTGAAGGTGAACAGAGCTCGCTGTAATGAGAAAGAGGGTGCAGCAAGCCACAGCAGCCTGGGCGTGGATCTCCCTTTTGATGGCTAGCTAGGTGGCCGGGACCAAGTTGCCTTTCCTCCTGTGCCTTGGTCTCCCCACTGGTAAGAGCAGGATAATAGAACACCCTCCCTTTTTGGAGTGGAGATCAAATGAGTCAAATGAATGTGTGTGGTTGGTGTATGGGACGTTGTCCACCTGTCAGCTGTCATGGTCACATGGACATGTAGAGCCAGGCCCAGCACATAGTAGGGGTGACTCAGTGCGTGTGAAGCACTGCCACTCCTGACACCAACCCCTGTCCCCTGATGGTCATAGACTAGTCACCAAACAAGGTCTTTTCACAAAAGCACACAGGACAGGTTCATCTTGAGGGGAAGGTTCTGGAACAGCAGAGCCAGTGAGGATTTCTCTGGCAGGCTGTATACAGGTGGGGCAAGAGGAGGGGCTGGGGCGCACGGGAGGAAGGCAGAGGCAAGCAGGAACCATGAGCCAGGGTGTCCCCAATTTCTGCAGTACCCCATAGCTGCTCTGTGGCTGAACACTGTGGGGTGGGGAGTAGGAAAGTGTATCCTGGCCTCCGAGAGCTCAGAGGAAGCCACCCTGTCTGGAGCAGAGGGCCTTGGCCAGCCAGGAACCAGTGCCAAGCTGTCCCATGCTGATGGTTCATGACAGTCTTCCAGTCCCTGGGGGGCCGTCCCCACCCTGACCAAGGTGAACTCATGCACACCTGGAGGGAGTGGAGGGGCGCAGCCGTGCCTCTGCGGGGTTGGGGCAGTGGAAACCCATCCTGGCAACTCTTCCCACCTGGGACCTCACGTTCCCCGCAGTGGGGAGTTTCAGACTGCAGAGTTCCAGAACACAGGATGGGGACACAGCATGTGCCTGTTTGGGGCAGGGTGTCCCGCGGCACTGGGCAGGTGAAGGCAGGGGTGGCACTTGCCTTCTGTGCTCCGAGCAGGTGGCAGCATGCATGGTACACAGGGACCACCAAAGAGATACGGTTAGTGAGTGAACTGATGGCGAGCAATACCATGTCACGTATTCCCAACAGTCATGTAGACTCTGCAAGACGAGGTGCACAGAGCCCCTTAACAACGTGATGTTCATCTTCGTTTGTTTGTGCCTCAGGCCCACCCGAGACAGCGAGGACGAGGAGGACGAGGAGAAGAAGGGGAGGGGGTGCTCCCTGCAGTACCAGCACGCCACAGTGCGTGTCCTCACACAGTTCGTGGCCGAGGCGCCTGACTTGGGTCAGCTGAGCTACATGCTGGGCCCCGACTGGCAGTTTGACATCACCGACCTCGTAGCAGATTTCATGAAGGTGGAGGAGCCCAGGATCGCGCAGCTGCAGGGCGGCAGGACCCTGGTGGGCCGGGAGCCGGGGATAACCACCGTGCAGGTACAGGGCTTGCGCTCTGTGCTGTGGCCTCGGCCCCAGTCTGTACTGACGAGTGTGCAGGTAGATGCTGCCGTGAAGGTGTGTGTGTGTGGGTGTGGGCGCGTGGATACGTGTGTGTGTTTGCACGTGTGTACATGTGCATTGTGCACACGTGCATGTTTGTATGTGTGCATGTATGTACGTGTGCTCATGTTTCTCTTGACCAGCAAAAAGAAAATGTATCAACTTTAATAACCTAATGTGAATTAATATTTGTATTTTAGGGAGAGTTGAGAAAAAAATACCAGTCAAAGCTATATTAAATGCACAGTGGAAAAAAAAAGAAAAAAGAAAAATAAAAAAATAAAAATAAATGCACAGTGGAAGCAACCTTTCCCCAATATGATAATTCACTCCTCATATATCACTAATAGAAGTTGGTTAAACTTGAGAAAAACTAGTTTTCTAGTTTTATTTTCCTAACCTTGAGGGTTTTTTAAAAAAGATTTTATTCATTTATTCATGAGAGACACAGAGAGAGAGAGAGAGAGAGAGAGAGAGAGAGGCAGACAGAGAAGCAGGGAGCCTGATGTGGGACTCAATCCTGGTCTGCAGGATCATGCCCTGGGCCAAAGGCAGATGCTCAACTGCTGAGCCACCCAGGCATCCCCCTAACGTTGAGGGTTAATTGTGTAGCTACATATTACACTTTGAACAGTGGACAGAAAAATTTTAAATAGCATGTATTTATGCTGAAAATAATTTTGAAATCCACAACTACATGCTTATCTGTTTTATTAGAGTAGTAGTAAAAGTATTTTTCTGGTCCGGTTTAATGGAATAATTATGCAGAAATGACACAGCGTGTTTTTTAGTATAAAATGTAAAGTTGCCACTGATAGTTAATTAAGTCATATTTTAGGTGATGCCAAAGCTGATTTTGATGAAGCTGGATTAAACATGCTATATTTATATTACTTCTCTATTGCTGTGTAGCACGTTATCACAAAATGAGTAGTTAAAAGCAGCACCAATTTATTGACTCAGTTCTGTAGGTCAGGAGTCCATGTGAGCTGGAGTGAGTATCGCAAGGCTGAGACAAAGGTGGTGGCCAGAATGGGCTCATGTGGGGCTTCGGGGAAAGATTCCCTTCCCAGCTCATTCAGGCTGTTGGCAGAATGCACTTCCTCATGGGTATAGGATTAAGCGGTCTGTTTCCTGTTGGACTGCCAGCGAGGGTCAGTCACTACTTCTAGAGGACACCTGTGTCCCTTCTCATGGGGCCCCTCCATTGGCAGTAATGACTGGGTCAAGCCCCTCTCACACTCAGTCTCTGTGACTTTCCCTTCTGCCCCCAGCCAGGGAAGGCTTTCTGCTTTTATGGGCTTCATGTGATGCCATTGGACCCACCTGGATAGCCCAGGGTAAGCTCCCTATTTTAAGGCTCACATGTAAACGTGACCTGATCCTGAGCGTGACTTCTCATCATATTCCCATGCTTGAGAAAGCAGTGAGGACATCTTTGCAGTGGAGGGGGAACATTCTAGAAATTCTGCCTACTGGATATTCCTCTCCATTTGTTTGTCACCCCTGGTGCAAACGAGAAGATAAATTAGAAGCAGAAGTTTCTTAGGATGTAAAAAATTCTTCTCCTGCTTTGCTTAGGTGGCCCCTTCAGCAATGGCACAATGGCCCACACCATGATCACTGTTGTCCCGTAGTGAACTGCTAACTGCCTCCCAGTAGGAGAGCAAGAGAAGGTGGCCGAGCCCTGTCCCCTGTAATCTGTAATCCTCAATTCTGCCATTTTCACATCTAAATATTAGTGGTTGGGAAACAGTCTTCAGCTGTTGCCTCTATGTTAAATTGAGCTCTTCTTGGGAAATACACTGGTATTGTCATGGCCAGAGTCAAAGGAAAGGAAATGGGCCAGCGTGGTATTTGTCAAACACTTCTACTTGGTGAGTTCACTCAACCATAGGATACCCCGTGTACCCACACGATTCCCACAAGGGCACCCATGCAGCAGAGAATGGAGGGAACATGTTAGTGGAAATGTCAGTTAGGAGTTTCAGACACTTGTGTGGTGCAAAGACTGGAGCTTGCTTGCTTCCTTTGAAGGTGCTCTCACCTCTCTCCGACTCCATCCTGGCTGAAAAGACAGTGATCGTCCTAGATGACCGCGTCACCATTGCAGACCTGGGCGTGCAGCTGGTGGCCGGCTTGTCTCTTGCCCTGCAGCCTCACAGAGCAGACAAAAGAGCCATCGTCTCCACGGTGTCTGCCCAGGACGTTCTCACAGCCCCGCAGCAGGTGGGATTCCAGGGTCCTTTTGTACCCGGTCAGTTGAGACCACTTCCCTCCCTCTCATACCTGCCGAGAAGATCAGTAGAGCCCTCATAGCTATATCGGGTGGTCCTTGAAACTTCTTTCTGCTTCTTAACCAGTCCAGCCTGTCCCTTTTCGAGAAAAATGCCAGTGACTTAGATACATGTTCCTCGTTCATGCTTTTATACACTAACCTCGTGTTATACACTAATTGCTTTACTGCAGCCTTATCTGCGCTCGGCATACTCAGCTAGACCATGACCAAAGAATCACATGTTGTCACTCTGCCAAAGCAGGTGTTTGTTTTTTTGGGGTTTTTTTGTTTTTTTAACTTGGGCATTGCCATTTCAGCTGCTTAAACAGGCATTGCTAACAGGCACCAAATCGCTACTGTTTACCGTAATTGCCAACTCTAAAGCTCTCCTCCATCTTTAAACTCATAACAAGTTTGTAGAGGCGTCAGGACACTGTACCTTTCCAGGGAGCTCGTCTCATAATGTATCTTTCCCCAGGCCCCTCAGCTGGTGTGTGTTCTGCTTCATCAGCACTGGCTTTCTAATAAAGGATGTTCAAAGTGATATTATCTGGAGCAGGAGCCTGATTAGCTGCACCTGATCTTGATTCAGAAAAATTGCCTGATCTTTCAAAATGTTTTTTTAGAAAGATTGAAGTCAACTTTTGTTGTATGGCATGCAATACCTATGCACTTTAATGCATTCATCAAAGTATATTATTTGCTCCTCACATCAGTGGGGCAAAAGCATATTACTGATGCCAGTTCACATAAAAGTTTATTTTTCTCAGTCTGTATATTTAAATGGTATTCTATGGGAAATCATGTGTATGTTTGCAATTTGAAGGAACCTGATTATAACATAATCCTTTGGTTTCATTTTTCTTAGGAAGCAATAGTCAGTTCTTGGATTTTATTCAGTGATGGTTCGGTGACACCCTTAGACATTTATGATCCCAAGGATTTTTCAGTTACTGTGTCATCATTGGATGAAATGGTGGTGTCTGTCCAGGCAAACCTTCAGTCCAGATGGCCAGTTGTGGTCGCACAGGGTGAAGGGCAAGGGCCCTTGATTAAATTAGAAATGATGATTAGCGAGCCCTGTCAGAAGACCAAGAGGAAGAGTGTTCTTGCCGTGGGTAAAGGAAATGTCAAAGTCAGATTTGAACCAAATATTGACGAGCGCCAAGGAGGCACCAACGATATTGAGGGTCTCCGTCGGGAATACAAAGACCACCTCAGTAATTCCATAGAGCGTGAGGGAAACCAGGAGAGAGCAGTCCAGGAGTGGTTCCAACATGGTGCCTCCATTGGCCAAGAAGAACGTGGCAACAAAAGCACAACCCCACAGTCTCCTCTGGAAGGAAAAGATAAGAAGTTGCTCAAGAGTGGCAGTCCAGACACCTTCACAAGCTTCCCCACTCCGGGGAAGTTACCGGAAGCCAACAATCCCAGTGACCTGACCGTGACCTCAAGGGGGTTAACTGACCTGGAGATCGGCATGTACGCCCTGCTCTGTGTCTTCTGCCTGGCCATTCTGGTCTTCTTAATCAACTGTGTGGCATTTGCTTGGAAATACAGACACAAAAGATTCGCCGTGAGCGAGCAAGGCAACATCCCCCATTCCCATGACTGGGTCTGGCTGGGGAACGAGGTGGAACTTCTGGAGAACCCTGTGGACATCACCCTCCCGTCGGAGGAGTGCACAACCATGCTAGACAGAGGCCTGCAGTTCGAGGAGAGGAACTTCCTTCTCAATGGCGGTTCCCAGAAGACTTTCCATAGTCAGCTGCTCAGGCCCTCTGACTATGTCTATGAGAAAGACATGAAAAGTGAGCCTCTAAATCCATCGGGCCCCAAGCGGAAGAGAGTCAAGTTCACTTCCTACACCACTATCCTCCCGGAGGACGGCGGCCCGTACACCAACTCCATCCTGTTCGACAGTGAGGACAACATCAAGTGGGTCTGTCAGGACACGGGGCTGGGGGGCCCCCGGGACCTAAGAGACTATATGGAGAGGCTGCAAGACCACATGTGAACTTTCTTACGTTTGTATTCACCTTTATGCCTTCTGTTTTTTGAACGGTGGAGCAGTGAGTTTGTTCAGCAATAGGGGATGATTTAACAAAGCTTAATTTGTGGCGGTCTGGGGGGGATCCCTTTCTGAGCAGGTGTCAGAGGCCTGGAGGGCTATCGCAGCTGGGCTATAAGCCGGGAGATGTCTCTAAAGCAGCCACATGTAGACCCTGGAGAAATTCTAAAATGACAGTTGTGTCTGCTGTCTGGTACTAGCTCGGTTCAAATACGCTAAACCTGACCCCACAGACACTGTTAGTCATCTCGCGACAAACGGCCGTGTGGAATTAGAAAAGGCTCGGGTGTTGGTTTTTCTATTCCTAGAACTTTTAAAGCACAGTGGACATTCCTTGCCCTTGGCCTGAGACTGGACGTACGTGAAAGATGCTGAATGTAGCCGCCCTCATTTGTTACGAGGCTGCTCATTATTTTTATACACATTTGCACCTGCACCTGGTTCCTTTGGCCTCTGCAATTCTTTTTTGAAACATGAAGAAAAGCAATCGCGGTCTCCTCTCTGAGCTGTTTGATTTACACATGAGTTTTAGTCACTGACATTTGCCGCGTCCACGCAGGACGTCAGGTGTTCTCTGATTGCCCACGTTCCTTACCTGAGGGGCAATGTCTGAGAAGCTTATCCTCACGCTGTCCTTCCTTCTCTTTGTTGTGGAACCTCCTTGTATCAGCCTGGGACATGGGATTTTACATAAAATATTAATCTACTGCAAGGGAGGGCCATCTTTACAGTTTTCTATACGACGCTTACAAACTCTGGTGACCACTTGTCAACCACATTTGTTTTTATCTTCTGCTTGTGGAAGATTTGTGGGGAACTCCTGGAGTGTGTTTCTAAGGGCAGAAAGACCCTGAGATAGTCATGTTTATACTGGTGCTTTCTGGTCAACACAATTTATTATCCAAACTGAGATAAAAATTTTAAATTAATTATACACAGAAAGGAAATTGTGTAGGAAATACAGATTACACTCCCATTTTACCAGAGCAAAAAAAAAATTTTTTTGAAAGTAAGTAAAATGACGTTTCAACTTAGCAATATGTAAAAATCCATCCATATAATTACGTCCCCCATCCCTCTCCCCGCCCCTGCAAAAATCATCCATCCTGACTCTGGCAGAGCTAAAACCTACACAGAGTGTGCTCTGATGGAGAAAAGAATGGATTTGCTTACAAGTTTCATAAAATAAATGACTTTGAGGGTTTAAGAAGTAGATATGTAGGAAAACTATAGCTGTCGGAAAGTCAGAGTGGCAACAGGAAAAAAAGCATGACCCTCTGCATAATTTTTTAAAAAGTGTTTTCAAAGAATAGTAGGCATGGTTTCAAGCAAAGCAACAATTTCAGGTTAGGGGAGAACATAACACCATTTGGTTAAGATGGGATGACGGGGAAAACGGGCATGGGACTAGCCTACCTATTCCATCTGCATCTCTAAGACATAGAAGTGTAAAGACCAGAGTCACAAAGACCTGCAGGACGGGCAAGGAAGTGGTTTCCTGACTCCACCTGGCTGATGGGTGAGCTCTGAGAGGCATTTAGTCGTGTGGCTTCCTGTGCACCGGAGCATGACAGCTCCGCCTCCTCTGGCCACCACGTGGCAGCCACGTTCTACCTGTGTCTCTTGCCGACAGGACTGCGGTGGGTTTGTAAACAGTGCATGAATCACCAGGGATGGAGGCCTGATCTCCAAAGGCCAGTGTCCAGTCAATCTTGTGTTTAAGGTGGGAGTTTAGGGCTGCGGCCAGTGACGTTTCAAAAATCTTTCAATGTGATGGATGAAGGAAGTCAGGAGACCCGGGCGTTGGCTTCAGAGGGAGTTCGCAAAGAGAAGGCTGACGCCTGGCAGGAGGAGTGCCCCGGGGAGCCAGAGGATACTGCGCTGCTAACCGCACCCAAGGATTCGGTGCCAGCCAGGGAGTCTGAAGGGAAGGGCCACACAGCCATCCAATGAGTCCCGCTCCTTCTGCAAGATGTTCTCAATTTTCTCTCCTTTTGGATCTTCAGCATTCCGAAATAACAGGAACTTTGTGTCTGAAACTGAGAAACCTCAGCTGGTATAGGGGTTGAGCCCTTCCCCCCTCCCCCCCCCCACACACAGAGGTGTGTGCGCACATAACAGGCACAGTGAGGCCCTGGGGAGGGTGGGTGGTGATCTGGGAAAGGACAAGGGACACTACCATTGTCATGGGGAGCATTACTGAGAAGCTTGCAAAGCAGAGCATTTCCTGGGGTCTGAGTGCTTGGTGCAGGCAAAGCGCAAACTTAGGGAGCGTCAGAACAGAGACCGTGCCAGTGGCTTCTCGGGAGCGGGAAACTGACCGCTGTCCTGAAGATGCCCCCCGTGGGTGAGCCAGAGGCACCCAGACTGATACAGACTCCGTACAGTCACCTTTGCCAGCTTCTGTTCAAACTCAGTTCAACATGAACGTCACACAGAAGGTCACGGGGGGAGGTCCCTTTCACCACACAGCACACACTCACAAGATGTGCACACACATACGCATGTGAGTGTGTAAATAGGAGCCAGAGAGTACGGTATTTAGTGGGAACCAGTGCCGTGGGCTGTCCCCCACTTGGCGTGGGCACTATTCACAGCTTACCAGGATTTCAGTGAAGTTTTGTTCTAAATGTGTCCCACTCACCAGCAGCCCTGGATTATAGCCGCCTGTTTTCCAACTAGATCATTTAAAATAAATAGGAACTGTGCCCCTAAATATCTAAACTAAAATGGGGAAAAGACACAACTTATGAAGCCTTGAAATCCGTTCCCTGGGGGCCTGCAGGCTGTCTGGAGTTTCCAGTTTTTTACAGCTGGAATATCCAGTCGATCGGGGTGATTAATCACCTGAACAGAATAACGGCAGTAAAACCCCTTCCTCTCCCCGAAAAGTGAATGCTTAGGATCCCTCCCCCGCCCCACTGGCCCTGAGGACCAGGCCACCTAGAACGGGGAGGGTGAGACCAGTGTTCCCAGCCGCAGCTGTGCTGCCCCCCAGGGTGCACCCCAGGATCCAGGAGCAGCTGCCACATGACGGAAGTGGAGTTCAGATGCTCAGTGTCCCATCCGAGGGAGCGCAAGTAGCCCTGCCAGTCTTCCCCGAAGAACAGCACCCGGCAAGCCTCAGAATGCTCCGTGGATGCCAACAGAGAACGGACTGACCTCCCAGCTGGTTTGTGTTGCACCCTGGCCAGGATCAGCTCCTAGACTTAAACTCCAGGCAGAGGGTTTCTGTGTACACGTTGACACGGAAAAACACGGATCACTTTTTGTCCCATTGCCACATCCGTAGACGAGTACTTTCTACTTTGTTCACTTTTAAGTTTTAGGAAGTCTGCCTTTATGCATTTTGATCCTTTACATCCTTTCTTCACCCTTTTGGAAAGGCATCTTCCCAGTGTTGGGCTGTTGGGACCAGTCAAGGCTCTGTGTCAGAAAATTAACCAGCCCGTCCTCAACGACCACACAGAGCGGTTGCACCTGCTTCCTACACGTCTCTGGGACCATCGTCTTTTCTACTCGAATCATCTCAAAAATGGCTTCCATTCTCCATCTAGTCTCTATAAATGACACGACAGATGGCTTATAGACTCGGCAACCACCTTCTGCATCGAAATTCTACACGTGTGATGTGCCGCGTATCACCTGTGATGTAAAGGGACAGGACGGGTGGTGGAGAGATTATGGGAGGGTATGGACAACAGATATTTTTGTATGTAACCCACGCAATACCCCGAGGCGCCGAGAGGTGTGCTGGAGTAAACACATTTTACAGTCAAAGCATGCAACGCTGTAGCTTTTAAATGTACAGGCCTTCCGCTCAAAAATATCTAAGCCCAAGGTGGGGAAAGCACCGAGCACTGGGTGAGGGCGCGGCTCGAGGCGGCATCACTGATGGAATCTGCCAGAATATTTTGATCTTACCCTTCATTACTTTCGGATTTTTTTTCCTCTTTTTTTCCCCTGGAAATATTTCAGAAATAAAGTGACTACATTTCCCAGCATAAGGGTATATTCTAACCACAGGGTAACTCATCATTTTTAACATGAAAATAAACATTTAAACATTCTTCCGTGGCTTCATTATTTTATGCACATAGTCCCTTTTCAATTTTAGCCTCTGTATGATTTTACTACATAGTCTATTTTTTCTTCTTTGCCAGATATTTTTAATACCTCCGATACAGCAATAAATGGAAACCAAAAGAAAATGTTTATAAATGGTTGCAAACAACTTTCACCTTGGAAAGCTTCTCATTTGCTTTCCCAGCTGGGGGACACTTATTCCAGGATGTCTCCGAGGGAGGGCTCCTCACACCCACATCCCCGTCCAGGACCCACCGTCTTGGGCTCTGGACTGACCTGCAGGATGCAGTGGCCCTTGGCCTCAGCCTCCCTTCTCGTCCTCCCTCGTCAATGGTTTGCTCGTGTGTATGTATCCGGGGCAGGGGTGTAGACACAAGAAAAACACAAGCGTGCCGGGCTCCTGCCTGGGAGGCTGACTTGGTGTTTTAGCTGCCCGCCGGCCAGGCGCTGCCCAGCTCCCACACGTCCCCCGCCGGCATGCGTGCCCTTCCCATACTGCCAGCATCGTCTCTGGCATTTTGGCAAATGTCTCTCCTTGCTTTCAGGATGGGGCAGTAACTTGACATGTCACAGTAAATGCTCCCTACCGAGTAGGCTCTGCAGGGTAGCAGGCTTCCGATGAGCTCCCAGGTGTGGAGGATTTCCCACACTCTGGATGGTTGCTTCCCACCAACCACCTCCTCCTTGTCCCTGTCCTTGGAACATAGGACAGAGCCACGGACCCGGCAGGCTTTCCCCAGGTCCCCGTGTGTGCGCAGGTAGTCAGTAAAGTTGGTTTCTAAAAGAGAAGGGGGAAAGTAGCTTGAAAAAAGGTTTGTAAAAGAATGAATCTGTTATATTTAGATTTTTGAGTGTGTGCAAAATGCAAACCCCCACATTTCACATTTTGGGAGTATTAGACTCCTTCATGCCTTTAGTTTCTCTACGATTTTACACAATTTAGACCAGTTACGGAGGGTTTTTTTGTTGCTTGCTTTTAGAAATTTTAAAAAGTACAAGAAAGTGCAGAAGCATTGTACCCTGGGTGACAATGTTTATAGACTCTTCTATGAGTCGAGGTGAGCAGGACACTGTCACTTTCCAGATGACAACTTTCTCCTTGGAAAGCTTCTCACTGCCCCAGTCCAAGAAGGTCATCATGTCATCTAAACTAGACAATCTTCACATTCCATGAGATGCCTTTATGATTCCTTTGGCTTTAATTATTGCCCTCGGTCAGTCAAGATGAAACTTTTTAATTTTATCTTAAGGATTGAAATCTCTAGATACTACAGAAGCCAAGAGGACAGATGATTTTTTTTTCTTATGCATCTGCACTGCCCGTTGGAATAATGCACTTTACAGAGAGATGGATGTTGCTCTGGAATTCAGGGTCCATGTGATAGTGACCTCTTCACCCATTCAAAAATGGTCCTTCTCTAGGCTTAAATCACTATTGACCTGACTCTTCTTTCTTTTCTTCCTTTGGCCAAAGAGCATGAACCACTTTCTAGTTCCTATAGCAAGGTTGGAACTAAAATAATCTGCCACTTGCAGATGACCTCCTTTGTAGGAATTTGACTCGCTGAATGAAATAACACCAATGCCAGTGTAGACACTGCCCATGTAATGTAGTTTCCTCACTTAGAGATGCTTCCTCAGAGAGTGTGCCTTGTTTTCTTTGTCATAACCACTGTAGAATCTCTGTTTTATCTGGGTAAGTTCCCACTTCTGGCAAACATGCTCTAATCCCATGAATATTTTAGGCCGACAAGGAGCACCCACCAGGCATTGATAAGCACACTCTCCAGAGTTCTCAGCACTGTATTCCACTCTCCTGGTCATGCATTTCTACTGGGCACATCTGTAAACTTGTGTTGGGCCTTTTACTGTTTCAATTGCTCTGGTGCAGTAAATTGCTTACCACTGCCACAAAAGATGCCCACATCCCCAAGGATGCCAAGACTGGCCAAGGGAGGGACCAAAGTGCTTCCTCTTGGCACCGACCACCAAGTGAGTGACCTTTCCTATAGCTGTCCTCCACTGGGAGCCTTATTTTGAACATCAGTTTAAAATTCAACTCAGATTCCATGAATGAATCTGTTGCTCGACCCCCCTGACAGCTGATGTTCTAGGCATGGTCGTGGGTTTAAGCAAGTGCCAAAACTATGAAAGGCAGGAGCCGAGACATAGAGAATTAAGTAATAAGTAATCACACCAGTTGGCTGAAAGACAACTGTGAATAACAATGGGTATCATACGGCAGATCCATGCTCTTGGTAGGGGGTCACATATGTCTCTCTGTGGCAGACGATTCTTACAATGCTGCTTATCTATACCATGTGTCTAAAGAGCATGCTGTTTGCTCACAATTTAAATCTGTATCCCTGCTGTCAGTTCCCCCATCCCAGGCTCTTCTAAAGCAGGTGGATCTGATCTGGGCTGCAGAGTGCCGTGAATGGCAAACCCACACAGCCCACTTCTGGGTGGCTTCAGGGCAACAGCAGGGGATATATTTTGTCTGACATTTGAAAAAAATGGTGTCATCCCCTATTTTCTATTTTTCTGAGTTGGGTTCTTGTTGCCTGGTACACGCCCGATATTATAAACAGAGCATGCTGTGATAACATTGTGCTTCTATATACTTTTTCGGTTGTATGATGTCTTTCTCATATTACCCATGGTTTTCAGTATGATCTGTTGTATATGTTCCTCAGTATATTTAACATATCTGTAAAGGCACTTCCAAACATTTTGAAAATGAAGAAATAAAACGTGTTGGATGATTCCTTGTTATAGTAAAACAATCCATTGGTAGGTTCCCAGAAATCACCTCATCTTCAAATAGGTGTTCACAGGAGGACATTAAGAAGGCCTTAGGTCCAGCAGAGAGGGAGCTAGCTGTGTCTTCAGATCCTTGACGACAGCTACTGCCCAAGACTTTGAGAATTAGAGAAAAGAATGGCTTACTCAAATATAAGAGCAAGCGTCCAAGGGGAAGAGGCTTGCTCAGCGCCCCGGGGGACGTATTCTGGCTAAAGAGCCTACTGAACCATCTACATTAGGAAAGTGTCTTCCAGAAAGAAGACAGTGGTGGTCCATGACTTCCTGTAGTTAAGACGTGCAAATTTGGTTCTTGGAGAAAGCCAAGAAAAGTCCATCTTTCTTTAAAGCTTCCAAAGTTAAATTTTATTTATTTTTTTTTCAAAGTTAAATTTTAATGAAAGAAAAAGCTTTATTAAGATTTGTCCCTGCCAGCGGGGGGTGGGAAGTCAGTTCTACTTACAAAATTTGAGTCCCGAGAAAACCGACTCAGGCACCGAAAAGTTCAGTTGATATTCATAGTCCTGGGATGCGTTCCGTTTAACTCCAGAACAGCTAAAAACATTTCGGTACATTGGGTCTCTGCCACTCTGCAAAGTTTAAGCAGGAAAGGGACCCCATCATGGCACACTCACATACCCTGCAGTTGGCTCCAAGGGCTAAGTGCCTGACTGAAAGTCTGCCAGGTGGCTGAGCTTCTGTCAAAATACAGCTTGAGAAAAGCAAGTGCCCTCCCCAAGGCAGTGTCAGGTTGGCTGTCGCAGGCGTCTGTGACAACTGTCCATGCTCCCGGGTCACCCGTGATAGTTAGAGGGGCTTGTGGCAGCTTCCTAACCAGCGGTGTGCCCAGCACTACTCTAGACCTACAGAGGTCTCTACGAAACTCCCTTCTCTTCCTGCAAAAGGCAATAGCTATAAAGAGAGGATGGTTGGTGACACATACAAGTTCTGAGCCTTGACTCTTCTTTAAACAACAAGGTGGAACAGAACCCAGGAAGGCAGCATCACCAAGGCATGGAAGCCACTCCGAGGTGAGCTTGGTCTGTGAGAAGGAACATCAGGTGAGTTTCCAGGGCAGACTGGACTGACCTGCTCGTGAAGGGGAATGCTGTTCGGTGCCACAAGTCATTAGGGGTTGGGACTGTAGAAAATGGGTATTTTTGTCTAATAAGTTGTTTTCGATGGACCCTGCCCTAAAAATAGTTCATGTGAACTTAAACATTATGTATCCAGATATTCTTGTCTTTGACTCTGTAAGATTCATAATGGATAGTATTAAAGTTGACACCCCTTAATAGCATTATTCTTTTCATAAAACATATATAGGAGCTTGTATTTCCAATTTTTCTTAATCTAGCAGAATGTTAAGACCATTTTTGACTGAGGAGCTTTCCAGCGGCCCTTTCAGCAGGGATCAGAATGTGTGTTTGCACGTACAGGTTGTGAGCGGGCAACGTTCCTTCCCATGCGTGCTGGGAAGGCAGTCAGGGTGGCCAGTAAGGGGTCCAGGGAGCATGATCACTGCTCACTGTTGCTCTGCATGGGGCAGATCTGCCCACTGGGCAGATTCCTTCCTGCTCAGTCATGAAATGCTACTTGAAGCTCATTTGAGGAGCACAAGGAAATGCTCTAAACATGAAGGCGCCATACATCAAGGATCTCTAAACTAATGAGGTCTTTGTCCAAAACTTTCACTTCTCAGGGAGGCTCTGAGCTTCTTGCCTTTCCTTCAGCGATCTGTGAAATCTGGGTCTGAGTTGGGGAGACCTGCACCGGCCCTGCATTGGCCTTACCCGCATATATGCCCAGACTCTAAAATGCAGAGAGGAAACCACCAAATCCAAAATGGCTACAGAAAGACAATATTATGCGTCAGCTTTGTATACTAAAGTTAAGTTTAGAAGCCATAAAATGTTCATGGCTTTTGGAAACAATTAGTAAGTGAGACTTTCTAACTTATCAAGAATATCTGAATGCATATAGTGATCCCCAAGAGATTGTAGCCAATTATAAATAATGAGTTAAGTAAAGCCAGGTATTTTCAGAAACAAAAGAATTCTTTTTTAAAGATTTTATTAATTTATTCATGAGAGACACACAGAGAGAGAGAGAGGCAGAGACAGGGGCAAAGGGAGAAGCAGGCTCCATGCAGGGAGCCCGACATGGGACTTGATCCCAGGACTCCAGGATCACGCCCTGGGCCGAAGGCAGCAACTTAATCACTGAGCCACCCAGGTGCCCCAGAAACAGAAGAATTCTATTTCATATTTACATTAAATGTTTGATCTGTCCTGAACCTGACCTCTATATGGAAGGGCATCTTGGGGGTCTTCGGAGGCCTTGAGAGAGCCCTGGTTCCAGGGGCCACCTGGAACTTCCCCCAACCTGGTGATGAGGTGTGTGTCTGGAGAAGGTATGAACTACAAGAGACCTATTAGTAAATATGGAAACACCAACACTATTCACCTTACATTTTATTTGACTTTTTGCAATAATGAACCTGTGGTTGAAAGATTATGAAACACTTTTCAAAAACTTACATTACCTTAGCCTGAAACATTCTAGATACTGAAACCACCAAAATGCTTTATTGGACATTAACATAAAATTATAGAACAAAACAGGAAACCTCTAGGCTGGTTCTCACATTGAAAAGAATATTTCTGTTCATATGAAATGACACAAAATAACCAGTAACTTGATTAATGTGATGATAAAGGGTCAAACACATCAACTTTGTCACCAGGTTCACAGATCTGGCAACAGGACTGTAAAACCCCATGTGTGCAGGTGAGTGAGTGTCGGGTCTTGATGGGCAGATAAAATCCAGAGTGTTCCAGGTTGAGGGAGCAGAACATGCCAGGGCAGGAAGTTCCATGTATGTGCTTGAAAAGTAATGGGCAGGGGTCTTGTGAGAGCCTGGCCTGGTGGGGGCCTCTGATTCCCATGGGGGGTGGCCCTGAACAGGAAAGAGATGTGGCCTGAGATGCATTTTTTTTTCCATAAAGAGAGAGAATGTGTGTGAGCTGGGAGGTTGGGGAGCAGAGGGAGAGAGAATCCCAAGCAGGCTCCATGCTCAGCACTTGGCTCAGAGCCTGATCTGGGGCTCAATCTCACAACCTTGAGATCATAACCTGAGTCAAAATCAAGAGTCTGATGCTTAACTGACTGAGCCACCCAGACGCCCCCTGAGATGCATTTTTAAAATAAACCTAAGGGGGGATCCCTGGGTGACTCAGCGGTTTAGCACCTGCCTTTGGCCCAGGGCGTGATCCTGGAGTTCCAGGATCGAGTCCCACATCGGGCTCCCTGCATGGAGCCTCTGCCTGTGTCTCTGCCTCTCTCTCTCTATGTCTATCATAAATAAATAAATAAATCTTTAAAATAAATAAAATAAACCTAGAGGCATACCAACCACACACAGGGCTCTGCGTTTGGGGCCTGGGTGCCATGATAGTCCCTGCTCCAAAGCATCCACCATCATCTAGGGGGTGGGGATCCTGGACAACAAGCTGGACAATAGACACAGCCGAATCCTGGTCAGTCCTAAACAACAAAAAAATATTTAGAAAGGGTTGCTGGAGTACTTGGGCTAAGCAGGTACATTTGAGGGCATGCTTGGGTCATACTATGGTCGTCTCTCCAGCATGAAATTTTCCCCAACTGTGGTATAAGCAGGAACGCGGGCAGCTTACTCGGTGGGTAAAACAAAAACAACAAAAAAACTAAAAGGCATTCCGGGACACATCCTGTCATGCACAATGGTTTTTAACCTTCCCCCTTGAGGGTTTCAGACCACATTTAAGGGTTTGAGAAGTCTGCCTAGAATGGAGCATTCCAGGTGTTCCTCAACTCGCGTGTTCTGTGTTATCTACTTTCCTTTTCCTTTTTTTTTCTATTTTAATTAATTAATTATGAATTTATTAGCTGCTCACTTTTGCCCAAAACCTATTAGAACCCTAACAGGCGGGATCCCTGGGTGGCGCAGCGGTTTGGCACCTGCCTTTGGCCCAGGGCGCGATCCTGGAGACCCGGGATCGAATCCCACATCGGGCTCCCGGTGCATGGAGCCTGCTTCTCCCTCTGCCTGTGTCTCTGCCTCTCTCTCTCTCTCTCTGTGAGACTATCATAAATAAATAAAAGTTTAAAAAAAAAAAAAAAAAAGAACCCTAACAGGCTACGCCACACACATTGAGAACTGCAGCTTCAGAGGACTCAGGACTGCTGGAAATGCAGGTTCTTCTCCGTTTGCAGCACTGCTGGGGTTGGTGGGAAACAACGGATGTGTGAGGCTGGGCCCCACGGGAGCCGCTGCCCAGTGATCTTAGAGCAGCAGCCCCCTGGTGAGCTGATTCCTTGCGGTTCTTGAAATACAGGTCTGCGGCAGCAAAGCTTTGGCATCTCAGAGAAACCCCAAAACCCACCCCGGAGAGAGGGTAGGCAGGGGCTGCTCAGCCCGAGGAGCCTTGGGTCCTGCTCCAGCTAAGCGAGGGAAGAAGTAAAGAAATGCGTTTTATAAGAACGGTCTCCCAGCGGCCCGAACACTAAGAAGGCAGTCACGCAAAGAAATGAGACCAGCTTCCTTCCCTTGTTCAGAAGAAGCATGTTCGCTTATTAAAACCTGTTTAGAAAAAATAAAAAAAATAAAAAAAATAAAAAAAAAAAATAAAACCTGTTTAGAGCTATAATTTACACACCACACAGTTCGCCCATCTAAGGTGCACACATCTGCTTTTGGCATATTCACCCCTTCACCACGATCAGTTTTAGAACAAGCTCATCTTTCTTTCAGAAACCCCATTCTCTCATTCCCTTATCCCCATTTCTCCAAACCTACCTGCCTAGGGAACTGCTAATCTACTTTCCAGATGCAGAGTTTTGCCTCTTTTATTTTATTTTATTTTTTTTTTTAGTTTTGCCTCTTTTAAAGGTATTTTGTATAAATGGAATCCTACCATACGTGGGTTTTGTGACTGCTCTCCTTCATTTAGCGTAATGATTTCAAAGTTGAGACGTGTCCGTGACCTAAGTGTCAAAACTAAAGTTTATAACTTTTGAAGGAAACTCAGGAGGATATTTTTCTTTCAACTTTGGGGCAAGCAAACATTTCTGAATCAAGACACATAACCAGTTACAAGCGAAAAATGAATAAATTACACTTGCTCAAAACTTAAAACCTCTATTTTTCACCAAGACATCATTATGAAAATGGGCAATCCACAGAGTGGGAGAGAAAATGTCCTTGGTGCAAAAGACCTGTATCCACAATATGCAAAGAGCCACGATGGGTTAATAAAAAGACAAACAACCCAGTTGACAATGGGTAGACGATCTGAATAAAAGCTTCCCAAAGGAAGAGCTGTGAACAGCTCAAGAATGACTGCCTTACATCATTTGTCATCAGGGAGGTGCAAGCCTCAGTAACAACGATGCCCTCCTGCCTTCTGCCTATGGAGGCTAAATCCACAAAAACCAAAGCACCCATTGTCCGCAAAGACGTGGAGGAGTCAAAATTGTCAGAGGCTGTGGGTGTCAGTTTCTGGGTAAGTGAAAGGTACACGTAACATACTCAGAATGGCTTCCTCTGGGATTTACCCAGGAGCAGTAAGGACACGATTCCACACGAACAAGGACGTTCATAGCAGTTCCACCCACAATACATAAAACAACCCAAACAGCCATCCGCAGAAGAGAACATCAACGATAGTCTCTTTTACAGTGGGGCGTGGCTGAGAAATAAAAATAAAAAGGAAGGTGATACTGGTTTACGCCATGCACCTTAATAATGCAATGCACTAGTTTATGAAATGTAGTTTATGTATTTAGTGAAGTGAAAGACTCAAAACCCGCAAAATCGCACACATTGTACGATTCCACTAACATGAAATTCAAGAATAGACAAAAAATAAAAAATCTGGGAATAGAAATCAGGGCAGTGCCTGCCCTTATTGGGGATGTGTGGTGACTGGAAAGGGATGTTGGATTTGTTGTCTTGACCAAGAGCTGTTTTACAGTTCACAGCACTATACACTCAAGACCTGTCTTTGTGTCTTTGTATGTAAATTAGACCTAAATAATGTCAAGAAAAACCCCAAGTTACTGCAAAAATGAAGAAAGCAAAATCCAAATATCCTCATAGAGATCATTTTTGCCTCTGTCCCTGCGCTTGTGGGCAGATCCTCCCCAATCTCGAGATTGCCACCCGCCCCCCAAAAAAAGAAGTAAAGAAAAGGAAACTGAGCAAGAAGACTTGGAGATCTTCGTGGCCTTTGGAGGCAGGATGGGCCCGCAGGGCTGCTGAAGAGAGCGAGGGTTTAAGTGAAGAGACGAAGGAGCAGCGGCCGGGCCTTGGCGCACACCCCGCAGTGCCCAGGTCCCGCCCTGGGGCCCCGAGCCCCGTGCAGAGAATGGGCGACTGGTTCCATCTTCTTCCTCGCGGTTTTCCGTGGGTCGTGTCGTGGTCTGGAGTAGTCGGAGTCACGGGCCGGTCACCTCCAGCTTCGGGCATCCTTACTCACTGCCACCTTATGCTGCACAAATACTTTCATGACCTGTGTGCCTCGACAGGTAGGGGTCAGGCGACGCGGCTGCCCCACGCCCCCAGCCTCCAGGATGGCCTTCCCCGGTGGCCTTGTTCGGGTTCCCCGTGGAACACTCCATGCTCCGTGGGGTTCCATGTGGCCTGTCGTGGCCCAGGAAGGCAAGACAGCCAGAGGCGATGGTGGGGTCCTTCTGCGCTGCCCACCACCCCCGACCGACCCTCACCCGTCCCCGGGCAGCTCGCGGGACCTTGATGGTGTTGTCTGTCTGAAAGTGAGACTGGCCTCGGCTTGGGGTTTCCTTGGCGCGTGGTGCCCAATGCTGTTGATCGCCTTATTCTAAATACACACGTGATTTTAAGAAGGAGGAACAAAATGGTAGCCCAAAGATGTTCTGCACAAATCGGAACACGCTGTGTCACAAAATTCTTGATAAGCTTTGCTTGATGACACAGCTTATGGAGACCTCAAGTCATCTTCCACTGGGGCTGTCACCGTGATCAAGTTAGAGACGCTTCATTTGGCAGCAAGTAATAAAAACCTGAAAAGTCCATTTCTTTGGGGATGAAAGAAAGGGAAAAATATCCCAGTAAACTTTCCTTCTGTTTATGGCTCATATTCAAGGGTAGCTGTTGTCCCTAGAAATAAACACTCAAGGGAGTAAAGCCATAAAAACACCTGAAAGTCCTCTTAGATGACCTGTGACAATTTCTAATATCACCAATGGATGGTTTGGGTGATTTTGAAAAATCCAAATCTTGTAGCTTTTATTTTTTTTTAAGATTTTATTTATTTATTCATGAGAGACACACAGAGAGAGAGAGGCAGAGACATAGGCAGGGGGAGAAGCAGGCTCCATGCAGGGATCCTGACTTGGGACTCGATCCCAGGACACCAGGCCCACGCCCTGGGCCGAAGGCAGGCGCTAAACCGCTGAGCCACCCAGGGATCCCACTCTTGTAGCTTTTAAATGCTATTGTATTTTGTTCTTGCCAGACAGTGGACATGTTGCACAAAACTGACGATTTCATGTCTTGATGTGCACACATTCTGCTAATAATCTCTACCTCTGGCTTGCTGATGGATTAGAGAGGGCTGTAGGGTTCTATTTCTCCCTTTGCTTCTATGCCTCATTTTCAGTATAATTGGATGGCTAAGGTAGGAGAGGAACAGTCAAAACACATGCAGTGGGGTTCTCAGGCTATTTGTGCTTCTTAGGGTGTGGCTTCCTTTTGCAATCAAAGCAAGCTCTAGTTTGAAAGGAGAGGGAGAGAGAAAGGGGCCCTCACCACCCCCTGCCTTTCCTCTGAAGGCAGAGTCACTTACTCCGCACTCACATGGAGTCTCCCAAACACTCCCGCGTCCAGCAGCCACTTGCACTCCAGGCTGTGCGGTATCTCAGTCGCTGCAGGCGGAGGGGCGGTAAGCAACGGCAGGTGTGCACGTTACATGGATCCTCCTGCTCACACGCACAGTACGTCGTCCCGTCTGAGTTCTCTTACCAACACAAGTTCAAATTGTTACGAATTTCAAGACAGCGACAGCAAAGCATTAAACAACCCTGAAGAGGGAAAGGCACATGCTGACTGTGGGGTTGGAAAAACAGGGCCATGATTCACCCAGACACAGTCACATAAGTGGTGTAGAATGTTGGATGAGTGACCTAATCTTCCCGAGATTTCTCCATCTGTAAAATGGAGAGAGTGGGCCCTGCCTTGAGGCGTATGATGTTTTCCTCCTGGATGCAGTGCCTTGCGGGTAGTTGGGCTCAACATAGAACCATTAAACGGTCGAGTTAAGCCCGTTCTGTCCAGGAAGGTAAGTGCTGGAGACCCACCGCATCATTGCTGTCCTGCTGGTGGGACGCTGGGGCCAGGGCAGGTGTCAGAACACCCTTCCCCCATGGCTGGCTATCGCATCCGGCCGCACATTTACACAGATTTCAAACTTGGTCTGAGTGTTCGAAGGAAGAAAGACATTTGAAATCCTTTTATTAATCGTCATAAGAGATGTCGATCAATGACTTAATTTCATGATCTCTGGGAAATTACATTCGACTTAGCTCTCCGTCTTGCAGTTGAGAATGTTGACGCTTCCCACTAAAACCAACAGACAGAGCTGGGATCGGTGTCCAGGCAGCCTAACTCCTAAGCCCGGCGCAGACCGGGCCCTCTCCAGTTTCGTTGCAGAGCATCAGACAGGGAGGTCAGGTGGTGCGAGCGGCCTCGCCTGACAATTGTACTGCAGTGTGCACGTGCTGAGACGTGATTGCACAGAGGGAACTTCTCAAAGGCCACACAGTAGAAATACTTTCAGTGGAATTGTCAGGCACCTCCACCAATTGAATGCCAAGGAGAAACAAAAATAAAAGTACTGGAAAGTCCAAGTGATATCTGCCAGGAAATGTGGCCCATTCTGGCAATTTCCCCAACAGACTGCCTTGGAGGACACCTGTTTTATCAAGCGAGGCCCACATCTGCGTTTTGTGTCCTGGTTTAATCTGTTAAAAGATGGATGTCCCACCATCTCTTGCCCTGGCTGTCGCCTCCTCCCCATGTCACACTGCCAGGCACCTCCTCTGAACCAGCTGCACAGTGTCAGTTACTCATCCTTGGGGTAAAATGTGAGACACCAAGTAGACCAGAAACAAGAGACGAAGACACCAACACGCCCCACCCCCCCAAAAAAACCCATTAGCTTTAACGAACTGACAATTGTGTTTTCCTTGGAAAAAATGCAAGTCCGCAATAAATTACCCAGTAATTTTTGAAATAGAAAACATGGTCATTACCCCAGAATATCAGGGTACAAACATTTGTAGGAAATTTGCAGTCTCATTAATTCTCCATATGGCATGTTTGGCCTCAAAACGGAGTGAAACGTGAAGTGAATTTCACTGTCTCACTCTCATTTCGATGCTACAGGACTAGACGTTCGATTTCATCTGTGATTGATTATGTAACGTGTGTATATTACGGGATATATATTTTGTCTGCCTTGAGGTGATTCGTCTTCTATGGGAAGATGTACTACAGTGGGCGCGTTGTGTTTGTTGTCACAACCATTGTTAGTCCCGATGCATCCATCAGTGCCCCTGCACACACACTCACACACAGATGTGAGGTTTGTATCTGTCTTGCCTCCATGTACAAAATCAAACTGTCACCGGTTTCCCGGTCATGACAATTCCTTACGGCACCTCTGCTCATGAGCTTGCTGGAGGGGACTGTCCCTACACTCCCCTGTTTTTGCCTCAGTGGTTTCTACTAGGATGACTTCCACCTATGAATGATGAGGACAATGATGATGGATAATGACAATGGTGATGATGATGAAGAGGAGGAGGAGGATGACAGTGGTGAAAATAATGAGGATGATATGGTGATGATGGTGGTACAATGAGGGAGATGACCGTGAGGATGATCATGAGGATGAAGATAATGACAATGATGGTGATGATGTACAGCGAAGAGGAGGATAGTGAAGGTGATGTACAACAATAATGATGATGATGGCAATGATGTACAAGGAGGAGGTTGATGATGGGGATGAAGATGATGATGATGTGCCATGAGGATGAGGATGATGATGATGATGATGATGAAGAGGCCAATGATGACTGGAGGTGGTGGCTGCCAAGGTGGGCTAGAGCATTGACTCCCTTCCATCCAGCAGCATACACATCCTACTCTTGCCTTTGTGACCTGCCTCAACCCAAGGCATGGTAGCTAACTCCAAGGGAGGGAGGGCTAACTCTAAGAGGATTCATCAGGAGGCCTGGTGGGCTTCTGTCCGCACCCCTGGGTACCCTACACCAGGGAAACCACAGCCCCAGACTGTTCTCTTCTTCAGGAATGAGGGACCTGTGGAGCTGAGTCAGGCCCAGGACAACACTGGGGACCCATCAGCACACGTAACGTGAGCAAGAACATCACATTGTCACGGGCCGCTGAGATCTGGTGTCACTGCTGCTGGAGGACACGCTGACTGATATGGCTGATATTCTCCACTGAGGCTCCAAATTCTGGGCAGGGACTCTGTATCCAATCCTCATGAAAGCTCACTGGCACAGACACTATTATTGTCTATTTTAAAAATAGGAAAACTGAGGCCCAAAGAGTCCACAAATTTGGTCCAGGGTCACCAGCTAGCATGCGAGAGCACCAGGCGGGGTAGGGTGCATGGGAAGCGTCAGCCTCATGCTGGAGCTAGTTATTCTCCATCAGTCTCAGGATGCAGGTGGGACACAGGTGCCTTCCGTGTTGCTGAAGAGGAAACAGGTTGAGAGAATGTTAGGTCATCAACTTGACCTGTAACTATAGGTCTGTCTTCCCACCTCCTCCTCGGCCCCCTGGTCTGTTGTCAGTAGAGCAGGAACAACCCAGTTAAAGCCTAAACAGGATCATGTCTGCCCTGCAACCCTCCATAGCTCCCATCTCTGAATAAAAACCAAAGTTCTCACCATGACCCACAAGGACTTCCATGTTCTGGTCTCCTCCACAATCTGACCTTATTTGCTGCCCCTCCCTTGCTGCTCCAGGCACACTCCCAGCCTCTACCCCACCCCACCCCACCATGTGACCCCCAAACACCAGAATGTGTCCTGCCCCAGGGCCTCTGCACTTGTTCCCTCTGCCTGCAGTAATCCACCTGCAGGCAACTGCATGGCTCCCTTCCTCCTCTCCCGGAAACCATCATTTTCATTCCTTGTACCCCTAACCGCAGCTCACCCTGCCTCTCTTCCCTGGTCTACATTTCTCCTGGGTGCCCACTGTCCCCTTGCTCGCCATTCCACGTCCTGTTTATTTCTCAACCTCCCCCTTCTGGAGCCTCAGCCCCAGGAGGGCGGGCACTTGTCTCGGTCATCTTGTGTCCTCAGCATCTGTGGACAGTGCCTAGCACATAAAAGGGCTCAGTCACATTGGTTGAGTGGGTGGACGGAGGCAAGAGCCAACACACCCACTCCGCAGGCTCAGTGCTCCCTGTTCCAACTGGTGGGTGGCCAGCAATGTGTGCACAGAAGACACCCCCCAGGGATCCCTGGGTGGCGCAGCGGTTTGGCGCCTGCCTTTGGCCCAGGGCGCGATCCTGGAGACCCGGGATCGAATCCCACGTCGGGCTCCCGGTGCATGGAGCCTGCTTCTCCCTCTGCCTGTGTCTCTGCCTCTCTCTCTCTCTCTCTGTGTGACTATCATAAATAAATAAAAATTAAAAAAAAAAAGAAGACACCCCCCAGCAGTCCCCGGCTCCATCCTCAGTGAGGGCTCGGGGTGCTAAGACTGGTACCAAGAAGCAGAAGCAACGAGAACTGTTATCTACCAAACAACACTATCTGTCAGTCATCGTGTCAGACTCGAGCAGTTTGCAAATGAAGCCGGTCATGCTGATGGCCACCTGCAAACTGGGTTTATCATACCCACTCAGAGATGGGGAAGCGGAAGTTCCCAGGAGCCAGGTCTTGGGTGCAAGGCCATGCAGTGCTGCAGCCAGCACACAGAATGCCTCCAGCTATAACACTGGAGGTCAGGACCTGAGGAGGAGGGCAAGACCCGGCCAGCTGCCCTGTCCTTGTCATCACCATGATAAGTCCTGTTCATGGAGGGACCTCCATGAGGCTTCTGAGCTGGGACTGGCAGAGGGGAGAGGTGTGGTCAGGCTTTGTGTGGCCTGCACCGATTTATATTCTTTAGAATGCAATGGCTATGGGACGCCTGGGTGGCTCAGTGGTTGAGCACCTGCCTTCAGCCCAGGGTGTGATCCTGGAGACCCGGGATTAAGTCCCACATTGGGCTCCCTGAATGGAGCCTGCTTCCCCTGAATGGAGCCTGTGTCTCTGCCTCTCTCTCTGTGTCTCTCATGAATAAATTTAAAAAAATGTTTTTGAAGAATGCAATGGCTAACACTTGAAAAATCAAGTTTTGCATTAAAAAAAGTCAATTCCCTTGTTCTCTTGAAAACATTTGAGTAGGATCCCAACTCACCAGAATCAGACTTGGGTAGAGAAGGGGAGGCCAGACCAGCAGCTGGCATGAGCATTGGGTTTGTGTGGTGGGCATGTATGTGCTCTTTCTTCCTTCCAACAAATGCTTACTGAGCACCTACTATGTGACAGTGATGTTCTAAGCCCCTGGGGTGCGATGGGAAACAGAACGTAAATTTCTGAGGCAGGAGACAAGTAACAGACACACAAAAGCAGAGCAGGTCAGGTGGGGTAAAGAGCCATGTAAGTGAAGCGGGGAGGGGCGGGGGGACACAGCCGGGCCTGGTGGTGGAGACAGGAGTTGAAAAGGGGATGATCTGCAAAGCCCCGTCAGCGAGCTGACCTCTGAACGTGGACCAAACGGAAGTGACTGGCTGAGCCATGGGCTAGCTGGCGGATGGGAGTGCGCAGAGAGAGGAGCAGCAGTTGCAGAGGCCCCCGCCCCGGTCTGGAGCACAGGTGATGTGTCGGAGGTACAGCACGGTGACCAGGGGGCAGTGATGGGTGAAGAGGCCAGGAATGCTGACAGAGAGGCTCCCGATCACGCAGGGTCTGGGACCCCTGGTGGCTCCAACTGAGTGGGAAGTGGCAACACTGTGCTTCTGCCCACCCACCACAGATTTCCCCTCCTCGCCTTGGGGGTCCCTTCTGCTCTAGCCCCTTGGGCCCTGAGGTTAGTCATATGGCCCCACCTGAAGGGAGGGGCGGTCAGCTGCAGTCCTAGCCTGCTTGTGGTAGACCAGCGACCTGGAAATATTTCTGCTAAGTGCCACTAAACAGCTGCTGTAGCCAGTATCGTGTTACGGCTGTGAGCACAGACACCATTACTAATAAAAGTGCACACTCAAAACGGGAAGAACCGGTGCAATATTCCAGGCTGAGCATTTTGCACTCAGGCAATAATCTCCAGCCTTCCAGCTGGGATCGGTGTTGAACTTTGGGGAATTCTGAAGTGACTTTTATCCTATAAACTGACTCGGCAGCGGTGAAGTATTGATCGCACATGGGGATCAAGAACACATCCCAAGTGATGGGTGTGACATTCCCATCTTGTCTGCTGCCCTGCGGTTCTGTGTGCCGTTTCTCCGATGCTGAGCAAGCTTTGGTGCCCAAACACGCGGTCGCACTGCTTTCCTGGTAACCGAATGCTCAGATTCTGAAGTCACACCAACTGCCATTTCTGCCACAGAGAAATGACAACCGTGGATTCTTTACACATGCAAATACATTCTGAGTGATGTGTTATATTTATAATTATAGGATGCTACAAGATAATGAAATTAATTTCATTTTAAATATCGTGCCCTACTAAAATGACAGTTCAACTTTTGGGTGGATCAGGAACCAGCACATTGTTTCCTTCTGTTGGGTAAATACTCATCAGACTGCAAAGACACCCTGTAATTACCTAGTGCTTGGAGTGGGGGGAAAACTAGGTCTCCTCTGCCACCTGTAGCTCTGTCTGGCTCCTGGTATCCTTGAGGCCCACTGGGAAGAAGCCTTCCACCGCAGCAGGTGTCCCTCTGTCGCAAGGCAGGTTGCTGGAGCAGCTGACAACACCTCTGCTTAGCTCAGGGTTAAAGGTTAATTCTAGACCTGGAAAATTGATTTAGCCAGATCTAATCACCAACAAATAACACGATGAGGTTCAGGCTGATGAGCTCTGCAAAGCCGTTATTTGGTTTAACTGAAAGTGCAGGTTTTTCCGAGCAGAGTGTGTTCACAGAGCTGAGTGTGGGTACCCCCCTGTGAGTGCAAGTGTGCCCCAGATGTTCTGTGGGCCTCCTGCAGGATCTCGTTTAATTCTCACCCACCTGTAGGAGCTGGCACGCTCATCCCCATTTTAGGGGTGGAGAGGACTGAGGTTCAGAGGGGATTCTCTGTCCAAGGTGGCAGAGTGAAGGGAAGAGCCGAGATTTAAATTCAGGGATCCTGGCCTCTAAGCTATCGGGAGCGCTGGTTTTGCAAAGACCTCGGGCCCCTTGCCACCCTCCTTCCATCCCTCCATCCCTCCTCCCCTCACCCCCCTCCCCCCCCCCATTGGCATCCCAAGTGAGAGGAGGCTTCCAGATTTTGTAAGACGTGGGGCTTCTGTCCCGGGTGCACGGCCCCACCCAGCAGCCCCAGCCTTGCGGGACCAGCTCCGCGAGTCCAGGATGGGCTCCCCCCGGCCGTCAGGCCGCCCCCTGCGGGCCCCGCGGAGGCTGGTCAGCGCCCCAGGCTGCGGGGTAGGCCGGGGCCCTGCGCGCGGGCGCGCCCTCTAGCGCCGACGGGCGGGAATGCACAGCGCGGCACCGGGTCTTGCAGGTGCGGCACCTGGGGGCGCACCTGGGGGCGCACCTGGGGCTTCAGCACCCGGAGGAGCCACCCCCCCCCCCACAGCGCGGCCTTCCTACCCCTGGGGGTGCGCCCCTTTCTTGGCTCTCTTTATCCTTTCCTGTTCTGCCCCTCCCGCCACTAATAATCTATTTACATCAATGGACCTTCTTCTCCCAAAATGCACAAGTGTGCAGAATTCAGCTCGAAATATCAAATTCAGCGGATCACAGGCCCTCTTTGCAGTTTGTCCACAAGAGGCCTGGCCACACTGGGGCTTTGCTGATTTAGAGAGAGGGCCAGGCCACTTCAATGTTTTCCCCCAGATTTCTTAATATAGATAAAGTCAACATGGAATTTCCAAATACGTGGTGCATTTTCAATGCTCACACTTGAGTAAGCAAATGCTCTTAAATTGTAAAAGATATTACACATAAGTCACAAAATGCAGGATTGAGGAACGTCATTCCCAGAGCCATACAGGAGAAGCAGATGGGAGTCTCCAGCAATGTGATGATGGTCTGTTTTGCTCAGTCTTTTTTTTTTTTAAAATTTTTTTATTTTTAAAGATTTTATTTATTTATTCATGATAGCCACAGAGAGCAAGAGAGAGACAGCGACACAGATAGAGGGAGAAGCAGGCTCCATGCAGGGAGGCCGACGTGGGATTCGATCCCGGGTCTCCAGGATCACGCCCTGGGCCAAAGGCAGGCGCCAAACCGCTGCGCCACCCAGGGATCCCTGTTTTGCTCAGTCCTGTCAGTGAGGCCCTGTCCTTGGATGTTTAGCTTTCTGGAGACATAACGTTAAGAGGCCCAAGCTGGTTCTTTTTTTTTTTTTCCAAGCTAGTTCTGATTGAGAACACAGGGCCTGAGCCCAAACCATGTTTGTCCTCCTTCCCCCACCGAGAACCCCAAATGGAAGCATCTGGCTTCTGTGTCCTGTGTCCAGTGCCTCCCCACCCATGTGTGTGTGTGTTGAGAGGGGGGTGAGCATTGAGCACTCAAGTGTCCCTGGGATGCCTTACAGGGTTTCTGATCACAGTGGTGGCTGCTATAGTGAGCGACTGCGATGTGCGGCTGCACCTGCTCTCCTGGCAGCTCCCGATGGGGGAGTGATGATTGACTCCCTCTCTTGGGGGAGGGAGAGGAGCCCAGAGAGGCAGGGACAAGCACGGGAGGCATGAGGACTGGCGCCCGGGGTGCCAGGAGTCACCACTGGGCTTTCCCGATTCTGCATGAGGAGTATAGAAGGAACTGGGGAGTCAGGATGAGGAATGATCCCGGCACATGGCAGGGGAACAGCCGCAGGCCAGCCAGAGGGCAGATGTCCCACCTCACCCCAAATGTTTGTGAGATTCCAAGATCCTTTTGATGGCAGGACACCAGGCAATGACACTTGGATAGGTCAAAGGCAGAACTCCTTGCTTCTTACAGTGCCGGGCAGGGCCGCCCAGGGACCCAGCACAGGTAGCCTGAAGCTGGCACTGAAGAGGCAGCTCATGCACAGCCAACGGGAGAGAGGAGGAGCTAGGTTTTGTGGGCTCCCTGTGCACCAGCAATGTGAATAATTTTGCAGGCTCTGGGGCGTAGGGCCTGTCTCAAGTGACTTGGTACATGGCCCCAGGGACTTGGGGGGGTGCACTGTGGCTTGGAGAGCCCCATACAGGAAGGGGTTGGGGGTGAAACTTAATTAGCGACTCAAGCAGGGAAGCCCCCCCCACCCCCCCGTAACCAAGGCCTTAGTCTAGGTCAAGACGGCACTAACAAAACAAGCAAACAGACTATATCACATTGTCCATTACTTGAGAGAACCTGCCACGTGGTCCAGGGCAGCTTCCTGGGACGTCTGTGTGCTCTGGGACCGGATAAGCCTGGAAACGGATCACCTCCTGGATGCCCCAGTGGAGGAGGTGAGGTATGAAGTTGGGGGGTCTGCTAGGAAGAGGCTCAGGGAGCCGGCTAGCTCTCCGGCCGCAGTGCCGACAGCTGGGCGCTCTCCCCATGACCTTAGTGCCCTCACGTAATTACTACGCGGAACAGCTGTTGTTGAGCACAGCACCGTGGGCATAGCCATGCCTGATTGGGTTCTATTCATTCCATTCATCAATCACGGATTCAAGTGGTTGGTGCTCAGAGGCAAGCTGCAGGACCTGGGGACAGTGACACAGCCATCACCGTTTCCAAGTAGGGAAGTTGCTGGAACGCTGTCCATCTCCCTGTCGGTGGCTCCGATTTCCTTTTTACTGAGTTCGGATCTGCTCTGTGCTCTGGGGCTCTTCCCCAACCTGCTCCCCGCCAGACCCCTTCATCTCTCCCGGGCTTCCCCACTTCCTGAAGGACCCAGAGACACAGAGGGGCTCGTCACCACCCTGGTGCTGAGGCTCAGAGTCAGGAACACACCAGGAGGCACCAGGCCTGGCCTCGCAGCTCTGGATCAGGCATCTGTGTACGGCTGCAGGCTGCAGCCGAGGGTCACCTGGAGCCACCAGGCCGGGGGCTGGAGGGAGAGTCATCCACCGCTTGGGTGCACTCTGCAAGCTCCCAGGCCCAGGGCTACTGTTGTGTCGGTGCTTGCAGGTGGGGAGAGAGAGAGAGAGAGGCTGAGGCCTCTTGGACCCTCCCACATCTCGGGTCTCTTGGAGGGTGGCTTTGTCACCCTCCCGCCTATTGCCTGAAGGACGAGCCGCACCCTCCTGCTTACTCAGAGCAGTGCAGGCAGGTCCCAGGAAGACCTAGCAGCGCTATGGGGCCGAAGGGCCCCTGTGCCTCTGTCCCCCGTGACCACTCACGCTGCGCTGCAGACAGGCAGTCGGAACCTGGTGCCTGGGGACCCCTGGGAGCCCTTTGCAGGGGAGACCCTGGGAAGCCCATGGCCTTGATGGGGACCGCGCCCCATTAGTGAGCATATTTCCCCACCACTGCAGCAGGTACGTGGCCAGTCCGCCCTGGGAGGATAAAGTCTCACCTGGCATTCGGACTTGGGCACATTTCTTCCTCCAGTTGCTTGAGGAAAATACAGTCCTTCTCACATAATTCCAATTCTACCCGCGTGTTTTCCGCTCATGGGAGTGAATGCTGTGCAAATTGTTCACCCCACTGCACCATTCAGGAACATTCCTCCGTAATGAGGCATCTAATGAGGAACACAATAGAGATTCCAGTTTTTCTCTAGCTACAGTGTCTGTCAATAAATAACCAAAATAATAATAATGAGCATTTTATTCGGCAGGTCTCGGGGTCAACTCCGACCACGTGGACGTGCTCTGCATCGCGCTCGGGCTTCCCTAATGACGCCTCGCAATTGTGCAGTGCGGAGGAGGGGGGGTCCCGGGTCGGGTTCCGCTGTCGGCTTGCGGGGCGGCTGGGGCGGCTCGCAGGCCTCCCTGAGCTTGGCTTCATCACCTGGGAAAGGTGAGCCTTAGTCGGAGTCAGGGGCTGTGAACCCTATTCAGGAGGTGAGAAACTAGTTTTGAATCATCCATTTCCCCTTTCTTGGCATGTCAAGCCTCAGCACGCTGTGATTTCAAATGCTGAGCAAGACGGGGTGATGGCCTGGGGAGCAGGGTGGGGGCTCGTGTCTGGGAGGTCAGGGACCACCTCGCTGGGGCGAGGCCGGGGTCAGCCGCATGAAGGTCTCAGGCTCTGGGGTGGGAACAGGTGCAGTGCGTCTGAGGGACAGAGGGGAACCCCAGCAGGAGACGAGAGAAGGATGGCAGGGTCGGGCTCTGTGTCGGAGAGGATGGTTTCACTACGTGGCTGAGAGAGTGTTCACGGTCTAACTTGACCATAAGATATTCTGTTACATGATAGAAAGCAGGAAGGTCACAGGATCTGCTGGAGTTTCCACCCAGGGTCGGGGGAAAAGGCTCAATTCAGGGACCTCCTAGTGCCAGGGTCATGAGCACAGGAGGAGGAGCCGGCAGAGGTGAGGGATGCCGTGTCTCCGTGACACTGTGCACAGTGCTTCGCCTGCCTTATCCCATTTGGTTTTGCAAGACCCTTGGGGCAGGCAGGACAGGTGTCATCACCTGTATTTTGCAGCTGGGGGGATCGAGCAGGTGTAGCCACTGCGACAGCATTATAAGTAGGTGGGATGTCTGGGGTGGCCCCATCCCCTGCCCCCAGGGGCCCGCTGCCCCTCCAGGACTCACAGTGATGGCCCATCAGGGCCCCGGGTACAGGAGAGTGAGGCGGCGCCGCTGCGCCACAGAGGGTGGAGGGTGCGGGTGCCACCCCTGTGCCACCCTGAGGTGCTTTGGCTGGAGGAAGGCTGGGCTGCCTGCAAGGGTGCAAACCAGGGAAAACCTCAAGCTCCCGAGAGTTGAGACTCTGCCGCAGCCCAAGCCTGTGCAGGGCCCGGGGTCTGCCCCCGCAGGGAGGAGGAGGAAGGCGCCCTGGGGTGGGAGGAGGGAGGCCGCTGCACCCCGTGGGCCTGAAGCCCAGGGTCCCACCACGCTACGGCTCAGATGGACGCTCATCCCTCGGCACCCTTGGGTGCGCCTCCAGAGCCGGGGAAGGAGGCCCCAGAGCTGGCTCCCCCTCTCCGGGAGGGCTCGGGGACCTCGGGGACCCGTCCTGAATTGCTGAGCATCTCATCTGAACAAGGCGCGCAGCCCATTTATTTTATAGCTGCGCTTCCCCAGAGCAGCAAGGAGGCTCCCTGCTGCGGAATGCCCGGGGGGTCCTCACTCGCCGGGGGGGGGGGGGGGGGGGGGGGGGGGGGGGGGGGGGGGGGGGGAGGGAGTCGCGCGGCTGAAGCGCTGCGGGGCGACTCCCAGCGCCCGGCCCGGTGGCCTGGGGTCCGAGCATCACTCCCCGACCGTCGCGCTGCGGGTCATCCGGGCACACCGCGGGCATCGGGCACCCCGGCCCCGGCCTTACAGCCCCACAGTTGGGCCCGAGCGCCCGTTTAATGCAATCTCTGCTTACACTGGGCAGAGGGACCAAGGGGATGGCACTCGGATGGGGCGTCAGCCCACCGGGCTGGGGGGTTGGGGGGCTCAGCTCCGGAGGGGGCTCTAGCTCAGAAGCCGCCTGGGCTTGTCCGGGAAGGATGGGTGTCTCTGAACTGGAAAGCAATTATTTGTATTCACAGATGGCTAATGGGGCTTGGGCTTTTGTGGAGTCACTTACCACACTGATGAAAGGAAGTCTCCTTGAATATTTTCCTTATGAATTTCTGGCGGATGGCGGTAGAGGACTGTTGCACCTCCGACAGGGGATGGAAAGAAGTTGGCCAGATTCCCAGGCGCCTCTGAGTAACTTCCCCGCACCGTGCTTTGTCTGCATCTGGGAGTCTTTTTTATTGCAATGATCCATGCCATAAATCTGGGTCAGAGCTCTGAACTGTGAGTAAAAGCATCAGAAGTGTCCATCCTCTTCCGTGAGTGGGTTAGGAGGACACACACATGCACCTGCTAGACTCACAGAGGCAGGCAAAGCGTTTGGAAATTGCACTGGAAACGACAAGGCAATCGGGTGCCAGTTACTTTCATACGCTAGTGACGTAAGCAGTGCTGTACATTTTGTATTGTTGGGACTTTGGAGAAGGATACACCCAATCCCAGAAAATATTCTCCATATATTTATCATGGGTCTTGGATTTTCACATAGGATCTCAGTTTCTTTGCATTCTGAGTCTACCTTGTATTAGTGCCAAGTAAAAGAACGTTCACCTAGAGGAGTTGAAACAAGGGAGGTTATTATTTCAAACACCAAGAGGTCTAAGGCTGGGCAGTTCTAGGATTGGCTTCGGAGTTCTTCCATGGTTCCAAGGACCCGGACTCTTTCTGTCCTACAGTCTCTTCAGTTTATCTATGGTTCTGAGTCTTGTCCCCTCCTGATCACGAGATGGCTGTCGGAGCTACTACCATCACATCTTCATCCATTCACACCCAGAGGCGGGAAGAAGGCAAGTTTTGTGTGTTTGTGTTCGGGAAGGAGGGGCTCGGACAGAGGTGAACCATCCTGTGTGTTTTTTTTTTTTTTAAGAAGGAAACTTTATAGAAACCCCATCTTGGATCACAGGTATTCTGCAAAGAGCCTGAGAAAGTGAATTGTTATTCAGCCTCTATTACGGGATGGGGCTGTCAGCAATGACGGAGGGGAAGGGGGCGGTACAGTGAGCCGAGTCACCTCCCAAGGTCCCCTGCCAGGCAGGAGGGCCTGGTGCTGGTTCCCTGTGGTTCTCCATGGGTGGACACCCCCCCAATTCATAAGTAGCCGATGACATCTGGGCACCAGGAGAAATGGAGAGAAAGTTTATCCCTCACCTAAGAGATTCCTGAGGACAGCAGTCTGGGCACAACCAGGCCTGAGCAAGGCAGGGGTGGGGGGGGCTTCCTCATGGCTCGGTGTAGGTCCAGAGAAGTCCCACATGGGGTCTGCAAGGTCTGAATTTCCTGTGGCACGAGGGCAGGCCGGGCCAGGCGGCTTTCTCGGACCGGCTGGAGGGGAGCCTCACCCCCAGCCTCCATGTGCTGGCTGAGAATCCAAACCCGGGCTTGGCCTTCTGGCCCCCGACTTGTGGGTGGCACGGCCCGACACTGGGCTGGGGGGCTCGTGGTCCCCTAGGACAGAGCAGGGGCATCCATGGGGCTGGGGAGCGGGTGCTGGCGTGGGACAAGCCCTACGCTCTCACCCCTGGGCAGGGGCTCAATGTGCTGAAGAGCAGTGGGCCCGAGGCAGCGGTCTGAGCCCAGAGCCCGGACCCCCCAGGGCCCAGCGAGGGTGGCCCCGGGCTGGCTTTGCCTCTCTGAGGATGCGACCCAGGGTGGCTCGTCCGTCGGCGGAGAATCCCACAAAGCCACCAGTTCCGATGCTCTTAACTTGAAAGTCATGATAACTAGAACTTGGTGAGTAGAAAGTTCTTCATGAAAATATTTAGTGAAGGGCGCCTGGGTGGTTCAGTGATTGAGCATCTGCCTTTGGCTCAGGGCGTGATCCTGGGGTCCTGGGATTGAGACCTGCATCGGGATCCCCACAGGGAGCCTGCTTCTCCCTCTGCCTATGTCTCTGATCCTCTCTATGTCTCTCATGAACAAATAAATAGAATTTAAAAAAAAAAAAAAAAAAAGAAACCAGCATGATTGAGTAGGTTGTTTGTAAAGGATGAACATCTCTTTTCATTTAAGAAAAAAGTGAGGGATCCCTGGGTGGCGCAGCGGTTTGGCGCCCGCCTTTGGCCCAGGGCGCGATCCGGGAGACCCTGGATCGAATCCCACATCAGGCTCCCGGTGCATGGAGCCTGCTTCTCCCTCTGCCTGTGTCTCTGCCTCTCTCTCTCTCTCTCTCTGTAACTATCATAAAATAAATAAATAATAAAAAAAAAAAAATTAAAAAAATAAAAAATAAAAAAAAAATAAAAAAAAATAAAAAAGAAAAAAGTGATAAATTAGAGCCTAGGAAAGGCCTGAACACCCCAATTAAGCCTTTAAGTTTCAATCTTCTGGCATTTTCGGCATGAGTGTTCCCTGATACAAACAACCTGGACACAGGAGAAGAGGTAGAGGGCTACCAAGGACCAGAAATCCCATCAGGGCAGCTTCTGCATGTTTAGCTGAATGATGGAGCTAGAAAATATGTGTGATTTTGTTCAGCAGGCTCTGTGAGGAGGAAGACAGCCCAGAACGGGTGCACATTTCCCTTCTCCATACCAGGGTCATTTCACTGTGTGTCAGCAATTTCATCTCGATTTTTTAGAAATTCCAATGTCCTCACTTTAACAAAGTGTTCATAGACTTTCTCCCATCACAAAGGAAACTATGAGTTTATTGTAAACTGTTTTCATCTCTCGGGGTTTTATGTTCTGTTTCCTGGCAGCCATATGAGGTGCAGGGGATTGTTCAGGCTGCAGGCAAGTCCCAGTGCAAGCTGTACTGCTCGGGCTCCTGGGGGGAGCCCGCTTCTCCCTCTGCCCGTGTCTCTGCCTCTCTCTGTGTGTCTCATGAATAAATAAATAAAACCTTGAAAATATTTTTTAAAAATAGGACGCCTGGGTGGCTCAGTGGTTGAGTGTCTGCCTTTGGCTCAGGGCATGATCCCAGGGTCCCGAGATCGAGTCCCACATCTGACCCCCTCGTGGAGCCTGCTTCTCCCTCTGCCTATGTCTCTGTTTCTCTCTCTCTCTCTCTGTGTCTCTCATGAATAAATAAATAAAATCTTTAAAAAATTATTTAGGACGTGTACAGACCAAGAAACAAGTGAAAGCAAAATAAATTGGAAAAGACTTTACCTTTCCTTTTTTCTTTATTTATCTGTTGAATATTTACCAACCACCCAGTAAGTGCTGGCACCTGCAAGCAGAGGGTGTAACTCCACAGGACACGGCCACTGGCTGGTTCTTCTTTCCAGAGTGTTGATGTTGCTGTGGCCACGTTGTGCCTCGGGTCTCACTGCCAAGAGTATCTCTCCTCTCACTGGGGCATAAAGTGCTCAGGTCTTGCGGTGGCTGTTTTGTACAATTCAAATGCAAAATGCTGTCGACTTTGAGCTGGAGGGGGAGCCTCAGAAAGGGTGGAATGATGGAAAGTAAGAAGATGGATGAGTCTTTCTTCCTTGTTCTTGCTAGTTCAATTTGTAACCATCTGCCTCTTTCCTAGACATTAGTCTTCAGTGGCATCGATTCCTTCCTTATGTCGGGATGCTGATGCCTCACAAAACGGCAAGGGGCTTGGGTGATTGGCACCAGGACCGGCACAGTCTTTGAGATTCCAGGCTCCTCCCCTTCTCCCTCTGGTTCCTGGAGAAAACTCAAGGATCGTTATTTTTCCCAGTGAAGCATCTGGTATTTCTCTGTCCGGAGGCAGCAGAACACTCATTCAGCACGAGCTGGTGTGTCTTGAGTTCGAGGAAGGAAGTGGCTGTGGGGTTACCCTGGGAGAACACGTTGACCGCACCTGAGTGATGCTGAGGCGGGACGTGAGGTCTTCCCATGCGCCCTGGGCCTCTCCCCGCCCTGGGATTGGGGCCCAGGTCTGACTTGGCTGTGACGCCGTCGGAATCACCAAAACCATCTCTGCACCAAATCCAACCGTTTCTGACTGACTCTAGAGACATTCAGTGTAGGGTCAGAAACCAGGGCTCGGGGGTCTGTGAACGTGCCCTCATGGTATAGGATGCATATGCCAGTTGGCCCTGCGGAACAGGAGGTGCTGGGGACAGGGGAAGAAAGCAGCCGGGGTTTCAAATCTGAGGGCTCTGTTGTCACTTGTCTGTCTAGAGCATGACAAAGGGATGACCCTTCATGGTTCTGGCCATTTGCTGGTTTGCTCACAGCTCCCTTGCCTGCCCTTGCCCTACTCTGATTCCTGCTGCTGGGCTGCTCCCGACAGCCTGGGTACCCCACCCCGGTGCCCAGTGTTCCCGGGGAAACCTGACCAACGGGAAGCATAGTATGTAAGGTGGGGGCCCGGGGCCATACTTCCCCTCTGCTTTGGGCTGTGCTCTGGCATTCCCTGCAATTCTCCCCGGTTCTGCTCTCACCAGCTAGATCTTCCACGTGGCCCCGAGTGCTGCTGGGGAGTCCCCATCTGGGGCCAGAGCTCTTGGGGATTCTCTTCTCTGAGAGTCCAGCTCCTCCCTCTGTCTCTTGGGCTCAGGGTGATGATGGCTTCTGGCGGTTATTCATCTGCCAGCAGCTTCTCCCAGTCCACTCAGGGTGCCCCCTCCAAGCCATGGACCCGGACCCCTCCTTGGGATTTGCCAAGATCTCCCAAGTTACTATGAAAACACCTTTTTTCTTTAAAAATCTCAACTTCGGGGCACCTGGGTGGCTCAGTGATTGAGCATCTGCCTTTGGCTCAGGTCATGATCCCAGGATCCCGGGATCGAGTCCCACATCCAGTTCCCTGAGGGAGCCTGCTTCTCCTCTGTATCTCTGCCTCTCTCTGTGGCTCTCATGAATAAATAAATAAAATCTTAAAAAAAAAAACACCTCAATTTCTTCTTAAATAAATATATTCTAGCAGTAAACTTTAAATCACCTCCATCCATGGAAAACCAAAATTTTTAGCCACAAATGACAGGCAACCAAAAAAACGTCATAAATGCAAATTCTAGCTGATTTTGAGACCCTGAGTGTGAGGCCTGGTTCCTCTCTGATAAAAGGAAGATTTTCAAGCAACCTATCCATATGGGAGTAAGATCTCCCTTTAGTGTCATCAGAGGATCTGGATGAGAGTCAAAAAGAAAATCTTTATGGAATCCATGTCTTCATCAAAAGTAAGGGAACAAAAGCATGATGAAGAAGGCCAGCTATTTCCAGAAAGAGGGCAGCTCATGGTTGCTTGGGAATGTAAGGAGCATTCCTCAGGATGCCTGGGTGGCTCAGTGGTTAAGCTCCTGCCTTTATCCCAGGGCGTGATCCTGGGGTCCTGAGATCGAGTCCTGCATCGGGCTCCCTGCATGGAGCCTGCTTCTCCCTCTGCCTGTCTCTCTCCTTGTGTGTGTGTCTCATGAATAAATAAAATCTTAAAAAACAACAACAAAAAGGAGAATTCCTATCTGTTAAAGGAGCCAGAAAATGTGGCCCCTGAGGAAATGTTCTAGCATGAATTACTCCACCATAGTAACTGATGGCCCCGTAGCCACTCGAGGTGGAGACCCCAGCCCCACATTGGCTAAGTCTGCAGAACAGGTGCCCAACATAGACTCCGTCCCAGACAGAGCAGGGGTCTTTGCAGCTCGTCCTGAGTGCAGGTGTGGGGCACGGACGGAGAGGTGGCCACAAGGTCAGATCAAGGTCAACGGTTCCTCTTCTCCTTGCTCTTCGAAGCCTGGATGAACCAAACAAAAGGCTGTTTTGGCGATACCACTGTCTTTGGATGCGATGTTGGAAGCTCATTCGGCCCCCGAGCAAATTGGAAATGGCAGCAGGAGTGTCCTCTGTCTAAACTCGGCAGATTCTCCCAAGTGGAAACTTGCAAAATTGCATTATTTGTCTGAAGACTTTGTTCCATACAATCTATTGATGAACAGAAACAGGAAAATAAAATTAAAGTTGTGTGAAAGATTAAAGCTGTCTTGTACTAATGAGAGACATCTGTTTATTCCTGTTTTGTAAATGTGCATTCACCCACTAGACCGGATTTTTTTTAAAGTTAGACTTAAAAGTTAAAAAAAAAAAAAGAAGAAGAAGAAGTAAAACAAATCAAAGATGGTTGCTGGTACTCTGAGAAAATTGACAGACTCAAAGCCAAATTTAGTTAGAAAAGCCATGTTTAGAGAAAGGATCTGGAGTGTTATTTCACAGTTTTTGATGCACATGTTTGAAATTCAATCTTACAAACACTCCGTCTCATGCTCACCCAGACTGTCCTTCATTTGTCTATTGGACAGGAATTAATGGCATGTCCTCTACGAGCTGGGGGTGCTAGTGCCGGGGATGAATTAGCAAACAAGCCAGACATGGGCCCTGCCCCCAGGGAGACTGGGACGGACCAGGTAGACACAGGTTGGTAACACTTAGTGGCTAACAGTCACCTTGTCTTTACCATGCTATAGGCACTTTTGTAAGCGCTTCAAATATATTTACCTTTTTTTTTTTTAAGTAGACTCCACACCCAGTGTGGAGCCGAATGTGGATCTTGATCCCACAGCCCTTAGATCAAGATCTGAGCTGAGATCAAGAGTGGGATGCTTAACGGGCTGAGCCACCCAGGCATCCAATGTATTTATTTTTTAAAATACCTTAATAGGGGCACCTGGGTGGCTCAGTGGTTGAGTGTCTGCCTTTGGCTTAGGTCATAATCCTGGGGTTTTGGGATCAAGTCCCGCATTGGGGTTCCTGCGGGGAGCCTGCTTGTCACTCTGCCCCCCTCTCCCTCTTTTTCTCTCTCTGTGTTTCTCATGAATAAGTCAAATCTTAAAAAAATAAAAAAAATAAATTTCATAATAATTCTGAAAGGTAGCAGCTCTTTTTATTTTTGTCTCCATAACATAGATGAGCAAAATGAAGAACAGAGAAGTTAGGAAAGCAGCCCAAGATCACACAGTGGCTGTCAGGAAGCAGCAAGTGCCAGAAATCATCAGGCAGAATAAGACAATAGCATGTGCATGGTGAGGAGGACCCTATTTCAAGTAGGTGGTCTGGGATGGCTTCTCCAACATGTTCCTATCTGAGCAGAGTCTATACTGGCAGTTAGCAAACTACATCCCATGGGATTTGGACCACTGCCTATTTTTGTATTATCTTTGAGCTAAGGATGTTTCTTTATTGTTAAATCATTGAAAAACAAAATCAAAAGAAGACTATTTGATGCCATGTAAAAGTGATTTGAAATTCATAGTTCATTGTCCCCAAAGTTCTATTGCAACACAGCACATTCATCAATGGCAGTTTTTGTGTGAAGAGCTGAGCCAAGGCCATGGGCTTGTGGAGAATGTTTCCCATAGAGCGTTTACTGAAAATTCTTGCCAATCTTGTGTGTGAAAGGGGAGCAAACCAGGGAAATCTGGGCAGAGGATGTAAAGGGCAGGTTGTGGGTGTCCTGATATCTCATGTGGGTTTAAGAAAGAGAAGAGGACTGGTGGAGTGGAGGGTGTTGGATGGCGAGACATGAGATCTAAAGACTTCGGGCATTGGACCCCAAGGGGAGAAATTGAGAACTGTCTTTGCTACAGTGAGAGTCTGGTGGTGATCACAAGGAGGCCGTGTCAGGTGCTACCCACTCCCCCAGCACCCCTTGCTATTGTGGGGAGATAGGGAGGCAACTCTGAGCAGGGTCGGGGGTGAAGAACATGTCTCAGCGCAGAGATGCAACTGTTCATGCAAGAGTAGTCATGGGGTGGTTCAGACCTAGATATAGGTGAGGGGAATAAGGTGGATCAGGCTCTACTTTGCAGGTAGAGTTCACTGGACTTGTAGGTGGTTTGGGTGTGAGAGAAGGAGGACAAGAGGAGGAGTGACTCCCCGGTTTATGGGTGGTGGTGTCAACTTCTGAGAGGAGATGGTCTGGGGAAGAAGCAGGTTTGAGGAAGAACCCAAATTTCCAGCTTTAGAAAGTTGCTGGTCTAGAAACTTGTATCTCCGAAGGTTAGAGGGCAAATCTGTATTTTTGGTTTTTTTTTTGTTTTTTTGTTTTTTAGTATGTATGTATGTATTTAAATCTAATTTTCCGGGGATCCCTGGGTGGCGCAGCGGTTTGGCGTCTGCCTTTGGCCCAGGGCACGATCCTGGAGACCCGGGATCGAATCCCACGTCGGGCTCCCGGTGCATGGAGCCTGCTTCTCCCTCTGCCTGTGTCTCTGGCTCTGTATCTCCTTCTATCTCTCAAGAATAAATAAATAAAATCTTAAAAAAAATAAATCTAATTTTCCAATATATAGTATAACACCCAGTGCTCATCACATCATGTGCCTTCCTTAATGTAGAGGACAACTTTGATATAGAACTATTTTACTTGCAGAAAGGCCAGAACTGCAGATATTAATAGCATTTTCTGGAAAATGATGATGATGGTGGTGATGGTGATAAAGATGGTGATGGTGATGATGGTGGTGGTGATGATGATGATGGGATGGTGATGGTGATGATGGTGGCGGCCGTGATGATGAGGATGATGTTGATGGTGATGGTGATGACGGTGATGGTGGTGATATGATAATAATGGTGATGATGATGATAGCTGACACACTGTTTATCCAGTGACTGGCTCTACTTCAAGCCTTTTGCATATATGAGCTCATTTAATCTTCACAACAAATTCATGAAGTTGATACTGTCATGACCCATGACCCCCCCCCCCCCCCCCCCGCATTTGACAGATTAATTCATTTGAATACAGAAGGGGCAAGCATGATGCTCATGGCCATACAGTGAGCAGAGGCTGCAGGCAGGATCTGAAACCAGGACTAGGACACAAGCATCCATGTTTATTTATCACCCATAAATATTTCCTCTAGGACAGCAGGTTTAGGGTAAAACATTTGTTCTAAGGAGGCAAAAGGCTATTTTTAATAAGTTTCTGGAAAGTCCAAATTATAAGAAATATAAAAAAGAAGTGTGCATTCAGGATTTCAGACATCCACCCTGAACTACTGACTTAGACACTTAAATGCCTCTAAGGAGAAGGCTCGTGGTGAGCCTTCATGATCTTACCTAGGCAGAGCATGATCTATTTTTTTTGGTCTAACTATATTTTAGCTTGTTTTAAACAAGGAATGCACAAATATAGTCTAATGTAAAAATGAAAGGCATTTCATTTCTTTACACTTGTCTCCTCCTCCATCCTAGCACCCAGTTCGGGATAATCTCTGCTGTGGAGTAAACTCCTGCCCTTGGGTGTCCTCACACCTTGTGTGCCAGTGGGGAGCATGGAGACTTGCTGTTTCCAGTGTATTCACAGAGCCCCTCAGTCTCAATGCTTCCTGCAGGCTGGGTTGGTGTGGTCAGGAAAGCCCTTTGCATCCTCTGTGTGCCCTTTACTGCTCTTGGCTTGGCCTTTGTGCTGGGCAGCTAGTGCCTGAGGTGTGTCCTTCAGTCATGCTCCCGGCTTCAATGCTGGGGGTGGTTTGGACTGGAATAGGAGGATGGAGGCACAGGTGAGTAGACTGTGGGCCTACAGGGCTTCCTGACACCTGTTGATTGATTCTTCGCACCACCAAAGACTCCAGGCTGAAAAATAATGATAAATAATACCCATGGCAAGTACAACCGTGGCCCCATACACATCCACTTCCTATTCCCTGGAACCTATGAAGTCCCTTACATGGCCTACAGGATTTTGCAGATGCGATTAAGTTAAGGATCTTAGGATGACCTAGGGCCTGGGTTACCCAGGTGGACCCAATGTCACCCCAAGTGTCTCTAGAAAAGAGAGGAAGGTGGCCAGAGTCACGAAGGATGTGATGCCAGAAGCAGAGGTCAGAGTGATGCGGGGGCCCAGACCAGGGAACGTGGGTGGCATCTGGAAGCCACAATGGAGGAAAACAGACTCTGCCCGAGAGCCTCTGGAAGGCACGCAGCCCTGCCGACTCCTTGCAGACTTCCAACCTTCATAATTACAAGATGATCAATCTGTGTTGTTTGAAGCCACTACGTTTATATTAACCTGCTACGGCAGCAGCAAGGAATGGGTACGCGGCCCATTGATCACGGGCCCTGGGTTTTCCAGCGCATCCCCTGCAGGCGCCCGCACACCTAGGATCTGCCTTTTCCTGTCGTTGCTCACCTTGAGAGCCTGCACCTGAGAGCAGACTCAGCCATGCTGGTGGCCTCTAGGGCTGAGGGGTAGCTGCGAGTCGGCCCGGCTAGTCCTCAAAAGTTGCCTAAAAGTCTTGCACGTGTGCACCAGGTTTTTTGCACCTGTTGGGGGGTGTGTCCTCGTGCATGAGATGGAGCTGGGGTGGCCCATGGCAGCAGGAGAGAAGCAGCCCTGAAGGTGGGTGGGGACCCTAGGCTGTGCCTCATATCAATACTATCCAAATTCTTGTATAGAACTTGAAGTTCAAGCATTTTAATCCAAACTTAGCTTTTAAAAATAAAACTTGTTTATACAAGTTAAAGTAGGAAGTTCAAGCACCATACAGCTGGTTATCTTGGTTTGTAAGTTTTATTTGGCTGGTCTATGACACATGGGGCTAACCGCCAGCGCCTGCTGGTGTGACCTTACTTGGAAAGAGGCGATGAGCGTGAGAGTAGGTGGCCCCGAGTCCAGTGCCCGGGGGCCTTAGGAGAAGTCTGTGTGACAACACAGATGCACAGAGGGAAGTTAGGTGCGTGAAGACAGAGGGAGCGGGGGAGCCATGTGCCCACGAGCCAAGGACGCCAGGGACCACGCCCCCGGAGGCTGGAGCAGGCAAGGTGGGTGCCCTCCCAGAGCTGCCAGAGGGAGCAGGCCCTGCCCACACCTGGACTTCAGAGTCAATGCACTGCTTGTTCTGAGCAGTTTGTGGCAATTTGCACCGCAGCTCCAGGAAATGAATCCTGGCCAGTTTGTGGCTTTCACAGAGCCCACAGCCCAGGGAGACAAGCCTGCAGCTCGTCTTTGTCCACAGCTTTCCAGCTCGCAGGCCTAAATTGTGCATTTCCTCAGTTGTGCATTTAGGTGAGACTGCGGCCCCCAAACTGAGCTAGTTGTGACGAGCGCTGGTCAACTCACGGCAGGCTGCCCGCCGAGGCCCCTGCCTCCGGCATCTCCGGGGCCTTGGCATTGAGCACAGTTAATCACAGCTCTTCCTCCAGGGGGGCCCCTCCAGAAGGGGAAGAAAGCAAGCCTTTCCTGTTGCATTCTGTTTACTGTGAGGTTCCCCTCCTTCTCTTCGCCCCATGTTGCTTGTCTCCTGAGAACTCCACGTGGATTTTTGTGTGCAAAATTCTAATTACCGTTCCTGGGATGGGCAGGCCTCTTTTTCTTCTAAGAAGTCTTGTTTCTTGGTTATTTTTCATTAAGGCACAGGGAATGGCAGCTCCTAGCATGGGCGACACATTCATTATCACCTGGGACGTGGCAGAGCTGCTGACCAGGGCATCTAGGGCATCAGGGGACATGCAAGTGCAAGGGTGCATCTGCAGAGGCAGAGTGGGAGCCAGAGTGGGAGCCCGAGCGGGGGCCGGAGCACAGCTGACTCTGGACGGGCTTGCAGGTGGGTGCTTGGTGCTGGGGGTGGAGGAGAAGCCTGGACTTGCTTTCCTGTGATGGTGGCTTAGACCGAATGCAGGACTCCTGAGCAAGGGGGCTCTCCAGAGGCTCAGTGGTAGCTCCTTGCAGGGAGAATTAGCACGACCCTAACTACACCTCTTCTTTATTCAAACATTTTTAAAGATTTTACTTTTGATCATCTCTGCACCCAATATGAGGCTTGAACTCACAACCCTGAGATCAGGAATTGCACGCTCCCCCAAAGGAGCCAGCCAGGCGCCCCCAACACCCCCTTTTGGAAGTGAGGCACTGAGGCTTCCCCTCTGACTCTGCTTCCTGAGCAAGGGCTTAGGAACCTTCTCATCTCCAGACCCGACGCTTCTGCTCCTGCAAAACCCGAGTGTGGAGGAGGTTGGAGATTCCGTGTTGTGCAGAATGCCTCTTTAGGGACGTGCCTCTGGAAGAACCAAAGCCGTTGCCCAGCCAAACGCTTCCGAGAAGCCTTGAAAGCAACATCTCATTTTTTAGGTGACTCACGATAGGATGTAAAAGCTCCATGTCCTGCAATAAAGAAGCCTGTTTAAGTGGCCAAATTCTTTGTCCGGGCCTTTCTCCTCATCCGTAAAATCCTCTCTAGAACTGTATCTTCAAGGAGCCTCAGTGAAGAACCCACAGTGCGCCTATTTAAATGGACATCCGTGTTCTGTGCGCATCTTTCCAGGTCCCTTCCATGTCTTCCCCTTCATGCTGTTTCCCCTAGCACCCCACTTGTGCTACCAACACCTCCCGCACAGACTGGAACCTTCTAAATGGGCCTCCTCTCGCCCCCTTCTGGCTCCTCAGATGCATTCTCTGCACTATAGCCTGTGAGATCCTCTTAAATGGGAATGTCCTCCCATATCCATTCCTAACTCCTCCTCCTCCTCTCCCTGTTCTTGCAAAAACCCTAAGCATTCACAATCTTTCTCCCAAAGCCAGGCCGCCTGTGGCCAGGCTGCCCCTCCAGGCTTCCACGCCCGCAGCACCGGCCTTGCCTCCCACTTCCTTTCCCTCTGCCCCCAACATTCTCCACTTGCCATTACCTGGCTAGGTCCTCTTCACCTTCCAGGGGTCCGCGGCATAGCACGGTCTCTCCTAGGGAAGCCCGCTCTGATTCTACTGATTCACAGTAGAGCTGCTCTTGGCCCGTGGTCATCTTACCTGCTTTCTTTTGAGGATGTGGTTCATGTTTGCTCCCCCACCGGAGCTGTGACCTCTAGGGGTGGGGTTGGTCCGCTTCCCACCTGTACATTCCCTGCTTCTTATGGGGTGGGCATTGTGGGCATGTGTTGAATGTATGAATGGATGAGTTAATGACTATGCCAGGCTCTGTACTAAGCACTAGAGCAGAAGGATGGGAAAGGCATAATCAACACTCTCAAAAGATTAATAATTAAAGTGTGTATTGACGGCTAATGTGTACAAAACAGGACTGTATCCCTGACAAGTATGGAGACTCTGGGAAGGAAGAAATACGGCAGTCTTCCTGGTGGCAGCTTCCTCTGAACTCAGCAGAGAGGATGGACTGACCAAGGTGATGGTGACCGTACCTATTTGTTGGTTTATGTGGATAACACCTCTTTCTGCTTTTCCTGGTATCAACTCAATCTCTATTTCTAGTTTATGTAGTTACAATGAGGCAGACCCAGGGTATGGGATGGCTGGTGCAAGCCTCACTCTCATCTACAGAGGGAGGACAAGGATAGGACCTACTTCACTGGGTGGTTGTGGGGAATGCATTAGGTAAATTCTGCGGTGGCGTAGCAGGGGCCTGGGACCCCTTATTACCTATCAGCGTTGGAAACCAGTGGTCCTAGGACAGGTAGTGATGGTAGAGATAGTAGTCGCAGCGAGAGCACCTTTGTACCCCTGGTGCTGAGCTCACTGAAGAAACTCTGGTTTAGAAAACCAGGGGGCATCACCAAAGGGAGGCAGACAGCTGTAGACTAGACCCCGTCAGAGGCCCACTCTGGCAATCTGGCTCTGGAACTCGGATGCTCATGGGATGGATCTTCAGTTGCAAATAACAGAAACCACATGAGCGTTGCGGCTGCAGACAGTGCACACTCACCATCTTGCCATGGGTCTTATCTTTGCATGCCCTTTATGAGTTCAGGTCCAGAGAAGGATGTCTGCTGTGCCACATCTCAGTTTCCTCCGTGTGTCTGAAGTGGAGGAAGGCTGGGATATGACATTCACCCTCCTGAGTGGGGAGGCCTTGCAGGCTCACCCCATGGGGTGTAGCCTCCAGAGAAAACCTCAATGCAACATAATCTCATCCTAAAAAAGAGAAGATAAAGTATCCCCCAGAGTCCCAGATGCTATTGCTGGAGTTCTGCTTTGGGAGAACCAAAGTTGGTTGAGAAATCTGTAAGATCTCTCTCTAGTTCCAAGATTCAGTAGCTTAAAATGGGTTTTGAACAAGAATCTACAGTGGGATGTTTTACAAGCAATGTAAGTTTTCAGACAAAAATGACTATACCCGAGTTATGGCAAGACTGTTTTTGCTCTGGTTTTGGTTTCACTGACTAGACCTATCAGATGGTAGGACCCAGAATCACTGGGCACCTGTGTGAGGCAGGTATCTTGGTCTGCATGGAACAGAATCCGCCTGGAGTTGGCTTGCAGTAAATGGATATCTATTTAAAGGAATGTGAAGTGTCTCATGGAAAGCAAGAGGTGTGTTGCACTTGGGTGTCAGAAGCCAGGCCCTGGAGGGACCCCGGGCCTGGCGGATGTCCTTCCTCCTTGCTTCCCATCCCTCCCCAGCCCTCCTGCTCTGCAGATTGGCTTTCTCTGTGGCAGGTGAAAGATGATGTTTGGTAATATCCATATCCACATGTCTTAGTTCCAGCCAGGTAGGACCACACTGTGGAAATCCACGCTGTATTTAATGTTTGTATTTGTTGCACGAAGACTATATTAACCACAAAATAGCTTCCAGTATTGAAGTATAAAGATGTCCTTTGTGTGGAGGCAAGAATTGTCCATTATTTAGATGCCTGACTAGTGCCCAGGACCCCCTAGGACCCCCAGTTCTATTCTAAAGGTCAGCAAGGTTGGGATCAAATTATCCTTATTGATGGTTACAACCGAATTTTTATAATAACGAAAGTGATGCTCTTTTATTTTCTGCCAAATTGAAACTAACACCTCTATTGCGGACTCCTGTGTTGAATACTAGGATGTATGATTGACTGGACTACTTCTGACCCATGAAGGAGAGTGGGAGATATTTTCAATCTGTTCTCCATCTATTTATGCCACAATGTTAGATTCTTCTCCATGAGGAAGTGAAGAGCACCATCTTTTAAAAATAGATTATGTTTTGATTGAGAAAGAGGAAAGACTGTTTTGTTCTATAGTACATTCACTTAAACAAAAAAAATTTTTTTTAAAAGAGCATTATGGGTGTCATTTAAGTTTAAGTGCCTTACAAAGTGTCCCAAATGGTTTGCATTATTTTCTTGGTGACTGGAAAGGAGCCAAATGCTGGAGGGAGAAAAATTGATACATAGATTCAGGATTTTGGGGTGTGTGTGTGTGTGCACACGTGTGTGTTGGGAATAGCTAGTCTGGCCCTGGGGTGGGTGCCTAGCTCTGCTTTTCATATATTATTCTGGGTGGGAGCTAAGTGCCTCCCTACATGGGGAGGAAATGGTGAGCATAAAGCATATACGATCGCAGTCCAGTCATTCCAGTAAAGGATGCACATTTGTATGAGCTTTTAGGGACAGTCACAAAGGATTGCAATTTGAGTCTGATGAACTCCAGAAAGGAGAATGTGGTACAGAGGGCCAGTGAGAAATGAAGCAGTGGACAGGACTGAGAAAGGAGAGAGAGGAATTTAGGGATTTATGGGGTAAGATATTTTAAAGGCAAAGTAAGTGAATTACTGGTGAGAGATTGATTTCTGCCAGAGAAAGGTTCTCAGCACCGCTTAGGGACTGGAGAGAAGACAAAGCCCGGGAGATGTGTGATCACCTGGATCCTGGGAAGACAAGGCAATGCCAACATGTGACCTGCCCTGAAAAGCAGCCTCAATTGTCTGCCAGGGCCCTGGATGTCCTGGGGACCCCCAAGCAGGGAGGATGGATGATGCCATGGGGCGATGGTCCCTGTTTTATCTGAAAGCAGGACAGACACTCTCTGGTTTCCATTTCTGTCTCTTGTGTGTGCCAGGGTAGGAAAACCCTTCATCCTTTCTCTCCGTCCCTCATATTCTCCTGTGAAGCCACCTGACTGTGCTCCTTAGTATCAAAAAGAGACAAAACCACTCCAGGATGAGCCATGGGCAGAAGCGTGTCTCTGTAGGTCCCCAAATCCAGATAAACATCTGAACTTCCAGACCCTTCTGGAAAAAAATCATACTGGCGATGCTCCAGGGCATCATCTATCATCACATCTAACTTCATAAACCTGAGACCATTATCTTTCTGGTCTAGGCTTCCCGTAATGGTTGTACAATGATTTTTGTTCCAGCATTGCACTGGGAGAGAGAAACTTTTGAGCAGGTATTATTAAAAGGCTTTTAATCCATGAAAGCCTAACCAGCTCGAATGGGTTGAAAGCACCATCCTTTCTTTACCGAGGATACACGAGGCATCTTTATCTGATATCCACCATTTGCTGTAATAAAGATTTTGGATCAAAGCTGATGAATCAAAATGTGTTTTTAAAATTCTGTTTCTACCAATAGCTCTGGACATTCATAACCTCTTTTATTGCCTCCCCCCTTCTTTGAGAACCAAAGGAAGGATGTTTTGCTACCTCCAAAGCCCCTTCAGCATGAGAGCTGAAATTCCCTCCACATGTAAGAATACCTATAGCCTCATCCACGGATTGGTTTAGGGGTTTGTGGGAAACAGGAAACAGGTTCCAAGTTCCATTGTGTGTTTGGAAGAAGCTGCTCCAAAGGAAGTTGCCTTGGAGTACAAACATAAGATACCTAGGTAAGGTTTAGTTTCAGGTAAACACATTTTTTTTTTAGTATAAGTATGTGCCATACAATATTTGGGACATACCAACACTAAAAGAAAAATGTTGGGGCCTGGCTCAGTCTTTAGAACACGTGACTCTTGATCTCAGGATTGTGAGTTCGAGCCCCACATTGGGTATAGAGGTTACGTCAAAAAAATCTTTAAAAAAAATGATGTTTACCCCCAAATCAAATAAACCCAGGCATTCTGTGTTTGCATTCATTAGATCTGAAAATAATACATCCCTCATTTCACCTGGCAATGCTCTCTTCTAACGGGTGTGTTCATTAGGAGGTATGAGCAGGTGTTCCTTTTCTCCCCAGGGTGTTCCCAGGGGCAGGAAGGGCACGGGTCACAAGCCTGCTGCTAACCCTGTCCATCCGAACGGATCTGTGAGCTTCTCTCTCTCCCTCTGTCTCTGTCGCCCCAGTATCCACGCTCCTCCCTCCCGCCACTGACACACACAGCCTGGGGAGTCCCTGCACACTCATAGAAGGGGCCCTCTGGGAAGGCACAAAGCAGGACAGCCCAGGAGCGGCCACCGCAGGAGGCCACCCCCCCTTCTCTCCTGCTGAACACCTGCCGTGCCCCTAGGCTCCCTTTCCACAATTATCTTTGTGCAAAACTTATGTCTTGTTTGGATTTCACATTTATCGTGTTCTTCCTGTCTCTGCAACAAGAGCCCTTCCCAATGTGACATGAGCAGAAAATGCACCATCATTCTGCAGGAAGGTCTGCGGCCGTCTCTCACAAGGGTCCTGACCTTTCCGCAGGGCCAGGTACTAGTGGAAGGGGACCTATGTAGGTTAGGGTACCGCATTACACCTCCTCAGTCCGACTCAGACAACTGGGAGAACTGATCGGTTCACAGAAATGAAAAGGAAGGAGGGGGAACCTGGGCTTATTCACAGCCCACCTGAATTCAGAACCCCAGCTCCTAACTCGCAGGCTGGACCCAGGCTTCATCCCCGAGCAGCCGCTGCCTCCACAGAGAAGATACTCTAACAATCTCTCCTGGAGCCGGAAGCAGAGAAACACTTTGGCTTGCAGTTATAGGAAAACATATATTTGAGACTCATGCATATTTATATTAAATCACATATAAGAGTAAATGTCAGATCAATTTTTCCCTTGTTGGTGTAATACACAATAAAATAAATGGCCCATAAAGGAGAAAGAAAGGGTTTTTTTTTTTTTTTTTAACAAGAGAAAGTTTAAATATGCAAACATTTTGATAGCCTACAGGGCAGGTAATAAAATGAGTTTGATGCATTTTCTTGATCTAGGGTTTACAAGGTTTTATAAGAATTTTTGTTAGTGCTTCTATTTAATTTTTATTCTATTACTTTCTGTGACCAGATTGCCTGGTCATCCCCACTATATTAATATTAACACACTTATAAATATTAGAGGGTGTTGTGATTAAGAACGAGCACCAGGAACTTTTAAATCTCTTAATGACTGGAAGTAGGAGATAATGGAATTATCCTTTTAATAATTTCTACCACTTTTTATTATTTAAAACAAATTTTACAGGTAGAAACTGAATTTCATATTGAAGGCATATTGCTTCTGCAGGGAATGTCTATCTATTATTCAGGGCTGCCCTGTATCCATTAAATTAATGCTAGCTTCGGCTGCAGGTAACCTCCACATCTTACTGGTTTGGCCCAATAGATGCGTACTTGAGTGAAGTTCGCTTCTCTTGCAAGTCAAGTGCAATCAGTTGGGGACCAGGGGGAGACAGAGGCAGTTCCTCAGGGACCCAGGCTCCTTCCAACTGGAGGCTCTGCATGCCCCTGAGGGTAGAGTATTCTGCTGGCCTTGGCTGGTGGGTGGATGGAGAGAGCCAGTGAAGGGCACAAGGTAGGTTTCACAGGTCACCTTGTCTACCCTTTGGCAGAGTCTGCTAGAGCTCACCCATATCTGTCTCCACCTTCTTCCTGGCAACACTACTTCCCTCCCGTGCAATCCGCTGGGACCCAAAGACCATTTCCTGCACATGAAATTGTTGTGCCCAAGATTGCGAATCCAAGAAGACCACCAAGGAGCTGACACCGATGCAAACACACGAGGGTTTATTAACAAGTTCGAGCTTGGGTCCAAGTGTACCTGACACAGTGGAGCAGGGATTTGGACCCCGAGGTGGGTTATAGCTGGGTTTTTATGGGCTGGTCTAGGGGTAAGGTGGGGTTTTTCGGTAAGGGTGGGGGTATGAGAATCTCCAGTAAAGAGGTCTCACAAGCTCTTGCTTCCTTATTCTGATAAGGGCGTGCTTTGTGGGTTTTTTCTGTAGCCAGGGTAAGGTAGAGTTCAGTACCTGGTCACAGTGGCCTGGTCACAGTGGCCTGGGATGGTTGCCGAAGCTACAATGGCTGGACTTGTGCCAATGTTAAACTTGAATGGCCCTAATTTTCTCAGCCTCCACAAAATGAGAGCAGAAGTGACACATGTCACCTCCAGAAGATGGAGCCAGAGCTGGATAGCAGAGCAACAACATGGCAGGAGCTTGGATCTTGGAATGATGCCATGGGTGACAAGCCCCTACATTATACCTTAGCAGATGGCTTGCTCTCTAGGTTTTACAAGTCTGCAGGTGCAAGAGAGTTTTGCCCCAGGTGGGCTATACCTCAATTCCCATCCTTCACTGATTTAGATAAAATTTTGCACTGAGCATTGCTGTCGGGTTGGGCTATTGACCTATGGAAAGGATGTACGTTTTGGACTCTTAGGAGCTGAATTGTGTCCCCCCAAAAGACATGAAGTCCTAACCCCCAGTACCCCAGAATGCAACTGTATTAGAGTTCTCCAGAGATATGATAATATAAATATTAATATATTTATAAATACATATTTACATAAATTAGCTCTTATGACCATGGAGGCTTGTCATCTGCTGTCTACGAGCTGGTGAATCGGGAAAGCTGGTCATGTACCCAAGTGTGAGTCCGAACGAAGGCTGAGAAGCAGAAGCCGGATGTCTAAGGGCAAGAGAAGAAGGACGTCTCAATTAAGCAAAGAAAACAAATTCACCTTTTCAATCCATGTAGGCCCCAAGAGACCGGACAGTACCCACTTGCATCAGCAGGCACGTCTCAGCGCACAGATTCAGATGCTCATCTTTCCCAGAGACACCTGCATGGATGCACTGGAAATCATGTCTCATATTACCTGGGTGCCCCTTCGCCTAGTCACAGTGACACAAAGTTGACTGTCACAGTGACCTCAGCTGGAGATCAGGTCATTGGAGATGTAGCTCATTAGATGAGGTCACATGAAAGCAGATGGATCCCTGCTCCCAGGTCATGATTTTCCTTATAAGAAGCCCACGGAGTGAGGTCAGCACAAGAGAAGCCAGGCAGTGACAAAGGCAGGGACTGGTGTCCTGCAGCCGGATGCCTGAGTCTGCTCCAAATTCTGGGAAATTTCCGAGGCTACAAGGGGGTGAGGAAGGATTCCCCTACTGGTTTCAGAGAGACTGCAGTCCTGCCACGCCTGGATTGACTTCTGGCCTCCAGAACTGTGGTCCCAGAAAGTGGCCCCGTGAAACCAACACAGAGTTCTTTTGTGCTGAAGCCAGAAGGTGTCTGAAGGCAGATCGGACCGCACATGGGCTGGGCCCAGGGTGTTTTCCTTCGGCAAGCCAATCTCAAAATAAACTCAGGGTCCTAATAGGAGCCAATGTCAACAACTCCGAAAATTTCTTGTAAAAATCTGAATCTTTGGTAGTTTTTGAAAAATCTGGCCAACAGTGAGACCCAACTCAACCAGGCACAGAAATTAACTGCATCTAAGTAGGAGCTGCTCACAACAGTGAAGTGATGACCTGAGACACTTGTAAACAGCGCCGTGGTAGTCTTCACGCGAGTTGTGCCATCCTGACCGAGGCCTGTGGATAATGTGACAGCTCTGGGAAATTCAGGAATAAGGTCTTTGCAGACTAAGTAGTTAAGGTGAGGTCATACTTCAGTAGGTGAACCCCTAATCCAATGTAGCTGTCTCCTTTGCCCCCTAGGTGAGTGTTTAATTCAGTTTATTTTCAGCGTAATCTCTAGACAGGTTCATGAAATGTGAAAAGATTGGCTTTTGCTTTGTTTTTTTCTTTTAAAGATTTTATTTATTCATGAGAGAGAGAGAGAGAGGCAGAGACACAGGCAGAGGGAGAAGCAGGCTCCCTGTGAGGAGCCCAATGTGGGACTTGATTCCAGGACCCTGGGGTCACGATGTGAGCCAAGACAGATGCTCAACCACAGAGCCACTCAGGTGCTCCTTATTTTTTTTTTTTTAAGATTTTATTCATTTATTAGCGAGAGAGAGATCACAAGCTAATCTTCAGTAGCAACTGAATAGCCTTCATCCCTGCGGAGTGCTGTCCTCATTGCCCTCCTTTCCGGACCAGGATATCGGAGTATCAACCTCTTCAAAAGCCAAGAATGCCTCTCGTTCCAGATGGCAAAGCTTAGTTTTGTCTTCATGGGGTCCTACGCCCTCTAGTCTACTCTTTGCTGTGTGACTGGACGGAAACAATGTTCCAGGACCACGAAACAACCTTATCCTTAACATAATTATTCCTAACATTTCAGTGGCTGGTTTTTCCTCTGTGGACATGGAAGGTTTCAGGCTCTAGATTGGGCTGTTTCTTTGGTTTTGTTTTGTACATTCTTGCCTATGCAGTACTTGCCCATGTCTCAGGAGAAGTGACCTCTGGAAGCCTCACTCGTGTGGCTTTTCTAGATCCCCAAAGCCCTGTAAGGGACAGTTTTCAGAGGGAGGTTGGAGCCATCATCCTGGGCTTCTGGGCTTCTCCGGGGAAAGTTATCAATATCCTCCAGCTGGGTCCCAAATGAGGTGAGAGGCACGTAGTCTAATTCAGTATTAATTGTTTTGGAAATGGTTTTTCTAGTGTATCTGTTTAGAGCAGGTTTGTTTATCAAACTCCAGTGGTCTGTGTAACTAATCATGCAACCAAAATTACTTAAATTACTTTATTTCAAAATAGTACTGTTTTTAAGGTGGTTAGTTACAGAGCATCCACAGGAGAGACACGTAAGCCAAATAGAGCATTTTATTTTGTGGGTAATACTGTGTGGGACACAACACCACGATTCTTCTGTGGAGACTGTGAGATCACCAAGCTGTACCCTTCTTATTTGTCAGGCTGGTTGTTCAGTGAAAGCTTTCCTCCTCCTGCCCTCCCTCCAATGTCCACTATATTCTAGAAGTTACTCTACGAAGCAGGAAGACCAAGATCAGCCTATACTTACTCGGTCCTAAATTTATGAAATTTATCAGTTTTGCCTCTTGTACCAATAACAGGAAATCCAATTAAATTGAGTTAAATGAACAAAAAGATTACATCTTCTATAGCTAAGTATTCAGGGGTAGTGGGGCTGCAGGTCTAGCTGGATCCAGGGGCTCATCAGAATACTGTTCCTCTTAACCTCATTTGTGACTGTCTTCTTTGTGTGTTCCATTGTCAGACAGGACCTCTCCTCACAGAGGCAGCAAGGACTGCCTGCAGCCTGGGGGGTAGGGAGGGTCTTGGCATTGAGCTGATGGCTCCTGTCCACAGAATGAATGTAGCACATCACTGCAGAGCAGCTGGAAGACGTGATGTCCAGTCATCACCACATTATCTGTGGGCAGTGGGTGGGACGGTATTGTTAACATGGTAACGACTTGGTAGATCCAGGCAAGGTCTCTGGCTGGTGACCGTGTTTCATAAATGCATCAGGTCACCATTTCAGGGTTTTAGAATGATGTCATTGAGGAAGTAAGAAGTCAGTGCACCCTTCTCACCAAACAAATGGGGCCTCAGCATTCACAGGCAGGCATCCTCCCCGAACACCCCAGCCTGATGCTATCTCCTGGAATGTGGACAGTCTGTGCTTCTTGCTGTGAACTTTAGCTTCTACAAAATCCATGCAGCAGAGCGCCCGTTTCCTGTTGGCCACCAACCTTGTGAGGCTGCAGGAGTGACGTGTCCATTCTTGAAGCAGCCTCTGTCACTGGAAGCATGCGGATGACTCACTGGCCCCAGCCCCTCCCTCCATTTGTGCAGAAGCATCACTCATGAGGAATTTGAGGGTTCACGGGACTCTACTGAACATCAGAGGTGGATGGGAGTGACACGGGCAGGGACTACCCTGTGGCAATGCTGATTTCACATGGAAAATACAGCAGCCCAACTCTCCAACCTGTGCTTTTAATGCAGTAGCTCCCCAGGCACAGGCCATTTCCAGAGAGCCACCCTGTACCCCCTGATTCAACTCCTCTCTCTCCACCATGACCATTGCCTGCAGAGGTACAAGATGTGCAGTGCATGGACACCCTGCAAAGGATGAGGTGGGGGCCTGGCACATGGCCCTTGCTTGGCCCATGGGGCTGTCGCCCTGTGCTGGGGCAGAGGAACAGACCCCTCAGGAGTACACACAGGGGTCCCCTGGGCTGGCTGCTGCTGTCCTTCCGCCTCCTGTGACCTCCACTTACTCTGCTCAGCTAGTATCTACAGGTAGTAGATAAGTAATAAATTCTTCTCATTTTCTCATGAAGAATAGCCAGAAAAAAAGATTTTTGATCATTTCCCCTTCTGTGTATAATTGTACACTCCAGAGCTCTGTTTTCACCCAGATGGGCAAGCACCTTCTGCAGCTCCGCGGCTTCCTCCTTATGGATGCGCCTCCTGACATGAAGAGAGTAGACCTTTCAGTTGATCTTTCTTGCCTTCTCTAATGCCTGTTTTTCCCTCCTCTCTTGAATTATTTGAGTTGGACTATTGTTCTTTTTTTCTCCACTTACTGGTTTGGACATTTCCCCATTCTGTGGCTTTTTTTTTTTTTAATAAGTGGTTGAAATTTTAGTTGTCATGACTCACTGTTAACCTATCTTTTGAAAATGATTTCTTGATTGTCATGACTTTTACAAGGTCCCACAAATCCCATTCAGAGCAGAGAGAATTGCAGGGTGTTGCCCTGTGCTGTCAATGAAGTGTGAAATCCTATTTCCTGAGGCCATTCTGGGTGCCCTCCCTCGTCCCTCGGTGCCCGTATCTGCCTTGGCCAACCTGGTGCAAAGCGCGGGCCACAGGCTTGCTTTGGCATCATCCACGTGATTGTTGACTTCAGAGCTGTTTCTAAAAAGGCCCCTGTGCAGATACTCTCTGCTTCCTCTGAGACAAATGCTTCAATCTGTGGCTTTAAATAAGCTGTGAAAAAGCTTTACACTGTTGGTATGACTATTTTTATAGCAGCTTCTCCAGAGCGTTTCCCAGCATGGGAGGGGACCATTCCCCTTTGTCTTCCATTTGAATCATCATTTCTGATCAGTTTTGTTCAAGTTCTGCTGTTTTAGAATGTTGTATCCCAAACCACTTCGACTAGAATTTAAGTATCTTGTTTGTCCAATGCACTTCTTTGAGAACTGACATGAATCCTTCCCTCTCTGTGCAATTCATTTTGTATCTCGATGGGACGCACTGATGTTTTATCATTTGAACCCACTTTGTAATTCGGTTTGCCAAGTTGGGTACAGGTTACAAGATCACCCTGTCCTGCTTGCTGCAGGTGTCTAGAGCTCCCCGGAGATGATCCTTACCTTGCATTAGCTCACATTACCCCCTGAGCAGAGCAACAGGTAACCGGAAAGGATGGCTCACTCCGTGGTGTCCCAGGCCACGCCTGGCTCAGAGGGTCAGCAGGTGGTTCACTGCTCTGTTCTAGGAGACGCTTTTCAGACCGTGCTTTGTGTTGGTTGGGTCAGGGTCTTCACTTGGGCTTTGCTGTGTTGGCCAGATTAGGAGGGGAAAGTCTTCAAACAAAGATGATCACATCCATCCTCCCAGGGCTTCTTCTTGTCTCTGCTCGCTTCTCTCCTCCTGAAATTCCCGGAGTGCGATCCTGCCTGGATAGCTGCTGTTTGCATCCATTTAAACATGTTCACACCTGTAAAGCCAAGTGGCTTTTCCCCCAGTGATCCACGGATGCACATGTTACCACGTGGGGCATGTGTTTAAATAATCCATGTAAGTGCTGACAGACTTCCGTGCCCATCTATCCTGGATGCCACTGTGGTTTTGTTTTTGTTTTTTTTCTTCATGTTTTAGGGAGGAGCTGAGAGGCAGATTTTATAATTCTGTCCATTTCAGTGGAAAAAGAAATTCACCTTTCGTGTTCTTAATATTATGATGATAGTGACCGACGTCACCCACACCCTGGCCACCTGACACAGCAGGCCATCTTAGCACTTTCTCACCTACTACCAATCTGACAGTTTCTTTCTTTCAATGTGATTGTGCAACTTTAGAGATTTTTTTAAACTCTTAAAGTGTTGGAGATTCCCCCACATGTCCCCCGGGCCCCCCGCCCCCCGCACAAATCTTGTCCTTCTGAAAATGTGGTGTGACCATCTCAATCAAACCTTTATCAAAGGCCTCTGATGATATTTTCACCAACGGAATCTAACTTTTGTCTTTTCCTATCAGAATTTCATTTCTGGAGCCTGGAAAGACCAAACCCTGCCTTAGAATGTCACGGTATTTATTTATTTATTTATTTATTTATTTATTTATTTATTTATTTATTTATAATAGAATGTCAGGGCTTTTTAAAAAATATATGTATTCCTCAACTCATAAATTCCAGTTTTCAAAACCGACACTTATGAAAGGAGATGAATATGATTTTGCATCGGGCATTTGGAAATGACGCATGTACTTCGTGGTTTGTTTACTTGCACCTCAGCCTCGAAGGGAAATGAAATTGATGTGGTCAGGAATTATTTGAAATATTTTCCCTGTGCATCTCACTTTTCCATCAGTCAATACCCTGCAGACACCCCTCAGAGAAAGAGGAGGAAGAGGAGGAGGAGGAGGAGGAGATGTGCTGTTGAGTAGAATGATCAGATTTAGCAGATAAAAGTGCAAGCCCCCAGTTACACTTAAATTCCAGATAAGCTTGATGGGATGAACACTGGGTGTCATGCTATATGTTGGCAAATCGAACTCCAATAAAAAAATACACAAAAAATTCCAGATAAGCAATCAGTTTAATAAAAGGATATCTAGCCACAGCAAGATGTGGGACATACTTATTATAAAAATTCATAATATGTGTGACATTCAGGTTTAGTTAGTGGCCCTCTGTCACCTGGCAGCCCTGGCTATGAGGGGGTGACAGCAAGGACAACGTAAGGGAAAGACAAGAATGGGTTGGCATCTTTCACATCCACAGGGACTTGCCAGATGGTGTAGGAGCACAAAATAGCTTTGTGAGAAGGGAGAATAAGGGGAATATGAAAAAATATGGTTAGGGAAAATAAAGGAATTAATATCTCGGGGTGGGGATGGCATATTATCCCTGCCTAGCACTCTCTTCCTTCGGACTGTCTCAGAGAACCTGAGGCTATGCACACACACATGGTGCCTACCTTGCCTGGGATATGTGTCGGCAGGTGGCGAGCTGCAGAAGGAGGCGGTGTGTTCAGACTCAGGGCTCGGGCTCATCCTTGTGCTGGTGACCAGGTGCCCTAACTTGCTGGACCTCAGTTGTCACACTTGGAAATGGCAGCCAGAGCCCTTGTTCCCTTTCTAACAGAGTTGTGGAAATTAGGCAGCATGATAGATGGGATAAAAGACTCTTCATGTCTTTTATAGTGAGTTCTAGAGGCTCAGAGACTAGATTGTCTTGCTCGATGTGGGAAACAAAGGCAGAAGAGAAATTATTAAATTATTAAATTATTAATTAAATTATTAAATTTTATTACCTACATCCCACTGACGGGTCCTTGAAACAGACAGAGTGACATTCCTCTAGGGACCCAGCTGCCTTGATGTTGACATTTTGCTAAGGGCAACAGGCAATCTTAGCCTGACCCCAGGATCCTGTGAATCTACTTTAACATATAATAATTCCCTTAGAAATCTGCTTTATCTCTAAACCCCCCCAAGATACATGTTGGCAATCATCCCCTGAGCACATGGCCCACCGATGTACATGGCTCAGGTTTAATTAGACGATAATAAATGACCCTTTCCCAACAACAGCTAGCCCCCTCAAGGTTCTGGAAACCTTGCTTCCAAAATTCCTTACAGACTTACGCTGTCCCTAACCCCTCCCAACTTGAGAGTATGTCACGGGCCATTCCTCATGGCCCCTTTGCAGCTTTTTCTGCCCACGGGTCCTGTCTCTTTGCTTTAATAAAACCACCTTTTTGCACCAAAGACATCTTAAGAATTCCTTCTTGGCCATTGGCTTCGAACCCTAACGTCTTTCCTGCCTCACTCTTCACCGTATCACCCATAGCTCCTGGCAAGTTGTTAGCACATAGTTGGATTAAAACAAGAATCTGTTGTGGGAATGGATGGATACTGGTATATATTGTTAAATTTAACCAGTCACGTAAAATACAGAAATGCCCCCCCACCGTGTGTGTGTGTGTGTGTGTGTGTGTGTGTGTGAATTAAATATCAGGGGCCCCTGTAACCACGGAGTGGGGAGAGGTGCCTGTGGTTGGGCTCTTCAAAGCCTCCTGATTTCCCCAACTGTTAAGGCAGTACGTATTACTGGACCTTAATTTTAGGACTGACTCCAAAGCTCTTCACTGAAAAAAGAAAAGTAATTCCGTGGAAAGTCATAGGATCAGAATGCACTGGGAAGGCCCGTGAAACCATTATACAGGAAATGTCCACCGCATTTCATACAACATATTTTTCCCCAACGTTCCTCTCGGTGATGAGCTTGTTTTCATAACAAGACTCTAATCAACCATCAGCCTTACAGAAACCAAAGGAATTTTAACCCTTTTTTGCTGTTAATGATCACATCGGCATTTCTTGTATATAGATAAGCACTCCTACACATTGATTTAGTTCAAAGCATGACAATTATTTGCGTGTAATTCATTACCATTCGTCTTGGGATAAAACCAACATGATTGGGACACCTGGTTGGCTCAGTGGTTGGGTGTCTGCCTTTGGCTCAGGGCATGATCCTGGGTTCCTGGGATTGAGACCTGCATCGGGATCCCCACAGAGAGCCTGCTTCTCCCTCTGCCTATGTCTCTGATTCTCTCTCTATGTCTCTCATGAATAAATAACTAGAATTAAAAAAAAAAAAAGAAACCAATATGAGTAGGTTGTTTGTAAAGGATGAACATCTCTTTTCATTTAAGAAAAAAGTGATAAATTAGAGCCTAGGAAAAGCCTGAACACCCCAATTAAGCCTTTAAGTTTCAATCTTCTGGCATTTTCGGCATGAGTGTTCCCTGATACAAACAACCTGGACACAGGAGAAGAGGTAGAGGGCTACCAAGGACCAGAAATCCCATCAGGGCAGCTTCTGCATGTTTAGCTGAATGATGGAGCTAGAAAAATATGTGTGATTTTGTTCAGCAGGCTCTGTGAGGAGGAAGACAGCCCAGAACGGGTGCACGTTTCCCTTCTCCATACCAGGGTCATTTCACTGTGTGTCAGCAATTTCATCTCGATTTTTTAGAAATCCCAATGTCCTCACTTTAACAAAGTGTTCATAGACTTTCTCCCATCACAAAGGAAACTATGAGTTTATTGTAAACTGTTTTCATCTCTCGGGGTTTTATGTCCTGTTTCCTGGCAGCCATATGAGGTGCAGGGGATTGTTCAGGCTGCAGGCAAGTCCCAGTGCAAGCTGTACTGCTCGGACTATCTGGTACACCTGCGGCGGCTGCACTCAGGCTGGGAATCAGACCACATCCCTTCTGTGCACAGTAACTTTTAACGTGTAGTAGCATGATTGAGTCACAATCCTTTGTGATGTCACTGATTTCTTCCACCCATTTCACTTAACTTACCCTTTGAATTCAGCTCCTGGCACCTGTAGCTTCCTTTCCTGTTCAAATACAAGAATCATTACCTGGAACTGGGCTGTTTTGCTGGCCTCTCTCAGCACATCTAACTGCATTTTTATCTGCCTCAATTCATCTTACATTTGCCAGCAAATTAATTTCTCATCATTTGAGAGCTATATCCAGTTCCAGTCTTTGCATCATCGCATCCTGAAACTCCATGCCTATTAGACAATAACCCCCCAGGCGTTGAGACCCGCTTCTGATAGAGAGAGAGAGAGAGAGATTCCTGTAACCCTTGGGAATGAGTCACTATCTACTGTGAGTCACAGATGTTGGGATGAAATCCCTTTGAATATTCCACTTCTTGGGATCCCTGGGTGGTGCAGTGGTTTGGCGCCTGCCTTTGGCCCGGGGCGTGATCCTGGGGACCCGGAATCGAATCCCACGTTGGGCTCCTGGTGCATGGAGACTGCTCTCCCTCTGCCTGTGTCTCTGCCCCTCTCTCTCTCTCTGTGTGACTATCATAAATAAATAAATAAATAAATAAATAAATAAATAAATAAATAAAAATATTATAAATATTCCACTTCTTGGACACCGTGTACTGGCTTCCAAATGCACCCTGTGGTCAGCTTGGATCACCTGATGTTTGAGAATGAACACATGTTGGGCCCTTGGCATTTGGGTTTTACTTGCCCACAGCCCCCTCACATTTCATGTATCTCCTACGCCCTGGTGTGTGTGTGGGAGGGGGGAGCAGAGCCCCCTGAAAATCTTTTCCACAGACAGTAGGCTGAAGGCCAAGAGCTCACACATTAGCTTCATTATAATCACCTCACAGGGCTGCTAAGCCATTGGCCCTTGGCTCCAGGACCACCTTGCAATCCTTGGGGTTCTTCAAAAATTATTGACTTCTGGTTTCCACCCCAGATGATGTGCTTTAATTGGTCTGTGGCAAGACCCATGCATGAGAGAAAGAGAGAAGGAGAATAAGGAAGCATTTTATGTGAAAATGAAAAAAATGGTAATTTTCCAGTCCTGAAATAAATCCAAGCTACTGTGTTAGGTTAGTGTGGGGTAGAAATGTACTTAAATACTTGTGTATATTTTGATGAGTGAATTATAAGAATGCATTTTGTTTTTGCCAAGTAGCTAAATTTTTTTAAGATTTTATGTTCTAAGTAATCTGTATACCCAACATAGGGCTCAAACTTATGCCTCACAGATCAAGAGTCACATGCTCTCCTAACTGAGCCAGCCAGGCACCCCCGAGGTTGCTATTCTTAAAGACATAACATGGAGGGTCTGCTATTATGTTCTTTGGTTCTGAGGTCCCAATGCTCACTACAGCCCGTTTCGATGAATATAGTTGTGCTAGGATCAGTGCTTAAAACAAAACAAGCCCTTCATCCTCAGGAATTCCAGCAAAAGTGCAGACTAACACTTATCTCTAAGAACAACTACTACTGTTTGAAAATATTTAATACTACTAATTAATAATGACAGTGATTCCCAACTGAGAAATATACTCGAGAGACAGCAGTGCTGCTAATTACTTTATATCTTTAATCATATAAATTCTCTCCAACAGTCCAGTAGAACAGGTACTATCATTTCCTCTGTTGGATGCATGAGGAAATTAGGATTTCTTAGAAGATGACTTTTACCAAGTGAGTGTCAGACTCAAGGATGAAGCACAATCTTTGGTGGCTGCAAAGCCAGGCTAGTCATTACTGAAGACAGATGGAGTCAGGTGGGCGTCTCAGGGGACTGGAAGAGGCAGTATGCCAGCAGGACCATTGTTCCTGGTCCTTCCAAAGTGCCTCGGTTGAAGACTTGTCGCAATGTCTGAAAAGGTTGAGCCACTGCAGAAAAACCCTCTGAAGGATGGGAAGAAGACCCATGATCATTAGACATCTTTAAGCCACATCTCATTACCCCAGTGAAAATCTGCAGTTGCTGTAAATTAACATTTCTATAAATGCCATAATTATCTTGTGACTAGTACCATTATATGACAATATTTTTTCATGTGTTGACAGTATTTATTTAGAAAATGTCAACATTTACAATACACCACAATTTGTCAATTTGTGTTGACATTTCTCCTTAAAAAAATAAAAAGAATTAGCTGTGCTTCTTTTGTCTGAGGATGGGTCTCCATCTCATGAATTAATTGTGGCAGGTGTGAAAGAGACCATCTGTGAGAAGGGACATCAGTGAGGAAGGGGAGTTCCTGGCGAGTGCAGTGAATTTGATTGAGGTCAATGCTTGTTTATCCAATTACAATTTTGTCTTCATAATCAGACAAAAACACACCCAGGAGAATTAACAAAATGGCCCCAAAAGCCCCAAATAGTATCATCCTCTCCTGAAGGTCTGTTTTCTTCTGTCCCAAGGCAGTGTTGCCCTAAAATGAGGAAATCAAGGCACTCTCTCCCAAATTAGAGAACAATGATTAGAGAGGACAATGGGAGGGAAGGTGTCACAAGTATCCACACAGGTGAGCCCAGCTGGGTGGGGTGAGGTGGCAAATGAGCAAAGAGAGTGATCCATGACCTGAGGAAGCTGCACTCCCAGGGGGCAGTTAATGGCACAATGGCCCAGCTCTTGTGTGTGGCTCTGAGACACCTGCTGAACACCTGCTGGCCCATACGGCTCACTCTGGCCATCGGTCCTTAGCAGGTGCTACCGGCCCAGAATGTGTATTCCAGTGAACCTTTCAGTTGTCTCTTATTGCAGATACTAATACCATTATTACCCCCCCATTTTAACAAGAAAGGCCCACGTGTCAGGGCGATGATCACCATTTAAAAAAAAATATTTTCTAGAACCATGTTTTGAGAGTACAGATTTAGCCTGGATAATGAAAATTTAACTTTTTAGTAATATTATGACTTTTGTAGTGTTACAGTCTACAGTTACTTCCTGATTCTGTAAAGTGCATTGTCTAGATCATCCAATAACTTCCAAACCTGGAAAGCATTACAAAAGGATATTATTACGGATTCAGAGGTTTTGTAGGTAAACATTTTCTGTTTGGGACTATTGAGCGGCCACTTAATAAATATTACCTCCCCCAACAAAACATCCTAACAGCCCAGATTCTTTCTTCTAAAGGGAAACATTGATTTTGATGTTAAATGCTTGTCACATCCTCTGTGGTTTGAATGAGCTGAAATGACATCCATGTACTTTGAAGGCAGAGCCATTGACCTTTAAGGATGTGCCGTGCCCCCTAGTGGGGGCACAGGTACAACCCCCACCTCTCTCAGGACAACTTGGTGACATTGCTTGTCCCTCACCTGGCTGGCAGGAGTGATTCTTTCAGTTACTTAACACCCATCTTCTCCCAAAGTCACACGTGCACTCTTACAGCCTACAGAGTCCCATACACACCTATCTGAAGACCTAAAATAAACTCCTCTCGAAATGTTTTGGTTGGCTTGAGTCGCACGTGGCCATAATCAAAAAACCTAAACTTACATATTTCTGCTGAAATAGGCAGCATCTGTTCCCCTTATGGCTTTCTGTGTTTGCAACACACATCTTTTTTCTAGCTCTGCTGTTTACCCCAGCGTAACGTTGCCATCCCCATTTAAAAGTGTCGCTAGCTATGCCAAGGCAGTACCCTGAAATTAGCTAAATCAAATCTTATCATTAAAAGGAAATCATTTTTATTCAAACAAACTTGCACTTGACAGGATTTAATACCTTGTTGTATTTAAATCAATAATAACCGTGAATTATTGATCATTTGCAAGGGGCAAAGCAAAATTAGCTCCTGGGCCTGTTTCCAAAGTTTGGGTAAATTTATGACAAATGCGATATTGACTAATAATATTTTAAAAGCCTTTTAAATTTTTCAGCACTTCTGGTTACAAGGAATTTATTAGGCCAAATACTGCAAAATGTAATGAAATAAATATATTCTCTTTTTGAAATACGAGTAGACAGTATACTAGGTAACAGGAAACATAAAGCTTCTCCTTTATGTATATTTCTACTTTAAATTATGGATTGTGCTTTCAAGTTTTCATGCCAAGAAGCATCCGGAACATCCAAAATTAAAGGAATAGCTCTTGAAGAGTTCATAAAAATTAAACATCCAGATGCTAAATTAAAGTTCACATCTTCATTCCTTGAGTCGTTGTCTTTGCGAAGCTGTGTCTTGAAGTTATTTGAGAATGTGCACACAGAAATCAGAGTAGAGGGGCACCTGGGTGGCTCAATGCTTGAGCGCCTACTTTCCACTCAGGTCATGATCCCAGGGTCCTGGGTCTGAGTCCCGCATCACGCTTCTTGTGAGGAGCCTGCTTCTCCTGCTGCCTGTATCTCTGACTCTCTCATGAATAAATAAATAAAATCTTTAAAAAAATAAAAAAATAAAAGAAATCACGTGTAGAGACCATTCGAACTTGTTTTCAAAAGCGATAGCAGGAGCTGTTTTATATACATGAAATGAGGGCTTGATTCTGTACAAGTTGGTGTAGTTTTTTCTTTCAATGTTAAAACAGTGTGTTGAGAAATTATTCTTACTCTTCTTTAATGGCAAGGGACAAAGACCAAATGTCCTATGGTGGGTCCACTCTCCTCCCAGATTTGCGGCACTGTGGGAACTCTCCATTTTATTCCTTATTTATAGCATTTCCTTGCTCTGCAGGTAGTTGTTTGTTACTAGAGGAGAAAATGCTACAGGCTTCATTTTATGAAGGGCAAGGGGGGAAGCATCACCACTGGAGGTCCTGGGGCATCTCTCCAGCGACCTCCTCTACTATCTCTAACTAGCTCCCTAAATATGGAGTTGTGGGGGGAAACTCTGTCAGTATGAATAAACAAATTCTAACAGAAACTCCAGACACGTTGTTGGTATTTTCATTAACAATGATTTTTCTTCCCAGAAATTTACATTTTAATGACCATCAACAGGCCATCAGAAGAAATACAAAGGTTTGTGTATGTGGGATGTTGTCTCATTATTCACCGTATTATACATACCAGGGCCCACAGCCCGGAAAAACTTCTCATTCCAGAAACTTGTCTTTTGCTCATGCTTTGAAAGAAAATTTCAGCTCAGCTCCTAACAGACAAAGAAATTCGTGCTGTCAAGACAGTGGAGAGTGATGGTGAACTCAAAGTGCTGGTAGTGATCGCTTTTCTCAGCCTCGTGCCTCCAAAAAAAGAGATTTTTTTCCATTTTTCTTTTGTTAGGGAAAAAAACTATGGGCTGCGCCCAAACTGAATCAGAACACCTCTCAGAATACCTCTCATGTATGAATAAAGTTGTCCCTCCATGGAAGGGAGGGCAAGGCCAACCATCTTCCCCAGGGTAAAGCAAGAGCCAGGAAATTGGTGGCTCTCTACTCACACCTCTGTCACCTGGACCTTGCACGAGATGCCACAGATCTCTGGGCCTTGATGTCTCCAGTTGCAAGAGGGACAGAATAATGCTGGTGCCTGTGCAGAAGGCATGGACCGGATGGATAGGAAGAGGGACGTGCTTCACTGCCAACCATGCTGTTTGATCCTGAGACCCCCTTCTCCTGCTCAGGGCTTTGAGGCTCTTTTCTGCACTGACGGAGGATCTACTCTTCTAAATCAGTCTTGCTATGAGAAGATCCTGGAATCTTACCTCTTTTCTTAGGAATTTTACCTTGTTATACTTCCAAAATCAATCTTTCTGGGGCTTCACCATACCAAGAATCCTGGATATAAAGTCTGAGTTCCACTAGTAACCTCTCCATCAGCTTGCTATGTGATTTAAATCCACTAATTTCTAATCCTGACAGTTTTCACATGGGATTATTACTCTGTGCTTCATCTAGTGTGGAAGTAATTAATTGTTTATTTGAGCCACTGGAAACATTATGTATTCATTAAGAAATAAGCATGTAAGGGTATTTTTTAAATGAAAATTGCCAATACGTCCTCAGGGACAGTCTTCTCTAATTTTCTATTTTTTTTAAAAAAAGAGAAATTGGTATCCCCAAAAAGGCAAATGCCTGTCTGAGATTCTACCCATGGTGTCTTCTATGCATGGAGTCTAAACCTCCAGTACCTCAGATTGTGACCTTACATGGAAATAGGGTAATTGCAAGTATACTTGGTTAAGATGGGGTCAAACTGGAGTATGCTGGAATCCTAATCCATTATAATTTGTGACCTTATGAGAAGGGTAATTTGAACATAGACATGCTTGCAAGGAGAATGTGTCATGAAAGTTGGGAATGGGGGACTACCAGCAGCAGGAAGAGAGCCTTGGATAGATATACACTTCCCTAGAGCCTTTGGGGGAGCACAGCCCTGCTGACACCTTGACCTCAGGCTGCTGCTCTCCAGAGCTATGAGGCAAGACATTCTGTTGTTCTAAGATCCCCAGTGTATATGCTTTGTTACGGCAGCTCCAGGAAACTGAGGCATTGTTCTGTTCTAGATGATCTTCACTCTTCCAGGAAACTCAGGCATTGTTCTGTTCTAGATGATCTTCACTCTTCCAGGAAACTCAGGCATTGTTCTGTTCTAGATGATCTTCACTCTTCACTCTTCCAGATGATCTTCTTCCCATCTGGTTTCCTTTGTGACCATAGATTTCCTTGTAACACATTTTTCCAAGAGACCAGTTGCAAGTGGTTCATGAGAGTATGTTTGCCATTATCCCTGCTGCGTGGGAGGGAAATGGGAACATGGGCTTGGACTCTAGGGATTTGAATTTGATCTCTGGGTCTACTTACTACTACCATGTGACTTGGGGAAAGTAATTTATCACCTCTAGGGCCCAGGTTCTTCTTTTGTAAAATAGGAAGAGTGGTACCTACCTCATGGGATGGGATAGAATCAAGCTAAGAAGCATTTTAGCAGAGATCCTGGCACATAAAATGGTCTGAGAAGAGATAGCAGTTATTATTACACTTGAAATAATCTGAGTTTTGAAGAATATATGTACATATTTTACTACTGCTTTATTACATTAATGACAATGCTTTTTATTTCCTCTCAAGTAAGACTGGTACGGCAGCTGGCATTAATCATCAATGAAGCGTCCTAATCCATCTAAAGTCAGGAGGGGCCCAGGCTCTTTCTGTCCTATTGCTTAGTGTTCTTGGGGTGTTGTTATCATCTGTTTGGGTCAGAGAGTTCACCATTACATCGCATGACAGCCAACAGGGAAGGGATATGGGAAAGCAGAAACATTTCTAGAAGAGGCTCACATTCCATTGTCCAGAACTTGGACTTGTGGCCAAAGGAGGCTGCAATGTAGCCTTGATCCTGAGCAGCCAATACAAAATGAGTGTTCAACACAAAGAAGTGGAAGAGGAACTTGGGTGAATTGGCTCTCTCAATCCCAAACATACATTAGCACACAGATGGTGGTCAACAAAATATGGTTAATGCATTATTATTTTTGTTACTATTATAATGATGATTAATATTTGACACTGGCCAAATGTCTCCTATCTTCAACAAAGAGAACAATTTCCATGTCATTGTTGAGGAGAGATAACTTTTCTTTATCGTTCAAGGTTCTTCCAGCTACTGTAAGAATTAAGTTGACATGAGGAACACCTGGATGGCTCAAAGGTTGAGCATCTGCCTTCAGCTCAGGTCGTGATCCCAGGGTCCTGGGATCGACTCCCACATTGGGCTCACTGCAGGGAGGCTGCTTCTCCATCTGCCTATGTCTCTGCCTCTCTCATGAATAAATAAAATCTTGTTTAAAAAGAATTAAATTGGGCAGCCCTGGTGGCACAGCGGTTTAGCGCCGCCTGCAGCCCGGGGTGTGATCCTGGAGACCCGGGATCGAGTCCCATGTCGGGCTTTATGCATGGAGCCTGCTTCTCCCTCTGCCTGTGTCTCTGCCTCTCTCTCGCTCTCTCTGAATGAATAAATAAATAAATCTTTTAAAAAAATAAAAAATAAAAAAAATAAAATGAATTAAATTGACATGAGATAGGTTAACAGGAGAAATCAGAATTAATTGCATGTATATTAGAAATCCATATAAACATTAGAGATTCCAAAGGAAGGGAACAAGATGTATATTCTAGACTAAGGAGAAGGGGCTAGGGGCCTGAGGCTTCAAAGGGAAAGAAGCCAATTCGTGGGACGAATGGAAAGAGTATATGTTTGGTGAACAAATGATACTGGGCCATCCAGAAACAATGGGACACAGACAGGAATTTGAACAAACAGGTCTTGCTAGTGTTAAAAAGGAAAGGTTTTCTTCTACCTTTCAAGATTCCTCAACTGATCTAAGAATTAATTTTATATGAGGTGGATTAGTAGGAAAAGAACCAAAGTTTAATTATGTATGCACAGAGGTCCAGCCATGAAATTGAAACCTAAAGAAATGACCAAGGCAGGCAGTTCTTTTTTTTTTTTTTTTTTTTTTTTTTTAATGATAGTCACAGAGAGAGAGAGAGAGAGAGGCAGAGACATAGGCAGAGGGAGAAGCAGGCTCCATGCACTGGGAGCCCGACGTGGGATTCGATCCCGGGTCTCCAGGATCGCGCCCTGGGCCAAAGGCAGGCGCCAAACCGCTGCGCCACCCAGGGATCCCGGCAGTTCTTATTTTTAGATGAAGAGACAATAAATTTGTGAGGAATTGGCAAGACATGGAAAACTTAACTTTAAGAGTTAGTAAGGGATTTTATTTTTTATGTATTTTTAAAAGATTTTATTTATTTGTGTGTGTGTGTGAGAGAGAGAGAGAGAGAGAGAGAGAGAGAAGCGGGGGTGGGGGGTGGGGAGGGAGAAGCAGGCTCCCCACTGAGCAGGGAGCCTGACATGGGACTGGATCCCAGGACCTGGAGATTACTACCTGAGCTGAAGGCAGATGCTTAACTGACTGAGCCACCCAGGTGCCCCAGAAGTTAGTAAGGAATTTTATTATTATTTTTAAAAAGATTTTATTTATTTATTCATGAGAGACACACAGAGCCAGAGAGAGAGAGAGAGAGAGAGAGTGAGAGAGAGAGAGAGAGGCAGAGACACAGGCAGAGGGAGAAGCAGGCTCCATGCAGGGAGCCTGATGTGGGACTTGATCCCGGGTCTCCAGGATCACACCCTGGGCTGCAGGCGGCACTAAACCGCTGCGCCACAAGGGCTGCCCTAGTAAGGAATTTTAAACAGAATGTGTTCTGGGTTGTAAATGTAAAAGTATAAGTTTTGTTTATACAGTCTTCTCGGTTCTGTGTTCCCATCTCTGGTGATAAGTTTTCTCTTTACTTCTTGGTGCAAACAGAGCACCTTTCACATGGGAGATTTATTTCCTGGAAACAAGGAGTGGGGTGGTTTAGAGTGTTCTTCTTGCATTGGCTGTTTCTTAACTAATTTTTAATTCAAAATAATCAATATACCGGGCAGCCCCGGTGGCCCAGCGGTTTAGCGCCGCCTGCAGCCCAGGGTGAGATCCTGGAGACCCTGGATCAAGTCCCACGTCAGGCTCTCTGCATGGAGCCTGCTTCTCCCTCTGCCTGTGTCTCTGCCTCTCTCTCTCTCTCTCTCTCTCTCTCTCTCTCTCTGTGTGTCTCTATGAATAAAAAAAAAATCAATATACCAAAGTGTCACATTTTGGGGTGGCTTGCCCTTGGCCCCTTCACTACTTTCCTCCCTGTCTACCATACCTACCTTGTATCTTAATGTAGTTATCTATGATGATATCTCCCTTCCAGGGAGAGGTTCTCTATTTAAATTCTTCTAGGCAGTTAGTGAGGAGGGAAAAAAGAAAAACTTCTCGAGTCTTCTGCTTCCTAAAAATAATCAGCCTAAAATAATCCACATACCAAAGAGACGCATTTTGGGGTTGCAAATTTTGCTCCCTTATACAATCAATTAAAGATTTCCTAGGATCATTGTATTTGTAATAAGGTTCACCACTTTGCATTAAAATTTGTTTTATTACTATGGAGATGTTATTACCCTTGGCTCCTAGATGGGCCTGCCATGGTTCCTAGTGTTAGGACATTGGTCAGGGCTATGAGATACCCTTCCATCATCCAACACAACACTGGAAACTTAGAAAGGAGTCATGCCTCTCTCCATGCAATCACTTCCCCACACTGTGGCTATCGCCATGCTGTATTCTATAACTTAAAAATGATGAGATTTAATGAAGCAGCTTAGTATTACTGAACCCAATTATTAGACATGGTTTTTCCCCTCCCCAAACAGTGAAGTTACCAACGGGAGAAAGTTAAACATGAGGGATGATGCCTGGCAGACAGAAGGAGCAGCTGAGAGCATTCTGAGTCCAATTTTCACGTGAATCTCCTCAACTCGGTTTCTTAAATGACCAGAAAAGCTGCTTTCTGAAAAAAATGTGTGTTCGGGAAATGAGTCATTGTTCCCATATGATACATAATGCCTTTTATTTTTATCATCAATGCAAAATCTGATTTGTATGCTAAATTATTAATAGTTTTCTCTCTATATTTTGGAAAACGTTTTAATTTTGAAGATGAAAAAGTACCATTTAAATGGGGGAAATAAATTACTGAATATGAAAATATCTGTAACTAGGGAACGGAATTGCTTATCTGCCAAAGACATGTGTCAAAAATAAGGAAACATATCAAAACAGCTAATTCACCTGTCAGATTAATATTTTTGATAGGCTGCATGTTGCTAACGGAAAAATAAAGGAGCATTTTTTTTTTTTTTTTTTTTAGCTTTTGGTGAGTTTGTGAGTTTAATTTCCCTACTTCTCTGGAAGCATGATTTTCCCTTGTGCAACTGCATAGTTGTCCAATCGCTGCTAGAGATGAGGTAAAGTAGCTCGTAGCAGCAGAGACGGGAGAGAAGGAGCAGCTTCTCCATTCTCCTCTGGTGATGGGTCAAAGCTGTGTGAATCTCGGGGACCTGTTATAACAGAGTCAACAGTAGGAATGTTGGTCTGGGGATATTTGAAAAGAGGGCATCTGGCTGGAGCAAGAAACCCACAGTGAGAAAGGCTGTGCTATTATCCTACCTGGGGCAGAGGCTTGGGATGTAGAAGAACCCAGTGGGGAAAATGAGACTTGGTGCCAAGAAGATTGTGGGTAGGAACAGCAGGGGGATCTCTGGGGAATCCTACAGGTATTCATAATAAAAGGAGTCAGTTTTTTTTTTTTTAAGATTTAATGTATTTACTTGACAGAGAGAGAGAATATAAGAGAGCACAAGCAGGGTTAGTGGCAGTCAGAGGGAGAGGGAGAAGCAGGCTCCTTGCAGAGCAGGGACCCCCAGCTCGGGGCTTGATCCCAGGACCCTGAGATCATGACCTGAGCTGACAACGTTTAACTGAGTGAGCCATTCAGGCACCCCAAGAGCCAGCTTTCAATACCTGTCAAGTCCAAGGGTTGTAAAGCCAGCTTACTATAAAGTTGAACCAGTTGGAATATGCTTACTCCATGTCCCTCTCGGGGGATAAAAGCCTTAGCTAGAGGGAAGAAGGGACAATGTTCAATGGGGAAAGATACAGATCTAATCAGGGAAAACATTTCATTTATGTCGAGTTGTAAGTTTTTATTTATATAATTAATATGATTATTTTCAAATTATACTTATAAAAGATAAAACCAAGTATATAAGAGTGTATCAGAGTAATAGTAACAAGCCTAAGAAGTAAACCTTCTGCTCTCAGTGCACTGATACAAGAGAATGCCTCCCCTCCTACTCCTGGCTCTCCGAGGTCCCTCTAAGTTGCGGTCGAGAGCCTGGTTCCTTCCAGTTTATGTATATATCGATAGGAAAGAGAAAGCATGAAGTAGACACTCCTACTTCCTGCACATGTTGGCCCAGAAGTGACACATCCCTGCTGCTCACGCCTGGTTGGTGACAACTAACTGCACATCTCCATCTAGATGACAGTGGGTGGCAAATGCCATCCCAGGCTGGACAGCTGCTTCTCTGTGACAACTCACACATTGGAAGAAGCAGTACACATTTTTGGCAGAGAGCAACCTCTCTACATCAGAAAGTGTGAGCTCTAAACCCAGGGGACTTCCTAGTCCTTCTGTAGGAGGAGACAGGCTCATCCTTCTGAGCAGAAAGAAAGGGAAAAGAAGTGACAGAAGAATGGCTTCTCAGATTACTTCCCTTAAGTCCCAATGGCCCAGCGTGGCAGCAGGTGCCCATGACATAGGGGCTCTCGAGGGGACACAAGGGATTCCCACAGGAAGCCACATGAGGGGATCAACACAAAGAAGGGTCATCTAAGCAGAGGACTCTGAGTTGAAGAGAGGCGAGCTAGAAATCAGGCAAAGAAGACACTCTTGGAGAAGCCCTAGGGGTAGGAGAGAGCATGACACATTCTAGGGTCAATGTGGTTCCTGTGGTCTATGCAGAGAAGAGGGGATGGGGCTGAACAGCGGAGCAAGAGCCACAAGGTCCTGTGATGACAGACCTTGTTACCCCACCGGCCTCTGGGGCTTTACCCTAAGGGCAGTAATGAGCCACTGGAATGGCAGTGGCATAATTTGATTTGCATTTTGGGAAGACCCCAAGAGCTGTAGGGAGAAGACCATGGAGAAGGCAGAACTGAAGGGGTGGCCTCCTCGGGTCACAAGACTCCAATCCCCCAGCCCGGCAGCAGAAGCCAACGGACGCTTGCCCTTTCTTTGCTAGCTGGTTTTTAACCTCGGTGTTACTTGAGGTTGTACAAACATATCACTACATCTCATTCTCAATTCAAAGCTCAGAAACAGTTAATTTGCCATTGCTATTGATTTGTCATAAATTATTCTTCACTGTAGGCTTCAGTAGATCCCATATGGATTAAGTCAGTTGTTAGCAGGAGCTAAGATCAAGTTTCATCCATTGAAGGACGCATCACAGAAATGGAATTCTGTTACAGGAGACTCTCCCTCTACACACACAAATTTAGAGCAATACATTTGTAAGCATATAGAGAAGCTGGAGAGAAGGAATGATATACCAGGTGTGAAAAAATTTACATGTACAAAGTGAGAAGGGAATTAACTCTGATTTTCTTGTCCCTGCAAAGTCTTTTTTAAAAATAATCTATATGCCCAGTGTGGGACGCGAACTCATGACCCTGAGATTAAGAGTCGCACGCTGCTCTGACTGAGCCAGCCAGGCGTCCCCCTGCAATGTCTTTTTAAAAAAGGTTCAGCATGGAAGCAAGAGGGACCAGCCATCCTCATTCAGTCCCCATGGATGCAGGGGCTGCTCCCACACAATGGGCCACAAGATGCAGGAGATAATCAATGACCAAATCAAGATTGTAATTGAAAGGATCTGTCTGTCACTGAAGCTCGACTCTTCCGCAAAGTCACTGGAGATGTTACCTCTAATTGAAATGTCCCCATTGAGTGCAAAGGCTGTAAGAGCATCCTGCCTTTTCCAGCTGGAAGGCTTGGATTCCTGAGTACCTGGGAGCGGGTGCTCATGGCTTCCTTAACTGTAGTGTTTGTGCCTCACGTGGCACCCCCATATCTGGGGGGAATGGGGGTGTTCAGCAGGAGCACTGATTGTTGGGCTCCCGAGGGATCTGAAAGACAGATGTTGAATCCCGTTAACTGGAAGAGGCAAAAGGCTCTAGGACAACGGCTACTGTGTGAGTGTCAAGCTGGGATCATTAAACATTGTAATCCATGTTGTACATGTCAGTTTTGCCTTGTGTCATTGTGTTTTACACATTATGTACTTATGATGAAATTAATTTTAACTTGAGGCATTATGGTATATGAGTATTCATAACTATGATTGGTTGGTAGGTTAAGAACCTAAATTTGGTGATAAGAAAAATAAAATAACATTCAGATTCTTGTGCAAGGGGCAGCCCCGGTGGTGCAGCAGTTTAGCGCCGCCTGCAGCCCAGGGCGTGATCCTGGAGACCCTGGATCGAGTCCCACGTCAGGCTCTTTGTATGGAGCCTGCTTCTCCCTCTGCCTGTGTCTCTACCTCTCTCTCTCTATCTCTCTGTCTCTACGAATAAATAAATAAAATCTTAAAAATAAATAAATAAAATGTAAAATAAAAAAAAAAAAGATTCTTGTGCAAGAAGGATGGTACCCCTACTGGGTAAGCCATGTAGCAAGTACTGAAAACTATGGCCCCGGGAAGTCAACCTAGTCAGAGGTCCTTCAGGCAGCTTCACTCCTTGAAAGCATGATGGAGAGAACCCTGTAAGATTCTCTCTCAATGAATCGTGTTTCAAAGTGATTCATCCCCTGAAAAATCCTTTATCTGCTCCCCCAAGAGGTGAATAGGGCCTGACACCCCATGAGACCTGAGGCTGGAAGCCCTCAGCTGAGCCCATTTCCTTCATTCTCCTGTCTTTGAGGAAGTAGCAGACAGGAATGACTCACATTCCTTCATTCATTCCTTTAGTCAAGAAATCTTTGCCGAGCATTGAATATATCTAAGCCTGATTTTGTATTCTGAGTAGACAGACGTGAATAACACTATCCCTGTTCTCAGGAAGCTTTAGTTTACTGGAAAATATCTGAGTTTGTGCTGAACTGACCTTGAGAAGTGTTGTATGGTTGGATAAGAAGAGCACAGACTCTGATGCCAAATTCCAGCCCAGCCCTGCACTGGCTGTGTGATCTTAGGCCAATCACTTAACCTCTCTGGGCATCAATGTCCTTATGTGTAAGAGATGTGCACTAACAGTAGCCTACGTCCTGGGATTGTGGCGGAGGTTCAATGAGGTGATGTATATACAACATAGTTGGCCTCATAATGAGTGTTCTGTTCGGTGAATGTTACGATTTTTAGTCCTCTGGAGGACACAGAGCCTCAATTTGTGATTCACAAAGGGGTTAGACGGGCAGACAAAACTCTCTGGAGGAGGATTCAGGTATGTCTTAGCAATTCACTTTACTATTACAAAATAGTTAAATAATAAGGCACATTTAGTAAAACCTTGTTTTCATAATACAATCTAGAGAAGGGGAAAGTGTATACATGCTTGGTGGGAATATAAGGGATATAGCAATAGTTTTTCAGAAGAAAAGGCTGTAAGAAGAGGAAGCCTCGGGTACCTGGGTGGCTTCGTCGGTTAAGCATCTGCCTTCAGCTCAAGTCATGATCTCAGGGTCCCGGCATCGAGTCCCGTGTCAGGTTCCCTGCTCAGTGGGGAGTCTGCTTCTCCTTCTCTCTCTGTCCCTCCCCCTGCTTGTGCTTATTCTTTCTGTCAAATAAATAAATAAAATCTTAAAAAAAAATAAGAAGAAGACAAAGAAGAGGAAGCCTCTCCACCTTTGCCTGAAGCTGGATGGAGAAGAAAGAATAGAACGTCAAGCCATTTGCATGTTTTGGCAAAAAAGGCACAAGTTAAATTAAAAAATTGGGGAACACCAGCCTAAACCCATTTGGATCAAGGATGTCCTTAGAAATAAAGTTAGTGGCAGAGATTTTGGTCATTGCTCCTGAACAAAGAAACCAGAATTTGGGGCAGAAGCTACTTGGATGGTTCTATCCTATGGCAGAGGGGCTTCTACATGGAGGCAAGACTGATTTTGAGAAGTAGGGGACACAGTTATGAGGATAAACGAAACAGCAGGTACTTCTATCCCACCATGCCACACCTCCTGGCAATAGGCACCCAAGCTTGAGCTGACGATATCCATGACGCACCCTTGGCTTCTGTTCACGGAGAGGAGTGAAAGTTCTTTATTTAAGCTGAGTCTAAAGAATTAATTTTGCTTCAATCAAAATGGCATTTATTACTTGCAATTGCTGGTGCTTGCCCTCTAAGAAATGGTAGTGCCACTGTGGACCCTGGTGTCCTTGCATGAGATGGCACACTCAGAAAAGACATCTGGGATTCATGAGTCTGGCAACCCCGTCCCTTATCTTCAAAGTCTTTTCTGTAACTCTTGAAGATGGCAAAGGCCAAAGAGACCCTTGTGAATGACCTTGCTTTCCATACTGATTTGTATTCATGGGAATGGCACCAGCAAGTGCAGCTGACATGAACAAAAACAACAAAGACTGAAATACGCAGCGCTCTTACGAACCGAATCCACCTAATGCCAAAATACTTTTTTTTTTTTTTTTTGCTGTTGCTTTTGCCTCGATCCAATTAGTGTTTCTCAGCCCAGGCTGCACAATGGAATGAATAGTTTTAGGAGATTTAAAAAATAATCGTGCCTGAAACTCATCCCCAAAGATTCTGATTCAGTTGTTGTGAGATGCGATCCAATTGGTGGAACTATTAAAAAGCTTCTTGAGTGATTATGATGGGCAGCCAGAGCCGAAGACCCCAGTCTAACTTCTGTAATCTTGGCAAGGAAGATTGATCACTTGTGTTGGAATACGTATCCGGGCAGCTTTGTGTCCTGACCTGGCTATGGAGAGTTTCTGCCATGCCAGAGTGTGGCAACGACAGAAAGCTTGAGATACACTCTGCCATAGCCATTTCTTATGAGCATCAACATGCACCTGTCACCTGGGTTATTACTAGTGGCAGAAGGTCTTTCAGAGTTAGAAACTCAGGGGATGTACTTCTAACGATAAAATAAATGTTCTAGTGTCAAAATCATGCCGTGGAGCAGGAGAGTAACTTATAGCTGTGGGTTAAGTTTAACCACAGGCAAAATAAACCAGAAAGTTAGGGGAGGGGGCATCAATTTTCCTGCGTGCTGGACTGGAGTAGTTATGTCAGGCTATGGGAAAATAACCAATTCGTTAATTAGGATTCTCCTCAGTTAGGGTAGGGAGAATCTTATCTCTTGTGGTCAGGATGTACGGAAAAAGGAAGCTCACAAAAAAGGAGTTGTCATGATTTTTTTTTTAAGTTATGGTGACTTAAAAATATTAGGGGCAGGCACCTAAGTGGCTCAGTTGGCTAAGTGTCTGATTCTTTATTTCAGCTCAGGTCATGATCGGGTACATCAGGCTCTGTGCTTAGCGTGGAGTCTGCTTGAGATTCTCCGTCTCCCTCTGCCCCTCTCCCACCTCAGCCCCATGTGCTTTCTCTCAAATAAATAAATAAATAAATAAATAAAAATTTATTTATTTATTTATTTATTTTTAAAAATTTTTTTATTTATTTATGATAGTCACAGAGAGAGAGAGAGGCAGAGACACAGGCAGAGGGAGAAGCAGGCTCCATGCACCGGGAGCCTGATGTGGGATTCGATCCCGGGTCTCCAGGATCGCGCCCTGGGCCAAAGGCAGGCGCTAAACCGCTGTGCCACCCAGGGATCCCCCCCCTTTTTTTTAAATTTTTTATAAATAAATAAAAATTTAAAGATTATGATGATATAAAAATATCTAGCAGACATACCCTTAAGTGTTTTCAAGTGACAGCTTTCTTGAGATATAATTCACATAGTGTAAAATTCATCTTTTTAAAGTGTACAACTCTGTTGTTTTTAGTGCATTCACAAAATTGTACAACAATCCACCAGTATTTAATTCCAGAATGTTTTTATAACCCTATTGGGAGTCACTCCCCTTACTTCCCAACCACTGGCCCCTGGCAACTGCTAATCAGTCTCCATGGATTTTGCCAATATGGATGTTTCATATAAATGTGATCAAAGGATGAAACGGTACAATGATACCTAAGATGCAATGATAAATGGAATTACATGATAGCCCTTTGTGTCTGGCTTCTTTCACTTGACATCATGTTCTCAAGATTCATCATGTTCTAGTCTATATTTGTCCTTCACGCCTTTTTATGGCAAAATAATATTCCATTGCAGGGATGTGCCATATGTCATCATGTCTCAGTGCAGGGATGTTCTGTTTCCATTCTTGGCCATTATGAATAATAATGATACAGACATTTGCATTCATATTTCTGTGTGGATGTAGGTTTTCGGTTCTGTTGGGCATGTACCAAAGAGTGGAATTTCTTTTTTCTTTTTGTATATTTTTTTATTGGAGTTCAATTTGCCAACATATAGCATAACACCCAGTGCTCACCCAGTCAAGTGCCCCCCTCAGTGCCTGTCACCCAGTCACCCCATCCCCCCGCCCACCTTCCTTTTCACTATCCCTTGTTCGTTTCCCAGAGTTACGAGTCTCTCATGTCCTGTCACCCTCACTGATATTTCCTAATCATTTTCTCTCCTTTCCTCTTTATTCCCTTTCAATATTTTTTTATATTCCCCAAATGAATGAGACCATATGTTTGTCCTTCTCCGACTGACTTACTTCACTCAGCATAATACCCTCCAGTTCCATCCACATTGAAGCAAATGGTGGGTATTTGTCGTTTCTAATGGCTGAGGAATATTCCATTGTATACATAAACCACATCTTCTTTATCCATTCATCTTCCAATGGACACCGAGGCTCCTCCCACAGTTTAGCTATTGTGGATATTGCTGCTAGAAACATCGGGGTGCAGGTGTCCCGGCGTTTCACTGCATCCGAATCTTTGGGGTAAATCCCCAGCAGTGCAATTGCTGGGTCGTAGGGCAGGTCTATTTTTAACTCTTTGAGGAACCTCCACACAGTTTCCCAGAGTGGCTGCACCAGTTCACATTCCCACCAACAGTGCAGGAGGGTCCCCTTTCTCCGCATCCTCTCCAACATTTGTGGTTTCCTGCCTTGTTAATTTTCCCCATTCTCACTGGTGTGAGGTGGGATCTCATTGTGGTTTTGATTTGTATTTCCCTGATGGCAAGTGATGCGGAGCATTTCCTCATGTGCTTGTTGGCCATGTCTATGTCTTCTTTGGTGAAATTTTTATACATGTCTTTTGCCCATTTCATGATTGGATTGTTTGTTTCTTTGCTGTTGAGTTTATTAAGTTCGTTATCTATCTTGGATACTAGCCCTTTATCTGATACGTCATTTGCAAATACCTCCTCCCATTCTGTAGGTTGTTCTTTTAGTTTTGTTGACTGTATCCTTTGCTGTGCAAAAGCTTCTTATCTTGATGAAGTCCCAATAGTTCATTTTTGCTTTTGTTTCTTTTGCCTTCGTGGATGTATCTTGCAAGAAGTTACTGTGGCCGAGTTCAAAAAGGGTGTTGCCTGTGTTCTCCTCTAGGAGTTTGATGGATTCTTGTCTCACATTTAGATCTTTCATCCATTTTGAGTTTATCTTTGTGTCTGGTGCAAGAGAGTGGTCTAGTTTCATTCTTCTGCCTGTGGATGTCCAATTTCCCCAGCACCATTTATTGAAGAGACTGTCTTCCTTCCAATGGATAGTCTTTCCTCCTTTGTCGAATATTAGTTGACCATAAAGTTCAGAGTCCAATTTTGGGTTCTCTATTCTGTTCCATTGATCTCTGTGTCTGTTTTTGTGCCAGCACCATGCTGTCTTGATGACCACAGCTTTGTAGTACAACTTGAAATCCAGCATTGTGATGCCCCTGGCTCTGGTTTTAAATTAATTTATTTTATTTTTTAAAAGATTTTATTTATTTATTCATGAGACACACACACACACACACACACACACAGAGAGAGAGAGAGGCAGAGACACAGGCAGAGGAAGAAGCAGGCTCCATGCAGGGAGCTCGATGCAGTACTCCATCCCTGGACCTGGGATCATGCCCTGAGCCAAAGGCAGATACTCAACCGCTGAGACACCCAGGCGTCCCTAAGGAGTGGAATATCTAGGTGATATGGTCACTTTATGTGTAACTTTTTGAAGAATTGCTAAAATGTCTTCCAAAGCAGCTGCACGATTTTACATTCACACCAGCTGCGTCTGTGGGTTCTAGTTTTTCTATACTCTTGCCAATACATGTTATTTCCAACTTTTGGATTATAGCCATCTAGTGTGTTTGAAATGGTATCTCATCATGGTTTTGATTTTCATTTCCCTGATGACTAATAATGTTGGCCACGCTTTCATGTGATTATTGGCTGTTTTAGTTTGTTTTTTTTTTTAATAGAACAGTCTATTCAAATTTTTTGACTATTTTTAAATTGGGTTGTCTTTTGATTGTTGAGTTGTAAGGGCCATGTATATATTTAGGACACATGTCCCTTGTCAGACACATGATTTTGAAATATTTTCTCTCATTATGAATGCTGTCATGTCACTTTTTTTAAATGACAGCCTTTGGTGCAGAGAAGTTTGAATTTTTAGGAAGTCTGTTTTTTCTTGTCACCTATGATTTTGGTGTCATATCTAAGAAACTATTGCTTAATCCAAGGTCATGAAGATTTACTTCTTTGCTTTCTTCTAAGGGCTTTCTAGTTTCAGGACTTACATTTAAGTCGATGATGATTTTGAGTAAATTTTTATGTGTGGTGTGGAGAAGGGGATCCAACCGTATATGCAGAATGAGGTGCCGGTCCTGCCATGTCCCACGATGTTTAAAGAGAAATCTGAGCTTTTAAATATGAGGTCCCATGTATCTGAAATTTTGGTAATGCATCCATTTTTTAAAACACTACAGTCAAGAAATCAAAAATGTCTGTGGGTCTGGTTTAGTAGACCATTTGCCACCTCTGACATCGGCTTTCTCACTTCAGCTTCTGCTGCTGTAAAATGAAAATAATAATGCTTGACTGGCAAAGCAGAAGGGATTTAAAATTCATAATATTAAATCATGGCTCTTAGAATATATGAATGTTCCGTAGGTGTTAGTTTGTCCCGTTGTCCCCAATAATTTATTGACTTGCTAATTCTCTCTTGATTCTTTCCCCCAGAGAAATCTGTGCATATTAGGCAGAAAGTCTATGACCATGAAACCTCACTGAGATTCCAAAAAGAAAGCACCATTTGAGTTCTAACCAAGTGGCATCTGAAGTTCTGGAAAGGCAAATCTGAAATCCTGGAGGCCAATTCCTAATTCAGGGCAAGTATCTTTGAGTTATGGTCCAAGGTACTGATGCTCAGCGAGCAGTGGTTCTATTTTTAAAGGAGACCCTCCTCTCAAGCACATTTGGTAGGATTCCCCGTTATCTCTGTGTCTTCTGTCTTTTTGCTCACCTTTTATTTGGGGGAGGAAAGTGTGATTATTTTGCTTGCCTGTTTTTCTTCCTATACTCCCACAAGCATCGGTCTCCCTGGAGGCAGGGGTCACACACTCCCACACTGCTGGTCGCTATAGTTCCACCTGTCCGTCAGCTAATAGATGCTCAGCAAATAAGGGTTGAATGGCTTATATGAGGGAATAAACCCCTGGTCTTCGGTGGAGGGTTCCTTCAGCTCCGGCCTGGCAGTGAGTTGAATTAGGGTGAGGCTGTGCATCTCTGGGTCCAGAAGCGGCCGGCGCCGACCTCCGGGGCAGGTGCTCCCGCCCGGGCGTGGGCAGAGGAGCCAAGGCCAGGCCGGCCCAGAGCGTCCTTCACCCCCCGGCCTCCCTCTTCCTCGGCATCCAGGCCTCACGACGAGTCACCTCCTCCCACCTGTGACTCACGTGTGGCTTCCGAATGGGCCCCAAGACCTGCTCCACCAATGGGGCTTCCTTCCCAGAGCCGCTCTGCTCTGCTGGGATCTCAGACCGCAGCCCCGGGGGAGTCTGAAACCAAGACTCCCTTTCTTGGACCTGGAATGTGGCTTTGCAGCCCATTAACAACCCCGGGGCCTTGACAGCCAGGGAGAGGGTGAGCCACCCCTGCAGGAGCAGGGGAGCTGGGGCGGGGCCTCCCGGGGCCTTGGGACCACTTGGCATTCTGCATATAAACATCTTCTATATAAAAACTATTTTGAGGGTGCCTGGGTGGCTCGGTCGGTGAAACATTGGCCTTCAGCTCAGGTTATGATCCGAGCATCCTGGGATCCAGCCCCACATGGGGCTCCAGGCTCAACGAGGAGTCTGCTCCTAACTCTGCGCCTCACCCTGCTCATTCTCACTGTCTCTCTCTCTCAAATAAATAAATTTTTAAAAATAAAATAAAAACTATTTTTTGTTTTTTTTTTTTAATCATTTCTTTATTTGGATAATAAGCTGGTGATGCTCACGGTGGAGTATGAAACTTCACAGGTTTGGAAAGTTCTATCAGCACAGGTTTGGATCAGGGTGGACAGTGGGGACAATCAGTCTTTCTGCATTCTTCATCCCCTAGCTTATTCTCCCACTGCATTTATAATAATTTTATATATAAAGAATTATATAAAGCATGGGTCAAAGGTACAAACTTGCAGTTACAAGATAAAGTTCTAGGAATGAACTGGACAGGTTGGTCACCAGAGTGAACGATGCTGTATCGTATATTTGAAAGTTGCTAAGAGAGTAGATCCTAAAAGGTCTCATGACAAGGAAAATTTTTTCTTTTTCTTTTTTTTTTTTTTTTAGGAAAAATTTTTCATAACTATGTTAAATGTTAGATGTTAACTAAACTCGTTGCAGTGATCATTTCGCAGTATGTACAATATCAAACCATCATGTTGTACACCAAAAACTACAATGTTGTTAATTTTAAAACAAATAAATGCTGCTGGAGGCTTTTAAGTAGGAGAATGGCGTGGTTGGTTGATTTACTATTTAAGAGAGTTATTGTGGCAGAGACACAAGAGGGGTGGGGGAGGCATTTAGGGGCCCTTGTAATTGTCCAGATAGGAGGAGATGGTGGTGTGGATCACGCCGGTGCCAAGGACGTGGGAAGGTGCGGATAGGTCTGCTGATGGTGAGTCTACAGGCTGCTTTAGCAGCTGTGGGGGCTGTCCTCACTGGTGCCTTTGGGTCTGGGTGATAGACGTGGTGGCACTTTCCTGGTTGACTCTCCTTGGGGAGCCCTCAGTAATCACTTGGCTTTTAGTAAATTAACCCCAAATTATTTATCATTCTATTCCCTGCTTGGCAGTGTGGCTGGGCATGGCAGGGAAGGGGTTCCAGCTCATGAACACTGTAGTATGAGTCTATGGAACAAAACCTACCCATTATCATATGTTGATGACTGGGAAATCAAAATGCTAACAGGACGCTTCAGGGGTTACCTAAAGGAGACAGCGTCCCAAAACCATCTTTCTTAAAAGCAAAAGTACCCCTTAAGAAAATATCTGATAACAGTAACAACCAGCATTTAGAAATTGTCATCTATGTACCAGGTACGGCGTTTTTGTGCTCAGGTTGGGAAAAAGTGGCTATTGGTTGATGTCATGTCCATTATGTAACCCCTTTCCACTTCATTACCTTTTAGTTGCAGTGGCCAAATTTAAGCCAATGAAGTAGAAGTAATATCTCCAATGGGGTTTTGTAAAAGCATTTGATTTGCTGATAATCACTTCCTTTTCTGTCTTCCTCCTTCTTTTTGTCTTGGACACAGCTGTGATGGCTAGGGCTGCAGCAGTCATGTTGTGACTATAAGTCAAAGGCTAAAACACAAAAACTCTTGGCCCCAACATCAATGGGCCCCTGAGCCAATGCTAGTCATCTGCTCCTAGACGCTTTGCTAGATAAGGACAATAAAACCTACTTATTATTTAGACTACTGAGGTCGGGTTGCATTACCTATAACCAAATGCATTTCTCACTGATATCAAATGTTACATCATCTTATCTTTAAATGGCTCCCCTGTCACAGAGGAGAAAATTTATGCGATTTATGGTGGTTTGGCAGTAAGAGTAGAGCCATGATCTGTGCCCAGATAAGACCAACCGTTTCTATTCTGTCTGTGGTTTCACTGGAAAATGTTATTCTCAGAGATTAAGTTCTTAATATAGCACACTGTGGATTATTTATAAAACCAGTCTGAAATAAAATAGAAATTACCCATAATCCTACCTCCCAGAGATAACAACCATAATTTTGTTGGGAGCATCATTTTCTTTTATACTTTTCTTGTTGTTTAAAATCACCTATGGGCTCTAAGCTCTCTTTGCCCTGCCTTACTTTCTATTTTTTGTCACTTTCTAATGTCCCTTATAATTTGCTTACTTATTATTTATCTTTCTTTCCCTACCAGAACATAAACTTTACAGGAGAGGGATCTTTGTCTTTAACTAGCACATTCATGTGACCACAGTGATGACTAGCAGCCTCCTTTATTCCCACAGTTACACAAAATATTTCATAAAAACTGTCTCATTTGCTTTCTTGAAATAATTGGATCCCTGAATAATTGAAATGTAATTAATACACTCAAAGATCTTAAAGCAATGCTGTGTCCAGCACATGGTTAGCACACACTTTGCATTAACTATTGTTTCTGTATTATTATAAAATTGGTTCTCATTCTTTCAAGTGGAGAACAAAAATCTAGCCCAGAGACCAGGTGGGAAATGCACACCATGCCACTCCTTCCTCATCACTGCTCTCTCTCCTATCTTCCCTGCGTCCAACCAAACTGCCCCCTCCTGTTAACGGAACCAAACCCACAAAACACACATGTTAGCAGGTGCAATGGCTTCTGTGTATGAGCCTGCAGAGCAAGGATGCCTGCACCTACCCTCGCTGAAGCAAGCTTTCAAGGAGAGTATTATTCCAGTGTTATTCTTTATAGTATTATATAAAAACCATTTTATGGCAGCTATTAAAACAATCTGTGTAAACATAATTTTTATGGCTGAATGATATTCCAGCATATGGCTACACCATCATTTACTTAACTATTACTCTATTTTTGGGTATTTAGGATGTTTCTTGTTTTTCATTATTACGAGCAGAGTGATGATATTCCTCTTCGAACATAAAAGAGAAAGTCCTCCTTGAGGGAAACCTTGATGATGGCATTAAAAAGACTAAACTCAGCCATAACCATCTGCAGTAGAATGATTTGCAATAGTTGAGATGAAAAGTGCCTTTGTGGGGTAGAGGGTTCACCCAGGCCCTGGCAACAGAGTCCTGGCTCCCCCAGGCCTCGACCTCCACTCAGAACTGTAGAAAAGACACACTGGGCTGAGGGCATGTCGTTGAACGTGCCCAAGAGGTTCATCAATAACCAGGATGATGCTCCTCACCCCCCACACACTATTCATTCATTCACTGAGTTTACAAATATTTATTAAGCACCTTCTATGTTCCAAAACTTTTTTTGAGCAGTGGTTTTCAAAGTGGGGTTCCTAGACCAGCAGCATTGGCATCACATGGGAACTTGCTAGAAATACAGATTCTTGGGTGTCTGTTTGGGTGTTTCTGGAAGTGATTAGCATTTGACCAGTAGACCGAGTAAAGATCACCCTCAGTTGTATGTGTGGGGGTATCATCCAACCATTTGGGGACCAGAGCACAATAAGAAGGCAGAGAAAGGGTAAATTTTCTCTGTCTGAGCTGGGACATCCAGTTTCTCCTGCCCTCTGTCGTCAGACTCCTGGTTCTCAGGTCTTCTGATCTGGACTGAATGATAATACTGGCTTTCCTGGTTCTCCAGCCTGAGGAGGGCCGGTCACGGGACTTCTCAATCTGCACAGTCATATGAGAGCATCCTTCAAAATAGATCTCATTCTTGATATCTCTAAATACCCTATTGGTTCTTTCTCTGGAGAACCTGTAGTGGAGGCTGTGGACCCAGAGATGAGGGAGCCATGGGTGCCACCAGCATGGGTTGTATGGAAGGTGCAGGAATCCCCAGGAAGAGAGCCCAGGAGAGCATTGTGTGCATGCACATGTGCAGACATGTGCATCCATAGGCACATGCATGCATGCATGTGTATATGCATGTGTGCACCCATGTGTGTACATGTGCGTGCATGTATAAATGTGTGCATGCATGTGCGCATGTGCGTACATGTATGCACGTGTGTGTGCCTGTGTGCAATGGATGTTAATTCTGACTCTCCCGGGAGAATCTGCCTTAGCTCTCAGATCTGAACATGTCCAGGCCAATCACATGATAAGCAGATGAGCTTGTCCCTTTTACCTTTCCTTGTCAGCAACTTCATACAGGGTAAGGATGAGGAAGGGAAAGAAAATTCTGAAAGGCTTTTTTTAGCAGGATTAAAATAATTGATGTGTCCGAAAAAGCACTCCAAATTACGTCCCCGTCAAAGAGCCCAAGAAGGCTACTGACGGGGTTGGGCAGTGCAAGGACACTAAAGTTATCTCCTGCAGAACTGCTTTTCTTCATTCCTAGGAATGCCCATTAACATGGAAATCTGCCCCCTTGCATCAGTCAGTTCATTAATAGTAATTATCCCAAACATCTTCACTATGGCTGAACTTCCCTGGGAAATGCCACACAGGGGAACCGGGAACGGGAGATGCTGAATGATAGGAATCGATTCCCAAGGGACCAGAAGAAAAGTCCAAGTGACCTCAACTCATTCTTTGAAGATGTCATATTTTAGCGTCCTAGTTATATCCTCGTTTGGTTAATGTGAATGTGTGTGTGTCCCTAGATAGAATTTTAAAGAAGTGACACATCCAGTTGCTTGTGTGGCATCATCCCCTGACTTTGCCTGAGTACGTGATGAATTCCAACCTATGCCCGACTCCCCAGGTGGCGCGAGAGCCTCCCACTCGTGTGTACACATTAGGCAGAACCCAGTAGCAAGTCCTATCTGGCAAGCCTACAGCTGTAGTTAGCTGGCAAGGATCGATACTTCCATTTTTCATAAACAGGGGTCTCTGTGTGTGATCATATCATTATATTTGGAGAAAGGAAAAAAACCTCCTTTCATATAGTTATTGAATTTAGTTACTTACATGGGCCTGGGGCAAAATCTGAAAAGTACGACATGTCTCCTATGAAGCAGCAGGCTGGGAAACACTTTGCAGCTGCTGCTAATATAAATAATTCACTATTAATTGATGGCAGGGGTGCTTCTGAAGCCGGCACGCCACACTGAGTAATAGGGCGATGGTGTAATGAAAATTGATAATGGGATGATTATTTATTCCTTTCCTGACTCTGCAGGTTGTAACCAGAGGAGGCCCAGGCTCCTTGAGATTCATCTATGAATCAATCATGGGCAGAAGTTCAAGGAAATAGTGTGCTCTGCGACCTTCACATTCCGAGTCAAGATGTTACAGTTTTAACGTAATAGTGACTTACTCTCTTTTAGGTTCTGCTTTCAATTAGCAGTTCTGAAACGGTATCTCTTTGGTGAAAAAGACCCAATGTGAGGCATGGATAGGCTACTCAAGTGCCCAGAGTTTATTCTGGGGGTGAGTGACAAGGGGACCAGTGGAGGAGACATTTGTCGGGTGTGAAGCACAAATAAAGCCTCATGTAGAGTCACTTAACTATATCTCAGTAGATCATTCTATTTGGGAGTATATGCTTGAAAACCATTAATTTCAAGCTATTGTTTTATTTTTAAAATTCTATGTATTTTTTTAAGATTTTTATTTATTTATTCATGAGAGATACACAGAGAGAGGCAGAGACATCGGCAGAGGGAGAAGCGGGCTCCCTACCTGGTGTGGGACTCGATCCCGGGACTCCGGGATCATACTCTGAGCTGAACGCAGATGCTCAATCACTGAGCCACCCAAGTCTCCTTAAAATTCTATTTATTTATTGACATTATCTCCACCCCCAGTGTGGGGCTCAAGCTCACCACTCTGAAATCAGCAGGGTGATCACCATGAAGCAACCAATGCTCTTCTGACTGAGGCAGCCTGCTGTCTCAATTTGTAAGCACTTAAAATATTACATTTTTTTGTTAACTTCCATAAATTATAATGGACATAGAAACTCGTAATAAAGCCCTGGCCGAGGAGTGACCCAGTCTCTGAAAGATGAGTCCGAACTCTTTCTCCTGGGTTTCTCACCCTCCCTGATTGCCACAGACCATTCCAGGCCTTCTCTCATCTCAGCAAGCTGTTCAGATGGGAATAGCTCTGGGACATCTCAGGACATGAACTTTATGCTGCAAGGAGCCCAAGATGATAATGATATAAATGGGGTTGGCCCTCCAGTGTGAAGTACCTCCCATGGTCAAGCTTTACCAGATCACTCTAGAATCTTTGCCATAGCCTGTCTCTTCCCAAAATTCTTTGCTCGTTGTTTATGATCGTCTCCTTCCCATGATAGGAGAAGCTCCAAGAAAGAAAGAATCACACAAATCTTACACAGTGTAGTAGCCCTGATTCCAGCCACTGTTCCTGGCTCCCAGTGGGTCCTCGATAAATATCTGTTCATTGAAAGAAGGAGATCTGTGGTGCTGAGGTGGAGCTACCTGCTAAGCAGGGAGCCTGCTTCTCCCTCTCCCTCTGTCTCCCGCTTGTACTCTTTCTCTCTCAAATAAATAAATAAAATCTTAAGAAAAAAGAAAGAAGGAGGTTTTAGTTACTATACAAATAAAGATTCATCATTTCTACTGAATGGCTAATGTTGCCTTATGCAAACACTTGTTCTGATGATGTTTCTCTGTAAATGATGCAGCAATAAATATTCTTGAGAGTATAGTTTTGGTTGCTTGTAAAAGTATTAACTCGATATATTCCTGAAAGCGTAAGCCAGCTTACATGCCCATGAGAACAAACAGCGTGGTTGATTCCATAGGGAATACCAAAGAATCTACAGAAAGCTGTTGGACTTCTAAGTGAGTTTAACATGGTCCCAGTAAGTAAGATCAATACATGAAAAGTAAGTGTGTTTCTTCATTCCAGCAATGGTCGTTAGGAGCTGAGATTTTACAACTGCGTGGACTCATGAAATCCTTAGGTATAAATCTAGGAAACATGAGCACTTTCTGCCAGCTGACAACCCGAAACACGGATGAAAAAAAGAGATGAAACTCTGCAAAACTGAGGTGTATACCATATTCACAGATTGCTTGATGTCAGTTCTCCACCCCCACCCCCCCAGAGTCTGTAGATTCTATGCAACACAACCAATACACCGGCAGAATTTTTCTGAGATACTGACAAAATGGATGTAGAATTTATTTTAAAAGGTGAAAACAATAATTGGAATAGCCAAAAAAAATCTTAAAGCACAAAGTTGGAGCACTCACACTATCTGATTATAAAATCGGTTATGAAGCTGTAATAATCAAGGCAGAGCAGTATTTGGAGGAGAAAGTGTGCGCCGGTCAATGAAGCAAAAGGGAGCACTGCCATGACTCTCACATACATGGAAAATTGATTTTCGTCAACGTGGCAAAGGCAATTCAAAGTATAAAAAATGGCCTTTCAACAAATAGTTCTGGAACCAGGGGAACATTCACGTCCCTCAACCGTTACCTTGCACCACACAAAAGCTGAAAATGAAGCAGAGATCTAAATGTAAAGCCTAAAACTATTTCTAAGCAACTGGGTAAAGATGATGGGCCGAAACAGTAAATAACTCATGTATTCTTCACCATCGCCCTATGGGATGGATGCTCTTGTCATCTCGGTTTATGGATTAGAAAGTGGGGGACAGAGAGGTCAAGTAACTTGCCCCAGGTTGCACAGCTGGGACATGACAGAGCCACCAGGCTGGGCCTATAACTGTTGGAGTAAGTTGTGTCTCATGTGTGGTGCTGCAGCTGAGCAGAGAAGCCCGTAGAAGACTCCGGAAGCGCAGGCCCAAGGAGGGCCGGGCCAGGAGGGCTTCCGGGAAGTCCTGACCGGTGAGCTGAAACCCATGGCGGGCCTGCAGCAGAGCTCCCCTGAGCATCCTGCTGGGAACCTCGCTCTGAGCACCTGAGGTCACATGGGAGGTTTGGGTCCCGTTCCTGCCTGCAGGCTGTCCCCCAGCCACTTCCTCCACTGAGGGACTCTCCGCCTCTCCCCTGAGGGTCTGCGTGCTGTCTCCTGGCTTCTCTTTCTCTTTCCAGGGGAGTGTTTGGTGATCAGTGCAGAAGAGGTGCTCGGGAGGGGTCCTGTGGTGCATCCATGGGAGCCAGGGAAGCACAAGCATTTGGTTGGAAGAAAGTTGGAGGTGAGATGTCACTAGCCTGGGAACAGCAGAGAGCAGAGGGGGGCTGGAGGGGCTGGGCCCAAGAGCACTCTTCTGCACTGATCTCTGTTATCCCTGCACTGCTGTGTGGCTCCTTCTCAGGCCTTCCTTCCCCTTGTGAGGACAATGACCCTGTGGTCATGTCCCCAGCAGGAATGACCTCCCTCCTGGGAGGTAAGGAACCAGACTGGAGAGAAAGCGTCTCTTCTCCAGTAATCCCAGCACAAGTCCCGAGTAGGGCCCGCTGGCTTGCGGGGTTGTCCCTGGAGTGACCACCCTGGCCTGTGTGCCCAGCTCCGCCACTGTGACAGCTGGCATCTCCCCTGAGCTCTGGGACAGCGCTGTCCTGCGGCACTCCAGGGACTGAGGCTAGGGAAGGGCCGCCTCCCCTGAGGAGCCCTGAGCCCCCCTGAGAGGGGACGTGGCTGGTGCATCCATCACCCCTTGTGGGCCCATGTGGGAAGATGAAACTGGAAAGTAATTTGGGGCCACTTTGTGATCTGCACGGAAATCCAGGGAGCACACACTGTAGAAGACAAGGAACAGGGTGTCCCAGGGCCAGATAAGTAGTTCTTTTTGTAGTGTTTTTACTCTATTGTGAAAGTAAATAAAATGTTGACGCAATTTAAGAAACAATTTCTTCTGTTTGGAGCAACACGCTAGCCTGGGTCAGAAATAGGGCTGTTAGCGTCTGCCCGCTGCTTGCAGCGCTACAAGAACGGTTTAGGGAGCAATGTTAAGATGAGATGCAACATTCTTATTTGTCCCAAAGTTTACAGATGGGAGAAGACTTTGGGTGGGTACCCAGGTCAGAGGGAATGAAGCACACAGTTTAAAAGGAAAACAGTGATGGGGACGTGAGAAGCCAACCCTCCTCTTCCTCCTCTGCCTCAGACCTCCGGTCCTTGCAGGAGCCAGGGCCCAGGTGCCCTGACCGATGGAATCTGAATAGGGGTGATAGAACCATCCCCAGTCGTGGGGATGGGAGTCACACCTTAGATAACCCAAGGCTGGTCTTGCTCACGTTCTAGGAGAGGATTATTAATTTAGGAAAGATAGGAAAGCTCTGGTTTGAAAGAAACCTGTGGGTCCTCTCTCCAACCTCATCCCACTCTGCTCAGGCAGGATGGGCAGCTGTGGTCCAGCCAGGGCTCAGCTGGGACAAGGAGGCTGCGTGCCCTCAGCTCGCTGCCCGATGCTGAATTTCACATGAACCTGGAATAATCCTTTCCTCTGTAGGAAAAGAGGATGATGAAAAATGTCCCTTTCTCTTTAGACAGCGTCATGATTGCTTCATTCCAAGACAAATAAAAAGACAATTTTACGTATTTGACTTATCAGAAATTCAGCTCCTTTATCCCACTGAGCATTCATCTGTTTTGCTAAGTTTCTTCCTTAGACCAAATTTTAGATAATTCCCATAATCCAATTATCTCCCCAGAATTAAAAATTACACTCATTTTGGCCAGAGATTCATTTAAATATAGGCAGTTTCCTGCTATAATTTATTCTTTACCCTATGTCTACCGTTCCTGAATAGAGTCATTTCAAGAGGGTAAAATTGTTCTGTAATCAGTGGTCAGCTGCTAGCACTTTGGATTTAATCCCAAAGTTCACCCACCTAAAACAGCAGTGACTTTATTAAAATTATATATTTTCATTCAGTTTGATAATATACTCTAAAGTATTTGGCCAAAACAGGTCTAAAGACCAGCTACAGGTACACTAAGTACAAATATCAAATATTGCTGGGATGAGAGCCTAATACCCAGCCCCTCCCCGCCCCCGTGATCTCTGTGCGGGAAGCAGAGTCTCATTAGTTGTGTCAACTGTCCCTGCTCTGCAGCCACTGGGACCTGTGGGGACAGACGAGCTGAGGACTATGCACCCAGAGAAGTCAGGTCGCAGGTGGGCTCTACGGTGGGGGCAGCGGCTCTGCTGCTGAGCTTCAGGGATTCCTGACACTGTTCCAGACTCCACAGTGAGTTTGAAGAAAATGAACTATCTTTAGGGACTTGCCTCCATTAAAAATGGTATCTAGGGTCTGCTAAGAGGTTGTAGTACCCACGACCGTCCTGCAGCAGGGGGCCGTCCACGGATGCCTGTGCGTCCCCTGCGCTTCCTATGGTTTTCCAAAGAGTGAGCGTGGCTGTCATTGGCCCGTGGGTCAATGGTGATGATGACACGTTGTGGAGCAGCGCAGTGTTTCTGTGAGAAGGGGTCCTGCCAGAAGAAGGGGCACCTCCCGGGCGGCTGATCGTGTAGCTGCTGTGTCCCCGTCCTCTCCATCAGACCCGTTCTCAGAAGATGCTTGCCCTCAAGCACCATCCTGTCCATGGGCCTCTGTATGGCTGTCCTGGGCTCAGAGATTCTCCCTCCTGTCTCCTCGACAGCTCAGAACAGCCATGCCCTGCGGGGGCGGGGGGGGGGGGGGCAGATCTAATGCCTACTTAAAAATCATTAGCATTATTCAGAGTTGGATCCATAGGAGACCAGCAATATACAGACCAGTTCACTTTTTTTTTTTTTTTTTGGTCTTCAGGAGACTTCCACGTTATTCTGTTTCCTGAGAAGCACCGTGAACTCTGTCTGTAACTTCATCCCAGCCCCCAAGCCTGCCTGGGGCTGCTATTAAATTTGCAACCACTGAGCCCCATGCAGGAGATAATGTCCTATAGTCCGTGAACACTTGACATCCTTTGCTCCCGAGCCAGCCCCACAGTAATTTGCACAGCTCTGCTTAGGCAGCAAAGCTAAGCAAACACGCACCAACATTCTTTCTGCTCAGCTCAAAGTATTGACATATCTTAGCATCCTTCATTCTGTGTAAAACCAGAGTGTCATTTTTCTCTTTAGAGCATTAGAAACCAAGATGAATGTGAGCTATTTTGCGGGAGGGATATTTTGACTTCCCTTTAGCATTTATGTCACCCCGAAGAGCATTTCGATGCTTCTGTGAAAGTGCTGAGATTGAGCTCCAAGAGGGAAGACACAGCATGTCCTTAATTTGACTGCTTTAGAACCAATTAAGGCCCCTCGCTCTCAACTATCAGTACACCTGGTGAGTCTATAAACACACCTTGCTCGGTGACATGTGATGGTGCAGGGGAGTGTGGGTGTGACACCCGTTCTGAAAGTGCAAATTCCCGGGGGGAGCTCTGAGCACCCTGAACATATGAACTCTGGGCCACTCTGGAGAGGACTGCTAGACATCTGGCAGAGACTTTTACAACGTGGGCAAGCTTGAGAAGACTCAAACCCAAGCACTGTGGATGATTTCTTCTTCTTTTCCTTTATGTATGTTCCCTGCAAGGGCTTTTATTTTCTGTAGCAAAGCAGAGGACATGACAATGGATGTTTTGGAGATGCGGAACTATGGGGAGGACTCAAAATAAAATGATGAAGAAAGAGTTGATGGCTCAGGCAGGACCACCAGGGTTCCTGGTAAGAGGGGGCGGCGGGGAAGGGATGGGCAGGTTTTCTTCCTCTGATCCACGCAGGATAGATGGCATCCGGGCCGGTCTGCGGTCAGCAGAGAGTAATAGCTGTGCTGAATGGTATTCTACCAAGAAGAATGCCTTCTGCGGTTCAAAGTTTAAGGAAAAAGGTCTTTCTGTAATCAGCCCTCTTGGGAAGCTAAGGTGAACAGGGTGTTGAGGTGCAACCACTCTGCAGGAAGAAGTACTTTGGCAATACCTGGGAAAGCCAAACCACTTACCTTACAACCCAGCAATTTTGCCCCTAGGCAAGCACCCAAGAGAAAAGGGTGCTTATGTCAACAGAAAATGTGTATATGAATTTTCATAGCGGATTTATTAATAACTCAAACTGGGAGCAGCATAATGTATATTCACACAGCAAGCAACTAAAGAATAAACTAAATTTGCTGGATTTACCCTCCCACCCAAAACACCACCCACAAAGATAAAATATACAAAAAATATAGGAAGCGACATGTTTTTCATTAGAAGCTCTTACAATTGGCTCCTATGGTATTAGTGTGGGGCTTTTAATTTTTCTTTCTTTCCTTTTTTCCTTCCATCCTTCCTTCCTTCCTCCCTAGCACTTCCTTACTTTCTGGGACTTCCAAATGCTCCAGACTCATCTTGAATAGCTCATGCCCCAATCCTAGAATCAGCCTTTCTCCAAAAATCCCTGGTTCTTTTTACTGGAGAATGATACTAAAATATTAAAACCTAAGATCTAGATGCTAGAGGTGCTTATTGCTACAGGATATTATTTCTTTCAGCTGGCAGGGTAAGGAAATACGTATATGTATACATCACATATGTACATATGTATAGATGACACGTATTCGATATATATGTCTGCATGTAGCTGTCTGTTTCTACATAAAGATAAACGTGAATTCATATGTGTCTCCAATTCCTATTCATTATCCCCTGGATTATGCGAGCCTTCCCCTCCTGCTTATCTGTACATCGCAGCTCCAACAGTCAGAAATCTGGTTCCCACCATCCGCCATCTGTTTACTGAATTGTTCAATTCTACATGGGTGCTATTTTTAAAAACTTTTGAAATAATTTTAGACTCACATAAAAACTGCAGAAATAGTGCTGAGAGTATACCCTCCACCCAATGATAACACCTTACGTAACCATAGCGCAATTATTAGAACCGAGAAATGAATATTGTTGCCATTAACTATTGACTGCCTTGTGGACCTTACATTGGCTTCACCAGTATCTACCTGCACTTTTTTCTTTGCAAATACTTTTGTGAAATGTTCACACATGTATAGATCCTATGACCACTGTTACAATCAAGGAATATTCTATCACCCCAGGAGACACCTTTGTGTTAGGGCTTTATAGAATCTTCTTCCCAAACCCAACTCCTATGCTCCGCATGACTCGATCCTTTGAACCAGACGTAAGTAACCTTCCAGCTCAGTTCCCACCCCCTACTCACACAATGCTCTCGCGTGGCATCCAAGTTGTTTTGTGCATCAGTAGGTCATCCCTTGTAAGGGATGGGGGGTATTCCATTCCTGAGGAACCGTCTTTCACTCTTTGAAGGACATTTGGATTGTTTCTGGTTCTTCCCTATTACAGCCAAAGCTGCTCTGAACATCTGTGTGTGGGTTTCTGTGTGAACACAAGCTTCCTTTTCTCTAGCGTAGATACCAGGAGTGGGTCTGCTGGGGTACAGATGTGGTAACTGAGACACACGGTGGTGAAGGAACACGCCTGAGCTCGCTCTGTGAGAGACCCAAGATCTGAGCGTGAGAAGCCTAACTGCAGATGCCGCGTGTCTACCGCCACACTGCACTGTTCTGTAAGGGCCAGAATCACTAGAACCTGAGTGCCTCCTGCATCAACTGAGCAAGTGTCACCTCCCGCCCCCATGTGAGCTCTGCACTTCACCATCGGTCATACTCACAGCCATGTCAGGAAGGTCCCGTCATGACCCTTCATTCATAGATAGGTGTCGGGAGGTTAAAGAGTCTGTCCAGCAGCAAACCAATAGTCGGTGGTAAGAGATCAGACTTAGAGCCAAGACAATGGCCCTCCTCAGAGCAAAGGGGATCTGACTTTGTCCTTGGCCATGTGAGTTCACCAGGCAGCTAATCCTGGCTCCATAATGAGACCAGGGAACATGGAGCTTCTAGAATGGAGCATCCCTCTGGGAAGCAGGCAGGGCCAACTCACTCATGTTAGTGGCATATGAGAGTCCAATGGGTCTGTGACAGTTTTGTTTTTGCTTTTCAGGGTTTTAGGGGCAGTTTATTAGCATGCTGACAATTCCATTTCGTGTAATCCCATGAGAACTCGGGGCTGTGAAATGTCTGACAAACATGTAGGACTGGGAGCTATTTATTTTGACCAGATGATGGATATACCTGCTCTACACGATATACTTCTTTGGTCCAGACAATGGAAATCGTCTCTAGCTATCTGAAGCAATAAGAAATGTAACTGGGAGGACATCGGGTGGCTGCCAAGAATCTACAAGAAGACTGCAGAACAGGACTCAGAGGAGGAAGTTCTCAGGACCCAGGTACGAGAACATACCCCTGATTTTCTCCAGACAGTTGTTGCCAGAGGAAGCCCCAGTCCTTTCCAACCCCTCCACGTATCAGACCTGCTCTGAATCTCTTCTCCCAGCAACTGCTCCGTGAGTGTGGATTCAGATCCTCTGTCCAGGGGCCATTTATGTGTCATCCTAATCTCTCTACTGTTTGAAAGCTCCAGGTTTTCCTGGACTGAATGTTTCCCCCTTTTTAAAGATTTTATTTATATATATAAAAAAAAGATTTTATTTATTTATTCATGAGAGATACAGAGAGAGAAAGGCAAAGACAGAGGCAGAGGGAAAAAGCCCATTGGGGGACTCAATCCCAGGACCCCGGGGATCACGATCTGAGCCAAAGGCAGATGCTCCACTGCTGAGCCACACAGGTGCCCCTGAACATTTCCTTTTTTCCCTCCAATCACAGGCAGGTGGGAAGTGGATTTCTAGGCAGGGAGCCCTTCTTTCACATAAAAATCTTGCTACTGAGACCCCTCCCTGGGTGATGGCTTTTATTTACAATATCCGTTTCTCACAGTGGGGGCAATGCTCATCCCCGGGGAGGAGAAGGGGAAGCAGAAGGTCCTTCAGAAGCAAGCCCAGCACAGGCTCGTGTTGCTGATGCTAACTTTGGCCTCGCTTATCACCTCAGGAAGGTGATCACTGCTGGTTTTCAGGGGCTGAGATCCATCTTCTGACTCCAAGTCAGCAGTGTGGTTGGAGCCATCAGGCCCATGGAAAGCAGGTGAGCCACTTTTCTGGATTCTGATGCCAGATCTCGGTGATGAGTGGCACCGCACAAGATTAGGGAAAGAATGCCCCAACCCTGACTGCATCCAGAAGGAGATGTTTATGAGTAAAGCCCACACTCCCATCATTAGCTTTTTCGGAACTTCCCCTCCCCACCCCATGTAGTGAACGCCCATTCCTGCTTCAAAAGCCTCAAGGCCTCCTCCCTAGAAGAAAGCCTGCCTGGCTTCCTTCTACCCGCTGCCTTTCTCTACATTCAAGTCACGGATTTTGATCTTCTCACTGGGAAAAAGGTTGATTTTTCCAGAAGACATGTGTTTCGACCTGGGTCTCCACTGCAGGCAAATGCAGTCCCAAAGGAGCCAACATTTTGCCCCCAGGAGCTCCACATGGAGTTACCTTTCCCCACCAATACTTCCTTTTCTCTTGAAAAAATGTTGATGGGCATTTCTTAAAATGGGGAAGAGAAGGTTGCTGTGTGGAAAAGCTCATGTCTGCCTATTGGAGTGCTGTGTGATGGACTGACTTTGATGAGGAAAAAGAGTTACTTGTGTTTTCACCATCTGGACCGAGATTGGAATCGTGTTTTATATGAAAGTGGCCATGGTGTCCAGGGAGTACCAGGTGCTTCTCTTGTAGCCTCGGAACTCAGCTCAGGGCTGTGTCACTGAAGCTGAACCTTGGGCAGGGAGGCAGTGAGGAAGGGGTGGAAAGACCTGGTTGGAATAACAGCCGACACCAAATCATGCTTCCAGTGTGTTCCATGAACCTTTTAAAGTCCCCCTGTGCATGATTTTGTAAAATCTTCATGTTGTCCCTTCCAACAGCATCAGTAGAGAAGTCTTTGTCCGTGTGTGGATTCTGGATGCCATGGTTCATGGCTGAGTCATCAACTCAACTTTTGGGCCTGATTTTCTTCTCTGTACATCCCAGGGCCTTTCTGTATACAGCAAATCCTTCTGCTGCCCTTCTGCCATCCAGGCTTCCGGGGTCTTGGTAGTACTACTGATGACCGACACTACTTTTCTGCTGCTACTGTCTGCTGGCATTTATCCACTGCTCCTCTGACTCTCCAGGCCGTGGTGGAAGCCTTCAATATTTCCCCTGGTCTGTCTTCCTAGGTCCACCAAGCAGCCATGCTGCTCTGGAATCTTCCTCCTTCCCTGGAGCGAGAAACTGAGGTGGATACCCACAGTCTGAGGTCTGGTGACCCATAATGTCTCATGCTCCTCAGAGATTGCTGCTTCCCAAGTTCCAGAATCCCGAATCAGAAGTTTTATTCTGTTTTGCTTTCTTAGTGGGGTAAGGGAGAGGCAAAGGGTTTGCTTTGATCCAATATGTATTTTTCCAAATTTCTTCCATTATTTTGTTTATGCCTCCCATGGAGAGAGTTTAGATTTTTCTTTCTTTTTTTTTTTAAAGGCATTTAGTTTATTTTTCAAAAAAAATATTTTTGCTAGAAGGTTTGAGTAGAGTTTAGATTTTTCAAAGGCAAAAGACAGATGAACACTTTTGTTTTTCTCTTTCTGTTATGTCCTCCTACTTGCCCTGAAACAATGCACAGTGTTCTAGCTGCTTCCTAAATGTAAAGAAGAGTCACAGGACAGCATTTAATATATGGGTTCATATTTCAAAAATGCAATTCCACCATATGTGCCATATTTTATTTTTATTTTATTTTTTTATAAGAAGAAAGTTTTTTTTTAATTAATTTATTTATTCATGAGAGACACAGAGAGAGAGAGAGAGAGAGGCAGAGACACAGGCAGTGGGGGAAGCAGGCTCCACACAGGGAGCCTGATGCAGGGCTCGATCCCAGGACTCCAGGATCACACCCTGGGCCACAGGCAGGCTCTAAACCGCTGGGCCACCCAGGCATCCCATATGTGCCATATTTTAAAAGATAAAGTCATGAGTGGAACTGAGGTGCAGGCAAGGGAAGCTTGTATGTCCATCTGACAGATCTTGTTACCTGTTGGCTCCGTTTGTGTTCTTGCTGTTTGCCACCTTTTACTGACTTGATGGTCCACAGAAAGTGTCATCATTTGCCGAAATGAGATGCCATTTCCAAGCCTGTTGCTTTTTCCCTGTTCTGTCACCTGCACACACTCACCTGTGTCACCAATGCATTGTACACTGCAGCCATCAGCCTCATCTGATCTATCCCAATCTGGGACATCTGTTGCTCTTAGGTCTCTCCTCATTTTTTAAAGGTAGCTTCTTTCCATTCTCCTTACTTCCAGTGTGAGGGAATCTCAAGGCTCAGTCCCAGATCTCTGCTCCTCTACTCCTCGAGGCAACTGCATGAGGCCTCATACCTTCCAACACCATCCATACACTAGAGCCTCTCAAATGTGTATCTGCAGCCTGAGTCTTCCCTCTGACTCTAGAGCCATACATTCAAGTCTGTGCTTTAACATCTTTTAATAAATGTGTAATATATTTATCAAATTGAACACATCCAGAATTAATCTCCATCCCCTCACTATGTCTCTGACCATTTTCACAGTCTCACTGAATGGCGCCATCATTCATGCAGGTGGCTTCAGGCCAAAATCCTTGAAATCGTCCTTAACATGTCTCTTTCTCTTATATCCCAGGATATTTCCCTATTTCTGCTATTATTTTCTCAACAAGAATGTAAGCCCTGTGAAGGCAGGACCTGGGTTTTGTTTTGCTTTTGAATCCCATGTCTAGAAGAGCACTGAGGTGTATCAGGAGTGCAAACGTATTTGAGGAGTCCTCTTCATACCCTGTTGCTTTAAAGTTTTTCCTTTAAGAAGAATAAGATTATTCTTTTAAAAATCCCTGGAAGACTGGGTGGTTCAGTGGCTGAGCATCTGCCTTTAGCTCAGGTTGTGATCCCGGGGTCCTGGGATCGAGTCCTGCAACTGGCTCCCCGTGGGGAGCCTGCTTTTTCCTCTGCCTGAATGTCTCTGCCTCCCTCACTGTGTCTCTCTCATCAATAAACAAATAAAATGTTTTTAAAAAATCCCTGCCTAAGCCTCGGTGGCGCAGCGATTTGGCGCCGCCTGCAGCCCGGGGTGTGATCCTGGAGACCCGGGATCGAGTCCCACATCGGGCTCCCTGCATGGAGCCTGCTTCTCCCTCTGCCTGTGTCTCTGCCTCTTGTGCCTATGAATAAATAAATAAAATCTTAAAAAAAAAATCCCTGCCTATAAGATTTGTGTGTCTGTGTGTTGTAGGGTCACCAGTGTTTCACATTTTGAACTTCCAGTTTCCTGGTTCTCGGGGACAAGAAGATTTGGAGGGCTTGGTGCACAGAAAATTCTGGGGAGTGGGGGATTCATGTGAATAATCTGTATTTATATCATCACTGTGTCCATAATCATACACAGAGAAGATTGAACTCCGGATGTTTTTTAGAAAAAGCTTTCCAAATGGCATCCAATCTAGATCCTGTCAAATTTTCTGTTGTCTCAAGGGACAGCACAGTAGGCTCAACCCAAAATACACTGTTCCCTTAAAGCCATTTTCTTCATAAAATACTGTTTAAGAACACAGGTGCCACATCATATTTTTAGCTCTTGGTTTTGGATGAAGGAAGCAACAAGAGATGATTTATGTGCCTGTCAAACCAGGACAAGATAAAGCATATTCTCCTGGTGCCTCATATATTCCCCTCATGTATTTTTAGCTATATATTTTGTCCATGGTGCTGGTGATATTCCCTTCTTTGGGTGTCTGTCTTTCACTCTTCTTTGATTCATATTAATTAGCAGGAAACAAAGATATTTCCTGGTATGGGGAGGTGAAGAAATACACACGTGAAGGAATGAGTCATTTTCTACGGTGGGGACTTTCCTTCCTCATAGGGTCAATTCTCAGAATATGGTCTGTTTATGACGGACACGGAGGTGCACCATGCAGGTAAAGTGGCTGTTCACACATTCAAGCTTCGGGCACCCAGGCGGTTGGGAGGAAATAGTGTTCAGAGGTGCTGCTCATGACTGACCACCCCCAGTGATTCAGTACCAGGCAAAGCTGGTGGCTATCTGGGTGCCAAGTCTTTTGGCACAGCTAAGTGTTTAATTTGCACTGTGTTGGAGCTTCTAAGGGCTGTAAAAGATCTCAGCACCCGTCAGATAAATCAGACTATAGGTTGATGTTTTCGTTGCTATGGCAATTGATATTGTCATCATTTTAATAACTTCATCAACCTCGAACATCCGGTAACAGCACAGCACCTCCACGTAATCCAACAACAAACCATCACATCCTGGGACTCCATTTGGAACAGTCCGTAAAGAAATCAAAAACAGAGAGAGATGAATCACCTCAAGCCTGAGATGTGTAACTATTTGAACCAGGAGAGTGAGAATTCCCTGAGAGGAATTTTATGATGGGAAGTGTTATTTCTGATTAATGGTACAAAACCATGATTGGTTGTAAAGGATATTCTTCACTTTTGTGTCCAAATCAGTTTTTGCCCCTCCCTTTCAAGTAGGCAAAAGGAAATATATGCTTGCTAGTTATTAGGACAGGTGGCGGGAAGATCTTTTCCATAAGCTTCAGTGATGTGTTTATATTCACTGAGCACTGGACAATGAAACATTAGGTTTTGGCGTGAATATTGGTATTTAAAGATCTGATTACCACAGACTGAATCTGTGTCCAAAATATTGCCAGTAGGTTTAATTATTAATGATGTTAGTTCTGACCACATGATTAAATTCATGGATTCTCTGCGGGTATTGGTTACCATTTCTTTTCAGAAAACTGCCACTGGGGCAGCCCTGATGGCTCAGCGGTTTGGGGCCACTTTCAGCCCGGGGTATGATCCTGGAGAACCAGGATCGAGTCCCATCAGGCTCCCTGCATGGAGCCTCCTTCTCCCTCTGCCTGTGTCTCTGCCTCTCTCTCTCTCTCTCTCTCTGTGTGTCTGTCATGAATAAATAAATAAAATCTTAAAAAAAAAAAAAAAAGAAAAGAAAACTGCCAGTGGATAAACAACAAAGGAAGGCTTATATATTTAAGAATGTAAGGCTACTTGGTACCCAAGTCAGGAGTTGTTCATTTGTTTTTTTTCTCTGAATTTTCTTGGTTTAAATACAACATACCATTGGAACAAAATGACCCATTATTTTTAAAGTAAGAAGTAACATACAAAATATTTGACCTAAACAGTCACACCTGGCATTATCTAATGATATTGTGATTTTTAAATAAAAAATTTTGGGAACCAGTTTGAAATTGCCTGAAAGTTCCCATCATTTTATTGAGAAAATGCCACTTCTGCTATTTCTGACATTTCTGTTCAATAATGGCCACATATGTAAAGGTGAATATATATCGCATATACAAGTACGTGTGTATATATGTGCATGTACGGGTATATAATACCAATTAAGAAGTTGTTCTTTGTTTGACCGTGCTTAATACAGCAAATAAACTTTTAAAAAATCTAAGTACGGGCAGCCCTGGTGGCACAGCAGTTGGGTGCCGCCTGTAGCCTGGGGTGTGATCCTGGAGACCCGGGATCGAGTCCCACATCGGGCTCCCTGCATGGAGCCTGCTTCTTCCTCTGCCTGTGTCTCTGCCTCTCTCTCTGTGTGTCTATGAATAAATAAATAAAATCTTTTTTAAAAAAATCTAAGTGCAAAAAAGTTCATTTTTACTAAGTTATAGCAGGAGAATTAATGAGAAAGTTCACATTTCAGATCGGCACGTTCTAGGAGAACCACATGCTGAATTATTTTATAAATTAACCCTCCTAAGAAGACTTCCATTCAAAGGGGCAACCAGCTCCTCTTCCATGAGGGTCCCTGGGTGATCACAACTGTTGGATATCGAGGTTGAGAAACACATATTATTTCTGCCATAATAAAAATGTGGCAGAAACAATCTTTCTATCATTAGCACAGCCGTTTTATCACGATGCTTTCAGAAGATCAAACCTGTGCTTGAGTTTTTACATACACTCAACATTTAGGGATCCAGCCCCCAGCAGTACTGTCAGAGAGCGTGTGTGGTTAGATACACTGATGGGAGGGACCCCAAGACGGGACAGCTTCCGCTGCAAGGCCCCCAAGACTGCAGGGACTAGTCAGTCCTATGAGCAGATCAGTAGGGGTGCAACCTCGCCTCTAGGTGCAGGGGGCTTTCGGTAGGAGCGTGGCCAGCGACAGGAGCAGAGTGGGTGGGAACTGGTGGAAAATCTTGCTGCTTTATGTTCTCAGTGAAGTGGGAAGCAACTCATCCATACATCGTCCGTCAGAAATACCCCGTGTCCTGGAGTCTGTGTTCTGCTCACACACGGGGTGCTGGGAGGGGAGCAGGTGCACCGATTGTCTCCGAAGCCAACTTCTTCCCGTGTTTCCTTATTTTTAAGATTTTTTAATTTAATTATTCATGAGAATAAAGGAGAGACATAGAGAGAGAGAGAAGCAGAGACACAGGCAGAGGGAGAAGCAGGCTCCATGCAGGGAGCCACCCAGGGATCCCCCTCCTTCCCGTGTTTCCTGGTGGGGGGCTTTAGCGTGTCTGCAGTCCGGCGGATCGGCCCTCGCCCTCCCTCCATTTCAACTTGGAGCCCCCTCCTGCTCCGGAGAAGGCGGCGCCTGCAAATGAGGGGAGAAGGGCCGTGTCTGTCTGGGGTGGGGACGGATCCCTATCGGCGGCACCGGGTGACGGCACCGACCGCCCGGGCCAAGCGTCTCCAGGAGCCCCAGTGATGTCCGCGCGGGAGCCCCTTCCCCAGAGACCAGAAGGTAGTGCTCCCTCGGGCTGTCCCTTCTCCAGGCCCTGCCCGGCGCAGTGTGGGTGCACACTGCAGGGCCCAACGGGGTCTACACCGCAGGTCTACACTGTGGGGACCTAACAGGGTCTGCACCACAGGCCCATCACAGGTCTATGCTTCCAGGCCCAGTGGGGTCTATGCCACAGATATTCACTGCGGGAATCCAATAGGGTCTACACCTCCAGACCCAACTCAGGTCTACACCGCGGAGCCCACGGGGTCTACACTTCAGGGCCTAGCGTGGGTCTACACTACCCCACCCCATGGGCTGTCGGAGCATTATTCCTCTGCACAGCCCCCGAGTGGCCCATGCGTCATCTGTGTCATTTCATGATCCACCTACCTGTGCGGGTTCTGGGGCATCCTGCGGCTGGGTGACTGCACAGGGGCTGCCGGCCCCTCCGGTGTCCTGGGGGGAGTGGGGACCGGACCTGACCTCCCACGCGGGGATGGTGGGCCGGGTGGACCCTCGCGCAGGTCCTGGCAACTGGGAAGAAGGTGGGACGGAGCATTACAAGTTGTAAAAAGTCTCTTTGCAGGTTTTGTCTGCAGAGGCTGGCGTTCGGAAGCGTGGCGAGACAGAACGCTCTTTCCAAGTGAAACACCACCTTTCACTGTAGCAGGTGCGCTGCCCGCTTAGTACCTGGGCTCTGAGGGCTGCAGAGAGAATTGAAGATTCTGTCTGCAAGTGGGGCCCATTGGCTCTTTTCATTCTTTTTTTCTGTTCTTTCCAAGGACTTATTGATGAAGTCTTGGGTTAGCCCTGTCTGGGTGTTCTCAACCTTTTGGTAACATCCGACTGCAGGACCCCAGCCGGGAGCTTTTCCAGGGTTGGGGTGCAGTGGAACCCAGAACACTTCCCAATGCAGGGAGTGGAGAAGCAGTTTTATCGTTGAACAAGCATCAGACCAGCCTGTGATGTGCATTACAGACGCCCGCTAAGAGATCACAAAGACAGAGCCACTCTGGGCCTGGTATTTACCCAAGCAACCAGGGCCTGTAGGAGGCTTACCACCTGTCACACAGTTCATCACAGCTCCCCTGCCGTTGGGTGGTCCACTGCATTAGACAACTGGCTTTATCCAGAGGAGCAACAATCTTCCTATCTTAATGACAGAAGTTTGGAGAGAGGTGCCTGCCCAAGTGAGACTCCTGTCATCCCATAGAAACTGGGAAGTAGTGGCCCTGTCTTCCTCAGCGGTTACCTCCCAAAGATACGCTTCCACCACTGATACCCATTCTGCAGATGCGGCCAGAGAGGTTAAATTACCTGTCTTGAGTTTCAGGAATGGTAAGTGAGAGATGCCAGGCTTGCCTCAGACTCTGTATCTTTTCTACTACACTTCCCCATGAGCCCTGGAGGGTGGATACCTGTCGCCCTAACTTGGGGAGGCTGCTGAGTCTCTTACAGGAGACACCGTGAGCCTCACTCAGCCAGGAACAAAATGAGCACGGCTGGCCTTTGCCCTTCTGAGGATCCTTTCAATCCCTCTGTCTCTGACTGTAAGTCTCATGCTAGTTCTGGGAACTCCTGTGGTTGGCTCCTTGTTGGGAAAGAGAGGGTTCATCATGTTTACCAAGATGATCCAAATCACCTTTTGTATTACTGGGGTCCTCGTTCCATAGGTGATAAAACTGAGGTCTGGGTGGCCACAAACTGTCCAGTGGCCAGAGTGACTTCAGCTCTCTGATAGGAGGGAGGAGCGGGTAAATAAGTTAAAGCACTGACTTCTTCAACAGCAGGATCTGGGTGCGATTCCAAGCTCTGCCACTTTCAAGCTTTGTGACCTTAGGCAGTGGCTTAGTTTTTGGAAGTCTTCCTATTTCCTGATCTTCAAAAAGGTGAGAACAATTCCTGCCATAAAGGGCTGTTGTAACAATTAAATGAGGCAAATGAAAGTGCTGGCCTGAGGGACTGCAGAGCCCATGGCTTAGTCACTTTGTTCCATCCACCATTGTTATTTGTCTTTCTTCTTGGGGGAAGACAGGCGGATTAAATTTCTGAAATCCTTGCGTACATTCTACTGTGCGTACCTCAATGCATTCAAATGATCCCATGCTCATAATGTATATTCGATACATGCAAAGGAATATATGTAAAATATTTTTAGTTGTGAAATATAAGATATGAGCTTAGGGCTTGTCAGTCTGAGCCACAATTATAGAAATACCATAGACTGGGCGGCTTAACAACACACATTTATCTCTCATAGTTCTGGAGGCTTGGAAGTCCAAGATCAAGGTCTGGCAGATTGGGTGTCTGGTGAGGACAGTCCTCCTGGCTTGCAGACTGATGTCTTCTTGCTCTGTCCTCACATGCCTGAGGGTGGGAGGGAGTGAAAAGGAGAGGGAGAGAGGGAGAGGGGGAGGGGGAGGGAGGCAGGGAGAGAGAAACACTATCTGGTGTCTCCTCTTTTAAGAAAATGTTTATTTAAATTCAGTTAATTAGCATAAAATGTATTATTAGTTTCAGAGCTAGAGGTCAGCGATTCATCAATCTTCTGTAATACCCAGTGCTCATTACAAGATGTCTCTTTTTTTAAGGGCACTAATCCCATTATTAGTACCCCACTTGCATGACCTTAGGGATTTAATGACTTAACTGGGGGTGGAGGTGGGGGGAGAGGTACATGTGGTTGTAACAGGGGGCTTTGGCTCAAAAAGGAAGACAGAACCTGTGTGAAAATTCCTGAAGACCATCACATTTGTAGAAAACAGCTCTACCAAGGATGGTAGGTTTGCTCCCCAGAGATCCTGCCATATCTGACTCCTCCTCCCTCTTGGACGGTGAGCTTGTTATTGGTGACTGCTAGCTCATGATGGAAGAGCTGCAGTGACCACCTGGAACCAGGGCCCCTGGACCTGCCACCCATGTAGCTGCAATTTGCACATGTGATCACCCCAACCCTATATTCAGTTGAAGATACTGATAATAGCCTCCCAACTGCTGATCCACAAAGCCAGCAGCTGCGAAGGTCAGAAAAGGCTCTCATGGAGCTTGGGTTGTGGGAAGCGGTCAAGGCCCCCCATATTGGAGAATGATGCTCATGGCTTGGGGATGGTCACTTCAGAGCTTGAAATACTAATTAGGGAGAGCATCTGGCATCTGTGCATTACAGAGACAAACCTTTGAGTTGCATTTGATGAGGGAAAAAGGAAATGCCTTATCAGCTAAACAGAGCCATTGCTCATGAAGTGAATGCAAATGTGATATTATCCTCTGTACTCATCATCTGATGCTTTACTAATCAGTAATAAAGATTCTGATAATTTGGGCCTGATGCTCTGCTTTAAAATTAAATGGAAAGAAAAGTAAATGGGGAATGTGATAATTTCGTATCTTGAGAATAAGAAAACATGCAGTATTACACCTCTGATTTTGACACCAACCAAAGTCCTGGTGACAATTCCAATGGGTGTGTGTGTGTGTGTGTGTGTGTGTGTGTGTGTATGGGGTTCCCATTCCACTGAGCAATTCTCCAACACTAGCTGGATGTCCTACAGTTCAATTCAACGCTGACACTACCTGGAGACAGCAGCTTAGTCCTACAAGGGTGAGCTTAGTCCTACAAGACCACCTCCTCCCCCAAGTTCAGACACCAGTTGCAAGTCCAGATTGTCACTTGTGCTTCTGGCCAATCAGCTGTAGATCGGAAGTTCCAATGACCCCCTCTTTGGGTTCAATTAATTTGTCGCAGAACTCAGAGACACATTTTACTTACTAGATTTCCAATATCCCATAAAAGGATATAACTCAGGAATATCCAGGTAGAAGAGTTACATGGGGCCAGATATGGGGATGGGGCATGGAACTACCACGGCCTCCCCAGGCATACCACTGTCCCGCCTCATTACACAGGTGCGACCGATTAAATCATTGACCACTGCTGATTGATTCAACCTCTAGCTCCTCTCCCCTGCCCAGAAATCAGGGGATAGGGCTGAATTTCAACCCTCTAATTACATGGTTGGTTCTCCTGCAACCAGCCCCCTCCTTAGGTGCTTTATGAAAGTCATCTCATTAACAGAAGCCCAGTCGTGGAAAGGAACTGGTTATGAGTAACAGGACACTCCTTCACCTTTATGGCTCAGAAGCAATTTTAAGAACTGAGGAAAAGAGATAGAATAATAAAATAAAAGATGCTCCCATGGCTCTTATCACTCAGGAAGTTCCAAGGGCTTTGGAGCCATGAGCAAGAAGTGAGGACATGGACCAGATAGATGTTTCTTATTACAAGTCACAACATCGCAGCACCCAAATCCTGTGTAGCCTATCTTGCCATTCCTGTTGCATGGAAGCATCCTATAATAGCCCCAGACCGCAGCTGACATGCAGATGGCAGATTTCAAGTGCCAAGGGCAATTCTGCATTGTCAGATATTACTAATTCAAGCAATTTTGTTTACTCAGTTTTTGTTTCATTGATGCTCTTGTTTTTCTGTTTTCCACGTCATTGATTTCCATTGTGCTTCTTGTGCTTCGTGGAGATCTAGATTTTCATGTGGCCTTGTTCTTTGTAAGAACTTCTTTTATTATTTCATGGAGCATCAGTTGGATGGGACTGAATTTTCTTACCTTTTGATTATCCGAAGGTTTCTTCTTCTTCTTTTTCTTCTACTTCTCCTTCTTCTACTTCTCCTTCTTCTTCTTCTTCTTCTTCTTCTTCTTCTTCTTCTTCTCCTTCTTCCTTTTATTTTTAAAACTTATTTTGCTGGGTATAGAATTAGATTTTGTTTGGTTTCCAGTATTTAAAAAATCATACTCTTTTAATTTTTTCTTTAAAGATTTTATTTTTAAGTAATCTCAGGCTTGAAGCCACAACCCTGAAATTAATGCTCCACTGACTGAGCCAGCCAGGTGTCCCTTAACTTTCAATCTGCATATGTTCTGACAAGAGGCATACTAGAATTATTTTACTTGATCCTCTCTATATGTTACTTATTTTTCTCCCCTTGGTTGCCTTTAAGTTTCTTCTCTTTATATTTGGTATTTAGCACTTGGATTATGATAGGCCTAGGATTTTTTTTTTCCCCTTTCTATCTTGCTTTGTGTTCTTTGAACTTTTTGGATCTGTGGTTTAATTTCTTTCATTATGTTTAGCAAATTCTAAGCCATTATCTTTCCAAATATTTCTTCTTCCCCATTTTTGTTCTCTTTTTCTTCTGAAACTCCAGGGCATATATGAAATACTACGTGATGCTGCTCCACAGTGCTGGGATGCTTTACTCTGGTTTCCCCTCCATTTTGCTCCTAGCCTATGGAGATGTTCATCCTAGCAATCTGTCTACCAGCTCGCTGATTTTTCCTTTTGCTACGTTCAGTCTACACATGATCTCATCTAATGGATTTGGGACAGATATCACTTTTATTTGTAACATTTCCATTTGATTCTTTCTTATAGTTTATATCTCTTTGATGAAATTCCTGATCTTCTCATGAACATTAGCCATCTTTTCCAGAAAATCCTTCAACAATTAATGTTTGATATTAAGAGGTAATGCAAGAAAATCCATAAAACTAAGGGGAATATTTTAATAATGCCTTAGCCACAGAGGAATTATTTATTTATATTTATTATTTAGATCCAAGTGTTGTTGTTTCCTTCTTTTTCCCCATTGTGTATACCTTTCAGATCATTCCCAGCTGCATCTAGAGGGAACAAGAAATAGTAAATAAACCACTAACTGACAAAACAGTAATAAAGCTAATACTTGCTGAGTATTTATACCCCAGGAACTGTTTTTATATATTTGATTTAGTCCTCATATGGAAAGCTACTAGTCAAGTATTTCTATTATTAGCATTTCATAAATAATAAAACTAGGGCACAGAGTGATTTGGTTTATTTAAGGACAAACCAAAAGTTACTTGCTCCTCTGTGATTCAAACCACGGTAGTCTAGTATGAGGAACCACACCCTTCAACACCACATGAGCTGACTCAGAAGAGTTATTTCTTTAATTCCCACAGCTGTTTAAGCTCTTGGACAGGGAATCATCTCCTCAAGTCCCAAAGTGGGGAGGGTTCCAGAAGCAAGCCTGCAAAGGACTATCTCTGCTCTGCTTGTATTGACTTCCTGGCACCTGACACCAGGCTGTCTTGCCCCTTTGCCTTTTCACACGCTTCTGCTTTTATAGTAATTCCTCATAATTACTAGCATCTTTAAAAAATATTTTATTTATTCATGAGAGACAGAGAGAGAGAGGCAGAGACACAGGCAGAAGGAGAAGCAGGCTCCTCACAGGGAGCCCGATGTGGGACTCTATCCCAGGATCACACCCTGAGCCAAAGGCAGACGCTCAATCACTGAGCCACCCAGGCGTCCCAATTACTAGCATTTTAAGTGATTTTATTATCATGCCCAACCCACAAATCATTTCATCATCTGTAAAATGTTGATAATAAAAGCACCTACATCGTATCTGTGGTGATGATAGAAGGCAATACTACAGTTAAGTGCCTGACCCCCCAAAATTAATGTTAGTTAGCATTGTTAATTATTGCCCCTGTTTTGCAAATATGCCAGCTGGGTCACTTTCCTTGCTTATACAGCTAATGAGTGCTGGTGGCAGGGTCTGACCCTTCTCACGTCAGATATCCAGGTGCTCTCAACCACTGTGGGGCACTGCCTGCAATTCCCTTCCTCAGTTTCCCTTCTCTCTTGCACCAGGAAGGCTCAGAAGTGCCCACTCACTGAAGTGCCCTCTTCAGCTGTCCCTCACCCCACCGCACGGAAGGTTAGGCCCACTGTTATTTATGTGTATTTTCCTCTCCCTAACTCTTAGTTCCTTTAGAGAAGTGTCTAACTATTTTATCCCTGTCAGTCCAGAATTTACACAAGGCTTGACTTGCACATAGTAATGAATAGATATTACTTTAAACAAGTTTCTATATGCTAACATCTGGCCCAAGTGGGGTAGGAGAGCTCTGGAAGAAATAAGATATTCACTGATAACAATGGTTAGAAAAACAAGAAAAAAGGCAGTGGAATTCAAGTGAACTTTGATTTACTGACTTTTTAAAAAAAGATTTTGTTTATTTATTAATGAGAGACACACAGAGAGAGGCAGAGACATAGGCAGAGGAAGAAGCAGGCTCCCTGCGGGGTGTCCGATGTGGGACTTGATCCCAGGACCCTGAGATCACGCCCTGAGCCAAAGGCAGATGCTCAACCACTGAGCCACCCAGAGGTCCTAATTTACTGACCTTTTCTGTCTTCATTTTAAATAATATCAATTGCAAAAGATAATTAAAATTTCTTCTACTTCTCTCATGAAATAAAATCTGGACTATAACATATAAGTAAAATATAACCCTCAAGTAAGATGAGGAACACAATTATTTGCTTCAGATGCATCATTTGTGTTCCATTCGGATTGCTGAGCGGGGAAGCAATTGAAACTTTAGAGACAGCAAAACAGGCTCTCTCAGAATTATCAGAATTTCCAGTCTGAGAGGAAGTTTTCCCAGACATCAACTACAAAGCAGTGGGCAAGTCAAGCTCCTTAAGCCATCATGATGTGCCCATGAGAGCAGCATTTCAGTATACTCTCAAGAAAGCAAGGCAAGAGTTCAGGGCTATGTGAAGATCACTCACAGGTGGGGGGACATAGAGATGGTGAATGGGAACTGGCCAGGATGTCGCCCCCAGGGCTGCACCCCCTGCCTGCCATCAGGGCTCTCCACACAAACCTACTAATCTGAGGTCTAATCCTGGGAGGGCCCAGAGGAGGACACTCGAATAAAGTCTGCCTTTAAATATGGCAATTATTCCTAAAATGTCTTTGTTGACAGCTGGTGAGGCACAAAATAAACACAGGCCTATTTGCAAGTAAGCAGGAATTAGCATAATCAGCAGCTGCAGCATTACGCACAGACACAGAACCATAAAGAACCTCATTCCTTCTGAAACAAAGTTAGAGAAGGGGACCTGCATAGAATAATGAGTCGCTTACCACCTGCCCATGTCCAGCGAACCAGAGCAAAAATGAGCTGTTTGTTACTGGCCTAAGCATCCTTCAGAGTTCATTTTCCTGATTAAAATAGAAACCTGTCTTAGGATAAAAACATAACACTCCAGTTCATTGAGAATAAATGTCTTTGTAGATAATAAAAAAAAATATGTTGGTTTTGGGGCACCTGGGTGGCTCAGTGGTTGAGCGTCTCTTTGGCTCAGGTCATGATCCCGGGGTCCTGGGATCGAGTCGCGCATCGGGCTCCCCACAGGGAGCCTGCTTCTCCGTCTGCCTGTGTCTCTGCCTCTCTCTCTGCGTCTCTCATGAATAAATAAATGAAATCTTTAAGAAAATATATCTTGGCTTTGTTCCCCATGCTCTAAAACGTAACAGGTGATCGTCAGAGTCATCTGGGGAGAGTGTACTTTATATCCTCTGTTTTGTCATTCCAGAGCTGGAGCAAAATACAAGAGCAAAAAAGAGAGGGAATCAGGGAAAGTAATGGTCCTGTAGATTGCTCTGGGGGTGCGCCTGCCAGTGTGCCCACCGAGGCTGTGTTTTCTGGTCCTGGGGAAGGGGAGTCTCGGTGTCCATAGTCAGGCTTCCTGCACAGCCCAGCTCCCTTCTGCTGCCGACGTGGCTGGCCGTGAAATTCTTTGTACCCTCGGGACAAGCGTGTCCCCTCCTGAGCAGAGCTGGCAGCAATTCTTAGAAAAAAAATTTTTTTTTATTGCTCAAAAATCTCTGCTAGCAAGCAGCTCATGGAGGGCAGAGAGCGTGCTCATTAACCTCGCTCTCTCTTCTTCAGAAACACCATTTCGCGATGCATAAACCTGTGCATAGCTTTGGGCTGCACGTTTCTGAGTTTTGAAACCTATTGTTCGGCTTTAACTTGCTTCAGACCAAACCTTTGTGAAAGAGACTTTTATTAGATCACATTCCATTATAATAAAGCAATTTCTCTGAAAGTGGTTCTCTCAACTCGGTTCTATGAGGACCGTGCTCTGACGGTCGGGCCCAGGCAGGTGTCGCGGACCCCACTGGCTGCGACGGACCTTCATGCTTTTCCCCAAAGCTCGGAGCGCTGTAGGGCAGGGCGCGACCTTTCCTGGAGCCCTGGGCTCGGCCCCACCGCCTTTGTCCCTGGCCGCTGCTGAGGAAGCCTGCCCCGGCCCATCCTTTCCCACTCGAGTCACAGAAAGTAGGTCAGTTTTTAAATAAACACAAGCGAGTGGCTCCAATCACAGGATGTGTAGGGCAGGCCTGGCTGTCACTCTGGAGAAAGGAAGTGACACAGTGAGAGGCTTTGGTGTTCTCGAGCAGCTTTATTTCCAAATTCTCTGTACTTTTCAGATGCAGAGAATGAACATCCAATTCAGACAGCTTAGTCTGTTAAAAAAGGTGAACGTGTATATCAGGCCGGTGCAAGTCTAGCGCTTCAGGCTTGACTAGATCTTGAGGCTCAAATAATTTAAACAGGACTAGCACTTGACTGGACTTTTATTTTTTTTCTTATTACAAAAGTAACACGTCGTTATATAGAAGATTTAGAAAGTACAGGTAAAGCATAAAGAGGGAAATAAAATAAAAGTTATCAGGATTCCAAGAAGGCCCCATGGTCCCCACCCCTCGTTGTGTATGACGCATATCATCCCTGTATGTGAGTGGCTGGGATCTGTGGATGTGTTACATTATAAGGATGTGCTACATTATAAGACAAAGGGACAGGAATTTTGCAGGTGGAATCAAGGCCTCTGATCAGTTACTCAAAAGGGAGGATGTCATCTGGGAGGGCCTGACCAATCAGAAGAAGACTTAAGGCTTCCAGGTCCTCTGAGCCCTCAAGCAACAGAGAGACTTTCTCCAATGGGCTTTGCAGAGACAAGCCACCATGAGTTCTACAGCCATGAGGATGGGAATGCTGCCAACAGCCACTTGGATTGGGGAGAGGACTCCATGTCTCAGAGAGACTCCAGCTCTGGCTGACATGTGGATTGCAGCCTGGGTGACCCTGAGCAGAGGACCTAGTTTAGAGGCACCTGGGCTCCTGATGCACTGGGAAGTAATAAATGTGTGTTGTTTTAGTCTACCACATTTGTGGTCATTTGTCACACAGCATAACAATCTATTTCAGGGACACGCGAATATGAAGGACTATGTACAAAATGATATGTGACATTTTTGTCACTTGGTTTAATGGACAAGTCATCTTCCCTTGTACGGTTGCTCTGTTGGCTGCTTAATTCCAGTGTCATCAACACAGATACTAATGAGATTCAGACAAGTAAAGTGAATTTACGCAGTGAGGAATGAATGGTGGGCCTCATGGAGAGCCTGCAGAATGCAAGCTGGTCTAAAGGGGGTAGTTACTACAGAGATGCAACCAAAGTTTGGATTCCTTTTTCAATTTTTAAATATATTTTTGGCGATTTCATGCTGGGATACAGTATTCCAGATCTCTCTTCTCTCTGAAGAGAAGCCAGCATTTTGGAATTTTTTTTAAAAGAGTTTATTTATTTACTCATGAGAGACACAGAGAGAGGCAGAGACATAGGCAGAGAGAGAAGCAGGCTCCCTGTGGGGAACCTGATGCAGGACTCGATCCCAGGACCCCGGGATCATGACCTGAGCCAAAAGCAGACGTTCAACCACTGAGCTACCCAGGTGCCTGCATTTTGGAAACTTGTGTGGGCAATCGTTTTTATAAATTTTGGCAGCTATTTCAACTCCTGTTGAACTCACTGAAAGGAGAAATCATCGGTTTTCCGTATTTTCCTCCTAGGTTTCCAATTTGCAAGTTATGATCTAACCAATTCTGTATTGTTAAGCACAGATTGTACCCAACATTTGATTATTATAAACACTGTATAAGTGAACATATTTGAACTGAATCTTCGCTAGCAATCTGTGATCAGTTCCACAGGATAAACATCAAGATATAAGAAAATACATTAGTGTTTATGTATTTTGGGAAGGTTCTTCATATACACTGCAAACATGACCCTCAAAAGTCTGTAAAACATCCTCAACAGCCAACACAAGTATCCGTTTCTTGATCCCCATTTTTTGCATATGTTTTAAATTACATCAGTATAGTTGCTATCTTTGCACATAATTTGTAAATATTTGGTATTGGTGGAGTTGAACATCCTTCATCTGTTCATGGCTCATTTATGTGTCTTTTTGATGAATCATCTCTTCATGTCCTTATTTTTTCTTTTTGATATGTAGAGCTCTTTATATATTAGAAAATTAACAAGGAGTTTAAATTCTATACCATATTGAAGATGTGCAAAATTTTATCTTGGCATAGATTAATATTTTGCCATATGGGCACAATATGTCTTAGAATGATGGTCTCCTAATTGAAATATTCCAAGACTTGAAACATGAAATTCTTGGTCTCAAGCATGCTGTGTGAGCATTGGACCATCTGTCAGAGCTGGGATGTTCCCACTCAGGTACACACAGAGGTCCTGCCATCAGAGCAAGGTGATAAATACATAATATTTCAATGATAGGACGAAGCAAGAGTGGAGACAAAATAAAAGCAAAGAAAAAATAGGAAAAATTAGTTTGTTTTCTCTTCTGCTTAGGATTTCTCTAGAAAGCTGTAAAGAATGCGAGTCCTGTTCTGATAATGGGAAAAAGCCAAGTCAGCTGAAAATCATAAATGTTCCTGGATCCTGTTGGTGGGCTGTATTTTCAAGACCACCAAGTGAACCAAATTGGAGGGAAGGATTGGTCTTTCAGGGAAAGACAGGACACACAGTCTATTCACCTTTTTCAGATTGCAACAGGCGTATGCTCTAATAAACTCTTGAGAGGGGGCACCTGGGTGGCTCAGTTGGCTAAGTGTCTGCCTTCAGCTCAGGTCATGATCCCAGGGTCCTGGGATTGAGCTGTGCCTCAGGCTTCCTGCTCAGCGGGGAGTCTGCTTCTCCCTCTCCCTCCCCTGCTTGTGCTCGCTTGCTCTCTTTGTCAAAGAAATAAATAAAATCTTTTAAAAAAAACTTAATGTGCCTGTTTACCTCTCAACAAATGTCAAAGCTTATAGAATTATATACTTTGAATGGATACAGTTTGTGTGTTTATTATATGTACTTTAAACCTTATTTGAGTTGATTTTTTTTTTTTAAGTCAGGTTAACTTTGGAATGGAAACTGCCCATTCTTGAAACCAGACAGTGAATAGAATCAAATGCACAGATGGATGTTTCTAGTAATGTGCAATATTGCACTTGGTTCAGACCCCACCACTGTGGCTTTCTCCAGGTGCGGCCGTGAGCTGAGCTCAGGATGTCCCTTGCACTGTGCTAGAGTCTCACGATGCAGTCAGTGTGTCTCTGTAAGGCAGACAGTCCCTGCTCAGGGAGGGCTTACATTCCAGCAGAGAGCCAGGAAGCCAACAAACAACACGGAAATGCCAGCCCCTATACGTGCCATGAGGGAGATTAAATAGGGCAACGTCCTGAGCTCTAACTGGGTGCTACTCTACATTGGTACTTAAGGAAGGCATCTCTGAAAATGAGTTTTGAGCAGACACCTGAATGGCAAAGAGGGGCCAGCAATGCAAGGACCCGAGGTGGCCCTTCCAAGGCAAGGGAGAGAATTCCTGCAAAGAGCCACAGCAGGAAAGAGGTGGTGTATTAAGGAAGGGGGAAAGGTCTGTGTAGCCGGGGTGCAGCGAGCCAGCGGGGAAAGATGAGGTGATCAGACAGGGAGAGGAGGGAGGGAGCCTCACAGATGTGTGCTCAGGACCGGTGTGCTAGGTGATACAGCAAAGTGTTGTTTTTATTATTGTCTTGCCAGCTCCCCATCAAGAACCAGGGACAGTAAGGTTCCAGAACTCAGAGGCCATAGGGTCCCCATTACCTTCTTGCAACATCATGGAATTCCTTGGGTAAACTGTCACCTCACTGGTTAAAGTGGTGCTCCTTTTTCACTCAGTTGCTCTGCCCGAGTTCTAATGAGCATCAGATAAATCAGGGTCATTGGGGTTGGGGCGTGCAGAGTCACGGGGCTGGGGGGGGCGGAGGGCGGGTGTCAAGGGAGGGTTTACAGTCGGTCAAAGCACACGGCTGCCTTTGGGACACGCAGAACTGCTGGCAGAGAAACGCAACACAGACACCAGCTTTCTGAGAAATCTCAGTGGCACCCGAGGGTATTCCTCAGACAATTGGTTTTTAATAGGACATAATGTCTCAGTAATGAAATATGGGATTAATTGAGTCAGGGAAGACAGAAGTCCCCTGTGGCCAACACAAGGCTGGATTCTGCATCCATCCAGCACTTAGGAAGGACCGTCCACATTCAGCAGCGGAGGGGACCGTGCCGGTGGAGGGTTCTGTCTTGGAATCCCCCAGCTCTGCAGACAGGGTTGCTCAAAAAAGCTCCAAGAGAAATTTCTCAAGTATGATTTGGTCAAGGACCTGTAGAAGAAGCAGCCCAGACCATGCAGAACCGGACGGGCTCACCTGTCCCTACAGTGTTGGCCAACGTTGTGGGGCTGCCTCTCACTGACACCGGAGGAAGGTTTAAAATTCTGAGGCCAAATAAATAAATAAATAAATAAAAATAAAAAAATAAAATTCTGAGGCCCGAGCAGTGTTCCAGGCTAGGAGAGAAGCACAGAATTGTCCAGGGTCCTTCACGCTTGTTTAAGCAGTGACATTAAGGCAGTGACAGTTAAAATCCCGCTCAGGACTCTGGATGCTGTTCTTCGAGGAATCTCACTCTTACCTCCAGCTCACCTGTTCCCCTAGAGATTTTGCCCGCCCAATTTTACACCACATTTTCCCAGAACCTCTCTTTTTCTTTGAAGAATCACAGTGCCGTTATCTTCAGTTCTGTGGTTCACATAGGTGATGACATGCCCCATCATATTAACCTGGATAATCAGAAAATAGTTTTCTACCGACCACAGTAATTGGTTCAGGGACAGGGACGTGATTAAGCACAAGTCAGTAAGAGGCAGCCACAGACTTTGCCTGGAATCATTGGGAAACAGCATCTCTCCTATGAATATGTGTTTGGGGGTCTGAGCAGGGGTCTGACCCATCTGTTAGAATATAGGTCTGGAGCAACTTGGTAACCACATTTGCTGTGACATGCGGAGATCCTAACTGCACATCTGTAATTCCCACACAGGGGGAAGCATATCTGAGAGAAGAGATTCTTATGGACATAGATTGAACACCTGGATTAAGCTATACCTGAAGCCAATAGTCAGAATTTTCACTTCCAAAAACAGACAAATTCCCAGTTTACTTAAGCCAATATAGTAGGTTTAAATCACTTTCACCCCCATTTAAAAAAATTATTTAAACAGCAGGCACTTCTCTGTACTAGCTTCTGTGCTGGGGGGTCGGCCCTGCCTTCTCAGAGCTCATCATCTACAGGAGGAGGGCACACTATGCTCCCACATGTAATATACCTATTTATACATATACATACACATGTAATATACCTATTTATACATATAAAGCACACTATGCTCCCACATGTAATATACCTATTTATACATATACATATTTATACATATATATTTCCTATATTTCCTATTGATTCTGTTTCTCTAACACAGAAGTCATCTAGATGCCAGTAAGAGCCACAAAATTTTGGATACTTATCTATCTAGATCCACATACCTGTATCTATATTTATTATGGATATATGTGTATATTCATATTATAGATAGCACAAGTGTATGTGCTTTCTATCTATAGATAGCTGTGCCTCTATAGAAAGAAGACACTGAGGACCAACCTGTACAGCCCGCCCAATAAAGCCATATAACATCTCAGGAGGCAAGGAAGGACAGTTTTGATGGAGAATAGTTAAAGAGAGTTTTCCCTTCTCTTAGCCACATATTTCATTTGGATTTCCTCCTTCTTACTTTATGCTCTTTGGAGCAGATGACATTTCACCTCTATTTCCACCTGCAGTGATTTGCTTATTGAGGCACATAACCCACACCTGACCAAGCAGTATAATCCATCCCCTGAGCCCCAGTGTTAGGGTTGCAAATTGGTGCAAAATGAATAAATTGTAAGACTCTTACAGGAATTGTCAGATAAATAACTTTAAAACACCAAAAAAAAAAAAAAAACCCAAAGTCCTCAGGGACTGGAAGGCATGTGGATAGTAAGCCTGGAACCATGGATCGAACCAGAAGTGGGAGCCAATGTTCCAGAGGACAGAACTAAGAGGAACTAAATGCTGGTAAGTCCCTGAATCCAAGCAGAGCCCTTTATATTCTTTTTTAAAAAATATTTTATTTATTTATTTATTTATTTATTTATTTATTTATTTATTTATTTATTTATGACAAAGCGTGAGAGAGAGCACATGAGCAGGAGGGTGGCAGAGAGGCAGAGAATCTCAAGCAGACTGCCCTGGGCACTGAGCTCAGGCCAGTACGGGGCTCAATCCCAAGACCCTAAGATCATGACCTCAGCTGAAACCAAGAACTGGACACTTAACAGACTAAGCTGCCCAGGCACCCTGTTATATTCTTAAACACTTTATTTATATCAGATTACATGGAACCTCTCTTTGCTGAATCTTGTTTGAGTGGGTTTTCTGATACCTGCAAGCAAACGAAGAACCACTGGCATGGAGATTCTGGAAGAAGCCGCCATCCTGCCCTAATTTGGGGATTGGGCATGAGAAGAGGGCAGCCCATCAAATAGATGAGCACACACTACTGGGGAGTCCTGGGAAAATCCACAGGCTTTAGATAAGTCCTGGTAGGAAGCTCTGATATAAAGTAGGGATTGGAGGGTAGTGGCCAGTCTTTTCCCAGATGGAGTGGCCTGAGGAAAAGCCTGGCCATAAGGTCCATTCAATGTGGAGGGTTGTAAACAGAAAGGCAGAGAGAGTCAGCTGAGCATAAGGGAGGACACATCTCAGAGAGAAAACTTCCCTCCAGGACCACCTAGGACCCGGGATCCTTTCCTATCATCCACTGAATTTCTGGACATTTATCCTGACCAGCCCTCTCCAAGTATGTTCACACAACCAATGAGAGGACCCAAGGGAAATCCACTATGTTGAGTAAATGTGAGTAATATCTGGCAATGATTGAATATCTAGTCTGATCTTGGGCCAGACTCTATATTCCTATAAGGATGAATCAACAACAATACCACCACACACACACACACACACACACACACACACACACACACACAAAGACACCACATGTGACATGAATTTGTTAACAAAACTAGAAGAATGCAGCCTCTGGATACAGAGCAAAGAGCCTGCTTTTAATACAGATTTACTAAAGGAAACGGACATAAATTGTAGGCAGTCTCTGTTCTGAGCTCACGAATAGAGCTAGTCTTGGTGGGCAGAAGGGAGAGAGAGTCACAATTCATTTCACTGAAGCTGCAATCCAGATTAGCTGTAAATATTGCCTTTGGCTGTCATCTGTCTTGAGAAATGGAAGGAATTAAGTATAGGAATCTGAGAAAGTGAGAAAGACAGACACAGCTGAGTGACTGCCCTCCATGTATCCGATTTCCTAGGTTTTAATAATAATAAAGCAGAGTGTGAAAATGGACTCATGAGGAAGAGCCCAGGGCCTCCCTCCAGCCTTCCGCTGACCCCCTTCCACCAGCAAATATGTTTTGTTTTGTTTTTTTTTTGCAGTCCTCATGCATTCTATACACGGATTTTTCCAAATGTAGGGAGATCAGGCCATTCAGCTAAACAAGGAGCCAAGGCCTCCAAAGCAGCTGGTTTGTTCACGGATGAACAGATTTGAAGTAACCCCCTAAGGAAGGAATACGAAGCTGGAGACGTTTAGAGTTGTCCTAATAATGGAGGTTCGGAAACTTAACCAGTAAAGAGCTCTGGATACGTTAGAAGTCAGGCAGACCTTTTTTCCCCTTCCCTATAATTGTGCCTCCCATTCCAGACAAATATCAGAAAATAGAACTTTTTTAGGCTTCTAAGGCCAAAGTAGATTCTTTTTTTTTTTAATTTATTAGAGAGGAGGAGATAGAGAGAAAGAGAGAGAGAGAACGAGAGAGAGAGCAAGGGGAGCAGCAGAGGGAAAAGGAGAAGCAGACTCCCTGCTGAGCAGGGAGCCCAGTGTGGGACTGGATCCCAGGACCCCAGGATCATGACCTGAGCCAAAGGCAGATACTTAACTAACTGAGCCCCCCAGGAGCCCCCTTATAGATTCTATATGTTATCATTATGCCCTGCCATGTCACATTGGTGGTGAAGCAGATTTATTTTATTAATGACCCCATAAATATTTAGGATGGCAAAGTAGAGCAGCAAAGGGAAGCCCTAAACTACATCTGTAAAAAAATCTAATAAGTGTTTTTCTAGTGAGATAAGATCATTTCTTTTGTCATCATGGAAGAAATTAAACAAACTTTTGAAGTGAGCTGTAAAGTAAGACCATATACGTTATACGTAATTGTATAGCATATTATACAAAGATAGTACACCTAATAGTACTGTGTATTTAATACGAAATATATATCACTCATGGGTGGTATACACTTTACAAAAACAATACAAAAGTAACACTGTAGCAGTACAACATTTTATACTGTGTTACAACAGATAGGGTTATTTCATATTATTTTCTGAGTTTCCATATAAATTTCACAAAAATAATGTGAAAATAACATGAAATATACACATACACACATAGTATACAACCAATATACAGCTGACCCTTGAACACCACAAGATTGAACCGTGCAGGTGCACCTACATATGGACTTTTTCCCAATAAACACAGTACAATACTGTAAGTGTATTTCCTCTTTCCTATAATTTTCTTAATTGCATTTTTTTCCTCTGGCTTACTTTATGATAGGAATACAGTGTATAATAAATAAAACATACATAATACGTGCTCATGACTGCTTATGCAATCAGCAAGACTTTTAGCTATTAGTAAAGTTTTGGAGGAGTCAAGAGTTATATGCAGATTTTCGACTGTGTGGGGTATCAACGTCCCACCTTGTTCAAGAGTCACCTGTTTATCACACACACAAAGGGATCCCAGAGGTTAGCTTCCAACTGCCCAGATGGCTTCTTCCCCTGCTTTCTGCCAGCGCACCTCCACCTGCCGTATTATTACCCTGTCTTGTTTCCTCTCCCCAGTCACTGCTGCAGAGCCCCACAGTAATTAGTAACCTGTCTGTCACATTTTTCTATCCTTAGAAATGCAAACTCATCCAACTGCTTTGAAGTCCAATTTTAATTTAGATGCAAACTGCTCCCATAGTGCCAATAGTCTAAAAGGAACCTGGGGCAGACTGTAATTACAGAGGGCTGGTGTTTTCCATCTGATTAGAGTGTTGTTTCCTGACTCCTGCCAGACCGCACACTGGAGCACCATGTTATTCCTCCCCGCTGTGCCCTATCCCTCGGGCACCTCTTCAGCACGTCCGCTTCCTCACATCTCATTGGTTGGTTGTTTATTTGAATGCCTGGGAGCAACAGGTCCAAACTAGGACAGGACATTTGTGTATATATACACACATATACATATGCATTACATACATGTATAATATACGTATGTATTATGTGCACTTGTGCATATATATACATACATATATAAAAAGTTTTTTTTAAAGAGATTTATTATAATGAATTGACTCATGTGATAATGGAAGTGGGCAAGTCCCAAGTTCTATAGAATGGATCAGAAGCTGAGGACCCAGAGGAGCTGATGGTATATTCCAGTCTGAGTCCAAAGGCCTGAGAACCAGGACAGCTGAATTTTCCAGGTCAAGTCTGAGAGCAGGGAAAAAGCCAGTGTCTCACTGGAAACCAACAGGCAGCAGAATCCCTCCTTCTTGGCTTTTTAAAATGCTGTTCAGGCCTTCAACTGATTAGATGAAGCCCACCTACAATAGGAAGGGCAATCTATTTACTCAGCTTTCCAATATAATTTTTTTAAGATTTTATTTATTTATTTATTTATTTATTTATTTATTTATTTGACAGAGAGAGAGCACAAGCAGGGGGAGCAGCAGCCAGAGGCAGAGGGAGAAGCAAACTCCCCCCTGAGCAGGATGCCCCATGTGGGACTCGATCCCAAGACCCTGAGATCATGACCTCATGAGCCAAAGGCAAATGCTTAACCGACTGGGCCACCCAGGCACCCCTAAATATTAATTGTATCCAAAAACACCCTCTTAGACACACCAAATATAATGTTTGACCAAATATCTGAGCAGCCTGTGGCCCTGCCAAGGTGACACATAAAATTAATCATCACAACATCCTTATTCCTCGAGCTTATATTACTTTATCTGGAAAAAAGGGATTTTGCAAATCCTGAGATGCAGGATTATCTGGGTGGGCCAGATGTAATCAATCAAAGGAGCCCTTATTTGAGGAAGGCCAGATGCGGGGGAGGGGAGGGAAGAGGTGTGATTGCGGAAAGTCAGAGAAGAGAAAAAGTGCCACCCATTGGCTTTGGAGGCAGAGGAAGCCACCACAGGCCAAGCATGGTGTATGGTCTCTGGAATCTAGAAGAGGTAAGGAAAGGTATTCCCTTCTAGAACCTCGAGAAGGAATGCAGACCTGCAAACCTCTAGAACTGTAACGTAATCACATTTTATTGTTTTAAGCCACTAAGTTTGTGGCAATTTAGTGCAGTAGTAGGAAACCACTACTGTACCTTCAACTGGTATTCTAGAACAGGTAACAGAAGTGAGAATCAGGCATCATATTTCAGAACTTTATTTATGAAGCCTTTCAGGAGGTTGGTACACACCAGCTTGATTGATGCTTCACTTACAACGACTTTCCTTGAAAATCATGTTAGTGGGATCAGCTTTCAGGTAAGTTTTTCTTCAACCAAAGTATTTCTGGTTAATATCCAAGGTCCTTTAGGTGGGATTTCAGTCTTTCAATACTATGGTCCCCTTATCCATAAAATGAAGATAATCAAATGCAATTTGTAGATGACCCTGTGGGTTACTTGGGTCAGCAAATGCAAGTGCCCGGAGAGGGCTTGACCCACCGCATGTGCTCAGTACATGTTTGCTCTTGTGAAAATATGTGAATGCATTAAAAATAGTCCTTTCTGGCAAGAATGGGAGGCCTGGCCTTCTCTCACGTTGTTTCAAAGCGGAATACCCAGCAGTCAGGACAGATAAACAATGAACTGGTGGATCCCTTCGTTCTGATGGAAATTGTGAGATTGGAGGGAAGTGTTCTCAAATCTGAAAATCACATTAGGAAGGTACAATTTTTTTAAAAGAGATTTAGAGGAGTATCAAACATTCTCAGCTATTAGCTTTGTAATGATACTGCCTTGTGTTTAAGGATTGTAAAATTTCCCTGTTGCCGATTTCAATGGCATCGTTTGTTGTTAGAAGAGGCGGTGGCATGCAGTGGTTAAAAACTGGACTTGGGTACCAGGAAGTTATATTTGAAATTCAGGCCCGCCGCCATCCACTGACAGGTCCCGGGCCAGATCTGCACCCGCCTCAGTTTCTTTACAGTTGCACCTGGAGAAGCATGGTACCTCTGGTGTCATGGGGCTGGGAGGCCGTGGGGCCTCCAAGCTTCAGGTCTCCCACTGGTAAAGGCCTGACTGCTGGTGAGGAGGCCCCATAGAGGTCAACAGGAATGGACTCGACCTGCAGAGAGCAGGCATCTCTGAATCCCGTTCCCATTCCCCTGGGGGTGCTGGCTCTTGCTCCGGACCACACCACTTCCCTCCAAGGGCATCAAACTCCCTCCCAGACACATGGACTTGGAACTCTGGTTCTTAGTGGTTTCTGGAAGCATTTCTGTCACTGGCAACTAGAAAAGTCCTGGGCAGTAGAATGAAGTTCAACCAATATTTCCTGAATGTCAACCTTTTTCAAGGTGGCCTGCAGGCCCCTTATGATGACCAGAGAGGGAGCCAGACGTGTCCCGGGCAACCCCGCTGTCTCCACAGTCTATTAATAACCTTTCCTATGCTGAGAGGAGGTGGAGCCAGACCTGGCCCATTCTGCACGCTGACGTGATTTCTTAACCAGATGCTGTAAATACATACAAAGGATACTTCTGAGAGACAGTACAACCGGGGAGGTAGTAACAAATGGCTGCTATTTGCATGCATTCAGCACGTCCTAAGGAAGCCTACAACACAGGTGGCCTAGGGGAAACATTCCTATTCAAAAGAAAAACCAAAGAGAACAACCAAGAGCATTTGAGGTAATGCTTTGAACTTGAAAAGAGAGGTGTTAAGTGAGAGAAATCTATCATAATTGTATTCCCTCCGTGGAGTGAGCTCTCCATTCATTTAAAAATCTCTGTTGAAGGGAGCAGGTGTGAAGGAAAGAAGAAGGGGAGGGGAGGCGGGAGCCTGTGCTTTTCTGGGACAGACGGAGCAGCACACCATCCTGATGGGGTCCTCTCTGCCCGGAGGCCCCACTGTGATGTCTTTGGTCACCATCCCCCAGTTCCCTCAACTGGCTGTCTCTTTTGAAAGCCCCTCCCAGGGTCCTGCTGGCACCTCTGTTCCCAGCTTTTGGCTGTAAAAACAACTCCCTAAGTTTGAATCCTGAGCCTGCCACTTTCTAACGCCTACAGACACGGGGAGCTGGAAACTTGGGACACCACGGACGATGAATGAATCCATCTAACAAGCGGGTTTCAGAGGGCCTGGCTCCTGCCCAGCTGCGGGCTGTCCAGGCTGCTCAGCGGGGCAGGGGCCGGGGTGACCAAGGGTCCTTGCGAGCACCACCCAGGGGCTCCTGCAGGAGGTCAAGGGGACCCACAGTGAGTGTATGCAGGTGGTCAGTGGGATGGGTAGATGCCGGGTGGCTCAGGAGGGGCAGCAGGAGCAGAAGGTGCCTGGGTCTCTCTGGTTTGTGCACCTCTCACTAATGCAGCCGCGTGCAGACAACCCTGCCCGTCTGTACCCGAGCTCTCGGTCTGTGCCCCTTGCAGAGGGAAGCTGGCAGCGCTCCCACGTTTGTGCTTAAATGGTCCTGGCATTTCACATTATGATATTCTGTGAACATTTCCCTATGTACGTTCTTCTAGGTAGGTGTAGGCCGTTACCTGCTTCAACAGCTCAAATGCTGCAGGCAGAAAAGATCTAATTCTGACAGACGTGCGGAGTCGAGCCCTGCAGCTAAATGTGTTAGTGCTCCAGAACTGCGGCTCACACACCGTGCGCTGTGGCTTGCTGGCGCATTTGCACTTCTAAGGGGATATTTAGAGCAAGACACAGACACCCGTGAGCTAAGCAGTCTGCTAAATTCACCTCATGGGACCATCCCCTAGGAGGATCAGATGTTTGTCAAATTAGGCAAATTGATAGGATGGGGGTCCTGGGTGTGTGACTGCTCAGAGAATTCCAGAAGGCTCTTTGAGGAACAAAAATGAGCTCTCAATGGTAGGGCGAATATATGAAGATGAAGTCAGTACTGGAATCAGATTTCAGGAGAGTCTGCACTAGATAAAATGATGCGATTTTTACTCAGTATTGGGGGGCCCTCTCTCTGTTTAGTTCTGGGACTACTAGTAAGACTGTCCCATGTGAAATTGCTGACATCTGACCATTTCAACACAAAATTACAGTGTGATGTGGGTAAGTAAGCATCATAGATGGATGCCATTTGTATTCAGGGGACTTCTAGGTTTGACTGAGTAACCAACATGACAATTATTATTTTAAAAAAAATTTTTTTTTATTTATTTATGATAGTCACAGAGAGAGAGAGAGAGAGAGGCAGAGACACAGGCAGAGGGAGAAGCAGGCTCCATGCACCGGGAGCCCGACGTGGGATTCGATCCCGGGTCTCCAAGATCGTGCCCTGGGCCAAAGGCAGGCGCTAAACCGCTGCACCACCCAGGGATCCCCAACATGGCAATTATTATAAATTTCAGATCACCGTCATAGAGTGGCCTCCTCTCTCAGTTTAAATTAGAATAAATGAAAAGTCAAAGTAAACTAGGGTACAGCTCTACTAGGGCCAGCGTGCTAGGATTCGCCACACAAGGATAGAAATGTGAAATTTTGTTTGCTCTCTTATCCATCGTTGCTCTTTGTGAGAGTCTGAAATATGGTGAAATATTCTTGCTAACAACACACTCTCTTGGTTTCATTCACTGTGGAGAGCTGAAATGTGACAGAACTTTCCAGTATCACCCACCCTCGGCTCCCCCACCCCAGTGACCACGCACTGGACATTTGGGGTGTGCTCCTTAAGGATTTGACTTCATTTCGTCCTTTCAGTAATCAGGGAGGTTGCTGTTGGCAGGTTATCTCTGACTAGTGTGGAAACTGAGGCACAGAGGCAGGAGGGTCCTGCGCAGGTCGTACAACCCGTAAGCAGCGGAGAAAGAACTCTGGTGGATTGGGTCCAACGCCGGGGTGTCCCACTCTCTGTAGAACATCTCTCCATGCAGCACAGGAACATATGTTCACAGTGCAGAGTTGGGTGAGTCTCCAGAAAAAGTCAGGGTCCCGCGTCTGCTCTGCACAGTCTCACAGTCAGGCTGCTGCCAGGAGAGACCCAGGAAACAATGATCAAAGGCATGAAGATGAGATAAACCATTGAGGGCTTTCATGCACAAACCAGAAAGATTTTGATGTTTCAGGGGCTTAGGATCTTTAGAAATTGGGCTGAAACTAGCTTTATAAACCACAAGAATGACTTTAGAAGGCTGGACTCGGCTCACTGGCTGTGCATCCCAGCCAGCCACCGTCCCTGCCGCTGCCGCTGCACCTCTGGCCAGGGTTTCAACAGACCTCACTGCAATGCCACCTCAAATGGAACATGCCATGGAGACCATGATGTTGACGTTTTACCAGTTGCTAGGAATAGAGTCTACTTGACAAGGGAGGACTGAGAGGACTCATGGGTTTCGGAAAATCAAAAAGATCCTCTGTCCGTGGACAAAATAACGTAGGACTGAGACCAGTGCTGAGATGGCAAAGTGAAGCTTCTTCTAGAGCTTCTTTTCACCACGTGCTGGGCTCTTCATTACATACAACGTCTATTCTGTAATACCCATGAAGCAGGTGGGCAAGAAGTAGGCAACATTGACGACACTCCAATGAGAGTTCTCCCGAAGAGTCTCTTAAGGAATCTGTCCCACAGCTTCCCTATAGAACGGATTCCACCAGCAGATCAGGACCCTCAGAAAATGTACAAATAAAATCCAACCCCTATTTGAGAAGCAGAGAAAGAAGTCAGTGAAAGCCAGATAAGCTTTTGACTTTTACATTGCTTGCACCCTCTTCCCCTCAAAAAACAAATTCCTTTTTAGTTCCTCAAAAAATAAATAAATAAATAAATAAATAAATAAATAAATAAATAGCTACACTCTTTCTGATAGGAGAAGTTAATGCATTTCTTTTAAAGAACATCAAAGTCTGTGAAAATATGGGGCTTTGTAAGATACTTTTGTCAACACACCGTTCTTTGCCATTCATGTCTCTATTTCTAATTGCATGGGCTGTTTCAGGACCAAAGGACACTGTGTTCTAGAACATAGCTCTTATAGGTAGGCTCCTCAAGCATCAAGACTCAGTACCTTGGCGGAGATACCCTAGCAGCTCATTGGATCACGTCTGTGCCTTTAGACTCCTGGCATCTAGTAGGTGCTTCGTGAACATCTGCAAAGGGACTGTATTTGGCGATATTTGCCCGAGGAGCTGGGGAGGGAAGAGCAAAAAGCATCAGGTTCCTACTCTGATGAGCTTAGATTGTAATGATGAAGGATACACACAACACACAACAGATTGAAATGAACTATTTCAGAGGTAAATGATATAAATAGAAAGCAAAGGTGGTGGGTGCCTCTCTGTCTTTACACGGACCAGCCAGGGGCCCTCCCTGACAGGTGCACAGGAAGGAAGTGAACCACAGAAGATGGTCCTGCCCACAAAAGACCCCTCCCCGGCAGCATCAGAGAGAGGGGACATGCCTTTGGAAGTAAGCATCACTTACTATTTACGTGCAGGGGTCTTCAGAGTCTGCACAGAATTTCACACAAGCATATGCAATAGAGTGAGGGAGCCCATAAGGAGATGTCTTATGTCTTCAGGATGAGTGGATGCACCTTGGGATTGTCCCCTGTATTTCCTGGGAGAGCCACCTGAGCTAATTCCAGAGGTGAGGGTTTCTCAGTTCCGAGGTGGGAAGGTCCATGGCCTTTGTATTGTAAAGTCAAAAGGCCTGCCACCACCCCGACCCCAGTTGGGGCCTGTTATGTGTTTTGGAGACACTCCAGAGAGGAGGGGCAGCCCTTTCTCCTCAAACGTAGTGTCTTCGTTTTACCTCCACACAGGCGGAGGGACCTACTGCACAGGCTAGCAGGTGGCAGTGTGCTGGGTATTTGAGGAAGGTCAAGAAGGAGGGATGGAGGGAGGATGGAGAGGCAAAAGGAGGGGGGGGAGAGGGAGTTAGGAGTGGAGGCAGCCACTGATGTGCTTTCACGTACTTCATTTGAGGAAAAAGTTTGCAGAATACTTAATATGACTGGAGGTCATTTAAGGTCATTAGCTCTCATTGAATTTTGCTTCCTTGAAAAGGCTGATAATAATTATTATTCTTATAATAGCTGCTACTTGCAGAGCAGATACAACATGCCAGGCACCCTTACACTACACACACACACCCCATATGTACATACTACCTGTAGCACACGTGTGGCTCTCACAACAAGCCAGAGTTAGCTGCTGCCGTTGTCATCGCCGCGGACACAGAGGACACACAATTTATTGTACTTTCTCATAGTTGCAGAGTGTTGAGATGGGACCAGATTCAGATCCAAATCCCAGGCTCCAGGACCCCGAGGCCATGCTCTAACCATTACACAGCACTGCCTCTCTGGTCCCCTGCTCTGCATCCCTTTGTCCTTGGAGAGGATGTCCTTGAAGAATAACATCACGCCACTAGCCTCTCCGACGCCCTTCCCACCCAGATGGGAATATCTTTCCTGATTTTAGGTTTCTAATTACTACATCTGGAAATCTCCCTTTAATTACTTTGCCAGGGATCCCTGGATGGCGCAGCGGTTTGGCGCCTGCCTTTGGCCCGGAGCGCGATCCTGGAGACCCGGGATCGAATCCCACGTCGGGCTCCCGGTGCATGGAGCCTGTTTCTCCCTCTGCCTGTGTCTCTGCCTCTCTCTCTCTCTCTCTGTGACTATCATGAATAAATAAATAAAAATAAAAAAAAAATTACTTTGCCAATAGGTATTAATACCCTCAGTTGGGAGCACCTGGGTGGCTCAGTCAGTGACGTGTCTGCCTTTGGCTTAGGTCATGATCCTGGGGTCCTGGGATTGAGCCCTGCGTTGGGGAGGGGGAGTCCCTGCTCAGCAGGACGTCTGCTTCTTCTCCCTCTTTCTCTGCTCCTCCCCCTTAATTCTTTCTCCCTCTCTCAAATAAATAAATAAAATCTTTTTAAAAAAAGACCCTCAGTGTGTTCAGTAAATTACATGTATCCATCCTACAAAAAGGTCCATTGCCTCTATTTAGTTATTCATTAAAACTCCTTAAAGATGTTCAACAACCCTTTTGTATTTTTAATAACTTGAATGAAAAGCATTGAACATTCTGGTATAGAAGTAGTGAAGAACACATTATTGAATCACATTTACATAAAAAGTCAATTGAATGTAAGATAGAGAGTTCGTCACATGAAATCATTTCCCAGGGTGGGAGGCATCTGTGATGTGGGTGGCAAGTGCCCTGTGTCCTCCTTGTAGGTTGAGTCCTGTTGTAATCAACGGAGCTTGAACCATCCCCACTGGGTCGTAAGTCCTAGGAGAGCAAGGACAACGTCTCTCTCTTCACCCCCCAACCCCCGTGCTTTCATAGCCCAGAGCAATGTTTGGAACATCAGAGCATCAGTAGTATCTGCTGAAAGAATAAACAAGCGGATGACTGAATGTAGACCTGTTCAGAACGCCCCTAGATGCGTACTCTACAAATTAGCAGTGGTGACCGAGCTCTGGTCCTGTGTATGGGCCACATTAGCACCATTAATGTCAGAAATTAATCTGAACACCTAGACTCTATCCACTGGGCCTTGGGATTGCCCACTCCCCTCTTCAGTTTGGGCAAAGGTAGTATCCCACGCTGTGTCCATGGCAGGTGTCACTAATCAATCATAGCATTGTCTCAGAAACCTTGTGACCTTGACACCCCACGTACACACAACTGACCTACAGAGGTGGCAGGGCATGTGGATACTCTCGACCAGCCCTCTGAAGAAGCAGAGTTGGAGCTTTGGGAACACAGACAAGTCAGCAGAAGAGGGAACAATGGTGGTACCTTTTTGCTGTGCCCTCAGACCTCTGTGGTTGGAGTCACCCTGCAAGCTGACTTCCTTATTGCTCCAAACCCCTTTGCAGTTCCCCAAACATTATCACACTCGGGTTGGAAGCAAGCGGGCGCCCCAGCACTTTCATTACAGACTGTTTCTTTAACCACAGGGGAGAAGAATACACCCTTCCCCCATCTTAACTCTTTATTGACTCAAATAAAAACCATCCAGAAAGCCATTGCGCTGCATTAAACCTAAGTATTTAACACATACAATAAGCAAGGCATGATACTCTGGCGTGCTGATAGAGGCGATCAAAAATGAAAAACGGGAAATAAATTACAGGGTGCAAGTGCCATCGTGAGAATAAATACACTGAGTGGAAGTGAGGCGCCCCAGTTAGATAAGAAACATCGCACAGCGATCCTGGAAAGGTCGTGGACCGCAGAGCCCCATGCAGTCACCCCACCTTGGGTGGAAAATTGTCCTGCAATAGTCTGCCCCTCCTGCTCACCTTTAAAGTCAAAGCTTGTTAGGAGCACACTCTGCCAGGGCAAAATCGCTCACTGTCTCTTCTTCCATTAAAAAAAAAGGAAACAGCAGGTGTCTCCCAGCAGCACTGTCTAGGAGTGCCAACAGGACAGGAGTCAAAGTGTATGTTTCCTCCTGCTTTGTATGGACACATTCCAAATTCTGGCAAAATGCATTCGTTTTAGTGGGTGTTGGCTCACTGCAGTTTTGCTCTGAGGCATCACGAAGGTTAAGGGATTGGTGTTGCTATTGGATATTATGCCTCTAATGGAGGAGGCACAGACAGCCCAGGTCAGAAGACACCCGGACACAGCAAAGGATTTCAGATGGAAGGAGAAGCCAAAAACGCAGGTGTCTCCAGGATTGTGATGATATGCTGTGGTGTTTTCCATGCAAGCAGAGAAGGTGAGATGGGTTAACGTTATCCCTTTCCCCCTATTCCTTGTCATCTGTTAAGGAGTAGTGGTGATTACTAGTAATGATAAGACCTAACCCTTAGCACTGATTAAGAGAACCAACATGTGAGCTAGTGACAGCTGTCACCTTGCCCATCTTACCATCGATGGCATGGTAGATGGCAGCTCTTCCAGGTAGAGTGTGATGGAATCAAGACTTGAACCCAGGACACCTGGCCTCAGAGTCTGTGTCTAACCACGGTGCTACAGAGTTTCCCTGGCATCGCTCCTATCGTCCTCCACTGTCCTGAGGAACTAGAGTCTCACTATAGGCATCTCCCACATACGAACAAAAAAGGGCATGTTTCTCTCTCAGCTCCCTAGCAGCTGCTTCCAGAAATTTCCCTTTGATTTCCTGTCAATATGTTATAAACATCATCAATGGCACCTAGTGTCTTCTTGTCTCCCAGTCAGAAAAAGCCACACTGCAGTCATCAGCTGCTCATTGAAAATCACCTAATGACATTTATCAGTACTTTTATGCTATTTAATAGCCAGGATAAAAATGCATCATAAAAGAGCAGTGATGGTGAGGAACAGGTTCTACATTACATATAAAAAATCAGATTGAACTGTAGGAAAGAACATAAACTGGTTTAGTTCATTGGGTTAAAAAACACGTATTCCATATTGTAAAGCAAGGAACTCAGCACATGCTTGACCACAGATTTTGAGCACCCAGCAATTGTTCTTCCCTTGCATTTCCACAGTTTTAATTAACAGATGTTGTGTCAACTTGGCAGGTGTGAATTAGTTAAGGGCCCTGCCATGGGGAGAGTCTCCTGGGTTATGTAGGTGGCCCACTGTAACCACAGGGTGCTCTCAAGTGAAAGAAGGATAAAGTCGGAATCGAATCAGAGGAGTGAGGGTGGAGAGGCCAGCAGGAATGCAGGTGGCTCCAGGAGCTGGGGAGGGCAAGGAATGGATCTCCCGTAGAGCCTCCGGGAGGAGCACAGCCCAGTCAACAACCATAGGACCCATTTCAGGCCTCAGACTTCCAGAACTGAGATGATGCTCCTGTTGTCTTAAGCCACTATGCTGGAGGTAACTTGTTACATCAGATAGAAAACGGATGCATCTACTTTGAGGGGAAATTTTCCCAGGACGGGATAAGGCCTCTCCCATTAACTTCTGGAAACTCGTAGCCTAGGGCAATGCATGGACCAGAACAGGCATCATAACCTACGTTGATGTAATGTGTAAATACAAAAATAAATGAGTGAGTGAGCGTGGATTCTGGCTAAAAGTGTTAGAAGCATCTCTAACTATAAATCCCACTAACTGACAAAAATGGCCTGGCTGTGGTCCCGAGTGTGGGCAGCAATATTCCGACACTTCTCCGGGCACCGGGCGGGGCTCCATCCCCTGGGCTTGGGGACCAGCTGCACTCTCTCCATGCCCTGTGGCGCAGCTGTAACTTCCCACGGGCCCTTTGCTCACCTGTGTAACCTGGGGCAGGGGGCAGAGGGGGGCACACGGTGGCCGGGGTGGGGGAACTGCACTAAGTTGCAGAGTCCACGCTGTGCAGATGCAATCTAGCTATCAGAGTTGATAGGGATTGAAGAGAACTGAGAATTAATTGATAGTATTTGCCAACTCTCTCGAGAGGCAGGAGGCACAGCCGGATCTTTGGAGTGTGCCCAGGTGGAAGGAAGGGCTTTTGGCAGCCGCAGTGGTGTTTCTGTTTAGCTGCTGACCTCCCCGGGTGGAGGCCTTTCTGCAAAGGCAGCTCACCTTCGGCCCCAAGCCGGTGTCACTGCATCCCTCTGGTCCAATGGAGGGGCAGTGCCCCTGACCAACAATTGCAGTTTGTTTCTTTACTCTGGAGAGGAAAACATCTTTGCTTTCTTCCCTCAATTACCACTTTATTAATTCAAACAGAAAACACCTCGGAAAACAAACACACACTTTAAATTAAACATAAGAATGCAACACACATAATGGAGCGCACAATAAGCAAGGCATTAAAATGGAGCATGCTGATCGAGGCAATCAAAAATGCAAAACGGAAAATAAATACTCAGGAGCAGCTGTCATCCTGAGAACAAAGTCCCAGGCAGCAGAAGCAAAAGGTTGCAGCAAAGTGGAAAACTAGTAACCGAACAGCAGCAAGCTTGCAGGAGAAGACAGGCCCCCAGGCAAGAGGCTCTGCTTCTGCGTAAAAGTGAAGACCACTTTTTGCAAAATGTAATCGCTTTTAAAGAAAAAGCATGTGAGGAATGCAGTCTGTGGGGAATACAACACCTTGCTGTCATTCTATTTTTCTTCACCTAAAACCAAAGGAAAGCAGTAGAAGTCTGTTCCAATCTAGTATAAGTGTTTTCTGTGCTCCCAAAAGTCCTTGGAACGTGGGGTATGAAGCCTGAGACTCAGAAAGCATCCCCACCTTCCCCAGCCCTTGCACCCATGATCCCATCTGGCTCAGGGGTGCTGCTCAGGAGAAAGGATTCTCAAAGCAGTCTAATTAATACTTTAAATCTCCACCTCCAATACGAAATAAACTTTGTTGATTCTTCTCTTTGCTTGTGTATTTAATCCTTTCCTTGCACCAGAGGTTCAGCTGACAATGAATAGAAGGTGAGTCATAAACCCACAGTCCAGGAGGTCATACACTGCCCCCTGGCAGTGGCCACCATCAGATGTAGGATAAAACTCGAAGTCACCTTGGAGACTTGGCACTGCCTCACTCTCTGGCCCCATCACGGCCCATCCTCCCCTTCCTGGCCACACCAAGCTCTGGTGTTCCTGTGAGATGGGAATTTTATCTCTGCTGAGCTTTGTGCTCAGTTTCTTCCTCTTGTGAGTCTTTCCTCTATAGTGTCTGAAACCCGCCCTGTCCCTTCATTTAGGTCCAGCACAAACATCCAGGTGAGACATTTGATCCACAATCCCCTCCCCCAGAGGTAGGACTGTTGTGCCCAAGATTGCGAATCCGAGAAACCACCGAGGAGCCGACACCGATGCAAACACACGAGGGTTTATTTACAAGCTCGAGCTTGGGTCCAAGTGTACCCGACACAGCGGAGCAGGGACTTGGACCCCGAGACTAAGAGGCTCAGCAGCTTTATAGGGGCCAGTGGCCAATGGGATAGGCAGAAAGTTGCACAGTCATGTGGGTCCACACGCAGGTGGCCGATTGAATTACACCTTACCCTATAGGATCCACTTGAGCTGGCCTAGTACTTTGGTCAGAATCGCGCTCAGTTTTGGCGGGCACAAGGCCGGGTTACATTGTTATGAGCTGATTTCCGATTAGGGTGTGCCCCGTGGCTCGACTGGGGTGGGGCAGCGCCTTAAGCAATAAGCAGGTCATGTGGGGGTCATAGGGGAGGTGGCGGGGGCAGCACAAAATGGAGTTAGTCCTGCTCTGCTTGTCCAGGGGCAGGGGATTTTGGTTAAATTTCCTGGGTCCTACAGGACCATCAGCTGGGAAATCAAGATGCTGATCCAAAGACAAGGCAATCGGGATCCCTGGGTGGTGCAGCGGTTTAGCGCCTGCCTTTAGCCCAGGGCGCGAACCTGGAGACCCGGGATCGAATCCCACGTCGGGCTCCGGGTGCATGGAGCCCGCTTCTCCCTCTGCCTGTGTCTCTGCCTCTCTCTCTCTCTCTCTGTGACTATCATAAATAAATAAAAATTAAAAAAAAAAGATTTAAAAAACAAAGACAAGGCAATCATATATCCTGCCTTCTGGCCCAGATTCTTAACCACCCACCAGGCTTCCCCTGTGTTTTCTACAAGAAGAATTTCTTTAAAAAATTAATTGCCCAGAGAGTGCAGTGGAATTCAACAGATTTTTTCCTTAAGAAATAAGAGTAACTCATAACAGGCAGATTTTGGTGTGCCAGCATGCTTCCAAGCCCTATCAATATAAATTATAACTACTTAATCCCCACAAGAGCCCTGCGAGACAGAAACTATTAATATTCCAGTGTTACTGATGACAAATTTAATGCACAAGAGGTTAAGTAACTTGCTCAAGGTCGCACATCTTGAAATAGAGCTAGGACTCACACCCAGGTGGTCTGGCTCAGGACAGCCAGGCCACGGAAGGAATCCATGTCTTCTAACGACATAGTTCAGTGACCAAAGACAAAACCAGCCTCATCTATTTTAGAAAGAACCATACACCCAAGCTAAGCGAATTATCTCTTGCAGGCTATACACGTCTCAAAACCAAAAATTGAAGAAGAAAAAGTTTAATTGAATTGGACATCTCTATTTTGGAAAAGTTGTTTATTGGTATCTATTAAAACAGAACAAAATATATATACAATGGATTTTTTTTCTTTTTTTTAGATTTTATTTATTTATTCATGAGAGACACACACAGAGAGAGAGAGGCAGAGACACAGGCAGAGGGAGAAACAGGCTCCATGCAGGGAGCCCGACGTGGGACTTGATCCCGGGTCTCCAGGATCACACCCTGGGCTGCAGGTGGCGCTAAACCGCTGTGCCACCGGGGCTGCCCTCTACAATGGATTTTATTTAATCATCAAAAAAATGAAATCTTGCTATTTGCAATGACATGGATGAAACTAGAGGGTATTATGCTAATACCCTCTGTCAGAAGGTAGACAGAGAAATGATCAATCAGAGAAAGGCAATTATCATGTGATCTAACTCATAGGAGGCATTTAAGAAACAAAACAGAGGATCATAGAAGGAGGGGAAAAATAAAAGGAGATGAGGGAGACAAACCCTCAGAGAGGGAGACAAACCTGGAGAGACTCTTTTTTTTTTTTTTAATTTTTATTTATTTATGATAGGCACACAGTGAGAGAGAGAGGCAGAGACATAGGCAGAGGGAGAAGCAGGCTCCATGCACCGGGAGCCCGACGTGGGACTCGATCCCGGGTCTCCAGGATCGTGCCCTGGGCCAAAGGCAGGTGCCAAACCGCTGCGCCACCCAGGGATCCCCTGGAGAGACTCTTAATCATAGGAAACAAACTGAGGGTCGCAGGAGGGGTGGGGCTGGGGGCTGGGGTAACTGTGTGACGGGCATGAAGGAAGGCACATGTTGGAATGAGCACTGGGTGTTATATAAGAGTGATGAATCATTGACCTCTACCTCTGAAACTAATAATACACTGTACGTTAATTAATTGAAAAAAAAGTCCGCTTATGTTGATGTGAAATAAATAGAAAAGAGAACACATAGCTTGAGATCCAATGAGCTCTCTCCTTAGTGCACACCCAACAGAAAGGTGTGAGGGTGCCCATCTAAGGAAAGATGCAAGAATGGTCATATCTGCACCATTTGGATGGGTCAGAAATTGGAAACTGCCCAAATGTTTATGAGCCTAGGATGAATGAATGAGCTCATCAATCGTATGATGCGGTAGTGAAGAGGAACGACCGACAGCCAGGGCGCCAGTAGAGGCAGTGCTCACCCATGTGACACTGACGGCGCCAGCCAGAGTTGCTGTGTGTTTATTCCCATAATGCATAAGAACAGGTAATGCCCGTCCGCCCTCCTGGAGGTGGTTGCCCTTGGGGCGGGATGTGGCTGGAGGGGGCACGAGGGCCTTCTGGGGTATAGGTGGTCCCCGGCCTACTGGACAACCATATATGCACTTGCCCAGGTGCGTTACATTCCAATGCAAAGGTTTTTAAAAATTTAATTGATTTGCCCTCATTTCAGTATGTCCCACTCACCCTTAACTTTGCTTAGTACTTATTTTTTGTTTCCCTTCTTGAAAATTCAGGTATGTCTGAAATAATTATGTTTTCTTTGTTTTTCATGTTTTTCCTCAAAGACAGCTTTTCCCATTGTAATAGACTAGTTATTACCTGGGAACTACTCATTGTTGTTTTATTACAACGGACCGAGGGGGTCAGAGAAGGTCGAACTCTCCTGGGATGGAGGAGGGGGGATTTCTGTCCTGGCCTCAGGCCTTCGGGTGCTGAGTCAGATCTGGGGATCCCAGCCTGGGACTTTCAGCTGGTGCCCGTTTGCAGCCAGGGAGCCAGGGGAGAGGGAAAGCAGGTCAAGTCAGGGTGAGGGGCAAGAGGAGCCGGCCACCACCGTTTCTCATAAATGCTACCCGGAAAGGAAATGTGTACAGCCTCTGTGTTTGTTGACAAACCTCTAGAAATTTGTTTTGCAAAAATTCTCCTAGGAAATTATTCTGGGGGCGCCTGGGTGGCTCAGTCAGTGAAGCATCTGCCTTCGACTCAGGTTGTGATCCCAGGGTCCTGGGATTGAGCTCCCCATCGGGCTCCCTGTTCGGATAGGAGTCTGCTTCTCTCTCTCCCTCTCCCCCTCCCCCTGCTCCATTTCTCTTTCTCTCTCTCAAATAAATGAATTAAATCTTTTTTAAAAAAAGAAAAAAGAAAATTTTGGAGGGGGAAAGAGTTACAAAAGTGGTCAATCATGGTATCCAAAAAGGATTTATAACAGTAAAATGAATGAAACAGCTTAAATGTCTGACAACAGGGAAGTGCTGAAGTGTATTCCTGTGTGCACACGGGAATAGAGGAAAAGCATTAAGGAAACCAGGCTGGGAAAAGAAAGTACTTAATGACACAGGAAAATGGCAATTATAAACATTTAGAATTAAATCAAGTTACAGTGCAACGTGTGCAGCATGCTTTAAAAATCTATACCAACTTTAATATTTTTTGAGTGAAATGGAGAAATATTCTTCATACTTCCGATTAATCTGTACTTGAAATCTTAAAATTGCACTGAAACAGGATAATGGTTTTAGAAAAAAGAATGAAAAACTATATATCATTCCTTAGTAGAGCAAAGTAACTGCTTTATTCTTTGAAAGAACAATTTTAAAATAATTACAGATTCACAGAAATTTGTAAAGAAACATACAGGGAGGTCCCATGCTTCCTGCACCCAAACTGTCCCAATATTAACATCTTGCAAACTGTGATTGAGTATAGAAATCAGAAAATTAATGACATTGGTCCAATCCATGGAGTCTATTCAGATTTTAGGGTTACACATGCCCCTAAGTGTATGCATGTGTGTGTGTATGTGTGTGTGTGTCTGAAATTTTATCACATGTACTGACTGTGAAGCCACCACCACAAGCAAGGACGTAACTGTCCCTTGCTGCAAAGCCCCCCGATGCAGTTGTACTGTTTTACATTTCCAGTTTTTCCACAGCCTCACTGGCATTTGGTTTTCGGTGTGCTTTTGTGAATGTGTGTGTTTTCATAAGAAAAAAATGCAAAAGGAGCGTGTGGCTGGCTCAGTTTGTAAGCATGTGACTCTTGATCTTGGAGTTGTGAGTTTGAGCCCCACACTAGGTGTAGAGATAACTTAGAAGAAAGAAAAAGAAAAACATACCCAGGAAAGACTGCAACCACCTACACAAAAACCCATTAAGCACGGTGGGTGAGTGGGATTACAAAGGCTGCAAGTGATTCTCCTTGTTTCTCCCCTGAATTTTACACCTCAAATGTGTGTTGCTTTTGTATTCAGAAAACAGGAAGTTACTCTTTTATTCGAGGAAGTATTTGGGACCTGGGGCATAGTCCATGGTGTTAGCCTTGATGGCTGAGATCGTACAGACTGAATTGTGCACGTTTCTACAGGTTCGTGCAACAACCGTCCCTCTCTGGCTGATCTTTATGAAAAAAATAATCTTGAGTTTGCTCCCTATTCATTATATCGCATTTCACTATTGTGGGTACAGAAAATTTGAATTTAACCAAAACTTAAGTTAAACACAGGACAAGTTAGATTGGGATGCCTTGGTTAATTATAAATGAGTAAAAATACGAGATGCTTGAGAATCATAATTTTTAGTTGGCAGAGGAAATCATAGCTGGTGGCATCTTGGTGATAAGGTATCTGAAGCAATCTGTTTGGTTTTGTTCTGAAATCTGAATTTGTTATTCCTTTCAAAAACCAGTTTACTCCAAAAATGGACACATACAGGGGCACCTGGGTGGCTCAGTGGTGGAGCTTCTGCCTTCTGCTCAGGTCATGATCCTGGGGTCCTGGGATCGAGTCCCACATAGACCTCCCCGCAAGGAGCCTGCTTCTCCCTCTGCCTGTGTCTCTGCCTCTCTCTGTGTCTCTCATGAATAAATAAATAAATAAAATCTTTAAAGAAAAAAAGGGAACACATACAGAGACTATATTTAATGCTGGTTTTGTCATCAAAGTAATATTTTAATCTATTTTCATCTGAAACAAAGATTACAAATCACTCTGCTTGTTATTCTGTTTTGCTCTACTCAATGGAGATCATTTTTTTAAAGATCATTTTAACTAATCATTTTAATTTAATCATTTTTTCTGACTTCCCAGAGTAGAATTCATTAGAACTGCGGATAGAGTGTATTTGTGCACAGGGGTTTTCAGAATTCCAGGGAAGTTTGTTGTTGCTGGGGTGACAGGCTTGAGCTGGTAATTCATGCCACCACCACCCCCTGGCTCCCACTGCCCATGGAGAGAGAATACCTGTGACTTTGGGATTTTCTTTCCTTTTTTTCTGGAATCCCTAAAGTCTCCCTCTTCTTATTCTGGAACCTTCCAGAATAAGGATTTCCAGGCAAAGTCTTTCAAGCTGGAGGATTAGGCCAGCAGTCTTTATAGTAAGGCTGGTTAAAATAAATTAACCTGTTATCCTGAAATTTCTTACCTCTGTCAGAACACAAGGAGAAAATGCCAAACAGCCTAATTGCACTTTGAAGTTTTTCCCCAGACTTCAACTGACCTGTTCTTTTTCTCCATACATGGTTGGATGAAAGTGGTACTTAGAGATTTGCCATAAAAGGTCATCCTACTGTGGCAACAGAGGCTAGGTCATCATTTCCTTTGGCCCTGTAGCCTCCTGCTGCTTCGTAAGACAGACTCAGGCTTTCACACTTTCAACTGAAGGCACAGAAATACAGGGGAGAGACAGGGTGGCCCTGGTGACAGGCATCCGAGTCTCCCCTCCCCTAGTCTCCTGACCTATTTTGTTATGTGAGTAGGAGCAAGATGGTTGTTCTGACAAATGATGAGCTGTTAGCCTGTTTACAGAGTCAGCAAGAGTTTCTGGAAGGTTTTTTTGGTTGAGTCAGAGAGGATCTCTTAAGGAACATGGAGCTATGATTTCCTGAGTCCCTCTAGACCATGAATCAGGTTGACTTTTCTCAAGCAGAAAAAAAAAAGGCATAAATCAAAAGAAAGATAAAGATGCATGCAGAGTGACGTTCCTTATGCACAGGTGTTCCGATTAATCAACAATTCAGCACTGGAGAACTGCAGGCATAAGGCCTTCAGGTGCTATCGTTATACATGGATGCCTAATCCTGGGGCCCTCAGGGTACTTCTCTCTGAGCCTCACCACTGTCCTCTTGTGTAGAGAGAGGACAGGAACAAGACCCACTCCTGGTTCTTATGAGGATTCAATGAGATTGTGGGTGCAATGTGTCTGGCCCAGGGCCAGGGATCCAGTAAGTGCCAAGTGGAGTGCTCTGTGCTGATGCTGTATGTATGGCATTCTCAGTAACATGTGTTCACAATATAGCAACAGTCCTATTGTAATACATAGAAATAATTCACTTTTTTTTTTTACAAGATTTCATTTATTTATTTGAAAGAGATAGAGATAGAGAGAGAGAGAGAGAGAGAGAGCACAGAGGGAGAAGGAGAAGCAGACTCCCCATTGAGCAGGAAGCTTGACATGGGGCTCAATCCCAGGACCCCAGGATCATGACCTGAGCCAAAGACAGACGCTTCACTGACTGAGCCACCCACGCGCCCAGAAATAATTCACTTTTATTTGGGCCTGTCTACACTTGCCTCTTGTGTGGTGGGGCATCAGAAAATAGGGATGTAAGTTGGGACTTGTACCCAAGTCAGGGGTCACTGTGGAATTCTATTAAATTTCTAAGCCTCTGGGAAGTCTGCAGAGGAGCCATCATCTCTCCAGCACCCAACACAGTGCCAGGCACATAGGGGTCCCTCAGTGAACACATGGGGACTACTGAGTAAGCCTTCAATGGGGGCACCTGCTCTTCTCTTCCTAGAAACCCCCTGGGGATCTGCCATGGCAGACAAAGAAGCTACTTCCTGTGGTTTGAATGTGTTTGGATGCATTTTAATTACAAGACCATTGGATAATAAAAAGAATAAGGATTATCACAAGAATGGCTGAATTTAGAGCAGTAGATATTCATGTATTGTGAGGAAGAGCTTTCTGATAAACGAAGCCATCTAAAACCTCGGCAGACCTCGGATGATTTTTAAATCCTCTGACGGATGTGTATGTCCACAGTGAGGAAGGAGCCTCACAAAACAGAGGCAGATAACTTGCTCATGACCTTATCAAAAATCACTTCAGCTCTTCCATATTATCTACCCCAGAGTGAAGAATAGCGGAACACACGATTTGCCAGAGTCATGTCACTCCTGTAAGTCTGTGAGCTCCTGGGGACGGTTCCTTCCCTGTTAGAGCCAAGACAACATCCATATGCCCAGAATAGCACCTGCCATATTGTATATTCCTAGTAAATATGTGTTGACTAAATGAATTAATTAGAGGGATAGACCCATTAAACCAACTGTTTTCTCAACTTTTCTGCACTGGTGTCTCTCAAGCACAGCAAAGTCATTTCTCCTGGGTACAACCCATTTTTTTTATAATGAGGCCTATTTTAAAACAGGGGGGCACCTGGCTGGCTCAGTCAGTGGAGCATGCAATTCTTGACCGGGGTAGAGATTACATAAGCAAATAAAAAATAAATATATAAAGCAACCATGCAGGTTTAGACAGGTGCAGAGTCTGCACGATCAGATCTGAGTGGCACCGTGGGGAAGACATGATGGCATATGCACTGTCATTAGGGCCTAGACAGGAAGGGCTTTGGTTCCTTTTTTCAGAAGTATTTCAACCTCCAAAATTATGGAAAGTGTCAAGCCACGTTGTCGAAAATCGCTGAGAAATTATATTCCATGAATACATCAGTGAACGAAATCCTGGGTGTCCCAGTCCTGAAGTGAATCCATAGCATTTCTGCATGAATATATACTGAGAATAGTGAATAACAAGATCTTCCTTAAAAGATGTTTGTAAAGGGGCTCATGGGTGGCTCAGTCGGTTGAGCATCTGCCTTCAGCTCAGGTCATGATCTTGGGGTCTTGGGTTCCCTGCTCAGTGAGGAGTCTGCTTCTCCCTCTCCCTCTGTTCCTCCTCCCACTTGTGCTCTCTCTTTCTCTCCACCTTAAAAAAAAAATCTGAAAAAAAAAGATGTTAAGATGTGTTTTTTTTGTTTGTTTTGTTTTGTTTTGTTTAGAACTTAAAATTTAAGTAAAAGTGGCATGATCCTGAATATTTCTGCTTGGATTAATAGCTAATGTGTCAAACTAGTATAAACCTAGAATCCAAAGTCCATTAAATTCCCTCCTTTAAATTCCCTATTTGAGAGGCTTTCAGTGAGTTGCCAGGTAAGAGTCTACTACTAAATAATTTTGAGGATTAAGGTGATGTTGGAAACAGCTCTGTATAAACTGCCTTTGTAAATAATTACTGAGTCTGTTTTGCCCTAAAATGTTTCCATCAGTACCAAGATTAGGACAGCTCACATTTTCTCCTAATCAACTGTACAATGTCTATGTTACATAATCTATAGAAAATATTGATCTGGACATCACTGTTAAGCTCACCTATGCCTCCGGAGGAAAGACTTTCATTTCCATAAACAACTTAAAGGGTAAGTAAGGAGAAAATCCAAGCACTATGGTTGCTCTGCAAAGAATAATACCAAGAAGCTGCTACAATGTGTTTTTATAGACTAGAAGGTTCTCTGTACACAGGGAGGCCTATCTCAGAAGAAACTGCTTCTAGGGACCACAGTCAGATAGAGCAAGGCTCAAATCCCCCCTCTAGGGAGTCCCGGGTGGCTCAGTAGTTGAGTGTCTGCCTTTGACTCAGGTTGTGATCCCGGGGTCCTGGGATCGTGTCCCACATCAGGATCCCTGTGGGAGCCTGCTTCTCCCTCTACCTATGTCTCTGCGTCTCTTTCTCTCTCTGTCTCTCACGAATAAATAAATAAAATCTTAAAAAAAAAATCCCACCTCTACTGCTTATCGCCTGAGGGGTGGTGGACAAAGTACCTAACTTCTTTAAGCTCCAGATTTGACATCATTAAGTGGGGATGATGATAGGATCTACTTCTTACAGTTGCTACTCTGAGTAAATTAGGTAAGAAGGTGCTTTTAAAGCTCTTAGCAGGGGATCCCTGGGTGGCGCAGTGGTTTGGCACCTGCCTTTGGCCCAGGGTGGATCCTGGAGACCCGGGATCGAATCCCACATCGGGCTCCTGGTGCATGGAGCCTGCTTCTCCCTCTGCCTGTGTCTCTGCCTCTCTCTCTCTCTCTCTCTCTCTCTCTCTGTGACTATCATAAATAAATAAAAATTAAAAAAAAAAAAGACTGAAAATGCCTGACAAATTATTAAAAAAAAAAAATAAATAAAGCTCTTAGCATTGGTGATTGGCACATAATTATGTACGTTATTGATCATTTTAATTCTTACAACTATTGCTATTGGGCAGCCCCGGTGGCACAGCGGTTTAGCGCCTCCTGCAGCCTGGGGTGTGATCCTGGAGATCCAGGATCGAGTCCCACATCCGGCTCCTTGCATGGAGCCTGCTTCTCCCTCTGCCTCTGTCTCTGTCTCTGTTTCTTTCTCTGTGTCTCTCATGAAGAAAATAAATAAAATCTTAAAAAAAAAACTAAAAAAAAAAAAACAACTATTGCTATTATTGAGCTTTGAGCAGGTTTACTCTGCTTGCATTTTGAGGCAGAACTTCTATCCAATGGAGATGTCATCCCTTAGAACAGGCTACTCTGTAAACAGCTGGATGGCAGTTCTGATCAGGGATAGAGGCTGATCCTTGAAAGGAGAATACAAGTTGCTACAGGCTGTTACTTGTTAACAATACTGGTCAGTGTGGTAGCATCCATAAGGAGTCAAAAGTCACATTTCCATCTTGGTTGTTAAATCTTCGATGTCTTGGAGAGACTTGAGGTTTTTTTTTTTTTTTTTTTTTTTTAAAGATTTTATTTATTTATTCATGAGAAACACAGAGAGAGAGGCAGAAACACAGGCAGAGGGAGAAGCAGGCTCCATGCAGGGAGTCCGATGTGGGACTCGATTCCGGGTCCCCAGGATCACACCCCAGGCTGCTGGTGGCGCCAAACTGCTGTGCCACCTGGGCTGCCTGAGACTGAGTTTCAAGTAAGTGCACCTTTTAGATTGGTCTTCAGTAGGAGGGGTTCATTTAAGGGTCTTTGGTTTTAAAACCTCTGCCTCAGCAAATGAAGGATCTTATTAATAAAGTCTTCACCTTAAGTCTTCATCACCTTAATAATGAACTTCACCTTTCAGCCAAATTGGAGCTACAAGCATGAGATTTAGTCTCCCAGCTGCAACAACTAAAAACCAGATTAGAAAGATCTGAAACATGCGTAGGATGCCAAAAGTAGATAAACAACAAAGGACAGAGAGACATGGAACATATGGTGAGCCCTACACCTGCTCCAGGTAGCTGTGTTGAGTTTCCTGACCGTGGAGTGGGATGGGGAGCCCTCTGGGGCTTGCGGGGAGCCCTCTGGGGCTTGTGGAGCCCCAGATCATAGATTGAGGAGACAGAGGTAGGGGTTGGGGAAAACCAAGTTTAGAGTTCGGAGGACACATGACCAGGCAGAGACAGTGCTTTGCAGGTGTGCCTAGAGTCCCCCTCGAGTACACAGCTCACATGTGTGAGGTTAAAGCATGTGTGTGAGCAAAGACTTGCCAGACGGAATCGGAGCCAGCAGGCTTGGCACATATAGTGTTGGGAATGGCATCTGTCTCCATCAGCCAGATTAGCAAACCCTAGGATTCACGCGGGACTGGGTAAAGTCTGCCCAGGGGTCTTTCCTCAGTAGTGGAGAATGATTAACTTTCATTTGGGCTTGTTCCTTGCTCAGCTCACAAATCTCAAAAGCAAGACCTGTTTCCAAGTAACTGAACCATATCCCAGAGCAAAGCTCAAGATTTCTAAAATGCAAAAATGTCCAGCAGCCAACAAGGTAAAATTCACAATGTCTGACATCAAGTCAAAAGCTGTTAGGCCTGCAAAGGAACCAGAAGAGCTCACCAGTAATGAGGAGATCAATCAATCAACCAATCAATCAAACCATCCAAGAATTGATACAGCAATTGCAATGAGCAGGTAAAGACATTAAAAGTAATTGTCATGTCATGGTATTATTTATAGTAAGAGAATCAAGTTAAATTTTCTCTCTCATTTGTGAAAATATAGATTGATTTTTTTTTTTTTAAATAACACTTTCCAGAAATCCTAGGAGGTCAAAGAAAAAATCCTAGGAGGTCTTTCTTGTTGAACCCATACTCCCACTGTTTGTCATTCACCACCCCACCCCCACCCCAAAGAGAAGTCAGTGTTTTCCTATTCCTGAGTATTTGGGCATTTCTAAACTTGTAGCGCTCCAAAAGACTTTCTTGATGATGTTAAATTTGGTTCTTTTTTTCCAGATAAATTACGGTTCACTGGAAATCACACTTCAAACAATTGCTTCAAGCTGGTGTATCACCCAAAGGGGGAATCTGGGGTAAATGTGAACCAAAACAGCAAAGGCATGTATATTCTTCAGCTTAATTTTGGGAGTCAAAGCCAGGAGCAAAGTGTCAGACAACTGAGGCGACCCATGGAAAATACTTCCTTTGATTACCTTTATTATATCCCAGAGGGCACCCTGATAAGCCCACATGCAAGTCCAAGGGGTTTGTTTACTAATACGACAATATGCTCTATTACCTAACTTATGGGAATGAAAACAGTAATCTTTGCTGTTCCTCTATTGCTAATATCATTGCCCAAATTTCAGGACTGGAAATGGGGAGATTCAATCCAGAGGATTTGTAAAATGCCAAACTTGAATAACACTTGAATGGCATATTAAGGCTAATTTCATCCTGCTGCAGGATGGATCTGGTGCTTATTGCTTTGGGCATATGTTCCTGCGCTCAGGGAAGGGAGCTGTATTAAATCAAGTGCGTTCTTCTGTACTTGAAAATACTGTGTAATAAGAAATAGATCTCCTTCTTTTTTGTATTCTCTCTTTACCTTTTGAACTTCACGGTCTGGCCTAAGCCCACATAATGCTTGAATTAAGTGATTCGCTATAATTGGCCTAGATGTGGGCCCAGGAAGGGAAAAGTGGTAGATGGTTCCAGTCAATTCATCTTAACACACGAAGAGTCTGTCTCTTCTATTTGGGGTGATTAGAATAACAGCACGGGCTTCTGCTCCTGGCCATGGTGAATTAGCTACTGGTGGAATAATCCCCCCTTTGAGGACGTGCCATGGAAAATAGGAACAAGGTGAATGAAATTTTACGACCCATATATTAAATCACAGAGCAGGACAACTCATTGGTTCGTAGGATATTCCTTTATTAATACATGTTTATATTTGCTATTTGCTGATAGATTCCCAAAGACAATTCATAGTATATTAAAACATACACCAAAATCTCTCTTATTTTAGTGGGGAGTGAACAAGCAAATAAATCAAGAAAGAAAGCAGGAGCTGAGAAATGAAGCTCATTCTTGTTTTCCCAGGAAATTTCAGCCTTCCTCCTTTCTAAATGTGGTGACCTGAATCCTCCAAGGGCACACACCTACTATAGACTTTACATCTTCAGATTTTGAGTTTGGAACAATCTATAGTTATAACTATCCTGTTAAGTCCTACCCCCTGAAACCTAAAGGCAGCCTGGTAGTCACCACCATCATATTCGCCCTGTTACTTTTTTACCCCATTACCCAGGCTCCGAATCATGTGGGTAAGAAAGCAAAATTTAATTTCCTTCCCAGCAAATGTCACCGCTGTGCCAGAGGACTAAGTTGGGAACACTGTGAGCAAAACATTTCATACAGCTTTCATGCTTAGAGTCAATATTTTAGCTTATAATTTTTTGTGTGTGCGGACTAAATGCTCACAAGAATTTCTTCTCAGTGACACTTCAGCCACCCTGAAAGAATGGATGCCAGCATGGATTCTGTTTGGTGGCTTCACTGGGGAGTTCCCCAATACTGCTTTTTATGGTAATGAAACAACCATTTTCATGGAGGATGCGTGAAGCCTACTATGGCTACAAATGGTTTTCATGGCAGCTAGTAAAGGGAATCTTGGTGTCATTAGGACAGAGTTGGTCCATGAGCTTTGACATTATCCCCAAATGGACAATGACAATTTACTTAATAATTAATTACAAAATATAGTATTAAAATTAATTGATTTTATAATAGTTTTGAATGTACAGAAAAGTTGCCAAGATAGTGCAGAGTTGCCATATACCCCATACCTGGTTTCCTTAGCATTAACATCTTAATGTCTTTCTTTTTTTTTTAATTTTCAAAATTTATTTTACAGAGAGAGAAATTGTACACACAAGTAGGGCGAGTGGCAGGGGGAGAGGGAGAAGCAGGCTCGCTGCTGAGCAGGAAGCCTGATGTGGGACTCCATCTCAGGACCCTGGGATCATGACCTGCGTCAAAGGCAGATGCTTAACCAACTAAGTCACCCAAGCACCCCAACATCTTAATCTCTACAGTATTTTTAAATCATAACCTTTGGTTCAGTATCCACACATTATTAACTAAAGTCCATTTTTATTTCAATTTCCTTAATTTTTACCTAATGTCTTCATTCTGTGCCAGGATCCCATTCAGAATATCACATTACATACCGTGGTCTGGTCTCCTTAGGCTCCTTTTGGCTGACTTTCTCAGATGTTCCTTGTTTTTTATGATCTTCACAGTTTTGAGGAGTACCAGTCAGGTATTGGATAGAATGCCCTTCAAACTTGGCTTGTCTGTTGTTTGTATCATGGTGGGACACAAAGTTCTCTGAGATAATTTTTTATGTCTTTTAAAAAGCATAGCATAGGCAGTTTCAAGAAATAATACAGTTTTATCACCACAAGAAATAATTCTTTGTCCTCTTTGCCCAGTACCCTGCAATGGTAACAGTTGTGACATCACAATTAGGACATTGGGGTTTGTGCAACTCCCAGATTTTACTTCCCCTCCACCAGTTACACATGTAGCCAGCTGTGTGTCTGTGTGTGTTGGGGAGGAAGACGTCCCTCTGCTCTGTGGTCCTTCTAGCTGGACTGGGAATCAAACAGACATAAGACAAATGAACAGGGGAAAACCAAATTTAATGGGCATACCTATGAGGAATCCATGCACACAGGCAATTCCCCAGACAATAAGGCAACAGGAAGCTTCTGTGATCTAAGGAAAAAGTAGGGGTCTGAGGATACCAAGTTGAGAAATCTCATTGGCAAGAAGGTGAAAGCAGGTATTTGGAAAAAACGAGGTTATTCTATTATGCAGATGAATTCCTTTGGGTTGTGCGGTCTCGGTCTCGGGGCCTCATGAAAGCTTGTCCTCCCCAGACAGACTCTCCTTTTCAAGGTCAATGTAGGCAGTTCTGGGGGAGGCAGAGAGCCTTTCCTGCATATGCTGGGTTTTGACTACTTTTAACTCAAAATAATCTTTTTGCCAAAGTGGCACATTTTGGGATGTCTCATCTTGCACCCCTTTGTGTGCCTGCATATGTGTGTGTGTGTGTGTGTGTGATGTAGGAAAAGATGCTAAGGATCAAAGCCGATGGGCCAAGAAAGAATTCTTGAGATGTCTTTGGTGGAAAAAGGTAGTTTTATTAAAGCATGGGGACAGGATCCGTGGCCAGGAAGAGCTGCTGCCCCAGGCTTGTGAGGGATGACTGGTTGTATACTATGGAGCTGAGGGAGGTAAAGACAGGGAAGTTTCCAGAACGATTTTCATATACTAAAGAAGACCCAAGGATGCTAGAGGCCTTGCTATTAACAGTAAAGCTAAGGTGGTTTTTCCCTCTAGCAAGGCATCAACATTAAGACAGTTGGGAGCTTCCTGGAGGAAACATACACTCTGCCTGACTCAAGTATTTGCCAATGGGCTGCAGGTTATTAGGCCATTTAACTCTCTCTATATCTAACTTCTACCTTTACTCCCCACATCAACAGCCTCTCCTTTTCTAAAATTTTTGTCAGCTCGAAAAACATTATATATATGGAATCACATAGTAAATGACTTTTCAGGATTGGATTTTTTTCCCCCGCTATGCAACATAATAGCCTGGAGATCCCTCCAAGTAATCATGTGTCTCAATGTTCTGCTCCTTGGATATGGCTCTGGAGTGTGCCCTGGTGTGGATGCTCTTCTGCTGACCCACTCACCTGCTGAAGGACACCTGAACTAATCCTTCTTTTGGGCTGTGACAAATAAAGTCACCATGAACACACGACTGATGAGTTTTTTTCTTCCCTGGTAGGAAAGTAAACAAGCTCCAGATAGAGCAAAACTCCTTTTCCATGATGGGTTATTATTATTTTTTTCCAGTCTCCATGTAATGAGCAAGTTTCTGGTGAGCATCCCTTTGAGTTAAAAACCCTTGTCTCCTCCAAAACGTATCTTTGTAAACTATTCCCCAAATATATTCATTTTTTGGAGATTGGGCCTTAATAGTTGCCTCCCTCATCGCCTCAGAACTGTTTGTTATTTATTCCACTGCAGACCCAGCGTGGCCCCTCCTGTGTCTTGGGGGCCCCTGCCACAGTCCCAGGACAGGTGTCCTTTACCTCTGGATTTGACGATTGGAATCATGGTGTTGGGGAATTGGAAAGAGGATTCTGAGAGCAAAACACATCCCTCCCTTCATGGCCCAGTGGCCAGCAGAGGCGCTTTAGCTGTGCTTGGCACAGTGTTGAGGATCTGTGGTTTCTCTGTGTTGATTTTTTTCCCTTAAATATCTCCATTTTCTTTAAAACTATATTTTACCCCCTTTTACACCTACGGCCATCTTCAGGATGGATATGAGCCCCTTGAAGACAAAGGCTGGAATTACGGAACACATCTCATTGCCACCTGCTGCCAGTTAACATAACTCAGGGAGCCTACGTGGACACACATTGAGGCTGGAGAGCGAGGTTCTCGTCTCATGAAGTTGAAGAATGAATCTCCAGGACAAAGGAGAGTGAGTAAAGTGTTAGAATTGTATTAAGTGAGGACACAGAGAAAGCTCTCAGGAGTGAGAGGGGTCCGGACAGGGTGGCCACTGGGGGCTTGTAGGGTTGATCTTTTATTGAAAGCCAGTCAGGGAACTTAAATCCTTTTAACATCTCTACTGATAGCATCCTTGAGTACGGACTAGTGATCACATCTTTACTGGCTTACTACCTTTTTAGGGTCTGGTAATGTTTTTTGGTCACAAGTAGCTGTTAGAACCAGAACCCCTCTCCCTGATACCTGGGACAGGATGGTATGGTTTGTTTCTTCATCTCTGGTTTCCTTTCACCTTCACATTTTTGGAATTTTGTCAACCTGATCCCATGGTCCCTTACCTACTGCTTCCTATCTGGCCCTGCCTGTTCCTTACTCAGCATGACTTGTCCAGACTCAAACCCTCCCCCTGCTGCCTGGAGGTGACTTATTCCTACAACCTCCTGTTAAGAAAGACCAATCAGCCTTGGCGACAGAGCTACAGAATGGGAACTGGAGCTGGAGTGATTTGGTAAGTTGCCAAGGAAACATGAAACCTCCCTAGCACTAGCACTGGTGTTGGGGTGCAGTGACAAGTTAGTGCAAGCATAAGTGCTGGGGCAATCCATGGGTGGTGCAGGCAGGTTAACCATTCCCTAGCCTGGAGTAGATGGGACCTGTTCGGGCTGGGCTATCACAAAATACCACGGACCAAGTAGCTTACAAACAACAGAAATTTATCATTCGTGGTCTTGGAGGCTGAAGTCCAAGATCAGGGTGCCAGCAAGGTCAGGAGAAGGCCACTTCCTGTTATACCCTCATTGGGAAGAAGGGGTGAGGGAGCTCTGTGGGGTCTCTTTTACAAGAGCACTCATTCCATTCATGACCTAATCATCTCCCACGGTCACTGTGGGTAATAGGATTTCAACAGATGGATTTTGGGGGGGGGACACTGACATTCAGACCATAGCGGTAACCAACACTATGTTAGATATTACGGGAGATAATTTTTTCAAGTCCACTAGTTACCATCTGAAGAGCTTGCAGTTTGGGAAGACAAGATATAGCCCGTAGAAGGTGTGGACAGGACATAAGGGCTAGACTGTATGGTGTAGACTGAGTGTGCTCTTGTGGTTTGGAGCCAGCGGGCTCGTGGCTGAGGTGGGATTGGATGGGGCATCCATGGTTCTCAGACGGGACATTGCAGGCAGAACAAACAGTGGAGTTGAGGTGTAGCATGCACGTGGGGAGGTGGCAGGTTGAGCTGGATGCAGAGACAGGAGATGGGGCTCTTCCAGGTCCCCCGAGCAGGACCCCCAGCAGACAGGAGCTTGTACCGCAGAGCCAGACTGCCCGGGTCTGAATCCCAGCTCTGCTGCTGCCCTCTCGGGGACCCCGGCAGGCCCTCAGTGTCTCTGCACCATGCTTGTCTGTAGAATGGGGATGCTAATCGCTCCTGGAGCAGTGCCTGATACTCAACCCAGGGGGATGAAACACTTAACGTGGTGGCCTAAAAATAATTTCAAACCTCTCAATGCAGCGTATCTAAGATGTACATAGATGCGGGCAGCCCCGGTGGCGCAGCGGTTTGGCGCTGCCTGTAGCCCAGGGCGTGATCCTGGAGACCCTGGATGGAGTCCCACGTCAGGCTCTCTGTACGGTGCCTGCTTCTCCCTCTGCCTGTGTCTCTGCCTCTCTCTCTGTCTCTATGAATAAATAAATAAAATCTTTTTTTTAAAAAAAAGATGTACATAGATGCTAGTGGGTAATTTTACCTGGAAAGATATTTAATCATTCTTTAGATGGTTCCTAATAATTCCATTATCCTTTCTTCTACCTTCTCAAAGACACCCACCTATACACCTACCAAGAGCAAAGAGCCAGCTGCAAGAAAGAGGTGATCAATAGGACATTCCAAAGAGGCTGTAACTCTCAGGGCACAAATTCCGGCCTAACAGGCTGTATTTGGAGGGAGGCCCTTCTGCATCTTGATGTGGGTCTGGAGCCCCCAGGGCAGGGACTGGGGCGTGGCTGGTCCCCGACAGGTGTTCTCAACATCTGTGCTAGCTGGGGACCTGGCTGGGCCAGGTGGCCACTGTTCACGCTCTGGCCTTCTCAGAGAGGCCAGGTCCAGGCTGCCTGAGCCTTCTGGACTTGGAACATTCTGTGCAGGTGAATCTCAGGTGAAAGCCTCCTGCCTCCTAATTTTAGAGGCTCTCTTCCCGAGCAGCAGAGCCTTGGCTTTCTCCAGTGTGGCTTTCTCCAGCTCCGGTTCTGCAGTTTGTCATCATTGATGTAGCTACAGACTGCCCCCCACCCTGCTGACCCAGCTTCAGTCCAGGCAAATGCAGAGAAGCCCAGGGAAGAGGGGATGGCACCCAGTTGCTGCCAAACCAAGCTCCCAAAGAGGGAACTCCCTCCCTCCCAGAGGGAGATAAGCAGGGCAGTGTTCTGCAGAGGAAGGTGTCAGCCCTCTTCTTGCCACTGGTCTCCAGGCTCTGAGGCCAACTGAGCCAGGACCTGGGGCCTGATACCCAGGTACACCTGTCTCCTTAGGGTGGGGAGTGGGTTATGGGCAGGGGGATGTCTCTGCCTGCCAGGGAGGGAGTATGGGAGGATGGACGTTTCCAGTCGTCCCATGTGCTGCCTCCCATGTGATGACATGAGAGTGGCCTGCGGTGAGTTTTACACCATCTCTACTTCCAGTCTCCACCAAATAAAACATTTTAGAGATCCATAAAGACTATCTACTTCCAACAAAGCCATCAAGAGTGGAAACTAGTGCCACTTCTGGAAGGACCACATTTAGGAGTAGGATGAGCCTCCAGAGCTGTGGGCACTTATTCAACATGACCCCACGGAGTTGGAGCAGACCTGGGTAGGGAGGACAGGCCGTCCCCTGTATGCACGTAGACGAGACCAAGTTTCATGTGTGTGGGACCTGATTTGAAAGTTCAGATGCAGGGTGGTTGCTGCTCCCAATACCCTGAGATCTGTCCATCCTGCGTGCCCACCACGACGAGTGGCAAGGATCCCAAACATTGTGGACGTCGTCGAAGGCAGGAGAAGCTGTGCTGCACTGTTGGTACATAGCTCAGCTGTGGGCTTGCCTGGATGTTCCCTAGCCCAGTCTTACTTTTAGGTTAAAACTGCCCACTTTAGGGCAGCCCCAGTGGCTTAGCGGTTTAGCGCCGCCTTCAGCCCAGGGCGTGATCCTGGAGACTGGGGATCGAGTCCCACGTCAGGCTCCCTGCTTGGAGCCTGCTTTTCCCTCTGCCTCTCTCTCTCTCTCTCTCTCTCTCTCTCTCTCTCTCAATCTCTCTGTCTCTCAAATAAATAAAATCTTAAAAAAAAAACCCTGCCCACTTTAGAGGTGTCCTTGGTTCAAATCAAAGAGTAAAAGTCCTCTCCTGCCTTGTTCTCTCCAATTTACAGCCAAGGATCTGACTCTTTAAAGACAAGTTTCCTGGGACCATCTCCGTGGTGGTAGGTGTGCTGGGGTCTCAGTGTGAAGGCAGATCTACCACCCCTGGTTCATGTCCCATCCCCCCATGTGCTTGCACCGATGTGGTCCTGGGGGCATCCTGGCCACCTTGACAGTTGAGGCCCGGCCTTCAGGAGCTCACACACAAAGGAGGGAGGGTTTAGACAGTGCACAGGCAAATGAATAAACCACACACACACACACACACACACACATACACGCACAGAGAGGACTTCTAGGTGAGGATAAATGCTATGAAGGCAATAGATGAGGTGGTTTGATGAAGAGAGACTGGACCAGGTTGTTGGAGCTGCCAGAGGCAGCTGAGTCCAGGAGGCTTCTCCAGGAAGTGGCATGAGGATGTCCCTCTAAGGAAGGAGGGGGCAAAGGAGCTAAACCAGGAGTAGGAGCTCCAGATAGCTCTCTGCTCCTCCCTGTTCGACAGACAGCCGCATCTTCTGGTGCAGGGCCAGCCGCGTCCCCGAGACATGATGGTGAAGGTCAGAGTGAACGGATTTGGCCGTATTGGGCGCCTGGTCACCAGGGCTGCTTTTAACTCTGGCAAAGTGGATATTGTCGCCATCAATGACCCCTTCATTGATCTCAACTACATGGTGTACATGTTCCAGTATGATTCTACCCACGACAAATTCCACGGCACAGTCAAGGCTGAGAACGGGAAACTTGTCATTAACGGGAAAGTCCATCTCCATCTTCCAGGAGTGAGATCCCGCCAACATCAAATGGGGTGATGCTGGTGCTGAGTATGTTGTGGAGTCCACTGGGGTCTTCACCACCATGGAGAAGGCTGGGGCTCACTTGAAGGGCGGGGCCAAGAGGGTCATCATCTCTGCTCCTTTTGCTGATGCCCCCATGTTTGTGATGGGCATGAACCATGAGAAGTATGACAACTCCCTCAAGATTGTCAGCAATGCCTCCTGCACCACCAACTGCTTGGCTCCTCTATCCAAAGTCATCAATGACCACTTCGGCATCGTGGAGGGCCTCATGACCACCATCCATGCCATCACTGCCACCCAGAAGACCGTGGACGGCCCCTCTGGGAAGCTGTGGCGTGATGGCCGAGCGGCTGCCCAGAACATCATCCCTGCTTCCACTGGCACCGCCAAGGCTGTGGGCAAGGTCATCCCTGAGCTGAACGGGAAGCTCACTGGCATGGCCTTCCATGTCCCCACCCCCAATGTGTCAGTTGTGGATCTGACCTGCTGCCTGGAGAAAGCTGCCAAATATGACGACATCAAGAAGGTAGTGAAGCAGGCATCGGAGGGCCCCCTCAAGGGCATCCTGGGCTACACTGAGGACCCGGTTGTCTCCTGTGACTTCAACAGTGACACCCACTCTTCCACCTTTGACACCGGGGCTGGCATTGCCCTCAATGACCACTTCGTCAAGATCATTTCCTGGTATGATGATGAATTTGGCTACAGCAACCGGGTGGTGGACCTCATGGTCCACATGGCCTCCAAGGAGTAAGAGCCTCCTGGACCACCAGCCCCAGCAAGAACAAGAGGAAGAGAGAGACCCTCAGCTGCTGGGGAGTCCCTGCCCCAACTTAATCCCCCAACACACTCCATCTCCTGACCTCCAATTTACATCCTAGACCTCGAGGAAGGGGCGGGGCTTGGGGAGCCCTACCTTGTCATGTACCATCAATAAAGTATACTGTACCCAGCCAAAAAAATAAAAAAATAAAAAGGAGCTCCAGACAGAGATGAGGAGGGGCAGAGGTTGGGGCACGAATGAGCTTGGATGGGATCCCTGGGTGGCTCAGCAGTTCAGTGCCTGCCTTTGGCCCAGGGCATGATCCTGGAGTCCCAGGATCGAGTCCCATATCGGGCTCCTGCATGGAGCCTGCTTCTCCCTCTGTCTGTGTCTCTGCCTCTCTTTCTGTGTGTGTTTCTCATGAGTGAATAAATAAAATCTTTAAAAAAAAAAAAAAAAAAAGGAATGAGATTGGCTTGTTCCAGAAACAGAAGCAGACAGGGTGGCCAGAGTGAGCATGTTGACCACCTGACCAGGTAGGTTTGAAGCAACTGGTTCTAAGTCTACTGAAGACCGAGGATAGCTCCAGCAGATGTTTTGATTAATTGTTCTTTTCCAATAATCTCTTACCTGGATCGCTGCAGGACGTGAGCTGCTTCTCTTAAACCATTTGTGTGCCATCAGGGAAGTGACAAAGGCCCCACAAGTGGACAGGAGTGTTGTTGACCGTGTGTCAGAACAGAGGCCGAGCGGTCTCATGGTGGGCGTGTGCCATGCATGCTTTCTCGTCAAAGGGGTTGATGTTGTCTCAAGAGATTCCACCGGCCAAGGCGATCTCCCACCCTTGCCCTTACAGTGGTTGGTGACTCCTCCTTTGTTGTGGTAGCTGGAAGCTTTGTGTTCGCTCACATTACAATGAAAGCTGGTTTTACCTCTAGTCAGTGCTTCAATTTTCCACCAGGCAGGCTGGTAACAAAACTCATCTTTTAGGACAAACGAAACCTTGTTTTGTCTGTTGAGAATTAGCTTAAAATCTGCCAGAGACCAGGCTCAATCAGAAACGGCAGCCTTGGGCCATTTGGCAAAGGTGAATCTAATTGAAAGATTTGCACAGTTTAATGGAAGCAAAATGGAACGAAATGTTGACTCGCTAATCTACAGAAACAAAACATGAAATCACACACGCTATAAAAAGGATTTAGAGGCAGGTTCACACATTTGAGGAAACTCAAAAGCTTAGATGTATTCAATGCTATAATTTATTGTACCTCATTTTAGGCATGATATGGTGCCGGGATCCCATGGAAAAATGGTTCTTATCATTCAGAGAAATGTGCTGAAATATTTATAGATTATCCGTTGAAAAATCTGTCTCTGAAGGGATTTTCAAAGCTTGTAAAAACTCGTGGGCACCGATGATTTTCCAGGCTCTGCTTCTCTGGGGAGGCTTGTGCGGACCTGACTTTGTGAATGTTTGCAGATCAACTCCGGGTTTCCACCCATCATCACAGCCCAAAGGTCTCATACCGTCCCTCCGGACTTTTGAGGTTGTGTTTCTCGGGTACCTGCTCATCATGAGGTCTTTCAGCCACGCGTTTGTTTCCGAATATGCAGTGTTGAATCCTTCAGGTGCTGGCTCTACTCCCACGTGTAATGGAAGCTTCTGGATGGGTGGCCTTGGTGAGAGCCCCTTCCTGAAAAGTCCACTGAATGAAGCAATTGCGTGGACATAATGATGGGGCCCGGTGCCGTGTGAGATTGCAAATAGCGCTGACCGCGTGCGTTGTACTGAGCTATGACACAGTGGCCCATTAGGGCACCGTCTCCATCCCCATCGTTAACAAGCTCATCCGTTTCTTTGACAGAAGTCCTTTCTGCGTTAGAGCCGGTGCTTCGCTCAGGAGTGTGGGCTGATGGGAAGTGGGCATTTGCTGTGCGGAGGGCAGGGTGCGTGGCGGAAGGGGGGCCCCAGAGTGCGCTTATACCCTAGCCACAGAGCGGTGGGTACCACGGGCTTGAGTGGTAAATCGTTCTTTTTAACAGGTGCCTTTTGCATGCTTAGATCACAGGGAATTCTAATATTAAATGCATGATTACGATAGACTTCTCCATCAATAACTTAACAATAATACTATTAATAGAAATGATGAGGGCAAGGAGGGGGAGGAATGTGCAATGAGGCACCATATTCCTTGTGGACCAGCTCAGGAATTGGTTCCAATCTCGCTGTGATTGCTCAGAACTCTCCACTCTATCACTTATTTGCTATTTTAATTCTCAGATCCCCCGTGTAGCTCATCTTTCTGAAGACATCATTTCTACTCTTTATTTGCCAGCAGCAGCCCTGGCCTATTCCTGCTGGACTTCCCCTCAGTGCTGGGATGAAGAGGTTGCCCACTGTCTCTCTCCACAGAGGCTGGTTAAGACATTGTTCTGGTGCATCTTCACCAGAGAAATCTCTCACTGCTGCATGCCGAGCAGTGTGGGGACCCCCTGCTGCAGAGGCCCAGGAAGCAGACAGCCCCCCACCCCTGGCCAGATGGCTGGCTGGGGGCAATTGTGTCCCTCCTGGCTCTGGGGGAACTGGAGCTGCCGACACCTGGACCCCACAGGGCAAGTTTCCATCACTCAGTGTGAAAGGGCTCCATCCTTCAGATGCACCTCTTGTTAGTTTGAGCATAGTTCAAGCAGAGAGAAATCATGCGTCAAGTGCTGCTTTCATTTTGGCCAGCCCAGGGGGAAAGGGTTATTATCGTTTGAAATAAAAGCCCTGGTTCATGTCTGAGAACCACTTGCGCCACGGTGAAGACCTTTGGAGAGGGGCAGACCTCAGTGACAGTGACTGTCCTTCGCTGTACCCCGCTGCGGAGGCACCACAGTTTCTGTTTTTCCGCCTGCGGAAATGGGATGCTGGCCACCACCTCCCGGGGCCCTCCGGGGCTGCATCCATCCTGCAGGCTAAATCCTCAGCTCCGTGTGTGCCCCAGCCAGGGAGCTCCTCTGTGAGCGGAGTGGCGGCCTTCCTCTAGTTGCACTGGAGCCACTAAACCCCTCCTCCAGCTCCAGAAAGGTCCTTTGTTTATTGTCAGCATGGCCACTCTTGGTGGAAAATAATGTTTCCCACAAAGCTCAGTAGTGTAGGCTTCAGTGTCAAGTGTGGCACAAGCCCCACTAGCCCAGGGATCTGTGTGTGTGTGTGTGTGTGTGTGTGTGCATGTGAGGCTGGCATTGCTCTGCACATACTCCTGGTGAGGAAGGTGTGGTCTGTGGGTTCAGGAGGGTCTGCTCATTTATAACTTAGTTTTAAAGTTCAGTTTGGGTTGTGGGCTCTGTTATATGACAAGAGAAGCACATTCTCATCTGTTTCTCTGACTTGAGGACCTGGGTTCTGGTCTCTTTTTCATCATGCTGATGGGAGCAAACACGTTGACCAGGTCAGGAGGAGTCTGTGCCAAGGAGATTTAGGACTCAATTCTCTGTTTTTCCTCTCAACATATCCATGCTATTTTTCTTATTCCATTTATAAATGCTTAGCATTTAATTTAATTATCTTGGATGCAACCTTTCCTCCCTAAAGACCTATAATTTGTGTAATGTAAAGTGCATGTGTGCTGTCCTGGCTTCTCTGAGTGGCACCACAGCGATGCTGAAGTTGCACTTGGATGACTTCTCCTCTGATCTGAAGGGTTGGCAGAGGCAGCACAGACCATACCTTCGATTAATGATTCCTCCCACTTTTCCTCACGAGAAAAGGACAGGTCTCCAGGTAGCCTGGATACTTCACAATGTTGTAACGGTGGGCAACTAGAAATAAAGCATCCCTCTATGATGATGATGATGATGATGATTATTTGCAAAATGCAGATTCCTTTATTCAGTACAAAATAATACGGATTACAGAAAGTTTTTCAAATGTACAGAAAAATAAAGTAAGGATACTTATTCAAACAAAAATGAAGCTTATGAATATACTGGTCTATTTTGTGCTTTTTTTCTATGCCTTTTCATATTTTCTTGTAATCATATATATTTTTTTAAATTTATTTTATGATAGTCACAGAGAGAGAGAGAATGGCAGAGACATAGGCAGAGGGAGAAGCAGGCTCCATGCACCGGGAGCCCGACGTGGGATTCGATCCCGGGTCTCCAGGATCGCGCCCTGGGCCAAAGGCAGGCGCCAAACCGCTGCGCCATCCAGGGATCCCTTGTAATCATATTTTATACACTACTTTGTATTCTGCCTTTTTCAACCAACATTAAATGTAAATATTTATCATATTATTTTAAGTTCTTTTTTTTTTAAAGTAAGTTCTAAGCCCAACGTGGGGCCTGAATTCAAGACCTCATGGCGCTGACATCAAGAATGGCCAGCTCTACCCACAGAGCCAGCCAGGTGCCCTGTATTTTAAATTCTTCATAAATAGGAGCACCTGGGGGGCTCAGCTGGTTAAGCGTCTGCCTTTGTCAGCTCAGCTCATGATCTCAGGGTCCTGGGGTCTAGGCCCATGTCCCGCTCCCTGCTCAGTGGGGAGTCTGCTTCTCCTTCTGCCTTGGCACCTCCCCCAGCTGTGTTCGCTCTCTCACGTAAATAAATAAAATCTTAAATAATCCTTCATAAACACAGTTTAATGCCTCTATAATACTTACTCTTTATGTATAAGTTTAATTTACTCAGTGCCCCATTTTCAGTATCCATATTCCTGACACGTAGTGTGATCTCTGTAGTATTAATAACAGACCAGCTGCAGTAACAGGCCATGTTGAGTGCTTCCCTGGGGCCAGGTACCATGTGAAGCACTTTGTGTCATCTCCTGGGTCCTCATGAGCATGGAGGTGAAGTCTACTAGGATTGCCACTGGAAGAGTGAGAACACAGAGATGTAAGGGATTTATCAACATTCCCAAGGTCATATGGTCCAGGGTCAGGGTGGGCATCTAGTTTGAAGTGTTTGGATTGTGTTTGGATTCACGCCTGGAGGGGGATGTGAGGTTCCCTTCTGGTGCAGCATAATGATCGTTTGTGGGAAGCAGGTGGCTGGCCGTGGCTGTGGCTCAGCCCTTGGTCCTCCTGGCTCTCCCTGGGGTCAGAGCCTCTGGGACCCCTATCCTCTGCACTCTCATCCTGTCTTCCTTCGCCCCTCTGCCAAATTTCTGAATGCTTCACGTGCAGACTCACTCATACACAGTGGGTCTCAGGATCAGATGCTTTCCACCCCATGGAGAAACTGAGGCTTGCAGGTGCTAAGGAACAAGTCCTCTGTTACACAGCCAGAGTGCGGCAGAGCTTGGATTCAAACCTGGCTCCTTGTGACTCCAAGGCCACAGCTCCTCGTCACTCTGCGAAGTTACTTGTCCTTATTAATGCCACTTTTCACTTGTTCTGGGTAATTTCGAAATTCTACTTTATTGCATTCAAGCTGTGTGTGTTACTGCCATCATGATAATCATTGACCACCAGGTTTATTTTAAGGATATCTTTCAGTTCAAACAGACTTTTCAGTTTGGGCTTTCATAAAAAAACAATAACAAAAACAAAAACAAAGGGATAAGTAAGAGAGAGAAGGAAATACAGATAAAACACGTTAGGAGAATATCAGGTTACAGTGAAAAGTACTTGCTTTGAAGTCTGATGCCTACAAGTTCCAATCTTAAATCTGCCTTTTACTAGCTTTCTCCCCATTGATATTTTATTAAACTCTCTAGCTTTAAGTCTTTGTATCTGTCAAAGAGGAATAATAATAGTCCTTGTCTCATAAAATTGGCATAAAAATTCACTAAAACAATGGATATAAAATACTTAGCAGTGTCTGGTAGGTGGTGAATAATTAGGAGTATGAGTGAATGAATGACTGTTGCAAAACAATCTTTTTTTTTTTCCTTAAGATTTTATTTTTAAGCAATCTCTGTGCTCAATGTGGAGCTCAAATGCACAGCCTAAACATCGAGTCACATGCTCCACCCACTGAGCCAGGCCAGATGCCCTCCAGAAAAACAGTCTCCTAATATCCCATGGTATTCTCTGTGTAATTGAGTGGACTGCAAAGACATAAATGGTTGAGGAGATGTAAAGGAGTGTTGACCATCACTGGCCTTCATTGAATATTCACAAATGGAAATGAATAGTTGATGAGAAGATACATGAAATCTAGAGGGGAAAATCGGGGTTGATCCAAATCAATACGATCCAGTCATTCGGAAAAAAATCATTCACTGATTGCACACAGATGCTTAAGACTATGGCAGGGCGGAGGGGGAGTGGTGGGCATGATCTCAAGTCCCCCCGGGTCACTGTCTTGCTGTAAATGTCAAGCCCAAATCAGGGACCTTGTCTTGGTTGTTTCCAACACCCACCTGTAGTACAAGGAAGAAATTCCTGATGACATAATCTAAGCCTTTAAATTCAGACATCCCTGAACCTGGTAGACATTTACATCCTTACAGTCCTTTTATACCCTTAAAAAAATCATTCTCTCTTCTCCTACTAAAATTTAAGGCACCTAAGGAGAAAGAATCTGTGCTTTATTTACCAAAATATTCCTACATTTACAGCAATGTCTATCACATGGTAGATATTTTTGTTTTAAGATTTTATTTTTAAGTAATCTCTACACCCAATGTGGGTCTTGAACTCACAACCCCGAGAGCAAGAGTTGCATGTTCCACTGAATGAACCAGCCAGATGCCCCCATGGTAGATACTCTTAAAAATATGTATTCACTGAATGACTGGTAAATATAGAACACTAAACTCCCATCTGGGTTTAAAGAGGATGTGGAAGATTGTGAGCACCATACGAGATTTCACGTAGATACACTGTTGGGCCCTGGGAAGAAGCTGAGAAAGAATGCAACCAAGGAAGCCAATGAACAACTAACCATCTAAGTAAGATGGCGTAATGATGGTATCGATCATTTCCAATAAATGGAGCTGAAAATACACTGTACTTCTGTAACTGCTTACATCCTGTCTGAATGCATGTGTTTTGATTTTGTTGGCTCCATCATAAACTTAAATAATTCTATATTTGTGAATTGGCAAGTTCCTTTGTGTCTTGATTTCTCGTTTCCCCAGTGTATGCCAATTTGAGGTGAGTTAAGAATAAAAAGTCTTTACTACCTTGATAAAGTTCTGTGACTTTACATTCACGACTCTGATAGCATAGATCGATTCAGCTTGGCTTTATTTTATTTTTTTAAAGATTTTAATTTTAAGTGATTTCTACACCCAGCATAGGGTTTGAACTCACTATCCTGAGATCAAGGGTTGCATTCTCTACTGACTGAGCCAGCCAGGTGTCCCCTGTTGGTTTTAATTTAATTTCCTTTGAAAAGTGAAAATTTGGAGTTTCTTTTTTTTTTTTTTATTTTTATTTATTTATGATAGTCACAGAGAGAGAGAGAGGCAGAGACACAGGCAGAGGGAGAAGCAGGCTCCATGCACCGGGAGCCCAACGTGGGATTCGATCCTGGGTCTCCAGGATCGCGCCCTGGGCCAAAGGCAGGCGCCAAACCGCTACACCACCCAGGGATCCCTGGAGTTTCTTTTAACTTCATTCTTCAGGTGTCTTTTCTCTGTTGCCTTCCTGTGATGTCATACCCACCCAGCAAGGCCCACTCTAGAGCTTAATGCTGACAAGTCCTCAGAGGGTGGCTGTCTCTGATGAGATCCCCTAGAAGCAGAGCCCAAGACAAGGATCTAAGGGTGGGTGGTCAACTTAGGTGAAGGAAAGATCATCCAGGGGGTAGACTCAAGAAGTGAGACGAGAAAAGGTAGGCAGACAATCAGGGAAGGGTCTGGTGTTCCAGTCACCTACCATCACAGGCTATGATGCGCTTAAACTCCCTGCAGAGACTTGAGAGACCAGGAGATAATAAATCCCATACCCTTAATCCATGAGGGCCACGGGAGCTGGAGGCTGTGACCATGGATACCCTCTCCTTATTCACGGATGAAGGCTCACTCCCCCTGCACCTAGGCCAGCACTCCCAGCCCGGCCCAGGGAGACAGCACAGAATGCAGGGCGCTGGGGGAGAGGCACGCGTGCGGGGTGGGGCGCTCCTCTGGCAGACACCCACCTGGTAGGGGCAGGGGACGCTGATGACAGCGCTCGCCACTGCATCTCTTGTGTTTATGCCAAATGACCTTCTCTTCTGCGACACAGTTGTGGCTGTTCTGGATCCTAGACACCCAGTCTGCTTTTAAAAGGAAAAATAAAACATCGGTTTACCGCGTGTTTCAAGCATCCATTCCAAATGAACATTTGAGTTCATACAGAAAGTGCTTGGAGGACTCTCGAGTAGAAGTTCAGGTTCTCATTCGTTTGGGGAATATAAAAAATAGTGAAAGGGAATAAAGGGGAAAGGAGAAAAAATGAGTGGGAAATATCAGGGAGGGAGACAGAACATGAGAGACTCCTAACTCTGCGAAACGAACTAGGGTGGTGGAAGGGGAGGTGGGCAGGGGGTGGGGGTGACTGGGTGACAGGCCCTGAGGGGGGAACTTGGAGAGATGAGCACTGGGTGTTATGCTATATGTTGGCAAATTGATTTAAAAAAATACGTAAAAAAAAAAAAAGAATAAGAAGTTCAGGTTCTCGTCGAGCACTCTTACCGGTGGTGAACTCAGAGGAAGGGAGGCCCCTACCGCGGTTCTGTCCGGGAACGAAAGACAAACGTCTGGGTGGCTCATTTCATGCTTTTTGTTTGCGTGGTTTTTGTTTGTTTATTTTTAAATATTTTATTTATTCATTCACGAGAGACACAGAGAGAGGCAGAGGCAGAGGCAGAGGGAGAAGCAGGCCCCATGCAGGGAGCCCGATGCAGGACTAGATCCGGGGACCCCAGGATCACACCCTGGGTGGAAGTCAGATGCTCAACCACTGAGCCACCCAGGCGCCCCTGTTTGTGTTCGTGTGTGTCCTCTCTTTCCCTTGGCCAGGGGTATCCAGTCCATGTCCCTCCACCCCGGCTGAGCAGGTCCTTTTATATTTCAGGCCTCGAGCTGTGCCAGTCAGGCCTGAGCCATTTCCGATTCTTTCCCTGCCCGTCCCTGTGACAGCTGGTGCCCCTCTCCTGCCAAGCCGCCCTCATTCCTGCTCCCCAGGCTCCCCACAGAAGCCCACGTGACACACTGACCATGCCCTCCTTATTTCAATGGTTCCCTACCTCCATTAGCCCAAATACATCAGTGCAGCAAACAAGCACTCCCCCCCCCCACACACTACACTTCCTAGTTATCATTTTTTCCCTTTCCTAGAACACACCTACCCAACAGTCCCTACTTCACCCTGCACACACTTCTTCCATGATAGCCATAGCCCATCATTCTTTACTGCTATCATCTATTTACAAATTAGTCTTGTGGGGAAAAAGGGCAAAAACAAAAATAAGCACAAAAACAGATAAATTTGTCTGATCTGATCTGGCTCTGTGGCCTTGGTGCCAAACTCAGTGCTGGGAACACGGTGAGCATGAAGTAGGAGCTCTGTCCCAGGTTAGATCTGCTGGTGCTCTTGACCCTGCTCTACACAGGCATTAGTCAGGAGCTTGAGTAGAATAAGATCAGGTGGCTGCACACAAGCCCATAGAAACCTGGAGAATTATCTCAAAGTTATCAATTAATTTCCACCTCTCTGCACAGTTAATTTTTTTTTTTCCACATCCAGTGTGGCAGGAAAACAGTCCCTTACGATATAAAATAATCAACCTCTTACTGTTAAGAGAGGAACATAAAAAAAAAGTCACTACAATTGAAGAAGGACTTTCCATTCCCACCCAGCATGTTCTACAAGCGTCAAAACCTAGACATACTTAGGATTCGTTGAATCTACCGATAATTTTTAAAATGAGAATCTTAAGTTTTACATTCATTCTAATATTCTTGTCCCTATGGTGTTAGTATCTAGGGTGATTGCATGATCCTTTCAGGAGGAAATTAAGTCTGACTTTCTCTTCTTTTTTTTTAATGGGAAATTTCACCATTTCCAATAGCATCCAATAGAAAGGAGTCCAATGCTTACATGAACTCCCAAGGACTCATCATACTGGTTTCAACGGTTGTCACTTATACTAATCTTTCTCTGCACCCATTCCACCTATAATATTTATTTTAAACATGCCAGGTATCAAAGAACTTCATCAGTAAATACTTTATCTCTAAAGAGAAGAATTCTTTTTATTATTAGCATAACTGTAGCATCATCCCTACTTCTACTAAAATTAACAATAATTTCTTAGTACCCTCTGCTACCTAATCAGGGCTCATATTCCCTGACCTTTTCAAGAATGGCTGTTTGCTGGTTAGTATGTGTGAGTCAGGTGTCCAAGAAGACCTCTTGCACATTGTACTTGTGTATCTACTTCCTAAATCTCTTGATCTATAACAGTCTCCCATCCTTTCCTTTTATGGCGGTGCTATTTATTTGTTGAAGAAACCATGGTGTTTGAATAACCATAGGGTTATTCATCGTGTGGACCTGACCAACCACATCTTTGTGATGTCGTTTACCCAAAGCTCACAGTTAATGCTAGAGGTTTGATTGGATTTGGTTCATCTTTTGGAAGGATTAGTTCACGGGTGGTGCTTCCTATTGCATCCTATCTGGAGGCTCCAGTTTGCTGGTTGTTTTCCATGGGCAGTGTTCCAAAAGATTCATGCAGAGAGATGCTCTTTTGATTCCAGATGGAGAGCTCAGGATTCTGTTCAAGTTTTGGAAGTGTTAATAATATATAAGCGATACTTTTTATTGTATAAGTTCTTATTTGGTTTATTTATACATGTCTAGGGTCTCTTTCTTGGTGTATGTATTGTTTTTCATAGGCCAAGGAAGATCTGTAACAGGATGGCTGAGACTCTGGGAATCTACTTGTTGACATTTCCTAGAAGGGTCCAGTTAACTGCTGCTGACTTCTGGGCTAGAGAGGTCTTCTTTACATAGATTTCTCAGCCAAACCTGAGAAGGACATTATGTTTGGACATTCTTGGAAGAAAAAGAATCCTAAATCCCCTGGGGAACCCTAAATCCCCAGGACCCTTCAAAATACTCCCTTTAGAGGCACATGCCAGACAGGTATCTCCTTTCTGTGGATGCCTATAACATATGTAATCTATGTAGAAAATAATCTATAAATAAATGTACTTTGTAGGTCCAATGCTATTTAATCCAAGTTCCCTTGGGATTTTTTTTTATGGAACTTGGAACTATTCAGAAAATTATATGGCAGAGAAAAATAGCAGGGCCAGAAAGGGCTGGCTGTGGACCAGAGGAGCCAGCCCATGCCCCATCTGTAGTGAAAAGCCGTTGTTGGTAGTGGCTGGCCAGGCTGGTCTGCATTCATCACACCCTTTGTGTTGAAGGCTGGCCCTGGGACCCGTTCTCACAATGGACTGGGAGCCAGTGATGTGTGCCACTTCTTAGCCTCAGCCTTAAGAAAGCCTTTGCCCTCTACTTCCTATCTCCTCCTCCATTTGTGGCCAGAGGTAGGTGACAGTGAGGCCCAAGGTGACTGTGGAGCCACAGGATGGAAGGAGTCTGACTGTGATTCATGGCTAAGAAGAAAGTCACTTGCCAACCAAAATGCTTGCCTTGGACAGTTTGATGAGTGAGAAATAAATTCCGTGTTAAGATGCTGAATTTGGAGGTATGTTTGTTATAGCAATCCAACATTTCTCTGACAATACAGAAGTATTGAGGATCATCACCTTGATATACCCCATAGTGCATAGGGTAGTTCTATCATAACCTGATATAAGGACACATACATCTCAATGGCTACTGAGAAGTTGCCTTCTATAAAATATTAAATGTGCATATTTTCACCAATACAATTATTCCAAACCCAGATATTAGTAAGTCTTTTTTCTCAATCTTCCTAATTGCATTCACACACACACAGAGTTACCCTGATGACTTCTGAGTTTGAGAAGGATTTTATGTATTTTTAAAGCCTTTTTCTTTCTTTACATTCAAATGCTCTAACTGTTTGAAGGGGGGTTGCCTGTATTGTTATTTCTAAAATATGGCAGTTCTTAAGATATCTGAATATTAATCATTTCTCTGTTAAATATATTATAGCTTTTTAAAAAGATTTTATTTTTAATTATCTCTTCACCCAGCATGGGTCTCAAATTCATGGCCCCAAGATCAAGAGTCACATGCTCCACTGACTCAGCCAGCCAGGCACCTGTAAATATATTATAGATACCATTCCTAATCTATCATCATTATTTTAATTTGGCCTATTGACTCATTTTAGTTTTTAAATTTTTCAAATTTATAAGTCACAATTTTTTGTTTCATTTATTATTATTATCATTAAGATTTTATTTATTTAGGGATGCTTGGGTGGCTCAGTGGTTGAACGTCTGCCTTTGGCTCAGGGCATAATCCTGGGATCCAGTCCCACATTGGGCTCCCTGTGTGGAGCCTGCTTCTCCCTCTGCTTATGTCTCTGCCTCTCTCTTTGTGTCTCTCATGAATAAATAAATAAATATTCATGAGAGACACAGAGAGAGAGAGAGAGAGAGAGAGAGAGAGGCAGAGACACAGGCAGAGGGAGAAGCAGGCTCCATGCAGGGAGCCTGACGTGGGACTTGATCCTGGGTCTCCAGGATCAGGCCCTGGGTTGACAGCAGCACTAAACCGCTGAGCCATCCGGGCTGCCCAAATAAATAATTTTTAAGCAAAAAAGATTTTATTTGTTTGAGAGAGAGCATGTACATAAGTGAAGGGAGGGAGAGAGAATTTCAAGCAGACTTCCTGCTGAGCATGGACCACTCCCCTCCACCCCCAAATGTGGGGCCTGATTCCAGGACTCTGAGATCATGACTTGAGCCACAGTCAGATACTTAACTGACTGAGCCACCCAGGAATGCCTAGGTTTCATTTACTATTAAGTATGTAGGAGTTTTCTTTCTTGTATCTAATACATATTGTCTTATATAATCCTCAAAATGTTTTTGCAGTCTCATTATGCTTAGCTGTCTACTTCATTAAGGTTTTAACTTTTCTTTTAAAGATTCAAAGTCTGGGATATTGTAGAGAGTTTGTGAACTTGTTACGTTGTTGTTACTATTACTATTATGTTCTTAGCCTGTGATGAATAATTTGAAAATCTTAGTATTTCCAGTAAGTAGTATTATATTTTTTATTTTTGAAAGAGTTTATTTATTTTTAAATGGTCTCTACATCCAACGTGGGATTCAAACTCACAATCCAGAGATCAAGAGTCACATCCTCCTCCAAACTGAGTCAGTCAGGTGCCCTCAGTAAGGAGTATTTTTTTAAAAAAATATTTATTTCATGGGAAAAAGACAAAAAATTTAATATGAATTTGACTAATAATAAAACTGATTCTAGTATAAGCTTGTTCAATATATTTTGTTCTTTTACAGAATCTGTGTGTGAGCCCTTTGCCTACATATGAATGACCATTCAACAAATAAAAAGATAAATTTTGTTTTTAAAGATTTTGCAAGTAAAATGTTTCATGATCATGAACTTTTTGGGATATTCCACATACCAGTGATTCTTACTGAAGAATGATTAAATAGTATATTCTCTGTTAGAAAGAGCATTTTCTAAAATGAAATAATCTTGGAAATAAAAATATCATACAAAATTCTAATATAATTTACATATAACAAAGAAATGTAAAATCTCAGTCCTATTATTCACTGGGTCAGGGGTTTATGTAATACTCCTTTTCCAAAAAGATTACACAAAATATAAAGCAAACACAAATAACGTGGAAGATAAAGTATAAAAACAGTGCAATAAAAGTCTCAAAATCATGAAATGCCAAAGGCTGAAGTTTATTACACAAGTTCATGATTGATTTGGTTTCTGTGAAGTACCAAATACTCCAAAATTTCATTTCAAGGCTCAAGTATTTGCCCAGCCACCTGGGACAGAGAGTTTATAGGAAAGTTTGCAGAAAATAAGAGTTCAAAGTTCCTAAAACTCAGGCTGTCTTTCTCCATCTCTGATTTTCATGGCTTTCCCCGGCCTCTGCTATTCTGCAAGGACAAGGTGACATGGGAGCTATTGTTTCCTGTTTCTCAAGGAGCGATGGACCCATACTGGAAACAGGTAGTTACCTGACCGCCCTGCAGTACGGCTGCTCACGTGTCCCTGGAGCCAACACCTTACTCCACGTGGGAAGAAGGATAAGATGAAGGGCTTTGTCCTCCCAGCTCCAGGCTTAGGAACTCTTGCCTGTTACATCTCAAGTGGGGATTCCTTTTCTGGGGAAGGAAGGACAGGATGGTGGCAAGGCAAGGTTGCAGGTAAAATGATCACAAACAAACATGCAATGAATCCCTTGTCCTTGGCCTGGTTTACGGATGGATTCCCAAGAAAACAAGGTATGCCCACCTACAAATCCAGAAGATGTGCAAAGGTCTCAAGGTCAGTGATGAGGAAAATAAGACAAATGGCAAGCAAGGGGGGGCAGACACACTAGAGAAGCAGGTTCTGTGAGTGTTTCATTCATGACCTGAGCTGAAGGCAGGGGGGGGAAGATCCCCTTTTGTCCTGTATTAACATTGAGGCAGCTGAATCTCTAGAGGAAGGTCACTCTACCTGTTTCAATAATTTGTCAGTGGGTTGTAGGTAGTAAGGCCATTTAATCATTTGTCTTCTGCCTTAGTTTCCTATATCAGTGCTTGGCTTATAATGGATGAAAAGGCTGGATGAGAAAAGTTCTCAATGACATTACTTGAGTACCCGGATATAATCGTGTTCACTTCTAGAATTTCCCTGGGTTTTGAAATTATGAGTTGATTTTTTTTCCCTTAAGACAATGTAAGTTAGGCTTACACCAATTATGCATTATTCATGCATGAGAGATAAGCAAAGATTCTGCTGGATGATGTTCACATACAGAATTTTTTTCTGACACCTGTATGTTTCAGACTTCATTAGCTGGTGAGGACAAATATGACCCAAACTATGGACACATGCTCTGAAACACCACAAATGTTTATGGGTCCCAGGCCCATTGTGTCTCTGTGGAGAGGGTATCAGTAACCCCATTTGAGGCTTACATGGTCTTAGACTGCGCTATCCCTTCGTGAATCACTAACGCAAGAGTATGTATGCCCAAGTCAATGCGGTGACTTGCTGGATCAGGATGGATCCAGCCACAAAAGCTTGTCATATTGAAATTGTTGAGCATTGAAATCAGCATAAATGTAATATAATTGATAAGGTCAGTAAGACCTATATCCAGCAAGGTATTATGCAGTGACCAAAAATAATTTTAATACATTAATTTGCTCATTTGACAGCTATTTCTTGAGCAAGAAATATGGGTCTTCACCTTGGTTAGGCCTCCTAAGACAACAGTGGGGGGAAGGTGTCTATCCTAACCATTATGCGGTGGTCAAGCTGGGCATTAACCAGGTAAACAAAGAGAAGAAATGATCACTGATAGCCGGGAAAGGGCTGTGACAAATGATCAGGGTCTGTGACAGAAAGAAAGAAGAGACTATTTTTCATAGGATGCTCTGTGAGGGGCCCATCTAAGATAAACGTATTGTGTTTAGTCAGAGGCCTAAAGAATGAGCAAATCTAGACAAGAATAGAACAGTGAAGAAAGTGTTTCTCGGGCTGTGACACTGTGATTTATAATAAGAAATGTATCTTTGGTCTTCATCCTGTTTCTGGCACAGAGCTTCTAAAATCTCTGGTATTTCCTAAGTGATGAGAGATTTAAAAGTGTCCTTTTGTTATGTAAATGGACCATTCGGACCAAGCCTGAGGATGGGGACTGGTTGCCATGGTAGCCACCAACCTTGAATAGAGGGCTGGAACTTCCAGCTCCCTGCTCTGACGTCCTGGAGGTTCAATCCATTTCCAATGGCCAATAATTTAATCAATCATACCTGTGTAATGAAGTCACCATAAAACCCTAAAAAAGAGGGAGTGGAGAGGGCTCCGAGATTGGTGAACAGATGAGATGAGGAATGCTATGAATGTTTAATGTTGTAGAAACATGTCCTAAATGCTGTCTATAGATTCAGTTCATTAATCTTCACTGCAACCCCTATTACTAAGCCCCTTTACAGATGGGGAAACAGAGGCCCTGAGAGGTTAAGACACATGTCCAGTCCAGCAGTGCCACCTCTAAGAACATGCCTGATAGAAGTGAAAATATGCTCACACAAAGATTTATACACGTATGTTCATAGTCGCATTTTCCACAAGAGCCCAAAGTGGAAACTGTTGTGCCCAAGATTGCGAATCCGAGAAACCACCACGGAGCCGACACCGATGCAAACACTCGAGGGTTTATGTACAAGCTCGAGCCTGGGTCCAGGTGTACCCGACACAGTGGAGCAGGGACTTGGACCCCGAGGTGGGTTTCAGCTTAGTTTTAAGGGCTGGTCTCGGGGACCTCCAGAAGCGGGGGGAGGAATTTCTCAAGTTCTGTTTACATTCTGATATGGGGCCTTCAAGGGCATTGAGCTCTGTTCTCATTCTGATATGGGTCTTCCTGCCACTGGCCCGGGCTCTGTTCTCATGCTAATAGGGGCTTTCTAGGGCGTTAAGCTGGAAGCTGTTTTCTTCCTGTAACTGAAGTAAGGTAAAGTTCAGCTCTTCTTCACAGGGGCCTGGGATGGCTGGACGTGGGCTAACGCTGAACTTAAAGTGGAATGGCCTTAATTTTCTCGGCCTCCACAGAAACAATGGCAAAGTCTATCATCTGATGAATGGATAAATAAAATGCAGAATAACTGTACACTGGGATATTATTCAGTCAAAATCAATGAAGTTCTGATCTATGCTACCCCATGGATGAATCTTGAAAACATCATGCTAAGTGACAGAAGCCAGACACAAATAGACTGATATTATATAATTCCACTTATAGGAAAGCTCCAGAATGACCGAGTCTATAGAGATGAAAGGTAAGTTAGTAGTTGCAGGGGCTCAGGGAGGGGGTGGTGGTGAGTGACCATCCCTTGGTATAAGTTTCTCTGGGGAGCTAGGAAAATGATCTGCCATAGGGGTGATTTATAGCTCAATACAACTGTACTAAGAAAGGAAATAAATGTGTCCGAAATCACAGGCAGATTGACAGTCTTCAGATCTGGAGCAGGTGATCGGGCTACTACACTATGCACTATTCATTCCTTAGGATCATTGAAGAGAGGCATGATTTTTACTCTATGGGGAGAAAATAATCCCCTGCTTTGAAGATTAAACCCGCTGTAACCCATGGATGTTTTCAAAATTATGTTAAGACAATGCAGCTGTTTGGAGACCCATGGAGGATGGCGTTTGTGCTGCCCTCACTTAACATGAGCACCAGAGAGCTGAATTTATAGTTCCTTACATGAACAGGTGTGATCAACTCTCAGGAGAAAGCACATTCTATATGGATGGATGAAAATGTGCACATTTTAAAATACATAAATGTGCACGGTGTCACATGCGCACATACATTGCATGCTTAATGACTGATGGTTTTGGAGGCACATCCCCTGTGTTTGGGACACAATATTTAAATTAATGGCGTGGGGCGCCTGGGTGGCTCAGTCAGTTAAGCACCCGCCTTTGGGTCAGATCATGATCTCGGGGTCCTGGGATGGAGACCCACATCGGGCTCCCTGCTCAGTGGGGAGTCTGATTCTCCTTCCTCTGCCCCTCCCCCTGTGTGTGCTCTCTCTGTCTCTCTCAAATAAATGAAATCTAAAAAAAAAAACTTAATGGGTTAACGTGACCATTTTTGATCTGTCTGGGATCTGTGTCAGTGGCCTGGGATCAGCTGCTGGGATGCTCAGGCCTCTCTCACTTGCTGCTACTGGACTGGACGGTGGTTCAGGCTGCTGCCTTCTCAGGCAGTTGCAGGGCTGGATGTCCACCATGGCTCCTGGACATGGCAGTTGGTGCTGACACATGCATCGACACATATTTTGTTCCTTACTTCTGAATGTAGACACTGTTTGATTTGGTGCCCATGAACTTCCTGTAGACTCAGCTTCCCCCTTGGTAAGAGGAGAGGTAAAAGTAATCAATGGGATGATCCGTGTGTTGGTCACAGAGCCACACCTGGGCACCGTACTTGATAAAGTTGGCTGCTATTTTATTTACAAAGGCGACAAAAAGATAATATACCTATAGTGCCTCTTGCTGGGTCTAGCCCTTGGAGGCTGTGTAACAAATCATAGTCACAAAGAAGAGGCTTTTATGCTGCCATACACGGACACACGTGGCTTTGTGAACACCAGCTGTCGGACCCATTGTCCTTGCTCCTTTGCTTTCATAAAGAAAGGTTAATAGAGAAGGCTTACCTAGCCACGAAGCAACCATGGGCTGGAATTTTATTGAAGATGAAGTCATTCTATTAGTGTTGCAGAATTCACCTATTAAAGACGGAATAAAACGAAAAGCAGATTTATCTTCATGTGCTTTTCCCTGTCCTTGAGATATGTCTTTTGAAAGCTGCAGGAGCTTTCTTTTTCTTGAAACATTTAAATGTGTCCCTTTTATATCAGTAATAGTTGAATTAATGGAGGTGCTCAGGGCAAGCAGGGGACAGGCTGAATGGCATGAGCTCTGGCCTCCTCCAACGGGTGTCCCTCTATAGAAACACGGTGCCATGTGTTGAATGTCAAGTAGATTAATATGTCAGACCCAGGAGCACTTGCCTGGTATCATTGTAGCATTTAGATCATTGAATACCGTAATAGCTTATTGTGTTGCTTAGTTAAAATATCAGATTTATATCATTCTTTGATGCAGGATTATTTTTTTTTAACAGTTTTAAAACCTTAAAAGTAAGGCAAGGTCTCGTCTGGACCCTGTACACAGAATTCTTGAAGCAGGTCAACTCTTGGCAACAGATGTATTTAGCTGGATTAATATGCACGTTACCAAGCAAAGTTGAGTAGTTATTTAATGGAGCATGAAATGACTTCAATCTGTAAAACTCACTGTGGGTTCGAAGCCTGACCTGCCTGTGCTGAGTCCTGTAACCTGACCTGGGAGGGGGTCTCAGGAGCTGTAACCTAATGACATAGGAAAGATGTTAGGGTTCGAAGCCGACACCAAGAAAGAATTCTTGAGGCGTCTTTGGTGCAAAAAAAGGTGATTTTATTCAAGGATAAGGACAGGATCCTTGGGCAGAAAGATCTGAACTGGGGTCATGAGGAGTGGTCCATGATATATTCTCAGTTTGGGAGGCGGTTAGGGAGATCGAAAGTCTCCAAGGGGGCAGCCCAGGTGGCTCAGCGGTTTAGCGCCGCCTTCAGCCCAGGGTGTGATCCTCAAGACCCAGGATCAAGTCCCATGTCGGGCTCCCTGCATGGAGCCTGCTTCTCCCTCTGCCTGTGTCTCTGCCTCTCTCTCTCTGTGTCTCTCATGAATAAATAAATAAAATCTAAAAAAAAAAAAGAAAGAAAGAAAGTCTCCAAGGAATTTGGAAGCAAGGTTTCCAGGACCTTGAGAGGGCTATAGCAGTAAGGAAATTCAGTCATTTCTCTTCTGTCTTTGTTTCCCACATCACTAAGACTAGGTAAGACCCCACCTGACACATAACTCTCTTTTTAACTTTTCCTTTGCCGTGCAATTACAGATGTAACTGCATGAAATTATCTGTACCACCATTACCTTTTTTTTTTTTTTTTTTTTTGAAAGTCACATTTCTAAATGTAGTATCAAGTAAGGGACAGGTGGGGCCAGACAGGGAGAAATAGGTAGGAGGCCACTGGATCAGGTTCACAAAATCCCCAAAATGTGGAAGTGAAAGGAAACCAGAGATAAAGAAACAAACCAGAGGATCCTGTTCTAGCTGTCAGAGGTGGGGTCTGGTTCTAATAGCTACTTGTGACCAATGAACATTACCAGATCCTAAAAAGGAAGTAAACCATTAAAAGTGTTGTCACTAATCCTCTTGCAAGGATGCTATCAGTAGAGATGTTAAAAGGATTTAAGTTCCCTGACTGGCTTTCAATAAAAGACCAACTCTACAAGCCCCCACTGGCCACCCTGTCTGGACCCCCTCACTCCTGAGAGCTTTCTCTGTATCCTCACTTAATAAAACTCTATTGTTTTACTCACTCTCTTTTGTCCTTGAGACTCATTCTTCAACTTAGCTCTTCCACTTCAATATTAGCTGGAGAGGCTAATCAAGGGCCGGAGCAGACAGGGACGGGCAGTAAGGGACTAGAACTGTGTGCCCCACTGCAGAGAAAAGCTAACACTCACCTCCAGGTGGCTGTCTCTAGGCAATATAGATTCAAAGTTGATTAATCTTCCATATTTTATGTTATATTATATTTTTATTTTTTAAAGTAAGATCTACACCTAATGTGGGGCTTGAACTCATGACCCTGAGATCAAGAGTCACATGCTCTACTGACTGATCCTGCCAGGCACCCCTCTTCTAACTTTAAAAGGAAGAAGGAGATGCTGTTTTTATATGCAATGTTATATTTCAATGTCGATGATTAATTTAATTACAGAATATACACTGTGCCAGGCAGAGTTGACCCTGTACTGCCACTCCGCAGAAGACAAAGGTGTGGTTGTCTTTTTGTCTTCAAGGTCCTTGGATCAAAAGGGAAAAGATCCCTTCTTTTTATCTTCACTTCATCTCTACACACTAGCCTGCTGTCTGACACATAAAAGAGACTCAATCTGTATTTATTAAGTGAATAAATTTGACAAATTAAAAGCTACCATGTATATAGTTGGCCTCCTTGGACAAGGAATGCTATTTATTCTAGACAAGAAATGTGAGAAATGCCATTAATTTCTAGCCATGGATTGCTTATAGTTACCAAGTTCCTTTGAGTTTGTTTTTGATTTCTTATTATGAAAGAAAAAGAGACAAGTCTGTACAGCTTGTGGGCGGAGTATCATAACAGGAAGGATAACTCAGCTCTCAAATGCCATGCAAGTGGAGAGAGCACCATTACAGAGTTCATTGTCAATTTTTGCAATTTCAAGGTTAAAGAAAAGGGTCATTGGCTTGTTTTGGTTTCCATTAACTAAGACATTTACTAAGAAGCTTTCTAAAAATATCTCTAACTTATGCCCCAGGGCTGAGTGCAGCATGAATTAAAATCTACACAAAAACAGCATTGAACTAACAAGAATATCATTAATATTATTAGTCCTCTAACCCTCTGTAAATGTCAGTGCCTGAGCTCCATTAGACATCACTTGTTCTTTGGAAAATGAGATCACAGAAAGCGTAAGGAACACATAGCCAAGCCCAGAAATGGGGATGCGGGTACGAGTCCATCAATGAGGAGCTTCCTGAGGTTCTGTGGAAGCCAGCCTGGGACCTGCTGTGCTCGCTGCCCATCTCACCTCTTCAGCCCCCCCCCCCCCCACCCCTAACCCATCTGCAGACCTGGCTGTGTAGCAGGACCCACCCTGTGTAGCCCGGTGGGTCCATGGATAGGCTGCTGCCAGCCCTTCTAGGTTATCTTCCCTTTGTCTCTTAGGGAAGTCTTCACCAACAGAGACAGGTGTCCCAGCCAGGTCACGCCACCACACCTTCTCTAGCACCTCCCTACACATGAGTGATTTTTCTACACATGACCTAAAGTGATGGCATCATCCCACTGCTGCGCTCTCGGGCTTCCACTCCCAGATTTTATGTTGGAGTCTGATCCTGAAAATATGTCTGTGGAGCCAGAGCTGGTGGTGGTCACCTGGACAGATTCAGCCACAGAAATGTCTTCTTCTTCCCTCTCTCATCCCCTTACTCACTCCCTCCCTCCTTCCTTCTGGGAGATCCAGGTCTTGGTTTCTGGCTCCGTGCTGCCAGCCGGCTGTGTGGCCTTGGACTGGCCCCCTGAGCCTCTATTTCCCCACCGGATAGTGGGGACCATCCACCCTGCATCCACCTTGTACTGTGGCTGGGAGTTTACAGAGGAACAGACAGGGTGACCACACATTTTTGCTCAAGAACTATTTGTTGATTGCCTACAGTATAAGATAGAGGGAAAAAGTGAATTTTTTTTCTAACTCCACTCATATGAAGAACACCTTTGGGATTTTGGGGTCAATGCCCCTCCAGCTCCTGGGAAGGTGACATGATGAGAGAAGTCCCAGGCTTTTGGTGGTTTTGCCTGTTACTAGGAAGGGCCAGTGCTTGGAACCCCTGGAGAGACTGGTCCATGCAGCCCGCAGGCTCCTCAGATGGGGGGTGAGGAGGACAGGACAATTCTTTGAGAGGGTTGCCTAGAGGCCGACTGGGCCCACAGGCAGGGCTCAGCCGCTCAAGCGTCTTGGGACAAGCCATCAGAAAGCAGGGGAAGGGGTTGCTGCTGCTTTGGGCCTTTCTCCTAACACTGGCCTGGAGCCATCGATAGGCTCCTTAGGGGCCTGGCATAGAAGAGCACCCCATCTTTGCTCGGTGCCAGGCCTACCAGTTCTCAGGCCTCCGGTTCACAGGCTTCTGGGAACAGCACGTATAGGGCAGGGGGTGTAGCTCTTGTCCAACGTGGGGTGGGGCCGTTGACCAGGATCTGCCCGAAGCTCTGCCCTCGGCTCCTGTTGGCAGCACTGGGTGGGCAGGGGGAGCTGCACCCCGCTTTGCTGGCTCTCTATCGGTGCTGGGCAGGGCCCCAAGAGCTCCCTGGCTGCAGGACTTGTGGGTTGGGAGGGGTGAGGCCTCCTCCCCTTGAATCCTAAACATTAGGGTACCTGTCGGATTTTACTAGTTTGCTTGTAGAGAGCTCATTTGTCAAGAGGTGACTGTCACAGGCGTGTCTAACACAAACACATTCCCTACGATGTTCTGATGCGGTGGTTCTTGCCGCAGCAAGAGCTAAGGAGGTGGGAGAAGAAACACTGACATTGGTTCATTGTCCCTTTTCAGATCTTCTGAAATCCAGCAGGGGAAACCAAGAACCCGGCTGGTTTCAGGCCCTGACCTCCGTCTCTCCAATCTCTTCTGGAAAATGGATAGGAGAGCCACTGATTGACTGGTGTTGCATCTCCGGCTTCCTGGCTCTCAGGGAAGTGTTCACCAACCTCAAATCAGGAATATGGATGCAGGTGTTGCAACGGGGCCACGGGCCACTTAGAGACCTTTTACAAAAGGCCTATCTCTGCTCCCAGACAACAGGCAGCATTTACACAATAATCTGATTATTAGGATCAGGAGATCCTAAGCGGGGGAGGCCCATGATAGGGAAGCCTTGGTAGGTGCATTGAGGTATATCTTGGTACCAGCTTTCCCAGGGAGCCAGGCCCTATTGTCCCTGGGGCAATCACATTGCTAAGAAATAGCAAAGGTGATTACTCTCTAAAAGGCATCCCTGTAGGAACTGAGGGAGAGAACTAGAAGGCAGTGAGCGTTGCCTTTAGATAAGTGGTCCAGAAGCCTGAGCTGTAAAAGGCACAGTGTCTACAGTCTGAAGACGGGGGCCGTGGTCTCTTCCACTACTTGCTCCCTCTGGACCCAATTTTTCTGTCTGTAAAAGGGATGTTGCATCCAAAGGTCAGGATCAATTACAAGGCAGGATTGGAAACACTCAGGCCAATTGCACCGGGGTAGGCTATTGATTCATAAACTTGGCTTTTGCTGGTTTTTCTGGCTAGACATTTACATTTAGATCCTCCTGACATTTGGTATAACACCTGCTCTTTCATAGAATATAGCATTCCTTTTAACCCAGTAGATACCTTACTAACTTTTAATATTTCAACCATTAAGGATGAAGCAAAATCCCAAATAAACCAACACTGGGACTTGTTAGCTGTCTCAGTGGTTTGGTAAGAGAAGAGCATTGGATAACTGGCTTGCTTACGCATTGTTTTGTGGGCATCTGCTCTGTTAACACTCCCCTCAGAAGGCAGAACCGAGGATGATCTGTTCTAGACGGTTCACTTTGAAAATAGGGAATATTGTCTACACCCAGAAACCAAAGAAGAGGAATGACCAGTATCTTGGAAGTTTTTATCCTTTCTGAAAGGAGCTCAGACTCCCGTTTCATAATGAACACTTCCTGACATGGCTAAATTGATGTGGTCATTATATTCACTACTTCAGAGATGACAGACAAGGGGTTAAAATACGTGTGGAATTCATTTATTCTGCATTAATATCGGACCAAAAGGCAATTCTCAGGAGAAGAGATAAAAATCATTAATAAGCACATGAAAAAAATCATTGATTATTGACAGAAGAATCATTGAAAATAAAAGAACAATGAAAAGCTCTTACCTTCACTCACGGCAGGTTAGATACTTCTGGAATAACTCTAAGGTAACTAGCCTTCTCTTTGAAGGCAACAAGAAAGAATAAATGTAAATCACGGCGAGTGGGTTTATTAGTAGAGAATTCTCAGGCTAGTATCCAGAGTTTTTATAGAGACCCAGACCCAAGATTCTGAGACGTCTCTTCTCCAGAGGTCAGTTCCCAAGGAATTAACTGAAATCCTGGAGTCTGGGAGGCTTGTTCAACAGCTGGTATGACCGAGGTGAAGAGGACGGCGTTTAGGGGGCACCACATAGGGGCTTGATGCACTTGATGAGCTTCCACACTGTATTTGGGTCTTTTTAGGAGTAAATGTGAACCTGAATGAGGCTGTTCTTCACAAAGACTGCACCTCGGCCCAGTCCCATTCATTATTTAACCCCCAAGACACTGTCAACTAAAAACAGATCTAGACTCAGGTAAGGAGAGGCTTTATGCAATATGATTTTTGCAATAAGGGGTCTGGGGACTCAGTGAGAGGAAGAAGGTTCATGAGAATAGGGAAACACTCCACCTTCGAGATCAGCCAGGCTTTCCTAGCACAGGCTGAAAAGGAGCTTTTCTATTATAGGGAGGAGTGCCCAAGGCAGGAAGAGTCAGATGTCCCGGGTGGAATGATCTGGGGGATAGACAGCACAAGTGATGGAGGAATATTTTCCTCAGAGGTCAGCTGATTTCAGGAGGGGCTGTTAGGAGAGGTTGTCCCTTCCTCTATGGCTTGAGGGTAGCTGCCAGGGAAAGGAGAGAAGCCTGATGAAAGTCTGGTCAAGTCAGATTAGTGGGAATTTTGTTCAATTGGTAGATGGGGAAAAACAGTTCTGCTAATCATGTACTGGGCGAGGAATGGGAATTGGGAGGCTCTGTGTCTGGCCGTGGTATAGGTAAACAAGGGGTCACGTGCAATCTCACCTAAACCATATGCAGAAGGATGTTCTTCCAGTGACCTGGAAGGGTAGGAGGGAATTCCCGTTGCTGCTCATTGGGAGCATGGGGCTCATGGAAAATTTGGTACTCAGGCAAGCAGGCCCATCTGCACCAGGGTGGCACCCCATCATTTGGGAAATTATGTGGCACGTTAAGAGCGGTCATTCTGGGTGCTGGCATTACAGATGCTTTTTCTTTCTTCCTGCATATCTGCAGTTCTATATTTTCTACCACTTGCCTCCGTTAGGTTGTTATGGTGTTAAATGAGACAGTACATGTAATCAGAAACACAACGCCTAGCAAATGGCAACTATCCAAATGTTACTTGTGGTTCTCATCATCATGATCGTGAAATTAATGTGGGAAAATTGCTTTTTAAAAGAACAAAACAGAAAAATTAGGACCCTACAGAACCTTCCATTTCTATCGAGTTTCTCCATATGAACAAGCAAAGCCCAAACCTTGGCTCTTGCTCCTCTAACCTGATGATTATGAAGGTGTGTGTAATAAATGCCCCCTGAACCTTTGGAGCACAAAGTTGAGAAAATATTCCTGTGATGATTATTGTCATTACTCAGCTAGGTAAGGTTCTTTACATGGGGGAGATCCAGGATTGTCTCTGTCAGACCCTGGGAGCCTTCTCCCATCCTAGAGCCACCTGGGGAGGTGTTGACTGTGTTATGGCATCATCTTGTCCTCTGTGGATGATGCTTTGTGGATGCTGGGAGCTCAGTTCCCATGCTTTTCTGTTCTGGAAGCATTTTAAGGGCTGGTTTTGGAGCCCCCCCACCCCCATCCTGAAATGCCTGCCTTTGGATTTCTTTTTCTTTCAATTTGTCCTAAAAATTAGAAAAGGAGGGAAATATTTCAAAGACTGCTTGATTTTTTTATCCACTTCTCACTGGGTAATTTTGTCTGATAATATAGTGTGCTTTGCAGAAGCCCAGGATGTGGAATCTATGACAACTCCTGACACATGCTAGGAAGATGAAGAGGATTGTGTTCTTGGTCATTTCATTTCAATTTGAGGGTGACCTTGGCCACTTGGGACAGGGTCTTTACTTGGGCTTGAACATGTTTACAGCCCAATTTGGCTGGAGCTGGTGAGTCCCAGTGCTGTCACTCAAGCTAAATTAGAAAGTAAGGAAGGGAGCCACTGAGTAGAAAATCAGGTTATGGGCTTAGGCTTTAGAGTCCATTACATGATCCTGAGTTTATTCAAGTTAAATAACAACTGTGTGCCTTGGCTTCCATTGTCGTATTTGTAAAATGTGTCCAGAGACACCTATAACCATGACCAGCAGAGAGGGAGTGAGGCCAACAAATACCCCTGATTCTCTCTGCTCTCATCACCCACAGTTCTGCCTCTGCCTGCATTGGCTACACACTTCGGAAGTCACAGGGAAGAGAGCTCAGAGGATGCGTTCCAGAGAGGGCTACCTCCTGAGTGCAGAGTAGGACCTGGAGGGGAAGGGTGCAAAGTGGGTCTGGAGAGGACACACTCAAGGCAAAGGAATGGAGAAAATAATGCCAATAGGGTGGCAATCTCTCTTTGCTAAGCATTGTTCAGTGAACAACTGTAGAGACCCCAATAGCTCCCATCTTAAATCTATGACAACTTCCAATAATTCATCTAGAATCAGAAATGGTAACAATACCATCAGAACGAATAAACTGGAGCAAACAGGAACAGCAACCAGCATTTCTGCAATGCTTCATAATTCACAAATTTTTGTCATATATTAAATCACTATTGAACCTCCTAATGAAACTGTTCCGGTTAGCTCTTTAGAAACCATTTATAAATGAACAAATTGGAGCATGGAGAATTTGTTTGGCTAGGGTTTAGACTCATGTAATTTTAAAATATTGAGGTAAAATTAGCATAACATAAATTAACCATTTAACGTGAATAATTCAGTTGCATTAAATGCATTCACAATCACATGCAACCATCACTTGAGATCCAAAACATTTTCATCACCCCAGAAGGAAACCTCGACCCATTCATAATTTCCATTCTTCCCCAGCCCCTGGAAACTACCCATCAGCCTCCTGTCCCTATGGATTGGCCTGTTCTGGAGATTTCATACAAATGGAATCACAAATTGTGGCCTTTTGAGTCTGGTTTCTTCCACTCGGCATCATGCTCCTGAAGGTCATCTCTGCCTTAGCAGGTGCCATTGGGTGCTTTTGTGCCATTTTCTGGCTGAATCATGTTGCATTGTATGGATGGGCCATGCTTTCACCAGCTGAAGGACAGTTAGGGTGTTTCTACCTTTTAACTATTGTGAATGATGCTAGTGTGGCTCACTGTGTAACTTTAACCTATGTCCTGGTAGAATGTTCTCGGAGCTGGTTGACAACAGCGTTGGAGCACAAATGTAGAATTCACCGTCTCTTCTTTCCATAGAATGATATGCTTGCCGGGCTCAGGGAAGGCCCTGTCCTAGTCCCTGAGGACACAGTAGTGAACATGACAGGTCTTGCCTCTCATGCTGCTGTCTATTGAGAGAGACGGCTGGGAAACAGAGACAGGCTGCCAGGTGGCGGGAGGTGCAGAGAAGGCCAGGAAGGGAGTAGGGAAGCACCGTGCATCAGGGCCGCCGGCCCTCTCATGCTGAGCATCCTAACGAGGGTGTTCCGACAAGGGATTTCCATGGAGCCCATGGAAATGCCACTGGGGCATTTCAGGGGAAGAGTGCTTTAGGCAAAATCTAACCAAGATTTGAATCCCAGCTCTACCCAACGGCAGCTATGTTGTCTTGAACAAAAGATAGGCTTAGTTTTTCCATTTGTAGGACAAGATAAAATAATAGCTGTCTCAGATGGTTGTCTCCTTAGCACTTTGAGAATGCTATAAAGTGCTCTGTGTTTTAGCAGGTTTTCATTCAGATGTGCTGGGCTCTCCGCTGTGCAGTGTGAGTTTGGCAAATGCTTCGAGAGTGAAATCAGAGGGTGGCATTTACTTCTCTCCACCTCTTTTCTCTCCCTTTGAGGCCATGGCCCCTCAAGTCCTGGATTTTTTGGCAGCTGTGAACACAATTTTTTCCTCTCCATCCATGTGGGATTGCTAAAAGCCCTGCTGGATTCTTATGATATTTAATTCAAAAATACTCTCAAAACACATGCCTCCCACAACCAAAGCCAATTTGGCAGATGCTTTTCCAAGTGGGGCTGCCAGAAGCACAAGTACAGCCTCTAGTCTCAGGTAATCTGAAACAGCATCAGAATTCTATAGATATTGTTGCACTTAAAACATTTAGCAGTTGTTGTTAAAAGGGACGTATCTTCCTTTCACTTTTCAACCCTTTTGCCAGGATCTGCCTTCAGTTGAGAAGCTGGGAAATCCCTGTAACGAAAAGCCACCTCCCTGGTCCGATGGACATCTATCTAGCCGGTGAAAGAGGATTCTCCCCTGAACGCCCTGGGTGATGCAAGTCATGTGACCAACAGTGCTTGGGGACGGTTATCCTACAAAGAATTGAGGAATGAGGGAAAAGATGAATGTAAGAAAGAGGCTCGTCCAGTTATTCCCTATTATCTGTTGTGAGATTATTCCAAATAATCCACACACTGCTGTCCACCTCGGAGTCATGGTTTCTCTGTCCACATCTGCCTCTCTCTGTGCTGCTTGCTTATCTGCTCACAGAGTTGTCAGGGCAATGAGGGACTTTGTGCACCAATCACCTCCTGAATGCCCAAGAGGATGACATCCACAAGACAAGGGTTGCATTTGGCTAATGCTCTTCTGATATGAGGTCACTTGAAATTACTTTTAAAATATTTGATTTCTAATTGAAGAAATAGAAAAAATCACCCTCCATGTTCCACTGGGGGAAAGTCTTTGCAATAGTTTTTAGAGCTGTGTTTTAGTCTGTTCAGGCTGCTGTAACACAATACCACAGACCAAGTGACTGTTGAAACAATAGAAATTGGGACACCTGGGTGGCTTAGATGGTTGGGCGTCTGCCTTCAGCTCAGGTCATGAACCCAGGGTCCTGGGATCGAGCCCCACATCTGGCTCCCTGCTCGGCTGGGAGTCTGCCTCTCCCTCTGCCTCTCCCTTTGCTTGTGCTCTCTTGCTCTATCTCTCCAATGGATAAATAAAATATCTTTAACAAAAAATTAACAGAAAAGGAGTGCTCACAGTTTTCGAGGCTGGAAGTCCAAGATGAAGGCACCAATATGGTCACCTTCTCCCAACGGCCCGCTTCGTGGCAACTGGAAAGGGCTTGGAGACTCAGCATCTGCACTGGTGTATTTGTACGAATCTTTTTGAGTCTGGGATAAAGTGACTTTGTTTCCTTAGGCCCTTATCTAAATCACCACTGATTTTTGGCACCACATGATCTCTGTGTTCCAAAATGTCCTTAGGTTAGAACAGTAAAATCTGCTTCTATTGGATTCAAGAAGCAGAACATGACAGAATCAGAATGTAATTGGTCTGCAAAGCCACCTGTAGAATGTCAAGTGCCCTCTCCTGATCTCAGCCCACATACTCTATCCCAAGGGGACAGGTGGAGAGATGGTTGAGTAGAGAGAAGAATGGCAATGGCAGAAATGGGCACACGTTTGCTTTCCCCTGGACACCTGAGCTCCCTCCACCCCTTGCCTGCTTAGGTAAATTGAAGACCTTATTCCCTTATCTGCTTAGGAAATTTCAAGACTGTAGAAACCCTCTGAATTGTGGATGCCGTGAGGTTAGGCTCACTGTGGTGCCTCCGGGTCTCAGTTTCGTTCCCTCTGTGATAACAAGATATTAGGTGTTTCCAACATACTTTCCAGTATTAGAACCAGATACCAAGAAAGCCTTGGTTTCCACTTGATTCCTCTGGGACCCCTAGCCAGCTCAGTTCAAAGATGTCTGGGTTGGTGATCAGATTGAAGACATCCAAGCTACCATCTTCCCAGGAACCTGCTGTCCTTTGTTGCACCTGGCAGACTTCTATGATGGTGATGGGAGCACAGGGGTTCTGGCAGCACTTTGGGGTCTAGCTCTGGTCCCTAATGGAGGGACTCACTTAGCAGAGTGTCCTTAACGGGGTCATGTCACAGCCAGCAGTGACCTTGTTTTCTTCAGCTTCTAGAGGCCTCCTGCATTTCTTGGCTCCTGGTGCTTACTATCCTCAAAGGCAGTGACATGCAGCCAGAGTGTCTCCCACGATGACAGTCCCCTGGTTCTTCCTCTTTGCTTCCTTCAGAATAAGGCACTGGGAATGGAAGCACCCGCTGGGACCAGGCAAGTGAGGGGAAGGTGGCCAGACATCAGAGATGAAAGGAGAGTGGACCACCCATTCCTTAACTGTCATTGTGTAGACATGTGGCCTTGCATGAACAGATATGTTGATTTTATTCAAGAGATGACAAAAATTTAGAATTAGATTTTTATTGTTGGAAGCTAATTTAACATGGTCTAAGTCAATATCAAGAGAAGCAAAGAAGATTCAGAATAGATCTTTGAGAACCAAGGTAGCCTGCAGACATCAGGTGACAACCCCTGGCATCAAATGTGGTTTGGGATGTGAACTATGCTGAATTGTTTCAGATGACTGGTCCGTGCGCTGTGCCTTTGGCCTGGTGAGCCCAGTTGCTGAGTGTTTTAAGCAATCCTCCTGACTCAAGGCCATAGGGACCAGTTCTTGCTACTTAGGACATGGACTTCACGTCTGAGCCCAGAGCTATGGAAGAATGAGCTTGTGTAATTGATCATGAGGCAGGGCGCACAAAGTCTCCCAGCGAATTAAGGGCATTATCAATCCACAACTGACCGATGTCTTTCCTCTCTCCACTAATGTCTCAGCTCTGGGACGAATTTAAAGACCAGCTCTGAAAAACAAATATAGGAAAGAAACCATCAGAGAAAGTGAGGATAAACCTTTCTCCTGGAAAAGGTTAAAGGCCATGATCCAGTAACAATGTGTGGACGGGGTTCTCATTAAGCTAATGTGAGTTATATATGCAAACAGAGTCTATGAATACACAGGTTGTCTGTGTCTTGGGTTAAGAGATCACAATCATTTTAATGTTTCATGTTGTGTCTCATAATCTTAAATAGACTCATGAAGTCCACTTAGCAATATAATGAAAAGAAAACCAAGTTCTCCTTAAAGATACATTGATTTTCTATGGGCAAAAATGAAGCCAGTCTTTCTTTACATCTAGGTACTTCTAGGATCAGTCATTTCTAAATGTTAACATGTTCCGAGAAAACAAAAAAAAAAGGCATTCTATTCCATAATGGAGGCACTGTGCCAAAGGTGCAGGGTTTTTTCAGTAGATAAAAATCATGAACCAATGCCCATGAGAAGCATCATCAAGGCAATGGATTTATGTTGTATTTGCAGTGAGTGACATGCTTTTTCTTTACCAGTTAAAGAGATTCTTAGCTTTGTATGTATTTATCGGTGGTGATAAAAAAAAGAATCAATTCTTCCACCATAAATTTTATGAGGGAAGACATTAGATCTGTTTATGGGTCAGTGTCTACCCATAGCCCAGCATAGCACCTTGCACATAAATAGCTCAAGCAATTTATGCCAGGGGTCAACAATCTTTTTCTGCCAAGGACCAGACAGTAACTATTTGAGTCTTTTAGGGCCATTTATTCCCTGTTGCAATTCCTCATCTCTGCCATTGTAGCGTGAAAGCATCCATACACAATAGTAGCTGAGCAGCATGGCTGTGTTTCAATAAAACTTTATTTACAAAAACAGCAAATTGGAATTTGGTTGTGGGTCAAGGTTTTCTGTCTCCTGATTTGCACCACAAAGTGTAGGGTATTTGTTAACTGGTATGATATAGAATGATTGTAGCTAATAGGTAATTGGAATGTCAGAATTATTAGTTTTTTTAACAGCATACCTGCTATTCAGTTGTAAACTTCACAAGGGCAGGTAGCATTTCTGTTTTATAAATTGATGTCTCTCCAAGTCCTAACAGAATGCTGGGCACACATTGCTCAGATACATGGATTGTTCTTGCACATGTGCATGTAATTTGTATTCTAAATCTCAAGGCTGAAGAATTTCTAAATAACATATACATCAAATGGCAATAGCATCCAAAGAAGATGAGTGAGTGCCATGGATTTACTAGAGAAAGCTAACAAAAAGTAGGGTGAACAGGGAAACTCACATTCTAAAAAAGAGAGCTACAGGACTGATCCCCAAATACTTGTTTCCACATCAAAATGAGGGCTTGATGCTGCCAGAAACCATGTGTTGGATGCATAAGTCACGTTTGTGAATGATTCCAGACATGAGTCAAGGATTTTTGACCTCAGTCTCTAAGATCCAGTGAATAATCAGAGTTATCAGGGAAAGAGGGACAGAATGTGAGTGGGAATTAAATGAAAAGGAAAAATAGTTAGAATCCTATCTCAATTCATCTTTTTTTCTGAGAATTCAATCTAACAGCTGAAATGAGGGCCAGACTGAAGCTTAGAGAAAAGATATGATGAAGAATTAGATGTTATCCATTCCTCTAAAAAATTTCTACCAGCATATAATACCTTTTCTGTTATTGACCACATTTTGTTTAAAGATTTTGCTCCTAATTTTTGTTTCCTCTGTCCTCCCATAGACATGAAGCCAGAAACACCAAGTTTAATTCTGAGCTCTATCATTTATAAGCTCTGTTGTATGAGGCACATATCTTAGGTTCTTTCCTATAAATGAGGGTGTAGCAATTTTTACGTGATGGAACAATTTCATATAAAGTAATATAACCTCAACTCAAATTGTCTTCAATGAAAAGATGTTCTCTTATTCAGCAACAGGAAGTCCAGTTTATACTGAGCTACAAAGTTGACTGATTCAAAAGTTCCTTGGGGCGGGGGTGGCATTCCCTTTTTCATGGTCTGGGTATCATCCTGGGTATGGCCTTCATCCTCAAGGAGATAGCAAGACTGCTGTGATGGTATCCATCATTGCATCTAGACATAACATCCACTGGAACAAGAGAAATCATGTCTTTCCAAAGGCTCTCTGCAGAATGAATCAATTTTTTTATGAAGGACTTACCAGCAGAACTTCCTTCTCCTTGGCAAATACAAGGTCATATCAATGGATGGACCAACCAGTGCCACTGAGAACCAATTGCCATTCCTGCAGCTAGAGTAAGAGGAGTGTCCCCAAGACTCATGGATCTGTGCAGGAGTGGACATATGAGTGAAACTGGGACTCCATTGAGAGCAAGAGAGTAATGGTTGCTGGGCAGGCAACCAACAAAATTGACTATAAAGACCTACTTCATTGTTGCCAGTGTATGGTGCCCTGCACATGAGTGCTAAGGTTATTTTCATAGGTTTGGAAACCTATAGACAAAAATCACAGAATGAATCCACCTAGACCATTCAGGTCTTGGATCATTCAGTCTATCTTCCTGGTTTTATTAAACTTGTAACTTAGCATTTCTAACTAGAGCTCCAATATAGGGTCATAGAATGTTAAAGCTAAAGATCTTGGAAAATATTGTCTTCAGCCTATGCTTCACAAAGGCCCACAGTTCTAGAGGAGAGAACAGATAGAGAAAGAGGGACAATATTTTTCTTTAGTGCAACAACCTCCCCCCCCCCTCCCCGTCAACATCTCCCCAAATATATGAAGTGATGATTTTTTTCCAGATACTGAACATCGGGCAATGAAGAGCTATGATTCCTGAGACACAGATGAGAAGTAGATGAGGTGAGCTGTATAGTTTTCCCCAGAGTAATGTCTGCAGAGAGATTCCAGACCATGGTGCAGAGAGGGAGAATCCAGGTGGAGCCTAGAGGTCTTGAGGAGATAGAGCTGGGAACCAAGGAGCTAGAATTTGCAGTGCAGAGTGTAGAGAGTTTCCCAGAGAAGGGCTCTGGATCTTCAGAGGGTGGGCTTAGAGGATACAGTGTGTACTGATGTTTTTGTGTGAGGAGGGGACAATTTCCAACTAACTTTATGAGGCCAGGATCACTGTGGGATATTGAAATATTATAGAAATGCATGCCACATGAAGTAGATGCAAAAATTTAGCGAATAGAATTCAGTGATATATACAAAGGAAATATATATCATGATAAAGCAGGACTATCCCAGGAATGCAAGGTTAGTTTGACATAGGCACATTACTCAATGCAATTCAACAAATTATCAAAGTAAAAAAAAAAGACAGTTATCCCAATAAATGCACAGAAAGTATTTGACAAATGGAAATCACGTACCTAATCAAACTCTGCAAACTAAGTATACCTTTGACTCAGTGAACAGTGGCTATGACAATCCACACATACTAGTACTCATACTATTCATCCATGACAACCCACTCATGTAGTAATAAATGGTGAAAAAGTAAATGATCTCCACCTGAGATCAGGGCTGAGAAGTGTATGGGGAGCCCCAAAACTACCCCCAGTTTTCATGATTCATAAAGAGGACCCATAGGACTCAGCATATAATTGGCTGTGATTTATTGCAGCTAAAAGACATGAAACAAAATCAGCAAAGGGAAAAGACACATCGAAATATCCAGAGGAAACCAGGCTTCAGTTTCTAGGGTCCTTGCCAAGTAGAGTCACATAGGATGCTGAACTCCCCCAGCAGCAATTTGTGACAACATGTCAGAAATGTCCTCATTAGAGACTCAGGGTGTTCACTGTGGGCTGGTCATTCAGGCTCCTATACCTGGCAGGTCCCCAAATTCCAGACTTCTGGAAGGAAAGCAGGTCCTCAGCATAAACCACACAATTTGCACAATTTAAGCCAGCCAAAGGCTTCTGAGGAGTGCAGTCTTACATATACTGTATTTTTATACTGAGTTGGACTTTACACCATCTTAGATAAGGCAATTGTTGGCTAGTATCCACACAGCGGCTACCATAAAATTTAGGTGATAGCTATACCTGGTCTGTATCTTGCCAACATAGAATCAAATTGTCTGCTTTCTAAGGCTGTTTTCTGAGCAGGGCGAAGAAATTCCCTGAATGTTGAAAGGTTTGTTTTAATCCTTCTAAGATCTGCTGACATAGAGATCATAAGTGTTTGTGAGAGAAATGTGCATTTATTAAGACTCTTGCCATGGCAAAATGTGCTTGGGGTGCTATGGCACAAAGGAGGAGGTTGGTAATTCACCTGCTCAGTATCTCCCTGGCTTGATCCTAACACTCCACTACTATGTAAGTGGCTTGCTTTCTACCTACGAGAAAGGAAAGCCTCTCTTGTCCTGGATTATTTTTTTCTTAATAAATTCTTGTGACTCTGACAGATGCATTTCTAAAAAACTGTGCAAATTAGTGACCCCCCCCCCCTACTCGCTCTTTATTCAGAGAGAAATGCATCCTACTTCATCCGCAAGTATCCACATCACTATCTTCTCGTGAGAATCTTGGGGACACAGGGATGCAGAAAGATTAAGGAGGAGCTGCCCAGCGAAAACCCAAGGGGAGACATGGTCAAGAGTGAAACTTTGTCCATAAGCCTTTTGCACAATGTGGTGCATTGGAAAGAATAAAGTAAAAAACGATAGGCCTAATTGTATGTAAGTGATCTTCTGATTGAGAGGGAAATTGGATGATAGGTTGCAGTTTCCTCATTCCACTGAAGTGGGTCGTAAGATGCCCTGAGTAAAACATAGCCACCACCACCACCCCCGCCCCACAAGGGCTTTTGTGCATCATAAACAATCATTGTCCATCCCTTATTGTCTTCCTTCCCAGGTGCTTCCTCCCAAGGAGATAGACCTGAGGCGCTGGTGCGAGCAGGTGTTCAAGAACATTGCCCAAGTGACCAAAACATCCAAAAGAAATTTCCCGGAAGGTCTCTCTGGAAGCCATTTCCCCACCTGGGCTGGTTCTGCAAGGCTGATGCTTTCATTATTATTTTTTCCCAGTACAAACAGGAGAGTAAAATCTAGAGCAAAGACCTTTGTGCATTCTATCTTGAGGTGCTTCTGTGTTCACCACCATTCTGACCCGCTTTTCTCATCGTTTGGAGACAAAGAGATTTCCCAGCAACACTGGCTGATAATAAGTAAAGAGTCTTTTTAAAAGTACCCGGTGTGCATGTGACATTATTCTGTTGTCACGCACTCAATTCACTGAGTGAACCTCGGTGCAGAACACCATTTTAATGAAACGCTTTGCAAGTCTTAGCTGAAGAGATGTGATCAGCATTGCTGTTCAACAAATTGTTATGGATTTACTAAACCATGATTACATTTATATAAAAAAAAAACTTCGCATGAATAAAAAGGAATAAATATAATTAGTATTTGGCAGGGCAAGGACAGCTGAATAAAAATGTTCATCTTTTATTAATCACATACATTTTGCATAAGGAGATTATTTTTCCTGGTTTGAGCTAACATCACAGAATTATTGTACATAATTGTGGGAACAGTTGGCCTGTGACAATTTAATGGCATTTTGCAAAACCCTCATTTTGCAAGCTGCTCGAATCAGCCAACCTCTCCCAATTGTTTTCTTAATCGCAAATAAGTTCTGAGGACCGTTGACCCAGGCTAGGGGTTCGCACATAGTTGTTAAGTGTTACTAGCCCCCAAATCATAATCTCTGTCCAAATTCTACTGAGATGCCACCAGGGGAAGAACAATGCCTACGGTAATGGGCCGTGGCCACTGGCTTTGCTCTTAGTGTTCTGACCCTGGGAGTCTGCTCACTTCACATCTGCGCAGCTGGTGCATCACTTTGCTGGGGCTGCATAACAAAGCACCACAAATTCATCTCATAACTGGCAGAAATGTACTCTCACGGTCCCAGAGGCTAGACGTCCGAGATCAGGTCATGGGCAGGGTGGGTTCTACATGAGGCTCGGAGGGAGGATCCAGCTTCTGCTGGGTGCCAACCATCCTTGCTGTTCCTTAGCTTGTAGAGGCAGCGCTGCCATCTATGCCTTCATCTCTCTATTCATGGTGGTGTGCACGTGCATGAATGTGTGTGTGTGTGTGTGTGTCTCCAAATTTCCCCTTCTTATCAGAACACGGGTCAGATCAGATCGGGACTCCATCCTAAGGGCCTCATCTTAACTAATCACATCTGCAATCTTCCTATTTCCAAATATAGTCACATTTTGAGGTCCTGGGGGCTAGGAGTTCAATGCATGAATTTTTAGAGAATACAATTCAACCCAAAACAACTGGCTACAATCGAAAGCTTCCCATGCATGGCTGCCTGAAGACCTGGAGGACAGAGTCACACACTCTGAGGACTGAGCTTTCAGGAGTTGGGGGTGGGGTGGGGTGGAGGTCAGGGTGGCTAAGTAATGGAGAGAGACAAAGAGAACATTTTCTAATACTTGGGCCCAGGATCCAGGCATGCCTGAAGCCATGACTTTTTCGAATTATTCTGTTACTTCAGCACATGAACCCTCACATTCTCTTTTTCCTAAAACGAATTTTGAGATAGGCTTGTCACTTGCAACCAAATACCTGAAGTTAGCCTACATAGCATGGGATTCTTAGAAAGAAATTACCTTGAGGTTGGGGACACCTTGGTGACTCAGTCAGTTAAGCCTTGGGACTCTTGATCTCAGCTCAAGTCTTGATCTGAGGGTTTTGAGTTTGAGCCTTGCATTGAGTTCCATGCTGGGTATGGAGTCTACTTAAAAAATAAATTACCTTGGGGTAATGTTAAAATTGTACAAGTTTTTTTTTTTTTAATATTTATTTATTTATTTATTTGAGAGAGAGAGAGAGAGCTCAAGTAGGGCAAGGGGCAGAGGGAGAGAATCTCAAGCAGATTCCAACTGACCATGGAGTCCGACAGGGCTTAATCTCACAATCCATGAGATCAGGACCTGAGCAGAAACCAAGAGTTGGACACTCAACTGACTGAGCCACTCAGGGGTCTGCCCAAAATGTACAAGGACTTAAAGAGTCCATTGCAGAAAAGGCGTCTTTTATTAGACTTGCCTCCTGAAACTGTTTTAGTCATGCTGGCTCAGACATAAGATGACTTCCTACCTACAGCCCAAGTTATCCCACATAAGTGAGGCACTGTATATTTGAATCTGTACAATTTTTCACATATTAGGAAGGAGCTCCCCAATCACTTGGGTTTTTTTTGGCATTTTGAGAAAGACACAGTAAGTAGCCCAGGCAATCCCATTTGGTTGCATGCGTTGTTTCATAAACATTGATGAAACTCTTGTCAAAATCACTTCATACAACCCAAGAGAAAAAAGGTAATGTTTTAAAATTTGTATAGCCTTTTAAGTCATTTGCTTAAATATGCATGCGTAACGTAACCAGTTAATGGGTGACCATAAAAGTGTGGCTATTTCATTTATGGTGAAAACGGTTTCAAAAATTGTCATTAGGAAAATAAAACTTAATCTAATTAATAACTTTCCAAAATGTTTTCTATGGGCTATTTATTGATATTCTGGGGAAAAAATGTCCATTTCAAATACACACAGCCAATATGGGATTACACTAAAGTAAGTCTGTTCTTAAAATAGACTTTATACTATAGGACAGTTTTAAATTTATAGAAAAATTAAGACAAGAGCACAGAATTTCTATGCTTAGTTTCCCCTGTTGGTAACATCTTAAATTTGTGTAATACATTTGTTACACTTGATAAACCAATAGCTATGGGTTAACTAAGTCCAGAATTTATTTATATTTCTTTTCTTTATTTAGTGTCTTTTTTCTGTTCCAGGACGCCTTCCAGGATCCTGTATTATATTTAGTCCTCATGTCTCCTTAAGCTCTTTTTGGCTGCAGCAGTTTCTCATATCTTTGTGGTTTGGGTGACCTGGACAGTTTTGAGGAGCTCGATATTTTGTATTGATGCTCTCTCCTCTCCCCACTGGAATTTGTCTGATGTTTTTCTCATGCTAAGACTGGGCTAGGTTTTACTAAGGAGATCCAGGGACAAAGTTCCATGTTCATCACATCCTATCAACGGTACATACTGTCAACATGACTTAGCGCTGTTGATGTTGACCTTGATCACCTGCCGAAGTCCTGACAAATCAGGTTCTTCAATACAGAAGAACCCTTTCCGCACTGTCCCTTTGGGAGGAAGTCACTATGCATGGCCCACCCCCACGGAGTCAGGGTCAGGCCCCCCTCACTCAAAGTTGGAGTATTTGCATAAATTATTTGGAATTCTTCCATAGGAGTTAAACACCATGAATATGCCAGTGCTGAGTGTTGAATCCACACAGGGAAAAGACATTTCCAAATTTAATTTGACCACAGAACATTTTTAGGCAGGTGTCTTGTGGAATTAATATAGGATCCCATGTAACCTCTGCTTCTCATCATGTCAAATCAAATACGTACATGCCAGCAAGAAAACATCCTCCAGGGAAGCAAAAGTTTTTAAATTAATAAAATAGTCATCTAGGGGCTCCTGGCTGGTTCAGTCAGACTATACAACTCTTGATCTCAGGGTCATGGGTTCAAGCCCCACACTGGGTGTAGAGACTACTAAAAAAATAAGCATAAAGATTAAAATAATAATCTAAAACTCATGCTATATATGTGTACACATAGGTGTATATACATATCTATATGCACACATGTACCCTTTTCCAGAAAATAGCCAACCCCTGAAAAGTAAGCACTTTTCTGACTTCAATCACCTTTCATTAACTTTGTTCCTCCTTAAACCAAAAACTTTGCATCTCCTTAAACTTTGTATAAACGTAATCATAGAGTACGTTTCGTCCTCTCTCATAGAATATAAATTATATATAAAAATATATTTCTATAAAATATATGTATGTAAATATCCATGTAAATATATATAATATTTATTATATATGTATATATAAATATCCGCATATGCCATTATACTTCTCTCACACACATGCACTCATATGCACACACACGAGCACACACACAATACACACACACAGTGTATTGAGAAGGATGAAAGACAGGAAACAAAGACAAAGGTTTTATATACCAGGCTCCACGCAGAGTACATGTGTTGTCTCATTTTTTTCCTTAACTGGCTTGTAAGAAATGTACGACCTCACCCCTCTTTTGGTAAGTCTGCTGAGGCTCAGAGGGGCTTAGATATACTCCCCAAGGCCACAAAGCCTGTCCGGCAGAGCCAGTCTTCCCCTGGAGCCTGTCAGGCTAACCACCTGCTCTTTCTACCACCCAGCTCAGCTCTGTGTTGACAGACATGGGCGTTTCTGGGTGCAGGCTACTGGAAAGAGAAAGTGGCATACTAGGAGCTGCCTTGTGGAGATAACACAGGGAACAGTTGCAGGAAATATTTCTCTGATAACGGGATGTTTGTACCTGCAGGTGCTGTTTTCAGCGGAACATAACAGGAAGCTCCGCTGCAAGTGCATCAACATCTGTGGATGGTTTTACCTTCTCATGTGACAGTAAGTGCAGAGCTAGGGAGGCCATGGTTGGAGTGGTCTCAGTGCTGTCCTCGTGAAGCTAGCGCCTTGGGGCACCTGGGTAGCTCTGTCATTTGAGGGTCTTGATTTTGGCTCAGAGTCTTGAGATAGAGCCCCAAGTCGAGCCTGGAGTTAAGCCCTGAATCAGGCTCCCTACTCTGCAGGGAGTCTGCCTCTCTTTCTCTCCTGTAGCCCCTCCCCCCACTCAAACTCTCTCTCTCTCTCTAATAAATAAATAAATATAAATAAATAAATAAATCTTTTTAAAAAAATCTCCTTTTCTTTTCTTTCCCCAACATCCTCTGCCAGAGGCTTTCATCTTCATGGTCACAATATGGTTGCTCCTTCCCCAGCCATCACATACACACTTCTGGTAGGAGAAAGAGAGAGATGGTGCAATGCTTCTCCTTGCAACCTGTGTATTTTTTATTTGAGGAAAGGTGCTTCTCTAGGTGTTCCCACAAATCTCAGTGACTTGAATTAGGTCACAGAACCGCCATCAACCACAAGAGAGCTGCAAAGATGAATGTTTTGCTTTTTGGTTTCTTTAGTAGAGGAAGCTGGAGTGAGGGAGTCACGTGTGATAGTAGAGTGGATAACCCAAGGTGTCTGCCACAGGGAATTACAACCTAAATGGAAGAACCCTCCCCCCACCCCCAAAAGAAGAATCCATGCTTCCAGGACTCTAAGCAGTGAACAAAAATCCCACATGGTATTGGAGTATATCTGATGTGATCTAATCCGTACAGGTGAATTTGTATACTGATTCTAACAGGATGCTTTGAGACCATTTCCATTAGCATTTAAAAATGACATATGAGTTTATTCCAGGAGGCACGCATCCTTTGAGACAAATGGGAGAGGAAATCGATCTGAAGCTGGGGGTGTAAATGGTATTAAATGGGAGTTTACTACCAGTGATAAAGAGCAGAACGAAAAGCTGGGGGCATCCCTGAGGATCTAGCCCTCCCATCTGTGCAACAGTAAAGAAAGAACACGGGGACTCCTAATGACAGCTAACACCAACCGGTTCCACCACGCAGTGGAAGCTCGGGGTGCATTACAGCATTTAAATGCACGTCTTCTTTCTGAAAGAAAAGTAGGTGCTTCACTGGGACCAGTGCCATCTCTCATTCATCGATGATCAGGCAAGGCAGAGGGTGGCACGCACACCTGGTGCCACATTGGGAGGAGAGCCATGCCCGCTGGTTTTCTGGTCAGGATCATTTGTTAGTAGGTAGCTACCGTAGACCAGAGTCTGAGACAAGAGTGAGATGCACTATGCACTATGCACAAGTGCCCCAAGCACTTGGCAGGCTACAAAGTGCCCCTGACACTATAATAGTTTGCAGACAAGTTCCTTTACTCAGCTTGTCAGTAAACCAAAGTCACTAGGGGTGAAACCAGAAGTGTGTGTGGTGTGGATGTTGACATATCAAACTTTTCTCAAGGGCTTCCTTAGAATCTTCTGCTAACCCATGGAGTCATAGATTTTTTTTTTAATAGTCAGGACGAGAACGGGAGATGCATTGTAAAACATGTAAGGTTGAGAGGATGAACGCTCTTCAAGTACAATTGAAATTGGAGTAATTATAACATTTTCCATGTCAATCTTGACTCCTTTTGTTAGAGAGGAATGTTTACTTTTGGAAAGTGGAGGGGTTGGAAGCATTCTCTGAGTCCATTTATATTAGATTGAAGGGGCTGCAAAGTTAATCCAAGGTGAAGGAAGTCAGGAAGGTGGTTGCTTTCAAGAGGTTGGCTATTTTCTGGAAAGGAGCATGATATTCCTGGGTGTTTGAACGCATAGTAATGCATGCTGATCTGGGTGATGCTTCTGTGAGTGCACAGATAGGCTTTAGGGGCAGGAGGTGATCGGGGCAAGCCCTTCTAATAATCCCAGGAGAACAGAGGAGGAAGCTCTGCCTCCTGCAGCCTCCTCATCCCAGGTCTGGGACCTCTGCTCACAAGTCGCATGACCGAGCACAGTGTCAGGGAGATGGGGATGGGTGGTTCTCCACTGCAATGCCACGGGAAGGAGATGATAGCACACAGCATCAATACAGGGAGTGCAAGTGGCGTTAGGTATCCCTTCTGTTGCAGTGCGACATTCTCTCCCACTCTGCATACTCTCTCTGCACGAAGCATCCTCACTGACCATGACCCCCATCAGACCCTTAATATGGTCCAGACACGGTGCAAAGCACTTGGCATGAGTTCTCTCCCTAAGTCCTCACAGCCACTCTGGCAGCTAGATGCAACATAACCACCACTGATACGTGACACGTCGCAGCTTCAGAGAGTTTAAGCAAATTCTCAGGGTTGCACAGAGCTGGTAAATGAACAATCTGGAAACTGGACCCTGATTCCAGAGCCCATACATGTCTCTCTCTCCTAAACTGTCCTTGCCAAAGGTGATGTGGGAGCATCTTCCTTCCTGCTCATCTTGACAAGTCTTGTTCTGGGTGGTAGAGGCAGCAGTGAACACAGCATACAAGACCCCTGCCCAAGGAGCTCATGTTCCAATACGGAGGGTGCATGGAGATAAGCAAACACAGAAAGAACTAACATAATTTTAACTAATGACGGACGTGATGTTCCAACAAGAGAGCAGGCTGATGGAATCAAAGGTCTCTAGGGTGTCAGCTGTGAGTGAGGGAGCCACAACTCTACGTAAATAGAGAGTCAGGGAGAGTCCTTTTGAGGAGGCAGGAATTCAAGGAGACTTGAATTCCCAGGGCCAGGAAAGACCCAGCTATGCAAAATCCAGGGAAATAAGCGATCCAGGAAAAAACAAGTGCCAAACAAGTGGCATATTTGAAGACCAACAAAAAGTTGAGTATGGTTAGAAACTAGAAATCCTTTAATTTCTCACGGCCTCAATCTCTTCCATGTAAAATAGGAATTAAACTCTCTGCTCCCTTAGCTTGGCAAGGGTAATTGTAATCTCGTGTCTAAAAGCTCATCCTACATTTTGAGATGATCTAGAAACACAGGCGAGTAAGATTACATCTTACTTATCCTAAGTGTAGCTTAGGATAAAAGTGAAATGACATTTGGCAGTGGGTTTTCTTGCAGATTTCCCCCACTTGCCATGCGGGAGTCACTCCAGGATGGCTCGTGTCTGCTGTGACCCGCCAGTTATCGGGCTGTGATCAGCATCTTGAAAGGCTAAGGGTCACACTTATTAGTTTCCTTTTTATTTTTTTATTTTTTATTTTTATTTTTTTTTTACTTATTAGTTTCCTATCGCAAATGTAAACAATGACCATAAATTTTGTGGCTAAAACCACATCATTTTGAGCCACAGAGAGTTAGATGACCCTTCTGTAGGACTCGGGTCCCATGTTCAAGTCCAAGTGTTTTAGTGGGTGTTGAGTGAAGTGTCCTTCCACTTGGGTGAGGGAGAGAGAAATCTCTTAGACATTCCACCTGTGAAATCTGAACACCCAGCAGTAGCAGGACCACAGTTCAGCCCAGTGGACTGAGCACCTCAGCTACCCAATCTCTTGCCCTTGAGCTTGTGTTTGTGAGAGAAAGTGTATTCAGCACACCGGTCGCATAGGTACAACTGATGAATAATATATTGAGACAAATCTCAAATCATTATTCTCTGTTACCAAGAGCTTATGTTTTATCCATTTTAACAAAGGCTTTACATGAAGCATTGTGATGACCTTTTTATGGGAAAGGCACAGATGGGTCCTAGTGTACCGTGGGTGTACACAGTTTTTTTTCTTGACCAAGGATTCACATCCATGTCCACTTTTCCGCAAGTTTGTGGTTCTTCTCTTACCCGTCACTTCTCACTTCATTTCCACCCAGGAAGATGACATAATCCTTGGGGTTTTGATAGTTTGTGAAAAGTAATCATACCTAAAGAGAATCCCTCTAATCAGTAATTCTTTTCGATGGCTTATGTGCAGAACTCTCATGTTTTAGTATCTACTCCAGCACAGAATGGCTGTCTGTCCACGTCTGTACTTTTATGCTAGGAGGTGACTGAATATGTCCTCTCCCTGAGACCAGCACAGTATACCCTTGTCATTCCTGGTGACTCTGGCCACCCTCTCCATTAGGCAAAAATAAATAGCAACGCTATAGGAATCGTAGAGTTACAAAGCACTGCTGTTTGCATATTTATGGATTCTTAAACTCTGGTTAACTCAGAAGGGGATCTGAGAGAATTTTGGAACATATGAAGCTACCTGTAGGGTGGACAAATACAGATGTTTAAGGCCATCTTTACTTTGTGTGTATCTGTCAAGCCTATAACTTCTTCAATCCCATCTGTGCAATAGCACCTGGGGAAGCTCTGAAGATGATGTAAATGGAAAGACATACAGAACTCAGAAGAGCACCACACACACACACACACACACACACACACACACACACACACCACCCAGCTGCTCTTATATCTGTGGTGTGGTTATAACCGTAACACCTCCCCATATAGTTGAGGCCATGGGAAAAGTGAGAAAGCCCTGGGTTGGGCACATGGAGATTGATAGAATATTAGGACCCATTACTAATGCCATTAACCATGATTTTTCCAGGTCTAAGGACATACACCTGGGGGCGACTTCGACCCTGGGGCCATCAATTTCGACTTGCTGCAAAGCCCTTAAGTGGCCACCTGGTTTGTAAGGCAAAACCCTGGGCAGGGAAAAGCTCCTTTCTGCTAGGAAACACTCTGGACCCGAAAAGCTCAACTGGTTTGTCACCTCAAGCCATTCTGTAAGGCGAAGAAGAATATGGCATTTTTATAGCTTGGGACCCACTCTGCAATTTTATGGAGTGCATATTAGCAGCAATTATAGCATCATTGTCAGGGAATTGCTCTGTGGAGATTTAAGAAGATCTCTATGATGTGGCCCAGGGAGGAGGGCCCCAGGATGGGCAAGGGGACTGGGCTCCAGTCTTGGGCAAGGAGTCCCCTTTCACTTTGCCTGCTGCTCCCCCAGGCCTGGCCCTAGTGCGGGCTCAAGCAATTTGCTGACAGCAATCATGGGACAGTTTTAACTCAGTGAAGGTGGCAGGGGCCAGACCAGGGCCAAGCAAGCAAATCTCTAGGGTGCAAAATGTGAGGAGTCCCTTGCTCTCTGGCGGTGCAGACCCAGGGCCAGCATCAAATGCTGGGCCTGTTTCACCCTAGTCCTGGCCCTGGAAAGTGATTTGTACCATGTAAAAGTTCAAGAAAATAAGTGTGATGTTATTCTACATGTTCATCCTCAACTAAATATCTCTAAATTGTCCCTTCCTTTTTTAAACTGGTCTGTAATGAATTATCTGAATTAATCCGTTGCTCTTCTAGCCTTCTGAGTTGGAGCTGAAAGGCCTCTGGGCAAAGATAATTGATGCTCACACCTGACCTGCATGAAGCTTCATGCAGAGAAAGGGGCAGAAATAGTAAGTGGCTTTTTGAACTAAAGATGAGCTATCTCACAGCTGGTAGCTCCCCATGCCCTTGCCTTGGGCTGGCCACAAGCTCTGGCCCTGAATTTCTGCATGTTCGCCTACCCGTGGTTGCCCCAGGTGATGTTCATGGTGATGGACACTAGCTGAGCCCCCACTGCAGGCTGCTCCCAGCATCAGGGCAGGAACCACTCAAACTCCCCAACAACCTTAAGCAGGAGGAGAGCTCGTGGTCCAGTTTATAGGTGGCAAAGCTGAGGCTCGGAGGGGTGCAGACACACCCCTGAGGACCCTTGGCAGGTGGCAAAGCATGCCTGGAGCTCCAGCAGGTAAAGGGGAGCTCCATGTTCCTATTGGGCCTGCCATTTGTGGACCCCATTGGAATGCCCTGCAGGTGTGGGTTGGGTTGCGCCACAATGAAGCCAATGAGGGTATTTATGTTCCTTTGCTGTGCACTCCCAGATCATGCTAGTGGTACTGGGTTCAGTTTACAGCACTTGGTTTCATCTTTGTCCTCCCCTCTGTGAAAACAGGGGCTACATCTGTCCAGCTTGCCCCTGAGACCCAGCACTCAGTGTGTCGTGGTTTATGGCCCTGCAACATCAGAGGGAAGGATGATCCCAAAGCCCACGCTTTTTCTTCTTTCCACTTTACACCTTTGACTGATGCCATGAATATATATATATATATTTTTTAAGATTTTATTTATTTTTTTTTTTTTAGATTTTATTTATTTATTCATGAGAGACACAGAAAGAGAGAGAGAGGCAAAGACACAGGCAGAGGGAGAAGCAGGCTCCATGCAGGGAGCCTGATGTGGGACTCCATCCCGGGTCTCCAGGATCAGGCCCTGGGCTGAAGGCAGCGCTAAACTGCTGAGCCACCTGGGCTGCCCAATATATCTTTTTTTTTTTTTTTTTTAAAGATTTTGTTTATTTATTTGACACAGAGAGAGAGAGAACACAAGCAGGGGGAGCAGAAGGCAGAAGGAAAAGCAGACTCCCTGCTGAGCAGAGACACCCCCCCCCCTCCCCGCAACATGGGGCTCAATCCCCAGACCCCGGGATCATGACCTGAGCCAAAGGCAGACACTTAACCAACTGAGCCACCCAGGCACCCCCATGAATATATTTTTAAAGAATTATTGTAGCTTTTTCCAGTTTGAATCCTAAAATATGAGTTTCCCAGATCCAGCTGACTGGTATTAATTTAACTGATCAGATGAGTTTGTTTAAGGGCTCACTTGTTTTTTGTTGTTGTTGTTGTTGGAGAGTTATATAACTTTTCTTTTAACCAAATATGGATAAAATCAGAAAGTAAAAATAATGTTTTTTTTTAAATCAGGTGATTGAATCTAGATTTAGCTAGAGTGATATGCTCAAGGAGAAATATGCTAAGACAAAAGTAGATTATATTTATTAATTCTCTTTAAAATTGAACTCCTATAAATAAAAATCAGGAGGGTTCTGCACAAAAGGATGGGATGTGAATGCCTCTGGGGCTGGAATGATGAGAAAAAGGAAGATATCATATTTTCATAAAAATATTTCAATGTAAAGACGTATGTAAAAATAAAATGTTTATGGATAGTTTATAATATGTATAAAATGTATTCTGAAATATTAAATGGAAAAAAGATACAAAGCCATGAGCACAGAGACACTGTAATTATCTTAGTAAATGCAGAAAAAGCATCTGACAAAATTCTATTGTCTATAATGTTAAAAGTAAACATGTAAAACCATTAATAGAAGGGAAACATGTTGACCTCTGATAGAATATCCACAAAACATGATGTACAGCAAATATCATATCTAATGGCAAAATATTGAAAGCTATCTCTCTGAGTCTAGAGGTGAGACAAAGATCTTCCATATCACCACGTCTATTAAACATTGTGTGGAATTCCTAGCCACTCTGATAAGTAAGTGGAAAGAAATGAAATAATTGAGGATTAGGAAGGAAAGCTGTCATTGTTTGTAGAGGGCATGATTATATATGCAGAAAACCTAAAAGAATATACAGATACTTTTTTAAATTAATAAGTAAATGTAGTAAGGTTACTTGCATAGAGATCAATATAAAAAATCAATTATGTGTTTGTATCACAGTAACAGACTGAGAAAATGAAATTAAATAATGTTGCCATTTAAAACCAAACAAAAGGGCAGCCCTGGTGTCTCAAGCGGTTTAGCGCCGCCTTCAGCCCAGGGCGTGATCCTGGAGACCCAGAATCGAGTCCCACGTGGGGCTCCCTGCATGGAGCCTGCTCCTCCCTCTGCCTGCGTCTCTGTCTCTCTCTCTCTGTGTCTCTCATGAATAAATAAATAAATAAATAAATAAATAAATCTATCTTAAAAAAAATGAAACCAAACAAAAGATACAATAATGAAGGCTAAATCTAGTGAAAGATATTCAACTTCAACAGTATAAAGGATAAAGCAGCATTCGGGTAAAATAAAGATATGCAAAATGGGATATACCGTAGTTCATGAACTGAAGTCTTTTTTTTAATTTTATTTTTAAATAATCTTTATACCCAATGTAGTGCTCAAACTCATGACCCTGAGATCAAGAGTCACATGTTCCACTGATGAGCCAGCCAGGCACCTCCATGAATTGAAGTTTTAATGTTACAAAGGTGTTAGTATAGTTTCAATGTAACTCTGAGAAAACTCTCAGAAGATATTTGACCAGCAGATTCTAAAATTGATGTTGAAAACGTAAACGGCCAGGAATATTCAAGAGAATCTTTAAGAAAACAGGTGGATTTAAAGAAATTACTCTATCAGATGGAATAAAATGCCTTGTTATTTTATCAATATCCTGTTGGAGCAGAGATAGAAAAAAAATCAACCAAAGGAACAGAACTCCTTAAGACATGGCTGTATGGACACCTGACTTATGTCACAGGGGGCCCTGCAATGTGTTGGGGAAAGGGTCCCTTTTTAATGAATTGGTGCTGGGTTCATCAGATATTATCCAGGAAAAAAATAATGATGATGACTATTATCTCACACCATACACAAAAATCAGCTTCATGTGAATTGGTGAGCTATATGCAAAGGTAAGTCACGGGATTCCTATAAGAAAACATACTCTTTGTGTAAACAAAGATCTCTTAAACCAAACACAAAAGCAACAGACACAAAATCAAACATTCATTCATTTGACTACATTAAAACTGGGAATTTCTGTTCATCAAAAGACTATATCAAGAACACAGAAAGACAAACCGTAGAATGAGAGAAAATATTAGCACATATAAAACCAACAAAAGGCTTGTATCCAGGACATACAAGAATTCTGCAAATCAATAAGCTAATGACATTCATGCCTATTAGAAAAATGGCAAGATTCTTGAAAAGACACCTTTAAATATCAGGGAGTGTGTGGTGGTGGTTGATACCCACAACCAATAACTATATCAAAATATTTCCAACCTCCTTCACCATAGAAGTACAAATTAAAAGCACAACGAGATAACTTACATACAGACGGCTAATAAATTTGAAAGCCTGACAAATGTCTAGTATCAGTGAGGATTTGGAATTCTCACACACTTCTGGTGGGAATGAAAACCTGTCTAACCTCCGTGGAAAAGTATTGGTCATTATCTACTAAAATGGAACACATTTACACCCTCCGATCCAGGAATTTTACAAGTGCGCCAAAATGCATGGACAAAAGTATTACTAGCAGCATTATCAAGACAGCCCCAAATCAGATACAATCTACATGCTCAGTACAATGGGCAAAAATAAGCTTTGGTATATTTGTACCAAATATGCCAAAGACAAAGTGTGTTGAGTATAAAACAGGAATGAATGCATGGCTGATAAACACCAAAGACAGGTGACGCTCTCCAACCAAGTGAGTTCAGAATGAAAGCAGCAGGGCAACCAAATATACTGACTGTGACAATTCTACCTGCCCTGTGTGTTAGGACATGGGACCTGGAGAAGCTAAGATGGATGGGTAGGTGATCAGAAAGGCAAACCACAAGGGATCTGGGGACCTGGGGACATCCCTGATGTTTTATTTATTGACCCTGGTGGAGGCTGCATATGCGTGTTTGCTTTGTAATAATTCATCAAGCTCTGCACTTCTGAAAGTACGTATACTTTCTGAAGTTCTGTTATTGCTCAATAAAAAAAGCTTTCAAAAATTGTTTGTAGGCGTCAGTCCCATAATATTTAAGTAAAAACTATTGGACAAACTTGTGCCATTTATGCAGTGCTCTGTATCTTGCCATAAACAGTGATGAATTTGCATTTGTTCCCGGGAATAACATTGCTGTATTATTTGCTCAGAATGTACATGAGGGAAAGAAGTCTCAAATCAAATCTTGAATGTCACGAGCCACATTCTCTCTGGAACTCTAGAGGCGAGCATTCTCTTGTCTATGGAATTTGCATTGTGTTTTTCCTGGACCCTATAACAATGGATGAAGGAGAAATTGGAGCAGCTAGATATTTTGCTGCAAGCAGACAGTATGTGTAATTATGCAGATTTATCCGTGAGTTCATTTTCCCTGATGAGATTCAGATCCACAAAAATGAGATTGCTAAAGACCAAATAGAGTGGCGGATATCACACTTTGCTATTGACCCTGAAAAATGCAGGGATGGTGGGTTAAAATTATGAATTGAATATGCTCTTAAGAACTGGATGGCTCTCATTTATTGAGACGCCCAGCACACTTCATCTTTATAAGATTAGTAAGAGCTATGGGAGTCTCCACAGTGAACTCTGACTCATGTCATTTATTCTGCATCAATAAATATATTCCATTACCCTGGAGCAAAAATAGGCAGGCCTATTCTCAATTCTTTTGTAGGAAAACATTATCTTGTTTTATTTGGAAGGTGGGGGAGAGATGACATTTATAGAGAGGGTTGATCAGCATTAGGATAAAATATTGATCTAATAGTCTGAGATTTCTCTTTAGGAGAGACTTCACCATTAGCAAGAGGCCCCTTCACCTGCAGGGACCATTCCAAGACTCCCAGCAGGTGCCCGAATCACACATAGTACCAAACATATGCTTTATTTGTACCTATGCATACCCACCGGTGACAAAGTGACGCTTATACATTAGGCACAGTGAGAGATCAGCAGCAGTAACTAATAAAGAATAGAATACTTATAACAATATGTTATAATAAAAGTAGCGGGAATGTGCTCTCAGTCTCCCTCTCTCAAAATATCTCCCTGTACTGAGCTCACCCTTCTTCTTGTGGCGACGGTGTGGGTGACGGAATGTCCCCGTGATAAGAAGTGAGGTGAGTGACACAGGCATGTGATGTACGGTTAGGCTGCTGTTGACTCAATGATGCATCCGAAGGAGGATCACCTGCCTCGGATGATCCCGGCCGCATCCTTTGGCTTCGGCTTCGGCTTCTGGCCGCATTCAACCACGGGTACCTGAAACCACGGGTAAGGGGGTGACTGTAGCAGATCATCTTAAAGAGATCCATATGCAGATGTTAGAACCTACTTCTGCTAAGGGCGAACAGTACAGTGAATAGCAAACGTGGTATATGCAAATAATTTCCATTATAAACATTCTTTTCTCTTTCCATAAACTACGGCAATCACAATAAAAATGATTAACTGTGGATAAGAAGAAAAAGGTAGCAACTGGGAAGCTGAGGGAGGGCATTTATGTTTGGCTTCATCAAATTATGTGCCTTTTTATCTTCTGTACTAATGGATTGTACTTAGAAGCTTTGCATATTCTAATTTATTTCCCCAGCCTGCAAACTGTGTGCCTTGTGCTGAACCAGCTTCCTAAGGCCCAGCGGACAATCCTGCGTCTTGGTTTCACCTGCAGCGCGCTTAGTGTGGATGGGACGTCCGGTCTGAAATAGTGGACATCCTGCCCATCGTGACGCTTCAGATCCGGACTCTCCCCGTACATCTCCCTGTGGGCATCTGCCATTCACACCACTCGCTGGGTTTTGTTCCCAAGTGATGAGCAAAGCAAGTGTCACTGGAGATCCAGCCTCACTTGCTCAAAAACCCCTCCACTGAGTGAAGCTGCCACACAGCCTGTATGCTGTGGCCCCTAGAATATTTGCACTGTGACAACACGATCATGAATGTGGACACCGATGCGGACACTGGAATGGGGGTGGATTGCTTGGTTTTAAAGTGTCTCCCAGATGTGATTCAGATTATGGTCTCAAAAGTGATCAAGTCTGCCCTCTTGCTTAGGGAAGCTACTGGACAAAGTTTTCCACCAAAATGAGGGAATTAACTGAGAAAGAAATACACAGGGGATGGGGGCGGGAGCTGGGGCTCTGCCACAGGAAAGGGTGCAGAGGATCCCCAAGGTGATGGTCAAGGGAGCCCCTAGGGTGGTTGTGCAGGGACAGCGGCGGGGGGGGGGGGGGGGGGGGCGGGCAGGTCAGCTGGCGGCTCTTTCCAGAAGACAGTCTGGCCTGAAGTGGTCTGCTTCCTGCTCTGTTAAATGGAAATAACCTGATGGCCTCCTGGGCTGCTGTGAGGAGCGAATATGTTGCATATAGTTCTTGATCTTGCTCCATCCCCTTTCCTAAGAAAGAATTCCATTTCACATGTAAAATTTCCAGTTTCAGTTTTCTGCCCATCCAGAAGCAGGAAAATGGGAAATTACTTTTCCACCAAAGCGTGAGTTAATGTCACAGTTTGTAAACTGTTTTATTTTAGGAATGACATCGGATACGTAAGAAACGACTATAACTCATAGCCATATTCTTAAATAAAACCATCCCAGTGGCTCATAATTGGATTGGATGTTAACATTTGAGTAAAGCACCGTATCAGGAAAGGAGTATTGAAAAGGCAGGTGGCTCCTCTCCTTTCTCTCTCTCTCTCTCTCTCTCTCTCTTTCTCTCTCTCTCTCTCTATTAAAAGGCCACGGCAGAAACATAAATTATCCCCTCTCAAAAGAGCCTCAGAAAAATGTCTTTCCTATAGCTTCAGATGATTTAAAATTGATCTCCTATAGCTTTGCCCTACTTTTATATTTTTAGCCACAGACAAAATCACGGTTCTCAATTGTCTGGCAAAGCGCTTTGAGGACTCCGGGTACAGCCACGTCGTTATTCTCAGGGTCTGCTCCGGGGGATCTCTTCCCTTTGTAATCCCGTCCTGGAGAGAAGAAATGTCCCACCACTTTGATTTAGACGCCAATTCCAGGCTGCAAGCATTGACTGTTCAGGCGATCAAACGCGCTCTGTAAGCAGACGCCGCGGCCGTGCAGATGGGCCATCACTCGGACTTGGCATTCTGTGTGCGCTTCATTATATTACACAAAAGGCAGCATCATTCGGAGGTGGACGCGGTCGCAATCTGGACATCAGCGCAGGAGGGAGGGCTGTGGGAGTGGCCCCACGGCTCTCGCTGATGGGCAGGATTCTTATTTTTAGCCAAATTTCCATGAGCATCTCCGGGTAAGTCCTTGTCAGGCCAAGGGGTCCGAGAGGAACGAAGACACAGTCCCGGCCCTGGAGTTTCTTATGTTGTGGGAAGAGGACACGGCGGGCGTTGAAAGCACCATCGTCCAAGGCAGACACAGGTGGAGAAGAGGAGGAGGAAGAGGAGGAGGAGGAGGAGGAGGAGGAGGAGGAGGAGGAGGAGGAGGAGGATCGAGCCTAACGGCATAGGATCTCAGCCGTGGGAGCCTTGGGTTTCCCACAGCACGTGGGCGTTTGGGGAGGTAAATGTTAAGTTGGGCCTTGTGGGATGTTTGTGTCAAGAGGGAAGGAAAGTCAGTCCTTGGAGCAAATAGACAATGAGCAAAAACAGTGCCTGGAGGAGAGGACAGGTGTCCTGAGTATTTAAAGGCAGGAAGGGAGGAAGTGTTTGGAATAAAAAGCACCCTTCAGAACCAGGGAGCAGGGCTTTTCTGAACTTAGCTTTGGGGCCACAATACCAAATTCAGGAAGGATGCAGAGTGGCATTTCAGTCTTAACGCTTGTGTGCTCAGGATTCAGGACATAGTGGGCCAAGATGGTCTTTCTGTTCCACTCTAAGTGACCAGAGCAGCCTGCAAGTGTTTGCAGCAAATTATAAATAGTGGCATTGGGAGGACGGTGCCGGAAACTGGATGTGAGCTTGGGCCTAGCGACTTGGGTTTCAATGAGCGATGCCTGTTCACAAGATAGCACAACCTGTTTTACAAGGACCAGCAAGTTTTTCTGGGCAAGCGTAAGTATGTTAGCCTGACAGTGCCTATAAGGTCAAAGGAATAAGAATGGAATTGGAAAATGAAGGGAAAAAATAAATAATGAAAAAGAAACAGGCTTTCCGTGAATCAGTGGTTATAATGTAACATTAGTCTGGGAGTGCAGCCAGCATAGTCCTGCACCCTGAGGGCAACATTCTTAAAAGATAAAAATCGCATTTATTTTTAAAGGATGTTCCACAAACCAATGAGTGTAAGCACATAAGTGAGCCCTATTTACAGGGCTTTACAGGTCTCTTTCTTTACAGGTCTCTTTCTTTCTTCTTTTTTTCTTTCTTTCTTTCTTTCTTTTCTTTCTTTCTTTCTTTCTTTCCTTCTTTCTTCTTTCTTTCTCTTTCTTTCTTTCCTTCTTTCTTCTTTCTTTCTTTCTTTCTTTCTTTCTTCTCTTTCTTTCTTTTCTTTCTTTCTTTCTTTCTTTCTTTCTTTCTTTCTTTCTTCCCTTTCTTTCTTTTTCTTTCTTTTTTTTAAAGATTGATTTATTTATTTGAGAGAGAAAGAAAGAGCAGGGGAGGGACAAAGGGAGAAGGAGAAAGAATGTCAAGTAGACTACTCACTGAGCTGATGTGGGGCTTGATCCCACAACACTGAAATCATGACCTGAGCTGAAATCAAGACTCAGATGCTCAATCGACTGAGCCGCCCAGGTGCCCCTGTTTATTGAGCACGCATCTTCCAGGGGCTGCAAAAGTGGTCTGGCACCGATGGCTCAGTCAGTTGAGCATCTGAATCTTGATTTTACCTCAGGTCATGATCTCGGTGCCATGGGTTCTGAAACCCACAGACTCTGAAGAGCTTAGTCTCCTCTGAGATGAAATAGAGAGGATGGCAAGACCTGGAGTCTCTAATCCAAATGTCCACAGGAGCTGGGGCAGGACATCCATCTGAGAGAGGCTGTGAGGCCATAGGGAGTGGTGGGGACTGCAACAAAATGAGTGGCACATGCCCTGCCCAAAGAGGTTGGTGCTTGTCCTCACTTCCATTGGATCACTGCTATGTGGGAATGCAGACTCAGTGACCACACCTGCAATTATTTTACTGAGACTCCATTTTCCCATATTTAATGCAAAATCTTCAAATGTATGAAAACCCGAGAAGGACAAAGGAATCATTTCCAAGAGCCAAATCCAGTCTCTGGGTCACCCTGGGTCCAGATCGTGCTTCCTCAGTCCCCTGAATTTGATATCTTATTGCTCAAATATTTGACACATTTCCAACAGGAGCACATAGATTTTAATAAAATTTCCATTCTGTGGCAACCCAAACCTAAGGCGACCAGCCATGGTTTTTCACTGGAAAGATTTCTTTAAAGCTTTTTATTGCCAATTTAAATATATAGACATTTGGACATATAGATGAAATAATTAAATACACATTTTTATAATTTACTCAGGTCTGTGTATGTATGTAAAGCCGTATATGTAAAATACCAACGTTCATTTATATCTTCACATTCCATGAATTCGGTTAGCATTCTTCATGAGCACCTTGGATATTGAGGTCTTCATTGGCACCTCGGGTTCCTTGAGCTTGGGTTTTTCAAAGGCTCCACTTTTGAGTCTAAGTCCTTTGAGACACAGCAGCTGCAATGCCCTTACTGAGAACATTCCATGAGGATGATTGTCCCAGATTCCCTGTGACCTGTGACTGCTAAGTATGTCCACGATGCAGCCAATCATCAGACAGCATCTTGATGGGATATTGAAATTGCACATTCAGGGCAAATTCCTAAGGCTCGAGATTGTGAGTTTGAACACCCAGGGATAATGACAGAGTGTATATTTAATGACTCTCTCTCTCTCTCTCTCTCTCTCTTTTACCATTGGTTTCCATTTACCTCCTATGTTTCCAAATCCAGCACCAACCAAGCTGTCTTGGTTGATGTATCATTGAGTGTCTTCCCCAGACCTACTTCATTGTTTGGAATAATGTCACTATGACAGTACCTCATAGCACTAGGGAGGTTTCCTCAAGGATCATTACTGGGGAACGCACATTCTCACAATGGATACCAACCCACTTGCTTGTCTTTATGTCACAATTGAAAAATCTGGACTAAGCAAACTCACCTTTCCCACTTGATACTAGCCTGATGGAATTGGTTCCTGTAATTTCCTAGGTCTTGAGATGTTACTTGAACAATACTTAGGGGGAAAAGTAAAGCTTAGAAAATCTGGATTGTTGACAGATTTGCTTCCAGTGTCAGGAAAAGGTCACTGGCTGGTGGATGCCATATGGCGTTGAATAGGAGTCACTAAGAAGTCTGTACAAGCACATGCTTGATCTACTGTGACAAGTGCTGTGTCGCCAGAAGGCACATGGGTGCTTCCTACTGAAGAACAGGTCTGGGGGTGGATCTCAGTTTCCTGTGGACCTCTGAAGCCCACTACCCATTTAATTATCCCCGGAGACACATGGGTGTCCAGAGCACCTGTGTAACTCTCTGGACTCCAGGAGGAAAAGACTGGTTCTCATCTGAATTTTGTCTGCTAATTTCTTTCTTTCCTCCTTGGACCACCTCGTGATCAGAAATCTGTCACACCAATGATGTTAGTGGTGTGCAGAGAGAAAATAGCAGGTGCAGAAATTCCTTTTGATACAACGTTGATGAAAGGTTTATCCTGAAATTATTAGGTGAAATGAGGCACAAGCCACTGTGAGTTCATTCTGCTATCTTCCTATATCCCAAATCACCTATCACATCAAATTGAATTCTGCTAGTTTCTAAAAAAGATACCTACCAATTGTCTGACTCTTGCGTCGACTATGTACACTTCTGAGTAGATTCCTCTATATTGTGGAGCTCTTAAATTCTTGCTTCCTGCCAAAGCCGCTCTGAAAAATCTATCCATCCATATGGTTCTCTTGTGTTAATGCTGTAGGGGAGCTTTAAATAAAGAAATCCAACACAGACACGGTGGGAAAGGGTCCCAGGGTTCAAGGATAATGAGGAAACTGATTTTCCTTATGCAAAGACAAAAGTGACATCTTCTTAAAACTGTTAATTCATTTTGAAGGGAGAAATAATGACCCCCTCTGGCCATGATATTGAATGTCTGTAGAGAGGGAAATGGTCTTCACCCACATTAACTCCGTGGGTCAGAGCCAAAAGCTACATTTGCCAAAAAAGGCTTCTTCAAGGGCATGGCTCTGCTAGATCAAAGCCACGTTCTCGAGAGAACAGAGCGTGAAAGTTTCGTGGGTGGCACTAGTTCGAGCCAGGTGGGGACACGTCTATTTTTAATGAACCTCTCATGTACAGTAGGATAAGCAGGTCCACAGTTGGAAGCTGGGTGAAGCAAGGATGCTGTACCTGCAATGATTTCCCAAGTTCCCATTGATTCAAACCTGCGTCTGTGGCTGGCAGCAGTTCTCCTGGTATTGATCTTGGCGGCCATTCATACCATCAGATCCTACAACACAAGACAACCTCATCTTTACCCTCTGCCCAAGAGTATCCAGGCACTGATATCTTCTATTCATTTATGGCCACAGATGATGCCTAACTCTTAAGAATTCAAAGCCTAGTTGATCAAACGCAAAGTCAAAAAAGTGGCTCCCTAGATGATGGGGAATAGTCCTGCCCAGGAACATTTTCTCACCAGTATTAATGGGCTGTTCCAGCTGCAGCATTTCATACTGTTGTGTTCACATATTCAAACTCCCCTTTAAAAGAATTCTGCATTCTGCAATTAAGGAGGAAGTCAAATCGGGAGCGAAAGGGGAAGGTTATTATTTCATTTTCCCAAATGCTGGAAGTCAAACATTCATTTTGGATGAATAGTTGCAGGATGATTGGCTGGTGCGGAAAGCAGAACAGGAAATCTAAAGAAATTTCCTACTGGTTTCAAGGATTGAAATTGCAGCATTGGATGTGCTCTAGTCTGTATGCATCCAGTCTGAAAATAATGAAGAAGCTGCTGTAAATAAATAAACCCCTAAAACTGACAGCCAGATGGCAGTGGGGGTACTAGAAGTAGACAGTGGGAACCTCACCTAACTCACCTGGGTGGCCCTGGCACCCCACCAGCGTCAGGCTTTGTCAGTGGTGACTGAATACATGATGCACCAATGTCAAGATATAGACAGAAAGGAGAAGAAATGGGGGAAACATTGAGGCAATGTGAGAAAGCAGCATGGGGGAGTGCTGGGTTCTAACCCCCTCCTGAGCTCAGAAGCATCAGCTACTCCGGCTCTTACCAAATGAAGAGGCTTACTCTGAGGCTGGGAGCCCCCAGGCAGGCTTCCTGAACATCATGAAGCCCCGAGACAGACAGACGCCTGCTGGCTGAGATAATCTGTGTTTAGGGTTTGGAGCTGATGTTACACATCAGGCACTGTAGCTCTACCCCTGTCCTTCTTTTACCAAAAATCTAGGATCACTTGGATGCACTAAGCACTGATTGGCCAGTGGGAGGTTGTCCCAGGGTTCCAGGGTGGTGATGGTGGAAGATTGTCACTGGAGACACCCTAATGAGGACAGGTTTTGTAGGGATTACAGACGGACGGAGACTCAACTATCCACCCCTCTGCCCATTCATTCACACGACAAACACAGATTGGGCATTTCCTCTGGAAAGTAGGGCAGTGGAATAATGCCCCTCAGTTCACAGGCATGAGGGCCACTGGGCGACATGCTCACGAGTTCAAGAGATTTGGGGGCTGAGCTAGGGAAAGCATCTGACCACCAGGTGGCAGTAGCACACAATGGGTTTATTTGGGGGACGCTCACAGGTTTGCAAGCAAAAGCCCCTCACTGCATGCAACCATCCAGAGGCTACGGTTTGGGGGCCACTATCCAGAAGGGGAGGAGAACCAGGAAGCTCTGCAGAGACGGCTGGTGTGTCCAGGTGATGTTGCTCAGCAGCACGGCAGGAGTCTTGGTCAGAGAGCTCCAAGGGCCAGCAGCTGCTTGAAGTCTGGGGCTCCGGGGTTTGTCTTATCTATGGCGAGCAGATGTGGGTGCAGTTTTGTGGCATATGGAAAGCAAGCAAGCTGTAAATAGCTAAGACGCACTTATTTAGGCTACACTGAAAACAATTGGTTGTATAAAAATTTTAGTCCATTGCCGGCAGGTTTTTGAGCTAATGCGTCCCAGCCTGCTGTGAAGAAATGCTCTGTCTAGGTCTAGGGACCAATCTGCAGGAAGCCCCTTTAGCTCACTTACATAACAGGACGGCAACAGATCCTGCCTTCTAGGAAATCATAAATGGGGGAATGATAGGGAGACACCCACCTACTCATCCTTTCATACAAGCAGCACTGACTGAGCACCTGCTTTGTCCGTGGCATCGGGCTCAGGGGAGGTCTGGTAGGAACAGATGAGGTCTGGTAGGAACCCATACTCCACTGTGTGAGACAAACACAGATTCGGGGGTAAGTGAAGACCAGCCCATTTAGCAGACATCTGCCCCCAACCAAGAGCATGACGAGAGCACCATCCCTGGACTGAGTGTAGGCTCCTTACCTTCCATGGCCATCCATCTGGGGGCAAGTTTGTGTCTGTGTTTCTGTGTGTGGTTAGATGCCTCTTAGAACCTCGTGAACCTCGAAGGTTTTATCTCACTGGCAGTGAAGCAAGGGAGAAAAAGAGTTTCATGTAGATATTGTTAATTCACACTTGACCACCATCATGTCTTCCCATTCCCCACCCCACCTCTACCTGTGACCACAGGTGAAGGTGGAGGCAGCTTCTTGGAGATGCAGGAACCAAAAGCCCACCAGGGAGCAGACTTGAGCGATCTCCCTGCCCGAGACCCGGGTCCTGTGCTTTCTCTTGTGGTTCTGGAGCACCTCACCTGACCTGTGAATAGTTTTTTTGTTTGTTTGCTTGTTTGGTAAATAAATCCTTCTTTGATCAATCCTTAAAAAAAAAAAAAAAGATTTTATATGGCAGCCCGGGTGGCCCAGTGGTTTAGCGCCACCTTCAGCCCAGGGCCTGATCCTGGAGTCCCTGGATTGAGTCCTGCATCAGGCTCCCTGCATGGAGCCTGCTTCTCTCTCTGCCTGTCTCTCTGTGTGTCTCATGAATAAATAAATAAAATCTTTTTTAAAAGAAAAATATTTTATATGTTTATTTGGCAGAGAGAGAATGAGAGCAAGAGAGAGAGCACAAGCAGGGGGATGGAGACTATCCCCTGAGCTGGGAGCCTGACACAGAACTCAATCCCAGAACCCTGAGATCATGGCTTGAGCCAAAGGCAGATGCTCAACCAACTGAGCCAGGTGCCCCGATTAATCCTTATTTGAGTGTCCTGTTTCTCATTGAAACCCCGACTGATGCTTGGATATCACATTATGCCCACTTCTACTTTAGAGTTGTCATGTGAATCTTACTTTTAAAATAAATATATTTACAGTTTTCTTTTGGTGACCATACGTAAATATATGTATATATATATTAAGTAAACAATAACACATGTATGCCAGGCAGGCATGAACCAGAGGACAGAAGCAATAGGGAGTCTATATTAAGAGGTGATCCCTGGGCGCTTGGGTGGCTCAGTGGTTGGGCATCTGCCTTCGGCTCAGGGCATGATCTCGGTGACTGATGAGGGATTGAGTCCCACATCAGGCTCCCTGCATGGAGCCTGCTTCTCCCTCTGTGCATGTCTCTGCCTCTCTCTCTGTGTCTCTCATAAATAAATAAAATCTTTTTAAAAAAGAGAGAAAGATGACCCCAAGGAATGGGCATATACAACTATAGGGATGGCTGTGGAAATCTGGAATCCTTGAGGCATGCCATAGGAGGGGCAGCCTGGAGCTCTCAGGCATGGCTTGAAACTCCTGTTCTATAGGCAGGGAAGCCTCAGCTCTGCTTTTTAAGGGTCTTTTAGCTGATGAAGTCAACCCGGTGCAGATCATCTATAAAAATCTCTTGTATTTAAAGCCAGTTGAGTAAGGGTATTAGTCACATCTACAAAATGCTTTCAGAGCAACACACCTGGATTAGCACTTGACTAAATACCCGGGGAGTGCCACCAGCATGTGCACAAGCCTGTCCCATCATGGGATTCAGAGATATGCCAAAATCTCTTCGCCATGGTTGTGAACAGAAACAGTGACTCATCTAATTAGTTTAGGGGAAGAGGGTATGTCCAAGTCACCCAGTTACTGGTTTTTGACACAGAACTAGAACCGAATGCTCATGATTCCTGGCCCACTGTTCTTTTAATATACCGCATGTTGTTAATTCCAGCATTAAGGAGGTGGGCTAGACAAAAGTTGGTGTCGCCAGTCAAGGGGATGGGAAATTCTCCCAACAGGGTATTGAAGATATTTGTAGTGTTTCTTTGAATGAGATTTTCCGAATTAAACAAAGTCTCCTTTGCTTTGGGTCACTTAAAAACCTCTGCCTAGGATGAATATTTGTCTTGTTTTCCAAGGACCCAGATAATCCAGAAAATTAGCCCAGAGTCATATTACAAGGAAAATGGGGCAAATATTAGAACCCAGGGAAGCTCCAGGAGACAAGGCAGGCAACTGAGAACCTAGGACTGGCCAAGGAAGAGAATTCATGCACCAAACCTGTGGCACTGGATTCTAACCTGCCGTGTCACAGCAGAACTTCCTAGAACAAGGAAATTGTGATGCCCAAAGCCCCCACCTCCTACTGACACTGCAAGTACAGCCTCTCTCAGGTGTTATGTTGTACAAGATACTTCCCACGGTGAGCTTGTGTAAAGGTAACGAATTAATGATCAATAGCCTGGATTCATCTGTAGCCTTGTTTTCTTATTCCACACTATGGTTTTAGTCTTTTAAAACTTTGGTTGTATTAGTATCTAAGATGAAAACGTTGGAAATTTTCACGTAAAAATCTAGATTTTTGGAGTCTCTTGAAGCTGGGAGAACTGTTCCTACATGGGAACAGCCAGCCAGGGCTTGGAGCATCTACACCCTTCAATAAACATACTCTCTGGTTCCATGGGTTTAACCCAGGATCCTTAGTCAAATTTCTGCTCTGATCTCTCAGTGCATTCAAATTTGAGTACACAGGAAGAGGAGAATATATGGAGTGGCCAGTTGCTCATCCTTTGATCCCTAGATTGTGGAAGCTCTTGAGATTCTCAGCCCTGGCTAATGGTCCACAGTATCATCAGTTCCAAGCCTGGTGGGGCTTCCTTTGGATGTGTGAATTCATCAGTGTTTTCTCTAAGCTTCCTTGTCTGTAACATCTGAACAGATCACTGCTTCTTTCAGATAACTTCTGTCTCTGATTTTATCCCTTTCCTTAATAACCACCTCTCTTTTGTTCTGCTTGGGTGAACCCAATACAATTTCTCTGAACACGTGTAAAGTTAATTCATCTTTGGCACCTTGTATTTTAAACCAAACCCAAAAATGACACTAATCTCTAATTTATAACAAATCAGTGGTGCATGAATTTCATTAAATCATATGGGACTAAAAGATAGACATTGTTTTTTAACCCAAGATATATTTGGTGAAGCCCACTTAATATCACATTTGTTCAGTGAGTCGAATAAAACTAGCTTCTCTGCTTGCTACCGGGAGTATTAAGTGTATATTCAGCTTTTCCAACCTGCTACTTCTTCCTAATTCTTAGCTGAGAATAATTCACCTCTGTCAAAAAGAAATATTTAGATCAGGTCATTTCTACCCTGAAAAACAGATGGATTAAAACTTCTTTTATGTTATTAAGCAATTGCACACAATTTACATAATAGGATAGTTCTGTTCACACAACCAAGTGAATAATTATAATGGGAATTATAATTATTACTAGGAAGTGTGAGATATCAAGAAAAATTCACTTCCTCAAAGGTAGTTCATTTCAATGAAGAATTTGCCCTCTTTCTAAAGAACTAATTTTGCATGATGAACCACAGCGGGGTGAGGTTTCTAAGTACTTGAATTAGCGTATTTTACTATTACTACGAAGGAAAGAAGAATCTAAGGTGGGGGTGCATTTCGAGGAGATCAACTGACAACAAATGAGTTTCTCCCCTGATTCTGCAGGTACCCGCTTTCTCTGGGGATGGAAACTCCTGTAGGTCTACTCTCTGTAATTGGCAGAACAGGAATGTGGCATAAACTTGACCAACAGAGCAAGTCAGATGGTTTTGAGGTGGAAATAATGTACTTAGGAGAGCCCTGTATTGCTAAACTCCATTTCTGACACAAAATTTAGGAAGTAAGTGGCAGCCCTCACCTCACTCTGTGTGAAATTTCCACTCAAGTGCTCAGTGGCAGGGTGACTAGATAAAGGATAGGACACACAACACAATTTGGGATACATTTATATCAAAAATACAGTCACCAGATAAGATATAGGGTGGGCTGCAATTTGGGACATACTTAGGTTAAAAATTATTTGTTGTTTATCTGAGATTCAAACTTAACTGAGCTCCTGTATTTTTATTTACAAAACCGACAACCCTGGGGATGCCTCGAAGAGGACTCCCTTTTAATAGAAAAAGAAACAGCAAATCCACACCCTGCAAATGCTGGTGTCAAACTCACTAGTGTTGGCCAAGGTTTCTCTTGGAGTAAAGAATTGTGAAAAGTGGCTCCAGAAGCAATTTAAAGCACCCCCTCCTCATAGGACATTTGTGGGTCGAAGAGTACAGATCCTAAATTTTTATGTTTGGAAGAATTCACAATTTAACTTTTTTAATAAAGATTGTATTTATTCATTCATGGAGACACACAGAGAGAGAGGTAGAGCCTGATGTGGGACTTGATCCCAGGACCCCAGGATCACAACCTGAGCCAAAGGCAGATGCTCAACCACTGAGCCATCTGGGTGTCCCAGGATTTACCTTTCTTAAAAAAGATTTTATTTATTTATTTGAGAGAGAGAGAGAGAGAGAGAACACGAGCAAGGGGAGGGGCAGAGGGAGAGGGAGAGGCAGACTCTCCGCTGAGCAGGGAGCCCAACATGGGGCTTGATCCCGGGACCCTGAGATCATGACCTGAGCCGAAGGCAGACGCTTCACTGACTGAGCCACCCAGGTGCCCAATGATTTGACTTTTAACATATAGAATAGCAGTTAAGAACATAGCTCAATATTGTATCTTGTGTGATTATGTGTGTGTATGTGTGTGTGTGTGCGTGTGTGTGTGTGTGTGTTTGTGCACAGCACAGGGGTTTCGAGGGAGGGTCTAAAGCCAACCTGTCCTGGGGTGGAGTCTCTGTTCTGCCCCTCACCACCTGTCTCACCTACAGCAGCCATTTCTGATGTTTATGCTTGGCCTCAGGCAACAGGTAAAGTCATAATAGAATCCGTGCCATGGAGTAATTGAAAAGATGCAGCAAGTTAATGTATCTACGATAGACACGGTGGTTAGGACAGTGCCTGGTACATAAGGCATCACAGCATGTGCTGATCCTTCTTATTGCTGGTGCTGCTAAGCATCCGTAATATTAAGTTCAGGTGAAGTTTTCTCTACCTTGAAACCAGTTAACCTCTTCCTGCTTCAATTTCTTCACGCACACACTGGAGACCATACTGGTGCCCAGCTCATGGGGTTGCTGGGAGGATTAAGTGTTTAGTTCACATGGCCTAGGGAGCGGGGAGTGGTTGAGAATGGGGACTCTGGAGCCAGCCAGCCAAGGCATACTTCCCCTTGACCGCCTGTTGGCCAGTGTGACCTTGGACTGCCCACTCAACCTCTCTGAGCCTGACTTCTCATCTTTGATGTGGAGATAGAGAGAGCACCCATTTCATGGGGTCATTGAGAGGGCGGTGTCTAACCATGGAAGTGCTAAGAGCAGTGTGTAGTAGGTGCCATGGGAATGCCCGGATGCAGAATATTGGTGGAGGGGTTTGAATGCACTCCGTTCCATCCTTCTTTCCCTGGGTCACCACCCCTCCACTCTCCTTTAGCTTCACCAACTTTTGAGCACTTCATGCCAGGGACTAGTGCAAACACTTTACAATTAAAGGCTTTTTTCGTCTAATTTCACATTAGACCTATGGGGGTAAATCTGCAGTTTACAGAAGCAGAACTGAGGGTAAGTCCCTTGCCAGAGGTCATTCGGTTTGTGAAGATGAAGCCTGAGGGGAGTCCATGTGGTCCACCCAGATCCCATGCTCTTCCTCGCCACCAGGATGCTGAGTTGTGTAGGGGGCTCCAGGAGTGCCCCTCCTCATTCTGGTGATCTGAAACAGAACAGGGGTGGGGGGCTGCAGTCACATGGGTCCCCCATTTACCTGGTCCCATGAGGCTTACTCCAAGGAGAGAGAAAACCAGGATATGTTGGGGCTGACTCTGGTTCAGTGGATGGGTTCCTGGGTCCCTGCCCCTTGCCACACAGCCTTCTGGCTGCTCAGTGACAGCAGGTCCTCTCTGTCCTTGTGCACTGCTACCTTCAGGGTGTTTTTTTTTTTTTTAAGGATTTTACTTATTTATTTTAGAGAAAGCAAGAGAGAAAGAGAGAGGGAGAGAGGGGAGAGGGCCAGAAGGAGAGGGAGAGAGAACATCAAGCAGACTCTGTGTTGAGCACAGAGCCAGACTAGGGACTCCATCTCCCACAACCCCAATACCATGGCATGAGCTGAAACTAAGGCTAGAGGCATAACTGACTGAGCCACTGAGGTGCCCTCCAGATGATTTTCATGCAGAGAAAAGATCATCTGTGGCCACTTGGTTTTAAATTAATAATCAAAATATTAAAGCAAAATTCCCAAATGCAGGATTGTCCTTAAGCCTTGCAGTACTACTGACACATCCTAATATCCTCTCTGCAGAACTAATACATTTTAACATTTATTTTAAGGGATTCTTTAAAAGATCAGTTAATTAAATTTCTTTCCATATTTTAAACTATATTTGTAAATTTAATATACCTGCTTTCTTTTTAAGCAGTTCAAGTGTCATTTTATAAGCAAAACTATCTTACGTATTTAAACAAGCATAATATATTTAATAAATGAGCAAATAATCCTTAACATTTCATTATGATCTTAGTATTTAGCTAGATTTCTTTTAGTTTTCAACTTAAAATCGCAAGGCAAAAAAAAAAATTGATTTCAAATTGCATTCTAAGTGGGAAACATGGCTGCTTCTGTGGTAAATGACCTTCACCACTATAAATGCTTCAAATACGACTGTTCTCCAATTATTCCTTATCTTAACAGAAAAATAAAATATGCAGGTTTGATAGAATTCATCACCACTGTTATCGATTCTAGGCTTTCCTGGGCCTCAAGGGCTACGAAGGATATAATTTTAATATTTCCGGAAAATGGAGATCCCAAGCAACTTAGAATTTATTCTCCAAACATTGGGGAAGCTATCTCCCCAGTGGAAGGAGGTTACTTGGAGGTTGATTTTCAGCCGGGACAGGGTGTCTGAGGAGCAGCCACATGCTCTCACCCAGCCCAAGGCCCTGGACACAGGGTGGCTGACGGCTTCAGCTTCGGATTAGATTGATCCATCTGCTACTTGCTTTGTGTTTCACATTCCTCCCAAGTTTTCCCTCTCCCAAACATTTCTGTGAACACACAGTGGGATCCACCCACCTCTCTGTCTGCCTCTCCAGTCTTAGTGGCTAAGGTCATTCCAAGGACATTCACCTTCTGGGCTTCCATCTTTAACCTGCCATCAAGTAAATCTTTGCCCTGTGGCCCCAAACATCAAGTGGACATTTTCAGACCTGTTTGGTCACTGGAGATAATTTCCTGCTTAAACTGGGCCTCTGATAATCCAGACTGTCTAGATTATATATAAAAATATAAATACAAATATGTGTGTTTATATGCATACATATATGACTTAAAATATTTTAAGCTCTTGAACATGCAGTACCACATTCATTAAATTTCTTCAGAGAAATGAAATGACATTTTTAAATGGTTGTTCTTTTTTAATTACTTAATAGACTCTACTAGGAAATACATAAAGATTACAATTACTATAAAATTTATTACTGCACTTACATTCCAGTATATTCTAAAACACCATATAATTGATGTAATTAATTTCGTCACACACACATATGCAGCCATATGATTAGCAGGATAAATGAAATTCATACATGCACATATGTGTGTGCCAGCACAAATACCATGCCCTTATTTAAATAAAAATACCTCATTATATTTTGCCTTTTGAATCAATTTTTTTTCCTCTGAATATAATTAACTCATTGCCTTTCACAGAGTCACTTTATTTCAATTAACCATAAACCATTACCATGAGTACTCTGGTTTTTAAATGCTCAAAATTTTCATAACTGGGCCAGCAAAAACCTTTAATTAAAGTTCTCGTCCCCTTTAGAATTGCCTTTAAGATTTAAAACATATTCTGGCTTTCTGCTGACATCGACAAGCTGCAGAACCCTCTTGACTTTTTTTTGCCCCAAGGCTCAGAATCGGCTATTATCCCATGAGTGCTGGATTCTTATGGCTGATCTGATGCTGGAGACCAGAATCTGGGGTCTATGGGCATTGGTGGTGGGCATATGGGCCGCTTTGAGAGATTGATTTAGGTTAAATGTTGACCTTGGTAATTGAAATGTAACATCCTAGGCTTCGTAGCCCTCTGCTGTGTTTCCTGGGATCCCTAAAGCCCTAGGACCTTCTCTGATGTCACCTGTCCTCCTCCAGCTCCCATAGGGTTCCACTGGTCTGCCTCCCATTTACATGAGGCTGGTCCCAAGGTTTGCTTGATTTGGGGTGGCTGGTTCTTTGGTCATTTTTTGCTTCAGCCACCTGCTCTTCTCAATGCATATACTTTCTCAGTATCTTATTGGTTCTCATGTTTTGTTTTAAAGATTTATGTATTTATTTTTTATTCATTTGCAAGAAAGAGAGACAGAGAGAAAGAGCACAAGAAGGGGGGGTGCGGCAGGCAGAGGGAGAGGGAGAAGCAGACTCCTCACTGAGCAGGGAGACCAATTTGGGCTTGGTCTCAGGACCCCGAGATCACGACCCAAGTGAAGGCAGGCGCTTAACCACCTGAGCCACCCAGATGCCCCTAAAGATTTATTTATTAATTTAAGTAATCTCTACACCCAATGTGGGGCCTAGACTCACAACCCCAAGATCAAGAGTCAGATGTTCTACCCACTGAGCCATCCAGGTGCCCCCGTTCTTGTGTTTTTTAAGCGACTGTTATTATGATGGCAAATGCCAAACATGTACCTCTAGATCAAGGTACATGATCCTCTGCAGGAGCACATCACCAACTATAGACTAGACCTGGAATTTTAAAATAAAGCTTTCAGCAAGTAGAGATGTTTTGCTTCATGTAGGCAAAATATCAACAGGGATGATCTCTCATTTGGCCAAATTTGTATTTCCAAAAACAAAATCCTCTGCAGGAGCACATCACTAACTATAGAGTAGACCTGGAATTTTAAAATAAAGCTTTCAGCAAGTAGAGATGTTTTGCTTCACATAGGCAAAATATCAACAGGGATGATCTTTCATTTGGCCAAATTCGTATTTCCAAAACCAAAATCCAACAGGAAGGAAGATCCATAAAGGGCTATATTCAACCCAATTTTGAAGAGTTACCGAATTTACAGATTCTTCAACAGAGAGAAGGAACAAAGGAAGAGGGGAGAATGGAACAAGGGAAAACAGGTAGGGATAATGGATGGAGACAGCTAGTATCCATCATCAGGCCCTTTGCAATGAGTAAATGGATGCTGGGGTTGCCAGGGCTTGGTGGCAAAGGCAGCTAATGATCAAGATTTGAATCTTGTGGGGCCTCTGGGTGGCTCAGTTGGTTGAGCACCCCACTCTTGCTTTTAGCTCAGGTCATGATCTCAGGATCATGAGATTGAGTCCTTCGTGGGGCTCCATGCTCAGCAGGGAGTCTATTGAGATTCTCTCTCTCTCTCTCTCTCTCTCTCCCTCTGCCCATCTTGCCTGTGTGCTCTTTTTCTCTTCTCAAATAAGTAAATAAAATCTTAAAAAAAAAAAAAAAGATTCGAACCTTGTGATGAAAGTGCTCCTGGGAAATTATACTCAAACTCTATAATTTTCAATCTTCTCTTCTGTGAAGTGACAATAGTAGCATATATGAATTTAGAAAAACAAATATGAATAAGCCTAATGAAATATCTGGCTCTTAGTCCTCAGTCTACTTTTGTCAAAACAGTGAAGGAGTAGGTGAATCAGTGACGTACACCTGGGGAAGTACACTAGAAGATCTGCTTTCCAGTGCGATGTCACTCTGCCTTAAGCAGCCATTAGGAAGATGGGTGATGAAATGTAATGAAATGTGAATTGCATTTTTGATAGTTTGTATTATTTGTGATTAGCTCAAAATAGTATCTTTAACCTGAGTGTACGTTAGCCCCATCGATATTATACATGCAAAATTATTTCTTTTATGCAGGCTGATGAGGCTAAATACTGTTCAATGGTTTTAAAAATCAATGTTTATCCACAAAATTAAATAATTATAATTTTCCCTCACAGTCACATAAATAATAGCTGGTCAAAACTAGAACACTCCCATGATTAGACCCTTTGAGCTTTCCTCCCACTATCCTCCAGGCTCCTAAGGGTATAATTTAAGGAGAAGTAATAGGAAAAGCTACTCTTCCCAGTGGGAAGTGAGTATATGGTACTCACAGTCTTGGAAGTCTGTGCTACTAAGCTTTGACAATGACAAAGGAGGGATCTAGATAAATTGAGAAAATTCAGATACAAAGCCATAAAGCAATAGTTGAGGTACGGAGGGTTGCTATGATCTCATATAACCCCAAAATTAAATGCACAGGAGGGAAACTCTGGGTATTCATGCAACATGTCTAAACTTCCTTTGTCCTGCCCTGAGCATCTCTCCATATCCTGCGATCTCAAAAACTGAGCTCAAGATTAACTTTACTCGAAACAAATATACCTTCTCTTTGGATTGGTAAGCACGAGGCTTTGTGCATAGGTGATGTGCAAGGGAGAGTTGCCAAATGAATAGATGAAGGACTTGAATGTCATTCACGGTAGCACTAGCACTGGCTGATTTTTATTGAACACTTAGTATACGTTCTGATATTGAGGGAAAAAATGTCCCAAGAGTTTTGGAGAGTAGCAAATCAGGTCTTGCTCAGGCTGTATATGGTAGCTACTATAAGGAACCAGTAATAGTAAATTAAAAAGAGATGAAGCATTCCCACATATACCATGTCTTTTAGAGATTCTTCATTGACTTCAAAGGGGAATGGCCAGAGATGAGCAATTTGGCATTGAACTTTAGAAGCAAACACCACAATCTGTGCAGCATGTTTACATGTAATCTGCTAAGAGGGAAAACAAATGGGTCCAACTACAGACTTAAAATGTGTAAGTTGCTGAGCTCTGTTATACCTGTGATATGGACCAGCTGTAGAACAGCATCCTGGTGCAGAAGCGAAGGGATGCTGCTCTGTGAGTTAGGGTACAATCACGTACCACCAGGCAGGAACTGATGCACCTAAATAAAATGAAAAAAAGCACACTCACAACCATGTACACACGAGAATGATCAGACCCAAGAAGCAACACCACTCTGGCAGTGTCTTAGCTACTAAGTCTACAGACCAAATTGACAGGCAACCCGCAAGGAGCACTGTCTTCAATCAACATGGAAAGTATGAGAAGATGCCCAATGGGGCTGTAGCCCTTAGGTCTGCGTCCTGGGTGAGACTCCAAAGGGCGTGGACCACGAGACTCCTCTAGGAACCACTGTTCCTGCTGGTAGGACCAATCAGCAAGTAGCCAAGGGCTGTTTCTTTGCCTAAATCTGGATCACGAATCTAAACATTTCCAGGAGCCACAGATGAGCCAAGCTGGGCCAGTGGGGAATCTGGCCCACTCCTGATTTCCAGCATGTTATTCATGGAAAGCCCTTCCTGCATCTGCCTTTCATGGTTGACCTCCTCCATCCAGGCAGGCTCAGTCTTTTCCTTGGGTCTTGGGTGTACAGTGAGCTAAGTGGTGACCCTTTGAGATGCCTGGGGTTCCATTAATCCATGATCTGTTCAGATTAAACATTGCCTTTTCTAGTCTTCTCTTTATGCTATAGTCTTCTTTAGCATTAAGAAGGTACTCCTTCTTATCTTGTTGAATCTTCTGACCGCTCATCGCTTCGAGGAAAATTTAACCTTTTCAAAGGTTAAATATCTCTTTGCTTCCTCTTCAGGATGAGATTGACTGCGTGAGTCACAGGCCCTTCATGGAATCACCACAAAGGAATGTCTTCAGTTTTCTGTGGGGACATGGGACAATGACACCTAGGAGTCAGCATGGGGCAGGCTGGCTTGACATTTAGGATAGTGTAGCTCAACTGAAATTCATCTCTATGTCTTGCATTATGGGGTATAGATCTCTGAGGGGCTTTACTCTTCTGGGTCCTTTAAAGCCTGTTTCTTTCTTCAACTGGTAGTTCTACTCTCCCTAGGCACTGAAATCATAACAGTCTTTTCCCATCCACCATCAATAAGGATTCCAGATTTCCAAAATTCAAATACAAAGCCATAAAGCAATGGTTCAGGTACGTAGGGTTGCTATGATCTCCTCAAAAGGAAGAGTATATTTATGATTCCAAGAGATCTGAAATGTGCAACCGGGGCTCTGATCTTAGGCTTCCTGGTGTCAACAATCAACTACCCAAGAAATGCCACCAGATACACTGTTGATGAAGTAAAGCTGAGTTTTATGATAATAACTGCAGCAAAGGGGACATCACCTTGATTGAGTGCTAGCGATGTCTTTATGAGGGCAAAGCAAGGTAGGATGTGTATTAGGTTACAGGGTCTCTTGTGTAGCCAACAGCCCCAAGGCCAGTGGCCTTGGAGGGACAGCAGGCTTGGAGGATTTATTGAGCAGTTTTCACATCTGAACTGTCTCCAGAACCACACAGTGTGCAAAATGTGACCTCTTGAATCACTCCACTGTATCCTGGATGTTCTTCCTTTTTCTTTAACAAGAAATAGAGCCCATTTAGCCTCATCCCATGGATGTAGCATCAGGTCCTCCCTGTACTATTTTTCCTTCTCTTGCCCTGTTTTTGTTTTCAGAACAGAAGGCTACTAAGGGAAATTCTTTGTCTTAAAAACTTCAGACATCTAGAGAGAAGACTTTGCTCACAGAACAACCAAAGCTTAAACATAAAGCAGAGGCATCCGCTTTGAGATGACTAATCATGAACATCTCTGCCAAAAGTGGCTTTGGTGGATGAAATGATCAGAAGTTGCTACTTCTGCTCTATAGTTCCCTATTTCTTCTTCTCCCACATTCCTGTGAAAGATACACATTTTCCTACAGGATCTCCTTGAGCAGAGTAACTACTTTCTCTCATTTCTCTTGACAAATGTTCTCAGCCTTAAGAACTCATGGCTCTTTTCTACCAGAGAATTCACAGAGCCTTATACAAGTAGTGGCAAGGCTTGCTGAGATCCCCAGAACCACTGATCAAAATTAGCAAACAAATATTCAGAATAACATTAGCTTTGAATTCACTTCTGATGACTTGTCCTCTGAACAAATGGGGTTCTAGTATGCATTCTTGTGTGAAGTGTTGAAAGCTGAGCCAATAGAATCAGAATCAAAGATCTCAAGTCATGTTCCTTATCGATGTTGACCCACCGTAGAAGAGCTCCAGTGAGAATCAGGAGATGAGGGTTATTTATCTTTAGGGCTCTAGACATGATGGGTGCTAAGTCAGGGGCTAACATTGCTGCCTGTCCATCAGTAAATCTCCCCTTTTCTTTGCTGATGAGATCTTGAATTTGTTGAGGTGCAACATGCCCATCCACAGTCTTTGGGTTCTGATTGGCCTCAGATAATTGTGCTCACCCAGCTCCTGCTTATCAAAGATTCATTATCTTGGCCTCTGCTGCAGCCAGGGGAGGAATCTCTGATGGGAACCTCTCAGATGAAAGCCACTTTGTCATCTGCTTCCCTCTTGCTTGGGACACACACATGTGATGGTTGGAGCTTCTTCAGCCATATAATCATATAATGAAGTGACAGTCAGAGGATTAAGAGTCAACATGCCAATGATACAAAGAAGAAAGATGGACAGCGGCTGAATCCCAGAGATATCACGGAGAGCATGAACATTGTCACAGAATCACAAAACCCCAAGTTCTCTGTGAAGAAAACAATTCATGTCCTTTTCACTGAAGCTACTGTTGGGCAAGTATTTATCCTGCTAGAGCGGAAGCATTATAAGTAATGTAGCTAATATTTGCACTTTAATTTTGTTCTTTAGCCACGTATTAGTTAACAACCGTTCAAAACAGAAAAGAACAAAGAAACAACAATCAACTGTGATCTCATCCTGTGTTAATATTTCTGAATTTCCATCCTGTTTGTTTATAATTCACATTGTCCTATTCCCCTGCCCCATGACAAGCAGGCAATATATTTAGTCTTTGGTCTGTCTTTTACATCCCATCTTCTGCAATTCTCCAACTACAAAATTAGAAAAAAGGAAGCCCCAACTTAACTCAACAGCATCATATTTAAAAACTTCTTCTAATGAATGTCATCCTGTATGGTGCTAACGTTTCGGCAGTTTCCCGCATGGAGTGGGCACCCAGTAGCTGTTTGCAGATTAAATAATTGGCACATTGGAATGCCCATCTTTTTTAGGAGTAAGGCTGGAGTCTGCTTGTTTATACTTACAGAAAGTCACTTGCTTATCTCTTGAGTTTCTAGCACAATCTCTTTGGAGCGTTGGCATTCTGGAAGGACCACAGTTTAATAGCCAGATAATCCAGTTACAATGACAGGCGACCTTCCGAAAGACGAAAATCTCCTGGCACTAGGATTTAGCTCTGAAAAGCTTTTTAGAGGCTGCTGGCCACACAAAGAAAGCAGCCTCTGTGCTGATAAGGGGGAGCTTTCCAGTCAGTGCTGCTGATAATTAAGTGGCCTTGTCAGAAAGTTGAGATACACACAGATGCAATTGGGGATATTTGATTTTAAAAGGGTATAAACACATAAGAGAGAATAAAAAAGGATTTTAAAGAATTGCCTTAAGATTCTTTTGATGTCAATCAAACTTAAAATATGTTGCTGCCCAAAGACACTCAATCCTTATTCTGAGGCACCATTATAAAAATGTGGCTGGGCTTGGTGAAAGCTTACAATGTGCTTTTGTACGCTTTTTAACACTTAAACATGTGCATTGTTGAATTTTTTGTAAGCGAATCTGTGTTCTGTAATGATGGAGGCTGCTTATTTAGCAAATGCAGCCACATACATTTAAGGCAATTAGAACAGGACAGACGTTCAGCCAAACAGACCACACTGACGCAGAAATTGCTTTGTCACTAAGCTTGACCGGGACAGCCACACAGAAAGTGGATACAAATATACCACCTTCCTAAAAACAATCTATCCTTATAAAGTCTGCCATTAGCTGATTGATTTATTGTAAGTAAGGAGACTTTGTCAATACCCTTTATTGCTATACCTCTCAATTAAGAAACAGAAACTGATAGTTCTGTATTATTCTGGATAATTAGCTTGAATCTAGTAGCTATCATGGTAGTTCAGTTACTCTACTTAAGTTTTTGGAAAAGCACATTAGTGTAGTGGGGCATCACAGAACTGTGACCCTGCAGTGGGCAGGAGAGAGGTGTGTGTGCAGTGTGACTCAGGAGCCAGATGGTGTGGGTTCAAATCCTGGCTCTATTACTTCCCAGCTGTGCACACCTGGGCAACATCATTAACCTCCATGTGCTTTATTTTCCTGTTCTGTAACAGAGGGATGATGCCAGAACTACCACGTTCGTTAAATAAATCAAGAATATGAAGAACTTAGAACAGTGCCTAGCATATGGCATGTGCTATATATGTGTTTACTATCATCAGCCCCTAAGAACCAGCTTGGTATATCAATCAAGTGCCCCCAGAAGGGATAGAGTGACTCCATTTTCCACTTGACCCCCTGACTTCCAGGAGACCATGAACAAAGGGCTGACTCTACTGGACAGGAGAATGAGATCAGGATCATGAAAAATGGTAATATCTCAAAAAGCTATTTTAGCCACAAAATAATGTCATGAAACTCCAAGGAAATGTTCACACCCTATGCTTACATTACTGCGACTTCAATGAATATTTTTAAAAAGATTTTATTTAATTATTTATTTTAGAAAGAGAGAGAGAGAGCATGAGTGAGGATGGGGGGAGGGGACAGAGGGAGAGGGGGGAGAGAATCTCAAGCAGACGGATCCCACGACCCTGAGATCACGGACCTGAACTGAACCAAGAGTCAGATGCTTAACTGCCTGAGCCACCCAGGCACCCCTTCAATGGACTTTTATGGGAAAAGTTACACATGCAGCTTCTTTTTTGATATATGAAAAGAAGCAAGCAAATTTTCCCATTGACTACCTGGGGTGTCCAGAGGTTCCAGGCTCCTCTGAGGGCTTCCTCTCTCTTTCTTTTTTCTTCCCTCCTCCCTCCTTCTTTCCCTTCTTACCCTCCCTCCCTTCCTTTTTTCTTTCCACTGTCATTATTTGATATTCATCAAGAACCAGCAGTGCTGTTTTGAATGTACAAAAATAGATTCTTCCAAGTGACTTTCCCCCCCTAAGAGATGATAGATTGCTTTTTTCCCCTCAGTGCAAACCAGAAATTGAAGCAGACGGAGCATGTCTTCCACAGTGTCAGGCAAGGGAGTCTGGCTTGCGGAGAGTCAGCCCGGACATACTGGGAGAGCAGGTAGGGGAGAAGTGACCATGGTCCGCACCTGGGGGTGGGGATGGGAGTCCCCCCTCCCCGGGGCTGAGAAAGCACCCTCACTGTGCAACATGCCTTTTTTGTGGTTTTGCACCTTCTTCCCAAAATATTGGCATTTTGACTGCTCAGAGGTAAATAGGTCGATTCAGTGGATTTGGGAAGTTTATTATCAATACTCGTGGCACATTTGCGGTTATTCGCGATTATTCGCGAATATGTGCAGAGCTGGGGGCGGATATCTAAGTGGCCGATAAGCCTGTTCCCAGCTCAGGACGAACAAGGCTACTCTCTGTCTCTTGTTTCAGCTCTCAGACCATAAGCAAGTGTCCTTTCCATGATCTATTTACTGCCACGGGCTTTTTTTGTTTTGTTTTTTGGTTGGGGTTTTTTTTTTTTTTTTCATTTCTGTGCTGTTGGTGATTTCTTGCCAAGCTAGTGCTGAAGAGCTGCCTTGTGCTCCTGCCGCAAGAAGGCTGCCATGTGCCTCCCAGAGAAGCTTCTTTAAATAAACTCCCTCAAGTACTAGTTCTACCATTGGTCCTGAGTTAAGCATTAATGAACTGACAATGTATGTTAAATAAAGCTCCTTTAATCATAAAGACACAGGGGATCCCCGGGTGGCTCAGTGGTTTAGGACCTGTCTGCGGCCCAGGACATGATGCTGGGGTCCTGGGATCGAGTCCCGCAACGGGCTCCCCATGGGGAGCCTGCGTCTCCCTCTGCCTGTGTCTCTGTCTCTCATGAATAAAAAAATGAAATCTTTAAAAAAAATCATAAAGACGCATAAAAAAAGTCATTTATATCATTTGATGAAAATGTGACGAGACACCCAGGAATTTAAATCTGTATTTCCTCTAGAAAAAATAGTTCAGGTTTTGCTAATTCAATGTTGGCAGCGACTGTATAGAACATATCTACGGTGGCCAACGAGAATCGGCTTCTATTTGGGGGAATAGCAGTCTAGATGATTCTTGTTTTTCCATCCCGGCAGATTTTTTTTCATGCAAAGGAACAGAACGTCATTTCAGGGTGAACACTCACCTCCACCTTCCCTGGTGGATCCATCCTTTTCCATACGCTGATGTTTAACTTCAGAGCTGGCTCCATGAACAGCTCGGCAAGGAGGTTCTGAGAGGGAAGGGTATGTCCAGGCCTGTGCATATGGTAACGGCCCTGTTCCTGGCTGCTTGCAATATCTATTGTTCTTGGTCACTTGGCATTTTTATGATGCCCTGACTCAGATTTTATAGCTGTTTTACGGGCTAATTTTCTGCACTGCGTTTCGTCAGGCCTTTCCAGACACCCAGCGAGTTAACTCTGAATCACTTGCAGCTCTGAATTGCATCCCCCACCCCACGCCGGCCCCTCAAGCATCCAGAAAGCCTCTGGTGATCTGGGCTCTCCAGCAGTCTGGAAACAGAGGCCAGGGAGGAGAAAAATGCAACAGGAAAAGTCCCCCAGACCTTCCCTCATGTAACCATTGGGCGATGAGGAGACCCTCCCTTTTCTCTGTAATAGGGCTACGGGGTGTGAGAGCCAAAAAATGAATGGGGGCAAATGTTGAATTACATCCCGGGTCTCCCCCATAATAAGTTAAGACGGTTGAATTACTGTTCTCCCCTGTCTTGACAAAGGTCCTGGGTGATATCTCTCTGTGATGTGGCTCAGATTGAGCGGGCTTTCATTTTCAGTTAGGGAAGCAGCAAAAGAACTGAGGTATTTCATTCCAAAACGTGTCTCTCTGTTTGAAGAATGGTGACCACATCTTCTTCAAGGACCTCGGCAGCCATGAGCACGTATATTCTCAAACCACATTGCGGGGTTTGAATTTTGGCTGTGCAGAAAAGCAGATTGGGTTCCGTGCTATGGATGGCTCACGTTCCATTCTCTTGGTCTGCCAGTCCTCCAGGGAGAAAACAGAATGTGGGGAGCATTACCTACCGGTGTCTGGGCACGTGAAAGCTGACCAGGCAGTCTTCTAAACCTTGGGGGACCAAGTACCCGGTATGCCTGAGACTGTGGTGTTTCCCAGGACATGGGGCGGTCAGTGCCAACCCTGGGAAGTTAGGACCCTTGATGCAGTGAGACTACTTGCAGATCAGTTGCAATCTGCCTTCCTTTGGATGTTTCTGTAATGGAAGCCATCAAAGGAACCACAGAACTTGGAGAGGAAGCCAAAGAGGAATACCGAATGCTAAGCCCTTTTGTCTGTGAACTTACTCAGAGGGATGTGTCAGAGAGGCCCTTGGCCTCAGCCACTGCCCATCTCCCTGGACATGCTCCCTGAGAGCAGCAAGCAACATTAGATGATCACCGCCAACCCAGCACCGAAGCCCCTCCACTTTAGAGGCTTCAAACAGAGTGGAAGAAATAAGATATACAAAAAAAAAAAAAGGTTAAAATTCTAATTTATGTTCTTTTTTATTATTATTACATTTATTTAGCCTAGGTACCCATAAAAGAAGCCAAAGAGGAAAGACATTAGGGATCCCAGCTGGGGTCTGCCCTCACTGGTCCAGGCACCAGCCATGCGCCCCCTCAGAAGAGGAGGGTCTGCTCCAGAGTTTCTGGCTGACGAGTTATTAATTCAAGACTCAACACCTGTGAAGCCTGTTCTCATTAGTGGCCACATTTGGACAGACCCAGATTGGCCCAATCTTATTAATATTCTTGTTCACATACATGGGTTTTAAATAATAGATGGTCTTGAACGTTTCCCAGGTAGTTTTATTTTGTGTCATATATTTTATCCAAACTTCTTTGAATTATTTAGAATAAAAAAAAGCAGTAATCATGCCATTTACCTCTTCTGATTTTTCCCACTCAGCGAGATCTTAAATTATTCCGATATTTTGCATCAACAACAGAAATAAATAGCCGTATATAAAATGTAGGTCACATTAAGATTTTCTGACCCAATAAAAGTGTTAGTTGTCTAAGAAACTCTTCCAGGCAATTATAAATATGTCAAAATAATGTAAAAGTATGGCATTTGCAATGGAGTCCAGAGTTAGCATTTGAAAGTGGTTGTAAATTGTTATATTTATGATCAAATATATATTTAAAGATACACACTCCTGTGTACTCTTGAGAGCTGACATAACCAAAATTAAATTTTGAGAAACTCTGTAGAGAAGAAAGTCATAGTTTGGTAAGCAAGGTTTTGAGGGAGATCAGGAAATTAAAACAATACTACTACTACTAATGTTGATAATAGGAGTTCAGTTGGGTTGTAGGAGAAGATGGGAGAGGGGGGCTTCTTTCTGTCCCCTAAATCTTGAGACTGCAGGATTTGTCAGCCCAGAATTGGAGCACTAAAGTGGCATGAATTGAGAGATTTCCACTGTCAGAATTTCAGCAGGTCAGGTGGCTTTTTGTGTTACATGAGCTGTATCGCCTTGACCTCCATGGGTCAGTAGTTGGGACTTTAAGGATCATAGTTCATAGAAACTGCTGTCCACTTTTATCTGTTTATTGAATTTCTTATAACTGAAGTCAAAAAGAAACTTCTGTCCACCAGCCCCGACAAGTGGAAGTTTTTAACCCTATTGATGCCCAGGGTACACCTCACTGATTCTTACTGAATTGACTAGGAGTAGAGTCTGGGCATGGGGGATTTTTCAAGTTCCCTAGATAATTCTACATATACCCAGGGCTGAAAACCACTTCTCCAGGGAACCCTCTGAGTGCTGACATGACTTGATTGAGAATATAACTGAGCCCCCCCCCCTATTTTTTTTCTAGGACAAGGTTGATGCTGAGAGGCTGGGACATATGATTTTACTCCCTTCTCAAGGAAAAAACTCATGCTGTGGGTTTCTCTTTCTAGAGGTCTGCATTTTCCGGACCACAGAGCATAGATAAGAAAGTTGGGCACTTTCATAAGTCTGGGTGTCTGGTGACAGGGTAGCTGTATTTTCCCAGTTGAAGGGAGTGGACCAATTAGAGGCTTTCTGAGGCAAGTGACCCAATTTGGAGGAGGAGGATGGAGGAGCTGTGGTTAGATTGACCAGCTGTCCTGGTTTACTCACAACTGAGGGATTCCTGGAAATTGAGGCTTTCTGTCTTTCTGCAGGAAGGCAAACGGGGATGGTGGATCATTCCATCTCTTAACTCAGATATGGCATCCAAAAGAGCCAGAATATCGACTGGAGGCAGTCAAGAACTTTTCCAGGCAGGGCGAGTTTCATGTCTCCATCCCCAGTGTGACTTAAAGGTGGGAAGCTGATGTCTCTGAGTGGATTCAATGGATATAGGTCAGGGGCACCCAAGATAGATTGAGGACTAAAGGATCTCCTCAATTCTGGATTGACCAAACCCTAGGAATCTAGAAAGCTCCATGACAGATGGAGAAAGCGTCCCTCGAAAATTACCAGGGTTGCTTCCTGCCAAACCAGTTGGATGGAGCAGAGCGAGACCGGATGGCAGTAAGAAAAACAAAAAATGTGATATGCGTTGCACTTTATACATGATATACTCACCTTCTTTAAGTCCTGCATTAATTGAAATGGAGATATGGAAAGATCTACAAAAATCACTTATAGAAGGAGATAGAAGGGATTATGCCTCAGCTGTCCTAGCCCTTTCTTCCTGTGTTAAACAGTCCTGAGGGCAAGCACCAGTGACTGCTTAGCTCCAGAACGGGTATCTGAACAATGCTGAATGTTCCATGATGTTCCAGGCTCATGGAGACATACAGAAACTTGCATTCCCCAGGAACGATACCCAGGCGTGTCCCTGGAGAGCTCCATGTCCCTGTCAGATAGGACTACCCACAGGACCCATGATGGACAGATTGTGGGTCTCAGACACAGAGGAGATGATGCCTTTGTCATCATAAACAGATGCTGTGCTGTGCCCTAGACATCCATACCAAGTGTAGAACCACCTTCCCTTTATTGCATCTCAAAGGCCCAGAGGCTCTGAGGTTGTTATGTGTGAGTGTGGCAAACCTCCCTTGAAAGGCACAGCTAGGGACAGTGACCATCTGGTGGCAAGACCCCGCCGTGGTCTGGCCCTTATTTCTACAGCCCAGGATCTGGTCAGGGTGAGGTGGCCTGAGCTCACAGCGGAGAGGCATCACGTCGGGTGCATCCCGCATATATTGACTGTGTCCAGGCCCAAGTAGGTCCCACCTCGTGAGACCTGCCTCGCCATCACCCAGCCTGGGGTTAAGCTCTCTGAAGACTCTGCCCTAATTTCCCACTTTTTAACTCCACCAAGACCATCCGGGTGATGGCCTCCTGACTGCAAAATAATTAACTCTGCTTGCTCAACGCGTTTCTCTTTCAGGCCCATTGTGTTGACATTGATAAACTAAGAAATCTTTCTCTGCTTCAAAGTCTTTAAATGTTTGAGATGACGTAGATGCCAGTCCACAGAGAGGTTTTAAAGAAGCACAAGGACAGTTATCCTAAAGGAAGGGGGGGAGCAGTGGATTCCTGGCATCTTGGATGTCTAGATTTCAATGACGATGAGGGTGGAAATCTATGAATACAGGTGTAATCGGTAAAACCAAGTGAGATGGGAAATGATCAGCATTAATGTTCTCTTCATTTGGCTGGAAGTTGGGGGAAAAAAGACGAATCCCCTTGTGCTCAAATGCATCATGCAGATGTCTCTTGGAAGACCTTGTTTCATTTTCGCTTCAAAAGAAGTTACAAAAATTAGCCTTCATTTTAAAATAACATGACAAGGACATTTGTAAAGGCGAATTTACTGGGAATTATATAAGAATGTTGAAATCATTTTTCTTCTTGTAGTCGGGATCCGAGTTATTTTCTATTTATATGCAAATGTCAGATTCCTGAGCTTATTTTATTTTTTACAATGCTGAAATAGTATTTATTTCCTAAAATTTACATGAGCGGAGTCCCTGATATGATAGCAGACCCGTTCTGATAACAGATTTAGAAAATGCATTCCTGACTCCAAATGTGCATAGAGCCAACATTGCTCATTTTAATTTTCAGATATGATAAATTATTCTATTTTTCACAAGAGTATAATGATTTATTGATTTTTAAAATCAGCACTGAATTTTAAAGAGAAGTGCTCACCTCTCAGAAGCAAAGCCAATGGGCAGAAACACCGGCTTTCTCATTAATTATCTGCAACCTGCTATCTGTGTAATGACTTCTGGGGGAGAGCCCCTGTCTTAGTTCTTTTGTGTTTCCCTGGTATCTGTGTATCTGATTGCTTCCATTTTAACTGTATCTTAAGTCCTTTCTGGGAGAGCAACTTATAATTAAAATGATTACTAATTGTGTGTTTTTTAATTAGCTGACGCCTAATGAGAAATTACAAAACAATTTGGTCCCTGCAGGGAGATGAGTGACCAGAGAATAATTGCTATCTCGGGACAGTGTTCTTTATGTTTAGCTCCCTTTCTGCAAACAAGAGCTCATACAATTATAGCTTATTTAGAGCACGATGGAGTATAAACAGGAGAGAAAACAAGACAGTCAGATTTACCCTGCTGTTTCTCATAGTCTTACATGCAGACAAGGCCAGGAAAATCAAGCGGGGTCTGAGACATCTGCTCAGGACCCGCCCAAATTCAGCTTGGCCAGGCAACAGCATCTAGAAATTCTACAGACCTAGAGCCCCTGTAGATGCCTGGTGATGCTGAAAATAACCCAAGCCTCAGAGGAAAGATCACATTGGGAGGCAATTATCTGACCCTGTTGGTTTTCAGGGCCGCTATCAACACTGCAAAGCACTTGCTTTGTTCCCTCTCATCTTCTCTTTCCCAGCCAGCTCCAGTCCTCATTAGCCAAGGTCCTTCTTACGAGATGATAAATGAGAGGAGAATCCATTTGAGATGAATGAACATTATCAAGACACGCGTGCTTAGTGACTTGCCTGCAAATGTCATGTCTGTGTGTGCAAGGAATTCATTATAGCACCCATTTTAATGTAGTCTGATCAATGCAGGGACTCACCTTGCTCATACAGAAGCAGAAGGAGATCCCAGCCTGAGGTGATAGTGCGTCTGACGTCATCAGAGTATGATTCCCCAAGGCTGCCATCTTTGACCTTGCTTACAGATGCTTTTGTGAAGGAGCAACCCATAGCATGCTTTCAGGTAGGCTGTTATTTTAATCTCTCACTTGTGAAGATATTATAGGTCAATGGTTAGCAACATCAGAATCACCTGGAAGGCTTGTGAAAACGGACTGCTCAGCCCCAACCCCGGAGTTTCTGATTGGGCAGTTCTGGGACCTGAGAATTGTTACTTCCATAGCACCTTGTGGTATGGTGCTATGTCCAGAGAGCACTCTGAAAACAATGGCCCTGGGTTATGAGGGACATTGCTGGAAACAGAATAATTCTATCTGGAGGATATGGGAAGTTTAGTCTCTGTTCCCCCTGTGGCTATCACTATTGCCCTGATCTGAAAGAGTTTCTGCAGCACCAATGAATACAGTCTGTTTGCATGGCCTGCCTATAAGCAAGGGGCGGCGGGGGGCGGCAAGGGGGGGCCTAGTGTTTCCAGAGGACTTCGGGCTTAGGAACAGCAGAGGCATTGCAGGGGGGAGTGGAGCCAACATAAGGAGGGAAGAGACCAAGGGACATTTAATTATGGAAATCATACTCCTTTGATGGTGATTTGAAAAATAAATAGGTAGAATCAATAAGACAGCCTAGACTTTGGAGTCACATTGTCTCAGGGTCCTGGTTCCATGACTCAGCACTGTAAACTTGGCCAAGTCTCTTTGAAAGTTTAAGCCATAGTTCTTTCTCTGTAGAATGGAATGCATACAACTTACTTTGCAAAAACAAACAAACAAACAACTTACCTTGCAGAGGTATTATGGAGAGCAAATGGAATACTGCTTAGTGTAGAGTAAGAGCTCAATATGTGTTAGGTACAGTCATCCTCCCTCTTCTCATCAAACTACTAGCAAAAAACATAGAGGAGTTGGGGTATAATCTTGGGAATTAGGAAGCCTTTCTAATATCTGTGAAAGCTCCTATTAAAAAGTGAAGTCTAGGGGCACCTGGGTGGCTCAGTCAATTAACTGTCTGCCTTTGATGATCTCAGGGTCCTGGGATCGAGCCCCGGGTTAGACTCTCTGCTCAGCGGGGAGTCTGCCTCTCCCTCTCCCCCTCTCTCTCACAAATAAATAAACAAAATCTTTCAAACAACGTGGGGGTCTATTGTAGAATGGAAAGAAAATTAATTTATGTATAAGATTTTACTTAGTTGTAAAATAAGCTTTTTATTTTAGTTATTTAGCAATGATTTATTAATCAAATAATCATGCTAATACATGAATAAATATAAAAAGAGATGTGTTTTCCGAAGGAGAAAGAAAGACATGAGGTTGTTTGAGCAGTTGTAACATGGGGAAAATGGCCCACCAGAGGTTTAGAAAATGGTATTTCATGACCTAAGAGTTAGGAGAAAAATTGGGAAAAATAAACCAGCATTCCACTATTCAAGGTTCCCAAAGTGTGTACTCCAACCTCTCTTTCCTCCCTGAACATTATGACCTCTGCATCTTATTTTCTTCCACATCTTCTTTTTCACTTGAACAATCCTTACTGAGCCTCAATTGCCCATCTGTAAATGCAGACAATAATACCATCCCATAAGGTTGTTGAATAGAGTATTTGAGCATACCTGGTTTGCAGTAAACGTGATATAAATGCTTGCTACTATTATTATTTCCTCCTACATGATCCACTTCCAATGCCAACTTCCATGTGAGCCTCCCCTGGTGGTCCCAGCTGAGTGGCCATCTCCCCCACAGTCTCCAGAGAAGAACTGGCCAGAGGACAATCTGCTGGGTCGAAGCAGAGGAAGTGTATTATTATGTAGAATGAGCCAATAAAAGGTGCTTGGTTATCATTTTGGTAAAAATTCAGCTGTATAGAGGGTATTTTGAGTTTTGTTTTAAACTGAGAAGTGTTATATTAGGGAACACAGAAAAAGTATGTATCACGTGGGAAGATACAGAGGAGGAGTCTGCAGAAGAAAACAGAGGGCTGGGATTTGTATATTGTCTCAACCACAGAGCCAACAGTCTGGGCTGAGACACATCACAAAGCCTCACATGCATGGGGTTGTCCTGGTGACAGGCACCTGCTGTTCTCACATGGATGATTCTAGAAGGGGAAAAAGGAATACAAGGAGGAAATGACAGTGATCAGAGACCACGGGAGAACGTGGTCTGTGAGCTCCCTTTTAGGAACAATTTGAAAGGGAGTTCAGATTCATTTTCAGAGGCTGTGAAAAGTAAAAGTTCTGGTGAACAATGAAATTGCTTGATAACATCTCAGGACTGCCACCTGCTCATCAGTTCTCTAGCCCACTGAGCGAGCCCCGCACCCGCTCCATCTTGCCTGCTCATCAGTATGAGTGGACGCCTTTGGCTCTAAGTAATGACATTTGCGGAGGGCATTTGAATTATGAAACCGAACCCTTTCTTGATGGGCCCTGCATAGCGTAATGGAAAACTTTTTAATTATTCCATTGATTGCCTAGTTGTTTAATTCTTTGGCTTCCTAATGGAGCCAGTGTAGAGTTTTATTGCCTGCACTTCTGTATTAGATAATAAAAGGAGAGAAGCCTTTCATGACCACATTAGATTAAGTTAAAACAGATTGATTTCTCCATATATATTAGCTCTTGTTAATGAAAGACAGAATGACTGCACTCAACAGGTGAATGCCTTCCACAGCTGAGCTCCAGGAGCTCAGAATATGTGTGTGTGGATTAGGTCAGTGGTTAGTCAATAAACTAGTCTAAAGGGCCAATCCAATCTGCTACCTATTTTTGTATCACCTAGAAACTGACAATGAATTTTGCATTATTAGATGGTTGAAATTAAAAGAAGATATTTTGTGACATTTGAAAGAAATGTGATATTGAAATTCTGGCGAACACAGCCATGCTCCATCATTTATGTACCATCTTTGGCTGTTTTCGTGAGGTAACAGCCCCACTGAGTAGGAACAACAGAAACCTAAGCTGTTTACTACATGACTCTCTACAGAAAAAGTTTGCCAACCCCTGGATAAGGGAAATTGCTTCTGAAATCTCATTTCTTTCATTTGGAGTAACAATCCCCCCCTTTCTTTCATTTATTAATTGATTAAGTCAACAAAGCTTTATTGACTCATTCAACAACCCATCCCTGGGTTTTCTCCCGATACTATGCTCAGCACTGTGGCTTTAAGTATAGATAGAGTTGACTCCTCTACCCAATGAGAGAATTGTCTAGATCTGGAAGGAGGCGCACCCCAGGGCACAGGCTTTGCTGCTTCCCCAAAGTCGTCAATATGTCCTCAGCTCAAACGTCCTGCTGAGCAGCCACACCCCAAGTAGTAACCATAACCTAGCCCCCCATCAACCTAGCCTGTTTTAGGGTATTGGAAAACACAAAGTGAGTAATATAGTCCCTTCCCCTGTGGAGCTTGTACTCAGGGGACAGTCTAGTGTTGCAAAACAGAGACAAGTGAACAGAAGAGCACTGGGCAACTAGGGGTTCAATCAGGTCTTTATAACCAGTGAGAAAAGTTTTATTTTATTTTTAGATTTTATTTATTTATTCATGAGAGACACACAGAGTGAGGCAGAAACACAGGCAGAGAGGCTCCCTGCAGGGAGCCTGATACGGGACCTGATTCCAGGACCCTAGATTAGGACCTAAGCCAAAGGCAGATGCTCAACCACTAAGCCACCCAGTCTCCCTAAGTAAGAAGTTTCAAACTCATGCCTGAGCCATTAAGTGTTCACAAAATTAAAGAATTGTTAGTTGGTTAGGAAATGCTTATAGTCTCCTGAACATGCCGTGATCTTTTCCTTCCCTATACCTGGACTAGAGGCCCTCACTTCTCTGCTTGGACCATTTCTGCTCATTAGAGGCATCCCTTACCCTGAGAATTGCCCCCTGACCAACATAGTGTGTCCAGACCCTCCTCTTCAGGCTCTGCAATCATTTCTGTATGAGACACACATTGCTGTATCGGAATGTACTATTTGATACATTTGTCTGTGGTTGACTCTGTTTTGAGGGAAGGATAGAATTCCCTTCATCTCTGCATTTTCAGGGCTTAGCACAGTAAGCCTGGGATGTAGTAGGAGGTTAAATATTGTCGATAAATGATCATGAGAAGAGGTCACATATCTATAGGTTTTCTGGGACCAGGTGTGCCATGTATTGAGCATTCTGGGTGTGAGAGACAAGGGGGATGTTGAGGCTGTTGAGTGGGGAACCCCATTGCAAGGGACAACAGATCTTCAGTTCCTGGTGATTTGCTGCCACAGGGACAGGCGGGGCCGGGAGGGTCAGACTTTCCAATTTTTTTTAAAGAAATGGCAAATTTTCTTTGTGTGCCATATGCACAACTAATTAAAAAATTAACAACAACAACAACAAAAAGGCACAGAATAAGGCTGGCAGGTCAAAGACATTTCCTGTGAGGTGTTTCTGGCCATTGAGAAGTCGTATCGCTGTCTCTGCCTTAAAGGGTGGTTAAGCTCCAAATAACTGGCAAGTGAATGGCATTTAGGATGGCTGAAGGACTCTGTCTATTTCTTGGGCTCTCCAACTTCCTTCTTGAGATTTATGGAAGAGAACAAAAACTCATTCTCTCAACACCCATTCTGAACCACCTTCATCCTTGGTTTCTTTGTAGAAGATTGGAGACAGAGAACCTTCATTCTCCACACTTCCCTGCAGCCTGGTGTGATGGTGTGACATAAATCTGGCCACCGAAATGCAGAATGGGAGGGTCCTGGGGTTTCTGAGAGGCTGTTGGCCTTGTTGATCTAGATATTCTTTCTCTCACTTCCCTCCTTCTTCTTGCTTTGGACATGACAGCTTTCAAATATCCTTGGACCATGAGGAAAAAGCTTGTGTCTGCTCACCCACTGCAAGCTGCACCAGCTACAGATGGCCTGGATCTGGATTTCTTATTACAGGAAAAAAATACCACTGTTTAAACCAAGGTTATTTGGGTTCTAGAGGCAAATTAATTTCTAACCAATCTATTGTGGTTCCCTGTATCTCTTCAAAATCTGAACTTCATGCCACTCACAAATCTTTTTTTTTTTTTTTTTAAGATTTTATTTATTTATTGAGAGACTATGAGCAGGGGAAGGGACAGAGAGAGAAGAAGAAAGAGCCACAAGCAGACTTTGGGCTGAGCCCAACATGGAGCTCAATCCCACAACCTCAAGATCATGACCTGAGCTGAAATCAAGAGTCAGACACTTAACCCACAGAGCCACTCAGATGCCTCAAGAATCTGTTATCAATGCCAGGCTTTTTTTTTTTTTTTTTTTTGTTAAGGAAAAAACAAAAACAGAACAATGAAGTTTTTTTAGTTTCATAAAGAAACACTCTTTCTCCCAATACTTTCCCATGCCTCTTCAGCACTCCTGTTTGGTACAGACCCACCTGCCATTTCTAAAGCAGCTTATCTCTGGAATTATCCTGAGGGCAAACTCTCATCTCCTATGGGTCTCTTACTGAAGAGCTCCTAAGGGACTGTGTACCTGGAAAACCAATCCATCTTGAAACAGGTGATAACAAACAGGATGGAATTGGGAAGGTCAGGATGGAATTGGTGATAACAAACAGGATGGAACTGGGAAGGAACTGAGAAGGTATTCTGGTCACTACCTTCAGATGCGCACAGAGATCAGAGTTGTACTGTGTGTGTCTTACTGCACTTCAGCATCAGCTTTGCATTGCTGGACAGCAGCATTGGTGCCAATACAGAGAGCCACTTGAAGAGTACAAAAAGCATGACTATGTCACTTCCCCCCTTTAGAGCTTTTCCCTGACTCAACGTGGCCTATAGGCTGGAGCAAAAGTGGTGTGGGTTGCTTGTTCACACAATGTTTACTTTACATGGGATAAGCATGTCCTGTGTGCCCCCACGCCCACCAGTTCCCCATGCCTTACCCTGGCATCTTAACATATATGTGGTAGCGACTTAGCTCAACACCATTTGATTTGGCAGCACGAGGTCCATTTCATCCCGGCTATTCCTCACCACCTCCTATGTCCTGAGCTTCGTCTAAGCACCATTTATTTTTCTAAATATTCTCTGCTTCTCTTAACGGAGGCACTTTGTGTGAAATGATGGGTGGATGGATGGGTGCATAGAAGGATGAATGGATGAAAAAAAGGATATGTTAAATAAAAGCTCATAGTAGATGTTAAAAATATTTTTTTGAATTAAAATTTGAGACATAAGTAAGTTGACATTTAGCAAAAGGCCTCCTAACTTCAGTAGCAACATTGTGGCAGGAGTTCAAACCATTGGGTCTTAAATGTCAAATGAACTATTTGAACCAATCTGGTCACTGTTCTCTTTTAAGTCCAATGGCACTTTTTCGGTAGTCACTCCTTGGTCTGGTTCCAGACAACTGGGTAAGACTTGCAAGGATGTCACATACAAAATACCTAGCTGGCCAAAGGGAGCGAAGCTAAGGAAGTGCCTGACAAACTTCTAAGATAAAGGAAATGCTAATGGCCCTTTCGCCTGGTGGCGATTGACTTGTGTCATTTTTCTTCCTGAGTTAATGGCAAGGCAGCCTCATTCCAAGCCATCTTCCCGACTGTTCTTGCCCCCATCCATCTGCAGAGATATTAAAGTTCTGGTATGCTGAATTTCTAAAGGCCAAGATGTGCATTTGGCTTAATGGTGTGACGCCAACCAAGGAAAACAAGGCCATAAAGTTAAACAGAGACACCGCTCCCCTAATTCATGTCCTGAGGGTCAGGAATTAATGGGCGGGGCAAGAAGAAAGAGCAATTAGGATAATCCAAACCCCAGCTTGGTCTTCCCTATCTTGGCAAAACTGCCTTGTAGCTGATAACAAGCAGAGTGAGTGCCCCTAAGTCTGTGTGGTTGGGACCCTTACTCCACCTGAATAACAATAATAATAGTAATAACGACAAAAATGGCATTTACTCATGCCAGTACTACCACAGGCATTGTTCTCATCTGTTAACTCATTTAATCCCTGCAGTGGTCCAATTTGGTAGAAAACATTGTGATCATCCTCATCTTACAGATGGAGAAACTGAAATCTAGACAAGTTAAGTAACTTGTTTAAGGTCACCCAACGAGTAGGTGCTTGGACATACCTCACTAGGCCACCTGATGAGGGCAGTTCTCTCCTAGGACCAGAGAAAGACCTCCACTCATCTGGGCAGCACTGAGCTGTCAATATAATTGTGCTCTCCATCTCTCTCATCCTTATGTCCAAACAGAAAGTTTGCACAGGTTCTGGTTAAACACAATTATTTATTTGGTGTTGCTTTATTTCACTTTCTTCAGAAGTACTGCTAAAATTACAGTGAAATCAGTTCATAAAGACAGTGGGAGGTGGCACACACCCACAAGGACAAAGAAAAGGAAGATGACAGAGATCAAATTTGGAAGTGGTGAAACAGACGGATACCTCTTCTTTGTGCCAGTGGCTAAAGGTCATGTGTTAATGACCAGAATATGACATTTAAGTCCTAAACACATCCACTAAGTGGATTTCAGGAAATTAAAATGTATAATGAGAGAGAAATGACCATTTTTCTAACAACCCAAGTAATCCAAACATGACCTTTCACCTTTTCTGCAGTTTTGTAGGAAGAGCTCTTAGTTGTGGTCAGAGAAGGTGAAGTTACAAGAAGGAAAAACACATGCCTGCACATGGGCGCATGCGCGCGCGCACACACACGGATTGCACTGGCTCGAGAAGCCTTGGGAGCCACGCTGTTCACTAAGAGACAACCCAAAAGGTATAATGACATAAAGACATCTCTGCCACAGATGCTGATTGTTCGGTGAGAATAGCCTCATAAGCACATTGTGCTGAATTTGGATGTGCCTCTTGCCTTCTTTCCTGGCAAAGGAAATTACCAGAGAGTGGGTAAGAGCAGAATATTAGCATTAATAGAAAACTTTATTCTGCTGCCATCTGCTAGCTTCAAAAGAGGGAGCCGTCCAATGACAACTACTTCCCTCAATCAGGTGGAGAGAGAAGAGGGGTCCCTAAGGAATGAGCACAGTTGCTCATGGAGGGAACCTCACATTTAGGCCAGCTAGACATATGCTTACCTGCTTCTTGTCAAACTCCTTCCGGCCCAAGAGGCCATGATTTCAGCAGAAGATAGACTGGGGTAGTTCATATCTGTTCTCTTTGCCTCCCTGTCATCTTTTTATCTTCCTGTGTAGCATCCTTCCTCTAGGTTCCCCAGCAGGAGAAGTGGGGACTGCAGTGAGGAAGGGAATGTGTGTCTCATCCAAAGGCGACAGCTGCTACTCAGTGGGCATGAAGTCCTAGTGGCGCCACAGCCTCAATTTTCCAAAGGAGAGATTCTGAAAGTGAAGCCAAAGCATAGAAAGACAGAGCCAAGAGTTAAGGAAAGAGATTCCAATCTTTGAGTCCCTTGATTAAGCAGTGCTTAAACCAATACTCAAAGGTTCTCAGTCATATGAGCCATTTAATGTCGTTATTTTTATTATTATTATTATTAAGCTGGTTTGAGTTGGGTTTCTAGCATTCAACACAAAAGGGATCAGTCTATAAAGTCAACTCTAATATCAATAAAATGGAAGCAAAGTGTTAGGCAAGTTGAAGACCAGCACCACTGGACCCACGCCAACCAGGGACAGGAAGTCTTCACAGAAGAAGTGGCATTTGGCCCAGATGGGACATAGTCATAGAGAGAGGAGGAGCTTCCAAAGAGAATGGATAATAAGAGTGAAAGCAATGGGGTTCCGAAATGCTGCAGAGCAGGATGTGCACACATCTGGTCCTGAAACGTGCCTGCTGGCCTAAGAGGGTGTTAACAGTGCTCCCCTTCACTCTCAGTGTTGTCCTCGATTGGGTGTAATTATTTTTTTGCTTAGGGAACCTGGAAGAACCCAGATTCCCAACACCTTCACCCTCCGTGTATATGGTCCAGATTTCTCCACCTGGCCACCAGTGCTGTGATCATCAGTTCCATCCAGGAAAGCAACGTGGAGTCAGAGAGCGACAGGCATCCTTAAACTGGGCCAGGAATGAGCTCATTTTGGAACCAGATGAGGGAAGTTTGCCTTCCTGGAAACAGCGGCACTTGGCGGACAGGCTGTCGGTGGAAGCGATGACTCAGTTGTGAGTTGCACGCTTGCCAGAAGTTTGTCTCTTTGAACGAATTATTGTCTACCAAAAAATGACAGGCACTGTAAAATAATGGGGGAAAAAACCCTCAATTCAAGGACACACGTCAACTTGGGGCAATTAACATTCTGAAAGGTCCATTAGTGTGGGAGGCTTGGGAAAAAATCTTTTCTTATAAACTCCTAATCATATTAGGCATTTCAGAAACGGAGTTAAGAGGGAGGGAGTCATATGTTGGTTACACAGCACTTCCTGAATGAAGCGTGTCCCCAGAGACCAGAATCAGAACTTGGGAGAGTGTCTGGTTTTGGAAAATATATGCTTTTCTCAAATTGCTAGTGTGTGGTTTGTGGTGTGTGTGTGTGTGTGTGTGTGTGTGAGAGAGAGAGAGAGAGAGAGATGAAGGGAAAAAAGCACTATTTGTCTCTGTGTGAACATATCCCAATTTCCTTCCTAAAGCTACATCATAGTGCACAGGATAGAATGAATAAAGAGTTTTTTAAATCTAATGATGATATTATATTTTAGTCTAGCATGTATATCTGGAAAATAGATTCTAAGGATTCGAAGGCAGTCCTGAGAATTTGGGGGTATTTGCGGGTTTGCCATACCCCGCACAATTGGAATGATTTATTTTTTTTCTTCCCTGGATTCCTATGCCCTGATTCTGGGACTAATCTGATTTTCCATGGTCAGACCCCCCCCCCCCCCGCCATCACAGTGACTATCAATGCCCTCCAGGGTGGGAATCTGACCCAAGTCTAGCCAATCAGTACATTCTATCAAATTGGCGGTGGTGATTAGCTCTGTGTGGTCACGCGACCCAGCGGAGTCCCACTTGCTGTGTCCTGCCAAGGGACAAAGGCAGTGGGAAGTAAAGCGTCTCTGCACACCATAGGCTTCCACATGGTGATGTCAACCTGCCCTTGGCATTTGCCCCAGCCCAGCGCTATGGAGCCTAGTCTGTCTCAGGCTATCAGATTTGGGTTAGAAGCCAGTTTCTGATGTAGTAGGTGGTAAAGGTTCCAACACCGATGATGTACAGCCCTGTTTTCTCATGAAGCCTTAATTAATTGCACCAACATTTCCAACATTGATTTTTCCTATCTAGTTTTAGCTGTCAATTAGCAATTCCTTTCTAGACAACCTGGAAGGCGATGTCTCAAGCAATCACATGTACAATCAAGCTGTTTACTCCGGTCTCTTCTGGTCTAATGTGGCACCTGCCGGTGCTCCTGTCAGATGGATCCTCATTACATCTGGAAGAGAGAGGAGGTGCACTGGTTACTCTCACTAAAGCCTCACTGGTTCTCTACTGAACTGGACAGTGGCCTGAGAGAGCTGATGTCCTGCACGATGGCCCTGAATGGAAGCTCATCATCCAGGGACCGCCTGGGGCTATTTTCCCCTTAAGGCAAGGCAAAGAGCTCCTCCCATCTTGCTTCAGCCTGACCAGAGAGGCCACCTGTGCCTTGGGCACCCTAGGACAGGAGATGGCTTCTGCCCCCAGGAGGCCAGCAGCTTTGAGAGGTATCAGGCAGATGCAATAATCCAGGTGCACATGCAACGAATCAGCAGTGAGCGCTTCAAAATCTGGATCTATGCCCTTGTGATGCCTCCTACCCGAATGGTCTTAGAAAGCTTGGGACAGCGATAATCCACAAAAGGAGGGAGGAAAAAAATGGCCAGACCTGCCTTGTGTCTAAACTGTAGAATATTCTAGGTCCAAATTCAGTGGATGTTTTATCTTTTAGGTCTAAGCCATGGGTCAGCTCTTAGTGAGCCATGGCATCAATTTAAAGGATCTCATCTATCACTTTTTTAGATACATGGAATAGGATAAAAGGATAGCAGGGTATATTCTTGCAACAAAGTTAACGTATCTTTTTAATGAAATCTTCATTTAAACAATGTGCGTGCACGCGTGCGTGTGTGTGTGTGTGCACGTGTGTGGTGAGTCCCAATGTAAAATGCCTTTTCTCATCATGCATTAGGAAAACGAAGCTGGGAAGGCACAAGACAACCTGCTGTTCCCAACACAGTCTTGCTCATCCTCTAGGACCTGGCTAGAGTCTCACCGTTTCCAGCAGGCTCCCCGTCTGCCACAGCTCACATGCCTCCAACCACCTCTGAACATTCTGAAGCAGCCGATTTCATGCCCAGTTCTGTATTTCCCTGTACCGCTCTTTATTACTGAACAAAAACTTTCCATCAGTCATTCAATCAGCAAGTGTGTCTTCCCCACATAACAGTTCCTCCTGGCCTCGTGGAGTGCCCCACAGCAAGAGCCAAGCAGAAATCACCTCAGGCCAGGCTGGCAGGTAAATGAGTATAAGAGAATATACCCTGGTGGCAAGACACAATTTGCATATGAGACAAGAAGGAAGAGTTGTCATTTCCACTCCCTTCCGTTTTGCCTGAAACACACGGGCCACTCCATTTTTTATTCTCTCACGTGGATGGGGACATTGGCATAATATGTATTTCGTTATTGCCTTAGCTCTGCTGTATGGAAATAACAGCTCGAGTGCAATGATAAATGGCATTGGTGCTAGTTTCTATGACGAGGACACAGGGAGTGCTGGGGACTTGCAGTGAGGCAGAGGATGCACGAACATTGCTACCCGGTGAGCTTGGAGCGTCCAGGGTGCCGCAGCATTGGCTCTTCCGAGGGAAACCAGAAACCTCTGCAAGCCACAAGAGCTTGCACGTGACCTGTGGACACTTTCCCGTGCCGGGGACATGGGTGACAGATGCCACCTGATGGGGCTGTATTACAGTCAGACAGCCCAGGGTGTAGGCAACCTCTGGGTTCTGACCTGGGATGAAGTATCCTTCTCAGGGGCATGCATGGATGAGGTGCAATCACTCACATGTTGATACGGGATATTTTGCTTCTTAAAACACACACACACACACACACACACACACACACAGACAAGAAAAGCAGACTTATTGATGAGGGATGGTAGCCCTCGTGAGCATCTGGCTGTTTATCTGGAACTGATAATTATCCCCATGTTTGTTTTCATCCAGGATGCTGTTTATTTTACCCCATTGGGTAGCAGATTCTCCATCTTCCTCCTCCTTGGATATGTGGGCCCCTTCTATGCTTAAAAAAGCATCCTTTCCCCCTTCCCATCCAGCTCTATTTTAAGCAGATTCTGGAAGGAACCTCAGCTCCCTTACCCTGTGTGGATAACAGGGCCTCGGCCCCACTCTGTGATTTTGGGCATTGGTAGATCTGGCCTCTGAGATCCAAGCTCCTCAGGCTTTATCAACACCACAGTGTTCTCACACTGGTCCACCTGTCTCTCTCTGGGGGTGGGAGAGCACTGTGGGGAGGGGGAAGTGAGACGTGGGGTGGGTTTGTGGTGGTGGAGTGCCCTGCTGCACAGAGCATGCACTGGGCTTCCCAGCCCCTCCTCTGGTGCCCAGTGGGTGGGGGCGTCATGCTTCCCAGTCACTGCCTGAATTCCTCATCCCATGGCATCCATCATCACACACTCAGTGCTGGGCTATAGCAGAAGCCAGAGTGGGGATGTTGTTTTTTGGATAGAATTACTGAGAAAATAGCTATCACTTTGGTGAATGTTCTCAAAGCTCACCAGGGCCTCCTCCTGGAAAATAAATTTGGGTGTCCGAGCTCCACTCCAGGTAGCAGCTGGCAGAACCACTTACATGGGAGGCTGGTTGGGGTTATTACTGTGAAATATGGTCCAGGAATGGGGAAAGTTTGAGCAGGTGATCGGATTCCAAAACCAGATGCTGTGCTTTTCCTTGTTGGAGGGACAGCCCCCGGGACACACACCACTCAAGAAGCTTGATGCATTCGTTATGCTTACGTCTTCTTGGGGATTATGGCAGCCCTCCAGGCTTGGGATGTGAGGAGTGAAAGTCACTTTAGGGCCAAAGCTGGTGACCTGAGGATCAATATCGCATCTGCTCATCGCTCACTTGTCACTTAGGCTGTGGTATCTTTTATTAATTCACTGAGTAATATTTTTTTAAATTATAAAATCATATATATTCATCGTAAAAACATAAAACTAAAAAAAAACTTAAAAATACATTACTTAAAGATAGCAGACTTTTGTTTTAATTGATACACCCCAAGCCCTTCCTCTGTCTCCACACGTGCATATGCACAGAAGTGCTGCAAGTCAAAGTCACATACAAAGTCAATGTGACCTTGAGTATTTAGCTAACTAGCAATCCCTCCTATTGGAAGACAGGAAGTTCCCTGTCTTCACTCTGAATTTCTGCTGAGGGAATTAAAATTCATTCCTTGAATTCACTCCATGAATGCTGTTTGGATGCCTGGCCTGAGGCAGGTCCTGTGTCAGGTGCTGGGGCGCACGCAGAAGGCAGATGGGCCTTGTGGGTCTTTCTCTGCAAAGTGGATTTCCAGTTCTGTGTGCTTGTGGGTTCCTGGTTTCTCCTCCAACTTCTGCTGTTTTCTGCTCCACCGATGCTTCCAGGGCACACAGTCACTTTTACTTGATCTCCCTACCAATTCTAAATATATTTCCTCTCAGCTCTAAATTCAGTCTTTTTACTTGGTCTGTTCCATGCTTAATTTTATGTGTCACTTTGACTGGGCTCAGGGACATCCAGATAGCTGGTAAATGTTATCTCTGGTGTGTCTGGGAGGGTATTTCTGGAGAAGATCAGCATTTGATTGAGGAGACTGAGTAAAGAAGATCACCCTTGCCAACATGGGCAGGCATCACCTAATCTTCTGATGGCTCCAAGAGAACAGAGTTAAAGGAAGGGCGAGCTCTGTCTCTGTGTTGGAACTGGGTGCCCATGTCCTCCCCTTGGATACCAGAGTACCTGGTTCTCAGGCCTTCGGGCTCTAGGGCTTGCACCACTGGCTCTCCTGGTTCTCCAGCATACAGATGGCAGCTCATAGGACTTCTTGGCTCCCATAACCAGGAGAGCCAGTTCCTATTCTACATCTCCTCTTATATATGTCCATATACTCGATGGGTTCTGTCTCTCTGGAGACCCCATATAATACAGCCTGTGAAAATGGATCTTGGCCCTTGGTTTATTTTGCTTTGTTTGTTTTGCTTTTCCTTTATCAGCTGACTTGAACACTTTTTCAATAGAGAGCACTCGATGGACATTGAGGGAGACATGTATGTAGCCTCTAGGTTCCAGAAGGCTACTCTCCTGACATTCCTTACAATTCTCTGCTTCTTCCTAGCCAACCCACCATTACCCAGATCCTGTTATAGTTAATAGATCTTTATATTGAACATTTCCTCTTCAATTCTTGGTAGCTTACTTCCAGGTTGGAGCTGAGCAGATACGAATTCTGTTTAAGGATAATGAAAAAGAGGGGCGCCTGGGTGGCTCAGCGGTTTGGTGCCTGCCTTTGGCCCAGGGCATGATCCTGGAGTCTCAGGATCGAGTCCTACATCAGGCTCCCTGCATGGAGCCTGCTTCTCCCTCTGCCTATGTCTCTGCCTCTCTCTGTGTCTTTCATGAATAAATAAATAAAATCTTTATTTAAAAAAAAAAAGGATAATGAAAAAGGAAGGTGGGGGAAAAAAAAACCCTTATAGCCATTTGTATGCATAGGTGATTTCCCTGAACATTTGGAGAGAAAATGGGAGTTCCGTCACATCATGGCCAATGAGCTGACCTCATCTTCCCTCTTCCTCGCTATCCCTGGCCCCTGACCTGCTGCCTGGCCACATCTCCCTCTTGTCTCTCTCCCCATCCTCCCCTTCTCTCCTCCTTCACTGCCAGTTCATTTATAGAGCAATTAAAGTATTTCTTGGTTTGAAGCCACTCATGGCAACAAAATGTTCACATTCTATCCTGAAGAGGTCACTTTCCTAAAGCATCCCCCACATGCACATAAGTGCATATATACACACAGGCACACACACAGAAACACAGACCCAGACCAGACATGCACACATGCGCAGACACACACATACACACACACACACACCACACACACACACACCCATCTGCTCACATCCATTCTGAGGATACCTCTGGTGGTCCCTAACTCCCCCAATACAAGAACAGCATGTGGTTTCCCTGGTTGCTGTCAGGGCCCCAGTGGTGGGCTGGCTCATGACAGGGGTGTGTGCACTTGCTCAGTGGTGGAGTGTTATTTGTATTGTGTGCTTAAATCATTTTCTTTAATGTTCTATTGAGTTTGTTTGTTTTGGGGAAAAGAGATGGCCTGAGTGCTTGTAGTATATGAACGCTGTGTATCACGTTTACGTTTTGATGGTGAACATAGACTTAAATATATAATCACTCTAAAGTACTCAGAGAGATAATGTAGACTATTATAGAGTCATTATGGAAGGAAAAGTGCCTTGTGTTACTGTTTATGATAATCAGTGGGTACTAATCGTGGTATTTGGAAGGCATTCCACAATCTTCCCATTGACATTAATGGCACCTCTGTGCTTCACACACAGCTGTTGGAATGGTAGAGATATTTGGAGGGAATGATACACAGGTAAGGTAAAGTGGCGAGTACTGATGCACTGGATATATCCACAGTTAATTTCCACTGCATCTTGAGCATCCAGCATCAGGTCACATACATAGTAGACGCTCAATGGATGTTGTTGACTTAATTCATTGCTCTTCTTTATGCTTCCCAGTAGTTCCTTTCTCTTCTCCACCCAATAGTAGGGCAAGAGTGAGATGGTCTTGGCGACCAGATCACATGGGGCCTCAGAAGCAAAGTGAAGGCAGGTGGCTTTACCCCAAGAGCAGGCTGTGAGCTGTGGAAGGGTTTCTAGAAAAGAGCAATGTAATCTTGCTATGTTCCTCAAATCCCTCTTCGGAAATGTGAAGGGAATGGATGAATGGAAGCAGGAGTGGGTTTCGTCCTAGTAGCTGGGACTAGAGACCGAGGGAAGTGGGTGGACTTGAATGATAGGACAGGATGTGGCTGGATCCAGCAGGGAAGTGGAAGGACAGTGTCTTGGATGATTGCAGAGCTCTGGCTTGAGGGCTGGGTGGAGAGTGGTGCATTTAGCAGCACAGGAAAGCCTAGAGGAGAAGTAGGGGAAGAAGGTAGAGATACTTTTAGGTAATCTGGGGTCCTGTTAAACTATAACTCCCCTAAGAGATGTGCACTAATATCCAACACTCACTCACTCAAAAAACATTTCTGAAAACTTCTATGTCCAGATAGCTCTCCTTGCTGCTTTTGGGAGACCCTAAGGCATGAAACTTGCCTGTAAGAAATACAAGGACAAATGAAACACAAATGACATTTATGTAATAGGGAAATAATCATTTTCATGAACATGAATAAGAAAATCATGAAAGAGAGGAATGAAGGGCATCAGGATCAGAGGAAGCTCCTGAGAAGCTCTTAAATGGGGAACAATGTAGAAATGTAGGGCATAGAGCAATTGCACTTGACCTTCACTATCTCCTTCTGCAAAATGAAAAAAAAAAAAAAAAACAATTAAAAGGTCCCAATTGACTAATGTTGCTGTCCCATTTACCACTTCCTTCCTGGGCAGCTCTCCATTGGTCTGGGTCAAAGAAAAAAGATTTTTGTTCAGACCCCTTATTCTGATTGAATTGGTAAGAGCAGGATCTGTGGGGTTAGAATCAGTGGTTTAATTAACTTAAATTATTGGGTAAAATCAACCTCCTTTTGGCAAACTTGGTTTCTATCTTTTAAGTACATAAAGTTTTTTTCCAAACCTACTGTCTAGGAAATGTAGTTTTTCAGTGACAACATTCACAGTCTTGTGATTAAAAATCAACAGTCTTTATAATGATTAAATAAATTTGTCCATATTGGAAGAAAATCATTTGCCTTTCTATAATAGAAACAAACCCAGATTTATAATGACATGATACAGAATAAGCATGATGTATAAAAAAGAAACTTAAAAAATTAAGCTGATTTGAATGTTACAGTAAGTGGGGTTAAATATTTGCTTGCCTTTCCTTTTATTTATCGAAACGTTCATGTCAATAACCTCTTAGAGTTGCTCCCAAAGTTATTAGAAAGTTTTGTGATTTTGTGCTTCATTTTAATCAGGGCTGAATTAAGAAATTTGTGGACGATTTACCATACTTATTATTTGTGTTTACATCGTGTCCTTGATCAACAAAATGAGACTCGGGATATCCACACAATTATAGATGGGGTTTGGGTTATTACCTGAGTGAGTTTGATTCATATTTATTACTTCCACAATGTCTGACTCAAATAGAAATAGAATTTCCAGTGAGTTCTTGATGAAGTTAGCTTTTTTCCCCTGTTGCTTGTTCTATACTAATTGTCAGCAAAATATTTTTTTTCCTGCGTGCATAACACTGGCATTTCACCAAGTCTTTTTTTCTCTGTGCATTCTTCTGTTTTTGCTAACATAGTTGTTTTGTTTACATTAATCTGACAACCTGGGTGGGAATGGATTCAAATTTACATTTTTGCTTTTTTTGTTGCTTGATTTACCCAGACTGCAAATGCAATGTAGGAATTCGTGCTACTGTCGTTTATTTTATACGGTATGTTGCTTTTTGGTCACCAATATTCTATGAGCTACCATACGAGCATTTGTTTTCATAATAATAAACATAAGGGATAAGCTCAATTTACTAACACATTTGTGGTGTTTCTGCTGCCGTATTCTGGTATTCATTTACCAATGCCAATATATTTCTTATAACTATGTAATTTTATAATTTTTCAACACTTGTTGGCTATTAATTCAAATCCAGAACTGTTTCCTTATATATAATATATAGCATATTGTATTTACATGAGCAACATTATGCAATTTCCCTACAATACCATTTTAAAATAAATAGTCTCCCATCAATGTGGGATGGGATATAAAATACTTGGATTTTCCCCCATAAATATTTCCTTAAAGAAATAGGACTGTGTTTTATTCTCTGCTATGTCTTATAGACTAGGAAATATACTACTTCTAGATTGTTCTGCAAGGAATGCTAAATGAATAAAGAGAAACTAGCATTTACTAAGCACACATTTTTGTAAACTCTTTAGTTAACCCTCAGCGGGGTTGCCAGGTACAATTTAGGACACCCAGTTAAATCTGAATTTCATGGGGCGCCTGGGTGGCTCAGTGGTTGAGCATCTGCCTTTGGCTCAGGTCTTGATCCTAGGGTCCTGGAATTGAGTCTCACATCAGGCTCCCTGCAGGGAGACTGCTTCTCCCTCTGCATGTATCTCTGCCTGTGTCTCTCATGAATAAATAAATACAATCTTTAAAAACAGAAATTTGAATTTCATATAAACAACAAACACCAAATATTGCAGGGCGGTATACTTATACTAAAATCATTTGTTGTTTGGCTGAAATTCCAAATGAACTGAGTACCTTGTATTTTATTTGCTAAATCTATTTACCCTTTCTCAAACGACCTGGATGGCTCCAACTTGCATGGCTTAGTCTTCACTCCCCCTTTTATTTCCATGTTCCCCACTAAAGAAGAGAGTTCTTTGGGAGAGTATGGGAAACTTGCAATAGCTTCCAAAATAGAGACTTGGATGCTTAAAATTTAAAATAAGGTTATTTTTATAGTCTTTCGTCTCATGTCTGAAAATATAGCTAAATGAAGACTATCTTGACTTTATATGGCATCAGATTATGGGTTTATAAGTTAGAATCATGGAATGTGCTTGCTGGAAGCCATTTCGGTAGTCCTTGACCCAATGTGCCATTAGAGGGCTCGTGCTGGCCATTCTAACAACAGGACCTAGGCTCCTGGTGAGGCTTCTTGGTTATTTTCAGTACGGGGGGATATTTCTACTGCAGTGGTTTTTGCCAAATATGATTCATGGATGACACGTGAAATAATATTTAGGCAACACCCTAACAAAAGGTTCCCCCGCACCCTCCACCCATTCCTCCATTTTGGGGGGTGGGCCACAAAATGAAAAAAGAGGTCCCTGGGACAGACCTCCTTCTTAACACCTGCTTTCCTTTCAAAGAGAAGCCCAAAGGCATCTTAAATCACAGACACAGCCTTGGGATATAATTTTGATAAATACCATTCCTTTTTTGCACATTAACAGAAAATGTCACCTCAGTGTTTTAATCTGCAATGCAAACTTAACAGGTTAGCTTTGCATTTCCCATACTCATATGGATGAGCTTTTAAATTCCACCCACCTACACTTCAGTGTCCATGTCGGGCTAGACTTTTATAGCTCATGATCTGTGAGCAAATATAAAGCTGTGGACCAGGAGGGCTCACATTTAAAGAAAGAAAGGGAGTCTCTCTTGGAATGTGAATAGCCATCACTATCTTTATTAATTCTCAAAATGCAAGCTTTCACGCTGAAAGTCTTTTCAAAGTTGGACCCAGCTGGGGAGTCATTCATCTTACTGCATATATGCTCATTCCAGACTGAAATGATATCTATGATTCAAGGATAATTACAATTGGACACGGCACCAAATAGCTTGCTAGGAGTGCAGACTGGAATACAGGAAAGGAGCATATGAAGTGCTGAGGGCTTTCTGAATTGATGGAATAATTTTTTTTTTTGAAATAAATTAAAACTTGGGAGAATATTGGTGACCTAGAGTCTGATCCCTGCGTTCATGAAAACATTTGGAGATTTCACACTAGTCTCCCAGCCTCTCCCCTGCTGATGTTAGTATTAGAAATAGCTCTTCTCTTTGATTCCAATAGGGACATGTGGGCCTGATTATCAGTGTTTTAGTTGCAAATACCTCCTCTTTTTTAAGGGATCTGCATAGGAAAATGCTTTCTAATCAGGCTTTTGTTTCAGTCTGCTGAATTAAAACTCAAAACCCCAAGACATCCTGTGAGGAACCACAATGAACCATAAAGAAGCTGGCATGTCAATAGTTTGTCTTTCCAGACCAGATCTGCACAGAAATTTCAATTTTTAAAATATTTGTTTTATTTTATTTTTTAAAGATTTTATTTATTTATTCATGAAAGACATAGAGAGAGAGAGAGAGAGAGAGAGAGAGAGAGAGAGGCAGAGTCACAGGCAAAGGGAGAAGCAGGCTTCGGCAGGGAGCCCAATGTGGGACTTGATCCTGGAACTCCAGGATCATGCCCTGAGCCAAAGGCAGACACTCAACCACTGAGCCACCCAAGCATCCCACAAATTTTTTTTAATCTAATTCCTGTCACTACTGCCTGATTCCAGGTGCAGTCACTGAGCTTCTGAAGAGAATATTCACATGTTAATCTCAAATGTCCTCTTAAGTCTTTATTAAAACTTGATAAAAATGCTTGGCTTGTATCAGTATACCCAAATTTTCACTTCAAATAAGCTCTAAAGATGGCAGTGAAGAAAGATGTGGGATTTGTGTGTATTTTTTAAAGGTGGACACTAGATATTTCAAAATTCAGGTTTAAATATACATATATATTTAAATATATATATACATATATATATATATCCCCAAAATATATCAATATGAAGAATTTAGGGAGGAAACCAAAGATTGACCTTCCAGGAATCATCTGATATTCACATTTTGAGTGTGTTTGGTGCAGGAGAGTCAGGGTGAGGCGGAGGTGGGTCTGCATGCAGGGGTGTCACCTGTCCCTGATGGACATGAGAGCTCTGATCCATCACCAGGAGCCATGACTTGAACCACACTCATAGCAAAGCACAGAGCTTTCAGAATCCAAGGCAAGTAATGGTCGGGCCACCTGGAATGGGTTTCCCCAGTTTCCTCACTTCAGGTCACTGGGGGTATTCTCTGTCCCTCCACCAAAGGCCACAGCTTCTATCAAATGGGGACTCATCCCTGTGGCACCATTTTCCTGGCTCTAGAAACCACTTTTCTCTCGTCGTGAGGCCCAGATAGCACCCGTGCCCTCAACTCTCCCTAACCCTGTGGTCTGTATTTATTTGGTGGTATTCACACTGTTCCTGCCTTTTCAAGGGTCCCATGATTTAACGGTCTTCAAAGTACCCAGTTGATCGTGCACCTGTTTCCTACTGGGACCCCAGCTGATAACACCTTAGGGAGAGCTTCTTTTAGGCTTCATGCATTTCTATAATGGGGGAGTAGCCCAAGGCTCTGGCCAGCACAGCCTCAGGCCCTGGAGGGAGGATAGGGCTGGTGGCAGCTCTGGGGCATGTGCAGGGAGGCCCCAGTAACTTCTGCTTCTGTTTTTCCCCCAATTCCAGGGTCCTTTGTTTGCTTTTCATTTGTAACCAAATTTCAGGCAACCACGCTTCCTTGCAGTGGCCCAACGAATATATCTTCCTCCAAGGAAGATCTTCCAGCTCTGTTTCCAGCCAAGTTTTGATTGTACATGGCTGTTGGCAAGTCCTTGCCGGCTGTTGGCCAGAGACATCAGTTGCTTGCAACAGGAGCTTCTTCACTGGGCAGCTTAGAACATGGCAGCTTGTTTTTCTCTGAGCAGGCTAGTGAGAGAGCAGATCTTCCATCAAGCCCTGAGGTGATCGAAGCCCGGACCACAGCTTGATTACACACTTGTTGGAGCCTTGAGCCACGGGTCACCAATTAAGCTGTCTTGCAGAAATGAGGAGATAATAAATGGTTGCTGTTTTAAACTATTATAATTTGAGGTTATCTCCCCCCATCTTTACTGAAGTATAATTAACAAAAATTGTACATATTTAAGCCATACAACTTGATGTTTTGATGGGCATGTACATTGTAAAATCATCGCCAGAATCAAGCTAACATATTCATTCAATCTCCCCATGGTTACTCTTTTCCTTTCCTTTCCTTTCCTTTCCTTTCCTTTCCTTTCCTTTCCTTTCCTTTCCTTCTCTCTCTCTCTCTCTCTTTTTGTAGTGAGAACACTTAAGATCTACTCTCAGTAATTTCCAGTGTACAACAGTGTACCGTTAACCATGGTCCAGTGCTGGATGCCAGAGCCTCAGCACTTGTTCATCTTATGACTGATGTCCTGTGCCCTTGGCCACCGTCTTCCTTCTTCCTCTCCCCTCATATCCCACATCTCATTCTGTTCTCGGCTTCTATGAAACAATAACGAGAGGAATATTTCAGTGCCTGCAAGTGGAGTCCTGTCTCGACAGAAGCCTAATGATTCAAGGGTGGCCCAGAGCCAAGCGGTGGGCAGTCAGTGGGGATAGGAAGCTTGTCAGAGAAAGCTTACATCACCTGGCGAGGTGGCTGCAGAAATCTGGCTCTGGATGTGGGGATGATGGCAGAGAAGGCTCACGAGGGAGTGTGGAGCATTATCAAAAATGGGAACGGGGAGATTCTGGTTATGGAGTGGCAGGAACCTCAAGGCACCTGTAATACTCTGCAGAGTAGAAAACGTGTCCAATGACCTTAGAGCTCTAGTTAAGCAGATTCTTGAGCAAAGCATTGAATGTGCTGGTGTCAGTAGAGAGTGTGATTAAAAAAAAATAAAAAGTTTAATAAAAAAAAAGATGGTTGGGGGATCCCTGGGTGGCGCAGCGGTTTAGCGCCTGCCTTTGGCCCAGGGCGTGATCCTGGAGTCCTGGGATCGAGTCCCACGTCGGGCTCCCTGCGTGGAGCCTGCTTCTCCCTCTGCCTGTGTCTCTGCCTCTCTCTGTGTGTCTCTCATGAATAAATAAATAAAATCTTAAAAAAAAAAGATGGTTTTGAAAATTCTCAGCTTCTTCCCATGGCAAACAATGCTAAAATTAAGAAAAGTTCCCCAAGCAAGGATGAAATCCAGGGCACTACCAGGAAAATGTTATCTTGAAACAAGGAAGGGTTTGATTGTAAGATGTTTGTTAAAATCTTAGGAAGTCCTAAGAGGATACCTTAGGGAATTATTCAGTCATTCAGAAGAGGCTTTGTAGAGAGACTTTACATCTGCCGCCTAATCGAACAATCAAAGTGTGTTAAGATTATATCATACGGAAGCGGCTCACAGATATGACTTGTATTGAATGCAGTGAGCCCCTGGTGTGATTCACAAGAAATCCACAAAGAGAGTAAGAGAATTTTATCAACAGAAATGCCACTGTCTTGAACTCAAACAAATACAGACAATAAAATGCAAGAAAGCATATGGATCCCCAAAATTCTACAGATAGGAAGCCAGCCAAGAAAAGAATTCAGCAGCAAATACGTGCTTTTGTGTGTGTGTGTGTGTGTGTGTGTGTGTGTGCATTCCCCACTCAGAGAATGGCACTGGGAGCCATGAGAATTATTCCCAGGCCTTGAGCCCTAACATCAAGAGACTCCCAGCATTTGGCTGGCTCTATTTTAGCATTACTACTGACCTGTGACTCATTTATGGATCTCATTTTCCTTTCTTTCGAACAGGAGTGTCTACGACGATCATCTTATATCTGCTTAAATGTCATACAGTGATCTGGGAGGGAGCAGGTAACCTACTTTTTTTAGTTTCAAAAGTCTGAGTATGGAGAGGAATGGCACACCACGAGGGGCATTTACTACATCCTCTTATGAGGCTGGCTTAGATGATGGGCTTCTGAACTTTGAGCTGATGCTGTATTGTGGAAGGCGATGAAACTTGGTGGGAGGGAGTAATTTGTTATGAAGTGGTATTAACTATAAAGTAGTCAAGGTTTTAGCGTCAGACGAAAGGGAAGGTATTGATCATCTGCAGTGCCATTCGCAAGATGTAAGAATTGGCAAATCTATTTTCATGTATGGTGCATTTCCATTCTGGGGAGTGGAGAATAAAGCTGCAGGCAGGCAGGAAAGTTACTCTGCACGTTTTGATGGTATTGAACATTTTTACCAGTTTCAGGAATGCTAATCCACCTGCTTGATTGATTCCCCGCCTTCCTCTGCACCTCAGGACCTCCCAGAGAGAGAGAGCCCACATCTGACAGCTCAGGATGATCACCATCCTAGAATACTGATTCACATTTTGGACCTTTTCCCATTAATTAAAAGTCTCATCCAGTGAGAATTACTTACCCAGATCACAGGGATTACAAACCAGAATCTTTATTTTATTGTACAACCAGAGGGTTTTTCTAGAAACCAACTAAGATTTTATGAAAGCCATTTGACTTACTTGAATAAATAATCTTTGTTTACGATGAATTAATGGTTATTGGTATGAGGAGAGCATCTAGCCTGTTCCCTAAAGTCAGCGTGATCTTCTCAAAACCACTCCATCAACCTCTGTGGACTTTAAGGAAGATCTATCTATCTATCTATCTATCTATCTATCTATCTATCTATCTATAATTTTAAAAAAATTTCCTTGCTAGAGATCTTGTTTGAACAGCACTTGACACTTTTATATGGATTTTGATGTTTCTTTTTCAACATGATCTTCAAAACAGCCCTGTGAAATAACCATGCCAAGTGACATCACCATTGTTGGGGGCAGGCGACATGTCTGGGGGAATGTGGACGTGAGCATGGGGGCATGGCCAGCCCTCTCCAGGCTCAGGCAGGATGCCCACCTCCATCAGGGGGTGAGGTTTTCTCTTCACAACCCAACACTCCCAGATGGCTCAAGCCCTGTAGCTCTGTTCCCTGTGTTTGCTTGTGTTGGGTTGGGTGCCGTCTCCAGGAGGTTCCCACTCAAGGTTCCCACTCAAGAGCTGTCTAAATGTGGTGGCTGAGTTAGGGCTCATCCCCAGTCCCCCTCACCCTTTCCCCTTCTAATCTCAGCCCCTGTTCCTTTGGAGCTCTTTCCTCCACCCCCTCTTTTCTAGTCTTTGGGATTTAAAAAGAATCACTTCACAAGTAGGCATCTGGAATTTTGTTTCAAATGTATGTCTTTCTCATCTTCATTGCCTCCTCTGTGTGAGCTCTTCCATAGGCAGGCATGCAGCCCCATCGCCCCTCCCCCTTCCACTTGTGTGGACAACACGTATCACACCTCGACACGCAACAGCCTATTTCCCACCACGATGTGACATGCCCTGATGGTGATGATAATGGGCAATGGAATAGTCCTGGGCTCTAGGATAAAACTGGGACGCCCCACAAGTCCTGGGCTCCCCACCTTCACACCCTTTGCTGTATGAGTCAAACAACCCTGATTTTTTTAAAGCTAAATTTAACAAACTGTTTTTGCTAGTTCTGCCAAATCTTGATCTGCTAGACATGGCTCTTTCTTATTTCCATGACTGTTTTAATCCCTCCCCAAAGCACACACCATTCCTTAATCAGAGGTAGACAAGGCAGCAAGAGGTGGTTTCTCTTCAGCTCCAGAGCTCTCAGCACCAAGAGGCATGTACATCCAGGAAAGACCGAAAGGAAGATCCCTTTCTCACCTGTTTCAGGGGCTCCTACTTCATCGTCCAGCTCCCTCTAGCCCATGGTAATGACTGATCTGTGTGGCTCTTCTTCCCCTTCCCACGTGCATGTGAGTTCAGAGCACTGACCCTCATAGCAAATGGCATCATCTTGTTCTATCCCTTTGCCAGTGAAGAGCCTAACGAGGTCACGCAGGTAAAAGGGTTATCTCAGGCTCTTGACCTGTCAGAATAAGTTGAGTTTGATCTGATTTTCATTTCATAAAGCAGGCTCAGTAGGGTGACACAATATCACAATTTCCCTTTTCGTTCAAGACTGGGTTTTCATATTTTGGTTTGGTTGTAAAATTAAAGAGGCATCTCTGGACCTTTAAATAGAACCGGGACCTTTAACTTTGAAGTTTTTGCTGCACTCTACAATACTGGAGAAAACATTTTCCAAGCAGTCCTAGTCTAGGGGCTCCCATTCCACATCTATGCAAGTAGAAGTCAAATATCCTGAATTCTCAAAGCCTGACCCAAAGGAGAGGACAGGATCTCAGAAGCAAGACACACAATTGCTATAGCTGTATTAGTCATCCCTGCAGACATCTTGATTTCTGCTAGGATCCACTTTACATTTGTGATAAGGTTTATGGCAAATGTGTATGTGAATTGAAGAAATACAGTAAGGTTGAATTTATGACCTAGGAGTTCAAACATATTTAAAATTACTTAGATGCTTCAATCCAAGCACTGTACCTCTTTTTATTATGGAAAACACCAAACACAATGGATCCCACTTACAAAGGCACCAATAGAATATAATTTATTCTCCCAATTAAATCAATCAAGTCCTAAGTCACCTCTCCAGAGCTTATGAATTGCACCCTCTGGCAATATTAATCAGACAACTGAATGACCTGACTGAATTTAGAGCTGATGAGAATTATTATATCGAGTCCAATCTTTGAAGAGGAGGGAAGTAGATGCTGTGTAGACAGAATGAGTTTCTTGTAATGACTCAATCTACTTGTAAGAGTGTACATTTGACATGGGGACTAGGAACCCTGCCAGATGTTAAAGGCTCTGTTCCTTTAATTGTCTGTCACTCCAAAAATCTTGGTTTTCTGATGTTGTCTGGGTGTGCAAAAATTTTGCAAATAACTCTGAAATGGCTCTAGTGTAAAAAAATCACTTATCACTAGGGTCTTAGAGAAAGGCAATCCCTCTCCTTCTCTCCCAGAGAGGGAAACAGGACAATCACAGGTGTTGGGATTCAGACAAGACTTGCTCTGTCAGTGTCCAGCTGTGTGCCCGTGGACAAGTGACTAGTCCTCTCTGGGTCTTGATGATAATGTCTGTAAAATGGGACACGTAATAGCATCTGATGGGGTTACTCTGATGGATTGAGACATCTTGTGTAAAGATGCCAGTGCATGTCAGCTGGCTCCTTCAGAAGGCTCAGCATCCTCCAAATTAGGTTTGCTGCTAGGAAAATCCAGTGCTCTAATGCTGAAGACCAAATGAATTAAACTCTAAGAGACTAACATTTTAGAACTCAGAAAGTGCTTAGAGATCAACTGGGGCTAGACAGTCACTTTACCAATATAAGAAAAAGAGAGGCAATGTGGACAAGTGCCTGCTCAAAGTCACACGACCAGTTAGCAGCAGAGCTGGGCTGAGTGTGCAGGTTTGAACAGTCCTGAGTCTGCAGATTTGGCTCAATCATAGAAAAGTCACTGACATAGCTTAAAGATAATATTTAGTATCTCAAATAACAAGGGAGCAGCTCCAAGGTTGATAAAGTATGCAGCTCAGAGATATTATCAAAAGCCATGTTTCCCCCTATCTTTTGGTTGTATCATCCCATTTATCAACAATGTCATCAGACCAGACTCCAGTTCAAGGAGATGAATCCACACTGACCATGTGCACAGGAAGAAGGCTAATCTAGGCATGCATGGAATCAGATGCAGCAGAATGGCTACTCTTCAGGCACACAGGGAATCCAATCTGGTGGGTCTGGAATGTACTACATGAACTTTAAGGGATGAGCAAAAGAGGGGTTGATTACTTCTGTGTCCAGCCCATGATACACAGAGAGCCATATTTTGGCTAAAATTAAGAAAAAATAATAATGATACATCCGGAGGTCCACACTAAGCAAAAGAAAGCTAAGTAGACTTGAGAGCAAGAGCTATGATCAGGATCAGGAGGGACATTATAATAAAGGGTTGATTCTGTAAGAAGACAGGGTCATCCTAGAGGTGTGTGCACCCAAGCCCAGGACGTTGACTCTCCAGGGCATCATGATGCTGGCTGCTGTTTTACCTAAAAACTCAGCTCCAAACATTTTATCTGAGTGGGTGCCTGTTAGTTCTCCCTCTGTGATCCTGCCACAAGGGACAGAGAGGATAATAACAACTAGGACAACACACTATGTTTGCATTTTTTCTCCCTCCTAGCACTTCCTCAGCAGCAAATATTAACGACATCGGTGTATTCAATGTCCTACCAATTTAAGGAAAATAACTCACTGCAACTTGAAAAATAAAATAAGACATCCTTGCTTAGGGGTTCTGGAGCAATACTATGGACAAACATCCTGAGCTGTCCACCCCTTCCTGCCCCTCTGACTCTTCCTTCCTCCACAGCTGACACAGACAGTGTGGTACCATTGTCTCTCTCTCTCTCTCCCTCCTTTCAAGACATGGCAGGATTGCACACCCGCAATCCTTTTAAATTTAGGCATGGTCACATAATTTTGTTGGCCAGAGCGATGTGGGTGAGGATGATGTTGGGTCCCACCAGGATGGAAGCTCTATGGCCAGTGCATTCTCTGTCACATTCTCTGATCCAGCTGCCTGGGTTCCAGAGACGGAGACAATGGTGTACAGAGCTCAGCTGACATGCAGTGACATGAAGATGAGTGAGAAGCTTTGTTCTTTTACCTTGCTGAGATTATGGGGTTGTTTCTCGTCACAGCATGACCTAGGCTGTCCTAGGTAATAAAAACAGCACCTCATGACAAGGGGGTTTTGTTTTCTGTTGTTGCCATAACAGCCTGCTACAAACTCAGGCACTTGAAGCGACACAGATTTATAACCACACAGCTTTGTAAGTTCAGAAGTCTGTTGGGCTTAGCTGTTCTCCTGCTCTGAGTCTCACAGGCTGAAAGCCAGGTGTCCGTGGGACTGCACCATTTTCCAGAAGGCATTTCTTCCTTGCTCATTCAGATTGTTGTTTGTACCTCTTCCTTATTGGCTTTGGAACTGAGGTCTCCATATCTTTGCTGAAGGAAGGCTTGTCCCAGCTGAGAGGCTCCTGCATTCCTTGACCCCCCTTGTTCCATCTTCAAAGCCTCCAACAGTAGGCCACACCTTCATAGGTAGAGTCTTTCCTGGATCCTCTGTCACGCATCACTCAGCACTCAAGCCACTTGCAAATGCCCGTGGGATAATGCAAGATCACCTCCCTACTTTAAAGTCTTTATTCTTAATTTTCTGTGCAGAGAGCCCTTTGCCATGAGAGGGACCACATTCTCCACGGTTTTGAGAACAGGATAGGGATATCCTCAGGGGGCATTATTCAGTCTGCCACACCTGGGCTTAATCAGTTCCTTCATGACATGATCTCCTTATGTATTTCCACCTCGGATTATGGGTTCTGTGTGTTATACATCCTAAATAAATATCATCACTTGATCGCAGTTGTCATAGAGCATTATGGTTGTGCCAAAGCACTGAGGGGCATTAAAAGCAACTGTGTGAGGGAACAAAACATGGGTTTACAAAAAGTGGTTCTTTGGACAGATTTGGATTGTATCCTGTGCTATTGTGATGTAATAAGACATACATTTTTGGGTCTTTGTCTCTACTTCCTGACTCCCTCCTCTTTAATCCCTTGGAATTTCCTGGCTGATGGGGGTGTCTTTTGTTCTAAGGAGGTGACTCTTGGTGAGCTCCTGGATGGAGGCTAGTCACCAGAAAGATGAACCCATAATTAGGAGCTTAGAGATTTCAGCCCCAGAGAGAGCCGAAGGGCTGGAGATTGAGTTAATAATCTATCAAGCCTATGTGAAGAGGTCTCTATAGAGATCTCTCAGAGGCCTGGTTCAGAGAGCTTCTGTACTGGTGAACACACAGAAGTGCTGGGATTGTGACATACCTGGACAGGTCATTAAACTTTGTGTCCTTCCCCACGTGCCTCCTCCCTGCATCTTTTCCATCTGGCTCTCCTGAGTTATGTCTTTTTGTGATGGACTGGTAATCTGGTCAGTAAACTGTTTTCCTGAGTTCCATGAGCCACTCAGGGAAATGATGGAATCCGTGGAGGGGGTTGCAGGAACCACTGACTTAGAGCTGGCGGGTCAACAGCACAGGTGACATTCTGGACTTGCAACTGGTGTCTTGAAGGGCACAGTCTTGTGGCACTGAGCGCTTGGGGCTGCATGGGGTCTGATGCCATCTCCAGGTAGATAGTAGAAGAATTAAATGGAATCATAGGACATCCGCTTGGTGTCGACAAAGAATTACAGAATTGCTTGGTGGGAAAAACACCCACACATATAGTGGCCAGAAGAATTTGGTGAGTGTGGGAGTAAAGGGAAACGCAGAAGAACACATGTCTTTCTTGAGGAAGAACACAGAGAGGCAAGCTAGCAGTGTGGTTTGAAATGTGGACTCCGCAACCAGATTGTCTGAATTTGAACGCCATGGCTTCGCGTTACTGGTTTTCGATGAACACAACTCCTCTGTCTCTACATTCTGTCATCTTCAAAAAGGATTAGGAAAAACAATAACCTGGTGGGGTTGTAGGGAATCAATGAATTAATTCATGCCAAACCAGCTCCTAAGAAGGGTCATCTCTGAGTGTTAGCTCCCACTGTAATGTGTGCAAATTGAATAAAGGGAATGTTGATGTGATGCATGAGCTTCATTTGCAACCAAATCTGAATTCTATTATGCAATCTTTGATACTAAATGGGCAGTTTCCTGACCTTGAATCCAGAGTGGAAGGTTGTGGGTGGAAAGTTCACATTCTGCTCCTGTAAAGACCCTGTGCTTCAAGCAGTGACCAAGATGGAATTGGCTGAGGAATGAGTGGGCGTTTGGGCGTCAATCATAAAAGCTGATTTTGCAGACAAAAGCTGCCTGAATCTTAATTGAGGGAAGCTGGGTGAGCATCTCTTGTGCAGACAGTAATGTCCAGAAACGCTGACTTCAGGATAGGCTTCACCTCCTGAGAAGAAACTGCTTTGGGTGCTTTCCTACACTGTTCAAGAGGCAGAAAAACCTAGCCAACAAGCCCTGACACAGAAGGGTGTCCTTGGAAGAGAGTCAACACAGGTCATCAAGATACCTGGTGCAAAGAGCAGGTGTGATTTCTAAGCACTTCTTAGCACAAACAAGTCCAGTGAAAGGGTTACAAATGTGGCCTCTGAAGGCAGACTCCTTCTGTCTGAATCCCAGCTCCATCACACACAACCACTGTGGCCCTGGATAACTTACTGAACCTCCTTATATCTTAGTTCCTTACCTGTAAAATGGGTATAAAAAGAGCACATGCCTACAGGTCTTAATGAGGACTGACTTCACCAATATTACATTTATTTATTTTTATTTATTTTTTATTTTTAATTTTAAAGAATATTTTATTTATTCATGAGAGGCACACACACAGAGAGAGGCAGAGACATAGGCAGAGGGAGAAGCAGGCTCCCTGCAGGGAGCCCAATGCAGGACTCCATCCCAGGACCCCAGGATCATGACCTGAACCAAAGGAAGACAGTCAGCCACTGAGCCACCCAGGAATTCCTTTATTTATTTTTTATTTTATTTAAATTCAATTTGCCAGCATATAGTATAACACCTAGTACTCATCTCATCGTATGCCCTCCTTAGTGCCTGCGACTCAGTGTAATACCAAATATTACATTTAAAATAGTGTTATACTTGAAGCAAATGCTCGGTAAATGCTACCATTAGGTGATTTAACTTGGCATATCTCCATCTAGATCCCCTCGTTGGTAAAATGGGCCATGATACCATGCAAATACACAAGATTCATCCATTTGACAACTGTGTACTTGAAGTACAAAGTGTTCGAACTGTTGAGAATTGGGGGTGGGGTGGGGTGGGTAGGTAAAAAATATGAAGAAATCCAGGCAGGATGTCTGGGTGGCTCAGCGGTTGAGCATCTGCCTTCGGCTCAGGGCCTGATCCCAGAGTCACAGAATCGAGTCCCACATCGGGCTCCCTGCATAGAACCTGCTTCTTCCTCTGCCTGTGTCTCTGGCTCTCTCCCTGTGTCTCTCATGAATAAATAAATAAAATCTTTTAAAAAATACGAAGCCATCCACATCGGGGTTGAGTTTTGGATGGGAGGAAAGGCAGGGAGTTGGAGACAGACTGCATGCAAATAGCCAAACGAATAAATGGGATAATAGTGAATTGACTGTTCAACTAAATGCTCTGTAAATAGGGGTTACATTCTCCTTCTGAAAGGGACAATAAAAAAAGAGCAATCCTGTAGACCTCAATGGATTAATAGATGTAAAGCCAGCTCCTAGGGGACAGATAGGCTGGGGGAGGGGCAGGAGGGAGTGGGATGGGCAGAGGGAGAAGAGACAGCAGATGAGGCCCCCCCCCCCCCCCCCCCCCCCCGCCCGCCCAAGGAGACGTCCTAAGTTACTTCCCCATAGTAGTTGATCTGGGATCTGCATTTGGCTTTCCAACTGGAAGGCTGATATTCTCCCGTGGAGAAGAAAGAAATGATGAGTGGGGAATCCCGCATCATAAACCTGCGGAAAGATGGCTCGTCAGGAGGGAATGGTAAGCAGGCTCCCATCCCTCAGCCAGGAATCATGGGGTCTATTTTATTTCCCACTGATCTGGAGAAGCTAAAAATATTTCCTATGATGAAAACAAAACAAAATCCTCCAGCCCTTTGGGCTGCAAAAATCAACTCCCAGTCCCTGCAGGAGGCTACAGGCAGGCTCACCGCACTTCCCCTCCTGGGTCCTGCCTGCAGCAGCCACCGAAGTGGACAACGCGGGAATTAGCATCATTCATTCAAGTAAATAATTCTCTGCTGCCACTGAAAACTCTAAGAATCAGTATTTTAGACAACACCTTTAGGACTGGAAGGTTCTCTTAGCCGCATTCTACTCCAGGCCAACAAGTAGAACTACCTTTTCCCCCATCTCCTCTGTCCTGACCCCTCGCTCAGAAAACCACGGTTTCCAAGTGCAGGTGCGTCAAAGTGTTGTGTGCTCACACACACACACACACACACACAGACACACCCCCGCAGAGGCCAGAGGGAGCGCCTACCACCCTCCACGCAGAGGTGCGGAGAACCGGGTTCCAACGTTCCAGGGCTATGCTGTGGAGAGGTAAGACCAGAAGCGGGTAAAGTAGAATTTAGGGGCAAAGGAAGGAATTCCCCAGGGGTCTGCTGGGGCCGCCCCTCTTCCTCCTCACCTAGAGGATTCCTCCCCTCCCCCTCCCTCCCCCCGCGCGTCTCCCAGCAAGAGGCCTCGGCTTCTCCACGTTCCACTTGCTTGAAGCTGGACTGGGACTGGGGCGCAGGTGTGCGGGGTGAGATCCTGGACGGGGCGGGGGCGGGGTCGGGGCGCAGGTGTGCGGGGGGGTGAGATCCTGGACCGGGCGGGGGCGGGGTCGGGGCGCAGGTGCGCGGGGTGAGATCCTGGACGGGGCGGGGTCGGGGCGCAGGTGCGCGGGGTGAGATCCTGGACGGGGCGGGGGCGGGGCGCAGGTGGGAGGGGCAAGATCTTGGACCCCGGCCGGGGCCGGGGCGGGGCGCAGGTGGGCAGGGTGAGATCCGGGACCCGGCGGGGACGGGGAGGCGGGGCCCAGGTGGGAGGGGCGAGATCTGGGACCGGGAGGGCGCGGGACTGAGGAGCGGGTTGGCGGGGCCGGAGCTGGGACCTGGGCGGGGGCGGGGCGCCGAGGGCGGGGCTGGGGCTGGGCCCGGGCGGAGCCGAGGGCGGGGGAGGGGGGCGGAGCGGGGTGGGAGGCGCGGCGCCCGAGGGGCTGCAGAAAAGTTGCGGGGATCGGAGCGGCAGCAGCCGCGGAGCCGCGGGAGTGGGGAGCGCGCGGCGGGTGCAGAGCGGGCAGAGCGGGCGGCGCGCACCCGGGGCGGCAGGGAGCCCCAGACCCGTCTCCCGGGGATGCGTGGGGCCCCGAGCCAGGTGCTGGCGCGCGGCCGGGCACAGGTAAGGCAGGAGTGGGCGTCTGTCGCGGCCCTTGCTCGGGAGACGCAGCCTGAACTTGGGGTTTGGTGAGGGAATCTGGCGGGTCGCTGATGCCCCCAGCGCTGCCCCCGCGGGCCCAGGGAGGCCGTTTCCCTGGATGGGAAGACCCGGGGGCTCTGTGTGGGGCCCTGGGGGCATCAGCGACCTCTTCGGAGCCCGTACTGGGAACCGTGGGAGCGCAGGGACCCGTCTAGGTTCTATTCCCAGAAGCGAGGAGTGGAGAATGGCTGAGGGGAAGCGTTTACTGTCCCCCACCGCGAGTTCCCGTGGGGTCTACTCCCACTCCACACTGACCACGTTGTGATATTTAGGATCTATGAAGTGGGGCAGGTTATGTGACTCCCTGCCCGCAAACACCGGGTCACATCCTGGCCCCTCCTCCGTACCCCCAGCTTGTCAAATTGGCAGAGGGCCTGAGACTTGTTGCACCTGTTCCTTCCAAGCCAGGTCCTAGAGCAGGCCTGGACCACCCAAGGAGGCAGTTAACAGAAAACTCTGGCTTGGTGGAAATCTGGGAACCACCCCCGACACCCCAGATTCAGTCCGATGGGATTTAGGGGGTTGCTCAGAGACACTGGTGTCTGGGGAGAGCAGGTGTGAGTCTATCTTACAGGACTAGATTTCCCAGGAGTCCTATACCTGGGGCTGTCCCCTCAGTCTCCCTGCATGGAGGGAATGAACCTCTTGGAGCTTAGGGGATTTAATGGGTACGTTGGGCACAAAGCACATTGCCTTGAGTGTTTCAGAGGCTGGCTGGCCTTGTGACTCTTGCTATTTTATTCTGCACACCTAGGACCGGGTTCACCCTGTGGGGACAAGGCAGGAGGGGCGGGAAGAGGTGGTTCCCAAGGCCCAGGAGCAGCTGGCTGCACATTGGGATGGCCCTAGGGCAGGGGCAGCGAAGCCTCAGCTCTGCAGGGACGGTGCCTGCGCCAACAGCTTATGCCAGGGTCCTGGGATATGGGTCCAGGAGGAGAAAACGAGAGAGTACTTCTTTCTTGCTGCTGCACAGGCGGGAAGGTCTGCAGGGCCTCATGGATTAAGCTGTCTCCAGGTTACACACATACCTGCACCTTGCCTGTGGGGCCACTGGTTTCCATCCCAGCCTCTGGACCCCTTGGTTGTCAAAAGCCGAATCCACTTTAGTGGAGAACATTTTTCTTTTCTTCCTGAAAGTGTTTCAGCTGGGCTTGAAGCACTTTGGTAGAACACCTGGACACTCTGCCAACTGAGATGAAAAGTTGCATTTGCTTCTCAGAAGTCTACATGCACAGCCTGAAATTCCAGAGAAATCACCCTCCTTATCAGGTTCCCTGGCAGCTCAATACACTCTGTTCTCTCCAATAGCACTCCCTAAAGGTTATAATGGTGCCCCATCCACATGCTCTAGAAAAAATAAGGCCCCACATAGGCAAACGGTGGTGGTGTGTAGGGGGTTATCTTTCTCGTCTGTTTCATTTGAGTATTTGTGTGTACCTGGATTGAGGACACCACGAATCTCCCATCTCTCTCCTCCTCTGTTGGTTTTGACTATCAGTCTAGTCTTTAGGGGCAGGATTCAGACTGTGTGTGTGTGTGGGCTGTGCACATTTGCTTGTGTGTGATTGTATGTATATTTATGTTTTTCATTTTATAAAAACATTGCCTGAACTGAAGTTTATCTAGAGATGGACCAAAGAAACCGTATTCTGGCACAACAGTAACCAAAAAGCTGGTTATGTTGGATTTATTAAGAGGTGGAATTGTTTTGTCCTTTATGGGAGATTTAAGATACTTTTTGGGAGTAATTTTGATGTCATACTTGCAGACTTCAGAAATTGAGTCCTGCATCATACGAGAAGGATGGGTTTTTTAACAAGCTGTTTAAACAAAGTGGAGCTTATGGTTTCTGGGTAATAATTTGTTTTGTGGGACCCAGGAAATGTAACCAAAATCCCCTGCCCCTGGACAAGCAGAGCAGGACTAACTCCATTTTGTGCTGCCCCCACCACCTCCCCTATGACCCCCACATGACCTGCTTATTGCTTAAGGCGCTGCCCCACCCCAGTCGAGCCTCGGGGCACACCCTAATCGGAAATCAGCTCATAACAATGTAACCCGGCCTTGTGCCCGCCTAAAGTGCGCGCCAATTCTGACCAAATAGGCCAGCTCAAGGGGATACTATAGGGTAAGGTGTAATTCAATCGGCCACCTGCGTGTGGACCCACATGACTGTGCAACTTTCTGCCTATCCCATTGGCCACTGGCCCCTATAAAGCTGCTGAGCCTCTTAGTCTCAGGTCCAAGTCTCTGCTCCGCTGTGTCGGGTGCACTTGGACCCAAGCTCGAGCTTGTGAATAAACCCTCGTGCGTTTGCATCGGTGTCGGCTGGTTTCTCGGATTCGCAATCTTGGGCACAACAGTTTTAACAAAAACTAAGTTGCCAAGGTCGAGTGAAAAACAAATCTCCTATCTACTACTTGAAAGAACCACACTGCACAACTGGGGCAGCATGTAGTGTGTAAAACCATCCTTGTTTTAGAAAATTCTTTCTTTGTAACTGTCTTGTACTCCCCTCCCACTCATAAATGCAAATAGCTCTTCTTGTTGGAGTAGACCGTATAGAAAAAAAGAGAAACACCTTTTGAGAGATTCCATTTTAAGTCAACCAGGAGGCCCGATCAGAGAAAGTAGTTGCAGAATTGAAACAAATAATGCCAACTGCACTGATCACATGGGAGCAGGGTAAGGAGTGCATGTGGAGTGGAGTTTTGCTAAATTCTCTCAGTTCATGGGACTCTAGATGATTTATTAAGAACCGAACATCTATCATCCAGAAAGCCATTGTCCTTGTGCATTCCTCCCTATTTCTCGCCTTACTCCTAAGGGGGAACCATTTTAGACCCTTTATCGGTTTTGTTTTTTATATCTTTGGGTGATTACTTCCTGGGGGGTAATAGGGCTGTTTGTTAGTGGGTCTGCCTCGAAGTCAGTAACTATTCCCCCTTCTTCCCTGACAGCCTCCAGATTTGGCTTGCAGAGCAGCGTGCCCCCCTTGAAGGGAAATGCGGTTTGCAGCAGCCCTTGCCGGCCAAGAGTGGCCACGTGACATGGAGCTGCCCTGTGGGATGCGAGGGATGGCCTGGGTCCGGGGCCCTAGAGGGCTGTGCAGGGCCTTCGGAGCGCGGAGTGGCCTGTGCGCTGTGCAGCTGGTGAGCGGGCTGTGGGTGTCTCTGCCCTTCGGTGCAGGCTGTGGGGACAGCTGAGGCTCCCCCCAGGTTCCTGGTTCTTCCCCAGAGGTGGGTGGGGAATGGGAAATAGGGTAACCGGTCCAAGAAGAACTTGGGGGTTTCCTGAACACAAACCCATTACCAGGTGGGCCGCTGTGCACTGCCGGGCGTTTGCGGCGATGCAGACTTGGGTCCCCAGCACCTGGATGCCAGTGTCGGTGGCGGCTTCCTGGGCGGTAACCCTGAATCGGAAACTTTTGCCGGGAATGGCCAACCCGCTGAACATGCGGGCCGCCGGCCGTGCGCTCCTGCTCTCTTTTGGAAACTGGACTTATTTTTATATAAATTAGAGGTTTCAACGTGAAAATCGTTCGTGATAGGTAGGTAGGTGGATGGATGGGCAGATGGCGGTGCTTGTGCATGGATGCGTGGGTTAATACGCATATGCACATTGCCCGGCTCCTGGCTCGTCACGAGGGCGGTGACAGGAGCCACCTCTGAGCTGGGCTGCACCGCGGCTCTGTCCTGCCCTCCTCGAGGACGTGTGGCATGCAGCATGCAGCGGCGGGGGAAGCAATCTCGGAAAACACCGGAGCCATTCAGCCCCATTGCTCATTCAGTATGCGAACAGCCGCTGTGCCACCTACTAATGGAAAGAAGACTGATGGTACCGCACAGGATTTTGAGATTAAGCAGAGGCATGATGGCTTGTCCGGGCATGAGGCATCTATCAATACCAGTCCTTGTGGTTTCATAACATATTCCTAAATCCTGATACAGCATTTCGTGGTCAGCTGGTTCCAGGACAAAATGAACACCTGCCTGCTGATGTGTATGACTTTCCATATAATAACCCTTCGGACAAAATTTGTCTTAAAATGTGCTTCAGGCCTGGTGGGACAGAAGTATAAACGTCCTCGAATTCCCAGATGAATTTGCCACAGTCATCAAGAAAAAGAATACACCTTAAATTTCTTGTAAATCAATCGCCTGGAAGTGTAATAAACCTATTTATAACTAAGGAAAAACTCGGGAGACCTGGGTAGGTCGTTGAGTGCCTTTCGCTCAGGGCGTGATCCCAGTGTCCTGGGATCGAATTCCACATCGTGCTTCCTGCAGGGAGCCTGTATGTCCCTCTGCCTCTTTCTCTGTATCTCTCATGAATAAATAAATAAAATATTTTTTTTAAAAGAAAAGCTTACTTAAAATGCAAATTTCCTTTCATTTCCCTTTCTGCATGTGAAACTCATGGAGAAGTTAAAGGTTTCCATAGGAGATCACTTTGAACATTTTACCCTCAAATCTGGCTGGTTGTATGTCTGCTTATCTCGAATGGAGACCATTGTTATGCTGCACCAGGGGTTTTAAGGAACGTCACCCAGCGCTTCACTTTGCTGGTATCAGTGCTAGGTGTGCTGCTTGCTCCTAAGCCCACTTTGTAGAGAGAGCTAGGAAATGTACGTGTGCACAGGAACCCATGTATCCGTGCATGTACATGTGCACACACACATTTGTCCATCTGTCCATCCCTCACAAACGAGATTCATATTGATACTTCTGATTGCGGTAAATAGTATCCTCCCTCCCCCCCCTTTCTTTCTTTTACCTTCTTTTTCTGACTTCGAGAAACCTGGCTTTCATGTTCTGTTTCCATACTTACTCATTCCTGGTGTAAGCTATTTCAGAACCGTGCATTGTCTTCAGCCTTACAGCTTCCAGTCAAGAGACAGTTTCCAGAGCTATCAGGCTGGATCTTTTCCTTTTCATATCCTTTCATGTGGCTGTGTTGTTCACTTGTAATACAGTTAGGCTCCTCTTATTCCATTCTAATCTCTCTCGTTTCTGATTCGTCCTGCCGACGATTATTTTTTCCACCAGTAAGCAGATGCATGTGCATTCTCTTATATCCTCTTCTTTCTGCACTAAGAGGAGCGTGTTCGAGATGCTCACTTGTATACTTAACAGTGTGTCCTGGAAATTGCTATCGATTCAGGTCCTCATTCCTTCCTTCTTCCTTTTAAATAGATTTTGTTTTTTATTTTTTAATTAAAAAAATTTATTAGAGAGTGAGTGCACAGAGGGAGTGAGAGAAGCAGACTGCCCGCTGAGCAGAAAGCCTGATGCAGGGACCCTGGGATCATGACCTGAGGCAAAGGCAGATGCTTAACTCACTGAGCCACCCAGATGTCCCTAGATTTTTTTTTTTTTTTTTTTTAGAGCAGTTGTAGGTTCACAGCGAAACTGGGAAGTACAGAGAGTTCCCATACATGCCTGCCCCTGATGTACACTACCTTTCTCACTACCACCACCCGCCTCCCATCCTCTGCTGTGGCTGCCTAGTACTTTGCTTGTGGATGCACCCCAAGTTATTCAGCCACTCTCCTATGTCTGGACACTTCTTTATCTTATTGTTTACAGCATGTAATTAGGTTCAGGTTAACTATTGGTATCTAAATCTAATGATGCCTTGAGAAACTTCCAGTGTATGTGATGCTGGGGCTAGGCACCATCGTAGTGGAATTGGGTTGATCCTGGTGCCAAGAAAATTTGAAGGAAACCCTGGGAGCTTTCATTCCTGGATTCCTGTAACAGCCCTTTCTCCTGTCACAGAGGGGCTGCTCAGATCTGCAAGATCTCATGGGACGGGGGTAGAGGGGATAAGAATGAAGACTGAGTTTGGGTCACATGTGTGTGAATCCCAGGCACCCCTGAACTAGCTGTGTCACCTTCAGCATGCCACATGACCTCTCTGTGATCAATACCTATTTGTTGGGTGCATGATTGACTTTAGAAGTAGTATAGGACTGATCCAGAATAAGGTATATAGATTGCCAACACCATAAAAATTGGTGAGTCAGCCAATAAAATATAACAAGCATGGAAGGTTAGGATACTTACGGACTTTTGTCTCATTCTGGAAGATTTCCTCCTCCTGCCTGGTCATTACAGCTGATTTATCATTTCAGATATACTTAATATGCTTTGTCTGGTGTTTCCTTAATGCCAGCCACCCAACATTTTGGTGGGTTTGTTTTTTACTGTATCAGTGATGTGCCATTTGCATGGGTTTAACCAGATATGTACCCTATGTATAATTATTTACTTGTCTTTAAGTCAACTCATTTTACAAAGCATATAAATTAATCTAAAAAGGAAACTTGACACCTACCACCCTAAATAGAAAACCAGCTTATGATAAAGACAAGGTTGTCATAGACATAAAGACCACACATATGAAACAACATTAAATGCAGTCGAGGTACTGTTGCCTGCAGAAGGGCCTGGGTGGAGGCTTGCTCTCTCTCCGTCTGGAAGGAGAAGCACCAATGCCTGAGACAGCTTAGCTCAAGCCGAGACTTCTCCTTGGAGTCCAGACTGTAGGACTGAAGGAGGATGTGATAGAGATGATTGTCTTACTCCTTGACTCAGTAGTACTTCAGGTCCCGTCTTTGAACCACTAGAATCAGCTCTAGATCCAGGAGGCACATCAGGCCTGGGAAAAACTGGCTTTTCACCATCAGAGATTAGAATCAGTCCAGGTGCACACGTTCCTGAGACAGCCTCTTACTGGTCTGCCTCAGTTGCCCGAGGTCTTGGCTGCTGACTCGAGAAATCCCGTTCAGTGCTGTGGGGCTTGTGTCCCTTTGTGTGTGGCTCCTAGAGACACTGCAATACATTTACCATTTTACAGGTATTTCTGGTTATGTCTTATGTGCAAATCCCAGTTAGTTTTTCTTAACTCCCTCCCTCCCTTCTCCCTTTCTCCCTCCTCCCTTTTCTCCACTCTTTCTCCACTCTCCACTTGTTTCTCTCTCTCTGTTTTTTTTTTTTTTCTTCTGATAAATAGTCCTAGCCCTCATGGAACTCACAGACTATACAGAGGGAGAAAGAAGGCAAATGTGTAAGTTAACATATTCTTCCCCAAGCCAAAGTGTAACTTTGAGTACATGAGTCTAGAAATAGATAGGGGTCTGTTTCAGTAGTTCCATTTTAGGAATTGGAGAACGAGATGAAGCAATACTACTGTGATCCCACGGAAGGCATCGGAATTGTCTTGCTGGATGCTGAATCAGAGGAGACTGTCGATTAGCATGATTTAGCCAAGCATCTACTATGGAGGCCTGTGTGGTGGACTGCAAGGGACGTAGGCCCTCTGAGCTAAGGACTGTCCGAACATGCACACCACTGTTCAGGTCCCCAAGGAAGTGATGTGGACAGGAAGTGACCTGAGAGAACAGGACCGCACAGTCCAGGTGGATAACCAGAGGAGTCTTCCTGGAAGAGGAGGCTTGGGAGGATGAGCAGAGCTTGGCTTGATGAATGCAACCTGGTGACGGTCTACTGCTTTTCATGGAGCATCAGTAAATTAGGATTGCACGTTCCAGTCCCTGGGATTTCAACTCTGTGCTATTTCAGCATTTTGAAGATTCTGAAATGCTTTCCCCCCATCCGTCTCATTTAGTGCCTCGCAGTCCTCAGAAGTCCTCATGATTATGATCCCCATTTTCCAGATGAGCAGACTCAGAAGGGTGAGGTGACTTTCACAAGACAGGCAAGTTAAGGAAGGTATGTTTGAACTGAGCCTGTCATCCCCAGAATCTTGACTTCTCACCAGCTCTCTGCTCAGAGAGGCAACATCTCAAGGCTTAATGTAAACTGAAATGCCCACCAACAGGAGAATGAGAGACAGACACATGTTCCTATATTCATCCAGGGAAATGCTAACCAGCCATGAAAATTAATTAGTGCTGCATGTTTTCACAGGGATAAGTCTTTAAAACACAAAATTGAATATAAAAATTAAAAAGGAAGTTGCCAGAGCATACCTAGAACAAGATATCATTATATACAGTTTAAGACATGCAAAAACAATTTCATACAATTTTTTGAATACCTAATTCCATATTGAATGTACAAAATAAAATGCATGGAAAATAATCTAAGTATTGGGATAATGGTGTCTCTGGGGAGGGTGGAGGGTGGGTGGGGTGAGGTGGGAGTCTCCAGGAGCTTCAGCACACCTGTAACTTATTTCCTGAGCTGGGCAGGGACAGGAGTGCTGTGTTATTTTCTATACTGTTTAGCTGCCTGATGTATTTAATAATTAAAATTTTATTTTATTTTATTTTATTTATTTTAATAATTAAAATTTTAATTAGGTGGCTGGTCGTACAGTGGTCAGGCGGGCACATTTTCCTCTCGACTCTGAGACGAAGCTTTTCCTGAAGTGATTGGAGACACAGATGAAGTAACCCATGCTTTGACTCTCAGCTTAGCGTGTAGTGCAAATGACTGTATTTGGTGCACTGAAATGAATCTTGCATCAGCAGCCCCTACTGGTTGGCTTGGGCTTTCTTAGAGGCAAAGTAGAGTGAGCCTGTTGTTGGCACCTTTTTCTGGTTGAATTAGACCAAGTGTGTTCACTATTCTCAATTCTAAGAAGCAGAATCTGAATACCCAGGCAACTCTGAACATAAAATCCAGGAGGAGCAACAGCATTGAGGTTGAGAGTAGAGCATGCCCTGCCTTCATTCCGCAAATGCTCCTGTACATGTTCCTGGGGTTTTCCTAGACACTGGAGCTACAGCAGCAAATAGCAGAAACGTAGAGCTTGTCCTGGTGGAAACATTCACTCTAGCAAGTGACACATTTCCCCTTTGCCCAAAAACAAGCCAAGTTACAGAGATAATAGGAACATTACTTAAACCATTGCCAAAGTAAGTATATATGTTGGAAAGTTTGATTTGCTTGCAACTAAATAGCAGCACATTAATTAACTTGTTAAATGCCGTTTATGAGCCAGCTGCTGTCTTAAACACTGAGGCTGCAGCGAAGATCCCAGGACTGCCTGTGATTGCTCTGATTTGAGCTAGAAGTTCATTCCTGAACCAATGACTGTGACCCAGAGGGTGGGATATTCTGATTGACTATGCTGGGTCACATGTCCACCCCTGAAACATTTGGGCTCTACTCAAATCACACAGGGATACCTGGGTGGCTCAGTCGGTTAAGTGTCTGCCTTCGGCTCAGGTCATGATCCCAGGGTCCTGGGATTGAGCCCAGTGTCAGGCTCCCCTCTCAGCGGGGAGTCTGCTTCTCCAGCTCCCTCTGCCCCTTCCCACTGCTCATTCTCTTTCTTTCTCAAGTAAGTAAATAAAATCTTAAAATACACACACACACACACACACACACACACACACACACAGACAAAGCCCAAACAGAGTAGCTTCCCAGAAAGAAATGGGGAGCTCTTCCATGAACAAAGGGGATATATGGTGCTAGAGGGGGGGTGTTACTAAAATTACCTCCTAGCTCCTTCTCCTCCCCAGAGTTCCCCAGAACTCTCCCTTTGCCTTGGTTATTGTAGAAACTCATTCTGAGTCAGAACTCATCCCTCTACATGTGCTTGCCATGTTTGGCTCCTCACTGGATTAGCGTGCCCTGAGCCCTGGACTCCCAGGACAGGGGAGCAGCATCCTTCCCTGGGGGGCTTCTCGATGCCACGGTTAAGCAGACCGATGCCCGGGGCCGATCGGTCTCTGAGGCTGACACAGGCCTGTCTGCTGAGAGTGAGGCCAGTGCACTGTCTGCTGCCCCCGTGCCTGGCCTGCCAGCCCACATCTAATTGATGAGGACATTGAACGCAACCGCTGCTGGTCGCTTCACACCTATGAGCTGATCCATTCACGAGACTGAAAAGATGGACAAATAAGGAAGACATTATTTTCTGTCTCAATCTGCATCACCTTTCTATTGCTGCCATAACGGTACCACACACTTAGTGCCTGAAAACCACGTAAGTCCTTTTGGAAGTCAGAAGTTGATGAAAAGCCGCACCAGGCTAATGTCAGGGGGTCGGCAGGCTGTGTTCCCCCTGGAGGCCTTGCTCAGTCAGCTTGTTTATTATGGTTTTGGGCCGGGGTCCCGGTTTCTTCGATAGCTGTCCGCTGAGGTCATTCCCAGCTTGTAGAGGATGCCCTCATTCCTGGGTTCATGGTCACTTTCCTCCATCTCCAACCAGCAATGGCAGGTGGAGTCCCTGCCTGCTTCCAGTCTCTTTTGCTTCTTTGGTCTTTACATCTCTCTGGCTGACTCTCTTGCCGTCTTCCACTTTTGAGGGTTCATGTGATTAGGGCCCATGGGGATAGTCCAGAACAAGCTGTCTATATTGAGTCCCTAACCTTCATTCTGTCTGCAGAGCTCCTGCCATTCTCTGTAACCTGTTCACTCCCAGGTCTCGGGGAGTAGCAGGTCATGGACATCTCTCAGGGCATTGCCTATCACAGGAGCTAATCCAAAGGTCGAAGTTTTGTGGATGGCTAGGGTTGGAGTGGAAATTTGAGGTCACGGAATCCATCCTCTGACCTGAGCTCGACCTTTCCCGTGTATAGCAGGAGGCTGCTGCTAACAGAGCAGGTGTATTTCTATCCCCTCTCCCATAGGTGACAGAAGAAGCCCACCTTGGCTCAGTGAGGCTGGCAGCCTAACTCCTCTGTGAGCTGCTTTCCACATGGATATGAGCAAGGGGCAGTGTGGCCTGCTGCTTGGGGCCATCTGGGTTGGAACCCCAGCACGTACTCCCCAGCCCTCCAACTTTGGATGAGTCACAAACTTCTCAGCCTCGGTCTCTGCTCCTGCTGTGTCCGAGACCCAGCCTTCCTCTGTGTAAGGCTCACTCCTAGGCCACGTGGATACAGCAGAACCAGGGCCAACCAAGTCCCACTCTCAAGGCGTTTACACTGTGGTGGGAAAGTCAGGATATGAGGAACAGGAGTCCTGGTAAGGCGGAACAGAATTATCAGCGGGGCTTGGGTCATGAGGAGAGCTCATCAGAAAATGTGCTTTAGAAAGATTTGCTGTGGGATCCCTGGGTGGCTCAGTGAGTGGTTGAGTGTCTGCCTTCAGCTCAGGGCATGATCCCAGGGTCTTGGGATCAAGTCCCGCATCGGGCTACCCGCAGGGAACCTGCTTCTCCCTCTGCCTGTGTCTCTGCCTCTCTCTGTGTGTCTCTCATGAATAAATAAATAAAATCATTAAAAAGAAAGAAAGAAAGAAAGAAAGCTTTACTGAAACACCTGAATAAGGAGAAGGAGCCAGCCATGAAGAGACCTAGGGGGAGCACTATACGTGGATGAAGCAAAGATGTGTAAAGGCCCTGAGGTAGAGCATCGCACCAGCTGTCTGTGTGAGGAGGGGCCTGGGAGCACAGAAAGGCACCCAGGAACCTGGCCTCCGATATGTGGCCGAACTCCATGGGGCCGTGTGTCTGACTCAAGCTAGTTTTCTTGTGTCCTAAATGCTGAAAGAAGCCTGACCCTGTGTAGAGGCAGAAGTGAAGCTCAGGCTCTTTCCTGAGAATCTGAGAGGATTTGTCCATTTTCCATGTGGATTTCCAAGAAATGCTTTTTTTGCTCAGTTTAGAGGTGTTTTTTTTTGTTTTTTTTTAACTTAAAGAAATAACAAAGCTAGTTGTCTGCCAAGTAGATCTGTTCTATTTTTTTCCTGTCACTCATTGACGGGTAGCTGGTTCAGGTTACCTATTCCACATTTTATAGTCTTACAGTCTCTTTGCAATGATACAGTAAGCAATTCTTAAGAAAAATTTAAAGAGGCAGCACTAATCAGGGTGCATTTTGTGATTTCATCTCCCCTAGCACGGCATTGTTTGCTGACATTTTCCTTGGATCTCTCCCATAAAGGGAGAATGCCTTTATCTCTGGTAATTCCTTTTAAAAAATACTTCTGTCATGTTTTAGGTGGGCTACTGCTCACTGTCAATTAGACAGATGACTTCGGAGATCACTTAATGAGAGAAAGGAAGAAGATAATGTATGACATACCATTATAATTTATAATCCATGATTATAAAATGAGATGTTTTAATTATGCAGCAGCAGCAGCATGTTTTTGGATCCACGGGGTCGAGGTCCATAAGGAAATATTTATCACATCCTCTTCTTTGCTGTCTTTACATTTTATTCCCAACACCAGAACTGATTTTCTGAATTTGTGTCTGTCTCTTTGATTATGTGCTTCTCACGGAGGATCGCTGACTGGTTGTTTCTGCATCCCCAGCACAGGATTGGCAGCTTGTTAGAGCTCATTAAATACTCGTTGAATTGAATTAAATTTGAAATACCATATTAAAAATCTTGCACCAACCTGCAGGGTCCTGATTTTTGTTCTTATCATGGCAATATGCTTGCATTCACACTTAATAAATACATTGCAGTTTTCCCTCTAAATGGGAGTAAAAACTTTAATACAGTGCTTGGGGCTCCACTGGGTTTAGCTAAAGGAACATTCTGCCTGCCTTGGGGTTAGGCGTGAGGAGCAATGTTAGGAGCTGGAGGAAAGAGAAGTTTCATGGAGCCAGCACAGTGACCATTTTGAATTGCTTGGGATCTGATTGAAGGCTGATTTGGGTATTTGAAATGTTGCTTGGTATAAAGTAGAAAGGCTAGTTTTTTTTCTCTGCAGATCTGAGAAGGATTTGATTCTGGACGGATGAGTCACGGCAGACTGTGAGGAAGTTCAAACTCAAGAACGTCTCCGGGGGACGCCTGAGTGGCTCAGTGGTTGAGCGTCTGCCTTTTGCTCAGGGTGTGATCCCTGGGGACCGAGTCCCCAGTCGGGCTCCCTGCATGGAAACTGCTTCTCTCTCTGCTTATGTCTCTGCCTCTCTCTCTGTGTCACTCATGAATAAACAAATAAGTAAATCTAAAAAAAAAAAAAAAAAAAAAAGAATGTCTCCAAAACCTTCCCATCCTCTCTGACCTCCTCTTGCCACGCCACATTCCCTGTTCCTATGTTTCCGCCACATGGACCTCAGGGGGCTCTGTGAATCACCAAGCTTGTTTGCGTCTCAAGACAATTTGTGATTGTTCTTCCCTCTTCCTGGAATGCTGTTTGCATGGATCCCCGCAAACAGCAGGGCTTCTTCTCCTCATAGAGTTCCAAGCCCCAACGTCCTCCCTCTGATGAGCCTTCTCGTCCATCCCAAAGAGATCCCATCCACAGCAGTCTCTCCCATCACTCAGCTTCACTGTTTTCCCTGCATTCATCACTCCCTGGGGTAGTTTTATTGCTAACTTACTGAGCATCCGTGGTCCTCGTTGAGATGCCAGCTTTTTGCAGGTTACTCAGAGCTAAGAACAGGGCTTAATACGTAGGTGATCTGTGGAACACATGTCCCTTCAGCTTCTGGATCTATTAGTTAACTCGTGTGCTGTGGTATCTTGTGATGGAAAGTAATAATGTGAGATTTGACAAATCCTATCAAATTTGAGATGCTCCGAGTCAGAGCCTCCATTCCTTGTCCCACCGGTATGACTCCTATTTTTCATACTTATTCATTGCCTTTGTGAAGATTTCAGGAGGGCAGATGTTAGTTGTGGGATGGATCGTTTTGTTGGTGCCTCTGCTTGGCAAGTGGATGAGACAGGGGGTCTTCTGCTCTGGATTTTGGATCTCCTCACTGGGGACTTTCCTTTAGGATGGATACAGAAGAAATAGCAAGGAAAAAAAGATGTTCTCAAGAGCCTCTGACTTCCTGAAATTCATCTCTCTGGAATATCATCTTCCTTAAAATCTGAAATCTCAGGATCTTTCAGTTCGTTAGGGAAGATGAAGCAGATCAACATATGAGCTGTGGACAGTTTAGCCAAACCATCATGAAGGCACTTGAAGGCTGGGGACTCATCCATGATCATCTTCCGTGATTTTATAGCTTATCTTCTGGTTCCACTTAACAAGCTTAGATTTTGGACATCACACAATTTCTTTAGGATTCAGTTTTTGCATCTTCCTATACCGAGGTTTGGTGGAACCAATTTAGAGACACTAAAGTAGCAAGAAGCTACCTGCTTCTTTTTTGCAGTTTCTAGAGGGCTGGGTGAAGGGCATGTGGCAGAGGGTGTGACGTGATCCTGAGCCAAGCAGAGCCTCTCGTGAATGGCTTTCCAACCCAGTGGACATCAGAGTGCTGATAACTGGCCTTTTACATCCAAAGGAGGCTGTTCATCCATGAAATGATGTTGATCTAAAGCAGTGGTTCCCAATGTGGGATCCAAGATCCCTGGGGTTCCTAACACTCTTAATAATCACCATTATTATCAGCAGTAGCATGTTGTTATTAGCGCTTTCACTTTCATTCTTCACATGTGTACAGTAGAATTTTCCAGAAGCTGCATAATGTGTGGTATTGCAACAGATTGAATGCAGAAACTGATGTGAAAATCCGGTTGTCTTCTCTTAAGCCAGTCATTTAGAGGTTTGCAAAAATGCAAAAACTCTGCCCCTCCTCTCAGGTTTTTGTCTTGTTTTGTTTTGTTTTGGAAAATAGTTATTTTTCATAAATCTGTCATTTATGTGAGCCTCTCCTGGGCTTATAATTGTTATTTTTAATGAGCTAATAATTCTTTTTTAAATATCAGAAAAACCTGAAATAACGTTTTAAACTTGAATTCCACCGAGACACACAGGAATTCTCCAGTATTTGACTTATTTTTAGGGTTTGTATGGTGCACAGCTCAGTTCAGCTCATCTCAGAATAGGTTTTTCCCTTCCTTGTCTAGAAACAGAAGGCAGCTGGTCTTAAGGGGTGCAGTAACTCAGGAATGCTTGTCATTTGCCAATTCTGTGAATCCGAGCCGTTTCTTGCCGGGTTCAAGCTGAAGAGAGATAGAGATAGCCTCTGTCACTAAGGAGGTTTGTAGAGTGGTCCCCAAGGCTTTCTAGTACAGCTTCTACTGCACACCCCTGTCCCTCTCTTCTGGCCTCGTCTTACTGCTACTTGCAGTAGTTTCAGGTTTTAATCAGTCAACGTGTATACCTTGTTGCTCACTAGCCTGTTATAATTATGTGCTGGAAAATGGAGGGAACAAGGACAACATTTGTGGCTTAATGAGAAATGAGATCGTGCAGATATTCCTAATGCTACTGACAGTGTAAATTCAATAATTCAATTCCGGTGGCTTCGTGTTGGAGAGGAAAAGCCATAGGAGTTAGATTCCATTTTGCAGTGCAGCTGGGCTGGATTGCACAGCTGAAGGCATAGGATCAGATAAAGCATTTCCATCACCGAGCAGGCTAATAAAGTCCCTAATAGCATCTGCTGACCGTAAGAACCACAGACCAAGGAGCAGCAGCAAGATTCTATTTATTTGCCATTTGCATGTAAATTCCATATGTAATGGATATTGTGTCAGAGATCGTAGTGCAATTAGATAGAACAGAGTACAGTAATATCTGAACTCAGATATAGAAAAAGACAACCTGGTATATATATGTGCATGTGAAAACTCCAGCTCATTCTTGATCTCTGTAAGAAATTCAGTCTCAGATCCCGACTCTGTGATCACAGTGGTTAAGCTCGGTTGGCTAAAAATATAGCAGTCACTCAAAGGCTGGGAGGTGGGGAATGAACTTTGAGTGAAGAAAAAACATCCAAGTCTTGCCTTATTAATAGCTCTTAGAATGCAGTGTCAATGTGTACTTTTACCAGTGACGCCTCCAACAACTATAAAAAGTGCTCTATGTGACTGAAGGACAGATATTTTTGGAGTTAATTATAGTTCGTCATAGATGAGAGAAACATTGTTCTTTGCCGTTTTTAAAATCTAAAGGAGATGATCTGACATGATGAAATCAAAAGATCAGATTCAAATATGTGGATGTCGATTGGTTACATAACTAGTTACATAATTAATATTGGGACGAAGGAGGGAAGAGTGGATGCTTTAAAAACTATACATCGCACCCTATATACTTCATCGTGAACCAGCATGTTTGCTGAACTACTCAGTAATGTTGGAGGAAGAGATAAGTGAGAGCCTCCGTCTTAGTGAGATCAGCATATAAAGTAAAACACCTTCTTTGTAACGGTGTTTAAATCTCTTCCTTCTCTCTTCCCCAGTTATCAGATTGTGGATTGCCTTAGACTCAGTTTTAGTGCTGCAGAATGTACAAGATAGCTGATCTCCTTTTTAATTTTTAATTAAAGATGATGAAGTCTCAGAGCGTTGAGATATCTCAACCCAACACCTACTACTATCTGTTAGAAATGCTTTCATTGCAAGTAGCAGAAAACTCGGGTCACTTAATTCACTTGAGATCGTACTTTGTTTTGCTTACTTATTAGCAAGAGGTCTGGATCTCAGCAGCTGCTGGCATTAGTTTGGTTTTTCAAAAACATAAAGTCCCACATACCGTATGATTGGCTCTGACTTTCCCTCAGGGTCACAGGATGGCTGCCTAATCCCAAGCATCACAGCCATATTCAGAGCAGGACGTAGTGTGGAAGGAGCTGAAACCAGAGATGCTTGTCTTTTTTATCAGGACAGTGGAGCAGTTGTAGAAGCCCCCAGCCCCCACCCTCTCTGGTTCTGTCTCACTGGTCAGGACTGTTTCACACTGGTACCTGGAAAAATGCACATTTACTTTCTCAGCTGCCCCTGGGGCCCACTCACTGAATAATCAAGCAAACACTTACCTTACCGGCAATATAGCTCCTGCCGTGCAGTGCTCAGGGCCTGGATGTAGGGTAATGACTAAGATAAGCATGGTCCTCGGTGTAAGAGGAATTTTTTTTAAGATTATTTATTTATCTATTTATTCATCAGAGGCACAGAGAGAGAGGCAGAGACACAGGCAGAGGGAGAAGCAGGCTCCCTGTGGGGAGCCCAACATGGGACTCGATCCCAGGACCCTGGGGTCACGACCTGAGCCAAATGCAGGTGGTCAACCACTGAACCACCCAGGTTCCCGAATCCCAGGGTCTTGAGAGAAGGGGTGTTCAACCATCAGTTACCAGATGAGCGGTGGATCTACAGTTTGCTTTTCAGTGCATGCTGAGGGGAGAGGTGGACCAGTGCTGTGTAGGCACATGGAAGACTCCTGCAGAGTGTGAGCCAGTGAGCGTAAGGGAGTGGAGTGAGAGAATGGCTATTTTCAGAAGGACAGTGTGGCCAGCAGGCACTGGCCCCAAGTGCAGCACAGAGGAGTACCCATTCCCAGACTGCAGGAAGTCAGCCTCATTCCAGAGCACCTGCTGGGGCCACTGCCACCTGCTGGGAAGGCATCATCAGACACCTGTTGTGGAGTCATCATTGTGGGGATCATGAATCACCTTTGCCTGGCTCTTCTCTTTGGTTGATAACAACCAACACTTTTGCAGAGGATTGGATCCTGCTGGATCTTCAGGGTCTGTAGCTTTGCTTGGACTCCAGGACTTTTCCACTCTCCCCAGGGGCTTGTCTCGGGAAATCCGGAAGGGTAGGAGAGTCACGTTGGTGTCGATTCCCAACCGTTGGTGTCTGACAGGTGGCTGGAGTCCACCCATGAAAGCATCAAAGACAGAGCACATCATTTCACTCGTGTGTGGAATTTAAAAAACAAAACCGATGAACATAGGGGAAAGGAAGGAAAAGTAAAATAAGACAAAACAACCAGAGAGAGAGATGAATCTGAGGAGACTCTTAACTCTAGGAAACAAACTGAGGGTTGCTGGAGGGAGGGGCGTGAGGAGATGGGGTAACTGGGTGACGGGCATTAAGGAAGGCACGGGATGGGATGGATGAGCACCGGATGTGATACGCAACTGATGAGTCCCTGACCTCTACCTCTGAAACTAATAATACACTCTATGTTAACTATATTGAATTTAAATAAAAAACGTAAAAAAGGATGTTGACGTGATTTGTGAACATAGATGCTGCTCATTCCCACAGGACTGATGTATTAGCCGTGAGCTCAGCAATGGGTATTTTCTTATATCGACAACTTTCCTGTCTTTATGTAATTTCATACCAGAAGAGGTTGTTCAACAAATATGTGGACAAGGAATATCCTGGAGAAATAGAAATAGGATGTAAGATGTGTCATCGGTCTCTCCGTGAGTAGGGAGGTTGCTGACATGTTTCATGCAGGTGTAGGTGTATTTTACTTTTTGTAGTGAATGCTATGAATACCAGCAAGCGTAAACTATTTTTTCCAGATGCCAACTTATAAGGATAATGGACTTTATTAGGTGTCTAAGACGTAGAATGTCTGGCATTAAAGGCCATATTTTGGTCACTAGGTCTGCATACTTGAGCCAGTATATCTTCAGTAACTAACGTCTGGAGAATGCTTATTGCTGTTCAAAAAGATAGACTCTTCTCCCTTCCACTTGCTAAAGCAGGGTACCACATCCTTCTCCCCTGGTCACCATCCTCGTCCGATTTCCTTCTACGGTGACATTTCAAATAGGTTCCCTCATCTGCCAAGTGGGAATCGTAATGCCACCTATACCATGGAGACCTGAGAGGGTTCAATGAAAAACGAAATGTAAAATGTTTAGAACAACGCTTCACACATAACAAGTGCTCAGTAAACTTTAGTGCTTTTATTTTTGAGTGGGATCATTATGCCATGATTTTTTGATGGAGACACTGTGGAAGACAGAGGGCAGGCTGATCTGGTTGGGGGCCAAATCTGTTGCTGTTGGGCAGTGTTGATTGAGTTCCATCTATTAGGTAGTCAGCTAGAGGGTCTTTATGGACAGCCTAACACATCATTGTTTTCTTTCTTTTTTTCTCTTTAGCTTTCATTGCTTTTATTTATTATTTATTTATTATTTTATTTTTTTTATCTGCTATCCTCATGGGAAGGTGAACCATGGAAAATGAACAGTGGTCAGAACAGGAATGCCCTGTTCTAGAATGAGCCGCCTATTTGATGGAGAATGTGTCTTCATATTTTCAGGTGCCCTATGTACAGTAGGCGGCAGAGAGTAAGTCTTGATGAGTTTCAGGAGAATGAGAATATTAGCATAATTAGAATAGTGTTTCCAATACCAGCTCTCTCAAGCTTCTGCTTGGCATGCTTCTTCCTGTCATCCCTTTCCTGAGGTACAGGGGGAGAGGCTTGGCTCAGCTACTGAGTGATCGGATAAAACACGAAGGCTAAAGACAGTTTTGTACTTTTTTCTCTTTAGCTTTCATTGCTTTTATTTATTTATTTATTTATTTTTATCTGCTATCCTCACGGGAAGGTGAACCATGGAAAATGAACAGTGGTCAGGAGAAAGGAGAAAGATCGAAACACTTAGGGAGTCCGGTTTTTTGCTCATGAGTTGGAAAAAAAGTGGGGGCCAGTTTCTGCCTTTGCCCTTGTCACCATCACCAGGAAGCTGGTGGACTCTGAAGTGTGCACTGATGGCATTTGGTCATGTCCAAATGCCGTCCACAGCATCAGTGTACTACCTGCCCCTGGTCTAGCTAGGAGCTGCCCATCTAGGCTCTTGGACTGCTCACCATCCTCTCTCCATCACGGGTAAGTTCAAGACTCCCTGGACATCCTTAGCACCCAAGGACCAGGAGTGTAGCCCTTAGACAACACAACAGTTGGCAGAATTTGTAGGCAAAAGTCACCCGTGGGGCATGTGTCAGTCAGACTTGAGACCTCTCAACAAGCGTGGCCTGGGCAGTGGTGGAACCCAGTGCCCCGTGGCTCTGACTTGCAGAGTGGACACGGATGTGAACTTGTTTGATTTTTGTGCTGGTGAGTCGTAGGTGATGAAGTCATGCTGATTTACTTGGGTTGTGGGGAGATGTCCTGTGGCACGTTGCTAATAATAATACAATAATCAGAAATTTAAAAATAACAATAAAAATCAGCAACGTGAAGATGGTTTTTGGAGCAGGGGAAGAAGTGAGAGGGCAGCCCGGGTCAGAGCTCTGCTGTGCCTTTTCCCAATGGTGGGAACATCTGGCTTCTTGGAATCTTCCTCAGGAAGTGAGCTTTGAACACCTTACACCAAGGAGTGGGCTGTGTCTGGTTCTCCTGAGGACGGCATGCTCCATCGTTCCTTCTCCCCATGTGGCCAGGGCTGCCCGCTTCCTCCTCAGGGACCCTAGTCCCCTAGCTGTGTGTGCTCCCTCCAGCTCATGGGGACCCCTCCCCATCTCCAGGTGAAGAGCAGGCCGTGCAGATCGCATCCATTCACACCTGCCCAGACACACCTGCTTCCATTCCATCACTCGTGGCCCCTGAAGCAGATAGCAAGCTGGTTCCCAGCATGATGATGAAACAGAAAACCAACATGCTTGGCAAAATGCTGGGGCTCCTACTTCCGGGCGCTTGTAAAATAGTGGTTTAGTTTGCAAAGGCAAAGCCATTTGCTGTTTCCCTCCTCAAACCTCCCAGAGGAAAGGGGACACATGAAGATTGCCTTTCACCAGCAACCAGGACTCATCAGCACCTTTTTAGAAACAAAATGATTTTATGGATACATGTAATTAGCGTCACGAAGGCGGTCGCATGGAGTAGAGACAGTGGCAGTGAAAGTCACCTTGAGGACCAGTAGGAAGTCCCAGAGGAAACAGATGGTGGTTTTTAGACAACTCCTTTTAACCATCACCCACGCTGGCCACCATCCCGTCACCCTGACCCTGGCAAGTGTGAGGTCCTCACAAAGCAGAAGACGCCTGTGGGACCTGCTAGCGGAGTGCGAACTAGTGCGCGCTGGTGAAATGGTGCCTCTCAGTTGGTCTGGTAACCTGTTCCTTAGGGTTAGCAGCTCAGCTCAGTCACTGGGCTTCCCGAAGTTTCTATGACTGGGCTGTGCTCCCATGGGAGGCTTTTATTACTCGTGCCTTTTATCCACAAATGACCTGATTCTCTTCAAGGTGGCAAAAGTGACTTGAGCTCGTGTTTGTCATAAAGATGATTTTGCTAACGTTTTTCAAAGTTATGATTATTGTGCTTAGGGTTTTCAGTACAGATTTGAAGGCCAAAATGGAGAAAACAGAAATGATTGATGAAGCAGGAGTGAAATGGACACGTTATGTGCAAAACAAGGGGGGCCCTGGCTGCGGAGTAATGGGCCCTTTGTGCTGAAACGTGGTCGCGTTGCAGGTGGGTCTGCGTTGTGGGTTGCTGACCTTTTGCTAAGAGCAACAGTATCTCGGGACTTCATTGTATTAAACCAGATGAGCTTTGCATGTCTAGTTGGCCTGCTTTCTTCTCTCTCTAAAGGTCATTCTTGGCATTTATGGGGTTAAATCCACCCAGAAGCAGAGATAAAAGTCACTAATAGGAGCTTTGCCTCAAAGTATTCAACAGGCAAGAGAAGTTGTCGTGAAAGCCGTCCAAGGAATCCCCTGGTCTTTCTGACTACCTTGTTTATTTATTTATTTTTAAATATTTATTTATTTATTTGAGAGAGAGAGAGAGAATGAATGAAAGAGCACACAGGGGTAGGAGGGGCAGAGGAAGAGGGAGAGAATCTTAAGCAGGCTTCCTGCCCAGCTCAGAGCCGGATGCCGGGCTCAATCTCACCACCCTGAGATCAGGACCAGAGCCAAAATCGAGAGTCAGATGCTCAACCAACTGAGCCACCCAGGTGTCCCTACCCTGTTTATTGAGTCACATCTTCCAGGAGTTGCAAAAGTGGTCCAGTTGATGCACATTCCGGACAAGGCCCTCCCCTGTGCGCTCCATTTGGAGTTTGGTACTTGTCACTATGTAGTTTGTTACAGTTTGTTCCCTTTTCTTTTCTAGACCATAAGCACCTTTGAGTTCATGGCGTTGGAAAGAAAGTGACAGGTAATCATGTGAATGAATGAGTGAGTGAATAAAGAATTGTATGCTGGGCTTGCCTTAACCATTGCCAGGAAACAGGGGTGCCACCTTCCTGGAAGACTGGATGAGCCAGACTTCATGCAGAACTATCCTGGGGATCCCTGGGTGGCTCAGCAGTTTGGCACCTGCCTTCAGCCCAGGGCATGGTCCTGGGGTTCCCGGGATCGAGTCCCATGTCGGGCTCCCTGCATGGAGCCTGCTTCTCCCTCTGCCTGTGTCTCTGCCTCTCTCTCTCTCTCTCTGTCTCTCATGAATAAATGAATAAAATCTTAAAAAAAAAAACTATCTTTTGCCTCCTTTTCAAGTTTCGCTTCAAAGGGAAAAGGTGACCAAGCCATCTGATGCCGATTTCGAGATCTATATCCAGTCCAGCTATCAGAAGAGACTCTAAGTCTGCCACCTTGTTTATGCTGTACTACAGCTGCAGATCTCTGTCTGCTGCGGAACACGTTCAGAACTCAAGTGAAAAATACCTGGGAAAGAGCCTGTACTTCTGTAGCTTGCTTTCAACAACGCGAAATAGAAATGCCTGATTCACAGTGGCTTTGACAACAGGGCCTGTTGTCTCTTACTGTGGGAAGCCAGAGGGAGGCAGTTCCAAGGCTGGTGAATTCTGCAGCAGAACAATAACACCTGGAGGCTTTCCTTGGCCTTTGCATTCAAGCACACCATGATTCCCTCATGGCCTCATTGTGGCTGCACAGCCTCTGGACATCACCAGCACACACAGCTCTATCAGCAAGAGGGGACATGGTTCTCATGTGTCTCGTTTTAACCATGGAAGAAAATATTTCCCGCAGTATGAAAATCACCCTATAAAACCCCATAATTCTCTTTGTTATCTTATTTCATAGTTTGTTGCCAGGGCAATAATGTTGTGATCGACATCTCTGTACTCCCACACAGAATAAATCCTTATCAAATAAAATTTTATTTTATTTTATTTTATTTATTTATTTATTTTTTTTAAAGATTTCATTTATTTATTCATGAGAGATACAGAGACAGAGAGAGGCAGAGACACAGGCAGAGGGAGAAGCAGGCTCCACGCAGGGAGCCCGATGTGGGACTCGATCCCGGGACTCCAGGATCACGCTCTGGGCCGAAGGCAGGCGCCAAACCACTGAGCCACCCAGGGATGCCCAAAGAAAATTTTAAAAAACTACATAGTTTGTTGGACTCTATGACTTAATGAGCTGTAATGTTTTTAAAAAGAGGATAATACAAACTGGTCATTTTAGTTTGTGAGGATGAGTTCTTTATTTTCTTTAAATGGGACAAAAGGTTATGGGAGGAGACAAAAACTTTAACCCGAGTAACATCAATAGGAGACAAGCTTACAAATATTACAGTATCCTGCCTCCTTCCTTGTCTGGTGCCACCGGATAGCACGGACAGGAGGTTGTTCCTTGCATGATTTCTGTCTGTGCCATTGGAAAGCAGTTCTCGAAGGAAATGAACTGCGTCTTCTTGTATGGCCAGAAAGCATCCTCCATAGCCTGCCTCAACCTCCCCATTGGAAGGGACACTGAGTGCAAAGCTTAGTCCTCTTCCCCGGAAAGAAGAGCTTGCGCTTCGAGACTGTGGAAGAGTAGCAAAGTCCTCAGAGACATTTTTTTTTAAGCTCCCACCCACTGTGTTCTATTATAATCCCAGCTCAAGATACCAGGAAGAGCAAAGCTGTGTTCTCTCTGAGGTGCTGCTGTCTTCTTTGGAAATTGAAAACCCACCTTTCTAGACTCCCTGTTTGCAGGGGTTTCCTAAAACAGGAACTATTCTGGCATTTGAGCAGAAGCGAGGGTTATCGATTAGCTGGAGGCCCATGGCTGGGGGTGCAGCGAGAGCATTGATGGTGGCGGTGGCGAGTCTGGGTGGGGAGCTTCTGGAAAGAGTGTCCTGGGAAGACGGCCGCTTGGAGATGAGCCAGTCACTTGCTAGCTAGGAAAAGTTTCACGTTAAGGCTGAGAATGCACCGGCCATGGGAAGATCTGGAAGTCTTCTGAGCTGTTATAGGAGGGAGGGCAAGAGCCGTGAGCCCAGACAGCCCCTGGGGCCCACACTTAGGATACCAAGGCTGCCAAGCCCCAATCTTTCATGGAGGCCGAGGGAGTCATTCCAGAGAAGTCAGTCCTGGCATGCAGGGGGCTCCCTGTAAACCCTGATTTTTATTCTCTTGTGCATGAGGGCTCTCCCCTCACCCCCCACCCTCCACCGGACACAGAGGTTTGTGCACAGGGCTCCAGCTCCTCCTGAACCTCCAGGTCTCCAGATATCCCAGATCATCTCACCAGCAGCAGGGCATGTGCTGTCTACTGCCTGGGGGACTGTCCCTGGGGGCTCCCCGGCCCGTGGGGTGCAGGTGCACCCCAGTCCTGAAGTGTCAGGCTCTCCTATCAGGCAGATCAAGCGTGCAGAGTCCTGTGCCACACACACACACACACACACACACACACACACACACCTTTACTTTGAAGCACTCGTGGAAAAGATCGAGACTGGAATAATAGTTTAACTACAATTCTACCCACAGTCCCAACACAGAGGCACCGGCTGCAGGGTGCTGGAGGGCGGCCCAGAGGAGCAGCTCTCCCGGGTTAGCCTCTTCCATTTGCTCAGGAGGCTCAGGACCTCGGCATCTCCCACCTGGGAGTTCTGGAGCCTAAGGATCTGTAAGGGTGTAGTCCTTCTCTAACACAGGCTGTGGGGTAGGTGCTTTGCTTTGCATCTGGTTTAAAGGATTTTCAGAGGTGCTTTTTTTAAACAGTGACTCATTTTTTTACCTTATGCACACTGAACACTAAAGGCTTTCAGTAAGGCTTTCTAAGAACTTAACATTTTTTTAAAAAAGATTTTATTTATTTACTTGAGAGAGAGAGCGGGGGTGGGGGTGCGGTGGGCAGAGGGTGAGAGAGAAGCAGATTCCCCACTGAGTAGGGAGCCCAGTTCAACTCCCAGGCTCAATCTTAGGAACCCAGGATCATGACCTGAGCCAAAGGCAGATGCCTCACTGACTGTGCCACCCAAGTGCCTTAGAATTTAACATATTTTAAAGACTTCAGGAGGCAACGCTATGTAACAGGAGCTGATGTGTATGGCAATTTTAGGTTTCTGATGGTGGGCAGTTAGTTAGTCCATAGGAAACTTAAGGAAACCTAAGGATTTGTGGTGATAGGAGACAAGCCACCTATCCGGTCCCGGACAGGTGCAACCCTTAGAGAGCCAGGGAGGCAAAGCAAAACCATCCACTGCTAAGACACAAAGCAAAATTGGAGGCAAACAGAAAAAAAAAAAAGGTAAGTTACTTCCAACCATGCTTCCAACGATTCCAACCGTGGATTCATTGGTCGGCCCTGCATGCATCTTGGAGAAGCAAAAGGCTTTCTCCCCAGCAGAATTTTGTTTTAATTTTATTTCGTAAACTATGTACTTGACGGGATGAGCATTGGGTGTTATGCTATATGTTGGCAAATTGAACTCCAATAAAAAATATATACAAAAAAAAATCCACTATGAATTACTTTAAGCGTGCTGACATATGCAGAGCTTATAGGGCAACTATCAGATTATCTCGCATCTTGCTTTGTTACAGATTAGCATTTTGCATTTATGGCTTCCAAAAAGTTTTTAAGAAGAGGAAAGTCTGTGATATTGGCTCCCTCTGGGGGTGGGGGTGGGGGTGGGGGTTGTTTCAGGATCCTTTTGGTTTTGCTTCCCCTCCCTGGAGTGCTGAGAGCTGGTGGGAGGCAGTGGCTGCTCTCCCACTTGCTTCCCTCCCCCAGGCAGCTCTGATGCAGAGGCTCCGTGCTGCTCAGATGGGGCTGGGGGGTGGGGGTAGGGATAGGGGGGCTCCCCCCAGACTCCCCTCCCTCCAGCACATCCCTGGTCCCCTCTCCTCCTGGGGAGGTGGCAGCCTCTGGAAGGTCTGCGAGGGACTTCCCTAGATGCAAGCTTGTCCCAGCTGCTCCCGAGTAGACTCCTTGTGTGGGACTGCCACCTTGCGGGCATGTATCTTATATGTCAGCCCTGGCTCCCTACGTAGATGGTTACTGACTCTTACACAGCACAAGCCTTGTGGTAGCCCCTCTTTTATGACCGATTTCGGCCAGTCTTGTAGAGAGTTCATGCTCTGTTCATCGCATCGTCCTCTACCCTGGTTAATGTTATGCCTGCGTGAGGCTGGCTAGACCTAATGGGGCTCCAAGCCTAGTTACCACGGATCTTTGGACATGAAGGTGGAGAGGGGCATTAGGGGAGCCAACCTCCTGCACAGTACAGCTTCCGACTTCCCAGAAACTTAACTGCTAATAGCCTTACTGTTGACTGGAAGCCTTACCGGTAGCACAAGCAGTTGATTAACACAGATTTTGTGTGTTGTATGCATCAGCTAGTGCATTCTCACAATAAGTCAGCTAGAGACAAATTAAGAAAATAAGGGGGAGAAAATATATTTACAGAACTGAACTATATCAAAAAGAGCCCACATGCAAGTGGAATAGTGCGTTTTGAATCCGTGTTGTTCAGGGGTTCAGATGTCACACATCTCCTTGGCACAGCATATACATCTTTAGCTTTTCCACGGGCCTAGAGCAGAAGCTGCACATGGCACAGATGGTGATAGCATCGTTGTACCAAGTGGATTTTGTGGTTTTTGGAAATGCCACAGACAGTTCATTTCCTAGAGCACTCCTCCTGTGTAACACAGAGCCCGGCACACGCAAGATGCTCAGTGGCCATCGCTGCCTCCACAACCCTCCGTGTTTCAGAAACCAGTGCAGTATATATCAGTTGTCCTTTGTGTTTTATGGCCTGCAGCGCACTGGGTGATTTTGCTGTTGCTCTAATATCTCCTTGTATAAAGCAGTCAATTGCCTTGAGAATGACTTAGAATATATTGCTCATTAAATTGAGTTCCAGACAAGACTGCAAGGGTATTAGCCTGATGCTCCAAAGGAGCAGCAAGCCTCAAGGGCTTAGTGTGATTATTCATTTGCTAAATAACACAGACACACAATGGCTTAATTACAGTATTTTGCTGTGAAAAAGAATTGTAGTGATTTCCACATTAGAGTATCTCATTAATGAGATTTGCTAACTGTTATTGGCAATATTCGGAAATGCCCTTTTACTTTAAATCATTTTCTAAATTGCTAATGTCGTTTGTGGGAGAGGAGAGTTCCTAAAACCTCTTGTGGAGGTGAAATGTTAGTGATTCAGAAAATCCTCAATGTTAATTTCTTCCCGGGTGGCAAGACTTGATGGTGCGAGAAAAGATGCATTTTTGACAACTCTCTGTGTCTCCACCTCATCAGTATTCAAGTCATTATAAGCATCAAGAATCCAAATGTAAAAGAAAAAATCCAAATGTGAAGATTTTTTCCCCCAGGAGTTCATAAACTCAAGTACATTCACTGTCAAGTGTCACACATTCGGATCCTAGCCCCGCCACTAATGACCTTCGTGTTCTGGGCAAGATACTTAATAGTGGCCGACCCTCATCTACTGATCTAGGACATAACCAGGTTCATTCATGGATTCAACAGATATATGTGGCCCTCTTCTAGGCACTTGGAGTACAGCAGCAAAAATGGGGTTAGACCAGGCTCCCGATTTGCAGAAGCTTATATTCTAGTAGGAGAACATGGAATATATGCCTAGGATAGCTTAGGCTGCCTTTATTAGGCAAGTGAATTTGGGTGATTTGGTTGAGAAATACTTGGGAGTTTCTACTACGAGGAGTATGGCCAAGGGAAGCTTTCTGAGGATGCCAACATATTAATAGATGCTAGAATAAAAAGGAGTCAGCTTTTGAAATTTTGGATAGGAAAAAAAAGGAAATCTTGGAAGAATATTCCAGGAGGAGGGAATAATGAATATAGAACCTGGAATAAAAGTTCATTGATCTCTTAGAGGCACATCAAGCAATAAAATTCAATAATTTCTGCATTCCTTAAATAAGCATGTGTACACTCGTGTGCCTTTGAGTGTGTGTGTGGGTGCATGCATGCGCACACACAGATATATTTAAGCCCCTCTTCCTGGGCTCCATTTCCATCATTCCTTATTTGCTCACAACCCACCCCTCCCAGATACCCAGTGTGTCCAGCCAGTAGACAATAGAATAACAAGAAAATTCTTCCAGTCAAACCTTCTTGTGTAGATCCCAGTCTCCTATTTCTCCTAAGAACTAGGGATTGCCAAGAAAATGGATGGAATTGAAGGGATATAATTTACCTGTTTTTTTTCTTTTTTCAGTTCTGAGTATGAAAAGTGCAGACCCTAGATTCAGGTCCCCACTGTTTCAGACCCTGTTGCCAACTATGGGGCTCTGTCTGCTTGTTAGTTCATGTTCATGACTAGTTAGTTAGTTCATGGCATCTGGCATCATGGGGGCCCGCAGTGGCTCAGTCCACTGGTTCATCCATGCCTGTGCTTGCCTGGTCTCTGGAAGAATGTACAGGAGAGTGTGGAACATTGTGTGTAGGAGACAGAAAGAGCTGTCCCCTCTCATCTCGGTTGTCCCAGTTCCGTGGCTATCTAGCTACTCACTCTCTTCCTTCCTTATGACATTTGTCCCTTCCAGCCTTGTAGACATCTGAATTTAGGTCACACTCCCAAGAAGGCAGTGTCCTTAAGAGCAGGCACTGTTGTTTTTAAGGCTGTTTATCCAAGATCTAGAGCCAGAGTCAGCTGGACGAAAGGGCCTTATCATCTTACCCCATGACCATGATGTGGCCAGGAGACCATGTGGGAAAGTGTGAACGTGAGAAAGAATTTAGAGCCATAATTCAAGTGCTATCTCATAGATAATTATTAAATGCAGCTTTTTTCTTTCTTTGTTTTACAGCTTTACTGAGATAGAGTTGACATCTAATATTGTGTAAGTTTAAGGTATAAACCGTATCGATTTTATATATGGATATACAATATACAGTAGTCCCTCCCTCTTTATCTACAGCTTCACTTTCCATGGTGTCAGTCACTTAGGGTTGACCGTGGTCTGGAAGCTGATGATTCTCCTTCTGGTGCTTTGTGGGGTCAGTAGCAGCCTAACGCTATGCCACACGCCTTTCTTGTTCACTTCACTTCTCATCATGCAGGCATTATAAGAAGAGTGAGTCATTATAAGAAGAGTGAGTATGAATAATAAGCTATTTTGTCATTATAAGAAGAGTATGAATAATAAGCTATTTTGAGAGACAGAGCACATTCACATAACTTTTATTATAGTATATTGTTATCATTGTTCTATTTCATTCTTAGTTACTGTTGTGAAACTCTATTGTGCCTAATTTATAAACTAAGCCTTATCACATGTCTATATGCATAGGAAAAGCATAGTACATACTACCGGTACGTTCAGTACTATTCATGACTCAGGCATCCACTAGGGGTCTTGGAATGGATCCCCCACAGGTAAGGGGAGATCGGGGTATTTTACGATTACCACAAGGTCATTAACACACCCATCACATACATCATTACAATTTGTGTGTGTGTGTGTGTGTGTGGGTACCAAAAACTTTCAAAACCTACTCTCTTCGCAACTTTTACACACAGAGTAAAGTATTGTTAACTGTAGTCACCATGCTCAATACCATATCCCCATCACGCATTCACCCTGTAACTGGCAGGTGCCCTTTGACCACCTTCACCCACTCCTCCCCGCCCCCTGCACCCCCTCACTGCCTCTGGCAGCCACCAATCCATTTCCCATTGCTATGGGTTTGTTTTATTTTAATTAACACGCGTAAGTGGAATTACTCAGCCACAAGAAAGCCGAGATCCCGCCTCTCAGAGGAATTCTGCATTGTTTGTTGTCATTGGTTTTGCAGATGAAGTAAAGTCACGTGTGGAGAGATGAGGCAGGAACTGTGGAATCTTCCTTGGGTTATTTCATGAAGACTACAGGCTAAACTTAATAAAGTCAAATTTCTGATAAATGGGTTTATTAACAATTTCCATAAAAATGAATGGGTTTAATTGCTTCAACTTAAAAAGGAGTGATTTAGGGGACTATGATCTAATACTGTTTGTACTAACTTATTTCTGCTTTGTGAATTAAGAGCATAAAGCAACTGGCTTGATAATCCCTTGACAGACTAATAAATGAGAACCGGGTTTTTAAAACAGAAAGTTGATATAATTAGAAAGCTATTAACTTTTTCTCCTACTCTAGCATCATGGAGTAAGTAAGCCATGGGGGACTTGTCCTTCAAAATAATTAAATTTCGAGTTAGCCTTTTGGTTTAAGAATGTTCTGATTTAATCATTTTGTTAAGTTGAAGTCTGTGACTGTGGCTACTTGGAGGCTGGTTCCTGGGTTTTTTTCTCCCCGTAATTCTGGGAGCTTTAGAGCATGCACCTGGTGAGTGCTATGTCTGGAGCAGGTGCTTCCTGCTAGGTGGGGCTTCTTGATCTGCACAACACTCTGATGAGGTAGGGAGTATGATTACTCGCATTTACAGGTGGGGAGAATGAGGCACAGAATGTTGAAGTTACAAATCACCTTGGGGCTTGAATCCATGTTCTTATGTTATTCATTCTGCTGCCCTGATAAGTAAATATATAAACAGGTGGGAAGATAGAGATGGATGTTTGACATAATCTCAGGCAACAGAAACCAGAATCTTTAAGGGGGGCTGAGTGCAATGGTCCTTGACATCCCAAATTGGTTCCCTAGGTCCTACTCTAGGATTCCAAGAGCAAATTCTGTGGACTGACATCCCAGATTGGTTTCTTAGGTCCTACTGTAGTCAGATTCCAAGAAAAAAATCCATTGAGACCACTGGCTCTAGGACGCCTGGATGCCTTTGGTGTTTCCTTCTTGAAGCTCTTTTTAGAAAGACCTTCTCGTATTTCCTCATCTTGCTCATCCCAAAGGGAAGCTCTGCAAGGGTGCTCATGACAGGGATATGGGGCTATACTAGTTTCAGGAATGGGTGGATCTAGGGGCTCAAGGAGTGTTTCCAGGATTCTGGCTCTCTACAGCTCTGAGCTCCACTTTCTTCTGTGTCGGCTTCCTTTAAAGGCGATTCCTCTGTATCCTAAAAGACATAGCCACCAGCATCTGTGGGTTATCCTCCTACAGCTTAGCATTCAGGAGAGAGAATATATAAAAAATTCTAGCAAATAGCCCGGTGGATGTGACTTCACATTCACTGGCTGGGGTTAGGCCGTGCTTGCTTGTTCCCATGCTTATGTGTGTGGGGAGCCTGCAGTGCCGTCACTGACCACCCCTGCCAAATTCAGAGTGGTTTACAGTTGTTCAGAGTTACCTAGGATTTTCTCTTTTCTAATATAGCATACCATACGCTCATTATATAAGTCAACAGATGTCTACTTACAGCCTAATAAGTGTTGGTCCCTAAAGGATATTAGTTTATGACAATATTAAGAACCTTCCACTTGTTTAATGCTTTCTGCTCTTCAGAACACTTTGGTGTGCATTGTCTTCTGTCATCTGGAGGCTCTTGTGATGGGGGTGGATGGATGTGTTAATCCCCTATTCTGCCGTAAGAAATCACCACAGACTTAGTGGCTTACAACAACACAAATTTATTATAATTTATTATCTGAACAATTTTGTAGGACAGATCTCATATGAGCCTCACTCATATAAAATCGAGGTGTAGGGAGGTATCCTTCTGGAGGCTCTGGGGGTGGGGGGGCTCATCTCCCCGTCCTTCTGGAGGGCACTCACATTCCTCATCTTCTCCATCTCCAAAGCCAAGTTTGGGGGCCTCGTTCCTGTCAAATGGTATCGCTCTGGCTTGCTCTTTGCCTCTCTCGCATTTAAAGATTGGCATCTTCATCTTAAGGTCATCTCATTCATAACCTTAATTCCACCTGCAGCCTTCTGTCCTCTTTGCCACGTAACTTGGCACGTTCATAGTTCCGGGGACCACAGTGGGGGAGATTTCGGGGGGCTGTTATTCTGCTGACCATGACAGGACAGGGACTTCGCATGAGAAACTGCAGGGAAACCTCATGACTTGCGCAAAGCCACTTGAGTCGGAGCGGATCATCGCCAACACTGCTGTCTCTGTTTTGTCTCCACTATGTTTATCCTTTGAAACGATAAGATCCTTTGGGTTAGTTTCATTTCATACCATTTTTTAGTGGAAATACTCTAACTGCAACTCTTGAATGAAATAGCTGTCTGGAAGTTGAGGAGTCTGTGAGGAAGTCAAAGACACATTATTCTTTCTTTTATTTCCATTCGGGAATTGTGTGTCATTGTGCTGGTATTGAGAATTGAGTATCATTTTCCACACCTTCCAACTGTGAGCTCAGATCCATGTTTCCCACGAGATTTCCTCCATTGTCAGGAAGGCCAGATTTGCTCTGGGAAGCATTTTCCAGCAGCAGTGGGGACTTTTCGTAAGTCCCCAGCGTTAAACTACACTTGATTTTCTCTTCCGCTCACCATTTCTAGAAGGCAGGCACAAGTTAAAAATCCCAATTTGTTGGTTAGAGCTAGGGAACACCCCGTGGCACCATTAGAGTCCCGAGTAATGGATTGTATAAATGGATCTAAATGCAAATTTCTTTGTTTCTCCTTATTCTCTGGACGTGAGCTACTGCACCACGGCGCTTTATGAGCTCTATCTTAAGGGCATCTCTAATTGTTATTAAGGTTTGCAGAGCAAGAAGCGGCACAGAGCAGTTGTGAACAGGGAATTGTCATTTTGCAGCTGAGGTATGGGGATGGGTCTCATCTGGGGGCTCTGCTCCTTTCTGGATTTAATAAATATTAATTAAAGGCAGAGAAACAAAATGATGTGTATCCTTTGGCAACACGCCAGTTTACCTTTTTCTCTGAGAATCTTTTCTTCTTCTTCTTCTGTAAGTCAGTTGCTCTTCCCCTTGTGGTTAGTCTCTCCGGATGCTCCTTCTCACGGACAGCGGATTCACTGGGGAGGTGCCTTCTTGCTCCACATGCTTGAGATCGCGTGGAAGGCCTCCCCCTACCCCGTCCTGCTGAACATGTTCCTTGTGGCTCTGTCTGGAGAGAAAATGCTACAGTTTGTAGAGGGCAAACTCCTGCGCGCTGTGCCATGTTGCATCTTTTTGGTTGTTTCCCTGCACAGAGGTGAGGTCGAGTGACAGCACAGCGCCTGCAAGTGACAGTAGCTTCTCTGTAAGACCTCTGCTCCTCTCCCTGAGTCTTCTGAATTTCGGGAGCTTTCTGAGATGGAATGTCTCTGTGCGGCAGCCTTGGCATCCTCTTCCCCTCTTGACAGTAAGCCTGGCTGCCGCGGCCCCGGGGCCTTGAACCCCAGGTGGAGGAGTTTGTTCCACCGAGAAGTGAATGCAAATCTCCGGTGCTGGTTTGGGTCTTCCCCGTCTGGAGTTGCAAGAGCTGTCATGAGCCCTGTGGCTGAACCGAATGATGACTTGGAGTTAGCCAGCTCAGGGGCAGGAGTATAGACCCACCTACATCATTTCAGCAGGAAGTGTTCAGATGACATCACTTTGAGAGAAGGCTTGAAGATGATTTTAGGGTTATAGTTGCCTCTGCGTTTTCAGCTTCACAGCATCACGATACTCCAGACTTTCTATTCCGTGCACTCTGGGGCGTGGTGGGTTCTGCAGGCAGCAGCCATCAAATGAGCGATACCCTTTATGTCACATTTGGGAAAGGTACTTGAGTGAGCCTGAATTATTAAACTCTTCCCTCAAGCTAGAGTATAACAATACATACCTGGTGCCTCACTTTGGGTGGAAATCATCAGAACTCTTCCTGCTGGATATGTTCCACGGGGCTGGTGGCCTGTTAGATATCATTCGGCTTGGCTGAAAGATCCCATGGCAGATCTTGTGATTATATGCGCAGCTGATCACGTATGCTGAGATCTGTGGCCACAGGGGAAAATGCTACCCTGTGGAATTTTTAAATTTTTTTTTAAATTTTATTTATTTATGATAGGCACACAGTGAGAGAGAGAGGCAGAGACACAGGCAGAGGGAGAAGCAGGCTCCATGCACCGGGAGCCCGACGTGGGACTCAATCCCGGGTCTCCAGGATCGCGCCCTGGGCCAAAGACAGGCGTAAACCGCTGCGCCACCCAGGGATCCCCCCTGTGGAATTTTTAGAGTGTGTGCTATCTGGTCTGCTTTCTGCTCACGTGCAAAATCCCATTTAATCCTCACAAACTACTGAGGTAGGCATTACTCTTATTTCCAGTTTCCAGATGTGGTCACTTGTCCAAGGCCCCACAAGGACTGGGCGTTGGAAGCAGGATCCAAACCCGAGTCTTACTCTAAAGTTCATGCTTTTTTACCACACCTGCATGCTTCCTCCAAGGAGATGAGACTCTCAGGGCAGGGGACATTTAGATATAGGAAATACTTATATATACATACAAAACTGGTTCCAGCCTAGTCTCCTGCTGCAAACAATGAGAAACATTAATAGCATGTGGTATGAGGAAAATACAAATTAAAACCGTAGCGAGAACTACTGCACATGTACTACGAAGCCTAAACTAACAGACTGGCTGGACCAAGTGTTGGCCGGCCCATGTAGGTACTAGAATTCTCCCTCATGGGACAGCCCTGGTGGCGCAGCGGTTTGGTGCCGCCTGCAGCCTGGGGTGTGATCCCGGAGACCTGGGATCGAGTCCCACATCGGGCTTCCTGCATGGAGCCTGCTTCTCTCTCTCCCTCTGCCTGTGTCTCTGCCTCTCTCTCTGTGTCTATGAGTAAATAAATGAAATCTTTAAAAAAAAATAGAATTCTCCCTCATATGCTGCTGGTGGGAATGTAAAATGGTCTGGTACCTAACTAAAATGCTAAACCTAATGGAATACTACAACGTTAAAGATATTATTGTACATCATAAAGGATTTATTTTTAAAAGTTAAAAAAAATTAAGTATCTTAGGGGTGCCTGGGTGGCTCAGGTGGCTGAGTGTCTGACTCTTAATATTAGCTCAGGTCATGAGATAGAGCCCCACATCGTGGTAGGCTTGAAGCCTGCTTAGGATTCTCTCTCTCCTCTCCCTCTGCCCCTTTACCTCTCTCCGTGCACGCACACACTCTCTTTCTCTAACAACAACCACAAAATTATCTTAACATATCCTCCGTTAGATGAAAGAAGAAAACCAAAGCCCAGAAATTCACACAGGTGCGCAAGAGTGTTTCCACAGACCATGAGGGGGCAACTGGGGATCAAGGAATATTCTGGAAGATAACACACCCCGGAAGAGGGAGTGTGAGTGTACCAGTGGGGTGCATTATGGTCTTCCATTAAAAGCTCCCCTCATAGCTCAGAGAACTGATGGATCCCTGCAAGTGGATTTGTATCCAGGGCTGGTTTGGCCCATTGGTCTCCACCTCCGTGCATGAAGTTCACAGAGGAATCTCAAAATCTTGCAAACATAATCAGCAGCTCACACTACAGTTAACAGAGGAGCTGCCCTGGCATCTAACACAAATCCATCAGATCTCCCTCCCTCTCTGTCCCAAGCCCAGAGTTTCATCAAAAGGCAGAAGACAGGTTTGAAGAGATGAATTCACACTTACTCTGACAGACTTTGGATGCTTCTAATTAGCTGTCGAAAAGGCATAAAACATCGGAGGATACTTCTAGACACTAACAAACATTTTAACAGCAACCGTTGGAGGAGACGTCATGAGACAGATGAAAGAGGTGGCTGCTGTCAAAACATTGCAGTGGGCTCAGTAACAGTCTGATACACGGGCCAGAGAGAACCATCCTGTCACCAGGTCTGGACAGGAAGAGAGAGGGATGCCAAGCTGGAAGGTTTCCATGCTCAAATGCCAGCAATAAACTGAAAAGATTATCATTCCTCCTGGACTGGTTTTCACCTTTTTCTTATAGCCTTCTGGTCCTCTGACTCTTGGACCTGGCCACTTGGTTGGCTACGTTGGCAGAGCATGCATCTTTCAATCAGGGTTGTGAGTTCAAGCCCCACATTGGGTATAAAGCCTACTCAAAAAAAAAAAAAAAAAGAATTTTATTGGAGGCTATAGTCTCTAGTTGAAACACCAGCTCAAGGAATTCTTTTCCCTTGGGTTCTAGAGCTCAGGGTACTTTTGGCCTTATTATTATTATTATTATTATTATAATACCACATTTGATTTCACAAATGAGTCCAGTGCACCGCCAAGAAATATGATTCTTTGTTTACCCTCATTATGATTGGATTCTGTTCTTTTCAAAGTAACGGTCCCTTTCTGGATCAGAGTCAGAACTGTAGTCAGTTCTCCAAAATCAATCCTGTCCACTTAGAAAGAAGCAAATAGAGATGCCTGACCAGCTCAGTAGGTAGAGCATGCAGTTCTTGAGCTTGTGAGTTCAAGCTCCATGTTGAGTGCGGAGATTACTTAAAAAATAAAATCTGAAAGAAAGAAAGAAAGAAAAGAAAGAAAGAAAGAAAGAAAGAAAGAAAGAAAGAAAGAAAGAAAAAGAAAGAAGAAAGAAAGAAAGAAAGAAAGAAAGAAAAAGAAAGAAGAAAGAAAGAAAGAAAGAAAAAGAAAGGAAGAAAGAAAGAAAAAGAGAAAAAGAAAAAGAAAGAAGAAAGAAAGAAAAAAAAGAAAGAAAGGAAAAGAAAGAAAGGAAAAGAAAGAAAGAAAGAAAGAAAGGAAGGAAGAAAGGAAGGAAGGAAGGGGAAAAGAAGCTAATTAAAATCCAAAGTACCCAGTGAATTTCTGTTGAATTGTATCAAATATTCTTTTTTTTAATAATAAATTTATTTTTTATTGGTGTTCAATTTGCCAACATACAGAATAACACCTAGTGCTCATCCCGTCAAGTGCCCCCCTCAGTGCCCGTCACCCATTCACCCCCATCCCCCGCCCTCCTCCCCTTCCACCACCCCTAGCTCGTTTCCCAGACTCAGGAGTCTTTATGTTCTGTCTCCCTTTCTGACATTTCCCACACATTTCTTCTCCCTTCCCTTCTATTCCCTTTCACTCTTATTTATATTCCCCAAATGAATGAGAACATACACTGTTTGTCCTTCTCTGATTGACTTCACTCAGCATAATATCAAATATTTCAACAGTTGATCCATGTGAACTGAAACTGAAGGAATTCAAGTTTCTCAAAGCAAAATAAAATTTATTTCAGCAGGAAGGATGATTAAAGGCCTAGAAAAAAATTGTTCTACTGAAAAAGAAAGAGAAAGTGGATAAAGAACTATCTCCCTTGCCTAAAAAATTCGGCTGAATTTTCTTTTTATGAGGCCAGAAGGTGGGTGGAGGGAGATGAGGAGAATGAGCACCACATAGGACAACAGTTGAACCACTTTACTATCTGGAGGGCTCGCTCATTGTTTGCTTTCTGATAGACTTTATAAATTAGGATACAATTACTTTTGAGTTTCAAACCTCTTATAATTGATTCAGGTACCTCCAAGTGACAGTAAAACACAGAGTATTCTAAAAAGAGGGGTATGGATTTGTGTTTGATGGACAACACTGTGGGGTAAAGCACGGGGGCCTTGCAGACACAGGTCATCATGGGCCTGGCAGGGAGGAGAGGCTGGTTCTAACAGAGCTGGCTTTGGGTCTGCCAGTGTCCCGGCACATGTGTCTGCAGCACAGGACAGCACACGTGTAGCAAGTCCCATCCACCCGAGAGCACAAGACCATGTGATGAGGGACGCTGGCCTTATGGTGTCCCATGTCTCAATGTCATCTGTGAAGCGACGCTGCATTTTTTTTATTCCTTTCCACAGAGTTGTCTGTGTGGAAAGGTGCTCCAGATCCTGTGGGGTAGGTGCTCCAGCTTGCCGTTGGCCCTCTAATGTGAGCTGCATTGGGGAGCTTTCCCTTTCATTCTTTGACACCACACAACATCATGTTTTCCTCCTATTTATACCTTGTGTTATAATTTCCTTCTCCCCAGTATTAGCGAACACGCACCGCGATCTAGTTATGATATGAGCAAGGCCGATGACAACGTCCCATTAACAATCCAGCACTGAATCCACCAACAGCTGTGCGGCGAGAGCTATGCAGCCGCCACAGTGAGAGAAGCTTCGCCAGTGTCTCACGTGACACCACGTAAGGCTTAAGAGCAGGACTGACTTCTAGAACTTTCTGCCATGATGGTAATGATCAATATCCATGCTATTCAACACGGCAGCCGCTGGCTTGGGAAGCGTTAGCAAGGGAGGGACTTCACTCAGAGCCCTCTGACCTGCCCCCTTGCCCCCAGCTGGCTTTAGGCTGGGCTGGTATAGTGCTTTCTGTTTCCTGGTGTGGTCTGGCCACCATCAAGAGGCGGCAGGGAAGGCCTGGGTCCAGATGCTCAGACGCTGGGAGGGGTGCCGGGGGTGATGGAGAGGGTGTCCCTGCCTGTGTGCAGTCTGGGCCGAGGGCTGGGATGCAGAAGCGGGGCACGTTTCACCTCCGGGGTGCTGCCCGCCGAGAACCTCACGTGCCGACACGGTCCCCTGGTCGCTCAGGTTTGCGATGCTGTGATGTGCCCACGAGGATGTTCTTCTGCCTCCTGAAAGAGGGTGAAACCAGGCTGAGTGAAGTTCAGCGACTCACCTGAGGCCACGCGGGTAGTTTCTGAGTCACACAGAACGCAGGAAGCAACGGGGAACTGGGACTCCCGTGATGACAAGCGACAGCAAACCCAGCTCCTAATGGGGCGCTTAACACAGATAACTCGAGGCTCACGGCACCAGGAAGCCCAGGCACCAAAGGAGCGGAAAGCTTACGTCCACACAAAAACCTGCACCTGGATGTTGACAGCAGCTTTGTTCCTAATTGCCAAAACGTCGGAGCGACCAAGTGGGTGGATGGGGAAGCATGTTGTGGTCCATCCAGACAATGGGATGTTATTGCGGATGCAAAGAAATGAGCTAACAAACCATGACAAGACGGAGGAAAGTGAAATGCGTGAAAGAAGCCAGTCTGCAAAGGCCACCTGCTGTACGATTCCAACCGGACGGCGTCGGGAGAAGGCACGACTGAGAGGGCTCCGTGGCTGCCGGCGCTTAGTGCGAGGGGTGCGCGGCTGGGGCACCGGAGGTGTTTAGGGCAGTGAAACTAGTCTGCGTGACGTTATGCTGGCAGACACATGTCATCACGCATTTGCCAAGACTCCTAGAACGCACAGGAAGGGTGAGCCTTGCTGGGTGACAGTCGTGTGTCGCCGTAGACTCCTCGATGGTGGCCAGTGCCCCACTCCGGCGGGGGTAGGGCAATTACGGGAAAGCTCTGGACTTGCTGCTGAATTTTGCGGTGAAACTAAACGTCCTCTAGAAAAATGAGGTCTATGAAGACACCAACACGGAAACGGAGCTGTAGCTGGATCCAGGGTCCAACACATTTATCCCAGGACCCGCCTTTCTGGCCATCTTTTGGCTCTGCCCCTGCGTCAGCTTCATCTCTGGCAGACTTTCGTCATGTGCCAATGCACGGAAGCCCCAGGCTCACCTCCCTGTAGCTCCGAGTCCCAGAAGAACACGGAGGTGCTCCCCACCTGTGATTCCTAAAAGTTTCTTTTAACAGCCTGTCCGTAACCCCTGGCCCCGTGGGGTCCTGTGGGCTTTCCGGCCCACGTGGGTAGAATGCTCTGGGGGACAGGGTGGGGGCTCCTCCTTCACTTGGGGAGCAGGGCCAGTCCCACCCCCACTGTGTGCAAAAGGGGCGGGCTGGGATTAGAAGCAGTGGGAATCAGCTCTGTACCCAGCACCCAAGCCTGCTGTGGTTTGTGAATGGAGGATACTCTTTAGAGAAGTTTCCAGGCTGCTACCTACCCCCAGGCTGGAAGCGTTTGGCTCCGGGCACTCAGGAACTGTTTGCTTATTGTGAACGAGTCTAATCAGAGCTTCTAGAGGGTTTTGCAGGGAGATCACGGCGGTGAGCTTTGCTGTGCGAATCCGGACAGACGCCTTGGGAGAAGAACCTGTCACCTGCGCTGTCTGTTCGGAAGTCAGGCTTATGATTAAAAATGAGGTCTAGTGACCATTTAACTAGTCAGTGACGAGTTTGCAATTTCCGGACACATTTTCGAAATGGGATCTTGGAAAGAAAGAGAAACGTAGGCTTTGGCAGAAAGTCTATTGCCAGGATTCCCACCTCTCATCATTCTGACTTCCCGAGGCCCGGGGGGGTTTGGTGCAGGGAGCCGGCCAGCTCGCTACGGTGGAGAGAAGCGTCCCGCTCAGATGGCCGGGAAAATAATTAGAGGGACAATATACATGAATGTAATTCAAATGAGGCTATTAAGAGTTGAAGCTTGACATTTCCCTCTTTTTGCATTATTAGTTATATGTGTAACAAGCCATTGCACTAAAAACAAAATGATGATAGATCAGCGAGTGTAAATTAAAACATCCCATTTACCCTGCCTGTAGTTCGCAGCTCCTCTTTCTTGCTAATCAGTCTGTTAAGCACAATAGTCGTTCTTGGCGGGTGGCGTCTCACCCCGTTTGGAGTGTGGTTATCAGCAGGTATTAGCAATGGATGGTGAGAGTTTCCAGAAAGACCGGAGACTGGGCCTTCTGTGTGCAGATGATTTAAACAGCAGCAGCCTGGTCCTGGGTGGAGGAGCTCAGAGGGCAGCATTCAGAGTCCAGATGAGGTCACAGGGGTTCCGGCTGCTGAGACCTGACTCCCCTGAGGGCAGCAGTCCTGGGGAGGTGTGTCACGTGGCCGCAGTGCGTGGTGTGGGGGGGCAGGGGCGGGGGCGGCTGCCGCCGGATTCTGAGGTCCTGTCCCAATGCCCTGATGCTCTGAGTGCTTCTTCTGTCACCGGACTGTCTTAGCTGCACAGGAGGCTTGATGGCAAAGCATGGCCTTGTTAGCACACTCCTGGGAAGGCGAACACTGTCCTCAGCTTTCCCCTCCCCAAAATGTATGCTTTATATTTGGAGACTCTTCTCTGTACCCTTTCCTGTCCTGACTATTTCGGGGTGAGATGTCTTGTTTTCTGCATGAACAGGAACAAATGAATACATTCTTTGGAATTAATATATCTGATATATTTATAATAAAATTATATTGGAATGAAGTGAGTGAGATCCTCTGTGTTCTATTTTTATTAATCCACGCACGTGGCAACCGCAGTGACAAGAGTGCCGTGCAAGCCACCCAAGGACACACGGAATGGAAGGAGTCTTGTCCTGCACTTGGGAAATACCTTCAGTGATAACCCCGTGACTCAGGTCAAAGCGCCCAGTGAACAAAGTGGTCTAGGGAGGAATGCAAGGTCAAACTATTTGGGGATGGTTTAGGGAGATTTGATTTTTCCCCTTCTTTAGTTTGAACCTGGAACTTGTAGATTAGCTTGGGCTGGAGAATGTAAGTACCCAAGGTAATACTCTGCCCGAAGGTGACCAGGATGCTTTTGAAACTTTAGACCTGGGGCACCTGGGTGGTTCAGTAGGTTAGGCATTTTCCTGCCTTTGGCTCAAGTCATGATCTCAGGGTCCTGGGATCGAGTCCTGATGGGGCTCCCTGCTCAGCAGGCTCCTGCTTCTCCCTTTCTATCTGCCTCTTCCCCTAGTTGTACTCTCTTGCCCTTTCTCTGTCAAATAAATAAAATCTTTAAAAATAAAATAAAATAAGGTGCCAGGTCTTAGGGCCATGTAGGTGTATAAGCCGCAACTGACTGGAGATACGCACACACCTCTCAGACCTCCAGTTATTTCAGTAGCTGTCTTCGACGTGTGCTGGTGGCCAAGCAGGTGTCAGTGCTGTGCCCAAGATCGCGAATCCGAGAAACCACCGAGGAGCCGACACTGATGCAAGTACACGAGGGTTTATGTACAAGCTCGAGCTTGGGTCCCAGTGTACCCGACACCGCTGAGCAGGGACTTGGACCCCGAGGTGGGTTTCAGCTGAGTTTTATGGGCTGGTCTAGGGGACCTCCAGAAGGGGTGAAGGAATTTCTCAAGTTCTGTTTACATTCTGATTTGGGGCTTTCTAGGGCGTTAAGCTGTTTTTTCCTGTAACTGAAGTAAAGTTCAGCTCTTATTCACAGGGGCCTGAGATGGCTGTACTTGTACTAATGCTGAACTTAAGGTGGAATGGCCTTAATTTTCTCGGCCTCTACAGTTACTCTTTCTGTACCCAGAGAAGGCCCACCATTGAGTGTGTGTTCTGGGAAAGGCAGCTAGTGCTCGGATTGTGCAGCATTTTACCAAGTGGATTCCCACCACTGATGGCCTGGATCTCCTAGATGTGCTTGCAGGGGTCCACAGGGCGGCCCTTCCTCATCCCCTGGCTCCCGCTTGTCTCTTCCCATCTTTGCCTTCGTGGAAGGGGGTGTGTGCATGTGCACGTGTGTCTGTGTGTGTAGATTGCTTGGACATGAATGACATATTGTTGCTACCCCAGGGCCTTTGCTCTTGCTATTCCCATGTCTCAAACCCTGAGATCTCAGCTCAGATTTCACACCCTCAGAAAAGCTTCCCTTCACTGAATTATTCCCCTCTCCTTCACATCTTTGTGTTTGCTCGATCTCTGAGTCAGCCTCATGGACCAGCTCATGCTGAGGTCCAACAGCTTTAAAATGTCAGAGACTGTAAATAACACAGGATTATTTCTCACTTGTGAGAAAGATAGGGTCATCTTGGGTCAGCTGGAAGACCCTGATCTTAGTTGCCCAGGGGATGAGGCTCAAGGAGCAGCTGCTGATTTGCATGTCACTGGTCCCCCGGGGGTCTTGTGATAGTGAGGCAATGCTGCTGCCTGCAAACGAGACACATCGCTGCCTCACAAAGTAGTCAGAGAGCTAGCCCCAGGGCCCAGCTGCCAGGGCCCCGGAAGCCTACTGCTGTTGTGTGCCGGCAAGGGTGAGGGCTGGAGATGTGTGGGGAGGGGCACCACCCATTGATGGGCACATTCACCTTCCACAGTTTACTTCCTCCTATGCTCCTAGGACAGCAGGAGGAGCAGGAACCACACCCTTGCCTTGGTCACCACTGTTCACCAGTGCCTGGAACAGAGCTGGCACTGTCCTTGTTCGGTGCTGATCTGTGTCCGGGGGATGTGAGTCTGTGTGAGGTGCGGGCATGTGTGGGATGGGACGGGCAGCGGTGATTGCGTGTCTTCAGTGTCTTGTCTCCTCATAGGTGCGCTGGCCTGGAGTTTCTAGGATGGCCCCAACTTCAGCTATTACACTCTTTTCATGAGATAACACCTAATAGACTCTGTGTCTGGATTCTGTATTCAAAGAGCCTGGTCTCTATCCTCTGACCCCCTTCTTTGGAGCAAATCATTTCTTCCTTGATCAGAGAGAGGACATGTTTTTTGCTTTGGGACTCAACAGTTTTTTGTTTGTTTTAAGATTTTACTTATTTATTTATGAGAGACACAGAGAGGCAGAGGGAGAAGCAGGTTCCATGCAGGGAACCCGACCTGGGACTCGATCCCAGGATTCTGGGATCAGGATCTGAGCCGAAGGCAGATGCTCAACCACTGTGCCACCCAGGCGTCCCTCAACAGAGTTTTTTTTTTTTTTTAAAGATTTTATTTATTTATTAGAGATACACAGAGAGAGAGGGAGAGAGAGAGAGAGAGGCAGAGACACAGACAGAGGGAGAAGCAGGCTCCATGCAGGGAGCCCGATGTGGGACTCGATCCCGGGTCTCCAGGATCACACCCCAGGCTGCAGGCGGCGCCAAACCGCTGTGCCACCGGGGCTGCCCTCAACAGAGTTTTTAAAGATTCTGGGCTCCCAGGGCCCATGCAAAGCTGAAGCAGAAATTCACTCTTTGTTGAGATCCTGGCTCTGTTTCCCACTGTGTTCTCCACCCTCCCCTGTGCCGGCAGGTGGTGCAGAGGAGACATGCTCATGATGGCAAAGGTCAGGTCTCCTCAGTGGCCAGTGAGTGCCTGCAGCCCTTCATTAGTGCTGAGTGGATGGAGTAAGGCCAGCTCAGCCATCAGAAGGGGTGTTACCTCTCATTCTGGGGCTCATTAGTGGTCTTCAACCTCTGGGGCCTGGCCTGGCACTGACTCCCATCCGGATTTTGTCAGTACCTGGTGTCTCTGCCTAAAAATGCGCTACTGATGCTGCCTCTGAAAACCCACATTGTAGCTCTGCCAGTGTGTTCCAGAACCCCGAGTAAACTCATTTTCTCCTCTCCTGGAGCCCAGAAAAACAGCTCCTCAGAGTAATGGACGAGGAGGCCATCTTATACCCCAAACCACTTTGATTTCCAGGGACAAAAGGGAAACATACCATTGTGGTCACTATTTGTCATCACCTCATATGTGCATTTCACTCATAATTACTCACTTGGAACAAATGAATTTTTCCTAATCAAACTATTGCCAGTGAAGATATGGGCACATTTACATAAAATATTTCAAGAGCGTTGGAATGGATCCAATGAGCAAAGGAGAAGTAAGAGTCACAGACACGTCACTCTTTCTAACTGCACAGTTAGACTGAATGACTTTAGAATAATTATCCTTGGCCAGTGGTTTGCCACTGGGGTCATTTTGTCCCCAAGAGGATATTGGGCGCCGTGTGGATACATTGCTGATTGTCACGCTGGGACATTACTGGCATCTAGTGGGTAGAAGCTGGGGAAGCTGCCGAACATCCTGTGGTACCCAGGATGGCCTCCACACCCCCAATCCCCACCTTACGGAAAATAATTATCTAGTCTATCATATCAGTAGTGCCCAGGTTGAGAAACCCCGTCCTCTCAAAATGAGTTTGAGGCTTTTGTAATTAACACAATGAACCCAGTAGGAGATGTGACCGAATTATTGGATTTCCATTAATTGGAGACAGAGTATTTCATTTCTTCTGAAGGAGAGCTCATCACTTAGGACTATTTACACACTTTGGGTTTACAAGAGCCGGCAAATCCCTTCCATTGAATTTCTGCCCAGATGAGAAGTGTTGGAGAGACCCCAGGTTAATTGAACATTATAAGAATTCTGATTTGATTTTTTTTTTTATTCAAATGGCATTCAGAACACCACTGCACTTGTGGGCTAATCGTAACTCCTTCTCTAAATCCTCAAGCTTCCTGGAGCTGGAGGCACCATGTAGGTCTGTCTTTGTAACCCCAGTGTCCTTGCACTTAGGGGATGTGCAGGACACATCCCTTCTTTGAGGAGTTTTTGATTGTTCACTTGCGCTCTTTCTTCTGAATATATGTGTATATGTGCGTGTGCATGTGCGTGTGCATGTATGTATGTTTGTGTGTGTGTGTGTGTATAGGCACACATACATACATCTGTAGGCTTGTATTTAGTTTCTCTCTTTGTTCCAGTGGCATTTAAATAATCACCTGTGATCACCGGTATTTCTGCAGTGCCAGGAGCTCCGGCTTTACCCCCAGGGCCAGGTCATCTTTACTCTCCTTATCAGTACTGAGTCAATTATAACAAGACCTGCCTTCAAAACATTAACATTTCGCTGCTTGCCTTGCTGAAGGACATGAAGTCGTTTTTCTCTCTGCTGTGATGATTCTTCCCAGGTAGTTATCTTGGGTGGATCACTCTAAATTTTGAGAGTAACAAATACTTATTGAACACTCATTGCCTCGCAACACTCTGGGGGATTTGGCAGCGAACTCAATCTAGTCCCTGCTTGCAGTAGGTCGAACACAGGCCCTCTGGCCTCAGTATATCCAAACTTCACGCCCTGTCAAGAGTCAAGAGGAAGTTGACTCCAGGATAGGGCCCAGGTTTTATAGCCTTCCTCTGTGCTGGTGCTGGCTCCTCAGTGGGTGCTTAATAAATACTCCAGGAGAAGGTGGTTGTACCAGCAGCATGGATACCAATTAAATGCAAGGACCAGACCTCATACTTGACGACTTGAGATGTTAGTCTGCTGGCTTTGCCATTGTCTGCTTCTGGACAGTGGAAGTCTCTGCCTCTATTAAGGGACAGTGGGAATTAACTTGCCTGTCAAAAGTCTGAAGTCCAAGTTTGAAAATGTGGGAAGATGGTGGTGGATGCTGAAACTAAGACGGGGACAGGAATGTAGGCAGTGCTGGGGTCACGGGCAGGGGCTGGAAATTTGAGCAGCAATAAGACGAAGGGATAACACATGGAAGTGACTTTCCTCTGATGCTCTCAGCTGAGCCATACGGCTGTTCACTTCTCATTCATGTATGCATTCATCCATTCATTCATTCGTTCACTTATTCTTGATATATTTATGGAGTGCCCACTCTGCCAGCTGCAGTAGAGAAGCAGCAGCCAACATGATACAGGAAATCTCTGCCCCAACAAAATTTTCCACCTGGGAAGGCACATGATAAACCTGATAAGTAAGAAAAATATCTGCGATGTTAGATGTTAACTTCTCTGCAGAGGAAATAAAGCAGGGGTGGAGGTGGGGGTTGTGGGAGATACAGAGCACCAACACAGATGAGGGGATTTTAGGTGAAGCCATCAAGGAAGACCTCACTTAGAAGGGTTCATTTGAGTGAAGAGCACCTTATCAGATATGTGATTTGCAAAATGTTCCTCCCATTCTGTAGCTTGCACTAGTTGGTTTTTATATCTATGTCCTGGGTAGAACTAACTGTGGGTTGCTGATGGAGCCATGTGAGCTGCTAAGGAAAGGATCGGTCAAAGATGGCCAAGGCTGACGTCTGGAAGGGTGGAGGGATTATTAGCTGGGACGGGGAAGGTCCCACCAAGACCTTGTGGTGGAGCTGGTGAAAAGTGGGATTTCAGTCTCCAGCATTTTGAGTCTGAGATGCCTGTTAGGCACACAGTGGAGAGGTAAAACAGGGAATCAGATACAGGGGTTTGGGGGGATTCGTGAGAAATATCTGGGCTTTTGCGATACATTCCATGGCTTTTGGACCTTAGAGCTCTGCCTTTGTCCCAGGGCAGTGACTACCCCAAAGAGACTGCAGCAGGGTGTCCAACTCACCTGGGACCTGGATCTCTGCAGCCAGCCCATCTGGGACCTGTGGCAGTGCAGCCACGAACAAAGCCTGTGCCATCTCATTACTAGAGTTTCCTGAGTGGAAGCCACAGCATCCTCCTCTGTGCATGAAGATGTTGTTGCTCCTGAGAAGCCAGGACGAGGCAGGAGTGGGAGTGGGAGCACATCGCTGCTGACGTCAGGTGCAGCTGCTCGTTGGTCCTCTGCTGACCGAGCACCTGCAGCTGGCTGGGGTTTTGAATGCCCTCTGAGGCCTCGGTGGAGAAGCTAGCTAACCAGCAGCCCCAGGGTGTGCTCTGGCCTCGTTCACCACTGTTCTCATGTGGAGAAGCCGACCTGCCCTGTAGTGATGAAGGCACTGTGGCTGATGCAGAGGCAGAGAAGCCTTGCTTGACATGACAGAGGTGCTGCTTCACGTGCAAGCAGAAATTCTGAGAAATTGAATGCTCCATCTTAGGGTCCTCCTCTCTGCTTCCTACTGTGCGTGCCGTCCTGTCTGAGAGATGACCATGAACCAGTGGTAGAGAGTTAAGATCAGGTTCTGAGTCCTCAGAGCTGGGTGTGGAACCTGGCTCCCCTAAGCCCTGATGTTCATGAGACTGTTCACCCATGTATCCCTGGGGTTTCAGCTTCTGGGCAGGTGGTAGGATTGCATTGCTGGCCCCCTGTGGTCAGATGGGATGTGCGACTGCTCTGGCCAGTGACACTGTGACGGACGTGTCATGCATCTCTTTCAGTCAGGGTTTTCCTTGGCTATTGGAGGACCACCAGTGCTCCTTCTCCTGTTGGGTCAGACCAAGTGTATGGCTGTGCACAGTGGACACCCTTTGTGCAAAAATGGGACGAGAAGGAACGCATACATTTATTCATTTTAGATGCGTTGCACTATCTTTGCCGGGTTAATAAAGAAATGTAATAACACTGCTGACCTAAACCAGGGGTGTGGAGGATCTGGGGTAGAGCAGTGGGAGACAGAGTTTTCACTGTATTACCATTGTGCACCTTTTGAAATTTTAATTGTGTGGGAATTTGTTATTGATTCAAAATATCATTAAATTAAACAAACCATAATGCGGATTTCCCAGTTCCTGGCTCAGACAAACCCCAAAACCTCCACCCCAGGGACAAAGAGAACTATTACAGATTAACACTCACTCATTGTGAACACTGTCAGGGTGTATCACATTCTTTCTTAAGTCAATAAGCACGGATTTCATGTTTCACGTTAGTAGACTCAGAAATCGCTATGCTTCCCAGGGATATTTAAATTATTATGCACAATAAGAGCTTTCATTCTGGACGTTAATGGGGAAATCAGAGAGTGGGACATCTCCTAAAGGCTGCATTTAAGGAATCCGTGTAAGATGATTTCTGTGCCTCCTTTTCCTGGAAGGGTTTTGGGATGTTGCCAAAGACAGAGACAGAAAAAAAAATATGCAACTGGGTCAACTGTCTTAGCTGTACCCAGGCTTGTCACGGTGATTTCTGCAAAATCTAGTGAGCCTGGAAGTTAGCACGGGCTGTTAGTGTGAGAAATGGCTATGGGTTTGGCGGCCAAGGAAACTGAAGTGCCTGCACATTTGCTCATTATCAAGAGTTATTGTTTTTGGCTCTGGAGAAGTGTTAGCTAAGCAAAAATAAGGTCACCCAAACCAATCCGCAAGGTAGATTGTGCTTTAATAGACTAAAGGAGAAGAAAAACAGAAAGAACCTAAAATAATTTTCCTGGGGTTGTAAAATAGCGGAGTGGCTTGGTGGAGCCATTATGAGTTGAATTAAGAGTGGGGGGATTGCTTGGAGCATTTCTGATGAGGCATGTTGTTGAGATTCACACGGCCAAGCATCATCCACGAGAAAATGAGAGTTGGGAGGACAGCATTCTATTTTTAAATAGTCCGTTTCCTGTTTATAGACAGCCACACACTGTGGCACAGCAAACACCCAAGCACCTATCATTCCGTTTGTCAAATCTTAATATTTTGCCAAATATCCTGTGCTTTCTTTAACACTCTATGTTAAAAACTGTCATGTTTAAAACATAACAGAAGCAGTCAAAGCCTTAAGGTACCAATTCCCTGATTGCATTCTGGTCTCTCCCTCCCTGGAGGGAGCTCTTTGCCTGCATTTGGTCATTCTGAAATATATTATAGATATTCACATATATATATATGTATATGTAAACATTCTGGAAATGCTCTATTTATAAATAGAAAGTTATCCCAACTCTATGGTTTGATGGAGATATAGTATGTCATATATAATAGATATGATGATGTATGATATATGATATGATGTGATAGTATTACACTATTATACTGTGAAGGTCCATTTTTGCAATTAGCTTTCTCTTTCAAATTTATGGATTTTTGTGTGTGTGTGTGTGTGTGTGCATACATATGCACTATGGATATATTCATACATGTGTATATGCGTGCATACACACATACATACACATACCCACATACGTGGCTTTTTCTGGAATTTTATACAGATGGGCATTATGAAATCTTATTAGCAAGTCTTTTTTTTTTTTTTAAATAAAAGCTTTATTTATATTTTAGAGGGAGAGGGAGTGAGAATCTCAAGCCCTGATACAGGGCTCGATCCAGGACCCTGAGATCATGACCTGAGCTGAAATCAAGAGTCAGACTCTTCCCCGATGGAGCCATGTAGGGATCCCAGCCTTCTTTCACTCACTATAATGACTTTGAGGCTCCTCCATGGTGTTCTTCTTTCTTGCTGATTATGCTCCCTATGTGGACACTCCAAAACTTGGTCTTTTTAATCCTTGTCAAAAGGTATTTGAGTTTGTTTCTAGTTTTTGAAAATATTTCTGCTGAGTGTCCATGCACAAGCCTTTGTGAGCATGTGGGAGTTTTTTTTGCTCTTAGGTAAATAACTAGAAGAGGAATGGCTGGTCATATGCTATGTATGTGCTTAACATTAGAAACATGCTCACCTGTTTTCCGAAGGCAAACAGGTGTGTCTGAGAACAGCTCTGGTGCTTCATTTTCGCCAACGGTTGCTGTGGGCAGTTTGTCTCTTTGCTTTAAATTTAGCCACTATCATGGGTTTGCCCCATTCTCTCAATCTGATACTAATTTGCATTTCTCTATTGTCTAATGATTTCAAGCATCTTTTCCTGTGCTCACTGATGAATCGTGTTTCCTTTTCTGTAAAGGGTCTTTTCAAATTCTTTGTCCATTTTCATGTTTTGTTGTTTCTTTTATCGTGAAGTTACAAGAGCTCTTTATAGGGTGTCTTTATTGGGTGTATGTGTTGTGAATACTCTAAGCTGGTGGCTTGCCTTTTTGTTTTCTTGATGGTGTTTTTCAAGGATCAAAAGTTTTAAATTTTGATGAAGTCTGATACATCACATTCTGTGATTCACACTTTTTTAAAGGTTTTATTTATTTACTTGAGAGAGAGCATGAGGGGAGGGGAGGAACAGAGTGAGAGGGAGAAGCAGATTTCCCACTAAGCAGGGGGCCCGATGTGGGACTCAATCCCAGGACCCGAGATCACGACCTGAACCAAAGGCAGACAGATGCTCAACCACTGAGCCACCCAGGCTCCCCAATATTCTGTGATTCATACTTTTAGTGTTTCATCTAAGAACCAGTTACCATAATCAAGTCTGCCAAAAATTTGTCATATATTTTCTTACAGATACTTTTTAAAAAGATTTTGTTTATTTATTCATGAGAGATGCAGAGAGAGAGGCAGAGACACAGGCAGAGGGAGAAGCAGATTCCCCACTGAGCAGGGAGCTCGATGTGGGACTCAATCCCAGAACCCCAGGATCATACCCTCAGCCAAAGGCAGACACTCAACCGCTGAGCCACCAAGCTGCCCCTCTTACAGACACTTTATAATAAGATTATATTTAGCTATATGATGCGGTGTGTGTTACTTTTTATGTGTGGCATAAGGATGGTGTTCACTTTTATATCTGAATATCCAATTGACTCATTACCATTTGTTGAAAAAGCTTTTCTTTCCCCATTGAATTGTCTTGTCATGGTTATCAAACATCAAGACCATATATATGTGGGGACACCTGGGTGGCTCGGTGGTTGAGCATCTGCCTTCCGCTCAGGGCATGATCCCTGGGACTGAGTCTCCCATCAGGCTCTCCGCAGGGAGAGCTTCTCCCTCTGCCTGTGTCTCTGCCTCTCTGCCTCTCTCTCTCTCTCTGTGTCTCCCATGAATAAATTAATAAAATCTTAAAAAAAAAATAAGACCATGCGTATGTGGATCTACTTCTGAATATTATCTCATGCTATTGATTATGTCTACCTTTTGCAAACACAATCCGATTTGTAACTTTAAAGTAAATCTGGAAATCAGATATGTTAAGCCCTCCAACTTTGTTCTTAAAAACAATACTTTGGTTATTCTAGGTTGTTTGAATTTGCACACAAATTGTAGGACCAATTTGTCAATTTCTACCCAAGTCTGCTGCTGTCTTGATGTGGGCTACACTGGGTTTAGGTCAATATGGTGAGAATTAACCTTGTAATCATTGTGAGGTTTCCCACCTGTGAACATGGTATATGTTTTTACTCATGTAAATTTTACTGCATTTCTCTCAGCAATGTTTTATAGTGTCCAAATCTTGACTATTTCAGTTAGATTTATCCCTAGGTATTTTATATTTTGGATCTGCTGTAACTTTTTAAAGATCATATTTTCCAACTGGCTGCTGTTTTTAAATCCAACTATTTTATTTTTTTTATTTTAATTTTTATTTTTTTTTCCAACTGAGAATTTTGAATTTGATATCCATAACCTGGCAAAAATCGTGCAAAAGAAAAAATTTTGGTAACTGTTTTGTAGATTCCCTGAGATTTTCTATCACCTGTTTGGTAGGAACAATTGTATTCTGACCCCCAGATATATTTTCCTTATTGATGCTATGCTTTCTATTTTCTTTAATTCCAAATTTATTTTTTGCAGGGCTCCGAGACGTCCAGAACAATTTTGAATAAAAGTAGTGAGAGTGGAGTCCTTGCCTTGTTTCAGATCTGAGGGAGAAACCAGGAGCAAATCTTTCTTTGTTGCCTGTGATGTTTCTGAGGTTTCACATAACTGTCCTTTACCATTTTGGGGGTCCCACGCTGCTCCTCTTTTCTTAGAGCTTTTATTATGAATGGCACTAGGATTAGAGCTGCCCCCAAGAAACAGAGAGAAAGGCCACTGTGGGGTCAGACGGACTTGTCAGCCTTGCCACTGTCCCCTGAGCTATCTCTGGCTCTGGAAGATTTTCACTCTTGGCTGATAAAGCGAATCATTCTAAATGGTGATTGATTATAAGGTCCTGCTTTCTCTCCAAGTGGGGCGGAGGGGTGGCGGGTGGAGGCAGTAAATTAGCACAATAAGCTGTCCGGGCAGTAGGAGGCCTAATGGGACAGAACACAGTCTAACCTGTGAGGGGCCATCCCTCCACACTGTGATTACATGTCCATGTCCGAGTTTCCCTGTGACTCTTGTGAGCTTCTGTAATGTCTACGTTTGGGATGCAGCCCTGTATAGCTTCTGTGGATCTGGACAGAATAAGACAAGGCTGTCCTGGTTGCCCAAATCAAGGTGGCTTTGACTTTCTTTTTTCTTTTTTCTTTGTTTTTGCTTGCCAAGTTTTAAGGAAACAGGGTCCCAGAGCACTGGCCCCCACGTGTGGCTGCATCAGACATTGTATGAAGAAGATGTGCTGACAAACCCCGGCACAGGGTAGTGACTCATCTATTGTAAAAAGAAGCTGCTATTAATTCAGAAGAGAGACGCTCTCCGGGGGGGGGGCCTCTCCATTCTGAACTTCCAAACTGTAAAGGGGCAGGAAAACTCACCCAGTGAGGATGCCCGCCTGCTATTATTACTCCTGACTTCTGTGAGGATCATTTTGTCTCCCGAGGGCCTGGCCATAATTCCACGTTTGTGAAACGCGGTGCTTGGCATGGAGCTGCAGACGCCACCTGTCCAACAGGCTTGAAATAGTTTCTCGAGAAGTGGGCATGTCCCATAGATGACTGAACGAGAAGGGGTGTAAAAGACATTAGAAGAGTGGGGCTGGCAGGCTGGGTGACATGGTCCTGTTTAAGTAAAAGAGGCCCCGGGGGCAGGCTGCGCTGATTGCCTCTGCGTGGGAAGGGGAGGCAAGGAAGGCCAGAGCCTCCAGTTTTTTCAAAAACAAGCTAAAATCAACTGTTATTTCTTAAGAATTTTTTCATTTTAAAAATTAGTTCAAACAGACCAGCAAACAGGTAAAGAGCACCCACATTTGCAAGCTTTGTGGACAGTTATTAACAATAACCCCCTTAGAGAGCTGTGTGGACCGTGTAGCTGGTGGTTTTTCCTCGGTGCGGCCTGCAGTGTGAGGGGCTGCTGGGGACTGTGCTGGCTGTCCCCGGGGGGCAGCGGGCAGAGCATTGGTGACTATGTATGCCCGCGGCCCTTCCATATGGCTCTGATGAGCCTTCCTGCTCAGCCCCTGTGTGGCCCACCGTTGCGGAGAGTCGTCGGGAAACTGGGAGAGGAACCCAGTGTCCTGAGACCACTGATGGGTAACGGAGAAGAGGCGTCCCTGACAGTGCTCCTGCAGTGATGGCACCCCCTGGAGAGCTCTGATAACCGTCTCTAGCCTTAGGCGGGTCCTCAGCCTGGGTGATTCTGTCCCCAGGAGACAGTTTTGTACCCTCCCCGAGGGCGGGGGCTGTTGCCGCTGGCACCTGCTGCGCAGAGGTCAGGCCAGGGACCCACTGCAGGCCTCAGACTGCCCCTTCACAACAGGGGAGCATCGGTGGGACTCGGTGGAGAGAGCCTGCTTCAGTGATACCAAGGTCACGGGATCTTGCAGCCACTCTGCTCAATTTGCCTCGCGTTCGTTTCGGTTTTTAACCAGAACTCAGTAGAAGCATGGGACGAAACCCTTGGGTCAGAGAGACATGGGCACTGTTTGGATGGTTTTGCATGTCCGCTGGCAGGAACGAGCCCATGGGCCTCCGGCCTACAGATGGGGCTCTGCGTGGCCCCTCACCGGCCCGGGCACCTTCTCCCTCTGGAGTGTCCACGAGTCCTCATGGAGATCCGGCGCTCAGCCTGGCCCCGGGCGGTGGACACTGGTGGCCTGGCTTTGGTCTCCATGGTTGTGTCTGCTCCCAGCTGGCCAGCGCTCTGGGGGCTCTTGATGCAGCCACTCCAGCCAAGCCTGGGCCATTTTTTGAGCATGTAGAGGTTAAGAGCACAGACCCTGAAACTGGACTAACTGACTTCAAATAACAGCCCTACCACTTGTCAGGTTTCTTTTTCTTTTTCTTTTTTTTTTTAAGATTTTATTTATTTATTCATGAGAGACAGAGAGAGAGAGAGAGAGAGGCAGAGACCTAGGCAGAGGGAGAAGCAGGCCCCATGCAGGGAGCCTGATGTGGGACTCGATCCCCAGTCTCCAGGATCACCTCTGGACTGAAGGCAGCGCCAAACCACTGAGCCACCCGGGCTGCCCACTTGTCAGGTTTCTAAGTGGAGAGGCTACGTAAAGCCAGTGTATCAGCTTTCACACCTGCAAAATGGAATCAGTGTTAGGAACCAGTTCCCATGGCGATTGCAACCGTTGGATCACTTGATCCACATACATGCTCAAAACACCACCGACAGATGCTCGCTGTATGCTGCGTACTCACCGTCACTGGTAGCTTCTTCAGATACGCACTCTCATGGGGGCATTGCTTGCGAACAACCAAATCCCATCACTGCTGAAATGGTACTATTTTGTTGAGTTTCTCTGCAGTGTTGATGAGCAGAGCCTAGCTAGGCGTCTCCCAGCGTGAAGAGGACTGTGTGTTGGCTCTGAGTTTAGCACAGGTAAGGACTCGCTTTGCAGAGTGCCGTAAAGAAGGCCCTTTCTTCTGGACACAAGCTGGATTCTGGGGAAGATTTTACTGGTTCCATTACCTTCTCCTGAAAAGTGTGGACGTAGGACAAAATTTTGGGAGAAAGTTCTTTGGGGGGGAAAAATGGCTCTGAAATGCCTGTTAACAATTTTCATCCTTTAGATTTTCTACAGTTTGAGGAGGTTTATCATAAATGCTTGGGAGGAATTATAAAGGAGATGGTGCAGTGTCTGCCTTCAGCCTGGCCAGCACCTGCATGCATAGAACAGTTGGAGAATGTGGAGGCCGAGAAAATTAAGGCCATTCCACTTCAAGTTCAGCGTTAGCCCACGTCCAGCCATCCCAGGCCCCTGTGAATAAGAGCTGAACTTTACCTTACTTCAGTTACAGGAAGAAAACAGCTTCCAGCTTAACGCCCTAGAAAGCCCCATATTAGAATAAAAACTGAGCCCAAGCCAGTGGCAGGAAGCCCCTAGTAGAATGAGAACAGAGCTCAATGCCCTTGAAGGCCCCATATCAAAATGTAAACAGAACTTGAGGAATTGCTCCAGCCCTTCTGGAGGTCCCGAGACCAGCCCTTAAAACTAAGCTGAAACCCACCTCGGGGTCCAAGTCCCTGCTCCGCTGTGTCGGGTACACCTGGACCCAAGCTCGAGCTTGTACATAAACCCTCGAGTGTTTGCATCGTTGTCGGCTCCGTGGTGGTTTCTCGGATTCGCGATCTTGGGCACAACAGAGAATCACCAGCAGGAGGGTCCTGAGGGAACGAGAGCCCTGTCGTCATTTCTTCCTTTTTGGGGCTGAGCTTGACTCTGTGTCGAGCAAGCATCTGTTGACCTAGACTAGATCTTGGAAAGGCTTCTGGTCTCTACAGAGAAGTTCCAGATGTCAGCCCTGAGTCCACTGCTTCGGTGGGAAGGCCCAGTCTCTTTTTAGCCTTTCCTACAGATGACTCTGAATATGACCAAAAGTCACGTTTCTGGGTGGCAGGCACTCAGCAGGGCGATTGCCATGTGACCACTGACCCTTACCCGTGAGGCCCGAAGACAGCATACTGGGCTTTTTCATGGAAAAGCTGTAACTGGAATTAAGTAATAAGTGATGAGAGTTTATTGAGAGATCACCAGAGCCAGTGATGCCTCTGCTGCGTCCTATTCTATAGAGGAAGGAGAGATGAAGCAGGGAGAGGAGATGCCCTTGCTCCGAGGAGAGGACGAGCCCGGTCCTCGCTGGCCAGGGCCTCCCCGGGAAGCCCCAGCAGGAAGTGGGAGAGGGTGGGAGACTCTGCCTCACAGCCGTTCTGTACGCTTCGAACCAGCTCACCGTGTTTAATTAAACATGATTTCTGTCTGTAGCCCACGGATGTATACAAACCCAAACAGAGATGTCTGTAGGGGAAACAACAGCTTTTACTTAATCCAAAGCAGGTGTGTTGCCAGCGTGAGCTAGTGGCGCTCGGTCATTCTGTCACTGGCTGCTCTGTGCGCTCGCTGCTGACAGAGGGTGGCAGATTAGGAGCAGATACTCCTGCCAGGGTCCGTCGCAGACGCCTCGGAGTCATCTGGTTGGGTCTCCACTTTGGCCATCCATCTGCCTCTGTGCAGGAGAGGTCCAAGAGTTGGCATGCTGGAGGAGAAGGGGCAGGAGAGGCACGTGCCACCGCTATTCAGGGAATCGTACCTGGATCCAGGAAAATCTCCATTCAGGTCTCTGCCTTGACCAGGGGGCACTGACACCTGGGCCTGTGTCCTGCATCTCAAGTTCTCGGGCAGACTTGGCCCGCCGGCGTGTTGTGTTTGCCCGATCAACATGTGAGGTCCTGTGCGCTCCTTTTCAAGACTGGAGTTTAGGAATTTTACCTGATGTTGAGATGTTAGAAGATCTGGCAACTCCGAGCCGATGGCCTTGTAGCAGTTGGAGCCACAAGATAGTCGTTTTGACTCAAGGCCATCATGTGGCGTGTGTTCGTGGAAGGATGTCTTTGTCTCCAATTGCCCTGAGCTCGCGGATACCTTGATGAGCAATGCCTGACTGCCCGCGACTGATACCGATTGTGGCCTCATTCTGGGACTGAAAAGGCCAACGATTCTGTTTGGCTCAAAGCTTTCTGTCGTTTGTTTAAATTCCTCCTGGATAGTTTTGTTCAGTGGTCTGCGGTGGTGCTTGTCACAAGGGCAGAGCTTAAGGGGAGGCTTTTGATCTCAGGTGCGAGGGGTGCAGGCGTCCAGCTGACGAAGGCGCTCTGCACTGTTACGGCGATCCGGGGGTCCCGAGTGCTTTGCTACACACCTCGTGGTGTGGTTTCCACTGTGGGGTGCATAGGGAAGAGACGGTGACGTTTTCCTCGAGCGTCTGACAAAGCGGTTAACTTGGTCCTCGTCAGACATTGTGTTCACTTCCCATCTGGGAGCTCCCCTTCCTCTCAGCCCTTTTTAAAAGATGCCCTGGGGTCAGGTAGGACTGAAGGCCACCGAAGTAATGGGCTGTATCCGTCCTCTCTCGCTGCTGTAACAAATTAACCACAGACCATGGCTTAACGGAAGGGGATGTATTCTTCTACAGCTGTGTGTGTCACACGTCCCACATGGGTCTCCCACCCTGGGCCCAGCACCGGTCCCCCCTGGGGGCTCCAGGGCAGAATCTGTTCTCTCGCCTTTCCCAGCTTCCAGAGGCTGCCTACACCTGTTGCCTGGGGACTTCTCCATCTTCCAGCCTGCAGCTGGTCAAGCTACACCACTCGGACGCTGGCATTTTTGTCCTTCTCTTTCCTTGCAAGGACCCTTGTGATTATGTTGGGCAACATATTCACAGGTTCTGAGGATTAAGATGAGGACATCCTGGGGGGCGTTATTCTGTTTATTGCATAAATTTAAGCAGGTTCATCTCTGGTGAACCACTCAGAGCCTTTAATATGCAAAGGGCGTGTGATAATCCACAAAGGGAGGAGTGGTTAGTGTCCCCACGACCCCAGGGCTCTTGCACTGTCCCCCTTACAATGTTCTTTTGTGTATTGTCACAGAGCACACCCCACTCTCTCCAGTCTGTGCAGCCCATCTGGGTGGCTCGGTCCCTGCCTCCTACTCCCACTTACATCGATACAGCCTCCTTGTCCCCTGCCAAGTGACAGAAGGCACTGGCTTTCTGCCCAGCTGTTGTGAGCACCCCGGCTCAGCTCAGATCTGCTGTAGGCCATTGCATGAGCAGTTCCCTGGGAAAGCGTACACCCTGAGGTATTTTCCTAGTAAGCTCGTTTCTCATTCAGGTCTCAACTCAGCTGTCGTTTTGGGCTACTGTGGATCCTTCTCGAGTGTCCCTCACCCTGCGAGAGGCTGGCTGGAGGAGGAACTCAAAAGGAGCATAGAGCTTATTTACATCAACCCATTGGGTAGCACTGAGTTACAATCCTGTCACTGCAAGCCCTTGCCTGAACAAGTGAAATCTTCAATGGGCAGTTGAGATGCTCTGTGTCTGTGCGTTCACCTAGCACTTAATTTGGGATCAATGTGAAGCCGACTTCTTAATGATTTCATATGTGTTTATTTGTTCTTCAAGTGGGGAATGAGTACATTAGAGACCCAAGTCACCCCATTAGTGTGTTTAAATCGATTTGTATTTCCAAGGACCAGTCTCGTGGGCCAGAGATCGTCAAGGAAACCCTGTGGTCCAAGGACTGTGGGAAGGCCCGATGAGAACTTTGGTTTGCTCTTCCTTTGTTTTGTAGCAGTTTCCTTTTGAAATGAATCTCATGGCACTGTGTGATGGGCTTCGGGAGCTTGCACGAGGCTGTCCCGGAAAGCCCCTTACCGATGACGGAGCACTGTCGCACTTACAAGTTCTATGTGATGTGCAAGGCTGTCCTAATTTGGGTTTCCCCTTCCCAGCCCCAGTACCCTTTCAAGGCAAATGTTCACATTTATAAGAGAAATCTCCACTTGTAAGGGCATGTTTCTGTCTGTACCAAGAAGAGGGGGAGGGCTCCAAGATTCTACAAAGTCCTGTCAGTGCAGAAGGCAGGGACTTAAATCTGCACCACCACACTACCCTGTTTTGTCCTGTTCACCTGTTATTGCATGAGGATCTCAGCCAAGAACCCAGAGGGCAGAGGGGACATGATTTTAGTGTTGTTCCCAGATATTTCCAGGTTTGGGGCACATGGGTCCTCTTATGCAGGGCAGTGCAACCGGCAATTCAAGTGTGATCCCAGTCATAATCATTTTGGGGCTGAACACATTATCATCATTGCAAGAAACCCCCGAGAATTTCTTGTATGTGCATGTCACTTTTCCATGGATGTTGTTCCAACATGGTTCCTGGGACATGGACCCTGTGTGTGCAGGTGTGTACAGCAGTCTTTAGCTAACCTGGCATGGACATGTATGTGAGTGGGAAATTAGTCTTTTTTGTTTGAAGCCTTGATATGTGAGTGGCTTTGTTTTTTTTACTCTACGCTCTGCCTGTCCTGTTGGATTCACCATCTCATAGGGTTGTCTGGAGCATTGATAGTTGACAAGCAGGGACAGCCAGAGCGGGGCCTAGTCTGTGGGAATGAAAAATACAGCTGCCTTTCCTGTGCTTGGTGGGTCTGGTGGAGCTGGGTGTTCTGTTTGCACGTGGTCCTGGCCAGCCCATCTCAGCTGGATGGGGCACAGTGAGAATGGGTGACTGCATCCTCTTTCCTGGGAAGCTCTGCATTCAGAACAGGCAGCGAGCCCGGTCTGCACTGGATGCTAAAGATGCTGTGGGCATCGTGATCCAGTGGAGAGAGCTATGAATGGGGAGATGGGAGTCCAAGCCCTCATATGGTCGGGGAGACCCTTTGAGATCCATGTTTTATTGCCCACAGCTGTGGCAGGAGGGGTTGAAGTGGGTCAGCTCTGATCCCAGTGGTATTCAAACTGCAGTCTTCAGGGACACACCAGAGCAGCCTCTTTGTCTTCCTGTTTCAGAGTCTGGGTCTATGGAAACTGCAGTTCCATTTGAGGGGAGCAGAATATGTGACCCCAAAATGTGCCACTTTGGCATATGGATTATTTTTTGAGCCGAAGGCAATTAAGACCCAGCAGATTCAAGAACAAATTTTACCTCCCCCTTAACTACCTATAAGGAGTATAGGTAGAAAGAAAGCTATCCCCAGAGACAGATTTTCTCTGAGAGCTTGATCTGTGTGGCAGAGCAGACACCTGCTCCCTTCCTCATCCTGTGAGTCACCGTCCCCTCCCTCAAAGCGCCTGGCCCTCTCCCATTCCTTCACTCAGGATTGCATATAAGCCCCAACTGCCTGATGTGCCTTGAGTCTCCTATCTTTGGCGCTCCCATACTTAAGAAACTAAATTTGTTTTCCTTCTGTTAATCTTCGTCATGTCAGTGTAATGATTAGACCAGCTGGAGAGCCTAGAAGGGAGCAAGGGAAATTTTCTCCACCCCTGCAGGTTAGAAAGGGGACCCACATGTTACCCAAGGTGACATTTGGGCTGGAAGAGCCTTGCCCTGGGGCTGCTGAGTGAATCCTGGCTCTCCCACCTCCCAGCTGTGGGACCTTCGTGAACCTGTCCACATTCTTCAAGCTGGCTCCCGTTTCCTCATCCACAAAAGTCGTTCAGTAATTGGATGCAGTAAAACCATTCTGGATTCTCAGGACATGCCAGGCACTGTTCTAGGCAAAGGAATAGGTGACAGACACAGTGCAGATGGAACTCAGAGTGTGGTGAGCGCAAGTGTATCTTATTCTCGTTTGGCTGTAGATCCTTTCCACAGCGTGGCATAGCCTGCAGACTCAGCTCACGTTCATGTGTTTAAATGCGTACTTAAAATACGGAGCATTGTAAAGGCAATGCATTACACTGAGATGCAGTTATCAAAATCCGTGAAATAGGAGCATACGTACTTCTTCGTTACCGCATTAGTAACAAGATCAAGTGGCAGGTCCAACAGCTACTATAATTTGCAGTTGTGCTGGGTGTAATTGACATTTTGAAACATCTGCTGTGACTGTAATATGATATGAAAATATCTGTAATTTCCGCTGGTGATAAAGTCCCAGATACTGCTAATACTACTATGCTTTGTTGCCTGTATTTGTAATAGAATCTTTGAAGGAAATGTTAACTTTACATTAGAAGTTTGTGAACATAAAAACACCATTTTTACTGCACCCAAGACGATGAAATCTATCTCTGGACTCCCTAGCATCTTCAGATCAATAATCCTGAGTGGAGAGATGCAAAATAGAAAGATTCATGAACAAACATATGCGATGGCAGGATTTTTAAGTATTATAAGTCAAAATGAAGTAGGGGGCAGGGGAGAAGGAGAGGGTGAGGGGACCTCCTGGAGCGGGCGGAGTGGTCGTAGAGAAACCTGCAAGCAAGTGGTGTCCCCAGAGAGACCTAGAGGGAGTGAAGGAGTGAGTAGGTCTTCCTCTGGAAGAGACCCCTTCCCAGGACAGGGAACAGGAGTTGCAAAGGCCATGAGGTGGGGGCCTCTTTGGTGTATTTGGGGAACTGGAAATTTGTCTGTGTTCACAGCAGAGCAAGTGACAGCGGTGGGGGATGTGCTCAGACAGTTCACATGGGGGGCACCCAGGGTGGGCTTACAAGATGGGGCCACTTGTACCTCCGTCAGCGTACTGCTGAAGGAACAGAATGTGTGCAATACGCATGGACCTTGAGGTTTGCGGGGGACACAATATTTAAATCTACTTGGATACTCAAAACGTAATGGCTTGGGGCTCCTGGAAGAGGACTGCCGGTGATGCTGGTGGAAAGAGAAGGGCGTCCTCCCACAATGTGGATGTGGAGTGGCCTCCCTTGGGCACCACCCTGGTTCCTCAGACCTTCCCAACGCCTCTGCTAAGCAACCTGCCCCTTCCCAAGACAAGACCTCCCTCCTCCAGCAGGTGTCCTGCGCGACATTTGAATTTTTTTTTAAAGATTTTATTTATTTATTTGAGACAGAGCAAAAGTGAGAGAGAACACAGAGGGAGAGGAAGGAGCAGACCCTCTGCTGAGCAGGGAGCCCAGTGTGAGGCTCGATCCCGGGACCCTGAGACCACGACCTGAGCCAAAGGCAGACGCTCAACCACTGAGCCCTCCAGTTGCCCTCAGATGGTTTGTTTCTTTTCGCTTCTTGTTTTTATTCCCCCAACGTTTTCTTTTTTTTTTTTTTAAGATTTTATTTATTTATTCATGAGACACGGAGAGAGGCAGAGACACAGGCAGAGGGAGAAGCAGGCTCCATGCAGGGAGCCCGACGTGGGACTTGATCCCGGGACCCCAGGATCACACCCTGGGCCAAAGGCAGGTGCTAAACCGCTGAGCCACCCAGGGATCCCTCCCCCAACGTTTTATATCTCCAAAGCATTCAGTGTATCCCGCTCTGCATTCTCTGCAGGCTCCCCCCACACACCTACAGCACCTCCCTGTTGGCTTCTTACATGTTCACAAAAATGCCTCCGTTCTCTACGCACCTCTTTACAGATCACACTTCCCACTAGAGGTCAGCAGAGGAGACCCGAAACAGTTTATAATATTTCATAATTTCAATGTGCATAATTTATTCCACCTTCCGTTTTATTTGGCTGTTCACGCTATCTCCAGGTTTGGGTTTCTCTGCCCGGTTTTGGCCCTCCCCGCGCAGCGCTGCCACGGACCACCTTTCACCCAGGTCCCTGTGGCTTGTCCCCATAGTTTGATCACACCTAGAAATCACGGGCAGGATCAAAAAGTGTGCGTCCTCGTTTCCATTGATTTCTGACAGATTCGTGTTCCTGCGAGCAGCACAGAGAATGCAGATTCCGTCCCGTGCTTGGCTGTGATCGTCACTCTTTGAAACTCTCACCGGCCGCGAGTGGGCGGACCGAGAGGCTCCTCTGTCTGCCATCTGACAGCTCCGGCTTCTGAGGTCCTTCGGGGAAATTCAGTCTGAAATGCCCCAACAAGTTTGATTGTTCTCCCTTAAAGACACTTCCCTCTTCCAAAGCTTTCAGCCTTGGACTGTTAAGTAGCAGCTGCCCTGGGGCATGCAAGTGTGTAGAGCACATAGAGGATGTATTTAACTCGGATTCGAAGGAAGGGGGGAGCACCGCTTGCCCTCAAAAACAACAAAAGACACATTTAAGGTCAAGGTCACACACAATAGCAGCAGCTCAGCCCCGTAAAGCCAATTGTGGGGACCAGAGATGAGGGTTCAGAGAAGCCCCAGCTTGAGATGCAGATGGGGGGCGCCTGGCAGCCAAGCATGTCCCAAACCCAATGGCAGTGGAAAGCCATGACCTGGGGACCCAGTGGGGGTCAGGTGCAGAGCAGTGGCAACTCCTGTCTGACAGATGGCCCTGTGCTGAGGCTTTCTGAGCCTGGACATCGGGGTACAGCAGCCCCTGGGGCCCCTGGGATAGGTCTCATCATAGCCATAGGTCCAGGCAGGGAAGACGGGGCAGCTGGGCTCAGCGTTGGTGAAGACAGTGGGGTTCCGGGGGCAAAGGGGCAGGGGTCCACACTGGTGGGCTGGCGGAGGGCTCTCCTGCTGTCCCTCCTACCCCCACGGTGAAATCCCTCTCAGGGACTGTCCTGGAGCCCAGGCACCCGGCGAGGACTAGGAGATGGGGTGATGCATCCTTCGCTTTGCCTTGTGTCGTCCTCTCTTTGGGGGGCTCTGCACTCTCTGCGCGGCTTCCTCCTGGCCTGGAGCTTTGGCCCCTCGTTTTCGTTGTTTGGTTGCTGAGACCACCTAGCCCTGCGTCTTGCTGACGCCTCTCCCACCCCCAGGTTCTCTTCCAGGAGTCTTACAGCTCCGGGCCTGACCTTTATGGCTTTCACCCTCTTTGAATCTGTCGTCGGGTGTGGTGTTAGATAGTGTCCAGTTCCGTTCTTCTGCACATGGGATCGGGTTTTCCCAACACCCTCGTTTGAGGACCCCGTCCCCCCCCCCCCCCACTCTTGCTCCCTTGTGGAAGATCACGAGACCACATCCATTCATTTGGGGCCGTCTGTTCTGTTCTATTGCTCTGTCTGTCCTCATCCCAGTGCTGTGCCATTTTGATTATTCTAGCTTTGTGGTATAGTTTAAGACCAGGGGGTGTGAAACCTCCAGGTTTGTTCTTCTTTCTCTACATAGTTTAGTTTTTGTTTTCTTCTTAAAGGCAGTTAGATCCCGTGCACTCTAAGTCACCGGATCTGGCAACAGCCTCTTCCCTCCAGGTGTGCTTCACCTGCCTCCCAGGATTGAACACAAGCCTTCACATTGAAGGATCAAGTGACAACGTGCATTATTTTTCCTGTCCGGTAACGGGACTAGCTTCAAACAAGTGCCTAAAATTGCCTGCCGGGGTCTCCCCTTCCGGATGGAATTTATAAGAGTTGGTGTCCATGAGCTATACCCTTAGCAGAAATCGTCAGCTGTGCTGATTTAACTATGCCTCTCATTTTCCATCTCTGGTGGAGGCTGGAACAGCTGGCGTCCGCCCCAGCATAAGCTTCCAGGGAGTGACCACTCGAGCATAGCAAGGAGCAGGGTTATTATAAAGCAAACATATTTCAAACCTTCGATTCCTGTTGACCCCTGCATCCCAGCTGGTGGCATCTTTTAGGGAAGGACATGCGATGGTCAGCTTTGAATGGGACACAGGTACTTGTTGGACACGGCTCAATTAATGGTCCATTTCTCTCACAAAAGTAGACATGCGTCCTAATCTGGGGTGATCCTTGGAAGCAGTGGTGCCACCTCTAAGACTGCTATGGGCTGGTAGATGGCCCAATACTGTGACTCCTGTAACAGAAACAGAGCCGCCTGCATTGGACAGTCCATCCTTCTGGATTGTACGAGTCCTTTGCAAATCAGAAAAGCAAATAAAAAGTCATAACAGTTTCCTCCTGTTTTTGTTAAAGGATGAGAAAGATTGGGCTTTCTTTTCAATAGGTAGTAAATAATCCTTTTGTGTTTTTCTTTTTTTAAAGATTTTATTTATTCATTCATGAGAGAGAGACAGAGAGACAGAGAGGCAGAGACACAGGCCGAGGGAGAAGCAGGCTCCATGCAGGGAGCCTGACGTGGGACTCGATCCTGGGTCTCCAGGATCACGCTGTGGGCCAAAGGCAGCACTGAACCACTGAGCCATCTGCGCTGCCCTTTTGTGTTTTTCTAAAGAGGAACAGGACCGTTTATTTTCTGTGTTGTTTTGTGTGGTGTTAGGAAGTAAATCGGTGCATATACAGCTGTGCTGTGCAGGATGATGGCCGCACGTGGCTGTCTGAATTTAAATCATTGCAAAATTCAGTTTCCCAGTGCTCAGTAGCCATTATGCTGCCTGGTCAGCACAGGCGATAAAGCATTTTCATCTCATTGCACGAAGGTCTGTGCACAGGTGAAGACACAATGCTGTTGGGTGGGATGAGATGCGGGAAGCTGAGAACAGCTTTGCAGGAAGCACTTCCGTAACTAACCTGGGTCCTAGAACATTATGGGTGTGCATTCAGAAAGCACATCAGAATTTCTTTGGATTATAACAATTTAGCAGATCATCTGACTTAGACATTAAGCTGTTTCAGTTGATTAATACTGCTTACCTCCTCTCTCTGAAGGAGAAGGCAGTGAATAGTTTATCAAATGGAAAAAAAAATACTTGTCATAATTGTCCTCGTAATTCTTTTTGTAAATGAGGCGTTAGAAGAATTCCTGCCGCTTCTTCTTCTTTTGAAGATTTTATTTATTTATTCATTAGAGACACGGAGAGAGGCAGAGACACAGGCAGAGGGAGAAGCAGGTTCCTTGGGGAGCCCGATGCGGGACTCAATCCCGGGACCCCGGGATCATGACCTGAGCCGAAGGCAGATGCTTAACCACTGAGCTACCAGGTGCCCTTCTTTGGCTTCTTCTGATGTGAATTCTCTTAGGCTCCATCTAGCTCCTGTGCTTCCTTTTGGTGAATACAATGTGGCAGAAACAGTTCCAGAACTTATAGCCTAGAGTTATATATAATTCACATAAATATAATTTTCAGAGAGTCTAATTCTTTGGTATATTCTTATCCAAAAGAGAGAGATTAAACTGAGTTGGGGGAAGAAAAGGGATCAAAATTCTCCATTGTATTTTCCCTAAAGAATAGGGAAGTTTTCCCAAGTTCTAATTTTCCCCCTTTATTTTTTTTGAACAATAGAATATTCCCGAAATAGGTCTTTAAAGATTATTTATTTATTTATTTATTTATTTGTTTATTTATTTATTTTATTCACAAGACATACAGAGACATGCAGAGAGAGAAGCAGGCTCCCATCCCAGGACCCCAAGATCAGGACCAGAGTCAAAGGCAGACGCTCAACCACGGAGCTGGACTGTTTCTACTCTTCTGCGGTGCATCTTAGATGCTGGGTTTTGGGTCAGCAGAGCAGGTCCGGGGCCCAGGAAGGGGACAGGGTGCTCTGACCTGCCGGCACACCCCGGGCACCAGACCCCGCAACCTCAGCCACAAGTCCAGGAGACTCGAGGCGCCACTGTGCCGTTCGGTGCTGTGTCCTGAGCACCCTCTGTGTTCCCCGTGGCCTTGCGGAATCCGCGTGGACCCCTCCTCCCCCTTGCCCGCGCTCCCAGGGCAGGCAGCAGGCGGCCGAGCTAGGGCAGTCAGCCCGCTAGTGGCCACCGCATCCCACGTGGCACCTGCTGATTGACAGGTCCTATTACACAGTTAAATAAAGTCGTTACTTCAGGCTGGATTTTTTTTTTTAACAGTTTTATGCTTTCCCTCTGGAGCGTTTCCCCACCGTGGTGCCGTCTAATCAAGTTTTAAGTTTTAATTAAACAGCTGTCATTTGCTTGTTAGTCCTGTGGCAACCTGATGTTTTATTAAATTTTAATCCAGCCCAAGCCGAGTGAGATTTATTGAGACAACAAAGGGACGGAGCAGAGGGAGCCCAAGGGCAGGCCAGGGGCGGGGATGGAATGGGAGAGCGGTGCAGGAGGAATTTTCGGGAAGTGGTGCAGGTGGGGTGAGCGCAGCAGGGCAGCGCGGGTGGTCTCCCTCTCCCAAAGCTCAGCCTTGGCCGTGCCCCCCTCTGCCCTCCCCTCCCTCGGGGCCCCAAGTCCAGGCCTCCCCGCCGCACCTCTAACCCCTCCTGTTGTCCCAGGATCAGCCCCCAGGAGTGGGTGAAAGAGAGGGGCCCTCCCAGGTCCCCGAGGGAATCTTCCCTCTCCCAGTGATAAATACCTTGCTCGTCACCAGAAATAAAGCCCCCGGGGCTTCCAGAAGTGCCTTCACATGCCACCTTCACAGCGTGGCCAGCAGCACACAACACTGTGCCTTTACATACTTACATTTTTCCTTAAAGTAATTCATCTTTTAGACTTAAAAAAAAAAAAAAACAAAAAACAAACAAACAAACAAGCAAAAAAAAACAACCACCAAATGTAGCCACACTCCAAGTCTACAATCCAGAAACATGAGTTTTGTGTGTGTGTTACGAAGCATCTGGCTTTTGATTTCAGCTCAGATCATGATCTCAGGACGGTGAGGTGGAGCCTGTCATTGGGCTCCCCCGCTCAGCGCAGGGTCTACTTGAGACTCTCCCTCTCCCTCTGCCCTTCTCCTTGCTCACTCTCACTCTCTAAATAAATAAATAAAATCTTATAAAAATAAAAGAAATACATATTAAAATATTAATAGTAAAAAAACACCGAAATCTCAAACCAAAAACAAAAATAAATTCATATATGTACCACTTAAAATAATTTCAAGTATAACTAGTGTTAAAAATTCCATAGTTTGGCTGACTTCTTCCAGAGTACTTTTCCTGCTTTTTGTTTGTTGGTTGTCACTTTTGTTTTGTTTCTTTCCGCATTTGACCAGGATTACAAATCTGTCAGAATCCAGCCCCTGGCTCTGTGGTGCTCGTTGCAAGGGTCTGGGCCCCAAATCCACTCCTCTGCATGTATGTAACACACTGATTAGAGTTTTCTTTTTGTAGGGGAGCCCTAGAAACATCTGGGGATGTGGGGAAGGGAAGGTCAAATTTTCAGTATCATTTGTCTCTGAGTTGTTCGGAGAGTCCCTTATGTCCAGTCCCTTCATTCATCTAGAAAGTAACGGTAGGTGTGGAGTTCTGATGCAGATGCAGGACCTAGCCCTGTACCGCTGGCAGCTTGCACTCCGCTCAATCCCAGACCCTTCAGGACAGAATGAAAGCCTAATTCAAGTTGCTATCTTGGGGTACAGCAGATCTGGGAGGAGGCATGTCCTTCTTATTTCAGCCTCCCAATGAGGGTGGAGGCCTTTGGAGGCAACTGCCCCTCACACCAGAGGGAAATTTGGTAGCCCATATGCACAAATGGGCAATTTCAGATAGAAAACTCGATTCTTTCTTATCCTGATGAGCTTAAGTGAGGCTCACCTTCCCCGTGGGAGACGTCACCCAGGACTGCCCAGCACCTGACCCCGTCACACCAAGAGTTAATCTTCTTTTTTCTCCTTGCATTTGGTTGTTGCTAATTGATGGGTCAAAGGGGGTAGAGGAAGTTTCAAGGAGTAGAGGAGTCACAGATAAATATTACTTTTGTCTCTCTTTTATTCTTAGCATATGTTAAATGTGTAAGTAGTTCAGTCTCTTCTGGGGGGGAACCAGGTAAGACAGCATTTGTAAGAAGGACCTCAAAAATGTTTGATCTGCTGTATGTACCTGTAGGTATTTATTTGTGTTTTCACCCCCACCCGATTGGAAGCTTCACGAGCTCTAGCATTGTGCCATGGGGAAGGGATGGAGGGAGGAAAGAGGAAAAGGAGGGAGAAAGGAAAGCAGGAAGATCCAGTGATGGCGTGAGCACCTGTGTGAGTTGTCCCATGCTTGATGTTTCCTGGAACATCCCCTTGTGAATTCCTTTTCACTAGAGGGGGATCTTAGAAATATGGAGCCTCTATAGTCAAAGGAGCTTTCAATGGGTGCGGCCTTGGATCTTGGTAATTAGATACTGTGATCCAACTTCTCTCTGGCCCTACAGAGTGTACGTATTCCCCAAATATTCACAGAACGTTCACCCCATGTCGTGTAATGCTTCTGGAGCCCAGTGGCTATAAAAGTGGAATGCTTATGGTTTCTGCCCTTAGTAGTAGGATGTAGACAGTGGATATTAGTAGTGAAACTTGATTGTTGGCCGAGCACTGTTATAAGCACGTTAGCAGTGTCCGGTCATTCATGCTTCAAACAGGACTTACAGGTAAGTAATGCTACTAGCTAAATTTTACAGATGAGGGATCCATGGCCCTAAGGACATAAATGACTTCTCCCAGGTCATCCAACTGGTGGGCGGTGGAGCCAGGGTTCCTACCTGGTGGCTGGCTCTGAGGCTGCACATCACTGCTCTGTCATACTGTGAGGTTGCGGAGAATGAGAGGCACGGATCCCCATCCCTCCCCCACGGGCAGCCAGGTCAGTGGGATGACGATGCGCTTTGCTGAATTTTGTTAACACACTGTTGTTTTCAGCCACCTCCCCTTAAAGGCATGTTTTCTTTTCGTTGCCAAGTTTTTTTGAAGATCCTCACAGTAAGGATGAAAAAGGTATTTCCAGAGTGGCAATCTTTTCATGCCTCTTTTTCTGATCAAGTGATGGGTAGGATTTTGCTTTTATGAGCTAGTAATTATGCAGTTTGTGCATAAATTGTAGCTTCCTGGACCCCAGAAGCCCATCACGCTTCATTAGCAGGCTCTCAACACTTTCCGTCTTGAAAAAGAAATAGAAGTAAATCCATGCTGGCACAGAGATAGTGCCCACCAACTTATCTCCATGATAATTGTGTCCAGGCCTTTGGATTCTGCTGGACTAGGCGATAATGAGATGCTAAAGACCTAATAAAAAGACATTAGTGAGTTATAAGACTTGCCTGCCCCAGGAAAGCCCTTTGTTTTTGAGTCTGGTTTGTGAATGCTTAAGGCAGTGTCTTCTGATGGATGAGCTGTCCCTGGGAAAATTCCAGTGGCCCTGCTACCTGCTTAGAAATGTGTAGAAACCTGGCTTCTAAAGACAGAAAGGCTTTGGCTTTGAAATAGCATCTGCATCACCCGTGTTAAGGCACTGCCCCTGGCAAAGAGCTCCCAGAGGTTGGGTGGAGGGAGGGTGGGGGGTAAGATGGCAGGGGCAGGTTTTCTGCATGGGACGCCCTGGAGAGGACACTCGGAACCACAATAACTGAGACAAAGGCATCGCTGCAGACTTTGGTGGAGAAGCTGTGGACAGGTGTGGGAGGCTGGACCTGGCAGCTCTCAGGCTCTCACGCAGCTCCCGGCATTAATTGGACTTGTTTTTTTCTTACAAGTGAGGAAAACTCACATCAGATTTTGTTACCCTAAAAAGGAAATTGGTTGGATCACGTAGCCAAAAGGGGCCAGTAAGGTTTATTGCAAGTCTGGATGGAGGGCTTTCCTAGAGTCTGGCTTCTCTATCCGTTTCTCAATCCTGATTCCTCGGTGTTGGACTCAGTCCCTGTCAGACTCTACCTGTGTTGGGGCCCCCACAGTTTCGGGGTGTACATCATTGTAGCTTCCAGTCCAGTGGGAGGAAAGCCTTGCTTCCCAGCCATTTCACCAAGAAGCCCTTGTTCTCAGGCCCCATGCAAAGCGGCAGCCTCGTGGACACAGGAGAGTGTGCTGGCTGGCCAGACTTAGGTTGCACTCCAGCCGTGGGCCTGGGAGGAGAGGGCAGCCTGAACTACTTCATACTGGGGTCGTGGAGAAAACAGCCAGTAGGGCATGCAGTGTGGGCAGGCCAAGACTCATGGATGTGGATTGAGCTCCCCATGAAGAGTGAAGGTTCCCTTTCCTTCAGGAAGAATACAGCCAGCAGGTGTTGCTAGAAAGCCTACCATGTGGGGGCACCATGGCAGATCTCCAGAAGCCTTTGCTTCTAGTGGGTTGGGAACCTGGGAATGGCTCACTGCTTAGGATAGTTTACCATCACATGGACCTCTTCATCAGAGCCGCTTACTTGTCCTTGTGACATGACAGCTGGATTTCCGCAGAGTGAGTGGTTTGAGAGAGATAAGAGTAAACAGAGAGGGAGAGAGGGGGGCTTCAGAGACTTCCATGACTATCCTTAATTTCAAGGATACACACTATCACTTCTGACATATTGTATTCAAGACAAACTACTCACTGAGTCCAGCCACCTTCAGTGAGGGGGGACTCGTTCTCTACCTGTTAGGGAAGAAATGTTGAAGATTTGTGGACATATCTTAAAGTAACCATGATCTACCCTCTGACCCCAGATTATTTATATTCCTCCTCTATGCAAAATATACTTACCTTATCCCAAGACCCAAAAACTTATTCTTCCAGAGTATCAACTCAAAACCTAGGACTTTGGGATCTATATCAGATGTGGGGTCCAGTGTGACCCATTAGGAAAGCATATGTTGGGGATCCCTGGGTGGCGCAGTGGTTTGGCGCTTGCCTTTGGCCCAGGGCGCGATCCTGGAGACCCGGGATCGAATCCCACATCGGGCTCCCGGTGCATGGAGCCTGCTTCTCCCTCTGCCTGTGTCTCTACCTCTCTCTCTCTGTGACTATCATAAATAAATAAAAAATTAAAAAAAAATTTAGGAAAGCATATGTATATCAGCAAATGATGCACCTAGTCTTGAGTTGAGGGCAGGGATTTGGAGTTAGGTATGGCTTCACTTCTGTTCTTGGCTTAGTTCTCACTGTGGAGGAATATTATGTGATTGGCTGGGCCCAGTTAGCCACAGAGACCACCTGTGTATGTAACAGTGTTGGTGATGGTGTACACTGATTGGGCACTTGTGTGGGCTAACAAGCCAGGCACTATTCTCCGTGTTCCATATGTTTATTAACTTGTTTAGTCCTCAAACAACACATGGGGAGAGAACTATTGAGAATCCTATTTTCATAGCTCGGGGAGCTGGTGCACAGGGAAGGTAGGCAGTTTGCCCCAGGTGACCCAGTTGGCCAGGGACTCAGTGAGGGTGTGAGCTCCAGAACGTGTTCTCTTCCCCAACCCATGGACAGACACCCCAGCCTTCCACTGAGAGCAACCCAGAGTGAAGGCCGATGTGGCTTCTTCCACAGGCACTTCTATTTTATTTTCTTGCTCTTGAATTATCCACAAAATAACTTGTTTTAAGTAAGATCAGACAGTTTCAAGCTATTGTTTGTCAGAGATGAACATGTGTCCTTCTCTTTCTAAAATGTTGCAAACAACTGAATATATATTGGCTTATATTAAGAATTAAGGAACACACAAGACCCTGCAGAGGAGATACTGAAACCTTTCCTAGTCAAAAAGCATTTGCACCACTCAAGGCAGAGATGAGAGAGGACATAGCTCTCTTATTGCTCCTTGAATATGTGGGGAATTTAGTGACTTAGTGGCTTTTTATTGATGCATATCACTTAGATCATATGAATGCTCAGAAGGTAGTTCTAGCTTTAGGAGCTGGAGGATGTATAAATCATAGCTGAGCTGAGAACCCCATGAAATGATAAAGCAAGAGAAGATTTCGGATTTACATAGCTCAGCCATTAAACAGGAACATGATGCTCTCTTCTAGTTATTATCAAGTGGAGAAAGTAACCAGCAGAAAATGATCATTTCCAACCATATCCTTTATTCATTCTTTTCTAATTACATCTCCTAAACTGCTGTTTGGATTTGCCATTGAAGTAACATGGACACTAGGGTGGAGGCCACACTGGTGAGGGCCCCATGCTCCTTCACCTGTAACTTCTCTTCCCCACTCACCGCTCGCATTGGCTTTCTGGAAGGTCACCTCTCCCAGGTCACCTCACTTTGGTGACAAATCAAGTGTCTCTATGTTACTGACCTTTGCTAAAGCCCAATTGTCCAGTCCCTACATGACTGTTTTTGGTTTATTTTTCCCCCGAATTAAAGCACCAGCCCATGTTCTGCTGCATAAAGTCAACTTCTTACACTTTCTCTGGCCAACAGCCATTCTTGTTAACTAAGGGTTTCAACCTTGCAATTTCCCAGGAGACATGTTACTCAGTGCAGGATGGCAAATAAATAAAAAATCGCCCAACATCCTTTGAGTGTATTGTTCAATGAATATGTGGGCTACACTCTCAATTTGTTTTCTTTTGAGGACAGTTGTGCACAGACATCCTAGACATCCATTATCTGAGAACTCACTGTGGCGTTTGCATTTCTCATACTCCCTACCGACAGCCCCGAGTGCTGGTGATCACAGTATATGAAAAATTGCATATTCGCTAGCTACAGTTCTTCGTTTCTTTACCGCAGCCTCTACTGGGGCAGAAGGAACTGTGGTCTAGCATATCAGGTTTGTACCAGAAATTGCCGACACCGTAAACAAAACAGTTACATTGGGGTTCTCTGGACACACAGAACCAGTAGGGTATATGTAGGTAGATAGAAAGAGATTTATTATGAGAGATTGATTCATAAAATTATGAAGGGTGAGAAGGTCTGTGATTTGCCCTGTGTAATCCAGAGGCCCAGGAAACGCCACCAATTCAAATGCTGATCCCATCCAGAACCCCCCTCAAAGGCACACCCATAAATAATGTTTTGCCAGCAGTTTAAGGGTTGCCCAGGCATCCCTTAGCCCAGTCAAGCTGACCCATGAAATGAACCATTGCAATAGTATATTAAGAATACCTACTACAGAGTCTGGCATATGGTAAACCATTAATAACTGTTAATAATCATCACTATGATTACACTTTTTTTCATACAGATTTCTTTTATTTATAAAGGGATAGAGAGTAGAAAAAAAAAAACAATAGATCAGGATTTCGAGAGACAATGCTTCACCTCCTGCTTTGTCTTACTGGTACCACCTACAGGTCCTGCTGTTAGCAAGCCACTTAGCATCTCTGTCTTCACTTTACTCTTCTTCCAAAAAATGGTGGCAGTATCTGGCCCAGCTACCTCAGCAAAAAGATTCTTATGGTCCCTAACCATCTATAGAATGCAAGGGGGATTTATCTCCCCATATAAATAAATATATGCTATCCTGTGCTTGTAAAGAGAGACCATTATAACTCTGCATCATCATGTCATCATCCTACGATTGGACAGCAGGGCCATGCCCAACACCTTCCTTATTACCTGTGACAAAGATCTAGGTCCACATCATTCAGAAACTTATTAAATCCAAATGGAAATCTGTCAGTTTTCTTAATAAGAATTATTTGTTGATAATTTTCAAATCCTCTCCCTTCGTTTCAGAGTGTCCTTCACCCCCCAACCTTAATTCCGAAGTAGGACAGAATGGAGACTCAGATTTACTGAATATCTTCCAGATGCTTGACATTCCTCTAGGACCCTCTGTTGATGGGTTGTTTCATGTGAAAGCCACACTAACTCTTTATAATGAGTAATATTGTCTCGATTTTCTGGATGTCAAGGAGATGAATGCTCAGAGAAGCTTCGTGTCTAATGGAAATAGATCTTGGTTTTGAATTTACCTTACGCTGGGGTATGTGTTCTGTTGGATGTATGGTGCAGGCCATGATCTATTTGATAACATTTATGAAAAAATTAATGGATCTCAAGGATTTCTCATTGCAGTTAGGCTATGTTTTTGTGGGATGGCGATGATGGGAAGTACCCAGCATTTTGATTGAACAAGTTTTCCCGTGAAGACTAAAGGATGTGGTACTCGAATGCTGTAGTTAATCAGGGCTTGAGAATAGGAATTTGATTCCCTAGAAAAGACTAGGGAAGAGCAAACACTTTCCTCTTGTCCCACCGTAACACATTAGAGTTATTCTCTTCATAGAGCAATTGGGTTTTATTGTTGGCTGAAAGGAAGCAAATGGACTAAGACTACAGAGGTCTTTCCCTGTTGAAGAAGACATCCCTCTTGTTTGGATCAATGGGAATCTACTCGTTCTCTGCATTGCTCACTGGTGCACTAAAAAAATCAGTGATTTGCACTAATCTATAGAACTTTAGTGACCGGCCCCTGTTAGACAACACAAAGCCCAAAAAACCCATAGGAAAGTCAAGAGCCGCTCTAATCAAAGAGTGTGATATTTAGAGTTAAATCAATAGGCCCCCATTTCTAGTCTGAATAAAACATGAATCTCTAACAGAGTTATTTCAGAAAGTCAAGTCTAATGGGCCCTGTAGTTCCAAGATTTAACTATAAAGATCAGGCTGTAATGATTACAAGAATATGGACAAACAGGGGATGAACAAAATGCATTTGACATTTGCTCCAGTGCAGGCAATGTGTAAATGAAAAGCAGTTGACTTGAAGCAAAATCTTTCCCTCTTTGTAGTGCCAACATTTATTCCTTACAATGTTTATTCTCCTCGACAGGGAGAGCAGAGCATTGGAATTCAGAATTAGAAGGAAAAGTGACTTAATCCAGTCTTCCTAGAAATAAGTGGCAAGATCAGTCCCGCCCATATCCCAAAACAGATGGGTGAGGAAGAATTTATCCACATTCAGACAAGGGAAAGATGGGGGTCCTCATGATGACAGTTAGAAGAAAATGACCTGCATCGGGGTTCTTTGTATTTCTCTTTTATGCACGAGTTTTGTTTCCCCAGATGAACCCTTCCACAAAGAAGATATTGAGGCCAAATGCACAATAAGGATCCTATTTGTACATATTTGTAATAAGAAGAAAAAAGACATTTTATTACCAGTTTCAGTTTATAGTTTCCTTGGGAAGAGCTCTCACCCTGCTTGGGCTCCCAGACCATGGTCCAGGCCAGTTGCTGGTGGGGAGGATTGTTAAGGTGCTGGCTCATGCACCCACTCCTCTGTACGGTGGTCCACGGCTGAAGAAAATGGAAGCATTGACAGGCAGCCACAGAAAATGAGATTCCCCTCTGCAAGGGTTTTTGCTTCAGAGAAACAAATTGAAGATGTGAAGCTGTTTCCAAGCTTAGCCATTGATTTGGGAAATTCAGACACAGGGACATTGACTATAAGTTACCTGAACCTTCTCTGAGAATTCAGATGTGAAAGAAAAGTAAACCTAGAATTGATTCTTAATAAACTCTATTTTGATGACTTGGAGAAAGGTTGAATTTGGTCTTAATGGTTATATGAAGATAGGTAGTTAGTGAAAAAAGAGTCTCCTCTGGAAGGAACAGCTTTATTTATTTATTTAATAAATCTTATTTATTTATTTGAGAGAGAGGGAGAGAAAACAGAGCATAAGCAGTGGGGAGGGGAAGGGACAGAAGGAGAAGAAGAAGCAGACTCCCTGCTGAGAAGGGAGCCTGATGGCTGGGGCTCAATTGCAGGACCCTGGGATCATGATCTGAGCCAAAGGCAGATGCTTAATGAACTGAGCCATCCAGGCCCCCCAAGGAACAGCTTTAATAAAGTCTTGCTTCTCTGGCAGAAGTACATAGATTATAGGGGTCAGGTCAGAAGGTGAGATGGAATATAAAGGAAGGGAGAAGAAATGTGTGGGAAATATCAGAAAGGGAGACAGAACATAAAGACTCCTAACTCTGGGAAAGGAACTAGGGGTGGTGGAAGGGGAGGAGGGCGGGTATTGGAGGGGAATGGGTGACGGGCACTGAGGCGGACACTTGACGGGATGAGCACTGGGTGTTTTTCTGTATGTTGGTAAATTGAACACCAATAAAAAATTAACTTATTAAAAATAAAATAAAATAAAGAGAAAAAAAAAAAGAAGAAGGTGAGATGGGGAGAGCATCCAGGCCAGATTGGGATGGTCATATCAGCCAAGGCAAGGAGGGTGGACTATATCCTGTCACCACTGGGGAAGCACTGGGAAATGTTAACTGGGAGGTTTTTTTTTAAAAAAAATATTTTATTTATTTATTCATGAAAGACAGAGAGAGAGAGAGAGAGAGAGAGAGAGAGAGGCAGGCAGAGAAGTAGGCTCCCTGCAGGGAGCCAGATGTGGGACTTGATCCCCCGACTCCAGAATCACACCCTGGGCTGAAGGCAGGTGCTCAACCACTGAGCCACCCAGGTGGACCAACTGGTAGATTTTAAGAAAGTCCCAGAAACAAATGAAATCTGGCAGGATGTGAACTGGAAAGAAGAAATCCTTGATAAATTTCTTTCTTCTATCTAAGGAAGAGAAATCCATGGGAACCCTTAAGTGGGGGCTGAGAAAGTATTTATGGGTTAATTAGGTTGGAAGGTAAAGGGAGCCGGGTGGTCATCACAAGTTCATGCTGGCCTTCACCCACTCCAGGCAAAAAGTCCCCCAAAGACCTTCCTCTATAAACATTCCCCTGACGAGACTCTCTCCATCCCACTGTCTAGAATCACAAAGGGTCTGAGATTCCAGTCTGCTGACACTATAGCAATTTATCTTCCACAGTTTCATGAATGCCCACAAAAGACACAAGACTCCAGGGCCAGAGACAAAAGACTCAGTCCCAACACACTTCATGTTTGCCACAGCTCTCCCTGTGCCCCGTGACCTCCACAGGAGGGATGCAGAAGGGCATCTGCTACGTCAAGAGCAGGGCGCATTCCCTTTATAATCCCTCTCTAGTCACACAGACAAAGCTTATCACGGTGCCTACTAGCAGTGGAAACATATCTAAAGGACCCATATCCACTTTTGAAATGCAGACAATAAATGGTGAATTCGACAATGAAGAGAAATAATGTAATAGCTAATGCACTCCTCAAAGGACTCTCTGGTAGTCAAATGAGATGTTTTAATGTTCTCTAAAGTGGGGTGGAAACGGTTTTAGAGGATGCTGGGATCCTATTTGAAAAGAATACTTGGGCAGTTGTTTCAATATATTCGCTCACTGGTAACTGTGTTAGCATTTGATTACATAAAAAAGAACAGTCAATTTAAAGGGAATTCTTAAGAAGTATTAAGTAATATTAAAAATGGTACTAGGGTATGGGAAAGTTCTTGAATAGGAATAACCACCATGGTTAAATGAACTGGCCTGAAAACATAATCGGTTGTATCAATAATGGGATTTTGCTTTTATTTTAATTATAATTATTCTTAAGATAAAGGAAGAGAAAAAGAAACAAAGCAGCTGAGATTGTAGTACCAGGCAGCCAACTTGGGATTTAGGTGTGGAATGAGGCAGATACTACAAAATCAGAGAAGGCCTGCATTACCTGGGTGAGTTTCCTGTGTCTCTTTCTGGAACAGTGAGGTGCGTTCTTGCTGGACAAAGGAGGTGTCACTCGAATGGGCACACAGGATTTCAAAGCACGAAGTCAGGCAAATAACCAGAACCCATTTCCCGGAGAAAGCTGGCTCCCTGTTTGTTTTACAGGCTATTCTGGGCCTTGACGTCACCAAGCCTGCCTGCCTACTAGAGCATTTAGTGGGGCAGCCGGCTTCTTTGTGGTGGGCAGTGCTGGTGACCTACTTGAACAAGGATATCCAGGGGCCATTAGACATGGGTGTCCATATATTAAAAATGATTACTGTGATTTTGAATTGTACTTTTCTGTGATAAAAGGGAGAATCAATAACTAATTCCATTTGTAAAGGAATAAAAGAAGATTACGCAGGCTGCAGTCTTGTTAAAATAAAACTGCTATGCATGGGCTGTTAGTGGCTGGTATTTAGGGTATAAGAATTGTGTGTGTCACACCATCTGTTTGAGCGATCTTCGTGATGCTCACCAAGGAGGAAATGCTGTATTCCTGGGGCTTCTGCTTAATTGTCCATGAAGAAGATATCCTCAAGTCAATGGCATCTTCAAAATGATGGATGGATCATCCATGTGATGTGTCAAATGGTGTGATTTTGAGGACAGATCACTTAAATCATTGTTTTCCCAAGCAGGGCGCATATGCCACTGGAGGTTTATAATGTGGTTTTTCATGGTATAGGGACATGCTTGTGTTTTATTATTTAATATTTTTTTGAATATGTGTCAGAAATTAGTTCAAGTACAACATGAAATCAATGACTAAGGGAATGGATGCTGGAATTATAGGTATGTGGGCAGGTGTGCCCATGGATATAAAACTTTAGCAGTAAGCATTGCTTTCCACCACAGCAGATGGAAGAGTAGAGACATCAGGTCACACAAATCACCAACAGAATTGCTCACTTTCTAAATTTAGAGCACCATACTTTACTGTATTCCTTGCAGTGTCACATAAAAATTGTGAGTGGGGCCCTGGGTGGCTCAGTCAGTTGTGTCTGCCTTCAGCTCAGGTCATGACCAAGCCCCATGTCGGGCTCCCTGCTCGGTGGGGACTCTGCTTCTCCCTCTCTCTCTGCTCCTCCCTCCACTCATGCTCTCTTGCTCACTCTCTCAAATAAATAAGTAAAATCTTAAAAAAAATTAAAAAAAAATGAGTAATTTCTAGAATGTGGACATAGCAAAAATCTCGTAAAAGTATTGCATGGATAACCGAAGTTTGGGAAAATTTGACCCAAGGGAGGCCATTGACTTGCATTTCTGTGTAGTATGGTGTAATTGCTTCATCCATCCACCCACCCTTCCACCCACCCATCCATCCACCAACTGCAGGATCTATTTTTGCCTAGATGCTAGGGATACACAGGTGATTAAAACACAATTCATGACCTTGAATGGCTCATACTGTATTAGGAGAGACGTAAGACCCTTAGAAAAACTGCCCTGTAAACACGACCACATAGAAGAATCAAGACCGGAGAGCTAGGGAAGGTACACAAAGGAGGTGCCTCTGAATCAAATGGCAAATTTGAGTGGGAATTGAGCAGGCTGGCATTTCAGACAGTGGAACTCCTATCAAAAGTTGGAGACATGTAGGAACATGGTGCGATACATCTTTTTGTACTTGTGTACAGGGGTAGGAGGTTGTAGGAGATACATATTGGGGGAAAGAGATTGGCAGCGTATGAGGCTATAAACGTGGATGAGGTCTTTAAAAACTTTGAAATGTGTGTGGAATTTGGACTCTACTTGGGAGCCCAGGATGGCAGAGATCAGACTCACATGTGGCCACACACTCCCTAGCGTGTGCTCATGGTAGACATAACTAATCAGTTCCAGTGCTGCTTCCCGTGAGAGCCCATTCCTTCCCAAGACAGAGCTGTCTCCAGCTGCCACTGGAACTGCTACGACACGGCAAGTGGGATGAAACCTATCTCCTCTGTCTGGCAGAGCATGGAACTGGAAAGAACTTCTATTAAGGATTGGAGCATGGTGCTTTATACACATAAAACAATCAGACCAACAAACTAATAGAAAAATGCACATCAGTGTCTTTCTGGTGGAATCAGAATAGCCAATCAGGGGTGACAAAACGGTGACTCCTAAGGCAAACATAGCTCAAGATCTGCATTGTTTGCTTTAAAAATATGTATTTTTTTTACTAATAATTAGAAATTAGGAAATTCTCAATGTCTTGCATTTCTTGAAAACTTTGAAAATTCACAAGCACTGTGTCAGCATTTCCATTTGCAACAGTTGGGTCCATCTGATCAGTGGCTGCCCTTCTGGTGGGAGTATGTTCCTTCTCACTGGTCACCGTAATGGCATTCCCTAATACTGACCCCAGACCTTATCCCCTGATTCCTGTTACCTGTCTGGACCCTACAGGGATTTTTTTTTTATTTTAGTTCCTGCTTATGTGTCCCACAGTATCTCATGAAATATTTCTAGATAGCAACCCTGGAAAAATTATGAATAGATGACATTTTATAAATTGAATTCTGAATTCTGTTACAGATAGATTAACTTGAGATTTTTTTGTTTGTTTGTTTGGTTGGTTGGTTTGCTTTTTTTGCTCATGCAAATTCAGTTTTTCCCATATCATAGCTTTTCAAATGAAGGATCTTAAATTTTGTTCTGATAGGATAATTTCTCAGGCTGTGCCTAACAAGACAGTCATGGATTCTAACCAGCCCTTTTAATAGTAAACACAGTTGAACACAACATGTTATAAAAAGGCTTCCATTTCTTCTGCATAAAAAGAGCCTTAAGATTTCCAGGGCTAGTTCTGATCCTGTGATTAAAATGGGTGGTGTTTGGAGTTCCATGACTGGCTCAACCGGTAAAACATGCAATTCTTTTTTTTTTTTTAAGATTTTATTTATATATTCATGAGAAACACACACAGAGAGAGAGAGAGGCAGAGACACAGGCAGAGGGAGAAGCAGGCTCCATGCAGGGAGCCCGATGCGGGACTAGATCCCAGGACTCTAGGATCACACCCTGGGCCAAAGGCAGAGGCTCAACTGCTAAGCCACCCAGGCGTCCCGAAAAGCATGCATTCTTGATCTCGAGGTTTGTTGAGTTTGAGTCCCATGTCGGGGGTAGAGATTATAAAACAGAAAAGAAGGAAGGAAGGAAACAGGAAGAAAGAAAGGAGAGAAGAAAGAAGAAAGAAGAAAGAAAGAAAGAAAGAAAGAAAGAAGAAAGAAAGAAAGAGGGAGGAAGGAAGGAAGGAAGGAAAGAAGGAAGGAGGAAGGGGGAAGAGAAAGAAAGAAAAAGAAACAAAAGTGGGATGTAGTTAAAATGTAGTCAGATGTTGGTAAAGGGAAAAATTTTTAGTTACGCGATGGATAAGTTCTAGGAACCAGATGTGCAGCATGATACTACACTTAATGATACTGCATTTGGTGTTTGCATTTGGCCAAGAGAGGAGATATGGAGTCTTCTCACTGTGCATGTGCTCGCATGCAAACACACACACACACACACACACACACACACACACACACTACGTGAAGTATTACCACAATAATGGTAATCTTTCACCATGTGTATATACATGTGCCAAATCATCACATAGTGTACCTTGAACATACACACTTTTCATTTGTCAATTCTGACCTCAGTAAAGCTGGAAGATATGTCTTGAATCAGGAATTTGGCGGGGGTGGTGGAGAAGTGAGCAGACATGGAACATGTGGGAAACAAGAATTGGAAATCTCTTCAGATGAAGTCATTTGAATTTATTATTGTCTGTGGCAGGAGGAAGAAAGTTCTAGAAATAGCTCATGAAAACCTGGGATAAAGTGTACTTCAGTGTTTTCGTCAACTCAAAACCCTTCTTGCTCGTAGGTGGGCATGCATGCTACCAGCAAGATTGGACTTTGAGTCCTGGTGCCTGTGACGGGTTCCGGTGACCACTGGCTACTCCAGGAGCTGCACTCTGGGTTGCAGGACAAGGGGTTTCTCTCTGGGGGTGTCCACAGTCCCCCACCCGAAGCTGTGGCATTTGGGCTCCATGCTGTCGGGATCAAATGCTTTTAATATATCAGGAATGTGGTCAGCTACTCTGTTTTCAGTTCTTATTACAAGTCCTGTTATCATGTGCTCTTTACAATCCTGGATACAGTAATGAGGTTTTAAATCCTTCAAACATGCTCTAAAAGGCAGTTACCAGCTCTGTTAGTGTGACCTTTTCAGAGCCACATGATTTACGTGGTTGGCCATTTGTCTTCCTCCTTTTTAAATAACAGCAATCAAAGGGAGGGATGGGAGAGTCAAGAGGGTGTTTTGGTGAGGACATGGAAGGTTTACAAATGCTCTTCTACTGCCACCCTGCAGCCTTTGGCATTTAAAAGGCATGACGAGGTTTTATTAGGCTCTGTATTGTTCCCTGGAAACCTGTGTAGCTACAAATCTGGGAAGACATGACCTCCTGAGCACTGTGTCTACCAGGGACCTTGGTGGTTGTCCCCATATACCCCTTTTCTTTAGGAAGGAATGGAATTCTGTTTCAGAAAGCCTTTAACAATATACTCAGGAGCCACTGAATGTCTAGATCACTGTTTTTTTTTTTAATTTTAATTAATTTTTTTAAAAAAGATTTTATTTATTTGAGAGAGTGGAAGAGAGTGTCAGAGCAAGAAGGAGAAGCAACCCCCCCCCCCCCCCCCCCCCGCCAAACGAGGAGCCCAATACAGGGCTTCATCCCAGGACCCTGGGATCATGATCTGAACAGAAGGCAGATGCTTCACCGACTGAGCCACCCAGGTGCCCTCCAGGTCGTTGGGTTTTTTTTTGTTTTGTTTTTTAAGCCCACCTTGTTGAAGTATGATGAACATAGAGAAAGCTGTGCATATTGAATATATACAGCCAAATGAGTTTGTGGAGAGATATGTACCTTGAAACCATCACTGCAACCTATGCCATAAAAATGGCCATCATGCCCAAGACCTTCCTCCAATACGCTTTTTTTTTAAATAATTGCTGTTAGCCTTTTCTGTGATAAGAGCACTTAAGAGATTCTAGAGCCTCCTGATTTAATGACTAATAATCTCAGAGGCTGTGCAGTCACTACTCCGCTTAAGCGACAAGGCCTTTCTGATCTTAATGTGAATTATTTTGTTTGGGAGAATTTCTTCAATGTCATTGTTTATCTCTCTGATTGAAATTGGATCATTTAAAAATCTCAAGAAGCTTCAGGCCATTTCGGTAGATATTCGTGCCCGATAGCCTAGATGGTAGTACCTGCATTACTCCTGCAATTATAGTAACTCACCGTCTGATCTTATTCCTCACTTCTCCCACACCTCTTTATCACTAATGCCTGAAGGAGGAGGGCCAGACACTAACCTTCTTGGGTGCCTGGTCTGCTGTCCCAGGTGCACAAATATTGAGCAGAGATCACAAAGCCGGAGGCCAACAGAGCTAGGCGGGTGGCACAAGTCGGTGAGTGGATCATTTTGCATTTATTTTATTTTTGCATATTAAACCCACAGATGCATCATTTACTTTAGAGAGCACAGTGTCAGCCCTACTTTTTTCTTCTAAATCACATCCCCCTAGGCTCCCTGACATTTCCCACACGTGAGGGGACATGCACAGAGCAAGCAGGATGATAAAGAGCTGACAGGGGTGAAGCTCTGTTAGGGCCAGGGCCCTGAATATATAAACGCAGACAGTTCCAGCCAGTTGGCACCGCGCAGAGCTGTTGATTTAGTTCCCCATTATTTCCATATTTTTCAAGAGAGGGCCAGCAGTTTGAATTTTTAAGTGAAAGTTGCCAATTGAAAAATATTGGCTCAAGTACCTTTGAACTGCCCAGTATAAGCAAATCAAAATATCAAGCAAAATAAATCTGTGGACCCCCTGCCCAGCAACTCCCCGTGCACACACATGACCGGAGCTAATAGTATTAAATATCTACACATTTGTACTTACGGAAGCATATGATTGCAGAGGATCTCATTTTGAACGGATTTCCAGTAATGTTTACATTTAAGTGTATCAGGGATAACACATTAAGTATATATTGAGTGTATTTATCTGACGTAGAGGAGGCATTATATGACAACATAGATTCAAGTACATTTTAAGGCATATAGATGCATATTTGTAAATGTAAAATGCTTGATGCTGTGTTGTTTGACATGGAATTTGGGTCATACCTACTTTTCAAGAATACAGTGTCCTTAGGTCCATGAGAATCCAGAGTGACAAGTGTATGACCCACTAGGGGTCAAAGGCGATTCTGTACCCTTTGCTCGCCTACTTACTCCCTTGGTGCCCTACTGAGCCCTGCCTCCTGCGTTTGCCCAATTTGCTGCCCATCTTTTCCCCCCGGAGCTGAAGCCCCAGGAGGGCAGGAGGTTTTCTCCATACGGTTCTGTAGAGCATCTGTCACAAGACAGTAGCTCGCTGAAAAATCGCTGAGTCGCTGAGTGAACCGGCGAGCCACCCTTTGGGAGACCGTTGGTGAGCGAGGCAGGGAAGGGTCATCACCGCTCTCGTTCTCCCGTATTCGACTACATGGGCACCTGCTCTGGCTGGGTCCTGTGTTCTGTCTGCAGCAGTGAGGGACCCAGACAGGGCGAGGGGCACCCGGACAGGGCCTGACGGCCATGGTCCCCAGGTGCCTCTCCTTGGCTTGCCTTTCCGGGCCCCTGCATCTCTGGGCGGTGGTGGGGGTAACCCTACCCGGACACCAGCAGGAAACAGTCTGAGCCACTTCCCTGGCCAAGGCTTTTGAAGCCTCCCTCCCTGCTCTGCTCCACCGCTCGGGCTGCTCCCACTGCTCCAACAAAACACCACTGACCGGCAGCTCCAACCACAGACACCTCTTCCTCACTCACTGGTGGCCGGCAGGCTGCAAGCCCAAGATGCACGGAGATTGAGCCAGGTTCCGGCGAGAGCTGGCCTGGCTTACAGACGGCTGCCTGCACCCTGTGTCTTCACACGGTGGAGGGAGGAGGGGAGGGGGATAGGGGAGGGAGGAGGAGGGAGCAAGAGCGAGCGAGGGAGGAGGGAGGGTGGCAAGGGAGGGAGGTCTCTGTCTCTTTTCACAAGGACATTCATCTTTTGGGCCAACGCTCCACCTTCATGACTTCATTTAACCTCAATCGGTTCCCTACTTCCAGGGCAGTCACATTGGGCATCATGCCTCCAACATGTGAACTTTGGGAGGACAGTTCAGCCCAGAGCACCTGTATTCTCTGTGGCCCCCACGGAAACCAAGGGCCCACGGAGGGGATGTCAGAGAGAAGGTTGGGGAGATCTCCGGCCCCCGGGCCCAGATCACTGTGGGAGGCATAGGGCATCCAGAGCCCACAGCTGGGGCAGCGGCATCCATGGGGGGTAACAGTGGTCTGTGCTTGGGCTTCAGACGGGTCTGGCTCTGCCCTGCACATGGAGGGGGAAGCCTTAGCAGGCGTGGAGACCATGGTCTCAGGGGCAGATGCTGCCAATGACAGCAAGTTTCATGGGAAAAAAAGGCTCGATTTCCCCGAGCCTTGATGATGTCACCTAACATGTGAATGATAACAGTGCCTGCCTCGCAGGAGTGCTGTAGGGTTCAGTGAAACAATGCCCAAAATGCAGCCAGAGGCTTAAAAGGTCATCGTTCATCCTGCACTTTCCTATTTTTTATGATCTATGTACTACTTTTTTTGTTTTGTTTTGTTTTGAGGTGGGGGCAAGGCAGAGGGAGAGAGAAATAGAAAGAATCCCAAGCGGCCTCCACACCCAGTGCAGAGCCCGACGTGGGGGCTCCATCTCAAGACCCTGAGATCATGACCTGAGGCTAAAGCAAGAGTTGGATATTTAACCAACTGAGCCACCTGGGCACCCCTGTATTATTCTTTGTTAGATACTGACCTGTAAATATGAACCAATGTTTATTATAGTGTTAAGATTTAAAGTGTGGGCTCTTGAGTCACATTGGTCACTTAGAGCCCTGTGACCTAGGACAAGTGACATAACCTCGCTGTTTCTCAGTTTCCCCCATCTACCAAATTGGCGAGGCTGCGTGGAGTTGTTCTGAAATTTCAATGTAATAATGCAAATAAAACTCTTAAAACAACACCTGGCATGCCATTAGCATAAATGTTACACATTTTTACTGCATCAGTTAGAACTGCGTATTTTAGTGTGTTGGTTAAAATCACGCTGTAGGAAATAGAACCCAGGGGCCCCATGGTTCAGACACAGTAGCAGTGAATCTTCCCACACAGTACCCCCGGGCTGTGGGCAGTTCTCCTGCATGCACGGACTTGAGCCCCAGCTGGGCCATTTCTGTAGAATCTCAGCATTGCCTGCTGCGTCCAGCTGGCAGAAAGTGGAGAACATGAAGGATGCAAAGCACTTTTCTTTTTTTTCCCCTAAGATTTTATCTGTTTACTTATGTTAGAGAGACAGAGTATGAGAGAGAGCATGAGAGCAGGCGGAGGGACAGAGGGAGAGGGAGAGAGAGAATGTCAAGCAGACTCCACACTGAGCCTAAGCGGGGATCCCATGATCCAAGATCATGACTTGAGCCAAAATGAAGAGTCGGATGCTCAGCTGACTGAGCCAGCTAGGTGCCCCAGGAGATGGGGTACTTCTCCAATGGCCCATACCTTGTTCTCTCACAAGTCCTGGCCCATTTTCTGGGGTGGAGGCTGAGAGGCTGGGAAACAGAAGGCCTGTCCAATCTGCAGTTTCCCGTTGGCTGCTGGACACGGTAGGGGAGGAGGGATTTTGATGAAGGGCTGGCCATCTCCCTTATGATCCCCTTTATGAGCATCTGCAACTCCAAGATGTAGTCCTTGTTTGGAAAAAAAAAAGTTCCCCCTTATGTTGGGTCCCCAAGAACTGACCACTTCTCCCCGGGGTCTCTGGAGGTTCTATAGGCTGCCGGGACCCAACTTTCTGGTTATTGGTTAGGATATATTAAATTGTCGTGAACAGCCTCAAGCACTTCAGTTGCACCGCCCTGCCATTTCTGCTCAGACCATTGGGTGTCTTTCAGCCACGTTCCAACTCCCAAGACATAGGAAGCCAAAAGCAAACTTGTACAGAGTATAGCTGTTTCCCTTGTGGCCAGGTGTGTCAGTGTGTGTTACTGCAGGGTCTGGGAGAAAAAGATAAAACACAAATTACAGGATGATATATATTCATAGCACTTGGAATTATTCAGCAACTTTGCCTTAGGAGAAGTACATTAATAACACACTTCAGAAAATATTTTTATTATTTGAATCGAGGAGGCATTTTCTCCTTGAAGAGAAATCTTTCAAGATGCATATAGATTAATACACTCCACCTGCAGTAGGGAGAGAACCCTCTTCATTTGGTCTGATCCTAGAGAGTCCAGGAAAGTATATATATTCTGTGCCCTGACACTGCAAGTTTTAAGAATATGATCAGTGGCCTGAAGGAGGGAAGATTAAAACCATGAGTTTCTTTAGGGCCTAATTTAAAGGTTTTGGGTCAAAATAAAATTTTAAAAATACATTGCAAAACCTTGTTTCTCCCCATTTATCCCCACCCCATGCCCTCCCACCTGAAAAGAAGCCACTTCTGTTAATTTATATATTCTCTTGTTTGTTTATGCAAAGAAAGGAAAATATGTATTCTTATATCCCCCAACCCCTGGTTCTTATGTAAAATGTAGCATACTGTATGCATTTCTACAGTTTGCTCAATTCACTTAATATGTCCTGGGGCCCTTTCCATGTCTGTATAGATAGTCCCTCATTCTCTGTCACAGCTCCTTGTGTGTAGGATGGGGTACACCATACTTGGCTCTCGATTTCTTAATACTGTAATTCACTTAATACTGTCAATCGAGCCTGCTGGCTGCATTCGTGGCTCTGAGCAGGACGTGGCCTGATAATCGTTTGGGAGTTCACCACTTACAAGTCCTCCTAACCTGATGCTTCCGACAGCTGGAAAGGTAAGTGTTGATGCCCACTTGCACAGCTGTAACAGAGGTTGCACACCCCCTGACACTAGCATAGCCTTCACGTCCCCCACAGCCACCTCTGTAACCTCGGTTCTCAGGTGCACCACCGAGAGGGCTTCCTGCACCCGGTGCTCCCTTGGATGTCTTCTACCTGCCACCCCACACTCTTGAGCTTGACTTGTCACTTGCCCTGAGATCTCCAGCTCTCCAGAACTGCATTTTGGTTTCGAGTCCAAGATGTCTATTATAACAGATAGGTAGATGTGAAGCCCCCTAATCCATGAGCTGTGCACCTGCCCCTTGACATTCAAGTATTCTTCAAGGATGGGAGAGAAAAGCCAACTGATGTTTTTTTAGAAAATTAAGAAAATAGTGTGAACCACTGGAAGAATGAGGTCCAGGCTGGTGTGCACCCCCGCGGGGCTGCGGGGGTTGCCACCAAAGCCCATGTGAACATGGAGGAAGGAAGCCTGGGTGGCAGGTGTTTCACAAGGGGGATGGGAGCTCCTGGAGTCCCTGAGCCTGTGGGTCATGTGCTCCTGGGCCTGGTGCTGTTGGGGGAGCGACCTAACCCATGATGCCCTGATGTCTGTTGCCCAGGTGTGCAGAGCAGAACTGCTGCCCTTGGGCTTGGGCCATACAAGAAACTTTCCATAGGGAAGCCTGCAGCCACTCTAAACTCTACGGCTAAAAATCAGAGAGATAGTTGAAAGCAATGGAGTTGGAAGAATAAACCCAGAGGGCGTCCCAAGCAGGTGCAGATGCCCACTGGACACAGGGGCCTGGATCACAGGGGAGATGACCTACATGGGCCACCTGGAACTAAACCGGTGCTTCCCCAGCAGGGTCACCCTTTCCTCTTTGGTTTTCTCCCTCTGCTCCTGGTGTCCATACCTTCCTGGAACACAGAGATGAGGCCCTGGCCCTGGATAAAGGCAGGTTGGGCTAACTCTGTGCAGAAGGGGTTGTTTGCTCCAGTCATAGGTACAACAGCCACCTTCTTCTGTACTCTACACGTCATATGGAAGACTTCACACACTGACCTACTTGATCCCACTTGTCATGCATGTGAGAGAAGCAAGGGACAGTCATTGTTGCCTTTTACAGGGTACAGGAAAGGCATTGTTTCAGAGGGGGAGCTCTCTTGCTCAGGTCACACAGCTAGTCAGTGATGGAAACAAACATCCAAACAGGTCTTCGGTCTTCAAATCTTCTGTTCCACCAACTAGACCAGAGTTTTTCTCTGCATTGCCACGCTCTGACAAGACTTGAAAGTTTTAATGGTAATTCCATGGACTCATTCCTTAGAGTCTAATTTAACAGTCATTTATATGAAGTGGGATCCTGGAAATGATGGATTTTGGGGGCATCTGGGTGGCTCAGTTGGTTGAGTGTCTCTGCCTTTGGCTCAGGTTGTGATCCTGGGATCAAATCCCACATCGCGGCAGGAAGCCTGCTTCCCCCTCTGCCTATGTCTCTGCCTCTCTCATGAATAAGTAAATAAAATCTTTTTAAAAAAATGATGGATTTTTAGGGAATTCTTCTGGTGATAAAAAGATTTGAAAATTACTGGATTGTCCTCAATTTATCATGTAGCTGAATTTCATACAGAGAAAAAGGCTCTCCACTCAACCCCAGTTTGAGCCTGCACTTAGGAGAGAAAGGAGTCACATTTTTGTGATTTCTCTCAGCGTTGCTTCTCCCGTGATTGCCAGGCTTGTGCTCCGAGTCACAGAGTCTTTATCTTTCTGTTTCACAACATTCATCACTTCCTTCATTCAGCAATAAATCCTTTATCTGCTGCTAAGATCAAACCACTGTGGCATGCCCCAATAGAGATAAACCAACAAATAAGTTATGGTTCCTTTACTCAAAAGGATACATGCATCGTGTCTGTCTCTTCTAGAAGAGAAACAGTTGGTTAAGAATAGCCTCCGCAGTGTAGAAAATGCTGATTTATTTTCCGACACACCTTTAACCCTGGGAGTGAGCTTGCTGAAGGCCCTGCCCATCCCTGCTGCTGAGGCAGGCTCCAGAGAATTTGTCCAAAGGCGTGGAGGTTAGCGGGCGGGGGAGTTTGAGTTAGGAGAGGGTGCAGAGCCAGAGGGACATGGACACATTGCGGAGAGGACACCCAGGCAGAGGGGGCACCCAGGAGCCACGATGCTCCTTGTCAGTGGAAGCTGTTTGGCAGTAAAAGAGGGTTCTGTCCGGGGAGAAGAGAGTGAGCTGGACATAGAGGCAGGGGATGGGCTTGAAGTAAACCCAGGATGCGTGCCCTTCCCCCTTCCTCTCCTCTGTTACTCTGTGAATGATGCTGCAATTCTTAAGAAAATAGGGGGTGGATTTGAGCCCAGAAATATAGCCCCACTTTGCAGAAGGTAAATGTGGTTCTCCGGAGCAGGGAAGTGAGCTGCGTAGAGCCGGTGGCATTGTTAGTGGAGGGCCAGGCACAGACACAGATATGGATATATACCTTTATTGGACAACGAGGGGATGCCACCAACTGCGAGCTTGGGCCTCACAGAGGGGCAGCGTCAGGCAAAGGAGGAACAAGGTGTGGGTGGGACACAAGATTCGAGCCAGGGACCCAGGCTGTCCCATTCAGAGACTGTGCTCATGCATTCCCTTTGCCCAGACAGCTTATCAGGAAGACTGGCACCCTTTGCTATAACCTAGACCTTCACCACAGGGCATCAACTCAGAGAGGACTGGCGCCCCAGGCCTGGAGTGGGGGGATACTCAAGTCGGATACCGTGTTTCTAATTCTCTGGTGTCTACTGTTGTTGTAAAACAACTAACAGCAACCACAATTCACTTTTATAACAGCGGTTCCATAACCCGTGTATCAGAGAACCTACAAAAGGGAGGTGCACTGTATGCAGGTTAGGAGTGAGAAAAGCAAGCCCTCCCCAAACACCAACCCGAGTAAGTGTTTTCTTGTCCTTCGTTTTGGAAATCACTGTATGCTCAGGAAATCAAGGATCTTGAAGCAACAAGATCCCCAGCACAGGAGCATAATGAGAGACAGGAGGAGCGCCTCGGGAGCCACATGGGATGCTCAAGGTGGGAGAGAAACCAGGAGGAAGGGCCGAATCGGGTCTCCCGCGGCACAGCTACGGAGTGAATTGAGCGGGCAAGGCTGTGTGTTGAACAGTGTCTTCTGACTGCCTGCGTGGCTGGCGTAGGCTGGGCACGCGGGGTGGGGGGCAGGGGGGCTGCTGAGGCCGCTCTGTGCATCCCTCCACTTGGCAGCTGCTCACACTATGAAGGTGGAGAGCGAGGAGTCTGGCTTCTGATCCGGCCGATCCTGGAGGTGGTAGTGATGGGCTACTTGCCCCCATAGGGGGGTCCCGCTGCCTTCTGGAGGTGCTGCGTGAAATGAGAACTTAGGAGGGGAGAACAGTTGTTACAAAGGCTGGTGTCCCCAGAAGCCAGCTGTGTGCCTCTTTCTGTATGTTCTATGTATGTAAACTAACTTAATCACCCCAATGATCTCCGGTGATATGGTTTTATTACCTCCTTTTACAGATGGGGATCTGGGGGAGGGGTTAGCTGAAATATTCTACCCAAGTGTCTCAGTTGAAAGATGTAAAGATGGGGGACACCTGGGTGGCTCAGTGATTGAGCATCTGCCTTCAGCTCAGATCCTGGCCCCGGGGTCCTGGGATTGAGTCCCACATCAGGCCCCCTGTGGGGAGTCTGCTTCTCCCTCTGCCTGTCTCTTGCCTCTCTCTCTCAGTGTCTCTCATGAATGAATAAATAAAATCTTAAAAAAAAAAAAAGCCCAGGGAAGAACTCTGATTGGCTCATCCCAGGCCACATATCCACATTTGGACCAATCACTGCATTTGGAGGATAGAATCCTGCAAATGTTTCTACTTAGTGTCTGTCCAGCATCAGGGCACTGGACCCGCACCTGCGTGTTAGTGTCCTACTGTTGCCATAACAAATTGCCACAAATTCAAGGGCTTGAAACAACAAAAATGTGTCCTTTTATAGTTCTGGAGATTGGAAGTAGGAAATGGCAGTTCCTGGGATGAAATCAAGGTATCAGCAGGGCGGCACTGCCTCTGAAAGTCTGTTTCCCTGCCTGTTCTCTCTTCCAGAGACCACCTGCATCTCTGGCTCATGGCCCCTTCCTCCATCTTCAAGGCCAGGAGCACAGCATTTTCCATTTTCTCCAAAATCACCTTCTGAGTGAGCTCAGAACAGAATTCACAGAGCTCACTTTCTCCTTCTGTCCACACACCTCATTCTTTGACTTTCCTGCCTGCCATTCTTTGTTTATAATTATCCTTGCCATCTGTACTGTCTCTGCTACCAGCTTAATTGTGTTCCCCTCAAATTCAAAGTTGGGGCTCTAACCCCCAGTACCTTAGAATATGACTGTATTTAGAGACAGAGCCTTTAAGGAGTTAATTAAAAATCAGGTCATTGGGGTGGGGATGAATGCAGTCTGACTGGTGGCCTTCTAAGAAGAGCACATGGGATACACAGACACCAGGGGGCTCAAGCACTGAGGAGAGACAGTGAGGACGCAAGTGGCCAGCATCTGCAAAGCCAAGGAGAGAGGCCTCCAAGCCTGCAGACCTGGGCGTGCAGCTGGTGGCTGGCTTGTTTCTTGCCCTCTGCAGCCTCCTAGAGCCAACAAAAGAGCCATCGTCTCAACAGCACCTTCCCAGAATGTTCTCCAAGCCCCACAGTGGCTGGGATTCCAGGGTCCTTTTGTCACTGATCGGTCAGGATCACTTTTGATGATTCCATCCTGCTAAGGAGATCAGTAGAGCACTTGCAGCCAGGACTGGTGATCCTTGAAGCTTCTTCTTGCCTCTCCGGGAGACACGCACCATGGCGTGCATCCTTCTTCCTCTTTTTTCCTCTTATCTGCCTACCGCAAGTCCATGTGCTAAATGCTTTACAGTGGGCTGATCTGTGCTAGGCCCAGTCTGCTGCTAGACTGTGCCTGAAGGATTAGATTTTTCCCACTTTTGTCAAAGCAGGTGTTTTTGATATTAGAAAATGCAATTTCACCTACCTGAACAGGCATAACTAATAGGCTCCAGATTGCTTTAATAATTGTCAACTCTAACATTTCTCACCATTTTTAAGACTTAAGCAAACGATTATAAAAGGATGCCAGGGCCACTGTATTTTTCACAACCCGAGCCAAAGGCAGATGCTCAACCACTGAGCCACCCACAAGCCCCTCAAGCTCTTTTTAAGTTAGAAAGGTAGAAATGTCCAGACTTTTCTTAGAGTTCTCTTTGATTTATATATATAGTTTGTTCAGAATCTACCATGGAGGGTGCTCCATTTTTGATTTAGTTTGCTCCATTTTTTTTTTTTTTACACTCCAGTGTTTAGAGGAAGTATCCAAAAAGCTTATCTTCAATCTAACTTGCCTTCTTTTCCTCTTTAAAGTCTCTTATCATTGGACAAAGATATTTTGAAAGATTCATCCTTATAAACACAATTGGCCATCATATCAGGACAGAATCAACATTCTCTCTCTCTTTTTTAAGATTTTGTTATTTTTAAGTAAATTCTATACCCAACATGGGACTCGAATTCATGACCCCAAGATCAAGAGTCACATGCTTAGCCAACTGAGTCAGCCAGGTACCCCTAGAATGGAGTTCTGAAAAAAGAGTACATAGTTTCCCATCGCCAAATACACAGATTTCATGTGTAACCAGATGCTGTCTAAAGTCAGTCCCCGTGTCAAACCCAGACACACATACAGTTCTCTCTACACATCTATGCAACTTTAGGTTGAAGAGGGATGTAATTTTATATGTCTCTTACAGAAATTCTAAGATTAATCCAAAACAGACTTAAGAAGAAAACTCAGAAGCATGTACAGATTCATAGAAACATTCTGCTCTGCTTCCTCGAATCCTCATTTATAATTAACTGGTATGATTTTCACGCAGTCCCAAGATGCTTGTAGAGTGATCACAAGATAATCACATCCAATCGAACTCCCATGTGTAAACAGAAGATTGCTGTCTAGGGACTCTGTTTCTAACATCTCAATCGGGCTTTTTAAACCACTAATTAATCTAACTGGTAATCGTTAATGAGTATCATTTTTTAGCAACTTTTTTTTTTCCATGGGAGAAGGATGCGAACCCCCGGCAGGCTAATTTTTGTCCTCTGACAGTTGGAAAATTATGGGAAAACAGCAAAGCACACTCAGGGGAGAAGAATAAATTCCTATTAAACTGGCTGAATTTATGCAATCACTTTATAATCAATACATGTTATTATCCAAACAAAATTTGAAAATTACCATTGATGTTCATGAAAGAGATATTGCCTAAGAAATAAATTCTGATCTAAGTTGTCAATATACCAGGAAGAAAAAAAAAGGAATGATGGTTCTATTTCCCTGCATTTAGAAATCCATCTGTAAAATGATCACAGTCTCACAAAAAAAAAAATAAATAAAACTTCACAGTTTGTACACGGACGGATAAAACAGGAGTATTTTCAAAACAGACAAAACTTTTGGTTTAGAAACTTTTGGTTTCTAAAGTGCAAGAAGCAGCTGTTGTGGAAAAGACAGAGGATAAGAAACTCAAGTGCAAAAGAACTAGAAATGTCAAGACCTGGGTAAAACTTTTAAGGAAAAACATCTGTGAAAGATTAGCATAAATAACTATAAGCAAAATAAGGATTCCAGATGCAGAGTATGGTACAAAACGTTCATTGTTTAAACTGGGCTTAGCTGTTGGAACAGTATTGGCCTAGCATGTGGAGCCCCTGGCATCTCTGAGCAGAAGGATGCTAAGCAGTAGGAGTTGGCAGGAGCATCAGGATGTCATCGGAGTTAGTGATGTGACCCCACAGGGCTGGTGACAGTGTTATTCAGAGGAGCTCACCACCCACTTATCCTAGATTTTCACGGGTGGGAACACTGCAAACTAGCCTGAGTTTTATCACACAGAAGGCAAGTTCTTTTTTCTTTTGTTCATGGATCACCATCTATTTTGGAATCAGGTACAATCACAGGTGCTAGGGAATGCTGAGTGTGATCACAGCGCCTGCACGGCCTCACAGGTGTGAGACCCAGGGTGCTAGCTAATCGGAAAGCCTGCCCTCTGACCCCCCACCAGGTAAACTTCAGGAAGGGACCTTATGGAGGAGAGTTGCTGGAGCTGCGTGGCCCCAGCGCCCTCACCACATTTACTGTTAAAACTCGATCTGTTCCCCAGGGGAGGAAATGAACCATAGGGCTGGAGAGCAAATGAAAGTCTGCAGGAGGTGAGGGTATCGTTGAACTGGTCTCCTATTCAGCATGGATAATAATCAGTCAAACAGAAACTCATTAGATGCTGATCTGCTCTAATTGTTCCATGTAATTTAATTAGGCACCAGAGCTGCATCCATATCCTATTCTTCTTCTTCCCCAACAAGTCCCTTGACAACAAACAGGTGCTATATCCTATGACATAAAAACCAAGGCGGGGGAGAAGAGGAACATATATATATAGTCCCTGCCTGCAGGTCTCTGGGGTCATAGCTCATTTTCCCTGAATTAATCCATGGTTTTAGTGTCTGAGCTGTCAGGTTATTGATTGCAAAACATGTAGGTCAAGTCCCTGTCTTTCCTACTGGGTGGAATAGCCAGGAATAAGGCAGAGGCAGGTGCTACTCTTCCTCCCTCAAGAGGACAGCAAGCCTGTGATCTTGACCTGATGAGGGCTCAAGGTGGGAGGTCCTGATGCCACCCTAAGACCACACAACCCAAAAGGTGAAAGCCCTCCAGCTCAGATCCCGTGGCCCAGAGCTACCGCCGTAGAAAGAGATACTTCGGAAATATACTCAGAATATTCAGATGGAGAAGCGATGGCCATATTCAAAGCACCAGAGTTTAAGCTGGTAGCTACACAAAATTTGAGAAGAGGCAGAAATGGAAAACACTAGATGTTTTTTATTTCAGGAATGAAATAAAAAAGCATCTTTAGCAATCCACAAAAATATGAAAGGCATCTAGGAATTTTATGTGCAGAATGCTAGGGCAACAGTGAAGGAGCAGCAAACACATGTGGGTGAATTCATCTGGAATCTACTTGTGATCAAGACCACTTTTTTGTCTCAGTTCAAATAATAAGTCTACTCTTGATTCTCTCTGTGGACACAGCATAAATGATTCTTAAAGTAAGCAGATCTACTTCTATAAAATCAGCCCTGGAACATGTAGTACACACTACCTTTTCTACAAAAGAGCAGCATGTTCAATGGATGGTGGAAAGTCGTGCTAAGATGCAAATTACAGCATTTCACATTTCACGAGTGCAAGGCAGGGGGATATAGTAGAGCACTAGAAGTCATGTTGCAGGAGGAACATCCTTAAATCAAAGTGTGCACTGATGGAGCAGGCTTTAGGCTGCCTCTGTGGCTTGAGGCATTTGCGGTGTTTGAAAAACAGCGGCTGTGACCTGCGAGGCAGTTGCCCTGCAGCAAGACAAAATTCCACCTGATCGTCCTGCCGTCTTACTCTGTTGTAGCTATACCGACCTTGTACAGTTTCTGTTTTCCGTGCTCTGTGTTGGAACACGCCAAAACTTGGGGTCTTTTTATTTTCTGTTTTATTTGCCTAGAGCAGCTTCTCCTCGATCTTTGCAGAACTGGTTCCATATTGTCCTTTTGTTCTTAACCTGAAGTCCGCGGGTCCTCAGGCCTTCCCAGGTAGCATCGCTGGCTACCACTGGTCACAGTCTTCTGTTATCTGGCTTTATTTTCTTCTTGTCATGCGACCCTTGCTGAAATAAGCTTGTTGGTTTTATAATCAAGTATAACAGGTAACATATGTCAATTATAGTCATGTTATAGAGCATATGCTATTTATATTTGCAAACATTAAATATGTTCTTATACCATGTTTATTATTACATATTAACACATATTTATTACATATACATTCCATAGCTCCCAATGAGTGAGTAAATGTGGCCATTAAGTGCCATTGGTTGCTAAGATTAATAAATAAGTAAAGCTGCAACCCTTGAATTTTGCTAAACACTAACTGTCATTATTCCAAATACATTAAACCTGAGTCTTACGCAGCTGCAATTTTTCAGGGAATATAAAAAAAGAGAAAAGGCAAACTGCAGGTCTGGGAAATATCCTAGGTCATGGAGCCCTGATTCTTCAACAGATAAATTTAGGGAATAGAGGATGATCCTGCAGATTAAAAGAGATTTGAAGGAGATCTAATTTTTCAAAAGTAGACAAGGCTATGAAAAAAGTTGATATTTTGATAGGGATTGCATTGACTTATAGACTGCTCTAGGTAGCATAGACATTTTAACAATATTTGTTCTCCTAATCCATGAGCATGGAACATTTTTCCATTTCTTTGTGTCTTCCCCAATTTCTTTTATGAACGTTCTATAGTTTTCTGAATACAGATCCACTTTTTCCACAGATCTGGAACAAATAATCCTAAAATTTGTATGGAACCAGAAAAGATCCCAAATAGTCAAAGGAATGTTGAAAAAGGAAACCAAAACTGGTGGCATCACAATATTGGACTTCAAGTTCTATTACAAAGCCATAATCATCAAGACAATATGATACTTGCACAAAAACAGACACACAGATCAATGGAACAGAAAAGAGAACCCAGAAATGGACCTTCGACTCCATTTGATAAACTAGTCTTTGACAAAGGAGGAAAGTGTATCCAATGGAAAAGAAGAGTCTTGATAAACTAGTCTTTGACAAAGGAGGAAAGTGTATCCAATGGAAAAAAAGAGTCTCTTCAAAACATGGTGTTGGGAAAATTGGACAGCTACATGCAGAAAAATGAAATGGGACCATTTCCTCACACCATGCACAAAAAGAGACTCAAAATGGATGAAAAACCTAAATGTGAGATAGGAATCCATCAAAGTCCTAGAGGAGAACACAGGCAGCAATCTCTGTGACCTTAGTTGCAGCAAATTCTTGCTGAACACATCTCCAAAGGCAAAGGAAACAAAGGCAAAAATCAATCATTGGGACTTCATTAGGATAAAAAGCTTTTGCACAACAAAGGAAATAGTCAACAAAACTGAAAGACAGCTGACAGAATGGGAGAAGATATTTGTAAATGTCTTATCAGATAAAGGGCTGGTATCTAAAATCTATAAAGAACTTATCAAACTCAACACCCAAAGACTAAATAATCTAATCAAGAAATAGGCAGAAGACATGAACAGACACTTCTCCAAGGAAAACAAACAAATGGCCAACAGACACATGAAAAAGTGCTCAACATCTCTTGGCATCAGGGAAATACAAATCAAAACCACAATGAGATATGACCTCATACCAGTCAGAATGGCTAAAATTGACAAGTCAGAAAATGAGAGATGTTGGTGAGGATGCAGAGAAAGGGGAATCTTTCCCTGTACACTGTTGGTGGGAATGCAAGCTTGTGCATGGAAGTTCCTCAAAAAGTTAAAATAGAGCTACCCTATGACCCAGCAATTGCACTACTGGGTATTTGCCCTAAAGACACAAATGTGGTGATCCAAAGGGGCACTTGCACCCCAATATTTATAACAGCAATGTCCACAATACCCAAACTATGGAAAGAGCCCAGATGTCTATTGACAGATGACTGCATAAAGAAGATGTGCTGTATATATACAATGGGATATTACTCAGCCATCAAAAATGTAATCTTACCATTTGCAATGACACGGGTAGAGGGTATTATGCTAAGCAAAATAAGTCAATCAGAGAAAGACAATTATCATATAATCTCACTTGTATGTGGAATTTAAGAAACAAAACAGAGGAGCATGGGGAAGGGAAGAAAAAAATTAAAAACAAGACGGAATCAGAGAAGGAGACAAACCATAAGAGACTTTTTTTTTTAAAGATTTTATTTATTTATTCATGAGAGACACACAGAGAGGGAAAGGCAGAGACACAGGCAGAGGGAGAAGCAGGCTCCATGCAGGGAGCCCGACGTGGGACTCAATCCTCGGTCTCCAGTATCACACCCTGGGCTGAAGGTGGCACTAAACCGCTGAGCCACCTGGGCTGCCCATCCATAAGAGACTCTTAACTCTAGGAAACAAACTGAGGGTCACTGGAGGGGAAAGGTCTGAGGAGATGGGGTAACTGAGGGACATTAAGGAGGGAATGTTATTGGCACTAGGTGTTATATAAGACTAATGAATCACTGACCTCTAACTCTGAAACTAATAATACATTATATGTTAATTAATTGAATTTAAATCTTTTATTTTTTAAAATCTTTTATTTATTTATTTACAAGAGACACACAGAGAGAGAGGCACAGGCAGAGGGAGAAGCAGGCTCCATGCAGGAAACCCGATGTGGGACTCGATCCCAGGACTCCAGGATCACACCCTGAGCCAAAGGCAGACACTTAACTGCTGAGCCACCCAGGTGTCCCAAATTTAAATCTTTAAAAAAGGAGGGGGGGATTCCAACACATAAAAAAAGAATAGGCAGGACTAAACTATTTGGAACAGGGTTACATAGTGGATGATAAAACAATACACAGGGAGCTGTCCTTTCAAGCCATAGGTGGGAACTTGATCACACCCCTACTTCCTTCCAAGAAACCAAGTTAGAGCCAGGGCTCAAAGTGTCTTTCCATCTCACACTCACTTCTGGTGGACTAGAATTTGAAGAGGAGACAGTGACAGGAGTTCTGTGTCTTGATGCCTTTTACTGCAGCCAGTAGACCACAGCCAATGCCGGACAGATTCCTTTCTGCTAGGAACTTCTCGTTTTTGGAAGGAGACACTAGATAACAGTGAAAAATTCTCAAGTGGCCAAATATACATATAATTGGAGTCCCTACAACAAAGGATAAAGAAAAATGGAATATTTTTAAAAACCTTGAAGAAATTACAGCCAGTAGTAGTTTTTCAAATCTGATTTTAGAAGAGCAAAATAAGGGATGCCTGGGTGGCTCAGCAGTTGAGCATCTGCCTTTGACTCAGGGCATGATTCCAGGGTCTTGGGATTGTGTCCTGCATTGGGATCCCTGCAGGGAACCTGCTTCTCCCCTCTGCCTCAGCCTCTGCCTCTGCCTCTCTGTCTGTGTCTCGCATGAATAAATAAATAAAATCTTTTTAAAAAAAGATCAAATCAAAACAAAAATAAAAACAAAACACCCCATAACCTAGAGAACCAAAGAGTTCAACAGACCCAAGCAAGAGAAACTTGAAGAAACCACACTAAGACACAGAGAAATCCTAAGCCAAAAAGATGTCATCCTTGTAGAGGGACACAGAGACGACAGCAGATTTTTCGCTGGGCATGATGAAGGCTAAAGGAGAGTGGAATGGCATCTTCACAGCTGGGTAAGGAAAGAGAAACTAAAAGCAACTGTCAACCTAGAATTTTTTTTACCATGAGAACATCTTTTAGGATGAACGTGAAAATGTTCTTCACCAGAATTACACTACAAAAAAAAAAAAAAAATTAGTCTTGTAAGTAGATGACAATGACACTAGCTGGAAACCTGGAGCAACTGAAAGAAAATAAGACCACTGGAAATCATGGTTTCATAACTAAATATAAAGACATTTGTCTTATTACCTACATACTTAAAAATATCAACTGTTTAAAGCATATATAGAAATTGTGTGTCGTCATGGGGTTCACAACAGATGCAGAAGTAAATGAGTTACAACAACACAAACAAGAATGAGAAGAAGAAAAGGAAATACACCATTTTAGTATTCTTATATCACATATGAATTAGTGTACTGTCACTCGAGGGCCAACTGTGTTCAGTTAAACATGCATACTGTAAACCCTAAAACTCAAACTAAAATAACAAACAGAGGTACAGGTAATAAGTCTCCAAAAGGAAATTAAAAGTTATACAATTTTTGAAGGCATAAAAGGAGAGAAGAGGGGCAACGAGAGATCAGATAGCAGGATTGTAGATTCAATGGACCATATCATTAGTCATTGTTAATGTAGATAGTGTGAACTCCCCAGATGAAACCCAGAGATTGTCAGATTGCCTTACAAGGGCAGATTCAACTAAAAATATTAGAAAAAACATTTTATAATTTTTTTATGACTTATTCTTTAATCTATTGGCCAATTAGAAGTTTATTGTTTAATTTCTGTATTTGAGGATTATCCAAATATTCTGTTGTTGATATTAGTTAATTCTCCTATAGTCAGAAAACACACTTTATGTGACTTCAATGAAATAATAATTTGTGTACATTTATTATTTGGCCTAGATTATGATGTAAATTAATAAATGTTCCATGTAGCCTTGAAAATAAATTTATTTTCTGCTGCTGTTGGGTGGACTATTCTAGAACTGTTTTTTGGTTGTGTCTCTGTATTGTTTGTTGTTATGGTTTCTTCCTTTGTTCTCTTACTTCTATCTGCTTCACTGAGATATAATTGCTACACAATAAATTGCATATTTTAAAATGTAAAATCTGATGTTTTGATGTATATATATGTATATATACACACATCCAGAAAACCTTCAGTACAATTAACATCTCTATCCCAACACCCTCAAAAGTTTCATCATCCATCCCAATCCTTTCCATACCCCATCCCCAGGCAAACATTGATATGCTTTCTCTCACTATAGATGACTTTGAATTTTCTCAAATTTTATATACACTTCAGAGTAGCATAAAATATTTTTAAAATTTCCTATGTTCTCATCCTGCATAATGAATCTGAGATTCATACATGTGTATATCAGCAGTGTACTCCTATTAATTATTCTGTAGTCATCTATTGCATGAATATACCACAGTTTTTCTCATTCACATGTTTTGGATTGTTCCCACTTGGGGATATTATGTTAACAGTTGTGCATCAATGCTCAGGTGGACAGGTGCTTTCATTCCTGATTGTGGGTAGTGGTCATCTAAGACTATGTAATTGTCACCCCTCATAGAACTATACACCAGGGTAAATGTCACTGAATATAAATTTAGAAAATGCACCACCTATGGTGCTATAAACATTCCCACTCTTTGCTGTCCCCGTCTGTTCCCTTGTTTGTTACAGCCCAGGCATTGGGCAGAGACACCTTACTTCATCCACCCTGCCACGTGGTCTCTTGATGCTCATGACCAGAAAACAAATTGGTGGTCACCTTGGCCACACCGCAGCGATGCTGATGTACCCATTTTACATCCGAATTATTTTGAATGATACATCAGATTTGTAACTGCAGGATTCAAAAAGATGATGAATTTAATATTGTAAATAACTCAATATTTAAATGACAAATAGGCTTTTCCTTTGTTCAGGGAATCAACTCACTATTTCATTTTGCCTGGCTAATGTTCAGCATGTGACAACATACTGCAGTTATTTAGGGTTTGATAGAAAGAGACATTTCCCCTGTTACCTGGAGAGCCTGCTCATGTCTTTTAGGCTGATTTAGGTCTTCCGGTTCTAGGGCTTCCCAGTTTCTGCCAGGAAGAATGTCCCAGCAGGCTGGGAACGGCCCAATGGCTTCCAGAGCTCGGTGTGAGAACCAGAGACCTGGATAATTAGATCAATAGCCAGGTCTAATTATGAATGGATAATGGAATAATATTCAGGCTGATTAACTGTACAAACCCATTATTTGCTCTAATGGAAAGTTCACATTCCTTTTCATGAGCCGAATCTGACTCATGGATGTGTTTGCATGCTGTGTGTGTGTGTGTGTGTGTCTGTGTGTGTCCTACGGACGCCAGCTCAGCCCCAGCTGTGTGTGTTAGGGCTTGTGTGGGGAGGGAAATATGGCCTGGGGGAGGGTGAAGTGAGTGGGGCAGGACAGGGCAAGGACAGGGTTTCTTTCTGCCTTTATTTACATTTTGATACTTTGTCCTTCATAGATATATTTGGACTAATTTTGATTATTTTAAAAAATGTTGCCTTAAGATATTATTTATCTAGATTGCTGAAGTGTGGTGTTTTTTTTTTTATTCCCCTTATATTTTGCACCTTGCTTCATGCTCCTCACCCTGGTCCTGGCCTGAGTGCCAGGTACCGTGTTTTGTGTGCAACACACACCATCCTGCTTCTTAATACCCACACAGTGCCCCACCAGCAGTGAGAGGCAAGCGGGCTGCTCTGCTGTGATCCCTCAGCATGCGGGGCTTCCTGGGGAGGCTGCCAGGAGCCACCATGGCTCCAAGGGCCCCATGGGTGAGAGGCAGGAGGGGAATTTATCCTTCAGGTTCTTCCCATGTCCTGTTTTCCCTTGGATGGAGCTCCCTTCTGGTCTCACTATCTGCGTGGGGTGCAGAGCCCAGGTCACTGCAGGGAGGCATTGGAGGAGCAGGAGGGCCCAGCAACCACAGGTGTTTCTGAGATGCCATCCAGGAGCGGGCTCAGATTCCCAGGCGAGGGGCTGATTGGGCCCCAGAGTGACCTGAAGCACATGAGCCACTCTCCAGAGGTCTCTGGTATTTGGTTTGTTTTGCTTTTGTATTCCATCCTGTGTTCAGTGGGATCTATGGGCGCTGAGCTGCAATGGAATTACTCCTTCTTCCCCCTGACATCTTTGCTATGGATGGAAATAATGATCAGGATCTAACTTAAATTTTTGATAAGTTAACTTATCAAACTTTAAGTTTAAGTTAACTTAAACTTAAAGTTTGATCTCCTCTGTAAAAGTGAACATAAAGTCCGTGAGGTCTGTCAGACTCTTCATGTGGGACCAGGAGGAAATTACCCACGTCAAAGGAGCCAGGGCAGAAGTTGTGTTTTGTCTCATGCTGCACATTTACGTTCATTACGTCAGATGCTCATGGAATTGGGAGGAAATGTGAAGAGATATATATTATGAATAGCATAATGATGTCAAAATCATGAGCTGCACTTTCTTCTCTGCTCCATGCTGTCCCAGGCGGGCCGGCCCTAGGAGGCCACAGCGCTGCTGAGACCGGCCTGTGTGACCTCCCAATCCCAGGGCCACAGGCTGTGTCAGTCCAAATATCTTACAGCTACTCAGCCTTTTAAAAGTGCTTCACATCAGTGACCTTTCCAGGGCCCAAGGGGAAGGTCGGATTAGGGTTGGTATATACATTGGGGGTGGGGAGACCAAGCCCCTGTAACCCGCCCAACCTTTCTGAGCGCTGATGGAAGATCCATGGTCAGAACTGAAATCCTCAGACTCCTGGGTCATTACTGATCATTCCTGACCCCAACATGACACCAAATGGGGAGCGAGGCAGCACCGCTGCGCCACCGAGGGCGGAGGGTGCAGGTGCCACCCCTGTGCCACCCTGAGGTGCTTTGGCTGGAGGAAGGCTGGGCTGCCTGCAAGGGTGCAAACCAGGGAAAACCTCAAGCTCCCCAGAGTTGAGACTGCCGCAGCCCAAGCCCGTGCAGGGCCCGGGGTCCGCCCCCGCAGGGAGGAGGAGGAAGGCGCCCTGGGGTGGGAGGAGGGAGGCCGCTGTACCCCGCGGGCCTGAAGCCCAGGGTCCCACCACAGCTACGGCTCAGATGGACGCTCATCCCTCGGCACCCTTGGGTGCGCCTCCCGAGCCGGGGAAGGAGGCCCCAGAGCTGGCTCCCCCTCTCCGGGAGGGCTCGGGGACCTCGGGGACCGTCCTGAATTGCTGAGCATCTCATCTGAACAAGGCGCGCAGCCCATTTATTTTATAGCTGCGCTTCCCCAGAGCAGCAAGGAGGCTCCCTGCTGCGGAATGCCCGGGGGGTCCTCACTCGCGGGGGGAAGTGAGTCGCCTTCAGCTCTCGTGCCCGGATGGGGATGCGAGGCTGAAGCGCTGCGGGGCGACTCCCAGCGCCCGGCCCGGTGGCCTGGGGTCCGAGCATCACTCCCCGACCGTCGCGCTGCGGGTCATCCGGGCACACCGCGGGCATCGGGCACCCCGGCCCCGGCCTTACAGCCCCACAGTCGGGCCCGAGCGCCCGTTTAATGCAATCTCTGCTTACACTGGGCAGAGGGACCAAGGGGATGGCACTCGGATGGGGCATCAGCCCACCGGGCTGGGGGGGTTGGGGGGCTCAGCTCCCGAGGGGGCTCTAGCTCAGAAGCCTCCTGGGCTTGTCCGGGAAGGATGGGTGTCTCTGAACCAGAAGAAAATCTACTTGTATTTACAGTTACGTAAGGGAGCTTGCATTTTTCTTTTCATTTAGCAGGTGACCAAAAGAAGTTTCCTATCTACGTGTCCTTTCTTCGCCTCTGCTTTACTGAGAGTGAACTGACACGTGGCATCGTGTGAGTTACAGGTGTACGATGGAATTAGTTGACACGTGCATGTATTGTGGAATGATTACCGTGATGGAGTTCATGGGCGCGTCCTTCACACCCCATAATGATTATTTTGTTGTTGTTGTTATGGTAAGAACGTTTAAGATCTACTCTCTGAGCACCTTTCAAGTGTAAAATGCAGAATTGTTAATCATTGTCACCATGCTGTGCATGAGATTCCCAGAACTTTCACTGGAGGTTTGCACCCTTTGACCACCAGCCCCTCAAGTCCCCCCCCGCCCCCGGCCACCACCAGTCTACTCTTTGTTCCTATGAGTGTTTTTTTTTTTTTTTTTTTTTTTTTTAAATTTCTGGGTGGCGCAGCGGTTTGGCGCCTGCCTTTGGCCCAGGGCGCGATCCTGGAGACCCGGGATCGAATCCCACATCGGGCTCCCGGTGCATGGAGCCTGCTTCTCCTTCTGCCGGTGTCTCTGCCTCTCTCTCTCTCTCTCTGTGTGTGACTGTCATAAATAAATAAGAAAAAAAAAAGATTTCAGATATAAGTGAGATCGTGCAGTATTTGTCTTCCGCGTGACTTGTCTCACTTAGCATAACGCCTTCAAACTCCATTCATGCTATTCGAATGGCAAGATTTCTTTCTTTTGATCATTGACTAATACGCCATCGGATGTACGTGCCGTATTTCTTTATCCATTCACCTGTCGGTAGACACATAGGTTGCTTCCATGTCTTGACTATTGTGAGTGATGCTGAAGTGAACATGAGAGAGCAGATATCTCTTTGATGGTGATTTCATAGTCAGAAGTAGAATTGCTGGGTCATAGATATTACTGTTTTTAATTCTTTGAGGAACCTCCACACTGTTTTCTAGAGTGGCTGTAACAATTTATATTCCCACCAAAAGGGCACAAGTTATCCCCTTTCTCCACTTCCTCGCCAGTTTTTGTTACTGCTTGTCTTTTTGATAAGAGTCATTCCAGTAGGTGTGGATAATAGCTCATGTGCTTTTGATTCACATTTCCCTGGCGATGAGTGATGTTGAGCATCTTTTCATGCACTTGGCCATTTGTGTGTTTTCTTTGAAAAAACGTCTACTCAGGTCCTTTGGCCATTTTTATTTACTTTTATTTTTATTTATTTTTAAAGATTTTATTTATTTATTCATGAGAGACACACACAGAGAGAGGCAGAGACATAGGCAGAGGGAGAAGCAGGCTCCCTGCAGGTAGCTTGATGCAGAACTCGATCCCAGGCCCCCTGGATCATGACCTGAGCCAAAGGCAGATGCTCAGCTGCTGAGCTACCCATGTGCCCTCCTTTGGCCATTTTTAAATTGGATTATTATTATTGTTATTATTATTTTGCAATTGAGTTGTATGAGTTCCTTATATATATTGGATATCAATCCCTTACTCATAATCGTGGTCTGCTAATATATTCTCCCATTTCTTAGGTTGCCTTTTCTTCTTGTTGATTATTTCTTTTGCTGTTCAGAAGCTTTTAGTTTGAATAGCCTGACCTGTTAATTTTTGCTTCTATTGCTTGTCCTTTTTGTGTGTCATATCCAAAATCCAGAAGCTTTATTCCTATGCTGGCTTCTAGGACTTTTATGGTTTCAAGTTTTACATTTAAGTCTTTAATCCATTTTGAAATAAGTTTTGTGAGTGGGTAAGGATTCCAGTTTCATTCTTTTGTATATGAATTTCCAGTTTCCCTACACCATTTATTGAAGACTTTTAGCCATTGAGTATTCTTGGCTCCCTCATCAAGTATTAGTTGACCATATATGCATGGGTTTATTTCTGGGGCTCATGATTCTATTGCTCTATATGTGGGGTTTTATGTCAGTAGCATACTGTTTTGATTACTATAGTTTTGTAATATAGTTTGAAAATCAGGGGAGAGTATTATGCCTCCAGCTTTGTTCTTTCTCAAGAGTAATTTGGCCATTCAGGGCTTTCTGTGGTCCCATACAAATCATAGGATTGTTTTTACTATTTTTGTGGAAAATGTCATTGGAATTTTGACAGAGATTGCATTGAATCTATAGATGATTTTGGGTAATGTGGGCATTTTAACAATATGAACTCTTCTGTGAACTCCACCTATGACTATGGGATATTTTTCTATTTGTTTGTGCCCATGTGCCTATTTTCTATATGAAGTTCCAACAGTTGGTAGTATAGGGTGATTGTACCTGCCAGATGGGATGGAGAGAAGTTGGCCAGCTTTCTGCTTCCATTTAGTTCCTCACACTTCTGGTTTTGTCTGCCTCTGGCAGCCTTTCTTCACTGAAATGGCCCACCCTACAGATCCAGGTCAGAGTTCTGAAATGTGAGCAAAGCATCCAAGTTGTTCTTTCACTCTCATGAGTGTGTCATGGGGACACACACCAGCATTCGCAAAGACTCACACAGGGATGAGACAGCACTTGGAAATTGTTCTGGGAAAGATAATACTATCGTACTGGGCCAGTTGCATGCTTCCACTACACAATGTTCTACATTTTGCATTTGTTGGGGTCTTAAGAAAGGTTGCATCCAACCCTTGACTATCTTCCTCTTATAAATCAAAGATTTTGGAATTTCACACTTAGAAGTTCAGCTCCTTTGTGAGTCCTCTGATGGTGCCTTCTAATAATAATGGATTATTTAGCCAAACAAAAAAGGTTTAAAACCCCCAAAAGTTTAATGATGGAAAGTTTTAAGTTTAGTTCAGCTGTTCTCTGTGTTCACCAAGGACCCGGGCTCACTCGGATCTCTCTACTGCACACACTACACATAGATTAATCCTTTGTCTCCTCTCCTCGTGGTCACAAGGTAGCTGCCAGAGTGCCTCATATCAATCCACCCTTACTTGTTTACATTCAAAGGCTGGAAGATAGTTTTATGCCCTTTTTTCTTTTTCTTTTTGTTTCCTTTTCTATTTTTTTTTTTTTTTTATCTTTAAGGGAAGAGCAGCTTTACAGAAGCCCCTGTCAGTGTCCATTCAGGTCTCAACTGTGAGGTGGAGTCATAGTAGTTCCCCTCCTATGGTTGCTGTGGTGACCAAGTTTCAGCATAAAGCTCAGGGCATGGTTGGTGCTCTCTAATAGCAGCCTGCAAGCCGGCTACATTTTTTAAAATATAATTGCCTCTCTGTTGCTCAGGATGTCATCAACTTATCAGTTAAGATGCTTCCAATATTATATTCATGAGCATTCACAGAGTCATGCTATAATTCACTAAAATGCCTTGGGAAGCAAATCCAGATTAACAGTATCAGCAGAGCAAAAGGTGGGAATATTACAACATCTGAAGGGAAAATAAACATGAAAACAAGCCCCCAATTCTTCTGACCCCAAAAGATAATGAGGATTCACTATGATTACCTAATCTTTTAAGAGTTGTTTTTCAATGTTATTCAGCCCCATTTGAGTGATCTTAGCTACAGTGATAGTAAAATCATATTTATTTTTTAATAGCTTATTCAGTAATAATAACTGTCTAATAGCTTAGACAGTAAAATCATATTTATTTTTCAGATTTCATGATTCAAACTTTAACAGTCCTAAATTCCCCTAAATTAGTTAGTACTGAAGAGTTTTAGCTGGACTTGAGAATCCTTACTCTTTGAGAAGGAGACTTGGAACTCACTCATACTCACACCCTGGCACTGCTCAGTTCTTCAGGAATACTCTCTTTTACAGGAATGTTAGGCTCATGAGCAGTAAAAGGACACTGAGAAATCATCTATCTTGATAGAGGAGAGAGCTCTGCATTCTGTCCTGGGAAATGCCTTAATTTTTGCTGCACTTCCCATTCCAAAGATGATGACGGGCCTAGTGTGTGGTGCCCGGTAGGGCTCCGGGGACAGAAGAGGGTCTCTGCTCTCTGGGGTGGACTGAGTTTGTTTTTGATGGGAATAGGACAATGGACAAGATAAACACGTCTCTGTTGGCCCCAGCGGTCGTGAGGGACTAAGCCTTGACCCTGCTGGGATCACAGATGGTAGAGGATCATGGTTGCTCTGAGCCACACTGACCCCACTCCCCGCTTTGTCTCTGATTGGACGAAGGTCAGCATGAGATACAGTCCCTGACCCTGAGTCAGAGGGGCTCAGACCAGGGAGAAGAGCTCCCAGATACATGTCTTTCCAGGGGTGACCCTTCCCACCTGACTCATGTTCCCAAGGCTAATGTCAGAGGATTTCATGCTTAAAGTCACTCATTACGCATCACTCAGGGAAGGCCAATAGAAATGCAGAGACACCCAGCTCAAGATCTCTGACATTTTCTAGCTGCTGAAAAAGCCCGGAGTCTAGTCCCTCTTCCTCACATGAGGAATTAAAAATCTCTCTTATTATGGCACTGTCGGTTGGGACTCAGACAGCTATAATAAAACAAAATGTAACTGCTGTAAGCACACACTTTTCTGGTTAGATTCCGATTCCTGCAAAGGCTCTGGGCTCAAGGCCAGGTCTCTCCAGGTTAAAATGGGTATTAGCAAACGTTCAAGTTGTGAAAGATTTCTGACCTCAAAATGAAGTTTTTTCCCTTATTATAATGGAAAGGATTGAAAGAGAATTGAAAAGGAAATAAAATTCTCACTACGTGATTCTAAGTTCTAATGTTCTGCGTGGGGACCACCTAAGATCACACAGCACACTGCCCATGGGGAGTCTCCACACTAGGAAACACTATTGTAATGTATAGTGAGCAGAATTAATATTTTTTTGTAATACCAAGGGCATATGGTATATTTAGGTCAAAGCAAAGTTTCAGAGGGCATGAACTATTGCTTTACCCATCGTGACTTTGGTAGGTTTCCATTTTAGTAATTATGAAGAATGCACGTGCATGTACATGCACAGGCTTGTGGATTCTTCTGGTGTTTTAGTACCAAAGTTCAAGTCAAGGAGTCAATGTATTGTTGATCATCAGCCTGTTTTCAGAAACAGAACTAATTGTGGCAACAATCAACCACAATCAGCGAGAAATGCCAGCATGGCATTAGAGCATAATGAAATAATAAATGTTAGTTAATGAGCACACTCATCGCAACAGGAGATTTTGTTGTGGATGTTTTTTTTGAGTTCACACAGTACTGTGGGGGGGAAACACAGCCCTGACAAAAATACAGATTCCCACTGATTTTCTCTGAGAAGTTACACTGCCAGATGTCCCTTGTTTTTAGACTTCTCACTCCAGAGGCTCCTGCTGCTCCCATTCTTCTTCTCACATTCTTCTTCACAATGGCATTTCCTGATTGTTCGACATTTCATGTTGCACTGATGAATTTTGCTTTATTTATTGTAATAAAATATTTGCCAAACTCAACATATAATAGTGTTACTTAACACAATCCTAGAACATTTTTTTTAACTTAAATACTTATACTTCCAAAGGAAATGAGATCTGTGTTACAAATGGGAAACATTATCATTTGCTTAAGTAGCAGACAGTTATACATGAAATAGAACACAGGCAAATGGTCATATTTACAAAGCGAATGTCTGCTTAAGACTTGGGATCTGAGTCCTGCTTCTGCTCAGTTGGTGAGGGAGGGTAATACATATCAGACTGATGTTAGAGATGCAGGAGCAGCAGATGGAGACTCTGATGTGACTAGAATGACCCGGCGAGTACCAGAAGGGAACTATGTTGTTACCATGCCATTAAAAGTCATTTAAGCTTTGGGGTTATCACAGCGAAAACCATCTAGCTCATCGTGTGAGACCCCAAAAGTATGCACATCCCAATACACTTTGTTTCTGATACTGCGGGATGCCTGCAGTGGGTCTGTTGTCATTGTTTTCAAACAATCACATGACCTGCTTCTGTGGTCTAAGATGGAGCATGGATTCCTGTTCCGAAAGGTCTTCTGAGAAATACTCTTCCTACTCTGTAATATAAGAAGATCCTTATTTGGAGGGGAGGGCGTCCCTCTTTTCCCAGGGTGCACTATGCACTGTAGAACTGGATGCCTAAGACTGAGCTATGGAACTTGATGCCTGGGGCTGTGGCAGCCATACTGTCCCTATGAGGTCCATATCTTCTGAGTAAGTCATATGCCCATGATGGAAAACTGGAGTACAGAAAGAGCTTTGCTGGCACCTCCAGGATGCTGAACCAACACTGAGTTCACCTCCAGACATCTTATTGAAAAACTACCTAATATCGCTACAGCTAAAGGACCTGTTTGCTGAATGCTTGGTTGCTTCCTTGCAGCTAAACACATTTAGCCTCTTAGTCATGGATATCCCCAGTGATCATCCTGCGGTGCATATCATGAGCATGTGTTTCTTCCCTTAATCAATACAAATTCCAACTCTCCTTCTAGAAACTGGTCAAGATTTAACTCTAAGCATCAGAATCTAGGGAAGAATTCTATGGGTTAGAATTTTGGGAAAGGTGACTCTGGTAAAAATGATTATATTTATTTTACATATCTATATTTTAAATACATAAATATAATGATAAATATAAAAATTACAATATAAATGTTAGGGGTGCTCAATCGGTTGAGTGTCTGCCTTCTGCTCAGGTCATGATCCCGGCTGGGATCCTGGGATCTAGCCCTGCATTGGGCTCCCTGTTCAGTGGGGAGCCTGCCTCTCCCTCTGCTCCTCCCCACTGTGCTCTCTCTCCCTCTTTCAAATAAATAAATAAAAATCTTTTAAAAAATATGTAAATGTTAAGGTTATATCTATAAATATATGTTAAAAGAATTTATATATTTATAAATTGTTTTACATATTTAATTATATAAAAACATATAGATTTATATGTAATATGTATTTATATACAATATATAATACTATAAACACATATTAGTACTTCTATATTATATATATAAGTATATAAATTGTGTCAATGTGAATATTGATAAATATCCATGTTATAGATATGATCTAGCTTGTTGCACTAGTTGGGATTTGGATTTGTGGAGGAAATAGAATCAACCACAAGCTTTATAGGAGCAAGAAATTTACAGTGGGGAACAGATCTTAGACAAGCACGGGTTGGGTTGAACTGGGGTAGGGAAGCTTGTGGAGGACGCAGTGGAGCACCCCGGGACTCTCACGGCTTCTCCTGAAGGTACGGGGAAGTCAGCCTCAGGAAATCCAGCACAGTGCTGTGAGCACAAGGTGACAGCTCCTGGAGAGGACTGTGGAACCACATCTGCCTGGCACGGCCTGTCGGTGACAAAGGCCCCTGTTCCACTTCTGCTGACCACATATCTCTCGGATCCCCCTGACTTCACACCCCAGGTGGTAGCCTTGGACGGGAGTGGATGCAGGAAAGCAGGGCCCCGGCCAGGAAGAGGATGGTGGCGGGGCTGAGCTGCCAGCAGGAAAAGTAGCACAGACAGGTAGGTATGGAAGCAATAAAAATAAATGTGGAACTACACTTCATGTATTCATTTACTTATTCGCTCATTCATAAAATATTTCGTGAGCACCTGCTTTGCAACCGTCCGTGTCCCGTCCTGGGCTGTAACGGCACAAGCCCTTCCTTCTGCTGTGTCTCTGTATTCTTGCTGCAAACTTGAGAGCACCTTTTCCTCCTCCTCCTCCTCCTGCTCCTCCTTCTCCTCTTCTTCTTCTTCTTCTTCTTCTTCTTCTTCTTCTTCTTCTTCTTCTCCTCCTCCTCCTTCATCTTCTTCTCCCCCTCCTCCTCCTTCTTCTCTTTTAAAGGCTTTATTTCTTTTTGAGTGAGAAAGGGAGAGCATGAGTTGGGGGAGAGGCAGAGGGAGAGGGGAAGCTGGACAGGGAGCCCAACCTGGAGCTCGATCCCAGGCCCCTGGGATGGTGACTTGAGCCGAGGGCAGGTGCTTCACCAACTGAGCCACCGGCGCCCCTCGCTTTTGCCTTCTGCAGAAGCATGAGCACCATCTTCTGACCGTCATGCGCTGCCTGGAAAGCCTGCTTTACCCGGTTGACGTGCAGAACTTGCCCAGCCTGGGGCTAAGTGGGATATTGGAAAGGGATGGAGCTAAAAACTTCAAAAAGAAGAGAAAAGAAAAGAAAGCAGCAGTCACACCTTCTCATTCCCCATTGGCTCCCCGTACAGCCTTTTCCTCCTCCCCTGGAGCACAGGCTTCTGCTTCTTCCCAGATCCCTGGGTGCCTTGCTCAGGGGACTGGAGGTGCCAGGTGGCTGGCAGGTGCCAGGTGGCTACCGCCCCTTCAGTGCTGATGGAGGACCAGTGATCAGCTCTGCAGCCTGGGATCATTTCTGAAAATTTCCCTTTATTTCAGGGGTCTGTTCTCCCTGCCAGCGAGCAGCGTGTGAAGACCTCCCGGGGTCTTGTGATCGGATTGTTACTGGCCAGGAGCACAGGCCTGTCAGCCCGGGTTTGGGCCAGTGTAGACTGGGGCAGGGGCGGCTTGCCCCACAACTTTCAGGAGAGAGGCAGTGACGGCCTCACGGCCCCTTCGGCGCTGGGCCCCAGGGCACGAGTGTGCTGACCAAGGGCAGTGAGCACACTCCACGCACAGGGTTTCCAAGTTTGTTTGGACAGTTTTACAGTTTTAAATGTAGTGGTTGCTGCAGCAAATACCTGTATTTATGTCCAGATCAAACTGACAGAGTGGAAACCACCAGAGCCAGCAATTTCTAGGCCGCAAATGAAGGATGGCTCCCAATGAATTTCTGATTCTTAAAGGTTTTTACGTTACTGGATTCACAGTGAAACCAACTGAGGGGAAAAGCCTATCAGAGAAGATACATCCTAGGTGAGAGTGGTTGAGGGTGGGAGGCTCCTGCCCTTTATTGGATTTGCTGTAGAACTTCTCAGAAGCCTGTAATAGGTGTTGGGCCGTGGTGGTCAGTCTGGTGAGATGGAAAGGTACATCGGGGGAGTGCTCAGAGGAGGCTGTCCTTGCTTCCTTCCAACTTCCTACGGTGCTAGGAGGATTTGCCCAGGGCAGGGCCACAAAGTAATATCCCCCACATCTAATACGGAAGATGAAAGCAGTGTTATGAGACAGAGAAACCTTGGCCCCAGAGCAATAACGGTATTGATGGAGTCAAATGTGTTTTAACTCCGACAGTGAGACATCCCATCTGTGGGAATAAAACCACAGCTGCCAAGAGAGAACGGGAGTGGGAGTCACAGCAGAGCCAGTGGGAATGCGGCCGGTAAACCAGATGTCTCGAAGCCCTGGATCTGTGTGTCCTACTTGTCTCAGATTTATGCGTGGATGCTGGTGGATCCACATGCACAGATAGCTCACGGAGGTACAGTGGGCCGGTTCCAAAGGCCCCGAGTTAGAACCTCAGGCAGGCTGTAAGGTGGAATGCCAGTTCTTGAATCCATATGTGTGCCTGGGGACCGTTTGCAGGCCATTTGCTGAACAGTAAACCTACAACTGATCTTGTTTCTCTCCACATCCACAATAGCACACAGAGGAGGCATCTGAGAGGAAGCTCCTTACATCTGTGTAAGCACGTGCAATCAGATGGGATGGACCCAACTGGCCTATGGGTTGCAATGAAATGAGAATGTTGCCCAAGAGAGAGATAAAGAGGAAAATGCACATAGGTAATTGGCTCACATAACATCTTCTGTTTCCAGAAGTCACAAAAAATGGAAATTGGACGGTGTAAATTAGAGAAAACCAGGTAGCAGTTCATAGAAACCCCACCTAGGCATTGCAGAGAGTCTGCTTCTTGGGCATCACTCAGCCACACCAGCCCCTCCACATTTCAGATGCTTCTCCTTCCTTCCACTGGGCCTGTCAGTGGTTGGAGCCTGGGTTTCTCAGCCAATAAAGTGTGCTGTTTTTTCATACCGCTGTTAGGGAGATCAGGGATACTCAAAAGTACATATAGAAAGATGGAATAGGGGCACCTGGGTGGCTCAGTGGTTGAGCATCTGCCTTTGGCTCAGTTAGTGATCTTGGAGTCCTGGGATTGAGTCCTTCATCGGGATCCCCGCAGGGAGCCCTCTTCTCCCTCTGCCTGTCTCTGCCTTTCTCAGCGTATCTCTCATGAATAAATAAACTCTTTAAGACAAAAAAAGAAAAGTGGAATAAAGTGCCTTTTCCAGGGGAATGTAATAGATGTCCTCGTGGTCCTGTAAGGCTCAAATGGAAGGTGAGTCTCACCAGCTTCCCCTCTTTGAGCCCAACGGCCCCGTTTTAGGCAAACATTTTCTTTCTGTGGGTATTTACCAAATTATTAGTCCTGCTAGACTTTAAAGCCAGAGGAGGAAGGTGGAGTCCTCTCTGGCAGAGAGAGCTAAAGAACATGACTGCTGTCCTTAGTATTAAATACCAGGACCCCATCTTCTCCTGCCCATGGGATGATGCTCTGAAGCAAGTGTGCTTCTCTCAGGGGACCCACAGGGTGGCTCCACGACTTCATGCTCTTTTACTTTCCCTCCCTCTTGCACATTCCCATCAGTCCCTCCTTGTGATTGGCAACAGAAGGGTCAGAGTCTCTGGTCACATCTTCAGCTGAAAACGAGAAACGTGGGAAATCCCTGTGAAGCCGTCCCAGATGTGACATGTTTCCTGAACTCTTCTCCACCAGCAATGACTTTGATTCCTTCTCCCATGCCCCCCACCATCCTGCCCATGACTTTCAAGATAACGACCATGGTGACACCGATGTTCTTAATCAAGCAGTTAGCACGTGCCAGTGCCAGGAACTCCTTCAAGAGCTTTGTATCTGCCACCTGTAGTCACCACTCCTCGCCCAGCCCTGAGAAGCAGGGCCTGTTCCTATCACTATCACCGCGGCAGGGCAAGAAGGAAATGACTTTCCCAGTCACTGCTACGATGGGCAGCAGGGGCAGGACTCAGAAGCCCTGTCACATGTGGCCAGCCACACCACCACAGGTGGACTGGAAGATTACCGGCCGTTGCACTGGGAGCCCGGACGCCAGAGCCAGACTGGCTGGGGCAACACCCGTCTGTACGGGGACTTGGCCTAATGACCTTGGACGAGTTTAACTCTCTGCCCCTCAGTTTATTCACCTGTAAAAGAAGAATCTGTGACATAAGCTGTGAGGACAGTACCTGGTGCATAGTAAGCACTATATAGATGTTCATTGGTATTATTGCTATTTTTATTACCATATTTATTATTTTTTTCATTATCATATTTATTACTTGGCCTTTCTGTGTTTCTGTCCCCACGTTGTTCAAAGATCACCTCAGGGAAGCATTTCTTAGCTACCTCATTTAAAATTTCAATCCCCACCCACAAAAATCCCTATCCCCCTTCTGGCTTTATTTGTCTATATTTGTGTTCATATGATGTACAATATATTTTACTGCAATATATATATTACAATATATTTTATTTTATAAACTTTTTTGTCTTCTCTCAAATGTAAGCTCCATGGAGACAGGATTGTCTGTCTGCTTTGCTCCCTGCTACATCTGGGTGTTCAGACCAGCGCCATGTGCAGAGGGGATACTCAGTAAACAGCTGGTGGACAGATTTGGTCAGGGTTGCCCCTACCACCCTCAAAAATGCACCCCTCTCTGGGCTTTGGCCAAGAGATACTTCTTCAGCAAGATGGGCTTTGGGGGAGCCACTTGGTCCTCCAGAAATGCCTCCTTCCTCATGGTGTAAGATCCCAGGGTACCATCAGGGATCATTTTGCTGCATCCAGCAACCGCTAGGTGACCATTTTACAACCAGATATTCATCCTGCTGTCCACTTTATGGAGCTGTTAGAAGAAGAAAATGCCTCCAGCAGCAAGACTGCTCAACCTTTAGAGCTCTGGGATCACAGTTAATTCAAGTGACAACTTCCTGACATTTTGTCTGGATGGCATTATGTCTGTTTCCAGGAAGCGAGGTGGTGGTGCTAACACGCTAGTGAGATATACAGAATGTGCATGGAAGGCTCAAAGGGAGACATCCCCGGTGCAATGAGGCCTGTCATTTGTGCGTTAGATGCACAGCCTGCGTGGCAGGGTGAGGAGCTGCCTGCAAACCACACGGAGCACTGTCTGGATGCCAAGCACGATTTTATCGATTTCATCCTACCGAGGCCTTGGATCGTTAGCAGCTGATCAATCGTTCTCTGGGGCCAAATGACATCCTGTTATTTGTTCCTTCTCTGATTTTTCCTTTCTAAACCACGCCTCAGTTCCCTCATGTGTAAAATGGTTATCATAATACCTACTTCGCCGCTCGTTGAGAAGACCAGCGCTTGGCACAGGGTCTGGGATGTGGTATATGTTTAAAGAGTCTGTACCATTACTATTACTGTTCTCCAACTTTTCCATGCTGTCACTCTCCTTACTCTGTTAGGTTTCTCTGCTTTGGGGTCCCTTGGTACAAATTAAGCCCGGGAAACTAACGGGTGGAATTCCAAGGAGAAAGAATCTGATTGGCCTGGCCGAGGTCAGATGTTTACTCCTGGACCACGCATCTGTGACTGGGAGATGAGGTCATTGCGTGAGAAGGGTGCGGAGGCTCCTTTCAGGGGGTAGGAGGGGCTGACTTTCTAAACCACGTGCCGGCCAGTGAGGAGTGCTGTGGTCGGGAGCTGCAAAGTTTTTCACACCGCGAGGATGGAGAATAGTGCATGCTGACTACACAATAAACAGGGCTCATTAGCACAATGTGGATTTAATCCTTTGGACAATTCTAATTTTATTTTCCTGTTGAGTGCTTATCAACAAATTCTATGCAATACAGACATCAGCCTCTAAAACTACATTTTTTCCCAAGTTCTGGACATTGGGGCTTCGAGAGAACAAAAACACGCGTTTGGCCAAACCCTCCCTAAGGCTCATGGCTGCCGTTTTTAATTTGTTCTCGGATTAAAAGACATTTCAATAGTTTATTTAGGTACTTATCCCAAGATTACACTCTATTTGGTTCATGGTAAGCCGAGGAAAGCAGAAAGAGCAGGGAACTTCCAACATTGACCTCAACCTATGCTTGTGTCCACCACAATGCTTGTACCCTCAAGTCTATGCTCAGGTAATGCTTGAAAGACCTGGTATCTCATAGGACTGGAGGGCCGTCGGACCCTTGGTCTGAAGACAGTGTGGGGATATATGTATGTGCATGTCCCCCTGAGCTACGGAGCAAGTTAGTGGTGAGGCCAAGATTTACACCCAACTTTCCAAACCCAGAATCCAAGATCTTTTTTTTTTTTTTTTTTTAAGATTTTATTTATTTATTCATGATAGTCACAGAGAGAGAGAGAGAGAGAGGCAGAGACAGGCAGAGGGAGAAACAGGCTCCATGCACTGGGAGCCCGACGTGGGATTTGATCCCGGGTCTCCAGGATCGCGCCCCGGGCCAAAGGCAGGCGCCAAACCGCTGCGCCACCCAGGGATCCCCAGAATCCAAGATCTTAATCATGAACCTGTCTTAAGGCCGACTAGAATCACATAGAAGAAGTTCAAAATGCCATCACTTCCCTTTCCAGCCCAAGTACACATTATGGGAGAGTAGAACCAGTGGTGTTCTGGGTTGTAAAGGATCCCAGTCTTAGAAAATGACATTAACAGTTACACGTGTGGCCTTTCAACTTTTTTTTTTTTCAACCATTTAAGATATTCCTTTGGTTCCTAAAATGTGGTAGGAGATTAGGACCTGGCTAACCTGAAAGAGAACAGTTGGACTAGAAATTGTGTCTGCAGGGGCTTTTGGGTTGACCTTTTGGGAAAGGGTCAGTTATGAAGATATTACAATAACCTTTCCTGGTGCCTATAGGGAACAAACATTCTGAGTTCACATACCCTGCATTCCTGGGAGGAATGTATTTGAGACTCATACATATTTATATCAAGTAACAGAGTAAATGTCAGCTTCTTTTTTCTCCTGTTAACTTAACATGCAGAAAAGTAAATGACCCATAAAGAAAAAGAAATAATTTCCTCTACCACGAAAGCCTTTAAATATGCAAACATTTTGATACCTAATAGAGCAGGTCATAAAATGAGTTTGATGCATTTTCTTGACAGAGCTTTTATAAGGTTTTATAAGGGTTTTGGTTGATGGACAGCATTCAATATTTTATTCTATTGCATCTGGAAACTAGTTTATTGGGTGATTCATATTGCATAACATTGACGTCTCCATAAATGCTTGGTATGTGTTGGGGTAAAGAGTGAACGCCAATAGTGTTTAACCCATACTAACTGTAATTGGGGTGGGGAGGTTATTATTTTAAAGGTGCCTGGACATTTTAGGGGTTGAAGTTTTAATTCAAAATTGAGGATGGGGCACCTGGGTGGGTCATTCAGTTAAGGGTCTGACTCTTGATCTCAGCTCAGGTCTTGATCTCATGAGTTTGAGCCGAGGATTGGGCTCAATACTGGGCATGGAGCCTACTTCAACAAAACGAAACAAAACAACACAAAACAACAAAATCAAAATTGAGGGCATAGTGCTTTTCTATGGGGATTTATCTAGTTCTCAGGTTTTCCTTGTTTTAAAATAATTTCTATATCTTGATATATTTTGGTTGTATCCCTATGTTTTGAGCTTGACTTTTTCTTTTGGATATTTCCTTCACCCTGCGTAGCCTCTAATTTCTTTAAGTTGCCTTCTCTTATTTGCTGGTGTCTATCTTTTGCCTGGAAGATTTCCTTCTGTATGATTCCAGTTCACTCCCCCCAGGATGAAGGGACAGTGATAATACAGAGTGCACTGTGGAGACTGTTCATGGCAACCTGGGCTGGAGTGATCTGGCTGGGCTATTTCACTGAAGAACCCTCATGTCAGTACCTTTGTGCCTTTCCCCCTTGGCTTGTCAAATTCCTCAGAGGTGGAGCCCATGAGCACCTGCCAGGAAGACCTGGTCTGGTTCCCCTGACTCTGGAACCCAGCGGGGGAGGTGAGCCTGGTCTCATTAGGATCTGAAATGCCCCTGCTGGTGCTGAGTGTGAGTCATGCCTTCAGGTGTACCTGAGCCTCTTCTGTTTCGATGTCTGCAGGGAGAAATCACAGGTCCTGCCCACATAACGGGTACGGCACATTCCAGTTGCAGGAGCTAAACAGTTCCCAACGTCTAGTGCAGAGCTTTGTCGTGGACTCTGCCTTTGCAGCTGCTCCTAGAGGCACCTGGTGCTGTGGATTCCTGAACCTTGTGGGGGCTTCTTTGGAATAAACTGGGTTGCTGCTCAGCTTTTCCCTGTTGGAGCCTGATTTAGCTTACCTTTCAAAATTTTTGTTTCTGTGCCTCCTCTCTCCCTTTGTCCGTGGTGATTTATGTCTTAAAGGTAAAATCGATTCACGGTGATTGCCGCAACCATTTGGAAGGAAATGAAAGGAACCCTCTGCGTCAACCTTCCACCTTTTCCACAGACTGTTGGCCGATTCCGTAAAGATTCCGTCTGAACGAAGGAACTTGGCGTCAAGAGCATTTAATAGCAGGGTAAATTTCAAACTTCTCCTATGAATGAATTCAGTCCAAAGTCATTTTCAGCCCCTTACAAGAGTTGTCCATTTCGATTATTTCATGATGTCCCATTCTCAACTTTCAGTGTCTTTCAATCAGGAAAACCAAAAGACATAAATACCATTTGTTCTTTGTTTAATGTTTTCAAGTTGATCAGAGATGAATGCAAGCCAGGGTTTCTAAGAAAAAAGAAGAAAAAAGAGCAAGCATTAAAGCAAAGATTTTATATATGTACATATTATACATACTTATATATATATGATATATATGTATGCATATATAATTTTTCTCTGACTTACTAGATGGAGTTGCCTTGTGACCATCACTCTGGAAAAAATAAAAATTAATGTCAATCAGGGAGCACACAGCCTGGCTCCTGCAGTGGAGTGGCACTTGGGCAAAGGATCCCTTGTAACATGCATTTCCCTCTAAATGATACGGTCATTGGATGGATTTTTTGTGTCAAATAATGATAATTCATCTTGAGGTCTAAGCATATCATACCACATGCTGATTAATTATTCAGGGAAAGTTAAGAAACATTTTCATTTTCCTAAGCAGAATCAGCCTAACAGAAGGAGCCTTGGTGGGCAAACCCATGGATCCTGTCACCTCCACAATTCAGATGATCCCTTTGCCTTCCTCTTAGTAACTGTTTTAAGTGCATACTCAGTCCTCACCTCATGGTAGATGATGTGTCTGCAAAATGGTGGCTTTTTTATGTGTTTTACAATAAATGAGTTAGAAAGTTATTGGAAAACAGACATTAGAAGGAAGATTTCCTCTTCCTTCTTCCTCCCCTTCCTCCTTCCTTCTCTCCTCTCTCCCTCCATCCTCAATTCCTTCCTCCCTCCTTCTGACCCTCCCTGCCCACTTTGTTCCAGAGTTCAGTCTATGAGAAAGAGAAGAAGAAAAGAATAAGAGACATTGCACTTGACCTATGGCTAACCCCCATCCGCCCCCCCTATCCCGCCATGAAAGACAAGCCAGCCGTCCTTAATTTTACATCCACTATTTGTGCTTTCTGAAGTCTCCTATTGTTTTACTCCATCGACTTTATCCTTTTTCTAAAGCTATGACCTCACTTTTATTTTCCCAAAGTTGTCCTTTATACTTTCTTAGAAACTCAATTTTTATCTTAATTCTACAGTGATTGCTATCTTGTTTCCAGAAAAAAAAAAAAGAAAGACAGGAAAAGAAAGAAACACAGGCAAAAAACCAACGACTCTGCTGATGAAATCCCATGCGGAGATTAGTTGCCGCAGCTCTGGAGGACTTGGGGACAGTGTGCGGGCAGCGACCCGCACCATGGCTGTGCACGGGTGGTGCACAAACATCTGGGTATTTGCAAGTATCCTCACCCTGGGGTGGCACATTGGGAGCAGCCATCTGGATGTGTGGCTACATTTTTCATTTCTTAGATGGGTTTTTAAGACTGTTGTACTGGAACTTTCAGCGGTGGGGCATGAACAGTAAATTCAACGGTGTTTTTCACACTGCACAGTGCCAGGCGAGGACCTCCACGGTGGGCTGTGCATCAACTTCTAAGTGGCATAATTACATGTAGCTAGCACAAGCGCATACAAATTACTGTCATGTGCTTCAAGCATTAATTCAGAGAATGTAAGCCTTTGAAATACCCCTTAGTTTCTATAATCTTATATTGACATTGCACCATTAAATAAAAAATTGGCCTGTTGGGTAAAATAATTGCATGATTTTGGCCTCCATCAAACTTTGGTGAGCCTGATTTCATAAGAAAGCCAGTGCTAGGGAACCCTGGGTGGCGCAGCAGTTTAGCGCCTGCCTTTGGCCCAGGGCGCGATCCTGGAGACCCGGGATCGAATCCCACGTCGGGCTCCCGGTGCATGGAGCCTGCTTCTCCCTCTGCCTATGTCTCTGCCTCTCCCTCTCTCTGTGACTATCATAAATAAATAAAAAAATAAAATAAAAAAATATTAAAAAAAAGAAAGCCAGTGCTGATGGGACGGAATGTTAGAGGAGGAGGGAGTTCAGTGCCAGGAGATGGGGTGAAGTTGGTCATGTTCAGTGCCTGCTCATGGAAATGTCTTCTTGCATCTGGGGCCACACAGCCATGTAGCAGAGTCCACGAGTGGAAGCCGGGAGTCCCCACAGCCTCATTTTCTCTGGGGCAGAACCTTCCTCCTCTATCAGGGAGTGAGGAAAGACAGCCTCCCCCTCTACCAGGTAGACAGGATGATGGCAGAGGAAGGTGCCTCTCTGTCAGCAAGGTGAGTGAGCAGCAGCCCGGAGCACAGCCCTCCAGCCGGTGGGCAAGCACAGGGCCATGGCCTCCGCTGGCAATGCTACAGCCCTGATCTTAGGGACGCAGCATGCTGAGGCCCAGTGGAGACACAGCTGCACAGGGTTGGTGCTGGAGACACGTGCCGGGCACCTGCCCGCTGCCCCAGCTCGCAGCTCACAGTAACCGGTGACCTTGGAAATCAGGGCTGATCCCAGCCTCACATTTATTCCAGCAAATGCTACAACTCCTTTCAAGAACTAACACATTTTAATTAGAGGGAGGGCTGAGCCTCTTGTTTTGGTGCCATTTTTAAAGACATAAAATACTGACCACAGTAGCTTCCACGGATGGCTGAAAAATGGACTGTGGAGTGGTGATAGCACTTTTATGTGTTTTAAAATTGTATTATGTCCCAAGTCTAAAGAATTAATTGCCTAGCGCGTCCCATGGCTTCCTAATAGGAAACAGTGTTAGATGCAGTTATTGAAAAATGAAAGCATTTTCTCCTGAAATTCTCTAGATCTCAACTCTTGAATAACTGTGTTTCTTTAAACAAAATGTTAGTAGTCGATATTCTGTTTTCTAAAGTGGAATATTAGTTTCAGGGTCAACTGTTTCTGTAATGCTCGCTACCTTCTCTGAGGCTTAAATAAATGTTTGCCTTGGATAGTCAAGTGCTTGATAGATGTTCCCACTTCTCTTTAAGGACGTGAAGTGTCCCCTCCCAGAGCAGCATGTTGGGTCCCCACAGCATGGCACCTGCACAGTGTCCCTGCCCATCACCAGATGGCAATGCATTGGAAAGGAGGGGTGGAAGCCAGTGTACCCCATTTATACTCAAGATAGCCACAAAAAGGGGCATCTGGGTGACTCAGTGGTTGAGCATCTGCCTTTGGCTCAGGTCGTGATCTTGGAGTCCCGGGATCGAGTCCCACATCAGGCTCCCAGCATGGAGCCTGCTTCTCCCTCTGCCTGTGTCTCTGCCTCTCTCTCTGTCTCTCATGAATAAATAAATTAAATCTTTTTAAAAAAGATAGCTACAAAAAACTGAGGAACTTATATATTTCCCAGAGCTTCCAGTTAACCTGCTGGTGGGTACAAAATAAATATATAGTTTTTTTTGTTATTTCTTATATTTACATTGCCACCAACCACCACAGAACAGGAGCTAATATTTTCTGCTGAATTAAGCGCCGTGAATTCTCCCTGTAGCTTTCCGCAGCTCCATCACACATTTTACTTACTTCTCCAAGCTCCATCCTCCACCCACCATGGGGTGTTTTTAATTCTTTTCCCGTATCAAATGTGCTATCAGCAATTCTACGGCTCTGGAAAACAGTGCCCAGGAATTAGCAGGATCGAAATCTGTAATTAGAGAAAAACACATATATACTCACTTTGTACTCTGACCAACTGTTCCCCTTGACAGACACAAGCACCCCGTCACATTTTAAGTCAATGTCATTTATGAATAATGGATTATTTGCAAGGAAACAACACAAAAGTAGATTATGGACTTCTATCTAGGTTAGAGTGAGTTCACAGCAGATTTTTTTTTTAAGTATCTTCCTTTGTTAGTGCTGTTGGTGGCAAATGATTTATTGGACTAAGTAATGCAAAAGGTAATGAGATTACTTGTTTTTGAAATATGAGTATCCGTTCGGCCTGAGAACTCCCAGTCTACACTCCTTTATGAATAATCTCATGCAGTGTTGTGGACGGTGTGTTCTTGCACTCATGCCAGGGAGCACCACAGACGCCCAATCCCAGGAGCCCCAGAGGATGATCATCGCCACAGTGAGGACAGTGGTTATACTGAGGGAAAGAAAGAGAGACTAAAATTGGAAGAAAGCACCCAAGAGGCTTCAACAAGGTTCCCAGTGTTTTAACTAAATTCTACCATGTGAAGCTGGGCATTGGTTGCATTATTCCTTGTTCTGTCCCTGTGTTCTATGGGGGCTCGTTCTGGGTAGAGCAGCGGTCCCACTTGCCAAAGGGAGGTGCTGCCGCCCATGCACCAGCACATCACCAGGATGTGACAGCAGTGGAGATGAAGTGTTCTGAGCTTTGGGTGGAAGAGGAGTTGCTTTGGGGAGAGTTTTAACGTGAGCTGCAGGCAGTGGGGCCGGCTCCTCTCAGCTCTTCTCAAGTCTGCTTCACGTGGGCATGACTCAGGTGAATTCGGGGTGGAGGGCGAGGGATGATGGAAATGTTGCTGGATCCTGATCTAGAGAGGAACAAAAGTAAGAAGATAGCCCTGGGGCTCAGATACATGAGACAGTGGAGACTCCGGCTTCTAGAGCTTGATGGTAGAAGAAACCATGCAGGCACAAACTCACTAGGATTTTGTAAACACCTCAGGAGGGTTAGGGTTAGGGTTAGGGTTAGTCATCCCAGAGAAGAATTTTCATGGCAGAGGATGGCATGACCGCAGGCACCAGGTGAGCTGCTCATCTGCTAGGGTTTAAGTGTAATGACATTGATCCATGAGACTGTGGGTCTCATGTGGGTAAGGTGGGTAGGGTGATGCCTGTGTTTCTACTGTTAGATCTCCAGCTCCCAGCGTGTTCTCCGGTTGGAGGCACATAGGAAGGAGTGAAGTTCCAGGACCATCCAGGGGGACTAGAACCACAAAAGGCCTGTCAAGTGGAAGATAGAGCTTGGGGTAGGAATCAGCCACTTGCTGAAAACCAGACCTGGCGAAGAGAGCAAAGCAGGACATACTTCGACTCTTTCTCCCCTCTCTCAGTCTATCCTCTGTCCATCAGTGCCTCCCAGGGGCTAACCCAAGTCTTTATTGAGATGTGATACACACATCATGAAATCCACCTCTTTAAAGTATACAGCTCTGAGAGGCAATCCAAGAAACAGACTCTTAATTCTGGAGAATGCACTGATGGTCCCCAGAGGGGGGAGGGGGTGGAGGGAGGGGGCAGTGGGTGATGGAGATGAAGGAGGGCATCTGTTGTGATGAGCACTGGGTGATGTGTGGAAGTACTGAGTCACTATATTGTACACCTGACACTGGGATAGCACTGTATGTTGACTACACTGGAATTAAAATCTTATTAAAAATAAAACACAAGACTCAATTCAATGGCTCTTAGTATATTCACAGAGTTGGGCAACCATCGCCAAAACCTAATTTTAAAACTCTTTCATCGGTCTGGAAAGAGACTGTGTACCCATTTGTGGTCCTCTCCACCGCCCCTGCCCCAAACCCTGGGCAACCACCCGTCTACCATTTCTATGGATTTTGACCTTTCGAGATGTCTCATAAAGTGGGAATGCGAGATAATGTGTCTTTTGAGCCTGGGTCATTTCATGTGGTGTGTCTTCATGGTATATCCTTCTAATGGCTGAGTAATATTCTATGGCATGAATACACCACATTTTGCTCACCCATTCATCAGTTCATGAACATTTGGTTTGTGTCTAGTCAAATACAGGTTTAAGTTTCTAATTCTCTGCAATCCATGTTAACAATATGGCGGGAAATGGAATGTGATAGATACAGCATCTTCAATAAAATATCTAAAAACACATATAGATATCGTGCAAATGTTAACGTGGGAGGCAGTTTTAAATGTTTCTGGGACATATTTTTTTGCATTTCCAAGTAGATTACATTTTATATATGGGAGTAACTTATAAAGGGAGACAAAATAATTAGTTATGGGGGTGAAACTTATCTGAAACATGTCTTTAGTATAAGCTGAATATCTCAAATCTGGAACCAATAGATTAAAAACTCCTGGAAGAAATGGGTGATTTAACCCATTAAAAATTCCTAATTAAAGGAAAATAATTCCCGAGTCTCTGCCTTAATGACTTTTTTGGCTTGAGAATAGAATCCCCTTCAGGGCCACAAGAATAGAGCTTTTCTAAAAATGGTATTACAAACTATTTGAATTATCCAGAATTTGGGCTTGATACTGTTTACATTGATCTTTTATATTTCAGGCTACCAGTAGGTATCTCAGTACCTCCCTTAGTACCAGAGTAAGTACGCGAACTCGATGTTGAGATCCTTTCCAGTGCTGACGGTAGTTAGCTGAGCAATTCTTTTTTCCCCCATAAGAGCCAAGGGACAACGCCTAAGTGTTCAGTGTGCTAACTCTTTCCCTGAAAATAAATGGTGCTTTGGGTATTCACTGCTATGTTCATGCTGTTTTTTTGGCCCTGTAGCCAGATATTCATTGCCAGGCAAGAAATGGTCGGGGAATTCCTTTTATGAAGGACTCGCTGATCTAGATACCTATTAACTCACCAAGCAAGGTCACTGAGCATCATTCTACGTGAGCCTCTTCACCTCCTCTAAATATTTCCATACATGTGGGATTATAAGGGAGAGCTCCTGTCACTCCAAATAATCAAATCCTATTAGAAATCCCAGGTACCCCATTATCTTTTCAAATTCTCAGAATGCCGATTCTAAAGAACAAATCTCAATAGCTCTCGAAATAGCTCCAGAGACTTGTTTTCAGCCAACCTGTGGACTTTTTCTTTCTCATCCTGCTGAACACATGAGCACCTCACAGCCTGGGAACATGGCAAGCATAGCCATTCTAGAATTCTCTTCTGCTCATCCTTTTTTAAAAAAAGGTGAGCGACACCACTCCTAGATATCCTAGTCAAGAGCACCATGCTGCCAGGACAGCGGAGAACCTGAAGTACTTGCCCCCAGTTGTGTGTCACTGTATCCCCAGCTTCCAATCCCTTCCACACACTATCAACCTGCCGACCGCTGGGCGCTTTTCGTCAGCTCCAAAGCAGTGCAGTTTAGGGAACTAGCTAAGTACTATTCAGCCCGATCCTGGAGAAGGACGATGCACAGCAGAACAGAAGGAGCATTCCGAGCCTGGGCTCCCTTGCCAACTTTATCATCAACTCCGCTTTCTTAAATGACCAGAAAATGTGGGAGAGAAAAATGTGGCTTCTGCAAAGAAGTCCATGCTCTTCTATGATTCACAGCATGTTTTATTTTTTTTTATTAATGCACAATTTTCTTTGTTAGTAGTTGCTCCCTAAATTCAGATAAATTATTTTTTTTTAAATAAGAGATAATATCTCGAGTAAGATAACACTGCTTAAACAGGCATGAAATGATTCCTGTTCACAAAAGTATCCGTAACTAGGTAACTGCTCACCTGTCAGCCACGTGTGATGCGGCCCTATTTATGTGTATTGTCCTAGCTTATTATTTATAGCGTCCCTTTTCCACTCCCAGAAATGTCCCAGTGCAGGCAATAAATTATTTCACCATCCTAATTATAAGCTTCTTTCAGGGCCTTTGCTTTCTTGGTATTTTCATATATCATTTGATTTAAGATGCTTTTTCAGAATCCTGCAGGCCGAGGAGAGGGAGAGGTGGATGCCCTGACCCTGTGCATGTGACTCTGCGTGGAAGGGGGGATGGAAGGAAGCAAGCGGGAGGCTGGCAGGCTGGCTTCACACGTGGGATGAAGTGCTGGCTGCCTCAGGCCGGCCACGTACCAGAGTCCTTGCCTGGAAATACGTGACATACGGTTATAGATAAGGAGCAACATTCACCACGAGAAATTTCTTTCTTTTTAATAAAACAAACAGTAGCAACGAAAATGAGTAATTTTCTTCTTTAAGGTTTTTTTTTTTTTAAAGATTTTATTTATTTAGCTCCTACCTGCTTTGCACTGGAAGAAACCCCCTGCTCTCCACCTGAGAGCAAGTCCTTCAGAGACCTCAGAGGAAGCTGAGTGTCACACTCTGCTGGCTGTGTCTGCTCTGAGGGTCAGAAAGTGCCCCGCTGTGGCACCAGCACTGAGGTCACATCAGTCCCACTTCCCCACATGCCTCAGGACCATGGATCAGGGGTCCAGTCTTCTCTCCTGGCACCACCATGGCCTTTATAGCTCTTCTTCCTACACTCCGTACCTATTTATGTGTAGGTTTATTTGCTTAAGCTCTGCCTCTCCAGGATGTGAGGGCTGGGGTAACTTTGTCCTTTTTTTTCTTTTTAATTTTTCCTTACTTTTCACTTTGGAGGGTTGGAGTCATCTATCATCAGATCATATAATGCTGAGCACCGAGTAGGAGTCCTTTGAAGCAGGCAGCTAAAGTGGCCATACGTGTTACCTTCACTCATTCACACTCCTTTGCAAATGACATTTCCAATGCTCCCCACAAAAGTGGGATCTGTTCCCTCACCTCTTGTAGCTGGACATGGCCTTGGGGATTGCTCTGATCAATGGTAAATTAGTAAATATCGCTTAAACAGAGGATTGAGAAGTCCTTGCCTTTGAACCTTATTCCCTCTTGCTCTGAAAGTCCTGTGACTGCCACCCCTGCATAAGCCTGAACTAGCCTGGGCAAGATGAACAACAGGTGGCCTATGGCCTCCACCACCTCTGTTGAAGGTGAACACCAGCTGCTGGACCCTGGTGACTGCCCATGCAGGGTAAGCCCAACTCAGCTGAGGGCAGAGCACACCTCTCATCCAGAGCATCATGAGTAAACAAATGCAGTTGGGGCCCTTTATCCGAGGCCAATTGCAGCTGGGAAGCAGATGATCCTCCTGACTTACTATCCTAAGGTCAGTAGTAGCCTGATGCCACTTCCCAATGCCTGCATCATGCATCTCACTCCATGCATCATCACATGGGTATTTTACGCTGTCTCAAGAAGAAGGGGAGTGCAGTACTATGAGATATTTTGAGAGAGAGAGAGAGAGAGAGAGACCACGTTCCTGTAACTTTTATTACCATATGTTGCTATAATTGTTCCACTGTACTATTGTTAATCTCTTACTCCTCAGAATTTATAAATTAAACTTTTCACAGGTGTGTTGGCCCGGGTACAAACAGTGTATACAGGATATGGTACTATTCATACTTTCAGGTATCCACTGAGGTCTTAAGAACATAAGGGTAAGGATGGATGACTGTAGTTCTATTTAAAGCTACTTGCAGATAGTTTATTACGCAGGAAAAACTAATTGGCATATCCAGTAAATTGCGGAAGCAATGAATGAGTCATGGTCTCAGAACTTGCAACAAACTAGACATCTGTGTATGTATATTTATTTTTATACATATAAAGCAACGTGGATGTTATACATATTTGTGTCCCTCTGGTACACATTAAGGAAGTTCAATTCTTCCTATTAGTATTAGACTTCTCCAGAGAAACACCCAAAAGGAGATACCCCCAACACACACACCGAGATTAATTGTGAAGAATTGGCTCTGTAGTTATGGAGGCTGGAAAGTCCCATGATCTGCAAGCTGGAGACCCAGGAGAGCCCATGGTGTCATTCAGTCTGAGTCCAAAGGTGTGAGAACCAGGGGAGCTTACGGTGTGAATCCCAGTCCAAGGGCAGGACACATGTCGGGGCTGGACCAGGCAGGCAGGCAGGGGAAGGGGATGATCTTTCTTTCCTGCGGCCTTTTATCTATTAGGCCCTCAACAGACTGGATGATGCCACCCACACAGGGGAGGGTCATCTGCTGAGCCAACCCATTCAAATGTTAATCTCACAGGTAAACACCCTTACAGATGCACCCAGAATAATGCTGATCTGGGTGCTCCCTGGCCCGTCCATTCAGACACATAAAATTAACAATCACATTGTTAGAACACTCACTCACTTTGCCGATTGGTTTTTTACAGCTATTGCCTTACTAAAATTACTTGTCCAGATGATTTCCAGCTGGAATCTGAAGTATTGCCAGCTGGCTGAGCCTGAATTTAGAGGTGAGGAGACCGAGTCCAAGAAAGGATTGGGGACATGCCTGAGGTCATGGCGCTATCAGCAGTGGGCCAGTCTCAGACCCAGAGCCTGGCGCAGGTAGGAGACTCCGAGGGTGGAGGACAGTGTGACCTCCCTGGGTTCTATGAGCAGAGCTCCCTACCTGGCGGGAGGCACCTGTGGTAGAGTAGGTGCTCTGTTGGAAGGCCTGAGGGCCCAGTCCTGCCGTCGGGGCCTTGGTGACAAGGGGTGGGTGGTGGGGATGGCAGTGGTGGCCGTGGCAGTGGTGTGCATGCTCATGTTCTGCCTTGAAGCCCGTGGCAGATTCAGGTGCAGAACGTTGTGTTACTCAGGAGAGGGAAAATGAGTCCTTGATGTCCACGGGACCACAGGCAGAGCTACTCGTTCCATTTCTCTGTTTTCATAGCAACATCTACAAATGTCCACTGGCTGAAAAGTTGTAGATGCACCTGGGTCATTGGAAGAATCTCTGAGGACAGGAGAACAAATGTTTACTGAAACACTAGACTCTGTACATTTCTGACATGATCTTAGTGGTCTCAGTCATTGAGTCTGGGAGCTTCTTGCCTCTGGCTCCCTTTCCTTCTCTCTGGAAGCTTTAGATTTTGTCTCTAGTTTTTCAGGGGAAAAATTCTGATTACTTGTGTCCTAGAAGAAGAAAATCACACAAGCCTACAATATAAAATCATGATTGTCCTCAGTGCATAGTTCTTAGTAGGGCTCTACTATTGAAAGTTCATTAAAACCTTTTTGGTTTTGTTCATTAAAAGACAACAACAACAACAAGTTTTTTTGCCCCTGCTCATTAGGCTTCCGGTAATATTTATATTTTGTAAATGTTATGAGATGGTCAGTCAAGTGCAGCCACAGGAAGAGACTCAGGAGAGGCTGAGCAAAAACAGAGTTCATGATGCTTACGGGTCCCGGGTACCCAGCATGTGATGTAGTGCCACATGCAGAGACACTAGTGTGGTGGGTGGGGGGGTGTGGGTGGCAGCGAGGGTTGTAGTGGGTGGAGGGGGGAGGGAGGGCTCAGGCCCTGACCTTTATGGGGGTTTCCTAGGGAAGGTCAAGGCAGAGCAGGGTACACAGGCTTGGATAATTTGGGTAATTTGGGTGGGGTTTGTGCTGCAGGAGCCCCCCTGGCTTGCCTGGCTTGGCCCCTGGGATAATTAAGGCAGAGGATAATGTCTCCCGGGGTTTGGGGCCAGAGAGGGAGGTGACTCTGGCTTGGTTAGTGTGTCCATCAAAGGCATGTTCCTGGCTGGGCATTTTGCTATCTCCAAGACTTGGCTAACTCCAGGAGGGGTAGTCTCTTGCCAGCCCAAAATGTTTCTGAAGATGCAAAATACCATAATATGCAGAAGATTTAAAGTATTTACACTCTAGTTTATATTTCTCATTTTAGATTCTTATGAGAAAGACAAAAGACAAAGAAAAGGTAAACTTTATAAATACCCATACATAATCAAATTTGCTTAAAACAATCCTAATTAAGGCAGGGTGGATGCAAGGAAGGAACAAACACCGGATCCAAAAGGCTCACCATTCAACTGATAAGGCACAGTCAGCTTCTTGCCCAAGACCCTTGCCTCCTCCAAAGGAAGAAGAGAGGTTTAAATGTCTACAAGGCCAGGTGAGGGGGGTGGCTTTGTACTCTCAGTTGTTTCAGATTTCACTGATGCCCCGTGAAGCCAGCCTGCCTGGCCCACATGCCCGGCTAATCAGCAGGAGGCCGACCCGCAGGGGCCCTCTGTGGACGAATGAGGACGCATCGAGTCTTAAGATGACAGTGCCCTGTCCAGATTGAAAGCTGCTGGCCGTCCCATGGGCTAATGGATTATCGATCTCAAGGGAGGAGACACATTTAGAAGGTAGAGGTTGGGCTTCTGGAGGGTTTGTAAGGCTGCGTGTGAGTGAAACAGCACCACACAGGGGTGCAAGCTAGATACTGCTTCGGCCGGGATGTGGCTGCGCTCAGACACAGAAGGTCTGAACAGGTCTGCGCAGAGGCGAGTCTTGGGAATGTGTCCACTCCATCAGAGAAACATTGTCTGACCTGCAGCTCTTCCATATTATATTTCAGTGGAAAGTGCATGTTTCTGGATCTCGGATATGTTATTTAAAATTGAATTTACTTAGAAACATGAGGCATTGTTACTGGAAAAAAAAGAAGCTAAATATAATGCTCTATAGTTAGTTTTGTGTTTGGGAAAAATTACCAAATATCCTCTGTTTTAGCCTATCGGTTGGTAGGATATTGGTGATTTTACATTTTATTTCTTTTCAAAGTAATCTGCATGTTCTGATTATTCTAAAGTGATTGCATTTCATGTAATTCAGTGTATTTACAAGAAAACCAGGACGATGGTTTTAAAAGGCAAGCGTTATTAGTCTGAAAATGAGACTGTGGGTTAGTCTTCTTTCAGGGACGTATTCCCTTATCTGCCTGCTTATTATTGTAATTCAGTCTGATGGAAAAATGATGCTCTCCACTGCTGTGATTATTTCATGTTAATTTATATTCATCCTTGCTCAGACTCATGACTTACAGAGACACATTTTTTCCCCTTAAAAGCACCGACTGCATGAATCATTGCTGAGTGCCTCCATGATTCAGGGTATGTTTGTGGCAGAAATGCATGAATGAGTGTGGTGGCCATTTACTTATGAACCTAGTTGGAGACTCAGCCATCAATCTGCCCACGATGAATTCATAGGGACTTGAGCAACATCCATGCAGAATGAATTACAGGGCCTGTCACTTTGCAGTGGGCATGCATGATACACAGATGTGTTTACCATGTTATTACCGCCAAGGCACATACACCTTTGATTCTGTTGGTTAGTTAATTCTGTTCTGTTATAGCGGTTAAATTGCCGAATGTATACTTGTGGCTGTTTTGCCAGTCTGAAAGGAATGCTGGAAACTTCTTTCATTTCTGAAACATGACTTGTCGATACAAGAGCAGATTTAAGAAGACACAGAATACTCAAAAGAGAAGACTGCAAAATAAGCATTTTTAACATTAACTGAATTTTTTCCTTAACCACTTTGAAGGGTCTCAGATTTCTTAGCTGACCTTGAAAGAATTCTATCTTTGCACCTTGGAATCAAAATTTACCAAATCTATTCCTATCATTCGACTCTTCAAACACTACCTCTGCTTCTAATGAATCGATGTGCCTCTGGGATGTCATGGCTAATGGAGACAAAGAGCTATGTCCTTCTGGTTGGATAAAATGGAGAAGATCGACCTCTGGGGAAAATAGGGTACAGTTTCAAAAAAAATTTAAAAAGCAGTTCTTCCTAACTTCTTTCTCCTTGAGAGCAAGGTCAATTTTGAATTTAAGTGGTATTTATTTTCTTTTAAAGATGCAATAAAAAAAAATACAACAAAGCCAAAGATAGAAGAGTGGTGTTCCTGTATCTTCCCTTCTCCTACTAGTGCTGAAAAATCCTCAGATCTGTTAGCCTGCTGTGGCTATCACTATTTACTGCCTCTTCAGCTGCCACCCTCTCCCTTCTTTTGGCTGCAGGGACCTGATCTGGTCTGGCCACCCCATCCCACTCGGGGAGATGAAATCTAGTCTGAGCCAGGCATGCCCACTTGGCGCTCCTTTGTGATTGGTCTAGACACGAGCAGGTGACCCACTCATGGCTAATGACACATGAGGAGGGCATGCCGGGGCCCTGGGAAATAACTTTCCTCTTTAATAAATAGAAAATCAGGGCCCCTGGCTGGCTCAGCAGGAGGAGCACAGGACTCTTGATCTCCTGGTGGTGAATTTGAGCCTTAGGTAGAGCATGCTTAGATAAGTAAACAAACTTAAAAAAAATAAATAGAAAATTTTTACACAAGGTAAAGATCTTTTTGCCATCCTCGTCTTCCTCCCTGTTCTGTATGCTGTTCTAGAGGACTTGACATGTGGGTCTGAGGCAGCCACGTTGGGGTCATGGAGGTCTAGCCCTTTGGAAAACAGGCGATGTGCCAGGAATGTAGAGTGAGACAAGGGGGCAACTGCCCCAAGAGTGCCCATCATGGTAGGCAGCAGAGTAATAGCGAAGAGGTGCCTGTCCTCATTCCCAGAGCCTGAGAATATGGGACATCGTGTGCATGGTGAGCGAGAATAAATGGAAGACTATCCTGCATTGCGGGGGTGGGGGGGGTGTTCAGCATCACCACAGGGTCCTTAAATGGGAAAATACTGGCAGAAGGGTCATTGTCACAGTGGTGCAACATGAGAAAGACTATTCTGGCCGTTTCTGGTTTTGGAGACAGAGGAAGGGCCCAAGAGCCAAGGTATCCAGGCAGCATCTAGAAGCCGGAAAATACAGAGAATTGGGTTTTCCCCTAGGTCCTGCAGAGAAGAATGCATCCCTGTAGACATGTGGCTGGAGCCCCATGAGGCCCATTTCAGACTTTTGACTTCCAGAACCATAAGATTTGTGTTGTTTTGAGCCACTAAATATAACTTATTATAACAGCAGCAGAAAACTAATATATCCAATTAGAGATGTTCATTTTTGAAAGCAAATGGCTATATGAAGCTTCTGTTAGCTCAGTTTTCTGTTCTTTCTCTCTGAGCTCACATGAATGGCGTGTCTGAGCATGCCTTAGCCTCTGCTCCTGTTTGGAGCATTAGGAACAAAGGCAGTGATGAGCTCCTGGAACGTGTGCTTTTGCTTTCCATTGACGTGCATCTTGCGCTCACGCTGCATTCCCATGTTCCTGTGGAAGTGTTTAGATTGATCTCTGGACTGTCTCAGAGCAAACTGAGGGCACTGTCTCAGCTCCAGCTGTGAGCTTGGCTCTGCTCCATCAGGGACATGACTGTGGAGGCTGCAGTGGCCACTCACAGTGCAGGCCTACTAGGGGAGGGGCGCTGGGAGTGCTCCCTGTGCAGTAGACTCAGAATGATCCTACTACGTGTCTTTTGGGTTCTCATGTAAAAAATTGTCAAGGCAGAGGGATGCCTGGGTGGCTCAGTGGTTGAGTGTCTGCCTTTGGCTCAGGTTGTGATCCTGGGATCCTGGGATCGAGTCCTGCATTGGGTTCCCCCCAGAGAGCCTGCTTCTCTCTCTGCCTGTGTCTCTGCCTCTCTCCCTGTGTCTCTCATGAATAAATAAATTAAAATCTTTAAAAAAAAATTGTCAAGGTGAAGAAACAGCTGAATATTTGAAACTAGGGACATGCTCGTTTCTTTGACTTTTCCTTTCCTTGTATTTGTTTGGATTTGGTTCTCTGAGGAAAAGCCTACGAAGACATCATGGCCATCATGGAGCTGCAGCAGTGAGGGAGGAGTTCAGAGTGAAGTGATGGGGGAAAGGATGGAACCCTGTAGCCTGACAGCCAGGGTTCTCAATGACAGAAAGCTGGGTGGATGGATGGGACTGTCTCTCCCTTGAACCCCTGTCAGAGATGGACAGAGTCCAGGTTGTACTTGGCAGTCAGTGAGGACAGTGAAGAGATGAGAGAGGCGATGTTAGACCAGGTATAAAGGTCTCTGCAATTTAAAGTCAGGAGAATGAGCTCAGTGACAAATACTCTGACATGAGCTGAGGTCCATGGTTGAGGCTTTACGACTTTGGAAAACTGTGTGGCACCGTTGGCTATTTAACTATGTGGCCATTAACTAGTTAGCCATGGGGCACTAGCTAATAACTGTTAGCTAATTGACCGTGTGGCACTATTAACTAGATAACTGTGTGGCCCCATCAGCTAATACTAAAAAGCTACCTGCAATTATTACCCAGAAGTTGTAATTCCTCATTATCCACTCAAGGGAAGGAGTGCACATGTCCATCAAAACAGGAGTACAAGGCACCTAGCTGGCTCAGTCAGTAGAATGTATGACTCTTGATCTCAGGGTTGTGAGTTCGAGCCCCACGCTGGGTATAGAGATTACTTAAAATAAAATCTTATCAAAAAAAGGTGTACAAGTGGCCGATAGCCACTTTGTTCATAATATCTAAAATCCAAAAATAATCTAAATGATTATTAATAACTGAATGGATAAAAATATTGTGGCTTATTTGTACAATAGAATATTGTGCTACAATTAAAAAAGGAAAAAGAAAGAATGATTGCTACACACACAGCAACTTGAAACTCATAGAAATAGTGTTGAACAAAAGAAGCCAGTCTGAAGACCTGAATCCAGAATCTGTGTTATTCTATTTATAAGAGGTTTAAAAACAGATACAATTGAACCATGGCAGGAAACATACCTACCTTGGTGGAAAGTATTAAGAGTTTAAAAGGGCAAGAAAGAGTCTTATGGGTGTGTGTGTGTGTGTGCGCGCGCGCGCGTGCGTTTTGGTCAAAACTTTCACTGATAAATTTTAACCATTAACTATTTAGAATATTAGCTTTTAGTAAGGATATTGTCATTTATAAATATTATCATTTACCGCAGATCTAATTTATATCCCCAAGCCTCCCAATGAGTTAAATCAGACACAATATCAATTCTGATCATATTAACTCATTACGTGCATTTCTACAATTTTTAATTTTACTTATTTTTTACTTAACTGCTCATTATTAAGAAAAGTACATCTATATTTTCTGTTTTTTTTCCCATTAACGGCAAGGATTAGGGAGATAATTCAGCTTTGCTGTTATTAATGATCAATTCCTTCTGCTGTGATGCACCAAAGCAAGCCCATTCCCTCTGGAGGTGAATTCAAGGTGGGCTCGTGGCCTGTAATGCATTTCAGAGTTAGAAAAGAAGCCAGCTCTTCATCATTCTGTGAACAAATGTTTTTGATAAGTGTTTCACATTGCAATCTACAATCTACATCAAGTTCTCACTGAGCTCCTCAATGCAAGTATTTTCCATGGGAAGAGAGTTGCTTAGGGCAATAAACTTGCCATGAGCAGATATTTTGAGTAGGAATTTCTTTCTTCCTTTCTTTCTTTCCTGGCTTCCTTCCTTAGTTCTTTCTCTTTCTTTTTTAAAAGATTTATTTATTTATTTATTTATTTATTTATTTATTTATTTATGAGGCAGAGAGAGAGCACAAGCAGGGGGAGCAGGGGAAGCAGACTCCCCACTAAGCAAGGAGCCTGACATGGAGCTCGATCTCAGGATCCTGGGTTCATGACCTGAGCCGAAGGCAGATGCTTAATGAACTGAGCCACCCAGGTGCCCCGAGGTAAGACTTTCTAATGGCTGGTGGGACTCTGAGAAATCATCACCACTGGAGGTATGCCAATGAAATTGTGAGTGAATCACAGTATTAATTTAGCAAGCCCAGGTAGGATAGTCACAAACACAAGACTGTAGATGAGAAGGTCTTAGGCAAGCTCTTAGGCCTCTCTATACTTCAGTTTTCTTACACATAAACTTTGGGAATAATATCTACCTCTTTGTACTATTGTGAGGATTAAACATTTTTAATATATTTTAAGTGCTTAGAACAGTTCCTGGCACAGCCCTTGTGCTGGGGAAACTCATTACACAGCAATAGCATGGTGATAGGATTATTAGCTATCTGTGTTATGACTGTGGTGTTGGGGGTAGTAGCAGATGAAGCTGTAAGGATGACTCCAGTGCCCCCCACCCTTCTATATCCCCTCCCCTTGAAGCATGGATAAAATTTGAAGGGATATCGATGTGGGAAATAAAGGCAGAAGAGAAATTATTAAATTTCCTTACTATCTCCAGCCCACTGACTAGTCCTTGAAACAGGCAGAGTGAGTGACCTTCTTCTAGGGACTCAGCTGCCTTGATGTTCATACTTTGCTAAAGGCAACGGGTAATCTTAGCCCAAACCCCAGGACCCTGCGAGTCTACTTTAACATATAAAAAGTCCTTTGGAGGAGGACTTTCTATACATATATACAATGGAATATTACTCAGCTATTAGAAACCACAAATACCCACCATTTGCTTCAACGTGGATAGAACTGGAGGGTATTATGCTGAGTGAAATAGGTCAATTGGAGAAGGACAAACATATGGTCTCATTCATTTGGGGAATATAAAAAATAGTGAAAGGGATTATAAGGGAAAGGAGAGAAAACGAGTCAGAAATATCAGAGAGGGTGACAGGACACGAGAGACTCCTAACTCTGGGAAATGAACAAGGGGTAGTGGAAGGTGAGGTGGGCGGGGGGTGGGGGTGACTGGGTGACAGGCACTGAGGGGGGCACTTGAAGGGATGAGCACTGGGTGTTATGCCATATGTTGGCAAATTGAACTCCAATAAAAAAATATACAAAAAAAAAACTGAAGGAGCTAAAAAAGAAAAAAAAAGAACAATGAACAAACCACAAAGCAACAAAAAGAAGGAAATAATAAAGATTAAAGCAGAACTATGTGATACAGAAACTTAAAAAAATCATAAAACAGGTCAATGAAAATAAATAAATGAATAAAAAGTCCTTTGGAAGCTTCCTTTGTCTCTACCTGCCAAGATACATGTTGGCAATCATCCCCAAGCATAAGACCCACTGATACGTATCTGAAGGGTCTCATGACTCAGGTTTTATTAGACGGTAATAAATGGCCCCTTCCCAACAATAGCTAGCCCCCGCAGGGTCCTGGAAACCTTGCTTCCAAGATTCCTTAAAGACTTACACTCTCCCTAACCCCCACACAACTTGAGAATATATCAGGAGTCACTCCTCATGACCCCAGGGCAGCTCTTTCTGCCCACGGGTCCTGTCCTGTGCTGTAATAAAATCACCTCTTTGCACCAAAGATATCTCAAGAATTCTTTCTTGGTCATTGGCTTTGTACCCTAACCTCTTTCGTACATCATTATCATTCCTGTAGCTTTTGCATCTTGTATGGAAAAATGGGGATTACTCTTGTGGTCTAATCTAACCATACGGACCTTTTATTTTATTTTATTTTTTTAAAAGATTTTATTTATTTATTCATGAGAGACAGAGAGAGAGAGAGAGAGGCAGAGACACAGGCAGAGGGAGAAGCAGGCTCCATGCAGGGAGCCCAACGTGGGACTCGATCCCGGGTCTCCAGGATCAGGCCCTGGGCTGAAGGCGGCACTAAACCGCTGAGCCACCCGGGCTGCCCCATACGGACCTTTTAAAAGTAGAATTTTCTCTGCTCATGGACAAGAGGCAAAGGCAGCAGAAGAGGAAGTCAGAGAGTGCAAGCACAGAGACACATTGTGCAAGACACATTGTGCTGGCCTGACAGTGGAGAGGGCCCCTGGCTGACAGCTTACTGGGAAACAGGGACCACAGTCCTACCACCACAGGATATGATTTGGACCAAGAAGCAAAGGTGATGAGAAGCAGATCCTAACACAGAGCTTGGAGAAGAGAATCCAGCTGAGCAACATCTTAATGGTGGCCTTCCGCTTCCCCCTGTGTAGCACCCAGTCAAGACGGCTCGGACTTCTGACCTACAGCATCGTGCAATCATGAATCTGTGTTATTTTTAACACCAAAGTTCACAGCTCCGTAGTGGGACTTTGCTATGCAGTAATCAGAAAACTAATATAGTAATAATGCTTAGAAGCAGGGAGGGATCAAAATGATGCTTCACAATTGCTAATACACACAGACCAAACACTACCTACCGGGCTCCGGGATAAGTGCTCTGCTTGATTTATCTTATTTAATCTCTCCACCAGGCTGTAGGGTACATTCTCTTATTTACCACCAATTTACACTTGAGGACCGTGAGGCTGAGCTAGGCTGGGTCCTTGGGAAAAGGGCATGCAGAGAGCAGGTGGCTGGGCAAGGATGGGATTCACAGTGTGTCAGGTCACATTCCCAACCACCAGGCAATAGGGCCCGGTTTTTGTCTTTATGGGAACTTTCAGTCTATAAAGATAAACACGACAAGCATTAATTATAGAGGGCATCTGGGAAAGCGTGACAGGGGTTCAGAAGTGTCTAGGCTTCTCAGGGCTCTTGTCGAAAAATCCCTTTGTTTTGAGAAAATGTTTCTAAAGCAGTATATTTTCCAACTGCAGTTTAAAGATCCGCTACAAGAATGGTTTTGTTTGGGAGCTTTGATTTTGAGGATGGACGAAAAGCTGACTCCATGCTCTGCCACCTGGATGACCACCACAAGGCCGAGTCCGCCTCACGATTTTCAGCACGAGGCTCTGCCTTAGGTTTTATAATCATTACCAAGCAGGATTTCTCTAACTGCTTTAGACTAATTAAGCAATGATGACATTGAAAATGAGACAAAATGACATTTTTGCGCCAAATAATATTCTGGTGACCTCCTGACATCTCATACAGCCACTCACTTCGTTGGGTTCAATCAGAGAGAGATTGCAGGACGGTGGAGCCACTGACCCATCCGGCTCAGAGCAGCAGGCAGGGCGCAGGCTGGCCATTAGCATAATCGCATTGCAAGCAGTGGACGGGTTTCAGGCAAACCAATATCATTATCATATTAGTGTTCTTCAATTGAATTGTAATTGCCATGTAGTTTTGTTTTGCATTTAATTAAAAAATTTATCTTAGTTGTAAACTTCCATAAAGGCGATAAGCATGAGCGAGTATCTATTCCATGCTTTCCGGGTCTGAGAATCTCGGTGATATTATAATAATAATTTCAAGGAACACTAGGATGTGTAAGAGTTGTTTTGCTTGGAGGGTATTTCTGCATCAGTGAAGGTGGAGGGGCACATGGCTAAAGACGCAGGGCAGTGCCATTGGGGCCCGTGGCCACTGCTCTGGGTGCTCCTTCAAGCAGGACCATCAGGCCAGCTTACTACCATCCTCCTCTTCACTCAGGCTCTGCCTCCCTCCTTCTCAACAAGGCACCTGGCTCTTCGCAGATGGAACCGCAGTGACATGAGTGGGCACGCAGGTGAATGTGGGGTCCTAAGCATGAACCCCCCCACAGTGGGAGGCATGGAAGCAGGGAGAACAGGGTGCTCAGAAGTCATATAAACTAACCATTCATTCATCCCTTTGACCAGCAAATCTATGAACTCAGTGGTTTCCAAACTTTCTTGCATATTAACATCACCCAGAGAGATTTTTAAAAGTTCCCTGCTTCCTAAAAAAAATACAAAGGTGACGCCCTGTACCAATACCACCAGGATTTCTAGGTGCTGGGAGCCAGGCTTCAGTGGGCGGCAGGTTTGGACACTACTATGCTAACCCCTTTTTCCTTCCCTTCCCTTCCCTTCCCTTCCTTTCCCTTTCCCTTTCCCTTTCCCTTTCCCTTTCCCTTTCCCTTCCCTTTCCCTTCCCTTCCCTTTCCCTTCCCTTCCCTTCCCTTCCCTTCCCTTCCCTTTCCTTTCCCTTCCCTTTCCTTTCCCTTTCCTTTCCTTTCCCTTTCCTTTCACTTTCCTTTCCTTTCCTTTCCTTTCCTTTCCTTTCCTTTCCTTTCCTTTCCTTTCCTTTCCTTTCCTTTCCTTCCCTTTCCCTTTCCCTTTCCTTCCCTTTCCTTTCCCTTCCCTTCCCTTCCCTTTCCTTTCCCTTCCCTTCCCTTTCCTTTCCTTTCCCTTTCCTTTCCCTTCCCTTCCCTTCCCTTCCCTTCCCTTTCCTTTCCTTTCCTTTCCTTTCCTTTCCTTTCCTTTCCTTTCCTTTCCTTTCCTTTCCTTTCCTTTCCTTTCCCTTCCCTTCCCTTCCCTTTCCTTTCCCTTTCCTTTCCTTTCCTTTCCCTTTCCTTTCCTTTCCCTTTCCTTTCCTTTCCTTTCCTTTCCTTTCCTTTCCCTTTCCTTTCCTTTCCTTTCCTTTCCTTTCCTTTCCTTTCCTTTCCTTTCCTTTCCTTTCCTTTCCTTCCCTTTCCTTTCCCTTTCCTTCCCTTTCCCTTTCCTTCCCTTTCCTTTCCTTTCCCTTTCCTTTCCTTTCCCTTCCCTTCCCTTTCCTTTCCCTTTCCTTCTTTCCTTTCCTTGATTTTATTTATTTATTTATTCATGAGAAACAGAGAAAGAGAGAGAGAGAAAGAGAGAGGCAGAGACACAGGCAGAGGGAGAAGCGGGCTCCATGCAGGGAGCCTGATGTGGGACTCCATCCTGGGACTCCAGGATCACACCCTGGGTTGCAGGCGGCGCTAAACCGCTGGGCCACCAGGGCTGCCCCTAATTCATTTCTAGTTGAATCAAGTTGAATCTAGTTGAATCTGATTTTGCTTGGATGCCCCTGTGTCCACTCGGCCACGTGGCGCAGCCAGGCTGGAGTGGTGCCAGCTCCAGGGCTGCATAAGCTAATCAGCTCCAGGAGTTCTCCAGGGCAATCTTCATTACTCCAGAAATAACCGGATGACCTGGTTGGCCCAAGCACGATGGTGCGAATGTTGGCTTTGGGATTACATGACTGGGAGCGTTGTTGGTTTCCTTATCTCTCGGGGATCAAAAGAGCGTGGAGTTTGGATCTGCTCCGTTCAGCATAAGGGGAGCAAGATCCCAGGGGTGGCCATCCAGGCAGAGTGGAGCAGAGAGGCGGACATCGCCCAGCTACTGGATCACCAAGCCAGACGCGCCTCCTGCCTCAGTTCCTCTCCCGATGCAAGACCGCGCTTCCCCATGGTCGCATGGTCTCAGGCACCGTGGCCCTGCTCCTACCTGAGCCAGGCTGGCGCGGCTGCCGTGTGGCTTGACGTCCACGGAGTTCCCAGCACTGCTGGAGATGCCTGGTACAGGTGCTGCTAAGCCCCCGACATCCTGGAGCTTTGGAATAGAAAGCAGAAAGCAGGGATCCCTGGGTGGTGCAGCGCTTTGGCGCCTGCCTTTGGCCCAGGGCGCGATCCTGGAGACCCGGGATCGAGTCCCACGTCGGGCTCCCGGTGCATGGAGCCTGCTTCTCCCTCTGCCTGTGTCTCTGCCTCTCCCTCTCTCTCTCTCTGTATGACTATCATAAATAAATAATAAAAAAATTAAAAAAAAAAAAAAGAGAGAGAGCAGAAAGCACGCCGTGTGTGTGTGTGTGTGTGTGTGTGTGTGTGAGAGAGAGAGAGTCTGCAAGCATTTGATGAAGGAAGAACAGGAACAGGCCGCGGCTGCAAGCTCCGAAGGCTCCCAGGAAAGGCCCGCGGTGCTCCTCTTACCTGTCTGTGCTCCTCCTACGGCTGCCGGCCCCCTCAGCAGCAGGAAATGATGCCTACAGCTCATAAGTTGGTCCTGATAACTTGCTCTAAGATGAAGTTGAAGGAAATATTTCGGAAGGTGGTGATACTAGGTCCGCTCCCCTGGAAATAAAATGATGCTCTCGGCCTCTCAGAGGGCCTCCTCCCGCCGCCGCACCTGCCCTTGAAGTGCAGCGGGTAAGTGGGAGCTGATCCCCAGCACGGACTGCTTCTCTGCCTTCCCCAAGACGCGGACTCCATAAACGAAGCATTTATTTAATTTCAATTCTTTTTTTAATGTAGAAGCATGCGCATGTTCATTGTAGAAATATTTTTGTAATACAGTGAGGGGTAAATTTGAAATGAAAAAGATCCCAGCAACAGACATAGCCACTGTTCAAACGTGACCTTATTTACCTCTCATTTTTGCATCAGTCATATATAAGCCAATATAAATATGTGTGCATTTAAAAAATTAACTCACATTTTATTTTAGTGCTTTAAAATTGTCCTTATATCCCTGCTTTATGACCTCAATGTATTCTGAGCATATTCCTATGCTAGTAAACACGTATTTTATTTATTTTTTATTTAAATTCAATTAACATATAGTGTACTGTTAGTTTCAGAGGCAGATTCATCAGTTGCACATCACACCCAGTGCTCATTCCATCATGTGCTCTCCTTAATGCCTATCACCCACTTACTCCAGGCCCTCACCCCCTCCCCTCCAGAGACCCTCAGTTTGTTTCCTGTGATTGAGAGTTTTTTATGGTTTGTCTCTTTCTCTGATTTTGTCCTATTTTATTTTTTTTTCTGCCCTTCCCCTATACTCCTCTGTTTTGTTTCTTAAATTCCACATAAGACTGAAATCGTATGGCATTTGTCTTTCTCTGACTGACTTATTTTGGTTGGCATAATATGCTCTAGTTCTATGCACATTATTGCAAATGGGAAGATATTATTCTTTTTGGTGGTTGAGTCATATTCCATTGTGACTATATACACACCACATCTTCTTTATCCATTCGTCTGTTGATGGATACCTGGGCTCTGTCCATAGTTTGGCTATTGTGGACATTGTTGCTAATAAACACTGGAGTGCAGGTGCCCCTTCAGATCATTGCATTTGTATCTTTGGGGTAAATACCCAGTAGTGCAATTGCCGGGGCGTAAGGTAGCTCCATTTTTCACTTTTTGAGGAGCCTCCACACAGTTTTCCAGAGTGGCTGTACCAGTTTGCATTCCCACCAATGGCGCAAGAGGGTTCCCCTTTCTCCACATCCTCTCCAACATCTGTTGTTTCGTGACTTGTTAATTTTAGCCATTCTGACTGGTGTGAGGTGGGATCTCTTTGTGGTTTTGATTTGTATTTCTCTGATGCTGTGATGTGGGGCACTTTTTCATGTGTCTGTTGGCCACTTGTATGTCTCTTTGGAGAAATGTCTGTTCATGTCTTCTGCCCATTTCTTGACTAGATTTTTTTTTTTTTTTTGAGTTGGGGTATCGAGTTTGGCAGGTTCTTTATAGATTTTGGATACTAGCAGTTTATCTGGTAAGATATTCACAAATATCTTCTCCCATTCTGTTGATTCTCCTTTGGTTTTATTGACTATTTCCTTTGCTGTGTAAGAGCTTTTTATCTTGATGAAGTCCCAAATGAAGTTCATTTTTACTTTTGTTTTCCTTGCCTTTGAATATGAGCAAGCACACTATTTTAAAATTAAACCATTTGTATCCAATTGTATATTGTTATCCTCATCCTGTTAGACTTTTTTTTAAGATTATTTATTTATTTATTTATTTATTTATTTATTTATTCATGAGAGACACACACACAGAGAGGCAGAGACACAGGCAGAGGGAAGATCTTTGTGGGGAGCATGATGTGGGACTTGATCCCAGGACTCTGGGATCATGACCTGAGTCAAAGGCAGATGCTCAACCACTGAGCCACCCAGGTGCCCCCTTGTTGGGCTTTTAAGCAATCCTTTTAAGTTATCCCTGATTGGCAAGCATAATAGTGTCCAGGAATTATTAGGCTCTGGATTCAAGTCAAATGGGACTTGGGAAGTATTTGCAAGCTCTGAACTCTGCTTTGGACTCACCTCCAGTATCTGTCCTGCAGCTTATCATAGAGCAGGATCATAATAATAATCATAATAATGATTTATTATGAATTAATAATGAAACAGCAGATGTTTGCTGTTGCCCCTTATATGTGCTAGGTGTTCCTCTAAGTCCTTCACATGAGTTAACACACCCAACCAGCCCCCCCCCCCACAAGTAAGTATATCGTGATTGCCACTCCATGTGTGAGTAAGCCAAGAAGCAGGGAGGTTAGATGGTTCAAGGTCACCTAAGAACCCAGGCAACTGGACTCCAAAGGAAATGCTCTTAACAAGCTTGCTGACCTCCATTGATAGGGTTGCGGAGCCTCTAGAACATCAGAAAATCCTCATTTGGGACCCATGCACAAGGCCCTTTGAGCTACCTCTGGAGGATACACAAAGCTGTTTCCACATTTACAAGGTAACACTGGCAGTAAGGCCTTGACTTTCCAATCAAAAGTCCTTAATGCATATTTCAAATTATTATCTAAGAAGTTGTAAAACATGGAACCAAGATAATACTTCTATCTTCTTCTCATAGGGATTGCTGTTGATGCACAAGCTCTGATTATTGAATTCGTCCTGTGTGCCAGGCACTCTGCCGAGGCGAATGAAAGACATGATCTCTGTCCTCCGTTGGTGTGCTTGTTAGCATACCTGCACACGTGTGTGTATATGTGCATGTGTCTAAATGACTTCACACGGGACAGAAAATGAACTCATTGGTGTGGAGGCCGAGAAAAATTAAGGCCATTCCACCTCAAGTTTAGCATTAGCACAAGTACAGCCATCTTAGGCCCCTGGGAATAAGAGCTGAACTTTACAGGAAAAACTGCAGAATGTCCTAGGCAGGGAATCCCATATCGGAAAGACCATAAAGCTCAGAACGCCCTCGGCAGAGAATCCCATATCGGATCTTAAGAAACTCCCCCACCCTTTCCCCCATATTGGAATGGAAAAAATTCCTCCACCCCTTCTGAAGATCCCCTTAGACCAGCCCATAAAAAACCCAGCTGTAACCCACCTTGGGGTCCAAGTCCCTGCTCCGCTGTGTCAGGTACACTTGGACCCAAGCTCGAGCTTGTAAATAAACCCTCGTGTGCTTGCATCGGTGTCAGCTCCTCGGTGGTTTCTCGGATTCGCAGTCTTGGGCACAACAACTGGGCTATAAAAAGGAGCCCCAAAGTCAATGATGTAGAGCAGGGAATGAGAGCGGTTGTCTGTCTTTTGACATTAGCACAGACCACCAGAGCATTAACCTGCAGGGGCCACTTCAAGGCCCTCAGAGTGGGCTTACCCCCAAGCCCACCCCCTTGACCACACCTGCCCTCAGTACCTAGGGTCATGGCACCCCACCTGGAGCCTGAAGCACAAAGGAAGAAAGGAGGCTTCCTGTGGTCATTAAGGATCCTGGACCCTTACCCACCTAGGAAATTTGGCCACAGATTTCCCCCAGGAAGGGGTCATTAACATCCTAAAGCCACTTCACAGCTTCTGGTGGGAAGCTCTCAGGCTGCCGGAAGGCAGAATGCATTTTATTTGACAAAGACCAAAACAGCTGGAGAAACAAAGTTTTGGGGAGGGAGGAGGATGAGAAGGAAGACAGGACTGGGCAGGAATGCCTGGGGCTTAATTGATTTGTCTTCTAGGAAAGGAAGGCTGTGGGCAGAGCAGCTCACTTCCTGATATCCGGGGGAGCACTCATTAAAAGCTTATTAGAATAATGGATCGGGGCCACCCACGTGGAACAAGGTAATAGAGAGGATAAAGTTGGTCCACCACCAGTTCTGTCGGAATCTATTTTGTCACACAGCACCCTTCTGTTTGACTCTGCCAAAAATAATTAACATAATAGAACAGCCTGAAGTCCAAGAATTTCTGTGCTGGAAGCCAGAGTCTGCTGTCCAGGGAAGGGAAATTTAAGTTCCCAGATTCTAGATTCCAGAGCATGGATGGCTGGAAAGGGAGTTCTCCAAATATAAAATCTATTTCAAAGGAGCATTTAGGCTGCATTGGGTAACATCTCAAATATCTGGGGGGGGGGGGCATGTGGCAGACACGGGGAGTTCCCTACACCTATCAGTGTGCTTCCCTCTGTTTCTTAGCTTTCCTGAAACAAACTCTGGGGACTTGTGATTTGTTCTGTGAGGGCAAATGTCCTGTGTCACTTCCGGGAAGAGTAGCGTGAAAACTGGGGTACTTGCTCCAGTGATACAGCTGCAGGAAATCAAATGCCAAAACCAAGTCTCATGTGCACGAGGAGTAAACCTTTAAAATGTCAAGCTACTAAGATCCGGAGTGTGTCATGGTAGCTGTTGATAAACACCCCGACTGTTCTAGACTATTCTAGGCTGTTCTGGCATGCCTCTTCCCAAGGCTTTCCCCCAACCCTCTTGTTGTTGTTGTTTTTTAAGATTTATTTATTTATTCATGAGGCACACAAGAGGCAGAGACACAGGAAGAGAGGGAGGCAGGCTCCCCGCAAGGAAGCCCAATGCGAGACTCGATCCCAGATCCCAGGATCATACCCTGAATCAAAGGCAGAGAAACTCAACCTCTGAGCCACTCAGGTGTCCCCCCTCCAACCCTCTTTAACAAATACTGGAATGCCTATGTTTTTAGTCAACATGACCCAGGAAAAGAGTTTCTGTGCTTCAACCAGAAGTCACTGTAGAGAAATGTCAGTCACCGGACTCTAAGCTAGTCTTTGCGTGTGTGCAGCAGCGTGACTTTGGAATCATGTGGAGGGTTGGAGCTCTCTGAGCTTGTAGGGATGAATTATGATCACATGGGCTAAGCAGATTCCATAAATCCTAAGAAATTTTTACTGACTGTACTGTGAATAGAGCTGGGGCCCCAAGTCTGACATTTCATACATTTTAAATTAAAAATAATGAGTCCTTCTTTGATCATTTACCCAGTGGGTGGAATAAAATATCAGAGCTGAAAGAGCTTTTAAAAATGACCTTAATGGATCCCTTTAGTTTAAACCAAACATTTATTACTTTCCATGGACCTTGATGGACCCTGGGAATTCGAGAATAAATGAGATATGTCCCCCACTCTACAAGGGGCTTATATTTTAAGTGAAAAAAAAAAACACAGAAACTAAATAATCAGATGCATACAATAGACTTACATAAAAGGTTCTTTGGGGCTTGGTTCACGGGTACTTCACAGCGGCTGGAGTCTGGAGAGAGCTCCTAGCTGGAGGTGATGACCTGGTTGGACGCTTGGCAAGAAACCCAGCAAAAACGATCCCAGGGGAGAGGATCACGTGAGCATAGGTACGACAGTGTGAAAGAGCTTGGTGTGGAAGTAACCACCCGAATACGGTGGTTACCAGGTGTCCGAGGCTGGTCTACATTCCTTGCATCTGTAGCTCCCTCACTTTGAGCTGGACATCGCTGGAGGATGAGGCGGAGAACTGGCAACCTACAAAGCTGGGGCTTCAATAGGGAAGGAAATCTATTTTAGTGAAGATGAAGTGTATTTGAGGTTAAGTCATTAATAAGTGATGAGTTTGTTTAAAGTGCTTGAAAAAGCACCGGTGTCTGATACTATACGATGGGAAGCACGATGTTATTGTAAGTAGATTGTATTATAGCAGTGGATTTAGGGGAAGATATCTTGGTACGAAAACCCAGGCAAGGGAATAAAGAAGCATCTGTGGGAAGGCTAATGACCATAATTCAGGGATCTGAGTACGTACTTGGAGTGTACAGTAGTGAGTGAAGATGTTTTGGCTAAAGCAGAACTAGCATGTAAGGGTCTCTCTGGATTGGCCCCTTGTAAAAGAACTCCTCCCATGCCAACGTCAATTTGCATCAAAACAAAATAAAAAACAGGGCACCCAGGTGGCTCAGCGCTTTACCGCTGCCTTCAGCCCAGGGTATGGTCCTGGAGACCTGGGATCGAGTCCCACGTCAGGCTTCCCGCATGGGGCATGCTTCTCCCTCTGCCTCTCTCTCTCTCTCTCTCTCATGAATAGATAAAATCTTTAAAAAAACAACAACAGCAACAAACCAATGCACATGAAGTAAGTAGAAATTGGTAATACAGTGACACCTGGTGTTGCAGGCTCCTTTGTGGGAAGCACGAGAATGGGAGCTTTGGTTGGATCCGGCCTCCTGAATTCACAGGGTGAGTCAGATCCTGACCAAGGGCAGGGACATACGAGGAAACAGGTGAAGAGAACCCGGACACCGCCACACAGAGAAGTCCTGGTGGAGGAATGTACCCCATGCTCTAGCTCCTGTGGTAGCAGCTGGTTTGAGACCAGGCACTACACACTGGAAATGTGTGTGCATCACTAGGATTTACACCCTCATTTCAGGATGAAGAATATGAGTTTCTCCATGAGGGAAGCAAGATGGTAATCTGATTGTCCTCCTCTAGGGCTTTGTTTTTATGAGCCTAATCTTGGTTTTTTTCTTATCATTGAGACATGATATATCCACCCTGCACAAGTAACAAGATTATATGTAAATAGGAACATCTCTGATCATATGCAGATGACCCCGGTTCTCAAATATTGCTCTGGAGTTTTGAAACGGAATGTCATGTGTTTTAAATCTTGGAACATTTCTAATAAGAGAAAATCATTGTAAGAAATATTATGTCAAAAAAAAAAAGAAATATTATGTCCATATGGTTAAACATTACATCTGTGTTAATATGGAATTTTATGTGTTTTCAAATCTGGTATAGAATATAAACCCTTGGTAGGTATATTTAATACATAAAGAACTCTCCCAAATGAACAACAGAAAAACACGAAGAATGCAATGGGAAGTTTGCCAAAGAAGAAAATTGAATTGAAAAATAAACTTCAACCTTTCCAATCACAAAACACACTAAATATACCATTTATACTGATAGTGTTTTGAATTATATATAAAATTACATGCACAAAAAGCTAATAGCCCATAGTTGAAAGAAAGATTGCATTTAGTACAAACCAAATATTAGTAAAAACTGTCGGAGAGATTTACTAATACAACTTTATGTAGAACACTTTGCAAAAATGTATCAAGAGCCTTAAAAATGTAAAGCCTTTAAATTAGCTGTCTTGTTTTTTAAAAACATTAACCTTAAGGTTTTAATCATATAGTGGGCATATTTCAGTTCAAATGTAATTCCTTTCTCCCTTGCTTAAAATAATGAAAAATTGGGAACTAAGATATCTAAAAATTACGGATGGGTTAAATCCACAGAGAGATTGCAAACTGGAGGTCATGAGAACGATGTAGCCTGAAGACCTTCTCTCTTTGTTCAACTCAATGATTTAAACGAAAGTGTAATGATTTGCCAATATTGATAAGCAGGTTTTTAAAATCGGCTCTGGGATGTTGATCTATCTGGACAACAGAACTCTGTCAACACTGCTTTCTAAATGTGACAAAGATTGGCCGTAGCTAAATGTTGTCTGCCTTCTTTAGGCCATACCAGCCTTCATCCCACTGGTCCAGTACACACCACTCCTTGTTGATCTGCACTTAATCACTTCAGTCATTCCCTCACCTGTCTGGAATCTGTAAATATTTGAGTTTATGGATTTTAGGTTATCTAATACCTAGTTCATCCATATAAAACAATATCAGTCAGCCAATAAAAAATGATACCAACAGAGAAAGATACACATGATGTAATGAAGTGTCAAGGATGTTATAAATCATTAGTTACAATATGATTGTTTTCTTGGCTCCAAAATGCATTTTTGCAAAAAAACAAAAGACTAGAAAGATCTGCACCAAAATTTTAACAGCCTTAGTGTTGAAATAGCTTGGCATTTTTACCTCCTTTCTTGTGTTTATCTGCATTTTCCAAGTTTATTATAATGCTCCCTTCAGCCCTCATCTCCTACTACCCCTCAGTTCCAACTCATTTGCCCACTAACCGCTCTAGGGTCTCCCAGCCCTGGTTTTCCTCCTACATACTCATCCCCTCAGGCCTTGGGTCTGCCCTGGCATGCTAGGCCCTGCATCTCTGACTGGTGCTCTCTCTGGTTGCTGTTTTTGCCCTCTGATGTCCTATGTCTGACTCTGACAGTTGCAAATGGCTAGGAGCAGGGACTTGGGGACCTGCCATGCTGACCACTTTGGAGGTCAGCCCTCTGGGTTCCCATGACTTCACTTTAACTTGAAAATAGTGAAAACTTAATAATACGCTATTAGACTTGGAAATAGGAAATGCATAACAAGATTCTTCATTAGGAAATAATGTGTTATTAGCACACGGAGCAGGGAAAGAGTGAAGAGAGAGGCAAGAGTACTGCTTCCATTGCCCAGGGATGCACACACATTTGATTGATAAAAATCTGCAGGGAATGGTCCCCAGCCCCCTGGGAGGAGTGCACACATCTGGGAGAGTGCACATCTGTCCCAGGTGTGCAAGCAATTGCAGCCTCTCCCTCTCTGGAGAGTCCCTAGCTTGACATTCCATTTCCAATTGTGGGCAATAAGCCTGCCCTCTCCGGTTTTGGAAAACATGATCCAATGCTGGGCTTGTAGCCCTGAAAGAAACAAAATGTGTTCGTTCTCCCATTGCCCAGTGTTTCGGTCTGTATTCTGATGAGCCTCTGGACTTTCAAAGTGGAGAGTCTTTTACTGACCCAAATCCATAAGGGGGTCTGAAAATGCACTGTGACATTTAGGACCACAAGAAAAAAAAAAACTTAAATGAGGGAAATGTACTCCCTTGTAAAGAACACATTTTTAAATACTGCAGCACCATTTTTTTAAACCATAAAATTCCACTTTAATTCAAAACAATACCCTCTGCCCTGCAAAAATGTACGTGAATATTTGTGTTGGAAAAGAAGCTTAAAAAAAAAAGAAAGAAAAGAAAAGAAAAGAAAAGAAAAGAAAAAAAGAAAAGAAGCAATTAGTGCCTTTCTGCAAGGTCCTGTGGCCACAAAGCATTTCTCCAAGGAGGGAGGTCTTCCTCTGCCTTCTCAGAAGCAGGGGCAGCCCTATGTTCTGTGTGTGAGCAAATGCAGCAGCTGCCCCTATGCTAATCCCAGCTTCCTTGCAAACAGGCCTGCGTTTGTTTTCTGCCTCACCGGCTGTCAACAAACATTTGACGAATAATTTCGGGACTGAAAAGAGAGAAGATACTAGTGTTTCATTGTGTGTTTTTGGATCTTCAGCCCACAGAGCAGATATTGGGCCCAGACCTGAGGGCTGCATTCCTTTGGCCAGATGAAGATGCTATGCTTTTGTAATTAGAAAAAGATGAAGAGGTGAAGGTTTATTCTGGGTGAACTCACTAAGAGGCCAAAAATAGTGGTCTGATGAGTTTTTGCCCCATGATTTTCATTTATTCAAAATAAGATTTTCATTTATCCAAAATAAGAAGTTCATTTGTTCAAAATAAGTCTCCCCCTGCCCCCCACACCGGTATGGCTTCTCTTGATACTCCGCAACACCACAACGCTGAGCGCACATTTGCGCAGAGAAGCATGTGCTGGAGCTGAGCAGCGTTCCACTTGCAATGCCCCTTGTTAAAGATGAAGAGGTGACTTGGCTAAGGGCTGTTGCCCTGGCTTTAGGGCCCTTGCAACAGAGTGCTAAGTTGGGGAGAGAGATGGGGCTCAACCCTGAGCACAGCATGGGCAGGTGGGGGTTGAGAGCCAAGAGCAGGGTCTGGGGCAGTGGGTGGAGAGTGACCCAGAGGACACAACAAGGTGTGCGGGGTGGTTCTCGCCAACTCCATCTAACAGAAAGATAGGCCAGGTGGTTAGACATCACCTTTTGGGCCGGGGTGGAGGATGAGGAACCAGATCAAACCTGGTGGGGGTGCTGGTTCGACTGGCTTAGCCCGGTGCTCATTAGAAGGAAGTGCCCAGATGTACCTCAGAAAAGGTTCTGGAGCCTGTGTAGAGTTAGGGTTAAGAGCCTTTGTCCGAAGCAGCCACACCTTCAGGTGACATTCTTGCTGGGTTCACTAGGGCTCCCGGTTGCTGTGCCTCTCATCCTTTCACTAAGTGTCATCCGCTTAGAGGCTGTGGACTTTTGAGCATGGGACCCTAATAAATTAGAAGATTTTATGTTGATTTAATCAGAGTGAACCCGCCCACAAGGTGAACCAGCCCAGGCCCCTCTGGCCAACCCAGTAGTCTTTAAGCTTTCCCAAGCCTGTGGTTCATTAACTAAACCTTTCCTTGTAGATCTATAGATCATGTGTTTGAAGGGGTGTGGGATGAGACACCCCAAAATGTGCCACTTCAGCATAAAGATTATTTTGAATTAAAAGTAATCAAAACCCAGCATATGCAGGAAAGTCTCTCTGCCTTCCCCAGAACTGCCTACGTTGACCTTGAAAAGGAGAGTCTGTCTCAGGAAGACAAGCTTTCAGGAGGCCCCAGAGACCCCACAACCCAAAGGAACTCATCTGCATAATAGAACAACCTTTTTTTCCCCAAACATCTGCTTTCACCTTCTTGCCAATGAGATTTCTTATCTTGGTATCCTCAGACCCCTACTTTTCCCTTAGATCACAGAAGCTTCCTGTTGCCTCATTGTCTTAGGAGCTTCCTGTGAGTGTGGATTTCCTCATAGGAGCATCTATTAAATTTGATTTTTTCCTGCTAAATGTCTCATGTCAGTTTGATTCCCAGTCCAGCTTAGAAGGGGACCACAGAGCAGAGAGAGGTCTTCCTTCCTGACACATTCTTTTTTTTTTTTTTTTAAAGATTTTATTTTATTTTTTATTTATTTATTTATTTTTAATTTTTTTTATTTATTTATGATAGTCACAGAGAGATAGAGAGAGAGGCAGAGACACAGGCAAAGGGAGAAGCAGGCTCCATGCACCGGGAGCCCGACGTGGGATTCAATCCCGGGTCTCCAGGATCGCGCCCTGGGCCAAAGGCAGGCGCCAAACCGCTGCGCCACCCAGGGATCCCCTAAAGATTTTATTTTTAAGTAATCTTTATCCTCAATGTGGGGCTCGAACTCATAACCCCGAGATCAAGAGTCACGAGCTCCACCTATTGAGCCAGTCTGGCACTTCTTCCCAATACATTCTTACCTAGAAAAGAACAGAGCCTTTTCTGCATATCATGAAACCAGACTCTTGCTCAGACCCCTCTTGGGCACCAAGGAGCCAGACCCCATTGCACAACCTCCCAGCACTGCAGTGACATCTGTGGCTGACACAGGAGAGTCTAACTCCTCTATTCTGTAACAGACGAACTGCCCTAAACCCCTTTAAGATCCTCTGGGCTGGGCAGAGGCCTCAGGCAGAGCTGGCCTTTGGACAGGCGTCCCCCTTCTCCCCGGTGGCCAGCCTCCTGAGTGATGCCCAGATTCCTTTCCAATCAGGACTCGCATCTGGAGTTTGGGGCTTTGCATGGATGGACAGCTGAACTGAGTTTGGGAACAGGAGTAGAGCATTCAGGAGGTTTGCTGGCTAGGAGATCCCAAGCCAATACTCTGTCCCCGATGACTGAGGGCAGCGGGCGTGTCGGCAGCCACATTAAGATGTGATTTGCCTTCCTAACTCTCCTTCCCTCGTAAAGGCACTATGGACTTTTCCAGAGACTGAGGAATGAACACAGACACTGCCATTTCTTGCCCAGCTAGATGTTGGCAAGGCTAACAGAAATGCAAAATACTTCTACTTAACTGCTTTTTTTTGGGAATAATATAGTTTTTTATTTCTTAAGCTGGGCCTTTATGTTACTACGTCATGGGGTCAGGATTTTTTAAAATGAGATTATAAAGATATATTTAAGGCATGTCTGGTTTCATTTCTAACAGGGCTCACATTGAGAGCTAGAGCCCACGTCAACAGAAGTTCTTTGGTGACATTAATAGTGTTTAATAGTATGAAGGGGTCCTGGGGCCGACATGTATAAGAACTGACTTAGAACCACAGGGAAAGCTTAACGACTTTTATCGAGGCTTTTCCCTGAACTCAGTTCATCCTCATGCCTCCCCTAGGCCTCAAGTGCCCTCCATGGTGATGGACCCAGTGCTTCCTGGCTTCCTCCAAAGGAGCAAAGCTTCTCCGTGGGTTCCTCATGGCCTTGGAACATTCTGTGGTGTTGGAAAAAATTAAATTGAGGTTGCCCTTGTTACACAATTGATGGCATCCTCTCAGATGGGAAATTCTGACCACTTCCACTGAACCTTTTAATCCCCAAAGAGATGACTTGTCCCTGAGGCTTTGGGGGGTTTCTATTTGGCAATCAGGAATAAGCCAGAAGATTACCACCAGCCTTCTTAATCATTTTTCGGTGTCTGGCTCAGCCGCAGGTAGGACATTGACACTGCTGTGCGCCCATCGCCAGCTGCCCGCATCACTCTTCATCTTGCAAAAGTGAAACTCTGGGTCATTAAAAAAAAAAAAAAAAACCTTGGGCAGCCCGGGTGGCTCAGCGGTTTAGTGCCGCCTTCAGCCCAGGGCATGAACCTGGAGACCCGGGATCGAGTCCCACGTCGGGCTCCCTGCATGGAGCCTGCTTCTCCCTCTGCCTGTGTCTCTGCCTCTCTCTCTTCTCTGTGTGTCTCTCATGAATAAATAAATAAAATCTTAAAAAAAAACTATTAAAAAAAAAAGCCTGCCTTTTCTGCTCCTCCCTCCACCCAAAACCACCTCTATCCCACCTGCCGTCTCTAGGAGCTTGATGACTCTCGGTACCAAATGTACATGGAATCATACAGTGTTTGTCCTCTTCTGTCTGGCTTATTTGACTGCTTGCGACATCCTCGAGGTTCATCCATACTGTACCATGTGGCAGGATTTCCTTGCTTTTTGAAGCTGGATAGCATTCCATTTTACATAAATATCACATTTTGCCTATCCACTCTGCTGTCCATGAACATGGGTGGCCTCCACCTCTTGGCTGTTGCTGATTACTCTGCTACAGACACAGAGGTGAGTCTCTGCTTTCCATTCTTTTGGGGATATGCCCAAAATGGAATTGTTAAATCACGTGGTATTATTCTATTTTACATTTTTTGTGGGACTATCCTACTGGTTTTCACAAAGGCTGCACCATCTTATATTTCACACTAGCAATGTGCAAACTAATTTCACTACATTCTCACAAACAATGGCTAGTTTCTTGATTTTTTTCACTAGTAGCCACCCTAATGGGTATGCGGTGGTCTTTCACTTTGTTTTTGATTTACATTTCTCTAGTGACTGAGGATGTTGAATATCTATCTATTCATGGGCCATCTTCTTTAGAGAAATGATCTATTCAAGTGTTTTGCCCATTTTTGAATCATTGTTTCTCTTGTTGTTGAGATGTGGGAGTTCTTTACATATTCTAGACATTAACTCTTAATTAGACGTAGAAAGAAACAAAGAAAACTTTCATTTGCAGCAACTAAAGAGGTCACAGGGAATGGCCTCCAAAGCTGTGACTCAGAGAGAGAGAGAGAGAGATAGAGAGAGAGAGAGGATGAGTTCCTTTTGTTTAGGCTTAAGATGAGTATTTGGAGAGGGAAGCTTTGGCATCCTCTGTAGAGGTGGGCATAAAGTCACACATGCGCCTTGAGGATATATGCCTATACATATATTGTATGTTATGTAAATGAGGCTGAGCCTCCTCCTCCCATGGAGATTTTAGTATTATAATGAGATGAAAGGGATTGCTGGTCATTCCAAAGTTCCCTCCATGGTGCATCTGCTCAGGCTGGAGTCAGACGTTTAGGTCAAACGTTCTGGGTGGTCTGGGATGGTGGAGGCAGCTCTTGTCAGGGCTGTCACCACCACCTGAGAGGAGGTTTTGGGTTTCATTTGCCTGAGTTAAAAGGAAAGCCACACAAGAGCTGGAAAGGGATAATGTAAAACAAAAGTTAGTGAGTACAAGCGAGTGGGCAGTAAGGATCCGGTTTTAGGTTCTAGCTGGTGGACAACCCCAGTTGCCAGACCCAACCCTGCTCACCCAGGCTCAGGTGTGTAGCCAGCTGCCCAAATGGCACCTGAGGATGTAGTAGAACCCAACCATCACTGACAGCTGGTGATGTCAACTTGCAACTATAATAGGGCAATGAGCAACTTGCCCTATAATCCCAACCAAGAATAAATTCCTAGACGTAGCAACATGGGGTGTTGGGAGGACAGGTTTGTTTTCCTTGGGTAGGCAATGGGAATTGTCTCCCTGGGAATTGTTTTTGTGGTGCTGATGAGCTCAGCACCTGGCAGCAGTCCCCCTACATGGTGGCATGAAATAAATAGGCGTGAAAGATGGAAGGCAGGAAGTGTAGTAAATGGGAGTGTGGCTCTTGGGAACCAGAGGTCCCCGGGTTCTAGTCCTGGGTCTACCCTCTCCCACACAGATTTGGATAAATACCTGTCTAAGCTGTAAAGCATGTGATGATAATAATGTTTACTTATAACACAAACCTGTCATTAGTACATGTTCAATAAATGCTACATATTTTTGGGAGTGGTCTTATAACAGTGTAATGTGCTTTTGAGCTAAGTGAAATGGGGCTGTATAGGAAGACAGTGAGAGTAGCCAACTACCCCTTTGAAAAGAAAAACTGATCATTCACTAACCAACCAATTGAATTCACATTAAAGAAAATTGAATCCAGAAGCTGAATCATTCTATGAAATTTTCAGAAAATCTACTGAGAATGCACAGCAAACTCAAGGAATTATCTGCCTTTGTGCTTTTGCTTCTTGATCCCCAGTCTCTGCCTCACCTGCTATAGGTGTGGGAACTGTGTTGTCAAGCGGAAAGATGACACCCTTGCTTTCAGTCTCCAAGTCTGCAGGCAATGCTCTGTAACAACTCATCCAGCGTGGGAACATGGGGAGGGGGAACACGCTGTCAGGGTATGCTGCTCTGACTTCAGACACGGCCCAGGAGCTCCAGCTGCTCACTTTCAGAGCAGGAGCAAAAGGCCAGAGGAGAGAAGGTTCAGTATCTGCAGAGTGGCCAAAACTGAGATCTGGGCTGCCAACTCAGAGCAAAAGTCGGGTAAGCCCTCCATATACTGATGGGCAGGAAGACTTTCCCCTTGTGGGAAGGATGGTTCAAGGAGCTGGCTCCGTATTTCCCCCCAACTATACAGAGTGCAGGGCTGGTCACATGGCTAGAGTTTTGCACATGTGGGGAGTAATATACTTTAGCCCATTCACCTGCTTCATCAAGGAAAACCCGTTTTTACTTCCATTTTGCTAATTAACATGCCAATACAATTTCCAAGGAAAATCCATTTCTATACGTGTTATACTAGCTAGCAAGACACAGACAGATGTCGTTGACAGATATTAGTAGAAACTTCTGGAATGTAGACTTTCTAATTAACTGTTAGCTAATCACTGTTGGGGTGTGAGTATCTGATTAACCACCAGCCCTAGGATGTAGATGAAAACTGATTACTTTCATGCTACATCGTCAGGGCTAAGCAAAAGGAAATTCAAGAAAACACAACATAGATGATGTTTCAAACTCACCATCCAATTGCAATGACACCCGTTCCACTTCTGTTGAGGGCAGGTAACCAGCAATCCTTGCTTAGCTGTAATGTTCCTGACAGTCTCAAAGAGAGTGGGCCATCTCCTATGAATAAGATCAAGTATTTTGCTTTTACAGGACACCTGGGTGGTTTAGTGGTTGAGCATCTGCCTTTGGCTCAGGTCATGATCCTGGGATTGAGTCCCGAATTGGGCTCCCTGCTCAGTCAGTGGGGAGTCTACTTCTCCTTCTCCACCTCTGCCCCCTCCCTCTTCAAATAAATAAATAAAATCTTTAAAAAAAAAAAAAGAATTTTGCTTTTGCAAATTAGGGAAGGAGCCTAACACCTTAATCTCTCTCTTCACCTGGGTTATGGACCTGAGGAATTTGTTAACCACTCTGAGCTGCTATCAAATCAAGCAGTTCCAGTCAGTCTGCATGTGGAGCACTGGTGGGACATCATTCTCCATCATGGGTAAAACTGGTAAACATAAACGATGGGCTGGGACACGTGGGTGGCTCAGCAGTTGAGCATCTGTCTTTGGTTCAGGGTGTGATCCTGGGGTCCTGGGATTGAGTTGTACAACGGGCTCCCCTCAGGGAGCCTGCTTCTCCCTCTGTCTGTCTCTTTGCCTCTGTCTCTGTGTCTCTCATGAATAAATAAAATCTTTAAACAAAACAAAACAAAACAAAACAAAACAAAAAACAGTGGGCTACTGGAGAAGGGAAAACCGTTCAAGGGCTGGTAATGAGAACACAGAACCACCCACATCCGCAAGAATCAGAGTCTCTTCTGACAAAGTAGTGCACCGTCACCAAACACAGGTAGTGGGTACTGGGGGTGTACACTTGGTGGTGGTGTTCCAACCCGCTTCTTCAGCAAACAGCATCAAATTCCATTTGGAGTTAGCTACCCTTGCATGTGGGAATTTTATTTTATTTTATTTTTAATTTTTTTAAAATTTTTTATTTATTTATTATAGTCACAGAGAGAGAAAGAGAGAGAGGCAGAGACACAGGCAGAGGGAGAAGCAGGCTCCATGCACCGGGAGCCTGAAGTGGGACTCGATCCCGGGTCTCCAGGATCGCGTCCTGGGCCAAAGGCAGGCGCCAAACCGCTGCGCCACCCAGGGATCCCGCATGTGGGAATTTTAATGAGACTTTCCTTCTGATCAACTAGAGCATTGCACCGCCACCTACTTCCCAACATGACTGGGGGGCTGGGTCAGTCCCTATCTCCCTCTACCCCCAACCACCACAGTGGCCGCAGTCCAAGGCTGGGCTGGTGAAGCTGAGTGTTAGAGAAAGTGTGAGGTCCGGGACTCCTGAGAAGTTATCTGAGAAGATAAAGCTACTTTTTCATACAGGTGCGGCTCAACATGTGACTCAGAGAAGCCTAAGCCAGTGTGTTGAATCTGAAAACAAAGCCAGTGGTAGGGAAGACACAGCGAACGAGAAAGAGCAACCTGATGCAGGGTTTGACCTTCTTAATCTAGTCACGGAGTCAGGGGGACTCTTGGACTTTTGGGTCTTACAGACAAATTCCTGCTTTTGGTTGAAACCGGTTTGTGTGGGGTTTCCATAAACTTGCATCCAGAAGAGCATTGATTCTTCAGATATTCTCACAGAACTCACCGTGGTGCTCCCCATGAATGGGGGAGCAGGAGAGAGGCAGCCCCCCCACAGGTGTGGCATGCACCCTTGGGGGGGGTCCCAGGTAGGGCGCCAGGACATCAGGCAGGGACAGGCAGCCGGTGGTTGGTCTTCTTCTTTCTGGGTGAGAGAGAATCCACAGGAGCTGGACCTGGCCATGGACAACAAGCCAGAGCCAAATCCAGAGGCGGGAACCTGACCATCTCTGCGGGGGAACCCCGGGCCCAGGGAGGTCAATGCGGAGGGATGGCTTTCCTACGAGGACCACTGAGAGCCAGAATCCTTCCTCCGTCCCCTGGGCTGCTGGGTGACAGGACATTCACTTTGACAGCACCCCTGTCCCCCTCCCATGATGGTTAGAACAAAAGTGCACCTGAACATTGCGGGAACATAATAAAATGGGAGGATTAGTCCTGAGATTCAAAAGAAGAGATATTTTAATAAAGATGGAAGTCAATGGAGTATTGGAGTCAATGGAGTATTGGATCTCCAGTGGAGATGGAAGTATTAAAGGAAGTCGGTGTACAAGGCAGCTTAGCCCTGATGCTGTGCCCACGAAGAAGGCTGGTCCCGTGGGCAGAGGTGAAAGCTGTAATTCTTTTCGCAGAGGCACCTGAGTAGATGATGTAAATGTTGTCTCTGACCCTCACTTCTTTGAGGAACTGGGAGAAAAAGGGAGAGGAACCTGGGAGAATAGGAGAAAGCTGGAAACAGTGCCTGGCCTCAGTTTCTCTGGTTTCTCCATCTATGAATAAAGCCAAGAGTTGAGATAGATGTGCCCTTCAGTCTGCGCAGCCTGCAGACTCCCTCTGCCCCCAGCTGGCCTCCTTTCACCAGCAAACAGGATTCATCCACTCTACGAGCTGGTTCTTCTAAGTGCATGTGCTGCTGTCTGTCAGGCCGCCAAGAGGAGGGAGGGAGGAGCTGTGTCCTGAAGGTGGGCAGATCTAGGAAAACAGAGAAATGGAGCTGGGGATGCACAGCATGTCAGCGGTGATGCTTGTTTAGAAATCTAATCAGAAAAATATCTCCACGGACAGAATTTTTGTAGTCAGACAGCTCCCCTTCCACCCCCAATAATTGTGCCTCTTATTCCAGAGTAGGAGTGAGATTTTTCTTTGGTGTTCCTGAGGCCAAGGGGGATTCTGTGCATTAGGACTGTCATTAATGTCAACAGCAGAGAAGGATTTATTATTAAAACCCCATAAATATTTAACATTTGGATGCCAGACCCCGTGGCTGCATGGACGCTCTCAGAGATTTTTGCTCTTTTGCCATCGTTGTGAAAATTAAACAAACATCTTAAATGAGCCTATAAAATTCAACCCGCCCCAAATATAAATAATTCACATCAAAAGTGAATGGGTTCTAGAGGTTAATTTCTGATGATGATGAAGGCGGCTTCCTCCAGCCTACTGTACTCCCTCCTCTCATTTCGTCTCCTCTTCCCCTGCTCTTTGGGGCTGGTATCAGGCTTCATTGTAAGGAGGAACTGCTTCTCACATGTATGTTCATCTTTAGGGGTGAGGCCTCATCCAAGTCCTTGGAACCCAGAGGCAGACCACCCATAAAGTTCCTTGTAAAATTTGATGCCCAGTGAATGTTGGTCGGTATTATAATTTATGTGCATGCTTCTTAAAAAGTTATATACATTTTTAAAAAGATTTTATGTATTTATTTGAAACAGAGCAAGGGGAGGGAGGGACAGAGGGAGAGACAGTGTCCTAAGTAGACTCTCCCCCTGAGCATGGAGCCCGACGCAGGGCTCTATCTCATAACCCTGAGACCATGATCTGAGCTGAAACCAAGAATCGGACGTTTAACCAACTGCATATTCTGCTCGAAGCTCCCCTGCCAGGAAAGGGCTTTGCACTTCCTCTTCTTATCCACGGGGACTTCTCCTACCCTCTATCACACTCCTTCCCAAGGTGGCATTCACCCTTCATTGGAGCAAGTGTGGTGAAAAGGCCGTGGACAATGTGATTTATAGATGACTTGGATGAAAACCACACTTGGGAGCCCACATATTCTAAAAGCACCATCGTGTGAAATGTTTCCTGCAATGGCTTTGAAGCCATCAGGCCTCATCATCAATATTTCTCTGTATCCTGGGTTTCCCACGCACATGACCTTTTTCAAGAGACAGAATAGGACAGTTGTTAAATGACTTTCCAGATGTGCCACTGACTGAGAGGTTGTGGACAAGATATAAGCCCTCTCAAGTCTCCACTTCTTGCCCGTAATGTGGGGACAAGACGAACGTCTGTCGCACTGGGTGGAGCATACACAGTCCTCTGTACGGAGTCCAACACTTGGTAAGGGTCCGGAATGAGGAGCCTCTGTTGCAGTGGTGCTGCAGTGGGGAACCAGCCCTCCCCAACCCTGCATACATCCCTAGCAGCATTCAGGCCCCAAGCTATGGAGCCCATCAGTTTCAAGACCCCTTCGTTGTAGAGCAAGGGACTCCTCTACATTAGTCATGAGGTGTGGACATCACCACCACGCCCACACCTCTCTCTACCTTGTACCTTGCCACTAGCAGGCAATCCAGGTCCTCTCCAAAAAATGTTTTTCTTGCTCATTCCTCTTGACCTTCTGTGTTCTAGAAATGGGCAAGTGACTTCAAACATCACAGAATCAGTTGTCAGAGAGTGGTACCTCATTTTGGAATTCTTAATGGCTTCAAAGAAAATCCAAATGCTACCTTCCCATCTCACACACTTACAGAGCATGATAGAATATAATTAAAGCGCCAGATTTAATATTTAGAATGAAAAAGAATGGCTTCAGTGCCCAAGTATCTGTATACAACTCTGGCTTTTGTTACATTTTTGTTTTGGCTCAATGGCTCTCGATCCTTCAAGGGGCATAATCATTATTTAAAAGCGTGATATATGCAAACACATGCACCTATATAATTCATGGCTAATTTAAAGGATTTCCAAGAGTAATTTTGACCACAAATAATTTTCCTCTTGTGGGCTGACTGTAAATGATGAAATCTGTCTGTAATATAGGATTCCATTTTGCTGAAAAATTCTCTGAAAATATCCTGAAATAAATGAGACACTGTGCCTACACTCAAATGGATTTTAGTCTGGTAGAAGAGAATAAAAAACCCACAGAGAGCTGATGCTTTGAAACATCATGATCATAACTTTGAAAGCTAATGTCTAGAAAGCTCTGATTCTATGTTAAACAATATTCTTATTTTGTATGCATATTAGCTCATGAAATCGTCCGCATAGCACCACGAGGTTAAGTGCTATTACGATCTCTGTCTTAGAGATGGACGAAGTATGGCGCAGAGAGAGGAGAAGACCTTGCCAAAATTCATGAAGAAAGTGGAAAGAACCAGAATTTAAATCCAAGAAGCTGATGATGGAGGCGCCAAGCAGACATTCAAAGGATCATACTAACTTCCCAGATCAGGGGCATCTGTGGAATCATGATGTTGGGAAACACGGACATGTAGGGGTGATGATGGGAAGCGGCAGGAAGTTTATTTAGGTGGGATTGGGAGAGCTAGTATAGAGAAAACTCAGTGCTCATTCCCCAGAACTTCGCTGAGCACTGGGTATGTGTCATGTCATCTTTTAGGATCTGGGGTGATGATGCAGAGCAGGGCAGGCACAGTGTCCCTGTCCTCCTTCTTGGAACTTACCCTCTTGGTGAGGCAGATAACACATTATATAAATCATCAAGATGACATCAAATAGTGATGAGTATTTGAAGAACAACAGACAGAAACTCTGGGGACATGCTGGACAGAGCAATTCCTGCTGAGCTAAGCACTTGACCCCACGCAGGCTCTACCCACGGCTGCTCATGGCCACTGGGAAACCTTCATCTCTCCACACAGGGCGCTCTCCGCTAAACTTGCACCTGCTCAGAGATGTCTTGTCTGACGGCCCTAATATTACTCGTTGCTTGGTGCTCAGTGGGCAGAGAGGGCCAGCGAGGCTGCATGGGCTGGAGGAGGGGAAAATAGGGCAAGGAAAAGTGGATGCAGTCACGTGGGGCTTGGCTGGCAATAGTGAAGAGTCTGGATTTAATTCTCAGCAAGATGGGAAGATGCCAGAATGTTTAAAGTAGGACAGTGGCATGCTGTGATCTGTGCTTTACTCCACCACTTGGCCTGCCCTGTGGAGAAGGGATTGTACAAATATGCAGAGATAGAGAAATGTAGATGTGGCTGTACACGTGGCTAATAGTCTCTCTCTCTGGAAATATTCAAGTGGGTTAACAGATGGAGAGCATTGAATGACAGGTTAAGAGATGTGGCCTTAACTCAAGTGGTGACAGGTATTCTCTATAAACTCAGCTTCTACTGCCCTTCTGGGACAGTTGACACCAGGGGGCTGCTGCCGTGGGTGTGATCGAAGCTCTCCCACCCAATCATGTGAGTACACTGATCAGTCAGTGGGATCTAAGTTCGGATCTCTGAACAGAAGAATTCTGGGGCATGTTTTTAATTCTTCAACCATAATCAATTTTGCTGCCAGCCTGCTTCCTCAGAGGTGCAAGAAATGTTCAGAGGGTGATTTTTACTTTTATTTTTTTTAAAGATTTTATTTCTTTGAGAGAGAGAGAGAGAGAGAGCACAAGCAGGGAGAGGAGGAGAGGGAGAAGCAGGCTCCCGCTGAGCAGGGGCCCCGATGTGGGGCTCAGTCCTAGGGTCCCGGGGTTATGACCTGAGCCAAAGGCAGATGCTTCACCGACGAAGCCACCCAGGCACTCCAGAGGCCATTTTTTAAAGTGGTGAACTTCCACTGTTACTAGTTTCACGGCCAAATCTCATTGGGAAAGATGCTCAGGGTATCTCCAAAAGATTGTTCTGGTTTTGCTCCCCATTTGAGGCCACAGTAGGATTTGTAAGGTGGAAATCCAAAGAAACTTATATAGATGGCCAGAAAGAGACTTAGAGACAGATGTGGAAAAGATATAAGGCAGATATCTATGTAGTTATAGATATGGAATATATGAAAATATAGAATAAGTACAGAATATATGTGTGAGTGTAGATATAGAATAAAGGTATGTGGAGCAGCACATAGAGAGAGGAGTGAATGTGGTAGAGGAGACCCGGTGCACATACACATATGAAAGGGGCATAAATGTAGACATGGAATAGACGTGACCTCCCTGCTTATTACTTCAGTCATTCTTCTGCCACTTACATGCGCCATCAGAGCAGCATCAGAGCAACGGATCCAGAAATAAACTAGACAAAACTAGAAAAATGGTCAAGTGTCTGTGATGTCCCTAATTACCAAAAGATTCTCCTTGGAAGCAAAAATGTTCTCAAAATAGAAAGGTGTGTTTGGCATTAAATCCACTTTGCAAATGAACTTGAAAGATTCAGAAACCCCATCAGCCAGTCTGGGAAAGATCTTCTGTGGCTGCTGGCCTCAAGTGCTTTTCTGGGGTCACCTTCATAATCTCGGGAATTGATTTCTCTGCCAGAAGGGCTGTGCCACTTTACTCATGCTGCAGCCTTCAGGGAAATCTTCACCTTGGCACGCAAGCCCCTCAGACTCTGCCCCGCAGGGAGAGGAACCTGCAGCACTTCCAGGAGAGAGACTATTTATTTAAGTGTGGCTGGTATTTCACAGCTAATTCTCTTGTGAACATTTTCCTATATGTGTTCCTGTAAGGGTGGGCTGTCATTTGCTTGAAGCGCTTAAAAGGTACTAGCAGAAAACATATGTATTTCTAGCAGGCGCTCAAATGTCAAGCCCTGAGGCTGCATGTAATAGAGCTACAGAATCGTGTCCTCCTGATGCATGATCATGCTTATTCAGTGTAGATCTGTGGCTTGCTGGAGAAACAATTTCATAACTAATCAGTCCTCAGAGTTTACCTCGTGGGGATAGCCTCTGGGTGACTTCACAAGGTTCTCAATTGCAGAAATTAGGGAATGCAATTCGACGGGGAGCCTGGGGACAGGCAAGGGCTCGGTAGTTTCAAATAAGAAGCGAGCACCTTTGGACGTGGTGTGGAGGAGGCACACATGGGTCATTTCTTCCAAAGCGAACCCCAGACTCTGGAGAGAAGGGATAACTGAAAACAAAATCATTTGGAGAAAGTCTAACTGAGATATGATGAGTAAATACTCACCGTAAAACAAATGTTTTAGACAAAATTTCTATGATTATTTCTATTTATCTCTTTCTCCTATGACTCTGGTTGAATTGGGGAGATCATCTTTCTATTTTTACATCCTCGTGGCTAATGTGGGCACGGAGGCTGGGAGAGGTGAGACACCCAGAGTGAGCAGCAGAGAAGGAATCTCACCTGATCCCGGACAGCGTGTGTCAGACAATGCTAAGTGAGATTCCAGAACGTCTTCATTGCCAGGGCTTAGAAAATTAACCGAAATTCTCTTTGGTGCTTTATTTTTCTTTGCCTATTGGCAATTTTGTAATGCCCTCAATGTTTACCTTTCATTTACTTTATTTCTTCAAAGCTTTATTTTTTCATGGCGATTTTAGGTTGACAGCAAACCCGGAGGGAGGAGCAGAGATTTCCCCTGTGGTCCCTGTCCCCACACACGTATGGCCTCCCCTGTTGTCAACGCCCCCCACCCACCCTGAAAGGTGGCACATTTGCTACAATTGATTAACCTACACCAACACATCATCAACCCAGAGACTGTAGTTTGCGTTAGGGTTCACGCCTGGGGTTACACATTCTATGGGTTTGGGCAAATGTCTAATGACAGGGATCCATCACTGTAGCATCATTCCGAGTGGTCTTACTGTCCCCAAAACCATGCCTATCCCCTCCTCCCTGACCCTGGCAACCACTAATTTTTGCACGGTCTCCACAGTTCTGCCTTTTTCAGAATATCATAGAGTTGGAATCACACAGTATGTAACCTCTTCAGATGGGCTTCTTGCATTTAGTAAAATACATTTAAGGTTCCTTCATGTCTTTTTTTTTTTTGTATATTTTTTTTATTGGAGTTTGATTTGCCGACATATAGCATAACACCCAGTGCTCATCCCGTCAAGTGCCCTCCTCAGTGCCTGTCACGCAGTCACCCCATCCCCCCACCCACCTCCCCTTCCCCCTTGTTCTACCCCTTGTTCGTTTCCCAGAGTTAAGAGTCTCTCATGTCCTGTCACCATCACTGATATTTCCCACTCATTTTCTCTCCTTTCCCCTTTAATCCCTTTCACTATATTTTTATATTCCCTGTATGAGTGAAACCATATAATGATTGTCCTCTGATTGACTTACTTCACTCAGCATAATACCCTCCAGTTCCACCTACGTTGAAACAAATGGTGGGTATTCGTCCTTTCTAATGGCTAATATTCCACTGTGTACATAAGCCACATCTTCTTCATCCATTCATCTTTCGATGGACACCGAGGCTCCTCCCACAGTTTGGCTATTGTGGACATTGCTGCTAGAAACATCGGGGTGCAGGTGTCCCGGTGTTTCACTGCGTCTGAATCTTTGGGGTAAATCCCCAACAGTGCAATTGCTGGGTCGTAGGGCAGGTCTATTTTTAACTCTTTGAGGAACCTCCACACAGTTTCCCAGAGTGGCTGCACCAGTTCACATTCCCACCAACAGTGCAGGAGGGTCCCCGTTTCTCCACATCCTCTCCAACATTTGTGGTTTCCTGCCTTGTTAATTTTCCCCATTCTCACTGGTGTGAGGTGGGATCTCATTGTGGTTTTGATTTGTATTTCCCTGATGGCAAGTGATGCGGAGCATTTTCTCATGTGCTTATTGGCCATGTCTATGTCTTCCTCTGTGAGATTTCTCTTCATGTCTTTTGCCCATTTCATGATTGGATTGTTTGTTTCTTTGGTGTTGAGTTTAATAAGTTCTTTATAGATCTTGGAAACTAGCCCTTTATCTGATACGTCATTTGCAAATATCCTCTCCCATTCTGTAGGTTGTCTTTGAGTTTTGTTGACTGTATCCTTTGCTGCGCAATGTCTTTTTAGTGCTGAATAATATTCCATTGTCTGGATATACCTCATTCACCTACTAAAGGAAATCTGGTTTATTTCCAAATTTTGGCAATTATGAATAAAGCCACTGTAACCATCAATATGTGCAAGGTTTTGTGCGGATATGAGTTCTCAGTACCTCTGGGTAAATAACAAGGAACACAATTGCTGGATTGTTTGGTAAGAGTATATTCAGTTTTGGGAGAAAACACCAAAATGTCTTCTGTCTTCCAAAGTACCATTCTACCAGCACCGAATGAGTGCTCCTGTTGCTCCACATCCTGGCCAGCATTGGGTGTTGTCAGTGTTTTGGATTTTGGCTGCTCTAGTGGGTATGTAGTGGTTGCCTCTCATGGTCATTTTCACTTGCATTTCCCTGATGACATATGATGTGGATGGAGCATGTTCTCAAATGCTAATTTCCCACCTGAATCTCTTCTTTAGTGAGGTGTCTTGACACATTGAGATCTTGACCCATTTTTTTAATCAGCTTGTTTGTTATTGCTGAATTTAAGAGTCCTTTGTATATCTTGGATAACAGTGCTTTGTCAGGTGAGTCTTTTGCAAACATTTTCTCCCAATTTGTGGCTTGTTTTCTCATTCTCTTGGCATTGTCTTGCACAGAGTGGGAGTTTTTAATTTTGATGGAGTCGAATTTACCAGTTATTTGTTTCATGGGTCGTGCCTTGGGGGTTGTATCTAAAAAGTCATCATTGTGCCCCAGGTCATCTAGATTTTCTCCTATGATATCTTCCAGAAATTTTACAGTTTTGTGTTTTACATGTAGGTCTATGATGCATTTGAGTTCATCATCCTGAAGGCTGTAAGATCTGTGTCTAGATTTGTTGTTTTGTATGTGGTTGTCTAGTTGTTCCAGCATTATTTGAAGAGGATATCTTTATTCCCTTGTATTGCCTTTACCTTTCTTCTCAAAGATCAGTTGACTATATTCATGTGGGTTTCTTTCTGGGCTCCCTATCCTGTTTCATTATCTATTTATCTTTGGTTTTGCCAATACTGCATGGTCTTGATTACTGTAGCTTTATAGTAAGTCTTAAACTCTACTAGTACTAGTCTTCCAACTTTGTTCTTCAACTCCAATATTGCTTGGGCTCTTCTGGGTCTTTTTCTTTATATCAACTTTAGAATTAATGTGTGAATATGCACAGAATTAACTTGCTGGGATTTTGATCAGGATTGCATTGAATCTAGATCAAGTTGGGAATAATTGACAAATTGACAATATTACGTCTTTCTCTTTCCATGAACCGGAAATATCCTTCTGTTTATTTGGTGCTTCTTTTATTTAATTTGTCAGAGTTTTATAATTTTCCTCATATAGATCTTGTTCATATATTGTTATATTTAGACCTAAGTATTTCATTTTTGTGTGTGCCAGTGCAAATGATATTTTGTTTTTAATTTCAGGTTCTGCTTGTGCATTTCCAATAGATAAGAAAGTGATTGACTTTTTGCATTAACTTTGTATCCTGCAACTTTGCTGTGATTCATTTATTTCTTATGGTAATCCTCAAAATGGAATTTGTTCTTATGGTGGTAAAGCAATTATCTAATTGGAATTATTCTTGGTCTTTTAGTAAAAGGAACTCAGGTTGGCCAGAAAAAATAAATCAAACAGTGCTGGTTGGAAGAAAGGGTGAAAGCCCCCCCTCCCCGCCCCCCCCCCCACCCCAGGTATCTAAGTGAATGAAATGTCTAATTGATTCTCCTCCACTATAGCAGAAAGCCCAGGTCCTTGTATGCAGCAGAGGACTGAGCCATCATTGAACCAATGTGCCCCACTCCCTTCATGCTTGATAGTTAATTTTATGTATTGACTCAAATGTGTTACAGGATGCTCAGCCCAATATTTGGTTGAACTCTATTCTGGGCATATCTGTGGTGGTGCTTCTGGATGGGATTAACCTATGAATTTGTAACCAAAGCAGATTGCTTTCCCAGGATTGGTGGGCCTCACCCACTCAGTTGAAGGTTGCCCCTTCCCTAAGTAAGACAGAATTATTCTTGCTTTTAAAACTGAGATGTCAGCTTTTTTTCTGTCTTAAGACTCTCACTGAAACATTAGTTAATTCTTTATCCTATTGATTTTGTTACTCTGGAGAGCCCTAATAATACAGGACTCCTTAAAAAAATACAGGACTCTTTTTCACTTGCAGAGCCTAGAATCTATCTGGGCTTTGGACTATAAGACCTTGGATTTTCATGTGGCATTCACCAGCAACCAAAGAAGCATAAAAGTAAGGAGAGCTTCTCAGGTCAACATTGGTGAGGTATAAAGAAATATGGGCTCTTATAAACCATGCCTGGGAGCATGAGGTCTGTATTCCTCCCCAGGACAAATGTTAACTATAGCTTGAAACTCTTTTTTTTTTTTTTTTTTAAGATTTTATTTACTTACTTGAAAGAGAGAGAGAGCGAGAGAGTGGGGGAGAGCAGGGAGAGGCAGAGGAAGAGGGAGAATCAGACTCCCCAGTTGAGCAGGGAGCCCGATGTGAGGCTCAATCCCAGGACCCTGAAATCATGACCTGAGCTGAAGTCAAACGCTTAACTGACTGCGCCACTCAGGTGCCGCTGGCTTGAAACTCTTAGTGTTTGCAAAAACTTTGGTTTTGCCATTCTGTTTTAAGCAATTTTTTAAAAAAATAATTGGGCAAATATTCAAAGATGCCAGTGGATGTTCATCTCAGTGATGAATGAATTGGCATCTATCTATATGGGAGAACATAATTGAAAGCATTAAATTTATGTTGTAGGAATACTATTTAATTACATGAGATACTTTTGATCTCCTGTAAACCTCCAGAGGTCACGGATAGTTTCACTTAGAAGTATATATTTTTATAAATTCAGCAGATCTGTATGTAAAAATATAATGTGATGGAGAAGGGATTGGTAGGATTTTAGTTTTATTTTATCTTATTTTATATTTTCTACAATGGATATGATGCTGTTTGTATTCAGAAAAATTACATGACTTTTTTTAAAGAAAGTATTGGAAAACTGTAAGTACAATGCCTAAATTATCTAGATCAGTATCATTAGTCAAGCATCTTTGCAATTTGAGAAGTTTATGTTTCTCCAATTTCTGAACCAAAGCCTCCTTCCCAAGCCAATTTGCTTGAGATAAATCATCATGATTCATTGATAATATTCTTAATTTATTATTGTAATGGATAAAAATAATTTCATTTAATCAATATTTGACTAAAAATATAAAGGGCCATTAGATTGGTTTATGTCAAAGCTGAAATGCTTTGAAAATAAAATTTTCTGACTACCAGGACAAAAACAGAAATTAGGTGATGGATTGAAGAACTCTCTAAATATTTAGTGTTTGTTTTCATTGAAATCAAGTATCAAAACTGAATGCATTGTGCCTTCTCCAGGCCATTTTTTCCCAATGAGTCACAATGAACGTTCGCCCCCAGACCAAACAAAAATCTACATTTGAATTTAGTCTTCACCAATGGAAAAAATAAATTAGGCTGTCCATTGTGTGATACTCTCCAGTGGAAGATGTTTGAAACTCATTAGTGATAGGGTAAGATTAGTTAGTGCAATGGATTTATCAATATCCTCCTTCAGAAATCTTGTACTGTTTGTTGTAGCTGGATGAGGCTTTATCTGATTCGCAGTCAAGCTGTTTAAATCGAGGACTGCCTGCCAAGTAGAGAAACCAAGTATCACCTGTTACTTTGGTTGTTTCTGCTGTCCTTGGGGACTATGCTCTCAGAAGAGGGACTGTCTACAGTGGGAGGGAAGGAGAGAAGGTGAGACCAGAAGGGAATTTCAGTGATCCAGACAGGGCACTGACAACCCAAGTCCCAGGCACGGGTGGATCAAAACCCATCCAACTGTACTTAAAATGGGTCCATTTTACTGTATGTAAATTATACTCCCTAAAGTTGACTAGAAAACAGGTAATGGAGAAAACATGTAAAGATACTTCTCTTGGCAAGTAGTTAAATTAAACAAGCTCCGGGTTATACAAAGCTTCTATGCTGGGTCACATTCTTTCCATTGTCTGAGCATCATGTTGTTAGCTGGAAACTCCCAAGTTTCCCAAAAAACTAGAGCTGTGGGGCACCTGGGTGGCTTAGTTGGTCGAGCAACTGTCTCTTGATTTTGGCTCAGGTCATGATCTCCGAGTCATGAGATAGAACCCTGTATCAGGCTCTGGACTCAGCAGGGAGTCTGCTTGAGATTCTCTCTCCCTCTGCCCCTCCTCCCCTCTAAAAATAAATGAATAAATCTTTAAAAACAAAAACCTAGAGCAGTAATCTGTTGCCCAAATGTATTTAATAAATTTGGAACTCAATGACTGAATATCTTTTTCCTTGGAGATGCACATTAGTTACTTCATCTCAAGCACATCAGGGTCAGAGAAAAACAAGACTATCTTTCCTTAAGTCTCTTGGAGCAAGGAGAAAGAGGAAGGAAAATCAATTCACGTTATCATCATTCTTTTCCATCCAAAGTAAATGGGCAGGGGTGGGTCATTATTCATATCGGCTGTGAAAATCGAATTATAAGTATTAGAGAAGCAGAAAGCAAATTTTGAGAGCAAAATATGTCCCTAACTTCATGGCTGCACTGCCTGCTGAGGGATTTTTAACTGCATCAGCCAGTTTCGAGATACATTGTGACACAGTTTCAAGATGATGCTGTGTCTGTGTTTTCTCAGTTGTTATTCTTATTTTTTAAAAATTCAATTATTTAAATTACAGGATGGGGCACCTGGCTGGCTCTGTTGGAAGAGCATGGGCTCTTGGTCTCAAGGTGGTGACTTCAAGCCCCATGTTGGGTGCAAACTTAGTAAAAAAAAAAAATAAACCAACTTAAAAAATTAAAAAAAAATTGTTTTTAGAAAACAGCATGTCATCTTTCCTACCCATAAGTGTTTTTAGGAGGAATAATGAAGAAAAAGTTGGAATTTTATAAGACCTATTTTCTAGTGCAGCTTTGCCACCAGTTAAAAATACAAAGAGGTTATAAGGATGAGTTATTTTTGTTTTGTTGTCGTTGTTTTGTTTGTTTTAGATTAAGGGTCAGCAGGCTTTTCCTGTCAATGGACAAAAAGGTAACATCTTAGGCCTTCTGGGCCAAAAAGCAGAATCAGAATATTATGTAAGCCTTAATACATTTATTAAAAATAGAAAGAGCAAGGGGTGCCTGGGTGGCTCGGTCTGTTGAGTGTCCTCAAACTCTTGGTTTCGGCTCAGGTCATAATGTTGAGCCCCACATCAGTCTCCCGCCTCAGTGTAGAGTCTGCTTGGGATTCTCCCTCTCCTTCTCTCTCTGCTCTTCCCCCCATCCTGTGCACACGTGCTCTCTCTCTCTCTCTCTCTCTCTCTATGAAATGAATGAATAAATCTTTTAAAAACATAATAAAATAAAATGGAAAGGGAATTTTGACATGTGCTTCACAGAAGCAGTGGCAGCCCCAGGTCAGCCTCTGGCGTTTAGGGCCTGTGAGTCTGGGAACGTGAGTGATTTGCCCAAGGCTGCCCACAGCTAATCAGAGCAAACTGGACCAATCCAGTTCCCTGCCAGTGTCCCTGTGTGCCCAGGGTATTGGTCTCGTGGCACTGTTGCAACAAACTTTCACACGAAGGAGACTTATTGTGGCTAAAATCAACACGTTGGTGAGGCTCCAAGGGAGAATCTGCTGTTTCATCTTTCCAGGTGGTCCAGGCCATCCACATTCCTCGTGGGCAGCCCTTCCTCCAGTTACAAAACCAAAACCATAGTGTCATCACATCTCTCTGTGACGTGACCCCTCTTCTGTGCCCTCTTTTATTTGAAGGGTCTTTATAGTTAGTACAACGGGCCCATCCAGATAATCCAGAATGCCCTTTCTGCTTTAAGGTCAGCTAATTATCCAGTTTAATTCCTTTTTGTCATATGACCTAACATACCTGCAGTTTCCAGAGACACCTTTGGTGGGGACAGACCGTTAGTCGGCCTCCCCTACCTTACTGTGATTGATTTTTCTGACTAAAATGAATGTTCTAGCAGGCAGCTCTTCTTTTACAGAAGTATACATCACAAAGTAGAAACCCTCCAGATGTGAAGGACAAGTTTTTCCCAAGTCTCATGGATATACAACCTGCCGATAAAGTATGTTTATAGAGGTAGGTTGAGCTAGTGGACTGTTTTTTTATTTATTTTATTATTATTTTATTTTTAAAGTAGATGCCATGCCCAATGTGGACCCCATTGTGGGGGCTTGAACTCTCAACTCTAAGATCAAGACCTAAGCTAAGGGGTGCCTGGGGGGCTCAGTGGTTGAGCATCTGCCTTTGGCTTAGGTCGTGATTCTGGAGTCCCAGGATAGAGTCCCACATCGGGCTCCCCACAGGGAGCCTGCTTCTCTCTCTGCATGTGTCTCATGAATAAATAAATAAAATCTTAAAAAAAAAAAAAAAAAGACCTGGGCAGCCTGGGTGGCTCAGCGGTTTAGCACTGCCTTCAGCCCAGGGTGTGATCCTGGAGACCCTGGATCGAGTCCCACGTCAGGCTCCCTGCATGGAGCCTGCTTCTCCCTCTGCCTGTGTCTCTGCCTCTCTCTTTCTCTCTCTCTCTCTCTTTCTGTGTGTGTTTCTCATGAATAAATAAATAAAAATCTTAAAAAAAAAAACAAACCTGAGCTTAGTCAAGAGTCAGATGCTTAACTCACTGAGCCACACCCAGGCACCCCTGGGCTATTCTTTCAATAAAGAAGATGCTTCTAACCACATTCTTCTTCCTAACTCTCCACTCCACCAAATATACACATGCACACACGCCACATTCTATCGCAAGCGATTTAAATAATACTTAATTTGGGTGTCTTTTTTTTCAGTCATGATTCATATTTAAATCAGAGTGATACACAATCAGGACCCATTTTCTGTTTTCCTCCTGAGGACAGAGCTGAGGACTTAAATGCAGAGTTGGAAGTGGCTACTATCCACTCAGAGCCAGGAGCAAAGGCCTTGCTGCTATAGAGAAAGCATGCTGGCAGCAAACCAATAAAAATAAAATTCAAAAGATTTTAATTAGGATCCAGGTGGAGTTTTAGCATACTCACCTGCTGTAATACAGCATATCCCATGCTTCGTGAGGCTGATCAGCCCCCGGATTGTTAATTAGTGTAAAAATGTCTGGGCTGCAGAAGTTCGGCCAGAGAAGTGCAGCAGCTGGTTATCACCCGGCCTCTCCCAGCTGAAATCGAGCCCTTCACTATCCTCTGGGATTGTGCCACTATTGTCATGTTCATGTAGCATGAAATCCACTGCCTCCTCAATTTGGAGTAAGTTATAGCTCTTTACAAGAAGTGGAGCCTCTGGTTTCCTGGCGTCTCCCATGTGGTTATTCACCACCCCGGGAACTGCCAGAGGAGACTGTCTTCTGGGCAGAGGGGGCGTCCGCACTGGACAGGGGGCATGTCACACTTCAGCATCCAAGGCCAGCCCGGAAAGCAAAACCACAGTGCTGGCATCCGGGTGTGTGCCAGCTTCACAGCCTGGGTTCTCAAAATTGTGGTCCTGTAGGATGTGACACTAATGCTGGGAACTGAGGTCTAAGATCCCCCTTACCAGGGGCAAGCAGGAAGGAGAGATTCTAGAGTTCTGTTTGCTCAGGATGTTTGCACATTAACAATAGGAAAGTCAGGAACCTGGAAGATAAACCCCCATGCACACGATGGGGAGAATGGAGGCTGCCAGCCACCTGCTGCCACTGGAAGGGTGTGCAAGGCGGCTTGCAGGCGCTTTCCCTCCAGTAAGCAAGTTTTGTCCTCAAACCAAAATGTTTCAAAAGGCTCCATAAAGCTGTTGACCTCCAAGTGTCTTTTAAAATCTTTTTTTAAAAAAGATTTTACTTATTTATGCATGAGACACACAGAGAGAGGCAGAGACACAGGCAGAGGGAGAAGCAGGCTCCATGCAGGGAGCCCGATGCGGGACTCGATCCCAGGACCTGGGATCACGCCCTAAGCCGAAGGCAGATGCTCAACCACTGAGCCACCCAGGAGTCCCGCATCTTGTAAAATCTTATAAAAATACTGGACATATTGGTGACTATGTTACTATCTGAGACCTTGGTGATCCCAAAGGTATCGGATTGAATTAGATAGAGAACCGTTCCAAAGGAAATGCCCCTTTTGTAGTTAGGCAGCATTTCTAACTATAGTAGCTCATTTTTGCCCACTGTTTTTAACTCGGGTCCTGAGTGGGAGCCAGCGCTCAGTGCCAGCCAGGCCCCTGCAGGAAGTCAGCGTGCATGCATCTGGAGGAGGGGCAGGGAAACGTTCCTGGAAGGAGGGCGGTTGTTCTGGGGGGCAGAGCAGGCTTGGGTAAACCTAGATTATGAATATCTAGATTCTGGAGGACTCAATCCACTTCCCTTCTATGAAAGAGTAGTTCCTGACTTGGAGTGGGGAGAGGAGACCAGATATGAAAGTTTAAATGCAATGTTTTACTTCCAAAAATGGACTGTGGCTTTTCGTGGTGAACGTGCATCCTTCCTCCCAAAGCAGTGTCAGGACCCACATGGACATGACTTCTTGCACCTTGAGGGCAAAATGCGGACTCTGTATCTTTGTGGTTTTCCCAGAACTTGGTCCTTCAGCTGCCTTGCTATCCCCCAACAACAATTTTAACTCTCTCTGGCTAATTTTTAAAGTTGCTGCTATGTTTTAAGTGTCCTTATTTGGAAATCAAAAAACAAATGTTTCCCTATTTTTAATGCCCGCTTCTAGGAAAAATCCACGAAGGCAGCTATACCAGAACCTCCCTGTGCTATTGGTTCTGCCAGAGAGGCATTTGGCATAAGGTGAGTCAGGCTTGGACCCCATCTGCAGGTCATTCACTCATTCATTCATTCATTCATTCATTCATTCATTCATTCATTCATTCATCCAACGTGGTACCTATTATGAACCTGGCTTCATACTTGTTCCTGGGGCTATGGGGATGGATGTGGCAGTTATGAGGAGCCTGCGCATTTCAGTGCAGAAATTCAGAGAATGAAACAAGGAAACAAATAACCCCGTAGTTCTCGACTGTAAATACGGCGGAGGTAATTAATGACCCGGTGGATTGGTTGGAGAAAGGTTAGCCCATCGTACAGTGGCAAAAAGAGAAAGTTCTCTAGGAGGTGGCATGAGGAGCCCAGCACCTGAAGGGAAGATTAACAACGAGCCAAACTGCATGCAGAGAGTCCTGGCAGAGAAGCAGCCAGATCCAAGGTCCTGAGGCAGGAGCAGGCGTGGACTGTCTACTAAACAGAGGACAGCTTGGGTGGGTAGACCACAGTGATTCTTTACTGCCTCACTAAATATCACAGAGAATGAGCGCAAAGCAATCTCGGAGACAGCTTAATTCCCAAGCAGCCAAAGCATGTGCTCCGACTATGGAGATGCATGTGGTCTGCTCACAGTTCTTCACCAGTAAACTTTATCTGGATTACTGCGGAAATATATGAATGTCCTCCTGAGCTTCTTGGGTGGCTTAAAATACATCTCAGAAGCGGCCTAGACTCTGTCTCAAATCGTTTTTCTACCAAGAACGACCAGAATGCAAACCAATCATTCTGTGATAGTCACAAGAGAACTGGGATTATTTTATAAGAGGCAGGAGCCACTGATGATTTTATATGAAATTGTTCTATTAGCATCCGGGGTAATCAGATGAAAACGAAGCCCGGCATCACTCAGGATGGTCTATACAATTAAGACGCTACTAACGACTGTGTTCCCTCCTCAGTGCTTGTCTTTCTCACCTTTGTTGGTGTTTGGGATAATTTTCATCCTTGCAAATGTTGCTTTTAGTTCTTGCACTGAAAAGCCTTCATTTTTTTTCGAAGCTGCTAACATATTCAGCTGTTAAGCCACATTAAGCCTGGTTTGTCTGGGCAATTGAGCTTCATAGCCTGTGTTTTGCAACAAAACAAGCTCTGTCAGAGAAGGCAGCCGTGGAAACTAAGTTGAAGATACACCTAGTAATAGGATTTATTTTACAGTGGGGACAAAGTGAGACGAAAGGCTGACACGCTTCTCGGCAACAAAAATTAAATCCAGCCACAGCACAGCCATGGTTTTAAAACAACCTTCGATAATGGGGAGGATTTGAATGTTTACTGGAGAGTTGATGATACTAAAGAATTGTTAATTACCTTGAGGTGGAACAGTCATATTTTGATTACTTAAAAATACTTATTTGGCAATACTACATATTCATGGGTGCTATGGACAACAATAAATCAGAGATGGATTTTCTTTTTTTTTTTAAAGATTTTATTTATTTATTCATGATAGTCACACACAGAGAGAGAGAGAGAGAGAGAGAGAGAGAGGCAGAGACATAGGCAGAGGGAGAAGCAGGCTCCATGCAGGGAGCCCGTCGTGGGATTCGATCCCGGGTCTCCAGGATCGCGCCCTGGGCCAAAGGCAGGCGATAAACCGCTGCGCCACCCAGGGATCCCCCAGAGATGGATTTTCAAAGCTTGCAAAAGCCTTCTGGTTATATTTTCCTTTCAAGGTTCTTCCTTCTTCATATTAGAATGATGACTTAACTATTCGGATACTGGAGCTCAAACGGGAATTATAGAGCGACTTTGATAGTCTTTAAACCTTTAACTCTTCCTTCCACAGGAACCAGACAACATTCAGTTCAGAGCTCTGTGTTTGCACGTGCAATGGGGATCACCTCACAGCTTGGTCAAAATTCCAGGTACAACAAGCCTCAGGAATGGGCTCCTCTGGCCCTAGTAGGACTTCCTTAAAGAAGCATTTTCTGCCAGGACTAAGAGAATAGACGACATGGCAAGGTGATGTGTCACATGACACATTAAATGGCACAGACAATGCGATGGACATGCATTTATGGTGGAGTCACTATTACCATCTGCTTTTCATCCCCATCATTAGCCCAGCTCCTCTGGGTCTCTGATAGAAGTTTCTCTGAGTCATCGGCAACCCTATAAAGAGAAAGATGCTTGGGAGCATAGACTAGTGATAAGAACAGGGCTTCACCAAATAGACCTGAGGCAGCGGATGTATGCACGGAGGGTATTGTCACACTGTATCCGAGGGGTGGCAAACAGAGATTGTGATGGTAAAACCTGTATTTGATTCAGTGCTGAGATAGCTCCTCCAAATAGGCAAAGTAAAATCGTCCCCAGTAGAAATAGCAACAAGAACAAAAAAATGTAAAAGTGTAAGAAGTAGACCATCAACTCTCCTATCCTCTGTGCAAATGGCAGGAGGAGGGCCCTGTCCATGAATTGGTTTTGCCTTTACCATCCTCAGAATCGTGGGATTTCATACTCTTTTCTACCAAATTAAAGCATTCCATCCTTGGTGTTGCTTATCTTTCTTTTTTAAGTTTTTATTTATTTAAGTGATCTCTGCACCTAACGTGGGGCTTGAATTCATGACCCCGAGATCAAGAGTCCCTTGCTCTTCTGACTGAGCCAGGTACGTGCTCCTGCTTATCTTTCCTTCAATGGCCTCTGGCTCCTCATTTGTTCTGAGCGACATCTCCAGAAGCGCAGGGAGGACTTGTCTCCCCACCGCTCTGGAGTGCAGGGATGCAGCCCTCCCTCCACGCCACTCACGCACGCACTTGCCCATCCTGTGGGAGGGCGAAGGATGTGTCCCACTGGGGAGATGCCTGGATGCTCATATCCTCTGTCTCCTTTTGTCGACGGACCAGTGTTAATATGTGAGAGGCTGCCGTGTGTGGCAACTCACACTGCAGGTTCCGGGGCTCTGTGGACTTGACCACACGTCGCCTCCATGACCATGAACTCAAAGATCCGGACTTGCAGGGTAAAGCATTAGGAAGCCACTTTTACTTCCGATACAACCAAGTTTATCAACACAGCATTAGCACCCACAGAGATGATGTTTTTGATGTGAATCTGACTTTAAAAAATGTTCAATTAGTTTCAGGCTTCAATAAATCATTGATAAATAGCAGTATTAGAATAAAGGTTGGAAAAAGGGGTTAAAAGCATGCTTTTAGGCGTATGCTTTCATTCAGGTGCTGTGTCTTGCTGCGGGACAGGGATTATGTCTTCCATATCCTTCTGTTCAGAGCACCTAGTACTGCATGGTGAGGTCTCCAGTTTGGCTACAGCCAATGCATTCATTTGCAACGCGTTTAGCTGCAAGTACAAGACTCAAACTGTTGCTCAAATAGAGAATTTTAATGATCTGTCATATCAAAATCCAACAGGGAGCAGCCTGGAGCTGTTCTGGTAGCTTCTGCTTCATGCAGGGCTTGGGAATCCAGGCTTCTTAAAACTGGTTGCTCAGCTGTGTATGCAGCCTCTCTGGCCAAGGTCACCTCATTGGTGGCAGTGTCAGTTCCAGGAATCACCTCTGAGGTGTAGGGTACAAGAAGGGACAGGAAAGTATGCAGGTAAATGTCCAGGGCCAGCTTTGTCCAAGGAATGCCACAGGACACTTCCACATACCACGTATCTGTTACCAGGTACCCTGGCTGGAGGTGGTTGTAAGGGAGGCTGGGTGGGTGATGCACTTTTTATGTCAATATAATGAATCTATAGTTGTCAGAGCTAAAATCAGAAGTTCTGTTCCTGGGGCACAGCCAATGTCGGCTAGGAGTCCCAGAGGAAGCGCTGTTCCCTGCAAGAGAGGAAGACCCAGTCCCCAGCTCCAGGTCACCACATCACATGGCCCTGTCACACCCAGAGCAGTGCTGGTGCATGATGGGAAACTCCTCCCATCCCAGGGACATGAGGTACCATGTGCTGGGGTGGAGGGTGAGAAGAGCACTTGACTAGGAGTAGGCATTGTGGGGGCTTGAGCCTGATTCCCTGCCCTGAGCCTGATTCCTTGTCTCTGGAAACTGTGGGGCTGTATATACAGAAGGATTTTCCCGTTTGTCTAAATGCAAGGACTGTTATAAGGTCCCATGAGATAACATGTGGAAAGTACATCACACGCTTTCAAATGTGGAAGGGTATGTGTTTTATTTCCTGCTGTAACAGTAGACCTGTCTTCATGGACGCACTGTGGGAATTTAACAAAGGGACACACATGAAGCAAGACCCTCGGGCAAAGAATCAGTGTTTAAGATGAAACTAGACTGTTTTACTGCCACATTAAACTCCCCCTTGGGAGAACAATGGGAAGCAGGGAAACGTCTTCCCCATCAAAGAATCAATCTGATAGGTCGTGGGATCTGGGGTTAAGTAGAGGGAAAAACGAAGGCCATTGTGTCATCTTCCCATCCACATACCCCACCTTCCCTCAGCATACCTGCCTGCAAGCTGGGCTGCCCTGGCCTTCTCCCCCTGATGTCCACCAGCCTGGGTGGTTGATGCTCCTCATAGTTCATTACATGCACCTCATGCCACCCTGTTCAGGGCAGAAACCATCAAAGATGAGCATAGTTTTATTTTGTTTAAAGAATTTACTTATTTATTCATGAAAGACAGGGAGAGAGAGGCAGAGACACAGGCAGAAGGAGAAGCAGGCTCCATGCAGGGAGCCTAATGTGGGACTCGATCCCGGGACTCCAGGATCGTGTCGTGGGCCAAAGGCAGGCACCAAACCGCTGAGCCACCCAGGGATCCCCAACATCGTTTTAAATTCAACACTCAGAAGCCATTCTTTAAGTAACAGTAAGTGCTGGATTTTTATGACCTGGAGGGAATTTGTTTTCCTCCTGTCATCTTGTCAGAGGCTTGGCCTCTGTTCACGAATGTTCATTTCTCCGAATGTTCATTTTTTAAAAATGTGACCCCACTCTCTTCATCATAAAACCTATTCAAGTGACAAAGAACCACAGCACTCTTTGCAAAAAATGAAATAAAGATCCATGGTATTAACAAAAAATAGCCAAGTTAGTGTTCTCTGCTAAATCAGGCACATTTGACATTGGGTTCTTCTATGGACTAAATTCAAGAAATAATATATTGAGAAAAATTGTGTCTCAGCTTGATTTTTTTTCTGTACTCTGGGTGACCCTTACACTCTTGTGTTTAAATATATCATAATAGCACCTTCTTCCAAGTGTTATATTGAGAGGAATACACAAAATAATGTTAAAGTAGCACTTAGCACAGCGCTTTGCACGTAGTAATTGTCAATTAATGCCATCGGTCACTTCAGGAAACACCATCTTGTAATGAAGCTTTCCAAATGCTGGTCTATGAATGGGGGTTGACCTGGATCAAAGTTCGCATGGCTCTGACACATCTTTTCTAGACGTATTTCTCACTACTCCTAGGATGGGCAGTCTCTGTATTGGACAGCTAACTGGAGAAGCTTTCACACCATAGTAAGAAGCAGCAGCTCCTAAAGCAAAGGCTGCTGAAACTGCCGCCCTCCTCTGTGTCAGATAAGAGAAAAGGAGTTGTGAGATCGGCCGGCTGAGGGCCACAGCCAGTGGGAGCCCTGCCTCCCCAACGAAGGTGTGCGGTCACACTATGTGCAGAAGTGCTTATATCAAAGAGAACACAGCGCCAGTATTTCCAAAATGTCCAATGTTCCAATAGAATTCAGAAAGGTGGGTGCTTATGTTATATCTTCAAAACTGGACATGTTAGAAACAAATAAAGGGCTTTATTGAAACATTATTCATGTCAAACCAGCACATGTTTGCAGACTGCACTTGGTGGAGTGAACACTAGTTTGTGACACGGTCTGAAGGAACAAGGGCTACTTTATTCAGCTTTTCCTTCTAATTGAATCAGAATATTTTAAGTTGAGAGAAATAATGTTGACGGTTGAAGCTTCTCTTGTCCATAGAATTGCAGGTGATCTTGTGACCATGATTAAAATAAAAACAGAGTAGCACCTGGGTGGCTCAGTGGTTGAGCATCTGCCTTCAGCTCAGGGCATGATCCCAGGGTCTTGGGATCGAGTCTCACATCAGGCTCCTTTTGCCTCTGTCTACATCCCTGCCTCTCTTTCTGTGTCTCTTGTGAATAAATAAATAAAATCTTAAAAAAAATAAAATAAAAACACATTTCAAGACAAGTCTTAGCCTATGTATTGTAGGGTTAATTGTGAAGGCTTGTCGAGGGAAAAGCCTCTGTGATATGCTGACTGCCACTGAAAATTCTAGATATGATGAAGTTTTCTAAATCTCTCTCTTTTTTTTTTTTTTTTTGGTCTGTTAAAAGAAGATGCTATGCTCTACGTTTCCATTTATTCAACACTCTTGAAATGACAAAATTACAGAGATTGGAAACTGATTAGAGGATCCCAGGGGTAGTGGGAGCAGAAGCAATGTAGGTATGAAAGGCAACATTAGGGATCTTGGTGGCGACGGGGCTGCAGACAAAACATGGCTATAGCTTAACCGCAGTCTTGCCCATAGTACTGCATCTCTGTCTGTTCTTCCCACTGAGTTTATTGTCATTGTATCTGATACGTGATCTACTTTTAAATTATTTTTCACCCTCCCCGTTGATTTATATTTATTTGATTGAACTCTCTTTCAGCCTCAGCATGGCTCGCTGTGGTAGTGGTGATGGCCTCTCTCACTTTTGGAATAGTTACAGGGGTTGGAACACGGTTTGTTTTTAAAGTGGATAAAAGTGGTTGTATTTACAACAAGCTCACAAAATCCTTAGAAATCAGCTCTTGAGAGCTGGCCGGGATCTGCTCTCAGCACACTGCTCTCACCACGCTTATCCTGCTGCCTTTATGTTGAGGACTGGGAAGGCTTAGGTATAAAAATGGCCATGAAATCTCTTTATTATCTCCATTAATTTGTAAAGGGCTTTACATTATCCTCTTCTATCTTGTGTGCATCATCCCTGCTTCTGCATGGTTTGGCATTGTCCGGATAAAAGAAAGTTAGACACTGCACACTAATTATTCATTAATAAGCACAGATTAGGTGAGGCACAGAGAAGGCTTTTCTAATGGATTCATTGTAAGTATCACTGGGTGATTGGAGGACTCAGCAAATGACTTTGAACAGAGTTCTCCGAGTGAGTGGTGATTAATGAAAAGTAAATTGTGTAATAAATTCCAGCACTGACATTGTAATTAGAAAAATCATGATCCTGAGAAGTGCTCATTTCAGATTTTGGAAACAGAAAATTGTTATTTTTCTGAAGCCACGTTTTCTCAGATTGAATCCCAGATACACTACTTACTTGCTGTGTGATTTTAGGCAGATTGCTGTTTATATGTCATAGTTTCCTCCACTATAAAATGGGTATGACACCAACAGTCCCCAAGTATTTACAACAGCATGGCATAAAGCAAGTAATCCGTAAGTGTTAGCTGTAATCATCATTATACATTGGATGTGTCAGTCAGGAGCCTCAAAGGGACCTTACGTCATACAGCAGTAGGTAATCAGGGAAATTGTGATGTGCACCAACTCCTTAGTCAGGTGCAGACAGGATTATGGCTGAGATTATATGATGGTCTAGTTCTCTTCTGCATGCTGGGGACACAGTAGGGAATAAAACAAAGCCCCGTCCCCCACAGAGCTATTAGGTTCAGAACACAGACAATAAACACGGAGATCCACCAAGTTCTCACCCCTCCATCACATGGCGTGGGTGCCACGGGGTTGAGAAATAGTTGCAAATTTCTCCAGGGTGTTTAAAGTGTCTTCACACATTAAGTGATAGTTCAGTAGGGAACTGAAGGAAGCTGTAAGGATGGGCATTTCGAGAGGGAAATTGTTTCAGATCAGGGCAGACTCTAGTCAATATGAGGACCTTTCAAAGTTTTACCTGCATAACTTTGGCTAAGCGACAGTCTCTCTGAAACTCAATTTTCACATTAGTCAATCAGGGATTAAAAATATACCTCTCTTGGGGCACCAGAGTGGATCAGTCGGTGAAGTGTCTGACTTCAGCTCAGGTAATGATCTCAGGGTCCTGGGATGGAGCCTCTTACCAGGGTCCCTGCTCAGTAGGGAGTCTGCTTCTCCCCATCCCTCTGCTGCTCCCCCTGCTTGCGTGTGCGTGCTCTCCCTCTCTCTCTCTGCCAAATAAATAAATAAAATCTTAAAAAATATATCTGTCTCTTATAAAGCTACTACCAAGACTGAATAATACCTTACATGTAAAATATCTAAATAATGTTAGTACACCACATTTACTCAATAAATGAGCACTGTGATTCTTAAGAATGTTCAGAAACTACAAATCTTTCCCTTTTGCATATAATAGAATTGTATTCAATTCAGGGTGCCAGGCTGGCTCAGTTAGAAGATCATGTGGTTCTTGACCTCAGGGTCATAAATTCAAGTCCCATGGTGGGCATAGAGACTACTTAAACAAACGTAAAAACATTTTTTTAAAAAAACATTTTTAAAAAAGAATTGCGCTCAAGTCTATAATTATTCCCCAAGAGTGCCATCTTGTATGATATCATATATTGTGACAAATCATTTCATTGCTATATTTATGTATTTTGTTTGTTTCCAGAATTTCACATTTGGATGAAATCTGAATATAACTATTGTAAATGTCCTGCTGGCACATTCTGGAAGTCCATATGGAAAAAAGTGAAAACATATTTATAGCTACTTATTTATATCATCTGAAGACCCTCTTCTTTACAAAAATTTACTTAAATCTGAAATACATTAAAGGAATGGCATCATGTTTCTTCTTATATTCTCCTGCATTTTGTCAGGACCAAATAATCCTTCCATGAGCCCTCATTCTGTTTTATGTCTTTCTCTGTTGATACAAATGCAAGTCCTTTCAACCTGTGTGAAAATAGCTTTGTTGTATGTATGGATTGCCTTGTGTAGGATCGAATATCTATTATGCTCTTTTGAAGGATTTCAGAATGTGTTAATGGCAAGCAACTTTCAAGGCAATTATGCCCTCCCCTCAATGTATCATTCAGTTCCATGCAACAATTGAAAATGATCTCAGCACGAATGATTACTGTAGGCTCCTCGGTACTGCAAAATGCTATAGCCTGACCACATAAGTACATATATTTGCATAACACGGTCATTCAAATAAGATACATAAGAGAATCTGTTGATCAGCCCAAGTAGTTTGTGATTTGTTGTTTCCTTATAAGAAACTCTTGATTATCAGGATTGACTTAACTGGTGCAAAGTTACTTGATAATTTATGAATTTATCAACCATCTGAATAGATAAAAACACCAACACTCAGACTGACATTTTGTCTATGAAACTAGATATATTTCTTACACAAACACACGTGCTTCATTGAAGAAGAAATTGGGACCATGATCTGATTCTAAAAGCAGAAATTTTCCTTTTTGCTATACATACATTAAAAATCATTCAAGGTTCTCTTAATAATGAGCTACAGGAAAAGAAGGACGAGGGGACATTGAAGTCAAAGGAGTATTTATTTGGAAAAATAATGAGTGAACAGGAATAGCCAACTGTTCAAATCTTTGTACTGACTATAGTCCAGAATGACTAAACACTTCTCCCCAAGGGTGGTATATTATATACTCTATTGTAAAAGGATGAAGATTCCCACCTAAAGAACATATCCAAATCCTTCCCACTATAATGCTATGACTCCTCTGCTATAAAAGTTGATTATTGGGATCCCTGGGTGGCGCAGCGGTTTGGCGCCTGCCTTTGGCCCAGGGCGTGATCCTGGAGACCCGGGATCGAATCCCATGTCGGGCTCCCGGTGCATGGAGCCTGCTTCTCCCTCTGCCTGTGTCTCTGCCTCTCTCTCTCTCTCTCTCTCTGTGACTATCATAAATAAATAAACATTTAAAAAAAAAAAAGTTGATTATTATGGAGCACTAGTTTCCTTTGTTCAAATATTTATTGAATACCTGTGATGCACCAGGAATTATAAAGATAAAGCACTGATGATTCTGCCCTCAAAACCGTATATTGAACACTGGGAAAACTAAATATAAGTTAGAGTAAGGCATAGGTTAAAAAGTCAGGGATGGTGGATCTGGGCATACAGGGGCAAAAGGTGGCTAGGACACTTGTCTGGGTTCTGGTCAAACTCATCTCAAATCCCAAACCATTTACCTTTGAGGGTTGGGACTTCAGTTAATCGCAGAGAAAGTAGTGCTAAAATCTTCATCAAGTGTGCAACTTTTCATATTTTCTTTTAGTTCTGCTAAATTTTGCCTTATATATTTTAAGGCTATGTTATTGGGTTCATACAATTTTAGAATGGTTGTAAGTGTCTGGAGGATTCTTTTTTCTCTTTTTCTTATTCAGTTCCATTATCTTTTGTTATGTTAAAGTCTACAGTACTAATACATACAAATATAGAATAGTTCTACTTACCTGGAGGATTAACTTTTTCTGATTGTGGGCAGTCGTTTTCTAACTATAATATTTCTTAATTTAAATTCTACTGGATCAGATGTTAGTATAGCTATAGATTTAATTGTGTGGTATATCTTTTCTCATCCTTTGACATTAAACTTATCTGTGTACTAATTTTACGTGTGTATTTCCTGTAGGTAAAGTAGACCCAGGCAACCCTATCCCTAATTTTTAGAGTTTTAAAAGTCTAATTTTATTTTGTTTGTTTGTTTGCTTATTTATTTATATGTAAGAGAGAGATAGTGTGGGCAGAGAGAGGGCCAGAGGGAGAGGGAGAGAAAGAAAATCCCAACCATGCTCTGCGCTGAGTGTGGAGCACAACATGGGGCTGGATCTTGTGACCCTGAGATCATGACCTAAGCCAAAATCAAATCCCAACTGACTAAGCCACCCAGGCACCCTAAAATCCTAATTAAAAATTATTATAATGAACTATCCAGGGCAGTAAATACCATTATATATGATAAAATTCTGACACTGATTCAGATGATCTAAAATTGGCAAGTCTAATTGTCCCATCAGCACCTTCACTTGGAAACTTCCTATTATGTTGACAAAGATTTTATGTAGCATGTTTTCAAAGAGTGTATGATGTAAATATCATAAGAACTAATGAAGTGTGTGTTCATAGCCAATAGGATAGCAGATTAAATTTACACACAAAGTTCTAGACTTACCCATGTTTTCCATGCACTTCTTTTTCAACTGGGTAGATCAAAGTTTTTTAGTTTCCTACATCTTGAAGTTGAGGGACAGAATAAAAAAATCTGATTACATTGTCTGTGTCAGAAATTCTCCACATTTTTTGTCATTTAATTTTCTTAACAACTATGAAAAACAGGCATATAAGAAATATTTATTGAAAGCAGATTTTAGGGGTACCTGGGTGGCTCAGTGGTTGACCATCTGCCTTTGGCTCAGGGCATGATCCTGGGGTCCCAGGATTGAGTCCCACATTGGGCTCCCTGCATGGCACTTGCTTCTCCCTCTGCCTGTGTCTCTGCCTCTCCCTCTCTCTCTGTGTGTCTCTCGTGAGTAAATAAATAAAGTCTTTAAACATTTTTTAAAAATTAAAATTAGAGATAAAAGATCCATCTCTTAAGATTATTTTCAAGATTTAATAAAATGATTCATGTGAATATTTTGGCACAAAATAAACATTCAACACTTTTAATCACTGTTCTGTTTTATGTCCATTATGCTTAAAATTAGGGAAAGTGGGACACCAGATACTGCTTGGCTATTGCTATGCAAGTTGGAAACCTTTGAAACACTTTTAAAAACACATCAATTCTAATTTTTTAAACTGTGAAAGCAATGGACTATAGAGTTTCACTTTGGGCAGATATAAAATATTTTTAAATCTTTAAACTATGTGTTTAATAGCAACATATTTATGAAAAGACTATGTTTTTTTCAATTTTTTCATGTGACCATAGAAATTCTTTTGAAAAATTAAGCAATAGATAAGGCTTTCATTTTGCCTCCAGGTTGTTAGGGGAAAGTAAAGGAGATGGGGAAGTGAGTGATAGAGAATGTTGTCTAATATACATGCAACCAACACCATTCACGGCTAGATAATGAAGGAAAAGAACAGTACAAGCATGCTGAAACCCTTCTACTCTGAGCTCCTGCCTCTCCAAGTTTTTTCTATATGTGTCCGTGCATGTGTGTACATCTACATATATGTGTGCGCACACATGTGTGCACATCTAGGTACACACACAGATATTGTCACTTGAAATGTAGAAAAACTCAAGATCCATGGAGACACAAATTAAATGGGTAGTGACAGAAGGATAATTTTCACTGCATATTCCAAGGCAGAACTCAGGATGCAATCGTGAGTTTATTTTTTTTAATTTTTTAATTTTTTTAAGATTTATTTATTTATTTATTTATTCATAGAGACACAGAGAGAGACAGAGAGAGAGAGAGAGGCAGAGGGAGAAGTAGGCTCCATGCAGGGAGCCAACACAGGACTCAATCCTGGGTCCCCAGAATCATACCCCGGGCTGCAGGTGGCACTAAACCGCTGAGCCACCGGGGCTGCCCTGCAATCATGAGTTTAAAAGGAAAGAGAACACTTCAGTTTTGGAGACTTTGCATTAAACACATAGTTATAGTAGAGATCAAAGTACATTTGAATGGCATCAAAAGGAATGCTAGACAGAAGCAGGAGGACTATTGGACAGGGTGATGATTTAGGTTGGTGGAGAAAGTGCTCTTGAACTAGCCATGTTTAAATCTGAGATGATTAATTTTCCAACCAGCATGTCCAAGCTCTGGCAGCAATATGGCAACCTCTTCAGGTCCCAGGACACAAGCAAGTGAAATCTGCATGTGCATTTTAGCAAAATAAATTGAGACAACCATAACATTTCCCTGGTTGATGTCTTCTCTGCAAAGTCTTGATATAAATGGACTATTTTCTTTCTTTTTTCTTGCTCTCTTTCATTTTCTTTCTTTGTTTCTTTCTTTGTTTCTTTCTTTGTTTCTTTCTTTCTTTCTTTTTTTCTTTCTTCCTTTCTATCCTCTCACTATGAAAACATGGACTCTGGACATCAGGGAAGAGCCTAGAGATTCAATGCCTAAAATAATATATTTTCACTCTTAGCTTGAGCAAAGTAAGTCTGTTCTTTTTGCCTCATTATCCCCTTCCTCAAACTCTGTGAAAATTCTCATGCATTATAAGGTGCCTGTGTTCCAGAAAGACTCTAGGTTAAAACAGAGTGAAATCTGAGCCTGTCGAAATTCCACATTAGGAAGTGGAGTCAGAATGTGACGATGTTAATAATGCAATTTGCTTCAGAAGCTCCTTGTAAAATTTCTTCTCTCCTCCTGGGCACGGCTCAGGTGCTATGGGAAGCAGTCATGGTCAGGACCCTGAATTTCAAATTCATTTTGAGTGGAGTGCCAAATACCACAAAGCAAGGAGTGCTAAATTAACCTCTGAATGTCTCCATTTCTGGTCAGAATAGTTCAGGAATATCCTGACGTACTGGGCATCACACTGGACGGCAAGGTAGGGACGGCCTGAGGGAATTTCTAGCTAAGTGGATTCACCTACTTGCACATCCATTTCTTTTTACATGAACTGAGAGGTATCGATGGTTCTGTTTGGTGCTGAAATAATATTATTATGGTTTAGAGCCCAAAAGGTACATTGTTTTACGCAACTTAAAAAATCCAGGTATAACATAGGCTTCAGGCAAAGTTAGATTCAGGGGGTGGAGTAGGGGGCATTCAAAATGTTATCATTGGTTCTGCCTTCTTCTCTACGGTGGCTTCAAATTTATGAAGTTCCCTCAAATTGGTAGCAGAGATATCTGCAGGGAATTCTAAACTTCATCTTTATAGTTTATGATCCAAAAGGAAAAAAGAGCATTAAAAACCTTATAATCTTAAACTAAAAAAGTCCTGCGCTGTTGGTTACAGACCATCATTACTGCCATCTTCATAGCTTACAATCTCAAAGGAAAACTTCAATATATTGCTTAGAGAAGCTATAAACATAGTGATATAGAAATATACTATGAGCAGGGAGCAGAACACCCAATATTCTTGAGACGCCAATTTCCCCCACATTGATCTATAGATTCAATGAAATCCGTCACAGCCCTGCCAGGCTCTTTGACAAGCTGAATGTGGGGCAGATTGGAAGGCATGTCCCCAGATATTTGTACCTCTGTGTAGTCTCCTCCCAATGAGTGGAGAAGAATCTGTGACTTGATTCTAACATACAGAGGATGGTGAAGTAACGGGATGCCACTCTTGGAATTATATATGACTGTCTTGCTGTTGGGTTTGCTCTAAAAATCTTTCTGTGTCTCTGTCTCTCTCTCATTTGCTGGCGTTTAGTAGGAAGTTTCTGTGAATCCCTACAGCTTCAAGGAAATGAATTCTACCAACAACCCAAGTGATTTTGGAGGTGGATTCTTTCCTGGCCAGCCTTCCAGATGAGGACCCAGCCCTGGCAGCCCCCTGAATTGTGCTCCCATGAGACCCTAAGCAGAGGATCCGGTAAAGCTGTGCCCAGATTCCTGACAACCAAACAATAAATGTAATGTTTGAAGCTGCATGCTTCTGATAAGAGAATATTATAACTATGAATAAGTAATGCACTGAGTCTAAAATTCGTATACAAATGCAAAGGGCATAGAATGACTATATAGGGCCAGAAAACCTTCTTTGGCTGGTCTAATAATTAAATTAACATAATATATTAATAGGAGAAAAAATATTTCCTATGTACAGGAGTCCCTTAAAAATATGACACTCCCTGACATCAGGAAATTGAGATTTATAGACCATCATGAGCTAAGAAGGGACCAGGTGCCTGGGGTTTGGGTGGGAAGGAAGACAATTCACAGGAAGATGGGAAGAGTGGATGTTTTGTAAACCACGTGTTGCTATGCCATGCAGAGAAGTCTTTGTTATAAAAAGTTACCTGGCTGGCTCAGTCTGTAGAGCATACAACTCTTGATGTCAGGGTTGTGAGATTGAGCCCCACATTGGGTGTAGGAGATTAGCTAAAAAAAAAAAAAAAAGTTGGGACACCTTGATGGCTCAGAGGTTGAGTGTCTGCCTTCAGCTTAGGTTGTGATCCGGGTTCCAGGATCGAGTCCCGAATCAGGCACCCTATGAGGAGCCTGCTTCTCCCTCTGCCTGTGCCTCTGTCTTTCATGAATAAATAAATAAAATCTTTAAAAAAAAAAGTCATTTCTGCTAATAGCTCTCTACTTGGTACAGGTTTCCTAACTAAATTTAGGCAATTCAGGAGGCGGTTGAAAGCTTTCCTGGGTCTACTGGTCCCCGATTATCTTCAATTTGAAATAATCCACTTGCTAAAGTGGCACATTTTGCTACTCAAACAAAACAACTTAAATAAAGAGGAACATAGTTGGAGAACTTCCATTATTTCTTTTCACAATCTAATATAGAGCTAACTACCTTCACAACAGTCTAGCATTGGCACATAGATTGACATGCAGATCTGTGGAACAGATTAGAGTCTCAAAACAGAGTGATGCCTACACATACTCCATTGATTGTTGACAGTGATGCTCTGACAATTCAATGGCAAAATTTCAACAGAGTGTTGAAAACAATTAGATGGCTTTACACATAAAAAAAAAAGAACCTGGATCCTTAGGTCACTGCCTTTCCAAAAATTAATTCACACTGAATCATAGATTAAATTTAAGAGTTAGAAATATGAAAAAAAAAAAAAAAAAAAGAGTTAGAAATATGTATCTTCTAGAGGAAAACAGAGGAGAAAAGAGTAAGTGACCTTCAACTGCGCAAGGAGTTTTCAAGTAGGATAAAAAAGAGCATAAACTATTAAAAATGTTCATTTTGATAAACTCAAAATTAAAAACTTCTTTTCAGAAGACCTTTTAAGAAACTATGGACGCAATTGATGCATTGGGAGAACACTTTTTATTGTTTTTTGTTTTAAAGATTTTATTTATCCATTTGACAGAGAGAGAGAGCGAGAGAGCACAAGCAGGGGGAGCAGCAGAGAGAGGGAGAAGCAGACCCCACGATGAGCAGAGAGCCTGATGCAGGACTCGATCCCAGGGCCCTGGGATCATGACCTGAGCTGAAGGCAGGTGCCCATCCCACTGAGCCACCCAGGTGGGGGGAGAAAATCTTTGAAATATACCTACGTAATAAAAAGACTTTTACCCAGCATGCAGAAAGGTCGCCTACAGCTCAATGCTAAGCATATTGACATCCCAATTTAAAAAAAGTGCAAATGATCTTAACAGACACTTCGAGAAAGATATATAAATGGTGAATAATGAGCTCAAGAAACGATACTTCACAGCATTAGCAATTCGGTAGATGCAAATTCGACATGACTCCACATTCACCAAAATGCCTAAAACTGAAGACTGAAATTACCAAAAGCTGGGGAGTTGGTCTATTTCTGGCGGGAACACAAAGTGTTACGGCCACTTTGGAAATGTGTGACAGTTCCCTAGGAATGTTACGCAAACACTTACCATATGTCCCAGTGATTCCACGCCGGGCGTTTACGCAAAAAGAAATGAAAACTTGAGTTTGCACCGAGATTCTAATGTACAAAACTGCTTTGTTTAAAATAGCCCCAGCCTGAAAAGAACCCAAACACCCATCTGTGGTACAAGGATAAACAAACTGTGATGTATCCAGACAATGGAATGCCACGTAGTAATTGAAAAGAGCAAATCGCCCATACCCAGAAATGTCTGCGTGGATCTCGAAGCCATGTGCCAAGGGAAAGAGGGCAAACACCAAAGACAACATAATGGATGGGTTCATGTATGTGGAACTCTAGTAAGAACTCACATCTGGGGATAGAAAATTAGTGGTTGTGCTGGGGGGTGGGGTGGACAGTGACCTCAGAGGCACAGGAGGGGACATTTGGGGGTGGCGACACGTTCCATGTGGTGGCTGGGACCTGGCTGATTACATTTGTCAAAACTTAGAGAATTACACACTTATAACTTGAATTGTACTAAATGTAAATTGTACCTCAAGAAAGCTGATTTAAGAAAAAACAGCTGATTAGCATAAATTAACAATATAAAATAGTGTACTTTAGTCAAGAGACGATCAGAATATAGAGGTGAATTAAACATGACCCCTCATCGCCACGCACTTCGAGCCCAGCAGAAGAAACAGGCATGTGTGTCAGGAGCTGTAATCCACAGCAAACCGTGATTAATTGTATGATCTCCTGTTTATCGAGACGGCATTTGGTCTAAGTAATAGGGATTCACTGCCGTGATTCAATAAAGTGAGGTTACATCTCTCTTATAGAAAAACCTAGTCAGTGATATTAATTTGGGAGCTCCGTGAGTCAAGGCAGATGTCTTTGCAATTTTACTGACTTATTTCTCATGGTTGCAAAAATCCTGCTGCCTCTCCAGCCGTCACAACCTAATTCCAGGCAGAGGTCACATGAAAGGGAAATATCTGCCAGGTTTCCCATGTATCAGGGTAGCGAAAACTTCCCAAGAACCTCCCTCTCCACTGGAGACAACGCTAAGCACTTAGATTCATCAGAACTGGGTCAAATGGCCACCTACAGCTGCAAAGTGTGCTGAAGAGAAAAGACTCCATCCCAGGACCCCAGGATCACGACCTGAGCCAAAGGCAGACACTCAACCCCTGAGCCACCCAGGCCCACCCAGGCGTCCCTGAACCAGAATTTCATACTGTGAATTGCAACATTTCTGGGACTGCAGAGTTTACTCTGGCTTGTGAGCACCGCGGTGTTGGAGCAGGAGCGGGGTGAGAGGAGAGGGAACTGGTGTCTTCAGATGCCCAGAGACACCGATGCTAACAAGATGGTCCTTCTGGACGCTTCGTGAGTTTCACAGCATCTGTAACCCAAGAAACGGGAAGTGATTTTGAGCCAATGAGCCCCAGCAATGACTGGGGGACCTTCCACTGTCTCTCAAAATGCCTGCACTTCAAAGGAACCTCCGTGTCATGAAACTGGGTGCTTGAAAATCAAAGTTACCTTGAGTTCCAAAAGGTGGATAATTTGCTTTCCATGGGATTTGTCAGAGGCTGATGTTTACGGTGAGGTCAGGCAGGGTATTTAAATGAGCGAGCTGTAGGCTTCAGTCATTCATTACCCACTGTTCATTCAGATATGACTGGTGGCTGCTGGTGTGCTGGGTGCTGGGCTGGAGGGTGAGGACATGCAGGCTTTCCCTCCTGGTGCATACAACCTGGGGCGGGGGGCGGGAGGGCGAGGACGTACTGAAGAATCATACAGTCAAATACCATTCTGTGCAGAGGTCAGGGCAAGCTCCCATGAGCCGCTGACTATTGGTCTCATTCCTGATGGATGAATGAGTAGGAGATGAGAAGACACAGAGGAGAGAGATGGGAGTCCCGGGTGGGGGGTGAGCACCTATCAAAACCCTCGGGGTGGGAGAGATCACAACAAATACTAGAGGCTCAGCAAAGTTCCGAGAGGTTAGAACTAGAAAATGGGAAGGACAGAAGGAGGAGGAGGGCGTGGGGGAGAAGGAGGGAATAGAGGAAGCCAGAGGATGCTGGAATTTGGAGGAAGACAGGGATATTCTTCTTGACAGGGAGGCGGCACCGTCTGATTTGTGGTTAGGGTACCAGTTTGGCTGCGGTTGGGAGGGCAGGGTCGAGTGGACAGGGCGGGGTCCTGCCGGGCACCAGCTGCTGAATGGAGGGGCCAGTAGCATCCGCATGACGGCAGCCTCGCCAGCACCAGCGACAAGGGGCCGCTCGAGGACATCTAGTTATGCCCAGCCCCGTGCTAAGTGCTTGGGCTGCAGTCTCTCGTTTACTCCTTAGCACGCCTTGAGGCAGAGAAGAATCTAGGGTTTGCAGCGTGAGGGCTGGGACGCTTGACCAGGCATCTGGGTTCCCAGGGCGTGCTCTTAACCACGCAGAGCTGTTGCTCAAACGGGCACGAGCAGCCTCAGGTAACGTTTCGAAGTAGGAGGTTGTACCCGATGTCACTGAGAATGTGACAGGCTCAACAAGACAGGTGGATATGAAGCTACGCACATGGGCGATGCACATAGAATGAAGAATTAGGAACATGCATGTTGCTGGGACCAGATGGGTAAAAACAAGCTGTCCAGACCAAAAAAAACAGGGGGCGGTAAGGTTTCGGGGACGGTGGACTCCGTGCTGTCCCCTTCCTGCCTGGGGTAGAGGTGCCAGGTATTACGGTTTTTCCGAGAGCTATCAGAGCCCTGGAATGGAATTGGGAAAATCTCCCAAGTCTCAGGTTCGGATCATCAACTCTATTTTTGTCTGGAGCGTTGTGCAGGTCACACCAAACGGGCAAAGCAGATGAGAAACGGGCCCTTAGAGAAATCACTGCCTGCGGAGATCAGTTTAAAACCTCGACATTCGATTTCTGGTTTGGGATTTGAGCTGCACCGAATTGTTTCAGGCAAGGGGTCTGGATGCTGTGAGCGTGGCCTCGCGGCGTGGCTGCCTGTGCCGAGTGATTGCAGCCCCCTCCGGACCCAGGGCCTCGGGCACCAGCTCCTGCTGCTTAAGACGTGGGCTGCCCGTCTGAGCGCTGAGGCATGGAAGACTGACCTTGCCCAACCGGTCACTAGGCACCGTGCACAAAGCCCCCTGGCGCATGAAGAGCGTTATCAGTTCAAATTACTGCATGTTTTCTACCCTCCACTGACCTCTGTCCTGCCAGGAATTTAAACCACAGCTTTGAATTACAAATCTAATAAGAAAACCAATAATGGGGGGGAAAATCAGTTGAAGTGAGCCTACAAGTTTCTCCTGAGTTATGCTCTCTTGCTGATGGGGCACTGTTCCCATCAACTAATTAGATTTGCATATGCTAATGAGGCTGGAGGAGCTAATGCTGCCTCCACCACTTAACCTTCCACGTGCTCCTTTGAAATCCTAAATAGAAGCTTGGACGCATGATTAGCAGCACAATGAAAACAAAATCAAGTTTGAATGGAAAAGCCATTGATTTTCTTTCTATGGACAGAAATAAAATAATTTAGTGCTTTTTGAACTCAAGCAAGTAGTATTCTCTGCCAGTTCCAATTAAATGTCCAAGGAAGAAAGGATTCTGCGTGTTAGCGAAAGATTGAGTCAAACGGAGGGTCAAGGTCTTATTAGTGGGTAAAATCTATCAATAACTACACACAGGAGGGAAAAAAGAGCGCATTTTTTTTTCAGTTCAAAGTAAACTGTGCTTTTTCTCTGATGTGGAATAAGGATTTTCATTGTGTTGTATTTAGGTTGTGCCTAGAGCCCAACGTCAGACACCCTGAGATCAAGACATGAGCTGAGATCAAGAGTCAGAGGCTTAACCGGAGACTGAGCCACCCAGGGGTTTTGTTTTACTTTTTAAACAAATCAGACCACCAGGTCTTACATTCCACAAGGGCAGGTACTAAAACCCTTTGAGAAGCCAACATCCCATGCAAGTGACCTTGAAGGATGCTGGGAACTGTGGTGATTTTCAAACACTCGTTCCGGTGTGGCGTGGTTGCGTGCACCCATCTTGTTTGTGTTGTAGGTTCTGAGAATCATGGACACCCGAAACACCTAAATGTCTTGGCATTCTTAAAAGATGGTGATCTCAATGGGATGGTTGTGAATTTGGAGATTTCAATAGTCTAGAAAATATAGAAATTAGGGATAATGCTCTTCCTCTGCCCAAGTCCTGGCTAGATCCCACCCCATCTAGGTTTTCTTTCCTTTTGTTGGGTTGGATCAGTGTGTCCCAGCACTGAGGACTGTGTCAGTTTCCAAATGGAAAGCACATGTAGCCTGTTTACCTCTACGGTGTTCCACTTCCTAACCTCCGATGGTAAAGAGTATTGATAAATTGTATCCCACTCCTTTTCTTCACCATTCAGTGAGGAATACCATTTATTTGCAGAAAAGCTCTGACGACTTCCTTCTGACAATCCAATTTCTAAGCCAAAGGGCTTCCTGCCTTACTAAAAGATAAACATTGCTTATTGTTCCTAAACTTTCCAATAATCCTAAAATTACTACTCTCAGAACCAGAAAGCAGTACATCACCAAGCATCTAAACTGGTGGCTCTCACTGGGTGTTATTCTGTATGTTGGTAAATTGAACACCAACAAAAATTAATTTATTAAAAAAAATAAAAATAAATAAATAAAAATTAAAAAAAAATACACTGGTGGCTCTCCAGTGGGGCCCAGTGAGTCCTCCTGGGGAAACTTGGCAGCATGAAAACATTTTGGGTGTGATTCTGCAGGTGCTGGAGACCAGGCGTTGCTATGGGCAACCAGCTCGCAGAGCCTGAGGATGTCTCTCAGGTCACAGGACAGCCCACAGCAGAGAATGGTCTGGCTCTGTGTCAACACTGCTTAGGTTGGAAAACCCTAGTTTAAACCAAATGGTCTAAAATTTAGAAAGATTTCTCACTGGAGGGAGAGGTGATTATGTCAGAGTCTAGAAGGAACTGTCTTTCAATGAAGGACAAGTTATTTTTATAACATATTCACGTCAGTGGTCATCAGGCTCCAGGTCCTGAGCTCACTCCCTGGAGACATAGATCAATTCCTATTCATCTGAAGAGAGAAAGCTGGAGCCTCCTCTGAAGATGGTTCCAATTCCCAGCACCTTCTTGGCAGTGGGGAGTAGTGGTGAGTGGCCAGCCCTCCACTGACTTAGAATACAAATCTCCAAATTACAGTGTAGCAGGTGTCCAGATTGGATTTTAAAGATCAGTCTGGGTACTACTAAAGGTTCAAGAATTGATGGCTTTCACTAATAGCTCTAAATTGTAAATCAATGTTTTTTTGTTTCTCTGCTTCCATAAATTAATGTAGTACGGAGTGTGGGGGGAGGGTGGAAATCCATACACAACCTTTGAAAAATTTTGCAAAAACGTAATTCAACTCTTAAGGAACAAAACCATGGTTTCATTAATATTAGACATTTTCAGGAAATGAAAACCTGAAAATCATTAGCTATTATAAGGAAATCTGTATATTCTGGCCCAAATGTTAGTATTTGTTTTCAACCCATGAGAGAATTTTGTGGAAAAATGTCAGTTCACAGAAGCGATAAGTGGCTATTTAACATATATGAACCTATATTACATATCTCTCTCTATATAGATATATATATTTCTTCTGAAATTTCTAATTAGATTAAAAACATGAAAGAAAAACTCTGATTCTTTTTCTATCACAATTTAAGTTGACATTCACAAATATTTTGGCTGTATTTTCAAACAGGTGTGCTAGAGGGAAACAGCCCCACCATGGTGAGTATCCGTGGATGAATCCACAGAGACCACACAAGCAAAAGCTTGACCATATATCATATGAGCTCTGAAGGAGCCCTGGTAATCCTTCCAGAACACGACAGGGTCAGAGGCCTGCAGGTGCTGAGACATTCCCCCTGAAAGGCTGTCCTGAGGCCTGGCCTCCTGGGGCTCTGAGGAAGTAGTGGTTTTTTGCTCCATGCCCCTCACACGGAGCATAGATCATAAAAACACTTAGCTGCAACCCAGGACTGACTCAGGCTCAAGGTGGCAGTCACTTTGTGATGCCTTTTGGGCCCTTTCGGGGTCATCCCTTCTGGACCATAGGGAGCTAGCACTGTTCTCCATCCACGTAAGTAATAAATGAAATCTAACAGAGATTTATTGTGTCTCTGTTGGTGGAATCAATCTGGCCTTCATATTGGCCTTGTCTGGGCATCTCATTACCCACAGTGAGGAAGAGCCCGACTTCAATCAGGATGTGGGAACCAAGGATAGAAAGCAAATAGGATGCTGATTTCAGGTAACTCATACTTTTGGGAATTCAAATGCCAGTAGGTTCCAGAGAAGGCAATGCAAGGGAGAGAAATGGGAGTATGGCATATAAATAGGGAACAATGGAAAGTATGTAGAGCCAAAGACATCAGACTCCTTCTATAAGGAGGCTGGACCAAGCTCCAGGCAACTGTTGCCATGGAGAAATGTGAGCTTGAATTGACTGTTTCTTCCTGATAATTCCATCAACATATAACGTGCATCCGACTTCCTTATGGTAACCATTTATACAAGAGATCTCTTCTGATTTCACCTGCACAACCATATTCAATTCCTAGTTCTACTATATCCAGATTCAGCTGTATTAAGCAATCAAGTTTTTTTCTCTAAAGGAGGAAATAATACCAGCTTTTATTAGTTTGACTTCAAAAACACACACAAAAAATTTGAAATAATAGAAACCTGACTCCAGACTACCTTAGAAAAGAAGGAATTCACTCTTTTTTATTTTATTTTTTTGCAACAGTAAGTCCTGTGTACAATAGGCAGCTGTGTACATGGCTAGCTGATTCAGAGTCTCAATGGTGTCATAAGAACATGTTCTCTCTGTCAGAGGTAAAGGAAATCTCCAGAACAATCTTCTTTGCACTCTGCATCCAAAGGGATAACGACTGAGATTCACCCAGGACACAGAGCTTGAGAGGCAAGAGCAGGTCAGGGAAGAGCATCATCCCCTAAAGACATCACCATCTAAATCTGAACAAGAAGGGACACTTTTCAGTTCCTTCTGTGAGGTTCAGGAATACACTGATACCACAATCCTGCAAACACCTCACCCAAGAAGAAAACTGTAGATCAGTATCTCTTATCAATATAGACAACAAAAACCTTCAATAGAAGAGTGCTAAACTAATAAAGCAACATATAGAAACCATGGCCACATGGGATTTATCTTGTCTGTTTTAAGGGTGCCTGGATGGCTCAGTCAGTAGAATGTATGACTCTTGATCTCAAAGTCATGAGCTGCAGCCCCACTTTAGGTGTACAGACCACTTAAAAATAAAATCTTAAAAAAATAGTTGCTTTAAGTCTGGAAATTAATTTATGTGAGACACCATATCAATAGAATAGAGGTCAATGACCATATGATCATCTCAATAGAGTCAGAAAATATTTTGTAAAATTCAAAACCCTATCATGCTAAAAACTTAACAAAATAACATAAGAGAGGGGATCCCTGGGTGGCTCAGTGGTTTAACGCCTGCCTCCGGTCCAGGGCATGATCCTGGAGTCCCGGGATCAAGTCCCACGTGGGGCCCCCTTCATGGAGCCTGCTTCTCCCTTTGCCTGTGTCTCTGCCCCCTGCCCTCATGTGCGTGCGTGCTCTCTCTCTCTCTCTGATGAATAAATAAATAAAATCTTTTTAAAAAATAACATAAGAGAGCTTCTTTGGCCTGAAAATATCATTTACAAACATCCCACACTTCGTAGCAAACTTAATGGTAAAACACTGAATGTTTCCTCCCAATGTCATGGAAGACACAGATGTCTGCTTTTACAACTTCCTTTCAACATTGTACTGGAGATTTCAGCCAAGGCAATTAGGCAAGAAAATGAAATGTAGTGCATCCAGTTTGAAGCAGTGAAACTATGCTGTTTACAAATGTCATGATCTTGTATTTAGAAGATAAGAAATTCATTTAAAAATGTTTTAAACTGATAAAACAATTCAACAAGCAGCAAGTTTGAAGGATACAAGATGAATATAAAAAAAATCATTGTATTTCTATATGCTGGGAATGAGTAATACAAAATTAAATTAAGTGAAGAATTCAACTTGCAATAGCACCAAAAAGAATAAAATACTAATGAAAAATGTAACCAAAGAAACATAAAACTTGAACTTTAAAAACTACAAGACAGTGTTGAAATAAATTAATTTTTAATATTTAATTTAACTTTATTGACATTCAATTAATTAAAACATAGTGTATGAGTTTCAGAGGTAGAAATTAATTTCCTAGCTAAGGCAATTTGTCAAGAAAATGAAAAAGACATCAGAATTGGAAGAAAAAAAACATTTGCATGCAAACATTATAGTATTGGATGTAGAAAATTCTAAGGAATATACATAAGAACTATTAGAAATAGTAAACAAATTTACCAAGGTTTCAGAATAAGAGATTAACACAAAAATTGGTTGCATTTTTTAGGGTGCCTGGCTGGCTCAGTTAGGAGAGCATGTGACTCTTGGTCTCAGGGTCATGAGGTCGACCCTATTGGGTGTAGAGATTACAAAAAAATAAACTTAAAAGAATCAATTATATTCTAGAGGGTGACAATAAGCAAACTGTGAATGGAATTAAGAAAATACATTTATAGCAGCATTAAAACAAGTAGCATATATTTTTAAAAGAAGTACCAGTTATACTCTGAAATCAAAAGGCATTGTAGAAAGAAACTTAAAAAGACTTAAAGAAATGGAAAGAGATTCCATACTCCTGGATTGAAAGACTTAACAATGTTAAGAAGACGCTGCTCTCAAATGGATCTAAAGATTCCGTGCAATCAGAAGATTACATGCATTACATACATCAGAAGCCCCACTGACTCCTGTGGGAACTGATGGGGAAAGTCACATGGATATGAAAGGACACAGAATAGCCAACTCATCTTGGAAGAAAGCAAACTCATTCTTCTCAGTCCCAGTGCTGAGTACAAAGCAACAGGTCAACGTGGGGCTAGATGTGAGATCAGTGGACTAGAAGATCAATAACACTGCGTGTTGGTGAGGCGTGGCCAAGTCAACACTCATTCTCCTCTTGGTCAGAATGTAATGTAGCACAGCCACTTTGGAAAGAAATTTGGCAGTTCTCCCAAACCTTAAGAGTAGAGTCACGATATGATCTAACAACTCCCCTTTAAGGTACACACTCAGGAGAAACGAAAACATACATCAATACAAAGACTTCTGGGGTCATTCATGCTTGTGACAGCATTACTGATAATGACTCCAAACAGAAACAACTCCACCCATCTGGGATGACTGGGTAATGAATATGTGGATTATCCATAGCATCAAATAATACTGAGCCATTAAAAGGAAGTAAATACCATGGATTAAATTTAAAATATTATGCTGAGTAAAAGAAGCTCTTCACAAAAGTTTTCATGTTATATTATCCAATTCCCATGAAATGTTCACGTTGGATAAATCTATGGAGACAGAAGGGACAGGGAAATGCCTAGAGCTTGTGGGGCTGGGTTGTGTTGGGGAATGGCTGCTAGTAGATATGGGTTTTCTTTTGACTTAATAAAAATATTTGAAAATTGAGTACAATGGGGATGCCTGGATGGCTCAGTAGTTGAACAACCACCTTTGGCTCAGGTCGTAATCCCAGGGTCCTGGGACTGGGTCTCACATCAGGGAGCCTGCTTCTCCCTCAGACTCTGTCTCTGCCTCTGTCTCTGCACCTCTCATGAAAAAATAAAATCTTTAAAAAAATTGTTTGGGCAGCCCGGGTGGCTCAGTGGTTTAGTGCCGCCTTCAGCCCAGGGCGTGATCCTGGGGTCCCGGGTTTGAGTCCCACGTCAGGCTCCCTGCATGGAGCCTGTTTCTCCCTCTGTCTGTGTCTCTGCCTCTCTCTCTCTCTCTCTCTCTCTCTGTCTCTATCATAAATAAATAAAAATAAATCTTAAAAAAAAGAAAAAAAAAGAAAAATCAGCTAATAAAAAGTACCATTGCATCCGGCCATGCTTTTGCAATGTTTAAAAATTACCACATAATGATTCAGGAGGCACTTTATTAAACTCAAACTATGAATTCTATGCATGCCAATGCTTTCCTTGTGTTTTTGGCACAAATAAGAGTGTATAAAAGGTGTCGCCAGGGCTTCTTCTGTGCTGTTGGCTCTGGGGTGCTTTCTGGGTTCACTGTCATCCAGATCTCCCCATCAATGAGGAAATGCTGATGTTTTCCAGAAAAAAAAATGATATGCAAAGAGATTTTTTCAAATAGGTAACGAGGAGGTGGTATATTTATTCTGTCTTCACAGATTCAATTCATTGGGTGAAACCCGGAGCAAAACTCATTTTAATGAAATGCTTTGCAAACCAAAACTGAGAAAAAAAAAAAAAAAAAGAGCATCGCTGTATCGCTGTTCAGCAATGTTGAACTGACTAAACCATGATTACTTTTCTGAAAATAAAAATCGTTACATGCATACAAAAAGTAATCTTAATTAGGATTGAGAAGAGCAAGAAGGACTGTATTAAAGATGCTCATCTTTTATTGATCACATACATTTTTCATAAGAAGCCTCCTTTTTACTAGCTCAGGCTGATAAAAAAAAACCTACTATTTTACAAAATTGTGGAAACGATTGACCCATGACAGTGTAAAGCTGTTTTCCTAGACCTTCATTTTGCAGGGGCTTAGAGAAGCCAAGTGGGTGTTTCCTCAGTTTGTCAATCAGAGACTGTCTGCAAGGGGGTGGCCATAAGCTGGCAGTTCACACGCAGTCACGGGGTATCACTGGCCCCCACGCCATCACCTTGATTTCCACCAGGATGCCCCGAGCAGGAAGAGAGCACAGGATCACAGCCTTGGGTTCTGACCACAGGGCTTCCCGGGGAATGTGCCCCCTGACCTGTAGGCTCCCACCTTCCGAGCCCAATCACAAGCAGCAAAGCTTCCTTTACATGGATGCCTGAAGCTCAGAAGAGCAAGACCAAGCAATCCCGTAGACTGAGATAATTTAATGATCCTTGATCCCTCCCTGTGTATGGCTTCAGGGGCTTTCACGAGCAATGCAGCGATTCACACCTGCTTGGCACACACCCTGAGGGAGCCCAGATAAGAAAGTTGGAGCCAAGATTCCACCTCTGCTTACCAGACTCTGAAACTCATTTTCTTTCCAGTACACACCACTGCCTCTGTGTCTGTAGACAGGAAATGGAGTTGACTTGTTGCCATGGGGAAGGATAATAAGAAAGGCGGGATTTCAACCCATTCTTTATTGAGAACATAGAGAATCAAACCAAAGTCTTCCAGTGGGATTGCGGTGGGGTGCGGGTACTGTAAGATTTCGTTCTCAGCTCCAAGTCACATAAATCCCCTAGAGGGTGTAAATCTATAAAGGAGTTACGTTTTCACGTGACAAGAGCTGGAGAGGGGCAGTTGATGTGGGGCTCATGTCACCACTGGGAGTCTGGTTCCTTTTCTCTTCTGTCTCCAGTATTCAGCAGGTAATTCCCATCACCAAGTCACAAAATGATGATTCACCTGCACACTTTATGTCTCATTCCAAGGGGTAAAAGAGGGTAGTGCCAGAGGACTTCTTCTCCTAAACCTTTGCTTTTTTATGTGGATAGATCTGCCTTTTCTAAATTTTCACTTATGTGGCATTGTTTCAAACTGCTTCATCACAAGGAAATCTGGAAAGTACTTTTGCTTTCCAGTCCCTGAATAAAGGAAGACAGGGAAGAAGGGTGGTGTTAGGGTGACCAACTTGAAATATATACCATGGGGAACTGAGTCCTTCAATAGAATAAGAAGCATTTCCAGGATATCAAGAGAGTGAACAAATGTTTCTAGTTTGTACTTTCAGTGAATCTGATTTTCTCTTCTCTTAGAAATTATCACAAATACTGATAAAACACCATTTTGATGGTTCCCTTTACAAACACTCCATTAAGGAAAAGGGGTATAATTATTTGCGGTTGGGGACACACATCCACTTAGATGGGTGCCTGAGGGCGGTGATGATCGGTGGACAGAGCCAGAGTCAATGTTAAATGTGACTTTGATGCCCAAAGAGAAATAGCAAAACGGAATTGTTGGCATTAATTATTAAGTGTGTGGCACCTCAGCTTCACTCAAAAGTCAATGAATAACCCGTGGATGGTTAATACAGCGAATCCCGGGACACCGCTTTGCTATCCAGTGTAAACCAGAGGGATGTCCCAGCCTTTGATTAAATCTGTTTTCTGGGAGAGGCTACCATCACCCTGACACAATTGGATGTTTCTTTACTATTAACTCTGCTCATTTTACATGTGAGTACAATCAAGTGACAACACGCACATTTCTGTTTTGCCTCTGAAGGGCAACAATCTGTGTTCTTTTTGTGGACGTATCTGTGTGTTCAGTGTAATGGCTAAAAGGACTGATAATTAAGATGGGGTCAAATGCATGGGGAAATTCTGGAAAACCATGTCTGACACATTTGCACTTCTAAAAGAAGAGCTTTTACTCAGATTGGCAGCAAACCAAGGTCCCTGGGGTGAAGTTTGAAGCAGCAGATTTTCCACGCCCACGTATCAAGCTCTCTTGAAGGGTTCCTTGACTTCTGTCCCTTTTGCTTTAATCTTTTCTGGTCAAGAAGAGAAGGAGGTTTGCATTGAAAGGAAAATGCAAGGTTGGGACCTGTTAAGATCAGAAGAGTGGGTACTCTTAATGGAAATTGAAATCCAATAGAACATGCTATTTCTCCTTCCTGGAATGTTCCACTTGGTCTTCAGGGATGGCCTCCCTCTTCCGTCCGGTTCTCAGGGGGAGAGCCTTCCTTCCTCCCTGACACAGCACCACTTCTGAGAGACCGGATCCCACAATGTATGTCTTCATAATGGTTGTCAGTGTGTTCCTGGCTTATCAATGTGCCTGTTCACCTGTTCAGTGATTGAGTTTCTCCTTAGCCTTCCAATTAACTGACAGCAGGGACAATGCTCATTTATCTATTTAAAATTATACGTTGATCTTGGGCATCAATCCAAGTTCTGCAACCTGATGGAGCTCTGTTTATACTTACCGGCTCTGTTCAATACTGTGGAGAACATTTGAGCCCAGGGACAACTTTCTGGCCTCTCCCTTGGGGACCAGGTGTGCTCATGAAGCAGGCAGTCACCCAGGCATCCATTCACACAGTATTCAAGCTATGTTGGGTGGCCACAGTATGATAAATGTACACTGCACGTAGTGTGCTGCGTTGGAGGGACCCTTGGGTGGGCATGTCCATCGTAATCACCAGGTTCTAAATTGGGCAATCATGAGTCCTTGGATGATGTTTTGAGACCCTGCTAGTGTTCACACACCCTCCTTCTGCCTGCTTCTCAAGTCCTCTTTCCTCTGTGGTCCCTGGGGACACCAGTCGCGCTCTGTTCCCCACCTCGCTGCACAATGGCATCTGTTCCTGGCATGAGAACTCCCATGCTCTGTGGCCATTTCTCCCTTTGCCACTGAGCAGCAAGTTTGCCTCAAGTTTTATCAGCAACCAAGGTAATGAGAACTGATAATCTACTTTCACATTCTTTCAACGTGCTATGCTGTAAATTAATAATAGATGCCAATTTACAGGCAAATTCTGCATTGGGTTTGGTTCTAAATCAGCTTAGATCCTAGACTCCTGGTGTCAATTTGAACTCTTATTGGGACAGTGAACTCCCATACCGGAGTGTGAAATCGAGTCTGAGAGACTGTGTGGACGGTGGTGGATCTGGTATCCGGTAGGGAGGGCAGTGCCCACTCAGATCCAGCTGTTGGTTGCCAAATTAGAACTCAGGCTGAGAGTAAGCAAATCTAGTAAAGGAGGAGGAGGCAGAAATGATGCTTGTCAGTAATCTTGCTATTTAAAAAATGTTAGTAACTGATAAGATGAAATTTAAACACAGAACTAAGGGGATAGCACCATAGGGCTTTTTGTTTGAAAACTTGCATTTCCATCTCTGACCTAGGTAGATTCCTTCAAAAGCCATTATTTCTTTTCCAGTGGGTGATCGCATTGTATCAACATCCCTACCACTCCTTGAAGTTGATGTAAGGATTCCAACATACTTTCCACTCAACTTTTTAAAATGTTTGTATTTAGAATTAACAGTTATATGGGGACATCCCATTGAAATTAGAAACCGCAGTTGGTGTTAGGAAATTAAATAAGCCCAGTGTGAGAAATCAGAGCTATGATATGTACCATGTAAAAGAATTATGCATGTTTTCAAGTCTGTTCTGCTCATTCAGCTGATAAAATTGTGAAATGCTATTTTGCATTCATGGTTACAGTCAGATCGGGTGTGAAAGCTTTTCTGGAAAGCTGCGTCTAACATTACTGATTTTGCATATTTAATTCTAATATTACAAATAGTGAGATGCTGTTCAGGAGTCTGTACCTAAACGAAGCTGGCTTAAAGCAGAAGAATTGGAAAACAAGCATGCTTCCCCCAGACAGGCATTACTGGGATGCATATCTGCATCTAATAAATCTAATTCTACACAGGCATCCCCACTGATTGTTAACACAGAGACATTTTTATTGCAGTGTCTGGAATTAAGGAGGGCTGAGTAATCTTTACTATCCCAAACAGGCTTACACATCATGGTTTCAGGATTTTGGTGTTTTCTATTTTTTCAGGGGAAAATGTCTTACCCTTCTGGTATGTAATTCCTTATTTTCTTAGCTTTGAATCATGAGTAGAAGTAACAGGTAGAGACGTATTTCTGAGAGTATAATTCTTTCTGCCATAAAATACTGGGAAATAAAGTGCCTGGACATTAAATTGTGAGCTTATTAGTTGCTATTTAAACTTCAATTTCTCCTGGAGGAATAAAAAGAATTTGCCTTCATGAATAGGGATTGCCATTTCCAGCTCTGTTTTGGGTTGACTGAGGAAACACCACTGAGGTTTTGCACGGGAATGCCATGGACACCTGCCCGTGGCCATCCACATTGACGAAGGGCCTCGGCAGCCCATGTTAGAGGTTCCGGGAGAACATGGGGCTCACGGTGGATCCCGCACTGTGTCCACGCAAGGGCAGAGCCACCCAGCTTCTGTGCCTGGGGTGGAGGGAAAAGGAGAGGGCCCAGTGAGGATGCAGGGCCATGTGTACACGTGGTGACCATTCCACCTGCTGCCCGTGTTCCAGGCCCCCTTCCTAGTAAACTGGGAGGGCTGGTTGAGGCAGCTTCTGGGAACATTCAGTACATACTCAGCAACCATCTCTTTGGTGAGTGACTGGGTGGTCCAGGCAGGTACCAGTTACATCCAGGGTAGCCGAGATCCTGGACACCGGGTGAGACACTGAGCCCCAACCCAGGAAACTGACATCTGCCAGCCACACGGGTCAGGAATCGGTGCAGGGTCCTCACCTTGGAATGTCCTCATCTAGGCCAGACCAGGTTACGCACACACGGAGATGTAGGGATTTGGGCTCTAACGTTGGTGTGAGCTGTGACACATGAATATGGGCAGTGTTGAGCTCCAGAGGGCCTCCCCCTCCTCCATGCTCAGAGGCACCCCTGCCTGGGCACAAGCTGAGTGCCCTGAGATGTGGTTTCTTTCACAAACGGATTAGAGGCACCAGGGATGGCTCAGGCCACTAAGGGCAGCTGCGTGTGCAAAGGTGAGAGCTCTGCCCTCGTCAGTGGCTCTCTGGAAAAGTGCTGAGCAGACATAAAGCATCGATTTTGGTACAATTTGAAAAAGCGAAGCACCCAGCAGATATATCCAGGTCTGGAAAATACAGGCCAGTAGAATCTCCCCTTCTGCTCTCTCTCACTTTTTATATTATGTTGACCAGTTATTTGGGAAAGGAGAATAGAGAAAGACCCTTCGCCACTGCTCATCAGAGATCTCCTTCTCCCCCTTCCAACTGAAAAGGTCCCACCTATTTGGTGAACTTCTGTGGAGGGTCCAGCAAATGTGTCCTCAGGGCTTCATCCCTGGGTTATCATGGGACTTACTTGGTTAGCAACATTAAAAGTGCTTCATACCAGAGTTAACTGTACTAACAGATCCTTAGAATTTATTGGTCTTATAGAAATGTAATTGTATACAACTGTAACTTCATATGACTTTAACATTATATAATACAACTGCAACTTTTTTAAAAAAGATTTTATTTATTTATTCATGAAAGACACAGAGAGAGAGGCAGAGACACAGGCAGAGGGAGAAGCAGGCTCCCTGCCGGGAGTCTGTTGTGGAACTCGATCCCAGGACCCTGGGATCCCGCCCTGAGCCAAAGACAGACACTTAAGTGCCCCAATACAACTGTAACTTTATATACAACTTTGAGCAAATACCATTTTGTCTCCCCCACAGCTCTTCCATCTAGGAGTTTAACTATTCCATACACCTGGTGGCCATTCGTGTATCTTCTTTGAAGAAATGTCTGCTCAGGACCTTTGTCCATTTTTAAATCAAATTATGTTTTATTTTGCATTTGTTTATTTCTGTTATAGAGTTGTAGGGGATTGTTAAAAGGAGTGGTTTGATCAGGTAACACTTAAATACGATATATTTGTAAGTCTTGGTGCACCACATTCACAGGCACACAAATGCAGAGACAATCCTGCATGTGTGCAGGCACAGACAGGGGATGGTCAGGACTTAGAGAATGGCCAAAAAGCAGCCGAGTAGAGAGGACCTAGGGCACATGGGATACCCACTTACCATCTCAGAAGGCTGGGGATATCTCAATTGCTTTTTCATTATCACTTCACTTCAAAAAAATTAAAAGAAATAAAAGACCAAGAGAGGGATATTTGCAGAGGGGATGGAAAAGTGCATAAATACAAATGTTTATCTGGAAAAAGACAACCAAACACATGCATTTCAAGAGCGAAAAGGTGCATAGCCTTTTCCGATTTCTCTTCTCCTCTTGATGAAGGTGAATTATTTAACACACTCAATAAATTTCCAGTTTTCAATTTAATGAGCCCCACATTTGGCATACTATATTCTGTTAGGCTTTCAACTAAAGTCTGGAGATAAAAGGTATTATACTTCAAAGAAATGTGATAGTTTTTTCTATCTCGCATATTCAACTGGCATAAATTCAGACAGACCGTATCAGACCTCAGTGAAATCCACATAAGAAGTTTTCCCTGTTTGTTTTCAAAGTTCTCATAAATTGCTCTCTTCCAGGCTATAATTGGCCTTTGTGAAGAAAGGGAGTGTTTGAATGTGCAGATAAACACATCTGCAGAAAGTCTACAGATTTAGGGCCTGAGCTACTAAAGCAGATCCAGAAAATATAAGAGAACAGCTAAGAGAATTAACTAAATATGAGAGAACATAGTCGAATTTTTAAAAATGTGAAATCAAGTTTATCCAGATTTGTAATCATGAAAAGTGCCGTCCTTTGGACCACTTTTGCTTTGCAGATGCCGTTTCCAGCCCAACCCAGCCCTGCCCACAGCAGGATCCTGTCCGGGACACTGGCCCCCTGGTTTCCCCATCCTTCTGGCAGAGTGGGAGCCCTGTAGTCCTGTGCTGTCTGGGCTGGAAGACACGGTGAAGCTTCTTTTCCCTGAACTTTGCTTTCCCTCAATGTGCATCCTGTATCCTCCATGCGCTCTAGATCGAAGTTTGGAAGTCAGACGATAGAGCTTCCTGAGTCCCACTTCCCTGATCACTTCTGAAGAGTCAGATGATAAGTACCATCTCTGGTTTGGAGCGAACAGGATTCACTCTCGGCCTTGGAGAGCACAGTTTGGTGACTTTGACTAAGGTGTCTCCCCATTCTGCTCCCCAACTTTCTTGTTGATAAATATAGGTGCAAGAGTTACTTCCTCCTGGTTCCCCATGAGGAGAAAGGACAGGGGTCCAGTTTGCATAAAAGGTAGCACGAGGCCAGGCACATACCGGTGACACACATTGGTGTTTTATGGAATAAAAAGAACCAGCATGTGGGCAGCTGGGTGGCTCAGTGTTTGAGCGTCTGCCTTTGGCTCAGGTCGTGATCCTGGACTCCTGGGATCCTGTCTCACATCGGGGGGCTCCCTGTAGGGAGCCTGCTTCTCCCTCTGCCTATGTCTCTGCCTCTCTCTCTCTCTGTGACTCTCATGAATAAATAAATAAAATCTTTAAAAAAAAAAAAAAAGAACCAGCATCTGTAATCCAGGTCCGCTTTGGGAGGCCTGTTTGCAAGCACTGGGTTCTTTCATCTATATGCCATATGGAGCTACATTTTTTGCAGACACCTGAGTTCGGAAATAAATGACCTTCTCAAACCGCACAGCCAGCAGTAAAGGCAGAGGACCTTGCAGCCATCCTTCCACCCTGAGCCCATGATCTCCCCTTCACATCATGTTTTCTCTTCAGTGTCCAGCGCAAGTTGCTCACACTTGGACAATTATGGAAAAAGATGGACCAGGTAGAGGGTCTTATTCGAGGGTTTTGGAAATAAATCTTCCTTACACTTAGGGATGAGTCTGGGGTCCTCTTGCTCCTCCAGCCATTTAGCCACCGAAGAAAGACCACGTCTAGAGACCATGAAATGGTGGGTGCAGCCCACATAGCAATGATGAGTGTATTTTGTTTGATTCCTACAACATTAAAAAAAAAAAAAAACCCTTGTATTATAGAAATTTGCAAACATATGCTGAAGTAGAAAGAGAGATATGACATTCTCTAAATATACATCATCCATTTTCAATAATTTATCAACTCCACACCAAGGAGGGTGGGTCACCTGCCAGATAGTGAAGACCTGTGAGTTTAGGATCTTTTTCATGTGCTGATTCAATTAAAAGATGGAAGAAGTGGTTTCTGACCTCAACTCCCATCTCAGTGAGATGAAAATGAACAGAAGCCCATCTCTAACCAAACACTAACACGAGTGGTGTACCATGTTGTCAGGAGGGAGTCCTCACTGCGTGCTGGCTGGGCCTTGGAGGAAGTGCAGCTTTGCAGAGACAGGATCATGGGGGGTGGGGAGAGGGTGGTTTTCAGAACCACAAAGTGAAGGTGCTGCTCCGACCAACCTCTGTGGTTGGGTCTGAATGGACGATTCATTTCCGATCCCACAGGGATCCCTGAGGCGAGGCTCTCTGAACACCCCTGTAATCCACGGTGGGTCTGGACCCCGGGACTCTGCTCTGCACCTGAGCCACCGAGGCTGTGAGCAACCTGACCACCAGATGGACGGGTCTGGAGCACGGCAGCGCTTGGAGCACATCTGGCACCAGAATCGAAGCCTTCTTCTTTTCTTTCTGCCGGAAAGGGACACCCCAAATCTAAGCCTCTAATCATGGAGGCTGGCAGGAGTACCAGCAGGGGGGGCGTTTCACGAGAGGCTCTTGGGAGGCGGACCAGGAGGTTCAGGTGAAAGACAGGGTGGAGAGGGGACTTCCTACAGCTGAGGAGGAAACCAGCCTTTGGAAGCAGAGAGCAGGGGTGGCGGTGCCTTCAAACCTCCCTGCGGTCACAGAGTCCAATCTTTGTAAATTACAAGAGTAAAAATTGTAGCAATTATAGTGACAATAATGGTAACACTCTGAGTTACTGATTCCACCTTAGGGTTTGGCCCCTCGCTAGCACTTCACCAGCTGATCAAATTCAGCTGATGCTGCCCGCATACATCACAGTTTCTATCGATACTCCCATTGTATAGAAGAGAAAACCGAGGCCCAGGAAGACACAGTCCAGCAAGGTGGTTTGGTTCCTGACTGGCAGGCCGGGGACGCAAGCCCAGCATACAGGTCAGGCTCCTGACCCTGAGCAGACATGTCCCCAGCCCCCCTTTCTGCCAGGTCACAAGGAGGAGAGGACTTGAAAATCGGCATGCATTCTTTTTTCTTTTTTAATAATAAATTTATTTTTTATTGGTGTTCAATTTGCCAACATACAGAATAACACCCAGTGCTCATCCCATCAAGTGAATTCTTTTGGCCTTGATAAACCCCGGGGAATCTTCTCAACCTGGAGGTGTAGCAGAGGCCCGAAACCAGACCTTCCCTTCCTCACTCACAGCTTCCTGGTCTCCCCCAAATTTTGGGTCACTCTTCCCAAGTCCCCACTTTTGGAGCACAACGTGAAATACTACAGCAGAGTGTTTGCTCTTGCAAAGCTTGAGCTGCAGATTATTCTCGCGGAGGGGATAACAGAGTTGTCAGAAGCAGCAGGGAAGGAAGTAAATGTTGCTGTGAATTTGTCAAACCTTTGCTAACAGGACTACCGACGTGGAGAGAATTAGCCCCAAATTAATTTCATTTTCGTTTTTTTTTTCACTAGGTGATTTGGATTGGGATTTTTAAAATGGCTTTCACCGTGTCAAAGCGAGGTTTTTAGACATGACATTCCACGGTTTAATTTAGGTAGACAGAGTAAAACATTAAAAATCAAAGATACCTACAGTCCCCTCTCCTAATTAGTATGTGCCATTATAGAGACATTTGGGTAATTTGTGTCATATAAAAATTCGTCAAGGGTCTGGTTTGAAATCCTACAGAATATTGCTCTCAGTTTACCATGAGAACACACTACATAGTCATGTTCATGATAGAAGGGCTGTAAGTATGCAGGCACCTGGGTGGCTTAGTGGTTGAGCGTCTGCTTTCGGCTCAGGACGTGATCCTGGAGTTCCAGGATCGAGTCCCACATCGGGATCCCTGCAGGGAAACTGCTTCTCCCTCTGCCTCTACGTGTGTGTGTCTGTCTCTGTGTGTCTCTCATGAATAAATAAAATCTTAAAAAAAAAGAGCTGTAAGTACATCTTGGGACTCCCTTCACTATCCTTCTGGGGCTCCCTTTGACTTCTCCTGTACTAGGTCTTCTTCTCAGACCCTGTAAATTTTTCTTGCTTGGTTGCTTTATTCCCTCATTTTGGGAAAGCACTGTACCCAGGAGCATCCTAAAATTGTAGTAGATAATTTTTTGAGATCTTACATATCTGGAAAATGTCTTTATTCGACCCTATTTTTGGTCGCTGCATATCACACTTTAATATATAAAGCAATTTCTTTCAAATTTTGGAAGGCACTGCCTCACCAGCAGATAGTAGAAGAAAGCAGGATCAGATCTTTCAGGAACATGGAATGCATAACCGATTCTTCTACACAAAGGGGAGTTAGACACCTGGCAGAGAGTTAGGAGTGAAATTAATGATCCTGATCAGTATATGGAAAATCACACACATGCAGATAATCATCAACTCAAGAGATAAAAATTAATATTGGAAAGCCAACTATTCCTAGGATACTACAAGTCTCGGTTTGAATAAAGTTTAGATAATTGCACATTTGAACAAAATGAGGCTGAATATGCACACAGACAATGGGGCAGACCATAAATAACAGTAGAACCTGGACCCAAATTCCAGTCTCCACAGTAACTGGTCCAGGAGCCCAATCAGAACATCCCAAGCAACTGGCCCAGAGAGGCCGGAACTTGGAAGTAGGAATCCGGATGCATAAAGAAAACAAATAAAACAGAAGCAGCACGTTGCACAGATCAAGGCCACGTGCCATTCATCAAGGAGGGTGAGAAAATATATGTACCTCTGCGCCGAAAGTCAGAAAAAAAATAAATGAGACGGAGAGAGCATGGAGACAAGGAGGAAAGACTTGGTGAAATGAAAAGAAATAAAGACATCTAAGCATCCTTGCAGGGAACTCTGAGGCCTGGACAGTGATGGTGGATCTGGGATTCACATAGGAATTTACAAACTTGCAGTGAGTTACTGGCATCCAAATCTCGTCCTACCACCTGTTTCTAGGTGACCTTGGGCACCGAGCGTCTGTTTTCTCACCTGTGAAGAGGAATAATAGTATCTACTTCTTAGCATTGGTGACAATTAGATAATGTATGGAAATCTCCTACCACAGGGCTTGACAGATAATTAGGTGTTAGTGAATGTTTGAGATGATAATTATGTGACGCTCTATGTTTATTTGGATTTTTAATGGAATTTCCAAAATTATGTCTTATGAGAAAAACAGATGTGTCTTAATCTCCTTTCTGCCTCTCCCCAGTCTGCAGCTCTCAAAAAACACATTTGCATGTTTAATTGTAAATGAGTGAGAAGAACACATTTTGTAAGAAAGATGAAGACAATTAAAGACAGAGCAAGCGGACCTCTGAGTCCCCTTGTCATGTCTAAAAAGCCATGAGGTTGCAGGTGGAAAGAATACCGGACCCAGGAAGCGATTATCATATTCTTAGATCTAAGTGATGCAGGCTGTCCATCTGGGGACCCAGAGGGGGTCCTGCAGGATCAGTCTAGGAGGTCTTTGGCTTTGCAAATGAAGGAAATGAAGTGTGAGCCAGCAGGAGGTAAGAGCAGAGTTTTTGAAGACAGAGAAAGAGCAGATTTAGAATAAGTGTCCGGGAGTCTCAGGAAAGAAAGGAGAGAGTCTTGTCTTTGTTTGGGGTCTGGGGTTTTAACTGAAGACCTTGGTCTGGCATATGTGTCCCCTCAGGCATCCAGGAACTGTTTAGTACAAAGACGAGGACACATGTTATTCCTTGGAGCCAGAAGGCCTTGGCATCGAGATGACCAGCTCTGGTGGTTCTGGAATATGCATATGATAGATTCATCTCATCATCCTCACCTGGCGCTTCCTTAGAGGTTGTCTGTTTTAGAGAAATCATAAACCTTCATCCCTTACAAGGCGGATACACACTGCTTGCATTACAAGGCTTATGTCCAGTGGAGGTCCTAGTAGAAATAGAAGCCAGAAAAGAAGGAGAGGGGAAAAAAACAGCCTTTTCTTTCATGGGGTCCTTTTGGTTTCCTTGTCTCATAAGTTTGGGGAATCAAATGTCACAGGAGCTGATTTTCTTGAAATAAGGTTCTCTCTCAGGCAACCTTTCTCATCCCACTTTAATAGAGACGTGGCTAGAGACATGTGTCTCTTTCCTTTGTCTATGAGAAAAGCGCCAGCCCAAGAATGCGGATAAACAGCGTCAGACATTGGTTCCAGTGTGAGGGAGAAGCAGTGCACGGCAGAGATTCTGCAAACTAGAAGCTCTGTCTGAAAAGAGGCAACACTACTCAGTTCCTGCACTGGGTGCCACGTGGGAGGCAGGCCTAGTGCTGGCAGGTCCAGGATCTATCTTCCCAGAAACAAGAGAAATGCAGATCGTAGCATGAACTCACCTAATTGTAAAATATTGCCTAAACTATTCCTAAAATTCTGGTTGAACCAAACAAAATGTTACATGTCTCCAGACCAGATGTGGTCCACAATTGGACAAGTTTTGAGCATTTTCTTAAATTCACAGGGGAGAGATGATCTTGTGTCCTTTTGTTACAGATTGGAAAACTGAGGCCCATGAAGTCATTTGGGAACCAGCGGCCCGGCTGAACCAGGAGCTCACATCCTCAGTGGTCCCGTCCAAGACCCAGGAACGGAGAGAGGACAGCAATGTGCACGCACCCCACCTGAGCTGGTCCTTGCCCAGGAGGGAGGCTGGCCCTCAGCCTCAAGTCAGCGTGCAGGAGAGGCTCTGTCGGCCTGTTACATATGCAACTTGAGTCTATGCCATTAAGAGCAGGCATCTGTTGCATCTTATTATGAATTTATTAGGAAGCATGAATAATTAAGGTGTAAATACCTAAAACATCGTTTTGGTCTTAGGTTCTGATATGTCTTCATTTCTTGACATCCCAGGGATCGCAAACATGAAGGTGGTGTGGTCTGTCTGGACCTTCGGGGCAGCCCTTTCCTGATCTGGGAACCGCGGGTAGAATAAGGGCTTCTCGTGCCTACCACGAAAAGTGGATGTGTTGCCTGTTCTGGTTAATCCTGTCTTCTGCTTTTCCTGAACCAGAATTCCATTTTCCGCATTTAAAAACAAAACAATGTGTTTCTATGCAAAAACGAACGAATTGTCCTCTGGCAGAGTAAGCTAGTGTCACTCCCAAAGTGTTTTATGTTAGTTAAGGGATCTTATCCATAAAAGGCACTCACAACCAAGTTCTGTTGTCTTTAATAGAAGTCAATGTTTGTCATTGGTTTGGTGGCGCTCCATCTTTCTTTATTCAAAGACCAGAAGCACATATTATCCCATTTCGGAAGAAGTTTCAGAAAATTCTTTCCCTGGGTTCCTGGGTGGCTCAGTTGGTGAACCATCTGCCTTCAGCTCAGGTCATGATCCTGGGGTCCTGGGATCGAGCCCCATGTTGGCTCTCTGCTCAGCAGGGAGTCTGCTTCTCCCCTGCCTCCCCAGCTTGTGCTCTCTCTATCTCTCTGTCTATCTAATAAATAAATAAAATAAAAAAAGAAAGAAAGAAAATGTCTTCCTTGTGTCTTCGGCTGATTTAAATGGATCTCCTATAGCTTGCCCTACTTTCCCATTCTTAGCTGCAGACAAGCGTGGCTCTCAGTCATAAGGCAACACGCGTCGAGGACTCGGGGTCTCGTCCTGTGTCCTTTCTCCGGGCTTACTCCTGGTTTACCTTCTCTCTCATTCATAATCCCAGTGAAAAAGAGGTCTGAGGAACATTGCTTTAGAGATGGAATATATATATTCCTCCTGGAATTTTTAATTCTTCAGGAAAGAACATTCTAGAGGGAAATATGCTCTTCCCAGAGGGGATGTCAGAGTTTTTCTGAGCTGATCTCAGTAACTAAAGATACTTGCATGTTGGAAGGATGGAAAGCGAGTGTCCGGTCCTGCCCCAGAAGCTGGTGGTATCCTCTGTGTTCCACCACTGGCCTCCAGTTCCGTAGAAACATCAAATCTTACAGGATGATGGTCCTCCAGTAAAGCACAACTCCTTTTGGGTTTAAGAGCACCTGCACTCCCTGGGGACTTCATAGATGAGCATGAACAATGTGAATAGCTCTCAAAATCCAAGCTAAGGGAAATATTTTAGAAGTAGGATGAGAATTAGAGCATCATTATTTAAATGAAAAACACCAAAAAATCACCACATATTTTCTATGTGTTTTTCAGGACAATTGTCAAACATGTTGATGTTTCTGGACAAGCTATCTGAACATCATAGCAAAGCTTCAGGTACATTCCTTAGTATTGTGGGCGTCTATGTGTGTGGGTCTCAGTTGATCAATAATCAACGTTGTGGCCGCACCAGTCCTGTTCTTCTTACTATGATTGCAAAATGCCCTCAGCAATGAGCATCAAACTTTGGGAGGATACGAGGTTCATTACTTAAGAGTCCTGGAAATTACATGGCTTACTGGGGCCACACAGCAGGTCACAGTTAGAGACAGGGGAGTGCAGGAGCCTGTGGTTCTCCTTTTATTAAGAGTCCAGGATCTGGGGCCCAGGGTTTCATGAACTCACTCTTACCTGGTGAATTTAAAATATAAAAATGCGGTTTAGCGCCACCGTCAGTCCAGAGTGTGATCCTGGAGACCCGGGATCAAGTCCCACATCAGGCTCCCTGCATGGAGCCTGCTTCTCCCTCTGCCTGTGTCTCTGCCTCTCTCTCTGTGTGTCTCATGAATAAGTAAATAAAATCTTAATATATATATATATATATAGTCTCTTAAATTGCAGATAGAAAAAGAAAATGGGGCCCCAAGCAACCAAGAGCTCAAAAACAGAGGAGCCCGAAGAGGGGTAGGGGTTGGGGTTGGGAGGGTGCCTGGGTACCTAGGCCTGTAGCTGGTCAGGCGTGTACTGAGATGGGTGCCTGGGCAGTCAGAGCTTCCCATCAGGTGCTCACATTGTGAAAAGAAAACAGGAATTGCCAGGGTTATGTGACCGCATCCCAACCCTGTTTTGTGCTCAGAAATGCTCCAGAAATGCTCCAGCCCCAAGACCCACCTCTGTCCAAGCAGCAGATGAGCTGCAGGTGGAAAATCCGATGTGGTCAACATGGGGAACGGTGCCAGGCTCCCTGGGAAGGATGTGACAGATGTCCCTCATGCTAAAACAAAGCAACAACCTCTTCCTAGCATCCTCACGTGAAAGAAGAACGGGGTCTAAGGAAGCGCCCTCAGAGAGTAACGGGCACGTACCTGCCCTGACTCCGTGGGTCAGAGCCAAAGCCTCGTGAGGTGTAGGAGCCGTGCAAAGGCAAAGCTGCCCCTGGAGGAGACGTAGAGCTGGGCAGAGTGAACTCCAACGACGTGACTCCAGTTAGAAGAAAAAAAGCTGAGGCTTCTCCTCCTCTTCCTCCTCCTCCTCCTCCTCACCCTCTTCCTCTCTCCTCTTCCTCCTTCCCTGCCTCCTCCTTCTCCTTCTCCTCTATCATCTCCTTCTCCTCCTCTCAATTAACTTCTGTCCTGAGAACAAGCAGATCCACAGTTGGAAGGAGGAGCAAAGCAGGGAAGTGGCATCCGAAGTGAGTTTCTGCTTTCTCTTGGACTCGCTCTGACAGCTGGCTGAGGCCTTCCCGGTACTGATCTTACTCGTGATTCACCACGAGGCCCGGCAGCACTAGGAGCCTTTGTTGCCTCTCTCTGATTGACGAACGTCATTCAGGCCACCTTTCTACTTATTTGCTGCCACAGATGATGTGTAACCCCATTTCAAAGCTCAAAGTCCCATACAGCAAATGTAAAGTTTAAAAATAAAATTCCTGCACAAGGTGAAACAGCCACACCTGGGCCCCTCTAGGTATATCATTTTATACTTTTGCGTACACGCCTTTCACAGGTCCTGTAGGACAAATTCAGCCTCCGTACTCGGAGGGAAACTGCCCTCTAAGTTAACATAGGAGATTGGTTTGTATTTTTCCAAATGCTGGAAGCCAAGCATCCACCTTACACACAAGTTTAAGTGATCAGTTGTCATTCAGATCAAAGAGAAACCAGAAAACCTTAAATGGGCGGGGGGGGGGGGGGGGGAGCTGAGTGGCTCCGTTAAGCATTTGACTCTTGATCTCAGCTCAGGTCTTGATCTTGGGGTCATGAGTTCAAGCCCTGGGTTGGGTTCTACACTGGGCATGGAGCCTCCTTAAAAAAAGGAAAGAAAAAGAAAGAAAGAAAGAAAGAAAGAAAGAAAGAAAGAAAGAAAGAAAGAAAGAAAGAAAAAGAAAGAAAGAAAGAAAGCGAAGAAAGAAAGAAAAAGAAGAAAGAAAGAAAAAAAGAAAGCTTCAGATTAATTTGAAGTCAGCTTTCCTACAGTAAGTGGATACATACCTACCATACCTACCATTAGTATGGTATGTATCAGCTCGAAAATGAAAAGCAAGTTGAAATTTAAAAAACTGAAATAAGGGATCCCTGGGTGGCGCAGCGGTTTGGCGCCTGCCTTTGGCCCAGGGCGCGATCCTGGAGACCCGGGATCGAATCCCATATCGGGCTCCCGGTGCATGGAGCCTGCTTCTCCCTCTGCCTGTGTCTCTGCCTCTCTCTCTCTCTCTGTGACTATCATAAATAAAAAAAAAAAAAAAAATTAAAAAAAAAACTGAAATAATGTCAAATGACAGGCTGGTCCTAAATAGTTCACAGATGGGACTGTGCCTCATTTATCTTGGTGTTTTGGGCGCAGAGCATAGACATCATACTTAATGTTCATTGAATTACGTCATTAAAGATAAAGAGAGAAATAAGCAGGATACAAATGAGAAGCAGATTTTACTGGAAAAGCACGGGGAGATGGAATATCTCTGGACCTGCCACTTACTTTCTGACCTTGGATAACATGGATTAATGTATCTGGGCTGTGATGCGGCGAGGGGCTGACCTGTGTGTTCTACGGGGTCCTGGCTTTCTGTCATCTCCATCACTCCGCAGGCAGAGACAGGCATGGGGATCTGAGTGTAAGGTCATGGCTGCTGGCTTTAAGTGGACCAAATGGACAGGCCGAGACTCGCTTCTAGATGATGCACAAGAGGATGCTTCGCTTTGTTTGGGAGCAGCAAGGAGATGGGAGTTCTATAGAGTGGCCTCCAACTCACAACGGCATGTTAGCCCTATGTTCATGATGCATTTGTTGAGAAGTCCGGTCATCTAAAAACATTGTCCCACCTCATTGTCTCTCCTCTGGATATGTTTCTGCTCTAGTTTCTGGGTTTTTTTCTTAGTTTTTAGAACATGGAGATTTCTATATTTCCCTCATAAGATTTGCTAGGTAGGCGTGTATGCAAAAGTGATCTTCAATCTCTTGCATCTAGATGGTGCCAAGTGGGAGTGTATCTGGTTGTTTTACACTCCCACACTGCCCTTGGCAAACAATTTTCCAAAATGGCCATCATGATTTATCACATGCCACGTGCTCTTCAAAGTGGTGTCCATACGGCTCCAATAGAGGTGCCATCTACGTCCCTGCCCCCTGGGCATACCTGTCATTACGGCGGCAGTCATGCTATGTGATGTCCATGGCTAGGCCATAAAAAGCTTCCTCCGCATCCTCTAGGTGCACCTGCTCTTGGAACCCAGCCACCGTGTTGTGAGGAAGCCTGAGCAGCCCGTGAGGAGGCCCCCACCTCACAGCCAGGCAGGGCCTTGTGCAGACAGCCACCCCGGAAAGTCACGGTCCCAGTGCGTCCTTCAGGTCGCCGTTGAGTCACCTCCGCTGATGCTGGGTGGAGCAGTGAAGAACCAAGCCTGCCAAGCGCTGACCAATTTGCAGGTTTGTAAACAAAATAAATCATGTTTCTTCAGCCTATATGCTTTAGGTTGGTAACAGATAACCCGAGCTTTTCTTTTCTTTTTTGGCCCAGGGGAAAAAACACTTATCAGTGTTCAATAAGATGAAGTAAAAAGGTGAAGAACAGATTCCTTTTTCCTTCAGCTTATTTCCAATAGCGTCCGTGTTTCCTCAGAAGTTAGAGACACGTAGGATACTTTTGTTTAGTTGTTTCTTTTCTTTCACTTTTTTTTTTTTTTTTTTTTTTTGCGAACATGTTAGAACTATCACATCCTGCCAGGCGTAGAATAAATTGGTACAATTTTTTGAGAAGATCTGGTTACCTTGAAGACACGTATTCCCCCGTGATATAACAAACCCACCTCTAATTATTTACCCTGGATAAATACATACATATGTGCTGCAGAGCTCATATGTTAAAATATTCATAGCAGTTCTAGGCAGAGAGTAAAAGAAAATTTTAAAAAAATCTGAAGGAGGGACGCCTGGGCGGCTCAGCGGTTGAATTGCCTGCCTTTAGCTCAGGGCGTGACCCTGGGGTCCCGGGATCGAATCCCACATCGGGGTCCCTGCAGGGAGCCTGCTTTCTCTCTGCTTGTGTCTCTGCCTCTCTCTGTCTCTGTGTCTCTCATGAATAAATAAATAAAATATTTTTTAAAAAAGAAAAAAAAATCTGAAGGAATTAGGAGAGCTTAACCCCAGGGGCAGGCAGGAAGCAGACTTCACGAGAAACCAAGAGATTCTAATGAGCTATTTTGAGAAGCAGTTTGGGGAAAGGGCTGCGATTCAGACACTAGTCACACTAATCCCAAGCTTCTTGGATTCAAATCCTGGCTAGGATGTGTCCTAGCAGTTTCACCTGGAGTGGATGTCCTAACCTCTTCCTTTTCCTTGCAAAATGGGGTTACTAGCCACATCTACTTTGCAGAAGCCTGACGAGGATCCAGCTGGTGAATGCTGGAATGCTCTGCCTAGAGGGACTAGTGTTTGCAAAGAACAATGGCAGGTGTAACGCCTGACCTCACAAAGACAGGCCAGGGAGCTCCAGTTCTGGGAGCTGGAGGCCACTGACGTCAGTGCCAGCTCTCTTCTTCCTGCTGCACACTGAGAGGTAAATAGTCTAAAATATTAGATGGGAAAAATAAAGAAAAAAAAAAAGAGCATTTGCAAAAGCTGGAGGAGAGAAGAGGTGAGAAACCAATGTGACGGGCCAGAGGACACGGTCAAGGGTCGAGACTGTCAGGCTCCAGGAGGCACCAGTGACATCACGGCTATTGATATTCTTGTGGGAAAATAAATACCAAGAAAGCAGAAATGGGGATCAATACTTTTCCATTCATACAGGCTGCCCTTTGAGAAGGAAGGATGACCTAAATCTCCAAGACAGCAAAATCACAGGCTTTCTCTCCGCTTCAATTTGCCCCAAATTTCTTCCATCCCTTGAATCACTCCGGGACATTCCTTGTGACCTTCCTGGGGAGGAACAGCTCTTCATTCTTCAGGAAAATTGACTTTGAAATAAAACTTTCATATGCATTTGAAAAGAGGTCCATCTGTTTTTTTTTTTTTTAAAGAGATCAAATACACCTTTGAAAACTAGGGGAGTCCTAGCTTTTGTTGGGAAGTACAAAAAGAGGTGTGACTTTGAAGATCCCTCAAGGAGTCCTGATGGATGTTTGAAGGAGAGAATATTTTTATTCAGGATATTTTTATTAATTTAAATAATTTAAATTTAATTAATTTTATTAATTGGGTCTTCAAGCAAATTAATGTCAGGAAGTTCTTTGGGTGACAGACACTGTGGTCACATCAGCATCCGCAGGGACTGGTACTTACCAAGTTGCCGACACGGGTTTGTGAAATGAATCATGGCTGGAATCACCCAAGACCAGGGTGTTCGTACACACCCCAACGTCATGACCAGTGGGGCTGCTCTTTACCAGTTACTGGATGCGCATTGAGAGGCTAAGTCACTTGCCCAAAGGCATCAAGTCTGAAAATAATAGATCTGGGATTTGCACCCAGGCAGCCTGACCTACATCAGAACCGTCAACCTCTTCATGGACTAACTGGGAGTAGAGAAGAGGGAGGAAAATAAAGCAGGAGCAGAAGAGTGGCAAATGGAAAGAACAAGAAGCACCCCATCTGGAAGCCATCTGTCAGCAATCAGAGGACTCTGCCCAGGGACATACAGCCTGGGATGAGATTGCTCGGTTCAACTCACCATCTTGCATAAAGATGGGGCTGCATTTCCTTTTCCAGAAGGGTGACCACATGTGTCCGGGAAGTGCCCGAGTAGCCAGGAGAAAAGAAAAAAAAATCATTGCATGATTATTTTGGGATTATTCAAGTTTTGAATTATGTCATTTCTGCTTGATGAGTCTGTCATGTGAAATATAGTCCCCCTACGTGTTCATATATTTTTGATTATTTAATTTTGTATAGATAATATCACAGGAAGTGCTGTATATTTTACTACTCCGAGCCAGTGTTAAACTGTCCGTAAAACAAGGTTTGAAACAGTATCCAAATCAAGGAGACAATGCGAAGATGAATCGGGATCATATTTGTTAAAAAGACTCCTAAAGAATGTCCCCTTCTTTTTGATTCAAACCCCACGTCCTGATGTCAGGGTGAATTATCAGAAAATCTCTGGTATTTTTATTCTCCTGGCTAAATTAGCACCATAATGGAGCAATATCATTAACTAAGTTTACAATCTATTCAGCCAACCAGCTGTGAAATAATGCGGTTCTTTGATGGTTTATTACTAACTTGGATGGTATCTATTATTCTCAATTATTCAAATATAATAATATTGAATTAGCATTTCATATCACATGGCAGTTCAACTGACATGCTCTGAACTTGAATAAAATGGAACTTCACTATGGATTCACAGAACTGTATATTTTTCTGTTTCCTCATTGGTTTACTTGTGCCTTTTCTGGGGAGCCATCTGGGTGAGTCCCCTTGGGCTGGGGGCTCTCAGTGGAGCTTGCTGGCACCAAGTTTTCAGGAAGGGAGAGATGATGCTCAGTGGGGAGATACAGCAAAGAATCCAACCCTCCTGAGGTCAAGGGGATTGGGAGGGGAGAGAGAGATGGAGATGAAGATGAGCGACAGGACCCTTTCCCATGGCCCCTGATGTACCCTGTATAGTGACCGAAGGAGGGTTTGTCCCTTTCAGGACCAATGACATTTGGGGCCGGATCATTTTTTTCTAGTGGAAGCAGTCCTGTGTGGTGGAGGTGGTCCTGGGCAGGGGAGGATGTTTAATAGCATCCCTGGCCTCCACCTGCTAGATGCCAGTGGCATCTCCTTCCCAGTCAGGACAGCCAAAAACGTCTCCAGGCATTTTCAAATGTATTCTGGGCAGGGGTGCAAGATTTCCCATTTGGGAACCATTGAACTAAACCTCTGTGATTCTTGCTGAGATTGGACATTATAGAAACCGAAGAAAGGGCTCAGGTTGATGTCTGGATTAACAAAGGGAGAAGGAAAACAAAAACATGGAGAGAAATGTACAGAGGTGCCCTGGAGGAAGTAAGGCCCCCAGATATTTGCAGACATTGTATGTGTGTGTGTGTGTGTGTGTGTGTGTGTGTGTGCGTTGGGGGGAGCAGTTGGTCACAGGTTCTGGCAGAGGGTTGCATTGTTGGGCAGGTTGGGCAGGTTGTATGCAACCCTGGGAGGTTATGGTTCATAGTCACAGTCATCTTAGATTTTTATAATCCTCAAGACAATATTCTGGGAGGCAGTACCATACTTTATTGAAAATCATGATTTTCATTTGTTTGATTGATCATTATTTTCCTAAATCACGTTTTAAAAATACCATTCTGGTGAGCTGCAGAGTTGGACAAGAAAAAGCAAATTTTATTTATGTAGATGTTTAAGGGAAGGGAGGCTTTATTACAACTGGTTGGGTAGGTGGGTTTTAGTGTGAGTGAGTGAGATTTGGAAAAAATGTGTGAGAAATTGTTAACAGTGCTTCTACCTGGAATATGGGCCTAGTTGTGGATGATCTTGGGGCGACTTTCTCCTTATACATTCATGAATAAATTGTGTATGACTTTGGTAATTTAAAAAAGCAAAGTAAGTTAAAATTGCAATACACTTGAAAAGTGCCGGTATAATTAAAATCACACAAAATATCTATGTGTTTCCAAGAAAGGACAGCGCCTGGAGACCTTAATGTGGTAAGAATGAATTCCTAGAATCACGCTATTCCTTCAGGGGTTTCTTCTGAGGACGATTTGGAACGTACCCAGACCCTATTACAGGTTTGCGATGACTTGTGTCTGCAGAGCCTAATGGAAGCTTCTCTACATAATAATTCACTGATGACTTTCTTCTGGTCCATGTGCACCAAGGAGATGTTGCCCTTTCTAGCCTCTTCTTGATTTCCAAGTGATGAATGTGTGAGGTTGAATCCCATTAGTTTGCAATTTTATTTAGGGATATGCAGTAGATTACGTGGAAGGGTATTTGAGGATGATGACACATTTTTCACATCTACAGACTCTATGGATGTGACTTTTATTAGATGTCAGAACTTAGTCCATAGTATATCAAATTCATGCTCAGATTTCCCATTAGCTTCTAACAAGTTAAGATCCAACTAAATGATGCAGGGTGCAGGGAAGTGGTTGCCAAATATTGCAATTTTCTCCCCAGACCCATAAAAAACCTTCTTGGAGACAAAAATAATGGAAATTAATTGTTATACCTTCAACTCAATAATGTAGTGGCAACCTCATGCTTCGGTGTGTGCAGCTCAGGAGCACATCTTCCAGGGGTTTAAAATTGTTTACCAAGTTTGCGAATCCCTTTTGAAGGAACTGCTTATTTACATTCTTTACCTTTTAAATAAGACTCCAAAGTTAACGAGGGTGCACAGCAGGATGGGGAGAATGTTCCTGATTCCAGGGCCTTCATATACTTTGAAAAATTGTTTGTTCTATTTTTATTCCTCTTTGATGCATAAACTTTGAGCTCCTGCTCCACACAACTCACCCACAAACAGAAGCCACTATTGAAATCTTTCCTTTAAAAAATATACATATGTTTTAGGAAAGCTCTACCAAATGGCAGGAAAAAAGCTGTTGGCTGCATTGTTTCCTTTTCAAAAGATACATCGGGAAAAGAACCAACTTTTTTCACGTTTCCACCGCTTTTAAGATAATGATTGAACTCTTTTGACTAAATCCAAGCCGGCCAGCTGAGAGTGAGGCCAGCCTTATCAAAACTGTACCATAATGCAAAAGCTTCATTTAATTTTGCATCCAGGAAGTGAGGAGTATTGAATGTACAATCCTGATAATAAACACACAGAACAAATCCATTACACACACATGAGCTCTGGGGAAGGAGGTAGGGCATGTGGGAAGCAAGACTACATAGGACTTGGAAGAACAAAATGTTTGAGGCATTACGTGGAAAAATAATCCATCTGAGAGTGGTCTAGTGATGGGTCTTGCTTCCTCCTAGGCAGGAAGGAGACCCACTGACCATTAATTCTTTCTTTTTTTTTTAATTTTCAAGTGAGCTCTATGCCCAGTGTGGGAGTTGAACTCACAACCTTGAGATCAAGAGTCACAGGCTCCATCGACTGAGCCAGTCAGGTGTCCGATTCATTCATTTTTTTAAGTTAAAAAAAATTTTTTTTTAAAGATTTTATTTATTTGAACGTGAGTGAGAATGAGAGTGAGAGAAGGGAGATCACAGAGGGAGAGGGAGGAGCAGACTCCCCACTGAGTAGGGAGCCCAAGGTGGGGCTCCACCCCAGGACCCTGGGATCATGATGTGAGCTAAAGGCAGATGCCTAACTGACTGAGCCACCCAGGCACTCCTGTACTTTGTCTATTTCTTTCTTTTCTTCAAAAGAATACATGAGGGTAAGAGATGGTGCTAAAGTTGCTACAGTCATTTCTATACAATTTCTATGTTGCAACACTTGAGCATGGAAGGGCAATTCATTTCTTGTATCTTCTTTGACGTGTTCAAGTTCTTAGAGTAGAAAGGAAGCCCTAAATAAATCAGAGAGGGACACGTCCATTTGTGCCTGAAATGATGCACAAAAGAGTTGTAATTGCATTTTATGGATGCAGGAAATAATCAGATCGGGCATGGAAGGTGGATGGTAACACACATTGGCAGTGTCCACAATTTTCTACCCTGGGGAAAATTATAAGGGTAAGAAATTGCCTTCCGCTTCACCAGGGCAGAGATCCCCCACAGCACCTGGGAGCAGGTGGCAGGGTCCCCTCTGTTTCCCACCCCGCCTGTGGCCAGGAAGAGCCAGCCCAGGCACTTGAAACTGTCTGACAACTGGAATTTCCTACTTCCACAGAGAAGTGGGCAGTCTGGGTCCTGTGTTTGATAGCAAGTGTGTGGAGGTCAGCAGATCCTGCCTCCAGATTGCCCACCATCTCACTGGGGTGAAACAAATCACATGATTCAGTTCAGAGGAGAGATACGTTCTTAATTTAGTCATTTCCTTAAAAATGGAAAGCATTTAGGAAGCATGAGGGAAGCGTTCCTGAAGAAGAGTGCCTCTAGGATGAGTACAGGACAATTATGGAAAAGCAGGAGAAGCAGCAGATGGGGATGTATTTGGACAGAGGCAGGTGCCCCAGGCGGCCCAGAGGGAAATGCTAATCCCTCAAGGATGGAGGTTGCTTAGCTCAGGGTCTGCAGAGATCTCCAGGTGGCCGGAGTTGGGGAGGGGGGGAAGCAAAAGGAAGCTTTGTGAATCATGAGCTAGGATGGAAAGACCGAAGGACCATCAGGGATCTAGAAACAACCCTGAGGGCTTTGGACTCTGTCTGAGAGCTACACGGAGACTGGAGAGATGCTGAGGACACGGACTGCCACAGTCAGAATTCAACTCTGAAACATCACTCTAGACTCTGCGCAAAGAATGAATTAGCCAAATCAGTACAGGGGGCCAGGAGGTGAGACAGGGGAGAGGTCATGGTCATCCCGAGTAGTGAGGGGCGTGGACAGAAAAACCAGATTGACTCGAGGAGCCTTAAGAATAAATGGGTTGCATTTATTTGAGCCTGAACAGGATTTCTATCACTGCAACAGAAAGGATCTCAAACCTTATGGTACTGGGATTGTTTCTGTGTGGTTCTTCTCTTTAAAGCCATGAGCTCCTCAAGGGCATGTGCCCTCTCGCTGACCATCCCTCCTCTGTGTTGACCAAATGCATGTGCTGCGATAGTGCTCAGCTGATGTTCAGCTGAAGGAATGAATGACACCTCCCTCTCCTCCATCTATACTGGTATCATCCTTTCAGGATAATGACGGTCTGATGATGGTGATTGGACTGATATGTAAGTCTGGTCTACCCTTTTGGGGTCAAATCCTCAGAAAAAATAAGGTGTTCTCCTCACTCCCTTTTTTAAAACCAAATACTATTAAAAATCTCAAGAGAAATTCCAGGCATTGACAAAGACAGAGGTATCATCCCCAGGGGCTCTGGACCAGTGCGATCAGTGAGATGAAGGTGCTTCTACCTTAACACATGTCCTGATATGTATAAAAATTGAACAGACCTGAGCATCTGTTTCAGTTATTGAAAACAAAACAGAATACCCTCGCATTTTATGCAGTGAATACACATCTTGCCCAGTCTGTCTTTGGCTTTAGACCCCCAGATCTCAGGGCTTGGCTCCCCTAAACATGGTCTATGTACCTGTGTGTGTGACGGAGCCTTCCCTGATTCAGAACAGCCTTTGTAAAAACACACCCCCAAACATCCTACTGAGAACACAGTGTGTGTTTCAGAGAAAATACTTATTTTCTAAATAGTATTTATAATACACTGTCATGGTTGCTAGAGGATCTATGAGGGCAAAGGGTTTATAGTTGAGTTTTCTCAGTTTTTGCACGTGATGCAGAGAATAGTACATCCTGGGGGTGGACAGGGAGGGAGACAGGGGACAAGTGATACTGTGAGACCCCAGATGGGCAGCTATGTGCTCCACATTTGGGCTTCGGAGGCATCTCCATGACCACTGACCTCAGAGAACCCAGGAGCTACTGCTCTGCTCCCAGCACACCCCCAGGTACTCAGAAGGATTCAATGAAATATTTTCAGATTCTTAATGCAGTAGAATTTGGGAGTTGGAAGTGAAATTAGCACTGGCTGGTATAGGATGGAGGCAGAGGGGAGGACCCTTTTCCATGAGGCCTTGGAACAAGCATGTGCATTCTGCTTAAAAGGAAGGATGGGAGACTGTAAAGCCCTTGGAAGCACTCAGGATCCCCACAAGACACATCTTCAGACCTGAGACACCAGGCTGGCATAGGTCATATGAGTCTTTTTGTCCAGGGGTAGATGGTTCTTCAGGAATGGAATTGACTTGGATCTGAAGAGACTTTTCATTTCTGGACACTCATAGATTGTTGGGTGGGGAGGGGCTCTTGTTAAGAATATGCTTGAGGAGGCTCATTTTTCTTTATTAGCCAGTGCTAATTTCACTCCCCTGGGAGTATTTCAGAAGTGACTGCAAGCACAGCTACCGAGGAGAAGCCAGAAAGTAACTGTTCTTGAGTGTATGTGGAGGGAAGCATGTTGGTTATTTACTCTTAGTTTTAATTTCTGCAAAGGCAAATATTATAAATCTTCTCAATTCTCTCAGGATCCTGTGTCTTTCACGTCAGCCAGGGATTTTATCCTCACTGATGTCATGGGTACTCATTTTTGTTGTCGGTCTCATGTAGGCTGTTGTGCTAATGTTTATTTGAGCGGGAGAACTTTCTGGAGCTTACTGCATCAAAGGGTGAATTATCTTTCAAATTTGAGATAAGAGGTGTTTATGGAAGGAGGAGAACCTAAGGGAAGAGTTAGATATAATTATTAAATATTTTATGTTTGTGATCAGATCGCTTTGTCATTTTCGGACTAACACAATCGGGCCCCAGTAGACTGGAAATGTAAATGGACCCACCAACAGATGCCACACAAAAAAAGGAATTGAGTCATCGGCTTTTTTTTTTAAAGATTTTATTTTTTTAAGTAATCTCTACACCCAGCATGGGGCTCGAGCTCACAACCCCAAGATCAAGAGTCACAGGCTCTACCCACTGAGATAGCCAAGTACCCTTGACCTCAAAAGGATTTTTTTTTTCAAAAGGATTTTTAATTGATATTTTTTCTCCTGTCATATTAGGTACCAAAGACCTTGCAGTGAATTATGCACTGGAAATATTGGAAATATTTGGTCTGGAAATATTGTAATCCATAGATAGTTCTCTAAACAAGCCTGTTCACAGAGAAAAACAGCAATATTTCTATTATCATCAAACCAGCTTTTCCCTTAATTAAGAGTGGGATCTCTCACGAGTGATGGTGATCAAGGATAAAAATCCATTAGCAGAATAAACAAGTTGATAAACTTCTACTAGACCCTATGGAGAACTTCTTTCCTGGTGTTCAGAAGTGAAAGCTGATTGCAGTAGCATCTGGCATTACTAGAACCGATTACCTGGTCAGGCACTTAAAGGAATTATGCAGTTGTTGAAATTGAGAGGGTTATTCCGATAGTCCTGGTCAGAGCCTCATGGAAAATGCACTTTCTTTCACGCATTATTCTTAAAACAGATGAGGGCAGAAATCTTCCTAAGCTCGGACATGAAGCAAAGTTTATGTAAATACGTTGAAGGTGACAGGTGGCACAGTGTCCAGAGAGGAAATGTGGCTTATTTTGGTTTGGTTTTTCATGATTTCAAGCCATGATGGTCTTTAATGGACAGTGTTGCTTTATCCCAAACTAAATGGCGTGAGCTGAACAAAGGGCAGAATCACCAAACGTAGGATGATGGATTCTACGAACCATTGGGTGAAGGCATCTACAGAAACTCACTACGTGTCGTTTTTCAAAGCTGAATGGAGTCCACTCATTTTGCAAATATCTGCCATGTTTTCCAGGTAGGCCAATGTCACAAACACCTCCCTGGGACAAATATCTGTCCTATTTCCCCAGGGACATCCAAAGAGACATGGCAACTGGCAGTCAGCGCGGGGTCTCGTGAGAACACAGGGCTACAATTAGAAGGCAGGCAGGGCAGCATCGCTGTCTGTAAAAGAGAACCCACGGATAACCAGGGACAAAGATAACACGGCAAGAGCCACCAGCCGGGTCAGGCAGTGGAGCTGTCGAGGATGGGGTGCATTACGGTGCCTGCCATCCTCAACCTCCTTGTGAAACCACGAGCACGATCTAACTCCTAGAAAAAAAAAAAAATCTTTGCCCATAAGATGGTGGAGAGAGGTAGGTAACCCTTAGTCTGGATTCAACATGTGGGTTAAAATATTTTTTTTAAACTTTTTTTTTTAATTTTTTTAATTTTATTATTTATGATAGTCACAGAGAGAGAGAGAGAGAGGCAGAGACATAGGCAGAGGGAGAAGCAGGCTCCATGCACTGGGAGCCCGACGTGGGATTCGATCCTGGGTCTCCAGGATCGCACCCTGGGCCAAAGGCAGGCGCCAAACCGCTGCGCCACCCAGGGATCCCGGGTTAAAATATTTTTATATGACAATCTAGATTCTAGATTCTGTTGAAATCACAGGATCTGGATCCCTGAGTCTGCATCCTCAAATGACATTTTTCCAATGCTGGGTCTTAATCCTCTCCTCCCTTTGATGTGCGTACTCTTTCCTTGATAATTCACTGATATTCACTGATAATTCACTGCTGATTCACTTGATATCCACCAGCCAACATGTTCACTGGCTTACATTATGGATCTGGAACCTCTAGGCACTTGACTTTGAGAAATCCCAAAGGAAAAGGAGATGCACGAAATGGCCTGTTACTGATAATCTGGTCCCTCAAATTGCAGAAGCTCCTACAGCTCTCAGCCCATGTGTTCTGTGTTGTTGTTTTTTCCAAACCCAGAGTGTGGTAGGGGCATCTGCAGGTACAGAGATGGCTTCCCCTCAAAAGGGGTCATTTTGTGAGTGAGCTCTGAGGGCTCCCTGTTGGTGCTTTTCTGTCAGACAGCTGCTTTGGGGTGTGTGTGGGGGGGTCACCATTGTCTAGAATTCTATCACGTTTCTTAATAATCATCTTTGTCATGCTCCCCGGGTGAACCTAATACAATTTCCCAGCACATCTGTAAAGTTAATCCACTTGCTGTCAACTTGCATTTTGAGTCAAAACAAATACATAAACTAACTCTTTAATTTATAGCATGAATTTCTTTAAATCATGTGGGACTAAAAGACAGGCTTTATTTTTATCCTGAGATGTATTCTGTGAGCACCACTTAATATCACATTTGTTCAATGGGTTGAATAAATCTCGCTGCCCAGTTTGCTGCTCGGGTTATTAAATACACTCAGTCTTTTAATCCTGCTAGTTCTTGCCCAACTTTTGCTGGAAAAAAATTCTCCTCTGTCAAAAAGAGATAGATAGGTCACTTACTGAAGTCATCTTCGCCCAGAAAAATTAATTACAGGATTTTCTCTTATGCTATTAAGCTATTGCATACCTTTTTTTACTTAATAGTTCTGCCTCTGCAATCAAGTGAAGGCTGGAGAATAGGAATGATAATTATTGCTATTAAAGCTCTAGGTATCACACCGTGAGACATGCACTCCCCCAAATGTGATCCACTTCATGAGCAAGTGGCTCTTTTTATAAATAATTGAGTTTAAACAGTGGAGGGGCTGAAAGTCTGTGAATTTCCCGAGTTAGGGGATGCTATTTCTCCAGTTCCCAGATCTTACCTGGGAAAATCGCTGTGTCTTCCTGAAGAATGCAGAGGCCACAGTGATGGGGGGCGGGACGCTATGGTCCCCTGACGGTGTTCTGTTGGCAGAGACATAGCTGATAATACGAGACATAGACCTAGGTGTAGAGAGCTGGGTGCCCGCCCCCCCAATCCCTGGGATGTGGAGCTGGAGTGTTCATGAGATGTGTCAAAGCTGAGCCAGTGGATTCAAAATCCAAGGCTTCCTGTTTTCTGATAAAGTGTTTTTCAGGTGATTTTCATCAAAGAAGAAAAAATAGGTGGAGCGTTATGACAGGTCGGCTGTGCTGTCAGGCCTGTTCCCATAAAGGAGAATCTCTGATTTGATCCCATGGCAAACAGTACTTTCAGGATTACTTGTCTGGCAATGGGCAAGGACGTCTGCCCACACGTGGTGGATTCGGGGCCCAGGAGGAGACCCAGCATTCCCCTCCGGCTCGTGCTGGGGTGCGTGGGCTCATCACAACCACACAGGAAAATAGATGGTCCCTCCTTTTGTTTGGGGAACGAGAGGGGTTTGGGGATCACCCCAGGTCCCTTGCCTGGGACCCACATGTGGCCATTACCACTCTGCTCACAGTGCCAAAGAGGAGCTCCACGTGGGACTGGCAAACGGGAGAGGGTACTGGCTCCTTCTCTATTCGGGTACGGACTCCCAAACTACTTGGGCCACTCATCACCCAAGCTCCGTCTACTTAGGACACCTCATATCCTTGCATGCTGTATCTTAGACTTTCTCTGACCTATCCTCAAGCTTGGAGACTCTTTATTCCAGGAGGACAGGAGATGCTTATTGTGACAATCACATCTCCTTCTTTGCCTGTCATTTAGATCAAAGCCTAAAATCTTGGGTTTAAGGCAGAAAGATTATTTTTCTTTTTTTAAGATTTTATTTATGTGTTGATGAGAGACAGACACAGAGAAAGGCAGAGACACAGGCAGAGGGAGAAGCAGGCTCCCTGCGGGGAGAGCCCGATGCAGGACTCAATACTGGACCCCGGGATCATGACCTGAGCCAAAGGCAGATGCTCAACCGCTGAGCCACCCGGGTGCCCCAAGAGTGCGAGATTCTTATAACTTACCTCCCCCTTCCTTTCTCTCCTCCTTTGGAAAAGTTTGAGCTCTATCTCGAATTTGAAATTTCTATTATGCATCTCAAAAGCTGCCTGTAGAGTTCTTTGATTTTCCTTTACACTTTTTCTGTAAGTGTTGCCGTTTGGGCAATAAGCCAGAAATGCCCTAGCTGCTTGGCTGTGAACAAAAGGACTGGGAATGTGGGGAAAATGCACACCTTGTTTAATATTTCATATCACCTGATACAGTAACTGTAACTACAGAAGGACCACACACGTTTGGAGGGAAGCCAGTTCCAACTACCGTGTCTCCCACCCCCTAACAAATGCTTTGGGTCTCTGTGGGGTTTGGCTGATGCAGCGCTTCGTCCCTAGGGCGGGAGATACTGTGCTTACTGGAAGAATCGGCCTATATGGAGAAAAGCAAGATCACTCCCAGAGAGAAGACAGACAAAATGAACCAAGCCTCTTCCTTCCCTAGCATGTGTCATGTTCATTTAAATATTTACTTAGAGCAAATACATTTTAATGAATTTTCGGTTAAAGTTAAATCAACTCATTAAACCACGTTGAAGAGATCAGAAACACACAATCAATGCTAGAAGCGACTTGCTAATTTCGGAGTCTGCCTGGAACCCAGGGGAAATCGTCCCGGGGGAGGCGGGTGCTTTCTCGGCACTGGCAGCCCTCAGCCCTGGACTGTGCAGCGTCCACGGCGTCATCACATCTGTAACTGAATGGTGAGCACAGCTGGGGTAGGTGTCCCTGTGATTCAGGTCCCATCTCCACCTGCCTCCTATGATAGTGTGATCTATTTATTGGCCTTTCTGCTCTGTTCTGGGCCTTTGGAAAGTGGACTCTTACCTTCTGGTTTCCAACTGGATTTTCTTTTTTCTTTTTTTTTTATAATAAATTTATTTTTTATTGGTGTTCAATTTACCAACGTGCAGAATAACACCCAGTGCTCATCCCGTCAAGTGCCCCCCTCAGTGCCCGTCACCCAGTCACCCCCACCCCCTGCCCTCCTCCCCCTCCACCACCCCTTGTTCCTTTCCCAGAGTTAGGAGTCTTTATGTTCTGTCTCCCTTTCTGATATTTCCCACACATTTCTTCTCCCTTCCCTTCTATTCCCTTTCACTATTATTTATATTCCCCAAATGAATGAGAACATACAATGTTTGTCCTTTCCCAATTGACTTACTTCACTCAGCATAATACCCTCCAGGTCCATCCACGTTGAAGCAAATGGTGGGTATTTGTCGCTTCTAATGGATGAGGAATATTCCATTGTATACATAGACCACATCTTCTTTATCCATCATCTTTCAATGGACACCGAGGCTCCTTCCACAGTTTGGCTATTGTGGCCATTGCTGCTAGAAACATCGGGGTGCAGGTGTCCCGGCGTTTCACTGCATCTGAATCTTTGGGGTAAATCCCCAGCAGTGCAATTGCTGGGTCGTAGGGCAGGTCTATTTTTAACTCTTTGGGGAACCTCCACACAGTTTTCCAGAGTGGCTGCACCAGTTCACATTCCCACCAGCAGTGCAAGAGGGTTCCCCTTTCTCCGCATCCTCTCCAACATGTGTGGTTTCCTGTCTTGTTAATGTTCCCCATTCTCACTGGTGTGAGGTGGGATCTCATTGTGGTTTTGATTTGTATTTTCTTATGGCAAGTGATGCGGAGCATTTTCTCATGTGCGTGTTGGCCATGTCCATGTCTTCCTCTGTGAGATTTCTCTTCATGTCTTTTGCCCATTTCATGATTGGATTGTTTGTTTCTTTGGTGTTGAGTTTAATAAGTTCTTTATAGATCTTGGAAACTAGCCCTTTATCTGAAAAGTCATTTGCAAATATCTTCTCCCATTCTGGAGGTTGTCTTTGATTTTTCCAACTGGATTTTCTAATGGGAAGCACTAACCAGACCCCGGAGAGCGGGAGGAGAGAAACTCAGGGCATTTCTTCCCTGCCCCTACACTGGGTTGGTGCCAAGACTCTGCCAGTCATTATGCCTCTCCAGGATCACAGCTTCTATTTTTTTTTAAAAAAACACTTTATTTATTCATGAGAGACACACACACAGAGAGAGAGAGAGGCAGAGACACAGGCAGAGGAAGAAGCAGGCTCCATGCAGAGAACCCGACATGGGACCCGATCCCAGGTCTCCAGGATCAAGCCCTGGGCTGAAGGCAGCACTAAACCGCTGAGCCACCCGGGCTGCCCCAGGATCACAGCTTCTAGAAGACTTAGAAGACTTTCTAGCCTCCTCCAGGGCTTCAGCCCTGAGTTCTGGTGACATCGGATGTCACTTGCCCTTTGTAAAATAAATATGTTGTATGATAGATACTAATAATAAAATTCATTATTAAAAAAAAACATAGAAAAATTTTAAATGCAGCCTGTGTTTCACACAACCCAAGGGTTATTTATCTAATTGTGATGGGGAAAAAATATCACCACTTATATACTGAATTTCAAAGACATGCCCCATGTATAAGGACGAATATAATTTATCTCAACTTCCTGACCCTGCTCTGAACCCAACAAGACATTATTCTGTCTCAAGGAAGGCTTTGTGGGGAAATGGACTGATAAAGCCTGTGACCCCACACTCAGGGTGAGAGCCATAACACATGACGGAGGCGGCTCCCATCAGGTTTGTGCCTTAGGGCACTTGCCAGTGGCCCTGAAAGCTATATTTCTAATAATGTGGTATGTGTCTGCACGTGTGAGAGATTCAGAAAAGAGGAAAATAAGGTCATGACTTCATGAATACTCATGGTCCCATGTGTTTCAGGAGTTCCCACAGCCACCCTCATTTCCAGAGATTTCCCTAGAAAGACTCACAGGAACCTGCATTGAGATGTACTCCCAGCTAAGATTTATTATATCATCATCATCATCATCATCATCATCATCATCATCAGTATTGTTATTATTATTAGTGGCCTAGGTAATTTCTAGATTTTCAGCCAGATCCTAAGAAACAAAGACACTGGTGGAGCCATGGGGACCCATGGGCTGGCCCCCACGCTGTCGCTCCCATGAGGACTCCACATAGCACACTCGTCCCCCAGCTATGCAAATGCAGGAGCACACATGCCCGTTGCTGCCAGCCATGCCCATTAGAGATGCCACATGCAGGGCTTTTATTGGGAGCCGGTTACTTAGGCTCCCTCTGCCTGGTGGGGACCCAGATTCCCAAGCCATAAGGAAAGCAGGTGTTGGGCAGAAACCACACCATCCACACAAATAACCTCGGCACTGTGAGAGCCTCATGTCAGCGAACTACTGATGCTGAAGACCAAGTCAGCAGATGCCAGGTGAGGGCCAGCCTGCAGAGGGTTACACTATTCCCAGGATGACAGCCTCAGACCCACTATGCCAACTTTCTTCTGAGAGCCCAGAGTGAGTGAGAACCACTGCTTTTAAACCATGTGCACCCATAGCATAGCATAGGAGGCTTTACTCATGAGGGATCCGAGGCACAGGGAGTAGATCCCAGTGACCAAGATCACACTGCGAGTAAGAGGCAGGGCTGGGACTCACACAGAGGGGCTTCGCTTCTAAATCTCCTTCCACCCCACCAGAGAGCCTGGTGGGAAAGGCAGGGCAGAGGCTCCTCTTGCTTCTTAGCTGGCCTTCATGGCAAAGTCCTCTTTTCCTTGGATTTCTCCCACAGTGAGAATGCACGGTCTGCTACTAGCTGCGTGACCACAAGTCAGCTCCTTGGCCTGCAGCTCACCTCTGGAAGCCGAGGGATGTTGGGCTCACCCACTTGATGCCGGTCTTCTGAGAACCCAGTGCCAAGTGTCATGAGGGTGTTCTCTTTCCTTGGCAGCAGTGGAGTGGAAGCCATAGCTGGGGGGATTGCTAACCCTTCCCTTTGCATGCAGGGGTGAAGCCAAGTTCCCCCTGAGTGCTTGTAACTGAGGACTTAGCACCCAAGCCTCCTCCCCTTGGAGGCCAGCCTCACCAGCAATCACGTTGAATGCGACCCAGATCTGCACAACCTGTTTACCGTCTTGCTCATCTGCTTTGGTTTTTAATCATAAATGTTCTGATGTTTTTCTCGCATACCATTTATTTTTATTGCATGTGTTATAGCGTGTGCTCGGTATGTTGATTTTATTCAGTGAGAATAAAAAAAACCGCTGAAATCAGGCCATTCCCACTTTTTCTTTTATTTTTCTCACTCTTTGCTTAAGAACTGAAACTACTCTGACATTTTGCATGCTCACCAGAATTAAATGAGATGTAGTGGATAAAATTTAGGTTATTTCCAGTTTTTGTGGTCTGTAAGAAGTGCAAGCCAGCTAAAAAGCCTTTCCAGGTAATTATAAGTCTGTGAGAATAATACAACTTGAGGCATTTGAGATCGAATCCACAGTAATCACTTTAAAGCGGTTATAAATACATTAATTTATGGCTAAATATACACAATCCCCTGTGCTGCCTACAGCTGATGAAGCCAAATCCAATTCTGAAAATCCTTCAGAGAAGAGAACCATTGTTTGAGAAGTAAAGTCTTGGGGGAATCAGTGAATTTAAAAATAAACACGTTGTGATCATTTAGGTCTACATTGGTTATGGGGAGAGATGGTGGGGAGCCCCTTCCAACTCAATAATCCTGAAATTAAACAATCTGCCAGACTAGCATATGTGGCACGCATACATTTATTTATTCATTTATTTATTTATTTATTTATTAAATGTATTTATTTATTCTTGAGACACACAGAGAGGCAGAGACATAGGCAGAGGGAGAAGCAGGTTCCCTGCGGGGAACCTGATGTCCGACTCGATCCTGGGATCCTGGGATCACAACCTGAGCTGAAGGCAGATACTCAACCACTGAGCCACCCAGGTGTCCCTGTGGCACCCATTTCATATGAGTACCTCATTCCCAATGCACTGGAGCACAATTTGGTCCAAGTCTTTAGACAAAACTAGTAGAAAGATTATTGGATAATATTTTTAGCTATTAGAATGTATAATGCACATCTTTCAAAATTGATATACATTTTGTATTACAGTGTTCCTCACACAAAAATGGCCACAACGTCTATGCATAAATATGGCACTAATTTGCTTATTTTTGATGCTAACTGATGATCCATCACTGGGGCAATAAACTAATTTTCCTATTCTACAATAAAATAAGCCAAAGGGCTTGTTGTCTTTTGCCTAAGCTAGAAATAACCAGGCAAAATATACTGCAATTTCCAAGACCAACATTATGAATAATGCATGGCTTGCCAGTGGATCAGCAGAAAGAGACAGAGGAGGAGGGGGAGGGAGGAGGAGGAGAAGGAGAAAGAGGAAGAGGAAGAGGAAGAGAAGGAGAGGAGGAGGAAGGAGAGATTAAGAGGAGGAGGAGGAAGAGAAGAGGAGGAGGAGACAGAGAGAAAGGGAGAGCGGTGTTTTGCTTTCTTTGGAATGCAAAAAAATAGTCATATTGCTTATCTCCATTGTGTATTCCAAATTAGAAGTATTCTTTAAGAATACTCAAAGACATGTCCCCCTTGTCAGAGGGGACAGTTCATTGTATTTTTCGGTTTGGTTGATTATGTAGGTCCTGAATGATGTGGAACAAGTCTTCAGCTCAGTGGAGACAAAGTTGATTAATTCACGGAGTGCTGCTTCCAGCTCATGGGAAGCCCGCGTGGACGTGGGCCCGGGGAGCCAGCTGAGATGTGAGGCGGCCAAGCTTCATCACACTGTTCTTTGTGGTGGTTATGTTGGTTCCCATCCTTTCCTTCTCTCATTGTATTGAGATGCTGCGTTCAATGGACTTGAACTGTGCTGCGGGGCAGGTTCAGTAGCACAGATGAATGTTCCATGAGTCAGAGGGCGAGAGCCAGTCTTCTTCGTGGGCTCCCTAATGTCCATGCTCCTCTCTACATAAAAACAATTTAGGGATTAATGCTCATCTCTAAGGTTAAAGACACTTGCTTGCACCTGGTGGCCCCATGTTTGGGTCACAGACACTTGGAAAACACACAGGGGTCGTGCTTAATGCCTTTTCTCTCAAGGAGAGAATCCCGGGTGTTCTCTTGTGTGTGTGTGTTTTTTGTTTTCTGTAACCTAAGAGAAGCTCCAAAGATTGTCAAGGACAGGGGATTCAATGGTTGAAGGAAAGAAAGAAGCCAACAGTTTGGGGGTACAGGTGGTTCTCAGCAGGTTCTGACTTTGCAAACCTTGCCCCAGGACCAGGGCCTCCTCAAGTGTGTGCGCCAGCCATAAGCCATGTCAGTGATGCCCTCTTTTTTAAAAAATTAAGTATGTCATAAAGAGAGAATATGAATCCCCATTGTCACAGAACTATTGTTTCTTAATTTAAAATTGTTGTTATAGTGGCACCCAGCTGGCTCAGTCGGTAGAGCATGAGACTCTTCATCTCAGGCTTGTGGGTTCAAGTCTCATGTTGAAGGGTTAAGGTTACTTAAAAATAAGTCTTTAAAAACCAATAAATAGGGGTGCCTGGGTGGCTCAGTAGGTTGAGTTGTCTGACTCTGCTCCAGGTGAGGTCGTGATCTCCGGGTTGTGAGATGGGGCTCAAAGCCAGGCTCCAACACGGAATCTACTTGAGGATTCTCTCTGCCTCTCCCTCCCCCTCTGCTTTTCTCCCATCGCACACACACTCCCTCTCTCTCTCTCTCTCAAATAAATAAATCAATCTTTAAAATAAATAAATAAACAAACAAACAAATAAATAAATAAATTGTTGTTACCAATAAAGAAGAAAATCTAAGTACCCATAGCTCCACCTCCCACAGATAAGCAGTATTAACTTATAATATTGCTTCTGTATGCATATTTATAAGAGAAGACTATAAACCGTAATTTGTTTCTTTTTTCCCACTTAGTAGAGCACCATAAACATTTGTGTGACCGTTAAAATGTCTTGGAAAAAGAATTTTTGTTTCCTCAGTTTTTATACAAGCAATACATAATCAGTGTAAAAGGAACATATGTAAATGATATGGGAAGCAACGAGGACATGTCTCCCTGTCTCGTCTCCCATGTATGGCATCTCTTGCTCGTCCCAGCATCTTCCCATGAACACATTTGTGTAAGAGGTGGCTGATAGTTTTGTGGCGGGAGCTCAAGTGTCAGAAGCCAGGAGAGGAGCTGCATGGCCCATCAAGGTCCACCTGAAGAACCACCTTGCCAAGATTCCACAGCCCCACATGGCTTGGGAGCAGAGAAGAGCCTCTGGGCCGTGCTCACTGCTGCAGACAACCAGCGGCCCCTACACCTATGGCACCTCACCTGCAAACAGTCCAGACCCCTGGCCAATTTTCTAGAGGGTGGGATAGAGACTTTCATTCTCAAAATCAAAAAAGATATTTTTCTGAAGGAATTCCGATAGTAAAAATGATTTTAATATGTCTAAACCCTTAATAGTTTTGAACAAAATTAGCATTTGATCATGATGCGATGAAAGGTATTTTGTAGGAAAAACTAACCTATTTCTTGCCAACCCAAGCCCTTATATAAGCACTTTACAAATGTCAATTTATGTAACCCTCATGATAACAGAGCACTATCATTAATCCAAGCTCTATTGAGGCAACGGAGGCACAAGGAGGTTAAGTTGTGCAAATTCACTCAGCCTGAGAGCAGGCAATCAGAACTCGAGCCCAGGGCACGCCATTCTGGGTGACCATGGTTGGGGATCCACCGAGTTCACACTGGCTGGCTTTTCCCAGAGAGGGAGGTTTGCAGTTCTCGGTAGCAGCAGAATTGGGGAGAGGGTAAATATAGGATGTGGCTCCCTTGTCGTAGGGGTGGATTTCAGATCTTCCCGATGCACACCTGGCATGCTGAGGATAGTAGAATGTCCAGCGGGGGATGCTCCAAACATGCCAGGGACCCTGGGCCTTGGGACCCTCTCTGGCCCTCGCGTGGCTGGAAGGGCAGGAGCTGGCTGACTCTGAAGGGACCCTGCGGACCCAGAGCAGGAGACCCCAGGGCAGCAGCCAGGAGGAACTGGGGACCAGAGGCTTCCTGGATTCTTCAAGGTCGTACAAGTCTCTGTGTTCCTGAAGATTGCAGACAGTGTGGAAAATTTTCCAAAAAAAATGATCTGCCTGCCTTTCAGGCCACCGCTGATGGTGGATGCTTAGCCAGCCTGAATTTTACAAAGGAACATGAGAGATGGGCTTTGTTTGACCTCTAGTGCTTCGTGCACTTGTGGTTTTAATTTGCGCCTCCACGGATGTGCAAGAGTGGGAGTAACCCAGTCCCACCATGAGCCCACAGGGAACAGAAAGGAGGGAAAGGAGCAAGCCATCCCCAAAGAGCATCTGGTAAACATGGATGCACTTTCTCATGGTGTTTAACCACAGGGACCAGAGGGGTGGCTTGACCTCGGAGAGATTTCAAAATGGCACAGGTGATGAGCATCCCATCAGGAAGATCGTGTCTGTCATTCGAGTCGTTCATTTTGTGTTGAGATTTTGAAGGAGACCAGAGCAGAAATCTATGAATTTGTGTCAAAAGTAGTGAAATAAAGTGAAGGCAAATACATATTTTATAGACTTTGGTTTTGGCTAAAAGTTGGTAAACCCAGAGTTGTTCTCATGGGCTCAACTGTATCATAGAGCTATTTCTTAGAAAAAGCAATTTCATTTTTAGTTTTTACATGACAAATTAAAAAAGAATCAATCTACATATTTAAATAACATGACAATGATATTCCTAAATGATTTACTGAAAATTAGATGGAAATATTGAAAATCATTATTTTTCACTAGTAATCTGAATCTGAGTTCTTTTCTATCTATATGCAAATGTTGGATTCCTGAGGTTCCTTTTTTTCTTTTTTTACAATATTGTAATATTGCCTATTTCATAAAGTTAAAATTAATGGAGTTCTGTTGTGATAGGGAGGCTTTTTGATAGCAGGTTTGGAAGGTTGATACCTGCATGGGAGTGTTACTACCATTCATTCTTTTTGTTGGTAAGAGGCTGTTTTACATTCTGATATTTAAGCATAATGAATTATTTCAAAGTCTTCCATCAATAAGATGACTTATTCATTTTGTAAAAAAATCCGACTTACATTTTTAAATAAACTTTGGCTTCTTGGAAGTGAAGCCAAGTAGCTGAATGTTCAACCTGGTCGCTATCTGGAATCTACTCTCTGTTCAAGACCTTTTAGCTCTGTTTTTATTTTTGCTCCCTGTTATTTCCCTGGATTTTATTCAATCATCTATGTTTTAACTATAAGTTAAGTCTTCTTTGGGAGGGCAGCTTATAATTAAAATGATCTTAATTGTGTCTTTATTTCCCTGCCATCTAATGAGAAATTATAAAACAATTTGGTACATGCTGGGAGATGTGAGACTGGAGAATATTTGCAAAGAAGGGAGGCTCTCTATTTTTAAGCCCTGTGACGCAGACCAAAGATCAAGTTAGCACAGCCTGCTTACAGGGCTCAGGGAGACAGAGAAGGGTCAGAGGACATGGAGCTGTCAGCTTTTACCTAGGCTGCTCACTGGCACTTAAATTCAGAAAAGGAGAGAATATTGGACAGTTTGTGTGACCCGATGCAGTCACTGCATCTCAGTATTCTGCTGACCTTCCAGCCAGGGGACCTGGGTGGCATTTAGGACTGTTAACACACACTCTGCCTTTTTCCCATTTTTATGCCACTTAATTTCTCCCTCCTTGGCCCCATCCCTCATTAACCTGCCTTTCCTACAAGATGATCAATGAGAGGAGAAACCTATCAGCCCGAACAGTATCAAGGCCTGCATGTTCAATAACTTGCTTGAAAAATCCTTGCTTGTATCAGCAATGAATTCGTTATAGCCCTCATTTGAATTTAGTCTAATCAACAGAAGACAATTGCCTCCTTGCAAAAATAAAGAAACAAATACATAAATGAGAAAGAGAGGTAGCAGGTGGGAGACACGTTGTGTCTATGATCATCAAAGTGCATGAGCCCTCAACTCAGTACATTCCATGGATATAGTTTGTAGAAAACTTTGTAAAGGAATAACGAGACTTCAGTTGTCATTAATTTTAACTCTTTATTTTAATACTAGAGCTGTCACTATTGTGACAGAAATTGTGAGCGGATCCATCTGGCAAAAAAATTGAGTTTTCCTCTGTGGTTACTGCCGCCACCATAATTTTCAGTGGCTCTCTGCAGCCCAAGCCTGTCTGCATGTCCACGGTTTTAGCAGTGATAAAGCAAGGAAGGCGGTAAGCCTTTGCTGGATGCTTTCATATTAGTTACTTAAAGAATGTATGATAGCAAATAGAGATGAGGACAGGTCACTACAAACCACAGAGAAGGGATATAAAAGTCTGAGAAGCACAATTCACCCTGTAACGGTAGGGCTCAATTACTGTGTGACTGAGAAGTATTTAGGGTTCTGCGCTCCGTGGGACCACCTCCTGCAAACCTCACTGAGTATCATTGTGAGGGCTCGTCAGAGAGAGAACCTTCTCTCCTGACCGTGACACAGGAAAAGATTGGTGGCAGAGGCAATATGGGGACAAGGCCCCTTCATTATGGATGCTATGTTCTATCTTTTGAAAGACAGTCAAACAGATGACTAGGAGGTACCTTCTGGATTATCCTGTCCCATTTTTGGGGTCAAATAGCCTCTGAATTCTGACTCCTGACTTTTGCAACTGCGTAAACTTGAGCGTGGCCCTCACATTTTCTAAGCTTTGGGTTTTTTTTATTGTCTGTCATATAGAGGTGGCAGTGGCCCCTACATAGTAGGTGGCAATATTGTGATAATTCAGTGAACCATTGTGTCTAGCACGTGGGCAGAGATAAATACATGTTAATTACTTTCCTTATCATTAACATCAAAAAATACTACAAAAATATTTGTGTGTGTGTATATATATATATATATATATATATATATATATATAATCTCCACTGAGAGAGCTTTTTAAAGTGTAATTAAGATAATTAAGATCAAAAAGTGTTTTTCACTAATGATAATTTCTGTATCCTACTGTAGACATGAGTCTTTAGGGAAGGCTTTTTTTTTTGTCCAAGAAAGCAAATTTCTTAAGTTTAAAAAAATGTATTAAGCCAATAATCAGACTGCTGATGTCATATAAACAAAGGAGTTCGGTTTGCTAAAAGGAATGAGGCTCCAAGAAGAGGTGAAACATGGAATATGATGTTAACTATATAACACTGCTATCTAGAGATAAGATATAGAAGGGAAAGAGTACCTGGGGCCACCCTGAGGAATTCTAACATTGAATTGCTGAGTACAGGAGCCCACCGTCTGCAGCTGAGACCTATATACCATGAACCGAAAGGAGGTAGAAAAATCAGAAAAGTATGGAACCCAGAAAGTCAGTGCAAGGGAGTGCTTCAAGAAGGAGCAGGTAGGCTGGAACCCACGCTTTGGAAATGCATGTATTTGATTGAGGAAGTAGTAGATACCAAGTAGAGCAAGGAGATGTTTGTATGGGTGCTGAAGGAAGAAGGGGGGCAGATTTGCTAGTCTGTCTGACAGTGTAGACAGATGCTTACGTAATCATCCAAACCAGTCTTGCTTTGAAGGGGAAATGTGATTAAGGGGTAGATGGAAGGGCATTGTGAGTTGAGGCAAGCTCATTTCGCTTATTAATTTATTTGAATAGAGACCCATATGCTGGAGAAATATGGTTGAGAGGCTGGTGAAATGGGAGAGCAAGATATGAATCCCAGTTTAAGGCTCCAGAGAGGATATCTGGGGTGGGAGCCAGTGAGTAGGCAAAGGGATTGAGTTTAGGAGGAAGGGCAGTCTCTTTGTTTTAACAGGAGGGATGAAGGTCAGGAACATTTTTATAAGTAGAACTCTAAGTTCCATGAAAGGAAACTGGAGAATATTTTAAAGGGCTTAATTACATCTGTGAAATAAAAGACATACCTGCTGAGAACAAGGTGGTGCACGAGGACAGAAGAGAATGCAGTGGCTTTGAAAAAGTGTTTTCAGCAAGAGAGAGAGCAGAAAATATGGTGGGGTTTCTACACCTTGTTGAGGACTTGTGAATTTATTTTATTTTTTATAAAGATTTTTATTTTATTTATTTGAGAGAGAGAGAGAGACAGGGAGCTCATGGGGAGGACAGCAGAGGGAAAGGGAGAAGCAGACTCCCCACTGAGCAGGAAGCCCGATGGGGGACTCGATCTCAGGACCCCAGGATCATGAAAGGAGCTGAAGGCAGATGCTCAACCATAGAGCCACCCAGGCACCCCAAGGATTTGTTAATTTATTATGACATCAGCATGCCCTCTTGCATGACTCCCTCCAGTGGAATTTGGCCATTGACATCCACACAGAGGAATTAGATAATTTTTACTTAACACTGTAAACGCAAGAACCTGGGGGTTTAAAGTATTGTCAAGAATGTTCTAGATGGGCAGCCCGGGTGGCTCAGCAGTTTAGCGCCACCTTCAGCCCAGGGCCTGATCCTGGAGACCCGGGATCGAGTCCCACGTTGGGCTCCCTGCGTGGAGCCTGCTTCTCCCTCTGCCTGTGTCTCTGCCTCTCTCTCTCTGTCTCTCATGGTTAAATAAATAAAATAAAATAAAAAAAGAATGTTCTAGATATACATTTGTAAGGCACAGACTTAACCATGTCTGGGGAAGAGTCATTTAGCTATCTCTCTTGGTTATTGATATAAATGTCTATTTTCTTAGAATACTCATGCAACAAATGTCAGATCAGGTTTCTGCGCAAGTCAGTAGGGAGGCTACAAAAGAACAGTGTCTCCCTCATAAAGCTTGTCCCATCAGTGGCTTAGCAAAAGCCATCACCTCCTTGGTACACAAAATTAATTCTGGAATATAAGAGGGCTCAATCGTCACACAGACTCCAGGACCTCCTGGTGGGGATAGAGGTGAATGCCCCAATTCCTGTACCTTGAGGAACATTTACCCGAAATAAAATCACCTCTTTTGGAAAGAGCACATCTAGGCTAGTGCCCTGGCTCAGCTAAAGTTCATGCGATTTCAAAGGGCTGGTTTCAAACCAACATATACTTGATTCCAGGAGTATCCATGGAACCGAGGTAGTGATCTGGAGGAAATAGCTCAAAATGTACACGAACTGCAAAGAACAGTTATTTGGCACCCAACTACACCCTGTACTTTGGCATCTAAACAGCCGCCTTCCCAGCCAGGCTGCCAATCTGCACAGAACCGCTCCTCGACACTGACACTGTGTGGCTGTGTGGGGCAAGGACAGCGGTTCCTTTCCTCTTTGATGCTGAGAAGGAGGCGAATTGCTTCCGAACCATAAATGAACACCCAAGATCCTGAAGATTCTAGTATGAGAGGAAATCAAGACAGACATCCTCTTATTTTTACTAAGGGAGCTCTGATTGCTTGAGCGATTACTTGGTGGTGGAGGCGGTGAGGTAAGACAGTTTCCATTCCTCATCTTTATGTCATTCTCCGTGCTCCTTTCAGGCTAAAATTTTAATTTTATTAAATTAATGTGTTCTTGGGATGCCTGGGTGGCTCAGTGGTTGAGCATCTGCCTTGGGCTCAGGGTATGATCCCAGATCCCCAGATCAAGTCCTGCATCAGGCTCTCAGCGGGGAGCCTGCTTCTCCCTCTGCCTGTGTCTCTGCCTCTCTCTCTCTGGGTCTCTCATGGATAAATAAATAAATAAATCTTAAAAATCAATTAATTAATTAACATGTTCTTTTATTCAGAAACCACCGGGGCAGCTGTAGGTCCTTGGGAGTAGATCGCTGTGAAGCTGCATAGGTGAATGGTCACTGCTCTAACGGTTTTGGAAACGTCAGTCCTAAGTACCTGTGCTTGGTCTTGCAAGGAATATATTTGGAATTTGCCAAGGCCGGTTGGAAAGATTTCCAGGAAAGAGGGCACTCTGAGAAATAGGTCCTGTTTGTACCCACTCTGCCTCATCCTGCTCAGGATGCTCTCACCAAGAACGCAATCCCTGGAACTATACAGCCATCTGCAGCCATGGAAACCGAAGCCAAGGGACTTGGTAATGTGCAGTGTGATGACATTCGTGCCCTGATGGTGACACCCATGCCCCGATACCAGAGGGCTGCTGAACAGTAAGAGCATTGCCCATCTCCATACTCACTCATCTCGGGGGTTTTAATTTGAGACTTCTGTTTTCTTAGGAGGAAATATTCCCAGAGTTGCAGCTTTGTTCATTATTGAAACAAAAATAAGTATTTTAGCAAAATCAAAAATGCACACTAAAAATAAAACATGTTCCCCAGTTATATGTTTGAAAGGCATCAAGTCTTATCTCAAATGGAATTAGATGATTCATTATGAAATGTGCCCCTTAATATTTGCCTCTTGACTGGACAGCAGATTCCAAGTCTCTTGTTTATCCCCAGACACATAATAGAGGGCCTGACCCAACAGTTGATCCTCAAAAAATACCTGTCAGGTAAAAGCTGGATGGCTCAAGAAATGTTATTTCACACTCTTGGCAAACACCAAACACCGTTACCAAATCCCAGCGCCGGCTGCCTTTCAACTCAAGGGCACCTTCTAAGCGAACAGGCTGGGGAGAGTCCTTCTTGGAATTGGAATTATTTCTCCAAACTTCTGATGTATGAGAAACAAATACTCAATCCGGGCTCCAGCAATCGCTCACGTGTGATTGATTGTGTGTCTTCAGAGGTACAAGGTTCAAATGGGCTCTAAAAGAGAACTCACCCAGGAGCGATTGATTTGCTGCAGGTGCCCGAGGGCAGGGCTGGTTCTGGAGGCGGGCAGCGCAGTGCCCGCTACGTCTCCTCTGACAGCAGAAAGCCAGAGTCATAAATCGCATGGCTAGTTTTGTTGACTGAAGTTCTGTGACTATTTTGTACTGATTTGGCCGGCATTTTTCCAATCATGGATGGGGTACCCTGAACCACCTTGGCTCCTCCAAGCATGTCACTTGTCCAAAGACTGCTTGTCTGGGATGAGCAGATGTGGCTGTGTTGAAACCCTCAGACCTGGGTGGCCGCAGAGCCAGGGGTTGGTTTGACTACACTTTCCGAGAGCGAGTCCTACAGGACCTCTTTTGGGCAGGGAAGGGACACTGGCACGCATTCAACGCTGCACGGGTTATGGGTTTAGCTATTTATAGTCACGTAATCTTCAGAGACACATTTTATCTTCCTTATTTTCCAAATAGCAAAATTAAGGTTAATGATAGTTGCACCTGTGTACGTTCCCCTGGATGGTGAGGGACAGGTGTTTGGCCTTAGGAGTGCTGGACTCTCAAGCCCAGACCCTTTCCATAAAGAATGATGACATCTCATCTCGGTTCATTTATCAAATCCGAAAGAACAGTCTCACTGCCCAGAACTATGCTGATTTTTTTTTTGAAGGTGAACTTAGGCTGAGAAGAGAAAGGATCAAGATCGTCTAGTAAAGTCCTCTGAGGCTTAAGGAAGATGGAATGGCTTAGTAAGAACTGCTTATTTGCTATTCCTGTCCCAAACCATGATTAATTTCCAAATGAGCCAACCTCACTCATGTTTGTTCTATTATTCTGGATTCAGGCTCTTTTTTTTTTTTTTCCCACATTCACTAATTTTAGTAGAGTCTTTTTAATCAGTGACCAAAAAAAGTAATTATATTACAGGAAGTACCCTCATTTGTTGCTGGAAGTAAACACGTGTCTCACATTAGGGCAGACAAAGCATCTTGTTTACATGGTCTTGGCACTTCAGGTTTGGAGATTAACCAAATGAGAGCAAGTGACTTCTTTTGTGCTATTGTTGAAAAGGAAAATATAAATATTTTAAAGATTTTATTTGTTTATTTGCCAGAGAAAGTCCAACCAGGGGGAGGCAGAGGGAAATGGAGGGAGAGGAAGAAGCAGACTCCCCGCTGAGCAGGGAGCCTGACCCAAGGCTTGATCCCAGGACCCCAGGATCATGGCCTGAACCGAAGGCAGATGCTCAACCGACTGAGACACCCAAGCGCCCAGGAAAGCCTATTTTTAGTAGGACTTGGACCTAAGGGGATACAGCGCTCCGCAACTGCATCTTGTGCTGGGCAAAGCCTGGCAATTACATCAACAAGGAGGAGAGAAGAGCCAAGAGGTGGTTAGCAAGTCCTGGTGCCATAGACTGAGCCACCGATCCCAGCCCAGCCTGCACGCAGTCCTCTCAGACAGTTACACCAACAAACTCCCTCCTGCACCTGCTACTTTGAATGAGATTTTCTGTGTCACTCCAATAACTACCCCCAAAGAATTTGCCATCATTAAGGAACTCTTTTTGTCCTCATGAGGCTGACCCCTTTGACTTTGTCTTAAAAGGTCGAAAAAGTCTGCATTTAGCCATTTTACTCCTTCGCTCATTGATCCACCAAATATTTACTGAGAATGTGTCTGTTGGTTTTTCTCAAATCAGACTATAAACGAGCTGACTTCTATCCTGTTCTGAAGCCCCTACCTGAACAGTCTTACCTACTGACATTTCAAGTGTGCCTGAAACAAAAATGCCATGCACAGGTCTGACACCAAGTCTGTCAAATGATCCCCTCTGTGGGGACGCATGGCCAGAGTTTTCACTCACGCGGAGTCTGTTTGGGATACTTCTTTCACCGACCATGAAGTGACACTGGCATCCCGTCGGCTGCCTGCAGGGTCAGCTTGCAGGTAATCCCACATCTGTCTCACAGACACCCTATGTCTTCTTCAATATTCACTCACACTAATCCTTCCCCATGAACACTCCCGATGCACAGATCAGACACTTCTCATTTATTATCAGAACAAACGAGATGCAGGGCTTTAATGATACACACACACTCTGGGAGGCTCAGTCACTATTCACCCCATTTCTTCAACAGCTTTGATCCTAAGCCTGACTGAGCACCCCTAATAGATGAAGGTGACAATGATTCCACCACGGATTTTCTCCAGAGTCAGTGTGTCAGACCACGCAGGCCTTTCTCATTTCTTGTCCCTTGGACTACTAAATTAAGCTGTTTTATTTTGGAAGTTTTACCACATACTTTGAACATAGAAGCAGCTACAAAGCAGATGGTCCAAATGGAGCAGCTCTATTTCCCCATCTGAATGGCTTGGAGTTTATTTTTTTGATCCACCTGGTGCTAAGCTGCTCAATCAAATCATTTTCTTTCTTTCTTTTTTTTTTTTTTTTTTTTAGAAAGAACACCTCCCTGACAGGAGGGTTTTTTTTTGTTTTTTTTGTTTTTTTAATTTATGATAGTCACACAGAGAGAGAGAGAGAAGCAGAGACACAGGCAGAGGGAGAAGCAGGCTCCATGCACCAGGAGCCCGACGTGGGATTCGATCCCAGGTCTCCAGGATTGCACCCTGGGCCAAAGGCAGGCGCCAAACCGCTGCACCACCCAGGGATCCCCAAATCATTTTCTTTTTCCTTGTAGTGGATTGGTGGAATCAGCCAACTTCCCGTTAGAACATGATGTAGAGACAATCACTAGATGCTCTCGGGGGCACAAGGATTCTCAATCTTTCCTGAGGCTGCCGTCCTCCATCTGGATGCGCAGTGCTCCTTGCACATGTCCCCTCACCCCTGTGCAGAATGCCCAACACCCCATCCCTCTATTACTGAGCCTGGGCAGCAAGGCCTCTTCTGGCTCCTTTCTCCCCCGAAGCCATCATACTACATTATTTCAGTGTCCTTTCCATTGACCTTGAGGAGACACTTTGGAGCAATGAAACACATGTGCCTTCCTGTCTAGCAAGCTCAGATTCATGTCAGCCCCTCCACCCACCAGTTATGGGATCTTGTAAACACGTATCATTTATTCAACACTCTCTCTGAGCTTCTCTTGGTGGTGGAGAATGCAGTCAGCAGAGCCAGGCTGCCTGGGTCCAAGGACAGGCCTGCCGCTCACCAACAACATGACCTTGAGCAAGTTACTTCATTCATTCCACAAATATAATGTCTTTTTTTTTTTTTTTTGACTTTCCTTTATTACGAGCACTCTCCTGGGTGCTGAAGTACATTAAGGGACGGAGATGGAGAAAAATTGCAGCCCTTGGAGAACTTACATTTAATAAAGGATAAACAACCCAAAATAAACCTCATCAGTAGGTAAATTGCATTAAATACAGACAGGTCCCAAGTATGAAAGGGGATAAGCAGAGCAGACAAAGGAGATCAGGACTGCCTATGTAGGGGCAGGTGACAATTCAAAATGGGTGGTTGAGTGAATTGTCTTGAAGGGTTATTATTCAAACAGAAATGGAAGGAAATGTGAGATTTAGCTCTGTGAATATCCGTGTCTCAAAGTACCTCAATTTGCTCCTTATTGAAATGGTGATGATAAAATTCCACACCCCATGGGGCTTTGGTGAAGGTGTGAATGACACACATATGAAGAGCTTAGAAAAATGCTGCCCTCATGGTAAGGGTCCCTAAGTGTTAGGTTTTCATTTTTTGCAGCATCCTTCAAGGAGGGGGGAGAGGCTTGCATCATTCCTAAAATATGTCTAACTCAATGTGCACAGTGATCACTGCTATATCACCTGCTACTTACTGTTCATGAGCAGCAAAGGCATACACCCTAGAGTGCTGGATTTCCAGCTGGATAGATTTTTTTTTATTTCCTCCTTGGGCTATGAGAAATCAGTCTCCTAAAGCCTTGCTACCTACGTCGGTGTAAGTATCAGCAGTGTCAGTGTGGTCAGCAGTGCAGGAAGTTAATGAGAAATACAGACTCCTAGGGCGCATCCCAGACCCACTGAGTCAGAATCTGCACGGGAAATGCATGCCTGTGCTGAATCCTGGGCAGTGCTGTAGTGAGTTGTGTGGATGATGGTTGCAAATTGGGATAGCCTGGCCATTTTCTGAGCTGTCTTTGGGGTGGCTCAGGGAGGCTGCACAGCTGCTATCGCCTTCTGCTTTCTTAATCCCCCTCCATGGAGGGGACTCGGAGCTCTCAGGCAGGTCATGGTGGCATGACCAAAGTTGGTGAAGCATCATCGTGGATGGTGGAGAAGCATCTTCAGTGAGTGATCATCTAGAGTCAGCACTTGAGATGACATTGGCTTAAAATCAAGATCATTTTGCTTTTTATATATGTAGTGACAGAAGCTCAGGAGACCACGAGAAGCTACGTCAAATCATTGTAATTCTCTCCCTCGTACAGAACTCGTTCTCTCTTTATTTTTAAATTTTTTAAAAGAGTGAGCTCTAGTCCAGGCCCAACGTGGGGCTTGAACTCATCATGACTCCGAGGTCAAGAGTCACATGCTCTACTGACTGAGCCAGGCAGACGCTCTACACAATCTCTCTTTAAAATTTCATATATTGAAGGAGAAAATGCAGGAATGTGTGTGGGCATTTTAAAGATAGATGGTGAACGAATCTGCTGGTCTTTCTGAATTCCAGTCTATGCCTTTGCAATTCATCCTTTACAGAACCATGAGTCGTATTAAAATAAAAGTTCCGATCATAGTATTTCCTCTACCCCAAAACACACACATGTGTGCTGGTGTGCACCCACACACGATCATTCCTTGCAGCATCCTTCCATGTGACATTCATGGATTCCAAAACATGGCCTCAAATTCCCATCTCTTACCATTTCCCTGTGACTCTCCTAGGCTCGCACAGAGGGTTCATTTACCAGGCTTCAGGAGCCTTGACCATTTTAAGCTTTTGCAACTCGTGCTGTTCTCTCTTCCTTGGTTTGCTCACGTGGAGACTACGGCACTCCCCAGCTCCTTACCTTCACACCTGAAGGTGGAGTGGAAGGATATACCGCAAGGTAAGTCGTGGCATCTATACTTCCAGCCCACACCGCACCCCCCTACACTCTTCCTAAGGGGTTTGGCAGGACCCCGCCAGGGCCTCCTTTGGGTTGCTGCCTTCAGCAGTCACTTGGATATGGGGAGAGGTTTGGCCATGTCTTCCCAGGCCACCCCACCCCAACCCTGTATGTGGGAGCTCCTTGGTGTTAGCCACGGCTCTGGAGGTCCTGTGGGCTGTGGGGATACCTTTTGGCTGGAGTTCCGATAAGAGCGGACAGTTAGACATGAGCTGGAGACAAGGGTGGTGATAAATAGGTTGCACATTAGAAAGGGTGGGTCTCAGGGCAGGGGGCATGGGGGGGGCATCCTGCTTTGTGGCTTCTAAGACCCTGAGGCTGACAGAATAGCCACAAGTGCAGAGCAAGCGCTCTCCTCTTCTACCTCTGCCCCAGGGTAACCCCTAGTTTCATTAGAATGCATTGCACCCCCCACCCCTATGGGGGAAGGCTGCCTGTGATGGTTCTGGCACAAACCTTGTAGAATCAAAAACTCCCCCTCCCAGACTGTGGGAAGAGACCCCAAATGATTGGAAGCAGCCTCCATTAAGAGACCACCCCATCCATGACCCAAGGCCCTGCTCACATAAAAAGAAAGGACCCCGTAGCTCAGGGTACTTGTCACCACTGGTCCTGCCAGCTTGATCGCCTGGAGAGTGTACTGTCCTTAATAAACTGATCGGTGCTTGCTATTTCCCTCTGGCTGCCTTTATTCAATGTGGATCCTCACTTAAATCTTCCATGGGGAATCCGAGAACTGAGACCTCCATTCCCACAACGCAGACTCTGCATTACTGGTAATGGTTTGTTCAAATATGCATCATTTGCATTTGGGGGTCACTTGGAAACAGACATAATTCTGGCTCCGATTTTTTGCCATCCCTCGTCTACCTTGAGAGGCAGGGAGGCTCAGGCCTCTGACCTCACCCACGGGGAGGTGCCGCTCTGGCAGGTGTCCTGCTCTGAGTGACCAGCCTCTGTAAGAAGAGACCCGGTTTGGTGGTGGTGGGGGGTGTCAACCACGGTTTTGTTTTTGTTTGTATGGGACCAGAAGATCTCCAGTGTTTGTTGCATGCACTCCCATATCCTGGCAGAACTGCCCAGACGAGCAGCACAGAGTCTGCCTCCTGAGGAATTCCTCTTTAGACCTCCCCTCTGGGCTCCCTGCCTCGGCTGTCCCCTTCACGTCCACAGCGATACTGCAAAGGCACCTCACACTCAACTGGTCCAGACCAAACTACCTGGGGGCCCCTGCAAATCAGATTTTTCTTTTTTAACAGTGTTCTATATCTCAGTAAGTGGTACCAGCATCTAGCCAGTCTAAAGCAGAAACCAGACCATCATCCACTGCAAGACCCTGTCCGTCCCCTCAGTTACCAACCCATTACCAAATCCTGGCACTGTTGCCTCCGGCTGTCCCTCAAGCCTGTCCTCCTTTCTTCTTTCTGGCTCCCGTGGTGGCTGCACCAGTGCCCTGGCGTCCCCCTCCTGGACCAGCCGGCAGTGTTCTGGTCATCTTCCAACATCTGCTCAGTGCTCCCAGCCACTGTCCACCCAGCAAGCATCTAGGGACCTAAGAAAACACACATGTTCCCTCACATCTGTGTAAAAGGACATGCAGGAAGGGTAAACCAAAAGCGATTGTGACCAATTACCAACCGAGGGTTGTGGGAAAGCAATGGAGAGAGAGGTGGAGCGGGGCCAGACTTTAAAACTATGCAAATGTCTCACATATCCAGGAAATTAAAAAAGTAAATAAATAAGTAGGGGGTATGTTTATCTAGGGGAGGGGGTGGTGGAAGAATCTCAGAGGAAATACAAACAGCAAGAAATAAGCTTAATTGTATTTTTAAAGGATGTTATAACCACAGGGAGGTTAAAACAAAACAAAACCTTGTCTATAAAATTAAGTCTTAAAACACAGATCTAATAAGATATATAGTAGTGATCTTGGGATATAAACATATGACAAGAGGGGCTGAACAAGTTCATGTAATCATGATGATTCCATTTTGCAAGTGACATTTAGGTTGTGATTTTTTTTGGGGGGGGTTGTGGCTAGTGGGATTAACTAGTTAAGTGAGCACTCAGAACATTCCAGAAAGAAGGGGAGCATATGCAGAGACCCCAGATTAAAAAGTCCAGGGCAGCCCCGGTGGTGCAGCGGTTTAGTGCCGCCTGCAGCCCGGGGTGTGATCCTGGAGACCTGGTATCAAGTCCCGCGTCAGGCTTCCTGCATGGAGGCTGTTTCTCCCTGAGCCTGTGTCTCTGCCTCTCTCTCTTTCTGTCTCTCATGAATGAATAAATAAATAAAATCTTTAAAACAACAACAAAAAAACAGTCCAGTGCTTGTTGAGAACTGAAAAACAGGTTAGGTGGTTGCTATGCAAAAAATAAGGGGTAGCATGGCATGAGCTGAGGCTATGAGGGTCAGCGGGGACCTGGGCAAATGATGGACATACCTTCTGGCCATTTGAGGAATCAAGACCATTATCTAAGAGCAAATCATGAGCCACAGAAGAATGGTAGGTAAGGGAAAATGGAGTCACATTTGGGTGCTGTGAAAAAAACTGATTAGAGAGCACAAGAATGGGTTTGGGACGTAGGTTGTCTTGGACTGGAAATTACATAAAGGGACTGGATTTTAGGGATATTTATGAGGTAGAAGCAGCAGCTATGGCTGGACTTGGTCCTAAAAGAGCATATTCCTATTGGGGAATGCTAGATTCTTAGCACTTGGATACAGGGTAATTTGTAACAGGACATCTCTTCATTCAAGTTACTGTTTTTTTTGGGGGGGGAGGTACTGACTGTGTCCAGAGCCCTGTATTAGGAATGTTGAGGATGCCAAGAGGACATGGAAGGGGAAATGAGACATGAATAATAGAAATACAAGGTAGGAACAGATTTCATTATGGTTTCTTTAGCTTTGCTATAGACTGTCAGGGAAGCCATTGCAGAGGGGGTTGGTTGAAAGGGTGAACAGCAGAAGACCAGATAGAAATCAAAGGTTAACCCCATTATCTCTTCTTGAAGAGTGAAGAAAGGTCCAAAATATTCTGAATTCACTGAGGCTCATGGGGAAGACAGACTGAATATTTACAATCTAGAATACGTTCTATGCTTCCTATCTGTAGAGATCACTAATTGCTGTAGGTCAAGGGAAGATGTTCTGTTCAATCTCTTTTATAGTAGCTGAATAGACTAAAGTCAGAGTCAATGGTTTAACTCAATAGTTTTTGGGTTTAAATCAACCTCCTATAGTGAACCTGGTTTCCACCTTTACAGTGAACAAAGTTCCAAACATCGTTTCCTATAACAAACTTCCGTAGTCTCTGTAATAAAGCCAACATTTTGAGACAATTATTACAAACTTCTCAAAATAATGGAAAGTCTCCTCTCCCTTTTTTAGTAGAGAAAAACTCAAAGTTATACTGCCAAAATACAGACCACTGTAAGTATGACATAAATTTCATGAGAACAGGGAATGTACATTATTTGCTAACTTTTCCTCCTCCCCAGGTTAGCGAATTATGTACAGCTAATTGTCAACCCAATGAATAGCATACTTTTTTTCATTTTTTAAAGATTTTATTTATTTATATATTCATTTATTTTAGGTTTTATTTATTTATTTGAGAGAAAGAGAGAGAGCATGATGGGGGAGCGAGAGAGGAGATGAGGGAGAAGGACAAGCAGACTCCACGCTGAGTGTGGATCCTGTTGTGAGGCTCAATCTCATGACCCAGAGATCATGACCTGAGCTAAAACCAAGAGTCCCACACTCAATTGACTGAGTCAGCCAGGTGCCCCTGAGATTTTATTTTTAAGTAATCTCTACACCCAAAATGAGGCTCAAACTCATGACCTTGAGATCAAGAGTCACGTGATCCACAGACTGAGCCTGCCAGCTGCCCCCACCAGGGAATAGCCTTCTTGAAAACATTTGTGTTAGTAGGTTCTTAAAATTGCTCTCAAGGTTGCTGCTCACCAAACACACACACACACACACACAAATGAGCCCCCGATATTATTTTTAACGTTTAACCAAAGACATTTGGGCTAGTTGACAACAATCTATTGCACTGCGCGCTTACATTTTGTTTCTGATCACCTTTTTGAATGGAGTGTATTTATTGCTCACTTTGTAAAGAGCTACCTTATTTGCCAGCAAGCAAAACTCATCTTTACCCCAAAGCAGCATAGTGACCGTTTGTCCAGTTTGCCAAGATAACATGTGGGAAGCCCAGCAGAGGAGGAGAGAGAGGATTTAAAGATTATGGTAATGTCACTCTCTCCTAGTGGCAGAAAACCCAAACCCAAACGTAACAGAGAAGACTGGAAATTCCCATACCTGGATGCTTTTTCTGCATCAGTAATAGGGCAATAACCACACAAATAATCAAAGGTAGTCGAATTTGGGTTGTTTCCTTGTTAGATTTAAATTTCTTATCGCCATAAGCCAAGGCTCAAATCGGAAGGAAATTGCCAGGAAGTTCTGGAAACTAGAGTGGCAACTAGCTTCCACTCTAGTTTCCATTAGAAACTTGTTTTTCTCCCTCGGTGCTTGTTTGTGTGTGAATAGCCAAGCAAATATTGGCTTTTACTACATGCATGAGAATGACCTTGGAGTTTCTTCAACTGTATGTTTTACTGTATGTTTTGTACTGATTTATACAGAAATACTGGCTTGTCAACAGGCACTCTAGCAACCTGTGTGGGAATTCAGTCAAATTTATGCTTTCTGGTTGCCTAGTTCCTTTGCTTGCAAATAGAGACATTTGTTCTTATTTCACTTAATTTTATATTGTGACTTGCTTTTTCGTCACCAATGTTTTCTGAGCCCACAGCACTGCTATTTGCTTTTATAATACCACAAATAAGGAATAAAAATCCATTTACCAGTACTTTTTGTGACATTTCTTCTCCTGTTTCGTACCAATATTCACTTAAGCCAACATATTTCTTTTATTTATGTGATCTTACACATTTTTTTTCAGAGCTAATGGACTATTATTTTATATTCCAATCAGTTTCCCACTACAGTCCAATATACATTATGATGTATTTACATGGGCAGAATAATATAGTTTTTCTATAAGCCTCTTTAATATCACTTCCAGTGAATTCACTATAAAAATCACTCAGACCTTCCTACAAATATTCCACGTGAAATAAGAATGTTTTATACTCTGGTACGTCTAAAATGCTGGCAAATTGCTAGTTCTTTAAAGGGGGCCCTGAGTGAGCAAAACGGAACTAGCATTTGCAGAGTACAGGAGCTTGTCTGTGTGAAGTCTTCTAGTTACCTTCCCAAACTCCGCAGGCTTGGTTGGAACCCAGAAACTTGGAGGGGGATCTCTTCAGAGGGGAGACCCGGACCTCAGAAGAAGGATGGCAGCCAGCTGCTGGTACGACCTCAGGAGCGTGAAGAGGGGCCCCAAGGAGCTGAGACCCAGGCCTCTGAGGATGCAGCCTGTCCAGCAGGGCCTGGTGCCAGTGGCCTGTGCCCAGGCTGGTTCTGGGAATGTGAAAAGAAGCTGGAAATTAGAACCAATTACCCCTGATGGAGTGAGGGGCTGCTGCTGGGGTGGCCCTGGGGGAGCAGCAGGGGAGTCAAGAATGGGCAAGTAAGTCCCTTTTTCCTTCTCTGCTGCCAGTCTCCTTCTAGTGGCCTCTATTGGCAGAGCCCAAAGAGAGAAGCTGTCAAACAGAGATGTGGTTTGCAGACCCCCAGTCCCAGCATCACAGAGAGGCAGAGATGCTGTTTACAGAGCCCCAGTCCTGCATCAGAGTATATGGAGTGATGGTTCCGGAATTGAGGCTTAATAACTGGCATAGATATTTCCTACAAAAATTTCCTCCTGCAGTAGTTTTATCTCTGCCATATCTTAGAGTCCAGCACATAAACACTCTAGATTGTTCTGAAATTGGCTTTGAGAATGGAACCAGCATTTACTGAGCATCGTTCTTTGTCCACATCACATCATATCACCCTCCAACGGCTGTGAGGCAGGTATGTTGATACCTGGGTCCTACAGGTGAGGAAGCTGAGCTGGAGAAGGGGCATGGGCAGCCTAGAGCCACACAGAAGCACGCAGGGCGCTGCTTCCTATCAGGTCCTAGGAACATTTTGCTACAGGGCTACAGAGCACCGGATCAGGCCCTTCAAACTGGGTTTTGTTCTACTTTTGCCTTTTCATACTATCTGTGGTCCTGCGGCTGGTGGGCTGTGCTCAGGTGTCCGTGGAATGAGAGAATGTGGGATCCTGAAAGCCACCTTCTCCATGTGAGCTCGGAAGCCAGCTTCCCCAGGCTGGAATCTCAGCCTCGCCATCTGTCACCCACCCGTGTGAGCCTGAGCAAGTGGCTGAACTTTCCTAAAAGTTTCTTCCCGTGCCTATAAAAGGGATATAAGCAGAGTACCTACTTTTAGGGCTTTTATAAAAATTGAAATGAGTCAATGCAAGCCTTATGCTTAGAAGAGCGTCCACCTTAGTACTCAAAGATATTATTATTGTCATTGCAAACTGGATTGTTTTTTATTTAACATTTGTGGATCTCAGTTTCTTCATTGGTAAAATGGACAAATATAATAGCACTTTACAGAATTAAGCCATCCAACAAATGGTCATGAGTCACACACCGTGCCGGGCAATGCTCCAGGAGCTGGGAAAGCAGTCCTGGGTCAAGTGGCTGGAGGCTGGGCAGGGTGGGGTGACCTTGGGGGCAGGTAATAAGCAGGTAACAAATAGACGAACAACATACTGAAGCTGGGAAAGACCTATAACAAGTACTCAGTACATAGTAGTGATCTCATTGGATGGGGGGCGGGGGGAGGCAAAATCTTCTCCAGAAAGAGAAAGAAAAGCTGGGAGACCCAGCAGCCGTGAGGCTCTGGAGGAAGGGAAGATGGGGAGGCGCTTCTGCAGCGCGCCCTCCTCCTGGGCCAGGACGCTCCAATGTTACTGTCCTGTTTGGACCAGGATGTGCATTCGCTCTGCAGCTCCGGGAGGGGATGTTCCGCGCTTAGGAGAAAGAGATGATAGGAGATCCAAAGTGCAGACCACGAGGCTGCCGAGAGCAGGGAGAGAGGGCAACACGGCACATTTTTACAGCTATTTATATGGCTTTGTTGTTCATATGATCTTCTAGAAAGAGGGAAAGGTAACTGAGCCCAAGTCATCAGCCGGGAATAATGGGTTCCTGGGTGCGCTCAGCATTTTGCCAGTTTCTCTGTGTGTGTTTGAGTTGGAAAAAAAGGTTGGGGGGGGGGGTAGATTGAGGAAGAGGAGGCGGAGGAGGAGGGAGTCCCACACGGCCCACCTCTACTTTATAACTGCACCTGCTTCTGAGGTTACATCTAGCTTAGTGGAATTAAAGGAATCTTGGGAAATTCTCAACAACAGCGGGTTGTTAAAACAACTCTCTGCTCTCCAGTCCTATCAGAACCCACACTTAGCAACTCCCCCCAGGGCTGGTGAGGGGTGTTGTCCTCTTTTTTTTTTTTTTGAGGTAGCACAAGTCACTTTTATTTCTATTACAGAATTGTTTAAAAAAAAGCATGAAACACATAAATCTAGGTAATAAAGTACACAACATAAAAGACTTCGTGGTATTGGTAACATTAAGTGGGCGCAGGGATGAAATGGTAAGTAGAAGAGTTTTGTATGCAATTGACAATATCAGTTTGTCATTATTCTTTGTTATGCCTTTAACATATTTGAAGCAGTCTCCAAGAGAATCACTGGGTGGAAGTCTACGGTCTCCTTTCTCTTCACATCCCAGAGCTCCTTCTCTTGTTCCAAAAAGATGACCAGATCTGGCTTCCATACAACAAGACCCAAGAAGAGGAGGTGTCCGTAGTTCTCTAACATCACATCCCTGTACAGTTCCCGCTGAGTGTGGTTCAGGCATCCCCACTCCTCCTGAGAGAATTCTATGGCCACATCCCTGAATGTCAGCAGTCCCTGAGAACTGGCCATTTCTTCTTCTTTCACTTTGTCCTCCAGATTTCTTTCTCAGAAGAGATTCATGGAGAAATCTGCCCTCTGCCCAGGGCAGATTTATGGAATCAATCTGGAAGGCCAGGGATCTGCCTTCAACCCCCACCCAGTTGGGAATTCTCCAACATGCCATCCTGGCCTACTGGTTCTCATGCCAAGTGGCCTGTTAGCCTGTCCTCAGCGTCTCTGAGGGCAAATTAAAGGTACCCCTGTGTGCTTGAGTTTGGGTACAAAAATGGATTTTCAGTTGCTCAGAATTTCTGTTTTATTCACATTTAGGCACCAGACATTTCATTTTATTTTCTTTTGAAAGGTCTCAGGACGCCTTTGGTTGCTCCAATGACAGAGCAATGGTGCAGGGTGACACAGGACACAGTGGGCTCCCTTCTGAGACCAGACTGGGCCTCCCGGAGAGGGAGCAGCATGGCCTGAGCTCAGGTCTGGGGGAGCCGACCCAGGGGCCAAGGCTCTGCTGGATTGGGCAAGGGTGGCAGGGGCACCCAGTGTTGTCCTTGCCAGGACTGGGGTGCAGGGGTACAGTCATCACAGGGGTGCGAGTCCGGCTTCTCTCTCCCAGATTCATCTTCAGGGAGACGAGGCTGGGCGTGGGAAGCTGGCTGAAGGTGAGGGAGGTGGCGGTGCCCCCGGGTTGTGCCCCACTCTTGGGAAAAAGTGTTCCTTCGTGAAGGATTCTGAGGGAGAGGGGATCTGCCCTCCTTCTTGGTGTGTTTCTGCGGGTCTATCTGTTGAGGGTAGAAAGAGCTAGATTGAAGTCACCAAGTATAAGTGTATTATTATCTAAGTATTTCTTCACTTTGATTATTAATTGATTTAAATATTTGGCAGCTCCTACATTCTGGGCATATATATTGAGGATCGTTAAGTCCTCTTGTTGGATAGATCCTTTAAGTATGAGATAGTGTCCCTCTTCATCTCTCGCTACAGTCTTCGGGGTAAATTTTAATTTATCTGATATAAGGATGGCTACCCCTGCTTTCTTTTGAGGACCATTTGAATGGTAAATGGTTCTCGGACCTTTTATTTTCAGGATGTAGGTGTCCTTCTGTCTAAAATGAGTCTCTTGTAGACAGCAAATAGATGGGTCCTGCTTTTTTATCCAGTCTGAAACCCTGCGCCTTTTGATGGGGTCATTAAGCCCGTTCACGTTCAGAGTTACTATTGGAAGATATGGGTTTAGTGTCACCATGATATCTATCCAGTCCTTGTTTTTGTGGATTGTTCCACTGGACTTCTTCTTAAAGGGGAATTTTAAGAGTCCCCCTTAAAATTTCTTGCAGAGCTGGTTTGGAGGTCACATATTCTTTCAGTTCCTGCCTGTCTTGGAAGCTCTTTATCTCTCCTTCCATTCTGAACGAGAGCTTTGCTGGATAGAGTATTCTTGGCTGCATGTTCTTCTCATTTAGGACCCTGAATATATCCTGCCAGCCCTTTCTGGCCTGCCAGGTCTCTGTGGATCCGCGGGTCTATCTGGGGTCTTTACACTCTCACACCTGACCCGCAGGTCTGTGTCCACCTATGTGAATGTGGATCCCTGTGCTCCTTGCTTCTTTCCCTTTTGTTCGTCCCAGATGGTCCTGAGTCAAGTGAATGAGAGTTTTAGTTCCTGGCGTCGACAGACCCCAAGGCAACAGAGCGCGACTTACAAGTGCCACGCGCAGACCGGCTGGCTGCCTGGAGGAGGCGGCCCGTGCGAGATTCCCTCCGGGGGGAGGGTCAGGCGGCCTAGGAGCTGCAGCCCTCCAGGGGGGCGGGGTGGACGTCCCGGTGCCCCCGCGGGAGGGTGCTGGAGCCGAGAGCCGCGGGGCCAGGACCCTGCAGGGGCCGGATCACCTCCCACCTGGACCACCTGCGCCTGCGGGAGGTGAGGGGGCGCGTGTGGCCTTCCGCGCGGGAGGGGTCCCCGCGGGCTTCTGGGGCGTCCGGGCAGAGGGAGCCTGGGGCTGGGCTCGCGCGGGGGATCCGGTGAGTGCGCAGCGGGAGCATCTGCGCGGGGCGCAGCAGGACAGGCCCCCCTGCCCCGCCCGGGCTCCGCGTCCCCTCCAGGTGGCCCTTACCTGGGCGACGAGGGGACCAGAGCCAGGGATGGTGAGCAGGGTCTGTCGCCCCGATACTCCGGGGACGAGGAGACTCCGAGGGCGCGGAGCCCAGTGCTTGCCCAACCTGAGACTCCACCTGTGTCTCACCGCAGGCGGGTCACCCTGGCCCCGGGCTTCCCAGGGGCGAGCAGGTCTCCCCCGAGCCTCCCCGGCGTGGTCGCCAGAGGACGTGCCCCCGCGGGCCCCCCCGGGCTGCTCACGGGGCTGCTCAGGGCTGCGGCGGGGTGGCCAGGGTCCCTAGGGGAGGGGGCCGCTTACCTTCTCTGCTCTCGGGGTGCTCATGGCGCAGGGTGGGGTCCACTGACCCAGGCGGGGACACAGGGGCGGTGGCCACTCCGGGAGAGGAGAGGCACGCAGGCGAGGGGTCCCATCTGCAGCGGGTCGGGGATCGCGGGGTGGGGCAGTGACGGGGAAGGGGACACGGTCCCTCTCCACCTGCTCTTGCCGGTGAGCGTCTGCAGGTGCCGCCCCAGCCTGGTGCCCCCTCCCTGGGTGCGCAGCGCAGGCTACTCCTGTCTCGGCCACGCAGTCGGGTTCTCCAGGCACTTTGTCTCTCTCCCCTGCTGCTTTGGTCTAAAGCTCTTTCAACTTAATGGTGACTGCTCAGGAGGGTCATGTGCCAACTCAGATTCGAAAGGTAACATTTGGGGGCGCCTGGGTGGCTCAGGAGGTTAAGCATCTGCCCTGGCTCAGGTCATGATCCCCAGGTGCTGGGAGGGAGCCCCACATTGGGCTTCCTGCCCCGTGGACAGTCTGCTTGTCCCTCCTTCACTGTCCTCCACCCCTGCTTGTGCCCTCTCTCTCTCATAAGTAAGTAAATAAATAAATAAATAAACAAAATCTTAAAAAAAATAAAATTTAATGTTTGCTTTTCAAAGTCAAGCACAGGTTGAAATTATAGGAAGATGCACCCTTTTCGATGCTCCAGGTTCCCCCAAGAGCCTAAGTGTTTTCTATAGTTTTAAAATAATGCCGTTTTCTTTCAAAGAGTCCAGGTGAGCAGGGATGAGGGTAGGGTAGGGGACACTTTCTTTTTCTCTTTTATTTGAATTCCAGTCAGAATGGAGGTGAGGAGACAGCAAGCCTCACCCGGCTGTTGCGGGGCAGGTGGGCAGGGAAGGGCTCTCCCCTCCAAGTTATTTTTGGAGCAGGCGAGGGAGGGCGGCTGTGAGTATGTGAGCAGGAGGTGACCAGGAGGAGGGAACAGCTGGTGCAAAGGCCTGGGCGCTGGGATAAGTTTCACATGTTGGGGGAACAGCAGAAGGGCATGTGGCTGGAGTAGAGTGAGGAGAGAGGATGGGAGATGGCTGGGGCCCCACCCTGTTGACAGGGACAGAGTGGACTTGTCGCCACCATCCTTTCTCTCCGGTCTTTCTCCAGAAATGAACTCCTGATGTTTAGCTGGGCACTCAGCCTCCCAGAAGTACCACTGTCCTTTCCCGTCTTCTGCAACCAGCTGTGGCCAGGTAACTGGCTCCTCAGCTCTGCTGTATAAAAAGCAGTGCCGCTGCGACTTTTGGGGAGTTACTTTCAATGAAGGAAAGTGCCCTTCGTTGTTGCTCCGTCAGGCCGGAAATACGCACCATACAGCGGGGGCTGCAACAGGTGTTTTGGGCCATTCTTGAGAATGGAAGCTTCAGGAGCTTTGCACAGTGGAACAGCCCAGCTCGGGAGAAAGTCTCCATCCCTGATATCTGGGCAGTGAGAGAAGGAGACCTGTGTCTCCAGTACCCCTGGGGCCCACCCAGCCCCAGGCCAATGGCTTCTGGACCACATGCATGCAGGAGAAAGGGACTTGTACTTTTTCCCTGTGACTCACACCTGAACCTATATCTGCTTGACACCCCTCCCCACAGGAAGGACTTGCCTGGCTCTTGCCTTTCCTAGCAGAGAGGTTGGCTGATGGCTTGTATTTTACAAATATCAAATGTTTACTCGAGAGAACACTAAATGTGCCTTAGCTTATGCTTTCATGAGAACAGTTTGACACTTTTGAGAAAGGGATGTGGTGAAATATAAAAATTGTCATGCAGCTTTCTTTACATTCTCATTAAAATTGGGCCCTGGCCATTTTAGATCTTTATAAATAATCTTAAAACAAGGATTGTGCTTTTGCATGAAAAGATGCTGCTTCTGTCAGAATGTTGCCATTTGTGCACATCTTAGTTTAAGATAGAACGTCAGGGGAAGGGGCGGGCCCGTGGGTGGCTCAGTCAGTTAAGCATCTAACTCTTGGTTTTGGTTCAGATCATGATCTCAGGGTGATGAGATCGAGCCCCATGTTGGACTCCACGCTGGGCTTGGAACCTGCTTAAGATTCTCTCTCTCCCTCTCCCTCTGCCTCTCCCTGCTTGTACATGCTCTCTTTCTCCCTCTCTTAAAAAAAAAAAAAAAAAAAAAGCCAGGGAAAAATTTGTTTGACAGCAAGAACAGTTGTCTGTAATCTAAATATCTAGAAACATTTCAAATTACAAGTGAATCATGGTCTTTTAATTATCTTTCTACATGGCCAAATTATATATAAATTTATGTTCATGATTCTTTAAATATCACATATTTAAATATGATCTAAATATTTTAAAAATATGATCTATATAAATAGAGAATTAGCCCTGTTCCCTGGAGCACTTAGCTGGACTGCAGAGCTCCCAGCTGAAGACTTGGCTTTCCAGAGGCCTGGAGAAAATTATCCTTAGAAGAGTCAGGCAGATTGAGAATGCATTTCCCCAAGTTAATGGGATAAAGTCCAACTTCTCCCCATGGAATAGCACCTTTCCCAAAACTACTTCTCAAGTTTCTTTATTCTGTTGCTCAGCTTATCATTGGATCCATTTGGCCCAAAGAATATATTCCAGAACCAAAACTGACCATCCCTCAGAACATTTTTGCCGAAGTGGATTGGATTGTCGCTCCCAATTCTTTACTCTCTTTCTGCACTAGAACACATGCCCTTTGTCATAAGAATCTGCAATTTCTCCCACCGGTGTGTTCGAGAGATTGATGTTGGCTTGGCCCTGTGACGTGTTTTGGTCAATGGAATGTGGGCTGGAGTGTCCTGAAAGCATTCTTAGCGGGTTGCTGCCCTGGCAAAACAGAGACAATACTTGTGGCTGTACAGGTAGACAAAGAGAAGAAAACTCCATGGAGAGCATCCTTTGTGAGAGGAACCGATGGATCTTGTGGATTCCTGACTTAGTCTAGATTTTTAAAGTTATCCTCAGGCTGACCTTCACCATGGTAGCATGAAGTTCTGGAGACAGACTGGTCGAGGACTGGACCCTCGTGAGAAGGATGAGTTGTTACCACATTCATATCCGCGTGACTTTCTTAGTGAGCTCACCTGTGGACACCCTGTTGGCTCTCAGCCATCCTCTGCCCCTGGCTTTCTTGACTTTCATCCTGGCGGGGTTGTAGTCCAGGTGGCCGATGCCCCTGTCCCTTGCCACCTCCCACTATAGGGTCCCTAAAGCTAGATATTCATTTTACCAAACTTCCTTTTATCATGGGGTGGCCATGCGACTCAGTTCTGGCCACTGAGCTTCTAGGAAGTCCTTGGATAAGATTTGAGGAAAGCCTGTGCTTGATAAAAGGACATACACAACAGGAGCTTCTTTCTTCTTTCTCATGAAGGGGTTGTGATGGCCGGAGCTGCAGCCGGCATCTTGTGAACACGAGTTGCTGCGCATGAAAGTGAGAAATCACCCACGGAGGACGCTAACGATGAATTTTGGAGAGACCTCAGTTCCTTGGTTTCATCACTGAGACCCTGCACCAGTTAGGATGGCCTCCTTATATTAGCACATCTTATACTGTGCTAAGAGATAGTTGTTTTTATTGTGAAAGTCATTGTTTTAGGATTTTCTGTTCTGTACAGCTAAACATGTCAAAACTGTTATAGTATCTGATATTTGCCAGGTTCCTCACTAGGATCCTGAGAAGTGCAAAAAAAAAAAAAAAAAAAAAACCCCGAAGATATGGTATTTATAACTTATGTCATCAGATGAGAAGTGCAACACACAGGAGGGAAAACAGGACGCATAGAGGAGAATGCACCATGACCACCTCTCTCCAGCTTGGCTGTTCCATGCTATGCATTATTTATCCCCAAACTTTTAGATGGTTGCAAGCAACTGAATCTGACAACCCTAAGTTCCACTTCAACCTTTTAAACTTTCCCCATATTTCAGATTGGGAAAGTTACTCAAATTCCCATCAGTTTCTCAAAATCCCACAGTGGGTAAGGGATGGAGCTGGGTTTCTAACAAAATCTTTTCAACCATAGACAGGGGACTTCTGATCGCCACACAGCCTTGCTTTGCCCAGTGCTGTCAACATACCTAACTTGATATTTAGGCATCAAAGATACTATGCCTCTTAGCTTTAAAGAAAAAAATAGGAAAAGGGCCACCCGTGTGGCTCAGTTGGTTAGGCGTCTGCCTTCAGCTCAGGCCATGATCCTGGGGTCCTGAGATCGAGCCCCGCATCAGGATCCATGCTCAGTTGGGAGTCTGCTTGTCTCACTCCCTCTGCTTCTCCTGCCCTACCTGTCCCTCACTTGTGTGCATTCTTTCTCAAATAAATAATAAATAAAATCTTTTAAAAAATAAAATAATAAAATAAGAATGGACTGTTCTTTCAAGTACATAGTATACCACGGTTAGCTATAATCACCATGTTATACATTAGATCCCCAGAAATTGTTGATCTTATGACTAGAAGTTTGTACCTTTTGTTTTTGTTTTTTTTAAAAGATTTATTTATTTATTTATGATAGACATAGAGAGAAAGAGAGGCAGAGATACAGGAGGAGGGAGAAGCAGGCTCCATGCGGGGAGCCTGACGCGGGACTTGATCCTGGGACTCCAGGTTCGCGCCCTGGGCCAAAGGCAGGCGCCAAACCGCTGAGCCACCCAGGGATCCCCAAGTTTGTACCTTTTGACCAACATCTCCCTGTTTCTACTACCCGCAGCTCCTGGTAACCACTACTCTACTGTCTTCCTCTGAGTTCAGTTTTTTAGATTCCACATATAAGTGAGATCATACAGTATTTCTCTCTCTCTGTGTCTGACTTCTTTCACTTAGCATAATGCCCACAATATTTATCCAAGTTGTAGCAAAAAATTAATGGTAACTATGTGATGGGATGGAAGTGTTAGCTAATGCTATGGTGGTAGACTTTTTACAATATGTGAATTATCAAACCAACACATGTAACATGATAATAAATGGAATTTATTGGTTAAATGGAATGGAATTTGTTGGTTTGTGTTATTCATAAGTTCAGAGATGTGCTACCTTCAGGTGTGGCTGGATCCAGTTACTCAAGTGTTTTCATCAGACCTGCCTCCTCTCTCTCTCAGCTCGGCTTTCTTCCGTGTTGGCTTCCCTTTCAGGCAGACCCTCTTCAAGGGGAATCCCTGACAGATCCACATTCCCATCCTCACAGAAGTAGAAGATGCTCTTTTCCTGCTCTTCAGAGAAGTTACAGCAAAAGTCTTGGACATGACATTTTTTGTTAAATTGTCTCTCACCCATCCCTGAATTGGTCACGTTGGTCAGCAAGGAGAATGTTCTGATTGGCCAGACCTGAATCATGTGCTCTCTCTGGGGGTTGGGTGGGATTGGCTCCAAACACACCAGGAGAAACAAGAGAGTAGTAATAAATATGATTGGCGTGGCAGGAAGGATGCTAGGTGGGCCAAATGGTAGGCATCCCTGTATCAACTCAGATGCCCCACATATTCTTCATAAGTGGCGTTCTTCAGGGAGACACCCACAGCAAAGGCCCCTGTCACCATGCCAGGCACACAGTAGATGCTCAGAAACTGTCTGCTGAATGCAAACTGTCTAGACAGGGAGGACCGTGGAGGTACTTAATGGGGAAAGTCTTTATATAAATCGGAGAGAATGTCTTGGAAAGCAAACTTGTCAATTATGCTGGCCATTTGGAAGATGGTTTTGAACTTTAAAAATGCAGTTCAGAAGAAGATGGGTTTGCAAACTTGAAACTTGTTTTCATAGTGTAGTTAGAGAGAAAATTTAATCCCGGGACACATTTAAAAAGGGCAAGGCAGATTTAATCCAGAACTATTTCCATTGAGGGGAGATTCCCGTAGTATTGGTGAGTAAAGCCACCTGTGTACAAAGGCAAGTGGGGGTTTAGAGCCAATGAGCAGAGTGAGGGGACCTATGCACAGACAGTTACACAACGGGGGCGGGGGGGTGGCGGGGGGTGGGGGAGGTGTTCTTGCTGAATTGTCCTAACAGGATTCTTGCTAAAGCTGGCCAAAAGCTTAGTGTCAAAAACAGGAGAAGGGGAATTCGATCAGACGTTGCTATGGACCGAATGTTTGTATCTGTAAAAAAAATTCATATGTTGAAATCCTAAGCCCATTATGTGTTGATATTAGGAGATGGAGCCTCGGGAGGCAGGGCAGAGCACCCTTATGATAGAGACCTCAGAAAGGTCCTTCACTTCCTTGCTCCATGTAAGGAAACAGTGAGAATGTGGCCCTCCATGAACCAGGAAAGAGATTCTTGCCAGACTTAGAATCTGCAGGAGCCTTGACCTTGGACTTCCAGCCTGTAGAACTGTGAGAAGTCAGTGTCCGTTGTACAAGCCGCTCAGTTAGTGGAACTTTTGTTCTTAGCAGCCTGAACTGACTAAGACAGAGGTCAAGGTGGGGAGGTCCTTGGTAAACTGGTTTATCAGGCTGAGGACACAGAAGTCCGAGGTTGGCACAGAGACTCCTTTGGGGTGAAGTCTGACTGAAGTGTGGTCAAGGAGGGAGTCTTTGCCAGAATTAAAATGGAAAAACCAGCATCCAGATCTTAGCAGAAAGTCCTTAGCTCATTCCCCTAACTTCAGGATTTCGAGTTCTTAAGAACAACGTGTATTTTCAGCTAGCAGGGAAATAGCAGTTTCCTTGTGGTATAAAAAAGTGTCCTGGCCATAAACCCGGGACAACAATTAGGGAAACACTAACAGATGATTTAATGTAAATGAGAATATTGCAAGTTGTAGGCTTGATGTTCCTCTATTAAGCATTATTAGTCAGAAATTGCACTGCCTATGGTACCACAATCCATTTTACTATATATACGTATAGGCAGTAGATATCCTAGTATAATTAAAAGCATCCTTCTAGTGAATTTTAAAGCATCCAATTTACTCAGATTGTACTTTGCAACTTCCTACACTTGCTAATCAGTCTGTCAAGCATAATAACCATTTGGGGCTGGAAGTATTTAATCTCATGTGAATAGGCTTATCAGAATGTCTTAGAAAGACAATATATGACTTCCTGGCAAAGAAATGGCTATGACTAGGCAGTAATTATACAGTGTCTTGTTACTACAATTTTGAAAACCTACCAGGCTCATCCTGTGGTGGAAGAACCTGAAGTTACATCTGAGGGTTTAGGACATGGTGACATTAGGAGACGGGGAAGCTCTTAGAAGACATTTGTTCTAGACCTTGACCTTGACTCTAGACTGTAGGGTCTAGTTCTGAAATCTCTGAGTCCATTGGTGCTAAGAAAGCATTAGCTTTTACACCTGATTCCGTAGATGATAGAGTGTGTAGCTGTGGTACCCAAAGTCCTGGGGAGGGTGATGCTGTTGGCATTATGAGGTCCTGGTGTGTTTGTTAATACTGGGGACTTGGACCCTCTAGCTATCTGGGGACTGGACTCCTTAATTCTACAAGAGCAAAGGCGAATGCCTTCAGAGTAGAATAAGTCACTTTTGTAATGACTTGCCAGGAAGTCAGATATTGTCTTTCTGCCAGAGTTCACATGACTTGGTTTTCTCCTCCCCATTTATCAAGAAGCCATCTGTTACAACAATCCCTTTGAATAGGAGCAGAAAATCTAGAGCACCTGATCTTTTGAAAGATATGAAATCAAAAGAAATCAAACTTATTTTGTCTTGAAATTGGGAAATGCTTATCCAAATTACACGGTGACTCAGAACCATGTTGCAGATAAACAAGGCAAAATTTTGAGTTAGATTTTAATGGCTTGGGTGGGGGGAAAAATCAGTCAGGATGTTATGGGCTATTTAGGGAGATTTGAATATGAAAGATAATTTTCAGAATCTAAGTCCTCATGTTTAGACTGAATCTGGAGATCAAAGATGAGCCTAACACTAGAAAACTATAGAGACCTGAAATATTATTCTGTCCTCGGGAGGAGAGAGCAATGACTTTGAGATGGGAGACCAGGGATGAAAGTTGGTTTCATCCACTGTTGATTGATAGAGGTGCCATGTTGAATGGTTCAATCAATGGGAAGTTCCTTCAGATTACTTAGTGGTGGCTGCCTTTGGAAGAGATGGTGTGTGTTATGTATCAGCCCTCACGACTTCAGGGTGGTGAGGAAAGCTAACTGTTGGGGCTTCAATCAGGTCATCAGCTTGTGACCCTCTACTCCATTGGGGAGGCAGGGGTTCAGATCTGGTTGTATTTCAAGGACCACTTGGTAAGTGGAAGTAGCATGGACTTTGGCATCAGATCTATATTTTATTTAAGATTCTATCTATCTGTCTATCTATCTATCTATCTATCTATCTATCTATCTATCTATCTACCTGAGACAGCACTCATAAGTGGGGAAGAGGAGTAAAGGGAGAGAGAGAGAGAGAGAGATAATCTTAAGTAGACTCCTTGCAGAGGACAGAGGCTGATGCAGGGCTTGATCTCATGACCCTGAGATCACCACCTAAGCAGAAATCAAGAGTCAGACACACAACCAAGTGAGCCACCCAGATGCCCCAACATCAGATTTCATTGTTAATCCAGGTTCTACCTCTTAACTAACTAGAAGAACATGGGCAGGTCACCTACCCTCAGAAAGGCCTTTTTGCGAGATTGGCTCTGGACTGGCATCTGGGAACTCGGGTTTTGGGAGGGTGTCCCCCATTCCCTAACTGATGAAAGGGGCCCACCTTGTCTAGAGTGTGGAAAAAAACAACAACAACATGTTCTATTCTAAGCATGTGCTTTCCTTCTGGGAGTCAGGGATTTGTCTACCTCTTGGTAGGCAGTGTCTATATGGCCAATAGCCACTAGAAACTTAGGTGCTAAGTCTCTGAGCCTCCAGTGGGTTTCTCTGAAGCATAGCACATGTGTTGCTGCATGTTTGTTGCTGGGAGAAGAGTGCTCTGTGTGACCCTCAGGGCAGGGAGAGAGCGGTGGAAACCAGCACATAGATTTCTCCAGACTTGGTGGTTTTTTCCTTATGATCATTCCTATGTCTCTATAATAAAGCTCAGCTGTAAGAAGAACTATGTGCTGGGTTCCCTGAGACCTTCTGGGGATCCTTCAAACATGGGGCTGATCTTGGAGACGCCTGACATAGTTTTATAGAACAATTAGCTCCTTCTACAAGATCATGCTGGTGGGCTTCAGCATTGGCAGCAGCAGCAGCCTGGGCTGGCAGGTAAAGTGTCTGATGAACAAGTTTATATTTATCATCAGACCACCTCTGTGGACATTATCTCTTTTGAAATTGTAAGAAATCTTTGCTTCAACAGTACATGTCACAACAATGGAGTTTTTTCCCCTTTTGCATTATCTTATTAGCAAAAGGAGTGTAAAATATTTTATACTTTACTATAGTGTCCCATGTAGCTAATGCAAGTTGTTTAAAAAGGAAAATACACTTCGGTGACATTTCATTTGGCATCTGCACCATGAATGCCCCTTGAAAGCCTTAGGGTCTTTGGTCTAAACTGGGTTTCACTGTAGATATTATGCAACAGGCTCCTGTAGGGACTTTTTTGCTGTTACCTTCATCTGTGTGCACATCAAGACTAGATTCTACAGTGGGGCGGCTGGGTGGCTCAGGGTTGAGCATCTGCCTTTGGCTCAGTTTGTGATTCCCATCCAGGGATGGAGTCCCACATCAGGCTCCCCATAGAGAGCCTGCTTCTCCCTCTGCCTGTGTCTCTGCCTCTCTGTGTGTCTCTCATTAATAAATGAATAGAATCTTAAAAAAAAAAAAAACCCCAAAAGACTAGGTTCTACAGAAAGAGAACATGGCTTCATTAACATGGTTCTGGGGCACATGGTGGACACAGAAGTTTCGTTAAGTCGAGAAACTAGCCCGTTGGGGATAAGCTTTGCTCCGTGAACACGCTGGCCTCTCCAGGACTTGCAACATCTGGAGCGCCGGTGCCAGGAGAGCCTTGGGGAGCTGACCAGCTGAATTGGGGAGGGTCCCAGAGGCCCTAACCCCCCCTGTGATTCTGTTTCCTTGGCACGACATGGCAGGAAGGAACCTTCATAAGGGGCAGAGATGGACGGTTGCAGATTTTAAGGCAGAGTGATGCTGTCCTGAATTCTCTGCCCCCTGGAGTTTCTTTGTAAATTCTCTGGAAGAACCTTGTTCAGATGGAGACACGTGAACTCCCCCTGATGAATCCTACTTAGATGGAAGAATTTGCCCTGTGGCCTCTCGTGGGCTCTGAAGCCCTCTGACATGGCTGGGGTTGGGGGCAGGTATATTAAAGAAGACCATCATCCTTTTTTGCTGCCAATTCTGAGCACCCAGTGGGAATGTGAAGGGAAGCAGGTGGTCCCCACTCTGACATATGGCAGGAAGGTCAAAGCAGCCTAACGCTGTGCCTTTCACCTCCTATTGTCTCCACTGAGGAGACCATCACAGGAAGAAGGGGGAAGTGCAGTATAATCACGTATCTTGAGAGAGAGGGCACGTCCACATAACACTTACTACAGTATATTGTTATGATTGTTCCATTGTATTGTTGTTCATATCTTGCTGTGCATCATTTATAGATTAAACTTTATCACGGTTGTGTGTGCTTAGGAAAGAACCCAGTGTGTGTGGGTTGGGTCTTATGTGGTTTCCGGCAGGCACTGGGGTCTTAGAGCAGATCCTCCGTGGGGAAGGGGGTACCTGCATGTTGTTTTAGGGTCCATAAGACGTAACCAGCTGCATGGAGAGAGAATCAGGTCTGATAGTAGCAGGAGCAGCGAATCAGCAGGTGCAGAGGGCAAAGCTGGAGTGCAGGATGGGCTCCCGCTTGGTAAGGGGGCAGCAGAGCCCCTGTGAGCTGGGACCCATGTAGAAGAGCCACGGTCTGGGGACACAGGGTGAGGAGCTCGCAGCGCTACCATGGCTCTATGCAAAAGCAGGTTTTCCTCTCTTTCCTCACCTCCCCTGCTGCACCCCTCATGGGCACCAACATCCCATAAACTCTGTGCCTGGTTTGGAGCCCTTTTGTGTGTCTTCTCTGTGGTCTGGCCGCTGCACTGAAGGAGGAGAGCAGGGGACCCTGGGCCAGGCCTGTGGCCTGAGCCTCGGCCGCGCAGGTGGCACTGTGGGTGGCATTGTGGGTGGCATCACAGAGAGTGCCTGCCGGCCTGGTGCACCTGCTGCAGCGTCAGTGGGAGCGACTACTCCCCGCAGTGCTGAGCATCTAGGGACATGATTCTTGAAGAACCTTCTCGCCGTAGACACCTGTCTCCTTCAACCCTCCGTGATAGTCATGACCTTTTCTCACGTTGCTGCCTGGCGATGTAACTCACAGAGCTGGGCTCTCACGCAGAGTGTGAGTCCTCAGTGGTTCTGGAACTGGCCCGGTTGTTGCTCTAGGAATCGGGTTGCATGGAAGAGGAGGACAGGCTCATGAGACCGTCTGGAGGACGCCTTGCTCAAACCTTGTGGCCCTGCTGGAGCAGGCCAGAGCAGCATATGGAGCGAGGTCCAGGAGGCTGTGACCAGAGCCACCCACGGCAGTCCTGCCCCGCCCTTCCTAGATGGGCAGGTACCCAGCCCGGCTCTGGGAGCAGGTGTAAGAGCTGAGTGCGTGGCTGTGGCACTCCAGCAGGTCCTCATCTGCTGCCTTACACCTGACCGCTGCATCTTGCACCGCGGGTGCCTTTGAGCTCCCTGGGGAGGGCAGTTCTCTGTGGATTGTATGGATTGTGTGGGCATTACTGTGACTTTTAGAGTCTCCCTGTTGGGCTAATCCATCCTGGAAGGGTCTCTTACTTAATGACTGAGGTGCAGAAAGATCGATATGAGTGTTCTGGAAGCTGGTCAGGCTGGGTGATGGCCTGCACTGCAAATGACCTCTAAGACCATTGGCTCTGAAATGACATAAAGGGACCAAGCTACTTATTACATTTTAGCATGACCAAAATTGCTAGATTTTAAAATGTCAGTTATATTACCTGCTACCAAATTAATAAATACGCTGAAATAGCCCTCAGGGGAGATTCCTGCACCTGTTTTAGGGGGGCATGACCACATTTCTCTTTTAAGAGGCCCCAACATTTTTGTTACAAAGCAAGACCTGGAGAGATGACAGCTACTCCTAAACCATCTCGAGATGAGGAAGGGCAGCAGGACCTCTGTCCAACCAAACGAACACAGGCAACGATGACAGAGGCAACCACAAAAACAGACTGGTATTTACTGTCCTCAAAACCAGTGACTCTCTAGTTCTTTCTGTGTTGTCAAATCCCTATGATAGACGAAGGATTTAGGCTATATTGCATCTACCTGGATAATCCAGGATAATCATCCCCACATCTAGGTCCTAAACTCAATCATGTCGACAATGTCCCTTCTGCTGCGGAGGTAGGCTATGTGCCATCTCTGGGGATGGCCTTGTGGATGTCTTTTGGGGGGCATTATTCTGCCTACCACAGCTTGCAGGTTTAATTCTTGTCCTGACTTTTATTGACTGTGTTTACATTTCGACTTAATAATTAATTCTAAGAATAGTAGTGAATGCATTCTCTTATAAACCAAAACATTCACACATGACTGTCAGGTCTCCACTGACCGCCCACTTCAACTTCTGGTGCCCTCTTCAAAAGCAACCACTGTTAATACCTTGGTATGCCTTCGTTCTGGAACTTTCTCCATGCATTTCCATTCTTAGATATGTGGCTGCAAAAAATACGTATGGTATATTTTCTGATATATGAACATCTTTAAAATAAAAGACATTACTCTGTTTGAGTTAATCTTTGCATACAATGATATATGTTTGATGTATTTTCTCAGTGTAAAGAGCTCTAGCTCATTTTTTTAAGCTGCTGTATAGTAATTTATACTGTGGTTACTTCAACGTCTGCACTTCACGACGTACTTCACATTCCTCCTGTCCAGGATCATTTAGGTTGTCTCCTCCTCCCCTCCCCCTCCCCATCTTTTTCTCCTTCTCCCCCTCCTCCTCCCTTCTTTTCCTCTTCCTCCCCCTCCCTCTCCCCCTCCCCTTCCCCCACCCATCCTCCCCCCCTTCCCTTCCTCCTCTTTCTCCTCCTCTCCTTCCTGCCATCAAGCAGTCTTGGTAGCCCTCTCCAGTGAGTATACAGGCCTTGCTAATTGGTGGCTTTTAAAAACACTTGGACGGAGCAGACCCTAAGGTCTAATCTGGGCTCAACAGGGAAGAAAGCTAGAGTTGATGAGCCCTCCTGTCCTTCACTGCAGGACGGGGAGCTGGTGCTGTTGGCATCGTGTATCTGTGGTGCCATTTCTGCATCCAGGTCCAGGATCAGCCCTGTTCCCTCTCCCCTCTCCCATTTCAGTGAGAACTAACACTCCTAACACTCAGAATCTTGACTCCAAAGGTGGAGCCAGTGGTCGTCATCACCAAGAAGAAAGTTTTAGCAGTATGACTGAATTCCGTTTATTAAGCAAGAAATAGCCTCCAGGAATTTATTTCTGTTTGTCCCTCACTCCCTAAGGCCATTGAGACACTGTCTGTACCTCCTTTTTTCCCAAAGCAAGTTTGTCAGTGATTTTTTTTTTATCCCCGAGCGGTCTGTCTCCTGTTTAGCTGCTGGCTTCCAGAATCAGCTTCAGGCAGATGGCACTTTTATGTTCTCGTATAAACCAGAATGAGTGAGGTGTTCTGCAAACAGCTGTTAGCTGAGTTATAGAAAAGTGATTTCACAGTTGAAAGGAGCAATTGTAAAATGTCAAGGAAAATGTATGCCCGGTGGGTACACTGTGCAAATGACCAGAAATAACCATCTCTGTCCCACCAGATTAAACACTGTGTACTTTCTAAACGTTCTTCTAGGTAATTGCTAAAGAGTGGGTGGCCACACTTCAAACCTGGAATTCAACTGCCCACCACTAAGTAGTGCTACTGTGAATGGACCCTAATGATTGTATTCAGTAATCCTATTACCCCAATGTCCCCATAATAGACTTTAGATGTTTTTTCATTTCCTAGCACACATCAGAATAGGAAAACAAATTATGATTTCTCCTGGAGAAAGAACTGCATCCCACAAAGTGGAAGAAATGACCTGCCTGCATTTGGACAAACCTTTGCTAACTCATTTCCCAAAGTGAAAGAGGGAGGAAAAGCCAGCTAAAAAATTTCGGGAAAGAGATTGGTGTCCGTGTCAGTCAGTAATAGATTCTGGGTATTTCCTTTGCAGGAATGTGACATGGCACATTTTTCAGAGGTCTCTCAGTACCATTAATATTTATGATATATTCAAAAAACAGCTATTGGTGGCATAGCTTTTAAATATTTGTTTTGGTAAATGAAGTTTTATCGGATCCTGGCCCATGTGCATTCGTTCCTGTTTGTCTCTGCCTATTTTTTTCACGACAGCGTCAGTGCTGACGAATTGGAACAGAGACTGCAAGGGTTCACATCTAAAATACGTCTTATCTGGCTCCTTAAAAAAGTGTGTTGACCTCTGATACCATATGTTCAGTTGCCTGGATTCAATCCTATTGCCCCATTTGCTAGCTCTGTGGAGGTAAGAAAGCTACTCGGGCTTTGGAGCCTTGCTTTTCAAAAGGGGCAAAATAATTCCTACCAGCATATTTATTTCAGTGGTGCATTTTGAGGATTAAACACTGTAGTACGGACATGGCTCTTAGCACAATGCTCCACATGCAGCCAGAACACAGGATGTCAGGACACGGAACACGGGGATTACTTTTGTTCTTAATTCTGTGTGCTTATGAAAGAGGGGCAAATCTCAAAATATTTATCAACAATGATGTCAGAACTCCAAACAGTCAGAAGGAGCACGAGCTCCGAGCCCGTAGCTCCTGGCCTCCGTGGCTGCAGGGAGCGCATAGGCCAGCCCAGGTGAGACGCAGCAAAAGGCTGGCCCGTGCCTCCATGCGTGGCGCCCTCCTGAGCTTGACAAACTTTGCTTAATGGTCTTCATTTCTTAAAAAGATTTATTTATTTATTTGAGACAGAGCAAGAGTTCATGTGAGCAAAGAAGAGGGAGAAACGGGTTCCCCACTGAGCAGGGACCCCACTTGGGGCTCGATCCCAGGACCCTGAGATCATGACCTGAGCTGAAATCAAGATCGGCTGTTAACTCACTAAGCCCCCCAGGTGCCCCTTAATAGTCTCATTTTACCAACTGTCAGGAGGCAGTTGTGCTTGCTTTGTCTTTCATCACTTCCTGTGTTTCACTAGATATTTTCCTGGCCAAAATAGGATGTGGCCAACCTTGCAGGTGCTCTCATCTCAGCCCTTCCTGGGGGTTAACTAGCACACCTGGCCTGAGCTTCTCCCCAGCTGCTTGCAGGGGTTCACTCTTCTCTTTGCTTTCTTGCTCCGACGTGTTCCCCATCTCTCTCTGACTCCCCCTTGCATGTGTGCAAATGAAGCCTCTGGCCCCTGCTCCAAATGCCCAGGTCCTGCTGCAGAGGCTGAAGCAGGGGAGCCTGGTCCTCCATCAGCTGGTGCTCCTCTCTTGCCTGTGATAGATGGAGGCTTATGTCTTTTTAATTGACATCATTAGCATTTTTATTAAAATGATTCTCATTATTAAAAAAAATTCAGAATAACACGGAAAGGGGAGAGCAAAATGTCCCTCGAATTACAGAGCCCTAAAAGAACCATTAGCAGTGAACCGTAGTCACTCAAGTACGTGTCCCTATGAGGAGAGACACAGGAATGCGCAGAGACAAGGGCATAATATGTTATTTTTCAAAATGTTATTCGTGTTTTTGATAAAATGTGCTACATTTATTGCTGCTAGTATCCATCACAAGATGAAGGATCCACAGTGATGTAGCCGGTAGACACCAGAGCTATGGGTGTTTAAAACATTCTGGTTAGTTGGAGTGAGGAGAGTCTTATGGTGAAATTAATTTTTGGGGCCATCACTTAAAGCATTGTTTTTGCTATTTTCTTAACTGTCTTGGGTTAATTCTAGCTCCTAAAGACTGAGCGCCATTTTCATCTTCATTTCTGCTCTTGTCCTCTGTTACTAAGTAGTATCATTAATTTTTTTTTTTTTTTTTTACAGTAGGCTCCATACCCACCATAGAGCCCAATGCGGGGCTTGAACTTACCATCCTGAGACCAAGACCTGAGCTGAGATCCAGAGTCAGATGCTCAACCCACTGAGCCACCCCGGGGACCCCCTCTGTTACTAATTATTGCTATTTGCGTTGCTTGTTCAAGTGCATAGGATTTGCATACTGTAGTGAATTTCCAATCGCCACATTCATTGAATCTTAGTTCCACATGAAGATGACCTTGGGTGCTCTATCCCTGACTGTGGCTTCCTCTGCTTTCTGCCCTCCAGGGGTGTTTTCAGCGTGTTCTTTAGCTGCTATGGCTCTTACCCAAGTCCCTTCAAATAACCGGCAGAAGGGGCTTTCTTTGTTTTCCTCTTTCCCATCATTGGAATGTAGCCCCAAGAGCAAAAAGGAGGTCAAACCACATGTTAATCTGTGCATTGGATTGGAAATCTCAAAATGTCCTTAAGAAGTAAGATGCTATATAATAAAAGGGATTTGTGTTCAATCATCTGTTCTATAATCATTGATTGGTGGGCCTGTGGACCAGGCCCTGGGATTGGAACTGAGCCCAGAGGAATATGTAAAGCTCAGTGGCTGGTGTCAGAGAGCTCACCAAGGAGCCGGGAAGTGTTTTCTGCTCAGGGACAGACTTCTCTGCTTTCTGGCAGCAATTTCTCTAATGAAAAAGGAAGGATTATCCCATAATTAAAGACAGCCTAACATGCTGATATGTTCAAGGATTGTAATGGTGCCTTCATTTATTTAGAGCCTGGTGGAGAAGTGCTGGCCTGTTTCTAAAACACAGAAAGGGGAGGGATCCCTGGGTGGTGCAGCGGTTTGGCGCCTGCCTTTGGCCCAGGGCGCGATCCTGGAGACCCGGGATCGAGTCCCACGTCAGGCTCTCGGTGTATGGAGCCTGCTTCTCCCTCTGCCTGTGTCTCTGCATCTCTCTCTCTCTCTGTATGACTATCATAAATAAATAAAAAAAATTAAAAAAAAAATAAAAATAAAACACAGAAAGGGAATGAGCGGTGTTTACAGGAAAAAACAAACAAACAAACCAACAGAGAAAATACGAAAAGTGTTGCCACGGACCTCAGGGCTGATTTGCCAATCTGCCAATTTCCCCAGAAACAACTCTCCCTCTAAAAAAATATCTACCTTGGGCTCATGAGGCAGTCTGTTTGTAGACGATGATGCTAAAGCCCTGCTCTCTCCAGGGGAGACGAGTGTGGAGAGAAAGTAGCAGTAACTTAGCCCAAGAAGCCACCGGGCTGTAGGATACCTGACGGAACAGAGCATAGTCTAATTCCTGTGAGATCTGCACCCACTCACCTGACTGCTCGAGGGTGCCCCTTGTGGGTGATAGACAGTCTTATAAAACCAGGCTGGCTTCTCTAGGGGAGTGAACTGGGGTCTGGGGAACCCCTGTTTTCTGCTTGTTTGCCAGCTGTTTCTGAGGGACATGGTACAGAATGAGGGAATAGGGGGTCAGATTGTCGTCCGTCCGGCAAGACGTTGCTGATTGGTGCCCATCTTTGTTACAAGGCAGTGCCTGACTGTTACACAACATCACGAGGTGCCATAGATAAAACAGGTCATTTCCCAAGAAAAATGACATGCATCTAGATTTTTAAAGTGTAAAGGAACGGGAAAGCTCAAATGTCAAGATGCAGGCTGGCTCGTTCTTGGGTTTCACTTGCAGGTTTTCATTTTGCCAAGTCCTATGCTGCTAAAGCTCCCCAAGGGGCAGCGGTGCTGAGGGCTCATGGGTCAGGGTCTGAAAGGGGTGTTTCTGCAGCCCACCGTGCTCGTAATGTCAATCAATGAATGAGGTGGGTGGGTGGAAGAGAAGATGTGAAGTTAGCGCACTGGTGAATTGGAGAACACAACCCTCGTTTTCACAAGTGATTCAGAGCAGAGCATTGCCTGATCCCCCTGTGTGCTCACAACAGTGAGGGGCGGGAGTGCGGGCTCCTGGGGCCACCAACGTTTTTCATGCCAAGACTCCCAGTGTCAAATGCTGCTTCAAGCAAGAACACAGACAAAAATCAGCGTGCAGCTGGCTTTGCAAACTTTAAGTGTGGGCATTGATCAATTCTAGTTTCTTTGAGATCAGGGACTATGTTTTGTGTTGTTGTAGCCCCCCAGGAGGCTGGAGGCCAGGGAGCATTTCGGAGTCCCCGGGGTACGTGGTGGAGATGAGATCCCGAGCGTGGTTGTACCGCCCTGCAGTCAGAAGCCCAGCTGGTGAGGCCCTCTGCGGCCACTGTGACCACACTGTTTGTGGCTTGTAGCCACACGCACCTACCACCCTGCGGTTTTGCAGGTCAGCGTTTGAAAGTGGGTCTTACCAGGCAGAAACTGAGGTGTCGACACCTCAGTGGGAAGCTCTGTGGGAGCTCTATGGGCTGCTCTTTCTTGCCGGTTGTTGGAGAATTCAGCTCCTGAAGGTGATGGAACGGAGGATCCTGTTTGTTGTTGATGTGAACTCAGGGCCCCTTCTGGCTTCCAGAGGCCACCACCGCCTTCCCTGCTTCATGGGCCCCTTCCTCCATCTTCAAAGCTAGTAACATCAAAGGTCAAAGCTCACCTTCTCACCATCCTTTCTGCCTTTCTCTTCTGATGATAAGGACCCTCGTAATTACATTGGGTTCCCCAGACAACCCAGATAATCTTCTTTTCCTAAAGTAACTGGTTAGAAACCTAAATTCCATCTGCAAATTTAATTACCTTTTACCTTGCAAGGCAACATATTCCAGATCCTTGGGATTAAGCCATGGGCCTCAGCGGGGAGCCATTAATCTGACGTACTCACCTAAACTGTGATTTTAAAGCTAGGCAAGGCAGCATATCTGACCCAGAGTGAGCTCAAATAGAAGTATGAACCTGAGGCTCCGAGAAATATGGGGGTGATCTCTCGGAGCCCTTGAACGATTGGTCAAGGCAGTCTCAGTGGCCTGACTTCAAGCACTCACAGACCTCGGCTACCGGGCTGCTGGGACTGGGGCGGGGACAGCCATCAGAGGGACCTCACTTCCAGAGGGGTTGATAGTCGTGCCATGATGCCTGGAGTTTCCCGAATTGGGCCTGATGACCTTTCCAGAAGGATCATCACTTTGACAAACGTCTACTTCTACAAGTAACACCGAGGCCACGGCGCGCTAGGGTCCCTGTGGTCTCTCTGGGTGTCATGGCCTTACTAAGAGTTTATAGAATGAATTCACCAGAGATGAGTGACAGCGTCTTAAGGGAGCCCTTCTGTGATGGAGTGACAGTAGTTCGGGGAGTATTTTTAGGAAATTTGCATTGTTTCAATTCATCTTTGGAAATGAGATCCCTTGTTCCAGAACCTGCCCCCTCACATGTGTAAAGGAGCCAGGCATGAAAAGTGGGTCCATCAAAGGAGCAGGATTTGGGCTGTTAGAAAATGTAGAGTTTGTGGGGATTTGAGAACACACACTGCACGTAAAGAGCAGTGGCTACTCAGCCTCCACAGATTGTTGCCAGGCAAAATCTCAAGATTTTGATTTTCCAGAAGTCTGGAATCCTTAGTTCTTATTTAAAAATGTCTTATTTTTTTTTCTTTTTTTAGGCTGGCTCTTATGTTTCGTAAGCACTACAAACTGAACAGGACTCATCTGCTGGCCAGAGTCGGCCTGGGGGCAGCTAATCTGCTACATCTACCTTGTGACCAGCAGGCATCTTTCTGCAGACGTCCTGTCTCTATGTAGTGAAAGGACACTTTTGGTGGCAACACTGTGAATGTTACTTTATGGGGAAGGATCGAGTCTCCTTTTCATTTTCTTCATAGAGGTGACTGATGCTGATAAAGGAAGTGGACATCATTAAACGATTGCTCTGGATAGTCTGGATCTCCTGCTATCTTGGTCTGTCTAAGCTGCTAAGACAAAACACCACAGGCTGGGTGGCTTTTAAACAACAGGAATGCATTTCTCACGGTTCTGGAGGCTGCAAGTCTAAGACCAAGGTGCCGGCAGATTCAGGGTCAGGTGAGGACACTGAATCTGGTTCATAGACAGCATCTTCTTGCTGTGTGTTCTCATGGCGGAAGGGGTGGGGACGCTTTCTGGGGTCCTCTTATAAGGGCACTCATTCATTCATGAGGACCCCATCCTCACGGCCTCATCACTCCTAAAGACCGCTCCTCCTAATACCACCACACTGGGAGGTATTTCATCAGATGAATTTTGGGGGAATGCAAACATTCAGTCTCTAACCCTGGCCTTTCCTAATTTCATGCTGGGTTTGCCAGTCTCTGTAGCAAAGGCAGCTGGAGGTGGGATGAGGATTACATGGAATCTGTAGATCAATGTGAGGATTATTGCGATCCCTACGTATTAGACTTCCAGTCTGCGAACACATCTGTCACAGGTAGCTGGGGGTTTTGCTCAGCCTTGCCTCCTTCTGGAAGGTTCACCCTCACTCAGGACCCATTCTTTAGCTAGAATATTGGCAACGTTGCAGTGGAGCATCCGGGAGCTCTCCACGGTCTTGCATGGACATTTAAATGTTCTGGCTGGAAACAAATCGTGTTATCACTCCTCACACAGTCTGAATCCATTCATTCTACCTGACTCTGCAGTAGGCCAGGACGTACACTACGGCCCTACGTCCTAAAGAGGAGGTAGGCATCCTCAGCTACTGGAGCCACTCCTGATGGTCATCACCCCTTTGTTCTGTGTTGGGGAATCGTCTGCGGAAGGCCTGCTCAGTTGATTTCGCTGCTCATAACAGTTGTAAACTACATCATACGGACTCTTCGTCTCTTCTTTAGGTCAACTTGACTTGAAGCCAAAACCTGAATGTTAAGGAGATAATAATCTTCCATGACAAGGAAATACTCATGGCACTTTCTAGAAACAGGAAAGAGCTGAGCACATTTCTGCAACCGAAGAAAAATGTCATGAGCATAGGGTAGAGTCACACGGGATTGGTTCAGACAGGCAGTTGGGGCCTCTCCAGGCCACACCAAGAATGTGGATGTTTTTCTGGGAATAAAGGGAGGTATCACAGACTTTCAATCAGAGGAGGTGCATGTCCTCTTGTATGTGTAAGTACCGTAACGCAGGCATCTGGTAGGTGTGTGGAGGAATGGACTGGAGATTTTAACCATCTTGTGAGAGGTGAGTAACTTGTCCTGGGAGGAGGCAGTGGAAACACCAACCAGAGCAAACGGCCAAGATCACTTTGCAAGGGGATCCCCTGATCACTAGCTTAGTCTCTCTGTGACCTCAATGGACATGAGAGGGAAGCATGAGGTACCAGTTAGAAATACAGCATCAGTGCTCGGTTATGTTCATGGTCACAGGCATTCCCTTTCAAGTTGCCCCCAAGCCACAAGAAATGGGCAGCCCCGAGGAGGAGTCCAAGAAGAAATCATTCTAAGCCTCATACAGAAAGTTATTGCAAAAGAGAAACTCCAGCAGCTGTTGTGATATATTATTTGTCATTTTTAAATGCTTCAAAAAAAATGCCCGCTGTGATAACAAGCAGGCTGTTGGAACAGCTGCCAGGAAATGCTAAGGTTAATCTCCTTTATTAATGAAGACAAATGCTTCTCTGCATGCCTGCCTCCCCGGCTCGATGGCTCTAGACTTGAGTAAGATCAGGGTCTTGTAACCACCTGGATGGGACACTGGTCTTCCCTTCAGACCCCACTGCGTGGGGTAAGGATTTCTTTGTCAAGTTGCTCATTCACGGCATTTAGTTGGGAGTGTCAGGGTTTCCTGCTCCACAGAGCAGAGAAGGTGGAAAAGCATGCAAAATGCTGGCTCCTTGGAAGAATAGTTCAAAGCCTCAGAATCTACCAGAGGTTCTGGCCACTCATAAACCTCATCTAAAATCCCAGGGGAGGGATCCCTGGGTGGCGCAGCGGTTTAGCGCCTGCCTTTGGCCCAGGGCGTTATCCTGGAGACCCGGGATCGAATCCCACGTCGGGCTCCCGGTGCATGGAGCCTGCTTCTCCCTCTGCCTGTGTCTCTGCCTCTCTCTCTCTCTCTCTCTCTCTGTGACTATCATAAATAAATAAAAATTTGAAAAAATTTAAAAAAAATAAAAATAAAATAAAATCCCAGGGGAAAGGCGGCTCAGGCGATTAAACGTCTACCTTCAGCTCGGGTCATCTCCACGCTCAGGTCATGATCCCAGGGCCCTGGGATTGAGCCCCACATGCCCCATGTCTGGGCTTCCTGCTCAGCAGGAAGTCTGTTTCTCCCTCTCCCTCGGTCCCTCTCCCCAACTCATGCTTATGCTCTCTCTCACTGTCTTTCTCTCTCACTCTCAAATAAATAAAAGTCTTTTAGAAAAAAAAAAAAAAGATCCCATGGGAGAGGCAGCCAGGATGGAGGAGGCATGATCATGTGTCTCTCCTCCACTGGCCTGGGTGTCTGGGTGTGGACTGCTTCACCCCACCACAGTCCATTTCCTGGGTAAGATACCAAGCTTCTACCAAGGTTAGCCAGGTTAGCCATTTAGTGAAATAAATCCTCTCAATCAGAGCAGAGAACAGGCAGAAAGACTAGGGAGGGGAAAACCAACCACCTGAATAGTAAGACAGGGATGTTTGGGTCGACTCTTAGAAGAGATCCTGGATGTCCAAGAACATTTCAGAAATACAGACCCCAAGAACAACAATTTCCCCAGAGCCAATTTTATTTATTTATTTATTTATTTATTTATTTATTTTCCCAGAGCCAATTCTTATTTACTCTGCTCGTCTTAAACAAATTACCCAGAACGAGAAAATAAACAAATTACGTAGGCCTTTGGTGAGCTCCATTTTAAATGAATAAAAGAATACCGTTCATTAAGATTGAATATGTTATTACAAGTATTTAGAAGTAACACATCATTTCTTTTAAAAATAGTTGTCAGTTTAGCCTGGCAGCTTTCAGATTTGTGTGAACGGCAGGATCATCGAGTAGGCTAGTTTTAAATGCAGATTCTGGAGCTGCCAACCCCTCCAGAAGATGATTTAGGATGTCTGCCTGCGTCCCCAGAATCTGCAATTGTATTTAAGTACCCCGGACAGCTTTTATATAGGAGTCCCAGGATGCATTCTGGAAATAATAGTTTAGACTGGACGAAGAGAAATTGAGGCCTAGTAAACATTTCAAGACTTTATTTGATCACACAGCAGTTTGAATCAGGCAGCATCCAATGCAGCAGATAGAAAGGAGCTCTGAGGAGCTGTACAAAATGAGGCTTTTGTAGGCAGACGGGAGCAGGAATAAGGAAGTTATACAAGATAAAAAAGGGGAGTGGTGGGTATTGGGTTATTTTCCTTTTAGTGGATACCAGGGACTATGAGGCAGGTTACCCAACTGGTGCTGATCAGGTGATTCTTGATTGACTGCTGGTTTAAGCTTCCATTTCCTGAGGGAGCCAAAACTGATTAAGTGAAGTCTTGGTTTGGTGACCTGGGGCTTAGCATAAGTGACTCCATTTTGGGCCTGTTGTCTTGCTGTCAAAATAAAAAATGGGGGAGCTTAATGTGTGAATGATTGCAATCTTGGGGGAGATTCCTGAGGGTCATAGGTTTCATCTATGACCTTTGCTGCATGCAGGTATGGACTGAGCTCCCTCTGGTGCAGCCAGTCCAGAAAACCCAAGTTCTTCCCCAGCTCAACCAGGCATGTCTTGGTTCTGGCTCCATATCCACTGTCTGGGCTTCCTCCTTTAGGAATCCAGGGCCCATTGCTGATCTTACCTCTGCCTTCCAGCTGCTCAGTCTGGCTCAGCTCAACAGAGAAGAGATGTTCAAGGTGATTCTTGAGGTGAGACGCTGAGAGGGACACTTGGAAATAGTGTTCATTTGTTAAGGGTTGTCAGAGAACTGCAGAGATCAGAGGCTCTGTCCCGGGAAGCTGCATGTGGGCTGTGGAACAATTTCCAAAAGTCTGAGGGTGAGAAGGCATGTGAGCCTGTTTTATGCACACAGTGTGGGGTCACTGGGATAATGGGCTGAAGTTCATGATCACTCTTTCTAAGTGCCTCCTTGGGGGCTGGACCTGGCAGCAGGAGGTTGTACCTAATTTTCCAACCTCACTCACTGCAGGGCCCAGCACAGACTCCTTGACTCCAGCCTCAACCCCCCAGCTGAACAGTAGAAGGCTACACAATATTCTAGAATGTCGACATGCATCCTTTATCCAACCATTTTCTTGTGGGACGGTAGGGTGCTTCCAAGTTATTTTTTTCTCCCACCAGGGTGATGCATTCAGCAGCCTTGTTACTTAGTGCACTACGGCTTGTGGTGCCCTTACTGTGCTTCCACTCTTAGGACAAAGCTCTTTGGATCGGTGGGCGTGGCTTCCAAATTCTACTGGACATTGCCAGACTCCAGTTCCCATAGCACCGGGTGTTCCAGTGCCTCTCCACTGTCAGCACTGTGTGTTACTGCAGCTTGAAACTTTTGTCAATGTGATGATTAAAAACAAAACAACGAAATCTTAAACCCTTAGCAGCTCCAGCTTTCCTTGGCTCACTATGAAAAATCTAGATGTTAAAGTTCCAAATTAGGGTTCATTGTTTTCCATTACAGAAAGAGCGTTTCCTCTGAAAAAAGACTCAGTCTTAGCTCCTTAAATAGTAGCAATCAGCAGTTCTTCTGGTGCATTCAACCCTTTAAGGATGGAGAGTTCCAAGCATTTCATTTTTTTTTTTATCTGAATGAAAGAAGGGGCAAAGAAACGTGCATTTGCAACGTGAGAAGCTTAGAAACGCAGAGCAGACCAGCTGTATTTTCATGAGGAGGAGCTTATTAATGGGTGTACATGCATTAAACCAGTCCTGCATGCCATGCATTGATTGTACTCTTGTGTTTGAAGATTTGATACCGGGGGTGCTGGGTGGTCTTTTTCCTTCCTGTGTACTTTGGAAGGGTTAGATCATTCATGGGGACTGGTGTCTACGACTGGAGGCCAGCGGAGCCATCAAAGAGAGGTAAATGTGCTGAAGAAGAAAGAAAGAGTCATGTGATAGGAAATGATAGCTCGCTGAGGGAGGTTCAGTGGGTGGTCAGGAACAGCCTCTCTGGGAGGCTCCCTTAGAATCAAGATTGCCATGAAGAAAGCCAGTCCTGCCCGCATCCAAGAGAGGGTCCTGCAGAGAGTGCGAATAGCCAAGGCAACCACCTGCAGCCGCACACTTTCACTGTGTGAGGTCCACAGGAAGCCAGTGTGGCTGAGCAGCAGGGAGTGTGGGCAGTGTGGTGGGCAGGGGCAGGGCAGAGAGGAGGGCTGTGGTCATGAACTTGGATGTACTCTAAGCAAACGGGGTATCTAGGAAACAGCCTTATGCGGGGCTTAAAAATCCCCTCCTCCTTTTCTACATGGCATCATTGTCCAGCAGGAAAAGTGGTGGCATGAAGGCATGTGCATTTGGGTGCACTTTCTGCCACTTCCCGAGGATGAGGGCATTGCTGCTAACACTGTATTGCAGGAGTAGAAGCAACAATGTGCAACATTCCAATTCTGAAAAGAGCACCTGTTCTTCTCAGGAAAATCTGTGATGTTTCTGGGTCTTCTTCACTTGGCCCCAGCTGGGACCTCAAGCCCAGGCTGGTGTCTGTTGGAATCATGACCAATAACGGCCAAGGGCCCTGTGTATGCCTACCTACAAAGGGTGAGGATGCTGATGTGTCAGCTTAGCAACTCATTTCCTGGGCCGCAGGAATTGACCTCAAGCCTTTGAATTCCATACTTCATGCTCACGCAGAAGTCCTGCCCAGTCTCACCTCCCAGGAGCTACGATAGAGAGGGCATGTGGACTCATCCTCGGTAGATTCAAGGATGAGCAGGTGACAGTGTCTTTCCAGGTGCAACTGATGGGATGAAGAAGCCCAGGGTGCTTCAGAAGGGTCACTTAACGAGGCCGAGCCTAAATGCTAGGGAAGACTAGATATGAGTGTCCACTGACGCTCTTGCCTTGGCAGAATTATACTTCCCAAGCTGTGTGACTTTTAGTAAGCCAGCCAACCTCTCTGATCTAACGTGTCCATCTAGAATATCACCATAGCACCTTCTCTGCCTGCCTCCCAGGGCTGTTGTGGGACCCATAGAAGTGAAAGAGGTTTGAAAGGTGTCACGTGTTGTGGAAATGCATGCATGATTCCTACAAGAAGTAGGAGGTGAGTGACAGCGTAATCCGGCCAGGAAATGGGTCACAGCAGTTTGTGCAGTGGTTTGGAATCACCACAAATGAAATGAAGTGTTCTTGCCTTTAAACGAAACGGACTTTCAAAATGAAGATTCCATTTGAAATGAGGCGATGACCGTACTGGTGCCAGCACTTGTTAAGGAGTGTTTCCTCCTGTTTACTGGCAAAGTGGATAAGAAGGTGACATATTTGGGTCCACGGACAACAGTGTGGAGGCAGTTGGAAGCTCTGAGGGCATGCACACTCCAGCCCTCCCATTCTTTGGCTCCGTGGCCTTGGGCAAGACACCCAGCAGCTCTGATCGTCAGCATCCCCAAGTCTGAATTGAGGACAGTGATGTCTGCAGTGAAGCAGGCAGAGCGAGACGTGGGCTCTGCAAACGGTTCCCCTTGGGCAGGAGGGTTTAAGCAGGAAGTGGTGGGAAAGCCACTCTGATGGGGTAGAAGCCACATGCCCTTCTTGAGCCAATCCCAGGACCTGATTGGATTTGGGTCTGGATCTCAGGCTCTGCTTCCGGGCCTAGACCAGCAGTGACCTCCCCCCACGACTGGAGGGAGCCAGATGTGGGGACAGTGCTCGTCTGACCTGACCTCAGTCCCCGAGGTGTGGACAGTATCCCTTGTCCTGAAATAATACCGCCCTGCCCTTGTTTTCCCTGTGGGGTTTATGACGCTCAGCATTCTTAGCAGCACAGCTGAAATCCCATGATGACAGATGAAAACAGAGATCAGACTCAGCAAAGGGTGCCTGTGAGGCTCCTCCACATTGCCCCGTCTAAACGATCTGACACAGAAACTTCATTTCTGGGATCCCTGGGTGGCGCAGCGGTTTGGCGCCTGCCTTTGGCCCAGGGCGCGATCCTGGAGACCCGGGATCGAATCCCACATCGGGCTCCCGGTGCATGGAGCCTGCTTCTCCATCTGCCTGTGTCTCTGCCTCTCTCTCTTTCTCTCTGTGACTATCATAAATAAATAAATAAATAAATAAATAAATAAATAAATAGAAACTTCACTTCTTTGTTTCAGCCACACCCCACTTCCTACTGCACAAACCAATTCCTTACATCAAAGTATCCAGTGAGGGCACGTTTTTGTTTTTGTTTTTGTTTTTGTTTTTGTTTTAATCTGGTGACAGGATAAGCTTAAATCATATATTTACATCTGCTAGTCTGCCCCTAGAGGCATTTATATCTCAAACCTCACCTCATTTATATTTAAAATGGAATTAAGACGCAGGGAATCGTTGAGCTGCATTTGAAGATCTTCTTCCATGTACCCATAAATATTTTCTTTTTCCTCAAGAGGTTAGCAGAGGTAGTATTCCTAGTATTAAATACAGTGTAGTGACCATCTCCCCGGGTATGGCACTAGAGAATGTTCTAGAATGGGTCTCTCCAATCAGATCTTGGAATCTAAGATGGATACATATTATGGAAGAGCATGTAACTGACAGTGTTTGACAGAAGAGCCTCATTCTGTGGGGAAACAGCTAAAAGTCCTTTCCTTTCATGAAAATAGACAAGCATTGGGCAGCCCCAGGTGGCTCAGTGGTTTAGCACCTGCCTTCGGCCCAGGGTGTGATCCTGGAGACCCGGGATCGAGGCCCACGTTGGGCTCCCTGCATGGAGCCTGCTTCTCCCTCTGCCTGTGTCCCTGCCTCTCTCTGTGTGTCTCTTATGAATAAGTAAATAAAATCTTTAAAAAAAAAAATCAATGATTAAAAAAAATAGACAAGCATTCTTGCTTGAGATACAGCCTTTGAAAGCAAAATTGAAACATTTAAGATTAGCCTGAGTTTATAGGTCATTGAATATTATAATTCCTAGTATACATATGGAAGCACAGATCATAGGAAAATTATTCCCCACCACGGGGACAAGAACTTTCTGAGCATCCTATCAAATGCCCCATGAATCAGCCATGAACTTGAATTTTAGTTAATGATGATTGATATAATTTTTCTCTGTTTTTTTGGAACTTTCATTTGAAAAAAAATCAAAATTTATAGTTTTCTGTCCCCTAATATCTAGCATGATGCTTCTGCCTGGAGTTTATTGGTCTGGATACTTTTGGTTGCAAGTGACAGAAGATTCAATTCAAACCAACTTATTCAGACCAGCTCACACAGTTGACATTCCAGGCATAACAGTCTTCAGGTACAGCTTGATCCAGCATCCTATACATTATTTGTAAGAATATGACTCTTTCCACCTCTGGAATATGATTTCCTTCATGTGGAATTCAGGCAGACCTTTGCCTAGAAAGGCTCCTACTGTCTGCCAAAGTGTATCTTTATAGTTTAGAAAACTTAGTGGAAAGAAATTCCTTTTTTATTTTTCTCCAAAATAGTTTCAGCCAAAGTCCTGGGTGTTAATCTCACTAATTTGACTTGGATCACATGATCACATCTAAACCCATCATGTGGTCAAGGGATTAGAATATCCTGACTTTTCAGGCTTGGGCCATGTGCTCAGACTGGAACCTGGCCAGATGCCCTGGGCCTGGTCCCACAGGGGTTGCACACACTGATAGCAGGAGAAGGAAGCAACTGAAGAAAAGCCACAATGTTGCCATGAAAAGCTATGGGATAAAGTCTTCACAGGCACAATCACTGCCACTAGGTACAGGTTTATAAAAACCAAACTAAGTTTATAATTACAAGTGGTGGAAATGCTATGCAGGGAAAATATGGGTGCTGCGTGAGAGAATGGTTTTGGGGGTGGTCTGGAAAAAACAGGATGAACTTAAACTATTAACTTTTTTTTTTTTGAAAGATTTTATTTATTCATGAGACACACACACAGAGAAAGAGAGAGAGAGACACACACACAGGCAAAGGGAGAAGCAGGCTCCACGCAGGGAGCCCGATGTGGGACTCGATCCTGGGTCTCCAGGATCACGCCCTGGGCTGAAGGCAGCGCTAAACCGCTGAGCCACCTGGGGTTCCCAACTTTTTAAAACGCCCTGGTTTGAGGCTTTTTGAGAAGGCTCTAAGTGTGGAATGGGTGTGGGAATCCTGGTGTGGAGATGGGGCTCGCTGCACGGGTTGGAGGTGTGGGGAGGGAAAGTGAAGCAGATCTGGACACTGGCGAGTGGGGTCTGCTGAGAAGGGGGTCGTGCCCACGTGCCTGGTGATCCCAGTGTCGGATGGAATGTATTCCGGTGGCTCAGACACGTCTGTTTGCTGTTTAACAAGTCCACCCATACACAGTATTTTTAAAGTATCAAGGTAGGAAAAAAAATAAAAGTCAAGTATCAAGGTACCAAGAAATGTCAATAAAGCAGCCACATCAATAATCCTTCTTAAGGTTTTCCTGTCTGCTCTCATGCACCTTGTTCTATTCTTTTTAGGGCACAGACGTCTTGAACACTGCTGTTCTCACTGGCAAGGCTGCTTTGGTTCCTCTGAATGTCCTGGTAGTTGGAGAATACGCTTCCGACCTCAGTGTCAAACTCTGGGACCCAGGACATTGTGTATAAATGTCCTGGTGGCCTCCTTTGTCCATGTGTCATTTAACCCTTCTCAAGTTCTGACTGAGCAGACGGTCCTCTGAGGGGCTCAGGACAGGATGACCACTCTGGGGCGGGAACGGCTGCTACCAGTGTCCTGGATCAGGAGGTGGCTCCAGCAGGGGTCTGCCTCCCGCTCCCTGGAAGGCAGGACACCCGGCCCTTAATCTCTAGGAGAAGTAACTGTCTGCAGTCATCACCTGTAGGAGAATACTTTCTAAATGATGGGGTTTTTAAAAAAATATTTTATTTATTTATTTGAGAGAGAGAGAGAGAGAGAGAGCCCAACCCTAAGAGAGAGGCAGAGGGAGAGGAAGAAGCAGACTCCCTACTGAGCAGGGAGCCTGATGTGGGACTCGATCTCAGGGTCCTGAGATCAAGACCTGAGTCGAAGGCAGACACTTAACTGACTGAGCCACCCAGGCACCCTTCTAAGCGCTATTTAAATATCACCTCCCTGATGCACCCCCCCCCCCCACTCTGCATACCACTTGCATTTTTACTGTCTTGATAGTTGTCTTTGATAGTTGTCAGTGGTTGAGCATCTGCCTTCGGCTCAGGTGTGATCCCAGGGTCCCGGGGTCAAGTCCCACATCGGGCTCCCTGCATGGAGCCTGCTTCTCCCTCTGCCTGTGTCTCTGCCTCTCTCTGTGTCTCTCATGAATAAAAAAATAAAATCTTTAAAAATAAATAAATAAAATTTAACAGCCATCTGTAGTTCAATTCCCAACTGATAAAACCCATTACATAACGAGTGCTGTGCTCTCTAGTTTTCTTTATATACATTAAGATAAATGACTGTGAAAATGAGATATTTATGCATGTGCCACCTGACATTATTTTGAATGTCAGCACATTTCAGTCCTGCCATAAAAACAACTCTCCTGTTTCTTCCTTTGAATTAGCTGGGTTTGTGTCCCTAAATTCAGTCAGGATCCAGTCTGTGGCTCTGTGGTGGTGTTCACAGCCAGGGTCTGTTTAAACCACAGTATTTTCTGCTCTGCCTGTGTTTTAAATACACTGTTTTTCCTTCGTGTAGCGGAGACCTAAGAGGTTGGCTCTGAGAGGACAGACCCGTTCCTTGCCTCCTGCTAATAGAGCCCCTTGGGCTCAGCCTATTGATTCATCCTAGAAATTCATCTTTAGAAAAAACATAACAACGCCAAGTTGTTTCCTCGCCTTTCTCCTGCTCCTACACAGAGGCTGAATCTAAATTTGTCTCAATCTTCAGGACTTGGAGGTAGACAGAAGAGCTGACAAGTTTTCTCCTCCAGTGTAAAAGATGTGGGGAGAGTTCATTTCATCTTCTAGACTGAAATCAGGGCTGGACACTGCAAGAAAACTGCCCTTTAATCTATAGAGAGTTTTGGTACAGAAAGCACGGTGTTTCATGATAAATACTTTTTTATTTTTTCCCTCGGAGTCCCCCATTGAGCTTTATGTGTTTCTTGCTTGTTAAGATAGTTTTTTCATGAGAGAGAGAAAAAAAAAAGATGAATTAGCTTAATTACTGCCCCGAGTCTCAGTGCAATCTCTGCGCCCTGTGAGCTTTAAATAAAGTAAGTCAATGGAAAGGCTCTGGAAGCAAACTAAGAGTTGGAAAGATCCGATCCAATCACAGTGAGCTCATCTGCAGAAGAATGTGGCTGCATCCAAACGTGGATGATTTCTTGTCCTGGGAGGTTACTGACTGTTCCTACAATCATCAGGGCGGAAGGGAGGCCAGAGGCATGACACCTGGAGTGGCACCTACCTGCATGAGCCACAATGAAAACTCAAAACCCTGGCATGCGGCCTCCCGGGGTGGGATCCTCATGCAGAGACCCCAAGGGAGGCAACCAGTCCCAGGGTATGTTTTGTTCCTCTGTGCTTGGCTGCCTTCTGTGATGGTGCATTTAATATGGCACCTTGAGGGCATCCTAAGACGCCTGTATGTTTGATTAACCACAATACTTGGGTCTGTCAGTGATGGGGATTCCAGATAAGATTCACATCTGGATCCGCAGACCGCATGCTACGGATGGCCTTCCCCATCGTGCTGTTCCAGAGTGCTGAGGGCTTTACCAGAAAACCACAGAACGGACAACCACGGGAAGAGGAGCATCGGCCCTGTAAGCAGAAAGGGCCTAGGGTGGGAAAGGCGCGGTGCCACCAGACGGGCACGGGAGGTGGATTCGCTCTTTATTATAGTATTAGAATGGAAGCCAAAAAGGAAGCAGTTTTAGCTCCCTGGGAACTGGACTCCTGGAAGCTCAAAATGCCACAAAGAAATTTTTCTTATTTTTCTCTCCCTTTCAGTTGTAGCCAAATTGCCTGGGGCAATATAGATCAGCGCCTAACTTTAAAAGGAGTATAGGAGGAGTCAGAATAAATTAGAGCGCTCTCTCTCTCTCTCTCTCTTTTTTTTTGTTCATAAGCCCGTATAACTGAATTGTCACGGTTGGTAGACATGTGCATGACATAATTCTACGGCAGAGTTTGGAAAGGTGAAATAAGCAGCGTGTACAAAGGGGATCAGAGACGACCCAACAGGTTACATATCAATCAACATGCGTGCATGTACACATGCTTATCCAGGGGAAGCTGACGTGTGCTGGCTGACTCTGGCAGGTCTCCATGTAGGGTCCATGAAAAAGCCTGGGGACGGGGCGGGTGTCTGGGAGCCCCCATGGTTGATTCAGGAGGCCCTGAGATAGCTGACCCATGCCCTGGGCCACATGGAAACGGCAGGTGGACAGATGCTGCTGGGTGACAGCACAGGGCATACTCACACCTTGCATTCTTCTCCAGGACAGAGCAAAAGCCATCTGGCATGAGGCAAGGGACAAGAAACCCACCCACCCGTGGTCTCAGAAGCTGCTTTGGCCCGGAGGCTGACACAGTACACCACCCCTACCCGCACCCCTGGCTACATATGAACCTACAGTAGGGTGCAGTTGCTGCTATGGCAGGCAGACTTTGCTCATTGCTTTGAAATGCACTTGGGACTTTGTCATAAAATGTTTTCAGCAATAGCAACTCACTTTTACAATAGTATTTCCGTAGCTATTATTTCAGAGGGTTTATTTTTTTTTTTTTGAGATTTTATTCATTCATCCATGAGAGACAGAGAGAGAGAGAGAGAAGCAGAGACATAGGCAGAGGGAGAAGCAGGCCCCATGCAGGGAGCCCGACGTGGGACACCATCCCAGGACCCCAGGATCACCACCTGGGTCGAAGGTGGCGCTAAACCGCCTGGCGACCTGGGCTGCCCTGCCCCAGAGGGTCTATTAAAGAGAGTTATAATAAAAGGGAATATCTTAAAGGGGAGAAAGAGAAAAAAAAAAAAAACCTTTCCCAAACACTGTAAAGACATAAATGATTAGTGATGTGTGTGTGTATGTGTGTGTGTGGTGGCTTTAGAAATAGTCACTGGTTCAAGAATTCAGATGCTTTGAGTCTGTGGACCCCCCAGCACGCTGCCATAATCACAGAAACAGAAACAACCACCACCTAGGGCGGAATATCTGAGTTTCAGGGCAGACTAGGAGTTCCCCTGGAGGCATGAAGGGGTCTGTCCCCTTACCCATGACAAGCAGGGGCTGCGACCCGGGATGCCTGTGTCCCGGCTCCCAGAACCTGTGAATATGTTACTGTACATGACAAAGTAGGGCTCAGGTTGCTAATTGGCTGATGTCAAAATAAGGAGATTATTCTAGGCTATCCAGGTGAGGCCGAATAGTCACAGGGGTCCTCAGAAGTGGAGGGCCCCCGGGGGGAGAGGGGCAGTGGTGGATGGCACGCTATGGTGGTTGGCTTGGCGCATGGAGGGACCGGCGTACCCCAAGGCATGTGGGTGCTTCTGGAAGCTACAGCTAGGAAAGAAGGAGATTGTCCTCTAGAGCCACCATAGATGACACAGCTCTGTGGCCTCATTGACTAAAATATAAAATTACCAGAATCCTATGTTCTATCTTTTTTTTTTTTTTTTGTACTGCTATTGGAAATACTTTCTGGCTAATATTGATAAGATACTTTTTGGAGATTGAATAGTAGATATTCCTAATAAAACTGTAGAACGTTATTATAAAACATCAGTTTCCAATTTGTTTTCTAACATCCAATTTAACCAAAGCTGGTTTCATGATGTTCTCCTTCAGAACTCATTTGCAACAGATGTTTAATTGAAAGGACTGATGCCTTCGGGTCATTAAGATTCCCTGTCCCACTGTGGTGCTCAGGAACTCATCAGGGTCTGCCCATTATCATCCCATAAATATCCAAGCTGAACAGCCTAGAAATGAGGCGGGAGGGGATGGCTAATCACCATCCTTTAAACAGATTTATTGTACCTGTATCTTTCTCTGACACTACATCTTCATTTTTAATGTTATGATTCATGCACTTTGAATATCCAGCACCAAGATGTGTATTTTTGAAATTTTAAATTACTCTCACAAAGTTAATCCAAGCCCTTTATAAAGAATACACAGATATTATAGTTCGCAATCAAGACCAAAAATGTAGTAGGGTTGTTCTTTTCAGAAATCCTTTAATTAGTAGGTGAAATCAAACAATCACGAAACTTTTTTAATACACCATTTCAGCAAGTGTCTTCTTTCGGCAATTAGGAAAATATTTTTGCCGTAGATATCAGTTACAAAGTTGTAGGTGGTGGTGGAAAAGTTTTTTTTTTTTTTTTTTTTTTTTTTGGTGGAAAAGTTTTGATGTGGACACCTGGGTGGTTCAGTTCCGCCTTCGGCTCAGGTCATGATCTCAGGGTCCTGGGATGGAGCCCCACATAGGACTCTGCTCAGTGGAGGGTCTGCTCCTCCTGCTTGTGTTCTCTCTCTGTCTCTATCAAATAAATACATAAAATCTTTTATTTTTTTTTCATAAAATCTTTTAAAAAGAAGTTTTTTTAAAAGAGAAGTTTCGATGAAAAGTAAAACGTTGTGTTTCCACTTCGGTGGTTTTGTTTGTGAGGTGATGCAGAGGAGATACAGGAGCTGTGGATGCTCCTTACCCACGGATACTTCCTACCTGTGGATGTTCCTTACCTGCGGATGCTCCTTACCTGTGGAAACTTGCTGCCACTCTCCCAGTCCACGCTGGCTGAGGAGCAGCGATTCTCCTGGGAGTGCTGGCCAGCCACCCAGCCCCAGGTATCTCTCCTCGCATCTCCTCCAAGGCCATGAGAGTGGTTTCTTGGGATCACTTTCATGTTCCTCCTGAAGAGGTGTGATTCCTAGAGATCTTAAAGACTTTGGTCAGTGTGATAACCTGTCCTTCGGAGCTTTCATGCCCCATGAGGGCATCAGCATAGAGCTCTTAAGACTCAGACTGGCAATTCTTGACACTCCCCCCTGCTCCCTCATGCACTTTTCCCTGTCTCTGAGAGAAGCATTCCATGACACAGATAATGTTTCCTCTCCTACGCTTTTTATATGCTTGTCACAGGTCCATGTGCCATTTACTTTGCAGCAGGGTTTTCTGTTCAACTGACAGTCTACCGTGTAGACCATGACAGCAGGATTGTATTTTTCCACTTTTCCCAAAGCAGGCAGTTTTTCACACTTAGAAATTCCATTTCAGCTACTTTAAGTAGGTACCAAATTGCTGTCTACTTATTATAGCTAATGCCAGTTTTAAAACTCTCCCTCATCTTTATACTTTGGTAAATCATTGTAAGAAGGTATCAGGAGCATGGTGACTTTTGAGCGTGGCGGGGTTGGAATCCATCTTTCCCTGCATACCCCAAGCGAGCTCTGTGTCACCCAATCTGTGCCAGCTTTCTCACTGTGGTTTAAATGATACTATCTTGATTGGCGGCCTAAGAAGTTGCACTTGAAAATGATTAGGATGCATTGCTTAATCTTCCAAAATTGTTTAAGAAAGGTCAAAGCAAAATTCAATTGTATGGCCTGGAATAAATTAATACATATTCTAACGCGCTTATTAAAATGTTATTTGGGGGCAACCCCGGTGGCACAGCGGTTCAGTACTGCCTTCAGCCCAGGGTGTGATCCTGGAGAAGGGGGATCGAGTCCCACATCGGACTCCCTGCATGGAGCCTGCTTCTCCCTCTGTCAGTGTCTCTGCCTCTCTCTCTGTGTGTGTCTCTCATGAATAAATAAATAAAATCTTTTTAAAAAAAGTTATTTGTTCTTTACATCAGTGGGATCCATCATTACTATTGACCATCCGAAGCATGCCAAGGACTGTGTATGCTAAGAAAGCACTGGAGCCTATTTTCCTATTTCTGTATACCTAATGTCTCTTATGGGAATTAACATTTATGTGTACATAACTACAAATGTGAGAGACACTAACTGTAAACTGTAAATCCAGGTTTTCTCCTTGGATTTTATTCAATGATGGTTCAGTGACACATGTAGATGTTTACGATCCCAGGGATTTTTCAAATACTGCCTCTGCTTCTGTACTCAAAGCCCCTCTGTTTTCTGCAGGGACACCAGGGTTTAGGTTTCCCTGGAGGCAGACACTAGTATTTCTCTTCAGAGGGCACCAGGCCTGTGAATTTCTTAGGTCACAAAGTAGGAGATTGACGTGCTTCCATAAGACCCCCAAATTAAGAATGTACAGGAAGGAGATAGGACAGTACCCACAGTCCATATGCACTGCAGTAAAGGCCAGAAAATAGGGACAGTATGCGCGAGGCAGATGAAACAAATGGAGTTTGAACTGAGGGTCCAGTGCACTTGAGAGAAAGAAAAAAGGAAACGGAGACTCCCTTCAAGTTTTCTGCAGGAAAGAATGCTACTCGGTAGCACATCTTGGAAAAGACCTTGTTTACTGAGGAAAAGGCAAATTGTTTCATTAACACTCCTAATGTGGGGGTGCTTGGGTGACTCAGCAGCTGAGCATCTGCCTTCAGCTCAGGGTGTGATCCCGGGGTCCAGGGATCGAGTCCCACATCAGGCTCCCTGCATGGAGCCTGCTTCTCCCTTTGCCTGTGTCTCTGCCTCTCTCTCTCTGTGTCTCTCATTAATAAATAAATAGATAAAATCTTAAAAAAAACCTAGCCTTTGCAGATTTTTAGCAGAATTCATATTTAACCCCTTTAGAAGGTGTTTTCCCATTTTATGTGCAGAACTTTGGGATTCCAGAATAAGCTGTAGCTGTTAAGATAATTGTACAGAGTGTGTTAACAAAGGCTTATGAGCACACACACACCCCCCAAATGGCAGCCAGTCATTGAAGCGATTTTTTTCCCTTCATTTTAGCCACTTTGATAACAGCCTCATATTCACCACCCCCCATCTCCGCACTGACATGGGGTAAATGGTTTTTAAACTAAGCGATCATTTCCTCCAGAAAATTACCTAGTGGAATGAAACACAAAAGAACAGACAGTAAATGGATGGTGGAAAAGTTAGGGTAACATGGACTATGGAGCTCTGTGTATGTAGCACATACATGTGCAAGGTGTACATTATTGGAGGAATTGCATTTTTATACTAAATCAGGCAAAGCTCTGGGTTTTAGTTTGGGCATCCCACTCTGCGCTTTTTCAACTGATGGAAGAGAGAGAAACACAGAGTGGGAACATCACAGAAGGCATTGACTTTGGGACATTTGCCTGGAAAGGGTGGGGCTTGCGTCACCCTTGTGTCAGGATGGCTGATGGAAAAGTGACTTCATTTTCCAGTAGAGATGTTTTTTCTAACCACAGGGTGATTCATCATTTTTATTATTTTTTGACGTTTTTAAAACAATTTTATTTACTTATTTGTAGAGAGAGTGCAGAGGGAGAGAGAGAGAAAGAAAGAGAGAACAAGCACAAGCTACGGAGAGGCAGAGGCAGAGGGAGAAGCAGGCTCCCTGCTGAGTGGGGAGCCCAATGTGGGTCTCGATCCCAGGACCTTGAGATCCTGACCTGAGCTGAGATGCTTAACCAACTGAGCCACCCAGGCGCCCCGGTGATTCGTTGTTTTTAATGTGAAAATAGACATGTAAACACTTCCAATTAAAGTTTCACCCATGGGATCCCTGGGTGGCGCAGCGGTTTGGCGCCTGCCTTTGGCCCAGGGCGCGATCCTGGAGACCCGGGATCGAATCCCACGTCGGGCTCCCAGTGCATGGAGCCTGCTTCTCCCTCTGCCTGTGTCTCTGCCTCTTTCTATCTCTCTGTGACTATCACAAATAAATAAAAATTAAAAAAAAAATTAAAAAAAATAAAAAATAAAAAAAATAAAGTTTCACCCATGTGTACTTTCACTTCTCAATTTCAGTCCTTTGCCAGCCCAGCAGACAGGGAGACAGCTCCACTCCCCCGGCCCCTCCTGCACACAAGCCTGGGAAGCCCTGCTTGGAGCTGGGCTGCACCAGGACCTCAGCTGAGCAGGAGCAGTTCCACGTCCCCCATTCCACGTGCCCACATGCAACATTATACATCCCTCCACATGTCCCTGCAACATAGTCACCTGAGTCCTCCCCAAGGTCTGGGAAGTAAGAAGGCCTTCGCTGCAGCCAAACTCCCAGAGGTCACTACGCTGAGCTTTTATCCATCATTCTCCAGCTGCTTCAAAGGAAAAATTAAAATATCTGTCTGATGTGATCATTAGTTTCACATCCATGCACGTCTTTTCTTCCAGAGAGTTTAATACCCTCATCACAGAACTTAAGGTATTAAGGGCAATATTTAAAAGAAGGAAATCCTGAAAAGGCAGAAAAAAAAATTGCACCCTCATGAATTATACTTTCTTACCAGCCTGGATAAAAATTTTTCCAGATGTCCCAACGCGGTGATGAGACAAAGAAGGCAAATGTTTCTCATTTTCCGATCCAAGAACCAAACTACTGAAGACTCAGTGTGATAGCAGAGGAGGTGGGGCTCCCCTTTTGCTCCTTTTTTGAATTAGTGGTTTGATGACATCTGTTGTGGGAGGCAGCAGCTCATGTGGGGCTCCGAGTAACAAGGTGCTTGTGGCTTGGACATGCAGAGCTCTGGGGGCCTAAGAACAGCACAAGACAACATAAGGCCACAGAATCCAGTGTTCCCGGATCCCTAAAGCTCCCTGTGCGGTTCCAACTGGGAGACCGTGCTGTGTTGTTCTCTAAATACGTCCCGGTCTGTCTTTGGCCACGTGTGCACTTCATGAACCCCTCAGCATCCTCTCTGCCACGTTGCCAAGTGTCATCCTTTGCCTTCAGTGTGGAAAGGGAAATCCCTTTGGCAATCCAGAGCTGGAATAGCTGTCTGTGTCTTAATTGTCACTGTTCACCAAGCCGGCTCTTTCTCCAACCACCCTCCACCCCCAGGCATCCTATAATGACAAAAGTTACCACATAAAAATTCTTTGTGACATGAAGCGATAACGCCTCATGCTTCCAAAAAGCTGGCCACAAAAATGAACTGAAGGGCTCTCCCAAATGTGCAAATCCACTTTGTATCCCCATCCACCTTACTGCACAGCACTTTATTTTAGTATTTAGAGGTCCTCAGTTTTTTTTTAATCCAAATATAATGAGCAATGTTATTTTAGTTTCAAGTGTACAAGATAATAATTCAACAATTCTCTACATTTCTCAGTGGTCATCACGATCCCAGTGTCCCTCAGTAGATGAATGGTTAAAGGAGATGTGGTATAGATACAACGGAATATGGCTCAGCCATAAAGAAGAAAGAAATTTTACAGCAACATGGATGGACCTAAAGGACACAGTGCTGAGCACTTGAGGTCCCTGTCCTGCTAACTGCTTTATCCTGTTCTTCTCCTGGGACATGGGAGGCCCAAGCCTAGCACGATCTCCCCAGAGCTCACTCTGTGTGAATGGAGTGTCATAAACGCAGTTTCAAAGTGAGAAGGGAGAAATACAATTTTGAAAATGATATTCAGGAAAGAATGAGCATCTTTTATTTCAAGGCTACTTTTGGCAAAGTGCAAGCACTACATTTTAGATTTTTTGTGTTCAAATTGGCAATCAATGCTCTTTTTATGAATTTATAAAATGAGTTTTGCTGGTATATTTACCGTTTGCTTTTTAGATTTTTTTCTTTAATAGAGGAGAAAATTTGCAGAATAATATGTTGTGTGCTTCAATAGTTTTATAGAGTACTCTGACTCAAGATGATCAGGTCACTACTACTTTCCAAAGGTGAGGCAATGATCAAGGGCGTTACAGTCTACTAGGGAATTATCCTCCCGGTCCAAGAAAGAAACAACATTCTCAATTCACAATCCTGGACTTTCTCTATGTTCTATGAGATGTCTTCAAAATCTCATGGCTGGGCAGCCCTGGTGGCGCAGTGGTTTAGCACCGCCTGCAGCCTCGGGTGTGATCCTGGAGACCCAGGATCGAGTCCTGCGTTGGGCTCCCTGCATGGAGCCTGCTTCTCCCTCTGCCTGTGTCTCTGCCTCTTCTCTCTCTCTGTCTCTCTGTCTATCATGAATAAATAAATAAAATTAAAAAAAAATTAAATGCATTATGAAAAAAAATGTCATGGCTACATTAGGTCAAATCTTCTGATGAAATATGCATATATATTATTTTATGTATCATTATCTACATAACATTATTATGTATATACTTTTTCATATCATTATAGATATGTATAAATAGATAACCATTTTATATAAAAATGTGAAATCTGTCTCCTTAGGTTCTGTGGAGGTGAAGTGAAAACCTTTTTCAACATTTGCATCGCCTGTAGTTGTAAAGCACTTTGCAAATAGTGAAATGTATATAGAGTCTTAATTTGTCATCCATGTGGTTATGATTTTCTGCTTCCTTAGATGGTTTAAATCACTTTTTACATGATACATAAATGCTTTCTCTGCACAAAAATGTGAAAATATAGGGCGAGGTAACTTGCATCTCTATATTTTTTATTGTTAATGTTGGAATTGAAATGACCCACTACTTCATTTTGAGAGAGATTCATAGACCCAATTATTAAAATTGCAAGAATAGAGCTTCTAAAAGCAAACAGAAGAGAAAATCGTTGCTACCTTGGGTTTCTTAATCAGGACTTCAAATTGCTAAGTATAAAATAAAATAACTGACCTTTAAAAAATTAAAAACTTCTGTTGAGTAAAGATACAATCATAACGATGAATAGGCAAGCTTCAGATTGGGAGAAAATCTTTGCAATGCCTCTGCCAGGTTTTATATAGATTATATTAAATACTCCTACAACTCAATACTACAAGACAACCTAATTTAAAAATGAACAGGCAATTTATATAAACAGCCCAGAAGCACAAGAAAAAGTATTCCACGTCACTAGTCATTAAGGGAATTCATATTAAAACCACAGTTAGACATCTCTACCTGTCTTCTAGAATAGCTAAAATTTAGAAATCTGATAACAACAAGTGTTAGTGAAAATGTGAATCAGCTAGAACTCTTTTGTTGCTGGTGAGAATAATTTGGCAATTTCTTTTAAAGTCGGTTATATACTCTGGGGTGTTTCCAACACCATCAGGCATCAGTACGAAGCAGTCTCCAGATCCCTTCTACCGAGCACAGCTCACTACCTTATCATTTATTTGTGTTCCTTGAGAGCCAGTATTCTGTTTTATTCACACCTGTAGCTCTGATTATTGAAACAGTGTTTGGAGCATAGGGGTTTCCAAATAAATGTTCAAGGTATATAAGAATGAACATTATCTCATACAAACACCCCAAAGTGCATGCCATGCTTATTCAGCAAATTAAAAGACAAGCCCAGAGCAATGGTACCTTGCCCACGATCACACAGCCAGTACTTGGGATTTGGACCAAGTATTTTCATCAGTAGAACCTCCCGAAGTCAGCCTGGAGATTTGCATGACTTCCTTCTGGTTCTTGGGGACACAACCCCGCTCCCAAGGGCAACCTGCCCTCTCTTCTGTCTTTGTCACGTGGTGGCACATTTTTCCATGTGTTTGTCCAGGAAGTGCTTTCTCAAGCCAGCTTCTACCTGCCTTCCTCATGGGAGCTGGAGTTTCTTCAGGGGTATCAAATGGTTTCAGCAGTGAGTTGCAAAATGGAACAGAAGTCCCAGGAAGAAATAAATTCTGCGTTGGGGCATTTTTTGGGAAGCAGGAAGAAAAGGGGAGGACAGATCTCCCAAACTGGGTGTGAGTGGGGTGTATCAGGTGGGTATTTATGTGCTCAGTAGTAGATGCTTATTGGACACCTGCTCTGTGGCAGATTTTGCTTAGGTGCAGGGGTTATAAAGCAAGCAGGGCAGACAAGATGCCTGGTCTCCGGGAGCTTGGATTCTTGCAGGCAGAAAAATATACATAAATTCACGAGTACACATATATGGTAGGGCAAAGAGCAGCATGTGCTTTTGAGAAAATCATCCAAGAAGGAGGCATTTGAAAAATTGGTGACGAAGAAGGGATTATTATTCCAAAGTTTCAGTCAAGGTGCCCCCTTTGAGACACTGTTATTTGAGCAAAGGCCTGAAGAGGATCGAGCCAGGCATCTCTCTGGAGAAAAATACCATTTCAGCATTTATAGTAAAAGTCAGAATTATCCTTGGGCATTTTTAGAGACACTCAAAAGTGCAAAAGTGCACAGGTACAAGGCAAGGGCAACCTTCTGCACATCCATGGGGTCAGTTTCCCAAGGCTGTGGGAGTGGGCGACTGTACCTGCAGCTGAGCCCCGATCACACGGGATGGCTGACCCCAAAGGGTCATGCAGTGATGGAGAACGATGTCAAGGGAAGGAGAAGGAACACTCAGACTGGGAGATGTCAAGGGACCACAGGAGAAGGGAGGCCAGATCACCTGGAGTTGTGTCCAAGGATTTGCTCACAGGGTCCTGGGGAGCCTTGTCTGGGCCACGGAGATGATCATCTCTCCATTTATTCACTCCTCCTCTATCCCTTCTTTGTATGTTTCTTGTGGTTTGCCTTCTCTCTCTCTCTCTCTCTCCCTCTCTCTCTCTCTCTCTACCCCTCCCCCCCCCCCCGAGCCACATGAGTAAATGCATGTATTCCAAGATAGCTATGGTACTTGGAGCTGACAAAGGAAGGCACAAACGGATGTTCGCAAAAGGTAAACCTGTAAACAAGGGTCAAAGTATGAGGGCAGTCCGGTGGCGTAGCAGTTTATCACCGCCTGCGGCCTGGGGTGTGATCCTGGAGACCTGGGATCGAGTCCCACGCCGGGCTCCCTGCGTGGAGCCTGCTTCTCCCTCTGCCTGTGTCTCTGCCTCTCTCTCGCTCTCTCTGAATAAATAAATAAATAAATAAATAAATAAATAAATAAATAAATAAATCTTAAAAAAAAAAAAGGGTCAAAGTATGAGCAGATATGGGATGCCCGGATGGCTCAGTGGTTGAGCATCTGCCTTCAGCTCAGGTTGCGATCTCGAGGTCCTAGGTTCGAGTGCCGCATTGGGCTCCCTGCTCAGCGCAGAGCCTGCTTCTCCCTCTGCCTATGTCTCTGACTTTCTCTTTGTGTCTCTCATGAATACATAAATAAAATCTTTTAAAAAAAGAAAAAAAGGACTTTGTGCTTAGTGAGGGCTGTCCAAGATGAGTGACCTGCCTGGCCGGACACAGAAGGGTGAGTGGCCTGCTGCTAGGCGCCAGCCAGAGTACTGGGCTACAAAAAAAGCAAGAGGACTGGTGGTTTAAACAGATAGTGAATGTTTTGAAATGACTGGGGGCTGCTGGAATCCACAAGAAGAGCAGAGGCATCATGGCCCCGGATGACTCAAGAAAGCAGCAGGAACCCCTGTATGGCAGCTCTAGGTCAGGCAGATAATGTTGCCGAGGCCTCGCCACAGGAGCCCAATGGCAGTGACCCAGCTGCTGGCGCTGCTACCCCTGGCCACTTACTCCCAGCCTGATGTTTTTGTCTAGATGGAAATGTCAGGAGTGGGCATTCAGAGGGTCAAGTCTTGTCCTCCTTCCTACGTCTGACCTGACACCAAGCAGAAAGACAATTTCTGGCTTCTTTCAAGAGAAGTGGAGCTTTGCCCTCATCCAGACTCACACCATGAGGCCAACCTGCCAAGGAACCCACCAAAGAACGTCTGATCAGATGCAAGGCAGTCTTGTCCTCACCCTCCACCTTCCTCCCTACAAAAACTGGTCAAATATCCCTGAAGGTAGAGATATGATTGAAAGGACTTCTGAATTCAGTAATTTATAGAACTAAGTAATTGTTAAAATGTCTTCTTTTTTCAAGGTTTTATAAGGAAAAAGTGTTTGAAGTAAGGAGGAATGTGTACAGCTGTGCAATTTTCAGAGGAAAGCACATTATACAGACTTATGGCAAAGTTATTCTGGCTCCGGTTTTATTTGAATTAATGGGGTTTATCTGGCTCCAGACACTACCCTAGCCCAGGATCCACGAGACTTTTACATAAGCCGTCCTTAGTTGCGCATAAAGGGGATCATCTCAAGTGAGCAAGCCTCTAAAGGAGGATGTGTTTTAAGAGACAGGGTGTCTCATGGAAAGCAGAGGTGAAGCCAAAGTGGGGCCCTGGTGGCAGAGGACTGGGGAGCTCCAGGAACACCAGGGCTTACTCCTCTCTGCCTCCCACCTCTTCTTCACGCTCCCCTGATATTGCAGGTCACAGAAGCTGGCTTCTTTGGTTTTCAAGTTTGAATGCTATGGTCTGGCCCGGTCAGAGCTCTCTTTGCAGAGCTGCCTCATTTCTCATCACTTCTAGGTGGCTGGAATCAACCATGGGGTACGCCCTGCCAGACTCACAGGCAACACTCCGCCAACGTGAGGAGGTGGTTGGTAGACCCTCACGCACCTCATCCAGGACATGGTGCCTCCAGGGACGTGACACTTCAGTCTGAAGCCACAATCAAATGTGACATCCAATTATTATCACTATTGGTGACAAACACAATTTTACAATAATTACTGTATTAAATGACCATGAACAAATCCAGTTAAGGAATGCAAATTTCACCTAGTTACGAATAACTTTGATTTACAGAGGCCACTTCGTACTTCATGGGGAGATACTTTTTTTTAAAAAGAATTTTATTTATTTATTTATTCATGAGAGACACAGAAAAAGAGGCAAAGACACAGGCAGAGGGAGAAGCAGGCTCCCTGCAGGGAGCCCGATGTGGGACTCAATCCCAGGACCCCGGGGTCACACCCTGAGCCAAAGCAGACGCTCAACTGCTGACCCACCCAGGTGGCCCATGGGGAGATACTTTTAAATTAGTTTTCCTATTTCTAGCAGTGGGCTATTTTCCCATGTGGAAGGAGATAGCATCTTCTCATAAATGGCATACGTTAGTTTGAAAAGAAAGAAACTTTTCTCTTTTTCCAGCTAAATGGACTTATAATACACATAAGAGAATTTTTTATATTTAAGGTATGATTTGATCTTTAAAATATATAGCCACTGTGAAGTAACCACAGTGAGCAAGTTAATTAAAGTATCCAACACCTCTCATACTATTTTTCTTTGTGTGTATGTGTGATGAGAACCCTTAAGATCTACTCCTAGCCACCTTCAAGGAGACGACACAGTATTGACAACTGTGCTCACCACGCTGTCCGTTAGATCCCCGGAGCTTACCCATCTTATTCATGACTGAGACTTTGTACCCGTGACCCCCATCTCCCATTTCTCTCAGCCTCTAACCCCTGGCAACCACCACTGTACTCTTTGCTTCTGTGAGTTTGACTATCTCTGATTTCATGTATAAGTGAGATCACACAATAATTGAAACGAACCCTCTTTACCATCTACACATATTAATTATTAGATCTGTTACCCTGGGAAATAGAAATAGCTAGTTGCCTCTCTACCCATCTATCTGTCTATCATCTCTTATCTATTCATCTATAGCTTAGAGCTACATAAATAATTTTAGGATTTTAGGGAAGTAGAAAATTTGGCCCTGGGCAGGTATTACTATAAAGGAAAATCCTTCATTGAAATAGTCCCTTATCTGTGTTAAATAATCTCCTCAGAAAATAATAACGTGAAACTACTTAGAAGGAACGTATATCAGAAAGAAGAAAGAAAGAAAGAAAGAAAGAAAGAAAGAAAGAAAGAAAGACAGACATTCTTGCTACTTAGGGCTTCCTGATCCTACAGGAAGTGACTTATATACACAGTTTCTGAAGCAGTGATACGAGGTCATACAACAGTTGGTCTGTGCAACCATGACAACCGATGAGCATCGTCTCTTCTTAGAAGTAGTGCTACACGATTTTCACGACTACTTCTCACATCTAAGGGCCGTAAGAGTAGTTATCGGGCTACATGCCAGGCTCAGTGGTTAGCCCCTCGCTACATGAGTAATTCTCAACTGATGAATGCTGTTACATATGCTACAGCAGCAGATCTCCCCCCAACAAAGAATCCTCTACCCCAAATGTCAATGGTGCTGTGGTTAAGAAACCTTGATCTCCGCTCTGCCCTATAATCTTGTCAACCAGCCGGTGGGACAGCTCATATTATTTGCGGCACAGACCGGCTTCAAGGTCAACAAACTATTTCACTTTTCCTCTTGGGGGCCCCGCCTACACGGTATTTCAGCCACAAGAATGATTTCTGGCCATTGGACCGTGTGATGTTGTCATCTTCATTCTGGGTTTATATAATCTCCTGCTCAGCTCATTGTTTCCCTTATTCCTCATTTATTTGCTGGCTGCAGACCATCCAGTGGACGATTCCAAGTCACCTGCAGGAGATGAAGGGGCCTCCACATGGGAGGAGTCTGGGCTCTAAATAATTTTGTGGAGAAGAGCCCCTCACTGACTCTCAACAGACTGCCAATAAGAAATAGATCTGGGGATCCTTGGGTGGCTCAGCGGTTTAGCGCCTGCCTTTGGCCCAGGGCACGATCCTGGAGACCCGGGATCGAATCCCACGTCGGGCTCCCGGTGCATGGAGCCTGCTTCTCCCTCTGCCTGTGTCTCTGCCTCTCTCTCTCTCTCTCTCTCTCTGTGACTATCATAAAAAAAAAAAAAGAAAGAAAGAAAGAAAGAAAAAAGAAATAGATCTGGGATTCTTGGGTGGCTCAGCGGTTTAGTGCCTGCCTTCGGCCCAGGGTGTGATCCTAGAGTCCCAGGATCGAGTCCCACATCGCGCTCCCTGCATGGAGCCTGCTTCTCCTTCTGCTTGTGTCTCTGCCTCTCTCTCTCTCTGTGTGTGTGTGTTTTTTTCATGAATAAATAAAATCTTTAAAAAAAAAAAAACAAATAGATCTTTCTGGTGTAAAGCCATTGAGATTTTGTCGTTGTTACATGAATCAGCCAATTTTGACTGACACAATTATTCTACCCATTTTCCAGATGAGGAAAAATGGAAGTTGCCAAGGAGGTGCTTGATGAGAGGTTTGGTTCCATTTCTCTGTAGTTCTCTCCTGTTGAAATGTTCCTAGCTCTGCAGATTGTGTCCCCTTCCTCCTCATCAATTCATTCTAAGCCTCCTTGAACCATGTTGTTATGTGTGTCCCTCCGCCCCACACCCCACAGGAAAGATTCTGATGTAGCTGACTGATCCAGTTTAGGGTAGCTTGCTCACCTTTGAGCCAGTCTTTACAGCCAGGATGATGCTCTACACTGAGTATTTTGGGTTATTTGCCTTTACCAGTCCCGGAGACCAGAGCAATTGTGATGATTCAGGCTCTAAGCTTGGTATTGGGGTTGAACTCAACCTGCTCGAACTTCCTGGGAAACCTTACGTCTGTGATTGGGCTCCCTTCTCCTAGAACATGACATGGATTGGAATATGCCTTTAGATTCTCAAGCCACAAAAAAACTGTTGAGAGGGTCACTCTGTCCCTAAAGCAACAGGGCCCACGCTCTCCTGAAAATTCCCTACAGCTCAGAGAGAATGGGATGTCTAATGGATGCTTATACTTGGAGGAGTGCACTCAGATCACCAGACTGCGTGTGCCAGATACAAAAAGAGAATCTCTATCCATGGCTCTGCTCACCCCACTGATTGTCATCCAAAGGCACTAATTCTAAGGCAATTTCACAATACCTTTACCTCAGAAAGCTAATATGCCTATATTTGCTGGTCAAGGGGCATCAGCGTCCATTGCAGTAAAGAGAGAACATTAAGAACTATAAAACCCAGCAATTCTGAGTGAGGCAGCAGAGACCCAGGCCAGCTCCAGTCCACTCAGGAGAAACACACACACACATGCTCTGGATCTGACAGTTACTCCTGCATTTATATTCCTCAACTATTTAGTACAGACATCACACATTTCCCATTGAAGAGTTTAAGTGTTAATAGTTTAAGGTTTTCTCATTACTTTAACCTAACCGATTGTGATTCAACATTGGCCTTAAGTTGTGGGGAAGATGGGGAGGGGGAAGGCCAACAACTGGGACTTGATCTTTTCACCAAGTTTTTTAGATCCCATTTCCCGACATGAGGTCCCGGGAGCCAGAGGATGTTCTGTGTGTGATTCTATTTGGATAATAACAAGTGGATCTCGACCTTGCCAACTAGGGATTAGAAAATTGGGATTTTCAACTCTCTTTCCCAGTCAGTCAGGGAGAGCTCACTTTCAAGGAATAAATATTTTGAGAAGGATATGAGATGTTCACTCTTGGGACTCTTATGGGCGGGGCTGTCATGTACCACTGTTCAGGTCACTGAATAAAGGTACCCAGAGAAAGAGCAAAGGTGGGGGATGACGTTTAGCTGTCACACCCTGTGTTAGAATAAAGACAGTAGTCACAAAATCTCTGCCACTCCCCCCAGAGAGGAGTGAGGTGCACCGTGAAGTCCCTTGAATGTGGGACAGCCTTACAGTGGTTGACAAAGGTCACGGAATAAGCCCATGTTGGAGTTCCAAATCACACCCACAACATCGGCATCCAGAACTTGGCTATTTATCACTTGTCTGTCAAAGCTGGCAATCAGTTGAAACAATCCTCAAATGCCACCTTTCCTCTCCTTTACCACTAATATAATCACACCAAGGACTCAAACTTTAGGGACATTTAGAGCTAGTGGTTTTTATTTTATAGTAGTTCTTATTGTAGAAAAGGTCATTATCACATGCTTAGGTAACATTTAACAGTTTTACATCCTCCTGTGACATTTCCTTAAGTGCATGAAAAGATGGTGAGTGACTGGTGTCCAGGGAACAATAGAGCAATTGAACTGGAAATGTCAATCACCGGGAAAGGTCAATTATCAAAATATTCCAAGAACCATTTCTGGACCTGAAGGAGAGAAACATTTTGGAGTTCACACCTACTTCACTTATAAGACAATCAAACCAGTGACAGCTCATATGTATTTGCATAAGTAACATATTAGAGCGAATAGCATCTGAGACATTTGTTTTGTTTCTTCTTAGTTTAACACAACAAGTAAATGACCCATAAAGAAGCAAAAGAAATAACAGTTTTCAAACAAAGATGTTATAAGAATGCAAAGAATATAGTATCTAGCAGGGCATGTGAAAAAGGAGTTTATAACATTTTCTTAATGGGAATTTTACAAAGACTTTACAGACCGTTTGGTTACTAAGGATGATTAGTATTTTGTTCTCTTATAATCTGTAATGTACATTCTGATGACTCCCACTACCCCACTGTCAATATTTATGGCAAAGGCTGAACCCCACAGGCTGTCTTTAGTTTTTCTGATCGAACTTGAGGGTGATGGAAATGATCTTTGCGGTGATGTCATAGTTTTTCCTAAGTCTCTGGAGGTTGTAGCTTTAATTGTGTATTACCAGGTTTGATCAATGAAGTAAGCTAGCAGTATTAACAGGAAAATTCATACTCTCAGTCAATCCAAGGAAGTGTGTTTAGACTTTAATTAGTTCCTGGGGCATGAGAGGCTCTGCTCCACACAGTCACTCAGGGATCTAGGCCCCTTCATCTCTCAACTACACCATCCCCTAGGATCTCAAAGGGATTCGCTGGCTTCCCTGCCTTTGGCCGGTGAATGAAGAAACAGTAGGATTACGTGAGAGGATATTGGAAGCCACATAGGAATTCTGCTCACATTTCATTAACCAGGACTCGGTCACACACTCCACTTACCGCTGTAGAGGCTGGGACATGTAGTCTAACTGTGTGTCCAGGAAGAAAAAAACATCAGAAACTGTGGACACACATTCATTTTACACTTTGATGGAGCTCTTCATTGCAAATCCAGCTTCCCAACACAGAAAGAAAACACAAAGAAGTTCTGTTTTCTAACCTTACTGGCACAAGTATGCAGACATATGACTTGGGCTCTTCTGTGTGAGATTTTGATATGGGAGCTACTCTAGGATAGATGGGAGTGACACGGGGCATCCACGTTATTCAGTGGTAGCAAAGGTGCACTTGTTTCTTGGGTGAATGGTGGTAGTAGTGGCTTTTCAGGTGTCATAGCTATTATGGTTCCTTCCCATTCATGGTCCTCCCACATAATAGTCCTTCACCCCACCACAGCTCCTCCACCCATGTCTCCTCCCACATCCTAGCTCCTTCCACACTGTATCTCCTCCTATAGCATAGCCTCTCCCATCTCATGGTCCTGCCCATCTCATGGCTCTGCCCATCTTCATTCTTCCTTTGCCAACCTGGATCTCTGGAGTGTCTCCCATATCTGTCCTCTACCCTTGCTTGGAACCATTCTTGAGTTTCCTAATATTCCTTACTAAGTCCTTTTCTGATTAAATTAAGCAGAGTCAGTCTTCTTCTTTTCAGTTACTGTGCTTAAATGTCCCTTATTTTGAGAGGGGAAAAAGTATATATGCTTTAATACTGAGGTTTCACTCTGTCTTTGACCAGAAGAGGTGGGTTTCTTTAAGCCATACAATACATTATTGCCTTTGTTTAAAAACTATAGGATTTCATGTCTAAACCCTGATTTCTTACTTCTTTTTAAAAAAATAGAAAAATTTGACATATTTGAGAATACTTATAGGAGAAACTTCATTCATTAATTCAGCAAATGTTTATTTAATGCTGACAATTTACCAAACCTTAATAAAAGAAACCAAATTTCAGGGCATTTACTGTGGTCATATTGCATCAGCTGATGCAGATGTAAGTATTATCTCTCCTGAGATAGCCAGTAATGTCTCAAGGAACCTATTTCCATTTTATTTAAAGGGAATGTGTCTGAATTAATAGATTCCTGATGCTTCATGCCCAGATAGGTCTCAAAAAGAGAGACTGGTTTGAAGGTACAGGTGCATATTTCCACAATCGTGTAGGTCACTGTCCTTCCTGGAGCTGGGTCAGCAGTACTCAGATTTGTTTCATTCCTGGTCATTCTCAGTGGAATAAATTATGGTCTTCTGTGAAGTGACTTTATAGTGATTGCATTGCTCTTGTCCCTAGACAAGATCACTGGGGTGGGGAGGTGGAGGGCACAAGGTTATAGAAATTCCCAGTGACACAGGACTTGTTCTGTTCTTTAGAAGATGCATCTCCTGGTGTTAAGAGAAGGTGTTTGACACGAAGCACAGAAATATAAGTTTTCAGAGGGCACAGGCTCTGGGTCCTGCATATCTGAAATAAAACAGGATTTCTCAACCTTGACACTATTGACATTCTGGGTCGGGTAAATTTTGGTTGTGGGGGCTGTCTTGTGCATTATAGGATGTTTAAAATATCCCTGGCCTCTACCCACTAGATGCCAGAAATGGTCTCCATCGAGCTGTGACAAAAATTTTCCAGACATTGCCAAATTCTCCTGGTAGAAAAAAATCACCTTCTCATTGAGAATCACTGGTTTAAGAACTAAGATTTTTGATGGGAGGGCTGTTTCTTTGACAACACTACAGAGCCTAGATTTGAAATGACATGCTCCTCAATTCTTTGGAGGCATTTTGCCTCTACAGAAGAATTTGTTATTTTTAAAGTATTTCGAATCTTTGCAAAATCACTTAGGACTGTCATCTGGTTTAAGTAAAAAGTCAGATATAATCCGCAATTTGCTCTGAACTCCATACACTTTGCAACTCTGCATGAATGGTCTGGTTTGCTGAAACAGTAATAATTATCTCTCCTCCCACGATCGCTCCTTATGCTAATATAACAGCATATTTGATACCATTAGCATTTTCACACTGACCCCGTCTCCATTTGATTGTGACCTGGTTGAGCAAGTAAGGAAGCTACCACCATCTCCATATGAGATACAAGGAAACCGAGGTTTAAAAGGTCATCATATTCCTCAGCCATTAGAAACGACAAATACTCACCATTTGCTTCAACGTGGATGGAACTGGAGGGTGTTATGCTGAGTGAAGTAAGTCAATCGGAGAAGGACAAACAGTGTATGTTCTCATTCATTTGGGGAATATAAATAATAGTGAAAGGGAATATAAGGGAAGAGAAGAAATGTGTGGGAAATATCAGAAAGGGAGACAGAACATAAAGACTCCTAACTCTGGGAAACGAACTAGGGGTGGTGGAAGGGGAGGAGGGCGGGGGGTGGGGGTGAATGGGTGATGGGCACTGGGGGGGCACTTGATGGGATGAGCACTGGGTGTTATTCTGTATGTTGGTAAATTGAACACCAATAAAAAATAAATTTATTATTAAATAAATAAATAAATAAATAAATAAATAAATAAATAAATAAATAAAAGGGTCATGATATCCAGGTCCCAGTCCGAGGGTTAGAGGGAAGAAGTGGACTGGAGCAATTTCTAATCAAGCTACACGCATTCCCAGGGCCCACAGACCAGGAGCATCAGGGGTGTTGGTTTTTACTTTTTCCCTCACTCTGCTACTAGAGAGGGGCAGAAAAGACACAGGAAGTTCTAGGAAAGATCCTGACATTTGGGATCCTGGGCTCAAGTCTTCTCTCCTCCCTACTCAGCTATATGACCTGGAGTGTGACAGTCCACCCATGTGAGCCCCACTGTCCTCATCCTTACAAATGGATAGTGATGATCAAGTCTAATTCATGGGGCTGTTTGTGAGGTTTTTGAAAGCAATCGCGCCAGCACACTCCAATTGTTTAAAAAAATGAACTCCATATTTGAAAAACTGAATACAGTCCCAAAGTGCACTGCATAAGCAATTCACAAAAGATGAATTGCAACGGCCAGTAAAATTAATCTTAAAAGTTTAAATTCAAGGTACCTGGGTGGCTAGGTTAAGCATCTGCCTTCAGCTCAGGTCCTAATCCTGAGGTCCTGGGATTGAGTCCCATATTGGGCTCCCTGTTCAGTGGGGATTCCACTTCTCCTTCTGTCCCTGCTCATTCTCTCTCTCTCTCTCTCTCTCTCTCTCAAATAAAGAAATGCAATTTTAAGGAAAAAAGTTTGAATTCACCAGTAATTGATGAAATGGAAAATAGTGCAATCATTTGATACCAAATCATCCCCTTTGGGATGCAGAGCTGAGTCTATGCCACACTACCTTTCTCTCCATCAGAGGAGATGAAGCCAGAGCAATGATAGCACCAGACAGAAGAGACGTGGGGCCATGAATGAGTGCACAGAGCAGAACTCCCACTGTCCCACACTGAGCAGCAGGGTAATCAACTGGTTCCAAATGAACCAATGTTCAGAAATACAGATGTGAAAAATGGCTGAAGGAAGTTCATATTTACCAAACTTGAGAAACATTTAGATTCCTTTCAAAAGGTTACATAACACTTTTGAGATCCTAAAAGTAATTCTCAACCTGCTAGTGTGGATAATCGTAAAGTACTGAGTATTCACTATCGCTCTGTGGCAGGTGTCGCAGAGTGACAAGAGAGACACACGGGTGAGGGTGACCGTGGAGGGGTGGATGGGAAAGTAAGTGTGTTACAGGGCACTTGCCATTCACATTCAGTCATATATGAGCCCGATAATGCCCAAATTGCTACATAATACTAGAAATCCATATTTTGTGTAAAGTCTCTGCATTTCTAAAATTTTGCAGCTAATTCAAAATGTTACATTGTGCCCACTAAAGAAAACACCTTTAAACTCATATAATATTGTATGTCAATCATTCTTCAATTAAAGATTTTTTTAAAGATTTTATTTGTTTGTTTGAGAGAAAGAGAGTGAGAGAGCACAAGAGGGCAGAGGGAGAGGGAGAAGCAGATCGTCCCTGCTGAGCAAGGACCCCGACATGGGACTCCATCTCAGGATCCCGGGATCCCAACCTGAGCCGAAGGCAGATGCTTCACCAGCTGAGCCCTCCAGGTGCCACAGTTTGATTTTTTTTTCTAACAGAAGTTTTGCTGGAATACAAGCCTAGAAGATTTCCTTCCTTTACTCTTATGTGGCAGAAAAAAAAATCCAGGGCCAATGTCTACTGCAGAGGTCATTCGTATTAACGTTATAAATATCCACCACCCCAGATCCTATATGAATCTACCATTAAGGGTTCTCCTGAAGCATGAAATCTAATTCATTAGCGATTTTAGAAATGATTCCTCTGGAGTATCAGCCCAGAACAAGCTACAAAGCTTCGTATCATTCACAACCCAATTAAAACTCCTTTCCTAATACTTTAGAGGTGGTGTTTCAATTTCGGATCTACTAATGTAGCTGACAGTGTATTTTATTGAATGAGTGGTGTCCTCTGGGATAGAAGAATTCAATTTCCAAAAAAAAAAAAAAAAAAAAAAAAAAAGATTTCCATGGAGATATTCAGGCTGTCCATTTAAACCTTCTTGGTTCTGGATTTCAGCTAAAACCTAAATTTCGTTCTCACTCTTATCCCTGATAATCTTCCCTTTACTCCTTCTTTTCCTTCTCTCCTTTCTTCTCCAAACCTTTCTTCAAGGTCTTCTCTTTTCTAAGAATCATAAATAATATAAGGCCCCGACTACATGGGATAAATAAATTATGTCTCTTTGTTTGACAAGTGAAAAAAAATGCATCAGGCCTAGACAAAAGAAGGAATTTATTGGCTTGCAAAACAAACACACAGGGAAGTTTGAGCTGCAGGTACGGTTGTATCTAGGGGCTTAGATGGATGTGGTTTTCCTCTTATCATCTCTCATTTTTTTTCTTGTGTTCATTCCAAAAAGACACACGTTTTAAAAGAGACTTTATTTATTTATTTATTTATTTATTTATTTATTTATTTATTCATTCATGAGAGACAGAGAGAGAGAGAGAGGCAGAGACATAGGCAGAGAGAGAAGCAGGCTCCTTGCCGTGAGCCTGATACAAGACTTGATCCCAGGACTCTGGGATCATGCCCTGAGCCAAAGGCAGATGCTCAACAACTGAGCAACCCAGGAGTCCTCATTCCACAAAGATACACTTTTTCAGCAAAGGCAATATGAACTGGATCACATTCCTTCAATCGTATGCCCAGAGGAAATGAGAGTTATGGTTCTTCCCTGAGCTTCCACACATCTTGGGTGAAGAGTTAGCATAGCAATCCTGAGATTGCTGCCCTTTGAAAGGCCAGTTTACAAGGTTGGTTTTTAGATGTCATCTTGGAACTGGGGACTTCAGGGGGGTTCCAACTATTCCCTGATAAGAACGGCTTGCTGTGTCAGAATTATTTGTACAAACAGTACAAATGATGCTGACAACCTGCATTCCTTCTGTGGGTCTGGGATTTGGGTGCCAAGTAGAAGATGCTTATGTGGCCAGCACCATATAAAACCCCTGGTGAGTCTATGGTGAGCTTCCCTGGTAGATGACATTTCAGACATGTTGTCACATGCTGCGGGAGGAACTAAGTGTTTCTCTTGTGACTGTACTGGGACAAAATTCTGGAAGTTTGCACCTGGCTTCCTCCGGACTTCACCTAATGCACATTTTCCCTTTGCTAATTTTGCTTTGCATCTTTTTTTTGCCACATCCATATGCTGACTCTATGCTGAATCCCATGAGTCCTCCTGGCCAATTACTGAAGCTGGAGTGGGCTTGGGGATGCTGACCACTGAGATTCATGCTCACTGCGAACCAAGTATGTATGATAGATCCTGGCAGGTCTGAAGGCTCAGCCCCATTTCTGTCTCGAGGTGATGGTGTATGTCGGCAGAATAGGAATTGTACATACTTGCCAGTCAGTTGGGCACTTTAATGCCAGAACGTATATTACCAAGAAAAAGAATGAGAAAGAAAAACCGGCATGATTCCTTGTATTTTTTGAAAATCGAAATTATGCATCCACATATGCAGACGATTTCAAATTGAAATAACCCAAACAGGCTTATTGGAAAGAAAGAAAGAAAGAGAAAAAAAAGGATTCCCTTACCTTTTATCCGTTTCCCCCAACCCAGAAGCAATCACTTTTTTACTACTTTGGTATTTCAAGGATTCCTTGCTCCGGTCGTCAATCGCATGCTTGTATTTCTGTCTTGATTCTTTGCCATTCCCAGACCTGTCTCCTTCCTTGTCCCCCTTTCTTCCAGATTGTGTTATTCCAGTTTGGTCTTTTTTTTTTTGTCGTATCTACACAGCAGAGCGCGGTGCGGTGAGTCCTCGGTGGGCATCACTCCGGGTGATGGGTTGGTGGTGTTATTACGGAAGCCCCGATATGGGCCACCTTAGGTGTTTCCTCCTGGGCTGCCCAGATTCTTTGGTACCCAGATCCTTTTTCCTTTGCCCCTTGGGTGTATGCCTTAAAGATAAAACCAATATTTTTATGGTAGTGATGTTCAGGAAGGGGGGGAGGGAAATGTTAACTTTCACCTGTAACTGAAAGCTGACTCACTGAGTGTTAAGCATTTTTACCTGAATAATTTAATATTGTGTAGGCAACATTATAATGGGTTGCAAAATGCAATCTTTTAATTTACTTTCTGTCCCAGATGACTACTACCAATTTCTTGATTATTCCATTATGATACATTCTTAGGTTTTAGGGCCTCTTAATTGCCAATAAAATACATAAAAATGCAACATCGAGGGTTGGTGATAACAAAATCAATTTTTTTTTTCCTACTAGGTATAATGTGTTTGTAAAACCAGCTTTTATGGAGAAGAAGAGAAACAAGAATAGGAACGTAAAAACATATTAAGTTTTTTTTTTCCTATCTACTCTTGCCTGGTGCATAATTCCCTATGCCCTTCAATGCCCTGACCCCCCCTCCCCCCAAATCCATTTCAATCAAGGCACCTGCATAACTTGGTTCCCTGAAGTCCTGTGGCACAGAGGCAAAAGGTCCAAATATATACATAATGTATTCATAAAGTAAATTTTCATTCTAAAGATATATTTCTTGAATGGATTTTATGCCAAGAAATGATAACTAGACCTAATCCCTAGGTCTTAACATGTTAACACAGCACCCATGATTAATGAGCTTGTTAAAAATAAGTAATATTTTCATTTTCTATATGCCATCAACCCAGCAGGGAAATAAGAGAGTGCTTTTGATATTTAGCTCACCCAGAGAGTGAAAAAATTATTGTAGCTTATAAATTAAAACAATTATTATATACCTCGAGTCTCCCCACATTTTTATTACTGTTTTCATCCTATTAGCTGTCACTAACTTCAAAGAAAAGGATACATTCTCTATAAGACAAACGCGTTGTTGTTTTTTTTCTGTGAATTTATGGATTTTTTATTTTATTTTTTAATTTAATTTTTTGTATATTTTTTTATTGAAGTTCGATTTGCCAACTTATAGCATAACACTCAGTGCTCATCCCGTCAAGTGCTTCCCTCAGTGCCCATCACCCAATCACCCCATCCCCCCGCCCACCTCCCCTTTCCACTACCCCTTGTTCGTATTATGACTTGCAAGATTCGTATTAAATGACTGAAAAAGTTATGCTTTCTTTTGGCAAAATTGAAAGCAATATCTTATAGGGAAGAATATCTTCCTTCCTTTTTTCCTTCCCTCCCTCCTTCTCCTGACTCTTTCCATGCACCTTTGCAGTTTTTAATGAACAAAGAGGGAGAAGAACGAATGATCAAAGGGGAAAAAAGGTATCCAATTAGCTGTAGCTAATTCAGTCTTGCAATTATGAACCAGCCACTCCATGAATTTTCCAGTGTTCTAAATTCTTAGTCTTGTTTTGTTTTACTCCATGTACCCAATTTTTCACCCCTAAAGCTTTCCTTTCCTTTTCTTAGGAGTCACCATTTATAATTTACTGGGAAGCCAGACCTTTATTTTAATTTTGCAACAATTGTTACGTACTTCCCTAATGAAAGAGGAGTAAGCGGAAGCTGGAGAAGTGCCATGCACGGGAAACTAATTCCATTCACCTAAAGGTGACAGAAACACAATTGTCAGGACGCAGAAGCCACAGCCAAGCAGAGACTGAGCTGTGAACACCTGGCATCTGTACACATCCTCACCCAGGGATGGGCAAACGTGCTCCACCCATGGATTCTCAAGGGTCTCATGAGGCCGGCTCTCAGTTTTGCTCACTTTTCTGGATTTTGAAACAGCCAGAAGTGATACAGAAAATGAGATAGCATTTTGCAATTTGCACTAGGGGGAAGGGGAGCTCTTTCTAGTAACTTCAGATTCCACATGGCATCTCTCTGGCTCAGATGTTTGTCAAAATTTCCAACATACTCACCACTGAAAACCCATTTCTGCACGAGTCCTCCAGTTACCAGAATTATTTTTCATCTAAAACTTATGTTCTGTGGAGACGTTGGCTCCTTCATGCCATCCTTCCAAATGCATTTCCTCTGGTGCTAGGGGAGCCTGGGGGACATCCAAGCACTCGTTGTTGGGTGGTGGAGTCAAGGCCCGATGACTGGCTTTGTAGCCCGCCCAAGAAATTGTGGTTTCATTTCCTAAAACCTACCCCCAAAATGAAGTTGAGTTCATGTGTTACTTCTACCAACTCCCCTTCTGGATCTTGTCTCTACTTGCTGCACAGCCTGCAACGAACTGGTGAGTCCATCTCAGTACACTGGACCCGATGATCAAGCCACATGGGGAAGGTGATAGCTCCTGTTGAAACAGTGCCCTTTATGTGGACCGTGCTGGCAGCTAAGAGAGCAAAACACATGTCAGATTAATCCTAGGAGAACCCATGCACCCACCATTGTCAAATACTTGTGGTTCTATCATGAACTCCAACTGTTTATAGACTCTTTTAGCAACCAAACATGATTTCAACCATTTTTATGGATGTCCTTCCAAAAATGAGTTCTGCTTTCTTGTTCTTTCAGGAGAATATGATGGATATATGACACTGCATGGGCATAGGTATATGAGTGACTGTGTATGAGTGGGTTTGTGTGGACGTGGGTGACATAGGGAATGAGAATAATCCCTATAAACACCGGCTATCTGGTTGGGTACAAGTGTTGGATGCATTGATGTCTCAGACGTGAACACTCTAATCCTGCTTGTTCCTTTATTACATGACCGTGGACAAACAAGCTTTCTGAATTTTTTTCTTTGGTGTTTATAAAGTTTTACCTCCGAAGCTCATCATCACTAAACTCTCACTTTTCATCACTCTCGGGAAGTTTTCTTGACACAAGTTCCACATGTGCAAATTTGCTTCTTGAAAACTATGTTAGCCTAGGAAAATTTATTTCCCATAATATACATTTCAAAGGGGAAGGATCTCTTCTCTTTGGGTTGTCTAGCACCTGGTATGTAGCTAGCCTGTACTGAGACCCCATTAATATCCCCTGAGCAAGTAGCCAATTCCATTGCAACTTTGTGTAAAGAAAGAATAAATGGATCTGAGAAGCCAAATGGTTTCATTTGCTTACAGTTTATGAGCTTAAACAGACACCTAATGGGTCTATGTTGGGTTCTAAGGGGCTTTTAAAAAATCTCTTAGTTCTGCTATGTCATTAGGAAGTGGGCTTTCTTTTCTTTTCTTTTTTTTTTTTAATTTGTTTATGATAGTCACAGAGAGAGAGAGAGAGAGGCAGAGACACAGGCAGAGGGAGAAGCAGGCTCCATGCACCGGGAGCCTGACGTGGGATTCGATCCCGGGTCTCCAGGATGGCGCCCTGGGCCAAAGGCAAGCGTCAAACCGCTGCGCCACCCAGGGATCCCTAGGAAGTGGGTTTTCTAATCACAATTTCTATTTATTTATTTATTTATTTATTTTAATTAATTAATTTTTTTTTTACCCAAGACATCCTTTCCCACTTCCACTTCTGGGGAACTCTCCTTTCTCCTTTCCATCTATGTGGTTCTAAAAAAATCCTTCTTCCTTTGCCTTTGAGAAATTCCTGCTTAGGGGTTTCACTTGAATTTTGCTGTGTAGCCACATCGAGGAAGAGTTTCTTCAGGAAATATGACCACTCACGGCCTTTGGCAGATTTTTCCTACTCCACTTGACTTAAATTACCTTGCCTCCTCTAAATTCTTTGAGTGCCTTCCTGTCTTATTTGCAGCTCGTTATGCCCCTTTAAATCTCTCCACATCAACAAAGCCACTTATTTTGTCCTGGTTATTTACTGGCCCAGATGTTCCTTACTGCCTGCAGATTTTTCGGCAAGGTTATCCAAGGTCTGGCATTTCCCTTTATCTCCCCTGTACATCACTTCTTCCATAGAAAACATGATAAACTCACATTATGGGGGGACAGTTGACAGGTGGCTTGACCAACCCCTCCTGCTTTATTGGAGACTTTGCCTTTCAAGTTGCTGTATCCTGAAGGAGAAATTTACGCCTCGGATGCCATGATGTACCATAATGTTCCCATTATTCAAAGGAAGCTTCTCTTTCATGTGTTTTTGTGCAATCCAATTTTAACAATTTATTTTGTTCGATATAGTTTTTCAGTTTAACATATATTTTTTTAATTTTTATTTATTTATGATAGTCACACACACAGAGAGAGAGAGAGAGAGGCAGAGACACAGGCAGAGGGAGAAGCAGGCTCCATGCACCGGGAGCCCGACGTGGGATTCGATCCTGGGTCTCCAGGATCGCGCCCTGGGCCAAAGGCAGGTGCCAAACCGCTGCACCATCCAGGGATCCCTAGTTTTTCAGTTTAAAAAATGGACTCTCATATTGTAAAGACTGTAAGCCCCATGCCCTCTATAAAGTTATTTACCCCTTTAAAAATCTACGGAGAGCATCTCAATATATTTTACTTGATAATGAGCTTTACTAACAATTGCTATGGCTAATATAGTTCCTCAAGATACATCATTTGTCTTATCCTATGAGATACTCACTTCTAAAAATGGTAAGTGCAAGGGGTATTATTTTTAAATGTTATCTCCTAAATTACAGTTGTCTAAACCGTTTTTCGTTAAAGGAAATGATTTGCATTGGGTTATGAATTATATTTTGCTTCTTGTTTATTTGGTTTTTTAAATTCTTTGAGAGCAAAGGTGACAAAAGTCAGATGTGGGGGAAGTTACTTAAAACATCTATCTTGTGCATCTCATTCTCTGTTGGCTGACATTTCTAAGACCCAAGGAAGGCATAAGCTAAGATGGGAATAATTATGCAGGACCTGTAAACATATTTTATAGAAAGTGTCAGGTAGACACACATGTGTCAAGGGGGGGAGTGATGGGGAGGGCTGCAGGGGAGGAATGATGACAGGCTTGAAATATTTTACAACTTGGGAGACTATCAATTAGCTCTGAGAAAGATTAGAGAAAGGAATGATAGGTCGATTCAAGTCAGGAGAAAAGAGAATGCACGTTTAACTTTGCTGCTTGCATTTTTATGTGTGCTTCAGTGTCTTCTTAATTGGCTCTTCCTGTTACACTTCTGCCCTGGTTTTGAGATCTGACATCATATACACATTTTTAACATCTATCCTGGATGCAATAAATGTTGGGAAGAGAAAGAGTATGTGGAAGGAACATTAGATTTGGACTCTGAAAATGTGGGATTTTGTCTTGGTATAGACACTTGTCTTTGGTGTGCAAACTTGGGCAAACTCAGAGGCCTCACTTTTCACATCTAGGAACTGGTTTATGATCTCTGCCTGGAATATTCACAGGAATACAGGAATATTGTAGGCATCAAGTGAGCTGTTGGATGCGACAAAAGTGTGGACAGAAATCACATGCACTTGACCCTAGAACAACATGGATTTGAACTGTGTGGGTCCACGTATATGCAACTCTTTTTTTGATAAATATGGTACAGTAAATGTATTGTCTCTTTCTTTTGATTTTCTTCATGACATTTTCTTTTCTCTGGCTTACTTTATTTTAAGAATACAGCATGTAATCCGTAGAACACACAAAATATGTACCGTCGACTCTATAGGTCATCAGTAAGGCTTCCTCTTGGTAGTCTATGAGCAGTCAGGTTTTGCTGAAACCAAATGTTATACATGGATTTTCAGTCATGCAGGGGAGGAGGGCTGTCGCTCAGATCCTGTAGCATGCAAGGTCAAGAATCAACTGTACATGGAAGGCAGCATTTTTACTTCTTCACGTCCCCTCAGCTGTGCTTTCTGAAACAGCTCTTCTCCAAATAGGGCCATGGAAGCCTGTGAGGGTCTCAGGAAACCACAGTAGGGATGCTGTGAGATCAGGAAAAAATTAATGATAATACAGTGGAGTTTCCTAGAGGCCCCATGTTGTGTGGTGACATCACCTGAAGACCCAGGGGAATGTGTACTTGGGTGTTCTTGTGTTTTCTAAGATGTTCAAAATTAGACAACATGCAGCAAAATTATGCATAGTTTCAGAAAATAACTCAGCTTATATTCAGTGCTACCACTACGCTTTGACTATGCAACCTCAGCTCTACCTGCTAAATCTTTCCAACCTCGTTTTTGTTCAGCAAAACAATACCTTGTAAACACAAAGTTTGCCTGGAGCCCGTGAGGAAACATTGCAAGAAGAGCACTGTGATCTTGCTTGGGAGTTATGACTTAATTTTTTTCCCAAAAAAATATTATATTTAAAAGTTTCCCCCAAAGTTATGATTCTGCAACTCAGTATCTTATTCTAAAGTATCAAAACATTATTTATAATCTAGTTTGTATATTAAAGTTGGATATTATGTTCCAAAATGGATATTGGAGACTTGTTTCCATCGAAAACTGCCTAAAAAATGTCAGAAAAACTTAAAACTGGTTTATAGGAAAGTTCTCTATCTCATAAAAGAAAAAAAATCTGCTCAAAGAAAGAAAATCTAACTTGACTTCTAAATTAGAAACAAAATTATGACAAAATACAGTTGACTCTTCAACTGTGTGCGAATTGGGGTGCCACCCCCCACACACAGTTGAAAATCCATGGAAAACTTTTGACCTGCCAAAAACTTAACTACAAGAGCCTACTGGTGAAGCCTTACCAGTAACATAGACAGTGGACTAGCACATATTTTGTAACTTCTTTGTATTACATACTGTATTCCTACAATAATGTAAGCTAGAAATATAGAAAATGTTATTTAAAAAAAAAAAACCAAGGAAGAGAAAATACATTCACAATCCTGTATTTATTGAAAAAATCTGCATGTAAGTGGATCAGCGTAGTTCAAACCTGTGCTGTTCAAGGGTCAGCTGCATGTCTCTCTCTTGGCTTTCTAAGTGTTAATTTGTTGTCTTATTCCCTAAAACATTTCAAATACTAATATGGTGTCAGATTTTATGATCGATGTCTCAGAGTTCAAAGAAGGAACTGAATCTTTTTTTAATGTTGATGTCATGTGCTTATTAAAAGCCAAAACTTAATTGGTGGAGTTTTCCAAATTTGACGAGAGAAAGACACTGATGCATCTTAAGGACGAGTCAGCACATTGCATTTGCTGAACAGGTGTGCCCAACAGGTGAAAGGCCATTAACACTTAGCACATTTGATATCACTGGATGCCTGGTGAGGGGAAAAAAGCTAGTAAAATAAATGACAGAACTACAGCTTCTATACAGATTCTGATTTACATTTCAGTTATTCCTCTAAACTTGCATTTTTCCTCTCCATAGAGCATTTTTCATGAAATATATTCTCAGTAATATCCTGGCCCGGGTCATGTATGCTGAAATTAGTATTCCAAAACCTACAATTATAGGGAATTTAACTTGTTTTTTTGCACCCAAGCAAAACTTGTCATTTGCCAGAATCAAATACCCTGTCACAATTTTAACCAAGGTTAATTGTGAATTATGAATTGTTTTCAAAAGTACAGCTCCAAAGTAACTACTGGGACTCTTTCCAAAGTTGAAGTGAATTTATGACACATTTGATATTGACCAATTATTTATAAAGTCTATTACATTTGTCAGGACTGCTGATGAGGAAAGATATATTAGAACAACTAATATAAAATGTAATGAAATAGATTAAGTCCCTTTATGAAATATTAATATCCATTCAATCTGATTGTTGTAACTCTGTATTTGTAATCTCCCCTTTGTGGATGCTATGAATTCTCATTGCTGATGGTACTCTAAGTCCTTATGACCCCAAGTGCCCGAACCACTAAATGAAAGCTGCTGGAAATGAAGAATATCACATCCTGGATAGTGGTTCTCTCACAGAGAAAAATCACAGTTAGGAAAGAGAGATCAGTAGACTTCAACTCTACTTTATGTCTCTCTATCTATACATCTACATCTGCATTTCTCATTCTCACTCTTTCTCCCACTTCCTCTTCCCTTCTTTCTCTCTCTCTCTAGAGAGAGAGGCTAGGTTTTTATTTTATTCTTATTTGTTAGAAGAATAAGATCTAACAAGATTGGTGGGGGGAGAAGCCAATTTTGGGAGTCTGGGTGTTTCTATTATATCCTTACTCCTCTAATAGGATTCTATAAGGCACTCTTTTTGGTTTAACCAAACAGTGGGTGCTAAGGATCGCCATTTTCCCCAGTAAGGTAGGAACCACTAGTAAAGGCTATTAATAAAAACTATGAATATATAAAAGTTTTTTTAAAGATTTATTTATTTAGAGAGAGGGAGAGTGAGCGGGGGAGGGGAGCCGAGTGAGAGGGAGAGAGAAACTTCAGCAGCCTCTACTCTTGAACGTGGAGCCCGATGTGGGGCCTCGATCCCAGGGCCTTGAGATCACAACCTGAGCCAAAACCAAGAGTCAGACGCTTAACCGACTGAGCCACCCAGGTGCCCCTAAAAGTTTGAAGAGTTAAGAATTCAATTGCTTAGACACTAGGGAGATAACTTTTTAGATGGTTATTTGTGTATTTTAATTTCAATCTCCCCCTAACTTGGGGTAGTAAGGAACACTCTTCGCTTAACTGGCCAAGCGATGGGTAGTTTGTCTTAGACTGCCATCTGCTAGAAGCTGACTCTGAAGTGAAGGTCCAAGTGAAACTAATTTCTTTGGGAAGTATTGCCACAAAATGCTGGTAGGGGAGTGATGACGGAGCCTGGGAGGGAAGAAGCTTATACGGGATGAGTCTTTAAGGCAGTCAGCACTGTGGGCCAGTTGGAGCTTTGTCACATTGTAGAAAGGATTTATTTTATAAGTATGGGAAATCTGTGGTCTCAAATGTTGGTACCATGATTCCTGAGCACCCACTCAGGAGCTGCTAGGGGAATGGAAGAACTAAGATCTATTCCTCCAAATTATGGCTCAGAAGAACTCAGGATATCTATAGATGACTTAACATATTGTAATTATTCAAAAATTATTTCTCATCACCTATTACTAGATGACAGTATGAGTAACATTGTGCCTTATTCCATAGTTTTAAAAATTATGAAACCCAAGGAATCATCTGAGACCTTCTCAACCCCATAACTGGAAATGCTTTTGGAATTTACATTAAACGACACAGGCAGAAGGAGCAGTGGATGTGCTTTGTGAGCTCATGATTCCATGTCTACACTCCTAATCTAAAAGTACTTCCCCTAAAAAAAAGCTGTATTATAAATGAATTCTGTGTTCTATAGATAGGGCTACACTTCCACATACTGTATAGCTCTTGTAAAAAAATTTTATTATTAACATATAGTTTCATTTGCTCTCTAAGTTATCAATAGTTACTTGTCTCATTAAGGAAAATGTGATTGGAATTCAGAAACAATTTTGAAGATAATATAGCATCTTTTAAATGGGGGTGGGATTACTATTTATGAAAGCATCTGTATCTACGAAATTGAATTGCCCATCTGCCAACCACCTGTGATTCTATTTTTAAAAGTATGAACAAAAACAATGAGTTTAATTAACTGAATTCACATGGCAGTTGGCAGATAAATAATTCTGTTAGGTTACTTGTTGCTTAAAAGAAAAAGAAAGTCAGAATTGTTTGTATAATCTGCAGAGCCAAGCTGGCAAGTTTAGTGTCCCCATATGTCACTCAGACACAATTTGCACATGTGAATAAGCGGTAGTTTATATTTATAAAGTGACCTTCGGTTGGCATTATTCACGTAAAAAGAACTGTATTGTTCACTTCCTAAGAGTGTGTCCTCTAGGGGGGATCCCTGGGTGGCTCAGCGGTTTAGCCCCTGGCATGGAGCCTGCTTCTCCCTCCTCCTGTGTCTCTGCCTCTCTCTCTCTCTCTCTCTATGTCTATCATAAATAAATAAATAAATAAATAAATAAATAAATAAATAAATCTTTTTTAAAAAAAGGATGTGTCCCCTAAAAGTTTCAACTTTAGTAGCTGGTGGTATCTGCTCTATAAGAACCACTCTTCAACACATAGGGACATAATACAGTGGTTAAAAAACAGTCCAACTACCAGATCTGGATTTTTCATTCATTTAAAAGAGCAAATTTCCTTTTAAAATGTTTCATTCTTAGTTGTTTACAGGGGCAAATAATGCCTAATCACTGTGTTTCCATGATGTCTTGGATATAGGGGTGAAATACTATGAGAGTCATGCTACTGCTCCTACTGAGTCTCTAGCAGAGATAGACCAGCGGTCCTTTGCAGACCTGCACAACTATTAAGTTCCCTGCTTCTCTTTATGCCTAGGAGTACTGCGGATAGATCGGATTTTTCATAAGAACAGCCTTCTTTGTCAAGTCTGCTCTAGAGAAGACTGTGCAAACTGTGCTCTGCTTAAGGGCTTCCCAGCAGGAAAGATCTAACACCTCTCAGATAAGGAGGAGGCATATTAATAAAAACAATGTTAATACATTATACAAGACTTCCTTTTGAACAGAAAAGCAATATATGTCTATTAAGGATAATTTGGGAAATACATTGACAATACAAAGAAAAAATCTGACTTCATCACAACACCAAGATGAAAACCACTCTTCCCATTTTGACATACTTTCTGTAGTCACTCACACCCACACTCACCCTCCTACCCCCCTACGTTTATTTTTTAAAATTTAAAAAAGATTTTATTAATTTATTTATTTGAGAGAGTGGGGGAAGAGGAGCAGAGGGAGAGGGACAAGCAGACTCCCATGACCCTGAGGTCAAGACTGGAGCCACCATCAAGAGCTGAACGCTTAACAACTGAGTCACCCAGGCACCCTTCAGCATTTTCATGAAGTTTTTAGCACCCTTAGGGTGGAGACCGTCTTGTTTATTGTCGTGTTTTCTTTTTGGAATAATGTTCTACAGAGTGTGAGTGTGGGGTGGGCCGATTGGGATGGACCAGGTTGTGCTTAAAAAAAATTTCCAATGCCTTAGAACAACTTGAGTGTTCATCAGGTTAAGTGACTGACATGGATCAATGAGGTAGGAGACTGTCGCTGTGGTCACTCATGGACGCAGGAGGATGAATCTCAATCTAAAGACAAGACTTTGTAACCACAGAGACATAAAAGAGAGCTGCAGAGTCAAGACCCATATAAGCTTTCATTTTTATTTCTCATCAGCTCAAAAAACTCACACGACCTCCCCTAACTACTGGGGGCTCAGTCCAGGCCCCTAACTGCTGTGTTCTTAGAATGAGAGGGGAGACAGATATCTCTGATCAGCCTTGGTACTCGACAAATCCTTGATGAATGAACAACTTGAACAGATACTGAGTGCGGTTTTTGAACTTGACATGTTTATTTAAAAACATTTATTAATTACATTCTTTGTGCCAGACGGGACAGTAGGCACCAGGGAATGGGTGTCAAACCATACAGTGAATCACTCAAATAGGGGAAAGTAGGATTAGACTATCCACTTAAACATAAACTCCTTCAACCAGCACTTTGTATAGAACCCTGCAACTTTCAATTCCAGGAGATGGCCTCATTTTGAAAGGGTGGAATCAATACTCCAGCAATAATTTTCATCAGATACAAACTTTATTTTTTAACTGAACACCATTGTGGGTCCTCCCCATTCATCACTGACAGTAGGCATCTACGTTAATAGCGCCTTTCAGAGTAGCAGTTTTCTGCACATCAAAGTGTGATGAAAAACTGTTGACGCTGGCATTTTTTTTTGAAAGACCAGGAGGACCCTCTTCATACTTACTAACTCAGAAAGTCCACGGGCAGGCATTTGTGTGCCGAAATGCTCTCCTATATGGTGTAAGTGTCACCAAGAAAGAACACATATTTATCTAATACTGCATCCTCCGTATACAACACAGGAAAGGTGCAGAATAAATATTTGTAGTAGATGAATATGCACTGCTGCTAAGAACTTGTGATAAATGAAGCATCGTACAAGGATGTAAGCAAATGCCATGTCATAAGGAATCCTGCTGAGCTGTGGCGATGGATACAGAAAAGGATTTTTCTCTGGATTCGTTCCTCCAGTCTCCACATGGATAGAGAAGGGTGGATGGTGACTAGATGAGCCCTTAAGAAATGTGGGATGTTCCCCTTCCTATAAGAACATGCAAATGCCACTGTGGGTGGGGTAAGAAACCTACAGAGACGGTGTCCTAGCAGCCCACACCCCAGGTTTGTGGTAGGTGCCGGAGCATAGGGGACTGGTAGAAATGCAACATACCCTCTAACTGGCTCCTGCATCCGTGTCCACATTCCAGTGGCCAAAGTCAGTCCATTGTGAAGCCCCCATCACATGGCAGAAAGCATTCTTGTCCTCTATGACTGGGGTGGGGTGGGTTGGGGAGGAGCATGTGCTGGACAACCTTCCCTACGAATGGTATCATCATCATTGTCCTGGCTACCATCAAGTAGTGTCATGATTATTTATCACTATCATTAGTAATCCTATCCCTTCCTGCCATCTGAACACCCTTCATCATCTGCTTTGTACTCTCTCCATGCCCCCCCCATCCAACTGCACTAAATCATTTGTGACTGTAAGTGACATAAAGAATGGGCTTTTGCCTTTTTTTTTTAATCATGTATCACATAATGTGACATTGTGCATGGCATATAGAAGGTCCCCAGAAGTATTTGTTGTGTGAGTAGATGCATTTTGGTCTTAGAACTTTCAAAGACAGTAGGAAAAATACACTGCTGTGTATTTACACCATTGAGCATGCATGTTTAGAACACGTGTGTGGTCTCTTTAAAAAAGAACATGTGTGTGGCAGGCTTATGCACGAATATTATGTAGACAGACAGGCGTATCTTCGATTCTAGATGTGCATATCCTGTGTGTGTGCACCTGCAGCAGTTACAATGCTTTTGGCCACTGTATTAGTGATACACTCAGTTTTGCTTTTCTTTGTCTGGGGGTTTACACAGATTGAGCCAGGACTGTGGGAGGAAACCTGAGGACAAGGAAGTTCATAGCATTGCGAGCACTGATGATGGCAGGGTCCCTACTGGACAGTGAAATCCATGCACAACTTTGAGGTGCAAAGTGGGGTGCTACACAGCTGAGGGGGATGTGTGACCCCCAATGCCTGCAAAAGGGTGCATGTGAACTTCTGCTGTCCTAACAAAATCTACAAACCAACTTATTACCAAGGGCACTTTGGACCATCAATGAAACCACAGCAGAAAAAAAATAGAATTAAATAAAATAGTGGAAAATTAGTTACTAACAAAAGCACTTCTCATCATTATTTGTAATTATCCCATGTGATCAACTCCTCCAATTTCGCATTAACTTCTTGGATTAGCTGCTGCCTACCTTGCCTTTGTGCTATTGAGAGTTTCTAAATGTCATCTTTTTTTTTTTTTTCAAGAACAGTAACTTTAGTCATAATGATGACTCTGGATCTGAATGTCAAATATTTTATGAGACCAAGATGTAGAATTATAATTTCCCCACTCAAAATTTCCAGAAGTGCTCTGCTTGAATTTACCATTTTTTGTTAAAATGAAAATAAAATGCATACTCTTGGTTCATTAGGTCTCAAGTTGATAGTGGTTTTATTTCTTATTAGAACTTTTCCAGGTAGTACAAAAAAGACGATGGATACAGAACCATCAAACCATCTAAGTACTTATCCAATGGCAGCTTCATTAAAAAGCCATCATTAAGGAAGAGAAAGTGCAAATAACAGAAAGGAGGTTATGGTTTAATTGATATAAGTTGCAGCCCCCTGCTTATCTTATTTCCAAGGGAAAGGATTTTGTATGTGCAATGAAGTACTTCCTCTGTGGGAAAGAAAATTTGCTCGGTGGTCTCAAGCATTTATTAAAATCCCAACTTGTCTGCTCAGCCCACACGACAGCTGATCAGCACACAAGCATCTGTGGCCACTTTGATAGTGAGAGGAATAGCAAGACCACCTCAAATGACAACACATTCCCCGGGTTTAGGGGATCTGGAAAATCCATTGGGTGATCAATTATTGGCTTTTAAACAGAGAGACATATTTCAATAGTTGTGGGCTGGCTTATAAGAACTACAGGATGGCTTGTAGAGTTGGGTTAGCTGTCAGTTATAGGGTTGAAATCTGGGTGTAGTTTCACTCAGTTAAGGAAGGAGGAGCAAGACATGTGTCAGGCCATAAACATCTAATCACTCTACAAATTGAGGCCTAGAACTCATCAGTGGTAAGTCAGAAAAATGTCAGCTGGTTTCATATTTCCCTATATTATATTTTGCTTATATTGTACCTTTTTTCTAAGAGAGACATTATTTGTAAATGCTATTTGGAACCAAATTATTTAGAGATTGAGGGCTACCAGTGTTCCAAAAAAACATAGATGACCATTTACTTTTAGATTTACCACTACATGGGAAGATTATCTAATTATTCATAGATTTTTTTTCTTTTGAGGAGGTAGGATTTTTTAAAAATTTAATATATTAATATATATTTAACCTATATTTTAATATATTACTTTTTAAGAATTTTTATTTTTAAGTATTCTCTACACCCAATGTGGGGTTCAAACCTACAACCCCAGAGATCAAGATCAAGAGTTGTATGCTCCACCAACTGAGCCAGCCAGGCACTCCTGGGGAGGTAGATTTTAATTATTAAGTTTTTTTCCTAGTCTTCATTGCCCACGTTTTCCTATAATTTGTTATATAATTAAAATGCTTTTAAGTTTAAAATATTCCAAACTATGTTTTCTCAAGGTGAGAGAGGTGACTGGAATGGAGAAAGTATCAATCTGTCAGATAGCAGTGAGATACTCACTAAGCACCTTCATTTGTTTTGCATTTCGGTTGGATTGAAAATGACCGTTTTCACGGCTCCAACTAGTTCCCAACAATTTATATTCACCCTTTGCTGGGGCTCAGACCTCACTCATCTTTTTACTTCCTTTCAGAGAGCTAAAAAGATTTTGCTTTGACTATAATATGGAAAGCTGGAAAAAGCACTGCTCTCAACCTAGGGGTTAACATAGCTTATGTCTAACCAACCAGTGAGCTAAGATGACTGGACTGTTCCACATCCTAAAATCCATCCAGGGCCAAGGAGCCTCAATGGCGCAGACACCTTGGTATGGAGAGCACCAGGGAAGGGATGATCACCCAAGTCTGGGTAAAACACATTTCCAGAAGCTGCTAACAGCTGGATGTGGGTAGTATGAGGCTGTAGAACCTCCAGCCATCCTGGATTTTAGGGGAAGTTGTGTGCACTGGCAGAGTCTTACCGGAGAACCCCCCACTTCTGCTCCTGAAAAAGATTGATGGCAGAAGGTACAACAGAGAAAGGCTTTCTTGGTGGCACAGATGAGTGACAGCAGCTTTGGCAGGAAGAGCATGACACCCTATACCTGCTCACCTCTGCCATGCCGTCCTTTCCTCCTATGAGGCAAAAGCCTGAGTCTCACTGCCTTGCCAGCACCATGTGTGAGTTTGCCCCAGGGGAAGACTTTGGGGGCAGGGAGAGGGTTGTGTGTGGCGATCAACAGTGGAAGGCAAGCCAGGAAGGAGGCTGGGGTAGCTTCTCACTCCATAGCTTCCAGAATCCTTGGGTAGAAGGTGTGGATGGGACAGTCGCTAGTGGTGACTCCGATTCCCGAGTTTGGGTTTGAGGTCTGAGAAGGGATCTGCATGGTTTGCCTCTCATCTGTATTCTGTATTACAACTATTCCCAAGAAGCAGTGTGCTCTGAACGCTCACACATTTTTGCCCCTAATAACGGTAATCACTTACATTTGACAGCACATGATGGCAAACCTTTACCTAACCAAGTGTGAAAGAGAAAATCATTATGTGTCTGCTCATTGTTGTCAGATACTATTTTATTTATCAACAACACATTCTCCATGAATGATTTAATAGAGGGAGGCATAAAATATGCTTATGTTTGGAAATCCAATTATTCAGCTGAAAAGCTCTGTCTTATCATGGCTTCATTTCCTTGGCTGCTCTACGGTTTCCATTTGGACGTCCAGAAGGGTGATTCTTGCACCTGACCAATAGGGAATGTGCTTTCTGAAGGTCATGCGTGTTGGTTGCCGTGTCCCTCTAAGCAAACGTGAGCTACTTGTTCAGGATCCAGTGGGAAATCTAGCCCAGGCTTATCATAAAATCAGGCTTAAATTGTGTTTAAAGATATGGTTAAAAGCTATTTAGAATACTTCAGCGATGCGTTAAGTATTGAATTATGTTCCAGGCACCATGGGACTCAGTGATAAACACTCTGAACAAAGCCCAGCCTCCAATCAGCTTATGCCTGGGTGAGAAACACAGTGAAAAGACCACTGAATGGCAGGGTGATGAACATCCCGGTGGGAGGTACAGGAGATCCCAGGATGGTGTAGCAGGGGCGCAAATCAGATGCGAGGGCTTAGGAAAGGTTTCCTTAGAAATTTATGGCTGAAGAATGAGTGATGGAAGTAGCCCCAGGAAAGGAAGTCTTCAGTTAGACAGAGTGGTGGGGTCCTGCCAACTACCAGCTACCCCTGTGGGCATGTCTGTGCTGTATTCCTTCTTGCTAGCTGCCAAGAGTGACAAGGAGGCTACAGGGTGGAGGAAGTAATGGTCCCTCTCTACCAGAAGCCCAGAAGTCAATCATCATTTTTCCAACCCTTTTATCCTTGAATCTTGTGTGGCCTTGGGGCTTTTTGCAGTCCATGTGGCAGCACGGCGACATGCTATTTCTGAGTCTAGCTTAGCATGCCCTGCCTGCTTCTGTTTTCCTTTTCGAACATTGCCTCCAGCATGAGAGTGAGCCTGAGCCAACCTGCTCAGGATGAGAGGTCATGTGGGGCTCAGCCAGTCTTCCCAGCTGAGTTCATCCAAAATTTGCCCACGGCCAACTGGAGGGGAAAAAAAGAAAAAAAAAACCCAATCCCACAAAAACCCAGTAAGCTAAAACCAGTCAAAGTCAGCATAACTGCCTAGTGTTCACATAGTCCTCTTAACAATAATAAATAGTTATTGTTTGCAGTTGCTGAATTTGGGGTTACTTATTACACAGCATGGCAACAACTAACAGATACAAAACAGGTCATGATGTTAGGCGTTTGGAAAGTGAGTTCCTTATACGATGCACAGCCTTTGACCATCTTTCTGCTACCCACACTGTCACTCATGGCCATCTCCCTGGCCCTTCTGACCCCTAGCCAATAATCCTTCTATCCATTTATCCTTTAGCCAATAGGAAAAAAAAAATTGGAGTTTCATATTTGACAACTGGTTTAAATACTAGATAACTGACAGTACCTTAAAGATATAAAAATACACTACAATTTAATTAATTCTGATTTCAGTTGGTCATCACAGAAGACTCTTCTGTATCCACTTGGTGAAATTCAACCTTTACTCAGTTGAAGAAAAAAACAGAAGTTCTGTTACCAATACTATAGAGAGTATGTTCTATAGACGTGGAAGAAGGCAGCATGAGTGTCTCACAAAATGTAGTATCTTAGCTCCCGAGATCCTTAGCTGTTAAAACCGAGTGTAGGTAGGCATCCTTCATTAGGAGAATGCTGTATATGTCCAAACTTCCTAAACTTCCTTCTCTACATGTGCTCAATATCCCAGACTTTCTTTGCTCCATTGGCTCAAATGAAGCCCCTTTGCCATTGAACTCTAGCCTTCAAATGCCTCCATTGTTCTTTCTGGTCACTCAGGTGACAGCTCAGAGTAGGGATGCTTATCACCCATGGGGACACCTGGAGCAGCTGGAATTTGTGAGCAAGCGATGCTGACTCTACATTTGCACCTGTGCAGGGAAGATCTGAATCCAGACAGTGCCAAACCCCATTCCTTATTCCACTCCACTGCACCTTTTAAACTAGTAACATCAATTAAATTGAGGTCTCTGCCTTGGGTCTTATTTCCTCCCTTTGGTGTCTTTTCTAGGTGGAAGGAGAAACTCAGCCTCCCTTGATTATAAACCATGGGTTCGCCAAAGTCACACCAAACACATGTATCCTTCAATCAGTCACACGTGACAAGTTTGCCCTATTTGATTTTCCCATCCACGTGATTCTGAAATATCTTCTCTGATGAAGAAAGAGGCTGGAGATGGCTTCAGCGTGGTCCCCTTGGAGAGGCCAGGAGTAAGATAGGAACATGGTCTCCATGCTCACTGCTGCTCCTCACTGAGGGATGGAAAGGGCACCCTATGGAAGCCATTTTCTTTAATTTTGATTTCTCTCCTCTTTGGTGATCTGCATACATTCCAGGGGAGGACAGACTGGTTGCCAGTTCTATGAAAGAGCCAAAGAGAAATAATCATCCCCCTTCTCCTGTGATGACTCTGGCAGAAAATGAACCTATCAACTTAGATTATACATTATTCATCCCAGAATAAGAGTGTTTCATTTCAGGGGCACCTGGGTGGCTCAGTTGGTTATTATCTCCCTTCAGGATCCTGATCATGGGGTCCTGGGGTGGAGTCTTGCATCAGGCTTCATGATCAATGGAGGGTTTGCTTGTTCCTCTCCCTCTGCCCCTTCCCATCCCTCCTGCTCTCTCTCTCTCTCTCTTTTTCAAATAAATAAAATATTTAAACAATTATTTTTAAAAAGTGGTTCATTTCAAATCAGGTGTGCAGAATCCCTTTCAAGAGGATGAATCTGAGTTTGTCGTTAAAGTCTATACTTTTTTCTTTCAACAAACTTTTATTTCTCTCTTACACACGAAGCCTTCCGCCGGACACTGGAGTGGGGGAGGGGGAGGAACATGGTGCAGTGCCTGCTCTCAGTGATCTCCAAAGCTTGCAATATGTTCAATTTCTGATGTTAGCTTCCATTGGATTTTCTCACAATGCAGAAAAACCAAGTTTCTTTCAGAAAAAAGTAGACAATCTGTATGATTCTATATCCTTCATGCACATTTGGTACTTCTTGCACTGCTGCTGTGTATGGGAAGGTCACATCCTTGCCTCCTGACTCAGCTGTGACTTGTTTTGCCCAATGCAACGTGAGCATAAATGATAGCCATCACTTCCACAGAGAAGCTTTAGAAGTCAGCATGTGTTCTGACATGTTCTCTGTTCCCATTGGCACGATGACCAGCAACACTCCCGGGAGGTGATGCTCCATCAGCTGGGTCCCAGTAGGAAGAAGATGTGGGGGAAAAGCCACAGTCCACTCCCAACGAATGTGCAGAAGGAGTAAGAATTAAACATCTTGACAGTAGCAGGAATAGATGTTTTGACCATATCTGTTACTATGGCATAACCTAGTTTACCTCACTGATGTAAAAGATAAACAAAAAGAGGATGAGGGGCACCTGGGTGGCTCAGTGGTTGAGTGTCTGCCTTTGGCTCAGGTCATGATCCAGGGGTCCCGGGATAGAGTCCCACATCGGGCTTCCTGCGAGGAGCCTGCTTCTCCCTCTGCCTATGTCTATGCCTCTCTCTCTGTGTCTCTCATGAATAAATAAATAAAATCTTTTAAAAAAGAGGACGAGATCACCATAACTCTACCCCCAGAAGACATCACAGTTTAGGTTGTCTTTTATAGAGTTCTAAAGCTCTTCTTGCTCACTCAGCCCTTTGCATTTCTTTTCTCTGATATTACTTTGAAAACTACAGTTCTATGATTGTACACCTAGAGTCCTTTAAATGTAAATCTATGACAAATGGGTGTGGATTGAATGCAGCTCTGTGTGGGCCACAGGTGGGTGGGTAGAGAGATGAAAAGACGCACAGGAGTCAGGCAGGCTATGCTCACTCCTGTCCCTTGCGGTAGCACATGCGCATCTCCCCCCATCGGCCACCAGTGAATTCTTACTGAATTTTCATAAGGAGAGCTACTTAGGGATTCATGGTGTGAGTTTGCTCCGGGGAAGGAAAACCTGTCATGTTCTTCCTTCCTGGCACCTGGCCTGCTGACCCTGGAAACTGGCTTGGGATAGATGAATATTTATGAAAACTGCCACTTTAATTAAAAGATAAATGCTCCAAGCAAAATTAATTGGGCTCAAGAAAAAAAAAAAAAAAGACTCACTTGCGTTCCAGATAACAAATGAGGGCAGAGGCTGCCTTTGTTCGGAGCCACGGAAAAATAACTCCGGCATTACAGATTGGGAAGGGACATACCCTGAAAGTGTTTCTCACCAATAGACATTGAGAACACATTTGCCATCTTCATTCACTGGTCCCAATCACCGGGGCCCACGCTGGTGATGCGGCGTCTGCTAACGTAGGCCACCGTGTCACCAAATGCCACGGAGCCGCAGCCGCACGCACGCAGGGGGCTGCCTCTGCCTTCATTCAGTGCCCAAAGCCCGGGGATGCACGCGGGCCTCCTGCTCTGCCCGCCTATCTCATCCCTGCAATCCCGCACGGCGAGCTCACGTGCAGGCCTTCCAGGCCCACGGGGACTCAGGAATCTCTTCAAACTCCCAGGGGTGGTGGGGAGACAGGCTGGTGAGCATCCAGGAGGAGTCACCGACCAGGTCGTTTAAGAAAACTTGCTTTTCTTTGACCTATTGTCCCTGTTGTCTTTACTTGAAATGTGTTTTCATGTTGCACAGGATGAGTCCTGTAAGTACTTAACCTGGAGGGGACAGAAGCTGTCACATGTCACCGAAACACATGGGGTGTGATGCCCAGGCTGCCCGGTTCCTGCTTCACGGTACATAAAATCAGTTCCCGTTTAGGGCAAACCAGGGTGGGCTGCGGCCCCTGGGACAGAAGGCTCCCCACGTGATGCACGCTGAGCCTCACGAGGCCCTCAGCCTTCTCCTTGCTCTGCTCTTCATGGTTCCTGGACACGGGCTCTGGAGACTGTTCCCAAGTGCAGGGATGTCAGAGTCACAGTAACTCTCCCAACTACCTGATGGCAAGCAACTAACTCGGTGTCTGTGTGAGAGACGCCACTTGGTTCTCAGTATGAGGCAAATAAAAAAAATACATAATCCTTAGGAAATGTCTTTAGGAGCTGCTGTAGAAGATACACAGGAATATCGTGCATGTACTTAACATTTGTTCTAAAATGCTGCTTCCGAAGATGCATGAATGTGTTAAGCCCCCAAGAGCTTTCTCCATACGGCATCACAAAGGCTATCTTGGTTGCTGTGGACCCTACATACCCACGCCCTGACTTGGGGAGAGGCCGATCTGCTGCTCCATGTTCTGGGAACCCCCCATCCATACCTTGCTGGGTCCTATTTCCTAATCAGCAAGGTGGGGTCAGCTGATTGGAGAAGCAGCACTGCTGAGTCTGGAGTTAAAGTCTTCCGGGTTCCTTCTTGCCAACCAATCAGACTTAGGAAGATGGGAAACAGTCTGGAAATAACACCATAAAAATGATCACTGTACCTTCTCTTCCATGAAATTATTCAAAAGCAACAAAGAGAACAAGTAGCCAAAGTGTAATTTTAATTTTCTGTGCAAATTTCATAGCACATAAGGGGAGAAATGCCAGCCAAAACAATGCAGACTGAGCAGGTGAAATGCAGAAAGAAAAAAAGAGAGAGAAAAGAACAATTACAGGTCTATTAATCTAAGAAAGAGCCAGAGGAAGTAAAAGTTTTGAATTATCAAGTCACACCTGGCAAGGCAAACTACTCAAAGCACGTTTTGTTAACCAACAGGAACAGGGTACATCAGGTGGTGATGGATTTTCCGGAAATGGTTTCATTCCAAGAGCAGAAGACACAGGACAGATGAAAAGTTTTTTCAAATAAGCCCCTATTGGCAAGTGGGGCTGCAGAGGGCGCCGAAGGTCATAGAGGAGGTTGTCTGCTACATCCCCATAGGATAGAAGACTCCTTTAGCAGAAGAAACAGTAGCATTAAGGTATTTTCTTATTTTTTTTTAAAAGATTTTATTTATTTACTTATTAGAGAGAGAGAGAGAGCTCAAGCAGAGGGAGCGCGGTGGGAGAAGAAGAAGCAGACTACCTGCTGAGCGGGGAGCCCAATGTGGGACTAGATCCCAGGACCCCAGGATCATGACCTGAGCCAAAGGCAGATGCTTAACTGACCGAGCCACCCAGGTGCCCAAGGAAGGTATTTTCTTAGTGTAAAAGAAATATCAACAGTGGAAGAGCCAACGTGATGTCCAGTGCTTGGCCTTGAGATAACGCACATGCTATCAGACCCACACGAGTCAGGATACGTGTGTTGTGTGAATCCGTTTCAGTATGACCCAGGAGTGAACCCCTCACCCATTTACTTGCTGTGTCCATCCTAAACACCCCATGCCGTTACTCCAAGTAAAGGAAAACACAGCAGAGCCAGGAAAACAAGGAGTGTGTTCTCGATTTATGAGTTTTGCAATTCATGGCTCTCCTGGGGACCAGAAGGTGCTCAAATATGACGATACAGAAGGTTTTATGACATATGGATGACGTAAAGGCCATGATACCACTCACACATACACACACACACTTAAAATCCACCCCAAAGGTAAAAGATGCTCTGATAGGGTAGGTAGGATGGAAAAAAGGTACACATTAAAGATGTGCACCCCTAAAAAATGAGATCTTTCTTTGTATCATCCTTCTGTAGTTGCCCAACAGGAAACACTGGCAATGCCAGATACATTTGGGGTATTTTCAAAGCACACAGTCAGAGCCCTTCTTTGCCTGTTTGAGCCCAAGAAAATAATACAACTCCAATTTAGAATACAACTCACGATCTTGCTGGCAGCCAGGGGTGGGAGAGCCACACAGAGCCCTGCCCTGTCTGCAGCCCCGGGGAGAGGGGCCGGAGGTGATGAGGGAGCAGGACTTGGAACCTTGCATCCAGGAGCAGGTAGGAGCTCTGCAGGGGTCCTGCATGCACTGTTGCAGTGCACCAGATGGCATGCTGGACCTGACATCTCTCCCAGGTCCTGCCCCAGCACCCAGGGAGTGGACTAGCCCCTGCCCCAGAATTTAGAGAAGTGAACCAACTCCCAAGCGTCTGAGATAGCTAGCGAGGGGGCTTAGAAACAAAAACCGAGTTCATCTGTGGGAAATTACATGAGTGACCCTTTTGGGACATTTTGAATTTATGACCTAAAAAATTGTACACATTTTCTATGCAGATCCATAAGGTTTGACCCATGCTTCCATCTCTACCTGTCCAAGTCTTTCCAAGCTCACACATGCACAGGTGGGCAAATCTGTAAACCTGCAGGTGTAAATAAATAAGAGGGAAGGAGCAGGGACAAGAAGGCATCAGAGCTGGAAGTTTAACACCTGCTCCCTCTCCCACACCACTCTGGATTATAATCTCGAAAACCAAGAGCAGCGCACCGTTGGTGCAGGGTCAGCTTGGATGCACCTGGCCCCAGGATGCTGGAAACGATGAGGGAGCGAACTCAGCAGGTGAGTCACCATGTCTGTCACCTGGAGCCCTGTCACTCTGTGTGTGTGTGACAGCACGAGACTTTCCCATCACTCTCCATATTAAACTTAATCATCAAAGAAAACAGGCAACACATCCTTTCCCCCAGCTGGCAGGGGACAGCAGCCAAGCTGCCGTCTTCACGGGAGACCTCAGCCCACCACCCAACATTCCTGCAGACCTGGCGGCAGGTGAGTGTTTCCCACGGGTCAGTTTCCCAGGGAGGTGAAGCCTCGAGGGCAGCACTGTTCCTGATGGTCATCGCACAGTGGAACTGATCACTTGGGGATCCCTCTCCTGGAAATTAAAGAACATGGAAGGGAACCTGAGTTGAGGAGAGGCAAAGAGAGCGATGGGGAAGACACACATTCGTATTGCCTTTTAGAGATGGGTCAGTCCAAGTCCCCGGGAGACGACACTTGGGGAGATTCCACAGGGAGAAACCTAAGACGTGGGGTAGGCTTCCCGGGGGCCCACACCCGAAGTCAGGTCACATCTACAGTGTTGAGGTCACAAATAAACTCGGTGAAACCACAGGTTGCATGTTAATGATCACAGGCTGATGGCAGAAACCGCCTCCTGTCACAACACTCATGAGTCCATCATGAGCGCAAAGGGCATGTTGCCATCTAAGATTCCTTGTTAAATGGCCAGTGAGTCCTTCTAGTCTCTGCCTCCAGCTATAATTTCTAGCCAAGCTGGAGACCACAGTTGTTGATGCACTGAGGACGAGGGCAGGAGAGGAGAGGGAGGTTGGAGGGAGGACGGAAAAGAGGTCGCTGGATTTTAAACATAGTGGCCTCTTTGAAATACAAATGGAAATGTTACTATTTCTTGTCACTGTCTGGTAAATATCAAATCAATCCAGTAGAAAAGAATGTTATAGAAAATTTCAGCTGGGTTCTCATTCCTGAGATCCTCATTGCCTTTGTTAAATAGGGAGTTTAGAAAGTATTATAATAGGCCTTCACCAAATAAATCATCTGCTTCATGCATCCAGGGAGACTAAAGGGGGGGGCTGTAATAGAGCATCTTTTCTTGCCATGTGGTTTAATGGAGTTTAACGCTGGGGCTGGTGCCACCGAGAATCCACTCGCATTGCAGCAGAGGCCCACACCCTCCACCCGGGACACCAGTGAGGTCTTACAGCTTCATTCATCACGTAGAGGAAGTGATTTATCTTAGATTTATGGAAGATGGGAACACATGGCATTAAATCTCCAAGCTTATGATCTTCTGGCTGTGCTTCATCATCTTTAAAAACACCAAGACATCTAGGAATCCTAGAAATCTTGGTATCCAGAATACTAACCCCGTGTGGAGCGTGCCCTGAAGCACATGCTAGGTGCTCAAGTAGTCAGTACATGTTAGTTTACAAAGCAGCTATCATACCTGCCATTCATTGTGGAATTTAAAACTGTCTGGCCAATTAAAAAGCAACAGTAATGACTGAACCTAATTCTAAGGCAGAGCAAGAGCCCACAGACTCAATTTCTATTCAAACTCAATAGAAATTCATTGGTTGCTGAGAGCAGTTCTCGTGTGCATCGATTCCTGGTTCTTGTTCACCAGGAAGATCCTGGCCCTCAGTTGGACTCATTCTCTCTGTAATAAAGCAGCACATGTTCTATTTTCTGAGTATGTTTATTGTGCCATCACACTGGCAGAGGAGAGCAGTACCTTGAGTTAAAGAAACACTGCAGAGCCTCCTCTCTGCTTATGGAAAAATCGATTGATCTGTAAGTCAAACTCCACTTTTGTTCTGCTGTATTGCAAAACACATTTCCGAGAGTTGATTTAGTGTTATGAGCCAGCACATGCAATATTAAAACCTGGCCAGACGGCGATCGTCAAGCCCAGAGCCCAGCCAGCCATTGGCATGTGTGATTCTTATTGGCGTCTCTTCACCCCACGGCAGCAAGGGAGCCCGCCTCCACTTACGAGCCAGGTGGGAGAAAGAGTCATAGTGACATTTCCATTTGCATCAGTCTTAAATTCTTCCTGGAGCTGAGACATTAGTGGAGGTTGGAAAGACATCCATGGTCTTGTATGAGCAACGTCCTTGACGTTTGCAGATGTTGTGAGCACCGTGCCTCATGGTTGGTAGTGCCGCCCATTCTTCCAGGCCGCTATGTTTAGACATGAAGTCCTCTTCGTAAATATCACAGACAGGTCTTGTGGCCTCACAGGAGGTGGATTTCTGCACCTGCTCAGAAGCAAAGCCCCTGCTTCCCTTTGTGCAAAAAGAAAAAAAGGCAATTCACCTAGAATAATTCAGTACAGATTAATTTCTAAGCCATACTCCAAATCTAGAGATTTAAACTGATAGCTACAGGTTGTATTTGGCCCTCAAATATGTTCCTCAATCCCTTTGCTTCTTGTAGTGTTGGTCTGCTCAATGTAAAAAAAAAAAAAAAAAAGTGTTGACTTAAGTTAATTGTCAATATAAAATGGAAGTTGGGGTGGGTATCAAATTCTAGGTTTCTGCTTTCTCTTGGGAAACAAAAAGAGAATATTTGTCCACAGTGGCACTACATCTCTGCATGGAAACTAATAAGAAAAGTATCTTGTACCTTTAGACAGGACTTAGGCTCCTCATAATCCCAGTGTTCGCTGCTTCTGGAAATCTGGCCAACTTGATTGTCTTACCTGGCCCTGGAAGGAATGTAAGTTTTTTATACCCAACCTTAATAAAAATAAAATAAAATACCCAAATATATGTTTTTCATACATCCTCTGCGTGGTTAAGTGTGATACTCAGGCTGCCTGAGTTTGAGCTCTGACCTTGACTGTCATCAGATGCATGACCTTGGCCAAGGCACAGACTTTGTGAGCCTCAGTGTCTTCAACTGTACCACAGAGATAATGATGGGACCTACAGCTACCCTATGACCCAGCAATTGCTCTACTGGGCATGTGTCCCATTTTATTACTGGGAGGTAAATGAGATACATAGGAGGTAAATGGGAAACACATCTCTAAGCCTGGCACAGAGAAGCTTCTCTGTCAGTGTATCTGCAGCAGCTAGTGTTGCTACCACCACTATCACCCCATTATCAGTAATTCTCTTATGAAACTATGGTTTCAGAATGAAGACTGTAATCCAACATTGTCCACTAGTAGCCTTCCCTTCTGCCTTCATTAAGCCAGAGACGAAGACAGTCTGAGCTAACCACTCCTCATATTTACCACCCTGATGTTCTCTCCTGTCAACTGGGCTGTTAACTGTATGGGTCCACACACCTGGTGAGAACAGTGGGTGATGAATTCTCCCCCAGGAAGCCAGGGCAGGCCTGGTGGGAGGAAAGAGTGACTAAGCAGCATAAAATGAAGCATTTAAAAAAAAGTTAAAAAAAAAAAAAAGCTTCCCAAGAATTAAAGCAGAGAAAAGGGTAAGAGAGTCTTTATACACAATGGCCTCCTTTGGTACAATTTTCTTCTTTTGCATCTGCTAATAACTACTTTGCCCTGTGTCTACTGATTACTGTCATAATAGTACGAATGGAATAATTTATTCACTCATTCATGCATGCATTTTTTTGAGAAACTGCTTTGTTCCAGCATAATTTTAAAGATTTTATTTATTTATTTATTTATTTATTTATTTATTTATTTAAGGGAAAGAGCAAGAGAGAGGGAGCATGAGCTAGGGGAGTGGCAGAGGGAGAGGGAAAGAGAGAATCTCAAGCAGACTTCTCACTGGGTGTGGAGCCCAACATGGGGCTCACTCTCACAACCTTGAGATCATGACCTGAACTGAACATTTGAGTCTGACATATAACCAACTGAGTCACCCAGGCACCCCCAACCAGCACAGTTTTAGACACTGGGTTCATTGAGACAAATGAGGTAAATGTAGTGTCTACCCTCAAAAAAGTTGATTCTAGTGGTTTGGAGACTGCAAAAGGCAACTGATAATATCATCTCACATACTGAAAACTATTATTACAAATATAAAAATATAAATATAAATGTGGGACAGTAGTTGCAGCCATGGTTTCAGCCACGGGAAGACCTGGAAAAACATCTCTAGGCAGATGGTACAACAAGCACAAGGGCCATGAGGTTCTAACTGGGTATGTTCAGAGGTCAAACAGGTCTACACAGAGGGTGGTGAGCATGCACTATTCCACATAATTATTCTAGCAACTTGGTGAGATAGGAGTTATTTTTATCCCCATTATATGAATGGAGCAGCTGAGGCATGAATACACATTCTTCTTAGCCACCTGTGGACCATTCACCCAGATAAACCACATTCTGGGCCATGAAATACATATGAACAAATTGAAAAGAATGGCAATTGTTACAATGTCTGCTCTGAGATCACAATGCAATTAAAGTAGAAATCAATGACAAAGATAATTGGCAAATCCCCAAATTAAAGAGATTAAACAACGTGCTTCCAAATAATACCTGGGTCAAAGAAGAAATCTCAGGAGAAATTAAAAACTATTTTGAACTTAATGAAAATGAAACCATCAACATGTGTGGGATAGAGCAAAAGCAGGAGCAGAGGGAAATTTATAGCATTGAATGTGTATATTAGGAAAGAGAAAAGATCTAAAAACAGTAACCTAAGTTCCCACTTTAGGAAATTAGGAAGAGAAGAGCAAATTAAATCCAAAGTAAGGAAAAGAAAAATAAATAATGAGAATTAGAACAGAAATCAATGAGATAGGAACCAGGAAATCAATAGAGAAAATCATTAAAACCAAAAGTTGGTTCTTTGAAAAGATCGATAAAATTGACCAGCCTCTAGCTGGACTACGAAAAAAAAAAAAAGAGAAAAGACACAAATTACCAATATCAGAGAATGAGAGAACATCACTACAGACCCCATGGAAATGAAAAGGATGAGAAAGGAATGCTGTGGACAACTGTCTGCTAAGGAGTTTGTAACAGAGATGAAATGAACCAATTCCTAGAAAGACACAATTTGCCAAAACTCAAACAAGATGAAATAAAGCATCTGAATAGTTGTATATCTATTAAAGAAATTGAATAAAAATTCATAGCCTTCCACTCTGATGACTGCCCATTCATCAGAGAGGGAGAAAAACCACGAGAGACTCTTGGCTATAGGAAACAAACTGAGGGTTGCTGGAGGGGAGGTGGGTGGAGGGATGGGGCAACTGGGGGATGAGCATTAAGGAGGGCACATGGTGGAATGAGCTATGTGCAACTGATAAATTATTGAACACTACATCTGAAACTAATGATGTACTATATGTTGGCTAATTGAATTTTTAAAAAGATGTTAGTTGAAAAAAAATTCATAGCCTTCCAAAACAGAAAGCTCCGTGCCCAGAAGCAACATGAATAAATAAGCTGTGGTCCATCCAGACAATGGAATATTATTCAGTGCAAAAACTAAATGAGCTATCAAGCCATGAAAAGACACAGAAAAATGGAAATGCATATTACTAAGTGAAAGAAGACAATTTGGAAAGGCTTTAGAGGTGTGGTTCGAACGACATGGCATCCAGGAAAAGACAAAACTACGTAGACAGAAAAAGGCCAGGAGTTCCCAGGATTCGAGGGAGAGAGAGTGAATGGGCAGAGAATTTTTAGAGCAGTGAAAATCCTCCGTATGATACCAAATAATGGATGCATGTCATTACACATTTGTCCAGACTCATGAAAAGTGCAAACAAAGAGTGATCCCTAAAGCAAACCATGGATTTGAGGGGATGACAACATGTAGGTTTGTCAATTCTCACAGATGTCCCATCTGGTGGGGGATGTTGATACCAGACAAGGCTCTGCATGTGTGGGGGCAGAGCATATATGGGGAATCTCTGTACCTTCCCCTCAACTTTGCTATGAACCTAAAGTCCTGAAAAACGAAAGTTCTAAAAAATAAAGTCTTCATGAACAAAGAAGGAAACTGAGCCATGGAATTCTGTTTAGATTCTGGGTCTTCTTCCAGAACCTGGGAGCTCAATGACTTAGCTGTGCAGGTCACTCTCCATGTGGCCACACACTAATTTGCTTCTAGGCAAGTGTCCCTAGACAAGTGACACATGGTCAGGGCAGCCCCTCCCTTGTCCACCTGAGACCGTCTTGCTCAATATCTGGCCACCCCGCGAAATTCACCAGTTATAAGCTCTATTAAAATAAGCTCAGACAGCCAAGCAGAAGGGAGAATTGATTGATGGTAGGCACCAGAATTCAAAAGATGTGTCTCACGTTTATGCAAGAAAATTCCAAGATGGTAAGCGGAGGCTAGGTCTGCTTTTCCGAGCCATATTTTATTATGTACCTGCCCAACTTTCATGCATGAAGACTGCAGAGAGCTTTGAACGTGACTAATGCACCGTATCGATACCTACTTCGTTCTCCCCTAAGTGACAGGAAGGCCTAAGTGTAAAAAGATCTGTTAAATCTTTTACGATTCCCGTGACTTTGAAGAGGAGTTCGCACAATCCACTCTGGTTGTGTATAAATCATCCCTGCCTCTGCGTGCTTGTAGTGTCTGGAGAAGAGAAAATTGGGTGCTCCCCACTAATCGCCCATTTACAAGCTCATATTAGTTGTGATACAAAGAATTCTTCGTAGATTAATGAAAAGTATCACTGAGTGAGCTGAAGGATCTCAGCTAATGACTTTGGAAAGGCTCTCTGAACAATTAATGGTGATTAATGAAGCTAAATAGTGTAATAGATACTCTGCTGACATTTTGAGAGGAAAAGTCATGAGCTGGAGCAGCCCCTGTCTTAGCATGTGGAAGCGGCACAGGGCGAGGGCCAGTGGCCGGGGCGGTACAGCAGCATCGTCCCTGGTACTTCTGCCTCCCTCCGGCCCCAAGGATGCAGTCTCCAGGGTCCTCGTGTGAAGCGTGGGCTGTAGGCCCAGCACACCGGGTGGGTTGGTCTCTAAATTCTAATCCTTGCCGCCAGTCCCACGAGGTTGAAAACAAGCCATGTTTTGCAGGATCGTCTTCCGGAGAAGAGGCCCCAGCAGCTGTGCTTCCCTTCCCTCCGGGAGCCTGGCCGGGCCTTCATTACTGATGCCTTAGTTCTGTAGTTTTGCCTGCGTCTTTCGGTTATTCCTTTGTTGACGTTGTCCACCTGTTTCTAGCTGTCTTCAGTGAGAGCATGGGCTGTCCCAGAATCACAAGCACAGAGTCCCCGTTGGGTCTTTTACACAGCAGCTCTTGATTTCTTATAAAGTTAGTAATTACCGCTACGCTTAGCAGCCTTAAGAGATAAACACCTTTCTCATAAGTATATTTTTGAAAGTGCTATCAAGTGGGAATGAATCAGTCCAGAGGTAGTTCCAGCTCCTTCTGCACTTATTATTACCAAGAGGCAGTGCAAATACAAACACTTTATTTTGGCCACGACAGCGAGTAACGGTTGTGAAATACAAATTGGAGCTTGTTTTGGAAATTATATGAATCATAAGACAATCAGCCAGCTTTTTGTTAGAAACACTTCGCTCCTGGGTCCCCAGAGCTGCTGTCCATTTCCAAGGTGGACGGGCCAGCTCCTAGCAGAGTGGGAACTCCTCAGCAGCTGTGGAGCTCTGCCACAGGGAAGGTAATTAAAATCCACAGATCAAACACAGAGGAATAGAATGTTCTTCCAGCCTTATGTCAAATATTCTTCAAAGCATCATCAGAGAGTTTGTTTTCTTCAGAAAGCCACCTTCCCTTTATTTTTCCTACCCTTATGTCATGAAATATCATGAAGCAATAAAGACATTCAGACATTTTAGCACTGATGAAACTAGAATCGAATCCCATAGGCCCCATAATAAGGAGTGCTTTGAACAGATTTCTCTTTCCCTATCTGACCCATTTTTTGTTTGCTTGTTTTTTTGTTTTTTTTTTTATTTTCCACCTGTAAACAAGACATAACAGTATCAGTCTTGCTGGGGACGGGGAAGGTTGTTCTAAGTATCACAGGCACATTTTGCTAAAGAGATTTTGGCCAATGGTGGATACTCAAAATGTTAATATAATTCAATTTCTGTTGCTTAGCATATTTAATAAAGATCATCATGTTATGTGAATTTTGTTGTGGTTTCATAATTAATGGATTAGAGATATTTCCAAAAATATTACTTTTGCACGGCTGCTAGAACATTCAGTGCCCTCCCCACGTCTACATCTCTGTATGTGCTGTTCCTTATCTCCAGGACACCCTTCTCTATCTTTAATTTTCAGAGCCTTTTGCATTTTTTCCCCAACTTCACGGCACTCTTGTTGAAGATTCTAGACTAGTATTTCCATCCTTTGTGCTGTGGGATAATTTTGTATAGTCTTTTTTTAATAGTGACTCCTTTACCTTGATTATAATCATCTGCTTCCTCTCTCTTAGGTAGTAAACTCTTGAAAAATATAGGCATGGCTGTGTACCATTATTTACTAAGATGTGATATAATGAATTCCTGGCACATAATTTAAATATATGAGTAATTGAAATTAAGCAACAGATATGTATTTTAATGTGTATGAACACATGGGATGCACAATTTTATAGATCACATTGCTTATCAGGTGGCTAACTAGGTAGCAGATGGCAAAGCTCCTTACACTGTCTGATGGGTTAGAGGTATGGGATGCCATATGAATATTTCATACCTTAAAATATGCTTCCACTTTGGGAAATTACCAACTATGATTTAAGATGGGTATTTGCTTGTCAGACCATACATGTGCATTCTGGTACTAATGTCCTGAGAGCAGAACTTGTTCTTTCTGGAGCTTCTATCTATCTATAAAAGGGGCACATGTCACAACTCCAAGTGATATTTATAAATCACTATGTACTGTTTGCACGTATCTCTCAGTTTAATGCATCTTTCTGCTTCATTCATTCATTCATTTATGTCACTTCACTGAATGTAACCCCTAGAAAATCCCACAAATAATTTTTCATTTGTACTCGTGATCCATGCTACAAAATGGGGGTTGGGGGAGGGGGACACCAGGCTTTTGGAACAGCATGCTCTATAGCAGATGGATCTTTCTGGTGTCTTAGTTCCCACCCCTAATAATTCCTCCAAGGCAGGTTAGAGACATAAACAATGGACAGGACAGGCAGGTGAGACATATCTTCCCACCATGCTTTACAGACTGAAGTAATTTCAAGCTCCATTAAATAATGATTCATCTTTGCTTGGTGATGTACATATTATTCTGGCTAAATACATTTGTTACTGTGGGGGGATATGCTTCAATAATCGTGTGCACCAGGGCTAGTCAGAACCTTCTAGTTATTGTGAGGATTTTAAAGTTGTGTTGATGGCTAAGAGTGATGTAAATCCTGGTATTTTAAATCTAGGCAGGGTGCTGAGCCATTATCATATCTAATTATCTAGCTATTGTAAGGCACATGTTCCCAGATCTGACAGATTAGTTGACTTGACATTCAAACATTTATGCTGTATTTTTATAGAGTGACACCCTTTGGAGGAAGCCGGGACTCATGACATTCATCCTGTCCCCTGCCTGCCCTGAGTACCTCTATTAATGCACCTGGTACAGATATAAAGGGGACCTAGTTAAATGTTTCAGGAAGAGAAGATGCCTGCAGCTTTCAGAAGTATCTCAAGGTCGGGGGAAGAGATGCCTGACCCTTTAAAGAAATTAATTCCATTTTGAATGAATCAAATCATGGAAATACAGAATTATTTTATGGTTAGTATATTTCCTTAAGGTTGTCACTGTTTTTCAGCCAACATACACTCCTCAAGAGATATTCTCTAGGAGAATAAAGATGCAAGAACAATGGGACGCCCGGGTGGCTCAGCGGTTGAGCGCCTGCCTTCAGTCCAGGGCGTGATCCTGGAGTCCCGGGATCAAGTCCCACGTCGGGCTCCCTGCATGGAGCCTGCTTCTCCCTCTGCCTGTGTCTCTGTCTCTGTGTGTGTGTGTGTGTGTGTGTGTGTGTGTGTCTCATGAATAAATAAATAAAATCTTAAAAAAAAAAATAAAGATGCAAGAACAAGAGTCGTAACATGTAGCTTCATAAAGCCATATGCTCTCTTGGAGTTCATGGATAAATATCTCTTTTTTATAAGCATAGTTGCCAGTGATTTGGCATCTTCTGTGGGCTAGGCACGATAGCAGGTACTTCCAGGTATTGTCCTACTTACTTCTCAACAGCTAACTGTTAGAGCTAACGCAGACAGAGGATGCGCCATGTGCCAGGCACGGCCCTATGAAATATACATGAGCCCTTTATTTAATTCTTACAACAATCCACGAGGCGGGTGGCACTCCTTTGAGTTTCCTATTGTTGCTGAAACAAATTACCACAAACAAGAAGCTTAAGACGACACAAATTTATTATCTCACAGTTTTGTACACAGATGTCACCTGACTATAATCAAGGTGTTGGCAGGGCTGAGTTCCTTGAAGCTCTGGGGATAAATCAGCTTTGAAGCTCACTTAGGCTGTTGGCAGAACCAAGTGTCTTGTGGCCGTGAGGTCCCATGTCCTCAAATGCTGACTTTGGGGTGGGGTCTTTCTGTGCTTCTAGAGGCTACCTGTGTTCCTGGTATTGGATGGTGAGGGGGAATATTTCCTTTCTCTCTTCTGGGGTCTATGACTGTAATAATTAGATTGGCATGAGATATATTAACAGGAGAAAAACATTTAATTTCATACATATGAGAGCTCCAAAGATATGAGGCTTAACAAAGTGCCCGAAGCAGGTAGCTTTTATGCCTACTTTTTTTTTTTTTTTTTGCAAAAGCAACCATAAATTCGTGAAGAGTTGACAAGGCTAAGAAGTTTGAGCTTAGGATAGTAAATTAATGAATTCACAATGTTCATTTTTTCAGACTTCCAGGCCCCAAGTTCCCTGTTTCTGGTGATAAGAATGCCTTTACCTTCCTGGTAGAGGGCAGGTGCCTGGGAGATTTATTTCCTGCTCTCAGGAGGACAGAACATGGGGCATAGTGTCCTGTTTGCACCAGCTGTTTCTTATGTAACTTTAATTCAAAGCAATCAATATGCCAAGGTTGGCATACTTGGGGGGCATATTTTGTGCTCCTTTACTCGGTTTAGGGCACGGCCTCCTGCATTCCCAAGGGCAGCTCCAGACCTTCTCACACTCAAAATCTCTCTCCTTCCCTTACTGTTGCATCTCACCTCTGCCTTCTTGCTCCGCCACTATCCCATGGCTTCTACTCAGAGAAAGATCCCTGCTTTTAAGGGCTCACTGATTTATTGGTCATACCCAGATAATCCAAGATAGTGTCCCCATGTCAAGATCCAAAACCTTTGTCACATCTGCAAAAGCCCATCTGCGGTGTAACATAATGTATTCACAGGTTCTGGGAGTGAGCATGTGGATATCTTACATGACTGATTCTGCCCACTGCACCACTGGCATCTCAGTGCAAAGATGATGAGCCCAAGTTCCATGACGTTCATTTGTCCGAGAAGGAAGAGCTGAGTGATGGTAGCACCAGGACCAATGCAAACCCCTCTTCACCCCCACACCTATACACCTGAAAACTACAACCACATGGTTTCATTCGTACCACACTTCTGCACATTTATGTCCTATCCCAACCATATATGTCATTTCTGAAAAACTGCCAGTCATCCAGCACAAAGATCTCCTCTGTTCATCAGGAGAAAGCATTCAGGTATTTTGTAACATCAGCACAATATTATTTTCTGACCACTGTTTCTATCACTTTAATCCATCCATAGAATTTCTTTCCTAATTAGTGTTGGGCACATCTGTCCATTGAAAATGCTTAATCCAGCTCACAAGAGCAGGTGCTAAATGAGGGCGGCACAAACATTAACCTCACCAGATGTATTTGCTTAACCCATGTGTGAAAATATACCTACAATTTCCATGGTTTTAATCTTCACACAGTGGAATTACTTTTCTGATAAAGTAAAACACTTCACTAACCTGAAGCCATGGAGAGGATGGGTTGTACAAATCATAGACTACAAGAATAGGAACCACAGCCAGACTGCCTGGGTTCAAGTCCAGGTTCCATCACTTATGGGATAGGGCTTTGAGACGATGACCTTATCTCCCTTTACCTGAGTTTATCCATCCACATAATGGGCATGCTAAATAAAGTCATTTAGAGAATTAATCTAATTTCCACAGACAGCATTTGTGGCGATGCCTGCCACATGTTAAGTCCCACATAGGGGGGCCTTCAGATGGAGTGGGATTATTTTTATAATATTACTTCCCCCCAACTCTAATCACACACCCTATTGATTATTACTTAACTTTCTAATCGTGACTTGATATAATCATGATAAACATGCCTTTTGATACCGTGAAGAAACATGGAGGCAAAAGTAGGGTTTATTGAGGTCAGTAGATACCTATTCTAATGATTAGAGTTGAAAACTGATGCTTTTTTTAGTTCTTATTTCTTCTGTGTGTGTTTGTAGATGTTTGTTTTATTTTATAATCTCTATTAGCTATCATATCACTTATCTGTTCCTTAATCCAATTTCCTAATTTTCTTTCTTATCTGCATGGGTTTAGACATCAAATCACTAACCTCAAGGTATTAAATGCAAAGTAATTTCTGTGAGGCTCTGAGGGGCCCTTCCAGAGGAATAGAAATGGACTTTCCACACTTCAGTGGGTGTTCCTACTGCGCGGAGTTCTATTTTTGTTTGTGCTCTGCTTTGGGCAGGTATTCTCACACGCTGAAATTAAAGGGAGAGAGGAGATCTGGGAGGGTTTCCGCCTAAATCTGCATATATGGATCTTTCTACACTTATGATGTGGTTACCTTCTGAAAATACTGAAAGTTGAAAATGCATCTACCACACTTAACCTAGCGAACACCGTAATTTAGCCTGGACCACCCTAAATGTGCTCAGAGCACCGATGTGAGCCTCTTGTTGGGCAAAATCATCTACCACACAGCCTATTTATAAGGAAGAGTTGATTATCCCATCTAATTTACTGAGGGCTGCACAGAGAGTGACAAACAGAAAGGCCGTGTTGGTGCAGGTGGAGGTCAGTGACCCTGGTGATCGCACGACTGACATTGCGTGTGGCCACTGCCCAGCATCCTGGGAGAGGACAGAACCACAGATTGCGAGCCCAGGACAAGATGCAGATTCAAAATTTCGAGTATGCTTTCTACTGATTGTGTGTCATTTTCACACCATCGTAAAGTAAAAAAAACTGCAAGTTGAGCCGTGGTGAGTCTGGACCATCTGTGCTGGAAGCAGTAACAGCATCAACTGCTCTTGATGTGTTAACGCTCCCTTTGCAGCGTGCAATCATGATGTTGCCACACAGACACGCCAGCTCCTCAAGTCCATCTCCTCTGATCCCAACCCCCTGCCATAATTTGGAGAGTGTTAGGCAGCATTTACCAAGTTATAGCGTATTCAGAGATCTCATTAACTTCATTGATTGCATTACAGGATGTCTGATTTATTGACATTTGTGTGAATTAACTAATTAGTCCATAGCCAGAGGCCAGGATCCAAACAGAAGAGAAGCTATTTCCAGATAACAGTCAGCATGGACTAAAATCTGTCTCAGAGACTCCCAAACAGAAGAATGTTAAATATCCAGGGGTTTAATAGTCTGGGTTTATCAACCTTACCATACTTGAATCCTTTGGAAGGACTCTGAATCAAGACGATAAATACATTTTAAAAATTATGGAGAACTTTTTTCAGTGATTATGTCCTCAGTTCTAAAATTTCCATTTTAGGGATCCCTGGGTGGCGCAGCGGTTTGGCACCTGCCTTTGGCCCAGGGCGCGATCCTGGAGAGCTGGGATCGAATTCCATGTCGGGCTCCCGGTGCATGGAGCCTGCTTCTCCCTCTGCCTGTGTCTCTGCCTCTCTCTGTGTGTGTGTGTGTGACTATCATAAATAAATAAAAATTTTTAAAAAAAAATTAAATTTCCATTTTATTTTTTCTCTAAGATTCCATTTCCAGTACCATTTATCAAATATATTAATCACAATTCATGGGACGCTTGGGTAGCTTAGTTGGTTAAGCATCTGACCCTTGATTTCAGTTCAGGTCTTGATCTCAGGGTCATGTGGTGATTTCAAGTCCTGTGTTGGGCCCCATGCTGGGCATGAAGCCTGCTTTATATATATAACAATTCTTAAATCCATATCTAAAAGCTAAAATGTTGCCATAACTCATGAGTCTGCTTCTCTTGATTTTTTTCCCCTCTTGATCTAGTACATCAGAATTCTCAGTGGATTTTTAAATTTATCTTATTAAGTGATAACCATTTATGTAAACCAGGTGAAGTTCTGGGTAATGTCATATTCTCACACAGGGTTTTTTTTTAAGATTTTATTTATTTATTCATGAGACACACACACACAGAGACAGAGAGAGAGAGAGAGAGAGAGAGAGAGAGAGAGAGGCAGAGACACAGGCAGAGGGAGGAGCAGGCTCCATGCAAGGGAGCCCAACCTGGGACTCAGTCCTGGGTTTCTAGCATCACGCCCTGGGCTGAAGGCGGCGCTAAACCGCTGAGCCACCGGGGCTGCCCTCACACAGGGGTTTTATTTTAGCTCTGGCCTGCAGTTAGATTGGAAGCAGCCTTTATCCACCCATAAAATGAATTGATCTGGGATTGCATTTTGGTCTTTCTAAGTCTTTGCTTCTGGTTCACTTTCAACCCTGAGTCACAGTTGGCATACGAAAGACATTGGGGTTCGAAGTTGATGGCTTCGAGAATTCTCAAGAAAGAATTCTTGAGACATCCTCAGTGCAAAAATGTGGTTTTATTCAAGCACAAGGACAGGACCCGTGGGCAGAAAGAGCTGCACTGGGGTCATGAGGAGTGGCCCAGGATATACTCTCAAGTTGGGCGGGGACTAGGGAGAGTGTTAAGTCTCTAAGGAATTTGGAAGCAAGGTTTCCAGGACCTTGCAGGGGCTAGCTATTGTTGGGAAAGGGTCATTATTACCGTCTAATAAAACCTGAGTCATGAGACCCTTCAGATGTATATCAGTGAGTCTTATGCTTGGGGGATGATTGCCAGCGTGTATCTTAGGAAGTAGAGACAAAGGAAGTTTCCAAAGGAATTTTTATATATTAGAGTAGACTCACAGGATCCTGGGGATGGAGCTAAGATCACCCGTTGCCTTTAGCAAAGTGTCAATATCAAGGCAGTGGAGTCCCTAGAGGAAGGTCACTGTGCCTGTTTTAAGGACTTGTCAGTGGGCTGTAGGTAGCAAGGAAATTTAATTTTTCCTTTGATTTTGTTTCCCACATCAATATCCATGTAGAACTACCAATGGAAAAGGTGTGTTTTATATAAAGGTCCAACTTCTTGGTGGGCTCCAATGCTACCTTCTGATGATTTCCTGCCACATCAGAGCTCAGCTCCTCACCTCTTCCAGATCTTAGCATTCTCATGTGAGCAGTCTGAATGGCTGGCAAACACTACAGGCAAACAGAGCCTCCATTTTGGCTTATATCCTATCTTTTCTTCTGTATGGGATTACATTTATTTCAAGGGTTGGTTGTCTTGATAGCTCTGACCTCCAATTTTTGTCGCCCATGCTTGTAAATCATCCAGAAGCTCTCCTTAGCTGCCACTTTGGGGTCAGTTTTCTGCTTGGCTCCTCAGAGTGCTGAAATCATGACCCGAGCCAAAGGCAGACACTTAACCAACTGAGCCACCCAGACATCCTGATCTAAAAATAATTTTTAAGATGAATTTAAACATAAAATAAATAATTAATATCAGTTTGAGCTCCTGACACTTGAAGACCTTGTATTCTATAAATTAACTTGGAAGTGGGTTAGTTTAGGTTGAAATTGTCACTAAAATTATACTTGTGCATTAGCTCTTTTCTGGAGTAGATATAACACTCGGACACTACCTCCTCACAGAGATGGCAGTTCCACTGGCCCATTCTAGCACGTTGACACCTTATTAACTACCCCAGAAAATGACCATGTTCCTCCATTTCACTGGTAGAAAGATCAATACCTATTTTCAAAAACATCTTATTAAAGCAATGTGATAAATTTAAATAGAGGATGATAGTAGAAATGGACAGAAAAATCAACACAGATTGGTTCGATGGCAAATTTACCAAAATGATGTGTGATTCAAAATTCTTGTTATCAGAATACCTGAACTCTTCAGTTCTATATGGATTTTCAGGGAAACATAGTTCCAGCCAGCTAGAGCCACCTATGCCTCGTAACGTCCCAGCTTATGAAGACTTCGGTTGTGCAGTGTCAACTTTGGAGAAAGTTCTATCATTTACTGTGTCCTCTTTGAACTTGACTGCAAAAGAGAAAGTGTGGGTTCGCCCCCTGGGTGGATTCTCAGCCTACACTTTGCAGCTGATAACTCAGGATTTCTGATGCTCAAGTGAGGCTTTATTGGGTACCTCTACCCAAGTGATGGATGAAATACGCCGAGGCCCCAGCTCCCAACTGCCCCCACAGCTGTCCATTCACCTTCTATCTTATTTCTCTTATCTCGCACCCTGGAACTTCTGCATCTCTACTGAATGTGCATGTTGTTTCCGTGGCAACTGCATCAGGAAATCAGGGTGGGGGGCAAGGGATTCAGGGTCCATTGGTTTACGATGACGTTACACACATCATGGAAATGTGGAAATGCAAGTGTCTGAGTTTGCAACAACAACAAAAAATTCAATAGCTTTTCTTTCCATTAACAGGGGAACTAGACTGGCAAGCATCTGTTCAGTCTCAAGGCTCATTGAGTTAAATCTGAGGTAGAACATATGAAATGCCCAAATAAATTAAGTAATTCAAAGTTTTTAATATACTAGTATATTGTATTTATATACATGTATATAAATGTTGATGTAATTGTTGGAAAAGGCTCAACTAGCAATTACATGCACAGTGGAGAAAATCCTGTCCTCCCAAGGTAGCTACCCCTGGCCTTCCAGACGCACATTAACAGTTCACATGAGGAGCAGGTGACTAACAGGCGTGGTGTGGGGTCATCCTGAATACAGCAGAGACATCTGTGGTCGGCCTCCCCCCTGCCCAGAGAATACTCTCCTGCTGCTTCCTTTCATTCAAATCTCTGTTGGAATGTTGCTTCCATGAAAAAGACTTTCCTGCCCACCCTAACCAGCACCTAACCTTTCCTAGCCACCCCTCCAGCCACCTCTTGTCTCTACCTTTCCTTGCTCTGTGTCCCTTCAGAGCAGGATCACTCCACCTACACCGAGATCTGGAGACTACTCAACGGATCCTGAGCTGCTTTAGAAGGTGGGTGTGCTAGTAATGGTGCAGCAGTGCCTGTGACCCAGAGCCCAAATCCTCTCAATAGCGCAGAGAATGAAAACCCAGGTCTGGAGCAGTGAAAGCTGAAACATAGACTGAGAGAAAACAACAACAACAAAACCCAACAGAAACGTTGGCGGTTATGTTGTCTCCTAGGACACACAGGATGGGAGGGCTGAGTACTCATAACAATGCAAATGCGTTGCGTGAGCACCTTAAATCGCTAGTTTATTGCTATGAAAATCATATCAAAGGGGTGCCTGGGTGGCTCAGTGGTTGGCTTCTGCCTTCGACTCAGGTCGTTATCCCGGGGTCCTGGGATCGAGTCCCACACGGGGCTCCCTGCATGGAGCCTGCTTCTCTTTCTGCCTGTGTCTCTGCCTCTCTCTCTCTGTGTCTTTCATGAATAAATAATTAAAATCTTTTTAAAAAAATCATATCAAAGATTTCAAGAAATCCATGTCCCCAATTTCCTCTCCTTGTTTGTCTCTGTGCCTCACTCTTCTCACTCCTGCCCCGTTTCTCTCTCTCTGTTTCTGTCTGTCGCTCTTTGTCTCTGTCTCTGTTTCTCTCTCTCTCTCTCTCTCTCTCTCTCTAACACACACACACACACACACACATGCACAACACGCCCCCACCTCCCTGTGCATTTTCATGTTGTCTAGTGTGATGCAGTCATTGGCTTGAAGAGAGCGGTCCTGGAAACCATCTCGGCTTCCAGAGACACCGCCCATCCATTATTGGAGAGGTTTATGAGCACCTACAACCCCTTTCTCTGCCATATGCAAGGCACTTCTGAAAGGGCTGGGAAGGCACATAATAGATCATTGATCTTACAAAAATCCATTTGTTGACTCTTCCTAGTAACAGTAAAGTGGTCCTTGGGTTAGAACATCTGGTGAAGTCTTGCTGGTAAGGGAGAGTCTCTTTCCCTAGAGACCTTGCCAGACAGCTCAGAGGGGGCACGTTGGCTGAGAGTATCTAAGTAAATGAACAGGAACCGGGGAATCCTAAATCTCCAGGCTCAACCAAAATACCCTCATCAGTGAGCAAATGGGGCCTGACAAATCCTCGGTGGCTGAGAAAGCATGGGCTCTTCATCTGTCAACGGGGAGACATCTGTGTGTCAGTAAAATGTGGAATAAACTTAGCCTGCTGACTCAGTTGTCTTTAGTTTACATTATTAACCCACATCTGAATAAGATCTTGTTCGGTTGTACTCCAGGGGCCTCTCGGTTTGCTAAACAGGAGAGCGGGGATGCCTGACTGTGTCTGTTTCTGCAGAGCTCTGCCCAACTTCCCAGAACTGCCATTAAATCTCTGAGCTGCAGGACATGGGTTAGAGCTAACAGGCAGGGGGAGTTTTAGCTCTCATTTGCCTTAAAATACTGTCTCTGATCCCCCAACACCCACTCTCCTGAATGTGCTTGGCAGTGGGAAGGAATGTGGCAGCTGGTGTGGCACTAGGGGCAGGGGTGTGGCACTGGGAACAGACTCAGAGAGACGTGGGTCCAGAAACTGGCACCCATTTCCAGCCCCACGACCGCCCAGAGTTCTAACTGGCTCGTGGATTGCAGATATTTTGGAAGGACGGATGGTGGACAGAAAAGCGGCCGCAATTTTGCCGGCCACAGACTTGCAGGACACTAGCTTACGCTCCATCCTCCTCCGAGCAAAAGCAAGAGGCCTTTCCTTTTCAGACACGACCTTCGCCCAGCTTGCCCACTGGTGACAAACCCAGGACGACGGCTGTCTTTCCCTTTTCTATCTGCAAGAGGACACAGATGGGGGTGGTGGGCAGTTCGGTCATTTATTTATTTTAAGAGTTCTTGCAACCAAAGCAAGCGTAGCACATACGAATCACACAGAAGATCACACGATGCTCCTTCTCTGCTTCTGTGTGGCTGGACTATGAGCGCACTCTGGGGCCCCCCTTCCGCCACGCACCCTGCCCTCCCACAGCAAATGCCCACTTCCCATCAGCCCACACTCCTGAGCGAAGCACTGGCTCTAACGCAGAAAGGACTTCTGTCAAAGAAACGGATGAGCTTGTTAACGATGGGGATGGAGACGGTGCCATAACGGGCCACTGTATCATAGCTCAGTACAACGCACGCGGTCAGCGCTGTTTACAATCTCACACGGCACCGGGCCCCATCATTATGTCCACGCAATTGCTTCATTCAGTGGATTTTTCAGGAAGGGGCTCTCACCAAGGCCAGACCAATTCGGAAGATTCTGCTGTGCATGGAAGTTAGAGCCTGCCATAAACATTGGGGCACTGTGCGTTCTGCAACAAGATTGTGGCTCATAGCTTTAAGGATGAAACAATTTCTGGGGATGTGAAGCTCAGAGTTGAGAGAAGACACGTAACGTTCTGGTCTGCCCATGTCGTAACAGGATTGACATATTCCATTACACTCCCAGTAAACTTATCAGGTCAGCATAAGCCTTCCCAGAGGAAGCACAGTCATGCTGATAATCAGGAACTGTAAGCTCTATGAGCTTTGCAAATCCTTTGGACAGCTTTTTTTTAAAAAAATATTTTATTTATTTTTATTTATTCATGAAAGACACACAGAGAGAGAGAGAGAGAGAGAGGCAGAGACACAGACAGAGGGAGAAGCAAGCTCCATACAGGGAGGCTGACGTGGGACTCGATCCCACGACTTCAGGATCACGTCCTGGGCCAAAGGCAGGCGCTAAACCGCTGAACCACCCAGGGATCCCCTGGACAGCTTTTGATATAAGCATACAGTGCAGGCTCTATTAAGGACACTCAAAAGTATACTTCTGTATGGCATGGTCACTACAGTTAAAAATAAGTACTGTGTTGCATATTTGAAAGTTGCTAAGAGAGAAGATCTTGAAAGTTCTCATCACAAGTAAAGAAAACGTGTAATTGTGTTGGTGATAGACTTACTTGGGTCATCATTTCCCAAGACAGATGTATACTGAATCATTATGTTGCACACCTGAAGCTAATATAATGCTGTATGTCAATTATACCTCAATTTTAAAAGCAGACTTTCAAGGACTTTTAAATATACATTAAGGAGATCTTAAAATTTAATATTTCTTAGCATTATCAAGTTTCTAGTAAACATCCAAAACTCCTCAAAATTTTTATTTGGGATAAATGAATACTGCGTTTTTTCCCTCCTAAAATGAACACATCAGGCTTTTATTCCAACTTGTTTCCATTAAACTCAACAAATCTTATCATTAGATTATTTTCCTTCAAACTGCCTATGGCCACTATTCTGATGGACGGAGCCTCGTTCTCTGTGGGAGGTAAGCTGGATAGAGACACAGACAAAGAAACACTTGGTTTTGTCTAAAAGCTAAGTTTGGTTACCAGCCCTCTGGAAAACCAACGTTTTTAGTGAAGGAAGTAAAACCAGCTTTTGGCATCATTAAGAGTAAACGTTAAGCTTTCAGCTACTGTAACAAAGGTAAGAAAAGGAGGCTTTCACATGAGAGTCACCTGCACAGGACATTCCAGGTCCAGAAGGCTCGGGTGACCTGGCCCTGGCCCCTCTGTGAAGGCCAGGATGAGGCGGTGGCCGCCTGGCCCCACCAGGGCCCCAGCCCATGCAGATGTGGGCATCCCTGCCGCAGAGGCTCCAGACCCTAGTCGGGGAGCAGAAGGGCCCGAATCTGTGCCCCGAGAGACTTAGAGCCTCTTGGAATGTCCTGTCCCCGCTTTCTTTGCTGTGGAATCTGAGGCTGGGCGGGACTCACCGGGGGTCTCCCAGGAGCCGTCCTTAATCAGAGACAGTCTGCAGCCCGGCCAGAAGACAGGGACCCATCCCAATTGTTTCACAATTGAAAACAAAAGGAGTCACTGGGAATCAGGCATCACTCGCCCAAGGGAATCACTAGGAACTAGGTATTACAGCCAGAGACAGGGGTGTGTGTGCATGCGTGTGCGTGTGCCTGGGGTGGCGTCTTTGAAGCGGGGGGCGGGGGGGAGGATAATGGAACTAGGAGGAATCATCTAAAAGAATCATTAACAATCACCTTTACAGGAAGAACAGCCCACTAGCATCTGTGTACATCTTAAACACTCCATTCAGAGGCTTGAAATTATTTTTAGGTCACCAATTTAGGTGTTTTATCCCTCTGGGTTGAGTGTCAGGCACTGCTCCAGGAGCGATTAGCATCCCCATTCTACAGACGAGCATACCGAGGTGCAGAGACACTGAGGGCCTGCCGGGGTCCCTGCAGCAGAGCTGGGATTCAGACCCGGGCAGTCGGGATCTAGAGCCAGAACCTTCTGCTGCTCTGATCCAGAGTCCTTCTGCACTGTCCTGCACCCAGACGACCTGCAAAAGCCCCGTCTTTCCTCTGAACCTCAATTTGTTCTACTTATACTGCAGTAATACTATTTAACTTCTGAGTGTCATGGAGATAGGAACTAGGCTTACAAGCTGTCGTACCTGGGCACTACGGGCTAATCACACTATCCTGTCCTGTGTGCCAGCCCCACCCGGACCACGGGGTCTCACCTGGGGGATCCTCCTGGCTCAGCCCTCTGCACCACGTACATCTCTGTCCCTTCGTTCCTGCCACTTGTCCCTCCTGAAATGTTCCATCTGGGAATCCAGGGACAGTCTGCCCTTAACGAACATCATTAGTGTCATTGTATCTACAAGCCCCCCTGGCTTCAAACTGCAACGGTGTAGACAGCCTACACTGTATAGTCTTGCCCTTGAGACCTGTCTACACTTTCTATATGCTTGTGTCTTGTCTTCCAACCAAGCTGCAAGCTCTCCAAGTGACAACCAGGAGACTTTTACAGTATCTAAGGCACCCAGCATGGAGCTGGGTTCTCAATAGGTAACAAATAATAGGCACGTAACTTTGGTGTGACTGTGCCACTCACGAGCTTCCCAGCCACCTGGACTGCTGTTAGGAATGACTATATTCCAAAGCCAGTGTGGATAAAATATATGTTTTATTCTGTTACCAACTCACTATCCATGTAGCATTAGCTCCCCAGCCGGAGTGTTGTGGGAAACTTATTCTCCTGGCAGCAGGTAGAGTTTTGGGAGCCAAACAACTGTGTGGGTCCTGCATTTAGTAACTGATAAACACGTTTTTCTATGCACTAAATGCAAGGTTTCCTTGCAAAAATCTGTGACGCCCTGTTTGAAAGACTCTTACCTCATGTAAGATGAGAGCAGGCATCTGTGTCAGAAGGGAGGTGGATGATGCGTTGTGTGTCAAGTGCTCAGAGCGGTATAGTCTTCCCAAATTTCACTCTGCTCCTTCTCTCCAGATGTAAAATCTACCCTAGATTTGCTATTTTCCTACGCATTTAATTAATAATATAAAACAAACTTCAGTGAAGAATCACCTTGGAAAGATGTTTCACATGCCTGGTGCAATTGATTGAAGGCTTTCCCCCACAGCCTTAGGTCACTGAGAGACCTGGTCCTAGGTTCCGGCTCCTTAGCTTATGAGAAATAAAGAGAAATAAAACGGTCCCTCCCCCACAGCCAGTCACTTTGCAACTATGTCCACCAGGTGTGCCGAAGATGACAACAGACAACGAGAAAGCATTTCCACAACCAGAGAAAGAAAATCATAAATGATGAAGTCACCATGTCTACAGAGCAATGCTCAGTGTGGCCATTCAAAATTTAATTTTACTTTCCATTTCTGGAAAATCTCACATTCGTGCATCCATAACCCAGGGCCAGCAGAAAGTCCTCTTGAAAGTTTTTTCTCTTTCTTTTTAGTGTAACAGACCATGTTTCAATAACATTAGCAAAAAAAAAAACAAAAAACAAAAAACAAAACAAAAAAAAGGATTTATGGATGAGCCAAGCGGGCCCTCCTGTACCTGAAAGGCTGGCCGAGATGGGAGATGACCCTCGATGCTGCCACAGGTTCTGGTTACATTTCTTTCCATTCTTGCACAACCTTACTCAAGTTTTTGAGTTCCGGGGGAAGAAGCCACAGTGATGGATTTTGGATAACATGCCTCTCCTTTGGTCTCTCCAGCCAAGATCATGTCCCACATGGAGAAAGCATCATCTCTCAGAGGAGACCAGGTCCCTGTTAAGCAAACGAAGAACAGACATCGGATATTCTAGGAGTCTATACATCACTACGTGAGCAGAAGCCAGGAATGATGAAACAACAATCAGTATTTTTAGAGTTTCCTTTATGCCCACAATAAAAGTAGATAGTGACATTAATGATAATGGGTGAAGGTGGCCAAAGGGACAACCTTCCCACCACAAGGTGAATAAGTCCTGGGCTGTAATCCAGGGCATGGGGGCTATAGTGGACACCACTGTAGGTCTTGAGTATTTGAAAGTCACTAAGAGAGTGAATCTTAAATATTCTCCCCACAAGAAAAAACAATGGGTTACATATGTAAGCTGATAGATGGTAGCTAAACACTGTGGCGATCATTTTGCAACATTTTCATAGATCTATTCATTATGTTGTATCCCTCAAATTAACGCAACGCTGTAGGTCAATTATACCTCAATACATTTTTAAAAATAACATAAAATGCTTGGAGTACATGCACATACACACAAATAATAGTAACTAACAATTGTTAAGCATTTACTCCCTGTCTTGTCTTTATAAGTGCTTTATTTATTTGTTTATGTTGAGAAAGAGAGAGAGAGAGAGAGAAAGGAAAAGCATGACTAGGCGTGGGAGGGGCAGAAAGAGAGGGAAAAGGAGAATCAAGCAGGCTCCACACTCCGTGTTGAGCCTGACGCAGGACTCTATCTCGCAACCCCGATATGATGACCTGCGCCAAGATCGAGAGTTGGATGCTTAACCAGCTGAGCCACCCAGGCACCCCTGTTCTAAGTACTATAACATGTGCAGACACATTTCACTCCATAATCACACTATGTGGTAAATCTACTTTTAGCCCCATTTTAAAAATAAGGACAGGCAGAGGAGGCTCACAGGCTCAAGCAAGCATTGAAGCCAGAATAGAGTCCCAGGAATCTGGCTCAGAGTCTCTGTTCTCCACGATTCATGACCTTGGGTGGCATTTTGAGACACAGAGGTTAGCCAAAGAGCTCCAATGTTGCACACATACACACGCACACACACAGCTACTGCAGAACTTTCCTAAAAGAAGATGTCCCTCAAAGATCACAGGCTGACTCCATCCTGGTAATGCTGAGAATTCCTTCCCTGGCTCCCCAGGAACCTATCTTTGACCAGGAGTGGGCTTGCAGCACCTGGTGGCAAAAGGAAGCTCTCTCTTTAATACCAGAGGTCTAACCCAGCCCACCCCCCCAGAATTCATGTTTGAGAAACCGGCGTGGCAGCACCAACGGGTCCTCCAAATTAACCCCAGAGAGGTTGCGGAGGCACCGGTGCTGCGAGTCACCAGCAGGCAGTCAAGTCTCGGATAGAATATTTACGTGAGCACGAGGGCTGCGTGATTTATTTAAACTAACAACGTTCTTAACCTGTTACTCCTCTGGCACTGTTGTGACATTTCCTGGGGAAAGAAATTATATTTTGCTTTCATGTTTCACTGATTTAGAGCCCCGAAAATGGGGGAAACATGAAAATAATGGAGAGCCCGACCACTCTTGCTTCATGTTTTCAATTGGAACAGAGGGTGAGCAGGAACTGGCTGCTTCATCACCTTAGATCATCCCACTCGGGGGACTCAAACTTGGCAGGCATAGAGTGAGTTTGTGTTCTGGAAAAATACAGGTGATGGCATTCAGAACAATGACAGCAACAAAGACACTGGAAGGCTTTTTTTTTTTTTTCCAGAAAACCCACTGGAGTAAAATTCATTCCCCCAAATTCTGCTTTTCTTTTCTTTTTTGTTTTTTTAATAAATTTATTTTTTATTGGTGTTCAATTTGCCAACATACAGAATACCACCCAGTGCTCATCCCGTCAAGTGCCCCCCCCCCAGTGCCCGTCACCCATTCACCCCCACTCCCCGCCTTCCTCCCCTTGCACCACCCCTAGTTCGTCTCCCAGAGTTAGGAGTCTTTATGTTCTGTCTCCCTTCCTGATATTTCCCACACATTTCTTCTCCCTTCCCTTATATTCCCTTTCACTATTATTTATATTCCCCAAGTGAATGAGGACATACACTGTTTGTCCTTCTCCTATTGACTTACTTCACTCAGCATAATACCCTCCAGGTCCATCCACGTTGAAGCAAATGGTGGGTTTTTGTCGTTTCTAATGGCTGAGGAATATTCCATTGTACACATAGACCACATCCTCTTTATCAATTCACCTTTCGATGGACACTGAGGCTCCTTTCACAGTTTGGCTATTGTGGACATTGCTGCTAGAAACATCGGGGTGCAGGTGTCCCGGCGTTTCATTGCATCTGGATCTTTGGGGTAAATCCCCAGGAGTACAACTGCTGGGTCATAGGGCAGGTCTATTTTTAACTCTTTGAGGAACCTCCACACAGTTTTCCAGAGTGGCTGCACCAGTTCACATTCCCACCAACAGTGCAAGAGGGTCCCCCTTTCTCCACATCCTCTCCAACATTTGTGGTTTCCTGCCTTGTTAATTTTCCCCATTCTCACTGGTGTGAGGTGGTATCTCATTGTGGTTTTGATTTGTATTTCCCTGATGGCCAGTGATACGGAGCATTTTCTCATGTGCATGTTGGCCATGTCCATGTCTTCCTCTGTGAGATTTCTCTTCATGTCTTTTGCCCATTTCATGATTGGATTGTTTGTTTCTTTGCTGTTGAGTTTAATAAGTTCTTTATAGATCTGGGAAACTAGCCCTTTATCTGATACGTCATCTGCAAATCTCTTCTCCCATTCTGTAGGTTGTCTTTTAGTTTTGTTGACTGTATCCTTTGCTGTGCAAAAGCTTCTTATCTTGATGAAGTCCCAATAGTTCATTTTTGCTTTTGTTTCTTTTGCCTTCGTGGATGTATCTTGCAAGAAGTTACTGTGGCCAAGTTCAAAAAGGGTGTTGCCTGTGTTCTCCTCTAGGATTTTGATGGACTCTTGTCTCACATTTAGATCTTTCATCCATTTTGAGTTTATCTTTGTGTATGGTGCAAGAGAGTGGTCTAGTTTCATTCTTCTGCATGTGGATGTCCAACTTTCCCAGCACCATTTATTGAAGAGACTGTCTTTCTTCCAGTGGGTAGTCTTTCCTCCTTTATCGAATATTAGTTGACCATAAAGTTGAGGTTCCACTTCTGGATTCTCTATTCTGTTCCATTGATCTATGTGTCTATTTTTGTGCCAGTACCACACTGTCTTGATGACCACAGCTTTGTAGTACAACCTGAAATCTGGCATTGTGATGCCCCCAGATATGGTTTTCTTTTTTAAAATTCCCCTGGCTATTCGGGGTCTTTTCTGATTCCACACAAATCTTAAAATAATTTTTTCTAACTCTCTGAAGAAAGTCCATGGTATTTTGATAGGGATTGCATTAAACGTGTAAATTGCCCAAATTCTTCTTTTCCATAGTCTCCTGGCTGTTGCTTCCAGCTGACCTTTTACATTCCCTACTTAGAAATGTGGGGCTAAGGGGCTTTTGAGGGTTCAGGGGTTCGAGCTGTCACAGTCACTCTTCCACACTCCCGTTCTCTCCTGCATGTTGGCTCCTGGGACTCCGACAGCCTTGACCCGCAGCAGCTGGAAGAAGCTCTGTCCAGCCCGCACTTTGTCGTCCGCATCCCAGGCTCTGCCCTTGACCGCTAAGGAGTAGCCCATGCTGGGCTCACCTTACCTTGCTTCCCCTCCCTCCTGTGGACTCAGCTCCTCAATACCTGGTGGAACAAGTGGCTCTACAGTGCTTTAAACAGACATCATTGATTTGGGTATTTTATCCACCTAATCTATTTGTTCTTAGTGGGAAGAACAAATAGTGGGAAGGGTGGTCTGCTCTAAGCTGGCCCATCATAGGCATTTTTAAAATCTCCACAGGGCAGCCCCTGTGGCCCAGCGGTTTAGAGCCACCTTCAACCTGGGGTGTGATCCTGGAGACTCGGGATCGAGTCCCATGTCAAGCTCCCTGCATGTGGAGCCTGCTTCTCCTTCTGCCTGTGTCTCTGCCTCTGTCTGTGTCTCTCATGAATAAATAAATAAAATATTAAAAATAAAAAAAACCTCCACAAATAAAAATTAACCTCTTTGAAATCATCTGATCCCCTTCCCTCTCTCTCTCTCTCTCTCTCTCTCTCTTTCATCTTCTTTGTATTCAGTATTTGGGCTAGAAACAAGTACATTTAAATAAAATTAATTTAAACTTATTTGGGATTAGGCCAGAAAGCTGATCATTGAGAGGGAGAAAGGCCAGTATAAATGACAGTAAGAAGCATTCTTCATTCTCCCTTGGGAGGGAAAGCTCAGCCATATCATCCTTACTGTTCCGTGCCTCATTCAAAAACTTATGCCCTGTCTTCCACGGGTGTAAGGATAAACAATCCATACAATGAGATATTATTTAGGAAAAAGAAATGCACTATCAAGCCATGAAAAGACACAGAGGAAACTAAAATGCATATTAGTTAGTGAAAGAAGAAAATCCGAAAAGACCATATACTATATGATTCCCATAATAGAACATTCTGGAAAAGGCACAGATATGGACACTGGAAAAAGATCAATGGTTGCTGGGGATCGGGGATGGGAGGAAAGGATGAATACGTGGAGGACAGACTGTTTTTAGCACAGTGACACTATCCTGTACGACATATGGTGGATACCTGTCATTATACATTTGTTGAAACCCACACAGTGGGCATCAGCAAGTGTGAGCCCCAATGTACGCTGTAGACTTCCGTGGGTACCACTTTCGTGGATACCACTGTGTCGAACCTGGCTCATCAGTTGTTACAGACGTGCCACACCGGTGCAAGATGCTAGCAACAGGGGACACTGTGTAGGAAAACTCTCTACTTCCTGCCCAATTTTTCTATAAACCCCAAACTGCTCTGAAAATAGTCTATTAATTAAAAAAGAAGAAAACTTGCTGAAAATAGTAAGTACTATATTCACAGTACTGCATTCTGGAATTAAATCTATACAATATAATTAAATCTTTTCAAGCATGGCATTTTAAAAAAATCTTCTGGATTCATCTCTTAAGTTTGTATTATTCCATTCAAAGTATTTCTCTGATTTTCTACCACAGCATTAGCTAAGCCAATAGAATGAAGTGTCTCCTCGTATTTCAGGTAACAGAGCAGATTTGCATACATGAAGGACTCCTTGGGACTTTCACCAAATATCTCTGGAAATAACTTGGGTAGAAAGAGTGGACGAAAATGTCTTTTCCTTACATTTTTAATTTTCTCAAGCTTTATTTGATCCTTGTTCTGATTGCTGGAATTACCTGGAGCGATTAATGGCTGTTGTCGACATAAATACCTTGCCTTCTTTGGCTCATTCTTGCTTTGAAACCCCCATCGTTTTTCACAGAGTGAGAAGCCAACTTGAAGTAATTGTTCTAAGATCTATTTCCAGTGAAGTATAATTTATCCGAAGCAGAGAGCTGACTTGAACTCTAGCAGGAAACCGTTTTGGAGAGTTGCAGGTCAGAAACAACCGAGTGCATCAATCAGGGAAAGTCATAGCCTCTGCTGGAAAGATGTAGTCCTTTCTTGCACAGAACAGTGTCCCTCACTCTGGCTCAGCCTCAAAATCATCTTGGAGAATTTCTTGAAATGTCAGTTTCTGGGGGCCTCTGCTTTGGTCCATGGAAATCAGCAAGGAGCTGACGTCAACCAAATTTGGGAGCCACTGGACGGACCCCCACAGCTCTCTGTCTGCCTTTATCACTTATTTGTTGGCATGCAATCAGTATAACACCAGCCAAAATACATGCTGAGGGATCCCCCCCCCAAAATTGTATTTCCCGGGGCACCTGGGTAGCTCAGTGGTTGAGCATCTGCCTTTGGCTCAGGTCATGATCCCTGGTTCCCTGCAGGGAGCCTGCTTCTCCCTCTGCCCCTGTATCTCTGCCTCTCTCTGTCTCTCATGAATAAATAAAATTGAATCTTAAAAAAAAAAAAACACCATATTTTCCCCCAGGAGAGGAGGCATCTTATATCAGAGTTCTTAGTCTGAGTTCTCAGACGCTTGATTTTGAGTGACAACAACCTAAAATGATGTTTGAGGAAAATAGGTTCAACCTGAAATGATCGGCATCAGCGCCGGCCTTGGATGCTTACAGAGCATGGAGCAAGTGGCTGAACAGGAAGAGGAAGAGGAGAGGCAGGAGGATAACAGAAGTGGAGGGAGGGAGAGACACAGAGAGAGGTTGAGATTCTGTACATTTTGAGGCCATTTCTGGGCCGTGATGTCACAGCTGCAAAATATTGCACGTGACTGCTCTCAGCAGCCTTTCTTGTTTTTCTTATATTTATTTACCTTAAAAAAAGATGTTATTTATTTATTCATGAGAGACACACAAAGAGAGATAGAGACACAGAGAGAAAAGCAGGTCCCATGGGGGGCCCGATGCGGGATTTGATCCCAGGACCCCAGGATCATGACCTGAGTTGCAGGCCATTCAACCGCTGAGCCACCCAGGTATCTCTATTCACTTTTTTTTTTTTTTTTTTAACAGCCTTGAAAAAGATCATCGAGAGAAAGAAATAATGTCATGATGCTTCCCAGGAGATAAAATGTGTGTCCTCATGTTATACAAATGTGTGTGCACAGCTTGGGACACTCCGTCCAGGGAAAACTCGCACACAGATTTCAAATGTTCTTCATTTCAAACATTGTAGTGAAATGTGCAAATGATCACCATCCCCAAAACCACCCCAGGCAAGTGTTTTGGACTGAGGGACCATGATGTCAAAGGTATGGATGATTAATTTAAATAAAGAGCTACGGGAAAGATGGGTGGTGGAAAAGACAACATCCTTCAATGTGCTGATTTAAAATATGTACGTACAATTCAGTCGCTACTTTAAACGTGGACTTTTTCATCTACATTTTTAAAGCTTATACCTTCACAGTTTTTTTTTCTTATCTTATCTAAGAGGTGCTTTATATTGAGAATCCTCTTAGTTTGATTATATCATATGTAATAAATATATGCAGGTTTCTGGGAAACCACAAGATGACTTTTTTTCTTTTTATTTAGGCTGAAATGTAGAATGCAAAGACCATTTCAGGGATGCAGAGCCCAGGTGGACAGGCTCTGACATGCATTTCTATTTGTCCCTGCTCCCCGGGGACACAGCCTACTATTTCCTGGGAAATACAGGGGCAATTGCCTTCCCTATGACCCAGTGGATTTTTAAGACTGCCTGTGGCTGTCCAGAGCAAAGAGTTCATGCATTTTTAAACATATAGAATATTGATATGTTGATTATAGCTCCTTAAAGCCGTTAAAATAAATGAAAGAGAAAAAAACTGCTTTTCTTTATGCATCTGAATATAAGAAGTGAATCTACCAGCAACATGTAGGAAGCTTATTTTTGTCGAGGACAATGAAATTGTCAAGACTAAACGGCCATACACACATTTCTAAGACCTTTCCATGGATTCAGCTCTGCTTAGTTTTTTGTTTTTTGTTTTTTTTTTTTTTTTGATTCAGCTCTGCTTAGTGATGTAAGTTGTAACCAAACAGGGCAGAAGGCTCTCTGTGCCCACACATGTAATATACTTACTTGCAGTGTGGAATGTTCTTGAGTCATCCCACAGAACTGCAAAATGGAGTATTTTGGGATTTTGCTGAGGCACACTTTTGTGTCGCCTGCTGGGGAGGCCAAGGGCAGGATTAAGTCGCGTGGCAGTGGTCCAGCCTGACCCTGCCCTCACCCACCGCCTTTCATGGCAGCTTCTCAGGACTCACAGGAAATGACTTTTGCCTTAAGCACGCTAAAATAAACCACAATGTCTCTGTGCAAAATGCCATCAATTCAGGGGGAAAGACTCAGTTGCAAGTTAGAACGATCGTGACCTTAAGTGCCAGGATGTAGGCAGGAAGCATTCCGTTGAGAGGTCATTTGGAATAGAGCCAAGAACCCGTGCATGTGTTTTCATATCTCCTGGAAAGGTCTTCTGGAATGTCAGCAAGTGCTTATTAAGCACGTACTAGTGTCAGGACTCCTGCCAGATGGTGCAGATGCATGGAAGAATTAAGACGCTCTTTGCCATCTTGCTGCCCACTGCCAAACTGGGAGGCGGGCGATGTAAGAACAGTAAGATGAAGAATAGCTTCAAACAGAGGTGCCAGCAGAAGGAAGGAGGGTAAATTAATCTCGAAGGCCAGAAGACTCATTGGGGGACTGGGTCTGGAAATGTATTTTGGGAAATGAGCGATTTGAAAAATTCTACAGGCAGATGGATGGGGAACAGGGAAGCCTGCTGAGTTAAGAACATAAGCAAAGGCAAAAGCAAAAGCCCATCCTATCCTGTTCCTGGGAAAACGGTCTAATGTATACCAGAACACGTTGCCTATCGGATTCCCTGATAAATTTGGGGTACACTGCCTGCTTCTGATGACCTACCTGTGCATCTCATTCCATCACTAGTAAATCAGGGATGAAAGTCAGTGGGGTCTGTGTCTCATTCCAACTTAGTTTTAATGACAAGATGATCTAAAGCTATTGTGCCATAAGCCCTAAAACACCCACTAAGGGATTCTCCATTACTTGTCCTCCATTTCCCTCCTCATGCCCACAAGGATTCACTTTGTTACTACTTTGAGCAAAAGGAAGTGGAAGATAGAAATGTATCCGTTCAAATTAACCTCATAAGAGAAATTTCTATTTTGACGTAGAAAAAAAAAATTCTCCCTGGATGTATGAAGTCAAAATCATTTTGTATTTTATTTTTGCGAAATTCTTGAGAAAATCTAAAGGGACATTTCCAGCTTGTTCTGGACTCAGTTAAGGATGGAGGTACGTATTCAAGTGGTTACTTGGCACATAAAGATCTCCCCAGCGGCCGTCTCTGTACCCTCCACGTTGTCCAGGCTCTCTGAACCAAAGGTGGAGACATGTGGCCCAGGGAAGACCCATCAGGTTCTATCCTCATGGAATCTCAAGATCAGAAGGAAGATGTCCAGGCATAAAAGGTGGGGGAAACCAAGTCACAATGACAGATGCATGATGGGGAAGGGGACCGTGAGGTGCGGTCTCTGTCGATATTTAATGAAATTGACCACCTATGTTATAATATTCCACATGATTTTCATTGTTCATTGGATCTACTACTAAAATTTTCCAAATCCTTAAAACCAAGGCAGGTGACTTTGTTTCTTCTATGCATGCTCAGTTCATAAAAGAAGCACCTCTGCTGACTGGGCTAAGCCCTGGGCCTGGTCTGGACAACCCGGTGGTTTCTTTACAGACTTTCTCCAGGAGGGAATTTAACAGACAGATGCACAAATTCTACCTCCTGACCCTGTTGAAGTTCCCAGTCTAAGTCCATGGGAGTCTCCTGGCTGCTTCATCCTAGACAGTAGGGATATGAGTCCCTCAGCCCCAAATGCTATCCAGATAGACTTCAGATTGTCTTCTGTGAAAGAATTTGGTGATGGTGGTGAAGTGTAGAGATGCTGTGTGAGGGTTGCAATTATTCAAAATAAATGTGCATGTTTCTCATGCATTACAATTAGCCGATGCTGCATTTGGTTGGGGTGGCTGGGGAGAGTGACTATATAAATATAGACCAAGCTGAGACAGCTTTCTTGTGTCTCCAAAGCTGGCACTTAACCTGCACTTTATGTGCATTCTCTTGCCTGAGCCTCACCTGGCTGGGGTTGGGGGATGCTATCAACCTCCTGTTTGTTTAGATGGTGGAAATGAGAACAGACAGTGACAGTGAGTCCATCCAGATAATGCTTGCGTGTCCAGTTTCCTTATATGGTACCTCATCAATATGGGAGCTTCCCCAATAATTAGCTGCTGATTTATAGGAAGCAGTGTGCCTGAGAAATCATTTTTTCTTGGGGGTCAGGAGGAAGACAGTATCCCTTTTATGAAACCTGACTCATGTTGAGATTTAACCCTTTTTTTTAAGATTTTATTTATTTATTTGAGAAAGAGTGAGCACAAGCCAGGGAAGAGGCAGGGGGAGAGGGAGAAGCAGACTCCCCACTGATCAGGGAGCTAGATATGGGGCTCAGTCCCAGGATGCTGGGATCATGACTTGAGCCAACCAGGCACCCCGATTTAACCTTTTTTTTTTTTTTTTTTTTTTTTTAAGAAAAGCCATCTCAATTCTGTGTCAGGGGATATCTAGAGATTCTCATCCGTCATTCCCTGGAAGACACTCTCCTGAGTCAACAAATGAGCATCCCAGGCAAAAGACATAGTGACACTTTGCTGATACCGTGTCCAGGATAAAGATTCTACATTGAACAAGAATAAATAACCACTTCCCCTGCCCAGGTGAAAAAATAGAGAAGTCCAGAAGTCCCTCACATCTCTCTGCCTTGACTTCCACCAGCGTGGCACAGCAGCCCGTCTCACACACAGCAGGAGGCTCGGGTGACGGAACATGATTCCTGCCTCTTCCCTCCAGGTTCACTTTGCTGTGGACCAGTGACCTTTTGTTTAAAAATCTCAAAGTAGCATGTCCATTTCTACCAACCTTCTGTAATAGAAAAAAAAAAAAGAAGATATTGAAGCCCTAGGCAGAAAAACAGTTATTGTGTTCAAAGTCCTTTATTTGCCATCTGAGAGCAGAAGGCAAGAATTGGGGGTGTGATGTGTCAATCCATTTTGCTCCATTCTTGCTATCAACGCTGCTCACCCACGAGCCTCCAGCTGAAGAGAATTCCATTCAGATGCCTTTTGCAGGGGTCTCAATTTTCAGAAAAAAAAAAAAAAAGTGACCTCCAGGATCACGAATAGCAGAAAGAAAAGCTCAAAGCCATAGATGACAACTTGATTTTCCACTGGCCAGACAATGGGACTCAGTTTAATAGCTCGAGCTAGGATTTTATAAAGTCATAACTGGCTACAATAAATTCCCCAGGTTTCCTGAAGAGCAATATTGATAAATGTGATCCAGCCATTGTATTCATTAACCTCATTCCAGCAAAAAAAAAAAAAAAAAAGGTATTTTGATTTCAAATAACTTCCAACAGGAAGAACGCAAGATCACAAAAGTGAATCCTTGGTTCATGGATGTAATAAATTATGATGTGGGCATTTGGCTGCAGGACCAGAATTAAGACCTTTGCTTTCTGTATGACTCACTGGAACTGAATTGGTTTCTGGATGAGGCAATGAATCCTGGGGGTTTTTCTGAGTTTTGGAATACACCTTCATGAATTTTTTCAGACGTTCTCATCCAATACTCCAGTAGTTAATTACTTGCTTTGGCAACCAGAAAATAGGTTTATCTTATTTTTTAAATGACTTATCACGACCATGGTAGATCAATCTAACGGTTTAGTCAAATTGTGTCAAATTATTTATACAGAGCCACAATACAATAGGGATATAAGTAATACAGCATCAGTATTATATCTTCTAAATAGACCAGATAGGGAAGAATGTTTGTGTAGAAGAAAAAAAAAAAGATATTTCGAGCTAAAAGTTTTGCTTTATTTTGTTTTGTTTTAAATAAATAACTACTACAGTTTAATTGTGGCCTCAGTTCAATGACGCTCAAATACTTTCTTACAAAAATAAGAGCCTTCATAAGCTTTTTAAATGGATATAAAGATATATTCATTGTAGAAAACCTGGAAAAAAATAACTTGCAATAACAATCATATACCCACCAAGGATAACTGTTTTTATTGTATATTCTTACATTTTTATAAATGTGTAAATTTTATTTTAATCTTTTAAAGATTTTATTTATTTATTCATGAGAGCACAGAGAGAGAGAGGCAGAAACACAGGCAGAGGGAGAAGCAGGCTCCACGCAGGGGGCCTGATGCAGGACTCAATCCCAGAACCCTGGGATCATGCCCTGAGCCAAAGGCAGACACTCAACTGCTGAGCCACCCAGGGGTCCCCATAAATTTTATTTTTCCCAATGAGTACATTTCTGTATCATTCCGTATGTGTAAAATTATACTCTGCTCTTTCCACTTAACAGTATATCATGAATATGCTCAATGTATTAAGTATCTGTTTTAGTGCCTTCATCAAATTCCATCATAGATGGATTCTATTTTATGTATGTCATTTCCTAATATTGAAACTTTACACTGCTTCTTGTCTTCACTATTGGATGTTTCTTTGAGGATAACAATGTTCACAATATCTTTGAATGTGTGTCCAATTACACCATAGGATAATTTCTAGAAGTGGAATGATTGGGTTTTGCATGCATCATTCCTTCAAACATACTGTTAAGTGCATCTCTCCACACCCACTCATTTTACCCTGGGCAAGAGTCGCCCTCCAGAAATTGCTGCCAGGTTTATAGATGAACACCTACAAAACCACAGGCTCATGGCAAACAGGTAAACCTAAAGTCTCCATGCCGAGGAGCTCCCTGTCTTCCAGGATGGGCTCAAAGTTGTCTCTTCAGTTTGCAGGCAACAGATCTGGGGCTTCTGCTCTGCAGTGGAGACTCTCCAGGACACTCATGGACTAGGACATTGTTGGGAGGGAGAAAGCTCTCTGGGCTCTACCAAGCCAACAGGATCACACGTGTGCATGCAAAACATGGACTTCACAAATACACCAAGATGGCCCAAAGCAAACAAGCGAACAAACAAAAATAAAATTTAAGCAACAAATGCAATATTGAATTGAGGTCAAGTCAATTTACCTATAATCCTGTTGTGTTGAATGTGAAGGATACTCACAAGTGATCCCAGCTCCAGAAACAGCATCGGGACAGCTCCCTTCCTGCTGCCACCCCCTCAAAGACACCCATTGTCTAGCAGCAGCAGGAAATGATGTGCCTATGTTTGTCCTTTATATAAATGGAATCATGGGGTATACCCCTTATTGTTTCTTTGACTTGTTAGCCATGGAGTGATGTCTAAAAGATTTACAGCTTATATTTTGTATGTGTGTATCTGGCCTATATTCTGTATATGTTGTGTGTGTGTATCTGGCTGCCTTTGCAAAGCACTGTGGGGCACGTAGTTACAGATAATTTATTCTAGGTGCTGTAGAGCACTCCTGAGTATGATTATACCACAGTTGGGTTATCCATTCTGTCCTTAGTGCTGTGGTCAGGCAGCTTTTTAGGTTCTCAGAATAGGATGCTGACCTGGACAGAATAAGCTTACATTTTATGGAGAAGACAGATATGAATGACCAATAACTCTGGGGAGAGATAGGTACTATGGGGATAGTAATGCAGGTGAGCATGAAGGATTTTGACGTCGTGGGTGGCAAATATGATATAGAGTGGGCCCTGTAGATAGCTCCAAAGAGGGGGTGTTTGTCCTGAGCTCCAGGTGGAGACCAAGCATCAAGCAAAAGAAGGTGAAGGGGCAGATCCTTCCATAACAAGAGAATAATGATAGTGTATAGAAATGCCACTGATTTCTGGGCATTGATTTTGTATCCTGCAACGCTACCAAATTGCTGTATGAGTTCTAGCAATCTTGGGGTGGAGTCTTTTGGGTTTTCTATGTAGAGTATCATGTCATCGGCGAAGAGGGAGAATTTGACTTCTTCTTTGCCGATTTGAATGCCCTTAATGTCTTTTTGTTGTCTGATTGCTGAGGCGAGGACTTCTAGCACTATGTTGAATAGCAGGGGTGAGAGTGGACATCCCTGTCTTGTTCCTGATCTTAGGGGAAAGGCTCCCAGTGCTTCCCCATTGAGAATGATATTTGCTGTGGGCTTTTCGCAGATGGCTTTTAAGATGTCGAGGAATGTTCCCTCTATCCCTACACTCTGAAGAGTTTTGATCAGGAATGGATGCTGTATTTTGTCAAATGCTTTCTCTGCATCTAATGAGAGTATCATATGGTTCTTGGTCTTTCTCTTGCTGATATGATGAATCACATTGATTGTTTTATGGGTGTTGAACCAGCCTTGTGTCCCGAGGATAAATCCTACTTGGTCATGGTGAATAATTTTCTTAATGTGTTGTTGGATCCTATTGGCTAGTATCTTCTTGAGAATCTTTGCATCCATGTTCATCAGGGATATTGGTCTGTAATTCTCCTTTTTGGTGGGGTCTTTGTCTGGTTTTGGAATTAAGGTGATGCTGGCCTCATAACAATGAGACTGAAGAAAGAGAAATTAAGGAGTCAATCCCATTTACAATTGCACCCAAAAGCATAAGATACCTAGGAATAAACCTAACCAAAGAGGTAAAGGATCTATACCCTAAAAACTATAGAACACTTCTGAAAGAAATTGAGGAAGACACAAAGAGATGGAAAAATATTCCATGCTCATGGATTGGCAGAATTAATATTGTGAAAATGTCAATGTTACCCAGGGCAATTTACACGTTTAATGCAATCCCTATCAAAATACCATGGACTTTCTTCAGAGAGTTAGAAAAAATTATTTTAAGATTTGTGTGGCATCAGAAAAGACCCCGAATAGCCAGGGGAATTTTAAAAAAGAAAACCATAGCTGGGGGCATCACAATGCCAGATTTCAGGTTGTACTACAAAGCTGTGGTCATCAAGACAGTGTGGTACTGGCACAAAAACAGACACAGAGATCAATGGAATAGAATAGAGAACCCACAAATGGGCCCTCAACTCTATGGTCAACTAATATTCAACAAAGCAGGAATGACTATCCACTGGAAAATGGACAGTCTCTTCAATAAATGGTGCTGGGGAAATTGGACATCCACATGCAGAAGAATGAAACTAGACCACTCTCTTGCACCATACACAGAGATAAACTCAAAATGGATGAAAGATCTCAATGTGAGACAAGATTCCATCAAAATCCTAGAGGAGAACACAGGCAACACCCTTTTTGAACTCAGCCACAGTAACTTCTTGCAAGATACATCCACGAAGGCAAAAGAAACAAAAGCAAAAATGAACTATTGGGACTTCATCAAGATAAGAAGCTTTTGCACAGCAAAGGATACAGTCAACAAAATTCAACCTACAGAATGGGAGAAGAGATTTGCAAATGATGTATCAGATAAAGGGCTAGTATCCAAGATCTATAAAGAACTTATTAAACTCAACAGCAAAGAAACAAACAATCCAATCATGAAATGGGCAAAAAACATGAAGAGAAATCTCACAGAGGAAGACATGGACATGGCCAACACGCACATGAGAAAATGCTCTGCATCACTTGCCATCAGGGAAATACAAATCAAAACCACAATGAGATCCCACCTCACACCAGTGAGAATGGGGAACATTAATGAGGCAGGAAACCACAAATGTTGGAGAGGACGTGGAGAAAAGGGAACCCTCCTGCACTGTTGGTGGGAATGTGAACTGGTGCAGCCACTCTGGAAAACTGTGTGGAGGTTCCTCAAAGAGTTAAAAATAGACCTGCCCTAGGACCCAGCAATTGCACTGTTGGGGATTTACCCCAAAGATTCAGATGCAATGAAACGCCGGGACACCCGCACCCCGATGTTTATAGCAGCAATGTCCACAATAGCCAAACTGTGGAAGGAGCCTCAGTGTCCATCGAAAGATGATGGATAAAGAAGATGTGGTCTATATATACAATGGAATATTCCTCAGCCATTAGAAACGACAAATACCCACCATTTGCTTAGACGTTGGTGGACCTGGAGGGTATTATGCTGAGTGAAGTAAGTCAATCGAAGAAGGACAAACATTGTATGTTCTCATTCATTTGGGGAATATAAATAATAGTGAAAGCGAATATAAGGGAAGGGAGAAGAAATGTGTGGGAAATATCAGGAAGGGAGACAGAACATAAAGACTCCTAACTCTGGGAAACGAACTAGGGGTGGTGGAGGGGGAGGAGGGCGGGGGGTGGGGGTGAATGGGTGACGGGCACTGGGGGTTATTCTGTATGTTGGTAAATTGAACACCAATAAAAAATAAATTAAAATTTTTTTTAAAAAAACCCAAGAGAATAATGAGCTCAGAGGCTCTGAGTTGGGAACAAAGCAGTCTGTTTAAGGCAGAAAGAGAAGCAGTGTGGCTAGAAGACAGGGGGTAAGGAGAAAAGGATGTGAGGTGGATTTAAGAGATTGGTGGGGCTAGACGATGCAGGCTCCCCAGAGCCATGAGAAAAGCAGGGGTTTGATTCTAAGGTTAGTGGGGGCCATCAGCTTGCTTTAGAGCAAAGGGGTGACATAATCCTTAGACACCATGGAATTCGAACTCGTTTTTTGGACTCTGCCATTGTAACTACTGGTTGCAAATAAATGACAGAATAAGTGGAAATGTAAAGAATACACAGATTTTATTGGGGGAATGAGGATTGCAATTTCAGTGACACAAGCTTGTTTCAGGAATTCTCATTTCTAGCTAGCAGGGCGACTGAACACAAATTAAACTCACCCGGGGAAGTGGCAGGACAATGTACAAACCCCTGTCTCTCTCTGGAACATTCACTTCCCAAATGGGCCACTCCTTGTAGCTCACAGGAGGCCACATGAGTCCAACGCCAAACCTATTGTTACCGTATTTCTACTCTTGCTAAGCTATAAAATGCATTTCCATGAGATTAGAACAGACTTCTGAATTTCCTTTTGTTTTATAGGGATGGAGAAGATGAAGTGATTTGTTTAAATAGAAATATCGCCATGAAACATTTTCTTTAAAGATGAGTTAAAGACACAGGTCTGCTAAGGAACAATTAGTCCCCTGCAGGCAGGGTAGACATATGTTTCCTTGTAGCAACATTCTGAGAATGCTGTTCCAGGTATTTTATCCTGTTTAACTGAACATCCTCTCCTGTTAGCTGTGAATTTCTTCTATGATTGTACCTGGCCTTTGTTATTTTTTCCCCAATTTTGTACTTTTCTGTCTTTATTGATATGCTATACTATAACCCATTATTTATTCTTTTTTTTAACATACTATAATTTATTTAGGACTGATTACTTTTTTCAGGATTCTGTTTTTTGAATCAATGGAGAGAATGTAGGAAAAGGAGGTATATCCCCCCCCCCCCCCAGATGAGTTGAAGACACTGCCTGAAGCTGGTTTATTAATGGCAGGTATCTCTGTTAATTCAGTTAATATTTTCTAGGGATGCTTATGACTTATATGACTGGAGTCCACATGAATTTATTCATTTATTATCTATCTAAGCCAATATAATCAAGGCTTTTCATGGTCTCAACACTGACCCGGACAAAAAGGTTATAGTGATAAATTAGAGAAACCCAATTCCTGCCCTTAGGAAACCTAGAAATGAAAGAAAACGAGATCACGCCATTATTATAGGTATTACAAGCATTGCAGGAAGAAGCAGGGCTGCTGCAAGCCCACACAGTTACAGGGTTTGGTGTCCATGTAGAGCCTGTGGTTTCCAGACAAGCCTCTTCGAAGGATGAAGAGGTAGACCAGAGGAAGAATGGTGGGCAGCCCAGCAACGTTCATTGAGCAAGAGAATAAAGATCCTGGAGAGGAAGGGGGATCCAAGTGGGTTGTCTCTGGAGTTTCTAAGTTTAGGGGTTTTTAAGAGCTCTTTTGATGAACTCTCCTAGGCAATCAGGGTGTGTGGAGTCATGCCAATCAGGGTCACATCTCTGTACCTACTAGGTCAATGTCCACGTGTGGATGGTCCTCTTTTTTTTTTTTTTTTTTTTTTTTTTTTTGCTGATGTCTGGTGACTTAGGTCCTAACTGACCCTTGCCCGTGATACTGACAAATGCTTTTGTGGTTAATTGTCTTATTTTAGGATGTTTTGCAGAAGTCATTTTTGCAAAGGCTGCAAAGCAGAATGTCAGTGCAGTTTTGCCTAAGCTGAAAAATAGGATGTTAGTGCTGTTTTGTCTTAGCTGTCCTGACTCCCTATGTCCTTGTTGGGCACCCTGGCCCTGACTGACCAACTGTCCAACTAACTCCTAACACTACCAGTGTGTCCACCAGATGCCTTCCCTACAGTAGGAGACTCCCACTTGAAAAACCGAGTGTTCAGCAGCCCGGGTGGCTCAGCGGTTTAGTGCTGCCTTCAGGCCGGAGCCTGATCCTGGAGACCTGGGATCGAGTCCCACGTCGGGCTCCCTGCATGGAGCCTGCTTCTCCCTCTGCCTGTGTCTCTGCCTCATTCTCTCTCTTTCTCTCTCATAAATAAATAAATTAAACCTTAAAAAAAAAGAAAAGAAAAACCAAGTGTCTTTCTTCTAGAATGAATGTTTTAATGTGCCATATTAAACATACTTTTAAATATTTTATTTTACACTAATTTTGCATAGCTAGTCCTCTTAATCCCAATGATTCAACATGTAGAAGGAATGTTAAATTTTCAAGGGGCAGATGCAATTTTCACCTTTCTAAAATGGTGCTGCCTAATATGCCAAGCGCCGTTGCTTGTATGCTCGAAGTAAGGAATGCATCTGGAAATAATAACCAAGAATCTTAGACAAAAGTGTGTGCATGTGAGTGTGTGCATGTGTATGCACACGTGTGTGTGTGTGTTCTACAGTGTGTTTTTTAATTTTTTTCTTTTACTTTTTACAAATAAAATGTATGTGGGAGCTTCCTCTGGAGGAAGTAATAGGAATAGTTTGCATGAAAAAATTATTAAAATAATCGAACACATACATGAAACTATTTAAAATACATTACATGTTGGGGGCACCTGGGTGGCTCAGCTGGTTAAGGAACTCCTAATTTTGGCTCAGGTTGTGATCTCAGGGTCATGAGATTGAACCCTGCCACGGGCTCTGTGCTTAGCAGGGAATCTGCTGGAGATTCTCTCCCTTCTTCTCCCTCTGCTGCTCCCCTATCATTCTCTAAAAAAATAAAAAGTAAAATAAAACAGATTAGATGTAGGCAACAAGGGTAGGGATGGGTAATGCGGGACTTGATCCTAGGACCTGAGGATCATGACCTGAGCCAAAGGTAGACGCTCAACCCCTGAGCCACCCAGGTGCCTCAGGATAGTCATTTCTGAGAGAAGGGGAATTAAAAGGGAAAGCCTTGAAATGGCCCCTGGACACTGCCCTTGGGAGCTCTAGGCGACAGGAGAGTGCTTGTGACAGCCTTGATTGAGGAAACAGAACAGAGTCCTGGGAATGAAGAACCAGGGCACACAGAGAGACCTCCGGAGAGGTGTGGGGAGATCCCTGCAGGGGCTCAGCAGAAAATGGATTGGCACACACCTGTGGCGACAACAGATGGAGGCCAGGGAAAAACACACACACGCACACTCACACACTCGCACGCAAGGACTGGAGTGAACAGCACCATGAGAGCACACAGAAGCTTGAGATAATATCTGTCCCATCAGATAAACAGAAAAACTTAATTCAAAGAGAGATAGGGTCAAGCACTGAGGAAGGTTTTCACTCCCTCCTGTGGAGTCATTAAATGCTGCTCCAACTCTGCCTAGTAAAACCTAAAAGACTAACCCAAAAGGATTGAACTGTTCCCAAATGCTCTGTGTTCCACAGATATTCTAAAGAATATCTATAGAATTTAAGAAAAAAAATTCTAGCTCCTAGCAAGATAAATTTCATAATATCTTGCATCCAATCAAATATTAGCGGTCAGTGCAAAGAAGCAGGAAGACATGACACACAATGAGAAGAAACGTCAATTCATCAAAACTGACCTGAAACTGACAGAGGTATGAGGCTTTAGACAAGAAAGGCATTAAAAATTATTCAGTATGTTAAAAAAAATGTAGGAGAAAGGTTGAGAATGTTATATGACAATGAGAGAAATAGAAGCAAGGATTGTGGTTGAAATTGTATAGATGGGGGGCACCTGGGTGGCTAGGTTGGTTGAGCATCTGACTCTTGGTTTCAGCTCAGGTCATGATCTCAGGATCATGAGAGGGAGCCTCACATCTGGCTTCATGCTCAGCGCAGAGTCTATTTAAGATTCTTTCTCTCCCTCTGTCCCCACTCCCTGTGCTCTCTCTCTCTCTAAGTAAATAAGTAAATACATACATACATACATACATACATACAACCTTTTTTTTAAAAAAAGATTTTATTTACTTATTCATGAGAGACACAGAGAGAAAGGCAGAGACATAGGCAGAGGGAAAAGCAGGCTTCCTGCGGGGACCCCGATGTGGAACTTGATCCCAGGACTCCAAGATCATGCCCTGAGCTGAAGGCAGGTGCTCAACCACTGAGACATCCAGACACTTCAAATAAATAAATTTACTTATTTTCTTAAGAAACATGGTAAAGATGGTATAGCTACAATGAGCGAGCTGAAACAAACATGCCCTGGCCAAGAATGACAGATTTGACAAGGCAGAGGAGACATTCAGCAAACTTGGTGACAAAGTATCCCCAGTATCCAAAGTAAACCACAGAGAAGGGGAAAAACACAAACGCGCACTCGCACACTCACACACAAAAGCAAAACCAGAATACGGATTCATTATCTGTAGAAGATGTAGCCCAGTGAAGGTTGAAGGGGAGCTCCCGAAATAGGGGAGTAGGAACAAAAATGTTTGAATAAATTATATGATGCAAGTATCAATCCACAAACCCAAGAAGCTCAATAAAATCCACCCACAGGAAGCGTGAAGCAAACCACACAAAAGAATATCATAGTCACATTGCCCAAAACTAGTGACAAGGAAAAAATATCTTAGAAAGAGTCAGAGTAAAAAAGAGATATTACATGGAAACAGGAACTCTAAGAATTACAACATAGTCTTTGTTTAAAAAAAATGCAAATGAGAAGACAGTGGGGTACCACTTTCAAACAACAGAAAGAAAAGATGTTAAATTACAATTTTATATCCACAAATGTGTGTTTTTTTGGCTGAAGGAGAAATAAGGACATTCTCAGATTTACAGAAGCTTGAAAGGATTCATCACAAGACTTCACTGCAGGAAACGAGGAGCTCCATCTGAGAGAAGATCTCATCTTGGAGGAAGACAATGGATCTACATCAAGAAATAAAGAGGACTCAGGATGGGTACTATGTTGGTATATATTTGAGTTTTACTTTTATTATTTGCATCACTTCAAAAGAACATGTGCCACCATTAATTCACACAACAAATACTTATTAACCACCAAAGAGGTCTTGGCCATGTCAAGTGGATCTTGGAAATACTGTAGTGCAGCTGCTGGGAAAAATGTAAATTCAGAGAGCAATGTACACAACTGTGCTAGAATGTAAAACAATGTGCAATTCCTGGTCTTCACAATGGCTCGTTTTATTAGAAAGACAAATATCAACAGTCAAGGAAAACACTGAGTCAATAGCAAGAACTAATTTATGACGGCGGTGCGCTCCAAGAAACTCAATCCTCCACTTCCAAATCCTTGAAGAGATATGAATTAATGCCTATTGAGGGAATTAGCAAGGGCTTTTGATCAGTTATTGGTTTAATGAAACGTGGCATTTGGACTGATTTGTCCTTGCACATGCTAAGGATCCCCAGTGGCTGAAAATTGCAAAGTCATTTTTAGCTACTTGCGAAAATTCTATGCAGGCACTGGTTTAACTTTTGTATTGTTCAATAAATATTTCCTGGATCTATTATTCTTTCTCCAACCTGTCTATAAGGCAGGTTCCTTGTCTTAAAAGCCCCACATCCACCTGTCAAAGTGAATGCAAATGAATGGCCTGGACGGGAAGGTGCTCAACAAACAGGCGGAGTGTTCTGGGTATGAGGCATAGGCAGCGGGATCTGGGGAAACCATGTGCTATTTACTTCTCTGGCACTTTTCTTTTTAAAAGGTTTTATATATTCATTTGAGAGAGTGAGAGAGAGAGTACGAGCAGGGGGGAGAGAGAGAGAAGCAGACTCCCCACTGAGCAGGAAGCCCGTTGCTGGACTCAATCCCAGGACCCTGAGATCACCACCTGAGCCAAGGCAGATGCTTAACCAACTAAGTCACTTACTAGTTTCATGACTATATTAGTTCTCTTAGCTGCTGTAACAAAGTTTCAAATATCAGGAGACTTTAGACAACAGAAATGTATTCTCTCACAGATCTAGAAGCTGGAAGTCTGCAATCAGAACCATGTTCCCTCCCAAGACTCCAGGAGAAGGTCCTGCCTTTCCCCTTGGGTTTCTGGGAGCCTGGGGATTCCTTAGCTTGTGGCTGCATCACTGGCATCTCTGCCTTGGCCATCATGGGGTCATCTCCTTCCCCATCCCTCTGTGGGTCCCGACATCATCTTCCATCTGTGCATCTCTGATCAATGACCAAATTCCCTCGTCTTATACGGACACCAGTCATAGTAGCGTAAGGTCCACCTTCATAACCTCACCCAAACTCGATTCTACCTTCAAAGACTGTTTTTAGAGAAGGCCACATTCACAAGTACTCAGGGTTAGGACTTGAATGGATCTTTTCAACCCACAGGAGTGACCATGAGCACAGTCTTGATTTCTCTAGGCCTTGGATTCTACATCCATGAAATGGAGACAGTATCAGCAACAATCCCTAGGTTATCCTAAGACCTAAACTAGATCGGGAGTTAACAGCATGGTTCTATAGTGGTGGCACTTTGGGAGGGGAGGAAATGAGGTGACATTAGAACAGCATCCTCCTTGTTCAGGGCTTCAAGGAGGAAGAAGGTGGTGGGGAAAGTGTTAGGGGCAGGAGGGGATGGGGGTGAGTTAGAAAAAAGTCCATTTCACTTTTTAAGGCTCTACTGAAAATCTGTAATGAAACAGCAATTTAAAATTTGGTAAACTCAAAAAAAAATAAATAAATAAAAATAAAAATTGGTAAACTCAAAAAAAATAAATAAATAAAAATAAAAATTGGTAAACTCTTCGGCCAACTAGGGCAACCGTAGCATATCAGGCCTTAGAAGAAATTGGAGAGCTGCTAAATTGGAGCAGAATCTGAGAGAACATCGTATGAAAATAGTCTGCGTTATGCAGCATCAGTGAATGCTTTATGACTATGTGATCCCAGAAATTCTAAACAAAGTCTTACCTATTCATACTGTCACAACCCTCAGCAGATACAGCTAAAATCTATGTTCATTTGCCAGAATGCACATATTTTTTTTTCCTGAATCGGATTCCAAATTCTTACTTCATTTTCAGATGCATCTCCAGGTCCCTGATAACTTGGTTTTTGCTCAGGGAGAAATCACCTGGCTACGGACCTCACTGTGGGAACACTTCCTTCTCCTTCAGAATCTGCTCCGAGTTCACCTTACGCAAGGCTTCCATGAAGGGAGATCCCCACGCATCCTCAAGTCAGGCATCCAAACAGCCCCCAGCGGGTAATTCCAGCAGGATGGAGACTGCTTAGCTATTAACTAGTGCTTTGTTCTAACTATCCTTTTCCAAGTGCAAATTTGCCAGCAATCCATGGGTGTGCCACACACGAGTAAGTACAAATGTCTTTCGCGAACAATGCAAGACCCTGTTTCTCTCATACAGTCAGTCCCAAGATGACCATTTGCGCACCTGTTAGAATTCCACATTCTCCCGCTAGCAGCTTGAAAGCTCTTTAAGAAGTGCCCACCCACCCCACCTAGAGGAACATATGCAGGCGACATCAGCGGGAGGCAGGGTAAGGTGACAGAGATGCCAGCAACGTCGACGTAGCATAGCCTGACTATGATGTGTACACCTCCCTCACGGAAAGCCACAGTCCAAGGGGTTCACGTTTAAAGGGAAATAATCCTCTGGTTCTGACATGAGACAATCCCCCCAGATTGCAGGCCTGGGGCCAGGTGGTCCCAAAAGACTATGCATTGTGGAAGTTTCAGGACATTTGGCAAAAGGTATGGATCTTTGAAACTCATTTGCACAACTAGCTGACTGAGGGATAGAGCTTTCTCTCTCTGAGTCTTTCCTCCACATCAAGGTATCTCTGGGACTTAGAGTTTGTCACTGAGCCTTAGCGCCCCTGACCATTGCCGATCCTGTTTTGGGAACTCCTTGTAGCCCCACAGACACATCTGTGTGTGACAGATGATGCAGGAGCTGTGTAGTCAGGGCTACACCCACACACTTACATAAGTTACCTGACTCCTTTTTTCAGAGACACTCCCTTACTGGGACAGCAGAAAGGCAGCAAAAAAACAAAAAACAAAAAAACAAAAAAAACAAGCATTTCCCCCAAGCTACGTTAATATATCTTTCCTCATGAGGCTTTGTCGTGAGCCTGGTAACTGAGTACAGATCCACAGCTCCAGAAAGTAGCTCCCGGGTATTTCTTTCATATCTGGGAGCATGCTTTGCCTGGCAGGCATGTTGCTGGCCTAGAGACTGAAATGCATCCTGCATGCCCTCCCACCTGGGGCCCTGATTTTGCTCCTATGGTGCTGATCAGGGCATCTGTCTTCTTGAGACTTGAATCATTAAAATCCACATCTCTCACAGCTGTCCCCCACTGTCAGCAGCCTAAGAAGGGGTGCAGGAGGCAGAGATTAAAAAGAAACACACATCCTGACTTGAATTTAGGCCATATCGCTAACCTGTCTTCCAAGTCTTTCAACACAGGCACCTGTTCACCAAGATCTAGCTTACAAGCCACCCTCCACAGAGCAGCCCAGTGACCTATTTGAAACATGCCAGGTATCGTCTCTCCCTGCTTCAGATGCTCCACAGATTTCCACTTTCTGCTTATAGTAAAATTCATACACCTCTGTACAATCTACCAGGCCTCCTGGTGTGGCCTCCCTCTTGCTCCTCTATGCCATCACTCATCCTTCTTCATTCCTACACCCACTGGCTTCTCGACAGGCATCAACCACACCAAACCACTCCAGACCAGTTAGTTACCAAGATAAAACTCTCTAAGATGTCAACTATGCTCCCTGTTAGCGTGAAAGCTCTTTTGAGTAGGGACACATTTTATTGATCTCTTTTCTTCCACCACGTTTCATACACTTACATAATCATGGGCCATGTCTTAAACAGGTGTGTGGTTTCTCTAAGTTCAGAACACAAGTGGAAAACTCTCTGTAGAAAATGGATATTGAAAATCTCTTGAGATGCCTCTCAAGTATGCAGTTCATAGGTTTTTTTGTTTGTTTGTTTTTATTGCTGTATACCTAAGTGTTCTCCAACATAATTATGCCCATAAAGAATGATAGTCCCCAAGACACACAAAGAAAGAAACAAAAGACTATGAGCAGATGTGGGAACATCCAAACCACTCTTTTTCAAAGAGGACCATCAAATCCTTAGTTGTTGCAATGCCTGGGTGACTCAGTGGTTGAGTGTCTGCCTTTGGCTCAGGGAGTGATCCCAGGATCTGGGATCAAGTTCCATATTGGGCTCCTTGGAGGGACCCTGCCTCTCCCTCTGCCTATGCTTCTGTGTCTCTCATGAATAAATAAAAAGTATTTTTTTTAAAAATCCTTAGTTGTCAATGAGACATGGTGTCACACCTGCCAGCATTCCAAGCCGCTTTAAGATTTCTTCCCTTTCTGTCTAAGGCTCAGCCTCTACAAACTTAGCATGTGCTCACAGATTTCTTTTGGAGAGGATTTCATGAGGCCACAGGGTAAGATCTCACCCAAGGATTAAGTATTAATCCCAGCAAGTAGGTGCCCTTGTGATGCTGCACTCTTGTCTGTAGAAGATGCTCAACACGTGTCAAACAGGAAGCATGGGCCAAAAGCCAGGATTTCCAAAATAGGGTAATAGACCAAAGTGCAGATTTTCAAAGAAATACCTGAAAAGGCATTCGATAATTCTTGAAGCCTCTCAACTACTTCAAAAACACAAGAGGCAGAAGGGAGAATCTAGGGAGAGTGAGGACTTTGAAGGATTTCTGGGCTGATCAAGGAAAAATGGTGGCAAGATGGCAGTGGCACAGGCAAGTTTTATTTGGATGACACTGTAACAGCTTGCATTCTGCAAAGTCCCTCAGCACGAGACAGTCCAGAGGCAACTTCTGTCCTTCGGAGCTCCCTGGCCTGGAGACTCCCACCTCACCTGACTCATGAGCTTCTTCTCCTGGGGTTGCCTGTTCTTCTCTTCTTCTGCAGGGTGTGTGTGTTGGGGGGTAAATGGAGACTGTTTACCTCCATAGACGCTCGACAAGACATTCACACAACTCAGCACATACTTTTTTTTTTTAAGATTTTATTTATTCATGAGACACACACACACGCAGAGAGAGAGAGAGAGAGAGAGAGAGAGAGAGAGGCAGAGACACAGGCAGAGGGAGAAGCAGGCCCCATGCAGGGAGCCCGATGTGGGACTCGATCCCGGGTCTCCAGGATCACGCCCTGGGCTGAAGGCGGCGCTAAACCGCTGAGCCACCGGGGCTGCCCTCAACACATACTCTTAATATAAAATGTGGGGAAAGTTAAAAAGGTGGATCCAGCTCTCCATATTAAAGCCAATAATTTGCAGAATAAGAGAATCCTAGAGAGATGCCCACTGAGATCGTGAACAAGGCAAGAATGTCCACCATTTCCTTTGTATTTAACAGTGTTCCTGAGACACTGGTCAAGGCAATTAGAGTAACGGAAGCAATTAAAGGCATAAAAACAGGGAAGAAAAAAAATAAAACTCCATTTGCCGAGGACCTAATCATATACCTAGTGAGCCAATGATAAGTCAACTCAAATTCTAGAAGGATCCAGCAACATAGCAACAAGAGATTAACATACAGAGATCAATAACAGTTATATAAAGATGTAATAACTAGGTAGAAGAGAAATGAATCCATAAACCTCATTCATAATAGTAACAAGGTAGATACATATTTAAGGATAAACATAAGCAGAAATGTTCAAAGCCAATACGCATAAAACTGTAAAACACCCCTAAAGACAAAGCCCGCTTGAACAGATAGATGTGTTCTCTCTCCTTCTGGGTATGATATCAGGACACCATCAGTGTTTTAATTTTCTCGTCTAATGTGATCTCAATACAAAATGTTTATGAATTTTTCTTGCAGTGACAAACTGACATTGCATTTTATATAGAAAATCAACACACAGAATAGTCAAGGAAATCCTGAAGAATTAAGACTGAAGAGGAGATTAGACCTAGCAGGTGGTTTTGTTTGTTTGTTTTTTGTTTGTTTGTTTGTTTGTTTGTTTGTTTGTTTGTTTGTTTTAAAAGGAGCCCTGAGGGCTGGCACGTGAATAGTCAGATCAACGGATGGAAGAGAAGTCCAGAATACACCTAGCGCAGATCATTTCCTAGTACCCGGCTAACGCATTTCAAAACAGACAGCAAAAATACCTCTTCATAAAAAAATGGTGTTGCAGGAAGTGAATAGTTCTTTGAAGAAAGAGATATAATTAGTTCCATTCTTCACACCACACCCAGGAAAAACTTCCAGTTGGATCAGAACTAAACGCTGAATAAACAGCATGAAGGAAAAAAAAAAATGGAACTAGAAGGCGATTGCTACATAATCTGAGTCTAGGGAAAACCCTTCCAACTATGACTGAGGTTGCTGGTGGAACCCCCAGAGACAGCAGCCCTCAGGGCAAGACCAGAGCCCTGCCCCCGACTCTCCAGATAAACTTGCTTACACCCAAGACCCCAGAGTTGGCACAGAAGCTGGCTTTCAAGGATGGGAATCAGTCTCAGATGCCAGGGGAGGCACACAACCTTCCCATGCTTATCTGCAGGTCAGCAAGACCTAGCATAGCCAGCACCCCAGCCAGACCAAGAGGAAATGTCATTCGACAGCAATCACTACTGTGACTACTTATTTTTTTCTTCTTTTTAAAAATTATTAGTTGATTTTCCTTTCTTTACCCTGAGACCTTCTGATCAGACCAAACTTGCTAAATTTCTTATAACCAAGAAAACAGGCAGGTTTTTGTTTTTTGTTTTTTTTCTCTCCACGAGCACCCTGTGTTACTTCGCATGGTTGTCTCTGTTAAATAAAAGACAGAAAAAGACAGAGACACCTCTTACAAATTACCTTCTGTCCCCATTTTGTCTCCAGGCACCTGTATTCTGTATTCATATTTCAGTGGGTTCACCCTGTCCTTTCATGAAATGTTAATGCTGCCTTTGAAGACAATATTATTAAATCACCCTTCCATTAAGATAGAGAAATGGCCCTGGAGTCTTTATTTCTCTCAACTCATTTCCTGTTAAAACTGCCCTGAAAGTCCGGGCTGCATTTTAGAGGCCGCGGTGACTATGATGCTCGTCGGTACGTTCCACAAATCTTCATGGGCGGACGGAGTCATCATCATCTCAGGGGGTTCAGAAGTTCCAGGTGCTGCTGGTCTTCTTCTGCAACACGCGGCAGTAACGTGGCCCGCAGAGTCGTCCTCATCTTAGTGATGTCAGGGGAGTGCCGACTTGTTTTAAAAGGAACAAAAGCGGCATTGGCACCAGTTGTCAGGGAGTGTAAGATTTCAGTGGTGTCCCCAAGTGGTTGGGGTGGGGAAGCGGGTAGTTTTGTTGGATTATTTTCCAATTCCCCCATCTGTTATGATTTTTTTTTTTTTTTCAGATTTTCATCCCTCCATGCTTCCTGTAACCAGAAATTCCCTTCTGGTCGGAAGCTCTTCTGTGCCCCCCTGCTTTGCTAAGTGCTCCTATCTGGGGTCCCCGCGGTCACCCAGGCAGCCCCCCACCATGGCCCCCTTCCACCATACCTGAATGAGACTTTGTGTCGTTCAGATTGCAGGCCTATTCGTGTTGTGCACGGTCCGTGTCACACAGCAGCCACTAACTCTACGTCTGAAATGAGAGAAGCAGAAAATTGGAGAAAATCTCTGCTATTTTATTGTACTTATGGGTAAAAGGCCATTATTTCTCATTTAAGATGTGTGAAATGTCAGGCTCTGGCTGCAGCTGTATTTACGGTTCAGCTACCATTGGTAGAAGTTTATAATGATTTATTAAATCTGCCTCTCCCACATGGACATGATTCATCACGCTTCACCCAGGAGCTCCCTGCGCCCCTCGGAACTGGGAGAAAAGCTGTCCTGGAAATGGGCCATGTCTTTCAGGGACTGGAGGTCTTTCCTTCTCTCACCGGGACACGGCGGCTGGATCAGAAATCCCATCTTCAGCACCCACTGTCTGCACGATGCTCATGTCTATGTTGGCTAGAATGAGTGCTCTGGTCTGAAGAGTGTTGGTGTCTGTCTCCTAAATCCATGTTGAAATCCTAACCGTTATTGAGATGATTTTAGGAGCTGGGGCCTTTGGGAAGCAATTAGATCATGGACAGTCAGTGGGGAAAAGGGGTGTATCAAGAAAGCCCCCTTGCCATGTAAGAGACAGTGAGAAGACAACCATCAGTGAGGAAGGGGCCCCCACCAGGTGCCACATCTGCCAGGACCTTTATCTTGGACCTTCTAACCTCCAGAACTGTAAGCAGTGAATTTCTCTTGTTTATTAGCCACCTACTTTATGGCATTTTGTTATAGCAGCCCAAACAGACTAAGGCAATGGGCTTGTGAAAAGTCGTGGGGAAGAAGCCTTCTTTACTAGAGTAATAAATATCACTTGCTGCAACTCATAAATTCTGGAGTCTTCTTGGCCTAAAACAGTAAGGTGTTGGTTCTCCTGGGAGTCCAGTGTGACAGGGCAGCTCTCTTCCACATCACAGCCAGGTCACTGTGGCCCTGGAGTGGGAATGAGAGAACCCCTGGCCCCTGGCCACCACCACCCCTTCCCAGGCATCCCTGGGAACTCACTGGAGGTCAAACCAAGCAGCAGGATATGCCGACCCTCGTTCAGCAGAAGGGGACCAAAGTCAATATTTATCCCTATGCAGTGTCCTTACCAAGAGGCCACGCCCTCCGGTTCCCACAGGTCTGGACCTGGCATCACCTGGCATCACCTGTGCTGCCCACCTGGCACCAGGGGCATTTGAATTCAGGATGCCTGGAATGTTAATGAAAAGTGTATGTTTTTTCTGTCTTTATATATGTATTTGTGTGCGCTGATGTCCGATTCTCAGAATAGCTTTTTTCCAGTCTGAAGATTGAATGTGAATATCTTGGAGAAAGAAGAGATAGAAGCAGAGGCACTGCTCACTGTGGTCCTTGCAGCACTGCTGGGAAGGCTAAAGCTCTGATGGTCCAGAGACACTGTGCTTTGTGCACGACTCTGCAGTCCAGCCAATCCTGAGTCCAAGGCTGACTTCTGGGGCTAAAGGTGATACCCTGGACTTTGACATTCTAGAACTGAAGCCCACCTTTCATCAAGGGTGGAAGTGGCCACAGGACATTAGGAAGGCCACAGCTACGGATCATTTGACACCAGGAAGGTGAATCCACTCTAAATACTGGTGTACATGATACAGGATTCTGCCAGTGGCCATTTCGCTGGGGGCAGCACAAAGGATGAGCCATTTCAGAGGGAGGATGAGAGCTGGTGCAAAACCATGCCATTGACAGCCATCTCCTTGCAACCATATAGTATTTACAAATTCGTCTCAGTATGCAGTCAGATCATAAATGAAGGTTCCCAAGAACCAGCCTCAATGAGGGAAATTAGATTAGATTTAATTCATTTGATAAATCCTTACTCTGCCCCTGGTTCTGGGAAGCAGAGGACTTGGGAAGGCCTGACATAAAACTGGTAAGAGCTGGCATATTTAATTTAGTCATTATTATTAATATAAATGATTACTAATAAATGAGATTTTGGTAACTTTGTAATGATGTGGGAAACTTTTTTTTTTTTCTGTAGTGTGGACAATTAACCATGAAGAGAATAATTCTAGACCTCATAAATAAAAATCAAATTGAATAATCTTATATGCTTAGGGGAAGATGAAATGTTCTACTCATTAGTTTTCATAATTAAGAACAAGAAACAAAAGTGTTCAATAATATAATGGTAAATAATTTAATCTTTATTTTGAGTCCACATTATGGTAAATTAGAAAGAAAGTGAGGTTAAGGGAGATACTTGCAGCATCAGGAAGGGTTTCCGGCATAGCTGGGAGTCTGGAGACCTGAGGTCTAAGGACGCTGTGGTCTACTGAAAGAGATTGTTGTGGGTTGCTCCTGCTGCAAAGCCACAGTCTAAAGCTCTGGTCTGTTTGGTGTCATCTGGAGCTATCTGTGAATTGGAGTCAGAAGGAAAAGAAAGAAAGAGAGACAGCGACAGAGAGAGAAGGAGAAATACAGAGGAAGAGAGACAGCGAGGCTCCCGTAACTCTCTTCCGACAATGGGTACACACTCACAGAGCATTTACCAATATAGGCCATACTCTGGGTCATCGGGAAAGCTTCCAGCGATTTAAAAAGATTGAAATAATATGAATTCTATTCTCTGACCAAAACGGTGCTGAATTAGAAATCAAAAGATCTCTGAAAGATCTCTGAAACGTTCCCAACTATTTGGAAATTAAATAACACAATTCTAAACAATCACCCAAACCAGACATTAGAAAGAATTTTAAGCGGAATCAAACTGAAAAGCAAGATGTTGAAATCGGTCTGACATTGGGAAGATTATTATCTCAGGGCAAGTTGGTTGTGACAATGCCTATATTAGCAAAAAAGAAAGTTCCTGAATTAATGAGCTCGGTTTTCGCCTTGAGAAATGGAGACAAAAATTGAGGAAGAAGAATAAAATGAAATCCATAGCAAGCAGAATAAATGATAAAGATCAGAATAGGAACCAATAAAATTGTGAAGGAAAAGCAGAGGGAAAAGATCAATGAAACAAAAGCTGGCTCTTTGAGAAGATGAACAAAATGGCAAGTCTTTAGTTAGGCGGACGAGGAAGAAAGAGGGGAGACACGTGCTGCCAGTGTGAGCAAGTAGAGGGATGAGCTGACTGCAGGCTCCACAGGTAGTGAGGGAATCTGAAGGAAGTGCTAACCCCAAGCCTGTACATTCAACAAAATGTAGCTGGAATAAGTTCCTTGAAAGACAGAGCATCAAAGCACAGTCAAAAAGAAACAGAGACACTAAATATCCCTGTGTTTACTGAAGAACTGGAATATGTGTTTAAAACCATCCCAGGAAGTAAATTCCAGGCGCAGATAGCTTCGTTGGTGAGTTCTGTAAATATTTAAGAAAGAAATAATAGCAATTCTATTCACCCTCTTCTAGAAGATCGAAGAGAATACTTCCTTTCCAACTCAGGATATGAGGGCAGCAGCAGCCTTATACCAAACCTGCCACCCATTTCATAAAAACAAAGATCGTATACTAAGAGTTCATGAAAATAGAGGGAAAGGTTTAAACATATATAGCAAATCTAAGCCACCAATATGCATACACGGTAATTCATCATCACCCCCTCAGGTTTATTCCAGGAATGCAAAATTGTCTTAGTTTTTCAACATTGATTAATGTTATCACCTTATTAATAGACTGAAAAATCAAAACCAACACCAGGGGGTATGTTTTCCATGCTGTGCTTGGGGGAAGGGTCAGAAAGCTACTTAGAATGGCTTAAAATACCAAGTCACTGGGGCATCTGGGGGGGCTCAGTCAGTTAAGTGTCTATCTTCAGCTCTGGTCATGATCCTGGAGTCCTGGGATTGAGCCCCACATCTAGCTCTCTGCTCAGCGGGGCAGATGCTTCTCCCCCTCCCTCTATCTCTGTGCTCTCTCTCTCTCTCTCCCTCTCCCTCTCTTTCAAATAAATAAATAAAATTTAAAAAAATACAAAACCGTTTGTCACTGATATAATGAAATGTCCAGCAGTGGCTATCACAGGCTGGTTTAGTGGTCTCCAAAAGATGTTATCAGGAATGTAGGCTCCTCCCATTCTTTCTTCCTCATGTAGTCAACTTGCTATCTCCCCTCTCATGTTTGATGCCTCGTGGTCCCAAAACTGTTGCCTGAGAGCCAGACATCACATTTTCACAGCCCTCACACAAAGCAGTACCGGATATTAGATGGATGAAAAAGAGCTCCTTGTGTATCTTTTTTTTTTTTTTTCTTAAATCAGGCAGAGAATTCCTGCTCCAGGCTCACCACCAGTTCTGACTTCTTATGTCTCATCCTGAAACGAGTCATATGTGACCCGAGGCCCAAAACTAGGAGGACAACAGCATTACTGTAACTGGATTAGACTAGTCACCATTGACCCCTGGGGTCGGGAATGTGCTTAGCCCAACATCAACAGGTCTGGTAAGGTGGGAGAAGACCAGAATGGCTGCTGGCTGTTGGCAGGAGACAGTCGTATTGAGGAATTTTAAAAACAGATTTCCAGTCGGGGATGAGCTGAAGGAAGAAAGTTCGCGCGGGAGAGCTGACTATCCGCAGGGCTTATTAATGAGCACCAATTAAAGTGACTAATTATTCATAGTCACTCTGCCCTCAGAGAAACAGCACAGGGGGAGACTGGTTGCTTTCTTAATCGAAGGTTGCATTTCATAGGTGCTCCCCTTCTGGTCATGTCTCACCCCCCAAATTGAGCTCCTTGTCCACATTAAACATGGTCACCATAAAACCACATCTGTCCCTTAGCGTCTGTCTTAGTGTGTTTGGGCTACTGCAATGGAATGGCATAGAGTGGTTCGCAAGCAGCAGACACTTATTTCTCATGGTGCTGGAGGCCGCAAGTCCAAAACGGGGTGCCCACAAATCCCGTGTTTGTTGAAGCCGCTTCCTGGCTCATGCATGCCTTCCTCTCCCTGTGTCCTCGCCAGGCAGGAGGAGCGAGGGAGCTCTCTAGGGTCTCCTTTACAAGGGCACTAATCCCACTCATGAGGCTCCACCCTCATGACCTCATCATCTCCCAAAGACCCCACCTCCTCACAACATCACCTCAGGCAATAGCACTTGCACTTGGGAACCTGGGGGTCACCAACAGGGTCATAGCAGCAGCCAAAGAGACATTTGGGGGAGTGAGGGGATAAGAATTCTTTAAATGAAGTTGGTTTGGAGTTGTGGACAGATAGAATTAGTTCAAGATTCCCTGAGTGGAACACCTGGGTGGTTTAGTGGTTGAGCATCTGCTTTTGGCTCAGGTCTTGATTCCGGGGTCCTGGGATCGAGTCCCACATCAGGTTCCCGACAGAGAGCCTGCTTCTCCTCCTGCCTAGGTCTCTGCCTCTCTCTGTGTGTGTCTCATGAATAAATAAATAATAAAAATCTTTTAAAAAATTCCTTGAGCACATAAAAAACCTACAAAGCCCTTTGAGGCTCAAAGAGGGTGTTTTCTTTTATACTAGAGACAAACAACCAAGCAGGCATGATTTAGAACTTTGTTATCACTCCTCTTGAATTTTCCAGATTAAACCTGATCATTTTGGGACAAATCACCTCCCTCCCAGTCATTGAAAGAGCTTGGGGTGGTTCACCATGAGCTGCAAACATGGCCATGATAATAAGTTTGATAAATCTGTCAAATACATCCTTAGCATGATATGGAAAATGCATGCATTGTGCGGCTACCAGCTTGGCAAAAATGCCACCTGCTTATCATGGAGGGCTCAGACATGGTGTGGGACTCACCCACGTGGAAGTGAGCCTCCGTGAGCTTATTTTGGTCACGGTGACAGCTGACCCTCTGCAGAGACCTCAGGAAATAATAGTCACACTCATTCAGATGTTCTGCTGTAGTTATGATTCCTCAACAACCATTCATGCATCTGCTACAGGTAAGAGAACAAAGCAAAGTGTGAGGTCAAGTGAGGCACGAGCCAGTGGGAGGGCTGTAGACGTTGACAGAAACGAGCCACTATCGTGGACGGGTGGACAGCACTGTGCCCCACCAGCCTCCAATCCAGCGAGCGAGAAGCTGAAGGTGTGAACACACCAGCGTGTCCAGACAGGCTCCAGTCTCCTCCTTGCAAACTGGCAACCTCTGTCCTTCTTCGAAAACCATTTTTACTTATTTTATTTTTAAATATAGCGAATACATCAGGTGCCTGGATGGCTCACTTGGTTGGGCAGTTGCCTTCAGCTCAGGTCATGATCTCAAGGTCCTGGGATCGAGCCCCACACTGGGCTCCCTGCTCAGCGGAGAGTCTGGTTCTCCCTCTGCTCCTTCTCCCACTCGTGCTCTCTCTCTCCCCCTTGCTCACTCTCCCTCTCTCTCAAATAAATAAATAAAATCTTTAAAAAATAGTTAATACATCAATATGCATTTGCCTAGAAACAAAACTAGAAAATACAGATTAAGGAAGAAAAGGAAAAATCATGAAAGTCCTACCAGCCAGGGAGGAGGATAATTTATGTCAGGGATCTTTCCAGCTCACCGTCCTCAGTTGCTCAACTCAGGGTATGTACACATGGCATTGTGAGCACAATGTCACAAATACGGAAAAACTAGAGGTACTTCCTCTGTTCGCCAGCGATGATGTGATAGCTGCATGTTTTACAGACTGACTCTGGGCTGGCGGCAGGACACCTGTCACACGTAAGCTTACTCACACCCTTGGAAGCCACCTTCGAGGGTAGGACTCCAGCAGCTTGGCCCCACTCGGCTCAGCTTTACAAGACACACTGTAATTAGTCACAGCAGCTCCTTACAAGTAGGTCCCCTGGACTGAAATCAATAATCCGTTAGCACAGTGGATTTTCCAGGCTCTCTACGTCTGGGTGATGTGTCACTGTTTAGATGGTGTCAGTCGGACACCTGTACACCCTGAAATCTGACCACTGCCAGGTGGCCCCTTGCTGCAGATACAGCGATGCAGGCCGGGCTAGTTTAGAGGTTCCGGACATTGGTTACAGCTCAAACAGCCCATGTGTCAATGACTTTTTTTTCCAAAGAAGCACCGAGGGGGACACTTGACGGGATGAGCACTGGGTGTTACTCTGTATGTTGGTAGATTGAACACCAATAAAAAATTATTTTATTAAAAAAAAAAAAAGGAAGCAGACTCCCCCAAATCACCTCCTTTACAAACCGGTAAGCAGGTGGCTGCAATTTCTATCACCCTGATGTTTTAACTTTTTCTTCCTTTCTGGCAGCTTTTTAACAAAACTGCTAATGCACAAATATTTATGCCATTCGCTTTCCCGCGCCCATTTTCTTCATTGTCTCCATCAGAGAAAGTTGTCATCAGAAATGTGAGCACTAGCTACCAGAAACCCAATAAGCAAAATAAGGAATGCGTTTTTTTTTTTTTAAGAAAAAAAATGTATATCTAAATAGATCACTTGTGGAAAATTATGAGCAAGGACAGATTATGATTTCACATTGTGGAATTGTGCAATTTTCTCCTGCCAGGCCCTGAGCTATCATTATAATCAGAATTCTTCTTCTTGAGAAACCGAGATGAAATTTCAAAGTTTCTGAATGGTGTAAGATGGAGGCAGATAAGCAGCTAATGAAACAAGTTAATGGGAACTTGGTGAGTGGAGAACAGTGAGTAATTACAAAAGGAGATGAGATCTTCCGTCGCCCAGTAACTTTTCCACTTGCAGATACAGAGGGACCTGAGTTGGGGTTGGCAGAAATTGTTTCAAGAGGTAAATAGCATGACCTGCTCCATCTACACTCCTGTGCACACCAGGAATGAGCACCTCTCCAGCCCCCATGGCATAGGATACACAGAGTCCTGCCCACGGCCACCCCACTCTGCACCCCTGTCTCAGCAGATCCCGGCAGTGGCCTGGCTGAGTCGTCCTGGCTACACCAACCAGATTCCCCTAGGCCACCCAGGGCTGGTGCTGCCCCCTCTCAACGGTGGGGCATGATGCTCCTCTTTAGCTGAGAGATCCCCACCCCCAGCAAGACTTCCCTGCCCTGGCCCCCTGATTCCAACACCTCCAAGGGACGGCACAACCTTGAGTCACCTTCTCATGGCCACAGGTCAGATGACCAAGGGCATTCACATAGAATTTTCTCCCATTCTGAAGACTGCGATGGCATTGACACAGCTCATAGCATTTATATTATAGCTGATATTCCCAAATATGCATATTTTGAGAGGTTAATGAAGGATTTATTCTCTTAGGCTCATTGATAACCCTCACAGTAATATTCTCAATGTAATTGCATTTTTGTTCATATATGAAAGTCCTGCTCCTGGATAACTGATTGGAAAGCTAAACTTGTCAATCCAGCCCTAAGCTGAAAATTATTTGGGGGGTGCCCAGGGGGTCACAGAGTGTTGGACTCCTGGTTTCTGTTCAAATCGTGATCTCAGGGTTGTGAGATGGAGCCCCACGTCAGGCTCCAAGCTCAGTGGGGAGTCTGCTGGAGATTCTGTCCCTCTGCTCCCTCTAAAATAAGTAAATATATCCTCTAAAAAACCCAGAAAATTATTTGATTGTTTTCTTTTAAGAAACAAACAGTTCATCAAAATTATTAATCTGATAAACTACAAAGTTACTTAGATTAAGCAAAGTGGTTACTTTTTAAAAAATTTAAACATGGTTACATATTTTTGTCTGGGAAGTAATTCCAATAAAGTGATTTGCTTTCATACTCATAAGATGCTACATAATCTTTTTAAATACCCTTTTCATCTCATGGATGTTACTTAAATTTATAAAAATAAACTTCCATTTGTTACACAAATTAAAATTCTGCATTTATACTCAAAGGAGAAAAGGGCTATTGCATAGGAATGGACAACATTGACAGAAATGAATTTTTTTTAAGTAAAAAAATTCACACTCCATGCCCAGTGTGGAGCCCAATGGGGAACTGAACCCACAACCCTAGGATCAAGACTCTAGCTGAAATTAAGAGTTGGACACTTAACCAACTGAGTGACTCAGACATCCCAGAAGTGGATTTTGGGGGTGTCTTTTTAGGATAGGAAAATTGATACAAGAGTCTGATATCTAAATATAAGTTCAGGAAGCACACATCTGGCCCATTTGTTCTCTCATACATCATCTTCCCTGTTTAGTTTTATGCATTCTTGCAATTTCCCAGCTTGAAAAAAACACTCCTAATCACAAGGTTCAGTAGTACTCAGCTGGCTCCCTAGAGTCTATTACTTCTTGAATGGCAGAGTGCTGCTGTTGCAAGTGTAGGGAAATAACGGGGAATGCGGTCGTTCTGAAATGTTGTATCATAGTCACTCACACTGAAGCTTCCTGACTTCCATCAGCCCTGATCTGGAAAACTCTTTAATCTCTGCCAACCACTGGATAGGTCTGAAAGAAATATTCTAGAAAATAGCAGTTTTCTCAGTATACATAAATTGACTTCCTCTGCAGTGAAATTCACTTTTTGCAGAAATATAGCAGATGTCAGGAATCTTCACAGGTGATGTGAAGAGAGGTTTCTATTTGTTTAAGATGCGAGAATATCTGCCAGTATCAGGTAATAGTGACCTTAACAAAATAATATTAATAATGGTTTATTTCATTCACTGTATACTTACCCCACCCTCAGCTATATCTGGGCTCCAATGTGTAGTTGTGATGAGCTGCTAGCTGCCACCACATACGCGCATTCTTAATCCTCTCTTTTTCACTAATAAAACCCCCAATTTTAGCCAGCTGTGCAGAATAAACACTCCATTTCCCACCTCCCTTGCAACAATATGTGGTCTTGTGATTAAATTCTGGGCCGCAGGATATGGAAAACATGCATGCATGTTTGGGATCAAAATGTAAAAGGAGCAGACGTATCAGCCCCCCCGCAGGCTGGAATAGGATGCAGAGATACATCATCCTGAACCATTTAAATAATGACGGTATCCAAGGGATGGGTGAGCAGGAAAACAGAAAGTGCCCTCACATGCCCATTTATTAAGGAATGCCTAATGTTTCCAGAAACCCAGATAAGTGGGTAATAACCATCAGTCTACAAGGCTGCGGAGTCTGGCAATCAGACAGATACACTGAGTTAGCTCTGGAAGTTAGATTTTCCAGCTAGGCCTCTCGATAGGGTGGTGACAGCGAGAGATAAGAATTTTAAAAGCTACAAAAGCAAATTTTCTGTGAAAGCCAGTATTTCATTTTAACCGGCAAAGGATTTAATGCAGGAGGTGGCGAGATAATCCATCAGCGCCGAATAAAGCTTTAAATTCCTGAGTAGCAAGTATAGATCTCCAACCCAAACAGTATTACTGGTCATAAAACACTTTCCCTCCTCACATTCCTCCTCAGAAGGCCTCTTGCATGGCAGGCGGACTTACAGCTAATCCCTTGCAATTAGGGGTTTGATACCTGGATGTTGGAAGCATTTGGCCAAAGGCCCTAGGTGACAAAATGGAAGTAGAGAGAACCCAAGGCACTTATCTTCTGCTTTGTCCAAGGACACAAGGATGGCTTCAAGGCTCCCTACCGCGAAGTCCTTGCTTGTTCATGGCCAAGGACTAAGCTTTGATCCATACACACTTGGCTCCAATCCAGCTGGAGTGCCGTCCACTACTCCGATGGAGGGGGGGAAATGGGTTTCCTTCCTGCAGGCATGAAGCTGAGAAAAACACCCGCTGTCACGTTGTACTAATATGCACCCTGCATCATCCTGGCAGCTCAGACTCTTCATTAGACTTTATGTCTGCTATTGGTTGAATTATTACTTCTTCTTTTTTTTTTTTTTTTGAAGTAAGCAAGAGAAAGATCTCTAGAGTGGTTAAGATCGCAGATGCCCAGGCAGTTGGTCTCCTGTGTACACACAGAGAGTCTAATAGAAGAAAATCCCCTGTGCAGCCAGCAAACAAATCTCTAAACTTTATGGGCAGCTGTTCATACAGTTAAACTGTGGCATCCTGTGAAGTGGAGGAGGCGCTGATGTAGGTGAGAATTCTGATAAGATTTGATTACTCATGATACCTGAGGCTCAGTGGTTGAGCATCTGCTTTGGGCTCAGGTTGTGATCCCAGGGTCCTGGGATCGAGTCCTGCATTGGGCTCCCCTCAGGGAGCCTGCTTCTCCCTCTGCCTGTGTCTCTGCCTCTCTCTGTGTCTCTCATGAATAAATAAATAAAATCTTAAAAAAAGATTTGATTATTCACCATGAGAGTTTTGTCTCCTGAAACTTTTTATTTGGAAAGACGCTTCTGCTGGCTTTTTATAAAATGAAATTGGCAAACATCTGTAACCCATGTCCAGCTCTAAGGGCCAAGAATATGGCTTAATTAAATACCACGAGGAAATACCCAGAATAGCAAAAATTTTCCTAAAAAGAGGTCTGCACTTTACATTTGAGCCCTGATACCCAACTCTAAAGTACAAGAGTATTTATTTAACCAACTATTGTTAACATAATTATAGAATATAAAAGATAATCGCATATTATGTATTTTTACTATTAAGTGTGTATATGTATATGTCCATTTTGACCATACAAATCCAAATTGGAGATGTGGTTAATGATACTCTTTTTTGAGTACAGTTTCAAAATAGTTGTACTCAATTCCTACCTTCAGTGCTTTGTATGGAATTCATTCTCAAATCAACAGCTTCATTAAGATAGAGACCAAGATTCTGGGAATTCAGATATTCTTTAATTAGGATATGAAAGAGCTAAGTTAAAATTTTATTCTAAGAGAACCGTGCCATTTGGGATTTGAGCAGACATTTCTCTAATGAACATATACAAATAGCCCTTAAGTACATGAAAAGATGCTTAATATTGTTGGTCACCAGGGAAATGCAAATCAAATCCACAATTAGATGCCGTCTTCCACCCAGCAGGATGGTTATGGACAGAAGGAGGCAATAACAAATGGCAGTGAGGATGTGGGATAATTGGCAGTAGGAAGAGAAAATGGTACAGGCATTTTGGGGGAAAAAAATTGCCAGTTTCTCAAAAAGTTAAATATGCAGCTATCATATTATCCAGAAATCTCTCTCCTAGGTGTTTATTTGTCCAAGATAATTAGAAATACATGTCCACAAAAAGGATGGAGCAAATGTTTATGGCGCGTCACTCATAATTGCCAGGAAGTAGGAACAACCAGTGTTCATTGGCTGATGAATGGATAAGCAAAAGGTTGTCCATCTCTACGATGGAATCTGATTCAGTCATAAAAATGAATTAGTGATTCATAGAACATGGATGAACCTTGAAAATACTACGTTAAGTGAAAGTTGTCAGTCACAAAAAGCCACATGCTACATGGTTCCATGTCTGTTTGTTTGTTTTTAAGATTTTGTTTATTTATTCGTGAGATACACAGAGAGAGAGGGAGAGAGAGAGAAGCAGAGACACAGGCAGAGGGAGAAGCAGGCTCCCGTGGGAGCCCGATGTGGGCCTCCATCCCAGGACCCGGGATCATGCCCTGAGCCAAAGGAAGGAGCTCAACTTCTGAGTCACCCAGGTACCCCAGCATGGTTCCAGGTTCAGGAAATGAGCAGAACAGACAAATCCAGGGGTGCTTGAGTGGCTCAGTGGTTGAGTGTCTGCCTTCAGCTCAGGGTGTGATCCCAGATCCTGGGATCAAGTCCTGCATCCGGCTCCCTGCAGGGAGCCTGCTTCTCTCTCTGCCTTTGTCTCAGCCTCTCTCTCTCTCTTTCTCTCTGTATCTCACGAATAAATAAATAAAATCTAAAAAAACAAAAAAAACAAAAAACAAAAAAAAAACAGGCAATTCCAGAGAGACAGGAAGCCGATGAGTAGTTTCCAGAAGTGCTGGGGAGGAGCAAGGAGGCTGCTAATGTGTACACAGTTTCTTTCTTGAGTTGATAAAATTACCTGGCAGTGATGGCCGCACAGCCTTATGAATATACCAAAGACATTGAATTGTACACTTTAAAAGAGTGAATTTCCTAATATGCCGATTTTATTTCCATTACAAGAAAAGGATCAGGGTATCCTTTATTGGCTGCTTCCCTTCCCCGGCCCCATGCCTCTGTGTGTTCCAGTTTCCTGGAGGCATTTTCTACCTAAACTACTTGTATTTCACTAATTGTCTCAGGATTTGGTTTGGAAGGAATGCAGATTAAGACAAAATCCACTTCCAGCTTAAGGTAAAAGAGGGGAGCAGGGATCATGATGCCTCAACTCTCTCCGAAGAAACCCACTCTAGCATTCAGGCTCTGGGACACTCCATCTGTGCGTCCTCAAGATCTACAGACACTGGGATCCCTGGGTGGCGCAGCGGTTTGGCGCCTACCTTTGGCCCAGGGCGCGATCCTGGAGACCCGGGATCAAATCCCATATCGGGCTCCCAGTGCATGGAGCCTGGTTCTCCCTCTGCCTATGTCTCTGCCTCTCTCTCTCTCTCTCTCTCTCTCTCTCTTTCTGACTATCATAAATAAATAAATAAATAAAAATTAAAAAAAAAAAAAGATCTACAGACACCATCTTTGCAATGGTGCCGAACCCCACTTTGAGAAGCCAGAGTTCTTACCTCCCCACTGCTTTGCTGAACCCTGAAGCATCCCTTTACATTTCGTCAGCCGTGTATCCCATTTGTAGGGTCGAAATATATACACTTAATAATATAAATACATAGTATAAAATTACAGCTACATTATTTTTACATTTTTATGAATAATATTATTTAGAGATACAAATTTTACAAATAATGCAGCAACACTCCATAGTGACTTTAGGAACACAGTATTATAATACATTTGAGTCACTTATAAATACATGCGAGTCACATGTCTTGCACCCATTTTGAGATCTCCACATTCACAAAATCGGTGCTAGTCATTTTTAGTAGCCCTGTGGCATGAGAGCTTAAATACATCCTTCACAATTTAGTATAAAAGTATCCGTAAAGGAGAGATTTCAAATTTAGGCTTACAATGACCAGATCTCATGCATTTTTATGCTTTATAAAGAAACAATTTATTTCATTATAATTTAATTCATTTGACCTAACAAATACTTATTCACAGGCTGTGCTGACAAATTCAGAGGACTTCATACATCATTCATCAAAAGGCAGTTTGTCACAGATTCACTCCAGCTTTAGAAACAAGCCTAAGAGCTAATTTCGTATTGCTTCTTGAAATGATCCATAATTCATAATTACTGTTTTCTTCAAATGTGACAGGTATTTGATTCTGTAAATGCAGAGTTTGCTGACCACACACCCATACACACACACACACACATATTTCCCTAAGAAAAGAGACCAGGGGCTCTCCAAAAGAAGGACATTGCTAGCAACTTACTTAAAAATAGTCTAGGGAAAATAAAGCAATTTTTAGAGAAAAACAAAACAAACAAAACATAGGAACCTGCAAGCAGAATTCCCACTGCTGATTTCAGCAAAAGGATGTTAGTTTAAGTTTTATGATTGCTGGCGGTATATGACCTAGAATAACTTTTTGTGTGTTGAAAACAGAAATTTATTTCAGATGTTCGGATAGGTAAATTGAAAGCCCTGGGAATTTCAGCATCATAAATTTCTGATGTGGCTTTGGAATAAATGGAGTATATTGACTTCATCCTTCCTTTTGGACTTAAAAAGTTATTTATTGAGCACTGTTGTGGTAAGTAGCAATATCGGGATGTGTTCAATGCTGAGAGAGGCCGTATATGTTATCCTACTTGGAACACTTAGCCTCCTTGCAAGTATGTGAAAAATAGCTTTAAAAACATTTTTCTGCCTTGTGAACTCAAAGGAAACAACTTCTTCAAGCCTCAGAGACCATAACAATTTTTTTCCTGTTAAAAATGTGACACTAAAACCAATATCCCTCTCTAGAGGGTGGGATGTGACCCCTAGGATGTTTCCTCCCCAGGAACCCCCCCTTACACAGTAATTGAGAACAACACAGAAACAGACCGGAAAGGGCTCAGGGATGCAATGTCGGAATCCAGCAACCCCACACTTTCAAGATTCCTTTTCATACTCAGAGAAGATCAGATACACTCCCAATTAATTCTTCAGACCCTGGAAATAATATTCTTTAAAAACAAAACAGAAACCCAGCAGTGTTAGCAGCGCTCAGGCAACAATGTCCAGTCTGCTCGTCCTCCACCAGGTGAAATACTGACACTTACAGGCTGCTGTGGCCAATTCCTTTTCCTTTGAAGTGATCAACATTTCCAAGACAAGCTCCGGTTTCCTTCTGATGAAAACAGAGCTCACAGCACGTATTGATCTCTAAGTGAGAGCTATTATAGGGATCAATGAGTAAATATGGTAAGGGGGCCGGACAGGACAGCAGCCTCTGATGAGGGCTGCCTGTACCTATGGTTTGTTAAGAAAAAAAAGGCGGAGGGGTCAACAGAATAAATTTGAAAATCTAATTGGCTTTATTAAGTGATCCACAGATCAGCAGCATCCTGAGAGGGGTTTTCACAGCAGGGGTGGGGGGTGGGACTGTGGGGAGTGGGAGAGGTGGGAAGCAGTTGTTAGCAAAAGAAAAGAAAGGATCATTTCAGGCAAAGTCACCTTCCCTCATGGGGAGTAAGAGTTCCATTCAGTGGACTGCATCACCTTCCTTTGGAGGTTGGAGAAGGCCATATGACAGATGGCCTCACTGGTGCTGATCAGAAGATTCTTGATGACAGATTAAGACTACATTTCTGGGGAAGCTGGAACTGCGGTTAGTTTAGGCATTAGCCCTGGCTTGGTGACTTGGCCTAGCGATTCCGTTTTGGGCCTTTGGTTTTCCTCTTTAACACACACAGGGCTGGATGGCTTCACGGCACCTCAGGATCAGGATGTCCTCAGGACACGGCTGACCACGAGGAATAGAATCCCACCCCACCTGCTCAGGGAACAGCCACCTTGTGGCACGAGATTCCTCCCCTCGTCTGGGGACCGCCTCCTTGAGTGCTGTCCTGCCATCTGCACACATAGATGCTATCACCGTTGAGGGCTTTTTCCCAGATCAGGGTCCAGATGATCCCACTTTGCTTTGTTTTGTTTTTTAAAGATTTTATTTATTTATTTGAGAGAGAGAGAGAGAGTAAGTGAGAAAGAGAGCACAAGTGGGGAGGAGGGGCAGAGAGAAAAGGAGAAGCAGACTTCCCACTGAGCAGTGAGCCTGACTCGGGACTTGATCCCAGGACCCTGAAATCATGCTCTGAACTGAAGACAAGACGCTTCACAGACTGAGCCACCTAAGCTCCCCTGATATATTTTAAATATATATATATGTATATATATATATATTTATAAAATTAATTATTTTAACACATAAATATATTTATCTTGTAAGATACTTCCAAGATAGCTATGGCGCCTGAAAATATGAATTCAGAACACAGAGTAGATATTTTAGCTTGGTAACGGCACCTGGTTGTAAGATAGTTGCATATCACCCCTGGCCAGCACTCTCCAGCCTTCCTCACTGTGCTTCTGCTTGTGTAAACACCAACCACGTGCACATCATGAATGGCTCGGTTTGTGGCTTTCTTGCAGAGTGTCCCTGCAAAGGGTCCTTCTGTGCTTGCTACTAACCCCAACCCCATGGAAGGACTCATGGAAAAGTATCTCCATCAATGGTTGAAAGAACAGGTCTGGAGAAAAAGGGAAGTTTCCCAGAGCCATATCCTTTTATTACAAAACCCAAGCCCTATGGGATGAAATATTGTCCATTTTTCCAGCTCAGACTTTCAGCTAAATGTGTCACCATAATGCTGGCTGGATCTAACGCTCATTTTTCAAGCCTGCAAACTCCCCCTTGTCTCCAGGGCCCTGTTTTTAGCAGAAATATTTGTGCTGGGAATGGACATTCTGAAAGAGAACATAATGAAGTCTTCACTCAGTTTCAAATTTTTCAGAATGTTGCTCATAAGAAAACAAGAGGTTATGTTTATTTGGAGAAATTTGAATTGGTGCGACTGGCTGCCAGTACGACAGAATAAAACTTGAAAATAAATTGTAATTAGGGGAATCACTACTGAGGAAAAGTTTTGTAAATTAAAAAAAAAAAAGCATCATGCGCTGGTGACTCTATGTCTGTACAGGTTTCTGTCTTGTCTTCCTACAAAACAACATGGGAAAGTATAAAACCTGTCTGGGGACCCCCGGATATTGACACTGAAGACCCAGATAGAACTGCAGAGATGGAGAGGGGAAAATAATTTCCCAGGAGAAGAATGCAGCAAAGTCACAGTGCTCGTGACAAACCATACTGCACTCCCAAGAAAAAAGCCAAAAACGAGGAAATGATTTTTAAAGCTTCTTATTTTTTTAAAGATTTTATTTATTTATTCATGAAAGACACAGAGAGAGAGAGAGGCAGAGACACAGGCAGTGGGAGAAGCAGGCTCCCTGCAGGCTCAGGGCATGATCCTGGAGATTGGATCCCAGGTCTCCAGGATCATGCCCTGAGCCAAAGGCAGATGCTCAACCGCTAAGCCACCCAGGTGCCCCTTTTAAAGCTTCTTCTTCTTTTTTTTTTTAAAGATTTATTTTTTCATGAGAGATACACACACACACACAGAGACAGAGACACAGGCAGAGGGAGAAGCGGGCTCCATGGAGGGACCCCGACATGGGACTCGATCCTGGGTCTCCAGGATCACGCCCTGAGCTGAAGGCGGCACTAAACCGCTAAACCACCAGGCTGCCCCCTTTAAAAGCTTCTTAAAACCCGTGTATGCTCACTGAGCATATGCCTTAAACACTCGAACTTAGAACAAAGGAAATTCCTTTGGATTCGTGGGACTGATGCACTTACAGTACACACAGCTGCAGTACATTTGACTCTTCATTTAAAACACATTTACGGATTCGTTAAAAGTGCCCAGTGCTGTACTAAGGAGGTGCTGGTGAGTGAGATGCAGAGGGACCGTCTCCTCTCATCCCCTCTGGAGCTTGCGATCTAGAGGTTGGGTGTCTCCTGGGCACAGATGGCTTCCAAGACACAAATTAGAAGGTAAAATGCCTGACCCAGGGAAAATCCAAGAGCCAAGGAAGTGACAGCAGACAGTGGGTAGCAAGAACACCATAAAAATCAAAGGGGAGTCTTCCATGAACTTGTTCCCTGGGCCATCTGGAAAGGGGACAAGCAGGCTTACGCCACAGACCCAGTGACAGTCACCGCCCTCCACATGGGTCACAGCATTAGCCAATGTACACAGGGCGCCTGTCCCTTGCTACACACGTGGGATTTTTCATCTTCTGATGACACTTTGGCTCTTTTTATCAGCCCAGCATCCCATGTGGATGGCTATTTTATTTATTTATTTTTTTAAATGTTCTTTTTTAAAATTTTTTTAATTTATTATTTATGATAGTCACAGAGAGAGAGAGAGAGAGAGAGAGAGAGAGGCAGAGGGAGAAGCAGGCTCCATGCAGGGAGCCTGATGTGGGATTTGATCCCGGGTCTCCAGGATCGCGCCTTGGGCCAAAGGCAGGCACTAAACTGCTGTACCACCCAGGGATCCCGTGGATGGCTATTTTACCTGGACCACTTTATTTTAATTTTTTAAAAGACTTTATTCTTTCATTTACACACAGAGAGAGGGAGGACAAGCAGGGGGAGCAGCAGAGGGAGAGGGAGAAGCAGGCTCCCTGCTGAGCAGAGAGCCATGTGGGTTAAGATCAACAGGACCCCGGGATCATGACCCGAACCAAAGGCAGATGCTTCGCTGACTGAGCCCCCCAGGTGCCCCTCCCGGACCACTTTTAATTCCCTGGTCCAACTCGGCCAGTGGTCCTGGTACATCATCACATCCAACTGACTCAGCAACCAAAGTTGGCAAGGTTGAGCAGGCTGGACAACACGCCTGCAGCCCTGCCTGCCGAGCCAGAGGGGGCCGGCCCTGCTGACACCGGGAAGCGAGCATGAGACGGTAGCCCCACACCCAGCCCCATGTTGCAGATGATGGTGAGATACAACGGCATTTCAGAGCAGCTTTGTAAAGGCAAGTCAAAGTCTAGAAACCAAGCCCATATTTCCACAAATAGGTTTATAACTGAAGGTGGGTTGAAATCTAAGCAGGTGGTGACAGGCATATTCCAAATTGGAATTAAAACCACTGCAATTACTTCTGTAAGAGCAGACTCTCTCTGATTTACGACTTTGGGGCAGACCTGCAGCCTGAGGTAAGCTATATGCCAACGCTGCTGTCCAGGGAAGACTTCGAAATCATAAGCTACGCATAGCTACGGGGGGACAGTGGCCTGCCATCGCAATCTGTAAAGCGCTGTTCAATTTTCTGAAGCATTGACTGCCCCTGCCCTAAAAACAAGAAATGTGAGCAGAGCTATAATCCATTTCTGTGATACTTTAGACATCCGTGTGAAATGCACCGATTTCAGTCCAATGTAAGAATGATTGGTCTACCTATGGCCAGCCCCAAGGTAAGGATGTTTAAAAGCCCAGACACACTGCCAACTGCATTCTGTAGGGTGTCTCGCCTCGAATATACCCAAGTCCTCCAGAGCGCTAACCATTAGTTTTCTCTGTGTGAGATGTCACTAGCTTCTCCAGGATCTAGCATTGCCCTTAAGTCGCATTCTTTAGGGAAGTAGACAGCGATCGTTGCAGACATAAGTGAAAGTTCTGAGTTCCCATTCACAGAGAAGATATGACACTTGGGTGGCTCAGTGGTTGAGCATCTGCCTTTGGCTCAGGGTGTGATCCCGGGGTCCTGGGATCGAGTCGCACGTCAGGCTCCCTGCATGGGCCTGCTTCTCCCTCTGCCTCTCTCTGTGTCTCTCATGAATAAATAAATAAAATCTTTTTAAAAAATGAATTGTCAGTGTAAAATGAACAGTTGATTCCCCGGACAACTTACATGTTCAAGTGTGATCTCACTTCCCTGTGACAAAGAATCTCTCACAGGCAAGGCAAATATTTGCTCTTGCACACGAGGTCATTCATCATTCTGTGCTGTTAGCAAGTTAAGACCTAGGGATTGATTATTATTTGGCACCGAAATGCAACCAGCACCCTTAGCTTGAGGTGGAAAATGCATAGTATGTACTTGCAGTGACCCCTTGCCGCCACTCTGGAGCCTCCCGGGAGTGAAATCACTGGGTCTCTCGATGGAGATGGAGGAGCAGGTCCATCCAGCAGGTTTCAGGGTATGGGGGACACACGCTCCACAGGCCCAGGCTGAAAATTAAGAGCCACGTGCAGGCTTATTTCCTTATTTGCCCTGTTCTGTCTTCTATTCCTTAGCATTGACTTGAATTTTCCTTTATTCTTTTCTTCTCATCTTTAAAATTAAGAAAAAAAAAAAAAAGATTACTAAGCAGGGCAGCTGAGTGGCTCAGTGGTTGAGTGTCTGCCTTTGGCTCAGGTCGTGATCCTGGAGTCCTGGGATCAAGTCCCATGTCGGGCTCCGTGCATAGAGCCTGCTTCTCCCTCTGCCTGTGTCTCTGCCACTCTGTCTCTGTGACTCTCATAAATAAACAAATAAAATCTTTTTAAAAAATGATTCCTAAGCACTAAAATCTAGAGAATTTCACGTAATAAAAGGAGAGGTCAGAACTAGCCCTGAGCTGAATTGTCATATTTCCTTGACATAGTAATGCCGTCTACGCAAGTGACATCATTCAAAGAAAAACGTGAAGAATTTAAGGAATCAGAATTTTCACTCTCTCCCAAAATGAAAAGAAAAATTAAGAGAAAAGACGCATGAATTTTATTTCCCTTTTAGACCCAAGCAAATAAAGACAGAGGGAACAAAGGGGGTATAAGAGGGACGCACATTTTTTGGAAGCTAAACCAAATGCCAAAGGTAAGGCAATTCAAGAAGAAATCCCATTTATCGCACAAAGCTTCTAAGTGTTTGGGAATCAATGAGCAAACAGACAAACTGGGTGCCCGCAGCTCTGGGGCTGAGCAAGCCTCTCCGGGTGGGCGCAGCTTGCCAACTCCGTCCATGGAGGGGGAGATGGCTGTGTGTCCCCTGGGCCAGATAAGTCCAGTCCTCTGCTACTGCTTCTAACCTCCCTCCCTCCACTCTGTCCCAGGAAGAACAGTGGGCGCACTGCCCCTGAGGCCAGGATCTCCTTTGAAACATCCCCAGGCCAGTGTTCTCGCCGTGGTGGGGGCTCTATTAGGGCTGCAGCATTCACACAACTTGTGGCCACCAGAGGGGCCCATTCTCTCTTCTGCTCTCCCAGATACAGCCCACATGCATCGGGCACCTGCCCACTGCACCTGCCTCACTGCAGGGGACACGCATCCAGCTCCACGAGTGTCCTGGTGAAGCTGCCACCACCAGACCAGGGCTGAGGGCTAAGGCTCCCACTCTCTGCTTGTGGTGGGATGGGAATTAGTCCAGCTTTGCCCCATTGAACCCTCCTCTGCACCCCTTCAGCCCCCCCCCACCACACACACACACAGGCCCATCCTCACGTCTTACTGGTCATCAGTAAGTGATTCTGGAATGTTTACAAGGTGGTCTTTCTTGAAGCTCACTGAGAAATCTGTTATCTTTCCCTCCTTGCTTCCTTATCCAGAGCTTGCAGTGGACCATTCTGTTGCCATAATTAATAGAAAATTCCTATTTCCTACTCCACCTCTCCCAACAGACTGGGAATCTTTGAAATCAGAGACAAAGTTGTATTCATGACCATGTTACTAAGTCCTAGCCCAGGAACTGTTGCAAAGCAAGTTCTTAGTAACCATTTGTGAATTAGATATCTGAGGGCCTTATAATTAAGGAAATAACAAGACATGATGAGGAATGGACTGAAATGGAAACCTTGGAAAGGCTACCACATACAGTTGTACAGGTTGTGCACTGCTCAAATAAGGCACTATTCACATACATGGTCATATAAAAGATGTTCCCTAGTGTTGATGGGATATAATGTGAAGCAGATCCCATGGAAGCCTTGTGTGGGTCGGGGGATTGCAACTAAAGTTATCTGTCTCTCTTAATCTCTTTCCCTTTTTAAGCTAATCCTGGCCGATTCTCAGGTGAAATCTCCAGCTAATCTCAGCAAATGAAGGTCTATCAGATCACAGTTGCCTCCAAAGTGAGAAAGTGAATCATAAAACTGAATCCTAAAGCCAGCTGGTGTGCTTTCATACATAGCTCAGACTCTATTCAACAAGATCATTTTCAAAACCATCTCAAGTAAAAAAATATTACTGTTTCACATCAGGATATAGAATTAATTGCACAAAAAACTGTAATATTAAGGCTGGGACTCAAAAGGGTGGGTAATACAAACACAAAGGATATTAGGAATAAGGACATTGTTCCAGATTCAGTAAAGACATCTCTTTTCTAAGAGCGATGAGGTACCCAGGTAGGCAAAGGAGTGGAATCACCTTCTATCTCAAAGCTGGAAAGTGAAGAGAAGCCATTACAGGGGCTATCTCTACACACAGTTTGTGTTGATGTTTTCCACAGTGGATTTAGGCTCGTCCATCGAACTGCATGTTTCAAAGGAAGAGTCTATACAGAGGTTTTTCTATCTTTTTGACAGTGTGAAGTTCACGGTCAGGGGTGGGCTGCTGACGTCTGGATGACAAGTGCGGGGCTGGGTGGAGCTCCAGCTCAGGCACAGCTGGGCTGATGGAGAAGCAGAACGCACATGGATGAATAAAATACTGAGAACGTCTCCCGGAATACAAAGCAAAGCACTGAACAAACGGAAGACACACACACACACACACACACACACACACACACACACACCTTTAGTGAGAACGACATGGGTCTTGCCAGAGGAGTGCTAATTCATAAATCACACTCACTTTCATAGATTAACCGACAGACATAGCAAAGCAAAATCACTGCCATTTGAAGATAGAAGTAGAATCTCCCAAGTGGAGGGGAAGAAAACAGAAACCCCGAATAAACACAGGATTCCAAAGGAAGCGTGAATGGAGGGAAATAAACAAAGGGAAAACAGAGAGAGAAGGGTCCCTTCCTCACAGACCATCTTCATGCCTCTCTATGTGGTCACTCGGGAGGGATCCGGGGTCCCTGTCGCCGCCTCCCCACTCGGGAGGCTTCTCTGACCCTGGCAGTGTGACTTGATCTCTCTCTCTGTGAACCTGAAGACACGGATGCCTGGTGGTACCATCATAATAATACAATAACAATAGCATCTTACTGTTGTCCACGGCCAGCATCCGCCGCCCTTCCTTGGCCTTGGGACCGCGCTTCCTGAGCGGGTGTAGGGCAAACAGCCCTCCCTGGCTCGTGCTTCGCATCCAGTACCACACTCAAGAACAGCCAGGGATGCACCAAGCCCCCTTGAGGCGTCTTAGCAGCTGCTGCTACTGGTTCAGGGACAAACGTGGGTCTGTAGAAAGGCCCCAGAGGAAGCGTTGCTGACTTCAGAGGGACTAAGGAGCCCTCTGGAAATCTGAAAGCATTGACAACTGAGCGCAGTGAACACAAGGGCACATTTTTCAAGAGGTAGCAGGTTGGAGCTATTTGATGAGTGGCTTCTGGACTCTGACTCCACGTAGAACTGGAATAATGGCATTCTGACTGCCCACGGTGGGCTCCTGCTGGCTCTTGGAAAGTCCTGAGTGGAGGCTCACCACTCTCCTTGGGTCCCCAACCAGCTCGCCCCAAGACGCTGACCTAATTCCTAATGGAGCTGCATGAGCTGACCCCTGGCCGGCCAGCTTCTTAGAACCTAACACCCAGGCTCCGCTTCTGCTTCTTGCCTCCCTTCCTGTACCGCCTCGCTGAAGGGCCCACGTAGGAGAGGCACCCAGACCCTGATATCACATCTTACTGGCGGATTTGCGACCAGCGCCAATCCCCAGTCTACGGACAGACGCCACCAGGTCAAGACCAAAGAGGGCTGGCCCGTACTGCCGACAGAGGGTAAGCCATTATCTGGGGGCTGCTGCTAGAAAGGATGGAAGGATGGAGGGAAGCTTCCTTTCCCACTGGATATGAACCTGGAGACCGTTGACCCTGGACCTGGAGACTGCCCATCGGAGGTACAGCGAGAGGACCTATGTCTGATGACCCCCAGGGGACAGGTGTGCCTCCATCTCGATGGATGTTCCGGCACAGGAGCTAAAAGTGTTCTCCTGTTGTGTAAGCTAGATTCATGAGTGTGTGTGTGTGTGTGTGTGTGTGTGTGTGTGTTTGTGACTTGCAAAAGAAACAGAGCCACTTGACTTATGCCATAAAGTCAGGACCACATAGTTATCTTCGTCTCTCTGGATTTTCAAATGTGAAAAAATATTGACACAAAATGTCTAAAGAAAGAGGAGAAGGAAGAATGGGAGAGAGGAGGAGGAGAGAAAGATGAAAGAGGGAGCCAGAGGGATATTCAGGCTTTAATTGAACAAAGGCTAATGAATTGGAGGCCTGATAATTACCATAAATGCTTGTTCTACCCCAAGGACTGCCACCCATTAAATAAAATGCACTGTTCAGGCAGGGTGGACTTGGTATCACAGTCCCTTGGGTGCTTGGCAAAACTAAACCTCTTCCTTTAAAACCTCATTTCAGAAAGTAATTTTGGCTGGATTGTAAATTATTTGGGTCAGCGGGTTTTGATAAACAAGCTTGTTCTAAACTGATCCACCAGAAAAACCATTTCTAAAGACAATTAAAAATGGATTGTTTTTCATGCATCAAGAGCAGCGTTGGTGGAGGTCTATCAGGGGATCCAGGTGAGCGATATATATAACCGGTAGCACGGATGACCCCCTCCTAAGACTCCAATCATGAAATTTTGGTCCTTTGTGGCCACACAGAGCAAAATGAAATGAAGGATTCTGGGTCTATATCAAAACAAAACTTTTTTTCTTCAGAAAATTAACAACGTTTGGGCTTCCTTTGCTTTTGAAAGAGGCAATACAGATGAAAACAGGAGAATGAAGACTAGTTCCATAAATTGGAGAACTATTTTGTTCCCCTTTTATAAGCTGGGAAAAAGTGGAGTCCAAGATTATTGTTATGATGGCTGGTTTGGGAACGTGGAATGAATGACTTCATGCTGCTGGAGGGGAAGGGAGCAGGCTGGGAAGGGGGGGGTACATGCTGGCAGGTGGCGGGCAGGGGGAGGGGGGCTTGCCACTGACTCAGAAGAGCTGGCAGGTGGCACAGGTGAGCAGGATGGAGGTGGAGGGGGTGGGGAGTGGCCACCTGGAGGGCTCACTCGCCCTAAGTCAGACACTACTGCTCCTGTGTTTTCCAGGAGCACCAAAATTTTTCACTGAGCTGTTAATTTTCTATGGCTACATCACAAGTCGCCATGAACTTGGTGGGTTAAAGTCCCCGCGTTGTTATTTCCTGCTTCCCTGGGTCAGAAGTCGAGGCGGGCTCCACTGGGTTCTCTGCGGTGGGTCTCCCGAGGCAGAAGTCAAGGTGGTGACAGAGGGACCTTCCTTCCTGGGCTCAGCTTCCCACCTCATCCAGAATATTGGTAGAATTAACCTTCTTATGTTTTCCAGGTGAGCCCTGCACCTTCACGTCAGCAACCACACATCAAATCTTTCATGTTTCCCATCTCCCTGACTTCCTCTTCCTTGCTGAACCAGGAGAAAGCCCTGCCTTTAAGGGTTCAGTGATTAGCTGGGCACCCCCTCCTGAAGAACTCGGGATAATCTCCCTATTTCGAGAACAACTAACTCGAAGCCTGAATCACACCTGCAAAGACTCTTGCTATATAAGGTAACCTATTTACACGTGAGACCTCAGGAGTAAAGGATCTAGGGACTTAAATTCTGCCTGTCGTAATGAGACGATACACAGCTGCATTTTATCTAAGATTTCTGAATTTTTAATTATTAGCAACTATTCAACGTTTGTTTTCACATTGTTTTTTTGCCCACCAATGACTCTTCTTCTTGGGTAGAGAAGCAGCCACATGCTTCTCAAATACAACCTTTGCTTCAAATTATCACGGACACCAGGAGAGCACTAAATTAGAATACCAATTTGGCCACTGAAATCTATGTCTACACTCAATTCTAGGGGGCTGTGTTGCCTCCAGGGATGTAAGACAAAACAGCTCTGTTTGTCTTGACGTCGCTGTCCAGGGCAGGGCAGGGCAGGGCAGGGAAGTGGGGTTTACTGCTCCATAGAGTCATTCAGGGATCCAGCCACTTTTCAGCTTGGGGATCTGCTGTGTTCTTAGGAGTCATCTTTTTTATAAGCAGTCAATGGAGGAGACAGAGACAGTGTGGAGAAGTCAGACCCGCTCTCAGGTGCTGCAACCCAAAGGATTCAGATGTTACCACTGCTCACGTCCACTGGTGAGAACTGGTTCTCTGACCTCTGTGAGTGCAGGTGACCTGGGGAAATGTGATCTACAATGTACTCAAGAAGAGGGAAAAGCAGATATTTGTGGCCTTGAAAGAATCTGCCACAAAGACAAACAAGGCAATTGGAAATGCGCTTTCACTACTATAAAAAAAAAATGTATAGCATCAGCACAATTAAAAATCCCCATGGAAATAATGCACTATGGGAAATATATCTGTGGATTTCAAAATCCAGTTTGAGAGACACTTTGGATTAAAAGATATATGGCCAAATATTTTTACTCACAAAAGCTTTCTGTGTGTCTGTAAAATATAATTTATTACTAACACAGTGATTGATTAAAACACAACTCCTCAGAAGCCTGGAAGCACTGCAGAAAAGGTGGCTTCTGTCATAAACAGAACATTCCAGGGAAAGAGCAGAGGAAGAAGGTGCTGCCATAGCTTGCTCGCTCTCCTCACCATTTCCCTTCTCCTTTTCCACATCTGTAACTGCAATTAAAGGTATTTGGTGAGACAAGAAATGTGCTCAGCTACTACACTTCACTCCCCCGCCTCTGCTGTAGCCAGGTTTGGGCGTGGGGCTGAGAGCTGGTCAAGGGAATATGGGTGGACTTATTTGGTGGGATTTTGAGGAAGGTTTCTGGAAGACGGAGTGACTCAGCCAGGGGACACAGTAGGGACAGCCAAGCCACAGGGCAGAGAGCAAGATTAAAAAATAATTTGGCTGCCCATGCTGTTGTTTGTGGTCGTGGTATCTATTCTGTCTATCCACACATCTCCTCATCTCTCTCTCTCTCTCTCTCTCTCTCTCTCTATCCATTTCTTCTATCCAGCCAGCCATCTACAACTAGACTGTTTACCTATCTATTATCTAATATTTAACTAAACCCCCATTTTGAGACATTTATATTGCCTCAGAAATGCTGCTGTTGTGGTTGTAAAAAAAAAAAAAAAAGCACTACAAATAACCTTTCTTCCCATGTATCTACACACATCCCTATTTTCTTAGCCTAATTCCAAGAAGCAAAATTACTTGGTTGAGAGGCATACTCAGTTGTAAGCATGCAGATTGTCCCGATCCTTTCCTGAAGTTTTCGCTTGCACCAGGGAGGTCTGAAATGTACTTTTCCATTTTGTGAAGTTATTGGCAATCTTGTTAGCATAAAGAGATATCTAATCGTTGCTTTAATTTATAATTTATTAATTGCTATTGAATTTGAACCTTAAATAATGCATCCTTTGGCCATTCGCAGCTCATGCTTCATAGATTTCCTATTCATTGTAGCCTGTGATTTATATTTCATTTTTTTCAAAGTGTGGGATGTATTTTAAATTGCGGAGTTCATCTTCTGGTTGTATCTGGATCCCCATCTACAGTGCTGTGAGCCGGGTATGATAATCACAATCTACTGCTCTAAGAGAGGACACTAGTGCTCAGGAGAGTTAACTGCCTCCTCCAAGGTTGTCCGCAGAGGGTGAAGATGAAGATGTGACCCTAAAATCCTAAATCCCATAGTCTTCACCAGAAGAATAGATAATGTTTCCCCAGCCGCTTTTTCCTCTGCAACATCCATCACAGAAAGATGTGTGGTCAGCTTGTAAGAGGAAGGAGGAAACAAGAACTACAACAATCCTTGGCCATGTCCTTGCAACATCGGGTTGGGAATCTGCATGAAGATGGCACAGGGTGGAGGATGAGCTGCTGACTGGGGGACAGGAAGCAGCTTCCACCCTTACCGGACTCTGGCCTAAGCAAGTCACCCTGTGAGCCCAGCTTCCTGCATCTGAAACAGGAGAGGGGTAGTTTAAACCTCTCCTGCTGGGATCCCTGGGTGGCGCAGCGGTTTAGCGCCTGCCTTTGGCCCAGGGCGCGATCCTGGAGATCCGGGATCGAATCCCACGTCGGGCTCCCGGTGCATGGAGCCTGCTTCTCCCTCTGCCTGTGTCTCTGCCTCTCTCTCTCTCTCTCTCTCACTGTGTGCCTATCATAAATAAATAAATAAAATAAATAAATAAATAAATAAATAAATAAACCTCTCCTGCTGATTTCACCATGGTCACAACCAGGTCGTAACATCAGAAGGCCAGTGTGAATAACAAAACCTCTGTGATAGCACGTCTTCTAGTAAGGAGTCAACATGAGAAATTAAATACCCTTAATGTTCTAGCAAATAATATGATGCATATAAAATGGCTTTGAAGATATGAGCTGTTCAGTCTACATGTGTGGCATCGTGATTGAATTTTTACCTCTCCTAAGTGTCAGACTGAAAGACCCCAACAAATGTGCAAATCTTAAATTTTTTACATCTTGATAGGTTCATCTTGAGAGGCGAAACCTCTCCAAAGATCGAGTCTCTGCGTGAATTCAAAATACTTAGGAAGTGAGATTTCTTGTTTGTGTCAGAGTCCTCTCTCGCCCCAGGATAAGGCCTTTTTGATGGGTAGAATGAGGTTCCAGAGTTTCACAGGGACCTCGGCATGACCTGGGATCCCAATGATAAAGACATTTGAATCCCAGAGACTTCCCAAAGGACAAAGCACACCCACTGTCATAGAGTACTCCTGCTTGAATCCATAATGTAGTTTTAGAAACAATCACCCACCAGAAAGAACTGATTTAGGCTGCTTGGTGTTCCCCATAGCATAGTGTTCCGAGGTCAAGTGTTCTAAATGAGAAGACGTAGGAGGAGCCAGTCTCCTAACACCTGACCCTGGAAACTAGCATAGTTTCACTGTTAGTAAATTCTCTTTGCCTGGCAAGGCCACAACATGCCAACATTCAAGGGAAGGAGACATAGACAGTACTTTCAGGGAAAGGAATTCATGGTCGACATTAATTTTCCACCCAGAGAGAGGGCTAAATGTTATTCTTCCGTTTACTCCCTCAATTGCGTGCACTTACTCAGTGAACAACTTGAACAGTTGTGCAAGGGGGCTTGACCAGGAGAGTTCCCCAAATGTGCATTCTTTGCAAATTATTTCTCCCAGACAGATTAAGATTAGGAACTTCTTTCAAAGCACAGTTTGCCGATTCCCCAGCTGACACATTTTAGAGATATTTAGTGTCACTGAAATGGTTGCCCAAATGTGTGACGGTACATTTCACGCACAGTAGATGCCCATAGGGACATCCAGGACATCACTTCAGGTAATGCCATGATGACATAATTAAGTTCCAGGTAAGAGCGACTCGCCTCACTAACCTCATGAATAATGACGGTGCAAAGTTCAGTGATGAAATGTCTTTGATGTTATTGTGCAACAAGAACTTTCCAGGACTTAGCCAGACAGTGCAGCCTTATCCCAGCAGCGGGACTCAGGCACAGAGCACACGGAGCCTCCTAATCAGAAAGGAGCCACCCTGGGTCCCGGCTCGCTCATTCCAAATTCCTGGAGAAGACAATTCATCAGATCATCCTATACAACTTGATTTTTTCTCTTCACCGAAAATGAAAGCGAACGGCCTCGCCACAGGCGATACTGCGCTAAAGTAGTCAGAACCACTAAGCTGAGAGCATTCTAAAACTACAATGAATTAGGACCTTTGTAGGGTGAAGAGGAGGGTGGAATTCATTGGCTTGATCTGATATATACTCTGTTCATCTAATTTCTGAATGCAAGACTGAAATGTGGCGGCAGATTATTGCCAGATTGTATAAGGAGCTCTAAAGGGAACTTGATCCCAATTACTCTGGGAAGACTGGTCCCTTCAAAGTTTCCTGCCGCCTGAGCATCCCCCGGCCCAATCCCGAGGCATCCCCCGCCTCCTTCACACCTGGGCCATCCTCCCAGGACCGGGGAACCCCACGGCTTAGGAGGACTGAGCCTGTCCCCGATCCCTGATCACCGCTGGCACTGCCCTGCCTGGCCTGCAGGGCAACTCGGGGCATAGAGATGAGCTGAGGGGCCTTCATGGGCTGAACCGGATCTGTTGGAGAAGCCCCTGGACGTCTCCTGGGGTGTGGGAGGGGAAAGCTTCCACGGTGCACAGTGAGGAGTAAGGAGGCTCGGGCTCTTGGCAGGACTGCGCCCTGGAGCGTGGGGCCGCAGTGGCCGGGGCTCCGGAGAGCTCCCTGAGGGCGCTGCAGAGATCCAGTGGGGCCGCCCTCAGGCCTTGTCCCAGGGCCGATCCCCGCGGTTCTCGGCACCCGCGAGAACTATTATATTCTCCTTTTTTTTATTTATTTATTTATGATAGTCACACACACACACACACACACACACACAGAGAGAGAGAGAGAGAGAGAGAGAGAGGCAGAGACACAGGCAGAGGGAGAAGCAGGCTCCATGCACCGGGAGCCCGACGTGGGATTCGATCCCGGATCTCCAGGATCGCGCCCTGGGCCAAAGGCAGGCGCCAAACCGCTGTGCCACCCAGGGATCCTATATTCTCCTTTTAAAAAAGATTGAGAAGGAGGTTTTCTACTCGACGCCCCAAGCCTCCTAAGTGGACCAGCTCTGCGCTGGTAATAGTTGTGTCCTCTGTGATGTGGTTACGAGCCTTCCTCTTTAACTGATGATCAATATTCTGTCCCCACAGAATGCTGTGCTCCGGCCTTTGGGTATTTCCCTCAGATAGGAGACAGCATCAAAGAAAAGAGAAGTTAGAACAGGACAAGAGCTTTGCTGGAAGAGAAGAGTGTACACCGGTTACGAGTGGGGTTTCAGTGGGGCTGGTTCTTGGAGGGAGACTAGCACCCAGGACGTTTCTGCAGGGGTCCTGGCAGGACCGGCATCTACGGGAAGCAAGGAAGGGCCACAGCATCTGGAAGAGGCAGGAGACGCGCTGCAAGGTGGCTTCATCCACGCAGGCCTCAGCTACCCCATGGGAGCTCTGACCCAGGCCACCCCCGGAGGCCAAGTGGCCTTGGGAGGGCAGCTCTCTCCAGCTGCGCACTGTCGTGGAGAAGCTTCCAGGGGAGTGATCCCTTCCATCATTGAGAGGGTCCGGGTGGTACCTCTCAGCAGCCCTACAGAAAGGAGGCAGCTCCCCACCTGTGGCCTGCTTCCCAATGTGTCCCTGCCGCCCGCCCCCTGCCAGCTGCTGCTTCATGACTGCCCAGAGACGCCCTTCCCAGCTCACTCCCTGCCCGGGTCCTCTTTGCTGGGGGGCTTGAGGGCACGTTGAGACCAGGGGGATGACTGCCAAGCTGATAGAGAAGGAACAGCCTCTCTGCTCCCCCCAGAATCCCACTGGACGCCATGGGCCGCTCGGTTCTTACTCCTTAAAATCCAAGGATCTGAAACTTTTCTTATAATTCTTTGATTCACTCATTACTTCAAATACCTCCTGTTTCATTTGTTTAAAGTTTAAATGGATTCACCGTCTTCAGCAAAAGCATCCTTGCCTTCACGGCTATGGGTACACAGAATGGGATGTTGTGCTGTCAGGCACGGGGCAGGAACCACACTGTAAACTGCATTTGCACACTTTCTTGCAACCTGGTACATGAAGTTGCAAAGGCAATCTCTATGAGCAAATACCAGAACTTGTCTCTCTGTGGGTCCTTCTTACCAGACACTCAATCCTAGAACAAGCTCACCCTCCCCAGAGGGAACTAGAATCTTTGTGTGTGTGTGTGTGTGTGTGTGTGTGTGTGTGTGTGTGTGTGAACCTACATTTTTGTGGGCTTTTCCCTCTGGAAACTACTCTGTGATTGGAGGAGGGCTCTGTGGTCTTGGATAGCTAACCCAGGCCTTTCTGGGCTCATTCGGTGCACCTGCAGCCTCTTTGTGGGAGTGAGGGAGGGTGCACAGAGTGATGAGATGAAGGTGAAGCTGATTGCTTGGAGGGGAAGAGTGCTTGCTCACCTTTGCTCAGTCATTTAACTGCCCTCTGCAGAGAGAAACCCCTCCTCCATCGCCATACCCTAGGGCAAGACTCAGGGAAGGAACACACACTCCTGAGGACAGTTTCTCAGAGAAAGGCTGAGCTGGAAAGGTAACGAACCAAGAGAAATAATTAGTTTCTAATGAGAATGCCGATTCCATCCCTAACACCACGCCTCCAGCCTGGAGGAGAGCCGCACAGACGGACTCACTCTCTGTATGATACAAAAACAAGGCAAACATATGTACACGGCAATCATGTGCATGTTCTGCAGGCCCATGTATGTATGAAAACACCTGGATGAAGGTCTGAAATAATCCATACACCGACGGCACGTTATGTATGAGTTGGATGCTAGGATAAGGTTGGGACATATACATTTTAATCATTTATATTAGATTGCAGTTTAATTTTAATATATTACATATTTTTAGAATCTTTATGTTGAAATCTCTTCAATTAAAATTTTCAATTTCAATTTTTACATTTGCGTATGCATTACTTATGTAACAAAAATTAATTTTAAAAGGTTTTTTTTAAAGATTTTATTTATTTATTTGAGTCAGACATCTAGAAAGAAACCATGAGCAGGGGGAGAGGAAGAGGGAGAGGGAGAAGCAGTCTCCCCACTGAGTAGGGAGCCTGACATGGGTCTTGATCCTGGGGCCCTGGGATCATGACCTGAACCCAAGGCAGACACTTCACTGACAGAGCCACCCAAATGCCCCCAATTTAAACAGATTTTAAGGGATGCCTGGGTGGCTCAGCGGTTGAGTGTCTGCCTTCGGCTCAGGGCATGTTTCCAGGATCTGGGATCGAGTCCCACATCGGGGTCCCTGCAGGGAACCTGCTTTTCCCTCTGCCTGTGTCTCTGCCTCTCTCTGTGTCTCTCATGAATAAATAAATAAAATCTTTAAAAAATAAAAAAATAAACAGATTTTAAAATGAAAACAACCCTCTTTCCTATGCAGAAACAGTGAACTGATCTTACAGTGTTTACCAGGCAGGTTACGAGGTCTGCAAATCCCCCCATATGCCCAAACCTCACATCACCCATGGTCACTCATTGATAAGAACAACAGGAGGAAAAATGGTCCCAAATCCAATTGTTAGATGAACACATTTCCTCTTCAACAAATGCTGATCACATATCAGCTGCTAGACGCTCTTCCTCTACTGACATGTGGCAGGAAATTCCCACAATCGCTAACAGACAGAAAATCATCCTTATCACCAGCATGGTCATCATGGATTTCCAGTCCTCATTGCTCCTTGAGGTTCCTCTGGGAATCTGGGTTGCAGTCTCCGGGTCAAGCTGCCCGATAAGCCTTCTCTCTCCCCACCACCTATCCCCACGAGCACCCATCTGCAGTGTCACACAGTCTCCAAGATAATAGAGTGTGCACAGCGTCTGGGTGATAGATATCAGATGTGTGTGTATATATGTGAGTGTGTGTGTATGCATGTGTGTGTGTATATATTCCTGTACACATATCCCTATACATATTCCTGTGTATACACAAATATGTATGTGGGCATGTGTGTGTGTATAAAATATATATATTTCCAGCAAATCAAATAGGATTGCTGCTCTGACAGCAACAAGGACAGTTCGCTTCTCCGACAGCACCAGTGTTTCTCTTTCATGCTAGTTAACATTTTCATTAATGACTAATGAAACATGGATAATTGTTTTATGCATGAGGACAGAACCCTTCCCGTGATGGGACTACCAGGCTGGGCATCTGGCATCTCATCGTCTCTAGGGCTAGCAACCCACAACTCAGCGAACACGATGCATCAGCTGGGAGTAGCCCCCCACCCCAAACGTGTGGTGCTACAGCAGAATGTGCAGATCTGGGGACCCAGTTAATCCCTGGGTCAGAGTCAGGGTACCACGGGTTGAATGTCCCAGAGCTCTTACTCTACCACGGTCCATGGGAGCTCCATGTCTAACTGAGGGCAATGACAGAAGCATGGCTTTCCGTAACGCACTATCCAGGGGGTGCTCTACTTCTGTACATGGCCCCCTGCTCTGCACTGAGGTCCCTCTTCCAGAAATGAGCTGCAAAGTTTGCTCACCCTGGGGGCTTGATAGAAGTGGCTTCAGAAGCTGGAGGGGCGAGAGCAGAGGGTAGAGGAAGAGGAAGAGTGGGGGAAAGACATGGAAAGTGTAAGAACGTGGAGGATAGCCCAGGAGTCAGGGGCTGGTCCGGAGTCACCGCTGGATGGGCAGGATGCAGAGGCTGGCATCACCCTGGTGGGAGTGTCCTGTCCTTGGCCTTGACAAACAGGAAGGTAATGTCCTTGGCCACTTCTATGGAGTGGACCGTCCCTCCCGATGGCGTCCTGAGAGTGAACCGAGACACTGCACGTCATCCGGCAGCACAGAGCTCAGGACACGGACGTACCCTCTCTGTGGGGCTCAGGACCCAACATTTGGTGGATCTGCGCAGAGTACAGATCTCCACAGCACCCTGGGACCTGTTCTTCCCTGGATTCTGAATGGATCGTTGGTTCTCCTGATTTCCGTCAGAACAGAAAGGGAAAAGCGTGAGAGGGGACAAGTGGCCAATAGGAAGGCAGGCTAGGTTCCCACAAGTGACCAGGGCCACAGCTGGCGCCTGTCCCCAACTCCCGCCACAGTTCTCTCTGCTTCTACATCCATTTGAACATTTAATTTATGGATGCAATTAATAGAAACCAATCAGGCAAGGCTTTGCACACAGTGCCATGTTCAACAACAGATGTTTCCAATAGTGATTATGTTAGAATAATAACAACGTGGGAAAAACGCCTGGTCATCAGTACTGGGTTGTGCAGGCTAATGAGAGTGATGGTCTCACCAGATCACGGCCGGTGAAGGAGCTTAGTGGCCAGAAATCAATGCAGTCCTGCAGGTGGCCCACTCGTGTGCCTGGCACGCGGTACATCCTCAACTGTCATCTGTTTACTTTATCAGCACTACCATTACCACATACGAGTGCTGCGATGTGATTACTAATACTCCATCACTGCGTTTGTATGTTGGGCTGTAGTTTGGCCAATCTATGCTCGGCCGAAAAGAAGAGCTTCTTTGGTTCGGACAAGTGGTTCTTAAACTTTCTAATCTCAGGAACCCTTTGCATTCGTTAGAGTTTATCCAGAGGCCTAAAGTACTTCTGTTGGGGTGGGGTTTCCTCCCATGCCAATGAATGCAATCCCGCTTAAATCTATCTGACAAAAATACCTCTGTGAGCAGAGCATTCAGATAAAGACAGGACTGCCAGCTTGAAAGATTCCTGCTGGCTTCCTACGGGAAAGAAAAAGAAAAGCCAAACTTCTCAGCAGATACCCTCCAAGAGCCATGGGCCTGGAGGCAGCAGGCTTGAGCTTAGATTCTTGTTCTGTCCTGAACTCCTGAGGGACCTCAGTGGGAGCCACCTCCCCAACTATGTGCTCAGCTGTGCAAGCAGGACGTCAGCCCAGAAGAAGCTATGCATTCCTCCGGCTGTGAGGACTTGGTGCCTGGTTCTTCCTTATCTGTTGGAAAGTCTGGTATTAACACAGATGCATGGGTCTCAAGGAAGGAGAACCTACCCATGTGCCAGCCTAAAGGCACCTCCAAGGTGGGGGGAATATGGATTCACAAAGCCCTGAGTGTGACATTTGGTTCAACCACTCATTACCTGCTGCATGACCTGGGGCAAGTCACTCCTTAGCCTCACGCCTCCTCTCAAGGGCTCAGTAGTGTCTTGATATCAGAATGGGATGCCATTACTCCACTTGTAGCTGGAGCCCCAACCTGAAGCCCTACAGAGAGAGAGAGAGAGAGAGAGGTGGCCAGAGGCATCTGACAGGTGGAATTCAAGGTTGGCATCTTTCCTGCTCACCAGCGACCAGGCCATGATGGGAAGACTCCTAGTGCTGTGTGATCTCAGGTTCCCATCAGCAGAAGAATGCTCCTTCTTTCATGGAGCAAGGCCATAGACCTCCCCCCACCGCCGCCCCAGGAGGGCTCTGGATAACCAGAGATGAGGCTCATGCCCTAGCTCTACCATTCCCTCGTTCAACAGCAAAATGAGGATGTTACTTCTCCAAACGGATGCCAGAACATCATTCACCATGCATCCCCCACGTCCGCTCGCTGTGCAAGGCTGAGTGCCTCAGTCCTCATTTGGCCTCTTGTTCTGTGTAATCAAGAGAGCCCTTACAGTCTGCTCACCACCAAAGCCACATGGCAAGAGTTTAAATTGTGAATCGAGTGCCACAACATCAGTGAGGGGCCCTTTCCCTCCTACTGAACACAAAATAAGTATGTCCCCAGGAGCCCTGGGCCCTGTCTGATATCCGAGACACATTCACAGACCCGACCTTGGACCTGAGCAGGATGGGAGGCACCTGGAGAGGAGGGCAGGGAGCATTCCATGTGGACTGAGGGAGCGAGGCTGGGAGGCTCACGGGCCTCCTCTGGCTCATTCCAAGATTTCCCTGCATGACGCAGAGACAATTCCAGAATGTCAGCTCTTAACTGGAGATGCCAAAGACAGACATGAACAAAAGAGCTAATTAATATTGAAATCACAGTGGTGCTGATGGGAAGAAAGCCTCGGGAAGGCAGCAGTACCCATCCTCAGGCCAACAGGAAATACATGCCCGTCCCCAATTAGGAAGGTACAATAAAAGTCCAAATCGCCCACACAAAGCAGGACAAAATCAGGCAATAACAGCCAAGCTGCCTGACAACTTATTCTTAGCCGCCTGGCTCCTGGTGATGGGCAAAGGGAAGGAAATTCATGCCCAGAAATAGAATAACAGTGTTCTCTATAGGAATTTTTGCCAAGCACTGCTAAGAGAGAAAGAATCGCCTTAAGCCTCCTTTGGATTTCTCTGTCTCCCTCTAAATAAAATTAGGATCAGTCTGAGAGCTCCTTGGAAGCTTGTTGTAGCCCAGCACCGACATGGACCCTTTTGAGAGAAGTCGGTGAGGAGACCATTGTGAGCCCCCTGCCGCCTCTTCATCGATGCCCATGGGGTTCTGACAATGTCCCCTTTCCCACCCCGCTCTGCCTGTGACAGGGGGTCATCTTCTATCTCATGTCCTGCTGTCCCAGGGCGGGAAGGTCAGACCGGCACCCCAGGCCACATGTGCTCGCAGAGCTCTTTCAACCCGATGACTTGCCAACGTTGAAAAGTCAAAACTCTTACACAAAAATCTGGGTTTCCGGAAATATCTGTCTTTATAAAGTCTGTCTATAAATGGGCAAAGAAATAGGAAGAACTGTTTGTCTACTTTTTGGCGCCATGAATTTGGATATACAGTGGATTACCGTTTACCCAAAACCCACTGAGCACAGTTACTGGTTTCTTGAGCCATAAAACTCAGTGATGCTCACACCCACCTTGTGGGGTCGCGTGGGTGGAACACTGGGCCAAATCTGACACAAGCAGAAGGAGTCTGGTGTGATGTTGCTGTGTGTGTTAGTTGTGTGCTGCTGTAACCGTTCACTCCGATAGACCCAGAGGACAGGACCCTCAGTGGGACATGGACTCTGCCCTCAAGGGGCAGACACGCCATGTGCCAAGTCCCTCTGACATGTATCGACCTGGGGACATACAGAGGTGAGGACCTGTGGGGGTGCACAATGGTAAGATTGAGGTGACTGCATTGGGGGGCCAGAGCAAAGACCAGAGGACATTGGGATGTCCACAGGTGCAGAGGATGGGAGAGGGGTGCTAGGCACAGGAAATAACAGGAACATGGACAAGAAATGTGCAGAAGCTCTGCCCATCTGGGGACCTATGTAGGGTCCAGTCTTCTTGGTGTACAAAGTGATGGAAAGCTCCCTGTGGAACAGCCCTCCCTTATTGCCCCTCTCCTATACCATGTGTTTCAGGTTAAATTCATCCCACCTCAAGCCCTAGTGGTAGGCATATGACCCGGACCAGACCAACACTCTCATTCCATTCCTTGGTCACGATACCATTGGATCGAGAATAAACACTAGACCCAATTCCATTCAAGCCTGGGATTCTTCTTGACAGTGTTAGAGACAGTTCTGATCTTTCTGGCTTGACTATCAAGTGACAGAAACCTATGAGGAGCTGGGGGATGCTACACAGAAGAATACTACCTATTCTGTATATAATAAGCACAAGACACAGGATATCAGACCAAAGGGACGGAGAGAAACCAGATCCTGATGAGCCTCTGATCCAATCTGGCTTGAAGGCATCTTGGACACTTTCAGCTACTTGAGCCAATACATTCTTTATGGCCTCAAACAGGGAGATCTGGGTTTCTATGGCTTGTCAACAAACAAATAAAAGGCTGCAAAAATAACTAATGAGGGAATTTGAATTAGACCTAACAGATCCGATTAGCTGCCACACCTGTCCAAACCCCATCTGCCTGATGCAACGAAACGTCGGGACACCTGCACCCCGATGTTTCTATCAGCAATGGCCACAATAGCCAAACTGTGGAAGGAGCCTCGGTGTCCATCGAAAGATGATGGATAAAGAAGATGTGGTTTATGTATACAATGGAATATTACTCAGCGATTAGAAACGACAAATACCCACCATTTGCTTCAACGTGGATGGAACTGGAGGGTATTATGCTGAGTGAAATAAGTCAATCAGAGAAGGACAAGCAGTGTATGTTCTCATTCATTTGGGGAATATAAATAATAGTGAAAGGGAATATAAAGGAAGGGAGAAGAAATGTTGGGAAATATCAGGAAGGGAGACAGAACATAAAGACTCCTAACTCGGGGAAACGAACTAGGGGTGGTGGAAGGGGGGAGGAGGGCGGGTGTTGGAGGGGAATGGGTGACGGGCACTGAGGTGGACACTTGACGGGATGAGCGCTGGGTGTTTTTCTGTATGTTGGTAAATTGAACACCAATAAAAATTAATTTAAAAAAATAAAAAATAAAAAATAAAAAATAAAAAAAAAAACAAAAAAAAACAAAAAAAAAACAAACCCCATCTGCCTGAATGATGGTATCCTTAGCTCAACGACTGTAGTTCAAATGTGTCTCTCTAGAGCATTGATTCCAGGAAATATATTCCCTTTTATTATCCTTTGGAAGAGTCAAACTTAAGGAAAACATAGTCATAGCCTTTTTGTAGCTGCTGAACGTTAACCCTGGAAATGTAGCCAATCTCTCAAAGCTGATGATTTTCTCCAGGAGTGACATGGGCCTCTACGTTGTGGCCACATATCGCCACAAGTGCATCACATCCCTTAGAAAATACTCTGCCTTCAACACTGGCAGACCTAATTTGAAAACACGATGCCTCCCTGGGGATGGGATTAGCATGTTAATGTTCTTTCATCAGCCCTTTGGCTTCCCATTATTGCAAGCCTGGCTGATTCTGGAGGCTGAGAAATTGAATTATTACAGGGATAAGGTAGTGGGCACCACCCCTGAGGTCAACATGGTTCTATCTTTAGAGTTCTCTCCCCTGTGGAAGACCCCTGCATGGCTTCTGGGGTTCTGAAGACCTCAATTGATTTACCAACAACACAACTGTTAATCAAATTAAGACCATGAGTCCACAGCATGAGCTGAGTAGCAAGATAGACACTCAAAGAGGACAATATATAGTCATCACTCTAATATCCTATTTCCAATCCTGTGAAGACTTTCAAAGACTCTTGGCAGAAACAGTACAATGTGTCTTCCTAGAGGTATGGTATTGAAAAAATTTGGAAAAGTACAGTACTAGCTGATTTCTCTGATGGGTAAAGTGTAGGAATGGCCTTTTGCTACTAGCTTGTAAGAATCCCCCTTAACTGGAGTGCCGAAGTGGCTCATTTGGTTGAGTGTCTGGCTCTTGGTTTCAGCTCAGGTCATGATCTCCAGGTCATGAGACTGACCCCTGTATCAGGCTCTGCGCAAAGTTGGGAGTCTACTTGAGATTCCCTCTCTCCCTCTGCCCCTCCGTACTGTGTTCTCTCCCTCTCTCTCTCTCTCTCTCTCAAATAAATAAGTAAATCTTAAAAAAAAAAAAAAAAAAAAAAAAAAAAGAATCCCCCTCAACTACATCCTGGGCTGCAACCCAGGATGGAAATTCAGTAACATCCAATAGTTAAGCCTATAGGCCCTGATACCAGCTGGTCACACTGCAAGCTTGGTTGCTGCACTTACCAGCTGAGTGACCTCAGGTAGATATTTAACCCTTCGGTGTATCCATTCTATTACTTATAGAGCATGAATGGTAGAGTTACGTACCTTGAGGGCTTTTGAGGATTAGATGGGTAAACACTTGGGGTGTGATGATTGTAAGAGTACCTGCCACACGTTAAGCACCCAGTCAATGTTACCTATGAATATGCATTAACTCCTGTGTAAGCTCCTACTCAGGGAAGCTCCTTCCGCTCCATCTTGGCATGTTCCACAGCTCTGTACGTTTCCCTCCACACTGTGTACACACAGTAAATGCTTCTAGCATAATAACATTCCATATGAAGGAAAGAAGACTTCCAGCAGAGGATCTAAGGACTCAGGCCCAAGGCTCTACCCAATGTCAATTCCTTTGACCTGGGCCCTTCATCTCTCTTTGAGGATTGTCACTAGAGATAGTCCAACAAACTGTGTAGTGCCCTTGAAGTGGCTTATTTCATCTCCAAATCACTGTGGCATTTATTCACTCACATGCTCAACAAACATTCCTTGAGGACCATAAGTATACTGGACACTGTGCTGCACATGGGACACAACGTTGGGTCAGGGATGGAATTTGACTCTGTGGGTCCTTCAGTGAATTAGAGGTTTAACTGTGCAGCTGTAAAGATAGAGATGTGCGTACAGTATAGCTAGAGACGTAACATTCACTGACAAAATGGAGGTCAAGCACTGCATAACCCCTTTATAGACATTATCTTATTTTACTTCCCCTGAGATTCCTCTTTGGGATTGTTGCATACACAACAGTTGCATACACAACTGTTAATGTTGTTAATGATAATCCAAGTATTTATGCTCAGAATAAGTGCAGATTTCCATCTGACAACACAGCCATCAGAAGATACAAAGGAGACAAGAATTAAATAGGGGGAAATTTAACTTATTTCCAGCTTCTCCTTAATCTTCCTTATCTGTGATTTGCTCAACACCACTTATAAATCTAGACCTGGCTGCATATTGCCATGGGAAATTTACCCATGACCCAAATGCAAGAAATTAACGAGAAAAGATAAATAAACAAACCAACTAGGGTTTTTGATTTTTTTTTTTTTTTTAGACTTCTAAAAGCCAAGGTGTTCTTTAAAGGATTTGCAAGGATGACTGATGATCGGTAGTTTTGCCTTCTAGTCTGGTGCTAGAACAAACCTCTGCAGAAGGTACCTTTCCACTGTGCTATTATCATCCCATTTAACAGATAAGGACCCTGAGCTCAGAGAGGTTAAGTGATTTGTCCAAGGTCAAATAGAGAGGGAGGTGGACTCAAGATGTGAGCAGAGGTCCTCCCTCTGAAATCCTAATCAAAGGGTTCACTACTCTGCATTCTCGTGAGCTAGAGAGGCTCTCTTTTAATTTCTACTCTGGCGATTAAATAGCATGAATCTACTCCATCTCCAGAATGATGGCCCCAAAAAGGCTTAGAGAGCTGTCCTGTCTCCCTCTTCACCTTGCCCTTGGGCCTTTTCTACTCATCACCAGGCTACACACTCAGGCATCCTCTAAGCATCTCTCTGTGACATACATTGGAGGGCCCTCCACGCCCCTGACACCCATGAGAAGAAGATACTCCAATTTCCAGGGTTGCTCTCATGCCTAGAAAGACCTTGTGAGAGCTAGTGTTTGTTGCTGATTTTTATCAGAAACCGGGGTACGAGACATGCCTCACTTTTCTCTGAAACCTACTACTAGACAACCATGAGCAGGAGTGCAGCAAGAAGTGGCAAAAGCCCTGCAAGCCTCTGTGGGAGAGTGAGAGGGAGTGGTGGGGAGTATAGAGCCTGCCTCTATACACGGCTTTGACCCATCAGCCCCAGATGAGGCGGATGGGCAGAAGGATGAACCCAGCGTGGCCTAAAACACATAGTTTTTCAAAAGGAGCTAAGAATCCAGGTTTCAAGGCAAAATTGATGATTTTTACATGGTGGCCAGTGAGTCAATTTTAAAAATGCAGAATATGCACACATCCCTTCTGAGTTAGACGTGGCCTGAGGTCTGCACGTGTGTGACCTCTGTTCTGGGATCAGGCACTGATTAATGCCAGTGAAGATCATGTCAGCCTCATGGCAACCTTTTCAAACAGTCAACTCATTGGATTTCACGACTCACAAAAATGTCAAGGCTTTTTCACACACACATTGCCATTAAGCTGTGTCTCCCAAAATCTCTGCTAGGGAAGACTTTTTTTTTTTTTTTTTTTAAGACACTAAAGTAAGACCTTTCCTCATCTTGTTAGCTTAGGTCAAGTTTCCAGTCGCTGTAAATCATTGTGTTCTTCCAGATTCTGGACCCATAGGAATTCCCCACAATGCCCCTCCACTCCCAACTTGCTCCCAGCCCTGAGATCAAAAGTCAATCTTGTTTTCATGTTATCACAATTTACCTTTTCCCAAATTCACACTTTCTCACTTTGCAGACCTCAATGCACAGAATTTCCCCCATCTGCCCTCTTCCCACGCAGAATTTCTGGTGCTGATGAGTGTCTACTGCTGGATAGGCCCCTGGACTATCCCGTGTTGGCAGAGGAAGCGCACAACTCTGTGGCTACTGCCAGTCCTCTAGCAGTGGCGGGGAGATGCAGCCGTAGGGCCCGCATCGTAGCTATGAAAAATTCAATACAGCTAATTAACTAAGTCCTCTGGGTTTACACCGGCCCAAAGATTTGGAACAGAACCTGGCATGGCCCAGAAAAGTGATTCAGCAACTGGGCTTGGTAACCAGCAGACTCAGTGTGTTCCTCTGAAGGTCAGGCTCTACTTTCTGGAAAGAAAGCCCCATCTTCATGCAACCACAAGAGTGACCATGGAGCACCCAGCTACTGTTTTCCAAAGTGGTTTGTCTATTGAGCTGGGGCAGAGGATATGTTCACTATGATTCTATGAGTGAATCAGAGTCCAGCCCTCCATGGGCCTAGCCTTGCCTCTGGAGAGGAGAGTCCTCCAGGGCAAGAGCGTGGGGACCCCAGCCTGGGAGCTCTCAGGAAGAAGCACGGGCTTGGGGAGCTGCACAGGTGAGCCAGTTGTTGGGGCCACGGTGGCCTACACACACGGATACAGCCTCTCTCAAAACACTGCTAATTCTTATCACTCTTCAGTGACAATGACGTGGGAGCAAGAAATAATGTGCATTGTCAAAGGCAACAGAGGGAAATGAATCATCAGCCCTTTTGTCGCTGTTTTTGCCGGCCAACAAAAACGCGGTGCAGATTTTTCTAAATTTGGATTATTCTAGGCCTCAGGCTTGTTGAATCACACATGCCCCGAGGAGCAGGCCCGCCGGAAGCCCCAGGGTTTTAAGCAACATCACCTTCTGTCTTGAGGGAGAATTAATGTTCCAAGACCAGGAACGGGCTGTGCCAAATTTGAGTTTCCTTAGGATCCTTCTTATTTTTTAAATATGCCTCTTAGCAGTCTCGTTGCTCTTTACCAAGAGCATCTCTGGCTTACGGCACTGCCTCCTCCAAAGCCTCCAACAAAGGCTAGCATACAACATCTGCAAACCAGCCCCTCCCGCACCTTTGCTACTACAGAATGTCCTGCAGGCTTCTATACCAGGTGAAGATCTTAAGCCTGAGACCAAGTCTCCTTCAATGTCTACACCAGAGGCCGTGCAATGTCAGGGCAGACAGAGCTCCCAGCATTGTTTTTTTTTCTAAAATGAATGAATGGATGGGCCCTGGGGGCTCCCTTAGCAACCCAAGGGAGAAGCTTCAAGTCCTTTCTCCAGGGGGTGTCCACTGCAAAAGGAAATGGGCAGCCAGTGTGCCAACAAAACATCGGCAGAGACTCAAAGTTTGCTGGTTCACACAGACCCCTGCAAAGAACATGGAAAGAAATGGTGTGCTGGTTCCTGGCTGAATGTGACATCATAACTCCAGCTCATCAGAATGATAAAACCAGCAGAAATGCCCCACAGCCGGTCTTCCTAAACTGGGAGATGGATCCCACTGGTAAGACTCACAGCAGGTGGCACATTGATGAACATGCTGTCATTAGTCACTGAATGGAATGCGAATTTCAAAAAAAAAAAAAAAAAGTACATCAAGCTCATGATTTTCTTGTCATATAGTGAGGCTAAAATTGATTTACAAGTTTAAAAAAGGGAATCATTTAAGGAAAATGTGGTAGGAAACAATACATGACATGGGGAATTGGCAGAAGTAGGGAAGATGGTACTTGGAGAGGGAGAGACAGAGAATTATTTCTGTTCAAGAGACTGGGGGTCCCCACTCTGGGGAGGGTATAGATAGGCCCCCTCTAGGGGGGTCAGCCCCCCACTCCTTGGGGTTGTCACCCTCGCTCCAGCCCAATGAGACCCTGGGACAGAGTGAAGGGCCCTCAGAGGACCAGACCCCTGGCAGGCCCCACGGTCAGGACCCTTGTACCTTCACAACATCTTCGTCCGCAGACCTGCACTCCACAGCCTCTGACACGTCCACCACGGAGCCGTCCTCCTGAATGCCCACGACCTTGACAGGAACCGACACGGCCTTCCCGGTGAGGACAGCTGTGTTCAGCACCTCCGTGTCCTGCACAGGAGAGCAGAGGGTGTAGGTCACACATGGGGAAGCCCACGAGCAGGAAGGGGCCGCCAGCCAGACCATTTCCACCTTAGCTCATGCCCTGCCACTAAAACTATGTCTGCGTGGACCAACTCCCCAGGTCGTGCGACACGACAATTCCGGAGTCGGGAGCATTTCATCCCAGCCTGAGCTCAGGAAGCCTGACGGCTAGACCTCCTTCTCCACCCCCAGGGGCAGGGGCATCATCCTATCCCCCCACAACCCCTCCTGCCACCCACCCCACCCTACCCCACATCCCAGCCTAAAACCAGGCTCACGCTCTGCACAGGGTGCCTTCCAACATTCGCCAAATCTCCACTCAAGGGTCACTTGGTAAGTGATAGCTTGTGCTTATTAAAACAATGAACGTGGCCCTCAGTGCAGTTTCAATTTAAGAAGACAAATAACAGGGCACCTGGATGGCTCAGTCAGTTAAGTGGCCAACTCTGGATTCATCTCAGGTGGTGATCTCAGGGTAGTGGGATCGAGCCCTGCATGGTCTCTGAGCTCAGCCCAGAGTCTGCTTGCCCCTCTCCCTCTGCTCTCCAACCCCTATCTCTCTCTCTCTCTCTCTCTCTCTCTCTCTCTCTCTCAAATAAATAAACAAATAAAATATTTTAAAAAGAAGACAAATAACAGCACAAGTAACAGAAGAGAACTAGTCCCAGAATATCAACCTCTGCACCCCTGACCTGACCCAGGATCCTTCTTCTCCACCAAGCCTCCATGTGCCCCCAGTCCCCTCTAGCCCAGGGATCTGTGAACACTGGCATCATGTTAGTTTCTCTCTTCCTCTGCCGATCCCTGGGGTCCTGTAGGATCTACCTTTATGACTTCTGTCTCACCTGTTACATTCTTGCCATCTCCATGGCCACCCCCCCACAGAGAGACTGTCCTCACTGGGACAGCCACAATGGCCTCCAACCCATGTCCTGTATTCACTCTCCCCATGACAGTTGAAGAGATTCTTTTTCATCTCAATAGAATTCAGATCATTTCTCTCCTAGATTCAAGCTCTTTGAAAGCATCCTACTGGTTATTCTTAAGATAAAGCCCATGCTCCCTGCCAGTGGTGATCTGACCCTGGCCCACCCTCCGGCTCTCTCACCCTTCCTCCTGTTCCTCCTCACAGACTTCTCTTACTTCTCTCCACGGTAGCACACACTCAGCACACCTCCCGCTCTTACCCATGCAGAGCCCTCCACTATACCTGCCTCTGCTCCGGCCATCTCAGCCTCCATGCCCACTTCTTCAGAGGAATAGGGCTTTTCTGCCCTCCGCAGTGTGAATGAGCACTGCCCTAGCCTGTCCTGCACAGTAATGACCACCACAGCTCACCTTATGTTTATCTTGTGTTTGTGTTTCCATCTCTGATGACTCATTAGACTGTAAACTCCCCAAGTGTCTCAGCCCCCTTTGTTCTGACCTGTGTTGCATCTACAGAACCAGGGATGATATCTGGTGTGCAGAAGAGAGGTCACATGTGTGGGCTCTGGAACTGGACTGTCTGGGTTTGAAGCTAGCCCAGCCTCTGTTCCAATGGATCTGCAGTCATGGAAAACCTGACTCAAGTGAAATGATCCAACACAGGTCTAATTATGCCTCTTACATAACCAGAGTCTGGAGGACCGTGGCTGCTGCCTCTGGTCCAGTGACTCCCCGAGGTCAGGGCTACTTCTCTGCCGTTCTCTTGGCCACTCCCTCATGTAGCAAAATGGCATCCATCACACCAGCCATCTGCCCACTGTCTACACAGGGAGAAGGCAGGATGGAGAGTACACCTGCTTGTGCCTGCTCCTTTTCATAGGAAGTCCAAAGCTTGTCACACGGCCAGCCCACCTGCAGAGGAGGCTGGGAAAGTGGGCATCTGGAGTGGAGTTGGCAGTGGAGTAGGAGTGTGTAAATGGCTTTTTATAGTCTACTACCAGGTCTGCCACAAGTTATTTACTTCTCCCTGTGCCTGAGTTCCCTGGAATACAGAGATAATAAAAATACGTACCACCAAGATTTAATGAAAATGTACAAAGCTTAGAACAGAATTGGCATATAATGAGCAGCAAGAGCTCAATAACTGTAGGTATTGCAGTAGATGCTACGAGAGATTGCTTCTATGAATGAATGAAAGAACCACCAGGCAGGTTCACAAAGGGACTAGTGAAGATGCTCTTCCACACTTGTCCAAAGAGAAAGAGTCAACAGGAGAAGCCGATGGGAAACTGGGCCACAGCAGCGAGATCCTCAGAATACTCAACAGTAGGCTCCACCAGAATCAACCCAACGGATAATCATTTCAAGTGCTCCCTTCACTCTCGGAGCCCCTAGTCTCAGCTCAGGCACTAAGTGGGTCCCCAGTCATCTTCTTCAATCAGCCCTAATTGTCCCCAGACACAGAATGGGTAAGAGAATGTCCAACAAAATGGCAGGAGCGGCAGATGCTTACAGAGCACTGACACCCCACTAGCTGCTGGCCAGGCACCTCATATTCAATTTCTCTGTTGGACTTCCCCACGATACTACAGGTGATGATTATAGTTATTACTCCCATCTTACAGGCAATTTGTTCTTTGTTGGTGATAAACTTACAAATAAAAGCAACTTGTAAAAAAAAAAAAGCAACTTGTTAACAAAATACAGTTTTGGAATAAATATTTGAAAGCCATTATCAATTAAATCTACAAAGGATAAATAATTATCTTTTTAGAAATATGGATTCTCTCCTCTGGATTCGTTCCTGCATTCATTCATTTGTTTATTTGCTCATTCATTCCTGCATGGTGACCTTGTTAAAGGACATTTTCAACTTCCCATGTGTGCGGGCCTGCCCTTGGGCCCCTGGGGAGCTTTACATTAACATTTACCACAGTCAAGATTATTCCCTAAAACCTCAAGGAGAGGCTCTGTTTTAACCCCAAACATACATAGGTCTGCTTCCTTAAAAAAAAAAAAAAAAAAGAGGGGCTTCTGGATGTCTCAATGGTTGAGCGTCTGCCTTTGGCTCAGGTCGTGATCCTGGGGTCCTGGGATCAAGTATAGAGTCCCACATCGGGCTCCCCTGCATGGAGCCTGCTTCTCCCTCTGCCTGTGTCCCTGCCTCTCTTTGTGTCTCATGAATGAATAAATAAAATCTTTTTTTTTTAAAGCATTCTGAATATAAAGAAAAAACAAAAACAAATCTCTCTAGGTCCCATAAGATTAAAGTCACATCATCTTGGGATGCCTGGGTGGCTCTGGGTTGAGCGTCTGCCTTCCGTTCAGGGTGTGATCCAGAGTCTTGGAGATCGAGTCCCACATCGAGCTCCTTGCATGGAGCCTGCTTCTCCCTCTGCCTGTGTCCCTGCCTCTCTCTGTGTGTGTCTCTCATAAATAAATAAATAAATAAATAAATAAATAAATCCTAAAAAATAAGTGGCATCACCTTGCACCTACTTAAAACATAAGATAAATAAAGTTTGTAATTTCTGGAATGTCCTTCATTGTGATGATTTGTAACTCTAAGTGAAAAAACGTCTCTTACCCTGCACCTAATGTTCCTTCTCCAGACCACTCTCTTCTTTGGGAAATCATATATTCTGGCCAGCTGTCCTAATTTGGGCTTGACTAAAACTCTTTTCCTTTTCTTTACAATTTTAAAAAAGATTTGTTCATTTTGCATCAAAAACCTGAATACACTTTTGGAGAAAATCACAATGGTATATAAGATGCAGCCCAAATGACAGAGATTTCCATTCTTCCCAGGGAAAGGAAATATATATACCGCAGCATTGAAGGTGGACAGCATGAAGAGAAGTCATGGTGGGAATCGATATCTGAACTCACCAAATGCAGGATAACCATATGGATATAGGAATGTTCACATTGTCTACAGAGAACAAGATGTCACCTTGTTTCAGCAATAAAGAGCCAAATTCAACTTGTTGCCTGCAGACTGAGGAGCCTCCCGGGGAAAATCTGAAATTGCCCCCTGCCCTCAGGAGGAAGGAGGCAGTACCCTCCTGATGCCAGGCGACACGTGTGACAAGCAAGAGAATTTCATTCCAGGCTGGTCTTGGGCGAGAAACTCTCTTGCCAGTACCTTGGGGCTCATGGAGAGGCCTTCGTGGGTATTCCTGCACCGTCCACACAGTCCAGTGCTACATGCCCTTCAAAGCCATGGCCTGGAAACCAGCTCCCACCATGGGAAATGGGGGTAGAGCCCCATCCCAAGGACCAGAGTGTGAAGGCCTCCCAAGGCCCCGGCCAGGCACGGGTCAGCCAGGGTCATGCCCTCTCCATCATTTAATTGTGAGCATCGCTTGTATGTTTTCTGTGCACTCTGGCAAACTATTAGGTTCCCTGCCCCCCCAGTATTGACTTCCCTGCAGTATTTTGCCCACCCTGCATCTCTCCTCCTCCTCCTCCTCCTAATAGCAACCTGAAGGGTGCTGATGCTTTCTGCGCAGGGTGGGTAGGGGCCCGTGACCCAAATTTGGCTAGGTCACTCCCTTGAGTGACTGTTTCAAGTGAAACTGAAGAACAACAGAACCTATTCCTGAAAATAATGACAGGGTTCCTGGTTCCAGCCGTACCTGAAGCCTGTCATCCCAGAAGTTTTAGCCTTTTACCTAGTGGGATTGGCTCTTGATTTTGCATGTTTTGTTTTGTTCTGTTTTGACACTTACAGCTGAAAGCATTCTCACAAAGAATGAACCCAGGCTCCCCTCCAACACCAGGGAAACAGAGTAGACCATCACTAGTCTCTGCCCACTAGACACTCACTTCCAAGAGGGCCTGCAGTGATTTCCCAGACACAGTTTCAAAGAGAAGTGACAAGTTCATAAGCAAAACAAAACCCACAATTGATCCAGGCTTATGCTTTTCTTACAAATTTCTTTGCAACTGTGTTCACCTATTTCCACTTTCTCATGACTCAGATGTTTACACCTATTTTTCCAAATGTCCACAAACAGCCTCTCAGGAATTCTTGCCTACCTTTGGCACAGTAATAATCCTCTTTTCCCGTTTAAATATTTCACTTAAATCATCCCGCAATGCCTGAGACTTCAAACAATTCACCATCTATCAAAAGACAAGTCTTTTACTCTGCTCCTATTTGTGCAAGCTTTGAGTTTTATGCCTTGAAAGCATATTTATGTTCCTTTATGGGGATCAATTTCCATTATGATTGCATGATATTCTGAGCGGAAAGACAATATATGTCTTGGCAGTTTAGGCACTGAGAGGCGTGAATGCGGAGTCGTGGGAAGGCTCATCATACCTCCGTGTGAGTACTGAGTTCCACTGCACAAGTGGTGGGAAGTGGACAATATAAGTTCTGTGCGAGAAGTGACCTGCCAGTACCAGAAACTCCAATGAGTGGATCTAGTACAGGACCCCTTCAACAACTTCTCTGACCAGCTGACATTTTTCCAGAGGGAGAAGTCACATTGGACACAAAGGTCACAGGAAGAACATATAGATGCTCAGAGCTTGGGGCTCCAGTAGCTCTAAGAGTATGACATCTCCCTTTGTGTTATTCAGACGGTCACATTTTCTTAAGTGACACTATTAACACCAATAGTGTCTCAATCCGAGGTGACAACTGAATCTAGAGGGATCTCAGAGCTAGAAAGAATATGTTATCTGTAGACACCTGCCTTCAAGAAGGGAAGGGAGCCATGACTCCTTGTGTGTGGAAATCGATGGTCTGGTGGGCTCATTGAACTACCACAGCCAACATAAAAGTAAAGGAGATCGGGAGCATCCTGGGCTTCCGTGTCCTGGAGCCGCATACTAGCACCACACACTCAAGATGGGGGAAAAAAAGGAAGAAAACAAAACCCACGACTCTGATGTAAGTGAGTATCTGGTATGTGCCAGGAGTCATTACAATGATACGCCATCCTGTGTAATCTCTGTTAACAAATTTACGGTGTTGGTTCTATTTACACCTTCATTGTATCCAGAACTCAGGATTGGTAGAAGTTCTAAATGGTAAAGAAAATGGATGGACTGCCCAGAATTTCAGCTTCTGGAAAATCACTTAGAGAAAAAAATGTCATACAGGAAGCCTGTTAGGGATGCTCCCTGGAGCACTGGTTCTAACATGAATATGTCCATGAGTGAGGGAACTGCCTAATGAACTGGTGTGTGTGTATGTGTGTGTGTTAGGACTTTTTAAAAAGATTTTTCTTAATTGATTTATTTGAGAAAGAGAAAGCATGAGCAAGGGAGTGGCAGAGGCAGAGGGAGAAGCAGATTCCCTGCCAAGCAGGGAGCCTGATGTGGGGCTCCATCCCAGGACCCCAGGATCATGACCTGAGCTGAAAGCAGATGCTTCATGACTGAGCCCCCCAGGTGCCCCTGTGTTAGGACTTTAAGCAGCAGGTAAAAAGTTGATGCTGTTGGAGCCACATATAGGTCAAGAGCAGGTTGGCATCAAGCTCTTGGCGTCTGAAACCAGGTCCTGCTGCTTCTGACTTCTACGACCATGGGAACGTCACTTCATCTCTCGTACGATCTCAGCTGTACTACAGGATGTTTTTCAATGGATTTCTGGGGATCCATGAGGTCAACAAGGCAGGTGTGTCCACCTGCTCTTGGGAGCACACGGCTGGATGGCCTTCCTGTCCTCTCTGGATGTGGATGTTTGGCCAATGAACTGAGTGCGGTGATGAGCTCATTCCCAAGCAGAAACTCTAAAAGCACAAGAGCCTCCCATCTCTGCCATGGTGACGGTGATGGTGACGGTGGCTGCCTGAGTGGCCTGGGCCCAGGATGAGGATGGCGCAGAGCGGAGCTCCGGCCAGCCTGTGCTGGCCATGGCAAGTGAGCGAGAACGAGCCTCTGCTGCTCCAACTGTTAAATTTTAGGGATTACAAGCAGCATTTGAACACATGGCTCTGACTGTAACCTTGGCCGAAAGGCAAAGCGAAAACAAAGCCTGAAATAGATAATAAATCCTATTAGTAGCATTTTTCCACGGATAAGAATGAGCAATTCCCAAACTGTCTTCACGTCCCAGGGTCGGACGTGTTGGTGCACTGAGCGCCGGGGGTGGGGGGTGGGGGGGAGCCAGGCATCTCCCTGATGGAGAAGTGGATATGGGGCAGTGGGGCAGCGGGGAGCACAGCCGCACCCCTGGGGCTGGTGCAGAGCTGGGTGGAGAAGAACAGGCGGAGGGGAGGTGGAGAGAACACACTCTTGGTTTTTTGCATAGTATAAATTTTTTTAAATATAGTTTAATTTTGTAAATAGATGGAGGTATAATGTATTTATTGAGGTATAATTGTTACCCATGTGTTGGAACAAAGTTAGTGGGACAGCCGGACAATGACTCTTGTGGAGATGGGTAGAAAAATGGGGGAAATGACGGTCAGGGAGATGACAGAAAGAAAGAGGGAGAGTACATACGAGGGCAAATCCTGGTCTGTGTCGCCTGCATGGTGAATTCTGCTTCCTCCGACGTAGTGGAGTCCACGTGCCCTCGTGCCGCAGCTCTGACGGCAGGCCGTGATCGTGGAGGGGTCCCCTCTGACTCCTCTGTCGCACCTCAGTGTTACAAAGCTCTGCTTAATTCCAAAGGTTACTCTGTTATGTGAAATAAATCTCCTTATGCGTCTTGGGCTAAATTAAAATTTAATCAATCTTCGGATTGCCCCAGAACCAGCAAGCGAATGACAGCTGCTCAGTTAAAACTCAAGCCTGATTAGATGCACCATCGAGAGGAATTCTCCAGAGGAAACTCGAGTGGGGTTATTGAGACTGCCGTCCACAATCATGACTGTATTTAAATATGAATAAACCCTTCTGTGTATTTTCCCGGGGACAGGCTGGCGCCGTGGTGACTGCAGTGGGCAGGGGAGCCTTGGCTCTGGGCTCAGGCTGATCCCTGTCCATCCATCTGGCCCTCCCCATGGAGGGACAGAGAAAGTGGAAGACAGGCCAGGAAACACAGGGAGGGAGAGATGGGGACTGGGGGAGAAGAAAGATGTCCACATAAGGAGAGAAAGAGGACACGAAGGCTTAAATGAAGTCAGGAAGAGACACATTACAGGCCTCATGACAAACCAAGGAAAGGCATCAACTGCATCAGGAACGAGACACCAAGTGAGAAGCAAATCGAGCAAGGCCAGGAGCTTGTGAGTCAGCGGCACGACAGCAGCCAGACCCAGAGTGACAGACAGAAAGACCCACAGGTGGCAAGAAAGACAGAACAAAGAAACAGACAGGTCTTACACCTCCCAAGTCAGGGGCTCGCTGCTCTGAACAAAGCAGACAGCCTCTCTGGTAGCTCCATGGCAGGAATATGGTGTCATCAGGGATCACGGACCACTGGACTCCGTGACCATCCAGCTGACGCTCAGTGAGCTCTGGCCCATCCATGGCTGCGACATAATGACAAGGACAGGAGGCCGGGGAAAGCATCCCTCCAAGTGCACAGCACCGGTCAGGGTCTATCTAGAAGGTCACATCCACCATCCATCTGAGGGACAAGATGTGTGCTGCCGGGGCAGAAGGCTCCGGGAAAGGCAACCCCAAGGATAGGAGGCATGGCGGAGTGCTCAGGATGTGCACTGTTCATGCCTTGCACAGTTTATGGAACGCCCACAGCAAATCAGGAGAAGCTCTTAGTTATCTCACATTACAAATGAAGGCATGAAGACAGCTTGCCCAAGGTCAATCATGAGATGCTGGACCTGGTTCTCAAACCCAGGAGATCGCACTCTCAAACGCTACACCGTTTGGGTTACCAATAGAATAATACACTGGCAATGCCTGAGACCCATCTCACACTTCCTCTGTGCCGCTGCTGCACCAAGCACCTTACACATACTATCTCATTAATCCACAGAGAGGGAGCACCCCCCCCCGACTCTTTGCTTCCCTCCATTATCTTTACACGCAACTTATGTTATTTTTTGTACACTTACAGCCATCTCTAAAGTATGTATTCAGTTACTTGTCTAAGATCCGTCTCACCCATTAAACTCAATCCTTAGCTTTCCACTTTCCCATGAAGATAACCCCAAGAGGGATTCACTGCTACCAGATTTTCCCTGTCCCCCATCAATAGAAAACCAGATGAAATATATGACGTAGCTGTAATCACATATAACACCGTGGGTGGCACAAGATCGTGGTTGTTGAAAGAAAGGGATGGCATCAGGTGAGCCCTCCAGTTATCACAGCTGAGCATCAGCAGGCAGCTTCCAGGCAGCAGCTTGAAGAGGAAGAGACCACGCAGGATGCAGGAGTCAGGCTGGGATCCGAGAGGCTGAGAGTAAAGGTGAAGGCAGCTAAAGTAACTGGGATGGAAGGAAGGTACCTGGACAGAGATCTGAACACCTGCAGAGAGGTCCCCTTTTCTCTCTCACTGTGTGGTGTCTCTGCGTGTAGATGGGTTGAGGCTCCCAAGGACAAGAAGAGCACAACCAAAAGCCATAAGTTGAACTGGTTCCCTGACTCAGACGAGACTGGTACCGTCCAGATGAAGGGACCGTATCATACAGGGTGTATTGGGTAGGGTCATCAGATGGGTTATACCTTTAAAATAGGATGAAAAAAAAAATAAAAATAAATAAAAAAAATAAAATAAAATAAAAAAAAATAGGATGAAATTAGCCCTAGAACGGAGGCTGCTCTGCACCTGCCCTAGTGAAGCTTAAAAATAAGTCTCCAAAGACTAAAATGGTCTGTAAGTAATTTAATATTATGCTAAAAAAAGTCCAATGCTGATGAAAGAAATACATTGGAATCTATGTCTGACCAGTGTAGAATTCACAATGTCCAGGAGCCAATAAAAAAACACCGTGCATGAAGAAAAGCATAAAAATATGACCCATGGCCAGCAAAGAAAATCAATCGATAGAAACAGATCCGAGGGTGATCAAGATCATCAAATTAGCAAACAAGGACCTTAAAATAGTTCCTATTAATATCATCTATGTGCTGTAAGGAAAATAAAATGAAGGAAAGCATGGACATGACAAGGTGAGAAATAAAAGGTATAATAAAAGACTCGAATAGAAATTCAAGAGATGGAAAATACAGTATTTCGGGATCCCTGGGTGGCGCCAGCGGTTTGGCGCCTGCCTTTGGCCCAGGGCGTGATCCTGGAGACCCGGGATCGAATCCCACGTCGGGCTCCCGGTGCATGGAGCCTGCTTCTCCCTCTGCCTGTGTCTCTGCCTCTCTCTCTCTCTCTGTGCCTATCATAAATAAATAAAGATTTAAAAAAATGTTTAAAAAAAAAAAGAAAAGAAAATACAGTATTTGAATTGAAAAATGCACCAGATGGAATTAACAGAAGATTATACACTTCAAGGGAAAATAATATGATGACATAGCAATGGAAAATATGCAAAATAAATATTCCCATCTGCTATTGAAACTCAAAAGCAGATTTTGTGTTAATACACAAACAAATACGCATGGATATGTTCCAGTAAAACTTTATTTACAAAGCCAAGCAGTGGGCCAGATTTAGCCCAATGTCCTAGTTTACCGACCCCTGCTCTGGATGATTCTCCTTCTGAGTTCATCAAAACCACTTCTCCTCAAAGCTGTCCAATATTTATCAGTTGCAACTCCAGCCTTTCTGTTTTCCAAGATAAAAATCATAGTGTCAGCATTCTCTCGTACCCAATATGGAAGTCACGAACAAATCTTTTCAGATCTTCCTTCCAGATTATGACCACTCTGTACCAACTCCACCTCCAAAACTAGGTCCTTGGATGAGGCCACCATAAGCTCCCCGCTCTATGGCGGCAGCACTCTCCCAAGCAGTCCTGGCTTCTGCTTTGCTCAGCATGGCAGTCACGGCAAGCCCACCAAAAGGCCTATCCGACTTTGCTTTTCTCAAAACTCATGTCATTTATCCACAATATATGATTCTGGATGAAGCCTTTATAAAAAGGGAAGAGCTTCTAGGATGACCCACGACATCTGATGCAATCTTCCCTGCTCTTTCACTCATTCCCTGCATCTCCCTGTTTTCCTTTATCTTCACGAACCTTCAGTGCCTTGTTGGATCATTCATGTTTTCCATTTACTCATTCAACACCTGTCTCCCAGGCACCGACTCTGTGTGGGCCTAGGCTTACTCAGATGATTGCAGCCTGAAAGTCCCTTCCCACACACTCCGCATCAAAGACCCCGATATGTCTTTCCAGGGGAGGTCAGTTTTGTTCCTTGACACCCACTGACCAACCCAAAATGCAGCAGTCAGAGGAAAAGATGGGAGGGCAGTAAACACAAAGCAGAGAGGAGAAGAGGGGAAAAGCAGAGGGAAAAAAAAGGAGTGGATGAGGCTGGAAGGATGCTCCTCAGAAGACTGTGTCCATTTGGGAAGCCAAATGCCTGTACTTGGATAACCAAGTACCAAGTACTTGGATGCTCAAGTACCCAGATAACCTCTGTTCTTGTTTCTGGTGCTACTTCTCCCATAACTATTTCCCGAATGCCCAGCATATGCCAAATGGTTTTCTAGGTAGTGAGGATGCAGAAGCATAGTGACAAGCATGAGCCGCTGTCTTGGACCTAACAAACATTCCTGCAAGGAGCGAGAAAGTTAGCTGACAAATAAGTATAATAAGATGGCTGTGGTGTGTGTCAGGTGCTATGAAGGGAACACCAAGGACAGGTGTGACAAGGCAGGCAGGGGGATGAGCACAATGGGCATCACCTCATCCTGGCAAGAGATGATGTGGTTGGCTTGGGTGTTGGCAGTGTAGATGGAAGGCACCGGTTGGATTCTGGACACATTCTGGGCACATTCTGGAGATCAGAGGCCCGGCGATTTCTGGATGGATGCACTTGTTAGAAATGTGGAAGCATCGAGAATGACTCCTAGGTTAGTGTTCCAAGAGCTGGGAGGACGGCGGCTCTGTCTGTAGACAGGGAAGATTCCGTCCGCCAGCACAAAGAATGGAGCTGAAAGAACTTCTTGAACCCTACAGTTACCAAAAGCTTAGCTTGGCAGACCCTCTACAAATTAGATTTCCAAAACCAAATGTTTCTGGAATTGGTGATTAACAGGAATTTCACTATATAAGAGGCTTGTTCTCCGACTTACAAATGATGCCCTTTGAACTGGAACTCACATTGGAATCACTGAGTAATCACCATGGACCGGGAATGCAACGCTTAATCAATTGGCAAAGGAAGAAAGAGGCTCTGGAGCAACATGAATGGCCTCTTTCCAAATGACCGTCTGATGGAAAATTACTCGAGAGGCACTTGCTGGGCTGATTCCACCGTCCCCCTGGGACAGTGACATCAAGCAGCCGCACTACTAAGGTCAGTGGTGGCCCCCTAATGGAGGCCATGGTCACCTTCAAAGGGGGCTCTTCCTAAGGATTCCTCATCACAGGAGAGAGCTGGGACTCGGGAGATGTGGGGTTCTGATCAGTGCAGCCCTCCCTGGCCAGGTGTCATAAACGGATTCTCTCTGAGTCTGGAGAACAACAACCAAATGACCTGGAGAGAGCCACCCCTACTATGCCTGTTTCCCTGGGAGATTAAGTTTGATCGGATGATCTCCAGTATTGTCATCCAACTTAAATATCATCTGTCAGCTCTCTGCTATTGAAATGCATGGTATTGAGACAGGGACACAAACCTCAGTGTCAGCAAGAGGTAAGAAGGTAAGTGAGTGAATGGGGGGAGGGGCAGGGGCAAGCAGAACCAGGAACCAGGCATTTGGGGTAGGGGTGTGTGTGCATTCTGGAGCCAAGCGGCCTCTGGGGAGCATCATCATTCCCATTTGGTATATGGGAGACACCAAAGCTCAGCAATGTCCTGAGTCTTGCCCCAGCTCCCAGAGTCACCCATCCCTGGAGCCAACACAAGGGCAGTTGTCACCCCAGGTGGATTGGAATATCCTAGGACAACAATAAACCACTTGAGGTCCTCGGGAAGGCTACCCGGAGCAGCAGGAATGGACAGAAGTGATGCCAGAGAGGCCTGGTTCAGGTCATCCTTTTGCCTCCTGGAGTCTTAGAAAGACTTAGAAAAGCCCTGTGCTTGGTGAGTTGGTTTGTTTTGCTTTTACAGAATAATTTTACTGTGTATCCTTATGGCTCTTTTTTTTTAATTAAACACATCTTTTGAAAATGACAGAAAGGAAGGAAAATGAAAGAAAAAACCCTCAAAGAACACCAAAAAATATCATAGTAATGGACTCTTTCTTAGGCTTTCTAAGGCCCTCCACATGTCCTTTATTATTGTGTGTATCTATACATCCACCCTGATATCTGTATCCGTACATTTCTGATTTCCACATGGAACATTACGTTCACGTTCACCTCTCCAGCAACTTGGAGGCAGATGAGGGATCTTCCCTTTGTTAGCATTTCTTCAAGGCACTTAGGGCAACCCTTTTGGGATCTGGAGAGCTTGGCCGAGGGGTTAACAATATAAACTGTTTAATTGTAGGGCCACTCTCCTACAAAAGATGTGTTCAGTCTCCACTTTTCCGTAGGGGATGGTGGGCGAGGTTGTAGAAGGAGAAGACATAGCATCAAAGAGACTCTGACTTGAGGTCACAGCCTTCCTTGGGATATTCCGGCAGAACTTAGCTGGCCTCACCTGTGCTAAGCCACGGGGAGAGACGAAGATCCGTCTCCAGCCAGAAAGCCACACTGGCAGGGCTCGAAGGCCTGCCCGTCACTCCCTCGACCTGTACCCACCCAGTCTGCCGTGTTCCCTTTGTGAATCTGTGCGTCCCATGAGCGCAGAGGCTGAATACAGTGTGCGACGAGAGGAGCCTCCTGAGAGTGACGTCATTGGGCACCTGGACCTGAAGACAAACTCTTACCTCACTTTCATCAGTTCTATAAGCTGATTAATTCCCTTTACATCTTAAACCAGTTTATTTTGAAGCTGTTTTCTGTCGTTTGAAACCTAACCATTCATAATCAAGAAGATGGCCATTTGAGAAATTTGAAATATATTTATGATTTTGTCCATGGTATGACATGCTTAGTTTCAGACATTTCTGTTTTTTTAGAAAAACCTGTCTTTGGATGGTGATGGTGATAATAAATACCCCACGTAGAGCATGTTCACTGTGCATCAGGCAATGTCTCAAACACTTTGTACACATATTGATCTGTATAATCCTCACAGCCAACATGCCAGGTGGAGACTGTCTCTGTCTCCTCTTTGGAGGCAAGAAAGCCAAGTACCAGGACTGAGGGGACAGCCCAGAGCCACACATTCACTAATCCTGCAAGAGCACTGCTAGCTACCCCAGGGGGACACCCAGACACAGTCCTCGCTGATCCCTCTGCGGAGGATTACAGGATGGAAAAGCAGACAGTCCCGCCCTCAGTGCTGCACCATCCACAATCAACCACCTGCCTGAAAATGTCAGTTGGTCACGCTGTGTTTTGCTTCCTTTTAAAGATTTGAGATAATTTAAAATTGGGGGGAAAAATTCATCTCAATATGTAGAGCCTGTCCTGAAAATGTGGGACATTGAGCAATCCTGGGCTGGGACTCTCCCATACCAGCAGTGGAGCGGAGCCACGTGGTGTCCCCTTTAGGTGGGCATGAGCCCCAGTCACCAGCCTCCAACACTCTCCTTTCTCCTACCTCTGGGCCTTTGCTCATCCCACTCCAAACCCGGTTCCTAGAGAATTTTGACTTGAAGCCCCTGGACCCGTGGTGTCCGCAGCGGCGTTGTAGGCACTGGTGGTGTTTTACAAACATGTGACGGGGCGTGTCCCCAGGAGGCTTGCGATCTGAGAGGCTGAAGAGCACCCACACCGTTGGGAGCCTGCGGCCAGCCTGGCCCTGCCTGGGAAATGCGGCTGGACGGTGTCCTCCCTGGAGAGGAGGTCTGGGCACTGGCCGCAGCTTCAGCTCTGCTGTGATCCCAACGCGCCGTAATGGAAGCAGCGGCCTGTCCCACCGGGCGGAGGATGCGGGCACAGTCAGCCCCGTCCTGGGGATGCCCCAAACACCTGCCCGCCCCACCCCCGCAGCTATTCAGAAGGACAGCAAGGTCAGGGCCGGCCCACGGAGGTGGAGGGGACACAGGGCCCATCCACCACGCCTGGACACTACCCACCACCCTGCACAAGTGTGCCAAGTTTCCCCTGCTGCCCTCGGAGGGCAACTTTGAGCAGCCCCCGAAGACCCCGCAGGTCCCCAGGGGAGTGTGAATCCCACCCTGGGAATTAGGGCATGTTCTTTCTGTCCCACCCTGTTCCCTGCTGCCCACAACTCCTAGTGCCGACCTGTTCCACCTCTGCGAGCTCCCCTCAGGGAGGGTAGGACTGCATGACTGTCACTGGCCAAGGTGACATTTTCCAGGGTCACCTGGAAACTGGAGGGGAGGTAGCAGATCCCCCAGAGGCCCAGAGTGCCCCTTCCCTGGGTCTTCTCTAAAAGCCCAGCTCGTTGTCTCAGGAAAGAGCCAACAGCTTCTCCAGCTGGGTCTCAATAAGGAAACGAAGGCACAACGACTCCACCCAGGGATGTCAGTGGTTTTGCTTGGTCTTTAATTGTGGGACAGAACACTTCCTCTTCCATCAAAGAAACATTCCCCAAAAAGCAGCATTCTGCTCCTGGGTGGGACGCCCCTGCTGCCGTCACTGATGCCAAGAACTGAGTCCCCCCTCATCCATCCCGCTCCCACCCTGGGAGCCTGGCTCGAGGGCCCTCCGTCAGGCGTGTGGAAAGAGGGACCGGCCGCCTGTTCCTGACATCTGAGTGCATTCCGCAGTTCACCCCACAGTTCCCACTTCCAGTCCCACACAGCGGCTGACCACTTGCTTCATCTCGTTTCTCCCCCTGGGGACCTCATTAAGATGAGACTAAAGAAATAAAAAATTGAAAAGCCCTCAACAACAAGGGGCCTTCCGTGATCAAAGATCAGACTAGGCCTTTCTGGAACCGTGGTGGGGACGGATGAGGTACGCGGGGCGCTTAATGAAGGATGTGAAGCATGGATTAGTATCAAAGTGAGGCCCCAGATTCTGTAATGGAACACAAATGTGGTATAATTCAAAAGCATAAAAATACATGTAAAACTGATAAATATCCAAGCAGAGGAAAGTGGGGAGAAGTGCAAGGGTGCTATTCACTCATCTATCCATGAAGGGAGTCGATACCAGCGTTGTCTTCAGTGATAGAACATTCTACATCTGTGCTAATAAAGTCACCACTGGCCACACACGGCTACCGGGCACTTGAAATGTGGCTCGTGCGACTGGAGAACTGAATTTTAATGGTATTTAACGTTAAACCAATTTACCTTAAATAACCACAAGTAACCAACGGTGGCCATATGGGATAGCTCAGGTGCTCTGGTCCCTCAGAGCGGCGTCTGCACACTCGTGTTCCCAGCGGCGTTATTCACAGCAGCTGAGGTAGGGAAGCCACCTCAATGGTCCATGGGTGAGAGGATAAATGAGATATGATATATAAGAATATCTACATACGTCTATATAGTATACGTCCTTCAAAAAGAAGGAAATCCTGCCACCGTGACAACACAGGTGAGTCCGGAGGACACGATGCTAAGTGAAATAAGCCAGACACAGAAAGACAAACACCGCCCGAGCTCATTGACGTGCGGGATCCACGTTAGCCTACTGCGTAGAGGCAGGGAGTGCAGAGGTGGGTGCCAGGGGTTAGAGGCTGAGGGAGACGGGAGATGGGGGTCACGGGAAGGGAGGTGGGGGTCACGGGCACAAAGTCTCAGCTCTGGGTGAGATGGGTAAGCTCCGGGATCTAAGGGACAGCGTGGGGCACAGTGGTCAACACTGTGTCGCCTCCCCGAAGGCGGCTGAGAGAGCAGATCTGAAGGGTCACCTGCCTATAAAATGGCAACTACATGAGCGGACGTTAACTGCCTTATACACCATTTCCATTCCTCAATTATACCCCCGATAAGCCTGAAAACAGTATTTAAGGAATGAATAAAGAAATAAAAGCTGCAAATGACAAAAAAAAAAAAAAAAAAAAAAAAAAAAAAAAAAAACGCAAACCACCCTGCTCCACTAACATTAAGCCTGGCCTGTGGAAGAGCAAGGCAAGGAGGGGGCTGGGGCGGGCGGGGGGCAGACTGGGCAGGGGCAGGTGTGCAGAGACCTGGGGGGGGGGGAGCGCGGGGCAGGTGCGGCCACAAGCTGGTCTGCGCGCGCCATCTAGTGGGCGCCCCCGGCACCGTCGCCCGTGGTGCCCTCTGCTCGGGAAGGAGCTGCTGGAGCCAGAAGAATCGCCTTCTGGCAGTTTGCAAAATCAAGGCCCCCTATGAAAAGGTGTGCTGGGCTCTGCACTAAGCTAGGCAAAAAAAAAAAAAAAGGGTGGGGGGCACATGACCTGCCAGGGCACAGCTGGTGTGCTCAGCGAGGGCAGGGGCACAACCATTATTTACAGTCTGCGTCTAATCCAATTGGTCAGTGACCATGCGGCCCTCGTAGGAAGTATTCTCAATCTCAGCACCACTCTGAAGTGTCTCCCCTTGAAGCACGCTGGCATGCCAACGAGGTGGAGCTGTTACCTTTATCCGGCGCGTGCTATGGGCACATACTGGGCATGTGCCGTTGCTTCACTGCTCGTCCTCCAGGGAACCAGGGTTGTTCCAGTTAGAACACATCTTTCTCTCTACAGAGAAAGAAGCTGAGGTTTCTCAGGATCCAGGGGTGCACCTTAGATGATGGGGTTTCAGCAGGTGCAGGAGCACGGTGTAAAGGGAGGATCATCACCAGTTTCCCCAGCTCCTGGAAAGGGCTTGCTCCTCCAGTGCCGGGACTCGAGTACCTGGGAGGCAAGGTGCAGGTTTGCTGCCTCTAAGCAGAATCTCAGAATTAAAGAAGATGGAGGTGGAGTTTCAGGGCATGTTGAGGTGAGTCTATGCTCATGAACACTTGAATACTTAGGGCTCTGCTTCGAGATAGATAATCTAGTTCACCTGGTAGGCAAAAGGGAGATTTTTCTTTGCAAAAAGAACATTATGTTCTCAGAGTACATGCTCCTGATGATTTTGCCACCTTTAAGGGTGTGTGTAAAACAGAAGCGAATAAAACCCTTCACATAATAACTCTCAATTTTGTCATTCAGGGCTCATCACCCAGCAAAACAATTCCCGAGCAGAAGTCATTGATGGATGTGCCGTTCGGTGGATGTTTTCCTGAGATAGGTCATAAATATTAATGGTATTGACAGAGCCTTAAAAATGTGTCCTGTCACGTTCTGGCTGCAACAGCAACACCGAGAATTCTGCTGCCTTGTTTCTCTGACTGACGGCCACCAGTGTCTTCCACGGGTTTCTTTAGCTGGGTCTGTGCCTCTCTTTCGTCTTCAGAAATTATCCATCAATAAAGGTTTTCCTGAGTAGACTCGGGTCAACTGAACCAAACATCTTAATGGGCTTTCCCTTCACCTTCTCCGCCCACCCCACTACAGCCTGCATTCTGGCAGCAATCCATTTTATTCTTTGATTTTTTTTACTAGGCACTAGGAAATGGTGCAGCCTCAAAACGCCAAGTGAACATTGTGGCACCGGGTTGGCTGAGCGTGTTCACTGGTGTCCACGTGCTGGTGCTGGGTATTATTAGCTGCGGGTGGTTGAATGGCCACAAAGACGGTCATTGCCAGTCAGTTGCACAGTGTGTTGACTGAGTGGCCTGGGACCAAGGAGGAAAGCAAGCGAGCAAGTGTAGTAAGGCGGCTGAAGACCTAAAATCAGTTTGTAGATGAAAAACCACATGACAGGGGCATCTGGGTGGCTCAGTGGTTGAGCATCTGCCGTCGGCTCAGCTCGTGATCCCGGGGTCCTAGGATCCAGTCCCACATCGGGGGAGAAGCAGGGAGCCTGCTTCTCCCTCTGCCCATGTCTCTGCCTCTCTCTGTGTGTCTCTCATGACTAGATAAATAAAATCTTTAAGAAAAAATAAAAGGGGATCCCTGGGTGGCGCAGCGGTTTAGTGCCTGCCTTTGGCTGGGGGCGTGATCCTGGAGACCCAGGATCGAATCCCACGTCGGGCTCCCGGTGCATGGAGCCTGCTTCTCCCTCTGCCTATGTCTCTGCCTCTCTCTCTCTCTCTCTCTCTGTGACTATCATAAATAAATAAAAATTAAAAAAAAATAAAAAAATAAAAGAAAAACCACATGACAGTGAGCTGCAAAACTTATAGTGCTCCACCTGTGGACTGCCCTCCGCACTCTGCTTAGGACTTCTCCTTGAGTGCTGTCTGGCTTTTCTTGATTCTTCTGGGGAGGCCCTTTCTGCACCTGTGCTGCACACACCATTTCTGTCCCATTTGGGGGCACTCTTGCAGGGGCCTGACCTGCAATATGCTTTTAACTCCCCACTGCTGGCGCTGGCAAGGCTGACTGTCGTCGAGTGGCAGCCTGTGCTGCAGCGCCTCTCTTGTTCATGTGAGAATTAGCTCCGGAATGATGGCAATCAGCTGGAACTGTGATAAAGTGAGATCAAAATGGACAGTCTCTCTTTTTAATGTATTGCATGTTTAGTCAGCCCTTCGCTATCTCCAAATCCCCTAACCTGCTGAAAGGTGGACTTCCTGGGACATTCTTCCTCCTGCTCTTACAGTTACATAGCTTATCTACACTTATTTTATTTTATTTACATTTATGCTTCTTATTTTGAAGTAATTTTAGGCTTGTGGGAAGCTGCAAAAAAAAGGACAGAGGATCTCGTGTATGCTCCCCTCACTGGTGACATCTTAGCTGGCTGAAGTACAACAGCAAAGCCGGGAAACTAATAATGATACATTACTGGTAACTGGACTATAGACCTTATTTAATTTTCGACATTTTTTTAAACCTGAATCCATGTGTGTGTAGTTTTTTTTTTTTAAAGATTTTATTTATTTATTCATGAGAGACACAGAGAGAGAGAGAGGCAGACTCACAGGCAGAGGGAGAAACAGGCCCCCTGCAGGGAGCCTGATGCGGGACTCGATCCCAGGACCCCGGGATCACGACCTGAGCAGAAGGCAGATGCTCAGCCACTGAGCCACTCAGGCGTCCCCATGTGTGTGTAGTTCTATACAGTTTAACCCCATACATTGGCGCGTTTAGCCACTACTAAACTAGATGCAGAATTTCACCGTTGGTACAAAAGATCTCTCTGGCACACCTACCAATCACATCCTCCTCTGCCCCTTTCCAGCCGACTACCAATCTGTGCTCCATCTCTGTTGTCCTGTCATTTCGAAATTGGAATCTACATGAAAGCTTAGAGGATGTCACCTTTCGGGTCAGTATTTATTTTTCAGTAGGCACTTTGTCCTTCCTGCCCATCCAGGCGGTTCTGTGCGTCTAGCCATTCCTTTGCATCACTGTGTGGTGTTCTGTGGTATGGCTGTACCAGCGTCCACTCGACCATCCACCCGCTGAAGGTCGTGCAGGTTGTTTCCAGTAGTTTGCCAGTAGGAAGAGAGCCCTTATAAGTGTTGATATTCAAGCCTTTGTGGCAATGTTGCTTTCCCTTTCTCTGGGATAAATGTCAAAGAGTGTGAGTGCTGGGTTGGATGGCAAATGAAGGGTTAGCTTTATAAGAGACTTTCCAAACTGTTTTCCAGAATAACAATACCATTTACATTCCCTTTAGCAATGTAAGGGAGATCCAATTTCTCTGCATCCTCACCAGCATTTGGCAGCATCTCTATTTTTAATTTTAGCCATTCTAATAGGTGGACAGTTGTATCTCACTGTGGTTTTGGTTTGAATTTCCCTGGTGGCTAATGATGCTGGACGTCTTTTCCTGTGCTTGTCATCTGTATATCCTCCTTGGTGAACTATCTGCATTCACCTATTTTCTTGTAGGATTTACTGCTGTTGTTTTCTGCTGAGTTTTGTGAGTTCTTTATCTATAAGGTTCCTTGACCCAGAATGCTCTGCTTGGCTGATTTAAAATTTTTTTGGAGGGCAGCCCCGGTGGTGCAGCCTGCAGCCTGGGGTGTGATCCTGGAGACCCAGGATCGAGTCCCACATCGGGCTTCCTGCATGGAGCCTGCTTCTCCCTCTGCCTGTGTCTCTGCCTCTCTCTTTGCTCTCTCTGAATAAATAAATAAATAAATAAATAAATAAATAAATAAATAAATAAATAAAATCTTTAAAAAAAATTTTTTTTTTGGTCTCTTTTCCCTTAAAGACCGACTTTTGGAGAGGCCTATCTGGGTCACCCTGCCTCAATTAGTTCCCTCCTTTCTATTCTCACTCACTTTTTTAGGTTTTGTTTTGTGTTTAGTTTCTTCCTTTCAGGATCCCTGCAGTATTTATTTGAAATGCTGTTCGGTTCATTTGTTCATTTTATGCTTAGATTTATGATCTTTAGTCCTTTCTCATCCTTATTGACATTGTTCCTACATCCACAAGTGAAGACTATCTGAAAAGATGTAGAAGTGTCACCCCTCATCCCACATTCCCCACCTTCAGCCCCACCTGCTCCAGGTAAACAGCATCAGTGTCAGCTGCCTCATATTCTTAGGTATTATTTTTATATAAAGATAAGCAAGCACATGTATGTGTTTATGTTTTCCCTTCTCTCTGACACAAAAGGTGGAATGTTTACTTAGCAATATCTTCTGAAAACCAGAGTTTCTAGAACTCCTCCTCATTGCTGTTTCCAGCAGGAAGTGGTCCCACTGTGTGATGCCTGGCAGGCAGTTTGTACAAAGTCTCCTGAGCTTGGACAGCATGGTCCTCAGCTCTCAGCATGTTCTGTTGGCCCTCACCTCTTGCTGTTTGTGCCCTGTGGCATCCCTTCCCATGCTGTACGAGGGTCAGTCTGTGTGATCAATAGCAGAAGGCAAAAATCAGGTGATAAAAAACATGGCTTCCTTCTTGGGTCTGCTCTTCCTTGCCTGCTGTCTCTGTCACTTGCTCTTGGGGAAGGCTGTGAAGACTCACAGGTCTGATAGGAACCCATGTGGTAGAGAACTGAGTTCATGGCAAAGAGACAGAAATGACCAATGAGCGAATTTGAAGTGGGCCCTCCATCCCTGGTCAAGCTTGAGATGACTGCACCCCATCTGACATCCTAACCACATCAGGAGAGACCCTGAAATACAGCCATCCAGCTAAGCCATCGTGGGAACATGCTTGACCCACAGGAGCTGTGAGACAATTACTATGCGTTGTTTTAGGTGACTAAGGCATGGTATTACTTGTTACACAGTAATAGGTGTTTAAGGCAGACATGTATAGGTTTCCAATAATTTGCAAGTGTGTTGGATGGCACTGTGCATTTTTATTATTCATGTTGTTTCAAACATTTTACCCATGATCTAGATCCAAAGAGGACATACAGAACGCAAGACATCAAGTACACAGATGCACATGTTAAAAAAATTCAAATAATTTGGGATCTTGGTTCTTGTTGGTGTCCAGGACACAAAATCCAATGTTGATTTCATAATGGAGAGAAGCTATAAATCTCAATGTAGACCAGGAGAAATAAAACCACATAAATTTTACAACATAAGCAGGAGCATGCGCTAGGATGCACGGGCCTTCAAGGAAAATAATATAAAGTACAGTATTCAAACAGTAAAGAAAGTTATGTTTCGTAACAAGAAGAATGGAGATCATGGAACTCAAACAGGGTGTAGGTACATGAAACGAAGATGCGAAATGGAAGAACAAAATATTAACTGTGGTTTTCATAGTTTATACTTTCCAATTTTTCAGCAATGACCTTATATTGCTTTTTTATATTATTATTTTTTTTAGTTTTGAGGTGATAGCAGATTCACATGCAGCTGTAGGAAATATGGCAGAGGGATCTCAAGTTCATTCTGCTATGAGTATTCATATGCAGGTTTTTATGTGCACGTTTTCATTTCCCTGGAATAAGTGGCCAAGAGTGCCATGTTGGGTCGTATCGTGCCTTGCAATACTTTTTAAGTTGCACAACTAAAATTAAAGAAAAAAATTCTAAAGGCCAAGCAGGCAGTAAAAGTGACATATTACTCCAATTGGGATCAATCAAGGTTAACCTAGTTAACCTAGTTCCCAATATTTTAGATGCAAATGATGGTAACTACCTAATTTTGTCTTTATAGGAAATGGTCCAGAGGGTTCATACTGAAGGAATGATATTTCCCCCAAACCAGCCAACACCATAAATGAAGGAAACTTTTCTCAACTCATGAAAAGACGATTCAACAAGTTTCCACAGGGGGAGAATGCTTTTCATGAAACCCTGCGCTTCCCCATTCAGCTCAGTTTCAGGGCGCTCAATTGTCTTGAGGCTCCCAGGAAAACAAATGGAATAACGCGACCATTATTAACAGGTGACAGGTCCTGCCCTCGCACTTTCAGTGTAGATTTAGCTTCAGTGGTCTCTGTTCAGGATGGGAGATGGCGATAAATGTGCTTTTAATTGTGCATGTTTAATTATAAGTTGTCTCCATTTCCATTTAAGATAACTTCACTTTCTATCTTAAGAACTGTTACCGAGAACACAGGGGAAAATATCCGCAGCAATGATCCTTACTCAGCTCGCTGAGACTCTCTTGAAGCAGAGAATCCAGGCGGTTCTTCCCGGCAGGGGTCCCAGAACTGCCGCTTACCCGTCTTTCCAGGGATGCCCTGGGGTCACGGAGGAGCTCACCCCAGGGCCCGGCTCCATCCTCAGGGAGCTCCCTGGCTCCACTGGAGGCGCAGAGGGAGAGGGCGCCTGCACCCCAACCCGCACTGCACCGCACAAAGTCTGCAGCCAGGGAGGCCTGGCGGGGGACCAGCACGACCGGCCCCTCCTCCCCACCGGCTGGACACGGCGGGCATCTCCCGGAGCTCGGGCTCCATCCTCCGCCGCACACCTGGGCCTCTGCTCCGGCCAGGTTTCCCTGGAAAGCCAGCAGAGGCCCATGCTCTACCTTGAAGAAGGAACAGAGTAGAAGGAGCTCGGAGAGCATCACCCAAGGCAGACGCAGCTCCCTGGAATGCTGCTCAGGCTCAGGTTCCCTAAGGGACTTCTCAGCCAGAACGGTCCCCTGCCGTGTGAGGTGCTGATCGGCATCATAAGTCACAATCTGGGGGCACCTGGGGGGCTCAGTTGGTTACGTGTCTGCCTTTGGCTCAGGTCAAGATCTCGGGGTCCTGGGATCCAGCTGTGCATCATCAGGCTCTCTGCAGGAGAGAGCCTGCTTCTCTCTCTCCCTCTGCTGCTCCCCCAGCTCATACTCTCTCTCACTCTTTTATACTCTCTCTCAAATAAATAAATGAAATCTTTTATTTAAAAAAAAAGGGCATTTCTATTTCCCTTCACTTGGATACAAATGTGAATAATGGAAACATTTTGTCAATAATTACCAGTCATTTTCTCAGACACCACTGCAAGCACTTCACAGGGATAAAACAACTTCAACCCCACAAATGCCCCCACTGGGTGATGTCATAGTGGCTGACAATGGCTCCCAAAGCCATGTCCACACCTAATTCTAATAACCTGAGAATGTGACTTTCTTTGGAAGTGGGGTCTTTGCAAATGTAATCAAATTAAGGACCTTGAGATGAGATCACCCTAGACTATTGGGGTGGGTCCAGTAGTGGGTTGAATGGTGACTTTTCCAAGAGATACGTCCATTTGGAACCCATACATCTGACTGTGGAAAGACTCTTTGCAGATGTAACTGAGTGAATGATCTTGAGATGCGCTCATCCTGGATTAGCCAGAAGGGCCCTAAGTCCCATAGCAAGTGTCCTTGTAAAAAGAGGCAAAAAACACAGAGAAGAGGCCAAGTCCATGTGGAGATGCAGGCAGAGACTAGAGTCATCCACAGCCAAGGAAACTCCAGCAGCCACGAGAAACTGGAAAAGTCAGAGATTCCTGTCAACCAGACTGGTTTCTTCAGAGGCCTGTGTCTTCCCATGATCTTCCCTCTTCTTTTAAAGACATCAGTCATATGGGATTAGGACCCATCCACATGACTTCATTTTACCTTAATTACTCCTTTTAAGCCCTCGTGTCCAAAGATAGACACATTCTCAGGTCCTGGGGGTTAGGACTTCAACATAGGAATTTAAGAGGAGGCAAGTCAGCCCATAACGGTGTTAACTTTGCAACCATTAAACCATCTGGGAGACCCGTATGCTCTTGAAAATAATGACTTTCCTCTAAGCTTTACACTTTTTATTCCTCCTGTTAACTGGAAAATAACAGTGTGCTGTAATGAGACACTCAGAGTCAAAGTACACAAAATCCCTCACCACTGTTTTTGTTTTTTTGCAAATGATTAAATATTACTTTCTTTCAGTTTATAGCATAATCTAAGTGACAGCCGATCCATCAGCGTATCTGCTGATGTTTAACTACAGCATTTTGCATTCATTATTCCATACTTATATCATTCTTTTAAAAAGAGGAATAACTTAATTCTGCCTCTTGACAGCAGGGAAATTAAATGGTGAACCATAAAGATGAGTGTTTCTCTGGAAAACAAAGCACCAACTGCAGATCTATAAAGCCAAGCCAGAAGTATGTCACCCCAAAATGAGATAAAGACAAGCTTCTGGAAAATCCTCTCGTATCAGAGAGTAAAGAAACTTTCAAACCTCAAACACAACTTGCCAATTGGTACAATCATTTTGGGGAGCAATTTGGCAACCTAAAAAGTAAGATATGTACACCCAGGAACATAGGAATTCTACTGCTACATATAGACTCTAAATGTTTGGCATCACATTTTTTATTGCAACCCACACCATTAAATAGATTTTGCACGGCAACTCATAATACACACACTTGCACCTGGCCTGGCATGTGTAGACCTGCACACACACAAATCTTTGCGTGCTTGGATAATGCTGGAGAGGAAGCAAGGTTCTTCTGGATGGGCTAAGAATGAAACGGACGTGAGGCAGATCTGACAGGAGAAAACCAAATTTAGTTTCATTTGTAATGGGAAACCAGAGACTTGAAACTCCAAAGAGGCAGCAAGAGGCTTCTAAGAGCTGAGAGGTGTAGGGCCTGAGGACACAACGGGAAGGAAGGCCATTAGCAGGAAGGCTAGAGGAGATATTTGGGAAACGAAGTTTGCCTTCCTATGCAAGTGAATTCCTGGTAAAGAGGCATCTCTATTAATAGCTCTCTTCCTGGGGCAGGCAGGCATTTGAGGAGGTAAATGACCTTTTTTTTCAATCTGCTTCGTTTTCATTGCTTTTAACTCGAAATAGTCTTTACACCAAAGTGGTCCATCTTGGGGATGACTGCTCTTATATCCCCTACAGCAATCAGCAATGCTAATTCACAGGGTGGTCTCAGAACTGGACCAACTCCTTCTCAAGGTGGAAGTGTAACCCAGGAGATCTGGCCTGCAGGGACTGTCCCCCAGGGGAGACCTCGCTGATGCAGCACTTCAGGGACACCAGGCTGGTTGGACAGAACATGTAAAAGATGCCTGGTCCCTGGAGGTCTTGGAAAGACACACGTGCTCCAGAGGACGGGAAGATCCGGGCGCCTGCTCTGCAGTGGGCACAGGCGTACAGGACAGCATCTCAGAAGTGATGGGCAAAAGCTCCAAGGGGCCATTTCTATCTCAGTCAGTGGATGTGGGGGTCGAATCTTCCAGGGTTTCGACGCGGTGCGTGAAGTGAGGAGCTGCCACACTGAACCTCAGTCCAAGGACCAGATCCCTGAAGCGATGCTTCACCCTGCGAGTGAGGAGCTCAGGGAGCTCAACTCCCCACCTGGTGGCGCGGCGGGTCCTGGGCGACGGAACCTGGCCTTTGGCAACCCTAAGGGGCCAGCTGGGGAGGGGGGTTCTGGAAGGGAGGAGCGGGTGTTTTCCAGGGGAGGTCCCCGCGAGGAGCGGAGGGGTGGGAGGGGGCGGGGCGGGGCTTAAGGGGGACCTGGGGCGGGGAGCTCAGGTGGGCGGGGCGGGGGCGGGGCTCAGGTGGGAGGGACCGGAGCGGGGGCGGAGGCGGAGTGGGGCGGGGGCGGGGCTGAGCCCGGGTGGGGGTGGCCAGAGCGTGGCCGGAGCTCTGGTGGGCGGGGCCGGAGCTCAAGTAGGCGTGGCCGGAGCTCGGATGGGCGGGGGCGGGGCCCGGGGGGGCGGGACCGGAGCCCGGGGGGCGGGGCCGGAGCTCCGGGAGGCGGGGCCGGAGCTCAGGTGGGCGGGCCCGGGGGTGGGGACGGAGCTCAGGTGGGCGGGGACCGGGGGCGGGGCCGGAGCTCAGGTGCGCGGGGGCGGAGCCCGGGTGGGCGGGGCGGGGCCAGAGCGCGGGTGGGCGGGGCGGGGCCGGAGCGGAGGCGGAGTGGCGCGGGGGCGGGGCTGAGCCCGGGTGGGCGGGGCCGGGGCGGGGCCGTAGCTCAGGGGCGGGGGCCCGGAGCTTGGCCGGAGCGTGGCCGGAGCTCTGGTGGGCGGGGCCGGAGCTCAAGTAGGCGTGGCCGGAGCTCAGGTGGGCGGGGCCGGGGCCCAGGGGGCGGGGACGGAGCTCAGGTGCTCAGGGCCGGAGCGGGGGCGGAGCCCGGGTGGACGGGGCGGGGGCGGGGCCGGAGCCCGGGTGGGCGGGGCCGGCAGGGAGCCCCGCCCCGCGTGGGGGCCGTGACGCCCTGGGACCGTAGGGCCGTGGGGGCCCCGCCGAGCGACCCCGGCGGGATCCGGAGCCGCTTGCGGGAGGGCCGGCAGGGGCCAGGCGCGGACACCGGGGGCCCCGGGGGCGCTCCTCGGCCGTGGCGGGCCGAAGTAAGGCAGCAGCAGGCGGCTGGCGCCCGGGAAGGGGGCCCGGATCGCCGGGGTCCCCAGGAGTCGGGAGCCCCCCCGGAGATCAGGGATGGGCGGGCTGGGGTGGCGGCCCCCGGAACGCGTCTCTGAGCCACATTGGCTGTTCCCGGGGCTCCCGGTGCACCCCCGGAGTGCGGCGGGCGAGGCCAAGGGAAAGCTCCCCCGGGCGCCCTGCACCTCCCCCCCCCCCCCCCCCCCCCCCGGGGCAAACCGCGGCTCTGCTGCCGGCCGCTTCCCTCTGCCCAGCTCGGGCCTGGTCCTCGTCCTCGTCCTCGTGAGGGCAGCCGTGGGGGGGAACCGTCCGCGGCTGGGCTCCCCGCCCCTCGCCTGGAGCTGTGGCAGGACGAGGACACCCAGGGTCTTGCGCCCCCTTCTCCCCAATCAACCTGCCCATCGTGGCCCACGGAGCGAGTCACCCCCACAGCGCTTGCCTCTTGCCAGAAATCTAGCATCTCCCCGCGGGCACCGAGATTGACTTCAAAGCAATTTGGGGTTGCTGGTGGAGACTGGGGTTCAGCGGGGCTGGTCTCTGGGGAGGTGGGTGCGAGTCTGCTGGATAGAATGGGCTTCCCCATCCCACAGCAGAAATACAGACTCTTGGAGGCAATGTAATGGGCCCGGAACACAGCGCCTAGAACGTTCCAGAGGAGGTCAACTGGTATGTTCTTGCTATTTTTATTCTGCAAGCGTGGCGTCGGGGTAGCCACGGCAGGGATTTGGCAATGGCAGGGCTGGTGGAGAGGAGGTCAGCCTCTGGGTCCTGGGAGCTGTAGGCATAAGGAGCTGTTCCTGCAGGACACAGGCTCCGGAGGAGTCCCAGAGTCCCAGGGTCCTATCAAGTGCAAGGAGAAGGCTGCCCACTGAGTTGACGGAGCTGCAGGTGGCAGCGCTGAGCGCTGGGGCCCTGGTGGCCAACCCTACTCTGCAGGTGCACGGTGTCTGCTCCTCCTGCCCGCTGGCTGGGGGCTGCAGGTATGCCTGTCCTGGGATGGGCGGGCTTCTGAAAGCCAAGAGCACATCATAAAATCATTTCCTGCAGCATCTGGGTAGTTTAGCGAAGCCACCAAGTCTAGATTTCGGCTCGGGGCATGATCTCAGCGTTGTGGGATGGAGCCGTGTGTCAGGCCCCCACTCTGCCACAGTCTGCTGGTCTCCCTCTCCCTCTGCCCCTTCCTCCACTCATGTCTGTTCTCTCTCTCTCAATAAATAAATAAATCTTAAAAAAAAAATCACTTCCTCTCTTCCAGGAACCTTTCTTCCTAAAGCTGGCCTATGAACACAATGGAAAGGGTGTTGCAAAATGACATGTAAAAGTTGATTTTTCCAGACGCCTGGGTGGCTCAGCAATTGAGCATCTGCATTCAGCTCCGGGCATGATCCCAGGTCCAGGGATCCAGTCCTGCATCTGGCTTCCTGCGGGGAGCCTGCTTCTCCCTCTGCCTATGTCTCTGTGTCTCTCATGAATAAATAAATAAAATCTTTAAAAGTAATAATAATAAAAAAATAAAAGTTGATTTTTTCTTTCCCAAAGTCACTGCCCATCGCTGGAAATTCCCTGGAAATCTCCCTTCTTTGAAGCTGCAGGTTCTCAGACAGCACAAATATATCCTGTTTTCCCTGCAAATATCCTCTCTACTGTTTACAATTCCCCCTTCTCCCTCAAACTCCAATTACACAGAAGTGGGATAGTGGTGTGGGTGAAGGCATTTTTCTTTTCTGTTAACTTGAAAAGGCGAAATAGATCTCCAGGGTCAGTGCACACCAGGGTCAATGCAGAAGGAAGCTGGGTGTGTGGACAGTGAGGGACCTTGGGCTATTTTAGGTGTGGAGGTCCTGAAGGTCCTTAGGAAGGCTGGCTTTGGAATAGGGATGGGAATGAGCAGAAGGAGAGCATGGGTACTTGGAGGACCTGTCTAGCCAGAGAATAGCTGGTAAAATGGAATAAATCTGCTGCCTGGAGGAATCCCAAGAGGGGCAGGCGGCTGGAGAAGAAGAAGAGTCAGGGGAAGTGGGATCTGGAGCTGGACTTGGAGAACCTCACAGTCCCTGATGGACACCTGAAGCCTCTGTCCTTCCCTAAAATCCATTCTCCCTTACCTTCCTCACCATAGACGTCACTATAGCTCAGCGCAGTAATGACTACATTTTCAGACTTCTCTGTGTAGGGTAGGTTTGACCCTATGTGACCCTAACTCACATATCAGAGGTTGTGGTGACTGAAATTTCCTTGATGTGTTTTTAATGGAAGGAAGTGCACCTTCCTGTTTTCTGGTGGCTGGAATGTGGAGGTAATGGCTGGAGCCCCATCTTGGACCATGAGGTAACCTCAAGAATGGAAGCTTCACTCAGTGGAGCAGCAAGAGAGCAGTATCTGGGTCTCACCCTGGGGTGATAGCCTCTAGATTTCACTGTTGTGAAAGAGAAATACATTTCTTTCTGATTTAAGGCTCTGCATTGTGGGAGCCTTCTGTGATACACAGCTGAACCTAATCTATTGGATATACCCCCCCCAAAAGAAAAAAAAAGTCAAATTTTATCCTAACCTAGGGGAAATGTTTGTAGGGCATTAAGCCAGGGAATGGAATGACATATTTCATTCTTTCAAAAGCTCTCTGACTACTAGTAGAGATTAAGTTTCACTAATTTTCCAAGGTAAGAAGTAGGGCAGTGGGTTGAGGGTTCTGGCTATCCAGCAGAAAACAGTAATTGGGTTAGATGATGCAAAAGTGCTGTAGGTGATGATGGACGGTCATACTTGGGATGGATTTATGTGCTGTGTACTTTGGCTTATCACATGTTTGGATTTTTTTAAATTTTGCTTTTCATGGGACACCTGGGTGGCTCAGCGTTTGAGCTCTGCCTTTGGCTCAGGGCATGATCCTGGGGTCCTGGGATCGAGTCCCACATCAGGCTTCCTGCATGAGGCCTGCTTCTCCCTCTCGCTGTGTCTCTGCTTCTCTCTCTGTGTGTCTATCATGAATAAATAAAACTTAAAAAAATTGCTTTTCAGAGGAGTACTTTATATGGAGTAAAGCACACCCATATTCAATGTATAGTTTGAGTCATTTAGACAAATACACATACCCATGGAACTAGCATCACAAGATACAGAATATTCAAAAAGAAGGATCTAGACTATTCCATCACCCCCAAAAGTTCCCTCTTTTTCCTTCATGGTCAGTACAAGCAAGAACTCTATGCCCAGGCAAACACCAATTTTCTTTTTGCCACTACAAACTAGATGTGTCCCTTCTAGAATATCATATCAGTATTTTCATGCAGCATGATGTCTGGCCTCTTTCAGTCTGCAAATGCTTATGAGATTCATGCACATCGCTATGTGACTCTGTAGTTTACTCCTTTTTATGGCCACCCGGTGTTTTATTGCCGGTGATATACCTCCACTTGTTTATCCTCTCACGTGCTGATCAACACTGGGATTTTTTCCAGACTTTGATTATTGTGAAAAAAGCTGCTAAAAACTTTCACATGGAAGTCTCTTTGCTAAGAGTAGAATTGCTGGATCATGTGGTAAGTGTGGGTTTAAGCTTTGAAGGAGCTACCAAGCTTTTTTTCCAAGTGGTCGTACAGCTTCTTACACTCCTGCTAATGAACTTTGAGAGGTCAGCTTGCTCCTCATCTTCACTAACCCTTTGTATTATCAGTCTCTCAAACTTTATCCCTTGCCTATGGATCACTAATTGTGTTCCCTCTGCTGATGTGCCTAGCTAAAAAGCCACATTGGCCAGGAGATAAGACGGCCCCATGACAGGGTCTGAAATGCAAGAAGGGGTTCTTGGCCAAGACTTCTGGTGAAACCTTTAAACTGGGCATGGAGGGGCACCTGGGTGGCTCAATGGTTGAGTGTCTGCCTTTGGCTCAGGTTGTGATCCTGGGGTCCTGGGATCGAGTCCCACATCAGGCTCCATGCAGGGAGTCTGCTTCTCCTTCTGCCTATGTCTCTGCCTCTCTTTTTGTGTCACTCATGAATAAAATCTTAAAAAAAATATAAATAAATAAATAAATAAACTGGGCATGGTCTTTTCACTCCAAGATGCCAGCACAGGAGAACGTTTCCCCTGGGAGAGGTATCCCCACCACTACACAGCATGTGAACAGCCCCTGCCTGTGGGATGGGCGTCCCCTCACCCTGTAGCTTTGGGCCATCTGTAGATGTGTCAGGTGGCTCCTGTGTCTTGGGTTCCTTGGCTTTGTGGTTCGTGTTCAGAGCACATTTTCAATTTTTGAAGCTCCCCTTGAAAGTCTGGGAATGAGTTCCTTCAGGGGGCAGATCTTTGCCAAGGCTTTTTTGTAGTTGAGTGTCTCATAGCCCAAGGCTGAGAGGCCCAAGAGCGGGGCAGAGATTCACATTCCTTGGCCTGATTTCTTCAACCACAGGGAAGAAGACATGAGAACATAAAGGTTTTGTGTGAGCCTTGAGTCATGGTTACTGAGAAAAAGCAAAGTCTGAGTGGGAGAGGAGGAAATAAAAGTCCATCTAAATACACCACAAATTATCATCAAGCAAATAACACCTTAAACTCATTTGTGACTTGCCAACTTTCCACAGAGATAATTATACATGGATCTTATATACAGTAATTTGTTGGCAGTTCCCAGAAGGAATGTGACATATCAAACCAAATGAAGTTCAGAATTTATATGGCTCATTTGTAAACTGCTTGTTGACCTAACTCGGTTTCCAAGAGTTCCATGAATGATTTTGTTTTTCTCTCTTTCTTCCTTTCTGATTTTTTTTTTTTAAGTAGGCTTCCCACCCAATGTGGGCCCGGAGTTCAAGACTTGCATGCCCCACCAACTGAGCCAGCCAGGGGCCCTTCTTCCTTTTTGCTTTAGTGATAGAAAGTCAAAGGGTCACCATCCACAGACACTTTCCTCACCACAACCATATCTTCCTGGTAGCCTTCATGTAAGACATACAGAAACCTCCTTTTCCTTAGATCAGAAGTCAGAAAACTACAGCTATGAGCCAAATCCGGTCCATCTTCTGTTTTGTAAATGATGTTTTTACTGAAACACAGTCACGCATTTTCATTTAGTATCTTCTATGGTTGCTTTCCTGCTAAGTAACTGTGACTGTGCCTTCAGGTTCTCTTATTCTTCTTCCAACCTTAAAAGGTTGTGTTCTATGGTGTGAAGCACAGAGTAGGTGCTGGAGGGTACCTGTTTAATGAGAGAAGTAGTGAGTATGAAAGCAGGAGAAATTGGTGGGAACTTCACCAATGGAATTGTGCCGTGAGGGCTCTATTCTTGCTGAACCCAACAAATCTCTTCTGGGACTGTGTTCTGTCTGCCTTAGAAGATCTCTTCCAGGGAGTAAGAAATGACTGAGGTTGCACGGACAGAACTTTCTAAATAGATAGACATTGGTCAAGATATTCAAGAACCTAGGTGATTCCAAACTCAATATTCTCATTCTCAGACCCAACATTCCATCAAAACCACTGAGAAAGGCTTTCATTATGCAACCCTGTTGGATCATGGGGCTTGGGAAACCCTGCACACAGCTGACAAACATCCCCTAAGCCTCAGGTGAAAAACATGGAGAAGACATGAAATTTTTGTACTATTTAGGATGGTGTCAGCTGAAGTTAGTAAAATGCTACCCCAATATGGCTGAGATGATAGGAGTTAATTCTATTTCATGACAAGAATTTCAGAGGTGGTTGGATCCTTGGTTTGTTAATCCAGTGGCACAGCACTGTCATCCGAATGTTTGTGTTTTTCCTCTTCACGACACCCAGGACACTGGCTGTCACTCACCCACTTGTTTCCTCATGATCACAAGATAGCTGCAGCTCTTGCAGATACCACAGACTCACCTAGTTCATCCAAAGGCAGGAAGAGAGGTTCCTTCACATGTCTGTCTCTTTACCAGGGAGAAACACCTTTCCACAAACTCTGTACTTGTCATCCCCTCAGATCCCACTGGTCCACAGTGAGTCCTGGATTCAGAGGAGTTTGGTAAGGTGCATATTTGACATTTTTAGGATTCATAGTTGGGAGCGTTGGGAGCAGGCCCTATTTGCCAAGGATGAGGTGTGAGAGAATGACAGCTGGATATGTAGCCAATAGGTTTCCTCTTTCTCCAAAGGTCATATTTGTTTGGTTCTTTACCTTGCTCAGACTCCTCTGGGTTGCTGAGGTGTTGTTCAGGTGGGCTTTGTCCAGTGGCTGTTGTTCGGTGCTGCACTGATGAAGCCCAAGTAAAAAGGAGTCTTGGGTTCCTCATGCAGATGGAGCTGCTACCAGGGACGTCTGGATCCAGGTGCCCAAGTGCCATCCTTAGTGCCCTGGCCCCTGTCTTTCTGGGTTGGCAGCATCTCCAGCAGGATCTTCCCTCCTGGTGGCAGGTCGGCCACCAGCAGCTCTCTAGTGTCTATCCTGCTGTTGCGGTCACTTCAGGGAGGAAGCCGCTCTTCCCTGTCAGGTCTACTGGCTCTATTTGGTCTAGCTTGGATCATGGAGCTACCAGAACCAGTCACTGTGGCCACCTACCTACCTGAATGACATGAACTTAGAGGATGGGAGGTGTTCAGGGGGATGGATGCTAGTGGGGGCAGGGAGCCAGAAATGAGGTTTTCCCATCCAGATATTGGATTAGAGGGTCCAAGCTGTCACTATAGTCTTTCCAATCTAGATACTGTGCTGGAGGAGTCTACATGGGATTTTCCATCACTTTGCCTTCAGGAAATACTGTCTGGATACATGATAGTAATATTTGTGGATTTTGCATAGGGCATATATTTTCTTAAACTATTTGTTTTTTTTTCCTTTTTTTTTTCTTAAACTATTTGATCAAGTAGTGATGTTTTCAAACCCAAAGAACAACACAGATGGTGTTTGTCACATTTGTGAAAATAAATTTTGCATTCCTTTTCAGAAGAGATTGGAAAGATTGCATGAGAAGAAGGCATTATGCAACCAGAGTTACATCATTAGAAGTTCTCACCCATCCTGCCTTTTTCTCCTTTCTTGGCTTTTCCTCTTTGTCTTGCTGGAGGTAATAGAAATGCAGAAATGTTTGCTTTGGGATGACAGTGTGTGCCTATCTAATACCCCTGTAAAATCTATTTCACAATATTAATAAATATTGCTCCTTTTATCCCTTTTGTCAAATTATGCTATCAAATGAGATGTTAAATGCAGGCTCATGGGATGTGTTTGATGGCTGACAAAGTGAATATATGAATATATTCCTAAAAACACATCCTACAGAAGCTGTAATCTCTGAATTGTGACAACCTTGGGTAGGATCGTTTTAATAGAATGTAGCACACAAACGGTCTGAAATGCTGTGATAAGAATTTTTAAAAGCTGTTAAATGCAAAGACCCAATGCACTAGGTTAGAAAGGCAGAAAAAGTCTTAATTTAAAATATTTTAATGAACACTCATTTTGAGGAAGTGTGAGTAAATGAGGATGAAAACCACGTGATTATAAAGGACAGAAGACATTAGAGAAATAAGCAAATCTGAAAGTGTTCTAACAGCTAATGCCAAGTCAAGGGAAATGGAAGTCCACTGACAGATTCCTTGCATGGGAGCTAGATACATCCAGATAGATTGGCAGTAAGGTACTTGGGGATATCTAGGGATATCTAGGGACTGGGTCTAAGTGTGGGTGCATTTCCAACTGACCCCCAGATCCACAGGCCTGCAATCTCAAGAGCCACTCTAGCCAATGTGCAGAGCAGCAGGCATTATAAGAGATGCTTATTATTTATGCCACCTGCTGGGGTGATTTTGTTATTCAGCAACAGCTAACTGACACATCTGCCTGGAGCTCTACTTTCTCTTGAGTTGATTGACATTTCACTATATATACAAAACATTTTACAAACAATTCACAAATTACCTCATCATAATCTTTAGCTTCACCGGTGCATGATTTAAGTCCCCATCACTAATGACTTGGAAAATATAAAAAAGTGGAAGCTTCTAAGAATGAAAGCTATAATGACCAGGATGAGCAATACACTGGATGGCTCTAATGGCAAAATGGGTACTAGTAAATTTGAACACATGGCGATAGTAAGTATTGAAAATAAAATTGAAAGTGTGTAGATGTATAAAATGTTTATATATACTTTTATATTTTATATACATATTTTATATCCATACACTTTCTGTTTTATTTTGAATATATATATGTAAATGTTCTATATATAAACAAAGTTACACAACTCTGGAAGATTTCCTGAATATGATTATCGCCAGTATAGTCGTGCTTTCTTTCTCTGCATGAAAGGCATGAATAAAGAGCTCGCCATCAACAGCTTGTATCATTCAAACTGGACATCCTGTGATGGTGGTGATTTTTTGTGGAGCTGTCTGCATCTTCTTGTCCAAGACTCAATGCTCCTTGATTCTTTAATTAACCAGTCTAGGTTAGGAATATAATTTATGTTTCAGATCTTAGTTTTTCCTCTATAAAACTAATTGCCCTCATGGTGATTGAAATTTTCAACCTCAATCTCAGAAGAGTTGTGCTCCTCCTGCCTTAAAGATAGTACGATGAGAATTTAGCTCTTAGATGTTGAGTATGGCAAAAAAGTAATTAAATAAAGTATCCATTTGATAGCTCTTCTAAACCTATACTGACCCAGAATAGTCAGCTCCCATCTTACTTGGGTGGCAAGTGGGTTTTCACCAGTGAAAGAATACTTTCTAAATGTATATTCATAATCTGCCAATATTCGTGACATCTGTAGTCTGAGTTGCTACGTTTGCTCATCAATATTACCATCGTAGGAATAGATGGGAATGAGATGTGTTTCTAAGATGATAAGCATCTCAGAACTCTATCTCCTCTCACTTTTTGAAAGACAAGGATTCTCCTGATTGTTTATCAATAGTCCTTTCTTCCATGCATATATGTTTCACATTTCTGATAATCAATCTTCTCCATACGTAATTGTGATTATTTAGTCTTGGGGAGCCCATAACTGTGCATTCATAGGATAAAACAGGAGAAGCACCCAGTTGAAATCTCAATTATTCCTTTTGGGAAAGAAAAATTTAGTTACAACCTACCTAAAACTTCTGGAGGGATGTAATTAGAAGGGATAATGAATGAATGCAAGGTTGTTGGTCTCTTTCCCCTTTGGTCACATATAAAGACTCAATACCCATTGATTGAAATGTCCCAATGTTAATGGTAAATCATATTAACAAGGAGGAAAGTAAGTTCCTTCTGCCCCTGGAGATCATCTCTGCTGGGACATAAGGCATCAGAAAGCCTTGGACAGAGAGAGACCGGAGCTGATGGTATTAAGTTTGCTCCTGAATTTTTCTTTGACTAGTCCACCAGGTCAACTGTCTTCTAGATCCTTGGCCAGGTCATTTTCATATTTTTTTTAAATAAAAAGTTGTATATATTTAAGGTGAAGAACATGATCATATATAACATATACATTATATGTATTGTATATGTTGTGAAATGATTACAGCCAAGGCAATTGACACATCTCCTGATCTAGTTATCAGTTTTGTGTGTGCACTGAGATCACCCGCAATCTTCTGTCATAGAAAACTTCCAGTTTTCAGTGCAGTATTACTACCTACGGTCACCATGCTACACATTAGATCTCTAGGCTTATTCATCTTTGAGGTACTGATTGGGTGAGGAGCTAGATATGACTTCCATTGTGCGTGCCACATCTGCTTTAAATATTGGAGTCAAATTATCTTTTCGGTTTAGATACCATATTTTGTGATAGTAACGCATATTTGAGATTTTGGCTCATTTTTATAGATTTTATTTATTTATTTGAGAGAGAGAGCACGAGCAGAGGGCGAGGGAGAAGCAGACTCCCCACTGAGCAGGGAGCCCGAAGCAGGACTTGATCCCAGGACTCTGAGATCATTGACCTGAGCCAAAGGAAGACGCTTCACCAACTAAGCCACCCAGGCGCCCTGAGATTTTGGCTCTTTATAATACCCCCATCTTACTTGGGTGGCAAGTGGGTTTTCACCAGTGAAAGAATACTTTCTAAATGTATATTCATAATCTGCCAATATTCGTGACATCTGTAGTCTGAGTTGCTACGTGAGCTCTGCAGTGAGCTCTGCAATGAGGACCCATGGCATCGGGACAGCCTGTGTTCCTCACCGGCTGGTATGTCGGTGTTAATTCAGTCACTGTCTCCTGAATTAAAAAGGACTGTGCCTTTCATAATCAGGGAGTATACATCAGTGGTCAGTTTGCTGTGTGCCCTCCAGTTCATCGGCAGTGTTGCTGGGACACTACTGTGTTCTTGTAGGAGGCAGTCAATTGCCCTGAGCAGGTCATGGACATCAGATTAGCAAATTCAGTTCCAGGCAAGACCGCAAGAGTGTTAGCTCAGTGCACCCAATTAGCAACACGTCTCAAGGGCATAGCGTAATTACTTATTTTCCTAAATAACACAGACACGCTCGGACTTAATTACAATAGTTTCACTGGGAAATAGAATCGTGGTAATTTCCAAGTTAGTATATCTCATTAATGAGATTTGCTAAATCTTATTGGCACTTCTGTGAAATGCCTTTATGTTTCAAATCATTTTCTAAATTGCTAATGTCATCTGTGGAAGAAAAACATTTCCAAATTTTCTTCTGGAGGTTGAAGTGTGTGTGTGATGGGGAAGTCTCAATGCTGAACCATCCAGGTGACAACGCTTGCCTGAGCAAACAGAAGAAACCAAGAAATAAGTATGATCTTTCCCGTGTGTGTCCGTAAAATATCAGCATTCAGTTTGTAATCCACTATTTAAACATCCATATAGTAGGACTTTCTTCACCAGGAGCCTGGAAAGCAGAACCCATCAATAGCCAAGAGTCTTAAATTTGAGACCTAGTTCTGCCCTTGGGAATCTCCATGACCTTACCTCAGACAAGTTATTTCACGTTGTATTTCTTCAGCTTGTTCACTGGCAAAAATAAGTGGGTCATTCATTTATTGAGTGACTACTATGTTACGAGCACTGTGCTAATTAGTAGGAAAATAGCAGCTCATGTGAGTAGGTGAGACTTCTACTTTCCAGGCCTTTCTATTCTAGCAGAAAAGGCAACAGACACACAGAGGAATAAATAAGTGGGTAATAAAGCTAACCATAGCTTGATGATGCCCAACAATCAGCTAATGGAATCGAAGTAGCCTGGAGGAAGCAGGGGATGTCTTTGGAAGGAAGATCAGAGAAAACTTCTCTGAGAATGGTAACATTTGAGTAACAATTTGAATAACAAGGAGTCAGCTGTAGAAATTTTGGAGTAAAAACGAAGCAGGCAGACAGAATGCCAAAATTCCCTGATGTGGAAACTTAAGTGATTTCTTAAAATATATGCAGCCACAAATTTCAATGGTTTCTGCTCTTTCCACTTCCATACAGCAGCCCACGTGTGGCCTTGAGGTACTTTAACATCATTGGCTGGATTTATTCGTCCATATTTAATTGAGCTTTACCTTTCATTCAAGGTTTCTTGCCATTCACTCAATGTGTCTGACTAATTAAATGTGTCTCTGGCCCTCCTTGGATTCTTGGAATTTATCTCCATTATTCTCAGTCTGGTGTCTCCCCGCTTCCTGGCTAGCTTCCCGCTGGGACCAGCCAGTTGATAGGAAAGCATAGAGAGGCAAGGAAGTCTTGCTGCTCAAACCTCATGGATCCCTGTGTGTGGATAGACTCTGGGTTACCAGCAAGTGTCTCAAAAACAACCAATTTAAATTTTGTCATTCATCTAGTATTTGCAGCAGGATATGCCCATGGAATGCCCTCGCTCTTCTAGATAGTGTTGATAAGATTGACACTGATGGAGACGATTAGGACAGCACAAATAATGCCTATCTCATGCATTGATCAGGTGAAGCATCGCCTCCGATGGAATGCAGGAAGCGATGGTGGGAATACCTGGGATTTGGAAATACATCTGTCAGTGACTGTGCCCTTTTCAACTCCATGCACTGCTAAACAGTCAATGACAAAGAGCCATAGCGTCTGGTTGCCATCACTCCATGCCTGGTGCCAGTAGATGTGTTCCTTCCTTTTGGTCCATGACTCAAGAGAAATGCTTCGGTGGTAACACAACAGCCAGGTACTAGTGGGGTGACCTTAAACAAGATAATTCAACTTTGTGTTCCCCTTGAAATAGGAGTCAGGAACAGAATCTGCTCTGTAGGGTTGTAAGACACGATGCATGCCAAGTGGTGAACACAGTCAAAATAGAGGACACCTATGGTCATCACCAATGTCATTGTCTTCATCTTGTCATCATCATTCTCAATTGTCACCTCAACTGGTGCCTTTTGGGTAAAGCATTCTGTCACCACCCTATTTAAAATAAAAACACTTGTGTTCACTCTTTATCCCCTTCTCCTTCTTTTTGTGGCTTCTAAGCATTTATTGCCATACGACCTGTTGTGTATTTATTTGATTAGCTGTCTGTTTCTCTCTCTCAATAATAATAATAATAACAATAACAACAATAATAATAAGCTCCATAATCTTAGGGGTCTCGTTTTCCTCTCTGATTTCATCAGTGCCTGAATAAGTGCTTGGCATATTGTTGGCCCTCAATAAATACTTACTGATTAAACAAAGCTATATTATCCCAGTCTGTTATGCCATCCTATGGTCCAGCTATGGTTGAGCTTTACTGACAGGCCGTAGGTTGGGTCAATAATGCAGAGAAGTTTTTAGCTCTTCTCAGCATGTCCCCAGTTGCAGGATGAGCTGAAAAGGAATTGGGATCACTATTTTAGACTGCTATCTCATGGAGAAGCCAGCTTCAGCTTTCTAAAAAGAAACTCTTTCCAATATGCTAAGTACCCTGTAGACAGATAAGGGTATTACGCTATTACATGACAAGATCTGGAGTGCCGTGCTGTGACATCAGGGCCCTCAACCACCTCCTTGTTCTCTGCTGAGCACGGGTGAAACAAAACCCCAGTCAACACAGGCAGGAGAGATGCAGGCTTGGTGAGATTCTGAACCTCCTCCCTTCTGCGTGGAGGGGGATGTTAAGGAACACCTAAAATCTTTTATTCTGCTCCAAAGCTGATGAATCATCATTGAAAGTGGGAAAAGAACAGGCAAGTGATGAATTGAAGCAGTGTTCAGGAGTTTTGGAAGCCTTGGTATGCGAATCACTAATCTGTGTCCTAAAGAGGGTGATTAATCAAAGTCCCAAGCCATTAAAAATAATAATACGTTTCTGGATTTAATTTAATAATAATTTGCTGAATTTTGCCTGACCATGGATTCTGATTTGGAAGTCTTTGTTTTTCTTATTTCAATCCATGAAATATCCTGTCTTCTTGAGTCTAAGTTTATTTTCTTATAAATGAACGTATTAAATAAAATGCAACGAAAATTAAATAAACCTAATTAATTTAACTTTTAAAAAATAATACTTTTACGGAGTAACTGAAGGGAGTATTATCTAACATATTCACACTAATTTATTTCTGTTGTGTGCATCAGAAGTATTAAGTGACTAGGTTCACGTTCCCTCAGCAGATTAATACTTGTGTTCTAATGGAAAAACAAATTTACTCAGAAAACCCCCTGTAGCAGCATGGGATGAGTAGGTCACAGGAGACTGTCTTTGTAGACAATTAAAATTCAAGTTTAGACTATTTTCCTAGAAATGTCTGATTGGATCATTTTTTACAAGATTTTATGTATTTATTCATGAGAGACACAGACAGAGGGAGAAGCAGGCTCCATGCAGGGAGCCCGATATGACACCCGATCCCAGGACCCTGGGGTCATGACCTGAGTCAAAATCAAATGCCCAACCACTGAGCCACCCACACATCTCTGATTGGATCATTTTTAATTTACAGTAAATATCAGAATGTTTGCAGGTGGATTTCCTTTTTTTTTTCTATCCCATTTACATGGGGGCTTCAGAGGCTTGCGGTTTTCTAAGGCTACCTGAAGAATGCTAGCAATAATAATATTAGTTACCGTATAGAAGCCTTATGACGTTCCATATATATGAGACATCATGGAACATTTATGGTGGATTGGGCACTGTGCGTGGCCATTCAGGCCTTCCAGTACCCATTTTATGGATGAGTAAACTGAGGGACTCACTAGGAGTGAGGAAGTGGCTAAGCTAGAGTTCATATTCCTAGTGATAAACCGTTGTAAACATTTAAGTACATGGGTAGGTATGGTAGGGGAACAAAGAATGGCTCTTTGAAAAAGCCTCAAGCGGCAAAATTCAAACTCCTCCGCTAAAAAAGAAAAGAAAAAGAAAATTCACCTTTCCAGGTGACTGCGCTGGGATTCCAGGTAGAAGCTGTTCTGGAGTTGGTGCCTTGTGGCCACTGGCTGTACCTCCTCAGGGTGTCTTTGGATGCAGATGTTCAAGGATTGCAATTAGGCCAGTCTGCTGGTGTCAGGGGCACTGGGAAGGATGCATGTGAAGGGGAGCCTCCCCAGCAGCTCAGCCACCTCACAGATGTTGGAGGGAAAATACATGAGTAATTTCTTTATGGCTCTGCTCTTCTCTGTGGCGGCATATCTGGAGATTTCTCCATGTGCTGGCAGACACAACTGTCAGCTTGTGGGCATTTACCTTCTACAGTGTGGCAATTCCAGGAGAAAGAGAAGGTTGGGCGCCTGCGTGGCTCAGTGGGTGAAACATTTGCCTTCGGCTCAGGTCATGATCCCAGGGTCCTGGGGCCCTGGGTCAGGCTCCCTGCTAAGTGGGGAGTCTACTCCTCCCTCTCCCTCTGCCCCTCCCCTTGCTCTTGCTCTCTCTGTCTCTCTCACTCTCTCTTTCTCTGGCATCCTTTTGCTGTAGGCACATGATTGTGACATTTGGAAAAAGTTGAATGAAGTTTTATTTTTAAATATTAGCCATGTATCTAAATAAATAAATAAATAAATAAATAAATAAATAAATAAATATTAGCCATGTATTAGTGAATTTCTTGGGCTTGGTAGTTTTGTTCTTGGTATAGGAAATACACAATTAACTAAAAGGGATCTGCAATTAACTAAAGGGATTGACAATTTGTTATTCAGTTCAGGGGAAAAAGTATTTCTTATACAATATTTATGACTGTTCTATAACTTTGTGATTATTTCAAACTAAAAAAAGGGTATTAAAACTACTCATTTATTTTCCCTCCAACATCTAGGAGGAGGTTGAGGTCCTACTGGAGACACTTTCTTTCCTTCACGTGCATCTTTGCTAGTTCCCTGACACCAGCAGGCTAGCCCAGCTGTCCTCATCTCAAAGACAATTGCAGAGGCCCACAGACGCCCAACCGAGCAATGGGAATTCCCACAGCACCCCCTCTTTTTTTAAACGAGGCAATACATGATACAAACAAGGGTGGATGTCCTGAGAAATCTGAAGTTCAGATGTGGGTCACCGACACTTCTGTCTCCTTGTTTTGGCCAAAGCAAGGCTCATGGTCAAATTCCAAATCAACAGGGCCTTTTAATGGGATGAATTGGCATCATCCCATGTCAGCAGGTGTAAAAGTTGACTCTAATGATGCAATCCATCATAGCGCTATAAATAGAAAAAGATGGGGCGCATGGGGATGCTGAAACGATGGCCACCGTACCTGTCCAATATATACAGAGGAAAAGCTCATGAAATGAGCTAAGTGTGCAGATCCCCGGAACAGTATTTGATCCATACTTGGCAACTACTATGTTAGTTCCTTTATTTTAATAACTTCCAATCACTAAAATGCATATTTCTTTAAATAGGTATTGGACCAAGAAGAAAGCCTGAAGAAATATTTTCATTCTCCCTATACCTTTCTTTGTGGAGATGAGAAGAAATTAATTTGTGTGTGTGTGTCTATGCCAAGCAGATGGCTGGAGTTAAATGTCTCCAGAGCATTATGGTGTTGTTTGCATCATTAATTAAACTTTACACAATATTGCTTTCGTAAATCTTGAGTACAGAATACCTGCAAACTGAGTTAGCTCTGGTTTTGAGATTCAGTTATGTAAAAATGCCATATATCTGCATACCTTCTAATTCCACCGCAATGCATTTGAGTTAAGGTTTGGACAGAGTGAGTAATAAAAATAGATAACGAAATATGGTAATATGAGCCTATTTGTTTAAAAAGAAAGGGATAGTATTTGAAGATAGTCATAAAAGTTGAGAGCTTAGTAATGCAGGCCTTGGGGCGCCTGGGTGGCTCGGTCGGTGAAGTGTCTGCCTCCTGTGTAGGTAATGATCGTGAGGTCCTGGGATCAAATCCCACATCCAGGCTCCCTGCTCAGTGCTGAGTCTGCATCTCCCTCTGCCTCTCTCTCTCCCTATTGCCCCCCTGCTTGTGCTCTCTCTCTCTGTCAAATAAATACATAAAATATTTTTTAAAAAAGATGCAGACCTAGATACCAGTTGACACACTTACCTTCTAGGCTACACTACTGTTTATAGCTTGCTTTTTCTCATACAGTCCCAGTTGGTAGAAAGGATCTGAGAATTCATTCAGTCTAATTACATGCACAGTTTTAGGACTTGGAAATGATTTGTATGGAACATAATAAAATTTAATCTTCTTCTTCATCTAAATTTATAGTTGTTGGTGTATAGGAACTTATCACATGTGGAGGGCTCAATATATTTTAGAAGACAAGACCTGCCCACTTACAATGAGACTCAAGAAGCTGTGATTCTTGGCTCAATTGACTGCCTGCCAGCTCTATCAAATCTCTTCAACTTCACGCAGGTGCTAATTTATGGCCTGAAACCCTCATCTCCTAATTGCCTATTGAATTTTGAGTCAGCCCTGAATACATACATACCCTGCTTTTTAGAATTGTGTGTATATATATATATATATATATATATATATAAATACATATACACACATATGTATATATACATAATATACATATATATATATAAATACATATACACACATATGTATATATACATAATATACATATATATTTATATGTATTATTTACATTTATATATAAATATAAACTGTATATTATTTATATTTCTCTTACCTAACTATATAATTTATGTAGAATATATACTTTATATCTTTATAGAAATGTAAATTGTATATTATTATATATTACTTTTATCTAAATAGATGTAATCTGTATAGAGTTTATTTAGAATATATATATGTATATCATTTACAGGTGGCTGACTGTATAAGATAATGTTTCAAATGTAAAAAATAGTCTCCTAATTTAAAAACTTTGTCAGGTGTCCCCTGCATATTCTCAGACCATAATGCCTTGAAATTAGAACTAAATCACAACAAGAAGTTTGGAAGGACCTCAAACACATGGAGGTTAAGGACCATCCTGCTAAAAGATGAAAGGGTCAACCAGGAAATTAAGGAAGAATTAAAAAGATTCATGGAAACTAATGAGAATGAAGATACAACCGTTCAAAATCTTTGGGATGCAGCAAAAGCAGTCCTGAGGGGGAAATACATCACAATACAAGCATCCATTCAAAAACTGGAAAGAACTCAAATACAAAAGCTCACCTTACACATAAAGGAGCTGGAGAAAGAACAGCAAATAGATCCTACACCCAACAGAAGAAGAGAGTTAATAAAGATTCGAACAGAACTCAATGAAATTGAGACCAGAAGAACTGTGGAACAGATCAACAAAACCAGGAGTTGGTTCTTTGAAAGAATTAATAAGATAGATAAACCATTAGCCAGCCTTATTAAAAAGAAGAGAGAGAAGACTCAAATTAATAAAATCATGAATGAGAAAGGAGAGATCACTACCAACACCAAGGAAATACAAACGATTTTAAAAACATATTATGAACAGGGATACGCCAATAAATTAGGCAATCTAGAAGAAATGGACGCATTCCTGGAAAGCCACAAACTACCAAAACTGGAACAGGAAGAAATAGAAAACCTGAACAAGCCAATAACCAGGGAGGAAATTGAAGCAGTCATCAAAAACCTCCCAAGACACAAGAGTCCAGGGCCAGATGGCTTCCCAGGGGAATTCTATCAAACGTTTAAAGAAGAAACCATACCTATTCTACTAAAGCTGTTTGGAAAGATAGAAAGAGATGGAGTACTTCCAAACTTGTTCTATGAGGCCAGCATCACCTTAATTCCAAAACCAGACAAAGACCCCACCAAAAAGGAGAGTTATAGACCAATATCCCTGATGAACATGGATGTAAAAATACTCAACAAGATACTAGCCAATAGGATCCAACAACACATTAAGAAAATTATTCACCATGACCAAGTAGCATTTATCCCTGGGACACAAGGCTGGTTCAACACTTGTAAAACCATCAATGTGATTCATCATATCAGCAAGAGAAAAACCAAGAACCATATGATCCTCTCCTTAGATGCAGAGAAAGCATTTGACAAAATACAGCATCCATTCCTGATCAAAACCCTTCAGAGTGTAGGGATAGAGGGAACGAACATTCCTCAACATCTTAAAAGCCATCTACGAAAAGCCAACAGCAAATATCATTCTCAATGGGGAAACACTGGGAGCCTTTCCCCTAAGATCAGGAACAAGACAGGGATGTCCACTCTCACCCCTGCTATTCAACATAGTACTGGAAGTCCTCGCCTCAGCAATCAGACAACAGAAAGACGTTAAAGGCATCCAAATTGGCAAAGAAGAAGTCAAACTCTCCCTCTTCGCCGATGACCTGATACTCTACATAGAAAACCCAAAAGCCTCCACCCCAAGATTGCTAGAACTCATACAGCAATTTGGTAGCATGGCAGGTTACAAAATCAATGCCCAGAAATCAATGGCATTTCTATACACTAACAATGAGACCGAAGAAAGAGAAATTAAGGAGTCAATCCCATTTACAATTGCAGCCAGGGGAATTTTAAAAAAGAAAACCATAGCTGGGGGGCATCACAATGCCAGATTTCAGGTTGTACTACAAAGCTGGGGCCATCAAGACAGTGTGGTACTGGCACAAAAACAGACACATAGATCTGTGTCTATTCTGTCTAAAACAGAATAGAGAACCCAGAACTGGACCCTCAACTTTATGGTCAACTAATATTCGATAAAGGAGAAAAGACTATTCATTGGAAGAAAGACAGTCTCTTCAATAAATGGTGCTGGGAAAATTGGACATCCACAGGCAGAAGAATGAAACTAGACCACTCTCTTGCACCAGACACAAAGATAAACTCAAAATGGATGAAAGATCTAAATGTGAGACAAGATTCCATCAAAATCCTAGAGGAGAACACAGGCAACACCCTTTTTGAACTTGGCCACAGTAACTTCTTGAAAGATACATCCATGAAGGCAAAAGAAACAAAAGCAAAAATGAACTATTGGGACCTCATCAAGATAAGAAGCTTTTGCACAGCAAAGGATACAGTCAACAAAACTAAAAGACAACCTAAAGAATGGGAGGAGGTATTTGCAAATGACGTATCAGATAAAGGGCTGGTTTCCAGGATCTATAAAGAACTTATTAAACTCAACACCAAAGAAACAAACAATCCAATCATGAAATGGGCAAAAGACAGGAACAGAAATCTCACAGAGGAAGACATGGACATGGCCAACATGCACATGAGAAAATGCTCCGCATCACTGGCCATCAGGGAAATACAAATCAAAACCACAATGAGATACCACCTCACACCAGTGAGAATGGGGAAAATTAACAAGGCAGGAAACCACAAATGTTGGAGAGGATGTGGAGAAAGGGGAACCCTCTTACACTGTTGGTGGGAATGGGAACTGGTGCAGCCACTCTGGAAAACTGTGTGGAGGTTCCTCAAAGAGTTAAAAATAGACCTGCCCTACGACCCAGCAATTGCACTGTTGGGGATTTACCCCAAAGATTCAGATGCAGTGAAACGCCGGGACACCTGCACCCCGAAGTTTCTAGCAGCAATGTCCACAATAGCCAAACTGTGGAAGGAGCCTCGGTGTCCATCGAAAGATGATGGATAAAGAAGATGTGGTCTATGTATACAACGGAATATTCCTCAGCCATTAGAAGCAACAAATACCCACCATTTGCTTCAACGTGGATGGAACTGGAGGGTATTATGCTGAGTGAAGTAAGTCAATCAGAGAAGGACAAACATTATATGTCTCATGTGTGGGAAATATCAGAAAAGGAGACAGAACATGAAGACTCCTAACTCTGGGAAACGAACTAGGGGTGGTGGAAGGGGAGGAGGGCGGGGGGTGGGGGTGAATGGGTGGTGGGCACTGAGGGAGGCACTTGACGGGATGAGCACTGGGTGTTATTCTGTATGTTGGCAAATTGAACACCAATAAAAAATAAATTTATTATAAAAAAAAAACTTTGTCAGGTCAAAGCTGGACTACTAAGATAGTGAAATAATGCAATTATTCTGATTTATGGGGGATATTGTCTCTGTCTCACCCAATCCAATCTCTTGCCTTCTGAGAGAGACTTCTGAAAAATTATTTAGCTAAAATAACTTAAATCTTTTAGTTCACGGGTTTATGTCTCTTAATAATATCCATATATTTTTCTACTAGGACCTGAAGTTATTATTTCTCTTTTTGAGGCAAAATTTATTTGGAGGTCTTAAATTTCCTTGGCTTACATTGCTATTGGACAGCTACTGAGCATTGGGCAAAAATTCAAACGTGATTGTCTGGGCATCCTGGATTTTTTATTTGCTTCTGTTCAGAATGAATATGATAGTAACCTGCTCTTGTGGATTTATGATGAATGGGGCATTGGGATAGCACTTGTATGGTGGCGGAGACTGGGAGGAATCTGGGCAGGATCGAGAAGGCTCCATGCTTGCCCGAGAGCAGAGGGACGGCTTTTTCTGAGACTATCCTGAGAGAAACAACACAGTACGGCAGCAGACCACATTAAAGCATAGAAATGGAAAGAGAAATCTCTTTCTGTGGAACAGCGTCAGAAGCAAGAGAGAACTCTAAAGACAGCTGTCCAAATGGCAATCCATCCAAGTGAAAAAAAAAAAAAAAAAAAAGGAATGGCACCAAGTTATAAAAAAGGGGGAGGAATCATGCTGAGGGCCAGTGGTTTACTGTGCCTATGGTTTACTGCAGCGCCCCGCTCCCTCCCACACCCCTGCAGGATGGGGACTTTGTCACAACTGTGACCCACCAATTCAGACCAAGCACTGGCAGCTCAGTCTTCTGTCTCCATACATCTCCTCCAAAGGCTACTGTTTAAACTCATATTACTAGCCTGTTCTTTGCTGCTTCCTCCAAATATCACTTCCCGGTTCTTAGGGGACACAATTGACACATATGGTGTTGGTAGCCTATGTATGAATTCCTCTTTCCAAACCCACCTCCCCCCATGTTGTGATCCGATCCAGAGCTTGAGCTGGAGACAGAGGGGACAGGTGTCTCCCTGTCTGGCTTTAGATTTGGCTGAGGCTCCCTAGGGTCTGTTCACTGTTTCCAAAGAGTTTGTGAAATGCTTTCCATTTAGCAACCTGAAGGGGAGGGGACCCAAGAGGCCAGGGACTTGCTGGACACCAGTTAGGTCTGGAGGGGTACATCATTTGCTCAGCAGCTGTGGGAGCATTTACGGCAACAGGGCACAGAGCCGATCTTTTTCTTTTTAATTTTTTTAAATTTTTATTTATTTATGATAGTCACAGAGAGAGAGAGAGAGAGAGAGAGAGAGAGAGAGAGAGGCAGAGACACAGGCAGAGGGAGAAGCAGGCTCCATGCACCGGGAGCCCGACGTGGGATTCGATCCCGGGTCTCCAGGATCGCGCCCTGGGCCAAAGGCAGGCGCCAAACCACTGCGCCACCCAGGGATCCCAGAGCCGATCTTTATGGGAGGAAAGGGCCCCCATGTCCCAAAATGCTGACTGAATGTTGGTCCCTGAGGAGAGGGAGGATGGACATGACTTAGCCTGTGATTCTGCTTGTTTTTATGGAATCTGCAGTCACTCTGCACTGAACTGTGCTCCCCTCTCCCCAAATCCATATGTCGAAGTCCTAAGCCCCAGTGTGCTGGTATTTGAAGATGGGATGTATAGGGAGGTGAATGAGATGAAGTCATAGGGGAGAGCCTTAACCTGATAGAAGTAGTGACTTTATAAGAGACATCAGAGTGCGAGTGCACACACACACTCTGTCTCTCTTCTTCTTCTCCTCCTCCTCCTCCTCCTCCTCCTCCTCCTCCTCCTCCTCCTCCTCCTCCTCCTCCTCTTCTTCTTCTTCTTCTTCTTCTTCTTCTTCTTCTTCTTCTTCTTCTTCTTCTTCTTCTTCTTCTTCTTCTCTCTCTTTCTTTCTCTTCCATGTCAGAAGATGGGAAGAAGGCAGCACTCTACAAGACAGGAAGTGGCCTGCACCAGGACCTGAAATCTGTCAGCACCTTGATTGTGGAGTTTCACCACCAAAACTGTGAGAAATTCATTTCTATTGTTCAGACTGCCCAGTCTGTGATATTTTCTTGTAATAACCAGAACAGACTAAAACACTCAGTAAGGAAATGTCTGAATGGATAGGTGCACCCTACATCTGTGAGAAAGAGGCAGGGCCTTTGGCAAGTCAGATTCAGTCTCTAGGCCTGTGTACCCATTTTTCTATTTAAAAAAATTTTTTATTGGAGTTCAATTTGCCAACATATAGCATAACACCCAGTGCTCATCCTGTCAAGTGCCCCCCTCAGTGCCAGTCACCCAGTCATCCCAACTCCCCCCCGCCCACCTCACCTTCCATCACCCCTTGTTCATTTCCCAGAGTTAGGAGTCTCTCATGTTCTGTCTCCCTCCCTGATATTTCCCACTCATTTTCTCTCCTTTCCCATTTATTCCCTTTCACTATGTCTTTTCCCTGAATGAATGAGACCATATAATGTTTGTCCTTCTCCGATTGACTTACTTCATTCAGCATAATACCCTCCAGGTCCATCCACGTTGAAGCAAATGGTGGATATTTGTCATTTCTAATGGCTGAGGAATATTCCATTGTATACATAGACCACAGCTTCTTTATCCATCATCTTTCGATGGACACCGAGGCTCCTTCCACAGTTTGGCTATTGTGGACATTGCTGCTAGAAACATCGGGGTGCAGGTGTCCCCGCATTTCACTGCGTCTGTATCTTTGGGGTAAATCCCCAGGAGTACAACTGCTGGGTCGTAGGGCAGGTCTATTCTTAACTCTTTGAGGAACCTCCACACAGTTTTCCAGAGTGGCTGCACCAGTTCACATTCCCACCAACAGTGCAAGAGGGTTCCCCTTTCTCCACATCCTCTCCAACATTTGTGGTTTCCTGCCTTGTTAATTTTCCCCATTCTCACTGGTGTGAGGTGGGATCTCATTGTGGTTCTGATTTGTATTTCCCTGATGGCAAGTGATGTGGAGCATTTTCTCATGTGCGTGTTGGCCATGTCCATGTCTTCCTCTGTGAGATTTCTTTTCATGTCTTTTGCCCATTTCACAATTTGATTGTTTGTTTCTTTGGTGTTGAGTTTAATAAGTTCTTTATAGATCTTGGAAACTAGCCCTTTATCTGATACGTCATTTGCAAATATCTTCTCCCATTCTGGAGGTTGGCTTTTAGTTTTGTTGACTGTTTCTTTTGCTGTGCAGAAGCTTTTTATCTTGATTAAGTCCCAATAATACATTTTTGCTTTTGTTTTCCTTACCTTCATGGATGTATCTTGCAAGAAGTTACTGTGGCCGAGTTCAAAAAGGGTGTTGCCTGTGTTCTCCTCTAGGATTTTGATGGAATCTTGTCTCACATTTAGATCTTTCATCCATTTTGAGTTTATCTTTGTGTCTGGTGCAAGAGAGTGGTCTAGTTTCATTCTTCTGCACGTGGCTGTCCAATTTCCCCAGCACCATTTATTGAAGAGACTGTCCTTTTTCCAGTGCATAGTCTTTCCTGCTTTGTCAAATATTAGTTGTCAAATAGAGTTGAGGGCCCATTTCTGGGTTCTTTATTCTGTTCCATTGATCTATGTGTCTGTTTTTGTGCCAGTACCACCCTGTCTTGATGACCACAGCTTTGTAGTACAACCTGAAATCTGCATTGTGATGCCCCCGGCTCTGGTTTTCTTTTTAATATTCCCCTGGCTATTCAGGTTTTTTTCTGATTCCATACAAATCTTAAGATGATTGTTCCAACTCTCTGAAGAAAGTCCATGGTATTTTGATAGGGATTGCATTAAATGTGTAAATCACCATAGGTAGCATTAACATTTTCACAATATTAATTCTTCCAATTCATGAGCATGGAATATTTTTCCATCTCTTTGTGTCTTCCTCAATTTCTTTCAGAAGTGTTTTATAGTTTTTAGCATATAGATCCTTTACCTCTTTGTTTAGGTTTATTCCTAGGTATATTATGCTTTTGGGTGCAATTGTAAATGGGATTGACTCCTTAATTTCTCTTTCTTCAGTCTCATGATTAGTGCCTAGAAATGCCACTGACTTCTGGGCATTGATTTTGTATCCTGCCGCCTGCCGAATTGCTGTATGAGTTCTAGTAATCTTGGGGTGGAGTCTTTTGGGTTTTCTATGTACAGTATCCTGTCACCTGCAAAGAGGGAGAGTGTGACTTCTTCTTTGCCAATTTGAATGCCTTTTATTTCCTTTTGTTGTCTGATTGCTGAGGCTAGGACTTATAGTACTATGTTGAATAGCAGTGGTGAGAGTGGACACCCCTGTCGTGTTCCTGTGAAAGGCTCCCAGTGTTTCCCCATTGAGAATGATATTTTCTTTGGGATTTTGTAGATGGCTTTTAAAATGCTGGGGAATGTTCCCTCTATCCCTACACTCTGAAGAGTTTTGATCAGGAATGGATGCTGTATTTTGTCAAATGCTTTCTGTGCATCTATTGAGAGGGTCATATGGTTCTTGTTTATATGCTCTATCACGTTGATTGTTTTACGAGTGTTGAACCAACCTTGCATCCCAGGGATAAATCCCACTTGGTCATAGTGAATAATCTTGTTAATATACTGTTGGATCCTATTGATTAGTATCTTGTTGAGAATTTCTGCATCTGTGTTCATCAGGGATATTTGTCTATAATTCTCCTTTTTGGTGGGGTCTTTGGTTTTGGAATTCAGGTGATGCTGGCCTCATAAAATGAGTTTGGAAGTACCCCATCTCTTTCTATCTTTCAGAACAGCTTTAGTAGAATAAGTATTGTTTCTTCTTTAAACATTTGATAGAATTCCTCTAGAAAGCCATCTGGCCCTGGACTTTTGTGTCTTGGGAGGTTTTTGATGACTCCTTCAATTACTTCCCTGGTTATTGGCCTGTTCAGGTTTTCTATTTCTTCTTGTTCCAGTTTTGGTAGTTTGTGGTTTTCCAGAAATGCATCCATTTCTTCTAGATTGCCTAATTTATTGGCATATAGCTGCTCATAATATGTTTTTTAAATTGCATTTCCTTGGTGTTGGTAGTGATCTCTCCTTTTTCATTCATGATTTTATTAATTAGAGTCTTTTCTCTTTTGTTTTTAATAAGGCTGGATAATGGTTTATCTATCTTATTAATTCTTTCCAAGATCCTGGTTTTGTTGATCTGTTCTACAGTTCTCCTGGTTTCTATTTCATTGAGTTCTGCTTGAATCTTCATTAACTCTCTTCTTCTGCTGGGTGTAGGTTTTATTTGCTGTTCTTTCTCCAGTTCCTTTAGGTGCAAGGTTAGCTTGTGTATTTGAGGTTTTTTTTCCAGGTTTTTGTGGGAGGCTTGTATTGCAATGTACTTCCCTCTCAGGACTGCTTTTACTATATCCCAAAGATTTTGAACGGTTGTATCTTCATTCTCATTAGTTTCCATGAATCTTTTTAATTCTTTAATTTTCTGGTTGATCCCTTCATCTTTTAGCAGGATGCTCTTTAACGGCCATGTGTTTGAATTTCTTCCAAATTTCTTCTTGTGATTGAGTTCTAGTTTCAAAGCATTATGGTGTGAAAATATGCAGGGGACTATCCCAATCTTTCGGTATGGGTTAAGACCTGATTTGTGACCCAGTATGTGGTCAATTCTGGAGAAAATTCCATGTGCACTTGAGAAGAATGTGTAGTCAGTTGCATTTGGATGTAAAGTTCTGTAAATATCTGTGAAATCATCTGATCCATTGTATTATTTAAAGCTCTCATTTCTTTGGAGATGTTATGTTTAGAAAATCTGTCATTTGTAGAAAGCGCCATGTTAAAGTCTCCCAGTATTAGTGTATTATTATGTAAGTATGTTTTAACTTTGGTTATTAATTGATTGATATACTTGGCAGCTCCCATATTAGGAGCATAAATATTTATGATTGTTAGGTCCTCTTGTTAGATAGATCCTTTAAGTATGATATAGTGTCCCTTTTCATCTCTTACTACAGTCTTTGGGATAAACTTTAATTTATCTGATATAAGGATGGCTACCCCTGCTTTCTTTTGAGGACCATTTGAATGGTAAATGATTCTCCAACCTTTTATTTTCAGGCTGTAGATGTCCTTAGGTCTAAAATGAGTCTCTTGTAGACAGCAAATATAGGTGTCTTGCTTTTTTATCCAGTCTGAAACCCTGCGCCTTTTGATGGGATCATTAAGCCCATTCACATTTAGAGTTACTATTGAAAGATATGAATTTAATGTCATCATAATAACTATTCAGTCCCTGTTTTGTGGGTTATTTCTTTCGACGTCCTCTTTCTTTTACAGAATCCCCCTTAATATTTCTTACAGAGCTGGTTTGGTGGTCACATATTCTTTCAGTTTCTGCCTATCTTGGAAGCTCTTTATCTCTCCTTCTATTCTGAACGAGAGCCTTGCTGGATAAAGTATTCTTGGCTGCATGTTCTTCTCATTTAGGATCCTGAATATATCCTGCCAGCCCTTTCTGGCCTCCCAGGTCTCTGTGGAGAGGTCTGCTGTTAATCTAATATTTTTCCCCATATAAGTTAGGGATCTCTTGTCTCTTGCTGATTTAAGGTTTTTCTCTTTATCTTTGGAATTTGCAAGTTTCACTACTAGATGTCGAGGTGTTGAACGGTGTTTATTGATTTTAGGGGGGTGGGAATCTCTCTATCTCCTGGATCTGAATGCCTGTTTCCCTCCCCATGTTAGGGATGTTCTCAGGTATGGTTTGTTCAAATACACTTTCTGGACCTCTGTCCCTTTCAGCATCCTCTGGATCCCCAATTAAACGTAGATTTTTTTCCTTCTGAGGCTGTCATTTATTTCCCTTAACGTTTCCTCATGATCTTTTAATTGTTTTTTCTCTTTTCCTCACCTTCCTTCCTTGCCCTCAACTTGTCTTCTATGTCACTCACTCCTTCTTCTACCTCATTAACCCTCATCCTTAGGACCTCCAGTTTGGATTGCATCTCACTTAATTGATTTTTAATTTCAGCCTGATTAGATCTAAATTCTGCAGTCATGAAGTCTCATGAATCCTTTATGCTTTTTTCTAGAGCCACCAGTAGCTTCATAATTGTGCTTCTGAATTGGCTTTCTGACATCGAATTGCAATCCTAATGCTGTAACTCTGTGGCAGGGAGTACTGTTTCTGCTTCTTTCTTTTGTGGTGAGTTCTTCTCTTTGTCACTCTGCTCAGTGCAGAGTGGCTAAAAGCGAGTTGTATTGGAAAAAGGAAGAAAAAGAAAAAAAACCAAAAACATGAGGGGTATCCTTGGTTCTATATACTGTAAATCCCTCGCCTTCCCCTGGAGCTTCCCAGCACTGCTGGGTCAACACTTGCTCTTCCCCAGTCCTTCCAGCTGGTCTTCTGGGCGAGGGGCTGCTGTGCTGATTCTCAGGTGTGTGCCCCTGGGGGAGCTGCCCTGCCCTCCGCCAGGTGCACAGCTCCGTGGGAGCTGTTCACCGAGTGAGGCCCCTGTGCCCTGGTGGCCCCGCTCCATCCCAGGCGCAGGGTGACCCCCGGAGGAACCACCGCACTGGCGGCGGCCAGCTCTCCAACCCCGGGGTCAGCTCCCGCAGTCACCCCCACCGCTCCCAGTCCGCAGGGGCCCAGGTGCTCCCAGGGTGGGGGCGCTGACCTGCACACCTCGGGGCGCCTGGCGGCAGGAGCGTCCCCCCTGTCCTGGGCCCTCCCCGCCTCCGCCCGGCCCGGGGAGCGCAGGATAGGGGCTGTGTCCCCCGCGCCCGGGGCTCGTTCCTGGGGCCCGGCCGGGCACTCCAGCCCTTCACGGAGATGGGCCCGCGGTGTGGGTGTGGGGCTGTCCCCAGGGCCCCTCCTGGATCAGCGACCCTGGGAGCCTGGGGGCCCCCGCCCCTCCTGGGATCCTGCCCGAGCCCCCTGCGAGCGCCTTTCCCTTTCCGTCCGGGAAGGATCTGGAGGATTTGCCAAGTTCCCCCCTCTGCGGGCCTGGGCCTTCCTGTCCTGGAGGCTCGGGCGGCCGGGAAGTAGCCAGCTCAAAGCTGGGCCCCCACCCCACTGAATTATTATTTATTTATTCATTTATTTTTTTTCCATCTTCCTACCTTTTTAAAATTAATTTATTTTTTATTGGTGTTCAATTTGCCAACATATAGCATAACACCCAGTGCTCATCCCATCAAGTGCCCCCCTCAGTTCCCTACACCCGGTCCCCCCCACCCCACGCCCTCCTCCTTTTCTACCACCCCTAGTTCATTTCCCAAAGTTAGGAGTCTCTCATGTCCTGTCTCCCTCTCTGATATTTCCCACTCATTTTCTCTCGTTTCCCTTTTATTCCCTTTCACTATTTTTTATATTCCCCAAACGAATGAGACCATATAATGTTTGTCCTTCTCCGATTGACTTACTTCATTCAGCATAATACCCTGTGGGTCCATGCACCTTGAAGCAAATGGTGGGTATTTGTCGTTTCTAATGGCTGAGGAATATTCCACTGTGTACATAGACCACATCTTCTTTATCCGTTCATCTTTCTATGGACACTGAGGCTCCTTCCACAATTTGGCTATTGTGGACATTGCTGCTAGAAACATCGGGGTGCAGGTGTCCTGGCGTTTCACTGCGTCTGTATCTTTGGGGTAAATCCCCAGGAGTACAACTGCTGGGTCGTAGGGCAGGTCTATTTTTAACTCTTTAGGAAGCACGAACTCTGGTCTCTGAAGTGTTCCAGCTGTTCTCCCTTTAAATCTCAGGCCGAATTCACAGGTTTTCAGGATGATTTGAAAGTTATCTAGGTAAGTTGGTGGGGACAAGGGACTTGGGGACCCTACTCTTCCACCATCCTGCCCTATCCCTGTACCCATTTTTCACATGAAAGGATCAGACCATTGGTTCAGCCAGACAGCCAGCCACTCAGCCAGTCAGCTAGCCATCTATCCATCCATCCATCCATCCATCTGTCTATCCATCCATCCATCCATCTGTCTATCCATCCACCATCCATTCGTCCATCCAACCACCCACGCACACATCCATCCATCCACTATCCCATACATACATACATACATACATACATACATACATCTATCCATCCATCTGGCCAGCCAACCAGGCAGTCTTTCATCTGTCCAGTCAGCTAGCCATCTAGCCATCTATCCATCCACACTTCTGTCCATCCGTCCACCATCCATTCATCCATCCAACCACCCACATGTACATACATCCACGTACCCTCCCACACATCCATCCATCTTTCTTTCTGTCCATCCATCCACCCACATATCCATCTATCCACCCACCCCCTCACACACCAAGCAAGCCACATATCCATCCATTTATCCGTCCATCCATTCATCCATTTTCTATCCATTCATTTATTCTATAGATCACACTTAGTCCCTAGTACATGCTGGTCACAGAGTTAGTTACTAAGTATACTGACTATTGCACACTGCATATAGCAGAAATTCTGACTCTAATTAGTTCTGATAAATCTTCATGGTGATCAAGAAAAATAAAATTTTACATTAGGTAGTGTGATGAATTCCTGTTTATTAGAACAAGAAATAGGTTTTTACATCTTCAAAAGTTATCTTTGATTAACTCTTACCTCATAAGCTTTTGTAGGTCTGAATCCCACATCAAATTCGTAGGTATTTGTTTGAACCTATCTCATGGGAGTCTGTAAGTGTGGCTGTTGGTTTCCAGAATAAAGCTGTGGCAAGTCAACCTTCATGCTTCTGCACAAACTAGAGTGAGCAGCACCCTTTGTAAGCACTGTGGGCATAGGGTTCCTGCAGAGCTGGGGCCATGCTGCCAGGGGCACTGTGCAAGCCAGCTGCCCACAGCTGCACTTTCTGGTAACACAGCAACACCAATTGGTATCTTGTCAACGTACTGCCACAGTGGCCCTAGGATGAGGTTACATGTGAAGTCATTTCCTAGCACACATTCCAAAATAAATAAATACAGGATGATTGATCCCAGGGAGCAGACCGAAGTCAGCTAAATGCAAAAGAAGAAGGAGAATAAATAAGAAAGGTATTTGGTTCAATTGACCTGCCTCTTTTCAGCAAAACCTTCACAGATGTGCAATTTCTTCAGGTGAATTGGAAAAATAGACCCAGACAAACAAGTGCATAAGAAAAGCTGTAGTTCGCCAGCTGGGAATAGAATTCTGGTTGTTTCTGTGGCAAGAATGAGACATGACAAAATTTAAAGGTTCTGACGTGATCTCTAGAATTTATGACCCACTTCAAAAGCAGCCAGTGTGGCCACGTGCACTGCAGGCTGGGTAACTGGCCTTGGTCTGTGTTGTTAGTGGTGAGTGACAAGGGGACACAGAGTGTGAAGGGCTAGGTTCCTGTTTCCCGCCTCCTCAAGGGTGCTGATGCCCAGATGCTGTGTTCTCAGACAATGGCATTCTCTCTGAAGATGTAAACACCTTCACTGCCAATAGGTGGACCAGTTATTCATCACTACATGGAGTCATGAATATCAGATCCTCTAAGAGAGACATGACTCTTCCCAGAATCTTCCACCTTCCTCTCATCCAAGTCAGAGATTCCTGCTTGAAAATACCCAAGCTTCTCCTGCCTCCCTGCTGGTGGACACACATGATGCACAGAGCAAGGTGTTCATTTTGTGAATCTTCCATGTCTTTAGAGGCAGAATAATAATATAATATGTTCAGACTCCCTGAGTTCTAATCCCAGCTCCCCGTTTATCACCAGTATGACCCAGAAACATGCTTTAGGATTATATGACCTTAGTGTCTTCACCTATAAAAGGGTAAAATAATTCCTACCAGAAACATTTCATCAGAAGATGTTGAATATGACAATATATAATTAATAAAATGCTTAGCCTGTAGTAAGCACATGAAAATTAATAAATCCCATCATTTTAGGCAGACATGTTTTAAAACAAACAGAGAAAAAGAGAGAGAGAGAGAGATTTAAGAAATAATATTCAAAAGTTTAACAGAAAAAAAGCCACAAGCACTAACCACCCAGAGTACACACCAGTTCTAAGCATGGGGTCTGGCTGGGACTGGGCCTGTGGCTGCCTGGGAAAGAGAGAAACTAGTTATTACACTTGTTCTCTGCATAGTATGTTCCTAATTCTAGCATTAAAAAAAAAAAATTTATTTATTTATTTGAGAGAGGAAGAGAGTGTGGGCACACACACACATACACGTGCATGAGTGAGGGGAGGGGCAGAGGGAGAGAGAGAATCTCAAGTGGACTCCCCACTGAGCTTGGCGCCTGATGTGGGGCTCAATCTCATGACCCTTGAGACCGTGACCTGAGCTGAAGGCAGATGCTTAACCGGCTGAACCACCCGGGTGCCCCTCAAGATGACAGTTTAAATTGCATTTATTTTTCCTACTCTATGTCTCTGGCAGGTAAAGGGCGTCACCTGCATGTATGTTTATATATTTACATATACACACATAGCTCATTAAGATGTAATCTGCATGCCACACAATTCCCCCATCTAAACTATTCAGTTGTTTTTCATATATTCACAGTGAGGCAATCATCACCACAATCAGTTTTACAACATTTTTCTCATCCCCCACAAAAACCTCCCCTGCTCCCACAACTAGCATTCACTTCTCATTTCCCCAGTGCACTCCCCAGCCCCACCCAGCCACAGGGAACTACTGCCCATGTTCCATCTCTCCTGACTTGCCTGTTCTGGGTGTTTCATAGGAAGGGAAGCATACACCAGGTGGCCTTTCGTGGGCTTTTCTCACTTGGCACGATGTGTTTAGGAGTATCTGTATTATGGCACAGAGCAGCATTCCATTCCTTTCCATGGCTGAGCCATGCTCAGTTGGATGGACAGAGCACACTTGCTCATCCAGTTGTTGGTTGATGGACACTTGATATTGTCAAGCCTGCTGGTGATTGATTCTTCTCTTGCGCCATGTTCCTCTGTGGTTCCCATGACTCTCCCTTCCGGGTCCCACGCTTTGCTCTCTCCTGCTCATACCCCACCTCCTCCCAAGGAGGGACCCCAAGGAGGTCCCCAAGGAGGGACCTCTCTCCTGCCCCGCCACCCAAGTGTGAACGAATGACAGCACCTCCTGGGAGCTTCCTGTGGATGTGTGCAAGGCTGGGTATGTGGCAGCTTGTAGATGAAGTGTGTGTCGGCCTCCATTAGCCAACACCCTTTTGTGTTTTGGTTACGACTTCAGTTTTTATTTTAAAAGATGCTTATTGTAGAAAAGTCAAGCACCATAGACACTAAAAAACAAGAAGATTCACCTCAAACCATAAGATCCTAAATTCTGCATTTCCCATATCAGAAGGCTGTCATTTGAGCCTTCGCCCTCCAGGGTGGCTATAAATGGATCGCCAGATGAATGGGGATAATGTGCTATAAAAACGCACCAGCATTCTGCATGCTGTTTCTGTACAAATGTGCCAAATTTATTCTTACATATTTAACAGGAGAAGAAGGATCCAAAGTAACATTGATGACTTCAAACCTTTCCTCCTTTGGCAGATGGATGGGGCCTTTTGTGATGAGGCCCCAAAGGTCACAGAGTGTAACTTCTATCAAGGCCACAGGGTTGCCCAGGATCCAGGGGAGGAGGCATGTCCTTCACCTCAGGAGGGCAGGTACAACAGTGTCGCAGTGAGATAGTGTGGGTGCATCGGTGCAGACATTGTTGGTAGATGCGATCTGCTGTAGGTTTTACATGACATTAAGGAGCACACTTAAAACACTAAAACTAATTCCCTTGAGTGAAGTAACCTGCTCAAGATTAGGCAAAAGAAGCTGTAGGGTTTTTAACTGAGAGTGGACAGAGAGCCAGAAACTTGGAAGGATCTCGGCTGACTTGGCCACCTTTCCTGGCCTCCCCGGCACCATCTCTGCCTCTGGAAAATATTTATCTTTCGCCAAGGAGGAAGCTCCTTCATGGATGGGAATTGCGGCGTCCCCATCTCTCTCCAGGGGGAGGACAGCTTGCAGATGGAAGCAGTTACTCCTCTTAGCAATGAGCTGCCCAGGCCGTACAAAACCTAATGGGACAGAACGTAGTCTAATTTTCTGGGAGAGCTGTGCAGCCTCCCTGCGATTTTACATCCAATCCGAGTTCCCATCTGGGGCTCCCTTGTGGGCTGTTTGAAGCTCCCCTGTAAGAAGCATCTCCGTAAAAGTAGGCTTGCCTCCTGGGCTGTACCCACGTTGCTGTGGCTGCCCTTGACATCTACTCTGCTCCTGACATCCCAGGTTTGACCTGACTTTGCTTCTCTGCTGACTTGCCAAGGAGTGAAGGCACAGGGGCTGTTGCACACGCTGCGGCAACACGATCAGGGTCCTGAGGATAAGGGGATGAGGAAAATAAAAGAAAAGAGATGGGGACAGGAGGGACACAGTGGATGATGTCCAAGCAGTGCCAGCTTTATTCAAGGTTTTACAGCATTTTAGAGCATGAGCAAAACAAAGCCAAGAAGGTGTTTATTTTTAGCAGGTTTGTGAAACCCTCCAAAGTTCCCCTTTCTCAGCATGCAAGACAGACTCACAGGTGCCAGAAGACCTTGGTAAATAGATAAGCTTGTTGCTCCAGATGTGCATACTTCAAAGGAATATTAGGTGTCATAAACAGACCAGCAAGGACAGCACAGACCCTTATTTACATTTATGCCCAGGTCAGAATAAGTTGTATCTATTGCGTAATGTGGGCGATCACGTACAAGCGAGCCCTGAGAACCATTGCTCAAGCCCTTTCTCAAGTGTCTACCAACTATTCACCCTTTAGGCTCCTGAGCCTTTTGAGCGAATGAGGGATGCAAATCCGGGCCTGGTTTGGTTCAGTTACTCCAGCTAGTTCGTGGTCGCCCACAAGGGACCCAGAACAGGCTCCCACAAGTCTCTGCTACAAGGTGATACCAGGTTGCTGCAGAGATGGAGAGATGTAGACATTAAATATATTCATACTCACAGACAGACCCACCTTGTAAAAGAATAGCAATAAAATAAGCATCCGTGTAACTAATGCACAGCTTAGAAAATGAAGCATGGCCACTGTGGGATGATTTGCTGCTGAACAGGCTCACTTTTTCCTTTTATTTGGTTATTTACTTTATTATCTGTGTATATTGTCTATTAAATAGTCTGAAATTTAAAAAAAAAATCCCAAGAAGGGCCAATATTATAATAGGATAAATTCTTTGAAGCAAAAGCAGATCAACAAACTCAACAACAGAGCATTACTTTGCCAAACTATAACATGGCTAAATTGTGGTTTGAATCCGGGTATCTCCAGAACCAAGGTCAGCTTTGTCTACACTGCCTCCTGTTGCATCTGGGATGAGTCCAAATGCTTTATTATTGACCAGTGGCCTTCCAAATGTCCTAGGGCAGACATCCTGCCACTGAAATGGTCCCCAGGACCATTGAGCATGATCACTGATGGAAAGATACCTCTCTGTGGCTGCCCACAGCATGTGTAGACCAACCAAATTTCACCCCGTCTGCTTCAGTCCATGACCCGGAGTCCACTTGTGAGAGAGACAGAGACAGAGATTGTGCAAAGTCCTTGATTTTTAGAACACTGCTGGGAATTTCCCAGTGGGGTGCAGAGACTCTGATGTGGTCTGTGCCTACCTGGGAATCTGCAGCAGGAATACTGATGAAGATGGAGCATTGTCTCCTAACAGCCATTGGGAATATTTTGAGCCAGGCTGCAACGTTTAAATTGAATGGGATTTCTAAACATAGCACATAGATGTACACAAACCAAAGTGGCCCCATCTGTAGGAGAAACAGCAGCTTCTACTTAATGATGCTCAAGCAGGAGCCCTGCCAGAATGAGCTGCCTCGGGCTCAGACTCACTTCATCACTGGCTGTTTCCAAACATTCCAGGCAGAGGGAGGCCAAGGTGAGACGCAGCCCCTCCTGCCTGGGGTGAGGTCTGTAAACCGTTTCATCAGGCTGTTCGGTCCTGAATGGAGACATCTGGTCCAGTTTTCATTTGGTCATTATATGTCCCCAGGCAGGGGGTTTGAAGAGGTAGACGCGCCAGAGAAAGAGCGGAGGAGAGCAGAGCACATACAGACAGCGTTCCTGGTGGGGGCAGACCGAGGTTCAAACCCCTGCCTTACCACTTCCTGGCTATGCGACCTTGGCCAGATCTCTGAACCTCTCTGAGCCCGTTTCCCTAGCTGCCAATTGGAGGTGATTCCATGGGAAAGACAAAGGGCGAGTGGAGACAGAGCGCCCTGCCTTTAGTCAGAGCTTGCTAGGAGGAGTGACGGGGCAGCCACTGTGCTCACACTGGAGCACTGAAGACTCCGCCTGCCTCATTCCTCAGAACATGCAATTGCAGCCTGGGGGCTGGGTGGACGTGACATTTTGGCCCACAAAATATTTTTACATTTTTGTGCTTAGTTTAAAAGATTCAAATTTAGGAATTTTGCTTTTTTTTTTTTTAAAAAAAAAGAGATTTTATTTATTTATTCATGAGAGACACACAGGGAGAGAAGGAGGCAGAGACACAGGCAGAGGGAGAAGCAGGCTGCATGCAGGGAACCCGGTATGGGACTCGATCCCAGGACCCCGGGATCATGCCTTGAGCCGAGGGCAGACACTCAACCACTGAGCCACCTAGGCATCCCTAGGAATTTTACTTAAAGTTGAGATTGTTGGCTTATCTTGGGGGAGAAATGAAGATTTGGCAAAAGCAGATCCACATCATCCTCTGGGAAAAACCAACTGAATCCCAGCAGGTGCAGGATCCTGCAGGTGGGACAGTGCCCTCCAGGGGTCATCATGATCATCGCCCCCCCCCCCCCCCCCCCCAGCGAACAGGTGTTAGTGCGGCCCTGTGTCTGAGATGTGGACACTGAGGCACAGAGTTTAAATAGCCTGCTAAGGTCAGACAGTGAGTAAGCAGACGTCTGCACGACCATCCACATTTCGACTCCCTTCTCTGTGGCACCACACCCCAACCAGGCCCATCTGCCGCCCCTTGTCATCCAAGTGTTTCGCCCCCTGCCTCTAGCACGTGCAAATCAAAGGCTGAGAGTTGACGGACTGTATCTGTTTGGGATGGAGACCATCTAAGCAAGTTTAACCTCCGGGTCCTGGGTCATTATCTTGCTGTTCCCAGAGTCTGGAGGGAATTTGCAAACCATCACTCAGCCAGCCAGGACTAACTGGCCAGATGACTCCTATCGCCAAAGTCCTGGCTCTTTTCTATGTAACATTTACCTCCTAGCTGGGAGGAGAGTGACCTCTATTAGGAGGTCTTCACTGTGTTTAGTGCCACAGGCCATCAGTTGTCATCAGAGACAAGACACAAGCTCCATTGTCCATGGCTGAGCTCGTTCATCTCACACGAGGAACAATTAGGCATCATTTGGACAAAAGCCACTTGGATTTTCTCCAGAAGGCTTATTCTCATTTTACTGCCAATATATCCAGCTTTCTCAGTGCAGGCAATGGCTGATGGCTCTGTCATTTCCATGTAAAATGGGCATCATTCTAGTTCAAAGGGTATCGTTTGTAGCTCTGATGACAAACGTCTCACATAGCAAAATGGTTGCATGAATATAAGCAGATGATCCACATGCTTCGTCATGAGAACAATGGAAATTAAAATTGCAAGGAGATTCCATTACACACCCATCAGAATGACTGAAATTTAAGGAAAAAAAATCCATTTCAAGTGCTGGTGAGGATGTGGAGAAACAGGACATTTCTTCTGGTGGGGAGTAAGATAGTCACTTTGTAAAACAGGTGACTTAAAAAAAAAGTGTTAAACATATATCTTCCCTATGATCCAGCATTCAGATCCATGGATGGATCTGAAAGTAATTTTTGCAAAATCAAATAAATCATGCAGAAAATGGGTGATTCCATTTTCTTGAAATTACAGTAATATGCAAACAAACATAAAACATCAGAAATCAAGTCAGTGGTTGTGTGCAGATGGGGGGTAGGGGCGCAGGCAGGGGTGGAGAGGAGGGACGTGAATGTGGCACGAGTCAGCCTTTTTCATCATTGTTTTGTTCTCAGCCATTCTTTCCCAGGTGTATACATAGGTCAAAACTTAACAAAATCTTGTATCTCCTAAATACATGCATTTTATTTTATATCACATACACTTCAAGAAAATTCTTTAAAATCGGGCTTGACTCATGGTAGACATCTGATAAATACTTTTGGTGAGAAATTGCACTAGCATTGTGGCAGGGAGAATAATGCTACCCCTCTCCAGCTTTTGTTCTTTTCTCTCTCTTTTGGTCTCAAAGAACAGAATCCCTGGAGAGGGTGTGGCCTGTTGGGACATTTGCCCGTGGTGACCCTAGTCTCCAGGTGCCCTGCTCCGAAGAGGGGAGAAAAAGTTCTGATACTGTTCATCCACTGCACCTCTGCTCTGCAGACATTCTACTTCTTGAGATCAAGACGAAATGCTTGTACTGCACAGGTTGCAATCTACGGTTTGAAAGAATCTGCTTTATGTGAGTATGGCTCCTAAGATTCATCCTGCAAGATGAGAGGAAAGCGACCGTGTGCAAAGCACTTGTGGCTTGGGAATCTGTGCCCATGATGGTCTGGAGACAAGAAGGAGCCCGTGATTTCAGGAATAGGAAGAGGACAGGGGAGCTTGTATGCAGTGAATACTGGGAGATGTACAGAATGAGATTAGGGATGCACGCAGGTGCCCTGACATTATTTAACTTATTCATACTTATGACAATTGAATCAGGTGGTCTGGCTCCTTCCTGGCAGGGGTTTGGAGGCTCACAAGCTCGGAGGGCAGGAGGCAGCTTTGGATGCTGCTGTCCTCACCCAGGAGAGGGGAGACAGACGATGAGGCTCGGGTCAGCGTGGTGGCAGAGGGAGTCTCTAAGGTCCTTCCTGACGGGCAGCCCTGGGGTGGTTCCTCTGTGACCTGAGTTGATCCAAGGTTAGCATTTGGGGATTCTGGAGCAGACTAAAGGCTTGGATGGTCACTTAGTTTGATTGCTGCAGGTGATCCCTTTTAAAGTTGCTTTTGGTCAACAGGAAAGCTAGTGCCTAGAAAGTTTCCAAGAATAAATCACATTCTCTAAACTCTAAATAGGAAGATGGACTCGGGAACCTTTTGTGATTCCTTGCTATCCATGTGGAGATAAATAACGCTGGTTAGGACAGCAAGAAGCTGTCCACCAGCTGCCAAGTAGTCTCAAGGTTGACCTCCTTTATTATCGGGCACCTGTCCTGTTGAGGGACCCCAGAGTGTTGCACGCCCCTCCCTCTGGTGCCCTCCTCACATCCTGCAGAGCTAGGGAAGGGGTCATTGCGAAGCTTTCATCCAGCAGGAGGAGCTTGTGTGTGTTCCTTCCCTATTGTGGAGAACATGCACATGGTCCCCTCCTCGGAGATGGGCTTCTGCTCTCCCTGCTCCACGGGTGCAACACACAGCCCTGTAGAATGGGAATTTCAGAGACCCTGGATCACTCAGTAGGTCTTCACCTAAAAGACCCAGGGGAAACACTGGTGTGATGGGAGGCCCTATGCCCTGAAGAGGGAGACACATTTTATGTCTTGTTCAGTTGCTGACTTACCATGTGAAGCTGGTACCCTCCTAAGGGTCTCTATTTTAGGTACATGTATGGGAAATCCGGATTCAAGTGAGTGTAGCACTGGCAATTAACTCAACTCTTTCAACCAGGAGCAGCTGTTCATTGGCCGTGGACTTATAGCAACCAGTACCTACAGAGGAATATGAGACTGGTCTATATTGTAGACCAGTGTAGACATAGGGAAAGGGTGAGGATTCGTAGCCAACTATTTAATCTACTATTGGAATATATTGCAAGCTTCTCTGACATCTGACATCACTCAATAACCTTCTACTCAGGATGTCATTGGCCAGAGTACCTCCATAAATGGCTGAGATATAATGTATTTGACCAATTCCTTTCTAACTAGATAGCAATAATGTTCTCAATTCTTTATATTATAAATAATCTTATAGTTAATGTTTTCTTACGTGTCTTTGTCTTGTCTTCTTGTTATTTCTTTAGATTGTTTCTTAAAATCAAGTTATTAATATGCACAGATATTTTTAAGGTTATTGCTACATATTCCAGAAAATTTGTACAAGATTGTTTTCTTACTGGTAGCATAACAAATACGTATCCATCCTGATGCTTGATACTATGAATTTTTAAAAATTATTATTTGACTTCTAGTTAGTTAACATATGGTATAATGTTTGTTTCAGGAGTAGAAATCAATGATTCATCACTTACCTACCACACCCAATGTTCATCATAACAAGTGTCCTCCTTAACATCCCCAAAATACTTGTGAATTCGACAGGTAAAACATCATATTGTTTTAATTTGCATATCTTTGATAAACTGTGAGGGAGACATTTTTGTGCTTATTACTTTCTGATCTTTATTCTATTGGTCAGTGGGACACATAAATCATTTTGAGCTTTTTAGAAATAGTATGTGTATAAAGGCCACATGATTAACAATTTTCCTATTTATGTCTCATTAATTCATTCAAGAAATAGGTATTGAGAGCCTCCTATATATTGCTGGCATGATTCTAGGTACTGGCGACTTAAATGACCAAAACATAAAAATTTGTGTTCTCGTGGGACTTAGAGCCTTCTGAGGCAGACAGAGATATAAGAGTAATATATGTGATATGTTAGATTATGAAAAGTGCTCAGAAAAAAAAAGGACCAAGGATAACATCTGTAGGGGTAAAAGTAAAGCTTGCAATTAGAGAGAGAATCCAGGAAAATTCTCTAAAAAAAAAAAAAAAAGAAAGAAAAAAGAAAGAAAGAAAGAAAGAAAGAAAGAAAGAAAGAAAGAAAGAAAGAAAGAAAGAAAGAAAAATTCTTTCATACAAGTTAAGAAGAGAGGCAATGCATGAATAGGCCACAGAGGTACCTAGGGATTCCAGGTAGAGGGATCAACAAGTGCAAAGGCTCTGAGGCAGGAATGTGTCTGGGGTGGATTGAGGAAATCGTGATGGGTCTTCATGGTCACTGAAGGACAATGGCTTTTCTTTGCAGGAATTAAGGAGTTGCTGGAGAATTCGAGAGGAGAGGGAATTTTTTTTTTTTTTTTTTTGCTACACATTTTTATAGGCTCACAGTGAGTGCTGTTCTGACATATCAAAGAGGAGCAAAGGCAAGACCGAAAGGGACAGGTACGCTGTTGGAGTAATCCGGGCCGTGGATGGTGGGAATGGCTTGGACTAGTGTCTTGGCAATGAGAGTGACAGATGGGACTCAGGTTTTCAGTATTAGAAGACAGAGCCCACATATTGACTGACAGATTCACACGAAGGTGTGTTTGGTTTGTTTCCTTGTTTTTGTATGAGGTTCGAGACAGATTAAATAGCCACCGATTGAGATGATCAGGACTGAGGCAGGAGTTTATTGCACCAAATTATGATTATGAATGAACTAAGTGGTTTTATTTTATAATTTTTGAAGATGTGTTTATTTATTTTACAGTGGAGGAAAGAGCAGAGGCAGAGGGAGAGAGAATCTCAAGCAGACTCCGTGCTGAGCATGGAGCCCAAAACAGGGCTTGATCTCATGATCCTAAGAATAGGACCTGAACCGAAATCAAGAGTTGGATGCTTAACCAACTGAGCCAGCCAGGTGCCCCTGAACTAAGTGATTTTATAAAAAGCAGGGTCAATTTAAAAAATCCAAAGCCCATTCACTATGTGTGAACATATAAACCTGACGCAGGACACCCAGCAAGTAAGTGTGTGTAAGCTGGGGTGTCACTCTGGGCACTCCCAGGACAGCGGGGTGGGTGTGCATCCGGCCCCTGCACACACTGCCTCGTGCCCGGGCTGCTCTAGTTCAGCGCATGCTCACCTATTCCCACTGTTGCTCTGCAGTGTGAGCAGGAGCAGGTGGGTAGAGCCTTCCTCAGGGTCTTGGACTCGAACCCCGAACCCCAGGGGTGATGGTGCGAAGTGAGGCCCCGCCAAGGGGAGGAGGCGGCCCAAATCTCGGGCTGTGGGACTCCTCTTGCGCCACTGCTCCAAGCATTCACCTTTCCTCGTCATCAGTATAATTCATCTTAACCTCCCTGCCCCTGGACATTGGAATTTGTGACTTTAAAAGGCAAATGAAGCAGCATCTTGGTCGACGGTGACAAAGCCATTAAAAGCATCGCCCCGGTCACCTACACTTGCGGGTTCTTGAGCCGCTCGCTGTGACAGATGAGGAGGGAAGTGCGCCTTTCTGGCGGAAACTGTTTCTTTTAACTTTTACAGAAAATGAGGGGGATAAAAGCAATTAACACCGTCCTTTGAAGAATTAAGCAGGAGAAAAGCCAGTGGCTGAGATCGAGAGCAAGGGATGGCTTTATGAATTACAATTCAAGCTGAGAAATCCATCGAGGTTGGCTACGGCGGTCACTGGTGGAATAGAAAGGCGACTCTCTTTCCAGGCCTGTTCCTCTAAAATCCGGGAGCCTCGGAGAAGTTCCCGGGGTGTGGGGAGGAGGGCTGAGATGAGGATCCAGACACCAGATAGGATGCCACACAATCCTGAACAGGAGGAAGACTTCCAGTAATCCATGAAACAAGAGCCACCTGCTGGCGTGGCTCTCTGCTCTCAGCCGTACAACTGGGTCTGGGGGAGAAAGCCCCCGATGTTGCTAGCAGCAATGTCCACAATAGCCAAACTGTGGAAGGAGCCTCGGTGTCCATCGAAAGATGATGGATAAAGAAGATGTGGTCTATGTATACACTGGAATATTCCTCAGCCATTAGAAACGACAAATACCCACCATTTGCTTCGACGTGGATGGACCTGGAGGGTATTATGCTGAGTGAAGTAAGTCAGTCGGAGAAGGACAAACATTATATGGTCTCATTCATTCGGAGAATATAAATAATAGTGAAAGGGAATAGAGGGGAAGGGAGAAGAAATGTGTGGGAAATATCAGAAAGGGAGACAGAACATGAAGACTCCTAACTCGGGGAAACGAACCAGGGGTGGTGCAAGGGGAGGAGGGTGGGGGGTGGGGGTGACTGGGTGACGGGCACTGAGGGGGGCACTTGACGGGATGAGCACTGGGTGTTATTCTGTATGTTGGTAAATTGAACACCAATAAAAAATAAATTTATTATTAAAATAAATAAAATAAATAAAAAATAAAATAAATAAAAATAAAATAAAAAAAAGAAAGATAGAGAAGCTTAATCTAAATACAGGCCAGCGCGCGCGCTAACTCCGATGCGCAGGCAACGCACTCCCGCGTGTTTCCCTGCGTCCCAGGGTAAACATATTTCAGTGCCATCCTTCTAGATGGAGTCGAGATGAGCCTCTCTGGTCAGTTTTCCTTCCCCCTTCTCTCTCTCCTACCTCGCCCCTGTCTTTCACTGACAGCTGACATTCCCTGGCCTTTTTTTGTTGTTGTTGTTGTTGATTTTTCCTGCCCTTGGCTTCCCTAAGGCATTGGGAGTGATGATTATTAGAAATGCTTTTGTTTGCGAGCAACAGGATAGCTGAGTCCTGGGAACTAAAGATAAAACCCAGGGGTTTTTCTGTCTCTAGGGCAAAAGTTCTGGAAGCTTCTATTTTGGCTCTGTGGTTCTATGACATTAGAATCAGAGTTTTTGAGATTCTTTATGCGGAAATATTGGGGACCCGAGCCAACTACCGAGAAAGAATTCTTGAGATGTTTTTGGTTCAAAGTGTGGTTTTATTAGAGCACAGGGACAGGACTTGTGGGCAAGAAGAGCTGCCCCAGGATTGTGAGGAGCAATTGATTATATGCTGTGGAGTTGGGGGAGGTAAAGTCAAATGAAGTTTCCAGAAGGATTTTCATATGTTAAAGAAGAATCCCAGGATACTGGAGGCCTTGCTACCGTCAAGCTAAGGTGGTTCTTCCCTCTAGCAAGGCAGTGGCATTAAGACCCTTGTGAGCTCCTGGAGGAAGATCAGGCTCTGCCCTCCTAAAGTACTTGTCCATGGGCTGCAGGTTGTAAGGAAGTTTAATTTTATCTGCATTTCTTTTACCTTCGTTTTCCACATCTTAGAGAGCTTTTCCTTATACCTGTTGCCTCATGGGGCCAATGGCTGCCGTACTTCTCCTTGGGATGGGGATTCGCCACCCTTCCCACGGTGGGAGCAGGTTTCCAGGCCATGGCCTTGAGAGGCATATGGCACTGAGATCATGTGGGCAGTGAGCGACCCTGTTGAGGCCTCCCCTTGAACCCCAAGATGCTGGTGGGCAGGGCCAAACCCAGCTGGTCTGTCGTTCCCCTGCCTGTTACACCCGCCGCCACCTGCCCATCTGGGTCCTTCTGCCTGCTTCTTGGACTCTTCCTGCCCTCAGAGCGGGCAGGTTCCAGACTGCACCCGGGGAGCTCTCAAGGATTCAAACCCACAGATGATGACAGGTGTCGTGAAGAAAGCAATCCCTTCCCGATACAGGACACTACATCTCACAATAGTCTGTCTAGTGGAGCCATGGATTTTTTTTTCTGTTTCATTCATTTCTTTGGTAAAGATTTTATTTTTTTATGAGAAAGAGAGAGAAAGAGCACAAGCGGTGGGGAGGTGGGGTGGGGAGGAGCCAAGGGAGAGGGAGCAGACTCCCGCTGAGCGGAAAGCCCCAAGACTTGATCCCAGGACTCTGAGATCATGACCTGAGCTGAAGGCAAACACTTTACCAGCTGAGCCACCCAGGTGCCCCAGTTTTCTGTTTCATTCAAACCAAATATCCAAAACCATTACCCCAGGGTCCCTCTTCCAAATGGAAGTTAGAGGGGCTGATGTCTGGGAGCCGCAAATGGACGACAGGGTCTCCTGCTCCCACTCAGCCATACATGCTCTCACTTCCCTGTCTGTGGGAGGCCGGTGGCCCTGTCCACCCATCCTCAGCCCTGCTTGGTGATCACCTCCCCACGAGGCCGGGCAGGGCGACCCAGAACCCCATGGCAGGCCCCGTGTTCGAGCCAGTGCCTCGTTTTGGAGAACAGTGTGCTCTTGGCTGCGTTGGAGAAGAAAGGGTGTCAGTTTATATCCTTTTCTCTCCTGATCATAAACAAGGACCATTTTCTGGAGGACAAAGTTCAGAAGCAAGAATGCGACCTTTCCATCAGATAACAGGCCAGTGATTATGCTTCTCGTTAAGAAAGGGACCCAGAATATGGTTGTTTGACAATTTAAGAGTTCTTTGGGAGGAAAAAAAAAAAAAAAAAAGGAAAGGAAACCAAGTGGTTTTCCCAAACTACTGAGGTATCTTTTAGAGGATAAGGAGCATTTTCTCAGGATAAAGAGGAAGTCCCCTAGGTTTTCTGTATGTTCTTCCAGCAAGATCAATGCTAGAAGGCTTAGCTTGTGCTTTGCTCCCTGTAGCCTGCGGAAAGGAGCCCCGTGCACTCTCAGATGTAGACAAAGGCTTAACAGAGTTTGATGTGGGAAACAAAGGGAGAAGAGACATTATTAAATTTCCTGACTACCTGCAGCCCAGTGATGAATCCTTCAAACAGACATTCCTCTAGGAGCACAGCTTACTCGATGTTGACACTTGGCTAAGGGCAGCAGGCACTTTTAGCCTGACACCCCAGGATCCTGTGTCTACTTTAGCATATAAAACTTCCTTTGGAAACTTCCTTTATCTCTACTCCCCATGATACATGTTGGTGATCATCCTCTGAGCACATGGCCCACCAATGTACATCTGGAGGGTCTTGTGATTCAGGTTTTATTATATGGTAATAAATGACTCCTTCCCAATAATACCCAGTCCCCTCAAAGTCCTGGAAATCTCTTTTTTTTTAAGATTTAATTATTTATTTATTCATGAGAGACACAGAGAGAGAGGCAGAGACACAGGCAGAGGGAGAAGCAGGCTCCATGCAGGGAGCCCAGTGTGGGACTCCATCCCAGGACTCCAGGATCACGACCTGAGTCCAAGGCAGACACTCAACCGCTGAGCCACCCAGGCATCCCAAGGTCCTGGAGATCTTGCTTCCAAATTCCTTAGAGACCTACACTCTCCCTAACTCCCTCCCAACTTGAGAGTACACCATGGGTCACTCCTCAGGACCCCATGGCAGCTCTTTCTGCCCACGGATCCTATCCCTGTGCTTTAATAAAATTTTTTTGCACCTAAGACGTCTCAATCCTTTCTTGGCCATCGGCTTTGAACCCTAAGATCTTTTTCCTACATCAGAGTTGACTTTGATGCAACACTGGAAGTCAAAACCAGTCTTTTTCTTTTTAAGATTTTTAAAACTTATTTATTCATTTTTTAACAAATTTATTTTTTATTGGTGTTCAATTTGCCAACATATAGCATAACACCCAGTGCTCATCCCATCAAGTGCCCCCCTCAGTGCCTGTCACCCAGTCACCACCCCCCCCTCCCGTTCCACCACCCCTAGTTCGTTTCCCAGAGTTAGGAGTCTCTCATGTTCTGTCTCCCTTTCGGATATTTCCCACATACTTCTTCTCCCTTCCCTTATAATCCCTTTCACTATTATTTATATTCCCCAAATGAATGAGAACATATAATGCTTGTCCTTCTCCAATTGACTTACCTCACTCAGCATAATACCCTCCAGTTCCATCCACGTTGAAGCAAATGGTGGGTATTTGTCGTTTCTAATGGCTGAGGAATATTCCATTGTATACATAAACCACATCTTCTTTATCCATTCTTCTTTCGATGGACACCTAGGCTCCTTCCACAGTTTGGCTATTGTGGCCATTGCTGCTAGAAACATCGGGGTGCAGGTGTCCCGGCGTTTCATTGCATCTGAATCTTTGGGTAAATCCCCAGGAGTACAACTGCTGGGTCCTAGGGCAGGTCTATTTTTAACTCTTTGAGGAACCTCCACACAGTTTTCCAGAGCGGCTGCACCAGTTCACATTCCCACCAACAGTGCAGGAGGGTTCCCTTTTCTCCGCATCCTCTCCAACATTTGTGGTTTCCTTCCTTGTTAATTTTCCCCATTCTCACTGGTGAGAGGTGGGATCTCATTGTGGTTTTGATTTGTATTTCCCTGATGGCCAGTGATGCAGAGCATGTTCTCATGTGCATGTTGGCCACGTGTATGTCTTCCTCTGTGAGATTTCTGTTCATGTCTTTTGCCCATTTCATGATTGGATTGTTTGTTTCTTTGCTGTTGAGTTTAATAAGTTCTTTATAGATCCTGGAAACCAGCCCTTTATCTGATACGTCATTTGCAAATATCTTCTCCCATTCTGTAGGTTGTCTTTGAGTTTTGTTGACTGTATCCTTTGCTGTGCAAAAGCTTCTTATCTTGATGAAGTCCCAATAGTTCATTTTTGCTTTTGTTTCTTTTGCCTTCGTGGATGTATCTTGCAAGAAGTTACTGTGGCCGAGTTCAAAAAGGGTGTTGCCTGTGTTCTCCTCTAGGATTTTGATGGAATCTTGTCTCACATTTAGATCTTTCATCCATTTTGAGTTTATCTTTGTGTCTGGTGCAAGAGAGTGGTCTAGTTTCATTCTTCTGCATGTGGATGTCCAACTTTCCCAGCACCATTTATTGAAGAGACTGTCTTTCTTCCAGTGGATAGTCTTTCCTCCTTTGTCGAATATTAGTTGACTTACAGAACACTTCTGAAAGAAATTGAGGAAGACACAAAGAGATGGAAAAATATTCCATGTTCATGGATTGGAAGAATTAATATAGTGAAAATGTCAATGTTACCCAGGGCAATTTACACGTTTAATGCAATCCCTATCAAAATACCATGGACTTTCTTCAGAGAGTTGGAAAAAATTATTTTAAGTTTTGTGTGGAATCAGAAAAGACCCTGAATGGCCATGGGAATATTAAAAAAGAAAACCATATCTGGGGGCATCACAATGCCAGATTTCAGGCTGTACTGCAAAGCTGTGGTCATTAAGACAGTGTGGTACTGGCACAAAACGGACACATAGATCAGTGGAACAGAATAGAGATTCCAGAAGTAGTTCCTCAACTTTATGGTCAACTAATATTCGACAAAACCAGTCTTGAGGCCGGTGGGCCGATGCATATGCATCCGTGCTCTAGAGCACCACTCAGATGCGCTGGGGAGCAGTCAGGACTGCCTTGGATTATCATAATTTAGCAAATCATCTAATGCATAGATTAATCTGGCTCAGTAAATATACCTCTTTGTTATTTCATCCAAAGAAAAAAATAGTGGTGAATAATTATCACAAAGGGAAAAAAAGTCACTCTGGCCATTGTTCCAATGGCACATGGGAAGGATGGTTCCAGCAGACTTTTTCTGAAGGCACCTGCTTCCAGGGGGTGGGGATCAGTGTGGAGGCGATCAATAGAACATGAAATAAGGTTTTCAGAGAATTTGGCCTTTTGCTATCTTCTTGTAACCTTTTCTGAACGATTGCAATTCCAAAGGCTTTATGGAAAAAGACACAGTTTTCTATCAGATTTGCTCATGATGACATACAAACTTTTTTCTTTATGCCTGGCTATATTCCAGAAAAATGTCTTGGCCACACAAAGATGAGTTTTGCTTGTTGGTGGGGTGTGCGTTGGGGAGAGGGAGGGGACTGGGTAAGCTCGGGGGAAAGCGAGAGGGGCATTCAGAATGCCTCCAGCCACAAATACCCAATTCCCCAGATCACCCCTTTCTGCCATTTCTGCTGACTCCATGCATACCCTGCCCTCCCACAGTTTTCTGATACTGTATTTATCAATTCCTTGAAGTACTCTGTCTGCCTCAGGCCCTGTTATTGGTTCCAGGCACATACAATGAAATTATATTAATCCCTTCAGGATTTATACAGTAAAGCTGAGACACAGATATATAAGCTGTGTTCCTGTAGGGTAAGAGGTGATATGGTTACCTATTTAAGGGAGAGCTGATTCTTCCAAGAGGGAAGCCTCTCACCTGGGAAGGCTCGAAAGTAAAGACAGTATTGTAATGGGGTTTTGAGGGATATAGGACTTTTCCAGGAAGAATGATGAGCTCTGAGTAATAAAACCAATAGTGATTCCTAACTGTGCCCCACATGTTCTTTTTACCTGTTCTAAAGGCCTTATCACTATTAGACATTCCAGGGTGTGAGTTAAAGGAAACTCATTATGTTCATTTTACAGAAGAGACAACCAAGGACACTGACTCTCCCAGGTACAAGTAGTTCTTGGAGCCAGCACGCTACCCCCAGAACCTGCCCTCTCTGCCATCACACCACTGGGGGTTCAGAAAGAACACTGGGAAAGAGAGAGAAGCTTGCCAAAGCACGGGGGCCTAAAGGAAGTGTGTGTCTCATCTGCTTGAGGACTGGAAGAGTGACTCACCAGCTGTGTGACTTGGGCACAGATCTCAGGCCCTTCTAAACCTTCATAAAACAGGGTGGGCAAGTGGCCTCTCTCACAGGGGTTTGTGAGAATCCCTCTTTCTGGGGGCCCCTCTCTTATGCCTGCCTCTCCTTCGTCTTTCCCAACAGGAAAAGATGTGTGTGGAGTGTGTGCCGTGGGCCAGGTACCGACTTAAGCACTGGAATTGTTGCTGAAATGGGGCTGGCTGATGCCTTAGTTACAGGTATGGGATGGGACAGGGGATGCTGGCAGCGTTCCTGGGTCAGGGCACCCTAGTCAGAGCATCCCTGGGTCAGAGCATCCCTGTGTCAGAGCATCCTTGGGTCAGATCACCCTAGTCAGAGCATCCCTGAGTCAGAGCATCCCTAGTCAGAGCATCCCTGGGTCTGAGCACCCTAGTCAAAGCACCCTGGTCAGAGCAGGGTGCTTTCCTTTTGTACCCCTGTGATGCTTTCTCTGTCTCACTGTCTAGGTGCTCTGTTGGCTTTTCTCCCTTGGTCCCTGGCTCTCTGCCTCTCTCGGATGCCCCATCGTTTCTAAGCAGCCTGGCTTTCTCATTTCTTCTCTCTCTGCCTTTCTGCCTGTGTTTATTCCGTGCTTCTCATTCTGCATCGATGCTTCTGCCTTTATCCCCCATATCGTCCTGCCTGTCCTTCTGCCTCTGTCTTTGACTCTATTGACAGGTAGGGTCTTGTCTGTCTCTCTCTTCCCCTCAGTGTCTATCTGCCTCCCTCTCTCTTCCCAGGTCCTGTCCAAGGGCTTGGGAGTCAGCCAGCCTCCAAGCTCGCCGGCCCACCTCCCCTGCTGGCTGGACCCACTGGTGTCGGGTTGGCAGGAGCCAAGCAGCAGGCCTCTTCTTCAGCCGCTGCTGTGGGCTGGCGTCCTAGGCTCCTCGTCTGGAGCATTTCTCTGCACGCTGCTGTCCCTTCAGGGTTCGGTGTTTAATTCAGCGACTGATATTTTCATGCTAGTTCTGAGGCATCGTGGAGTCCTATTAAATTTTAATTCGGCCTGCGGTGGATAAGAAGATGCCCCGAGTCAACAGAGACGGTTGTATTAGCAGGTTACAGATGTAATTAGGCAGAGCTCGCCTGAACTGCTAATAGATTCAGGCACAAGGCAGGAGCTGGAGACAGACACTGAGGGTTCCGTGCTGGCGCTGGGGTGTGCGAATGAGCAGGACCCGCCTGCGCCTCGGAGCTCAGAAGCACCCGAGGGTGACGGGCGTTCTCTGCTGTGTCCCCACCTGTCCACCTCCCCTCCCCTGCTCTGTCTCTCTCCTCCACGCTGTCATAGTTGCCTGGGCTCACCGTTAACAAGTCCCCAGAAGGGATGGACTTAAAATAGCAGGAACGTGTCCTCTCTCAATTCTGGAGGTCGGAAGTCCCAAATCAGTCTGAGTGCACTGAAACCAAGGTGTGCACAGGTGGTGGCCACTCCGAAGGCCCTGGGACCAGCCGTTTCCGCCTCCACTGGTGGCCCTGGGTGCCCTGAGGCTCATGGCCACTGCCTCACTGCGGCCCCTGCCTCCCTGGGCACACCTGCCTCTTCCACCTGCACCGAGTCTTCCTGGCCTTCCCTCTTTGGGGACACAGGGAAGTGCATTCAGAATCACCTGGATACTTGAGGACAGTCGCTTCCTCTTCCTCTCGAGACCCCGAACTTCATCATCTCTGTAAATCCCTTTTCTGCTGGGGGGAGGATGCTGGCACATTCCTGGGATTAGGGTGCGACACTGGGACCGAACCAGAACTGAACTTACTCTTCTAAGTGACGGGATGGACAGGAGCCTCCCTCACGAGCTGCACCTCCTCCTGGGAGCCCTGAAGACAGAGGCCGGAGTTTCTGGCCATCCTGCGCTCCCTCATCCCTCCAGCAGCCCCGAGGGAGCCCCGGCCGCATCATGTGTCCCACTCACCTCTTCCCAACACCAGCAAAGTGATGGGGCCTGACCTGTGACCCCTGCGACTACAGCAATCCTGTCTTCAAACAAAAAGCAGCTCTGGGCATCAGTGGAGACTGGCCCTCGGGGCTGCCCATCCTGCTGATGGTGGACGTTCGGCCCACGCACCTGTTGTTCAGCATCAGTGTCGGGGGTTTGCACTTGTGTCCATTCTGTGTTTCTCCTTCTCTCCTCGGCCTCGTTTCTGTGACTCGGTCTGCTGGAAAGCCCCGGTGATCTCACATCTCAGGCGCGTCGCTGACCCCAGCTGTGTTGGCAGCTGTGTTTGCACCTGTGTGTGCTAACCGCCTGTCCCTGTGTCCTCCGAGCGCAGGACCTCTGCGCCGCTCCCTCTCCTGGCCCCGGGTTCCTTACCTCATCGGCCTGTCCCCCTGGCCCTCCCACTGCCTCGGATGCGGTTCGCAGGGCCCTCAGCTCTTCCTCGGCATAGAACCCGGAGATGGCGCGTCGCCTTCCCTGCCCACGGATGCCTGACACCACCTGTCCCCACTCCGGGCCTTGCGTCCTACTAGAGCATCAAGGCCTCGCTTTGCCTGTTCTTCATTATCTGTCAAATGCAGACAGAGCCTCCGCCACGGACTGAATCCGCTCAGTTGCTCATATGCTGTATTCACCGGGATTCTACTCAGACACCAACACGGTGCAAACAACACACTTCACCTCCCACCTGGGTCACGGCGACAAGGACAGCCTTCACCCTGCGATGCCCGCAGATGCTCTGGGGCCCCCGGCTCAGCACCTGGCCGGCCATGTGACCTCAGGGAAGTGACTTGTCTCTGGGTCTCCTGTTTTGTAAGCGGCGTGTCCTGTTCCTCCCCGGCTGGAGGTCCTCCGCGTCCAGCTGGGCCGTTCCGTCCTCCCCATCACCATGTCTAGGAACCTCCTCTTCTCTTGGGGCTCCAGCCGACTCTCCCCCTGCTTGTCAATATGGGAACTCTCTCTTCTCCTCTCCTCCCCACCCTCCTTTTCTTGTCATTGTCCAATCGCTGTCCAGCGTGGGGAACTCCAATGGCACAGACCGTGACGTCTGGTTTTACAGGCGAGGAAGTGGATGGAGGCTCTTCCCAGCTTGGATGGCCTGGGAAACCTGCTGCACGGCACAGCTGAACCCACACACCTGCGACCCCTAGATCAGAGACTCTCCTACCAAATTTCCTTATCTTCCCCATAGTGAGGCCACAGGTGTCTGGCTGGGAGTGTAGGAGCTGGCGTCCATCTCAGAACCATAAGTGCGAAATATGTACCAGTGAGAAGACGTGACATGCTTTAGGATTATGTGGCAATGTAGAGACTTTAGGCCAGCACCCCCCCCCCCCCAAATGGACTCAAGGTGAGAGGAGCACTGGTGTCTGTTATATGGTGAACTGCCTCATCAAGTCCATCAGGGGCAGGACACTTACTGCCCCTTGCTTAAGGATGACCTGGAACCAGCTCTGATTTCTGCTTGTCTCTGCAAAGGTGTCTCTTCAATGTTCTTCCTACAAAATAACTCTGCTCTTCGATCTGTGGTACCACTTGGCCACCAACTGCTCCTGAGTTTGTGTTTCTAAGTCTCAAGAAAAGAGGGGAGACAGAGACTTCACCTCTCAATCCCGTGTCTGTTGCCTCAAGAGGAGTTCGGATCAGGTTCACCAATGGACCCTCCAGGGATGGCCAGGGTCATGCTTCCCAGGGCATGGAGATCAGGACGAGGAATTCCTAATGAATATGCAGAACAGCGCGGCTTCACATGTATTTAACAGACATGGGGTGACTCCCTCACCCGGCGCCGCACAGGAAAGCTGCTCTTTACCCTCATTGGCTTTCCAGTCACTTAGATTTTTCCTGGCCCAAACGCCCCCACTCTCTCTGGAAGGACATTTATCTTTATCGTCACCTTTCCAGCTTCAAGGATGCCCGTAGAGAGGTTAGGAAGGCATCTGTTTGATATTCTGTTGTGCACCTTGTACAGATGCACTTCATCCAGAGAACTTGGTGAATGAGATGAAAAGCCCACTTGGTCAGCCGGCCTCCTCGCTGACCCTGGGGGGCAGGTGGGGGGATGGTGTTATCTAGTTAGTCGTGGCTCCTGATGGACGTCCCTCCATCCACAGGGACAGTGATAATGGGACTTCCCTCCAGTTTTCCCAACTTCTCACATTAGCTATTATCCCCTTGAGACCGTGAGTGTGCTCCGAGCCGCGCTGAATTTTTATTGAATTTTTCTCTAAGTACTATCTTATTTGTGATGTCTTTCCTCATTTCTTCAGGGACCCACAGGTAGCCAGATTTTGGAAGTGTGTACCGCCAGGATAGCATGTTATCAGAGGCCACAAAAATAGAGTCTAAATGGTGAGCCGAGGCAGACTGCTGAGGTATCTGATGCCCGGCACGGGAATCGAAAATCCTGATTTAAGTTGTTGCAAAACCCCGAGTTTTTCTCTGCCTGAAGTTTACAGCTGCCTTGAAGTTTTATAAATCATAACTCGAGGCATCTGAAGGCAAAAGGGAGAAAAAAATGGAATGAAGTGCCTGTGAGTTAGCATGGACCTCGGGGTTGGCTGTTACTCTTGGGGTCTTTCTGGACAGGGACGGATTGAGTGTATAATAAACCACAAACCTTGTGGTCAATATTCCCGAGAATTGGGGCTCCTTGGATATTTCTCTACTGACCAAACTTCACATTGTGCAAAGCACATCAAATCAGCTTTCTTAGGCATGTTTGTTGCTTTGTTTGAAACCAAAGTTTTAGGAATGGAGGGTTTACACTCAAAGGTCCCTTTTTAGTTAGACAAGGTGACATGGTAACTGCATTTATTGGAGGAGTTGACTGGTGGGAGACACACCATGGTGGCTACTATGACCGTGGACCATGGATGCTAACCTCTAGGAGTCTCTGTTCCCATCTTGGCTGTGCCAGTCGGTAGCCACTGCATTAGGCTGACCAGTTGTCTGGGGCGAGGGGTGATGATCAGAGCAGGGGCACGGGCACCGATGCCTAATTGGCCCACACCCTTGTGGGGGCCGGCGGGCACATGTGGAACACACAGGGCAGGTGTCAGGATGCGGAGCTGGGAACTCAGACAACGGCTGGGGTTGCAGATACTGGCGGGATTCTGCTTTCCCCAGAAAGACCCCAGTTGTGCTTCTGAGAACGTCTCTCTACATCTGTACTTTTGCTCAAACTGGAATGATGTCTTTTGATCCCCAGTTCCTCAAGGCTTTCCTAATGGGATGTCTTAAATATTTATGTGTGTTTATTTAACCTTCCTGGTGTGGATGGATTCTTCCAAGCAAGGAGTCTGAACTATTTGATTGATTGTTCATCATCTTACTGCCAAGAATAGAAATACGACAGAAGGATATATGCAGGTATCACGTGGTTCACAGGTGGATGAATGAATGAATGAATGAATGAATACAATTCTATCTAGAGAGGAAAAAAATCCACACTTACATAACAGGCCAATGCTTTGCCCTCCTTAGCTCAATTACCCTGTTTTCTTTTTATTTTTCTTTTTTTAATTACCCTGTTTTCAAATTTTCACTCTAAATTTGCTGTTTTGTTGAGCAGTTGCTATTATTTTCAAATTTAATATCAGTGGAAAGACAAATCATCTGGAGATATGAAAGAAGAAGAAAATAGGGCTTATCACCTACATTGTTGAGAAGCTCAGGGTAGCACTGTAATAGCACGTGCTGGGTCCCTTCATACCCGTTCTTTCGAAACCCTGTGCTCTGCTATCTGTCAGGAGGGAGCCATGAAAAGATGGGATGAGCAGGATCAGAATTTCAAGAAAGAACTGTGTCTTTTTTGGAGATAAAGAATGCACCTAAATAATTCATTGGCAAAATAAGCATTCTCTCTGTCAAAAACATACACTCTAAGACCCATTAAATTAGATTCCACATTTGCTTCTGTTTTTGCCCATCTGGGAGTTAATCTGCAGGTCCCTTTAGGTACATGCAGTTTGCGTGTAGAGATATCTATGATTTTTAACCTCCTGGTGTACTCAATACGTATACAGGATAGATGGATATTAGGGAAATGTGTAGGAGTCTATTGATGCTGCCATAACAAGATACCATGCACTGGGTGGCTTACCCAATAGAAATTCATCTTGTCACAAAGGTCCAAAAACGGGGTGCCATCAGGGTTGGTGTCTGATGAGGCCTCTTTCGTTGGCTTGCAGGTGGCTGCTTCCTGGATGTGTCCTCGCATGGACTTTTCTCTGTGCACATGGGAGGCCTCTTCCGATAAGGACCCAGTTCTATTGGATTGGGGTCCCACCCTTATAATTCATTGGATCTTCATTACTTCTCTAAAGGTCCTCTCTCCAAGCACATTCTGAGGGTTAGGGCTCCTACATAGGAAGTTGGAGAGACACAATCCCATCCATAGCTCTATCCAACGATGCAATGAGCTCCCCTATTCAAGGTCACATAGCTTCACTGGAACATCGCCAGGGATAGCCCTGTTATTGGAAAACATAGCAGAGGAGGGGACTGGTATTTGGGACATCTTTGTGAGTTTTTTAAAGATTTTATTTATTTATTCATGAGAGACACACAGAAAGAGGCAGAGACACAGGCAGAGACACAAGCAGGCTCCATGCAGGGAGTCCAATGTGGGGCATGATCCCGGGTCTCCAGGATCACACCCCGGGCCGAAGGCAGGTGCCAAACCACTAAGCCAGCCGGGCATCCCACTGGTACATTTTTGTTGATGTGATCTGAATTAGGCTTGAGACCACAGGGGCTATGATCTGGTTGTGTTTTTGCTTCATGGAATGCTTTTGTCCAAGTGCAGATACTGATCATCTGCTCTGAGCACAGCGATGTGCAGAGGAGTTTGTGAGCTGCCGTACCTCTGCCTCTCGCTAGTGGAGGTATAGCCAGCCTCATGGAAAGAACCAGTTAACACTCTTTGGAGCTCTCACTACGTACCAGGCACTATTATAAGCATGTTGGATGTATCAACTGATTGATCCCATACATGGTTTTGAGGTAGGTGATACTATTCATCACGTGATGTTGTAGATATGGAGTCAGAGGTCCAAAGATGTTAAGTAACTCACCCCAGGTCGCCCAGCTGGCAGGTGCCCACACATGCTTGCAAACTCCAGAGCTGCCCCTCACCATTGTGCATTACCGAATTTTTAGCATGAGTGGGTAAGCAGAGGCCATTCTCGGAAACTAGTAGCGGAGTATCCTTCCTGTTGCTTTTCTATCAAAAGGATCCATTAGTTGGAGCAAGTTTTTTTTTTTTTTTTTTTTTTGAGTTTTCAAATCACTTCTGTGTTTAACCACATCATCTCTAAGCCTTGTTTTGAGTTTGGTTTGTTTTTCCCTTTCCTTGGTTCCTTTGGAGAACTTTCCAGGAAGGAAAAGAAATGTGATTTCCAGGGTGTGATTATATTATAACATCTGAGAATTTCTCTTTCTGACTGAAGGCGGGGCTCCTCTCTTCATGTTACTGGTAACTGCGTTGTCTGCCAAGGAACCTTGGCTTCCAGAACACCAGAAGCCAGTCACACATCATCAGCTGGATTGCGGATTGTTTTCTCATTCTTGGAGAGAAATGGCTAAAACACTATTATTGCTCCTCTGGGAGGCAGTGCCTGCCGACTTACTCCACAATAATAAATTTCCAGATTCCCCGTATCTGCTGGACTGAGCACTAATGAGGTGCTAAAAGACTCCCCAAAAGTTGCATTAACGTTTTAAAGCCTTTCCTGCCTCAGGGAAGCATTTGTGCTCATTCACACTTAGTTTACCAATGGGTGAGGTAAGGTTAGTATCTCCTGATGGATGATGTGCTGTCAGAGGAAATCTGAGGTTCACTGCTGTTTGCTCAGAAATGCACAGGAAATTGGTCACTAATTGGTCGAACCTGATGTCACCTCTGGAGAACATTAGCAGCTGCATTTCCTGGGTTGATGTGAAATGAATCCAGAGGAGTTCTCTTACCGAGGGTTCCTGCAATGGGTACATTTATAGGAAGGATGGCCTGGTCAGTGATGTGATCTTGAGTGCAGTCCTATTGAGGAGCACGCTTGAGCCTTAGTCACTGAGGTGAGGACCTTATGGAAGGTTCTGCACCCATGTGGTGGGCAGTGATGACTGGCAAGTCTACCGCTAGTGCTGAGATTAATTACACTACTTGGGCTGTGTATGGTGGAAACGCAATCCAACTGGCTCAAGTGTACTCTCCTCACTAAGGAAGAGTCCTGGCTTATGGAGCTGAAAATATCACGATTCCTTTATGCAGAGTTGGCTCCTGAGTCTCACTGGCTTAACCAGACTTTTTCTAGCATTTTTCATTCCTGAGAGAGGCCCTCTGTATGTGGGAACACAAGACCACACTCGGGTCCCCAGGCAGCTCAGGACTCCTGCTCTGCCAGCCAGACCTCTCCCACTCCACGGCTGGCTGCCTGTGCTGGGATCAGCTTGTGCAGAGTCCTCTGTGGGCTTCCTGGGCATGTTTTAGGGAATGAGCTTGGGAGAGGTTGGCCGTTCCCCTGAGATTCCACCTTCCTGAATGCGGGACCGTGTCCGATTTACCTTGGCATTGTAGGGCTCTACGTTACTACCACTATTAACAATATTATTATTCTTATTACAACTAGGAGCTCCTATGAGGTCATGCTAACCCTATACAATAAGCATTTTGGTATGCACAAAGGCGTGCTCACCCATGCATGCAGAGTGCACACTACAAAGAAGTCCTTTTCGTATTAGCAAGCACAGGACATCAGCACTGGTTTTAGCCTTGGCTATGGATGTGCAAGACAGCTTAAGTACACGGTTCTTAGAAGATTTTGCCTCTTCCTTGGCCATACTTGTCAACACTTCCTGCAAATTAATGACTGGGCGTTTATTTCCTTCCCACTGTCCATCACCAGGAGCCAAGAATCTAAATACAAAATGTCAGGTCCAGGTTTGTGTTCCCTTATATCCATAGTTTAACATTTGTCACTCCTTTCTAGTTGGAAATATGGCATTTATTTCCTCTTACCTGGACGGGAGAGAACATTTCATTCTTAATCTTCTGCTCCTGCTGCGTAGATTATGATTTCAGTATTAATTAGACAGATTTGTGGAGGGTTTTTTTCACTACTGTTTTGGCACCCTCCGTTAAGAACTGACATTCCTAATTGAAATCCTTCAATGCGGCAGCTGGAAGCTGCAAGGCCCCCGGCTTCCGTTGGGGCCCAGAGCTTTGCCAGGGCTTCTTGCTCTGCCTGCAGCCTCCCTGGGCCTTCTCCAGTTCCTGCAGCTGCCTCCTCGGGAGAGTGCTGCTCTCAGAGACTTGGCTCTCCGACGCTGCTTATTCCTGGCCCTTACTGCCGTGTTCCATTTGCAGATGCATTCATTTTGTGCTCAGTGAAAGCAAAGAAGACCTTCCTTTCTGTTTTGGTGCTTTACTGGGTTTAAATGTCTGCCAAGTGTAGACAATCAGCTGCCCATCCATTCCTCCTGATTCCTGCAGAAATTACTGTATTAACTTGGATGCTTTCAGTCTCAGGGGACAAAAATTCAGCCTAAGTAGAATTCACAGAAGTGATGAGACATTGGCTGACATCACTCAACAATCCAGACATCAGGAGCACCAGGCTGACATCTTAGGCGCCAATTGTTTCCCCTGTTGGACTCTGCTCTTCTTGTGGGTAGAATCACCTTCAGGAGAGGTCACCCCTGAGGGGGTCCAGGTGACCCCAGACTTGCAGCTTCTCCATCCAGCAAGCCTGGCTCAAAGGGGTTCTCTGTTCCTAAGAGTTTCAGCAAAAGCCCTGGAATTGACCCAAGGGGAGCGACTCATGCCCCATCTGGTCTCCCACATGGCTACTTTGCTCAGGGGAGAGGAGTGTGGTGAGTGTCACATCTGGGTCACCAGGCCACTCACTCCTGGATCTGGCTCTAGGGAGTAGGCAGGGGCTGAGCTAGGGAAGTATGGGCTCTCCCGGGGAAAATTAGAATGTTGTCAACTCAGAGAAGCAGGAAGGACTATTAGGCTGTCAGCAACAATAATAAATTCCCACTCCAACATGCTTGGTTTCTTAATAATGCTACAAGGTACAGAAGAAACACCATTCAGGTAACGCTAGCAGGCAATATTGATATGACAGTGACAGGGGTTAGCCGCTGTTCTAAGGAACTCCTGTGTCCAGTTCATTTAAGGCTCCATAGTTCCGAAAGAAGTAATGTAGAGTCCTTGTTCCCATTTTACAGAGGAGAAAACTGAGACAGCAGGGTAAGTAATGCTCAGGAAGTCAGTCCAACTCCAAGAACCTGTTTCTTCCTCTTAAAAGAAAAAATAAGCTCAGGCTGCCTCTCCAGCCCTCATACATGAACATGATATATCACTATTCATCGATCAATCAATAGACATTGATGTTTCCAGGTGCTTCTTGAAGCAAAATGGGGGTACAGCAGTGAATAAGGCATTTCATATAATTGATAATTGGTGAAATGCATTTCACAAAACAAATACAAATTTAGTATTAACATTATTGCTGCCCCTGGGAATAACTCAGTGGGCTGGAGGGTTGTGTCTCTGCAAGGTTAAAGCCCAAAGGGCAAGAGCATTTCCAGTGTGTTGAGGATCGCAGGGCCGTAGCTCAGCTGTGGTCAGCCCTTAGTGGGGTCCTTTTACTAAACTTTGTCAGATGCTATTAGTCACAGCATTGAGGCTGTCAAATCCTCCCTTCGTGACTATTGTTCTAATACAAAGTGACACTCAGAAGTTGTACAGCAAGGGGCGTGCAAACACTTGGTTAATACCTGTCAGCCTGGCCCCAGCTGTGGCAGATGACACTGTCTGATCCCTGAGGGCATCCACTTTGGTTGCCTTCTTGGCTCCATCTCAGAAAGCTGATCTTTCCATCGAAAGACTCCGTGGTGGAGTGTTTGCTTTTGCAAAGGAGAGAGCAAGGTGCATTCACAGCTGTGTGCCGGAAGCTCATGTTTCCCCATCTCAAGACCTACCCAGTTGCTGCTGAATGAAGCAGTGGCCTGGCACTTTGCTCAGTGTGGCTGAGAGACGTACAGACCCCTAAGACGATGGGCAGCTCCCTGGAAGGTGGCCTGAGAGCCATAGAGCACCTTTCGACCCTTGGCAAGTTCCAGAAGGGACTCCATCCCTCCTCTGCTCTGCTCTGCTCTCCTCTGTTCACCTGCTCACCTCTGCCCCACTGTCTCTTCACTGCCATAGCCCCTGGTCTCTCTATTGCTTCCCTGGTTCTTTTTTTTTTTTTTAAGATTTTATTTATTTATTCAAGAGAGACACACGCAGAGATGGAGGCAGAGACATAGGCAGAGGGAGAAGCAGGCTTCCCAGTGAACAGGGAGCCTGTTGTGGGACTCGGTCTCAGGACCATGGAATCATGACCTGAGCTTAGCCAGTTGAGCCTCCCAGGTGCCCCTACTGAAATAATTTTTGAATGTTGATGAGGCCTGGAGCCATCAATGGCCAGATGGCCAAGAAGGAATTCTTGAGACATCTTTGGTGCAAAAAAAAAAAGGTGATTTTATTAAAGCACGGGGACAGGACCCATGGGCAGAAAGAGTTGCCACATTGGGGTTAGGAGGAATGGCTAATTATATATTTTGGAGTTGGGAGAGACAAGGAAAAAAGGAGTTGTCCAAAAGGACTTTCATCAGCTAACGAAGACTCTCAAGATTCTGGGGGCCTGGCTGTTGCCAAGCTGAGGTTTTTCCCTCTAGTAAGGCTTTCACATGAAGACAGTTGGGACCTGCCTGGAGGAACATTATAGTCTTCCTATGGGAAGCCCTTGTCAACAGGCTGCAGGTCGTAAAGGAACTTAATTCTGTTTACATTAACTTCTGCCTCTGTTTCCCACATCACAATGGAGGGAGGTTGATGTTGGGGCTCCAGAAAATTGAGTTATGGGTCTCTGGAAGTTTATTCTTATCAATAAGAATGCTTTTTCCTTATAAATCACTGAGATGTTGGTAAACTGAGACTTCTGTCTTGTAGGACGGTGATCTCTAGATGTTAATGATTTGTTTTTTCTTCCCTTAGTTTTAGGCCAACCAGGAGTGCCGAAGGACGGCCACACATTTCCCCCCTGGGAGTGGGGAGGTGGCTGTGGGGTGTCATCTATGCTTTGTCCTCAGCTTGCCTTCTGCTCCCTTGTCACTATGACCTTTGACGTTACCTTGGGCAGGTGTTCGTGTGTCCAAGCCTCGGCTTCTTAATCTTCTCAAAATATTCCATCTATTCAGTTGAAGCATCTTCTTATTTGCTTTTATTCTTTCATTTACTTATTAACCTGAGGAATGATTCTCAGGTGCCTGGTTCTTTCCTTGAGTCCTTTTTGTTGGTTATTTAAAGTGAAGGATGCCACAGTCCTTCAAGATTCAAGTGACAGTATCCCTGTTTCACAGTAACTAAGGAATTGGGAGTTGACATGCCCACATCATTCAGGTACCAAACAAGTGAAGTGAGGTTTGTGTCCCAATTCATCCTGCTCCAGAGTGTTGGGTTGGCTTTGAACCATCACCCAGGTTGATACAAATCAAGAAACACTTGGTGAATCTCAGGGATTTTTTCACTGGGTGGTATATTTGTCAGAGACCCTGTGGATCAGGACTGCATCCCAGTGTCATAGTAGATGATGCAGGACTACAGTGAGCATACTAAGATCAACCAGAGTCTTTGACCCTCTGGGGAAGCATTTGGAAAGCAAGCACTTCTGCATGCAGCCAGACTTCTGATGGTATTCACACGGGGCGGCATCTCATTTCTCTGTGTGCTGAAGATAAGGGGTACAGCAAAATGAGACAAAAATGAAACAAAACCAAACCAAAATCAAATGGGAAACATTTAGAGAGGGTCTTTCTCTGTAAAGAAGACATCCTTTGAGACTGAATCAATACGAAGCTATCATATTCTGCATTATACACAAGTCCATTAAAAAAATCAGTGGCTGCACTGGTCGATGAAGCTTCAGGGACCAAGGCCTGTCAGCACAGAGGCAGCAAACGTAGAGAAGGAGACCCCTACTCTCTGGGAAGAAGGCATTCTTTCAAGTGCAATCAATAGGTCCACATCTGCAGCCTGCATAAACCATGTTGAATGTTGATAGAGCTGTTTGAAAAAGTCAGGGCTAATAAGCTTTGCTGTTACTTGATTTAACTTCAAAGATTGACCTGTAAACATTGACCCAAAGAGAACAAAATCAAGAAAGAGAGGAAAGTGGTTTTCACATGTGTTCCGGGGAAGACAATGTACACATGAAAATGGACTATTTTAACGTGGAAACTCTCCCTTTGTAGGACAGATGTTCTGAGGGTTGACTTGCAGATGTAACCGGGTCGGTCTGCCCACTGGGTAGAGTGCAGGTGTCAGCCCCAGGGCATGGCCTTCACAAGTACTGTCAAGATCCTTGCTGTAAGTGGAGTTTGAACCAATTCAAGGTTTCTCAATCCCGGCAGGTGAGCTCTGATAAGTCTTTGTTGTGAAGGTCTGTCCCATGCATTGTATGGTGTTGATCCACATCCCGACTAGCATCTACTCACTAGATGCCAGTGCCAACCACTTGCCTGAATGGTGACAACCAAAACCTCTCCAGACCTTGCTAAATATCCCTTTTTACAGTAGAGGTAAAATTGTCCCTGGGTGAGAACCACTGAATTCTACTTCCAAGGGGGCAAGGAGGAGAATATATCAGAATTCATCAGCCCATATTTAGAAGGTTGGAGTGTTAGTGATGATAGGAACCAGAGATGAAACTGTGATCAAACACATTCTGTGTGTCTCTTTTTTCTATCTATGTATCAGTTTTACCTCTCCCAACAAGCTTCTCCATAAAATAGGGACCATGGCCACAAGTAGCTTCAAGTTCTTATCTGTGCAACTGTATAATAAGAAAGGAAAAGAATCTTTCCCAACTAAGTTCAGTCCAAAAGCTCCTGTGAAGATCTCTGATCCAGTTTGGGTAGCACATCTTACTGCAAGTGATTTCTGAGCTGTCTGAAGGACTTGGTTGGCTCACATGCCCTCCTGTTGGGCAGGGCTTCCCTGCCAAGGGGAAAGGAAGAAGCTTTTCTCATTCATTTTTCATCCTTCCATCTACCCATCCATCCATCCATCATGCATCCATCTATGCATCATCCATCTTTCCTTCCATTCACCCATCCAACCACACATCACTCATATACTTTGTGCCATTCGTCGCCCTGTATGTGGAGCATATAAAGATGAACAGCTCACTTATGTCCTGCCTCTGACAGGTTTTCAATGTGCTTTACTAGATGTTCAGCTAAAACTGGGATAGAAAGCTACGTCATCTCAGCAGGTGGTGATAGAATACTTTTTAGAGGTTTGAGAAATGACAAAAGGATCTAGAAGTAGATACGGGGGTTAGGAGGGAACAGAGAGAATTTGATTAGGAAGGCAGTGAGAAATAAGTCATTCTCTACATTGAGAAAGCATCAGCTAATTGTTGGTTTTTTAATGCCTGATGTGCTTGGGAAAATTGGGAGGTGCCAGTTTTCTTGGAACACATTTAGCAGGAGAGGTGCTGGGACATAGTGTAGAAGGACAAATGTGAAGCTGAGCATAGGGATTTGGAGTTTACCCTTGGTCAGAAAGGAGTCATTGAACATTGGTCATTGGATAAGAGTTTTTGAATATGAGTCTTGGAAATCATGAAATTCAGGCAATAAAGTAGGATGTGGATAGGAGAGAGGAAAGATTACTTCTGAATTTCTGTTGCAAGATCAACATAATCCACTGGAATGCTTAAGCAGAGACCATCGAGAAACATTGGTGACAATTTTGTTGAAGAGTTAAAGACTCAGAGCAGAAGAAGTCATAATATCTTCAAAATCTCTCTTCCCTCCATCCCCTGACCTTGACTGCAAGGGCCGGTGAGATGTGGATCCTGCCGGCTTCTCCAACCTCTTTGTTCAGCCTCTCTACTCCTTTACCTCCTTTGGCTTCCCTTATAGCATTTGCCACTAGCTGACATTCCCCCGCAACTAGTTTAGTTGCTTGGTTCTGTCCATCTCCCACAACAAAACATGATCTTTATGAGCTCTCACGTGTCTCTGTTTACTCTGTCTGCAGGTCAGTACAGCATCTGGTTCCTATAGGGTGTTCAGTAAATATTCATTGAGCTTGTTCATTCATCCATCTATCATTAATTTATTCAATCATAACTCAGTCATGCATATACCCAGTCTAAGTTCAATGCACCATTTACTAACTGCCTACTCTAGTTGGTTCATTAAAAAGAGGATTTTTAGTTGATCGGTGGATATTTGAAAGGAAATGATGTCTCAACTGATAAACTGATAAACTGATAAATTGAGAACTGATATTTCAATTGGTGCTTCTGTGTCAAAGATTCAGCAAGATGTACCTTAGGTGTAGTACATCCTGCCCAGTGGAGAATTCTTCCTTTTGACAGACAACCCAAAGAAAGAAGATCTTGAAATGTTTTCTTATGGATGGGTAGAGAAGTCTGGAATGTAACAGCTGGTACTTTGGAGCGTTTGTTCTCAAAATCTTGGTTGTCTAAAGTGTAGAAATTAGGATACCCAGACATTGCTGGTGGGAATGTAAATTGGTGCTGTTCCTCTGGAAAACAGTTTATCAGATCCTCAAAATATTAAAGGAGTTCTCATATGATCCATAAATCCCACTTCTAGGTATATACCCAAGAGAAATGAAAATAGAAGTCTGTACAGAAACTTGTACATTCATGGCAATAATATAAAAAAAATAGAAATAGCCCAAATGTCCATTTTCTGATGGTTGGATAAGCACATTTGGCCTATCCCTATAAGAGGTTAGTCACCTGTAGAAAAGAATGAAGCCCTGATCTATGTCACAACATGAATGAGCCTTGAAAACATTATGCTACGTGAAAGAAGCCAAGCACAAAAGGGCATATATTGTATAATTCCATTTATATGAAATGTCCAGTAGAGAAAAATCTGTTGAAGCAGAAAGCAGATGAGCAGTCACCAGGGGCTGGTGGGGGAGGAGAGTGAGGCTTGAAGAATGCTATCTAATGAGTATGTGGTTTCTTCTGGGGATGGTGAAAATGTTCTAAAAGTAGACAGATTATTTCATAACTGTGGATCTGCTAAAAACCCACCAACTTGTACCCTTTACAAGGTGAATTTTATCTTAATTTTTTAAAAATCACAGCTGAGTTCTCATGGGCTTGTAAGAGGGTTGCATAAGAGAACTACAGAGGATCCCAAGCTATGGTCCCCCCTTCTAACCAGGAGAGACAGTTTGTGCAGGTAACTATGTGGGGCAGGAGTATTAAGGATTATAACCTCAGAAAAGAGAGAATTGATTAGGGAGAAGTATGAATACTAAATTATTTGTTTGAAATGCTGCTTATGTGATTTTTGGCTTTCATACCAAAGAGATGAAGATGCCAATTTTTGTTCCAGAAGCATCTTGTAAATTGTATTGTTATTAGGATTGGAAGAACCTTTAAACCTTTTAAGAAATTTGGACTTGAATTTGTAGCAAGAATGGCAGAGGTCAGACACACGTGCCATAGCTCCCTAGCACCTGTCCAGGGAAGACATCACTAATCAGTCTTTGCACACCTCTCCCCGGAATCCAGATTTCTTCTCAGGACAAGTCCCCCACCCCCATCCCCAGAGCCTGTAAGGATCCACTTACATTCACCAAGGTGATGACAACTTTCTCATTTATGTTACAGTCCATGGGAACCAGGAGAACTGCCTGATAAGGATTGGAGCATCGTGTCAAAGAGGTGCAATTTGTGCCAAATGGTTTCATGTTTTGAAAAAATAAACATAAACCTACCTCAGTTTCCTTCGCTGGGCATTGGATTTGATGTCATTTTGGAATATAGGTGAGATTGGTGGAGTCCAGAGCCAAATGACCAAGAAAGAATTCTTGAGATGTCTTCAGTGCAAAATGGTGGACAGAGCCCATGGCAGGAAGAGCTGCTGTCCTGGGGGTTGTGTGGGGGTGACTGATTATATACTTGGGAGTTACAGTAAGGAAAAAAAGGAGGTTTTCAAAAGAACTTTCATTTGCTAAAGGGGACCTACAAGATACTGGAGGCCATGGCATTGTTACACAAAGGTGGTTTTGCCTCAAGCAAGGCATTAACATGAAGACAGTTGGAAGCTTCCTGGAGGAACATGACACTCTGCTAGACTCAAGTATCTGTCAGTTGGGCTATAGGTTATAAGGACATTTAAATTTATCTACATTTCCTTATGGAAGTTAGGTTATTGATAAGAATGCTTTGTTCTTTTAAACTACCAAGACATTTGTAAATCAAGGGAGACTCCTGTCTTGCAGGACCATGATCTCTATTAAGTTAAGCATTTGTTTTCCCTTCCCTTAGCTTTAGGGTAGCCAGGAATGCCTGAGGAATGTCACAACCGTTTCCCCTTGTGTGTGTTTGTGGGGAGGGGGAACTGCAGGGTGTCAGCTTCTGCTTTGTCCTCAGCCAGCCTTCTGCTCCCTCATCAGAGTCATACTGTCAAGGAAAGCACATGCTCAAGGCTGGAAAACAGCAATTCTTGAGGCAAATACAGTCCCAAGACTTGCTTTGTCTGGCCAGAATCATGTCTTACTGTTTTCCTGTTAATGACCAATGTTCAAATTTGATGGATTTTGCTCTACACCTGGATGTCCTACCTCTTTTGAAAAAAATCAGATGCCCTCAAAAGGCAGAGCCAACATTCCTTCGTGGAAGCAATTCGTTCTAGGTGTGCTGGTGCCTCCCTCGGGCGAACTATGCTTATTCCAGTTTGCCTTGTCTCAACATCCCCAAGTACACTGCAGCAGACCTGATGCTGTGCCTCTGCTCTGGGCTGTGCAGGGCTGGGCTGGGCTGTGTTGTGTTGTGTTGTGTTTGTTTACCTTCTCTGAACAGTGTGCTTCATGCCACTCCTTTATTCATGAGAATTTATAGGTCAATTACCTTCTTGTAAATTGAATTATACCATGGATGTACAGGATAATATGATGGTGAGTTCATTTTGAATCACTAGTGTAAATCTCGGTATTCAATAAAGTGTTTCTCCTGAAGCCCCGGGGCTTGGCTCGGTTCTGAATTCTTGGTTCTCTTGAGGACATACTCCATGAGAGTGAGAGTTCGGAGGGCCAACCTTCTCCTGACAGTGAGGAACATGTCTTTATGTCTGCTGGGTCCTGTCCACTTGGGTCTTTCAGAGTTCCTCTTCCAATCTCTGTGGAATAGGGGGTTGAGAGGCCACTGTTGCCTTTACTTATATCCATCCATCCCGAGAATCACAGAAATAAACTCTCTGCTATTGATGCCTCATACTGTACACAAACAATGCATGATTCTCCTATTTTCCAAGTGATCTTTTTGTCCTAATAGAAATTTCCTAAGTAGCTTTAATAGAAGTTGGAAATTTTTCTGCAGAACTTTCTTTGTCTTATTTTTCCCCTTGAAACCTGTTTATCCTGCCAAAATACCTTATGTGTGTTTGTGTGCGTATGTGTGACTAATTTATGTGCTAACCCTGAACATCTAAGCTTTGGTTTCAACATCTGTGCCAATGGAACCTAATTAACTGCGCCTCTCTCTAGCAGGCTCACTGTGTGCAGTCAGAGCGGGTGCAAGAAGCTGGGCAGAGCCATATGCTGGGCTTTCACCAGATAAACAGCTCTTAATCCCTTCTGGGGCACCATTTGATGAATATGAAGTGTTTGGATCTTTTCCTAAGCTAACAAGCTTTGGTGGTGCTTTTAGAATCCCCCAAGTCAAGGGATGAGAAGCTAACATGAAAACATCCTACAAATAAGCGTATACTAAACTTTGTACTAAGCCGTAGTCCTTGGCCTGGGATGCTCTGAGGTTTTGATAAGGAATAATTTTTGGAAGATACTTATCTAGAAATAGCAAAACGTTACCAAAAGTGTTTTGAGGCAGAGCTTTTTCCGTAGAGGAAAAAGACTAACGTGTTTTGGTTTTCTCATAGTGATGGCCCATCAAATAGAATGCAGAAATATTGTGTGCCATCTAATGGAGGTTGACTGAGAGAGGTGTCAGGAGTCTCGCCTGAAAATGTAGTGTGTCCCTCAAATTCAGGTGAACAGTGGATCCTTCCTGAAGTTATGTCGTGAAGACAACCAGGGAATATGTTCATCTCGCAGATTCCCATGGGAGCTTTAGGTAGCATTATTAAAAACAATATCTTCTGCCAACTCAGAAAACCTCGCCAAAAAAAGTAGGGGAGTAAGAAAACAATTTCATTATGGAATCAGTATTAAATCAGAATATCACATTCTGCGCATCACAGCAATTTGCCAAGAAATTGCAGAGACGGAAAGAAATTCTACCCTTTTATAGAACCCAGCAGATATAACCCACTTGTTTGTTCTTAAAATAAATCGTTTTTCCTATTTTGAAATCTTATTTGCCCATACAGAACCCCAATTAGTTTACTAATTATTACAGACTCTGTATGTTTATTGCTTAGGAGAGCGAGTGTCCGACCTGGGGTCACAGGCAGGCTGGGGAGAGCCAAGTGGGCTTTGATCCTCTTGGTTTCAGTCCCTGCACCGAGCTGGCGATCCTGGCCCCTTGCCCTGGGAGTTGGGTTGGAAGACCATGGAGATCGGTCATGAAGTTCTCACTGCATGCTCATTCTCCTGTGTCCCAACTGGACCACACTGCTTGAGAGAGAAGGGCATGTCCTCTGTCCTGTGTATTTGAGCTGAGCTATTAACCTAAATTTGTTAAGAACCTTGGTTTTGCATCCAGGTGCATGAGCTCTTGACTCTGTCCCTTGCTAGCTCTGTACCCCTGATGAATGGGCCTTTCTGAGCTTCGTTTGGTGCATTATGATGGAAGAATACGTTACCTTATGTGAGTACTGTGAGGATTAAATGGCTATAGTACATATTAATTTCCAGGAACAGTGCCCAGTGTATGATAAGTGCTCCACATAGAGTGGTGACACTTAGCCTTACACTGATTTCAGAGGTTATTTGAATACAAGGCAAAACCAAAAATTTAAATGCTCCTTAAGTGGCAGAAACTAAGCAATCATTTTTGTAAACAATGTAAAGAATATTAAATTATCCTTTATATTTGGATGAAAAAGGACTGTCAATTTTTTATACAGTTTGCATATCCTTTTTATAGATTTGTGCATTTTTTTCATATATGTGTGGGAAACATACTATCTGATCACGTAGCTTTCCTTCCTTGAGATGGAGCTTCACATCTGTCAGGTTGAAAGCAGCTGATGATGAGGAGTTATAATAATACATCGTCAGGTTCCCTGCAGTTGAGACAGACGGATCCAGATAGTGGCAAACTTGGGGCAGGGGGTGGGTGGCCACACAGATTAAACTCCTGCTTCTCCTCCAAATGACTGTGTGATGGTGGAGAGCGCAGATGCCAGAGCCGGCGTGCAGGTGTGAGTTCCGGCTCGGCCACTTATAGCTCGGCGACTCTGGGCTGGTTACTCATACGGCCTGGCTCTGAGCTGCTTCTTAGGCAATTGGAAATGATAATATTATTGTTCTATAATCCAAGGACTCCATATCTCTAGAACATAACTATGTATAATCCATGTACTATAAAACATTTATGTTCTATAAATATAAAATATACAAGAAATACACAGTAACCCATAAAGGATACATAGAAATTATACCCATACTATATAACATAAATATAAATATTGAATATATAATGCATATAATGCATACAAATATAACATATTTGTATGTTATATAAATATAAAATATATATGAAATGTGCAATACTTCATTAAAACATGCAAATTATATATGATACTATGCATATATACTATATATAGTATATTGCCATATAATTATATATATATCATTATACATTATATTTTATATTTATATGAGTAATTCCAATACATATATCCTACGTACACACACATAGTGCAGAACCAGTACAACCCCTCTTCATGTGACAATGTGAGGTGATAAATACCCACGTGATGAGATGAATGGCATAGACTTAAGTTCCTGTGACCTAGCCTTATGCTCTTATTGGCCTTATGAGGATAAGTTAGAAGGGGGATCATCTGCTGAAACTAGATACACCGCTAGAATCATCCATGCCTCCAAGAAGCCTGGCTCCTCATGATGACGAATGATATTGGAAACTAAAAGAGCCTGGAGAAATGAAAGGAAAGCAATGAGTGGGATTAGAAGAATGTGCAGTGCAGCGCAGAGAACCTCAGTGGGGTTGCATACATTACACGTATGAACATGTGTGTAAACATCTGTTGTCGTGGTGGGGCAGGAGAGGGGCAGGTAGAAGAATGCAGCTGGGAGGCAATGGAGAGAAGCCTGGGACCAGCTTCCAGTGGCCTTGCGTCCACAGGACCCTGCACCTGAGGCTGTAGGGGGCGGGTCTCTCATGATGCCAGGATGGCACAGGAGGCCTCGGAGGGGTGGGGCGGGGGCGGGGGTGCCTTTGACCTCAGGAAGGGGATCTGTTTCCTGTAGGCTGAGGGTCCGAGGAAGTACCGCCTGTCTGAAGACAAACTTCTCACTCTTACCGAAACTGGGAGGGGCAGGACTTCTTCAGAAAAATAATGACCCAATACTTAGTGTTTTTCGGGGTAAGGAAGAAGCTTTTGGTTTTCTGCTTAGTTTGCTTTTGCCTTTTAGACTATCTCTAATGGAATACTAGGATGTCAACTTGGGGATCCTTTCCCAGATCCTGGGCTGACTCTGGGTGGCCCCATTCTCTCTCCCCACTTGTCCAGCAAGCCCCTGAGGCCAGCAAGGAGCCTGAGACCTGCAGTGAGCACTTTGTGTCTGCTCCACTGATCTTAGCAGGTGGTACCCTAGTCTGCCTGGAGGAAACCCCAGGAAGATTGTTGGCGGGGGTTGAAGGGGAGGTTCCAGGCACATCTTATCCAGGGATGACCTGCATAGTCTGGAAGAAAAACCTGTTGGGGTGACTTTTAAGCCCCAATTCCCTTGCTCTTGTGGCCAAGTCTTTTCCTTAAATATGTTTCATTTGGTCTACAAAGCATATGTAGTATATATTACACTTAGAAGTTTAGAAAGGTAGATCTCATGTTAAGTGTTCTTACCACAGGCCTTGCACTATTATTAGTTATTATTATTTTTTAAGGCCAGATTTCTGACCTCTGCTGACAAATTGGGAGCCTTCGCTTCCCTGGGGCTGAGGAGGTAAGGAGTCAGTGAGCCAGATTCAGAGCTCCTGATCCCGGCTGCTCCCCTTACCAGCTGTTGGCCTGTGTTCCATTTATCCAAATATTTGATTAAGGAACGCGGTGGCCCACCTTAAAACAGCATGCTCGCAGCTCCCTGGTTGCTAACATTGTCACAAAACAAAAGAACCCAGCAACACAAATTTGCTTTTATAATAGTTCTTCCATAACAGGTGTAGCAGAGTCTATAAAGAGACACCCAGGATAAACGCCCTGGAGGGAGAAAGAAGAAAAGGAAACTTTCCCAAATATCATCATAAATAAGTGATTTTTGTTGTTGTTTTGCTTTGACATTAGAAATAGCTATCAGCTCAAGGAATCATGCGTTTCCGAGGCAATCAATCCCCCAGCATGGGGGCATAATGAGGGAGCCGCTAACTGCCTGGGGCTGAGTATCTGATTTTTGAGGCAGAAGAAAAGCTGAAATGAGGGGATGAAGTGCCTATCCTGTGTGTAAACAGAAAGTGGATTAGAGAGGAAAGCGTTTATGTCCTATGGAGTCTAACAGCCACTTAAGTGGCTGCTATTATTTGACAAGACAGTGTGGGCTGCTAATGGCTGCTCTGCTCTGTCCCCGCTTGGCAGCTGGCAGGATTAAGTGACAGCGGAGCAGTCCTGCCTAGTGACGGGGGGGGGGGGGGGGGGGGGGGGGGGGGGGGGGGGGGGGGGTTGTGGCCGATGCCCTCTGGGGGCCAGGGTGCAGCGGCAGGCCCCGTGGCTGGAAACCAGGCCAATGTGCCAAGTGACAGCAGTGATGGTGGCCGCTAATGTTCCCGTGAGAGCTGATGCCAGGCTGGACCCTGCCTGTGATGCTGTGAATTATAAGGCACATGTATTTTGGTCTCCGTCTGTGGCTCCTGGATCACAGCTTCCAGCACCCTCGGGATTTTTCTCAGCGATAAGAGCAATTTCGAGCACCTTTGGTTATCATAGTTGATCTGTCCTCAGTGGAGAGTCATACAGATGGAATGGGTGTTTTGTTATTCATAAGAAGCCCCTTTCTTTTTTTTTTTTTTTAAATACTTTATTTATTTATTTATTTATTCATGAGAGACACACAGAGAGAAGCAGAGACACAGGTAGTGGGAGAAGCAGGCTCCCTGCAGGGAGCCCGATGCGGGACTCGATCCCAGGACCCCAGGGTCACACCCTGGACCCAAGGCAGACGCTCAACTGCTGAGCCACCCAGGCGTCCCCATGATAAGCCCCTTTCAACCACACTAGTTCCAGAGCCTTCCTATCTCCGGCCTCTCCTGAAATCCAGCCAAACTCCACTGAGGTCTCCCCTAGCACCTGTCCTCGAAATCCTAATAACACAATCACCCTCAAATTCTATTGCTCGAGTCAGGTGTCGGCCTCAGACCGACCAATGTGACCTGTACTGTTCCCCTTCCTGCTACATCACAGCGGGGGGCGGGGGGGAGGGCACCTGGATTTCCCAGGGGAGGAAACTGAGGATCACAGCAGTCACGTGCCTCATCTGAGTTAGGGTGAGGCAGGTCAGTAGGGCTAGTTTTCTCACATTCTGGAGCTAGTTTGTAGTTTGGTACATTATCAGTTCCCAAACTGCTGCCTGTTGGAATCGCCTTTGAAATAATGTGGATTCCTGGCTCCTACCCCAAGACACTCTGAATAAATCGCTGTGGGCTGAAACTGGGCAGCAGGATCACCCCTGGGCGATCCTACCGTGCATCAAAGCCCTGGATCCGCTGACCACCGTCTTCATCCTCAAGCCGCCTCTCCGGCTGGCTGGATCTCGCCTTAGTACAAACAAGTTGTTTGTTTCCCGAGCTCTGGGCAGGAAGCCACAGTTCTGGCACCGGGTCAACACCCCTCCTGCCTGATGCCTGAAGAGGTTGTAACTGAATTTGTGGACACACACGTTTGACCAGGAGACAAGCCAAGTCCTGTCATGTCATGACCGCAGTCCCATGGCTTCTGGAAAATTGAGGATATGTGAAACACCCCTGATGATGATCATGTTCCTTCTGGTTTGTGTCCCAGGGCCACCTGGAGGACGACAGGGAGAAGGATGGGGGAGAGGAGAGTGCTCCCTGCAGTACCAGTAGGCCACCAACTTGTGGCCTGGGAGCCTGACTTGGGTCAGCTGAGCTACATGCTGGGCCCCACTGGCAGTTTGACATCACCATCACCGACCTCGTAGCAGATTTCATGAAGGTGGAGGAGCCCAGGATGGCGCAGCTGCAGGGTGGCAGGACCCTGGTGGGCCTGGAGCCGGGGATAACCACTGCTCTAATTCGCCGCTTGACGCTTTCCCCAAATACTCAACCCATTCTTCGTTTGCATCCAGATACGTTAGTGTGAGGCAGTCCTGTGCACGCATGTGGCTGTATGTGAGAGGGAGTAATGAACATGATCCACAGAATCCATCAGCCTTTAGACCACATATTCCAGAAATTCATGTTAATTAACCGTGGAAAAGCTTCTGTAAATTAGAGACTCTTGAGATCCAATTTCTCACCCTTTCCCCAGTGGATGCTAAGTTAAGACAATGTGAAAGAAGCCTTATGTCCCTGATATTAGCGGCTCTCAACCTCAGGGCACTGGCAGTGTCTGGACACATTTTGTTTGTCATATTTATTTACAACACACTTGCATAATTTCATGTCATGCTTTCTCTTTTCTTAGACTGTTATTGAAAATATTTCATAGTTAATTTTAATAGGATGGCTGTGGGGAAATTATAGAGCAGATCGTTATCTTTACAAAGTGCTTAAATATTCCCCATCACATCACAATTGAGGGTTCGCCCGAATGTGATTTTGCAAAAGCTTGGTTTATTGATACTACATTAGTCCAGGTCTGAATCACTCTGGTTGCAAATTGATGTTTTATGAGGTGAAATGACTTTTTAAGGCCATTAAGGTTCTTGTTTTTGCACTGAATTTTCCCAGTGAGCTCAATGATGCTACAAGGATCTACAATTATTGCGTTATAAACATCTAACTACTCAAAGAGCAAAAAGTTAAGCAGGAGAAGAAGGCAAGACACCATTTCTCTGAATATTTTTAGTAAAAAAATTGTTAAAATGTAACTATTAATTTTGACAAAAATGTTACATTTTCTGTGCGCTAGTGGGCCAACACCAGCAGGGAGATAATATTCTTTCATTTTGGGGGTATTATCACTAAATTAAATCAAGTTCTTTGAAGAAAACAAATGACTCATATTGTATAAATCAAAGGAAGCAAAATATATTAAGTTGATCTATTTATAATTCCTTGTTTTTTAATGGAGGGTGTAATTAAACATTAAAAAATGCTCTCTCAAACCATTTATGTTCCAGCAAGCTCTGTCCTAAGATCATCGGTATAGATCTATTGTCTCAAAAAGTCAGGTTTATTGACCTATTGCTCTAGGGAAACCACACACAGAAGAAATTTGGGAGATCGTATCAGACAAAAGAGACGGGTGTCTGATAGGAAGCTGGTGAGGGCGGAGGACAGGTGAGAATCTAATCTAATCTAATAATCTAATAATGTGGATAGCGGGATCCCTGAGTGGCTCAGCGGTTTAGCGCCTGCCTTCGGCCCAGGGCGTGATCCTGGAGACCCGGGATCGAGTCCCAAGTCAGGCTGCCTGCGTGGAGCCTGCTTCTCCCTCTGCCTGTGTCTCTGCGTCTCTCTCTCTCTCTCTGTCTCTCATGAATAAATGAATAAAATCTTAAAAAAAAAAAGAAAAGAATGTGGATAGCTCAGGACAGGCTGAGCTGCGGTCATCGGTCTGGACTGACGTTTGCTAGGGAAATGCAGAACTCAAGTGCATGGGGAATGTTGCGTTATTTGAAATACTGCACCAAAGTTGGAAATCAGACTTGCTTCTCTGTGTCAAAGTGACTTCGTCCTCAAGGCAAGAGAGAGATGTTCACTCTGCTTGAAAGAGCAAGGTTTCTGATAATCTTAGATTTTAGAAAACAGTGTTTCTCAGGGGAGTAAAAAGAAAGAAGGTAGCGGTCATCCAAATAAAGGGGTTGTTCTAGCACGACAGCCACACCTTGTCCCTGGAAGGAATGTTTCCTGCTAATGTGGCAGGTGCCCTCCACCTGCATCTGTCACTGTGGCTGGATAAAGGGAAGGGCAGGTTTTTGCTTTATTTGTTTATTTATTTATTTATTTATTTATTTATTTAGCTAGTTCCTACTCTCTGGAGACTTCCATTTAGCACTGAGAACATACTTTGGAGTGTAAAGGATGGTGGCAAACAAATGGTTGAAAAGAAGATGGTTCCACCTGGTTTTAAAGCCCCACTTTTTTGATAGACATTTTACCTTTTTCTTTCCTTTTTTCCTCATTAATGATGTGTGGTGCAGACTGGAGCTTGCTTGCTTCCTTTGAAGGTGCTCTCACCTCTCTCCGACTCCATCCTGGCTGAGAAGACAGTGATCGTCCTAGATGACCGCGTCACCATTGCAGACCTGGGTGTGCAGCTGGTGGCCGGCTTGTCTCTTGCCCTGCAGCCTCACAGAGCGGACAAAAGAGCCATCGTCTCCACGGTGTCTGCCCAGGACGTTCTCACAGCCCCGCAGCAGGTGGGATTCCAGGGTCCTTTTGTCCCCGGTCAGTTGAAACCACTTTTCACCCTCTCACACCTGCCAAGATCAGTAGAGTCCTCAGAGCTAGGACGGATGGTCCTTGAAACTTTTTTCTGCTTCTTATGCAGCCTGTCTTGTCTCTGAGGAAAGTGCTCAGTACTTTAGATAAATTGTCTTTTTAACTATTTTATATACTAACCATGTGTCCAAATATCACTTTGCAGCAGGTTATCTCTGATGGTGACTACTGGTAGACCACGACCAAAGGATCACATGTGTTCTCCTTTCTAAAATAAATAATAATTGATTCTTGCAAATTCTATTTCTGCTATTTAAACAAGTATGGCTAATAGCCACCAGACATCTGTTGGTTTATATTAATTATGGGCAACTTTAAACCTCTGCTCCATCTTTAAACTTGTAGAAAATCCAGTTGAATTATACCAAGGTCATTGTGTCTTTCAAGCATGCCAGTCCCTATAATACATCTTTTTTCAGATACTTCAAATGAGCATGTCTTTCTAATAAAGGATGCTTGAAGTGATATTATCTTGAGCAGTAGCCTGATTAGTTGTACCTGAAATTGATTCAGATGCATCATGTGGTCTTTCAAACTCTTTGGAAAATTCAAAGTAAAATTCTGTTATATGACATTCACTAACCTAATATACACAGGACGACATTCACTACAGTATACAAATTTGCTCCTCAGACCAGGGTGGTTACAGCCCATTATTTATGCCAGTTTAATGTATGATAGCAACGGATCCAGATTTTAAAACGTATTTGTTTTTCTCTGCCTGTGTATTGAAAACATATCTGATAATAAACCACATGTATGGTTTATAAATTTATATATGTGTTTACAAACTTGGAGGAAATAAAATTATAACACAATGCTTTAATTTCATTTTTCTTGGTTGTTGGAATTTGTTTAGTGATGGTTTAGTGACACCCTTAGACATTTATGATCCCAAGGATTTTATTTTAACTCAGTGAATGTCACATAACAGATTTTGACTCTGACTATGAGAAAGACATGAAAAGTGAGCCTCTAAATCCACCGGGCCCCAAGCGGAAGAGAGTCAAGTTCACTTCCTACACCACCATCCTCCCGGAGGACGGCGGCCCGTACACCAACTCCATCCTGTTCGACAGTGAGGACAACATCAAGTGGGTCTGTCAGGACACGGGGCTGGGGGGCCCCCGGGACCTAAGAGACTATATGGAGAGGCTGCAAGACCACATGCGAACTTTCTTACGTTTGTATTCACCTTTATGCCTTCTGTTTTTTGAACGGTGGACCAGTGAGTTTGTTCAGCAATAGGGGATGATTTAACAAAGCTTAATTTGTGGCGGTCTGGGGGGGATCCCTTTCTGAGCAGGTGTCAGAGGCCTGGAGGGCTATCGCGGCTGGGCTATAAGCCGGGATGTGATGTGCCTCTATGTCACTTACAAGGAGAGACTGGGAACTTCGCAGGACAACATTTTTACACACTTCCTGGGACCAGCTCAGTGCTAATACGAGGAACTTAGAACTCATAGACATTACTCATTGTCTCAGGGCAAATGGCCACTGGGAGTTAGAAAGAGCTTGGGAGTTGATATTTGTATTCTTAGGTCTTTATAAAGCACAATGGACACTACCTGTCCACAGCCTGAGAGTAGATCTATGTAAAACATAACTGAATGTAGCCCTTATTTGCAGTGAGCACTGCTCTAGATGGATGTATGCAAAAGCTTGGGACTGAGGTGCGCCTGGGTGCCAGGGGTGTTCACTGCACAAGAGTGACAGCGAATGCCTCATTAAATTCTGTGGCCGCGGCTCCTCATTCCCCTCACCCTACTCCCTGCCCTGTGTGTCTATTGAAACTAGTTTCTTTGGCTTCTGGAATTCTTTTATACATATGAATAGGGGAAAAAAGTAGTCCTCCCTTCAGGATCTGTTTGATTGTCGTATTCCCTGGGATTTGTCAGATCTTGCCATTTACTGAGTGTCCAGGCTGGATGTCGGTTTTCTCCACCTATCCTCACATCAGTGTTCAGGGGCAGCATCTAAAATCATATTCCCACTTTATCTTTCCTAGTTTTCTTTATTGAAATATAGTGTATCTGAAATGGACAGAGGTTAGTATGTGAGTGTCAATAAAGGAGGGTATTTAACAAATAAGTTTTACATAAAGCTTATTTTTTCTACGTGAATCTGGGGAAACGCCGACATCACCAACATGTTTGTTTTGTTTCCTCTGGTTGCTGTAACTTCACTGGGGGAACTGATGAGGCTCACTTTCGGGGAGGGGGGGGGTCCAATCTTTCAAACTACTTTGAGCTGTATTTATGAACACTATATAATCATCAATTTCTTGCACCCAATCTGAAATCTAAAAATAGTATTTATATGTACAGAAAAGGAGTTACCAAGGAAACAGTTGCAGATGAAGCTTGCCATTTGTGTGAATAAAAGTAAAAAGAGATAAATAGAATGATAGTACAATCTAACAGTATGGAGATGTCCATGTATATGATGCCCAGTAAAGATATTCAAAATTGCTTTTGTGGTAGAGACAAAACACTCACAGGATGTGCAGAAGAAGGAGAAGAATAACTGGCATGGGCACACACACACACACACACACACACAAATCACAAAAAGAAACATCTATCCCAAGATTGAGCTGTTGTTAGGAAAAACAGGGCAGCTGTAAATCAGTAGCAAAGAAGAAAGAAATTGCATGTTGCATGGTTCTTGGATCACTTATAAAATGCTACTGGATACACCACAGGATTGATCTGAAGCAAAAGAATTTAAGGGTAGGGAGATTAAGTACAATTTTTACTTATTAAGATGGAATAGCTGCTGAGATGGATTTGGGGCTAGAACGGCCCTTCCTAGTCTATGCTAAACCATTTATCTCTAAGAAATATGCGTTTGGGAAAGTATAATAAAAGTTCTAGTTTTCTTATTGTTAATTGATGTAACAGATAACAATCTGTTCAAAATAATAGTAGCAACGATGTACTCTATTCTGTATGCTTACATACAAGGGGAAATGAATGGTAGCAATGGTGCAAGGGTGGGAGATAGAAATTCAGATCTTTAATTTTTTTTTACTTTTCAGCTGAATCTGTAATGTTTTATTTCTTTAAAAGTGGCAGATCTTAAGCAGAAATAACAAAGCTAGCATCTTTAATTCCTGTGGTCTGTAGTCAGCACCTCATTATTATTCTATGATTTCAAATTATTTTGTCACACACATTTTAATATGAAAGAAGGAGTTTAGGCCAGCACCCAGCTGAGAATTGCTGCTCCGGAAAGGCTGTTATTATTCTGATACTGTCTTTCAGTTGCAACCCTCCTATCTTAACAGTACTTCTCCCTCGGCCTTTGCTCTCTTATCCACAGGAGGCACGGGTGGCACGGCGGCTCTTGTCCCATTGGCTTCAGCTGATAGTGCCTTCTCTCCTGGCCAGGGCCACTGCTGGCTCTCAGGGCAGCGAGGGGAGACTGCATATCTGAAGACCAGCTCTAAGCAGGGAGTCCGCAGGAATGGGAAGTTCCCCGCAGAGTGGTCTGAGGCTGCTCTGTGACTCTGACCTGCGATGACTCCTGTTCCCAGGAGAGCACAGCATCCTCTCCACACTGCTGTCCCCGGGAGGGGCTATCCACACCAGCTTCTGCTCTGATCTTCCTGTATCGCTTGTCTGTAGGGTGCCTGTGTGTTTATAAACAGAGGAAAACCACTGAGCCTGTCCCCCAGAGCTGAAGTTCTGAGTCCTGTACAAGTTACCGCTGGGGTTTGAGAAGTGAGGCTGGCGAAGCTTGATTTTTTTTTTTTTTTTTCAAACCCTTAACTGGAGAAAGAAGCCAGGAATCCAAAGTCATTTGATGTAAAATTAAAAGATGCTGCACAGTGGATGTAGAGCCTCCAAGGCATTGTTTTCACGATTGTCAAGGAAATAGGTGTCTATGTAAAATATGTAGAAAACATATGCATGTATAAACAATAAAGTGGTCAGAAATAACCACTAACAATAACAACAAAGATTATTTTAAAAGACCGGGAGCACTTAAGTAGGAAGAGCTTGTTTGTTAGCCTAGGGCTAATTCTGCGATTCTGCACGGCTGCTTGGAGAGGTGGCCCCATGATGGGGAGAGAAGTATATGGTACTTCCAACATCATTATTCAAATGAAGTCCGCTCCTTCTCAAAGTTATCTTATCTCCATTTGGATACTTGACATTTGGCTCAAGCCTAACGGGAATTCACTTCTGAAATAGAAGCATCTAAACTCAGTTACCAGATGAGTCATGCATAGTCAGCTGGGCATGTCCCCTGGGAAGAGGACTTTGTAGGGTTGGGGGGATGAAGGGGGCTTGTGTGGTGGGTGAAAGCTGCGGATGTCACCTCTCAGGCGAGGAGCCTGTTGAGAGCAGCCTGCAAACCAGGACACATCCCCTGATGAGCAGGCTGGGCTCGGTGCAGGACAGACTCAGAATGTGGACATGTGGCGGAGGTGGCCATCAGAGCTGGGAACGGAGCCATCTCCCCGAAGAAGACTTTATGGAGAGAGATAATGTGCGGACGCTCAGTGAGATACAGTCGCTCCTGGGCAGTCACATCTGTTCCTTGTGCTAAAACTCAGTCGGCACAAAGTCAAAAATTGCACGGGGGCTGGAATCCCCTTTTCAGAACGGCCCCCACCTCTCGTACGTCTGTGGGGAGTGTAATATTTGTTAAGAAGCAAAAGAAAAACATTTTGGTATGAAACCACAGGGACTCTAAATTTCTCTGCACTTTGGCATTGACTCTCATCAAGTTAACAAAATTTCCCTGGCATTATATCCGCTCTGAAAGTTTCTTACTAATTAGAAGCCATGGGCTATATTCATGGGCTATTTTCCATCCACATAACAGACCTTGCTTCCTGAGAAGCATAACCGAGCATGGAAAATGGACATGAATGATTGATTACTTCTGAAATGCAGCTCCCTGGGGTCCTATGCCATTTGCCTAAATTGAGCAGGATTTTAATGGTTGAGATACTCAAACTGTGGGTCTGAAGAAACCATTCCATCCAAAGCATGGTATAGACAAAGTCCTTCCATCATTACTCCAGGATGGAACGGCTCAGATTAATCTTAGTTAATTCATCTCGACAGCCCAGCAGTTTGGTGCATCCTTGAAGGCACAGATGGTACAGGTGCTTCTATGAGACAATACTGTGGATGCAATGGGTCTATCCCCTTGGTCTGGATGGGGACTTTGTTTTGGAGACCAGAACATGGGGTTGGGGAAGCAGCAACCACAAGGAGACAGAGGAGTTGAAATCCAGAGATGGCACTAAGTAGGGAGGAAGCAAGAACAGAAGACAATTAACATTTTCCTTGGGGATAAGCAGTGCCCAGCAGCGTCCAGGAAATACCCTGTGTGCATAGAGAAATTCACCTCCTTGCTTTTCTTTTGCAGATAGACCAGGTCTATTCCAGACTGAAACCATCCTTAATTCCACCCTCTGGAATGCTTGGAAAATAGAGAACATGGAAGCAAGAGGAAAGATGCATTCTTGGTTCCACTGCCATGTAGGAAGCTGAGTCTTATTGTGACAACGTTTGTTAGGACGCATGAAAGCCTGTGTGTTTTAAGCAGAATGCTGGTTTCACCCTATGTCACGAGCAGAACATGGGGGCGGCAGCACAGGTGGGGCCGTCAGGGTACGACCCCATCCCACAGCAGTAGCAGAGGGACATTCCATTTCATCTCGACAGTAGTGAAATTGGTTATTTTACCACTAAAAGCTTCAACACACTTCTCTGTCCCTGTAAACACGTGCACCTTTTTAACTAAACGGCCATCTCCCTAATTCAAACTATACCTGACTAATATCATGCATCAGTCCATAGTCTACAAGGGATGCTAATTTAAAAGGGTGGGGGGGAAGGGTCAAGCTCAAATATTGACTAGGGAGTCACGATCTGGGCTGAACTCAGGGCTCAGTAGAAGATGTTACCAGTCAGGCTCAGGCCTGCAATGGAGGGAAGTGGTTGGCTTTGCTGCCTGTGCTGGTGGCCAGACCAGGTTCCATGGATTCCTCCTGGCTCCCTGCAGTTTCCTCCTGGGGTTTCAGCAAATGGGACTGACCATATTGGATGGATGCAGATTGTCTGAGGTTAGTAAACTGGTCTTGCACTTCTAGTCATGCAGGTGGTTGGCATGGGGGCAAAAGCAAACATCTCTAAGATTTGACAATATTCCCATCTAAACAATTGGTGATTCTTTGCAAATTGGAAAAGGTTAAGTGTGAAATTAAAAGACTTAAAAACACTAGGAAATTTCACCTTTAAGAAGCATTTTATTTATTCTTGCAGCTGCCCAGACAGAGGTCGTCTGTAGACAGATGACGCAATGTGCTAGAGCCAGGAAGAGGTCCAAGTATTTTTCACATCCCTCGTGGGCCAAGCCAAATTAAACTCAGATGAAGGGAATGCTCAGTGTCAATCTCAAGGCTATCTTTGATCCTCTTTTGAGCTGTATTTGTGAAGGGCTTGGATGTGTGCATGTATGTGTGTGTTTGTGTGTGTTTGCATGTACACACGTGTAGTTATATGTAATGTGCGATGTGTATGTGGGTGTTTACGCATGTGTCTGTGGTGTGCTTGTAGTTTTGTATGTGTGTGTAACTGTTCATGTGTGTTGTGTACATGCATGCGTGTGTATGTGTCTCTGTGTGTTTGGGGCAGGGCATAGGTCCAAGATCCCAGGGTGTTGGTGCTGCACAGCACACAGAGTTCTAGAGGCATAAGAAAAATGCAAGACAGCTGGGGATTCTGGTCGGATCTTTGAGAATTTGTGCGGATGTCCTAGCTAAAAAGACTGGTGGGTGCATTTGCCAAGGGCTCTTTCAGCCATATGGACACCTTTTGAAACTGCCAATATCACCCTGGCCATTTGGGCAAATGCCACACTTGGCTTTCAGGATGAAAAGAGAGGTTTCCCTGGAAACCCAGGGCTTGAATCGCTTGATATGTCTTAATAAATCCCCTTAGCCAAGCCCATTCCTTCTCTGCGCCCCACAGGAACCCGCGAATAAATGGGCAGTGGTGGCAGAGGGTCTTTGAGAAAGGGTCTGTGAAGCATGGTGTCCGCCTGCTTCAAAAGAGCTGGCGAAGTATGAATCCGAGGGCTCTCCCCAGCTCCCAGCTCCACTCTTCTCCATCAGCATTGTTTCAGACCTACACAAAATATTTTTCACTAATGGCTCCATCCAGTTCTTTTTCTAATGGAAAACAGGAGAGTCAAGCCACCAGCCCCTGAGAATCCCTCTCAGACGTCAGTGTGTCAGTGCGCACATATGATGTTTAGTATAATTGCATTCCAGAATGGAAGAAAGTTTGAAGTGAGACTCAGAAAAGAACAAGCACTTTATTTAGAAGTTTCTGGGCAAACCACAAATGCTGCATTTGAGATTTATTTTCCCCTGGTATTGAAGTTCTTAATACCTACTGAAGATTTCTTGCTGAATCTGTCTCATTTATGTGCATTATGGTGGTAGGGGTGTTGCGTGTTTTTAGAAATCTTAAAATACACAGGAAACTGCAGGGAAAAGTTTAATATAAACCCTTCCTTAGCTGGAGACCAGTAGGTGAGAAATATTAATCCAAGGCCTTTAAACTCTACCAGGGAAGTAAATGTTCTTCTTGATCTGAGGAGGCTGGAACATTATCAGTGGATGAAACCAGTCGATGCCTGTTTTAGGAGAAGCATGGAAATGACTCTGGTGTTAATTGTTGGTCTGGGCCACTTGCTTAGATGAAATGTGTGTATTTTATTTTAGATTGCAGATTGTCTCTCTCAAGACTGCAGAGGCTGGGAGTGGAAACCACCTTTTTTTGTTCATTGGGATAAATTGCGTTCTACAATGAGATGGGCATTGCTTTGAAATCTGGGCTCCGGATGAGGCTCCCCGTTCTACCTATTTAAAAAATGTTTTATTTGTTCAGGATGACTTAGGTCACTTCTGACTTGGCACACTGCTCCCGTTATTTCTTTGGCCTACAATCACATAAAAATGGGGGGAGGGGGTCCCTCACAATTCTGATATCAAATTGCAAGACTGGATCTGAACAGCCCATTCCTTTTATGATTAAGTCTGACCCAGTGGATGCTGCTCACTGGAGGTGGGGCTGATGTCACTGGGCTCAAATCCCCCAACCTCTAAGCAGCTGGTTGGTCCTTCTGGCCTGGTGAGCCCGGCCTGGTCATCTGATGGGCATGAACTATCAGCTGTGATCCAAGGGGCCACATGCAGGACAAAGACAGGGCCGTCACTGGGGAAATTGCAAGGCTTTGGGATTCCCTCCGAGGAGCCAGGAGAAAGGACAGACCTCCACTTTGGACACAGCTCATTCCATACACAGCGGTCTGTTACACAAACCCAAACAGAAAAACAAACTCCTGGAGGGTCGAGGCAAAGTTGTCTTCTCTGCAGAAATTTGAAAGAGGCGATGGGAGACAAATATTTGTGTGAAGGTCTCATGTCACATGCAGGACATTCTTGTCAATCAAATGTGGAATTGGGGGGCAGGGACGCAGGGCTTGGAGCAGATGCCGTGCTGTGGACGACATCACAGGACATCCTTACCGTGTTTTTCTTCTCTCGTCCCTTGTGACCCAGGGGAGGTCAAAGTGCAGGTGGAGGGTTTGACCTCTGTCTCCCCATGTGACATCCCAACCCCAGGGTCACCCCAGCCACAAGGAGGATGACCTAGCTGTCGGCAGTGACTTCCGCTTGCAGGTACGTCGTATCTTGTGAGGTGCTTTCCCACGGTCCCTTTGGTCTCCTCCAGAGCCGTGGAGGCAGCCGACTCACAGCGTCAGTATTTTGTCTTATAGATGGGAACCCTGGAGAAACCGCCCACCAGCCCAGTGCTCTGGAGGAAGAACCCAAGCTAAGGTTCCATGTTTCCTCCCATCCCATGGCTCACTCTCCAACCCCAAATCACGAGCCCCCCACTGCCCTGGGGACCATGAGGCAGTCCCTGGGGCCTGCTACCCTCTGAGACGGAGTGCAGGACAGCACTGGGCATCTTTCCCTGGGCCAGTGCTGAGCTCTGGCGGGGGAGGCTGTGGTCAGCCCCTCACGTGGAAAGCAAACTGTAAGTCAGTCCCTTGACCTGAGAAATGTTCCACACGGCACCAGCAGCGTATGCTGGCATCGTGCTTCTCACCCCACAGAGGTGGACGCGAGGAGAGGCTCTGGCTTGACAGGTGAGCTGTGCTAGTAGGTCTGAGACCGAGCCCCGCAAAGACTCAGCTCTAGTAAATCCTCACCCAGCAGCACATCCAATTGCCATCCATTTAGCATGATGTCGTGAGCTGGAAGACCAACACCCAGGAGCCCGCTTGGAAAAGTTCGGAGCAAGTACTTAAGACTGCATTTGAATAATGTGATGAACATGCTTATTTATTTATTGTCGAGTTGCTTCAAGACGCCCGACAACATTCCCTCCTGTGGAGTGCCTGGCAGCAGTGGGGCAGCTGATCATCGTTTGGAGGAGGAATTAGAAATGTTATTTTTAACTCCCCATTATTAGAGGAAACACGCACATCTGGAGCCTTGTGAGGAGTGATTATTAGCTGTTCAGCTGAGAAATAGCCTGGTGTCCACAATGCATCGTTTTCTAATTATTTTGTTATTTTTCAATGCCTTAAATGCTACAGGCATATAAAATTCAGCTCATTTAATCTCTCTAAATTATAGTTTCTCCATCTGCCATGGTCTTACAGTTTAATAAAATCATTACTTTTTATAAACCCAGTAGAATCATAGAAACTATTGAGGAGAGCTAAGATTCAGCTTTTAAAAAAAAAAGAAGAATAAACATATCTGAACTGGAAAATAATTTTCATATTTGGCTGTGAAGGGAATTAGGGGATTTTTACAGGGTCACTTATCAAGCTGACAAACAGAAATTTACTTTTATATTTTTCTCATGAGATATCAGTAGGACTTTGGTATTAGGAAGTAGTGCTTTCCACTGGAAATAGAAAACAAGCCAGATTCCCTGACCCCATAACTCAATTCTACATCCCTATGACTTCGCACTTAGCAATCTTTCTTTATTAAAGCTGTCTGCCTCACATAGCCACCTCAGATCTCTGAAACGCTGAATTGGGAGAGGCATGGAAGGGGTCTGTATACTTCACTGAATTTATGTCATGAAATAACTCAGTTCTTACACATGCATAGGAAAGTGTTTGATACTGTTACTGGCCAAGACAGGGTGGTGGTACTAAGACCAATTTCATGATAAAGCAATCAGAAATGCTCTTCACGGGGGCAGCCCGGGTGGCTCAGCAGTTTAGCGTCGCCTTCAGCCCAGGGTGTGATCCTGGAGACTCAGGTTCAAGTCCCACATGGGGCTCCCTGCATGGAACCTGCTTCTCCCTCTGCCTGTGTCTCTACCTCTCTCGCTCTGTGTGTCTCTCATGAATAAATAAATAAAATCTTAAAAAAAAAAAGAAATTATTTTCACTGTTCATTACTTTTTTAAAGACTTCTGGAAAAGCTACATGAAAACCCAGGATATGCTCTCCTCCTATATAAAATAGATTCACCTATGAATTTCTAAAATTTCACCATCAGAATCTCAGGTTCATTGGGAATCGTCCGATGCAACTTTGTATTGGTGCCCACCAACCAATATTCAAGTAGAGGGATTTACACAATAGGTTTTTATTATTTCATAGAACAGGAAGTTGAAAGCTAAATGGTCGCATAGTTGGCTCAGAAGCTCGCAGATGTCTTCTAACCCCCAGGACTTCCCCATCCTTCCACCCCAGTTTCTTTAGTCTATTGGCTCATTTGTCACCTTATGCCACAAAATGGCTGCCAGGGCTCCTAGCATCACATCCTCAAACAACCATATTTAAAAGCAGGGTAAAGTCAGGGGTCTCTGTAATTAGTGGAAAATATCTTTGCAGAAGATATTTCAGACTGTTTCCGTCCCCCATCAGACTTCTTCTCTGGTAATTTTGGCAAGGATTCAGTCCCATGCCATTGACAAATGAGGACAGAAAGACTCTCAAGGTGGTGAGTTCTTTTTTTTTTTTTAAGATTTTATTTTATTTATTCATGAGAGACACAAAGAGAGAGAGAGAGAGAGAAAGAGAGAGGCAGAGACACAGGCAGAGGGAGAAGCAGGCTCCATGCAGGGAGCCCGACGTGGGACTCGATCCCGGGTCTCCAGGATCAGGCCCTGGGCTGAGGGTGGCACTAAACTGCTGAGCCACCCGGGCTGCCCAAGATAGTGAATTCTATCAGAAAAATTGAGAGGTAGAGTAGCTGGGGACAGGCAAGAGAGAGCCTTCCATATATTTCTAGACTTGATGAAAGCATCCTTTGCTATAAATCCTTTGACCCATAGACCTCACTAATTCAAATGCCCTTAATTTGAAATCCTTAGTTATTTGGACAAGTAAAAGTTATAAATTAAGAAAATATCTGGTAACCAATGAAAAGGTGTCTAAAATAATAGCATAAAATGACAAAAATACAGAAATACCACAACCTCTCCCAAGAGGTGAATAAACAGGCCCTATTTTTCCGATAAGGCAGTGTCAGTGTGGTCTGTTCTAGTCATTAAAAAGGTCTGAGAAAAAACAAAACTGGGATTTAATGCTGTTCAACCTTCTCTGAAATACCCAGGTGCCATATCAACGGTAATTATATTTGATCTCAAATCGTTAATAATTTAAATTGAAACTAATGGGAATTCGTGTTTCCCCAGTTAGAGTGGTGTGAAATTGTGCTGTACTTGTGATTTGAATTCTCAAGAGTTCTCTTTGAAAAGGCAGGAAATAAAAATCCATAAAATGGGAAACTTGACTCTGTTTTCACTAATTGGTACTTGGTCCCACCGTGCCTGACCCAAGACTTATAAACAGATTTACACTTTGGCATGAAACCTCAAACCCAAGAAGAGGAAAACAAGCACAGAGGTGGGGAGGCAAAGGGGTGGGCAAATCACTCCCACCTGGAAGGATGAGCACCTGTCGTATGTTCCTCCCTGGGGAACAGCCTTACTTCTGCTGCCCTCTGCATCCTGGTTACCACCTCAGATACACAGAATGATGTTGGGATACAGGGATTGTTCACGTAGGATAGGTTAAGCATCTCTCTGGCAAAGAAAGGATATAGATTAAGAAAAACACTAAGTCTTACTTTACCTACTCTTTTAGGTCCTGGGGTCTCTCTAATTTTCTAACTCTGGACTGATTGCCCATAAAGTTTAAGTATATACACCCACACACATCCCCCAAGCATCAGAGATGCAAGAGCCATAGCCAGACCTTCGCCATAACCACTCCTTACCGCGCACCCACACACATCACCTTCTACGGTGCACTGCTTCTTCAGATCAGCTCCAGCTTTTCTGTCTTTTGTCACTGTCATAAGTGCAAGTTAAACACAAAAATAGAGAACAAATAATAGAGCCCACTCTATTCATTGCCAACCCAAAGCCTTTTTTCCTCTTTCCCTGCTAACCAATCCCAGTTCCATGCCATGGGGCCAGACATCTCACCTCAATTCCTGAGGGTGGAAGATGTACGGTGCCATCACCCCTGTTGACCATGATTGGTCTACAGATAAGCAAGGGACCCGGAAGAAGCCAGAGAGGCAGAAAGGGAAGCCAGAAAACAAATTTAAAAAGGTGAAACAAAATAAAGACACAAGCCAAAAAAGGAAAGGAAAAAAACTTTCCAAGAAAGAAAAAAAAAAAAAGAAGAAGAGCTTTTCAAAAAGAGAGATTCTCCTTTTCTTGTTCACCTTCTTCCTGCTTGGAAGGATGACGTGTAAGCATTTCACGTGTGAAGCTCAAACATTGTTTGTGGCCAAGTAAGAAAAACCACAAGTATTGCACAAGCTCAGACCAGGACCGCGGGACCTGAGCTCCCCCAGACCACCTGCTCTGTGAGCTAATCATCATCTGTTCATTCAGATGTTCATTGTAGCTACCCGGTCCAATGGGTACAAAGAAATGTACTTAGATCCTGATTCTCACCCAGGGTGCAGGGTATGATGCACAGGGTGTCTCTGATTAATAGGAAAACCAGTAGATGCTGGAGACGTCAAAGACATTCCATCCTCAAGATGAGACGTTCTCCACAATGTAATGGCAAGGATTGTTGGAAGAAAATCGAAATGGGAAACCCAAGGAAATAAAATTAATGTTTTCTGGGCATTGCTTGAAGTTATATTGCATGTTGCTAGTGGGGCAATCCACACTCTGTAAAGCATCAATAAAATGGGTGCTCACCAGAATCAACACTTTTATGCCTCTGAGTCTAGTTTAAAAATATAAGATGAAGCAGATTTTTCTGGGTAGGAAATATTGAGGTTACTCACCATGTTTTTTTTAGAATAGTTTTTGTTTGTATGCGCCAGAGATTAAGAAACACTTTTAAAACACTGTGTGTGCACTTAAGTATATGTGTCTTGTATACACATATGCATTTGCCCATGAATTCTATCATTTCGGTTCCAAATTTAATAATAAAAAACCAATTGATGGTTAATAATGGCCTGGAATACATCAGGCTGTCTTCAGAAATAATGCTAATTGTGGCAGCAGTTAACCACAAGTGCCTTGGTTGGCTCAAGTGAATTTTGAAACACAGTATTTTGATGTTTGAATCTGCAAAAATTTGTGTGTTTGGAGATTTTCTGCAGTGGTGAGGTGCTGTTGGAAAGAAGAAAAATTTGGCATTGAGCTTATATTGTTGCATATTTTGCTTGCTTTCAAAATTAATCTAAAGGCAGCTTTCAGGTTTTCCTGGTGGGCCTAGTTGCACTGTAGACTTGTTTCTCTCTCAAACCTTCTTTTTTGCTAATCTTTAAATAACACCTATTTTTAATATTCTGTTGAATATTCCTATAATTTTTCCTAAAATCACAATATTTGTACTATTATCTACATAATATTTACTTTAAAAGTCTTATTTTCCTCAAATAAATGCATCTGAAACTGAAATTTCTGAATGGAAACTATGAATGGAAAACCAACCACTTGTCAAAAATAGTAGGTAACTATGGAAATACATAAAATAAATACAAAATACTATGGCCTAGATGCTGCTACCTACATGGGAATTTGAGCATGAGTTCTGTTTCCTTTATGTCTGAAAGAAGATTCTGAAGAATGAGGAAGGATTTACAGATACACTCATGTACCTCAAACAGACCAGAAGGACATAGAATCGTGGAAAGTGAATCACTGAGTCACCATGACACTTATTGTCACATTCCCCAGAATGATGCTTGAGCACCTGGAGTAGAGAGAGGTCTCCACCTCCCCTGACCTCTGTCTCTCCATCCTATTGTAGAGTTCTAGGAGGAGGATGGGAAAGACGATCGGGGTCCAGGACCTTGATGACAAAACCAATTTTGAACTCACCTCCAGACTTCTAAAGTAAAAAAATATATATATTCAGATGGTTTAGGGAACTGTTGGCTGAGTTTTCTGTGCCCCAAATCTGGACACATTTACAATCAATACACTGTCTCTCGTTCATTCCAAGTGTCTGATTTTCTTCATCCCGTGATCCTGTACTCTCCACTAGCATAGACTTCTTCTCCCTGTCCTGTACTAATCTCACACTTTTAGCTTCAAAAAGAGGGTGCAAGGAAAACTTGTATGGGTATGAAATCTCTCGGGATGAAACCGTGATAAAACAAAAATATGACACAAACAATGGGAAAGACATCCTTTAGGATATTGTATCGGTGTACCTATTGCATCCTTCTATGTCAGGAAAGTAGCCTGTAAAATTGTTACAGGTAACGGGGTTTAATACGGGAATTGGACTGTGGCTGGAGCGGGAGGATCAGAGGCTAAGTCACCAGTGACGTCATTCTGAAGCAACAGAGAAAGGCTGAGCTTGAGGAGTCTGCCAAGATGCTTGAGCTTGTCCGGAGCTCCCCGAGGCTGCCACATTTATCTACTTCCCAGTGATAATGGCTTTTGCCTCATTTTCATCTTGTTTGCTCTCCTGTCACTGGAAGACATCTCTGAAAAGTAGTCCTCAGGCTTAGAAGGGAGTAGGGCTGGGGTTAAGTTGGCAAAACAGAAACAAAAACAAAAACAAAAACACGGATGTGTGTGTAGTAAAGGAGGGGGGAAAAGAAGTCTGGAACATTCTTCCTTCCTTCTTTTATTTTGTTTTTGTTTTGTTTTGTTTTTCCCTTCATGAAATATTGGGTAATTATGTACCACATGCCAGTCACTGTCCTATATTTGGGACGGCAGTTGCTATGGGTAGCGTTGTCTTCTGCCCAAATTCCCTAGCCCCCTTGTGATGGCATTTGGGGGTGGGACATCTGGGAGGTCATTAGATTTAGATGGGGTCATGCGGGCAGAGCTCTCATGATGGCATTGGTGGCTTTAGAAGCAGGAGACCAAGCTTCCTCTTGCTCTGTCTTCCTGCCATGTGAAGATGCAGTAAGAAGTCAAGGTGTGGGATCCCTGGGTGGCGCAGCGGTTTGGTGCCTGCCTTTGGCCCAGGGTGCGATCTTGGAGACCCGGGATCGAGTCCCACGTCGGGCTCCCGGTGCATGGAGCCTGCTTCTCCCTCTGCCTGTGTCTCTGCCTCTCTCTCTCTCTCTGTGACTATCATAAATAAATAAAAAAAAAAAAAGAAAAAAACTTAAGAAGTCAAGGTGTCTGCAAGTCAAGAAGAGAGCCTCACGGGAGACTGAATGAACTAGAACCTCACAGTGTACTTGGTAAGGACTCACAGAGACTTTTGTTTCCCTGAGACATAGATTGCATGACCCCTTTAGAGTTGTCCACTGTCCAAAAGCCCATTTTGGATCACTGATGCAAAATTTTATATGTGATCCTAAGCTAGGTGGGGGCTTGGAAGCAGTGAGATTTTTTTTTTTAAGTAAAGTAAAAGTAAAACACTATATGTCCTTGGGTTTTTTTTTTTTTACTTTCTTATTTTGTCCCCTGGAAGTCAGATTTTTGTGGCATCAATTTTCTCTAGGTTCCAGAAAGCCTCGCCAAGACACAAGAGGTGTGTGGTGCTCAGCAACAACTTCGATGTTTATGTGTGATAGAGTTTAGAGGTATCACCTAATGTTTGAACTTTTCTCTATTTTTTACAGTGTCTATTTTCACTGGCAACGCGCTAGCCATGTTGGGATAGCCCAGGATCTAGGCTTACCTGCAGACTAGCCAAGAGAAAATGCACACTCCTTTCGAGAAGAAAGGCGGTCATCAGACTTAGACACTCCTCTCAATGCTCAGGACGAGGAAATTGCACACAGTTCTCAAGCAGGGTTTCCGAGTTTGCTTTGAGAATTTTACATTCTTGCATCAGAGTCTCCTGCAGCAAATGCCTAGATTTAGGTTCAGATTAAACACACAGGGAGGAGGCGCTGACAGGCTGCACATCCTGTGCTGCCGTGAAGGACACATCCCTCTGAATCTCTGCTTTAAGGTTTCTGTCTTAGTGGATTCCTGACACCACAGAGCTGGGGGAATAAATGAGGATAAACACCTTCTAAATGAGAATGGCTGAGGATAGGAGGCTCCTGCCACTTACTGGATTAGCTCTAGAACCTCACACAAGCCGGTGATTTTCATCTCGCTGCGGCGTTGTGTCTGATGCAACGAAGAGGTACACTCAGCAGATGTTCCTCTGATTTCTTCCCCCTTTTTATTCTGCTGGGGGCGGGGATTATTCTAGTCGGTGCCAGAAATGAACACCACGCTCCTGTGGGAAACAAAAACGAAGGGCAGGACATAGAGGTCTTTTGGCCTCCGGACAATAACTCTGTTGATTGAGTTAAGTGCATCTACTTCTGGCAAAGACAACCACCTGCGTGAAGTCATCATGGATCCTAGCAGCAAATGGGAGCATGTTAGCAGCTAAGCTAGCAGGAGAGAGAGATGGAGAGAGAGAGAGAGAGAGAGAGAGAGAGAGAGGCTGGTAAACCAGATGTCCCAAGCTCCTGCGTCTGTATTTTTAGTGTCCTGGAACTATTTGTAGGTATTGGCAGATTGAAATTCATAGATCTCTCCAGCTCACAGATATTGTGATATATTTCCAAAGTCGCCAAGTTAATTTATAACTGAAGATAGAATTTCAGTCACTTATTCTATATAGTTGGAAAGCCAGCTAGTGAATCCATCTGTGTTCCTGGGGGGCATTTTGAGGACATTTGCTGAGAATTACAAATACTTCCAATACTGTTTTTCTCCACATCTATAACCGTGTTAAGAGGAGGCATCTGGGATTCGAGCATCTCACATCTAACGGCATTCCCTCGAATGTCACAGGCCCACGGCCTTCAGACATGATTGCATGACTCTGCATGGAATTTAAGGCAGTCTTTTGCCTTAAAAAGAAGGCTTGCTGCTGAGGAATAAAAAAAAAAATAGCTCTCCAAATTGGCAATGTCATTAGATGTCGTAGACATCATTCATTCCAGTTTCCCACTGCATGAAAAAAAAAAAAAAAGAAGAAGGCTCTTTGAGAGAGACTAAGAAGAAAATGCATACAGGTGATTGACCCAAGTGACCTCAGCTGCATCACAAAGAGTAGAAATTAGGACTGTACCATTGGAGAGAAAAGCAGAAAATAGGCCTTGTGAACTGCACTCTTCCAGCAGAGAACCTCCTCTTCGTCTTCTTCCTCGTCCCCAGGGCAGCACCCTCCTATTCCCCCTACTATGCTCACACAGCCTTGGGGGTTGTCATTTGTTTACGTATCCAGTATTTGTTGCAAAGAAAAGAGCATACCACCCACGGAAAAGGGAAATAAAGAATATTTTCTGGGGTGATTTAATAAATGTTGCTGTGGTCTTTCAGGGATAAAAAGGAAGCTGATATGTTTCTAGCATTCTCTCCCGTTTAAGGCTGGCTGCTTCCTTCATGTGCCAAACCATTCCATACGGGAGCTGGAGAGAGTGGAAATTCGGGGACACTCTAGAAGCAGCCAAAGTATGACCTCTCCTGTAAGACAGATGACTTGGAGGAACTTGTCTTTCCTACTAAGGATATGCTTTTTGTTGGCTTTTTCCAGTTCTCCGGATGCAAAACCAAAATGGGAGCAGAGCAGTTACCTGGTATAAACTGACGATGCTGCGGACCTGAAAATGAGATCAGGGATGGTGTCATCCTGGAGCTTCCAGGGTGATGGTGACGGGTTCTGCTCTGTCCTGTGAGGCCTTCCCCTGTGCCCTGGATCTCATCCCTGTTTCCCCACCAGAGAAGACGCGGGACACAGGACTCCCAGTCAATGGTCACCTCTCTGCCCTAACCCATTCTGTACTGGATCCAGCCATTTCTGACAGACCCCACAGCTTGGGAAACAAAGGATGGAGGGGACATGTGTTCCCCTTCATGGGGCAGGGATCTCAAATCTCAGGATGCGTTACAACTGATTAGCCCTAAGTGAAATAAATCAATAAGAGAAAGACAGTTATATAATCTCACTCATAGTTGGAATTCAAGAAACAAAAGAGAGAATCATAGGAGAGGGAAGGAAAAGTAAAATAAGACGATATCAGAGAGGGAGACAAACCATAGAGACTCTTATCTACAGGAAACAGTCCCTGGGGAAGGGGGTGGGGAGACGGGGACCTGGAGGATTGGCATTCAGAAGGGCATGTGATATAGTGAGCACTGGATGTGATATGCAACTGATGAGTCACTAAACTCTGCCTCTGAAACTAATAATGCACGAGATGTTAATCAATTGATTTGAAGTAAATAAATAAATAAAATTGATCAGCCCCTGGAAATGACAAAAATTGTGACTGATCCTTGGTTCTCCCATGTGCTGAGTCTGTCCTGCTTGCTCTCAGATACAATCCCTACTCTTCTGCTCTGGTCTGCATGACAGGGCTGAGCCTCCCAGACTCTGAGGCTGATGATTCTGTACCCACGTCTGCGTGGGTTTGACCAGCAGAGTCAATGATGGAAGGTGGGAAGATTAAGGTAGGGAAGCCATCAGAGCATTTCTCCCGGCATGCTCTCTCAACTCTGGGAGTCTTTCCAGCATCAGCTCTGCTCTCTGTCATGCCCAGTTCCCCCTGGGTGGCCACCTCCCCCTGGTCCTGACTCCAGCTGGTAGATTTCCCACACTGGATCTGGCTTGGGGTAGGTGCTGCCCTTATTTCAGGGCTTAACCCTCCTTCAGGGTCCCGGATCCTTGGCTTGGTCCTGCCAGCCCTGATGGTACAGGCAGTTTTCTGACACTGTTCCTCTCCCAATTGCCTCACTTTCCTGTGGACTGAGCTTTTATGGAATTTCCTCTGTAATGAGCTCCCATGTAAATTATCTCTGTTGAACTATGTGGACCGGTTCTGTTCTCCCAATGGGACCCCATGAACACATCCGTGCCTGGGATGACAAGTTCATTGTGAAGAGTGGCAGCAATTATAAAAAAACAAGTATGGAATGGCTCATTTGGATTTTCATCCAAGGTTTGCTCCTTGATCATTGGCTTTGGGTCAGCCACGGGAGAGAGAGGTGAGTGAGACTCTGCCCAGGCCTGCAGACACTTTGAGTCAGATGGCGAATGCAGTCATGAGCATAATCCCGTCATAAAACATGTCGACAGCTAGCAGCCATGGGTAGGAACCAAACCTAGCCTGTCCTTACTGGTCCAGTATCCAAAGTTTTTGATGAACAAAAGAGAAGTCACACTGGATACCCACCTCACAGAGTGATTGAAGAGTCACAGGCAACAGCATATTGCCCACCATCGTATACAAATGGCGGATATGTGACGGTCTTTCATCTTGCTTCATTATTGGTATTGGAAAGGCATAAAATGCACACGGTTGCATTCCCCACAGGTGAGGTCACCCTGGGTGGCTGGAATAGAGGATTCCCAGGGAACAAGGGTGTGTGGCAAGACTGGCTGGCGGGAGCCAGACAGTGATGGGTCTTTTGGATGATTGCTAAGCTATTGGTTTTTCCCAGTGGAACATAGGAGCTATAAAGAGTTTCAAGAAGATGATTGGCATGAACATATTAGTGATCCCAAAGGCATCCATTACAGCCTCCAAGTAGGAGGGCTTGGACACGTGAAGTTGTGCCCTTGTCCCTCCTGCCCATGCTGGGCAGCAAGGACAGGTGAACACAGTTCTTCTGACAGGGAAATCATGAGGTCAGGATCTCTTCTAGGCTCTGACGCCTGCCAACCACCCCAGCCAGTGCCCCCCACATCCCCCTCCATTGGGGGCAGCCCACCAGGTTTTGGACACATTTGCAAATATCTTCTTTTGTTATTTTTTTTAAAAAATTGTGCATTTCCTTTTCTTCTTTGCAACTGTTCTTTTTTTTTTTTTTTTAGATTTTTTTTTATTTATTTGAGAGAGAGAGCACAAGCAGAGGGAGTGGCAGAGGGAGAGGGAGAAGGAGACTCCCTGCTGAGCAGGAAACCCAGTGTGGGGCCCCACCCCAGGACCCTGAGATCAGGACCTGAGCCGAAGGCAGATGCCTAATCGACTGAGCTACCCAGGCATCCCTCTTTGAAACTTTCTGTGTGTATACAAGAAAACCGTATCACTTGAATTATACAAGCTCTGCACACCCAGAAAAAAATCCAGAATGTTGCCAGGGCTCCAGAAGACCTCTCAGATCCCCTTCCTGTCACTAATTCCTCCAAAAGTCACACAAATACCCTCCCTTCCAACACTCTATGACCCAACAGAAGAGGGAGCATATAGCTTGAACAGGCACCTCACCAAGGAGGCTACGTGGCCAAGAGACCATGAAAGGTTCTTGACTCTCCCGAGAATGCCATACAACTTCACTCACACCCACCAAGATGGCTAAAGTGTGTGGGAGAAAGAGGCAAAGTGTTCACAAGAATGTGGAGTGAGGACACTCATCTTCTGCTGATGGGAGTCAATCAGTACAAGCCCTTTTCCCAGATTCTTTGGGAATATCTATGAAAGCTGCATGTGTGTACACCCATGACTCTATGGTCCATGTACACCCTGGAAATGCATACAAAACCCCCAAGATCCACACCTTAGCCCCAAATAGGGAAGCATCCAAACTCATACTGACCGTAGAATGGATGGATACACACTCCTTCAGTGTCTGTTCCCTCAGTGCGAGACCCACACCACTTAAAAGGACCCAAACTGTCATCTGCAGTCAAGGAGCAGGTGCTCGGGCATCTAAGCCAAGGAAACTGGGCACCAAAGAAATCATGATATAGGATTGTATTTAAATGAATAAATGGATAAAGGAAATTTTATATCTCTCCCAGAAATGGAAATACTCGCTACACACACACACACACACACACACACAAATTTTCTCCAAATATGTAATGGGTGCAAAATAATGTCACTAAATTTCAGTTTGGTTGGCTGACAAAAGCCCTGGCCTAAGATCACTTTTTCCTCATTAAAAAAGTTTGATGGTTCTTTTTCGAGCCCTGGGTGGCGATGGCAGCAGTGTGTGTGCCCCGCTTCTGTGAGGCACAGCCCTCGGGGAATGTGGCTGGTCACCCTGACCTCCTGGGGACAGTGAGAGTCCCCGGTTCCAAGACCCTCTCTCTCAGATAAGAATGCGTGTTCCTGACAAAAGACAAATGAGCCATTGAAATGAGCACAAATGATTTCTGACCATCCTGTGACCCTACCATAAACCATTATTTCTGAAAACATAAATTAACAAGCTCTTTTCAAATGAGTTGTAATAAAGTCTTGCCCTTGGGTAAAGGAGATGGATGAGTTCACATTTGATGCTGCATGAAGTTCTTCCTTACAATTTCCCCCATAAACTCCATCCTAAACAGAGAAGTCTCTGCTTGCAGGAAACCCATGCCCGGGAGTTGCCAAGGAGGAGGTGGCTTCTTGCAAGGGCTTGGTCAGGAAAACACCTGCTGTCCTTCCTTTCTGCTCTGCCCATCGGATTCGGGCGCCGTCACTACACCTCTCATAAAAGGGAAAGTTAGTAACATTCACCAGTCTCATCTCTCTTCCAGTCTTCATTTTATCTTTTTCCTTTTTTGTGTTGCTTTCCCCATGTTGGGACCCAGAGAATAAGCTTAGGGAAATTTTGAAATCTCAGTTTGAAAACATTTCTAAAAACAAGGCCTTTTAAAGTTTCCTCCAATTAAATAGCAGCTATTTCCATAACTGCGTCTCACTATTTTTATACCAGGCTGGGGTGGGGTTAGGGGACCTCTTCTCGGAATGCCCTTTGTGGTGTTATATGAGATGCGATTGTGGGATGAGGAATTTAAAGCTGTAAATTCAGATTAAATTTCAGATTAAGGAAGAGCAAAGAGAAGAGTAACCTTCATCCTAATAAAACATGCTATGGACATATAATTTTGTCAAGAACGCTATAACATAAAAAAAGAATGCTCTAACATGCTCAAATATCACGTATCAACCCATTGACAAGTAGACTTGGGTCCAATACTTAAAAATAAGAAGAAGGGGCACCTGGGTGGCTCTGCAGTTGAGCATCTATCTGCCTGTGGCTCAGGTCGTGATCCCGGGGTCCTGGGATGGAGTCCTGCATCGGGCCCCCCGCATGGAGCCTGCTTCTCCCTCTGCCTGTGTGTGTCTCTCACTAATAAATAAATAATTAAATCTGAAAAAAATAAAGATAATTTCTGTTACCATCAGGGTGGGGAGATGTCTTATTGCAAGTGTTCAAAAAAAATAGTAAGTGAAAGAAAGAACAATGAGAATAGAAAGAACAAAGGTAGGGGTGCCCTGAGTGGCTCAGGCACTTAAGCAACTGACTCCTAGTTTTGATTCAGGTCATGATCTCAGGGTCATGAGATCAAGACCCATGTCAGGCTCCACACTCAGTGGGGAGTCTGCTTGAGAGTCTCTGTCTCAGGACACCAGGGTGGCTCAGTGGTTAAGCATCTGCCTTCGGCTCAGGGCATGATCCTGGAGTCCCGGGATTGAGTCCCACATCGGGCTCCCTGCATGGGGCTTGCTTCTTCCTTTGCCTGTGTCTCCGTCTCTCTCTCTCTCTCTCTCTCTCTCTCTCTCTGTGTGTGTCTCTCATGAGTAAATAAATAAAATCTTTAAAAAATTTTTCAAAAAAGATATTCTCTCTCTCCCTCTGCCCATCTTTCTGCTCTCATGTGGTTTCTTTCTAAAATAAATAAATAAATCTTTTTTAAAAGGAGAGAGAATGAAGGTGGTCATAGCAAGACCCTCGACAGACATATCACTAAACAGCTGTTATCTCTGGCTCCTCATGACCCTGCAGTGAGTCCTGTGTCCCCAGATTCATCCCCTGCCACTGAATGAGCTTATGGGACACGGTTTTTTCCCAAGGCACCAGTTTGGGGCATCAGGGGTTCAATCACTGTCCTCTTGTGAGCAGATGGCCTCAATTCCAGATGATGGCTGGAAAACAGAGGACCCTGGGACAGCCTCCTGCACATAGTTGGGGGTGGTTGAAAAGCTGAGAAACTAGCAACATGTAAATATTCCTGAGACACTTCACAGGCCCGGCAGGGGAATAGCTTCTGACTTTTTCTGCACCAAGGATGACTTTGATTCTTTCCAGGCATCTTAGCCATGATTTTTTATTATTATTTTAAATATTTTTTTTATTTACTTGAGAGAGAGAGAGAGAGGAGAGGCACAGAGAAAGGGAGAGAGAATCTCAAGATTCCCCACTGTACAGGGAGCCCGCTGTAGGACTCTATCCCATGATCCCGAGATCATGACCTGAGCTGAAACCAAGAGTCAGACACTTAACTGACTGAGCCACCCAGACTCCCCTATTTGCTTCATGCCTCATCATAATGATGGCATCAGTATGAATAACGAGCATCCTTTATTGAGCTCCTTACATGCACCAGGAACTCTTCTTAGAGCTTTATATGTTTATACATTTATTAACTTCACCACAAGCCTGTGGATTGCTCCTATTATGACCCCTGTGCCCTGGTGCAGGACAGGAGGCAGTTCCATGACCTCACCTCACCTAGCCCGCGGGCCGTGGATGCAGGACCCTAGAGCCATCTACACCGTTCCAGACTGATAGTTTTATCTACTCCACACGGCATTGCAGGGAGGGCACAGGGACAGGGCATCAGAGCCCAGGTGCTGGACCAGCTGCCCACCCCCCTCTGGTCACCACCTTGTCCCTTCAGCTCATTGCCTGCAAGACTGGGGTGAGCTTCTTAATTCTCTGCTCCTCAGTCAGTCTCTTTACCTGTAATATGAAGGATCAGTGAAGTAAACTCTGGGGTGCAGTGACTGGCGCATAGCCAGGGCTCTACAGTGTGGTTAATTGCGATTTCCATTTTGTAATTCTGCCTTTTGGTTGCTACACTGATTTACTCCAAAGGGATCACCTTCTCGCTGCTGAGGAATTCCTATTTCCATAAGTTGTACCCCCACCCACTAGCCACACTCCCTCTGCTTCTTCCTCGCTTTGCTCTTAGCAATGGCCCTTCTGTTCCTGATACGCCGTGGATGTTACTAATGCACTTGGTTGTCGTCTGTGTCCCTCGCCTGAATGTAAGTCCCCTGGCAGCAGGGATTTTCCTCTGTCTTCCCTCATGTTTTATCCCCAGGGCCGAGGCAGTACCTGACACATAGCAGATGCTCAGCAGAGAGTTGTTGTCTTCTTAATTAATGTAGCTAACTGTCAACTTCAGGCCAAACCATCCACAACTCTGAGAAGGGAGGACAGTTATGTTCGTCTTGTGCAATCCATCCTGCCTCCTGGAAAAGGTTCTCCAGTCAACAACGGTACCACCCTCTACTGCGTCCAGCACAAAGACCTCTCCAGCACCCCCGTGAATCACACTGTCTGCATGTGGGGGCTGAACTTCACCTGCCTTTGCATCTCCAGCAGGACATCCCCATGTTAGATTCTCCAAGATCATGGTCAGTGCAAGTGAAAATGTTGGCCTGGGATGACATGTCTTCAATTTCTGGATAACCAGGTGGTGATTCCAATATCCTGAGGAGATAAAGTATGGCTATTGAAGACTCAAGCAGGGAGACTTCCGAAACAGGATGAGGGGACCCAACCATGTCTGTAAATGCTTAGCTGGGGGGTGGGAGGTCCACTAACGCTGTCACAAGACAGGGTGATGGTGGGTGAGGGAGAGGTTGAGCTTCTTCCTAATAGGGAGCCTCTGTGGGCCCCTCCCCGTGGGAGCCCACACGTACTTTATCCTTCACAAGGCTTTGGGCTTACTGGGCTTGGAGGTATAAGGAGCCGGCCCCTCGGACCCTATCCCTGGAGCTGAATGCGATCTTGTCTGGCCTCTCCTTGTGCTTCTGCTTCACAGTCAAGCTTAGTTTCCTCATTTATAAAATAGACACAATAATAGCATCTGTTATTATTAGCACCCACTATTAGCGCTTGGATTTGGGGTTGATTTATAACTAAGTATCTAAATGCAGGCTTTTTTCTTTATGATTTATTTGCAGCTTTCCTGTCTCTTGGTTCCTTTCCACATCTGCCCTGGCTTCTCTCCTTGCTATGCCATTGGGGTCTCATGTATCATCTCTGACCCCAAGTCCACTTGATTTTGGACTTCAGCTCCTACCGCTCACTGCTGCAGTGATCCCAAAAGAGGAAGGATCTGCTTGCCCAATCCTGAGGCACCCCCTGAACACAAAGTGAGAGTCATCTCAGCGGTCAGTTGTGGGTTTTAGACAAAATGTACGCATGTCAGTTGTAACATGACCTATTTCTAGAAATCCAGAATTTTAGCCACCAGGAAGATCAGATGGACAGACTGGCTTTGCAGGTCCCTGGAAGGGTGGTTGGGCCCCCAGAGGCTGCGTTCAGACCCTTCCACTGCACATGCACATTGCACACCTCAGTGCCTGCAGCTATCGTCCCACATTGCGGAGGCCTCATCAGTGCCCTGACTGCCCCCAGAGTGTGAGCTCTTGGAAGGAGCAATGCTCTCCCTGGCACAGGGCTGGAGGAAAGGTATCGCCCTGCAAATATCTGTTAAATGAATCAATGAGTATACAGATGTGTGAATGAAATCTACCGCTCCAATAAAACAAACCCTGCAGGGGAGTGGAAGTGCATCCATTACAGGTGCCTTTTTGTGGCTGCCATGAAGGTGTGCCACCTTGATTTCCATAGGTTGCCACTTAGCTGACAGTTCCCACCTGTTGCTTTCTGGATATCCTTTGGTGTATCCCTCTTTCCAGGCAGCCAGCCAATGGCTAAGCAAATCACAGCAAGGATACAGTGACTGGTGCTCTGCCCCATGTGCAAGACTCGGCTAACAGGCAAACTCTGCTCTGGGCCTCCAGCTCTGTTGGCTGAAACTTTCTCAGGCCAGTTTCCCGAATCCTCTCTGCCCAATCCTGCTTCCTTCCGCTTCTAAGTTCCACAGGCTTTGCCCTCCATAAACTGCGTGTACTCCTAACTCATCTTAGCATCCACTTCCCAGAGAACCAAACTAGCAAAATGCCCTTTCCCACTGATACATCAGAGATTCCAAACTAGCAAGGATATTTTGAAAAATGGAAATATTTGACAACATGTAAAATCTGGAAGCCCGGAAACTACAGCCTCCTAGAAGCCAGTTGTGCCCTCCAGCCACACACTCTGGCCACATGTCTGTGCCCATCGGCTCTGGTTATCCCATAATAGGAGACGGGAAGCATGTCAGGGTTTTGTTCACAGTTTCTGCTCCTGGAGATGTGGAAAGTTCACTAACCCTGGACACGATGAACGTAGTAGCCACCGAGCTAACCTGTCTGATAAATCCAAGTTCTTGACTTCAGGGTGGGGGTTCTGCAGTCAAGACTTCTCTGATGAGCTGGAGAACTTGAAACCTTTGCCCAAAGCCTCATAAAAGAATGAGCTCAGAGCATGATACAAGTCATCAATGCACAAAGAAGAAGGTTCTGGAGAACCTCCTTGCCAACGGAGCTGACTTCATCATTTTGAATGAGACATAGTGAAACATCCCATGAGATAGCTACTGGTGAGTGTGGTAGACACAGTCACCCAGCAGCCAGCACAGATCAAGACTGAAGTGAAGTTCCCCTGGGCTGCCAAGGACACTCGGGAGGCAAACCTGGTGAACCAGAATGAGAGAGTGACAGAAGGTGTCTTCCCTCAGACCCTGAGCATATCATGAGCAACGAGGTTTGTGTCCAAACATTCCATCACACTTCTGGTCATTGTTCCCAAACCCAGCTACACACAATGACAGAACTGTGAGTCCATCTCAGACACGGTGGTCCCTTGGTCAACCAGACTCATTGCAGAGGATGAGAGTGTTGTGAAGAGCAATTCATAATGTCAAAGCCAAAGTCAAAGAAGACAAGTACACTGTTGGTGGATTTTACTGGGATTAAATATAAATTAAAAGGGAAAGAGAAGGGGTGCCTGGGTGGCTCAGTGGGTTAAGCATCTGCTTTCAGTTCAGGTAGGTCATGATTTCAGGGTCCTGGGATTGAGCACCACATTGGGCTCCCTGCTCAACAGTGAGCCTTTTCCCTCTCCCTGACCCCTGTTCATGCTTTCTCTGTGTCTCAAATAAATAAATAAAATCTTTTTTAAAAAAAGTCGGGGGGGGGGGGGGAAGGAAACTGCAGTATCAAACTTCCCGTGTTGCCCTTGTAAAGGGATTGTACACCTGCCAGGATCACCAGTTGAAGGGCACCAACTACCTGGCTTCGGGTGAGCTTCAACCAAGTCTTCACTGCCTAGGTTCACACAAAGGCCCTGAGAGTATTTGTGGATTCCATGCCCAGGGATGGGCAAACTGTGGGTTTTCAGGAAATCCCCTACAGCCTCGTGTGAAGCTCCCACAAAGTTGGAGAGGTTCTAAACTCCACCCTCAGCCATTTGGATGAAGCAGTAGCTACAAGTCTACTGGATGCCTCTGTGGAGATCTCTGGAACGCACCTCAGTAACCAGGACTACTTTCTTCATGTTTATTACCTAATTGACTTTGGTCTGCCTGCCTGGGAAGGTCAGCGTTACCACTCAGGGTTCATATCCATGCAAACAGCTACTGATGCTTCTTTCCCTGAGCCAGAGAGTAACTTCAATATCCTACAGAATTCAGAAAAATTGCCCACAAACGTTAGTTACGGTTGTGTGTATATGTGTCTGTTTTAATTTGTAATAAAAAAATGCTCAGTCCCTTGGGGAAAAAAATTGGAAGACCACATGTACAAGTAGATATTTTCCATCTTCTCTTGTAAACATGGACAATCTGGCAACAGGGACTCACGTTCCTGCCTGGCAGCGAGTGGTGAGTGTGGGAGATGAGGTGGCCTTCACAAGAGGTACCTCCAGTGTGCCCAGGTCCCCACTCCTCACTGTTTACCCTGATATCCAGGGTGAGTGGAAAGTACATTTTCCATGATGTTCACACTATGTTATTTCTTGTGCAAGTGTTAAGAGGAAATTCAGACTTTTTTTGGAGGCCACGTCTTTATCCAAAGTGGGAAAATGAAGGATAGAAGAAGGGGACCTGTTATTTCTAGAGAGATGGGAGAGCCCACACTGGTTTGGGGAAGCAGTACATGCAGACCAGGAGGTCTCCCAGCATGCTCCATTCCTTACCACCCACCTGATCTCATGACTCCTGGTCATCCAAGCTTTCTATTTCTACATGAGGTGGACCCCAACACCATCTCTGGGCCATTGATGAGATGAGGTTGTTCCAAGTTCCCTGAACATGTTGGCCAGGTACCGACATGGTGGTGGACAAAAGGTTAGGTCAAGGTTAATGCTTCCCCACCCTTGCTCTGGTTGCTCTTCAAACCTGGAGGGATCAATCAAGTCTCATTTAGGAAAATTGTTTTATTTGAACACAGTGTTGGAATGTGATCCCAGGACAAGCTCACAATGGCAGCTGTCTCCTAGTCCAGAGTCTGGACAAGCTGGTGTGTCCTCTCTCTCAACTTTACAGAGTTCACCATATCTGGAAACTTGCAGAATTAAGTATTTGGCTGAAGGCTTTATTTCATTACATCTATTGATGAACATTAAGGAAGAAAATTAAACTTGGGTAAAACTCAAAACTCTGATTTCACTAATGAGAGACATCTGTTTATTGCTTTTTGGGGTAAATGTACATTTGCTTAATAGGTCCTTTAAAAAAAAAAACACCACCACCACCAAGCAAAGGGGTGCCGTGACTTTGAAAAATTTATCAGAATCATGGCCATTTTTGTCATTAAACATACGTTTAGCAAAGCTGCTGATGTTTACTGGGAGGAGGAAGACAGAGGGAGGCAGGAGCAGGTTCAGGAGAAATTTGGGGCTTAGTAAGGTGTGTCTCTGTGAGAGGCAGAACAGCGCCCCTGACAGATGGTCACGTCCCCATCCACATGTGAACGCTTTACCTTATGAGCCAAGTGGGACTCTACAGAGGTAGTTACGAATCTCGAGATGGGACAATTATCCTGGTTTGTCCACATGGGACCAATCTAATCACAAAGGTTCTTAGAAGAGGGAGGTGGAGAAGATGTGATGATCACAACAGAGGTCATAGAGATGGCAGAGCAAGAGCCCAGGAGTGAAGGCAGGCGCTAAAACCTGGAAAAGACCCCAACACTTTTCTCCTTGAGTCTCCAGATGGCATGTAGCTGTGCCCAAACCAGGATTTTAGGGCTTCCGATGTCCAGAACTATCGGATAATACATCTGTGCGTTTCCTGAAACTGTTGAGTTTGTGGGGGTGTTTGTGATAGCAGCAGTCAGAAGTGAATCCTATGCCTAGGATGCTAGCAAGGAGAGCCAATATTAGAAGCGTGTGCTAGCAGAAGGACCAGGAGGAGTACAGCCATTCACAGCATGCTGGAATTATCCTGGAGCAGGATAAGGGCAATCAAGCTCACCTCCACGTGATGCTTCTCGTGGATCCAGGTGCTCCTACCACACTTTACCTACAGCAGCTCGATTAGTCCTCACAACAAATGTGGGGCATGATCATCATCTCCATCCAAAAAATGAACAAATTTAGGCCCAAAGACTCAGAAATGTCTGGTCCGTGTCCCCTCTCTGAGGTGGCTGCAGCTTCGTCAAGGCTAAACAAAGACCTGGATTAAAAATACAGAGTTGTGTTTTTTTTTTTCTTTTAAGATTGTATCTTTCTATTTGACATACAGGGAGAGTGAGCACAAGCAGGGGAAGCAGCAGGAAGAGGGAGAGAGAGAAGCAGACTCCTTGCTGAGCTGAGAGCTGGACAGGGGACTTTATCCCGGGACCCTGAGATCATGACCTGAGCTGAAGGTGGATGCCCAACCAACTGAACCACCCAGGTGCCCAAAAAATTCAGAGTTTGTTTATTTATTTATTTATTTATTTATTTATTTATTTATTTATTTATTTATTTATTTCAGAGTTTAAATGAAACTTCCCCTTCACGTTGCCAAGAAGGTTCTCATTTGGTTCAAATAGTTGAGATCAGCCTTGCATAGCATTTCACCATTTCATGGTACTGATTTGTCACATCCACATTTGTCTTCATTAAAATCTTGCTTGGGCTCAAGGAACAGAGGGAATTTCCTAGGCTCTGGGGTGGCCTCAGGACACTGGGCAACACACCACCTCCGCTGTTCATCTCTGACAGGTAACTCTGCAGATTTGCTGGATGACATCCTTTGAGCTTTAAAAGGAAAGTAACATCCTATGAGACAGATCTTTGTTCTGTGCATCAAAAGCCAATGAAAAACCCTTTCCCTCTCTTGTTCCCTTAATTCTGGAGTAAGCATAAGCTCTTTGGGAAATTCAAGTATTTTCCTCACCATCTGTGCTACTATGGGCACCATATACCGGCCCGGGTCCTCACCATTACTGAAGCATCTTGGCAATGATCAGCTGGGAATTGGGGACAGTTTCTGTCTATGCAGGATTTAGGGAAATTGGTTGCCTGTTATTTTCCCCAGAATTTTACTATATCCTATTTTGCTCAATTCAATTCAAGCAAATTCTTAAAAACGATTAAATGACACCAAGTCTGTGCCTGGCTTTGTGATAGGTGCTAGGGACACAGGGATCCTCATGGTCTAGGCAAAGAGATGGCCACGGAGAGAGGGAAGCCCCTTGGACTTGCAAAATCCACTCTGGAATTGTCGTAGGCTCGCCAATTCACTGAGGGTGAATTTTTAAGTAGTTATTCTATATTTCTAGTAATTTATCTTTGGAGGCTCAATTGGGTAAGACTGAATGTCTAGTAAATTAGTCAGTGCCAATATGACAAGACACTGTCAAGTTCACAGTAGGCCATCTACCATTTGGGTCATTGCTATCAGGTCTTCTTGACCCTTGTTCATTGCTTATAATTAATTACAGATCTTAAAACCAAAGCACCTATCAGAGAGATGAGTAACAGGAACCTTTCTGTTGGAGTCTCTATTTTTATGTGTGTGAATTCCCTTCCCATCCACCAGAGAGTTCCTGGACCGAGTCTTTGTGTGCAAAATCTAATTGTCATTCTTAGATCTCATAAGCCTCTTTTCTTCCTGCACCAGGCAAAATTCTTATTTCTTCATTACTCTCTACTATTCAAACACAAAAGAAACAATTAAGTGAACAATGACCTCAGCATGAACAGAACATTATCATTGGGGTAAATGCCAGAGTGCCTTCAGATGCCATCAAAGAAATGATTGTTCTACTTCCAAGTGCAAAGTTGTGCATAAAAAAATAAGAAGAAGAGGAAGGTACCTACCATTCAACCACAGAGCTGGAATAGGACCAGTTCTGGGGACTGGCTTTCTGAGAAAGGGTGTTCTGCTAAGAACTGAGGAAGATTCTCATGCTAACGGTCTTGTGATTTGTGCTTTTGATGTAAGGGCAGAGCTATGTGAAGGTGGCTGATCTTGAAAAGTCAGCTTTTGATCCGTGAAGAAACTCACTAAGACCATTAGATAAGAGATAATTGATTTATGGGAACATGGTAAAATTCCTAGTTCTCGTGGCAATTGGGGTGAAGTCCTGAGCATGTTCTTCTCCTTCTCTGGACCTCATTAGCCCTCGTTGGTAAACTGAGGGCCGGGTAAGACCCAGGTTCCCCATGGAGATCAAAGCTCTTCTTGCACAGTCAATGCAGGGAGATCATGTGTGCTGTACCCCCTCTTGGAGTTTCAGGAGATGTAATAAAATAGTAATTATTCCGAAAAGCCCTGCTGATTCTTCATTGGTTTATCTACTTCTTTCTCAAGTATCTGCTAGTCGTTTAAAAAAGTATGAGAGAGAACATATGCCCACAATGTAGTTATTTACATCGTTTAAACACCTGACTTCTCATACCAATCTGAACACAATTGTTATAGCTTTGGAGTGGCCCCTGTCACCAAGGCTAACTCTCAAGTGGTGGTCTTGCCAGGAGCCGGTGACCACAGGTGGAGTCAGATGGCAGGGACTGAGCCCCAAGTGACATTCTATCTGCGGGAATTATTAAAAGGCATTGGATTTAACAACAGCTTAGCACCCCAAATGGGATAGAATACCCAAGAACACAGCATACATTTTCTTTTCTTTTTTTTTTTTTTTAAGATTTTATTTATTTATTCATGATAGTCACACACAGAGAGAGAGGCAGAGACATAGGCAGAGGGAGAAGCAGGCTCCATGCAGGGAGCCCGCCGTGGGATTCGATCCAGGGTCTCCAGGATCGCGCCCTGGGCCAAAGGCAGGCACTAAACCGCTGCGTCACCCAGGGATCCCTGCAGACATTTTCTTCCTAGTCACTATTATTCATTTAAGGGAATGAAAAATTTGAAAAAAAATTTATATCTGTAAATTATGGCCGAACTTGACACTTAAAAATTCTTTCTCAGGATGCCTGGGTGGCTCAGCGGTTGAGCGCCTGCCTTCAGCTCAGGGCCTGATCCTGGAGACCCCTGATTGAGTCCCACATCGGGCTCCCTGCAGGGAGCCTGCTGCTCCCTCTGCTTGTGTCTCTGTCTCTCTCTCTGTCTGTGTGTCTCTCATGAATAAATAAATAAAATCTTTAAAAAAATTCTTTCTCAGACAATAGCTCTGGTGAGCCTTTTCCATTGTTTTTTCCATATTTTGAGATCTGAAAAAAAAATGTCTTTATCCCATTCTGGATTTTTAAGTGACCACATCCTTTTAAGATGAAATACTAGTTTCGGTTATCTTCTGAATAATGGTGCATTCTGGTTTTTCTTCTTCTTTTTTTCCCCCTTTAAATGAGCATTCTGTTAACATCAAAATCGCATTCATTTGAATGGAACCCTCTTTTCTGTCTCCGTGTCTCTCCTGTATCATCCATCCCTTGAGACATATTTGTGTTAATTCCTCAGAAATGATTCAGGAATTGGGGGGATACAAAATTTTTGAACTCTGGGTTCTGTAGCATTTCTTTTCCGTGTGTTATAATATGTAGAAAAGTAATATCCAAACCATCCTTAGAACATCAAGTTCTATGGGATTCTGATTGAGCAAGCAATGACCCAACACAGCTATCATCTGCCAGGAGAAGTTCCATGCCTGGCTATCGATGTTGAATTTATATTGCTGAGCATAAAGTCATAAAAAGTCCCAGTTGCACTGTTTTATCAAAGAGGTGTTTCTTTATTGGTCTCTCATGAACGATTAAACTTCAAATTGGCATCAATTCACAGGGTAAGTGGGATGGGCCGCTCAGTAACTGAGACTTAATTATATCATCTGGTCCATTAGATGGCATTATCTGAAGTGATTTCCCGGATACATCTAAGGCATGTACCAAGTGGGAAATCTACTGTCATACATTTGGGAAGCTACTCAAAACGTTTCTAGATCTTGTCAACTGGGAAATCAGTAAAGTGTGTGTCACAGGGAAACAGCTGCTCTTCCTGTTCTGGCATTAAGAGATCACTTGCAAAGGATGAATGTTCAATTAGAACCAGAGAGTTCCTTTTGTGGATCTTTCCTGGCAGAGCTGGAAATGTACAGCAGTTCAGGTTGTTCACTGAGTAAGAGACTCCAGGTGAAGGGGCAAGGAAGGACTGAGATTTAAGCATCATTGTATATGCTTGAACAAAAGTCAGTTTCAAATTCTTTCCCATCACTCCTATGGAGAGGTGGGGTTTATGTCCCTGAATTTTTAATCTTGGCCGACTCTAGCCCTTTGGCCATTGGTTACGGGGGAGTGATTCTGTTTCAGTTTCCTGGCCTAGGCATAAAGAAGAGCTTCAACTGTGTCTTGCTTGAGACATTTGTCCTGCTGTTGAGGGCAGCTCCCAGGGATGTTAATGCCTCAGCACAAACTGCTGGATCTAGGATGTGAGTCAGCAAACATTTTCTCTAACAGGCCACAAAGCATGTATTTTAGGTTCTATGAGCCACATATATATATATTTTTTGTTGTTGTTGCTTCTTGTCCTCCCCGCCCTCTTCTTCCTTCTCCTCTGTCATCAAAGTTGTTCCCTGCTCCTCTCTCCACCTCTTCCTCCTGCTCGCCCTCTTCTCCTCCTCCTCCTTCATCCTGTAAACATTGAAAATATAAATAAATAGGTAGACACACAAGTAAATAAATCTGTGTGTGAAGCTTCACACACATGGAGCTGTACAAATGCACAGAGATACCCAAGAGCGATTTATCGCCAGAATAATAACAAAAACAGCCATTTCTAACCCCTGGGCACAGTATGATATGATTACTTCTCTGCCCCATGCCTTGTGTTTCATGCGGCTGAGACCACCCAGTCGGTAGCCCAGTGGAGGAAGGTAGTGTTATTACTATCACTTTGCAGGTGGAAAAATTCAGGCCAAGAGAGGGGGAGTGAGTTCCCCCAAGGTTTCGGGAAAACACAAGGGATGGAGGCAGGATGGATACCTACCTCATTCAGACCCAGAGCCCATTAAACCTAGACATCAACGAACATTGAGTTCAAAATGGCACTGGTCTTCCTTCCACCTCCAGACACAGAATCGGGGAGTAGAAGGTTAAGCCGATCAGATCTAGTAGTTTGCTAGAGTAAATTTGATCCCATTTTGGACAACGTTATTATTGACTGCTGGGCAATGTTTTTAAAGCTTTTTGAACTCCTGTGATAATTCTGGGTGCATGAGAGGTAGTAAGTGATTCGTATTTGGAGAACATTAGCGAGAACAATTGAACTAATAGTTTCAATTGGGAGGAAGGGTCAATTATGAAGAGCCAGAGATTGCAGGAGAGAAACATTTTGGTGTTCACACATTCTGTGCTAATGCGACAGATGATTTGCTCTTTATAGCTTAATAGAGAGTAAAGTAAATTGCCCATAAAAGCAAAGCAAAGATTTCCTCTAACAAGGAATGTATTAAGTATGCAAATATTTGAATACATAATGGAGCAGACAATAAAACGAGTTTGGTGCATTTCTTGGTGGAGGGCTTATAAGGCTGTTATAGAAATTTTGGCTGGTGTTTCATTTTTAAGGTTTTCCTCCATCAAGTTCTGCAGCCTCTGCTTCTACTGATTCACGCCATAATCAATGTCGTGATGGATACTTAAACATTGATAGCCAAGATTTGGGGGCTGCTGGAATTATCTTTTTAAATAAAATACATCTGGACCTTCCTTCCTTTCTTTTTTCTTTCTTTCTTTCTTTCTTCATTGGAAGTGAGGCCTTTAATTCACCCTGGAGACCGCATTGCTCCGACTGGCAATGACTATCATTCACAGCTGCCTTCCACTAATGTTGTCTGCAATAAAGCTAAGTCCTGCAATATTAGCTGTTGAAACAAAATAGGCATATTTTTAGTCTAATTGTCTACATGGGTGGCGTGATGCTCTGTTTCGCATAGCCACCTGGGGCTCCAAGCCTCCCACTTTATGGCTCCTCCATCCTCCATGATGCTGGCGGGGTCCTCTGTGTTGGTCAGCAGATGGGGAGAGAGAAAGAGAGAGACAGAAAGCACAGGACAGTGAATTATTTGGGCCAAACCTGGGAGTAGCCTACCCAGCTTCTCTCCATAGTCCACTGGCTCGAACCCAGTCCCATGATCGCACCTAGCAGCAATGAGGACTGGGGAGTAGAGTCCATGCTTACATCCAGGAATAAGGGAGTTTAATTTTTTAGATCCATGTATGTTTTGCTCACTCCCTTACTGTGAATCCATCTTCTCCAGACAAAATGCAGCAGTAACCATCACAATTAACTGTCTTTACCAGAATCACTGCCATGATGGGCAACACCTGGGACTTGGAACACAACGACCAAGCACTTCTGCATGAGACCAGCAAGGATGTCACCTACCTGAGGCAACAGACAGGTGAAGTGCAAGGAATCTATTTGGTGGATGCTCCCCATCAACCGCAGCATAGGATGTAGTTTGTTCCTTGATTTCCACAAAAGCCTCATTCCACAGGGGAATTTTGTGATGTCGGGGACTCTCCTGAAACCGGGAGGCAGTTGGTGAGGTGCAGAAGAAAGGAAGGGTTTCACTGTGGATTGCAAACAGCTTCGAATTGATCGATAAGCAAACATATACCTACACCTGCTCTTAGTATGCCTTTGTTTCTCCTCAGTCATGGAGACGTTCCCCAGGACACCAAAACGGAGAGGTGCGCTCTTAGGAGGGTTTTTGCTATTTGCTATTGAGAGGACACAAATTTCACTATCTTTTTCATTCTTATTTTTTTCTCCTTTCATAACTTCTTCAGAGTTGCCCTTTTTTTCTTTAAGATTTTTTTAAAAGATTTTATTTATTTATTCATGAGAGAAGGGGGCGGGGACAGAGACACAGGCAGAAGGAGAAGCAGGCCCCATGCAGCGAGCCCGATGTGGGACTTGATCCAGCATCCTGGGATCACGCCCTGGGCCAAAGGCAGATACCTAACTACCAAGACACCCAAGCAACCCTAAAATTTTATTTTTTAAGACATCTGTTCAGGGCAGCCCTGGTGGCTCAGTGGTTTAGCGCCGCTTTCAGCCCAGGGTGGGATCCTGGAGACCTGGGATCGAGTCCCATGTCAGGCTCCCTGCGTAAACTGGAGCCTGCTTCTCCCTCTGCCTGTGTCTCTGCCTCTCTCTCTCTATATATATCTCTCATGCATAAACAAATAAAATCTTAAAAAAAAAAAAAGACATCTGTTCATACACTCAACGTGGGTGAGACTCAAACTCATGACCCAGAGATCAAGAGTCCCATGTTCCATCGCCTTGAGCCAGCCAGGAGCTCAGAGTTGCCTTTTTTTTTATCCCCTCTTCCTTACTGGTTTGGAAACTTTACATGCCATTTCTATTATTTCAGTTGTTGAAATTTCCCCTTGTCAGACCTAAGTGTTAATCGTCTTCCAAAATGTGGTTGACTGATGATCAGTCCCAAACTGCCAAGGGCATTTCTGGAGGAATGGGGGGCAGCATCCAGATATTTTCCCCCGAGGTGCCAACAGCCCAGGAGAAGAAGCTCTCTGCAGAAGCCCCTCCTGGGCTGTCTTCCTCCCACATTCATTTTAGTTTGCTTCTTGGTAACACACCACTGGGCAGAGCGCCACACCTTCCACTAGGCTGAGCAATCACCTGGAGGGGGAGCCGCTCACATTCACGTGCCCCAACCTCACCTGCCCAGCTCATTAGGACAGCGCTGGTCAGCCCCATGCCCCGTGTTTCTGACCCCGTGGCCCTGGGTAGGGCCTGATGATTTGTCTTCCTAATGCCTTCTCTGGAGATTCCTGTGGCTCTGGGGACCACATGCCGAGAACTGCTGCATCAGAGAAGGGCCTTCAACATTATTGCCCGAGATCATAAACCTTAAAGACGCTTTTGAAGAAGCCTGCGTGGAGACACTGCCTTTATACCGACGCTGCACTTTAGGACTTGAAATAAACAGTAGAAAACATAAAACGAACTGCATGTCCACATGCCTCCAATGGCCTCTTCCCTCGGAATTGGGCATCTTAGGTCATCCTACCTGAAGTCTCCACTTGCAGAGCCACCCGGGACTGCCGACTCTGGAGTGGGGGTGAGGGCATGGGGCTGTGGAATAGAAGTGAGCAGTGGGCATCATGTCCTGCACCTGCGTGCATGTGGCCAGCTGTCCCCTCACCCCCACTTCTGTTTTGTCTTCTATCTTTTGTCTGTCCTTGCATGTCAATACCTTGAAAATAAAACAGCTTGCTGCTATTTTAGTGGCATACGAAGAAGAGGTGAAAATAACGGTTTATGTTCATACTGCCACCCTCACCAAACACAGATCTCCTGAATTAAAAAAAAAAAAAAAAAGTCTGAATTAATTTAACTTCCTTAAACGACATTACCATTAAATGCAAAATTCAAAGTGTCAATATCCCTCAATTCCCTTTAGAGTTATTTTCGGGCCCCCAGAATTTATTGCCAGCCTCTTGATTCGTCCTGAGTGATTTCCTGCTCTTTAGTGCCTTCTATTCAGTGACACAAAAATATAAAAAGTCAGCACGGTCTACTTATGATGATAGAGTCACTTTTCCACTCACCCCAGGTTGCACACAGCTGGAAAGAAAGCCAAGTTTTATGTAAAAACAATGAAAACCATTTTCAAGGAGCAAGCAAGAAAATAATGATCTGTTACTTTCTCGGCCCAGCCTTGCTGCGGGAATTTTTCTCCCTGCCCATCAATCTGCAAATAGACTTCTACGGCTCAAGGCACCTTTATAATGTTGTCTCTTGTGGTCCAATGGGGCAGGAACAGAGGCCAGAGTGGTGTAAAATGTGAATGTCCCCTTCTGAATTTACACTGATTGGACAGGCTTCTGGGCCACCCCAACGATGATTAATCCCTGGGTCTCAGTGTGCTATGTCTTGTAATGATTGATGGCTCAGACTAGAAGATGGGTAACATTTGCATTTTTTATACAAAACCAATTCAGCAGGGAAATAAAAGAGAACATTGGATGTGTGGTTTGGCAGACAAACAAACAAAAAACCCTTTTTACCTTGACATTTCAAATGATGACTATATACTATAATTCCCTTTATCTTTTTTCTTTCTATTTTATTCCCATTTACTACTATATTCCTATTAGCGTTCACTCAGTTTGTGCAAGACGATACTATCCCTGCAAGATGATAGTCTTCTGGTATAATCTAAATGGTTAACGCTAAATGAATCTTGTGTAAGTGATCATATTTTTTCGCCCTCAATATATCGGGGACAGCATTTTAGGAAAAAAATTTTTACTGCACTTTTAAAATATACTCTTTGCTTGTTGGCGTGTTTTATAAAAAGATTAAGAGGGAGAGATTTTAAAATATACTCGTTGCTTGTTGGCATCTTTTATAAAAAGATTAAGAGGGAGAGACAAAGAAAATGAACCAAAGCAGGAAAAATTATTACCAGATTGAGATAATTCATCTTTGTGAATTACATGGTAGACATCCTTAATTTTATATTTAGTATTTGATTTTCCCAAAGTCACACATTGTTTCACTCTGTCAACTTTACCCTTTCCCTAAGGCCATATTCTTCTATTTTTCATATTCTTAACTATTTTTTTCTAAGAATTATCTTTTGGGGGTCACCTGAGTGGCTTCTATTTTTCATATTTTTCATATTGTTAACTATTTTTTTCTAAGAATTATCTTTTGGGGGTCACCTGAATGGCTCAATCAGTTGAGCATCCACCTCTTGATCTTGGCTCAGGTCTTGATCTTAGGGTTGTGAAAGCAACCCTGTACTGAGCTCCATGCTGGGTGTGGAGCCAAAACAAAACAAAACAGAACAAAAAAACAGATAAAAAGAATTACCTTTTTTGTACTTTGCTAGAAAGACAAAGCTTTATCTTAACCCTGTAGTGATCACTCATTTGGAGTTAAATGAACTAATGCCTAGGAGGAGCTAATAAAATCACACAGGAAGAAGACTAATTGCCTCCAAACTGGAAGACACGAGCCAAGCATGAGACGAGCCACCCTCAGCCTGCAGAGGCCACCGAAGCGATCGTGTTTGTGGTGTCAAACATCTGGGTGTTTGTAAGTATCCTCACGCCGGGATGGGCAAATTAGACCAACCATCTGGCTGTTTGGGCGAGATTTACAGCATTCACATGTACACATTGTAAGGGTGTCATAAAGACAGTTCCAACCCTGCTCACTTCTCTGCTTTTTAGAAGCAGCAAGAAATGATATAGGAAACGAGATGGTATTTTTAAAATGACCTCTCTCTACACCATACTTGCCTCTGCTTCATAATCTCAGAGCTCTGTTCTGGATCTAAGTTTTCGCATTTAACCCCACCTGGCCTTCAGGATTGCTTTTTCCCTAAAGTTCTCAAGTAGTAAATTAAGAGCTTTGTTTATATGACCGTAGATACTACTCTGAAGTTCTGGATGGGGTTTCTCTGTCCTGGACTTTTTTTTTTTTTTTAAATAAAACATTTTTTTTTATAATTTCTTTTTAAATTTTTATTTATTTATGATAGTCACAGAGAGAGAGAGAGAGAGGCAGAGACACAGGCAGAGGGAGAAGCAGGCTCCATGCACCGGGAGCCCGACGTGGGATTCGATCCCGGGTCTCCAGGATCGCGCCCTGGGCCAAAGGCAGGCGCCAAACCGCTGCGCCATCCAGGGATCCCTCTGTCCTGGACTAAAACTAAGCTCTATTCCCCCCCCCCCCCCCCCCCTCCACTGGGAGTCTGTTCCTGGAGACAATTCCTTGTTTCCGGACAGTTTTGCACTTGTAAGCATGCTCTGAAATGCCATCAGATACTGAATCACATGTGAGGAAGAGGACCCTTTTGAACACATCTTGCTCTGGTTTCAAAGAAAGGGAGTAGGGGAGGTGGGGCTCCCAAAGCCATGGCTGATGCGCATGGAGACAAGACCGGACACATCGAGGCTGCAGCCAGAACTGCTGGGTTTTGTTCTACAGAATATTTTGTTTGTGTGTGGAGCTGAGGTTGCGCTCCAGGTCTTGAACTCTGCCCTCAGGAATGAAACATCGGTTCCTTGTTAGCTACCCTGCTGGCTCCCATGCTGCACCTTATTTCTGTTTTTTGTTTTTTTGTTTTTTTTTTTTCAGATATGCTTCTGAAGCCCTGGTGAGTGCATCTCAATGTCTTTGCACACCTCAGCTGTGCACCAAGGTGGATGGGGGAGAAAATCACTTCTGAGTTAAAACCAAAGCAAAAAACCCCGAAAACAACAACAGGCAACAAGCATCTGTGCAGTGCTGTGGCTGCTAAGCAAGCAAAGACTTGCCAGATCCTACTAGAGAAAGATAGGATTTCTTCACTGAGGGTCATGGGTGATTCCTTTATGCATCTAACATTGTGTTAATTTCTCTTGGAACTTTTTTATTTTTTTTAATGTTTTTATTCATTAGAGACACACAGAGAGAGAAAGAGGCAGAGACACAGGCAGAGGGAGAAGCAGGCTCCATGCAGGGAGCCCGGCGCCGGACTCGATCCCGGGTCTCCAGGATCACGCCCCGGGGCCGAAGGCAGCGCTAAACCGCTGGGCCACGTGGGCTGCCCTCTCTTGGAACTTTGTAACTAATTCTAGCCATTTGTATTCTATCTTTTCAAAATGAGTTCTGCCTTTTTGGTGTCTGAAGCAGAGCTCACTGGAGACATGGGTGTGTGTGTGTGTGTGTGTGTGTGTGTGTGTGTAATGTCATGACATGGGCAGCATTGGTTATTTTATTACTTTGGTGTGTGTGCACAGCATTGCTCTATGGAGCTGCTCTCTACACCTACTTGCTCCCTTTTTACATGATTTCCTACTGACAAGCTTTAAAAACATATTTTTAAAAAATCTATTTCCTGGCTCTGTGCTGTAGCTTTGTGCTCAGCATGCTCCTTTGGTTGATCCCAGGCCACGGTACTGGCTTCTTGCGTAGCTCTGGCCTAGAAACCAGGCACCCTCTTATTTCAGGAGGGAATCAGACTAGCTCGTCCGTGGTCATCCGTGCCTCGCCCACAGTGTACCACAGAGAATGCCCACTTGGTATTTGCCTCATGAATAACTAAAGTCCTGTAGTTGATGTAAAACAGGAGGAAACCCTTCCTAGAATCCAAAGGGCTCCCATTTTCTTAACATGTACGGATATGAACACAGGGACTCAGTGGATTTATTATGCCTTCGAAGGGACTCAAACCAAAATACTCTCCTGATTGTTGACAGTGTCATTTGTGAACGTACCACTGCACATCCATAGAGAAATGTATTTTGTTGGCTCAGGAATTCTTACTCATTTATTCTGGGGAATTCTCTTCTTCTAGATGGGACTTCTAGACAGATCTGTGTTGACCACTCTTTGGGAAATCTCCCATCTGACATGCCACTAGGGGATTGCTGCATGGCCATGATGCAGCGAAATCATGCACGCACATACTCTGTCCGCATACCATGTGCTTGGCTTCCTCTCCTTTCCTGATATTCTATGAGTGCGCAAATTAGTGAGCCTCATTTGCAACTGCTTGACTTCACTTATATCTCCAAATTATCAGGGGCCACCCCTTACTTCACTGGTCATTGACCGACACAGGCGTGAAGGCTGCAGGACACTTGAGAGTCAAATGCTGGCTTTCTTCTATACCCTGTGCGTCACTTCTTGGAGAAACAAAGGACTTACATTATGAGGAGGAAGTTGACAGGCTGTTTTACTCAGTCTTTTCTATTTGTTGGAGAATGACTCTTTCATATGAATAATCGTATTATGGAAAATAGACCCAGGTAATCCACAGCCAGATTGCAGTGATAAAACACTTTAGGATAGCAATTTGCATCGCCAAAAGGAAGGCTCTTCTTCAAATATTTTTTGCCTGATGAAATTCTAATGATTTATTTTCCCGATTTCATTTTACAACCTTCAGAAATCTCCTTAAAGTTACCAAATGACCCCGTGCCCACCCCAAAACTCTTTGCCTTTGGAAATGTATAATGAGCACCTTAATATCTTTTATTTGAAAGGGAGTTCTATCTAGTAACAAATGCTTTTGATTGCTTAGTTCCTACAAAGTATGCTACTTTATTTACACCCTATAAGATATTCTCTTGAAACATTTGAAAATAAAACATCCTTCATAGGCAGGCATATCGGGTTATTAATATTACCTCCTTATAAATTCTCGTTTCCCAAACTGGCATTTATTAAATACTTTAAATATGATTTTATATTGGAACTTGGATTATGCATAAGTCTCATGTTTGATTTATTTTTCTTGGAGATTAAAGGTGACAGATGACAGTTATGAGCCGCTGTTATTTAAAATATCTTCTCTCTGTAGCTCATTCACTGTCAACTGACAACTCTAAGAACCAGGGAAAGCATCAAGTTGGAAGGCATGTTGATGCGGATGCTGAGCGTGTACACACACACACACACACACACACACACACACACGGCCAAGAATAAGAGGCAGGAGAACTATGGGGAGGGTGGGCAGTGGGATACCAGAGTCAGGGAAGCTTCAGATGTGCCTCTTGAATGCCTAGGAAGGGAAATCACTGTTTTATGTAGGTCAGGGGAAAAGAGATGTTGCTAGATGTTGCCTATTTTTTATTATTGAGTTACTTCTGCTGCTCTGGTTTAGCTGCTTCATTTTCTGTCTGGTTCAGGACCATGCAGTTCTGGCCTCACCGGGTAGGTGGTGTCCACTTTGGGCTCTGGCAGTGCTGCAGTGTGGCAGGGTGAGGGCAAGTGAGGTGGGATCTCTGGCGTTCAGACCTGTGGCTACATGACCATCAGCAAGGTGTATGGCTGGGGTTGCATACCTGGGGCGGGATCAATGAGGTCAGCCTCCAGAACCCTACTGGAAAACTTTGGGAAACTATGAGCCAATGAAAAAAAAAAAAAGAAATAGTTAATAATAGTAATAACTAATGGTAAAGATGGCTTAGAATATTCAAGGGTTCTGTGCATGGAAGATGTGACCTTTCCCAGAGCTCCACAGCTGTCTCTCCACAGCTCCTAGCATATAGCCAATAAAGTTTGATAAAATTTTATACACTTTAGAAATTTGTAAAATTCATTTATTTTATTTTTAAATTAAACTATTTAAAAATAAAAATAATTTATTTTTATGAATTTATAGAGTTTGTAAATATTTACTGAGTCAGTATATATAAATATGTATATGTATGTGCATAGATAACTAGATGGATCATCAGACTATTTTATTTTATGAAATACAGGAATGTCCACTATGTGGGTGCATGTGTGTGTGTGTACGCACCTGTGCATGGGTGTGCTAGGTACCACAACACCAGCTACTATACCAAATAGACCCAGAACCACATAATGGCTCTAACATGATAAAAGAGTATTTCTTGCTCTTGTAGAACCCTGTGTAGTCATGCCTGCCAATCAGCTGGCTCTCCTCTGAGTGGTGTTTGCAGTGCCCATGCTCATTCTCTTCCCAGCAGGAGAGGACAAGCAGACCCAGTACACGTACATGCTAGGTCTCTAGCACAGCTCCCTTATTCTCACACTACATTGCTGAGAATAAAACACATGGCAACACTGTCCCTACTTGGTGGCTGCTTCCAGTGATAACACTACTCTGGATGGGGGAGCACGGCATCTGGTGGACAGCCTGCCATCTTGGCCACCACGAGGTATGTTTGCTGAACCCTGAGTCCGGTCCAGCTCTGCTCGAGTGCTGTCCAATCTGTGTTCATCTCTGTGTGTGTAAAGCAATAGGATCCCTATTTTTTTCGAACTTAAAAATATATAGTTAGGCTTGCAGTTTATTTTCAAGGATATAAAATTACTTCTTTTCCTTCTTCACTGATCCATAGCCAGTCTCTGAATATATAGAACATTCACATTAACTGGTTGATTGTGTTTATTGTAATTATTTAAAAATCAAAGTATATAGCCACATTAAATAATATTTGGGGAGAGACGTTCTTGAGGATTTTGATGAAAACCTTTCCTTAAATACCCAGACAGATTCCAGGCAACTCACTGGTACTCAAGAATTATACTTATTAAATTAAAATACATTTTTCAGTATATAACATTGGTTGGAATTCTTAATTATGTTGGGTGGACACAAGGGATTTGCTGAGTTCAAAGGAAGTGGGTATGTTGGGTGAGGCAGGTGCGGGTCATGGCTGCCCTGGATGCTGAAACGCCACAGAGGTCCTGTTCTGGAAAGTTCTAGAAAAGGAATAACTTTGTACCTGGAATGGACTGCAATTGAGGACATCCAGCTGCTTTGTCCCTGTCCTAAAGCAGCACCTCACTGGGTCACGGGCCCATACACCAAACACAGGTGAGAGTCCATACCACGCAAGCTTCACTGGGATCCCACTGCTGGTTGCAGCAGTAGAAGACACGGAAGAGCTGTTGGTAAAGAGAATTTGTACGGAGACATCCGGAGGAAGACAAAGTGAATGCCCAGGATGGTCACCTTTTTTTATTCTTGACTTAAAGCACATAGGCCTCTCAGAGATGGGCACTCTTTGCATAACAAGACCTACCAACTATCAGAGCGGAACATGCCAAAGGAGCTTGGCCTCTGCAGATTTGCTGCATGACACTGGCCCTGCCCATCATTGTCTAAACAAATTCCTACATCACTGTTAGTTCAAAGAAGGAAACCAGCAAAATCACCAGTGCTATTGATTTGTGATCTGTTGCTATTCTTTGTGAATTAAAGCAGAAACCTACCATATTACAGCAGTTATGAGAGAACAAAAGGTATTGATTTCACTTATTAAAAATACGATAATTTTGAACTTAGAAAAAAAAAAACCAACCCAATCTTAAGTGAAACCTCTGGTTTTTTTTTTTACTCTTTTAGACATTACAGTTTTAGCCTCAGTATCCACCACTACAAACAAGACCCTATGGATACGGGAGAGCTTAAACCTACCAGTGTTCCTTTGGCACATTTAGCTGAGCATATGAGCTGAAAAAATGTATGTGATTTTATTCTACAGGTTTTCATGAGGTAACAAAGGGCAAGGGCTGGGGACCTTTTAGCACCTCACTCCACTGGGTTACGATCAGTTTACTTCTGGATCCACTTTCCTGCTCAGATAAGAAACCGAATTCCCAACTGTTCACTTACATCTGTACACAGGCTACTCCTGCTCAACTGCCAGTTTATTCCAAGCTCATTATCATTCTCCAGGATCTGCCCCTGACTTCACCTGCTCCTCCTTCTTCCAATCTAACCTTGCCGATCGCTCCCTTTCCTTCCGTGAGGCATTACCCTCACCTGGAGCACTGGCGGTCACGGTGGCCGCTCCCTGCTCCTCCCACGTTCTTTATTCATCTGCTCTAATTTCTCTTGCATTCACCACCAGTGGAGTAAACATCTTTGGGGATTCCTACCTGTTATTTAATTGTAGGAAATAATCAGATTATTTACAAATAAGAAGAACGAAATGTGAAAATTATGAAATGTTCATTCTTTGAAAGTCCAGTTGAATGCATTGGATAGACTGGATAAAAGACTAACCACTAAAAACTTGTGTCAAATTAGGTATAATAGATGACCAGCATTTCAAGAAAATCTTAAAAATGCAGAAGGAATCTTTGCTCAGATTGCTTCACAATATTCATTTATTTCTTGCCGCGTTGGAAAAATGGAAGAAGGAATTGTAGCCAGGTGGGAGTGTTGACTCTTGAATAATATGGGGGTTAGAGGCACTGACATCCCCACACACCCAAAAGTCCATGTACAACATGTGACTCCCCAGAAACTTAGCTAACTGCCTACTATTGACAGGGAGCCTTGCTGATAACACATACATAGATTTCCTAGGTTCTATGTATTACAGACTATATTTTTACAATAAAGTGAGCTAGAGAAAAGAATATGTCATTAAAGAAAATCATAAGGAAGAGAAAATACATTTATAGTACTGTACTTAGTGAAAAACTGTATATAAGTGGACCTACACGCTTCAACCCTGTGTTATTCAAAGGTCAACAGTATTCAGTTCTGCCTTTGTTGCAAAAGCAGCCAGTTACAATATGTAAACAAATGGGCAAAGCTCTGTTCAAATAACATTTTATTTACAAAAATAGTCTGTGGCCTGAATTTGGCCCCAGGGCCATGGTTTGCCAACCTGTGTGTAGCAGCTCCCAACAAGGTGAAAGGGTGCTTGCGCATCCTATCTAAATTTCCTGCTGCATCCACATACTCCTGAGAGTCTGCCCAATATTCACAAGTATTTTGGATATCCACAGACCCTATCCATCATAGGATGGGACGCAAAGGAGTCCATGACCCCCTGAGAGTAGGAATGGCTGCACGTCAGGAACAAGACACTGATCTGCAAAGGTGCCAGCTGGCCCAGGGCAGTGAGCATTGTATTACCCTTTAGAAAATTAGTCAAAAAAGTATTCTGGATAATTTAACATCATCAACAACAACAGAAAAAACTCAAGCGTGGCTTTCATAAATCTCTGTTTTGCAGAATTGCCTTCAGATAAAAAAAGGAAAAAATGCTTGCATTACTAACATTTATTTTTTTTAATTCAAAATTAGACCTTACCTGTTGATCTGCTTTAAGTTGGAGGAATAATATGCATAAGCATTTATATGTATTTTGATTAGGAAATTATTACTATTGCTTTGAGCCAACTGACTCTTTGTAAAAACACGGTATAAAGTGTGTGGGTATTTTTATTTTATTCAATAAGAGCAAATTACAAATATTCTTTAAACCACATCTTTAAAAGCAATGCTGTGCTAGCACAATTGCCTAACGTGAAGTCCACTGGTCCATCTTCAGAAATCCCCTGCAGAGCTGCTGAGACACAGGTGCTGATATGCAAGTGATCTCACTTTATTACAATGTCACAAATGGAGAGCTCACCCTGTCACCTATGTTCTCTCATTAGCTTCCCCCAGCAATCCAGTGAAGAAAGTAGTCTGACATGTTCACATCTTCAAATGAGGAAACATGAGTTTCTTAAAAATTGAATTTCATACTTAGTAAGTTGTAGAGATAGGAGAGAAGTTGCAGCGTGTCTGACTCGGGGATTGTGCACTTCACGTCCTGGGCGTGCACTGATGTCATTTTGTGGGGACCCCAGTATGGGGCCCCTGTGGCTCTTTGCCAGGGTCAGCCAGCGCATCGTCACAGAGCCACACCCAATGCCCAAGACGACCAACAGTCATTAAGCAACCTTCAGACCCACTTCTCTTACCGGACAAAGGGTGTAGGGTGCTGCAAATAGTTTCACCAACTATCTAATCCTGACATAACAATACGTTATAAACAACATATGTGATGTTTTGTTGAGCGTTAAAAGTAGTTTTGGATTTAGAGAATATAGACTTAGCAAATGTAAGCACTGGAAATGTTCAAAACACTCAAAACAGTCTCTACAGTTCAAATAATCTATGCTGGCGTTGTCATATAAGTAGATAAAAAGATACACACACGTGTATATACATTCTTGTGCCAAATACACGCCCACATATATATACATATGCGTATGTATTTATAAGATATGGAAATTTGTATATTATGTATTTAAAAATATATACTTTTTATATTCGTTAATATATAAATACTAAACATATGACATCTAAATGCTTACACACTTATATGCACCTGCATATATATATACACACATTTATACCTGTTTTATATACCTATGTCATATAGCCACATACAGACTATACATGTATAGCTAAAAATGGAATTAGCTGGGTCGCTTACACTTCCTATTTTTTTTTTAAAGATTTTATTTATTTGCGATAACAAGAAAACACAAGCAGGGGGAAGGACAAAGGGAGAGGGAGAAGCTGACTCCCTGCTGAGCCTGGAGCCTGATGCAGGGATCATGACCTGAGCCAAAGGCAGACACTTCATCCAGGCACCCCTCGTTTACACTTTTGACAGGACTTATTCTTACATAAGTTGCAACAGTTCCGAATATTAACACTCCCCTAAGGACAGGGAGCATTAATGAGGCAAGAATGTCTTCACAGCGTGGAGCCAACCTGGGCATGTCAATGCTTGTGGGTCCCAACCTTCCATATTCACAAGCACCGACAAACAGGAGCCCAGGGGAGGGCAGAGTGGTCCGCAGAGCACAGCAGCACAGAGAGGGCCGAGGGCAGGAGGCGCCCCCTCCTCTGCACTCAGGAGGGGGCAGCGGAGAGTGAGGCCAGGGAGGTGGCAGGCAGGATGACTGGGCCTCGGTGCCCAGACCTGGCCCTCCCGACCTGAAGACACCGCGCCCGCTGCCCGCTGCCCCCTGCCCCCTGCCTGGGCAGGTGAAGGCGCAGCTCTTGTGGCTGCAGTCAGAGGCACTTGCTGGGCACCTGCCTGTGGACACAGCTCACAAAGACCCAGGCCCTTGACAGACACCCCCGGCCCATATTTTGTGCTGTGGTTCCCGTGAGCCTCACTTAGACTTCAGGCAGGCCTGTGTCCGTCATGGTAACGGTGGCTTCCAGGCCATCCAGATAACGGCGGGCCACGGCAGCCTGCAGGTGCAGGCACAGGTGCAGCGCAGTCCAAGGAGAGATGCTCGAGGAATCCGCTATTAAGTACTTGTGCTGCTTTTGTATTCTTTAAAAAGGATAAAAAAAAAAAAAGGATATTATTTCCTAGGGCTGAGTATTCTGGCAAAGCCTCCGATAGCTTCCGAATACGAAGAGCATTTTGAAAGTTTAGTGTTGTTTGAATCAAATATTGCCAAAATAAAACATTTTTCAGCCTCTCAATTACTGAAAAGCGGTGTTTCTCCAAACGACATATCCTAGCAGGCCGCATTCTGTTTTCTAAAGAATATTGGCTTTGGTTTCAAATGTTTTCCGAAGGAAATGCTGCGAACATTCTCTGAGGATTAAGCGAATATTTTCCTCAGAGCAGAAGCTATAGCCAAAAATCCTGGAGATTTATCCAAAACTTTGAAGGAGGGCAGCGCCCCCTGGTGGAGTAGCCGGGACCGCTCCCGCCAGCTCCTCCTGCGACCCCGGAGGTGGAGCATCTCTCGGCAGGTGGCTTGAGCCATGACCCTACGACACCCAAAGATGCATCAAAAAACCTAGAATAACCATATATTCAGAGGGGATACAAAATAATGTGTTTGCCACCCAAAATCAAACTAACAGATTTTTTTTGTTGTTGGATCAAGCAATGTAAATTCCGCTCGCACTTTCCATGACCCCAATGTGCAGGCCAGTTATTCCTCTAAACTCTGCTCATTTCCCTATATTTTTATTTTTTGACCATATTGAAAGTATCGCTGGCAATACTCTGCCACCGGAGAACAGTACATGAAGTCAGAATTATCAAAACCAGTAATTAGAGGCAAATCATTTTTATGTTGTTTGGCAAGCCCTGCCACGTGATGGAATTAAACACCTTGTCACATCTGAAATCAATGATAATTAGAACTGATGGATTGTTTGCAAGAAAGCCACGCAAAAGTAGGTAGAGTAGGCCTGCTTCCAAACTTGAGGATAAATGCACGAACAATTTAATATCGACCAATTTTGTATGAAGTCCGGGTCAGCACTGCTGGGGGCATGGGATTTATTAGAGTAAGTAATATAAGATAGGATAAAGTAGATTAAGTCTTTTTTATGAAATAATGGGGCCCATTAGGTTAGGTAACTGTAAGTCTAAATGCGAATTCTCTTCTTTATGGACACTCTCATTTTGAGCTGCTGTGGGTGCTCTGCTTAAGCTCTCATGCTGCACACAGTCCTGAGCCCCAGACTGAAATATCCACTAAGAATGACAAACTAGGTTTAGAAAACTGGTTATCTGCACATGCAGAGAAAGGATTTGGGAACCTAGGGAAGGCAACTTAGGTGTCTGCAGCTGCTTTGTAATATCCAACCATTAGGGCGTTAGTTGAGGTCTTCTGAGAGTATAGGGGTGTTTTTAGTAACCTGCTTTCCTTTTCAAGAGAGTTTGTAATAAAACAATAATTAAATGTCAGGGAAGAGGATGCGCAGCCAATAACTCATGCAGTGACTGGCTATGTTGGTGTGACAAAGGGCCTCTGTGGTAGCAGACAGAGTGGCCAGTTAAAGACCTACCTGGAGATGCCTGGATGGTTCAGTTGGTTAAGCATCTGCCTTCAGCTCAGGTCATGATCCCCCGGTCCTCAGATGGAGCCCCTACATCAGGCTCCCTACTCAGTGGGGAGTCTGCTTCTCCCTCTCCCTCTGTGTCTCTATTGCCAATAAATAAATAAATAAATAAATAAATAAATAAATAAATAAACTCTTAAAAAAAAAAAAGACCTACCTTTAGGTAGCAGAGTTCCAGAGACATCTAAATGCTTAGCCTAGGCAGGTGTGTTGTGCAGAGATTGGGACACTGTTGATGAGATCCTGACCTCTGAGCATGAGACAGGAACATCTGGGGGAATGCCAAGGGTCTCCCTTAATCAACCTCTCACCTATCTACTTGATGTTGGTTTCTGCCCCCTAACAGTTGCTCATAGGCTGTTTTCATGAGATGTAAAGTTTATAAGCAATCTGTACAAATCTCATGGGGAACATTCACTAAACCTTGACGAATGCACACACGTGTGTGAACAAGCTCTTGTCTGGACACGCAAGCTGGCCCTCACCCCAAGAAGCTCACTCAGGAACTGGGCAGAAGGGGGCAGGGCATCAGGGTGAGCTGCAGGCAGGGAGCTGCCTGATTTGCTGGGTGTGGCTAGGATGTGGCTGCTGGGTCATGGTACGCAGGCAACATGTGGGACCAGCCGTCCGCAGGGACAGACCTGGGAGTGGCCTGAGTGGGTATATCAAAGCACGGTCTTGCAGGAAGGTGAAAGGCAGGTTGCATCAGGGAGGCTAGAGGGATCCCCAGCTTCCAGGCTGCAAATCTGGAGCTGGGCTCCGCCCCAAGCAAGATCCAAGCCAGGACCTCCGGCAGCCAGATCAGCGGTGTGCTGGGCTTGAAGGTGGGCAGGCTAATTAGTACGAGGTGGGAAGCAGCCCAGAGGACAGGCAGGGAGAGGGAACCATCTAGCCAGGAAGGGGTGCTTAGATTTTCTACGTAACTAATTTCATATCTGCGAATAGTGACAGTTTTTCTTGTGTTTCCCCAATATTCAGACTTTTATATCCTTCCCTTGCCTGTTTTGTTTACTCATGGCATTGGTTAGGAAAGCTAGCAAAAGGTTGAAAATTATTAGCAATACCGGAGATCTATCTCACATCTTTCTATGCTCCTGGTGGATTCTGTGCCAGGTTTAAGAAATTTATATCATTTCTAAATTATTGAGGATATATGACTTCTGTTTATGTTTATTTATTTTTTATTTTATTTGTTTGGGGTAAATGTTTTGAATTTAAACAAATGCACCAGTATATGCTTTCTTACCTCTAACCTAGTTCACATCAGTAGCTTTTACTGAAGTTGTAATGTCTTTGCGTCCCTGAGAGAAGTCACCTTTTGTCACCAGGAATAACGTTTAATACGCTACAGGACTCGATTTTCTGCTAGGATTTAACCCTTGTTACCTGTTTTATAGATAAAAAGGATCACACTCTGACATTCTTTTGAGAGCATTGATTTTTCCACACTTTGTTGAGCACAGTTTGTAATCTGTGTTGAAGCAGAGAACCCTTCTGTCTCCTTCTCTGAAACATCCCTTTTTCCTTCTCCACCCAGAATTCCCTCAGAAGAATCCTTCTCCCCTGGGGACATTGGTTTCTCTGAATGCTTTAGATGGGTGGCTGGTTTATCTCCTACCCCCTTGCACTGGTCAGTTTGCGGCTAAGGCGATGCCCTGCTTGCTGCTTGGTGACATTGCTTCTGGAACCCGGCTTTCACCCTTCCTAAAATGCCCCAACTTTGAAACTCTGGTCCTATCACCATGCCCCCTTCCTTGTTTCAGCCCCCTGTGGGTCCTCCCTGATCATTTGTCCACATTTCTTGAAATTTTAGCTCTTGGCCACTTTCATCATGCTCTTGATTTAATGCATTTCCCTCTTCAAGAAGCCTTTTGCATTGCAGTTTGTGTGTGGAGTGAGGTAGGAATCCAAGTGCAGGACTATTCATGTATAGAAAACTAACCTAGCCATGAAATTGCTCTTATTTACCAATTCAGTTCCATGGCCAATGCTGTCAAATATCAAATTTCCATACGTGCCTCGGCAGTCCGATTACTGCTTGGTCAGTTTGACTACCCTCGTCCCCACACCACAATCCTAATTCTAAGAAGGAAATAGAGCATCTTGATAATGAGCAAAAAGTCACGTTTTTGGTGTTCATTTTAGTAATTGTCTCAGTTATCCTGGGCTCAATAGAGCCCACTCCTGGGCTCAGTCTTGACTCTAAGACAACACTGCTTGGAGCTACTTTCTGTTCAGTGCTAGGACCTAGGACCTATGAAAAGCACACAATGGTCACCAGGTAAGCGCCCCCGGGCTGTGGAACGTGTCCTGCCTCCACACCTCGCTGGCAGGAAACACCGAATCTGTGGAACTGAGTGTGATAATAGGATCCTACGATCTGCACCTCTTGAGGAAAGGTAATGCATTCTAAATCACTTAGCCCATCGCAGGGACGTAATAAGTGATAGCTGATTTGATTGTGATGTATGACAGTCTGGTGTGATGTTGATAGTGCCCCCTTGGGGTATCAACCAGGATTGATACAGCTCATCTACGTAAAGACCCAGCAAAGAAGTCATGCCTGTCAAATATTAATTTTAGGTAGCTAATACAGGTGAATTTCCTCCACTAATTTGCTTTCATAGTCTCTTATCCTCTGCTTTTCTCTCTTCGTATATCCATGCCATATAAATAAACTGGGCTTTAGGGGACAAAAGTATCAGAAATGAATGTATACCTGCTATTAAACAAACAAACAAACAAACAAAGAAAAAAACACCAAAAACATAGACACACTTTTGGATAGCAGCAAGCTTCCCAAAACTTTACTTGATCAAGTTCCTGAGGGTCGTGTCTCGGTGAAATATTTCAGCAGGGAAGGAGTGCTTTATGTGGAAGTTTGGGACAAGTCAGTGTGTTGCGTTATTCTGAGAGAGAAGAAAACCACACAAACACCCAGAACTAGTCTTCAGGGAAAAATAAATGAAGGTTGCGATTTCTCTCCAGTACTATTTCCTGAGTTTTCTTTTTAGCAAACTTGAAAATTTTCCTCTCCTTGAATGAGCATCTGTCAGCAAATATAGCAGCTGATTCAAATCCACGTTGCTAAAAAAAAATTTTTTTAATTAAAATGCCACAAATAAAGATAGATCCATACTTTATATTTCCTCATTTCTCTCTGTAATTGATACTTCATTTTAAAGCTTCCAAAATCTCAGGAGCTTTGAATAAAGCTTTAAGAGGAAAGATGGATCAATGGAAACAACACACTTGGCTTATTTTATAAGGAAGCTAGAGTAGCTACAAATGGGCCACGTGGCGGTGCATTTGATAGCATCCTTGTTGTCATCTCTGTCTTTATAAAACATAAAGCAGGGAGATGGAATGAGGAACGCTGGAAAGATCAATTTTTCAGAGGTGCCACGCAAATGTCTGACATTTATGCACACACTTAGGTAACAGCTGCATACAACACTCGCACATGTAAATAAGGGTGTGCACCTTATGGGTTTATAATCCCGTACAGCAAGGTCACCTTGCTGAAAGAATGGATGCACCTGGTATGAAACTAATTTGAGGAAACTTAAATCTCAAGCTGAGTTCCAGATGCCACCCCTAATAGAAGTGAATTTATTTCAGGTGCCCATATTAAGGACCGACTTGATTGCCAGGAAAGTTAATCATGACTAACTATGATAGCAATTTGCCACACAAACTGTGTATGTACTTTAAGTAATGAGCTTGGGATATTGCCAGGCATTGGTAGCACATGACCTAATGGTTTCTGGAATTTGCTGTGATTTTGGATACTAAATGTAGGGAATTAATTTTTTAAAATAGATTTAATTTTTATTAATAGATACATTTTAATTTTATTTTTATTCCTGGATTTACAGGAATTTCTGTTTCGGGCCAAGATGAAATAACTAGTCTGAATTTGCCTTTCTGGCTTAGACAAGTTAAAATCTATGAAATCGGAGTTTTGGATATTGGGCATCAGACGGTGCAGGGTAGAGATCTCTGGGAGAGGAGAAGTCACTGAAGGGAGCTGCAGCATACTGCGTACCACCTGAGAGGATTTCCAGCTTGCAAGGTAAAAAAGAAGCCCAAGCAGAGGACACCCACCGCTCACCTGAGGAGCCCTGAGATACCCAAGTGTCAGGACTCTCAGGCATGGGAAGCTGACAATGGGGGAGCTGCAAGGGTCAGCATCTGTACCCACATTCCCCATTGCACTGGGACATGAACTCGACATTAGTCATAGAGCCGTGCCATTCAGGAAATTCAGGAGGCAATTTTGTAAGCTGATTTGGAAGGCAACGTGTCCTTTCCTACCCCAGCAAAATATTAATAAAATCAGGTAAAAAATAAAATCATGCATCCGACTTAAAAAAAAATGAAGACCTGCTCTCCAAAAGCCACGTTTAAGGGAATAGACATGACACAAATACTCTGAATTATGCATGCCTCTGACAAAGGACTCGCGTCCACAATATATAAAAACTCCCCTGTCCCAAATAATATGAAGTCATGGAACCTAACAAAAAAAAAATTTAAGGATGTAAAATTATTATCCACAAGGGAAATGCAAATACTCCTATTAGTATTAGAATATCTCAAAGTAAAAATAGTGACCATGTCAAATATTGGTAAGGATGCAGGACAGTGGTGACCCTCATACAGTCCTTGGGAGAGCTGTAAAACTGCACTTTCTTCGGAATACTTGGAATCAGGTTGGCAGGTTCTTTTTAAAAACCTGATGACTCACCAATTATAGTCCAGGGTACTTACCCAGGAGAAATGAAAGCCTGTGTCCATACAACAACTTCATATGAGTGTTTATAGATTGGTAAATGGAAACGTCTCCAAGGCCGGTGGACACGTACATAGATATATCGTAGCATATGCCCCAGGATGGACACAGCTCGGTAGTAAAAAGGGATAAACACTTGCCTCTCCAACAACAGGAATGGATGTCTAAGCCAATATGCTGAGTGAAAGAAGGGAGACAAAAGGGGCTGCATGCTGGAGCATTCCATGTGTATGAAACTTTAAAAAATGTCAACGAATCTCTAGTATCTTAGTAATAGAAAGCCAGTCAGTGGTTGCCTGGAGCAGAAGGGAAGAATCTGGAAGTAACCCAGAAGGGACATAGAGAAATTTGGGGAACAATGAATACGTGTGTCTTCTTGATCGTGGTAAGGCTGGGCATAATCTCAGGGCAAAGCTGATCTGGCCACGCTTTAAATACATAGAATTTATTATATGTCATTTATCAGTCAATAATGCTATAAAGGGGCAATTTTGAAGGATGATAAAACACCACTTAGGTGGGAGAAAATAAATTACTCTAGGTAACAGCATCTCTAACTAGGTAACTAAATTGCTTATCTGCCATGCAAATGTGATAAAACATGTAAGGTTGAAAGTATTGCTTTCCTGGAGCAATTCATTTAGCAACCTATCAGATTCAAATTTTTGATAGTCTGCACATTGCCTCAAGGAAAACAAAGTAAGGATTAATCATGTAATTTTTAGCTTAGGGTTGAGTTGATGAGTTTAATTTCCCAATTTATTTTCTGGAAACATGATTTGCATCTATGAATACATGTTCAGTGGCATTTTTAATATTGTCTTTAGTGTTATTTATGCATAAGTAATGAGAGATCTGTCATTCCCTTTGGTCTCTGGGTGGCAGCAGCTCTGGTACCTGGTGCTACTGGTGCTCTGAGTATCACATGCTAGACTCGGGGTTGTGAGCATTTTATGGTAGAAGGAGAGGCTCATTACTGGCTTTATATGTATCCCGTTAACATGGAGTTTTTTTCTGTGAAACAAAAATGATTTAGGTTTGCTCCTACAATGTCAGTAAAGATGCATAATTGCTCTTGTCTTAGCATGGTGGTGTAAATTTAGGGCAGTAACTTGTGTGGTAAGCATACCATGCCACCCCTCCTATACCCGTAGCAGACATCAATAATCAATCCCGACACTCTTACACAAAGCTCTGCTCTCTGATTCCCCTCACCAGGTTACCTGAGACAAGCCCCACCTCTGAGGGGTGTGCACATGGCAGCTGAGCCCAATTTACTGATTCAGCTCTGGAGAATTCGGCAGACATAGAAAGCTCTGCTCACGAGCAGTCAGTATGAAATGTGCAATATATGCCCAATAATCAGGAGCCTTATTTAAAATAATAATAGCAGGGGACACCTGGGTGGCTCAGTTGTTGATCGTCTGGCTTCAGCTCAGGGAGGGATCCTGGGGTCCTGGGATCGAGTCCGCATCAGGTTCCCCGCAGGGAGCCTGCTTCTCCCTCTGCCTTTAAAATAAGATAAAATGGGGATCCCTGGGTGGTGCGGCAGTTTAGCACCTGCCTTTGGCCCAGGGCGCAATCCTGGAGACCCGGGATCGAGTCCCACATCGGGCTCCCGGTGCATGGAGCCTGCTTCCCCCTCTGCCTATGTCTCTGCCTCTCTTTCTCTCTGTGTGACTATCATAAATTTAAAAAAAAATTAAAAAAAATAAAATAAGATAAAATAACAGTAGCAATGCACTCCCACTCATATAAATATCTTTTTTAGGATAAATGTAACACAGATTCATTAGAAAAAATTTTCAAGACACCAAAAACTACAGAGAAATTAATTAATTATTGTACCTAATCCCACCATCCAGATAAAAACAGTAACATTTTCTTGAAGCAAAGTTTTTTAGATATTTTGGAATTCACATATAGGGGGTATTATTGTCCAAACGAGTGTCTGCCTCCTGAATAGTTTATATTTCTTCCAACCTCAGTGGTGACTGAGAAGGCTACTTGCAAATGACTCAAGAAATCAAATTTGTCTGCAGGATAGTGGATCCCTGTCTGTGAAGGAAGAACTGGGTCCAGGGAAAAACACACTGTACATGCAGGAGCCCCCGTGCACCCTGCCGGTGAGTGGACAGGGCTCGGGGTTGCTCACATGCTCCCTTTTTGCAGTGGATGAGATCAAATGCAACAGGAGAGGTATGGGAAGGTGAGGAGGTTGTATCCTGTCATGAAGGAGAGGTTATTACAACAAAGCAGTACATTGAAAAAAATGTATTAAGTAAAGACATGTTTGAGTAAAACATTCACCTCCTGTGATGTCAGGTGACAGCTAGTTCAAGCACACTGGGCTCTTCAACATTTCGCAGCCATTCTTACCAGACACTCAGTCCCTTGAGGTTGGAGGCCACCTTGTTTGTCATCATATCTCACACCTAATGACTAGTGCTTGTGTCTATCAAGATGGGTGATGTTGTGCTGTATTAACAACCCTCAAATCTCCCCAGCTAAATGAGGGTCTTGCAAACTATGGCCTGGGAGCCAACTTGAATCCACCCACGGTTTTTATTAATAGAGTTTTGTGGCAATGCAACCATTCCATATTCACTATTGTCCCAGACGCCTTGCCCACTGAGAGAACAGAGGTGATTGGTTACAGCAGAGACCATCTGGCCTAAAAGTCTAGAATATTTATCTGGTGCTGTAGAGACAGATCTGTTTATTTGTCTATACTTCACTTCTAGAAGTTTAATTTGGGTCTTTCTTCCCATCTCTACTGACACTTAGGGATTCCTGCATCTTCTTGGACATATGGAGCACATTTATAACAGCTATTTTAATCCCCTTTGCCTACTCTATTCTGTGTCATCTCTGTGTCTATTTCTATTGATCGGTTTTCTTCTCCTTATGGATCGTATTTGTCTTTGCATAATGAGAGACATGTGGGCATGGCCAGTTGTCAGCAGACATGAGTGCATGCCTGAAAACAGCCCATGCCTTAGGAAGCATGGACAGCTGTCCCAGATGAATGGGGGCCAAGCCACCAACCTATAGAAGTGTGATAAAAAAAAAAAAAAAAGAACTGTGATCAAGTTAATGATTGCTGTTATATGCAACTTAGGGTTTGGTTGGTTAGCAAAAGCTAATTGAGATACTCAGTAGTTGCTTATGAAAATAGTGAATGAATATCTCACCACTTTGAAAGAAAAAAAATTAAAAAGATTTATTTATTTGAGAGAGTGAGAGCGAGCAGCGGGTGGGCAGAGGGAGAGAGAGAGAGAGAATCTCCATCAGACTCCCTGCTGATTGTGGAGCTGGACGTGGGGCTCGATCCCAGGACCCTTAGATCATGACCTGAGCTGAAATCAAGAGTCAGATGTTAAATCAACCACCACACAGGCACCCCTGAAAGAAAATTTTAAAACGGCACCCTTCTATATTATTTGTGTTTGTCTACACATGTGGAAAGTGGTGTAGATTTTTACGTATTTGTCTCCCTGTGGTTCACAGCACAGTGCTTCCTGTACTGTCTTGACTGCTATGTGGCCTTCTAGTATTCTGTAAATATTGCCTTAGCAAATTATGATTACAGATATTTCTAGCTGGAAGAAACCTAAAGTATTACCCATACCAGGATCCTAAATTGAGAGATGAGATCTCTTAGGGACGAGAAGGGACAAGGTGACTTACAGGAAGCCACACGGTCACTTGGAGGCAAAGTAAGGATTCAAACCAAGAGATGGGGCAACAAAGCTATTCTTATGGGCAGACCTTTGGGAGAAACCTGAGGACAGAGACAGGTGGGACTGGTGGTAGTGGTGGCTCTGGTGATGGGGTGGGCGGCAGGGATGGTGGACATGATGGTGGTGGTGGTAGTGATATCTGTGTTTGTTCCAGTGCTGGCCTTGACCTTGACAGCCAAAAAAAAAAAAAAAAAAAAAAGTGTAAAACTGGGATTCTGAGGTGGCTCAGTTGGTGAAGCATCTGCCTTTGGTTCCGGTCATGATCTTAGGATTCTGGGATCCAGCCCCACACTGGGCTCCCTGCTCAGTGGGGGGGGGTCTGCTTCTCTCCTACTTCTGCCTGCTGCTGCTCCTGCTCCTGCTCTCTCTCACATTCTCTATCAAATTAATTAATTAACTGATTAATTAAAAAATATCAGGAACAAAAAAAAGGGGTACCCATGGAAATAGGTATCTGGGCATAGCTCAGGTCCACAGAAGTGCAAATAAGGCTATCCTTGTCATTCCTTCAATGTCAAAACAAAATTTATATTTCCCGGCTCATTGCCAGGAACACTTCCATGCATCTCTTCAAGTGAAAAAAAAAAATAGGAGCAAGAGAAAAAGGAAAGCGGAGTTACTAGAAAACAGCATCTCTCTTCATTATTTAATATAATTATTTCTAGGCACTTGTTCAGCTTTGCTTTAACATCTGGTACTACTTATCTGTCTTCATTTTACTTTCTTTAGGGTCCCAGAGTTTATCTTTTCTTTTTTTTCAGCGGAAAGAATTTTTATTGTCATGATGGCATAGTGGAGAGCAGCAGAAAATCACATTTTGTCCGTCCTCATAATTCCCATCGGTGCCATGTGTGTGATAAATAAGTTCATGTCTTTGCTCTTTACGTTTCCTATAACTAGGGAAACTGGTTTCATTTCTTATTAAATCTTTCCATATTGAAAGACTGACACAGAAAGCCCACGCAATATAAATAATTGTACATTCAGCATTTTTGTTAAAAAGGTATCAGTGAGGAAGAAAAGACATGGAAGTCACAGTGAGAGGCTCAAAAGGTAAAAGAGCTGCAGCCACCTGTTCTCCCCTTTCCAAAGAAAAGGTTTTTGTATGTGCCATGAATTAATTTGGCAGGAACAAAACTCAAGTCTCAGTTTCTAGGTTTTACCAAAATCCACTCCAGCCCGACTGTGTGCCTGTTGTAGGAATGGCACATGGTCACCTAGAACTGAGCAGAAGTGAGGGGCAGCAGATGTCTGGGTGGACCATTGCAAATGACAGGAGGCTTCTCACACTGAGAAGGGCCAGAGAATTCAAGGGACGAGTGGAAAATATTGATTTTTAACAGAGGAGACATGGTTAAAAGGTGTTGACTTGGCTGTGAGAGATTCTAATGTGGCTTGTAAAACCGAGCGCGGAATAGCCCCCAGTGAGGCATAAGCTTTAACACCACTTCCAATGGGCACAGAAGGCATGACCAGGCTGTGTGCAGTTGGGTCTGTAAGACACAGGTGCAGCATCGAAATCTGGGCCCAATACCCATAAGTAGTAAGTCAGAGAAACACACTATGTTCCTTCATTTTTTTCATGTTAAGATTGATTTGGAATTACACCTTGTGTATGGGTGATACCAATGCTTTAGCAATGTTATTTGCAACCGAAATTATTAAACAATTTAAAGTAAAATCATCATAACTCTTCGACCCTACAGAACTCCATATGGAGAGTTTTATGTGTAGGTGGAAATAGATGAAAATATTTGAATATTCTGTTCTTGAAGCACCATAGAAACTGAGCAGTTTCACTTAATCTTTATTTTTTATTTACATGTTCTACTTGTTTTTCCTTTTTTTTAAAAAAAAATATTTTATTTATTTATTCATGAGAGACAGAGAGAGAAAGAGAGATCGAGAGAGAGGCAGAGACACAGGCAGACGGAGAAGCAGGCTCCATGCAGGGAGCCTGACGTGGGACTCGATCCTGGGTCTTCAGGATCAGGCCCCGGGCCGAAGGCAGACGCTAAACTGCTGAGCCACCGGGGCTGCCCCTACTTGTTTTTCCTAAAACAATGTGATTTTTACATGGCACATTATATTATTAATATAACAGTAATACACATTTTCACATTTAATATTTTTGGAAATGAGTGTTTGGCTGCTGTGGAATTGCCCTGTTCAGATCTCCCTCAAGGAAAACCTTTGAGAGGAGTGCAGGGTGCTGAGAGCTGTCACCTGCGCACCTGCATGCACAGCCTGGGGGTTGAACGGACCATGTCACCCAAGCAGAGGCCTGTCCTCAGGGCTTCTGTGCACAGGATCCCTGGCTGGGCTGGCCGGGGCTTTGTCAGCACCATGTTCGGGTCTGGGGTGTACCCACCTCACCATGTCCTGGGGTGGTGTCAGACATGCACAGTGCTAAGCACCACCCCCTTCCCACTGGGGTTCCCTTTGTCTCCCCTTCACAGATGTCACTCACAGTGGATCTCCCCCTGCCCTGAAATCCGTTTCCTGAAGGAATGAAGCTGATATGGAGGATGGACTGCATTTATTTCAAAGGGATCCTCCAAAGGCTTGTCATCTCTAGTGGCTGTGCTGTCCTATCTGTCTTCTCTATTGTAACTCAGTCTGATGGAAAAAAAGAATGGGCTTTGTTGAGGTGATTAACTCACATCTATTGACCTTCCTCTTCCAGGACTCATCACTCACTCAATCTCACACCCTTTAATTCCCTCAAAAGTTTGGAAAACATGAATTACTCTCAAGCAATTCTGGAAGGAAGGATGTTGTTTGCAGCAGAAATGGACAGACACTGTGGTCACTTCCACCTGAACACCATCCTTGTCAGCCAAGAACCTTCCCGGTGAGCTCTTCCTATCACGTCTGCCTTGCACACCCATGATCACTGGTGTGGTTCCTGTAAGTGCAGGGCCGCCGAGGTATGTGTACTATGGGCACCTACCTGTGAGGCTGTACCAGATGGGTCTGAGTGGCCCCCTGGGAATTTGCAGTAACAAGTCACAGGCAAAAGCAACATGATGGAGGCAAAACCCACTAAACTACAGGAAAATAGAGTGGGCATGTTATTTTTTTAAATATTTTATTTATTTATTCATGAGAGACACAGAGAGAGAGAGGCAGAGACACAGAGAGAGAGAGAGGCAGAGACATAGGCAGAGGGAGAAGCAGGCTCCATGCAGGGAGCCCGACGTGGGACTCGATCCCAGGACTCCAGGACCATGCCCTGGGCCGAAGGCAGGCACTAAACCGCTGAGCCACCCAGGGATCCCCGAGTGGGCATGTTAAACCACAGTGTGGGCATTGTTTCAAAACAGTGATTGAAGTATTAACACAAATGTAGGTGGCCTTGGGGAAGCTTCCCATTTGGGTACAATTCATCAAACTTCTTCTTTTCCAAATTGCAGTAATGCTGTCTTGGGAACTTAAAAATATCAAACTGATTCTGGCACTGTTATTTAGCAGTGTTTTGTGGAATGGTGTGATAATTTTCACTAGGCACCTTTAATCTTTAATGGTTAAGGGTAGTGTTAATTCTCTATACATTGGATTATACTAATGCACATTTAGATATCTCTTCTACTGTGATATATGATAGTTAATTTTATAATAACTTGTCATGAAGATCATACTTTCTACTTTTGTTTCACACCTAGTGATTTATTATCTGTAACAAAATTTCACAAATTTGAGAAATTAGAATTAATTTCCAGAACAATACACAATTATAATGCATTTCCAGAACACCTAAAAAAGCTGACAGGATTTAATGAACAATCAGTTGCATTAAATAAGAATTCATTTTTGAGCCATTAAATATTTAATATAAAATAATCATTGACTAGAATCACAACTGCATGTTGAAATTATGAGAAAAAATACAGAACATCAGTTGATGGTCATGCATGGAAAGCATTGCAAATGATTTTTATATTCTCCATGAAGTCATGGCCTTTCTGGTTAGAGTACATCATTTCTTTTTTTTTTTTACATTTGTTTCTATTTAAGTTCGCTTTGCCAACATATAGTGTAACACCCAGTGCTCATCCCATCAGAGTACGTCATTTCTTAACAGCAGAGTGTAACAACTATAATGAAAATATGCACACATATGTATACATATACTCACATATGAATATATGCACATGTGTGCATAATACATATTTATCATGTACATTTCTATATACCCTTATGCAAGTATTCATATATGCAATAATTTATACGCCTTTATATGATACACACACATATATATTCAAAAGTAAATTTTTCCTCTTTAAAAAATTTTTTAAAAAAGATTTTATTCATTTATTCATGAGAGACACAGAGAGAGAGAAAGAGAGAGGGAGAGACACAGGCAGAGGGAGAAGCAGGCTCCATGCAGGGAGCCCGACGTGGGACTCGATCCCAGGTCTTCAGGATTAGGCCCTGGGCTGAAGGCGGCGCTAAACCGCTGAGCCACCCGAGCTGCCCTAAACTTTTCCTTTTTAAACAAAATTTTTATTTCTACATCACTAATCAAACTCCCCCAGAATACATTTGGAAAACTCTGATCTCTGATTTGATTTTTATATGCATCTTTCAACTACACAAACATTGCTCAGGTATACAATAAATCCTATGAGAGCAGAGTTTTAAAATTTTGTTTATATAAACAGGAATGGAGGAAACAAACTATCTCTAATAGTAGAAGATATGGTCATTTATGTAGAATATCTCAAGTATTGCAAAGAAAGAAATGAGTTCAGCAAGGTTGCAGGATACAAGATCAATGCACAAAAATTAATTTGATTTTTATATATTAGTAATAAATGTGTGGAAGCTGAGATTAAAAACACACTGCTATTTGTGATCACTCTAAAGATGCAACACAGGTATATACTTAACAAAATGTATACGGTATTTGTACACTGAAAATGATAAGAGGCTAATAAGAGAAATCAAATAAGACCCAAATAAGTAGAACAAACTGCCATGTTCGTGGACTAGAAGACTCAACATAAGGAAAATGTCAATGTTCTCAAAATTGACTTGTAGATTGAATGCTACACCATCAAAATATTAGAGAGGGAGACAAACCACGAGAGACTCCTAACTCTGGAAAACGCAGAAAGGGCTGTGGAAGGGGAGGTGGGCGGGGGGTTTGGGTGACTGGGTGATGGGCACTTGGCGGGATGAGCACTGGGTATTATACTGTATGTTGACAAATTGAATTTAAATTTAAAAAATGTAAAAAAAAAAAAAAAAGGTCCTACCAAGGTATTCTAGCCATAGACACGCCTATTCTAAAATTTATGTGAATGGCTCATGCCCTAGAATAGTTTAAATAATCTGAAAAAGAAGAAGAAAGAGGGAAGTACCACTGTCCCCAATATTAAGGCTTACTATATAGCTTCAGTATTCAAGACTATGGTATTGGCAGAAGGCTAAATACATAGGTTGATGGAATAGAATAGCAAGAAACAAAACCCAAAAAACAAATTTAACCCACACAAATGTGCTTCACTGAGTTTTGTGAAGGTATCAAAGCAATTCATTTAAGGAAGAATATGCTTTTGAATAAATTATGTTGGAGCATTTGAACAAACAAAAAATCTTGACCCAAGCCTTTCACCCACAAAACATTTATTTTAAATGGATCACAGGCTTAAACATAAAATGCAAAACTATTAAAAGTCTAGGAAAAAAAACCATTATAGTCAGAAATGTTCAGCAGCATCTAGGGCTAGTGAAGAAATTCCCGACTTGACAGTAAATGTTCAACCAATGAAAGGAAAAAAAAAAAACTTGTTAAATCTGATCTTATCAAATCACAAATATGTACTCAGTAACAGTTCATATGAAGAGGATAAAAGACAAGCTACAGACTGAGAGAAAATATTTGCAAACTGCATTCCTGATAGAGGCCCAGTATTCAGAATATCCCTCAAAACCCAAAAGTAAAATAATAAAATAAAATAAAATAAAATAAAATAAAATAAAATAATAAAATAAAATAAAATAAAATAAAATAAAATAAAATAAAATAAAATAAACAATCCCATTTAAAAACAGCCTGACCACTTGAGCAGACATGCCACCGAAGAAGCTACATGGATGGCACAGAAGCCCGTGACAAGAGGCACAGCATCATGAACCATTAAGAGAATGGAAACTAAAACTAAGGTAAGATACTACGAGACATCCATCAGAATGGCTAAAATAAAACAGTAAGGGTGTGAACACCATGTGCTGGTGAGGATGCAGATAACATCTCTCCTGCGAAGCTGGCGGGAAGGCAAAATGTTAGTCATTGTGAAAACAGATTCTTATAAAACTAAGTAGACAACAACCACGCAAGCCAGCAATTATACCACAGGTCCTTCATCCCTGGGATATGAAACCTGTGTTCAGGAGAACACGGGCACAGGCAGGTTCATACCAGTTTTTTGGGGGTAATAACCTTCCAACTGGAACCAGTCTAGATGCCTTTGAGTCAGGGAAGGGTTAAACCAAGGGAGGATACATCCGTGGCATGGGAGAGTTCTGGGCAACAAAACACAACAGACTCCTGATACACCGAGCAATCTGTGCTAGGCTGAGGGGAAGTAGCCAGTCCCCAAGGGCGACATAGCACATGATTTCATCTGTAGAGCACTTTGTAAGGACAGAGCTGTAGAAATAGAAATGAAGAACAGGCCAATGCTTGTGGGGGGTGAGAGGCAGCTGACGTCGGGGGAGGGTTGTAGATGGGCGGGAGGAGGAATCCTGGTGTGATGGGAAAGATGAGCATCCTGCGGTGGTGGGCACGTGAATGTATACATGTGAACAAACCACACCTACATGCACACACGCACGCACCTACCCACACGGACTTGGAAAAACTAGGAAATCTGAGTGAGATTGGTGGCTTGTATGGCTATACCGAATTTTGGTGTGCTGTTACTTTAGTTTTGCCAAATGTTGCCACTGGGAGAAACTGGATACGGTGCATACAGTATTTCTCTGTATTATTTCTTACACGTTCATGTAAATTTATAATTGCCTCAGTAGCAAACATATCCATTAATCAGGAAGGATTCTTAAAAAGGCACTAATCCAAAATATTTGAAAAAGCAATTCTGTGAGTAAGTTCCTTGACAAATCCCAAAGGGGCGGTTCCTTCCACCAAGGTACAACTCCCCGGCCTCCCAGCTGTCTTCCCCGCTGCCCACGTGTCTCCCGGGGTCTCTCAGCAGCTTCCTTAGCTCATGAGTCTCTGGTCTCTGGCAGATTCACAGGTGAGGATGGATGAGATCACACAGCCCATCTCTCTCCCTTTGCAGCAGAAGAAACTTCCTCCTGGGATGGAGCCCAGACCAGACTCCCTGGAGCTCACGATTCTCCCCCGTGTCTGCCGGTCTGTCCTCTCTCTGTGGCCCTCTGATCGTCTTCACGTTCCTCCTTAACTGACCATAATACAGACCTGAAAAAAACATGCTTATCATTATTGAATAGTTCCCTATTTCTTGTTCTTAAATATGTACACAGGGAATTGTATATTTCTCTAAGGCTATGTGAAATTATTATTGCTTTGCTTATAAGAACCATCATTTCCTTTTCTCATAGTGAACGATCCTAGAACAGGATAAACATAAATTTGAATGCCATCACTAGGTATGCCATCTGTGTACTCTTGCAAAAAAAACCACAACACAATAACAAGAGTTACCAAGTTAAACAGGACAGCTCTGGGAAGTGTACACCCAGCTCCGGAGACTGAGTTCCTTTGTTCCTCCAAATCAGTGGATTTTGTCAAATATTTAATTTCCAATAAATAAGTGCAATTTGGCTTCACTGAAAGACTTACTTGAAGAAAATGTCACTGCTCCAAGGTGAACTTTACTGGTGAAATTTGCAAGCAATTGTTCAATGGTATGCGGATTATAATCAGGGAATTCTGTCGAAAGTGGCAATATGACTCTAGAAATCAGTTGTGGTGAAAACCAAAACCACTACTTTTAAAAATAATTTCAGCAGTTTGGAAAAATGAATATGGATTCCTTCTTTGGTTATTGATGTCAAGAAAGTTAAAACACTAAATGAGTCTGAAGTATGTAAGCTCCAGGAAGAACTTTCCTCCTGGCAATTATCTCAGATTTACAGTCCAATTTTCCTTGAAACAATCTTTATTTTTTTTTTAATTATTTATTTATTTATGATAGTCACACACAGAGAGAGAGAAAGAGAGGCAGAGACACAGGCAGAGGGAGAAGCAGGCTCCATGCACCGGGAGCCCGACGTGGGATTCGATCCCGGGTCTCCAGGATCGCGCCCTGGGCCAAAGGCAGGCGCCAAACCGCTGCGCCACCCAGGGATCCCTGAAACAATCTTTAAAACACTAGAACTAGCGGGTCAGGAACGTGCATCCGTGGAGGGCAGGCTGTAGCCTGTTTGAAAGAGAAAGGGGTCAGGGTCCAGCGGTCAGCAGACGGGCCATGGAATAGCACAGGGTGTGACGCCGGCAGGTGCCCGGTATCTGTGTGTCTGTGGGCAATCACTTAAGCCCCCAGCCTCTATTTCTCAGCCTGTAAAATGGGACTGTTTAATAGGTACCACCTCTGGAGGAATGTCATAAAGATCAAGTAACAGGTGCCTGACACAGAAGAAAGAAATGTTTTGTAATATAAATGCTGCCATTGTTATTTAAGCAGATGACACTAAAATAAATCAATGTTTATTGATAAAAATATAATCTCCATGATAAAAGGAGATTAAACAGTACAAAGGAGCATACAGGGTGAGATGAAGAACATTTTTAAATTTTCTTCACCTTATCTGACAGCTTCTCCGGAGAACTATCTTGTCTCCATAGATAGTCATTATTAAATTGTGTGTGCATGCACAATTCCAGAGCTATCCGGTATATATTCAAGTATTTATTACCCTTAAAAAATATGTATGGAGCACCCCCTACCCTTAGTTCTGACCCTCACTTTTTCTCGCTCAATTATAAGTCCTAAAGACTGTTCCATATCAATACGTATAGATCTACCTTTCATGGCCTTTCTACTCTCTTGAATCTTGCTCATTATATTTTTCTTGGAGGGAAAGGGAAAGTTGCTTTCTTTAATCCTCATGATAACTATTGGTGTGCACATCACCAGTCTCCCCATTTTATAAGGAGTAGAGTGGGGAAACAAACGTTTCTTTTAAAAAAAAAATTATCTATTTACTCATGAGAGACACAGAGGCAGAGACACAGCCAGAGGGAGAAGCAGGCTCTCTGCAGGAAGCCTGATGCAGGACTCGATCCAAGACCCCAGGATCACGACCTGAACCGAAGGCAGATGCTCAACCACTGAGCCAGTCAGGTGTCCGCAAACAAAAGTTTCTTAACTCATCGAAGGTCAGTCGGCAGTAACATTCAAATCCAGTTCTACTTAATTCCAGAATTGTCCTATTAAGTGTAAGTTAATAATGCTTCCCAACAGGGGTGGATGGATGCAAAATTCTTGGAAGTTTCTTCCATCTGGCTGCTCTGAAAGCTCTTGCCCACGTGTGTGGGTGCATGACAAGAACAGAGCTGCATTTTGGGGCAGAAACTTTCAATTTCTAAGGAGAAGAGGCACTGAGAATTTATTGCTATTGCATGACTGACCCATTGCAATTTTTGGAGTGAATAAAATAAAAATGCTCATTTAGAATATCTATCATTCCCAAAATCTTTGGAAGCAAACTGGCATGAAAAGAACTACAGAGAAGAAGACTGTATTTCCATTCTGACTGCATTGACCAAAACGAGGAGCTCGATTGGTCCTCAGGATGGCTCTAGCTTTATGTCTGCTTTGCATTTAACAAATACAAACCCCGGAAATCCCAGGGACTTGGTTTACTTATTTGTAAATGAGTGTTCTTGTTGAATCCACTTCACGATATTATTAGGAGAGAAGGTCCTAAGATAAGAGATATAAATACACTAATTGCTTAGGAAAACAAACATAGCTGGGTAGTAAAATTCACATACAAAGTTTTCTTTGCTTTGACACATGCAGAGAAAAATTAAAGTGTAAATATAGGACCTCACGAGAGCAGAGAAAGAGGATCCCAGTGCTTGAATGGCAAGAAAAGGCAACAGAACCAGATTCCACTTGGTAAAAAGTCAGTTTTCCTACTTTGCTCCAGTCAAAGTACCCACATGTGGAGGGAAGGGAAGTAGGAAGTAGAGCAAATTTTGGAATCGGGAGAGGATTTAAATCTGAGTGGAGAACACCTGCTTGCTCAGAAGACCTGAGGACCAGATGTCTTAGCACCACTTCTCTATAATCCTAGACACAGAAGAGCAGGAGGGTGACCCTCGAAGGGCGGAGATGGAGTTCCTGCCATCCTTGGTGGAAGGGGCTCCGAAGAGATACTAAGATGTAGAACAAAAGTAAATTGTCCTAATCCTGGATTTGTAGAGTGGGACCCAAACCCGCCCTACAGGTGAGCATCCGAGATCCTGACGGGATTTGAGGATCCTGGTTTCCCTAAGCAGCAGAAACAAGCTCTTCTTTGCTGCTTGCTGCTAATCCTGCAAGCTCCAGCACAAATAAGCAAGCTGATTATCTGATAGCAGGAGACAAAACCTGGCGGTAAACAACAGGAAAACCCTTGCGTGAAACTAAATCCTTCGTTTCATGGTCCCTTTCTTCATGTCTGCTGGGCCATTTGGTAAGAATCTTGCTGGTGGCCTCAACCCCTGTCCCCCCAGCACCTCTTTGTAAAGCACAATCCCAGGTAGGGTCCTCCGCAGCCAATGTACCTGTGGTTCCATTATTAGGATGATTGCTGCCTCCATAAAGCCAGCCAGAGCGCACTGTTTGTTATAATTATAGTATCGTAATAAAAAAGCATCTTCAGTGAACAAAGCTGTCACCCATGTCTGCTCGGATGAGATTTTATGTCAGGAATTAGCAATGACCAGCATTCATCTCTACCCAAGTACTCAGAGAGCCAAGCATTCAAAGACCAGATCCAGGCATTAATCATTGTAGATTTTTTTGTTCTCTTTCCCAAGATACACTTATTTTTTTTCCCACCTCTTCAAGAGACCCCCAGATTCTCACACCGTCATTAACATCAGGCTCTTGAAGGTCATTGCTGGTGAGACCCTAATAGTCAAACTCTGTGGTTCGGTCAGGTGTCTCTACAGGGATCAGAGTTTTCTGGACATTTTCACTGTTTCAGGACATGTTCACTGAAGTCTTCCCACACCAGGACCCAAGGCCTGGAACCTGGAAAAATGACTGTGGCTGTGAAGAGAAGGAGCCCAGACTAAAGTATATTTTCCTGCCTCTAAATTGCTCATATGTTCGTGTTCATTTCAGGACACCTTTGGAGGAATAAATAAACATGCTACCGTGAGAAACGATAGTAACCTTTTATGCAGCAGAACTTCCTTATTTCTGAAAAGCTGTTAGCGAATCAGTGACATATTTGCTTCCCATAACCTCTGGATGAGACTCATGGGAATGGTCTGATCCTCAGTATTGGTGCTGGCCTCATCGGTGCTCCCGTCTATCCAATGGTCCTTGGATATGGTATTTTACCTGCTGCATTTTATCGATGTCCATTCTGAGGCTAAGAGGTGTGGGATTTTTCTGAATCAAATATCTAGACATCGATGGGCTCACAGAGCGACCTGTGGGCCCCATTTTCGGGACAGGCTGATTTTTGTTTATTTTTTTTAAGATTTTATTTATTTATTCATGAGACACACAGAGAGGCAGAGACATAGGCAGAGGGAGAAGCTCTCTTTGAGGAGCCTGATTCGGGACTTGATCCCAGGACCCCAGGATCATGACCTGAGCCAAAGGCAGACGCTCAACCACTGAGCCACCCAGGTGCCGCCGGGACAGGCTGATCTTGCCACACACCTGGATCCGTGTGTCCAGACAGAGCTGTTAGAGCAGCTGAGCCAGTCCGCCCCAGGGTCTTGCAACGCCTTCCCCAATTTTTTACCATGTCTCTAGAATGTGATGCACTTCTACGTTCCACCTACAAACCAGAGTCTTTTTTTATAAGTCACCATTGACCTGATTATTGGAAAAATGTAAGTGTTCCCAGAGGCGGATGGGTGGAATAAACAAGCCATAAATAATGGATTTGTTATTTAATTAGTTTATTCTCCCACATGTTTAATGGGGGAGCTAGGAAGCCAAGTGAAGCTGATGTAAACGCGCGGCTCACAAATAAAGGACTTACTTAGCTGGTCAATTAATTAAAAGGCGCCGGGGCTGCGCAGGGCTGAGTGCTGTGTTTGTCTCAGAGGAGGAGGGGGAGGCAGCCCCAAGTGCAGCCAGGCCCAGGTCACTGCTGGGGAGCACTGTTTTTAGGAACACGCTCTTCCTAGTTTCTATCTGCTCATGGAAATCTCCACTTCTGATGACTGTGGTCACCAAACGTGTTGGGGTTTTTCTCCTCATCTAGCAATTCTGTGACATGCTGAGCGATTCTAGCTCCCAGAGCTCAGGAAAATAATTTTGTTACTGGGTGGCCGATTTCTTATGACGGACACAACTCAGCAGCATGTGGCTGGAAGAGACGCATGGAGCAAGGGGTTTGGAGCTTCCATGCTTCCTGGGTGCTCCCCTCGCCTCGCATACCCACCTGCTCACCAATCTGGAAGCTCTCTGAACCCCTCCTTTTGTGGTTTTATGGAGGCTTCATGGTGTATGAATGATTGATCGAGTCACTGGTCATTGCTGATCGATTCTGTCTTCAGCCCCTCTCTCCTCCCTGGGGATGGTTCCTCCAGCAGCCAGCCCTTATCCCTTAGGATGTCTAGGATCTTTCCAAAACTGAGCTCATTAACACAAACTCAGGTGTGGTTGAACGAGGTTTGTCATGATTAACAAAAGACTCTCCTTTGAGCTTTACTGCTCTGACACAATCTCAAGAACTAAGGACAAAACCCAGATACTCTAAACAAGATGCCCCTAGTGCTCTAATCAAGTAAGGAATTGCAAGAGGTTGGGGAGCCTGTGCCAGCGATGGGGGATGAAGATCAAATATCTATTTCTTATTATAAATCACGATATCCCTAATACATCATGTGAACCTCTGGGAGTTTCTCTCAGGAGCATGCAGTAAACGGTAACTGAGCAGAGCTGCAGGATCTAAAGTCTCATAAAGTCAGAAAACATCCCATTTATTGGGCTCCTGCTGTGTGTCAAGTGCCAAAGAGAAGTGACACGGGATGCTTGTTAAAAATGGTAAGACAGCTTGTACTCAGACTATACTGCAGGAGGGGAGACAGGTTTCAGCATAAAGTGAGCTCAGCTCCCCTGAAGCAAAAGGCAGGTGGCCTTTTAAATGCTTGATGCACTTGAGTGCAAGGTGAGATGCCACCTGCGTTTGCTAACTGGCTCTGGACGGGAGGCTCCTCCCCTCCCACAGGGACTGGGCCACAGGGGCCCCATCCTCGTAGATGCTTCCATCTCCAAGACTCTTAGGTCCTTGAGAAAGATGTTCATGGACTGTAAAACCGGCAGGGGGGTGGGAGATTTGTGTCTCCAAGGGGCAGAGAAAGCATCTACAACTGTAAGCTTTCTAAGGAAAGGCTCTGAGAAAGGAGAGCTTGGGCCCTGTGTCAGGACTGGACAAAATCGGCTGAGCCCCCGTGTCCTTCCCTGGGGGTCTGAACTCAGGCAACTGCAAGTATGGGGTAGGGTTCCCCACAGTTTAGTATGCTGCCAGTCAAGGACAAAGAAGGATGTTTATGGGCAAAACGGAAGATGAGTATCTTGAATTCTCTCTTTGTCATGCACGTCTTCAAGGCTATTTGTCAGACATGTAGGCGGACTGACAATGGAACCTGTTTTCTCCACTTGGATGAGTTCCATCTGCATTAGGACTTTCCCAAAACGTGACTGGCCATTGTATCAGTGACTGTCATCCCCCAGATGGAGGGAACTTGGTACAGCATCAGGCATACAGCGAGCAATTTTTCACATGTTGTACTGGATTGATGAGTAGAGAAATTGTAAAATGTTTTCCTCCTAATCTGTTGATGTTGAAGAGCCTGGATTAACCAGAAGGAATCTCCATTAAAACAACTGACTTCTTTTTCTAAAGCGCCTTCAGGGTTTTGAGCATTGGAGACCGGGGCAAATCCCAGCACGTGACATTCCAACATCCTTTCTCTGTTTATCAAAGCCGGCGGCATCCTCCATTAGCAGCACATTGTAAAAATTCTGAAATAATACAAGTTTCCAGCAAAATGGCTCAACAATCCAGGTCGCCTCTGCTCCATTGCCCTCAATTCATCTCTTAATTATGAACCTTCTCAGACTCTTAACAACTAATGGGTTCTTCCTCTTGGTGTTCCTAAGAGGATTGTACTCTGATTTGGAATGGGGAAGCCAACATCCTTGGTGCATGTTATTTATCACCAGTTGGGATAAATCCAACGCCTGGCACTCGCCAGGAAACAGTGTTGTGAGTATCCATTGGGGGGAAATCTTAACCCACACGGAGCAGCAATTGTTGCTTCTGTATACTTCACTGCCCCTTTCAAAGTGGCGACATCAGAGAATATCAGGATTCCCTCTGAACTAATGCTTCTGTTTCTCTGCCCCTTGGTTTCATCCAGATCAAAGGAATTCCAGCCTCCCTGGATCATTAACAACAGGGTGGCCAACTCATGCGGAATGCACGGTCCTTTCTAATCATAATCAGCCGTTCCAAAGTTATTCTGCTTGGGTTTTTCAGCTGGGCTGCAGAGCAATGTCTTTGAGGATCCAGAAGGAAGACAAGCATCACTTCAAAGTAGTACTTTAGAAAGGCCAGGAGTAAGACAGGGGAGAACACTTGCTCCATGCTGGGGATGGGAAAGATTAGTTGATGGAGACTGTCTGATTTTACTGTAATTCCTCTTCTTTCTGATGCTACAGAGATCCCAGGGGATCTCTCTGTCTTCCCGTCCTTCCCTCCTCCTCTCCCTCCTCCCCTCCCTCCTTCCCTTTCTTCTTTTCTTCCTTTTCCTTTCATTCTCCTTTTTCCACAATTGCTTGCATCTCTTCCTTGGGGAGCTCTCTGCTGGGTACTGGGATCAGGGCCATCAATCTGGCACACCCCTGTGCCCTAAGGACCTATGGCTCAGGTAATGCGTGAAGTTCTTTTTCTGATATTAACTTAAATTGCCTTCCTCTTAATACATAAACAATTCATGTATATTTGAGATAAACCAGACAATTCGTATTTCACAGATTCATCTACATCCCATGTCACGTCTTGCGTCGCCCTTCCCTGTGGGGCTACCGCGCACCCTCACCTTCTTGAACTTGGGTGTGTGCATGCTCTGGTCAATGAAAGAGGCATCTGACTAACTTGCATTGCTTTTATGGAGAAGCTGTCAGAGGTAAAGTGTGTTCAGCTAGGTCCTCTTTTTCCCTGGCACAATGACCAGCAGCAGTCTGGGCAGTGGCTGCTCAGCTATCCTGGGTTCTAGAGAGACAAAACTGGGAGCTGAAGCCATAGCTGACTCACAATAGAAGTGCAATGCAAGTTATCTTGTGTTGTGAGCCATTAAAATTCAGCAAAACCTAGCTTACCCTGACTGAGTGGGTGGATGCATAGAAGAACGGCTAGCAGTAATCCTGCCATAGCCACCGCTCTGATGTCTTCTCTGGAGCTCCTTCATCCCTGTTCTACCTCTACGACTTCATAGACACTTCCTATACACACATGTTGTGTGTATATGTAATATGTATCAAGCCACATTATATATATATATGTATATATATAAATATATATATAAACACACACTATATAATATATATAATATATATATTATATATATAAACACACTACATTCGCGTGTGTTTGTGTATGAATCTAGGATACATACGTGTTGAGGGAGACATAGAGCTATGGACATAAAGGTAGGTGTAGCTAGACTACAAGCAGGTCGGTAGACACACAGACAGGTATGCAGGAAGATCAAGATCTGTACTCTCAGATCCCATCCACACTCACACCTATTGGCCCTCAAGAAATTCTTATTGAACAAACACAGTAACGCTTGACTCCTAGGTACGGAGGGCTGCTTATGCATTCATGAGTGTGCACTTGCTCCAGGCAAGGCAAAATATCCATGTGTTCTTTCCTGGTACGTGGCTTGCTGATTGACCCTGGAAGCTTACTTATGTTGGATGAATATTTATGAAAACTGCTTTAATTAAAATATTAAAGCCTCAAGCTAAATTAATTGGGCTCAGGAAACAAAAAAGAAAGCGAACCACAGACCACTGGCATCCTAGAAGATAACAAATGAGAGCAGAGGTTGTCTTTGTTCAGAGCCACAGCAAAATAACTCAGGAGTTACAGATTTAGGGAAGGGACTTACCCTGAAAGCATTTCTAAACCAACAGACTTTGAAAGCACATTTGCCATCTTGACCATTGGCCTGAATCACCGGGGGTGGGGACAGAACTGGCTTTAAATGAACATCCTTACACGCTCCTACTCAACAGGCACTGTTGCCAGCCAAAGGGCCACATCCCACGGGCCTGGATGATACCGGCTCTACTTTTGTTTGGTCCCCGGAAACCTGCAGGATGCATGAGGAGCCTTGTTCCCTGGCCTCACAGAATTAAGTCAGTTTAATCTCAGTGCCAACCATATTTACCACCAGCTTCCCTCTCTACTCATTTTTGGGAAAATAAAATCTAAATATCTATTTAAAAAATATTTTATTTATTTATTCATGAGAGACATAGAGACAGAGGTAGAGACATAGGCAGAGGGAGAAGCAGGCTCCCTGTGAGAAGCCTGATGTGGGACTCGATCCCAGGACCCCAGGATAATGACTGGAACCGAAGGCAGACACCCAACCACCGAGCCATCCAGGTGGCCTGGATCTAAGTATCTATACAGGATTCATAAAAAAGGTGAATTGAGGGGAGTTCTGTTTTTCTTTACCCTCTGTGGCTGTTATGTTGATTTTAGATCTTATTCTCTCATCAGAGTCCCAGACCAAAATCTCCCCCCATAAAGTAGCACAAAGCCTCCTATGTCCCGGGTGCTGAGGTGGGGGTACCTGTCACATGGACCTTCTTGTTTTTCCCTCATGGATCACAACTCTGAGAAGGTAGACGTGACCTTGGAGTCCCCTGTATTTCCAGTCCAAATTTACATTTTGAGATGGTGGATTGAGTCTTCTGTACCTGGCCTATCAGGGGAAAGCCAATCGAGCTCCATTCTAAGCACCCCTTCATTTGCCAAGCAACATCTATGTCCTCTTCCTGCAGGTCTCAGCACATGAGGGTGCTGGAGGGGGAGCGGTGATGCACATGGAGACTTGTGTCAAGGGCACCCACAGTGTGTGCTCGTAGGGGCGGCACCACAGCCACACTGGAAAGGTCTCATCTCTCATTTCAATAAAGATGAACCTCATATTTCGTGGCTCAATTATTTATCTTTATTGAATTTGAGGCTTCACGTACATAGAAAATTCACCCTTTTATTGCAATGTTTGAGGATAATTAGAAGGCACTAAACCAAATGAATGAATCATCACAATATTTTTAATTAAATATTACCATGTGGAGACACTTGAGAGGATTTTCATTATTTAGAGACACAAACGGGCAGAGATTTCAATTATGTCTAACAATATCTTCTACTTTCGACATTAAAAAGTGCCATTGAGATAAAAATGCAATTCGCCCTATTGATGCGATTTTGAGAACAATTCGTTTGCTTTTCATTCACTTTATTGTATCCCTTCAAAATTCGTTGTTGGCAGTCAATTAAAAGTATTAAAAGACTAAAATTTTAGGTAAGAAAACCTAACCATGGTGGCTACATGCAAGCGTTCCAATCCTCAGAGGAAAGAAAGTTGCTTGAAATCTGAATGGCAAAAAAAAAAAAAAAAAAAAAAAAGAAAGAAATCTGAATGGCAAGATAAATGAAAATATACAGCCGTGTAAAAACTGCACACGGATGTCCACTGCATCACTCACAATAGGCAGAAAGTGAAAACAACTCAAACGTCCATCATGGCATGAACAGGTAAACAAAACGGCATATGTCCACGCGACTTAAAAGGAGCAAAGCTCTGACACCTGCTACAGCATAGATGGGCCTTAGAAGCCTGGTGCTCAGTGAAAGAAGTCAGTCATGTAAGCTTGCATGGGCTGTGTGATCTTTCTTATGTAAAATGTCCACTCGAGGCCAATCCCTAGAGATCAGAAAGTGGGTTAGGGGTTGTCAGGAAAATGGGGCGAAAAGAGATTCAGGAGTGACCCTCATGGTTAGGAGGGTGAGCCTAACGATCTTCTTCTAAAGTGATGGATATATTCTAAAATTAGATTGTGGTCTTGGTTGTACTCCTTGGTGAATTTAGAAAAAAAAAATTGGCTTGTGTTTTCATTGGGTGAAATTGTATGATATGTGCCTTATATCTCAACAAAGCCATTTAAAATGGTATTGACAGACAATGGTAATCATAGTTATCCCAAATGCCACATATAACTTTAGAAAAACACATTACCTTATTTAATTTTTCAGCAAAAACCAAATCTAATCATATATCTTTCTTCACATTCAAAATTAAAATGTCAGTTATGGTGTATTTGGTATTGCTTGTGCGGGTTTTACTTTGCTCTGTCTCTTTCTATTTCTATCTCTACCTTTATATATCTATATCTATCTATCTCTATTTCTTTTAAAAAAACATTTAAAAAAAGATTTTATTTATTCATTTGAGAGAGAGCATGAGCAGAGGGGAAGAGGCAGAGGGAGAAACAGATTCTCTGCTGAGCGGGGAGCCCTATGCAGGACTCCATCCCAGGACCCGGAGATCACGACTTGAGCCAAACGCAGATGCTTAACTGACTGAACCATCCAGGCACCTCTGTCTTTGTCTCTCTATCTCTGTCTCTATCTATCTCTATCTCTATCTCTATCTCTATCTCTATCTCTATCTATCTCTATCTCTATCTATCTCTATCTCTATCTCTATCTCTATCTCTATCTCTATCTCTATCTCATCTCTCTCTATCTATCTCTATCTCCATCTCTCTTTCATTTCTTCTCTTGGCAAGGATTCCTTTGATGAAAACACTATCAGTGGGTCTTTGTGGCTCAACAGATAGAAGGGTCATACTTCTTATCTGCAGTGTTTTTTCTATGGCTTTGATATGAGCATCACAACAGGAATGACCTTCATGAGATGAAAACAAGGACTATAGATCTTTACACGTGTTTATGTCTGAGTGCTAGTGTCACAGCCTCTCTACACTGTTTCTAGGTCCTCCTGAAAATAACCCAGCCATGAGAACTTGATTCTGAACTTTGCAACAAAATTAAAATAATTTATTAATAATAGCCTATACTTCTAAAGCACTTATAAACCACAGACAGTTGAGTCAATACTCATTTAATTTTCAAAATAACTTTATTAGCTTTATCCTATTATTGTGCCTACTTAAGTGAAGATAATTTGGTCTAAATTAATTTTTGAGAATTAAGAGAATTACATAGAGTTGCCCTATTAACTTGATGGAAAGATTTTTACAGACAATTCATTGCTTTTAATACTGCTTTTTGACTCAGTTAATTTGGGATCATATTAGTGGGTTTCTTTAAACCAAATTTTCTTTTAGTGCACATTTGATAAATATAGATTTTAGCATGTAGATATTGATTTTCTATCATTTAAAGCAAAATGGCCTAGCTACTCATTCAGTCCAGTAAGAATTTGCGTTTGCAATTCTGAGTAGGATTTTTCATTGACACAGGGGAGATGAGAAGATGGCTCATCTCCCCTGTGTACATATTGCATATTGTGTATATGTATTGTACATTGTGACACATGTCATATATTGAGTATATATATAGTGTGTGTATATATATATATAGTGTGTGTGTATATATATATATATATATATATATATATATATATACTACATGGGGAACCTAACCTCAGAAGTCTTCAAAGTAGTCAATACATATTTGTCCCATGGCGGTACATGTTTTCTGTACCCAAACATCCCTGGAAAGTATCCATCACATGTCCCCTCTATCCCCAAAGGGATTGGATGCAATCTTATTTCATACCAGAGCAGGTGGTGGGCAGGAAATACTTAGCATACACAATTAGCAACTATCACAAAGTAAACCACAGCTGAGAATGAGTAAACAGGAAAATATCTTTCTACTGCCAATGAATCAAATCTGAGCAGCCAGTTGCAGACTTGCTGTCATATAGAAAAAGAAAACCACTATTAATGAGGCCACTTCTTCTGAGGGGTCCCAAGCAGGGCAACTGAGCGCGTCCTGATGTACAAGTGCGGGGAGCAGCCTCTACCTTCAAGTTTGGCTGCCTGGGTCTCTGTGTGTAAAAGCTCTTTGCCCAAAAGAAAGCTCTTTGCTCCAGATTGTTCGCATGCTCTAATTTCTGTTCAATGTTTCAGAGAATTTACAGGTGCGAAGAGTGTTAGGTTCTCAGAGACCCAAAGAAGTGAGGCTGCTGCTGGAAATCTGTGCGTCACAGCTCGATTCTGATGTCAGGAGGGCATCAAAGACTCCAAAACCCACCTGGGCAATCAAGCTTAATGAAGTCAAACAATAGAATTGCAGTTTTTCTCATAAATAAACTATTTTATTCCAACATTAAACTGTGAGTATAAGCAGAAAATGGGTAATGCACAAATATGGCAGATCCTTGTCATGTTTCCCCTGTGATGTACTTCATTGCCAAATTTCTTGGAGGGCGTTACGCGATTGCAGGGACATTAATAAAATTAGACAAATCTTTTAGACAAAGATTGCCAATTTTCAAAATATACACTGTGTATATATGTACAGTTTGTGCCCAGGGCGCTGACCTTTGTGAGCTCCCTGCAGACTGTACTCACTTTCTGGTTTCCTGTTGGTTTCCACCTCTGGGGGCTTCTGCAGGATCAAGGTAAGAGATGAGGGCCCTGGAGCAGGTCAGCTCCCATAACGTCACTGCAGTCTTGTGACACATGAGAAATAAATGTGTGCTCATCCAGATGACCAAAGTCTGTCTCTCACTCACGTCTGGGCTTTGCCCCTATTCCTGGCTCCCAGCTCCCAGAGCTCTTGGGCCACAAGAGCCATGGTGCATCTTTGTTACAGGATTTGGTCCCCTGTCCTCAGTTCCTGAAGTCTTGCAGAGCCGGGAGGTGAAGGGGGTGTCTTGTTCCTCAAAACCAGCCCCTTGCTCCCCAGCTGGGTTTCTGTTAAGGTGATCTGTGGAACTCTCCTGAGGATGAGCACCAGCTGGTTGCCAGGGGAGCCAACTGGATGGAGGTTTGGAACTTCCCATCCCACCCGGTAGTTTCCAGGAGAGCAGAGGGGCTGGAGGTTGAGTCAGTCACCAGTGACCAGGGACTTAACCCATCGTGCTCATGTAATGACGCCCCCATAACAACCCCAAAGGAGGGGTTTGGAGATCTTCCATGCTGGGCAACCGGACTGCTTCCACTGCTATGGTGCATGGCCCCAAGCTCCAGGGAGACGGAAGCTCTTTCATTCAGAGCCTCACCCTAGGTCTCTCCCCATCTGGCTGTTGCTCTGTATCCTTTAACGTCCTTTTTCATGGATTGGTTACCTAGTAAGTAAACAAACGACTTTTCTGAGCTCTGTCAGCTGCTCTAGTGAATAAATCAATCCCAAGGTTTGTAGCTGGTTTACCAGAAGCACAGGTGGCTACCAGGACCTGCGACTGGCACCTGCCGTGGGGCAAGGGGCATCCTGGGAGACAGAGCCCCTCACCTGTGGGATCCCATGCCACCTGCAGGTGGACAGGGTCAGGATTGAGCTGAATTGTAGGACACCAGATGGTATCAGAATGTTGCTTCGATGTGTGGGGGACCCTCCCCCATTGGAATTTGTGATCAGACCCCTAGGAGTCTGTCTACCTCCCTGCGGTCCCCTCCTGCACCCAATCCCACAGCTCCCAGGCCTACTAGGCCCAGGCTCATGGTTTTTCTACACACTGTGAACACTTTACAAATAATCTCCTTATTGCACTGTCTTCATATTTTCCTCATTTGTACCAGAGATTTCCTGTTCTTGCTGGAAAGATTGTAGTCATCTTGAGTGTTTGGTTTTCTGTTCCCCAAACGTTACCACAGCAGAGATGTAAATACTCGTTGCAAACCACAATGACATTCTGCTTTCCTGTTAACATAGCCTTGAGGAAGTCAACTGCAAATTCTGATTTTCATCCTGCAGTGAGGGTCTTAAGTCCTTTTTTACATACCAACAAATCAGCTTTATAGAGACGTGAAATACCATCTGAACACTTTCAAGACATTGGCATCAAAGCAACGCGCAGTTTACAATCACTTAAGATACCCTTAAAGTTAGCAAAATTGTTATTTGTAAGAGAGGAAATTGTGTCCAAAGTATACATAGTTTCTCTGTAAATTATGGGAACAAAAGTTATTGCTACTATGAAATAAAATCAAAGTGCACAGTATCTGTAGAACTGGAGGGTACCTCTGGGACGAGGTGAGTGGTCTGGCTCCGGGCGTCTGGAGACCATATTGCAAACTCTGAGCTCTTCCAAGGGACGCTTTGGCGGCTCCTTCTGAATCTGGCTTTTCAGGTTGCTCAATCAGGCCAAGACTGAAGGATACAAATCCTTCCTCTAAATATTATGTAACCTGCAGACAAGTCATTCATATGTTTTTTTATTTTTTTTTATTTTTATTTTTTTCATATTTTTTTTAGATGTTTGCCAAAAATTCCTTTTTTTTAAAGAAATCAATTTCAGAGGTAGAGTTCAGTGATTCATCAGTGGCACATAACCCCCAGAGCTCATTGCCTCAGTGCCCTCCTTAACATGCATCACCCCACAGAAACGATTGCGGACACTCTTGATCAGTCGCTATCAGCGACATAACTCTGTCCTGCCCCTGCAGGTGGCTTCTGGTCTTCTCCTTCTTCTCTCCTCCATCTGCTGCCCTTGCCTTTCTCCCACTCGGTATCATCACACCTTTTGTGTTCATGTTGTGCCTTAAATGTGTTGGTGTTATTTTCTTGAACTTTCTGGGAATCCTTCCTGATGTGAATTTTTTTTTCTTTTGGGGCAGGGAGATGGATGGTCCCCTGGAGACAGTTAGGAAGGCCTGGACTGCCTGCGTGTCCCCACCCTTAACAGGCTGTCAGACTCCAGGCCAGTTGCCGGTTTGCTGGGAGGTGTAGCTCCTGTGCATGAAATGGGGCACATCGATCATTTACAGGGTTTTTATGAAGATGAAGTAAAGCAGATTCCAGTTGAACATGGAGGGCTTAACACACATTTTCACTCTCTCACCAGGGACAGGGAGAAGTTGACAGGGGGTGGACATACCAACATAGATCTGCCAGGGGAGGTAAAGACCAAAACACCTGGACAGTTGGTCTAAGGAGGAAAGCCTGTGCCTGCAGACAGGGTGGTCCTGGGAGCTATTGTGCTCCAGAGCCTCAGAAAGGCCCAGAAGTAGAGGCACCAGGTACCTTGGCAGATGGTGCAGAGACAACGCTGACCAGGATGACGTTTTTAAACATCTGGATAAGGACAGGGAGAGCCAACCTCCCTCCTGCTGCCTGGGAGTTTGCCCCCTGTGAGCGGTGGGAGGTGGGCATGGGAGCTGGACTCGGCCAGACCTGTGGGCACGCAGGCTCAGGGCACTGGGAATCAGGGCACTGGGAAGAGATGAGAGTCAGATTGAGCTCTCCTGAAGAAAGGGGTGAATAAGTTAAAGTCAACATCCTAACAGGTGGTTTAGCCCATTATGCACTTGGCTTTCAACACTGGAAACCAGACTGATGCCTTTCAAAGTTACCTCGCAGCAGGGACTAATCAGGTAGCCCTGGCGGACGACCTGCCCGCAGTGAGGTGTTGGGGTCCAGTGACCAATACCGCCTCCCCCTGCCAGTCACCCAGCAGCCAAACCCACCCAACCACAGTCCCGGGACAGACAGGCATTTCAGGAAGCACTGCCCTACATTACTTTCAGATACGGATGACATTCCAGACACTTCCAACCCTACAGCACAGACTAGAACACTAAACAGAGGAAAATAAATCCAGGGAAGACAAGAGAACACACAGGTGAAAAAAAAAATCCAATAAGTCAGCTGCTATCAGGCAGCTATCAATATGAATAGCCAAGTGCATCTTCGGGAAAGAAAAATAGGGTGTTATCGAAATAAAAGGAACATTCAGAATATGTCAGAGCTCATAGCTGTTCCAATTTGAAGATGGAAAAATGAAGCCCACAGGTTCATCCTCTTCTTACTGAAATCCTTCAAACGCCGCTTAAAAGAAAAATGAGAAATAAAGAGTCAAACTTCATCATCTATAAAGTCAGGAAACCAGTAAAGCTCCAGACCCTGAAAGGAAGGTGTCCTGAACCTCTGGTCATGGGTGGGGGGTGGTGCAGAGAAGAGCAGAAGAGATTGTAGGGTAGGTCTGGGGCAAAGCCTGGAAAAGTTTTTAAAAGTCAAGGGTCTCCCTGATGTGCACCCCCTAAATCATTTGTTTTAATAATGAGAACGGGGCATACAGGAGGGTGGCAGTGGGTTCCCCAGAATCCACTCAGCCTCAAGGCACCCTGGGGTCCTCGCTAAGTGAGAAGACACAGTCGGGGTGAGGGTAGTGGGCAGACTTTGGTGCAAAGCGCACACCACCGGGGCTGTTTTGGCGGGGGGAGAAGTCAGACTGGGTCACAGCATCCACGTGGGACAGTCTGGGTCTTTCTTAACCTTGAGCCTCCTGGATGCATTTTCCTGCCTTAATTAGGACATATCAAGCAGGAAATAGCAGAGGAGCTATGTAGAGGTATTCGGGGAGGGAGGGAGGCCCAGGGAGGGTGACGAATTCTCACCAAAACGAACTAGGTAGCTCATCTTGCATTTAAAAGGGTGCTTAGCTCCATAATGTCTAATTTGAGGTAAATGTACAAGAGACACCTGTGAGGCCTCATGTAGAGCAGGGGACACAAGTGGAAGACAAAAAGGTGCTTGGACCTGGGAGAGAAATTAAAAAATAAACAAAACCAACCTCACCCAAACCTTTTTTGCTCCTTGGTGACATGACACAGGCGTTTGTCCTTGAAAGCTCCCAAAGACTCGGAGCCTCCAGTTGCAGGACCAGCCTTGCTGCCCCGTGAGTGCTGCACTGTCCTGCCCACTCCAGTTGGTTGGGAGGCAAGGTCTCCACCCCAGGCTGTGAAAGGGTCACCGTCCTGGGATAGCACTTGAGCCTAAGAGATGCAGGGCATGGATTCTTGGGCAGATCACTCAGTCTGACGCATCAGTCCTCCTGGGGCAGGAGGGCAGGGCCTGGAGACCCATGAGAGAGGACAGCCGCCTCTCCATCAACCCAGGGGGCTCATTTTCCTACAAATGAGTGGTCCACAGGGGCGCAAGGCTCACGTTCTCACGTACACAGAGCTGTACCCTTAGGAGGGTAGGTACCTGGGCGAGAGTCCTAGCTCCACCACTCACCTCTGTGCCTTGGTTTGCTCCCCTACAAAGTTGGGGCGATGAGCACAGCACTGCCTTTAGGGTTTGGGGGACGTCTCGTGCTTGGCTTGAGATGCACCACAGTCTCAGGCATGTTCTTATCCTCGCTTATGCGAGCACCATGTTGGTGCAAGTGTGCAGAGGGTTTACACAATCTACCGTTTAATCTTTACACAAAGCTTTTGGAAAACCAATCATTTGCACAAAACCAAGTGAAGCCCAGAGATGAAATAGGGCCCAAAGTCACAAAGATGGAAAGAGCAGAGCTGGGTAAAGAGCCATGATGATCTGATCCAGAAGGGCTTGGAGAAGAAGGGGTCGTGAAGTTCCTACATCTTAGCACAGGGGTGAGGCGTGAGGGTGACCGTGACAGCGGAAACCCTGCATGGAGCCTCTTTTGTGGCCCATCTTTTTTCTCCGACCACTGTGACAAGTGTTCACAGGCAAGGTGGCTTAAATAATGCAATTTTGCCATCTTTCTGGGGGTCTGCGTCCACCTGGCAGGTTTCTCTGCTCTGGGTCTCAGATGGCTGAGGTGACGCTGTGGGCCACCTGGGTCCTGCTCCCTGCTTGGGGACAAGCGTCTTCCAGGCACACTCGGGTGGTAGGCAGGCTCCGGTTGCTGTAGGCGCAGCGCCGACGTCCTGGTCTCTTGCTAGCTGCCAGCCGGGGGCCACTCGTTGTCCCCACTCTCTCCAGCCCATGCATGGGGCCCCTACACCTCAGAGCCAGCAGGGGCACACAGCTCAAGAAAAGGAAAAACCTTTCTGCTTTTAAGGGTTCCTGCAGTTACATGGAGCCCATCCAGACCGACTGGGATACTCTCCCCACCTCAAGGTCCATAAAGTAATCACACCTGCAGAGCTCCTTGTGGCCTGGAAGCTAACGTGCCCTTGTGGGGCCGTCACTCTGCCGACCACACATAGTATGGGGTCACTACCTATGAGATATTACTGTGGCTGTTGGTATCACCCTTCATCTAATAGCTCATATGATACTTAAATCTCATTTAAGACATTCCTATGAAGGGAATTCTCATTATAGCAGGATTCCTTTCTCCACGACGGTTTTTCCCCAGATAGCTGATTCAGGACCTGCGCAGTCTCTGTTATAGGATGTGGCTGTGAAAAAGCAGGTATATATGCACGTGTAGGTAGACATAACTGCTGATGCGATGGAAATTTCCATCTTTTTATATAGAAAAACCCAGAGTTTGGGTCCTCCTGGCCCATCCCCTCCCTTGCAACCCACTGATTATTTCAGAAACAGCAGATGGCCCACCAGGCTCCAGAGGGACGAAGGAAGCCCAAAGGCATTATGCTCGTTTTGGGTTTGCTAAGCAGTATTCTGGACGTCACGTGAGTCTGGCACCTCCCACACCACAGACTGAGAAAACAGGTTTCCTTTTATGTATCTATATATACATATATATATATATATATTTTTTTTTTTTTGAAGGTGAAGAAAGGTACTTTCCCTAGAAGGGTCGTTTTGTTTCTGGTTTGCACCTTGCCACTGATTTAGTCGTTGCCGGGAGGTTCACAGACATGCAGTGCAGGGAAGGTGCCACCTGCGGGCTGTGCCCACAGGACAGGGAGGGTTGCAGGAGACCAGAGGAACCACTGTCCCTCGGGTTGTGGAGAGTGAGAGGGCATCTCTGCTCTAGGTTGAAGGTCAAGACAGGGTGTCCACTTGCCCCTTCTTTGCCCCAGAGCGCAGTCAGAGGCAGCACACCTTGGGTCCTGGCTTTTTGTAGCTGTGTGACCTTCAGAGAATCATTTAAAGTGCTCTGAGCCTCATTTTCTTATTCACTAAAGGGCATAATGATGATGCCAAGAGCTCCAGACTGAGCAGAGGGTGACATGGGGTGTAGTGCTTCCAAACAGTGCCTGGGACAGAGTAAGGTTGCAGATGTTGGTGAAAAGTCATGTTTTCTTTTAAATGTTTTCCAGGACACACATACACACACATACACATCAGTGTCTGTTGATGTCAACACATGGTTGTTTATTTGATAACTAAAAAGAAGGAAAGAAAGAGAAAGGAAGGGAGGGAGGAGAATGAGAGGGGATCATTTATTGCTTTATTCCTTTTTTTTTTATTTTTTAGATTTTGTTTATTTGTTCCTGGAGACACGGGGAGAGAGGCAGAGACACAGGCAGAGGGAGAAGCAGGCTCCCTCCAGGAAGCCCGATGTGGGACTTGATCCCGGGACCTGATATCAGGACCTGAGCCCAAGGCAGATGCTCAACCACTGAGCCACCCAGGTGCCCCTCATTTATTGATTTAAATGGAAACAATATACACTTTTTTTTTTAATTTTTATTTATGATAGTCACAGAGAGAGAGAGAGAGAGAGAGAGAGAGAGAGAGAGGCAGAGATACAGGCAGAGGGAGAAGCAGGCTCCATGCACCGGGAGCCCGACGTGGGATTCGATCCCGGGTCTCCAGGATTGCGCCCTGGGCCAAAGGCAGGCGCTAAACTGCTGCGCCACCCAGGGATCCCCCAATATACACTTTTAATAGTACAATTTCGCTTCGTCTTCTCCCTCTCCATATTGTGAGAACGTCCTTTGGCTTTACCACTTTCTCTTGCAACTTCCAATTCAGAACAGTGAAGCATCATCTGTAGATTTAAACGTTTCATTGAAAAAAAAAAAATCTCTCCTCCCCCCGACCTTTTATTGTAAAATATTAAATAACACTAATCCAAAGACATGTCTGTTTGCAATCCATTAGCCAAAAGTATTCCCTTTGCTTTCTACTAAAAAGTGAATTATTTCCTGCTGACAAAATATTGTTGCCAATCCCAAGATTGTTAATGAATTAAGCATGTTTGAGTGTCAATCATTGTCAGAGGGTTTTTGAGTAAAAGCTAAATTAATTGGCTATGTTCACTCTCTACTTTCTACATGCTTTTCATTTTTCGGGAATAAATGAACAGTTTGCTTGTGATATTTAATAAAAGCAAATGTCACTTTGTTAAGTGGTGCCATCTGTCCCATCAATCAACAGAGCACACAGGGGCAGCTGGATGGATGGTTCTGGGCCTTTGCTGGGTTGGGATGGTTGCTAACCTGGAGATTTGGTCACCATAAGATACACATGATAGATGTCACTCTAGTAGTCGAACGTGTTCCGATGACACATCTTTGCCTGGCAATCCCTCCAGCCGGCCTGCCTTCCCTGCTGTCCACAAGTCATAAATAATTCCAAGCCGACATTCATCTGTTTAGGGGGGCTGGCGCCTACTCTGTGGAAGGTGTCCTGTGAGAGACTCTACAGTCTCCCGTGGCCACCTGGGGCCCTCGAAGCTTCAAGTAGTGGAGGAAGCCTTGCACCGGGGCTAGAACTCAGGTCTGCCGGACGATGAAGTCCCTACCCTTTGCCATGTCACTGTCACCATCCAGTTCCTGCAGAGCTTCCGAGTCTTGCTGGTAGCAGAAGACATTTTCCTCTGTTGATGGGCTTTTGGGCTGTTTCCACATCTTGGCTATTGGTGTGTACGAACAATAGAATATTCTCCAGCCTCAAAAAGAAGGAAGTCCCACAATTCGTGACAACATGGGTGAACCTGGAAGACATTATGTGAAATGAAATGAGCTTTGCATTGTTTTGTTTTTCTAAACAAATGCTTTTGCCAAAATAAGTTTTTTTTTTTTTTTCTGAAAGTCATTTGAAAGACACTTCGTAAGGAAAATGGCCTAAGACTCAGGGAATGTGGATCCTAAACTCATAGTCTTTCTTGTGCCAAAAAGCTACTTTCTTTGGCAATTCCTATTTTTAGCTTTCTACAGAAGGGATCTTTTCCCATAAGTCATCTACCTTTCTCTCTCTATTCTTTCTTTCTTTCTTTCTTTCTTTCTTTCTTTCTTTCTTTCTTTCTTTCTTTCTTTCTTTCTTTCTTCTCTCTTTCTCTCTCTCTCTCTTTTTCTTTCTTTTCTTTCTTCTTTCTTCTTTCTTTCTTTCTTTCTTTCTTTCTTTCTTTCTTTCTCTCTCTCTCTCTTTTTCTTTCTTTCTTTCTTTCTTTCTTTCTTTCTTTCTTTCTTTCTTTCTTTCTTTCTTTCTTTCTTTCATTTCCAGGAAATGTTAGTTGGAAATGGGTCTTCTCTTTCTCTCTGTTTTTTAACATGTAAAGTTTTACATTCTTTAAACGTTTAATTTATTTTTTAAGTAAACTCAGCACCCAACATAGGGCATGAACTCATGACCCCAAGATCGAGAGTCAGGTACTCGACCAACTGAGCTAGCCAGGCACCCCAGAGATGCGTCTTTAAAAAAAAAAATCAAAGTAGATCTAATATGTTCAACAAAGTGTGTGTGGGGAGGGGGAGTAGTGCTCAGCCAGAGGTAAAGAGGAAAGTTCTCTCATATTCACCTACTATCTCACTGCAACCAATGATCCACACGTGGAAATGGCATCCAGGAACATGATGTCCCGGAGCAGACAGACAGAGATGGAGACAGAGAGAAAGAGGGAGAGAGTCAGTGGTGTGGTTGTTAGAAATGGGGCAACTAGCACTTTTATCACACCACACAAAGTCTTCTTGGCAACATTTGGCCAAATTTGGGCTGATTATTCATGGAACACAGTTGGCTTCCATGCTGGAGAGGAACCGAGAAACTACACCTGCCCCTAGAGGAAGGGAAGATTTCTCTGAAGAAAATCTACTGCCTGGCGATCAGAGCCCTTTTGTTGTTTAAAATCGGGGAGTCAGCTTCATGCTTGCCTCTGCCCTGTGCACACTACTCTGCACATGCTGCCTTGCACACACTGGAGAAAGCATCAGAGTGGACAGGAGCGTCCACACCTGCAGCCTCTGCTAAGCTGGCACACCTGGACAATGCCCCATGAAGAGGAAGACCTGGCCTTCTGGAGCCTGGCAGCTCTTAGCTGACCTTCTCTATAATTTTCAGATGGGCACAGGGTCCAGAGATTGATGAGTGTAGGCTGTTTTACAGAATTATTGATGTTTGAGGTAGCACAGTCAGTGAACTCTGAAACAGACATCATGCCTACAAACCAAATCCACCTAACTCTGGGTTTCTTGTTTGTGTTTTATTTTCTCTTAACTTGGTCTATCCAGTGCTTTACCACCACGGCTCCAGTTCAGGAGTTTCAAGAAATACTGAAGCCTAGCCCCTCCCCTCTGAAACTTAGACTCCCTGCTAGGAATGAGACCTGGACATTTGTGTTATTCAAACAACATTAGCTAACAACCTTTTAAAAGAGGTGGTATGTGGCAGACCAGATAGGAGATTGTCTTAAGCCAGAGGATAGATAAGGTGATGAAGATGAGAGATGGTAAGTGAGTAGAGGAGTTTGGAAGCTGTTTAGGTTCTGCGTATATTTTCGAGAAAACATCCAGTAAAATCTCATGCATTGCATTTGAAATGAGAGAGAGAGAGAGAGAGAGAGAGAAAGGACCTATGTTTTTTTCTTCTTTGAGTTGCAAGATAAATGAAGTGAACATACATTGACAGAAGGAAAACGAGAGTTGGGGTGGTTTGGGTGGGGGGAACCTAGAACTCAATCTTGGGCATTAAGTGTGAGCTGTCTGCTAGCACCCAAGAGGAGACCACCAATTAACAATTGGACATAGAGTTTGGAATGCATAATAAAGGCATTAGCTGGAAATGAATTTATCCATTACCAGCCAGAAAAGGTTATCTGAAGCACCTTAGACTGGAAGGGATCCCCCAAAGGATGAGTGTAGGTAAAGACAGAGTCCAAGGATGGAGATCTGGGGCTTTCCAATTTGGAAAGCAACAGGGGATATGGAAGATCCAGGGTGGGGGTCTGAGAAGCGAGCAGTGAGTTAGGACAAGAACCAGAAGTGACCGATGTCTTGAAACCAAATGATGGAGGTTTTTCAAGAAGGAGCGGAGTTTAAAAAAAAAAAAGAAGAAGAAGAAGAAGGAGCTGAGTTGTCTCTATGGAGAGGTCAAGGTATTCACCATATTGATTCCTTCAGCCATGTGGCCACCCAAGCAGCTGCCATGCTAGTGAGCACATTCAGAAAGAATGACATTCATGAAGAAATTGATGAGGGATCTCACCCTGATGCTGCAACAGTTGTCCAGGCCACAATGATAGAACTAGCTTCCCAGAAGCTCAATGGCAGCAACTGTCTTAACTAACACAGGTATTTGTCTTCAGAAACAGGTTTGTAAAAACCAGGAGCCATGCCTAGGCTCCAAACTCAAGAAGTACTCTGGACAAGACAGACAACTCTAGTTAGGAAATATCCATGTTTGTCTCTTGCTCCTGCTAACAATTCCTGGTTCACCAAATCCACTTCAGTTGTGTTTGTGATGTTGACCTATCAGGTGAATATTGCTTGTTTCAACAAAGTACCAGCATACTGAGGTTGTTTCCAAGGAAATGGAGAAAAATGGCAGCACTTGGGAGGCAAGTTGGGCCTCTGGCACCAACTCAGCGTCAGAAAATACGCAGATGCCCAGAGACTACCATTTGTAGGTAAGACTATGACCAAACAGTCTTTAAAATATGAATGATATAACTGCTTTAATCCTAGGAGGTGTGCCCAAACTCAGGGGCAGCTCAGTTAGTTTTGGGGCTGCAGGTGGTGGGTCACAGGGAGATGCCCAGCAGGCATGAACTTCACGGAGCTTTTTCTACTCATGGGGCTGCTTCTAGAGATGTGTTCCAAAAGGCTTGAGCTGTCATATGCAAATCTGCAAAAACATTTAGTGTCACTTATTAAACAAGGCACACACACATCATCACCATTGTCATCATCATCATCATCATCGTAAATGGCAACAACAGAGACACTAAAGATACTTCACAGATACTCAATTTGTTAAGTAACTATATAGACACTATCCAACATCAGCAATACTCTTAGAGAGGGAAGCAATTAATGTACATTTGACAAGGAGGTAGTTAATCAATTATATAATTAGCCTGGGTTTTAAATTTTTTTTAAAAGATTTTATTTATTCATGAGAGATACACAGAAAGAGGCAGAGACACAGGCAGTGGAAGAAGCAGGCTCCCTGCGGGGAGCTTGATGCAGGACTCAATCCCAGGACCCCAGCATCATGACCGGAGCTGAAGGCAGATGTTCAACCACTGAGCCACCCAGGCATCTCTAGCCTGGGCTTTTAACCCTTACTGTGTACCCCAGCCTACACTAGAGACCCTGGAGGACACCATTAAGTAAAGGAGCCACAGCCCATATCCTCGGAGAGGGGATGAGACACAGGCGTACCTAGTGCCAGGAGGAGCGAGATGGTCCCCGGGCAAGAATGGGGGTGGGGAGGAGTCTTTCTGGGGAGGATCTCTGCAAGTCCTTAGGATGAGGCTGGGTGGTAAGGAAGATGGAAGGTAAGTTCAAGGTATGGAGACTTGGAAGAGATGGACAATGCCAGAGAGGACAAGGGAACTCATCTAAAATATTTGGGGGCCCTGGTGGAAAGCAGTGAGCCAGGCGATCCAATAGTAGTGAAATCTTACATTTCCAAGATATTGATATATGCATTATTATAATAATTGTGGTCCTTTTAGGAATCCCCTAGGGCAGAAAGGTGACATGGCATAGATACACGTTTAACTTAGACAATTTAAGTACATTGTCTGGGCAGCCCGGATGGCATAGCAGTTTAGCGCCGCCTTCAGCCCAGGGTGTGATCCTGGAGACCCGGGATCGAGTCCCACGTCGGGCTCCCTGCATAGAGCCTGCTTCTCCCTCTGCCCGTGTCTCTGCCTCTGTGGGTGTGTGTGTCTCTCATAAATAAATAAATAAATAAACTCTTTTTTTAAAAAAGTACATTGTCTTGGAGAGAGAAAGACAGATTCCCAAAATTTTCCTCGCCCCTCTCCCAGCCCCCATGCTCAGCTCCAATGAAGAAAAGGAGAGCATAACTTTGTTACATCTTAAGCTTGAGGTTCTAAGAGCCACGACCTTGATGATAGCAGGACCATTGATGTGGTCTCCAAGAGTGATTTTTACTGTGTCTTTTTTGTGCTTTTCCAGTGAGTTCAGAATATAGTCAACAGAATCAGATGCAACACCACCATCCTATTAATACTCTTAATTTACAGATTAAAAAAAAAAAAGACAAGGGAAGGTTTCATTTCTTTGGGGAAAATTCTAGATAATTATGCAGAAAATAATACTAGAAAGCAAAAATCAGCATTGTGAGCCTGGCTGGAAGTGTGGATCCAGAGCAGAACAGCAGTGCATGCTAAAGGCCATTTGGTGCAGGGTGGCTGCTGTTGGCACCAGGCATGAGACTCCACAACCTCATACTGAAATACCTAAGCATGTTTTCAGAAATGCCTGAATTTTGGATTTTTCTATTCCCCAGGCTCCAGCCATGTCTAGCCATTCAGCCCCTAATAAACAGAGGACTCACTTAGGAATAAAACCAAAAATACACACATAAGCACATACACACAAAACCCGAAACCCAACAATAAGAGAAAGCAAAAAGCTTGATAGCTGGACTAGTCCAGTCTCTTCTAAAACACAATTATTTTAATAAGGTCACTGCATTCACCAGTATTGCCTCTTTTGAAACGGGTTTTAAGGTGAACTCTGTCCTGCAGACCTTCGTCAAAATCTGAATTTTCGCTGCTGAAGAAATGAAACAAAAGACCCTAAGCATGAAGAGAACGCAAGCGGTTTTATTGTGGGCAGAACAGCACAAAGGAGCTCTGGGTCCGTGGGCCCGGGTGCCAAGGCAGGGTGCCATGCTCCATCCGAAGGAGCCGGCTACGTGGTGCCATGTGCAACTAGATGGATAGTCACCAAGGCCTCGGAGCCCGTCATCCCCCACCTGCAGCACGTCTCCCGGACTGCAGGCAGTGCCTCCCGGTGAGAGGGGTGCAGGGAGCACCGTCGTCCCTCGGTCATCTTCTAAGCCAGGGCTCCTCTACCCTGGATCCAGTGGAGGGGCTTGGTCTCTCCTCCTGGGAAATACGCCTAATTGATGTATTTTCCAGTGTGTCGAATCAGTCCTGCAGGAATCCGTGGAACTGAATTAAAATCTATGTTTCACATTTTGGATGAGAAGGTAGTCGTGTCTGTATTAAAATTAATGAGAGCAGCAGCCCCAGCCGAGGCCTCCCATCTCTTCCCAGCAGGGCAAGTGTCCTGTGCAAAGTGCCGAGGGAGAAGGGGCTATAGGAGTCCGTGACAATGTTTTAAACTTTAATAACATTTTGTTTGAAAATGAATACAGGTCTTCTGCCATTTGAATCTTTATATTACATGACTTTTCTCGTCTTCAAGATTATTACCTTGTAATAGGTACTCTTGCACATCACTTACTATTTGTCCAGCGCGCCCTAAGAGTTTCACAAATGCCTATAATATTTCGTTCTCTGAAAAACACGAGGGGCAGGTGCTATGGTGACCCTTCTTTTCCAGATGCAGAAACTGAGGCACAAGAGGTTAAGTAACTTGCCAAGTTGTATAAAGTCAACAAGGGGATGTCCACCGAACAGGTGAGCTCCCCTCTGTGCTCTTAACTCTGCCACTGGCCCTCGGTGGCTGGGTCACACGTTAGAGCCACTCTTTAAAAACATCCATGGCCAAGCTAAGTTCTGAACAATTAATGGAGAGAATCTGCTGGGCAGTGGGGGCCGGTAGACACCACCAGACGGTGGGAGGATTTGGAGACTACACTGTATTGTACGTTCTGCGACTGGGGTGATGCAGGGGCATCAGGTGAATCGTGTAACCTCTGTAACCTCTGTAGACCTCATCTGTAACATGGGACACAACTGGCTCCCACCTGGGGAGCTCGTTGGGAGTTTTAAATGCAGAGTGACCATCCGTCCCAATTAACTCAGGTTGAGCAGGCTCCCGGGAAGTGGGGAATTTCGGTTTGGCTCAAGCCAAACAGGTGCGGACAAACTGGCACTGCTTGTCCCCTGTCACTAAATGAGCAGATGCCACCATGTCCATGTGCATTTTCCCAAGCACTGGTAAGCACGCGGCAAGCAGTCCTTATTAGATCCATGTGCCAGACACATCCATTCTGCTTCAGAGCCACCCTCCATCCAAGGGATCGTCCAGCAGGAATGAGTAGGCACGTTTGGAGGTCAGAGGAAGGCAGTGTGGCTGAACCACATAAAGCAAGAGGTTGTCACAGTCAATCTCAGAGGTAAGAAAAGTAATAAAAAGCCAGAGAACAATATCCAGGGATAGAGATTCAATCAGGTCACATTAAGAGAACTTGAGAAGCTGGAGGTTTCAGATGGGAAGAGGGCCAGCGAGGTCAGAATCATCACCACCAAGCGGCCACTGCAAACCTCCGGAGTGGGTCCCACCAGTGGTACTGCTTGGTAGGAAATGGGCTTTGAGCTCGGTGCGTGGCACACGCAGGATGCTCAGCGTCTGTCCTGATGAGCTGGCTGACGGCAGCGCTGTCAAACTTGAACAAACACGGCCAGGGGAGAGGGTTGCAAAGCCAAGGTCAGTACTGGAGGGTAAAGGTGGGAGTGCCTGGTGTTCAGCTCTCCCTCATCTGTGAAACATGGTTAGTACATCTTCAACTTGTATCAGCAGTGGCCCCAGGACACTTCTAAAGAACAGTGGGTCTTGTTACCCATTTCTTTCATGTCCTGTGGGTTGAAATTCCCATGGCTCAAGACCAAAGCAAATAAAAATGCTTACCTTTTGCTCATGGCTTTTGTTTTGTCTGTCCTGTATTTCCTTTTAAAGTGGTAACATTGAAATTCAGAGTTCTTCTGAGTTGGCAAAGTGCACTAGTGGGGACGGAGGGGGGCTCTGTGAAGTGACCACCCACAGGTAACGTGCCCCTTCGCTCCCAGAGAGCACTGCCTCTTGCACACACACCCTCTTGCACTGGCCCTGGGACTGTCAAAGTGAAGAGCTACAGAGACCAGGCAGGGAGTGTAAATTGATAGTGTGGGTCTGGACCCAGAAAATCAGGAGTGTAGGTGGGACCATGAAAGGCCAGTGACAGTGCCCTGGTCGTTCCAAAGCCATGGCAGGGAGACAGCACTGCTACAGCGACTGTAACTCAGATCCCAGGCTCCTCCGCTCTGGCAAGGGGTAGTGGCCTCACATCTTCTCAGAGTAAAATCCAACATTCTTACAAAGGCCCCTCAAGGCACCACACCCTCGTCAGTCCTCAAACAGTTCCCATCCACCCAGCATTCCTGCTCCTGCTCCCCATTCCTCTGAGCTGTGCTTTGCAGCTACCTGATATGTCCAGCCTCAGGACCTTTGCAGGAGCTACTCTTTCTGCCCTCTCCCTCCTGGATGGATACAGAACTTAATCTCTCACCTACCTGTGCGCTTTACTTCTGCATCAGATCCTAAGTGAGATTTTCATTTTTTCTGTTTTTCTTCTTAGCATCTGCCATCACCTGAGATATTACATACTTAATTATGCATTATCTGCTGACTACCTCTCCCCCTCAAAAATGTCAGTTGCCTAAGGGCAGGAATTTTGCCCATTAAAAAAAAATTTTCCAACTCTCTCTTTCCAGGACACAAAACAAAACCAAAAAACCCTCATTGATTTTACAACCAGGGACCAAGAGAGGCATTAAACAAAATGTTAGTCATGTCATGAGTGGATTCCTTGACCCTGTGTGAAACTCAGTGAAGAATACTTTCAACAAAATGTTGAAAGTATGTATGTATGAAGGTTGTGAATCTATTCTGGGGGAAGGGTGGAGTGGGGAAACAAGCAACCAGAAATATAAGATTTTCAGTGGCCGAGAAATATCTAGGGTTATGCATATTTGATTCCTGTTTCTACACAGGAAAATGAAGAAGACATACACAAACTGGGTGTGTCTTAGTGCTGACAATTAAGTCACTTATGCATGCGGGTGAAGCTTTCGACACGATGACATGATGATTTTCTGAATGGCCAGGAGACCAAAGTGAACTCTTGAGTCCCACCCTCACAATAGCTCCCGACACCCCGGTGGTGATGGCGCATCTCAGACTGAGTCATTTCAGCTACATAGCTGTCAACTCAGAAGCTTCCACTGGAAACAGACCATTGGAGAAACAAGTCATTGTCAGACTAACATCGTAGTGTCTTCATCCTCATCTGGAAGATGAAGCGCCCAGTGCCCACAGTTCTGATAAATATCCACATAGGGTTGCTTCGCTGATGAATCAGGAAGAGCCTGGGTCATCTCTTCCTTACAAGCCACGAGGGTGAACTTGTCTATGCCACTCACACATCCTGTCCTGCAACTTGGCGTATACATTTCAGGAGTGACCCTGGAATCAATTAACAGTGAATTATTTATATCAGCAACTGCCACAGACTGTTGCCCAGATGCTGTTGCATGAAAGACATCTTGTGCTTTCCAAATTGTGCCCCAGGCATGTATGGAAGTGACCCAATTCGTCATCAGAATGAAAGGGATTTTCTTCTCCTTTTTCCAGTAGAAAGACATGCTTTACCCACAGGATCCTGCAGCCCACTCTTGGAAAGTTGAGATGTCAATCGCTGCTGTATCGTTTTAGCTGTATATTTGCTACAGGAAACTTGACAGCCACTGGATTGGACCCAGTTAAATGCAGCAACACACGAGGTAGGTTCTTTCTACCACCAAATACAGACATTTTGAGAGTCAGGATTAGAACTCATCACTCCCCCCATGAGAAATGCCCTTCCCTTCCATTCTAAAGTGCTGCTCAGAAACATAACCCACAGTACCCAAAGCAAAAGGCCATCAGCACTGCAAAATAATGAGTAACCTTCCAAAGAAATCAGTTGAGAGTATCTGGAACATCTTCTTTCCCATTTTCCACATCAAAACATCCATTCACTGTCCCCTTTCCTCCTGGAAGATGTTCCCTTCCCCTGGAAACTCGTCGATACGTGAGTTTGGGAAAATGCACTCACCAAATACTAATCTGCTGACTAAATTCAGGAGGCAGATTTTTGTTTCCTTGGGAGTCTTCTGGGAATTTAAGGAGGGATGGTGATATGAGAATTTCTTCTCGTATTTTCTCCAGGGAAACACCTGGGGTGGACGTCTGCTTGGTATTTAATGTGCTGACAATTTCAGAATTTCAGGCTGATTTGGGGACCTTTGGTGGTGTTACAATTGCATCTGTTTATGCAACAGGACATTCCAGCTTCACATTCCAACCTTCACCCTGTCGCATAAGATGATTGTGGATTTTTGTTCGATCTCATCCCATGTGATTTTGGTGAACAGAGAGAAGGGAGGCGGAGCCCAGCTGCAGATAATACTTTCTCAGGATCTGTGTTTGTTTTCAGATCTGAGAATAAGTGTGCATTTCTCCCACGGGGGTGCACACACTCTCACGCACACATCTGTGGGAAGGGCCATGCCAACCACATCGGGGACATGTAAAACCATGAAAATCCACTGTGAAACTCCAAATGTCATCATGATAAACTCTTCTGGGCTAGGGGTTGGGTTGTCTCAACAACTCATGGGTTGTCTTGAGTCTACAATGTCAAAGCCGTAGGTAGGTAAGCACATAGAGAAATATTCCACCAATGGGTAATATATGTGCTCAATGCTGCTGTTCTTAAGGCATTTTTACAAGTGTTGCCTTTTCTCTCTTTTTCAGGAAGTTTCCTGGCAGTGCAATGCTACAGGAGAGCAGTCAGCTCCGCCACCGCCAAGGCATGCGTCTTCCATCTACTGCTTCCCAGCCACCTGTCTGATGATGACCAGCCTCACCACCTGCTCAACTGCAACTTTCACCAGCTGAGGTGATGTCCCCTGGACTCGTCTGTCAGCACCACACATATGGGATCATTTATATGGGCTCTGATGGTTCCTGCGTGCTCCTCAGAGATAGATCATAGAAAAGCACACCCAAAACCCAGGGGATTGGCCGACTTACGTATAGCAGCTCCAACAGACCCCGAGTGGGTCAAAACTTCTTGGAGCTTCCATCAGCAGCTCTGAAATGACACTGCCCTCCAAACGGAACCCAGGTAGCTTCTGTACAAAGGGCAGAAACTGGTGGCAGTGTTGCTTCCCAACTATCTGCTTAATTTGTTCATTTCTTAATTCTTGCCCTCTGCCAAACACCACAGCTTATAAATGCGTGATTGGAAACTCAAGGAATGTCAATTTCATTGGCTTGATCTTTCAGTCCTAGAACAGGAAAAGAAAATGGGCTGAAAGTAAGAGAATCTGAGTTCATCCTAGATTTGGCACGTATTTACCTTGTGAGGTTTGTCGACAATGATAGCATGGTAATAATTTTTAAAAGATTTTATTTATTTATTTATTCATGAGAGACAGAGAGAGAGGAGAAGTAGGCTCCCTGCAGGGATCCTGATGCAGGCCTTGATCCCAGGATCCTGGGATCACACCCTGAGCCGAAGACTGACACTCAACCGACTGAGCCACGCAGGTGCCCCTAGTGTAGTAGTAATTGTAATAATAATAACTGACTTAATGTCTGTCATGCACTGGACAAGATACTAAGACATTTGCAGTCAGTATCCTATTCAATCATTGCAACAGCCTTGTGAGAAATGCTCTATTGTCCAGATACACCCCATTGCACATATAGGGAAACTGAGTCTCAGATATAAGAGGCAATGCACCGAGCACCATGCACCATGGATCAGAGCTTAGAGCTCAAGTTCAGGTATGCCCTCTGCATCCCACCACCCGGTCATAATCTGGCTGCTCTAGGCCTATCTTGCAGTGTCTCCTATGTCAACCCCAATTAAAGCCATTAGAAATAGTCCATCTGCCACAATCCTCCTTGGGGTCTAACAGAACTCCTTATTAATTCTTCTTTAGCATAGTGCAGCCTTCACCCAAATTCTAGTTCTATGTTCCAATTCTTTGGGCTCCAGAGAAATGACTGTGAAGCTCAAACAACCCCTCCTTCCCTGCTTCATTATGGTCTGGGAGTAAAGCCAAATATTGTCCTTGGGGCCGAGAAAGAAGGGAAGCCTTGTATTTTTGTTTATTTCTAAAAGAATGTTATGACCATTTTTTGAAGGAATATGTGCACACCCCCAGGAGAGAAACGGAAAGGGACATAAGAAAGAAGAGGGGTGGGGAGGGAGGGTAGAAGGGGAGGAGGGGGATGCAAGCGTGGGGGAGGCTCCAGGAAGAGATAAGCATGTGCACAGGCTGGTGTGGGGCTGGGACCAGGTGCTTGGTGCATGTGGCTGGTGTGGCTGCTGCACAAGGAGCAGGAAACAGCAGTGGGAGAGGAGTTCAGAGAGGCAGAGGTGCCTGTCACTGAGGGTCCTATGGGCTACCAAAAGGACGCTGGATTTGATTCCAAGTGCATTGAGAAGCCCTTGCAGGATACTGAGCCAAATAGCAACATCTCCTGAGTTACATTTTTAAAAAAAATTCTTGCTCTTTTTTAAGAAGAGGTGTGGAAGAGCAAAGGTGAACCCTGGGGGTCACCGTAGGAGATGGTGGCAAGAATCCCATGGAGAAGTGCTGCCCACACCAGGGTCCAGCGGCTGAGACTGAGCAAATCCATGGTCAGGATGTGTTTGAAGGTCATACTGATGTTAGATCAACAGGGCTGTGATTTCCTGAGACGAGAGCACCTTGGGAAACCCCTTCTAGGAGAAGAGAATCTAGATGAACTTAGGTTAGATATTGACTTTTTAGATACAAACCAAAAGCACAATCCCAGGAGGAAAGAATTGGTAAGCTGGACTTCAAAAAAATTTTTTTTAAAAAATGTTCTGCAAAAGATACTATCAAGAGAATGAGAAAAGAAGCCACAAAGGTGAAAATATTGGCAAAAGACACATAAAGCATTGTTACCCAAAATATATAAAGAACTCTTAAAATCTGCAATAAGAAAACAATCCAGTGAAAAAGTCAGACAAAGATATTGAGAGACATCTCGCCAAAGAAGATATGCAGGTGGCAAATAAGCCACATGAAAAGATGTGTCACCAGGGAAATGCAAACATGACGTCACCAGGGAAATGCACATTAAAACAAGGAGATGCCACTACACACCTGTGAAAATGGCCAAAATCTGGGACACTGGCCATACCAAATACTGGTGTGGATGCGGACAACCGGCACCCTCCTTCACGGCTGGTGGCACGGAAGAGGGTGCAGCCACTTTGGTAGATGGGCAGCTGGGCAGCTTCTTATAAAACCAAACATTCTCTTATCACAGGATCCCGCAGCACACTCCTTGGTATTTATCCAAAGAAGATGAAAACTTACATCTGCACGAAACACTGCACCCAGTTGTTTATAGCAGTTTTATTCATAATTGCCCGAACCCAGAAGCAACCGAGATGTCCTTCAGTAGGCAGATGGATAAACTGTGGTCCATCCAGCAATAGAATATTATTCTGCTCCAAATGCAAATGAGCTATCAAGCCATGAAAAGACACAGAGGAATCTTAAAAGCATATTACTTAGCTAAAGAAGCCAATCTGGAAAGGCAGCATACCGTATCTTTCCAACTCTAGAACATTCTGGAAAAAGTAAAACTATGGAGGCAGTAAGGACATCAGCAGTTGCCAGGGGTTAGTGAGTAACGAGGGATCAACAGACAGAGCCCAGAGGATTTTTAGGGCAGTGAAAATATTCTATATGAGACCACAGCGGTGGCTACATGGCATGATGTGTGTGTTCACACCCACAGAATATACGACACCAAGAGTGAACCATAATGTCAAACTACGGACTTTGGATGGTGATGACCTGTCAATGTAGGTCCGTCATTTTAACAAAGGTCCCACCTGTTGTGGAATGTTGATGGTTGGGGAGGCTGTGCATGCATGCGCGTGGGACAGGGAAACGTGGGAAATCTCTGTACCTTCATCCCAATTTTGTGGTGAATCTAAAACCTCTCTAAAAAACTAGTCTTATAAAAAAGAATGCCAAGTGGTCCCAAGGCCCCGGGAGGTCCGGCCCCAGCTCCCCTGCCCCTGCAGGGGTGGCTCACCCTGTCCCTGGCTGTCAGGGCCCCCGGGGTTGTTAATGGGCTGCAAAGCCACATTCCAGGTCCAAGAAAGGGAGTCTTGGTTTCAGACACCCCCGGGGCTGCGGTCTGAGATCCCAGCAGAGCAGAGCGGCTCTGGGAAGGAAGCCCCGTTGGTGGAGCAGGTGTTGGGGTCCATTCATAAGCCACACGTGAGTCACAGGTGGGAGGAGGTGACTCGTCGTGAGGCCTGGATGCCGGGGAAGTGGGAGGCCCTGCGGTGAAGGACGCTCTGGGCCGGCCTGGCCTTGGCTCCTCTGCCCACACCTGGGTGGGAGCACCTGCCCCGGAGGACGGCGCGGGCCGCTCCTGGGCCCAGAGAAGAGAGGAACTCACCGTGTAGGCTTTCTCCTCCTCCTGCCCCCCGTGATACGGAACCCAGCATGCGGAGGAGTGAATGCAAATCTCCATGTGCAGGAAGCAGGAAAGACGCCTTCAGAATGACATCATCTGCGAAGGGAGCACCGCATCATGGGGCTCTTTAATAAACCCTGAGCGCTGAGCCCAGAAGCAGAGGGGAACAGTTGGCAGGGGACCAGGGTCTTCCCGGTGCCCAGGAGCAGCATCCATGCCCTGCCAGGGCTTTGCAGCCAAAACAGGACCCAGATGCAGACAGCAAGGCCCGTCCTGTCCTACTTCTGCCTCCTTGTGCCCTCCCCCAAGGCCAGCAGTGCTCGGGCTCTTCGGAGACCAAGTCCTCAGTCACACCCCACACATCTGCCTCAGGGCCTCCACCTTGGCTGCTCTCTGGCACACTCCTGCCACCCCGAAACCTGGCTCTCTCTTTTCCTCCCTTAAATCTTGCTTTCAGAGGTCAGCTTCTCAGAGTTTCTAACAGGGACTTAAGTAGAATTAGAACACCCACCACCAGTGGCAGCCTACTGAAAGTCTTATTTTGCCTTATGTGTTTTCTGGGCACTTAGGGTTGTTGTTGTTGTTGTTTTTCTTTTTTTTTGAATCATATTAGCTTTCTACCCCAACACATATACATTAGGTTAGCTGTTTATTGTGCAACTCCCAGCAGTTAGAAAAGTGCCAGCCCTGGGCCCCGTTAGAGCTTTACTCTTGAGTGGAATCACAGTCAAAGAAAAATCTGATTATTCAACTCCACTAGACAAGAGTTCTTTCTCAATTTCTTCTTTCTTTATAAATTTATGTCTTCTTTGCCCCCGTCTCCCTCCCTCCTTCTCCCTCTGTCTCTGTGAAATTCAGAGCAAGAAGAATGGAAATTACTGATGCCAGAAATATAAGATGCCAAGTGGGAAATGCTCTCCTTGTGCAATGCTGGAATGAGCTCCATTGTGGATTATTTTGAATCGGGCCATATTCTGATCAAACTTCCGAACTTCCACTTCCTCTTCTGTTGTAAAGGGTCAAGTGGCTTCTAGATTATATGGCTCAGATAAGAGAAAGACAGTATTGTTCACGTGCCTGCTGGTTGTAATTCTTGGCTCACTTGACACTTCAGGTAACTTCTAGGTCCTTCAAGTTGGCAACAGTGAAGACGGTTTTTCCCTTGCTTCTTGCCCAGGTATGAGTGTTGATTTCCTGCTCAGCTGCAGATGAAGTCCTGCAATAAAAAGTATAGGAAAACCCCTGCTCCCTGGGAGGCTCAGGTTGTCATTGCTAGGGAAGAGAAGAAGAAAGGTGTGGGCTGTTCCTCCAACCATGGTCTTTTTGTTTGTTTAATTTCTTGAGCAGGAAGATACAGCATTGAATCCAAACAAAATCGAAGCACATTTTGTTTTCAGTGAATCCCACTCAATGGAGACAAATCCATGGGAAAAGCATGGAGTAATCACCAGGGTCTGTATGGAAGATGGTGTTGCGTATTGTGCTGTGAGTTCTGTAAATCTAGCCACTAAACGTGTAATCCCATTTTTTTACAGACGGTTGTCAAGGGACAGAGGGTCAGGCAAGCACTGCAAACTGGTCGTCTGTGGCCACTTCTGTGCCAGACATATGGGCCTTAGTTTGCTTGGTGGCTCACTCTATTTTATTTTTCATTTTGTTTTGTTGTGTTCTCTTTGATTCTTAGAAGCGGTTCCAAAAATGTTTGGTTGTGTTGTCACAATTGAAGAGATAGGAGGTTTCTTATCATAAAACACGGAGTCCTGGATTCTCTTTAAATGTTGGAAGACCTGCAGGACCGCATGTGGTGAGAACAAACAGCTCCTGCCCCCGGGGAGGCCTGAATCTCCCTGTTTTTCCCAGCCTGAGGGGCCTCGTTCTCATTTATAGGACCACCTGGGCTCTGGAGACACTGGAGGCTAAGACTCCCTTTACCACCTTGTCAATGTGGGTTCCAGCCCTACGAGCCTTTCCCTATAGCAATGGTTTCAAAGTCTGTTTCGAGTACCACCCCCGAAAAAGGTGTTTCCCAGAAGCCCTAAAAGAGAAATGTATGGAATTGGAGAAGGTGCAGTGGGGGAGGTGTGAGATCCTGGATGGGGCCTCCCTGTTCTAATGCCCCCACCTGGGTGGGGCTCAACTCCGAAGAGTAGGCTTTTCAAGGCTGAGCTGCACACTCTATGTGCAGACAGGTGGGGTGTGAGGAGGAAGGTGAGGAGGTTCCCCGGGCAGAGGCTCCAGCAGGGGAACCCTCAGGCGGGACAGGCTGCCCTCTTGTGTGCTTATTTGTTCTCTTAATGGACTACTGGGACCCCCAAGTCCTCTGAGGCAGAGCAGAGACTTACTAGTGCTTGCTCATGTCTGCCTTCTCACTGTATGTGAAGAGCAGACTTTCTCATGCTCAAGATTGGGGATTGTTAACTTTTGTTTGAGCAGAATTATCCCTATAACAGGAGTTCTCTACATCAGTACCCTTGACATGTGGGGACAGATAATTCTGTGCTGTGTGGGTCTGCCCTGTATTTTGTGGGGTGTTTAGCAGCATCCTTGACCTTGAACCCCTATAAGCCAGTAACAGCCCTTACTACACTGTGACAAAAGAGACATCTTGGGACATAGGAGACATTACCCAATGTCCCTTTGGGGACAAAACTGCCTCCCCACTCCCATCTGATAATAATAACATTCTAAAATGTCTTCTCAAAAGGAGAGAAACACATTGAAATACACTTATGAATTCAATAATTCACATGATGTCCGTGTTTTAATGAGCTATTATTTACTGACACACCTTTCATTGCTATGACCGCGATGAATACTCTACTGCATTATTTTACCTATGAGTTTCTTTGGAGTTTGCAAAAATTAAAATGAGATGTACCACCTAGCATTCGTAACGTGGCCAAATAAAAATAAAATCAAGCAAATAATAAACTCATGGGTAGCAATAAGAAACAAAGCCTGAAATTTCTGGCAGCTCCGGGCTATGATACACGCTTCTTGTTTTAGGATTGGTGTTTACAGAGCTGCGAAGTATCATTGGCAGACATTTTAAATATTAATATCAATATAAAATGATTAATAACATTTTAAATATTAATATCTTTAAGTGACCTTGCAAAACATCTCTAGAGTAAATGCGTGTTCTCCTCAAATGGTCTACAAGGCATTCGTGTAACCGCCACAAAACAAGAAAGCTTTTTACAGTAGCTTCCATGAGTGAGTATTTAGGGACTGTGTCAGGCTCTCTATTAACATTTGATATGTATTGGTCCATTTAATTCTCGACATTTTAAGAAAGGGGCGCAAACTTGATGCAGTATTAAAATCAGACAAACAAGTAATCACAAGGAGCAGTAGGCACTCTGGTCCCTCCACATGCACCTCATCCATGGTGCCTTTGTGCTGATGCTTTCCATAGAGTCATCTGGGATCCTCATGATTCCCGCATCTCTCATTTACATTACCCCCACCTATAAAGGTCAGAGTTGTGTAATTTTTCCAGGGTCTTCCAACTAATCAGTGCCAGAGCTGAAAACTGGGTCTGTTAAGTAAACAGGCAACATGTGATTGAAATCCAGCTGTGAAAAATGAACACACACACACGCAGAAGTCCTCTTTATCCTCATGTTGTCCTATAAGTGTTTTTCTGTTAACCATCACTGTTATCACAGTTAATAGGCATGTAAATTTACATAAAAAAAGTACAGATGAGCATATATATATGTATATATTAAAGATTTATTTATTCATTCAGAGAGAGAGAGAGAGAGACAGAGACACAGACAGAGGGAGAAGCAGGCTCCATGCAGGAAGCCCAACACGGGACTCGATCCCGGGTCTCCAGGATCACACCCCGGGCTGCAAGCAACGCTGAACTGTTGCACCACCAGGGCTGCCCAGCATATATTATACATAAATATATATGCTAGAATAGACGATTAACCATAATCGTCTACTAGACTAGACTACTAGACTACTATTCGTAGTCTTTAATAATGTACACTATATTAATCTATAGCTTTGTTGACAATGTATGCCTTTTGTCACTTAACGTAAGATGAGTGTAAAGATACCTACTTCATTATTTGGAATCTCTGGGATAATTGCTATAGAACAGCTATACCATAGGATTATTTGATTGGTGGATACCTGATTGTTTCTAAAATTTCACTCTTATCTGATAATGAACATCTTTTCATGTAAGTGCCTTGAGCATGTTTCCTTAGATACCATTCACTGAGCATATATGATGTGCCAGGGACAACTAGGTTTCTGCAAACATTTTATAATTTAATTTTCAAACCATGGTAGGAGGGCAGTGGAGAAGCTGGATTCAGGTCCTGGCTATGGTTTCAGGGTAGGGATGTCTTATGTCCCTACCCCAGGTCAAGATGTCCCTATTTACTAGTGAGAGGGTCAGAGGGGGGTCACATTTCCCATTATACTTGTTTACTTATTTCTGTAACACACACCCATTATTTTGCATCTACAGAATACACACACACACACACACACACACACACACACACACACACACTTACGTGTAGATAGATGTGCTTGTGTCCGCCTCCGTGCACGCCGGTGTATGCCTAAGAACCTCCAAATCAACTGTGGCCAGAAGGAGTAAGTGAAAGCACATTCAGAAGATAGAAAATGAGTGCCCAATGGAGGCTTCATCTCATTCTTAATGATCACGCCCTCCTCAACTGTGTTTTACAACTCCCAGTTGCTTGTGAAACTCTAATCAGCTTATTCCACATGCAAGAACATCTGAAGAGATATTAGCCTCATGATCCTGAGACTTTTCTTTGCTGGTTTTCTTGCCTCTTTCTGCTTCTTACCATTGCTCTTAGATTTGAGAGACATATTTTAATGCCCCATGGCATGGCCTTGCCCTTCTGTGAAATGTGGATCTAAAGGACAGACAATTCAGATTCATCATTTGTTCATAAATGTGTTAATAAATCTAACTGCAGATACCCTCGTTCCTCAGGCAGATGTGTCAACAGTTAAACTCTATGCCTCACCTGGAGCAAATACGAACATTTCACTTTTGACGCAACTGGGACACATTCTTCGATTTATTCACTTACAGGATCACTTTTACCATCAGCGCATCTCGCCAGAGAAACTCATATAGAGTATAGTAGGATTTTTTTTTTCTCCAAATGGTGCAGGCAGCCAAGCTCTGTGTCCCTGGATGCCTTCTTTGGTACTTCCTGGGTCCCGTGTGTGAGGTTGAGCAGAGCATCTCTCCCCTGGTCGGGAACACAGGTGGAGACTTCTACTATCCTCAGCCCCTGCCTGTGTCTGGGCAGGAGAGGTGCCACTCATGTAGGTCTGTCTATCTCTCATTGCATTAATTTATTTTTTTAAGGTTTTATTTATTTATTCATGAGAGACACAGAGAGAGAGGCAGAGACACAGGCAGAGGAAGAAGTAGGCTCCCTGTGGGGAGCCAAGTATGGGACTCGATCCCAGGACCCCAGGATCATGACCTGAACCAAAGGCAGACGCTCAACCACTGAGCCACCCAGGTGCCCCTCTTATCCCGTTTAAAGAGGATGTCAAGCCTGATGACTAGAGCTAACGCTTGTGACCCCTGTATAGTGTACAATTCAAGGTAGATTTGCATTTCTAGAGTGAGGGCATATTTCCCTCCTGGGTGTATAGGTGAGCTCCTCAATAAAGTGTCATTTTCGCTTGTCCGTAAAGTGGTAAATTCTCATCAGACTCTGCACTTGCCAGGAGAGACTGTGCAGTATCTCAAAGAGCAAGAAAACGTGGCAGACCATCTGGGATACCCCACTCCTCTCCATACACAGTCACGGGAATGTCAAGATGGTCAGATACCTCTTTCCCCAGCTGGATCCAACAAGTACCAATTTGCACACCCTGGAAAAGGCCGTTGGAGGTGGGATGGAGGTTTTGTTTTGCAGACCCATTAATCTGCTTCTATCTCTCTAATTACTTAAAGATTCTCCAAAGCTCCTGAATATCATCCCTTGAGGTGAGAAAGATGCATTTTCAATTTCCTCCTGCAAATTAGACTGGGACATGCTTCTCCAAATATATCAGATAAGGGAAAGGTGTGGAAGTCTGGTGCCGAATTTTTCCCCTTTGCCACCCGGGAGATGTGAAGGGAAGAGTAGCTGAAAGACAAAAGCTCAGTGAGTTTTGTGAATCTTAAAAAATAGAATTAAAGCCATATTGTGGAGCCTTGAGGTATAAGAAGGCAAGATCTTGTAGAATAAAGTTGCCAGGACACCACTGGGTGCACCGGTCACTCTACCTGGGGTCAAGCTGGGTTTAGGTCAGGCTTCTCCCCTACGTAGCTCAGTGAAGACAATCAAGAGGTCAGGACTGTGACCTGCCTTCTCCTAGCACATGCCAGACATCAGAGGGGCCACGAGAAGTCACACTGCTCTCCAAGAGCTCACAGAAAATCAAGGCAATGAGAGTTAGAGTCTGGGGTGCATTCAATGATATACCCAGGCTGCCAAACAGAGCAACATGCAAGTAGGGCGTGTCGGGGTTTTGAGACTTGGGGTGTCTAGAGATGTTTGCCCTGTGCCTCATCACCCTTGTGTCTACCTCCATCAATCCTGTTGACTGTTCACTCTAGAAAGGTTTTCCTCCACCACCACTGCCCATCAGAACCATGTGAGGAACTCTAAAATACAGATGTCCAGGATCACCCCAGACCAATCAAATCAGGATACCTAGAGGTGAAGAGAGGGAGTAAATATTTTTAAAATTTATAGATGTAATCTGAGAGCAGTTTTGCACTTAAGGAAGAATTGAGGGGAAAGTACGGAAGGATCCTCTATATTATCCCCTCCCCTACACAGCTGGCCCTGTTATTACCATCTTGCCTTAGTGTGGTACATTTGTTGTGACTGATGAACTGATACTGACATACTATTACCAACTAAAGCCCAGGGTTCCCATCAGAGTTCACTGTCTGTGCTGCAAAGTTCTAGGGGGTTTTGACAGATGCATTATATCCTGTATTCACCATGACCATATCATATGGAAATCACCTGTGCTCCACTGTTCACCCCGCCACCCCCCACCCTGGGCCCTGGAAACCGTTGATCCCTTTGCTATCTCCATAGTTTTGCCTTTCCCCTACTGTTGCACAGCCACAACCACACAGTGTGCAGCGGTGGCTGGAGTCTGATCTTTAAAAGGCCTCCAGGAGACTGCCATGTGCTATAGGGCTGAAAGTCACGAGGCCATTGCACGGAGTAACCCTGTGTTAACTTATCTGAAAGGATTTCCAAGATAATCCAATGAAATCCTTGCACTTCACAGGTGAGAAATATATCCCTAGAAGCGGGTGAGTTGACCAAGACCAGAAGGCAAGGTGGCAACTGCCAGGTCAGGAGCCTTCTAAGCGTATTACATCCTTTTTCTGAGATAAACTGCCTAGTGTGACAAAGCGTAATCTGTAGCAAGGCCGCCTGCATTCGAAAATTCATGACCCTGACAGATGTTTTCTGAGGATCAATTTTGGGCCAAGCAGAATCCCTGGTGCAGTAGACAGAACCAAAAACCCGACACAGCTGCTGATCCCAGAGGCCCCAGTTTAGGGGGTGGGGGGGGGGGCCACCGGCACGTGGCAACTGCATAATTGAGGTGAGACCAGTGACGGCAGGTACCCACACACTTGCAAACACTTTGCAGTGTGAGCCCATCTAATCCTCACGAGAGCCCCTGGAGGTGGGTGGCATTATCACCCCATCTCCCATATGAAGAGTTTCCCCTGATGACATACGAAGTAGGTGGCAGCCCCAGGATTTGAGCCCACAGATCGCTCCAGCAGTACGTCGCTCACTGCTAATGCATGAAACCACTACTTCGTGTCCTGCATGATTCGACACTTCTACTAATGTGGACATGGGGGCTCTGAATGACCCCTTCCTCATGGAACAATCCCATGATGGCTTGATTTTCAGGCTTCTTGCTGAAGCAGGACACACTCCGCAATGCCTTTTATCTGAAAGCGGTTGGCTTTCATCGGGCAAGTATTCAAATGCCCCCAAACTCTGCTTCCTTGGAACAGAAGGCTTGAACACCTTCACACCCGCCTGTCTCTGGACAGTAATAACACCATCGCCATGGTCTCAGATTCAGTAACTTAAGAGCGAACGATTTCATTGTTGGAGCTCATCTGCTGCTCTGTGTTTATTGTTATCGAATGGCTTCTCCTTCATGGGAAAACTAGCTCTCCTAACCAGGTCATCTGTTGTTGGCATTTACGAGTCTGAAATCTAAAGCCTGCCCATATGTTAATGCATGACAAGGAGCACTTGGAATAGCAGTTAGTTAATGAAAACTGTATTTTTTTTCATAGAATCTGATAAATAATGTAAAGTGCTTGGTGAAAACAATCTAAGCAGGAGCAATTGATATGCCTATTACCCATAAAAAGTGAATCAGAGCGTGGGTAATTAGGAGAGGGGTCTGGAAGTGCCCGTGGCATTAGACAGTTAATACTCAGGCACTGCAAATATCAGAGCAGGTGTGTTAAAGAACTCTCAGGCACAACCCAAGGGAGATCCGGTTCCTGATCTACTCACACTCTCTAAATAGTATCCACTCCCAAGTCAGTTTGGTAACTCAAGCAAAAATCCCAGGGTTGAGACTCACAGGCCCAACCATCTTGAGTCATAGGGCTCTTCCAGGGCCAGTCAGGAGGGGCAGGGGGATGGAACACATTGACTAGCAGAACCCTGGGCTCGGAGCCAGAAGGTCAGGGCTCCTTTCTAACAACAAAGACTCAAAGTAGAGAAGAGGTGGCTCCCAGGAAAGCAGTGTTCCATTCCCAGGACAAGGGGGTAGAGGGATTGGTCAAACAAAAACAACACATGGCACTTTACCGTCCATAGCTGGCTAACCTTTGGGCTGACTGGGTCACTGGTTCTGAAAGCCAAGCTCATGCACGAGGGTCTTCTTTGAGATGTTCATTTTATTTGACTCCCTAAAAGTGCCACGCTAAGCCAGGAACTTGGTGCTGTTGGTGTGGCCAATCCTTTTATTTATTATGGAGTCCTTTCTGGATGATGATGATGATGATGATGATGGTGATAATGAAACCATTTACGGAATGGTATTTAAATTCCACACAGGACGCTGACCTCTTCTCGTTTTTTTCACTGCACTCAATTATGACAATACACCTGTGAGATGTGCTATTCTTCTTCTTATTATCCCAAATTCGTAGGTGGAGGGATTAAGCCTCTGTTCTTCATCAGGACACCACGTCTCTTGGTCTCCCAGTTATGTCCTGTTGCCAGTCAACCTCAACTCCCGATTCTGCCTTCCTATGCTTTAGCTCATGAAAGCAGATGATGCTACAGAAGAAAGAACCCTGGAAGCTAAATCTTGAGTACTGAGGGAGAGTCATTTCTTGCCATGCAGGAACCTGATTCAGGCACAGGGGCTTGGTAAGCTCACAGGGGGTGAGGGAAGATCTTTTAAAGCCAAAAAACCCCTGCGTCTCCCAGTAGGAAAGCAAAGTCTCTGTGGGGGGTTGCTTGCTGGCCAAGGCTGTGTGGACTGGACGGAAGACGTCGTCTGCATAGGCAGGGCTCCTGCATCAAGATGTGCCATCCGGGTCCCTTGGGACACGCTTGCATCATGTTTGCACAAGTGCCTAAAGGTCAGATGTGCAGGTCAGAACTAACAGGCAGCGAAAGGTGTTCGTGGAGTAGTTTTGTTTCTCTCCAGCTCAATATCTGGTTGATTTGCAGAATGGTCAAGAAAGCCATCAAATATGTGTTGACATTATTTTCTTTTCCTCACTGGTAAGAAGTTCTTCTGGACCCTTCTGGCTCTTCTGAATTCTTCCAGTCATTCAGGGTCATATTATGGGTAAAAATATAGGCTTTTGGTTTGGTCTGGAAAGATCCACTTCTCTTGCGCTTTAAAACAATGTGAACTGATTATTTTAAAGCTCCGTGATATGAGAGTGATCCCCTTCAGGGTCCGGGCTTCTAGACCATGTTCCAGACCTGCTGCCCAGGTTTGCTGCTGGTATAGAGGTGACAGAGATGACGTGTTTACCGCCTGACTCTGGGGGCCGGGATGCTTCATTTCTTAATTAATAATAGGGCACCTGCTCCTGCAGAGTATTCCCTCCTTCCAAGTAGGCTTCCAAACTCACTCTTTGCCAAGAAAATTTCCAGGAGGGGACCCGTATCAAATAAGCAAGTGTTAGCATCAGTGCTGCAGGAGTTTTGGAGAGGAATATAGTGCGGCCTCCTGTGAAGCTTATAGGTGGCAGTGGGGCTCTGTCCAGATTGGAGGATGTGATGCTTCCTAGTTTATGAGTTCTCTTGACACAGAGGAACATGTTCTGTTAAGGGAGCATCTTCAAGAGGTTTTCCATACCAATCCCTGGGCAGGGTATTTCAAATCTTTTTTAAATTTCAGTTTTCTCATATATGAGACGGGGATGATGATGATGTGAATGTCCTTAGAAGTTGCTTGTGATAAGTAAATGTGAAAAAGAAATATGAAGTGCTGGGTACACCGTGTGCTGCATACAGGGCACTCGGTGAATGCTGACTCGACTTAGTAGAAGGCCATTTATCAAAGACGAGCGAGTGGAGCCTGCAGGAGAATACTGGGCGCCCACACTCGTATCCCTAACATGTGCTGAAGGTACATATGTCCCAGATCAAATGCCCCCCTCCTGTCCACCCCTCAAGAAGGTCTTCTGCACCTTGCCCATGACACCGAGTCGTTCAGTGAGTTCGGCTAAAATCCTTTGATTTCCTTGATTCCTCTCACTAACTTACAAGCTACCTCCATCAGAAAGGACCATTGCTTTGCCTTCTAAATGTATCTAGAAGTGAACTACCTACATCCCCAACTAATAACCTTGTCTAAGACACCTTCATATCTCTTGCCACGATTATTGCCATAGCTTCTCACTGAGCTCCCTTCTGGAGGCTTCTGCAGCCCCCCAACTGCAGCCCTCCCTGCCCCCATCAGGAAGCCAACATGCTGAGGAAAAGGCCTGGTGCCTTTGGTTCGTGGTTGCTACCTGTGTCTGCAGCAACACTGTTATTTACTAGGTGCCCCGTAAAGATTTACAGGGTGGATGGATCAGCCCTTTACACAACATGCCGGTTTATAATTTTTTTTCTTCTAAAGGTTGTGAAGAGTATGGAGATCTTCCTTTAGCTTTCTGAAATCCTGCCATGAAGATTCAAGACACTTGATGTGTTTTAGGGTCCTCAGCCTATTGTGTGGTAGCAACCTGCTCAGTTCCCAGGCCCCAGATACAGTAGAGTCATCTTACTGATGTCATACGGACTCCAGGGAAGACACAGTCCTATTCACGTGGCAATTTTACAACAGGAACTCTGTCCAGAAGCACCGATAGACCCAAGTCAGAGATTACTCTAGAAAAATTCTCAAGAGCCGGAAAAAAAGAATCCGGATGAAATCGATCTCGTCCTCTGCTTCCTGCTGCCTCCAGGGGCAGCACAGGACACCGGATCAAAGGCACACTTAGCTGACAGCAGTCAAGCTTATCAAATAGCGTGTAAGGACATAGGTGACACTTTGCTTCTTCTTCTTCTTCTTCTTCTTTTTTTTTTTTAATCTCTGGGTTATTATCAAGTGAGACAACAAGCAAATTACACGCCTTGTCCATCAAAGACAAGATAACCCACACTATCCTGATGTCTTGAGCATTTTCTAGGCATAGATTTATGGGACTTGTAATGTCTTGATCCCCATTATTTTCTTTTCTTACATGCTTTCCTCTCCTTGATATGCATTTGCTACTTTGGAGACAAGGACGTCACCGCTTATAGGGCCAGCACGTGGAATGCACAAGTGAGAGGGAACACACTTTTCTTCGGGGGAGGCTACTTTTCTTGACCGTCTGATCCGATCTCAGGAAGTGCTTGCTTCTGGTGGACACAGGGACTTGCCCTGTGTGTGTGTGTGGGGGGGGGATTCCTGTGTACACCATGGGCTCTCCGACCCATGGAAAGTAAAAAAGAAATGATCCAGGCTAGTCACTGCTGACTACTGCGTGGATTCAATATTCGTTGACTCTGATGGATTTCTGAGCCCCACATGACTCAGTGTCTAAGTGTTCATGTTGCATCATGCCTAAGCTGTTAAGACCTATACAATTTCCTTCAGGCCCAAGATTATGAAACAGGCTGTGAATTTATGCTTTTGTTGCTATGGTAATTTATATTTCCGCTGTTTTAATAACTTCATCAAATGCAGGCAATCGGAAGCTCTGTGGCACCTCTACATAATTTAACTCGAAACCATTCATAACAACTTGCGGTGCCATTTGAAACATTGCATGAGGAAATTAAAAGCAAATAGAAATAAGTCATCTCAAGCCTGAAAACCATAAATATTTGAGGTGGGAGCACAAACAGTTCCAAAAAGATCTTTGATGATGGGAACAGCTATTTCAAACAAATGGTGCAGAAAAATGGCACTGTATTATGAAAGAGATACCTCTGAGGCATTTTTTTCTCATCAAAAGAAAAAAAAAGGAAATATTGCTTTCTAGTTATTAGGATATATAACATTAAGGGGTTTCTTCATGAGCTTTCAGAACTATGTTTATAATACGTAATGGCTAGACCATGACTATTAGCTCTTGCATGAAGATTGGTATTTAAAAGTATGATTACTGTGGGCTGAACTTGCTTCCAACATTTCACAATGGGTTATAATTATTTTTTTTTAATTTTTATTTATTTATGATAGTCACAGAGAGATAGAGAGAGGCAGAGACACAGGCAGAGGGAGAAGCAGGCTCCATGCACCGGGAGCCCGACGTGGGATTCGATCCCGGGTCTCCAGGATCGCGCCCTGGGCCAAAGGCAGGCGCCAAACCGCTGCGCCACCCAGGGATCCCTCACAATGGGTTAAACTGGGAAGTGTGACAGTTTTTAGCATATGACTGAGTACTATGCATCCTTGCACACACATACACTTACACACGCGATGAATCCAGATGCGTATTTCTCACTGCTATCGGTGTTTATCTGCCCACAGGAAGACTGATCCTTCTAGAATACAATCTGAGGAATTTATGTGGGACTGGAATAGATCGTTCTGGAAACTCGTCATTCTTCCATCCCAGACAGTGAGCAATGGGAAAGGAAACAGGAGCCCAGCCGTGAGTGTGTTTTCAGCAATGCCAGGCAGGTGCCCACTGCCCACCCCCTGTCCTGTGCCAGAAATGTTGTTTTCCTCCAGCTGGATGGGATAGCACGACGTCTTTCTAGTTCACCCTCGGGCACGTGTGGGTTGGCAGCCAGGTGGCTGTGGGCCCTGCGTGCCAGGCTCCCCAGCGGTCAGCTCAGGGAGGGAGGAACGGACACGGAAGAAGAATAGGGCGCTAAAAAGTAAGAGGAGGTGGTGGCTTAATTCTTTCGTCCTCTGCCTGCAGAGCATCCTGTGAACAGCAGGCACTGTAGCAGGCATGGGCTCCGGAGTGGACACCGTCAGGTGCCTGCCCTCCATCCCCGAGCCCCTGTCTCCTTCCTAAAAGAGCCCTCGTGTTATTAAGGTGCCTCCTGTTCCTCCCAGCCGCAGCATTTAGAGGAAGCCCACTCCTTCTCCAGCCCCAGGCTCACGTCCTTAGTTGGATAAGACTAAGACTTGTCATTCCCATGGCAACTGTCGTTGGTCCAAGTAGGAGCACGTCACCTAAGTCAGTCAGATGAATGAAGCCAAGACGTGTGACTGAGTGAATTTCTGGAGCATCTGTGTGTCCATCCACATGTGTATGGCAGATACCAGTATAAATCCCAGGGGAAGGAAGCCCTTTAGTGTGCAAGACAGAGAGGGGAGGCGGAGAATGCCGTCCACCTGATACCCACTCAGTTTCTTCTTTAAAGTAAAAAAAAAAAAAAAAAAAAAAAGTCTTATTCAGGTATACTATGCCCAACATCTCTCGTAATCAAATATACCCTGTTATTAAGTGGTGAATAAGGGAAATGTTAAGCGAGAGTTCTGGGAAGGCTCCCTAAATGGAGCAGATGCAGGTGCGAAGTGTGACCCATTTGGTTCTCTTGCCTCCAACCCTTTCTTGATACCTGGAATGTGGATGTAATGACTGGAGCACCAGCAGCTATTTTGGGTAACTTCGACTTTGAGTTACCTCAGTGTACCAGAAAGACAGAAGTCAGGGAGGCACCTGCTATTCCTTTCCATTGATTTTTTCTTTTTCTTTTTTTTTTTTTTTTTGTCTTCTTCTGGTCCACTAAAACATTGTTTCGAACTGAAAAGCTATTAGGAAAAGAGCTTTATTTACTTTTGAACAACAAATATATGTTGTTTACATTGCCTTTAAATTGTTTTTGTTTTGTGTGGGAGAGACAAAACAATCAAATTTATGTCCAAATGGTTTTTATTTTCCAGGCTTAGGAAATAAAAATGTGATAGGTGAACTGCAAGTGCACAGCCCCAGAGTCCGGCTGCCACGGGGTAAATGGTGTCTGTGCAGGAGGCCCTGGGGCAACAGCAGACAGGGTCCAGAGGTCACAAACTGACTCAGACCCTGACCCTGCTCTTTCTGGACCTCGCCACACTCAGTGAGACCAGAGAACTGCGAAGAAACAACCTTTTCTTTTTCTGCGTCTCATGTACCTGAGACAAGACATCTGAGGCCAGCAGCCGGCAAAGTGTCCTCTTCCTTCAGCGCCTTTTAGGACCCCCTGACAGCTGCCGCCACTGCCACTGCCGCGGCCCGGGGGCCTGGTCCTGTGCCCTCCTGCAGGAATGAGGGGCAGCCCGGGGAGTGGGGAGGAGCAGGAGTGGCAGCAGGAACGGCAGTGGGCTTCCAGCCCTGCTCCCTCTTGGCAAATGATCTCCCGTCTCCTCCCGAGCACTGGTCCTCAGGGGAAGGTGAACGTGAGCGGGGACCCATCCCCATCGCAGCGGTCAGCGCTGCACACCAGGAGGGCAGGAGCCGGGCCTCGGCACTAGCACGATTCTGAGCCAACGCGGGGCCCTCCCGGGCCTGCCCCGCGGGTGTCCCTGAGCCCCTGGTGGCTTACGCCTCCCCAGTCTGGCTCGCCCTCCCTTGGGCCCTTCACACGGGGCTGGGGCGTCTGAAGGGACAACAGACAGGGGGTCCCTCTCCCTTGGCTGCCCCAGCCGTCGCCCCACGGAGCTGCATGTGGTTCTGGTGCTCACGGATGGGATGCCCCCTGCGGCGGGCTTCCCTGGAAGACCCCTGCTGCTTCTGGCCCCTGGCAGAGAAGAGAACTGGTGCTGCCTCCTCTCTGGGAGAAACAGGCCCCCAAAGCTGGCTTTTCCAGCCCCGTGTTTGATGACATCCAATGTCTGGCTGCTGTTCTAATTTCAAATGCAACTCCTCAAAAGAAAGAACTTCCTAAAGAAAGAACTCCTCCGGGGTCTCTGGACCGCAGCACCCTCCACGGCCCCTAGAAGTCACCCTGGGGGCTTCAGCGCTGCCCTCCTCCTCCCGGCCTCCATACCTGTGTCTCTTTGACCAGTGATGCCACATGATCCCTACCCTCGGCCCCGACCTTAATGCAACTGGTAACTATAGGGACACGGAGACACCAGCCCTGGGGACTCTGATGCCTTTGCAGGGCTGAGGAGATTGTGTCCCGGAACCTGTGACACAATGAGTCAGACGGGGCTTAGAGCTGTCATTGTTCTCATCCCACGCACCTGGGCACCTGCTCCTCTGATGTACCTCGGACGGGCTCCCTGTCCTGCTGGCCTCTGCTGCTTGGACAGAGGATGGGAACACACCCCTCTGCAGCCCCCTGCCTTCCCCTCTGCCCACCTCCCAATCCCCCTGCACCCCACTCCCCAGGGAGGGTCCAGGGAGGACCCACCTGCTCCCTGCCCTCTCCACGATGGAGGCAAACACCAACCTTCCCTCCCAGTGTCCAGATGTGCCCGTCCTGGCTCCAGTCCCCTGCTACCCCCACCCCGCCCGTGCTCCCATGCCAGAGCAGCAGGGCTCTTAGCACGGATTAACTCCCCTCCTGGCCTCGAGGGGCCCACATCCACTGTCACACCTCGTGCACTTGACACGTGTCTGTTCATTGACTGAATAACTGAGCGTGCAGGGAGAACAGTGTGAACACAGATCTCTGAGGCTGGCAGTTCTGGAGGGGCTGACAGACTCACTTGATTTGGATTTTCCTGTTTTCTCTTTTGATTTGGTCCACATCGTGATTTAGTTTTTCATTGACTGTGTTGCTAATGACACAGTCATTCCACGCGCACTGCTTGCTGAGCCAAGGCTGCTCACCTGGAGTCCTGGGCACTCTGGGGGCCTGTTTGCTGGGCCCCTGGCAGATGCCCAGCAGAATTGTTCAATGGCTTATGTGGGATCCACGCGAGATCTCCCTGCTTGTGCTGAACACTCCCTGATGTGACGGAGAAATCCTGCCTTGCTCATCAGAGCACACCGTTAGCACTGGCCCCAGGGCAGCCGGCCAGGCATCTGTACAGAGGCTGCCTCGCGAGAGGGCTGCTGAGGACGAGAGGGCTTTCCGAGTGCCTGCCCTCCGTGCAAGTATGTCAACTCCCAGGAATCGCTTCTCTCTTGTGAATGTTTTTGTTTTTAAGCAAATGACTCACTTGTCCAGCAGGGCATGCAGGGACTGGCAGGGGTACCATGCTGGATTTGAAACCACTGCACTCGAATCCCATGTCTGATAGGACTTCCTGCTGCTTGCTGCAGGAACCTGCAATAACTCATCTTGTTAATATTTGCATTTAAATGAACCAGAAGACTTAAAGAGGTTCCCTCACCCAAGAAATAAGGAGAAGCCCGACTTTGACTGTCCCTGCTCCAGGAAAGGGCAATGAAAACCTCACAGACCTGAGTGAGTGCGGGGGCTTTGGAACCAGGCCAGGCCCTGGGTTGCTGGACTCCACTCTGCCCTAGAGCACGGAGACCCTGAGGACAGCCCCACAGAAGGGCTCCTCCAAGGCTAGAAGGAGAAGACAGTCGAGGAGCCCACCCTCCTGCCCTGGATATGCATGGGTCCTCAGGAGCAAAGGAGAGGCACAGATGCTGTGCCATCCAGGGCACAGACTCTGACCCATGACGTAGTCCTCTTTGAAAAATAAAATGTCACTCATCTAGCTTCATTGCCAACAAACAAACAAAACAAAACAAAACAAAACAAAAAACCCTGAAAATATAGATAACCCAAAAATAGAATCAAAACACTCATCCTTCCTGAGATAATATTTAGCACTCATATATTTCTACTCTAAGCCTTACTCCAATATGTGCATATACGCATATATCAGGTAGATGGATCATGTACACAGAAAGGATTATTTTTTAAAAAATTTATTGGAGTTCAATTTGCCAACATGTGGCATAACACCCAGTGCTCATCCCATTAAGTGCCCCCCTCAGTGCCCATCACCCAGTCACCCCCACCCCCCACCCACGTCCCCTTCTACCAGCCCTAGTTCGTTTCCCAGAGTTAGGAGTCTCTCATGTTCTGTCTCCCTCTCTGATATTTCCCACTGATTTTCTCTCCTTTCCCCTTTATTCCCTTTCACTATTTTTTATATTCCCCAAATGAATGAGACCATATAATGTTTATCCTCTGATACAGAAGGCATTAAACCCAATGCACATTTAGTTCTTTAAAATGATGTTGTAAACATCTGTGGTAGACTACCCTACTGTTCTCAATTTTTCACTCCCTCCCACAAATAAAAATACACATCATGGCCTCTATTCCCTGTGACTTTGGGGTACCTCCTGCTAGTCATTGACTTGGGGCTTCATTACATGACATGTTTCGGTCCCTCGCATGAGATGGTAGTGATGCCAACATGAACAAAAGCTTTAAGTGTACTGTTTAGTGTGACCAGCCTTTGTGTACCTCTGCCATCCGCCAAGAGAAAAGCAGGTCCTACACAGCTTCTGGCCCAAATAAAATAAGCAGCATGTGGGAGTGAGGTAGATCCAACAGCACTTGGTCACTGTTAACGCGGAGGCTTGTAAGCTAGACAAGTGAGAGCTCGAGGCATCAATCTTTGGCGATTGAAGCTTATGCAGCATTTTTGCAGCAATATCTGCCAAATAAAGCATCATGTCAATTAAAATACTTAAATATTGTTTGCAGAGCTATGGATTATTGCACCCATGCATACATTTGGGTAATAATGATGAATTTCTATAAGGAGTGGCTACGCTTTTCATAGTGCCTATTCTAGTAAGTGCTCAATAATCATGGCTATTGTTACAAATTGTGCTTGTATTTATTTTACCAGTCCTTATTGTTGAACACTTGGGTTCTTTCCAGTATTTCCAGAAGAGCTGACTGAAAGCTGCCTGGCACAGGAGAGGGGCTGTGGGACCCTGGAGGGAAGACGGCCTAGGAAAGTGGTGTCTTAAACAGACCTGCGATCCAGTTCGCAATGAACTATTTTACCATATTTGAAATCTTCCCCTATAAGTAAGAAATTGGAATCATCTGCAGGCATCAGAAATTCAACATAACATGGACTGAATGTTTTAGAAGCACGTGGTTCTCTGATGTGAAACAGCCAGAGCTCAACAGCCAAGGACCCATGTTCTCCATCTTTCTCTTCCGAAGGCAGAGACATCTCAACCCTCTGTGCTTTTCTTGTGTACAATGAGGAAAGTAATAAAGCCTACTTACCAGGCTGCTAAGAGCTTACATGAGGTTTAATTCACATAAGATGTTTAGGCCTGTGATGTCTGGCAAAAAAAATCAGTATTCAGTGAATATAAGTTACCATCCTCATCATTCGTCAGCGTCATCATCACCACATTTTATAGACTCACCCACAAAGTTTCTCATTTACTGTCACCATCATCATCACCACTATTACAGTCACCATCTTCTGTGCCATAATCACCACCACCACCATCATCACTACCATCACCACCGTCACCACCGTCACCACCGTCATCACCACTACCATCATTACTGTTACCATTATCACCACTATCACCACTATCATCATCATCGCCATCACTGTCATCATTATCATCGCCATCACCATCACCACCACCACCATCATCACCATCATTACTATCCCTGTCATTACCATTACCATCATCATCATTACCCTCATCGCCATTGTGACCACCGTGATCATCATTATTTTTATTAAGGCTTCTCCACTTATTCTGTTCTGATGATCAAGTAGTTAAATGATAAAATTTAAGACTTGTCGTGATCCTCAGCTCATTTGGTGCAGCCTTTTTCCTATACATAAAAATGCCATTAGTATGCCTAACGATCACCTGCTATCACTGCTGAAAGCTTTCCTGAAATGGGGAATGCTTTACACCATAAAGAAGCCCTTATAGTTTTTACATCTCTGATTATTGGCTTGAAATAAATATCAAGAAGTGAAGTTGGGGGTCAGATAGGAAGTTCCATTATAAGACTTTGAATCCATATCACAAAATTGCTCTTTAAAACGTTTCTACTATGGAAGTGCCCATTTCAATATGCTCTACCAGCAAGAGAGATTGTATTTAAAAGTCCTTTGCTAGACTGATCAGTGAGACATGACATCTTGCAGATTTTTGCTCTCTTTTTATTAATGATGAAGTTGAATTTTTATTATTAATAGATTTTTCAAATACAGTTTCCTCAAATATATATTTCCTATATCCTCTTATTTTCATTTATGATTTGCTTGTTCGTATCCTTGATCTAGTTTTTATTAAAGCGTTTGCATTTATATTGGTTGATTTATAAATGCTCTTTATATATTAAGGATGCAAATGCCTTGTCTTCTCTATTGTAAGTATTTCTCCAGTTTTCTTTTGCCTTTAAGTATATTTATAATGCACTTTAATAAACAGAAGTTTGAAAATGTTGTATAGTCATATGTGTGGGTTCTCCTTTCTGGCTTATTAGTTTTCTCTTAGGATAGAAAACACTATTAAATAAACACGCATCCTCTATTTTTTTATGTTTATTAAAATGAGATTACACAGTGATGTAGTCATTTATTTCTGTTTGTTCCTGGTGATTTATTTTTCTAGTCTATCACATGATTTTCTCTCATTTAAGCCGGAACAGGAGGCACTCGTTGCCTGGGGAGAAGTAAAAATGGGAAAATAATGGATTACTGAGAAGCTGCTCTGTGTCCCTGAGAAAAGCCAGCTCGGTGCTTCCTGTCTCCCCACCTGCCCTCTTTCACTGGCTCTGAGCACCCAGGAGAGGAAGTGAGACGTGCTCGAAATATCACCTAGCTCGGGAGTCCAGGAATAAAGGGCTCCTGCACGGTGTGCACTGGGGGCCTGGGTGGAGGATGGCCAGAGTTCAGCTGGCCCATCCAGCACAGCCCAGGAGCAGTGGGGTGCAGATGCCCGCACAGCTCTCTGGGGGTGCTCCTGGGGCAGCTCGGGACTCCTCTCACCTGCGTGCTGCCAGGAGCCTCCGCCATCCTCTGCACCAGAGGTGCCTGTGGACGAGGTCCCGAACAGCAGCGGTGCCTGGAGATTTCAGGAAATAGATGAGGGCACCAGGCACCTGAGGTTACTTCCAGCTCCATGCAGGCCATGCCCTACAGGACAGAGCGCTGTCCCTGGATCCTGGGCTGCCTGAGAACACCCCAACTTGAGTTTGACAATGCCTCTACCGGGCTTTGTAGAATAAAGGCTACAAACAAAAATGAATCAATATGTAGAAAAATGCAAGTAGCCTTTTTAAAAAATGCACATTAACTTCCTAATTTTAGGGCTTTCTTTTCCAGCTCAACTGGCATAAAACTGAGAAAAAGTATGTATGTATGCATGTATGTTAAAGGCATACAACTTAATGTTTTGATATACATGCATGTGTGATAGAAATGTTGCTGTCAAGTTAATGAACACATCCGTCAACTTCATACTTTCCATTTTTCCTTTTTTGTATGTATGTGGTGAGAGCACTAAATATCTGTCCTCTTAGAACTTTCAAGCACACAATACATTATTATTAAGTATAGTCACTTTGAGACAAGAAGAGATTTTTCATTTGTTAAAAACTCTTTGTATGTTAATAATATTAGTATTTTAGTATATTCATGGTATGAATACACTACATTTTAGCTGATGATTGTTCATCAGCTTATGGACATTTGGCCTGTCTCTATCTTCTGGCTTATGTGACTAGTGCTGTTATGAATATTTGGTTGCAAATTTTTGCTTGAATGCATAGTACAGAAGGATGAACCTCACGATCATGATGCAAAAAGGATCACATACTGTATGATTCTATTTATATGAAATATCCAGAATAGGGAAATCTATAAAGATAGGAAGTAGATTAGTGGGTGGGAGGGGTTGGGTGGTGGGCAGGATGGGGAGTGATTGCTGAATGGGTAAGGAGTTGCCTTTGAAGTGATTACAATATCTGGGAACCAGGTAGAGGCGATGGATGCACAACATTGTGAGAATACTAAAAGCCGCCGGACTGTTCGTTTGAAAGTTGTAGTCAGCTTTATGTTATGTGAATTTTACCATAACACATGCCCACGAGCACATCCGCACACATGGTTTCAGAAAAGAGACAGTGTATAATTTACCTCCAAACCCCTTACCTGTGTCTCTGGAACACAGAAGCCACTCAATAGATGTTTGAACTAAATTATAGAAATTAGAATTAGGTCATGTATAAAACACATTTCAGATCTAATATTTCATATTATCTATTGTGTAGACAACCAGAGAAGAACCCATTATCCCTAATTTAAGACGTGTGAAATGTCAAGCTGCCGGGACCACGTTCATTCATGGCACAGCCACCTTTGGTGAAAGTTCTTCATGATTTATTAAACCCGCTTATCTCCTGTGCACATAGTCCAGCGCAGCTAGCCTGGGGAGTGCCACTTCTCCTGCCCCCTGGTGCGGGGATTGGCACTCGGAAGGTACGCAGACCTAATATGGAACTTGAACTTTCTTTATTTGATATCACTCTTTGGCTTAAGCATGAAGTCCCTGTTGCTGGGTTGTGCTGTCTGGTTAACAGCGTGTCTCCATGAGCTGCTGGGTTTGGAGACAGGCAGTGGGAAGAAATATTCGGCATTAGTCAGGGGGACATCGCTCGCTTTCTTAGCACCAATCCTGAGTCTCAATGGCTTGACACAATAAAGACTTATTTCCCAACAGGGTCTGATGTGAGTTGGGCAGGTCTTTTCTATCTTGTAGCTCCTAGGGTGACCAACATCCCAATTCACCCAGTTTTGTCCCAGTTTTAGCACTCAAAATACCACATCCCAAAAACTCCTTCCCCAGGACACAAAAAGCCTTGGTTTTTGGTGACCAGTGTGGAAAGTGGGCAAAGGTTCAAAACCCATGGGGCACCGTAAAAATAGGGACTGACAACAGTGTTGTCCTCAATGTCAAATGGAAGTGGTGTAGATTGTCTACCTCCTGCAGGAGCTGCTCCGGCCCTGACCAGTGGTGTTGGCAACAGCAATTGTGGTTCAGGATAATAGGGCATCTCTTGCTACATCATTCTGAGATCTGGGACCCAAATGTGCCATACAAGTGTGTTCTAATAATCATGGACATCATTAGTCTGTCTCTGAAATCTGTGCCTTCTGTCAAGATAGTGCTAGTTCAGTTTTTAATATTTAATATTTGAATATGGTGACCTTGTGTTATGATTTCATATAGTACAAATGAGAGTGATTACAGTACCAGCACCAGCATGAATCAAACATCACTGAAGAGGGAGGCTGGAGGATTGGGTTGTTTCAGGGAAAAACAGATGCATGCATACCACTAGATTAGGGAGGAAATTAATAGCAATAATAATAAACAATACTGCACAATATGCAGAAAATCACTTGGGGTTGGCCATGGTGGAGAAGTGTATGTGAAAACACACATAAATCCAGAAATACCTCTAAATGCAACAAAAGTTATTTTGCCTCCCAGAAAGTCACCAATGCTCACTTGAAAATAGTGAACCCTGATTTAGGTTGGGATGCCACGTGCATACACATGTGCACGTGTGTGCATGTGTGTGCATACACACACAAATATGTCATTCCTTTATTGGTCTAGAAAACTAAAAGAAGCTACATCTCCTATTTTAAGGTTGTAACTAAGATGTCCTATGGCAAACAAACAGGGCAACTTGGATAACAGATCTCCTTACCTGTAGAGCTGATTCTAGCAGTTTTTAACAATGACCATCCTTTCCATAGTATATCAAGCAATGCGTCGTGCAACAAAAGTTTGTCCCCTCTAGCTCTTGGGTAGTTTGCCCTGAAGAAAAAGAGACTTTCAAAATGTTTTGATTGTCGTGAGGAATTTAATAAAGCCCCACACATTATAAAACAAAAGATTTGTTCATTTCATCTAAATGCAAACTAGATTTTGTTCAACTACCTGCATATTCACCCAACACATACATGTAGATTTTTGACAAATTCCGTTCAGCTTATATATTCTCACCAAAGAAAATAGTCATTATCTGCTGAAAATCCTGCACACTTTATCCACAATTTTGCCAAACAGGAGTGTGACTTGCCTACCTATGATTTTGAGGGTTGCTTGCTGAACGTTAGGGTCACTTTTGGGTTTCTTCAGTATGTGCAGACACACGTTAAAAGAATGTTTTACTTTGTAGAAATGGAAGCAGGTAGCTTTTTAAGACAGGTGCCTACAAATGCCCTAAAATAATATTTTCAAAGTGTAGGACAGGAAGAGTGTCTCTCTCTAATTTGGAAATAGATTAAGGATGAGAGCAGAGAAAGAAATACATTAAAACAGATATCCATCTGTTTTCCTCATCCTGTTTGATGATCTTCAAAGAGACCACAGGAGCCCAGGAAAGAGGGACTGACATGTGGGTTGGGCAGTGTTCTGTGTGGGTTGTGACTATAGCTCTTATAGGAGGGGAAAAAAAAAAGACTCTATTTAAAAGAAAAGAAACAAGGAGTGCTTCAGACCCCAAGAGTAGGTCACCAAAAAAAAGAGCAACCAAGCTAATCGGGACTTTCTGGATTCCTTTACAAAATCTCTGACTTATTTGGAATCCAACTTTAATCTCACAAATTCAAGCTGCCCGTTTGATCTTACACATCCTCTCTGAGAAAAGAAATTTAATATACAATATGTGCTTCAAAGTTTTTAAAAAGGATGGGACATTTTAAAGATTTTATCTATTTGTTTGTCTTAGAGAACATGAACAGGGGAAGGGGCAGAAGGAGAGAGAGAGAGAGAGAGAGAGAGAGAGAGAGAGAGAGAGGGAGAAGGATGGGACATTCAGATGTGAAGGAACAGTATGAGGCATCAATAGATATGAAGCACCTGATTTACAGGCAGCTGGTCTACCCCAAACCCAAGGAACCCATGAGAGAGTGAAGGAAGGCTCCTGGAGATGTAGATAGGAATCCTCCTCTCTGGGAGCCTGCTGTTGCTCCCAAGTCAAGCCCGCATAGAACCCAGCAAACACTTCTCTTGAGGGGATACAGATGACTATGAGGTCCCCTTGGGACAAGTATCCTGGTCGTGTGGACTTGGGAAGAGCAGAATGGGGGGCACAGCCAGCTTTATAACTAGGTGCATTTGTCACTGTCTCCTGCACGTCCTGAGGCTACAAGCAGCTCAGAGAGTTCTAGGAGGAGCCCTCCCTGAAGGAGAGCAGCCCCGGGATGGTGAGGTTCGCCTTTCACTCCCACTGGTGGAATGATCACATCTTCATACTCCCTTTGTGCTGTATTTAATTGTAGGGTAGGATGTCAGGCCTGAGCTATCAGGCACTTTCTACTTTCTACTGCTGATAAGTCAGAGCGAGGTGCTGGGTGAAGTGGGTCGCCCAGGGCTCCCGAAATTTCAGTGGGGCTGGTTTCTAGTGGGATGGCTGCATGTGGCAGGAATCCCCATTGCTTTCTTCCTTCATGGGCCACATCTCACAAGTTTGCATCCAGACACTCATGGATGCCATGAGCCCTTTCCAGTCACTGTTTCAAACCCATGCAATGAAAGTCCCCAATCTACATTCTTTGATATGAGGGTCTTGACCCTCATCATTTTTTTTTTTTAGAGGTTCTTGATCAAAATAACACAAGTGCAGGTTCTTGACCAGATTCACACATATACGGGTTCTTCCTAAAAGCTGTCTAGACCAACCTTTATCAAAGTATTATTTGCAAGAAACAGTTTGAATCTGGGAATGCAGGTGGTACCGGGAATTCAGTCTGGTTTTGCCCATCACAAAAGCACCTCCAACTCCTAACAAGGGGGCTCAAACACCCCTGATCACCACAGGGGCCTGTCCAAGGGGCTGAACTGCTCAGCTCATCTCTGCAGTGATGAAAAAACTCAACCTTCTGGGATTAAGAGTACAATTTACTACGCTGTGTCACAAGTCTACTTCCCACTTGCCCCCATTCCCACAGTCTTGATTACGGATTGTGAGGATATTGAGGAGCAGAAGGCAGTGATGTGGCTGAGGCCGGAGCATGACCTCATCACCCTAAAATTTATAGAAGAGTCCAACTTGCCCATACCCTGGCTCATGGCCACCTGACCTTCTGGCATTCCCAGCGGCCACCTCTGAGAACCACTGCCCAGGAGACAACGGCTGGTGCCCTCATTAGACTCAAGGCCAGTGTGACTTCATGTGCCAACTTGAGCTGCACAGCGTGCAGAGGATGGGGATCCTGACAATAAACTCAGGGTGCCGTCTTCCTATGTATAACTCTGTCAGGGCGGCCACACCGCCGGAGGTGCCACTTAGCCATCACAGGCCGGCCCCCCTACTCAGGCCACGAGAGGAGGTGGAGGCTCGGCTCCAGGCAGTGTGCTGCTGGAGGCGACTCTCTGTGCTTGTCCGTGGGGCACGTCCCGCCAGCCGGCTTCCTCTGGGCACACGGTGGGGGTGCCCTCTTGGGCCTAAACTTAAAATCAGTGTGTCCACAGGACTGGTGAACCTGGCAGCCGAGGAAGTGAGCACAAAAGTGACCCACACCTTCTTCCCTATGTTCTGTCTCCCCATCAGGATGAATGTGACATCTTCAACGGAACTGTTGGCACAGCCTGGGTCCTGGGCAGGGCCACCGTGGCCCACGGCCCTCTCCCGATGCCTGATGGGGACGTCGCACACCAAGGAGCAAGCCTTTGCAGCGAGGCTTCTGGAGGTAGGGGGGGCTACCAGAGCACAGCCCCGCCTATTCTGACCAGGATAGTGAAGCTGATAAGGACGTGGGTCCCCAGGAGTGTCCACGCCCCATCTCAGAAACAGATCCTCTCACCCAGACACCCTATGGCTGCACTGGTTGCTAAACGTGGAGACATTGTTCACATCACAAATATTCATACAGGGAGCAAATATTCAGTCCATCATCTTACTACTTGAGAGGTTGGACTTGTGTGCATAGCATGACGGGACTCCCGGGTGCTGCTCAACACGTACCCTGCGGGGGGCAAGCGCATGGGGAGTGCAGAGACACCTGGACAGCGGGGTGGAGACGGAGGTGCTATCTGGGTCTTCCAGAAAGGCTGGCTGAAGGGAGATCATTCATATGGGAGTCATGAACCAACAGGTTCTGTTTTCCTGCTTCCTGGAATGCAAGTGTAAGAGCTGGAGCTTCAGCAGCCATCTTAGACCTTGGAGTGATCTTGGGCCCTCTGTGTCATTTATATAATGTTCAAAGGAACATTTTGTTTTGCTTACCCTTCTCTTTGTTTGTTTCCAAATCTACCACCACAACCCCTCCAGGTTCTGTGTGCATTTAAGAGTCTGTGTCCTGTGCAGATTTGCACTAAGCTTTCTCTGGTTTGCCCATCTGGAAATAACACTGTGTGTTCTTGTAAATGTTTTTCTTTATCCCTCTTCCAGGTTTGCAATCAATATTTAACTTCCAGCATGTTTAGCGATGTCTTTCCTATTGCACTGTTTGCTATTTGAGGTCATTAACCATGTCTGGCTAATCTCGTGAGTCCCCATGGTTCTGCCAAAGGAAATGGCCATCGAAACACAGCTCAGGTTACTGCTGTCTTAAACTACAGAGAGACGTGCTGTGCTCACCAGACACAGGCGCGCTGAGCGGAGCAGGGTGGCCGGGTCAGAGGATGGGGAATGTGCAGGACGAGGGGCTGGGGGCTTCCCGGGTGGCCGACTTGCTGCAGTGCATGTGGCTACTTTCTTTTCTTTCAGAAACAGTCACTGCAATGAAGCTGTTGATCTTCAGAAATCTGAGAAAAATCTTTGAAGGAAAGGATTTTTTCTAAATTCTCATTGCACGACAGATAATATGTGCTGGGTGAATATATTTATAATCAGTGCACCTACGCTGCTGGAGTCGGACAGGTAATGCAGCAGAGATGACTGAACTGTAAGCAAGTCCAGGGACCTGGGGGTGGGGGGAGGTTGGGAGAAGCAGGGACCTGGAGTCCTTCGCTGTGGGAAGTCAGGCCTGGGATCGACAGATCCTCTAAAGAAGATTTCAAAAGAAACCAGAAATACAGAATTCTGTATACAGTGTCTCCTGTGTCAATGTCCAAAACATTTCAATGAAAAATAAAAATAACACGTTTTCTAGGTCCGCAAGCACACCTGCGCCCTGCCCGAGGGCCATCACATAGCGTTTGCGGGGGAACCATTCCTCACCCCTCTGTCTTTTGACTTCAAATTTCCAACATCTTTTTATCTTTGTCTTTCCCTGTACTTGAGCCAATCTTAAAATACCAACGAAAGGACAGTGACGTTTTTGCTGGATGTGATAGAAATGGATGCTTTTCCTTCTGGTCCCAGGTGGAGGTAAGTGATCAGAGCTCAGCCATTGATGGAAGGCATCGGGGAGCCCATGCTTTTCTCTGGGATCGAAGAGGGAGGAAACCCCCTTCCTGACACCCCCCCCCCGGGTGAGCAGCCCATCTGTGGACCACCCTTCAACGCTGACTACCTTGAGGAGACTGTAGATGGACAGGCCTGGGCGTTCTGTAAATAAATGCCTTGCTTGCATGTTCAAACATCTCCTTTAGCTAGGAAAGTCAGATTTTGCAGGTTCTTGTAGATATTTTCAGATTGACTTTGACAGGCTCAACAGCTACTTTGAGTACATTCATCTCCTAACACCACCAGATGATCTAGTCCTTCTCAGGGGCGTAGGAACATGTGCAGTTGTATCGATTCTGGGGCCCCCCGACCCCTGCCCCAAAGATGCGGCACTTTTATGATGATGATGACAATTATCCTACATTCATGTAAGTGTTTTCTTTGCTAGGGACTCACCTTTCCAAAATTCAAGGGAAGATGCTACGGAAAAATAGGAGTTCTTAGTGGGTGAATTTGGAGGATCAAAATATCTGTCCTTTTTCAGAGTTCCTTATTAAAAAAAGAAAAGAAAAGAATTGCCCAGTTAGCAGAGCAGACTTGAACCAGCTTACTTCGTTTCACATCGAGGGCTTCTCCCCAGTATCGCTAGAGGGCTAGAAGGCTCTACTTGGAAACAATTAAGGACCAAACCCTGCTACTTAGGGACTCTACCCCACGAGAGCCCATTCCCTGGTAGGCCTCCCCTGAAGCAGCCATCTGGGCTTTCCCTCGGACTGCCATAGAGGCTCACCCACCATGGAAGCACTGTCGAGTTTTGGATTGTGTTGGATCCAGCTACTCACCATTCCAAAGGAAGAGAGGTGGACAGGTGCCTCTTCCTAATTATGTGGAGGAAATCTCTGGGATTTCTCTGTCCTCACCACCCACCTGCCGTGTGACCACGGACCAGTCACCTAGCGTGTCTGACACGTATTTCTTGTGAAGACTCACATATGCAGGCCTGTGACGTGCATTCAGGGTGATCAGAAGACAAAGACTAGAAGTCAAAGAACAGGTGGCTCCTGTAACATTCTGTAGGCTTTGCCGTGTCTTTATGTATTTATATAACGCTATCATCTAGAGGCTGTACAAAGAGGCATGCATTTTTCTTTCAGCTTGTAGGTACAGCCATACTCTATTTAAATAGCAGATTTTGTCACTAGGAGTCACTAGCCACTCCCTTTGCTGAGAAAATAGAACAGCAATCCAGGAGAAAATACAGGCGAGTGTTGTTTTTTTGTTTTTGTTTTTGTTTTTGTTTTTTTTTGTTTTTCCTATGTGATTGAATTACTCTGCCTCTTTTTTAAAATTTTGATATACTGTAGTCTTTTTGGAATTACGGTTTGGAGTGATGCTTAGAACCAAGTCATATGTAAGGACTTAAAGTTACGCAGACCTAACTGATGGAATTTTTTGGAAAATTGCACACTGATTTGATAGCATATAGAGCATGGACAGATATTTCTGAGTTTTTGTCTTGCTAGTATCCTGTCTTCTAGTTGTTTTTAGACAAATAATTTATATTTCTGGGCAACAATTTCCTTATCTGTAAGGTTAGGATGGTAATAACAGTACTTACAGTCCTAGTTTACTGTGACAATGTGCACGGGTGAAGTGCCTACAATATCATGTGTATGGATAGGGTGTTCTTTTTTACTGCCTACAATATCAGCCCCCAGTAAATAGCAGGTATTAATGGAAATAATCATTCTTGCCAAGTTGTTTGGTTACTTGTGACTTAATGAACTGACTGTAACACTTTTTCTAATTTTATTTTTTATAGATCACAAGAAGTTACTAACATAGCCAAGTGCATTTCATCCAGTTTTGCCCAAGGGTTATGTTTTACACAATAATGATACATTGACAATAGTAGAATCTGTGTGTATAGTTTTCTGTCGTATTATGAATGAAATCATGCAAATGGCATATTTTGGGATGGACTGTTTTAAACTCAGCATAATGTCCTTGAGATTCATCGAAGTTATCCTGTGTATGGATAGTGTATTCTTCTTTACTGCCGAGTTGTATTCCACGGTCTGCATGCACCACAGTGCATTCAATTATCCCCCTGCTGGAAGAGATTTGTGGTTGTTTCCACTTTATGCCTACACCAAAAATGCTGTTCTACACAATGGTGTGCAGGTTTTCGTGAGGACACTTTTCCCTATGGAAAAAAAAAAATGTCCTGGAGTGTGATTACTGGTTCGTAATATGTGGGAAATGAAATGGGAAAATATTTGGAAATTCAAAGTATTCAAGTTAGTCACAAGCCTCCACCACTTAAAAAAATTAGTCAATGGAGATGGGATCTGGGGCTTCAGAAAGTCCACAGGGGGAAATACACAGTAAACACAAAATGTCTGGCGCTCTTTTGTTTTATTTTGTTTTGTTTTCTCTCGCTAACAGCCTCTGAGTGTGCCAGTTGTGTTGACAGGGAAATTAACAAAAAATGTCTTATGTCAAATATTTTCAGAAATAACCTGTCACGGCTGAGAGGGGAGACCTCACACAGGAACAATCTTGAGGATCCTTGTTGAAGATTCTGTTTTGAATACAGGCACCTGAGAAAAGCTCAGGTTCAGGCCACGATCAGGAACGAGGTTAGAGCACCATGTGGTAGTCATCATCATAATGGGGTCCAGGAGTTGACCCCTGAGCTCCTGAGAAGCCTCTGACCTGATCCTCCAGGTGCTGGAAGGAGACACCAGGATGCAGGGGGGATCAGGAAAAGAAAGGAGGCAAACAGGAAGGAGGTGAGAAAGCGGACTTTCACTTTCCCGTAGAGGAAGAGCAGACTTTGAATAAAGTTGAAAGGAAAGATGTAAATTTTAGACAGCACCTGCTCTAGGCCCACGAATCAGGCTGGCCGACCGCGCAGACGGGAGAGAGCTGTAATTCTTGTCACCGAGGCAGCTGTCCTGATTAGCTGTAAATACTGCCTCTGGCCGCCCCCGGTTTCAACAACGAAGGGTGCTGGGGCAGAGGAAGGACCCTGGAGAGAACAGGAGGAGGGGGCAGCTAGCTTGGGCACTGGCCCTCCTGTCTCTTTCCAGGTGCCAATGATGCAGCCAGCAGAGACGATGGGACACTCAATGTGTCTGGGCCACACACCTCCTGCAGCCCCCACACCCTCCCTCTCCGCAGGCGAGCTGCCAGAGACCCCTCCCTGCAGGCTGACTTCCAGACAGATGCAGGGCACACGGTTGCTGGGCCTGGCGGGATGTAAATACACAGAGCATCAATAAAATTTTATTGAGTTCAAGTAGGGCCCAGATATTTCATGGAACTTGTTTACATGGAATATATATGTGCATGCTATACTATATGCATATTTATTTAATATGCATACTGTATATAAATATAAATGCATATAAGTATATATATTTAATATGCATACTATGCAGTGTGTATACTAAATTTATATATAATACATATAAAATTTATATTATATATTTATACTACAATTCATATTATTTGTTATTACACACATATACATAAATTTAGTATACATACTATATAGTATGTATATAATATATGCATACTATATAATATTAATATAGTTATATTAATATTTATACTATTAATTAACAGGTTAGATTTAATATGCATAATATATAGTATGTATACTAAATTTATGTATCTAATAGGTAATAACATATAATATAATATAAATATATAATATAAGTTGTACAAATTATGTTATTAGGGATCCCTGGGTGGCGCAGCGGTTTGGCGCCTGCCTTTGGCCCAGGGCGCGATCCTGGAGACCCGGGATCGAATCCCACGTCGGGCTCCCGGTGCATGGAGCCTGCTTCTCCCTCTGCCTATGTCTCTGCCTCTCTCTCTCTGTGTGTGTGTGTGTGTGTGTGTGTGACTATCATAAATAATAAAAAAAAAATTATGTTATTACCTGTTGTATATATAAATTTAGGATGCATATTTTGTAGTATGCGTACTAAATATAACATAATTAATAAACCATAATTAAGTAATAATAGTACAAATATTACTATTACAAATATTAATATAATTAGTGATAGAGAGTCCACAGATGGTGAAATCTTTCTTTGCGCGGGGATGAAAGCCAAAGGAAAATCTCCCATAGCTCTGGGCCTTCACATCCCATGCCAGTAGCAAATAAAGATTGATTTGTTAATATTTCCATAAGTATTTGGGACTATGCATTTGACCACCAGTAAGGACCCCTAAGCAAATGCCCATGGCTTCTTAGCTAACCCTTAGCATTTCCACCGGAGATGCTTTATTTTGCTGTCATTGGGAAAATTAAACAGACATTTGAAATGAGCTGTAAGAGCAAATCAACATACAGGTAATTCACAGGGAGATGAACGGATTACACACTCTTCTGGGTCCCTGACGTCTCTCCCTGAGCACCGTGAATGCTGGTCCCTTCCTTTCATTCTGACTTCTCTCCAGCACCTGCCACAAAGCCCCCACAATCAAGGACCCTCTTCCTTGTATTTTAAACCTTAAAAATATACATTGGTTTGACTGCTTTGATCCTCGATTAATTTTGAAACAAATTATCCCCACACAACAGGCAATCTAGAGAGTGGAGTATGAATGCAGAAGGCTGGCAGGGGCAGCCTTTCCCTCACCTGTGCCTGCAGCTCCCTTAAGTCACCTGCCCGCAAGTCACTTCCAACCTTGTCTCCGGGACACCACCACTTTATAGCTCAGTTTCATACCTGCTTTTGTTTTTAACTGATGACTAGAAATGGCAACATCTCAACAGGGTAAAACACTTAAAAATCAGTTTAAAACCCAAGTATAAGCCACCATCTTGCAAGCTCTTCTGTATCCAGGTTGTGTTTTATTTGTCCACAGAACTCTGAGCAGGGGGCATGGAAGCCTGTGGCAAGTCACCTGCTAGGGCCCAGGCCCACCTGCTTGGAGAGGAGGACACTTGTCTCAATATTTAACAAAAACAAGAAAAAGAGGGAAAGGCTTGGTTAAGCACCTAACCGTATCTGTAACCTAAGGGCACAGGGGTGGGGGAAAGGACTGCCACATCCTCACCTCCAAATAGGGCCCTGATGGGAGCTGCAGGGGCCATGTGCAGCATCCCAGCCTCACCCTCCCTAGGCACCTGTCAGTGTTCGCACAGGATGTGTGACACTAGGAGGACACAAGAGGGGAAGAGGTTTCTCTAAGTTCATCTGGACAGACAAGCCTGGCAATGAAATTCTTCACATCATGCTTAGGTTCTTTCTCGAACACCACTCTGTGCTTGGCACAGGAAAATATTTTCAAAGTGCATTGTAAAATTCTTTAAAAACCCTCTGCTTTTTTTCACCTTTTTCTACTATTCAAAAATCTCATTGGCTTTGCCATTTAGAACACTCCTCTCCAGACTCCTTCAAGAAATCATAGCCGCAAATGCTTACAAAAAAGTACATGATGCATTGACTCTTCAGTAGCTTCATGATAAAAACCCATTCCATTTTTACAACAAAGTATGTGATAAAAGCTATTACCATCTCATCTTTAGAGATCAAAACTCTGTGGCACAAAGAGGCCAAGTAGCTTGGCCAATGTCATCCAGGTCGTACGAGTCAAGCTAAGATTTGAACCCAGGTAATTTGGCTCCAAATAGGTATACTATAAAGAATATTGCATTTCCTTTAAGAACAGAATTCAGTCTCCAATGAATTTTTTTTTAAAAAAAAGGAAAGAAACAGGGAAAAACTGTATGTCAGAAAATCCATATACCCAAGACAAAGTAATAAAATCTAATAGACAATAAGTTTACCCAAGCAAATGATTGGAAAAAGAAAATTAAAAAGATGAATTGAAGTTGGTACAGCCACTTTGTAAAATTGTTCAGTACTATCTACTAAAGCTAGTGTCTGGCAATGCTAAACATATGTGCACCCCATCTCCCAGCAATCACACCCTAAATATATGCCCGATAGGATTTTGTGACTATTTTGGCCAAGTACAAAAGCTCAAAACAGCAATATCTGTAATAACCAGAAACTGGAAACTAAGCAAATACCCAATTAGTAAGGTAACTTGTGGTATATTTATATGATACACATTTTATACTATAATATGAAATATATTATACTATATACATAATGTGTATATACATATAGCACATATACATGCATGTACATTATACTATGCAATAATATATACTACAATATATATTATATAAACTACACTGTATATTATATAAGATTTTATATACTTCATGTGATATAAGAGCACACCGTCCAACAATAAGAATGGACAATCTAAAATTGCATGTAAGAATATGGATAAAATTAAGAGACACGATACAATGTTTAGTGAAAGAAGACAGAGCCAAAAACACACGCATCCTGGTGGGTTCATTTATATACAGACACAGGCAAAGCTAGTCTGTATTAGAGTAGCCGCCCCTGGGAGTGGGGTGGGGTGGGGTGAAGCAGATATACTTAGAGGAAGGATGTACACGAAAGGGGTTCTGGGTGCTGCTTGTGTCTTGTTTCTTGATACAAGTGCAAGTTATAAGATATGTGCATTTGTAAACATTTGTTCAGTGTGCAACAGGGATATGGGTACAATTCTATGTGGGTATTACACTTTTTTTTTAAAGATTTTATTTTTTTATTTATTCATGAGAGACATTGAGAGAGAGGCAGAGACATAGGCAGGGGGAGAGGCAGGCTCCCCACAGGGAGCCCGATTGGGACTCAATCCCAGGACCCCAGGATCACACCCTGAGCCAAAGGCAGATGCTCAACCACTCAGCCTGGATGTTGACTTTAACTGACCCTGGATGTTGTACTTTAACTGCAGTGTTTTTAGGGAGTTAAATTGTTGGACCTTTCTTCACCATTACCTCCCCTTCTTCAACTTTGCCCACATTTCTTCTTCTTTGCCCACTTGGCAAACTTGTGATATCTCAAAATGTCTGTTTTATTTTTTTTTTTAATGTTCTTCCTTAAAAAGATATTATCTTGCTGTGATAAATAAATTTGCCTCTAGGGATTATACTTCCCCTTTCATTAAACTGAACTTGGGTGAAGGCAGGGTACAAAGAAAGAACTTGAGTAGAATGGAAGAACATGAGAATTTTTTCACGTTGTCCAGCTCACCTGGGGGGAAGGGTGTCAGAGTGACTCCCCTCCAGTCTCCAGTCCGGGAGGGGTTCCAGCTCCTTATCAGCAGCCAAGGGGCTGACTTTGAAATACTGCCTGGGGATTTTCTCACTCAGAGACTTGGGTTGGCCATTATCTGAGGTTACAGCCTGTGGGGTTGCAAGTGTTGATAAGATACAACCAAGCGGCGGTCAGCTAGGAACAAAAACAGGCTTTTGTCCACGGGAGCACCTGCAGGTGGAGAAGCAGGCTGTGTATTCCCTGAGCAAATGAGTACAGCATTCCGGAAAGAAATGGTCACAAGGCCTTAAAGTTGGTGGAAAATCTTCAACTCAGAAATTCCACTTCTAAGAAATTATTCTAGAAAATTCTAGAAAACTAAGAAAGTGCTCACTCCATACAAATTATATTTCTATTTTATTAGTGCTTGGGATAAATATGATTCTAACTTAAACAGCATTTAGCTAAGTAAGATACAAGTTAGAGCAACTTAATGTGGCAGTTGTAAATCATTGTAAAAATGAGGACAGTCGAGGCCTATAATTTTCCCGCTGGTAGGTGAAGCAAAAGTCATTTTCGATGGAATTTCGGAGATGAAATTTCTGAAGAAAAGTGTTCATGTTTATCCTGGAATTCAGAGGCCAGCATGGATTTATTGTATCTTTCTGGAACCAATTTACCCCCCAGGGGTTCACACAGAGAAACGTGTCTTAATTCTGGTCATGCAACTGGCACTCGATATTTTAATTTATTTTCTCCACAAATGAAAAATAAATTTGTCATGGTTTATTATGTCACATGCTCCCTAATGGAAATTCTTTGAAACCATTTTTTTTTTTTTTTTTTTTTTTGGCTAGAAGAAAAAAAGAGAGAGAGAGAGAATAATTAGGTCAGTGGATAGGTCACTTTCTACCAATAACTTTTTTTTTTTTTTTTTTAAATTCTGAGACATCTGTGTAGCTGCTAGAGGTGTCATCAAATGCAAACCGCAGCTATTAAATCAAGACTTGGGGCTCCCTCTGTCAGGCGCCTGGAGGAATCAAGGGTCATTTATTACCTTTGGGATGTCTTTCTGCTAGCCTGATCTCCAAAGTCATTGCTTTTCTGAAATTGGGGACCTCTTCAAAAGGTGTCTGGGTGGAGGCCTCTAGGCTGTCAGCAAACCAGTCAGCAATTTTGACACCATGGCAGGTGAAAAATAAATTAATATATCACAGCTGAAATTCTGACCTACAAGAGTCAAAAGAAAGAAAAAAACCCTTTGAATGTCACGAGCATCCAGTGTTATGCTGCTATATGCCTGGAGCTCAATGGCTGTGTTTTTTTTTTTTTTTTTTTTCCTTTGTAGAAAGTAAGCAGGTAATTACATGAACAACTCTGCTAACTTGAGGGTTCTATGCAATGGGTGTTGTACGATGTAGGTTTTACTATTATTATTGAGGGATGGTTAGGCCCAAAAGGGAAGACATGGATGCCACTGAAAGATTGTTTCTAACACGGAGAGCCTTTGTTGTGGTTTCTGTGGGAGGGACAGGCAATGCCAGGTAAGCCAGGTTAGATTTGGCTACTTCGAACAATCTCAGTGGACTCTGGCTATAGGGGCTGCCCTCAGGGTCTGGTACTTGGCCTTCGGGTGTTTAGGGCTGGGTACTGGTGACCCTGAGTACAACCATAGAGGAGGTGAGACGTGTGTGGCTCTGGATTCTTCAGTCTACATAGGTAAGGTGTGAAGCACCTTTGCTGTCTTTAGGAATTAGGTACCCTGAGAGGGGCAGTTCTTCCCCAGTCAGCAAGACCCCAGATGCCAAAGCATCAGCAAACAGCTGTTAAAAAGTTCATGCTAACACAAAAGGTCATATCACCCATTCAACGAGGGGAGGCAGGAGGTTATGACTCTCGTCCATCCTATGCATCCTTTCACATCCGTGAAACCTGGGGCACAGAGTGATGTGGAATAGGAAGATGTGACCCTACAACAGGCATCTGAACTTCCAGTGACTGGCCTATTCCATGACCTGGAGAGGGAAAGACAGTTGTTTATACACATTAAATGTTAAGACTTGGCTGGTAACTGAGTCAAAATATGTTGTGTTTCTCTTCCCATGAGGCTCATTGATGGAGTCAGGAGAAAGCCCTTGAGGAAATTAGGGTCATAGATTTCTAGGCTGTCGGGATGGGAATTCAGCAGACTTTTCTTAAACAGGATACAGGTGGCAGTGTGGGTATGCATGTACCTACTTTCTCTTCTTCATTCCTGACCTGGATAAAGTCGTTTCTTGTGAACATTTCTGCTCTTGATGTCAGCTCTGACACCCGCTACCTGGACAAGGTAGACATGCCACTTCCCCCTTCAAACCTCACTTCCTTCATCTGTGAAATGGGAACAATAGTAAGATCTCCCTTATATGGCCATTGTGGTAGACACATTACATGTTAAAGCATGGAACATTTGTGCTTATGTGGTAGGTATGGACTCTGACAGCCGTGGGCATTATTAATATGGCAGATTGTGTTTACTACAAATAGCCACAACATGCTCTTCCTGAAATTTAGGGGTTTTGTTGTTGTCATTTTGTTTTTTGTCTTTTTTTTTTTCCCCCTCTTTCTTTGCAACTGAGCAGGTTTACTTCTCAGGCTTCAAATGGCCTGGCTAGTAGCTGGCCAGACAGAAGACAAACATGCTTCCTTCTAACTCAGCCCAGAGGGAATGAATAAATCTTATGATTTTAAGCCACTCAGTTCAGGGTATTTTGTTTTTGCTTTATTATTTTTTTTATACAGCAATAAAATAATTTTAAAATAAAAAGTCTAACATATATAAAGGTATGTATATGTGACTCTGATTAGCATTCAATTTTGTTCAATAACCTCAACTATCCTCCTCTTCCAAAACTTAGAAAAATTCAAAAGTGAAAAGTAATCATGATTTTCAGCAATACATGAACTTATGCATAAAACATAATACCATATGAACTACTATTTCTTTACCTAATAATATATTGAAAGTAGAATTTTCTGTTTGTTCTAATTTCTATGATTGTATGTCTGTTATACATATATTCATACATATTTAAGGATGTGTGAGGATATATACATATATCTTTGTATGTATGTGTATATATAAAAGCATTATACATATAAAATTATGTTCTTATTTCAGGTTTTGTTCTATAATCAGGGCTAACAATAAACTCTCATGTTCTAAATTGTATTAAGGTATGTCTGATACTAATTTAACAACTCAATGGCATCAATTTGTTCTGACAAATAAAAGAAATGGAATACTGCAGAGTCCGCAGACTCAAAGGGAGCCCAAGAGTAGATTCAGAAAAAAAATTGTAATAATAATGTACTTGTTACCAGTATATTTTAAAAACGTCTATGTTTAAAAAAGCAAAGACTTCCATAATCAGGAGGAATTCTCAATTTACTTCGAAAGGGCTGTACTTGGTTGCTCTCTGCTGCTTCTCATCTTTGTCAGCCAAATGAGCAATATAATATTGTTAAAGATGAACCAGAGAAGAGCAAAAAATCACCTTTGTTATTATCTCAGATACAACATAATCTTTCTGGGGGGCAGTCTAACCCACTGAATATGTCCCTTTCAATATCTTACTTCTCAAAAAGTAATATTGTCTTCTCTTTCATTCCTGAAATGGTCTTTTATATGCTTTCTGCTTTAATTGAGTTATGGATGCTCACTAGCTAGAATTAATTCACCACCTTTGATTATAGTGTACATAAAATAGGAGTACCTTCCTTAAAGCTGACTTTCTCTGGTCAAAAATGTCTATACCAAGAGGGAGCTAGACAAGTCAATCTCTAACGCTGAAGTTTTATTCTGTGCGAGGAGATGCTGTCTTTTGGTCCAACGAGGAAGGAAAAAACTCAGAACAAAGATTTCCATTCACCAAACCATGGCACGAACTGCATGTTTCAAAGCTGATGATTCCCTAAGTTCCTTGTAAGCACTCATTGAGAGTATTACGATCATCCAAGAATCAGCCTGAAAGTGAACAGCCTGGCTCAATGTACCTGGTGGCTACCATCTGCATCGTGGGAGCCTCTCGTCTGTTCCCACACTGCCAGTGACTTCAGACACTCACCTTTCAACTATTTGTCGTAGTAATAAAGTCTACGATCATTATTGATTCCGGCTTTTCAAAATAGCATTGCCAGTGTGCTTTATTTAATATACAGGATAAAAAGAAAATCCAGAGGGCAGAGGTGTGCAGTTTTGGTAACGCAAGGCAGGGATTCCACAGGCCACCTCCACTCACTGTGAGGGTCCTTGTACAAAAACACCAGAGCTCAGGAGCTCCTTGCTCTTCCATGGCCACTGATGCCTCACACCTGAGGCATCCTTTCCTGATGGTCCAAAGGTGACTTGAGTCACTCACAGGATCTCTCTCATCTCTTTGTCCCTTGCTCAGGCTACAGAATGCACTGATGTTCTGGCATTCCGGTTGCTCATCAGCTTCCACACCTGTCTTCATACAAGCCCATGTCATTTATCTGCCCTAGGACTCCAGTTCATTTCCAACCTGCTGTAGCACTTGAGCCCCAAAGTCTCATTTGCGGAGACAGCCCTGCAAGGAATATTTCTATGTGTGTGGACACGTTCTCAATGAGAACAAGAGGAGAAAATCAAAAAGGAAGGAATTCGAACATGTGGACGAAGATGTCACATGTCACTACTTATAATACTCTAGTTATCTCAAGAGGGGGGTGGTATTGTGCCTGTAATTCCTTGTAATGCTGTTTCCTACTCGGCTGTTCCTTCAGAGGTATGGTTGGTGTTGTCTGTAATACGTAGCCATGTAAACATTTGCTCTCAGTACCTGTTTATTTCAAGTCCCAAGGCACACAGGTGTTCCCCTTGAGTTAAGAGTCTGGGAGTGTCTTATTTCTGGTGGTTCTGCCTAAAGAATCTTCTGAGGTCACTCAACCTATAGATGGGGCTGTAGACCATAAACTCCACTCACAAGCTTCTCCTCCCCACCCCCTGCCCCCCACTTGACATGTCTGAATCCTCTGCCACTTATGCTCCCCACTAGGGATGCCTCAAGACAGCCAGTTTCCTCCAGAGGGGGCAAGAAGGCACACCTCAAATGAAACCTGCAATCTTCTTGCACCTTAATCTCAGAAGAGATATAGCTCATCACTTTGGCCATACTCTTCTCTGGAGGAGAGTCACTGAAGCCAGCTCATTTCAAAGGGGAGAAGATCACACATTGCTTTGGATACCAGGGGGCAAGACCTCTGGGGTCATCTTGCAGGCTGCCATACTCACCATGTGCAGGGGAGGGGCAAACCAAAATAGCCAAGGCATTTACAACCAAAATGGAAAATTGATTCTTTGAAGTAATTCCAAGAATTGAAGCTAGGATCAGATAAAGGTACATGAAATTGAGTAAACCTTACATTTTCACCAAAATAATCAGTGTCCAAAGCGTATCCTTCTATATTTATGCGAGAGTCACAAAGATGTTTAAAATATGCAAATGTACTCCATTAACAAAATTGTAGAAGTGAAATTAAGTTGCCTGTAGATGTATTTTAATTTCAGTTTTCCTAGTAAATTTTGTTTGTAATTGCTAATGCTGTTGTCAATTATATTTTGACCAATTCCAAGGTGTGTTATGGTAGATGTGGTACTTACTGTTTTTGGAACATGTTTCTGCACTCGATATAATAGTGCACTAAATCAAATATAATTGTTTTGTATTAGTCTTTGCTTCATTCATGTGAGGTATCTTTGTCACCCAAGCCAGAATGAAAATACTCAGAGAATAGAAATAGATCTCACTCATTTTTTATAACCTCCCCTCTTTTTTAAGCTGTTCCATGTGGCCAAACCCAAAATTAAAAATAATAATTTTAAATGAAATTTAATTCGATGTATATTGGTAAAAAAAAAAAAATGGACCCAAGAGAAAAAACAACAACAAAAATGCAATGCCTTTAAGATGATTTATCTTAAAACTTAAAAGGCCAACTCTTACATGAGAGTGGGGGGGACTTTTAGGAAACACAAATGCTCAATACTTCCACTCCCAGCAAGATGAGTCAACTTTATGGAATACCAACTCTCCCACTGAGAACATATAGGGACCTACTTAATATACACAATAAACAATATCTATTTGAGATATCAAAGAGCTGCCCCAAATCCAAGATTCAAGAGAAGAAGAGCATGAAAGGAAGACCCCAGTTAGGACCATTGCATTCTACCTACTTTTCTTCTCAAGGCAGCTGCTGACTTACCAGTGATCTATCACTATATAACACCCACTCCCCCATGAAACATGATTGCTTAGAATAACATTGATCATTTATTTTGTTCATAAATTCTTAATCTGGGCTTGGCTGAGAGGGCTCACCTCTGCCCTTTCAGAGAGAGGAGGAAGGGGCCCCACAGTCAAGATGATATGTCGCAAGGATGGCACTTCATAAGGTGTCACCTGATCCTTGACTATGTGTGGGGGTCTCACTTCTTCCCCACAAGGTCTCACTGTGGGCTGCTTACGCTTCTTCATAGCATGGTCAGCATTTCCAAGAGCAAGTGGTGGTACATGTGGGGACTCCACACACATGGATCAACTCTGCTCCATCCTCAAAGTCTGCAGGGTGAATTGCTGTATCCTCAGGGGTCCTTTCTCTGCCCTAAATAACACCAAAGGAGACCTGGAAATCCAAGGGAAAGGAAATTCAGATCCCACCAAGGCCAAGCTACATCACATTATTGAAATGTACACTTCAAATGAGTGTATTGTATATAAACTAGTCCTTGGCAAATCTGATTTAAACATAAGTACTGTATCCCTATGGATATATAAGGTATATAATGCATACACATATGTATGCATATGCACATATACACACATATGTAATAGAATACAACCAGAAGTCCATGAGATTTTTGTGACTGAGCCTCTGAAACCACATGATGGCCCTTCTTTTGCACCACATTCCTCAGTAGAAGCAGACACAGAGTCTACCCAAGTTCAGAGGAAGGAGACACAGGCCGCACCTTTCAGTGGAAGGCATTTCAAGATCACATTGGAAGGAAAGCACTTGGGATGGAAGAGATCGCTGTGGCGTCCTTGCAAATGCAATCTGCTACCACAGCGGTGGGGAGAGAGGGAGAGACGAGCTTGGCACGGCCGCCAGCAGGCAGAGGAGCTGGGCGGAGTGCTCAGTCATGGCACAGAGTCAAGGAGAATGAAAAGAAGTTTCACCGCCACCATGGCTGCTAGGGCTTAGGAACCAACATACTAAAGAGGACAGAAGTGAATACAACACTTAGAGCCACTTGTTCTTCCCCTCTAGACAGTCACTGATTTGTAAGCATCGGGGCCAAGAGGCAGACAAGCCAAACATAGAATAGCCACCTAAGAAACTGGGGAATAAACCAGAGCTTTCAGGAGTATTCCATTGTGGGCAGTTAAAGCTGAAATCCTGGACGCAGCTAGGAGGAAAGGCTGGTAAGTAACTCAAACTTCTTTCGGGGACCTCTGAGACACCCCAGAGGTAAAGGCAAACCGGAAATGCCCCAGCCTCTGACGTCCTCGGTTTTAAACAGAAAAAAAGTAATGCACCCCTACCATCATCACCTTTCAGGAGCTGAAGCACCTGACACACAAAAGGGCAAGGGCAACGAAAAACAGACAGTATCGACCCCAATTTGAAATAGATACTGAAGAGTCTAGATGGAAAATTTGGTTAACTGGGATAAACATATTCAATAAAAGAGATGATAAAGTGATGTGCTCCCACAGAGCTAGAGGAATTTTTAACCTATAATCAAATAAAACTAGAACTAAAAATTAAATTAAGGGCAAACATCATATTGGACAGCGCTAAGGAGGGGATGAATAACTTGCAAGCTGTTGTGAATGTAGAATTCAGTTGTCAACGTAGAAACGGATGCAACTGAGAAACTGATGCAACTGAGAAAACAAAGGGAAGAGAAAAGCAGAATAGCTATCTATAATAGGGGAAAATATTCAGAGTGTGTCTTCAAGTGCCAGAGCGGGGAGGAAAGGGAAAATGAGACAGAGGTATTTAAAGTGATAATCGTCAACAATTGATGACCGGCCTTGAGACACAGATTGGAAAATCTCTATAACTCTGGGGAGGATAAACACCATGACGACCATATGTAGGTACATAACAGTAAGACCACTAAAACCCAAGAGGAAAGGAACAACAGTAAGAGAAATGGTTGAATCTAAATAAAAATATAAAAGTCATAAGACAATGGAAGAGCATCTTTAAATCGCATCTTTAAATCTTTAAATGCATCTTTAAAGAGCATCTTTAAATCGCCTGTTCACCCTACATTCTATTCTCCACAAAAGCATGGTCCCAGAGAAGAGGCAGAAGAAATTTACTAAAAGACAAGAATGGGTATAATTAATTGCTGACAGACCCCTACAAACTAAAAACTGTAAAGTATCTTCACTCAATTACAGGTAGCAAAGAGGTTCTTTGTTTAGAAGCAAAGAACACAAGATAGAGTGAGTATGTGGGTAAATCTAAATGAATTTCACAGTACAAGCCAATAACAATAACAAAGTCTTGTGGGTTTTAAACATTTGTCAATTAAAATGCATCCTTACAGAAAGAAAACCGTAAGAGAAATGGAAAATTCAGTGAAAGGATTCTGAGATGCTTCTGCTGTTCATGAATGGTGAAAGATTAAAGTCATACTTAATTTTCCAAATCTTAATTTGGATTCCAATAAACTTTTCCTGGGGATAAGCTGACTGCGGACATAATACTTTAGCAAAGAGGGATGTTAACTACAAACAACTTGGTTAATTTCTCACCTTCAGGAAAATCCATGTGCCCTAACAGATAAAGTATGCTCATAAATGTAAATTGAAATACTCCGCTTTTCTGCCTTTCTATAAATACCTGACTTTCTCCTTCCCCTCCACTCCCCCTTGAATCACAGGCCCACACAACTGTGCAAATAAATGAAGCCCATACTAATGAGAACAGGCAGGTGCTACTTATCCGAAGCTTGCTATAGCAAGGGAGACAGCCACTGTCACCTGAATTTGGCAGAGACCCAATAGCAGGCAAATGTGCAAGAAAGTTACAGTGAATAAAGGGAAGGTTTCAGGTGTCCCCTGAATGGGGACTGTTGGCCTGGGGAGGCCACAGGCTGCGTCACTAGAGCTGGGGCACTCGCTTGGACTGGTTAAGAGTGTGGATCTAGTTTTCACGAGTTGAGCTAGGTAGGAAGTGGGGGCAAAACTTAGGGAAGGTGACAATTAATCAAGTTCAGGATATCCAGGGCCACTGTCACCAGGATGGCTGCTTGGCTTTCTGGATGGAGGTGCCGTGGAAAGTGAGGTCCGGGAGGCACCCCCAAGAGGTGCCATGAGGACTCCATCCTCAAAGAGAAAGGGTGCAGGAGCTCCAGGCAGAGGACAAGGAAAGGCATAGGTTGGGGCAGGAGTGGGCTTGGTTTGTTCCAGAAACAGAAATGGATCAGGTGGCCAGAGCATGTGTGTGGTGACCTCTTGTCCAAGCAACAACAGGACAATTTCTGAGGCGGGGTCAAAGCACTTCGATTCCAAAATAGTCACAGAATAGAGAGAGTGTTGGGAAATGTTTCTCCATTTATTTTTCTCTCTAAGAGGCTTTCATTTGGATCAAGGTAGGAAGGTAAGAATGTTTACTGAAGCCACACGTGGACCAAGTGGCATCCTGGAAGTGGTGTAGGAGTTCCTGTAACTGTGGCTCCGCTGAGGACTTCCCTAAGTTCATCTTTTGTTTGACAGTTGCTCCTGACCACAACTAAAACCACCCTAACTGGTACGGGGCTGTTCTGTTTACGATGGATGGCTCAGGGCACCTGGGTGACTCAGCGGTTGAGCGTCTTGCCTTTGGCTCAGGGCGTGATCCTGGGATCCTGGGATCCAATCCCATATCAGGTTCCCTGCAGGCTCCCTCTCCCTGCAGGAGAATCAGTCTGATTCTCCCTCTGTCTATGTCTCTGCCTCTCTCTCTGTGTCTCTCATGAACAAATTTTTAAAAAATCCATGGATCCATCTATTAGGTAATTAGACATAAAGTAAGCCCACGTGGCCCCGAAACTACTACAGGCTAAGAAGAGGCTGACCTCACTTTGTTGCCCCAGTGGCTGTATCCCACCTCTGCCACTGTGGCTCTTGGCTTGCTGTTCACTTTTCTTTCTGGAAATGCTGATTTCATTTCTTCCAGTCCAATGCTGGAACTTTCCACTAGACTGGTAACGTAATTCATTTTTTAAACCAAGCTAAGCTTGGTTTTATCTCAATAATCCAGTTATTTAGCTTGACTCCTACAGAAAACCAAGCTCCACTGACATGAGGGAATGAGCAGCCTCAGAGAGCACAGCAAAGATGAATGTAATTATGGGATTTGCTAAGGTTGGTGGAAGGGAAAGTGGATTGAAAAGCTGCCATGCTCATCTATGGAAAGGAAAAATGTGTAACATCGACACATGATATATTAGATGCTTAAAAATAGGCTCAGGTTTGTGGGAAATTTCAACTTTGACTATGTAGTTGATGATATTAACGACATATTTTTTATTTAAGAATGATAATGGTACTATAGTGGTGTTTTAAAAAAGAGACCTGATGTTTTTATTATGCATAGGAAAACTTTTATATCATATATAAACAAAACAAAACAACTCAGAAGAGGGAATCCTTGCAAAAGTTTCTGATCACATTTTCTTTGCAAATTTTGTTTTGTTTCTTTCTTCTTGGTAGGAGTATGCTGACCTGCCCACTGTGATACCTGGAATTCAATGTAGTATTTCACAGCCATAGAGTGAGGTGATAGCCATTGTGTTTTACTTCCAGACATTTGGATGCCTCTCTCAGGGATTTGCCAACTTTCAGACACTTGACCGAGAGTTTTCTTCTGAAATCTATGAGGGAACTTTTACAGCCAGTTTTGAATCCCATTTACAACAGAAACTTCCAAATGGACTGTTTGGCCACAATGAGAGATCTTTATTGAAAAAGGGCCTCTGGCTACAACAATAAAATAGACCTAAGTGCAGGGCTTTGTTGTATTTTAGTTCCATGGCTACATCCAGTTATGAATTAACCTCTCTGAGCCTCAGTACTTTGTACAAAAGAAACGATAATACACCTCCCCACACATACTTACACGCACAACACCCACAGACACACATACACACAGACCTACACATACACGCACATTTACTTACACACAAAGGCACATACGCACAAACACACAAAAATACATGCATACTTAGATGCATACATACACTTATACTTGTACACAAATACATGCATGCACATATGCTTGCACATACACCCCAGGCTCTTGTGAGGGCCTCATCAATACTACTTCACATCATGAGCCAGACCCAGTGAACTCCTACATAAATGGCATCTGTTCCCATGTTCAAGAGCAGCAGAAACCCTGAATTTGGCTACAGAAAACATCCTTTCTTTAACTGAGACTGGACTGTGAGCAAAACTACTTATGATGGCAAATGAAGTTGGGTTGATTGCGCAGAAACGTGAACTGCATCGGAGTCCAATGGCCCTGGTTGTTACGTGTGCATGATGGGCATTGATTGGTTACTCCCTACAAGGGGCACCTGTGTTTTGTGGTTTGCAGGTGATACTTGCATGTGCAAACCACACAGCCCTTTATAGCTTCAGACTGGTGGGGCCTGGCTCATTAGGGAAAATATATGGCAAGAGGGGCCCCCTTCTGTCTGCTTCCCTGACTTCACAGCCTTGGGTCCATTATCTGCTCCCTCTACCCATCAAGCTCATTGGAACAAAGGTGTCAGCCCCATCAGGAGGAGAATGTGCCAGTGGGGAGTAGAGAAGGGCAAACCCTCACCGAAGCCTCTTCATTCACTTGATAACATTTTCCCCTTCTCCTTTGCAGGGGCTTATCCTGCGAATTATTTTGATGCGCTCACCTCTTTCATAGGTGTCATTACAGAATCTTTAGTTTCACATGGAAATTGATGTAGATATTTTGTTGCTGGCTCTCCCGGGAAAGAGCTCACGCTATTCCTCTCCAGTCATAACTGGCTGCCTTGTCATCTGGCCTGGAATGTTGGCAGACAGCTTCTCTGGGTCTGGCTTGGCTAATGGGTTTCCTCCCTATTCCCATCCCTGGGGGAAGAACGTCTTCTCAGAGGGAGCTGTGTTTTTCCTGGTATAGATTATGGATCGGCAATTGAAATTTTAGAGAGCGTGTGTCTTTTTAAAAATATGAAACCCTCGCACTGGGTGTTATACTATATGTTTGCAAATCGAACTCCAATAAAATATGTATATATATATATATATATATATATATATATATATATATACATATATATAAATTAAAATTAAAAAATATGAACCCCTTCTGTTATTATAAAATAAATCTCAGTATAGAAAAATGTAAGCTGCAGTAAAAGTAGAAGGTAGAGGAAAGTATTCACCCAAGTATATTCACTGTGAATATATTAGTCCATTTCTTTAATTTTCCTTGTGCATTTTAACCACACGGTGCTCATACTGACATATGTTTTGGATTCTGTTCCCCTCACTCAATATTAAATATAAACATTTCCTAATGTTATTACAAGTTCTCCACAAACCTATTATTGATGCTAAAAATGTTTTCTCTAGAGTTTTGACATGATTAAGGAGTCTCCTGCTTAGGAGTCTTTGCATAGGTTTTCACAATTTGCTATTATACATAGCAATAAAAAGAAGCCACGTTATTAGACACTTGCCTGTGTCAGAAATCGTGTCACGTGGTTCATGTATATTATTGTACGTGGTTTGCAAGAGCAACTGCGGCAGGTTGGCTTATCATCACCAGGGACATCCTGAAGCACTGAGAATGAAAAAATGTAACAAATAGACCCAAGGATGGCTCACATACCTTAGAGGTGAGAGTTGACAGCTGGTGGAGATTGGCAGTATTTTCTGTCTGGATTGGCATCCAGAAGAGCAGTGCAGAGTCCTTGTTCTGGTTCCCATGCCATCACACTGTGGTCATCTTTGGGAAGACTGCGATGTGTGGTTCAGAGGATAGCCCTTTGCCCAAACTCCACTCCCGTGACAGCTTTAAAAAGCCTGTCACCTGCTCCTCAGCTGGGAGAGTCTGCTTGCAGTGATGCATATGGAAGACAATCATCATTGCCCCAGAGCTGGTCTGCTCGCCAGAACCCTGCCCTTCAAACTGCTGGTCGCAAGGTATTACTGACATAAAATAAGTGTAATGGGTGGCGTCAGCTTTTAAAAATTAGAAAAGACTAGAGCACAACAGGATAGAATACCACAGGGGGTGCAAAATATCAGAGCCCTTTCAGGTGATGAGAGTGTACACAGATCTGTGAACCTTCTGCTTTGGTGTGAAAGTGTGTAATCGTGGGCTGAGTCGTGGTATAAAATGTGTGTCTTAGTCTGGTAAAGCAAATTTTGACATTCACGTTTCCAGGGCTTATCCCATGAAATGGCTGGTGTTCATACTTAAAAGCAGAGGACAGCCATGTATGGGTGAGATGGGTGATGTTATTTGAAAAGAAACACTGATCCTTGGTATTCGGCATTAAAATAATTCTTTAATTGTAAAGATGATCATTGCAACACACACACATATAATAAGCAAGGCCATGCTCTGAAGGCTTTCATCATTGATTTATTACTCATGATCTCATTCAGTCATCGCCAAGCCCATGGAGCTGGTACCGCCATTGCCTTTGCTTTGCAGATGAGGGAACTGAGGCACACAAAGGTAAAGCCATTCTCTGAAGATCTGGGAGTTAGGAAGTTGTGAAGCTGGAATTGCAACAAAAGCAGAGAGCCTACGTTCTTGACCTTGGCCTCCTCGGCAAAGCCTCATGGCTTACCCTATAAATACAGAGAGAGGAAGTGAAGGGAATATGCTTAATAATCTTATCATCATGTCAATCTGTTTCTAAAGTGATAGGTTCCAGGTCTTGGAGAAAGGATGATGGTGTCATATTTATACCAAGCAGCCACTCCAAAGCGCCACCAGCATTAGAACCCAGGTGTCACCTGTGAAGCTAGTGGGAGAGTGCTATTAGCAATCAGTAATGTCTGTCACAGGTGCAGAATTAGAGAGTGGGGACACATGTGCCATCAAGGATGTGCCCTTTATCCTTTCGTTAAGGCAATGCCTACCAAGGGCCTGGGTTGTGGCTGGTGCTATTCCAGGTCTTGAAGATGCAACAGTGAACAAAAAGGCAGAGAAGCTTTCCTTCGAAAGGAAGACATTAAAATCGATAGTGAAATAGACAGTTAAACACATCATAAAATTTCAGGTGCCACGAGGGAAGTAAAGTCATGCATGAGAGAGCTGGCTCTGAGCTGGACCACAGACATGGAAGGTGCCAGGCTGATAAAGAGCTCATTTCAAGGGCCAGGGTAAAGGAGGGAGTTGGGAGTTAGCCAGCAGCTACCTATAAGGCAGAGCATTCCGGTGGATGGAACAGCAGAAGGAACACACTTGAAGAAAAAGCCAAGACCTGTCCTAAGCCTGCTACCCATCTATTTTAAGATGTACAAGGAATTCAGAAGGATGGACACAGCACGGTGAAAGGATGTACCTTGGGAGAGAAGCACATGCTTGAGAAAGACCATCTTTCATTCTTTCCTTTGTCCACCTTAAAGTTTTCTTAAAATTGTTTATGAGAGGCACATACTACTTTTTGGTTTTGAAAAAGAATTAAAAGCCTTCTACACTGGGGCTGTCTCAATGAATAACATACCAAGGCAAGAGTTTTGAGTTCCTTCTAAGTATTCGTAGGGTACTGGCCAAGCTGAGATGTGCTAGTTTCTCTTGGCTACCAGATGAAGTTCAGAACGAGTTCCTAGTGAAAATGGAAGGGAGTTAGACTCTACGAAACTCCATCCAGTTGGGTCATATGTTTCTACTATCTGGGGCAGTGTTTCCCAAGTGCCAGTGAAATCTCCCCCCACCTGACCCAGGGACATTCAGGAATGTACGGGATGATTGGGATGCCACAATTTGAAGGTGCTACTGGCCTCTAGTGGAGAAAGGCCGGGGATGCTGCCAACATTTTACATTGCACAAGACAGCCCTGCAGCAGAGTGGTCTGGCTTGTCATTTCAAGGCAGGATTAAGAAACCCTAAGCCAGGTAAAGGCATCATAAACAAATGGACACTGAATCCCATTGGTCTGTTCTGATTGTCTGATGTGGTTGCTATGGTAACCAGGTGATACATGTATGCAAATTCAGTGGCTGTGGAGATATTTCAAGGTCAGGGTGAGGGAAAAGGACACTGAGTGAATGAAACTGCAGAAGCACAACTAACAAGCAGAGATCTGCAGGTGCTGACTGCCTCATCTATCACCCTTGAAGAATGCTCCAGAGAGCCCCCTCTGGAGAGAGGAATGCCTGAGGTGTCAGCTTCCACATTGCCCTGAGAACTGGCGGGGAGGACTGCCTTGTTTCCCCATCCCCCCACCCCGCTCACCACATTTAGAGGAGCCCCTGGGTGTAAGAACCCTTTGGAGAGTTCAGTCATCATGACCTGAGATATTTCAAAACACTGGATATAAAGGTGGTTCAGAAATGCAGAAGGATCTAGAGAGTTCGCTAATTGGATAACATATCTATTGTGACATTTCCTCTTGCTGTAAATTTGATATTGAAGCAATCACCTTGAATGCTGTTCCTTTCTGGTTTCAATTCTCTGCTATTTGACTTTATTGTTACCTTTGAGAAGGCATTAAAAACAAAAAACAAAAAACAAAAAAACTTGATATTGATCATTCTACCAAGGACACTGGGAAAGCATGGCCATTTTCCTCGAGCATTATTCCTTCTGGATAGGACAATTAAGCACATCTGTTCATTACTCAACAGTTGATTTAATAAGGACTCACATCCAGTAGTGTATTATGGAGTTACCCAAACTAATTTCAATTAATGTATTGTGTTCGCCTTTCACCTATCAGGATTTATTGATTCTAAGTGTGTTGGGAGTGAGGCTGAGAAGCCCCACAGAAATCCTAGCAAAAAAACAGAAGCCGGGGAGCAATTTCAACAGTCTCATGAGGATGAGCAGACAAAAATTGGAGCTCGTGGTCATCAAGGCAGCTAGAATCTTGAAAGCTACATTCAAAAGAGAAGGGGAAACAGAGAAATGAGACTGGTAGTCTAAGGCTCCTCTCAAGGCATTTGAAAGTACTTTATCTGCAAGACTGAAAAGGCAACAGGAAGCATTAGGAAAAGTGCCTTGAGGCACACAGGGATCAAACTTCACAAACCCAGTGATAAAGAAGAAATCTTAAAAAGTACTTAGAAAAAAAAAATAGCCACATTAAGTCGAGTAGAAAATAAAATAAGGATTAGGACAGATTTCTTGTCAGAAACAAGCCAAGCAAGAAAATAGTGGAATAACATCCTTAAAAGATTGAAAGAAAAAAAAAAGTTAACCTAATGCTAAAGATAAAGATAAAGGTCCCCAAATAGTCACTTGTGCTACACCCACGTTACCAAACCAAGAGTTAATACCTAACCTGACTGCAGTTCCCACGTCTTCCAGAAATGTAATTTTAACCAGTTAGTCTGAAGTTACCTGGTCAGCACTAGTGAGGTGGTCTGCCTGTTAGACCCTGTTGTCCTGTAAAGGAAGGTGAACTTGCCTAAAACAATCCAGTCTCTCCTAGTAGCATCCTTATCCTGTCTCCTTCTGCCTATAAAAGTCTTCCATTTTGTACAGCAATTCAGAGCTCCCCTTCTACTTGCTAGATGGGAGGCTGCCCAACATGAATCATTGAATGAAGCCAATAAGATCATTAAAATTCACTTAGTGATTTTTGTTTTTAACACTAGAATTCTATCCCCAGAAAAATATTGTAAAGGCAAAAGTGAGATAAAGACTACTTTAGACCTAAAATTGCTAAAAGAAGTTGTTACTATCAGACTTGCATTATGAGGAATGTAAATGGAAGTTCCTCAGGCAGAAAGAAAACCATACCAGAAGGAAATATGAATGTGCGTAAAAGAGTAAAGGTCACTAGAAATGGTTACTACAGAGGCAAATATGTTAGAGATTTAAAAAAAAAAATTGAGTCTCTTAAAAATAATCAACTGTTGAAACAAATACAAGAACATTGTAGTCTGGGCTTTAGAACATATGCAGATGTTTGACAATAATTGCGAAAAGGTTAGAAAGGAGAAACAAAAGAACACAATTTTAGGTTTTATACTGTATGTGAATGCCTGCAGTCACTTGAAAGGACAGGTATACTTCATTTTATTGTACTTCACTTTACTGTGCTTTGCAGATAGCGTGTCTTTTGCAAATTGACGATTTGTGGCAAGCTGGTGTCCAGCAAGTCTGTTGGTGCCATTTTTCCAATTGCATTTTCTCACTTCATGCCTCTGTATCATATTTTGGTAATTCTAACAATATTTCAAATATCTGAGATCAGTGACTATGACTCACTCATTCCAATTAAAAGGCAGATTTTTTTTTTTTTTTACATTGGATACTAAAGCAAAACCCAGCCTTGTGCTACCTCTGAGAAAATTGGTTTAATATTTAAAACAATAGGTTAAATGCAAAAGAATTTTTTATAATTCTGATAACACTAAACAAAAGAAAACCAGAGTATAGATATATGACTAGTTCACAAGATAAATTTTAGGGAAGAGGATATAACCATGGGTAGAGAAACTTATTTATTTTATAATGATAAAGGAGTCAATACATGAATAGGATATAACAACCCTCAATATTATGTATCTAATAACAGAACTTCAAAATACATAAAGCAAAATCAAAAAGGACCATTCAGAGAATTAGAAAAATCCAGAGTTAAAGTCAGAGATTATAACCCCCTTTTAAAAAACTGATTGAACAAACAGACATGGAATCAGCAAGAATAGTAGGCTTGAACAACAACTAACAATCAGCTTGACCCAGTTGACATTTTTAGAACAGTCCATTCAAAAACATTAGAGTACACATTCAAGTGCACATTGAATATTTACCAAATCATCTCATACCTGGAGCCATAAATCAAGTTTTGATGAATATAACAGCATTAATAAAATACAAAGTAAATGCTATGAACAAAATGGAGTTAAATTTATAAGCAATAATAGAAAGACATTGGGAAATTCCCAAATATTTAGTAATAAAATAACCCCATTTCTAAATAATCCAAGGAGTCAAGGGGGCAACAAATCAAAACAGAAATTAAAAAGAATTTCGAGGGACGCCTGGGAGGCTCAGCACCTGAGCATCTAGATGCCTTTGGCTCAGGTGGTGATCCTGGAGTCCCCAGGATCAAGTTTCACATCAGGTTCCCCACAGGGATCCTGCTTCTCCCTCTCCGTATGTCTCTGCCCCTCTCTCTGTGTCTCTCATGAATAAATAAATAGAATCTTAAAAAACAGAATCTTGAACTGAATGAAAATCATAAAAAAAAATATATCAAAATTTGCGGGGTCTTGTTATTACAGAATTTTGAGAAGAGCTAACGTGCTAATACATTGTTGGTGGGTATGTAAAATACTGCAACCATTTCTAACAGACTTTGAATGTTTATCAGATGGAAAAGACAATTCAGCAGCAAAATGATAGTATCTGCAACATTTGGCACTGGAAGAATTGGATATCTATATACAACAAAAAAAGGAACTTCGACCTATCCCTCATAACATATATGAAAAATTGACTTAATAAAATTCGATCATTCGATCAAAGACCTAGATCTAAGTGTCATAGCATGAAACCAGAAGAAAATGGGAGAAAATCTTCATGATCTTGGGTTAGACAATGTTCACTGGTATACCATGCAAATAATAATTCATAACAAATTGATAAATTGTGCCAAATTAAAATGATGAACTTCTGCTTTTTATAAGATACTATTAGGAAAAGGAGAGCACAAGCCACGGACTCAGTGAAAGCATTTGAAAATCGTATTATCTGACAATGGATTTATATCTGGAATATAAAGAACTCTCAAGATTCAGTAAGAAAATAAACAACCCAATTAAAAAATGGGGAAAAGATTGGAACAGATGCTTTGCCAACCAAGATATATGGATAGTAAGAACATGGAAAGATATTCAGCATCATTAGTCATTAGGAAAATGAAAATTAGAAGCACAAATACTACTAGATACCTATTCAAATGGCTAAAATTAAAATCCTGGCCATAATCATGTGAGGAAGCAGAGGAATTGGAAGTTCAGTGCATCGCTATTTGAAATGTAAATGTATTAAAACGGTCTGAAAACATGCTTTGGCAATTTCTTAAAAAGTTAAGCACACATTTACCATATGACCAACAATCCAAATTTTAGGCATTTACCCAAAATAAATGAGAATATATTCACACACAACTGCCTGCACATAAACATTTATTGCAACTTTATTTGAGACAGCAAATAAATTGATAACAACCCAAATGTTCATCAATAGGTTAATGGATAAACAATCTGTGCTGTATCTGTACAATGGATACTGATTAGCAATAAAGCAAGTAAAATATTGTTATACGCCACAACAAAGAAGGATACAAAATAACTGTGCTAAGTGAACTAACCCAGACTCCCCAGCAGAAAGAAAGAAAGAAAGAAAGAAAGAAAGAAAGAAAGAAAGAAAGAAAAAAAGAAAAAAAAAAAGGACACTGAATTATTTCTTAAGGTGATAGTCAAGAAAAATGCAAGCTAATCCATAGTGTCAGGAGGCGGGTGTGTAGCTGTCTGGGGAGCGGTTACAAAGGGACCTGAGGAATCTTTGGCAGGTGATGGATGATATTTCTGTTGTGAAGATGCTGCTTCTGGAGTACATAGGTTTGGGGTGCCTGGCTGGCTCAGTTGGAAGAGCATGTGACTTTTGATCTTGGGGTCATGAGTTTGAGCCCCATGTTAGGTGTAGACATTATTAAAACAATAATAAACTTTTTTTTAAAAGGGTGCTTTTTAAAGAAAACATCAAATTATACACTTTCAATGTACATAGCTCATTGTGCGTCCATGATGCCTTAATAAAGCTGTTTAAAACAAAGTACACAGTTTCTTTGCCATCCCCAGTAAAGAAAAAAGGTAAGGGAGAGAGAGACAGAAGTAATAAAAAGTGATTGCAGACAGCAATGAGTCACCTAAGTCGGGGCTTCCCCAGCCTTTGCTCACCTTCCCCCGTTTGCAGCACGTATGTTTCGTGCCTGAGCGCTGGGACGGAAAGCCATGCTGTGGGAGGAGGGTGCGTCACCGTGGGGTAGGTAGCCACTGCATCGGTATCAGTATCCCTGAAACCATAGTATTTTGTACTCATTATACACTCTCCAGCACTTATTAAACTAAATCCCTATTTTTAAAATTTTTTTTTAAGATTTTACTTATTTATTCATGAGAGACACAGAGAGAAAGAGAGGTGGAGACAGAGGCAGAGGGAGAAGCAGGCTCCATGCAGGAGCATGGACATGGGACTCGATTCCAGGTCTCCAGGGTCACACCCTGGGTAGAAGGCGGCGTTAAACCGCTAAGCCCAATCCCTATTTTTTATAGCCCCATTTCCTAAACACCATCATTTTCATTGGGTGATGTTATGCACACCATGGAGTGAAATTTCCTATTCATTTCAAAAGGCACCTTCCCTAAGGCACCCCAATCTCGCAGCCTTTCCCCATGCCCAAGTTCCTGGAGAGGGGAGCAATAGGCAGGGAGTCAGAAGGCGTCTGTAAGATCAGGCACCCAGGCAACTTTGAGCATCTCTTTGCACAGCCTTGCAGAGCTGCTGCAATTCCAGGTGGCCACAGGATGCCCGCCCCCAAGGTAGACATACCCCCGTGGGTGAGGTGAGATTCTTGCCTTCTCCATCTGGTTTGGTTTCCTTTTTACCTCACCTGTCATACTTTCTCTGAATTTAAAAAATGTGTGGATTTTCCCCGTGATTTCTGTAACTTGAAATCCTCCAGTAGGAGATTGCATCTGACAGCTAACCCTTAGTATTATCTCTGTGCCCCTAAAACATTGTTTGAGGTGGTCTAGACTCCCATGCCAGTAGCAGAGTTCCAGTTAGCATCTGCCAGTGAGACGCTCTTGCTCAGATCTGGAAGGTAGTAAGGAAGACCAGGCATCACCTTCTGGTGGCAGGTGCAGAAAAGCATGTGGGCATCGGTGGATGGTGAACATGAAGTTCAACACCCGTTTCTGGGTCCCTCCTGAGAAGCAGCCATTTGGGTGCTGTGGGCAACTGACATTTGACTTTGCCCACCTAGTCCTTTCCATTGTTGGGTAGACCCTTAGCTTCCTGCATGAAACAATTCCTCCTGAAAGCTCCTAGATGCTTCAGATTTATTGACTGAACCGGTTTTTTGTTTGTTGTAAGCCACTGCATTCTCTTTGTAATTGTGGTAAAATACTTAGAAAATTTCCCATCTTCAATATTTCTAAATGTGCCATTCAATAGTGTTGAATGATTTCACATTTTTGTGCAGCTAGCCTCCAGAAAGGCTTTCATCTTGCAAATCTTGAAACTCCATCCTCATTAAACACCAGCTCCCCATCTGCCCTCCCCCAGCCCCTGGTGGCCTCCATTCTACTTTCTATCCCTACAGATATAACTTCTCGAGGCACTTCACAGTAGTGGAATCATATAGTTGCTTTTTTTTTTTTTTTTTTTTTGTGACTGGCTTATCTCACTTGGCACAATGTCCAAACCAATTTTTTTTCAATTAATTATGTTTAATATATAGATTCTTGGCCTAAGAAATGGAATAGATGTTTGGACTTGACAGCATAAAGCATATTTCTCTCCTAGAATCCAAATTGAACTATGCATGAGAAGATTTCATCCCCTTCCTTTATTTCTTATTTAGAAGTTAAATATTACCCCGACAGAGAAACACATCCTTGAGATTGATCATAGGTGAGGTTAGTAAGGCAGATAGCTTCCACTGTCCTGCCCCCAGATATCTTCCTTCTCGTGAGCAAGTGTCTGAATTAGACATACTCTCACCCGTGCTGAGTGTATCTAGACATAATTTCTCTCCAAATCCTGTTACTGGCCTTTGGCTGCAGACAAGTAGGTTAATTCACATCCATGTCAATAACTCAGTCACACTAAAATTGAATCAATGAATTTAATTAGATCTCCATGTATGGTATAATTTGGCAATGATAGCACTCACAGTGAAGTGGCTAGATTAATCATTAGATGTCAGAGATGAAACATGCTGCTTTGTGAAGAATTCAACCCAAGCTCCCTGGCTGGAGTGAGGATTGTCAGCTGTGGATTTTCGTGGTCAGCAGCATGGCCAATTACTGGGAGGGCAACCTCGTGGGTGAGCATAAAATGAGACAATCTATTTTGTTTTTATTTTTTTATTGGAGTTCAATTTGCCAACATATAGCATAACACCCAGTGCTCATCCCTCCAAGTGCCCCCCTCAGTGCCCATCACCCAGTCACCCCAACCCCCCGCCCACCTCCCCTTCCACTACCCCTTGTTCATTTCCCAGAGTTAAGAGTCTCTCATGTTCTGTCTCCCTCACTGATATTTACACTCATTTTCTCTCCTTTCCCCTTTATTCCCTTTCACTAATTTTTATATTCTCCGAATGAATGAGACCATATAATGTTTGTCCTTCTCCGATTGACTTATTTCACTCAGCATAATACCCTCCAGGTCCATCCACGTCGAAGCAAATGGTGGGTATTTGTCGCTTCTAATGGCTGAGGAATATTCCATTGTATACATAGACCACAGCTTCTTTATCCATCATCTTTCGATGGACACCGAGGCTCCTCCCGCAGTTCGGTTATTGTGGACATTGCTGCTAGAAACATCGGGGTGCGGGTGTCCCGGCGTTTCACTGCATCTGTATAAAAGGAGACAACCTGAATGTGTCCATCACCTGGAGACTCTGAGTCAAATGCCCCAGCATTCTGCACTGGTTGCTCGGGCTTGGGAGAATATTTATGCCTTTTGTGAGGGTAGCAAACCTGCAGTCCCTGACCTGTCTGGAAAATTGGGGAAAAAAAATTCTTTGAAGTCAGAGAACCTCATGTACACTCTAAAACTCATGCACCAAAATGGGAACTTATTTTAAATGTGAACATTCTGGGCGTAGTTACTTGGTTTATCAAACCACAGCAGATGAGAAACACGCACACAGGGATTTAAGAAATGAAACAGAACAATGGGCAGATGGGATGAAAATGGTTAATTGAGACAGCAGAAAATTGCGCAGAAAAAACAGGCACAGAATCTCCAAAAGCATAGCCCTTGTGGGCCATTGAGAGTCGCAGCAAACAGCTCCTACAGACCTCATGGGGTACCATGCTTGTCCCCATACTTGTGGCCACAATTTCAAGGAAGATGTTCATAATTCTGATGTTCAGATACTTGAGGAGGAGACTGAGTGCTAACCAGAGGAATCCCGTTATATGTTTAAGGCTGAATCCTACCCCACACGTATGAACAAACTCTTCCTGTGTGCCAGGCGTTATTTGCTAAGTCTGTGACTGAGCCTATTTTCAGAGAGGGCAGGTGAGACACAGAGAAATGGATGAAGTTCCCGCAATATCACCAAGCCATTAGGTCATGGAGCATGGAGTTCTCACCTTGCTCTTAACCACTGCAGGCTACATGACTGGCCCGTGACAGTCCTAGGGAGCGCAAAAGCTTCCTTGTGTTACAAAAACCTTCCAAGGATGAAATTACTGGAAACACAGATGTATCTTTAGAAGAAAATGAAGATACGCAGTTCTTTGACACCACAAGTATGGGGACAAGCATGGTACCCCATGAGGTCTGTAGGAGCTGTTTGCTGCGACTCTCAATGGCCCACAAGGGCTATGCTTTTGGAGATTCTGTGCTGTACTCTCCCCAACACACATTAGCATCAGCGAGCTGATCCTGAAGTTTCTTAAATGAACAGGTGTGGAAAACTCACATAAGAAAACTAACTTTTCACATGGATCAAAATAATAGAAGCAGAGGTCATAAGATGACGTTCCCCTCCTGCTACAAAACGAGTGCCCATATTCTGGTGTCTGTCCACATATCTCTCTTCCTCAGTGACAATGGTTTTGCAGGCACTTCTGATCTGTTCAGGAGAGAATATGCATATACATTTGCAAAGACAGATTGACAATTGCCAATCACAGATGATTGGGAAGCATGCCATATGGAGGTAATGGGCTGTCAAGTACAGAGACCTAGATTTGAACTTGGCTCTATTGTTTATAAGTCATTTCTTGCATCTCTTATTAATTGCCTGTCGCCTTGGTTTCCTTATCTGTAAATTGGGAACATAATAGTATCAACCTTGCTGAATTACAGAGAGGATTAAATGAATTAATATTTATGTACCTCTTGAGACCTAGCACTAGATCAGGGGTCGACAAACTCTTTTCTGTAAAGGGCCTGATGTTAGAATATTTTCAGCTCTGTGGGCCACAGGGACAGAGTTGCCACTGCTATACTCGGTCTTTTTGGTGGGAAAACAGCCATAGAGAATACATAAATCATTAAGCATGCTTATGTCCAATAAAATTTTATTGACAAAACAGGCAGCAAGCCAACTGGACCTGAGGGGTATTGTTTGATGATTGCTGCTCTGGATAAATATTAGCTATTATTAGCGATCCACGTTGATGAGGGATAAATGACATCGACTATATGGAGTGCATGGCACAGGGCCAGGTAAGTTGCCTGGAAGTTGTCTGGCAAATGGCAGTTCTGATTATAAGGCAGGCATTTTTAACCTGTAAAGATCCTATATGACTTTCTGAGGACAAATCATTGGACCCTCTATCGTTGTTTTTAATTTTTATTGAAGGAGGTTAAAGGAACAAGCAGCCATGTGTTGAAATAAAGATGAAGAAGATAAAGGAGCTCTGTTTCAGATCCTAGATTCGTAGTTGGAGATGGAATATGAAGAGAGAAAGAGGTTTTCTCCTTATGTGGCCTTCCCCGACTTTGCAACATCTGTCCAGAAAGCTGCTGATCCTCTCCCCTTTATGAAACATTAAATGTGACCTAATATTAGTACTCAGTGCATTCATGGAGGTGCTCAGGGCAGGCAATGGCATGAGTTGTCACCTTTGCAAATAGGCATCACTCTATAAAAACTACATCATTTGCAGAATGTCAAGTAGACTAGTATTTCAGATGGGGAAACATTTGCCTTGCAGCATCAAAATAATTGAATACCGTAATGGCTCAGCACCTTGCTTCGCTGTAATACCAGGATTTACATTATTCTTCGCCACAGGCACATTTCCACCCAGCTTTTAACAACTTGCCTCCCTTCCTCTTGCCCCCATGAAATGACCAGAATGTCTTGTCCAGCTCTTACAGTTCTTGATGCACGCCAGCTTCTGGGAACAAATGCACTTAGCCAGAAAGGCATGTGTATCAACCAGCAAAGAAGAACCTTTATTTAATAGAGCTTGAAATTACCTCAATCTGTAAAGCACAGAAAGGAAAAGAAGCTTCACCTTTCTGCCCTATGTTGCTGACTCTCCATCTGATCTGGGAGCACTCTGACGGCCGGGAACCTGAGACCAGGACTAGGACCTCTTTCAGAGCAGCTCCCAGACTTTCTGACCTTTTCCCTGGTGCAGATCACAGGGTAATCACAGAGCTACCTGTGTAATTACTTTTTTTCAGAGAGTCACAATCTCAAATACCAAAGCCACCAGAGAAGTGACAGAGATGAATGGAGGCACTTGGGGACTCTAATTAACCAAAGGGCTCATGCCCCAGTAAAGGGATCAGCTGGGACTCACCTACAGTCAACTGCTTCCGTGCCAGGATGACTTGCTGTCTATTGGTTTTCTACACTTTCAAGGGCAATGGGAATTAGTATTTTTAATACATGTTTAAGAATAGTTTTGGATTTACAGAGTTCCTTTGATGATAGTAAAAGTGTTTCTACATAACATACACCCTGTCCCTTATTATTATTTTTTTAAGATTTTATTTATTTATTGAAGAGAGAGAGAGCACAAGCAGGAGGAGGGGCAGTGGGAGAGGGAGAAGCAGACTCCTCTCTGATCAGGGAGCTCGATCCCAGGACCCTGAGCTCATGACCCAACTGAAGACAGATGCTTAACCAACTGAGCCACCCAGGAGCCTCCCTGTCCCCTATTATTGACATCTTACATTTATATGTTACATTTATCACAATTGATGAACCAATATTAATACCTTTAGTAATTAAAATCCATACTTTAATCAAAAGGAGATCTGGTTTAGAAGGCAAATGTGCTAGTATTTAACTGTAGATCATTGTGGGAGGCAGAATAATTGCCCCACCCCAAAGTGTCCATATTCTGATCCCTAGACCTTGTGAATATGTCACCTTCATGAAAAAAGGGACTTTGCAGAAGTGATTCAGTTGAGGATCTTGAGATGGATTATCCTAGTGGCCCAGTGTCATCGCAAGGGTCCTTATAACAGGGAGGCAAGAGGTCAGGGTCAGAGAAGAAGCTGTGATCTCATCCGTGCAGAGCTCAGAGGGGTGTGGCTGAGAGCCACTGGCTGCAGGCAGCTTCTAGAAGCTGGGAAAGGCAAAGAAACAGATCCTCCCCTAGGGCCTCCCTAAGAAAGATAGCCCTGACAACACTGTGATTTTAACTTAGTGAGATCCATCTTAGATTCCTGACTTGCAAAAGCGAAAGAAAAAAAAAATGTGTTGCTTTCAAATTAAATTTGTGGTAATTTGTTACAGCAGCAGAAAGAACGAACAGAATCATGAATTTGATTAGAAGGGATACACTCTGCCAGTCCAACCCAAGTTCATCCGCTGGCCTGCCCCCCGGCAGAGGACCAAGGTCTGCTCGAGTGTTACTTCCCTGGACGCACTGGTCCCAGGGGGAAATGAGATTGTGCCCCCCTCCTCCTCCACTGCCTTGCAGACCTGGCTCCGTACCTGGTGCACAGAAGATGCTCAACATATGTGTGTTAAATGGATGCTTTTAGCACACTGAGAACCACTGAATACATTATTAGCATCTTCAGGCAAGGAATAATCTATATTCTTTATCATCCTTCGGCAAAAAGTGTGAAAAATATCAACTCCATTTTTCTCTCTGGCCACTTAGGGCTCTGGGAGTACCTCTCCGTATTTTTAAGCTGTCTTAAGCACGTCTTCAATTCCTTCTCATCATACAACATGAGTCACCCACTTGTGGTTTGCAGATGGAGTGTCATTACTGACAGGGTAGCTACGCTTTTGGAAATTAGACGAGTGGTGAAAGCACCATTTTGGAGCTCGTTGCCAGTCTTTCAAATTGTAAGGATCCAGAGGAAATGAGCTCGTTGGCCTACTTTAGTGTCTCTTAGGTAAGACTTTAACTGGGAAGCTTTTCCTTTGTTGGGCTTGGGCCTCTGGGATGGGCACCTTATGAATTGAAATCTGCACAGAGATAATGTTGGGCTTACAAGAGAATCATCAATATCATTATCCTTTAATCCGCTGCAAAGGCCAGCGCTTTAGCTCCATTAGACCTTCTTTATCCCTTGGAAAGGGAGACCAGTTCCATATGAGGAGACCACACACACACACACACACACACGCACGCACGCACACACATACACGACATGGAAACGGAGCTCTGCGTGTGGCCACATTAACTTTCCTCTCCCAGAGAGGAGCTGATGGAAGAAGCTCTCTCCTGCACTTCTTTCCCTGGGTCTCCCCCACCTTCTTTCCTCCCGTTACCATGGATACTCGTACTTTCCTCCTCATGGAAAATGACTCCCCTGCTCCCTGCAGAGTCCTTGGCTGGACAGAGCCACACCTGTCATCAGGGCTGCTCTGGCACATCCTGTGATGTTGGCTGACACGTGACGGCCTCCTGTGTGCGTCCCTGGATCCTGCATCCTTTCCTGACTCCATCGTTCACACCATCACTGTGCTGTCACTGTGGCTTGTGTTTCTGAGGATCTCCTTCAGTCAACAAGGAGGACTGGGTTGCAGAAGTGGCTTCTCCCTTCTGCCTCTTTCAGGAATAGCTGGGCTGCAAAGTCTGATGCTGCCAATAGGCGCCTGGCTGTGGCCATGCTCTGCCCTGAACATCCATTCCCTTGTCTACATAAGGAGGTGATCCCATTTGCCTGTCAGAGCTGGGAGTTCACGACGATTTCCCTGTACATTCATGGCAGAGGAAATTACCAATCATTCAGTCACTTCCACTAATCAAACCAGCGTCAGTGATGATCTTCCAGGTATAGAACCCTGGGTGAGGGCTCTGGATTCAAATTGCACCTCTGCCATTTACTACCTGGGTGAGCTGGGCCAAATTATGCATCCCTTACTTTTGCCTCAATTTTCTTCCCTGTAAAAGCATAGCAGTGATGTTAGCTTCAAAGTGGTGTTTCAGAGGGAAATTGAGTATATGTACAGTGTCTTACACTTAGTTAAACCTTCATAAAATTTAAATAATAGGGGCACGTGGGTGGCTCAGTGGTTGAGCGTCTGCCTTTGGCTCAGGTCATGATCCTGGGGTCCTGGAATGGAGTCCCACATGGGGCTCCCTGCATGGAGCCTGCTTCTGCTTCTGCCTGTATCTCTGCCTCTCTCTGTGTCTCTCATGAATAAATAAATAAAATATTTTTAAAATTTTTAAATAATAATACCAATACATTGGTATTACAGTAAGGCTCAGTCATTCTGACTCCAGAACCTGTATATCAGCAAACTGTGTAAAACTACTCATATAATTATTGTTGACAATGATAAATGATCTTCAACTTATTTCCATTATTCATGGAGGACACGTCTTTGGTGCTGGTAGACTCAGTTCTGCCTCTGCCAGAACTCTGAGTACGTTATCGTATCCTGGGGTCACCAGTAGAGGACCTGGCCATGAGGAGAGGGCCTTGGGTGTCACAGCGCTCGTGGGGACCACGCAGTGCTTACCGAAGCCCCTGTGGGAAGCCCAGAACCAAAGTCCATGAGTAAATCCTGACACCTGCTGGCCATTCTGCTCTTGGCCAGTGAACTGCATGTTGAGATCCAGCTGGTGGCCACTCGTGCCAGCATGAGGCTCTAGGTTGGGTTTGATAAGGCTCACAGCATAACTTAGCTCTAGAGCTGGTAACTCCAGAAGTTTCCATGCAAACCAAATGAGGAAAACAGGGAAACTGAAACACTGGATAGAGAATTTATGGCAGAATAGTTCGGTGGTGATGAACCTGGACTTCTGAGTCTGTCACATAAACCCATGTTCAGCTCCTGGAAGCATGACTGCATTCAGGTTTAACAACCCCTCCTGCCCCTGGCTCCTTGTCTGCAAGATGGGTTCTTATGGGTTGCAATAAGTTAAGACATACACAAAATTAGAACAATTTCTTGTGCAATTCCTTAATATGTGAGCACCGTTCACTCAAAAAGTGTGAGCACATGTGATCCCAAAAAGCTGTTTCATCAATCTGATTTCCTGCACAATATAATCTATATCTCACATCCACAAAACACAATTCCCAGCTCATGGCAGAGCCCACAGCACTGCGGGCAGCTGCAGGGAGCTTTGAGAAATCATAAATGTGCTATATATACCAACTGCTTTTATCTCTTGCCTTTATTCTAGAATATGTGAAGGCTTGAGTGTAAATATGGTTGTGAAGTCTTTTATTGTTCCTATTAATGTGAAAATGAGCTGGCGTAAGGCATTGCAATTGTGTCTAAATCATCCCCATCCTGCCTGGTCTCACTGTGTCTGGGAGAGCGAACCCTGGATCCAGTGTGGGAATCACAAGCTAAGAGGCACACGCTTAGCTGGGGCACAAGTCGGTTTCTGTCTGGTAGATTGATCGCAGGTCTCGCTGTGTGAGCTGGAGGATCCCAGCCAGTGACACCAATCACACAATCTCACAGATGAGGGTGGCTGATGGTAACCAAGTAGGCAATGCATCTCCCCACCCGCATTCAGGTAAGAAGAGTCACCAGTTGCCACCTCCTCATTTCAGAACATGGGAGCAGCACAGTCGGACTGCACAGCAGATCCTAGAACCTAGACTTAGAGGCTCATGTGATTGGAAGGTTAAATCTGCCACCCACTAGCTATGTGACCTTCAGGAAGTAAGCTATCCTCTCTGCCTCAGGTCTTTGGTTGGCAAAATGGGAATGATGATGATAGTGCCTCTCTCATAGGCCACTGTAAGGACAAAGTGGGCCAGCATGTGAGAATGCACCCAGGATAGGCATGGTGTGTAAAAAAACCCGAGAGAAGAGTTAGCTATTACCATGATAGTATTATTATGGTGATTAGTGCACTAGTGAAGGTCCTCCCAGGAAGTTCTAACCCCAGTGGGCTAGAACACAGAACAGGACAGGATTTAATAAAAACTGTGTTTAAATGGATTGGGGAAGGATTAATAGGGAATGGCCCTGCACCATCTGTTAACAACAGTGGGAAGCCATCACCTTACCCCCACCTCCCTCCCTTCAACCAAAGGGACCAGAGGAAGGAACACTTACCCGGAGCAAAGAGAGCCATGGCAATGAGAAAGAGTTATTTAATAGGGTGGTGGCATCTGTCTTAGGAGCAGACAATGTTAAATCCCAGAAGAGCAGGAGAATGAGGGTCATGAATGCCCTGACCTCTCTCTCATCAGGACCCCAAAATTAGAAAATCTAACCAGAAGTCAGAGAGCAAGGATTCCCAGTTAATCCATTATGAAGAGTTCAGCCTTCAGCGTTGGGTTTCAGACTCGTGCAGGGTACACTTGGGCAGAGAGTGTGTCTGGGGGTGATGGCAGCCATCCAGCCCCCAGGGACAGTGGCTTTAGGACTATCTATATCATGCAGATGAATAGTATGGATTAAACCGAGCAATATTACCAATATAGCCACAAGCCCCACTGCCAATAAATGCTAAAGATACAAATATAATGGACATAATGTCTCCCCCTTTTCCAACCTGGAGGAATTACTTAGTGCCTTCTCATTCTATTTCTGGGCCAGAGTCTGGAAGACTGATAATCCTAGCAAAAGCAATCTGAACAAAAATAGGAACAGTAGCTGGCATTTCTTTAACACTTAACAGTTTCAAATTGCTTTTGTATATTTAATCACATCTGAGTCTTGTAGTGAATTTGTTGTAAGATGGATATTGATTCCCACTTCAACAATAAAGAACTTGAAGAGGAAGCGTTTATTTGGCTAGGATCAAACCCCACCATGTCATTCTTGCTTCAGGTTCTTAGAGAAGATGTGGAGAAATGCTGACAATAGAGACTGGGGCTTGAATGTTCAAGACATAGAATTCTTTTATGGGTTGTGGTTGCTCTGGGAAGGACTGTGAAGTCCTTGAAAAATTATAAGAGTTACCATATGACTCAGCAATCACAGTCAAAATGAGAACACATGTCTGAACTTCAACATGAGACTATTATGATCAATGATTCAGTAAGGTTGCAGGATACAAAATCAATATACAAAAATCAGCTGTGCTTCTCTGCACTAACAGCCTTTTCCATCTGAAAAGAAGATTTAAAAAATAATTCTATTTACAATATCATCAGAAAGAAAGAAAAAAAAATTAATGAACTTGGCCAAGAAGGTGAAAAACGTGTTCTCTGATAATTACCAAAGCTGGAAAAAGAAATTAAAGGAGACGATTCACAAGTGGAAAAACACCCTGTTTTCATGTGTTAGGAAACTCTGTATTGTTAAATTGCCAGTACTACCCAAAGCTGTCTATAGATTCAATGCTAACTCTATCAAAACGCCAACAGCATTTTTTACAGAAATTGAAAAAAAAATCCTAAAATTCTTACGGAACAGCAAAAAATTCAGAATAGCCAAAATGATCTTGAGAAAGAAGAAACTGGAGGAATCATACTTTCTGACTTCAAAACACATCACAAAATGACAGTAATTAAAACAGAATGGACCTGGCATGAAGACAGGGGAATAAACCAGTGGGCTAGAACACAGAGCCTGAAAATAAACCCAAGTATATTCAACTTATCTTTGACAAATAAATCGAGAATACACAATGGGAAAAGGATAATCTCTTCAACAAATGGTTTTGGGAAAACTTGGTATTCACAAAGAGAAAGAAGAAGGAAGGAAGGAAGGAAGGAAGGAAGGAAGGAAGGAAGGAAGGAAGGAAAAGAGGGAAGGAAGCACTGGCAGGACTGTTGATAGGAATGCAAAATGGTGCAGCAGCCATGAAAATAGTTTAGAGATTCATCAAAACATCAAAAATGGAACTGGCATACGATCCAGCAATCCCACTCCTGGGCATATATCCAAAGGAATTGAAATCAGGATTTCAAGACATATCTGCATTCTCACATTCATAGCAGAGATATTTACAATAACCAAAATATGCAAACAACCCCAAGTGTCCATTTACAGATGATTGAATAAAGAAAATGTGATATTTTCATATAATTGAATATTATTCAGCTTTTAAAATGAAGGAAATTCTACCGTTTGGGACAACACGGGCACACCTTGAGGACAGGACACTCAGTGAAAGAAGCCAATCTGAGAAGGATCGATATAGCTCCAGTCCACTTAGAGCAGGTTTCTAAAATATTCAAATGTATAGAAGCAGAGCACAGTAGTGATGGCTATAGAGAGGGGCCGGTAGGGAGGGAATGCGGGAAGTCGTTCAGTGGGTGTAAAGCCCCACAGGTTTTATTTTTTTATTTTTTTAATAAATTAATTTTTATTGGTGTTCAATTTACCAACATACAGAATAACACCCAGTGCTCATCCCATCAAGTGTCCCCCTCAGGCCCCACAGGTTTTAGATGGATGAATTCTGGACAGCTGCTGTGCCCACGGTGCCTATTGTTGGCAGTATGGTTCCATGCACTTCAAAAGAGGTGAAATTCACATTAAGTGTTTATACCACCAAAATAGGAACCCAAAGACATTCTGGGAGAAATTGGATATGTTTATTACCTTGATTGTGGTGTTTTAGGGGGTTGCATAGTTCCAAACTTATGAAATTGTACGTATTAGATACGTGCAGTTCTTGGTATCTCAATTATACGTCAGTGAAGTGCTCAACAACAGACCTGGCTACGAATGTTCATAGCAGAATTATTCGGTAGCTCCGCAGTGGAAACAACCCAAGGGCCCATCAACCTCAACGATACGTAAATAAAATAGAGTATATCCATACAATGACATGCTATTTGACAATCAAAAGAGAACCATGATTACTTGGGGATGGAGGAGACCAGTAGGTTGGGAAGTTAGAGGTGACAACTAAGGTGTGTGAAGATGATTTTTAAGGTAATGAAAATGTTCTTAAATTTATTGTGGGGATGGATGCATGGCTATGTGAACATACTAAGCACCATCACACTTGTATACTTTATTTTTAAAAAGATTTTATTTATTTTATTTGACAGAGAGATAGAGAGAGAGAGTGAACAAGCGGTGGGAGCGGGAATGGTAGAGTGAGAGGGAAAAGGAGACTCCCCGCTGAGCTAGGAGCCTGATGTGAGACTCGATCCCAGGACCCCAGGATCATGACCTGAGCCAAAGGCAGACACTTCACCAACTGAGCCACCCAGGCGCTGCCCCCACCTTGTACACTTTAAATGGGTGAATCGTATGTTATGCAAAATATACAGCAATAAGACTTTTTTGAAATGCTTCCTCAAAATCTGTAATGCCTAAGATTTTCATCTAATGAGATAATAAAACTTGTGACCCATGTTAAATGTTCTATATTGTCTTTTCCCCAGAATTAAATAACTGAATTAGAATTTTTAGATGATCCACTACCGTGGGGATTTTGGTTTTGCATGACTCTTTCTGGAAGCATTTATAGGAAGAGCAAATATATATATTCACACACACACACACACACACACACACACACACACATCTCTAGACCTAATTCTTCCTCTAAAGTACAGTTACTTTTGTTTAGATTGAGTAGAAGGAATTATGATTTATGGAGAATATTAGAAACTTCTGCAGGAAAATGACTTAATGGCCTATCCATGTTCTTTCTGATATTTTCATCTACTTCATGTCCCAAGAAAAGTGAATATCCTGTTTGTGGGCTTTCTAATTTCTTTTATTTTATTAACTGATATAAGGAGTTAATGTCCATTCAACTTTGGTGTGATGGTTTTGCTTACAGTTAGCACAACTGCACAACTTTCCTGCCTTGGGAAAGCCTGCGAGTCCAGGCTGCTCCCCAAAGCTAAGCTTTTCTGGCCACATCTGCCCTTCTAAGTCTTCCTACTGAGCTTGAAAATGATACCAGGATACCCTGTCCCCAGCTGTAGTTCACCCCCTACACTCTACAGAGTATCTTGGGTCCTCTTCTTTGTAGAGTGGGGGCAGGGGTATGGGATAAGAATGCAAGAAAACTTTCTTTCTTTGGAAGGAACAAAATTGAAATAACAGCAGTTTTGTCTTCAGAGATAACCCATCTCAGGTAATCTTTCTTCCTCTCTTCTCAAACCTTTTAAATTCTTGAATCTCACTCCATTTAAATTACTCCTAGAAAAACATTCAATTACAATTTTCAAAAAATAGAAGTATTGTTTAAGAAGAATAGATTCTTCTGATTCTTCTAGATTCCACTTCTTTGTATTAATAATGACAATGAATGAGGTGGCTTGGAGGGTCTTATGGCTGCAGAGAGTTTAGAAACTTCAGCATGAGCTGTATTTTGTTTCCAGATATTAATCAGTGCATTGTTGCGTTGAGGGATTGATCACAATTTCTGGGACGACGGCCAGAGAACATTGTTAGAACGAGAAGACAGCCATCAATGGACAGCAGGGCAGAAGATTTGGGTTTTTCATCCCCTCTTCCTCCATAAATTGATTCACTGGAAATCTATCTGAGGGGAAATGGTGACAAAAGAACAATTAGAGTAGAGACTCATCAGATTGCACCTGCAGAAGTTCTTTGACTGGGAGGAGGAGAAGCCAACTGCCAGCCTCCTCTCCCCATCCAATTTCCTGCCTTATGAATGAAATTTCTTTTGGTGGGGTCACCAGAGGACACCGATGTCTTCACCAGGGGCCCATCTTGCATTAAGAGACTTGGTTAGACTGTGGCTTCTAGGCTGTAGCCTCTCAAGTCAAAGTCCATCTGGGTTTAAACCCTGGCTCCTCTGCTACTTATGATAAATCTAAATTCAGACAATTTATGCCACCTCCCCATTATGCCAATTCCCCATTTGTAAAAGAAGCATTGAATGTATTTCATAGAGTAATTCAATGATTTTATAAAATGAAACAAGTAAATAGAAGGGCACAGAGAAAGAACTTAGTAAATTGTCAGCTTTATTATTGTTACTTGTCTCCATTATTTATAAAAAATAAGATAAAATAAGCTTTTGGCTATTAGTTTGCTAACTGCTGTTTGGGAAATACTTGAGGACTTTTAAAGTACTTTAATGCTGGTTTCAGAAATTAGAGTCATCAGAAATAAGATTTTCCTAGGGGAAGACAGATCTACACTATTTCTTAAACCTCTACATGCTGTATTTATAGTGTTGTTTTTTTTACAAACATTTATTTTTCACATTTTCTGTTGTTATACTAATACTTCTGGAAATTTAAATAAGAGATGAAGACATTTATATACTGCTATGTTTGTTGGCAATAGTAGCCTAAACTGGGAGGATATTGAGAGCAACTACAATTGAATACGCACACTTGATGCTCCCCACTGCTAAATAGTCACAGAAAGGATCATTCAAGCATGTTCAAGACATCCTAATGGGTCACTCAGAAAAGCCCACTTCTACACATCTGCTCCTATTTGTGACTGTTTTATCAGTTGAAGAATGGAAAACAACCAATGTTTGGAATGACCTAAATGAAATAGCTATTAGAGGAGTGTTTTACATGATGTGCTCAGAAGCAATACTCATAAAGTCTCCAGTATACAAGCAAGGGCTTAAATTAGAAAGACATACCTTGGATTTGGTGGTTTGTCATTGAGCACAGAGCTATCATAGAGATGACACTGCTCCCCGTTGGGACTTTTGAGAGTGGGATGGAAAGAATCAGTCTCATGGGAAAAGGAGCCTTTGAACTGGTCATGTTTGCTTCTGGAATAATTCATTTTCCAACCAGAAATTCTAGGCACTGGTGGCAATATGGCAGCTTTCACACCTACCTAGGGGCCAGGAGGAAAGGGATTCATTTACATATAATTAAATTTGCACTCCTGAACTAATGCTTCTTCTCCTAAAATCTACTCCATGACAAAATGAGTTGAGACTTTTCCCTTCTCCTTATTCAAACTGCTACTGAAGATGACCCCATATATTTTCTAGAATTTCTCAGATTTCTAGAAATACCCTCTGTTAGAAGTGAGTGAAATCTGGATCTAATGAAATTCAAGAGATGGGGAGGTGGAGGCAGAACATGACAAGAGCCAACAATTCAATTCATGGTTGAAGCCATCTACAAAATGCCTGATCCCTGCTCCTGGTCTGGAACACTGAGGTCAGTACCTTGCGGCAAAGGTACAGGAGTAGCCAGGAGCAGGAGAGGGAAACTGGACTTCCTTTGAGAGGGAAGACTTATGATATTTGGCAAAGCACCGGACAGGAACTGAAGCAGTCCAAGCAAGGCAGAGCTTTGCTCCCAGAGCCCACCCTCTAGAGGGGATGCCGCAGCTCTGACTCGGAAGGGCTGGTACTTCCAGCCCTGGGGGTCGAACTCAGGACCTCCAGATGCATGCAGATGGCAGAGGAAGGGCTATCTCTAGAGGCCCATTCACATGCAGTGCCATACAAATGAAGTCTTCTGCATGTGTACAAGTTGCAGACAAGGGCCCCTTAGAAGCATGGACATGGACTGCATCATGTGGTCTTTTAAATTTTTTTTGAAGATTTTATTTATTTATTCATGAGAGACACAGAGAGAGGCAGAGACACAGGCAGAGGGAGAAGCAGGCTCCCTGTGGGGAACCCAATGTGGGACTCTATCCCAGGACCCTGGGATCATGACCTGAGCTGAGGGCAGACGCTCAACCACTGAGCCACCCAGGTGCCCCTCATCATGTGGTCCTTTGTCTGGAGGAAGTGGTATGAGCCAAGTGATTTCTTCAGCCTTTGCCCAAATTTATAATCAATCCCCCCAGGTTCCTCCGTAAACCGGGTCTTCCATAACGCAATCCTTACTTACAAAGACTTCTTCCACCACAACAAAAGCTTTCATATCTGCTCACAATAAAGAGTATTTCTCAAACTTGTGACTTTTCCTGAAATGCAAATGGTGGGGATGGATGTAGCAAACAGCCATGGATTTAATGAGCTGGTGTTGTCAGTTGGCATGGATTTTTCAAATTTTCATGTAGGTGCAATAGCTTGTAATGTCATTCTTTACATTTCCATTTTCAGATGAAGATACCTGGCACATAGAGAGAAATCAATAAAATGTTGTTGAGTAAATTTTGTGTGGATAAAGGTTCACTGACCTCCAGAAGGGAGCTGAATTTCCCTGAAATAATCCCTGCTTTAGTTTCAAGGGCTTTATCTACTGAAAAAAAAAATGTGAAATATTCTTTATCTCTTCATTGCATCTCTCTCTCACACACACAGACGTTCTAAAGAATCAAAATGTTAACCTTAGAAAACTCTGACATATGAAGTAAAAAAATGTTTCATCATTTCTGTAGTGGTCTAATACAGTACGTCCTCAGATATTCTGAAATTTTCATGAAATGCATAATTCATTCATTACTCTTACCTCCAGTAAAACGTTTTGGTTATATACCCCAAATCTACTGTCTCTTTACTCATTCCTGGACAAGTTCTGATACATTCCAGGCATTCATTGCTCATGATCAGAGCTTTGGGCAGGCTGATCTACTTGGCACAGGAGTATTCTAGTCCCTTTGGGGTGACTCATTCAAGAGCAAGTATATGACTCTACTCTGATTAGCCAGATATATGGGGAACTTTGATGGGAGCTTCCAGGGGGAAAAAAAGTGCTTTCCTACAGAAGAGTTCTAGGAAGATGCATTCTGTTTTCTTTATGAGGAGATTTTCATGTTGGTTTGTGGCACCTGGAATTCCTGGTGCCCTCTTGTTCCTGGTCTAAGGAGGAAGTGATGCTAAGGATGGCGGGACAGACAGATGAAGGGAGGCTGGGACAGCCTGACATCGCTGAGCTGTTGGATTCACTAACTCTGGACCCAGACTCCCTAGTCCTGGAGCTTTGGGCTTTTTAAGAGAAATAACAAGACCCCTTATGGTAGGCCTGACAAGTCAATATTTTTTGTTTCTGTGGATGCAACATCTTTGCAAGTGGCTATGCTCTTGCTACCCTCTGCTATGTCGCTGTTACAACACACCCGTTGTGTTAGAGAAATTCATTTTCTTCCTAGGAAGGCTGGTATCTTCCTGAGGGCAGAATGTTTTGTTTTGTTTTGTTTTGTTTTGCTTTGTTTTGTTAAGTTTTGTTATTCTTTAATGCTCAGACCCAGGCACAGAGAGTGCTTATGAATATTTTTTAAATTAAATTTTGTATTCAATTAAAATAACTTTCCTTGTTCGTAAGACTATGTCTTCAAGCACACTATGGCAACTCTTTCTTTTCTGCACTTAGGAGAATATAGAAGTCCATAAGACTTGAGACTATCTCCAAGATCTTAAGTCTAGTAGAAGAGGCAAGTGTCTGCATGACAAGGTAAAATTCCTACAAAGTGAGAAAACCACAGTGATATCTTCTATCAAATGGAGTTTATCTGCAAGTAACAGTTAAACTAAGCACACTGGCTTTAAAATGAGGGATTAATTTTTCCCACATAATAAAATGTCTAGAGATTGTTGGGAGCAGCCCAGCAGTTAAAAGAAATCAAGGGGGAGGCCTTTGCAACCCTGGGGCTTTTTTCTCATGGTTGCAAGATGACTGCTGTGTCTCCAGCCATCATGCCCTAATAAAGGCAAAAAGATGTGGAAATGGGGCTGCCAGTCACATATCCCCATTTATCCCAAAACAAAAGTGTGCCAAAAAGTGCCCCAGAGAGATCCATGCTTAGTTTTTATTGACATGAGTTGGGTCAGTTGGCCACTCTCATCTTCAAAGGAGACGGAGTCAAAAGGAAATAGGGCTGCCCATCACATTGGGTTGGCGTGGGGCATCTGGGTGCCCCATGTCCACATTCTCTTGTCACCACCGTACTTTAGCTATCTGATCTTACCTTCCCTAAGAGCCCTAGGTGGTAGGTAACTTTATCCTTCTGCTTTACAGATGAAAAAAATTAGACTCAGAATCCAAGAAGTGGAAATCTTCAAATCAAATAAATGTCCCATAGTCATGGCAAGTCATGGCACTGACCTGATGGTCTTTCTGTTTGCATCTGCCAGACTAAAGAGAAAACCCACTTCTTCTGTCTCTCAGCCCCTGGCTTCTCTTTTCTTAGAGCACTCAGTTGAGAAAACTTGTCATAATCTTCTGTCTTCGCTCCTCTGAGATGTAAATATTTTTAAAGCTTCCTTTCAGTTTTCGGTCATGGAATGTTTTTCCTAGGGACCTGGTTGCCATCCATCTGCAATGTGATCCTCAAGAAAGACAGCATCCCAACCCCCAGCCTCCATGGGAGAGAAGGAGCCCATGCGGATTCAGTCATAAAGTTCTTGCATAAAGTCAATTAGCAAACGCAGATGAATGAAGATGACCTTCCCAGGGCTCTTAACAACTCTTCTTTCTAGCTTTTGTTACAGAGGGTAGAGTGCTCATTGGGTTCTGGTCATTCTACCTCATTGCAATCAACTTGAATAAAGTCTTCCTGGCCTGTGTAACTTTGGAGAAAAAAAAAATCAACTGTTTAAAACCATTAGCTGTAAGATAAGTTAGAATCAGGTCTGAGAACTCTGACTCATGCATGGACCAGGTAGGAAGATAAATTTAGTCAGATATAAGACAAAAAGGAATATGAATGATTATGAGTTGCTGGATACTCCATGCCCCATTGCAGTGGGTTGAATAGTGACCCCCAAAAGATATGTTCAACTCCTAACTCTGGTAGCTGTGAAGCTTATTTAGAAATAGGGTCTTTCAGCCACATGCAGAAGAATGAAACTAGACCATTGTCTTACACCAGACACAAAGATAAACTCAAAATGGATGAAAGATCTAAATGTGAGACAAGAATCCATCAAACTCCTAGAGGAGAACACAGGCAACACCTGTTTTGAACTTGGCCACAGCAACTTCTTGCAAGATACATCTATGAAAGCAAGGGAAACAAAAGCAAAATGAGTTACTGCGACTTAATCAGGATAAAAAGCTTCCGCACAGCAAAAGAAACAGTCAACAAAACCAAAAGACAACCTCCAGAATGGGAGAAGATATTTGCAAATGACCTATCAGATAAAGGGCTAGTATCCAAGATCTCTAAAGAACTTATTAAACTCAACAGCAAAGAAACAAACAATCCAATCATGAAATGGGCAAAAGACATGAACAGAAATTTCTCCAAAGAAGACACACACGTGGCCAACAAGCACATGATAAAATGCTCCGCATCACTTGCCATCAGGGAAATACAAATCAAAACCACAATGAGATCCCACCTCACACCAGTGAGAATGGGGAACATTAACAAGGCAGGAAACCACAAATGTTGGAGAGGATGTGGAGAAAAGGGACCCGCTGCACTGTTGGTGGGAATGGGAACTGGTGCAGCCACTCTGGAAAACTGTGTGGAGGTTCCTCAAAGAGTTAAAAATAGACCTGCCCTACGACCCAGCAGTTGCACTGCTGGGGATTTACCCCAAAGATACTGATGTAGGGAAACGCCGGGACACCTGCACCCCGATATTCATAGGAGCAATGTCCACAATAGCCAAACTGTGGAAGAAGCCACAATGTCCTTTGACGGATGACTGGATAAAGAAGATGTGGTCTACGTATATAATGGAATATTACTCAGCCATCAGAAAGGATGAATACCCACCATTTTCTTCAACTTGGATAGAACTGGAGGGTATTATGCTGAGTGAAATAAGTCAATTGGAGAAGGACAATCATTATATGGTCTCATTCATTTGGGGAATATAAGAAATAGTAAAAGGGATTAAAGGGGAAAGGAGAGAAAATGAGTGGGAAATATCAGAGAGGGCGACAAACCATGAGAGACTCCTAACTCTGGGAAACAAACAAGGGATACTGGGGGGGGGGGTGGGCAGGGGGGATGGAGTCTTTCTTTAGAAATAGGGTCTTTCAGCCACATGCTGAAACACTGGGTGACGGGCACTGAGAGGGGCATTTGACAGGATGAGCACTGGGTATTATATGTTGGCAAGTCAAACTCCAATAAAAAATAAACAAAAAAAGAAAGAAATAGGGTCTTTGTAGGTATAGTTACATTAAGGGTCTCAGCATGAGATCATTCTGGATTTAGAGTGGATGGTCCTCATAACTAACAATTGGTGTCCATACAATTGGAGAGAGGATTTGAGACGCAGAGATACAGAGAAGGCCATGTGAAGAGAGAAGCAGACACTAGAGAGACATGGCCACAAGACAAGGGGCACCCTGAGGCCAACAGGACCTAGATGAGGCAAGGAAGGAGTCCCTCCTAGAGCCTCTGGAGGGAGCTCGGTCCTGCAGGCACCTTGATTTCAGACTTCTGGGCTCTGGAACTTTGAGAGAATCAATTTCTCTTCTTTTTTTTTTTTTTTAAGATTTTATTTAGTTACTCATGAGAGACACAGAGAGGCAGAGACACAGGCAGAGGGAGAAGCAGGCTCCCTGTGGGGAACCCGATGCAGGACTCGAGCCAAAGGCAGACACTCAACCACCGAGCCACCCAGGTGCCCTAATTTCTGTTCTTTTAAGCTACTAAGGTTTGGATAATTTGTGGTAACCTCCCCAGGAAACAAGCCACTTGTCTAAAATCCCCAGGGTCGTGATTCTGATGAAACATTATTCTGGATCTCCCAGATGTGCCAAGCGGTGTCCCAATTTTATACTAAATATCCTCATTTGTAAATGTGGCCAGAAACTCACTTTTTCCTAGTGTTTTGCAGGTCAGTGTTGCATGAGGCAAAGTTAATAAGGAACAAGTCTCAGAGGCAAATTCAACCTCCAGACAGCAGATTAAGACCTCTAGATTTGGGGGCTGGTTTTGGATTTGATGTGCAGTGAATCATTCAAGATGAGTTCCCTTTACACCGTTGAGGTCTGTCTGATGGGCTGGCAATTGTTGGTTCTGATTTTTTTTTTTTTCAATCAAGCCCAGAGGGACCATCTCTTGCTGCTCAATACATGGACTCATGGCCTCGTCCAGAGACATGGAAGGATGCACTTGGATAATTGACCATAAGGCATAGCCCACAAAGGGTCCCCGCCCATTAGACAGTATCTGTCTAGGAAATGGCACTATTCCAACCTCTGCCAATGTCTGGGATTTGTAGGGTTTAAACCTCAGCTTTGATTGATGAATTCAAGAAGGAAAAAAAATAATAGAGAAACATCATTGTAACCCTTTGTCCTAACTGCAGGCCACGCTCCTTTGCTGTCATGTGGGCATCGTTCTCATTAAGTTAATGAGTTCCAGGACAAATGGAGTCTTAGGATCCACACTGGATGATCACAGTCTGGCTAGATTTTAATATTTCATGCGCTGTCTCAAAATGCTAACTAGACTCTCAGAAATGTGTTTTGCAATGTAACAAAATGATAATCAAGTCTGACTTAAAGATACATTGATTTTTTTCTATAGGCAGAAATGAAGCAACTGAGCATTTCTCTTACCTCTATGTATTACTATTCTCTGCCAGTTCAATTAGATGCTATCATCTACAGAGAAGAGAAATAATGTGTTTTCATGATGAAGGGGCTGAGTCCAATTGACAAATAGAGTCCCTTTAATGGATGAGATCTGTGAATCAAGCTCTGGACCCATTCTCAGAAATCAGTGGGCTTTTATTGCATTTGAAGTAAATCGCAGGCACTTTCTTTGCATTGGAATTCATTTTGCCTTGTTTTGTTTTCTAACAAATCAGCCATTAGGTTTGCCACTCCGCAAGGGCAGAGACCATACTTGTTCTAAAAACCGGTGTCTGCTCATTCCCTGCAGAGGGCTGGGCACACCCGCCCTGCAGTCTGTGTGCCAGGGACTTCAGAGGTCTCCAACACGTCGGTGTTCATAAAGGCGAGGAGGTACAATGGCATGATCGTGAACTTGGGGATTACTGACAGGTGTCACAGTGCTTCCTTTTGCTGTAAGTCAGAGAGAGCCCACGGAACCAACATGGGCCGCATTTCTCATCTGCAAATGAAACCATCAGAAAAAAATCAGTGGGGCCAAGACGAGGGGAAAGCCAGGTGATTTCAGGTGGTAGCAGTCATAATGTTATGGGGATTTATTCTCTCTCCGTCAGCAGCCTCCTTGTGACATGGAGGAATAATAGTCTTTTGGGTAATAGCATCTTTTTTAACACTTTCTAATCTCCTATGTAATAAATGGAGACCAACCCATGCTCAGAACTTGAGCTGTATGACAGGACAGCTAGAGCTTCATGAATCTGTTCATCTTTAGCATGTTCATTCTTATGGAAAGACATAGTGATTTTTCCATTTAGAATTCAATGAAAGGTCCCTTTTTAAATAAATAAGTGGAAGTACAATAATAGATCAACTTATAGACAAATACTAAGAGTAAGTAGACCGGGCATGGTGGTATTTGCAGGTAGCGCATAAAACACTGATGCTCACCAAGCACTGTGTGTTGGCCTCCCCAGCCCCTCCAGTCTCAAACTCAGATCCTCTGCCTAATATATATTCATCCTTTTTTCCTTACCCAGAGTGTCTTAACTTTTTAAGAGTGGGGAAAATTGTTTCTAAACAAATACACACATACATTCTATGTGTAGGTAGACACGTCTTGCAGGCTGACATTGGCATATGACTCAGTTTGGGCCAATAAGCTGGAAATAAATGTGAAGGTGCTAGATGAGACACCCAAGGAATATGAAGGTGAAAAGCTGACTCAGACGGCAGGCGCCCTTTTGCTTTTCTTGCCTTCTGCCTGGAATACGGAAGCAACGGCTGGTATACGGCAACCATTTTGTGATTTTGAGATAATCTGGACAACACAAACCAGGGACTGCAGGTGGAGAAAAGAGACAAGTACAGGATGTGTGTGGTTATTGGTGGCAGTGAGATGCCACTGCACCAGCCCTACCACCTACCTCTGGACTTCACAATATGTGAGTGAAAAATAAACCCCTATTTTGGAGGAGATCTATATTGTCTGCAACTGAACAGAATTCCTAATTGGCAAACCATCTGTGCCCCCAAACTTCCTAAGTTCCCAAATGTAAATCATGTATAATCCTTACTCTGTTATTCTACTCCTTTGTACAGTCAGCCTTCCAAATCCTCATCTTTACTGAGAAATAATAACTTAGATTTCTCATCATTCCGCATTTCCGTAGGTAATGTTCTTTACAATCAAGAAGTCTCTGACTGTTCACCTTGGTGGATCCAGGTCCGACCCCACAGGGACTTGTGGTTTGTAACAGATCCGCTGCTCTAATGAGTCCCATCCTGCCTCCTCACAGGAGCCCGAGGACATCCTCTCTCACACAGAAACGTCTCTACTTGCTACCAACCAATGGAGGACACATGTCGGGGCATTCTGTGTCTCTGGGCATCTAAGAACAGTGAGAGACATTTTCTCCTGAAAGGAATGTGACCGCATTAAAATTAAAACACACCGATCCTTAACTAAAATGAAAACCATTTTTAAACCCTGTGTGTGCACATGGGACACTTACGTCAGGTCCTTGAGAAAGCCTCAGAGATCACAGAAATTGGAAAACTGCTCCTACCCAAGCCCTTTTTAAATTCTCGGGGTCTTTGAGGTTGTGGAGATTAGTGCCCGGTGATGGGATTTTCAATGGCTCCTAATCGAAAGCTCCACATTACATTGCAGCACGGAGCCACAGGTGGATTTTAAAGTCTGGCTATGGTTACAAATAGAACTGGCGAAGTGTCAGCCTTCTCTAATGGCTTCTGAAATGGCACATCGGTTCTTTTTTTTTTTTTTTACACTACTTTCATAAATATATTAAGGCAAAAAAATTTCACGCCCAACCCTTTAAAAGCTTTTAGCCTGATCCAAGTTAGCCATTAAAAAAACAGACCTTTGCAGGACCAGGAACGATTCTTTTTAGAATACTAAAATGATCAAAAAGTATAAGATCATCATTTTGATCCCATTCAAATATTATTTCTCCAACTGAGATAACTCTCAGATTGCATGTCAATTAAAAAACGATAGTCAAATGTAAATCAAGTTTTTCCCTCTTAAAAAATTTTTTCTTCCTTATTTGTCCTTGGAGTGATAAAAAGTAAGTGAAATTTTTCACTCATTTCCTCATCAAATATTGAATTAGCCAGTCACCAGTGTTTCTTTCTCTTTGACAAATGCCTGTGTGCCCGGAAGGAGAACACTAGTATGCAGGGTATTTGGTGGTGAAAACCTTTCCAACAAGGGAACAAATAGGACACACATTTAAAATAATTTACACATGGGCACCTGGGTGGTCCGTTGGTTAAGCGTCCAGTTCCTGGCTTCAGCTCAGGTCATGGTCTCAGGGTCATGAGATTGAGCTTTTCGCTGAGCTCCATGCTCAGTGCAGACTCTGCTTAAGACACTCATTCCCTCCCCCTCTGCCCCTCCCCTGCCCCCAAGCTCGCTCTCTAAAATAAACAAATCTTTTTTTTAAAAAAAGAATAAAATATAAAATAAAATGACTTACACGGGTCATAAATAAAAATGCCATTAGGAGCCAAGGAAACAATGTGAATGAGTGGCGGTGACAAATTTCTTGGTTTTAGAAAACTTTGCATAAGAACAGAAACCCCACTTCTGTGACCCATGTCCTGGCCATGTGTCTGCATGACAATTAGTGACCTCAGTCTTTTAAGACCAATGAATACTCAGAGATTCAGGAAAAAAGGGGCCCCATGGCAGAGGGTGACTGGTCTCATTGGGAATAAAAAGAAAAGAAATGGGATCCCATCTTTCTAGTCTAAGAGCTGAAGAGAGGGCAGCCCTGAAGCCAGCGAGGGGCTAAGTCATTAACTCTGTGTTGTAACTGTTGGCTGCACACACCGTCCAATCCATTCAGCTATAACCAATCTTATTTTTTTAAAAGATTTTATTTATTTATGCCTGAGAGACACAGAGAAAGGCAGAGACACAGAGACAGGCAGGAGCCGCATGTTGGACTCGATCTTAGGACCTTGGGATCACGCCCTGAGCCAAAGGCAGATGCTCAACCACTGAGCCACCCAGGCATCCCTACCATTCCCAGCTTTAATCTTATTGCTGAAAACCTATTTCTCTGATCATTTTTTGGTCATTTTCCAGACCGAATCCCTGGCAAAGTTAATGAATTGACAAATAGAAACTAGTGTTTTATACCCATTGATTAGCATCTCCCCGTTTTTCCTGACCTCCCAGCTCCCAGCAACCATCGTTCTATTCGTTGCTTCTGTGAGTTTTGCTTTTTTTTCTTTTAATTTTTTAAAGTAGGTTCCATGCCCAGCGTGGAGTCCAACGTGGGGCTTGAACTCATGATCCTGAAACCATGACCTGAGCTGAGATCAAGAGTTGGTTGTTTAACAGATTGAACCACCCTCGTGTCCCAAGTTTGCCTCTTGAAGATTCCTCATGTAAGAGGATTCGTGCCCTATTTGTCTTTCTGAGATGGATTTTTTCACTGGATGTAGTGTCCTCCTGGCTCATCCCTATTGTCACATCCACAAATCACAGAATTTCCTGCTTTGTTAATGTTGAATATTTCATTGCATGGATATACCTATGTCCTGTAGCCATTCCTCCGTCGATGCACATTTACTCTGTTTCCACATCTTGGTTGTGCTACCAGCACTGTGACCGACGTGGCGGTGCCCACATCTCTGCAAGACCCAGCTTCAGTCACGCAGGATGAACATATGGCTGTGCAACGTCATGCCTATAGATAACCATACTGCACACTCAAAAATCCTCTCAGAGGGTAGATCTCCTATTAGGGAAAAAAGAAAATATGGTTTTTAATGAATTTATATTTAAATAGTCACATTTAATCTATTTTGGGTTGTCAAAAAGCAGACCCCATTTTCTTTTTACTTCCTGCATGTCTGTCTGAGAGGCTCGAGTTCCTCAGCTCACCCAGAGGGGCAAACTCAGTCAGGTGTGTTCTGTGAGCTTGTGGATGAGACTGAATGTGCCAGGGAGCACCAGGGCAGATCAGTGGTTGAGGGTCTGCCTTTGGCTCAGAGTGTGATTCCAGGGTCCTGGGATCGAGTCCTGCATTGGGCTCCCTGCAGGGAGTCTGCTTCTCCCTCTGCCCCTCTCTCTCTCTCATGAATAAATAAATAAAATCTTTTAAAATAAATAAATAAACACAGCCAGGATCCAGCTGCTCCGCTGAGGACTTTGCTCCATCTCCTCCACCTTCTCACCCACCCTGCCAGGTACTTATACATGAATTATTTTATGGATGAAGAATTTGAACATTTGAGGTGTTTGGTGACTCCCTAGGGCCACAGGGTGGATGGCAGGGACTGGGTAGGGACAGAGGTCTCTGTGACACTCCAGTCTGTGTTTTCAACACCTCAGTATGGGAACAAAGGCACCTGATCCAGGGGAGAGAAGCACCCAGCATCATCCAAGGATGCGAGTGACCTCTTGAGAGAGAGAGAAGTCTCTCTGACATTTTGTTTAGTGTCACTTTGAGGGACTTGTGGGAAAACTAAAAATGGTAAACTTGCTCCATTTCTTTCAGTTCAGTCTCGGTGAGAAATTACCGTGAAAGCCAGCAGCCAAAAGACTCAGTTAACAGATTCCTAAGGTGCCCTATGGACTCAGGGGCGTGGGGAAGGCAACAACAGGGCTTCACTCGACACCGCGCTGTAGACACAAGGAACGTGCTGGTGAATATTTATACGCCACTTACCATGAAATCCAAGTGGAAATTTAACCTGCTGTGTGTATATATTATCATCATAAAACTGAAATTAATCTACATCATTTATAGAGAAGGGCAAAGAGGTGTCCTAGATATTAAAAGGTTTGTTTGAATAGTGGCAGGACCACTGTCTCATAACATCAAAATGATGAACGTCCGCGTGGGAGGCGATGTTTGTTGGAGGAAACTCTGATGTTTAGCAGCAAGCTACTTGTGGTAGGAGACTACTTAACCTCCCACTTGTGATTAGTAACTTGCAGCCTGTGTTGTCCTTCAAAATTGTAGAAGTGACCTGGCTTCACCTGTAGGCTGAGAAGCGACATGACTCACTGTCTGGACTTGACAATGGACAATAGCTCACTCATTGTCCAAAACCCAAACAGTGTCTATTTTCCCCCATGAATCCTCTTGACACAGAGAAGGCAACATAGCCTTATGCCTTCTAGTTCTCATTAATCACTGCCCCCTCTCCCGGGCTTGTGGTCACTGGGATATCATGATAGAAGGAAGAAAACCTCCAAATGTGAACCATGGCCAGTGTGCTCCAAGCAAGGACTTTGGGGAGCTTTTTGCACTGAGCATTGTACCAGATTTATAAGGCCAGAGAGAGCCTATAGATGGAGTTTATTGCAAACGGTTTTTTAACCAGAGGGAAGTTGAATATCATATAGCTTCAGTCTCAAGTATGCAGCATAGATTGTGAGATGCCACAGATAAACCATCTGTGTCCACATGGGCTTTAATTCTTTAAATGATCTTTCTGAAACTTGCTTGCTGGCCCTGCCATGCGCCTGGGGGCGGGGGGGCTTCCCAGGTGCTCCTTCCCCAGGGGGTCACCAGGAAAAGCTGGTGCAGGTAGGTGTTTAAGAAATTTTCATCTGAAAAAAAAACAAAGAAAAAAAGAAATTTTCATCTGGCCAAGTGACCACAGTGTGGAAAAGAATCTCAAAAGGGTTCTTCAGAAGCCATTTTCTCTCACCAAAGCTATTTCTGGGATGCCGAGGGTTTCATTAGTTTTTTTTTTTCTTTCTCAATAAAAACCAGAAAGTTGAAAGAGCTGTTTGAAAAGAAATGTGTGCACTGGCTGAGTTTGCCCTGAGGTGGTTCTGCAGCCAGGGCTCCCTGACCCCTATTTCCCCAGGCCCGAGGGACTGTGATGTTTTTCAGAGACAGTGATTGATAATATGTAAAGAGATTCTTTTAAACTACATGATAAGCAGGTGGCACATTATGCTGTTTGCCAAAGATTCAATTCAGTGGGTGAACCCTGGTGCAAAACTCATTTTAATGAAATGCTTTTTGAAAATCAAAACTGAAAAAAAAAAAAAAAAACGTGATCAGCATTGCCGTTCAACAACTGTCCAGGAGTATGCTAAACCATAACTACATTTTTCAAACTAAAATCTAAAAAGCTTTGTGCAAATGAAATAAATAAAAATGATTAGGATTTAGATGGGCCAGGACCCCCGAATTAAAAATGCTCATCTTTTATTAATCAATACATTTTGCATAAGAAGTTTATTTCACTAGCTTGTGCCAACATAACTCAATTATTTTTACATAATCATGGGAACAATTGGGATTTGAGAATTTAATGCCATTTTGCAAAACCATAATATCGCAGAGGCTCAGATGAATCAGGTTCACTTGATTGTTTGCTTAACTTCTTAGTCATAGAGTGAGACCGGTGTCCACACCAGTGGTTCATATGCTGCTCAGAGTTACTCGTCTCCACTTGGTAATACCACTCAGTCCCCTTTCCGCTAGGATGTTCCAGGGAAGGACCAATGGACAACCGATGGATGAGTCTCTACCTGTAAACTCTCCCCATTCAAGCTGAGTCACACAGCACAAACCTTCTCTTACTTGGATCCCTGAAGACTATGAGCTCATAAGCATTTGGGTGTAGGGTCTTTGATGATTCTTCATTTCCATCATGAATGTGATTCCACAGACATAAACCAAAAGAGAAATAAAGTGACCAATGCAAGGTTGGCAGAGGCTGCAAAGAAATCACAGATAAGAAACTCAGTTTCAACCAAAAGTAGCTGAGCCAGGACTCAATCACTGTACACCAGACTCTAAAACTCACTGTCCTTGGAATATACACCATTGCCTCTGTTTTTATACACAGGAAGTGGAAGGAGGCCTTCTATGAAAAATGAGAGAGGTTTGTAGAAAAAAAAAAAGTGTGAATTTTAGGAATTCCTTTATTGGGAATTAAGCCCGAAGATGTGTGTTCATTTATAAGTGAGGACAGGATTTCATCAGGTTTGTGTTTAGCTGGAGAGAACACTGATGTCTACTATAGAGGCATAAATATGAGAAGGAATTAATTCTGTTTTCACAAAGACACAGGCAGCTTGTGGCTGTTGTGATGACTCAGCCAACAGTATGTGACATTTGTCCTCCTGGTCATAGGATGGCTGCTGGATCTCCAGGCATCAAAGCTATATTGCAAGAAAGAAAAAGGAGGGACTTGTAAAGTTCTCTTGCTTTTTGAGGAGGTGATGGCTAAGTAAGGTAGAATTATCTGTTTTAAGGATTTCTACTTTCTTGTCTTCAGGGTTTCCAGCTCCAGTGGGACCCCATAATGACTCAGCACTACAAGGGAACCTGGGAAGCATGTTGTGATTTTCAAAGAACAAGCAAGGAGATGGTGAGAATGACTTTGGAGCGGACGCGGATATCCACCGTGTGTCCTGAATTCTGCAAGAAAAGAAGGATGCTCCTTCTTTTCGAGAGAGCACCTCGAGAGAGCAAACACAAACACTAAGTTTTCTTTGGGTCGAATTTGATTTTAACTAGGTTTAGACCCTTTCTTGAGTATTGATCCGAGCCATGAATTTTTCTATCGTTTCCATCAGCAGTCATAAAAGAAGGCAATGGAATTGTTTTTGAAGACATTTATCTATTAAAGTGACTTTGTTATACTCAGAAGGCAAAGTTGAAGAAACCGTGGTAAACGCCAGTTTGCTACCCCAAACTGACTAAGTGGGATAAGATAAGGAAGGAGTGTAAGAAAGAAGAACTGTCAGCATCAGAAAGTATTTGGCCTTTCACTCCATTTAAAAATAAATGAAAGACTTCTGCTCCTGGACAGGATGGTGTAAGAGGGACCACGTTAACCTCTCACCTGCAAGAAGCCAAAACCAAAACAATGAAATAAAATAAACAAAAAAATAAAATTCATGAAATGATAATCTGAAAGACCCTGAGCCTGAGAAGCAAAGACTGAGCCTGAGAAGTAAAGACTGAGCATGAGAAGCAAAGACTGAGTCTTTTTTTTTTTTTTTAAGATTTTATTTATTTATTCATGAGAGACACACACAAGGAGAGAGAGAGAGGCACAGAGACAGAAGCAGGCTCTATGCAGGGAGCCCGATGTGGGATTTGATCTCGGGTCTCCTGGACCAGGCCATGGGCCAAAGGCACCACTAAACCGCTGAGCCACCCGGCTGCCCATGTGAAGACTGAGACTTGAGAGATGAGATAGAACCAACCAAGCTGCCCCAAGGGGCTGCTCTGGCTGCTGCCTTGCGAGTGTTTTCAGACTGGGGCACATGAGGGGAAACTGAGAGAAGCAGAGCCAGGCAGGATCCCTGAGGTGGGGGAGGGCAGGGAAGCTAGAAATCACAGGGACCTGCACAGGGTGGGCCAGGTGGGGCAGCAGGTGCTGATGGTTGCAGGTGCGTAGGGAAACCTCCAGGCTGAGGACAGAACTATCCAAAAGATTCAGAAAGAAACTGCCTGGTGAGTGTGCCCAGGAGAGATCAGGGCCCCTCCCTGCCCTCCACTCTGGAGGACTCCATCATTCACAGGCCTGGGAGGTGGGGGCCACTCAGGAGGGCTTTGCCTGGGCAGTGAGGGACAATTCACTGCAGACCCAGACCGCCTCTGTCCCCCCAACAGAGCTCAGAGCAAAATCTGCAAGGATTCAACTATTTCTGAGTAACGTAATCACACCTCAAAACAAAACTCAAGATATTAAAAAATATCTGAGCCCAACAAGTTAAGATTGACGATATCTGGCATCCCGAACAAGATTCCTAGGCAGGGAAAGAGGCAGAAACACATAGCCCTTGATGATGAGAATCACAACCAAGTGGGATGGACACTGAAGACAAAACTAGCACAAGAGCATGAGAGCAGCCATCACCAATTTCAGTGCCCAAACATTAAGTACAGACACAGCACATCTTGAAAATGACCCGAATTGAATTTCTAAAGTTGACAACTTCAGTGTTTGGGATGAATAGTACACTGGAAGGGATCCACGTGATTAGACAAGAAAAATGATTATTGAGCTTTCATGCATAACAGGAGAAAATAAGCCCACGCCAAACACAGAAAGGGAAACGACCCTTCAAGGCGGAGAGAGCATCCATCAATGTTACATCCCTCAATGTTGGGATAACATCAAGCAGTTTAATGCTTGGGAGAGAAGTGAAAAAAGAAAAAACATATTTGAAGAAATAATGGCCAAATGCTGTTCAAACTTAATGAAAACTATAAACCCACAAATCCAAGGAGCTCAACCGACCCCTATGTGACTACATTTCATTTTTATCTGTCGCAGTGGGAAGCATGGCAGGCAGCCAATCAGCTCCTGTCGAGTGGAATGACATTGTTTCAAATGATAAATACACAGTGATCTTGGTTTACAGTGCCTCGTTTTGGAGGAACTGCCATTTTTAAAAACCTGCTTTTATTGATAAAATTTGTCCCAAGTTTTAGTATCAGATAGTGCCAGAAGCAGCCATTCGGGTGGGAACATTTTCACATTCACGAGAAAATTCACTATTGAGTAACTCAGTTTGGAAAAATCCCCAAGGAGGAGGCTTTCTTGCTCACTTGCTTGGGGACTGGTGGCCTGCGTGCCGCTCCGAAGGGCACAGATGATGGGAACCGCGGGAGGTCTCAGCACCCCTCCAACTTCATTCGCACATCCACGTGCCATGATTCCACTCACGTGTATTCACGTTAATTCATAATTCCAGGGAAAGTGGCCATCTGGACTTTGAGTTGCAGGCTACGTGTGGAGGGGCCACGGTTAGGTCCCAGAGCATGCACTCTGCTGACAGCAGCTCGGTGAAAGTCCGGCACCGAGGGCAGCTGTGTGTCCATGCCTCAGTTTCCTTGTCTGCATGATTGTGCCCAAAATACGAAGTACTTCGAGGAAGAGATGTACATTTTTTGAAATGGATCAGTAAGATGTATGGTAGATGAAATTATTGAGCAAGCCTGTTTGATGTGTGTCTGCCGTGGCGTGCCTCTTTTAGTATTAAACCAACTAAAGACACACATAGCATTTCCCCTCTTATTTCTGAGGCTTCAGAGGCCAGAAGTTGTTTGCCTTTCTGCCACTCCCCAGTGAGACATTTGCTGGTAAAAGTCCTTGATGGAGGTTTGGGGAGGGTGGATCCAGCTCTATGTTCGTTCATTTAAAAAGATGATATTTATTTAAAAATTAGATAGTGTGCCTGCCGTTCCCTACAACATTGTCACCCTGACTCAAAGACACTTTGTGAGAGAATGTCCTCAGCTACCTGGCCTAAAGTGCATCCCGGACGCTCCACTCTGTATGGCCCTGCCCTGCTCCATGTTTCTCTATAACGTGTATCACCCTCCGATAGATCAGATTTTTGTGATGCTTCCTCTACTAGTATCTTAGACATTCAAAAAAATGGACTGTCTCTTTTTTGTTGAGATATGACTTACACACAGTAAAAGTCACCCTTTTTAGTGGTATTTATGAGTTTTGATGAATGCACATGGCTGTATAATCACCACCCTGCTCAAAACGCAGGAGCATCCTATAACCGTAACACATCACTGTGTGACTTTATACAAGGCTGCTCCCTGGAGCTCAGCAACTGGAAGCCACTCATCTCTCCCTCTTTCTGTATTTTTGCCTCCTTCAAAGCAAACTATGGTGAAGTCTTATGTCACATAGTCTTTTGAGTCTGGCTTCTTTGACTCAGTGCAATGCATTTTGATTTCATTCATGTTTTTGCATGTATAGTCACTCATTCCCTTGATGTATGGGACGGATGGCAGACGAACACCTGAAAACATGCTCAACACAATTATTGTTATTGGCAATGCCAGCAAAGATCACAATGAGACACTACTACCTGCCCCTCAGCAGAGCTAGCACCAGGCCACAGATGGGCAGTATCAACAGCAAAGAGGATGCAGTGTAGTGGAACCTTCCTTCTGGCACTGGAGGGAACAGGAACCGGGAGAGCCACCTTGGAAACCAGTCTGAAAGTTTCTGATCACGTGAAACGTGCACTTACCCATCAGTCCTGCTTCTTAGCATTCACTCAAATGAAACGAAAACGTATGTTCGCTTATGTCCATGCTTACATATGTGAATGTTCATGTGGATTTATTTATCCTCACCCCAAACTGTGAATCACCTGAATGTCTTTCAAGTAGTGAATGACAAACAAGGGTGTATACATGGCACGGCTGTTACTCAGCAGCAAAATGATATACTCTGTGTTTCAACTGTCATGGCTTTATTGTCTTTCCCTCATGCTAGAATGTAATCTATGGGGGGTAGATATTTTGTATTCGGTGCTGTTGATTATTTTATCTGGAAAAGTGTCCAGCATGTGATTGGCACCGAGCAAAAAAGGTGTTAAAAATGTCTAAATGAATCTACTCATAAAGTCTGTAGAAGGCTGGAGTCAGTGGTGGAAATACACACCTGGAAAATATCCCAAAATACATCCTGAGCTGTCACAACAGGGACAACCCTGCTGCCACCAGCAGGCACTGACACCAGTCCTTATTGCCACCATAAAGCACAGCATCATCTCCCTGAAATACCTGCCACAGTGTCCCTGGACCTGCAGGTCTCTGGCCCACCTGCCAGAATGGATTCCAACATGCAGCCACCTTCCCTATGGAGCACCTCTCCGGGGTAATGGATGGGTGAACTCTGCAGAGTCCCTTTTCTGGTTTTGTTCTTGAAGAAGAGAAGTGCCCACAAAGCAGGAAGTTCTACAACCCTAGCAAGTACATTAAAATAATGGTTAGTGTGACCAAGACTTTCTCCTTGGACAAACGCTGGCCAGGCTCCTCTGAGCCTCCTCTTCTGGAGGCCTTCAACCTTGGCTTATAAAGCCTCGAACAAGCACTTACAAAGTTTCTAACAGCTCGAGGGCATACCCCTTGGCTGACCCTTTAGAGTGTTGGCCTAAGAAAACTCAAGTTTTCTGAAAGAATTTAGGGTTTATTCCAGGCAATATGGGGAGATGGGACCCCTGCCTCCATATCTTTATGGGCGAGTCACCACTCAACTTTGATAAGTGCCATTAATGAACTCAGATGGGTTGCACATGGACCTAACCTCCCTCCTCAATCCCCACTTCCCTGACCCTTCTGTCCTCCATCTCTCTGTTTTTTTTAAATTAATTTTTCACTTTATTTTTTTATAAATTTATTTTTTATTGGTGTTCAATTTGCCAACTTATAGAATAACACCCAGTGCTCATCCCATCAAGTGCCCCCCCAGTGCTCGCCACCCAGTCACCCCCACTCCCCACCCACCTCCCCCTCCACCACCCCTAGTTCATTTCCCAGAGTTAGGAGTCTCTCATGTTCTGTCTCCCTTTCTCCCTTCTCCATCTCTCTTTGAAATGCTCAGTCACTTCTGTATAAATTCAAGGTGAGCTCAGTTCAGGCTGGACTCTGTCCACACTGCGAGAATTATTACTGATGGAGATCTGTCCTTACACTTTAATGTCCAGCTTGTTCATCTTTGATAACAGGTAGGCAACCACTGTATTTCCACAGGACCCGGGGATTACACTTCTAGGTACATAGGGAAGGGTTTAAAACATGTGCACAAACAAAAACTTGGACCAGCACATGTTATGGACCAAATGTTTGTGTTCCCCGCAAAGTCATATGTTGGTGCTGTATCCCTCAGTATAATAGCATCAGGAGGTGGGTTCTTTGGGGGGCTGTTGGGATGCTATGAGGTTGTGAAGGCAGAGCTTCCATGAGTGGGGTCAGCGCTCTTACAGAGTCACGAGAGACCTGGCTTCCTGCCTGTGCTCTCTGCCCTGTGAAGATACATCAAGAAGTCAGCAGTTTGCAATCCAGGAAAGAGCACCCACCAGGAACTGGACCAGGCTGGCACCCTGATCTCAGACACTGAGTCTCCAGGTGGGACTTTTGCTGTAACTGTGAACCAAAACTGACACATCATCATCAGCACGCAGAGGCCGGGATGGGCTCCCTCTTGGCGCTTGCCACCTATGGGCTTGGAGTAACATCCACATTACCTGTCACACGGAATAGTGCCACTGCCCTTTTCGAGCTTATTGTGTCATTAGAGTCAACAAAACTCAGCCCCCACCCCCCACCCACACTAAAGTTGTTATGTTTCCAGCACTCGGTAGCTAGATTTAGAGTCATGGGGAAAATCCAATTTTGCATTAGAAATCTCACTTGGCTTGAGAAAATTAAGAGCCTCCCGTGTGAGAAATGAGACTGAACGCAGAGGCGTTGCAGGAGTGATGTGTGCATTTAAATTTCTCCCTCCTCGAAGATACAGCTGCAAAGTGCAGCCCAGGTTTACAAAAAAGGACTTGGCTGAAGAGCTGTCCTCAAAAATACTTATAATTGCACGTTTTATTCTGTTATTATAAGAGCTGACATGATTGCAAGATTCGTACGAAGTCAAGCCTGCTTCGGCTGGGGGAAAATAAACATTCTTTCCCTAGAACGTCCTTACTGAAATGTTTCCTGAATCCGATTAATCTAATTAAGCATCCTTTTTTCCAATGGGTGGATTTGACATCATTTTCATACAAGACACACTTTAGGATGGCTGTATCTGAGGTTGCAAATAGGTTTGCAAGTCGTGGTTTTGAGACATTTTCTGCGGGGAAGAAAAGAAACCCTTTCCCCTCCGCCCCCAGATTTGTTGTGAAATCCCTCAGTTCTTCAGAGTTGAAACTGTTACTGAGAACAACAACCAGAGACTACTTCAGAGAGTCTAGCTGTGAAATGTGATTAAAACAGAGGGCCTCATTAATTGTATTTGGCATTAACAGTTTGCTGTTAGAAACCTCAATTTTGTCTAGTCAAATGAAAAACAGGTAGGTTTCCTGAATAGGCATCATTATTTCTGACTTTCTTTTTTCCCCTTCCAAAGTGACTGGTGAGGTTCTAGTGAATTTTTAAAATGCTGTTAAGATCTGTCGGGTGGCAACGGAGTAAATAATCACGATTTTGTCAGCGGCCCTGACAAAAGTGCCAGCAGATGCTGTGTTCAAAGTGGATCCTCCACGGTGGTCCCTGGTACAGCCCTGGCTGGCCCACCTTCATTCCAGAACGGATTCAGAACAGGCCTGGCAGGAATGTTCCAGACTCCACCATTCCTGGGAGAGGCAGCAGTGTCCATAAGGTTGAGAAAACTGATTAATGTCTGAGCTCAACTTCAGAATAATCAAACTGCCAAGCTGTTTTGTTCGCTTAAACCTTCTTTGGATTTCCTATAACTGGTGTTAAGTATCATCAAACAGCTTTTCTCTTTAATGCCATAAAAGGAAGGGCAGTGGAAATAATTAGATTTGTCTACAATTCTCCAAAGTTTAATTAATTTAAAACTCTTACAAGAGCTCTTTTGTTCCTAAAAGCTGATTAAAAACACATATTTCCAAGACTGTACATCTTCCTCAATTAATTATGCATAAGTACAATAAGCTTATAAAATATATATTTCAATGAGTGTTAACTTGAAATATTAAAAACATACCCTCTTTTTCTTTTCCCCTGTCCTCCCTTCCTCTCTTCTTCCCTCCCCTTGTTTCTTTTCTTCTTCTCCGTGACCATGAGCAAGAAAGCGTAATCAACCAGTACTGGGAGGCAACCCTCATACTCTTCATGGAACAGCCTCCCTTCCATGAGATGAATGACCAAGCAAGAGTAGAGACATAGGCCAAATCCATCCATCCACACTCCCACTGTACGGACAGGATTATAAAGCTCAGGCACTGACAGCAAGGAGACAAATCACTCCATAAATACACCCACACACCCTACTAAGTGCCTACAACACACCATGTTTCATGAGCTACTCCATAATATGCTTTGGGGCCACACATACAATTTAAGAAGTTTGTTGGTTTGTTTTTACATCACTATTTGTAGCTTTTCTACTCATTTTTATTTCCTCAAAACATTCCATGAAGATATAAGAGTTTTATCAGGCCCCTCTCCTGACTTTGAAGGACACTTAGACTATTTTCAGCTTTTCTCCTCCATACAATATGCCACACAGTGGGCACTTTTGGAAATCTATGTAGGTGAATGTTTCTTGAGATATTAGAATGAGCTGAATCGCAGGGCCAGAGGGCTTGCCCAATTTAAAATTCAATAGATGCTGTCAAACAGGCCATGCCAGCTCGATCTCCATCAATGATTCTGCCCAGGGTCTCACAGCTGGCCGAAAGTGGATGTTACCAGATTGCTTCACACACATGATTTTAATTTGCTTTTTGTTGAATTTTAATGGTTTCTTGAAATCATATCTGTAGGTTTATTGGCTATTTTCATTTCTCTTTTGGTTCTCCATACATGATTTTTACCCTAACATTCTTCAAAGGGATGGACCAGTTCTCTTAGAGTCCCATGCTAACTAACAGCATTGTGACATAAAATCACACACCTGGGGGGTCTTTGTGGAACCAAGCAGAAGACCCAGGATGCCCCTTAGAGTGAATATTCACAAGCACTCACTATGTGTAAGGCGTTTGGCAAAGTACTTTGCAGACTTGTGTATGTATTCAACCCCATAGCGGCCCTCTGTGAGGGACATCGATGTCTTTTTATCACAGAGAACAAAACTGAAACTCAGAGAAGTAAAATTACTTGTCTAGGGTCACAGGGTTGGGCACAGCAGAGACAGGATTAAAACTAGAGCCCTGCCATTAGCCAGCTGTCCTTAGCTCCCTCAGTATCCTGGCTAAGATCAAGAGAGGGGGAGAAACCAGGAGCAAAGAACCCAGGAGCTCCACAGAACTATGGGCGTATGAAGCTAAAATGCTCCCAACAGGCTGCCTTTAGGCGAGGTGACCCAGCCTCGTGTTTCATACCTCACTCCACAGTCTGCGTGCATCCCCAAAGGCTACGAGGCTAGAAGGCGTTCAGGTAGTTTGATAGCTCTCATGCTGTGTGACCTCTCTGAGCCTGCTCTCGCATGGGTCCCATGAAAATAACATTTAAACTTTCTGATTCTGGGAATTTGTGCAGATTTCCAAAAAGAAAAGGAAACCATCATCCAAAGCACTTAACCCAGCCTAACTAGCACACACGTACTCAGTGCTCATAATACAGAGCATGATAATTGCGCAGCCATGGCGGCAGCAGGGATGTTTATGGAGCCCATGGGGCTGTGTGCAGAAGGTCAGGTCTGACTCTTGAGTGAAGAGAGGATGTAGGTTAGAAAGAAATGATCCAAACACTCAGATGTCACAAAAAAGAATGTGTCATTTCTGATCCATTTCAGCCTGAGCACCAAAATGTCATAAAATGTGAAGGCTCATTTTTATTCTTTGCCTCCACTAACCTCGCTTCAGCTTCTCCTTAACACACCAGACAGGCTCCCCCATAAAAGGCAATCTTCTTGAAGTCATTCATGCTTGTCCCTCTGCAGACCCAGCCTGCCTCATTCCCAGAAAACCCTGCACCCTGCATCTCTAAAGCCCTGGTCATGAAAGAGCCTCATTCCTGGTCAATTTTGCTGTTCCCCACCATCCCTCCCACAATAGAACTTAAACCCGCTTTCCACCTCTTTGTTTCCAAAGTTGGAGGGACTTTAGGGAAGAAGGGTTTGAAAGGAGACATTTGCAAAGTAGCAAATATCTTGGTTACTCTATCCAGGGCATGAGGTCTCCCCTTGTCCTGTCTCCTGGCTCCCCCAGTGTGGGGGCCATTGCCTTCCTCTGGCTCTCTTGTGAGTGTATGTTTGTCAAGACACAGAAAACATTCTGGGCAAGTCCAGGAAATCACCTGGAGAGTAAAATTTGGGGGCAGGAAGACAGATACGTTGGTTAAAAAGTACTTTAAATTCTGGGACGCCTGGGTGGCTCAGAGGTTGAGTGTCTGCCTTCAGCTCAGGGTGTGATCCTGGGGTCCTAGGATTGAATTCTGCATTGGGCTCCCTGCAGGGAGCCTGCTTCTCCCTCTGCCTATGTCTCTGCCTCTCTCTGTGTCTCTCATGAATAAATAAATAAAATCTTTAGAAAAAAGTACTCTAAATTCTTACATACTTTTTATATTTCTGTACTTTTCCTTTACAACACTTTACTACTTGCTTCATCCAAAGGAAAAAAAATAATTTTTGAAAACAATCATTGTGTGTCCTAAATTAATGTCCAGGATGTCTCTATGTCATTGTTAGCACCATGAACCTAGAAAGACAGAGGTTAATATCAGAATTTATTGGCAGCATTCAGAGTTAGAACCATGAGCATTATTGCACCATAAACATCTTTAAAACATGTTTTCTAGAAGGATAACACGCTTGACAGTTCACACCTCCTATTTGTTTTGTATATTCTGTGCTCTTCCATTTTTATGAATACTGTAATGCTCTATTGTCAATATTGACTATATACTATTATATAGCCAAAGGACCCACTGCAAAGAGTGAAACTAACACTGTGTATCCCATGCCAATGGCCAAAAGCAGTCCCTCTGCCTGATTTTTAGCACCACACACTTGGAAACACAAGAAGTCAATGCTGGAGGTCATGAGCAGGTGCAGCTGCTAGAACAATGAGTAATGCTGCATATTGAACACCTTTGAACATCTTTGTTACAGAATGTGGTGCTCCTGACACCCGGTAGAAGCAACCCAGACATCTGGAACCATCTGTTCTGGTTCCTTGTGTGCAGCCACCACCCGGGTCTGCCCTGCTGGAGAATCTCCCGTCCACCCCCAAGAAGGAGCAATTCAGGCATCAGACAAGAAGAGCCATGCCTTTGACCAGGAAGGCTGGCACTGTGCTGCCTTCTTTACTTTGGGTCAGCAACTCTCCCAAGAAATAAAAGCTCCTTAGAAGCCATTCAGAAGAGAGAGAGGGAGAAGTGCATAAATATGAATAATTATCTGAAAAATAAAGCTAACTGTGGGGATTTCAAAAATGAAATGGTACAAAACCTTCCCTGATTTTTTTTTCTCTCTGCTTTTGAGGAAGGTAATTTAACATTATCAATAATATCCTACGCATTCATCTCCATTAATTTCTCATTCTACCAGCCCCACGTTTGGCTCTTTTTGTGCTGTTTATTCTTTCAACTAAACTCCAAAGATAAAAGGTATTTTAGTTCAAAGAAATACGAAGTCCTTCTTTTAGTAAGTACTGTGTATCTGAATGGCATGTCTTCAGATACATTCTATGGAAATGCACAGAGATCATATTAGACATTCCCTTGTTTCTTTTCAAATCTCCATAAATCACCCTCTTTGGGCCCATTAGCCTTTGTGATCAGATTGAATGATTTTTGTGTGTATAGGAAAACACAATTTCGCATGTATACAAATGGAGAGCCTATAAGAGGAGCTCGATATTGAAAGCTGCTCGTGGGAGTATTAAGAGCTGATATAGTAAAGTTCAATTCAGCCAAACTTTTAAGTCTGAAACGCCCAGTGAAACTCTTGTGATTTGTCCTTGTGTGTTTTGTAGGTGCTGTTTGGAGACCACCCCCCCCCCCCACCCAAGCAGTGGCGACAGCCAACAGAGCCCAGGGAGAGAGTTGGGATCAGAAAGGAGGGCTTGGTCTGCTTCGTCACAAATGTACAGGCCTCTCCATCAATCCACAGGGATGGAGACCTGAAGACCACGTTTGCTGGGCTGGAAGATACAGGGAACATCTTTTCTCTGCACTTTGTTGGACTAGAATGTGAGTTCTCTAGGCTGAGTGTGCCTGGAGGCTCACAATTTGGTTTAAAATGAAATGATCGTGTACTCTGGGTTCAGTCCCTGCACACCCTGCAGAAGCAAGGAGAGTGTGGGCTTTGATCAGGGATAGCCTGGCATTGCATTCTGGCCTCGGTGTCTGTGCTCAGGGAGCTCATCCCACTGATGCCCCACTTTCTACTGATAATTCGACAGCAACAGCATCCCCTTGTTAACAGTTAACTGGGGTCAGGTCTGCAGCTCTCAGCCTCGGGCCCGTCCCTTAAGTGCCCCATCAATGGCACCTATTACTGCTGTGTCTGTAGGATCATCATCATATTAGCATAGCTGAGCACTTTGTGAGGCGTATTTGAAAATCTTGTGTCATGGTGGCCACTTATAAGTCCCCCATTTCACAGACCAGCCATCCTGGGGTCTAAGTCTTTGATGTATAAGCAGTAGCGACATGTGCAGAGCTCAGAGCCAGCTTTCCTGCTCTAAAGACCACACACACCCATGATATCGGCTGCCTCATAGATGAAACCCGTCTTGCCCAGCATATAGTACACATGTGTACATAGCACGTTCAGAAGGATGAATTGTTCAGACAGCCTGATTGGGAGAAGCCTAGAAATAAATTGATTTCCTTAAGCCTTCGTTGCATGAGCCTGGGGCCATCTTGCTTCTACCCCTTGTCACTTAGATCTCACATAGAGGCCACTTGTAAGAGCCACAGAATGGTGTCCCATGGCCTCCTGGGTGGATGTGCATCATTTGGTGCAACACTTTTCATCACAGAAATTTTTATTTATATTCAAATGAGAGAAAATAGTATAATAAACCTCCAAAGTACCATCTTTAGTAATGATCAACTGCTAGCCAATCTCCTCATGGCATTTCTTCAAATGCATAATTGACGAATGTTTAATTTAGAAACAGGAAAGCAATGTTAGCAATTACTGGCTTAACCCAACGGCCTCGCCTATTTCTACTACCTGCATGCTTATCAAAGGCATATCCGCGACATCCATGCACTCTGTTGCAAATTGGGCTTCAGAGCTTCAAACTTCTTCAAATGCTCTGGAGACCTAAAAAATGATTCCTAGCCTTGTGAAGCCTCTTACAGCTAGCTTCCATACGTGAAGGAGAAAAGAAAACAGGACAGGGCCAGGACCACCACATGTGCACTCTGCATCCCAGCAGACAGCGCTGTCCCGCCACCCCAGGTATGGCCCTGTGGACACAGAGGCGGGGAAGGCCATGCCGGCTGGGGAGAAGCCGAGCTGTGCATTCATGGGGAGAAGGGAATGCAGGGGCTCTCAGGTGGGAAGGCTGCCCTTAGCAGAGAGAGCACCGGGAACTAAAAATTCACATTGGCCACCTGGAGTTCACAGGTCCTGTACTAACATGGCCAGCCTTGAGAATGGGGTTCACCTTCCAAACCCACAGGATCCCTAAGGTGGGGAACCACTAAGAGCCCTTGGGAGGTGGTCCTCTGCTCTCTCTGGGTCTGTAAGTACAACCGCAGGTCCTGCTAATTCTACCTGCCCAGCAACCTTTGGGGTCTACTCCCTGGTCTCCAGGCTGGTGTTTTGAAAGTTGATTCGAGACACAGCCATCTCCTCTACAACTACTGTCACAGCCCCCCACCCAGTTACCTGCTCATCTCTGGAGCATTTCCATCTTCTCTCCTTGCAGGGTCTAGTGCACATCTCATTGCGTTATACCCTTTATTCTCATGTCTTTAAACTACTTTGCCTACTTTGCCTTTTCATTTTTTCCAATTTTACCAGGTATGAATGCCAAAGAAAAATTGCATACATTTAAAGTATACAACATGATGATTTAACACATGTACACATTGTGATACAATTTCCACAATCAAGTTAATGAACACATCCATGATCTCACAGAGCCACCACTTTTCCTGTGGTGAAAATACTTAAAATTTACTCTCTCAGCAAATTTCAAGCATACAACACAATCTTATGAACTATGGTCAGCATGCTGTACATTAGACTCCCAGAACTCATTCCTCTTATAACTGAACATTGATGTGCTCCAACAGATATCTCCCCGTTTATGCCTCCCCTCACTCATGGCAACCCCATTCTACTCTGTTTCTATGAGCTTGACTTCAGATTCCACAGACAAGTGAGATCCTTTAGTATTTGTCTTCCTGTGCCTGGCCAATTTCAGTTGGCATGATGCCTTTCAGGTCCAACTATGTTGTTGCAAATGGCAAGATTTCCTTCTTTTTTTGAATAGAATTCTATTAGATAGATAGATGATAGATAGATAGATAGATGATAGATAGATAATAGATAGATAGATGATAGATAGATAGATAGATAGATAGATGATAGATAGATAGATGATAGATAGACAGATAGATCTCCTTCAGTAGCTTTGACCACCTCAGCATCAGTATGGCTACAAGTGCCTACTAGTTCAGCTTCTTCACTGGAGGGGTCATTGTTTGTCTCAACGCCACGTTTTGGGTTTCCTGATTTATCTCCATTTTAAGCCTCTGCAGAGGATGTTCCCTTCGACTACATGCCTGGCTCTTCTCTTGACCCACACATCCTTGTCTCTGCTGCAAAGTCAGACACCGCTGGGCTCCTCACCTAGCTCTGGGATATTGAAGTTCCCTTGTTGGGTGCCTCCGGCTCCTTCTTACATAATGCTCATCACATCTTGTTCTGTGAGCTGTTTCATTGTCTGTCTTCCTGCAGAAGGGAGCTCTATGAAAGCAGAGACACACTGTCCTGCTCAGCATATATGCAGCATCCGGGCAATGCCTGCTGCAGCTCATGCCCCCAGGGTACCATTCAGCAACTGTCAATACAGGATCCCAAATCAAACCCTCGACGCTACATTTCCCCTCCGGTCAACTGAATGACTGTTTCTGGGTTTTACATTTGTATGATATCATTTCCAATTGTGTCCTCAAAATAGATGTATCATTGCATTTTCTACATTCAGCTACACAGTGACTTTAATGGATTTGAAGAATATGCAATGAAACGCCGGGACACCTGCACCCCGATGTTTCTAGCAGCAATGTCCACAATAGCCAAACTGTGGAAGGAGCCTCGGTGTCCATCGAAAGATGATGGATAAAGAAGATGTGGTCTATGTATACGATGGAATATTACTCAGCAATTAGAAACGACAAATACCCACCATTTGCTTCAACGTGGATGGAACTGGAGGGTATTATGCTGAGTGAAGTAAGTCAATCGGAGAAGGACAAACATTATATGTTCTCATTCATTTGGGGAATATAAATAATAGTGAAGGGGAATGGAGGGGAAGGGAGAAGAATCGGGTAGGAAATAGCAGAAAGGGAGACAGAACATGAAAGACTCCTAACTCTCGGAAATGAACTAGGGGTGGTGGAAGGGGAGGAGGGCGGGGGGTGGGGGTGACTGGGTGAGGGGCACTGAGGGGGGCACTTGACGGGATGAGCACTGGGTGTTATTCTATATGTTGGCAAACTGAACACCAATAAAAAATAAATTTATTATTAAAAAAAAGAACTCAGTTGACTTCTGTCAGGTGATTATATATCATTATTTCTTCATTCAACATAGATTCATACTCTCAGAAAATGGTTTCCTTTTCAGGCAATCAATGGAACTTTTAAGTAAAGAATATCAGAGAGAAGGTGAGTCCTATAATTAAATTATTTTCCTCTTAAGTGTATTCTTAAAAAAGTTGGGAAGGCAAAACAACAAACTATGACTAGTATACACTCCTGCGAGGAATTGTAAAAACAGGGTAATTTCACATCTTTTCAAAACTTTTATTTCAATACATGAAACCTTAGAATGAAGTGTCATGGCTAGCTTAGAATTTCACCAAGAAAAATTCTTAAAAATAATATTAAGTGCAAAAGAATAGGATGCACACTTTTAGGCGCATAACAGAATAAGACAGTACATTCATCTCAATAGATTTAGGGGAAAAATATAAAATTCTTCATTTTTGTTATGATCCTAGGATACTAGAATCATTCATTGTTGATCATTTGTAAAAGATCTGGGCAATGGGGATATTAGAGATCTTTCTTAGTCTGAAGGAAGGGGTGTGTAGACTTCTTCCATTGATCCAAGGCCCCATGGCCTGTCTCTGTATGGCCAGTAAACCAGTATGGCTACAAGTGCCTATTAGTTCAGCTTCTTCACTGGAGGGGTCACTTCACTTCACTGGAGTTTATAAATGCCTGAATAGTTGTAAGAGAAGGTGGAAGAGAAAGCAGAGGTGTGATAGAAACTGTATCTGACCCACAAAGTCAAGAATATTTACTGTCTGGCTCTTTAAGGAAAATTTTGCTTCTCTCCATAATAAAGGATACCTACAAGCCCTCCATCCAATGTTACGCCTAATAGTCACACACTGAAATCTGTCCTGAATCTGGGAATGACCAGCACCTCTATTCAAATTTAAACTGAGGATCTAGCCAGTCCATAAGGTAAGAATTAAAAAATCATAGGAGGAATGTAGAGACAAAACTCATATTTTTATATGACACACACATATATATAATTTATAAGAATCTGTATGTAGAAAATCTGTTAGAATTAAAGAAAAAATTTGGCAAGTCTGCTGGTTACCAAATCATTCCATAAAAATCAATTGTATTTCTGTAATTTGCCACAGCAAGAAAGTGTTACTAAATGATTTTTAAATGTCTTTTACAACAGCATAAAAATGAAAGACCCAGGAATAAATGTAAAGCAAGATATGCTAGGCTTTCACAATGAAAATGATCAAACATGACTGTGATAAATTTTACAAATGCATAAGTGGATATATGATGTTCATGGACCATAATAACCAATATTACAAAGATGTAGATTTTCTCCTGAGATGCTTTTTAGAGTTGATGCACATCTAATCAAAATCTCAATGGATATTTTTGGTAAAAAAATTTGCATGCTGATTCAAAAGTGTAAATGAAAATTTAAAAGGCTAAGAATAAGAAAAAAATATCTTGAAGTAGTATGAAGTCAGAAGAAATCCTTTCTTAAATATCAAGGGTCAGTTACTGTTATGGTAATTAGGACAGTATGGGGCAAGAAGTATCAGTGCAAGAAGGAACAGAGGATTAATGAAACCGAGCAGAGGACCTAAAAGGCCACCCACAGACACATGGTCACTCCATTCATGATGTGTCTGTCAACATGGAAAAGTGGGGACAGATTATCTTTTCAATAAATAGCACAGGGTCCATTAGATATAATATGAAGACAATTAATTCCATACACAATAATTAATTACAGCTGGATTATGGATCTAAAGGGAATATTAAGCCCATAAAGTTGCCAGAAGAAAATATAGGAGAATATATATGTACGACCTTGAATAAGCAGAGATCTTCAACAGGATCCGAAAGTAGGAACTACAATGTTAAAATTTATAAATCAGACCACACTAAACATAGAGCATAAAAGGAAGCCACAGAATAGAAGTTATTTTCAATACATATATTCATCAGATGGTTCACATCCAGAATATAACAAGAACTCTAAAATCAATAAGAAAATTATAGAAGACCCAATAGAGAGAAAAAAAAAGGCAAAACACGTGAATTGTTGCTTCACAAAGGGTAACCAAATGTCCTTTAAATATGCCAAATTGTGCTCATCTTTTCATTACTAAGCAGGGAAAATTAAAACCACAATGAGCTGTTATACACAATGACCTCAATGGCTGAAAGTCTAAAGCTGGGCAATGTGTTAATAAAGATTTACTGTGTGTTACTAAAGATGTTGACAACTGAACACCCAGGAAGGGGTGGAAGGATTATTTTACCACTCTGGAAAACTGTTTTTGCATTATCTACTCAAGTGGGACTTTTCTACACCCCATGACCAAGCAGTTTCACCATTAGATATATACAAAAAAGAATCTTCCCACATGCAACCACTAAAAGACATGGGGGAAAATATTTAGAAGCAGCGTTTTTCAAGAGATCCCAAACTGGAAACAGTGTCTATCAACAGTAAAATGGATGGATATATGTTGATGTTTTCATATAATGGGACACATGAGTGGCCCTCTCTAATAAAATCTTGAATGTAGGAGATCACAGGTAAAATAATGTATTCTTAAAGATTCTACATTTATGGAACAGGCAAAACTTATCTGTTTGTTGGAATATGGTTACCTTTTTAATTTTTCTAAGTAGGCCCCAACTCAAGACCCTGAGATCAAGACCTGAGCTGAGCTCAAGAGTCAGATGCTGAACTGACTGAGCCAACCAAGTACTCCCAGATAATGTTTTTTTTCCATTTATTTTTTTAATTTTTTTAATAATAAATTTATTTTTATTGGTGTTCAATTTGTTAACATACAGAATAACACCCAGTGCTCATCCTGTCAAGTGCCCCCCCCTCAGTGCCCGTCACCCAGTAACCACCACCCCTAGTTCCTTTCCCAGAGTTAGGAGTCTTCCATGTTCTGTCTCCCTTTCTGCTATTTCCTACCCATTTCTTCTCCCTTCCCCTCTATTCCCCTTCACTATTATTTATATTCCCCAAATAAATGAGACCATATAATGTTTGTCCTTCTCCGATTGACTTACTTCACTCAGCATAATACCCTCCAGTTCCATCCACGTCGAAGCAAATGGTGGGTATTTGTCATTTCTAATGGCTGAGGAATATTCCATTGTATACATAGACCACGGCTTCTCTATCCATTCATCTGTCGATGGACACTGAGGCTCCTTCCACAGTTTGGCTATTGTGGACATTGCTGCTAGAAACATCGGGGTGCAGGTGTCCTGCCATTTCACTGCATCTGCATCTTTGGGGTAAATCCCCAGCAGTGCAATTGCTGGGTCCTAGGGCAGGTCTATTTTTAACTCTTTGAGGAACCTCCACACAGTTTTCCAGAGTGGCTGCACCAGTTCACATTCCCACCAACAGTGCAAGAGGGTTCCCCTTTCTCCACATCCTCTCCAACATTTTTTTTTTTAAAGAGAAGATGAACCCAGTGATTGGGAAGAGGCACGATGGAAGCTTCTGGATGCTCTTCATTGCCTATTTCTTGACTGTGGTAGTGGTTACGTGTGTGCGTGTGTGGCTCATTCTGTGATATATTAAGGTACAATGCACGAATTGTCTCTCTGGGTGTGTGGGCATGTGTGTGTGTGTGAGTGAGGAGCATGTGTATGTGTTTAATCTTGATATTTTTCCATATGCACAGAGATCATTGGTGAACATACTTTGAGAAAACAAAAATGTAAATATCATATGCACATTATCCATTTCATAGTGGTATAGAAAATGCAGGAAATATATTGCCCAGAAACAATGCTCCCAACTCAGTGCTCTGTATCTTGGAACTACTCCATAAACACCAAAGGTTCTGTATCATTTGCTATGAATTATGGAATATAGTTTTTTTTTCTAGAATAAATGTGAGGGGAAAGAGGATTCAAATAAAACAGCATAACTCATGAACCACATTCATCCCAAACACCTGTGACAGCTATGCCGTCTGTGAAATATGCATTGCCTCCCTCCCTGGCCTACGTTTCGGCAAGACTGAAAACCTTGAAATAACTTATATATTTTGCTGCAAGCAGAGAGTACCTCTGATTATGATTATTTAATGTGTATTAGTCTAGGGGGGAAACATTTTGGAAAATAGTCAAATTCACAAGGACAAGTCTGCAAAAGACAATTAGGCTGGTGGTGCCCACACTCTGTTATTGACTCTGCCAAACGCAGACCTGCGTCTGTAACAATCCGGTGTGGAATGTCCTGTGAAGGACCAGATGTGTCTCTTTCTTCAGATTCCAGGCCGTCCTCCCCTCCAACGCTGATACAGCGGGATGCGGCCAGCATGAGTGATGGCAGTGTTCTCTGCTGAGCCACCTGACTCAGGTCATTTATCCTGTATGGATATCAATTTTCCATTACCCTAGAGCAAAAGTAGGCAGGCCCTTGCCATTCTTTTCCATTATAAAAGTTAGTTTGGTGAATGGAAAAAAAAAAAAAGCAAGATGGCATTTATAGAAAAGACTGCTCAGCATAAAAATGAAATGTTTTTCTAAGAGTCTTTCATTTCTTCCGTAAAAGAGACTTTTCTTTCATTAGCCATTGAAAGGTACAGTATCCGACAGGTTGAGGAACTTCATGCCCTGCTCCACTGTTAAGGATTAACTTCTACTAAGTCCGAATGCCATAGAGAATAGTAAACGTGGAATATGGCAATAATTGCAGCCTATAAATCTAGATGGTTATTTTTTACAAACTAAAAAAAAAATCAGCATAAAAATGTCAAACTGTGGTTGGAAACACGCATTTGAGGAGCAGAGGGAAGGCATTTATGCTTGTCTTCAAGTGACTTTGTATACGTGCTTTTGTATTCTGATTTATTGCCCTAGTCCGCAAGCTCTTTCAGTGCTAACCTCTGCTTAATTATGTCCAGCCAGGTTTCCTTCTTACTTTCTTTCACCAAATGCGCTTGCCCTCACGAGGCCTCGGCCAGAGACAGCGAGACCTCCTCTGCATCCTTCAGCAGCCACCGAGAGCACTACCTCCGCCAGGAATCTCCTCCTCGTGCTGCCAGCCCCCATGATCATCCTTGTGACCCTGGCACCCAGGCCACCCCAGTGGCCGTGTGGGCCCGGGCAGAATCCCCAGCCGGAGAAGGCAGTCTCCTTCCTTCCCAGTGCATCCACACTGGAGCTGATTTCTTCCACACCAGTGAAGACGCTGACACGGTATATTAGCAGCCATCTAGGGAAACCCAGACGTGCTTACCAAAGGACCCGTCTACAGTGACAGAAGTGCTCCAGGTGGCTGCTACACCAGAAAGGCACAAGAGAAGGATAATGAGACCCAATGGTCCATCTCCGCAATCTGTCGGTAGATGGACACAAACAAGGAGGATTAGCACTAGGGGTCGGCAAGGATGTAAAGGATCACACTCAGGGCCCCTGGGGACCCACACTTGGGGGGTTCCTGTCTGGCTCGGGTGAAAGTCAATCGGGTTTGGCTCTTCTGGAGAGCACATCCGGGGGATCAGGTTAATAAGTGAGATTACAGATGATGTCCGCAGTCCTGTTGGTGCTTTGCACCCAGAGTCACTGTTGCTTGTCTGGAGCAAAACATGAATAAGAAAAACATCTCAGGACAGTTATGTTAGCACTAGGATGAAAGCAACTTAATTTTGCCTGAATAGGGGATGGGTATATAAAGTGCTGAGGATGCTGGGTGTGGGTTACAAATCACAAACATTTCACAACATAGACACTCTTAAAATATAAACTCTGTGGAAGTCGTTGGTCAACCTGGAAGTAAAGTGAGGACCACTGCTGTCTGCTCCTCCCTCTCTGCCTCCTGCCCTCCAGCAGCAACCGGAGACTTCTCTAGCACCTTGACTTTGGGGTCTTTATTCCTACCCTCTTAAAAAGAACTTGGGATCTGAGTGGCTTTCATTTTCTCAATAACACATTGTAAGTTAAAAAACAATAGAGCAAAGCATTAAAATATAGAGCAATCAAACAGAACCAAGAGTCCAGAAAAAAGCCCATGCATACACAATCAGTTCCTTTAGGAGGAAAAGGAGGTAAATCACTGGCAGGAGCTCCTGCAGACCCGTGAATGCACTGCTCCTGTAGACAAGGGGTAGGGTCAGGTATTTGCATCTGCCCCCAGTTCTCCCCCAGATCAAAGAAAGAAAGAGGAAAGATTGTCACTGAAATAAAATTAAAATTTAAACACGTTTATAAAAAGTGCGGAGCCTCTGGAAAATGCTATGGGCCTCCCACATTGGGCCTCCCAGCAGATCCTCATTTTACAAGCACCAGCCTGATAGGTAAGAGCCAAGGGATAATTTCAAATGGTTTTGAGTCCCGATCCAATTGTATATTGTTGGGGATCTTGGACATGTGTCTGAGCCCCCATTTGCCCATCTGTGAATAAGACCCAGCCCTCAGGATTGTTTTACGAATGAAATGGGACAAAACACTGGATGGGCTTGAGGACACTGTGCCGGGTGATATCAGGAGCCTCAGAAGGACAGCTGCTCTAGGATGCCACTCACACAAGGCACCTAGAGCAGTCAGATTCCAAGAATCCTTTCCTCTCTACAGTAAGACAAGAAGCAGGCAAACCGTGATATATTATAGCAACGTCTCTGCCAAACAGGTTGGGGCAGGGGAGGGACTCTGGCAAACAGAGAGGCCAGCGCATGCCAGGTAGGGAAGGGTCAATGCTCCAAGCAGTGGAGCCCATGAAGGAAGGTGGGCTAATGTGCCAAAACTCCACATGTTCCAAGAGACAAAAGAATTCTGGATGTTTATGTGAAAGCTTCAAATGTGGGAATGCTGTCTTGACAATGTTTAAATACTTTGTGACTCAAACAAAGCCTGTTACACGCCTGCAGGCCATGCTTGGCACAAAGAGATGTAGCCTGTTCCTTAGAGGTACAGACAAAAAAAAAAAATCTATTCAGCATCCCTGTCATTCACGTTGGACCTGAAGTCCAGAGACAAGAAAGGTTTACCCAGAGGCAACGCAAAATGAGCTCACTTGTAATGTCCTATCTTCAATCCGGGACCGGTCCAGAGCAGTAGAGAGGTCCAGGGACACCAATAGGCCTCTTCCTGCATAGTGTGCAGACTCCGCCTTCACACTGACGGAATGCGTCGTGGGTACACTTTGGAAGTCACACACACACAGGCACCTGGGATTTATTTTGTTAGTAGCATAATAATATTAGAATGTATTTTATGGGGTTAGAAACATTATTTTTCTTACATTATTTTTCTTACCATTTGTTGCCATTCTCCTTGGGGATGTATTTTATGGGGATAGAACATTATTTTTCTTACATCACATTTATAATGTATTACCATTTGTTGCCATCCTATTTGGGGATGTATTTTATGGGGTTAGAACATTATTTTTCTTACATCACATTTATAATGTATTACCATTTGTTGCCATTCTATTTGGGGATGTATCCATTTTAAACAAGAACCCTCCACCATGGATGTGTTGTGGGTCTCTCTTGATCAGGAGCAAAGAACATACCTTTGATGCTTACTTTTTTTTTCCACTTATAAAATGGGGATGGTGTAATCACCCCCAGCATGGTGGTGAGAAAGTGAATGCATGGCGTGTCATTGTCAAACCCGCCACATTCACAAAAAGAGAATTTGTATTTCACACATTAGAAAAATTGATAATGTGCTCTCATCCAAAAAAGGAAAAACATAAAATTGTTTTCTCTCCCACAGTGTGGGCTAATGCATAAGACATAACTCTCATTGTTTTATTCTAGTAAAGGCATCATATCCATAAAAAGAAAGTCATAACTCAATCCTATATTCTTAAAAGAATTAACTTCAATTGCTCATAATTGGTTTAAATGTTAATGTTTGCATAATGCATGATTCCTTTATTAAAAGGCCACAGTAGAACACACATTATCCCATTTCAAAAGAAGCCTCAGGAAAAATCTTTCCCGTAGCCTCAGATGATTTAAAATTGATCTCCTGTAGCTTGGCCTACTTTTGTATTCTTAACAGCACACAAAATGGTTACTTTCAATTTTAAGTCAAACTGTTTTGAGGACACAGGGTTGAGTTATGTGCTATTTTCAGAGTGTACTCATGGGTTTATTTTATCTTTCTCTGGTAATCCTACTATAGAGGGGATAAAAGGCAGTACAACATTTATTTCAGATCATTTATGTGCTGTAAGCCTTGATTTTTCCAGTGATCAAAGATGTAAACCTAAGCATATGTGTTTGTCATGGTGCACACTTGTGTGTGCCTGCGTGGAGTTAATTGCACCATAGAAAGTAACTCACAACCGTGAGGAAGACCAAGCAAATCTGGGGAGGGGGCCAAGGGAAATCATGGCTTCCATCAGAAGAAAGTGCATCTGCGTTCCCACTAAAATTTCTCTGATCATCTACTGTCGATCCCTGCCCAGAAAACATGTGGAAATCAGAAAGTAGCTAGACCACAGACCTGCCCTCCTGGTGCTCATCATCTGAGAGGAAGAACACCCGTGTGAAGGAATAAGCATTGTCCGAGACAAAGAGCTTGGAAACGTGGGAGAGAGGAGCTGGTGGGCACGAGCCTGTGGGTGGAAGCCTCAACTCTCTCTTGGAAAATGGGCATCTGAGATTAGGAACAGATGGACTTTGAGTTGGGTCTTGAAGGGTGTTCTTGTCAAGAAGGAAATGAAGTTTGTTTCCAGTTGATGGAAAACACGGAAGAAATCATCCTTCAATCTGATACTTGACACAGAAGCATTCTTTGCCGGGGGGTAGCAGGAGGGTTCTGGGCTGGCTCAGTGGCCAGAGCAGCCTGCAAAGTGGATGTTGGGAAAGGAAGGGCCCAGTCCCACCTTCAGACCAAAGATTACTCCCAGTGCTTCATCCTGAGCCACCCTTGCCAAGAGTTCAGGGTCTATTTTATGATGGACTTTGAGAAATTTAGAACTTTTACTTAGGTTCAAGTACACTCACACAACCAAAAATCCCAAATAGTTGAGAGCTCTAAGCGGTGAGTACACCTGATAGCTCCTGATGAGGGGACCTGTAATGGGTCATTTCAGGATCCACTGCTTCAGTCATAGCCACACAGATGGTCACCCCCTTTTTGAACAGTTATAAGGATAGTTTTTAAAAAGGTGGAGTTTTTTGGGCCAACTTAAGCATATAAAATTTTAGAGATAGAAATAAAAGTCAGTATGCGTGTCATTCATTTAGTGTCATGCGTATTTTTTAATGTTTTTTTTTAAAGATTTTATTTATTTATTTGAGAGAGAGAGAGGATGAGGAGGGGGAGGAGTAAAGAGAGAGAGAGGGAGAAGCAGACTCAGCTCTGAGCAGGACTTGATCCCAGGACTCTGAGATCATGACCTGAGTTGAAGGCAGTCACTTAACCAATTGAGCCACCCAGGCACCTCAGTATCATGTGTATTTTAAGAGCCAGGTATATACCAATATTTGTGTGTTTTCTCTCATGTTTCATGAATCAATTTAACTCACATTCTTTCCAAGTATCTTTGAAGTCAGTGTATTTTTCATCACTTTCGGATTCACCTAAATCAGGTGTTCAGAATATATCACTCTTACTCTTTGGTGATTTGTGGAAAAGTCCTTTGTGTAATTCTATCCTGGAAAGATTGTTCACAGCCACAGATACCCATCTTCATTACGTTACATTTTATATCACCTTGACTGATTGTTCTTACAAGGTCAGACTCCCAGGAATAATCACAAAATCCATATTGAACGACTCTGCCTCTCTTTTTTCCTGATAGGGTCAGCGAACCCACGTAAGCTTCTAAAAATACCCCTGAGTGAGGTCATTTTGGATTTATGCAACTCCTCAACCACCATAAGAAATATTTTTCAGGGAACCTGACCTTATATTTGTTCATATAGGATGCTTCCCATATAAGATGCTTCCAGTATATACAGGCTGCTTCCAGTACCATCACCTCACAGCAGACACTGACACATGAGTGTGTTCCCAGACGGCAACAGAGGTGAGGACCAAGCAAGCCAATTTCATCTCTGATTCTCTTCTGCAGTAGTGATATCCTGCAAACGAGATTTGGAGATGAAAAGCTTATACATCCAGGGTCTCCATGGTCAGGATACTCTCTTCCAGCTTCTGTAAAGGTTGCACAACCGTAGGTACCACGAGCCCCATGGGAGGGCACTGTGACACTGTGAGCACAGATGGATTTGCTGTGGCAACTGCTGTGTTTTCAGAGTCACCTCCAGGTACAAAAGCCACCTGGGGGAAGGATCCCAGAGCCCTAGGAACTTCAGGAGCCCCTGCTCATTTTCCCTTTTCCTGATAAGCTTAGATGCCCACTGCAATCCTGGAGCCCCTCAGGGCACGTCTAACTCTTTTGTCCAAAGCTAACTGATTTGCACAAATGGGAGGGAAGAAGTACTTGCTTTTGACACTGCCTATTAATGTCCTTCTACTCCTGCATTCCCCGCTGTCCTGCAAAGATGCATTCAATGAATGTTGACATTTGTGCTTTGTCTTCAAAGGGTTTGTGCTTAAGAGTTGTGGCTGCAATGAAGCAGAAGCCACTGAGCATTCATTCTCTGCTCCGTGCAGCCCCAGAGCATCTGACACCTTAGAGGGAACTCCCCAGCTGCAGGATACTACAACTTCTAGATGTATTTCTCCCATTTTATGGAGCTGTTAACTCCACAGCTATCCATTTTGGTTGTCCCCACCACCAAAACCTTCTCAAATCCTAACCAACCAGATAAGACTGCAGCATTAATTCAGGAAAGGGTTTTACAGAGAGAAATCCAACTCAGACACCAGAGGAGATGGTCCCAGGGACCTCGGATAAGGAGGGAAACCTGCCTTGTGTTCAAATAAAAGTGACATCATATTATCATTAATTAATGAAGGAGGAACTGGAAACCTGCTCTGTCATCATGTTGAAGTGTCCTTAGAGGTTAAAATAGAGCTTCACCTGCATTAACCCCACCAGTCAAAGCCAACAGCTGCATTAACCATAAAGGTAATTTTTTGTAGGGTGTAGGTGACCTCAGATTTAAATACCATCTCAAGAAAACACAATTTGAATTTTTGTGGATAACTGTACCCAGAATCAAGTGTCATGTCTTTTCAAAAAAAAAAAAAAAACAAACTTGTTTTTTTGTTGTTACAAGCAGATTCTCACTTGGAAGCAAGAGCAAGGCAGGAATGATGTTCAGGTTTTTACTGATTTAAACCCAGGATAGTTGGTTGGCAGCTGCTTCCTTGGCATTGATCTTAGAAATGTCATATGAACAGGTCCTACGGTATAAAACAACTTTATTTTCACTGTTCACTTTGGGGAGAACAGTCATGTAAATTTCCTATTCATATATGACCATATATAATAGTTAATTCATTTTCAAAACACAGAGGTCACTCGATCAAATACAAAGTTAAAATATTGCCTCCATATACATGTAAAAATTTCTGGGAGTAGGAAATTTGCTCATAATTCATTCATGAGACCAACTTAGTATATATCATTGCATCCTATTGTAGGACACGTTCAAACTGCTTGAAATGAATTCAACCTTTGTAATTCAAAGAAAACTCAAGTCAGTTATTCAAAGATCTATTTTATATATTTTGTGTGTTACTAAATGCTAGAATTCAAGCATTCATTTAAAATAAATAGTTTTGAAGTGTATGTCAGTCATTAAGTCCAAAGAAAAGGAATCAGAAGCCAAGAAATGTAGATAAAATTCAGATTGATTTTGAGCTAGCTTTCGTATAGGTTCTGTTATGTTCTAAATGGTATGTATCAACTTTGCAAGTGACAAAGTAAAAATAAATGCATGTTGGAAGCAATGTTAAATAGAAGGTTAGCAGTTAAAGTAGATAGTAGAGTCAGTGTTTTAATTACCTGGGTATATTTCTAGCACAAAGCACAGAAGTCATGCTTATTGTTGATTGAATGGATGAATGATAGATACCGAATTATATGTGTGAAACAGATGAAATGAGAACAAAGTCTGGGTACAAATGAGAAGACAGCCCTTGATGGGTAAATATTGAGGACACAGGCTCCATCCGGGGTTCTGCAATTAACTGATCACATGATATTAGGAAATGTCACAGCCTGAGTATCAGTTCAACCTTCTACAAAATAGGAAGGAGTCTGCGTGCCCCCTGAGGTCCCGGGTTATCATGCATACCATGATGCTCCAGGCTGGTGATGGATACGTGGATACACACTGAGGAGTCTTACCTGATGCTGTGAGTCAGGAGCCTCTTTTTAGCTCAATTTCTCTTGTTTTAACAAAAGTTAGAACAACGGGAGGGTAGGCAGCTCAACTAGATTTTGAGATTCCCACTCCTCAAGGGATGGATTAAGGAAGCATTGATGGAGCACAGTTTGTAGACAGTAGACAATGGATACAGTCCCAGGGTTCCAGGGCAATATGGAAGCAGATGCTCAGTGTTCAGGCTACATTAATGAGTATGAATGATCTCGGTTTCATGGAGATAAGACTAGTAGTGGTAAAGACATATCCTTTCCTTCCTTCGCCTATTGATTCATACAATGAGAGTTAACTCCCATTCTGCCTGGCATTGTACTGGGCACATGAGAGAAAGAGGGAGGGAGGGAGGGAGGGAAGGAAGGAAGGAAGGAAGGAAGGAAGGAAGGAAGGAAGGAAAGGAAGGAAGGATCTAATGGAGAAGAGAGAAAGTAAAGAGTATTTAGCTACTGGTGTCAATAACAAGAACTACTAGTGAGGGGAGCAGGGGCAAGTGTAGCAGTTGCCTAACTCACCCTGGCAAAGTGGGGTGGAGGGCATGAAGAGCATCATAAAAGATTTCTCAGGTCCAAGGACCAAAGTGAACCCTGAGCTGGGTTTAGGCTGATGAAATCATAGAATGGTTTTGCAGGAAAAATATCAGTACAGAGACCCATAAATGATAAAATGATGGCATTTTTTTTTAGATTTGATTTATTTATTCACAAGAGACACAGCGAGAGAGGCAGAGACATAGACAGATGGAGAAGCAGGCTCCTTGCAGGGATCCCGATGAGAGACTCTATCCCAGGACCCTGTGATCATGACCTGAGCCAAGGGCAGATGCTCAACCACTGAGCCACCCAGGTGCTCCTCCCCCTTTATAGATTTTATTTATTTAAAACAATGGAATTTTCATTAAGAGCATTAAAGCAGTTATAAATATGCTCAATGTACTCAAAGACTTAAAAATATGAATGTAATAAGAAGAAAAAAAATGAAAGATAGACACCGAACTGCTTTATATCGCCCAAAAGGTCCTGGAGACTCTGCTCTTGCTCTTGTTTGTTAGCTAAAAAGATTTAGACATTTTCTCTCTGTGCTCCATTTTTTTTTATCTTTCCTTTGGGGTGAGGGGTGTCATTTTTGATTACTAATGAAAAATAACCCTCTTCTGCAGTGTCTACACAGATGTTAATCTCCTCCATTGAAATATTTGGTTAGATATTATATATTTAATACCTAAACGTGATTGGAGTCCAAAAAGACAGAGATGAGGATCCAAAAACAATTGAAGACATAATGGCTGAAAATTTTCCAAACCGTATAAAAACCACGAAGCACAGATCCCAAATGACAAATATATTCCAAGAAGAAGAAGCAAAAAGAAAACTTACATTAGCACTTGTTGTAAGTTCTAAAAATGACAAAGAATGAATTTTGAAAGTAGAAAAAAAAATAAACACAACATATAGGGTGAAACAAATTTAAGAAACATTTTTCATCTGAAATCACACAACCTAGAAGACCATAGAATAATGCCTTTAAAGTGCTGAACAATTTTTAAAGAAGAAAACAACTATTAACCTAGATTTGTATGTACAGTGAAAATGTTTTTCAAAAATAAAGGCAAAACTGTGACTTTTCAGATAAAGAAAGGCTGAGATCATCCGGGGCAGCAGATGGGAACTACTCTAAAGGAAGTTCTTTAGGCAGAAAGATCTACATTAAAAAAATTAAATGTCTTAGAAAGAGCAATTATGTGAGTAAATATAAAAGTAGTCTTTTTCTCATTCTTTTTAAAAAAGTACTTTATTTATTTATTTGAGATAGAGGGAGAATGAGAGAGAGCACGAGTTGGGGGCAGAGGGAGAGGGAGGAGCAGAGTCTCCGCTAAGCAGGGAGCCCCACGTGGGACTTGATCCCAGGACCCCAGGATCATGACCTGGGCTGAAGGCAGATGCTCCACTGACTGAGCCATCCAGGCGCCCCATTTTTAAGTTAAAGTGTAAATAAGATTCATGCATTGTGAGGTTTAAAATCTGTGTAGAAATAAAATGTCTGATAAAAATACTACAAAGGATGAGGCAGGAGAAGCAGAAATACTTTCTTGTTCAGACATAGGTGACATGATCTAATAGTATCTGAAGGTATGTGGAGACAAGTCGCAATGATCATTATAAATCTTACAACACTTTCTTCTTTTTTTCAAAATCGTTTTTGGGCCTTTTATTTTCAGGCAGACAAACAGCATCACGGGCCAATTTCAGAAATATGCTGCTGAGCCGAGTGGTCATGCCAACATGTTACCGTGTTAACTGAGTCCTCCAGGAAGCAGGCAAGAGGGTGGGGTTAGGCAGTGCAACAGGTGAATCTGGGGGCAGAAATCCCTATAAAGAACAGAGAGGTACAAGCAGGCCTGGACAGAAGCTCCTTCCTACAGTCCTACAGGTTGGATTCCTGGGAAAGGTGTGAGGGAAGAGGGAGTATTTTGTAGGAAGAGCTTTCAACTGCAAAGCAGTTCTAAGAATTGTTATTCCAGGTCAATGGTGGGTCTCAAGGTAAAACGCCCTGTGATAAGAGTCCCAGGGAAGTTTGGAGGGAGAGTGGCCCATCACTGGAATCCTCAGTGTGCTCCTTGCTGGCTGGGGGACAGGCTGCGGGAAGTGTGGCGTCAGTATAGAGGCCGTGAGGGATCAGCTAGGCCTGCGGGGGAGGAGAGCTAAGCGGTGCATTTCCATGTCTCCCACAAGCATGCACTATGGGATTCTATTTGCAGGAAAAGTCAGAGAAGGAAAGTTAATCTTTAGTGACAGAAGAGGTTCGGTTTAGCATCAGTGTTGACACCGGGGGAGCTGGAACATAAGAATCGTGCAAAGATGACCACGAGGAAGTGAGGCCTCAGGAATTCGGAGACACTGTGCCAGGGGCTGTGGACAGGCACAAGTCCTAAGGCTGGTAGGAGACCACCATTACAGTTGGGCAGGTTGGGCACTACAAAACTACAGGGGGATGTCATTCGTGTTCATAGTCATCATAGAATTCTGCACTTGTCACAGCGACTTTCCTGTAGATTGCAGCAAAGTGTCTTAAGGAAGCAGTGTCTTTGTCTGATTCATACTTAAATGTGCCATGCTGGAAATGGGAAATCAGATGTACATTTGATAATAAATATTATCAAAATTTTAAATATATATTTTAATTAATTAATTAATTTTATTATATATGTTTTAAAGGTTTCATTTATTTGATAGACAGCAAGAGAGAGCACGAGCTGGGGGTTGGTGTGACAGCAGAGGGAGAGGGAGAAGCAGACTCCTTGCCTAGCAGGGAGTCTGACACGGAGCTTGATCCTAGGACCCTGTGATCATGACCTGGGCTGAAGCCAGACACTTTACTGACTGGGCCACCCTGGCATTCCCCAAAATTCTACATATTTTAAAATAAATATTTTAAGGCAGAAAGTTTGGTTGTACAGAGTAGAGATATCTGGAAGAGTATCTTGGAAATGATGAACCACTAGAGGTTCCCTCTAGAGTGGACTTAGGAGGGGATAATCATTGTCAATTTTGACTTTATATGTTTATGCTTGCGGCATATACTACCTTTATAATGAAAAAGTTAAATACCTATAAACTTTAAAAATACTTACTTAACTGGGTTTTATATTTGAAACGCACATTCTATGCTAGAACATTCCAAAGATGGGAAGGCACAGACATTGGGTAAGTGAGTTCATGAAATCAAGTGATGTCTTCAGGTACTGCTGCCGTGTACCTTTTGAGGATCTCCGGGTCGCGAGTAGATTTATTGTGACCTGCCTCTGCAAAGCCAAGCTACGTGTTCGTTCTCTGCCTAATACTTAGAAACTCCTCCTTGGCCACGTGCACGCAGGAGATGCCACCTTTCCTCCCTCTCCCCATTTTCGGGGGATGACTGTTGCTAGGGTGAATCCTGTTCCTTTGCAATTTTACTTAGGGATATGCAGCAGATTAAGTGCAAGGGTATCTGATGATGAATATGACACAATTTTCACATCCAGATTCTCTCAAGATCTGGCTTTTATTAGCTGCAAAAAGGAAGCCCATCGTAAATCAAACCATGCTCAGACCTCCCATTAGTATCTAACAAGTGAAATTCAGTTAAATGGTATGTCACCAGGGCTCCTCCAAGGAAAAGTTTATGCTGCATTTTGAAATTGATTCCCCAGACTCTTCCAGAACCCACCTTAAAAGCAAGATAATAGAAACAAATTGTTTTGAGTCCAACTTCAGAAATGTAATTAAGGACTGCCTTGGGCAGCTGTGGCTTTCTGTGCGGGGCTCTGAGGCACATTCAGACAGAGATTGGAACTGCTTGCCAAATCTGTGAAACCTTTTATTTATTTTTTTCCACCTAAAGAGCCGTTTGTTCAAATTCTTTGCCTTTTCAAAGAGGTTCCAAAGTTAACTGGGGAGGAAGAAAGGATGGATTTAGCATTTGTTATATGTGTGACGTTTTGTACTCTCAAAAAATAGTTTTGTTCTGTGTGGTACGTAGACCATGAGAACCCGCATCTTGCATCTCACAAATAAACAGGACCTGAGATATAAATCTTTCTCCCATTAAGGAGATGGAGGATTTAAAAAAAAAAAAACAAACTGCTTGCAATCGGGAAGGAAAAGCTATTGGCTACAATCTTTTCCACAAGAGAAATACGGAGGGGAATAAAATGTCTTCCTTAAATATCTTGACTAGTTCTTGAAGGTAGCTATTGGGCATCTACCACGGGGTCCAGCCAGCCAGGTGTGGCTGGAAGGGCATCCTTATCAAATCTTTGCCACACTGCTGAGTTTCTGATTAATTGCCTTCCAGCAGATGATGGGCACTGAACGTATTATTCAGGCAATAAACACAGATAATGAATTAATGACCGCGTTATTGGCTCTCCACTGGACTCCAAGGCAGCTCTGGGTGAGGGACATGGGGCAGGGGGTGCTGATCCTCAGGCCTTAAAAGCACAGAATGTCTGAGTGTAACTTGGGAAAAATGTATTTCTGAGGGTTGTCTGATGGTGGCCTCTGGACTCAGGGAGTGAGAAGATCCCCATTTCTTTAAAATGCAAATAAAACAAAGCAAGATCCTTCATTTAATGAGCATATATGGAGAGCCAGGACCAAGGATGAATTTGCTAGTTCATCAATTACTGGAAAATAAAGACAATGTTAGAGATAGTCTTAATACAGTACAATAAATGCTCTGCTACGGTGCCATGGGAGCTCAAGGGAGCCCGACACGATAGACTTCCAGGAACATCCTCATTGTAGTGTCACAGAATGGCAGGATTCCTGTCTCGCCCAGTTGAAGAATGAATCTTGAGGACAAAGGAGAGTGAGTAAAGCAATAGATGGTTTTATTAAGCGAGGATACAGAGAAAGCTCTCAGGAGTGAGGGGGGCCTGAATGGGCTGCCAATGAGGGATCTGGGTGGCAGTTGTTTATTGAGAACTGACTGGGAAGCTTGTGGCCTTGAGAATCTTGTGCCATCTTGGTTTTCCTTTTTTTAAAAAAATTTTATTTATTAATGAGAGACATAGAGAAAAAGAGGCAGGGACACAGGCAGGGGGAGAAGCAGGAGCCTGATGTGGGACTCAATCCCAGGACCCTGGGATCATGACCTGAGCCAAAGGCAGACACTCAACCACTGAGACACCTAGATGTCCGTGCCATCTTGGTTTGAGCAAGGACTATTGATAACATCCTTAATGACTTAATTCTTTGAGGTTTGGTCATTTTCTGTGATTACACAGTAGCCACCAAAGAAAAATACTCCCTAACATCCATCACTTCCCTTATCTCTTGTTCACTCTGGCTTAGCACTTTTGCCTGCCAGGAATAGTCTCAAAGCCTAATTAATCAGGGACCCCTACCCCTCTCTCCCTACACCTTAACTCTTTCCTTACTGACTAGCTTGGATCCCCACATTCCTCACTTAATGTTGTTGTTTCTAGGAACATGGGGGTTACCGATTGGCCATGATTACTATGCTCATCCCTGTAAGATGTCCGCATGGCAGGAGTGAGAAGGAGTGAATGTCATAGCCAGACTCTGTGGGTGGAGAGGTGGCCGTGCATAAACTGGGGAGGAGACTGACCCTGTGAGCTTAACGGTGATGCAAGAAACTTGGGCCATGTCCACAGGTTCGTCTTGAAAGGACAGCCCTCTTCTCCCCCATGGTCCACAGATTCCCGCCAGAGGTGGGGTGAAGGTACTGGTGTCCCTGTGTCCTCCACCCTCCAAAGAGGAGTGAGCTATGCCAGCTCCAGTGTCCAGGCCACCCTGACATCTAACTGCCTGTGTGCAGGCAGAAGGGGACAGCCTGGGTGGTAGAGGGAAGCTAGCTGCGCTGACGAAACACTAAGGACCCTACTGCATTCATTTCAGCTTCCAGAACAGTATAAAAGAAAACTTTAAAGGTGTCAATGTGTACGAGTGTCGCACCACCCTCAGAGTTAAGTGCAACTGGGTAAATGCACACCCTGCCTTCCACAAGGCAACCGGTGAACAATTTTTCGGTGGCTTTGCCCTGACCAGGAATGCATCCACATGACATGCGTTAGGTCTGCATTTGCAGCCTTGCAACCGATTCATTCCCATTCAAATTCCAAGAAAATCTCTTTTACTGATTATCTGACCCATCCCCAGGGAATCCGAGATGATCACAGCGCAACCTTCTCTCCTGACCTCTGCCCATCCAATTGCTCCATCCCTAATCAGCAGCCACTTCACTTCCAGGTGTCCCGAGGATGAGAAATCCCCCCAAGGGGAGGCTGCCCCCTCTGAGCAGCGGGAACTGGCTCAGGCCGTCCACAGGATGCTTGGCTGCTCCACTGAGTTAGCAGAATTCCCACCCGGGGGTTTGCTCACCTGGCTCTCGGCAGTCCCTGGGAAAGCACACTGCATCCTCTTTGTCATTTGTCACTTTTCACAAGGTCTTGGGGGAAATCTCTGACCTCACATGTTCTGCTTCTGTCCACAGGCCTCACGTGCATTCCTCCTCCAAGGACCCCGGCCGCCTGCTAATTGGGGCTCCCCACCAAGCCTCATGTTCCCCTGTGCTTCTCCTTCGAGAAACAACAGCCACAGGCACCTCCTGCTTTCCCCTCGCCCACCCCGTTCCTCCACCACATCCCCTTTCCCCTTCTCCAAGATGAGCTATGGGACACACTCGTCCCACTCACACTTAGCGCTTCATGTCTCACAAAATTATGCCCCCTCCCGAAAACTCCTACCAGGGGACTCTCTGTGCTTTACCCTTTTCTCAGCGAAGGTTTTCCAGTTATGTGAATTTTCCTGTTTTGCCCCTTTTTTGAATCTGTATCAGGATTAAGAGAATCCCTGACTTGAAGGCAAATCATCTCGTTGGCTCTTCCTTTTTTACTGAGTTGGAAACCGAGGCACCGAGCTGCTCCATGAGCAGTCACAAAGTGATTCAGTGGCAGTGCCGAGGACTGGATGCAGGTCCACGGGCTGTGTGCTGTGTTGATGGGGCGACCCGCCATCTACTTTCCCAGGGACCAAGGCTTTCCCCAACCCAATTGGGAGGGACGGTGTTTGGTCATCCTCATCCTGTACAAGCTTGTGGGACATGAACCTGTCACTGTCAGGGCAGGATGGTGGTGTAGTTAAGCGTGAGGATTCTGGACCCCAAATGTCTGGGATCAACCCACTTCCTGGCCGCTGACCTGGGCACATCAGTTAGCCTCTCTAGGATTAAAGTGCAGGATCTTCAGATCAGACATGACGGGGCAGCTTCTGCTCCACAAAGGCGTGAAGATTAAGTGATTTGACAAATGGGAACCCCTTGGCGAGGTCCTGGTGCAGCGTGGGCGCTCAGTGACCTCTCAGCAATACTCAGGACCAGAGTATCTCACCAGCCACGGGCCGCCCAGCTCTGAGGGTCCCTTGCTCTGGTTGCAGCTGGGACCAGTGGGCAGAGAGTGAAGCATGAAATGTAGGGACTCCAAAGCACTCAGCAATCAAAATAAGTAACTTAGAAATTTAAGCATTTAATAACTATAATGCAACAATGTTAAGAAGTCAAAATTAATGCAAAAAAAAAAAAAAGATTCACCGTGAACAAAATATCAAAAGGGTAAATAAAGACATTTCAGCAGAGCCAGGCTGAGCCAGACTGGGGCCAGAGACAAACCCCTTTGTGCCCCTGTATACATGTGTTAATGTGTATCTTCATAGTTAATGGTTTTAATGAACATATTACTGATGAGCTTGCTTTCATTAAAGCCAGGAAGGTAAAATTAGAATAAATTATGTTTAGGGTATAAATAAAACATTAAAAATAATGATGTAAATTTCAATATGCTGACTTTTCAACTTGTCAGTATTTTTTCAACTAGTTTAATATTCTGGAAAAAAAATAATGATAAAAGATACAACTGAGCATCTGGGTGGCTCAGTTGGTTGAGTGTCTGACTCTTGGTTTTGGCTCAGTTCGTGATCTCAGGGTCCTGGGATCAAGCCTTGGGTCAGGCGCTGAGCTCAGTACAGAGTCCCTAGAGACTGCCTCCCTCTGTTCCCCCCCACACACACTCACATGCACTTGTTCTCTCTTTCTTTTTAAAGATTTTATTGATTTATTTGAGAGAGAGAGCACAAGGAGCCGGGCAGGCAGAGGGAGAGGAAGAAGCAAACTCCTGCTGAGCAGGGAGCCTGACTTGGGGCTTGACCCTAGGACCCTAAGATCATGGCCTGAGCCAAAGGCAGACGATTAACCAACTTCATCACCCAGGTGCCCTCCAATCTCTCTCTCTCTCTTTAAAATAAATAAAATAAAAATTAAAAATACATTAAAATTTATAACCTTTAAAACCATATATACATCATTTTGTGTCTTTGTTTTTGGGGGTCACAAAAATATAGGCAGTTGGTTACACAACACTTGTGTGTTAAATGTCACTGACTTGTCAGTTCCTTTCAAAATGGTTAACTTTGCTACATGAATTTCACCTTGACCAAAGCTTACGTTAGCTACAGATCTGAGGGTGGTTCCTCTTTTCTCAGCCTGATACCCCCACTTGGCTCCATGCAAGTGGAGCTGGCTTCCTCCCAGCTCTGAGTGTGGCAACAGCTTAAGGGGCTTTCTGTGGCGCCCTCCGCCCTGCCCACCCTGGGGTCTTCCCTCCACTCCCCAGGCACCTGTCCCCTACCTGATCCTGCTCCTCCTGCCTATGGAAGGAGCAGACCTGGGGTTTGACCACCGAACATCTGTGTCCAGAACCCCCTTTCTCTCCAGGAGGCCTGTGAGCTTGCAGCCGGTCACCACTGCCACATGGATTGGGCAACCCTAGACTATCCCGTCACACGTCTTTCTAACTCCATGGCTGCAGTTTCTCTCTGCTCATTTTTCACCTTAATTGTCTCAACGTTTCCTCACTGCTGAAGGGAGATTCCTAAAATATAAATATGCTCCCCGGAGAAGGACATTATAGAATCTCATCCATTTGGTAGCCTGGGGTTCAAGCTCTGTCTGGTAACAGTGCTCAAAGGCCCTGGTGGTCTGGGTGCTGCCACAGCTCCTGTGCTCCAGCCCACCCACCACCGGACGTCCCTCCCTCCACCCTGAATCCTGCCTCTCCGACTGGAACACCGTTTACGCCCTGCCTGCTCCTTCCTCCTCACCTTACTCATTTCTCCTGGCTCCCCAGGGTGCAAGGCAGGAGCCACCCTCTCCAGGGCTGGGCTGGGGGCCTGCCGCTATGCCTCACGCTCTTTGAGACCTTGTCACAACAGGGGTGTATCTGGAGCAGCCCTCATTCTTGGCAACCAAGAAATGACAAGTGAACTGACCCCACGCATTAGTTTTAAACAAAATGATGGTTGATCATTGATCAAAGTCCTCCATGGCCTGCAACTCAGAATCCCCAGAGAAACCATGCACACTTCAGACACAAACCTGGGGGTTTGGTTTCAGTTGGTTAATTTTTCTTTTCTAAGGCTCCATGCATCAGCAGGGTGATGGGACAGCACCACCTAGAGAACCACACCCAAAACACACTAAGAACAGCATGTGCGATGCAGAGAAAATAAATTACTCAGTGTTTTGTGGCTATCCCAGGCTTTGAACGTACAGTGCATAAATTCAAACATTTTTAATTACAGTGCATAATCTAGTGATTTCATACTTAAATTATAAATTCCTAGAGATGGTGTAAAGGATGGCAGCTTTCAGGGCAGTCATTGCCACAAGACAGAGCTCTGCTCCACATGTGGTGGCTCCCATGGCAACGGATCCCCCCCCCCTTCCTTCATCCTGCTTCTAGGCTGGAGGCGAGAGAAGTCCTCCAGCACAGAGCCTGCGTCTTCATCATGCGGGAAGATTTGACAAGCTTCCTCCTGTTGTGTTATGTGTTCTTCCAAAAGGAGCCCATGAACCTGTGCTGGTGTCACCTCCCACTGGCAGATGGGGAAACCGAGCTGCCGGGTGCAGGCACCACACACAAGGTCATGGGACTGGAAATAAAAGATGGTGCCTTGTTACCAGGTCATCTCACTGCAGCTCAGCCCTCGGTGGAACCTCTGCTTCTTCATTCGACTGTAGAGCGGCCCTTGGTTTGTCAGGGCATCTTCATTTTGGAAGAAGGTGGTGCCAACTGTTCTCCGACAGACATGTCACTTCCCTTACAAAAATCACTGCTGGAAACACAAAAACAAGAAGTGTGTGGGGTGCAAGTGATCCACACCCCAATATTTCACCAGTAAATCTTCCATTTCCTCAACTAAGGCTAATAAGAGTCCTTTCAGAGAGTTCTGGTTTAAGATGCTGATTTGTCCACCTAGGTTGTAGAGAAGAGGCGCTGGTCAGCCAGCCCGCCATACAGATTCTGCAAGGAGCCGCATGTAGTGATGAAAGTTTACCTCCTTTTGGTTAATATGAGGGAAAATTGTTATTGCCTTCCGTGGTGGGTCTTTTTCATCAGAAATTTGAGAGGGGAGATGCAGTTGTGATTATGTTTTTTAATTATAGCTTTCAACCCCCAAAAGAACAATTCAGAATCACCAAAATGTAAAAAGCTGAGCAGGACTTATTTGTAAATCATGTCACATTTACAGGGAAATTAACATTTAGATTTTGCAAAAAAAAAAAAAAAAAAAAAAAAAAAAAAAGGAAGCCTCAGATGTTTGGCATCGGGAGGCAATGTTGCAGTTCTTGAGACCAAAGTGTATTTATCACAATTCTCTTTATTTCAAAGATAAGATGCAACTTTAATAAAATGTGAATCAGAAAATGCTAAGATAAGAAAAAGAAAGCAGGTGTCAGAACTAGATACCTAGCGTGTGCACAGCCGACCCTGCCTCCCGCCTGAAATGCGTCCCCCAGAAGTTATGTAAGTACCAAGTCTCTACTTTTATCGTCTGAAAAATGGGGATGCTGGTGGCGTCCTTGCAGGATGCTGTCAGCAAGGTAGGAGAAGTATGTAATGTGCCTCAGGAGAGAGTGGCAGGTGCTGGGGGCAGACGTCCTCACCTCACTTTGCTTATTCCTTTCAGCTTATTTGCCAGGAAATTATAAGACGTGGGGAGTTGGGTGATGGAACCAGGTAACACCTGTTTGCACCCTTGTACCAGATCCTGTTCTAAGCATGCTACAAGCATTTACACATGTCTGTCCCATAGGTGTGGATAAGGTGGCTTCTAGAGTTGTAAATGCTCTGGCTCATTGACCAGCCAGTCTCGGGAGGTCGGGAAAAACAAGCTGCCCTGAGTGGAATGATGGAGAGAATACAGTAAGGGAGCCAGGAGCGGGAATAAATCCTGGAGGGCAGAGCCAGGGACGTGACTTGCCCAATGTCTTCATTAACAAGGACCCCCACTCCTTACCCTGCCCCACCCCCAACCAGGGACCATGTGCACACGCGAAGGAACCTGTTCTATTTTTCAAATTAATTTATTTTTTTAAATTTAAATTCAATTTACCGACATATGGTATAACACTTAGTGCTCATCCCATCAAGTGCCCTCCTCAGTGCCTCACCCGGTTACCCCATCCCCCCACCGTCACCTCCCCTTCTGCAGTCCTTTGGGTGTTTCCCAGAGTTAGGAGTCTCTCAGGATTTGTCTCCTTCTCTAATTTTTCCCACTCAGTTCCCCTCCTTTCCCTTATAATCCCTTTCACTATTTCTTATATTCCCCGTATGAGTGAAACCATATAATTATCATTCTCCAATTGACTTATTTCACTCAGCATCATACCCTCCAGTTCCATCCAGGTCGATGTGAATGATAGATATTTATCCTTTCTGATGGCTGAACCTATTTTAAATGTTTACATCAGTGATGAAGGTGTTAGGGGACTGAGACATGGGCTGGAATGAACCTCACAAAAGACAGCAAACAAATACCCCCTACCCATTCCTGCAGGACACCCACCCCCCTCCTGAGATGGAGACCAGGGAACCCCCTATTTACACCAGACAGATGGAAATCCTGAGGCCAGAGGACTCTGGAAATTCAGAGCCAGGACATCGATTCAAATTTGAAAATGAGCATTAACTAAACGTGTCAAGTGAACAGTAGCACAGGCAGTCTCAAGCATGACAGGAAAATCACAAGGGTCCAAGAGTAATGAACAAAATGAGCCTGCACACCACGCAGAGCAAGGGAGATGACTTTACAGAATATGGATAAATATTTGGTTTTTGTTTTCCATCAGTTTCTTGTGAACATTAAAAAAAATAAATAAATAAAGCCCCGAAGAGTTGAAATAATTGTAGCGTGAACACCCATAAATCTACCACCAGCTTTTTTAAGTTCTGTTTTTATTTTAAGTGTTGGTTTTTTTCTAATCATAGGTGAGGGGGGAGGGAAAGATAATATGCGTATCAAATGTGTCAGTTCATGGATCTTTTAATTCTTGGCTTTGGACAAAATGAGAATAAATCTGTAAGTAAAGAGAGAAAATCTATTTACATTATTATTTTTTAAAGATTTTGTTTATTTATTTGAGACAGAGGGAGAGAAAGAGAGAGCACAAGCGGGGAAGGGGAGCGTCAGAAGGAGAGAAGCAGATTCTCCACTGAGCAGGGAGCCTGACACAGGACTCGATCCCAGGACCCTGAGATCACGACCTGAGCCGAAGGCAGATGCTTCACCTACTGAGCAACCCAGGCGCCCTGGAAAGCAAACTCATTTAAATAAAATGCATGAAATAATAGAACACCAGTACCTGTGTGGAGCAAGGCAGTGAGGTAGGACATGAACCATTCGGTGTGGAGAAGCGTCTCAGACAAAGGAGACACCACCTGACCCAGGAAGTGTTTGCTAAAAGTTTTAGCTTTTGCTGTTTTTACCTTATCAGAAGTCTGTGTAAAACTAAAATCTATGGTGCAGGTCTCGATGGTGTAGTTCAGAAAATGTTAGGGTGGTTTATCTGTAGGCTCAAGATTCTTTACTTTTCCAGAGACTTGACTTGAGCAGGTGAATTCCAGCAGGACCTGGAATCCGCTGACATGTAAGGATTGATTGGAAACCTACAGACCTGCACTCCTGACCACATGGCCCCTGTCACCGAGGGGGACCAGGTCTGTCCTCTGGGGCCGGGGTGTGTGTGTGTGTGTGTGTGTGTGTGTGTGTGTGTGTGTGTGCAGGGACTTGGCACCCGATCCAGCGTGCATGGGGACTTCAGAGCATGGTGGAACCTGTCCCTGACTCTGCCGTGCCAGCTCCCAGGGGCCTGTGCTCGTTCTTGAGGATTGGAAGTGGTGCCAGGCAACGGCCCCGTCACAGGGCAGCTGTGGCATGTCTACACCCCGGACTGCTCTTTGTCATCCATTTTTCCTTCTACTTATGGTCTCATGCAAACACGAGAATCAGTATCTGCATGACATCAGCAAAAGAATCTGTAGGGCAAAGAGCATGGGACCAAATAACATTTTTATAACCGGAGGACATCAACATGTGGCCAAACAGGGGAAACCCAAGTGTAGTGTGTCATTTCTGTTATGGAGGTGACTCTGAGGGAGGCAGTCTGTGGCCATGCATCCACGTCACTCATTCATCCATGTTTTGCCAGTCCTTTCCTGAGATTTACGTGTTGCTTTAGCTTCTTTCTTCTTTCTTTCTTTCTTTCTTTTTTTCTTTCTTTCTTTCTTTCTTTCTTTCTTTCTTTCTTTCTTTCTTCCTTCCTTCCTTCCTTTCTTTCTTTCTTTCTTTCTTTCTTTCTTTCTTTCTTTCTTTCCTTCCCAAAACCCATGGGAAAAAAAAAAACACATATACGTAAAGCAAACTTTTTACAAAACATAACAAACATTACAGCATACTATATACAATATGTGCTGGTGTTTTCCGTTCTGTTATACTTTGATTTTATGACATGTCATGGATGGGTTCCCAGTTTGGAAGTCATCACACAAGTTTCTGAGCTCTCAGAAGCAGGGGCCAGGTGTGAGGGGCACATATTCCCTTCCATTATCTGCCTGCCATGTAGCTGGACCACAAAAAATACTTGTTGTCTACATGAATACATGAATGACTCAGCATGTACCATGTGCCTGACATTGGGTCAGCTACTAGGAATTAAGTGATGATCAGTATAGACATGCCCCATTTCTAAGGGCACTTGTGAAATATAAACAATGACATAAAATACCATCACATTGTCAATAAGCAAACCTAGAGCAACCAAACTGCCATTGGCTGTGTGAGATAGAAAAGATGTTGAAGTTGGCTCTTGATGGTTCGTACAAACTCCTGACAAAAGAGTCTCCTACATTAGTGTATTGGTAACTATTTCTGTTTAGCAGCCGTGAGGGGTCCCAAACCTTCATATTGAATGACCTCTGGCATGCAGCACTCTAGGAAGACCCCCAGACTCCCGCCCGAGTGTCACTACCACGATTAGGCTGCCTACGTGGCCAAGGGGATTTTGCAGGTGTAACAAAGTACGAACCAGGTGACCGTGGTATGGGGGATTATGGGGTGGGCCTTGTCAAACCCAGAACCCCTTCAAAGGCAGGGCACTCCCTTCAGCTGCAGTAAGAGGAAGTCAGAGAGAATCTAAGCACAGGGAGGGTTTAGCGTGTTGTGGTTGGCCTTGACCATGGCCGGGACCCCTCCGACAAGGGATGTGGGTGGCCTTATTATTTTTATGTAATTGTTAGGTTACTTATACTTAACCAAATACTAAATTAAATATTGGTTTAATTTTTAATTTAATTAAATATTGGTTTAATTTATTGGGCAGTGTGCTGTGATACACAAAGGCTGTGTTATATTGTCAGTAGTGAAAAAGAAAAATGCCATAAACAAAAGCTGACCCTGAGAGACCCTGAGAATGGCTCCTGGCTGACAGCCAGCCTGCAAATTCCCATAGTTGCAAGAAACCAGATTCTTCCAACAAAACTGAATGGGCCTGGGAGTGGATTCTTCCCCCGTGCTCCAGAGAAAAGGCCCGCCAGCCACACCTGGGGAGGTTCCCCAGCGGCTCTTGTCACATGACCCAGTTGAACCCCCGGGCTCCAGGCCTGCAGGACTGCGTGACCAGTGGTGTTTACGCTGGGGCTGGTTTGTGATGCAGCAATAGGCAATGAAGCAGGGTGTCATTTCCATCATGGAAAATTCTTCTCTGCTTTGCTTTTTGGACAGATGGCCCCAGACTCTGGAGGGCCTGAGGTTAATATAATAGCGGTGCTGCTGTTGAAAAGAAGAATATGAGATTGCAAACACAGAACCGGGCACGGGATCCTGGAAGGGGCCTGAGCATCATGGTGGATGGGCTTCCGTGCTTTTGCTTTCATCCCAGAAATCCCTTTCCTGACACTCAGGAAACACAGTTCCTCTCTTCCCTGGGGCCGCAATGTACTATTCCCTCCATCAGGAATGCATTTCCCTGTCCCTTAGCCTTGCTACCTAGCCCTCCTCTCTCAGACCTCAGATGAAGCCTTGTGTCTTCAGAAAAGCCTCCTCTTAGTTCCCGTCTGGATCCAGGTCCCTGGACCTCCATCCCTGTGCTCTTCTGTCCTTGTCACCTTACAGGGTCACACTCCTGGGTGTGATCATTCAATTCATGGCAAACAACCACCTCTCCCACTGACCAGAGCAATTCCTGGGAAATCATTGGTATTTCTGGATGCTCATGTACTGTTGTGGGAGAGCTCTTGTCAAGAATGTGCTTGAGAAGACTTATTATTCCATATTAATTCTGGCTGATTCCCTGGGAGCGCTCATGGAAATCGGTGCAGGTGCACTGAAAAATGTGCTTGGAGGCAGGTGGACACTCAAGTGCATGGGCCACACAATGCACAAGTCAGTTACTACGTTTTAGCTTTAATTTTTGCAAAGCGAACATTATGCATTTTCTAAATTACTTTTAGCGCAGCCCAGAACCTGGGGCCTTCTTGTTTACCTAGGGCTTTAGTCTTGGCTAAATTGTTAGCACTGATTGTACTTGTCACTGGATCCTGGTAATTGTGATGATGTGTTCATAGAAGATGATGTTGAGTTGACTTTATCAAGACATTAAGCAGTCTTTCAAGTTTGAATTGAAAAGTAGTTGTGGAAAATGGAGAAACATTTCTTCTCTTTGGTCAAACTGCCATGTCATCTGACCAAGCCTGAGTTATCTAGAGAGGTAAAAGTCACCTTGACAGTGAATCAATGTCCCTATCAGTTTTAGAAGTTAAGTGACCCTTGGGCCTTGTTGGGATCACATTGGACCATGCACTGGTGGGATGGGCAAGAGTCTGGGCATCATGCACCTACCTCACCAATCAGCTCTGAGCAGATCCCACCTAAGGATGACTGGAAACAAGCTGGTATGGATGTCCAGAAGCTCAGGGAGGTCTTACTGGTCGGAATTCTGCACTGCGGTGATGCTGGTATCAGAGCTCTGAGCTCAAATGTAGCCTTTGGCTCTTACTGGGAGACCTTAAGCTGCCACAAATCTTCTGTACTTGGACATCCTCACTGGTAAAATGCAGATGATAATTGTACCTACCCCACAGAGTTAAGGGAAGTACCTGAGCGAGTCCACGTCAATGACTAGAGAAGTGCCTTGCACCTAGCACTCAGGAAATACTAGTCCCAATTAATATTACTATTTTCATATTGTAATCAATTCTTCTAAAGCTTTAAAAACCACTGTGGCCTTTATTGCATGGATATAGACTTGTAACTTTAAGGAGATTCTTTGCCCAAATTTACTTTTTCCTTCTGCAATTGATCCATTTTTATCTAAATACCAGCAGATCTTTGACATTGGCAACACCATTCACCAACACTTAGGTGGCCCCTTGCGGTGGTATTTTTCTGAGATGTTTGTAGCCTGTGGACCTCAGGAGGGTGTTTAATTTCTTTGAGCACTGTCTTCCTTCCTTCCCTGGGGCTGCAGTAACCTGGTATCACAACGTGGGGGTGGGGGGAGTTTAAAATATATATCCTCTCCCAGTTCTGGGGGTTGGAACTCCAAAGTGGTGGTGTCGCAGGGTGATTCCTCAGGAGAGCCCTTGGGGGAGAGCTGGGGTGATTCCCCTGGAGAGCTCTGGGGAGAGAAGCTCCATGCTTCTCTTCTTGCTCAGGTGTTGCCAACAATCCTTGGCACTCTGTGGCTCGTGTCTGCCCCATTTTCCCCTCTGCCTGTTTCCATCTAGCCTTGTCCCTGTGTGTCCTCCCCAGTGCCTCATCTCAAGTAAGAACAGCAGCAGAGACCCCATTTCCAAATGAGGTCACATTCGGAGGTTCCAGGGAGATGCAGGTTTGGAGGAAGTGGATCCCTCAACCTGGTAGGGCAGCAGGATCTCGATCTGGCGATACTATCCACGCCTGAGCCTTGCACAGACCTTTCTCCAGGGATAGGAAGCAACATCGTTCTTACTGCCCAACTGGCTTCCTTCCTGATTAACAAGACTCCTTGCAAGTGATGGCAGTGGAAGATATAAATCCATAGACAAGATAAACTAGATGATGAACTTCAACAAAGCTCTTCAGAGGCTCTGTCTTCCACATGCTGAAAACTGGGAGCCGATTGCCATGTCATCTGTGACCATCTGAGCCCATTACATGGCCGGGGGCAGGTGGCACTTAAGGAAATTGTACAGATGCTAGACCTGGTCTCCAAGAGCCCTGCACATGATCCCAGTCTGAGTGTGGCGGAAAACACATCTTAAAATAGATCCATGCTAAATCCCCACAGCGGGCAGGTGACAGGGGTGGGGTGGGGTGGGGGTGGGGGGTGGGGAAGAGCTTAAAAGTGGCAGTGAGAGCGGACTTGGAGCCGGAGGAGAGTGGTTTCCTTCCAACCCAGCATCCTTGCAAAGGGGCTGCTCTGTGTCTATTTCAGCCCATTTACCCTTATCCTCACCATCCTCCTCTGTGGGGCTGGAACTTCCCTGGGCTACCCTGGTCCCCATTCAGGAGGTGTTTTTGCACTGGAGCTGGGATCATGATCCGCTAAGGGTTTTCACCTTCCAGCTCCACCAAGGCAGCTGCTGCTATAGAGAGCTGACTTTCCCATGGTCATGCCCTTCTCAGCGACCTATCCCCGGGGGACAGCAAATGGCCTGGCCATCTCTGCCTCACTGAAGATGATCATCTGGGCCATCTGGTTCCATGCCTTGGTCAGGTGAGGCTGACTTGGCCAAGTTGGACCAGCATCTCCCCTGCCCCAGTCCATCTCCCTTCCTGCCATTCCACAGGGGAGAGTCCCAAGGGCATACTTAATAAACATCCTCCATGCCAAATGCCACTTTTGAGGCTTCATCCAGGAAGTTGACCTGCAATAACCACAGCTACTGACATCATCCTACATTAAGCTTCAACTGTGGCCAGGTGAGGTGCTAAGCATGAGACCAATATCACCTGATGTGTGCTCGAGTGCATCTGAGTGCATCTGTAGTACTTGAGAACACAGAGCCTTGAAGAGTCCAAGTGGATTCTTGGCTACATGGACGTGGTTGAGCTGGGACTCTGAACCCAGATCTGATGGTAGAAAATCTCCACCCTCTGTAAGCAATATGGCATTCTGCTTGCTGACATGTGACCTCAGATATGTCTGTAAAGTTAGAATATCAGACCTCACATGTCTACTGGGCAAGGCAGCTGGGTATCCTTGTACATTCCAGACTCCCTTAACTACTTTAGGCCACCTTAACCTTAAATGCACATTACCAAGTGAAAGAAGCCAATTGGAGGAAGCTACACATTGTATGATTCTAACTCTAGAACATTCTGGAAAAGGTATAACTATGGAGACTATAAAAAGGTCAGTGGTAGGACACCTGGGTGGCTCAGTGATTGAGCACTTGCTTTTGGCTCAGGGCGAGATCCCGGGGTCCTGGTATGGAGTCCCACATTGGGGTCCCCACAGGGAGCCTGCTTCTCCTTCTGCTTACATCTCTGTGTCTATGTGTATCTCATGAATAAATAAATAAAATCTTTTTTTTAAAGGTCAGTGGTTGTCAGGGGTTAGTGTGGGGAGGGATGAACAGATGGAACACAGGATGTTTAGGGCAGTGAAACTATCCTCGGATACCATAATGGTGGATACAAATCATTATATATTCATGCAAACCCACAGAATGTCCAACACCAAGAATATCCAACCTGAATGTAGACTATAGACTCTGGGTGAATAAGATGTGACAGTGCGAGTTATCACCGTAATAATGTCCCCTTGGTGGGGATGTTGACAGTGGAGATGGCCGTGCACGTGGTGGGGAGGTCAACAGGAACATGGAAAATCTCCATACCTTCCCTTCAACATTGCTGCAAACTTAAAACTGCTCTGAAGAAATAAAGTCTTAATAAACAATCCATTGGCGACATAGAATTTTTAATAACAGATATTATGTATTTTACAGTTATTTACAAATTATATGCTATATGGCCCTTATATCAGTATAATTTATAAGAAACTCTAGAGAGTCTGTTGTTAAATGTTTATCAATACACAACCAGTGAAGGTCTTATTTTGGGCATTTAATTAATCTTAATATCTGCATGCATGGTTTATTTTTAAAAGATCTTGATAGAACAATAGCACTAGCATTCAATTCCTATGTTGCCAATAATATTTGTGGGATGAATTTAATGTAAAGGAAAAGCCAATCCATCATACATTTGATCAGCTATAGTACCCTCAGCCATTCTTCCGTGCAGCTCCCAGGTACTCATACTTGCTGTCCATAAGGCAATACAAAGTAATAGTTTTAGCTTGAGCAGCCAGGCAGACAAAGAAATCAATACATATTTGTAGAATAAGGCCTATTTTTCTGAAATAGAATTCTCTGGAATGCATTGACACATATCTGGTCCTTTCATGACTCGAGCCCAGATGGTTTTGTGTCAACTCTAACACTCTTCTAAAATGAAATATTCTATCCTGTGAAATAAGAAGAGGTCTCACAGAAAGGTGCTGCTTCATGCTTATGGAGTGGTGGCCCTTCCTAGCGTAGGGCAGCCCAACCCAGGGGACAGTGGGGAGATGCGGGTCAAGCTCAGATGCAACATGAGCCCCACGGTGGATGCTGTTGCCTTTCTGTTACTTTAATCTTCTGGACCACGCAGTGGGAGGCGTTCTGCCTGGAACAGATGCATCCTGAGCACCCCTGTCCCCCGTGAACTCTCCTGCTCACAGACAGCAGCTCAAAGCTTCGAGCCTTTCCCCAGGAGTGGAGCTAGAGAGTGCTGGGAAGGTCACCTGGGGCTGGCTGTGTCTCAAGGTAGAGGCAATGACTCCCCTACATGGCCCATCTCACACCACCGTCTTCTTCAAGGCATGAGGACTCTCCTGCCCTTGACCCCAGGAGCCCACAGCCAGTCTTGGCAATGTTGCTGTTAGCTCCAAATTCCTGAGCTACTCCTAGGTCTTACTGCCCTCACAGAGTTGGCATTAGTCCCTTTAGAAACGTGCTTCCCCCCACTGCCATTCATTTGGGGATTCTGGTGGACACTCAAGCTAACACTCCTTCTATTTATGTCACTCTAGGTTCGGTTTCCACTTATTTTGACCCTGTTAACACATCTGTTATTTGTTCCAAAAGTTATTGGAAGAGACTTTTCTTATTTTAAAGAGAAATATTAGTTGACTCATTGCAGCTCCTTTTGCTCTGAAAACGTAATTATCGGACTGCTCACAACTTATGTTATTAAGGAATTATATTCTGTTTACTTGTCAAATTGTCATTTCATCCACCAAATGATGCAGTGAAGCAGGATTATTATACAATTAAATAATATCTAGTTATAGGAAAATAATGATATATATATATCATTGTAGGAATTATAATAATTGCTCTCTCTATATTAGTAGCAATATAGATTGTATAGTGATATATGTTTAATGCTAATATATAAGATAGTAGTGATATTATATGTATGTATATATAGTATTTATACAAGCACATATGCATTGGCAAGTGCTCCATACCAAGCACCGCCTTAGCGCTGACTCTCCATGCTAGAGAAGACCCACATCCAGTCCCGGTACAAGTAGAGGGAGAACCTACCCAGGGCATCACTATACTGAAGCTCAGAAGCTCAATATCACTGATTACAACCACCCTACATGCCTGCCCCACGAGGATACGTTGACTGCCAAGTGTTCCAGGCTGGATGTGGAGGGCAGCTGACTGGTGGGGCAGCCCGAATGAGATGTGGCCAGTGGCAGCCAGCATCCTGCAGGGGGTGAGCCTGCCACCACTCATCGGCCAATCTACATGGCCTCCCCCTGCATCTCCATCACAGATGTGATCTATGCTGGTTAAAAGTCCCATGAAAGGAAGAGGGAATGCTTCTGAAGATGGCGGTGGGAGGGGGACCCTTTGTCACGAAGAGCCCCTTTACCAACCACTGGTATCCAAGGACCAGGTCTCGTGGTGTGAAGGCGTGATGTGGTTGGGAAATACGGCACAAGCGTTCCACCTGAACAAGTGGGTGCAGAAGATCAATCATGATCCGTTTAGAGAGTAGAGAATCCCCCTCATTCTGAGCATTCCCTGACAAAATAATGGAAACCAGACCAGTGAAAGAATTAATGTGGGGTTTGGATCTAAAATTGTATTTGCAGTAAAAATGGCTCTTTCAAGAATCATAATAAAAAAGCAAACACATGCACGCACATGTATGTATACACGTAATGAAAAATCTACCCAAAATTGATTTAATGAAGAAGTTATTCTTTCTATAAAAAGCCAACCTCAAAGTCTGGATTACAGCAGTTGGGGTTGAAATATTTGAATCAGAAATGTTCTGCTCCCTGGGAAAAGAGCCTAAAGGCTGTGAAATTTTGCAGTTGGGGCATTACTTCTAGCCAGTTGATGTGGGTGCGGTTCGGTTCACGTTCTCCAGATGGGGTGGCCCCGCTGCACTCTCTGGAGTCCTTGCTGTTTGCAGCCTCCTCCTCCAGATGATAGCTGAGAAGTGGGGACAGCAGGGGGAGGAGGGGCCCAGTGAGGATGGAGGGCAAGAGGAAGTCCACACTGGATCCTCAGGAGCCCCAGCCTCATGCGACTCCGTCCCTAGGCAGGTGTACAAAGGAAGCAGCAGGGGCCCCTCTCTCCGTCCATCTGTCCTTCAGTCCCCAGGTTAGCAACTCCCACTCTGTCCTTCCTTCCTTCCTTCCTTCTCCTTCCAGGAGGCACTTCATTGTGATTAGAAAAGAAACAACAAATCCATGCTCCACGGAGGCTCAGTGTCAAGCAACTGTCATTATTGATGGCTCCGTTTTGTTTGTGTCAGGAATGGTGGAAAGTGGCTCCCAAAGCAATTTACAGTCCTGCGACTCTGGCACCCACAGATGGGGGTGGGAACCTGGGCCGCTGTGCTTGCAGGTCCTATGATTTAGTGAATAAGATCAAGAGTTCCTGGAACGCTGAAATAAGGGCCGAGGGCATGAGAAGCTGGAGATGCTACTTTGCCACTGGACTAGGGGACAGTGAGGCGGTTTGGTGACGCTGTGGTCTCCGCCACACCCCCAGACCACAGGCCCTGAGCTGGGGCTCCCTCTCTCCCAGCCAGGCCTTAGTATGCTCCTGTGCCCCAGCTAAGTGTCTTCCGTGTGGGCTGGTCCATTTCATGGGCAGAGTCGTCTCCTTGGACAAGCAGGGCCCTGTCTCACTTTGGAGGCAAGATCTGCCGCGTGGGGATCACCCCAGAGAAAAGTTAGAACTGTCAGAATCAGAAAATGAAAGGCGTTCCTGTAGGACCCGGGTCTTATCGGACGCTAACATCCCTTAATGGTTTGAACAAACGGAACCGAGGATCAAAGAATTAATTGCTTAAGTTAATGAGGGGATAGCCACTGTCTTTCATTCAATTTCAGACTTCTATTCGGGAAAAAGCAATAGCATTTTTTAAAAAAGAAAATTAAATCTAATCTATAGACAGATCAGAAAATGAAGAAATCCCATGTCTCTTCTGGTAATTATAGCCATGGCTCCGTGTTCATCAGATGCTGATAAAAAGCAGCGGCGCAGGAAAGTAGTTCCATTTAGAATCACAATCACCCAGAAAATTCATCAATGGCCTTTTGAATTGGATGATTCTGGGGATTTTCACACCAACTATTTTACCATTTTCAACAAGAGAACTGCATCTGAGATCCTGAATTGATCGAATCAGATTAGTATCCTACATCCCGGGAAGGTGTTTGTTCATTTGTTTATCCTTCCTGTTTTGTTTTTTAAACCAGGTATCAAGGGGGCTTAGGTCACCACAGGTCCTACTTCACATATCCTCATCGATTAGGGGGCCCACCCTCGCCCTCCAGCTTGCAGTGCTTTCCCTTAGCATAATCCCCAGCCCCATACTCCCTCCCCACCCAAGGCTCCTTTCTGATGGATTTTTCAGGAATACCTTCCACTATTCACTTTGACAGAATGCAGTGATGATGTTCAGGTATTATTCATCCCAGGTCATGGTGTGGTTCTGTTTCTACACTACAGGACTGTGTTCTGAAGAGCTCCTTAGACTCTGATCAGCTCCTTGAATTCATTTCTTCTGCCAGTTTCACCTGATGAGTCCTGGCTCGTCAAGCCTATCCCCGCCTGAAAGGCACGGAGAGGCCTGTATGCACTGTCTCCTGTTCATAGCTCAGGATGCTGAGTTATTGAAGCTATAAAAGTGTCTTCCGTGCAGGGGGAAGGCTGTGTATAGCTACTTGCTTTGCTTTTGTTCTTTTTAATATTCTACTTATTAAGCACTGCAAAAACTATATTTTTACTATAAAGCCTTGAAGTTCAACTGGAAAATTTTAATATCCTATTTATAAATCTAGTATTTCAAAACATTTTAAGAGGAAGTTTTAATGAGTTAGTCAATTAAATTCCTTTAACTATTTCAAAATATGTTCATAAATTTAAGGTATTTGGTTTCTTTTTAGCAATGTATATGCCTCATTAATATGGAAAGCTCTCTTAAATACTTAAACAACCTGGGAAGTCTAATAAATAAATTTAGAGAGAACTCTCAAGTTCTCTTGAACAGTCCAATCTTGCTTATACTTAGGTAAGTTATCTTACACTTCTCAACTTAAAATTGCAAATCTAAAAATAATTTCCAAATTCCGTTTTAGTTGGAATCACGAGGCTAACCTCTTATGTAATGTGACACATTATCTTACATATTGTAAGCACTTTTCATGCAAAATAATTCCCATTAATATTTATGCTTAACACAAAAGTATTAGTAAACAGGCTTGATTTCCTTTATCTTCACTATTTTTAATTATTAAGCTTCCTGGATTGTACACTCTCCAGCAAATTGAGGTTACAGTCCCAAACAAAATTGAGTTTTAATATTTCATAATAATTAGGATTTTTCTCCCCCGTGGGTCGAGATTGCTTCTTGGCAACTTTTGGGCTATGACAGGTGATCTAAAGCCCCTAAATAGGAGATGGCTCTTTCCACCCAGATGGTCTTGTTCAGGATTTTTCTAGAATATCTATGAGAGTGGGGGTCTCCACACCTGTCTCCGCCTCAAACAGAGGTCTTCTGTTATTCCATGTGAGTCTGAATGCTCCCTCCAGGTTGGTTCATAACTCTGACTGAATTCAGTGGATGTATTATTCCTCCATCATTTTCTGAATCCTTGCCTTATTCTTCCTGCCCGACAGGGTCAATACTCTCCAATATCGGCTCACCTTCCACTTGGATTCTGCTGCTTTTTGCATCCTCTATGCTTCCTCTATCCTTAAATATCAGAGGTAATCTCAAAGACACATGTGCTTGAAGCTTCTTCCACCCACCCTTAACTCCCCAGGAACCAAGATGCTCTTATGAAATGTCCTCCTTTTGAATTATTCTTTAATGGAGATGCCACCTCTTGATGGGACGGGTGTCCAAAGATTTGTGGACACAGCTTCCACTGGCCCAGTTGTGATCATCTTGAGCATTTTAGGGGTTCAGAATGAGTGGTGCCAAAATGGACCACTTTGGCATGCAGATTATTTGGAGTTAAAAACAATCAAGGCCCCAAAGACTCAGAGAAATACTGGCCTTTCCCCCTCACAGACTAAAACAATTTAGACAGAGAATTTGCTCTGAAAAGAGAGCTATCTCCAGTATATTTGGTGTATAATATGAACTAGGGATGAACTTAGCGAAGTCTGTTAAAATTTTCTCTCTGTGTCTCATGATCTCTGGATGCCCCAGCACACATTTATTTAGCAAGCATGTAATCTTTCTCATCTTCCCGTAAATTGCTTTCCTTTCTTTTCGTTTGAAGACCCAGACCCCTACTGTCTTCCCCTTAGTTCAGGATTACACCTACACTCCATTTTGCCTGACTGTTTCTGGAACCTCTCAAGTACATGGGATTCTTGTAATATGTAATTAAATTTGATTTTCTCCCGTTAATCCATCTCATGCCAATTTAATCCTTAGACCAGACAAAGAAACCTGAAGGGTAGAGGATAATTTTTCCTCCCTGACACTCCTAGTGGTTTCGTCTTGCTGCGTACCCTCGTACCATCTCAAACCAGGAATTGATGTAGGTATATCAGCTACACCTCATTATAGTCCATTTCTGTGTTAAATTTTATGTCCTAGAAACATAGTCTATAGTTCTTACCACAAAGGATGCTCTGTGGTGCTCATTCTATCCCTTGCTCCCTGGAATTCCCACCCACCCCAGGCCTACCACTCTCCCTTTACCTGAATCTCTGATGACAGCTGTACCTATCTAAAGGTAGGCCCCTCCTTCATGTTTCCATGGCACCCTGATCAGACTTTATCCTGTCCTGTCCTGTGATCACTATGTCTTTGTGTCTCTGTAATGTACTGTGCTGTAATGTAATGTTGCTGTAATGTAAGGGCCATATAGGGTAAGAAGTCGTTTGGGTTCTATTCATCTCTGAGCCCCTATCTCCTACCTGACCTACTATGTGGCATAGAATAAGCATCTGACAAGTCTGTGTCTATTTTGAAGAGAGACAACTGGGGTCTTAGATGAAATCATTCAAATCAAAATATCCACCTTAAAAGACATCAAAAGAACAGAATCCTTAACTAGATACAGAGCTTGGGAGAAAAAGCTGTGTTCTTGAATAAAATCTCCCACACACAGCTAGCTTTTAAGCCACCAGTGTGCTTAGGTCAAAGACACCAGGAAAAAGAAAATGCAACTTTACATTTACCAAAAACCAAAGGGAGGGGTGTTTCCATATCATGGCAATAAGTATTTAGGATTCAAAACTGATTCAGCAGACTACACTAGGCTCTCTTTTCAGACGTGATTAGTTATTCATACCAAGTGATATTTATTCTCTAGCTGCCTAGACATTTAGAATGATATTTTTGACAAGTAGAAAAATATGTTCCATGCTTTACTTCCAAATAGGCAAAATACCAACTTGAAAGAAATTATTTGTTTATATGACCCAAGGGGAGCAGAGAATAGGAATGAGAAGGCTGTGAAGACTGAAATTCCATCTGGCTCTGAAAAGTTACCTGTCTCTTAGTGGCTTAAACAAAGCAAAGAAGAGAGAAGGGAAACATGTTGAAAGGAGGGAAGGAAGGGAGGGAGAAAGGATGCTAAGGAAGAAAAATTCTTCAGTTGATCTATGAAGGGAATATTTTAGTGCCTTTAGCAGAGAGTAAAGATAAAAGCGACAGACGACTTTCTCCTGGGTATAGCAATTATATGGAACTCATTGTCTTTAATCGATGCCATTAAAATTAGAAATAGACCAGGAGGGGTTTAGGTAAATACATGGATGATTGCCAAGAAATTTAAATTACTTTAAATTAAATCTAAGGTATTTTATGAGAGCTTTAATACTTTCTAGTTCAAGGGTGTGGTGCCAGAGATTCTGCATCAGGTTCTTCCCAGGTCCGCACCTGTGCCTCTGTGTCATGTCATCTGTATGCTGAGCAGAGCTGTATCCCCCACCCCCCAACCGAGATTCATGCCTCTGGGGTATCAGAATGGGATTTAGTTGGGAAAGAGGGCCTTTGCAGATGCAATTAGTAAACCCAAGGTCCTACTGGAGGTCACATTAGGCCTAGATCCAGTGACTGGGGTCCTTGTAAGAAAAGAAGAGAATGCACAGAGACAAGGATCCAGAGGGAGGACAGCCACATGATGATGTGGGGGCAGAGGCTGGAGGGATGTTGCCACCACCCGAGGGATGCCGGGACCATGAGAGACTGGAAGAGCCAATGAAGGATTCCTCTCTGATGGTCAGAGGGAGCGTGGTCTGCCAGCATCTTGATTCGAGACTTCTGGCCTCCAGAACAGGGAGAGCACATTTCTGCTGCTTTTAGGTACCTCGGTTGTGGTGGTCCCAGAAAGCTAATACAGTCAGATCGAGAAGTTTCTAGAGAACTAGAGGCATTGCTAGAACATCTGAAGTGGGAACATCATCTTTAAATATCAGTTACTATCCAACAGTCATGCCACTGGACACCCACTGGAAGGAGAAAAGTTCCTTCTTCTCCAAGAATACAGAGAGCTGCCTTATTTATATTGGAAGAGTGTCAATCCCCAGAGGGGCACCTGTGTTCTCAACATCTTCAATCCCCCCTTACTGCTGCTCTGCCCACATCCATGGAGAAGCCAGGTTGGGCCTGGGAGCAGGGCCCTAGGAAGCTGGGCCTCCCTTCTCCTTACCCCAGACCACCCTTCCAGCCATGGAAGCCCAGAGCATGGAGCTCCCGAGCTCCCAGGAGGAGTGGTTCCTCCTCAACCAGCCAGGAGCCAGGTGGGATGGAAGCCATGCAGCTCCCTCCTCCCGGCTCTGTGGGCACATGTCTACAGGATGGCTCAAGGCGTGCATGGACCAGGTAGACACAGGTGGGGGGATAACCGAAGTCTAGAAGTGAATGAGTCTTTCACTGAAGCCATAACAGAAAACCGAGGAGCACATGAGGGCAAATCTGCTGGATAAGTTTCCTAGAGCTGCAGTGACAAAGTGGACCACAGCCATGTGTTCTCTCTCCTGTGTGGAAGCCAGAAGCACAGCATCAAGGTTTCCCCCGAGCCTGGGAAGGAGGAGTCCCAGAAGGCTTTGCTAGGTCTAGTAATTCACTGGCCTGTGACAGCTGAATCCTGTCTTCCCACCGCACTCCTCCTGGGTGCATGTCTGTCTCTACATGCAAGGTCCCTTCTTATAAGGACGGTCATCTTAGATAGGCCCCACCCTAATGACTTCATCTTAACATGATTATCTACAGTCACTGTCTTTCCAAATCAGGTCACCGTTAGAGGTAATGAGGATTAGAACTTCAGCACCCTTGCGGGAGGGTGGGGGATGGGGAAGGGACATGATTTGACTCATACCAGGCACTAAACTCTACGAGGCACTAATTTCTTCTCTGCAAATATTTTCCTCTACGTAATCTGGAACAGACAGCTTCAGGGCATTAAGTTCAGTTACTTAAATGGAGGATTATGCTAATTAAAACTTTGGAATTTAGGAACTCTCTGAAAAGTCTAAATATATGGAATAAGAGGATCTGATTGGGTTGAGTTGTTTCAAACCTTGGCTCTACTACTTAGGATTCATATGGCCTCAGGCAACTCAATCAACCTCAACCTCCCTTCCCTTGCTTGCAGAATGGAGATAAGGGGACTGTTTTATACAGTTGTTATGAAGATTAAAAGGAATAAGACGTTTAAGAATATCTGTGACATGGAAAACCTCCATAAAGCACCCCTGCTGGTTGCAATATATTAATAAAATATTCCTAATATTTTTGATATTCCTAATAATAATGGAACTAATATTGAGGAGGACTCCTCATTCAAGTTCTGTGATGAAGGCATTGATCGCCACCTGGTGGCAGCATACTATACCATGGATGTTTGTTCTCTCCAAGGTAAACCAGCCTCATCAGTGCTTCATCTCTAGTTATAAACTGGAAAAACAGAACATGAGAGACTCCTAACTCTGGGAAATGAACACGGGGTAGTGGAAAGGGAGGTGGTTGGGAGATTGGGGGACTGGGTGACGGGCACTGAGGGGGGCCCTTGATGGGATGAGCACTGGGTGATATGCTATATGTTGGCAAATTGAACTCCAAAAAAAAAAATAATAATAATAAGCTGGAAAAACAAACAAACAAAAAAGGAGTCAGCTAATGGTCCTAGCACTCCACGATGAATGTAATCATTTCATTCGGGGAAGGTCTGGATGCTCAGGCTAAGTGCCTACGCTCAGAAAAACTCAAGGAGGGAATTTGACTTTTTCCCTAAACCATTTTTCCAGATGCCTGTGGGAGGTAAAACCTAGGATAGGTTAGCTTCAGTCTGAATAAATTGCCTTTTCTACTCCTTCTTACTGAAAGGGCTTGGAAATATGGTAAATGTTTAATGAATATTTGTTGAGTGAAATAATGAAGGGCTCACTATTAATAATATCAATGCCTTATACTTCTTGAGTGCTCAGCATGTACCAAGTCTGTTCTAAGTGGATTATCTGTATCTACGGATTAGCTAGGCTGTCACAGGAACTGTGGCACGTAACAAGGAAAGGCCTCTGCTCAGAATATTTGTAGGAGCAAGGGAGCAAAGAATCAGGACTGAATAGTAACTCACAAATGTGCAGCCCCGACTTCCATGGACACCTAATTACCGCATTGAAAAGGGGAGTCCCCTTAAACTGTGACAGCTGGTAAGAATGGCAAACACTTTATAAATGCAATTCAGGAGCAAAGCTTGTCAAGCACGCAGGACGTATTTATCCTTGGGTGAATCAGAGATATAAGGTGGCACTAGGTCCCACTTACACCTGGAAACAGGTAGGTCTCTGACCCCAGCTGCCAGGAAGGGCATGAGCCCCATGTGGACCGACCTTTCAGTTTCCCAAGAGAACCCCGAAATCTGGCTCTCAATCTTTAAATATTGGCAATGGTATATTTCTCCCCACTTGGCCCTGAAAAAAAAAAATGCAAGACAAATAAAACATGTCTAGAGGCTGTTTCCATAGGGAGCCACCGCTCTGTAACCTGTAACCTAAAAAATGAACCCCCCAGATTCTAGGTCTTCAAGCTGACCACACCTTGCTGCAACCACTTCTCCTCCCTTCTCTCCCACTGCTCTGACTTGCTGGCATTGATGGGTAGAAATGTCTTCCAATGTGGAGCTTCCCTTAGGGACGCTGTCCCGTTGATCCCTTTCCCGCAGCGTGGCTCCCCCTTCCTGGTATAGCCTTCATGAATATCCCCAGGATTCTTCAATATCGAGGGTTTCCATCCCACTCTTATGAAACTCTCCCTTTCATTGGTCTCTCCCGTTTCCTGAAACCATGAGTCCCAACTAATATGTATGTCCTTTGAATGTCCCCCTCCCCAAAAGACAGGTGACAGCATTTCTTACAATTCTGTTTGCATAAATAAGTCTTGTCTTGTGTATATACTCCTTGAAATTTGGAAATAATATGGACTCATTCTAAAACCCACTGCTAAGGACAAGTGTGAAAAATATCCTGTGCAAGATTTCAAGGAAGCTCCCCAGGTCCTGGGGGCAGAAGGAGGCTGGAGCTGTGTCCCATTGCCCGTGAAGCAGATCAGTCCCCAGGTCCTGGGGGCAGAAGGAGGCTGGATCTGTGTCCCATTGCCCGTGAAGCAGATCAGTCTCCAACCTTGCCTCGGAGCGCATCTGGGAATGTGTGAGACTTCCAGAACGTGGCGTCACTACTGCCCTTGTGGAGAATGAAAGTGTGTGTGCTCTCTACTTTGCCTCTCAGCCTGCCTCTCTTTGCTTCTGTTCTTGGCACTGGAAGGTTCTGGTGGGTCTGTCCTGCTTGGACGCCCCACGTGTACCCATACATCACTGGCCTGGCGGGCTTCCTTGCTTTATTCAGCATCCAAAGCATCCAGAACATCTGGCACTTAGAGCGGCTTCTGCGGAGCCTGACTGCTTGTCAGCACCATGGAAGAAACCCCCTCCTCGCCCCTGCAAATGAGGTTTGCTCAGAGAGAAGGCACAAGGACCGAGCACGTTTGCCCACAGAAAATGAGGCAGGGCAGAGAGAAGAAAAGAAAAACAGACCAAAGGAGCTGCTATTTTTAAGTAGAACATTCTTTTCTCCTTAGAAACCACGTGTTGAATTGGGACAGAGGCAAATGCATGCTGAAAATGGATTTTTATTGACAGTAAAGTACTTGTAAATGGGAATCTATTTTTGACTAGAGCTAAAAACAAAGTCCTGCTTTGGGGAAATAAGCCATGATTGACATCGTGCTTTGTTTATCTCCTGCACACCATTGTCTCCGGTGGAACAAGAAGCATGTTGGTTTTATTTATTTAATCAGGCAATTCTCTTGCTCCTTCGCTTTGTGGCACTCCAGATTCAAACTTTGGCAGCATCCTCTGAACAATGACAGAAATTAGGCTCTCAGAGTTCTGTCCTGGGTTCATCCAGCAGGTCCCCCTTTAGGGACTGTGCCCTGCAAGACCTCACCATCATTGTTAATTCTTACAAATACTGGTTAAGCTCTTGCCTGGCACAGGACAAGATGGTCCAGAGGGGGCGAAGCTCAGATCCTTAGCTTGGAGCTCCGGGTTCACCAGAGTCTGGCTGCCATAGAACCACTCATCTTTGTTGGGGGCCCAAAGATATTCCCCTGCTAAATGGGGTTTTTCTTTTTTATCCATGTTCTGAATAAGTTGACACAAAAGATTAAAAACAGGGGAAAGATATTACCTTAACTACTGATAGAGCTCGTGTAGGTGGAATAATGCGATGCCCTCCCGCCCAGCCACCCAAACACGCCCACGTTCTCACTCCTGGAAACAGTGACTCCATTTGGTTACATGGCAGGTGGGATTAAGGGTTTCTTAGAGCAAGTGAGATTGCTGAAGAGCTGACTTTACCATAGGGGGATAATCCTGGGTTACCCTGGCTGGGTCCACCAGGTCCTCAAATGGAGCAGAGAGCCAGTGGATGGGCTATCAGGGAGGCGTACCTGGGACAGGTACACAGGTACACAGGTACACAGAGCTGTGCAGCCCCTGGCTTTGAGGATGGAGGAAGGGGCCATGAGGAATATGAGCCTTGCTGCGCAGCTGGAGCAGGCATCCCAAATCCAGAGCTCGCTTCCCTATTCCACATCCCCAACTCCACCTTCCCTGAGGCAGGTACAGATTGGTGACCCCAGGAGGTTGTGGAATGTGTCTGGAGCATAAGGGTTAGCCAAGGCAGATGCAGGATCAGTCAAAGGAAGGACTCCAGCCCTCCCCTCAATGTGGTCATATCTGTCCTGGATTTCCCAAAGTGCATGAACTTCCTAGAAGAGTCCCTGCTGTCCCTTCCCCTCCTCCCCTAATTAAGTCTCTAATTCAGCCCTGTCCCAGTGAGGGAGGATGCCAGCCACAGATGAATGGTAAATGTCCTAGGAACTACATTTAAAATGAGCAAGAAAACAAAAACAAGTGAAAGCCATTTTAATAATATATAATATTATATAATAATATATATAATTATATATATAATATATAATAATAATATATAGTATTTCACCTGAGATATCCGAATTCTCAACATATTCTCAAGGCAAAATGAGAGATCTCAATACTAATGAGATATACTTTTTTTTTTTTTTACACTAAGTTTTGGAGATCCAAGGGCTCTTTATAATTATCACCAGCAGATCTCATTTGAGAGCAGCCACAGTTCAAGTAACCACGTGTGACTCATGGCTGCTGTACTGAGGCCCGGCCCCAGTCTCAGGAACATAGTCATTTATGTCCGTGGTTTGGTAACCAGAGCACAAGCTGGATTTAGATTCCACTCATCCCTTGAGCTGAACATCTTTGTGCAATGAACAACCTGCTCAACTGTATGAGGAAAACTTCCTTTGTGCCTACTTGAAGCCTTGTTGAGAGAATAACTGTTTGCCTTCCAGACCCCACAGCATCTCACATAGTAACCCTTCCGGGGTCTTGCTCCCTCTGAGCAGCAAGCCAAGAGGGACTCATGATTATTCTGCAGTTACATCAAACTGAATGAAACCCTGCCTCAGCTCTGCATTCCCCGGCCCCTTTCAAGTGCCTCCTCCTCTCCACCCTCACGAGGATAGTAGCACAACCCCTTCAACAGATGATTCCCAACACAAGTAGAGTGTCATCTTCAAAACAAATGTCTGCCACGGAAAATTTCCTGGTCCAGAAATGTGAGAGGTTTGGACTGATTATTTCACATGCCCACCTTCAATCCCAGGACCCTACCCAAATGCATTCGGATCCTCTTTCTCATCTCTACTCCGAGCATTAGGTTCCAAAGAATCAGATGTGATGGGCAGATTGCCAGGAAATCTCAGCCCCCGACAGGAGCTCACTTCCAGTGGCAGACACCTGGGGTGGACAGCACCCTGAGAGCTGTGGTTCTAGAAGCATCACATTTCATCTGAGCAGGTGCACTTGCCTGTCCATCCAGCTTCACGCACTGTGAGGACAGTGTTCTGTTCACGCTGGGGCTGGGTCACGAGGGTGCCCCTGGCTGTTAGAATTTAATCCTGCCCCCCCCCCCACATGCTGTGCCACCCTCGATAAGTTACTGACCACTCTTTGCCTGAGTTCCTACATCCACAAGGCCAGAGGAACCATCGGAGCCACCTCATTGGGTGAGGGGATTTTTCTGAATGAGCTAAAATGTGTCACCGCCTACGCCAAAGTGAACTGGGAGCTGATGTGCTCTGTGACCGGCCCCCACCCTCTGCTCCTGTGGCTCACACTGAACCTGCACAGCAGCTTGGGAGGGTTTTCCGACCCCATCGGAGGGGACTTCAGGGGCGGCCAGCTTAGGAAACGTTAGTCGCTGCTGCCGCCACCCTGTGTCGGTGACCCTCGTTATCCGGGGCCAGGCTTCTGGGCGCCAGTGGGATGTAGGAAGCTGACAGAGGGTCTTCTCGCCTTCCCTCTGGGAAATGCAACCAGAGAAAAATCGAGTCATCACAGGAAAATGACCTTTATGTAGAAAGTCATAGTTTAGCGCCAGATGCAGCCACTCATGCCTCCCAGGACCAAGAAATGTCCTTGTCTGCCAGCTTGGCTTCTGATTCCAGAAATCAGAGAGCGGCATTCGGAGTGTTGCTCTTCTCACCTGCTCAAATCTTCAGCCTCCTCATTATTTCTAAGGAGACTGGCAGCCTTCTAATTGGGGCTATTTGCAATTCCTCCTAGGCTGAGATCGGCCAAAAGACAAAGCCCCTCAAGGAGCTGCTGCAGGGGCACCTGAGTGGCTCAGGGGGTTGAGCATCTGCCTTCCATTCAGGTCATGATCTCAGAGTCCTGGGATCACGTCCTGCACCTGACTCCCTGTTCAGCTGAGGACCCTGCTTCTCCCTCTACCTCTGCCCCTCCCCACATTCTCTCTCTGTTTCAGGAAAATAAATAAAATCTTAAAATAAAAAAAAAGGAGCTGCTGCAGCTAACACTGTGGGTTCTGTGTGGGTCAGGGTGACAACGATATCCAGGAAACCATGGGTCCTCTTTAAAGCACCAGGCTCCTCCTCTGGAGGCTGGTTCTTTCCTCATTCCCCTTCCCTCCCCTGGTTCCTGGGAGGAAGGTTGCAGGGAGAAAGCCCAGGCACGCTGCTGACCTCCTCACTCACGGTGAGCAGTGCTGGGAAGGAGTCCAGTTGAGGGGGAAACAGCCACAAAGCCATGGGCAACTTGTCCCTGAAGACAGTGTGGTGCTCTCAGGCCATGTGCTGCTGCTGTAACGGTCACCAGCGCAGGGCTCTGACTCAGAGATTAGCACCCACACACATCACTCACCAACCAGGGGGCTGTGGTCCAACTCTTTAGGAGTCAGTTTCTTCAGGGCGAAAATGGACTCAATAAAAAGGCCAGTCCCATAGGGCAGTGCTGAATTAGCATGAATTAATTCATATCAAGCAAACAGAATAGTGCCTTGTAACACTTGTAAATACTTGATAAATGATCGTTCTTAATGATGAGTGCACTAATTTCTTCTTGTGGACGTAATAAATTATCACAAACTCACTGGCTTAAAATAATGAGAATGTATCTTCTTACAGTTCTGGGGGCCCTAAAATAAAGTCATAAAATCAGAGTATCTGCAGGGCTGCATTCCTTCTGGAGACTTCAGGGAGAGTCCTTTTTTCTTGCTCTTCCCAGCTTCCAGAGGCCTCCAGAGGCTGCCTGATTTCCTTGGCTCATGGCCCTGTCACTTGCAAAGCCAGCAGTGCTGTGTCTCTCTGGCCCCTCTCCTCCTCTGACTCTGATCTCTGACCCACCTGCCTCCCACTTGCAAGCACACTGTGACTCCATCAGATTCACACAGATAATCCAGAAGAATCTCCTCAAGACCCTTCTCCATGTCCGCAAAGTCCCTTTCTTCTGTATAAATTAGCTTTTGTGCAGATTCCCAGGATTAGGACATACACATTTTTAGGTGGACACTGTCCAGCCAGCCCAGGACCCAAAGGGAATGCAGTGGGTGGAAACCATCCTAAATTAAGACAATGGTCAGCAGCCAACAAATCCCACAGCCCCTACCCACCAGTATGTGCACACTGTCATCACCAGAAACAAGATCACAGCTCACATGTAACATCAAACTAGAGACGACTGTGGATTAAAACCATATTGGTCTTCATATAAACCTGTGCACAACTATCCATGGCAGCTTTAGTTGTAAAAGCCCACGCTGGAAGCAGCCCAGATGTCCTTCACCAGGTGAGTGGTGAGACCACTTCTACGTCTCCACGGAAGACTATTTAGCCATAAATGGGACTGGGTTATCAAAAGAGCTTGGATGGGGGATACTTGGGTGGCTCAGCGGTGTGGCACCTGCTTTCAGCACAGGGCCTGATCCTGGAATCCCGGGATCGAGTCCCACGTCGGGCTTCCTGCATGGAGCCTGCTTCTCCTCTGTCTGTGTCTTTACCCCCTCCCCACCCGTGTGTCTCATGAATAAATAAATAAAATATTTTTAAAAAGAGCTTGGATGGATCTCAAAGGCGTTATATGGAGTTAAAGAAGCCAATAGCCAGAGATCACATTCTGAAGGACTCATTTAGAGGGCAGTCTTGAAATGACAAAGGGTTAGGGCTAGGGACGGATTAGTGGCTGCCAGGGTCAGGCATAGTGGAGTAGAAGCTGGGTGAGACTACAGAGGGATGAGGTGATGGGCCCCTTTGGCATGGTCCTATGTTCTGATCCTATGCTATCGGAATCCACACATGGCATAGAGTAATGGGCAACCATGCTCACTGTACCAATGCCAGTTTCCTGGCTCAGTGCTGTTGTTAAAGATATAACCAGTGGGGAAACTGAGCAAAATGTACACAAGACTGCTCTCTACCTTATGTGCAACCTCCTGTGAATCTAGTTATTTTAAAAAGTAAAACAAAAAAATTAACCACTAAATCAGCTCAACTATACTTCTTTGGCATGTCAAAGGACCACGGACTCCTAGAAAGTATACCACTACATTGTTTTAAAATTTTTTTAAAAATTTATTTATGATAGTCACAGAGAGAGAGAGAGAGAGAGAGAGAGAGAGGCAAAGACATAGGCAGAGGGAGAAGCAGGCTCCATGCACCGGGAGCCCGACGTGGGATTCAATCCCAGGTCTCCAGGATCGCGCCCTGGGCCAAAGGCAGGCACCAAACTGCTGTGCCACCCAGGGATCCCTACCACTACATTTTTGTGTAATGTTTGCTACCCCTTAGCATGCTGATAGCAAAGATGACAAATCCCAATGTCCCATGGCCACTCGGGTAACAGGCATGAGTGAAGTGCCTGTGTTATGAAGAGGCTTTAGCCAATTTGCCAGCCTACAGCACAATCCTGATAATCCCACTATGTTGATTTTTCTCATGAACACAAAAATCCATATTTAATATTAACTCTTGCATCAAAAACCAGTGGTTGTATGGGGGTCAAACAAAATGTGGATGATGGCTATATCTTGTCAACACTGCCATTGGTGACTCACTCTGCCCAGCCATGTCTGCAAGAGAGAACAAATATGGGGGTTAGGGCTGTGTCACAGGGGCACAGCCTGGTCCCTGCAAGAGGTAGACAGAGTTAAGGCAGGGCCAAGGAAGGATTGTGCCCCCTGGACCATGGCAAGCCCTGACCACCTGAGAACACAGTCAGAGGAAGACTCGGTTCTTTAAACAGGCAGGGATATGACCTCAGCAGGAGCTGATGATGTGGTGAGGAGGATGCTCCGAGACACTGGTATTCTACAGCGATTTGCCAACTACAGGCCGCTGACTTGATTAGTGTTCTGTTTTCCACACTTTCAAATATCCCATGGCCTCTAGAGACCATAATCTGACTAGATTTTTTTTAACACAGACACTCAGAATAAAACACAAGATTGCTGTTCTATCTATAGGACTATAGATTTATCTAAAATATTTATGTAGCTAATATCTGATCGTAATGATGTGGGAAACAAGAACAAAAGAAAAGTAAATAAATATCCTTACAATTTATGGCCCATTGACAAGTCCTTGAAACAGGCACAGTGATCTTTCTCTAGGGACCCAGCTGCCTTGATGTTGGCACTTTGCTAAGGGCAACAGGCAATCTTAGCCCAACCCCCAGGACCCTGTGAATCTACTTTAACATATAAAACTCCTTTGGAATTGAGGCCAAAGGGCTGAGTGCAGGGGGAACACTGGCCTGACTACTGGTAGGTCAAGGGTTCCTCTGCAGGTGATAGAAATGTTTAATGCATAGGATGTTGAAATGAACATAATTTCTTTTTCCACATTGGCCCATAAATATTTAAGGATTTCAAATTTAAAAAAAAATTGTTTTTCCCCCCAAAAAAATAATTCCTTTGGAAACTTCCTTTGTCTCTACCCCCAAGATACATGCTGGCAATCATCCCGCAAGCATAAGACCCACAGATATGCATCTAAAGGGTCTCATGACTCAGGTTTTATTAGACAGTAATAAATGATCCTTTCTCAACAATAGCTAGCCCCTGCAAGGTCCTGGAAACCTGGCATCCAAATTCCTTAGAGACTTACATCTCCCTAACCTCTGCCCAACTTGAGAGTATATCATAGGCCACTCCTCATGACCCCAGTTCAGATTTTTCTGCCTATGGGGCCTGTCCTCGTGCTTGAATAAAACCACCTTTTTTGCACCAAAGACATCTCAAGAAATGTTTCTTGACCATTTGTTCTGAACCCCCACATTTTCACATCGATAATAGCTTCATGTTTTTTGATGAACTACTCTCAACGTTGAGTGTGTCTCCCTGACCTTTTGGCGATGGTATCAAGAGTGTATGCTGGTGGCTCTTTGTAAACGGCCTTGTGTGTGATGAAGTCTAAGCTCACCAATATGCATAGATCCTTATATAAACCAAACCCAAAAAACACATGTGAGAAAACACTAAGGCCACACCATCCTTGTAAGGCAATCCTACCTCTTGTTATGAAGGAAGAAGAGTATGTGCAGACCAGGACACTTGTCCTCACCCCACCCCTGCTTCACTGAACCACAGGACACTCCAGTGCCTTTCTTAGGGTTTATTTTTAACTGAATGGGGTTTCTGAGGCAAAAATAAAATAAAATAAAATAAAAAACAAAATCAACAAATCTGAAAAAAACAAAAAACAAAACCAAAACACCCAAATCCACAACTCTCCTCCTCCAAGGTGGGGCAGCAAAGTTTTGCTTTGAATTCATCATTTCCTGGAAGTCATCAGTCCCTAGACTTCTGTTGCTAAATTGGTGGTTTGCAATGCTAAATTAGAGCCTTCACGCCCATTTTATGCGAACATCCAAAAAATGGTGCCGATAAAATTATATATTTTTAAACATTCCATATTCATCACAAAGGGGCTACTTTAAAAAATAACTGCTAATTTATATGAAATACAATTTCTTGAATCCCATATTAAGTGTGTGTGTTTATTGGATATGTTGCCTTCAAAGCATGGCCAGGAAGCCTCATTAGGAAGCTGTGTTTCATTTATTAATGTAGTTCCTGGTTTGGCTGAACATGGACCTACCTGCTCAATAGAAAGCTCACACCTGAGAGAATCCTAGTTCTAGGCAGCTTTACTTTTACCCTTACCGAAGAGTGATAGAGGGGCACCTGACTGGCTCGGTCAGTGAAGCGTCTGCCTTTGGCTCAGGTCATGATCCCAGGGTCCTGGGATCAAGTCCTGTAGACAGTGCATTTCTGTCACACACACAACATACCCCCAAAGGGTTGGGTCCAGGCCCTGCACGGTGTTGCCTGAGGTGACCAGGACTTCCCATCAATACATTCCCTCATCATCACCAACCAGGAGAGGAGAAGACATCCCTCTGCCAATGGCTAGTTGTGGGTCTTCATGCCTCTTTTAGTCATTTAGATGCAGCTGATTTTTTTTTTTTTTTAGTTTTGTTTTTCCTGAAAAAATAAAATTTCAGTTCAGCTCTGCCCAAAGCTCCTTGATGATGGGGCTAAACACTGGGAAGCTGGTTGGTGATTTATCCATCCATACAGATTCCTATTTAGGAGTGCACCTGGCCAGCAGTGAACCAAATGGAACCAAATGGAACAGTTCTTCAAATGCCCAACTGAAATGAAAAGGTTGAAGACACAGGCAAAGGCAGCCAGCCGGTCATCAAGAAAACTGACCTGTGGCGCTTTGATGAGTTAGGGTTAGTTAGGTTTGATTGAGGAGCCTTCTGCAAATCCTGGTACAGGCCCTGGGAGACCCATGCTCCTGGATTCTGCTGGTTGAGAGGTCAGCCTTGCTCAATCGTCAGGCATTCATTCAATAGATCTCCCTATACTTTGATGGGGAAATTAAACATTTCCCACCAACCCGGGAAAAGTCTCCCCGCAAAAATGTAGACAAGATTGCAATGGTTTTATTACTGAATAAGCATTAAGCCTGGATGGGATGTGCCTCAGTGACAATCCCCTAAAGAGACAAAAAGACATAAAATCTCTCGCTTGTAGGGAGTCAGGCAGATATGAGCCATGACACATACGATAACTGTCTTTATCCAAAAGAAATATAAAACTGCCAGTGTCTCTGCAGGAAGGCAACCAGGAAAGACTACCATCGACATGGGGAGACGGCGGGCCACAACCAACCTCTTTGGCGTTCACATTCCAAAGGCACGGCTCCTAGGAGCACGTTCCTGGGAGGAAAACCCAAAAAGAGACTTATTCAGAAGCGAATGCTTCTGAATCTTCTTAAAGGACTTACACAAGTCTCCAAAAGACAGGGAAAGCATTTACAGATCTAAGTTTTCTAAAGGAAATGCTGACAGAAGGGGAGCTTCTCCTTTTGGCACCAGGGGAAAGTTCGTTACTATTTTGTTTGTATTTACCCTGCCGGCAGCTACATCATGCCAGGAGTGCCAGAGATTCCGTGAAGAGCAAGGTGGTATCGAAGCACGTAGCAAAGCTGAATCAGGAACCATCACTCCCCACGGGTGCCCGTGCTGGGCAGGCTCTGTGCAGTCCCAGGGAGTTGGGACTCGGGGCCCTTCCAAAATTTGCTGAACAGCCCTCCCCGACCGAGGAGTCCAGAAAGGAGAAAGGGGGCATCTGTCTTAAACCTATGGGTCCACCGAAGGGTCTTTCCTGGCTCATAAAAAAATAATCACAATAATTCAGCACAGAGTCAACTTGGGAGTCCCTTGGGAGTCATCTCTGCAGCATCTCAGGGGGGTGTCCAGCACTGGAGGGAATGCAATCAGAAGCAGAAGGCTTTCTGTCCCCGTGGAGATGCACACAGAATGGACGACGGAGTCCACACCAGAGCTGGGGGGCGAGAGGGACCCAGACCAGGGGAGGGTGGAGGCGATGGCCTACCTATCCTACTGTCTCAGCTGCAGGACACAGTGGCAGCCTAGGAGCTCCAACAGCACATCACAGTCCTCAGACTCCCTCCCTTGGCACACCAAGGGTTCTTCCACAGCCAGGGTGGTCACGGGACTTAAGGGGAGGAACTGAAGCTCCACCAGGAGGCTTTGGGGGGAACCTGATAACAAGAAAGTCTCTGTTTTTCTTCTCCCCGCTCCATCTTGCTTGTGACACAGTTGTGGGTGGGGACCTGCTGCCCACTGCTCCTTCCACTCATGTGTGTCCACAGGCTCCAGCCCTGACGACAAGGAATCAACACGCAAGGCTCAAGAGAGTGGCTGAGGGACAAAACTTGGGAGGGATAACACAGGTGGAATTTCCTCCTTTCTTTTAACCACATAATAAATGCTGATTTCCAAGCCCCTGAAAAATACAAAAAGAAAGGAAAACTAAAACAATTCATCACTCACAACCTGGTGATGTCGATGGTTTTGCTCTTGAAACTTCAGACTTCACTTCTTGTTGCCTTTCCTATGGCACAACCAGGGAGCATGCTGAGCTTTTGGGGGTCTCTCTCCCCTAGATCCTCCCCAAATTAGAGAAATCGTCAACTTCCACGTGACCTCAAATGCTTAACTTCCCAGTGCTCTTCCAGGGAGTGGTGCCTGTCGTGTAATACTGTTTTATCAGGTGTCCCGGGCCATGGGCCCTGAAGCAGCAGATGCCTTGGGATGGGGCTGAGGCCGAAAGCACCACATGCACGCTTCTGTAGACTCCCATAGTCACTCGCTTGCTTATCACCCAAGTTTCAAGCACAGTCTCTTTGGAAGACTGGCAGGCTGTGGGGACAGCAGTTTATTGCCCAGATAATCCAGCCACAATGACAAGAAAACCTTCAGTAGGATGGAAATCATTGTGCACACGGAGCATGGGTTCTGAATGGCCATTAATGCCCAGGGAAGGGGCCTTTTCAGGGACCCTCAAAGCCTCACAAAGAAAGCAGCATCTGCGCTGATAAGGGAGACTTGCCGGTGGGTGCAGCTGGTAATTAAGTGGCCCTGTGGAAGGGTTCGATGTTTACTGATGCAGTGGGAAGATTTGCCTGAAGAAAATAAATAAGAATAACAAAAGAAGATGAAGAATTGCCTTTCAAACTACTTTGATGTCGACAAACTTAAAATCGCGCTACTGAGGTAAGGCCCCTGATCCTTCATTGAAGGCACCATTATAAAAATGTGGCTGAGCTTGACAAAAGCCCGAAGCCTACTTTTGTGAGCTTCCCAATACGTATGTTTGTGCGCTGTTGAGTTTTTAGGTATGTAAATCTGGGCTTAGCAAGGATGGAAGCTGCTTACTTAGCAAAGGCACAGACAGAGCTCTGATGCCCTCAGCGCAGAGAGACACGCAGGCCTGGCAGGATGCTTCCGAGTCCCTAGCAAAGCTCTCTGCCAGGAGTAGAATGGCCACTGACAGGCACAGTCCGCACCAACACATCACCCTCTCCCAAACAAAGGGACCTCGGGAAGTGTGCAATTAGCTCATTCATCATGAGCCACGCAACCTGGGTCAGTGCGGTTACTTGTATACACACGTATTAAGCAGCAAACGATGTTACTTACCTGATGAGGCAGGTGAGTCTGGGCAGAGCATTGGTCAGAAAAGGCCAGTTACCCAGGCGCCAGGCAGTGCAGCTGCAAAGAGGTAAGACTTTAGTGTAGAACCACCGGTTTTCCTACTCTGTCTTGGTAGCTCCTGGTAGCTACAGAAACGTGAACACCTGCATTCCTCCACCTCTGCTCTATCTCCCCACAGATGGGGATGACAAGTGAACAGACAACGGTGAGACCACAGATGCCAGCTGGGCTCTGACCCATCACCTCTGCAACAACCAGCCCAGGACCCCAAACCCAGGCAGGGCCCATCAGCCTGGAACTGCCAGGACCCAGGCCATGGCCATCAGCTTCTCTATCTGTTATCCTTACTTACTTCCTCACTGGTATTTTCAGGATGCTGCCCAAATCAGAGAGGACACCCTGCCTCTCCCACCAACAGCTTTCCCTCCAGTCCGGGCACCCTGGAGGCTCCCTCTTTTCCACAATAAAGCATCCAACTTGCCAGCCTGCCTTTGAGTCTCTAGCAAATATAAATGATAACCACCAACTCACTGCCTTGGTAAACAAAGCTCTCGGTTTTTAGGCTGTGTTGTCTCCCTGAATGGCCCTCATTTACCCCCATATAATAATAGTACTTAATTATCAGGTCATTGTGAGGATTTGCAAAGCTAATAAAGGCTGGAGAGCTGTGCCCACAAGCTCAGTGGCAAAGGTCAGAGGCTTTAACAATAGCCAGGAAGCATGTCACCCCTGCGTCCCTCTCTGCCCTGCACTCTCCGGAGGCAATGATCTGAGGGCTGTTTCTGCTTGAAACAAGAGAAGGTAAACAGAAAACGGAAAAAAAAGAAACCAGAAAGTTAACATGCAGAGTATTATTTCCACCTCTCACAGGGAAATAGCCTGAGGATGCGTCCACCCTCTGAGCACACATCATCAGCCTCAGAGCCTGACCGAGTGCGGGGATTACTCACGTGGCCTGTTTTGCAAAGCATGAAAACGGGGGAACACATTCCTGTTATGGGGGTGTGGAGGGGGAGAGCAGCCTGTAGGGAGCGCTTTGCCTGTTGTCTGGAGATCCTCCTCTCGAATCAGTGAGGCTCAGGATTGCTGGTCTGCATGAACAAAAAGACATTTCCCCAGAAGGATTGCTTGTTCCAAGAGCTGATACATTGTATGGCTCCTCTGTGCAAAATGGAAAATAGAAATAAATTAAGCAAGTCTTGAGAAAGGTCCTGGCAAATGAGTTCAGGCATCCTGAGGAGCAACTGTGGGCACTTGAGAGGAGGTGGGGGTGGAGGAGGGGGTGAGGATGGGACAGACGTGTCCTCGGTTCTTAATACAAAAACGGGCTGGGGATTGTATGTCTGCAGCGACAGAACAGATACAGGGGGATTTCTTCCTAAGAACACCAAGATCCCCCAATCCTGCATTTCTTACTGATCTGTATGCCCTTCCGTTATAGTCTATAATGAGCAATTGAGCTCATTAGGGATGCCCTGAACCGTCAAGTAAAGGAAGACCTCTTCCTTAGAAAACAAATAAAAAATGATTTTCAAAGTGTTTGTGAGATGTTCTTGGACAATGTAAGTGCCCGATCAAATTTGATGAGAATGCTGTCGACATGTGACTGACCTGACACAGATGGAAGAGCCCATTCCGTGCAGTTGACAGCCACACTCATGCCAACGCTGTCTGGTCTTCCTGCAGGGTCCGTAGCTGACGTCCTGTGGTGTCTCCAGTGGTCACGGCAGCCCTTAAAGACACGAAACCACCTATTTCTCTGGTTACTTGTTTCTTGGAACCAGTAGAAAGTGTGAAAAAGCAATTGATGTGCTGTGTAAAAAACTCACCAGCACCTGTACTCAAAAAACCCCTCAACTGAGAGCAAATGCTTGGTTGTCATTGTTCGCAATTTGGGTATTTTATAAAATCTAAGGCAAAAATCAATGCTACCACCACCAACCCTGACTTGTACACACAAAATGTATATAATTGTACATTTGTATGCAATGGACAGTTTGCACTGCCTATAGGAAAGAGGGGGAGATGGGATTGTAACTGGCATCCAGGAGGGGTAAACGACCCCACTTTCTCTTGAGAAATATGAGCCCCAGGTCACCGAGTCCATGTCATGCAGGCTGTGAGCAGCTTTTCCAGCCAAAGAGCAGGTGTCTCTGGCCTTTCTGGGGGAAATGGCCAATCAGCACAGGGACACGAGCTTCTGTCCTTCCCTGTTACCCACGTTGGCTCCCCAGAGCGAGGGTGTGGATGGCCATCGGGAGGTCACCTTGCTGGGCTTGACTGGGGCCAGACTCCACGCTTGTCCCTGGGCTGGGAGGCAGCAGGCTGATTTCCGCCCTCAACCTGATGATAAGGATGGGCACCAGCAGCGAGGAGCCAGCAATCAATCTACGAGGAGACAGGTGCGAGCAGATAGCAGCCAGGCAGACAGGAGGGCACAGAGCATGTTGCCACGGGGACCGGGACTGACCAAGGGACCAGGCTTCCTGGGCAACAAATGTCACTTCCACTAATTCTTCCTAAATTGAAGGAACCTGCTTTATCTCTGATTCGCCCAGGGGGAGATGTGGCAGGCAGGTTGTCGGGCCCCATATATCCTGACCCACCTGGACAGAGCCAGGACAGTATCTAGGGATGCATTTCCCCATTTGGAGCTTTCATTCCCAAATATCAGTCCAGTTACTCTCTTATTAATGAGTTTCTTTACTTTTGAATTGTGGGATTGTAACCTACTTAGAAACTCCAAATGGAACTTACATAGGAAATGTCCCCACCTTATAATTATGGGAGGTCCTGCGCAAAGGAGCCCCCAGGTGGGAGGGGTGATGCTCCATGTGGATGGGAAGAGGCAAGGCCTGCAGCTCAGTGGGAGCCAAGGCCATCCTGTGGGGCGTCTCAGGCTAAAGGGCGCCTACAGGAAAGTGGGCCACAGGGTCTAGTCTCCCCATCTCGGGGGGGTGGGCAGTGCTGCTATATTGGAGTGCCCTCCTTCAGTCCCACCTGTCCACCTGACAAGGCGAGGGATGGCAGGGGGCCACTGACAAGCTCTGCCTACACCTAGACCAGGGCTCGCCAGGGTTCAGCGTCATGGGTGCCCACCCAGGAGCTATTCCCAGCCCCTGCTCCATATTCCCAAGTCCTTCTCTTTCTTCTATGGAAACTGAAATGCCAGATACACAACATTACAGCCTCTTTTAGAGCTGGGGCTCAGAGTGCCTCCAAATCTGGCTGGTGGGAAGAAAGGAAACCCCCTGGAGCTCCCGGGAGTGACTGTCATCCCAGTAGAGAGAGAGAGAGTGATTTGGCAGAGGTCCTCTCCCTTCGTTCTGCTTTGTGTGATGTTGCATGAGGACTTGATGGTTGGAGCTGTGGCAGCCCTCTTGGGACCACGAGGAAAGGCCCAGACTATCCCAAAGAGACCTATCCAGAGCCCTGAGGTCACCGAGTAGCCAAACTAACCCAGGAGCCGAGTGTTTCTTGTTGGGTAAGAAAGCCAGCTGCCTAAGAGCAGGTGTTCTGTGGTCTAATCACAAACACGGGGATGTGAGCAGTTCCAGAAACTCCTCCGTTGTGCTGCTGGCTCATCTTCTGTCAGTTTGGGAGACCCCTTAGCACGACCACTTCCTCGTGGTGGAGGGCATCCCTCATCCAGGGTGTCCAGGGCATATCGGGCAGCTCTTCCCTGGCTGACACCGGCTGATCAGTCCTTCCCCACTGCTGATGGGGTGACAGGCCCAGGATGCTCCCTGAGTGAAGAGCTCACGCCTGTCAGAAGTCCTTTTGAGGGACATTCCTTCCCTGCGGCCACAGACCAGACTCCAAGTTCAGAGAGGACGAGCATGGAGGGGAGAAGCGCAGCCGGGCTTCCTCAACAGAGCGGATGGAGAGTCCATCTCTTCCCGATGCGGGAACGTGCATCCACAGTGGGGACCCGGGCGGAGGAAGGCGGAGGGACAGTCTGATTTCCCGCGTGGTGCTGGCTCTGTTCGTTGAGGACATTCCATCCCTCTGTGGAAAATAGGAGAACGGTGACTCATGAGGCAGGGAGATAAAATGAGCTGTGGGCCCGAGTGGCACATAGATGAAGGGGGCGGCGTATTGAGTGCAGAGCAGGGACGGAGAGGATCGGGGACCAACGCAGGGAACTCTCCCGAGGCTCGGCGAGCAGGGATGTCGGTGGTACCTTGAGTGTCCAAGGAACCGAATGGCGATAAATACACGAGACAAAACCATAAAACTTTTAGAAGAAAACACATGAAAAGTATAGGTGTGACACGGAACAGGCATGACTGTCACGAGGCCTTACATGACCCACAGGGGTCCCAACTCCGGAGCTGCGGGCTCCGAGTCTGAGAAACGGAAGAACAACATGAGATCCAGAGGCTGAGTGAGTTTCTCTCCTGTGCAAGCCAAGTGGCTCCACTGACACACAGGACAATGTTTCAGAGCCACGAAGGAGAAGACACTGGTGGCAGTGGACTGAGGGAGGAGAGGTGGCATTTGAACCGTGTGCCAACGCGAAGAGGGTCATCCCGGGAGAGCAAAGAGCTCAAATGTGGAACCGGGGATCCGCCCGTGGGGGGGCCCATCCCACCTGGCTCAGCGGGGTGCTGTGGTCTCCGCCCGCCCTCACACCTGTGCATCCTGACCTGCGCCCCTCTCCGGTCTGCTCTGGTTGGCAGCGATCGCCTTTGCTGCCAGTGCCCGAAAGGACCAAGTTCTCCGCGGTCCTGAATGCACGGCTGGGAGTCGCTAGCAACGCCTCCCTTCGTGCACCGTCCTGAGCCTGCTTCCCCAACGGGGCTATTCTCAAGATGCTTCCAGAAGACAGGGTGCCGAGAGCCATCCTCGGGGTGAGCCGGGTGAGCACAGAGGGGGGCTCGCCTTCCTGGTCCCCGTGATGTGGAGGGGAGGGAGGACGTGCAGGATGACTCAGAGGAAGTCATGCACTTGGCAGAAGTCAGCTTCTCACACTAATTACTGTCTGTCAGTAAATGTCAACGCTCTTTAAAACTCCGTCCAAGGGCATGTGTCAGGAATGGGTGACTTAACATTCCCAACACGCTCGTCCACGCAGGAGGCTTTGGGAACGTCTCTTAGAGATTCTTAATCAGGGGAGGCATTTCGGCAACGAGGATGGGGGACGGCAGGCCCCAGGTCTCAGCTGATGGACAGGGAGGCAGCGAGGAGCTATGACCCGCTGAATAAAACCTATCAGGGCACCTGGCGCTCTGAGGTAGACCTTCCTTCCCCCCCGGGTGTGCACGCGTGTGCACCTGCACGCACGCATTCCTCTCTCTCTACCTTGGGGGGGTGGCAAACCCACTGCCGCGCAGGCTGTCCTGGGGTGGGAGTCGGAGGGCCCTCGGATCACATGGCCGGGCTCCAATTACGTGTTTTATTCCAACATAGACCGAGACGCAAAGGGACCGCACGGCCTGGACTAGACTTTCATAGGAACATTCCTCACGAGACAGGAAGCAGCACTCGTGTCCACGACCTGACGAGTGCATAGACCGCGGGTGCTGCACCCATGCACTGGAGCATTTCTGTGAGGGAGACTGAGTGATCCACGGATTGCTCTGGAGGAGTGTGAGGATTTAACAACCCGAGTCTCCCCGAGCATGAATATCGTTTCCATCGCTCCCCGAATTCAGCGCCTCCAAGAAGTTTCCAGCAAAGTTTGCAGGTTCCACTGTGAAGACCTTTCCTGCACTTTATCCCCAAATACTGTAACTTTTAAATACCACTGCAAATTGTATTTTAAAGCAGCCCCTCTCCGGTGATCACGGCTAGACACAGAAATACCCGTTCTTGTGGAGCGTCCTTCATCCAGCACGTGATTCTGCTACTTTGCTGGTTCCTCTTGGCCTCCTGGGCCAGGTGTGTAGTATCTCCTCACGGTTCTCCTTTGCATTTGCTCGATGACTAATGGTGTGGAGAGTCTTCCCCCCTAGGTGACGACTGGGATTCTAAGATGCAGCCTGGGAAGGTCTACAACATCCACAGGTTCACAGGTGTCACTGTCCGGGAGGGGAACTCCAATCTCTGCCTTGGGCTCGGTGTGGCCACGGGACAGAGTCCCCAGGTCGGGCTTCATGCGCGACCTGAGTCCTGCTTCTGTTTGACGGCTGCGTGCAGGGGCTCCCCCACCCCAGGAGCGGAGTGATCAGCCCGTGTGTTACTGGCACTGACGGGGCCAGGATGAGCTGGTGCAGGGTGCACAGTGACCGGGCGGGCAGTGGGGCCTCAGGAGACCAAGCCTGGGCTCTAGGGTCCGATGGCCATAGCACTGCCGGGCCACTGGGAGCCTGTAAGACTTTGGGCAATGCATCTCCTCTCAGGCTGGGTCCCTCCTACAAAAGAGGGAACTTGATAAAACATAGACGTTGCCCACAGGGGTGATGGTGGGGCTCGAGCCAGGAACACAGGCGGAGCTCAGCCTGGTGGGAATTTGTGCCAATCAGGACCAGCCAAGATCGTAGACGCGGTTCTACTCAGTGCACGGCCGGGCTTATGCAGGTGACCTGGGATGAAAGCCCCACACATGACGTAGCCACCAGCACACAAGCCAGGACAGGGAGCCGCTACCCCCAGGGCTGGAGGACACAGGGAACAGGGGCTGTCATGGGCCCCAGGAGCCAGGCCACCCTGGGAGCTGGCACTGCTACGTGCAGCCCAGTGGGGCCCCTGCAGGGCTGTCCCCACGGCCGAGGAGGCCTGAGGCAGAGCGAGGACACTCTGCATTCTCTCCACCCGCCCCCCAGCCTCCCTAGGGACCTGCCCTGGCCCAGTCCAGCCAGGAGCCCCTGGTCGGGGGAGCCGGAGACACCTGCCTCCCCGTGACCAAGAGCAGGCCAGAGAATGGGAGGGGGTGGGTGGGTCACAGAGCGAAGGGCTGTGGTCACCCCCAGCCTGGGGAATCACCATGAGCACGAGTGATGGACGTGGTGCCCCGGCGGTCCTGGGCTCCCGGGGTGCTGGGCCGGCTCTCTGGCACTTTGCAGGAGGATTGATCGACGCCTCTGTGAGGTTTGTGGTCGTCTCTGTGGCCACATTTCCCCCAGCACATTGTGGTCGCGCATCCTCTACACTCCAGGGTTTCTACTGGGAGGTCAGATGTCTGGTCCGCGGCGTGCCAAGGTGCTCTCTTTCTGGAAGCCTCCAGAACATAATCTCTAGCCCTGTTGCCCTGAAATGTCACTCCAGTGCGTCTGAGTGAGTCACTCCAGTGTGTCTGAGTGAGTCACTCCAGTGCGTCTGAGTGAGTCTTTGTCTCTTTTGTGAAAATTCATGGGTACAAGTCCTTGGTGACCACTTTTACCTTGGAGCGGCTTGTCTCTCATCTCGGGCATCCGCTTGAAGCTTTCGTGACGGTGTCCCCCGTCCTCCACCGGGACCCTCGCGGCAACATTGAGCTCCCTGACCTCGTGCTCCAAACCATCACCTCCGTCGTCTGTCGCGCTCGCCCGTCTCGGCTGGTTTGTGCTGATGCTTCTCGTTCAGCTCCACCGTCTGGGAGATTTCATGAACGTAAATGTCTAATGTTGCCCGTATTTTACATTTCTGCCAGGCTGCTTTACCCTCCCGTATCTTCATTACTTTTCTAAAGCTTCATTTTCACTAAAAGCACAGCTTCCAGTTCGTGGAGTAAAGGAAATTAGTGAGTATTTAGAGATTCAGGTGCCTGCGTGGACTCTCTTCCTTCGGATTCTTTCCTTGCCTTCCTGCTTCCTCTCCGTCTTTCCTGTTGCGTCCCCGCCGTCCAGTCCACGGAGGGCTGATGAGCCGAGAAGCGGCGGGGTCCCCGCGGGCCTGCTCGGGGGTGACGTCTGGGGCTTTGCCAGTGGGACCTGCCCCGGCTGTTCCCTCAGGACGCCTCCTGCTCCGCGGCCAGTCTGCTCTCTTCTGGGCCGCCCCATCCCGCTGGGAGACGCACCCCGAACCCAGCCCGAGCAGCAGGAGGAGCCCAGGCAGGCTGCCCTCCTCGGGGCTGGGGCCACGCGCCGTTGGGCCGGGAGACCCCCTACCAACCCCTCCCGAAGTAGCTCCTGTGCCTCACCTGGGCCTGGACATGGAGCCTGGAGCCCCTGGTTCTTGCTCCGGCTGGAGTGAGCCCCAGTCCTGCACCCGGAGCCCGTGGGGGTGCTGCCTGGCCTCATGCACAGCTCAACGGGGAGCTCGGGGTCCCAGCCCTCAGGGAGCGTCCCCATTTCAGGGCATTACTCTTGGTGTTTAGGGGTCCTGGGGCCAGACTGGGGGTCCATTCCCCGCATGAGCAGTTAGTGTTTGTCCAATCTCCGATTCCCATGTGTTTGTGTTCATGTGCCCCCAGTTAGCCTGAGCTGTGAGTGGCTGCCCCCAGCCTCCACTGTCATCCCGGCAGGGTCCTCACTGGGGGACAGCAGGACTTGTGTCCACACCTGGCACACTTTACCTCAGTCCTGGGTTCTGTTCAAGGAGATCATGGCAACAGCAAGTTTCCTGATCATCCATCCAGCCATCCTCTCAAGTCTGTGCTGAACGACCCGGTAAAGGCCAGCCGTGGGCCGTGGGGGTTGGGGGGGGCTGCGTCATCCCCAGGAACAGGCCATGTAGGTTCCAGCCTCCCTCCACCCTTTCCTGGCTGTGTGACTTGGCACACATGCCTGACCCTACTGTGCCTCCGTTTCTCATCTACAAAGAGGCCCGAGGACTGAAGAACCTACTCGTAGGCTTTTCTGAGAATTCAAATGGAAGGCAGGACACTGATACACAAGCCTCGTTGTTCTCCTTTGCCTCCAGGTGAGAGCAAGTGTCCTTGCCCGAGGACAGAAAGGTCGGCTCACCTGTTCCTCAGCGGCTGCAGTCACCGGGTCTCCTGGAGAACTCTCTCCGCTGGGGATCCCTGGGTGGCGCAGCGGTTTGGCGCCTGCCTTTGGCCCAGGGCGCAATCCTGGAGACCCGGGATCGAATCCCACGTCGGGCTCCCTGCATGGAGCCTGTTTCTCCCTCTGTCTGTGTCTCTGCCTCTCTCTCTCTCTCTCTCTCTCTCTCTATCATAAATAAATAAATATAAAAAAAAAAGAACTCTCTCCGCTGCCTTGTTCCCCGTGCTGGGCATTTCGGGCGTGACTGCATCTCAGGTCCTGCCGGCGCGTCTGCACCCCAAGCCCGGAGTGGCCATGCAGGGAGCACCCAGCGGCCCCGGGATGAACCGTTCCCAGGACGTCTGAGGGGCTCTGGGGTTTTCCCTGCACTGAGCCTGCTGCCCCTACCTGGGAATCTAGTGGAAGCTCTAGATTTCTGCTGAAACTCAATCCATCTGATTGAAGAAAGTTCAGAAAAGCCTTCTGAGGACTTGGTACAGATCGCTGGGTCCCGCGCCGCCCGCCCGCCCTCGCTCAGTCCTCCTCTCTTCCCTCAGTCACCTATGGTCCGGGTCGCCTCGGAGTCCGGGTGGTCACCTCCTCTTTCTGGGACTCGCCTTCCATGTGTGTTCAGCAGCGGGTGTGCAGGAGCTCACATGGTGAGCTGATGGTGCTGCTGAGTGTAGACCGCTGTGAGCACAGATAACCGCCCTTCTGTGGGAAATCGGGTAGAAACAGGTGTAGCAGGTGTGCACAGGGGAGCAGGGAGCGGATAACACCAAGGAGAAGACAGTGCGTCCATTCAGGACAGTCGGGAAACTGTTATGTGAAGTGAGGCAGGAGGAGGGCTTCAGGGAGTGGAGAGGGGGTGTCCGCGCCTGAGGAGCAGGGAACCAGTCAGGGACGGCAAGATGACGGGGCCCCGAGGCTGCGGTCATGTGGGTGAGCCCTGGAGGAGGCTGTGGGGATGTTTGGATGTGCTGCAGGGCAGGTAGGGCCCAGAACAGACAGAGCAGGGACCAGGCCAGAGCCTGGCGGGCACCACGGGCATATCTGTGGGGGTGACAGAGTGCTGGGCACTGTGGCACACGTTGGCCCGTCTGTGCCGCGTGCAGATGGTCACTGGGCTGGCCAAGCAAAAGGTGTCCAATTGGCCACAAGCATATGGTGGCTTTCGACTTTCTCCTATAGGCCAAAAGGAGCCAGAGAAAAACAAGAAATACAGCATCACCTCCCCGTGCTTTGTGTGCTCATTTCATATCTGGGATCAACACTTGGCCCTAAAATGTGTCTGTGTTCTTGAATTCCTACAAACCAACCACTGGGCCTCTCCTGAGGCCCTATCTCTTTGGGGGTCAGGGCGGAGTGAAATTCCTGGGGCTCCCAGCACACACTCTCCTGTCCCGGGACACTGTGCGTCCTTGTAGGAAAAGACCAATTCCCTGCCTTCCTGCCAGCTTCAGGCCTGTGGTGTCAGAGGAAGGCCTCTGCCCCAGATGCCAGCGTGCTAACCACAGAACCTTTGAACGTCCGCTCTTATGCTGAATGAGGGGATTTGCAGGTTTGATTCAACTGAGGCTCACACGGTGGATAGTTCTGGACAATGGGGGTGGGTCCACTGTAATCACTGGCATCCTTATAAGAGGGAGGGAGGCTGGCCAGGGTCTGCGGGGAGCATGCTGGTGGGCGTGGAGGGTCCGGTGCTGGGAAGCAGGAGGCCAGGTGCCTCTAGAGGCTGGAGAAGGTGAGGACCAGCTTCTCCCTTGAAGGGAGGAACAAGGGATGGTTTTAACCTTTCCGACTTTACAACTTTCTGAATTTCAGAGCCCTAAGATAAGTTTTGTGTTATTTGAAGCCTCTTCGTTCATGGATGGTTGTGGCAGCCCAAGGAGACACAGAGACCCAGCGCCCTTGGCCCAGGGGCCTGTGTGGCAGGGTCACCCTCCAGGGGCCTGAGGACCTGCTCCTCAAGGAAGAGGAGCTGTGAGTCACTTGGTGGCCGCTGCTCACCCGCTGTCGGAAAGCCTTGCAATTTCTCTGCTTTAAAGTTTTCACTTGATGGGATGAGCACTGGGCGTTATATGTTGGCAAACTGATCTTAGATAAAACAAATGTAAAAAAATGTTCAATTAACTATAAACATAAAAAAAATTAACGGTTACAAAAAACGTGCCTTTGGAAGGGGATCCAGGCACTGGCCCAGATCCTAGGGATGCCCAGGTGGCCGTCCTGGCTGGTGGCTGCAGGGGCGGACATGGGCTGTGACAAGGGGACCTTGTCGTAGGGGGCGGTTCCTATGATAGAATAGGGTGGCCACGCCTTGATCCCTTGAACCTGGGACCTCTTGTAGTCAAGGTGAAGGTTAACATAAGGTGGGGACCTTCAAACATGAAGATGAGCCTGAATTATCCAGGTGAGCCCCGTGTTCTCAGGTGAGCCCCTAAGAGCAGCTGGCCCTAGCCGGCTGCACAAGAGGCCACGCAGAAGCTAGGAAGATGAGCAAGAGTGGAAGGTCCCGACCTGAAGGAGGCCGGGTACCTGGTCCGCTGCTGCTGAGAGGCAGGGACTCAGGCACAGCAGGACGTGCAGCATGGGTGGTCTGGGCCTGGGGACGGCTCCTGACAGGCAGCAGGGTTCTCACTCCTGGCACCCTAAAGCCCACAATCTCAGCCAGGGTGGAAGGCGATCCTCCCCCCACCCCGAGCCTGCAGGAAGGGGCACAGCCCCCTGCATGTGGTCTCCCTTCCTGAGCCCGATGACCCAGCTGAGCCCCAGCCCCCAGGCTTCTGGCTGAGGAATGGAGGTAACACGTGGCGCTGTCTGAAGCTGGGAAGCTTGTGCTGTGTTACAGGGGCGATGGAAAATGACACCGTGGAGACACCAGGGAGAAGAGGAGGATCGGAAAGCTGGTGCCCAGGGTCCCCTAGAGCACACGGGCCCAGGGTGTAGCTTGGGCCTGGCGTTGGGGGGAGGGGATGCTGGGCATAGTGGTCACCTTGGAGCCCGTACAGGGGGTGGTGCTGGTGGTGCGGATGCAGGGGCCGGTGAGGCCATGTGGGGGGTTGGTAGTGATGGGCTGAGAGTGGGGGGCCCTGGGGTGTCTGGGACACGTTATACATTGGTGGACAGTGTGTCATGGGCTGGGAGCTGCTGCTTGGAGGGTGTGACAGAAAGCCATGCCTGGAGTAGCCTAGAATCCCGTGAACCAGGGGATCAACCACACACCATCCCTGCCCAGAGGGTTGTAAGGAGACCTTCTTTTCCAGCCTTGATGGTGCTGCTGCTTTGTTTTCTTTTTTGCCCAAGTGACCCCAACATACCCAGTTCCTGAGGGCTCAGAATAAAAGCAGGACGGTCCTCACTCCATGCCCGGGCTCTGCAGACAGCCTGCAGCAGGAGTGTGGGCGAGGCACCTGCTGGTCTACCTGGTGGGCTGTGACCTGTCACCTGGCCCTGGGCTGGGGCCCCAGCTGGGAAGTACTTTCTTTTGACAGAATGTTGCCTGCCTGGCTGGTGACAGAGCTGCTGCCTCCTCCATTGGAGAGCAAATGATGGTGCAGAGGCCCATCCGGGGTGCTCAAGCGGAAGGGTCTCAGAGCAAATACAATGGGGTGGTCTAAGCAGGACCCCGAGGGGATGACTGCCCACCGAAACTCCACGTGGCAGCCTGGCCCTCTCGAGTAGGGCTCCCAGCACACCCACCAAGTGTGTGGAGTAGGAGCGGAGCTCCCACACCAGGCCTGCCGGCCGCTGGGGTGCCACCCCCGGACCCGTTTGTGGACGTGGGTGTTGAGGCAGCCAGAGAGTCGGCCTTCCGAGGGAAGCTCAGGTACAAGAGTGTGTAGGCTCCTGGTGAAGCCCAGCGGACGGGCACCCCTCCGAGGAGCGCTGGGGTGTGAGGAGACCCGGAGAGGTTGTCTAGTCCTGTTTTGTGGGGCCCTGGGCTGGCACCAGAGGTTCAGGACTCCTCCTTCGGTTCCCCCACCCGGTGTAGCGAGGGCAGTCTCATCACTCTGCTGCCCAGAGCGGCTCTGGAGGTCTTCCTGTGCCCCTCGGGGAGACCCGCACCCCCAGGGGGCCAGTAGGGTGCGGGGTGGGGCGGTGGGTCCTGCCCTCTGCTGCTGCTCTGCTCCCAGCCTCCATGGTGCTTGTCTCCTGCCTCCACCCTCCTTCCCCACCTGGCTGACCTGACCATGCGTCTTGCTGTTGGGGGAGCGTGGATTCTGTCCCCCCTCAATACAGTGGGCCCAGTGAGCAGTCGGTACCGGATGGCGGGCAGGGAATTCAGTGGCCGGAGAATGGAGCAGACGAGGTCATGCTCTGCAAGCACCTTGTCCCCATCAGGTCTCAGGGTCTGGGGTCCTGGGGGGAGGGAGGCAGGGGCAGCTGTGCCAGCTGACATGGGGGGGTTCAGGGGAGGAGACTTCTCTGAATCAGAGTGCCACCTCTTTTCCTAGATGGGCGCCGCTGGGTACATCAGGGTGCTGGTAGGTGTTACAATCAGATGTCAATGACCCCAGGGTCAGGGAGGGTGGATACAGAGTCTGTGCTGAGTCCCACTGGTCATGCCTGGATCATGAGGGCTTCTTGGGAACTTGGGACTTCTGGGAGTCGGCCTTAGTTTCTGGGGGCGAGCAGCCCCTGTAAGCAGAGGTGGGAGATCAGGTAACTGGACCACGCTTGCCCCAGGCTGGGTGCGGTTCCTCTGGGTGCTCCACAGCAACAAACAGTGGGGCATGTGGGGGCAGGTGCCCCGCGCGGGCTCATTACAGGAAACTGGCTCACGTGGTCATGGAGGCTGAGCTGTCCCAGGCTCTGCCTCCTGCCCTAGAGGGCCAGGGAGCAAGGGAGCAAGGGGGTAGGCTCCAGTCGGGGGAAGGTCAAGTACCAGAACAGAGAGCAGAACAGGGTCCGTATCCCAGCTCCACAGCCAGGCAGGGCTGTTTCCTTCCTGGACCTTCTTGTTCTCTCCAGAGTCTGAACCTATGGGAGGGTACTCACCCCCTTGGGGAGGGCCGTCCACCTGCTTTCCTCAGTTTACCAATGCAAATGGGATGTCTCCTACAGACACACTCAGAAATAAAGCCTACCTAGTTACCTGGGCACCCGGGGGCCCAGCCCAGTTGGCACATAGTGCTAGCCCCCCTGGGGTGTCTCCCAGGGACAACTGCTGTGCCTTCCTCTCTGGTCCCCCGTGAGCCTCTCCGAGCAGACTGTGTTCTCTCCCCAGGACTCCTCCTGTCTGTGTGAGCCATGCCCAGGGTCCGTCCACACTGGTCTCCCAGCTGTCACAAAGGGCCATGCTGATCGTGCTCTCAGCACAACGCCTGGAAGGTGGCAGTTGTGTACTTAGTGCTAGTTGAGTGAATCTCTAGGAGGTGGGAGTGGTCTGGGGTCAGGAGGAAGATGGGCAGCCTCTGGATGGACTGCCTAGCTTCCCAGGATGGAGTTCCAGACTTGGCCTGACCTTCACCATTATGCTGATTGCCGGGCCCCTTGCCTTAATACACCTGTCCTCCAGGGTGGAGCCTGACATCTGTGGTCTTTGCAAGGCCCTCCAACATTTCCTTCATCCAGGATGATGTGGGAAGTTATCCCCTCTTCTGAGTTTGCAGGGGTGAGATGCTTATTGAGCTAATTTCCCTGGGTTTTGTTGAAGATACAGATTAATCAGCCTTTTCTTCAATGAGCATGAACCTCCTTCTTAACGACTGGTTTTCCTCTTACTTGATCCATCAGAAAAACGAGACCCGCCCCACCCCCCCACCCCCCGCCCCAGGCTGCTCATCACCTGTCACAACTTGGGGGCTGCAGGATGAGATTCAGGGAGACCAGACAAGCAGAATGGTCTGAATATAAATGTCTCCCCTTCTAAAAGAGAGCAAGTAAGAGCTGACCGTCCCTCACATTGTAGGAACTGACTTATAGAACACTAAATCCTCCACTGTACTCAGTTTTGGTGTCCATCCTCCCAAGGACTGGAGACAGGGCAAAATCAGAACACTTCCAGCCATCTAGGGAGGGGGTCCTGGGAGACCATGTAGACCAGCATCTGTCTTAATGGGGATGCTGTGTGTTCCTGAATCCCATGTGTCATGTACACGAAATGACTTCAGGTTACTCAACATGACAGCCAAGCCTCCCTTCCCCACACTTCATGGGGACATGGAGCAGAACCTGCGACCCTGCACAACTGGAAGCATTGTGCAGAGTTGGACACTCAACTCAGCCAGGTGAATTTTTCGCCTGGCCCAGAGACCTTTGACTACCCTGCCAGGTTGGGAATAAATGTGTAAAAGGCCATTTTCACCCTCCCCTGGCTTAGAATCGGGTTTAGAACCAGCTGCAGTGTGGAGAGTCCTAGCAGCTGTGCTCACTGGGCAGGAATGTCCAGTCTTGTCTCCCTGGCCCTTCAGAGCTGCCCCAGGAAGAAGCCAGGAGCAGGGGTGTGTGCTGGGGCTCTCCTCAAGACACCTGTTTCTGTGCAATATGGGAAGATGATTTCAAAAGGAGACTAAATTGATGTTTTTACGAAATGTAGTTGACGGTTATGTCAGATGTACAGTTCTACACACTATGTAGCGTTCACTGCAATCGATGTGGTCACTGCAAACATGTTGGTGTGTTGTTGCCTATATTTCCTATGCTGTATGTTGTGTTTCCGTGATTTATAACTGGAGGTCTGGACCTCTTAATCTGGGTCTCCTACTGTGTCCACCCTTCTCCCCTCTGGCAATAACCCGCTCCCTGTAATGAGTCTTTAACTTCAATGTTAATTCTATAGTTTAACGTAAGGCGGTGTTCCAAGTGTACAATATGGTGACTCACCAATTCTGTACGTTACTCAGTGCTCATCATGGTAGGTGTAGTCTTCATCACCTTCACCTATTACCCATCCCCCCACCTCCCCTCTGGAAGCCACCAGTTAAGTCTTTCTTGGTCTCTTTTTTCCCTTTGCTCGTTTTCTTAAATTCCCCATATGTGTGAAATCATCTGGTATTTGTCTTTCTCTGACTTCTTTCACTTAACCTTACATCCTCTAGGCCCATCCATGTTGTTGCAAATGGCAAGATTTCCTTTTTATTAATGGCTGGGTAATATTCCATTGTGTGTATATATGCCACTTCAACCATTCCTCAGTTGATGGACACATTGGCTGCTTTCATAATCTGATTGTTGTGAATAATGCTGCAATAAACATCAGGGAGCATTTATCCCTTTCAAATTATTGGTTTGCGGTTTTTTTTTTAATCTTTGAGTAAATACCCAGTAGTGTGACTACTAGATCATAGGGTTTTGAATATTTTTGAGAAACCTCCATCACTGTTTCCCAGAATGGCCACACCAGTTTGCATCCTCACCAACAGGGCAAGAGGGTGCCCCTTTTCTCTGCATCCTTGCCAATGCCCATTTCTTGTTGACTTTAGCCATCTGACAGGTGTGAGGCAATACCTTATTGTGGTTTTAATTTGCTTCCCTGATAAGGGATGTTGAGCACCTGTTTGTCTTTGGAGACATGTCTGTTCATGTCTTTTGTCTATTAATTGGATTTTTTTTGGTTTTGGGTGTGGAGTGTATCAGTTCATATATCTTTAGGTTACTAACCATTTATCAGGCATGTCATTTGCAAATGTTTTCCCCATTCAGTGGACTTTTAAATTTTGTTGCCTTTGCTGTGCGGAAGCTTTTTATTTTGATGTAGTCTCAAGTTTATTTTTTATTTTGTTTCCTTTGCCTCAGGAGACATATCTAGAAAGAAGTTGCTATGGCCAATGTCCAATAAATTACAGGCTGTGTACTTTTCTGGGAACTTTATGGTTTCAAATTTCACGTTTACTTCTCTAATCCACTTTGAAATTATTTTTGTGTATGGCTAAGAAAGTTCTCCAGTTTCATTCTTTTACATGTAGCTGTCCAGTTTTCCCAAGACCATTTGTCAAAGACCTTTTCCCTTGGCATATTTTTCTTCCTTTATCAGAGATTGGCCATAAAAATGTGGATTTATGTCTGAGTTTTCTATTCTTCCATTGATTTGAGTCTATTTCTGTGCTAGTGCCATACTTTTTTGATTACTATAGCTTTGTAGTATAACCTGAAATCTTGAATTGTAGTACCTCCAACTTTGCTTTTTTTCAAGATTGTTTTGGTTATTTGAGATCATCTTTGGTTCCATACAAATTTTACAACTGCCTTAATTCAGTGAAAAATGCTGTTGGTATTTAGATTGGGATTGCATTAAGTCTGTATATTGCTTGTATGGACATCTGAACAATATTCTACTTCATGAGCGTGGAATCTCTATTTCTGTCACCTTGAATCTTTCATCAATGTTTTTATTGTTTTAGAATACAAGTCTTTGATTTCCTTTGTTAATTTATTCCCAGTATCTGTCTTTAGGTGCATTTGTAAATGGGATTGATGCCTTTATTTCTTTGTTTCATTATTAGAGTATGAGAGATGCATAGACTTCTGTATGTTTTTTGTATCCTTAATAAATTAATCAGTTCTATTTTTTTTTTTTTTTGGTGGAGTCCTTAGAGTTTTCTATACATAGCACATGTCATCTGCAAATCATGAAAGTTTTACTTCCGACCAATTTGTATGCCTCTTATTCCTTGTCCAACTGCTATGGCTAGGACTTCCAGTACTATGTTGAATAAAACAGGTGATTCTGGACATGCTTGTCTTGTTCATAATCTAAGGGCAATCTCTGTTTTTCCTGTTGAGTATGATGTTAGCTGTGGGTTTTTCATATGCAACCTCTATTATATTGAAGTGTATTTCCTCTAACCCTATTTTGAGGGTTTGTATCATGAATGGATATTGTACTTTGTCCAACCAATCTCTGCATTTATTGAAATGACCGTATGCTTTTTATCCTTTCTCTTATTGATGGGATATATCACATTGAGTTGGGAATATTGAACACCCTTGCATCCTGGGAGTAAATCCCATGTGATTGTGGTAAATGACTTTTTAATATATTGTTGAATTTGGTTTGCTAAGATTTTGTTTAGTATTTTTGCATCTATTAGAGAATGTTGGCCTGTAGATCTTTTGGGGGGGGGGGGATAGTGTCTTTTTCTGGCTTTGGTTTCAGGGTGATCCTAGCCACATAGTGAATTTTGAAGTTTTACTTTTCCATTTTTTTGGAATCGTTTGAGAAAGATAGGTATTAACTCTTCTTTATTTTTTTTTAACTCTTCTTTAAATTATTGGTAGAATTTAGTATATTGTTTTAGGATGTAATGTTCTGAATACATTTAAGTTCATCTGGTCCAGTGTGTCACTCAAAGCCATGATTTTCTTGTTGGTTTTCTATGTAGGTGAACTGTCCACTGGCGTGTTAGGGTGCTATGATACTATTGTATTACTGTTTATTAGTTTCTTATTAACTGCTTTAGGTTGTGGTGCTCCCATGTTGGTGCATAAATATTTACATTTGTTGTTGTCTTGATTGTGCCCTTAATGATTATACAGTATCTTCCTGTGTCTCTTATTAGTCTGTTTTAAAGCCTATTTTGTCCAGTATTAAGTATTACTACCCCAGCTTACTTTCCACATCTATTTTTATGATAAATATTTCTCCACTAATTCACTCTCAATCTTCAGGTATCTTTAGGTCTGACATGAGTGTCCTACAGGCAGCATCTAGATGGACCTTGCATCTATTCTGGCACTTTAGGTCTTTAGATTGGAGCCTTTAGTCCATTTACATTCAAAGTAATTGATAAATGTGTATTGCCATTTTGTCTCATGTTTTTTTTCTCTGTTCCTTTCCTGCTTTTTGATTAATTGTCTTTCTTTAGTAATAGGCAAAAATTCAAGTATTAGTGGGATTTGATTTGTGGTTGCCATTTGTTTCGTATATAAGACCTTCTGAATATAGCAGTCTAAATTAAATTGGTCTTAATTTGAAATCATTCTTTACCTCTCTCCTGCCCATGCTTTAAGTACATGTTCCGTAGTTGACATCCTTTAATTTTGTGAGTCACTTGACTGTTGATTACAGATCTTATTTTTGCTGCTTTTTGTTTCCTACTTTGTCATGTTCTTTTCCACTCAGACTCCCCTTTAACATTTTTTGTAAGGCTTGGTTAATAGTCCTAGAATTCCTTTGGGATATTCTTTATCTTTCTTATCTTGTAAATGATCAGCTTTATGGGTAAAGTAATCTTGGCTGCAGATTTTTTTCCCCCACCACTTTGAGTATATCCTCCCACTCCTTCCTGGTCTGTGAAGTTACTATTGAGAAATTAGCTTATGGCCTCATGGGTTTCCCTTATATGTACTGCTTTCTTTTCTCTTGCTGCTTTTAAAATTCACTAGCCCCACTTTGACATCTTAATTACTATGTGTCTTGCTGTCCACCTCCTTGAGTTAGTTTTGCTGGGTGATTCTGTTGCCACCTGGATTTGATCTGTTTCCTTCCCCAGATAAGGGAAGCTTACAGCTACTGTGTCTTCAAATAACTTTTCTGCCATGTTTTCTCTTCTCCTTCTGGGATCTGTATCATGTAAATGTTATTACACTTGGTGTAGCTGTGTTTCCTAAGCCTATTTTCATTTTACGTAGTATCTTTTCACCTCAGCTTGTTTTCTACTTGTCTGCTAGATCTGATTTGTTCCTCTGCTTCATCTAGTATTCTTCATTTATTCCATATAGTATATTTTGAATTATATCCTTCATCTCTAGTTTTTTAAATCTTTGTTAAGGGTCTCACTGAGTCTTTGACCCTTCTATAAAGTTCAGTGAACACCATTATGATCATTACTTTCAATTCTCTATCAGGGGACGCCTGGGTGGCTCAGCGGTTGAGTGTCTGCCTTTGACCCAGGGCATGATCTTGGAGTCCCAGGATCGAGTCCCATATCAGGCTCCCTGCATGGAGCCTGCTTCTCCCTCTGCCTCTCTCTCTCTCATGAATAAATAAATAAAATCTTTAAAAAAATAAATTCTCTATCAGGCATATTATATCTGTTCCATTGAGGCACCTTGCTGTTCCTCTGTTTGGGAAGTACTATATCTCATTTTAATTCTGTTTCTGTGTATGAGTGAAGTCAGCTACTCCTTTTCCTGTAAGCAGAGGCCTTATGAAGGAAAGGTCCTGCAGTTCAGTGTCTGTCCCCTGTTCCCTAGAACCTGGTGCTTCAGGGAGTCTATAAGTGTTGCTTATGTTCTGCTGTCATGTCCTGGACACTTTCTTCTTCAGTCCTCTGCAAGGGCTCTTTGCCAGTTGTGGGCAGGTTTTAGTCCCTGTGGTGTTCATGAGTCTGCCTGGGGACACCTTGGGCTCCAGTTGAGTCAGACCGGGTGTTTATCAGAGATGCAGTAGCACCAAACTATAGGGTGCTTTACCTGTGGTATCTCCTGAGAAGCTTGGTGGGGAAGGCCTGCAGTCAGACCAGTTGTCTGCCCCCAGCCCATTTTGGGGGCCTCTGAGGGTGTGTGTGGTTTCCTTTCCCTCTTTCTGGGGCAAGAGTCACTTTGGAGTGTTCCTAGCAAGCTCTGTGCATCCCCCCTACCTGGCCACTGTGGGAGGTCCTGCAACCCCAGACTGAGGTGGGAGTCATGCAGTGCTAGCAAGTTAGGAAGGGAGTCCTGCAAGTGGCCCTGTGTTGATCCTGGGGGGAAAGGAAAGGAAATGGCACCTGCCAATTCCTTTGCTCCTGGAGGTGTTCCCCATCAATTTTTGTCCCTCCAGGACATGCTCTGAGATTAGTAAAGAACCCTCCCTCCCATGTGCCTCAGGCACCTTTCAAACTGCGGCCTATCTCCAGGGGCTGTTGTGCTATCATTTTAAGAGTAGGGATCTAGTTTCCTTACCCACCTGCTCTCTCAGAGCTGAACCACTTTGAGTTTTTAAAATTCTACATTTTAGGTCCTACTAATTGTAAGAACTCCTGAAATCCTGCCCCTCTGGTTTCCAAAGCCAAATGTTAGGAAATCTGTCTTTCCATGCAGGCTCCCCAGTGTGGGGATCTGTTTATCTCCTCTCTCTGTGCCAAAGCATCTCTCCAATGGACAGTGCCATGAGTCCTAGTTCCCAACCATTACTGTACCCTTTCCATGTGGCCTCTTCTCTATATTTAGTTGTGGAGTTTATTCTTCCACTCTCCAGGTCCTTTTCTGGAGTATTCACACTGATATGAGCATTATATATTTGTATGCCTGGGAATGATGGGAGCCTAGGATCTCACTATCTCACCATCTTCCCTGGAAGTCCTTGTTTTTATCCTTTAGATCGTTAATCTTTGATTTCTTTCACTCAGCATATTGACCTTTTAGGTCCATCCCTGTTGTTTCAGATGGAAAAAAATCTCATTAATTTTTATGACTGAGTAATATTCCATTCTTTTTATATACATATTTATCAATTTACCTATCCATGGACACTTGGATTGCTTCCATATCTTAGCTATTATAAATGCTGCAGTAAACATAGGGGTGCATATCTTTCTGAATTAGTATTTTTGTTTTCTTTTGGTAAATGCCCAATAGTAGAATTACTGGATAATTTGGCATTTCTAATTTTTTCATGAACCTCCATGCTGTTTTCCACAGTGGTTGCACTAACTTATATTCCTACCAACAGTGCATGAGTGTTCCTTTCTCCCCATACTCACCAAGACTTCCCATCCTTCTTTTTTAAGGAGAGAGAGAAACCTTTTTTTAAAGATTTATTTACTCATGAGAGAGAGAGAGACAGAGAGAGAGAGAGAGAGAGAGAGGCAGAGGGAGAAGCAGGCTCCATGAAGAGAGCTCGATGTGGGACTCATTCCTGGAACTCCAGGATCAGGCCCTGAGCCAAAGGCAAATAAATACTCAGCCACTGAGCCACCCAGGTGTCCCAAGACTTCTTATCTTTTTTCTTGCCCATTGACTGATGTAAGGTGGTCTCTTGTTATTACTTCAATTTGTATTTCCATGATCAGTGACGTTGAGCACCTTTTCATATGTCTGGTCATTTGTATGTCATCTTTGGAGAAATGCCTATCGCTGCCCCCTGCCCAGTTTCTAATCAGAGTTTTTGATGTTGCAGAAATTCTTCATATATTTTGGATATTAGCCCCTTATCAAATATGTCGTTACCAAACATCTCCCATTCAGTAGGTTGTCTTTTTTGTTGGTTTCCTTCATGCAAGAAGTTATTGTTTTGGTGTAGTCTTGACAGTTTATTTTTGCTTTTTGTCTCTCTTGCCTAAGGAGACATATCTAGAAAAAGGTTGCTGAGGCTGATGTCAGAGTTTACTGCCGGTTTCCTAGGAGTTCTATGGATTTAGGTATTCAATCCATTTTGAGTTTGTGTAGGAAAGTGATTGGGTTTGATTCTTTCACAATAGCTGTCTAGTTTTCCCAGCAACATTTGTTGAAGACATCATCTTTTCCCCACTGGATATTCTTGCCTCCTTTGCGGGTTATTTCCTGGACTCTCTGTACTATTGGTTTGAGTCTATTTTTGTCCTACCATTCCACCACCATACTATTTTGATGACTACAACTTTGTGTAGTATACCTTAATCTGGGATTGTGGTAACGCCAGCTTTGCTTAGGAGTACGTGGACTATTTGAGAACATTTATCGTTCCATAAAAATTTTAGTTTTCTAATTTGTGAAAAATGCTATTTGGAAAGAGTTGCTTTGGGAATTATGGATATTTAAACAGTATTCTCCTAGCCCATGTGCATGGAACATCTTTCCATTTGTGTCATTTTAAATTCAGTATACTCTACAGGTTTATTTTTTAAGATTTTATTTATTCATGAGAGACACAGAGAAGCAGAGATATAGGCAGAGGAAGAAGCAGACTCCCTGTGGGGATCCAAATGCAGGACTCCATCTCAGGACCCTGGGATCATGACCTCAGCTAAAGGCAAATGCTCAACCACTGAGCCACCCAGGTGCTCCTCTGTATAGGTCTTTACCTTCATGGTTATGTTTGTTCCTAGGTATTTTGGTCAACTGTAAATGGATATAATTATATTTCATTATTGTACAGAAACAACTGATATTTGTTTAAATTTTGTAGTCTCTAACTCTTCTGAATTCATCTAGTTCAGTAGTTTTTTTGTGGAATTTTTAGTTTTCTATGTATAGCATCATGTCATGTGTATGGAACTTTCACTTTCTTATCAATTTGGATGCCTTTTATTTCTTGTATGATGGCTACAGCTAGGACTTCTAGTACTATGTTAACTAAGTAGTGAGAGTGGACATCCTTGTCCTGTTCCTGATCTCAGAGGAAAAAGCTGTTTTTACCATGGAATATGATGTTAGCTGTGGGTTTATCACATATGCTCTTTATTATGTTGAGGTGTTTCTCCTTAACTCATTTTGTTGCGAGTTTTTTATCATGAGCAGTTGTTGAATTATTCAAATGCTTTTTCTGCAAATAGTGATCATAATTTTTAATCCTTCATCTTGTTAATGTGTGTTATGTTGATTTGCAAATGCTGAACCATCCTCACATCCTTGGAATAAATCCAACTTGGTCATGATGAATGAATATTTTAAAGTATTGCTAACTGCAATTTGGTAGCATTTTATTCAGTATTTTTGTATCTATGTTCATTAGGGATGTTGGCCTGTGGGTAGTTTGGTTTGTCGGGTCTCTGGTTTTGGTATAAGGATAATGCCAACCCAAGGGGGTTGATGAAAGGGGTCATCTTTAGTTACGTGGATTAGATAATAACTCTTCTTTAAATGTTTGGTAGAATTCATTTGTGAATCCATGTGGTCCTGGATTTTGGTTTGAGAGTTTTTAAAATACTGAACCAATTTTGTTACTTGTAATTGGTCTGTTCAGATTTTGTTTCTTCCTGATTGAGTTTTGGAAGATACGTTGCTAGGAATTTCTCCATTTCTTCTAGATTATGACAGTTTATACAACAAATTGGACAATCTCTTACAATATTCTCTATATCTGTAGTGTCTGTTTTTGGATTTTTATTTTGGTCCTCTTTAATGACTGACTAAGGCTTATCAATTTTGTATTTCCAAAGAACCAGCTCTTGCTTTCACTGATGTTTCCTACTTTTAGTCTCTATCATTTCTACTCTGATTTTTATTTCTACAAGCTTCGTGCTTTGTTTTCTAGTTCTTACAGGTGTAACGTTAGATCCTTTGAGATTTTTGTTTGAGATAGGCCTGCTTTGCTGTTTCTGCCCCTCTTCACTGGGGGGCAGCTTTCACTGTGTCAGGTTTTGGACCATTTTTTAAGATTTTCCTTTGTATTTTTCACATTTCATTTCCATGTATTTCCTTTTGGATTTCTCCAACCCATTTGTTTAGTAGCATGCTTAGCCTCCATGTGGTGTGTGTGTGTGTGTGTGTGTGTGTGTACATACAATTTCTAGTTTCATACCATTGTGCTAGGAAAGATGTTTGATGTGGTTTGAGTCTTCAGTTTGAGACTTGTTTTGTAGCCTAACATGATCTATCCTGAAAAATGTTCCACGTACACTCATAAGGGGCCTTATGTTTCAGGATGGAATGTTATATATATATATTTAAGTCCATTTGGTTTCTAATGTGTTGGTCAAAGACCTTGACTTATTTTCTGCATAAATGATCTATCCATTGATGTAAGTAGGGTGTTAATGTACCCCTATTATTGTATTACTGTTACTCCCTTTAACATCTGTTAATATTCACTTTATGTATTGTGGTGCCCTATGTTGGGTGCATAGATATTTACAACTGTACAAGGATGCTAAATCTTGTGGTGTCTGAATGAAAATACAGTTGTGGTGAGTTTTCCCCCAGGATAGTTATTGGACTGTAGGTTATGTGTCAGTATTTCATAATTCATGTTTCAGGTATGTGAAAATGCTTTCAGCTTCCAAAAACACTTAAACCTTTTAAGTTGTGTGGTCCTGAACAAATCAATATTTGTCCTCTTGTAACACTTGCATATGGTGCCAATTAAATCATTCAGAGAAGCCTGTGCTGAAATTCAGAAGACCCTGTTCCACCTGGCACCTTTACCCACACTGCTGAACCATCCTCTTAAGCTTCAAAGACTTTGATTCTATGGCACTTTCCTCCAGGATGTTATAACAGTATAATAAGCATATTTCTGTACTTGACAGCTTTAGATGACATTTACTCATCTGTGAAAGAGAATTTTTTCCATTCACCTGCTGCTTCTCCTTCCAGCTCCAAAAGGTCGGCACTAAGGAGGTCTCCTGGCTGCTCCTTCTGCACTCTGTAATTTGAATTGTTTTGTGAACTCCAGTCAGTGACTTGAATTCCAGAAGGTTCAGGTATCCCAGCTGCTCCTTCCATTCCATCCTCACCTGGACCACCTCCCACCTTCTGCTCGCCTTTTCTTTACTTTCAAATTTACTAACACTTCTATTCATTCTATAAATATGATCACAGTCTCAGCACTTTCGTCATGGACTGGCTTGTAGAGCAGAAAAACATTAGTTTTGTTTGGAGTAGCCATGGTGTCTATCCTGCAGGTTCCAGAGGATTAAGGGAGACAATGGGTGCACAGTGCTGAGACCACGTTCTCCCCATATATTCTGCACATGCATTAGGAGCAGCATTCAACAAACACTGTCAAGCTACAGACTATTCCTGAATGTGCTGGTGCTTCAGCAAATGTACAATGGAAATAGTTTATACGTGTCATGAGAAGGAAGCAGTGATTCTTACTGCTGTGGTGATAGACTTGACTTTGCTGCTGTACCCTCTGCTGCCCTGAGCCAGGCGTTAGTTGGGGCATGTGTAACAAGATGGGGGAGAGGGAGTTTAATGGCTGCCCCTGGAATTCCTCTATACTCAGCATGAAACTCATTACACAGAGTCAACTGTGCGAAAAAAAATAACTTTATTTTCAAATAATTCAACGCTGATTGAATTATTTGAGTGCTGACCGAGGACAGACAGCTCAGTTCACTGCAGAGGAGGGACACGGTGCTCCAGAGGGTACTTAAACAGATGGACTTCCCCCACAGATGCAGCATCTCTCCCCCCAGTCCTGATGCAAAGAAGTCTCATGCCCCTTCCTACCCAACCACAGAGGGCAGGGATTTGCCTCGGAGGTGGAGAGGTGGAAATACCTGGCAACCAGCTCCAGTGGCCACTGAGCAGTGCTGCCCCTCTGCATTATGTGAAAGTAGATGCAGGAGATCTTGAGGTGGCAAGTAAGGAAGAAGCAAATGCGTGGTAAAGTATTTGTACATAGTGATGTGAGCAGGCTCTGATCCATCAAATTTGCAATGAAGTCTACCCAGAAAGACCTAGCATAATGTCAGATTAATTGCCTGTAGAAACCAGCAAAAGAGGCTGAATTATGTGATCCCAAGCAATGCCAGCCCACATGGATATGGAGCCCTCTGGCTTCTTGGGCTCTCCAGCTGCTTCCCTGAAATGGTCTTTGCTCACTTGTGCAAGGAAAGTGGGTCTGTGAGAGGAGACGTATTCCTGGGAGCTGGAGGGGGTTGGTGATTCTCGGGGACTCCCTGCCATCTGTTCCAGCAGTATCCTGAGCGGCCCAGAGCAGACCCCACTGGTTCCCTATACCCACACAACAGGGGGCTCCTTGCACAGATTGTCTGGAAGGGATTCCTCTACGGGGACCCTCCAACTGCCCAGAAGTGTCTCACAGCAAGGCTTAGGGAGTTTGTCCTCATTCCAATTATTCCCTTACATCTGAGGTCACTCTTCACCCTTTGTAAGACACCTGTGTTGATTTTTAAAGATATGTGACTGTTTGGGGGAGGGAGGAGGTGCATGTTTTAGCTCAGGGACCATGTGATGGTGACGTGGCTTGTCTCCCCAGAGAAGGTTGTCCTCCTGTCAGTGGGGAATGGTTCTCCTTACTCCACTGTGTGGTCCCCTCCTCAAAGGGAGATGCTATGTGACAAAGGGCCATTCATTAAAGTCTGGCCTCCAGGCTCAGGTGAGAGAGATGTCATAGATACTGAGTGGTCCTCGAAAAGACTGAAGAAAACAAAACCAATCTGTACCAGTCAGGGTCTCAGGAGGAAGTAGGTGACCGCGTAGAGAGATTGTAAGTTGTCAAATGATGGCAGTGGTGTGGGAAGGCTTGAGGGGATCACCCAGGGCTTGCAGTGTGGAAGTCCTTACTTCCCCGGGGCTGAAAGAGACAAGTGGGGGATGGGATGGGCACAAGTGTCCATGGGGGAGGCACAGGCCTGGGAAGGACATCTCCATGGACTTGTCTGGAGGCACACAGAACATGCCAAAGCATAGCATCTGAGGCAGAAGTGGTGCATAAGTACGCTGACCCATCTGTACTCCTCCCGTGATGTGCCCCTGGTGAGATCAGATTCTCAGATCAGAGATTCTTCTCTTGGGTCTACTAACTAGGAGGACAAGTGAGTGTGTGTGATGCAATGTAGCCACATGGGGCACAGAACAGTGTCACTGGTCTCGATGAAACCATAGCAAAAGGCAATGCATGAAACAGGGAGATGCACAGTGATCCAGAAGAACCACTGTGTATGTACCAGGTCCAGAGACCAGTGAAGGGGCGAGCCCTTACAGGCTGGGGTGCTCTGCCCAGACTTTATGCAGGAAGTGGAATCAGAGCTGGTGAGTAACCTGCATGGGAGGAACCCACTCCCTGGGGACCCACATCTTCCTTTCAGGCCATTGAACATTCCTGCTCCTCTCAGATGTCTTTTTCTGATGGAGATGGAGCTTCCTTCACACCTGTTCCAAGCTGCTTGGTCCCAACATTATAGGCTTCAAACAAATAGCCAGCATCTCTTGGTGGATCCCACAGCCAGTTGACCATAGAACACTGTCCTTCAGCTTCTAACACCTAATTCTTTGCCCTTAATTCCTCAGTGATGGGAAAGTTTCAAAACCAACCTTTTTGCCTCCATTCCTTGTACATCGTTGGCTCATGATAGGACAGAGTGAGGTCTCAATAGTGAGATCAGCTCATGTGGCTTCTTTCTGGTCAAGAATTAGGACAGGCTTCTGGTTTTACTCACATAGACAAGCCCTGACTTCCAGCCTGTGCCCCCCCTATCTGTGGCTTCTTCTCTGCCCCTTCTGTTCATAGCCTTATAGAACCACCAGTGGCTTCCTAAAAGCTCCGGAGCTCACAGTTCTGTTTTTATGCTGATAGTTGAACACCAGTGCTCCCGAGTCACTGCCTGTGGTGGAATCCAAGCTGCCCTCCTGCTGGCTGAGTGATCTGAGTTACTGAACCCTTCGCAGGCTTAAACCCTCATCTGACAAAGGCGGATGATGGGGCACCTCATCATAGGGCTGCTGTGGGGTTAATGACATGCGCAGGAAGGGCGCATGGGAAGCATTCAATACTTTGTTATTTGCATAGGTATCAAGTCTACACATTTAGAAACATCCTTGGAACAAATCCCTCTCTGATCCCTGGGTCCTGTCCACTGCTCCTGTGCTCCTGCCTTGGTATGTCCCCACCACAGAAGCTCACAGCAGGTCCCTGGTAGGCGACAGTACTGGGTCTGGCCTTTCTGGTAGACAGCTACTGGCTGTACAAAGGCTGGCAATTTGACTTTTTCTTTTCGTGTGAGCCTCTGTGCTTGGGAAAGGCCCTACCGACTGTAAACTCTAACAAATGATTCCTTTGAACAGAGTTGGGTGTGTTGAATCCAGTAACTGAAGGGTTTTGAGGTGTGGAGATACCATGTGCTCAGCATCTTGGAATTCCAGAGATGGGCAGGAGCTTGGCCAGATTTCCTGACTCTTTAGATAAATACACTGATCTTTTCCAAGCCACCAAGATGGGGCATGGTGACGGGGACAGGCAGTCTAGCAGCATGGATAAGACAACTTGGAGGCGTGGATGACATTGGGATTCTGATTTTAGACAGGCCTGGTTTGCATCACCAAACCTGCTGGCTTGTTGGGGAGCTGGGCCAGTGGCTGGACCTGCAAGGTTTACTTTATTCAGGAAAAAGAAAAACAGCGTGTGCTTCAGAGGATTGTTCAGGCTAAATGAGATAAGAGTCCAAGGTCATGCTCGGCAAATGGAAAGTACTCAATAGACATCGACTTTGTGAGCTGGGAGGAAGGACTGTGTTCTGGGAGGGGAAGGGAGGAATTGGAACCAGACAGTGCATGGAAAACCCAGTTCTGGAATACTAGATGAGTGGTTTGGACTCCCAGCTTGTGGGTGGTGACTCCCAAATGACCTGCATCAGAGTCTTCCTGGGTGCACTCTCTGGCACCCTACTATGAACCTTCTGAATGAGAACCTCTTGAGGTGGGTGCAGGAACTGGCAAACTTGATGAGCTTTCCTGGTGAATTTTGGAGGCTGGTAAGCCCTGAGCCACATAGACTATAGAAACAGAGGAAGACGTTCATGCGAATGGTCTGGGAACCAAGCCACACGCCCTAGTTCTCAGAAGAATGAACAGAAGCAAGGGGCCCGGCCAACAAAATGGACCAGAATCCAGATGCTGAAGTTGAAATCCGACTCCCAAGAGCCCAGGGGAAGAGGGATGCTTCAAGTTACTCCAGCATCTGGGTCTCTTCATCCTGGTGGGGTCACACCTGTTTGGGGAGTTGTCTCCAGCACCTGGCTCTTGCCTAGTAGCACCCTCTCACTTAGTTCTGCTTCCTGACCTGCAGAGAAGCTACCTTGAGAAAGCCACACATAACCACATTTGGTCAGCCTCAGTCTCTGCTCTGTCTCAGGACATTGTTCTCGATGCCTTTGGGACTACTGACTTTTGCATCGTGTATTTGCCTGCAAGAGCGCTAGCTGGTTTGCTCTGAGTTCCTGTGGAATAACGACTCTGCGAGGATGCTGCTGCCTCCCGCCTTTCCAGCTTTCCAGGGCGAGAGATACTGGAGGCCCGTCGTGGGGCTCTGAGCTAAAGTTGGCACGTTACGGGGAGGTCGCTATTGGGGGATACGTGACCAACGGAGCATTTCTAAGGAAATGTATTTCTACCCCATAATGTTTGGGTGTAAGATTAACTGTTACGGTCTAACATAACGTTCGAATAGTGAATTTCTGATAATCTGAAAAATGATTATCCAGGCCTTAAATCTACATTGAACATGGCATATAACTTGTGGTAAAGTAGTCGTTTCTTCCAATTTTTAAAGTTTGTGTAATTTTAGTCAACGTAAGCAGTAAGACTGCTCTCGCTTTACTTAAGGAAACCCCTTAATGAGCTACAAAGGGACAAAACAGAAAGGAGCACGGGAGTCCTATAGCTCTCGAAGCAGGATGGGAAGCCCTGTTTGTCAAAGACACGTGGGGCCCTGTGGTTGTGGAGTGGGCTGGGTGTGGGCAGAGCCTGGGGCTCAGACCTGGGGCTCACTCTCAGTCTGGCTCGAAGTGGTTCCCCTTCATCTGCAGAGGACTTCTTCCTGCCTCTGCCAGGGGACTTGTGAGAGTGGTGACCTGTTCTGGAGGGTCTGTACCTGGCGAATTCCAGCATGTTCCATGTCTGCTGCGTCTCTCCTCTGCCCTCTTCTTCCTGGAGTGGTGAAATCTGCTGTAAGGACAGGGTTCCTATGTGGTGGGGAGGTGACCTGCGTGTGTCTCCCTAAAGTGGTAGGGTCATTGTCCCAAATTCAGGGATTCAGGTTTTCAGGGATACAGCCTCAGAAGTTACTAGAAGGTGAAGTGTAATTAACCTGTAGTTGTGGTGAAATGGTTTTTTGAAATGCTAACAGATTTTTCTCTTACTCCCCATTCCCCCAACCCACCTCATGATCCTTTCCTTTTTTATTCTTTTAGAGAATTATTTTTTTATATCATTTAAAAGAATTTTTATCTCTTGCTCATATACAATATTATATTAGTTCCAGGTGTATAATATAGTGATGTGATACTCATGACAAACGTGCTCCTGAGTCCCCATCACCTATTTTGCTCATCCTACCCCCACCCCCTCCCCTCTCTTAACCATCAGTACTGTATCATTAAGAGTCTATTTCTTCCTTTGTCTCCCCTCACTTTGCCTTTGGTCATTTGTTTTGATAAATTCCACATGTGTGAAATCATAGGTATTTGTCTTTCTGAATTTCTTTTTTCTTAGCGTTATACTGTCTCCATCCACCCATACTGCAAGTGGCAAGAGATTATTTCTTTTAATGGCTGAGATATAACTAGTGTGTCTGTGTGTCTCTGTGTGTGTGTATATAGATGCACACAGCTTCATTCATCAATGGACACTTGGCTCTTTCTATAATTTGACTATCGTTTATAAAGTTGCCATAAATATCAGGGTGCATGTACCCCCCTTCAAATCAGCATTTGTGTATCCTTTGGATAAATACCTAATAAATAGCTACTAATTGCTGGATCATAGGGTGGTCTATTTTTAACGTCTCGAGGAAGCTCCATACTGTTTGCCAGAGCGGCTATACCAGTTTGCATTCCCACCAACAACAGTGCAAGAGGGTTCCCCTTCCTCTGCATCCTCCCCAACACCAGTTCTTTATTGTGTTGTTGATTTTAGCTATTCTGACAAGGGTGAGGCGATATTGTGGTTTTGATTTTTGTTGTCTAGTGATGTTGCACATCTTTTTGTGTGACTGTTGACCATCAGTAAGTCATTCGAAAAGTGTCTTTTCGGATCTTATTCCAAATTTTTAATTTTTTTTAATAAATTTATTTTTTATTGGTGTTCAATTTACCAACATACAGAATAACACCCAGTGCTCATCCCGTCAAGTGTCCCCCTCAGTGCATGTCACCCATTCACCCCCACCCCCTGCCCTCCTCCCCTTCCACCACCCTTACTTCGTTTCCCAGAGTTAGGAGTCTTCATGCTCTGTCTCCCTTTCTGATATTTCCCACACATTTTTTCTCCCTTCCCCTTTATTCCCTTTCACTGTTTTTTATATTCCCCAAATGAATGAGACCATATAATGTTTGTCCTTCTACGATTGACTTACTTCACTCAGCATAATACCCTCCAGTTCCATCCACGTCAAAGCAAATGGTGGGTATTTGTTGTTTCTAATGGCTGAGGAATATTCCATTGTATACATAAACCACATCTTCTTTATCCATTCGTCTTTCAGTGGACACCGAGGCTCCTTCCACAGTTTGGCTATTGTGGACATTGCTGCTATAAACATCAGGGTGCAGGTGTCCCAGCGTTTCACTGCATCTGTATCTTTGGGGTAAATCCCCAACAGTGCAATTGCTGGGTCGTAGGGCAGGTCTATTTTTAACTCTTTGAGGAATCTCCACACAGTTTTCCAGAGTGGCTGCACCAGTTCACATTCCCACCAACAGTGCAAGAGGGTTCCCTTTTCTCCACATCCTCTCCAACATTTGTTGTTTCCTGCTTTGTTAATTTTCCCCCTTCTCACTGGTGTGAGGTGGGATCTCATTGTGGTTTTGATTTGTATTTCCCTGATGGCAAGTGATGCAGAGCATTTTCTCATGTGCATGTTGGCCAAAGAGATGGAAAAATATTGCATGCTCATGGATTGGCAGAATTAGTATTGTGAAAATGTCAATGTTACCCAGGGCAATTTACACGTTTAATGCAATCCCTATCAAAATAGCATGGACTTTCTTCAGAGAGTTAGAACAAATTATTTTAAGATTTGTGTGGAATCAGAAAAGACACCGAATAACCAGGGGAATTTTAAAAAAGAAAACCATATCTGGGGGCTCACAATGCCAGATTTCAGGTTGTACTACAAAGCTATGGTCATCTTTTGGGTTTTCTATGTAGAGTATCATGTCATCGGCGAAGAGGGAGAGTTTGACTTCTTCTTTGCCAATTTGAATGCCTTTTATTTATTTTTGTTGCCTTATTGCTGAGGCGAGGACTTCCAGTACTATGTTGAATAGCAGTATTGAGAGTGGACATCCCTGTCTTGTTCCTGATCTTAGGGGAGAGGCTCCCAGTGCTTCCCCATTGAGAATGATATTTGCTGTGGGCTTTTTGTAGATGGCTTTTAAGATGCTGACGAATGTTCTCTCTATCCTTACACTCTGAAGAGTTTTGATCAGGAATGGATGCTACATTTTGTCAAATGCTTTCTCTGCATCTATTGAGAGGATCATATGGTTCTTGTTTTTTTCTCTTGCTGATATGATGAATTACATTGATTGTTTTACGAGTGTTGAACCAGCCTTGCATCCCGGGGCCAAAGACATGAACAGAAATCTCACAGAGGAAGACATACACATGGCCAACAAGCACATGAGGAAATACTTCGCATCACTTGTCATCAGGGAAATACAAATCAAAACCACAATGAGATACCACCTCACACCAGTGAGAATGGGGTAAATTAACAAAGCAGGAAACCACAAATGTTGGAGAGGATGTGGAGTAAGGGGAACCCTCCTGCACTGTTGGTGGGAATGTGAACTGGTGCAGCCACTCTGGAAAACTGTGTGGAGGCTCCTCAAAGAGTTAAAAATAGACCTGCCCTATGACCCAGCAATTGCACTGTTGGGGATTTACCCCAAAGATACAGATGCAGTGAAACGCTGGGACACCTGCACCCCGATGTTTATAGCAGGAATGTCCACAATAGCTAAACTGTAGAAAGAGCCTTGGTGTCCATCAAAAGATGATGGATAGAGAAGATGTGGTTTATGTATATGATGGATCATTACTCAAGCATTATTAACGACAAATACCCACCATTTGCTTCGACGTGGATGGAACTGGAGGGTATTATGCTGAGTGAAGTAAGTCAATCGTAGAAGGACAAACATTATATGGTCTCATTCATTTGGGGAATATAAAAAACAGTGAAAGGGAATAAAGGGGAAGGGAGAAAAAATGTGTGGGAAATATCAGAAAGGGAGACAGAACATGAAAGACCCCTAACTCTGGGAAACGAACTCGAGGTGGTTGAAGGGGAGGAAGGCGGGAGGTGAGGGGGGAATGGGTGACGGGCACTGAGGGGGGCACTTGACGGGATGAGCACTGGGTGTTATTCTATATGTTGGCAAATTGAACACCAATAAAAAATAAATTAATAAAAAAAGATACTAACCAATAGGATCCAACAGTATATTAAGAAGATTATTCACCATGATCAAGTGGGATTTATCCCCAGGATGCAAGGCTGGTTCAACACTCATAAAACAATCAATGTGATAGATCATATCAACAAGAGAAAAAACAAGAACATATGATCCTCTCATTAGATGCAGAGAAAGCATTTGACAAAATACAGCATCCATTCCTGATCAAAACTCTTCAGAGTGTAAGGATAGAGAGAACATTCATCAGCATCTTAAAAGCCATCTACAAAAAGCCCACAGCAAATATCATTCTCAATGGGGAAGCACTGGGAGCCTTTCCCCTAAGATCAGGAACACGACAGGGATGTCCACTCTCACCGCTGCTATTCAACATAGTATTGGAAGTCCTCGCCTCAGCAATCAGACAACAAAAAGACATTCAGGGCATTCAAATTGGCAAAGACGAAGTCAAACTTTCTCTATTTGCAGATGACATGACACTGTACATAGAAAACCCAAAAGTCTTCACCTCATGATTGCTAGAACTCATACAGCAGTTTGGCAATGTGGCAGGATACAAAATTAATGCCCAGAAATCATTGACATTTCTATACACTAAGACTGAAGAAAGAGAAATTAAGGGATTGATCCCATTTACAATTGCACCCCAAAGCATAAGATACCTAGGAATAAACCTAACCAAAGAGGTAAAGGATCTATAGCCTAAAAACTATAGAACACTTCTGAAAGAAATGGAGGAAGACACAAAGAGATGGAAAAATATTCCATGCTTATGGATTGGAAGAATTAATATTGTGAAAATGTCAATGCTACCCAGGGCAATGTACACATTCAATGCAATCCCTATCAAAATACCATGGACTTTCTGCAGAGAGTTGGAACACATAATCTTTAGATTTGTGTGGAATCAGGAAAGACCCTGAATAGCCAGGGGAATATTGAAAAAGAAAACCAGCGCTGGGGGCATCACAATGCCAGATTTCAGGTTGTACTACAAAGCTGTGGTCATCAAGACAGTGTGGTACTGGCACAAAAACAGACACGTAGATCAATGGAACAGAATAGAGAACCCAGAAATGGGCCCTCAACTCTATGGAGAACTAATATTCGACAAAGCAGGAAAGACTATCTAATTTTTATTTAAAAGGACCATCTCTCTTCAATAAATGGTGCTGGGAATATTGGACAACCATGTGCAGAAGAATGAAACTGGACCACTCTCTTACACCAGACACAAAGATAAACTCAAAATGGATGAAAGATCTAAATGTGAGACAAGAATCCATCAAACTCCTAGAGGGGAACACAGGCAACACAATTTTTGGACTCGGTCACAGTAGCTTCTTGCAGAATACATCTATGAAGGCAAGGGAAACAAAAGCAAAAATGAACTATTGGGGCTTAATCAAGATAAAAAGCTTCTACATACACACACACACACACACACACACACACAAAGCTTCTGCACAGCAAAAGAAACAGTCAACAAAGCTAAAAGACAACTTACAGAATGGGAGAAGATAATTGGAAATGACGTATCAGATAAAGGGCTAGTTTCCAAGATCTATAAAGAACTTATTAAACTCAACACCAAAGAAACAAACAATCCAATCATGAAATGGGCAAAAGACATGAAGAGAAATCTCACAGAGGAAGACATGGACATGGCCAACATGCACATGAGGAAATGCTCCACATCACTTGCCATAGGGAAATACAAATCAAAACCACAATGAGATCCCACCTCACACCAGTGAGAATGGGGAAAATTAACAAGGCAGGAAACAACAAATGTTGGAGAGGATGTGGAGAAAGGGGAAGCCTCTTACACTGTTGGTGGGAATGTGAACTGGTGCAGCCACTCTGGAAAACTGTGTGGAGGTTCCTCAAAGAGTTATAGAACTGCCCTATAACCCAGCAATGGCACTACTGGGGATTTACCCCAAAGATTCAGATGCAATGAAACGCCAGGACACCTGAACCCCAATGTTTACATCAGCAATGTCCACAGTAGCCAAACTGTGGAAGGAGCCTCCGTGTCCATCGAAAGATGATGGATAAAGAAGATGTGGTCTATGTATACAATGGAATATTCCTCAGCCATTAGAAACGACAAATACCCACCATTTGCTTCAACGTGGTTGGAACTGGAGGGTATTATGCTGAGTGAAGTAAGTCAGTCGGAGAAGGACAAGCATTATGTGGTCTCATTCAGGGAATATAATAAATAGTGAAAGGGCTTATAGGGGAAAGGAGAGAAAATGAGTGGGAAAATCAGTGAGGGTGACAGGACATGAGAGACTCCTAACCCTGGGAAACGAACAAGGGGTAGTGGAAAGGGAGTTGGGCAGGGGGCATGGGGTGACTGGGTGAAGGGCACTGAGAGGGGGCCCTGACGGGATGAGCACTCAGTGTTATATTATATGTTGGCAAATCAAATTCCAATAAAAAATATGCAAAAAATGAGAATCCCTGGGTGGCTTAGTCATTTAGTGCCAACCTTCGGCCCATGGCCTGGTCCAGGAGACCCAGGATCGAGTCCCAATCAGGCTCCCTGCATGGAGCCTACTTCTCCCTCTGCCTGTGTCTCTGCTTCTCTCTCTCTCAATCTGTGTGTCTCATAAATAAATAAATAAATAAAATCTTTTAAAAAATATGCAAAAAATATTAAATCACAGTCTCAGAAGGTCTCTACAAACTTTAGGAATTTTGTACCAATTATACTTCTCCCACGTTCCTTCTTTTCCTGCTACTGAATGCACAGGAGTAATCATCTCAAAGATTCTTACAAACAGTAGTAAAGATAGTAATGGACTGTATCCAAAGCAATGATTTCAAAGGAAAATAGAATAAAGTTACTAGACTAATTAACATGTAGTCCTCTTTGCCATATTAAAATATTTCAATTAATCTTCATTGTAACCATGATCTGGTATATACTCCAGGCCTAGAACGTAGCAACTCTATCAGTGATAGAGTACATGATTAACACTTTGCACACTGAATGTACAATTTTCATTTAAAAGACTCTTGCCTGCTTTTATTCAAAATAGTTTGAATTTTACTGTAGCCAATTTTCTCCTAGTTTCTCTTTGGTCTTCGGATACTGAGAGTCCCCAGAGCCCCCAGTGGGATGTGGGGCCCAGCATGAACTCCCACGTCCTCTGTAACAGGCATGAAACTGTCACTGGGCGGGTAGGGCCTCTCGGGGAAGAACGAGCCACGTAGACCAGGGCTGCAAAGAGAACCTCCTGTGACAGAGGACATGGTGTCTGTCCACACCATCCACTATGGAGGCCACGTGCCACATGTGGCTCTGGAAACGGGAACGGAGCTTTCAATGTATGTAAGGTTAGCGGGCGCAGACGGCTAGTGGCCGAAGTGTCACACAGACGGGGAGCAACCCGCACGCCCTGACGTAGCTGGGGCAGCAGCACAGGCGCTGTCTCAGCATCACCTGCTTGCCCAGGTAACTGCCACATGGCCAGGATCCAACCCCCACCGCCTCAAAACCTGACACATTTGAGAAAGGGCAGGGTGAACCCCAACATGACCATGACCCAACAGTACACCCGTTGTACAGTCTTACATACACCTTCCATACGGGTTTCTAGAATCCACCTAACCACCCGCCATGTGGGTGCTGTTATCTCAACGTCAAAGCTGAGGGAATAGCCCTGGGTGAAATAAGGTGCCCAAGGCCCCCCCAAGTTCACTGAGACAGGATGGAGGCTCAGAACAGGGATGGGAGTGCTCTGAGGGCAGGGATATGCTGTGACCACCTAGCAGACGCCTGTGGTTTGTTCTGGCCACACGGTGACCACAGTGTCTCTGCTCCTGCCTTTCCTGTGGGGATGCTCAGACACCGATGGTACCGCGGGGTTCAGTCCCCTAAATCGACTGGCTCTAAGTCTCGCTGGTGTGACAGAGGGGCCCGCTTCAGGCGGCCTTTGGCCTGAACAAAGTGGGCTCCCTCTGACAGGCAAGGGACCTCAGGTGAGAACCAAGATGCTGGGAGCAGCCCCAGCATGCTGGGCCCCTTGCTGGTGTGTGGAGGACATGCTGGTTGATCCTCCAGCCTCAGGGACATGTCTAAGGGAGCAGAAATGTGCACACTAGACAGTGGGGTGCGGCCCTGGGACACTGGAGATCAGCCTTACAATCCTGGGCACATGAGCCTCTCTGAGCCTCTGCTCTGCTCCCCTGAGACGGGTACTAGCCCGTCTTCTAGGGTCATCAGGAGGATGAAAGCTCTTCTAGAAACAGTAGGTGGTAGTCAAGGACACAAGGCAGACAAGTCTGGAATCTGAATTTTGAAGCTGGTTCAGTCCTCCATCGAGGCTACTGCGCCAACACTGCCCCTTGACCCTCCTGTGGTCACCTCCTCCCTCTGCTTACTTTCTGTGTTCCTAGGGGACAGGAGGTGGGACTGCACAATGGATCCTATCTGGGCTGTAGGTCCCGTAACTAAGCATCCGGTGTTCGGATCTGGGCTCCACTGGCCCCCTTGGGTCACTATACACTGCACCCTCAGGCACTTGGGGGTGAATCCCGAGGAACTAACAGATGACGGCACAGCAGATGGAGGGATGGTTATGACCTTTCTGTATCCCTCTCCATGAAACAGTGTGGATTCATGATGCAACCTGGTGGGCTTTTGGGTCCCAAAGGGAAAAACTGCTCCCTTGTCTGATTACATGGGCATAAACACCAAAACCACCAGGAAGGAAGAGACCCAAACAAACAGGATCCGCTTTCAGGCTTAGCCTCATTTTCCCCCATTGCTTGAAGAGGCTGGAGCGTCTTGATGCAACTCGACAATGACTGAGATGTTATATGTGATCCTGCTTTCCTGAGGTATGACACTCACTAGGAAGTGTTGTTGGGGTCAAAGACGCAGTGCAGGAGTCTCTGGAAGCTCCCCCCTCAATGTCCCTCAACCAGATGGAGCCACCGGCACCTCTCTGGCACACCGAATGAGTCCAACAGTGGATCCGCTCCTTTTCAAGGGGGAAGGATGGGCATCCGAGCTGTCCTGATTCTAAGGGTGGGATGGGTGTGAATCCCCTGGGTGCAGTGGGTGTGACTTTGCCGTTGACACGGTGTCCTTTCCACAGCAAGGACGCCTTTCAACTGCGCAGACTGGAACACACCTGATCACCCGCTTCTCCGTCTGCACCGACTTCCACTCTCTACTCCCAGTCAAAGGGAAAGTAATGAGAATATTGATTTTCCTTTTCTGTAGTTAAATGAGGGCTGCTGCCCTGAGACTGAGGACTTAATTCAAATGAGGAACCCTCTTCACTGACTCAATGTCAAGGGTTTGGTAGTAACGCATGAACTGCTGCCCGAGGGTGTTCACACACGTATTCTGTGCCAGACATTACGTATGTGTATGTGCCTGACATACAACTTTGTGTGAACAGAATGAATTTACTGGGAAATCAAGAAGAGGTCGTCAAGTGCTATATTGGCTCTGATTTTAACCACAGAGCGAAGCTTAGCATCCTCTCTCAGGAATCAGGTATGTATGTGCTTCATGGAGGTTTTCCGTAAAAGAGAGATGCCCAAATCCAACCTTGGAACGTTCTGTGGAGTTTCTAATTAACAGACTGAGAAGTTACTGCAAAAATATCAAGAATAGAAATTTTTACTTAAAATTTAAGGAGCCGTTGAGGCTCGGTGTCACCATCCAGCAGCATAAAAAGAAAAAAATAATCCAGCACTGGAGTTCAGTGCAGCATGTTCACATTTGCTCTGAGTGACAGGACACTTCCCCCCTGGAGGGGGGACAGCGGTGCAGACGGCTGCGGGTTTCTAGCCTCGTGGACTTGGTTGCTCCACACTAAGGAGGAGCCCAGTGCCCTATGTAGATGGTAAGTCATTTGGCACTTCGCTGGGAAGTCACGTCCACACATCCTCTCTTTGTCTGTTGTGTGTCCCAACAGGTCCAGGATGAAGGTCCTGGGTACATTCCCTCACTCCCATGGGCGCTGTCTCGTCAATATAGTCAAAGGGGCTTCGATACTTCTCTAGCACAGCAGTCACCTCTCAAATGTGCTGTACACATTCCTGCTGGCACAGAAAAAACGGTTTCACTGAGGTCTGTAAGCTCACATTTGTGTCTGGAAGATGTGGGCTCACGACCAGCAAGACAGTTTCTAGCTGTGTGATCCTGCACCCTTGACATCAACTCTGCTTTATTTTTCTCAGCAGCCAAGTGGGATTAATGTAATACCTTAGCTTGACTCAGGAGTGGAGGACAGCATGCCAGGGCCGAGTCGGACGTTCTGGGGACTGGCTCCACTACCTCATCAGTGAGGACCAAACACAGGGACAGAAGGTCGGTGTGACATACAGGTCTCTATCTGCTGATGATCCAGGGGCAGGTGTGTGGTCTTGCCTGGTCAGATGTGCCTGCACCATGTTGTCAACCCACAGGGGCCTTGTATCTGGTGGCCTCGTGTTCTCAGTGGATTGTCTTGACTCCCATAGATGTGAGGGACCCAAGATTCAGGGCAAGACCTGTATGTTATTCACAGCCCATGGGCAAGATCCTAAAGACCTGCCTGCAGGTGTAGCCACCAAGGGGGCTGGAGGACGTAGTCTTTGTTCTGAGGAGCCATGTGTACAGAGCAGGAAGGAAATGGGGGACTTTAGGGATGTGTGGTGGATGGGGACCGTGGCATCTTCATTCTAAAGCATCTAGGGATCCCTGGGTGGCGTAGCAGTTTGGTGCCTGCCTTTGGCCCAGGGCGCAATCCTGGAGACCCGGGATCGAATCCCACATCAGGCTCCCGGTGCATGGAGCCTGCTTATCCCTCCGCCTGTGTCTCTGCCTCTCTCTCTCTGTGACTATCATAAATAAATTAAAAAAATTAAAAAAAAAATAAAATAAAGCATCTAACTTGCCCCGCCCACGGGAAGGGCCAGTTGATGTACAATGTGCATCTCAGGAGGCTTCTGCAGGTCCCGTCACTGTATGTGTGTATGGATTTGACAGCTTTCGTGCTCTCTATCATGGAACCACATCTCCCCAGACACAATTTCTTGTACATTCGTTCATGTGTACATTTACTTTAAGACTGATCTATCTTAGAGAGAAGAGTATGAGGGGAAAAGGACAAGAGAGCAAGAGAATCTCAAGCCAACTCTGTGCTGAGTGGGGAGCCTGCTACAGGGCTCGATCTCACGACCCTGAGATCATGACCTGTACCAAGAAAAGGAGCCAGATGCTGACTGATGACGGAGCCACCGAGGGGCCCCAGGTGTACATTTCTTAAATATTAAATATGGGGAAGAAAACTGAGAGAGTGAAGATTGACACCAAACGACACATACAATCGATCTCAGCACAAAGTGAGCACAGGTCGGGGACAGTCTGACCGCTCTCTGGGGCCCAGGACCTACTACCGGTTCCCACAACCACTCTGAGCCATTCCCAGTGGGTTGTGGAGACACGATTCTAACACCGCCTTGGAGTGGCCGTTAGAAACTCATACTGTCGGCCCCATGCTGGTTAGGTGGGCAAGTTTCTACCACTCTCAGCATCATTCCGATCATATGGTGTATTGTAGACCCGAGGCAACCCCGAGATGCAGCCTACCTGCATCATCCTCACTCTCTTCTGAGCCCAGCCCTGGGTGTGAGCAGGTGCTGGGAGCGCCAGGGAGGTCAGTGAGAACCCGCCCCCCTTGCCCAAAGCCAGCCAGCAGGCGGGTGACGGCTGTGAGTAGATCTGGACTGTCACACCCCAGACCCTGCAGAGCGCACTCAGGATGCAGCCTTTGCACATGGAACAGAGGATCCAGCTCATTCATTTGACTCTTGCTGGGGATATGCACTTCCTGAGACCTGGATCTCCCTCCCCTGCCACAATCCACGTGGGTCCTGGAGACACCTCAGAGTGGGGCTGGGGTGGGACCCTGACAACCGAGCAAAATGACCTTCGTGAGGGCTTCTCAACACCGTCCCCAGAGGGAGGAGCAGCCCAGCAAAGAGCATCCCTCGCTACCACCCTCAAAGGACACAGGACGATGGCGCCCCTCAAGCCTGTTTTCTCCCTGGGAGTGGAGGCTTCAGATAAACTTGCTGCTGAACTACTTGAGTTACCAAAAAATCCCCTGGTTTTCTGGCTTATCCATTACTGCAGGTAACTAAGGTCAGTGAACTGTTTGATTCTGATTTGGGTTCTCACTTGTCTTTTAGACACCACATCAAAGAAGTCACAAACTTAATTTATTTGCCTGAAATCTTGGGAAGATAAGCCGATTACGATGGGGGTGGGGTGGGGTGAGCTCAAGTAGCAGGTCGCCCAAGGTGTTGTACGGAGAGCTCATTCGTACACGACACACTCTGGGGGATGGATGCTGGGTTGTTCGGGCCCCAATGACAGCACTCTGGGCAAGCATCTCTGCATTCTCTCGCACTTTCCTCATGGGCACAAGATAGCTGCAACTGCTCCCTGAATCACATTCCCCCATGAGAGGTTCCAAAGAGAAGAGAGCTCGTTCACCCCTACCGCTTTTCATGGGGAGTAAAGTATTGAGCAACAACAAAGCTTCTGCAAACTTTCCCTTATGTGACCCTGGTGTGGATCGAGTCACGTGGTCCCCTCACTGCCACGGAGGTCGGGAAATGAGTGTCTGGCAAGGGGAGTGGTATTGCTCTGAGTGTCAGAGCAACTCTGATTCGTTCCCTGACGTCTTGGCACTTTTTGAATCAAAACCGGGTCCCCTCAGCCTGGGAAGAAGCCGGAAGGCTCTCGAGGGCACCGTCTCTGCCGCAGCGAATGTCCGGGTAAGAAGCAAAACCAAGGGAAGGATGATTCTGAACACGCTCATTCTAAGACTTTCCGCCCATTGCGCACTGTAGGTCCTCAGGCTGCTGGGCACAGTGCAGTGAACGAGCGCATCCCCGGCACCCGGATCCCAGGGTTGCTGAGATTGTGTGTGGCCCCCGCTGTGTGCGTACCCACAGCCCCTGGACATCTCAGACGCCCCTGCAGACGCGGCACCATGAGATCCTTCGCGTGCCTCTGAGAACCTGAGGCCACTCAACTGAAAACGCGTGTTTCACCTAGAAACCTTCGGCCTAAGGTAACGCCGTCTCCAATGACTCTCATAGCTGTTCCTCATTGAACCACATCCGGGTGGCGGCCCTTGCCCTCCGCCGCCCCCTTGGGCTGTCCTCTCCGCCCCCCTGTCCTCTCCTGCCCTCTGCCCTTGGCACACTCCTCTCGTCCTCCTCCCTCTGTTTCTGTCCTTCCTGCCCTCCCTCTGTGCTGGCACAGGCTCCTTTCAAGCTAAGGCCCAATTCATCTCCAAACACTTCTATTCAAATTCTTTTCATGCAGAAAGCTCGGCACTCACTCCTATCAAAATAAAAATCGAGTCTCCCCAGTAACTCCAGAATTCAGTGTAGCCTGGTGGGTATTGCTCTAGCTGTGGTTTGAGGTCCTGGGCCATTGCTGCAGAGGTGATAGGCCTGAGGTCCCTTGTCACTTGTACCCGCGGGTGTCAGGGCGTCACACCTACGAACCTCCACTTTCCCACACATGCAATGGGAAGACACAACTTGCCTCTGAAAATTCAGTTATATGCCGAGCAGGAGTAGGTGCTCCGTCTGGGAGTTTTGCTCTCTCCTTTCCAAAATGTCTTGTCCACATTGAGGCTGGGCCCTGGGGGTCCTTTGTTTGGTGACCTCTCCTGGCCAAGTGACGCTCTATGTGCTCCAGCCTTAAAGCGCAGCTCATCCAGCAAACCGGTCTCTGCCTCCCATAAGCTCCCTGGGAAAGCACCCACAGGAGCTGGTGTGGAGCTGTTGTCACACGGTCGTGATTAGGACCACAGGGGCCATTGGATATGAAGCCCTCACCGTGCCTGGTGGACAGTGTACACAGGGTGCCCTGTGACACCGGGTTCCTTCTCCCAGACGAGGGTCTGATGTCCACACCCACCTGATGAGGGCCCCGCCGCCAAGGTCACCTCCATAATCACAGGAGTGATGAGCTGACGTGATGCCCCCCAGCCTGTGGACCTCGCCTTAGACCACCCACTGGTTCCACCCTGAGTGGCTGTTGATCCTAAGCTTAGGAGAAGGCCCCACCTGCTCGGTGCACCCCGGCCGGGACTACCTGGGGCTGTGGGAGCAGACCGTGTGCCTGGCTCGGGCAGCGGAGCGCAGCTGCTCTTCCGCAGCCTGTTCCTTTCTCTCTGAGCATTTGTCACGTGTCCACCTCCGGACGCACAGGATCCATCAAACGTGAGCGCGGGCTGAGGCCTGCGTTGGCAACTTGTGTCTTAAACATCAGAGGTTTGGAGACATCCATGCAGAGACTTTTGATGTTTTGAAAGTTCCGTTCTCAGAAGTAACTTATCTAGTATCTTCCCTGGGAAGGGGGTTGTGGGGTTTGGGGTTCAATGTGGCCCACATCAGAGTTTAGGAGCCAGGCTCCATGTGTAAAGGAAAGCAAACCTCAGCTCCCTTGTTCCTTTCACAGAGGGCGAGTATTGGTGGACTATTGTCCCTGTCAGAGGCTCCATCGGGGGCCCGTCCTGTGGGGATGAGCAGGGTCGGCTCCGTGCCTGCCTGGGCCCTGGGAGCAGGGAAGAGAGGTGGGCGTTAATCACTCAGTCCACCATGGTCTGTGCCCTCCGGAGAGTTGTCTGGCAGAAGGATCAGGTGGTGGACAGTAGACACCGGGGGCCCCGAGCCACAGCACGTGTGCCCATATGCTAGTGCAGCGAAGGCGTGTCCACCCCACGGTCTCTGCAGGAAGTACAGGTGTGCAAGCACAGGTCAGCCAAGTGGATGCTCGTGCTATTCCGAGTCTGCTACCCTGGGGGAGTCCGTCAGCCTCCCGAGTCTGGCAAAGGCCCAAAGGCCGGGGTTGGGGGTGGGGGGCTCACAGTGCAAACCGGGGAAGGCTCAGGAGAGCTTAGGCCGGAGACGGTTGGTGAGGAGCAGCTGGAGCAGGTTAAGCAGACGCGGCAGTAGGCGGTGGCCGTGAGCTCCGTAACGGGCTTCTCTGCTCCTGGGTCAGGGGGAGGACAGGACGGAGGGAAGCTGGTGGCTGCTGAGCGATGTCTGGCATGGCCCGCTGGTTCCTGCGCGGGTGTGGTCAGTGCATTGTCCCCTGCGGCCAGACCGCGTTGTTGCAGATTTGCACCTTCACACCACAGGGTACTCGAGCCCTGGCTTCGGACCTGGGTTGGAGGGGCGCAGAGCCAGGGTTCAGGGGCTCTGTGTTGTCGTGTCGGCGGTTCCCGCGATCCGCGCTCCCCTGACCTTCCTCTCGGGGTGCGAGTGGCCGCGCGCCGCCAGCATCCTGTTCTCCTCCTGCAGCTCCCGAGCAGGTGGGGAAGGGTCGGGCAGCAAGAGGGAGGCTCCCACAGTTCCTCAGAAGCCTCCAGCCAGCGCCGTACCCCGCGCTCCCCGGCTGAGTTGGGGCAGAGAGACGGGGTTACCGTGACCGGTGTCAGTAATCACACGTTTTGCACCTGCAGGAGGGACCTCCTGGCCCGGGCATGTGGCTGCCCGTGTGAGTGACGCTGGAGGTTAGGGCAGGCAGGACGTGATGAGGGGACCCCCCTTCACAGGCAGGGGCGAGGCCTGAGCGCCTCCCCATTTGTGTGACTCTTCCCGCGCAGAATCTTACGAGTCACTGTCCTTCCCACAGACGCTGCGAGGGCCACCACCTCTGCTCCCTCGTAGCTGGCCCCGAGCCCGTGACCTCTGCTCCGTCCCTCAGGGACACTCCTGCTGCTGGGGAACCTCGCCCGAAGCAGCTCCGGGAGGTGGCAGGTCGCTGCAACCCGGGCCAGGGCACTGCTTCCATCTGTTTCCCCGGGCAGTGGGGGCCACTGTTGGGGACAGAGCCCGGTGACCCGCGTCCCTGTCTCCTGCGGGCAGCCTGGAGCCTGGCCCCACAGCGGCCCCACTGGCGTCTTCGCAGGGCCCTTTCCTCAAGGCTGGGGCTCGTTTCCTCTTCTTTTCTGGTTGTCGTAAAAACTAAAATGTAGTTGGTGCATGATAATAGTTTCCCGTGTACAACATTGTGACTCAACATTTGTGTGTTAGGGGTGATCGCAATGAGCCTGGCTCCCCTCCGTCGCCGTGGGAAGTTCCAGTATTAGCTATGTAAGGCCCAACACTGCCCCCCAGTCTCCCTTGAGCCCCTTCCCCTGGGCTTCCCGTCGCCCCAGCGCCCACCCTGCCCTCGGTAAAGGATTGTTTTCTGTTTCTGTTTGTTCCGGGTTTGTTTCGTTGGCTTTTAGATTTCACAGGTTCGTGAAATTATGGGCCGGTTCTTTCTCTGACTCCTTTCACTGAACATAGTATCTTTAGATCCATCTGTGCTGTCACAAAGGGCAAGATTTCATCCTTTCTCGTGGCTGAGTAATATCGCGCACACGTCCACGTGTATGTTCACGCATCTCTATCCCTTCAACGACCGAAGGACGCCTGGGCTGCTTCCACACCTTGGCTGTTGCACGTAATTGCTGTGGCTCTGACATGCAATTCTATGTGGAATAAAGGTGATGAAATTGGGCATCCTCGTTCCTTGTACTGAGGCTGAACTTTCTTTTTTCCCTTTGAGGATGATGTTAGTTGCGGGTTTGTCATGTCCTTCATCATATTGAATTTCCTCTATATTGTCTTTGAGACTTAGTATATATAGATGTTGAATTTTATTAAACGCTTTTCCTGCCTTGTGACATGCTTTTATCCTTTTCTTGATGTGATGTATCATGTTGATTTATAGATATTGAATCATCCTTGCATCCCTGGAATAAGTCCCAGTTGATCATGGTGTATGGTCTTTTTCATGAATTGCGGAATTCCAATTTGCAATCTCATATTTTGTTGAGGGGGGCACCTGGGTGGCTCAGTGGTTTAGTGTCTGTCTTTTGCTCAAGTCATGATCTTGGGGCCCTGGGATCTAGTCCCACCTTGGGCTCCCCGCGGGGAGTCTGCTTCCCCTCTGCCTATTTCTCTGCCATAAATAAATTAAATCTTAACAAAATATTTTAAGAGTTCCTGCATCTGTATAAGAAAATATAACCTTAATTTTCTTATTATTCACTTTATCTTTTCATCATGCTCTGTGCACTTTCTCATCCTTCTCCCCTATTTCTCCCATTCTATCCCACCCCACTTGCTCCCTTCTGGTAACCATTAGTTCTCTATAGTTAAAAGTCCATTTCTTGGTTTCTATTTTTTCCTTTGCTTGTTTGTATTGTTTTTTATATTCCACATATGAGTGAAATGGTATTGATCTTTTCTTCTGACCTGGCATTATATCCTCTTGTTCCATCCATGATGGAAATGGCAACATTTCAGTTTTCATAGCTCAATAATATTCCACTTATTTATTTACCACAGCTTTATCCATTTATTAGTAGACACTTGGACTCCTTCTGTTATTTGACTATTATAAATAATTCTGCAGTAAACATTGGGGTGCATGTATCCCTGTATATTAGTATGTATCTTTGTCTTTTTGGGGTACATACCCACTAGTGTGATTACTGGATCATAAGGTAGTTCTGTTTTTAACATTTTTGAGGATCTTCCATATTGTTTTCTATAGTGGCTGCACCAATTTACATTCCTACCTACAGCTCTAGAAAATTCCTTTCCCCCCAACATCCTCTCCAACAGTTGAGGTTTTGATTTTAACCATTCTGACTGGTGTGAGGTGATACCTCATTATGGTTTTGATTTGCATTTCCCTCGTGATTAGTGATTTTCAATAACTTTTCATGTATATACTGGCCATCTGGATGTTTTGGGAGAAATG